>NC_089983.1:35596296-40596296 GCF_036417845.1 Apteryx mantelli
GAACCTAGAACTATAACTACAAAGATATTTGAAAATCAAATACAGACTTTGCACTGTAAGCCCACCAGTTTCCTTTCATGCCTTTTTAGCTGATCATCTCTGCAAACTGTATCATGCTTATGCAGTATTGTAGCTATATGTATATATATACACTACTGAACAAAACAGCATCTCTTAACGATGTCCTAATTTCCCTGAATATGTTCATTATTTCAGATGAGTATTTCTGCCAGGAATTCATTCAGAAGAATGAAGGTACTAAATAATTGAGCAGAAAAATATTACTTAATTATTTTCATAAGGCTCTTGCAAAGAAATCTTCTGGTTTGATTAGTTTTTAAGACTTTTTTTTTTTAATGCTCCCCCAAGCAGAAATTGAATGGTAAATACAAGACCAGTAATCTCACCTTTTCAGTTTTCCAGGCAGGAGCTTATGGACAACCTATATATTTTCCCCAATTTACAAGCAGATAAACCTTGTTTGCCTGCATTTGCCCTTCACTAGACAGATGCTCCCAAGTCCCACCAACCTACAAAGCAGCCTCCCCTTTCTTGCAGGCATCTAATTTATTTCATCTTTCTGCCCTGGCACAGACAGGGCAAAAAGTGCTCAGCTGCATTCCTGCAATGACGATCGCTTATTTATTTTCCTCTCTGCCTCCAAGCCAAAGGGCTTTGCAAGAGCCACAGGAAAGCACGACCCTGGGCAGCTCTCGGGGGTTTGCTGTTCAGATGCTGACTTTCTTGTCCCCCAGGGTTTGCAGCCCAAAGGCTGTTTTTCCAGGACCAACACGGCACAGATGGGATTGGATGGGCACCACGGGAAGATGCTGGTCTCCAGGCCTGACAACTTATGGCCCATGTTCTTCCCAATTTCACTCTCTTTCATTGTGCAACTGAGGCATTCTTCAATGTTAATGAGAGCTATCTATATTTACTAAGGAAAAAACAATGCTGTACATTTTAAACAGATGAACTCTTCTTTCATTTCTCCTTAAAGGTACACAGGAAAAAAAAAAAAAAGGATTTATTTATAAGACCACACTCATGCCAGCATTAGATTTCAACAGCAATGGGTCAACCATCACCAAGTCTAACACTTCCTTACCAGAAACCGCCCAAACCATGCTCAGATCACGCTGAGTAAAGACTCCAAGCATTATCAGATGTTGCACGTGGCGAGTTCCCAGCCTAGTGCTTAGGACAAAACCTGAGCTGATAGGTACCCAAATGTAGACAATTCAAATGAGAGCACAGAGCAAGGGAAAACCTTCCCATGAGCTCTGCTGTGCCAAAAAGAAAATGAAACTGAGCAAGGAGGACTATGGATTCTCCTGGCCAAATGTTATAAACCCCTTCCAGACTAACCTGATCTGTGCCCTATAAATCCCATTCATTAAGTCTTAATTGCTCTCGTATGAGTTTTGTGACCTTTGTTACACTACTTCTCTTACAACCTGCCTTAAAAAAAAAAAGAAAAAGAAAGAGAGAGAGACTGCTGACATAGAGAAACAGAAAAACCAGGTTTTGCCAGCTGAGTTAGAGGTATCTTTAAAGGAGACACAGTAATGTCTTTTAGCTTTGTTTTAGTATTTCTTTTCTTGAATTTTGACAAAACCGTCATCATCTCCAATCAAAGATTCACCAGAAATGTTGCAAACTATCCAGATTTCCTGCTAGGACTATCCAAAATTCTAAACTGAACCTGGAGGGGAAAAAAAGAAAAAGAAAAAGAAAAAGAAAAAGAAAAAGAAAAAGAAAAAGAAAAAGAAAAAGAAAAAGAAAAAGAAAAAGAAAAAGAAAAAGAAAAAGAAAAAGAAAAAGAAAAAAAGAAGCAATAAACCTGACTGCCTTCAATCAAATAAACCAGATATCTGTTACTTCAAGCAAAACCCTTTTTTTAAAGCTCAGAAATGGGATGTTTTAGTTTTGCAGAACACCTTATAGAAGGTGTCAATCTTCTGTTGAGCAATCCTTAGCTGTCAAATATAACATACATATATATGGATGTGTATACCTGGAGAGTTCTATAAGGATGGAAATATATATCTTATACAGATGTGTAGACACACATATGCATATAGAATTTGAAGATAGAGCTTGAATTTCTGATGAGGAAGTACATTTCCAAGGGGTTACTTTTTTCTTATTTAACTTGTCTAGCTAATCTAAAACCAAGTTTTATGGTGTACCCAAAAAAAGATAAAACAAAATCATCTTTCAGAGGCACACTTCAAATCTCTCCATTATCTGTAACCTACCAGCCCACCTGAGGGGCTTCTCAGGACTTATTTTTCCTTTCCTTCCCTTCCATAAAATAACAATGTGCATCATTTTTGAAGACTTCTCCCTCATCTCTTCCAAGCAATTTACAGATGCAGCTTTCCTAGTTCATCTTAACTTCCTGTTGACATCCACGGCACCCTGGATTATACTAGAAAAGGAAATAAGGGTGATTTAAGAATTAAACCCCACTACACCTACAGAAAATAAATATAATTTATGCCCATATAAACCAGAGGAATTTAGAGGTGAAACAGTCAAAGACAAAAGACAAGATAATGAGAGTCTTTAAAACTGGAACTCAGTCTTCTAACTGATACAAGTCCATTATGTCCACTTGTATTTTTCTTCTGACACTCTGTTGTCTTCATTTCTACAACTTTGACCCTAATAACACAAGCTGATCCAGCTTTTGTGTAAGCAAAGGGTCCTCCATGCCTGCCCGAGAAACTGGAAGAGGCTGCAGCATGACCTGCTGTTTGCTTGTTATTAGTTTTCATAGCACCACTTGGACTCCTGCAATGGATTGAGAGGTATAAACAAGCCTAGATAGCACTATTGTGACATAAAATCTTGATTTTTGCCAGAGTGATGTGAGATATCTCTAACTTTCCACCATCCAATTAAATAGAGATTGTCTGTTTTTAATAGGCAGATGCATGCACAGCTATAACAAGTGAGGTCTCCAGGGCATTTTAAACTCTTACCAAAAATGTAGAAACCCTGAAGTCTAGGGCATTTAAAACAGCTAGAACGAATAACTAGGAAAGAATACTTGAGGAAAGAAGACTTCTGAATTCAAAGGATATGTACGGAACAACTAGTTTCCCATCGCTTTTTTCTCCAAGAAATATGACACATCGTTTCTGATCTCGAGAAAGGCAGTACTAAATACTCTTAGCAGCAGACATAGTGCCTATAGTGCACGTACACCTCTTCCTCCTGCCTGAACCCGACAATTCCACACTGCTTTGAACCACCTAACCCTGCCCCCTGCATTTTTTATTTTTATTTTCCTACCATAACAATTTTATAAAGCAATTCAATGAAATCTACAGATATTTGAACCAGCAAAGCAAAGTGACTTTCAGGTAATACCTACAGAGTTTTCTCCGCCCTAGCAAAGTCATCTTAATAAAATCCCTCAGCCTGTGCTATCAGCTGAATCCTGAAAAATTCTTGAACGTTTGAACTTCTTATTGCAGGAGCAACCTTTGGCATGTTATGTTGTCAAGACTGCCCTCTGCTTCCTGGGGCGCCCTGTGCCTCTTTGGTGCAATGATCTGCAATTTTAAATCTGCAAATTCCAGGTTGTTTGGGATACACCCCAGCCCCGAAGACTGCAGTCTATAGTAGTAGAAGCAAATCTGCACTTCCTTGCATCCCCATTCTGGGGACTTAAGTAAGCCCTAGCATTGAAGGGCCCTTAACAATTAGGATAATTGACATTACATCCTATCTCTCCTTCCTTCCTCTAATCTGGAAGAAAAATCATCTGGTCCCAGAAGCAGTTAATAATACAACACTAGAAATGATTTGTGTCTATAATAATATCTTTCCTCAATGCACCACGGGAAGCGTGTATTTAATTGAATTATAATAAACTGGAAGGTTTTTTCATTTGTTTGATTTTTAGCCTTTCAAGTTTTTCCCGTGTTTGCTTGTGCTTGTTAGTTTTAAATATTGGATGAAGGAAACAAATTAAACAAGAAGCAAAAATAAAACAAGGAAATGTTGATTTTGGAAAAAGAATACCAAGATCCTAGCTATTCAACCATTTATCCCAGATCACATGACAGCACACCAGTAAGTATTTTTGCTAGAATACAGAAATCCCAGCCAAAAGCCAGATTGAGTTCTGCCAGGAATTTCGAGGAATAATCCTTCCCCACGAAATGCTCACAGTCCACAAGGACAAGGCAAACCCTGTCTGCAGACAGTCCTCATCCCCGTGTCCTCATGGGTCACTGAGCCACAAAGAAACTTGCCCAAGGTCATGACGGAAGTACGTAGCGGGATGTAAAAATCAATTATTTTTTCCCAAATCAAAACCTAGTTATTTAAATAAAAATCAAAATCGGGATATATCTTTAAATGCCTCCTTAACAGGGGGGAACAGGGATTTAGAATTCAAAACTAAGCATTTTGAATGCTGAGAAAGTCTAGATAATGTCTCTGCACAACTCCCTCACCTCCAAAAGCAGGGACTGTAAGGCAGCAAAGCGATGACTGCAGTCTGCCTCTGTTCCCAACTCCAGCAAAACCTAACAGGTAGCGTATCTCCGTATATACTAGCATACCAGTGGAGGTGTCAGCAAACTTCAATTAACTTAGAATTTGAATAGGGGGTTACAGTAAGAGGAACTGTTTAGGGGAAAAAAGAATAAATCCTTCTTTAGTCTCCACTTCTGGGAGTCCTGCATTTGCTGTTTACGTTTGCCTGCCACTTAGTGCATCATTAGCAGCAATAGCTTCCAGAACAACATACCCAACCTATTTTAGCTGAAGGTACCAATGAGGGTAGTTTCAAATAATTATAGGATTTTTGCAACTCACAGAACCACTGAAACCAGAAGGGGAATACTGAAATACATCTTAATGTATTCAGGGTAGATGCATCCTCTGTGTGTAGCCTAGAGAGCCACCAACACCTTGGGATTTGAAGTAACACAATGCCAGAAATTGATATTGATGTTCTTTGATTTTAAGCAGAAGAAAATATACATAGCATGAACATTAATATAAAACCTAAATCAGTCAGTGGATATCATGACCACTTCCAGACAGAAATACTCTTATGACTGTATCTTGTTTCTTAAAAAGTGCTACTGTCAGAACCTGCCCCACTATAACCCCATCAAAACATAATTAATGTCAACTCAGAACTATGAGCTTATTGTCCTTTTTAGGCTATTGTAACTATCTTTTTAATTCCTCACTATGGTTTGCTGCATTGCCTAGATATGTAAGGAGAATAGCAGTCTCTCATCTATCTCAAGAGCTCCCGGAGGGACAACCGCTGCTTGTATGACAAACTGCACTGTATTCTGCTCAATAGGAAAGGTAGGGTAACGTTGTAAAGGATCTGCAGTTTCCCCCCTGATCTCAGCCTCATGAATAGCCTTCTGAATGCTTGCTTGTAGCAATATGGATCTAACAGAGCCTGGAACATGACCCACATGAAACAATTTAAGTTACCAATGCTGATTCTCAGAAGAGAAATACAAAGATATTCCAAAAGCTTCAATTACTGGGAGGGGGATTGAACCCCAAAAATAACTAGCTGTGAAAATGTAGCTAACCTATACTGAGAAGTAAAAATCCACCTTCTTGATTATTCACAATGCTATTTCAGGTCACTGAAAAATCTGCCCATAAGGCGCTCTATTGATGTCCAGCTCTACCATTATCACATTCTTGGGAAAAAGAAATTAAGCACTTTCACCACACCAGTTGCACCCCTCACAGGTTGCTGGAAAAACATCTCACAGCTGCCTGCAGTATCCATTAGCAAGGCTGTTTATGCATCTACTATACCACTAACTGGTCTCCATCACACTGCCTCACTGTTCCCTACTCAACCCCTCATGAAGGACCCTGTCAGTCACTGGCCTTCAGCCTGTTCACTGCCAGAAGCTGTCGCAACCCACCTAAATTTGCAAGGCAAGACAGGAGGAGAAGGAGCCAGAGTCTCTGCTCAGCAAGAAGTAGTGGCCAAAACGCTCCTATCAGTATACAACACCAGCTCATCTCTCAAGGTTTATGTTACCCTGGACAACAACATTCGCAAAGTCATGCTGGAACTGGTGAATATGTATATAATATCACCTTCCCAGAACATGATTAAAGAATACCGTTAAAGTGGTTCTCAGCAATACATTGTTGCATCACTGAAATTCTGCTCATTTCACAGGGAGATATTTTAATTCACACGTGAAGTTTGGTTTGGCACTGCTGCAGATGGAAGACGCTGTACATTGTAATCATGTTTCTCAATGTGTTTTGTATACATGTAAAGACAGCAAACTAAAAATTGGTTTCACTCACAGATTCTTGTACTTTCTACTTCATAATTCAGAATTGCATTTCTTCAGTCACAATCATTATCTTTTTGTTGGACTTGATGGTTAGAGTGGCATACAATCTAAGAAAAGGTATTGTAGCTAAGTAGCTTCCTGTTAAAACTAATAATTCACATGGCAGCTAATAAAGATAGTCTCGGGTTCTATTTTTAGAAAAGCAGCAACACTTTCAGCTAAGATTGACTTTTGATACTGTGGTGAATTGGATGAATTAAAGCACACACAGATAGGCAGATGAGATGGACAGCAAGCATTTAAAAAACTGTACAGCTTAAACTCTACCGTGTGCAGAAGGGCAGATAGCTAATATGAGTATTTCACAATTGCCTTATCCTCCATTTTTCTTTGAAATAATGTATGAGAAACTAGCTAAATTATACTAATATGACACTTCTAGACATCTAAACTGAGCACTAAAGTAGAAGGCTTCTTTCAGGCTACAACATGTAATCAAAATTTCTGAGATTGCTAGGTGCTCGTTTTGCCTATTCCACAAACTTCCCATTTATGATCCCAGTATCCACATTTTGAAATTTGGATTCTCAATTTCTCATGTTTCAGTGCTCAGTGTATCTCAAAATAACGCTGTTTTGTCCATAATGGCTTGTCAAGTCTGCATAATAGCCCAGCAGTGAATATGAAAACATGAATTAGATATAGCGTTATTACAAAGAGTTTGGAACTCATATTTCCTCCCACAAATGGTGTCCCCTAACAGCCCAACCTGTGCTGTACCCAGTCATGAGGTGCCCAGAGAAATTCTCTCTCTTAAATGCTGTTGAGCTACTACTCATTCTGACACCATATTCACTCAACTCCAGCTCATCACGGGTAGCACAGGAGGAGGGCTAATTCAGCGTTCCTGTGTAGTGTCCTTCCAAATGAATGCGGCAAAATTACATGCTTGGTTATTGCACCTGTAGCCAAGTTCAAGCGATTATAATACCAAAGTGAGGAATCTTCAGTGTTTGCTGACATAACAATATTCAGCTGCGTGGCTGTGTCTACCCCCAAAAGCACAAAACGACGAACTGATGAGCATATGGAAAGAGGGAGGAATAACTTTTTTTTATTTCTATCAAATAACATTTGCATTTATTCTCTCCTTTTTATTCCTAAAATAAAAAAAAACACGATTTCAACTGAGAGTGAGAAAACACATTTTATAATAGATTCTATATACGATTGATTTTAGCACTTGACAGTTAAGATGCAATGCACAGAGAGATTGAAATATTTCAGAACTGGTCATTACAGGCAGTTAGCAGGTTAAATGCTAAGAGAAAAAAAATCACAGATCTGGAGTTTAGCAGACAGTCTGCTCACAGTCTTTCTGGTGACTTCTGAAGTGCGTTTACCAAGCACCTTGGCCCACGTGAATACCTTGACCTTATCCCAGAATCATCTTGCCTTCCTTCCATCGCAAAGAAACTTAACTGCATAAACCATAAGAAATTTATGCTATGCTCCATAGTCAGGTCCCTGGTCCAAGCAACACCGCACACCAGAATCCAAATGAGTACAACAGTATTTTCTCACCACTAAATCCAGGCAATGCCTGGTTCTCAGCTCCACACTTGTCAAATATGGGCAATAATACCTTGACAGTCTTGGTTACCTACTTACAACTTCTCTTAAGCAGAAACCATCTCTCTTGATGGATGTTTGTGGTGCATGGCAAAGCACAGCTCTGATCTCAGCTGAGAACTCTTTATATACTACTGTAAAAATGCTATAAAGTAATAATAATGTAAAAATATATAATCTCTCTCTCACTAGAATACCATTATCCACACTCCAACAAGCAACCGCCAATAACTGTAGATGTCAAGAAACTCGAGATCACTGAAAAATGGTAAGAATTATACAAATATTCCATAATTAAATGCACATATTGTTTATAAGGTATACAAAAACAGTAACAGCTAAATAATGGAGAAAAGTATAGGTAGAAAAGTTGCACAGATAAACTTTAAGAGATATAAAGAGCTGGTAAACTGAAGTTAATGGGCTGCTTAGCTTTTGATTTGCCAAAAGAAGTTTGGTTTTTTGGTTTGTTTGTTTTTAATTAGTAAAGAAAATCTTTACTTTTAGGATCTGTTTGGTTGTCACATAATCTTTTTATGGAGGATACTTTAGGGAGAATCTCTCAGCTATAACTGAAGTGAATCAGCATCAATGCTCCCATGATGCTGCAGCAAGATTATGTTATTTACTGTCACATTAGGAGCTAGAGGAATTAAGCAGAGCAGAAAAGAATAAATATTTCAAGTTTCCACTAGAAAACCCTGCTGCAGGGGAAGGCTCTGTGGAGGAAAACGCGCATCAGGACAGTCAGCGAGGTCTAATGCCATCACCTCAGAGCCGAAACGCTGATGCCTATAGAGCTTTGGCTGCTGGTACTTCTCAGACGCGCAGAGACACACAGGGACTGCCCCAAGGCACCCGTGTGTCCTGGGCATGGCTTCTCCTCAGATACGCTCAGTTGCTTCCATAAAACACCTCTTAAGGCCAGGAACCCTACTGACACCAGTGTGAACCTCATCTCAGGCAACCCCCATCCAGTGCAGTAGTCTGATCACTATCGCCACAGATCATGGGCTAGCAGTTCTCTGAAATCTGGGAATGCAACACCAAAAATAAACTCTGGACCACGTTCCCCTTTATTGGTTCTGCATTAAATGAACAGGCTCGGACTTCACAGTATCACCCAAAAGGCACAAAATAGTTACATATTTTAAAGCAAGACTTCAATCATCTTTTGGTAGGGTTAAATATAACAAACATGCCTTGTTCAAATGGCATATGCTTGTTCAAATTTGGAGTAACTTATTTCTTTGGCAAGACAAACCCACTGATTACCTGGCTTACTTGGCTGTAAATTGGAAGCAATGACACAGGTTGGAGTGCCACATTTCAGAGGACTGGAGTGTAATCCAGAGATCGTGTTCTCCCTTGTAGCCATTCTGTGTGCTTTTGATTGAAGGGAGAATTGCTAGCAATTAGCATGCTAAATCCTTCATCACAGCCTAACCCCTTCTTCCCCAAAGAGGGGAATTTACTTTTGTACGTAGACATCCCAGAGAGGTGAAGAGAGACCATGTCTGAGGAACATGTGTCCCTTTCGATCTGTTCTCCCAGACCTTGGCTACAGAAATAAGGTGGTTTATTCGAATGGTTTATACAGCTCATATTGCTGAGTTCATAGAGCTGACCAGAAGAAACAATGTCATTTCACTGCAACCATTTTCAATTCAAAATTATTACCCTGCTTCTGCTATCAGTGAATATTTCTGAAAAACCTCTGATAAACTTTTTCAGGCTCTTCTACCAATGGTTCCATAGGGGCTAAAAAGGTGCTCCTGCTTGTGGCAGATATCTGAGCAGCAGATATAAGTAAGTCTCTGTCCCCAGTTTTGAGCCCTGTAAGAATTGAATTGTTTATTCCACCTCTTTTGTAAAAAAAAATGGCCATATAGTTATCTACATACTTGCACGCACACACACATCCATCCACCCACCGTCCTTTGTTAAATAACTTTGTTAAATACCTTAAGTGTGCCAAGCAAGCACTCAAAAAATTAGGAAATGTCAGCATTCAATGCAATGAAAATTACTGTGGATTCCTCCCCTCTTCTCTATTACATGGTCATTTATTTTTTCTGCAGGACCCTGGTTTCAATCAGCAGTGGAGGACATTCCTAGCAAGTTTTAGTATTAATTGCTGTTCCTTAGAAAAGGGATATCATCCTTATTATATGCAGAACCTGTGGTGTAAGCAGTAAATGAGGAAGATTTCATTCATTGGGCCTGGGAGAATACACTGCACCACAGAGACAGAAAGAACTGCCAGTTATAAGATGTTTTATGAAGACAAACTATAGATAAAAGAACATGAAGAGCTTTGTTCTAAAATACTACATATTGTTCACATTTCATGAGAAAATGCTAATTCATAGGAAGAATTCCCATAGTCCAGTAGGAGAGCAAGTCAGAATAACTGCTGTTTTAGGCCATTCAACTGCACTTTGGGAATTTCAGGTTCAAGTCCTTATTGTCCCTCATTCACACCTGCTACATAGGCATTTAGGTGGAAACACGACTGTCTCAAACCCCTTTTTTTCAATTCTGTCTTTGAGGACAGGTAACTGTCTCACTTCATTTAATGCTGGTGCCTCCATTCCCTTTCTTTAAACATTAATCCTGTTATCTGGAAGTGGAAGATAGTGGTTCAGCATTCTCAGAGAGAGTCACTTCTCTTGCCTCTCAGGCAACTACTTACACTACCGTGCTACAAGTTATTTGGGTAAGACTTCCTTGTTGCAGAAAAAAACATTCAGATCCAAAAGGCCAAAAAGAAGGAAAGAGTATGACGCTCTCCCCTCATTGGCAAAAGGTTCAGGCTCCAGCTTCCAAGAGTATTCTTGTATATCACCCAGTGATTTTTAAATGCAAAACAAGCATCCCTTCCTGGGAACAGAGAAGATGTGTTTATTTTGATAGCTATCTCTCACTACCACCAGGGCTGGTCTTTCTGATTCACAGCACCAGTTCAAACATGGCTCTCTAGCATCTCAAAGAGAGTGGTTTGGTGCCTTAATGACATGGCTACGGAGGTTACAGCTCTCTGACACACAGCATTTTCTTGCTCTCACCTGCTTCTCTAAACAGGTCAAAGTCTTGCTTTCAGCCTATGCCAGAATGAGAAAAATATATATTTTTAAAAATGTTGTGGTCATTAGCCTCACAGGTTAGTATAGGTCACTGAAGTCAACTGAAAATTTTCTTCAAAGTTCTGAAAAACTGATTTAGTTGTCTTAAACTGAGCTTCCAAATTTCTATATGCTTTCTCTTGATGACACAATTCACTGTCTGAAAAATCATAGTAACCCATCATCCCCCCATGGATGGCATGAAAATAAACAAATATTTGTGAAATAGATTTTCTTGTAAAGCGTACTTCTTCATTTTTCATCAAGAAATTAATAATTATGTTTCGGGGCTAGGTTTGAAGAGCATACAGTGAATAAACCTTAAGACATATTGAGGAGAAAATGAAATATTGAATGGTTGCTCATTAATTAAAAACCATCCAGTTTCTGTGCTGAAAGGAGTGGGGGGGGTTGCTGTGCAAAAAATAGGTTGTGACCAGGTAATTAAAGCCCATCCTCCTGCATGCACATTAGGGGGCCTAATAAGGTTTGCAGCAACATTTTCTATCTTTCAGGTTTTTAACTTCACAGCTTAATAGTGTTCTTTTAACATTTCTTCTTCATTTCTAGCAGTTCACTACAATGTCCCAGCAAAACATTGACACATTAAGACATTATGTATAAATACATCTGCTTTTGATCTTTTTTAAAAGACTTTCTCAGTCTTCATACTGCAGATGTAAAATGAAACACAATCATTTCACGCCTACCAAGAAATTCTGTATCTCGTTTTATTTCCCAGCTGCTTTGAGCCCTTAGAACATGGTATGGGATCTCCCTATTCAGCTTCACTCCAGTTTTGGAGTTAACAGCTAAAGAGTTCTCAGTCATTCAAGAAACAAAATTGGGTGACCTCTGTACCACATATTTACCAATCTATACCACAGATTTACAGATTTTTAGGTGGGGTTAGCATACAAAACAGCCATTTCCCAGATTTTTGTAAGCCTTGCTCTTTCTACACAGCATTGTGCTTCTCCCATGAGCCTGGACAAGCCAGGGGAATCCTCAGTCTCACTTTGCTCTGTTTTACAGAATTAGATGGTTTAAAGCAAGTAAAGTTAAATGTAGAGTGTGCAATTTGGGGAATCCTCTAGGGTAGGAAACACGTCTGTCCCAGTTCTGCTTCTTTATCCTATTAAAGAACAAAGATTTTCTTTGTAAGGCTTAGAAAGCATTCAGTTGAGTCCAGCCACTTCCAAAGAAGTGCGAGGACACAGACCCCCAAAAAGAGGTGTCATCTAGTCCTGGGTTGATGAAAGCCATCTTTCACTACTAGATTTAAATTCTTCCCTTTTTCCTTGAGCTCTGCTTCCCTCCAAGCACTCTGATATGGAAAGGGCACGCTGAGCCCTGAGGGCCAGCCCCTCTCCCATTTCGAGGTGCTGAGGGTGCCCTGGGGCTCCAGTCCCTCCTGGCTGAACAGCCCAGCCCAGCAACTGGCGCTCCTGGAGAGATGCAGAGCATTATAACTAAAATCCACACTTCTCCATAACCTCCATCCCTCCCCTAGGATTAACAGAAACAGCCACCACAGCATAAAGTACAGGTTTCATATACATTAAAAAAGCATTGCTTATAAATTACCTCTTCTCCACAGTCGACAGTTTAAGCCACCGCATCTTCTTATCGCTAAGATTTTTCTCCACCTAATTCTATTTGCTGTTCCTCGGTGAATATCAACAATAACTCATTTAGTTTTAATGACATTAAAAGTAGAGCCTGTCCTTGAGATAGCATCTAATTTTTCTTTATGAAAGCCAACATAAATTCTAGGTATGAGGTCCCTGACAGCCTGGTAATAGAGGTGTTGTTAAAGTGAGCTAAAAATACAAACCAAAAAAATTTTTTTTCTTCTTTCAGAGGGATCATTAGAGAAATTGATGAGGCCTGTTTGCTTTCCTTGCGATCTCTAAGGACCCATTATGTATATAAAGCATGGAGCGAACACCAAGTCTGTCACAGGAAGATACTATTCAAACAGATCTTGACCTTTCATTCCATCTATGCAATAAAGATAAAGGTTATTAGAGGAGTTCTGCAAGATCCCCTTATTACAGTCATCTCACACTTCACATGAGTTAGTAAACTTCTGCCTATTCCTCCCCCTTGGGCATTCCCCATGGGAAAAGATATATGATCTCACCTTTAAGTCCTAAATCAAAGTGCATATAAAGACAGGAACCAGATTGGACTGTTCAGACAACCAGTTCTGATATTTCCTAACTTCCTGCTTGACTTCGTAGCCTTGATATTTATATTTGCTCATAGGTGCGTAAATATTAATAGATGCAAATATTAATAGATAGGGTGTGAATATTAATAGATTTGTGAGAGTTTGCTATATGCACAAGTAAATGCTCCCTATTTCACTGCGTGAATTTATTATTCATTATTAACAAATTTAACACCGCAGTCCTGAACTATACATAAGGGCTGAATAGAGAAAAAAAACCACCGCCACTGAAATCCATAGGGAGCTCTTTACACGCATAGCACAGGGTGAGACAGTCAATTTTGCTGACCTGGTGATATCCAAGCTACTTTCACATGTTCAGGAGATTTTCCTACATAGATTTGAGACCTCTCTGCAACATGGTGAAAGAACAGAATCACCACGATAAACTGAAATATGGATAACAGGAATTAAAGCAGAGAAGGCCATCACACCATCCAACTGCTTAGCATAATGTGCTGCCAACACCAGAAATTAGCCTGCTCTAGTTTTAATAAGGGAGTACCCATCTACAGTTTCTCTGAAGAAGATGCCATTACCCTGACCAAGGACATATTTCAAATGGATTGAAACTTTACATTCATATTTATTCAATATGTCAAGCGATGTGAATCTCTGAATTCATCACAATGAAACAAAACATTCTGCTGAAAGGAGAGTTTTGGAAAAGAGGAAAGATGCGAACTGAAGCTGTACATTTTTAAGAACTAGTTATCAAAAGAGGAAAAGTATCAGTAAAAGAGATCCACACTCAAACTGTGCTTAAGCAGACCACCTGTTGTAATAGCTTGTTTCTTCTGATATCACATGCATTGCCAATACAGTCATATTGCTCAGCACTTGTACATGTGGTAATTAGACACATCCCTCAGAAATATAAAAGATTACTATTATAGCTTGTCCTGTGCAGCTTTTAACTGAAGGTAGTAATAGGAAGAGAAAACAACAGTCATGAGACCATCTTCTTGCATCTTCTCATTGTTTTGTCGTCTTTAATTACGTTCCTTAGGAAAAATAAATTGTGGATTTTTTTGTATATGAACAGTTTACCCAGAACATTAACTGCATTCTTATTTTTATTGTCTGTGGGAGAAAACAAATCATCCTATTTACATAAAATGCTGAAGAGTCAGAGTTGGTTCCCCAAGCAAATCAAAATCTTGTAGTATATGTCAATGGTGTATTTCACTATCATAAATGTTATGCATGACTTTATAGCTTGCCACACACACATCAGACCACAATAAGGAAAGGGCATGTTTGAAGTTACCAGTCATGACTGCTAATAGTCTTTTTACTGAAATCCCTATCAGTCTGGAAATGCAAAGACACAAGGTGTGCCTTGACTGCAGAGCAGATGAGCTTCACAGCAGCCTCGCTGTCCTGGCCTCCCAGACGATGCACCCAGATTTCCAGTGGAAATCAGCAAGCCAGAAGAGACAGGGGAGAAGAGGAGGAGATGGCTTGGGCTGATGTTCAGGCTAGCCAAGGACAGGGTGCACAGCCTTCAAATCCTACATTTGGAGCACAGCTTCAGGAAACCACTCAGTCCATCTCCCCCTCAGAAAAGAATCAAATACACTTGTTTTTTTTCATGATGTCTAATTTGTTCTTAAGGACAAGTGATGGGGTTTCCATACCCTGTCTGAACAAATTCTTGCATTTCTTTCAAAGAAAGCAAACAGACTACAGAATTAGCCTACACATATCCAGTTAAAGTGTGGCTAGACATGGTGTGTTACCTGATACTCCATTAAGAAATTTATTTATTTATTTATTTATTTATTTCCTTGGATTTTCCTTCAGCTTTCTGGAAGACTTTAGGTAAGTCTGATCATTTATCTAATTGTGCTCCAACTTATCCAATTTCCAACCAGAGAGAGTGTTCCCTTTGCTTCTAATGGTTCTAGGAGGGTGTCTTGTTCTGGCCCATCCATTACTTGGTAATACCGATAACTGAGTACTGAGCTTTACATTGATACTCTTACACATCCATTTAAACAAAAGTATGTGTTGCTGCAAAAATAGCTCATACTGCAGACAAAGTCAGTATGCCTGGAAGCAGAAGAGGATACTTGTAGAAAGAATAATGGTACACTGGCTTAAATGACGCAAAAGCACATATCAAAGATAGAGTTGCTAATTTGCTTGAATAAATACTCAATGCCCCAAACAGGTTATCATTTCAAAACATGACTTTCATGAATGTACTCTAGAGAAAGCAGGAAGGAAAGATCTTAGCAGAAAGAAGTTTCTACTGACAGTGGGTGAGAGATTTGTTCTGCCAAGAGTCAGAAACTTTTCTGAGCCTGGAAACACTAGCACTAACAGTCCAGAAGAGTAGTTACCTTTAGCAGATTTCGGGGGGGGGGGGGGGGAGTGGATCCAATGCTAATTCCTTTCTGAAGGGATTTGTTTACCCTCTGGTTTGTCATGGGTACTAAAAGGTCAGATTCAGCCTCTATCCCAAGCATCATTATCCATTTCTCAATGCTTCCAGGCCACTCGGATCATGAAAACTGAGAACAACTTTACAGCTAATGTGCATGTTACTTCCGAGGATGTCTGATAGCCTCAGGAAGAAGAAACATCCCTCTTGGACACCTGGCAAAAATGCATTATAAATCGAGACCTATATGCATCTGGGCTAAAATTCAAGCAAACCTTGTGAAGTCATGCTGCAGTAATCACTTACACAGAAAAATATTCATTTGGAAGTTAGTGACTTGCCAGCAGTGATGCAGTAAAGTTGAAGGTCATGATTTTGCCCAGAAAGTAAAAAACAAATAATAATTAAAAAAAAAAAAACAAGAAAAAACTCTGTTTAATGCATTCCAGGACAAGAGGTCACAATTTCATTGAGAAAGCAAAAAACAAGTAATAATAAGAAAAAGAAAAAAACCTCAGTTTAATGCATTCCAGAACAACTTAAAAAATATAAAGGATCACAAAGAAAATAAAAGGTAGAAATATTTGTCTTAACAGTAAAGCTCAGAGTGTTTATTTCTTCAAGTGAGTACTGAGGAATTATTTGGAATTCTAGATTTGTAATTTACACATAGTACTGCAGGGCTACATGTTAAAAGTGGATAAGGTATATTCATCAACATAGTAAGGAACTGAAGAATCAGCCTGTAACTTAGTATCCTGCCAATTAGATAATCCTAACGTTTTCAGTTCAATGAATCCCCCCCCCCTTAATTTTTAAATAGAAAATAAAAGGCTTGTTTGCAAGGTTTGCAACCCAAAAACATAAACCTTACTAAGCAACTGTATTATATATTTTAATAAAAAGCCAATAAAGCTGACCAATGTGTGTCTGATCAAAATGAAGCAATTTAAAAATTAACAGAAAGATACAATAAATTTTTAAATGGTTTATTAATATGCATGCACATGCTTGTTTTTAAAGAATGTCTTTCAAATGAAGGTCATTAAGAGATCACAGCCAGGGAACAGCTGTCTGCAAAAATACAGGGATAACTGAGGCACACAGCCTCCAAGCATTTCTAATTTTTCCAGTGCTCTTTCCCTACTTCTGAAAGATAAGACATCCTATCTTTCTGCAGAAAAAGTTTGCAAATAAAAATTAAGGGGTGTATTTAAGCCACTCAGTTAAATGGCAACAGGATCAAATCACCTGTTTCCTGATACTGAGAGTTGCTTTAGGTCTCATGAAAACCAAATATTAAATGCAGAGACTCAGCACAGACCACCTTAATAACTGGGAAGTTCAGAGCAGGCTTAAGGATGAGGAAGAGGACTATAAGGCACCGGAGGATGGAGGATCCTGGGACAATAAGATCTTTGGGGGCCTGTAGTCTCAACAGACAATTGACAATTGTCCAGAGAACAACTTCATTCTTCCTCCAGGTCCTCCCTCTTTGCACCTACTTTTAATACTTTAATCAGGACTCTTGCCAGGACTTTTCCAAAGAAGACTCAAGGTATGCGTTGCTCCTGTGCAATCGTTTTTGTTGATGAGGACAGCTTAAAAATTGGACAACATTAGCACTAGCTCATGGCGGTAAAGACAACGCCTGAGGTCTGAAAAGATACCGGAGCAACCAAAAACCAAAGCTATTACAGCTTGAAGAAAGAAATTTCTGACTTAACTAAGCTGTGTAAGTATGTGAAAAGCATTATTCTGCATGTATTTCCAAAGATTTCTCCAAAGTTTTGCTCTCTGCAAAGCAAGTCCACAAGAACCTCAAGTATTAGCAGAAAATTACAGAGCATAAGAACTGAATAAACCCTGGAAGCAGCAGGAGTTTTTCTTATTTAGGGGATCACAGAACCAAATCCTAAGGTCCAATATAATAGAAACAACAAAAGCTTTACATACAGCTTTATAAAAGCAGCAGCGGATCACAATTTTCAGTTGTATCCTGATGTCAAAGGACTCAATACATTACTATGTCCTCTGGCAAAATTAGAATACAGTGACTTTCAGAGAACAATGCTTGATGCAGTTAAGATTTTTTTCTTGTTTTATTTCTGGAAATCTGAGTTCATAATGTGTGGGGGGTTTTTTTGTTTGTTTGTTTTAACTACAGGACTGGCACCAAAGGATTCCCTTTGCTACTTATCAGAGGTACCATTCAATATTTTTTTGCCTGCAGTACATTATGTTTAGTAGCTCAATGCCAACAAAAAGAGTGCTGTAAAAGTTAATAAAACCCCCACAATAAATAGTACGTATGGAAATTACATCCAGAAAAACTTTGGAAGAAGGACTAAATAATAGAACCAGCACAGCCACACTGAAAGGAAACGAGCACAGAAAAAAATAGAAATGAAAAAAAGAAAGAAACAGGAAGGAGCTCTCTACAAAGAGGTCTGCCAAGCAGTGTCTGTAAACAGGCAAGAAGGCTCCTTGGTCTGAATAACTACTGAAAGATGCTGATCTCCACAAACCAAATGCCTTCATTGGCCTCATTTCCACTAACACCCATTTCATTTAACATTTGTCAGTTCTTCTAGTTTTGATTTTCATATGTTGCTTAGTTTTCATATGCATTTACCTGCTCTTTCTGTAAGGAAGGAGGGAAAAGGAAAGCCAATGTATTTTTCATAGTTGATTCCTCCTATTTTACTGCTGCCCTACCACTAGGATTGATGCTCCCATTCTACGTAGCCTTTTCTTCCCCAGGTCGGAGGGCCAAGAGCCTAGTCCACTGGGATTTCATCTCTGATGGAAGAGCAGTGCTCTCTGAAGAATGGACCGCCCCAAGAGTACGATGTCCTGCCTCACAGGACTCTACTCATCCCTCTAAGAAAATATTAAGAGATTAGAAATAGTGTTTTTAACAGTAGGTGGAAGGGGAAGGTAACAAACCTAGCTGATGTGCAGGTACATGCACCCACGTGCGAGTTGAGAAGATTTTATGCTAGTTCAGGTGTTTGGCTCAGTTCCACTTACCATCTCGTACACCTCAGTATACCATAGAGGCCCAAGGAATCAGTATTTGCAGCAGATTTTTAAAGAAAAGGTCATGTATACAAAATTGAACTAGCCCCCAAACACTTACTGGTTAAACATCTTGCCTTCTCCCCGGCTCCTGAATGTCAGCTCTGCTAATTAGTAAACATAAGGGACAAGGCTCCCACATCCAGCATGTGCCCCTCTGTCTCCTCCAGCGAAGTGCAAGGAAATGGGCATCTTTGTCCATCCACAGCCAGATACAAGAGCTCATGTTTGAGGTAAAGAGAAATATTCTTGTTCCCTTAATACATGCCAAAAGAAAAATAAAAATCTGATCTACCACCTAGACATTGAGCTACCCTTGGAACCCAATAGAAAAAAGGATAAATGAGACTTCAGAAAGGTCTGAAAAGCAAAAAGCAGAAAAGCAAATTACACAGAGCAGCTCAGAAGTTTTGTCAGGAGGTCAGGTAACCAAAATGCTGAAGGGCTACAGCTGCAGCTTGCCACAGAGAGGACATTTTGACAGAGAAAACCATTTATGCAGCTTAGTAAGATGTAGATGCATTTGCCCAGACAACAAGCAACTGAGTGGGTTTAACAAGCAGGATAATAGCTTAGGATGTCATTTTGATCTGAATACATAATTAAAAGGGATCAAGAAAAGGCTCAGGTTTAGAGCAGCCTTGAATATCTGCAGCCTAATTAAGATTGATTTTGCCAATCACTAGGCAGAACATGAGACTTCTATTCGCACTTGGTTTCCAGTAAAACATGTTAGCTGCTTAACATCAGCATAGCATCTACAGGCATTAGCCATACAGCAAACATGGTGGATTCGAGCCTGGCCTAGGATGGTTATATACGAATCCTATGGATTGCTATCTTTTAGCTTTAGCTTACTCACGACAAGTGCAATCAATAAGGCTTGTTAGCCTGAGGCTTAGAAGGGCTGTAGCTATTTTTTTCCCCCCTCTTAGCCTGTATGCATAATGTGATAGGGCAATGAGGAGGCACAGATGAAACGTTTTGTTATTTATGACAATATCAATCAATGCACTCTATTACCAAATGAATTAAGTAGCACTGCAATAACCGTCTTTTCTGCTGTAACTTTAGTTTTTAAAAATTGCACAGAACAGTGATATTGATCTGCCCAAGCCTACTGCCATTTCATTACAATTCATTCACAGCGGAACAGAGAGACAGTGAGTCCCTTCTACCACTGTCCCCAGATTTATATAGTCATAAAGCCAGACTCATATAAAGACTTGTTAAAGGACTTAAGCAGATTTAAGCCTTTGAAGTTCAAAACTGTGATTCTAAACCTCTCCTGCTTAACAGAGATTTCTAAAATCTTTGACCATTTGACCTAGAGGTTCCCCAGTTTCCTACACATCTGCTTCTCTGGATGTCCAGGCCCATGAGTCTAAGCAGTCAGATATTTTGCTGCCTAACCTTGGGCATACTAAAGGTACCAGAGCTATCATTGCACTTGGTATCGTTACAAAATTAAGCAGCCAGGAGAAAAGACCATAACATAACAAGAAGCAGGTTACCTTGGAAATGAGACACCTCTCTTCATTTGGAAGTGAAGGACCTGGGTTCAGCACTATCCTCAGGTGGGCTGAGGTTTGCTATCTCATCTGCAAGAACACTAATCATGGAGCAGTCATCTCTCTTGCTGTTCTCCAATACTCCTAAGAGGGCTACTTCAATCTGAAAATAAGGATGCAAGGCTCCTGGAGCCACAAGAACAGAGCACAAGAGCTGTAGAACGTAGCTGCTCACCTTGCTGCAGGAAAATCTCAGGACACGAGGCATTTGATGTTGGTTGAGACTACTTTAAAAGTGACACAGCTGCATGGCAGTGGTGCAGGGGTGTGCTCTGATCTCTGAAGGAGGCTCAAGGCATGCCAAAGCCTAGAAGGATGGCCCAAGATAGCCAGAACTATACAGCTGCCTAGAGATGAAAACCTGTGAGATTTGAGGGATACAAACACTGGGATTTAGGCTTTCAGCCAACTATAACACAGAGAAACTTCAGCCTATCTGCCAAATGTGAAATACAATGAACTCATTTATATAACCATACACTTGAAAGCTGGTAGGTGTAATTAGGCCAGGAAGGTAATGATTAACATGGGATAAAGAAATGTCCCTAATTAGAGGATTTACAACAAATTAATGAAAGACAGGCCATGGCTCACTGTCTTTGGACTAGGGCTTTCAGACATCTAGGCCTGACAGCACTGCTACTTCATCAGTGACACTGCAATGTTTTGCTTATTCCTGTGCCTGTTGCTACCCAAAGAAATCCGCAGGGCCCATTTGATGTCACATTGAATTTTGTGCCTGAATGTGTGAGGGTCACACCATAGACAGAATATCCAACATTTGATAAGCAGCTTGCCCCATCATCAACAGGGAAAGCATATACAGAAAACAACTATGTGTATGTAAAGTCATGCCAGATTGCAGGAGGCCAAGCTAAAGGATTCAGGGTGTCAGTATGAAGAACTTGTTTAAATTCGCACCTGTGCGTAGTGACCCACTGATTTGCACCTTTTCCTGTCTCGGAAGAGCTACCATAGACAAATGTAATCCAAGTCCAAGGTGTCAAACTGATAGATGTTTTAATCACCTTTCATTATGGAACGAGAAACAAAAAGGAAAAGAGGAAAAACTAAGGCCTTGAAGGTGCCTTGGGACTTGCAGTAAAATTGTCATTGCTAATTTTGAACACGATGTTTTCTATCTATTTAACATTCTAGCTACTTTGTTCAGTAGTGTTATAGAAAACAAAACCAATGCACACCTTAATGTTGAATTGTGTAGCAATACACAAGAATTTAGCTATATACCAGGACAACCACCAGTAGACCTTAAGCGTGCCTCTTTCTTTACACAACTCAAACCCAATAGTTTTCAGTTGGGGAAAGGGGAAGGAGTAGGGAAGAAGCTACAAGGCAGCTACAAGGCTATGAAAAATGCAGTCTGAGATAAAATGGGTTTATAAATAGCAAGGGCTTTGGAGGCCCTAAAAATCAGTGAGAATTTTGCTGGAACAACAATATTGGGATAGGGACCACCAGGGGAAGGCTTTGGTGGAGATGGAACCAAACACACAAGCTGGACCTCCTGAATTCAGTCTAATTTGACCACTAAAAATCCAGCTTTTGTGCAGATAAAATGGGGGGGTGGGTGGGCAGGAGGGCTCTGAAGTGTGGCATATGCAGAAGCTTATCATTAGAGACCCTTCCAGTGGGTACCTAAAGGAGGAAAGTGTAGGCGTCTTCTGCACAAGGTGTTGTTTTTTTTTTAATCTGGAAAAATAAAGATTGCAATTAATAATAAGGATTACGTTAATGTAGAACTGACTTTGTTTGGATACATGTAGCTAGGAAAAAATTTGCTTCCTTCCACTTCCTCTTTTGTAACCAACCATATGAAATAAGAGCCTGGACTGAGTCCAAGGGACTAAACCATTTATGATAAATAGCTAAATTCGTGAATATGCAGAATCAACTGATCATCACATAATTACTTATATTCCTGAGGCTGTGGTAAAAAAATATGGCAACAGAATCATCGTTATTTTCATCACAGTAATTATAAATCATCATTGTCGCATTTTCCCAGACATGGCTGGACTAATGCCACCTGAAATTCTGCTCTCCTTCTGTCTCAGGCTTGCTTCTCCACTGTCCTATAGGTAGGTATGTATTTATGTACAAGTATATATACACACACAACTGCCATGCATGTTTGCTGATAACTCTTCAAACATCTGTACATCTTTAATTTCATAAGATTATTCTTTGCAGATCACTATTTCTGTTAACCTTTACAGTGATAGATGCTTTATCACATGCACATATTTCATAGGCTGAAATAGTACACATTTTACAAAACTATAACTGAAACATCCATGGATTATAAACTTAGATACCACTGTAAGCCTTTAAATACTAAGGCTAAGCACTAAAACTTGACCTTCAGCTTAAAAGAATGAAAAGAAGAAACAAAGTTCAGTGGAAGTTAAGGCCTTACTTCATGGGAATGTGCCACTGAAGCTCTTTTTAATTAGACAGCAGATATGCAGTTGCTTGCAGTGAGTCTGGCCAGCCACAAAATGTAGACAAGAGCAAAACACTAAGACAGATAGTCAGAGTTGAGTTTGGTAGGCAGAGAAACAGTTTTCCAGAAAGAAAGGAAAAACAAACTTCATTGTAAGTGAGAAAACTAAAGTGATTAACTTCTAAGTTCAGCAAGTATATAATTGTATAGTCCCTACTCTAAAATATGTTATTTTCAGTACCTAATTACAGGAATGGGATGAAATCTTGGCACTACTGGAAATTCTATTATAGGCTTATTTGGAATCAACATTTCAGATTTCCTCATTTCTAAATTATGCTTCATGGCTCATTCTGCAAATATAAATGCACAAGTGCTCACATTTGCCAGATCACAGGCTAAAATTCTTATTCATTTAAGTAGTTACTTGTAAACGAATAAGCTCACAGATTTCAAAAAAGCATCTTTTGAAGTTGGTTACTACTTCCTGTAAGTAGAGGTAACAGGCAATATTAAAATATTGATAACCTTACAAAGCTCGAGAACTATTTTCATATTCTTTCCACTTGAGAATTTCCATAAAGAAATTAATCTGAATGTTATATGAATCTAAAGGCTATCTTAGCTTTAATCTTTCCTATCCTTTTCATTACAATGTATCTTTACATTTGGAGAAATGACCAAAACAAAAGCAGTCTAACATTTCCAAAATACCATTATCTCTATACTTCGACAGAATCTCTACTGTGCATTTTCTCTGGGTATTTCAGGAGGAAGTTCTGCTTAGAGGAGAGTTTCAACTATCATTAGTTTAAACGTCCATACCAGGAGAGCTGTTATCAGTAGAAAAGTTAGCCCATATTACAGCTGCTTGGTGTAGCTTCAGAGAGCTTCTTTTCTTTCTGTCAAAAACTGCTCATTTTTTTGTTCTTCTTCATGCTTTTCATAGTTAATCTCCTTCACTGACAGTAGGACATGAAACTGCCCGTATTTCTTAGGAAGTATCTTTACCACACTCAGTCAATTCATTATCATCATGTCTGGGTTTGATGAGGAAGGGGAGGGGACAACTATAACGTTGAAGCTAATTCTCAGGGTCCACAGAAAGAGCTATGTTCAGTCACTCATGGTGAAATGACACCTAACTCACCTACACTTCAGTGTGTCATCGTCCCCGATGTTTTGAAGAGCGTCTGTATCTTATAAACTGGGCAATTGATATCTTACAAATTTATAAAACTTCGGTCACCCTGCATTCTTTGAATAAAGATCTAACCATAAATAACCTTCTACATTGATTTCTTGCTCAATTCTATGAATTATGGGGGTCTTCTCCCTGCTTAAAACCCCCTTCACAGCAGTAGCTTCTGCCTATCAGAAAAGGCAGTGAGATCATACTGAACTGGTTCTCTGGGTACTTCTGTGGATCTCATGGGAGAGCCAGATTCTGCAAAGATTCTTTATTCAAAATAGTAGCACTTGGGACCATGAAGACAACTTCCAGACTTGACTGATCATAACCTAAGAGCAGTATCCCTTCAAGCTTTCAGACATGCTGAAACCATAACTGATAGGTAAATTACCCTTATAATGACATTGATACGTAATATAGTACTTCTAAACCTGCCATCAGGAAATACAAGAATAGCAGAAGACAGTATAGATGAGTTATTAAAGCAATTAAATTATTAAAGTAAAAAGAGAGAGAAAAAGGAAGGAAAAAGGTGAGGGGGGAACAGCATGAGTAAGAAAAGTTCTGAAGACATCTTTTGCATTCAGGCTGGCAATGAAATTCCCTCCTTCTATAAGGGAATTCAGAGTATTTCCAGCATGCCCAGAAGATACCAGACACATGACCTCCACAACCATCACATTTCAAAGAATTCAGTTTCCCTAAGGGTAAGTAATCTTTTTCTCTTTCTTCCTGTATGTGACTCCCACATAGAGTGGAGCTCACAATTTCTGTAGATAGCAGGTTGGGAGAGCACATCTGAATGCTTTCTCCTTACTATAGTACCTAATCTTGAGGTTTACTGTCAACAAGAAGTTGCTACTTGTAAACGTGTCAATCATTGGACTACATGACTGCTATACAAATCACAGCCACTGAAATTTTCTTAACTGGGATAGCTTTTGCTGTGGCTGGTTGAACCTCATTACAGTTTGGTGGGTATCATTTGTTAACACAACATGCTCTCTACAGAAATCAGCTACCCACTTTGGCTGACTGCATTGACATAAAGGACAAAAAGGACAAAAACTTGGGAAAGGATCCGACTCTGCATATACATAATACTGTTCTCAACACCCAAAATATGCAAGTTTTGGATTTGCCTTCCAGCAAAAATAAAACCAGTGAGGGGCTACATTTATTAGTACAATAAACCCAAATCTCCTTCCAAATAAATCCTTTCTGGTTTTGTTTGTGCGCTTATTATCTTGTAACAAGAAACAAGTTGAAATTAGAAAGTTTAGAGAGTGCTTATAAAGGACCACATATTGAATGCGCATAAAAGCCTGTGTTTATGCATCCTGAGACACAAATTAATAGCAAGTAAAACTGCCTATTGTAAAGACATGTAATGAACACAATGACAAATGCTTGAACAACAACTCCATTGCAAAACAACTTAAAAGCCATGAGGTGGAAATTTCTCAGGGTGGGGGGGAGCCTGTTCTTCAGAAATCTAGAAATTGCTTTGCAGGGAGAATACTGAATAGTTCCCTCTCCTCTGGAGAGCAAATCTTTTCCCTGAAGACCCAGCTGATGCTAGAACGCAATATCTGAAAGCAGCATGAGGCTGGATACGGCAAAAGGGAAACCTTTTGAAGGTGGCAATTATAAACAGCAGATCTGAAAAGTAATATTGTAAAGCTTTGCAGGAACTAAAGAGATCATCCAAACTTTGCTCTTCCTTTCTTTCAAGGCACGGAGAATTATGGAAAAGGAAAGTCTGACACAACCAGGAGACCACAGACCACAGGTTCTTTATGTAAATGCCTCCTCCCATCACTCCATGTTCCTTGTTAACCGAGACTGGGATTTTTTTTTTTTTTTTAAGCAGAAACTGTTTCAAGCATTTGATGCAGGCAGTGTCTAATGGTGACCGATTCCATGGCTATTCCTAAATTCCCCAAGTCACTGAGATAATTCACTCAAGTATGCAGGTACCAGAAATGAGAATCACTTCATCAGCAGTATGGAAGGCACACGAGTCATGTAAATCAGCAATCCAGGCTTCAGCACCAGGCGAGTTAATAACGTGTAATGATGCACTCGTTTCAGGGCCAAGTGAGACAATGCCAAGGCAAAGGCTGACTGTGATGCTAGCATCAACATCAACCTCTCCCTGTCCAACATCCTTTCAGTCTATTCATGTTTAATATTGGTGGAAGGGAACAGATGCCAAAGTAGCTGTTGTAGAGGTTCTTTGCTCTCAGGAGCCTCAAGTTTCACTAACACCATTTGAGGAATTTGTCTGCCTCCATAGGAACTTGGATCCACACTTCCTGTCAAAGTGCCAATACCAGAAAGTTGCTTTCAAAGACAATGATACTGCAAGTAGCTTTAAAATTTGAGACCAATTTTCCCACTACAAAAATCTTAAAACCCAGTTTCCCAGTTTTCTGGATGCTTCTGTTTTGAAGACACAGCAAATATTAACGGGAAATGGAATAAGACTTTTTCTTAAGCAATGAGAGAGATTTTTCATGGTCATCATTTAAAGAAAATAGTACTTCACAAGGAGACGTGACTAAGAGTAGAGACCCAGCATCTTCAGAAAGGATGAATCTTAGTACTGACTCTCCTGACTAAATGCTATCTGTATTTCCTTACTGGGTAATAGACTACAGAAGGCTTTTCAGCAGGCATTATTGCTATAGCATTTCTTTGTTTCTCTCTTTTTAGCAGAAAATGATCATTCACTGGGCACACATGTGCTATGACTGGAATCCAAATGCTTTCAGACGGAAGGACTCGATGGAGAGCACTGAACAGCCACGAACCGGCTCTGAAGAACAAAGTACAGAACAAAGTGCTCATCTGTGCCCAAAGACTGCCACAAAAATACTGGCTTGGGTCCGACATGGAGAATGGAGGACCCTCAAACTAGACATTTAATAAGTCTCCTGATGACAATGAGAGAATAAAGGGGAATTAGAAAAACTGAATCCAGAAGCTAGACTGCATTTTTATTTTGATGCCACTATAAATCCCTGCCATCTCAAGACACTGCTATTCTTCCCCCAGTATTATCCAAAGAAAAGATTTGAAAGCATCAGCCAAAATCAGCCATCATCCCAGTGCCATCAGAAGGTACCTACACCTCTTGGATTGTGGGGATTTATTGAAGGAGATTATATAGAATTGCTAGGCATTGCCAGAATTGCTTTAGTCTTCAAAAAAATTCCCAAGTTGAAGATGTAAAGTTCTTTTGGAGCAGCTTTTTAAAATATCTGACCCAAGTTTGGATGCTTGCTTGATTTTGTATCAAGGCACAGACTCTCCGGAGGCAAGCATGAGGCATATTTTAAACTGATAGCTCTAATTTCCAAATGGAAGCTGTTGTAAATGAAATCATTATTTTTGAGAACTGAACCTAAACATGAAATACTCTGAGGCGGCCAGTCTTTCCACATAAATTCTCCAAAGCCTACCAAACCTCATCTCAGGAAAACAAGAATCTGCTCTGGGGAAGACTTGTCCATTCTCATCACTGGTGTGGGAGTCTGCATATTTAAAATAAAAATAAGTGACTCACATTAAGTGTTCCCTGAGCACAGCAGGGACTAGATTTTATTCCTGAGCCGAGTCTCATCTCCCATCCAAGTTGTAAACGTATATATATGGAACCTTTTATAATGTTTCTAGGACTGTATTTCCGCCCCCTCCCATGAATATTTATTCCCTGATGAAAGTTCTTCAAGTAATACTACTTAAGGATTTACTCTCTGTCTTGGTTTGCTCACACTATTTTGTCTTTGATTGCTGACTCTCCTAACATAAGCCAAATCCTGCAAGACTGGTATGCGTAGCTCTCCCAAAGTGCCAGATGCATATTAAAAGCTTTGCAGTTAAGTTACATTTCAAAGAAACAAGGACAGTTGTATTTATTCTGCTAATACCTTCTTCTTCTTTTTTTTTTTAAATGTACTTCAGGGATCTTTTAAGGACTTACTTTCTATTCACCCCCACCCCAGAGAAACAACTTTGAGAATTAAAAACAAAGTCAGTATTATGACCTTCAAGATGACTGGAATATATTTCTTTTTTAAAAATTCTAGTGCAAACTTGGAAGTCACTGAAAGAACGTAAAACACATATTTGTAAAGGGAGAGTATTAAAACAGGTCCTTCATACTAAGAATACTACTTGCATTCATTTTTAAGATATCAGTAATCTTACTGATTCTTTTTTTTTAAATTAGGCAACATATCTAATAAAATATTAAATATGTATCTTATCTGTACTTTATGCCTATATTAGGCACTAGAGAAACAGTTTTTCCAAACTTGGAATATTCAAGTACAGGCACTGATATTTGGAAAAAAATCTGATAAAACTTGCTTCCTAATGATAAAGAAAACAAATAATAAAGCTCTTTCCACAGGTAAAGAAATCCTCTCTCCTTAATTCTTTGAATAATAAATCCATATTATGCTGAAAACTAGTAAGAAGAAAAAAAAAAAAAATCTACAATGAGTGTATTTCCAACACTGCAAACAAGATGTTTCCTCTTCAGAATTTCTGGGTTACCCCAAAGGCAATAAAATATCATTTGTCAAACAATTCTAATTGGGTGGTTGCCTGGATTTTTTTTTTTTTTATGTTTAATCTCCTCAAAAAGAGTCACACATTAATAGGCAGAACAGAAGCCTAAAAATTCTAAAAATTTGTATAATCCACACAAAACACCCAGAATACATCAGTTTTAAAAAAAAAAGTGAAAAAGTAATTGGTCCCTCTGTTCATCCATGGAGTATTATGGGGTAGACTTTTAGCTGATATATTTCTTTATCCTTATGGCTCTGGGATCCCCGAAGAGGAAGGATTCCCAACAGCAACAGGCTCTCAACCATGCCTTAAAGGAGAAATGCAGCTGAATGTCCATATAACCCAAGAGACTTACAGAATACAAATTTTGACAAACAAGCCAAGAAAAATAAGGTTTTAATACAGAGTCCTCTGTCTGAACCAGAGAGGCCGATACCTGCCTCTCTAACCCCCATCCTCTCATTGCCACTGTACAAAGTTTCAATTTTTACATGGAAGAAAAGGAAAAGTTTCTGTGAACATAGCAGATTTTAAGGAAAGTATCTCAGAAGTGCTTTGTAAAGGCCCTTTTAGTGCTGATGGGCTTCTAGTAGCTGGAAACATTGAGAACATTAAGTCGCGAATAACAAGTGTTACTCAGAAGTGGGATACAAATCTGCTAACCGAAGAGACAAGAAGTGGATGAGCAGAGATAACAGATACTTGGTTTCTGTTGATATTGACTGAAGATGTAATGAAGCAAATCTTTATTTCCATCTTAAGTACTAAAGCTACTGAGAAATTTGTCTTCCTTGTGAAGCAACTGTTTATAACTTGTTCTTTGAGCAACTCCAACTTCCTCCACATCTGCTAGTGCATCACAGTTAACACTGCTCATTAATTACAGCTTTCTACATCTCTGTCTCTTCTCCCTTTCAGGTGTCATGGTAATTCTCTCCTTTCTCCTCCAAAACCACTTTCCAACCTGCTCACCAGTTCATTAGCATGTCTTATCACTAAACATGGTGTCTGTATAATATCACCTTCCTTTGCCTAGCCAACACCCTATCAGTGTTTAATATCTGATTAAAATCCCATTCCTAGAGTGATTTGCAATGACTTGTTTATACCTTGCCTCCTCCTCTTACATGCCATTTCCACTAGCCACAGGCTACAGGTTTCCACTTCCCTGGCCACTTCTCACTGCAGGAATTATCCAACGTTTAGAAAGGGCTCAGAGTAAAATAGATAGTTTCTTACATCAGTTATTATAGATCTGAACAGTCCAAGTCAACCCAGAAGAGCTGATAAGCTAGTTATTCATTTGGGTTAAACTAATCTAAAAGAGAATCAGCAGAAATGTCACATCTCAGCAGGAGGACAACCAGTGTTATTTTCTAGTTCAGGTTGTTAGCCAAGAGTTCATAAAAGAATTTGACATCAAGGAGACTAGTGCCATTCTCACCACTCCTGAAGTCTACCAAGCAATTGCGGGGAACCTCATTAAGAGCTGAGCTCTGAAAGTACAGGCAGCGCTGACTAACCGTGCTCTTTTCTGGAGTCTTCCCATCACACAGAAAGGTACTCAGAGTGAAGGCCCTGAAAGCTCCCCTCCGCTTCCCGCTAAGAAGCCTGGCAAGCAACTCCTGAGGATGTCAAGTGTTTCTCCTTGTACACTGAGCAGCTGATCAGGCTGCTAGCAGGATGCTCACAGCACATTATATAGTTTTTCATGTTCAAACAATTCCATCTGGATTTAAACAGCCTTTTTAAGGTTAAAGACTCCAGACCTCATTACCAGCCCCAGAAGTCACTCTATCCTGATCAATATGACCCAGAAGGACTATGGAAATTAACACAGGCTTCATTGGGAAAATTGTAGAAGAAAAAAATTTGCATATTGTATTCTGTATTCTTGTATTCTTTCTTGGTTGCGTATCTATAAATGCAGGCTGGCTGCGGAAGCAATTCAAGGCATCAGGTAACTTCTCTCCACAGCACTGCAGTCAATCCAACTATTATTGTTTTGGAATAGTTTTCAGCTGTGGGTGGATCAGCTTTAGTGCTTATCCTGGGGACATTTTTATTTGGCTAATCTTTGTAAATTGTTTGCTACGAACAAATTAATGATGCATTTTCCTTTAGCAAAACAGCTTTACCATTTGTTCGTTGCTCTACGCTGCTTTCTCATTTTAGTCCATTTGCAAATGGTCATTTGCTCACTAGAGGTGAAACTAAATGGATTGAAGTACTGCTTGTTCCATATTTATTTATAATTTGTAAAGACACCTATTTTTAGGTTCACATACCATAGAACACAATATGCAAACAAGAATGATGAAGGTTGATCTACCAATACAAAGGAGTTGCTGGCTAAAATCCCCCATCTGAAAGAAAACATCCACTAGTTACTATTTATCATAGCGTGCTTCCACTAACACATATTCTCTTAAAAGAAACCTGGAAGGGAAAACAGCAGCTTTGTAGCCATGACAAACATGTGCAGGAGATTGTTGGCAGGTACATATGTTTTAGGGTCAACCTTCAACAGCAGTTTCAGACAGAACCACGCAAACTACTCTTCTCACTCCAATCCATTATAGCCAGCACTACTGATTCTCACACCATGGTCCCTATGGATAACATGAAGCAGTAGAGAGAAAAGCTTGTACAAAAGCTCTAGGAAGTGGGAATGAAAAAAATTGTGAGACATTTAACAAACCTCTTGGGCTGGAGGGTTACAGAGTATAGATGAATTTCAGACAACTTGCAAAGGAATAGGACTGGGAGGTCAGTGAGGATAGCCCTGACTGCAAATACACACATTTCTTAGAGTTTCCTTGGTCAGAGTAACCTGCTACCAGAGATCAAGCACAGAGAATTACTGAAGACATTATTGATGGGTATGATGTTAATGTCAGCACTAAATTCTGTAGACTCAACCTTGATATCACTTTACAGTTAACCAACTATAAAGGCACACTGTAAGGTCACAGAATTCATGCAAAATTCAGTTGGTTTAAGGCTAATTCAGGTATCGCTATACTGAAGTGTAATTTGCAATCTATGTATATCCATTTTAGTCAGGCATGAGTCCATACAGAGTGCACTTCACAAAAAAATATATATATATATATATATATATATACTGGCACTTTGAATCATCTTCCCAAAGGGATAACTGCCCTGGCAGTATCAAGAAGACAGATTTCCTGAGAACATAATCAAGAGGCTCTGCACAGGTTTGCAGCCAGCCCAGTAAGCTAAACCAGAATCAGAAGCAGATTAGTAACATGCAAGCAACATCTCAGAATAAGAGAGTCTTAAATCAGAACAGTTCTAAATACAACAAGAGGCTAATGGTTCCATCTTCAAAAGCTGTAATAGCATAGGTCTTGCAGGAACAGTGATGGAAACCTCTGGAAAGCTTTCCACAACAAGACTGGATTGCTTCCCTCATTTCTACCTAAAAGTAGCAATTGGACTAGAATTCCTCCCTTTCTTATTTCAGCTAGAGCAAAGAAAAAGACAATAATCCATAGATACATACTGTTTAACACCTATTTCCTTGGCAATAATTACTGTGTACAGAGCAAGTTAAATATATCTGAATACTTGTACAGTGGGAAGCATTATTACAAGGCAAGCAGAAATTTAATTGCTAATCCAACCAAACAATGCAGAACTTCTCCACTTTAGGAAGCATTTTGCTCTGGCCTTGCTTGAAGGACATTAGGAGTTGGAACTATACAATGTTTTAGAATAAATTGGACAACGATAAATCTGACAAGAAGATTAACATTCTAATCATGTTCATGATAATTAACTCACCAAAACAATCCCACAATCATTATCCAGCTAGAGCAGAAATGGGAAAGTTTACTGCACTCGAGCAGATTTATAAACCAATTAAGAGTGTCCCTCCTCTAGACTCCATTAGCAAAGCCTCTGGTTCAGCAAAAGCTTACATGCAAGCAAGGGTCTTCCTGGGGAAAGAGGCTGCAAGGGATCTTTATCACCTCTGTTCAACCCCATCTTTTCTGCTCCCCTGAGAATGTCAAATTCCTAATATGCCCTCAGCCTCCCGTCAACTCTCCAGCCTCACACACCACCTACAAGAAGTGGGACAGACACTGTGGCACTTCTCTCTGGGTGAAGCTCTGTGTTGTATGATTCATGAACCATGACCATGGGGTCCAACAGCGGAGGTGCTCTCCCTATCTTGCGACCTTGGGGCGAGGGCTCAGTTCCCCCTCCAACTCTGGATGTCTCCTACCTTCCATATGCACTTAACAGTGGATGTATAAGTAGTTTCACCAACTTCACAGTTCTGCTGAATGCAAGTATTTGCACAGAATATGAAGCATCTCCTTGCTATCTATACCGTTTTTCCCTTTTATTGCCTTGCCACAGAGTTTCATTATTCTACTACAAGAATGTTCTCCGCCACTCTCAGAATAGGCTCCCTTTATCTCCATTTCCGAACTTCATCTTCTTTCAAAACTTTGACTAAAGAACATCTCTTTTCTTTTTCCTAGATACATTTATGCCTGCTCCCTCCCCTTTCCTTTGTGTCTTCCTGCATAATTGTGTTTTTCAGCTTTGTAAAGTATTTTTCAATATAGATGGCATAAAAATTGCTATCTAAAATGAAGTAGCATTGTATCACAGCCCACTCTTCTGTCCCAGTAATATACACAATTTGGACTGACTCAAACTGTGTTGCGTATGCAGGTAAAGTAAATTCTGAATTATTCATTGCTTAAAAAAAACTGAAAAATCATTTACTTGTTACAAGCAATAAGATTTATGCTTTATGTCTCCCAATCAATAGCTAGTGTGTCCACACACAGCTGATTTATCCACATTGAAAATATAATTATAAGCCTAGTTTGCTCTGAACCACAGAGTCCTTTTGTAACAAGATTATTTAAATACAAATGGGGTTGGAAAATTGGTTTTAAATGGCTAATCTGCCTTGTCTTCAACTCCAGCTGCAGAATTTACTAACATCATAAACACAGGCTGAGTGAAAACGTAAGAGGTTTTCTGATTCTCCTTGCGATCTGTCTATGCAGCACTGCCATTAACGGTGAAGTTGATGGGAGCTGTTGCGTGCCCTGAGAGGAGGATAATAAGCCTCGTAATCTCTGTAAAGAAGGGGATTTTTACTAGTGAGATGGTCACATACTGGTGTGCAAACATCTGTTTTATTGGCAGCCCAATGAACAATTCACATACCCAGGTCTCAGATGTGTTGAAGGGCACACATGACATTTGTATGGACAAAACCTACACCAGACAGTTGGAAACAACTCCTCAGGAACTCTGCTTGCAATATGGAGTATCAGACATTTGTGCCTGCTGCATAATTAGAAAGAGTTTCATCCAGAGGCAGATTTACCTAGGGACTATCAAGGGGCTCTATGGCCTTCCTGCTATCTCCACCAAGCGTGGCCAGTGGCCCAAGACATGCAATGGGGAAAGGCTGTGCCAGTAACCCTTTTCGTCCTCCTCCAGTACTTCAGTGTAGACACCCAGGAATACCCAACAGCTTTGTCTCTGGAGCATGCAGATAAACTGACAGAAATTGCAGTTCAATCTAACTTGGGTCAGGTAGTTTCTGACAGTTTTATTTTAACACACATAGTGGAGAAGAAATTTTAAGATTCTGTTTTCATTCCAAGGAAGGAAAACAAAGAAAAACCAAAGTGAAACCTCTAACTGAAATCAAATGCTTGCTTTGAAACACAGGGTGCTTTTTACACCCTTCTTTTCACCAGTTCAGTGTACAATCATTTTTTCAGATGGTTCACCACATAGTTATATCGCCTTCCGAAAACAAGAAAATAATTCACCAGAATACCTAGCTCCCTTCTACTGATACATAATCTCGCCTTTCAGCAGCCATGAATGAACAATCAGTTGTCACCAATGAGCAGTTTGTGCAAGACAAGCAGTAATATCCATTCAAAGCACAAACTTCTAGCTAGTTTTACTGAAGTGGGAGCTGTATCAGAGGACCTAATAGGCCCAATGCATCACAGTATTTTATATTGATACAGCAGACCACATAAGGAACTCCAGGCAACAATTATTTCGATTTCAGAGCCCCATGGAAGTTGAGTCACAATGTTGCCCACTTCTTAAGTTAGGAGCAGCTCAGCTTTCTGAGACAAAAAGCAATAAAGTAGGTAAATTTCTAGCATTTTTAGCTAAATACAAAAGTTTAAAATGGAAATCTTAAAAAGCTCTAAGTCCTGAGGGACTAAGACAGCATTAAGTCCCTGTCTTAAGGACAAAGGAAAAAGTTTCAAAGTTAAAGCTGGGGGGAAAAAGCATTTCCCACCCAACCTGTTGAGATTTCTGAAATGTTCAAAATTCACAATAACCTGTCATTTTAACCCCCCTCAATTCCCTCGCTGTGACTGAGAGGCTTCTCATAACATGGTAATTTGCCATAGACTCCCTACCTTGAATCCTGCTTTTACAGACAAACTATATTAGTACCCCTCTCCCCTCCCCTTCCCCCCCAAAAAGTATGCAAGACAGTTCCCCATTGCTGATACTGTCCATCTTGGGACTCCTCAGTGTAGGCTACCCCAAAGAGCTGCTTGGTACCTTTGTAAAATGATCCACTCTGCTTCCCTCCCTTAAGTAAAGGGCTACAGGTCTCTTCTGAGATGTGCGCGACACAGAACTTCTTATAGCTATTGAATCAGCCAGATGTTTAGGACAAGCACACCATGGTGCTTGCTCTCACTTCATCCAGATGTCCACCTTGTATAGAAAAATCTTTGAAATAAGGCTAGTGTATTTTTTTCTTGGTTAAGACAAAGCCTAGGAAAAGATTACCACCAATAAAATGGAAACACCTCAAAATTTGAGATTATAATTCTATAAACAGTTCTGAAAGCTTCCTTGGCTTTCCTCAAGTTCTATTTTCATCTAGTGAAACAAACTTAAAAGTGCCACAAAAAAAAGAACTTTCTCTTTAGTTAGAATAAAATTTTTACAGAAGTATCTTTTGAGCTACATTAATTCCACAGGCAAGCATACAAGCTCTTAGGTGTTAACGAGACTTGCCAGTTTGAGCTGACTGTAAAGTCTAATGAAATATCACATCAGTCCACTTTGGATTTTCACCATCAGATTTTGTAGAAGAGTTATTCCGATAGTGAAGTTTGGTGATGCTTCCTAACAGGCTCTTCAAGCCCCTTGCATGGGGATGTGGAGCAAGTGCTTCTACTGGACTGAACTTATATTATTGGTTCATATCGTAAATGTAATTTATAGAAACTAATGTGCTGGGGGAGAATATCCAAATCCTTCCCCCGGTGTTACCTTTTCTATTTCATTTTTCCTAAATTATATATAAAACCAATATCCTCTGTAGATTAGAGTGATACCTCTCCAGAAGGAAAATCTCCAGATCTACTGAAGCTTTAGAGCTTGTGTCAGGTTTTTTTTCTTGAATCACCTTACATGATCATTTAGCAAAGCAAGAGTTCATGCTTTTTATAAATCCTGATACACTTTCAAATGCCCGCTGGACATATTCCTATTGTTGTGTGCAATATTTGGTGCCAGATCAGAAACTCACTAAACTGGATCCTTAGGCCATGAAAATCTGCTATGATAAATTCTACTTGTTGTCTTTTCAAGTTTCCCTTTAAGAAGTAAACCTTACAAAAAATAAAAGGTCAAAGGTTTCCAAAAAAGAGACAGATGGAAACATTAGACATGTAATCAAAAGTTAATTTATCCTAATATAAAATCTTAACAAGGCACATAATATTATCAGGTAAAGCAGCCTTTAATGAAAATGAGTGTGTAAAAATACCTGAATTCTGGATTTCAGTATCCCAGGAGTAGAAGTCCAGACCCAGATTAAATAATTACTACAAGCAGTTCAGAATAAAATTCTACTGTTTTCAATATAAAAAAAGCATATAAGTATCTGAAATGAAGCCAGCCTAATATAACTTTATAAGTGACAGGTGAAGCAGAGCCACACTTAACTTTATGACCATCTTTGGGCCAAAGTTGCCTTTCTAAAGGAACGACAGCTTAAACAGCTTTTCCCTAAAGCAAATCCACATTAAAACAAAGACAGTGGGAACACAATAGATTTTAAAACCATCCAATACATGCGTTCCCACTGCGTAGAACATGCTCAGGAAAAAATTAAACAGCCCCTCTCCTCTCTTTCTGCAACCACAACTCTCCTCATTCATAATCATTAAGTTCTGGAAGCAAAATCTGCTTTCTGACACAGCAGTTAACCAAGATGTTAACCAGGGAAAAAATTAAGATGAAAACAGAAGTCTACCTGATCACCCTTAAATGTTTCATTTGATTTTCATCACAAGTACGTTTTATTCACCAACACATACTGTCACACTACCAAGGCTATTGATGGCCAGAACCCGAGAACAGCACAGCGAGGATGCAACAATTCATTAAGATCATTCATATGAGAGGAATAATTTTGAGCTTCTCCATCCACATTTGAAGCGGAATTGCTACTGCTCACAGTCCTACAAACAGCACCTGACATGGCCATATATGGAACTTGCGACACAGCAAGCTTCAAGGCTGCATTAAAGTTTTAGGAAAAGCCTTGAGCACTTCTGGTGCATCAGCTAAATCATCTCAGAAGTCATGCTGCAGCTCCAGCTTTCTCCAGCTGAGGAGCAATTTACCACCCGTCTGCCCCAGCATGAGCTCAGCTGTTCTGGTCAGCAAGTGCGCATAAGGGACAGGGTTAATTTCTTTATTTCCCAAAAGAAGTATGTACATGATTAGTCCCACTTGCCCTGCTGTTCCTGAATCAAAGCCTACCAGGCAAAGAAGATCATTTCGAGTGCCTTGAACATCTGTATAGTCTAAAAAACAATGTAGTCCTGAGGGTCTGAAACTGTATTACACAGACAATTGGTGACAGAAGTAGTTTAGATCAAAACACCCTGTGGAGTAACTCAGGCCTGCTCTCTCACCACTGCTGCCTTCACCTGATCTGAACTTGAATCCATTTCTCCAAATACCACATTGAGCCTGAACCAGAACAATCCAGGGCAAACATATCTACAACTCACCTGTTTGACTTAAAATAATAGATCAGGAGAAAGGTTCAGACCTACCCAGATGATGTCTTCTTGTCTGTACTGTTTCCAGTTGCGGCCGGTGTCGCTGAACATCAGCATGTAGCTGGTTACCCAGTCTGAGCTCCCGTACCTTCCTTGGGTAGCAACCGCAACAATCTCAACTCTGTCTCCTAGATCAATCTGGAGCCACTGCTGCTCATTTGAGTCAAGTGGAGACCAGCCACCAGCTCCTAAGAGAGATTAGAAAAAGACAATGTAGAGAACACAGACAACACAAAAAGCGATATCCTAGAAAGAACCATCATCTTATTTCAGGTTATCACAGAGAAGTCTTTACTTTCTGAAAGTAAAGCTACTCATTCCTGGTTTTGTATTAGCATATTAAAATACACTACCTGGTGTGCTGCTTCTACGCTTTCTTACTTAACATACAATTCATAAGGAATTTTGAATTTCTAAGAAGTTTCAAGAAAACCTAGTCCTTGTTAGCTAAACAAGTGTCAGTGAGGATGACACCATTAGCAGCAAAAATCATACCTATTCCTTCCTTATACGCTTGTGCAAATCTGCAAATGCCGATTTCTAACTTCAAATTTGCTTTGACTTCTTTTTTGCTATGTTTTGAAAGATATGAAAAAATCTTAGCTATCGTGATTTGTGCCCTATAAAGTATTTGATAGAAGTGTTTAATTAGAGGTTCAAAGGCACTTGAAATAATAGGTCAAAGATAGAGAATATTTTATCAAACAACTAAAAGGACTGCCTTCACATCGGAAAATAACCTCCTTCCTTACACAAGATGCTTGCTAAGTGAGCATGCATTTTATCGTAAATAAAAGAAGAAAAAATCTTTATCAGGACAAATACAAGTTACAAATTACCAACCTCCATGATTAACTTCTCCATTCTGGAATGGAGACTTTAGAAGTAAATCATGGAAGCTGATATTTTATAACTCATGTTTGTCCTAAAAAAGTAAAAACATCTACTATCCCTTGAATTCTTCTAGTGGCTAAGCAGGCCCACGATAATGTCAAGCCAATGAAACATGGAACTGCAACTACTGCTTGAATCCTAACAAATCACTACAATAATCATGATCTTATGGTTATAAAATCAAATCCTTCCAGACTGGAATATAGTCTTATGTTCCCTTGTTTACTCTTACACTTATAAATTATAAACTATATTTATTTTCTTTTACCTTGTTTCTACTTGCACACATTTATTCTCTACATACATTCAGCATTCACCTAAGCTTTACAAATAAGCAAATAATGCAGATATGAAGAACATAGAAGCCATTAACAAACTATCCAAAGCAGCAAATTTTACAGCTGTCAGTGCTTCTGCAACCCATCTTGTTTGTTTTGTCATCAACAGTGAAGTTTAAAAAAGCACTTCCATGCAATTGCAGTGAATACAATTACATTAGGAGGAAAAGGGGAAATACAGAGTTGAGAATAAAGCATTAACAATTCCTCATGTGAACTATGAGAAGGAATCTAAATATGTATTTCCAAAGAAAATGCGTCAATAACTTTTGGTTATAAATAGCTGAATTTAACTTAATATTTTTATCTTATTAATTGATCTGTCTCAAAGCTGCTCCATGAATAGTTTATTGCATTGAACTGAGTCAAAAGATCAATAAATGTGGCTGATATCAAAGAACTCAAATTTCAATAACTTTGCCCTTTAAAAAGCTTTCTTAGTTTTCTTGGTCCACACAGGATTTTCCAACTCACAATTGAAATTCCTTTGTTTAAGAACAAGCGTTAGTTTTGTTTTGTTTTTTAACCATTTATCTAATTTTTTTTACTTTTTTTTTTTTTTTTACTATTATTTACATTTCATTAAGATAAGATTTAGTCTCAGTTCCTGAAATAAAAGTCTATTTATTCCATAGCTAGAATTCAGTATTGTCCTCACTCCTCTGGATGACTGACTTTTCTCTATGGGAACTCTCAGGGGACATTTTTTGTAACCAAACCAATGTATACTTGTTAGTGTCATGCTTTATTTTACCTTTTTTGATCTCAACAGAATAGTCTTTATTGCCATGGTGATTATTTTACTTGCCTTAAATAGAATACTTTCCTCTACAAGCATGACATGCAACACCTAACCAGAATATTAAGAATTTCATCACTCATTTCATATTTGACTACTTCATTTCTAACTCACCACAGATGTATAGATGAATATAGAGAAGACTGTAGTATTTCCTGCTACAAACCCTAACAACACTTTAAAAAAAAAAAAAAAGTCAAACAGAGACTATTTATGCCTGGCTTTTAAGATACAAAATGTATACCTGTGTTCAAAGATACCAAGCTGTATCTTATCTCCTGCAAGGAACTGTGACTAACATCCACAGGAGCCAAAGGAAACTCTCCATTGTATTGTAATATCTAATACCTGAAACAGTCTGAAACACAATACGAGCCGCTTTGTTTACAGTTTTATTCCAAGAACAGGTAAGATATAGAATAGAAATTAATTTCTGAAGTGCTGGCAGGTTTGTGGCACAAAGTTGTTTCCTTCACCACCCTAAAGAGCTTATACTAGATGTTTTTAGTGAATACTAAGAGAAGGGTACATATTTTCCTCTTTCCTTCATTGCCTCTTCAATCAGTCTTTCTGCAACATAAACAGTAACAACTAGATGGAAAATCACTCATAACAAGTCATTTATTTGATGAGTTGCCCATGAAAAAAGAAAACATGACTTTATTCCAAGCCAAGCTCATCACCACGAATATTTCCAGCAATTCATTAAACATCCTAACTAGCATCTATCCTCTGTAGTTTATGCCCTCTCCCTTCTAAGGAGAGGCAGCAAGGTCACATGCTTGTCGTTAAAGTATTGCCGGGGGGAATGCATTGCTGCTTTCGAGCCTGAGGACTACACAGCGGGTTTATATTTTAGGAGGTAAGTCAAAAGAATGATACACTCTGAATGGAAATCTGGAAGAACTGCAGTGAGCTAAAGTGCTCAAATCACAGGCTACATACCACCTCTGAACTGCCTATCACTTCACATGAGCACATTTGTCTGTAGGAAATGCTATTCTTTAGATTTAAGCGCTGCATAACACAGCAATGACACTTGCTCTTAGGACTGTCTGTGCAGGTTTGCTTGGCTCTTGCAGTCCAGAAGTCCATCTTGCAAAAGACACAGATGTTATCTGTTACAGCCCTCATCTTTGCATAACAGCAGCTGCCTCATACACCTTCCCCGGAGGAGGAGAAGAGAAAAAACAAACAAAAAAAACCCAAACCCACCCTATTCCTCTCTCCCAAACCTCCTGCCTTTATCGTTACTGTAGATGGACAGTAATTCTACTGACTTGTAAGAACAGCAGTTAAAACATCACTGCACCAGCACAGTTGCATTGGCGGCTTGACTCAGGGTAAAACTAAAACGTTTCCCATTGGACCTCTCACATCTGCCAGTAAAAGAATAAGCAGACAACTTTTGTGGGTATCCCAAATCTACACAGAGTGCTGCTGTGACTGCCAAAATAGATAAATATTCTTTGTCTCCATATTTATCTGTTGTACAAAGCAAGTGGCAGAAGGGATACCGATCTATGCAGGCACATTTCTTTTGTACATGTTGTTCCTTGTAGTGTCACACCTCACCAAAGCATATTAAAATCACTAGCAAAAAAGTATATCCGGAGTGTAGCAATTGCTTTATAGCCATTTGCTTCTCCACCCACTGCTAATGCTCATCCTAGGGAAAGTTTGCCCAAAGCTTAGCACAGACATCAAAAAAGGACTGTACATAATTTATGAATAGTGCAGCATAATTACAAAACAAAGTGGCATTGATTACACCCACTGTATATGGGCATTCAAGTTGGCGACCTGAACAGTTATAAAGTGTTTATGAGGACACCAAATTGCCTCTCCCACAAGAAAACAGATCAAACTCAACACATGCTTGGCGCTTTACAACAACATGTCTGAGGGGCATGTTATTTCCCTGCTCTACCCACCAGATTCCCATCAGTAGGATCCTGTGCATCCCCAAAAGGCTACACCATCCTTTCTCACAGCTCCCACATCTTAAATTTTCTGCAGATCATTTGGAGAGAGGTTCAACATGGTAGGGAGAAAACATCCTACTGGAGAAGCAGTGGCCCAGGAAGCTGATGCATGAGCTCATATTCTCCATGGCAACAAACTATAATGCTATAAATATGAGAATGAAGATCATATGGTTTCCCAGTTGGAGACCCAAAATAAATCAAGGAAATATGATCTACTACTCTTTTCCCCCCCTTTTTCAAACCGTTCGTACATTTTGCCATAATTGTTATGAAAATTGCACTTCAGCCCAGCGTTATGGAATCTGTGCTCCTTGATATTGCACAGGGCTGCTCAGGATGCCCATACTTACTTGTAGTTTATTAATATGAAGCAAAGAAAATGCTTGTTTCCACTCTACAGTGCCTTACAAACAGCTCAACTGGCTTTATATTGTGCTGCAAACTCTTGGACTTCCTGCTGAAACTAAGTGCTTCCCTGCTGTACAGTTTCACATTAATGCCCAGATCAAACACTTCCTGGCCATAAAACAAATTCCATATGACATTTTATTTATATATATATATTTATTTATTTATATTCCATACTCAATTACCTATACTGACTGCTCAGGCTGAGAGCTAATAGGGAACTGAAAATCTCAGTTGATACAGTCATATTGTAGTAATTTTCTTATTCTTTTTCATCTATTTACTACAAACAAAAAAGTTGATTAATCCCTCTCATGGATAAGTAATATATTCCATACAACAGAATCATATCTATCAGATATGATAGATATGATATCAGATATGATGTACTTCCAGTACAGGTTTATCAGCATTTTAATTGAGCACTTCCAACAGGTCTCACAAAGCTTTACTTAAGGTTATTGTTTTTGTTTTTTTAAACAGTACATTTCAGTGCTGTAGGCCTTTTTAAAAACAGCCTTTTAGTTATTGCTATCCATTACTGAATCAACCTGATGAATAAAAACTTTCTACTGATGTAGATCTGTTGTATTTTATAAATTCATCTTCACCTGTTTCATTCTTATTTATGCTAGCAAACATTTATCTAGCTATTTACCTTGAGGCAATATTCCTTGCAGCACTGTGTTATTAATTACAAATGAAGCTAAGCCAATGAAAACACTTTGAAAACCATAGCATAGTGCAAAAAGCATAACATGTTAGTAAATGCTATTTCTTTTAAAGATGGCCACTATATGCATTCAGGTACCAGTCAAAGTTTCTTCACCCACCTTCTACCAATGCTCCTCAAACCCAAAATGAAGTATCCTTACCAATTCAGCTGGCGCTATATATGTGCATTTCTATAAAAGTCTGTGTAACAGAAGAACTAGGCAAGGGTAGAATTTAACTTCTAGGTCCTTTTCTCAGGCCTAGCCCATCAGTTATCGCTTAGGCCTTCAAAACATAAAATAGAAGTTGTTTATACACTTGAAACTACTTCAGTTTCATGTTCCCTGTCTTCCTGATCCCAGGATTTGTACCAACAGAGAGGATGGAGCTTACTGATATTATACTGTATGTATTCTCGCTCTTCAGACATTATACCCCACTACTTGGGTGAATTATTTTAGCACAGCTAAGTAAGAGCTATTTTATTTTCTGTCCTTAATTTACAATCATTGTTAAGTTCATGTATTTTAGATATTGTTAATCCAACTTTAAAACACAGCATACCCACAACTGGACTTGGAATAATACTGACTTAGGAACTTTTCCTCTTTTCTGCAGATATAATCAGTGATTTTAGCCATTCTCAAAATCATGTAAGCACTTCTACTCACTATCCTGGCTGGTAGGTGGAGATGATGGAGATGAAGGCATGGCAAACCCAAAGATCATGTTTTTTGGTTCTTTGTTTGTTTTTTAATTTTCTGTATGTTGAGCAACTACAAAGTCACTTTTTAACTTATTGAGGAACTTTGGTTCAGAAGTCTAAATATGAGATAGTAACTCCCATCTAACACTTCTCTAACGACACAGCAACTTACGGCAGTGCAACATAGAGCCCTTTACAGTCATTCTGTAGATTTATCAAATAGGGGTGTCTCATTTATTTTCAATTAAAATCTCTTTTCTAGTAGTACACTTTCTAGTATTTCTAATAATCATGTCTAATGCCATAACAATGCTCTTTGACCTTTGAGGCTGTAACTTAGGGATAAGATGAGCCAACAATCCCAATTTGCAATAAATGGCCAAATTATATTGTCGATACTGCCAATTCCTCTTTTCTAGTATGAATTTTCAGCCTAACAATTTCACCTTGTGTGAACTCATCATTTAGACCTCAAAAATTCCTCCCTTGCAAAGGTCTACAAAGTTTTCATTCTTACTTTTTTCTGCAGAGTTATGTAATCATTGAATTCCACTGGAACTTTTCTACTTAATTCCTACTAGCTTTAACAGACATCTACATTTTAGAATAGAATCTCAAGCTGAATGACCTTCAATCTCTAAAGACTATGGGAGCTCTATCTAAAAGCCAAAAGGCTATCTGAACTTCCTTCACAGTATCCCTACAAAAGAAGGGAAGAGTTCCAAACACAATAGAAGTTTTCTACAATAAATGAGGGAGCTGCTCCTAAACAGAGCTCTCACAGAAGCATAAATGAAGGGCTCTACTTGACTTAGCCCTGAATACACTGAATACAAACAGCATAACTTATTTTTTTAGAACTGTGATTAAAAAAAGACTATTTTAGGCATTTCATACAGCAATCTTACCCTCTCGTCTGTTGAGCTTTGCAAAGCTGGGACTGTGAGTACTGAAGAGCTCAGAGGAACTGGTAAGGGCTGTTGAAGGCAAGGTAGATACCAGCGCAGCATCACAATTATCTAAAAACAAAAAAACAAAAGAAAAATAGAGGTCATCAGACAAGCAACAGGTAGGTCAACTGTGTCTATCTCGGGGTGTTGCACGATTCTGTGAAGTGGGCCGAGACTGGAGAAAGAGCACACTTGCGCTTGACATCCCTCAGAACAAACTGCGCCACTGTCGTGTGCAACTCCACAATTTACCCCCCAGAATGACAGCCTGGTGGGACAGCAACTGAACAGAAACTGTTTTTAGGACACTGAATACTTAAAAAGCTTAAGAATTCAGTTCTCTGACAGAGTGTGCAATTTCCTGTCATATCCTCTCGTTAAACAACTCTTGTTGCAAAAGCCACTGGAAGAATGTGGTAGTGCCCTGGCAGACTTTAGGTAACACCTCAGGTGCTGTGTTTGGAAAAGTTTCTCCACAAAGCAGACACATAATTGAGGAGCTGAAGTGACAACTTACTTCCATATAGAAGTGAACCATAGGGACATGATACCTGGCCTTGTGCAGCAACACATGAAAGCGTGCCCCATACTTCACAAGATTCCTATGCTGTATTGTAAGTACAAACCATGGACCCTGCCTGCTTTTCTTCCTCAAACTCATACACACATATAATTACAAGCAAGTTTCATTAGCTCAAATGAGTTGTCTGCTACATTTTTCCCTTCTTACTTTACCACATCTTCATCTGAGGACAGTTTCAATTAAGTTAGGCTAACGCTCAAGTTGAATTTTTGAGCCCATAATGCTTTCATGAGAATGAAATTAGGCAAAGTAAGTTTGCTCATTACAATGCTGTCACATACACATCCAAAAATATAGCACAGGCTTTCAGTAGGGAATTAAAAAAAAACACACACATTTTTAATTGAATCTCCCATGGAGGAAACATGGATCTAATTACTGGAAAAGTCCTGCAGGTTAGCAAGATCTCAGACACCACAGCGTTCTCGCATTCCCAGAGTAAATATACAATTTGCAAGGGGGAAAGAAAGACAGTTTGCAAGGGGGAAAAAAAGAAGTTCGCTAATGATACTTCAGGGTTACAAAAGTCAAGGAATGAAAGCAGAAATGATTTCACAGTTATGGTGGCAAATTTAGACTGATCCAAAACTGGGTGATGCCTTTCCCATAAAGAGCTGGACTGCATTAAAATATTACTCATCTTTTTCTGCAGCAACTCTGTGGACTATTCAAGAGACTTTTACAATTTAAATCTTCCCTTATCATAAAAAAAGGAAACTAGTTTATTGGTTGTCTGATCAACAGGACAGCAACACTACTTGCTACCTGCAGCACCCTCACACGCACTGGACAGAGGGACAAGTGGGAAACCCTTCCAGTACATCAGTTGCCCTCTATCCAAGAGAACAGGCAGTCTCTGACTCCCCCCCCTGTTTAGGGACCACTCCTTTAGCATCCCCACACAGATGAAAGTAAGAAATTTTGCCTTAGCACCCGCACAGAGCCAGATGCTGCCTAACATGCTGTTTGAATTACTAACGCAGACTTAGATCTCTCTCTTCATGTGCAAATATGTTTGCTTGGTCATTTAAATACACACATATATAAATAATATATAAAACACAAACATATAATATACAATATGTAAATACTTATTTAAAATGGACAGTTTCCCAAAATTGGAAAGAAGTCTTGAACAAAAGTAGGTCTATCTATTGTTTGCACAGTTTATGCAAACAACAGATAGAAGCTGCTTAGGTACTTAACTCAGTTCTGCATTTATATATGGTTATGTGGGTTTGAAAAAAGAATATTCTGTTCAAAAAAAAAAATAGCAATAAAGCTAGCATTACACCACTGGTAAAAATGAATAAGCTGATGTCTGCAACTCCAACACTCTGCAACAGTGTAAGGGCTGACAAGGGATTCGACAAGTGAAGAGTTAAAGAAAGGCAGCATAAGAGATTCCATCTAGCTTATTTCTCTGAGAAACATCTAATTAAACAAATCTGGTACTGTTTTTGAAGAAGCTGCAATTGATAAGAGGGAAAAAAAATGCATTTAGTGTATTCAGAGTTCTAAAAGTATTTCATGTAGCTCAACTGGTGTTCGGTTAAAAAACAGTTCTATATGAAAATCAGCCTGACCAGTGTAATTCATATCAGTGTATTGACTGATGAATCTCAAAAAGCAAACTTAAATATGAAGTCCTCTTCCTCTCTTAGGTTACCATCAGTAAAAAGGCCTAAAAAAAATTCCATGAATTAGCTTAAGGACAAGTAGGCCACTGATGTTTTGACAGTGAGGATAATTAGCCAACAGCTTACTAAGGCCCTGAGCAGATTCTCTATCACTGATAGCCTTTACAACTCAAAGAGAACTGCTGACTGTAACATGGAAATATTTGTAGAGTGCTGCACCCTTTGGTACAGAAGTGGTCAGATCATAATTGTCCTGCCTGGACTTAAAAATCTGCAAATTAAAATGCATCTATTAAATTTGCTCTTATTTGTGACCTGAGAGGTGGTTTAAACAAAGATCTCAACTTGTAAGTACATTAGGGCACTTCTGCATCTTATAAAACCTAATCAAGCGGTTGGGAACCTCTCATAAAGAAGTTCACGGTCTTAGTGACAGATCTATACTAAGGTAGTAATGACACCAGCTCAACCCTTTCAAAAGGAATAGAAGGAAGGGTTTTCTACACCACCTAACTGCCCAAAGTTAAGAAGGTCCAACAGTGAGACGCTCCTCCAGGAGACAGCCTATTCCTCTATTCGCAGTCACCCTCTATGAGGGTGTCCTTATTCAGAGCCTTCTGCACTTGGGTATCTGAGGCAGGAGTCATGAATACCCACCTTAGAGCACAGTCTAAATGCTAATGAGAGACAACATGGAGAGCCTTGCTTTTATTAGTTAAAAATGTCAAGCAGATTTTAAGCAAGATATGCTGGGAAGATATCATGTGTCATGTTGACAGATTAAATTGCCAAGAATTTGCTGGTATCCTTCATACAACTTCAGAGATGGAGGAATCTCTACAAGAACAACTTCAGCTGGAAAAGGATAGTCTGATTTGAAACAACTCTGATGATACTATGCCTGACATCAAATAAATTCCATTTACATTTAAAAATGGCATTTATAAATATCAAGATTATATTACTCATCACAGATGAGCTAGTTTTCTCTAACTGTGGATATTCAAGTCATTGTCATAAGGACTATTCATCAGTTGAAAACAGAGGTTGAATACAACTGAACGTAGAGATTTCAGTTCAGATAACGTCTAGACTGCTGGTTCTCTTCAGTTCACTGTGGTTGCTCTTAGACCATGAGAGAACACAGCACTTCAGTCTGCTGATCCACTACTTGTCCATGTTATAAGCTCTGTAGGTTCTTCATTACCTGATGGTATCATTGGGTACCTATGGGATACCAAGTTTCCCAGTACAGCAACTAGTGTAAAACATTTCAGAGCAATGCATTTGAGGTGCTCCACATGGTCTGTGGAGGGTCCATTCCAGGAAATGACAATTAAGTCTTTCTACCCACCATCCACATTTCCATTCCCTTTGCTTCAGTTTCCAGATAGAGTCACCTGGATCTCTGCAGCTACAGCATTACAACACCATTTTCAAACCAAATTCTGGGATCCTTATTTGGTTTTCCTCTAAACAAAACACTACTGCCATGAGTCCTTCCTTGAGTTCATACCTAACTATAAAAACACGTAACCTTAAGGCTTCAGGATTTAGGACAGCAAAGAGTTCCGAGTGTGCCAGCACAAATACAGCCTGGCTTTCCTACAGATAAGAGCAATGATTGATTAACTTTAGAGTACAAGAAGGAATAGTCTCCAAATGAAGTCATTTCATGAGCAGATTCTCCAACAAGATACAAGGTCATTCTTCTGCCCTTCCACCAGTCAAAACTAACCTCATAGCATCAGAGATTGCACTGATTGCTCTACATGCACAGATCTACAGTGCAGGACATGCCAGAGTCTTTATATGCCAAGTGAAATTTCAAAGTACAATAAAGCCAAAGTGCTTAGGACACATCAGAGTCGGCTTGGCTTGCACATGCTCAGCACTCCAGGTCTTTTGCACAGCAGCTCTCATGCATTCCTTGTCAGAGATACTACACGCATGAGAACTGCCTTGCCCTTGGGTATTTAAAAACAGTCACATTCAGTCATTTCTGCAACAAATCAAGCCCCAGTAAATAACAGGCTGGTGACAGCCCTGATAAGGACACTTCTGCAGTCTGTCTTCCCTAACTGACCAGCTGTTTTGATGACAAACATACAGATGTGAGATCGTTATCTCCTTGTCAAACCTAGCTGAAATTGTCCATGCAGTTCAAAGAGGTAGGAGGTGCACATAGAGTGAGGATCACCACATAGGCCTAGCTTCCATGAGAAGCCAAAAAAAGAGAAAGAAAAAAAAAAAAGGAAAAACATCACCCATACACCTCTCAAGATTTCAAAATTCTTTAAGAAAGGATATTATCACGTTACACCTCTTTCCTGTTCACACCCACCCAAAAAGGAAGCATCTTCTGTTTGTGCAAGGTTACAAAAGAGACCCATGGTAAAGCAAAAGCAAAGGCAATGTCTGCTGATTCCCAGCATACAAATCCAGCCACATTTCCCTCATTCAGTGTGACAGAAACAGACCTTCTTCAGTTTACTGCAGCTGCTCCCAGATTTCTATTTTCTGCACCCTACTCCTTTTTCCTTAGTAGTTTGTCCATCAGAATAATAAAACCTGTTTCTTTAACTGCATTATATTTCTATCAAAAATGCTGATTTTAATAAAGAAACAATTCCATGCCACAGAATCATTGAACATATACGGACACTTAAAGTATTTACTTTCCAGTTGTTTTCTCCTATGTTTTCTTGCTGACCAGATAATTAGCAAAAAGATACAAAATGAAAAAAGAGAACCTAATTGTACCTATAAAATATCCTCTTCAGCCAAAGCACGCAACAATACAGATGACTTGCATGACAAATGACAAAGCCATCTTGCTTCTGAAATTAATAAAAATATTTATTCTCAGTTTCTGATTTTTCTTCATTTTTAATTTTTAGAAAATGATAAAAAATTAGCAACAAAACAAATAAGAAGCCCTCTGAACTACTACGAAGTTGTTTGGTTTATTGTTTTTGATTGCTTTCTTGTAGTTTTAATTGCCAAAATAAAAGCAAAGAAATACTAAGCATTTTTTTTTTTAATTTTGGCCCAACCTTTTCTTTTTAAGCACAAATGTAAACATTTTCAGTTCAGATTTCAAAAGCATTCAAGTGAGATTTAGACACCAACATACTCTGGCTTCATTGAAACGTGCCAGATAGCATTAGCAAAGCAGATATTCTGTATAAGAGTAAACCTCAGAAAAGGCCTTGTGCCCAAACATCTAATTAAACTTTATATTTTGTGAAAGTCTTCAACACCTGTGACAATTATGAAAAAATAATTGAGAAAAATGTATCCCAGTCCTAGAGAGACAGGATTTCAAATGTTTCTGAAGCACAGCAGGCTTCCGAAATGCAGCTAATATATTACCAAAATTGATTTTGTGCAGAAAGTGGAGATTCAGCCCAAGTTTACTAATTCTTCCGGTACGCATTTTACATTAAGTGTTGGTAGGCATGGCATGACCCAGTTAATAAAACTTTCTTCAAGTTTGAAATTATATTTGACTGTGACAACCAGTGAATTTAGAAGAATTCTGGCTAGTGGATGCTGAAGGTATTCAGAAAGCCACAAAACAAAAAAAACCCCCACACACAACACACACCACCATGGTCACACTAATGCTTCTGTCATCCTCTGTTCTGAAGGAGATCAAGCCCTGGATCACAGACAGGGTCATTACCAGCCATGACTGACAAGCGTTCACACGGCTCTGCTGCTGCTGTTTTTTCCCTTGTCCTCTTGAAGAGTCAACAGGAAAACACACATTGATTTCCACTTGTAAAAGCCATCCAGAAAGGTCACCAACATTTCCTGAACGAAAACTTTGATCAATAGGACACAATTAGTGAAAAGATCCCCCCAATCCCTGGACTCCACAGATTTCCCATACCTTGGGTTTGGGGTGCTTTTAGTAGTGCCCTATCTTCATTGAGGCAATATGCAGAAAGCCTTTGACCATGAAGCTTGCATTACTACTTCTTGGTAGACTTTTCAGAGGGAAAGAAGGTGCCTCCCATGGGTGCTTCCCTGCCAGCACACGGGCTGGTGCTTCTCTGCTGAATCGGGCATACGATGTGCAATGAGGGCAAGAGCACTTCTGACCAGCTGGGCAAACTCTTCCCCGCACCAGAACCCCTGAGGTTCAAAGCTAATTTAATGAGTTAAGTGCAGGACAAAACCCAACTCTCAATAACTAGCAGAATCATGCAGACCTTTTGTCCACAGCTTGCTATTTAAGTTTTGATGTATTTATTTTAAAGTAAACATAAAGGAGATTTCAGAGTAAATCAGAGGCATTGCAGCTTCCTCTTGGAGGCCTTGCTTGGAACTTAAAGGTATTTTATTTAAGTGGGACTTTTGTTGTCAAGATATAATTTTATTTATTATTAAAATACCACCAGAGTTACAGATGGTGCTGAAGTTAAATTGTGTGCATCATTTTGATTGCAACAGTAAATTGTCTCTGTACTGGGATTTGAAGTTGAAAAGATTCACTTGTATTTATAGGGTAGATAAAATTCCTCTTAGCATTACCCACTTAATGGCATACTTTGTTTTACAGACATAAAGCATGCATTTCGTACAATGCCTCTAACAGTGCTCAAGAGTGACAACTGATGCCTTCCGCTTCATCTATTTTTCTTCTTCCTTCTAGCTACAATTCATCTTTGTAAAGAAGGGAAATAAATATTTGGATATTCCTGCAGAAATTAACCTTCCACCTTTACAGCCCAACCAGGTGTATGTGTACTTAAGAAATACTCCCCTACCCCCAAAGAAACAGGCACTGCAGAAACACAGATTAGGGATACAGATTTAGAAGAGACAGAGATGATACCCGTAAATCAAGAGTCCTACACAAAGCATCTCACCAGACCTAGCACATTCTGCTATGTTCTCCTATCACGATCATCTTAGTAAGTGATTCTGGGGAGGTGAATAGAAAAAGAACAATCTTTTCTGTAAAGGAAAATTCCTTCTTTTTTTCCTTTCCCAGAGACTGGCTATACTGGCATGCACAGCTGTGCACTCCATCTGTTAGCTGATAAGCATGGCATGAAGACACTAAGAGAAAGTACTTAACAACACAACAATATTTCTTTTTCTTTCCTTGCTATACTGCAAGGAAACATCAATAGTTTAGCTAATCACGAACTCTTTCCAAATGACTGTAAATTACATAAGTGTTCTTTCATATGCCTGTAAACCTTGACATAAAAGTATTACTCAATCAGTGCATTTACAGAGCATCCTTTTATGATACATTTTGTACTAGCAACCTTGTCTTGCAAAAAGTGGTCAAAGTCTGTTTCTGAATGATGCAAGGGGCTCTCAAAAACCTTCAATTAAATAATTGTTTTTTACTAAAACAAGCATGTCTGCTGTCTAACTTCTGCTCACATAATGAAGTAGGAGGCAAGTTGAGGAACAGAGCGATCACACAATACTTGGGTTTATGAAGCCAAAAAGTGGATTTCAAACAAGTGTCAATGCATCTCCAACTAACATACTTGGTTTAAAGAAGGTCAGAACATCCGAAAAAGCTAATTAACTAAAAATTAAAGGAAAATGGTCTGATGCTTAAGGAACAAGTGTTCTCTGATTCCAGCTCTGTCATAATCCATGCAGTTTAGGATGAATCACAACATCTGCATCTGCAAAATGAAGGTACTATGCACTTTATTCCATCCACTATCCTTTTCATTAGATCATAGACTTTTCAGGACAGGCATCATCTGCAATGGCAAGAAGAACAAATGGCAAATCCATCATGAAAACCCACTGAATAAGTGGATAGACTGAGATCTCAGCAATTACTGAAATCATAGTTATTTCTATATGGAAAAGAAAAAAGGACCACATCAGAAAAGCGCAAACTCAGCCTGTCAACATTTATATTCCAGTGAACAAACCTGCAAATGAATATCATTGTCCAAAGCTGTGATTTAGTCTTGGCAGGTGTAACAGCGGTTGCCAGGGGTTTTTACTACTTTCTACTCACAGAATGTGTCTTGGGCCTATTTATCTTTTCTATCAGCATTTGGGCAATCCTGCTAATTTAAGAATGCTCTGATCTCTGATCTGAGATCAGAAACTACAAAGCTGACCCAGCAGATGGAACAGCTTTTATATCACAAGTTTGCCCTTTTGACATGTGACATGGTCTAGTGGACAGACAGAATAAATCCCTTCAATCTGTGGCAGGGCGATATATCCAGAAATTGCTTTTCTCTACAGGAAAACACAGGCAAGTGACTTGGTCAGCACATGGCAGTTTTTCTGATGTTATAGAAAAATACAGTCGAAGAAAACAGAGATGCTTTGCCATGGCCACACATCACCACAAGCATCCTTTACACCCTGGCTCACGTAAGGCAGATTAGTGGTGCATTTCAAAGAAAATAGTTGATACATTCAAAAGATCAAGACTATCTTCTAGAGTTTTAGAAGTTTTGGCAGCACCCACACACGAAAACATAAAGTTGGAGTTATAAAGCACCACATTTCTTCCAAAAGCAGACTTCACTACAAGTATACCCTGTCCCCCAGAGCTGTGCTTCAACCTCATCAGTGAAAAAAGAGCCAGGGACTTCACGCATTAAATCAATAATACCAAAAAAAGAATATTTGTCCTAAAATACAATAAAATATAAAATAAAGTAACAAAAATGTTGATGTACCTTGACTCATCAGCAAGGCTGTCAGCCTCATTATTAGAGGAAAAACACACAAGCATTCAAAGACAATTGCACTGAGTTAGTATAGGCATTCACCAACCTAAAATTAAAACGCAGAAGAGAAAAGGCAGATTTTCTGCTGATATATTTCAATGTAAAGACTGTTCAGCAATTCACTGCTGGAGCAGTTTTTCCAAGTTGTATAAATACAAGTTTTTAAAATGGGAATGCAAATACCTTTTCCAATGAGAATAAAATTTCTTGGCAAAAAAAAAGAAAGGGAAAAGCTTTCTGCAGAAAAATAGCAGCAAGTAGGTTTGTATGCTGAAAGAAATGTGAGAAAACAATTTGGGAAACACAAACACTTTGTTTGGTGTTTTATTTTGACCATCTCAGGAAACTAACACTATCAGGAAAAAAAATCTGTTTCTCAACCAGACTTGAAAATAGAATCGCTTCAGAAATCTGAGAGAGAGCTATATCAGCTTTTTACCTCCTGATATCTAGCCCAATGAGACAAAAATACAGTTCTATTTCTCCAAAACGTATGAATTTTTCACATGGACTAACATCTATGCTATTCCCCACACCTTCACTGACCTTCAAATTCAGCATGTTCACAGCAGCACTGCTGCAAACTTCAGTGGAGCATCTCAACACCAACTGCTTATCACCGTCAAACCTGTGACCACATAGCTCACCTCCTAAAGTGACTCCCGCTACCTTCTACTGCTTTTGCTGACTCACATAATCTCAGTAAGGGTACCTTATGCAAAAAACAGCTTAAATTCTAATGGGGGATCCAGTTCCCAGGGTAGGTTTCATTTTGATTTCCTTTTGTTCAGGGATGAATTTAAGAAGGAAAGTTAAGGAAGAACTATTACTCATTAGTTCTTGTCTCCTTAGGCTTCCCTGACACAGTGCTATGGTTCCCACACTTCTGTGCAGTGCCGCGGTTTCCCCCTACCTCGGAGCAGGGCCCAAAAGGATCTGCCTCAGCGAGATGCCTATCCCCATTTTCCCTCTCTCAAACCCAAATACCCAGAGGGGCAACAACATCAGGCAACCTCCATCGTATAAGAAACTGGACCAGGGCTCAGCTTTTTCATTCTCAGGTGGGATTCTGCTGCTCTGTTTTTCCTATGGATCGCTACGGAAAAGGACTCATTTATTCAGGCAGACATTGCAAAGACTTTCAGACAATGCTACACCTTTGTCTGATAAGGTTATTGCATGCACATCTAAATTTACAACCCTTATCTCTGAGCAAACAACAGAAGCAACTACAAAGACATGGAACACTGATGAGTTTCACAGGCACAGCCACGTACACTGCACAACAATTTAAAAGCCATCAATAACCTAGAAGTTGTCCCCTGAATTTTCAAATCAGTCATGGTCAAATGAGTTCAATTTTTATTTTTCCTTTGAATCTGCAATGAACTCAGGGAGAAACCTGATTAGAAAGAGAGAAAAAAATACACACTATGGAATTCACTAAGTATTTTCTGTTTGGAAGGGAACCTCTTCAAATTGAGTAGCATGCAAGATGGCATATTGAAAAGCAATTATAACTCTGAGAATTTCAGTACATCCCATAAGGCTGAGAGAATATTCCATTTGCAGGCTGTGAGCAAGGATTAATGGAGATGAAGGTAGTGGTAAGTGCCCATGTACCATTGCATTTAAACGTAATGTCATTTCAAGGGGTGATAAGTAATCATTTCACGTCTCAATAACCACCAACAAAAGCATCTTATTTAGACCCCAAATATCCATTTTTAAGACTCTTCAATGCAAGTTAACAGTTTAGATAAGGAACTGGATTGAAAAAAGTTAAGAATTCCCGTTCTTAAGCAAGGTGAATGCAGCTTTGATGTCAGTTAAAAGATGAAAATCGTCTGCCAGGCATTTCTTAGGGCTGCATGTTCTCTTTTCATCAGTCACAGTGGCAGTTTTAGTGCCGCAGGAGGAAAAAAACCATAGGTCCATTAAATTGAACATGTTGTCAAATAAGCAAAAGAGTTTACACACAGATTTTCATTTTAGTCTCTAAACAACTATGATTATTTAGCAGATCAGTACTGGAAGACCCTCAAGATACACAACTTTGCTACAATCTTATGCTATGCTGGGCTCAAATCCCATGCTCTAAACCAATCCAAGACTTGTAACGAACACGTTCCTCAGCCTTCACATCACTAGAGATCTGGCCCATGACTTAGGCACGCTTCAGCAACCGTCACTGAATTTTCTTTTAAATGGAAGTTATTACCTGACCCCCGAGAAACTTCCTCCATCACCCACTGACATTAAGCAAGTATGCCATAGCCTCTTAAGAAACACGCGGATGAAGGAGTCCCTACTGAGCAAAGGAGGAGGGCCCATCACGAGGGCAACGGCAGCATCAGCCTTCCCAGTCATGCCCTATCAATCACCCTCAAATACAATCCTAGAGCTGTTAGGAAGGATGATTTTGCAGTCCAGACGCTCAAATGGCAAAGTTGTGTTTAATCACCAGTTCAGTCACACACACTCATGATTTGGGCCCTGTTGAGATCAGCTTTTTGTAAATAGTATTTCCTGCCCTCAGGGGTTAGGACAGTAACACCGAGGAAGGGGTTTTTCTCGCTCTTGTAGCAAGCCGGGGCAAGGGCCACGCAGCTGCTCCAGGGTTCAGAGGCAACACCAAGGACTGAGGGTGAAAGCCCAGCACCACTCATGACCCACAGCGAGTGCCACAAACTGAATTTTACTTGCATGTACAAACAGTATCCTCATCAATCAATCCTGAAGATGCTTTAGAGGACAGATATGACCAACTACCAGGAGCTCTCCTGGATTTAATGCAGAATACAGGAACAACGGAGAGTGGGAGACAAAACTCTCAACCTACACAGGCACAGCACATAAGACAAGGAAGGATAAAGGACATAACCAGAGAATAGCAGGACTATTCGCTTTAGGGTTTTGAGATTTTTGTTCTGTAACAACCTCACAAACATGGATGACAGTTAAAAAGTAAAATATGCTAAGCTTTACAATTCAGTATTTCTTTCACATGGAATTAAATAAACCTGGTATTCTTCATTTAAAAAAAAAACAACAAAAAAACAAAAAAAAAACAAACAACCCCACAATGAAAATTTAAGCTAGTCAAAAAATAAAAAGGGCCAACTCAGCTAGATGGCAATTTCCATTTAAAATGCTGATTAAAGCATCAGTTTAAAAGCTAGCAAGACTCTGGTAAAGTCAACTCTCTCTCTCTTAAAGGCCACACCATTTATTTTGTCTAAAGAAGCCATTTTTCCCCTCAATAAGGAACAGAAGTTTGCCCTCTATCAACACTGTTCTCCTTGTGGTGAACTTTCTGTGGAGAATAAAAAACTCTGACAGAAAGCAAAAACCCCCCATGTTCCACTACCCAGTTAACAACAGCATACAAAACAGAGCCATCTTTGCAAAGCTGTTGAAGGAGCCTTTGTAGATGTCAGATTTGGAACAATTTTGGTACTAATTTGATAACTTTATTTTCAGATATGACAAATAGACAGCTTTCCCCAGGCTCCCTAATTGCTTGTCACTTTGTTTAGACACATCCTACTCCTTCGATATTGAATGACTAGCTCCAATGCTTTCACATATAATTATGGCTTGATCCAGGCATGCTTCTTTAAAAAACAGAAAAGCTGTATATATTAGGGATAATAATCTTCTAAATGCAGAGAAAAGCTAAGCTCTATTTTCTCACCCTCTTTAAACCAATTTCAGATCCTGCATAGATTTCTTCTGGTCCACATGCCATTTTAATACACAAACTCCCACAGGTTTTATCTCTTCAGCTAAGCAATTAATAAAAGCTTAGTTCAAGCCATTAAAGGTTTATTTTATGCCCCTCTAAATCCCTTGAGATAAATAGCAATTCGTGTTTATTTTGAGCCTTTTGAAATCTGAATCATTTCTGCAACTCCTGCAGCCCTGAAACTAAAAATCTAATTACCTGCAAGTGTTCGCACACATAAGTATACAATTCAAACTTACTCCCCTATGTGGCAAGCTTTTTAAAGATCAAAGAGTTACCTCGAGCCTTTAGGCTCCTTGTTTGAAAACGCACATTAACATTTAATGTTGTCACACATGCCGAAGCCCTGTACATTGCTTTGAAAACACACCCCTCTCCCGTGGAAGCAGTTTTCATTACTAGTGCTGTTAAAAGGGACCAGGAAGGAGCAGACCCAAGCCCTCCTCCCCATGAAATGGGATGTTTGGTTGTCTCACATGCAGTGATTTGCAGCATCCTCACCCAGTACCTCAGCCCAACGAAAAGGTCCAAGAGATCTGTTTCCGCTTGGTTTTGCTCTGGAGGAGCCAACTTACAGGTGCTATCCCTTTTGCTTCTCTCTTTAGAGAGAGACAAGCAATGTCCACTTTGCGGGACAGACTTAAACCTATCTTGCAATACAACACAGCATCCAGCAATAAAGTGCTCTTAAAGTATTCTAGCAGACTAACCTGGAAAAACTCCCTTGAAAAGCTACCTTCCATGTGGTCCAAAGCTGAAATTCCCAAATAAGAGTGAATGGAGATGGAAGAGCTTGAAACAAATTAGTTTTCTATTTTCAGAAAAAAATATTTAATAAGACAACGTCATTTCGGGGGAGGGTTTTTTTTTTTTTTTTTAAATATCTGAATGCAAAGCATTAGGCTACAGAGACAGTGATATAGTTTTTCGTCCATCTTTTGGAAAGGGCTAAGGAGGGCAGATTGGTTTCTCTTTAACTGTATTCTTCCTAGTGGGTTTTCTTGTTTATTGACAAAAGTCAGTCCCAAATCAGCACACTATCTAATTGCTTATATTTAGATATTTTTGTTTGGGTACATTTGTTGAAAGTACCATTCTTAGCAGTCAACAAATATATTCCTTCCAAATTGCCCCATTAGTCCAGTAAGGAAAAACATTTGTGAACCAGTAAGGGCTGGGGAGGTGGGGAGAAGTGGCTCAAACATGCAAAAATTCAGACATATGCTTGAATAACTGCAGGTTTTGCAAAACTGGGAAAAGAAAAAGCATGTCAAAAAGTCAATTCTAAGGCATATTTCTCTGTTAGACTAATTTCCCACCAACTATATGAATCTTACATTACCCGAAAGATGCTGAGGTTGAACACCACATTATTAGAGGCAATACTCAATATCCCACTGGCTGCTGCTACTTTACAAATTGCTCCTTTCACCTGGATCAGCAGGACACCAGAGGAGAAGTGGTCAAGCAAAGCCACGAAGCTCCAGAGCAGCCCCTGCCACACACTCCTCCCCTAGAAGGTTAAGTGGATTTTGATGAAGCAATCAGCTTCAGCCACAAAGGGCTTAAGCCTATGGCAAATGAGGCTAAAAGGATTCCCCCCCCCCTTTTTTCCTCCATTAGCTTCAATGGGCTCTGAATAAACCCAGGGGGCTCAAGTGTGCCTACTAACTGTAAGCGGAATTAAAATCCCAGTAAATCGTTCTAACTGTGGATGCTTCAAACCAGAGTGGCAGCGGGAAAAAATACATGGTCCCTTGCACATCACTCCTTGAGCCACTGAATTTGTGCCAAAACTGTGATAGTGTTGTCCCAGAACTTATGAATACCACCTCGAGCAATGTTAATATCACCTAGTAAACCAGATTAACTCCTGTCCCTTTGAATTCCAGAGCGATAATTCCTCATAAATCCAAGTGACTTTTTATGTACTCGCATCAACCCCCCCTAAATAGCCTCTTTCACTGTCTTTCAAAGGGAATCTACTTTTCACAAAGATTTCAAAAGTTCATGTCTATCGGTAATAAAGCAGAGACTGATTCAAAGGCCATAGCACTATATCTTTTATGGATAAAAAAAGCACAAATGAGCAAGGTTTATATGGCCATCTTATTTCTTAAATAAAGCTAGACCAGTTTGCTAACCTCATTCACAGCACAAAGCAAAAGATGAGCTGTTGTCACATGGAATTTTATATTGAATCACTCTTTAAACGCTGATTGCCGCATGATGTTACTTTCCAGTTATTTAGTTATTAACCCAAGGACAACCACAGCATTTTGTCATTGCCCTGGCTAATACCTAAATGTGGTCAGAGTCGCATTATCTCATTTTTGCTTCTTGTCCACAGAAGTGTCTTCAGAAGAAGTCTGTGTCCCTGCGACATTCACATACTCTCTGCAGGCAGTTGTACCAGTAGGACCAAGCACAGTGATGGCTCTGAGCAGCACACATGAAAGCATGCCAAGCCTAGTTAAATGAACTGAAGCAAATCAAAGCTTGTTTATTATTCAAATAACACAGCAGTCCTAACTGAAGTAGGGACCTTACAGAGCTGGAAACACATACACCAAGAGACCAGCTCTGAAAGGTATATAGCATTGTGTGCTTTCCCTTTCTCTGGGAAGGCATGTTACTTTATCTCCGTATTGCAAAGAGGGCAATGAGACAGTAGACTTGAACAAGGTCACACAGGGAGCTTGTGGGAGAAGCAGGAGCTGAATGGCCCCCATGAGTTCCCCAACACTGAGCTGCTCTGTTCTCATTATGTCTTTTCCTTGTCCTCACAGAACCACAAGAATAAGTCATTTAACACTCATGCATGAAAAATGCTAGAACAGAGTCTGGGAGGAGAACTAGGAAACTAAAGAAGAAAATTAAGAAAAGAGGCATTAAGAGAGTTGAATAGAATAAATACAACGAGAAGAGGAAAAGCCAGAACTGTTTTAACTTTCCACTTTTAAAAGGGGCTTAGATTTATTAGTACAGTATTTGAATGAAACAAAATGGAGTGTGTGGGGGGATGCTCCCAGCTTCCCCCCCCCCCATACACAAGTAGCCTGAATTCCTGTGTTTTACACTCCAAAAGGGAGGATGTCAAGACTTTGAGGTAAGGCCTGCTTGGGCCCCAGGACCTTGAGAAACAAAAGCCTCCTCTCATTGCTGGTGCAGTGTTAATTGCTGTGGTCAGGACTGTCTCCTCCTCATCAGGACCCTGAGAGATAACACCTGCTTCCACTGCTGGGGCCCCATTGCAGACTGGAATTAACTCCTCCTTAGCCCAGCTATAGGATCTCTCCTTGGGACCCCCACTGCAAGAGTAAAGCAGTCATTCGCAGTCACTCAAACTCCTTTCTTCAGTGCTGAAGAGTGTGCAAGGCAGCTAGCCTGCCCTTGGGGGTGCTTGGCCACCCCCCCCCACCCATGACTGGGGGTGCAATGGTCATAACAACGGAGGAGAGTTGAACCCTGCAGCAGCCAAGAGCCAGGGACTGCACCTGCCTCAAGAGAACTGTAACTGGCCTAGCAACTCCACCTCCACCTTCTCCTGAAGGGTATAAAGAGGTTGGCCCCAGAGCTGTCTTTGGCTCTTCACAGGTGACAGCGGGTCTGTCAGCTCTCAGAGCCCCTCAGGACAGGGATGCCCTCCCACAGTTACTTGCCTGGGATTAAGTGTACAGTGGCCGCTGAGGCAACACATGGGTAAGATGGATCAGAATGGGTTTGCCTAGTTCATTCATTTAGGTATTTACAGTTAGTATAAATTAGCTATCCTTTTCTGTTTACTAAGTAGTTACTGTTAGCATAACTTTTAGTGTAATTAGAAATAAGTATTGTAGTTGAGCTGAGGTTCTGTTAGCAATTCTTGCTGTGTACCATTGCAGCTTCTGTAGTAAATTTTGGTGTTTGAAACAAGTTGTGGAGTCATGCAGTAAATCTCCTCTCCCCCTTCCTCGCACCACACGAAACCCACACAGTCCGGGACTGTAAAATAGTCGGTTGGCCAGTGACAGTTATGAGGATGGCAGCATAGAAGCTAATTTAGGTACATGTCTGGAGCTTAGGTTGATTAGGTCATTCACAGCCTGAAGCTTTCTGGCCATAATAAAGCCTATTCCAAGCCATTCCTGCTGCGTCTCACTTCTGTTTATTTGACTAGCTCTATTCAAGGTCCAGATTTGGCAGGGCCTCTGTTCCCCCAATGTACATTTCATTTGCAACCATCTGCCAAAGACTCAGAGCCTCTTCTCTGAAATTTGAAAGATTTAATGACAATTAGCTTGAAAATACCCTTTTTAATTTTATTAACAGACTGTAGAATCAAGGAAACTCAGAGGGGAAAAATGCATTAAATAGCACTGCCTTTCCCTATCACTAGACCTGCCTACCAAGCAGTACATGCAAGAGACATGGGTAGCTGCAAATGTTTGAATTCAGAGCTATGACACTAATCCTGTAAGAAGAGTCATGATGTCCAGCTTGTGCTTTTATGTAGCCTTAGCGATTCCAAACAGACCTCATGGAGATGTACTAAACAGTCTGCATATCATTCAACAGAATCTTGTAATTTAGTATCAGGTCCCGTACCATTGGTCAAATCTGCCAGGCTTGTGCCCCCCAAAAATCAATTTCAACAAGCATTAGAGGAAAGCATGTTCTTGCACAGGCAGCCTGTGAAGCTCAAGTTGAATAAGACTTCATGGGGGAAGTTTCTTCACTACACAAGAGATGTACAGTATGGGACATCTTCCTTGCTTTTTTTTTTTGAAAAGTAAAAATGAAAACTTATCAAGTTTCCTTGTTCCAAGATATCCATAAGTTCATGACATTTCTACAAGAGTCAAAGGAGCTTTGCTTTTATTTCTTGGAAACTGTAATTTTTTTAATACATTGTGTCTTCTCCACTGCACACAGTCAGCTTCATAGTAATTCATGTCATTGGCAACCTTTAGAAACTACCTCATATTGTTAATGCAGTAAAACAAGACAGACATGTAATTATATTCTGAAAATAAAATCTTTTATAATCTTCAACAGCATCTCAGACATCAATTGGATTAGTTTCACCTGTCCTACCTACAGGCAGTTAGATGCATCTCAGGAAGGCCCATCTACTTGAGAGTTCATCTCCTACCACCTACACCACTTCTGAAAGGGAAATTACCTCTTCTGATACATCATGAAGCCAATTTTTTTTCCAGATTGGAAGAGGTATCAAGTCTTTTGTTCCACAAGCTCACCCCAAAATGTCTCACTGGCTCAATAGAGAGGTACAAGTCCAGGCTACAGCTAGACTAAAATTAAAACTCAGATTCTACTGTGAACCACAAGTGGTCAAGCCACTGGTTCTGTATGGGGCCATCTAGACCAGCACACCCTCAAGTCTGCTTTCAAAACAGTTTCTCAATAAGTAGTAATACAGTCCAGTACTCCTGAGCCAGAACTAGAAGAAAGTGCATCCTTCAGAAAACTTGATATACAAAAACAATCTAAAGTACTTAAGCATGTCTATTTACATTGCATTGCGCAGAATTCTGGCAAATGGAAATTTTAAGTTTCAATGGGACAAAGATAGAAATCAAAGGGCGAGTTACCTGTATTCAGACAAAAGCACATTTTTCAGAAGCGAGGCATACACTCCCACTTCCCACAAAGAGGCATTTGTACAGTGTCCATTACCAGAAGCACAACTTTATCATCTTTGGAAGCATAGGGGGAGGAGGATAGATTTTGGAGCTAGTGGAAAAGTAATAGCTAATAAGCCAAGCAACCACAGTGTGGAGACATGACAGGTGCAAAATTAGCTTCTGTATTTCCACGCCAACTGGAAGTATGCTTACTCATTCATAATTAAGCTTTTCACACCTTACACAGTCCAAACAGATTTCTGGCAAGTTTTACTATCATAACACTTCTCTTAATAGCAAAGACCACCTCAGTACAGAAAAGTGTCTTTTGATCACAGAAGTGGGGACTAGATCTCCATGTCCCGCTTTCATGTTTTACGTATTTTGTAACCACCAGTAAACAGTTATTTTTTACTTCTTCCTTCCAACTAAGAAGCATTCCACATCTCAACCAATAGCCCTAAAAAATACAGATAATTAAGATAGGTGTGAAAATGTTAGACTATTTCAGAACTGTTTTCAAAATAAAAACTAATTTATTTCCAATCTTACAAATAAGACATTTTCCCCCCAAAACATTCCACAGTTTATGTGCATCTTCATTAACATTTACTTAAAAAAAATAAAAAGTCTCCACAAATCTTTGCATCTTCCTATCAACTGGGTATGTAAAATAAGCTCTACTTTTCCCTGCGTAATTCAACAAATCAAGTACTGTCAAAACTGCCATCATCAACTGAGATAGAAAATTACTGCAGTAAACTAGAAGTATCCAACCTTTGTTCCAGCAATCGTCAATATACCTGTTTGTATCCCCCTCAGGGAAGGGGGAAAAGGGGTCCAAATACAGGTATGTTTTAATCCTATAGATATCATAAAAGAAATTTGCACTTGAACACATTTTGTATGAGCACTTACACAGAAAAATGTTTTTTCTAATTTCTAGTTATAAAAACTCACACTGGAAATCCTAATTATTTTCACTCATCTTTGTAATGGGCCTGCCATTTACAGGTTTGATGTAAATGAACACTACATTTCTCATTTTCTTCAACTGACTTGAACAAACTAAAGACTTGGAGCTATTTTTAGCTCAAGTCTTGAACAACTGAAGTACTCCATAAAGCTAAATTTGACTTCTGGGCATAAGTCTTTCTGTGACTTTTACCAAGCAATATTATTTGTATCATTCTTACATTATTCGCAACTAGACCATGTTTAATTAGTCTCTTGTTTTTTCCTCCTCTTTTATATATTAAGATATTTGTTTCTGCTCTTGATTGCTATTAACATTTATAAATAGTCAACAGCCTTCATCCTTCCTTTGCTTTAAACCAGTGCTCTGACCAGGTCCTAGGACCCAGAAATCATACATCATTTTCCCCCAAGGCTGCTTGTAGGCAATCAGAGCTCAGCACGTCCCTTGGTGGGAACCCACAGATGCTGCAGACCAGGTCCTACCCAGGAGCTTCTTCCCTCCAGCTCCCGACCTGCTTCCCAAGGGCTCAGGGAACAACCCACTGTGCAGGGAAGAACTTGCTCAGACAAACCAAAGCCCCCCTGCAGAAAGCTCTGCCACTGCCGTTACTGGCTCATCCCCTCCTACCTTGGGTAAAGGAACAGTGAAAGAGCCTCACACAGCACCATACAGCAAGGTACCTTTTGCTGCCTGCCATTGCTCCACTGGGAGGCAGCTATTAGTGATGGAGGAAGCCCATGACTTAACTGCTTTTGGGACCTCCAGACATGCCTCTGCGAGACCATATTACAGTGGAGCAGCTGATTCAGAGACTGTGCCGAGACTTCCCCCTCCGGTACAGTGACAACACGCTCCAAGTCGCTACTCACTTGCTTTGCTTTCCAGTCCTTTACTGTTTCATTCTACTCCTCAGGTTTTGCTAGACTTCCTAGGAAACACAATATCCCACACAAGTTTGCCTTAGGGCTATTCTTTTGTGATTTTACAGAGGATTCGTTGTGAAGGAAGAGAATCACTGGTCTCTGATTTGCTGAACTGGGTCCACTGAGTACAGTCCCTGACTGTCAACCAAGGTGCTTCACTGCAGTCTTCATGTCATTGCCAATTCAAAAAGACACGAATACAAATCCCAGAGGATTCATTTATATTTGGGATTAGTCCCAGATGGCTATTAGTTGTGGGGGGTATGGAAAGAAGCTCCTAGTAATCCATCATATTCTGACTTACTCTGTATCTAGATATGTTTCAGAGGCCAAAGGGGCTGTTACATCACGTTATTTCACCTCCAGCATCACTTGGGCTCTGTGATTCTACACAGCAATTCCTACAACAAGCACAACAGCTTGCAGTCAGATAAAGTAGTGGAAAACCTTTCTACATTTTTTAAAAACAGCACCTATACTAATTTCTTAAGAGAAAAGTAAATTATAAAAGGATCAAGAAACAATTTATATTTTTTTTAAACGAATAAGGAACTTTTTCGCTTGTGCAATCTTGTGCTTCCTTCTTGCACTGCGAATTGCTGTAATCCAACCATTATTTTCATCTCTGAGCATTTGCAGGGTCAGCACTGACTATATCCAGCTCCCCAAAGGCAATTCTGAAAATGCTCCTTCCTGTGCTTTTCCTGCATAAGAACCCTAACAAAGGTGTTATTTAAAGAACCCTCCCAGCTTCTGAATGGCAGTGCGATGTAAATGAGCAAAAGTCAAGCTGTGCTGATAAGATGACAGGGAAAAAAAACTGGCTCATGCATGTGATTTAGCCCTTTACATTTTTCATGGGAAGAGCAAATGCAAATTCCTGTGACCCTCATTACACCTCTTGGATAAAATCCATTATCAGCCAAGATCTCCAAACACTAACCCTTGTATGTTGCATTAAGGGCTCTGAACTGGGTGCTAAACACCCAGGAAAAAGGGACATGAAGAGGAGGATTTGGTTAAAGATTTTTAATATTAAAATCAAGTTAATGTACATGGCTGCTATTTTAGGCAGAAAAATAAAACCTTACTGCTGACACCACAGAAAGCTGAAGCTATCAGTAGGCTGAGTCAGTTCTCCCCTACCAAACCCAGCAAGGTTTGTGTTTTAATATTGTGTGAATCTGAATTTGTGTTTTAATATTATGTGAATCTGAAAGGAGAAGGTTTAGAACCAAGCATGGTGACTGATTCAATCCACTCGCATCAACAGAAAGATAGAGGGAAACACCATGCAAAACAGTCTCTAGTAGAAGTTGTTTTGGAAAGATGCATGACCTCTGATTTGAGTCCTACCTGCAGAAGCCTGAAACTCAACTTATCTAGACTGCAACACACCAGGGTAATACTTTTACCAAACTATTATTGCACCATTAGCCCACTGAGCATTGGCTAAACAACCAATAAATACTCCAGGTCATTCATCTTTCTTTTCTTTCTTCCTATTTCAGATAGAGATGCTATGTTTCTTTGCACAAAACTAGCAAGACAACAGAAGGAGATAGCAAATTTTTCAACCAAGTTCTTTTCACAGAGAAGTAAAGAGGCTTTGAAAAAAGCTCACAAGTCCATTAGACACCTCCTCCAGCTTGTTTTGTCTTCTCTAGAAAGCAGCTCTTCATCATAACATAGTCTTCCCATGTAACTAAGTTCCAGATTTTTTACACTTGGATGTTTGAGTTCAATGTTCTATTGAAAACCACTTTCTCTTATTTAGCACAAAATCAACCATTCAACATTTCCAGCAATTTCCAACAGCCTCAAAAATGATGCAAGCCCCGCAAAACTGCATGTAGGAGAAGCTGCACAAGTTTCTACCTGTGATTTTAATGAAAGAAATTTTTTTATTTCAGCTTTTGTGTTTTAAGGACAACTGCCACACAGGCTTAAACAAGAAATACTGCGAGAATTGCTCCCAGAGAAAACAAAAGTACAGTGGTCAAAATCTTAAGTGGGGTAAATTAAGATAGAAGATATGCCCCTGTCCTAGAAGACTTCTGCCTGTGCAGCTGGGATTCTATGTCACTTTATTACTAGTGACTAGAGATTTATGCCCTCAAGGGTAGTTTTATAGCAATGCCTTCCCTTTCATTAACATAGTTCAACATAGCTTAGCACAGGAAAAAGTGTTTTTGCTTTATCAGTTTGTATTTTAATGTTGCATGTTAAATTTAAGGATTTTTATGCTATCAGCAGAAAGCTATAGCAGTCCAAAAAGAATTTGCAGAAGCAATAAGCTATTGCATTCTCAACCAAGAGATGGAGAGTTTGGTCTTTTTTTTCCCTCCAGATATTGCTAAGCATTCTGGATGCTTGAGAAAACAGAAAAATCTTCTTTTCAAAAGGTAGTTGGTAGAAGGAGATTACCTATATGCCATTCAAGCAAAGGTATGCCTGTGCTAGGTGTTTTACCCAATGAGCATACAGTTTTGTAACAGAAAGATTATCCGGAGGTTGGTGTGAATGAAGTATAAATGGAGGTGTGTGAGAAGCATCGGAAGGCAGCACAAAAAAAGAAAAGAGAAGCCTATGGTGATAAAGGACACTGTTCCCAGGAGGACCAGAGGAATGTGTCATTTATGGCACGACCACACCAGCTGCACTCTGGTCAGGCCACAGCACCAACCACCTGGCAGTGGAAGACACTATCCTTCCACCAGGAGGATGCCAAGAACGCCGTGGTCTATCACATGCACCATTCCTTTTCTTGCTAGCACAAAAGGAGATCACATTCAAAATAAGGAAGAACAGACAATAGACAGCAACATGGAAAAGAGGTTTAGAGAAGCTGAAGTCAGCACAGTTCTGAGGCAAAGGACCACCCCACAAGACCTGCTGACTCCTAAAGAAGCCCTACAGAAACTTGTTCATCACCATCAAGAGAAACCTCATAACTATGATGAGTCATCATCAGCTGGCATCCCATGTTTTCTGCAGCCAGCCCACTTGGACACGCACATCTTGGTGTTTGCAAATACATAGGTGTGAGTGAAAGAAATAATCCATGAGCATGAGCGTGAATGCATAAAAGCAACTCAAATTCTGTCAATAAATACTACCTTTCCCTTTCATAAGGTCTCACACTGAGTTTTATTATGCTACTTTCCCTACATGATTAGGGCTGAGAGAATTTCCTCTCAGCCCCTAGGAGCTGAGGGCTAGGCTTTTCCCCTCCTAGAAGCCCTCTAAGCGCTGGGCAAGCAGTCAGACACAGGGCCTTGAGACTGCCCTGCCGGTTCCCAAGGGCTATCAAGTACAAGAACACAGGTAGCCCATACATCAAGAGCAGATATCAACTGAGTAAAGTAGTTCTTCCCATGCAAAGATCAGTCCTGTTCTTAAAAGAAGCCTCAGAGGTAAATAGGGCCCATTTTCATGTGCTTTGTGGTTGTATCTCAAAAACAGACATCCCTAATTGCCACATCATTATTATCCATTCATGCAAGGATGATGGATAGCACATACTTAAACACAGTCCGGCCCTGCCTACACAGAGCACATCATACTTACAATATGATGGGGAAAAGTGGTGGTAATTGTAGAGGAGATTTCAGTCCCAGTTTTATACGTACCATTTGGGGGACACTGACATAGGCCCAGAGAAAACAATGCCTCAGTGAACATGAGCAAAGAACAGATCACTCAAGCTCATCCCAAGAGTGTCTGAGTAATGCCAAAAACAGCAACTCAGGAGCTGCTATCAGCAAACTGAAGGTGTTGAAGTCCCAATGAATGCAACTCTTGAAAGAAATACACATCTTTTCTCCACCCTCTGAACTTCCTTCAGTCCTCCTTCGGCTGAGCAAGCATGACGTGATGATGAATGCAATTCACAGGCAAGGGCAAGCTCACCAGACAAAAGCTGCAAGGAGAAGCGAGGCATTGCTAACTAGCACATGCTAACGCACAAAGCCACTCAGCAGAACACATCTTACTATCTTGAGCCTTACTATTGAGCTGACCACATTCAAGTAGACTCTGACTGAAAGCTTTGCTGGCTATAATCAAATACATATATTCTTGGGGTATCTTGCTGACTCATCTCACAAATAAGAAAGGACTCAAAAAGTGGACTTGTACCCTTCGCTACCCTACAGCTAAGCACTTATCAAAAGCCACATGCTTGCTAGCCAAGTCTGCTTTTGTCAAGGTCATCCTAATGTCTTGGGAGCATTTAGTTTTCAGCTGAAACATGATGGAAAAAATTCCAGTCCAGCCAAACAGTACTCCAGAACAGGAAGGGGGAGGACAGAGAAAGCTTTCTTAAAAGCATATGATAAAATGTTTTCCTTTAGCCTGGCTACCTCCTTCCACTACTCTGCTTCTAAAAGTGTACTTGAGGTGGGGGGAAGCTTCAAAGGACAGTTAGCCAGGCTAATACTTTTCTGAAAGTCTTAATTTTTCCAGTCACATGACTAGGCAATAACCTCAGCATAAGCAGCACTTTCACATCAGAAAATTCTTTTACAGTGCTGCATGCAGTGTCATCTTTTGGAATACCTTTTCTTTCAGCAAAAACCAAAACATATTGTCCCAAGATATCTGTGGGATGAACTCCATTGCAGCTTTTGTTTGTACACTAATTTATTCAGGCATTATTAAGTAGGGAAACATAGGAAAGCCTAGTTTCCTCCTACAAGGTAATATTCACTGTGAAGTAAGAGAAAACCCTTCTTCATCGAATTCATCTGAATACTTTGACAATCACAATGGTGTAGCTTGTCATGATGAAAACTGCCTCCGATTACTGATTTACCTTGCTTACCAGGCATTATCTACACCTATAAAAAGCTGTCTCTTGGTAGTACTGAAAGTTATCATGCATGCAGGAAATTGTGTCCTCTCCATAACTCCAGCTAGTTTCAATGCATTTGCCTACACAGATATTTCTGCTAAAAAGTAACAAGGATTCCAATTCTTTCAAAGCTTGGTTTTAACTAAACACTGAACTGACCAAAGAGGTTTATATATATATAATATATATATATATAATCATAGCAGTTGATTAGAATTTGCACAGTGGGGGCAGTTACATTATTTTATATCTTTTAAAGAAAAGGTTCAGTGTTCAAAACAAAAACCCTCTTAAGTCCAAGCAGGAATTAAATGTACTTAATCACTGTCAACGCATCAGTGAGTATCACTGTAGTGAACATCGCATGGTGAAGTGGAGCTTCACACAGCTAATGACAGCAATCAGCATGCACATGGAATACAAGCACTGAGCTAGTTAGCTAGAGAGCACTTTCAGGCATTTCATTGCTATAGAGAAGTAAGCAAATTCAGGAGCACATTTAGAGCTATTTAAAGGTGCTATAATCAAAACAAAAGGTTGCAAAGTCCCAGACATGCCAGAATAAATGATGTTTATGAAACCTTGATTGGACCCCTCGAGTCTGGAAGTCTTTCACTACACAGTCCAAGATCACCAGCTACACTGGGAGCATCCGGGTAACTCAGCACACAAGACAGAACCTAAACCTGAGTAAAAAAAAAGTCTGTAGGGTGAACGAAATACAAGGAGTAGCCATCCTCAGAGGTTCTTCCATAGGACCACCAGCTCCCTGCATGTGCTGGACACAGCAGAAAATAGAAGATAAAAGCAGTGTCATCCTTACCCTTGCCAAGATCTTGTAAGGGGCTGAGTTCAGCAGCAGCCCAGTTTCTAACAGGTATTCTTACACAGGAGGGTTAAAGCTTGCCCAGGCTTGGCCTCCAGCGTGCACAGCAGGGCTCAGCCCTGGCCAGGCAAGCAGCAGTGGTGGGAGGGCTGGTCTCACTGAACCTCCAGCCTGGAAGCAGCACCTTCAAAAGGCAACTGGGAAGAGGTGGAGGAGGTTCCTGCTCTCTCCCTCTTGCCTCCACTGACCTGACTCCCATGCTCTCAACACCACACTGAATGAATCTGAAGCAACACTGGGTTGTGCTAATTTTCACTCGCCAATATCAATACTAGTAAGAACAAGATCCAGGCTTCAAGGGCTCAGTTCTGAAAACCCTTTAAAGTGCGTACACCATCCTGGAGCTCTTCTCCATCTAGCCACAGAGCTGACCTGATTAGCTACTTCGGGACTTCCCAGGGCAAAGACAGGATGCAAACCAGTGTCAGCACTGATTTATCCCTATTTTCAGTCTTGTACATAGAAGAAATTAAGTTTTTAATTGGTTTAAAGGCACAGGTTACACAGAAACAACTAGGGTATTATTACTGCTATTGATTGCTTTAGTTTTAAAGATGGCTTTGAAATAAAAGTTTTGTTTTGAAGACACCTTGTCCAACTTCATTGCTGCAGAAAACAAATTCAGTAAAACAGCTCAAAGCATGTGTTCTCTAAGAAAAGTCACAGCAGGGACAAAAAAAATTTATGCTTCCGTTTCTCTGCTAGGAGCTACCTGACCTGGATGAAAATCTTAGAATGAATATTCTGTAACATGCTTGTCTGCAGGGAGGAAAGATGAGCACAGTCAGTCTGAGGTAAAGCACCAGCTGTTGAGACCTAAAAATCAAATTTATCAAGGATGCAAAGTTCTGTTAATCCTCCAAAAGCCATGGGGGTTTTGGAGGGCTTTAGAGAAAGGAAATTGGAGCACTCCTGTATTCAGACCAAATTGGGATAGAAAATCCTCTCTTCTGCTTAAGGTTATCAGGTTCAAAATGGTATCTTAATTTCTATTGTCACTCACTCCTGAGGTCTGCAGGAAGTGGTGTTTCAAAAAAAACACATTTTATCATTTAAGTATTAAAAGCGCAAGTACATATGAAAGTTAACTCACATTATATTGTCCTATTAGTATAATTCCACACTAACTTTACAAGCCTGATACTGATTTAAAGTCTTTTTAAGTGTGGACTAATAAGTACGTATAGCATTCACCCTCAAACATGGTTTCACTTTTCTCCAGATTGCAATTCACCTCTGCAGTGAGAAATATGATTTGAGGCTTTTTTTAAAAAAACTCAAGATCTTCTGTTAAACAATAAATAATGCAGAGAAACAAATTATCAGATGTCTGCAGCTTCTGATCTCTGCTCACACCACAGAAAGAAGAGATTCCGTCATGCTATTTTGCAAGACTTTTTTTCAGTTCTAACCAAGAACTTGAATCATGCAAGGATCTTATTTTGTTCCTGGAGCTAGAAAAGAGCAAGAGTACACAGGACAATATACAGTTATTTCTGCTGAATACATTTCTTTAACCCAATTTAAGCAATGATGCTGTTGTTCCTATTAGTGTGGAACACATACAAAGTATCAATATATTTCCACATTTTCAAGGATATGCCATGTTGCTGGGAACCCAGCTTGACATATTTCTGTCCTCATGCTAATTACTTCAGCCAGAAGTCTCACCTCACATGTTTAGGGACAGATTATTTTTCTTTAATGCTCATCAAGCAATCAAGCACAAGCCCCAAGTTGTGAATGAGCTAGTCAAAGATACTACAAACAAGTTGTAAGTTCAGCACAACACTTCAAGTTGATAATACAGGTATCATCACTTTTCTTTTTCATACTTTATTCCCTTAAGGTATAATACTAATAAATACAATTTAAAGTTACCTTTCTAAATTTCCAGAGTTGGCTGAAAACTTTCTATCATGATTTCCTGATATCAGAAGCAGTTTCTCCAAAATCCTCCATTCCCACAGAATGTTTTCTCTGACTGAAAACTATAGTGAAATTTGGTTGAGTCATTTAAACTCAAGCCAAAATATTTTCTTGAACTTAAAAAAAGTCAATATACTCTAAGAGTCATTTCAGCATCACCCTGTAACTTTAGTGCAGCATTAGCTACAGCTCAAATCACCATTCTACCAAGATGGTAGACTCATCAACAAGTTACATCTCCTGCGTACAAGACCATACACAGCATGGACTTCCTCATTCAAAAAAAGTGGAGACCAAAGGCTTTCCATCTCCCTCTTTACACAGGAAAAATGCAGAGCTTCTGGACCCAAATTTACTGAGGCAAGGGGTAAGAAGGAGAGAAAGTGCCCTAATGAAACCTGTTCAAGGCATTTATTCATTTATTTTTAAATATAATGGTGGTGGTTTTTCACTTAATAGCTTGTAATGTTTTTGACCTACTCTAAGTTCAGCTGGTTTGCCAAAAAGTATTTCAGCATTCACTACTATTCCAACCAAAGGAGCAGACTCCACACACACATATCTTGTCCTCAAAAGACACTGTACATGTTTAAGTCTTTCCACATTTTTGGTAGAAATCTGTATCACTACACCAAGTGCAGTGTAAACAGGCAGCAGAGAGATACCTATGAATATGCTTACACCTCCTATTCTGTTAGGAATTCTCAACAGCCTAAAAAAATAGGAAACCCGTTTTTCATATCACATATTTGATTTTTCTACTAATTTTGTTTTCAATTATCTTCACTTCATCTGCCTAGTAAAAATTAACCCCCCCCCAAAAAAATGCCCACTAGACTAGCCCAAACAAACTATGGAATATGAGGACAACCATGGAAAAACTGCAACTTTTACATACAAAGAATTCCCAGTGGCTTCATAAACCAGGTCTGGCATTGTATAAGTTAATATAATAGGTTATGAAACATCTTTCTTCAATTCAGTCATTTTTGCAAATCCTCCATCTTTGCCACTTCTCAATGCCCATAGGGGAATGACGGTTTTGGATTCTCACCTGTCACACAGTGTAACCAATGGAAGGGACAGCTGACCATCTCCAGCCACACACAATATTCTTTGACTAACATCTGAGAAAAGAAAAACTCAGCCTGTATCCAGGCCTGTATTTCAGGAGCCTAAACATCATGGTGAATCCAGGCCTTTGTCCCTCATGGCAGTTCTAGTTCTCTCATTTGTCCAGGTTTTCTTATTCAGAGGACTAAATTCAGAAATTAGAGAACCAAACTGGTCTTTAGTTTCTACTCACCTTGTACTTAGCTATTCCAGTATAAACTGAGTGAGGAAGGACCAGAGGACATGACCTTTAGTTTGGAATTACAGGCTTTGAGATTGTATCAAGAGCCCTTTTCTTTCTAGATAAGCTTATTTTTTTCCATACAAACACATTTATTATACACAGCAGAAATACATGGTCCCCATGTACTTTTCAGAGTTTTCAGCAGGTGTTTTTCAAAATTGCCCCTAGGCTTTTGAGTAACACTGAGCACAAGTATGTCCTATACTGAACTGGTAACATTGTCCACTGCAGAGATGTGCCCCCCCCAACCCAAGAGTTATACATCATCCTAAAGAACATATTCTTGATACATTAAAAGCAGAAAATCTTCAGTGAAATAATTAGGTACTTCCTTGACCAAGGAAGTATCTAGTGAAAAGGAGAGAAGGCAGAAAAGTAACTCCATTTTCCTTAAGCTATTCTATCACAGCCAACAACAGGCAAGTGTGGAGGACTTGAGCTCCTCAAAGGGCTCCTGGGTACAGAGGTACTCAGCAAGTATGGATAGCTGCACAAAGCGTACGGCCGCAAAGTACACTTGCACTTTTTCCATATGTAGCATTCAGTGATAAATACAAGAATTACACTGGAGATTCATGAATAAAACTTCCACTTCAGTTACAGTGTTAGACGCCTATCACAGGTCTGTAATTTGAATGCCAGCAAGACTGCCAACCCATCTGTAGAAAGAACACATACTTTCAAGCAGTTATCATTCACTTGCCTCTCAGCTATAATGCAAGCCCTTTGCTCTGGTGTACACAGCTAGAAGTAAATTGAGGGTGTTTTATGCTATTGTTTAATGAAGGCATTTCCATAACAGGCGAAAAAAATCAAAGTATCTGAGCCCAAAAGCACATACCTGCATTCTCTGTGCAGTTCTTCAGGTATAACATGCTGATATGCAGATTCCCCAGACAATTCACATATGGGATTTTGTGTCAGATTTGCATCAAAATGCATAACAGCGCCCTGCTGAGGATGAAGCACTGAACAGCGGTGAGACCAGAACCAAACCAGTCTGACATTTTACATCAGCAACTTTTGATGACATTAACACTGAGGCGAAATTGTTTTTAACCAGATCCCAGGTAACACGGGGCAGGGGAAGACAACTACATTACTGGGCCACTTCCTCAGCAGAAATCAGCCAAGGTTCCTCTGACTAAGATGAGAATATGACCCACAATGTTCAAATTCCCAGAGCTATGGTAAATTTAAAGTTGGTTGAAAGAGAGATTAGCTGCAGTGAAAATTAAATTCCCTGTATACTTAGAAAATAGATAAAAGGCAGTCAGAGCAGGACCAATTTATCCCTCACAGAGCTTGTCCTGCTGACATATTTTCACCTTCAAGCAGACATTAGCTTCAAAGCAAGTTCTTACATAGACCATGGATAAGACAGCAAAGATGCCTGAAAAAGAATACGAACCTCAGCAAATCCACAACTATTAAAATCAAGCCTTGTCCCCATGAAATTTTACTTTAACTTCTTACAGTGTGAAACAAAATGTTAAATTGTCCTACAGGCATAATCTTATTCCTAACTGAAATATCTGCAACTGTTACAGTGCATTGCATTATTAAATGTAACTCAGTAATATAATTTGCCTTAATGAGAACTGTATAATAACCACAATGAAATATCACATATGATGTTTTAATAAGGATTATGGCATGTTAATTTTAAACTGAACAGTGCGTGTAATGTAATCAATGCCCCATGTACAGTGCAACAGCTGCTAACCTGTAGGACTGGTTTATACTTTTCCCCACACAGATGAATAACAAGCTAACTACATAGCTGCTTTGTGCATCCATTTATGATGAAGACTACTTTTCTGAATACTGAGATGAAGTCATAAGGGTCCCATTCAACTCATTTCTTGATCTTTTATGCTTCTGCAATGAAGACAACATTTACAGTCCTCATATTCTTTTCTGCATCTTTTTTAACTTGTGAGTACCTAAACTGACCCTCCTATACGGACTATGTTGGCAGGTCTTTACAAAGAGCTCCAGCTATTTCTAAATAAAAGTTTACTCTTAATCCTAAATGAGAAGTTTCAGAAAAGTTGTTGTTCTATGCTACTGCACAAGTTTGAATCCAATTCCTCACACTTATTAACAGGTGATAGTTCAAAATGATACAGGCAATTATTTCACATGCAAGATATGCCCATGTACAGTTTTGCTTTCCCCAGCTAGTGTCATCCCCTAGCAAACAGTTCCTAAGAACTAAAGAGCTCTACAGTTTAAACTGAAAACACGACACAATGAAACTTTCCTCCTAGGGAATGCCCATTAAAAGTATCATCCTCACTAAAATATAGCGTCACTGAACAGACCAAGGCAGAATGATCAATTCAGTGATTCCTACAGATTCAATGGGCTCTGAATGAGGGCGAAGGGACACTGGTTCTCCTCAGGTGCAGGCCAAAGCTGCCAGGCTTTCTACAAGGAAACCTGAATGTTGGAGGTGCAAAGTAGGAGCTGTATTCAAAGGCAGCCTTTGGTTCCTTGTCAAGATCTCAGAGGAGCAGTGCAGGATACGGTCCTGCCATTGCAGCAGGGTCACACCAAAGCTACTTCGGTCAGTGCCAAGCCTCACTCTGCAAGGCCTGACCACTGCAGAGAAACACTGGGGCATGAACCTGGACGCTGCTGATGCTTCCCTTACCTATAACCCAAATCTTGTAGTTTTGTACAGTTTATGCATAGGCTTAACAGCATACTAGGCAGCTATGGCCCTGTTTGTTGCTCCTAATTTGAAAATAAATGTTAAAAGACAACAAAACAGACTTCTGTAAAGATTCAGCACCTACCTAGCCTTGGACAATACAGCTTAAGATCACAAATATACACAAACTTGTTCAATTACTGCACAAGCATGTAAATTTTTACATCTGCACAAGATGCAACTTGACCTCTTGAACATGGCATCCCTTTCAGCAAGCCTCTCACTTGAAAATGGTGTCAACAGAACATTTTTATTAAAAAACTACACACTCCTCACTTATTTAGAAGTTAAGGTCCGTTTCATCACAGGAAGGCTGAGTAGCTGAATTCTCAAAATCCTTCCCTCCCCTCTGCATTTTTAGATGATTACATGATAAGCAGCAGGCTAATGTAAAACAAAACCTCTTTTCATGCCAGGAGCTTATTTTAGTAGGGCTTATGACAAATCCCATTTCATCTTAAAAAGACAAAAATATCATTAAGAAGGACAAAATAAGGTCCTATCCCTAAAAATATGTGGAAGGAATAACTGATATTTCCCTTCTGGCTTAGCCATCAGATGAAATCTGGAATTTAAGTGTGCTTTAAAAACACTGAAACACTATTTTTACATGGATAAATGTTTCCTTAGGCCTTTTTAACTGTAGAGCTCTAACACAGCTAAAGCTACCCTTACACAAGTTATATATGCTCCTTCTTTCACCTTTACCCCAAAACTGCTTCCTTTTCCCGTCATTCTAAGAGGTCATAAATTGACATGGGGTGTGCGACTTCCTACCCCTTTCTCCCACACTACAGGCTGAAAACACAGATCCAGACTGGAGAGAGGTTTCTACAGGGAACCGCACTAGGGATAAGCAGCCAGCCTCCCCACCACTGCGACCACTAAGCTGCTGGGCTAGCAGCCCCAAACTAGCAAGCTAACAGTCCCCCCTACCCAAAGCTCCTAAAATCCCTCAAAATGCATCCTGGTTTTGGCTGGTAGATGTGGCACATGTGCCTTTCTTCCATTCAGAGTCCTACTGTCATTCAAGGATTTCCCTGGTGTTCAGAGACATTAGAAGAGACATAATTGAATCAACTCACCATGTATACGCTCCTCGGCTTCCACAGCCAGACTATTGTACTCAGGCACAACTCTGAATAACGGTAATGGTTGTTTTGAACCAATTAGGATTAAATAAGTAGGCTATAATGTAGTTAAACATACCAGAATGAACAATGCAGCATGAGGGTGCCTAGAGCTGTCAGGAATTAAAAGGAGAGGCTGCATGAATATTATAGGCATCAGCAGCTGGTTATTATAGAAGAAAAGAGTTGAGTTCCTTGGAAATGGGCTTGACTTCTGGTGCAAATGTTGTACAACTGTAGTACAGAAGCACTACCACTATTGATAAGGTCAATGCAAGTGAAAACAAGTGGCTGACACAGCAGACATGCTACTGTATATTCCAGAGTGCTTTCTCTTAAAAATATGTACACAAAAATCATAATTCAAGGTAGCCACTCCATGTGGTCCTCACATACTACTTGCATGCATTGAAGTCTAACATAAGCAACTGGCAACACTAACAATAATCTAAGCTTTCCTTCAATGCTTACCTTTTATCTCCTGGAGCACCTTAGCCGCCTTTGACAAGAACAGGGCAATAAGGAGTCAGTAAAATATGAACCATTTTGGTGTATCCTTAGCTCCAGGCTCTGACACATCTTACAGTGTCTACCCTTCACATGAGCACCTGGGTTCTGGGAAAGACTGCAGAGAGGCACCATCCAGGGACTGAAGGTGGAGAAGATGCACAAACAGTTTTCTAATAAACCACCCTTTCTAGAGATGTTTAATTCCAGTTGAAGCAGGTGTGTAGCAACACAAGATTTAATCACAAACAGAATGGTGGATTCTTGTAAAAAGTTCAGCAGAACTTTTTCAATACTATTTTACCAAAAGAGAAATGCTTTTAATAAGGATTCATTTCATTTAGTAAGATATACAGCCCACTTACGCAACACCAGCAGAAATTGCTATTGACATATTAGGAAACCAAACTTCTTCCTCTCACTGATAGTTCCCTAATAACTATAATGCAGTTTGTTTAAAGAAATAAACAAAGAGAATCTCTCCTTCCTCTAGATTTTGAAAATGATATCTCCTTAAGCTGACTTAACTATGGACACTAGAAGCCAACACAGCTAAAAATTCAAACCGATTTAAAAACCACTTTAGAAATGTTCAAAACACTCAAACACACACAGTGAGACAAGACTTGAAATAGCTTTTGAGACATCCTGAAGATAGTTCACCAGACTAAAAAGGAGCGATTTCTCCCCTTTAGTAGAGAGAGCAGCTATTTTTCAATTATATTAAAATCTTACATTTGCTCTTGAGGCATTGTCCTGCTAAAAGACAACAGCATAATACAAAGGTACAGTGATAACAACCATGCTTCAGCAAGGAAGAGCAGCACTACAGAAGTGATACATGCTCAGATGCTTTGGAATAAAGACCCACTAAGCATAATTTAAGGAACATAAAAATCTATTCAGAGTCAGCTAGTATGATTTCTGCTCAAAGAAGAGAACAATAAAATTCCCTTAATATTTTTTTGCAAGTCCTACATTGCACCCTCATTATTTGCAGAGTGCTTTAGACGATAGCATCAAGACACTACATGCAACAGTTTAGAATTTTACAGTATTATGCTTTGAGGATTTCACAAGTGATTTTCCTCTTGGCATCTTTCATTTTGCAAGTTGATAATTTCATATCAGCAAGACAGATTTTGATCCTTATCTTACTCTCAGACAAAGCCAGCCTTGATTTTCTCTGTAGATCTTGTGATCATCCTTCTTAAGCTTTCTTGGAATAGGATGTTCTCAGTCTTGAAAGGTGCAAGGCTGTACTGTAGTACATCTTATCCTATCAACAGACTTAGAATTGAAGAAAATGAAAGATGTGAAGCACCAATAGGGATATACTTAGTGATTCACTCTGCTAAGGACCTTGTGTAATAACCCAGTCTGGAAGTAATAAACGTAGGCTACACTATGACCAGATCTAAAGAGAAAGAAAATGCACGCCCTCCATCATAGCATAAAGGTGATGCACCACATGCTGTGTATCTCTTGCTTTGGAAGGTTAGCTGGTGGTTTCCTTGCCCAACATAGGCCTAATGATTTGAGTGAAGGAACTGACTTTTCAGCTCGAACAAGCACTCTAGTTTTACAAGGGACAAGAGGAAAACACTACAATCAGTACTCACTCTTAACAAGCAGATATTAAAAAGGCTAGAAATCACTTATGGCAAGAGGTTCAACAAGCAATGAATATTGAAGTGAGCAGCTCTGCCAGCATTAAGAAACAGTCTACCTCATTCAAAACGCTTCCTGCTACAGAGGAAAAAAATGAGTTTTCCACACCAAGGGGAAGCGTTTGCTTTGACTTTATATTTTGGATTCCTTTTGTCCCCTGCTTTAACAAACCATGGTTCAATGTCATCACATACAACTTTCCACTCTAATTCATCTGCATGCATTGGGGCCCAAGCTGCAGCTGACCAGGAGATTTGGTGAAGGGGCACCTTTGACAGAGCCCTCTGCTGGAAGCTCTACCCATACCTCATCCTCCAAAGAGCACGCCCAGTCCTTCAGAAACATCTCCTTCCCATATGGTCCCAATAAAGACCACTGAGCAACAAGTAATACTATTGAAACAAAAGGATTTACAGCTAGCTTAATGCTTTAGGTGAAAAATAGAGGGAAGGATTATTAGTAGCTACCCAATTTTCCATCTACCTAATTAAAGGCATCAGAAGCCAGGAAGGTCTTTTTCCTATATTTCCACCACAACAGGACTATCTTCAGCTGACAAATTAGCTAGCAAGGACCATTAACAAGCACTCAGTTTAGGTTCCAAGTGCAGCAACAACTACATAAATCAGTCATTACCCTGATATCTCAGAGAAACTAACCTAATTATACTGCGACATTTCAGCTGAAAGAATAAGAGAAAAAAATAAAAACAACTTATTCTTATTTCATGAACCTCACTTCTCTTAATTGTTCAAAGGAGTTTCTACTGAAACAAATTCAGATAATCCTTCTTCCTCAGACTAGTCATTTACCTTTTAATCTTTGTGACTTGCCTTTTATTAATAAATACTGCAAAAACTGTATGCTATTTCTTCTCTCTCTACTGATGCATCTCACTTATTGCCTTACTAACTTTTATTACAGCTGAGGCTTCCATAATTCAGTTCATTTCCACTCACAGTTCCTTCTGCTGATAATAGGCATAATTTCCCCTTTTTCTTAGGGGAATATGGTTCTGGATATTTTTTTTAGTTTGCCTCATTATTTTTGACACCAGTCTTATGCAGTGGCATAAACCCTGCCAGACTATGCTCCTGCTGTTTTTGCTTGCAGCACTGTGCATTTGAAGCCTCTTTGGGCTGTGCTACTTGCACTACAATCTCTGAAAAATTCATAGAAATCAAAAGGAAAAAGTGACATGTGGGCAAAGAAATACCTGCTGTTTGTCCAACTTGTTGCAAACACTCAAATGCCCCCTAGTCCCTAAGTAATTAAGGAAGACAGTTTGAACAATTTAAATATTAAAAATGCATCTTATTATTTAAAGATTTCATATGGGGAACACAGAATCTCCACAGCAAACAAAATTGAAGTGCAGTCAGGATGCCAAGCTCATACTATGCTGTCAGAAAGAAATCGGATTTTCCTGTATTTGGTACAGCATAAATTTACAAACCCTGCAGTACAAAGAGGTAAATTGCCTCACATTAACCTTAAATACAGAGTTCTGGAACAATGCTTTGGTCACAGCTTGTGAATTCCCACCTTGTAGCCATCACAAATTCACTGCTGGTGTCTTCATAAGTACATTCAGTTCAAACCCAGGCACCACCCAGTGCCTTAATTTTGAATTACCCTACAGAATATGCAAGTGCCTCCTCCCCACCTTAAGATCCTCAGCAGGGCAAGATACCTACTGACTTGAGTAACATTGTTACTAATGTAGTAGTGCTGGAGGAAAAACAGGGCACCTGCTTTTGAAGAGATGAAAAAAATGGAGGGCAGAACAGACCTAAGATGAGCATCTTCCAGAACCTCCTTCATCCCCCATTCACATGCACACAAAATCTAAATTGTCTCCTATAGCTAGTAGCACTGGAAGAAGTCTGCTGCAAACATATGAATCAGACCTGCCTCTAAGTACTGAATAGCAACCTACTTGCCTTGCAATCAAGCAGCAAAACAGTCATTTTCTTTATCCCAACTCTCAGCTCCCCCACCTTCAGCTGTCAGCCCTATTTGCAGATATCACACATGCATTTTGGTCAGTCACCAGCTCTACTGGGTTTAGCCCTCCACACTAGATACGTTGTTCCTGTGTCCCAGGATGCAAGTCCTCCTTGGGTCATGTGGTAGCACCATTTTCCCTCCCCATGCCAAAGTGGAACTGGCTCCATTAGCAAACCTCTGAGCAGGTTTAGCTCAGTCTCATGCCTCTCCTACTGCTTAAGAACCATAGTTTCAAAATCAATTTTCAAATATATTTTGCATTATACCCCGTAGAAGACGGGTCAGCTTTCCTCTCCTCCTCCTGACAAAGCTTTTAAAAAACTCTAGAGTTCTTCTGACCTTTTTTCCTTTTGCAAATTATGGCTGGTAACTGATTTGCACTTGAAAACAGGAACATGGAAGTTAACAGCTTTCCCCACTGCTTTTTGGGCACCAGAATATCTTTATTGCTAGCTATATGACCAACCTGATTGGTTTTCACACAGATCCCATTAAAAATGATAGTCGTAAGAATTCATACAGAAGGTGCTTAATAAGATACTCAGAGTTACATGAGCTTTACCTCCCTGACAGGTCACTTCCAGATATGTGCTATTATTGTATATTATTATTACTCAGAGACCAACAGATAGTAGCAGCCACATAATCACCACACACACCTTGCCTCTGCACTGAAGTCAGGTTTAAACATTTCGAAGCTTTTTTCCAGGAACATGAGAAAATATGGCTAAACAGTCAACTATCAAAGGGCTCCACTGGCATCTCACACACATCCCCACATCCCATAACAATTTTTGACCAAATGTCTGCCATTTGTGTCATCTTATAACTATCAGACTTAAGGGCTAAATCGTCCCAGGACAACAGGACATTTCCAAGACACTGCAGAGGATCACAGGAGCATACAAAGAGCCATAAGCCACTTCCAGGCATGGGCCTGCTACAACTCAGGCATTTCCTTTTCAGAACCACCATTTTCTCCATCAGGCAACCCCGCTCTGAGGACAAGTGACAGCACTGCCCTTAGCTCAGTTCAGACCTGTTCCTAAGACACTCCATTAGCAGATCACTCCATTTTCTCACCAGCTCCTCAGCTTGCGTATCACCTTTTCAATTCAGCAGCTCCATCTCCAAGGTGTTTCTTTTGAAACACGCCTGGAGAGCTGTCCTGAGCCCAGGAGGGAGCCCAGGGCTTCCCACACCCTGCTGGGAAGGGCTGCTCTGTCCAGCTGAGCCCCTGCGCCCAGGTCACTCCCACCACCCTCTCAGGACAGACCACAAAGGCCAAGAGCATTTCCACTAATGGAAGACCCGAGACACCTGGATGCGTCTTCATGTGAAGTTTTACTTACATTACAAACTACATCACTATCACAGGAGTGAGTGGAAGGGAAATACGAGCTCTTGGCAATGGCCTGGGAGAGGCTGAAAGCTGGGCACCTGAGAAATTGTGCAAAGCAGTGCAAGACCACAGAGAAAACTTGTAAGCCATGTAATTTTCCTACAGCAATGTTCAATGGCAGTATTATCACCATTTGACTCCCTTACATCCCGTACAAGCGCTGTCTGCATGAGTTGAAAATAACTCTTGTGCTTTGGACTGCAATGCAGCACTAGGGCGCAGTGGTCTGTGGGAACAGTAATGGCATGTATAGAAGCCATGAATATCTGCTTCTCAGTATCCTACCCACAAACCACCTTCTCAACAGCAAACTTAAAAACTTTCATATAGAATATCAGACACCTCAAGAAGCTACTGAGCCACAGGAAGAGCACAGAGAACATTTGGGTCATGCAGTAACAAGAAACCTTGTAGGTGGACATTTCTCCTTGGTTTCTTCATCTCTGCATACTCAGCTAAATTTTGCAACAATCACCTTGCCATCATTTTTCCCCATACAGACACAATCCATTTCCCTAGACTTTCCCTATTTCTGCACTACTACTTACAAGATTTGAGAAAGGACATTTACTCTTGGACTCGATTCAAAAAGGCACTTAAGCATACCTGAAATTTGAAGGACACAAGCGGTCCTCCCATTGTAGTCAGTGAAATAAAGCATGCATTCAATTTTCCAGAAGTCCAGCTGCCCAGCAAAGAAACTATTCTGGTAATATGGCTTTCCTGTTATTTTAAGAAACTTTAAAGCAAAATGAGAACTTCATTCCTTCTTGAAACTAAAATTTTATTTCATCCCAAATAAACATGACACACAAGATGATCAAATTTTTTTCACAGAACATAAAGTACTAAGCCTAATCTTACAGAAATGAATAAATGCAGATTGTTTCTCTCCTCTGTATCTAACTATGCCACTCTGAGTTGTTGGGAGAGTTGTTTTCTGAGTTGTTCTCTATTCTGAACAGGGACTTTGGCTCTGAGAAAAGTACATCTTTTATGATGCTCTGTGGTGGGATCAGAAAGGCAAGACAGTAGTACATCATGGGGGACATAACCCTGAACCAAATAAGAATAAGCACACTAAGAACATGAAAATCCAATTTTGTGATGCATCAAAGCATGTCCAGCTGAGTATTTAATAGATATAAAGCATTTTGAACAAAATACTTCACTTGGTAGTGTTCATGAAAGAGAATAAAGATGGGCTTCTGGAAAACCTCCCTTTCCATTGAAGACAGACTAAAGAAAATTCCCACACAAGGATATTACACAATCTAAAAATATTTCCAGTGTACAGTATAGAATATATAGAAGTCAATTCAGTCAATCCTAAAACAATGAGAATGGGGTGAAAAAGATGAATCCACTTAAAAGTAACAGAGATGCTAGGTGATATTGTCACTAGGTCACACCACAGAACATATACTGAATGAGTTTCATTTGCAGTATATTTGGGTTGTCCCAGCCTGTTTCATATGCGTGCCATAAGATTCTTTCCAGATTATTTTTACCTAATTTGCATAGAAATTATGGTACTTAGCCCCATGTACACACACACTTAGCATGCTTAGCTCCCAAGTATTGTATCTGAGATTGAGATAATCAGAATGCAGATGAAGGAAAGACATTTGCAACTTCAGATAGCCAGTGTCATTTTTCAGAAGAAAAATATTCAACTAATTATTCACTCCATGTCTTATCATTCAATAGGTTCCTATCCCCTTTCCTTTCTAAGGCACTGAATACTTGCTCTATTCCTTACAACTGAGAGCTTTTTGAGGAGGCTGCTTTTGGCTGGAGAGGTTTAGTACTGAGATTAGGACTCTATTCTTCTTTCACTTGCAGATATTGTTTCAGGATTTTCTACTCTTTCCTGCTTATTTTTCCTTGCCTTCCTTTCCTGATACAAACAACCATTTAGTCTCAGGTCTGCACATGAACCAAGTCATTCTCAGTTTGCAGATATTTCTATAGAAATATGTTGTTCAGATGTGCCCTGTTAGGTTGAGCAACTGATTCTTGCAGTTCCATAATCTGTCCTGAGTAATGCTTCTGAAAGGCATGTGCATTAATATACAGGAGGAGGAAATTTCAGAGTCCTACAGTAACCGGTTTTGGATATGAAACATGATATTTGATTATTTATAGAATGAAATGATCATATTCCAAACATAAGATTTTTCAGCAGTGCCTGAGTAGCTATATTCTTCATTGTAGGAATATGTTATGTTCTTGGGCAACACTACTAGACATTTCCATAATACATTAGGTGGTGTACCTTATCATCCATCTACAGATATTTGAAGTTATTATATGGTCTTCAACTTCTGTGAATCATTTTCTTGATAGCACAGAAAATTTTCCTGGTCGTTTCTCCCTCACTATGTAATTTTGAGTTTCTTGGATCTCTTTATTCCAGATCTCCTTCCTTTCCTTTGTAGTTAATCATGACTCAAACCGGTTTTATTTATGATAGCAAGGTCAAAGAGACATCTACCTGTAAATTTGTCCATAAGTTTTAACAGGTACAAAGTCATGTTTACTTTCTTATAATCAACCTTTTGGGAAACTCCATCTTTGTTCCAACATTATTTTCTATGGATTCTTATTTAATAAAACTAAGAATAATAAAGTACACTTCAAGGGCCACAAAGATTGGATTTGTTGAACAAAAAAAATTCTGTGATTTTAGGCTTTTTGGGTTTAGAAATTTGCACATTCTTCTTGACTTTTGGTACTATTTCTGATTGATAAGCACTGGATTGATAAGCACAGCTTTCATAGTGCATAATCATTCATATGGACTTTGTGCAAGTGTCTTCCAGGTGTACATTTTGGGATTTTCCTCCCTCTGATGTTCTTACAAAACAATATTGGTTAATAATTCTCCATTAAGGTTTGAAGCTTTCTAGTGTTTCAAATGAGCTCTGCACATGGCTAATTTGTGATCATTAATAAATCTGAAATACCAAATGTATTTTTTCATTTGATTACTAGTCTTTATCTATAACTACAACAGAGAGACTCTTCCCTGCTAAAAGTACAATGGAAATTTAAACTAAAAAATACAGTCTTTTTTCTAAGACAGCAGGAAACATGTACAACAACTTGACAGACAGTAATTGCTCTCAAGAAACACAAAAACACATGTCAGTTGAAATGAGTGGTATTTACATGGACAAGATGTTTATTTTTTACATTGAATTATTTGCCATATGCAGTTATGTGAAATGGATCCAATTTAAATTCCTTGAATGAAGTCTACCCACACAAAACATACTGTCCAAGATCATGGTGGATTTTCCACTGAACAAACCATGAATATAGCCATACCAGCTTAATTATGCTGCTGTAGGACATAATATCTAAAGGGTAAATTTAATCCCTACCATGCAGCTTGAATAACTGTGTTCAGGGAAGAGGAAATGAGATTAAGGAAGAAACCTTCCATGCTGTTGCCAGTCTGTTGTCTGTCTCAGTTGCATACAATTGCCCATCACAATAACATTCGAACTCCTAAAGAAAACAGTAAATATTGTATTTCCTTATTCCACTGCAAAGTTGGAGGAAGAATCCCGGATCCAAGGACTGGAAAAAATGAAATTTCAACAAAAATCTCTTACCTTTGAAGCTGAGATGATGCATGGGATGTATTGATTATGATATTCCAATCAGGAGGAAACATAGGCCAAAACAGAGAATGACTTTGAAACAATCTCCTCTGGATTGCTCAAGCCATAAATGTCTCTGGACACCCCAAAAGCACAGCCTCCCTCATGATCTGCACCAGCCCTAAACAAGGCAGCAGGAAGCAACTCTTAACCAAGAACTGTGAGGTCTTAAAAACACGAAAATAAAATAACCAGCCACCCAAGGAGGGCATAGCTACTTCACATAACAATTTACTCCCATTTCTGGCAGTGTTTTATTTCCTTGATAGCAGTGATTTGTCATGTCTAATTTAACTCTACTCTAGCAGGATCAACTTTTTGCCTTTTGCTAAATTTAAGCCAAAAAACTGTTTGAGCTACAGAGGAATACCTGAGAAGCAGCTAAGAAAGTAACAGGGGAAGGAAGGTAGGAGAAAGCAGATATATCTGTGCTCTATTGAAGCTGGGTTTGCAGCTCCACTGTCTAGAGCAGAAATCCAAAAGCAAATAGAGAAGCCCTAGAACACACTTGTCTATTTACAATTCAAGTAGTATGAAAGAAGAGATCTGTGACTTTATGGATTTTTTTCAATGAACTTTTTTTGTTGGTTCCACATATACTGTGGCTGATTCAGACACTACTCCATAACAAAATGACCAAAGAGATGTAATTACATACATAAAGACCTGAATAACAGAAGAGATGCTTGGCACTGTTTGATCCCTCCTCTTACTTTTGATGGTACTAGAAAAGCAACAGCCGCAAAATTATTGATAACAAATGGCAAGACCCCCCCGAAGACCCGCCACACTAGCGAACGCAAAACCAGCCTAAGGAAGGACTTCCCTAGAGGCTAGCAGAACAGACCCTATTCCACCACTCTGATCATGTAGGTCAGTAGTATTTACCTATTGTCTTTCTGGACACAAATTGCTACATACAGAGTCTATCCTGAAAGACTTTCAGAAGTCCTCTCACTTGCACTATACACCTTTCACTTGCAAAATTCACAAGCTAAAAGAAGTAAACATTATCATGACTTTCCAACTCAGAACTGGCTCTGAACTTTAAGAAGGGCATAACTGGGGCAGAAATAAATCTCTTCACATTCCCAAGACTCACCTCTGCTTAACTGCGCTGTGCCTCTGTCTTACAAATATACCATCTGTTCTTCCTAGGAACAATAACTTACATTAATACAGTCAAAACCAAACAAGCTCCTACCGAAGTGAAGGGGGAGGTTGCTTCACTACAAACCTAGGAAGACAAATTAAAACAGATGCTCAGTGCATTGCTACTTTTCACACTTAATAGGCTGAATGTTGCAACAACAGTTTTTGTTAATAGGTTTGTTAATTACAGGTGATGTGAAGTTTTTAAGAACTCATTAGAAGAGAATTACACTTATCACCCAACAGTTTGAACTTGCAGGTGCCTCAAAAATAAGCTGAAGTCAAACATTTACCAAAGCAGGGTCATATTTATTGCTTGGCTACAGCAAAACACAAACCATCTGTTCATTGGATAGGAACCCTTGTGTGCAGAGGAGACAGGTGTGTGCTTCAGAGCCGGTCCCAAACATACTGCCTTCCTAAAAGCTGAAAAGATTGTGGGCCTCATCTAAAACCCAAAGACAAAGCTAACACCAAGATTACTGCTTAAAGTATCTCTTCTGGACTTATCTGGAAGATATAATCCATCACTTCTTTAAATCCCTCTCATGATACATTTGTGTCATCTACAAACAACTTCTTGACAGATGGATTTATGGGCTTGTGCAGAAAAGAGAAGGAGAGGAAATCAACCAAATAAAGGATTGTATTTCCATATACAGAAAATACATTTGCTTCTTCCTCCCAATGTATGTTACTTCTAAAGCCCACCTAACCTGTAACCTAAAGAGCATCAGGACCCATCCTCTGGCTTTGAGGACAGCTGGCACTATCTGGCCACACTATTAAACTCCCTTGGCCTCTAAAACAGGATGGCCACCTCCAGGTTGCCTTCTGGAAATTGTTCAGGTGAGTACTAATTAGTTCAGGCCAGAGATATGCCAGGCACTAACAACTTAACAGTACAGATGGAGAAGTTTCAATGGCCATAACTTGCTACTACTTATTTGATTAGTATAGATGTACTCCAAGGGTCTGAACACAGTGGAAGTGACTAATACAAGCATTATTTACTACTTTGACATCAAGCACAAGAATAATCTGAGGACACCCAGACAAACAACCCCATGGCATTTGGCCAGTGTGATAATTAGAGGCAACTTTTTTCTTGATCTTTATATATTTATAATATATATGAATAGGAGACAGCCATCCTTATATCAAAAATCTCCATTAGTTTCATTTAAAATGCAAAGTTGCCCAGAATTATGAAATTTACCTGTTGGGTTAGTTTCTTAGGCTGTGGGCAATCTCTTTTAAGCATAGTTGGCTGAAGATGTCACCAGTCCCCCACAGCCTGTCACCACTTGCCACCTGGATGTTACCTCTCCCATACTGGGCAAAAAGGATCTTGCACCTCTCCTGTTGCCTGCTTCAGGCCAAGTCAACCGGTCCTGCTCAAAGCAGCTCAATGATCCCAGATGGTTTGGCTCAATGTGGCAAAGGAAAAGCTATCACAAAACCCTCCAACAGCACTACTGTGAAAAAGGCAGCATCCAAAACATAAAAACTAAAGGTGCTGTTGTCTCCAACTGGCACAGCTGCTTACTTTATGAATGTCTGTTCAGTGCACTGGACAGCAATGATGAACTGGAAAAACTGATATAAGGTTATGTCCGAGTAATAACAGATTCTGTTCCTGGCTCTGCCCCTCCTGTTTTTGCAAGGGTCAAGGCAATTCATCCATTTCCTCCTGTACAGGATTGGGATTAGAAGCATTTATTAATTTACCTTAGAGTTACTGAAATGATTAGTTAATATCTGTGTGGTAATGTGAATATGTCAAATGGGTAATAAAGACTGTAAGTATGCTTCCCACCTCCATCAAGAGGCAGTTCACACCCACCTGTAATATATGAAACATGTATTTAACATTTTAAAAGCTTCTTTCATAAATCACTCCCATTTGTCCAGAGGAAGCCAGATGGATTCTGGAAAAGCCTTTATTAGCAGATGTACAAAGCTCATGGATGGGGGCACTGAAGCAAAACTTGATGCATTCTAGCAGGAATTCTAGATTTTCATAAAATTTGCTGCTGTCATACTAAAGTTTGAGAAGAAAGCAGAAAATAACCTATAATTTTGTTACAACCATGAACTTCACCATGCTGAAGATCAGCTCTTTCTTCTTGTGTTTCATCTTCCTTGGGAAATTGTTTTTCCCCAACAAGAAAAGGGGGGGGGGATTCAACTCAAACTCTGCACTGTGTAAAATACCAGTGAACCTGCTGCTTATGCAGTCTCTCAGAAGTTGACTCAATTTGTGATAATATATGTACCACAGAATCACAGAATCGCTGAGGTTGGAAGGGACCTCTGGAGATCATCTAGTCCAACCCCCCTGCTCATCATTATAGGATTCATTTTAGTGCTAACCTGCTAATAAATACATATATACATCGCAGTAGCCTTCCATCTAATGGAAGCTTCCTATATACTGTTCCAAAACTATTTTTTCATTAATGAAATCGTTATTACTACCCACAGCCCAATTCCAATTAATGCAAATGCCATGAAGATTCTACCCATATTTCCTCCACAACTTAATTAGGATGGTGAGAGTTTTAATAGCTCTGCACCTCTTTCTCCTAAATGAAGGAAATCTCATTGTCCTTGTAATTCTTACTTCCATTACAACAGCAGCATGAGAGATGGATTAGATCCCTAATGAGCTCTTGGACTGAACAGCCCCAAGAACTTGCTGAGGCATTGCAGTAAGAAATGTACGTTAGTCAGGCTTTGGCCTTTAGAAATTAGCAAAAAATCAACAGGAAAATCCCCCCCCACACACACACCTCATTACATTTTGAAATGCAGGAAGTTAAAAAAGTGGGGAGAAAATCATCCCAAAAGCAACTGCAAAGCATGACATTTGTTACCATCCATGTCCTCTAGTGCCCCTTTTCCCTTACTCTTAAGACTACTGGAACAAAGACTTCAAATTTCATTAGACTGAAACTGTGCATTAAGTATCTTCTTGCCATTGCATTTTATTTTTGAAGATACATTTCCTTGTAATTCTACAAAAGCAAAGACTAAGATAAGGGCTGAGAACATGCCGATTTTTATATTAATGAGCATTTTTTGCCTGCCTTTGAAGTTCAATTTGGGGCAGAAGTTTTAATTCTCATTGGAAATCTGCAGTATTTTGTGTTTTAATGTCTGTCAAATTAACTACCACATAACAGGGGGACATCAGGTGTAGAATGAAGAAATTCTGCTTTCTTGGCCTTTAAAGCAAGCCACTGGAAAGATCAGGTACTGGAGTGCCCTTAAAGTAGGAGTTCGTCTTACAGTCTGACCTGTGAAATCCTATTAATTCCATGTTTTCCCCATTTTGTTGGCTGAGTTTCACTGAGTCACAACACATGCAATGCCTTGATCACCTACCTATAGCCCAAACTCTGACCTAAAACTTCTTTTAAACAGTACTTCAGCTTTTCCCTAATACTGAGGAAAACCACATTTTCGGCCATAAAGCTGAAGCCAACAGCTGTACTTTCAAAAGCTATTTGCATAGCTGCCAGGTCCATAATAAACCTTACACACAACACTAGAGAGCATCTCTAATTAGAAATAAAGATATTACACAGGCATACTTTAATGAAAGCCCAGAAGTTTTTAGATTAAAAAAAGAAGAAACACACACATTTTCTAACCTTCAGTTTTTCCTTCAGTGGTACTCTTAATCCTTCACAAGGGTCTGAAGCTACATGGCTTTTCACAGAATCACTCTGGAGATCATCTAGTCCAACCCTCCTGCTCAAGTAGAGTCACCTAGAGCACGTTGCACAGGATCACATCCAGGCAAGTTCCGAATATCTCCAGAGAAGGAGACTCCACAGCCTCTCTGGGCAGCCTGTTCCAACCTGTTTTCTCAACCTTTCCCACTCTCGCACATGCTTAATCATCCTGTGATATGTTACCAGATACACACAATACTGTGAAACACTGAAGTCATGTTGCTTGCAAAATAGCAAACATAAAAGTTTCAAGTTCTGACTAATATAACTTGCCAATTGCAAAACATGAGAAAGCGTAAACCATGTTTATTCACTGCTGTAGGGGAGAACTATATTATCACCATTCCCTTTAATGTATGAATGCCAAAACACTGTCCTCACGCATAGCTAGGGCCACGGTGGGGGAATTCCTCAGCATCACACCACCAAGCAGCAGCTCTTCCAGCTCTCTAACCCTCCTAAAACTAAAGGAGCACTGACCGTCTTTGTATAATATGTATTGCAGATTCCTACTCATCTGAGCAAGCAATAGCAACAGGACACAAATACTTTCAATATTCTTATTTAAACGCAGTCCATGGACAAATAGCCAAACACTCCAGTCAACCTAAAAGAGCCATTTGGGAACAACTGAACGGTATCAGCCTGGTCCTCTAACATTGCTTTTTTTGTGCCATCTTTGTAACCTAAATATGAGAGTATTCCATATGTTTATATAGCAATGTAGCTGCCTACATATATACTGGACAAATACAGTATGTCTGACTACACCTTTTGTGTCACTGTATATTCATATTATATTGTTTATATTCATATTAAAGGAGATGCGTGCCTGAAAAATAGGTATGAGCAGAGGTAAAGACATAGGGAACATATCTGAAAATAAAAGCCAGATTATTCTGACAGGAGAAACCCCCTTATACTATGCCACACACTCCTCAGCATATGTGTTTTCAGCAGTCACTAGCAGCAAAGCCACTGAAAAGAAAGTTTTTATCTTGAAATACTTTCCACAGCTAGAAAGAGCAAGCTTCACCTTGGCAGCGAAGACAAGCTGCCGAAGGTGCCCTGCGGGGCGCAGCCAACACGGATTTTTGTGAGGCGCTAGCTCCTCCACGGGGAAGCGATCTGCAAACCAGCGGTGCGACAGCCACGCGGAGGTGCCTCGCAGGCGCCCCACCGACCCCAGCCAAACCTCGGGCCCGCCGCCTTCGTTTGCGTTTCTGCGCCCTCCGAACGGCTCTCCAGACCGCGAGGGCAGCGCCCGTCCGCGGAAACCCAGCCCCAAGCACTGAAAGGGTGTTAGGGCAGGACGAAACGCAGAGAAATTGAGAGGACAAACACGTGCAAAGACCTAGGCCCGCGAGGCTTTGAAATTCAAGCGAGGTCAGTGTCCACACAGACACGGTTAAAGCCACCAGGACAGGACCCCACCTTGGCCAGAACGGAGTGGGTCTGCTGGGGGGCTTGCCTCTTCTCCTCAGCGTACCTCCAACATCCCAGAAGAGCTTTCAGCCTCAAAAACTTACTTTTATTACAAGATAAATTAAAACAAAGAGCTTTGGAAAATAAAGTTAGAGACAGCAGGTAACAGAGTAAAACAAATCTTGCCACAGCATCCTGAAAGGACAAGTTATTTCCTCAGGCCTGCCGTCAGCCCTGCACGTAACTGAAACCTCAGCGACCTCCATGTTACAAATACCTTTTCACCATCTTCTCTAGGTCCTTAGGAAGAGTCTGTCTTTCCCTCAGGGCCGACTGCTTCTCCACCTGCTCAGTGCCCTTCTCCTTCCCTTCACCCCAGGCGGCTCCTCGAGCTGAGCACTCCCAAAGCGCCGAGGCAGGACACGGGTATTGCAGAGAGGCAGCCCGCAGCACTGCTGTCGCACTTCACAAATTACAGGAAAATCTCCTTTAAGATTTGGAAGTTCATTGTTTTTAAGCAACACCGTACTCATTTAAAAAGTCTTAACAAGCGAACATGATTTTAAATGGCCTGAAAATGAAAGATGAAATGATACAACCGCTGGCAGCTGTTTCAAAATTAATTCTAAGCACCAAGCCTCTATCACAAGAACCAGGATTTAATCAGGGAAAAATAATTTTCTATTGGGGAAAGGTTTCAGAAATGTAATTACAACACTATCCATTTACCCTGATAAAGACTTTGCAAGCGATAAGATATAACCTGGCACGACCACCTCATTTTTCCCTGAGCTTGAGATTACATCCTAATGTTGAATTTAATGCCTAAAGAAGATGCTTTATTGAGGTTTCTGAATAGGAGATTGGTTTCCTGTTGCCCTCTGAAAAGGGGACCGTGTATTTTAGAACAATGGCACTTACTACATATCAGGGAATGAAGAATAATGCAAGGGGAAAAAATACTGTGCTGAAGGCAGGCAGTATTTAAAGAGACCTTTCTTAGCTCAAAATGAAAGGTTTTATCTCACATCCATTGTTATCAAGTCTGCAGGAACCTTGTTTTTCATTGAAAAATAGTTACAGTAAAAGAAAAAGGTTGCATTCATGTGATCTTGGTCAATTAAACAGTTCCTTAAACAAGGCATCTGTCTAAGTTTTGGCAAATAATAAACAAACAGCAGTTCAACCACATTTCTTCAGTGTTATAACTTGGAGTGAATAGTACTGCCAGTCAGACATCTAAATCGAAAGACCCAAACAAAAGATTTGAGACCTTTTTCAGACAAAGCAGATAAGTAATTCATATTCTTCACACCCACTGGCCTGCTGATTCTAAAATTCAGACCCCAAAATTTTCATAATAAAATATTTTGTGTGCACACAGATAGCACTATTAGTTCCTCTGTTCGTATATGTGCCAAAAAACATAAGGTTCAGTTCCCTCAAAGGAAGAACAGGGCAGTATGCTGACTTTTAATAGTACACTGACAGTACTGACTACTAGATTCCTCCTCAGTAGAACTAACTGCAGCCCCAAACCCATCAATAAGTGCCAAGTGCCTGAACAAGACACAGAAACTGAACATCAAATCTGTCCCAAGCCTCACCTCCAAGCACATACACATGGCCAAACCCTTTCCTCCTTCCCTGTAAAAACGAGAATGGAGAACGTAAAGGACTCAAATCTAATCAGTCACTACTAGTTTACATTGGGATACTTAATGGTGTAAAATAAAACTGATTTACAGTATATCTAAGGCATCACAGTTCAACTAGTAACATCACTCCGGTCAAGGGATTATCAATCATGTTTCGGTTGATTCAGTTTATAGCTGTCTAAATATGGGTGCTTGATGGGCTCATGTCTTACTCATTAAGAAAGTGTATGTTTGCAAGGGGAGAGGGAATATCTCCAGGAAATACTAAACTTTCTGCTAGAAGACTGGCTCACTACTCAAAATGCACTCAAAGAAGTGGTTGTAAAGGCTGCTCCATTTTCAGTATTTATTTTTCCTCAGTGGATTCCATGATAAGTTGCAAGTTAAAATTTTTCTAATTGTTTGCTCAGATACTGATCTTGAAGTGGAATCTGGGAAAGGCCAGGCCTCCCCTGCTCTGCAAAACTCATTGCCAGTGATTTTCTAGAATATATATTCTCAAATGTTTCAAAACATCAGTTTGCCTTTCTATTCTGCACAGTCTCCACAGTACTCAAGAGTAAAACCAAATAGCTTCCTTTGGCAGCAAACCTAAACAGATATAACCTGGAAGATATCCAGGAAACTGATATTAGTGGTACCAGAGTACAGCTCTGATGGAATCTTTCTTCTAATCCTAGAAACGCTTCTGAACCTGCTGCTCAATGCATTTCTCATCCACTCTGCCAACATGGGAGCAATTAAAAAAAAACTACTTGTTTTGTCAAAGGTTAGTGCATTCCTTCTAGATATCAAGGTAAATGAAAACATTCTGCTTTCTAAATCTTCTGCCAGGGCTGCTCCCCACCTCAAAAAGCAAAAGTTATACGGAAGAGGTGAATGGAGAAAATAACTACAGCCTCAAGGAAAAAAATAATTCTCCACCTGAAATACTGCTGCATGGTATTTACAGGCAGCTCCTGGAAGTAGAGCAGCTTGTGGATTAAATGGGGCCCTCAACTCCAGTCATACAGGTCACAGTAACAGCATTTGCTTTCTATTATTACCAGTGAATGCTAACATTTGTTAATGTGCAGCCCTGTGAAAGGTGTTTGAGAAACCTTCAGGAAGCAAAAGGCTTCCTTTCACCCCAGATCACATACAACAAAAAGCAAGTGTGAGAGGAAAAAAAACATCTCTGCAATCATAGAAGAGAATTTCCACAGAAGCTACCTAGAGCCCCTAGGATCTGTGCCAGCCTCATAGTTCGGGGCTTTCCTTTGGCACTCTTCCATCCCTATACCCAAACAGTAAGCCCTCTGTATTTGATGTGCACCACTTCTAAATACTTCTAGAACAGCTCTTATTTTGGTTTTGTTTTGTGCTAAGGGACCTTTGTGAGTCATACAGCAGGAAGGAAGATTTAACCAAACTCCTAAAGCATAATGTCATCTTTAGATCATGCTCATTATAATTCATAAGTATTTCTCCACTTGACAGCTCTCTGGTTATAGTTTCAATCTTATGCTAGTTTTTACTTGAGAGCCCATTTCAATTTTCCGCATTGCTAATAGAGCCTGAGGCTAAGGTAAAAATCATTTGGGCTTCTTGAAAGGATCAATAATTTTATGTGCCATGCATTTTAGAATGCACAGCATCACTGACACAAATACTGTCCCGGCTCTGATAAATGTAACACATCAAACAATGTCAGAAGTTTCCTCACAACATTTTTTAAATTTATTGAATAAACTAGCTGCAATTCTACATGCAGAGAGCAGCATTAAATATAATGGAGACAAAAATGGCTTAAAATAAAGTTACCGTAAGATTGAGTGAATCCTTTGCCAAGTACTGTCATTTTCTCTGCATCCTGGCCCACATGAGAGACTATGTAGAGCTAGAAGGGCTAACCGTTTCACTACTTTTATTTTTTTCCCATTGGCTTTTGCAGTGGTATAAAGTTCATTCGGCTTTCCCTGTCGCCTGTCCAAGCAGTCAAGGATATCTGATCAAGTGCTTAGACATGCTGTACTCAAACAGTTAGCTCAATAAATTATTCATTCAGCACCATGCAAAGCAAATTATATTTTAGGTGGACAGCATTTTTGCTCGCAGTTCATTCACTTACAAGACAAGCAAGAGACTGCAGAGAGAACGAGGGAAGGAAAGGCTTGCTAATACAGAGCTGGTTTTCTCTCAATTTAAGGCTTCTAAAGAAATTGCTTACAGAACACATTGGGGTTGACAAACTAAGTGCTACACTGCTCGTATCTGCTTGTAGCCAAGAACATGTTACTTCATTTAAGGTGTGTTGAAGCCTCTAACAGAGGCTGAATGGAGATGCACACATTTCTCAGGGAAAATGAGTTTTGAAGGAGCATTAATCAGACTGCATAGCAAATATGTTTTTACATTAACAGTTCTCTCAGAGACATATCACAGAGTTGGAGGCATTTGGAAGGGGAGAAACACAGCAATGATTGAGCCTCATGTTGCTTTTTTTCAAATATGCTCCATTCTTCACCCCTGCCTTCCCTACAACCATTTCCAATATAATTTAGGCTGCCTCATTAACTCCTAGTGCCTATAATTTCCAACCTTCATTCTTCCTTCTCCATCACTCCGAGCTTCAGAGGAAACTAAAAATCAGCACACATGAAATGATCCTGTGAGCAGGTACAGCGTACAAGACCAGAACAAACCAAATGTCAGATGCTGATGTGTTAGTATTTGGCACCCACGCAGTCTGTTTTGACTGCAGGGTTCAGCAGAGAGCACTCTTGCATTTGTATGTCCAACTTTTACCACAATAAAAGGAGCTTCTCTAACCTAAAATACCCTAAAGAAAGCTATTATGCAAACAACTGGAACTTGTCAAAAGTTCTCCCATGTAATATTTTTCCTCTTGTGAAATGCTGTTTGGTAATCAAAGGCTTTCACAGAAATATCAGTGTTGATTTAAGTTTCATTAGAAAGATCCCAGGAAATAAATCTCCCATTTCAACAGCAAAATATTTTGAAAAACTAGATGCTACAGCTTATCCCAAATGGAAACATCAAAACTCTCCACAGATTCAAAAGCTCCATTCCCCCCCCCCCCATGTGGGGAGAAGGGAGGAGAAAGGGGGAAATGTGAACATCTGCCCAAAACACAATTTTTCCTGGTTGGCATGTGAGGAAGTTTGTTACTCTTTTACCCTACCTTTTCCAGTCTGCTCAGTGAGCATCAAGAGACCAACTCCTACCCTTGCTGGAGGTTTCCCATATGCTGGAGGGGAGAGCTATGCTTCTACTCTCAGCTCTAGAAGCACTTCCCCACCAGGCTGCACACCTCAATTCTTCCACATCAGGAGGAGGGCCAAGAGGCAGGAACACCCAGGTGGCCAGAAGAGGAAAGTGCCCAGTGGGAGAGAGCAGGGTGTCAGTGATGTGAGACACACAGGCCCTATCTGCACACAGTTGTACCTGAATTAGGCTGGAGAGCAAGGACAGGAGGAGCAGTGACCCACTTCTTCACCATGTCAAATGCATGCAGGTGGTACTAATTTATGGTTACAGGCCACCTGGAACCCCATTTAGTCCCCAGTTAATACAATCCTACTGCCCCCACCAGGTGTTTCAAGTGAGTTATAAGTGTTCATTAAGCTGACAGCTCCACTTCTCTCTATTGGTTTAGATTATATTTGTGAAGTAAAACATGAGATTAACTTAAGCCTCACACTTAAGTGTTTTTCCAGTCTATGAAGTGAAATTGTCTCAGTTCACCACTGCATAAGTCCAAGTAAACAGATCCTCTATCCTGTGATTTGCTTTCTTCTGGCTGGGTATTTTTCTTGCCTCAGCTGTTCCTTTGCAGCAAGCCTAAATTGTTGCTCCAAAGTTTTAAGAGACATACCTTTAATGACTCCCACATTTATTCTTTGCTTACTGTGCTGCCACCCTTTCATCAGCCTTCTTTCATCATTCTTTCCGGGCTCATTATTCAACATTTAGCTGAACTGCATTTACCATTCATAAGGTATTTCCAAGCCAGAGGTGATCATATGTTCCAATAGTTCTTGAATTTCATTGTAGCTTGTTATGTGCTATGTTCCCATAGTTTAGTGGTATGTTTAAATTTGGCTTTGAATACCCTATTTGGGACCAATTTGTATGAATAGCACAAATTGCAAGACATGAAAGATAATGCAGAGTAGCAATAGGAATCTCTATAGCATCACCTGATCAAGCCAGCATGCCAAAACAATGCTGACAGATCTACAGTCACTTTGGTGATATAAGACTGAATCCACTATCTGATAAAAGGGGTTTGAGTCCACTGCTATTGGCAAGCTAAGTGGCAAAGAGTCCTAGTATGATAATATGTATTACAGAGACAGTAAAATAAACGTTAGAGAAAAGAGAAGGAAAAAATCTGCCTCCTTTCCCCAAGTTTTTGAATGGTACATTTCCATTTGAATTGTAATTTTCATTTTTATATAAGAAAGTGGAAACAAGTTTTGAAGTGAAAAACAATGATCAAGTCTTTCCTTCCTGCTTCTCTATTTCTCTCCAACTGCAAAGACTCATTTTCTTTTTAAACTACTTCAGCTTTGAAAAAATTACAAAGATAAGAAATGAAAGAGGGAAGGGAGGGGAAGGAAAGACAGGGAGAAGGGGGGGCCTGTTTGGCTCTGAACTAAAAATAAAACTAAAAACCTCCATTTGATTAATAATCAAACTCTTATTTCTCAGTAAGAAAAATTTTCATTCAGACTATCAAACCTTTGCATATAAAAATACTTCAAGACACAGCTCCTTTCTCCAGTGGGACTCTGCCTATTAGCAGAAATAATTCTTTCTCTGCAGCTTTTTATCTGCATACGTTCCCTCTGTTAATGGCTTTTAGAGTCATGTCCCTATGAAAGGAAAAAAGGGGATTTAAAACCATCTCTCCTTCCTTCATATCTCCAGTTACTTCTGCCTGAGATACCTCTCAGCAAGAAATCACAAGTCCACATTTTGTTTTCAAATGACATTCAGCTTTCACATCTGAACTTCACCCTTCTCCTCAGTTCTCGGATGGGATAAACATTGCTCATGAGCCCTCATGCTATGGGTAACTTCAGCTCCAGCCATGGACTCTGAAACCAAGATCCTTCTCCAGCACATCTTCTGAACCAACAGCTCCACACTTAATGCCAGCATTAGTTAATCTTTCTCCAGTCCCTCAGAGATATTAAAGTCTTAGTTTGAGTTTCATACTGAAATACTGAAGACAGATGTTAAATAGCATATGGGGGAAAAATATTCCAGGTTTCATACTGATTGCCTTCCATAATTCAGACAGCAAACAGCTGAGCTGCTCTGCAATTCCTATTTGGCCAGCTGGCTTATTAGAAACAAAGTTTTGGAAATCCTGCCACCATGCTGTGTTTTCCTTGCCAGAAATGCAAAGAAAGAAAGAAAGAAATCATTACTGGCCAAAAATCACACTTCTGAGTCATCCCTGCCATGGTCTGTCAAGATACATGATACAGGAATGAAGACCAGAGGAGGGAAGGTCATCATAGAAGTGCTGCAAAAAGGCATGTTTCAAAGCAGGCTCTCTAAGAAAAATTTCTGGCAGCTACTTCACAGATAGCAATTGGAAGTATTCGCCAGTTCATCCTGCACCAGCATTTTTCTTGATGACACATACGCACACAAATCATCAGAGGAGACGCTACAGTCAAAAGCAAAATGATGCAAGTGGACTTGTCTCATTGGCAGATGGGCATCCTGTGCTGCTCCCCATAGAGAATGCAAGGTAATGAGATTAGGGATGAAAAATAAGATACTGTACAGACCCGGAAAAGCAAGCATGAGGGGGACCCAAGGGTAGCTGCGGATCATTTCACTTAAGCCCTGTGTTTGCCAACAAGAACAAGCAAAGCAAGCCTTGGGATATTTACAACCAATATGTATGTGGATACAGCACAAGCAAGGGCTTTGGCACAGCATCTCAGAAGTGCAGTTTCAGGGCTATGTCGGGGCTCTTGCTTGTTTTCGGATGTACTATGTGCCAATGTGTCAGTGCAGACATGTATATGCTTGTGAATATGCATTGAGCATGCCTGTTTCCTACTGCATTTTCTCTGTTCTAGGGCCCTCACTACTTTTCCATCCTGCAGACAGGAAAGATGTGAATTTTTGAACATGATGGTTCAAACATTTATATTTGTTTTCCTTAACAGTTAACCTGAATAGTATTATAGGCAATCGTATATCTGTAACCACCATTAGCAGAAATCTGATTTACATATTCATGCTTATAATGGTAAATATTTTATGTTACACCGAATCTTTTTTTATACATAGAGCATATTTTATGAAAGCAGCTAGTTACTTATCAAGAGTCAGAAAACATGTCCTATCTTGTCAAAATTTTAATCTTGAATGTTTGTTGTCTTCCCATTCATCTCCCCCTCTGCTCTAAAACAGAACATAAATCAAGACAACAGCAGTTTGCAAAATAAAATAGGTTTTGATTCAGATCATTGGAAAAGAAAAAAGGAAAGGAACCTGAAAATACTAATTCAATAACCTGAATAACTTTTACATTATGTCAAAACAGACCCTGAAAAATCTTGTGTGGCTTCACTGAGTAGGCACTCTGAGGGGAAAAAATGTGACTAAAGCATTACCAAGCCACTCTCCTTACTTCTGAAAAGTATGTGGGAAGATCCAACAGAAACCAGGGCACAGAGCAGGTTGGTAATTTGTACAAGCCACCACCACCATCCCCACCCCCCCAAAAAAAGAAACAACTATCTTCCCATTTTAATGGTGTCTTTGTCCAGCTGACTTACTAGATGCAGTAAATTAAAATCCTTATTACCACATAAGACAACTATATAGTTCCCACAGAGGAAAAATCTGTAGGCAGCATGGCTACATCCTAAATATAACTGCAATGTCTTTTAAAATGTTTAATCCCATTTGGTATCTGAAAACTTTTTCAGATGGAATACTAAATTTAACATGTCCCTCAAAGGGCCCATGCTCACTTCATGGTCTAGAAGCAGGAGAGGAGATGTAGACAAGCTCTCCCTTCTCCAGAAAGGACACATTATCTTCTATTAGCTCTATACACATTTTAACCTTTTCTTTAAACCACAACCACCTGAAAGCTGCAACATATATATATACACACACAAAGCACACAAATGTGTGCATATAGGTTATTATACATATGCATACATATATAGGCTATTTTCTGTGTATTAGCACTCAAAAGAAGGGGGAACCATCTCTGAATAACAGGCTTTGATTTTGTACTCACTTCCAGAGCCAGATAAGGAATGGCTATAGCAATGGATGAGCTAGATTTAAGTAGATAAAGTGGGCTCCGCTGTTTGCGAGCTGCTCATTTAGCCAGAAGACAGAATCATAACCTGATCTGCAGTTTCAGAAAAAATTATATTTTCCATCTTCTAATAGGGGCTTCAAGTGAGAAAGGTGATTTCCTGAAACCAGGATGACTGTTGGTGTTTTGTTATTATTGTATCAAAAGTCACTGAGGTTCCCTCTCTTTATGGAATTTATGAAAACTCAGTGTAAACCAACACTTCCCATCTTTTCGGCCACCTCTAGTAGAAAAGAGGCAGGATTGTTTCTACCAGCACAACGTAGAGGCGTCAAGAAGCACATTTATTGTAGAGGAAGTAGTAACAAGATCCGGACGCAAACTGGATTGTGGAGTCAGAAGAGTCTACAGTCCCAAGCCAAACTGGAGCGCGTGAAAGGAAAAGCCGCTTACCCTTGGTGGCCCTGCCTCCGAGCTACTGGTCAGTCACCAAGGCAGAGGGCTGACCCATCAGGGAGCACATGTCCTACATTAAGGTCTTTCTAGACCTATCCTTTCTTCTTACCAGAAACAGCTCCTGAGCAGAAAGGACTCAAAGGTGCAAAGGAGGAATTAGGTGGCTATCAACCCAAGACAGAGGATAAACAGCAAGGACCTGTCTTTGGTATTCTCAAAATGAGGCATAACTGGTACAAAGAGTTCATGCCCCATACCACATAAGATTTTCTGTGCATGAACTCTATGTTGGAAGAGGGCGAGTTTTATCAGAGAAGACTCCTTTAGCTCTTCATAAGGGCTTTTTTGTAGTATTGCAGAGCATCAGGGCCTTGGTAGCCATCAGTATATGAGAAATATTAAAGTCACAAATTAGAGAAATACTCTGAAAGGATGGCCAGCAAGAGTCAAACTCCTAATGACTCATCTTCAAAAAAATTTATAAATGTCAAATTAAACAGAATATTGAAGCTATTCACCCTTAGAAAATGATTCTCCCCACAGAAAGAAAAGATAATGAACACAATAAAATATCAAAATGGGAATGAATGGATTTCATCAGGATTAATTGCTAGGACCAATTTAATTCCACTGTCTTTTTTTGTTTTATTTCAGTAATTGTAAAGAACTGGGTTTCTTTAAAAGCAACATCTAAAATATTATCCTGGTCCATACCAAAACCAGCAATTACATACACATGTAAATTCTGTTAAAATGTCATGTACAGGTACAGGTGTACACAGAAGTCGCAGCAAGATCTGGACATAACTGTTCAAGATCAAATTTCAAATGTTCCATTTACAATAGGAAATTGTGAACCAAACAGTCCCCAAAATTCAGGAGCAGATTATTTTGTCAGGCCTGAACATTCACCCAATGCCAAGGTGGAGGAATCAACATTTAGGCTATACAAGAAAAAAGTCAAACCCTCCCAAAAGAAGGGGAAGAGGGAGAATTTATTTTAATCAGCTATACATGCATTTTAACATGCAGTGCCTATTAAGAGTTAAGACTTTCTCTTCCAGATAAATCAATCTGGCTCCTGACACTGTGTACTGCAACATGGGACTTCATTGAGCATAAGAAATGTTCATTTCAATTCATCCCATTTACCACCACTTAAGTGCACTATCATATTTCTTAGCTATACACTAAGAATTAAATCTTCTGGACTCAGCTGAAATGTTTGTACTATAAAACCTGACTTCAATAGTCCTAATGAGACTCTGCAGCCATTTGCTTTTGAAAACTACAGAGGCAGATATTTATATGTTAGATAAACAGAGCATTGGGAACAGAAACATAATGTGATCTTAAAGATCAAAATAATTTCCCCAAAGATCCTTAGAAAAAACATCAGAAGCACTTTCTCACTTGTTCTTTTATCAAAACTGACCAGTAATCTTAGAAAACTCTTCAGCCATTTCTAGAAGACATCCATCCAAGACAAATCCTTTACTAACCTGCAAAATACCAGCGCTCTTCTATATTCAGAAAGACCTTTTCTGTTATCTTACTTACTTGACAGACACTGGGCTCTATCAGGTTTCAATATTTGAGGGACTCTGCTTTTAATCTAGTTGAGATGGTACCACAGCACCTAAGTGGTGAAGCCTGTCAGATCCCAGCGCATTGCCAAGTCAGTGTACTTGAAACAGAGGGTCCTGGCTGAGATGGGCTGGGGAGCTCTAGCAGTAAAAAGAAATAAAGGACTAAGCTGGAGAAGAGCACAGAAAAAACAGCCTTTGCTAATTCTATTGCTATCAGGAGGGGGAAGAGTGGAAACAGTAAATAATGCTGATGGGAAGGTCTAAACTCATGAAGCAGGTGGTCCCATCCCCCTCTTTCCTGTTTGTACCTCAAAATGTTCCAGCAGCAGTCACCAGTCTTTCGAGGCTCTGGCAGAGATAAAATAGACATCATTTATTATTCTAAATTCCCCTTGAATCTTTTTAATTAAATCTTTTCTTCCCCCCAGGGAAGCTTAATCAAAAAAACAACCCATCAAATTACTAAGTTAACAGAGGCAGATTCGCTATAAGCCTTGTTCATTTGCATAGCTGATGACTGTTGCTCTTGGTTTTAATCTTCTTGGTCACTTCAGTGAATGAAGGCAGGCTGTGTTACACGCTGTTTATTCAGAATACTTATGCTAAGTATAAGCACAAGACTGACTTATCAGTGTACATAAAAATTCCTTCCTTGAATATTATCTGGCTAAGAAAACTTTACTCATGGAGTAAGATAATCGTGGTTGCATTTGGCTTTAAAAATACTAGTACTAGCCTCAGACTTTCTCTTTGGTACTCTGCTTCCTACAAAAATACTCCAATAAAAGAAATAATTTACTGATTAACAAAGTGCTTCAGAGTATCATGAATGGTTCCCACCTTCTTCCATACATTTACTCTTAAAAGTAGGTTGAGGACATATACAAGAGGGTTTTTTTTCCTTCCATTACCACCATTTTCTTTCTTCACAACAAAGGTTGTGGATACTGAAGAAAATGTAAGCTTTGCTACTTGCAAAATTATAGCTGAGTGAGTGAGTTTCCCCATTTCTTACATTAGGGTTATGCCAAAAGTAACTATTCATTCCTTGAGGGTTGGAGTTACTAGTCCCCAAAGGCCAGTAGTCTGGCTATTCTCATCAAGCTACCTATTTCATCGAAGCTGACAACAGTCAGAGACACACTTACAAATATGCTGAAAAAACAGCAGATGCATTTGTATGTAGTCTTCAGAGCAGAGACTCCACTGTTATCATTGGCATGAAGAGATCCTCCCACTTGGATGAAGCCCTTGCACTTCACACTTACAAACACAGAAAGCCCATTCCTATCCTGAAAGAGTCTAAATCAATTACTCTTCTCTATGCATCTTGTGGAAGAGAAGAACAGACATTTCCAGCTGTGAACTGTTTTTCTCCCTGCCTGAACACTAAATTAAGTGCCTGTCTTGGAATTTGCAAAGCTTAGTTCAAACATGAGTTTATAGATTTGTTCTAAATTTCCTTTGAGCTAAGATTATAGTTTTCCTTAATGTAGGAGGTAAAAAGGAATAACTTCTCTTGTGCAGTCCTGTTGGCTGTTTCAGGATGGCACTTTAGAGTCATACATATCTTAACAGTCTTTAACTTGATACGAATGCACCATTTCCATCAAATGATTTCCATCAAATGAGTTCAGCACCAGGGTGAGCAACTCGCTGCAAGCCTTCATGGCTTTTGTAGGGAGATGCAAGTTAGCTGTATCTACACATCACAGAAGGGCATACTGCTTGGGGGGAATGCTTTACTGTCCTGGCTTAGAGCCAAACAGCCCATAGCTCTCACACTGAAGACTGTGCAATTATAGATTTACACAGAGATCCTAAAAGTTGCTGCATACAAACCCCTATGGAAGTCAAAGAGCCAGCACAGATCATAGTGGTTTACAGACTCTATTATTTGTTGATGCTGCAAGTACTCTGTCTTTTAAAAAAGACACATGCTAACAGTATTACTGCTTATATTAAGCCAGTACCTAGCATACTGGCCCCTTTCTCCAACCTCTGCTTTTAAGTGTAGTCTCTATACACTAAGAGATGAACATTTAAATCTAATTATATAAACCAGATAAAATGAACCTCATAGCAATTAAACATACCACCTAATGACGCCCAGGAAAACTTTAGAAGTCAAGCATCAAACCTAGGCCTTCCAAATTTGAAGATCATGCCTCTCTTCTAACACCCACCCTTTCCTCCTAACACTTAGAGACTTTATGCTAATTTTCATATGCTACATTTTCAGTGCAGCAGAAAAACAGATAACTACTTGTAATTGTGGTGTTCCCTTGAACAGTCTCTAAGGTGTTACAACACTGGTCTCAGTGCCTCTGCTAATTATCCGAAGTTTCAAAAAACAGTCACTATAAATCAGATGCTACTAATGGTTTTAGCTTTTTCTTTTTTGTGGGAGGGGTGGGAAGATTGGAAAGGGCAGGAGGAAAATCTGTTCCTTTACAGCTCTGACTCACTGTTTGCCAGTAATCAGAGAAAGGCAGGCAAATCAGGACTTCCTTATTTAAGGCATACAAGTCATTGATGTCCAGACCCAAGCTCCTGGGAGACTGACAGAATTGGCAGGTTTGGATCAAGCCTGCCAAAGTAAGTGAAATAGCATGTTTTTGCTATAAGTGGGACAAATCAGAGGTTGATACCTCCTTCCACAAGGAAGTTGACAGTGTGGACAGTGACTGGTCCATGATTTAGTGAGCAGATCTTAACTTTTCCTATTTAACCTGCAGAGGTCTCAAGAAAGTAGGCTGCCTCTTCCATATGGGCTGATCTTGCCCAAAGCCAACTGCCCTTCCTGAGCAAAAGTACAGATGAAAAGCATGTCTCTATTGCTTGTCCGGGGGGGGGGGGGGGGGGGAAGAGTTTGGCCTTTTCTGAACACCAAATGTGGGTGTGTAAGGGAGATTGTGATCCAAACTCATCATGAGGCAGTAAATACATTACTTCAACTGATGTGCAGCCTCTCTGAAGGAGGCCCCAGGGAACAGTACTAGCTACAGACTTCAAGAGAAGAGTTTATAATTTGCAAGCAAACCTAATGTTATGGTTAAAATGTCTAATGTTATAGTCCTTTAAGGGAAATTTGGTGCTCAGGAATGTGACTGACCATACTAGTTTTCAGCCAGATTCAGTTCTTTCTACCTCCCATCAATTCCTGGCTCCAGCCCATACACTTCTTTTGAATGACACAACCTCATAAATCCTTTGGTGGCTTTCTTAGAGCACAGAAGTCATACAGCAGCTCTCCACCAAAAAACTGAGGCAGAAAAGAATATCTCAGAAACCTACTGTCCTGTAAAGGCTTAACACATGCTAGCAATGTTTATGAAGAAAGTGAGATCAACAGAGCCTGTAACAAGTAAATAACCAATGTGATGCATTTCTTTGAGGCAAGGTGTTAGAAAGAAAAACTGTGTATTTAATTTTTTTAGATAAATCTACGCAGCCTTTTGTACATAGTCATGAGCAACTTCAGGCACCTAACATAACCAACAAAAAACTACCTGAACAGTTTCTAGGCTGGAAAAAGCTTGCATCTGTCTACCCAGAAGCATTTAGCAACATGAGCTCACACCTGCCCAGAAGACAGACAACTAGGGATACCCTTAAACTAGCAGCTCTTCAGAACATTTAAAATGTTTTCTATAATGTTTGTACAAAAGTGACTATCACTATGGAATTCTACTTGTTATTGCAGCTAGTATTCACCTTGGCTTGACACGAGACTGGGAATACTCACGAAATAAAATGCAAGAAGGTGTATGTGCACCTTTAAATTATATTGTCAACAAGTTGGATACAAAGTTGGCATAGACTAACAAAAGAGCAGACCAATGCACTTTCAAATGATGTACTCAAAAAAAGCAGCAGCCATAGGAAAATGAATAGCTCTTTGTATGGACAGGTGGAAACACATCTTGTATTGCTCATATTGTCAGACTAATTTAAAAAAACAGACTTCACAGGAGAGCAATACCAAGGATTTATACACTGGAAAAACTGACTTCTGAGGAAAAGATGATCTGAAAAAAATCAAGCAAAAGTCATTCCATTGATTTTTCAGGGAGTTTAGGCCAGGGTCCTGGATGAACTAAATCTGTATAAGAATTCAGTGAATAACTGTCCAAGAATAATGAGAATTAATATTACATACAATATGAGCTTCACACTTAAGCAGAGCTGGGAAAAGGGAATTTGATAATCTGTAAATATTTGAATGCTGCAAGCTACATCTGATTGAAATTCATCAAATTTTCATTTCCTTTTCTAAACACTCTCTGAAAAATGCCATAACTACTTAATCTTGCTAGGGGCTGCTAAAGGAGGTTCATCTTTCCAATTAAAATGTGAACTATTTTGATACAGAATTAAAAACAAAAACAAAAGAACAAAACATCACAAACCAACATCTTGATTTTTTCTGGGCTGGTAGGAGACAGCCAAAGGCCCTGTCCTTCCTGTGTAAGGTGTTTCTTCTGTTCCCTTCTCCCTGCTGCTCCATTCAGAATCCACAAAACCATTGCACAAAATGCAGGGCAGCCTAGTGGCAAAGTGCTCGCCCAGAATTCAACTTATCCAAGTTCATATTGTTTTTTTTCCCCAGAGACTTCCTAGGTAGCTTCAGAGAAACCACCAGGCTTCTCTGAAACTCACCTCTGCAGACACGCAGTTGCTGCCTCTCCTCCCAACATGCCTGTCCAGGACCAGATGGGTGGACTTCCACCATCCTATGTGCTCTGGAGCATGTGCTCTGGCTAGAAGGTTCACAGTGGGCATCTTCAGGCACTTAGAGACCATAAGATGACCATGACACTTCCAGCCAGTGAAAAGCCACTATCATTTCTCAGAGAGTCAGTCTCCCCAGGATTATTTAGAGTAGCAGCCCACTAGAAGTGCTCCCAAGGCCAGTTTCACAAGACTATCATGCAAGTAGAAACTCCCTCTCCACTTTGCCTGCTATTTCCATTGGTTTTAGCTCACCTTCTGCTTTTAGCACTGTGGCAAATGAATGCTCCTTAACTCGTTATCCTGTGGGGCAGACATTTCTCATCCTCTATTAAATATTTAGACCTTCATATAGCAAGTAATCCTGCTAACTTGTTTGACTTAAATTATACCCCACTGGCAAATCAAATTAGAGAAGATTTGAGTAAATCTACCTTTTAAAAAAAGCTGATTTTCTCCACGTTCAGCCATTTGTGGGATTAACTTTTCTAATGGGTTATGTGCACAGTGTTGTTTTCATGGATACTAGGAAGAAAATGAATTATTCATTGGGGGGTAGGGGGGAGTCTCCAACATGCATTTTCATGGTATATTTAGTCCCTTTTGTCCTATTCATAAACCAATCCTGATTACTACAAATGCATGCGTTATTCCTAACAGTTCACTGATGATTCATTTGCACAATTCAGACCTCCTCATCAAGTGCATTAGGAAGCTGCTACTAGTAATTGGGAAACTGGGAAGAGATCCTTTGTGGCTGTCGCCCTCTCCCTGCAAGGAACAGGCTCCACCTCCTGCTCCTTCCCTATGCATAATATCATAGAAGCACCAGATACTCTCCAATAACAAAATGCCATTTCCCCTTCTACCCCAGTGTTAAACTTGCATGGAGAGAAGGAAGAAAATGGCCTTATTAATGCTCAATGGGTTGTTTTTATGACCTAGAAGGAGGATGGAGCACAATGGCTCATAGCACCTACATCAGAAGTGGGGGCAATTTAGGCCCCAACATACAGATTACTGAACTACTAAGGGAATTACTATAACCATGTCACTGCTGAAACAGATCACAAGGTATCTCTGTTCCTGGACTGATGACGAGCTGTCATCACTGAAGAACCGTTGTCATTGAGGAACAATGCCTCATCATTTAGAGCAGAAGTAAATGGAACTTGCCGATTCCAATCCAGGCAGTACAGCATTTATCAGCTTCTTATTGCTCAGCTGGGAACAAAGAGGATTTCACCCATTTTTAAAATATTATTATTACCACCACACTGGCAACACAGTGCACTGAATACTTTTAGGGGAAAAATTTATGGTCCAGAATTCCTAAGGGCCAACATGCAATACTTCTCAATATACACAATAAAACTGAAAATGAAAGTGTATTTGTTTCCTTTCCAGTCCAACTCCTACTGTGCCACAATGGTTAGTATTGAATACCATTCTGTTTCATGCTTTGTGGCTTTATGCTAAACTCTAATTACTGATGTCAAAATAAGCGTTCCCCAAAATGATAGCATAGTTATTTTTCAGTTCCAACTGCTGTGGGTGTTACTGAACATCTTCCGAGTACTTTGGGGTACAGTATGTCCCACTGCAGCTCCCAGCTCTTTTACACCATAAAGATCACACAGGCAATTAACAATTTGGAAAAGAGTGCATTAATATCAGTCACTAAATCCTTTAATAGTCCAGAAGGACACTAAATGAGCAGTTAAAGTTAGCTTTTCCTTGTTACTGCTATTATGAATCCATATAGTAGGGATGAATACCCCTAACCCCAGGTTTGGAGTTACATTGCCCAGCATGGAAACAGTGTTGGCATGTTATAATCTAGTCAGTGGTGTAATGTGTTTGATGTTGACAGGAGAAAGTCAGAGGCTGTTGCCAGCAAGCTTCTTCCAGTGCCTATATCTAACTTATCCCCAGTCCTTAGAGTCAGGAATCTGGACTTTTCTGGCCCAATTCAAACAAACCATCCCAATCCCAGAGCTAAAACAACCTCCAGATTTTGAATCACAATGATGTTGATGAAAGTTCTTTTAAATTTAGTTACCTATGTAATCGTGATTCCTGAGAAAACAGAAATCATTCAATTTGTTGTCCAAAGCCAGTTTCAGTTAGACTCAGACTGAGGGAAAATCCTCTGAAAAGGCCGTTTGCACCCGTTCACTGGAAACCCTCTCCCCATCCTTGACACACTGCCACACTCAACTGACCCCAAGCCAGAAGCCTCTCTGATTTGGCATCTGCATAGGATGAAGATGACACAAGATACACAGATACACTGCCGCTGCTACAGAAGGAAGTTAAGGCCCAGCTGCTGTCTTTGCCTCCTCAATCATTTCTTAGTATCTTTTCCTAACACTAAAGCCCTTGCTGATCCAGGAGAGGGTCTCCAAATTACATAGTCTCTCAAAAAGAGTAAAACAAGCAGCTTTCTCTTCAAAACTTGTTGCCCCAGCCAACTTCTGTCATGGAAGAATTTTTCTCTCAAGGATGTCCATGAAAACATCACATCCTGGTATTTTGGGTTATTCAATGTCCATGCAAGTTCAGACTCCTGGGGCTGCACTAGATCAGAGACGTTAAACAATGGCTTTATTATGATAGCGAAACACTGGATAAAACAAAAGCTACTAACGCTTATATACTAACTTACAGACTAACACTTTGTCTGAGCTCTGTATATTTGCTGGTTAAAACACTATAACAGTACATTCAAAATCAACTCTGCAGGCTTTTGATTCACTGGTTATGAAGAAATACAATATTAATTATTGAAGCAACTCTAATACCTGTTTACTATTTTAGCTACAGAGATAGACTGGCACTGTTTTATCCAGATCCTGTGCTGATAATCTCTGAGCATGAGCTTCTGCAGGAAATGGACCAAGTTATCCAAATCCCAACATATGTCTATAATAACAGATAAATTGCTAGCATTATGTAGAGGCAAAACAAAGCTAGAAAGATGTTTTTTCCTCTCCTTTTGGTATACAGATCAGGCAAGATCCTTTACGGCACTTACGAATTGCTACATGCTCTCTTTTGCTAAGTTACTTTATTTTTTGAGTAAATTCTGGTTAAGAAACAAAATATCTACTGCTTACTTGTCTATGAGGTCAATTGTCATACCACACTAATAACTCCCTTTTTTTTAAACTGCTTAATAGAATGGATAATTAAAAATAAAACAAAAATGTTTTGACATCTCTCCCCCTCTGCCCCCCCAGATTCTATATTGCATTGTTCTCATTTAAAACTGATCAGTTCTGCTGATCTAGTGAACAGATGGCATTATCAGCCCACAAGAATCTGCACAGGGCAATTAGAAAATACAGAGACAAGATTAATACAAGGAAATTAATTATCAGTGATATCAGTCCAGCACTATGTACAAAAATTCTCTTGTTTTTCTGACTCTACAGAGACATGCTAATAACTACTGATGTGTCCTGCTTTACTGACGCATTCAGAGCCTCCAAAAAATGCCTGTAATTATACAGCTTTATTATACATCAGGGTTACACTATTCTCTCCCTTCTTTCTTGGTCTGAGAGAGTTTAAGATAAGGCTGAACAAAATGGTCCATGTCCCTTAAAGACACTTAACAGACAACAGAAAACATTCATGCAGATCCAGCTTTTGTTTTCTCTTCTGTACCCTTCCTTTCCCAGTACACTCGGAAGAGATGTATCCAGTGAGGACCACATCCTACAGACACCGTGCAAATACCGCCCTCATATCAGTAAGATGGCAACAGTCTGAAAAAGCAAATCTTACAGGATCAGGTCATCTTTCCCTCAACAATTCTGGCAGTCGAAAAAATCCAGCCAAGTCAGGTCATTTTCAAAAGAAACCAGGTTACCTGGTGCTTTGCACAGACAGCTCTCACCCTCAAACACCTGGTAGGACACCAAAGGCTGGTAGGCTAAGGGAAAGCTGATGCCTCAGGGAGTCTGTCATGGGTGATCCTGGAAGATGTCTGCAGATCTGTATTTTTCCCATTATCTTTTCCAGAGTGTGTGTGTGTGTGGGGGGGGGGGGGTTAAGATTCATATTTGTTAAGCTGAAACCTGTCACATCTACTGAAAAAAATGCATTTGGGGGCTAAAAATAAATGCCATCCCACACTTCCACTGCCTTGGGATTCTCATTCATTTCCCCATTCAGCTATTTGGACTGCATTTGCCTCAAATACCATCAGGGAAGGGGGAAGGAGGGGAAGAGAAAAGGGAGGAGTAAACCATGGATTTAGAAATGACTACATATAGCAAAGCAAATGATCTAACAATAGAGCAGGGGACATGATCTCACCATATGGGACCAACTCAACTGACCCCAAAGGAGTTATTTTTGATACTTCAGTGCAAAATCAATGTCAAAATCTACCTCCAGGCTTGCTTGTGATACACTGCCTCAGTTTCCCCACTGGTAAAAGAGTGACTCTGGTCATATTGAACACTCACCAGTCCCACGCACACTGGGGAGCTGGCAGAAGCTGGTACTTGCCATGTGCTGGGAGAGCTTCACAAGTGTGTTGTTCTACCCAGAAGCACCATATTTTCCACTTGAAGTCTATACTTTGTACAACTGTACCAAGCACATTTGGAAACAATTTGTTCTTGCTGTTAATTTATATGAAAAATCCTGCTGCATTTGCATAACATTAAGAGCAAAAAAAATAAAACAACTGTCCAAGCAGACAATGTATTTGATACTGAGATAATAACCCTGGATAGATTCCTGTGGGCTGGTAATGCCATCTGCTTAGTGGATGCAGAATCCAAAGACTTTTGTAGTCCACGGAAAGACTGTCTTTAAGACCAACTCAAAGCCAAGGACTGCTAGCTGAGTCAACCTGCCCAAATGATCGATAATGAGACGTGCAGGAGGACGGCTCTGATCAGTAGTGGGTCCCTCAGACCTTGCCATAGCAGGAATCTCATTCACAGCCTCTCTCAAGATATCTCATTATTCCATATTATTTCTTCCATTGTTACATTGGAAGGCATAAAAAAGCTAACATTTAGGTATGTTCCCCCACCCCACCCCCCTCGTATGGGGCTAAAAGGAAAGCATGTCTTAACACCAGCCTTTTGTAAAGAATAGTTAACTACTGGAGCCAGAAGAACCAGGGGCATGAGCCCAAGCCACTTTACTCAGCCTGCAAGCAAATGAACTGCAGCCTACGATCTGAAGATCGATATTCTACCCGCTTCAGCAGATGTCTTAGCATTTCTGACCACACGGACAGAAAGGTCACTGTTTAACAGACCTCTTGCTTTTACCACTGCTGACCAAGAGGTCTCATTTGCGCTGTCACAAGTCCTGAGTAAACCTATTGATCTCAATAGCCTCAAGCGTTCAGAGTCAAGTTTTCTGCTGTATGTTTACACTTACGCTTGTCTGACTCTTGCACTGTTACTGTCAATTCAGATCACTGTAAAGAAAGACTAAAATCATCAGTCAACACTTATTGCCAAAAAAGTTGTCTTCTCCAATAACACACGTTTTTTCAAATCCGTATCATGATTTTTTCTACACGATTTTGAAATAAATGTAGATACAAAGACACTACTTGCAGTACATGCTTTTAACTGAGCATTTTAGGAAGTCTCCTGCAGAATAGTAAATCGTATAAGTCAATAGAAGTTCAACAGAAGATCTATTTCTATGACACATTTAATTTTCGTGGCTTTGACTGACAGTCATGACCAGGTTTAACTGAAAGGTTTGAGTGTCATAATCAGATAGTAAATGCTAGTGAACTAGAGAGTGATTCTGTGGTGGGAAGGAGGTTGTACTCAGCAATGGAAACATGTCACCATTTCTGAGAAAAGCTTTTGCAATGGGAGTTGGAAGGTGCCACTTCTCCAGGAAGCGTTTCAACCTGCTGCATCTTTCTGGCCATGTGAGAAAAGTCAATCAAGCAAAATGTTAATAAAAGAGGGAGCAGAATGTGCAAAATAACAGTGTAAAGAAAATTCTAAGATGCACAGCACCAGAGCAAGGACCACCAAGCAAGAATGCTCCTGCTTCGTGAATACTTCCACAGAGGTAGACTAGCCCTGTACTGCTGTATCAGCACAGGGGAGTGACATAATCTTGTTTTTCTTTCCACATTTAAACTCCCCACACACACACAAAGAAAAGAAGAAAAATGTGTTCAACTGGGGATGTAGACTTACTGAAGCTACCAACATTTCCAGATCACAGAAAATGCTGCTAAAGGGCAACTGATTTATTATACAGCAATGCTGTGTCTCCCTCTCTACCTGATGAATGTAGAAATTTCAGTCCAGATATTGTACGCAACCCATTTCCAATATTAGGTACGTGTCTATTTATTCTTTTTCTAATAATTAGTATCCTGGGGAGAAATCTTGTTGCCACTCTAGTTACCTAATGTAATAAATCATTGCAAAAAGCAAAGTGGGAGGAATTTCTTATGTTCTATTAGCATTTGGTAATTTTGATCTAATGATATCTACTGACCCCTAGTCTACAGCTGCTTCAAAGCAGATTTTTTAGCAGTTCTTTGTTTAATTAAAAGCTATACCAAAGAGGAAATCAGAATCAAATATCTCAGTGGCAGGGAAGGTTTATACTTGCTTGGGATTTTCCCATTACAGAAATTAAGTAAATGAAAGGAGAATCATTTTAAAGAGTTTCCTAATTTAAGAGCAGGAAAAAAGTTACCTATATTAACTCCACACTAGATATTAGGAAGAAAAATAAAGAAGTTTTATTCTTCCTCCCAAACACTCACTCCTTTTCCACTAGAAATACTGTCCCCAATTCTGTTTTCATTTGCAGAACTTGTCAGAAACAAGCCTGCTGAAGCCATTGCAATTATACCAGGATAAACATCTGAATGAGACATTTGGCCAAACCATTCAAAACAAGGCACAGAAGTAACATTTTTTCCATTTGCACTTTGGTTTTCAAATAAAAGCTCCTCAGTTCCTGACAGCCTGGGCTGCGGGTTCCCATTGGGGAACTCCTCCTTTTGGAAAGTTTATTGGGAAACTGGAAGCTCGGTATTCCTGAAAGCAAGGGCACTTTTATGTAGCTGGTTTAATATGGAGTTCAGGGTACTAATCCTAGGCACATTTTGACCCATATATAAGATTCCCTTCTCAGTCCAAGACCAAGGAAGGGAGCAGAGCTTCCCTGAGCTCCCACATACAGAGATGATTTATTTAAGAAGGTTATGAATTTTCATACTGGATGCAATTACTGAGATCTGTGTGCACACACAGATATCCTCACATCCAAACCTAACAAGGTTTCTAGGGAACTTGTAGCTATTACAGATTCACAGGTTCCTTTGCTTAGCTCCTGGGAAAGCGCTTACAGCTGATTCCATGCTAATTCATTGCTCAATGAATAAGTAAAATCTGTACAGTATAATAAAACCATTGATCATTATGCTTTAAAAAGCCTGACTCCTAAATATTTAGGAAGCACTGTGTATTCAGTGGAAATGTTTATTGGCACTGGGAAATTAAACTGTCACCCATGAAATAGTAAAACTCATTAATGCAGAGTTTCTTCTTAAGTGTTAGGAATTAAGTTTATTACTGCATCAGTAATGGCAAGCCTCAGTCTTAAATCGTCTGCCATTTAGTATTCGTGAGCATTATTAAAACATATTAACCATAATTTAATTGACTGAAAATTGAAGGAAAAAAAGGGAAGGGAAGGGAAGCGCGTCCCCTTCAGCGCCGCAGCTCTCACGAGCGAGCGAGGAGCGGGACGGCGGGGCGGGCGGTGCCGCCGCCTCCTCCCCGGCCCCGCGCCCCGGCCGCGCTGCCCCCGCCGCGCCGAGCGCCCGCGCCGTCGGCGGGGCAACAGCGCCCTCTGGCGGCCGCGCCGCCGCGCGCCCCCGCGCAGCGCCCCGCTCCCGCGCGGGGGCGGCCGCGCCCCGCGGTCGGAGCGGGCAGGTCGCGGCCGGTTTCTCCCCCTTTTCCTCCTGCCTCTCCCGACCCCAGGGCTCGCCAGCGCCGAAGGCGCGCGGTCGGCGCCGACGGGTCGCGTAAGCCCAAGCGCCCGCGGAGCCGCTGCCCCTTGGCCGTGACGCTGCAAAGCGCGGCGGCGCGGGCGGCTCCTGCTCGCGGGGACGGAGCCGGCGGCACCGCCCTCGGGGCAGCGGCAGCGCACGGGGAACTTGGAGGGCGAAGCCCACTGCGGGCGGCCGCCCCCGGCGAGCGGCGCTGAGCCCGCGCAACCGGCCGCGGCGCCCCGCACGCGCGGGGAGGCGCCGGGCGCGCAGCGCAGACGCGCCCCGCTGCGGCGGCGCCCCGGCGGCAGCGCGCACCTGAGGCGGCGGCGGCAGCTGCACCGGCAGGGGAAGGACGGAGGAAAAGGGCGAGAATAGCCAGCGAGCGGCTCACCGCGGGCTCCGGCGCTCCCGCGCACTTCCACGCCCGCGCAGGCAGGACGGCGGCGAGCAGCCCCTCCGTCTGGCTGCAACTTCACGTTTCTAAGCTCCATCAGCAAACCGGAGCCGGGCTAACTTTCTTAGAGGTCACGTTGCAATAAACCCCTTTTTCAAGGAGTTTTTTCCTCCCTTCCTTACCCTCCCTCCACACCCCGAAACCACCCCCCGACAACTCCGCGCACTCCCCTACTCACAGTTCGTCGCAGCTAATCCCGGGCGCCAAAAACTGAAGAGCAGCAGCGTGAAAACCCCGAGGGCTCGGGCATCCATTTTCAGCCCCGGGCGGGGACGCCGGCCGCCCGCCTGCCTCGCCGGGTCCCGGTCGCCGAGCGCCTCGCAGCCTCCGCGCGCTCCCGCTGCCTCCGCTCATTTACTCCATGCAGCATCCAGGCAGCCGGCGGGAAGGGGCGGCCGGGCACCCTCCTTCCCCGCGGCTCCCGCAGCGCCCGAGCCCGCTGCCCGGCTCCCGCCGCGGAAACGCACCTCGCCGGCTGCGGCGGGGAACAGGCAGCCGGCGCTGGACACCTCCTTATAGGCGAGAGCGCGCTGCTCTCCACCTCCTCCCAGCCCCTGCAAGTCACTCCTCCTCGCCTGCCAGGGAGGATCCTCATCGCAATCTTCACGCGTTGTTGATAAGCATCGGAGTCATGGAGTAAATCAGCTGCCTGGAGAAAAAAACGTCTTTTTTTTTCCCCTTCCTCCTTTTCCCTTCTCTTCTTGTTTTTTTCTCCCCCCCCCCGGTACCGCTGTCGCTGGAGCAGTTTGAAGCGCCCCCAGCGCAGTTGCTTGTTTGCTGATAAGCACCAACACCTCCCGCGGAAAGGGGAAGCACCGCGCCGGCTCCGCGGGTGCCCGGGCGGAGGGAGCCGGCGCCGGGCGCTGCGGGCGGCTCCGGCCCGGGCCCGGCCGCGGAGCCCCCAGCCCGGCCCGCTCCGCTCCTTTTAGCGGCCCCAGGACCCTGCCGGGGCTCCCGGCAGAGCAGCACCGGCCCTCGGGCAGGCAGGGCCGGCTCCCGTGCCCTAAAAACCTCCCGCGGCCCAGGCCGGGCCACGCTTCACAGCCCCGGGTTTTGTAATTAATTGGCTGATTGATTGATTGATTGATTACCGCACTGCTCAGCAGCTGAAAAGGCCGTGATTACCTTCTCCAGGTAGCAAGGGAAAGCAGAGTTTATTTAGCATTGCGCTCTGAGCACGGGCAGCTGGAGCGTGTTTTGAGTTAGCGTCAGGCACGGTTTCCAGTGATCCCCCTGCACCCCTGCTAACGCGAAAGGCAGACGCCTTTCCAGGGCTTCAGCTTAAATCACAGTTAAGAGCTGACCTTGCTGCTTTGCTGTGGCGTCACCCCACATCAGTCAAGCGCTGTATCAAAGTCAGGTCAAAACTGCATGAGTGATTCCCCTTTAATCTGCAAGGAGAATGTGTTTGGGCCATTAGAGTCTTTATTGGGAGAAAGTCGCTGGTCCGCAGCCATAGCCCCTCTCAGTAGTGAGGAACAGTCAGGAGGAGCAGACTGTTCACCACAGCCATCCTGCCTTGCCAAGGCAGAGCGGAGGTTTAATTTGCTGCCATGCGGTAAAGCCTGGAGTTAGGAGGGTGGAGGAAAGACATTGTGCTTAGCGATTAGGTACTGTATCAAAGAGAGAAGGTGTCACCGGGACACCAAAAGCAAGGCTCCTAGCTTTAAAGGAGTAGTCAGCTTGCAAAGCAAAAGCTCACATTTAAAAAATGAAAATTATTTCACCTGTTGTTACAAGTGTCTCAAGGTTAGATAGGAGGTATAGCTGCCTCGCACTGAGTCTTTAGGGTCAGAGTCAATAAAGGATTTAGTCACACAAAACCAAGGCTTAGGAGGAACTTAGAAGCCTAATGAGATATTTAAGTCTTTCCTTTTTGGTTTTCAATACCTCCGCACGCACTGAGTTTTTATCTTGGCTCATCTAAAGGCCCGATCCTGTTGCTCCGTGCTTCGCTTACATCTGAGCCCACGGTGACTTCAGAAACTAGGGGTGGGAGGCAGCCCAGGGATAACACATCTACGCGTAGGTGTCTGCTTTTCCGCTCGAGTCGTACAGCACGTGGGGCTGGAGGAGGATTCAGCTCATCGCCCAGTAGATGTTTGTGTGGGGGCACAGACACCATCTCCTCCAAGAGGGCCCATTTTGGAAGGCAGAAGTGAGCTCCACGGGTGGGTGGGAGAGGGTCCCCCTTCGTGTTTTCTCACCCCGCTTAGAAACCTTATCTTCTCCTTAAGTTGTACAGATCACATACAAGACTCCAGTCCAGAAACCTGGTGCTATTTTCCTTTACCAGATTAGGCCATAAAGCCTGGGTATTGCAAAAATTCAATTATTAACTTGACTTTTTCAGGTGAGAAACCACACTTTAGAAGTACTGGCAGTAACACTTCCTGAGCTACTGCTTGAGTGAAGTTAGGCAGAAGAATGTATCTGGAAGCTTAAAGCCTGAGCGGATTTGCTCTGAAGACATACCTATCTTTGACACAACCACAACTTTGCAGCAGTTTTTCCTGAAAGTAGCAGAGGAATTCAGGGGAAGATTAAATGCATTTTTTTTGTATGTTTTCCTTTTAAAAAAAGAATTAAAGTGTAATGGACTGTTTTTCAAATATTTTCAGTGTCTCTTTAAACTATCTGGCACAATGTAACACTTTTTAACTGACTCACTGAACTAATTAGTGGTTTGTTTGTAGGAAAGCAGATGTGGAAATGAGCTGTGCAGACTAATTAAAAGCTATCAGTAAATATAGGCCCAATCCTGAAATGCATCCCAGCGGTCACTAATCTGGATCTGACTGCCAGAGCTGGACATCAGTTTTCAAGTCACACCTGCAATGTGCCGCTCGTAGGAGGCACCCCTATTCCATAAGCTCCTCTGTATCTTAAACGCCAGGCAGGTGTTTTAAGATTTGTGCTTGTTTGGGTGCACGAACACTACAGCTGAGAAGTTATGGTTGGAGTGGAGGGCTACGCAGCTGTTCTTTGCAGGAAATTATGTAAATAATGCCATGTTTAAGGGGCTTTTTGCCAGCAAGATTTTTATTAGAGCAAATTTATTAATCACTATTAAAGCTGTTCAGACAAAAAGTGCGTCTCATCCTCAGCCCCAGAGCTGGGTACCTGGATTCTGGGAGAGCTCGGTCGTTGATTTAGTTTTGGTGTATCTGGACTTTGTTCAAAACGACCATGATGGGATCCACTGAGCGTGCTGCAAAGCTCTCCCTGGCAGCGAGCGAGGGCTTTGTTAATCATATAGTGCTATCTCCTTTCTACCTCTCCCCTTCACTGCGGCACATGTCTTCTCCTCCTCAATGAAGGCAAAGCTGACCTTAAAAGCTAAGACCCCGAGACCAAATTTCAAATCCTGCCTCTTCTTTGGCACATTTCCCTTACAGCCTTGTGCCAGTCGCTCCGTGCCCGCTCCCTGCGTTAAGCGGGGGAACAGCTCTACCTCCCCTCCTACAGACGGTCAGAGGAGAAATGCTCTCATATCTGGCACGGGTTTGGAGCTTGCAGTCATGGTGATCCTGTACGCACCTTTATAACTTCAGAGGTAATACTGATCATAATTAGGTCAGCTGGGACTGCATAGAAAGGACTCCATTATTTCTGGGTGAGAAAACCTAACATGGGCATCAAATTATCCTCCTCACCAATGGCAGCTGGGTGTTCATATTAATGCAGCGCAGGACACAAGCAACGTATGACCTGCATGATGTGACTCTCATACAAGCAGCATTAGACCACTAGCTGTTCCGACCACTATGTTATCAGTGCAAATAACAAATTGCTGAAATTCAGCATCTAAGTTTTCAGCCTCAATACTCTATCCAAGTTTGTTCTGCTAGTCTGGAGCCTTGTTGTTTGAGCAAAAGCAACCATTCATGAAAATTAAATGAGATAATATGAATAGGAGAGCAACAGAAGGACATGAAGACGTAAGGAAGAGCAGGAAAAATTGGCTACCACAAGGGAAATAAGGGTGTGCATTTTTGAAGGAGAAAGCTCTTCTATTTAAATGTTTATCTGAGGAGGTAAGTTTATCTGTGATCAGATAAACTTGTTTGCTTTCCTAGAATCAGAAAAGAGCATTAGTAGTGCTATAACCCATGTTCAGTTTGCCACTAGAAGCAATAACAGTTTAGCCTATGAATTCAGTCAATCCAGCTGTTTGGGTAATTACAGCTGGAAGCTTTGTGTCTGACCCCAACCATATAGCATGCAGGCTAGGAGAACAGCATTATGTACATGAATTTTGGAGGGTACATACTCCCACAAATTTGATCTTATGTGGATTTTGGATCACCTATTGCTTTTTCCTATTGATAACTAGGAATATAGCTAACAAACATCACATTTCTGGTCAAAAAACTAAAGCTCAGTTTTTCTTTTTCCCTTAGAATCCTTATAAAAAGAAAGGACTCATTCATTAAAGAGACTATGTATGTGGGGAGCTTTCATAAAGCACATTGACATCAACCAGGTGAGAGCAACGGCAGCTGCTCGTTATCCTTGGATTGTTCCACAGCATACACAAGTCTGGAAGATAAGAAAATGTAATGATCTGCTGGGATAATCTGATGGCCAGTAGCATTTTTGTTAGGCCTGCTGAGATTAGGGTAAAAGAAATCAGATGTCAAGCTTTGCAGTGATTATTGGAAGACAAAGAACTAAAATCACCTCTTCTCCCCCCCTGCCCTTTCCCCACATTATTTTACCACTGCCTTCTGGTATTATGGCTTTTCATTACATTATCTGGTCTGCCTATTAAGACACATGCATCAGTCATAGCTAGGTATGGCTGCCAGACTTAATAGGTCAATAACCTCACCAAATAGTAGTATACATGGCTATGGCTACAAATTACCTAAGGATTTCAATAGGCCTTGCATGGGACACAATCCTGCCTGCTGTAATTCCTGTGGCATGATCTGTTGCAGGTCAGGACAGAGCAGCTCTCTTGCCCTGACAGAGGACACCGTCCATACACTGCTGTGCCTGCCGCTTCCCCACCAGAGTGGTTAGCTCCAGCTGGCCATCCACAGTTCTCCTGGAGCCACCTGCATTGCTCTTTTACTGAGCTGCAGTGTCATCCTGGCACATACATTGTTCCAGAACCAGCTTTCCACCAGGCCGGCTCAAACCTGTGAGTCCAAGGACCAGGAGCCCTACCAAAAGTACAGATGTGCAGTTTGAAGGAAGGAAGGACAGACTTCATGAGGTTGGCACAAATACAAAACCCATTCCTGTGACCTAATCAACCGCAGTCATCCCTGAGGAGAGAACTCATACGCAAACCAAATAATGCATTTTTTCCCCCCTGTTTTGGAGCCACACAAGTATTACAATGAAGAAGCCCTTAAAAGATACCTGGACAGTTAGGCATCATAGGATGAATTTAATCCTTGGAGATCAGTTGGCTGATGGGAACATACCATAATAGGAACTATGAGCCCCAGCTGAGGTCAAAGCTCAGAGTCTGCCTTATGGTACTTAGAAACTTCAAGATAAACTAGATTGAAAAATGACAGGAGATGGGGCGGCATTTTAGGAAAAATCTCTATTTCATAGACAGTTCAGGCCCCAATGTGGGAAGGAAGACAATGCTATTTTTATGAATATCTATTTCCATATGTAAAGAGGGCAGCTTTATTTGTCATACATTAGCGAGTATCTGTTCCTCATTTTGCAGAAAATCAGTCAGTCAGTCATGGAATAATATCTACCATGTAATTGATGTGAAATTTTCAGAAGCAATTAGTAATTTTGTGTGAACAACGAAGGTATCCCTTAAGGGGCAATTTTTCAGCAAGATTTGGGACTATACCTGCTGAATATCACTGCCATGATCTGTCTGCCCAAAAGGGACAGTTAAAAGGAGAGGTATCTGAAATCATTAGTCTCTACTGAATTCTTGCAGCTCAGTACATCACTAATCCCTAGACTCACACTCGAGGAGAGAAACAGTCACCCAGGCCAATATACGTAACGGGCAACTGTGAAATGTCTCCGTCATTTCACACAAAAAGTTTGCAAGGGGTGAAAAAGAGAGCTAATTTCGTCAAATAAATCATTCGTGACAAATGGCTCATCCAGTGCTAGCACTCAGAAAATTATTATTAGCAACAGCTGGGCTGGGCATGACAACCTATATTCAGGCTTTCTTTTTACTTTTCTGCTTGTCCTTCACTAATCTCTGTTATGGATAGAGGTCGGAGAGGAGTGAAAGGAGGGATGTTGTGTGGAAACTAATGCAATCATTAGGCCATTTTTAACCTTGCTGCAATTATCATACAGAAGGAGCCAATTGAGAATAATGGAAGGCTAGACTGCAATTTAGCCTCCCCTGAAAAAGAGGAAGAAATGAACATAACTTCCATCCATACAAGCCATCAGTATTTTTAGGTTTAATCCTGCAGGAGTGAGCAGATCCTGAGCACTCCTATGTTGCCCATTTTCAGTGGAGGCACAGGAGGTTCAGGGTCCTGGGCTCAGTTTCTTAAATCACCCTGCCATTTTGAGGCTGACACTGGCATATTTTTGACGAGGACATTGAAGGAAATGGAGTAGAAAATGGGATTCATAGGGGTGCCTGAATCACGGTATCTCTGAGCTTCTTCTGGACAAAGTTCTTGCTGAGGACAGAGCTGGAAGTTAAATTTAGTCTGGATTAAGCTACAAATATATATATATATATGTATGTATATGTATATACATATAAAAATGTGTGTGTGTGTATATAAATGTGTATACATGCATGTATACACACACACATATATATATACACATATATGTGTGTGTGTGCACATGTATGTACCTGCAGATACACACACAGAGAAATATATGTAAAACAAGACATCAAGCAACGTAAACTCACCCCTCACTAGGAGACCCATTTATTTCACACTTACTGACTTACAGTGTTTATTTCCTCTAGGAAGTGGTTGCATTTGCATTAAAATGAAACAATTCCAGGTAGACCTACCACCGCCTTTTCAAAGCAAAGTGATTTTAACTCCATGAGGGACATCTGATTATACCATAATGTGTATGCCTGAGTCAGATACACTCATCTGACTTCGACTTGAGCCAACTTGAGGTGCAGGAAGCCTCTAGTCTCTGCCAGAGTTTGGATTGCCGATTACACTGAGGCTAATGAATCCCTCATACTTGGTAAAGATCTGCTGACAACATGAGAATATTAACATAATGTAGCTACGTAGAGGGGTGGATATTCAGGGGTTCTTTTGCAATCAATATATTTTGCACCAGTTAAACAAATTTTTTCCTGTTAGAGATTTTGAACAACCACTATCAAAACTAAGCAAAAATAAAAATCCTTCTTGAAGCACTTTTTTCTGACTCTCAGGGGCTGTTTTTTGCTTGTTCTAAGGATAATTATCTATACTTGGATGATGTTATGAATTCCAAGGTAAGGGAAAAAAATCAAACTTGCTGTTGTGAGTTTTTATGCCTAGGATTTAAACTAGAGTACAAAAGTCCCTCTAGGTTCCCATTGAGGGGGAAGGGGGAAAGAATCGTTCACTTCTTTGATCAGAATCAAATCAGTTGAGGTTCAGGCAGAAAGTGTAAAACCATCTCAGAGATTTCACTGTGCTCGCACGAAGGGAGGGCATTCCTGGCTGTGCGCAGAGCTGCAGACCCAGGGATGAAGGGCTAGCAAATCCTGCCCTGGAGCTCACCTAAACCCAGGCCTCATTTCAAGCTGTCATCCACCCAGTTTGGACATGGGGTGAGTTTGAGTTTGAGCTTGGGTTCAGACTCACTTTCAAAGGTAGCAGAGATGTATCCAGGGTCTACAGACAGGATTACACTGCAGAGGAGTATGGCAGGGCCAGGAGGTTAACCCAAGTCGTCCTTGCTTTCGTAACTGGAATCTGTGTCCTCTATTATCTCTGCTTCAGTTTGTGAATCCATTTCATAAATGTAACTCAGAAGGGTGGTATTCAACTGGGAAACAACATATGACTCAAATCTTATGCAAACAGGGAGTGAACTAGGGCATGAGCCCATTCCCTTTATTTGACTTAGTTTCTCCATCTTAGGGGTTAAGATGCTCATCACAGGCAGATCCAGGCAGCAGAGAACCTCAGCAGTGACAGAGAGGCAGAAGAAGGCAAAAGTCCACCCAGAGAAACCGGGACCGTTAACTAATATCGGGTGTCCACATAACTCTTTTCCACTCCTGGTACAAGCCAGCATGTTCAGAGCTTGTTCAGTTCTGGTATCTCTACATGTCACTCAGATGTGCCATGTAGGAACCCTTAACTTTGTCTAATATGAAGAAGCAAATGTGAAAATTAGCAGTATGTATTGACACATACCCTCTACATGTGTTAGCACCTCTTATGTCACTGCTTTTATTATAGGCAACTCAATTCCCACAGTGCAATTATAGCAGATGGATAAACAAGATGCAATATATTGTTCACTTTATGACTATGATCATATAATTCTAGTTTCACTGCTTTTAACTGTTTGCATGAAATACTGATTAATAAAGCTTTGAAAGTCTGTCCGACAAGGATATATGAATGTATAAGTGATACAAGCAAAATTATTCCCCAGTGTAAACCTCCTCACCCTTGCAAAACTAGTGGAGCTGTATCAGGGATGAATATAAGCCATTCCATCAGATTCACTATAACAATGGCTGAGTGGTAACTATAACTGGATTTAATCATTATCTTCTACTTTTGTTCTTTGCATATCTACTTTTTTCCATTTAGACCTATGTGCATACATACTGTAGTCCTGATACAATATGAAGGTTGTAGATGCTTGTACAATATTGAGATAGGTCAATCATTACAGAAGCAACTATAGCAGCCTGTGAGTGTATCAGTGTGTAAAAAGCTGGTGGCTAAAGGGGAAACAAGAGTCACAAAAAGCTTAAGAGGATGGAGGGTTAATTCCTTTTGTCACAGAAAACATGTTAGTAGACTCGCTTTTTTTTTGGATCAACATTACCGATACATTCATTTCATTAAGTGGATAGTCTTCTTTACTGACACATATTCATTTAAGTTGATTGCTTCACTGAGGCATCTCACAAAAACTGATATCGCTTCATGTCAGTGATTTTAACAGAACTGGAACCTATTGGGTTCAGGTTTGTAGATTTTAAATCCAGAAAGGACCATTTAACAATTATTTTGGCCCTGGGTTAGAAAACATGTTTCTTAAGAAGAAAATTCCTGGCCAGTGTCAGAAGACAAAAGGATGCTTAACAAAAGGTCAGATAGCTGGCTATACTTAGGTGAATCCCTTCTCTTTTCTATCTCCTCAGCAGTGAGAGAAATGAAAGATCAAGATGAAATCTGTGACATAGTGCTTCTTAGGTGATATGCCATGACTCTGGTTTATGTTTATGGCACCTCGGATTTCCCGGGGAGCCCCTTTCTGAGATATATTCAGTTCACAGCCTCCTGAATATACTCTGTTGCCCTTGGGAATTGCTATTTTGAGTGCTTTTTCTTAATCTTTCTGAGTTAGAGCATCCTCCGATGGAAGGCTACGCAGCTCCAACTAATTTTAATGCTGACTTTCTTCAGCTGGATGTCATAGGGTGCTAAAGTAAAATACAGAAGCCAGACTCCAAAGCTTTTATATCATTTTAAGCTACCTGGAGAAATCAGGAGTGTTTAGCTTCGGGGTTCTTATGCTAGCTTGTCTCACCCTGATACAAAAGAAGATAACGTCAAATGAAGAGGACATGGAGCAAATGGATTTTTTTAATTCTTCTGTGCTAATCTTCACAGGTATTTTTCTTTCATAAGCTCTTCTTAAAGTGTAGATGATAGACTATTTACTGGGAGTAATCCTGTTAGGAGGCTAATGTTGTGCACACACATCTCTCACTATATCTCGTTCTACAGGGACTCCAACATTCAAAATCTAAATGTGACTCCAAAACCCATTTTTCTCAGAGATCTCACCTTTATTGCAGTCTATAATCAGTAGCTGTCATGTCAAATCATAAAGCAGAGGTGAAAGAGACAGTATCTGCAGTGGAAAAGACTGACGAGCACCTCATTCAAATACTCAAAATTGGAAAGGTCGGTACGTATTCACACTGGTGGTTTGGAAGCATATGGAAATACCTGCCTGCATTTCTGTAGGTATGTAATTTTAGCTCATAGATGCATTATATGCACATGATCAAAACCACACAGATATATATTTAGACTAACATGCAAGAGAAGACAACATGCACCTGGCACTTGCAGTTCCCCTTTAACCCTCTCAGCAGCTTTCTGCAGACAGAATCCTGATCCCTTCCCCAAAAGTTGGCCCAGAAGTGGGAACAGCGCAAAGTTTGGAGACACCTTCACATTTCACAGCACCGAACAACCCTACCAGTTCTGCTGGAGCTGGCTCAGGCTGCCAGTGGTCTTCACCTGCAACTGGTGATAGCCACAAGTGGCAATTGCTGAGCATTTTTGATTTATCAGTGCCTGTCCTTGCATTCAGCTGGACAAGAAAGCAGCACAAGAGATCCTGCTTTCGTTAGCGTTATATGAGGATCTGTAGAGAATGGAGTGATCCTGCTTTGAATAGCAACCTTAATCTAAAACTGTGATGTACCTGGTCTCTAGCTGAAGACAATACATTTACAAAAGAAGAGTAAATTTTGCCTTTTTGGTATTAAGGTACTTAGATTGAGAGGGCATCATGCAACATATTCATTAAGTGTCGAAAAAACAATTCCCTGCATGTCAGAATGGTCTGAAAGAGCCTGAACTAAATTCAGCCAAAGACATTAAAAATCACTGATTTGATTTTTAAAGCTTTTTTCACCGTTTCTTGAGTGAGTTATTGTCTCACCCAAGCATCAGGCCCAATCTTCGCACACCAATATGATAGCCTGGAAACAGCCCCTAATTCCAGATTTCCTTGAATGCAAAAGAGATCAGCGTCTGGCCCCAGGCTCGCTCCTGTTTGACTTTTTGTCTACTGAATTGTTAAATTATATGCTTTCCTTCTCTAGTCTATACTTTTCTGAAGATAAACAGTTATTTTTATGGAACAGGAGATTACATAATCACTGCAGAGTCCTTGAGTTTTCTGCTGGCTGTGGGTTTCTCTGTTCAAGTCCAGATGAGCTATACAACATGAAAATATATCTGGCAAGCTTTTTATTGACATTACCAGGAAGGTGTAATGACTGTTGGTCTAATGTCAGCAGGAGGTGCTGTCAAGAAGGGGAAGAAAAAAACTCTCAAAGCCCCTCACAGACATTCAAGAAGAAATCATGTACTGTTGAGTAATTACAATTCTTAAAGAAAAAATAGACTTGGATAAACCTGGAGGCACCTTTATGTTTTTCCTTTTGAAACCTTCCATCTCCCTGACACGCTGCTTTGCTGTTCTGTCATTCCTGTCACCATGCCATGCTGGGCTAGCTCTTTTTTCGGGGGGAGGGAGTATTTTCAGTCCTTAGGGGCCCCACTGTGCAAATATTTAAAACAAACAAAGGCTTTGTTGAGATTTTTTAAAAGTTCTTTAATCAGCAAACAGATATATTCTTTGTCTGTTTGGAGAGAAGCTGCTATTATTAGGGGGGATTTCACTTGGACTGGCACATATGCTCTTCGTGTGGGTGGCGAGGTGGGCGGGCATCTCAGTGGTAGGCTATAATTGTGTTTATTATATACTTTGAATGTTACTTTGCTGATGTCAGTATGGTGCTTTTTTCTAAGGTGCACAGGAAGCCTGCAGCAGTAAAGAGTCTCACTTCCATGCTATTTTCCCACTTCTAAAGAAATCACATTTGAGATTGTAATTGTAAAGATATGCAGTCATAGAAATTGTGTCCCGGGGAGGTGTTGTGTCTTGCTGCACGTTACTGCGGTCCCTGTTTCTAGGCAGAAAATGGCTGAACTTGTCCGAGTGTTGTGTTCTCCCACTTCTGTCCTGTGTGAATCCTCTTCACCTCTTTGGCTGTCGTTCGCCTTCTTCTCACCACTTTATCAACACCCTTTTTCTTCTTAAGCAGTTCAAGGGCCAGTCAGGTCATATGCCCTCAAACTGCGCCCTTGCTCCAGCTTGCTTTGGCTCTCTTACTGTTCCTAAACTTACCAGTGAGGTTCTTCTCATGGAAACTGATATTCCCCTTAACCAGTTCACTCTTCCCTGAAAGTCCATGGCAGTGTCCGCACATTGTTACCATCTCTGTTTTCTGACTCTTCTACTGGTGTTCCCCTACGCCCAGAGAGCTCCAGTGAGAGCTTTGATATCTCTAGTTTGGCTTCCAGTTCTCCAGTTCGGGAGCAAGGATCTTGAATTCATACTTCTGTCCCACTAAGGGTAATTCACTGCTCACTCTTTTTCATTGCTTTACATGTTGTTTTGTTAGCACTATCTTTACAAACTTATCTTCACCTGTCACTGTCTGCCCTTGAATTAAAAAATGGAGGGCAGGCTGCGTATTTTGCTGCATGGAGGAAATATTGCTGATGGAAAAGCTGCAGGGCTAAAGCCAATGGCTAAAATGCTCAAACTTTTCTATGCAAGATTTCCCTACAACCTCGTCTTCTTGATCTATGGGTGTTTTATGACAGTGAAGCAACCACAGATTAGATTCATCTAGCCTAGTGCATTCATATTTCATCTGTGTATATGTTGAAATGTATTTGCTATTTGCTGTGTGTATTTGCTATTGCTATTTTGTATTTGATGAAGTGTATTTTTCCATCATGTAAAGCCTCTTTGGGCTGGATTCAGCTGCCTCAACATGGGCACATGTTTTATTTTAAACATTTTAGGGTTTTGTGTTTTACTAGTTACAGAGAGGTCTTCAGAAGGGTACAAGTCTCATATAGGTCAGGTGCTCCATGCAGATGTCTCGTACTTTAGTGCAGTATAAACTACCCTGGTGCACATACCCTAGTTCTTTTATGTATTAAATGGCTGTGATTAAACAACAGTAGCTCTCTACCTATCCTGTCATCTTAAGCTTTCTCTGGCAGCCTTTCTGGAAGACATAGGAGTCGCACTTGTTCAGAAACCAAAATTAAACTGTTTACAAACTTCGATATTTGGACTGAACACTGCTCAGTGTATTTCAGGGTTTTGTTTTATTCAGCTGTTGATATTACCTGTAACTGGAAGCCCTCATTATCCTGCACATTGCATATAAACACTAACATAGACGGGCAGTGGATTCAGCACCAGTTTAACTGATTTATTTGTGGGTCTTGGATCAGAGGAGAATTTTAGGGAGTTATTTGAACAGGGAGAATGAGAAATTTTTGGTTGTATATAGAGTTCTCAAGAGGTACATGAGAGACAGGCTGAAAGGTCTTACTTGGAAATGTAACCTGTAAGAGAAGGAGGCTGAAAAGGTGCACTTGATGGAGGCACAAATTATAGCAAATGAGAAACAAACCCATACTACAGAGCAACACTTCCATGACACAAATATTGGCAGAGTTCAAATGTAAAGACAAGCATAATATTACAATAGAAAAATAGGAAAAAAGTAGAAAAAAAAGTAAAATAGAAATAAAAAAAAGAAACCATTAGGAACAGCCTTATCAGATAGCGCTGTTGAATTCAGTCATCCTGGAGGTCAGACTGGACTGCCATATCCTTCTCTATTACTTTCATTAGCTTAGCCCTCACCTTGAAAAAGATCTGTTCATCACCATGGATATTCTTCGTGATCTTCTGCTGGAAACTTCTTTTGCCTTTTTCATTTTAAATGTTTTCCCTGTTGTCCACAGCGCAAGCATTCCTTTCCAGGGCTAGACATGGCATTGCTTGTATTCTCATCATGTTTTTGGCATTTTCACTTGCATGGACCCAAGTCCTAAGGATAGTTTCCCTGTGTCTTGAAGAGAAGAGGTTCAGCTGCTTGTCCAATACAATTCATATTTATGCTTCACCAGTCCTTACCACTGCAGAGACTGCTGTATGGCGAGTCATCTGGTGTCGCACCAGGCCTTCTCCATGCTACATATCTTTGTGAAGACCATGTTTCTCATGAGTCATGTATCCCCTTGCCTCACCTGCCCAGCCAGTGGTTCCTAATGGCTCATCCCACCTTTTCAGGCAACTACACTGAATCAGGTTGTAATCCATTTTGGACTAACCTCCACTGCGTGTGGTAACTTGAGACTGACGGTCATTTTTTATTACAACAGGTCAAAAGGATTTTGGCAGTGCCTCTTTGAAAAATCTGAGGCCCATTATGATTCTTTTGGATTAAGCTGATTAATACGAGGATCTTGCCCATATTTCTGTCTTGCAAATAAAGATATTTAGGCTGGAAAAATTAGAATGTGAAATTTGCCTCCCATTTCCTAACATATATTTTCCCCTTTCTTTATGGACTACATATCCCACACAGAAAAGGCAAGACAGAATTCTCCATCTATTATTTCTTAAAAAACAAACCACCAACAAAATTCTCCGTAATTATAGAGTCTCAGAATGTTAGAGATAATATTGAAATGTTGACAGGCATCTAACTTTTAGTGGGGAGGAATGAGCGATTTAGTCTGGATGAGCTAATAATATATTTCCAGTGGTAAGTAACAGCTCTCCATTCCCGATAAAAATGATTATTTTAATAAGGCTTGAAATTGCAGGCCTGATATGTGCTGTGATAGTACGTAGGATGAACCAGTAATGCAAAACTGAAAACACTAAATGGAGCTTGAGCAGGGATCCTCTGAGGAATTATTAAAAATTGTAACAACAGTCCGTTAGCCATTGAAATTAGATTTATGTGACTTTTTCATATAACAATTATTTTTAATGTGAAAAAAAATACCCAGAAGCCTTTTTTCCCTTGTCTTTATATGTCTTTTAAAAATACTTTGCTTTTTAATATTTAAAATGTATTTTCACAGTTTATTGTTCCTTCCTGTTTTTGAGGATAATACACAGCTTAATTCTCCTAGTGCGTAAAGACTGCAGGATGTGTCTTGAGATATCACATTAGTATAGGAGGAAAGGTCTGGAATTTTTAGAGTGCAAGTTGGGGGTGTTGTCGAGGTCCTTGTTGTATTTTATCAGCATAGGTAAGATAGACCGTAACCAGCCCCAGAAGAAACTCATGGTCTGCTATAATGCTGTTCAAGTGGTCACCCATGGCCTTCCTGCTAGCCAAATATGTTGCTTAGGGCATATCAGCTTTCTCTCTTTCTGTCTCTGTTTCTCCTCTCACCCCTCTTTTCTCTGTAAGCTAAAAGCTCTTCTGAGAGAAGCTAGCAAAATCTACCCCACACGTCTTTGCCTAGCTCAACAGAACCGTGATCTTAGCTGGAGCTTTTTGGCAATGCTGTAATACAAATATTACAATGATAATAAAGGTTTCACATAGAAAGATCAATAATTACAAGACATTAGTTCTTTAAAGCCTCTTCTCTTTTATGAAGAGCAAGAAACAATTTATATACAATCCATCACCCTCATAAGAGTTTTGTGAGAATTAATTATATAATGCTCACACAGTGCTTTGAAGGTACAAAGCCAGATCCTCGGCTGTGTCAAAGTTCAGACAGCACAAACTGGCCTAAAACAGCCAAATCAAAAAATCAGCAACTGGATTTCTTGGCTAGTGGAGAGTAACTGTGGAGGTTGTTTCACCAACACCTCTTCTGGCCTGCCAGTCAGGGCCCTCCAGCCCTTGTCCAGACTCACCACTCAAACAAGCACGCACTCAAGGACAGACTGAAGCTCAGCTCCTTAGGGAGAGAGAGAGAGAGAGAGAGAGAGAGAGAGAGAGAGAGTCTGAGGATACTCAGTGCCTTTGAAAGCTCTTATTCATGCAGCCTGGACATTACATACATAAACCAGGACATTACAGCAACGTACAAAACTCGGTCCAGCAGCATACACCCAGTTCTGCCTTAGCACAGCATTGATGCCTCAGTGCACTTTGCAATAGGGCTACAGCTGTCAGTGCAGACAGATGTAAACTTGCTCTCGAGCCTTCGTCACTCTTACAATGTAGACATAACTTCTGTGTCCAAAAAGCGAGCGTAACCTTCAGGCAACTGAGTCTGTGTTGTGAGCTCCCCCTTATGTTCCCATGGGAGGCACGCTCGTGTGCTGTGGTTACGGTCTGGGAGGCAAGAGTGGAGTTGTGCAAATGCCGAGTCCTATGGAAGGCAAGGCTTTGAAATGGCTACGTAGATAAGAGACAGGTGAATCACAAGGATCATGTTGTTGCAATTTCATGTACAATTATTTCATATTTTCATCAATTCTGACCCAATACCTAATTAATGAGTTTCAAACTCCATCAGCTGAATTTATTTAAGCTGTATTTCTTTCCCGAAAAAAAGAATACCAGATTAGGCATGCAAATTTATGAGCCTAGGATGGGCTTCAGTTAGAATGTAGAAGGCTAAAATCAAGGTATTAACATTGTAGGTACCAAATCTCATGTTGATCAAGCCTTTCATCTGTCGAGTTTTAATTATTTCAAATCTCCATCACAGGCTGCCATTTGCCACACTATTGAAAATAAATAAATAAATAAAGCTAAGTCTGACCAAAAGAATAAACATTTGATGGGGAAGAAGATAGGGTATTTAATGGCATGTTCTTATCAAGGAAAAAGATTAAAAGCTGAGGAAACCTTGCATTACTTCTCTTAAAACACAACAGAACTAAACAACTCATATTCACTTCTGACCCTTCAAGCATTTTTTTTTTTAACAAGTCTATACATCCCTGAAGACTTCTATGGTATCATAAATTGAGGCTAATTCATGCCTTCCTGAGAACTTTTTTTTTTTTTAACTGGAAAACAAAAATTTCTCTCAAAATGCAGTTTTGAGAGAAGACTTCAATCTACTTTAAGCCAAGTCATTGGAACAACCTACCTAGAGAACTGTACTCAGGATCTTCTGACTATATTTGATGTCTTCTAAAAGAAATGGTTAAATGCTACCTGAAGTTATGGGCTTGGCCTAAGAATCACTTCACCAAAATCTATGACCTGTATTATGCAAAGTGTCTTAGAAGACGATCATAAAGGTCTTTTCTGGCTTGAATCTGTGCATCCATTGATTTTGTCATTGTTAAAACACAGTTTATCAGCAGCATTCACCTATTTGTGGGGCAGAGCTGGAAACATAGACTTTGGTGTCTTTCGATTCTCTGAATGCTCGAACTGTTGTTTTGATGGAGAAGGCAATGGAAGAAAAAGTTCATTCACTGGCAGGTGAGAGGGATTTGGTACACCAAAACTACGGCAGTCAGAGTAGGAATCTGTGATATTTTTCCAGAAGCAGAGAAGAGACTAGGAGAGAAGCAGTAGAAACCGAGTCTTCAAAACAGCATGGGTGAGTGCTTGTGATGCTCTGATTTTGAGCAAGTATAAAAAGTGAAGAGCTGCTTCAAAAGCACTTCTCTTCACATTGACTTCAATTAAGAATCACAGTTCTTGCTAGGCTGAATAAGACCTCTGTGCCTGTGTGTATACATGTAAGAGCAAGCTTTCTCATCAGGGAGGATGGCAAGAGCTGACGCAGCCCTGCTTGCGCTAGGCCTCACCTAGACTCTTTTCTTTCCTCCAAACATTCTCTTATTTCCTCTTATTTAAACCTTAAACACTTCTAGAGAAGCTGCCTCTTCCCAGAAAGTTAAGAGGCCTTATTCTCAGAGAAATCTTTTACAAAAATACTTTAAAAAAAGGCAAGCAAGCAAACAAAACACTCCTATGAGAAACTGCATAGAAGGCATGAATCTGAGAGAACAGGAACCAAGGCCAGCTTTGCTGTGAACACAGAGTTGTCCTTGGGTTCCTAACAGAAGCTGTAGTGTTACATCTTTCCCTTTTGCAGTTTGGATTTTGAACTGTTTTTTTTGTTCTAGATTTCTGTTTAAATTGCATATAAGAGTTGTTCTGAAAAAAAATGCAAACTGGAATGGTCGTCTTGCAGGAAATGCCAGTATTTTTCATATTCTTTTCCATTCCTCAGAAAAGGACCATTAAAAAATGCTGTGTTTTATATAAATACACAGAGGCTGAAAAGTTTTAAACTGTAACAGTGTTAACATAGACAATTTTGAGGAGGTTTTCATTCAGAAAAGTTCACTATTTCAGAATAACTTTCTTTCCCATAAACTAACGTTCCGAGTTTTTAGAATGCTCCTTTCACGTGAGTGTGAAGGAATCAACGCAGCATTTTTTCATAGGAAATGCTTTGACAGCTAAAGTCTACTCAGACCTACCGCAGATACTGAAGAGAGAGTGCAAGTGAGGCCTGCAGCTGGAAAACAGAGGCTGGTGCAAGCCATTCCCGTCCTTGCGGGTTCTCTCCAAGAGACGAGTCAAGAGCAGGGGGAGACACCAAAGGTCTGCCCTTAGCTCCCAGCAGGCACCATTGGCAAAGATCCTGAGCGCTTCTCATGCCACTCACAGTCAATGTAACTGCAGATATTCAGCAACTTGAAAAATTGCTCTGTCTAGTTCAGGCCCAGTATTTAAGCTTTTCTCATTAGGCATTTAACCATTTGTAAAGCAGAACTAATGATTACTTACCGGCCTTACAGAGACAGGTAGTAGATGGGGGATGCAAGTAGTTTTAAAGGACTATGTGTTCCTTTGATGCAAGTTATTCTGCAAGTGGGAAAATACAATTACTGTACTATGGCATTTGTAAACAGATTTCTTCAGGGTTGGTTTAAACAGATGAAAGAACTGATTTAAAAATCAGTAGACTAGTTTAATATTTTAAAGTCAGCAGAAAAACAAAGTTTGATGCTCCTGTTCTTCTCCTTTCACGATGACTATTCTAGTTTTGGCTGGGTTCTTTGTTCACTGCAATTGTAGAAACAAAATGTAGTTTGCACAGTTAAACATTTGGAACAGCCTTCTTTATCAGTGTAAAATTCACAGTGTGTCAGGGACATCTAATAACATCCTATTAAGGAACATTTATCAGATAGTTGTTGAGTTAACTGCTATTATCTTCTCTGCCATCCCCCATAATTTGATGTGAATAGTTTCCGATATTTGCAGGGTGGTAAGAATCTTCCTACATTGTTATGCAGCCCTTTTTATCTCTTTCTTAGGACTCCTCTCCTGCTCCTGTTCTACCCCACCCTTCTTGTTTTCCGTTCTCCTTTTCAGGCAGCACTATATCTATTACACCGTCACTTCAGGCTTACCCTGTTCTTATACCCTTCACACTGGCCGCTGCTGGAGACATTATATTGGCCTAGGCTGACTTCGTTCTGGCTCGTGGGACTGTTAGGAGATTTGCAGTTGCTGCTGGTGATCTGTGTGTTTTCTGATGCAGATGCAGATTTACCCGGGATGGTTAAGAGCACTAAAGCTCCTGCATTAGCACTGCCTATCTGCAGCGGACATTGTGATTGTCTCCTGCCACCCTATTATTTAGGCAGCTGGCTGTGGCTGTCTTTAGTGCCTACTGCTAACTAATGCTACACAGAGGTGGGCAAGCATCAGTTTCGAGGCCCCCATTTCACACTCCCCTTCTACATCCCTTTCACTGGGAACAATCACAGCTTTTTGATTTGTTAAATGCTAGGACCGCTCCGTGCTATGGCTCTCTGGGACGCATGCCAGCTCAGAGGGGTATGAATGCTGGGGAATGGTGAGAGGATCTGATTCACCCATGAGGTCAGAAGCCTGCAAGCTTGGTCTCCACCACGAGCAGCATCTGCTCCTCAGAGCTCCCAGGTGCCTGCCGTGGATTAGTCAGCTATCAGATTTGCTTGGACAAGCTGTCTGCAGATAAGACTCAGCCACGTGTATGGAGGGTAGGTGGGAACAAGCAGAAGCACTTGCTCCGTGATTACTGGCAAGTCTCCAGATGGCTTTATGCCTTCTCACAGCATTTTTTGTGAGGATCCAGGTAATCACGCAAAACAGTTCTGGCCAGGAAACCTGAACCATGAGCTCTCTTTCACTGATAGGAAAGAAGTTCCTGCACAGTCCCTGGCAGTCAATATAAGTAACTTTCAGTGAGTTGGTCAGGATCTTGAGAATTATAGTGCAAGTTTCTTATTTTTTATTATTCCCTTTCAGTTACAGTTTTTATGCACTCTAGTTCTCTGACACATCAGTACTACTGGTTTCTCAGTACATTACAGTACATACTGTGCCAGTTGTAATGTCCAAATGTGTACCTGTTGGCTAAGGATAGCTTTAATTTTTCCAGACTTGCTTTACCTGGAAATTTCTCTTTAATCAAATGTCAAAGCTGAGTAACCAGTGATTTTGTAATGCTTCATCACACATTGACCAAAAGTTGGAATACTTGATGCGTAATTACTATTCCTCACTACATGAGGCCTTTGTTACAGGGTTATTAGTCCTACTAGAATATACCTAAGACTCCTGGGCTAAGCCATCCCTCTATGTCAAATACTCATGAAAAATGCTTGAGAATCCTTCAGGAACATACATAACAAAATAGCAGAATATTTTGTAGTGTATATCTTTTTTTTCTTCCTTGTCCAGATACTAATTCAGCACTCGGCTCAAGTCACCATAAAGTACATGAACACATTTCCTAATAAAAAGTGAAGTTTCCCTACAGGAGCAGTGAGCTGTCAGCTATCTTTCCGCCTCCTTTTATTTATTTTTCTGCCTTTCCCTTTGCTAGCTCTTGTCAAATTTCTGTGGAACATTTCCTCTCTCTTTGCTATTCTGCAAGAGTCGAAGAAAAGAAAATTGGGGGAAAAAAAGATAGGGGCTTTAAAGTTAAGAAATAAACACAATTTGGGGACTGTAGAAGCAGCTCTTAGTTGCACAGACCATAATTTACTAGAATGCACATGGCTGTAGTCAGCAAAATTAGCGTTTGCTTGGGTTTGCATTTCAGGCAACTCACCACTTTTGAAACAAGCATATAACAGAAAGATCAAGGAAGTCGAACAAAAAGGCTTTTCTGTGATTTTTCTTCCAGCACATTTATTCTTTTATAAATTCCCCTTCTTCAAAAAATGTATGTAATTTCTTTCATTTTATCATCATCATCATCATTCTGTGATCATCATCAGCCAGTATAGTTATCAACAGCATAGCCTCATGGAAACCTGAGTTCACGGTGAGGAATGAGCATGGATTTCTCCTCCAAACTCCAGACAGAACATAGGGAAAATGTTTTCATACTAGGTGAAAAACTACAGTTACTTAGCCTGGCTACATTTCATTTCCATTCTGACAATCTGTCTACGTAACATAAAAAAACTTCATGAGAAAAACCTCACTTGCAGGGTCCCACTCCAAGGCTTTCTGGTCCTCCGTTTCTTTCTAGGAGAGAATTACTTTTCAAACACTTGGAAATTCAGAGGTAAATGAGCTGACTGATTGATTCAGTTCAATTCAAATCCATCAGGAGAGCAAAAGAAATATACCTCAGGGTTTTCTCAGCCTGTTGGTTGATCGAAGTGCACCCAAAGGTGACTGTGCGTTCCTCCATTCCCCCACAGCATCCCTTATGTCCTGGCCTGCCACACCATTTCTCTGGGAATCCCATACATTGTAAGTGAGTTCTGTCCCCCTTCCCCATTTCTATCTCCATCTATCCCTGAGCTCTGGCCTTCACTCTCTCTTCCCCATCTCCAAGGCTCTCATCATGCTCTCTCACCTTGCTCTTTCCTCTTTCACTCCTTCCCAACCCATCAAATTCTGCAACTTACTTTCTATCCAGTTCTCCCTGCCCTGAATCCTTCCTCTTCCACTGCAAACCCTTTTAAAGAGCTGTCTTATTTTGTTTCCTGAATGGATTACATACATCATCTTAAAAAGAGAAAATGAGGTTGTTACCTCTGATGTAGTCAAATAACAGCAGACTACAGAGAAATTTCCTGTCTTCAGCCAGGCATATGAGGGCCTCTCATTTCCTTTAAAATTTCTTCAAAATTCATTCAAAATTTGGAATTGCATCATGTTCCAAAAAATTGTGCCTGGTAATATCTAAAGCCTTCTCAAAATAGGGTAATTAGACCTCTAAAATCAGAGGTCAGATGTGATATTTTAAGGCCAAAAGGCCACGGATTTGTTAGCACTCACATGATTAGTGCCAAACGTACAACTGAATGTGATCATATTTGCTCATGAATCTGTAGCAGAAGGGCTGAGAGCAGAGAATGGAAGACATTCCAGAGAGAACAGAAACTGCTAAAAAGTTCAGTTCGAAACACAATATAACTTGAAAGAGTTTTTGCCCAGGAATGGATATTCAGTATGTTTCCAATAATGGCAAGCCTAATGATTGAGAGGGTCCAAAGACTTGGCATGAGTCCTATGAGATAGGGATGAGTTCAGATGATCTAGTTTAACTCTCTGCTCTAGCAGAATTTCTTATTTAATCTCGGAAAAACTCTGAGGATAAAATTAAGGCTCTTAATTAAATGCTGAAGGAAGTTAGGTCCCCTAATTAGTGCAGTACTTTTGGAAATGTTTACTCTTTGACCTTCTCTATTTTCAAAATATGCTTCAAAGTTCTTCCTGATAATGTTGCTAGCACAAATCCTTTAAAAACTGTGATACTCAAAAGCAAGAGGGAAATAAAGCTGTGGTATCACAGTAACAAAAGTCAAAAAAAAAAAAAAAAGCGCCAATTATTCTATGGTTGCTGTTGGGTTCCTAAACAAAATGAGTCACAATAACAGACAATGAGATACATGGCCTTCAAACAACTATCAGTACTTCAAATACTGGCTTTCTTCTTGCTTTTACTTTAAAAACTATTGTACTAAGTGAAAATTAACCCCGTTTGCCCTTCAAGCCACTATTCATTATCATATTAACTATCAGTATCACCATACCTCAGCAATGTTTGATCAGGTATTCTATCAAGAGAACTGAGACCAAATAATAAAAAAAATGTGAAGAAACAACAACTGAAGTTAAATATTCTGATTAAATATTGATATGGAAATTATTATTTATGTTTCCTGGCTTTCCTACATTTAGTACTCATTAGCAGTGTCCCTCACTCATGAAACATTAATGGTCTATTTTTATAGCTGAGTTATTTTATGAAATGAATCCTTTTTATGGTGCTGAGGACTCAGATTCTTTCTGCCTATTGAGCCACACCATTATTGTCACCTCAAGTGTAGCAAGACTTAAAGTATTTTTAGAAGGAGGGGGAGTCTTTGTTACCCTCTACAGTTTAGCCATTGTGAGAGATTTGAGTTTGCACGTGTTCACAGGCAGTAGAGCAACATTCCCCAGACATTTTTCTAGGTGTTATGCTCCTGTCAGACAGGTAAATTTTGGAGGCCTTGAAATATGTGACATACTGAATTAATGCAACCTCAATATATGTGATATCAGCTGCACATGATCATAAACACCAGTGAGCATCAGTACAGTCACAGTCAGTTAGATCAAAGGTCCATCTAGCTTAGTGGCCAGTGTCTGACCAGTGCCTGTAATAGATACTTGGAAAAGGGTATAATAAAGAAAAGAATAATGCTTTGTCCTTACAGCTTCCCAGATTTCAGCTAATCTGCAACTCAGAAACTTCCTGAGTGAGTGATAATATCTTGGTGTTTGACAGCCCTGTAGAGTTTTTTATTCATGAATTAGAGCTTTAGAGCTGTTCGACGTTTCAAGTTTTCACGGGAAAGAGAAGAGAAGCAGAGGAGTGACTGCTGGCTATGATTTTTGCACAATTCCCCTCCTTTTCTCTATTAGTTCTGTTAATACTCCTCAACATAAAATTCTATGGGGACATTTCACTTTAAAGTAACTTTAGAATAACTAATGATCAGTGAAGGACTTTGGATTTCCAGAGTGTTGAAAAACTTCTATGTTCTTCCTTAGATTTTGTCTTGTAATGTACAGAAAATACACTCAGAGTATATCTACAACTCAGAGTAAAGCTTGTCCTGGTGTAAGTCTAATGGCTCCCACAGCTGGTGTATATTGATGAAGTTCTATTGATTTCAAGAGCACTACCCTGATTTATACAAACCAAGGATCTTGGCTTCTATGTCCCAGCAGAACCTAGTGATAAACTTTGTTTTAAAACAATTTAGGGTGAATAATTCCTCTGAACCACATCACTGAGCCAGATACATATTCCTAATGAGAAATTTTTATCTCTTACTGGCCTTAAAGAAACAAAATCTGTGATAATAGCGGTATATCTCTGTTGTGGCCACAAGATGGCCATATTTCTGAATATAGTATGTTAGGAGTGTTTATAGCACAGGAAGTGAATTTGTTCCTTTCAGATGGAGAAGGCAGTGACTTCAGTGAGAGTGGCATCATGCTTTATGGTGCTTGGTGTGTCTCTGCTCCCAGTCTAGTATCACTGAATACAAAAACCTTCAGGAATCAGTAGATACCTATATGCTTTAGCAGAGATAAGCAGCTCGGAGATCGCAGACAGTGTGTGAATTTGATGTGATCCCCGAGATCCCCCCCCCACCAGATGACATACAAAACTCTTAATTTGGCTTTGCTAGGTTATTCATTGATCCAAAAATACCCACTATCTAAACCTCCTCACATTAGGCACTGCAAAACCGCCCCATGGAATTCCTCTGGTGGCACTAAAAGGGTCCTGGATGAATGCATAGAACATGTCACTGGCTATCAAAACTCATGAATTCAAGAAATAACTCATATGTGCTTTGGTCTTGAATTAAAAAGCATCAAGTGCCCAAGACAACACTCGTTTGTCCCAGGTTATTGGATCAGCAAATCAGTTAACCAGTTTGGCAAGCTGTTCATTAGGAACTCAGAGTGTGTCCTGATTGATAAAGCTTAGCTTTCTGATATGTATCTAGAAGCTAAGGTTCAGCTGAACTATGGTTCACAACAGAGGAATGCCAATAGCTCTTTAGTCTTTAGGGATTTTTCTAGTACAATAATTCCTCCATTTTATAATTAGAAACTGCAAATCACTCACTAATCTCTCAGTGATTATGACTGGTTTGTTCATTATTTAATCTATTCTATCAATTTATATTTTATTAAGAACTTCAGGGGTTTATGTACTAGTTTATTTATTTACATGTCCACTGACTCATGCAACAGAGGTGGAAGGGAACAGAAGAGGGAAAGAAAATGAGAAAACTTAAGTGGTCACAAGTCTCCTAAAAAAGGTGTAACTAAATGTCTTTGTCAGCTCCTGCACCCATCCTTCACAGTTAAGCAAAGGACATCACTGTCCCTATTTTTACCTACTGGGAAATAAAGCATATAAATATAATGGGCCTGATCCAGCTCACAATGGATTATTCTAAAAAGAGTCTTGCATTCACTTTAGCAGGAATAAGGATCAGGATGGAACAGGGTTACAGACACAGCCTCTGTTCATGGGAGAAATTGGATGCTCAACTTCTGGCTCCTAGTCTAGCTCCTTAGATATATGGCTGCCTTACAACCTTCCCAAAGACGCCAATTTAAGAGTATGTACTTAACCACATGGTAATAAGTAATGTAATTCAACAGGACAATCTCTGAGCTTATATTTATGCATGTTTTCAGATACCCTGATAAAATTCCTTTCACTCATTGAATACACCTTTCAGATATCATCTTTTCATTTTATTTCCAAATGTATATTGAAAAGACACAAAACAAAATAGAAATCCAAGCAACAGAAGTTGATGTTGATTTGCAAGGCAGCTTCATTTGTTCATTGATATTCTATTGTAATTACATCAGAGATTGAGATATCATCAATAAAATAGGTTGTCTTCATTACTCATTGCAGTCTCAATAAGATCATAAAGTCTGCCTTTTAGAGATATTCTTTGATATAAATCATTTTACTGATTGAAAAACAACAATACCAAATTAGGTATGAGACTTACAGAGAGCACGGACAAGCAATGAACAAGAAATCACATAGCAAGGACATGCTCCTGGGCTGCTACAAAGCTTCATCTTCAGCAGGCTCAATCCAGCAGTCTTTCAGAGAACTATACTGTATATTAGACATAAGACCAGAAAAATCCCAATTTCTCATGTTTCAGGAAAATATTCAATTTGTATCAAATAGCTCTGCAAATAGAATGTTTGCAGAAAGTGATTTTTGCATGTCAGCAGACCAGTGTTTTAACACTAGAGATTCCTTGTTTAACTGCAGATAATTGGAGTACACTTAAAAATGCACATACATTGTAATTCCAGTATTTTAAGACAAGTAAGACAGAAAATGTTAAGGTGACATACACTTATTATTTTCTCTCTGACAATTAGAATTAGGAAGGAAGAAAGCAATTTGCAAACGTGATTTTGAATTAGATTAAGAGACTGGTGAATATTTTAAAGGTGTCTGCCAGAAATGCTTTCTGAACAATTCAGGTCTCACAAGGAACTACTGGAACTTCTAACAGAAACTGTATGTCAAATGCATGCACTGTTGTTATGATATCCCTATGGCAGGATCCCAGATACGTGGAGAATAAATGGTATGGAGCATTCCATGCTTTCCTGATCATTATGTAGTATTATCACAGTCTATAAATTTGAGATTTGAGGCAGTTTTTTCTTTGAGAAGACAAAGTACAAATATGGAACCAAAAGATGGCACTCATTCCAATTCTATAAAAAATAAAATAGAATAAGAGAAAACATGTGAATGATGAAGCAGAATCTAACAATGTTTGTCAGCGTGGTAAGTCATGGTCTCACAAATCACCTGCTGTCAATATTTTTGCAGGCATCTGAAAATACTGGGATCTGACGGAGGATAATGAGGTGGCATTATGGGTTCCTTGGGAAGCTCCTCCCAGGAAGAACAGTGTGGCAGGAAGCCTGAAAGTGCTTGTTTAAAAATTTAATGAGTAAAGGGGGTACCTGGACAGAGTGGGAGCATTCAGTTGGCCTCTCCTCACCAAAGAGATAGTATATGTAGAGTAGACTGGAAAGAACTTTGCAAGAAAGACAATTATCTCGTACTTAAAAGTTTGAACTAAACTATTAAAATTGTTAATATGAAAATGACTGCAATCCTGATTCCTCTTCAGTGACAGAAGTCACTGATCAACACAGCACTAAACAGATGCTCATTCTGCAAATCACTATTAAATGTTTGTTACTGTCCCTCTGCTAGATATTAAGGTTTCATGACCTTTCCTTAATCTGCTTCAAACAGACTCATTAAACCATAGAGGAAAGTGGATTGAGTTTACCCCACTCATTTAATCTGAAATGGATTAGGGAATGCTAATCCATTCCCTACAGATCTGGGGTTACTAAATCTTCCAGCATCACCATGAGAACTGGAAGATGATGTTTGTTTATCACCATATTTAAATAAAAAAAGCCTGGTCTCAACATATTCTTTGAGCAAATAGGAGATTCAGTTTTCACCCAGCCCTATAGCTCGTGAAATGTCTTACAACAGGACACATTAAGGCAGTGAAGTATCTGCCATAGCCGGCTCAGCACACCCTCCATACGGACAAGTTTCTAACCTTCTCTGGTCCTTATCCCTTTCTAAGGGGATAAGCAGCTAGAGGACAGAAAGCTCAACCCCAGTGACTTAGACAGCAGATCCTGGGAGTCCTTGTTCCAGTGCTGGGGGCAATGAGAGTAGCAGTCCTGCGATACACAGAATCTCACCAAGTGCTGAGAAAACCCCTTAGGCCAAAACTACTTTTCAATAAGACCGGTTTCTACAGCTCAGAGTTGATGTTTCACACTCCCACTAGCCTCTACAATGATATCAGTTAAGTTCAGCCGAGTTGTCAAGCTTCTCTTCAAAAATCCTCCTCATTATTATTACCTTTGGAAACTTATTAACATAGCCATGGCAAAGAAAAGAAAAGAAAAGAAAAGAAAAGAAAAGAAAAGAAAAGAAAAGAAAAGAAAAGAAAAGAAAACTTCCACTTCAACAAAGCAAAGGAAAGAAATCAAAAAGTTCCAACAATTTCCCCTCTCCAGACAATCTCAGCCTGTTAGTAAACAACCTACCAACAGATGGAAGTGGGGATTTCCATTCCCAATGCTCACATTTGGGTTGGAACATATTAAAGTTCATCCTTTGATGCTATGGCACTTTGTTTGCTGGCTTTAGTAACTTGAAAATGAAAGCTGTGTTCCCCAAAAGAGTGAGCTGGGAGCACTAAACCACCCGGTTGCTCAGGAGAAAGAAGGCTAGGACACGAGGAGGCTGTGTCCTCTGAAGCTGGGCAGGTGGTAACACTGCTGGGACACAGGGAAGCTGAGGGTGAGGGGCCCTGGAGAATGGCCTTCAACCTCCAACTCTGTCACATGTCAGCCTGGACATGCAGAAGCATTTCATGTTTCTAACAAAAGCCAAGCCTGGGCTGTCCCTGCATCATTCCAGGATTCAACCCTCCATCTAATCAGTGGTTTCAGTGGGTTGCAACAGCAGGGAGAGCCCTCCCCGCCCCACCAGTGGGACTGCAGGCTGGCAGGGAGCTGAGGCGGCGCAAACAGCTGAGAACTAGTTTGCATATTATCGAAGTTTTACTTGGGATTAAAAAAAGCAGATTTGCATCAAAAAGAATCTGACTTTGGCTGTAATATGGTTGGTACTGTCAGACCTACTTTTAATCTAACAAGCACCATGTTGTTTAACAGCACATGATGCGGGACCAAAATTAGTAAATGAAAGCACCTTTCTTATCTGCATGTTGAGTTTGGTAGAGAAACCCAAGGCTCATCCTTCACAAAGGTCAGATAATCTACTTGGGGGGAAAGATCATTAGATAACCGTCTCTCTCTGTAAAATGAGCACCTGATTATTCAAGTCGGGTTTGAATTGTCTCCCTTGTACACGCGGGGTGTTATTTTAAGATTTGTTCTAGAGATTGTACTCTGCATTTAAAATCTCCTTTGTAAGTAATCGTCTGCTATCTCCTTTGTTCTTGTCAAACAGATGAAGGAGGGAACTCCTGCCAGCTTTTTTGTTTCTCATTTGGCATAGTGCTATAAATCGTAGAAGCAGACCCTCATAAAAGCTTTTATTCAACATCTTTTATTAATAATCTGTGTGTGTGTGTGTGTGTGTGTGTGTGCACATGTGTCTTTATAATCATGTATATTTGCAAAAAAGGAAGGAGGGCACTACCAAAAAATTTAAAAAAAAGAACCTGAACCTTAGATATTTGAGCGTTCAGTTATCACATTATTAGGCCAAGTGAAGAATTTGGGTTAATTTATGAACCGTTTTGTCTTTGAAACTCCCTGGCTACATATACTCGTTTATACAAGTCGAGGAAATCAGTCAATAAGCCAGAATTCTCCAACAACCTTTTCATTTTTTCATGCCGTTTTCCAAATACAGTCTGAAATATTGAGATGTTCAGCATTAGAACTGAATGCTGTTCTTTATAACTATTATGCTGAGCACATTTATAAATGTGTAGTGCACTTTAGAAATACAAGGTAGCACTATCTAAGTGCAGTGTATTTATTCAGTGTTGTAAATATTCATGGTGCTTTTTATGTCAATAGAAAATAAATTATATTCTGCTCTTGGTTAGGGTGGTACTGATCTCTGATTATTCCACTGACTACATAGTGGTGCTCTATAGACTTTAAGAAGTGTAACTAATACAGTGATACGGCCTATGTAAGAAAAAAATGGGGGGAAAAAAAACCTGTTGAAGTACAAGGCTTTTCAGGCTCTATGTTCATTCGGCTCTGAGATCTGACCCTAGAGTTAGATAACAGGCATTTTGTAGTCAGAATTGAAACTGTAGTTTGAGGTGTCTGCCTTGGGAGAAACTGCAGACATGTAGAAAACCTTTGTGGATGTTGTTAGTCATTTATAAGTACCCCATGAAGGCTGCTATAAAGTAATTGGTGTTTGCTAATCTCAGCTCTACTCTTTCAGACAATTACTGTGCTAATGGATACTGTCTGAATTCAAATGGTTAATGACAATATATCAAGAGGCATAAGAGGAGAAAGAAGGGAAATGAGCAAACTTTTGTTCAAACTCTCGTGGCAGTTAGTTAAGGGATATATTCCCTTAATCATTTGCAGAGCTGCAGGTGAGCACACTATTGCTATTTTTTAGTATATGTTAAACTTAATCTGGAACTCTGCAGAGACTTTATATTTTAGGTGCTGGAGCAGTCATTTGGTACATTATAAAGTGGCAGATGAATAATGGTGAGTCTGAGTCTTAGGGCAAATATATATAGCTGGAAAAGTAAGAAGGTTTGCAGTAAAAGCAGTATGTAAGAACTGAGAATTAGGGTTTTTGAAATAGAATAGCCTAACTAATGGTCCTAAGTCTCTAGGGTGCAGAACTCAAGCTTGCCCCATGAGACCCAGGGACTTAGGTGGAAGTTGGAAGAGCTGAATCCAGGTCTACATCCCAGACAGTTCTTGAGACTCTTTGGAACAGGCTAAGACACAGTTACTTTTTATTCCCCTTCTTTTCTTTGGAGAATAATTTTAAAACTATGAAATTAACAGAGAAAAAATGATATATTTTTGTTCCTTTACTTTTACCTTCTCCATTTTAAACTCTGAGATGACACCCCATTTACATCTTCAAGAAAGTCAAGAAAGTCACTGAAAGAGATTTCGGTGCACAGTCCGTAGATGGATACCTTAACCTCCACCAGTGTATCATATTGGTGCTGGCTCTTTCATCTTTGTTATCAAAATGTGCAAAACATTGTAGTTTCTTGTTTCTGAAAAAAAAATGAAAAGCTGAAAGTTTCTACAAATTATGAGATTTGTTATAACACTGTAAATGAGCAACACCATTAGGATCTAACATAAAATGATGTTGCGCTTGCAATCAGTTCATAGTAAATTATGCTCTCATTTCTTACTAGACTAGCTGATTGTTTTTTTTGTTCTCTGTAACACAGAGGTATTTTTTCTTCCATAAAATAGGACTGATATACTTAAAAGGCAGAGCCAGGGTAGAAATTTCACAGATATTTTACAAGCAGCTTATGGACTAATGCAAAATCAAAGGTAACACTTCACCTGGTTGTAGCCATTTGTAAGCTGACCTACTAGAGTAAAGCTAAAGTCACAGATCTGTGTCTTAGCTGAGTGCAGCCTGTGAAGGAATCTAAGGCTGAGAAACCTGCTCCTTTCATCTTCAAATCTTATCTTAAATATTAACAATATCATGTTCCAGTTCTTTCATGTCAAATCTTAAGAAGAGGCCCATGAATTATGGATTTCCTAGTCAAAGTCTTTTTCTTCTGTGATTGTTTTAATGGTCATCAGACATGCTGGACTGATTAGTTTTCAAAGCACTGTTGTATATTTTCTGGAAAGACATACAAAGGAGTGGAAGGAATCTGTGCTTTGTCACTGCTCTCTACATCTGAACTAGTGAGGCACCTCTGAGATACAAATACACAGCTTGGTCTATATGTCCACTTAGGTCTTGGCCTCTCGACAAATGGGGTACCTGTTCATACTAAACTTGATGATAGTTTCAGTGATAAGGACCTAGAGGTTGCAATCTTTCCAACTCATTGTGTCCCATTTCTCAAAACATAGTCAAATGCACAGCAAAATAAAAGAGGTTTGGTTATTGGGACTTGTCCCCCCAAGTATTTGTTTGCATGATCATGATTCATAATTTCATGATCCTGTTTCATAACTGGTTCATAATTTCACCTTGGTGTAGGGAGCTTGAGCTGCATAAGGGTAACATTGTCTGGTTGCAGTCGGGGTGCCCAGCACTGGTGCTGGTGAGACCTGCCAGGGTGGTGGGTCTGCCAATAAATAAAGGGAGAACCCCCAAATACACTAGCAGTTCTGCCCACCACCATATTTCTCCTTCTTCTCATGGCATTATATTTATTCTGGCTGGGTAAGTAGCTTTTTTATCTTGCCCTCAATATCTCATGGCAGTGACTCCAGCAGTGTGCACTGTGGAGCAGTAATTCTTCCTGTGAATTTTATACCTGGGCAGAATAATTTCTTTGTCCTCCTGTTATGGGAGAGTAAATAAGACCATCAGATTTACCTTCTTCAGGTCATGTCTCTATATTGTGATTTTTCTAACTCTGCTGCTCTCTAAACTAAACAATATTAAGCTATTTCAATTTCTTCTATCATTATCCATAATGGACTTTTAGAGCCAAGAGAGGTGAGAATAAATATGAGAAGAGATCATTGTTTTTTTCACAGAAAGCTGATCACATAACTTTTGTTTTACACAGCTCTCACCTGTTTACTTATTTTCTGATTTAGCAAAAGAATAGGAGCAGATGGTGTTGCTGGAGATACCTACAGTGAGAGGGTAGCAGATCTAAATGAGTTTGCAGAAGAGATTTGAAAGGAAGAAGTGAAATCAGTGAGCAAATAGCTCAGGAAATACTGGAGAGCAGGATTTGCATGGGGAAAAAAGCATAAGGAAGGAAAAGGAAGGGTATGGTGGGCTGAACTCAACCTGCTATAGGTGGTAGCACTAGCTGAAATGTTTAATTGGTATATTTCTTTCTGGAGAATGTTTGCTTCTGGTGGTCCAAAGGTAAAAGGAAAAAATGTAAATCATACCAAAACCACATACTAAATACTATTAATTTTTAATGATAAAAAAGCTTGATATTTTTCCATTTATATATACAACATATCTTATATATTATATATTTTTATACATTATATTATATATTTATATATATAAACATAATACATATATAATATACATATATATATATATAATTTCACCAAGAACAAGTTTTTGTTTTGTCCACTGAAAAATCAAAACCTAACATTGATTTTAAATAATTCTGCACCAAAAGCAATTGATTTTTTTAATAGCTGGAATGATTAGTTAAAATAGTGGAGACATGAATAGTCAGACATGAATACACAGCTCAGAGAGGTGCAGAATGAACACAAGGAGTGAAACCTAAGCATGCTGATTCCTTGTGTTCTCCTCTAATGATTTATCACTTCTTAATTAAATCTGTTAGATTTTTACTTTTTTTAAATTGTGAGTCCAAACTATTTATTTTTACAACATACCATGAAGACTGCTGGTGAATTCTGGAGGTCCCTATGCTTTGGTAAACTATTTTATAATCACCAGAGAAGAAACTGGTGTCCCATAATATCAGTTTTATAAGCTTTATATTACAGTATTTCTGCATTAAAGCTGTCAGGACTATTTCCCCATAGGAGTCCATGCAGCTACTCCACACCAAACATGACCACAGAAAACAGCCTACATACTTTTTTGTTTTAATGAACTGGTTTAAACAGAAAGGCTTTGGGAACTGGCTTACAACATTGCTGAGGACGAACAAAGCAGGTGGAGACTCAGTTCCCATTCCTTTACACAGAACCATGTTGGTTAAATGGAATTAAAGTCAGTAACAAAACCAAATGCTTTTGCCAGCTCCAGCAGAACTAGTAATATTTTGCCTGATCATATCACAGAAGCAGTGAATGGCTTTGGGTTTCAAGCTTAATGGAGGTAAAAAGGCCACTTAGAAAAAGATGAAACCATACTGAGCTTCCTACATTACTTTGAAATTACAGTTTTTAAGAGAGGGCTTTTTAATGTCACTTTTGCAACTCTTTTAGAAGAACTGTGCACAAAGGGTTGCTTATTACTGTCATTTAATCTAGATCTTATTGAAATCAACATGTACAACATCAGATCATCAACCATCAGACATTTAACTGGATATTTTCAATTTTTGATATTATATAAGAAACAGAGCTGGAAGTAACATTCTCCAAAGCAAATGTCAGTCACATTGGAAGTAAAATTGAAGACAATTCTGTGGATTTGAAAGATGGCTTAAAAGTCCAGGAGGAGAATTGTCTCAAATTCAGAGCTTTTTTTCTAGGCTTAAATGAGTATTTTAGGAAAATTTACAGTATCATCAGAGGCAGATGGTTTTCTCTACCATATACCTGGTCCTCTTATTCCTCTGCTATGCATACTTAAGTCACTTCACCTGTCTGTGCTTTCTTCTCCTGCCACCCATCTGTGTAGTTAGATTCTTTCTTAAGGGATCTATATGCACAGTATTGAGCATAAGGTGCCTGATCTCAGTAACAGTTGCTGCTATATATTTTTTAACGGCAGTTTTTATATATGTGCTCAAGAAGATTTCATGACATTTTGTGATGTGATTGTCTCATGACTTTTGGAAAAAAGTCAGCAAAAATGTTTCAAGTGTCCTCTCCATCCTCAAAATAATGCCAGGCAAAACTGGAGCATACACTGCTCCATAAATTAATAATCTAAATATCTAGGACAAGGGGTCAGATGAATTTTTCAGAAAACAAGCCAGAAGATCATGATCATTCCCTAAATATAAGACTGGACTAATTCCTCTCAAAATGCTAAGGTTACTCTAGGTTTGCATATGAATGAAGGACAGTGCAGTCCCCTATTCAGATAAACCAAGGTGAATAGGTGAAACCAGAAACTTAAAAACACTGTGAGAAGGATTTCAAAAAATTTTTAGTTGAAGCTCTGGATAACATCAGTGTTATCTGTTTGTTTCCATGGAGTCTGTCATAAAGCTTTGAAGAGCCTGAGAGGGGATGGATACTGTGAGTTCCAGCACTATACCCCTTCCAATCAAAATAATGTTTCAGGTATAGAAATAAATCAAAGAAACTGGGCTCAGTATCAGATGATAAGATTGCATCCAGCATAGTCTAAGCCCACTGTGGCAGGGAGCTTTGTGTGAGCCTTCTGCACTGTTCTCAAATTGCTCACTCTCCCTTTAGAGTTTGTTACCTGGTGAACACACAAACTACCAGCAGATCATCAAAGCACCTTTGTGCTCTGAAGACGGACAGCAATTGATCCTGCTTCCAAAAAATCTCTGCTGAGGCCATCACTTAATTAAAGGCAGAGAAGCCTCAGAAAGAAGCTGCCACATACCAAAGCAGATCATGTGTGATATGACTGCATGATGATATACTAGGCACTAGGCTGGATGCCTGTGATTTTCTTGTGCTGATCTTACATGCTTGGGCCAAAGCCTAAGTTAAAAACAGAGATTAGACAGATGCATGGAGACTGAATGTATCAGAGGTTTTTAAGCACAACGATCTGAATGCAACCTGTTGCTAAAGAAGTCTTTAAAGCGCTGATTGTTGAAGACTGGGACGATAGAAGCAAGGGAAGAATAACTTCAGAATTGCTGTTTCTTTTATTTTTCATCAGGTATTCACACCTGGAGACAGAAACGGGATACTAAGCTACATGGACCTTTACCAACCTAAATACAGTTCCTTCCTATGAGTCTGCTATTCCTTTAATTTATGTGAGGCAGAAATGTCTCCTTTGAAGGCAATTGTCCTGAATCATTTCCACTGACTTCCATTTTAAGTTTTAAATTGAGCTGCCTTGGCAGGAAATATGTGTAAAAGAAGACACAGTTATTTCCACTGAAGTAAGGCACTGTGGGGAGGATAGATCCCCATGGACTCAAAAGCTCTCTTGGCAAAAACTTTCACACATCCATTAGCTTCAGTGGACATATGTGGATTTACTCAGTGCTGAACTTGGAACCTACTATTGCTGCATAATCTGGGAAAATACATTACATGGAAAAGGCTCGTTATTTTTGCAAGCAAGCAGAGGGGATGAGTGCCAACCAAACATTGTGTGGCTGTTCTCAAGCAAACAGAAAAGGTCTGTGACATTTTCCTCTTCGCGTTCCTAGGGAAATTCTGCAGCAGTTAATCTGTTTGTTTAGGGACTCGTGGGAGAGGTTGTGAATCCATGCAGAACTCTACTGATGATAATAATGTTAATAACTTTCTCAAGAGCAGACAAGCTGAGACAAGAAAGAACATGGTAATGAACTCATGAAAGAAGACCTGACGGTAGAGTCACACTTCACCACCGTTTTATTAACATTTGCTAACAATGCATTTGATGCCAGGAGGAATACCGAGATCTTTGGACCTCGTCAAGTGCTGATTCTGTTGTCTTCTCAGGTTCTTTTTCTGGCTTTATCCCCATAGTAGGTCAGCACTGTGGAAGGGTTCTCAGCAGGTAGTTTTTCACTTGCATCTTCTGTTCAGAGAATATGAACAGGGGATATTTTTACATGACGACAGCAAGATGTCTATTTAAGGAGGAAGATAGAATTTAACATCAAAGGAAAACCTGGTACAGTATATTGAAAAATGAGCAACTAATGGTGTCTGAGCAAGGGAAAAGCAGAGCTGAAGTCCTGTTGGCAACTTCACGTGGCAGGTGCCACTGACTCCAGAACACGAGTTTGAACAAGTTCCCTAGGACTTTATTGTTTCTTGCATGATGTTTGGTTTCTCACTCCGCTTACAGTGTGAGATCCTAATGAGCTTTTCTGTGTCCCCCCATATGCTGTGGGCAATGTTTCATATATTTTCTCTGCTCCCAATAACTATTGCTTAAAGGAGAAGTCATCCCTTCTAGAGCAGTCAATGAGTAGAGTTTTCCTGGCCAGGTCCACTCCCAAAGGAAATATGATGAAGTTTGCTGATTTGGAGCATTAGCTTATCTCCCCTCCACTCTGAAGAGTTTGTAAAGACGCTGCCAGTCTTTCACCCAGTCTCCCACCTCAGTTAGGGGCTCCTGAAAATCTGGTAGTTAGCTACACAGTTCTTGTGACAGGGATATTTTACCAAAGAAAACCTTAATATCCTAAGAGCTGTATTCATCTCACTCAACATTTGCTATCTAAAATGGAAGTGTGCAGTCCAAACTAGCTTTCTAGCTTTTCTCTATATTCAGTGGAGAGAAGAAGGAGGAATTCAGAAGGTATTTTCTATAGGTACTTTACAAATCAGCGTATGCACCAGTGTCTGGATAAGAATAATCACTCTCTGAGTGACTTTTCATTGGTCATAGCGGGAGCCGAGACAAGATGCTTCAGCACTACAGGGCTAAAGCTGGGACACATGTTCTGCTCCATGACAGCAGTGCATCATTCAAAATCATCTTTGAAGGTACTGTCAGGGATAAGGACACAGACAGCTCCTCTGTTCTGTTTCTTAGTTCACTCTTCCCTTTTTTCCTCAGAAATAGGAAGGACTAATTATTTGAATGTAAAAGTAAGGTGCTTGTTACAGATTTTAGATTTCATATGGAATAAAACGTGGGTTCCTACCCCCAAAACCAAAAGAAGAAGATATTACATTTGAACAATCTAAGTGTCTGACCTGTCCAATCTAAGATGCATTTTTGCTGTGAGGGAAGGCAGACATGCTTGCTCTCTTCACCACAGTAACAATACTCTAATTTATTCTACTAGACTTTGCCACAATTTAATGATGGAAAAAAAAAATCTTCCTTGAGTTGTAGCAATCAACTGTTTGACTTTTTTTTCCATTCTTTAATTTCCATTCTTGCATGCCATTCTTTTCCATTCTTTTCCTTTCATTCCATCAGGCAATTTAGTGTTGCAGCTGTTTTCAAAGCTCATTGATTCAAAGACAGATTTGCACCTTCAATAGACAGCACTGATGTACTGTGGTGGCAGGCCCACATAAGTCAGGGATTAGGGAATGTAGGAGGGAACAGAGGTGCTTCAGCTGGTCTTTGGTATGAAAAGAAATCTGATTTACTGAAATGAGCTTTGGTCAGGCTCTTAGATTATTTACTGTCACTGCAGAACATCATTACCTTATAGGACTCACTGCAGCCCTAAACGGAACAAAGAGAATAATAGATACTGGAAAATTAATGATGAAGAAGACTGAAGAGATGTTGGGGCCTATACAACCAATGAATCCCTGAAGTTTTTACCCACTGCCACCCGAACGGACAAAACATTGATGGAGTTCTCCGCAGAAGCGGATGAAAATAATCAAGGAATTCTTTAGGACTTCCAGTTCAGGAGAGCCTCTGGAGCACTGCAAGCAACATAAGGCTTTCTGCTTGTCAAATGTACAGATAAATAACCCCTTTTTAAAACTGAAAGGTAGGCTATTTCTTTTTTGTCTGAAGAGTGAATGATATTGAATCCTTTGAAATTCTTTCCTTCCATTTTAACAAAAGTATTGTTAATTTGCCTTCCCTCCTCACATCCTCAAATCCTGTTAGGAGGCATCCAGATTTTTATAAGATTTTGTATGCGGTTTTGGTGAAGAAAAATAAAATCATCAAAAAGCCTATTTTGCATGTGGAGAAAATCCAGTTTTATTATGGTTGAAAATATGTCACAAGAAACTGCTTTTAAGAGAAAATCATTTTTCTATTAGAGTAAAACAAACAAAAAACTACCATTCATTCTTTCATTTTTTTCTTTTCTAACAAGGTCTATTTTAGGGCTCCCTGAGAGGAATAATGCAGTCTTTCATCAATGATCAAATCCCATCGCAAAATGTATCAGTCCCTGCTGGCTGAATTATACTGAATTTGGGAATTTTACTTTGATGTAATACTGCATGATGTGTGACTTGCTATTCAGTATAGTTGTTAGAAGGACTTCTCTGCAAAGCAATTGCTTCATATCATACCTGTAGCACAAGAGGTTTTTTTTAAAAAAAACTTTCCTTTTTCAAAAGAAATCCACTTTGCTTTCCTCATTTCAAAAGGCAACGCAAGGTTCTCTGTGTGTATGTAAAACTCTCCTGGCACCTGACGTACGCATAAAAGACTGGGTTCAATTTAGCTGGTTGTATCCTCCGTTTTAAGCTTCTGGAGACTATTAACTTCAAAGCAAAGCTTTCTTATAGAAAGCTAGTGATCCTGCTTTCTCTCCCAGCAGTCTCCCCATAATTTATTTAGTACTTGGTTACATGGTACCTTGATCCTGTAGGGAGATACAACATTGTTACTGGATATACTTTGAACTGGCCTTTATATGGCCCAGAAAATGCTGCATCAAATACTGATGTTTGACACACACAACCTGACTTTTCAAACAATTGTTTTTCAAGCTAAACCCATTACTGCTCAAAATCTGACTTGGTACCAAGTCATCCATTCAATGCATATAAGCTTTACGTGGAAACCTGCTGTAATTGCAGGGCTAGCATGGAAAATGTAAAAGCATATTCAGCAAAACACTTCCTTTGACTTTGGTTCATTATGGACCAGTGCGTCTCCTTTACAGTCTGCCCAGGGAAAAGGACGGTGCACAGTGCTCCTACCCAAGGGCAGGGTACGTTAGGCTGGGTGACTGCTGTGCTAACCTCTTTTTTTGTATGCACAAAATTAGCTGAGACATTGCTACGTTGTGCTCCCTAAGTGACAACCATCTTCTTGCTCTAGAAGGAGAAAAATATTTCAAAGACTGTTTTAAACGTACACCAGGATATGGTGGGGTGGAGAGGTGCTAGGCTTCTCCCACATTTTTCACTCCCACTGAACGGCATCAGATGAGCAATCCCCACTGCATCAGGCAGGGCCTGGGGGTGCGTGCGAGCGACAAGCCGCGGGGATCAGCGGCTTTGCTCTTCCAGGCTCTCCTTCCTCGCCAAGCTGCAGCCTTTGGCTTTCCAGCGTGAGGACCACATCCCAGCGAGGAATGTGGAATGGAAAAAAGGAGTCTCTGCAGTGAATGTGTAAAGACTTAAAAAATCAATTTTAAGAAGCTGAGGTACTTGTTCATGTGTCACCGCATATTTTAGCCAAGACCGTTCTTCTTATCAAGAAGAAAGGCAGCACTGAGGAGAAATTATTTTTCCCCTGTGAGTGGCAGCATTATTAATCTGTGTGATTAATTCTGTGACTATTAAAGAAACTGCAAGGCACTCTCCATTTAGTTAATATCACTAACAAATACACATCTGTCACTCAGAATACTGTGTACTCAGCAATGTTGTTCTTAAGGTATGAAATATTTACTATTTATTATGATTGTTACTTTTGTCATTTATTGGCTTGTAGCAGCCAAAAACATGCCAGGCGGTTTGTGGAGGAACTAAAAACATTTTCAAACCAGGCTACCTTAAAGTTAGGTGCTCAGCTACAGCATTAGATATTTTGGCCTTGATTCATAAAAGTCCTTTCACCATATATCTGAATCCTCTAGGGTACATGTTAAACACATGCCTCAGTTCTTTGCTGGGGAAGGAAGAAATCAAGAGGAATTGTGCTGGATCTGGCCTATGGCTAGAACCGCCCTCCTGGCTTTGCACTAAACAATTGCTTTTCCCCTTAGTGCTGAAAATGTGTGCAGAATTTGCTGGAGATTTGCAGATTGTTCTCCCATGGTGCCATTTCCAGCAGATGGATCTTGCATATATTTACCTCTATTCTTAGCCTATGTGGTTGAAAATGCCTGATAAGAAGCCTCCTCTGTTTGTCTGTAACTCATTCACAGCAGACCCCACCAGTCCATTAATGCCTTTTTATGATTTCATACTCCTTGCATCTCCTGCACCTAAAATTCTGACAGCAAAAATTTAGTGGATAAGAAAGAAACAACAAACAAATTTATACTAATAATAATTTAAAATAATGCCTCTGATGTATACACTTTCATTTCTGTCCAAAATATATCCATTAATTTTGAGGTAGGTTTTATGAAACTGCTGTTAAATTATGGATGGATATAATTATAACAAATACTGCTTTCTTACAGTTCTTAAGGAGCTCAATGAAGTTATGATAATAATTGCAGTCATGTACAGTTTCCATGGCTCAAAATACAGCTGAGTGTTGACAGGATGGATTTTCCCTTCATGGTGCAAAATTGTATAATTTTTCAGCCTTTTCACCTTGCCTTTAACTTCTTACCCTAGTGGTATTAGGTATAGACTTTAGAGACACCAAACAGACTGGATGGACTTCAATGAACATTCATTCAAGTGCTTACTATCAGTTAGGATTTTACATATTGTTAATGACACTGGGAAAGAGAAATTTCAAGTGTAGAAAAAAAATTCTCTTCTATGTATTGTATTCTGTTGTCTTCTGCCTGTTATGACTTTATTTTTCTGTTCTATTTGTGCTGCATGTTTTTTTATATCTTGTAAAATTAAGTCAAATTGTGTTCTCAAACCATTTCCATCTCAGATTTTGATAAATGTGATTCTCTCTCCCTATATTTCCATAGACTTCACTGAATTGCCTTTAATTGAGACCATTTGTTACGAGATGATATCAGAGCTCAAGACCAATGGCTGAGTTTTCTCTTCATAATGCTGCTCCCAGCATACAATCAGATAGAGTCTTCAGAAACTTAGAGCCTTTTTAACTAACAGTATAACTCACTAGTAAATATAGAAGGTTATAACATCTTAAAATAATTTATGGTGCTGTCAGGCCTGAGGAAGAAAAGACTTCTCTTGGGAAGCAGTTTCAGCAGGAACTTCAAAAATTGTATGTTTGATAAATAGCACCACAACTAACAATGTTCAAAGTGCAAGGATCAAGGGAACTTTATGTAAGGAATTTAGACTCTCAAGTCCACACAAAACTATTATGGAAGAAGACGCTATGACTGAGCAAAAGCTGAGTGTTTAATATGTCAATGAAATCTACTGGAGAGAGATATCTACTGATCTTTTGGGATCTGAATTTTAACCTCTCTGTATACCAGTATCTCATTGATAAAAAGGATGCTTCCTTTTATCCTAAAAGAGTAATTTTTCCACCCCTCTAAAATTTTTGAGAGTCTTAAACATGTTTCTATCTTATATTAAGGCCCACCATTCAACCTATCAAAAGCTGTGTAAAACACAATAATAATTATAACTGTGATCAAACGAAATATTGCTGTTACATGACTTCTGAGTATTTATCATTTAACTTTTTTATATTTTTCAGTTGCATTTTAGCTGATATTTTAAAACAGTAAGTTGCTTCACCTTCAAATGGTTTCAAAATTAAATGCTTTAATTTGAAAATCTTATTTTTTCTTTTAAAACAAGTTGCACCAAGAGGTCCACTGAAACAGTCTCATGAAAAGTACTGCTTCCTTACAAACTGGCATTTTCTAATGAAAAACATTTTATTGGAAGACTCCTGGCAATTTCTATTCCTTGATATAGACTGTGGCTGTTGGACTAATGTGTTATGGAGGACTAGGAAGCTCTTCCTTTAAAAGACAGGTCTGTTTACCCCTACGTGATCCAAGGATGGATTAATGGATGGATAGACAAGTGCTTTCAAATGAGTTTCTCTTGACAATATCATGGTAACTACCAAGTTAAATTTCCTTAAAGCTCCCTTTAGCTCTTGTGGACAGAACGACACTGAGCATACTGAATTTAGAGGACAACTGCATTCTGCTATTGCTATCTTTGTTCCTTTGCTAGGACCATATGCTTTGACAGAGATAAGAAAGAGAGGATTTGCTGTTTGTGAATACTCATTGTAACTGTAATGAATGAGATAACACTGATTAACAAAGAAATTAAGAGCTCTGTTCTTTGGAGAACAGAGTACCCCAATCCATCAATCCATTTAAGTAAGTACTCAACATGAAACAGGTGAGTAATTCTACTGATCCCAATTTCTTACAATTTAAACACGTTTAAGTGCTTTATTAACACTTGAACCTTGCAACAATTCCATTTTTCAACAAAAACTTATAGTCAGAAACAGGGAAAATATGTTTTGACAGATGGAACACAATCTGTCCTTATTTTGATGTATCTAAACAGTTGCATAAAAAATTTTCTATATGTCCATATATCTGTATATTTGTGTATTATCTTCTTTTTCAATTAGATGCTCTCCTTTGAAACCTTTTTACATTATGGTGTTTAGAACAAACTTCTGAATTTCCCATTAAAATACAGTTTGAGTTATGGTACTGAATTCAGGTTATTTTTCATAAGGAATCACTCTCTTTTCACAGAGGAAAGAGACTACTGACAGCATCTCTGAGCTACAGCTGTCTGGGTATCAGAGAAGAGAATGGCAATATCTTTCATCTCTAAAGTGGCTTCAAGCCTCATGAACGTTTCAGGGAGGAGCCCAGAAATGGACCACAACAATAGCTTCACGCTGACTTCTATTAGAATGGCCTGGAAAATCACACCAAAAATATGGAATAGAAAACGTTGCTCCAAAAAATATCCCCCCTTGCTAGGCCAAAACTTTGGGATTCAGCTGGTCCCCTGTGTAAACATCCAGAAACTCACACAAACATATTCCCTCCATACACATTTGCATCTAACTTCCCTTCTGTGCGCAAGTCCTACAGAGGTGGAAACAGTTGACTTACACCCAATTTACATAATAAACAGCCTCATCAAGGCTGCTGTAGTGATTGTAACATAGAAAGCTGAGAATTTATTTGACTTTCAGCCTAGCTCCTGATGATGGGCCCAGCAACACATCTGTCCATCTGTCTGTCTCCTGGTATTTCTATCAAACTGATTGCTGAGGACACTTTTCCCAGATGTGGAAAGGCAAATTACAGTGATGCAAAGTCTGTGTGCTGAGAAGGGAGACCACAAAGTGGGAACAACAGCAGTCATATGAAGAGAGGTTGCTTAATACGCTCTGCAAAGTTGTTCCTTAAGAGGAACAAATACGTTGCTCTTGACCTGACTTTTCAAAGTCTTTTCTTTATCATCATAACTTCCGAAGGGAGAGCGGGGGAACCAAAAAAGACAATAACAAAAAAAGAGATCTCTTTAGAAATGGGTTTAACCACAAAAAAAGCTTTTCAGAGGGGCTGAGACAACTATTTGCTCCACACATGGCTCTTTCATTAAGTTGTTACCTTCCCAGTGTCTGTCTTCAACTGTCTTGCTCTCTCAGCAGTTGAATACCATCAGTGATGTTTAAAATGCATGCTGTCTGCATCTCATGCTGTTACATGTATACAAAGCAGCCATGCAATGTTCAAAAGGCAGCCTGGCCTCTTCTCTATTGTTGCTTGCCAGTTATGGCATAATGGAGCTTATTTATACCCCAAGTTATACTCTCTTAAAGTTCCCTTCTCATTTTGGCAGTCAGGAGAAGTTAACTGCGATTGGTAAGCTGTGGTCCAATATGCAGTGTGGGGGAACCGTCCCACCAAAAGCACGAGAGCAGCCTCATTTTCTTGCATGATGCGCTCCCTCCAGGAACCTGGGACACTTTGGCTGAGAGCCGTGTTCAGTTTTGCTGATGTGATCCTTTGCCAGCTAGATAATCACCCCTTAAAAACAGGCAGGCACACATCTTTATCAAGCGAGTGCATTTCATGATCGTAAAGTGCCATCTCCAGCGTGCTTCCATACCCCATACCGTGAGCTGCAGACTGCCTGCCCTCCCCACCCCCACTTTAATTAAGAAGCCCTCTCATGCTCATGCTGGGGCTATTGTACATGTTAAGCCTTGGCTTTTCCAGATCCATTTCTCTTCTTTAAAGCCTTATTGCTTCCACACAATCTGCAGAGGCTGTTGCATTGCAAGTGGAGCTGTAATGCGTTCATTTGTACATAACTTTGCCCTAGGAATAGTCACAATGGGAATACCGAACTGCTGTTGGCTTGATGTATGCACGAGTACCAGAATGGTTCCAATCATCACCTTCAGAAAGATCCAGTCTTGGGGGTTCAAAGAGATGGCAAGAAGGAGAAACTTTTTAGTGTATTTATTGTACCCACTTTTCATCTGCTATGTTCACTGTAGGCCCATCAGGTATGGTGGAGATTGTGGCCTTTGCACTTTGTATTATAATATTTCTACCATATCACAGTCACTGAACTAGGGATGAAGATGAGGGAGACATATAAAATGAGACAGAAGAGGAGAAATAGAAAGAATGTCAATGGCAAGCTCGGCCCTGTGAGACTCTTCTCCCCTTTCCTTCTCCTCCCATGGCAGGAAGGGTACAGCTTCCTAGGTCCTCCCTCCTCCTCTTTGGCAGCACTTAAATTCACTTTCTGCTTATTCAGTTAGGAGACATCAAGCCAGCTCACCTAACTCCTTATCCTTTTTTTATATCTGCCTTTCCTCCCTCAGTGGTTTGCAGCCTATGGTAATGACCAGTTGGTCAACTGCCTTAAAACAGAGGTCTTCCAATTAGCAGTTGGACCATGTACCTGCAAGGAGTGAAGGGAAAGTATTTAAAATGAACAACTACTCAAGGAAAACCAACAAAGTCCACTAATTTATGGTTAGTTTTCTTGTAAGGTACAGAGAACGAACATTATCAATGTATATTCTTATAGTAATTCCAGGTCCCCATGTGTATGATTTGCCCAAAGACCCTTCTCTTTGACATTTATTCTGTTTAATCTGGTGTCAGAGCTTCATAAGTAGAGAGAGCTAAAGTTACATGGACCTCTCATCAGTGCTATCTTACAACAGTCCTCAAATGTAAACAGTTGGATGGTCATTGGAAAGAGTCTTTTCCGCTTCTTCCCAAGTAAGAACATAAGAACTGATTTATGGTGTATTAGGTTGTGCCAGTTACTGATCTATTACTCACTCTCAAGCAGTTGAAAAAAGCCTATTTCAACCCATTTTGAGTAAAGCCAGTTAGATTATGGTTACATGAGCACTTCAATTGGCAAAACTGAGGAGGTGTAGCCTCTAGCAGGGGAGGTGGTGATGTATTTGGGAGAAGAGTTAGGTTTATGGATGCCGGGCCCAAATGGTGATAAAAAGTTTGAAGCATAAAACCTAGAGTGAACTATATTTGTAATAAGTCTGTGCGCTTGAAGGTCAAGGAGTTTTGTATCTGAAGAGAGATGAGGTAAACCTCAAATAATGTGTGTAAATTTTCTACTCTTGTGCTAAGATTACCTCACAGTTCAGGGATTTCAAGACATATCTGCAGCTCTTTTAAACTGGAATAGCTTGACTTGCCCCAGGCTATCCAGTCCAGCTGTCCATGACCTTAGAAATCAAGCCCATAAATCAATTTTTTTAATAAAGATTAAAATATGTTTTGAACATATGTATTTATGGTCAGATTTCATCACAGTAAACACTTTTTTTTTTGTCATCCTCTAGCAGTTGAATATGTAGCAGGAAATGATTTATATATACTTATATTTTTTTTCTGATGTCATTTAATGAAGGTCTAAAATTGAGCTAAAAAGGTCTTTTTTTTAAAAAACAAACAAAATTCAGCTGTAGTAGTTCCTACAAGCAAGATATAACCTTAATAAATTACTCAGTCTTTGAGAAAAGAAGGGATTAGCATGGTGCATCCTCAACCTAGAAATTACTATCGTTCAGAAAGAATAATAATAATGAAAAAAAGATTAAGTGTCCATATCCGGGCTAGAATTGCTATTGTAAATGAGGTTGTAGGCTGAGGAATTGACCGCCTCAGACATGACAGCTGAATCTTTCTGTGAATTATGGGGGGCCCCTTCAAGTTAACATTTATCCAAAGCCTATGATGCTTCATACTAGCTGGAGAGATGACGTGCTGTAATGTGGACCTTGCCGCATATGTAAACTACAGCGTGAAATCAACAGTGCTGCTGCTTGTAGCTGAAATGTCCCTGACAAATAGTAGCCCCAACAAAATCATTTTGAAATCCCAGGAGTCTGAATCTCTGCTTTCACTCGCCTTACGGAATCAGAAGACCTCCATCCACATGCAGCCCATTGCCCTTCCACAGCACCATACTTCCTGAGATGTATTTGCTTCTGCTTTGTTTTGTGATGGGATAAAAATTGTTCCCAGATTCTCTCTGGGAATTCAGAATTGCTGGGAAATCAAGGAATTGGGTATGGCTGCCTAACTCCAGGAAGCTCTTTCTAGAATGCCAGGCTACGGCTGCTGAAGTGAATGTCTGCAGTTCTGGCACATAAACACGTACTCGGGGAAACGACATTTCTGTAGAAATATCATGAGGCACAGTCCTTGCTTGCTTTGGACATGCCTGCTAAGCAGGAACAAGGAAACACTTGCTTTTTTGTCTGTAATGCGAAGGCATTCAGGGAGGTACTCCCTAGTGACAGGGTGATGACTTGGGATGTGGACGACTCATGTTCAGTTCCCTGGCTCACTGCAAAGGCAGCAGAAAGGAATAATAGGTGCCCACATTTCATCTGCTCTAGTTCACAACCACGTATGAGCACAAATACACCTTCCTTGCTTACCCTAGCAGTCAAAAGCGGATAGTTTTAACACAGCTCAGTTACCACGCAGTTGCAGAGAGCCTGGATTACAAAGTTGGGTGCCCCTTCCGAGGCTTGTGCACTTCGTGACCTAAACTGAAAAGCAAGGGTTGAGCAAAATAGATTCCCACTGAGCTTGCTTAGGTGGTGATGTCTGCCTTATTAAGCACTGCATAAGTCTCTTCACCCTTTGATTTCTTATTGTATCTTCAGACCTGTCTGTAAAGCACTAAGCACAATTTTAACACCAGATAAATCATGGAAAATAATAATAGCTTCTGATCGTTTATACTATATGATTTTTTTTCTAACAGCTCTCCTTTCTGACAGCTCTCCATAGATTCAGGCTTGCATGCTGTTCTCAAATTTATGTACTTTTGACTGCAGCCCAGCTGCCTCCCACACAGCTAACAATTATTCGAATATTGGTTCTTTGATGTTAATACCCACCTTTTATTGCTTCATCAATACTGAACACAGAGTGAAATAGAGCCAGCTGCAACTTTTTAAGGCTTAAAGATCACGGTCATGAAGCTGACAGAATCAAACTCACCCTGTTTATAGTTTATGCTTTTTGTGCTATTCCTTGCACCAATGACATTTTTGAGCCACAAAAGTGAAATACTAAATTCAATTAATGCACCTAAGGAGAGATGTTGCTCGTCTTTTTTTCTCTATTTTTTCACTAAATGTCAAGAGGCCTCAAAGGAGTTACAACACCACAAACCCCTGAAATTAGATGTGCAGATTTTCTATTTTGTGAAGGAAAAGCATTGAAGCCTTTCCAGCAACATGTTCAGTTCCACTTTTCTCCTTAGCCAATTAAGTCCATTTAGTGGGCTCCTTTTCATAGATCCAATTAACCAATGTTTGGGCTAGATTCTCAGCTGAGAAATTTTCAGCCCCAAGTAAATAAAATGGTGAAATGGTATAAGGAAAGCAATTTGGCCCAATGTCAGTATTTGTGCATGTGTGTCCTCATATGGAGAATCAGTTGCCATCTTTTAAAAACAAACAAACTCTGATGAATAACTTTGTGCCTTTAGAACTAACTGTGGTTGCAGGAAACTAAAAACTATTTATGTGCTTCTGTCCTCTGTGTTGTTTATATGAGATATTAATTGATGAGAGTATAAGTGATCATCATTACACAGTAATGCATGAAGACAAAGACCAAGTACTGCAGGATTCTCCAGTATAAATCATGGCCTAACCTATTTTAAATGAGTTTAGTTACCTGGCAGATTTTGGCTACAGCTGCTTTACATCAGCTAGAAGCCAATAAAAGGAAGCCTAAGAATGGTGAATAAAAAGAAGGTTTGCAAATTTGCCTAGATCAAGCACTGTTTATTTGTCATCCTGTTATTGCATAACTATTTGCCTGCATTTGCACAGAATAGTTGGGGAAATTGTCAGAACAGACTGAGACTTTCCACTCAGAAAAGGTAGAAGAATCATTAGGTTTGATTGTCTTCGCTGGATAGACAGGGAGTAGTCACACTCCCAAGGTATTTAATAAAGGCTGTCACTCAAATGAGAGAATATGGTACAGGGAGCATAAAACAAATAGGATATGGGAGATGAGAAAACACTGAGAACTAATTATGAGTCCTGGTAAACTTCTTCTGTCAAAGCTTTTTGATGGAAAATGGTTTTTATTAAAACCAATATTTTTGCAGCAAGTATTTGGGTTTTGCATTTCTTCAGCTGTTTTTAAAATCAGAGATCCAGCCACTCCAAAAGGCTTTCTTTTTATTCTGAGGAATTATATATCTATATAAGAAATCTTCCTTGGAATAAAAAATATTACTAAGGAGCTCTATAATTAAGGATTGACCTAGTTACAATTTTCTTCACGCGGTTTCCTAGGCTTGTTGTTTGTGTGTCCCAAATACAATCACCTCCTGGAAATACACAAATCCTCAGTTAACATAAGAGTTTCAGCAAAATGCCAGGGCGTGAGAAGCCCAGCAGTACAGTGACTATCCCTTTCTCGGGGCCCTGTGGCACAAGCACAGCTTATCACAGTGAGGACATATGGCAAGGGCAAGAGCAGCCACCTGCGCACACATCCCAGTCACTTAGCAATATTGCTAAATATGAGAAAACAGAAGCTCCTGAGAAGGACAATTTATAAAGCTGTCATACCTTAGGAAAGCCTGAAGAGGGTTAAATGACCTTTCCCACACGAAACAGAGACAACCAGTTCGAAACTACTGTTAGAGGCAAGCACTAATCCCATGTCCTCATCCTTTTCTATAAAAGGGATTCTTTGCGACAGTTTTTGATGAGCTAAAGCAGAGGAGTGGTTTATTTTCCAGAACTTCCTCTTAGCCATTTCTAAATAATGTGCGAAGCTTCACCAGCCTGTCTCATAATGAGCGACTCCAGACACGACTATAAGGTAGAGCTGTCTCAGCTGGCCGGATCTCCTAGCCACACGCAGCAACTATCTGCCTTGAAGGATAGTGCTGCAGCAAGAGCATGGTTAGGGAAGCAACAGCTGAACCATGGAGGATTAGTTTCAAGGTAGAATCAACTTAGCAACATAATCGTCTGTCTTTTTACAATGTTTACAATGCCAGAGGTTTGTTGATTTGTTCCTGTGCTTATTTTTGTGATACTAAATTTGATTAGAATGAACTTTCCCTCTGGGTGCATTGGCAAACCATAAAGTAGAGATACACTGAAGCCTATTATAAAGTCAAAATCTATAAATAAATTTAGAGTTATACAAAACAATGCCAGGCATACTGAGCATTTTATTATTCAATATGTCTTTTTGCTAGTGGCATATCTACTTAATTCTGAGAGATCTGTGTTTTACTAAGCCCAGCAAGCATTTAATAACTAACACTTTACAGCAACTTTTGTTTAAATAAGTATTCAAAGGTTCTTTTCAAAGATCCTAGCTCTTTTCTTCGGTAAACAAATGGAAACGTAAAGTTCTTTGGAAGGTTATGGACATTTTCTAGCTCATGAGTAAAAAAGAAACTTGGATTGGAGCAGCTCAAACTGAAACCTGCAGCTGCCTCAGGTGGGACCGAGTATTCTTATATAGATAGATAAAGTTTCACATAATTTTGATGTCTAGATTAGACATTTGTGCTTGCTACCTAAGCAACAGAGCTTTCAGTTTACTAAAACTGGGGGTCTCTTTTCTCTATTGCTTGTATAAATTAGCTCAATCCTAATTTAGACCCTTAATTTAGATGTCTAAAGTTAAGAAGACATGAAAATGCTACAGAGCTGTTGAGCATGGCATATGGGTCTCAGGATTCCCCAAATCAATGGCATTCAGACCTTGCCATACAATCTTTGCTGTCCACTGAGACCTGATCTCTAGTTTAATCCACAGATTTGAAGTAGTGTCTGCATTTCAAACCCACAGTTATCTGAATGCTGGCAATTTCAGCTCACAGCCATTTCCCAAATTTAAACAATACCTTCTTGATTTGTATCAAAACCAAACTACCTTCATGAAATGCATCCATTTATAATCTATGCATACTGTAAATTACATAAATGATATTGGAAGAGGTCCAATGTAATATTAAAAAAAACCTTTTTTTGAGCTACTCTGTACAAAATTGAAAGGAAGAAGGGAATCAGAGTTCAAAGATGTTAAAATCAGTTGCAGAAATAAAATGAGACATCAAATTTTTAATTTCAGAAAACGATCAGTGTTTTCACACTTGAGTATCCTTTGTTAGGGCTTGTTTTTCAGTTGGACTGACAACAAACAAATCATCCTGAAACAACAGGATGGCATGAATAGTCAGTACTTTTGAGTATCTTGGCATTTTACTTAGATCAGATGCAGAGTTTCAAGGGAAGCAACCAATAAGTTCTTTCCTCTTTGCTTTTATGGGAATGACACTGCCATTGACTAGGGATCACCAGGAATTGAAATGGAGTCTTTGACGTATCTTTGAAATATAATCAATGTGAGAAGGAAACCTCTGCCAATTTTGTGGAAGGGTAAGCCAGTTCCGGGCAATTCCATCAGAAAAGGGAAGTCCCATCTTCAGCTGAAAGAAATCCAAAGATCAGTGTCAGCCTCTGTCAGCTGAGGTTCTGCCCCATGGATTTTTCCCCACTTCTTTATATGCGTTGAGTAAGGACAGAAATGATCATTTCTTAGTCAGGCAGAATTTCATTTGAAGTCAAGTAAGATTTTATCCACATGATTTTCATATGAAAACTCTTGAACGTTGCAGTTATGATTAACAGGAGCTATAACCGATTGCATGTTATCACATTAATTTCAAAACCCCAATAAATGCCAGCAGGAAATCAGGTAGAAGTCATTGTTAGGTCTGAAGCAAGATGAACAAATGGTTTTCCAGGTAGAAGAGCAGTTGAACATCTGAATGTCACTTATGTTAATAGTATTCCCAGGTGAAACTGTCATGAATGCAATAAATTTTACTTTGTAAGCACTTGTAGGCCCAAATGGTTAAGCCCTAAAGCTAAATATATTGTTGATTCACAAGACATGCTAAGCACTAGACTCACAATTCTTAATTAAATCATTTTGATAATATAGAGCAAATAGCATTATCAGCAGACCATCAGCCTCCACAGAGAGTTGTAAATGCCATTGCTCTGCATATTCAACACTTAGTAAATTAAAATTTATATAGTTTCCAAATAATATATTTTATTTTTAATCATTTGGTTGATTGTATTTTCTTTGTGTTTATACTGATTAAATCTCAGTCTCTCATCTCTAATTATTAACATTTTGTTGTTTCTTGGGATTACAAAAATTTCCAACTTGTAAATAAATTCCCACAGCCCCTCTTTATCCCTTACACTAACTTAGTTTCTCAGTAAAGATAAGCATGTCTCTGTGTTCTCAGGAAGCTATCCCATCTCACATAGACATGGTACATTCATTATGTTTATTGTTCTGTATTTAGTGATGCATATTCAGCCATGCATATTAACTTCTAAACCAAATACATTAAACAAATGCCATTGACATACACTGTAGACTCCAGTTCTGTATTAAAAAACTCAAATGCCCCACGGTTTTGGGAGCATCAGCTCAGAAGTAAGGCATGATCTGCTGGCTGAAGAGTGGGAGAGGCTACTAAAACAAACACAGGTAACTGCAGTTTCGTATCTTCTTTTGTCCTGAACTGCTGTAAATCTAAACCCCATCTGAAAGAAGACAGGAAGGAAGGAGAATTCCCTTCTAACAAACAAGCAGTCCATAAAATAAGATGAGGAGATGATTTTCTTGCATTAATATCTACTGTCCAGTGCATTTTTTGCAACACTGGCTTTCTGGCATCCCAAAAGTCAAACCTGCAGCAGCTTCAGTCTGCTGCAGTAATTTATATTGATTTACTAAGCTGCAGTTTATGCTGTCATTGCCATCACCATGTTTGCATTTGGTGAGTGAAATTAAGAAGTTTCAAGGATAGCTAGATTGCACCAGAGAGGGAAGTTGGTGGACTAGGCAGTTGACTTCCCTGATTCAGTAAAGGCAATTTTTATGTATTCAAGAATATCAGCACAGGGTGGGAATATCTAAAGGCTAGTCCTACAGCACAAATTGGATAGAAGTAGCTATGGTCCTTGCTCCCTAAGGAGTAATTTGAAAAGAGTTTTTCAAGCTACAGGAAGCATTGCTGAATTAAGAATCTGTCCTTTCGCTGGAAAAACAACAAAAGTTGAAAGGCCAGTTTCAGACCCAAGAGTGTCCTTGTGATAATACTTGAAATCAAAGGTACTTGGCTGTGCTTGTGCCATGGTTGAAGTTGTCCCCTCAGTATTTTTTTTTCCTGAGCCTTGTGATCATGAGACAGGATTAAAGAGCTATGCTGACAAGTAAGGATATCTACAAGTTCACGGAGAAAGAAAAAGAAACTCATATGCTGATCCTAAGAGGATTATTTCCTTGCCACTGCATAAATTTTGCGTTACAGTGGGATGAGCAGCGAGGAAATTTTACACTTTATTTTGAATATTTATGTTTGCTGTAATTCATTTATTTTAAAATGAATAAATGAATAAACTGCCCCACAGACAATGACAAATTGACACAATTGCTCTGACTTTCCACCCACCTGAACAGAGTTGAGTGGCTTAGGCAGCCTGTCCCCTCTCCAAAGTGATGTGCTATTGATAATTGACATTCACATTTATTTAAAGATACCTGAATTCTATTTCTACTCCTCAGGCACCAGTGAATTAGCAGTTATCTCTCTTGTTGCAAATCAAGAGCAAAAAGCCTCCTACATGTTGTGCCTACAGTCAGCAAACTCGCTGAACAAAGTGTGCAACAGGTTAAGTAACACGTAGGTTATCTAGTTATTCTCTGGCTCTGTGAAAAGTTCCTAGATTGCTCGTTTTTCACCACAGTAGTTACAATGAACTGACACTTCCCGTGACATGTAAAAGGCCCCATTGCAAAGTTTTGCACATGCCAATTATTCCAGTCCCCAGAAGGAGGAAACGGCCTCTAGCCTGTTCACAAGCCGAGCTAGCATTACATGGATTACTGCAGCATTAGGCTAAGATTAACTCTCTTTCTCCGTCATCTAATGATTTTGCAATCAGCAGTGACAACATATTCTCTCAGTATCCAGTGGGAATCTTGCCATGGACTTGCAATGAAGCCAAGATTTTAAATGAAGTTGTCAAATGGTGAGGAAAGGAAGTATCACTATGGCGCTCTCTGTGAGAATTGGGCAGAGCAAATGTGCTCCTGCCTCACACCGTAACCTTGATAAGGCCCCGCATGGCATGAAGCGGCTTTGCAAATGTTCATGTATGTGTGGGAGAAAAATTGGGGGCCACTGCAGGAAACTGTTGTCTTCTGAAGACCAGACTGTCAGCACTTAGAGGCCAAGCGTATAGGGAGGGAACGACTGAAGTGAGAATATACCTAGGTGCTGGTGTAAGCACACATTGCCGTCACTCCAGGGCATCTGGAGACAGGATAATGTGGCTTGCTTAGATCTTCAGGCCTGTCTCAATTGTACTCCAAGGCTCTCCCACCTGGAGTGCCCTGGTTACAACCTAGGCTTCCCTTTCCTTCCTCCATGAGCGCTGTTCTGCACCTCCTACGGACGCTGTGCAAAATTTTACCCAAAGAGTAAATGACTTGCATACGTGCAATGGCCCATGTGGTTGATGCACTTGCTCTCAGGGCCTCAGTGATTTAGAATGACAGGTCTCTGGGTGCAGAGGGTCATTGGCCTCTGAATGTTTATGCCAGTTTTCCTGAATTAGCCAGAATTTATTCAATTATAGAATTTACCCTATCAGAACACAGTATTCTTTGGCTTATTTAAATGTAAAAGACATGATATTTTTATCTCTAGATTTCTGCGTTCATCTTTACATAGACTTTTTTTTTAACTTTTGACTGATGCTTAGTTCATTTGATATCTTGATTTAATTTCATTTCTAATGGAAGTGTGGCTAATAATCTGATACAAATAACACCAAATTGCTATATAGTATTAAAAAAAGGATTTAAAGTAGTGCCAAAATGAAATACTAGTATCAGAAGAAAAATATTCCTGGTTTATGCCTTTGAAGAACCAAGCCTTGTCATCTCAGTATCTGTTTTATCATTCTTAACCATTTTTACTTTGCACATCTCATTTTATTATTTTATAAGCATGTAAAAAAAGAGGCCTAAAGGAAGTGCATAGTGTCCTATTAAGTAAAATCCTTATATTACATTCTACTGCTTAGATTTTGTCTTGCAAAAAAACATTTAATGAGTTTTTGTGTAATGTTAAATATTATTCATGCAGGTACAATGGGAGAAATGGCCTCTTACATAGCTTACAAGGGAAGAAGTTCACTTGTAGGCATGTAATTTCTCAAGAAAACACATTTATTATTCACTTAGTAGAAACCTGAAGGAAAACAGAACGAAAAAAAAAGCTAGACTGGAGCTTTTGGGAAATACTGTTCTCATCCTCTTCTCAGAGGAAATTTAAATGAAATTAGAACTAGCATATTTTCATACAACATTTGTGAACATGTCAATGTTGGGACAAAAATGGTTTCCTATTTTGACTAATTATCAAAAACACTTTTCTTTTTAGAAATATTTATACAATTCAAGACACCCACAATCAGAGGCACCTCTGGGAGACTCTTAAGTAGGAAACCCAGTGACAATGTCACCACATTGCTGTCCTGTTACTGCTTACTGAGGCAACTAACTGCTTTTTTGGACCATGTCAGTCTTTGACCAGGTCAGCCTCTGGAAAATTCTTGCTGTGCTGTTACAAATGCTCCAGTGCCGGTGTAAGTGGGAAGGGCAGAAAATAGCAGCCCACACTGAATTGGCTTTAGCTGTGTTGGCGCCTTACCCACCCCGATGCAGCCCTGCCTGGCGTCGTGGCCGCATGGCTCGGGAGGGCTACAGGCAGTCCCCACGGACAGGCTACTCGGTCCTCTGTTGGTATCAAGATAGGGAACAGGAGCAGACCAGCACAGGTTAATAGAAGCCAAAGAAAAAAAACTATATTGATTTACAGATGATACTATATGATGCTTTCATTTTGGAGAAGAGACTTAAACTATCAAAGGATGGAGAATCGCTGAAATCGAGGCCTTACCCAAATGGCGACCACACCGATGGAATGACTCCCTGATTTCAGCAAGCTTTGGATCTGCCTCTGATACGCCCAACAAATTAGCATAACCACTCAATAGAAAAGGATAAAATTTGGTTCCTCTCAGCTGTTGGGTAAAAGCGTTACCAGCATATCCTGGAATATAAATTTCTTAGTTCCCAATAGTGTTTTATTCTGTTTCCTAAGCCTGAAATCCGATGCCAGAGCTGGTCAGGAGTTTTTCCCACTCATGTATCTCTCAAAGTTTTCTGTAAGTCACACTTCCTTAAAGAAGCTGACAGGCCTTCACTCACATCAGGACAGATCATTGATAACAGAAGTACTGAAAAGAAGAATACCGTTACACTGCAGTTTGTTGTTTGCTTTGTTTTGAGCAATGATACACAAGCAAGTTACAGCTACTTTCAATGACCACATTGCCCCACCCACAATAAATGAAAGTTAGTTTATTCCTCAAGAAAAGGGAATTATGAGGTTTCTACAGAAACTTCATATTTAATACCCCATGGTATTAAGCCTTTTTCATTTCCAGATTTCTAAGTATTTTCCAGTAGCACTGCAGACTCCTATACAACAAATGCCAGTCTATTGAAAACAGCCTGGTCTTTCCTGGTTACCTTCTACAGACCTCCAAGGATTTGACCATCATAGAAAAAACACTGTCCCATATGCCTCATGTCCTTGATTCCAACTCATTTAGTTCAGTAAAATGCTTAGGTCCCACTGAATAAATACACTATGTCCCATATATTCAAGGACTTTGGTTTCAAATGTAAGTTCTTATGTTAAATGTCAGTACATACTAATGTGTGGTTATGGATTAGGGCCTCAAGTATTAAATCCTTCAAGACATAACTTCTTTACTCATACCACTTGAATACCACAGTCTGCTGACACAACACAAATAAGAACAAAATGATATTGGACGTTCCTAACTTTTCTATTTATAACTGGAGTATATTTGAATGCATGAACATTTCAGCTAGACTTCTACTTCGCTAAATTAAGGAGAGAATATTCATACCAAACATCACTGGAAAATTAATTATCTTTAGAGGCCCAATTAAGGTCTAAATTAGTCGTGCCTCTCTGTGATATCAAGGATCTTCATACAGGTAGCAAGTTTAATTTGTAATTTTTAAATCCATTTTTCTGGCATTTTCTAAAATGAGATGGCTAAATGTAGAAAAATTACAGATGCCCTGAAAAATGTGCTCATTTATAAAACTGAGCTTATTAACCTTGATTAGATCCATTGCTTACATGGTACCTTGATGGTATCAGATACACTGGGTTCTTACAGGATTTATGAGAAAAACTGAGTACGTAGGGGAGAACTTACCAATAACTCCTGTGAGGAAAATGCGAACCTGTAAGTCTAAACCATACCAGACCCCAAAGAACTCCCCACTTGGAGAAGATGATCCTCAGGACACAAATCTATAGGAATGCTGTCTTACTACCCCCCTATTCCAGGACTGCTTATTTTTAATTTCAGAAACATGGACATAAAAGCATGAATAATTTAATTACTTGTTTTATTATTATTTTTCTCAAGCAGCACCTGATGATACAGGAGAATTTAATCTTATGTTGCAGGGGTTAGCAGAAGGTTTGGGGTTTCTTAGCTTTCCCCTGCATCCAATTAGAGAGTAATTATGGGACACTGAATAACTGAGGAAGAAAGGAACATTTAATGAAAAGGTGTTGGATACTTCTAACAGCTGAGTACAATAAATAGCAAATTTTTCTATACTTAAATTCTTTCCATGGCAGTTAATTATGGACTACAGGTTTTGTTTAAGAACATAGGGTTTCAACTGCTTTGTGCTATCACTGAAATGCCAGAAGATGGCCTATAATACAAATGTGAAAACATTTATTCTAGGGATTCCCAATTCACCTCCTCAATGAGCTGTGCATGATTTCTTTTACCTTACTAGATGCTCTTATATATATAGATTTCAATTATTTTTAACTTTTATGATTCATTACCATAATGGGAGAGAACTTAAAAAGAAAAAATATTCTCCAAGTCAAATGCAGATTGCAAACCCACACTCTCCAAAACTGGAGGGTTTTCAAGGACCTCATATTCTGTCAGGCTCACCCACTTAGTTTAATCATGCAAGTAACTAATGGGGTTAGTGTAAGAGGAAAATTCAGGCTGAGTACCCAGAACCGGAAAACAATAATCTGGACAGTGGAAATGCACTGAGCCATGAAATTAGCCTCCCTGAGGGATGTAGGAGAAACAAGAAAATTCTAAAATACCAGAAAGTTGCTGTGAGGCAGGGAGCTAGATAGAGGGATCTGAGATCTCAGACAGGCAACCTATGTTTGACTCCCAGGGTGATTTAACATGTTATTGTGCTCACTCTCCTGCCAGAGAGGATCACCTCCAGAGCAGGGTAAGAAGGCAAATGGGAGACATATCAGCTTCAGTAGCCAGCCTTATTTCTTAGTTTGAACTGCTGATAAAATAGGGTTGAACTCAGGGGTCAGGCTGTCAATCCGTGAGTGGTGATGTGTAGGGTCCTTCTGGATTATGTCAAACCTTCTACATAGTGTGGAGGAGGAGAGATGGGGCAAATAGCTTAGGAAAAGTCTTAAACCTCCCTGGAAAGATTTGTCGGAGGACACCTGTCAGAGCCCTGACAGGTTTTTTTTTTTTTTTCATTTTTGTCTTCCACGATAGCTTAAAACTAGAAAAAGAATACAGAGGAAAAAAGAGGCTGAGACACACTTCTCCAGAGACTGGGAAATTAAAGTAGATTGAAATAAATCAGAGTAAATAAAACTGCTAAAGGCAAATTCATGGAAGTTATCTTCCGCCCACTTCTGAGTCTGTCCCCCATATTGAAAGTCTTTCCTCCATCCCAAGAACTCTGGTGATGGCTAGAAGAAGTATTCTTTCCTCTACTTCCTTCCCTTACGTACTTTATTGGGTAGGAATGGCTGCCAGAAAGTGGGAGTTTTATGAAAGTGATCATAAAATGCTATGGATAACGCTAAACAAATTATTACTCTACAAGAACGGTCCTTTCTTTGGGTAAAACAACAGCTGCCTGACAGAGCTGCCTCTCAAAGCAATGGATAAACCTATTATCAGAGGCTACAACTGGCAACAGTGGAGGCAGTGGAAAGTCAACATTATTGCAGCTGCTTTCTTGACAGTCATTTCTGAAAAAGCTAATAATGTCTTAATGTCCCAGTTTGCAACATGTGTTTGCAAACCTAGATGAAGTCCAGTGTCCTACCCTGGGATTCAGGAGACCTCTGTTCAGCGCTTGTTTTTGTCCCATAGGTGCTAGGAGCTGTACAAAGATGTTTTCCTCTTGATCTATCTAGTTTATTATTGCTTTACTAAACAGGAACTGCTCCTCTGTATTGCGTCTAGCCATAACAGGACCAATTAATTAGGACCAACATATGATTGCTATAAAACAAGCTGTTAACAATAATTGGGCTGCAGTGCTTTAGGTTTTCTTGACTGTTTGGGGGTTTTTTGGTTTTATGCGTGTTATCCAGATATATTGCGGGCAGTCTATAAAGCCATGGCAAGTAATTCAAGAAAGCCCAGCATACAAAGTGAGTATAAACCTTTCCCATATCTGGCCTGTCATTCTAATAGATACTGTAACAATGATACTACTGCGTCCAGTTCTGTAGTACCATTCCTCTAGAAAATTTTAGTAGAATTTTAGAAATTAAAGTGAGTCTTTTGCAGTATTTAAAGTGCCTGAGTGCACAATCTTGAAAACTTCTGTTTAGCTGCCACCAATGTTTGGAGGGTGCCTCTGCTTTCAACACCCTAGTTGTGCTCTGGTCCTCTCAGGTTCTGCTTCTCCATATACTAAAAAATGCTTAAGTCCTTCAAGGCTGATTCACACACCTATCCAACTCCTCAGCCCCTTGTGGTCCATATTAGGCATTTCTCCAAGTATCACACTGAGATGCCCAATTCAGCAGTTGTTCCTGGGGCATGTCTTTCTCACAGCAGTATACACAATAAGCACCCATCTGAAGTATTCTGCAGTTACACCATGCAGCTGGAAAGGAGGGCACTTGGACTTAACTCTTACTTCTTCTTGAGATGCCAGTCCACTGTGCTTGAGAGTGCAATAACCACTAATCAACTGGGTAATGTGAGCTGGCATTTTCAATTTCTCCTGTAAAAACCTATTCTACATTGCAGAAAAGGCTGAAGGGAATGGGAAAGAGTGCAGCAGAGCGTGACTCCATGTTCTCATGATAGGCACTCACCTGGAAACAGAGAAAAGTGGGTCTCTATCTTCTCTAAAAGTACTGTTTATGTATTTCATTCCATGACTATTTAATGCAAAAGATATAAAATTAGGAGTCCATGAAACATTAATTAATTTATAAGCATTGTTCACTGGCTTCCCTCCTCTGAAAGTAGAACATTTTGTGCTTTGGAATACAAATGACAAGTGCTGCTTTCCTACCCTCTCACTGTTTCATCCACTTCCAGTTTCATCAGGTCACAAGCTCTTTTCCCTACACTTCGCATTTCTTAGACCTTCACACCGCTTCACTGCTGGCCTGTTTCAGGTTACCCTGTCAAAGCTAAGCGTGGTGAACAAATAATGCAGTAGCATGGCAGATAAATAAAGGGAGTTTCTAAGGGCAATGCTTCTGGCAAGTGACTTCTTAGAAGCACCGTAAAAAATCACAGTTCATCATAGCAAATTTAATATCCACTCATGAAACTATTAAGCTGTAACAAAGAACATGTCTGTGGTGTTCCTGCCCTTCAAGGTAATGCCTGCAATTGTTGCAAATTCTAAATGATTAAAATGATAAAGACTCACAAATTCTGAAAAGCAAGATTAAGCATGAAATTCAAGAGCAAAGTTATGCTTTATTGGCATTAGGTAATATGCAGAAATATGCGCTGTTGTGGGCATAAACAAACAGCTCCATTTCCCAAGCCTTTTCACCTTGCACTTAAGCAATCATACCTATTCAGGGTAATAGTCTGTCCTCCCTTTGTGGTAATTCTTTCTGGCCTCTTATGAGAAATGAAGATAATTTTATTATCTTTGCTGAAACATCAGGTCTTTTACCCTAAGCATAAATCTTTCATTAGTTTGTATGTGTTCCTTCATCATTAAGGAGAGATTATGAGTTGTTATTCCCATGAAAGTCACATTTCAAGTCAGAGGTGGAGACTTTAAGCCACCTGACTTTAGGGCAATACTTGAGCCCTAGTTTGCTCTTGGCCCTTCCTGATCTGCATTAGCCTTCCACTAGCTGTGCACCACCCACCTCAACTGACTGGTCCTGCAGCATGGAGCGCCTCTAGGACCTTGTTCCACACATCGACATTATCCTTGTAGATGCCCTAAACTCAGCTTCTGATTAGGCTGCCTTTTAATCCTGTCTTTCCTTGTCAAAGTCCTTCTAGGGAGAGATTTGGGCCAACTGATCTACCTAAAGCTGGACAAATGAGGGTCAGATGAGACACATGGAAGTGCTCAAAACAAGTACAGAGTGCAAGGGTCTGTCCACCCCATGCATAAATACCCTCTTGATTTCCTTTTAAGATACAGTGTTTTCCTCTCTTCCTAGGGAGGCTGAGAGCACTCAGGCCTTCCCCGCTCTGACTCCAAAGGCATTTTGCACGGGAAACAGACTTGGCCTCGGGGCAGCCTCTCCACTGCTGTGTGGCTGTAGTTACTGAGGTCAGTAACAGTGCTCGTTACGTGAGAAGTTATCCAAGGCAACATGTCATAACCTGGCCCAACATAAAGAACAAATATTGCCTGGCTTATTTTTTTCTGTCAAATACATCTGAGGAGTATGAATTTTAGCCAAACATGTTTTTTTGTTGTTTTTTTCTCCTATATTTTTCCATTTTCTCTAAAATCATCTACCTTTCCTACCATATCTCAAACTGCAAGACTTTCTGAAAACCAAGAATGAAAACCTTTCTTGGTCTTCGTAGAAAGACTGGGATTTCTTTTTTACTGCAAAGATTCATTTTTCACCCTTTCTTTGTGGCTAACATAATTAGAAAAACATGTCTGCTCACTAATAATTTCCACACACTGGAAGAGCAGTTATATTAGTCAGTGAGCAGTTAGTTACTGATAGCTATTCAGCTACACTCATTATTAGGTACAACGCAATGAATCTGCAGTACTTTATATTGGCACAGGCAGGTCATTTCGCTATTCTTATTCTTTGAATGGATGGACTAACCTTTACCAAACTTGTGAGGCTATCCTGAGTAAGCAACTGTTTCTTTAACAGCAATAACAGACAGAAGGAGAGAAAGTCAGGATAGAAAATACCTATAAATTATCAAGCATTTGAGGTATACTAGGGAGCACTAAGGGAGATATCACCTAAAACCGCTCTGTTCAAGACAACTAATTTACACTGATTTTATGTCAAGCTACAGGGTTGTGCTGCTTGACCCTAATGCAAACATACCAAAATTTTCAACTGTTGCAGGATCCAGTCTATTATTTAAGCCTCAGAACAAGTACTGCAATGAGACATTAGGGATTTAATGCAAATAGGGTATAAAACTCAGATCTGCAAATCCATTTTTTCTACCCAGGTAAATCAACATTATAACGCAAAGGTCAGAGAGAAGCTTGTACAGACATATTAGTCCTGGACAAACTGAACTTAAACAACATAAGCATGAGTATCAGTAGCAATAAATACAGTTCATGAAAGTCAGCATTGGTAAAAAGTCTACATATTTACCTAGGATCCTGGGTGCATTTTATAGCCCAGGCTGAACTTCACGCTCTTTCAGCTATACTATTATTAGTATTGTGCTAGAATGTAGGAAGCTACCTCAAGTACAACTTAACAAGCAGTCCTACATTCCTCGGAAGCGACATTAGTGAGCAGGGATTTGCAAACTCCGGTAGTTTTCTGTTCAGAAATAGTTCTGAAAGCTAATTAATACAGCCGGCCTGCCAGTTCTTCCTCCCACGTGGCCATTTTTGGTTGGCTGAAATGCTTTATTAGATCTGCAGGAAAACTTTCCTATTGTGAACATTCACTTATTTAAAAATTGCAATTGCAGGAATTTCTAAATATGCTGTCATTTCAGAGAAACAAAATCATTTGGCTTAGGAAATATCACACAAATTTGAAAAAAATGCAAAGTTTTAAAAATGATAAAGAGAAATGTTTGCCCTTTTCCAAATATTTCCAAATATTTTTTGCACAGGCAGAAATAAGTTAGTCAACACCCTCAAAATTAGCAAAATATTTATGAACTGGAATTTACCCATATCATCCAGAAACACAAAAGATGATTGTAGATGAAACTGTCTCCATTAAGAGGAACTTAAACCACTAAAACAATATCCTCTAAATAATTCTGATTAAAATTTTAGATATTCTAAAGAGACTGTGAGTTTGTTACTCATTTAAACTAAGCTGGTTAAACCACTCTAGTCAATCTTGTCAGTGAAATCAGTGAGAGTTAGACACCTACATTCATTAGAGGGTCCTAGCCAAAGTTTCTTAATGTTAGAGAGAATCAGATTCAGTTTCTTAAAATGTCATGATTTTAATAATTTAATAAATGTCATAATTTAATTTCTGTAGGCATAACATATACTAAGCAAGAGATATACTGCTCTTCCAGGACTCTTTTATACAATAATGAGTAAAAGAACTCAAAATGACACTACTCTAATCCATATGTCATAAATTTCCAAATAAGAATAAAAAAATTACCCTAAAAGCCTGAAAAATACATCATACACAAACAAAGGCATAATATTGCCAGTAATACGAGACAAGAGGTGCATATAAAGATTTCCTACAGTGCAACTGAAATGATCTGTTAAATATTTTAGTCTAATGGCTTTTTTGACAGTATTTTTTCAGGTTTCTGTACATTTGTCAGGGCTGAATTTGTTTCATTTTAAAAAAGCCTGCAAACAACAGCAACTGTGTTTATTCTCTTTGTTCAGTCGTGGTTTTGCTAAAATGAAAATCTACTCCCCACTTTCCCCTCTATTAATTTCTCAGCAGATATGAGCAAACCTTCAATAATTTCCCAATGTTTACTTTACTTGTAGAATTAGCCAAACTTTCTGGGTAGGAATGGGAGCATTAAGGAAGCCTTGTGGCTATTTCTGCAGAGTCATAATTTGGAACAAATGCATTATTTTGTTCTTGAATGACAAAGGAAATGACTCAAAATGTAGTGCAGATATTTCTATGGATGTGCATGTGTGTGTGTGTGTATGTGTGTGCGCGTGTGCGTATAAAGCTTCTGGTATTACAAACTAATAACTGATAACAGAAGCAAATTCTAATCCAGACAACAATGTTCTGCCTATGTGATTTCCCCTGCAGTATGATTTTGGAATATTATTCTCCACTCACTGTCCATACACAATCATGTAATGTGGAAATGTTTTTAAATAGTCGCTATTTCAGTTGAAGTTAAAGGGTCATGGATAGTTATTTTCTAAAAATTCTTGTGTAGACAATCGAGCAATAAAGCCTTTATTTCTTCCACCACCACTCTGCAGAGCAGTGTGATTTAACTGTCTGAGGATACCTTTGCATTCCTTAGGAAAAAAAAAAAATCAGTTTAGCTCAGTGAAGGTAAGAAAGTCTTAAGGAAAAAGTCTTATTTGACTATTGAAGAGAAAGTCTGCAAGTGGAGAAAATGCTACTGTAGCCATTGAAAAAAAACCCTGCAATGCAATATGGTGTGAGAAAGCCCACCATAGCACTTTCCAGGATATTCTGATATGGGCCCTAACATCAGAGATTCTTTACAACCATTTCATGAACAAATCTTAGGCAATTCAAGACTCTAACATTGTTATGTGTCTTATGCTTCCCTACTTTTTCCAGTAGGCTGGAAACAGATGCTTCAGGTGAGATTTCATCTGAGAATATAATCATCAAGACAGATATTCCCAGACTTGACTAACTTGTAGTCCAAATAGGCTACAACCAGAAGCAGTTGGGTTTGTTGCCTCAACTTACATAGGGAATCATAGGCAAAGCTGGAAATAAGAGGCAGTGTAAGTCCAGCCTGCAACCACTGGGCAGTACAGCTTCCCACGTGACCTGTTTGACGGCAGGGCAAGAGAGGAATCTCTGGCACTCAATCCTCAGGCTGGTACTGCGCCAGAGAGTTTAGTATTTGCTCATCTCAACATGTCTCTTCCTTTATTGCCTCCTCTTCTTGTTACTATCACAGAGACCAAGGCATATGGTCAGATGTGTGCCTTTTGAGATAGTCCCTTCAGATGACACCAGCTGCACATAAAGACAAAAGCCAACATGTGGAAACAACTTGCACCACTGCAGCTGTGCAGCTTGCATCGATGAGCAAAGACCCTCCGTCTCAAATGTACCCAAGCACCAGACTCAGGTGTTATATTGGCCTTCTGACGTCAGTTTAGTGGATACTGACCATAAATAACGGGACTGAAATCAGCGATTTATTCTTCGTATCAAGTTTATGCACATCCCAAGGTAAAGATTTTGAGCTGCTACCTTCCCTCGCAGCGGTATTTCAAGGGATGATTCCCGAGCCAACTATCTGCATGTTTCTCAACAGCTGAGTCAGAAAAGATGATCAGAGATACTGGAAAAATTTTGAATCTAGCAGACAGAAAACCTTTCCAAGGTATTCTTATCCTTCAGGGCCAAGTGCTCTCTGTAACCTCTTCTAATACGGTTAGCATTGTTACCATGGACACTTTCCACTCTACCCTTAGTAAGAAAGAAGTAAACCTGGACGCGAGTAGAGACACTGAACTACAAACTGTTCTTCTCCTTTGCACCTCCTATTTTTTAAATTCATTGCCAGCATTTGTATGTGAAAGGTGAAATACTTTTCATTCCCACCTTTCCCCATCAAAAAGTATAAAATACTAGTTAAAAGGGAGTGGGGAAGTATATGAACTCAGCCTGAACAGTTTAGTGATAGAAAAATCTCTTACCCATATTGAACAACACGTCTAAAATACACAAATGCAACAGGTCAGAAGACTAAAGCAATTGGAAAAGCATCCTGAGTTTGCAAATTCTTCTGTGACACCAGAAGCTGAGCTAGCCAGGCAAAAAAAACCATGTTTACTACATAAAAGCCACCTATTCATTTATAATGAAGAAGAGGAAATAACCACAGAACAAACAACAACAAAACCAATAAACATGCAAATTCCTAACTCTGCTTTCAAAATATATTCAATTTTAAAACCTGGTTATCCATCAGACCAGCTAAAGAAACAGGAGAGAGGAAAAAAAAGTGTAATCTCTAGCTTTAAGAAATTGCTTATGGAAAAAGCTTAAGCTGATGAGACTATTGAATGAACAAGATGATTTCATAAAACAATTTGTGCCTGTTTGGTAATGACACTAAAGATGTAGAATAAAAACAAAAACAATCATTCAGCAATTCAAGCAAAGTCAAGGCTTATTTATTTATATTTTTAATGCTTTTTTGCTGGTGCCAGAACTGATCCAGAAATTATGTAGATAGAATGAAGCAGACCAGTGCAGAGTTCTAGTCCAAATGTACACCACTTACATCCTTTTCCAGTGGATGCTCAATTTTAACTGAAGTTTGAAGGAATTTTTTTCTGAGTATTTTTCAATAGAAAGCAATGAACCAGGCTGCAGACTACTTTTCACCTGGGGACTATGATGGCACCTCAGCCACTGCATGAGAGACCAGGAAGAAGGTGAGAAAATGAATATGATCTTTATGTATTTGTTGAAAAAACAAAGTTAGATCTGAATTTCACCAGTTAAAGGCTACAGAGAAAGTTGAGCGTCCGAGCTTTGCTTCAGCTGTTGAGTGTGGTGGATCTGCTTTACGACATAAGCATCTCCAGACTGTAGAGACAGTCAGTCTGAGCACTTTGGTGGTTACTTTTTTTGCAAATTCTGAAGCCTTTTGTGATGCAGCAAAAATTTCAGTAGGAATTCATCCTGTCTAAATGTGACTGTTTAATAGGCAGCTGCTTTCTTCTGATTGATTACAGTGGGAGCTGAGAAATGGTGGGAGAAAGAGCGTCTTGTCACTGCAGACACCTACTTTAAGTTTTTCATTCTCTGTAATGCCTTTCTCTTTCCCCTGACTACAAGAGAAGCCTCTCTGACCGGTGCAGAATGGACATCTTTCAGATAGACAAGATGAATCCCCCCACCTTTTGGCTCAGGCTTGAGGCAGTTCATTATGCCCAGCTGTAGCCAGACATCCCTTTACTTCTCCTTTACTTGTGCCTATTAGCAGTCCACCTGCCAGTGAAGGCTGGTTGAGGCACCCCCTGGACAAAGAAGGCCATCTGAGGGAAGGGTGAGCCCAGGTTTTATCACATTACAATGGTTTAGCATTCATACATAGCTGTGTAAGTGAAAGCTTCCTTACCCTGCATGCATCCTTCCTCACCTTCAGTAGCTTCATGCTAATTTTCAGGGGGGAAATCCACCTGCTCTCAGAGCTGGACAGCAGCTCCAGGGGCTGTTGCAGAAGAGAGATTGCTACAGTCTCAGGGATGCCCAAGGAGCACGGATATGGGGCACTTTACAACTCTCACACTGAGGTAGGATGACAAAACTTGTCTAGACTTTTTTGTCTCCAGTGCTGTGTGACTTACTTCTGGGTGAACCAAGCTGACATTGGAAGTAAATATAACATGCTGGTTAACATTAGAGGCACTTCTGGTATTATTTAGAATCCAAAGTAAGAACAAACTGCAGCTAAGGAAAGTTGTGAGACCAATCTTTAACTACTAAACACCAAGACAGATAATATGGGGGCAGATTATTTCTGATCTTTTTTGGTTATTCCCTTAGGCCAGTGTTCCAAATTAAACTGTTTGCACTCCATGGAATATGTAGAGCTGAATCATTTGAAAGGATAGCTAGAGTGACTATCTACTTCAATATTTTATAATAGCTTTTCTATTAAAAGATAAGTAGAGAGGTCTGTGAGAAAGAATACAAGAGTAGAAATCAGACAGTCCTGGTTTCTAGACCTCATTCTGCCACTGATTTTTTTTATCTTTGGTTCTGGGCAAATCACTTCAATTGTCTCTCTTAGTATCTCTAATTATAAAACACTAACACTCACAAAATTAACTATTTTCCTATTTTCCCTGTTGTTTCAAATATCAGGTACTGTCTGTACAGTGTATTGAACTTAAAAATGTTAACTATTTCCTTCTCATAAATACCAGCTCTTAATATTGATTCCCTGAAGAATGGTTATTTTACAGCTGTTATAAAAGTTAGTTTTATTAGCTGAGCTTATCTCTCTGCTTCTTGCTTTTGTATATTCTCTTTCATCATCTGAGGTTCATTTAGTTACATTTAAATTACTTCGTTTCTGTGTCTCAAAGCAGTTATTCAAAAGGTAGATTTTCTTTGTTCTGAGTTTACTGAATAAATATGTTTATATATTGCTGACATGGCTTGACTCTTAAATTCTGTTTTCTAAATTTTACATCATACTGCAGAATTGCATTCCTTATAACAATCCAGTAAATATAGATTTCTGGGTTTGTTTAGCTAGACAATGTACTTTAAAAGGGACTTATACTTAAATCTGCTATTCAGACTACTAGCAGTTTAATGGATTGTTGATAGAGCAGGTAGAGCTCAGGCAGGATGGGATAATACCAGGTGTTTTCTCTCTTTTATAAAGTCTATATAACTTTTATTTTCATTTCATTCCTGACTGTCACTTAGTACAGCACAGCAACAATGACCTTCATAGTAAAGACTAGAATTAGCAGAGGAAAAAGCAGAAAGAAATTGTAGAATCAGAACACATATCTGAGATAACAATATACTTCTTGTGGCCAAAGGAGGTTAGATATCAGTGACCGAAGGAAGTTCAGATGATGGCATATCTTCCTTTTAGTCCTCAGACCTGAAAATACTCTTTTTCATGCTTATAGTTAGTTTAGCTTTAATAACCAAAGTGTTTATCTTATGAAATTTCAGAAGATTGTCTCCCAGCTTTTACAAAAGTAACAATTGTATGGCTGGGCTAGACAGGGGCAAACACAGAAAGGTTTACTGGTTTCTTGTCATAAATCTGCCAAAGCTGTCTCCTTGCTTTTTGTTCTTCCCCTTTTATGTTGCTATTGCTTCAGTAGATCACTACCAAGGAAACTTCCTAAGCCGGCAGAGCCGTCATTAATCAGGGAAGGTCTATTTTGCAGATGGCTGCATCTGCATATAAATCTGTGTATTGTGTGTCACCACCTTCCCCCGCATTTGGTTCTTAGTCTCATCCAAAGAACCTTTATAAGGACAGGGTGGCCGACTCGCAGAGCTATCCATCCATTTCTAGATTCAGGCAGAGATTGTCCCCTCGGATGATACTCCAAGGAAAAGGCCTGTAATTGTCTTAAGATACCCCTCACAGTTATATCCTTTCTCTCTGAACTGGGTAAAAGGGTGAGACAAAGGAATAGAGACAACTTACCTGTCAAACCTGCCATGACATTTACTCTCAACAATGATTTTTAAATTCCATGGTCATTTCTTCATGCATTTTCCAGGTTTATTCATAGTACATCATAAATACTTGAAATTGCCACAAGAGACACTCTAATACCACTGGAAAAATTATCATCCTACCCAGCAAGATAAAGAGCTGAAAAGTAGACTACTGCAGCAGTCGCAGAGAAACTGTTTTTCTTTGCTTGCTTATTTGCTTTTGGCTAGAGATGAGGGAGCATTTCTAGGATTTGGTTAATGCTAGGCTTTAAAGTCTGATGAATTTATATTTGTTTTTAGTAGTCATTTTGTGTTTATTTACCTCAGGTAGCAAACACTTGAGAGCACATCTTGCACTCATTTTCTACATTTCTGTTTCTTTGGAAAGCCAAACTGACAGCTGACTTACAGTCTGTGCAGTCAAGACCAGTGCCTGTTAAAATTGCACAATGTGTGAAATACCTCTGATATTCAACAAAATGAATCCAACCCCATAAGGAGTCAAAGATATTTTGACGCTGGGAATAAATGTAAGAAAAAAGTCATCAGTCACAGAAAACTGAAAAAACACTACAGGAGACCAGAGAGCTTGGATTAAAAGAAGGAGGTTGGTTAGGTCCTGTTTATCTATCAGTTATAAAAATGGACTGAAATCTTGACCTTTTGTACTAATATTAGTGTGCAGTATCCAAAGTGGTTTTGGATTGACATCCAGGTCCTAATTCACAACTGCCCGTAGTCATGAGCAAAAAGAGACCCTAAGCTCATCATTCCTTAGGGTGTCTTTGGTGTATGGGGGTTCCCTAGTCACACCAAATCAATACAGTGCCCAGGGCTGACTGGATGGCACAGCTTGTGTTCAGGACTCCTCATTAGCTTGGCCATTCTGATTTCTGAGTTGGTCCATAGGGTGCAACACACTGTTGACCATTTTAACACACTGGTGCTGAAAGGATGTTGAGGATTCAAACCCACGCACTTGGTTTTATAAGTATCTTTGCAGTCACAGTCTGTACTGTGTAGACCTCAAGCTTTTCCTATTATCACTTTTCTCACTAAGGTTCAGCTAAAGCCATCTTCTATTAATAGCCCTGCAAGCAAGCAGCACTATCCAGATATATCACTGGTAAATACGGGTGAAGATTTCACACAGTGGGGAGGTAAATTACAGGCAGCTGGGTTTTTTTAAAATCCTGCTAGAAGATCTGTGAGAAATTACATTTTCATTCTTGGATCTTCAGGTTATTGTAAAGAGACCTGAGAAAATAGTGGAAAGAGGTATCTATAAATTATCTGATTTTAGAGCACAGTCCTTGCAGACTGGAAGCAAGATGAAGTCAAGGAAAGAAAGAATTCCAGCTTTACAGATGATTTCAAAGACAGACCAACTTTCCAATTTCAAGTCAACAAAAAAGGATTCAAGACAGATGACAAATCTCTTCTTTCCTGGTAAATCCTCCATTTATCATCACTGTGTTAGCCAGTGGGAACCTCTGACTGGGAAGGCACTTCAGTGATGATTATTTGTATCTATATAGATAGAAATGTACCTTTTCTTTGCTCAGTGCAGATGCTCTGAAGGAACCTGTAGTCAAAAACAGTGTGCCTAGAATTTCTAGTTAATATTCATCATCACTTGCACATCTCAAATGCAGTTAGATAACTGAGTTGCAAATGATATTATTCAAACATAGGTGGGATACAATAAAGGCCCTGAAATCTCATACTTTGGAGATTTCAGATATGCAACCTGTGTTGTCAGAAAGCAACTGTCTTCCTAACGTAAAATCAGCCAAAATGCTCTATGGCTATATTTTCCTGGATTTCTTGATATGTTATCAAGTGGTGCCGAGTTTCCTTTTATTTGCCTTTATCTGGGTGCTAGACTCTCAGAGGCCTCAGGGAGCAGATGTGGTATTTGCAATTTTATTCAGAACAATCTGGCTGTTTTCAAAATATTCACAGGAAAACACCAGCCACAACACCAGATGTGAATGTAGCAAAGCAGCATCTTGTGTTTACATTTTAATTTCTCCTGCTAGGAAGGCTGGGGTGCTTATGCACTGGGAACACATAATACATGCTGTACGCTCTAATAATCTATTATATTTATATGGTGCCGTTCATCCCACAGTGCTTTGCAAGCCTTCTATACAGAGGTCCCACCCACTCCAAAAATGTGGCCCCCACAGGTCTGGAACACTGCAGCTGTATATTAATTCTAAATAGTAACAACCTTAGTGTAGGAGTAAGGGGTAAATAAGCACTGCATCTAACAGCAGCTGCTGTGAGGGCTCTAAGTTGGCAGATCTCTATGTGTGTGTGTGTGATTTTTACAGCTTTTAAACATCTGCAAGACTTACTCACTTTATAGCGCTGCTGCAAACACCTCTAAATAATCAGGTCCCAGGCATCTAAATTCAAGACACACAGAGTGGAAATCCCAGATCCTCTTTTGCTGTGGAAGGGACATTTTTTGTTGTATATGTCTGAAGGAGCCAAATGATACCAAAGCAAGAAACAAACCCATCTGGTTTTGTGGCAGCCCATTTACCAGCTGCAGTTAGGAGCCAGGTAAAGAAGCCGACTCCAAAATTCACGACAGGCTTGAAGTGCAGCAGAGACATTTCACTCTGCGACGGAAGGAAGGAAAGACACTGCACAGAGCTTGAAGCCCATATTTCCTAACTGTGTTTTCAGAGTAATGTTTAGTGTCTTCAGCAAGCACAAATCTAGGGAGTGAAAATAAAAAATTCAAGCTGCTGTTAGCGGGATGTGGTGAAAGCAGAGGATGGACAAAGGAGCTAGGAAACCCAACCACGTGCCCTGCCAGGCGGGCTCAGCCCATCGCAGCGTTTGTCCTTGTTATGCTTGTGCAGTCAGGTGGGAGGGAATTCAGCCTCGGCAACTTGCAATCAGTGCATTGCTGGTAAAGCCAATGGCAGTACAAAGGCGTGGAAGAGCTCTTTATGCCTACAGAACTTCTGGTAGCCGTACCAGAGAGACCTGGCTGTGACAGCTCCTGCTCGGAAACCCAAGCGTTCCCCCCGGCTGGGGGAGAAGGGCAGTCCTCACTGCCCTTTTCCTAGAGGAAGGACCTACCAGCAATACAGCTGTAACTGTAAAGGCAGCATCCGTGCAAAGCTGATCACTTAAATATTGAGCAGGCCACCAAAATCCTTTTTTCATCCTGCTCTGCTCCACCTCAGTCTCGAGACCAACCTTTAGAGAAGACCTCTAATGAAGAGGAGTAAACTGAAAACCCTTCCTCCTGATTAAATCAATGAATCCTCACTGTGGCTGTTAGAATAAACGTTCAAGGAGCCATAGCGCACTACGTCATGGAAAATAGACCTAGTTTACATGGAATTGATTTGATCCTGGTATTTTATGACTCCCGTGTGAGCTTGATGTGGCCAAATTGGCTCTCTCCTACGACACTTTATCAGGGAGTTATATCCTTTGTCTAATTAATGGGATTTGGCGCTAAAAGACATGACTATATAAAGGATTTAATGTACAGGCTGCAGTGGCAAAGGAACACTTTACAATGCACTGCTACTTGACTGAGAGGCAGTGGCATTTTTAAGAAAACCTCTCGGGAGAGAAAAAAAAATCCTATCCTGTTTTTCCCGATATCATATCTATGTTTGGAAACTTCCTCCCTAAATCTTTAATGAAAGCAGAATGGGGTTTGAAAAACAGCTGGAGGACATTGATCTACACATTCCAATTTGTTTATGTATAAAACATGCATAAAGGATTACATGCTGCTTAACGGTTTGTCTGCTTTCAGCTGCTTTCATGCCTCTGCTTTGCTATAGCACCGATCCATGTCAGAAGATACCCTGGGGGGCTTTTAAATAATAAATAGGTTCCTTAGGAGGATGTCTTTTTTTTTAAATCTAATATTAATTGGTATATACAAAGGTAATTATATCTACTCTAGAAATATGATGTGCCACTCATTCCTCCCTGGTCGATGGCATTTGCCCTGCCTCACAGTAACTGCAGGAGCTTGGGAGATCAGAACTAAGGCTGGAGAGTGACATCAGACTAAATTAAGTGCTCATGCATTTATGTATCAGCATAAAGCGATGCAAATGCATTTATAAGGTATGAATGATTTATCAGGAATTCGTTTTGATGCCTTTCTGTCGCATGTGGCTAATACGGCAAACAAGTCACTTCATTGATTCCAGTTCAGGATCCTGGTTTGTCTGTCATTATGAAGAGGCTGTTTCAAAATTTTGAATTTTAAGTACTTTTTTTTTTTTTAGCCCACAGAGGTTGTTTCACCTCTAGTGGTCTGAATGATTTGTTAAGCAAAAAATATGACTGGTCCTGCTTACTAGCTAAATGCTGAAAATTGTCTCTCTAAAATAATACCTTGCATTTTCTGCTCATCTAATCCCATTTTACACAGAGGCACACAAAATAGATTGGAGAGGCTGGTAATTTTAAAAGATAGGCAGCTGTCTGTGCTACGGGAGGTCATAAGCACCAAGCTGTGTAGAAAGAACCAAATAAGTCACCTGTCACTCAGCTCAGCAGTGGCAAAATTCTGCTTCATGATGGCCTGAAATCCAAAACTTGAGCTCGTCTGCAGATACACCACTGATATGGGGCGATAGCTCTCTAACATAGCACGGGGATACGTTTCATAACAGTTTTAGCAGAGATGCAAGCTTAGATATGCAAGATTTCTTATCTCCCAATGAAATAGCTGTCTCTAGCATTCTTGGTTCATGAAACGAACCATGCCAAGTTTCACAATTGCATCCTGTAACATATAAAAGCACCATATGGTCGCATCCTTTATTCTTATCCCAACTGTCATCATGACTTCAGGGTCTTGTAGGATCCAATATCAGGTTGTAAGATCAGTGGAGTTAAAACTGAGCGCTCTACCTTCTCTAATGGAATATGTCTTGGCAAGATAGTTAGTCCAGGCTCTTATCATAATGATATCATAACTCTCACCAACTCGCTCCCAGAGAAACTTCCAAGAGACCTGAGAGCATAAACAGTTAAAACCCATCCATTCAGCACTCTGTGTTATATTCCTGCAAAGGACAGACAAGCGCTCTTTAAATTTACACTACTCACTAAAAAAGTAATGGAATATTGTAGAAGAAACAAACCAGATCTCCTGGGAGATATTCCCCCAGGTACAAATGTGAGAGTGGAAAACAAGTGAAAATCATGGGCTGCAAGAAAGATTTGCTAATGAAATCCCCAGAAACTCCCAGCACAGACCAGACTTTGCTTAACCCAAGGCTAAACTAACCTAGCTGATCAGATGTGCTGTCAAGCATTCAAGTTACCAACACAGTGGAAACAAGTGCTTACCACTGAACAAGTGAATGGCAGCCTACAGTACAAATCTTGCCTCTGAAATCCTTGTTCTTATTTCCAGTTTAATGTAATTCCTGGCCAGTTTAACACAAAATTGTCTTTTTTCCATTAGTAAGTTGAAGAAATGCATGCTCTTCCTGTCAAGATCTGTGACTAAAAAAGTAGATTTAAGGGACATAAAGAAAGAAAAAGGAAATCTAAAACTCCAAAGGGACAAGAATGCTGGATCATTTACTCAATAAATATAAATTGTCGTATTCACTTCCCTAGAATTACAGGGGCATACACAAGAAAAAAGATGTCGATTCCTTTTATGTATCTTTTAAAGACATTTTGGGGCCTTTCTCCTTCCTCTACCAAATGCCAAATAACAAACTAAGCATAGAGAAATGAAATTATTTATACAATGTACACAGAAAATTTGCAGAGGAACGTAGATTTCAGATCTTCCCACCTCCAGAGTCCATCACCTAGTTACATAAACAGTTTGCTTATCCAGAAAAATGGTGAATTGAAAATCAGTAGCACTATGTCTCTTTAGAGCTAGTTCCTTTCCCATGGAAAGGGATCACAAGCTTTCCCATTTATATAAGATAATAGCTGTCCTAATCTTAGTCAAGATGCATTCATAGTACTAAGCTACAATGAGATATTTTGATGACCAGGGCATATATCTCCCTAGCCTTCCAACCCCCTATTCCCAACTCTTTCAAGATACCAGCCACACTGCCATCCTTGGGGGCCTTTCAACCCTGTAGTCTTCTAGCCGCCATCCATCCAAGCTGTTCCCACCTCACCCCCCAGAGGCCTCAGATATATATGTATATCCAGCTTTGTATGTATAGTGCCTGAACATTGGCATTCAGTGCTATTGTAGACACCCTGATATAATCCATTCCTTGCCTCCAGTCCTCACTACTCTAGAAGGGCACCGTTCCCATAGGTCTTCTGTCATATCTGCTGACCTCCCACAGACGCTTTGATAACCCTGACACGTATGTTCAGGAACCTGAATCCATTCTATGCTAGAGATACTTGAAGGCACTTAAGATTGTTTCTTTTGCTGACTTCATTGATATTTGCTTTTGAGGAATATTGGGTGCTTACACGGAAATCATTGCAAATCTTGCCCTGAGGTCTGTACCAGCACAAGTTTTCTGCCCTGGTGGGTTTGGGATCTTGTCCTAAGTTCACTCAAAAAAGAAAACAAAATCTTTTTCTTTTTTTCTTTTCAATGTACTAAATATAGATGTATAAACAAAATCCTCAACCAGATAAAGATAGCAGCAAACAGATGGCATAAAAAACAAAGCATTTAGCAAGCTCTGAGACAGGCTGTACTCATATATAGTTTGCATTACATCTTGTTGGCAGCTAATATTTTTGTATAACATGGGTGAAATCTCACTCAACCTTGTAAATTGTCTCACTTTATTAATGAATAAATATTACAAATAGGTCTTTGTGACTCTTCTATGAAATCTGAGTGTCTTTCTGTCCTAAGATATTTACATTTACATTTTCCTTCCCCTCGCTGGATGCGTCTCCTTCCTGAAGCATACTTTCACCCAGGATACATACTTCTTTGACCCAAGAATGTTAGGACTGAAGCTGCTGATGCAGCAGATGTTCTCCAATATGACTCTCTCCTGTTGGAGATATATCAGTATTCAGAGTACTTTTGGAATTGGACGAGAGGAAGAGCATATCTTCTAGCCTTTTCGCAACTGCTGAGCTAAATTCTCCTATTCACTGACCAAACTAGCTATGCTTTTCTGTGTGCAAGGTGGACAAGAACGGTGTTCAGAGAAAGCTCTAGTTCTCTAAGTCTGTATAAAAAAATATTAAAGCAACCTTGAACTTTTAATGCCAAACTTTTTATTTAAAAAATTATATCCATATTGTGAATTTTTAATATTTTAGCATTCCAATTTTTAATTAATGGAAGTTAAAAGCAGAACCCTTAACATCTTTATACCGAAAAACAAATACAAATTTTTTTTTTTTTTTAAATACATTTCAAAGTTATTTGCTATGTCCTGCTTATTCTCTTTCCAGCCCAATCTCTAAGGTAATTTGCGGACAATTTCAGTAAAAGAGGAATGAAAAAAGGAAGAATCAGGTGAGGATTAAAAAAAGCCAAGAAGTGAAAAACTGGAAAACCAGAAATATACTCTGTGTGTTTCATACATAAAAATACCAACATTTTTTAAAAATCAGAAAAAAAAACCAGAAAACTCTGAGTACATGTGAAGCATCTATATATTTTTTTAAACTTGTCAATTTTCTGAGGAAGTTCCAGGAGCCTAAAAAAGCTGGTGGGTTGCCGTTATTTAAAAAATGTAAATGGGATTACTTGCATGATTACAAGTCTGCCAGCTTCACATTGATCCTGGGCAAAATACTGGAACAGCAGTACAAGACTCAATAAAGAATTAACAAAAGTTGAAAAAATTAACGCCAATCAACACCATTTTATGAAAAATAGACGTGATTTTGTTTTATGACATTATGAGTTCAGTTAATAAGTGTAAGATTTGGGTAAGGCATTTCACTTGGTACCATGCAACCGCTTAATTAAGAACAATATACAATCAACATGGCATATATTCAGTGGATTCATAATGCGCTAATTTGTACTTCTGAATGATTATAAGCATTCATCATCAAATGGTGTAACATAACATAACAAAAGATTGGGAACACTGGGTCAGCCCAATTGTCTGTATAGCCTGGTGTCCCTCTTCCCAAAAGCGGTGAGGAGCGGACGGCTCAGCCGTACTGCTCCTAGCTCTGCAGGTCTCATTTCTGCACCAGTACTATTGACATTTTTTAAACACTGACTTGCAAGAGAAGCTAAAACTATCACTGATGTAGTGCAGATGATGCAAAGATTGGAGGACTGGTGAATTATGTACTGGAAACATTTTAATACGTTAAGCTTTGCAAAAGAGCAGAACAAATTGTATGTTTCAGCATGGCCAGATATGAAATCAAACATCTAGGAGCAAAGGTGTTCCTATGCACAAGATGGCAGGCTCTGTCTCAGGAACAAGGCTACTGGAAAAGGCTTTGAGTTCCTGGTGGCAATGAAGTGAACATGGGATATCAACGGAAAACCACGGCCAAAAAGAATATTGGGACCTGAAGCTAAAGATAAACATTAATTGAGAAGGAGTAGGACATCCACACTGTGCAGTAACTGGAATCCTATGACTAATTTGGGACTGAAATTTAAGGAGGACACCGAAAAATGGAAGAATGACTTGAGTGGAAGATAAGCCTTACAATGATAGATGCAAAGAACTCAGTATTATATTGAAGAACAAATTGAGGGGATTTGTATCGGATTCACCATCACTGGTAATTCTCAAGTCCAGACTGGATTTTTTTTCCCCTGAAAGTTATATTCTCCTACAGATAGGAATTAAATCTGGGAGCCTCATCAATGCTAAGACAAGATAAACTCAAGATGTCAGTGAATATGTTTTATGAAATGAATATAGACTTTTAGAAATGAAGTCTACATTTGTAAACTCTTTTTCACAGTTTCACTCTATTCTGATATTTAGCTGATACTCTGCAGCAGAAAGGAAAGGAGTGATAAAGAAAAGTAATGGAGGTGATGTTCTGAGATGAGGAGTGGGCCAGGAGGGAAGAGAAGGGGAAGAAACTCAACTTTTTCCCCCAAATCTTACCTAAACTGTGCAACTTACTTTTTTTTTTTTTTGGACACAGACATAGCAAAATCCACTTGCAGTCTACCCCTTCCTATACAGACCTAGCCTTCCCACACCCATGCATTCACTGCCTTCTTCAGGACTGAAGTTTCTCTCATTAAATCGCTAGCTTTTTGGAGGTTATTGCTACATCTCTTTATTGCTTGTCTTCATTCTGGGACTCAATTATAATTACCACATTGGCATGCCATGAATCATGCAGGCAGAACACAAATCAGTGTAACTGGTTCACTTAGTTATAGTGGATGTTACAGAGAATAGAGCTAGTGAAAATCCATGAACGTTTTTCAAGAGAGAGAGGAAATATAAGTCATTTACTTCTTGTATCTCTTGAAGCAACAAAAAATATATATTATTAAATTTCCCTTCCTCTTGTTTGAACGGTCCAGCTACTCCCATTCTTGAGCTGAAAACATAACCTGTGGCACCTCATGCTTGGCATGGAGAGGAGACATGCTTGAAGACTTGTGCCTGCAGAGAGCTGGGAGGTGTTCAGCCTTTGTGGAGCAAAACCAGGGCAAAGCAAGGATGGGTCAGGCTACGCGGAGCACAGCCAGGGCAATACAAGGATGGCTTCCTCTCAAGTGGGCCAGGAGAAGGAGCAAGAAGGGTTTTGAGTCACAATTTTTTTCTAGAGCACCTTTTCCCCGTGTGGGAAATTGCTGCAACAACCTTTTATCAGGCTTAAGAATAAACTATAGCTCTTAACAGTGCCTGGTCTAGTGACATTTTTTCATGCAGAATAATAATTCATAATAATAATAATCAGTGTAAGTAATTACTGGATAGGATCAATTCCAGATGAGATATGAGAATTCAAGTCCCAAATCAAAAATGTCCTTAAAGAGCTGCTCAAGTGTAAGCACACCTGTAGTCCCTTTGGATAGCATTGGTGCTATGCAGCTGATTTAAGTTACAAAAACATTTCAGGATTGATTAGTACTGGGTGAGAGGAGGACTCAAAACAGCTGCTTAACAGTAAGATCAGACTTTGACCCTCCACTGAAATAGTTTTAAACAGCCCCACTGAGGTTGATAATATAATGCCCCAGCATAAGACCATGCTTTATTACTTTATTGAGTGAGTTGCTAACAGTGTTAGTGGAACAGAAGTATGGTTTTCAAAATTAAAGCTGATTTGATAAAGTAGATGAATTATTTTCATTCTTATTCTCTCATCTGCTGGTACACTCAGAGAATTTTCAAATGACTCTTGCTGTTATTTTTAATTTTACTTGTAAAAAGTGAATTTTAATTCTTTTTATCCCTTCCTTTCATCCCCCTGCCTGCTCAGAAATCCAGCCTAACTTTTGCAAGCATCAGTCAAACACTGTTATTATATTCCTCAAGTTCCTTTAAAATAATTGATTAGACAATAAACATAAAAAAGTACATTAATTATATTGTGAGAAAAATTTTGCTTCAGCCTGCAACTTGACACATTTTTCTTCCACAAAAGCTGCTAAATTACTATGAAACAATTTGATGCTGCTTGTAATAAATTTCAAAGCCTAAGCTCTGTACATATAAAATGACAAATTTAACTGCATTTATATTAAAGCAATTTTCTGCCCATCAGAGAGATGAGAAAATTAATATGTAAACCATTAACTTATAGTCAGAAACACTGTGCACTGCAACTGAAATAAGGATTTTTTTTTTGATGTTATCACTTACATTTTATTGCTTTTTCAAAAGGAAAATGCTTACCAAAAATTACAATCACTGCATTTAAAGGAGGCTCATTAAAAGAATATATACTTTGAGGGAAATCATCCACGAATTATGGGGCAGTCACGTCTACAAACCCTTACTCTTTATTTTTTGCTGTTCGTTTCAATAGCCTACAACCAGCTCAATGTACTTCTAGTGCAGCACTAAGCGAACACTAGTGCACAGTGCAGTGTTAGTCAGGGCTCTGTCGTGACCCTTGCTGTTGACCAAAGCAAAGCTGACTTGCAGAGGTAAACATGGTATTTTAGAAGCCTGATGCTTTCATCTTATCCACATAAAAAGCAGGTTTGTTGCTCCTTGGTGCCAGACCTGCCTCAGCCCATTCTCTATGACTATGGCATTCTCATTGGCCTTAGCCTTTTCCTCTGGTCTCACACATGCAGCACCAGCTTTTCAGGAGCTTGACTCAACTCCTAATGAATCAGAAGCTGCTTTTCCTTGGGCATCCACCAACCTAGCATAGGTCCCAGGGCTGCACCTGTAGATCATTACATCTTTCTCTCCCTCTTCCCATTTGTAACAAAAAATCCATCCTTTTCTGGTCTTACTCGCTATCCACCTGCCCTCCTCCTTCCAGTTTTTGGCACCTGTTCAACACATGTGCCTGTGAAGCAGGCACCCATCTGTGAGATAGGCAGGTTGCTCCATCTTTCCCAGGAACCAATTCTAAATCAGTCCTGTTGGTATTAAAGCTGTCCCTGGATTTACGATAGCCCAGATTAGAAGCCTAGGGCCAGAATGATATCTCTGAACTCTGGTTATATTCTCTGTGAGCTTGTGTCCTTCTAACCTTACTGCCCTCACTGTCAGTGGTGACCCTTTTCTCTCCTTCATGGAAAACCCATCTAGTCCTGCTCAACAGCTGTTCTTATCTTGCCAAACCAGCAAGGCAAATAACGTCTGATAATCTTTGAGATCACCAACACTGCCTTGCTACAAATTATGCTTTCAGGTAATCAGCACTAATTCATGTTCATTGTCAAGTATCTTCCCTTCTCCACCTCTGCTTTGTTTAGTCGAGATATTATTTCCAGCCTTTTAGCATATGAATCCTCCAGGGTAAAAGCAGTCACTGACTATAGAATAGATGGCATCCTGCAACTACTAAGGGACAGGATGACACTGAGTAACTTCAAAAGCATAAGAGCAAGTTTCCACCTTACCTTCTCTGTACCCTCCATGGAGGATATTGCTTCTTCACGGACAAGTTTATTTCCCTCATCACAGCATCCAGATATTCTATTCAGAAGGAGAAGTCAAAGTTCTCACAACTGAACTCATGGTGTCTGTGGAGAACAGATCACAAGTGAAGATACAGCCCTTTCCTCTCATCCCACACAGCTGAGAACAATCTCTACCGGTGAGCCTCTTCACATGAAACAAGAAGAACTGGCTAGGTGTAAATCTAGGCACCATCTTAGAATAACAACTCAGTTGCTGTTAAATCATTTTTTGTCCCACATCTGGATATTTTTGTTTGCCTTTCTTGAAATGATAATACTTAACTCCAATCTCAATCTGGGGAATCAGACTGGGATCCCCTTTAGTCTAATACCATTTCCACAGTGTTGTCTAGCTACCGAAACATTCAAAATCTACCACTTATTTTAATGACAAACTTTAGTCCTAAAATGTACACTTGTAGGTTGAGTCTCACCTCATTGTCTGCAGTCTGATTAATGAACTCCAGATTTTCCATTTACGGATTATAAAGCCACTGCATTGACAAAGTGTGTACATTCTTTACTGAAATGTTTAATGGGAAAAAAAAAAGATGATATATTTGGATTCGTTACAATGGCCACTTTGTCCCATTCATTTCCTCATAAAAATGCACCATGGCACAAAGGTATACTAAGAAGCCCAGAAACACTTGTGTGAAATGTTTTTTAAACAGATCAATGTGGGCATTAATGTGTCTTGGTGTGGGAGGAACAGGAATTCTAGCAGGAGTAGGTGAAGCTTTTTTTTTTTTCCTGAAAGGACTACACAGAATAAAATGAATGCAGAAGTAACTATATATGTGTGTTTTCCTGTACCTCAACACCCTGTAACTGTGTCCAAATCTAAGTTGTTGGTTTATTTAAGATAAAATTTGATCATGTTTCAGAGTTATAGGAGAGCCCTTAGCCACATGAATAGAACATAACCAGCATGCTGTGTTGTTTGAATCTGAAAACATCCTAAAGAATTAGCTGGGAGAGATACTCTGACCAGAAGCTTGTTGCCTTTTTCCTGTGTTTTTTTCATGGATTCCCCTTGCAATTCTCCCTTCTTCTGTTGCAACACACAGACATTGAAAAATACACACCAGAAAGATCTTTTTTTCTCATGCTTGCTAGTACTCACACACAGACTAGCCCTCAGAAAGCCCCCAACTATTTTCACAAGCTTAAAGTAAAACAGGTGGGCTCTTCTCTTGTTTCACTGCTACTGCTGCACCTGGACAGAGTTAAGGGTGTTCTTAAACACACACACATCAAAAATGCAGATACACTCACAGAAGTGCAAAAATAAGAAAACTAACAGAAGTGATCAGTCATTTGACATTGCTAGAGATGTATTTGAACCTGTTGATTTGGTGACCATGGCTTTCATCTCTCAACCGCCAACTTCAGCCTTCTTGGAAGGTGTTTCTCTGACTTTCCTATCAAATTCCATAGTTAACACAGCACTTCTGTGCAAGTCACAACTTTCCCATATTTCCTGACGTGTTTCAATTCAAAAATGTTTTCAACTGAAAAATGTTATAACGTTTGTTGCAAATGCATTCATTTAGATTCATATGTCCCAGCTGACTTTAGTTCTTCATATAGAACCGTGGCATGTTGATAATACAGATAAAAAACATACAAAAGGTTTTCTACATTCTGTATCTCCCAAACATCTTTTGTCGATGCTGGGGTCCTGCCTGCAGATGTGCAAATATCCTCTTTTATCTGTTGGGGAGTCTCGACATGCTACTGCTGTCACGGCCTTATCAATGTGACCTCAGGAGAAGACTCTGAAATATTGACAGAGTGAGAAATTACAGTAGCCGATGGAATAAATCCTCACTGCAGAGTAAACACCAAAAGCCCCTCCAATGTCACCTTTTCTTGCACCAGCTGGATAGAGGATGCCTGAATGGGAGAGAGGGGAAAGGATCAGTCCCTTAGGAGAGCCCTATGAACAGCATGTCCATTACTCCCTACGAACTGAATCAGGTCCTGCTGCAATACTTTACCTGCCTCCAAGCATGATCCCCACAAGAGGCTATTCTCTGTGTGTGGGAGTTGCAAACTAGCCTACTATTTACATTGAATTGTAGAACCGAGAAGCAGAGCAGAGGAGCTTGACACAAGAGATAGATGAGTTATATGAATATGATTTTTCCCCCCACAAATGAAGGCAGCAAATTCAGCTGCAATATGCAGCATCAGGATATTTATTGCTTGCAGGTGTTCATGAAAATATATGAGAATCCCATGAGGTTCACAGATTTTAGAAGGAATTATTGTGCACCTGGAAATTTGTCCTGCAAAGTGTGGTATTTGTTTCCTGTTGTTATTTGCTGTCCGTTCTTTTCTAGTCACCATGCATTATTCATGGTTGTACTTGTAGGAGAGCCAAATTCTACAGACACTCTTCATCAACAAGAGGGAACAATTCAGATAGAAAATCCTCCTTAAGAAAGGGTGACTTGTTTGTTTAACAGATCCAGTAAAGAATTATTTTACCTTCCTAAGCTTTTCTTTAACCTACCTTCAGCAAAAAAAGAAAGGAAAGCAGAACCGGTAACTTTAATGTCATTGTTATTTGGAACATAAAGCTGCCTTTGTACTCAGCCTATAGTGTTAAGCTGACCCTTTTATAAAGGCTTTAGGAAGCTGCATACAATTCCCTTCCTTGGAGGTTTCTGAGAGAAACTTAGCAAGCAACAAACTCCTTTCTGCAAAGTGCATGTTTCCTTCTCTTTGCTGAGGAAATTGATACAAGGGGACACATGGCCAGGGGAGCCCTTCCTTGGACAACAAGGATCTGAATAACTCACAAACAACATGCAGGCTGGTTCTGTTAATGTAACATCCTAAGGGATATGCCACAACGCTTATTAAAAGACACTGAAATGCCAAATGTCATGGTCTTTCCCTAATGTGACAAAACATACAGATTTCCCCCCATCTGACTTTTAGTCAAATGAAAGGATTCACAAAGGATCCTCAGAACTGTTTAAGAGGTGCAACCACTAGTGTGGTCAGATGGATGCTTTTCCCATACTTACATTTTGCCTGAGGGTTAAGCACATGAGTTATACACACAATTTGGCCTGGCTCAGACCCTATAGGTCTTTAGGAAAGGAGGTAATAGTGCTCCTCTAGTTGGCTGAGCAGCCAGAGTAGAAGCAATTTTGCAAATATTTACAAATCGAATCCTTTCCTAAAAGCAGGATGAATGAAAAAGATATCTGCAAATAGAAAAAAAAAGGGGGGGGGCAGATAATACCTCATTTTGCTGAGCTGGTTGATACTACCAAAATACTGAGATTGATACAACTTTTGTCAAGTTGCATTTCAGAGAAAAAGATTAAACCCCCAAATATTAATAAAGCATTTCAGGGGTTCTTTTTGTGTTGTTTTTTCAATACTATCCTGTATGGAATACAGTACAGGATAGCACTGAAATATCAGCTTTTGAAATGTAATTAAAAATTAAAAATTGTGTGAAATAATGTGTATTTTCCTAGTGTTTCTCCAAAATGTATTGCTGCTCTCTTCAATCACATCTAATAGTTCATTGTTAATAATTCAGTCAACTGTCAAGAGTCATGGCTAAAATTGGACTATAGCAAACTGAGAAAATTCTGTATTTCTAACAAAACATTTCATTTTTAGCATAATAGTAAAATAATTAGAATTACAAAATAAAGCTCTTTCAGCCTCTTTCTTAAGGCACAAGAGGAAAGAGAAAGGCAGCTCGACATAATGGAGGAGAATTATTAATGAGTGACAATAAAGAACTTCTTGCGTGCCGGCCTGTCCTAGCGAACAACGCGACTCAGACTCTGAACCAAGTGGCACTGCATCACACAAGTCAAAGTTCTCCATTTAGCTTCTGTGTTTTTATTCAATTTAATATACCATTTTTTGGAAATGCTATGTTGTTAATTGTTTAGGTTTGATCTGACTAAATCTCAGATTCATAAAGGAGGTCAAAAATCCTGATCAACTAGTCTACAGCAGTTCTTAGCCTCCCCTTCTGATTCTCTTCCCATCTTTTTAATCCCAGCTGCAAAATCTCCTCTTTCCATTGCAGGTTACAGGGGCTGAGTCTACAGTGGTCTCATCCAACCCTCCTGCGTGAGGGAAAATGCTGCCATTCCCTGGAATTCAACTGCCATTTTCATGTAGCAATTTCTCTACACCTATATCCTCCTCTCCAGATTCACAACTCATGAGAAAAAAAAAAAACTCCATGACATCATTTCTGTCTCTAGCACAGCTAGATGGGTTGGAGTCCTGTTCACAACTTGTTCTTCAGTCTATTTAGGAGGGAAACTTAAGGTTGCCCCCATTTGAGAGTGCAAAGTGACAACTTCAACTTGAAATGTTTTTTCCAGACTACACCTTTAGCAGTAATGCCTCAGCAGTTCTTAGAAAGTAATTTCATTATCTAGTTGATGTTTCTTTTTAGAATTTGGTAGAAAACATACCTTAAAGCCAGGCCCTGCATTTTTTTCTCTTAGAATTCCTGTTCCCTGCTAGATGACCATCAGGCACTATTACAAATTTCTGCTTCTCCCTGCTGTTATTATTAGTCAGTATTTCCACAGGGTGATAACAGTCTTTTTAGGTAGCTTTGCTCTCCTGCCTTGAGGAACAAGACCAGGCCTCAGTACACTGAAACAAATGCGTTTCAGACACACTTGGTGTTTTGACTGAGGCAGCCTTCAAACACACTAGAGAGGTGAGATAAACTAGGAACTAGGCCTCTGAAAAGCCTGTAGGAGAAATCTTTGCCTCTACCCCCATCCTAAGACAAAACCCACAATACACCTAGAAAGAAGCTTTGTGCTGCATTTGGATGTGTGTTTATTATTGGTTTTAGAGTATTTCCTTAGCATCCAAATTGAAATTAAGACTGTACTGTAATAGGTGTAAACATATAGGCAACAGAAACAGTCTGTGCTGGAGATTTTCTAAGTTAAATAGAAAAGAGGTGAAAATTAAACCAGAACTCAGAAGCACAGTCTTGCATAGAGAGATCTGCAGCAGAGAAAATGTTTTGGCTCAGAGTCCAGTTATTCTGCTGAATCCTTATTTCTCCTTTAATCTTTTAAACAGGAAAAAGAAATACTAGTTTTCTTGCTATTTGGCAGGGGGGAAGCCTCACAAATTTTTTCATTCCATTTCCTGACATGTCTGGCCTGATAGTTGCAGAGCTGAAAACCTTTCCTTCATAAACACTTTTATTTCATATGCCTAACTAAGAATTATTTTGTGATAAAATTGTCTAAACTTCCTCATCATTAACTTCTTTAAATTATACTGTCTGAAGATGTTTATGGATTAGCTAAGTAATCTACTGTGGAGCACAAACTGCAAACCAAAGTGAAATTGAGTTCCCAACTGACTGAGAAGGTAATTAATGATTTAACTGCACAACTGTTAGCAGATCTATAATGCAACTTAAAAGCTAATTGAGAACTGTAGAGCCAAAGGAAAGAGGAAAGCATAGAACAGCCACAATGCTCCTTTGAGTAGTATTTGGTCAGTCTGCTGTCAGAGAAAGTGGAAAAATGGCTATCCCTACCTCATATAAAAATAAAGACACCATACAAAAATATGCGCTAGCTTTGGGGAATTGGCATTTTATGATCACCTCGTTAAGAGGGCAAGTTTCTAGCACAGCACTGAATTCCACAACTTCCCCTTCTCCCTGGCTGGTAGCATTAACATGCTCCATTTTGCTCCCTGCTTGCAATGCATCAAAACTCATCCCAGCTGCCCAGAAAAGCCAGGAAATGCTTTCCGCTGCCGTTTTATAGGCCAGTTATCTTAATTACTCCCAGCTGACCAAGGAAGCCCAGAAATAATGCAATTGATTGGGCTCCTCTGTCACCTGGAGAAACTTTTGTTGATTCCTGGCAGCTGGTACAGAATCTTTAAGGACCTACAGCTGTTTTGCCACCTTATGTCTGGCAAGTGTTAATCTTTTCATTGTTGAGCAATACATGTGAGTATTTAGCATCGTACCACAGCTGAGGAAGTGAATAATGATTTACGCTGTGCAAGGATTTGCTCCACTCCATCAATGTGTAATCTCTAAGCAAGGCCATGGATTAAGTTTACCAAACAGTGCGCTTGCCTAAATCGCACTGACATAGCCCTCAAGATCCTTTGAGGAGTTTGTCTATGTTTTGGAAATAGCTCTTATTCTTTAAGGAACATAACATCCATAGATCCCTAGATTTTTATAGTAATAACTATCAGTGATGTTACTAAGGCCAAACTGTGTAAACCTTGGCCATACCTGAGTCCTGTGCCTTTTTCAGTGTGAGGCACTCCTTTCAGCAGCAAGTCAGGTTGGTGCACGTTTTCAACAGATACTTAGCAGTTTGAGCCCTACATGAGGTATTTCAGAAGGACATGCTGGTGTTCCCTTCTGTCATACAGTTATGTAGTTAAAGGAAGTCACCCTGACATGATAGAGATCTGTGGCTGCTCCAGCTCTCTGCTCGCAAGGGCACGAACTGCATCATGAGTCTGCCACAGTAGCTACCATAAGCTTTATCTCACTAGTCATTCTAAAACTGGAAAAGTTCATCTGGAAAAGTGAGAAATATGCATTAACATTTGCTCCAGTAGGAAAGGAATTTGAATTTGAATCAATACATCCTGGGTAAATGTAATACCCAACCAGCCAGTGTCAATCACCATAGCTCTCTCTAGCCATGTTTTATAAACTGGAGTGGGTGCAAATGTGTCAGTCCAAGAAGTGGATCACAGCTCTGATTCCTTTTTGAAAGTTGCAGTCTCCCCACAGCTCAAAGTAAGGCATATACATCTCAGGAGCACTATTTAAATATCTGTCCTTTAGACAGGTGACAATTTCTATAAAGTTGTAGGAACTTAATTTCTTTAAGATAACTACCTGCCTGGCATATCTGGTTAAAATTCATCAATAAGTTTAAAAGGCATTAGGTGGCACGATTCATTACTAAGAACATGCAAATGGACAACACAGCCTTTGAAAATCTCAGCTAAAACACTGAATGAAACCCATGCTGGATTGAAAACCTGGTCTTGCTGAAGTCAAAAGCGATTACATTTCAGTCCTGCCAGTGTTTCATCTTACATGTTCTATGAGCCAACCTATGGGATTGTATATCAAGAAGACAGCTGTTTGTTTTGGTAATAAAATAAAAATAAGATACTAGTAAATCCATCAGTGTTCTTTCCCTCCCTGATGAATATATTCTCCACAGTCCCTGCCTCTGAAAGGTTAGCTGTCTCCTAAAGGCAGGAGCAATGAAATCACAGTGTTCAAGTTCAGTTTCCTGCTTTTCTCCTTCATCTAAAAATGTTTTATTGGGAGGAAAAGGATCCTTAATTTCCTAAAATCAGCACTTAGTTGTGTACTTAAGCCCCAAAGCTGTAAGGTAGCCATAATAGGACTTTGATTAGACTATAAAGTCTTCAAGCACTGTCTTTTTCGTTATATGTCAGTACAGCACCTAACATAATGAAGCGAAAGGCTTTCCATGCTCTAACACTGTGCATAAATAAATAAATTAAATAATAATAGTAATAAAATGTACCCATGCAGAGCAATTTGCAGAATCAGAGGAATAGTGGTTTTCTTTTTCCTTGTTTCAATCCATTTTGCAAGCCAGAATTATATAGCTGAACAGAATGCAGAGAGAGAGCATGAACAGCCAATTGGCCAAAGGTACAGCCTGTTAATCCTCTAGAAATGGCCTGTTACCACAATTAAGTCCATCTCTTCAGGAAAATACAGAGAGAAAGGGAATGAGAGCGCAACTCATGTTTATGTTTCTGTTCATTTACTGTTGTTTATTTGTCATCTTGCAATAGAAGTAATGCTTTCTATCCAGGGCATTCTCAGGAGATAAAAAAAGCTTCTTCAGCTCCCTCTGGCCGGTTATGAATTCCTCATGTCCTGAACAGAGTTGCTGAAATGTAGTAAGTTTTAAATAAGTCAGTTTTCATTTTAATGCAGCTTGTTCAAAGCTTAGAAATGCTGTCGCTGCTGCACAGGTGGAAGGAGTGGTAAAGAAGATACAATCTAGTCAGAAATATTCCCTCTTGTACTTTCCCTATTGGCAGTGTGATTTTTCGATAGAACAAATCTTGCTTGCTCTGTTTGGCGCAAGGCCATTGAAGAGGAAGAAAAATGTTCTGGAGATCGCTATCAAGAGAATAAGAAACATTACTTCATCATCTCTGGACTTCTAACTCCATCTAAACAACAGAGGTGAGCATTTGCGGTGGTGACATACTACTAAGACATGTTACAGGTATCTTAGAGCTATTAGCACATATGGATGAATGTGAGGGTATTTACAGAAGATAGCAGAGATGCCTATATAGCATAGTAGTTATGAGAAAGCTACTGATGTGTCAGACTGTTGATTAACTGTGTATTAAAATATCTATTCTGAATTAAAGATTTCACTGATTACTTACAACCCTCTCCTCATTATGAAGTGTGGAAGGATAGCATGTATAAATGGTATCTGTACAATGACTATAAATAATCAGAACTGAGACAATGTTCCCAGTGACTCAGGACCCTAGTGTATGAGATAAGCAGCCTTATTGGATGCCGTATGCATTTTTTAGATAACTGTTCAGCAACTGAAATCTTGTCTTCCACATCCAAAAGTACTGAGAAGTCTTGGGTTTTATTTATATTGTTTTATGTATTCAAATATTAACACCATGTTGCATTTACTGTACGAAAGCTGTGTGTAGCGTTTGGTCTTGGTGGGTCACAGAGGGTTATTAAACAATCAGAAGCAAAACACTGGCAAAAGAAAATCAGCTTTCTCATGTGCTGCTGATGTCTCAGCACCATGGAAAACCGGTTAAAACGTCCATTTCAATTAAATCAGGTATGTACATAACTATTTTGCTGAAAAGGAATAAATATAGGCACGTGCCTTGGCACTTTTCTGAATCCAGGCCCAATATAGCATTTCTGCTTTTAAGCAGGCATTGGGAACAATATGTTCTTATGATATTAATATAACCCATCTGCCAGTTGCATAAAGGCTGGCAAATTACCTCATCATTTTTCATCCTACATTGCAAGAAAAAAATTAAAAAAGAAACCAGCCCCCTGTATTACCAGGATGCTGCAAAGCTGTACGTTTATGAGCAAAAGCTTGATGGTTCCATTGCCACCCTGGCCATGCTCTGAGCACAGACCTGCACTTGTAATTAAAATGTACAAATAATCCCAGAATATAAAAAAGTCAGGACTAACCAATTTGTGCAGGCATCAGCGGTGACAGTCTCAACAGCCCAGAGGTAACATACCCACCGTATCCTTGCTGCGCCTGGCTCTGCTCTCAGAAAGCAGAGCAGAGATTCCTCTTGGCATTACTAGTGACCTGCAGTTTGAGTGGTCCAAGGAGTGTGCTATTGCCACAACTGTGACAGTCACAGCAAATCATACCCTCTCCTGGGCAGATTTTTCTAGAATCCAGGCCTAAGGCTACTTTGCCCTGTCAGAGCCTTTTCTCTGAAGCGGCTATTTCCCCTCGGGGACAGGTTTGCAACGATTGCCTCACAGACTTCCTTAGCCCATCAGGGCACCATGGGTAGAGCCGTGCTGATAGATGGGCATAGATCAGAGCTTGCTCTACTTTTGTAACCCTGGGACTTAAAGTGTAAGAAGCGACAGTTCAAATCGAGGTGTAGTACGACCATTTTAGTCAGACAGGGCTAATTACATCAGGGGCAGCACTGTGCTGATACGGCTGGTTTCAGATTCAAATGCGTAATTTCGTATGCACACTGTTTTACCTCACATGGGTGAACTGACTTAGCTGCTCTGCTATCGTAAGTCTCCGTGTATCACGCTCTGCTTTGACCTTGGTCAGAGAAGCCAGGTTTTTTTCCTTCTCATGTCAGGTTGTCTTGGGGAGAACAGCCCTATTCATCTTCTCCATCACTGTGCCCCAGGGACAGAAAATGGCTCTCTTGTGCTTGCAGTTGTAAACAAATCTCAGATAGTACCCAAGTTTCGTTCTGTTTCAATAATTATGCAATGGCTGAGGAAATGTTCTGAAATTTGATTTTCCAGAACTGAGTGAGGCACTATCAAGGAAAGGACTGTTCCATTTTATTCCCCAGGTGAGCTTACCTGTTATACTATTATTGCTCCAAACAAACTTGGAAAAGCAATGATGAAATATAACAGAAAACTGTATTTTAATTATATTCAAATATTCCATTTAGAAAGAAGATTTGACATAAGAACATTAGCTGGCATCAAACACAAAGTCATCAATTTTCAAGGTGAAAAGAAATCATAAATGTTAATCTTGACTGACTACCTGCAGGGTACAAGCCAAACATCCCTTCTCACTTGCAACAAGCCCCATTGCTTTTGACTGAGTTAAATGATAAGAGAATATATTCAAATAAGGTATCCAGTTCTGATGAAAAGATACTCAAATAAAAATCTACCAAGTGTCACGTTGTGTCATTCCAATGATTATTTTTTCTGATGTAAAAATAATAGCTTAATTTCAGTAGAGCTGCAACAAATAATACCAGCTGTGCATTTGGCCCTTGGCTCAGGTTTACTTTGTATTCAGTAGTAGTTCTGTTATTTAAACCAGTTATCACTTACGTTAAAAGGGCATGAATACTGTGTAATGATGGGACCTCAATATAGAAAACTACTTAGACAAACAGATAACAAAGTTCTCTCATAAGACTTATGCATACCTGCAATAAAACAAGCAGTAACAATGTTTATGGATATTTTTATTAGCTTTTGTTTTATTTTCTTCCAAGAATTGTTTTAAATTTGAATCACAATCATTCATACTACGGCTCAAAAAGGAATGATACCATGTTGACTGAGAACTGGCTAAAAGATCATAAACAGGAAGCAAAAATAAATAATCCTGCATTAAGATGAGAAGCTGTGTTCAGCAGGAAGCAAGGGACTGGTGTTAGGCCTACTTTTACTTAACAGCATTATTAATGGTCTTGAAGAAGAAACAAACGAGACATTAATTAAAGTCTGTGGATCCAGCTAAACTGAGATGTTTTGCAAACACCATTGAGAGGTGAAAATTATACAAAGGGAAAGAGACGGGTTAGAAAAATGAGCAGGAATCAGCAGAGGCTTCACCTTGACCAAATGCAGGTAATGAGATGAGGAAAAGTAAACTTATACCTACATATTAAAAGCACGGAAATTCCTGGAAAGAAAACATCAACATAGAAGTGGTAGATAAGGTTAAATAGGCAAAAAAAAATATGTATTTTAACAGAACAATAAAAAACAAAGCAACAAAACAATCTGGAAAAGGAGGCAGTGGTAAAGCCCTGGCTCAGGAACAATTCCAACTTTAGCTTGAGCTATCGGCTGAGGAATAAACTCTGGCTTGGGTCTATGGTTGTTTGGTTTCCAGGAACAAGGGCTGAAACTGAATCTGGAATACTACTTCTAGGTGCTAGAGATGTATTGTGTAGAGAAGCAGAAAAGTATTTGTGGAAAAATACAAAATGAATCCCCAGTTGTCAATTTTTAAGAGGTTAAATCATAGAGCTGTCAGTGCCTGTTTCCAATCTCACTCACATCAGTGTGTAACAGGAACAACACACTGAGGTAATGCATCATCCTGATTGGCTTATCATTGCAATTAATAGTCCTTACTAGTATCTGATAGACATATAGCCTCTATGTCAATCACCTAGAAACTAGACTAATTTCTCACCTCTGTATGCAAAGAGGAAAAACCTACAAAACCTGGGAAAATCTAGAAATAGAAAAATTCCAAGGTCTTGCAACAATTAAAAGAAGTAGTTAATTGCCAAGTACAGAAGGCATTAGAGCCCAAAGCAAGTAGGCATTTATTGTAATTTCAACTATGTTTGTGACTCCCTCTGAGTTTTTGGCTAACCCTTACTGAGCAACTCACTGACTCAACTCAGACATCCAAGCTGAGCTATGGTCCCATGAGGTTAAGCATTACATATCCAAGTAAGATTGAATGTTTGCATATGAACAGTGCAAAATCTGTGGAACACTGAATGACAATTTTTAATGAACCTCACAGCTGATCTCCCACTAAGCCAATTCAGGCTTTTCCTATTGGCCTGCACTCCCTTTTCCAAGTTCATTACAGGCTCAACTTTCCTCTTTCTGTAGGACAGACTGGGTAATGTAAATATTTGTACGTCCATTGCTATTTCTTAGAGTTATGCTGTTTTATACCAAGTGAAAAGATTGTGAAGGCAGTGGGGCAGGTCTGCTATATGGCACGCTCAAGAGTTTCTGTCACCGTGATCGGCAGGCAACATGATAGGTACACACCGACCACATTGAGGGACACAGATCTTTGATCCTGCATTGTCAAGATCCATGAGATTTAAGAACAATTAATCGTTGGTTACTTGGCACTACTGAAAACTAGGCCATATCCTGGCTTAATAAAGTTGAACTTACATTCATTGTGGCATTATTTTAATTTTATATTTCTCTAATTTTATGCAAGCCACATAAAAGTCAGGAGTAATGGCATTAAATAAAGGAGCATTTAAGATTAGGAAGAAGAGAAAAGTCATAGCTGTCAGATCCATTAGTCTGGAGAATAGTCTCCACTCTGTAGGGAGTGGATAGAAGTTCCATTGCATGGATCATTTAAAACTACTCTGAACAAAATATGGGGAAATATGCATGAGGGAACAATCAATCCTATTTTAGTTGGAGACATTATGGTACTGCACTAGGTTATCTAATTAGTTTCTTCTTTCTGTAGTTTGTAGGATTGACTGAATTCTCTAGATGTGGTTGGTTTCTGATTTTTAAAATCCTTTCAGATGGGCATGTTAGTTAATCCCCATACAATACAAAATCAGTATATATGATAGGCAAGAAAAAACAAGACTGAGGGGAATTGCTTGAAAATGTTAAAAGCATTGAACAAAACCTGAAGGATTTTATTTTCTATCATTTCAAGTGAATATCTTTACTTTTGTAAATCACAGTCGTCAACTAGTTTAATAGCAAAAAGCTATTGTGACTGACCATAAATGTGCTGGTAATAGCAACACATGAATATACAGAAGATAAATATGCATTAGATACCTCTGTTTAACAGCTTGTAATTCAAAGTGGCATGGAAATCATTGCAGGAGACTGAACCACATTCTTTCTATGCTCTCTTGATGTAAATCTGAAATAACTCTATGCAGTTCAATGAGAAACCTTTGGATTCACCTCGGTACAACTGTTGAATCTATAAAACTCTGCTGTGAATGGCTGAAGTTTTACAACTTCTCTGCTGAACACAGAAATAAATTATAATCATTTATATGCAAGCTCTGATAGATTTACAGCTGGAGAAAATGAGAATTAGCTTCAAGATTAATGTATAATAGAAAAAAAAATCCAAAGGTAAATTTAAAACAAGAGTACAGCCTTGTCGTGTTTTTTCTCCATTGCCAGGAAATAATGACTTGCCTGAGATCCTGTGACTGATAAAGTGTTCCTGTATTGGTTTGATACTTCTGTCCTGAGAAAAAAAGAGCTAGCACCAGATACAAAAGAAAGGATGTCACTGGTAGCATTCTTCAGAGATCTGTTCTCTTCAATACATCCATAAGTAATCTGGGAAAGAGAGGGACCAGTGAGGTGACAAAGGTTTACTGATCATACAAAATTTTTCAGGATAGCAAAGATGAAGGCTCATGGCAAAAAAAATGCAGAAGGACCTTATGAGACTGAATGTTTAGGAAATTAAGTAGCAGATGAAATTCACTGCAGATAAATGTAAAGTGATACATATGGGGAGAAAAAAATCAATCCTTGCTTTACATATGAAATCATGGCTCTGAGCTGACCAGTAATACTCAGCAATGGTCAAAAAGCAAATACTGGCAAACAAATAGAGAACAAAACAAAGTGTATCATGATGACACTGTAAAAATCCACGGTGCACCCTTATCTCAATTACAACACAGTTACAGTGGTTTGGTCTGCCATCTCTGAGAGAATACAGCACAACTGTGAAGCCATAGAGAGGTGATGCAAGAACACTCAAAACTGTGGAACAGACATCAAATAAGGAACAACTACATAGACTTGTCAGCCTGAGAAAGAGCAAATTAAGGGGAGAAGTGATAGAGGACTACAAAATTATGCCTGAAGAGGGCAAATAGGAAGACATTTTTCACTGTTTCTCCCAGTAAAGAACTAAGGACATCAAATGAAGTCATGGGTAGTGGGTTCAGAACAAACAAACAAGCAGACAAAATCTGGGTGATTCTTCACACAGTGCACAGATAAGCTGTGATCCCTGCTGCACAGAATATTTTGGATGCTAAAAACTTCTTACATGAGTTTAAGCGGTGATTGAACAAATTCATGGAATTGAAATCTACTGAGGGGTATCAAATACAGCTAAGCTGCACATTATTGAGGAGTAGAAGAATATTATCAGAAATGTTTGCTCTGTTATTATATATCAACATATGATCCAATTTTTACCACTATCACAGAGAGATCTTTTATTTGAGCCAGTTCATCTGTTCTTATACTCTAAGGTAACATAACAATGGTTTCACCCATAGAGGAAAGCTGAATGATGGATATTACTGGCTTTTTTCTGGTGTTGTGTCATGTGATAATTCTATTTGTTTATTTAAGGTTTGACAGAGTATTCCATATCATTGCGCTAATCCAGTAAAACATTTAAGCACCTGCTAATTTAGACCACAAGAATAGGATCTTCTGAGACTTTCTTCAGAAAATATGGATGTAAAAGTAGGCTACACACAGATTAAAATTTTGGAGAAAAATGCTTGAAGAACATTTTTCTTTGGGTAGTTCAACTACAGCTCCCTCAGAAAAAAGGGAAATGAGGAATATGCAGACTCTTTTTCATATCTGAAGGCAAACAAAACCAGGAAATGCTTTATCCAAAACTCCCTGAAGATATCAGAAAGCACTTTCATTACCTTTAACAGCCACAGTATCATATATATTTGGCTGATACATTTGTTGATGACTTTGCTTGGAATGACACCAGGTTAAAGGTCTCCCAGGAGCTCAAGTAATCTGTTAAGCTATTATGGCAGAAGTAAGCCAATTTCTTTTATTAGTGGACCTTATGCAAGAGGCCAGATCACACAATTAGACATAATATTAACCACTTCCCTGAGACAAGAGACCAAATTCTCATATAAAACTTGGCCAGCTGGAGGGTGCTTTCCACATAAGTTCAACTATGCTAAAACTCAAATCTCTAACTTTGTAATAAGATGTTTTAATCATTCTGTTACCAACTTTTCATCTGCCTGGGGCTTTAGAAGAAAAGAATAAATATAATATTTTAAGGAGAGCATAAAAAGCATCAAGGTGTGTAGTTGTTACAAGATAATTACATACTTTAGGGGTATAATGAGGGCCAGGTACCTTGAAGATATAAGAAATGTGGGTATTTCAGCCAAGTACCTTCCCTGGAGTATATAATTCTACACTGAATATGGTATAATTGACTTTTAAGTGGACAAAACCAGAAAGGCTAAGTGGTTCTGAGCTAAGTATTGTCCCATCATCACACAGACTGGGCTCTTAATTAGTCAGTTAAATTACTTTCTCTATCCTTTTCATTGGCTTTTGTTAGATGTTGTTTTATCTGCAAGCACAATTTTCATTTTGCTAAGGTAGATCATAACCACAGAAGACTACAAAAACTCAAAGTAATTTAATGTAACCCCCTAATTACCTGAGCACATTAACAAAAGGAATAAAATGTTACTTCTCACCAATATCACTAAAGTAATGCAAGCAACATCCCACAAAAAACACAAGAGAAGATGAAATAGACATTATCTGTAATGTCAGAGTCATGTATCTATGGTAATAAAACAAAAATGTCTACAATGATCTCAAGAATCAGATGCTGCAATTATTCCCTCCAGGTGGGACACCCCATTTAACAGTTCGTTTCATGATTCTACAACAGTCAAATTCTGATCCCCCTTTTGCCAGTATAATACACAATATAATATCAGTAGATTTATGCCAGTGCAAAGAAGTATAACAGACAGTACCATTCCTTTTACTTCTCCTGCCACCAGCTGTCTCTTATCATCACATCCATCACATTCCCTCATCCTGTAAAGGCCTTTGAAAAAGGCCTCCGAGATTTTGCTAGTAGTCTGTGGATTTGGATATTAAATTTGCTTGGATGGCTTATTCATCCCTTCAAGCATTCTGGCATCTTAGGTTTTTAGTCTCAGATTGTTCATACAATCTGATCAAATCCAACCAAATATTTTACAAAAAGAAACTTATTAATGGAGGCATATTCTTTTTTATTCTAAATTTTGCTAACAATGTATGCACAAACCTAATATGTAATGCTGCATCAGATTCCCAAGACGCAGAGTAATGTATTATAAAAATTATATTTGAAAAACTCTGTAAATATTATTACACTTACTTTTTATGATGGTAGAAATGACAGGTCCATGTCACAAACCAAAACTTTGCAATATCAGATCCTGCATAAAAACACAGATCAAACAGATGTTCTCTGCTCCTGGGAGTTAACAGAATAAATAAGAGGGATCTTCTTGAAGGCTTTGGTGGGAACTGCCTCACCTAATTTCACACTCCTTCTCTATTCATTGACTGTAGGATTCTAGACAATCAGTTCAAACTAAATGTCTAATTGGTACGCAATTAAAAGTTAGTGACTCTTCTTATAATCAGATCCATACATAATAATTTGACTAAGACCATCAGCTCCTTGGGCCTTTCCAACTATTAAGCTTCACTTAAAATATTCAACAATGCGAATGCATGCTCTGTCACCTACTGACTTAGAGATCAAACTGAGGTCATACAGTATCAATGTGCACTCCAAACTGAATGGACACAGTATGTAATATCCCCAAATTGTATTAGGGTATAAAAATCATTTATAATTTGCAACAGATCGCTATATTTTCTAATGGGACTGCTGGAACAGTCTTGCAAGTTTAGCCACGTCAATAACATAACCTGGGCTAGATGAAGTATTTAAGCAAAGTAACATAAAGAAATCCTTTTCCTTTGTTCAAAGATGGAAAAAAAGAACTGTTTTCATCTTTCCTATATCTAATTACAAGTACCACATGCTAGATATAAGTAACACTTTACTAGGAGGAAAAGTAAGACCCCTTGATACCTAGACATGATTTCCTCACAGTCTGGAGAAACAGGGGATGTCATACCTTGACTATCAATCAGATGTGTTTCACTGCCCAGGGGGGAAAATATTAATTTGACTCATAAGAAAGTAATAATATGTGCTATAAATTTTTAATGAATAATTGGCACATGTTTAGACATATGAAATGGTGAAATCATAATCCTGTTCCTACTGGAACTATTTATTAGGGAGCACATCTGCACCTGCAGACCCAAAGGGGTTTCCTTAGATCTCAAATACGAGTTTTGTCATTCTCTTTTCCAGGAATTCTCTCCAGCCCATTGAGGCATCTAAAAGGCAATAAATATTCTTGAAGTAAACAGCTCTGAAGCAGTCAGGGAACACGCAAGAGCTTGGCTTATCTCTCTTTTCATCTCTACTGCTTCATAGGTAGTCCAAACACTTCTTCTCCAAGGGGAGGATTTGTTCCAGTATCTACAGGATAAATTCATAAATAACAGTGGATCACATTATTTTATTAAATAGGAGCAGAAAAGTCCCTCATAACCATACAATTATTTTCCATTTCTCAGAATGAAAGGTCCGTACAACTGTGACAACACCAGAGCAGATGGTGAGGTGGCTCCAATGAAGTTGCTCTGATTTATAAATGCTAAGGGTACAGCCTCTAGACATTTCCAGGTTGGTATTAAGAAAAAAAATCAAGCATTTCAGAAAAAAAATCATGCATTTCAGTCCAAGATTATTAAAAAAAAAAAAAAAGATTTCCTATCTAGTGACTGAATAAACATGACATATTTATACAGTAATAAATTTAATTGTGTCTCTTTTTTTTCTCCTGATCCAAGGAAGTAGAAATTGTAATATCTCATAATATGATTAATATTGTTCTTAGTGTTCTAATCACAGAAGGCTCATCTACTACAATATTGCATTTGTGTCTACAGATAATTGCCTTCCTTCTGAGAGTGGTCTGAATAATAAGCTGGAGTAATTAAAATAAACTGGCATAATTTCAGAGTGCATTGCTACTGTACAAAAGTAACCAGCAGGCCCATTTTGGGGAAGTAAACTTCAGTATGACTTATTTGCTCACAGATGGCAAAGGCAGTTTCATGGTATCATAGTTTAATTCCTGGCAGTTGAGAATTTTGCAGAAATTTGCCTGGCTATCTCAAGTATGAAGAATACAAATGGGGAATGTGAGTTGTTTAGTATATGGCTGCATGGATGTATACAGAAAGTTTCCTCCTCTCTCACAGTATCATCTGGACATTAACCTGGTGAAAAGCTGTGTAGCCATGTGAAAGGCATCTTTTGCTTTAGCTAATGTGCCCAGGCTTTCAGCCAGGAATATAACTGTATGCAGAACTAATACAGCTTCAAGATTCCTGAACCAAATCTGACATATACTCAGTCAGCTTTCAGTGCAGGTGGAGCAAAGGCATGACTGTTCACCCATTGTAGGGCTTGATAGACCTTAGGCTTAAGCTCTCTCATATTCAGAAGGGTAACTACAGGTGAAATACTTCCTATTTAAATTTACCTATCTAAAAGTTAAGGATCTAGTTATCCAGGCTATCTCTGTGACCCATGGAAAGAGGGGTATACAAAGAGCATGACACAAGCCTACCCTAAAATGCTGCATTAAACGCTGCAAAAAGAGGGATGAGTCACCCTCTGAAGGTGCCACTCTCTTCCCATTGTCTATGGAGATGAATCTAAAGAACTAGCATAAGCCTGGACCTCTGATTTTTATATGGTTAATATTAAGAAGAGCAAGTTTCTGTGTCAAGTCACAACACCCCAGAAAGGCGCATTTTGCTTTGCAACATCCAGTTAGCATCCTGTCTCTCTGTCCACTCATTCCAGTTGATGCAGGGCATTCTTCATAGAAAAGCACTAGTCTGGACCTGATGCTAGCTCAAGGTCCATGAGGCTCTCTCGCTCTAAGACATTTTCCCTGTTCTCTAAACATTTTATTATTTCCTGCATCTGCTCCAGTTTCACAACAGCCTATTAAAAATGTGAACAGAAGAAGTAGACAGCTTTCATTTACCATTCCCTTCAGTGTGATATACAAAGCTAAAAATCACCTCCTTGTGGCTACTGCTTCCCAGTTTATAAATCCAAAGATCATATTGTTCTTTTATTTTTGGCTCAACATCATATAAGAAGGGAAGGAGAGTTTCTCGCTCACAGATCTTTTTCCAGGGATCCCTCATCCCACTCTGTAAAATGACTTCCAATCATGGTAACAAGGTATAAACCTCTGAATTTGGGGTTATTGAAATAATCCCAATTTTATCAGCAATAATATTATAACTGACTCTGACAAAATTAGTTAACATTGCGCCTGCCAGTAGTTCCATCATGGAGACAGTTCAGTTAGCCAGTTCTTTATCATTACAACATGTGCGCTTTTAACACTATATAGTGCTATTTTTTTTCAGGATATTTTGCAGTACTTAATCAAATGTCCCAGAAAAGTCTAACAGTGGTTCATTTTTGCATTTACTTATCAAAATGGTAAACTCATCAAAGAAAAGAAATTGTCTGAGAAGATTTCTCTTCCATAAAATAACTTTGGTATTGATTACATTCCTAGGCCTTAATTGTTTTTTAATTGAATACTGTATCAATTTTCCATTATTTTACATAGGATTGCTGATAGGATAACAGTCCACAGCTACTCACATCCTTTTGCAGCCTTTTGGCATCTCTCCAGGGAACAAATTAATGGCTGGCCAAAGATTTTCTCAGCAAAACCTTCTGGGATTCCTGAGTGAATTCATCTGAGCTTGCTCTTTTAAAATATATTTTCCTTGTAAAGAAAGTTTGTTTTATTTTAAAGTTCTTAATTATTAGTGGACTGGGAGGTGTTTTACCATTTTCATCTGCTAAAAGTACATCCTCCTCCTTCCCAGATACTGCACAGAAATATTTATTGGACATTTTTCCTTTTACTGTATTATTACTAACTACTTTACTAGCTCCAGCTGTAATAGGCTTATTCCAGGGTTAATATTTTTCCCCAATATTCTGAAAAAGTCCTCTCTCAGAGTACCTAGCTCTACTAGCTCAAAATTATTTTCCTGATATCTTCATCTTCCTTTATTAATGCCTTTAATCTCTCTGTCAGTTCAAGTAGGCCATTACCTTTTGCTTATCCTATCTGGGCCAAATTAAGGTGTTAAGCTACTTGGTCAGCTGAGACTCATTTCTGAGGTTTTCTGACACTGAAAAAATCTTCATTGTTCATCTTCCTAATATTTGATTTGGGATATGAAGTTAAGAGGAAGTGACATAAATCTCTCAGATAATGTTTCTGTTAAAAACTATCACATTTTTATAGTATTCAAAGGAGCAAAAGCAACCATGATGTTAAAGGGAGGTCAAGAGGTCATTACAGTCATGTGGGCCCTACTGCATGTTCCAGTATGGAGAAGACCAGACACCAGCTGGAGCTGATAAGGCTGGCAGATGGGCAAAACTCCCTTAGCTTTGCCAGCTCCTTACCAAAAAACATGTACCTGATCCAACACTGAGGATGAAAACCTGAAAACACTAACTAAATTCAGTGGATATTTTGCAATTAATATCATGTTTTCCTCCTCCATAGTTCATTTTTGCATCTGTAAGCATGTATGGAGGAGAAAAATATCAGGTTTCCTGTTTTGTCTTACTCGTATATTTACTCTTCCAAGCTGTAAAGCCCACATATGGTGTGTAGATCTGTTTCTTGCTCAGATGGTTTCCCTGATCTTCCTGTTCTTCTCCTCTTGTACTGTACTGGGCACTTGTATCTTATAAACTGAAGAAAACTTCAGTTGTCTGCAGAAGTCAAACTATTTGTTGCTTTGATAGTTTCTGCCAGGTAGTTTTGAACAGTTTCTGTCTATAATTCCACAAATCTCTTTATGTAATTTAAATGGGCCTATTTCTCTGGGGCAGATTTCTACTTCAAGATGCTCCTTTACCTGGTCACAGTTCACACTCTACACTCCAAACATTGCTTTCATCTCTTTTTATTGAGTATATACATTTTTCGCACCTGTTTTGAGAGGCATCCAAGAAAGCTTTCAAATGATCTTTTAATTCCTTATAGCAGTGGTCTCCAACCCAGCATTCATGGACAACAAATTGCCAGTGAGGATTCTTCATTGTTGCTCAGTAATAAGAATTTAGAAACCTACAGCTGAAGCCAACAGCAAGAGCACAGTCCAATACTGTCACATCATGTTACTTGTTCAGTGCTGTTGCTTATGGGCTGGGGAAAGTTGGGATCATTGCTGACAGAAAGGTTCTCTTTTGGTTAGTGGTTAGTGATGAACAACTCTAATTTCTGCCAGCTATTGAAGGTGTATTATCCACCTCTGTCAGATGAGGTTTTATCTGGAAACTGTCTTCATTCAGAGTGGGCAAGGAAGGATTTTTGCATAGCTCATAAAATATGCCGATGTTTTCACTGCTTTTTAAGATACAGTATTTTGAGCTATTTACTTTCTGATGTTAAAATCCTAATCTGTTTACTTAAACTTAAAACAATCTCTGTGAATGCACATGTGAATTGTGAATATTATTTGGACGTATGTAAAATGCTCATCATGTTTCAAATTTGATTGAATCCATATGCAGACAAAAACTGAAGAACACACTAAGGAGCAACAGTATATTGGGAGGTCACACCCAATTCTCTTGGTAAATTATGTTTAAGTTACAATACAGAGATCTGAAGATACTACTTTAAAAAGAAAGAAATAAACCCTGCTTCTTTCTAACCTTTATGTTAGGAAGAGATGAAATCAAATCTTTTGTGAGCTTAGCTAACTCTATGCCTTGAGGTATAAAACTTGAAAAGGAAAAGAAAAGTGATAAAAACATTAGATGTTCCTAAAATAAATGGCATCTTTAGAAAATCTAGCATAAACACACTCTTCAAAGGAAGAGTGAAACTGCTCATTGTTATTGCACAAATCTGACATGCCTTTTTTGCTTCACAAACAATTGACTTTTCCCATTAAAGCAAGGCTTTTTTAAAATCTGGGGGCAGTAAGAAACAAAATTATTTGATAAATATTAATGTTCATTGCATCTGCTAAAGAATTAGAAGGAAAGGGAAGGCCTGCATCTTTATTTTGTGTCTCCAGCACTATAATACAGTTCACTGACTGTAAGCAATGGTGTAACACTGAACTAATCTCAATAAAGCAAGCCAAAATGGAAAATACTAAATTTCTGAAGATTTTGTTATTATTTTGTTAATTTTGTTAATTACAATTTAACTTACTTTTGAAGAAAGATAAATAAATTTCAAAATATTTACTCAGGAAACCAGAACTAAACAGGAACATGTGTACTGCAAGATCTGCAGTTGCTTGCTGAAATTAATGTTCTTCTCAATTTCAGTCTGATGGTTTGCAGCTCTGGTTTGACCCAAGATTGACAGGGCTTCCTAAAACTTGACTTCATATCCAAGAGTCCAGAGGTCTATGTCTGGCTGCTTTCTCCTAGAAGCACTGAATTCTTGGGTTTCAAGCAGATCCATAGGAACCTTGCTACATGTTTGGCAAAACACTGCAAAGGTGAAGATGACTCAACAATTCTCGCATTCTGACTTATTCTGTAAAATATCTCATTAATTGTACTGGTGAGTCAGATTAATAACTTGCGTTTAAGTTTCAGTTTAGTTGAATTTGAGTATTACGGAAAAGTATTTAATTTAAAAATACAGTGGCTGATAAATTTATATATAATGTTGTACAAAATAGACACAAATGAGAACTACTCAAAAAATAGCATGAATTTCCATGGGAAATGTCAGCAAGAACTATTTTTTAATCATTTTTAAATCTTTATGCAGAAATTTTCAGTTTCTGCACACCTCCACAAAATAAGCAAACAGAAGAATAATATGCATATATAGATAGCTCACTGAATTAAATCAGGAAATGAAAAGCAGAACCCAAGTTTTCTGTGGAGAATTCACTACATAAAAATGCCTTTTTAAATTAAAAAACAGTTCAGTCCCAGAACTCTGACTAGCTCCAATTCAGGTGATCTTCATCATCTTCACTATTGGAATTAATACCCACTATGGGATAGATTCTTAGCAGTGTCAAATTCAGAGGAAAGAAGCCTCTCTCCGAGTCACTTCTCCATTCCCATGATCTAGGCCTTAGAAAGTGAAACGTTGCCAGCATTTCTGGTAGATGTTCTCAGAGGAACCACTCAGCTGGAGAGGGGACTGGCTGAATTACTGCGTGAGCTAACTCCTGTTCATTCTCAGCAATAAGGAAAAGGAAGCCCCAGTGCAGATATAGTAATTCTGGCTCATTCCTTGGGTACCTTTTTGAAGCAGCTTTAAATACTGCTGAGCTATTGGACAGGACTACAGCAGCACTTCTCCTTCCTTAGTTCATAAATCCATGCATCTTTGTGCCACGAAGATATCCATCGCTGCAGTGATCCTCTCAGAGATAGCAACAGGCAAAGCCTAATTCATGGGCTTTCCTCTGGAAATCTGGTCTCCTGATCCAAGCTGGAGAAGGTACCAAAGGAGAACTCCTTATTTAAGTCATTGCAAGCCCTGCAGCTTTCTAAACAGTAGCGTTTGAAACCCTCATCTGAATTTTTCAGCTTAGCTGGAGCAAGGGTAGAATTTGAGTTCAGATTGTTGTATGGTGGACCTGAGGGTCTCACCTCCGGCCATCCTCTGCCTCCAGAGCACACAAATATGACCAAGGCTCAGTGGTGAAGTGCCAAGTGCTTCCTCCCTTTCCGATCAGTGCAGAACTTGGAGTGAAGTGGCCTAAGAGTGTAGGCTTGAAGGTTGACCTTGTGGATGATGGGTGAATCTAGTCTTGTAAGTCAGTTTGCATCGATGTTTACCCAGTATGGTAGGCAGAGCTGGTGACAGAGACCCAGGAGGTTGCTGCCCCAACACAGCTGGCTGCAAAGAACCAGAAGAGATCTAAATAGGACAGAGTGGGGAAATCCTGGCATGTCTGTAACACGCAGTGTCTGAGATGCTCTAGGAGAGGGACAGGAAAAAGGGAACAGATGCTTCTTATACATGATCCCTTGCTCAAGGCTGTGCCTGGGATTGCAATCTAGCTCTTAAAGCAGCAGCTACAAAATGCAGTGATCACTCCTGCCAGGATAATTTCATAGCTCCAGTGTCACATCTTTCAGCAAGCAAAGTAATACAGAAGAACTGGGAGCCTTAATGTGCAATATCATATCATCACTTCTTTAGGAAAGCGGGGGGAGAAATGAGGGAGAAAGTGTGTTTCAGACATACAGTGTGTGCACAAAGGCTACCCAGGTCCTGCAGGGAATCCTAAAAACAATTTTCTTCTGTCTGAAAAGCTCAGAGGTCTGGTTAGACCTCAATGACATTTTCATTTTCCTGGTGGGAAAATAAAATGTCCCCAGCAGTGTAAACTCACACTTTTAATAAGTAACAGGCTCTTTAAAGTACAATGTTGTATGATGACATTTTATGCAGAGATCTAACTCATAAACTCAGACAGCAAAGAAGGATAAAGAAAATGACAAGCTAGATACAGCATACATTAATATATGGTGGTAGTAAAAATCCCGAAGAATGGATTGGCCCCTCATACACAGGGGTAAATTTGGAAAAACTCTGACGGAACCAATAGTACCATGCCAGTTCAGTGCTGGTGGGAAATGAGATCTGACACAAGTTTCAATAGCCCAAAACATACTTGTTCATAAACACTATTGTTTAATAAAAAGGCAAGGAGCTATCAATGTCTGAACAGCTGTAAATACATGTTATTCAGCTGCTATGATCAATGCAGTCATTAGCAACTTAAGCAGTTCCTTCTCTCAACGTAAAATCATTTCTCCTTCCTACATATCTATCAGCTGGGGATCTAAAAGAGAGCTGGCTGAAGGGAGGAAACAAGCCTCCAGAAAAACCCACAGAAAAAGTCCCTGTAAACATTTTAAAGAAGAGAGTGATAGATTTCAATCTTTAGCTTTATTTCAGCATAGCTTTAATTCCTCTCCAGGCTAATACAGCTGCGTGTTATACCCAAATCCAGTATGACTGTATAATGAAGACATTGGTTGTCTAGTGAATAGCACGTTTCTGTATCATCACTCCCTTGTACTGCTTTGAATTGCAAGATTCTTGCTTAACTTGGGGGACAACTGTTTATAAATAGCTAAAAACCCTAGTACATATATATGTGTGTGTGTGTGAGAGAGAGAGAGATATATAGCACACATATGTGTATATTTAAAATAAAACGTGACCTTAATTAACATCATTTAACACTGAAGTTGAATCTAGCTCTGGAGATCACCTGGTCCAACACCCCCACCCTGCTTAAAGCAGAACCAGCTCCATAGTTCCCTTCCTACCTAATTTATTCAGTGGATCTGTGATCTCACTCTCTATAAATTTGTAATTATATATATTTGTATGTATGTATATTATATGAATACAGTCTGCTGCCCTTAATGGATAGGTCTGGTCTGGAACTTGTAAAAACGGAGCATTGAGGCAGAGGGCCAAACTCCATAACACGTTTCTGGAGAATAGGGGAACCATGTGTCAACACAGCAATGGTGGGACACTGCTTCCATTCACTGGTGAAAAATAGAGGAAACTGTCCTATTGCAGTTGGAGACTCTAAGAAAATGATCTCAATATCTTTCTGGCAATGTTTTCACAGTTACAATCAAATATATGCCTTGGAGAAGATGCTGATTATTCTTTTCTTAAAGAATATGATGGATATGGATGGAAAATAGTTCATCAGCTTCGAAACCTAGAGGTGGGTGAGGCAAAGCAAGACCTCAATGGAAAAGTTGGTTTTGTACCCGGATACTTTCCCTGTTAGATCCACAGCTCCTCACCTTGTTCAAATTATCCATCAGACAGGAATAGCAGACTGCTCAGGTATCATCTGTCTCTGTCAACATTTTGTTTAAACAAACAATATCCATTTGGCTCTGACTGAGAAGATGCCAGCATTTTCACAGGCATCAACAGCCCTGACCTGCTGCAATGAACCCTGGAAGTGGCACTCAGATATGAAACTCTGATACTGATGCAAAATTAAAATCTGATTTTCAAATATTCATTCCATGATGTCTATATTCTGTGAGCTGGGCAGGCACAATCTATCCCCCAAAACAGTAGAAATCAGATGAGGTTAAGTATATCTGCTAGGTAACTTAGCCTGGGTTTGAGCTCCTCTGTTGAACAATCTCATTTCAGGTAATCCCATTTTAGTTTAATGTTATACTCCAAAAAACCTTACAACAGTGAATACTTCCTGATCTGAGCTTCAACTGGTGTTGCAATAAGGAATTTGCTTGCAGTCTCATGCAGCCACTGGGTATCTCCAAGCTCCAGGACTGGATCTTCAAAGCTGGAGCTTGAGCTGTGTGGAACTCAAGTGTTTGGTTGTATACTTTGCAAGGACTTTTCTTTCCTCATTTGGTTTCTTCCTTTCTTCACATTTTAGTGACCTGTTCAAGAGGAATTGCAAAGGGCTTTATTTTCTTTCTTTTTAAGTACAGTCATGATTCCAAGGGCATTTTTCATGAGAGCATTTCACACTCATCCTGTGCCTCCTCCACTCCAACCTTATGCATATTTATTCTCACCCCTGCACCACCCATCATTTATGCTGGTATAGATGTTTGTGGAGGCTGGCAGGGCTAAGAGATTTACCCATGTTAAAAATACTCTTCCCACTTTTTAGTGTTTTTTTCAGGCTTAGTTTTAACTTGGGTCAATTCCACGTTTCGCTTCTCTGCCTGGTCCCATAAAGTAGTTGCTGTGGCACAGCTACAAAGGGGGTGCGGGAACAGGAACACAGGGTTACAGGACAGAAACTACTGTCATTAACAGTAGACATGTCCTTTCTAGAGACACGTCCATAAGTCAGTTCCTGTGAGACAGCCCCTTTCTTCCCTTTTCTCCAGCTTGGTTCTAATCTAGCACTGGAAGCATAGGGGTAGACCAGTAACTGGCTGGGATGAGAGGTTTAAGGTCAGCCCAAATCTGACTTTTTGTTTACGACACATCAGGAAGTGAGGATGTGAACGTGGTTGCAAAGGAAGTAAATCAATTGATAGAGTGGTTGAGAGACCCCACTCATCATCTGTGGAAGGCAGTTGATCCACAGAGCACTAAGAGCAGGAATGCTTACCAAGAAGGATTTATAGGGCCTGTTAGATTTTGGCCTGGAGAGGGTAGAACTAGCTCAGGCATTAGAGAAAGGTTTTTTTATACCATTATTTGTTCGTCACCCAAGGACATCGAGGGAAAGATTGGCAGACAATCGGGAGAGGTTTTTGACAGGCAAAAAGACAGATGATGGTTGGAGATGCCTAATATGGATATTCTTTGCAATAAACTTAAAATAAACCCTAAGAGAAGGATAGTGTAGATAAATTCAGACATCCTGGAACAGCCACAGATTCTCACTGTATAAATACATCAACTTTTGATTTGCTTCACATAATAATTAACAAGCATTTTAAGTGCTGAGTAGCTTTCTTAGAGAGGTAAAATGAAAGACGCTCACAATTTCCTTATTAACCCACTTCAAAATCCTCTGCACTAAATGATAATACATGTAGTGTTTACAATATCAGAAGGCTCACAGTGCATGCAAGGGAAAGAGATGGGAAGATATACACTGTTTTGCAAAATGACTCATAAATAAATGATTCTGATTGAAATCACTGTGACTTGAATGTTTAATCCTTCCATCTATTTTCATTTGGGAAAAATTCTTGAGCAAGCACTGGGAAAGACTATCAAGGTTTGAGTCTTGGAATGATAAGATTTTTTCACCTCACTCAAGACTGTTAAAAAAACAATGACGTGTTGCCAGTTTGCCTGGACTCCTTGCACAGATCTGTTCAGAATTCTATTTTTTACAACTACCAGAGTCATCCATTTCTTATGCTGGTGCGACAGTGGTGCAAATGCAGTGATTATAAGGGAGTGACTCCTGATCTGTGTCGGCGTAAGTGAGACCTCACTTCATCTCAAAGCTTGCTCAAAAATTCTTACTTCAAGCCTTTCCCAATGATGTTCTATAAAAAAAGAATACACTGGAAGCCTAATAGCTTGTTTTACCCTTTGTTTCACCCTTTGAATATGAACAAATACATTCTCCTGTGTTACCTATAAGACTGCAACATAACAATCAAACCTATTCTATTTATCTTTATATTAAACCATTATAATATTTCAGCTGAAAAGGCTACAGGATGAAGTCATTATCTTCTGTAGCATCTCCTTTACTAAGAACCTCCCTACCCACTCTGTAGGTTAAGGGCAAATTGGCTTCCCAGTACTACCAATTAGCCCACATTCATTTTCTGTTTATTCTCTCCTTCTAAAGTAACGGTGATTCCAGCTGGTACCAGCATGCACTTCTCAGGAGAACCGTGTTCTGTTCTGTGGCATGGATTTCAGAGTCCTTACATAACACAGATGAAACAGCAATCTAGGCTTTAAACTGCAGACAAGAGTCCTGGAAATACAGCACAAGGTGGACATATCAAAGCATCCGTACAGTTTATGAGGCCAGTATTAGGTGGAGAGGGAAATTAAGAGGTACAAGCAAGGGAGAAAGGATATTTTTAAAAAGGGATTTGAAAGATATTGAAAGTAAATGAGGTGGAGAAATGTTGCTCGAAGTGCCACATTTTGTTTAATCTACTGAACACATTCTCCTTCTGGCTGAGCTGTGAAAATGTGTGCACGTGGATGCTCACACACATGTCTTTGTGCTCACAGTGTGTGCGCCTAAAGACAACATCAGTACGTGCAAATAGTCTACAAATATAAACACACGCGAAGCAAAAGCAAACTGAAAGCTCAACACCAAGCCATAATGTGTCAGAGCTATTACATAAAATGAATGGCCCATGTTCTGAAGCCTTCACCTTGCAAAGGGAGTTTTAACTGAATAAGAATAACACGGTTTCAGCCCAACTGCGTACTATTGACGGCTTGCAAAAAAATTGAGCATCTTGACAGAAAGACACAGAGAAGGGTACAGTATCTTTTGAAAATATTTCTATAACATTTATGGTTGGGAACCTGAATACCTCAAAATCTTCAGCCTATTAGTCTTCTCAAAGACTGTGACATTAAGGGGTGCAGTTATACCACATACAAATAAAAGAAGCAGCAGAGACGAAGGCCATGTCTAAATTGTTTATCTGAGCCAATTCCAGGTCACCCACAAGCCACCAGTACCCATAAGCAGTCTCTCCTAATTGAATCAGTTCAGCTGAGCTTCTGGGAATGAAGCTTGCTTTCCAGGCACCCTTCTTCATTTTCAAAACTTAATGTCATTATTTAAATTTCAAGCGCAGGAATTCTGTCAGCAGCAATATTGAATAAATAATCCCATAACCCCCTTCTGACTTCCAGACCACAGGCCTCCTCCTCTCATTGCCCCTAAGCAGAGACAGCCCTAGAAGGACAAACAACTTATCTGCAAGTAAGTTCCTAGAAGGACTTTCCATTTTACACTTTCCAACAGAACCTGGATACATCCTAATGTCAGGCTCAAGAAATGAGCATTTGAAGATTGGCAGCTTTGGCATATCATTGATACGATGGTATGGTGAAAGTATAGCAGAACTGAGCCGTGCTACTTAACTCATTTTTATAACAGCCTGGTTGGCTGAAGGTAGCGCTCCAGTTCTAGCTATTCCGACACTATTTACCATCTTTATAACTGGGAACAGTGAAGGGATACAGTGTTCCACCCAGATATCTAAGGATGTTTGGCCTGAACAGCCTCAAGCCAGATTGTCCTTCTATATTTAATTACATTTCATATTGAGCAACTATCCTTCCCCACTGACAAGACCACTTTCTCTCCACCAGCACAGACAGAACAAGAAAGAAAACAAGGGTTTCATTATGAATCTAACACTGATTCCTGGGACTACAGTGTTAGTTGATACTGTCTCTTGTAGGGTTACTGTCTAGCCCAATAAGAGACTGATATTAAAATCTCATTGGTATAGACAGCTAGGTAAAACAGAGTGATCATTTTTACTATATAGTTATTTGGTGCTACATGAAAGCTGGCCATAAAAATCTACACTGCTTAGGTAACTGGCTATCAGTTTTGACCTTCAGAGGGGAGGTTATAGAAAACTGTATAAATATTAAAATTAGACGTGAGACCCAACTACAAAGTTCATACCCAGATCTCATAACAAACTTGCCCAACACTTCAGTGCATTGGGAATGATTGATTTGGTTTGGGACCATCTCTAATTAAAAAAATATATGTATCTAATAATCTCACATCATTCCCACAGCTATTTTTGCTATGTATCTTGCCCTGGGTCTCACTTATTTCAGAAGCCTGAGTCATACATTTGGGCTTTGGAGAATTGAGAGTTACAGTACGGGTAACTCTAGCTCATAATGAATATATAGTATCCTTAGGAGAGTCCATGCACAAGCAAAGAGAGAGAGAAAAAAAAATACAGCTTCAGTGAGAATCTACACAAAAGCTGGCAGACAAAAAATATAGCTAAAGCGAGTGACTCTCTCAGTAGCCAGCAGGCAGAGGAAATGCAGCCAAGATGGGCTGGTGGATAAGTAGTAGAAGAAGCAACAGTAAGCTGGCAATTTGTATCAGAAAAGCATGAAAAAAAACCCTAAAATGACATGACTAATTTATTCAAGAAGACAGGAGAGAGCGCTACCAATCTCTACCCATGTCAAGCAGTTGTGGGTCCATCAGTTTGGATCCGTGTGCTTCTTCCCACCTCTGAATTAAGAACTGCTTCCTCCAATGCAGCCCTACAGCAGGGCTCTGACTTCTTGTCAGCCTGCAAATGTTATGGTAATACTGGATAAAACCGAAAAAGTTTTGGCATGCTATAACACAAATTCTGAGTTATGATCCAAAGTTTTATAAGGTAGTGCAGAGTAACATCATATTAGTCAGTGGAAGGACAGTTAGTGAATTAAACCACTACATAATATAAAACCCCATGAGCATGAAATCAATTGAGTTCATTAAAAACATTGCGTCCCACCGATCTTTGTAGGAACTGAGATGATAAATTATCTGCTGCCTGTCAATAGTCAGAGACCAAGCTGGGTAACAGAACCCACAACAGAGCAATTTTTCTTATCACCTGGCAGTTCATCTAGATTTGAGGAAACAATTCTAATAATACGTGGAACTTCACCAACATACTGAACACTTCAGTTAGAGCTTCATCTTTACTATACCATGGCTAATTCATTTCTTTTTTACCCTGTACAGCTGAAGCAAAGCAACTACAGCTAACATATGCACAGCACATGAGACAGAATATAAAATGATAAGATTTGCACTGTTAGGATCACAACCAGCCTGATCTTCCCTTGATCAAAAACCTCTATTTATTTAACAGAACAGATTCATACCAGGTGAAGATCTTCCCTGGTAATTATTTTTATGTATCCCTAAAAGCTAAAAATATTACTAAAAACATCCCCAATAAGGATGTTTGGTGTCTTCAGAAAAAGACAAGTTATGTGTGAGGAAGTGAATTGGTCACAAACTTGATTTTTTTTCCTACTGTGTTGAGAAATTTTTTTTAGATTCCCCATAGAAAACAATGACCTTTTGTGTAACCTATCCCAAAAGAATTTCAGTGTTTGCAGAGAAAACAAAAACTTCCTAAAGCAAGTATGTGCATTCTGAAAACACATCATTGTTTTGTAAAAAACATCTTTCCTTAAAAAATTGATGAGATTTTTTCAAATCAATCCTACTACTATGTAAGGAGATCCAGCAGTTGGTAGGCAGGTTCTTGGAGTCTTTTCTATGCACAGTGCAGTATTGAAATGGTCAAAAAAAAAGGTTGTAATTTGTGATTAGCTTACTGTAACACAAATTGATGATAGCTGTAAGGAGAAGAATGTATGGTATAAGTAATAGTGGCCATAAAAAAGGGTAAAAAATAATAATAAATAAAAACACTGAATTTCAGCAGAGATAATTTGTGTAGACATGCAAGAATTGTTAGCTGAAATCAATAGAATGAGGTAACAGAGGTAGAGGACACAGAGGAGAAATGGAAAGTGTTCCTAGATAAATTAATGTATACCCAAAGGGCTGTGAGCTACCTAGCAATAAATATATTTAGAGTGGGGGGAAAGAAGCAAATGGATGACCCCTAGTGAAAAGAGTAATCAAAAGTAAAGAAGAGGCATATGCAAGTAATGAAATATCAAATCCAGAGGAAGGAGGAGATGGTTATAAACATTCAGGACTTCTACTTATTAAGATTGTTAAAAGATGATGGGAACATGAAGAGTGCAACATGTGCATAAGCAGATAAGAAAGGGGAAGAGGAGGAGAAGAAGCACTGATGTGAGTGAGGATGGTGTAAAGGGGCTGAAATGTGTCCAGTGTTTGCCTCCAACTTCTTATCACTGCAATATTTTATTTCTTAGTAATTCTGTTGATGGTGCATAAGCCAGAATCCGATCCCTATTGAAACTGATCTTGCTTAGAACAGATTTAAGAAGTGGTAAACTGTTACATTGCACTGTAAAATATTAAGATCCTCAAGAACATACCACAGACATGTTTACTGCCAGCAACAGTATGAACAGGAGAACACTTCGCACTTCCCATTTCTGCTCTCCCAGTCCTTCATAATTTCAGAACTGGCTGTGAAACGTGGGTGCAGGGAAATTCAAGGGGAAAAATCACTGTTTTCAGTGAAATCAGGATTTTCCCCCAAGTATGATGACGACTCGGGAGTTGTAAGCATCAGCAGTTAATATTTCCCAATCATGCCAAATTATGGTTTTTGACACCAAAATTGTAATGATGTTTCCACAGAGAAAACCTCTGCCATTCCAAAAGCATGGGCTGTTGGGGCCCTTGCGGTGCTTCAGAACAATAATCTATATGAGATATAGAGCATGGAACTAACACTGTTTAGGATTAATTGCTTAGCACAACTTGCTTAGCATTAGTAGCTAAATTTGCTGAAGCCTTAGGCCTCAGGCTATAGCCACTGCTACGTGCTTTGAAGTAGTCCACCAAGGACACTGGTGCAGCTGGAAATGATACATCCTGAGAAAGTACAGATAAACTAGCAGAAGCCAGTGGGAACCAAGGTTAAGGGTAAGATAGCTTTGCTAAATAAGTAGCAAGGTACAAGGCATGATCGCTGCGTGCGTGATCGGTGCCATGATTGGCTCCCTGTGACATAATCTGCATGGTGACTGGCCTAGCAAAGTGTACGACTGCACAAACATATATAAGATGGGCAAATTGCCGAATAAAGTTGGAATTGAACCTGCATTCTGTGAATGCGTATGATTCATTCCCGTCACTCCCGCAGACCGCGACATCGGGCAGTGGGAGCCGTGTAGCTCTTGTGGGAGGACCAGCTTAGCTGGCTGGTATGTTAGATGGAATATACTAGTCACCTCTGCTGGCAAGTACCTGGGCCTGCAGGCTCAGGAGCTGATCTGAAAGTCATTCCCATAAGCAGTTTGCAAGTTCTTGGCAAATGTTTATGAAATTTTTCTGTTTTTCACCTGAGGGATATAATCTTTCCATGTTAGGAAAAAAAAAAAAGACACCGTTTAAACCCCTCAGGAGAAATTCAAATATTGGTAATAAAAAGGCAAAATAATTTCTGGATGCAATAAGAGAAACAAAATAATTTTGGACCAAAAAGAATCAGTAAAAATTACTATTTTACTTCTGTGTTAGGAACTTATACCACATCAAAGCTACACTGTGAAAATCTGGCTAGTTTATTACAGAAAAGAGTGTTGGTAGAGAGAGAGGAGGTGAAATTGATAGGAATAAAAATGATAAGGGGCTGAAACCTTTTAGTTATTCAAGAAAAGGTTAGTGAAATGGTATTTGAATTCTCCTGTAAACATGGAGCTAAGGGGAAATATTCAAGTCACAGGTGTTTGGCAGCTTCTATACAGCAAAAAAAAAAAAGTAGCAGAGATTATAAATTAGTTTAATGAGAGAAGTTTACTGAGCTGAACACCATTCAGAATTAGAAGACATCACTACCAAGCTAAACAAGCAAGCATGAGATTGAAGGCCATGCATGTTCATAATAAATGGTGAATTAATTAAACTAAATATGCTAAAAGCTGGCTGTACAGTGCAGGTTTCATGATACATCACACATCTTCCACAGCATATGCCAAGCACTCACTCCTGTATCTGTTAGGTGACTGTCTTCGCTAAAGAGCAACGTTTTTGTCCCCTTCCTTAAGAGTTCTCATTGCACTGTCTCTTCTTAAGGAGCTTAAGCGAATCAGGAAATGTTGCACAAAATGTGGCCGAAAACCAGCCGTTCAGCTTCTCCCTGTCCTGTTAGCACAGTTCCAACGACCCACTTAGGTGAGTCTTCGGGTCAGCCTCTCCCTCGTATCACTCACACGTATGCTGGAGCATTTCCAGGTACAGCACGTGAATCCCTGTCCAACCCACAGCTCTCCTGCCCTGACTTCCCCGCTCCTGTGAGCTTTTTCTGCTTCTCGTCTGCTCGCTCTCGTCACTCCTGGTCAGACGGCGCTATGGAGGAGACAGCTACCTGCTGCAGAACTCCCGCCCTCAAAAAGAGCTTTCTAATCTCATTTTGTCTTCTTCCTCCTCATCTCTTTTGTAACAACATCTGAAACCTCTTCTCCCTCAGATTTTATCCCAGGCTGTTCATCCATCTGTGTTTATTTCACTTTTAGAAAAGTTGCAGGCTCTGTAGTGATGATTTTTTATTCTTCTGCGAGTTCACAGGCTTTCCTCCTTCCTCTTATTTAAGCCAGTGTTTTGGTTCCCCCGCCCCAAGGGGAATTTCACTGCATTGTTTATTTACTTATTTCCTAGTTTACTTTTTAGGAAAACAATAAATGGCTTCAGCTGTTAGGGATAGAATAATCCCTTGATCTGCAGGCTGAATTGAGGGATATCTTGTAAGCAATATGTATTGCATAAAGTCAGAAGGGAAAGAGAAGGAACATGAATACTTGCAAATATATAGATTAACACCGCTTTCCAAAGCTAGTTGTGAATATTTTGATTTTTGCATGCTCTACTGTGCAATGCCTTGAAGAAAGCATTGAAGAGGAAAATCAGGAGAGAGGAAGGAAAAGTACCCACTGTCTTTTTTTTAGCTAGTTTCAGTCTTCATTAGAAAGCAAGAAGAAACCAAATCAAACAAAGCAAAATTGTTATGAGACCAAAAACCTCCGTAGTGTCAAGTGAGGGTAACCACAATCCAGGTGAGTTTGCAGAAAGACTCAAAGGAAAAAAAAAATCCATTCAGACACATGGAGAACTCCATATATTAGTGATAATATGAATGGATCCCTTCCTCGGCAAAGCAGGGATGGAAGGAGAGAGGGTAGCACATTATTTAAATTAATGTCTGCCTGTGTTTCTCAAAGTTGAGAGTAATAAGAAGATGAGAAATATTAAGTGTTAAAGTACCAGTAATCTATAAAACAGGATGTGAAAGCTCATAAGAAACCATGCCATAGCTAAAGGAAAGACAACTTCGACTTCATATTCCTAAAGATGAGATTAATTTTTTAGAAGTGTTGAGTGTCCAGATTCTGTATCATACAAAACAGCACATATTCATATCTACTGCCCTACTGCAGAAGGACTTGCGGGGTAGCTCTCACCATGATATAAGCTTTCTCCCTTATACAGCAAATTAGTTCGGCCCTCTCTATTGGTACTGTCTAAGGAGTACAATACTTACATTATTTAATTCATATTTGGGAGGAATTTAATATTTTGCTGAAGGGCTCCGCAGAACTTCATAATTATATGAAGAGATCAATCACTCATTCTCTGCAAGCTCTGGATAGGCTTCAGGAAAATAAAAGATAAAATCAACATCCACTGCTTCAACGGCTGGAAAAAATATTGATCAGTTCGGTCATTCTCTAAGCTCATTTCATTCTCTGCATGAAAGAAAATAGCAGTCTTCTAGGAATAAAAGATACTCTAAAGACAGCATCTTAATGCATTTCCACAAAGCAGCACACTATAAGTCCTTAAGGAGCACTCTGAATCCTCAATTTTTAAGCCATCGTTTTTTAATACAGCTTTTGCATCAGAATGTAATTATTGCTTTATCCTGCAGTACCAGCTAGAAGCAAGAAATATAGTTCAGTTGGACTAGGTGCTGCACAAACATTAAGCTAGAGCCTGGCTTCCCACTGAGGAGCTGTCAGTCTAAATAGCCAAAACAAGACTATTGAAAAAGAGAGAAGATGTATTTGGGAAGTCAGACTCGGAACAGACGCTCTAAGAGGCTGAATGACCTGCGCAGGGTAACTCTAGGGACTTGTTTCCAGATCAGGGGTGCTATGCAGATTTCCTAATCCAGCGTCTAACAGAGAAAACATCCTTCCTCTCCATTACAGCTATGCTCCCATTTCCACTAACTCCTCGGAAAAGGCAGTGTTGTAGTGACAGGCAGTTCCATTTCCTGGGAGTCAATGGCAAGTTAGAATTACAAATACCAGGCTAGGCCATAAAACTCCTGGCTCTTTTGTTTCTCAGAAAAACCAGACACATCTTCAGTCCAACTGTGATGTGTCATTTTGTCAGACGGTGTCACTTTGCGCTGTGCAGCAGGCACAGCCTGCGTGACTCAGCACTGAAGCACAGAAGAGCACCTGGCAGTGCATTAAGAGAGAGGAATATGGAGAGAGAGGCACTTCTTTTTAAAGGCACCTTAATCCAAGTTTGTCTCTGAAAGAATAGAACACATCTCTTTCCACAGAAGACATCTGATCCCCTCTCTCCCCACCGAAGCACCCCTCCGCACAGCTGGGCTGCTAATTAGAGAAGTGTTCACAGGTCCTAACCACGTGTCATGGCTCTGCCCCAGGAACCAGACATGATCAGGAGCTAACTCCTGCTTGTGAAATCTTACAGTCTAAATTAACAAGACTGAGCCGTGAAGCATAAGCAAGGAGAGTCAAGAATTTGCCTTGGAGCCTTGCAGCTGCTTTCAGAAGAAAGATCCTCTGGCCTTCAGGAAAATCCTGACCTTCTTGGTCATTTCAGCTGCTGTACCTGGGAACGTGAAGGGAGAAGTGTGACAGTGAGATCTCTCCATTTCCATGGTGCTTTGCAGAGGTTTCTGCTGTACCATGGTATAATATAAGTGCTGAACCAGAACATGACCTTTGTGGTCATAGCGTGTGCCCATGAGAAGTGGGAAGACAGGAAACAACGTTTGTTAATAGTGTGTGGGAGGAAAACCTTCCTCACGGTAATGGGCTCAGCTGTTCCTATTAAGAACAGGACAGAGCAATCCCCAAAATAAGCTTCAAAGCACCAGCTTCAGGGAAGGATATCCACTTCACAGAAGAGGAGAGGAAACTGGAGGATGCAGAACAAGCATTAAATTCTCCTTGCGTCTCAAACTCTTCTCTTGCTGGCACCCCCTACAGCCATTAGCAGGGACAGGCACTCTAAGCCAATCTCCCTTTCGCATTCTTGTTAGGCAGGGCCACTGCTCTATTGCTCGACTGTGGAGAAAAAAAAAATTTTTAATCCAAGCTAGAGAGAAAAGCCATGATATCATCTGTCCATCACAGCAAGTCATTCAGGAAGAAACTGCAGTTTTCCACATTTCAACTGCTAGTCAGATATTCTGATGCTTTGGGGCTTATGTTGGCTGGTCAAAAGATTATGAGATACAATGTTTTGGGTGGGTTTCTTGCCTATTCCACTACAACCTTAAATCCCTGGTTCTTACTGAAGTGGAGGAAAACTGTCACTCATAGTCTCTACCAGGGAGAGAGAGATGTAGGTGTCTACCTGCGCTGCAGTTGGGGGTTGCAATTATAAAAGACATAAGTTTCCATAGTTTGGTTTGTCACAGTAGCTATGACAATGCAGCAGCATAGGCTGTGGTGTGGCAGCAAGCCAAGAAAGTATCCAGAATCCTGGTGCTGCCTTTCATAGGCCTGAAAGTTCAGGCAGTTCTTCTCTCATTTTTGTTGCTACCTGCACTAGCTAAATTAGATCTAAAGCAAATATAACTACATGAGCTGCAAACATACCTTGGGAATGCAGAACGAGCATACCCTCAGGCAGGGGAATGCTGGGAACGAGAACAACCTTTGGTAGCGATGTGCATTTCTAAAAATAACTGCGTCACAGCTGACAATAAGCATTTTTGCAAAGTATTGCTTTCACGTGTTAGATTAGAACAGCTGGATACTCCCTCTTTTTGCTTGCCGAGTCAGTCTTTGGATTTCCAAAAACACCTAACCCAAAACCCATCAGCTACTGGAAAACCAACCGTTAAAGTTTTGAATGTTTGGAAATAAAGTTTGCATATTCATCCATTTCATTCATCCATTATTCCTCCAAATAGAGATAGGTGAACTTTATTCTGATTGTTTTTATGAACGTCTATTCAGATTAAAAACTGAGACATCTTGCAAATTTGGCATTTTTTGCCTGTTTGTTTCCCTATGAGGTTTTCAGTGTTTGCTGCTTTTATTTCTGAAACACCTGGAAATGCAGAAAAGTGGGGAAAACATCAGAACTTTTTCAACAATGGGTAATAATGCATTTGAGGCCTGCGGTGAAAATTTAGGTCAGTTCTAATTTCACTTGAACCAGTTCCTCCACCTCTATCAGCCAGCCAGGGCAGGATATGCTGCAATAACCAGCATACGTAAGGAAGGGAAATGCCTATTGTCACAGCTAAGGGTTGTATCACAGAAACTCCGGATTTATAGCTGAGAGAGTGGCAGTGTTTCTGTGTATATCGGCTTGTACAGTTGCACTTTTGATTGGTAACAGAATTACACCCATAGCCCTTGTTTTCCTCAGGTTTCTTGTTATTTCTCCAGCTTTGCCTGCACTCACAGACCACAATTCAGATTGCAGTGATGATTAGCAATATCCTCTTACCCCTGAGAGCTAGAGTACTACAGACAAAGCCAAAATCTGTGCTATAAAGAAAAATAAAATGCCTGCTACTACAGTGTCCATTTATCTCGGCTTCCTTTATCTTTTTTATTTTAGTGAGAACAAGATTGCTTAAAAAGTCAAAACAAGAGTAACAAAAATTAGTACAAAAATAAAATAAAATCTAAACTGAAATTCTGTGCTTATATATAAATGTAACCAAAGATACACATATATATACATTACATATGCAAATATTCACAGTGTGCCTACACATGACATTTTAAAGATCCTATCTTTGTACATTCAGGATCAAAAGGGAATTAATTTTTATAGCTGGAGTCTTTTAATACATAGTGTTAACTAAGATACCTTACTTACACCACATTATTTCCGCAATCTTTTGTCTTTTTGTTCTCACACCCAATCTACCCATAGCAATACTGAGCAGACTCTCCTCATCCAACAGATGTTTCGTCATTCTGGGGCAGTGTAATGTCTGCCTTCAACACTGGTCAAGCACAAAGCCCCAGCACAGCTGATGCACTCCGCACTTCTTTCTATTTTAAGTTTTAAAAAAGCACAGATTACGCAACAGACACAAGTTCAGGGTAGATGGGTGGGAAGAACCTGATCCTTGATTAGCGCAAGCTTGGCTGCAGGTAGGATGTTGATTCCCCCTTGAATGAGTGGTGCAGAAAGGAGAAAAACAGTTTTCACACTGCAAATGATCCATGTGAGTCCTAGATAGGCTGTAGCCCATTTGCTGCCTATTTCCTATAGGATAGGACAGGATAGGCTGGATCTATGACTCCGGTCCTTAATGTGGCTACCAGTTCTACTGCGTGGTCATGTCCAAAGGAGTTGCCACAGTTGTTAGAGGTATGCAGAAGTCTCTGTATTCTCCTAAGTTTTCAGTAGTTACTGAAGAATTTTGCTTAATGTCTCCATGCTCTTCATAAGAAAGCACAGTCCCTGCAACAAAATGGCCCGATCTTGTCTTAGAAGTTTACTGTGCTTTTGTTCAACTCTTACACAAATCTCTGCAGGCAAGTAATGAAGGAAACTTTTTTTAGGCTTTAGTATTCATATTTTTTGTAGGATCAGAATGATAAAGCAAGGCAATGCCCACTTATTTTTGTAATACTCTTTTGACCGTGTCCAAATTTTTATAAAGCATCTGAATTTTCTTAGGGAGAAGTCCCTGGCAAAACTTAATTCCATGAGCCAGACCAATGCAGTGCCTGTGTTTGCTGTCACCTTTTTTTTTGCTTTGAATGACTAGTTTGAGTCATCACGTCACTTAAAGTCAAGGCATGATTTGTGCAACTATTCAGCTATGTCCAACAACAACAAAATGCCTACTATTCCTAGTCCATCTTAGTCCTCCAGCAAGAACTGGATGCTAAAATGGTCCAATGAGTGATACATCTATCCAGTGAGTTCATTCCTACTTCATACAAAAGCTCTCATTTTATTTTCTCTGAAAAGAAGGTAGCTGAAAAAGCACACATTGTGTTACTTTATGGTGCTTTCTTTACATTGTCACAACTCTACTCAGGTTAATATTTGCTTCAAGGGCAGGAAACTGCAATAATATTATGCCATTGCTTTTTTTTTTGCAACATATAAATTGGAATCTCATTGTATTAATTTAATATGTGCGTATATCACTGTGTAGGACTCATTCACAATGCTAAACTTTTATTGTCCATTTGTTTCAAATTACCTTTTTTGACACACAGTATTTTTCCCTTGCAGCTTAAAGAAAGGAAATCTCAAACTAATGTAGCTGTGAATGTTGAGGCATGGAGGTGTAGATTGAAATCCCAATAAAACTTGTAAAAATTTTTCTATTGCCATTCATGGGCTTTGGATCAGTTACACTTGGGTTTCACAGGACATGCTTTTGACCAGAAGCATTCTAGTTTGATCCACAGCTAGAGACAAAAATGTCCATTAAGAATGAATGTAAAGTTACAAAATCGATTTCCTGCTGTATTTTAATTTTTACAGTGGCAGCCAGCAACCTGAACCATAGGGGCCCTTGGTATCCCAGGTATTGAGCGGAGCCACTGAAATACTGTCTATGCTAAAATACACAGACCCCAAATAAACAAGGCAGACACAAAGCCAGGAAGCTTAAAAAGTATCTTCTGGGTTCTTTAACCTCAAGCAATTAATATATAATAGCAGTTCAGAGATTTCAGAGCCTAAGAACCACTTACTATGAAAGTGGATCCTTCACTTTATTAATGTCCTAACTGTTTTTTCAAAGTTTTACTCTAGCTGGCTTGTCTAAGTTCACACTTCCAGTGTGCTACGCAGTGAACCAGTGACTCCCTAAACCTAATTTTTTGCCTTTTCAAATAAGGTCACCCATCCTTGTCATAAAGATGCTGAAGCTCATCAGAAAACTAGAAAGTCAGTTCTGAGTGACAAGTAAAGGAAAGTTTCTAAGTCTCCTGCTTGGTTGCTATTTTAGCTGGACTCATAATCAGCTTGGCTCTTTAAACCTCATCTTTGGATGTTTAAATGGCTTTAACTATGACATTTAGAAAGCAAAGAAGGACAATCTTATCCTGCCTTCACTGGGTAGAGTTTTGCACTCTCTGGCTTCCCATAGCGGAAAGGCCCCCACCTACAGCGTTGGAAGTTGGCAGAACTATGGAAGAGCAACTGAGTTCACAGTGCGAGGCTCCAAACGTGAGCTGCAAACAGAGCACCAGAGACAAGATCTTTGGTAGTTTTAAAAAGCTGCTGAGCCACTGGTAAAACAAAATATGCGCTTTGTGTCTCTAATTCAGAAAAGGTACCATCACTTAATTAAATGTGTATGTGTGAATTTTAGTCTTTCAGACTTATACCTAACACTAGTAGTAGAGACCTATACAGCTTCTTCCTTTTAAAAAACACTTGAAAGATTTCTCCATTCAAAATAATTTTCAGAGGATCACTACTGGTTTAATAATGATGTCTATTTATTTCCACTAGTTTTTTTTTAAACTGCCTGGTGTAATGTGTTTCAAATTTTAAAACATTTTTAGAGTGCATGTGACAGATAAATATAGATGTGTCTATATCTCTACCTTGAAATAATAAACCATATTTGTTTTGGTGTAAAGCACCATGAAAGTGTCGGGAGAAAACAGTATGAATAAAATCACTATTTGCATTCCTTTGGATATTAACATAATTTCTTTTAGTATGTTTTCATGATTATATTATTCCCTGCCCCACGCTAGGCCAGTGAAATGAAAGATGGTGATATGCAACTATTTGTAATCATTACAAAGCAAAATTGCATATCTAAATTCTGAACTGTTTCCTGGTGGAACTCTGTTTTAGCAGCTCTCTATCATACTGACTGACCTGAGGACCTAGATTTTCTCTAGGAAAGGGGCTGCTGTGCCATTACTATAACTGACCAAAATGTAATGACAAAGAAGTCTCCTGAGAAAAAGCAGGAATTGTTGAAATTAGTATTTTTTTCTCTAAAGGAAAATGCCAACATCAGATATATATATAAAATATATTTTAAATGTGAAAACTTGAGACTAAAATGAAACCTTTCAAAGGTGTTTTGAAATGTTGCAAGAGTAGCTATTTCAAAATGAAATATTTGCTCTTCATTTCAGCATTTGTGAAGGAATATTATCACGACAATTGCTGATATTTAAACCTTTGTCATTCCCTTTTGAGAAGAAAACAGATGTCAAAATACCAACATGCCCCATGGGACATGGATTTTGAGCAGCTTTAATCAGTGTCATTTTCAATAGCTTTTGCTCTGATGTTTGTATCTGTCTTCAAAACAACTGCTTCTGGTTTCCTGTCATTCAGAAAAAAGAGCGTGGAATCAGAAGATAAGGAAGGAACCTTATGAGTTAACCTGATCTGTCCTCCTCAGTATTTTTTATACTCAGTTATATGTGTTGTTTTGTTATCAAAAATTATTCTTTGCTCCAATCTACTTTTTCCTATATTGAGAAGAGTTATGGTGTATCACCCCAAACTTACATTTGCTCTTTTATCACCAAGGCAGGATTGAACCATCTGAAAGTTAGGCATCAAGTTTAAACTAATCAGCTAGTCTCTGTCAATAATAACAGCAGAGAACGAGTTGTCTGTGTTCTCTCAATATCAATAGGCCCTTCCAGGGAAAGATTTATCCATTTATCCACACAGAAGGAATCACCTTCTCAATGCTGGCTCTCTCCACTGATTAGCATAGGAAAAGGAGTTCAGATTAGATCCCAACCTTTCAGGGAGCTGAAATCAGGTGACATGAATTCTCACCTAGGTCTCCAGCTAGAAAGTCAATATATGCTTATTTTATACACTAAAGAATGATGTGACTTTTACTGTGGGTTTCAGAATTAGCATCTTTTACCTTTCTGTATATCTTTTCATCTGAGGATTTCTTAGTGCTCTGTAACCCTAAGCTTACAGTGAGATATGATGAACTTTTTTTACAGGTAGTCAAGGTAAATGTTAAATAGAAATGGCATCAAGAACCTTAATATCCAGTTATTTGCTACTTACATTATCAGAGTAAGGGGCATTTAAGGGAGAAGGAGACAACAGAATCAAAATATTGTGTAACACCTTTTGCAGAAGATATTACCAAGATACCCATCTCCAAGCAATTCTCCCCAAGTAATAGAATTAACTCTTTAAAAAGAGAAGGGTCAGAGAAGCTGAAGGACAACAAGTGACCAGGAACAAGTTGATATGAAGTGGTGAAACAATAATATGATGGTGAAGAATGACATAGGATGTGAAAAGAAGAAATAAGCTTGGATTCTTAAAAGGAAGTTAGATCACTACAGCCTTCTATATTCTTTGTGAATATCAGCAGTGAAGTAAGTAAACTGACAACTCATTCTGCTTTTGAAAGTCCTTTTCTCTGCCATCCCAAGTCATAGAGAAAGTTAAAGTTTTATCGTAACATTGCAAACCTGCAGCAGAGTTTGTACCCTCTGGGTCTGTTTAATTTTAAGCACATAAGTAGCTCTACTGAGATCGAACTAACTTTAACAAATCAGGACTTTACAACAAGTATTGTTTAGCATACAGCAGAAGAGTCTGGACTACAGGAAAACCATGAGTTAATCCAACTTTTTTCAGATGAGGCAAGAGAAAGACAGAAAAAAAAAGTGAAGACATTCCAAAGCTTCTAACTACATGACTGGATAACTCAGCAAAATTTGATGTTGATGGACATGTATAAGAAGAACTATTCGTTGTTTACCATGTGGATTCAAACTTCAAACTAAACTAAATATAACATATTAGAATGTGCAAAGAAGAGGATACCATCATTTGATAAAGAAGTGGTGCAGACTGACCTCAGACTGTGAGAAACATTTTGGTTGCTGTATCTCACAGGCAAAACATGGATGTCCAGGTGCTGACAGTGAAGATTCCTAGAGGTTTAATTTCTGTTAGAGGTAAGATGGACAAAATGACTGCTGGAAAGCTAAACAGATAAGAGGGGACAGAATAGATTTCTATACAGTAATTAGTCGTATATGCAGATTTCATTACTTATTTTTAATAGCCTAAGAATGAATGGCAATCCAGTAAAACTCAAAAATTATGTATTTAAAAACTGTTAAATTTGGGTACATTCTCCACAGTAAAATTTATCTACATGCATTTCTGCAACATGAAAACTTCTGAATCCATGAGTTTTTCAAGATTCAGGCAACAGTCATCTATTTGATTAATGAAACAGCTACAGTTAGAGATGCTGAGAAAGAAAACTTAAGAGAAATAAAGATCTATGCTTCACGTCCTAAGTGAAGCATTAAGTCTGGAAGGAAAAAAAGGAGGTAATGTTATTTTAAAATCATTTGGAGATGCTTAGACTCCTATATATGGTATACATTTACCGCCCTATAATACAAAAGTATCTTGATGGTGGTCAATGTATAGTTTATGCTCCATTATGGAAAAGAATGCCTGAGTGTCTGGTATTTATTAGAGAGAAGGATTACAGTCTAAACCTATACTCCTATATCAATGTGGTTCTTGTAATTCACCACCAGACTGCAGATTAAAGACATGACCTGGCCCCTAAAAAGGTGGGGGGGGGGATTTCTTCTAGAGTCCAGTAAAGGTTAGCCTTCAGTCTTACTGATTGCAATCGGATTTCAACACATGCTTTAAGTTGAGGACTTGCTTTACTACTGAGGTTTCATCCGTGATCCTGTAAAGGAGTTTGTTACAGGTAAGTCACTGCAAGATCCTATCCTCAGTCTAAAAATCCTTCTTCCATGCCCCCCCAGCCTGAAAGTTAAGAGAAACCTTTTAAGAGCAGCTCTGTTTAAAAGCACCCCTTTGGTGAACTTCACTCAAGTGCTGCTGATGGAAGGACTTGCACTTTGTTCTTTCTGGGAAGTCAAGATTTTTTTTGTTTGCCGTTTTTTTAAAAGCCCCAAATTTAATTGTTTGTTTCCCTGACTGCAATAAAATAAGAAGATAATGAGTTTTTCATTGTTCGCTAATTGTATACTAAAGACGAGACACAGTCAGCCAACTGTAAATTGCTGCTTTACTGTAATGTTTGGATATTTCAGTGCAAATAGTCACAAATACATCTGTTCCTGCATAAAGTAAAATGTCTGTGTTATGAAAACAAGCTGATGTAGGGAGCAATAAAAAAATAACTATGATGACTTCTGTTGATTAGGATTTGGTGTATTGTTTGAGTTGCTTTTGACATCTCAGAAAGACGCTTGCATGTTTCAGCACCATAAAGATAGGCGATATTTCAGAAGCTTTTCACACTCTACAGTACTTAGAATTGCAAACCTGGAGCTGATATTCACAGATAGTATAAATCCTAAGATCCAAGTAACTTTGCAATGCAAAATGACAGAACCTGTTAAAGCTCAACAGGCACCATCTTCTCCTTATCTTGGTTGTTTCTAAAAATAAAGGCTCCCAAGGTAAGTTAAGCATCAAAGTTACGTTAACTTTGAATTTCCTGGCGCATGTGTGTTCTCAATTTTTTCAGCCTGTTTTGGGGATGGGCTAGAATTTAACATTCAAATCTGACCCAAAATTCCCTGAAGAATTTATATGGGAATTTTAACCCTATTGAGTTTAATGGGAGCTTTACTATTGACTTAAAAGAGACTAGGATTTCATGTTAAAACTTTCAATCAGACCATCCATAATGTATAAGTTCGACTTCAGAGGCAGCAAATGACTGCTTAATCAGTAAAACAATCTCCCTGTGGAACATGGAAGTGTCAGTAGACAATGTTTCATAATGGACTTGATCCAAAACTCACGTAAGAAAAAGAACAGACCCTTGCAGACCCTTGTGACTTTGACAATATTCAGTATGCTCACTGTTCAGAAATAGACTTTCTTCCTAATAGCTCAGCTCCTTTTGACAAAATGCATAACATACTTCCTTCTACAGAGAAATGTGTAGTTATTTACCGCTCACAAGATATTATAGCATGATTTCATAGGAATAAAAAAATGTTCTCCTTTTAATTTATTATGTTCATTTCAAGCACTATTTGCTCTGTCCAGCTTTTCCATTATGGAAAAAAAGGAAAAGGGCTGAGTCTGAAAATAACAAATTTTACATGGATTTTAATGTTCAGTTTTTTGTTTTTTGTTTTTTTTGGTACTGTGTGGGGCATTAATCTGGAGTGGCATACATCTATACACACCAGCTACCTGTGTACATTATCCATTCTGTGACATGGCATAGCACAGCTGGCGACGCAGCCTGACAGCTAGTAGAGCTGGAAGTGGAATTGATATCCAGCTGTCTAATATGTGAGAGAAGCCATTCCCCATGTTCTCCGTGCTTTCAATCATTCTCTGTCTTCACCTGTGAGCTTGTGTCTGCTCCCAGATCATATGAGACTAGTAAAATGGTTGCTGGGGACTACCTGGTGGGGAACAGTAGTTATAAACCATATTTACAAAACAAACTGTTTTAGGGAAACAGGAAGTACAATACTTGGCTTAGCTGATTTGGTTTTTATTATTATTATTATTTAAGTGTATTTTGAGTTCTGGCTATCTTCACAGTCCAGGCGTCTTTGGCCTTTGAATCACACAACTGGTGCAAAACACTGCAACACCTATGGGTGGATTTGGCACTGCCTTGCACTCCTTTGTTTATTTATTTCCATTATGATGGACGATTGTACAGGCTGCAAAGCAATAGAATACCTGATCCAAATATTTTAAAAAATTTTCCACTTTTCTGCAGTGATTATTCAAGTTCAGTTTCCCATAATGACTTTCATATCTACTAGAGGAAACTATGAAGTTACTAAAAATGTGTATGCAACTGTCTTCAGCTCTGAGCCCTTCCATTTTTTCTCCATTTCATCACGGAGAAAAATGAAAACAGAGGTAGTTCACACAATTTGGAAACAACTGTGTGAAAAGCCCAGGCTGACAGGACCTTTTTTATATTTATTATTATATTTTCATATATCTTGTATATAAATATAAATATAAACATGTTTATATTTATATTTATAGACCATTTTACAGCCATTAGCATCTGCTGCACTACTGTGGTGAAGCAGTGACTCAGGGAGGCCTGACTGACAAGGAAGGCTGACAAACTGATTGAGAATTAGAAGCCTGAATAGAGAGCAGGTACCTAAATGTGTTTGAGAATCACAATAGACTAGGGGGCCTAGACTAGACTAGATGATAACTGCTTTGCTTATCAGTACCCCTTACTGCAGAGATGGCTTTGGGGCCATCCTTGAGTGTGTTGCTGGGAGAAAGGATACTATTTTTCCCCTGATTTACTAGGTCATCAAGGCCTTTCTTTGGGGTCTTTTTGAACTAACGAATATTCAGCTTCTAGCATTCATTTTGGGGCTTATCCCTTACGTTATACTTTTAGTCTTGTCCAGAGAAATTGCAATGGTTCTGCTTTCAAATTTAATCTTTGTTTTTTAGATGTGGTCCAAACTGTGAAATCTAGGCACTTTCACACAGAAACATATGCATGCTTCTTGTATAACTCTTTGGGTAGCCATCTCTCACCGCCCAGTCCCTGGATGCGAGCGAGCTGTGGCTCTCATCCTCAAAGGCTTGTTCTTCGTCTCCAGCAGAAGAGAGCCTGGATTCAGAGCCAAACAGCCCTGTTTTCTGACAGTGGCTGTTGCCTGCCTAAGTCTGAAGATAGAATGAGCAAAATACTGGGTCAGCTTTTACCATTATATCCTTGAAACAAGCAGAAAAAGAAACTAATAAGCTTAACATTGTGAATAAGAAACACCAACATAGAAGCTCAAAGGAAAGGAACAAAAATCGCATTAAATCCAAATCCACATACAACACCTAAACTTTTATCCTTGGACTCAGGTTGGGGAGCAGAGGGGAAGGACACACATATACTTTTTCTCCTCAAATGAAAACTTTGCCAAGAGCCTGTTAAACAATCCAGGAAACTCCAGGAAGATAGGAGACATGTTACAGAGGGTAAAGTTCAAGCAGATCTGAAAAGGAGACTATTCAAAATTAAACTGCACAACCATTTTAGATGCCTGCTTATTATTAGTGCCTTTAATAACAGCTCTGCCTCTGCACTGTATTCTGCTTAACCATGTGAGCATGTGGTACTGCCAGTAGCCACTCCAGCTGCCCACCAGTAAAACAAAGTGTACAACAGTTGTGACGTATATTTTTTTCATCTGGTTTATTTGCATTTTTTGTTGAGATTCTGTAGCTACTAGAACTAATATTTTCTGCATTCAAGTTACAGACAGGCCTCTAACACACGCCAGTGAGTTAAAGTCTTCCAGTGGCTTTGTCACTTGTCTACTTGAAAAATGTGATGAGAGGAGTACCAGGATAAACATGTAAGTGTGTAGGTGGGTATTAGTATTTGCCTAGTGGTGAATGGTCTATTTAAGTTGGTGCTCAGCACTTTTTACCAGGCAAACATTGCTAGTCACGATAGCGTTTGCTGTCTGGCTCAAAGAGCAAACCCACTAAGGCAAATCCTTGGCTTAACTGGTAAAATTCAGCTGTCTTCAGCTTTGTGCTGAAATGAGGTTTTTGCCATAGTTTTCAAAGTAGAAAGGACTGCTCCACTACCAAGACTGAGTTGCCTCCAGAGGATCTGCTCATGTTTGCTGCTAAGGCTGAATCTTTTCTGTCTCTTCTTGGCTGTTTCCAGCTCTGTGGAGAGGCTAGTTTTAAAGCCCACCAAAGGAGCACCACAACATCCCTAGTAGTGGAGGCTGCTTCAGGCATGCTTTGAATTAATGTGTCTCTATCAACTGACCACAAATCCTCCTCAACTATAGCCAGCGAAGAACACTCATACTGCCAGATCACTCTTCTTATTGCTGTTTTCCCTTTCTGTCTTTCCTCTTGAATGAAATTTGGCTTAGACTACGGAATTCCTGAAGGTGACTTCTTATATAAGAATAAAAGCAAAGACTAAACAAAATAAAATAAAAACTATAATTAAATTTCCTCATACAGGCTAAAGGAAAAAATGCAACTCTCATTGAAAAAACACATAATATTGTTTTTTCTAACCCCCTTCCTTCCCCCTAGGACCTTTATTTATTGCATATTTCAGCAGCTACTGCTGGGTGATGAGTCTATCAAATGATAATGTAACTGCTGACTTATTTATTAAACTTCACAAGGGCCAGGCATGAAGTGTAAATAGAAAAATCACTATCTCTGGATGCCAACAATGATAATTGCAGCTACAGTTGCTGTGAAGGCAGCGGAGTGCTTTGCAGAGTAAATGAGAGGCAGGTTTTTTCCTCAGTAGATAAACATCCTCTTACAGTTCTCAGCAAGTAGAGAGATAACACAAACAACGCAAGTGTTTAGCAAATGCACTGCTTATCATTTGGCTAGTTGGAGGGAAAAGGTGGGAATTACAAAGTCAAGTCAAAATATGGGAATGAATATTGAACCCTGATCAAGAAAGAGATATACGGCCTGACTTATCTCCAGTGTGTATTACTTCACTGGCAGGCAACACTACAGTGAGGATGAATTTTCAAATTAAATGTCTGCATTCCTCAAATAATAAACACCTGCTCCTAGCACAGCATTCTCCTTCTGCCTCCCCAGGGGCATCTTCAGCAAATTCCCATGGGTATCTTCCAGCATTCATGACTCATACATAACACTCTGCATTGAAGGGCTAAGCTCAGTAACACAATATTTAGCGTTGTTTCAGCAGGGAATGAAAGAGGGAAGGTGGACAATTCATTACAAAGAATGCAGCTTTGGGCATGAACTAAAGAGATCTCATTTTCATGCACAAAGACAAGGCTCAGAAGGAAATTTTGAGGGATTTATTATGAGAACAGTGGAAGACTAATAAAGCAAAGCTTGGAGCATTGCCAAAGTCACAAAAATGAATCTGTACCCTTCGTCTGCAGACTTGTTCTGGGTGTCTCGTCCATTCAGAGAGAGTGAAGAGGTCTTGTCATTATGCCATGAGCTGGAAAGCTGGGATGCAGTGGTTCAGTTCACCGCTTCACTCAAGACCAATGCAAAACAGCCAATGATGAGGTCTCTAGACCTTTCTCAGCATCTACTCCCTAGCTATTGCAGGAGAGGGGAAGGAGGTAGCGAGCTATCCCAATAGTGGAAAGAGGGACAGAGAAGGTAGTGCCTGAAGACTGGCTATGCTTTCTCTCTGATTGACTTCTGCTACCCCAAGATTAAGGACAAAGTTTAATCCTTCTTCCAACATTGCTGATAAGCCTGGAAGCAGCCTTCACTTTACCACCAACTTTTTGACTAATGTCAGCTGAATCAGACTGTCCATCTGTGCCTCAATTTCCGAAGCCACAAAATGGCAGTAATACTCATTCTCCAATACTCTGTCTCCAATAGAAAGTATTTTACTAGTACAAAGATGCTGTTTTGTTGTTATATACCTTATCCTAGGAAGAAATGCTGGAAGAGTTGTTATTTCTGAATATAGTTGAAGGCAGGTTGTTTTTTTTCCTTTTCCCCAGCACTGAAAAAACAAGACCAGATTTCAGGGCATGTGGTAAAGAACCAGATGCCATTGACAAATTAATAAATCTTCAAATAATAACAAGAGTAACTTCTCAAGTGAATTCAGACTAAAGTTTTTTTGGTAGTGGGTCAAGCTAGCATATGGTTGGCTTAGACACTGGGATGATAGACAGAATCTGAACAGAAGCAATCAAAACAAAATCTGTTAAGGAACAGACAGCAAAAATATGATCAGTGGAGGCAGGAAAATTAGATTGACAGCTGAAAGAGGCAGATAAATGATAAATAAGAGATTTGGCTTTTCTCCTTAACAGGAGTTCAAGCAATCTACCCCCCTGCTATAACATTTCATAAACTTTGGATGTCTTAACAGGCTGATAATAGCAAAGTCATTTAAAAATAAATACCCTATTTCCATGGGAGTACAAAACACAACATCACTGATCACATTTTCAAAAAAGATATACTTTTTCAGTGGCCTGAACTTAATCAGTCATTTACATCTGTGCAAAGTAGACCTAGATAGAATTCTACACCCATTTTGGCCAGAGCTGCTGTCATTTTTCACTGTGCTGAACACATGCAGAAACTAAAAGAATCAGGCAGATAACCAACAGTCAGTTATACCTGGACAGTTTCAGCTTTGGCTCTCTTGGTTTGCTAATTGCACCAGTAACATTGTTCAGGACAAGGTGAGATGAGATTCCCACAGCAGCACAGATGTTATCCCACCCGCTGCTGTCCATTGCTACCTCTCAAACCAGAATGCACCATGCAGAGCTGGATCAGGAGACCAGATTTTGTGAGCACTTTACATCTGCTTCAGTGTAGACTCAGCCAGCATAGCTTAAGCACCCTTCTGAAGTAAATCATCTGCCCAAGACCATTGTCTAGGTCTGGCAATATTCAGCATATGTAACAAAATATGGGTAAAACCATAGATCCAATGAAATCAATGGAAAACCTTACTTTTATGTCAGTGGATTTAAAACATGTCCCAACTAAGGCAAACACAAAGCAAACTGGAAAGCCTGCAGTAGCCAAGGTAAATTAAAACAAACTTCTAGGCACACTCTTGCCTCAGGTTCCTCTCTTTGAATCTTGTACTCTTTTTAGAAATTTTTAGCGTGTGGAAGGAGGATAGTTAGCTGAGGAACCTCATTTTACATCTCAGTATTGAGATGTTTCTGCTTGCACTGGTGGATATATGTATTTATTTGGCATGATGCAGCAAACTCAGAGGAAATTTTCAACAGACTTTTCACCAATTATCCAAAATGGCTATGAAATCTCTTCATCCCATTTATCTTTCCCTACACCTTCTAATTCATAAAAGAGCAATAATCTCCTGTGAGTTATTTCAATAGCTCTACCGTGATTGCTCTACAGTTGCCAGCTACAACACAGTTTTATTATTTGTAAGCACAGAAGTATTTAGTTGTACAGGTCCAGGTGGGTCTTTTGAGCCATATATCCCAATCCAATTTAGGCACCTAATTGCCCACAAAAGGAAGAGGATTTAGGACTCTCCATCCTTTTCAGCATGTGTGGCTTGTAGAGCTGACTTCCCAGTCAGCAGGAATCAAACTGTTATGCTGTGGCCACATCATGGCATGGTGCTCACCCCTCTCACTGGGACAGGGTGGTCACCCCACTCAGAGCTGGGGAGCCACAGCTGGATCCCTGGGGATCCAGGAGCCAAACACAGGAAATTTAAGTGGCAACACTGGGCAGTGAAACAGGGAAACCCCTTGGTGAACAGAACCCTCTATCGGTAAAAAGAGATACTGCTACTCTTTTCTTACAAGGATGCATTCATTAATGAAGACTAAGCGCTCAAGGTAACAAAACTGGTGATAGTTATTCAAAATTGAGTTCAGCGATTAGCCCAACACACAGTCAGAACGAGGTGCAATGTTTAAACAGTCTGTGCACCCTCAATGAACAAAAACTTTTTTGCCAGGTAAAGTCTTATTAAAGATTAGATTAATAAAGCTTTTCTCTGTTTTGTACTCTGCACTTCCTAGTTGTATATTTGCATTTCAACTTCATTTCTATTTGTGGCTTTCTACACCTGTATAAATAAGGAACTGACTTCCAGAATGAGAATGCTGAACTATTATCCCAGGCATGAAATGTCAGGATGTGTATATTTTCATTTCCTATAGAATATATTACCTAGTGGCAAAATGAAAATATTAAAAATGTAATATGCATGACAGATGACAGTATGAAATGCACAGAATGTTTAAGCCCTCTGACACATCAATAGAAAAGATTTCCTCCCTAGAGAAATAGAAAGCAATTTGTAAAATAGTAGAACAATGGGATGTTCTTAAGTCTGTATTGAGTCATCCTCAAGCGTCATCAAATGGATAAAACAATCCATACAATCCACACAGATTGCATGAGGTAACTATGTTCAGATTATGATTTGCACTGGAAAGAGGATTACCCTTACATCACTATTGTGGATAGTACAATCACGGCAGGAGTTGCTTTTCAGCCAGCTGAAATGAAAACAGCTTAGACTGGACAGACTGGTTCATGTAAGGTAGAGGTGAAATTAGAAAAAAAGCTGATCTGAAAGATGGAAACTAAACTCTAAGGCCTGCAAGAGTGGTTTGCAGACTGATGACTATGACTGGTACATTTCCAGCATGGTGTATTATATTCTGATCCAAAATCTATTGGAGTTTCTTCTTTTGTGGAGCTACGATGTTGGGAGAAGGTTCTGATTTAGAACTTGAAACACATGCTTACATATGCCACTTAAATATGTTGCTCTTATGAGACACATGTTCAAGAATTAGTAAAACACATTCCCTGTGGTATACCTTACTCCAATAGCAGATTTCAAAAGTTACCATTCCTCAGCTGAGCTGCAGTAAGTATGCATCTACATGTGAGCTCACAGTCTACTACAATATAAAATCATATAGGTTTGCTTAAACTTTCTGTTGTTTAAGTTTTCTTACATCACTTCAACTGGATCATTTGCAGCTATCAAAACATACACTTTATTTCTCACCCGAGTTGACAAAAAAACATTTGTTTGACTTCTCTGGAGCTATGGTAAATACCAAAAATGCCAATTCCAGTGAAGCAGAGACAGGTGTGAGATTCATATTTGTCCTCAAGGCGCACTGGTTAGAAAGTCCATTCTTTCCATTTCTTTCCATTTCTTTCAGTGGCTGCCTTCTTGGGACTCAGTCTGTCTTTTCACAGAAGTATGACACTGTACAATTCAATTTTTGCCATTTGAGAACTGCAAAGTACTAGTAAATATTTTACTATCCATTTTATGATTTTTTGTAAATGAAGTGCATAAAGGAGCTAAAGAGATTATAGCATTTTCTGTATTTCTATTCCTTCTTTATGACCCCCCAAACATTAGGTGAAAATCTGTAAGTTTATCCATAATGTGCAATGATACAGCACATAGATTCTAATAAATGGTATTACAGTGCATAGATCTCCCAAAGCAGGGGCTGATGAAAATGGATTTCACTGCATGTGCAATTGGAAACGTACTTGTCAGCTAAGCATTTCAACAATATTAAATTCATAATAAAAAACAAATCGCCATTATTATTCTTGGTGTAGTTCCATGTGATTGTTAAGGTATGTAGCTGCTGCTCTGATAGAAAAAGCACATTTTAAGAAGATGATTTGTCCAGATGACGCACTGTATAGGAAAAACTGCAGTGCTGGTTTACTGACAATTAATTTTAACCCTGTGTGAAAGCATTAACATGAGCATATGAAGGGGAGATTTTTAACATCATCAGCCCATTCAGTGCTGAGTGTATATAAAAATATATTTTATGGGGTTATTAATTAAATTCTTTTTTTTTTTCATCATTTCTTGTATCTCTTTGCCCTCCTTAATTAGTTAGTCAATATCTGTGGTGCTGGATTGTTTTTACCAGAGAAAGCAATCAATGATATGACCAGAGTCATACTTAATGCGATCTTGCTTGCTTGGATTTAGATTTCAGGCTGGCTAAATCACACTCTAGAAGTGAGGTGATTGTTATTTTCAGTTCACCCCAGAGACCAGCCATAGGAAAATTCAATCATCAAATATGATGAAGCATTATTTGCAAATAACTTCAGTAAATCCAGTGTGGCAGTAAGGATATCACAGCACAGAAACGACTACAGATAATATTGAACTATTTGGTTACATTAAAAAATGAATTGTTCACTGGACTTCAGCTGTACAGCTGTGTGCCATGCAATAAACAAGTCAGTGAGCAAAACACTTGTCTTGCTGATAAACATATAACATTTATGACCAGCACTGGCTCTTGAGTTGCAATTAGCAAAGCATGATTAGTCTGCTGTCAGGTGGCCTGGCCACCACAGACCTTTAGAACTTTCTAGGATTGCAAGACCTTGAGCTAATGAAATTCCAGATGCTTGGTGGGTTAAGTGAACATGTTAACCTGACTCACTTCCTAGGGAGATTGAGACACAGAACAGTGTAGACTGAGTTTCAGGTTGTCATTTCACTCAGGCTGATTTCTGGGTGAGTATGCTGGCTACATCATTCAGGTACTGGTGGTTCTCTAGTATCTTCTTACAGATCTCCCTTTAAGCTTGGAGGACCAGGTGAGATCTCCCAAAAAAGTAGTATGGAAAAAAAAATCACAGACCAGCTCAAGTGACTGTTTAGTTGTTTTCCTCACTTCAAAATCCTTGCAAGACTTATGGGTCCTGCTAGTAAAATCTGAGTAGCCCAGAGCTGCCTTTAGAGTGCGCGAAGTCATCTAACCAAGGCTAGGAACATTTACTTTATGTCGCTGTATTCTTTAAGTCCTTCCAGCCTGGTCTGAGAATGCTGAAGTGGGAAAGCCGACCACAGGACAGGATCATAGGATCATGGGATAATTCAGGTCAGAGGGGACCTTAGGAGGTCTCTAGTCCAACCTCCTGCTTAAACTGGATCATCTTTGAGGTCAGACTAAGTTCCTAAGTATTGGCATACTTACAAATCACCTTGATTACACCCCTGGCAACCACTGCAGCTATGCAGGAAGGCACCAAGTTTGCTCTTCAGTGATCTGATCCCAGGCTCTGGAAGAGATAAGGAAGAGTGGGAACTCCTACAGGTTCATAGCTAAGCTGTGAGGTGAAACAGTTTCACCACACTGATGGTCCATGTTTTTTGAATCACATTGGGCATTAATATGGCCAAGCTACAGGCAGCTGTCTGTCCACAAGAAGGAAAAAAAGACTTTTACTAGAGCACCAACTATGTCTGCACTCTGTCTATCCAAAAATGCCTAAGAGTTCAGGAAAAAGAAGTGTTTTAGCAAGGCTCAAAATGTAACAGTGTAGGTGGATGGCAAATCTGGTTTTGGCAGTAGGACTAGATGCATGTTTAAGTAACAGCATACAGGTATTCTTATGCTGCTCTGCTAGTCGATACTCTTTACCTAAGTAAATAAGTCTGCCACACAAAGATGAATGCAAAGCCCCTGAAAGAAAGAAAGATAAGGAAGGAGAGGTCCCCTGACAGCAGAGAAGGAAGAGAAATATAGCCTTTAGATTGAGAGAGATGTAAATGGTGTGTTTTGAAGAAAACGGGAGAGTTACCCCAGTGAAAGAGACAGGTGGATAGACAAGGATCTCCTGTATACCCTAGCCTGCAAACACACCAGTAATTTATTAGGAAGACTCAATTTATAGCCTTAAGCCTTGAGCATAGTAGTTTTCAAAGTTTCCAGTTTCACAAACACATAGCAGCTTATGCTTGTTTTTCTCTGGCCATATCCATGGCCCTGATCCATGACTCAGGGCCTGAAATAGAAGCAGCATTAGAAAAAATACCCACCACCATAAAATCACAGAGAGGTGATAAGAGTCTTTCTTAACACAAAGCAGATATGATGAGTGCTTTTGAATAAGCTACCCTGCTGGGGTGATAGTATTGATTAGGAAAAGAGGGATAATCACTCACTGATTTTTTTTTTTTTTAATCAGAGATGCTCCTGATTTTTATAAGCAAGAAAATCTAGTGTATAAATTTAATACATCTGTATAAATGTATGCACTGAGTCAGTTGTACCTAGCATTTTTACCTTTCCTTTCTCAAAGTCTTCTGCAGTGTAACAACACCTGCAGTGTTTCTTCCCAGCAGTGGCTGCATTTCAGAAGTGAGTCACCATTTATGTGATCAACTGATCTTCCCTACATAGTGTGATACAAATGTATCAGGCTTTATTGCTATCTTTATTTATTATTACACTATGCAGTATAGTAGCAGCAGCAATGTTTACTGTATTCTTTCATACATATGGCAGAGCCCAGAACACACAGGATTTACCCAGCATAAGAACTTGTTAAAGATTCCAAAAGTACAAACTGGTGAATAACAACAGCAAAAAACACTTCTAAAGCACTTCTGCTTTTTGCCCAGGACCATCAAAATAATTAATTCATACTCTTGCCAGTGATTTCCATCTCATCTTCTCACCTCAGGAGGCATCCCTTCAGGATTTAATTCCCTCTTCTAGCACGACCCCCTGAATAGCTCAGAATAAAAGAGCTCCAGCAAGAAGAGGTGGGAGTATCAAACATGACAGCTCCTTGCCAGATCATCTTGCAGGACTGGTAGCTTCTTCTCTGGCCTTCCTTAGCTACTCAGAGAAAGAAGGCACCAGGATTTTTCCAGGGTAAGCTTTTAAACCTACAGAACTACATATCCAGCTTCAAGGATAGCATCTGGAGATACTTGTGTTTAGTGTATACCCACCTACCTATCCTTACAAAGCTCACATTCCTGCAGTGCATTTGTTACTGCTGAACAAAGCCCAAAACAGTATCTCATTTTCCGAATTATTTGTTCAGATCCATGTAAGACATTTATCAAAGCCATAGTAACTCACTCAGTCTCTCTGTGGGGTCCCTCAAGCAAATCATGCCCATGAAAGAGATTTGCATCCTTTAAGAGCACTAAGGAATGCAAGTATAGCCCAGACTTACTCAGTCATGCCTAAAAGCACAAAGACTTAGAGAGGCTGGGTTTGTAACAAAACATGTCAGGACTGTATTTTAACCGATGTATAGAAGACTGCAGTGAAGAAGTGCTAGTTGCTTTAGCAGACTCTATGGTCACTGCAAAGTATTAAAGCAAAACAGGAATACTTGCACTGCTCCAAGGCACTTCTTACCAAACCTTTTCAAGTGCAAGTGTCACGTGACATCTACAGTGTACATCTAGACTTGCCCTGTCTTAGTCTGGTGGAATAAGATTGATGCATCAAAAAGTGCAAAACGAATCTCCATCTACATGTCCAGAGATCTGTGCAACAGGAATATAGCACAGCTGATATCTGTATGACAAACAAAAGACTACTTGCTGCACAGAGTCACAGCCATATATTTCATTCCTCTGTTTAATCTGGCTTGGCTAACTGCTTGTTTGAAGGAATCCTTTCCCAAAGCATACAACGTACAGCTGTACTCTTAACAAATATTAAGAATTTTTATTTGACAACTGAATAATAACAGGGGATTTCTTAGAACTTTAAATAATTCTGATTGCACCAGAAGCATTTTTTCTCCTGATTAATTCTCCAGTGGACAGTATTGTGCCTTGGCTTCACATGCCAGGAAAGCTGGTGTTAGCACTAGAGTTCTTTGTCACAAGACTCATTCTCTGTATTTCCTTTGCTATTTCAGGATGCTCTTTCCCCACTTTCTTCCTTCCTCAATACAGCCGGTTTTCTCCTAAAAATCAGGGGAGACTGCTATAGGAAGAAGCTGGCTAGACTGCTAGAGCATTCGCTTCATTAGAGGGACAAGTCTCATTAAGGAGCTATTTACATGTTTCCTCTGCTTCTGCATTGCCTGTTTTCTTTTTTGGAAAGAGGCAAAGAGTCTCAGAAAGGTATCTCAGGCTACATGACAGACAACTTTGCTCCAAAACCCCTACCACTTCCTCTCAGGATTACACACACAAATCTCCTGTGCTCTTAAAGCTCATCCCAGTGCTCAACTCCTCCTCCAGCACTCCCAGAGTCGAGCTGATGCTTTGCTGATGCCTCAGTGCTCTGCACCCTGCCACACTGATGTAAAAAATGTAGCCAGGACACAGATCTGAGCATGGACCTCTCCTGATCTTGCTTTCTTCAGATGAAGGTCAGGCACTGCAATTTCATTTCTCACAGGCCATCAGGATGCATTTCCACACCAGCCGAATGGAGTGCATGCTTTGCAATAGCAACACAGCCTGATTTATTTTAAAAAGCTGGATAGTTTCAACCTCTGTGTATAAATTCATTTTTTTTCTGCTTTCAGCCGAAATGGAGATGTGCCAGCATATCCATAAGGAAGATGGAGTGGTTACTCTCATTCCACCACTACATTGTGGTGAGGCTCTGTCAGCCAAAATACACATTTCTGGGCCATCAAGCACAGTCATCGGCTACCTGGCAATCCAGTAGTATGTGTTTTGTTCACAAACTACACTATCACCCATGAGAGTTATTTGGGACATATTAGCTTTTACCATAAGACTCAATATAGCAATAACAAATTTGAAATATGTTTGGCTGATTTTTTCCCATTTTTAGTTTTCTGCAATTGAAAACCACAGCATTTTCCATTCCACTGTGTTCTGTATTCAATTAATATTTAAATAGTATATGAAGCAGCCATGCCCATGGCCATTTGCAATGGAAATAGCTATTTAAATGGAAAGGTCACCTGCCTCCTTTCCTGTCACAGCTTGCTTAGGAGAGAGGGCGATTCCCCTTCTCTTCCTCTGCTTTTCAGCCTGGCTGCCCACTGACAGGCCCCCATCTTCCACTTCAAGACCCATGATGAGACAGTTGGCCTCAATTTTCCTTCTTAGTTTTAATCCAGCTATTCCCATGAGGGCAGCCTTCCTCCTAGAAGTCCTATGGATACCTTCCATTCCTTGCAGAGAGATTGGAAGCTATATAAAGCTATTTCCCAGCTCCTTTTTCCTGCAGGTAAGTGGGGGCTTTTATCTCTGATCCATCAACCCATTTAGGTGGGTGTTGTGGATACGTAGCTTTCTGCAAAGCTGGGATACATCTTAATTCCTTCTCCCCTTGCAGCAGGTGGGAGTGTGCCTCACCACACTTCCAAAAAACTACGCATGAGGTAAAAGAAGCAGGCTGCCCTTGATGCAGCCTTTACTGTTGGTTAATATGTTCTCTCAATGATAGGGTTGTGTTGACTTGGAAATAAGAGAAATAGTAATGTAAGTCAACGTGACTCAAAGCCACACAGCTAGACGGTTTGATGCTGTGTTTTAAGCCTGTATTTTATGATCATTTCTTTAGTGACTGTAAATGTCATTTAAGTCAAAAGCAGATTTCACTTACAACACTTTGGGAAATGTGTCTAACCCAAAACGGTATCAAACATTAAGATTCAGAAGAGAAGCTAAATGTATACTTCAGACATGCAAGTTAAAGAATAAAAGCCCTTGTAGTTCTTGCTGAATGAAATTGAGTGAGATAGCACAGGCACCAAAATGATGAGATATCTAAGTTTTCTACCATGGAAAATAAGAAAATGTTTAAATCTAGTTCAGTTGCACAAAGTATCCACATTCTTTATTTATAAAGACAAATTCCCTATAAGCTGGCTGGACAGTTCTGCAGCTCACTGAATTTTGTAGTTCATGCTGTAGCCATGAAAGAAAAGGGTTATTGTTTAGAGACATAGAGCCTTTGTCAGTGTCCAGCTCTGAAATGACACAGCACATGGGAAACACCAAGTGCTGGTGAGCACTCCTTTAGGTGGTGTTCCTAAAAATGACACAGCTGACTCCACAGCCCTTTCAGCAGAGCTAGACAGAGCAAGTCCAAATTAAGTGACATTTCATGAAAGCAGGAGTATTTTGCAGCAGCATTGCAGTTTGATTACCAAAAGAAAGAAAAAAAAGGGGTGAGAGACCCAAAACTTTCTGGTAATAACTAAAGAAACTAATGTAGCCTAGTGGTTAAGGCAGTAGCCTCACCAGTGATGAGACCTGCCCTCACACTGAGTTAAAGTTGTGCTTTGAATCAGCTGAGCTGAGACTTAATCTCTCTTCTCCCAGATCCATGTATTCAATATCACAGTTGTGCCTCTCTCAAGCCTATGTGTCTTCCTCAAGTTAGGAATTCAGGCTTTAATCTGAAAAAAGACATTTGGACACGATTCCAGACTTTTTTTTCACTTGCATTGAGCTATCAAACAAATTTTGAAACAGCAAATGCTGCCTGGAGTGAACAGCATCCAGCATTTCACTAATAGCTCTAGTGATGAAAAGTGCAGCCTAAGCAAGACTCATGTCAATAGATGGCAAACTTCATAAACCCTGAGTAGCCACCAAAGATGACTCTCTCCTGGGAAGCAATACAATCTGCTGGACTAAAAAAATAATTTAAAAAAACCCACCCTTCCTCATATGTTTATTCATAGTCCAGTTTGGGTTATGCCATCCCAGCTGACTGTATTATCTCTCTCCTCTGTTGTACATTTACTAAAACTTGTAAAGTCTTTAGGTTTTTTTCTGTTTTGGGGGAGATGTAGCTGTGTATTACACATTCACAGGGTTCTAAGCATCCAATCTGTTCGCTGAACACATTCAAAAGAGTGAATAAAGAACCAATTCTAAGATTCACACCAGCAAGATAGAGACCCAATTGCAAAGTAAATATCTGAATGGCATTTGCTTTGGATTCTGTGCAGCTTACCACCAGCTTCAGGCACATCAAAAAGTAGATCCTTTCAAATATAACCTCTACTGAAGAAGTGAACTGTGTCACACCATGAAAATAAAGAGTCAGATAAGGGTCACTACTTTTAACACTACCAATCATGTGAGTGATTTCAGCCATTTTGGCTTAAATCACTACTTCAGATATGACTATCTCTTTAAACTGCCTGAGAGGACATGGAAAAGCCTCCTGGTTTCTTTAGAAGGAAAGTTTACTGACCCACTAATATTTAACACAGATTAAGTTTAAATCCAGGAAACCCTTTTGCTTTTCGTGTTTCAAACCTTCAAATTACGGGACCTTGCATGACTGTCCACATGCTTTTCAAGAATTTCCTCCAAGACAGTTGTTGTATGTTGTGACCTGTAGAATTAAGTAGTACTTTTGCAAGTCTATTATAAAAACTTATCTTGGACATTGCTGTGTTAGAAGACAAATACATTAAAGCCACAGAAGGTTTTACTGAGATAAGCTTTCCTTTACTCTCCCATGTCTGCCACTTCCACTCCAGAAGCAAAATTTAGTAGAAGCACAAAAATATCAAAATGAGAGTTGAAAAACTAAAGCTGCTTTAGCTGTTTTAAATTCTTCCATAAACATAAACATATACATATATATGTGTACTTTGTACTATATATATATCCATGTCTCCATTTGTACTACATGGAGAAGAAAAGAAAACCTCATGAAAATATCTAAGAAAATTTTAGAGGAATAAGCATGAGTTTTGTTTTTTTGGGTTTTGGTTTCTTTTTTTAAATACCTGACATTTGGCTTATGGCCATGCAGAATTAAGCATGTCATCTTTCTGGGCAACAAAAAGGGAAAAAAGGGAACATTTTTTCTGGCTTTGGAAATCAGATCTCCGCTTTATTTTTACTGTTAACAGACTTCATCGATGACCAAAATATTTTTAGTTCCTTTGATAAGCATTTGTTTTAGTGTTGCAAGAGTCTGTGTATTAGGACAGCTTTCTTATCAGGTGATTCAAAGCTGGTAGCTTTGATTACAAACAAGAGTCTAGGGCCAGCCAGCATGTTTGGCACTGGTGGGTGCAGAATATTTGTTTTTTTCCAATGTTCAGGAGACAGTTGCTGTCATCTGCTGCCATCTCAGATGCCATCACAATATACAGAGCTGCTGACAACTGCTTAATTCAGGGCAGTGTTCAAATTGCTCCAGTTCATCCTGGGGACCAAACACAAATTGAGGAGTTCACAACCATGGTTTAAATTTCTATTTGTTTGTGACCAGCACTCAGGAGCTGAGTGGCACTGTAACTGACATGTAAGAGCATAGCTATGGGAAAACTTTCATTTTCATTACAGATTTTTGCCCATGTGCCATAACATTGCCACACACAAGCCTGGAAAACAAATTTAACGTCACTCTCTACATTTCCAGAAATAATCACCTTTGTCATTTGAAAAGTAGCAAGAACTCACAAATCTCAAAACATTCAGTGTTCTACAAATCAGAACCTTGACTGAAATTTTTTCTTAGCCAGCATTAGAGGTATTTTCTTTCTGAAAGCTGAAGAACATAAAAATAAGCCCCTTTCCCAGAGGCATATAAGAGAAAAGAAAATTCAAAACAAAAATTGGCAAAAATAGAACAAAAATTCTTCTTTTTTCTTTTAAATACATTGAGTATTTACTAGCTGTCTTATGCATAACACTGATCAGCCAGTGCTGCAATGGTAAACACTGCAGTATTCAAACAAAACTACTTCTAAAGGATACAGGGAAGGGGCACTCACAGTGCACATGCAAACAAAAGAAGTCTAAGAAACTTTTATTAGCTATTTAAACTGTAGCATCACTATTCTCAGAGCCAAGATAGGATTTCAGGGCAGTGTGAAAATGCTTTATTTCTTGAGTGAGGTCCTAGTCAGCTGAGCAAATGGGGTTTCTTTATTCCTACTCTGAGAGGCACAGTGGGGACCATTTAAAAGCATGGTGTTACCTTGACTACACTAATCTGCTTTACATCCTTTTGTTTCAAGGCCATGCCCTACAGCAGCGAAGAGCAGTGACAGCATATGTTCTGCTTGCATCCTGACAGACATACTTCCACGATGTTCAGGAGGAGGATTCACAAAGAACATTGACCAGGGATGAGATCTCCCAGGGCGAGCAGCTCACACCCAAATCTTCTGAAATGTGGGAAGGAGTCAGACTCTAGTGATAAATACATAGAAAGGGCAATTCATGGAAGAGGTCAATGCACAGACTCATTGGAGAAAGGCAGGGGCTAGCTCTGGTGTTTGGCTATTCAGGATACTTATTCTCATTACTTGCACAAGTCCTCCTTCCCTCAGCTAAGAGGACTTATCAAGTCTCTCAAGTTACTAACAATAATTGAGGCTTATGAGTTTGGACCTGATGCACTGTCCTTGCAGCTGGGATAGGAATCTGACCAATGCCAAGATTAGTCATTGGAAATAGTAGACTTTTTTAGATCTGTTGGGTTGACTGATCCTTCACCTCTCTTTCGCTCATTTTCTCTAGTCCCATGATCACTGACCCATCTGCTGGTTGATTCTTGCCTTTCAGCTCTGGCTTTTCCTTTCAAGCTGTGTCTCCATATTCTGTTCCTAGAGATTACACAAGATTGTCCATAAACCCTGTCCTTACACCCATAAAGCATGAATGTGGTTAACAAAAGGAAATAGCTTTTTGTAGAAGGGAAGAAGATAGAAAAAAATTAAAACCAGCAAAGACTTGTGAGAAAAAAGTTTAGAGGTATCTGTATGCCACCAGCTGGAGGAGTGTAATACAAATAACATATTCATTTAAAATATTAGCACTTAAACATGAAGAGTTGTTTCGGTGATTTCAGTTCAGCCTTAATTATTTTTAATGCAAGTATCACTGCAGTATCAGATGCCCTGTAAAACAGAAAGGTACATTGTAACGTAGGAAGAAAAACCCTCTTCTTTCCCAGCTCAGCTATTTTCTGAAAGAGCTCCAAACCTGGCAGCTGGCTCCCATGAGAGCCATGTTCTCAGTGTGATTTATGCTGTCAAAAACTTGCAAATGGTCCTGTAAAGGGGTGCTGTGCTTTAATGGGCTCTTACCAAAAATTCTTCAGGCTGTGGCAATCTCAAAGAGATAGTTCTGCCATGCACTTCAGACTCGAGGTCTTGTGGTTGAGTACAGCCTGTCTTGAATACTGGTATGATCCCAAGCATTTCCTATACCTGAGGTTAGCTGAGTTTGCTGGCATTGGTGTAGTTACAGTAATGAGACACTAGCAGAGAATTCCCATGTGTGAGGGTAATTTGCTGCTGGATGTCTCATTAAAGGAACGCTACATCCCATAAGGCAGAGACGTGCCAAGACAAGGAGGACTGGGGAATCTCGCAGCAAAGCTGAGCTCCTGGAGACTAGCCAATGTGGAGGAGGGGGGCAAGCTACTGAGATGTCATCCCAAAGCCCAGGAGAAGAAGCTGGATAGCAACATGGGACTTGTTTTAGTGAGGCTGAAAAACAAACATTCACAGCTTGGATAAAACTTTACCCCCTTTGTTGACGCTTAAATGTGGGAAATGCGAGGAGTGGGAAACTGTGAACAGACCTGAAGAAAAACAAGAGGTTGACAGGGACCAAACCAAAATGACCCTATTTTCTTAGACATGAGACGAGAGCCCTAATGGCAAGTTAGTTTGGAAAACTTAATATTCTTAAAATCACCCAGCAGAGCAGATTAAAAACAACATTTTCTGAAAAAAAAATTCTCTCAGCACAATGGAAATTTCCCTGTAAGTGGCCAATTTCAAAAGCATTATTTAGACCTGAGGCTTCCAACCCTTTTTTTCCCCCAGTGTATTACATGTTAAAAACATAGACCTTTTTGTATATCAACAACATCTGGTTCATTTTTTGAGGGGAAAGAAGTCTTTGCCTGAATACCTCTCCCAGTGGGATGTATATTCAAGCAAGACCATTTCCTCATACTTTTGCACTCCTGGAGCCTCCATCCTTCTAAATCTTCTCTCTGCTTGTTGCTAGTTCTCACCATGTTGTATTTAATTAAAATGTAAAGCCCTTAGGTATGGGATGACAAACCTGTTACCACCATCATGCAACCTTGGAGTTTTTCAGGCCTTGGCTAGACAAAGTCACATCCAACCTGATCTAGTGTTGGCAGTAGCACTGTGCTGAGCAGGAAATTGGACTAGAGATCTCTGGAGATCCCTTCCCTCCAGCATTTCTACATTACATAAAGTAACATTACATGTTCTAGCTGCAATATTTTAATTCTGGATACTTTTGTGATTTCAAGACAGAAGGTAACCCAACAAATGTGCTCTAACCATGACTTTTAAGTGGAGCTACCCAGGTGGAGTTCAAGCAACTAGTTCTCATCTAGTGTGTATTCGTGCAACTCAAATAGCAGAACTGCCATGAAGAGCTTAATACTAGAGTGGAGAAAAAGAGCTAGATGTGCTTAGCTCACCAAAACTGCTGACAGTCTCCTTAGATCAACAACTGGCATGTTCCTACTTCCAGACATGGGGTTACTCCCACCAGTAAAAAATACCTCTTGTACTTAAGTGGTTATACAAGCTTATTCTCAAGCCAGTTACTCCAAGATAATGTAATTTAACCAAGCAGAAAAAGGTGAAAGTCTACCTGCAGCACTAGAAACCAAGTTTATTCATTTTGAAATGATTCTGCTGGAACAAAACTGAACTCTCACCAAGAAGAGAAGGAAGGAATAAACTGGTCCACAAACCAGAGATACAAGGAGGAGCTGTAAACCTGCAGGCTGGCTATAGCCAGTCTGGATTTTTCCTCATATGTAAAATTTAAATGTACTTGCAAATTACTCATGAAACAACCAAAAGTAAAATTAGAAATCAAAATTATTGGGCATTTTATCACCTGGCAAACATGCTCACATCTTTCAGGAAAAGGTAGACTTTGTCAAAAAGTTTGAAAAAAAATACAAGCCTTTTATGAATTTTTCAAACTTCTGACATTTTTTTCTTTAAGAGTCAAATGAGACAATGAGTGTTTACACAATTTCTTCAAATTTACTGCATTTTTGTAATTGCTTAAAGAAGACACAGGTTGGTGATTTTAGTTCCCTAACTGGACCCCAATTTATTGTTGAGATTAACCAGAAAGTATATTGGATGAATTTAAGGAACCTGATGCATATTTGATTGACCTTTTCTTCTTCTGAATGATGGGTATTGGGCTACAATCTGAACAAGATCTTTCTTTTAACTGTTAAAAAATCTTTAAATTTTCAAAGTGTATTCTACATAAGTACTACTACATCTGCTATCATGAATTCTTGCATTTACCATGTAAAACACCAACTTTCCTGCAACTTTAAATCAGCAAAATAAGATTATTGTCATGTTGCATTACAAATGGCATATTCAGCTCCCAGCTTTCCACAGCATATGTTCTCTTCAAAGAACAGCTTTGTTTAGAAATATCTGATTGACAACCATTTTAATCATTATTTATTTATTGATTGTCTCCCTATGTGAGTACTCTAACAGCAAGACCTATTCTTCATTGAGTAGCCCCTAAATCTACAAGTATGCCCATTCCTTCTTCATACACAGCTGTCAAGACAAATATTCTTTCAGAGCTATGACATAGTTTCAATTTTAATGTCATTTTCATAGTGAACTGGAACAGGAAAATTCATGTTGCTTTATAAAAAGATCAGAATTTTTTTGCTGCTTTATTTCCTCAGAGGAAGCTGATTTTCTGGAAAGATGAATCTTTTCCTATGGCCTTCAGATTGATAAATGTGAAATCGTTTTCCTAGTTTGGTAAAGGGTGTATATCCCAAGGAACTGTTTGAAGACCACAGCTTCTTTAAAGAATTAAAATTACAGCATGCCTAATCCTGACTGTCTGAGACCATACATCATTTACAATCTAAAAGCTCATCTCACAGAAAGACAGGTAACAGCTTAGTTTTAGGCCATAGAAGACATTGACAACACAGCTGATTCCTTCCTGCAAAGTTTTTTGTTACCAACTTGTTCATTGATTTTAAAAGTCAAGAAGTTATTGTTCATTAGAAAAAAACAACTCAAGATCCCTAAACTTTGCCAGAAATTACATGTGATTTATAATTAACCATCTCTATGAGAGGGACCTTAAACCCTGCAGTAAAACTCCATGAAAGGAAATTTATCACTCATCAAGGATTAGTCTTCCCTGAAGACATTTGAAGGGGCAAAAGGGGCAATTAGGGAATGAGAATGACTGTGTTGCTTACCAAGCAGTGTTATTCTGGGAATTCTGGAATTGGACACTAGGGAGCAGCTGAACTTTACATGTTCTTCTGGACCTCAAGAGAGCCTGTTAAAATTTCACTGTAGTTCAAAATGGTCAAGAGGGGAAAAAAATAAAGATGAGCTGTCTGGAATGGAAACCCTAAAGACTTTTAGTGGTTGTTTAATGATAAACTTCAACTTGGTAAAATTAACAAGTTTAAAAAACAAAAAGAACTCTGTGATCATTACAGAGCACACCTAATGATGTACTGCTCACACCACATGGAAATCTGAAGTTGCACAAAGCCCATTATGCTTCATGTGAGGTGGTACTCAATTATCAGTATGACTCAGGAGACATTGCAATGTAAAAATCTATCAGATAATGATCATAGGGTTTAGCTTAGCATCCCTTTGAGAAGATGCTCTCTCCTTTTCCAACACAGGGCAAGTTTAGAGGAACAAGGTGAATCTAGAGCTGTCTGCCAAGCTGCAAAGACTTGCACTGAGGTATTTCTTCTTCTAAGCAACATAAGCTAAAGCAACATTTAAAATACAAAGATTACATAAGGACATCATCAAACCCACTGCATATATTACATCCGAATCTAAGAAGATTGTAACTCAGCTGTGCCTGGGGAACTCAATAAGTTAGGAATCTGAATTAACTTCATGTTGATGCTTGCTGGAGTATCACTGACAGACATGCTCATTTATCACTCAGTTAGGACCCAATCATCCCTCAGAAAATTAGCACTCTGCTTGTAAGGTCCTATTACTCAAAGGCCTCTGATTACAGTCAAACTGAATATTCCCAGAAAGTTTGACAGCTTATAGGAAAATTACTGTACTGAAACCAGGACTAATGCACCTAAATGACTTGAGAAGGCATGGAGACCTCCAGTATGATATTGCTTTGATACAGTTTCACAGAAAAAGGTTGATGGCTGGATCTGTGAATGTACTTCAGCATAACCAATGCTTCCAGCTCTAGAGTTACAGCCCCCAACCCCTGATTTCAGCTACCACTTCTCCCTATAGTCACATGGACACCACAGAACTCAGTTTTGAAACTCCTAGGTATTTGGAGTTCTCCTACTGAGCTTGACCAGGACTGTCTTCATCTTAACACAGCATGAACTAGATGCCCATGTCTCCCCAGGAACCTTAAACAGATGGATCCCCGGCCTAAAGCTCTCCATCTGGTAAACACACCCAGAACACACCTAACACACTGAGCTCTGTACAGAACTTTGTCAGATAAGGCGGCAGTGATACCTTCACTATTTCATTGGTTTCTTTTAGATTTGCCTACTTACTGAGATAAAGAGTAAGGTTTGATCAGTTCCATCCCTTCCCTAACAAGGATTCAAACCTACATCTCTTCCCTACCAGAAGGGCAGGCTAACTACCAAGCAGTAGGCAATGATGGAGTACAATGGTAGTATTTCTCCTGCAAGAGATGTCTCAGAGCCCAGAACTATCCATAGATTGATAAAACAGAGGTTGTGGCATCAAATGTGCTTCGTAAAGATACAGTGCCCAACTTTCAAATGCAGGGAAACCTACATTCTAATCTCTGCTAATGTTTGATATTAAATGGCAACCAGGTAAAATAAATTTTCTCTCTCCCTACTGCAGACTCAAGTTTCCATATTATACCAGAAAATCATGCATGCAAAGTCCAAGGTCAAATGACAGGTTTATAGGTCAGGAGTTGCAGTATGGTCCACGATACCAAAGGCATTTCAAGTAACCCTATTTCTTCCCACACTGATTGACACTTCAGTTCTCTTTACCATTCTCCTTGTGTGAATGCATCTAGCACAGTGCCCACTACATAATGCCCCCTCCCCAGAGAGGGAAAGTTGCTCATGTTCTTTGTCCCTCATCATTATCTCTTCTCATTAACTCCATATGTATTGTACAGTTTCTTTCCAAAATATAAACAGCAATGAACTGTTCATCTCCATTTTGAGGCAGAGAAGCCTGGAACACAGCAGACCTGCCCATAGCAGGATAGCTCCATTGTCCTAATTCTGTACCAGGACAGGGCATCCATCTACAAAAACTGGAATAGCACTGAAGAAAGCGCCAACCTTTAAGAAGCAAATGCAGTAGGCTGTGCTAAGCTTCAAAGAGAGCTCACATATCTGAAAAATTTTGGAAGTGCTTCCCACAGCTTATTTGGCAGAAGCAAAATAAGCCTGGAGAGTTATATGCCTCGCCAGCTAGCTCAGCCAGGAGGGTCAAAGTTATAACAGAATTCTCAGCAGATCTAGACAGCAATGGAGAAGAGATGCAAGCAATGTTACAAAGCAGAGGGTCATAGAAGCAGTTAACAATTTCATGCTAAATAAGAGACAGAAGGAGAAAAAAAAATAGGACAAATAAACCACATAGTGCTCATGAACACAGTTTGCCCTTTATGAAAATAAGTAGCTAGAGAAAGGTAAGAAAGGTTCTACTCTAACCCCTACCCTAAGGAAAAACATGCATCTACCTACAAGCACAAAGCTTTGCTGTCTTTAGAAAGCTTCTATTAAGTCAGGCAGAATCTCAGCCCAGCAGAGATCTCACTCAGTCTACAGAAAACCAGCCCCCATACCTCTCCCTCTCCTTTATGTGGCTGAGAGTGGCTGGTAGCTAGCTGAAGAGAAACAGCTTGTTTTCACCCTTTAACATTTTCATCTTTTCTACCTGTAAAACTCTGTAACTCTCAGCTTCCCCAATTAGCATCTCTTGACCTGCTCTCCCCAAGGAGAATAAAAGAGCACAGAGAAGGGACTGGAATTAACCCTTCACAGCCAGAATTGCAGGGAAAATCATATTTGTGCTCAGTATCTGGCTGCATTACAAAACCACAGTTCCTGTCATCCTCGAGTGTCTTTTCTCCTTCTTACAAATGTCCTTTCCATTGTCTCTGTTCTCTGTAGCATAATTTTTTGTCTAAATCTTTTAATCCCTTAGCTGCCCATAGCAGGCCCTCTTCTCTCATCTACATATTTTTCTCTTGGATTGTGCTATTTCCAGATCCATTATTCTCTTCTGTTCCATTAATTCTACACATAACTTAAGCATTGGTACTTCCTTAAACAGCTTTTCTTAAAATGGTCATTACTACAAAGAGGAAGGGGCAGCCCTGGACTCCTAGATCAAAAGTTGGTGCTAGTTTGATACCTACAACAGTCTCAGACAATTCATTTCCCTTCTTTGTGCCTCAGTTTCCTTGTTTAAGGACCATCATTATCTGCCATCAAAGAAATAACTTGCTCAAGTCATAATTTTCTTTAATGAGGACCTTTAAAACATATGTACCTTTAAGGTACATATGATCATGTACCTTATTGCACATATATCAGACAAGTGAGGAAACTGAGACACGAGCGAACTAAGTGGACTTCCCAGAGAAGAAATCCAATGGCAGAGAACAGACCCAGGACTGTTTCCTTGGTGTCATAAACTTTCACCTTACTCTCAAGGTCATCCTTTCTCCAAAGCAACATGTGAAGAATGAGGTTGGTTAACCTTCAGGTCACTTTATCATATCTTTCTGAAGACAAAAAAGATCACCAACTTGAACCATCTCTGCAGGCCCCTGAATCTCATAGTTCAAAGGGCAATGGGAATATAAATACATCATATCCACTTTGATAGTGGCATAGGGAGAGCCAAGAAGTGCTTCTGTCCCTGCTCAGCTGAATCTTCATGGTATTTAATTGATGCAGAGGATTGAAGTCTTTTTGATATAATAGTACTGAATTATTTTTGGCTCATCGAGTTACATACCTCTTGGCTGGATAGCTGTCTTGACAGCTGACCTTCTGTTGGTTCTCAAATTTAAAAATTGATCTTATCTAATGTATTCATGAAGCAGATGGAGAAAAAATTTACTTTTCTTTTAAAGCTAAAAATGGTAAAAAACAATATAATTTGGGGAGTAGAGGAGGTTACTTGTGCACATGTATCAGCTCATTTCACATTATCAGCTCATTTCACATTATTATTATTATTATTATTATTATTATTATTTTACTGTTACTGCAAGTCTCCTATGCCACTCAGGCTTTGTGGAAAGTATCCACTCACTGAAACTTCCTAGCAGTCATTTGTGAAAAGGAGTCTTATACAGAATAATTCATTTCACTGCCCATGCCACCTAGGTTCTGCAAGGCCAACTCTGGATGGAGAATTTGCTTATTAAACAAATGCTGTACTGGAAACACACACTCACACACACAGAGGCCCAGCCTATGCAGCTGCCTGTGCAATAGGTTTCAAAGCAAAAATCTAGCACCTAGAGGGCAGGCTAACACTTTGGCATCTAACGTCTCACAGAAAGTGCACCTTCGGAAGTGCAAGCTCTTTTAGGGATACGGTGTGCCCAGCACTTCGCAGATATACAGGAAGATCGACTGAAGGGCCTCTACAGCAAACTAAGGGATTTTTACGGTTAACTTCATGAGGAGCAGGATCTGGGGCTTAGAAAGTGGTGCCAAAAAAAAAAAAAAAACATTCTGGGATAAAGCATTGCTTTAAGTACATGAATTCAATAAAATCAGTATTGGGCATACTCATGTACTTTTGGCCTAGCATGAAAGAAGACAACTTCTCCATGTCAGTCCATGATCTTTAGCCCAGCTCTCTTTTTTACCCTGGTTACTTCCCAGTTTGTTTTCTTACCACTTCACTCTCCTTTACTGCCCAAGGTCTCATTTGCACATAAATCACCTGAAGGAATAAATTAACATACCTGGAAGCCACAGGGCAGCATGTTAAGAATGCACACCTTGCTCTCAGCTCCTTTGACAGCCCAAATCCAGCATTAAGCAGCATGATCCCAGCTGCGTGATGCATTGCTTCATCTGAATGTATAAAAGCCCTTTGTCTTCACCAGTCACAACATTCTATCATGGTTTTCATGCATATTCAAATTTATATTTATTTCTGTATTTGGGGAAGGGGGAGTTACTTAAAAAATACCTGCAGTTTGAATAAATATGTCAGTTGGGTTAATTTCTGGGCAAACATGTCATGAGATTTTCAGTGCTGGCTGCACAAGAGACTTGCACAAATGCCACAAGGAAAATTAAATGTTTATACAGGACAACAGCTGCTGCTTCTCTTCCCTGCTTCTCTCCTTCTTCTGATACAGAATCCCATTGGGGTCAAATTAAATGAAGGTTAGATGAGTAGATAAACTTAGGTGGATTCAGGAGACCTGTATTTTTAATCCAGTACGTGTTATTAGCCTTTGCTGCAACTTGGTCAGTGGCTTCATTTCAGTTTCTCCAGTCACCCTCTGCCTGTCTTGTCTGATGAGCCTTTGCTGTTCAGTTAGCCTGTGTTAATGTCATGAAGGACAGCTCGTTCTCTTCCCTCAGCAAAAGTCTGCCTGTGCTGCTGTGACCTTATTTATTTTACATTCACGCATTTGTGCACAGTGCTTCACCCTGCCATTCCTGGGATAAAGCACGATAGGTGTCTCTCTGGTCTGACTTTGAGAGAACATGCTTGTCCTGCCTGGAGACGGAGGATAACGGAGGATAATGGATAATGGAAGGCTTTGGGGGACAAACAACAGCACTGTGACAAACCTGCCTCCATCCTCACCACGTAGCGACCTGAGCTAAGTCTCTTTTGGCCTCAAACCTCAGCAAAGAAGCATGGGTTCAAAGTGCCGAGCAACACATGCCGGGGGGCATTTTGTATGAATGGCAGTGAGAAACCCTTGGTAAGAGAAGGAGCTAAGGCCACAGCATAGACCTGTTTTCAATACGCCTTTGATTTGGGGGAGTTCAGAATGCCTTGCTGCATGTTTAAGACAACATGGCTTCCAAGCACAAATTATTTTGAATTTTCCCTTAATTGGAAATCCTAGCATTACTGGGTAAGAACAGCACCTCCGTTCTCTTTGGGAACAGGATTATTAGATTGCGTGAAGAGAGAAAAAAAGCAGTATGTTTTACGTCTAACATGCATGGTTTGTTGCAGTCATCCACAGATGACTAAAAGCTACGGCAGGATTAGTAAGCAGAGCTATTTTTCCCAGCTAGCAACCTGAGGATTTTGCAGGCTTTTGTAGAAATGACCTCACAGGGACTTTGGAGGAATAATATAATAGAAAAACACCAGGAGAAAAATAATAATATAGGCCTGATTAGAGTGAAAGAAATTCCTCTGTATTGTATCATAACTTCCCAGGTCTCCTTTATTTCATTCATTGTCCTTAAAATTAAATGATACTCATTTAAAATTACTAGGTTCATGAAGCATAATATAAAATTAAGGGGTACGTCAACTTAAAATACACAGTTCTCCATCAGAGCAATTAATTGGTGAAATTAGTCATTGTTTCATAAACCGAAGGCAAGTAAAATATACGTTTTCAATTGACAAAAATGTCACCAATATCCTTTAATTATTTTTCCAACTAAGTCATTAGTGTTTTCTTTACTCTTGTAAAGACAGGTTTCTCACAGTATAGTATTAGCTTGCAGATATCACCACCTCTGCTTCCCAGGTTGACTCCTTCCCTCTTTGTGCTGAATAAATAGCACTAAAATGCAGCAATTAAGAATAAAGGCCACCCTCAAGCTGTTCATGAGCAGCTCCGGATTTACCACAGCATGAATAAAAGCAGAATTGGACCTACCTTTCTAGCCAGGTTCAGATTGTTTCCTTTTCTTATTTTGCCTCTGATTATTCCAGAGCCAGGCATAACCCAGTCTAAGCTTTTCAATCCAATGGTAAGAAGGAATTGTTATTTCCTAAATTATTTTTAAAATTTTCTTCAAGATTTAGAACAGCTTCTCTAGTTCACTAGCTGCTAACTGCTATAGATGTATATGGGTTGAAAAATACAGACAAATAAAGACAAGGTTCTGCCACTGAAAACATCCATGGGCTAAGAACAAAATCTGATTCAATGCCCACAAATTGTCCCTCTGAATTACCACTGAACATAGGTCATGCATATTCAAGCAGTTATAATTCATTCATTGTGGTACTTGTGATCTTGTAATATTGACTGACTGAGACACAGCTTCTTGACCCTTCTACAGCTATTGTTAATGGAAATGAGATTTGAGCCTGTGAAATTGGAGCTGCAGCTTGTGCTTTAAAATTACAAGTTCCATATTTAATCTGACTGCCAAAAATCCGGCTAGAGATACAGTTACAAGTTGTAACCCACAGAGGAATTGACCTTGGTGAGAGACAAGTGCTCAGAAATCTTCAAACAACGCAAATTTTCATTTCAAAAACACTTTAAGCCTGAAATAACTCATTTGAGATATCTTGGTTTCGCCAAATCCTAGAGAAGCGGTTAAGAGAGCCTTGCCGTGGCCCCTAGGAAGTGAGGCTAGTGGCACCGAATACTCTGAATCTCCAGCCACAAAGCAGAGGTACCTTGTAAGTGTATGTGCTGTTGAAGGCTGCAAAATGTGTGCATTCAGTCCCCCAAGGCTGTCTGCAGGGGACCTTACTTCCTCACCAGAGCTATCTGCAGCTGCAAGGGCTGTGAACACCCATTGGGGCTGAGCAGCCACTGAACTTGAGAAAGCTCCCACCTTGCCAGAAATTAATGGGAGAGAAAGAGGAAATAGCCTCCACCGAACTTTGGAGAAATTCAAAAATTCACTGCCGTGCAAGGTTGGGGGACGATGCCTTAAAAGAACCAGTCCCTTTCAGTAATATTTCAAATGCAACCAAGAAGAACTAGGCAGACTGATTCCTTTGCTCTCCTTGGGGCTGAGTTTATCCCTTGGTGGAGACAGGGAAGAGGTCCTCCAGCAGGAACAGCTGCCTGACAAGCAGGCAACCCCCCCCCCCCCGCCCCCCGCAGCCCTTACAGCACCTGCAGGGCGCTGCCAGCCACAGGATCTCCCTCCTCTTCCCTGAGCCACGTCGGCCCACTGCATTACGCTGCAGCAGCCTCCCTGACACAACCATCATCTCCGACCCCCATCAAAGCTGCTTCTCCAGACAAAGCAGAAACAACTGCTGGTATTCCCACCTTCCTCCTCCTCCTCCTTTTTGCAGGGAGGGCAGAGCAGAGGGAGATCAGGAGCTACTTCTGAGAGTGGGAGAGGGAATGGGGAGCACTTGTGATGGTGGACTGGGAGCAGCTGCCTACCTGAAAAGCTGCAAGACCACAACAGAGTCACCCTGAGGGACAGCGTGTCTTTGGCGGTGCCCCTCTCCATCCAGACCCAAGGCAGCGCAAACTCAGAAACTCTGTTATCTTTCAGGTAATTTATTTAACCGGGGAACTCTATCAACCTAAAGATATCCTTGTGGATGCCATACCAGAAACCCCTCACTGCCAAGGAGCTCACAGCATGACCTCAGGTCCAGCAGTGCACATCCTTGCAGATACGCCTCTAAGAGCCTGAATCTCACTGAGAATCAATAGGTTTTAGGAGTCTAAGGAACAAGTATTTTGTTCCCTATAAATCATCCTATTTTTTGGTCTCACTAAGAATTGCTTTAAATGAACACATATTGGCTAAGGGAATTCCATTCCTAGACTGCTTGAAGGGTCAGGACTCTTACTTCAAAATTAATTAGTGAACATTAATTACTCAACAACAGTTATGAAACATCTGAAAGGAAAAGGAATATCCAGAAATACCATTAGTAAATACGTTCCTAAGGAAATTATTTAATTAGCATTTAATTACTATTATAGAAATTTATTAGTTGCTAAATATTAATTACATAAAGCACCATTTTTTAACTGCTGGTGTTATTCATAATTTAAATAACTACTTTTATCTAGGTATTTATTTTCCAGTGTTAAGTGGGTGGTTTCTCATTAAGAGTGGAATACTGCAAATGCTTCATACACAGGAGACTGATTGCTATTCTGGCTTGACCCCAGGTGCCAGCCTGGCATCTTAGATATCAAAACACAATTCTTAGCCCTTTGGAGTTAAAAGCAGCTCTCATGAGTTAGCAGAAATTGGCTTCTGTCATCTATGCAAACCATTACTGCCCCTTGACTGAAGAAATAGGTACTGAGTACCCAAGATGTCTTGGATTTTCAATCACCATCAGAACAAATTGCATCAAAGTCAAGCACAGTATTTGAGCTCAGAAAGACTCTCACCACGGATTTCCACCACCTTCGGAAACCGGGTGACTTCACCAATAGCACCAGGAAGCCTTTATCCCTCTTGGAACCAGCCCTTGGCCATGATAATGCTCCTTTGCCAGAGTGCTACCATGACTAATTAGAACAAATCATAGGACTATTTCACTGAGCAGTTTGCAGACTTAGAAAGTGACTCTTTCTTATTTTGGAGTGTTTGCACTTCGTGAGGTTTTCTAATGATTCTTGCAACACCATTTATGTTCTGTTTAGGAATAAAAAACATAATTCCTCCCCGTTCTCTATAAATATCTTACTGTGGACAAACTGCATCATAGTTGCATTTATTGTCAGATTATCCAAATCATTGGGAATAACAGTGGAAAACAGTGGTCATTGAAGAAGGAATATCATTCCTCAGTTTTCCAAAGAATATCTGATACTGCCTTAGGTCCCCTTCCATCCTTCCCTCTGTTTAAAGGTGTTATAGAGCAGCCTAACTCCTACTAGGTTTAATTACATTTCTTATCTTACACATCTCTAGTTATGAATTTTTTCTGACTTCATTGCAATCTCAAGATGAAGCAAGAGAAAAAAACAGTATTTGTTCATGACCCAGATTGCTCATTTAAAAAAAAAAAAAGATAAAAAAAGTTCTCCTGCTGTTTTTTTAATTGCAACCATCTGTTATTTCATTTCTTTCCTGTAAAGAAAAAAAATATATAAACTCTGGTCTTGGTGTTGTCTATACATAGCATGAACAGTCAGTGCTCTAAGTTTAGGGTGGGAAGGTGTTAGGAGATGTTGTAGCTGATACACTAGGTATCAGCATTGTTATTAGAGACAAGGAAAAACCTACACAAACCCTGTTAAAACTCTAGAAAGTTTAATTTTATCTCCCACTTGTGCTATTCCTCAGAAAAATCAAGGCAATATAGAAGTCTGCGATACTAAGGAAGCTGTCTGGGTCTTTTTTTCCCATGTAGAGTTTCAGCAGGTAGACAGACATAATTGCCATTGAAATTATCTACCAATAATGCTAAAATGTTGATTTTTCTCCTGGAACCAAATTTAAATTAATTTTTTTCTGGTGTCTTTTGCTGAAAATAATTGTGTGTTTTGATTTCTTTTTTCATCCCTACTCTAGTCAGGGAAAGAAAACACTGCAACACCCCCTTTCTTCTGGTATTTAGAAACACTTCAGGTAAGCTTTTATGTCTCGAAGGATGTAGCTTCCACAGCCTCTCTGGGCACCCTGCCCCAGGGCTGAACCATGCTCTTTGTGAATTTTTTCCCCTTATATCTAAACAGAATTTCTTTTGCTGCAATTTGTGTCTACTTCCTCTCAAATCCTCGCAACTGGAGAATAGTCTGACTTAACTTCCTCATGAGCGGTTACAGGGAAGATGAAAACAGAAGTAAGATCCCTCCCTTGGCCTTCTCCTCTCCAGGTTGAACAAACACTTCTCCTTGCATATCCAGTCCCCCAACCTCTAGAGTTTCTCCAGTTAGTCTATTTTGTACTGGGAAGTCCCAAACCAGACACAGCAGTCCAGATGTGGTCTCGTCAGTACTGAATAGAGAGGATTAATCATGTCCCTCCACCTGCTGGCTGCACTTTTATTAATACAGCTCAGTATGCAGTTAAGATTTCATAGCCAGAAGTAAGACATCATACTGGACAGTTAATCCCATTAAAAATATATTAGAAAATTACCTAGGACTTGAGATTGAAAATATTACATTAACATCTTGACTGTATATGAAATTGGATCACGAAGAGATGTAAAAACAAGAGAAGCTAAAAGCATATTCATTTTCAGATCAGGAAATATCAATATAAGTAACTCCCATCACAAAGTGCAAGGATATAATCATCTGTAGTGGTTCATAGCTAGTATCACACTACTATTTCTGAAATGACATGATTGTTCATTTCCAGTTTTCATATTGATTTCCACTGATAATGCACTAATGTGGGGGCCACTGAAGAAGAATGGGGGAGAGAACATCCTGCGGATCAAGTCAATCAAAATATTTACAGGAAAAAAGGTTTCGGCATCCATCGATGGGAAATATTTTAAAAACAAATTTAAGTTTAATATTGCTTGTATTGTAGAATCAAATTATTACAGATTTACTATTATTAGGTGATTTCTATGATCACCTAAGGTTGCTGATCCCAAGATCTTTTTCTTTTTGGCCTCATCAGTAGAATTACTACTGAATTTAACAAATATACACTATAAATAGGAAATTATCATGTAAATATATTCCGTTTCAAAAGCACTGTGCAGTAACACCTACCCTGGGCCAGCACAGAGCCAGCACAGATCTGACAGGGTATATTTTCTTGGGTCCTGCATCACACTTATTTATAATTTGCTTTCATTTCATCACCAGTTAAAAAACAATGCACTCTGCTGGCTTTGCTTTCTAAGTATTCTGCCAAACTTCATATTTTGGAGTATTTCAAATATGAAGTATTTTCAAGTATTAATGCTCCTGCAGCAAGCCAAGGCATGCTCCAAAGTAAGATAGTGCTCCTATTGACGTATTATTGATAGCAGACAGCTGTTGGGATTTTTTTCCCCCAAAATGTTTTATGTCTTTATAATGATACTAGTTTTTCTACTGACAATGACAATAAAAGTCAGTTACAGGATTTCTTCTTCCTCTTTCCTGACTGTCTTTGAAGTGCTGAGCAGAACAAATATTTCCCTGTCAGAAGTCAGAATTGCCAAAATAGTAAGTCAAGAGAAGCCACAAAAGGGAATATTCATAAAGTGTTTTCATTTGACGTGATGTAAATTGCTCCCAGTAATATTGCTTTTAAACACCAAAGCATTTTGGATCTGCCTGTCATTTGTTTCCTAATTCCGTATAAAAAAATATAGGGACTAAATTGTAATGTTCAGATCATTTCTTTTTTCTTTTTTTCTGCATAGAAAAGAAACAAAATCATGGCACATGTTCATCATATTGCCCCTCTTTAGGAAGTTCAACACAGATACTACAACTTCAGCCTATGTACCCTAATGAAAACCTCCTGAAAAATACTCTATTTGGGTAGAGGCAGCTTCCTCTAATTTTAAACACTTAACTGAGGCAACTAAGTTGGAAACCTAGATGCCTGAGACAAGCTCTATAGTCAATGGTGAGAGATGTGTACCTCTAGATGGTGCTTCACCTCATTTAAAATACCATCTAGTGTCTTAAGTCAGATAAATGGATCTGAATCTTGGAGCTCTCTAAGTACAGGATAGGTCAAGAAAAGAATCAGGGGTAGAAGCAAAAGGGGACAATTATTGAGCGTGCGGTCCTGGCAAAATCTCAAGATAAAACAGTCCTGCTGACCATCTTATATAGCTGGCTCAGCTTCAGTTTCAGACAAATATCTTTTCACTAATGCAGCTGAAAAGTTTTACCCATCCCTAATAGCTGGCACAGGATGTTGGTGAAATAATTTTAGAACTCTGTAGAAAAAAGTGCATTAGTAGCAACACCAAAAATATAGCAAGAACAAAGCACTGAGATGTACTCTAGTCTTGGTGTTTCCAAATACAGATTTGTTTTTTTTCTGCTTGGGCCCACAGAAATCCCCTCTCCTCTAGTCCTCCAGGCATTCCTCCTCCTCCCCAATGCTCTGATGATCTGCAAAGGAGGACAGCCCAGCAAAGGAGTCTGTAGGGCGTAACAGAGCACAGGTGCAGAAGCTGTAGGGTTCTTAGGAGCACACAAAACTTCAAAGGCTTCAGAAGGTAAATATTACACTGCTAGCACAGTCGTTAAAGGCGGTGGGACAGGGAAGCTCAGATCTCTTTATTCTGCTGAAAAGAAATGGAAAATCCCTCCTCTACTCTCTGGCACAGGTATCGCATGCCCTCAGACAGCTTCTCCATTTTGACCTACTTTAACTTAAGATCTGTGCCATGATTATATCTGTTTGCTTCATTGAAATGATGTTTTCAGAAGCAAGATACAAGAGACATCTGGTCCCTGAAGCCCTGTGGAGCTCCTGGACTGGATCTGTGGCCAGTTTGTAGTAGAAGGCAGTTGTTAACAACAGAAACAACAACTTGTCAAGAAGGGCTTACTGGTTTAATTCCTTGGGGATTTTGGATGGGAGAGGAATGGGAAAAAAGGGAAATTAACTCTTAAAACTCACCTACCAAAACTCAGGAGGTTAGATTTTAAAAGATGTTTAGGGACCTGGAAATAGACATCTAGTAGGATTCTTGTAAAGAACCATGGAGATGTTCCTTGTAAAATCAACAGGGCAGTTAAAAAAATCCATTTTGGCACCTGTTTACATTATTTAACACCTAAATGCCTATAGGATTTTGGCCTAGGACTATGCTTTTTGTGGACAAACTCAGCTTTCAGCTATGCTGCTGGAAATGTGGGTTCATTCTGCTGGGGCCCCATTTAATGAGGGTTTTGCTGAAAGAAGACCTTTTCCCCTAAAACAAGTGTCACCAAAATCTGGCCCTAGGCTTTCAAAGATTAATTTGTTGGAGACATCAGTATGTATTTCAGTTCTGCTGCCCTTTTGATCTGCCTGGATTTAGGTGACCAGGAGATTGTATTTAAACTGGAGGGGCTGCTTCACTACTCCAGGGAAGAGAAGCAGGCACCATGGCCAAGTCCTTTTAAGGCCCGTTGCCTCAGAGCATGATTTACTGCTTGAAAAGAAGAGACACGAATAACAAAATAAAACTTCACTGACAAACTGCTGGCTTCCATTCCCAGAAACACATCTTCCCCCTAGATCCCCCCTTTTTCTTTTCATTTCATAACTCCCAAGACACAAGATATGAAGAAACTCTTTAAATCTTTCCTGTTACTTTACTCAGGATACGTCAGATACTACACTGCAGCGCAGTGTGAATACTCTTGAGCTTGTTTTAAACGAGCTAGGTTAGATCCTTAGACTTAGTCCCCTTGCAGTAGCACAGTGCTTGGCAGGAGCTAATTCTCTCTGCTTCTTGGGGTTTCTGGGGGATTAATGCCAAGCAAACGAACACAGACCCCTCCTCTGCAGGGACAAGAAGGCAGAGAAACGGTGCATTTCAGCCACATCATCACACAAAAGTGACAATGGGCAACAGTCAAAGATTTTTTTGAAAAGAGCAGTTTTCTGTTAGAAAATGCTGATTGGACCCACATCACAAGAGTCCTTCAGAAGGCAAAAATTGATCGGCATTTTCGGCAGTGACAGCAAAGAAATTAAAATGACTAGAGATTTTGTTTGGTCTGTACTATGTCCATTTTTCTCTGAGGTTGTATTTCTGTTTCAATAAGATTGCTTCAGTGCTTAGAAAACAACTACTTATTTCGCTATGCTTTGTTTTTAAAAATTTACTTCACAAAAAATTTAAAGCCCTTCCACTTGCATTGCAAACAGGGATCATGGGAGTGGGGGGGGGGGGACCTAAGGGCTGCACTCAGTCTTGGTCTTCCTTCAGTCTCGCCTTATATCCCAGCTTGATTATTCTGCCTGTGCTCTCTTTTACAGGATTTGACCCATAGACACTTAAATAAAGATTTACTGCACTTATATAGCTCTGTTTTACTAGCTCTATAACTGTGAGTAGTATCTCAGTAGAAGCTGTCATAGCACCGATACTTCCCAGTAGGAGCTTCATTCTGATATTATATGGCAGGATGGAAATTTGAATGGCTGTTTGAATGCGTGCTAAAGCTTTCTTAAATTAAACAATTAAAAAATAAAATAAAAGAAATAGCTGACCTTTCTTCTGTCAGCTTCTGCACTTCCATAGATATTTAACAGCAGGATACCTTCTCCACAACCCAATTCACATTGCTCTGTCAGACTGCTGGGTTTTTTAAATAAATAAGTCTTGAAATACTTTACTGGTCATTTTCTCTTCTCTGCAGTAGGATATGACAGTGACAATACATCTCAGATCACACTGCTCTCTGTAAAAACAGCCATTCCTTGTATACAAGGAACTTTTTCTTCATGTAATGATATTAGTATTGATATGAATGATCATTTTATTGCAAACTGTAGTCATTGTGGAGAATGTACAAACACAGAGCAAAAAGTGGGCCTGTGCCTCAGCTCACTTCCTAAGAATTGAGTTTTCACTGATTTGAAAAGATGCAAGCAACCACAAAAATTAATGAGATACTGCTCCTAGGGTCACTTCTAAGTGCTACCATGTTATTTTGATTAGTACTGAAACTTGGAACCTCATTGTGTTGAGCACAATCCAGAGTCGTTATAAAAGAGAACATCTACTCAAAGATAAAGGACAAAATCTTGACCGCATATTCATGAGATGTTTCAAAGAATTCTTACTGGGGAAATGAGACTTCTACTTTGTAAGACTGGAGGTATCAGGACCTTTGGAGGAACGACGAGTGCAAATTGCTAATGCTCTCATGGGCAGAAGGAAAGACAATGGTAAAAATGGGAATGGGAGCACAAATGTAACTGAGTGGCTTTACTCCATCTGGTAATATTCTTTTTGTAACTCAGAAGAGGACATAATAGACTAATGCCTTAAGGAAGGCCTCTAGAAATAGGAAAGTTAATTAAAGTCATATGCAGCTAAGATTTGCAAAGTCAGGAATACTTGTATTTCATTTATTTATTTGTTTTATTCTCTATTGGCATTATTTTAATTGACCCAAAGAAGAGCATGTTACTTTCTAGCCACATTACATTACACTCTTTGCTTACAACAATCTGAGGAAATCCCCCAGATCCAAAGGTATACATGGGACTGACAGGCTGTTAAAAGGTCAGCACCTGCCTCTGGAATCTCAAGGTAAAAAAAAGTCCTAAAAACATTCAGAATATGTACAATATCCTGTCAAAGATATTCATTTCTTGACTTTTTAAAGATACAGAAAAGCCTCAGCTGTCAGACTTTTTCTATAGTAAGGAAAAGTGGGTCAGCAAATACAAACAGACCTGCAGTACTGGAATTTACTGCTGTAACTGGTCTCCAACACACAGGAAAAATAAAATGAGAAATACATATACAGAGCAGACTGAATTTTACATTTTTTTTTACATATGCATACAGAAACATTGTCAGTGAAAAACTGAAGTTAAAAGCAGTTTTAAGATCTGTCTGGTTCCAGAGTCCCCAAGCCAATATTTCACAAGCACACATTTTCCATTACATACATTTTTTTCCTCCCCTATGACAGTCTGGGAGATCCATACTAATAATGGGATGTTGTCTGGATAACTATACAAAAAGAAATTTGGAACTGAATGAACAGAAGCTCAAATAGAGAAAGGAAACATACTGAAAAAGCACAGAGGAACTATGCTTTCTCTGGTCTCACTTACACTCTTGACAGGTGAAACCTGAAATGGAAAGACGATCTCATGGTTCAGGTGATGGACATGGACTTTGACAACTAAACCTAGCTCTGTTGATTTCTTAGTCAACCTCAAGTTAGTCACTTTATTATCTCCAAACGATACAGACATTGTTCCCCCCTCTTCTGATTAATCTACTTAAACTGTAAATTTTTCAAGGCAGACATATTCTCACATTATAAATATATACAGCAGCTGATACAGAGGTTTCTAACATAACATCATTAGGTAAAACTTTCCCATTGTTTCCTTTTTTTTTCCAATTGAAATCATAGAAACTAGGCCAGTTTCCCTTTTTCAGCCTAATGACTTGTATCTGACTAACAAGTCATCCTTTACTGAACTGCAGGCAATGGGAGAAAGCCCCACACTCTCTATATGTGTGTTCCCAAGAATAACCACCCTCACTGTTAAGAATATAGATGCATGGACTCATAGAACAAGGCTGGAAGACACCTGTGGAAATCATCTGGACCATCTTCCCTGCTCAGAGCAGGGCCAGGTTAAAAGTTAGATCAGGTTCCTCTGGGTTCCTCCCTCAAGTTTTAAATTTCTCAAAAGATTCCATAATCTTCAGTTTTTTGGAGGGGGTTCTAAATGCTCAGACCTCAGTCTGGCTTGGATTTTTTCCAAATTTTCTAAGGTGATTTTAAAGTCAACTGACAGCTGACCATAAAGTTGACCCAGCTGACTGTGTGAACTATTTCTGTCTCTCTCCTTCAGTATTTTTTGGCTTTTGCAGTGTAAAGTTAATGAAAATTTCATATAAGAAGGTGTTTCCCCAGCCAGAAACAGTGACCTCAAGTTCCATCCTTATATTCTTAGCCTTGATTCTCATTTTTCATGCTTTTTAAATTAATCATGTTAATTTGTAAAAAGTCAATTGATATAAAGGTAATGGGGTTTTGAGAAAGCTGTTAACAGTAATTTGCTTAATTAACAAATCATGTATAAAATCATGTTCACTATACACACTGCTGTGGAGCAAATGCAATCCATTAAGATTCATAGGAAGGCATCATGTTCTGCTCTGTCAAAAAGATTTAACTGCTGATGAGCAGATTTTGAAGCCTGAGAGCTGGAAGACTGCACAGTCCCCTCCTGTATATCCATTAAACTCTCCTGTGTTGTCTGCTACTTGGGTCCTAGCCTGCCAATTGCTGTTAGATGCTCTGGTCTGTGCTAAAGTCCTAATAGTTGTAGTGGGATGTGCCATAAGGCATAACATACTTACCAGGATACCCTTTGAAAGTTAGCGGTGACTGTCCTGTCTGTCAGAGGGGGCTAGAAACTGTCAGGAAAGGTGATAAAATTAAACAGCAAGATGTTAAGAGGACATGTTGAAATGGAAGGCAGGGCAGAAGAGGAAAGTAGAGCACGACATGACTGGCCCCTACAGTCACAGAACAGAGGAAGAGTGATTATCTTCACACCATCACAGCACATACAAAGCAGATATTTTTTTGTGGTAAACCATCTGTGCATTGATGATCCACCAGTTTCAACTTGTGTTACTAGGGCCCTTCACAGATGAGGGGCTACGCTCTGCTAGGTAAGCATGACAGATCTCCCCAAGAAACAAGGACCTACCAGCCAGGGTGAGGGCTGGTCAAAAGCCAGGAACATATTAAAGATTTTTCATTCACCAGGCCACATCTTCTATTTGCTTTATGCTGATATTTCTTTGAAGAAGAGAATGAAGCTCTTCTGATTTATTCCATGAAAGAACTGGCTTTTTCTTTCCCTTTCCTTTTGCATTCAATTCAGTGCAACATTTTGCTGTTGTCCTTTATGACACTGGCCGATCACTACCTTGCAATGCCCACTATATTTGTACACAGACTTCAGATTTTGTTCTTTTGCCAAATTTGGCCCCAGATTTCCAAGAAGCATCCTTGAAGTGGCAGAGACGTTTATCATTCATTTCTGAATGAAGGCAACGGACAGGATCATCTTTCACAGTGATATCAGAACTATGACACGTTAAGAAATGAATAGAGATGAATTAAATCATGTTTACTGAAGGGCGCTTTGTAACAAAGGCCAGGAAAATCCAGTTTTGACTTGTGTTTTGATGCAAAATTAGGCAGTTCCCACAAATACTGTTCCTAACTAACCATCAGGGACTTCTTAAAGATGTCTGTAAATATGTAATAAATGGTTTATAATAAACTATTTATAGCACCATGATAGCTGTGATGGCAAATATAAAAATTACCTCTCTTTTTTGCTTAAAAAAATTCAATCTTAAGACTCCTGGGATTGCTGTCTTATCATAACAAGCACTCCAGAGCAACCCTGTTTATTCCTTTTGGACCTAGTTTGCAGTGGTTAGGAAGGCAATGGTTCATAATCAGTTATATCAACTGCAGAAGGCACTTTGACTAGTTGGGATCATTCACCTATCAAGATTACTCTGGTCTGCAAGGAGGATGTGCACACTGCTCTGTATTAAATGCACTTGCTTTTAGGTGTTAGCAGCTGTTCATGTTCATTTACATTCACCAAACAGCAGGGAGCTGTGGGGAATACTTTTTCCACATCAGCTTTGAGAAACAAAAAAGCTTCTGATACTAACTGGACATCATTTATTACAGCCTATATAGCAAGCATTCAAGGTCATAGGCACATTCCAGCAAAAGATTGCTGAGGGCCATCCAGTTTGCCAGCTTGGATACTCATGAATGTTGTTATTGTTTCTGAAACTTTAGATCTAATGTGGAAAGAATCCAAACTCACCTTGAGATGAGCATGTCAGAGACTGCCCTTTTCTCAATTGGAAATCTTTCTGCATATGCTGTATCAGTCACCATTAGCCTGTTTTCTGAGTCAGTCCCTCTAGTACAACATACTTGAAGCCAAGAGAGGATGAAAGCAGGGTTCTTGAAATCTGGGACCCTTGCCTAGAAAAGCCATGGATGCAACTCAGCCAAAGCCATAATGTTGGACAAGGATTCACTACACATCTGGTTTCTGCCTGCCAGCCATCTGTTAAGTGGATTGGGTGTTGGCTGGAAAACCCCAATTATCAAGAGAGAAACAAAGAGCTGTGAATTGGGAAAAGACAAGTGAGAAGTGAAAAGGCAATAAAAAAGGAGGGAGGTGAATGACAGAAAGTTTATGAAGAGGACACTGACATTTGCCAGATCTTTCCTAGTTAACTCTTATCCTTAAAAGGCCAATTGAGTTCAAAGTTCTTCTTCCAGGGAATAGACAGCCTTTGAAAAGAAAACATTAACAGCAAGGGAAACACTGCGAGAGAAACAGTAGTGATTGTATGATAGAATATAACAAGGAACACTTAACAATACATATTATCCCTTCAGACATTCTGCTGTACTGTGTATAGCATTACTTTAGAAAAGTTTTATAGAACAAAATCTTGCTCAAGATAAAAAAATATGTATGTGTATGTGTGCCTGTGTGTGCATATATATGTGGAAATACATATTTATTACCCTGCAGCTTCAATGAAACTGTTTTGAGTTTCACAAGCCAAGAAGCTGGCCTCCTAAGATGAAAGGGACATAAAATATAGCCATATTCCAGGGGAAAATGAATATCAACATATAGCTTCCGCATGATACTAGTATCATTGATTTTTGACAATAGTCCATGTATGAATGAGCTATAGTTAATAGCATAGGAAGTTACAACACTCCCTCTTGTAAGTACTGCCTATTTGTTACCACACTCCACTACTGAGCGCAAGGAATCTTCGGTTGCCAAACTCAATCACAGTGCTCTATGCGCCATGTCACAGTAATTGCTCGGGGAATGATTACAGTCTGTGTGTGTAGGAGCAATGCAAGCCTGCCTAAAATTTAGATAAAATATTGGAGAAATCCTGTTACTTTTTATTATTCAGTGAATGTTACTCATAGATTATAAGGTCAGAAGGAACCACTGCGGTCATCTAAGCTGATCTTCCTTAAAACACAGTCACAAAACTACCCTGAATTAATTATTGTTTGAATTAATTTCTGCCATGAAAAAGAGATAACTGATTTTGATTTTTAAAGACTGCTGTTGATGAAGATCAGCCATTATTCTAGAGTTAATTACTTTCATTACTTAAAAAAGAAGCCTCTTCTTGATTTAAATTTGTCTAATTTTAATGTCCAGTCCATGGATCTTGTATCTTTGATAGATGGAAAATTCCATTAATATTTATGTGCATGCACATGCACTCATGTGTACACACATATATCTGGTAGTTCCTGATATCAATCCACATCTTCCTTTGTTGCCCTTTTATAAGTCAAATTCTTTCACTATTTGTTGATCATTATTTAAACAATAAATGCTGCTAGTCTGTTTTCACTGTTGGTGGATGATGCCCAATCTCTGTTAAACAATGAAATAACATCAAAGTAATAAAAAGTAATTCATAATTTGACTAAAATAATTCAGAATTACTTTAGGTTTTTGATATGTAGCACAGTGGAATACTGTGGTTTATTTTGGTTTTGGTTAAACTGACATCATATTTTGTATGATTCCAGTTGTGTCACACTCAAATAAATCCATGTCAACATTTTGGTAACGACTACAGGATTAAAAATAAATGTATGTTAAGAATTCATAAAGCCATTCTCTTGAGGTGTTATCTCCATTTTTCTCTCACTGTGCTAATCCCAGTGGACTCAAGATATCAGAAAAACACAAGTGTATCTTTATTTAATTTGTTTATACTGTTCAGATGTTGGTCTTGTGACCCTTTCTGAGTCAGGATGCTCAGTGATGTCAGGATGGGGTGTGTGAAAAACTTTTCAAAGAATAGGCTAAATGCACAACAGAAATGGGTCTGAGGTAAGAATGGCCCAAAGACAGTGGAGTAATTACTCTTTTTCCTGACACATTTATTCTCTGGAGTAATAACATTAACACATACGAGGAGTTCACCTTTTTAGACGTAGCCTACGTATTTGATTTTAAAAACTTCTTTCAAGATCCTTTGTTATTTTAGACCATATTGTCTTTGAATTTATCCTGATGACTTTTAACTGTTTCAGGAATATAACAGTGGACCAAACTGTAACACTCAAAGTTGTACTTTAATCTCACTTTATGTCCTACCAAACAAAGAAACCATCTCTGCCAGACCATCCCTGGTTTCATTTATTTTCTCTTCCAACCCAGGAAGCTCTGCTGCCATGTTATAAGGGCTCTTGGTCCACTGATGCCTCGGCTCATTCATTCTCCACTCCCCTGCGTGTTCAGGGTGCAATGGCCTACCCCCAGTTGCTCACCCTTTCCCTGAATGTCACTCAGCCACTGTATATCATTTAGGCAGGTGAGCAGCAAAAATGAGAAGCTGGTCCTCATTTGCTCAGAATCTGTATCTCTGTGTTATACAAACCTCATGCCCCTAGTAAACTTTTCCATATATCCTCTGTGGATTCTTCATTAAAGCATTTTTAGCACTTGATTAATTTGTTAATGGGATAGAGTTATTTCATGACTCCATATTAATATATCCTAAGTAGGCTAAACATTAATAAATTTGAATCTGACAGTAAAACTTTAAGAGAGACAGTACCAGCTGAATTCCCCCTCCTTCAGATGCTGTATAATGACTAAGTGCTTCTCTGTTAGTTTTATGTAAATGAAGGAGGTGGGACACTAAACCTTTGGCAATTTAATGTTTTCTTTATTGTATTTAATTTAGGATTAACTAAATCTGATTAAACAAGACCTTAGAAGTACACCAACAATCTGCAATTAACATGCAGTTGGTAAACACTTGGAATCAGAATTTTTGTTTCTCACACCACAAGAAACATGTATAAATATTTCTTATACTTCTTCCTAAAATATCTAGTAGTCCAAATGATGAAACTTGGTGGATTATAAGCACTTTTGATCCATCCTGAGATGCAATTTGCAAAAAAATGATATTTAAAAAAAAAGTTTCGAGTGTAGATCTCTGATGGGTTACACTGCAGGGTCCTCGCTAAACCACACCACTGAGCACAACTGTAGACAAAGTAAAGAGACCATTCACAACTAACTTTCCTGCAGCAACACTAGCTTCAGAAGGAAAGGCCTAAACTTGGAAACCAAAACATCAGAAAAAGAGAGGGTCTTGCAAGGAGAATGGAAATCAGCTTTGGTCTGTTCCCTTGGCTTAAACAGAAAAGCCTTTTCTAGAGGCTCACATGGGATAAGATTACGGGCATGGTCACTTGGGACTACTGAAGCAGAGCCCTTCTATCCTCCTCCTGGGAGAAATCAAAGCCTGGTCACAAACATGGCTGCACCCAAGTGGATGCTGCTACACTGCTGCCAGTGCCCTATAGTGCTTTTCCGCCTGCAGGCACCATCCGAGTGTCACTTTGAATCCCAGAGTGCTTCACACCCAGCCTTCCAGGTGCCTGGGTTGCATGTGGCAGGCCGGCTCGCACAGCCTCTTCCACCGCCTCTCTGCCACCTGAACAAGTTACTAAACCTCACCTCCCTCCAGCTGCGCTTTTCACTCTTCTTGCCTCTGCCTGCTGAGCCACTCATGTGAATATTCCTAACTTATTTGGGGCAAAAATAGCTCAGGTTAGCAAGGACCTGCTACTTAAACTGTTGTAGAAAACTTAGATCATTTTGACTTAAATGGGTGAAGGAGCAATTCTTATGAGCAGCTGAGCTTTCCGGTCAGAGAAGATCTTTACATTGGGTAGAAGTTTTAAGTAATCATTTTAAGTTTTCTAGTCCTATTGATGCCTAATGACACTGTCTCTGTGCACTTCTCGGCTACGAGCAAACCAGATACAAAGCAAGCACTGTAAACTCCTGCAGGGAAGCCAACAGCAGCAAGCTCCGACAATAAACTGCTTTTCCTTTTTAAGCATCACACTCTTCCTCCAAAGAACTCTGCTTTGCTACGGACAGTCTGAGTTACCAGGAATGATGATGTTTCTCCCAGCCAGACTTCTATTCTTTGAAAAACTTTTTTTTTCCCCAAAGCATTAAAACCATGTGCACATTTATGTATGCGTGGAATGAATAGCCTCATACTGACATTTAATTTCACTTCTTGGTGTCTTTCCTTTCCCTCTCAGGAGTCAGTGGGAATTCTGGGCATTCACCACAATATAGGAGGTCCCTTACTTCATATCCTCATCACCTACTTATACCCATGTTTTCCTGAAGTTAAAATGGTGGCTGTCGGAGTGGGGGGACGGACCCGGAGTAACGATGAGTCTCAATATGAGTATGGTCGTTCTCCCTTTATTAGAGCTTACACAAAGTATATATATCGACAAGCAATACGCATGCCCTAGCAATAGTTACATGATTGGTTACAGTTTCTGTCCACGCACAATAAAGCGGATATATGATTGGTGCAAGGTTGCTGTCCATGCTCCATCGACATTTATGGAACCTAGTTCTGTCCAGACTTGTTTACCAGTTTTGTGAATACCTTCTTTTGTAGTGCTCAAGGTCGCTGCAAGGCTCGCTCGGCCGCTGCAAGGCTCGCTCGCCTTGGCCTACATTCCTTCCCTTACCCTGAGAACGGGATTGCTCATCCCAATCAGATCATGCCCTCTCTCGCTTAACCATTCCTCCACAGGTGGCAATATGGACGTCTCTTTAGAAGACGTTTGACTATGAATCAGAGTCATGAAGAGCAGTAAGACTAGAAAAGGTTTATTCTGTGCCTCCCTTGGGATTAGAACTGGTTGGAAAACTCTTATTTTTCTTTCAGTTTTTTATTTATAATTGCTTAGGTCTTGGTTTTACTTTTTAGTTCTCATTTTAAGTAGAATGTTAAGTAGAAAAATTAGCAGTTTCTTGATTAGATTAATTTGGGGTCTTTTGAAAACTATTTTCCATGAAAGAAATCCTCAGTGTTCTGCAAAATTAACTTAATATTTTACTTAAGGGTGATTTTACCAGAAGGTTATTTTTGGTTTTCTATTCCTACTTTTTGGAGGAAAAGAGACAGTATTTTTTACCAGAAATGAAATTTTTTTACCAGAATGAAATCTCTTTTCCTTTTTCCTATTTTTTCTCCAGTGTTCCCTACGGGAGCTGATCCCTCAGCATGGCGGTGTTAGACAGCATGAAGGTTAAATAAGGGCTTCACTGCAGTGTATTTAGTTGCTTTGAAGCATTCAGTCTCAACTTTAAAGTTATTTTAACAGGTTTTTTGCTTTTCATTCCTTTTGAACCTACAGCCTGTGACTATACAAACCATCACACCAATTGCATAAAGTTATGTAGTGGAAAGACCTAAAATGAGTTCCACTCAAAATTTTAAAAGCTCTTATTGCTTCTGCATACGCTACTTAGCCTTGAGAAAAAAAATCATCTATCAATATAAAAGCACCATGAAAGGCACACAGCATTTCTTCTTTCTTTGGTTCATAAAACCAAGTTTTCAGGCCCAATTCTTACTGCTTTTCCAACATGATATATTTGGAGTAACCTCATTTGAATCATTGGGATTATTCTGGTGTAAAACCTGTATCTGTGAAAGGGGAATCACAGCTCCTAAGAACTTACTATAGTGTGAATGTTAAACATAAATCTAGTGGGTAAGAATGGTGATAGGCCTTTACATTTTTTGTTTTAGTATTCCACATGGCAAAATAAATAAATCAAAATTTTGCATAGTTTCCACTTTCGCTAAAATATTATCTTCAGTCATTAAGAGTTTTTCAGTCGTTTGGTGTAAATCTGGAGTACAGTGAATAATGACATTGAAATCAATGTCATGAAATCAGTGAAATCACTCAAGATTTTTGTTTGTGAAACTGGGATCACTATGTAATCTAGCAGAGGGTCTTCATACGCAGAACAGCTAGACCAGCAACATGTCGGCATAGCATTACAACCAGACAGACCCCCAAATCTCCCTCATTAAAGAACCTGAACTCCATACTTGATAAAATTTAAAAGACAAGGTTTTCCCGTTGCCATGCTGATTCTACAGAATTACATTAAACAAAATCACTCATGGAAGTGGAAGTGTTTAATTACCACTACTCATGCTCTACATACTTGACTGAACGGAAGTGCGTGTTAGCAACTCCCGGTGCACCAGCCATACAGGAACGAGTGAAATGGGTACAACTCATCTTCAGTTCTCTTTATTGGTTGGGGATTTTTAACCTGTCACCATTGTTTTGGTGTGTGTGGGGGAGACTGATGTTTTGAGCATAATTCTCCTCTCAGCTCAACTGCTTCGCATTATTATTATTCCACTAAATTAATGGCATAATAGTAACCCTTGAACCCTTGTGGCATGAACAAGGAAAATATCAGGCCTGATACTCTTTGGAAGCAGAGTGTCACGCTATATCCTACAGATTTTGTTGTCACTCCTCATGCCAGACATTTACCATGTTACAGTGTCTGGGTTTTGGCAGACTTTCCTTGGTCTTTCCAGTATGTTCTCATGGCCAAGGATCTTTGCCACTTGCCTTTTCACAGATATGGACCTCAAAGTCCAAGGCAAGTGAGGAGGTCTCCAGACATCCCACTATATTAAGGATAGTCCCTCACAAAGCTCCACTACAGGGAAGCAGAGAGAAGGAAGGGAGGAAAAGGCCAGGAAGAACTGTGAGTTCACAGTTCGCTGCATCAAGTATATATGATACTTGAAGATTTTGTAGAGTTCCAGAAAAAACAACTCTAGACTTTAGCCAGCATAAAAAACAGATAGGCTTGGAAACAATAATTAGAAAATATACACACTTCTAAGTATTCCTTTGGCTTCTGACAGAGAGCTTTCAGGAGTTTAGTGCTCCCCCTTTCCATACCTTTTACATAGGACACAGATTATCTAATCTCTTTTCATTCAGTCTCTGACAAAAGATTCCATTTCATAAATTGTTTTCCCATTTGTCAGGTTATGACCTTCTCATAACCTTCAGCATGATTTAAATTCTCTACGAAGAGATCCATTTCTTAAATACTACCCCTGGAATCATGGAATAATTTAGGTGAAAAGAGATCCCTCACAATCATTTAGTCCAACTGCCTGCTCAATGCAGGGCTAATTTAGATCAGGTTGCTCCGGGTCTCGATCAGTTGACTTCTGAGTATCACCAGAGCCCTCAGAGACTTCTGGGCACCTCTTCCAGTGCTTGACCACCCTCACTGTGATTTTGTTTTCTTTATACTTGGTTGGAATTTTCCTTGCTGCAACTTGCGATCATTGCCTCTTTTCCTTTCACTGTGCCCCTCTGAGAACAGTCTGGCTCCATCTTCTTTACAGCTCCTCCTCAGGCAGAAAGCAAATTGATTCCCCTCTCTCAGCTTTCTCTTTCATAGGTTTAACAAACCCAGACCCCTCAGCCTCTCCTTGTACATCAGGTGTTCCCATCCCCAAACCAGTTTAATCTTCTGCTGGACTCCCTCCTATTTGCTGATATCTCTCTTGTGCTGTGGGGCCCAGTTCAGACAAAAAAAAAAGGGGGGGGATGAAAAAGAAGAACCTGCCTCCTGACTTTGGCAACCAACTGGTATTTATCCAATGGTGTTGCATCTAAATGGATGATAAACAGATTTTAACAGTTGTCTGTGGTCAGCCTTGTGCCAGAAACAAAACGGCCTCATGCCAGTCCCTATGCGCTGTGTCTCGCAACGGAGAGCAGAGAAGCTAAGCAAGCTCTGCTTTCAAAATGGGGTTTGGCAGTCAGTCAGGTACTGAGTTCCTGCTACTTACAGGAATTTGTAAGCTGTGCATTCGCAGAACCCCCACATCATCACAGGCTTATATCAAACTGAGTTTATTGCTTTTCTTGATCTAAGATTCATTCACCAAAGGTTCATTATTTGAGCACTCATTGCATCTAATTCAAAATCTGGATTTTGTGAGAAAAAAATGGATTTTTTTCCCTAATAAAAGCATGTTAGTCATTAAAAGCAGTAATGAATATTTAATTCCTGAATTTCCTCTCTGAATACATTGTAAGAAGACAAAGAAGAGACATTCTCATGGAAATCTTAAGAATAAACAGAGTACATAAAACATACATAGCCCTAGCTTTTATCTTTTTCTTTCTGGTGTTTTCTTTTCTTTTCTTTTCTTTTCTTTTCTTTTGCTGCTGAATTTCTCTTTTTCCCTTGGGATACACAAGATGGTAAGAGTGCTTGTGCAATATGGCAGATCAAAGTAACCTGTATGTAATGCTTTTCATTTCCTTACACTAAATGTGTGTAGTGCATAACAAATAGTAAATTTAGCCTAGATCCAGCATACTTCCAGTTAGAGAAACCTTTTTTCTGTTCTCTTCTTTCCCAAAATGACTGAGTTTGACAGTCAAGGCTCTGGTAGTTTTACCCTTTCTGTTCTGCTTTTACGCAGGCTGAATACACATTACAACTTGCACATTGATAAAGACTTATTTTCAGCCTTGTTTGAAAGCATTATTTCATCCCCACTGTTGTATTTCCCAGTTAGGAGAGATTCTAGAGTGGCTTTGAAAAGTTAAGCTACTAGATGTAACTCTTGCAATTGCATATACAGCAGATTCACAAGTACCCGAAAATGATTCATGAAAACAGGGAACAAGAAGGGGAAAATCTGTCTCTTGAAAGTGAAGACAGATTTGAATATAGAAAACACACAAAAAGAAATCTAAAACGTCTTTCCAAGTTAACAGAGCATGGCATATTACAGAGCTGAGGCTCTGACTCAGAGCTTCACAGTATATCTAATTTAATAGCATCTTAGACAGCTTCTGTTGTGATATTAAAATGGGCTTCACTGAGCATACATAAAACATTGTCTTTTTTTTTTTTCTGTGTGGGACTCTAATGAATTTATTTGCTACTAATTTCAAGAGGTTAACAATAGTCAAATCATATAAACTGTGACTGGTGCAAAGAGGCCCGTAAGAAAGCTTTTACAAGTTCCCTTGATGACATCCCAGACAAGCATTCCTGCACAAAAGGTGTGCAGAGTGTTCAATCGAAGGCTACTCAACAGGTTACAAACTACTGATACCTGAATTTTGACATTCAGCTGACCATTTAGCAATGGTGTCACATACTCATGTACTACCTTGCACAGAGGAGAAGACAGCAGCAGTGGAGTCAGGGAGGGAAATGACTCAAGGTGCAAAGTGTGAAACCTTCCCAGCAGTGAAATAGTTTTGCTCCAGAGGGTGAAGCCAAAGGAATGCCACAAATAAGCTTTGTGAAGCACCCCAGGCTGAGCACTGTGGGTCTGGGAGGAAAGGGGCACTCCAGCAAACTAAAGCAAGGGAAGAAGAGGAAACAATAGATGGAGATTTATATTCTCCTTTCCTAAGTGATCTTTCAAAGGCACTCTGGCTTCTGCAGCTGTCTCCCTGTACTTAACAGCTTGGTCCATGCCTTCCACGTGGTCCATGGTAGAAGATCATGCTCAGGGGGGTCTTCTGCAGAGCCCCAGCCTCCTGTGATGAAGTATCCCTTAATACATCTACCTTGTTATGCAGGCTCCAGTAGATCCTATTGATCTTTCTCTATCTTTTCACAGGAATCTCCAGAGACAAGGACTTGTCCCTTCTAGAAATCTGTGAACCCTTTAATACATCATGAGAAAGCCCATTCCCAGTATGGTGATGTCTATATTTTAATAAAAGTGTTCCTTGTTTTGTAGTGCTCTAGTACAGCCCCAAGTGCTGTAGAATTTAAAACAATATCCCATATATAAGCCAGAGCAACTGAACCTGTATGGACTGTTTTTAACTATCATTGTTTACAACAGCACCCCCACCCCCCAAAAGAAACACATTTAAAAGCTAATCGGACAACCAAATGAAAATCAAGCGAAAAGCCTGAGAATTCTTCACATCATTTTTCTCCTGTAGGATTACTCACTATGTCTCTCATAGAAAATGAAATCTTAAAGAGAACATGAAATGCTGAAATGAACCCCATGCCTAGGGATTTGGAAGCTACAAACTTAAATGGATTACCAGAGATTTTAAGAACAGTTTATAAAACAAAAGAACCTTTTCCACATAGTAAGGAAAGCAAAAGCAACCCACACCCAGTTTCCGCTGCCAAGAGTAAAAGGCCACAGGAGGTTGTTTCTGAGGTGTTATTTATATTGGATTTTAAAATGGTCTGAGGGGACAGAGGGTTAAGCTATCAATTATGTAATTGTAAACGAAGAACCTTTGGGAAGAGAAGCAGAAAATTGTACACTTAGAGAATGAGCAAGACATTTAGGAGAGGTTCAAGGTTAACTCCTTTCCTCAGCTCCTCTGAATTCTGTTAGAGTTCACATCACGGTACAAAGCCCAGGAAACTATTCTGTAGCAAGAGGAAAGCTATTCCTAAAATTGTGATTTGCTCAGCACCTCGAGGGAAGCCGCAGGAGCTGTTACAGAAGGAAGCAAAGGACAAATGCAGCCTCTCGCCCACTTAGACCAGGTTGTAGCCACTCCAATCCAAATGCCACACACTTTCATTAAGGCTATTTAAGGCATGCTGTTAATGTTTCTCTGCCTACCAGCCGCTGCCTTACAGCCAGCACTGCTGGAAATGGGAAAAAAGGCACGGCTAGTGTGCAAATGGGAAATATGATAGGTAATGAAATCAGAAAATGATCTGTGAGTGTGTCTGTGCAAGTGGGAGAGAAAAAGACAGAGGGAGAGACGCTGCGTTCCCTAACACACACTGTAGAGCAGAATGAGGCAGTTATTCCGTCTCAAAAGCTAAGGCAAACCCATGTGAAAATTTTTGGATGAATCTTGTGCCTGCTGCAAATGCTCAGAGTCCACGAGCAGGAAGCAGTGAGATTAATTGTAAGGCTCTATCCTCCCTTTTCCCCATTTTGTTTTCTGATCGCCGCCCCAAAACCAGAGATACACCTTTTCAGCCCGAAGCCTACTTAGTGTCCTGGGCACCTTAGTCGTATTTACCTGAAGCTTCCCAGCTGGTTAAATCCTGCTTCAGCACATGTCCAGAAGTGCCCCAGTTCAGGCAGGGCTGAGCAGCTGTGTGCTGGGGTAGCAGCCACCTGGCTGAGCGAGGGGCTCAGCCCGTCTCCTGCCCATCTCCATCCTTTCTTGCTTCCTTAGCCAAGCTGCAGGGAAAAAGCAGGGTCCTACTTTGGCATTTCCATCAGGAAGGTCTGAGACCTTATCAAAGCAGCCTTCTGCCTCATCCCAACTCAGAGCTCAGAAAATTCTTCCACAGGCAATGTATCAGGCCCTCCCCAGCTGGAATAAACTGCCCAGACTCTCAGGAGATTTTGGAAGGCGCTGCCTTTTCGTGCAAGACAAGGGGCTCCCCAGTCAGGGCAGAGAAGATTTGGGGCTGTGATATATGGAGAGAGGGAGGAGGAGAGGAGATATTTCCCCTGAGGATCTCTTTTGGGGTTTGGCACTAGGAGGTAGCAAGGAAGATAGTCTGGGCTTCAGACAACAATTTCATAGCCTGCACAAGGTGATCCAACATGTTAAGGCAGCAGCAGGTGTTGGATTCATTGGCTTTCAGCAGGAATATGCTCTCACTGTGTTTGTTTTCAAACTATAACACAAGAGGGTCATAGATCATGGAAAGAATGTGTTTGTCCTCCTGCATCTTCTGTAAACTACTTAACATTCTTTTGGGTTATGTCTACATAATAATAGAGAATAAAAATACCAGGTCTCGCACGCGCACGCGCACACACACACACACACGCACACAAAGAAAATGATCACTTCAAGAAATACTCAGGGGGAACCAAAGAGCACAAGTTCACAGCAAATACACGTTTTTCCCTCTGGTTGATTGATTTTTTTTCCCCCCTGTTGAAAAATCTGTGTAGTAGAGAAGAAACACATTTTTAATTGAAATCAATGGACGAGGATTTTAAGCCACATTGCCTGACCCAGAACTCAGTAAAGTCAATGGCCGTTGACTCCAGTGAGCTTTGGATGAAATCCATGCAGCTGAAAGTGATGACTTGCACTTTGAGATGCAGTCAATGCATGCATTTTTTTAAATGTGTTACTATTATTTTCTTGTTTACGTCTCTTTAAAATGTTATATGTTCACCACAGCATTGTGTAATGCATAGATATTTTAGTACTAAGAACATGGTCCTACATTCTAATAACTAAATTATTATTTTTTCCATATAAACAAGTCTGATGAAACCAAATAATATTATTAATAAAAAATGAATGCTGGTTTCTTTCTTTTCACATTCTAAAAAGATGCTTGTTTTCTTGAAAAGTTGTGTTTCATTGAACATATATTTAATCATACCTAATTCCAGTTGTGTCATTTTAATTTAATGTTTACCTTTGCATAAGGTATTCCTAAGCAGATAGATACAACCTGAAACACATTCAGTATCTTGATCCCTTGATAATCTGTACCAGTACCTGCCATTTTAGACTAATTGAGTTTCTTTCCCATGGGGACAGTGCATTCCTCAAGTATTGGCAAAGCACAGAGTCAGGATGCATCTAAGTATTCACCCATTCTCAGGAGCTTTAGGAAGCACTCCTAAGTACTATAGCTTAGACATAGCCATAAAATCTTATTTGCCCTCAGGCTTGGATCAGAGCCCATGGTGCTACATGCTGTAAACACAGAGGGTAAGCTGGCCCCTACACCAAACAGCTTACAGTCTAAGTTCAAGTCACCAGAACAGACATATACAGCCAGTCCCAAGCATGCCAACCTACTGTGACCCTGTCACAAAACAGAGTTTTAAGCAGGGATTTGCAGGGAGATAATGCAGGGATCTTGTGCAAGTTTCCCTGCACTGTGTGTTCATCTTGCCACTTTGAGAAACTGGTCCATTTTGCTTACCAGAAAAGACAAGAAAGTTGTATCCTAAAATGTTGTCTCCTTTTCCTACGTAAAATAACCTTAAAGGTCTCCTAATTCAGCCAGCCAGCTTTTGCACCTCATAAGGATTGCTAGTTTAACAAAGAGGATTAACAATGACTAATTGCAAGGAGTATTAATTAGTTAAAACCTGTAGAAAGACTACCATTGTTTGAATGGGTGGCATCAGGGAAATGCTAAGAAGTGTTTTGTCACCAGTATCAAGGACTGAAGTGCTGGCTTCTAAAGCTTCTCTGGGAAAATGTTAGAATTGCCTTGTGTTCTGGCTAGCTGGAAAACAAGGGCTGTTTCCCAATTCTCCACGGAGAGTACACAATAAGTGGACAATGCCAACTAGAGCAGCTGAGGTGGCTAAAATTAAACGTGAAACATAATAATTGTTGTCAATAGGAAGATACTAACAGAATTAGCAGAAGCTGGATTTGCTCCATTTGCCAATGAAGTTTCTTCATCAAATAAACAGGAGTTTCAAAACCTCAGACTTAACATTGATTAAAAGATATCTGGGCCTTTTTTTTTTTTTTTTTTGTAGTGAGAAAACAAAATCTTGGCCAAAAATAGGCATTCTTTTTATTTTGAAACAGTGCTGTTATAGAAATGACTAATCGCTTGACCTTCTTGGTAGGAAAAGTTTCCTCATCATACATATGTACAAAATATACCCGGGGTTGCATGCATTTTTATATCTGGTGACAAGGCTTAGATGGGGGAATACCCCCATGTAAATCATTGTTCTGAGTTGTGGAGAACGGGGATTTTAATGTAGATGTCCTCTCGACTGCAATGAGTGCTCTGACCAGCTCGTGGCATTTTTTTAAAGATTTCTCATGGTCAAAAGATTTGGGTTAAATCATCTAATTACATCGTAAAGTCTATTGCTGAGCAGTGGTCAACTTAGTGCTAATACATTGCAATGTCCAGCTACCTCAGTGCAGCTCTGAAAACAAGCAGTAATATAAGTCAGATTGCAACATGCAAAACTATGGGAACTTTAGGAACATCTTCCAAGAGACTCATGAAATTATTATTTTTCCGGAGGTACAGCTGATATGTATCACAAGTGCTCCTGTTCTTTTTTAGTACTAATATAATTAGTAAATGTAAATTAAAACAGAATGTTAACAGATCAAGAATCATTAATTTAAGTCTAACTCCTTGTTCTACCAAAATCTCCTCCTTAAGCTATTATCATTGGGATTAATCAACCTAGTGCAGGGATGATCAGAGTAAAAATCCACCTTTCATAAATATTTGAATTTCTGTTTTTTTTTCTATTGAAATATTTGAAAGTAGAGATAAATCAACAGTTGTTCTCAGATAACAAGCCCTCCTCCTGCCCTACAAAATAGTCCTTAATAAAGAACAACAAAAATTATATGTAAGGAATTTACTCAAGTGCTAAAGACTGAAATCCTCTGAAGACAAAATGCCAAATGAAAATAATTGTGTTACTGTCTATAAAAGGGATAGGCATATGTAACCCTTTGAAATACCTACTCCACTCCCTCTAAGAATTGCTAAATTGAAGACAGAAACAGGTAGGACTAACAGAAGAGAAATCTTCAGCAAAGGGATGACTTATGGATAAGGGCTTGTAAATTCACAGATATATATGGCTTGTTTTCTTCATCCTACAAGTAGGAAGTAATAATAATTTTGCTTATGTGGCAAGAAGGATTTAACAGTCACCAGAAATATGATGTGCACTTATACCAGTCATGAATCTGCCACACAGATGGGTCCTGTTTGGTTGACTGTGAGCACCAGTGGTTGAGAGCTACCTACTCAGTGACAGCTCAGGAAGTATACTGCATAGCTGACAGTTTCAGTCTTTTCGTGGATTGCATGAATGTGGACATACTCCAGGAAGCACCAACTTGTTTCAGTCACACCTTTTGTCTCAGCCTGAAAGAAAGATGGTAGATAACACACCGCCATGAAAACACTGCACAGTCTCATGGAAGGCTCCCCTTCAAAAATCTGAAAAAAGTTTCAATTGCCAGTAATACCTAAATAATATATAGCTCAAAATGTAGGGAAAACTGTTTCCTGTTTGGGGAAGGGGGGGGGGGCAAGAGAAGGGAATACAGTGAAGAATGTGAAATTTTAAAACTTTGTTTGCAGAGATTTTAATATAAATTAGAATGCTTAGAAACCCCCAGGATTTTGCCCTTGTTCACAAGCCATTTTTTTCAGTACTTTTTTCTCGTAGAAATATATATAACAAGATTTAGATCAGGTTCTTGGTCTAAGTTATTACAGCATACTTTAATAAGAAGCGTGCAAGTAAGTTCCAACTTTTGCATTCATAATTGCAACTGTCTGAGTAGATCCACAAGAAAAAATAACAACTTTTAAAATACTTTAAAGTATAATCAATAAAAAAGATCATGACAGATCTACTTCTAATTAAATTAATTGCTGGGTGAGAAAGATCAAGGCCAAATGCTCAGACTTACTTCCAATAAATTGAAGTGTTCAAACTATCATGTCATTGTATTTCTGTGCACCTTGTAATAATAAACTACCGCTGAATACTGATAAAGAACTTGATCCTGAAATATACTTATTCATGCCTCTGTAGGGTCTGTAAAGAACTCCTTCCCTGTTATCATGCACAAAGTAGGAGATGTTGCATAAAGCAGTAATTCATGTTGCTATTTACTCATGCCATGGAAATTCTTATTTCTACATGTTCAACAGATCTGCAGTGCAAGGCAGATTTTATTTAAGGTCACCGTTATGCAGCTTGCACAGTGGTCATGGGAAGCAGTTAAGCTAAGCTTGTTACTTCCAAGAATTAGCTATCTTTTTTATTACTGCTTGTTTAGAAGAACTTTTTCCTTTTTCTTTTTTTTAAACAGCAGCCACTCTCATCAGCTTGGATCATTCCCCTAAATGAAACAAACATTTTCACCCATCAGTTAGGACAGGGAATAAATTACTGTCTTCCGAGAGCTGAATAAAATGATCTTGCTAGTGCCAGAGTGCTTTGGGGAAGTTGGGAAAAAATACCTGTTTGCAGACAAGACACTTGTACATAAGCAATAATGACTGGCACTTGATATAGTGCTGGCCATTTGTGTAAGACATGAAGCAGTTTAAATTATGAAAAGCCAGTTGCCAATTTTATAAGCAAATAAACTACTGATAACATGTATGATGTGGCCTCTGGTGTATGATCTAGGAGGATTCAAACTGAAATTTTGTTTTCCTAAGCATCTCTGGCCTTCTAAGGTCCCAGGTACTTGTATTACCTACTTTATTTGCTTTATTTAATTGTCTAGTTGGTTTTTACTAAGGAAGTTCAGTGTCGCAGGTGTTTACAGAAAATGTTTGCAGAGGATTGCAAATCAAATTGAATAAAATCAGCTTGCAAGTTCAACCAAATGTGCAGAGTCTCAGTTTTCAGCACACTCCAGGTCACACCACAAGTGACAATTCTCCATTAAAAAAATTTGCCAAGATACAGACATTCAAGCCCAGCTGAAGGGAGTAATTGCCCCTGGGATTCATGAGTGAGGAATCATCTTCCCAGTGCTTGGGAGACCAAACAGGCAGTGTGGCCTTATTTTGAATATTTGCACAAGCTACTGAGGAAGATCAGTTAAGAAAATTCTGCCTACACATATCTTCCCTGATATTTAACTGAATATTTTCCAAGAAAAATGTATTTTGGAAGAATTTTTTGTTTTCCTGGGTATCAGGGAATCAACAGAACGTCAACATTTGAGTCATAGATCAGCCTCAGCTGGGCACTCCAGGTCCTGGGATATCTTAGCTAAATGAAAGACTAAAGTTTCTCATAGAGTCAAGATAAGGAAGAAAAAAGCCTTTAGGAAAGAGCATGTGAGTGAACCACTCCCATAAGCCACTAGAGTAGCACAGCATAGTATGAAGATTGTTATCACTGTGAAATGAAGCAAACCATTTTGACATTTCCGAACTCCACTTTTCCATATAAATTTCTATCCCTACAAAAAATTTTGCTATTTCATTTTTCTTTTTCCTGACTCAGGACCAAGTGTCAAAATATCAATCTCTTGTGAGACAGAAATTCCATTTTATATTAGCTTTCATACTAAGAGTGACATCTCATTTTCTCATTTGAAGTGCCTCTATTTTTACCTTCTCCCATTCAGCCTTTGAGGAAGAATAATATATGTTAGAGCACAGAATCATTTGGGGGTCGCTGCTTCTATTTTATATTCTCAGTTCACAGGTAGCAGCTCAGATTTAAGAGGCTCAGTCTGCTTCTGTCCATAAATTCTGCTTTAGCTGGCTACATTAGGAGGCATGAGGTATCCACTTTGCTGCCAGGAAGGTTCACTACTTTGTGCTGAGGCTAATAAGTTTAGTCCTGTAAAGCCCACTCCTGGGGTTTTTCCTTAGGAAAATGTAGTGAAGAAGAACAGCACGCAGATCTTAAAACACTTAAATATCACTGAGAATCTAACAAAGGTCTTTAAGCTGTGTGGTCGGGTGCCTTTCAGAGTGCATATTTTGATAAGTTATATCCTACTGGAACTCACTGGAGGCATGTTTTAATTTTAACTATATCATTTTGCACTATCAGTAACACTGAGCTGGGGAACAAACTCTGCTTTGGTGCAAAAGGCATATCCACTCGTATCTCAAATTCATGTATTTCAAAGTTAAACCTTTCCAGTTGTAGAACAAACAGGTATGGCATAAGGTGCAAATTATAAACCACTCTCCCAAATAAAAAGAGAATGGATCCCTTGGCCACATAGAAGCACATCCTTGGATTATTATCATTTGCATTTTGGGAGTATATTGAGAATGAGAATGCAAATCAGGTGGAGCCAGACTGCCCAATCTACAGGATAAGAAGTTTCTCCCTTTCTAATGAGATAATATTCTAAACACAGTAAAGTGTGAAGGGGAAACGGAAGTACAGAGAGAAGTCATTTTCTTATGATCCGCCAGCAGCTCTGTGGCCAAGCCAGGCCAAGTCAGGACCTTCCATCTCTCAGATGCAAATTGTAATTCAAGGAGAAGTGCTGCCTGTAAAAGCCGTGTAAGAAAACACTCCAGGAGAAGATCAGATGGTTCTTGGAAGAAGGAGGAAGCAAGAGTCGTGAATAAAACCAGTAGCTTTGTAAGCAGCAGAAAGAATGAAACTTGCCTTCTCATGGATTTACACCGCGAGGTTGAGGAATACACATTCTCATCTGTCTAATAAGCAATAAGCTCATGCTACAGCCTCTCTCTCATGGGAGGATATTAAATCGGTCTCTTGCTTTTACCTGTCCTTCTATTTTCAAACTGTAGAAAGTAATTTCCTTGAGACCTCTGTCCCCCTGCCAAAAATGTGGTTGAAATTGCCCAGTCGATTCCACATTATGGTAGGACAGGGACAAAATCAGACATTTAGACAGTTATACGCATATTGTTGCACACACACTCATGCATAAAGTGTGATCAAAGAAGCCATATTTCGTTAGGAAAACAAGCTAAAAATAAATGTAATGCTACTTTTCTGACAGTCATTTGGCGCTTGGCAGGACAAATTGTTTTATTCAATAGCATTTCATATAAAAAACTAAGTTACAATGTTGCTTTCTATACATCATGAGGAAAATGAATTTGGCCTCTAGGGTTTCTTGCTATTAATCTCCATCAAGTACCCCTGCCAGCATCCCCCCAGAGGCCATGATCCTGCAGAAGAACTTATGCCTATTAGCAGCCCTATAGATTTCTACTGTCACAGGCTTGAAGTTCAGCATTCCTGAGAGATCACTCTCATGGTAAGTTCAGTCCTTACGAAAACACTGAGAAGGTTGTTCCAGGCAATGTGCATCACCAAGATATTGTAATGAAATCCACCCAACCTGCTCAGTCTACTCTGGGGCAATCTCACACCAGGGGGAAAAGTGTTGGGGTCAGTAAAGTTAGACCAGGATGGATTTGTCCCATGCCTGTATCTACAAAATCTCCCAATAGTGCACTCTTACAGGCACAGCATTTGCCAGGCTAATATGGGAAATGGAGCAGAATGACAGAGAACTGAGTCTGGCTCTGAGGCCCTGTGTAAAGCCACAGATATAATAAAAGAATCAGAGAACACATATAACCAGTTTCTGCTGTACTAGCTAATAACTGTCAATCAGGTGGGTGGGCTTCCCCCAAGTTAATTATACTTCTGAGTTGATCTAAAAAACCCTATAGATTTATAAGGAAAAAGCTTTGGTGGGATTATTTTCAGAGTGATCAAGGTCTTCTGAAAGCCTAAGAAGTCAAGTATGACACAAGCAAAAATATTATAAGCTGGCTGTTGCAATTATAAATAATGCAAATCAGGTACTTTTGAACTCCTAATTCCTATGATACTCCTAATTCCTATGATACTAAGCAATATTTTAGCTGTGTGAGGCTATTCAATTGTGCATTTTTTCAAGTATCTCAACTCTTTTCACAGAACACTAGACCAGACTAGACTCCAACTTTTGCTGGCCAGCAAAAAAAAGTATTGAAGAAAAAACAGTGCAGAGGATATTGTACTTTGCTTACTCTGTCAACTTGGAGCATAATGGTGCAGCTGTGGCTGAGATAAAGTCAGAGGGTCTCTAAGACAAAATGTTGCCAGAGAGTGACTGAATAGGAGCCTCTCAAGTCATATTTCAAGGTCACTTTGACCCAGGAAGGGGGTTAAGTCTCTTTCTTCTTTCACTTCTTTGGCATCTATTTGTTCCATATGAGTGGCTCTTTTAAGCTTTGCTTCCATCAATTAGGCAGGCAAAGCCTCCTCTGTAACAGATCCTCAAAGAGTTTGGAAATATAATAACAGCACTCATTTATTGATTGCTTTGATCAGATACCAGGCAGAAGGGAAGAAAACCTCAACATACACATCAATAAACAACCTGGAGCCTCTAAAGCCATACTGAGAGAGCCTGAGAACTAACAATGAGACTGAGACTCTCAGAAAAGAAAACCGATGACAGAGCATCAATAGCCTTGCGGTAAAGATGCTGAAGTAAGAGGAGGAGTCTTGAGTTATTTTGAAAAGAACTCTGTGGCCTACATTAAAATGGGGAGACAACTAATGAAATTGTTCAATTGCAAGGAATGGGGGAGACCATCTCCCTATCACCAAATGACTACAGAGGAAACTTCAGGTGAGAAGGCCTCACACAAGGGTCTGAAGCTAGACAGGCTGAATCCAGGCACAGATTTGGCTGCCTACTTCTCATAGCATGAATACATGGGGCTTAGTGGCACTTCGCTTTCTCTGGAGGCAACTGGCTTGAGCTTTATAAAAGCTAAAGGTAACTTCTGGGTCTGTATGCAGTAGGTGTGGATAAGCTCTACAAAGCTATGAGCTATTTATGTTGAGGTTGTTCCTGGAGTGTTTATAGCATAGATATATTGTGGAGCTATCCAGAAAAACAAATGGGAAAGAAAAAAAAATAGCAGGAGATATGCAGTCCTTTACTGAAGATTATGAGAAAATGACAAGGAAAAGCTTTCAAACTGGGATGAAAGAAATGCTTGTTGGAAGAAATTGAAAAAACCCTACTACCTCAAAATAAGGTTGCTTGAAAAAGCCACACTGTGACCCAGTCAGAAGGTCTGAATGTGTTTGTGTCTCTTAGGATGTCCTCTGTACATGGCAAGCTGTAAGTAAGATAGAGCTGCCTATAGACTTTTAAAATCCTATTGACTTTTTTTTCTAAAGCTTTGTTTCTTCTGAAAAAGCAAACGCACCTGATGTTTTTAGAAGGCTGTTCATTCCCTTTATACAACTGGTCCTAAGTCCTCAAAGGGGAAGCTGTTAAGTATGCAGATACACGATAACCACAACAGATACTCAGCGCAAAAATACAGAAAAGGTACATGGCTGCATACATGGTCTGAAATGACCATGAAATGAAATGGAGGTTCAGAAAGCCCTGTAACTATAACACTGCAACCAGTCTATAGGGTGTGTTACACAAGGATCTTTAATTCCTACATTTAGACTTTGGTGAATCTCTAATCTTTGCTCTTTGTTGGGATTTAGGAGCCAAACTCATTGGTGTGAAATGCTGGATGTACAAACGCTTCCTGAGAAGAAGCATGGCCATGAGATACACACATTTGTTACCTTCTGATGATTGTCTGTGTTCGCTTTCTCTCCATTACTCTACACAAAATGTTTTACCCCTCAGCAGATGTGTGAACTCCCATTTACCAAACGGGTACTGACACACCTACAAGGAGTAGGTATTACGACCACTTGCCCATTTTGCTAAAGCAGGATAGGAAGAAAAAAAGTTGTTTGTAAACACTGGAACCACTGAAGAATGATTTACCTATGATTTGTGTCCTGTTGTTGACTGTTTTTGGCATTGAAAGCTCTGTCAGCACTGCAGGACAGTCTGGCTCTGCAGATCATCCTGCAGTACTGACCTCCATATGCATGCCCTGATCCTTCCCAAAGTTGTGTCAAGATGGGTTAGACACATCCCCCAATTACCTTTGGAAGGAAGCTCTTGTGCACTCCAAAATATCCTCTGAGTTGGATGAGCGCTAGACAGACAACAGGGCTCTCATAGAGTCGACCTTCCCTGCAGTGGGGACTCAGCCCCTAAGAAGGTCCAGGCTCTTGTTGAAGCCATTCCCGTGGGTCAGGCACAGATGATCCACATTGCACGCAAATTCTCTAGTGCCTAAAACAGTGTGAGATCACAGTGCAGCCTTCTGCTCAGGCAGGATACAAATAGGTGCTCTCTTTTCAAGCTGACTAGATAGAGAGTGAAAATATGAGCTATATTTCCCTAGGAAACCAGGCTAAGAAGAGCTTCCTGTGAACTGCTGAAGATCAAAAGTGCCAAGTTTTACCAGTTCCTGTTGCTAATGAGGAAAACATTCATTACAAGTGTTTTTCAAGAGTAACATTATGTTTGATCCCACAAATGGATATCACTGACAAGCACTATTTGTAGATATTCAGTAAATGCTTAAAAACCCTATTTTTAGTGCTATAATAAAACAAATGCAGAAGCTGATGAGTCAGCAGGGCTGTGATTTTTTTTGCTAATTATGTGCTAAGGTTTATGAAACTAATAACTGTTTTTAATAATGTTGAGAAGGAGAAAGCTTATGTTTAGAAAATGCATTAAAATTTGCACAGGTAATTGGATTGTGTGGGAATTCAAGATAAGAAAACTCAATTAAAATGAAATTTTAAAACAAGTGACCCAGGTTGTTTCTTAATCCCTTTACTCTATCTTGAAAAAATAATTTACATTTCATTGTAATCTGTACATAGAAGAAATAGAGTTTTATGACTACTGGATGAGACCAGCTTGGCAGAGGAAGGGCATGTAAGTGAGGAAGACAGGATTAGAGGTTCCTGTGTTCATCTATTAAAGATGCACTCACTGTAAATGTCCAAACCAGTGTGAGAGACAAACCACCCACTTGTGAGCCAGGCAGCCACAATCTGTTATTTCCTTTCCCTTTGCTTGCATCTTCAGTAGTGCTTTCCCTTCTGCACTGGCTACTTTGATTTAGACCATCCTCACCAAAGCAAATTAGCTTTGTTCTCAGTAGGGTTGGGTCTGCACTTCTCCACTCCCTCCCAGCTTCAGGCAAGATACTGTCTCTTTCTTAGCTCCTAATAAATCTTCTGCATCAGCCAGCAATGTCCAGAGACGCTTTGGTGTTTCTGCGCTGTGTTTTCAGCAGCCCAATTTCAGTTTGTAAAGGTCTTCTCCCTTATGTTCTATGCTTCACATATAATGTGCACCTCATCATACAGTATCCTTCTCAGAAGCATATTTGAAATGTTTCTGAGAGGAACATGGAAGACTTTGAGCCTGTCTATATGTGAGAATAGATGATTAGAGAGTGCTCAGGATATGACAGGAGATACACAAATACTGTAGGGAAAGGGAAGGACTATTAATTCTTGTTCTTGCTTCAGTACCTGTAAAACTTGCCTGAGATCAGAAATCCACTGTGCTTATGCACATACAACACAGCACCTGTTACCAGAGCTCAGAAACTATCTAAAAATGGTGAATAAAAGGGAAGTGAAAGGAAATTTATTAACCCAAATTACAGCCAAAATGGAGAGAGCAAGTGACTCGGGGTCACACAGGGTATCAATGGCAAAGCAAAAAAGTGAAACCAGACCTTCTGAATCCCTGCCCAGCAGTTTTTGCAGATTCTCTTTGCTCTCCTTGACAAGGTGCAAGCATCCTTCAAACTGTGTAATTCCTGAATCACATATAGGCACCTTTCCAGAGCCCCAATTAAATTAGTGACTGCCATTCCCAGATTTGGAAGGTGCATTGCCCTCCTGCCTACCTCTGCACTCTATTGGGAAAGTCTGAGTCACTAAAAGGGAGGCCAGCCTTGGGGTTACACTATGTTCACTTCTCTGCCCAATTCCACAGTGCCTTTTTATAGGACACACTCAGGGAAATGTGATCATTACTACATCTTTATTTTATTTTTTGTATTTCCAGAGAAAACTGCTTTCTTTCTGATAGGATAAAAATAGCCTTCCACAATTGTTCCCCTTCAGGCCTAGTGAATAATTGAAGAATGCTTTCCCGGTAGTTAGTAATGAAAGAGGTTTACCCCGAACCTTTCTACATTATCCAGTGCCAGCACTTTCCTCAGTCACTGAGGTTGCAAGAGAAAGTGAGGGGTGACAGGTGCTTGTATATCTATTCATGAACAAATGAAGCAAATCCCGCTGCCATCTGCCTGGGAGTAAATCTGCAGTAACTCCATTGGATAATTGGAAAGACTTTGGACTGACTTGAGAATAACTGAGAGCAAAATGTGCATTTACGTTTTTCATCTGGCATGTTCAAAGAACATGCAACTAATGAGACTGACATGCCTATAAATGTGGAACAAGGTACCAATCCACTTGGCTAGCTTTTCCTCCCAGCTCTTCCCTACTGTTCTTTCCATTATTCACCTGTTGGGTACCAACAGTAACCTCAAGCCAGTTTTCCTGCCATTATATCCTGGATCCTCTCCATCCATGTTGCTGAAGCTTCCTCAGTTTATACCAACAAAAAATTTTGGCATTTTTTTCCAATTTTTTCTCTGCTAAATAGATATCCCTGCTCACATAAAATTGTTTCCTGTGGCAACTGTTTGCAGCCTAGACTTGTGGCCTACAGAAGGATCTGTGCAAACAAAGCTCTGTCTTTATTCCCAGCATGATTTAGCCTCCTTTCTCTTTTTAGCACAAACATGTCTTCCTGGTTACAGCCCCAGAGCAGGGTCTCCTGCCTCTAAGTTTACCTGAGGGATTGGGGCCCTAATTTAATTTTTTCCAGAGACAGGCTTGAACTATCCCTCTGTAGGTAAGTCTGTAAATACACTGCATATTTGACTGGTCTAATTTTCTTTTAATTTCTTTCATGGCTATAATGCACTTATATGAGTTCCATCCGAAAAAAAAAAAAAAAGGTTTATGTTACCTGATGACCTCTGCTGGACATCTGATCTTGCAGAGGAGTTAAACTTATGCGCTTAAAAATAGCATTTGAGAAAAAGGAGAGGAGATTTCTGGTTAGTTTGGCTTTGGTGTTTTTTGTTTTTCTCCCCACAAGTCAGGAAGAGCTGAGAAGCTTTTTGAAAGTGTAGGGAAGCTAGAAGACACATGCAAGACAGAGTAAAAATGCAAGAACTGGTAATGATGAGGGCTATTTAGGTTTCATTTATGCATAGACTTCTGGCAGGTTTTGTTGCTAAGGAAAAACAAAGGAAAATCTTGCAGCTCATTTCTCTTCTCTGAATAGGAAATTAAAGGATCCTAGGTGCAGTACTGAGAAATTAGAATGAGGCATTGTCTCATTTCTCTTTTCTAGAGCTTTATGGACACTGGGAATCCTAGAAGGAGTGAGGTGTTATGTAACTTGGATGGAGAGCTTAGTCACAGAAGAAATAAGCTACTAGAAGCCCTATGCTGAGAGTTGGCACTGAATGAAAGTGAGCCTGTAATACTCTGGGCATGAGGGAATAGGACAGAGAATAAGGCATCCTTTGCTTTGGTGTGAAGCTTGACCTGCTAGCTGTAAGGAAACTGAATATGAAAAGGAATTGCTGCCCTTGTGCGTACTGTAAGATGGCAAAAGAAAAGCCATTAAGATTTGCCTTAGTTTAAAAAAATTGCTGATGAAAAATCATAGCCCATAATTGCGAGATTGTTCTTTACTTCATTTTTCTCTTCATTCTAAATTTGCTCTAAAATCAATGTCCCTCGGTCTTCTAATGCACAACACTAAACTGACAATATTACCTTTTCCTTTTTATTTATTTTTTGTCTTTGCTTATAATTTTAAAATTTTCATGTTGATTCCTTAAAAAAAAAAAGTAAAAAAGGCAAATTAATAGAAACTTAACTCCTTTAGAATAAAAATGCCATGACTTTGTTTAAAGCTCCTTGTACTAAGCTGTATAATAGATACTGAAATCCTCGACTATGTTGTTTGTGCTAGGGGGCAGCACTGAATTCTCTGACCTTTTGTAGAGGTTAATTGATTACAAACCATTGCAGCTGGCAGTGTTTCTCTGAATGATCCCTGCCATTCAGTGATGTGGTGTGATGAAGAAGAAGGGGTGAGTCAATGCAGGATGGAAGGGACCACACTCTTGGGGAGGCAAAGAGGAAGGAGTAAGGATCTTTGAGCTAGAAGTACTGAACCACAAAGGTATGGAGGAGCAGGATTGAGGTTTACAGCAGATTATTCTTAAGACTCCATAGTGCTTCATGGACTAGCTTATAGGACAAGGTTATACAGATCTGTGGGAGTAGGAGGTATGAAATAGTGTGTGTATGATACAAAGTGAGTTTGGGTGCCTGGTGAACAGGAAAAACTAATCTATTCCAAATAGAAAGTGTAATAGGAACAGACAAACCAAAGAGTAAAGGAGGAGAACAAAATTAAAAGAACTCTGCAGAGAAACTCTGGGACAAACTCTGGGGTGTGGGGAGATAAAACAGATGTCAGCAGGGCACTATTAAATTGGTGTTATGTTAGCATCATGTTTTTGCATGTTGTTCAATGAAGGACAAGAAGTTGATAAGGAAAGCGAGCATGACTGTGGCACCTTATGCCATCAGAAAGACAAGGAGGGAAATACATTCCTTACACTGTTTTTCAGCTTCTCAATAGACTGGGTCAGCGTTTGCAGCAGGATGGGGAGGCTCTTCTGTAAAGATATGCCATCAATTTGGTTTTCAGTTTCTGTTCCAAAAAACTGAACAGCAGGCAAAGGACAAATGTCAGAAAATGAGTAGAGAGGCAAAAAGCTAAAGTGAAGGGTAAACACACCTGGCATTCTCTGTGGCTCCTTATTTAGACTGCTTGAGTCTCACTATGTGTTCTTTCTTTATTTTAGCAGTTAGCGTTGCATCTTGCCTATCCCCTCTCCTGGCTTAGTTTAACATCTTTGAAACAAACTCCTGTCTCCCTGTTACTGTATATGCAAAGGAGTATACTGTGCCTTACTGAGCTTCTTAATATTTTTGGAGCACTTTTTTTATTTCTTTATCATTACTACAAGGAGAAAACAGGAAATGTTGTAAAGTAGAGAAACTTAAGTTTGAGTTAAATAGTGGCAAGTTTCATTAATAAAGGAACATGATTTCCTTTAAAGTATAGTTTCTCTGGTTCTAATGCTTTATGTGAAAATACTGTTTGCTGAGTTAAGCTCTAACATATGAATTCCTCATTATATAGTATTTTGTTCCAGTCCTGCAAGCATATCTTCATGGCTTTAAACCTTGGTCAAGTAGATTTGGGCAAGATACGGCAAAAGTTAAGCATGAAGGGAGTTATTTTCACCATTAAGATGAATTTCTCATTCCTGCAGGGTACTGCGTGAAGGAAAACCTTCTGGACTTGTTTGATCAGGAGCTAATTTAGGACTACAATAGTAAGTGAGGGGATGAGGGTGAAAAATCAATTTTTAAAAAGGGGCTTTTTGGTGAGAGTTTGTTTCATTTACAGGTTGAGAGCTTTATAGAAAAGCTGATCCCTAGTTGGTTCTGCTTTTCCATTTAGTTAGACAATGAAAGTATTTGAATACAAGAAAACAGAAAACAAAACAAAACCTTTTTGTTTTTTATGAGGGAGAAGGACAAAAATACACAGCTCAATATTAAAAGCTCATGGCATATTTTGTGAAATGGAAAAGTATTTCAAAACTTTGGGAAACCTAAACTTGCCCAAAACCTACAATAAAATACAGAGGACATTTTTCTGCATGATATGCCAAACTTTAGCTAGTTTTAATAAAAATTATTTTTGTTCTTGTAGAGATTAGACACCAGAGCTTGGTGTTCATGGTGGATGAAGGGGGGGGGGGAATGGAAAATTACTGCCTATTTTAAAGAAGCTTTTACCTGCTTATTGGATCACCCTATTGGTCACATGGGGATTTTCAAACATTTATGAGTATGGCTGTCTCCTGCTTTATCACATACACATAATTGTGGAATTTTATCCTGCCTCTGCAGAAGTCGATGAAAAAAAGTTCATTTTGACCTTAATTAGAGAATGAATCTCTCTTCAGACACAGCGGATGTGTTAACACATGTGAGTAGCCCTCAATATGCACAGTTGAGAATCTCATTTAAGTCTAGCACCAAAAATGACTGGACTCCAGCTATCACACTCATCTAGTAAATGGGGCAAGGAAAGCTACTCTCATGCTATCTCTTTATAGGGCAGACTCTTAAAAGCAGATGACAAATATTTACCTGATAGTCACTCCAGCATGCATTCAAATATTCTGCAGATCTCAGTATATATGTGTATATGCAGTGTTACACAGTATTGATTATAGAAAAGGGTAATATCACAATGAACTGCAAGGAACATGGCTTTGCAGTACTTACTTTGTTAAGATATTCATAATCCCTTATACACAAGAAAAACTGCTCAGTGAAGTGTAATGCTGTGATCCTCAGATAGCTTTACAAAGATTGGGCTAAATCACACATTATATTGTATTTTTTTGATACACCCATCAAAAAGAAAAATGAAGTTTGATCAGCAGACTTTTCTGAAGTGGTTAATTACAGAGGACAACTATTTGCTAGGCTGCTTGCAATCATGGTTAATAGTCATTAATCCTTTTCTTTGAATGTATTTATTGCTACCTATAACTTATACTATTCATTTTAATAACAGTACCTAACAATATGTATTAGCCAGTAACTCTGTTCAAGCCAAGCCTGTGGAATCTTAAAATTCCTCATTTTCAGAAGACATAATTTTACTCTGTGCTGGAAAAAAACAGCTGTGCCATACCACCACCTTAGAAACTTTCAGGATTTCAGTGATAGAAATGAGCAGTTATAAGGAAGAGTAGTCACATAATGAACCTCTCATGAAGGCCTTCTGGATAGATATTAAAGCTGAAATATTCAAAGTGAAATGGAATTACAGAAGTCTTGACCCAAGGGTCGAGCTAATAATGAATAACCAGGAGATACTCAAAAAAACATCGCTCAGACGTGGAAAAAAAAAATCCAAAATATTTTTCTGGGTTGATCTAGCCTGCCATATTATTGCTACATCTTCAACACTGAGGCCCACAAGCTATTTTAAGGAGCCACTAACACTAAGTTCATTTGACAAACATAAGTTTTTAAGCAAAAAATGATTAAATGTATTGGGGGAAAAAACGGTGATTATGGAAAATATCCTCTGTCACAACTTTGTGGATTAACAGTATTTACCTGAAGAAGGCATATAGCTCATTATCTACTAGATAGTGTTGCAAGACATATCAGCACTTCCTTCTTTGTTGCATTATATCATCATATCTTATGACTGACCTAAGGGAGTGTGAGAAAGATCCCTTTAAAGAAGGGGAGAAAAAAAGAAAGGTTCTTGTCTCTTGCTCAGTCTTTACTTTTATAGAGGACACTCTATAACACATGGTAATGAGTTTAATGAGTTTCTTTGTGTTTTAGATATTGAGAGGCTCTGTCTTCCACCTGCCACAAGGCAACGAGAAAGGAAGGTGGGAATCCTTACTGCATTCACTGAAGCCCTCACTCCCAGGAGGCATAGTTGTGAATGGATACCTGATTAAATAGATTTGAAAATCAAAGGCATTTGGATATAACTTTATCTCTCTCTTGAGCATTGTTGGCTATAGGAACTGTCTTGATGTAACTGTACAAGGTTTAAACTTGGCCTTTTTATTGAGGCCACTGTTCCCATTGAAATCCATTCTCTTGATGCTAATGTGATATAAATAAGTGTCTCCCTTATGCCAGTGACTACTCATCTGGTAGGCTGTACAACATTTGGCTTCATGCCTCAGGATTGATTGCTTTTCTGAATGTTGGAGTGCCTCAAAATTTAAGTTACACTATTAATTGATTCAGGATGGCTTTTTTGGAGTAATTATGTTCAAGAAGGGTCTGTCAATACAATTTGCTCTCAGTTGTCACTGTACTGTCAAATATGATAGGGTCAGGTTCACACAGGATAGTATAAGACTTGCATTACTGCAGCAGTGTTTGCCAGATAAACATCTCCAGATAAACATCTCCAGATAGAAAAAATAAAGACAAGGGATGAAAAATAGGTAAAGTTATATTTAATCCACTTTGCATTGCAGAGGGTGCTATAATAAATGTAGTTTTGCTGTTTATTTGGAAGCAGTTTAACACTCATTTATGTAACAAGGTAATATTGGTATGTTGATAATATAGCTGCGTATCCAAAATCTCTAGGCCCAAATCATTAAATTTGCAGCATTGAGATACAAAGCTCTGTGCAAACAGACATTGTCTGACTAATCCCTCAAATAGCCTTTTGAAACGGATTAAATTGTGCAGATGAGTGAGCAGCAACCCAAAACGGTTCATGAGGTGCCCATCAAGTCATCATGAAGACCAAGTTCAGAACTTGAATATGCATATGTTAGGTACATGCTTGGTGTGATCAATCATCCTGCCTTATGAATAGAAAAAATCCCAATGAGCTTAAACCTTCCCAGGATAAATTCTGCACAGCTCCAAGATTACCTTCAAGAAAGCATCTTACAAAATTGTAACATGCAAACATCTGTCTTCCACTGGCTGCTGTCATTTTCCTAGAGAATTCTTTGGGAAATCCTTTGATTATTTCCTGCCAATATGTAGAGGAGAACTGTACATTGCGTTCTTTAACATTGTGCTTTTTGTCCGGTTACAATCATCAACCAGCAGATACGCCACAGTAAATGTTTCTTCTTCAACACAGTTAATATTGTACCTCTGCCACTTGTTCCTGCTTATCTCACTGAATTCAAATCATTTTGTAAACTTTTCCCCATTTTGTTTTGTTGGTCAAAACTACTTCCCACTTCCACTAACTTTCATTTTAAGGTGACACCTTTTCAGAAAGTGCAACTATTTTACCTTGTGTGGCCTCTAATCTACAGTAAGATAAAAGCTCACTTTATAATTAAAACCTTAAAGGCATAGGAACTACAAGTGCATTCTATTCTCTAAATTCAAGATAGTCTGGCCACTGAAAGTAAAGAGGAATTTTAATGTTTAGAAATTTCCAGAAAACCATTTTGACCTTCAGACAAATGCAGACTCACTCTTCCTGCTATATGGATGAATTTAACTTACTTGTGCCTCACCTTTTTTCAAGGTTCACTTCAGGGCCAATGTACCATTTAAGTTCTTTTATGTCCTGTTTTGGGACAAGAAGGATGCAAAGGCACTAGGCTAGCGCACATGCTATATGATGAATTTCACCTCCAGCAATCTTACTAAAGTTAACAGGATAACCTGTATGAGTTAGTATTAGAAAGGTAAGTAATGGTCACAAATATATAATTGAGATCTATTGCACAGATATATTATAAAACATCCACTCTTGATTAGGATAACTTCTTTTTCACTGTCACAGTTGGGGCCATTCTTCTCTTCTCCAGCAGAAGTGCAAGTTGTCCAGGGATTTAAATCATTACATCTGCTTCTTGCTTACAGAATAAGATTCACACACTTGTTAATTTGTTGAGGCAGTTGTTTCTGTTCATCTTCTCTAATCACCACCCTACAGTTTGCATTTCTCAAGATCTGTAGGGGCACGGAGTTAACCAGTCCAGTTCATATTTCAGGGGAAATGTAATCAATAAATCACATATATTAGTCTCATGTCCACACACAAGAGTTTCATTATTAAGCATATTTTGAAAGGTTCACTGAATATTACACATTGAAATAAGTGTCTGTTGCCTGGGAGCAATTTCCAAGCTGTCTTCTGGGAACTAGGACACACTTAAAAGGATTTAGTGGTGAAAATCTTTCATTTAGAAAATCCATTTTTGCAATTCACATGTTAAAGAAATAGAAAATGTTTCTTTGCCAACTTCAGCTGCAGTAAATGCATGTGAATAGCTCCCCACCCCTGAAACAGAGCTAATTTCTGCAGAAGTTCATCCCAGATATATTTCTGAGCAGGTGCTTTGCTTCACTGTTCACCTCTTGAATTGTGTGCATTCCATCATATCTATCATTTTGCCCTTACACAGTCAAGGAATTCAGTCTTTTCAGTTGAGTGAGCTGGGAGAGTGCATCGCTTCTCATTTTAAAACATTCTATAGTACTTGGCTCCTGTGTATATCTGAAAACAGTAAATGTGTAATGAAATAGCTGGGAAAACAAAGCACAAATTACCAGATATATCACCCTCCATGTTTACAGTAGCAGAAGCAGTAGCACTTTGGAAATATTTCCGTCCTGCCACCTTCCTGATTTTTGCTGTTGTTGTTGTTGATTTTGTTCTTGTTTGCAAAAGAACAGAGTCAACAAGTGCTTCCATCTGTCAAGCCATCATTTCACAAAATGAAGATGATCCAGACAAGGTCAACTCTAGCTACAACAAGCAAGTGGCTCTAGGGACTCAGTGGGGAGTTCTCCTTCTCTGGCTCAGCTGTGATGCAAGGATTTGGGGGAAAGGGGAGGAAGAGGGGGTCTATTATTGGGCCTTATTTTAAAAGATAGCTCCTGTTTCAGACTAGATTTCCAAGGCTAGAATTTTCACTGAGGGAGGGCATTGAGTATTAAGCAAAAGGGGACTTCCCAACTTGAAACCACTTTGAATTTGCAGCCAAAAAGTCCAAATGCCTGATTCTTCCAGCTGATATCTGATTTTCAAAACCAATTCTGCCTTCATTTCTGTGCAGGACTGAAGCTATTAAGTGTGATGAAAGAAGAAATGGCTCAACCTCCCAGGATCAATTCTAGTGTTAGAAGATACTCAAATACGTACTCCATCAAGTCACCTTCTGTGTGACTTCAGGCAAATCTGTTATCTTCCCTAAGATGTACTTCTCTATGTGAAAAGGAAATTGTAGTACTTCCCTGCCACATGTGCAGATGGTGAGCTAAATATACTAAATACTACAGTGCTTTTTGATGTACAGTACAGCTCTGGGTGAATTGAATTTTTAAATACAGGGCAGAGTATAGTATTTTGCATCTAAATGATTTCCACATGAAGTTAGCTTTTGTGCAATTTCCTAGTAGTTAGAATTGAAAGCTTATTGTGGTGAGTTTTCTTGGCCATCATACACGTGGTCCTAGGATGATCACTCAAAGTGTTTGCCTATGGCGCCTTTGCTGATGACATTTCCTCGACAGCTGAGTGCAAGATTCTGGAAGAACTTTTGGCTATTAGATTTCAAGAACATGTTTTTTTTTCATCTTGCTACTTTTAACCTAAAAACAATGCTACAGTAAAGTCTCTACACATCTTTCTATGTGTTATTCAAATTTAATACAAGTCAGGCTGCTAGATGGAGACCAAAACTAGCTCCAGACTCAGAGGAAGACTACAATTGTTCTTTTGCAAAGGAGTCAGGGAGAATAAGGACACAAGGAAGCTCAAAAGCCTTTTGATCATCTGGGGTTTCTCTCCACCCACAGAAATTTCCAACAGATGTATTAGGACCACAGCTCCTCTGGAGCTACTTCTAGCAATGAGGGAAAACTCTTAAGTTTACTCAGGAAACCAACAGCAAGAGACTGTCTGGGTGAGCCATGGTGGCGGGACCACAGGGTGTTAACATTTCACAAGCAAAGGCCTATATTTCCCCTGAGATTCCCCAGGAAGTTTCTGTCAGTAAGAAACATTTCTAAATTTCTGAGTAAGGGATGAAGAATAGATCCTCAAATATTATAGTATGAACCAGGATCTTAATTGTGCTTGGGAACCCTTTTACTACGTGCTTCTTGTACAGCCTTGAACAAACAGACAAAAAGAGATGCATCCTAGAAAAATCAACTAGCTTAAACTAGTTAAATTATTAAGCGAATAAGATGATAGAAAAGGCAGGACTAGACTGGCTGTTTCCTGAATGATGACTGGGCAAACTGCTTCCCAGAACAGAGTCGTGCTAAATCAGCCCCAAATGAACAACAAAGGCAAACATCCTCTGGGCTGAGCATCAGGATCCAAATACCTTGCTACCATCTTTGAATCCAAATCCCACCATTCCAAAATAAAAGGTGAGGAACCCACTATAACAGAGCAAAAGAATATAACCCAGAATTTGTCTTTTTTTTTTTGCTTTGTTTTGTTTTTCCTATAATGTTCTGCACATAAGTTTGTTTGATTGGGTCACTTTGCTTGATGAATTTTGTTTTCCTTCCAAACAGATGGTGTGAGCCTAGGAATGGTTTTAATAAAATTCTTTGTGTGCTGGCTATACGGCACTTATTTGGCAAATATCACTCCGCAGACACACTTTAGGTTTAAGATGATATCATAATGGCTTAAATCTCCCACCAGCTGCCACAGAATTAAAGCCATGTTAATATCAGCAGAGAAATTAGGGGTCTGGGTAATACAGCTGGGAACGTGAGGGAAAATTTTATAGGCAATTGGCATATCTGCAGTGGGAAGGTGTTGTGTTTGCCCTAGCATTAGACATTAAGTCTTGAAAGGTTAAATGCATATTGTCCTTTACTCTCTGAGCTGACCAGCCAATGCAAGTGGTGTGTATTTGAATCTTGACAACCTGAAAGGAATGGAGACAAGGTCTATATATCCTATGTGAGTATTATCCAATGAACTATCAGTAAAAGGTTGTTGAAAAAAATTGTGTAGTTACTTAACTCCATAGAGGGCCATGAATCCTGTGTAGACTGGGAATTTCCTAACACCTTTAGATTAGTTTGCTTTACCCCATGGAGATGCAAGATTGAAGACTGCCACACTTCATTGGCTTGACCTGTCCTGCTTCCCCCCCGCCCCAGCCCCTGTTACAATGAACAGCTTGGCCTTTGAAACCCGTCACAAGTCTGTGGTCAGTCAGAGTGAGGTAAATCCTGTCCTTACACATCCTGAATGGCACAGAAGTAAAGCACAGGCCAGAAAAGGAAACAAAATGCAGATCACAGCATAGCTGGGGAATGTAGCAGGAGACCCACAGAACTCAATGGGATACCAACAGCCCAGACTCCCATTAAGAGAGAGGGTTTGGGGGCAGGCCAAGAGAGTAGGGATGGCTCCATGTAAAAGCAGAATCATTCAAAGCAAAGAGAGAAGAGTGCAAGTTCAGGCACTGCTTTGGATGTTACGTGCAAGACTAACTGCAGAGGCATCTCATCATTTTAATAGGACATATTAATCTTTCTCCTTCTCCTCCCTTGATCTCTAAAATGCCACAGACATCAGTGCATTTAGCAGGGCTTTGTACGGGAAGCGAATGATATGGATGATATGCTACAACAGTTAAATGCAATAGCAACCAACTTCCCCCATGGGTAAGACAGTGCTATTCAGTTATTCTTACTGTTATGGCCAATGGGGAAATTATGTTTTCTTTCAGAATATATGCGATTGGCTGTGGTCTGAGATGGGATATCATAGGAGATGGACCACTATTGTGCTCCCTCATGGCAGTTCCTATGTTCCAGAGTGTATGCACATTATTTGATAGCTGCAAAAGAACATATAAAGATAAGAGGCTTTTTGAAAATGATGTTTTTCGGCCTGCAATATTACATTAATTACACCACAGAGGTATGAGAAACTATCATTAGTGTGATCACACTATAATGATGGATAAGGAAACCATTAGAAGGGACTGAGTAGCCAGGATAATTAGTAGTTTCTTTTCTGTTGAAAACTGTAATGGCAAAAAAGCTAGAGAAAAAAAAATACTGTCAAATAAAAAAGGACAACTTTTAATATTATAAGAGAGGTCTTGAAAATAAGGCAGCTAATGGGGATATTCACTCAAAGAGCTCATTATTATAAATCTGCATTAGCATTAGTTTTTCAAATCACTGCTGGATATAAAATCACAGTTTACAGACTGTAGAGAACCTAGTTTTTAACTGTCAATCTGTAGAAAAATGGGTCTATGTCAAGCCAGATTCAACAGCCAGCAAGTATGCTTGGCTAAATGTTTCCTGATACTCAGAGCTGAACTAATGGCTATCATTCTGACTGTAACTGGCCATTCTGTAGTTTTGTTTTATTAGATCCTCTTCTGGGATCTGGTATTTTGAGATGTGTGTGTGTGTGGGAGGGGGTGTTGGGGGGGGGAGGCAGTGTATATATTATTATTGTTTTTCAGAGAAAAAGAGCTTTAATATGCAACTGCTACCCAGCAAACATGTAAGAAGCCCCAAGGCTAAAGGTCAGGCTAGTCCATCCAACCACAGTAATAGCTGGATTTTTCTGACCCTTCTTTATATAAAAAAAGGGAGTTTTTAAACAATTCCACTGGGTTATGACCCATTATACACTCTGAAACACCGCTCCCAGGAGCTAGCTTGTGATATGTATGTTATCAGAAAAGTACTTATTAGAGCTTTTGAAACTGGAAGTCAAATAAAACAGCCTCTTTTTCTGAATGAACAAACAAAACCCCAGTCAGCTGTTTGCACTATTTTTGCAAGAGTATTCATTTAGAGGAAGAAAAGCCAAAAGAGCACCAATATCTTTGGGGCCAGAGATATCCAAATGCAAAACCGCATGCATAAATTTGCAGTCCAGCTTGGTATATGTCATCACCATATTGTATGTGTGAGATTACTGTGACCACAAGATAGTCAGGTAACTGCACAACTGAGTAGCTTCAGCAGTTTACCTAGGCCTAGTGATTGCACCTGCACATTAGGTAACCAGCCGCACAGAACTATTTGCACATGGAATTTTATGAGATATTGCTATGTGTAGCTTGATGTGCAATCAAACACCAAAAAGGAAGTACTCATAGGATGGTGTTTTCCATAAACATTTGTTATACCAGTATCTTCACTAGATCAGAGGTGCAGTGGGGTCTGCATCTGAATAATAAATATCCAGTTTGAACTGAATATCAATATGCAATACTTTTATGGGGAGTGCTCTTTTGCTGCTAATCAATGTTTAAAATAAGCCAGTAAAGAAATGATGAGGAGGGCAGGCTGTGGGGGAAATCGTGCTTACATGTTTATAAAAGTATGCACTCAGAAAAGTTAGGAAAACATGGCAACTGTGTCTAGGTCTACCTTGCATAACTATTTTCTCTAAATGGGCTTATTATGAAAAGAAATGGTTCCTGCAGTTTGGAATATTAGAAATGTGTCCTGTAGTAAAAAGGGTAGCAGATATGGATATGCGTGTTCATGTGTATTTATACATCTGTGTACTCCAATACACACATGGAATGACATGAATATGTATCCATATACATATACATACTATCATAAATGAGTAACTCCCACCTAGGATCTCAAGGATTTATCTATGTGTGAGCAGCACTATATACCCATCAGCAGAACAGGGAAGGACTTGGGTATTTGATTTGTGACCGTGTGGAGATTTCTTGGCTCTAATTGAGCAAACACTGGTTCACTGGGCCTGACATTGTTCCTGTACTGGTATAAAGCTGAAATAACTCCATCATGGACAGATGACCTTTGTGAACACAAAAACAAGGAGAATTATGTCCTCTATTGAATAAGAAGCATGAAGGAACATTTCTAAGACACAAGCATGGAAATTCATTGGTTTGGGTGTTGTCCTGTCCTCCCTAAAGGTTATTGCTATGACTGCAATGGAAACTTCATCTGGACATGATTATTTTTAGAGGCTTTCAGTTGGGGCTTTTGGTCTTACTTGTTCTAATTACTGCATACCAAATACTGCAGCTGGGCAGGAGCTCAGGTATATGCTGATAAAAGTGTCTTTATTTATTCTAACACTGAGATCACCCTCTGTGATCCACCTGATCTGAATAGGGCCTGAAAGACAAAAGAACTTGCTTGGAATGGCAAAGGGACATTTTTATAGAGTGTGAAGGAAACCCATGTGTCTTATATTCTAAGCGAACATTTTCAGCCCTAGGTATGGAGAGAAAGGATTTTTCTCCCCTCCATTAGTACCACTAACAGGTCTCTGTCACAGGATGCAGTAGCAGTTTTCAGCCCCAGTGCTGCATTTGACCCGCATGATAGGAACCGAATACACCTTCCACTGAAGACCAGCCTTCTGTGTGGATAAGGCATAAAACTGATGCTACCATCTGTTTCCTTGTCTTAAATGCAGACAACCTGGGGATGATAGCAGAGACTGGATTTTTTACTTTAATTGCATTGTATCTTTTTGCAGTTTTTTTCTAGACAGTTTTTTGGAGCCATTCTGTGTTTGCAACAGCAGAAAGAGAGTCAAATGAATATAATGGTGATGATTAAATGCAAATATTGCTTCAGGTGTTACTAACACACCTTGTGGTCCTGTTTTTTTTTTTAAGAGATATTCAATTTGCTGCTCAATTTTCTATTAGAACATTTTACTCTGCTTCTGACTTTTTTCTAATTTGTTTCTTGCTGCACAGAAGAGGAAAGAAAAATACTTGATGCCTTGACTCCTACCTTACCTCTACCTAGCTACATGCTCTTCCATAACCAAATAAGAAAGAAAAATGCACTTTTAAATTGTTCTGTTACATTCCAAGGCACTCCAGTAATCAAAGTGATTGTGTTTTACCCACATTTAATTTCCATCCCTGGTTTCATCAGAAAACTAATAAGATATTCATTAGGTCTGTCAGGCTTCAAATTATCTGTCATAGGGAGATTCTAGATCTGATATCCTCTCAAAACAGTCATTCATGACTAAGTGTTCCAAATTTTCTAAAAGTAATAGGAAATTAAGAAATATAGATATTCCATTTGGTATGGAAATTCTTTTATAAAAAAGATATACAAGCTTTCACAGCAATAATTACTTCTCAATATTATAGGTCCAAAGAGCCTCCTTTATGCATATATCCCTCATCCATTATAAAATGTATAGAAATTTTTGTACAGCAGTCTTACAATTTCATGCAACAGAGACAGGAAGCAAATCTAGGTCCTTCCAGTCCTGTGTAGTGAACGTATTGCTGATTTAGAAAAAATCAAGCACACGACACTGACTCACTCCAGGAGCCCCATTTAAAGATGATTCCAATCTCTGAGAAGTGCCTGCTTGAATTGCTATTCCAGACTTCCAAAACTGAGGCATGCTGCATGAAGGTCTATAGAGAAATTAAAATTGAAGTACTCAGTCCAATTCATTTGTCAAAGAAGAGCCAGGTACAGACAAGAAAAAGACCAGTGGAGGAGATGTCTTAGTTCATCTTCTCTTCCTTGCTTCTGACCTTACATTAATATTTACTACATTTTGTTTTAAGAGAGAAATTCACTCTTTTATAAAGATAAGCAGGATAGAAAAGGGCTTAGAAGAGACTTAATTAATGAAGAGGCCTTGTGCAGGTTCTTTTCACAGGGCGTACTTTGGCTCTAGAGAATGCATTGCTAATGAAATAATCCAGGCTCTTCTGTGCCATGTATTTCTGCTAAACTGATGGGTATCCCCATTGACCAAATCTAGGAAGAGACTGACAAGGACAATTAAATTGCTAGAAACAGTTCAGTTCAGGAACACTTAAAAACAGAAACAAAAAGTGGACAGAAGGAAAGGAAGTTTTCTCTAGGCCAAGAGAGGTTTACACTGATTTACAAAGAATTGTTTTGGTCACACTGGAAATTCTTCCCATTCATTAAAACATGAGAATTGTTTTCTGTCTGGACATCTCAGCATGTGTCTGTAGTACAGTTACAGTAGGTCTTGCAGCCAATGTAGGTGTAGCTGCACCAGCACAGCTAATAATAACTGTGAAGACGCTGTGTTTTAGAGTTCAGACTCTTCTGGACAAATCTACTAGAGGTCTTAGCTCCATCTTCAAGTTACTAACCCATGGACTCCCTGACACAATATCTGTATGGCTGTTACTACCTGTACTAACTCACATGAGTCTACCTCTTCATACTGCATCAAACTTTGGACTTATGTGAAGGGATTCAGGAAACTTTTGCCCAGAGGAGAACCTAGATGTTGTTCTACAGCCTTAGGGAAAAGCCAAGAGGATTAGTGATTCATCCCTAACAAATCTCAGCCCTAACTTCAGCATAAGTGAACAGAGAAGGAGTCTTCCTGACAACCACTAAGAGTGTTGTCCTTACATGTGAGGAGCCTGTTACCATGGAATATGCTGTAGACACTTTTGAATTACTGGGCTCACAGAGACTACAAAACACATTGACGTATAAATCCTGCACACTGGCTGGGGGAGCCTGAGATTGAGGATGACTCATGTGCCAGAGTAGCATATATTCAGAGTATCCAACAAAGCAATGGTTACCTAGAAATTGCTGAAGGACTGATACACAGAGCAAAGAAGCCCAGTTGTTTTATCTTATTTTTAATCTTTAGAATGTTCTGCAAGAAATAGATTTGTTTAGCATGAAGCTACTGGACCTTACCTATTTGACCTGTATCCTTCAGGAAGAGGCTGGTACAATATGCTATTTCATTTCATCGTCCTTTAGCTCATGCTATCCCCTCAGCTTCAGACAGTATGAAATATTGATCCTCTGTACTTACGGCGTCTAAAAATAGCAGGGGGGAGGCAGTCTTCCCTGGCACCAGAACTGCACACTGACCTTTAGAGTTGTCCAGGTTCTAAAATGTGATGATTTAACATTTTAACACCCAAATAGTGCCAATTAAAAGATGATTGTGCATGTTTTGGTTGATTTTTACTGCTTTGGACTCTGCTCCCAGGTTATGTATATTTGCTCTCCTTATCCCTATTATCAGTCTCCTGCAGTTTTTCAGCTGGATGCTAACTTGGCTTCTCTGCTTTCAACCTCCACTGCTCTACTAATGCAAAAAGCAGACATATTATTGACAGTGTTATGCATAATTAGCTTTAAGATTTTAGTCTCAGATCCTCAAAAATACTTATGTAGGAACTCTCCAGATCCAGAGCAGGAACTAAACATGAAACACAGACATTAGATTCCCCCAAAATCTGGCTTAATCTAAAGTTGCAAAGTAAAAATGTCTCCAGTTCTCTGTCCATCCAAACTCATTAAGTACCAGTCATGTCGGTTGATAGTGCTGTGCCATTGGTATTCCCAAGAGTTTGAAGGAATCCGTATTTCACATACTATTTGAATACCATCCACTGTCCTCTATGTTGTCTGGTGAATTTTTCCAGTTCTTCATGTTCCATTCTAGTCTTGTCAATAATTTCTGTGAGTATGTTATAAGGATACAGTATGTGCGTCTCAAGGACTGTCATCTTGGCAGAACTCACAAGCTTCAAATTCAAGTGTGCAAAATAATTCTAATCAGATTATTAAAAATTGCTAAACATGACTAGCAAATACTAATCACTAACTACAAGCTGTTTGGAAGAGGAACATGAGCTTTTTACTGATATTAATGAATTAAATCACCGATAAGATATAATATTAAGTGCCTTCTTTTTCCTCTTCAAGAACAGCTCTCATAAGAATGTCAGCCTGACATTTTTGGTTAGCAAGGCCAAATATGCACACAGAACTCTTTTCTGGAGTACTAAGCTGATCATTTTGGGAGTTTGATATAGCTCACAAAGTCACTCAAGGGCTTTTGAACATGTTGCCAACAGCTAGGTATGAGCAAAACCTGAACAAGACTGCTGAGCAACTAGCTGTTGGTTAATCAGATTAAATAAAGCCAATTAAATAGGCATTGTCCTGATGCATATTAGTCTTGTCTTGTTGTGTTATAGCCTTGAAAAGATCATAAACCACAGGTTCCCAGAAAATGCCAAGATACCTGAATTAACATTACTTTATTGCTATACAAAAAGCAAAGTGGCCATCTCTCTAATGACACAAAATAAGATCATCTTCTAATCCATATCCATACCTTCCTTCCCAATTTAAACCTTTCAGTTGATGAGACATTCAGATTTTAGAAAACCTTCTTCAAAAAAGCACCTCATGTCTTTTCTGTTTTGTTTCCTTCTGTCAGCACGCAATGTCGGCTGGCAGCCGCGGGGCCCCCACGCTGGCAGGGCAGGGCAGGGCAGGGCAGGGCCTTGCCAGCCAGGGCCCATCCCGCCACCCTGCGAGGAAGCAGGGCAGGCCAGGGGGGAGCTGGAGACAGCCCCAGCCCTGGACATCAGGCACCTGTGGGGACAAAGATGGGCTGAGGCCAGGCCGGACAGTCGGCCCGTGGGTCAGGGTCCAGATTGGTGGGGCCTGTGGCCAGGCATGGGCAAAGCTGTGGCAGAGCTGGAGGCCAGCACTGCTACAGTGCCACTGGGGTAGGGACTGACAGCCCCGGGCTGGGCTGAAACAGGGTTCTGGGCCCTGGGCAGGGGTGGGGGGAGACTGAGGGGAGGCTGGTCAAGGCCATTACAGCTCATTAGTTCCCCCAGGGCCCTGACACTTTCGCAAGTTGATTGTTCCAAATGCTCCCTAAACTATATTTGGTTACATATCTTGGGATTGCTTGGGGTATTTTATTCCATATTACTTGATTAAAGCTCTGTCAGACTTGCATCTAGCAGTTGTTATAATATTGTGGTCACAGTATTCTTTATTTACAGCTGAACCTTCCACTTGCTTATCAATTTAGCCAAATGCAGAACAGCATTTGACAACAGTAGATAACCAAACATTTCTGCTGAGCAAGCTAGTATAGTTTGGTTTTGTACCTCCAGTTAGCTCACAGCCATCACAAGTTCTAGACAAAATATCATAGGTAAAACATCCAGGTAAAATTATATCAACATACGCAGTTAAACCTAAAGTTTAGCTAAACCTTTACTCCTGCCATGCTCTTAATCTAATCTTAATCTCTTTTACATGCACTGTCAGCAAAATTCATAGAAATTAATGAAGCAACTTCCATAGACATAGAAGAGCTCTGAATTATGCTGTAAATGATTTACTACTGCATTATTATGGGCCTGTGTGTGGCTTAGACTTTGCAAGGTAATTTGGAGGAGTAAATAAAATTCCTGATTGAGTTAACTATACTCTGGACCAACACCAGGAGAAATAAACAGAATACAAGAATCACTAAAGAATCCCAAGGCTTCCTGAAGTCTCTGAAACCATGATTTATCTGAATAAAATTAGATGTCTATGTGTATAACTGTGTTTAGTCCCAATTCATCATCTGCTCCAAAATACATATCTTAGAAGCTAATTTGCACAGTGAAAGGCACTAGGGACATGTAGAATTCAGCTTCAGGACTTCAGCTACCGGCATTTTATCAGGCAATACACACAAGCAAGTCAGCAAACTCAAAGTAAAAGCCACACATATGATCCTCCCATGCTTTTACACATATTCTCATTCTTCACCTTAGTCATCATACTCACTTTTGCAGAGACCCCTGTATAATACAATGCATGGGAAACAATATGCACAGAGAGAAAACAGTAACCTCTGTCAGACAATTCTGAAAGCACTGGTGTAATTTTCTACCTCAAAGTAGAACTCGACAGAAACAGCACACCTAGCAAATCACCTCTTATCTCCAACAAGAGACTGGTAAACCCCCAGGGAATCAGGTCAGTCAGCCCAGACACATTCCTATAACTGGACAGCACTCTTTCACTATGCAATGCGCTGCCACACAGTCACAGACTTGCTGCCATATATACCGCCCCTCTGATCCCATGGGGGATGACATGGAATGGCACAGGAGCTGAAGGGAGAACATAGAAGGAATAAGTGCTAGGCCAGCAAATACACACAGATTTCCACACCGTTTCAGGTCCATTTTGCATGAACTGGAGAGAGTTACTCACTCTTCTCAGAGTGCTGCAGTACACATTTGGAACTAGCCACATCCAGTAAGTCAAGAGAAAGGGCAAATTACACCTTTGATATGGTATATAATTTATACTTTCTGAATTATATGCAAAATATACATTTGTAACTGAGTATTTTTAATATAACCTACAAGATATCATATTTTATCACATTAACAAAAATAATTGTAGGAGCCTTTTATGAAAAATCTGAAAGGTATGAGGTAGGATGGCCTTTCTCAAGACTACCAAGAAGGATCTCTTTGAGATTATCTTACTGACTTACCCTAGCAGAAACAGGCATCCCTGTGACTTCTCCTAGGTACTGTATATTCACCTATTGAGAAATAAAAACAGATATATGATAAGGAGAGGAAGTATTTACAACCATATTTTATGGGTGGCAAATGAAATAGAAGACAAAATCTCATTTAAGCCACTGCAGTTTTGTAGGACCAAAATTTCACCTAGGGATTTTTAAAATTGTCAAAAGCCACATACCATATGAAAGACAGACAGGACAGCTAAATTCAGATCCCCTAAATTTTAGACTATTTAATTAAACACAGTTCTACCTATGTGCTGCTGATATATATGAAATAGTTACTTGTTCATTATGAACTAAATAAAGTAGGTATATTTCTGTATGGCACCAAATACTCACTACATAGCACCAGTCCAGATCTGGATGCTGCTAGATTCAAAAGAGAAGCCCCAAAATTTAATATCCTAAATCTTAATGTCAAAAGCTGAGAGAAGTCATCTCCTGAGTTTTTTTTTACATAGAGCATGTTTTCTTCACAGTTAAACAGATAGATGATGCTATTGTTCAGTGTACCACAACTGAACAGTTGGTGTTAATGACTTGAGAATTCATATGACAATTTGAAACTTAAAGCCAATATTTCATAAAAATCCTTGAGAAAACAACAACATGGGTACCACTGACAGAAGACTCATCAGAACTGTGCTAGTAGGTACAGATTTCAGAGCTTCCTTATTTTTCTTATTAGTTCTGTTTGAGGTTATGAGACCACAGAATGATTAATTTTCTAGATAATAATTAAAGTATTTTATATTTAAGTATCTCTGCCCATATGCAGCCACATCTGTGAAAAAAAGAAATAGCAGGTGTTTCATTTTAATGATTTCCTTCTGTTTATTCTTGACAAGTCCATTTGTTATTCTAAAAGAAAATGAGTAATCTCTGAGCCCATTTGATTTCGAATAGAGTACCTTGTCTGCTTACCATCATTAGTATTCCCATTGCAACAGTCTGGCCATTACATAACTAGATACATTTAACTAGTGAGAATAAAAATGTTCTGTGCACCATTTGACTTGATCCATAAAAGAGCAAACCTATTTGACCAATATTTCTCCATTTTATTAGTCTTCACAGAACCAATTTTAAATCAAATGTTGCTCAAAATTGTCACATGCTAACACCTTTATGCTTACATATCTGAGCTAATAAAACTTAGGCACAGGCACAGCAGACTCTTTTTTGTCTTTTTTAGATTACTGTGATGTGATGAGCAGAAGAAGGAAAAACTTCACCCTAACTATTGCTGTGATCTCAAATCATCCACAAACAGACAAACGTGGTTTCTTTACGCTAAGTCTATTATGGAGGTAGGAAGGGCTATTATATATAATGGAAAACAATAGTAGAAATACAGTAAGCAACAGATGGATCATCTCTGAAGTACCTTATCTTATCTAACAAGGAAATTACAGTTGCTTTTGACTGGTCCATAAATCAGAGACCTTCCAAAAAAACCCCATGATGTTGCAGGAAGTGAAGTTAGTGCTTCAGCAAGTGGCTAGTGTCCCTACAAATTAGTGACTCAATGACTCAGCATTGTCAGTGACCCAATGTCATTTATTTAGTGTTAAGAAGTATTGTTTGAACAAGATGTAAATGCTGGGGGAAAAGGTAAAGAAGAAATATCTTACAAATTTTCTAAGATTTAGACATAATAGCTTCTCATGTGCTGTCAGACACAACTTCAGATAATTGCCTACAGAGAGATGAACCGAAATGTTTGCAGGGAGTCATGCCCACCCATAGAGACATCTGCCTCATCCATGACAATATATATACTAAAATTCCTCCTGTGTTGTCAAAGGGATATAGAACTATTTCCTCCCTCTGTAACACTGTGGCTTGGAGAATGCTATTGATCTAGAGATGATTATTTGCAGAGATGGGTGTTATCTGCCAAAGACTGGTGATATAGTGTACCCAGATGCTTTCATCCCCTGCCATTTGGAGCCACTTAAAGATCCTGTTTTTGGAGGGAGTAGCGGTCACAGAGTTTCTCTACGACCCTAAGCAAGTTTCTGTAGGGGTTATTGGATTCGGTTATCAGGTACTGTGTTCTTCCAGTTGGCTAAATGTCTTTGAGATGGTATCATTAGCATCATCAGGTCTTAAATATACAGTCTGCCAATACAGCAAACTTGACATTTATTTGGACCTTAGGTGAAAATTCTTGGGCCATTTTTAAAGTCAGAATTTTAGTTCTTGTTGGTGCCATTTCCTGAGACATCCCTTCAGATCAATCAGGGTTAAAAACAGGCAGTGGAATTATGTTTCAAAATAGCTCCTGCTCCAATTTTATTATAGTCTTTGACTCTAAAAATAGTCTTTTTAAACTGAAATAACTCTTAAAGTCTTTAAAAAAAGACTTCAAAGAAACAATTGTCTTCTCTTCTTATCAATCAGTGGTAAAGTAAAGCGTCTCCCTAACATTTTGATATTTATAAATATTTATAAAAAAGAGATCATGGTAAGTATAAAACATGCATGTAAAACATGCAAGTAATTAAAATACCCCAGAAATCCAGCAGACCAAAAGAGGAGCTTCACAAAAAATTCTGTCTCTTTGTGCAAGCCTCTGCTGCTACCAAATATGAAGAGGAGCAAACCTTTTATCTTTTCTTGTGTACAGCTAGGTTAGCAGAACTGAACTTTTGAGTTTATTGAGGAAGGGAAAGCCACTTATCAGTTTGTACTGAATTCAAAACACCTTGCATGCCTTGAAAGAATGGAACTTCTTCAAAGGTGCCAGAACTCAAAAAAGGAGAGACAGCTCTGAGGATTTTCAATTCAAACATACTACTTTGGAAAACTAGTAGTAACGAGGAATCAGAGGAACAAAACTAAGCAGGAGAGAGTTATATACTTAATTTTAATGCTGGCAGAAATCAGAATTAACAGCAAAACAGGCTCCAATCTCATTTTCCCAGATTTATTCTCTACTTCTGTAGCACCTTTGTTACATGTGAAATAATAATGTGATTCATAAGTAATTCACAAAATACCTCTGGAGCATCGCAAATCATATTAACTAATACTTATTAATTTTTATTTCAATACATAGTGAACAAGAAAGTATAGAAATTTAGGCCAAATAAACTGTTTAAAATTATAACTCAGACTGAACATAGCTGTGGATAGTAACATTTCCTTTTCTGTACAAGCAGCTTCTTCTTAATTGACAACAGAGTCCATCCCAGTGACAGAAGGAGGAAATAGCCTCAAAATTTATTCAGTTAGCCAATATATATTATGTCAGGTCATGTCATGTCACTATATTTCAGATAATTAAAAAATCAAGCAGAACAGAAGCATACAAGCAACATGCATGGGAATACTGTTATTTTTTTAGAAGTCAGTAAAGATGAAGACAAGTTTGTAGTAACTTGTCAGTTACTAAAACCATATATTGTACTAATATGCATCAGTACATGGAAATAAACACACAATTACATAAGTAACCACCCTAATACAGTATTGATGCCTCATTAATTGACAGACATGATAATGCAACATATCTGCAGTTCTGATCTCATCTTGCTTATATACTTTGATCTTCATTAGGCAGATAAACACACTTTACAACCCTTATGTATGTTTAGGATTTAGAATAAATAGCCTGGACTTTCTGAAGGGTTTTGGCTAGTATGAAGATAGATTTAGGTTGGGGGTTATCACCAGGAAAATGTTCTTTACCGTCCTCAAGATGTCAGCCTCTGGACCTGACTACGGTGGGGTCAGAACCACAAAACATTCCTCCTTGCTAGAAAAACAATTAAATATGACAAGATGAGAGTGGAAATGAGATATATAGAGCTGCAGGAACAAAACTGCTCATACAAGAATGCAATCTCTGTTTGAAATATGACCTTTCCAGAAGTTGACTTTGACAAACATTGATGCTCTGGGACCCAGAAGCACGGCTGATCAGAAAACTGAGTGAAAGGGCCACATGATGGGCTGAACCCTTCCCTTGCTGTAGGAAGCTGAACTGCAAGGTTGCTATGTTGTGTAAATATTAGAGAGGACCTGAAGGCTTCAGAGAGAAGCAGGTCTCCCATCTATGTCCTCACTCACTCTGTGAGTAAGCACGTAGAAAGCCTATGGGAGACTATAATTGCCAATTAATATTTCCTGCTACCCAGAGGCTGCTGTCTTTGGCACATAGAGGTTTGAGTAGAACTACTAGAAAAAAATGCTAATTTTGACAATTTTCTGTTGAAATTTTGAGCATCTATGGCAACATTATGGTTTCTTGTTTTGTTTTTTTTTATTTTTGGTCAATGCCATTTTAACAAATTATGAACATTCAGTTGGAAGAATAAAATTTTGGGTTTCTACAGTGAACACTGTGAGAGTCAAGTTCATAAATTTTATAATAAAACATTCCAGGGGGAAAAAAAAATCAAAAGATTGAAATGTGATTTTTTCCCCCCGCATTAGCTTGTTTTGCAAACACCATTTTGGTGTGGGAACATACCTTTCTACAGGTGAACACATTCTTTAAAACTGAACAAGAGTTCACTACAACTTTCCTAATAAAGCAATTCATTTTTCCTTTATCTTCCAAGATTCAGTAAAATTTTTGTAGATAATACTACTGACCCCTGCTAACAAATGGTCTGTCTAGTTAAGATACTATGATAGTGGGTATATAATGCAACGAAGCAAACATTACTAATTTTTACAAGAACGTGTAGTAATGACACAGAAAATTTGACCTCAGGTACTCTCTGCATTAGACAGAATACATTGAAAAGAAATATTATTTTTTATTAGCTGCACACAAATAATAAAGAACTTTTAGTTTTGGTAAATTTGTAACAATGTTTTCACAGTCCCTTGGAAAAACAAGCACACTTGTTAATATCTATTACCATTCTTACTCTTATTCTATATCTTGAGTCAGCATTAGCATTTTTTCATAGAGCAGACTTATCCTTTTCTAAAATTTGCTCAGGTTCTAATAATAGCAGACTATGGGCAATGAACATTAATATGAAAATATATTTTGACTTACAGCTTTATATTACATAGGTATATAAATATTAAATTAGCTTAAAATTCACCTTAAAAAGTATGTTTTTAATTTTACTTTTTTTCTTTAATGCTTAGGTACACATTCCCATACTGCCAGCAGAAATACAGATATTGATATTTTTAATTTCAGTAAAAGCCCTTTAGAATTCAGTAACCTTAAGAATGTACCAGGGGGTTACTTTACATGAATATACAGTGTGGCTTTCCATAGGCTTATAACCATTACAGAGAATGACTCATGAACTTTGAAAACAAAGCATTTAAAGTAGTTAGAAAGAGTCTGTGGGCGGAGAGAAAAGATTAGCTGTGAGGGATTTTTTGGTGTTCATGTGAGCCCAGTTGTTTTAAACAAAAGCAGATCATAATCCTAAGAACAAAAAGGGGGGGGGGGGTTGTTGGTTGGATCCTGCAGAAGGAGACCACCTTCAGATCCACGTATTTTTAGCCATTTTATAGTGGTAGGTTTAGGATAGATGCAACTACAGATTCAGTCAAGCCATCCAGCAGCCCACCAGCTACTTTATGGGATCCTGCATAACCAGTCAAATGCAGCAAATATTTGGAAAGGTTAAAAGAACTTAAACATCTCTGGGCTTGTAGAATTTGCCTGATTTAGCAAGGGGAACGTCATGCAAACTTCCTTAAGTGTTTTCTTAACAAAACCCCTCAATATTCCCATTCTCCTCTTCAGATACTGTGTTTAAAAGAAATAAGGACTGTGTACCACATAAGCATCCACTGCACACCTGACATTTTCTATGCTCCACTTCATCAGGCTGTTCCTCAGTAGTGCTGGACCCTGGAAAGTTTCATGCTGACTTGCCGTCTTTCTTCTTCCCGGGTTTTGTGATCTGCTGTTCAGAGCTTGTCAGTCACCCTGTTGGGAGCAGCCTAGATCAATGTGAATGGAGACTGGAGAGAAATTTTCAATAATGGTAAGTCAGGAAAAAGAGGGAGATGCAAAAACAAGCCAGGAGCGGGACTCTTTGAAGTCTTTAAGTTTTGATCTGTTATGACTTTCAACAGAAAACGTAGAGTTGAGAGCAGTGTAAAGTTTGTTATAACTCCCCAGCATAAATGTTCCCTTAAAATGCCTGATGCTGTACATTAAAGGTCTGATCCAAGCCCAGCAAAGTCAGTAAGAACCATTAGGTTGATTTCAGTGGGGTCTGGATTATAACTTTACCAAAAAATGTTTTCTTGCTTTGTCTGCAGAAACCCACTTAAACAACAGTCTTTTGAAAGGTGTATGGAGAGAGTAAAGAAATACATGTTACTGCCCTTGTTTATGCTGATTTGCTGATTATAGCAGATTCTGTTCAGTTATGTTGAATGATGTTGATAAGCTGACTTTGAAGTACCACTACATGTCATTCATCTGCACACAGTGTGACTAAAAAGGCTGGGAAGCAGGGATATTTTACTTGTCCTAGAACACAGCATTGAAATAACACTGACAGAGCTGGCAACTCTCATTTTTAGTACAGGAGATCCTTAGGGGTACAAAACAAATGATGTAGCAGATGCCTGCAGACTTTGCATTTTCTGTGATCATCTCTTCTTCCAGTTTTTCCTTGGGCTTACGGTATGCTTGAGGAAGAGTAACCAGACAAAGACACACCTTTTGAGGGATTTTGTTAATTTAATGTTCACACACAGAGACCATCAGTCTGACTGTTCATTATTTTTGGAAGGAATTAATTCCAGCAATACTTTTTCCAGACTGTTCTGAGCTATTTCTAAATGACCACATAACACTTTGTAAAAGAAGTCACTCCTATGAAATCAGTGCTGCAGAAATATACAGAAATTGAACAACTGAACATTTTCTAGCCATGTTTCTCATCCACAGCTTGCAGAAATTAGGCTGTACTTTTGCCTAAGGGGATAAGAAGAGATATTTTAAGAAAAAAAATACTCAATTAACCAATATTTTGTCCATAGCCTCCCTTTACCAAGGATGAAAAAGAAGTGCAAGACTTTTCTTTCTCTTAAAATGGATGTTAGCTGGCTTATATCATGAGAACTCTGCACTCTCATTCCCCAAGGATGCCACTGGCAAACAGGTAGCAAATCCATGCTGTATCTTCATGCCTTTCTGTAGTACAACTGCTCCACTGAGGTCACCTGATTATAAATGTCTTGGTGTACTAAAGATCAGATTTAGAAGAACCAAAAAAATACCACTAGGGAGGTTCCTCAATAGATGAATGCAGTCATGACTCTGCTAGAATAACCAGAAGTTGTTCAGCTTAGAGAACAGAGTAATAAGGCACCCGTAGGATGCCATCCAACTGAGTTACTGGCAGAGTTGCACAGATGTAAGAATTCGAAAGCTCATTTACTCTTCAGCAGGGTGCTCTGCCTTACAACGGGTTCTTCCACGAAGCATACACTTTCCAAAGCTTAATAAGACTGAACAGTACAGAAGCATCTGCAAACTTTGGCAAAGTTAGGCAAGAGAAAAGGCACTGCTACTAACACTCACACTGTGCTGTGCAGCAGAAGGGCTAATTGCTGATTCTGAACCTGATTACTCACTACTTCACTGCAGGTTTATATTTGAAATCATGTTGGTGGAAAACCAAAATGCAGTGGGGAATCAGGCTAATATGTTTAGGCAGGCTGGAAAAAGAGAGAAGGACCCTGCGACACTGATCCAAAATAAAGCAGCTGTACTACAGTTCTAGAGCTGGAGTTCCCACCACTCAGCTATACTGCATCTTGTCAATGCCTTTTTGTCATACCAACAGTTTAGATAAATTTTGCTTGTTCCAACTCTTTTGTTTTTCCACTGCATTTAACACGAGCACAGTGATTTTCTATTTTGCTGAAAAACAACAAGAGAGAGTAAATTGACCGGTTTATTCTTCGAGTAGTGGGTAACGTTCAATATAATATTTGACTGGCATCACTGGCCACTCCATCAACAACTGTGCCAAAATTTTCAGCAAGAAAATTGTCATCAATAACTTTTTTTTTTAAAGCAATAGGCATATTTTCATATGTTCTCAGCGTGTTTCCATACTTCTTTAGCCATGAGAAAACTATTAACTACAATGAGAGCTGTGTGGCTTAAGCCCTACACAATAGTTGGTGGACAAATAACTTCTTTCAGTCTCTTGAATGCTATTGGAATTTCAGACAACTGATAAGGGGAAGAACCTTAGCTGTTTTAAAATCATCAGGGCTCCACCAAGTTTGAGGGAGCTCAGTTGATTTATACTGGTTGAAATTCTGACTCAGTTTCACTGTTAACTGTTAGTTTTTGATGTGGAGAATCCAAGCTCCTTCTGTCCTCTTTTTACAGCTGCTCAAAAGTGCCTCCCTAGAATGAATGATAAAGATGTTGATATTTTCCATGCTTACATGTTTGCACTGTTGCCTGAGCATAGCCAGTAATGGGGTTAGTCTGATTTACAGAAGCTGAAGTTCTTTCTTTATGTTAATACTGAATTAAAAAAAAAAAAAAAAAAAAGCTTGTCCTAAGAAGGCTACAATGGATTTATTGTTTTCTAGCTGGAGTCCCTCCCAGGAAGGTCCAGCTGTACTTTTCTGATTTGTGTGAAGTCTATGGAGTTCATAATTAAATGTCATTGTTTTGGTCCTAAAGGATAATGTTGCAATCAGCCTAAAGTGCAAATACAATTTCCTTCGTATGTTCCTCCCTTTTTTAATAAAAGTATCATGTAAACATCCAGTTGTTCCAGAAACACAAGGGAAGGAAAAACACAACTAAAATGTAGTCCAACACTGCCCTTGTAAATGCCAGGTTACTTCCCCAATTAACCTTAAGTGCAAAGCCATCTTTTAAATGCTGTATACTGTAGTATTGCTTGCAAGTCACACTGAATTCTCTGGGCTAGGAGTTTTCGATTACACTTACATAAACCAATGTCAGCATGTCTTCTAGGGAAACAGATTTACATTCCTGTGGGAAAAATCAATGCCTTTTTTTAAAATCATAGAAACACCAAGTCACTACGGGAAGCAACATGAGAGTATATATATATACATTTTAAGTAGTTTTAATTAGAACTGGTCATGAAAGGACTATATTTCTCCTGAAAAAATTCATATAAAACCGCAAAATGTTTTTGCACCAAGCAAAACCATTCTTGCAAGAAATACTGTTTCTGTTCGTTCTGACAGCTGAAGTTTGGATGCTTCATTCTGCCATTCCTTGTTCATGGTAAGTTCTTTTTTGTACAGCATCATCTCATAAGATACAGTTTGGTCCTCCTTTCCCATAAACTGTGAAATGAGGGTTTTGTACACTTCTGTTTTGCTGAATAGTTCAAATGGTCAAGTAGCAATAAATGAGCAAAAGAATATGGCACAGCAGTGGATAAAAATTAAAAACTATTGAGCTGTCACTTTAAATCCCAAGGATGTCAAGTATGCCTGTATATATTCAGGATTCAGCCTAGAATATTATCCTTATGATAAATGTCTCAGAGAATTTATATAAGACTATCCACACATATATTACTATTTATAATATAATCATGACCAAAAGCTCTGAGATTAAAGATCCTGTTATGAAAATGAAAAACTTGCTGTTGAGGGAGAAGACATAATTATTGCAGTCTGAGGTGATTCTAAAATTGTCAATAGATAAATAAAAGTCTTGTTTGTATATATATTCTGTTATGGAAAGTTGTATTTGCAAGGTGTTAATGAGGGCTAGAAACCCAGAAGTGGCAGTTAAGACTTTCATAGAAATCTCCTGACTCCAGGAGCCGGATCCTGAACAAAAATAACTGCTCAAGCTCAAGCTTTTATTGCAAATCTGATGACAGTTGGCAACAAAAAAAAATCAGTGAGACAGGGAATATGATAAGTGGGAAGCAAGTGTAAGTTTTGAGGTTATAGGGATACTAGCATCATAAGAATTGGTTGGAGCTATTGGCAAGAGTTTTGTGACAAAATGAGAGAGGTGAGTTTCAAAGGGAAGACTCTGGGTTTGGCTTTCTCTCCCAGTGTGAATTTGGAAGTTTATCTGGATTTTGATACTACATGTAGAAACAGGAAAAAAAAAAAGCAGTGTTTTGTATATTCTCTGCTAGTGATCTTCAAACATTTTTATGAAGATATTCTGGTGTACTTGAATACATCTTCAACATCACTTCAGAATTTAGAAGAAAATGCTTATAAATGTGCATTCAAGCACAAATAAAGTGTATTTTTTTGTTCATTTGTTTGCTTTTACACTAGTAAAAATACATTTTTCATGTATGTTTCATGTATGGATCTCTAATAAAATGCCCAAACGCAATTTTATGAAGCTTTCCAAAAAGTGCTTCACCCCTGGGTAAAAAACAAGCTTGAGAAACCTCAGGCCAGAGGGCAATTATTTTACAGCTGTAAATGCCTGAAAGCAGGGGCTTGTTTCATCAACCACAGCAATAGCGATATTGCCATAATGTATTACATATACCAGCAGGAGGAAACCAATGTTACTCTTTATAATAGAGATTGCTTTTACCATGGAGATGGGGAGTGATTCTTGGATAGGTGAGAATGAAAAGTAGTTTGATTGGCTCAGGATAGAACTGGTTTTGTTTTAAAATAAACAGCAGAGTAAAACAAAAAATATGGTAGAAACAAGGGGAAATTTTTCATGTTCACTGCAGGTGGCTTGCCTTCCTTCTGATCTTCCTGCCCACTTTTCATCCTCCCTCTCCATGAATTAATATTGTGTATATGCAACTTGTTTGGTTATTTTGGTGTCTCAATAAATGGATTTCAAGCATGACATTTCTGATAGGGCAGATGAATCCCTCCATCAGACATTTCAGCCAACAGGATATGAACTCAAGTGACAGTGGAAGAAGAAAATTCTAGCAGATCATCTTCAGTTCATGGAAATTGTTTAAGTCAGTCACTCGATAAAGTTACTGAGGGTAACATTCAGATTTAGTTGGTAGAGTTGACTGTATTATATTTCAATAATAACCTAAGCATCTCACATATATCAATGAATTTATCCACAGCAACGTCCTTTATATAAATCCATGACAGAGGGGAGTATTATTATCTCCCTTTGAGAGATGATGAAGTGATACAAAGAGATCAGATTGACCTGGCATAAGAAGTCCAGGTCTATGGATATCAGCTGGCAAATCTTCAGAAGAGCTAGGCCTCTGATGAGGAGGCTTTTGTGATACACACAGGAACTAACCTCAAATTTATTCATTCCCATGCTTAGGGAATCCAGTCCTAACCATATGGATTGAGAATGCCCATGTTAATTCTCTTTTCAAGTTTATTACAGGTAGCATGGATATCTGGGAAAAAAATACTCTCATTCTATCTAGGAAATAGGGTTAATGGATTCAGAGGGGAGGCATTTTTTGTTGTAATCATTATTCATACTCCTTGCAACTCATAACTTATTCTTTAAGCATATTATCTCCATTACGGTTAAATACAGAGCTTATGGGAAAATGTCTAAAGCACTCCAGTTAACTGAAAAGGTTGAAAATACACTAGGTTCCATTTAATACATAAAGTAAGACCTACTTGTCACTGAAACCATACCTACAATCCTGTGTTGATTCCCTGTGCAGAACTGAAGGAAAACTCTGACTGTCATTATGCACCTTTGTTTTTCTTTCCTGTCAGCCACCTTCTAAAGTAATCTTCAATATCCACAAATGTGGCTGATGCATCCACTGATCACACAAATATTAAATATAATGCCATTCTACCCAAGCCACCTAAAATGTGGCATCACTACCAATGGCTGGTACAAGCAGTTTTACTTTGAGTCTCTAGCCAGACTATATTGACAGTGTTCTTCAATACAGTTAGAGAATCTCCAAAGAATTTCACTTTTAAAATTACCTTAAATATTAAACTACATGTTTACATGAAAACTGATTCTTTAACAGCACAAGAACCAAATGATTCTGGGCCCCAGCTGATCGTGAGAACTCCTTTAGCTGTAACAATAAATCTCTACAGATTCCTTAAAGCTAGGTTGTTAGTTTTCAGTGGAGGGTTTTTTTTTCCTTAGGAGCTGAACCTGCTTTGATTTTTTCAATGTGATAGATACTTTAATTTCCTCTCTCTTTTTAATTTAAATTTAATTAAAATCTGGCCTCACTGACTTTAACTTTCAGGTCCCGAGTTCTCTCTGTGTTTACCCTCCAAGTGTTTCCAGTACTTTGAGCACATTAGGAATATTAAGCAGTTAATCAAGTGTAAAAAACATTAATTTGTTCTCTAGCATCTTTCTTTTTTTTTTTTTTTAATCAGAAGAATATCCAACAACTAAGCCCATAGATTCCACAGCAAACATTTCATCAACAGGCACTGATATTTTGCTGCACCCTGTCTTCAGGATTGTGAAATAAATCTCTGCTGACGTGAGTGAATGGTGTTCTGTACAGAAAGCATCTCAGCCCCAGCGTAATCATTAAGATTCTCCCCTGCAGGCTGTAAAATAAACCAAGTAACTCCGGTCAAACTGTGTATGTGTGTGTGTTTGTGTGTGTGTACACAGAACAAGCCGATTCCTTGAAGCTACATTAAATTCTCCACCCTGTTCTAAAAGCTGAATGCAATTCAGCATGTCATAAGCCCTGTCCCACTCTGTGCGATCTTTTCTAGTCTCTCAAGCTTGTGTCAGAATTGCCTCCTGTCCCAGTTCTGCCGGTGAACCTTGGATAGCTCTTTTGCAGGCTAGGTTTCCAGAATTTGTTCAGTTAAATGGCAGATGTCAAACCTATTTTACATGGTGGATCCTATTTCCTGGCTCATGCAACAAAGTTATTAAAAGAAGCAGAGAACTTTCAAAGGCTGAACTGTGCCAATACCTTTATTTTTATTGTACTCACTGCTACCACTGGCCCCAAATACCTGGCACATAGTCCAGAAACAGCACATCTTCGAGTCTGGGATATTCATTATCTCTGGAACTGCTTTATGTACATGTAGGTATACTATTGCCTGGCACAAGTCTGGTTTGTCCTCACAGTACTGAAAAGTATCAGCAGTACTAATCAGCTCTGGCTAATGTTAGTTTATGTATCTTTGCACTAGAATTCATTTTGACCCCCCCCCCCCAAATGTCAAGTCTTCATTTGGGAGGAAACTCCATTCAGTGGGCTGGACTGGGGCTATACTTTTTGAAATCCCTAATTTAAGCCTATATAACTTTGTGCAATAATTATAAAACTAATATAACAGTTGTTTAGGTATGAATAAGAACCCTCAGTCATTATGCAGTGATTGGTTTCTGTCATACAATAAAATATCCAAAGAAATGGTCTTTCACATTTCCCCATATCCTACTGAATCAAATATAATGTTTTCAGTCCCTCTTTTGATCACAAATCTTCAGTCTAGGGCAAGGTGGAAAAGCAATTGCCATATAAACATACAGTCTTCTGGGGAACCATGAAGAAAACCTGAAGTTCTGAATTTCGCAAGATATAGGATCCAGTCACTGGAACTGAAAGAAAATGCACCAAACTATTTGTACTAAAGTCCCTTCTCCCTCTGTGCACAATGCAAGCTCCTTCCAGTTCACTGAAACACACAAAATACTGCAAGAACTGTTTGGAAATGGTTTTTGTTCCTGTGTCTAAATACAAATAGTTTTTTGTATTTTCTGACAAAACTTATTAATCTGATTTAACTTGTATCTTTCTGATGAAAGCATGAAAAGCTAGTCAACATTTTTAAAAAAATTCAGGAGTTTCATCAAAAGCATTTTTGATAAATATGTTTTATTATTCTTCTTCCCTAGCACAGAAATCTGGGATAAAACAGCTAATACTAGAAATTTCCTATCGGGAATTTCTGATTTGTCAAAAAAGTAATATTCATCACTTGTAAAATTTAATATTTCATTCAGGCCAGTGAACATAAACAATAATAGATTTGGGTTTTTTAAAAAGGAAAATACAGGCAGCTGGAAGGAGCAAGGTGATTGTCTTCACTTTGAGTTCCAAAATTATAATGCTATTTAATGAAAAAGACTAATACTAGGGAGACACTTATTACTTTGTGATGTTTCTAATATGCTATTTCTCTTATTTCATCTCATTCTCAATCACAGTTAGTCTGTGGTTTTCTGATTAGAAAATAAATGATTTAGATGCATCCCAACAAAAATGATACAGTAGGTCAAACCATATTTTTCCAGAATTATGTAATACTGGAGTCCACATATTTTCCACATATTTCAAATGACATCTGCCAGTACAAATATTTATACGCATTTAGAAAGATTTAATTATTCTGACAGCAAATTTTGCAATATTTGAAATCAATCTTCACTCTAAAAGAATAAAGATCTGCAGGGTAGTCTGCTAGTAGGCATAAACATGCTTGTTGAGTACTAAAGCATATATACAATTCCAGGGACAGAATTCCTTGAGAAATACAGTCTACATCAGACTAAATACCCTAATACGAAACTCTGATGACCACGTGGTTTGGTAAAGATTCAATGGATAGCTATTTAGAGGTGAATTCTGAGTGACTACAGCTAATTCTTTTTCTTTGTGTAGTTAATGATGCAGCATCTCATATAAGCAAACATGAATGTATTCTCATAGCTTTAAAGGTTGCTTTTGAAAGCGGGAAATAGTAGCCTTGATCTCCATAGGAAAGTACTGTAACAGATGAATCTTGTAGCACACAAAGTGATGCTGCAAGCCTATGGTGTTTACTAATTCAAAGGTAAAGTAATTCTACCCCAACCCCATCTCAAAGGCAGGTGCAGGTAAGCAGCAAGCAAAGCAGTTCACGAATCGCCTAACTTCCCAGTCTGTTGGCCGAAGGCAAGCTGGCTGGCCTTAAACCATTGCGCTGTATGCTGCAGGAGAGCAGGAGCTGCTTCATAAGCTGCTCGCCTGATGCCAGAGCAGTAGGTCAAAAACCTAAATGGAGCAATCTCATCAGCTCTGCCAATATAAATTGTCCTTTTCATGGATCCTTTTCAGAGCCTCAGACATGTTTATGGAAGAAGACAGGGAAAAAACACTAACACACTATGAATTCCTGCCTAGGCATACTGCACCGAGATCCATATGTAGACAAGCCCTTGAGGGTGAGGAAAAAATAATAACAAATAATAAAAAACCTGAAAGATGTCTGTGCCTTTGTGAGAAACAGAATTTCATCTTATATTTATCAATGTATTTAGTATACTTTCTTACACATATAACATTATGTAGAAAATGCAGTATGCAATATGTTATAATAAGCACACACAGACCAATTCCCTCCAGACTTCCCTGTTTGTAATCATAAAATAACGTAGGCTGGAAGGGAGCTCTGGAGCTTGTCTAGTCCAGTCCCCTGCTCAAAGCAGAGCTAATGCAGAAGTTAGATCAGGTTGCTCAGGCATCACCCAGGCAAGTTTCAAAAATCTCCAAGCACGGAGATTCCACACCCCGCTGAGCCCTCGTTCCAGTGCTTGACCACCCTTACTGTGAATTTTATTTTCCTGTTATCTAATCAGAATCTCTTCCACTGCCTCTTGTACTTTCACTTTACCCCTCCAAGGATCTAGCTCTGTTTTCTCTGTCTTTCCCTTTAGGCAGTGAGAAACTGCAATTAGATCTGCTCCCCCCTCCAACTCCCCCCAGCTTCCTCATCTCCAGGCTGAACAAATCCAGCTCGCTCTCCCTGTATATATTATGGTCCAAAGCCTTAACCATCATGGCCCTCTATGCTCAGACCGCCCTCTACGGTCCAGATTAAAAATCATGGTTTTTAAAGGTTGTGAAATCTGACGTGTGAAATGTTTGAGGTGCTGAGATTGTGCAGTGTTCCTAAAGATGTGCTCTGTCAAGGTACACTGCTGAAAGGGGAAAAAAGATTTAAATTTATAAAGTTCGTAACTTATGTCAGCTGTCTATCCCTTAAGTGGAATACACTTACTCAGTGTCATCTTTTTAGCTGAGAAATAATACTTTGCTTTGCTAAAGAATATGCTCACTGCAATATCTGAAATCAAGAAAAAAAAACTGAAAAGCAAGTTGTCATTATTTTCTATTTATGAATAGGACAACTCTGGAAAAAAAAAAAGTTAAGTAAGTGACTTGACCCAGGTCACACAAGAAAACTGACAGAGAGAAAAGCAGGATTTTAGCTAGGATTAGTTATATGATAATTTCTGGTGTACTATTAAATTTCTGGATTAGATAAATACTCTCTTTGCACTTAATCCTGTTCTCCAACAACATACTGTAATACAATGCCTTATATGTGAGATATGAAAAGGAACCGTTTATGTTATGTTTTCTAAACATTGTGTTGCTGTATATTTAATTAAGTCCAACCTTTAGTATCAAAACAAATCCCATCAGTTCATCTCTGCCTGTAGGGAGAGAGAATCTGAATAAGAACCTCTAACAGAGGCTATCGTTGCCTTGATTTACCAGGAAAGAAACTTACTTGTTGTGCTCTTTCAAGCATTGAAGAGAGGCTGATGACCAGGAAATGAAAATACCTGTGAAGCTGCCAGGCCAATTTCATGACAGATCAGTCAGGAATGGCACACAAGAATGTGATTTTGGGCATAGCTATTAATGCTCTAGCAAATCATTTGGGGGGGGGGGGGAAGCATCGAAAAGAAGTAATCAAAAGATCCTCCAACAGTGAAGAGGTCAGTGCCAGGTATTTAGCACTAGGACTGTAATAAGTTTACTAATCTTAGTAAATTGGAACAAGAGATACATTAATTCTGTTCATTAGGTACCTCCTGCTGTTATGGTTTGATTATTATTCATAGTACTTGGACACTTCACTTAGGACTGGGTTATTAAGAGTTCTAAATACTGCACATAAGCGTAACAAAAGTCCATCCCAGCTCTGCTTTATAGTTTTACAGAAGAAAGGACTTGATTTGCAGTTCGGGAATGGGCACAGAGGGAGGTTAAGGAATCTATGCCCTTGCTAAGAACTGAATAAAGACATTCTCCATCACAGAGCAGTACCTAATGCCCTCATACCTTGTCTTTCCAGTGGGCTTCTCCCACTGCAGTGATATTTGCTTTAGCTTTGATTCATTTATAAACATCCAGCTAATACATGTCAGCAGCAGCAGCCATCACACACACACACACACACACACACAAATGTCAATGGAGACTAACACTGACACATTTGCATTGCTGTCTGTACCAAAGGAGTTCAAGCAGTTCCAGAAATCCCTGCTGCTCAAAGCAGATCTCTAATAGACAGTGATAGTTCTAGTATTACTGTCTAATTTGATTTTCGGTAGCAAAGTTCTGCCTCAGTGTAAACCTTAGCATTTACAATTAGGCAGAACAGTGTTATTTCCTTCTTTGAACAACTGTCCTTTATTGCTGTGTTTTGAGGTACTTATTCCTGCAAAAATGCTGCAAAATATCTAATGTCTGCAAAGGAGCAGGTCTCTATCAGCTGAAAGGCCCTGGCCTGGAGAATGTGAGACAGAGGATCATACAGACCAGTGTTCAGGGGAGGCCAGGATCTCATGGGTTTTCATCAGCCAGATCTGGATCTATAGGTCTATATAGTGTGATCTGTCAGAACACATTACAGGCCAAAATTATATACACAAAATATCAAAGCTGGGAGGTGCATAACTGCACTAATTCTGTTAACACGTTCCTCCTCCTTATCACCATAAATATGAAATATATCTGATTTTGGATTAACCAGGCCTCAGTCTGAATTCTGAAACTCTTCGTGATTTATTTCTCACAGACCATGCTGCTAGAAAAGTGATTCTCTCAGACAGCAGAAAAACTTTATATTTCCTGGGCTGCCAGCTGAAAAAAAAAAAAGCAACAAAAACTAATGAATAAATATGTAAGCAAATAAATAGTTTTACTTCTAAACTAAGCAGGATACATATGAATCAGAAAGCTGCAATGAAACTGGATTCTCCAAAAAGCTGCTTTTAGACTCCACTCCCCAGTCAGAAGAAGCACTGTGGGGAAAATTAAAAACCTAGCACTGGGCAATTCACTTTCTCCCTTTTCTTTCTGGGAAAGCAAAGAAAAAGATAAAACAGGGCTTCCAGACAGGCAAGGGCTCCTTGTGAACTACTACCAAGCTCTAGTAGGAAATTTCATCAGATGTAGGAATGAACATTAATAAGAAATTCTCACTCTGTCAACTTTCTCCAAAGGCGTCGTGAATTTGTGCACTGTCCGTTTCTGTTTCATAGACAGAATTCCCACTAATGCAGACTAACTGAGGAGACCTAGATGGAAAGCGCATAAGTGCAGAAGGCCTAACTTGGCTATTTCTGTGTATTTGTATAGCACCTATCAGAGTGCACTCTAGTTAGGGTCTTTGGAAACTATGCTGATATATCTTTGCTACAGAAGTTATCACTAAGGATAACATTCATCTACAAATTAATATACCCAAATCTAGGTATCTAGATGTGCACCTTACAGTTTCCATTAGACAATTCAGATTTGATCAATCATGATCCTTGGTAAGAAAAAAATCCTCTTGAAAGCACCAATTGCTGCAGAAGGTGGGTTTAAGTCTAATTTATTTTGCAGATTAAGTATTTCCCCACCAAAACTGTCCTACTGCCTGATTACAGGAGCAAGGTCACCCTGAAGATGAACACAGATCATGCATGCTTCTGTGTCTAGAAAAAAGGTGCAAGGACTGAATTCCCAAAGAACTGATGTTAAGAGAACCTAATGGACTAATTTGCGCAGCGGTGGGCCTTGAAGTCCCGTTTTGAGACTGAGAGTGCACAGTGCAGACCTAAACACCAGAGTTCTAATTTCTCCCTGTTTCAGCGTTTACCCAGGCTTTAAAAAGAAAATATGGCTTGAGAGCAGCTAGGAACAAATATATATGTATATATGAGCAGTAAGAATAACTGAAAAAACAAGAGACTGAACAAAAATTCCTCAAGGGACTGGTAAAGATAAAATTCAATGTCGTGTCAACAAGCTAAACTGCAGAGGAGAACTGGCTAGTTATCCTACTGTGTACTGAGATTTTCCTTACGCTTTTGACACAGGAGGCCTGAGACAAAGCAACAGTGTCTAAGAGTCTGTCCCACCCTTGGAACAAGCCCATAGAACTTTCTCTCCCTCTAGTATATAGTGGTGTAAATCCAAAGCAGCCAATGTGAGAGAGGAATCACATGAAGAATTTTTAGGTTATGAAAATGATTTCTTCTGTCCTTCAGACTTTGTTGTATCCTAAAAAACAAACAAACAAACCCCATAAAACTATGCACTGAATAAATGCACTTAAATACCACACTTTGAAGGCATAAGTATCTATCCTGTCAGGTTTCAAACACAAGTCCAGAGGTGCAGCAAATTATCATAGATCTGGTGATGATATAGATGGCATTGGGATGAGGAACTGTAACTAGTTACCCTAGGCAAGAATCAGATCCAAACAGGTTGCCGTGAACCGGAGCGCCAGACACTGCTGTCACCATACCACCCAGACCCTGTTGTTAACTGTTATGGGAACATCAGATACAACAAAACCAAAAACTTTGTGCTTCTCCCTCCTCCCACTAAAAATCATACAATTTGCAAAGAACTGAAAGGGTAAGGACAAAAGATACTATTTCATCCGCGTAAACCTAATGCATTTCTGCTGGGAAGAGCACACCGGAGTCTTAGAGGCAGTATTCATGTGGAAGAAGTTAAAAGGCATGTTCTAATTTCATGTAAGTCTTTATGTAGGAGGGGGAAAAAAACTAATACTTCAATTTAGATTACATTTTACAGCTACTGCTAGTATAGATAAAAATTTATAGTTTCACAGCTGTAAAGGTTTTAGATTTAATTAGAGGAACTTGTTTCCCTTTATGCGACAACTTTTGCAATGAGGTATCCTCTGACAATTTGCATTAATGTGCCTTATATAATTTTTACTGAGTTCCCCACTGTGAGCTGCTATGCAGTACCATATTTCAGGATACAAATGAGAAAGGAAGTCCTCATTTTTTCTTGGTTGCATTTGGAATTTGTCTGTTATTGATTTATGTTAAGAATGATGGCCATAGACAAAAGATTTCCATCAGCAGATCTAGTAGCTAGTTTTTAGTACACTTGCAATAGAAAGTTTGCTATTAATGAAGTTAATGAAAAATTAAGACAGGGAGTCTTCCTACAGCATTCATTGGCACATTCATATGATAATAAGCTAGAACTTCCGATACACTTTTTGTTCACTCCCTGAAACATAGAAGGTGAGGATTCAAGATCGTTTTGAGTATATATGTTTATAATCCTTCAAGGCACTTGGTTTAAATGTTATATACACTTTTTTTTTTTAAGTTTGTTTGACAAAATCAGTTTTCTACAAACTCCTTTTAATGGGTTCTAATAGCTGATCTTTTATTTTCACTACAACCAGTGTTGAGTTCATTTTCCACTACTTACTTGTGTCTGCACATCTGCCATTTTTAGTATTGCCGTAATACTGGCCAATCAACATTCCCTTTTAAAACACCACAGAACACAAAACAGGTTTCAGATCTCAACATGCCCTTTTAAGGCTCTAGATTTCAAATGATTAGTGCCTGTTGCTTTTAAATTCGCAATGCCTAACAAGTGCTGTTCAACATTATATTTTTCTAATCTCTCTGTAACAAAGTAGAATCACTGTCATATTACACTAGTTTGTATATATACATATATTACCTAAATATAGGTAACTATTTATTAAACACACCTACTTTGTTCTGCATTGCTAACAAATTTTAAAATGCCACCAAGAATTTTTTCTGTTCCTAGTATTTTTTCTTCTTGTTATTAACTCTGCCATATACATATTTCTCTGACACTTTTTATCTTCCCTTATCAACTCTCTACTCTCAAAGTTTTATTTTATATTAATATCACCTTCTTCCTCTTTTTATCTGTTCTTTATTGTGTTTTGTTTATAATTTCTGCCTTCAGCATTTAACAACGATAGGCTTGTAGCCGAAGTTGTCTTCTTTCCTGACTGTGGAATTATAGCTTTTTGGCCATCAAGCTTTTTCTTGTATTTCCGGTTTTCATTCACATTCTTCCTCCTAATTCCTCCCATTCCTCTTTCAGAAATCAACCCTTCTGAAACACTAACTGTGTATATAAACACAATACTGGTTAGGACTGTGCTTTATTTACAAAATTTACTGTAGTTAGATCATCAACAGTATTCCCAGAGCAACTATTAACTTCCAGTGTGGTGATTAAATCATCTTCACCTTTCAACATATGGTAGAAAATAGATTTACTATTTGAGTTTTTAACTTTTTAAGCTAGAAATCAACTATAATTTGTAGTAACTAATGACGTTTTATCATTGGCTGCATATAGCTACCAAACAGAATCTTCTATTCGTAACATTTTTTTCTCATCCACACACTACTATCAGTTGCAAGCTTAAAAAGGGGTCCCTTCGCTTGATTTGGGGGCCCATAACAAACCTCGTCAAGTACTTCTACGTGGGCTTTGTAGCAAGTACATTGACCAAATGCATCATGAACCTGCTGCTACAAGTTATTAGTAACACTTAAACAGCTGGGCAAGTAAAGGATGAGTACCAAGACGGTAGAGAGCCAAGACACTGCCTCTGGTTGCACCTCCTGAGAGTCTCGTCTGTTTGAAATGCTGCTCATGTCAGAATCACCTTCCCAGCGGCAGGCACTGCTGCTAGGTGGGGAAAGACATTTTAACTCTTCCCAAACTCACTCACTTATTACTATTTTTTCCTCTTATAAAATGAAATTGTCGATTTCCTTCCTGCTCAGGCTGCCCTTTTTTCCAAAAACCTCAACATTTTCTGCAAAATGGAACTGTTCTCTTGGCAAGTTCTACTCAGCAGCATACACACTTGTGCAAATGAGGAAAAGAATAATTCATCTCCAAAGACAGAAATAAGCCATAGGAAAGGAAAATGGTCCAAATAAGTGGAAGGATAAACCAAATACTAGCCTAACATTGGATTGTGGGGATAGTCATTGGCAACACAAGAAGGGGGAAGTCTTGTAGGTGCTCCATATTCTGATGCCCTTGATTTGCCTGCTTTTTTTTTTTTTTTTTGGGGGGGGGGTAAGGGGTAAGGGGGTTAGTTTAAAGGAAAAGCTTAATTATGGTTTTGTTTCTTGCATTTTGTAGTATTTATATCTCAAGGGAGAAAGAGAAAACCTGACATTCTATACACCTAACTGGAAAAAAGCTTTTATACTGCACATATTGAAGCTGGTCTTGCATATTTCTTGTTCTGTAAGCAACTAAATAGAAGGAACTGCTATTATCTGGCACTTGAATCATAGTAGGCTGTATTAGCAGACGAGTCCAACAACAAGAAATTGTACATGCAAATTGCTTTTTTCCAGTTTGTCAACTTTTTCCTTAGTAGAACTTACATATATTGCCTAATTTCCTAAATGATAAATTACCAAGCTTCACATTAGATTAGAATATTACTGAAAAGATGTCTATACACTGCTGAAAGAGGCCTTTAGATATGTTCTTCAAACACCATGTACAGTTGCTGAACACCATGATCAGCTTGATTCACCAGTTATGTTACACGCACTGCTAGGTGAGCTGTTTTAGTTCTACCTCTGTACTACAACACAGTAACTGAGGAGTACCAGGTACCTCAGGACACAAGCTCTAAATCGGAGCTAACACTTAACCAAATTCAAGGTCCTTGGTGCTGTGTTCAATCTACATGTTGGTTCTCATTCTGGCTTCAGCCTTGAGTGATTGATGCTTTAGAATTGGGTGCTGGGGTGGGAGAAATAAGAGAAATACTAGCTCACACTCACACTCCCTTGCAGGGATTTTGTCCTGGAGTTCATTGACAAGGGGCACAAAAAAACCCTGTTCAGCTTGGTTACTAGAGGCAGTAGAGCACTAACCCCGCTAGGGCTTTTCATTGCACATCTCAGCAGACCCTCAGGCTACTGTAGCCTAAACATATGGTTTCTACATCTTCTCTTTCAGTTCTATTGCATGCAGCACATACAATACATTTTATTGTATTTAGCCAAGGGTGATATAGTTCTTGAATGTTTTTTTTTCATCTCTATAAGGTATACAGCAGGATTTATAGGACTAATGCAGATGCCTAGAATAAGCACTATCAGTTATCCTGCCTACTTTCCAATTGCCACAGTAGAAAGGTTTTGAGTCTTGTAGGTCCAGAGTCATAGCAACCAGCTCCAAGTGTATTTCTCAGGATTTCTAAAATAAATTCCTATTAAACACCTGAATTCTTTCCTGTGTGGTGATGGTCAACAGCTTTTTTCTATGCTTATGACTAACAGAATAACTGCTTTTGCAGCTGATTGAATATTCACATAGATGTCACAAACAAGCAGGCTTATAACATCTGGATGCTTAGAATCAACACAAAGAGCTAGTCTCAAGCTACAAACTTGCCCCATGTCTTCAGGCCATTATGAGACTCAGCAGCTCATTCCCAAACAGCGCATGGTCCATGTGCTTTGCCTGCATTGAATTGCAGATGGCCACATGCTCATGCTGCCAAGAACGCACAGTACAGTCTTATGATACTGTGTTCATAGGCTGAAGGCTTGTGTGTCTTTTATTATGTATCTCTCTTTTTAATCTCAGTTTCTTAAGGTATTTGCCTAAATTATATTTTCTGGGGCTCCACCTATCCTTCATGAATTCTCTGTTATGTTTCAGAGATTGCTTCTAATTCCTTACGCTCTTCAGGGTAAATTTCATCAGGCTCCACTGTCTTGAACAAACACAACCATCTATTTGTCTGTCTACATAATCATTGGAATTTGCAGCTGTTGTTCACCATTAGTTATAGCCTATCCTGTAAAGGCAGAACAAAGCTGGAGAAACGTATTTTTCTCCACTTCTGCAGATATTTGGATATGCTAAGAGATGGAAATCAGTTGCGAAGTGGTATTTTTTGTTCAAATTATACATGCTACAGTGGGATAGATAAACCTGTCATATACCTATTTAAATCCTGTCTCCAGCAGTTTCTCTAAAATATTTTGTTGTTCTTTTAAAGTATATAATGAGTCAATAAAAAAAAAAGAAAACATACTGTGTTTAATGAGTTATAAAACTCTTTATGATAACTAAGTGATCTCTTCCCAACAGCATTCCAGTAAGGATGAAGTCATATATCCATTAGATATAAATCCATGTGTTTCATAAAACATTTTTTGGCAGTACCCCAGCCACTTTCACAGAATTACTCTCATCCCTTTTATATCAATAATCACTCCTTTTAACCTCAGCTTCCCAGCATTCTCTGTAATCCCTTTCTTATCACATATTCTGTTGTTGAAAGTTGATGGCTTTTTTCCCTTCTTGTCATCTCACTTGACTACTTTACCTCATTTTGTTTACTTTTGTTTTAAATTGAACTGAGGGACCAAGTTATTCACAGTATTGCATAAAAACACTAGATGAATTATAACTAAATACAATATGCCTTCTGACAGTTTCACCTGAAATCTCATAATTAGTCCAAAGAAATACACTCCTTAGCGAATTCTTTCTCTGCCTTGTCTTTTTAGTTATCAAATTCTGTTTTTAATTCTTTGAGGGCAGGGAGTGATGGCAAATCAGTCTCCTTCTGTACAAAGTCTGGCACAATAGGTCCTTTAGGTTCTACTGGAGTGCAAATAATCACCACATTCTTTGGGTGTTTAAATGCCACAGTGATGAGCTTAATCTAAACAGGTGCACAGTCAGATGAAAGAAAGACTTAATTGGGGAACTCCAGCCTTTGAATACCTGATGGGATTTTTCACCTCAATTAAAATTATCAGCAAGCTCAGCACACTTCCCACTCTTGTCCAGAGTAAGTCAGACTTCTCTTAGCTGCTTAGAAAAGGCTAAAGGTAGAACTTACTGAACAAAGAAGAATGAATTCCTCTGTCTGAAATTCCAGGGATCTGCCTAGAGCTCGCAGTGTAATAGGATTCAGCAACACAATGAAGTGCTTCCAGTCCAGCAAACTACATAATCCACTTTAGAGTTCATGTGACTTCAGCCCAATGAACAAAATAATCCACTCCAGACTTTAGGTGATTTCAAACCAGTGAACAACATAATCCCAATTTCGATTAGAAACTATGGGCAAAGAGTAAAGGTTTTATGCATAATTGGCCTGTAACTGTGGTCTATACAGCCAGAGAGGGAATTTGTATTACAAGACACTAATAAATTAGTATTTTAGTACTCAAAACCACTATGGATGTCTGACATTAACTCCAAAATAAGAATGCAATTGTTTCTTTATCCATAAATGTAGATTTCTTTGTTTCATCTGACCTTTGTGGATTATCAGCCAGGGATGACTTGTTTGTCATTTCCAAGTATGTTCATTTCACCTTTTTCTTATCACCCAAGGACACAGATTTTGGATAAAAAATGTCTATTAGTTTTGATAAAAATAACAGATAGATGAAAGATATTTCAATTCAGTGAGTCTGATTTCTTCATTAGTCTGTCTCTCTATATTTTAATGTTCTCATGAATTCTGTAAAGGTCTATGTCTTTCTTTAAACTCACAGAAACCCCCCAAGAGGTGTCAAGGTTAATGTCTGCAAAAGCAAATCTGGGAAACCTCCATTTCTGAGTAGCCAGGTTGGGTGCTGAGAACGTTTACTGATGAAAAACACAATGTTAAAGAGGTCATGTCTGGAGATAGGAACTATGAACACTATGAACTTGACAGTGAGGATGATCACTTTCAAAACTGCTGAAACTTCTAAAAGGGCACACAGCATGTAAGCAATAAATACCTGGAGAATCATGGAGATGTCAAACTTTTTTTTTAACAATTGGGTTGAAACTGCAGAAGATATGAAAATAAGACAACCTTTGACCAAAAACACTCACATATGGAGGGACTGATCCCACCAAACATACCACAGTTCACCAGTCAATAAGTCTTGATAACCTGTTTACATGTTTAAGTGCTCACTGACTTTAATGAGTCTTGCCAAATATAACTGTTCTATGCACTATATAAAATACTTGCAGTTTTAATCTCTAAAATTAAGGTGGCTATTACTGGACTATGATTACTATCTGTAACTGTTGATCAGTACGGTCTTAGTTTGATCTGTTGCCCTACTATCTGTCTGACATCTCCACTTGCTATCTATAGTTTCCATCCATTCCTTCCGAATGGAGAGGAACTGAGACCCCTTCCAAACAATCATTTGTATCCTACAATGTTATATTTGTACAGGTTCACTTTGGCTCTGGTTCATTGCTTAGTATCTTTGGTCTTTTCACACTAGTAATCACAAAGAAAAGGACAAGGCCCTGAGCAAGCTGATCTAACTTTGAAGTTTGCCCTGCTTTAGCAGCAGGTTGGGCTAGATGATCTCCAGAGCTCACTTCCACCTAAATGAATCCAAAAGAAAAAAAGATGAGTGAACTCATTTGCATGAAATGAAGTAAAAGATGTGCTGAGTCAACGAAGGAAGGAGTTAACATTTGCAAAAAGATTTCTTCTGAAGTCACTGAAGTAAAAACTAAACTCTGAATGTGAAAGAACATCTGTGGTTCTAATATTTCTCGTTGTATCTTATTTAATGCTTCCAATGCCTGTCTCTCATTAAGGGTCGTTCTTCCATTTGTTCTAAATATTCCATCTGAATCTCTGAAATTTTCCTAATAACTATTGATTTATATTGGTAGAGACTTTATATATCATTATTCTGAAATCAGGATTTTTCAAAACAGCAATAAAAAACTTCAGAATAACATTTCAAAATGAAGCAGTTCATTAACAAAAATATTTTATTCTAACATTTTACATGAAATGAAATTATTTGATCAATAATTGGTATTTGGGGGAAAAAACATTCATTTGGTCCAAACCTTCATTTTAATGTTGAAGCATTTAATTTTAGCTCCCAAAATAATCGTAGCTTGCCATTCTCTTTCAGTTTTCTCTTTATACCTCAAAACTTCTATCATTAACAATTCTTTATATTAAAAATTGTCACTATTTTGCATGAAAACACGTATCAAGATACCAGGTTTTCTCCTGGGGTGCAAATTATTTTCTGATCAGTTCAAATTGACAGATATTAATAAAAGTGTGTTCTTACTCTGAAAATATCTGTTCACCTATATCAAATATATGTTAGCACACTGGGACTAGGAATCTTTTCATGGTTTGCAGAGCTCAAGGGACCATGCAAAAGGGACCATATTAGATGTGGGTGTCAGTATAATGTGAATAATACTAAACAAGAGTGTATTCCTGGCTGTTCAAGGTGCTAACAGTATACTCGTGGAAATGACCTCTGGCTACCCTATCAATTATTTTAAGATTCTGAAACCAAAAACGCCAAAGAAGTGCAAAATGCTGCTTTAGTGTTATTTTTTACTCAGTTCTAGCTATGTGACTTTCATTCACTTTAATTGGCACTGAAAAGTCTACTCAGTCACCCATGTGCTTGACTGTTAGTAAATGGAGAGTGAAAACAGCTCTTCAGCATCTTCAAAACAAGGGTGTTTGGTGGACAGATTGTCTGGCCACTGCAGTATGATCCCCATCCAACTATGAAAATGTTTGCAAGGAGTAACCTAACTGCCAAAGATGTTTAAGAGCAGTCAGCCAGTTTAAAATGCTACAGAATTTAGTTTTCTGGCAAATGGTCTAACAAGCTTTGCTACAAAATGTCAACATTTGGATTCACAACATCCCAAGATACCTGTTAGTTGCAGCTCTGCTGAAGCTCTGAAGGTTTAACTATCTGAACAATGAAAAATTAGTTAAAGCTGGAAATATAACAGCATTGAAGTCTAACTTCTGTTGAAAACAATGTGCCAAGAAGAGGCAAGAATTCATCTGAGCTGAAACAAACGTGCTAGAACTAATATGATTTCTGTGCTCTGATAGTGCTCTCTTCTCACAAAACTTAGATAAATTTGATTAATTTTAAGATGTAAACTTTATCCAGTGGACTGCTCATCATGCCATGGTGTTCAGATAATAACACCCAGCTTTCTGTTTTGGTTATAAGAGGACCCACTGTAGAAGTAAGTTAGAAGTAAACAGACATAGGCAGTCAGCCCCTTACGAATTTGTTAGATAAAAGGTTAAGAACTTTTTGACCTGATGCGGAAGCTTGAAAACCACTTTCATAAAGCACACAAGAACAAAATTTCCAAAAGTCTTTGAATGTCTAAATGCCTTTATAAACCTGGCCTTTGGCCTAAGCCATAGCAGTACACCCCAGTTTTAATAGGCAGCTGTCAATTTTTCCACTTGTGATGACAGAGCTTAAATCGCATTTTTTAAAGCAGCTTAGAGATTAGGAATGTCAGTCACCTGGATACCCTGATCTTCCAAGATACTTAGGTGTGTAAATATCTCAACTATCTTATCTTTAGGATCTATAGTTCCTTTAAATTAGGAAGTTTGGATAGTAACAAAATGCAATATAGTTATGGGTACTACAATGCTAGTACAGAATTTTTTCAGTAATCCTAACCAGAAGGGTGCTCCTATTGCATTAAGCATTGTACAGACAAAGTGATAGGAGCTTTCAGTCTAAGGGATATTCTGCCAAACAAATGTTAATGGATACCATGGTAGGAAACCAAAATAGGCTAGGCCCTGACTAGCACAGGGCTTTGGGATATCCAGATCTGGGCTTGCGCTGGTAGAAGCAAGAGGAGCTGCCTGCCTAAGCAAATACATTTGTCACAGCTCTTAGAAGAGAGGCAGGAGTGGTGGGGAGCAGATCTTGCTTAAAGTTTTGTTTTAAAATGTGGATTTTGAAATTGGCTGATTTAAATGACATGACAGGCAAAAATTATACATGCATGCGCACACACATATAGTATATCAGACTTACTAGCAAATGTATTTCATTTTATCTTGTCTTGGCATTTTTCCTTGTCTCCCCAGTGCCTTGCTGGAAGCCAGTTCCCCTACCCAGAGGTGCAAGCACTGAGCCTCTGCCTGAACAGACACATGCAACAGCCCATCTTAGTATATGCTGGCAACATGCAAACAGGATGGGGAAATGCAGATCTCAATCTCAGAAACCTTTAGTTTCAGTGAATTAGATCACCCATAAAGAAAATGTGAGGTAGCGTGAAGTCCTTAGTCCCTCACCATATCAGCATAAAGCCAGTTGTTTAGGGTATTGAAAACTGAAAGTTTCTAAACTGAAGTTTCACCCTCAGTCCAGAAACATACTTTAACTATAAATTGATAAAGTTTTGTCTCAGATTCCTCTTTGTCCAGGTGACCATAATTAGTAAAGCTTGTCTTGAAATTGTGTCATCTGGCACCTTTCATTCCTTGAAAATCCCAATCTGGACATAAATTATTTTTGCCTAAACTCCCCATTTACTCCCAGGTTCCTGACTTCAGTGTCATGTCATCTAATTTTATAAGAACTATACATACATTTTAAAAATAATTTTCAAAATGGTCTCAAAGTTATCATTTTATTATTCTATCTGACTTATAATAATTCAGCTCTGGCAGAAGCCTGTTTCCAGTAAGATTTCACAATTTAAAAAGAATTCCAGAGCTCATAAAAAAATAATTTCTACTACACATTAAACCTGTTAGCTACACATTTAAGAAATTAGGCATGCACTGAGTCCCATTAGGGTAATAATAACTCAATAAATAAAGTAATCTCTGAACTGGACTGACTAAATAACTTATTGCCCTAAAGTGCATCAATAAATACACTTTTCAGTAGTTATGCAATAAAAACAGCATAATCTAAAATCATAATGCCTTTTGTTCCTAAGGATCATTTTCAAAATTTATGCTGCTACTTAGCCTTCTGCAGTATGTGCTGAATGTCACAAGTCCTTCATCACGTTTTTGCAAAGGATTTTTAAGACTTAAGGATTTTGATTTTGGATCACTGAATCAAGACAACAATGCGGATATGTTCTTGGAATAATCCATATCCATGCTAAGGAATCTGAGTCTACTTAGCAAAGTACTCCTAGACTCTGTTCTGGACTGTGATATTGTTCGTTGCCCCATTTATAAAGCGTACTCAGGAACAGGTCCTTGATAATGAGAAAATATGTGAAGGCGTACAAGGATACTACAACCTTGTGGTGAATGAATATAAATATATATTAGGAAGCCAATTAATTAAAGCAGAGAAAAAAGTTAGTTTTCATTGGACTGAATGCAAATAGTTATATTTTAATTATCTGGATCCTCCTAAATTTGATTAGCCTTCAGTGTATCTGGGGACATTTCTAGGAAATAGAGTTTTTACATGATATGTCTTTCATACAGTATATTTGTGTACTTTATGAATACATCATTGAGGAAGTCATGTAGTTAGTAGTAAATAAAGAAGGCTTGGCTTGAAGTATTAATAGGATAGTATATAGAACTACTACTGTGATGTTAAAGGAAATTTGTTCCTACCCTAAGGGTCTCATATCACATCAGTTTAGAAGTAGTATTTTTATTCTAGTCCTTTGCTGTATAAAGTGTTTCATCCTGCCTACAAACTTAACTGCAAAGCAATGTAATAACATACTTCTCAAAAACTACCAGAAAGAGAATCTGAGAGACTTTTTTCATAAATATATAGATCAGAGCTTGTATAATTACTTTGTCTGACTGTCAAATATCTATATTTGAACTACCAAATTGAAAAAAAAATGCAGAAAAGTGAAATAAAAATATTAGAAGTACTTGGACATTTTCTAACAGAACAATTATCCATTGAAAAGTGCTAATAAAATAACAGCTTTTGCTGATGTGTTTTAGTTTAGTGGAATATTTCTAGGGAATTTCTGAATAAAATATTTTAAGTTGTATAGTTAGAGATATAAAGGGTATGTATTTTGTATTTCTCATAACAAGATAGTTAAAAAGAACAGTACTAGATCTTTCAAGAGTTCTCCATTTTCTAAAGAAATATCAGATGTATTTTTCATTTTCCATTTATTTTGGTGCTAGAACAAAACAAAACTAAATTTTTAAAAAACAGGCAATCTCTTGCAGATCATGAATTCTGATATTTGGCTGCTCTAGAAAATATCATGTGTGTCAGTTTTATTATCTGCCCTTAATGTAGCTAACCTGAAGTGTTGTTGATATGTTACATGCCTGAAAGCTTCTGCAGTGTGTTGTAGTTCATGGTTGAGAATTTCTTCATTTATCTGCAGAAGGACCAAGGAAGAAAGTACAGTTCTACAATGAGTTTTTCTTACTCTCTATTTTGCCTGGTAAGGCCAACTAACTGGTAAGAAGCAACAGAAAGACAGAGAGAAAGAAATGATTTGTCTCAACTGTTTAGGCAATGACTACCTCTCTACCTAAAACAACAGGACTATTATTTTGATTGGACTGCAGAGTGCTAGCATAAGCCACAAAACTTTTCAGATTACTGTCACAAAATCAATCCTCTTATCCATCATTATAAGGCCTCTAAAGGGTTAGCAAAGAGATATTATCTTTGTTAAGTCTAGACACTTGATATTATGATGATGAGCAGAGTACTGAAGAATCTGAGGATGTATAGCTCTGTATCTAGACAGACTCAATTAACTGTCCCATAAGGATGTGTGAGGTTTCCAGCATCAACATACAGCTGAATCTTAAATGAGGGCAAAGAACAGTCCTGATAAAGAAAAGAATTTTCCAGGTTGTGTGGGATACCTGTAACAGGTACAGCTTTAATATAAAGATTAACAATAAAGATGTACAATATATACACCTATAACTATTACTGAAGTTTATCAGAACTCTTGATTACAATTAATATTTATGTTTTTCTAAACTTGGATTTTACTCACAGGAAGGACACACCCCAATCCTGTCATTTTATCAAGATGTCACTTATTCACTGGAGTCATTTGCATCTGGATTGCAGTGGCTTGCAGATGTGACCTCTTCTGTCACTCTCAAGAGCTTGCTGCTCTTAGCATCTCTAAACTACCACACCACCTTCTGCACAGTGTCAAAAAAGATGACAAATGGGTCCTGTCAGGATAACAGAGATGATGTACTGTAAAGCAGATGATTAAAACTAGAGCCTGGACTGACAAATACACAATGATCCATTCCCTACTGTTCCTACAAGTTGATTTAAGACCTAGATCTCCAAATGTCCAGCATATTTCATGAGAAGGGACATTGCCTGTATGGTTCACAGAGTGTACACCGTGTGCCAAGCCACGCAAATGGGTATAACTCCATTGATGTCAGTGGATATGTGAGGATGGCATCACTTGAGACCTGGCTACCTATCTCAGCTAAAATTCATAAACATCCCTTTTATACAGTACTTTCATTTCTGCACTGGGATACCACTTAAGAACAAGAGATCCTTATGGCTTCACTGCATTAGAGCTTAATTTTTTTTTTTTTTTTTTTACAAACCATCTTAGGAGATGGCTATAGGCATATTGAAAAAGTAGCTCATAAAGCATTATTTTGTATAGTGTTTATTTTATGCTGCTCTCTAAGCTAATAAACCTGCCTCCTTTTTATTAAAAGGAAAAAAAAACCCACACTTATCTACATCTTGCATTCTTTTTCTCTGCTCAGCCATTCCTAGAGAACATAACACAATTAGTCTAGCTTTCTGTGTATATTGTTCAGTTAATTACAGTTTCCTCACATTTTCTGCTGTAATTCTAACAGACGCAAGTTCTACCCCACAACCTTAAGCAATCAAACTAACAGGAAAATAGCCTTATTTTTGCAACCTATTTCATACACATTACAATAGTCTTTGGGGAAGAATATAGAAATAGGCGTAAAGAGACTTGAGGTCTATTCACAGCCCTGCCATACGTTTTCCATCTCACCTCAGGCAAGTCACTTGACCTCTCTGTACACCATTTACTGCTTGAAAATGTGAGAAATAATGCTAAGCTACTGAACTAGACAAACATTGTGCAAAAGAGTATTGTGTAAATTTAGCTCAAATAAATGCCACAAATTTATGTTGATGGCATCAAAGATATTTTAAAGCAGTCAAAAACAATCTGAATTAGCAAATGCTTTGTTCACAAAATATTTATGGGACTCGCAGCAATTTTTTTCTTTATGACCTTACTTAGGAATGCAGAGTTATATTGCTGACTCACTTGCCAAGCAGAACAAATGGGTCCTATTAGTTCCAACTCAGGAGCATAAAAGGAATATATAAAAATTCTTGTCACAAGAAAAAGAAAAAAAAAAAAGGATTAGCAGCAGCAAATGTATCAAGTTTTTGTTTCTGATAAGTACTGGATTTGAGAGTGATTGGGGAGGGGAACAGAAAGAGATACCCAGCTATCTCAACCCAGTTACAATTAAAATCTTTCAAGAGAGACCAAATTTATTTTTGCTGTATGTTCTGGGACCTTTAGCCAATGAGTAGTCTTTCATGCTGTGAGGGGAAAAAAATTAAGATATACACATATATACAGACATGTGTGTGTGTATGTATATAGTATATGTATATATGCATCTTCCTGATTACTGGGGTCTCAAGTACAAAACTGATTCCTAATTCTAGGGAGGTAAGAAGGTTTGGAAGATGAACAATTACATTTTTCAAGATCAAGCTAACAAATTTTAGTATTAGTAAATGAAAATGCTCTTTCATTCCCAGCAGGTGCAGATTTTGCTCAGGGACATGGTTAACACTGTTCATGATTCTACAGTTTTATTCCTACTGTCATTCATAGAAACCACATCTGCAAACCAGCTTACTCTCATTCCTTATTAACACTGATAACCAGTTATCAAATGAATGTTCATACTGACTTAATCTGGTAAAACACAGAATTAATAGGTATGGAAGCTGTGATAAGAAAAAGGAAAGAGAGAGGATTTACTGGTAGATGGGTTAAGATCTATAGGATGAAAATGAAATGCTCTTTCATATGTGTGTCATTTTCCTTTACAGATCTACAAAGTAAATATTAACAAGTTGTTTGAAATGAAGCAAATCATTTACATTTTACCTGTTCTAAAAATTCTTTTCCAATTATTTCAGCAATTGCTCTGTTCTCTTAATACGATTCAACCATTGTACATATCAGCTTTAGCAAGCCATAAAAAGTAATTTTAGGCTTCAGATTTTGTGATAAATTTATCATCAGAAGATTACACATCAGTCTAATTTTATGGCCTGTATTATCCTTCTGTCTAAAAACCTAAAGAACTAATTAAAATACTGAACTAACTGAAATCAAAATAAGCCCCAGACACTAGCTTCTAATCTGGGCAAGCATCTCTTGCTGTGTGAAACATGTGTGTTTCATGCTTCAGGAAAGTTTGCCAAAAGCATTCAACCCCACTGTTCCAGCATGGCCTTGTCTCTACCAGAGGTGCCATTTGCTATTATAGTGTTTCTCCTTGGAAGATCTTAAGGCATCTTCTTAACATGTGCTGACCCTGATATACCAAAGGGATGCAAACTGTCAGCCTAGAAACACACTGTCAAGTCATGGGGATCTAGTGGCTCACCTTTTTCTTAAAATAACTAACTTGTGTAAAATTGAGTGCTTCAAACCATAAAACACTGTGCAATCAATTCACAACTATTAGGATGCTTGTTGAGCAAGCATGTTGCATCTGCTAGGACCTTTTATTAATAGCAGTAGGGGAGGCACAGATGAAGAGGATAGCCCCAAAGGAAGCCTGGACAAGAAAATACAAGGAGATGACAGACGGACTATGAAGGCACGTACGTATTTCTTACTGTTTCTGTGTAGTTTCTACAGGAAGCATTCCCCATGTGCATGCCATCTAAGTGACACCCCCAGCCCAAACAGCATTATGCAGCTTGGTGAATGACAGTGTTAGGGAATATCATTAAAGTTCTTTGCACAGCATTGAGTAATTAAATGAGACCAATGGCACACCAATTTTATTTTACCTCAGAGGCTACACAAGCAGAAAAATAATGGAAAAACTACATTCCTACAAATACTACAAAACTACTACCACTGCTGAGTGGTACTGCTGCCATTCAGCCATTCCTCCCTACTCACCAGCATCATCTCATCAACAGACAGTGTTTCTCCTCTCACTCGCTGCTTCCCTCTTCCAGGGGGACTACAGAAGCAACAGAACCAGTAAAAACAGCTGGCATATTTGTCCCTCTCTAGCATCTCCTTCAGATGTTTGCTTGGGTTAAGCATCTCTTTCACTCTACCCTGGCTACAACCATCTGTTGGTGTAGCCAATAGATGTATTGTGGTCTATTCAGAAGCTCACCCATACAGCTGGAACAGATCTTACCTTATTGCATGGCCTGTCTGGTAGGTCTGCATATGAACATCAGGTGAGAGTGATTCTTATCTCCCAGTCCCCTTCATCTTGCTTTATTTTCTTATTAATTAACAGCTTTCACTCCTGAGGATTATATATGTCCCGTGGCACTTGCCAGCAGGATATCTTCTCATTGCTGCCTCCTGGCTACATTTAAATGTTAATGACTATAGGTAATACATGCAGTTGATTTTATCTTAATGCCTACCAGTTTTAAATGTCAGTGATTAGACTTGTCTGAAATTAATTTTGCTAAACTATATCCTGTTAATTATCTTTTAGCATTTATAATTCTATCTGATGGCCTGTATTGTCAGCTGGGCTGCTAACAGGCGGTTCAGATTTCTGCCTTTGAGATGGGGGGAGGTGGAACAGTCAAGTCTCAACAAAAAGTGGAGTCTGATCTTCCTTGGTGTGGAAAACACTGTCAGGAAAATGCAACAAATGAAACCCCAATAAACTCTAGCATCCAATGCCACAAAGTTTATGTACCTGTTTAGTTGCAAACCCTTTACGTAAAGGATTTGTCTAATGTTTGCTCTTGAAGTCCAAGAGCAGCATATTGTTCAGGAAATGATGACCCACAATCATTAGCTTCATGTAAAAAGAGTAAACAATAAGTGAAATGACTTGAATGTCGTTATTGCCACATTTGTAGTCTGCAGGATAAATCGGAATTGTTCCATATTCATATTTCTAGAGTCATGATGATGGAGACTTTTTCTGTAAAGATAGTTCTGTCCACCAAATTACAGGCAGTTTTGAGAAAAAGGGGGTCATTAAAAGGAAAAAATAATTTGGAGAATATCTGTTTCCATTGTTTTCTTTTCAGATTTTACTATTGCCTCAGTAATATCTGAAAATATCCTCAGTTATCTAGTAGATGAGAAGGCTGGTTCTCAAGTGGAAAGGTATTTCAGGGGCCAGAACTCTAACTTGGTGACAGGAAATCCTATAGCAGGTTAAATTCCCTGTTCTGAAGGCTTCTTATGTGACTTTAAGGTGAAGAGTGAATGTGATTATGAAGACCTCGATAATTTGTTCTTTCTATTGAAAATTGTGGCTAAGATAACATAGATAGGGTTAACACATAGCCGAGGAAGCTCAACATGTCCAAATTAGAACCTAAAAGAGCTGATGTCAGGATATTTGGTGGTGGAAAAAAACATTGTAGATTTAGTATGCCCATGCTGGATCATTCAAAAGGGCTTGAACAAATCCTAAAAGTCTCTGGGCCTCCAGCTACCTCCAGAGCTTCAGCTGGCATGGCCTCAGAACACAGACTTTGGTCTTTCACACTTTGAACAATAACCGATCCTGGTCTTAAGAGTGGGTTCAGATTTGCATTTAATGGACACAGTGCAGAGAAACCTCAGTGTCAGATTTACAAATAAATATGCTGAATATGAAAACAGGTTACTGGAAAGGCGTGTGTGCAGGGGTGGGGGTGAGGGGTAAAGATTTGAAACAGTAGCTAAAGTGTAAATACAATTTTGGAAAGAGTTATAACAACACCCTGTTGTCATCACTGAATGCACCAATAGCATTGTAAATAGGATCCACTGTGCCTTGTTTCTACGTCTGAAAATTATAACGACAGAACTTGGCTACATCACAGAGGAACTGTACAGCGCTCAGATATCAGGGATGTTATGAGCCACATAAACGCTTAAAAGATTGTCTACAGAAAGGTATTCAGCTAAATTAAGCCCTCATAAAGACATTTTAAAAGCGGAATATTAATTTCTGATTAAATTGTTTCTTATTAAACAACATTAACCCTCGCTAGGACCCTTCTACAATGCACTGATGTTCTTAGCTTTTCTTTGTCTCAGCTCATTTTCAAAGCTAACCATAAATTAACCACTCCACTGCAAATATATATTTTTTGTGTCATGAAGGCAAGACTTAAGATCAACACATACGTATGCCAGAGAGACTTTCAAGGGCAAAAGTAATTGACTGCTAGGTTTGAAATAGAAGGCTTGAGTGTATGTTCTGAGATAATTGTACATTTTTACTACAAGGAACCGACTGCCGGTGAAAAACATCATCTTTTCTAACAATTTTTACTGGTGTTAGAAAGCAGTGCTGCCACCATTGACACCTGGCCCAGTTGTTTTAAGATCCAGCAGAGGCTTAGCCTTGAATTGGGAGTAATCAACAGTGTATCATCTTCTTTTCTAGGTCATAATCAATCATAAATTATGGTATTATGAAAATCTAATCTTTTCCTGCCAGAGATGAGTTGTTTAGGTTTTGATACGGTACTTTAAGCACTGCTGTCCATTTCTTTCCAGCTTTTAAGATTGTATTTCCTGGAAGAAGAAGAGAATTTCAAGCAATTCTTGCAGCAAAAGCTGTGATGCTCTGGACACTGAAAGTTTCATGCTCCTGTTTAGCTACATGATAGATTTCTCTGCTCTATCAAAAACAGTGAGTTATAACTTGTCCTGCGCATAGCACAACTATGCTGAAAAAGCCAACTTGAAATGGCCCTGTGACTATCATGATAAAACAAATAGTTAAGAAACTATAGATTCGGTAAAGTTGGTAAAGGAAGAAAAAAAGCAAAAAGGAAATAAAGGCACCATCCAGCATATCTTCAATGGACCAAAATAGAGCAAAATGAGTATCTACCTATATTTTTGCAGCATATTTACTCAGCTGAAAGGACTGATCTGGATGTCGCCACTTTTGTTCTTTCTGCACAAATACAGGCAGTAATTGTAAGAGTTTGAAGTCCTGAAGCTGCAGACTTGTATCTCACCTCTTTCACTGACTGCTAAGATTCTCTTTGAACTTTGCAATACCTATGAATGATTAAGTCCTACTATAGTCTCACAGATGACCTGGGAAAGCATTTTTTCCCACTAGAAAATAAGTATCTTCCTAATGGTGAGGATAATCTAGGTGCTAGGACAGATTGCTTGATTATGTGGAGGTTTTAAGTAACAGGTTAGACAAAATTCTATCAGGAGTGATTTAAGGAAAATTGATCTTGCCTTGGGGCAGAGGGCTATACTAGGTGACTTTCTGAGGTCCTTTCTTGCCATACCTACCAGCTATTCCAAATCACAGAATCAAAAAGGATTGCTGGTACAGCTGTATGCTAGCTTTCAACCCTGGAGAGCAGGATGCGTTGAGACTGGATACCTCAGGGCATTATTAATGAGAAAGAGTGTTTTTCATCATTAGGTCACCAGCTCAGTTGAAGAAAAGCTAAAAAGCCCTCTTAGACCTATTTGATGGCACATCTGTGGGATGAGCTTGTAGAGATGTAAAAATTTGCTTTTAAGTCACAAATTTAACAGGATAATCTTCACTAATTGTTGTACTCAAAAGCAAAGCCAAGAGCTGCTTGAGTTAAAGAATACAAACACCTCCTTATGCCCCATTTCCTCCAGGCTTGATGAAGTCCCTGCTAAAGTCAAAAAGCATGAACACTAGCTGTAATAGCTAGTCATCACGGAATTGTTGGGAGCTGGAGTTGTTTCTCCATATGCACATTGGGAAAAGGAAAAAAAAGTATATAGACTTTTATTATTCACATTTGAGTTTCATAGTTTATTCTGAGCTTTGCATATCTGCCTAGTATTAATAATTTTTCTGCTATTCTACATTTTTAAAAGGAAGTTCAAATGTGGAATGTGATAGGACTATGCGAAGGATATCTAAGGATGGGAAACTAAAGATGCACACTCTTTTACAAACTGCCTCATATTTTCTATGATGTAGCTACAGAGCATATCTAATACAAGCCACACAAATTAGGAGACAGAGCAAATGGGAAAGGCTCACTCCAGAGTAACTGAGAGTGGAAAATCTATTGTATGCTTTAACCTGTCTTCTCTTTTTCTCTAACATCTGTAAAGTGAGCTTGGCCATCTAAATTGGCTAAGCTGCCTAAGTCCAGTTTTGTGTGTCAGGTGGAATACAGAGCCTCCAAATGAGTAACCAGTTACAAAACCCTTCTACAGACTAAGAAACGCAGAGTGCAAGGAGTATGTTCCAGTGACCAGCAAGGCATTGCCTTTCCAGTCCTACGATGCAGGCAGGTTTTGGAGGAAAGAATAAGTCATCAGTAACTATTCAGCACATATCCAGTGCTATTCAACACAGGAAACTAGTGTTGGTTTGTTTTTGTTTTTTGCTTTCCCAGAGGTTTTCATGGAAAAGCCAAATACCAGGAAAGCATCTGTAAAGAAAGTGTTTTGTGAAAAGTGGTTATTTTCAACAAATGCCTGCAAACATTAACACATGAGAATTTGTTCTGTCAATAAATACATGTCTTTGTGACATACTTGTAGTTAGTATGTAAAAACAAAATTAAAGTCAGAAAAATAAAGAATTGATAAAAAAGATATGGGCCTACATAAAAGTCTGTATGAAACTTACTGTAAATATGTATGTGTGGGCTCTGCCTACACTGTGTGTCTCCATACATACATACATGCATTTTCTTTGCAGACTTTGTAGGGATGGGTGTGAAAGAAGGCTGCATTCATTCTGGGAATCACTCATCCATAGCACCTCTTAGAAGGAAGTACAAATTGGAAATGTGACATAGCTGGTCATGCCAGCAGCTGCTGACACCTAGAAAAACATCATACAAGTTTGTGACTGGTGAGGAGGAGAACCTCAAGGAAGACAAGTCATATCTTGGGTGCCAGAATGTCTTGATATGTGTCCAGTTGTATCTGGTTGGCCTGTCTACAATTGCCTAGATATTTTTCACAGTCCTTGGGACAGCTTCACTGCATTTCCAAGAAACAGTAGAGGATTTGCCCGTTGGCAGAAGCACCTACTTGCTGGAAATAAACATCTTTTTCATCTGGTCATGAATGCATGAGACAGCAATGAGATTTGACACCATTTCCTTTCCTTGGTAAGTGGTGTTGATGAAATGTATTTAATCATTCACAAGCAGGTTCTGCTCCTTATTTATTCGGAGCAGTTTGATTCCATAAGATTTGACAGTTTTCTGACATTCCCCAAATTGTTGCAATAATAACAGTGACAATGACAATATCATTTAGAAATCCCTCACACTCTGTATGTGAATGGAGTTACATATCTACTGTAAGTACCAGAATAATAGAACAGCAAATTGTTTTGTAGAGAGAGCTGAAATTAGATTATGCCATGCTGCCAAGAGAGACAAAGGGATGGATGAATTCTGGAAGGAAGTGAAATTGTTATACCCATGAGAACGATGGGTTGCTGTTTCCTACCTCAACGATGTATAAGTTTTTCCCATCTTGGCAAGAGGCAAAAAAACCTGATCAATTCATAAAACAGAACAAATTGCATGTGTTCTATAAACAGAGAGGAAGCATGCAGTTCTCCCAAGTAGCTGACTAAGCTGGGATTTTCAACCAGTATATTTGCTGATTAAGTGCTTTTAATACCGCTGAAAATTCAAGCCCTCAGAAGTAGTCCTAGGTACTTCTGCTGACAGGAATAACACCTCCTCCCTGTATAATCCATCAGACTTCCTGTCTAAAGGCAAACAAATGCTTTCTTTCCCAGCACTGCAAGGAGAGCCTACAGCCTGAACTGTGTTGCAAAAATATGCAAAGCTAAAGGTAATGCCAGATGGGAAACAGGTTGAGCAGAAGAATTTTTTAAGGTGCTGGACTCAAGGGATAACTTATTCTGTACCCTATTCTTGATTTCAGCCACAATCAGATTATTTTAAAAAGCTACCAGAAAATCCAGGTATCAGAAGGTATTGCTCCTAACCTTGGATTAGTGCTTTTCTTAAACACAGAAATTGTGTTCTCTCCCTTCTCAAAAGTACTATTTTTTTTAATATACAATTTTAATTCTGAACATTGCAGTAACTAAACTCTTCATAATCCCGATGAGGTCTTGGCTTCAGGTATGTGGTGGCACCAACTTTCCACTAGTGTATAAGAGCAATGTAGAAGTCACCCAGAGAGGCTAGCTAGTACAAAAAAGAGCATCTTCGATGACTCCAGGAAGGCTTGACTGAACAGAATGGGATGTGTCTGATCACATGTAACTTGTCATAGATCCACGGCAGTCAACGAAGCAAACATGCTTTCTCCCTTTTGACAATCTGTCCCTCAGATTTGAATGAAATTCTCTTATCTATGCCTGGGTATGAAGGAAAAAGTCTGTGGAAAATCAGATGACTTACTCTGGCATAAGAAAGAATAGCATCAGGCCCATAATTTCTAAGGAACCCAGAGTTAAAAGAGGAGTTAATGAAAATCATCATAAAGCAAAAGAAAGTATAAGCTAACAAAGAATATCCTTGAGGAAGTTGAATATGCTAAGCACACTTATCTGTGGAAGATTGTTTGTGCTTTGCTATCAGTTTAGCGCATCATGCCTGTGGTATTATCTAATTCAGTACTACCATTGATCATGCTCATACAGCAGTACAGTCAGAGCGAGAAGCAAGGGATTGGAATGCTTCCTTTCACTTCAGTTGTTCACTGTCTGGTATGTTTGCATAATGCTATATTAAATACAATAAACCATCTCCTGTTAACTTATTGCCAGGATCCCAAAACATCATCCAAAACATCATCATGTAATGAAGAACTTAAGAGTTCCATGGAGGCTGCAGTAGAGGATCTGCAAACATCTCTCTCATGTTTCTTGTTAAATACACTGTTTAGTATAGTCTTGTTTATGCTGTTACAATACATGTATTATAAATTATTCAGGACTGTCTTCTGGTGTAAGTCAGAATAGTTCTAAAAATGTAAAGTAACTGAATTGCTATTGATTCAATTCAGTACCTTCAGGATTATCAACTAAAAGAAAAGGGAAAAGCTAATCTTCCACTACCACAGTGCTACTTTTTCTCTTTTTGTTTCCTTTTTAATTAAAAAGAGAATTTTTCATTACATGCTAGTGTGAAAATGAAAGGTAGGAATAAAAATAGGTCAGAATAAGAAAAGCTGAGAATTTAAAAAGAGGTATCACGTATTGTCTGGAGCCAATAAGGAGTAGACAGTAGGGGCCTGAGGGCAGGGGACTATGATCTGGACCTCCTTCTGTGAGCAGGGGTTTGGAAGAGTAAATACATCTTTAGCTTTTAATATTATGTTTAAGGAGCATTAAAATGTTGTATGAAAACTGCTTTTTAAGTAGTAGCAAACAGCAGGCCTCTCCATAGATTTTCTCCATTTGGATAGAATTGGCATATTATACTTAGAACAGGGCAAGAGGAAAAATAGATTGTGAGTATTTTCATCTGCTTGCTCTTTAGATTGTCAGATTCGTACCATCTAAAAGAAACAAGCGTGTGGATTTCAAAACTGGATTAGATGACATGAATAGAAATTCAACTCCAGGGAATGAAATCTCAGAGGACATAATCCCAGCAAAACCTGTCAAAAAGGGGAGAGAGGAATGGGTGTATCTTGCAGAGCACAAGCAACATGCCCTAATTTGTTAGATATATATGATTCTTCATTGCATGTGGCACTGGGAACCTAAATCACACATCTAACCATGTAAAGATAGAAAATTTTGGCAATAAGATGTTATATAATAGCCTGGATCAAATAATACTGATTCAACCAAGAGATACCTGATCATCTCCATTGATTTAACTAGATATAACCTTAAATCTGTACAGTCAAGGCCTATTTCTCACACAGTGAAAACTCAATGTCCACCTTAATAGAGTTACCCCAATTTATACCAGATGGGTCCAGCCCAATATTTTATGCAATAAAATGGTTAAGAGAAGATGAATATCCTGCATTTCAACTTGCATTATCCTCACTTATGGCTTAAATTCAGTATGAAAATGTATACAGTCTGAGGCACTATCCTTGCAAGGAAGAATTTTCCACATGTGGTCATTAGATCTTATCGAGCTCATATCAGCAGTCACAGGAAGTGACTCTTTCCTAGCAGTGACTCTCAAAAGTCCATGTTAAGAGATAAGGACTGAGGCACAGGAGAAAGATAATGTAGGACAATTTTGTTGTTACCAAAATGCTACCTGTCTCTCCATCATCAGTACAGGAGTGAAAATGATTAACGAATCATCTGATGTTGCAGATGAATAGAATTCATTGCAGTTACTAAAACTGGAATTTGGCCAGAACAGTGTGGTTAATTTTCCTTCCTGTGGTGAAAAGCTGAGAAGATTTTTAATGACCATGGGATATCTGTGGCCATGGTTTTTCATCTCATCTGAAAACAGTTACCTCCTGTCACACTGAGTCCTTACTGCCTCACAAAGAGATCCAAGCTTCCCAGTATCACTTCCCTGCAGTGCCACATGTTTGCATTATACCCTGAAGGATTAATCTATGGAGCATTACACAGTCCTTTTATACACAAATCTTCCAGACTCTATAACCAGAAGGATAACAAGTTGTATCAGATAGACATACCAACCCAGAGGATTGGAGCTGTCAAGAATAAAGCATACACCCCTGCTGGTCTATAGCTGCTTCATCGTATACACCAGACCCAGAAATCTGCAGAGACGCCTCCTGCATGAAAAGCAATACTTTTGTCAAGTGTTACAAGCCAGACTTGTAATCTTCTTTGGACACAGCTTCAGGGGGGCAGATAATCCAAGCTGTTGTGACTCAGCAGGAAACTGTCAGAAAGGGTTTCAAGGTTTCATGGAGTCTGTTGTTCTTTTTACATAGCTTCCCATGTCTTTCAGATTGTAGGGATGACTGTCAGATATCACTTATGATGGAGAAGAGAGTCTGCTCATAAAAGGAAGTCTCAGAGAAGGGGACTGAGTCAAAACAAAGTCCTTTATCCTCACGCAAATACCCATGTTTGTATGTTGCTCTGCTTTCTGAACATTCCTACATTCTGTACAAAAGTACATTCTATACCTTTCTCCATCCCCTCACCTCTCCTTGGATTGATGGGTCATTGTACATGTGAGCAACTTACAGAGAATCTGCATGGAGAAGCAGAAGTTGAAGGAGAAAAGATATAGATAGAGACCTGGGGACTCAGTTGGCATGTACCTGACTGGAATGTCTATACTTCCTCAGTTAGTTCTTCAGACAAAAAGCAGGTTTATCTGCAAGCATGAACTATTCATATTATTAGAGAATATGTGAAAATGGATATGCAAGCCAGTTAAAAATACATAGAATATTCATGTTTCTCACAGCATTCCTTAATATCTTTAGGGTTTTAGAAGGACTTCATCTGCAGGAAATATGGCTGGGGGAGCTAAGGTTTTTCATTGGCTTTTACTTTGATTTTGGCCTCTGGGCGAAGGGAGAAGGATGATAGAGGTCCTTAGCAAGACAGAGGTCCTTAGTAAGAAAAGGAAAAATGTTTTCTTTTTTCATTAACTACTTAAGTAAATAGTTTGAAAAAAACATTTTTTTTTTAATTTAGCAGAAAGTATGTCTAAATTTTGAAAAAAAAAGACTGAAGATTTTCTGGAGTCTTTCAATTACCACTCTTCTGGATCCGGAGTGTCTCAGCATTTGTATAGCACTTAGGACAAAGGAAGACCTCATTTTAGCTGGAGTCTCAGAGAACTACCAATATACAAACAAAAGACAAAAACATGTCTCAGGAGAAGAACAATAAAATATGATTAAAAGTTTGGCAAAATAATTTGTCTTATAAGAGAAAAATGAATGACCCTTGGATTTACTTTAAATTATGACTTTTGCTGTGGTCTAAGTATTTATTTAGAAAAAGAAAATAATCCTCTTTTGATACTTAAGTGTGCCCTAAATACAGATCTCAAATGACTCCTAGATTGACATAGTGTAACTGAAAATTTAGTCATATTTATTAAAAAAAAAAAAAAAGAGAGCTACACTGCAAACCATCTTTTTCATATAAACTACTCCTTCTCCACCAATTTTCCCATCTTTACTGTATTTGGTTTTCCAGCCTCTTCCTCTGTGTTTCAAGGAGAACATGAATTCTTTATTGTCCCCTCAGCCATACTTGCTAAAAATCTCACCCAGTTCTCATCCTGCCCTGCCTTGATAGCTGTAACCTCTTTGTCTCATCCTCCCCTGCCCACCTCATCCCTCTGCATACCTCTGTTTGTGCAAGTCGTGAGACAGAATCCAGATAAATACATTGAAGATGCTTGTTAAAAAGCAGTTTTTCTTCTCTTTAGTTTAAAACATGACAAAATCAATTTTTAAAACTTCACATCTTAAAGTGATTTTGAAGCTCTGAACCCTTTAAGTGATGTGCAAATAGCAGAATGATATCACATTGCCAATCAATTGCTCACTGTTACAAACTCCATTTTCCATGCTTCTTCAAAAGCATGGTATAATCAACAAGTGAGCCTTTAAAATGCAAATTAAACAAAGTACCCCTTTAGACTGAAACAAGAAAAGACTTATCTTTTCACACACTGAGACCAGAAAAGTCTATTTCATCGTAGTCTCTTAGAAAGTAGAACTAAGTGAATGGGAGTTTTCAGAGGCCATTTTACCCAGAGGCCCCTGTAGAGAACTCCCAGAACTTCAATTTCCAAGACTGTGATTATTTAATATAACTAAACTTTTGTGTGTCACCCACACAGAACAGGAGATTACTGCTGCATGTAGCATGGAACTATTCCCAACTGACACACAGTCCCTGCTTCAGAGAAATGTGGAAAACAAAAATCAACAGTAAAAGCAAAATGCCTTTCTTATTATGAAATATGCATGAGGGAAAAAGCCTTCTTGGCCTCTCTGGGTAACCAGCAGAAAGGCTAGCTAAAGGTATCTTAAAATGCTCATAATACTGATAACTCTGTGCTGGGGGAAAAGCAGGCAATTCTGGCATTCTTCTTTCATTTTCCCCCTCCCCTGCCTCCAATGGCCCACAAACGAAATGAATGAAATGCATTCACAGATTTTAAGGCCAGACAGGATTACCATGTCCATAAATCATAACAGTTCTTTTCCTCACCTCAGGAAGGTGTTCAAATAGGTTACAGAGGATTTCCCTCATACCTGGCTTGAATTTATATATATATATATATTTATATATATATATATATTTATATATATATACACACACACACATATATAATATATATATATATATATATATAAACCCTCTTCTTGTTTTAAAGGCTCTGAATAATTTCCAGTCTGTAACCTCCTCCAATAAACTGTTTTAATTTACACTCACTCCCAGGAAACTGCTTCTTATTTCAAGGTTGACTTTCTGTAGCTGGATCACTGGATCTGGTTATTCCTTGTCATTAAGATGGAAATTTCTTCCTTAGCCCCTGCTCTCAGATATCTTCTTTTTGTTTGAGTATCTATTCTTGGCAATCAAAGTTGCCCCTCAACTGTCTCTCTGCTAAACAGAATAAATTGAGATATGTTTTCCAGACCAGTTTAGCTATCCTGCCTTAAATTCTTTTCAGTGATGCTTTCCGTGGCTCTTCCTCATGTGCAAATACCAGAACTGGACACTGTATTCAGACAGCATTCTGAACTAAACCTTCTATTTTGGGGATCTGTTTGTATCACAAAACAAGTAATGCTGTGAGAACAGGTGAAAAACAAGTGTGGAAGTGGATTTTTGTCTGAATTCTGCATACCCATTCAGGATACCTTCACATTATATGCTAAACACAAATTACAACTTGGCTTTCCATTCAGAGTTGGAACCCTAACCCCGGATTACAAAGTTAATCTTCCCATCTGCCTAACCCTTAAATTCTTCAATTCCACTATCCTCTGGTAGTAGTGCTAAAGCCCCATGACTACAGGAGCTGAAGGGCAGTGAACATATTAGGCTAAAAGCAGGTGCAAACAGAGGTTTAATAGAGCACGCAGACAGTTCTAGCTGAATTAGGATCTCGGCTGGGTGAAAATTAAGATGGAAACAGGAAGTCTGGGTGTTTGGTATTACAGATGCTCAACAGCAATGATGCAGAGTAGGGAGGGCAGCAGCCACAGGTAATTATGCCAGTTATGGAAAGTTCACTGCAGCCTCTAAATGCAAATGACTTCAGTGGTTTGAAATGGCAGGAGGAAAGCAAGCTGTGTCCCGCACAGAACCAAGATGACCTAAATGCTTGTGAATTTAGCTCCCCTAAAACAAAAGTGGGAAGCTTGACTTTCCAGTACAGCCCCATAAGCTGTAAATTTTAACATTTCCCTGCTTATAAAGCTGAATTCAAAGACTTGTCACTGCACTTTATACAGTTGAGAAACTTTCATTTAAAAAGAAGGTACATCCGATTATGACACTAGTCTCATTTACCTAAACACATCTACGTTCTGATGCATAAAGACAACTGAAAGGCTGCAAAGATAGGACTGCCTGCAAAAGATTATCTTCAGGAAAACAATGGATACTATTTTTTAACAAATCACCAATATAATCATTAAAAAGAAAGGGAAGAAAAATATGAACAGCAGAGTCTGTCATGAGACCCTTTCTCTCTAGATTTGCTAAATGCTTTTGTACACATCAGTGACTACCCAGGAGAATGACTGCTAACTCCCAATCTGTCACCATGCATGACCAGCTAGCAAGCAGGAGCTAAAAAGTACTGATATTTGCAGGAAGGAAAATTCCATTACTCCTTCAGCAGTTGAAGCCAGCCTAAATCCATCTTAGCAGTGGTACTCATAATCCATCAATTGCAAGCTGCTATTAGTATGAAACACACATTAACTCCTCCTATTACAGCTCTTGGCCTAAAATATATACTCAAAGCATATCAAGGAGAAGTAAAATGGTCAAAGTAATGAGAAGGTGAAAAAAATCTAGACCATGGCATAGCAAACACATAGCAAACACATGTACTTTTCCATTGGAGGCAGGAGCCTTTGTTATTGCACAGTGTTGTCTCCATTCTTGCATCCATTATAGCAGGAAAAGGCAACAGCAATGTCTGAACACAGGGCTTTCATATCTCCACTTCAGCCCAGCATCTTGAGTGCAAGTTCATTCACTGATAGAAAAAGGAAATGGATCTTCTCTGAATCAGGAAAAGTGGTGGGAGGGGGGAGAGAATGCAGTACACAACACCCAGTGGTGGTATACTTGTACAGTCCACAGCATAGTCTTCCTCTGGACCACTGGGCAATGCTGTCACAGAGGGAGCAGTCTTTCTTATTAATAACCGGGAATGTTGTGTGTGCAAACCTCCAGCTGTCAGGTATCTGCATGTCTTGGTTGTGGGAACAACCGGAGGGATAACCTACAGATTTTCTAAAGTATGTATGCCTCTATCTATAACTCTAGATCAGGGATAAAGGTATCCAAACTGAAAGGGTTTCAGCCATTCCCCCCTGCCCAAAATAAGTTGTGATTTCCTAAAAAATACATTAAGCACTAACTTAGAATCAGTAAGATGTTCATCTCGACTTTATAACTTTATGGCGTAACTACTCATGACAATGGCATTTTTAAGCTAGAATAATGGACAGCTAAATCTGAAAAAGTTTCAAACCAGTGATGAGCTGCAGTTTACACACATCCAAAAACCCAAAGAGACAGTCAGCATTTGTTAGGGCCTGAGAGCACTGAGGAGCTGTCATGGCCTTGACCAGCCTCTCCTAAGGCCTCCACCCTCCCCTGCCCTGGCCCAGGGCCCCATTTTAGCCCAGCGTGGGGCTGTCAGTCCCTGCCCCAGCAATGCCCCACCCCGCTCCCCCTCCTTCCTTCACACATACCTGCCCTGCTCCCTTGCTGGGGCGGTGGGATGGGCCCTGGCTGGCAAGGACCTGCCCTGCTGCCACGGGGATCCCCCGCAGCTGCCAACCTGCACTGCACCCTGAGAGCATTAGAGAGAGAGATGGTATTCATTTTCTTTAAGCAAATTAAGGTTTTTCTGAATGGGTTTTAGTTAGTTACACTCCAGTTATAAAATAGCATAAACCTGATGATGGCCAAAATTCTCTTGCTTTTAAACTTGGAACTCTGCTGGTTTCGGATGATGAGTGGTTTGGGACTGCAAGTTTTTTTGGACCTTTTCTTAAAATCTGAATACAGGTCATTTGTGAAATCATTAGATAGAGTTACAGAACTCCTTGCATGCATTTCTCTGGGAACCTCTCTATTTTGGAAACTAAAGCACTCCAGCTATTTCAAAACTTTGAACTTCTCTAAGTGTTCTGGGCCACAAAATAGACTCTACCTTCTGGAGAACTCATGGTTTTCGGCAAATAATGAAATTGTTTGGGGAGGTCTTTAGTGTATTCCTCTTTGCTTGAAGTATAACATGCAAGATTAGTTTCATGATTTCATAATCAGTCAGTCTCAAAGATTTCTTTTAGGGTAATGTCTGTAATGATGTCATGGTATGGCAAGTGGAAAGCATGTTCAGAGATACAGATTCATTTAAAGTAGGATTGTTTGGGTCTTGTTTCCTTATTTCTTGGTAAGACTACTGCTTCACAGTCCTACATATATCCAATTTTCAACTCAAATGCGTTATCGTTAATCACTGATAGGGTTACCTCTGACAATATACAAGTTTCATAGCACAATTTCAGAACCAGCCAATCAACTTCTGGTATGTCTCCTATCCTTGCAGCAGAAGCAGGGAACCTAGCTCTGCAGAAATCTTGTGCCTTTCCTTCAGCAAGACCAGCCAGGCTCTCTTCCCTCCTTGGAACAGCTCTTCAGAAATTTCTATTATTTTTACTTTCTGTTTGGATAAATGATATATGTAGTTTACATGCTATCTAGTATGACTAGTAAGAGAATAAGTTGTACAATGTAAAATCATTTCCAAGGACAGAATGAACAAGTATATTACACAGTTTGGCCTCTTGCCTAGCACACAATTTCATCCAGTAACCCCTTCATTAAGTCTAGTAACTTTTGATTAAAATATTTCTGTGAGAAATGCTCACAGGTGAAATAATTTCTGAAGCTTCTGACACTGGCATGCTTTCCATTTGCTTCTAAGATGTTGGCTTAATTTAGGGTTCAAAAACATTAAGTGCCTGGTCCCATAATTAACCTAATACAAATCTGGTCAGGGAGGGCTGAATGAAAGACTAGTATATGACCTATGTGCCTAATAAAAGCAAACCAAACAGCTTGAATTTTAAATAACAAGTATTCAAAATAAGCCTTGTGTGTAGTTTGCAGACCAGATCAAGAATCATGAGTGGCAATTCCAGGGTGAATAACTGTGACATTCCTTAATTATATTACTGCTGATAAACTTTTTAATTTTTTTGAGATAAATAAAGAGGGACACATATATGGTTAAGACAGATAAAGATAAAAGACAAACAGAGATATAAAAAAGTGGAAATACTTTTTCAGATGTATAATTAGAATTGGAGGGGACTTAGCATTTAAGCAAGGTTAAATGCTTAAAATAATGTTACTTTTTATATATGGAATAGTAATGGACACAATCATAATATTTTTCTTTGTAACAGTGGAAATTAGTGAAGTGGCTTATCCAAAGTTACAGGCAGGTCTGTGGCTGATTCCTAGATTTGCAAATGCTCCACAACTGAATCTCTATTCAGTGACTATTCAGTGGAGCATGTCTTGTTACTTATGCATCACAAGCATATGGTTATCATACAAATATGCTGAATGTTTGTTTGATAAATAAAGCACACAAATGACTGAGTAGAAGTCAGTGGAACGCATGATTTTATCCTCTTGTACAGAAGAGACTATCATGCTTCTGTTCTATGAGGGACACTGAAATAAGTTGAATGATCATTTTTGCCAATTACTTTGCTTGCAGTTCCAAGAGTCGAACATGTGAAAAAGGTTAGCTCATGAATAGAAGGTCTAGCATGTTAACTTGGACTGAAACATCTCAGCATGTTCCCTTTTGGCTTACAGGACACTGACCAAGATAAATATCACCTTTGGGCCTCTTTTCAACAAACTGAAAAAAAACATCTACTGGATTCTGCCAAAAATCTCATCTCTTTCCATTTGGCACTGCTAACATTAGAGTCCTTCTAAGGAATGCTGAATTTCATAAAACTTAAATTCTTATGTCTAATAAATAGTCATAGTTCATGATACTGAAGATGGTTTGGAAAAGCTGGAGAAGCGCAGACACTGAAGAGGGACTTACTTGAATTATCAGAATGATCTCTAAGTGAAAGAAAATGTGACAGGCTCCTTTAACAGACATCCAAAAAACACTTTCAATGTCTTAGAGAAAATAGCACAGTTCCATTTTAAAATAAGCTGGGAAAGGCCTAAAATAAATGGGAAAGCACCTCAAGATTATAATGCAGGATCTCTTATGATATCCGTTAGCAATATGGCTTGGGCGGGTACAGTTCCCTTAACAAGAACACTTTTGCAAAAGAAGTGCCGAAAGAAGGCTACTAGTGTTAATAAGTATCCTACATGATATTATTTGCCTATCTGAAACTATTACGCAGGAGTTAATAGTTCTCTGAAAGCAACAACACTGAGGAGATTAGAAAGTTGCCATCTTATTTGTAAGCTATCTTTCATCACAGGATCTGAGTGAAAAAGGAACTCAGGGAATTACAGACATGAAGCAAAAAAGCATGCATTTCACTGTATGATCAATAGATCTAGTGATCCTATTTCTTCATTCTAGACTGTACTACACAGACTACAGTGAATAAATAAAACAGTGAAGCCAACTAAATATTTCAGCTTGCTGGACAACAGAGTGCATGCATGCATGCATATGTGTGTGCATACATTTGAGAATTTTGCAATCTTCTGTCCTCTTTGGTAATGACTGAAAAATGTACAGAATCAAAAATGCATATTTTCAGTATTAACCTGAAATCACCCAAAATGTGATGGTTAAAACGAGTGAAATTATATTTCCAATGAGACAGACTCATTTTTTTTGTTTACACTGCTGAACAGCCTTTATGTATAGCATACAACAGAAACCGAGTGCTGGCTGTTCGATGCTGTTAACAATTCCAAAGCACCTCCTCTGCTACTGCTAAGGTCTTTCCTTGTGGGTGGCTTAGAAATTCAAAGCCAGACTTTCTGGTTATCCTGGGATCATGGTTTCCAATAGCTCCTTCATTCTGAAGTTAGTGACAGCATACTTGGCTTCTACTGTCTTGCCATTTTAGGTTTACTTTTGCCCAAGTATTTGCCTGAAGTTTCCCCATAGTTTTGATTCTCTAATTCGAAAAATGGCTTTAGACAGACAGGAGAAGTATCCCAAACACCCCCATATCACTATGAAGTAGCTGATTTTTTTTCAAAGTATCCGTAGCCATGTTGTGATATGTTAAGTTCTCAGCATCACTGGAGGCAAAGAGAAAGAAAGGACATTATCGAAAAATCATAATGAAATGATTAAACAAGCAGAGAGAAACCTTGCCAGATAGAAACCCATACTCTCAGGAGATTATAAGGAACAGGATGAAAATACCTACTTAAGAAGAGAGGTGATTGAGACAATTGTTCTGTTTGTAGGAGGAACATAGAAAAAAGGTCAGGTACAAAGCAAATGAAAGAGACAAACCCCCAAACTCTACTAGCTGGCTTACTGGAAGGCCTGACTCTGCGCACTGCTCCCAAGAGGAGAGCCCCATCTCCCCTTACACATCATACCGTCTGCCTGGAGAAGTGGTAGAAATAGCAGCAGGCTCTGCTCTGACAGAGGAAGGGCAGATAATAGGACCGTGACTGTTTTGCTGCCCTAGACATGCTGATAGCCTAGACTACAACCTACTTTGCGTATGCTAGAAGTTGGCTCTGCGTAACTCTTTCTCCTGCCCCCTACCCATCATCATCACCACCCTGCTCTGAATATCAGAGTTAAAACAATGCCAGAAGTGGCAGCAGAATAGAGGTGACTTTACAGGTGTGAGCTGTAATTATCCACAAAGTCCAGAATCTGCCTGGAAGCTTTGTGTTGTGCCCAAAACAGTTCAGCCCTGTGGAAACTAACGTTAAAACAATCTGACCTTGACTCCAGCAACTGTGGGGCTCTGATGGACTGAGTCATACAGCAACATATTGTGTTTCATCTGTTGGCAAATTATTCAAACTGGAATTAAATGGGTACAGGCGCTGCTGACCACCTTCAGGAGGACCTCCAGGTTTGTTGCAACTCAAGGACAATGCACATTTCTGAATTTTCTCTAGATCAGCTTGCACCACAAGGAGGGAAAGATAATACACCAGTAGTGTCTGTGGCTTTTCAGTTTTAGAAACTGTTAAGTGCTTAGAAGTATTCTTGTGAACCTGCTATTATTGCCAGAAGCTTTTAAAAAGGTCCTACACTCCAGCATTTTTGGAGGGCAAATAATAAATGGAGAATGAGAAGTACTCATACAACCAGAATCCCCAGGCTTGGGCTTGGAAAAGGCTGTTAGAAGCTGTCAACAAACGAAAAGGTCTAATGATCCGCAGAACCGGAATTTTTGGCATTTGGGTCACAGTGAGCATGGGCTTGGAAAAACAGCTCTTTTCCATTTGAAAGACAATTATCACTTCTAAACATGAGAAAACTTTGCTCATTTACAGTAACCAATCTTTATAACAACTCTGAGTTTTCATAGGTGACCAAATTCAGTAAGATTACAGAGGGAAAACGTGTATACTTTGAACATGTATACTGAATAGAAATGTTTGTAACATTTGCATCTGTATTCATATGGCATAGCCATTGGATTCTTGAGGCTACTCGATAAATTTGAGGTTTGGGACACCTCTATCACATCAACACATGCCCCTCACTTTATTCATGGATATATTTCTCTATTGCATAGTGGTCAGCCAGCTTTCTGCATCACACACAGTGACTCCAGGCAGAGAAAAATCTATGAAATTCCAACCAATGGATTTAGCAGCTTCCCAGGACAGATTAAGGTCATGTATTTTAAAGTGTCTGGAGACTAGTGATGCAGTTTTCTTTATGGGAGCACTAAACATAGCACAGTCATTTTTTATTAGATCTCTAGCTACTATTGAAATGCACATATTTATATTCCTCATGATAACGTTTCATATTATACTATGAATACTTAGCATGTATAATGAACTTCTAAAGGAATTGATGTCATCTTAACATCTTCCTATGCAACGAAACAAAAAATACACACATGAACAAATTTTGACCAACCGTATGCTCCAGCTCAGGAGAACACTTTAGCATCTGCTTTATGCCTTCTCTGGGGAGTCCTTCTATGCTTAAAATTAAGCAGCTTCTTAAATGCTTTGCTGGATTAGCTCCCTAGAGCAGAAACACAGGATTCTACAGTTTGTCACAATATTTCTGATTTAACGAGTCCCTGTGCTTTTGTCAATTGGCATCTGAACATTAATGTTTTTCAAGTGTAGTTGTTGCTTGAGTGAATATGGGTAATAAAAATCTGTAGTGTTGCACAAGAATACTTCATTCTGTCTTTTCATTTTCCATGAAGATATATTTTCCGAACCCAGCTAATAATAGTGTAAGTTAATTGTTAAGTAGCAGCTGCTGTAGCATTCTTGAAGGGTTTCTGAACACAGTGTTATTAGGAAATATAATTCCAGGGTATTGAAATACTATGCATATTTTTTCATTTTCTCTCTCTCTTTTCTTCTGTGGTCATCATTTTAACAAACAGGTTTAGCTAAAACCTCCCTGGAAAGGTAAGTATTAACAGACCCAATTACTGTAATATCCATAGCTAATCAAGAGCTATGAAGTGGCTCAGCAGGGAGTCCAGCCCGTAGTCTAGAATTGATCTAGGTGGAATTTGTATGTGAGAATGAAATGATCTAATTCATTTCAAATACAGTTTAAGGCGTCGTGAGCACTTGGAGCATATGCTGTGTTTTCGCTACTGGCTCCCAGTCTGCTAATCCTCTAAGTTAAGACCTTGGTCCTACAAAGGACAAAAAAAAAAAAATTCTGAACAACAAAACACTTAGCATATAGCTACTAAGCTCAAGAAGAGAAGAAGGGTTTTTTTTCTTTCTTCTTCTTTGTACTGCTCCAGTGATTACAAGCTCTAATGACAGGAGCATTACATGCTAACTCTAATCATTTGTTCTTCTCTGGACACCAACTAGTGTTAGTTGGAAACAGGTTACAGGGTTAGGTAGGTCTTTGGTATGGACTTTTTTATGTTCTTATTCTGGTAGGTGCGGTACAAAAAATAACTAATCCAGAAATTTTGCAGTGAGTCAGTCTAAGGAGATGGGACAAAAAGGTTATTTTGAAAATATACTAACTAACTGAATGTAACTCATTTAAACCAAGTCACAATGAGCTTAACATTTGCTTAAAGAAAGATTTGGTTAAGAACTCCAGAATCTGACCTTCCTTTTTCTTCTTTTTTTCAGTGTGCCAGCAATACTATGTAAGCTTATTGATAAGAGTGAAACAGAATTTGTCACATCTAATTCATGTAAATATAGTAAAGATCACAGGCAGAAAAAGTGTTTCATTTTTGTTTTACCTCTAAACTACAACTTTAGGAGAAAATTTGAGAACAACATTAACTGCAAGAAAAGCTTTCTGAACAGCTAAAGAGATTAGAAAGTATTACAGGACATTTAATTTTAAGAAAACAAGGATATTTTCAAAGGTTGAGTTTTCCCTTAAGCTAAAGACAGCACATTTGTTTTGAGGACTGCAATGCAGACTGTGCCATGTTCCTTAAGAAGTGAGAAGAAAGAGAAACATCTTCCTGTGTTGTCAGGAGAAAACAGAAATCCAAAATAAATGATGGGCCAAATCCATATTTGGTGTAAACCAATGCTGGCTTGTATGAAACTATCATTTTATTCAAAATAAGAGTCTGCACCATTGCATTTAACTCAAGTTAAAAAAAGGAGAAAAAAGTCTGTCAACTCCACCTTCAGCAGCAAATTCAGTAGGAGGCCTTCTAGCTCAAATACTGCAATGCATTTCAAGACTATGTCAAGAATATAATTAGGGCACACTGAAGCAGAACTCTCCCCAGCAAAGAGCATCTTTGCAGTTTACAGGCACAGGTATACACCTTTCCATTCATAGGAGATGGGACCTGTTTGAGGCACTCACCCATTCACTCATTTGGGGCAGCAGCATTGGGGGCAGCAGGTATAAAACAGACAGCTTCCTTAGCAGTAGGTACATATACCATGTCGTCCCACTTCTCCTTTCTGATCTTGACATTGCACTTTTAAACTAAGACACCAACCCATGGGCTTTCAACCAGTACAGGGATGGAGTATGAGTTATTCAGATATGATACAAAGTGAGAGTTTTTATATGTCATCTCTGTGCATAATCAGTGAGGGCAGATACATGCTCATGCAAAGGGTAATTCAGAGCACAGACATCAGAATTCTGCTTACTTAAGTCAGGTGTGAGTGCCCAGCTTTGGGTGAGTGAACTGAGAAAGGGAAAGAACCAAGACACAACTGCTGAATGCAGGAGTGTGTTCGTGCCTATTCTTGCTACTAAAAACAAATACTGCATAAAGGAAACTCTGAGAGAGAAACCCCTGAAAGGGCCACCAGAGCTGAAGCTCTGTACAAAACATCATTAAGATATGCTTGTGTTTCAAAGAACAAATTTTTAATTTTTCAATTTTCTTAATATAAAACATTTAAAATATTACCAAAGGCCAACAATTGCAGCTTCAGCCTAACGAATACCCATGATCAGAGACTTCATAAACTTGATTGCCTTTTTAAAGTGGTACTATTGCTTCATTAATAAAGGACTTAAAAAACAGTCCTACTGCCCTGAGCTGTTTGGCTACAAATAATAGCTACATTTGCGCATTTGCAGGCCAAATTTCTCAAAAGTAACAAAGCAGTTCTGGAAGCTTTAATTGTTAGTTATCTAATTTGACACACCAAGATGATCTACAAATTAACACTGAATTTCTCACCGTACAAAGAGGCCAGGTATGCAGGCCTCTATGAAGCCCTATTTATCCCATAAAAGATATTTCAGAGGTAATGAAAGCACAAAGGGTATCGCTAAGCTGCTGGTCTTTTCACCTTAATAGGAAAAAAAGAAAAATTAGAAATGAAACCAGCAATTCTTAACCAGCTTGGGAAGCAGCAAAACTATTTCATCTCAGTTCTAGTCACCACAGTACCTATTTCCTAGGGAATAAATAACCCTATACTTAGAAACTGCACCTTACAGAAAAACACTGCATATTACTATAGCAATTGCATATATTATTGATGGATTCTGAATGAACATTTTGCAACACAACTGTGTATATATATTTTCCAGTGGTGGAGCTTAGAAAAATTCTATCATCAGATCAGTTCCACACTGGACAATAATAGACGTATTTTCCATAGGAAACTACAACAAGAGAAAAAAAAGACAACTTTCAAACGGAAATGCTCAGATTTTAGATACATCATTTACAGTTTTCAGTTCAGTCTTCAATATTTTCTGCACATAAATGACAATTTCCAAAATCATTATTTTGTTAAAAACTCATTTTTTTTCACTGAGAAATTTTTCAGTCAGCTTTAATTTAAACCTAAAGACCCTGCATCAGGAAAGGCTCTCAGATGTCCCTTTTAAAACCATTTAGACCTTTCTTTCCTAAACCAAATATACATTTGGGCTTTGCTCCATTATCTTTTTCATGCTAGTAAGCCCCCAATATAAAAAACAGCTTGTTTTTCTGATCATTTTGTGGCTGAAATGACCACCGTTTGCTTTTGTTTGTTTGTTATTGCATGTGCACATTGAGGATACAGTTTACTTCTCTGAATAAAGTGACTGCTTAAAAACCAGGAACCACAGATGGCAGCAGATTGACCCTCTGAACTGTCTTCCATCTTAAGGAAAAGATACTAAGTTAATTTTCCTAAAGATTCAATTTAATTCATCCACACAAATTGGCAATTTTGGCACATGTAAATGAAAACAGGAAACTAGAAACACATAACTTATTTAAAACACATCGCCAAAGTCATAGGACAAAGATCATAGGAAATTACTCCTAAATAAGTCATCCTTGTCTTTCCCTAGGTAAAAATATCTTTGACATCCTATACATTCATACTTTTCATACTTCACCTTGTCCATCCCGTTCTATGTTCTGTCATTGATTATAATAGCAGAGGACGGTGCATAATACGCAATAACAGAGAAGCAGTGAGAAACTTTCTCCAAATAAGTCGTTTTCTTACTTCCTCCTAAAACCATCAACACAGCCCCTTCCTATTCATCAGCTTTATTTGGCTATTAATATTGCACAAATTTTAGGCCCAGCCTCTTCCCTCAGTTTGGCTGCTTCTGTGATGCTTTTTCCCTAGACCAGCTTGACTAGGTTTTGTCCAAAATACCACTCTTCTGTCCCATATGTTACAGAGGATGCTCCTTCTGCTGCTGTGAGCCAGCACCTGCTTCCAGTAAATCCCTCTAGGATTTCAGTGCCCATCAATAGGTTAGAAGAGCATGTGTAGTCTTACTTTTTGGTAGAAATATTTGATTTTCAATGAAGGCAACTTCTCGCTTTTGTTAGCAGCTCAATTTTAAATCCCTGTAGAAGTCACAAGGACAATTCCTGTGCAGACCACCCCTTTCAAGGACTCATCCTTCTCTCTTAAGAAAATAAGCATATTCTGCAATGTAGAATGAAAATAGATCTACATATGAAGCACTTAAATCTTTTATTTTAATTGTGTTTAACTGCTTCTTATTAGAGCAAAACATCCAAGTGTGCCTGTTATCTTCTGGCATTGCATAAAATCCAAGACAATCAATAAGCTAGTTGCACAGGTCATGCCACTGCAGGTTAAAATGACCAGGTCTCTCTGTCCTCTCATGAATATCCCTTCTTATCCTCCCAGAAGGAGCATGTATCAGGCTTTTTGTCACTAGTCAGCTGGTACTGTCATAAAGCACCTGGCTAACTCAATGTCTATAATAATATAATCTAGCATCAGTTCTCAAAAATACATCACACTATAAATTCAGCTCATTGGCAATTACCAGATCTCAGTAGAGTTTGAACCAGCATTTCTGGAACTGTGTAACTGTCAAGTAAATACACACACACACACACACACACATATATATATTTAAAAAACACCAGGATAAGTGTGTGTGACCTGTGCGGGGGGAACGTTGATTGTTTTTCCAAAGTAGTATCTAAAAAAGCAATATGGAGGGACAAGAAATAAATATGATATGTAAGAAAGGTAAAACAGGACTATTACTGATTACTGATTCTTTACTAGAGTTGATCAAGTGTGATCAACAGTTAAATTTTTCATCATCTGACAGTGTTATTTATTTATTTTTAATAAAACTTCCTCTTTTTCAACCACTTTTAAGGATTATATTATCTCTTTCTGCAATAATCTGACAAGATGTCATGAAAGATGATGGAAAACATTATCCTGTCTTCAAAGATCTTAAATGGAGGAAGAAAAAGAGTAGGAAACAATTTATGTGTATGAATACAACTAAATTTACATATCAGCTCAGCAGTTCTACAAATGTTTCATTAATGAAATTTCCACTGAGGACTGTCAAATTCCATTGAGTTACAGCATCATTCAGCAGAAATGCTAGGTTTTAGCATTTTGGCTTATAAGTTGTGTGGGACGTTGGCTAGATTTTAAGTTTATCAGTTGTCTGGGAATTTTTTAAAGAATCAAAAGTGAATTTTTTTTTTAATATTTTTTTCAAAAAACCCACAAATAAGTGATAGTTAATAGCCACTGAATGGCAAAAGGAGATTCAAAATCCAGATTCTTAACAGGACATTGGCTCTGAAACTCCTGAATTCCTTTGGAAAATCTAACTATAAGTGTCAGTTTTCACTGAAATGCAAATGAATAAAAATGGAAAAAGCTCTTCTTGTCTGAGTCCTGCCTGATTCCATTACTGATAAAATATATGTGGTTACTCTTGATAACATGAATGAGCTAATAAGGCATTATGAAAAAGCATGGATTACATTCTGGCATGCACACAAGCAGCAAAAGGTTCTGAAACTGTATTGGGAACTGAAGAATAGCTACCCAGCCTGAAAGATTATATATCTTGATTGCAGGGTTATCAGATGGTTAAAGAAATGGATGAATTTTGCATTTAAAATAAATAAGTAGTTATAACTGCAAATCATTGATTTGTTAGTCAGGACAAAACAGTAACAGTAACCATTGCAGGTTGAACATGGACAGAAATTATTCCCGACAGGCAAAATTTTGTCACTGTAGTTTCAGAACAATTTTAGCATGGCCTAGGATTAACTAATTTTATGAAGAGCTAATAGGTAATTAACGTATTATAATTATCAAAACCCATATTGCCAATATCTGTAATATGATGACACTACCTTTGATGAAAATGCTTCTAATTGTCCATGCTCTCAGCACAAACAGATTATTGAACTGTATGGAGTCTAACAACTGAGGAAACATATTTCAAAGCCAGGCTGATGCAATTTTTACAACCACATTTTTTGATAGAAAATGCAATTTTAACCTTAAAAAAATTCTCACAAATACATTTCAGAGGGTTGATTTTTCCACACTGGTAAGAGAGACAAATAATGATGTTAGAACCATTCTTTATACCACTTCTTTTTCTTTCTTCTTAGATAGGAAAAATAATGAGTAAAACCTCTATTTTTATATACAGTAGAGTGATATTCAGGCAGTTTCACACAGAGTGAAGTTTCAGTGGGAAGTTTAAAGACATAAAAAAACTTTCAAAATTATTTAAATCACCTTCAATTCTTTTTTCTCACAACTCTCTTTCATCTCCCAGCCAATCAAATAACCTACTAATAAAATATGGAGCAACACACCCTAACTGTAAAAAAGTGAGACCAGGTGGTGTTTCAAGTGAAACTGGAGATCAATTTGCAAACGCTTCCAATTGCACATTAGTGCTTATAAAACTACACAGCAGGGAACTAAGTACAAACCACATATAAAAACTACATTTTTCCCCTCAGAGATCTCTACTATGCCATGCCTTTGGGGCACACAGTCACCCTTTCTAATTAAGTTTCTTGTCATGTTTCATGTTTAAAAAAGCCTCCAGAAGTCTGCTGTTGTTTTAAGGTAAGACTAAGTAGGCCTAACTATGCCCAAGTAACTTCTAGGAGGTAGTGTTTTCCATGAAGTACATCTTCAACCCTTCTTAGAAATTAACCCAAGAAACCTCAGACCTATGCCTGAGTTTTCATGATTAGTCCCATATCACACGTGGAGGTGTTCATCTAGAGGAAGTCAAAACAAACAAAAGCCGCACTGTACATCAATGACCAGGAAAACCTCATGGGGGCATTTGTGATGAACACTGTTTCAAGTAAGGTCATGTTTGAATGGGTAAGGCTGGAAGCACAATCTGTTCAGGGTCTCAGTGTAAATGGGTTGTTGCTGGAAAGCCAGCTCATAAGTGTATCTGACTGATCGGTTTTTTTCCCCCCAAAGCCTGAGGGATGGATATGTGGAGTGTAGGGAGTCTTTTCTGAGTGAAATGAAAAGCTTTGAAAATATATTTGAAGTTCACAGGCAAGAAGCTACAAGGACTACACACACTGCACAGACAGAACTTTCTCTTAAAATAACCAATATAGTAACAAGAGAATCTTTGAAGAATACACAACCAATAGAGGAACCATGTGAGAAGGACCAGTCCTTCTCAAAGCTAGTCAGAGCAACAGTTTTACAAATAAAGCCTCCGTCACCAAAGTGAGGGGAAAGTCTGCTCACGGTTAGCCTGTGCTATTTTAAGGGTAAAGTAATAAGCACTACAAAGTGACAGGTTCAGAGAGCCATGAAGTCACATTTATGAGTTTGGGTTTATTAGCCTTGAAAATTCAGCAGCAGAGAAATTTTGCTTCAGCTCTTTCATAATGAGGAACACCTGTCTGTCTGACTTCTCAAAATTTTCCCAGAGAAAGCGTATGTAAATATACTACGTAGTGAGAACATAACAGTTCCAAAATTTGGGGCAAAACCAGGTATATCAGAATATGTCATGCAGTCAGTCAGCTCTATTTCATAGAAACATCAGCCTTCATTTGGTAGGCATCATTTTTCTGTTTTGTCCTTATAACAAGACACTTGGACATCTTTCTTTCTTTCATGACTGGCCCAACTGTGCTGACTGCTGTGACTGAAACCAAGACTCCAGCCACACTCTGTCTACCTGCCCCCTGAATGACCACCAGACATATGATGAATGGCCACTTCCTCCAGTATTCCCAGTGAAAAAATCAGAGAAGCCACACCAAATAATTAGGAATGGCAGGTCATAGCGGTCCTTTGTGCCCACAAACAGCTAAAAAGTCCAAGGATCTTCAAACCTCATTGTGTAAGAATAGAAAGTGACTCAGAAAAGCTTAAAATAGATCCCCAAAATAAAGTTGTAAATCATACTTTGGAAATGAGGTATGGTAAGATTATAGGATACTGTGGCCAGAGCTAAGGATTGGACAAGGGTCTGATTAATTACAGTTTAGATTTTAAAAGTAGACCAGAAGCAGTCTTTGAAGTTGGAACTCATTGCAAGTGGAAGGTTTCATTCTTTAAAATCACCACCGAAATTTTGTGGTGGCCTTGAAAGGCAAATCGGCAAATGAAGCAGAGTTATCCGATTAGAAAGACCAGGAACATTACCTATTGTGATTATGTGAAGCTGCTTAGGAAGGTTTGAGTAATATGTGTGCAACAGACCCCTGCATACAGGAGAGAGAGCCTCTAATCCACCTCAGCAACCTTGTGAGTAAGTGTCATGTTTGACAAAGTGGTTCATGTTGAGACGTACCATCTGTAAGGAATATTAGAGACTCCAAGGAGATGTCATGCTTGATAAAGCTGGTAATGTCAATGTCCATCTGAAGTGCTTGCTAATATTTCAGAGCTTTGAGGAATGGGGGCAGAAAGAACTGTTAGCAATGAGAAAATGATGAGCTTTAAGAAAGCACTTGGGAATACTGTTAATGAAAATGAGCACACTGGAAGCAGACTGTAAGGAAATGGTTTCCGTCAAACTGTTCTTTTTGGGCTATGCTTGTTTTTGTTTTCTTTCCTTTTTTTTTAACCTCTGTTTGGAGAACAATGCCCCAATTATTACAACAATTAGTAGCTTAATGCTAATCTATTTTGCTGTCATTTTACTGTGGTGTTCATCCAGTAATTTTATCTTTTTTCATTACAGATATTAATTTAAACTGTGCATGGAACCCAGTCTGTGCATGAACTCTTTAATCACCCTTTTTACTCCTCAGAAAACACACAGACATTTACAATTCACGTTTCATTATGGTTATGAATAAGACAACCTTCTTTTCAGATCCACCATTCTGTGTTTCTTGACCAAACCTGAGAGGAAGCACAGAACTGTATTTGTTTCTGCAAAATTCTACTTAGCATGAATGGTATGAGGAGCTATTTCATGACTCTCTGATATTTCAGAGCTGATATTTCCTTATCCTAGAATGAGTTTATATAACTATAAAATGGCTCTGGATTATGCTGGTCTATCCCCAGTACTGAATTCCCACCAATTCTTGAATTCTCCGTACTGATATCAGTTGTCTTTTGGTTGAAGATTCGTCATTTGGGACAGTTATGTGCTACCCCAGTGATGCAGAGGAACTTTACAGTAAGCCTGAATTTTAGTTCAGAGGCTTACAAGTTAGATGCAAGTTAAACCAATATCATTTCTTGTATCTTTTTTTTTTTGACATCCAGAACAGCATGCTCATTAAATATTTCATATCCAGTTTTTTGAACTTACTGACCTTTCTCCAGTCTCTGATGCCTTTTTTATTTCATGTTGATTGTCTTAGTTACACATGCAGAGTCATAGTTATTCTTAGAAGAAATTCCCCTTTTCTCTGTCAAAGTCGCAATGTAAAACTCATGGCAAGGGATTTTGCACCAGGGTTAAACTTGGCCCATCTTAAACTGAAGAGGTTGGAAATGGACAGTGTCATTTGCAATAGGGTATTAAACGTATGCCTCATGCATTATAAACCAGAACATAGCCATACAATCTGATTAACAGATTGTGATTTATTCCTTAGCCTTTTCTAATTTTCTGTCTCTTTTGCATTCACTAATAATGCGCCTGTGAGTTTCTGTTAATGAATTAGACTTCAGCTGTACAACAAGTCTTAAGCTGTTCTTCAATTTGTTCTACAGGATACACTGTTTGCTTGAAATAGATTCCTTTACAAATGAATGAATATTAGTCCTAAGCCTCTACTTATGAATGAAGGCTTATTTGTGATAGCAAATTTTAGGAACGATACACCCTTTTGTGGCATTACAGAAAATTCTTCAGTGTTAAAATAAAGATGCATTCTAATCTAACACCGTATGTTAGTGCAGGAGAAAAAATAAAACATACTTAATTTTGATTAGGGCTCTTACATCTTAGATCATTATGGCAAGATTTTTCCTTAAGGAAAAGAGACTTCATTAAAATGTACATGTGCCTTCTTCCTTTACCTCACATGCATTTCAGATGATTCTTTTTCTAAAATAACATCTCATACTACCAGTCAGCTCATTTGTGATACAAGAAATTCACTGTTCCCTGACTGTTCATTTTCCGCTGGCAAAAAATGCTTTAATTAATTATTATAATCTCATTTGCTTGTGTTACAACTATAAAATACCACTTTGCAAAGTTAAAAAGAAAGAAGGCACAGTCAGAGCTGTATCCTGAGTAGCTGTAAGAAGACACCTTACCCTATGAGAGGTTTAATTTGGCCCATAGACTGGATTGGTCCTTCCTCTGTGAGCCATGGTTTGCAGATGGATTTCTCAAAACAGCACAGGGAACAGTGAACAGAATGAAGAATCCTACCACAAGGGTCTTCAATATGAAACTTTCCACTAACAGAAAAATATGCTCTACACTTACTCTGTTCCCGCATGCACAGTCCTATCTAGAAGAGAGGTAAGATATGAAGCTCTAACAAGGTAGCTATATTAAAGACTTAAAACAGGGAAAATACACCTGCCTAAGTGTTAACAAATCCTTAAATGGGATTCTGCAGCAGCCAGTAGTAGTTACACTACTGTATTATCTAATTCCTCGAGGGGAGAGGTTAGGGAGGCTAAGGATGGTCTCTTTCCAACCCAGTTGCCCTTGTTTGTTGGAAGGTCACCAGCCACAACTGCTTTGGATCATCAGTTGCCTATTCTTACTTGTGCACCTTGAGTCATTGAATTTTTCAGACACTACATGCAGTATGATCATTTCTGGTAGGATTTGTTCTGACAAGCTCAGAATAGGCCTATATGTTCCTCCTTTGTTGCAAGTACACTTAGCAGGTCAGCCCTGCCAAGACTGTTGTTTTATTCAGGGGGAAGGTTTATCATTCATTTTCTGGTCAGTCACTGAGAAGTCTCATCTTCATTATATAGTGTCTTTTGGATTTCAGTTTGCTTTCAGTACTGTTTTCTTCTGTTAAAAAAGACAATTTTTATTAAGTTTTTTCAGTTTTATGCTACCAAGCCTGCTGCATCATACCGAACAGCTTTCTTATGACTCAAGTCTTCAAGTCTTTGCTCAACCTCATGGTTCAAGTCAAGCAAAATCTGCTCCACAAACTGAAATCTTATATCTGAAATAGGACAGCCCTTTTTGAAGAGTAGTGTTTATTACAGCACAGAGGCCTCAACTCACTAGCATTCCAAAAATCACACTCCTAAATGTTTAGTGAGAGGTAATGAAATCAGTAAGATAGCTCAGGTATGTGAGATATATGCATACCCCTCCCCAGTTGCTGTTGTTCCCTGTAGTGCAGATATTAGCCATTGTCCACATAAAGGCTCTGCAATGCACCTAGAGGATTTTTAGACACATCTGCTGTAATATTCATGCAATTATTCTAACCACAGTAGCAACTCAGTATCTGTTCTTGGCAGCATGTCATTAGACTATGTATACAGAACAGGGAGGCAATAAAACAACTTCTGCAACAGTACGTGGGAATTCAAATCCATTCTACACTCCACAGCCAAAGAAAATGGATTGAAATATTACTAGAAGAGATCTTTTCATCTGTTACTTTTAGTCCACAGTGACCTCTTTACAATAAAAAATAGATGGCATTTTTTAACAGTCAATATAAAAGGAGTTTGTTGTGCTTCATGGAAACATCCCCTGGAGAACAAATCTTTTATCCTATTATTTACTATTTCTATATATATACCAAAACAATTTAAAGCCAGAAAGATTCTTAATGTGGTAGAGGCTGGAATTCACAGGTGAAAGCCTCTCCATCACTTGGAAATGGTTCTGAGATACCAGCCAACCAGCACCCACTTGCTCAAATGTACTGCAGTTCTGATGGACGGATAGCTTTATGCTGCAATGGCACCCTGCTGATCGATTTATCACACCAACTATTTCTCCACCATGATCCCCTTAAGGAAAAGGAGGAAATAGGAAAGGAGGAAATAGGGAGAATAGAGCCAGAGACATAAAGAGAAGTAAAACAGAAAATAATCTCCATCAAGCTAGTAGCAACATCCCAGTGGCACTAGCAACTGACAGGGCCTTTGTACCACAGGATGATGAAACTTGCAGTAAGTGTTATGTCATCTGCTAGCTCCACCGGTTAAAACTGCAGGGCTGTGGGTCTCAGAATGACAGAAGACCAGAAGAGACATAAAAACTTCATTTAATATATATGGAATTTGTGACTAAAAGAGGCTAATAGCATGCCATTACTTTTTGTGGTTGTTTCATTGAGAGTTCTTTTTGCGATCCCGTATCTCCTGACAAAAATAAAAGAAAGAGGCTATTCATATCTTGTTTTAATCTCTTGCTGTACTGCCTGCTTAAAACTTCCAGTATTGGTATTTAATAAAAATATACAAGAAGATAAAGATAGCTAGTCTTGCTTTCAAAATGGAAGTTCTTGCTGCCCTGTTAATTCTTGTCCAAAAAAAAAAAAAAAAAAAAAGTGGTGAAATTTGGAAATTTAGAAGTCTTAAGATAGAACTTGTTTAGTATGTTAGAACATTTAGAAAAATCCTGGTATATTTGTTCAACATAATGTTATGACTAACCTTTGTTAAGTGATATATTTAAATCACTGGTTAATTCACTTAATGAATTATAATGTAAATTCCAAGAGCTGAGTTTGGGCAGTTTCATTCAATGTGACAATATATTCTGAAGAACTTAAAAGAGATCTTCGATTACCGGTAAGTGAATTTATTTTGAGTCAAACTTGAACTTCCAAAGTTGGAATGGTCAAGCCTAGAACTACAGATTGGGCCACTGTGAACAGAACAAGAAAGGAAATCTCAATACTGTCCTCAACTTCTCCAAAGTGAGAGTGGGAAGCAGAACTGATAAGAGATTTGCCTAAAAGCTGTGTATATTCAATGACGGAGTCTAGAAGCAACATTAATCCTCTGTAGAATGATCGCAGATAGTGGATGGAAGTGAAGCAAGGAATCTCAGAGTCACAGAATGGCTTTTTTTTTCTTTCCTTCCACTCCCATCCCTAGCTATAAAAATTTTCAAAAAAAAAATCTACGCTGTTGAGATGTTTAATTTTTAAAGAGGGAGTAAGCCTACATCTCATTGTATATTTTCATTAAAATGTTATTGAAATAGTTGTTCCTCTTCTGTTTACAGTCCCTGAAAGCCAGGGATTTTATCAAGTACAGTCAGGATTTGAAGTATACTTATAATCAATATTGGTGGGGGAAAAACAGTGATTCCCCTTACCCCCCAAATCAAGAAAGGAATAAAGAAAAACATCAAAAACACTGATAGAGCACTTCCCTTACCCATCTGCTGTCTGAAGCTGGAAGAGTATTCTGAGGAAGTATTACTGGGTTTGGCCCATTCTTTTACTGTTTCTTAGACATCTGATATTAGCCACTACTGAAGAGGGGATACTGACCTGTACGGATCTTTCACCTGACTTCTTCATAAGGAGGGTGGTGCATCACTGGTCACCCAGAGAAGCTGTTTTTCCTCCATCCTTGGAGGTTTTCAGGATTCAACTATACAAAGTCACAACTGAGCTGATCTCGTCTTGGCAGTAATTCCACTTTAAACAGGATATTGGGCTAGAGAACTCCAGAGCTATCTTTTAACAAACATTTCTATAAATCAATGAATATTCTTATGTTCCTATATTATGTTCTTATAAAACGTTTTATAAATTTTAAATTAGTTGAATAAAGAAATGTTAAATATGTACCTATATGCTTTCAAATCTCTAGAAATGGTTTCATGTAACTTTTAATAGAAAAAAAAAAAAACAGAAGAAAACTTTTCAATTAAAAAAACCTTGGGAGATATCAACTATTTTATTTTATTTTATTTTATTTTATTTTATTTTCTCCCATGGGAGGGAGAAAATAAAAAAGCCAATAACATCCTAGATCCAGATGTGACCCCATCATTTTATCAAAGTGTTAATTCACAGCTATTTTAAGCTCTATTCAATGCTACCCATACTGGAGTTCTTCCCAGGAGAAAGCCACTTTCTGTTGGTATTTGCTCTCATTTTCTCAGAATAATCTCTTCCTTTAATGCCTTAAAACTGAATAAAGTTTTATGAGTTATTTGCCTAGAGATGATGAAAGAAGGGGGGGTTGTTTGTTTTTTGTTTTCTCTTCCCTTAGCACAGAAAAATATGGTGAGATTTACCATAAGGATGTATTTTAGACAAGAACTTCCACAAAGACACAAATATGAAATCCATGGCCCCTTTAGACACGTCACTTTCTTAAGTAATTAAATCTTCTGCTCTTCAAGAGCAGCCTATTACAAAGCAAATTGGTACTTTGTTTCTCTTTAACAATCTTCCTTATCCTCTGATATCCTAATCTTGCCAGTCAGTTAGTAGGAGTACATTGTTCCATTTGCTTGAATAAACTACTGTAAAAAGTACTCAATGACCTACATGAACATAATGTTCAATTTACTCCCTAGGACTGAATGACAGAAGAAAGGTGACTTTTAATGATTCTAAAAGCATCAAATGAGATCAATAAACCATCAAAGATTTGATCCCAGGAGACCTCTTAGCAACTCACTTTGCTCATAGTTTCCTTTCAGAGAAGATTGTATGTAAAAATGAAGTTCTCTGTCTGTTAATGGATTTTTAGGCTCTTTCCTATGCATTAAGTAAAGTATAATTAGCACCTGCATTCTTCAGGCTTTCAAGAATGTTACTTCTGTCTGTGTCTCTGCTATTTTCTTGTTGTGATGGAAGTTGCAACCTTTTTTCAAGAGCTTTGTCATAAAAAATATATTGTGCAGAAAAACAATGCTATCCATAGTAACTTGATTTAATAAGAAAATGAACATTTTTCTCACAGAAAAGGCTGGGTTTGGGGCAATAAATAAATAAATTAATTAAAAGGTGAAATATTACAGATAAATATAGATATAGATTCAGTCATTCTCCTAATGTGTCTCATGGCAGTGTGAGCCCTTTAAGGGTCCTTATGTTTTCTACAACACTGAGCTCCTTGGTAGGCCTCTATTTTCCCTGATGAGAGGAAGTAGGGCCAGCCTCTAGGTAGTCGCTGGTTGTAGTAAATCATGGGAATGGTATTTTGATGTGAAAAAAAGAATATTGATCAGTTTAACAGTGACTGAAATGAACTAATTTTAATAGTAAGTTAGGTTTACTAGATGTCCTTAATGGTATTACTGACTCACATTAACAGTCACCTGCTTGATACAACAAAAGAGACAGATTATTTTAAAAGTCTGTATTATGGTAACCTATATGACTTTGCTCTTTCTCCTTCATCCCACTTGGTTCATGGAGGCAGCCAGAACTTCATTTTTTGGCAGATGAACATTTTTCAAATCAAAGCTTCAAATGTATAGTTCACCATATCTCCCTGAGTGTAAGTGCTATTATTCTGTGTGCGTTAATACTGCTTCTACTACTTGTGCAAAATCTGCTCTTAATTGAAACAGCTTTTTATTTGAATTCAAAGATATGACCATAGTGTCTGCAGTCCAAATGCGTTCCAGTGTTGTGCCAGCACATTGCAGCCAGAACAAGAAACTGATCTGAACAAAATGTAATTGACTTCTATTTCCCAAGCTGCATTGTATCTGAACTACACACTTTGAAAAGTAATTTTTGTTCACTTTTAAAAAAATATCAAGAGATATTAGTAGCACAGAGGAAAATTAACTATGTAAGTATATATAAGAAAGTACAGTAATTGCCAAAATGAATCAAATTAGGAATCCAACTAGTCTGGCATCCTATCTCTGACAGAAAGGGGCCTGATATATCAAAGAATAATCACATATTTCATCAAATTGGTCCATGGAGGATTTATATTTACATAACTGCCCTTGTTAGACTTTGATGTGCTAGAGAAAGCTAATGGAGAGGTTTTAGGAATATAACTTTATCTATCTCTTCTTAAAAAGAACTCTAAATATTTAATTTAATAACAAAGTTACAAAGCCATAAGTTTAAGGGACCAAATGGACCTGCTTCTCTGTTCGTAAGTTAAATGCTTGTTTAAAGTATGTGGCAGGAGTATCACTAGCTGATCTGATGGGCAGTTCTGGATTTCAAGGCATTTTCTGAATTCTATTGCTTTCTTTATTACTTCTCATAGGACAATGAGCCCATCACTGACTGTCTCTCTCTTCAATTCCTCAGTAGAAAAATACAGATTATAAAGCTTTGCTTTATCTGTCTTCTTTGTTTGATCAATTCAGACTAAGTTCTTTGAGCCTGAGGCTGGCAGTCAAGAAGCGTATACTTGTAAGGGAGAACAACGAAACCTAACTTCCCTGTGCTCTTTAAGTGTTATGCATATATGCAATATGCACACAGGTGCTCTGAAATATTTCTCACTAAGGCAAAGACACTACAAATCTTGTTCAGACAAATTGAATACTTGGGTATATTATTAAAGTTCATAATTCCACGAGGAAAATTGTAAGCAATTTCTCATGTAGCTCCCCACGTTTCCCTAGAATAATCCCATTATACTGAAATGAAGATATATACCCAGAAGCATTGGTGACTTTTAGGCTAATCTAATGTACTTGGAACTAGGCCACGGAAGTGGTTTTAGCAGTATTTAGAACTACAACCAGTTCCTGAACAGTTTATTTTCACACTAAAGCACAAGCCCTACTCCCTACCACTCAGATGGGATTTTTTCCTTCTTCTCGCACTCTCTTTGCTAACTTGTTTATCCATTTCACTTTTTCACATTTAAAATGGCTTTGTGCAATAATCATTTTGGAAGAAGTTCAAAACCAACATTTTCCATGACAATTTCTCATTTTTTTCTTGCTAAATTTTCAATGAAAATACCAATTGAAAAATAGAAAAATTCTCACAGTTTTGTTCTAGTGTAGTCATGTAAATAAATATCATCATTCCCCCATTCCTGTGAGCCAAGTAATTTGGATTAAACTGCAGAACTTCTGACTTCAATACAGTCAGATAAATCCAGATTTCACTCCACTTCCAATTGCAGTTGTTAATTCAGATATGTCATGGTTTAACTCTTCATCCCCTCGTCTCTAGTCAAAATCGGTAATGACAACAATTTTAATATTTCAAAAATTTGAATCACATGGATACCTTGTAGCTTGTTATAATAAGACTTATATGAAGATACAACACTTAAGAAAAATGTAACATTCTAACATTTAAAGAATTCTGCACTGAAATAACTTCTTTCATAACTTCTTTCCCTGTTCCATCTTCCACTGGACTTCAGATGGACTCTTTATCAGAGGAGTATAATTAAAAATTGCTTAGTCTGTCGCTATACTCTGCAGGTCACAGACAGTGATTTTGTTATGCACCTTGGTGGTCCCCAGCAAAAGCAGACAGCAGCGTCTGATGGACTTTTCTCAGCAACATAGATGTGAGAAATCCGGAAGATGGAAACCTAACAAGATTGAAAACCAGTGGAATCAGCCACAAAAATTTAAATCATAGCCCTTATCTAGGCTTCTTAAAAAATGTCTTTTTCCAGCAAGTTTGAAATAAATATAAAAACTGGCATTCTCTGTAGACAATGGTAAATATCTAGGTGCATAAGATCTGGCTGAAGTGATTTAACAGAAATCACATTACTTGCTTATAACAGAGCGGAATTCAGGTCTCCCATTTATTGGCTCACTCAACTCTACATCAACATCATTTTCCAGTCAAAATATTGATAAAAAATGAAAATAAAAATAGTATTATTGATCAAACAAATTAACTAGTGCATGTTATGGCAACAAACAGTCTTCATTCTTTTTTGTGTCTTGGAAAACAGCTATTGATTGTCAGCATCTGGCTACCAAGCAAAACTTCACTTCAGACCACCCCAGCTTTACTGACAACAGGGATATGCACTTGCAAAATTAAATAAAAAAAAGCAATTATACTTTTGTATAAAAATAGACAAAGATAATTACATTAAGAACCAATCACTGTAAGGCAATAGAAATAAGTGGCCATTGTAAACCATAATGATGGAGTTTTAAGGGTTTACAGACACATATCATATGCATTTTCTCTATTCTGTACCATGTTTCCAGAACATTTTGAACACGTTTTGGACAGAAAAAAGAGTATGTGACTAGCTAAGAACTCATCATGGTAGTATAAATCTCAACTCCTCTATTTCGTGGCAAACAATTTTCCCAGACTTCTATAGATCAGAAAATAGGATAAAGCTCAAATAGCACTGCTGCAGAGTTCAGAATCTCACTTAGAGAAAGATTTCACCTATCAGTTCTCTATGTAACTCAGGAGCACTTCCAAATTTTCTTCTGTAAGTTCTTCCTGATTTCCAAGTCACTAAAAGAAGACCTTTGTATATATTTATATATAAGATACATATGAGATTATTTTCTTGGACAGGTAATGGAAATTTGACAGCAAAAACAGAAACATTAAAACTAATAATTAGAACAAATCCAGGTGTAATCTCATGTGGTCAGTTAATCGTTGGGGTTTTACTTTTATTCTGATCCAAATTTTTCTTTTTTTTGTCCTTATATCATTATCCTTTCCCTTGTTCCAGGGATCACCAGAACAATTTCTTGGGGCTCCTTTTGACTCTGTTTGCTCTAGCCTGACCTTCACTCTGCCTATTTCTGTCTCTCAGGGCAGGGGGGAAAAATCCTTACTCTTAAGCCTTTAGAAGTGCAGTAGATTTGTGCATGTTTGTTTCCTCTAAGTTTTTTCCTCTAAGCTAGAGACAGCTTCATTAGTGTTTTCCAGATCTAAAAAAGAACTATTTTCCTAGTTATATTAGTTTAACAAGATCATTCTATATATGGAGTAAAACAAAAAACAAACAGTGCAAAATCACCACAAGTTATTTATGAGTGCTCAAGGATTGCTTAGCTTTATCTCCTGAGAGATGCCTACCAGCTCACAATGAAGAAAAGGCAGAAAATATCTTGAAGTAAAAATGCCACCTGTAAATTAAGTTTGCCCTCAGTTAAAATAAAGCAATAAATGAAATTTACACTGGTAAGTCACTGATGGACTGAAAAAAGACTGCTCAGAACAAGGTTGTGAGAGCTATTTACAGAACATGACAGAGGGTGGTGTGACAGGATGCCTTTATAAGTGCATTGTTTAACTTCACGTGCAGCTGTACAACCGCAGAGTCAGCATCAGCAAACAAGTTGAAACATACTTGAAAAAATTATGACAAAACATTTTGTCATTTAAAGAAGTTCTGCCAAACAGCTTTATTTCAATTACATTCCTCGGGAGGGGGTGCGGGAGAAATGCTCAGAAAGCAGCCTAGTTTTCTGTTAGTTTAGCCACACACGTGTCCTCAGCACTTCTGGCTGCAAGACTTGCAAACCAAAACTCAAAGTCATTCAGACTAAGGATAAGCACTGATATTCTCAGAATATTTCTATAGTGCTAAATAAAATAGGGCCAGGGATCAGGTTCAAGTATCAGTCTCTTGGACACTGCTTAACTGGGAGCTCACTATCTGATGCTGTTTTGAGCTGCTCTGCTGGTTTTCTACCTCTTCTCTGGAGGGAACTAGACTAAAGCCAAGTGAGTAAGAATCAGTCCATACCATTTCATCAGTTTGCTCTTACATAGTAATATAGCCATAGCCTGAGCTGTCTAAAGTAGCTAAAGTCTAGTTTATCTCCTTATACCTATTATTGTGATAGTCATAAAAGTCAACAAGAGGTAAAAAGAAAAGGATCTGATTAATCTGGGACAAAAAACAATCTTTTCAAAGCACTGAAGAACTCTTTTGGCTACATCCATAATAGTAAACGAAATGGGCCAGGGCACAATCTCTGGCCATGAGGGCAAGAAAGCATGACAAAGGCAGATTTTTTATGATCATTCTCTTTCCCCTCTGCCCCCACAGGATGGTATCATCCCTACAGTCCTAGGCACAGGCTATCCCCTGAACCATGCCCAGACCTTTTGCTAACAGTGACTTCACTCTATTTAAGGCAATCACAGTAAACCTAACCCAATTTTTGAGAAGTACAGTACCATCTTCTGCTACATGTGAGGGGCAGATATTCTTTAAAGGCCCTCCTCCATCAAAGCATTTAAGCATATACTTAACTCTGTTTGAGTCAACTAAAGATCTTTTGAATTGCTTAAAATAAAGAATATATTCAAGTACTCTTCTGGGCTGAGGCCTAAATCCCTTTGCACTTTGGAACTTGTTTATCCAGAAATCTCTCCCTTCACTGTTGTCACAGCTGAGGTTGCAGCTGTCAGCACCGAAGCTCAGCTGCCTGCAGTTGGCAGCAGAGATTTCTCAGCTGCCAGCCTTTGGCCAAATGACCCTCAGAACTGGAGTGGGTTGTGCCTACTGTCATTGCAGGCAGTCAGAAGCTCAGCAAAATACGACGTGCGCGTGTGCATATGTATGCATATGTGTATACACATTTGTGTGTGTATGTGATCTTTCCTGTTTGATGGATTTGTAGCCTGCATTAGGCCAGACGTGCTTTTGTGAGCAACAAGATATTCTGCTTTTCCATATTATGTAAAAATATTCCTTTATTGGGCTGAACCCAGTGTACACTTAAAGCAACAGAAAATTACCTCTTCATGTAAACAGATCTATCTTGTTAACTATCCAGATCTCTAGATTATTTTAATCATAGTTACTTTATAAGATGATAAGTTTGAGATTTTATATTTTGTCTCATTTCTAATAAAATCAAATTTTACTAAATGTCTTTTTAAATCACTGCTCTAATTATTCAGTGAATTTTGAAAATTAAAATGAAGTTAATCAATCGTGTTATTCTCAATTAGTCCTCCCAATTATACTGCTATTTGCAATGTATAGCAAAATGCATATTCATTCCAATCTTGCTGGCCAGCTGGTGCAATTGCTAAATATTTACATCAATATTTCAGACAAGACAGAGCACCAAATTAATCCAAATATTCACACAGCGTTGACCTGATAGAGGCTAATTTGTCTTTTATCAATAAAGATCAAAGATATGTTAGCAACAAGTTGATGTTCATAAGTTTTGCAAGTGACACTTCATCAAAAAGGATGACCACATAATTTGAGACCAATTACTATAATTGTGAACATAGTATTTTTAAATAGATTTCCATTTAAAGAGCATTTACCTGAAATATTTGGGACATAGAACAGTTCTGTAGTTTTATTTAGAGCACTCACCATTCTTGACTTTGATTGTGCAAATGACTTGGCATAGAAATCTTATTACTAGATGATATGATGATGCCCTGCATATGAACAAAACCCTGTTATAAACAACCACATACTACTTCTCACTTTCTTTCTTCCTCATTTTTTTCTCCCCACTTTTATCTTCTCAGTATTGGATCTCAACTTTCTGCCTTAAAAAGGGTGGAATTGCCTCTGCCGTTACTTAAATTGAGGGCTTGTAGAGAAGATAGGATAGCTCTTTTCCAGGTTCTGTATCTACATGTACAGGAGTCTAGGATTAAAGCAGCACGATAATAATGAAGTCCTATTCAGGTGTGAAAACTGTTGTCTTGCATTAACCACGGGCGATTTAGAGGACAAAAAAAAAACAAAAAAAAACTTCCCATGATGTAATATGATTGTAGGATAGGAAATGTCATATGCATTTGCATATACTTTCCCAGTTCTTATAAATTCCCATGGTCATCTACTGTGGACCACTGCCACACAGGATATTGTGTTAGCTGGACCTTTGATTTGACTGGATATCTGTTCTTACACATTCTTATATAGGAACAAAACCAAACAAACAGATCTCTAGACATTGTGCTAGTTTTTATTAATGCTGTTTGAGAAACAGTATGTGACTGTCTCATTGAATGTTGTGAATGTGTTTATTATAATGCAAGATGGAAGAAATGAAGCTGTGTCTCCCTGGATAACTTTGTTTTTACCCAGTCCTAACACACATTCAGAAATGTACTTTCTGTCTCATTACAGAGGACTTATTAAATGAATTACACACCATCAAGCCTTGACTGTTCTTCAGATTATCGTTGCTTCTGCAGCCGCAAAAAAGTGTTCTTAATTCTTTTGATGAAAACAAGTAAGGTCTCTCATGACAGAATTCAATTTAATAGTCTTGAGGCTATTCAATATTCTTTTGTGCTTTTCTTTAGCTATATGGATTTGAAACCATTTACAAACTTTCAGTCTGCTTAGAGTTTATTTGTCTCAGTTATGAAGGCCATTCTGCTCACTGAACAACAGGGCACTTCTACTGTGCAAAATACTGAAGCTCTTTTCATTCTGCATTACTGAAGGTGCAGCAAATGAGCCTGACCCCGACATAGCCAAGGAAGAAGTCCCTGTCGTGCTTCAGTCTTATTGTCTGCAGCGTGTCACACGAAACAGAGTGAAAATGTTCATATATATTCCAGGTGTTGCTGATGGTTCTAACGGGCAGAGTAAATAAATCACTTGGAACTTCACCACAGTTGAGACAACGATTTAAAATATAAAATTGCTCTGGAACAGAATTTCACTGAAGTTGCAGAGCAACTCAAAAAATTCCCCTATTTTCTTCCCCCCATAGCTTCTGACACTGTTTTGTACCTAGTGATACTGACAACTTGCATATCTTAAGACTTGAATTGTCTCTTTCCTATGTTATTTATTCATATTAAAAGACATGGACACAAGTGACAAGACATTCTCTCAGAATTTGACTACCTTTTCTGTGCAAAGATAACAGAATTTACCTAAATGCACAACCAAAATTCTTCCAGGGATGGCAAAATTCACACTTGATGTAACTTCTTGTTTCTAAAAGCCTTCAGGTAGCTTAAAATGCTCAAGTAGGTATGTCAGGCAGAAGCAAGAGTGAGGGCTGGGTCAGGTCAAAGCAGTAGTTACATTCTCTGCCTTGCATATGGTCTCTTGGAAATTACAGCTAACTAATTAGGGCATTTTTTCTAACTGAAGTCAGAATTCAAGAACTTGTATCTTTGTACTGGAGAACCTAAGGAGGTGGCATCCTATCCAGAAAAATTATGTGGTTTATCCACAAATGGACTTTCCTTCACACTCAGAAAACATTACAGCAGGAGTTTCTTTGGGAGCAGGTAGACAGGTAAAATTAATATCTTTATCTCCAGACTACATTACCACTGGTGCTTGTTTGGAAGACATGAAATGTTTTTTTCACACCAGCCTGTGAAAAAATGACAAGGTCATTTTCTATATTCTGACGGTTTACCTCCAATATGCCTGCATTCTCTATCAATACAACACAGAATTGCTGAAATACATCTCATCCGCTTTCATTCTCTTTTTGTCTTCTACAGCAGTGCTGAATCATTTGATACAAATCACCTGATACCAAACTGGGAGGAGTGGCTGATAAACCAGAAGGCTGTACTGCCATTCAGAGAGACCTGGACAGGCTGGAGAGGTGGGCGGAGAGGAACCTCATGAAGTTCCACAAAGGCAAGTGCAGGGTCCTGCACCTGGGGAGGAATAACCCCATGCACCAGTACAGGCTGGGGGTTGACCTGCTGGAAAGCAGCTCTGCGGAGAAGGACCTGGGAGTGCTGGTGGACACCAAGTTAAGCATGAGGCAGCAATGTGCCCTTGTGGCCAAGAAGGCCAATGGCATCCTGGGCTGCATCAGAAAGAGTGTTGCCAGCAGGTCGAGGGAGGTGATCCTCCCCCTCTACTCAGCCCTGGTGAGGCCACATCTGGAGTACTGCGTCCAGTTCTGGGCTCCCCAGTACAAGAGGGATGTGGCACTACTGGAGCGAGTCCAGCGAAGGGCTACAAAGATGATTAGGGGACTGGAGCATCTCTCTTATGACGAAGGGCTGAGAGAGCTGGGCCTGTTTAGCCTGGAGAAGACTGAGGGGGGATCTTATCAATGTGTACAAGTATCTGAACGGAGGGTGTCGAGAGGATGGGACCAGACTATTTTCAGTGGTGCCCAGTGACAGGACGCAAGGCAACGGGCACAAACTGAAACACAGGAAGTTCCATCTGAACATGAGGAAAAACAACTTTACTGTGAGGGTGACAGAGCACTGGAACAGGCTGCCCAGAGAGGTTGTGGAGTCTCCTTCTCTGGAGATATTCAAAACCTGCCCAGACGCGATCCTGTGCAACATGCTCTAGGTGACCCTGCTTGAGCAAGGGGGTTGGACTAGATGATCTCCAGAAGTCCCTTCCAACCTTAACCATTCTGTGATTTGACTTCTGTAGGTACTAGGCAGGTAAAAAATCAAATTAATTTATCTTTTTAAAAACCTACTTGGTAAATAGGTCTACTGCTGTTTTCTTGTAGTTAGAAATCAAGCAAGCAGAAATGGTGACCTGAGACAATCTGCAGTTTTCCAGGGGCCTCAGCCCAAGATTGCCCCTGAGTTTTTCACTCTTACGTTTGCAGAGGATCTCAGAAGGGCTGAAAGCCATTTAAAATGTCACTGTAACGGGGATTATATAAAGAGCTACATGTTGGACTAGTTTTACATACAGACTGCTGAATGGAGCAACCACCAGATTAGCTTTCTTTCAAAAGAAGCAAAGACATGGACTAGATCGTTCAATGCAGTAACACATATATAATCATATTAACTCACGACTGCAGCACATGCTAAAGTCCAAAGCTTCATTCATTTGTATTTTTAGTTTGAGTCTTGGGTGAAATGAATGGTTCTCCAGGGTAAGAAACTTGAGCAGAAAAGGGAGTTCGATCAGACGTAAGCATAACAGCTATAGACAGTGTAAATACAGTGCATTATTGAGAACATGAGCTCATTTACCAAAGGTGGTACAGACAGAGGCTGAGGGATTTTTTGTGAACCTTCTTGCTATAGCAATTTTACATTTCTGTGAAAAGAAGGATTTTCTGCTGTGATGGATCATTTAGCATTGTCATGCATACCAGCATGTGCCTGAAAGAATATTCAGAAAAAAAGGGGCCAATAGGTATTACTGATAGGCATTTGACTAAGTCTAGAGTGCCTGCGTGTTTATTAAAACTCATTATGAGGAGCTGTAACAGGAAATACCTATACTTTCCCTTCTTCTTGCTTGCTCCTGCCCACAGGGTAAGTTTTTACCACTTTTGAAGGAGTGATAGTTGACTATGATCAAGAAAGGAGAGGAGAAAGTAGATGAGAAAACAACTGTTGGACATTTCTTGTCTGGCTGCAAAATACAGGAAGTGCATGCGACTGAGTTTGTCAGCATCCAAGAAGCACATGGGTTGAGAGAGGGGATAAGAGAAGTTCCTTATAGTTCTTTGCTCGGCTGGGATACACATGGGCACAGTCTAGCTGTAATGAGGTTGCTTCTTATTACTAATATTGCTTCATTCATAATCCCGTAAAACATGATAGGTAAATATGTTCTTTTCTAATTAGGGAAGATAATGTTGCATCACAGATGCAGGAAAATTCTGAATAAACACACTGAGCCTCTAGCAAAGATAATAATACTTACGTGTCATGTAATTACTTTAAATATCTCTATAATCAAATACATACTCATTCTTTTTAATGCATTGTGTTCTGTAGTCAAATCTGTTGCTTTCAGATGGTCTTGTAGGATAGGAAAGGAATAGACACTTTCCTTCTGTTTTCATTCTGAGAGACACCAGGAGCTGTAAAAGCATGTGTCATTTATTTATAGCAGAATGCTTTTCTGTACACTCTAGGCTAAGTTTTCAGAGGCAAGCAAGATTGTAAGGGTGTGAGTCTAATCTATATCTAGTCTAATCTTTCTTCATATTTTAACTTACCTCTTTTTACCAAGCTGTACTTTGAAACCTGCTTGCTTAATTCAGGCTCAGGAAAAAAACAAAAACAGATATTTCTGTCTTTCAAGGAGCTGGAATGCAAATATTTGATGAAGTAATCAAAGTTTATTGACTGCAGGAAGGAGTCAGATTCTGCAACATACCTCATTGCTTTGCCCATCTATTAGACAAGGCCCTTGGCCTTTCTAATTGTTCCAAAGTTATGTATTCAGCCTGATGTAAATTCCTTCCTTCAGAAAAGGTTATAATCACTTGAAGGATCCTGCACTGTGGAAATGATGTGAAGTCAGCTAGACTCAGTTCATTGTCATTTCAAGAGGGTACTCAGCTCCCAGTGCTTGAAAGAACAGGCTCTTCATTCAGATGAATTGTTTTGTGGCACTGACACTAGCAGGGTGTGTCTGAAACAAACTAGGTAAAAAAACCTCAATATATTCTGCTTTGCCATTTTCTGTATGAAAAATTGAATGCTTTCCTATTGAAATGTGTTCTGAGTCTCACTGCAAGATAAGGAAAAGCAGGCCTCAAATTAAGGGAAACACAGATAAGTATCAGAAACTTGTGGATTAAACTTAAGCTTCCTGCCCAGTATTCTGTACCTTTAGGCACTACTTTCTAACTGTATAGTCATGATATTTGTTTGGAAAGTAAGACACATGCCTATAAATCACTTCCAGGCACAGTTGCTCATAGGTGCACATTAGAAATAAGCTTACAGGTTTATGCCCACTTTATTAAACATTAAGTGGTAATAGGAGTGCATAATGTAGAACGGAGACTTGACTGTTACACAAATCAAGCAAAACTCAGGGGTCATCATAATCATATTCAGAAGCTGATATGACATGAACTGGTTTTAGTTCAAGACTACATGAAAAGTGGAACAAGAACCAAATTCCCAAGGAATTCAGTTTGACTGACAGGAGTCTGTTCTGAAAATCAAGCCATGTCCACTCAAATCATAACCCACTTGTTCTTAGGAATTGCAGCAGGAGTCACCAGGCTGGCTAAAATGCAGAAAATAACTCTCCTCAGAACCTGTGCTGGGTCACATTATTTATGGTATGGTAAATGTGTATTTTTACTGTTCACATTGTGCCAGCTGCATGGATAGTTTTACAACATTACTTCATAATTCAAATATTGTCATCTTTACATTTAAGTTGTAATATCTGACAGGTTAATACTAGGAAATACCCTGTAACTGGAAGAACAGAAAAAAATGGAATAAATTGCCGTAGATGGTTGACACCTCCATCATCAGAGGTGTGTAAAAGAAGATTAGACATACGTCTGTCAGGAGTGGTTGGTTTTGCCTGGAGCAGGCTTTAGAAAGTTTTCTCCAGACCTATTTGAGGATTCTAAAATCCTATTACAACTCCCAAATGTATAAACAAGAAAACAAAAACAAAGGGTGTGAAAATACCTGACTATCAGTCACCAATAAACAAACAAAGCTGAAAGAAATAAAAGGAAATATTCTCTACCTCACATGTAATGAGTAAATTCCATTTTATCAACCACTGAATGCTTCTCTTTTGAACATTTGAAATCACCTCCCAAAATTAAAACTTGGAGTAATTTTTCTGACATAAACTCTGAAATGATGTATTTAAAAAGTACACAGAAGGTGAAACAGGTTTTGCTGTTTTTATAATGTCATCCCATCAGGGACCAGATATGATGCAACATGAATGATAACAGTATCAGTCTGAAGAGTAAATGTGAATTACTAAAGTTTTGAATTCTGATATAGAAGCTGAAAATATTTTTTTCAGAATAATGTTTCTGTTTAAGAATATCCTGGCATGCTATAAATAGAACTCACCAGCCTGTTTAAATTCAGGAAAAAAGCTTAATCACGGTATATGTGAGTGTACAGTCAGTAATTCTCTATGCTGATTCAGTGAAGAAACATCGTACAGTTGAGAGTCTTGTGACTGTTTCCCAAACCTGTTGATCCCATCTGAGTATCAGCAGTTGAAATATCTTAGTAATAGTCATCTTCAGGTAAAGGGACAGAGACAGACAACCTTAGAAGGTTTTAGCCCAAACCACAGTGACCAGGGATATTAGTTAAACTTATTTCTCAAAAGATGTCTTTAAAATACTATTTCTATTTCCATCAATCATCTGTCTTCATATTGTGTTTTCATCACCCAATTTATCTTCTCTTTTTTATGTATGGCTAGAAGAATCATTTTTTATTCCAAGACCGTATCCATAAGAACCACAGTAGTGTAGCGGGATTCCAGTCAGGTTTTCTAGTTTATAATCAGTAATTCCCAATCACCTCATCTCTCTGTACTGGAGTTTGAAGCATCCTTAAACTAGCCAAGTCTTTGTTAATTCAAGCTGCTCCGAGACACAAAACATTAAAGAGTAAACCATATTTATTCATCTGAGTACATGCTTAGATGTAAATTACCAAGTACTCCCATTTTATTTACAAGATTGCAAAACAAAAATATTTCTGACAAAACAGCTAAAGCAAGGTGAAAATTGGCTTAAATTAGCATGAGTCAATTCCTCAAAACAGTGTTAGTCATATGATATATTGTATTTTATTACAAGAGGGAAAAATGTTCTTTGCAAAAAAGAAATACAAGATAAAAAGAGGTAGGAATCAACTGCTAAGAAAAAGGAATGCCAGTAGAGTTCTAAAAATTTTCACTGACACCACTTAAGAAAGCTTTTGAGGACGCTCCAGTTTGTGGTATGATAATTAATAAGGGAGTTGACCTCTGCTTGAGATATCTGGGATCAGAGTCCTTCTGGTGATGCAGACTTCAAGATCAAGAACAACAGCCAATAATTGTCTGAACTCTGAACCAGCAATGCCCTGAAGATGAGCAGACTTCAGCTACCTCCTCAAACTGAATGCTGACTCTTACTGTAATTAAAGAGCAAATCAAAATTGTCGCTAGTAACACTGCCAAATTCCAATGAAGTTTAAATAAGACTCTAAATGTTGCAGATCAGACACATACTTAACATCAAAGCTGTGAGCAAAGAAAAAAAATATCCGGACAAGCCCAAATAAAAAGATAGGAGAGAGTTCTACGGGCGAATATGTAGAAAATGTTAATATATAAACGGTGCCACAACAGAACCTTTAAAAATACGTTGCATAGTCATTGCCTCTATTAAGCTTTTTGCTGCTGCTCTAAATCATTTCCTTTTCATTGTTCTCTGTCAACTCTTGACCAAAAAAGTGGACAAATTTGTTAAGCAAATGACCAAACTCTTGCAGGAAGGGGACTATCAGTTTGGCAGTGGAAGACATTAGGACCTTCTAGGCCCTAGATAATGAGAAGATAAAATAGGAATCAACTACACCACTTCTAGTCCTTTTCCTTCTATTCTCACCCACAAGTAAAGGGATAGAGTGTTTTTCTTAATCTACTAGTGGAGAAGGTGGATGAAGATGGGAAAAGGGGAAAATAAGCCGTTTGTTTCAGACATATTACACATGATTAATACCTTTTGACTGTAAAGATTAGAAAAGAAAAAAAAACAAACTTGACTGTTCCGCTGAATAAGTATTTTTAAGAGACCTTTGATAGCCTTGAAACAGTTTGAGCTGGTGTGTAACATGGACATGATGATGTCATGCCTTTGGGGTCCCTACATCACAAGGTGTGAAATATAAGAAATCTTTTAGCCTTTTATTCATGTTTTTCTCTTTCCACAAGAAGTGAAAGAATTTTTAAATCCCAAATATTTTTAGAACATTCTTATTAATACAAACAGCTCTGGCAGAAAAGGAACCTCTTCCTACCCTCTGATTTTTGTTTCTTAATTCAGGCTCTAAACGTGTTAAATATTAATCCAAGAGCAGCTTCCTCAAGTGACTGTCTTCAAAACTTTGATCCGATTTCTACCATTTATCAGCTCCTCATATGAAAGTCTTGCACTCTTCATGAAAACATAGCATTAACCAGTAAGTTACAGGCATCTTCAGTAACCACTGTTAAAATACTATTAAGATACACTGAAAAAATTCAGTGACTCTCTGCCTTTCATCAAAATACCCATTCTCTTTCTATTAAAAGGCTTCTTAAAGAAGATATTCCCAGTCTCCATGGGAAAATCAGAACAGTATTTCCAGTAACCTATAGATGTTAACAGACTACTGTAGCTATAAAATTGAAAGAAGCAAGGTGTCTGTAGCCTGTCAACCTTAAAATCTGTACAGAAAGTAACCACAGTAAGACACACCTTGTATACAGAGATCAAGCAACAACCAGATAACATGCGTGGCATAGACTGTGTTTGACGGTAGACTTAGTATCAGAATAAGATCCTCCCATTCACAAAAAAAATGCATGATAGATGATAACTAATAGAAAGATGCAAGATACACATTTAAGAAACTAATTAAATACAGATAAAAAGGGCCTACGACTTGTGCCTTCAGATTTTTTCTTCACAGTGGGTCCCCATCGACTTGCAGGAAAGGGATTACCCTACTCAAAGGGTAGCTCAGTTACAGTAAATGCAGATGACAGAGCTGCAACACCACCTTTTTAAGGTGTTCACTGGGATGCTATTGCATTTTTGTGTATCTTAAGCTCTCCCTCAATGCACAGAAGAATCTAGATTGGCACAACCTAATCAAAAAGACCTTTAGATCAAATTCATAAATAGCTAGCCAGTTCTCCTTCTGCTTTAAGAAAGTTTTTTCCTTCAAGTGAGAATGCTCAGGTTTTATAGTCCTTAGCAAGCCTTTGGCAGCTACTGCTTTCCTCTCACATAGATTTAGAGAAAGGATTTGAGGCTCACTGCATAGATTCTCCTGTGCCTCTTTCCTTTCTGGAGCCGTATGCAGGAAGCAGCCAAAAACTAAAGAAAGAAACATTCCTGCAAAGGAATTACATTTAATAGACTCCCATCAATTCACTGTATTTCATTAGTAGCAGTTTACTGTAGCTGAACTTAAAAAAAATAATAATAATAAAAAAATCCAAATCAAAAGCAGAGTCCCCATGCACTCTAGCTAGTATATACATACAGTCTTGAAGACTGACAGCTTGAGCTAAAGTTTTTCCCTAGTCTTGTAGAGCCAGCTCTAGGGGGAAAGAAAGAAAAAAAAAAAAAAAAAAAGAAAACCTATATATGTTGCCAAAGTAAAGAGGAAAATAACTCTGTAAATTCAAACCCAGAGGCTGACCTAATTAGAAACAAAAATTCTTCCTATATTTCACTTTTAACCAGCAAAAGCATTTTCTTTCACAGTCCTTCCCACCCACCATTTTCTATTCCTCCTTCCCACACTACATCAAAGATTTATCAAAATTCAGCAGCAACTTATTAACACTCCCATACCTTTTTATACTTCCTCCTCTTCCTTAAGGGTGCTATTATTACCACATGAAACCAGATAAATTCTCTCATTCTGTGACTGGTTAGTGTTCACAGTGAGGATAACAGCTGATAAGAATCTTCTGCTAACCTTCTGCTGGCTTTCATGAAGAAAAGTGGATCTGAGAGTGTTAAGCAAGAGAGTATATAATAATATGCAGGTGTTTATATGGGAATTACTTTAGGTAATTGTTTTTTTCTTTTGTTAAAAAAATTAATGGTATGAAAAGATTAAAAGGGGGGGAAGAAAGAAGGGTCAATGCTATATATATATATGTGTGTGTGTGTGTGTGTGTGTGTATATATATGTATTGCTTGGCTTTAATTTTAAAGAAGTAGTTTCAGCAACTTCATAGCTTTCTCTTTTTTTCTCTTTTTGATAGGAGGGACTGTTATCATCTTTTCTGACCCTTCTGCCTAATTCAGACTAGAGTACTTTACCTGACCATTTCTAATTCTGTATCCCTGTAAAGCCATGCTGAAATAAGCATGAAATTAAAATGCACCAGAATGTCAATCAGTCAGCAACCAGCAGAAAATAAAAGCTCTAAATACTCAGGAAGTCATTTAACCAACAACCCCAATGCTGTAATTCACAGCTCCACAGTATGTTTTTCAATGTAAATTATGCTATCTAAAAGTGCACAGAGTGCACCTGAGCTACTGCAAAAGTCATTAACTCGTGATTTGTTTAGGTAATATACTGGTTTCAGGCTTAGCTGTTTCAATATGGTGTCACTTCTGTATGGATCAATTGAACAAAAACACTTACAATGCCTTCGCCTAATATCTAATATATAGGAAATACATCCATAGAGAAAACAAACAGTATAGAAGTAGAAATATTGGAAGCAGCAAGACATTTTTACAAAGAATATGCTCCATATGGACTGTGAGTCCAGCTATTTGTCAATACTACCTAATCCGAGGGACTAAAATTATTCCCAAGTGTCACATACTAATTCAATACAGATTTATTTTCTTCTACGCACCATAATTTTTTGAAAAGGGGAAGTTCTATTTCACTTGTAGAAAGCAGCCTTCACCTACTAATACATTTTTGGGTACCACCTCACAGTACGGTGCTAAACATCTCAAACTCAAGAGGCTAATAAAGTTATTTTTGATAATACAGCGTCAGCCCATAGTCAAGCTAAATGGAAAACATTATGTCAGTCTATGTATCTGTAGGTGCAGAGAAATAAGGAGAGATTTTCTAAAGTATTTTGGTATCTCTGTTCCAAAGAAATACTTTTAAAATCCATCTTGTGAGGAGACCCTTTTCATGGTTAACAAGGTCCATTCCGTCAATGAGACTGGAGGCAGCAAAGAGGAACAGAAACAAACAGAAATAAATCAGAATAAAGAGAGCAAATTCAAGCATGTAATAAAAAAAAGACCTATTCTGTCATTGGTGATGTATACCGATGCCCTGGAAGGATCTGTAATCGAGTAAGAAAAAATGTGGACAAAGAAAATGTTGCTCAGCACTGGTTCAAATATGGAACAGAATGAGGTGCTACTTCATTCAGGGAGTGAGACAATGAGATTCCATCACAAAAGAGCTACAATCTCATCCTTACAAGCCCAGAAACTAGCCAAAATACTGAATAAATGCACAAAGCCCCAGTTTGGAAAGATGCAGCATTCGGACTGGACATAAAAAGAGACCTAGGTGAAACAAGGCAGGTGAAAGGAAGTCCTTCATTTTTGTTAGAAGACCAACTCCTTGCATTTACCCGCACAGTCCTACACAAGAACTGGAGCCACAGGATGCTGTAGACACATACTTGCAAACAGAAACTTCTACAGAAACTTCAACACTACAGTAACTTCAACACTACAGTGACAACAGTACCAACCTGGAAGGACTAACTTGAATGGAATAATTTAAATTAGGTCTTCACAAAAGAGATGGCCAGGAGTAGCCTAATTCTTTTCCTTTTACAATAAATAATAAGGCTTTTCAGTAGAAACAATTTAGGCCAAAGATGGGTGTCAAGAGAGTCCAACAGTAGGAACTGTGGTGTTGATATTAGCCTATTACAATACTATGTGCATATTATCCATAAGCTCATTGATAACAAGATACCCACATATTATTCCAATAAAACATATGCTAATCTCCAACTGTTAACTGTGAACAACTTTAAGTTATGCTTTGACTAGTGTCCTGTTTTGTGTCTGGGTTCCTTAACAGCTTTTCAGACTCTTATTAAAAATAGACCAGGAGACATTTCTTCAGTGTCTACCCCAAGGACCACAACCATCTGTCACCTAATAGAAAAGGGTTTTTAAGTAAAGTTCAAGCTAAGCTGTAATGGAAACTATCTAGGGATGCTTCTCAGAGTGGTTACAGCCGAAAAAGTAAAGTTAGTAAAACTAGACCCAAAACTTGGTAAGTGTAACACCTATTGCCCAGGGGATCTACTCTCTGGGCTAATTTGATGACACATTTTTTGACTTTGACTGATTAAAAGTAGAAAGTGTTTTACTACTAGAAGCAGAGAACAAATGCAGCTTTGGTGTTTACTGGCTGCTACATCCAAGCAGAATTATCATTTGATTCATTTGGATATCCTTTATAAAATTGTTGTTTGTGGTAATTAAGGCTTAATTAGAAGAACACCATTTGGTTTCCTATTTCCGGGACAACTATGCAGACTTAAATTGGACCAGCACCCCCTGGGCCATATTTATATATGGGAATATTTTCCAAAATAACTCTGAAGGCTTTTTTCATACAAGATATAATGCATTGTGGTGGGATAGCTCTCCTAATCCTTTAGGTGTTTTTTTGAAAGCCTCCCTAAGAAACCCAGATGAACAGAAATACCTAGGTGATTGTGCCAAAAACAGTATTGATCATTCCTCCACTGCCACTCCTAGCCTATTCTTTCATCCTGGTCTCTTCTCTCTCATTTCATATTTCAGTGAATTCTTTTCATTATGTGCTTGTATGCGGTATAACTCAGTGTTCCAATTTATGAACTCAGTGTTTGTTATACATCCTTTTCTGTATTTACTACATGAGGATGCAGATTTGTTACCATTCCTTAGTATGTTATCCTAGTTTCTTAATTATCATAACTTATATACCTGCACTCTATTTTCACCTGCCATGCCTGTCATTCAAGCATTAGCTCATGCAATTGGTTACCCTCCTTTGTAATAATCAAACTATATTCTCAGTGAAACACATATCCCAAGGCAGGTTTTCTTTATTACTGCTTAACACATAGGGAAAGCAAGACACAAAGGTTAAACAGTTTTTCCAAGATTAAGCAATGGGGAGTCAGTAGGAGGTTCTGCTTACGATTACAGTATGAGAGAGAGTGGATTCAGACCACTGACTAGAAGAAGGTCTCTAGCTGGGATTCAGTTTCATGCCCTATATTGCCTAATTTGTCCCTCTTGCTCATATTCCCTCCCAGTATTTTTATCACACTTGCATATAGACAAATTAATCAACCCTTAAAACCCATGCTGCAGTAAAGATGGAATTGAACTTGTCTCCTGAATTTTAGGGAAGGGCTGAGTCTGCTCTTCACCTGGACAAAAGGGCATGGCTTTAATGCTACCTTTCACTTCTAGGTTTAAATAGTAGTACAGTAAGAACAAAAATAAAATAACTGAGAAGGTTCTTTGGAACTTTCCACTGAGCAGAACGTAAAAAGGCTGCCAACCTCTGCAATATTGGGGAACCGTCTTAACAGATATGTAACGATTCCATGTGCATCAGGGAAAAATAGCTTGGTGTCTTAAGACTATGTTCCGCTAGAAGATTATTTCCTGAATGCATGCATAGAGGCTTAGGACCAGCTTTGCAAAGGACTTAGATGCCCAAAGGCAGATTTTAACAGAATTTAGGAATGACCTTCATCACACCTAACTTACCATATAAAAGCATCCTCTATGGGCTAATTATCTTGGCTCTCACTGTCATTTACACAGTCACCCCAGGGGGTAATTCATCCCATGACTCTACCTTAGAACAGGATGAACCAAGTTTTGGAGTGCCAAGCTCTCTCTGTTGGCTATAAAAGGATAGATGATTGCCTTAGTTGATTGTTACCTCTTACACGGGTACAGTTAGATGAGATGATTCCTGTCCTGTGACTAAACCTGAAATGTCCCCAGGCTCCTGAAACTTCTACTCCTACCCAAGTCCTCGAGTATGTATTTTAGGGAACTGAACAGATCAGCACCTAGCTCAGAAGTTGCACTGACAGAGGTACAAAAATGAAGCATCCATTACCTGGAACAAGTGTGAGAGAAATTTTGTTTCTGCAGCTACCAGATCTTCCATCCCAGGATCTCTATTGCTGTGTTTTATCTGGTTTTGTGTGAAATGCAGAAACAGTCCTGGGAGCAGGGACATGACCTGCATCTCCCCCACTTCTTATACCTGGTCTGAGCTGTCTGGCACAAGATGTCACTCTGGTGACAAAAACAGCTTGTTGTTCTTCCCCCAAACACAAATTCAACAATAACATTTTAGAAAAACTGAGGCCAGGGCAACTAAGCTCTGTGGACCTTCTTAGCCTCAGGGGACCTACATGACAGAAACTGCTTCACTCATAGCTAAAAACACTTCACTGATGGGTGCTGCCTGAGCAAAATGATGGTGTGGTGCTAATCTAGTTGCCTGAGGGCATGTGTTGAAATCTCTCTGCAGCTGGGTCTGATTAGGCAGTCTGATATCAATAGCCGGAGAAGAGATGCCACAGAATGAATTATCCCTGGGGGCTGTGCTTCACTTCCACTGTCTCATAAGTTCACATATGTGATGGAGTTGAGCTTCTCCAGCAAGGCAGTGTACAGTAAAGTTGGTGTTCCTGTTTCAAAGGATCTCTAGATTGTCAAACCAGCTGGTCTGATAACACTGACTTAACTTTTCTAAAAGGACGCACAGACAACTCCTGAAATTTCTGCAGCAACACATTATCCTTCTAAGGGATGTAACCTGAATTTATATGAAACACTAGGGTTTATCAGCTTCCCTCCCACGTCCTACTCAGGGTCCACTAGGAAATGAGATTATGTATCTCCTAAGACCATCCCAGAAAGAACATTTTAAATAAATAAATCAGGCCCATTTGTCTCTGCCAGGAAATATCTTTTAAATAAATTTCTGCTTGTCCTCACTGACTGTCAATGTGCAAAGCTGGAATTGGTATTTCCATGGCATCCTATTCTACTATTGTTCTTGCCACTCCATACAGTGCACACTTCATTTTTATTAGCATCAAGTACCTTTGTTGTCAATCTTAACTCCTCTTTAATTTCTTTTCCCCAGCTACAGTTTTTCTCACTAGTAGTTCCCCTTTGCATTAGGATGGTATTAATATCCAAACTATTAGCTGATGGTGTAACCTGTCTTTACTCCCTTAAAAAATATCTGCATCCAGGTTACCTCTATTACATGATGAGAATAGCAATAAAAGCCAGAGATGTGTGGATGATTTTTTTATGCTCGATGCAGTGGCAATTGGAATGAACAAGACCATTCTTTAGGGATGGGCGAATCAAGTAATACATTTGCTGAACAGCACAAATTTTAGTGTTACTCAGCTACCTGAACGCTGCTTGAATGACACTGTAGGCCCCACTGCAGACTATCTGAGATAAATGCAGAGCATCAAATTTCTGAGGAAGGAAAAAAGGGGCTGGGATCTATAGCTTAACAAGCAAATATTGGTGATTTAGGTTTTAACCTTTGAGCAGATTCCAAAGTTTTGGACATTAGTGGACAGTCCATTTATTCTCCATTTCCTCCATCTGTTTCTAATTCAATACCTAGTCTTTCTAGTGTGAAGGTCTTAACTGTTCTGAGCCACAGAATACTCTCAGTAACTTACTGTTACAACAGACTTTGAAACCAAGTATTAGTATCTAGGTCTGGAAAAGACCCCATTGTCAATGAAACCAATTCCCTGCATCCATGCAGGAAGTGTTTAATCCAGAAGGGTCCACATCCAGAACGTCCTCTAGTCACATCCCACTCAACATCCACTGTAAAACTGCCCCTAGTATATTAGCCATTAAAAAACTTCACAAACAAATTGGCTGCTTCAGCAGAGAACAAGAATATTCAGAGGGTTTCTTTTTCCCACAGGAAAAAAAATGCTTTTAGAATAAATAGAAAACAGCTGTCTCCAATAGAGTACAAATCAGCCTTTAATTTCTCTTAGAAGGTAGATGTGCTTAACTCTGCCTATTGAAGATTTTCTGGTACTTTTCTGTGAAATGGCAGTTATTAGACTATATAAACACCAGTAAGGACCAAGGTTTTCTAAGGAGTAGGAAAGATAGTTCTAGGGTCTACCAGGCAAAAAGAAAAGGCATTCCTGAGCATGCTCTAAAATACAGGAGTCTCCTATCCCATGCCCCCCAACTCAAATGTGCAATTTAGGTTGACCAGAGACTTTTCCCAGAAGGACCCTTAACTGGAAAAAATGTTGGGCACTCGTGTGCCTAGAAAGTATCTGAGACACAATATAGGGCTAGCTGGATCTCTGCTCTGATCCACTGAAGCTTTCCAATGTGTTCTCCAATGAATCATACCTTGACACACCACTCTTCATTTATAATTGAAATGCCTAGGGGTCTGATTCTCTTCTCACATGCATCAATATACCAACATAATTCCACTGGACTTAATTCCCATTTATACTAATGCCTTCTTACACCACTCTGGCTTAGAGTGGATTGCAGTATAAAGGAGTATTAATCAGAATCAGGCACTGCAGTCTTGACAAAATTGCTCTTCACTTACCCAAAGAAAGAGGGAAGAGAATTAACACCTGAGACTTGTCTCAAGTAAGTGCAGAGGTTGCCCTTTCTATAAAGAAAGGGGTTGTGAAGCTCTTGAATCTGACTGAAAGCTGAAATATCTTTGTTTCTATGCTTTGCTGTTTTTATCACTATAGAACATAAAGCCAAGAGAAAGAGAAGGATGATTAAACACCCGCTAGTGGAAATCTATGGATGCAAAGCATTTCTCACTCAGGCTTCTAGCTGCCAGGACATTTGCTAGGCAAGAGTGGTTTTCAGCAGCATACACCTGTCAACAGTTACAGAAGTTGCTTTGAAGAAGTTTATCTGCATCCATCTGGAGAAAATAACTCACAGTCACAGAAATACACATACCACAGTCAACAAAGATGATAGCACTGAACAAGTCTGAAACCAAAATGACAGCCATAAAATTCTTTGTTTACATTTGCAGAAATATATGTTTTCTGTAAGAGCCTGAAGTTTGGGAGGCTGCAATGTCATATACCATCGGAGACAAGTGTGCACCTCTCTCTGTGGAACTTTTCAGGCAGACAGTGAGTCAGAGTTATAAGAGAAATATAAAGAAGATGCAATGAAATACAGCAAAAGGTAAAGTGGGGAATAAGGAAGGGAATAAAGGAGGGGAATAAGCCATAGTACAGTTAAATCAGGCTTTCTGACTATCGAATCAGAGAAGACTGCGTTTCTTAGAGAATATAGCAGTAAACTGGTAGTCAGGATTAATGAATTATGTTCCTGGTTGCAATATTGATTGTGTAGCTTTGTTCAAATTACTGAATTTCTCCATCCTTCATTTGACATAGCTGTTAAAAAAATGAATAAAAGTCAGGTTCAGTTCATTGTTTGGATACTCTGCAATCCTCAGACAAAAGCTACTGAACATGATTGTTCTTATAAATGTCAATAACTCGCATGGCTGAAGCAATTTACTTCTATGAAAAAGAAGGGTGGTTGTAAAGCTCTACCAATTGTTAAAGAAGATTGAATGCTGTGGGGCAAAAATTTTAAATTTTCTACTTCTGAAGTAAACATTGATTACGTTTACAAGATGGGTAGAATACCTTAGTGAGATAAGAAGAGACACTGGCATTCTGTTCTGGGTTCCAGCTGAATGTAGCTTTAGGAACGTGATATTTTACACATTTTCTTGACGCATTTTCTCTGTCTTAAACAGGGATGATCATAGCTGTATTGAGGAACAAGATAAGGCTTAAGAAGAAGCACAACTCTTCAAACTTAAGCTCCTTCTGTGCAAGTGTTTTTTTGCATAATGCTTCACACATCTGTGCTTTCATTTACATAAGAAGACAACGTGTACCATTGTTACTGCGTAAAATGCACTTACAAACATATTCACTAGTGCTGCATATGTGGCATTCTCGGACTTGCACCTGAGCACCTGGACTGCCTCAAAATTAAGTCTAATTTTTTTAAGGCTTGATCCTGCAAAGTGGCAAGTTCTTTTGTGTCCCCAGGAGAGAGTGATTACTCTGGAGGATGGGACGAATGTACATGTTAATATTTTGTTTCATCCCAGATCAGACCAGCCCTCATACTAACTGCACTATTTCAGTAGACACTTCTCTGAAGCTTGATATATTGCCATTTTCAGTTGCTTTCTTTCTCCTAGTATCTTGGCTTTGAGAAGAGTTTCAGTCTGCACAAGTGTTCCCAACACAGCCAATTTGGAATTAATCCTTCAAGTAGCTCATGTCACGGTATCAAATGTTCTAGTCACTAACATAGTTGCATCTGGTAAGTTCCCATCATCCTGCAAGATTGTAATTCTACTTTAAAAAAAGCACTGACATTTTGGACTGTCAATATTTTCTCATTGCTCATGACATAGCTGTTCTTAACATGCACAGTGAATCCTTTCTCTATATATATTCCACCATTATGCAGAAATGTAAATTAGATTTAGCACATATAATTGCCATAATCATGGGGGGGGGTTTAATCCTGGAACAATTCCTTTCCCCAGTTTTGTTTTTGCCCCAGCAAATACCCACATATTTTCAAGTAAAGCAGTGGGAAGAAGAGACATGAAGCTACCCTCTTTCATAAATTAAAGGTCTAGCATCTGCATCATTAGACTTATCTTTAATCAAACTTTCCATCCACTACCTTACCTGCTTGCTCTCTATAGTTATCTTTAAAGCATCCTAATCTACATTACTAATGCTTATGCAATCTTCCTTTCTTTATTACAATCATTCTAAAGGTTAAGTCAATTAAGGCTACCAAGTTTATATGAAGCAAAGTTAGACAGTAAATCATCATTTTTTCATTTGCATGTAGTGCTTATTCTGCCTTGTAATCTGACCAAACAGACAATAAGGATGGCATTCATCTCATGTAACATTAGACAAATAACAGGATATATTTACATCTGATCTCATCACCTTGGGCTCCCTTTCTAGTCAGTTGAGAGATGGGACTACTTGAGGACATGATTAATCTGATCTATATGGTATGTCTATTTCAGAAAAGATGACTTGCATATGGGCAGAAAAATCCTTACCACAGAGAGAAAGAGTCTCAAGAACAAATTCTTAGTACTGTGTGCATAAGCCAAGAGTGAGTACATGAGAGTGTAACAGAAGTCAAAGGTTCCTAAGTTACTTATACAAAATACAAGTATCACAAATAAGGGTGACAAATAACTATTTACAGAAGTTTTTTCCTAGCATTTCAGAATAATATTCACATTCAGTTTCAATACTCATACGTCCTTCTGCCTGCTTGTCCAAATGGACTGTTTTGAGGTTTACTTAGCTCGATACAGCACTTTGAGAACTATCAGATTTCAGAAACCTAGCATGAGAAAATGCACAGGAAGCTATGATCTAGACTGCAAACAAATAATGCTGATCAGGGCTTCCTCTCAATTAAAATCAGGAAGAACTTGTATAGAATAGTATTCAAAGAAGTGTCTCTGTCAGTTCCCACTTCTATTATCTGACATACAATGTGAAAATAGAAAAATTCTAACATGATAAAGTGAAACTGCTTTCCAGAAGCAAAGTACACACACAGTGATAGAATTATAGTTTATAGAAAATGCATTTCTTAAGTTTTATTATGATGGATGTGTTTCATTAGTAGTACTACTGCTATTATTAATAATGATTATGAGTTATGATGATTTTTATATGGAGGGGAAATACTGGTGATGTGGAATGAAAAAGAGTTGCAGAAAAGGATCTTTTCAACCCCTGAATGTTTTCAGTTTGTTTTTAAGTCTTGGTGAAACACGCTAAGAGAGGAGTTCCACGCTGTGCGCAGGGGCAATACACCCACACAGCACGTCTGTGGTGCAGTTCTGCCCTTCCTATAGGAAGCACCAAAATATTGTAGCACAGCCAGGAGAAACAGAGGGTGTAGGAAGAAAACCTTAATGTTTTCCTGCCTGACGATTCCGTTGTGATAGAAATCAGTTGTTTTTGTAACAATATATTCTTGCAAAACTGGAAATCTGGGATGCTTAATTATGCCAAGGCTCCATTTATCCAATGGCAACCAGCAAAGACATTTATAGGGCAGCACAAATTGTTTGTCCCATCTCAGTTGTTTACTCCCAGTGATTACTGTCCCTAGCTGTTTCCCCGCTATTTTAAGCCTGTTTCAAATGCTATTGATAAAGGATTCAAAGACTCATCTGTATCTGAAGCATTCTCATTTCACTGCCTGTTTTTGAGTCTTCAGATCTTCTCAGATCAGGAGGGGGAAAAGTAATCTGCCTGTTTGAAAAGGCCAAGTTCTCTGTAAGTGAGTGAAAACTGGTAAGAGTGTAATTTAAGCTGTTACATTCCTGCTACAATTCCCTGAAGCTATTCACGGCCCACCTAATACTTAGATTTTTGTTAATGCTAGTATTATTTTAATCCCTCACTTCCCCTTTTCACAGGGCAGTACCAATCTGACAGGAATAATCATGATCTTTGCTTATGTAGTCTAATAGGAACTGTCAAAACAGTCACAAGCCAATCAGTCACCTTTCTCTCATTTTCCAAATCATTTTATAACCCTGTGTGGACTTTTACAGGTTCTAGATGGATATTGCACAAGATGCAGTTGATTTAGACTGTCATATATTAACAATGAAAACCTTCATGGACTTCCTCTTCATCTCATTATGAAACAGAAGTGAAAGAGCACGGCAGGGAGAATACTAGACCTGAACAGACATGAACTTTTTTCTGAGTCTCTTAATATGTCATGAAACATAAGTCTTCTTGATCTTTACCGAATGTAACATTCTGACCAGCTCATACAGCTTACTTGCCCAGAGGTGCCAAACAGTTTTAAAGTATAATATTTTTCTGCTGTATGGCTGACCTCTCTGTTCTCTCAGGGGCTGTTTCAAAACCTCTCTGCCATTCTGTCAGAGTTCCCATTGCTTAGAAGAGCACTACCTTTCTGTCCAGGATTTCTCAAATAGAAACCTATTTGCATGTGGTTTGCAACAAGAAGAAGCATCTGTCATTCTGGGCATGTGCTGCACTTCTGGTCCGAGCACAGGCAGTGTGTCCAGTGTGTTTGAGATATGACCAGCATTTTAATGGATGATACAGGAACAGTGGTGTGGTTCTGTGCACAAGCTGCGTGTGCAGTCAGGATTTCCAGAGGCCCAAAGCATTGGCTCAGAGGAATTTTTGAACACTGAATGTAGACAGTGTTTCCCACCGCTTCTATTTCTACAATATTTGGGGAAAGAGGAGTTGAGATATATATTTTTCTTTGAACTGTGAGAGGTTGTAATTAGCTAAATCCTTAATTTCTCTTCTTGACAGATATGCCTCACAAACACCCTGAATATTGTTTATCTGCTCAAGGCAACAGGAGAAACAGAGCAACAAAATGTTACCAGAAAATAACAATAATCAGTATGACTAAGACACCCCTTTCTTACTAAAAGTTGTCACAGTTATGCAAAACTTCAGCAAATCACAACACAGACATAAATGAGGAATTAATTTTATAACCCATTCATGGAATGATCTGGCAGTATTCTCCTGTGCACAAAAAAGAAGCCTTTGCATTCAAGCAGAATAAACTTTTGGTTATATTGAAAAAAATATATATATCTTCGAAACCTTTAAAGAATCATTCAGATAGAAGAAATTGCTCTAGACTAAGACAAGAAAATACTTTTGAACACAATGAACTCTGAAAGCAGCCCATTGCCACACCTGTTTCTCCAAGCTCTAATTGCCTATGCACACACAGCTAGAAGTACTCTCTATAATAATAAACATCTTCTGTCTCCAAAATTTCTGATACAAAATCTGTTCAAGTCCAAAAGTCTCCCCACTGACTTTCAAAAGCACAAGAATATTGACAAGAGCAAAGCAAGGAAGACAAAAGTGAAGACTCCTTCAGGGATTAGAGAGCGAGTACATATTGCTTGGCTTTGTGTTGCCTCTGAACAGAACTCAGCTTCTGTCTGATATTTTGGAGAAGACAGTCGAGGTGAGTTAAAGGAGCGACAGCCCTGCATTTATGTTCTACCTGCATTCCAGTCGCATCTAGATCTTTAATCCGTCACTACTTTTAAGCCCAAAATGAAAAGTTACCTCTCCAGCTTGGTTTGCAAAGAATGCTTCTGAATGAGAAAGCCTAAAGAACAACTATTTACATTCATCTAGTACCACATAAACTGACAGGATTCGGAACTGTCTTCACATCTCTTAAGCATTTATTGTACCGTTACAGGAAATACTTGTTAACTTTTTCACACCCTGCTGCTGAGGAAACTGCCAAGCCTCCTTCTGAGAAGGAAGGAATTGGATCTTTATTGACCATTGTAACTGAAACAAGACCAAGGTGCTAGAGAGAGACTGATTTATTTGGTGTGCTGAACAAGGAAGAACAATTTTACAAATAGACACAGATACTGATACCTACTGGTAAGTATCTTTAGCACCAGATCTAAACTTCTTTCTGAAGTCAATGGAGAAACCTTGACTTCTGTAACTTGAATCAAGTCTTTAGTTTAGCCTCATGTAAAATGGACTGAATTCTCAATTTTGGAAAGAGCTGCTAGAACTAATGAAAGAGAAAACATGTCAGGTGGTGTAATACACGTTTAAGCTCATTCTGCTTTGAAGGCTTTCTCAGAATGAAATACTGGCAAGATCACCGTAAATCACAGTTTGATCATCAGGATACAGGACTTAATGCACACCCAGACAGAAACTGCTCAAGATTCATGGTCACAGTACTACTGACTATACAATCTGAGATGCCAGCTCATTTTATATTTTCCCTGCTCTAACTTCCCACAACCAGGCTGGAAAACTGCTCATAAGAAAGAGCATTTCTGAGTTCTGTGGTGAACTTCATTACCATCACTATTAGAAAATCCATTTGAATGATGTGGACTAGTCAGTTTCAAATGCTTAATTTTCACTCAAATCAGAATAAAAGAGGACAGGTGTAGCAGGATCTGCCGTAAATTCATTATTCATGAAGATAATTTGTCTTCCTTCTTTGTGGATTTTCTGTATATTTTTCGAAAGTAATGGAGCTAGAGTGTGAGACTGAAATAAAACACCTTGTCCTATGTGTGAATACATAGTGAAATTAATTTGAGGCAACTACTGACATACCATCAGCAGCAGAGCATCCTGGATTCTCTTATTCAAGGACTGAGTCAAACCTGCTGTTAAAATGTTCACTATAGTTGACAGAACCAGAGCCCAGAAACATTACAAACAGAGATGAGCAATCTAAGATCTCAGAGATTTTCCCCAAAAGAGAATGTGTATTTTTTATTAATTCATCCTGATGTGTCTGTTGCTGCTGTTGTACAGTTAGGATAGTAAATGACAGGAAAAACGTTAATACTCCCATTCTCTCTAAGGTTGTAGTAAGGTTATCACCAACATCCTTAGTCCTGTCCAAATGTAATTTACCTTTGGCCTTTCTTCAGGGCTTTTTGCCAAATTCATGCCTTACTTCTTTCATTGTTTAGGATGCTTTTCATGATAAAGTCCTTTGGAAAAGGCATATTTCATGGATTCCTAAAATCCCAGGCCATATGTTCAAATTCAAGAAATTATCATTAGCCACCTAAGTGAGGCACTTGTTTTTGTAACTTCGCATTTCTTCATAAACACAAAGAGTTGGGCACCTCCATGGAGCAACCTAAGATCCAATCTGTTTTTTGGAACCACCTGTCTTTTTCCATCGCCTGTAAGAAGAATTCATGACAACTAACCTGGGTGCCTCAGACTCCTAAGTTTAGATAGGAAAAATCTAAGGCACAAGGATTATCTGAGTTGGACAAAATTTTACATACAGGAAGAGGGTTTGTTTTATTATATCTTTGCTTGTTTCTGCAACTGGAGTCCCTTTCTGCTCTTTCTTATGAAAATGTTAGGAAATGTATTGATTGTGGTTTATTCCTTGACCTTTCCCTTTTTCACTGCATAGTTCTAGATGAAAGATGATATTTTAATTGCAACTCCTTCCTTAGAAATGTCATTTCTTTCAATGTTTCCAGACAGACAATAATGGCTTTGAAGTAAAGTTTCACTTCAGCTGTTGAGGAAATACAGAAAAGAAGACAACAACTGAATGGTACGAGAAAAGATTCTACAGTGATGCTATAATGGGAAATTTTCTTGAATATAAATCAGTAATGAAACACTACAAGTGCTACCTAGGCCATGAAATGAAGAAGAGAGAAGAAAAATAAAAAAAGAGGGAGCCTCTTTTTGCTCTTGAAAAACCAGCTGAAACCAAGTTCTTCAGCGCTTTCAGCTGAAACCAATTTTAACAAGTTGCTGTGGGAATCAATTGTATAACATTCATAATAAATAGCCTGATCAAGACCTGAATAAATACCTGAAGCAACACTAGACATAACAGTATTGTTTCTTTCTGGATAGAAGGCAACTGACAACCAATTTTATGATTTGTCCATCAAGATTTCTCTGGGCAGAATTCTATAATTCTATCCTATTTTCCCTCTTGCAAATGTAAAATCCTTTAGAAATGTTTCAATTTTGAAAGGCTTAGACAGTCATGGAATTCTGTTAGCCACAGTTGTTCCTTTCAACCTGATTTTAAAGCTAAAAATCAAATGCAGTCATTTGCAAGTACACAACTGATCTGAGTGTTGCACACCTTTTCTCTGCTCTTGAAATAAACAACCAGACTGCTATGTTTTTTAATAGGAAACATGCTAAAATTGTATCCTCCATTTTTGTCACGCTCCCCTGCCCAAATTTAAAAGGAACAAAGAACATGGGTTAGTATCACATCCTTTTACTTTTGGGGAATCACAGTGTGGGGGTTTTGAGCTAGGAAACTTAAGGGACTGAATTCTCTCAGTTATACCAGTCCAACTGCATCGAGCTCCTTGGAGCTGATGGAAAAACAGAGTCTAATATCTTATAGTTGTTCTTATTCAAAACCTCATCACTTTCACAGCAGACACTTGCTTATTGCTCTGGATTCAGAAGACACATTGCATTCAAAAAGCTACATGCACATTTCATATCATATTAGGTATTTTTATTTTCATACAACAGTGTGATGAAGATCAAGCTGTGAAAGCAGACAGAGAACATAATCAATTGAGTTCTGGGACTTTTGACATAAATAGAGCATACTCCTATTATTTGCCCTAGAATCTTAATTCAGGGACATACAAAGGGGCCCTGTCCTAGAGGTAGAGCTTGTTACAAACTGAGGATGAAATGTTATACAAACTCTCTAATCTGATGTAAAACAGATTCATGTCATAGAGTAACCAGTGAAAGAGTTGATATTTGTTAGAGATTATAGGAACTGGAATTAACTCAAGATGTTCTTTGAAGAACCAAGTGTTCCAGGGTGGTTTCAAATCACACTACTCAGTGAGATGTCAGCATTGGCATTACAGTTAAAGAAAGGTGTAGGCAGATTGGAAAGAGTCAGAAAGTATGTCCCATAGTAAGGGTTAAAGGAAGTGAGTTGGCTTAATGTAGGGAGGAGAATACTAAGAAGAAACATGATAAAAAGTGCTTCAGCATGCATGAAACTGTTGTAATGGCAATCAGTTGTTTGTAGACACTGGGGAATCAGCCAAGAAATCAACTTAATTTGCATTCACAAGGATTTTTGTTCAATATTAAGATATTTTGTTTAATATTTAAAATAATTAATATTATTTTGTTCAATATCAATTCAATATTATGTCTGGTTAATAAAATACTGGACCAGGCTGTCTAAGAAAAATGTGTTTTCTTCCAGCTGTCTCTAGTGGTGTAAGAAGTGCTTGATCCTGCCTTAGTGTAGCACAGATGAGATGGTCTCTCAAGGCCCCTCCAGGCCTGCATTTTTGTGATTACACGTTCAGAGAGAATTCAGACTTTAGCATAACAAACAAGGCAAAATAGTCCTCACCAGACTTAATCTAATTGGTACAATCTTTGTGTAGGAAAAGGACAAACACTTTAGATTAGAAGCTTGACTAAATGTTTCTTTCTCAATGGGTGTTTCAGGCCAAAGAGGAGCTATTTAGCTAGAACGTCTCTAACCTCAGCCAAAGCCTCCTTGTCCCAGCGAACCATTTAATGCTTATCTGTATTTTAACCTTGCTACCATTTTGATCCAAACCCCATTGAAGTTGGTGGAAGATGTTTGCATCAAGTGAAACCCTTGCCTTCCACACATTTAGCTCCTCCTCAGACAAACATGCAAAACCTCAGAAATTTGGTGAATGAAGAGATGGAGAATTAGATTTTTAAAATCCATCTTGCCTTTAAGTTGCTGTAAATACGGACTTCTGTGTTTTCACTGTTTCAAGTCTAACTTCATTTCAGCTTGAAGAATTCAGGCATGGCAACTTCCCTAAGGGGCATTTAGGAAAACTGTCATTGCTAATAGCTTTTACTATTCTTACTATTTAATAATGTGCCTCCCAAAACAAGCAGAGGATACACAGCACCTCCTTACAAGGACCTTACAAACAAATGTTCAGTAAGATACAATGAGAAAGTAATGAGATGGGACTGAACAGAGAAGAAAGGAAAGGTGAAATATTAATAAGATTATGTATGACTATTCAATAAAAGCTTCTGCATGGGCTGAAGGGCTGGAAAAGGTATGCCAGGGGAGGGATTAAATGCATATATTTGTGCATTCTATTTAGTGTAAATAACCAGCTGGCATTTTGCTGAATTTTAGTCATTCTTGTTATTTATAAACTGCAGCTGAAATGATGCCTAGAACATTTTTGGTTTAGCCTTTTTTTTTTTCCCCCTTCCTTAGTGCTTCGATATTCTGAACGATGCAAATATTTTTTTACAGTTGGGGTTTCACTTTATATTTTATTCATAGCAAATGTATATCCATAAATACACATGCATGCACACACACAAGTAGAATTTTTTTTTACCATGACATTAATGACTTCTGTTTGCAAAAGATAATTCTGCTAGTGCCTTGGTACCTTCTCAAACCTTAGCAGGTGGACCCTAACAGTCGACTGTAAAACCTGTTATTGTATAAAATTTCTATTACCATTGGTGTAGAAAAAGGTTTTAGAGAAACAAAACTGGTTAGGATGGGAGTGTATAGTTAGCTGTAATATGATTCCATTAAATCTTACTGCATTGTTTCTATATTGGTACCATTCCATTAACTTGCACTGTGTGTGCAACCTTTGTGGGAGGAATTACAACAGTATATACAATCCTGGGAGGAGATGCATGTGCTTTCTTGATGACAAACCAAGAAAAGAAACAACCCTGGCTTTATTGTCAGAAATTTGAGAGGAGGGATTTGTTGTACTATTCTTCCCTTCCAACCCCCCACCCCCACCCAAACAACTAATGAGGAAGCTTAAAAGTCAGAAATTGTTAATTGTAAGGTGGGTAATTAGAAGTGCATAACAGTACAGATGCTTTGTCTTTCCACAAAGTTCAAGAAACCATCTGAATGTGCAAAATTCACACTAGAAATTAGAGAAGCAACTCAGATCTATAGATATGCAATAATACATTCCTCCTTGTTAGGACAATCACATGGTTTGCTCACATGAACTGAAACGTCAACTTCCAGCGCTACTGCCATAAGGTGCATTTTTTTTCGCCTAGGTACTATGCAGGTTAACTACTGAAGGACATAATTCTGCCAAACATGTTAATCAGCCAAGATACGTAAATGCTTGCCTTCTTAGGTCCTGTAATTACTTCTCACTGACGTCAATTTTATACTCTTGGGCAGTGCAGGCAAAACTTTGAAGGTCCAGTTTTACACCTGGCTATCTCCTAGCTTAACTACTGAACAGGGTAAAGCAAATATAAAACACATACATTTAGCAGTGTGACTGCCACAATTAACTGGAGACAGACCCTCAAAACAGTATCGTTACTGCAAATGGCAAATTATGAGTAAAGGTGGCCTAAGGGTGGCTGACTTCATGCCAGTTCTGGGAAGTCTGGAATACTAACAAAAAATTTTTGGAGTGGTGCAAGATGAAGGGAAAGTAAAACACTTGTCTGCCAAAAAGAAAAGAAAAAAATTATGATTTTTTCAGGCAAGCCAAATGACTTTCTGATGCAAAGCAACATATTTCATCTTACACTGAGAATATTTTTGTAATTTAAAAATAATTAAATGCAGGCAAACTTAGAAGAAAATATTTAATTTCATTTTAATGTTTTCAAAATTAAAAGCTTTCATTTCTTCTATTTTGAAACAGAAATGTTCTACATCTATCAGAAACAAAAAGGTTGTTTTTCATATGACCCTATTTAATGAATTTGAAAATCACCTTTTATTCAGTCCACACAAACTCGCACTTCTGGTTAGTACACTATTTAACCAAAAACTTCACCAGCTATATCTTACATCTGGCAAACCAGTCCAACAAAGAAAGAAGACACTTTTCACAAAACTGTGACCCTAATATAAATATTTCTTAAAGTTAAAAAAAATGGAAAATTTCTACTTTTCTAAAAATCTAAATCAAAATTTTCAATGTGTAACATGGATTAATTAAAACATATTCAGATCTTGCCTAGACATATACTTGAGGAATAATGAAAAGTATGAATAGATAGAATCCTCTGAATTAACCAGACACAGTGTTAAATCACACATTCAGCACCAAGCTAGTGTTATAGCAAAATGGGTGAAACAGGCTCTGTGTTTTCAGAGTAAGATGGAAAAAAGAAACTATCTGTTTATAAATAACATTGCAGGGCTCATAAAAGGTTGAAAATAAAATAAAGCCACATACAAAAAGCTAAGAAAATCCAGACATCAAAATTTCAACTCTTCCAGAAACTCTTGTTTATCCAGGCATTAGAGCTGAGAGGGTCTTGTGCGACTTTTCGTTAGGATGCCAGCTACTAAGCTGTGGGAAATATTAGACTAGCTTCATCCAAACATAAATTTAGCTCCACATTTGAAATCAACCAGGCTGAGGAAACATTTCTTAAAATACTCTCAGTGCAGAGAGGGAGCCGAGCTTTGAGATAACCCAGGACTGAAAGGAAAAAAATCACTCAGTACAGTGTTAAGATTAAGCTCTTCTGAGCCAGACTTATTTAGCCTACATGCATTGCCATGTTGATATGTCTCTATTGCTTCAGGAACCCAAATTAATGTCTCTGCATGATGCTGCATCATGCAAGATGTATCAGTTTATCTGGAGCTACCTCAGAGATCTCTGATGTGCCTTGCATCTCTGCTTTGCATCATACGAATGTACCTTGGGACCTGGTTGACAGAAGAATATTGTGCTTGAAAAATCTGATCTGACAGAGTCAAAAGCTGCTGATGACACTGAAAGCTGTATGGTACCTGCCTAGCTTCCCATCAGCTTGCCCATGTCCCCACGTCCCCAAACAGCCCATTTTCCTGTGCGCATTAGGAGACTGCCTGAACTTTTAGACCCTATTGGCTTGTAGGTTGCTTGACCCACTCCTTATTCCCAAAGAATCCTTGACATCTTGCTTGTGGGCTTGAAAGGGACAAGGTTTCTTTGACTCGTTGGACACTCAGACCAGTTACACCTTTTCTGTATGAGCTGATTAGCTCTGCAGACAAATGACTCCAGCCTGCCCTGGCTGCCGGGCTTTCCAGCTGATTGAGTGTCATAGCTGACTTCTTTCCTGAGTCTGCTGCAAAGCTAGGGGACTCAGCAGGACAGAGAATAACCTCTCCAAACAACTTTTAGAAGATTTTCCTCCTGTGCATTGCAGCTTTCAAACTTTTTTTTTTCCCCGATCCTGATTTGGAACTGTTTTTCAAGCATTTGGCATTTTCATTTAAAAGCAGCAGCTATAATCTTTTTTTTTCTCTGCTTTCTGCAGCACTTTCTCCCTGTTTTATATCATGAGCTCAGCCTTGTTTTAAGCCTGGGTATCATCCCTGGTTGAACTGGAGATAATAGATCAGTGCTTTTCTTCTAGACTTATCCCTACATATAGTGAGTGCAAAGAAGGTATGTTCAAGATGGTGGTGCTTCTCTCTCAGCGCTGGTACTACTTATTATAGCAATGTAAAGGACAATGACAAAGCAGGCCTGATTTTTCTCTATGTTATATAAAACCCTTGCATGGCTTTCAGCATATGTTAATTTATCAGTTTCATGGAAGAACACAGTTACGTAAACCTCCTTATTTATATTAAAAGTACCAATCATCTTGCCTTTATTGGATTTATACCTTGCATTAATTCTGCATCTTAGCAAGTATCTAATTTGCTTGTAAAGATGAGAAACGTATGGCTCCATGACTGACACTTTCAAAAATGTTCTAATCATAGCTAAAAATAGAGAAAGACGAACAGAAAAAATTTCAAGAGCATTTTTAATGACAGACAAGGTCTTTGAAATGCCTTGAAGGCTGCATGACAATGATTTTATTTTAGTTCATTGAAGAACAGCTGTTTAGGTCTGTCAAAAATATTTACCTGCCTCAAACCTGTGGATTTGGACAGAGCAGCCTAGCATACATTTCTGAAGATCTGAGTTTTATGTAACTTTCTGACACACTGCTTTAAACACTCTTAAGGTAATATAAGATACATAGCATGATATTAACTAGATTAAAGTGGAAGCAGGAAAACAAACCAAAATTGGGAAGCAGAAGAAAAAATTCCCTGGGATACTAATCCCAAGTCAGGCTGGGAACCTGGCACAGTAAAGTTGATGTCATTGGCAATTTGCTTGTGTTCAATCCTCTAAGAAAGAAGCCTGAAAAGAGGCAGTGAAAGTGAAAAAAACAACAACTCCCCATTTGTGAAACATTTTGAAATAGGATCCTGGCTTGCAAACAAAAAACAGGCCCTATTTTCCATTTGGACTGAAGCACTGGCTCCAAAAATACTACATGACCAGAACAAGATTGGATTTTTCACAAGAGAAGGCTAACTAACAAGAAATAGATTTCATTGCCTCTTAGGAAAACAGGGGAGCTTTTCAACAAAAAGATTCCATGGTTCAAAAAAGTACATGCAAAAATTTGTAAGTTGATTGCATTTGAGAGGATTGAAATACGGTCATGTTTACAAAGACTAAGAAATCTTCTTAAAATTTTGAAACTTAATATTCATAGGGTTTTTTAACTATACTGATGTAAAGAATACAGAAACATTCACACTAAAACACAAATTTTGAATCCTGTAGCATAGAAACAGTTTTAAAATTTTCAGCAGGAAACTTCCTGCATTTGATTATTTTATCTTTGTAGCTCTATGCAAATTGCTGTAACACCTGAAACCATGACAACTGATTCTGGTCTCTGATTTCTTTACAAGTCTATACCTTACCCAGGTTCATGAACCTTTTATACAAGACTAAGTTAATCAATAGTTTCACAACTAAATCTTTCAAAAATATGTGGCTTGATAGAACAATATTGCTTCATTTGACTGTTCATTTTAAAGAAGTTACCATTACATTATTACTTTACTCATATTTTTGCCCAGTATTTCTATTCTTTTTGGAAAGAGGCAAAGCAGGAAGACCTCTGAAACAGATAGAAAATACCCTCAAGAAATAGATAGATCATGTGGATTTCTGGCCTGAATGCACACTGATATCTACATTTACACCAAGTTTGTCACATAAACCTATTGTTTTGAGCAATGAATTATAATTTGTTAATTCATGGTTTCTAAGATGCATTTGTAACTCCCTGAAAATCACCAGCACTTGGAGGTGAAAAGGGGAGTTGTGAAGTTGCTGCTATTCTTTAGCATAGATCTACTTTACTTGTTATTAAGTTTTCATTAGAAGTTTACCACATAAAGATATTTACCACATACTGGGGAAGTGCATTAAACATCAAGCTATTAGATAAATCTCGACCAACGTCACCTTTCCTCTTTGCTGTGTTTTTGAGAATGAAGTGCCCTAACAATTCACAGGTTAGGACTGTGAATCCTGACAGCTTTCATCTCCCTACAGCTAAAAACACATCTGGAATAGAGGCAGAATTTGAAGTACAGTGTATCCTATTAGCTAGACTAAGCAACTCTCCTCTCATCATGTCAATATTTGTGATTACATTTTTTCACTCCTGATTTACATCCTTTAGGTCTTAATGGGAAGAAGCCTAAAAGTTAAATGTAATGATACTCGGTATTACAGTGCTTAAGTCTTTGGAGTCATCTGGTCCCTATACATCAATACCCAAGTAAGTGATGTGGAATAGGTGGCTTGCACAAGTGTGTAGTCTGAGGCACAGGCAGAATCACTGTCAGGAAAGAGGGTTTTTCCTAATTCACTGATAAATTCTGACTCCCATAATTTACTGTATTCATTATTACGTTAGTGCTTTAGGAATTAAGCAGGAATTAAAGCGATGTTATTAAACTGAGAACCAACTCCTAGCAAAATAAGCTTTAGAATGACTTTCCATTATGACAATTTGTTCTTTCCTGAATCCTTTGCTACTGATTATTAGAAGCAAGATTTCAAAGTAGACTTTGATCAGTCATGGCCAATACAGCATTACTTTATCTTTGGCTGGAAAGGAGCCACAGTTACCAAGAAGTGTCTGATATTCCCTGACTGTCCAAGCCAAAGTTTTTCAGTCAGAATCAAAATGGGTTATTATTAACCTCCATTTTCAGAATGAAATGTTTATTTTGAAAATAATATTGAAGACTGCAATATTGATGTGTACATATGTATTTGCATTCTGACATATGAGAAAAGACCACAAAGGTTTAATCAGAACAGAACCATTCTTTTCCCCACAGAGAAGGAGCAGAATTGAAAATACCTTCACCTCTATTGCTCAATGACTGATATGTTGTATCAGCTCCTATATCTGTGTTTCTCCCTTTCTTATTATTCTTTCAACTTTGATCTTACTCTCATTTCTACTATTTACAAACTTTGTTTTTAGCATTGGATATTGCTATTCCTTCTTTAATCTGCTTCCAATTCACTTTTAGCTAATATCAATTTTGCAGCTGTCATTTATTTCATCTAGAGAAGGCAATGAACCTGAAGTTCATTTACATTCTAGTGCTTGGGAGTTATGGAGTTTATATCTTTGCCAGATACGGTTGGGTGAACTTGAGGAAGTCAGTAAGATTAAGTTATTCAAAATAGTCCACTAATGTGTGTGACCAGTTTGAGACATATCACATTTAATTTTAAGATTATAAAAGAGAGAATGCACCAACATCTCCAGTTGAACTCAGTGGGGAATACAGCTATCCAGTAACTCTATCAGTTATTATTATAATACCTTTCTATTGTTTGTTTCTCAGTGAAATAATAAGCAGCTGATGCCTGTGTATGGATATATGCTTCATGCATAAGTCAGAAACCAAAGTATGTCACTGTGAAAGTATTATGTGCAATCCAGCACAACCTAGTGTGGAAGTAGCTTGTGAGTACTTCTAGGAAGTCTGAACTCCCAAAAGAAGTGCAAACAGCCACTTGCTTCTGATGGATGCCAGCAAGTTACCTCAACAAATAGAAACTGGAAGGACCTTGGTGATATATAAAATATATATTTTTTTAATAACATAGACTTGGTTCATTTACCTGTGTCTTAAAGGGGAAGAAAAGAAGTCTCTTGTCTGTATTTCACTTACCCTTGCCTAGTATAGGGCCAGACACCTGATGCTTTGCCACTGACTTCCAAGTAGGACAGGGCTTGTTAGTTGCTTCTCACCTTGGTATGGCAGTGAAGAAGCTCTCGTAAAGGTCTCTACCATCTCCCACTCTAAAAAGGCAAATGTTATATGCAAATTAATTAGTACCTTAGCAGAAAAACAAACAGTAACGTGAACTCCTGGAACTACAGCAACTGAAGTTTTACTATTGACTTTGATAGGGTCAGGGTTTCTCTCACATTGTTTATAACCTTCGCATCAGGTTAGAGACTGGGCACAGTCCACTAGAACCCAAAAGCACAAGCAACAAGAGATGAGAATGAGTATGCTTTTGTCCCTCTGGGCAGGAAGGTAAGGGCATATGTCTGGGCAGGAAGGTAAGTACTCTCTTGCACATCTTGAAAGGCTCTTATAAATAACTTTCTGGTGTGCACCTATTTCTGTTACGTTACTTCATGTACTCCGTAATGGACTTATCTGTTTAAAAGCAACATATCAGCCTTGCATTTGAAAATATCCCCGTAATTGATAATTCTTTGTCTAGACAGTGGTTCTAAAAAGCCCGTTCTACTTTCAGTCACCCTGAAACTTACAGGTATATTTGTTATAAAATATTAATGGGAGTGATTTCAACCCTGCTATGGAGTATCAGTAGGGATAGGACCTAATTACCAGTCCTGCTTGGGGTTCACCTATTGCCCAACATTTTTCTTAAACTTTTCCCCTCTTTATCTTCACCTCATTGAACCTTGTCCTGCCATCTTCTGAAGCTGTATAATTTTATTCCTTATTTTTATGGTTACCTTGAAGGTGTTTATAGACTGTGTAGGGTATTTATAGACTGTGATCATGTCCCCCCTGAATCTGCTCTTCCTCAGGTCATATATTAGTTTAGTTCCTTCTGCCTCAGCTCATATATCTGCTTTTCTAATCTGGGCACCATTTTTGTTGCCCTTTTTTGTATTTCTTCCCAATTGTTCTATATCCTTCTGTACTATAAGAACCAGGATAATACAAAAATTCTCCAGGTGATTTTTCTCTAGTGCTATGTAAAGCAAAACAATTACTGCACAAACCCTAAATATGTTGTTTTCTTTAGAGCATTGTTGGCTTGAGTTTGGTTTTGCAATGCACAGTTTAATACAGCCCCAGCTCAACTCTGGGATATATTTTAGTCAAACCACAACAGCCTTTTGTGGGGCTTACTGAAACCATTGTTCTTCTTCCTATGCTTGCTCTGGCCAAGTCATTTCATTTCTGTATCTTACCCTCAAAGAATTCAGAATGGTTTCCATCTAAGCTCCCACACTGCTGTATTTCAAAAGCAAGGAGGACTATGAAGAAAGAGCTTCAATTTGAACCCCTATCTTTTAAATACTTATGTAGAGCACTGGCTTTTATGTTTGCTTAGCCCCCTAACCTATATTATCAGTATTAATGACAGCTTTGCCTTTAATTCCAATGGAAATAAAGTCAGGCTCTGGGACTGGGTGATATTTCCTTGGTAAAACAAAGAATTCTTTTAATAACAACTGAAGTATCACTTCTTTTACTATCCTTATTTGTTAGATCTTTGCCTGCCATGTCTCTGCTTTTTAGTAACACATGAATACTGTCATTGCCTTTGTATAAAAGGGCTGACTATGAATGTTTGCTTGACTACCTTACAGAGATTGTACTTCTATAGACCCTGCTTTCATCCCAGGTTAACCTTTCATAGTTTCCCAGCTCATGTAGGATTACAGTCTAAAACTCTCACACCCCCTGCATAGAATTGTATCATTTGAATAGTCCTACTAGTTTCATGAAGTACTATTCAGCAAGAGTGTAAAAAGCAGAACTTGGCATAGTTTTCAATATTTTGATCAATTACAGCTGCCATAAATCTTTTTCTATATTTCAAATACATTTTTGCTGCACATACTAAAAGCTGTTTTTATTTTTTTCAAGAACAAAGTAATACCAGGGCTCTGACAATACATGTGCACAAAATGATTATATGGCGAAGAATGTCATTTAGATTTCAACGCTTTATGTAAATAATCCAATTATGCAATTAGACAAAGCCTAGTTAAATAGGGTTAAAACACATGCAATCAAATTGTGCACTATTAAGTAGAATTTTAGAATGTCATCTCTCTCATGAGCATAATTAGGTTGCAAAATGAAACTATATGTAAGTAAGTAGAGTTCTTATATTTGGGGATAAACAAAAATTAGAGATGAGTCATCATAATTTTAATGATCCAAATTTATAGTTCATAGACAGTAGGCTCCTAAAAAGGTTTGGAGACAGTCATTTCCAGGCCAGAATCCAATTGAGATATTCAGTTTTTCTCTGCCCTGCCTCATCACGTGCCAAGGTCAGAATGACACAAACAGTAAAGATGTTTGAGAATCTGCTTTGATACCATTTACAACTCATCCAACTTGTTTTTCTACCACTATACATTTACACTGATGAATTCTAATATTCACCAGAGAACCTAACTGTAATATATTTATCCAGCACGTATTTTTACAGAAATCTTTTTTTTTTTTTCTTATGGACTCACAGGGATGAGTCAGAAATTTCAAGTGAAGAAACTGAGGAAAGGATTCTCTCCAGGTGTTTTCAGTTTGGACCATGGGAGATACAAGCCAGTTAAATCAGCTGTCAAGCCATTTAAGGTTTTTCCTGTCATGGAAACTACAGCCAGGAGACACATCTCATGAGGATTTCAAAAATCTCCAGGACTGGTGGTCCTAATGGGTTTTTTTTGTGCCTTTTTTATAGCTTTTTGTAGTTTGATTATAGAGGGAAATTAAATTGAACAATGCACTGGCCATAATTACGGCAGTAATTCACTTCATATCAATGTCTTGCTGGTTTACCCCTCAGTAACAATGAAAAACAGCCACAGCACCTACTCAGGCAACTTCTGAAAACGTTTCAAGTGCTTGTCTAGAGTTGGATAGGAGCTTTTACTAAACTAAGCCTCCCACTGCTCTTTTGTACGCTGCCTCTTCAGCAGAAGCACAGAAGTTCACCAATGCCTACGTTTTTAATCAAATTTATGACCTTTAATTTCAGGTGGTTGATTTTTGTAAATCTTCTCATTCTTTGTGGTAATAACAAAGCATTTAAAATAAATACTAGCCAGGAGCTCAAAGCTACTTTAGGTCATTAATATTATCTTCTGCTCAGCTGTGGGTCAGCAGGGTCTGTTTCTGAACTGGCAGGGCCTAAAAATCACTACAGAAGAAAAATACCTAACACTACTTGGAACAGACTGCCCAGGGAGGCTGTGCAGCTGCCAGCCCTAGAGCTCTTTAAGGGGAGTTTTCAGAAATGTCTCTCAGGAATGAAATACACGGGGCTAATCCCGTTTCAGGCCAGGGTGCAATCTCTCACAGCCCACAATTCTGTAGTAGTGGGAAGAGCCTGGGACAGCTCCAGGGTCTTGTTCAGAACAGCAGGTACACACGTACCGCAACTTTTTTCTCTCAACACTGGCTTTCCGAAGAGATGGGCGAATGCATTATGTAAAGTAGCAGCGCTTGGTACCAAAGGCTGCCGCGGTCTCGCGTGGGAGGAAGCCGCGAGCCGCCCGGGGCCGGTCACAGCCGGTTCCAGCCGGTCCTGTAACGGCTGGAAACAGCCCCCCGCGCGCCCCACCCGCAGCCAATCAGCGGGGCGCACGCGGGGCCGCCGCCCAGACCCAGCGGGGAAAGGGCGGTAGCGGCGAGCGGCGGTAGCCGGGAAAGGGGCGACGCGCGGGGCGGGGGGGGACGCTGCCGGGGGCCGGCGGCGGAGCGGAAGGCAGCGAGGCGCAGTGGCCGATAGAGAGTGAGCAGCGGCCGGCGGAGGCCGCCCTGCACCGCCCCGTCGCCTCGGCAAAGGGCTTGGGCGAGCGTGAGTGTAAGGTGCGGCGGCCTCGAGGGCAGCGGGGCCGGGGGGGAGCCTGGGGAGCGGGCAGGGAAGGTGTTTGCTGAAGTGCTTGGTTCCTCGCCCCCCTTTTTCCTTCTCCTCTTAATACCTGAATCGTAATTAAAAGTTTGTGTTAACTGGCAACGCGATAAATCAAGTGAAGCCTCCCCGTGGAGGCTGTTTGGCCCGCGGAGGTGGCTGGCGGGGAGCGCGGGCCGCAGCCGGGCCCGCACCGCACTGCACCGCCCCGCCCCGGGGCGCGAGGGACCGTCGGGGCCGTGAGGCGCCGCGGAGGCCGGGGAGCGGCGGCGGTGGCGGCGCTGCGCTCGGGTGGGGAGGGGGTGGGAGTGGAGGGACCGGGAGAGCCGCCGGGCGGGGCGGCGGGGAGGAGCAGCCGGGCTCGGTGCTGCCTTGGGGGAAGTGTCCCCGTAGTGACCGTCATGCTGCTGAGATGCAGCTGATGGCTTGGGAGAGCATTGCTCTGGTGAGTTTGGGGCCTGTGCCACTTGTAAACACTGCCCTGCGCGAGGGAGGAGGGAGGGCTTTGGGATCTGCTGATGGAGGGATATGTTAAGCAATGGCCTGATCCTGCTGTTCCTGCAAATGAGATACCCCTGTGGAAGACCAAAGTGTGGAATCTTAGAGGATTATTACTATTCAAACTGCCATAATCTCTGTTATATGTCTTGCAGGGACAAGGCCTGAAGTTTGTGTTAAGGGTTCAGATTATTATGATTAAACCTGATAATCTGTCTTGTAGAAAGAAAGGGTGGAGTTGTAAGGAATTTATGTTAAAACTGTTGTCACTTTGGTTCTGTTTTGCAGGGGGGTGAGGTTTGTGATAGGTGCATACCTAGCCTGTTATGATAGTAGGACATTGTGAAAATGATGGGAAGAGTCTCTGTCTGTCTGTTGAGTCTCTGAGACTCTTTTGAGTCTCTGTCAAGCCCCTTTGTCAAACTGACATGCTACTTATCCAGCTCTCCTGTGATTTGCATCACAGCTACTTTGCCATCCAGTTAATGAATCTGACTGTAATAATCTGAGAAGACTCCTGCTTAGCTTCCTCAGTTGGAATATTTGCTGTCCTTGAGATGCATGTTAACATTTCCTAGATTGTTTAAAGTGAGAAGCAAACCCCTCACTAAGGATTAAAAGACAACACCTGGGAGAAGAAGAAACACTTACTCATTTTGTTTGGAATAAACTTCAGACCTGGTAGAGGTTAGCACTGTAGCTTGAAGCAAGACTAAGGTCTAAAAACATGAAGTTTAATTACTGTAGTCATGCAGTTGACATAATTGGAATCTTGGAGTATAACTGAGAAACATCTAGAAAATTAGCGAGATGCCTGTTGTCTGTCAAAGGACTGCCAAATATATGTATGGGACACCACAGAAGACATGGGTACTGTATGCAGGAGAAGGTGCAGGCCAAAACAGTAAAGATCTGTGGCATGAACTGAACACAATGCTGCTGATGACTGGAGCTTGTGTTTCACTGTGTACAGATGAAGTAATTAATCACTTTAGACAATGGGGGGTTATAACTAATAAAAGAATGCCTGGTATACTATATAAGGAAGAGAAAATGTAACTTTGTTTTTTTTGGATTCAGAATGCTGGACTCCAGAAGATCCTTTTGGTCATTGGTGGAGGACATAGTGCTGCTTGTCTGCTGTGATTAATCCAGTTTTAAATTGACTCAAGCTTCATTCTGGTCCAGGGTAAAGGAAGTGCTTCCTGAAGAATATAGGACTGGAAATGGGCTTTGGAGCAGTCTTTGCTCTATCCCAGGGTGCCAGTTGTGGGTCAGGGTCCTTGCATAATCTGAAAAACCAGCAGTGACCAGTGGTCACTGGGGTGCCTGTAATGACTAGTGGCAGATGCAGACAGGGCACCTTAAATGAACAAGTACCATTATTATCAATTTGCATCTAAAATGTTGACATAAATTCCTGAAGAAAGCCTTCATGTACTTGGTAATACCGTGGGGGGTATTAGACAAACTTTAGGGGAGAAGACAAAAGGGAAAGTGGTATCTTTACTAGTCCAGTGGTATGAAACCTGAAAGAGGAATAAATGAATTTGAGATGCACATCTGATCTCCGATCCAGTGCTTTGAAGGGAAGCTATCATTAGGACACAAGCATTTGTATTATACGGTCCATGGTCAGCCAGATGCTTCAGAAGAAAGTTGCAGAGACCTTCTGTTTTAGGCAGATCCTAGACAACCCAGGCCTTCTTCAAGCCTTCTCCTAAATTGTAATGGTAGCAGATAGCCTGAGGTCTGACAGTAAGACTTAGTAAGTCTTATGTATAGTACGTGAGAATAACCTACTGTAGTTGTATATGCTTCTTTTACTCAAGCACATTTTTGTATACTCTTGCTTGTGCTCTGCCCATTGGGCTGCCTCCCAGGTTCTGGAGAGCTAAGGACCCTAAAATGCGTCTGGAGATATTTGTCTGTTCTACAAATGCTTATAATCTTCTTCCTGCTTTGAGGAAGAGATGGTCACTTTCTGAAGGGCAGAATGAACATCCCTGCTCATGCTGGCAATTACTAGTACTGTGAGTACTGTTACGGAAACTGCAGGAGTATTTGAATCGGAGCTCTACAGGCTGTGCCCAGTTACCTGGCACTGTGCATGGATGTACAGAGGGAAGCTGAGTGAGGGGGTATATGCTTTCAGTTTAGGGCATCTGCCCTAAATATAAATAGTGAATATACTAGGTGTAGTAAAAATTAGTGAAATGTTAATAAAATACTAATACAGAAAAGGATTGGGATTTTCCCAGATAAGTAAAGATCTGGCATTGGAGTCTCAGTAACAGTAATGAGTTTTGACTTCAAGAGGCCTTAGATCAGCTTCTATGTATATTGTCCTAAAGAGCTTTTTGAGTCATAAGTTACAGTCACACTTCTTGTGCAAAGCAACAGTTTAAGTACTTTATTTTTTTGACATGTATTTGTAAATGGTCATTCAGATGACTTGCTTTCAGCCTGATGAAAATCTTGCATAGTATGTTCTAGAGCTTTCAGTAATTTTTCTGGATGCATTAAAGGGAAAATACTTCTGGGGGGAGCATTAGCACCAGCTTCTGCTTTTCTGCTTTCCAAGAACTTAATAACTTTCAAATGCACAGGCTTCAGAAAATGTCAAACCATGAGCAAAGGGAAAAGGATATAGTATCTATTCAATTATAGACTTGGGATATCGCAGGGAATGTCAGTTTGCCCCTTCGACTGAGCAGGAAGGTTGATGGGATTAGTAAACCGAATACCATTCATGTGAATCATTTGTATACTATATGCTTTTACAGAACATTACCCATGTAATAGCTGCACAGAGTTTATTAGTACGTAAGGCAGTAACGTGCACAGTATCTTTATTTGCTGATGTCTTTGTTTCATTATGCTTTCTCTTATAAACTAAGCAAATCTTTTAAAGCACAAAATCGGCAAGCCTTGCTATTTTTCCTGCTAGGTTTTCTTAGTATTTAAACTCTAAAACCACTAGTGCAAGGATTCTGTTGCTATTGCTACATACTGTACCTAGCGAAATAGTTCTGTTACTAGCAGAGATCTTGAAGTGCTGCAACAACAATAAGAAACTTAGAATTTGAAGCAGTCTAGTCTACTCCCTCTGCTGGTGGATGTGTCTCCTGCTGTGTATTCACTAGCAAAATCAATCATTGCATTGAAGAACAGTGACAAATCACTTTATAAATGTTTTAACTAATAAAAATATAGGCTGTGTAATTTAAAAATACTTAAAAGCAAATACCCTGCACCTGAATTATACAAATTCTCTTTTTAATAAAAAGAATCCAGTATAAAAGAATGATCTCTTGCAAGAAATGAGCCATCCCCATAACATACTCTGTTTTAAAAATATGGAGCAGAAATGGTCAACATGAAATTATAACAAGCTCTTGACCTTCCCTGGCTCTTATGCATTTTCATGAAATGATGTAATTCATTATTTCCACTGATGTGTGCAGAGCGGTGGACCAGCTTACTTTGTATTCATTTATTCAGTCCTGAGTAATCTGTGTTTAATAGAGTGCTGGAGCGTGTCAGAATGAACAATTAAACCTGATTGTTACAGAAGACAACTTGCCATTATTGCCAACATCAGTTGTATGTGCTTTATTCTTTTAATAAAGAAGGGGTGTTGCAAGTTCACTGTATAATCCCCCGTATTAAAATTTTACATTTTTCCTATTCAGAATGGAAATATCTCTCTCACACACTTGGGGACCACAGTACTTTGCATTGAGCTTCCAATTGATGGATGATGCAGGCTGTAATTTTTTTGTCAAGTCTGCTCTGGAAGGATAAGCAGGCTGGGAAGGCTTTCTGAACAAGGCACTAGGAGAGGGGTGGGATGGAGAGATCAGCCATCCTGTCAGCAAGGTGCAAGTTTTGGAAGAATGTCTTCTACAGTGCAGAAATTGAGTGTTCTTGGCCTGCTGACTTCACAAACTGAGGGGTGGGGATGGGGGGGCAGCCTTTTTCAGGGATAATAAGGTTGATAAATCCCTCCCTCTGGTGGGGAGAGAGAGCAAAACATCCAGGGTATTTAAAATAAGTGGGACAGAATGCGTAAAGAGAATTCCTGATAGTGAAGGAGCTATGGAGACAGCAGTCTAGTGGGGATTATGAAGGAGCAGAACCGTGGATATGAGTTTGCTACCCTCCCTAGCTGAAATTGCAGCTATTCCAGTGTGACCCATAAAGTTCTAGTGGACTAAAACCTCCCATAGCTGCTCTTCAGTTCAGCCAGTGGAAGCCTTTGCCTTTGGGATAGAAATACCTGAGTTTTATGCTCATTGAAACCATAACATTTCAGCAGCATAATTACAGCCTTCGATTATAGTGTTTGAGTATAAGTGTGACTATTAGACATGTCTTGTGCCAGCCTGGCTTTTCTCATAAGGTGATTGCAGAGATCTCCCATTAATTTCATGAGCAGGAAGGATCAGCAATTGTGTTTGAATCAAGAAGTAAAGGGTCTGTGGTCCAGACTTCAGTGCAAGCTGTATGAGCATGCAGGTGTCCTTGGGTGTGTGCTTGTGTTGCTATCTGGAACTGTGATCCGTCCTCCTTGCCTTTCTCTCCTTGATAGTTACCATAAAGCTAGGTCTGCCGGTCTGTAGCACCATCATACCAGCTACATCAGGATACGTAGCTGGTTTAGAGGAGTTTTGCTGGTATAAAGCTGCTGCCGTTTCTGAGTCTGCAGAATGTCACTGCACTTGAACGTGGGCACCATCATCATACCTCCTGAGTATGAACAACCATGGTGACCAACAGGTGCCAAGGCAGCGGAGAGACTCTTGTGAGATCTTCCAATGTACTGCACCACTGGACAGGAGAATAGCATTGAGAGGAGCTGCAAGTGCTTGGGGCCAACCTTCCCTCCTGCAAAAGCACTGTCTGCATCCTTTGTCCTCTCAAGTAAATGAAAGACCTGGAATGTCTCATCTTTGCTCTTCTGTAGCATCAGTCAGCTGCTGGAGTGATCCCTGCTGTGATCAAATCTGTCAGGCTAAGGGGCTGTGCAGCCCTCTTGCAGTTGGTCCACGTGGGTCACACAAAGCAGGTAATGCCCTGTCAAGTGAATGAAGGAAGGTGAATGTGCAGAGACAGACCAAATAGCTAAAGATCAACAGCTGAAGATCAACTGTTAGCTGATGTCTCAAGTCAATGCCAACTGTCATTTCTGTGCCTTGTAGACCGGCAAGAACCAATGATGTTGCATTGCAAAGCTGGTTGGGGGATGTAGAGCAGCGAATACAAAATTTGAATGTGGAAGGCATTATGTGCAGAGCTGTTTGCCACCCTGCCTTCTGGTGTTTGGAAAGAAAGAGATCTTTTGTGTCAAGAAGCAGGTGGTTGAAGGAAGTCTTGACTGCTGTGATCCTGTGTCATCAGCTGCACCTATATTTACTCCTTAGTGCAGTGAAGCCTTATAAAGTGGGAGTGGTGGTTGGTGTTATGCATGTAGGCAGCTGTGAATTCATCTTACACTAATGAAGATGTTATCTGAGGTAACAGGGAACACCAGCTCAGTGTTTCAATTTGGAAGGATGGCACAGATAAAGCAACCATGCAAGTAACAAAACAGATAAAACAAATGGCATGAGTAGGTCAAACCTGTTCTGTTAACACTGAGACAAAATTAGGAGAAAGGAAAGGGTGGGGGGAGTGCGAAGTGCTTATCAGCACAGTTCATAATATCTCCTGCATAGAAAAAAGTAGTTCTCATTCTCTTGCCTCAGCTCTGAGTGAGAGGTGTGAAAATCCATTCTGGAAAAGTGTAAGGTACATTTTACGTGGTTGTGCCAAGTGGGTCAATGAACATCTGCAGACTAGAAGCAGTGCATTAGACTAGGTGGTAATCCTTCTATAATGACTCATCTGCTGTGATAGTAGCTCCCTAACTGGGGCATTTTCCTGTCTTGCTTCTTTTAACTGGTTTTCTCTCTTGTTCTACTGCTTGCAAGCACACACAGTGATCTGAGTTGATGTCCTCCATATTACCCCTTTTACCATGGTGTGAGATATCCTTGTTGGAGACTGTAGTAGGAGTTCCTTGTAGGGTCTTTGTGGCTTACCATTCACACTAAGGAGCACCAGTTATACAGGCAGTCCTTGACTTTCGTGAATTACCCTGATAACCGAATTACTACAGCTAGAGCACCAGGATAGCAGGAAGCATCCTGCTGCCTATTCTAGTGGCTGTGGCTCTACTCCACAGCTGAATGCTTTCAGTTCTTCTTACAAGAGAAGGCTAACTTAGGACTGCTCAGCTCAAGGCTGAGTCCCTGAAGATGAAGGCACAGTTGTGGTCGGGGAACACCACTGTGAGTGTGTGGCAAAGTAGCACAGGCAACTTCGGATATGCAAAGCCTGGCTAATCATGCTTGCCATGACAGAGTCAACAAGATTTCATTATGGCACCACGTGGACTAGAGAAGTAGCACCCATAGGAGGGGATCATTAGATGTAAATTCTCTTCAATGTAACCTTGTTACCTTGCAGTGCTTGTTGGATGGATAGGAAAGGTTCTTCATAAACCTGCTCTTTTTAAGAGTTACTTCAACCTCCCCCCCCCCCCTTAAAATGAACCTGTAAAAAAAAAAAAAAAAAAAGTACTAAATGACATTTGGTAGCTTCATTGGTAACTTGTTTCAGTAATTCATTTGCCAGTTGGCTTCTCAATTAATTTTTCTGGTCTCTTTCACTCTTGGTTCTTGCAGATTGGAATCCTTCAGGACCTGGTATTTCTCTCAGTGGAAGGCACTGCTTGTTTAATGAGATCAGTGTACCAGTTGACACAGATCACTCTACAACTCACCAGTCAAATGACAGATGTTTTCCTAAGCTAAAGAGGGTGTGCCTTTCCCACCCCCCACAAAAATGTACACTTGAATCTCTAGCAGCCCACTGTGGTGATGGCAGGAATTGCAAGCAGAGTGCTCTCAAGGTGAACAGTGAATCACTGTCTCTAATGTTGTCCAGCAGTGACTAATTTTTACAATCCTACCAGTTAAAAACATGAGAGCTATGAAGGATTGTATAGGATGCTCAACTGGATGTTTCTAGCAGATTAGCACAGTTGTTTAGAACAGGTGTTTTGTTAATTGTGATATATGCTGTTCTGAATATATCACAATAGCATGCTGTGGTTTTGAAACCAGTGAGGTGAGAAGACATTGTAGTGTGCTAAGCTGCGCAATAAAGCAAGGAGGGGGGATGACAGTGGCCCAAGACCTATTCACCTATATTTGTTGCTAATGTTGTCAGGGCAGCCTCTCTTCCTGTGCCCCAGAATTGTGATTCTGTTTTTAATCTTTCTTTATGATACATTATTTAGTATTTTGCAAAATGAGCTAAGTTGCCTTAAGGAAACCTGTAAAATTTTGAGCCAAACTGTATGAGCCGAAATGGTAAAAAATGCATGGGTTGGGGATGTGAGGCTCTTTGTTTCTTTTCTTTTTTTCAAAAGATGAGTAATGCTATGTTTGAAGAAAGTATTCCCCCCCCCCCCCACACACACACACATACACTGCATATAGAAGCACTAAAAGAGTCTGGATAAAACAACTTAAGTGATACTTATATTGCAAGATATCAAAAGCATAGTGTAAAGCTGAGGAAGCTGAGGCAGGTTCGTATGCACAAAGATCTGTTAGCGGAGTCGATAGCTGAGGGCACGCATTGACTCTAATGGCCAGTTATTTTGGCAGGGGGGAACTAAAACAAAAGGCGGGGAGAGAGACTGCAGAAGAGGAGAGGCAAAGCAGTGGGGTCCTCAGCAAGGGCCTGCCCGGAGTGTCAGTGTCCCCACCCCATCCTGCAACCACCAGGCCTGCTTGGGCTCCCCCTTGGCTGCTCCCCCTGGTGATGTGCTCAGCGCCCATCGGAGCATGTAGCTGCTGGAGCAGGTGCCGCCTGCTGCTTGGCTCTTCCACTTTGGGCAGGTGCCCCATTGGCTTCCCCAGCATGGCCTGGAAGCAGAACGGCCTGGGACACTGCTGCCCCCAGGGAGGCGCTGGCAAGGGTCCTGCTGGCCTCAGGTACCCAGCTGCCAGGGGAAGGCAAGGCCCTTAGCAGTGCAAAAGGCTGAGGCGCAGTAAGGCACCAAAAATCAGCAAGGTAGTTGCAGTTTAACTCACAAATTAAAACTGTTTCAGCAATAGACTGCCAGAGAGAACTCGGGTCATGAAGGAAAAAACCCTCGTCTTTTTCTACCTAGAATATTTTGATTTGTTTCTTTATGAACTGTCTTCAGAAAAAAAGTCCCTTTTAAAAATAAAATTGAGAGCAAAAAAATTAAATGCCTGGAATTGAATGTTTATTCAGTCACCAATTTTTCCCCCATTTGTTTACTTTGTTGGCTGACAAACAGAAATCCATTTTTCACACAGCTCTAGTACAATATTAATCATCATGAGTATAAACAGTAGAGTCTAAGCCCATGTCGATTCATACTGTGTTATGATGCTTCATGCTTCTGCATACTGAGTAGTACCTACTCCAAAAGTAAAGAAAAATAAGGCTGTGTGTGCTTGAACATGTGAATTAGGCTAGCAGTTTCAGGTCAGTTAGCTACTCCTGGGACCTCAGCTGTTAACGTTATTTTGGCCTAAAGTGATAATAACAGCAGTTCCTGTTTAAACGCATAAACCCCACATTTTTATTGATACTTCTTTTTTCTCACAGGTTTTCAAACATGATTTCATGTGTCCGAGAGCTCCCTGCAAGATATATGTGGACTATAACAAGGCGACTCATGTGGACTAAGCAAAACAACTTCGATATGTGGGCACAGAAAGGTTCTACAGTTCAGAGGGTTCCTGAAAGTCTGCAAAGCAAGCAGAAAGGCATATTGCTCCTTCCCTGCTAGGCTTCATCCTTAGCGTCAGGAAGGCTTTTCGCCATGGCACTAAACAAGAGCAACCTCAGGAAAAAAAGTAGTAGCATTTACCTTCTGAGCTGTAAAATCCTGCTTTCTTACAAACACAGGCTGCAGTATTCCCAAACACTAAATTACAGGCTAGGTGAAAGTATTCAGGTTTTCTTTTCTCTTGTATTCAAATGTACATTTAGTAATTATAAGTACTACTCACCAGTAGTTTGCTGCTTTTTCCCAGAAATCCCATGATGTGTTAGGGCCAGAGAAGAAAAATGAATAGCAAAAGAAATGACCCAATTTACCACTGTATTTCTGTGGACTATATCACAGCTTAGAATAATACTCATTACTGAAAGCAGAATCTAATATTCAGGCCATAAAAGCCAAAATTTAGACATGCATATGAAAAATTCACACATAAGAAACTTCCTTGGAAGGTTTTTCTAGAGCAGTGCAAGAATGGAAGCTGTTCAAACACATATTTGCTGAGGTTCTCTGGTGTTCATACAATTAAAATACAGAATGATAAGGGGATGAGAAAGGCTTTTTAAGGCATATTATGTCCACTTCTTTGGTAAGATGTATGCTTGCAATCATGGACAGACATAGATAAGCTGAGAAACAGGAGGATGTTGTGTGAGAAGGAGGGATGACAGTCACGCATCTATCAAAAAAAGAGAAGTGATGTGGCCATGTAGAAAGTTATGACCTGTTAGCTGTTCTGTGGTAATTGCCAGTGTTAACACTTACACCAGTGGCTAATCCAGAGTAAACTGGTCCACTGTGAAAGAGGTTTAAGCTAAAGCATAGCTAGATTGTGTGTCTCAGTTAAAAGATGTCAAAGTATCAAGGTATTTCTGTACCTTGCTGGGTAGATGCAAAAATACTGGAATGAGGATTAGCTGAAACTGTGAATGAACGTATGTTTTGTTGGCTCTTAACAGGCTTAAGTAAGTAGCAGATTTATGACAAACTTGGTCAAGAAAAAAAATCTTAAAACCTTCATACAAAAATACTGTGTTTTGATAAGCTCCAACTGAAATTAAACAAATCATGAGTGAAAGAGACAGACAAGGAATGTATATCAAGGCTGAGAGGCCCATCTTGAAATTTGGAGAGAAACTAAAGTAATGATAAGCCAGGTATATTACCAGTTAAAAGAAGAGGAATTGAGTCTACTGTAAAGGACAAAGAGCAGTCATTGTAGAAGCTGAAGCAAGGCAGTTACTTACTACCCTAGAGAAACAAAATTTTCTCAAAATCAAAAGTCTCTTTTAGACTTGCACAGCAGCAATGATGCCTCTATTGTAAAAAGGCAGAGTAAAAGTGTTAATTAGTTACTGTGATGTCTCAGAGCTGCATTACTGTAGCTGTAAATGTGTTTATATTTAGGCATATGTCCGTCCATAGCTAGTGTCTGGAGACTGATGATATGAATAGATTAATACTAAGAGCAGTTGTTGTTTTAGAAAACTTTCCACTACCTAAATGTGAAGCATTTGTAATTATGTTATTTCTTTCTTTTTTAATAATCTAGAGGATTTGAGGCTTAGCCTTGGGCAGTGGGATATGCATAAAGTTCACCAGCTGATAAGTCTCAGGAGGCGTTGGGCCTGAGGCTATGGTTCGATGATACAGTAAATTCAAATTTTCGATCTTCTGACATCACTTCAAAAATGTCACAGCTGTGTGAACTGATACCTGCCACACTGCTAGTTCAAGTTTGTTAAAAAACTCAGATGAGTGAACTTTTTGCATCAGGCTTCACATTGTGTTAGATACTGCCTGCTGGCAGTGCTCTAACTTTAACTGGGATCTGGTGTCCAGCTAGAGCAGAAGCATAATCCTCAAGCAGGTATTCTGGCTAAGGATGCAGTACAACAACCCCAGAATACCAACAGGCTACTGCTGAAAGAGTGGTTCTACTCTTCCATTTCCTGACATCAACTCGCTCATACTATCAAGGTGCTACATCAGTGTAGCCGTACTGTCTCCAACGCAGAGAAGGTGGGGTGAAATGCACAGGACTGGGGGGCAGAGCAGAAAGGCATATTTTGGTAACAGCCTGCATTAACATCAGTGAAGCTGTAATGTGGAACAATACGCTAAACCCAGCAGAAGGGCAGTGCCACACACATGATTGAATCAGATTTGCAGTGCTGGTGGATCCAGGACGTTTAAAACGACTGCAGAACCACAGCAAAGGCACCTTGGTGAGTCAGAATTCCTCCAGTGCACCTCCTGGGCTGCAGGCAGGGAGAGTCTTCCTCAGCGCCTTGTCTAGCAAGTAATTACTACCCTGAGTTTGTACTGCCTTTATTCTTTTCAGTGGTGACAGTGACTGCCCTTTCCAGATGAGGTTTGTCCTTCCAGATGAAGTTTTGCTGGAGAAAGAGTATGTGAGCACCACTAAGTCAGAATCTGCTTCGAGCACCTAAGCCATTTCAGAAGGGCTTTATTAAAAACGTAAGCTTTTCTAGCTCCCCAATCTTTTTGTTAAAGCACAGCCTAGAAGCTCTTTTTTTATTTCACAATTACAGTAACTCCTCTTTAGCACCAAATTGCTCAAGTCTCTCTATCTTGGAGGAATTTATTAGTTTCTGAAGTCATGCCATTTACTCACAGATAGGATCCTGGTCTCTGAATGCAGCTGTCAAGACAGAAAAATAAATAAATAGACCAGACTTCATCCAGCCTCCCCCTACCTCTTTTTATTTGCCACCTTTCTTGACATTTATAAAATGTTATAAAACTTTCTGCCAGGAAAAGTATAAACTACATTTACAGTATAGTTGTTCTGTTGATTACAAAAACATTGTTGCAGTAGCAATAAAGCAACAGGCTTGTAAATCCGCTCTGTATACTTGGCTTTCATTAAATTTAGTGGAGTGACAGTTACCACTCTGCAAAATACAATATTTTCAAGGGAAGATGTAACACATACTGTTTCCAAGCCTGTTTTTTTGTGGCAAGTCAGTCAGTTGTCACAGTAAACCTTAACTGGAGATTGATGAGGATTGTTGGAAAATCATATTTGTCAGAGAAGTGCTGGGTCATGCAGTCTTTTATTTTTCAACAACGGCACTTGTTAGTATCAGTTACAGTCGCTGCACCAGTGATTATTTTGGCCAATATGCGAGTTCTGTGCTCCTTTGCACATACTCTGAAGATCCAAGCATCCCACTTAAGGTTAACCAGCTGCCAAGTGGTCTTACTGTCTTTTGCTTTCGATTGGATTGCAGCAGTTTGTCTGTATCCTTCCCACTGGGCATTATTCGCTGCTGCTCACTAGCAGCAAAAGTCATTTATTGCAGGAAAGATTTCCAAGCAGCACATTCCAGTCAGCTATTGACTTGCTGTTTGATATTCATGGTGAGTGCTTGGTTTCTTCAAACATACTGTATTTGACTCATTAGAAGAAGGAGTGCTCTAACTTACAGAGAGGAGGAATAATACAAGATGAACAGTCATAAACAGTAAGGAAGGAATCAAGAATGTTCCTACTTTGTGCAGATATGCCCACAAAAACTTAGATGTTACGCTAACAAAATGTTACATGGGAACTGCCAATCTGACTGCCATCAAGGATGCAAGTTTTAACTGAGAGCTAAGAGTTTAATGCTCTAAAATTTTTAATCGAAGGGCAGAGTTTGGCTTCAAGAAACTGGAACTTATTTGATCTCATTCTTCCAAAGAAAGTAGAGGTTGGTGGGGGAAGGTCCTGTACTAGAACCAGGTCTGAAAATCCTGTCTGTAAGGCTGTAGCTGCAGAAGACAAGCTTGGCTTTGCTCTGTCCATAGCCACCTGGCGAAGAGCCAACTGTAAAGGCTAAGTTGAAGGCTATGCAAGGTGTTTTATTAATTTTTAACACAGAGCTGAGGTAGTAGTATCTTGCGCTATTCCTGGTTTATGTACAGCCTCCTTGCAGCCAATTGTAGCTAGTGAGTATTAGATCCCACTGGTGTATGTGGGAATTCGGGAGCATTTTCCCTGTGATGCAAGGCAAAATCGCTAGGAAAAATCCAAGCTCCAGAGAACTACTAATACAGGCAGGAGGTCTGCAAAACCTCTAAAAATCAGCAATGGTGCTTATCTGTTAAACTACAGAAGCAGGAGCTTTAGTCACTCGTGTCACAAACTTCTGTTCTCTCAGTTTCTATTATCTTGCTGGTTACACAGAGACCTATAGTATTTGTTTTTTTCTCTTTTTTTTGGTATAAACATGTCAATTTTATTTTTAATTTGGTTTCAGAGTGACTCTTAAAAAGTAAATACTAGCAATAAAAAATTAGAAGAACCAAATGGGTAACTTATAAAGAGGAGCAGTGTATATTAAGGTTTTAAATGTATGTTTGAATGAAAGTACAATTTAAAAGTAGTTACATTTTAAACCCCCCTTTTCCCCCTTCCCCCAAACAAATGTTCTGCACAGCTGTCTCCTTAAATGAAATTTCAAAGTCACCAAATGCGCTGCTATTTAAAGGCACATACTCTCAATCTGTGTTTGAGAAAGAGGGCTGGGAGGGTATCCTTCAGAGAAATAGGAAGAGCCAAATCCTGAGATTAGTAAAATGGCATTGTTAATTGTCAAGTTGATGCTGAATAGACTGAGGCATTTAATTGTTGTGTTTGTGCTCCATTGAATCATTGTCTCTTTGTGGTGTTTTTAATTTGCTTTCTACTGTAACTCATGAAACTTACATTACTGCCATTAAGGTGAATTTTTTGAAGCTGCATCTGCTCATTGGTTTGCCGATTCCCTCCCTTGAAATTAGATTGATGTAGTGTTATATATTCATTCCAATCTAATGACTTTTCCAGAGCCCCAGAGTAAAGAAAATGGGTTTCATTAATTTCCCTAATAGCATCACTGAAAGACATGTAATGTGTGAAGTTAAAACTTCTTTTGTTTTTAATCTCTTAATAATCTCTTTTCCCTTTGTTCAGACTATCCTTAGTTTTACAGAAATACAGAGGAATGAAAATGTCTCTTGGTGGATTTGTCAGGGAAGCGAGATTTCAACCATTTTGGTGGAAATGTTTCATGGCATCTTTATGTTCTCTACTGATGTTTATTCCACTATTCAGTCCATTTATTGCTCCATAAATGGTGATGTGTATGGTTTCTTTTGTTTTTTTTCCAAACCCAAGAAAAATGAAGACCAGGTTGTTCAGCCACATCTTATTTGGCATCCTGAATTTGTGACCTGTCTCTGGATAAAAGTATAAGAGTACTGTCATAATAATAGGAATTATTTTCATTGTAGCGGAAGCAAGATCTTGATGCGTTTCATTTCTCCTGACATAACTTCACAGTGGGGTGAACCAATGTATTGGGCACACCACGGTTTTGCTAAGTGCTCTATTTGCTAAAAAGGAGTCACCATCATTACAGTCATACTGTGACTTGGACAACATGAAAAGGGTAAATACCTTCAGAATAGGCCGTCTGAGCCTATGGTGTGAACCAACATCAGAAATTTGGCGGTTTAATGGCTTGGTTGCAGAATGAGGAATGAACAGTCTTTGTTCTGAGGTAGCCCCAACCTTTATTCCTCAAAGAAGTTGAACCAGGTCAAAGGTGAGGTTAACAATTACAGGCTTCAGTGTCAGATCCAGCAGTTCATCATCATTTGCGTGCCTTTTTTTTGTACAAACTTTAACTTGTGTTTTGGCCTATGAATGGAAGCTAACTGATAAATCATGGCCCAGTATTGTAAATGTTTTCTATATTTATGTGCATTACCATTAGGGTTTCAATCTGAAAGCTTTAGCACTGAAAAAAAAGGAAACTTCCATCATCTTCGCAGTGTAATTGTAAACTTTTTTTTGTGTCCACCTTGCACGTATCTCAGGGTTTGGCTACATCGTATAACAGAATGAGATGCAGTAAACTCCAGACTGCCTCAATCAGTATATTCAGAACTACTAAATGACTGCCCTTACTCAAATACAGGTCTTGCAGACTCGAGCGTAGTCTTTTATTTATGTAGTTTGGACCTGAATTAATGTATATTGACTCAGGAGTGTTATGGTGCCGCAGTACCCAGTAGAAGATGCAAACCAAATGCTCCAGTTTGGAGCATGCGGAAGATGCAACCAATGCAAATCAAAGGCGTGGAGGATGCTGTCAGCACTGCAGAGATCATTGTGGACCCAAGAGGACTGTTCCCGCTATTGAACAACACCAAGGACAACATTCATAAAAATTCCTCCCCATCCTTTTTTACACCAGGACTTAGGACAACAAATCTAGTTTAGTCAGGAAATGTAATAAGCGTTTCATGTAGACAGTCCTAGTCCCAGTACTCTGTTGGCCACTCCAAGTCTGACCATTGCCACGCTATGCTGAAGTTAAGGATGGAATTCAAGCTTTGTCATTAAGCATGAGGATGCTGAGAAATCACCCATGCTGTATTTCCTCTAGCCAGCAAAAAGGCACGGGAGGATAAATAATGGGTCGTCAAAGCTTGCATTGCATACCAGATTTTCTAATGGGGAGAGGGAAGAAGTGAGTGCTTATTCACCTTTTGTGAACCACTTCTGACTCTTGATTTTGGCTCTGTTCTTGTTTCCAAAGCTATCTGGAAAGTCTCTCTTTAATCAATTTAGCATGTTTCATTGCATGTTTCCAGCTTATTTCCTAGCAAAGGATTTTCTGGGAGTGTTCTACTAATTTGCAAGTTCCAAATTTTGGCATAACTTTTTTACACCATTCAGCCAGTCTTTTTCAGTGGCAATTCACTGGTTTGGGAGAGTGATAAGCATCAATTGACCTACTTTTCCTATTATTTACTAGTTAAATTATGTACTTCAGAAGCCTCCTTGACATGCTCTCAGGTAAATTCCTGTATGTTCCAAATTTGACAGAAGAGTCAGCTCATTAGTGCTCGCTCTGTGCTTGTGTAGGAAGAATATCATCCTATTTTAGCCTGATATGTCTGACACTTTCTTTCAAATATAGGAAGAGAAACTAATCTTGAACTTGCTCTGCTCGCCATGGATAATGGAAACCTGTAATTATACTATCCTGGATCCACATCTGTTGTGCGTTTTGTTCGAAGTCCCCCAAGTCTGCATTACACACTAATGAATATTTCAGTTATGAGCTAAAAGAAAAGAAGTTTGGGAAGGTTTCTCAACAGAAATCAGAAAGCACTATATTACCCTATACTGTTTCCTGGTGACAAAAAAGCCTTAGCAGCATTGCTCATTTTTTCCCTTTCCAATTAAAAATCCCTCCAAACCATACTTTTATACCATTTTTTATAGATTTTGTTTCATAGTTAACAAGAAATTTAGAAATAGCATGAATATTTTTTCTACTTAAAGCTTTTTCTTTTGGTTGTGAAAAGCATAAGGAATTATTTATTTGATTCCATAAGGAATATTCTGTTTGTTTAATGTCACATTATTTTTCAAGTAAAAGTGTTCAAATTAATTTTTCCAGTAAAATTACATCTTGTTTTTAATTCATTTTAATGAAAGATACATTTCATGTCCAAAGAAGATAGGTCAAAAGATCATGTATTTTCTCAATATCAAACTAATAGTTACAATACAGCTTAGGGATATGCAGGAGAATAAAAAACATACAGTAAGGGAAATTCTCTCAGATTTGTTTTGGGATTGGGTTGAGCCAAACATGAATTAGTTTATTTCAGGTCCTCTGACATCTAAGGACATGGACCTGAATCGTTTCAAAGTTGGACTAATTCTGTAAAATCAGAACAGTCCTTTGGTTCTCCGATTTGATGGTGAAAGACAATACAGGAGAAAGGTTTCCACTATTAATATGCTGGGCCGCAGTTGCACTTGCTTCAGTGGAGGCCACGCGCATCAAAGGACAAGTACATTACCTATTCAGAGCTCTCAGGTATTTGCCAAGGGCAGCACATCACAATCAGCCACATCTGTGCTTGCACTACTGCACCATCTCTGCTGAGATAGAGCAAGGAGAAACTGCTATGGATGTCAGCTCACTGCTAAACCTTGTCACTGATCTGATCAGCTGATAGTGCTACAGAAATACTGATAGGGGCTTCAGTTTTATGTTTCAAGAAAGAATTCCCTGCAGAGAGGTGTCAGCTTTATCAACCCTAATTTTGATAGTAGCTGAACCATCTGAACTTGATTTGTGTAGACACAGAAGAATAAAAATCAGCAGGCAGTTTACTCTCATCCCATTTCTCAGCTGCGTTGGCCGATTCAAGTGACTGCAACCTCATAAGCAAGAAGAGACTTAATTTCTTTTATGAACCCAGATTCATATGCACTGTATTTTAATCTCAGCCCCACAGTACTTAGACCCAGAAGGAGATTACTAAAATGAATAAAATTCATTGGATTATAAAAGGAGATAGAAAAGTTAAATGATCTGAAATACATTTTATATGAGACTTTCATTTTTCAATAAACCTTCAGAAAACAAGCCTGTCTGTTAGAGGAAGGAATATATTACTGCAGTGCAGGAGGTTTCAATAACTTCAGCCGTTCATGAGGGATTATTGAGACATTTATGGCTGAGGGAAAATGTTCCCTGTCAAAATAAACTGAGATATGTTTTCCAAGATGGTAGTCCATGCAACTGCTGGAGGGGTCAGAAAACTTACTTTGGAAGTGCTGGGCATTAGCAGGATCTATTATGGCTCTCAATGAAGTACAACAACATAAAATGTTGAACCTGATACAAATAACCCTGTACATCACCTTTGTCTCTGTCTCTGTATGTCTATTCTTCTCTGGGTAAATGCATTGTCTCATTGTCAGGGTCTACCTCAAATATAATGACTTCTTCAGGATGTTAATTTAAAACAGAAGAACATAAAGAAAGATGTAGCAAGCTCTTTGAGCTTATTCTATAAAATGGAGAAAACACTTTTTTCCCCCCCAATCTCTCTTTACCTCCTCTATTTAGATTGAAAACTCTAGAATAAGGAACATCTGTTAAACTGGACAGTGAGTCAGTGCTCTATACCTAAATATCTTTTCAGGCCTCTAAACACTGACCCACTGGTACATGCCAGGTTGCCCACTCTGGGGAAGTATTGTGCACAGAAGCAGAGCGTGGTTTCAGACAGGAGAATGTTTTGTGATTGCAGTAACGGCTAAACGCCTCATTTGGAATCATTTTGGACTTGGGTGATAAACACCATGGTGTCTTTGGTTTCTGGCATCTGCATCCTTTAAAGATCTATTTTGGTATAAAAAAGACAGTACTCCCAAGTCCACCTCTTAATCCTGGATGCAACGGTTTCTGAACATCGGTTGGTGTCAGCTCAGAGATAGGCATTTTAGTCCTTGTTCTCTGGATTTTCTTTTGATTCCTTTGTTATCCAGTGGCCATCCAATGTAAAAGAATTGTCACTCTGAAGCAGAGACAAAATCCAGGGCACTCTCTCCCAGGTAAAATGTTCTTACCATAGGCACCTTGACCAAAACCTAGAGGCCTTTCCCTTCTCTTTCTAAGACTGTTTTTCTTAGCTGGTCTCATTCCTTGAAAGGAGGACTGTACTATGAATCCAGTATAGAAGGCAGCACCTCAGGAGCAGCTTTGATTCAAGGTCTTAAATTCCTGAGGAAGGGGTAGGCGTTGAGCCAGCTGCCTTTGGCTAGCTCTCAGCAGCCCATGTCACAGCATTTGGGCTTTCCATCAGAAAGCACTGGGGGTCAAATTGCTGGGGCCAAGAACAGTTGAACATCCAAAGGAGCTGTTTTGAATCTGACCCTACGTGGCATCCCTAGTAAAAGAAACTTGTGATAAGGATGGAAATGGGGTCCAGATGACTGCCTTAACTGAAAGGCCATCAGTCCTTGAACACATTTCTTCCATTTTAAAATGAATTTGAGATAAGATATTCAGTGTGGGCCCTGTTTACCCTTTCCCAACCTGCATGTGGAAATTCAGGTCAGTTTACCACTATTCATATCCTGCTCTTTCAGACAATAAAGTTATTTAGATACCTTGGTATACTTAGGTATGAAGTTAATTGGAATCTTCTATATTCATGAGATGCAGTCTCTCTAAGAAGCTCCTATTTGTGTCTGAAATGTCTGTTCTTAAGTCTTGCCTGTACAAGAAAAGTTGCACCAACTTAACAAAATCAATTTTAAATTGACTAAGTGAAATCTTGTGCACACCTCCTCATGTGATGCACTTTATCCAGTTTATCACTTATTTAAATTGCTTGGCTTAATTTGCAAAAGGCCACAAGCTGAAACAGTTTAAGGGAGTTTAAAACTTGTTCAGACATGTTTAGTGGGGGAGTTTGCCCTGTTCTAACATGATTGATTCAAGGCTGAGTCACTGAAACTCAGGCAATGCTTGTGTATATACAAGGTCTTGGATGATATTAGAAAGGTGAATGACATTCTCTCTGGTAATTTGAGGACTCTCTCAGTGCATAGGATATCCTTAAAGATCTTGTTTGTTTTACCAAGAATGTCCAGAGAACATCATGTATTTTAGGAGAGCAGAAGGGGAAAAGAAGGAAGGGCTTAAAACTTAGTATTTTAAATGCAGCCAGTCTGTAGACATTTGGCTGTTAACAAAGCTTAGGTGAGCCCAACCCACTTTGCGCAAAGCATCTCAGTGAATTTTGGCAGCACAATGGTGTGCTGCTGAGACAACATATACATTCTGCTGTGGACACTGCAGATGAAAAATCTGAGCCTACTTCTGTAGAAATTAATGGGAATTTTGTCACTGACTTGAAAGAGAGCAGGGCCAAGAAATCCAATTTCTTGCTATGTTGATTCTGCCTTCATTAGTGGCAGAGGGCAATGGAGAAAAGCAGAGGGATGACTTTTTCTTGGGATCTTACTGATTTTGCTTTTTCCTAAATAGTTCCCTTCTAATTTTTCAAATTTTATTTACTACTGAAACACACCTCGAAATGAGAAACACATGTAGGATATATGAGACAGACAGCTACTGTCCTAGGTGAAGACTGAATTAGTGTGCCGTCTCGTAACATTTTTTCTTTCTCCTTTTTTTTTTTCAAGTGCTATTAATAATCAGTGATAGCTAGAAGAGAAATATAGAACAGGACATCACATGCCCAGTCTGTTTACATAAACACCACATGTTCAGTTGTTAGAACTGGTGAACACCTTGACTCACTCGGCTACTGTTAGAATAAGGGACACGTGAACAAGAGGGAGGTTTGAAAAGAGAAAACAATTTTTCCTACAAAACTGATCTTACATCAGGAATAATAGAAAAATTAAATGAAAAATCAGATCAATGATCTGGTTGGATTAGGAGCAGCAGTTCATAATTAAATTAGCTTCTTTTTCCAGTCACTTGTAGCAAGAACAGTGGCATCCAGTTTGGATACTTCGGGGCCACCTCAGGTTACCAGCGTGCTTTCGGCTTCATCCTAGCCAAGAAAACATCTATAAGAATATGTCATAGGTGTGCAGAATGACAATTAATTCTTATGTGGTGCCATTTTAGAGAAAATGCATTTTCCAGGTTTAATTGCTTAACTTTGTCTCAGCTATTAGACTTCATAAGGGTTTGTAACAAAGACCCGAATCCAAGCACATGCCTCCCCTGGCACTTTCCCTTAACATGCTTGCCCATTCAGTTCTTGAGCAGTCAAAAACACTCGTTAACCAAATCTATACTCAATAGCTTTTCCTTTCCTTATCTCTGGAGGTAAGACTTGTCCCCCAGAAGAGCCAGTGCAGTACTACTTTCTTAGAAGATCTGGTCAGAAAGTCACAGTTAAGAAAGGGCAGTCTTACAGAAAAATGAGATCCTGTATTTTTCCTTGCTCTGTTTTTCACTGCAGGGATTCAGCTTATAAACAAAGGATGCAGCCTGTTAAGAGAAAAAAGATTTTAAATGTTACTTCATCTTCCTACTCACCAGTCTTTTTTCTCTCTCTTCTTCCTTCTGGATTTTATAATCCTAAACCTTTGAACTCTTTGGAGCACGGACAATATGGTATCACCCTAGTGCCTGGGATAATCTAATACAGGTATTAAACCAGCCATAGGAAATGTCAACTTGGTGCTTGTAATGAGGAGATGAGACATTAAGTAGTGACAGAACATCAGTTTTAGGAAAGAAAAATAACCCCCACACACATTTACCCAGAAGAGCACTTTTCAGCAGGTTCAGAAATAGCATGTGGCAGAGGTGTTTAAGCAACTCAGACTGTAAAGTGTGCAGCACTCGGGTGCCTGCTGGAATAGCATCTTTCTGTTCCCTCATGCTCTAGAAGGCACAACCACCTGGTTTTGAAGCTCTGTCTTTATGGAAGAAGGGATCAAAGCTTTTTATAAAAATTCCCTCTTCTGGGCTGACAGGCCACGATGTGTGATTAAAAATAATTCAGCTAACACTGACACACCAAAAGAAGAAAAACTTGCAAAGGAATGTAACTGCCTTTGGCACAGACGTTGGCTTCTTTCACCTAAACACAGACCTCTAATGGTAACTGTTCAACTTCATCACATGCATGCCGTTTTTCACAGTGTAAGGATCTGGATATTAGTGAGGGACCTGCTCTCATTCCTTTGGGCTAATGCACGTCCAAGGCATTTGCCTGGCACATTGCACACTCCTGTGGTGTAGCAACATGCTGCGCAGCAGTGCCTCCATTCTAAGATCTGTACAGAGTACTTTTCAATGAAATGTATTCGTGCTGAAATATGTTTTGAAAGCCAAAATGTTTTATAGAGAGCAATTCTGATGGCGCCTTTTCTGTGCTTGTTTACACAAGCCTGGAATTAATAATTCTGACCTCTGATATATTTGACAGATCATGCACAGACCAACTATAACCCTGACAGGTTCTTCTTGAGTCCCTTTCTCAGCTTCTTGGAAGATACCTGAAGACCAGCAACCTTCAATTTTTTTTGATAACAACCACCAAAAACATTTCCTACAGGAGGTACAGATCCCTCTGTAGCAAATTTAAGTGAGTATGGACTTTTTTTTCTTAGTTACCTTTTTGGGGATTTCTCCTAAGTGAACGTCAGGACCACAGAACTCTGTATCGCAAGGTGAAAACAAGTGTTGTAGATTAATAACTTGGAGAAAAATCCATATTTTTTCCTAAAATTACTTTGTGAATGAGAAGGTCTTTTCAAATTAGTTTAAAGATGAAGACCAAGGAAGGAATTCATATAACAATGGCAACACAAAGGATTGGGAGATTATGGCATATTAAGGCCAAAAAAATCATCAAAAAAAGCTCTGAAAACAAAAGACCTTTTTTGACCTGACCACAACAAAATTTCTGAGTTTGAGTCATTTTTTCAACATTGAATTAAACTTTTCTCCTCTTAGGGTTTTTCTAGCTTAGGTGATGTTGCCCTATGAAAAATCAGTTTTGCATCTTTAAGTTCATCAGCTATCTGACCTGTCTGTAATGTTTTTGCTTCCCACTTTAAGAGACCACAGCTGAGCACTGTACAGTATGACATGGGTAATATTCTTGTCAGTCAGCATGCTGTCAGTCAAATCCTTGTTTCATTACTCTGTTCTTGTCCTTTTGTCAGGACATGTTCATCTCCTTACAATCAAATTTTGCAGGGTCAAAGGTGATGCTTGCTTTGCTTCAGTCCTCATGGTCCCCCTTATGTAAAAGCCCCTCTCAAGTGAGGCCCACACAGTATATGGTGTATATTTCTCAAACTTAAAATGATACTTTTTGGTAAATGTAAGCTGAATGTTCTCATCGGCTTCACTGCTCGCTCATGCTCAAAATGAAAGAATTGCATAGGATGATTGCTCTCCTCTATTGCCTTTCAATTTTACTCTGTTTCACATTTCACACTTGGAGATTGTGTCCTTACTTTTCTTCCCTGAAAGGGAAAATACCCTTATTTCTCTCAATATTGGAAACCCTTTCTTCAGCATTTGAATGGACCGATATGCAGAGAGGCTAATCCTTTAGGTTTTAGAAGCACCTATCTCTGCATGTTATTTAGAGCAGTCAATCAGTTGCATCCTGAAGATGATATGAAATGTTACTCATTTATAAAATGGAGAGATCAGTAATATCCAGAAATCTGTGAGTTTTTCAGAAATAGAGAAATGCCCATCTCATCTCCTTTGCTTAGTTTAGATATTTTCTTTACTTTTTTTCAAGAAAATGATGTGTAACTTTTATCCTTACATCATACAGAACAGTGAAAAACTTTCTGGTACCTGAGCCTTGGAGCATGACTGGAATATTATCCCTTAATAAACTTGTGTAGCACCGGATCCTGGATCTACATAGACTGCATGGAAGCTTTGCAAGCGATGAACTTCCTCAGACCAGAAGTGAAACTCATCTCAGTAGGAGTTTTTTGTCTGACCCAAGATGACACTATTTCACAGCTGCAGCTATTGCTGTTGCTGCACTGCCGCTAGATGTTACAACATAGCCACTCAGCACTCCACAGTGCCACTGCCTGCCCAAACAGCCCAGTAGGAACGGCACAAATGAAATGTTGAGGATTATCTGTTTTCTCCCTTCTTATCCCTCATCTTTACATGCTGATGACATAGTAGTGAGACCCTTTATGAGGATATCTGATCATTGAAATACAGGTGGGAACAACCAGTTTTATATATTAGCATAATTTTTGTTCCAGGCCTGGATGAACTTGGATTGGGACCAGAGGTGTAAACATAATAAAGCTCACAACCCCATTGCTTATCCTGCAAGCCATCAGCTGTCCAGCACGTATGGGCAGTAATGATCTGTAGATTTGAGGAAACTCATGGGCAATTTCTGTACTTCCAGTGAAAGGTCCTCCCTTTTGTATGTCTCCTTCTACCCTACCTTCATTCTGTCTACATGGTTTCTTGGTGACCTGAATATGGCCTGTCAGGGAAATCGGGGTGTACATCATAACCCATTGAGTGTATTTAGGAGTTAAGTTGCTGCACACACTGAAAAATGTATGTTTCCTCTATCACTGTCTGTATTTGTGTACTTGTCTGTCACACTGCTCAGAGTGGACTTGAGGTAGACTTCCTGAATGTCCAGATGGTTTTGTATCATAGACAGTCTCTCTATGATAAAACGAAAGCTTTCAATTACGGTGCTAAATGGAAACGCATAGATCAATGGACAGGCACATCACACTCAACAATAGTAAATAAGCATGAGAAAGAGAAATGCTGTCCATATCATACAAATAATGCCAGTACAAAGACAATAGGATCACCAAATAAGTTACAGATGGGAAAACTGCTTTTCCTCATCTGCTGTATGATGGATTTCTACTTTGCAGTATATATTACTCATTATGATATCAATTTCAACCCTTGTTGCTTCAAGTCCCCTGGGGGAGGGAGAAAAAAAAAACACTAGAAAAATGTGCTGCATCTTCAGCCTAGAAATTTCTATTCTTGTAGTGTGGTCCAGTCAAATGGGCTGAAAAGAACTATGATTATGGTGCTGCTGACCTTAGGCTGTTCACTTTTTTCTTTTAAAGGTTTGCATATCCACAAAATGAGTAGAAAGATCTTTACTTAACTAAGCTCCCCGATGAACATCGCTGAATAGGAGCTGCTAATCACAGTTAAATGAACGCATTTCGTTGGAGGGAGACCCCAGCCAGGTGCACTGCAAAGAATTCCTCCTCCTCCTCTGCAGAAATGAAGAGGTACTGCAGAAAGATGTCATCTCAACAACAGAGAGAAAAATGAAGTCTGGAGTGTTAAAATTTGCAGCTGATCATTCCAGTTAAAGTATATACATTCAGTACAGGGCAATTTCCATCAGATTGCAAATGAATAAAGTGCTCTTTTAGACTTCTTTCCCTCCATCTTTTCTTGTTGGTTCCATCCCTAGGGGGTCGTTGCAGCATTTTGGAACCATGAGCACTTGCATATTCTGAAATACAACTTCTAGTGCACATTGTAAATTATTTAAGAGTGGAGATTCAGGGTTCATTTCCTATTGTCTGTCAGTGAAAAGATCAGCAAAAGTAGTCGTGATTGTGCCCTTTTTATTTTCTTACTCTAATTGCAGTCCCTCTTCACATGTGATTTCTTAATAAAGAGCGTACAGCGCGTTGACATAGCCATACCTGGGAAGATGGTTAAATAAAGCAGGATTAAGTGTGTCAGAATTAAAACTGCTGGGACAACTGATATTTTGGATTCTTGATCAAACCAAAATAATAATGTCATTGACATAATTACTTTGGCCAGTTCAAGATGAAATATATTGGTTTTGGTTCTTCAGTCTTTCTTCTCATCATTATTTTGAACTTAAGCAGATTTGAAATAAAATACTGCTTCAAAATAGAATAGCAAAATATTTCATTTTGAAAATGTCAGAATGAATTTTTATTTTAAAACAAGCATATTTCAATGTATTTTGACTCGGCCTGTTAGCCATACTTCAGCATGAATTTACAATAACTTCAGACAACTGAAATTGCATTTTTCAGTGAATAAAACATTTTTCTGCTCTATCACAAGTACAAGTCTCCTGCCGTGACTTTGCCAGCACTTCTTTTTTCTATTCTTGGCTGTTGCAAGGTAGTACATGAGGGTAAAGAAAAGAAACTGAACCAGTTATGTGGTCCTCTAAAAAGGTTCCCTTTGAGAGTGCTGAGTGGCTTAATCCAAATTTGTTTATACAGTCTGGTGCATTGACAGTCTGTGGCTGTGATTTCTGTTTCAGCTCACCCTTCTCATATCTTGTTCATTCTTGCTATATCTTTCTTATGTATTTTTTTTTCTATGCCCAAACATTCCCTTCCTTTTCAATGAAAAAATATTAGTACTTTTCTTTTCCCCATCAGTGTTTTAATGGCAAATACCAAATAACAGAAAGAAACTTCCTAATCTAGATTAAATTATTATGAGATTTGGATTATGTTAGGTGTCCTTTAATCAAGATAAAAGGTGAAAATAGTGCCATCATTTTAGGAGGGTGAGATCCATGTTTCATGGCTACAGTTCAATTCATCTCTGGGTTCCTGTTGCCTTGCTTTGTTGTAGTCTTATGATCTTTTTCTGTGTGTGTTTGCACGCTCCCCTAAATATGTGTCACTGTATAAGAATACTTTTGCTTGTCATAGAGTCATGTCAACAAGAATCATTGATGTCTTACCATCATGTCAGACTCCCCATGTTTATGGAGCATCTTCTACTGTGCAACAGCCTTCATAGTTCTTACATGCCAAACAAAAAAGTTAATTCATATTTGTTGCTATGTCCTAAGTGCAGAAAGAAAAGGAGGTGTTTTAGCAGCACATCCCATCATGCTGGCAAAAGGCAGTTGACAGTTTCTGAAATTCACCTTTGAAGATGATCTGGGAAACATCTTAGCTCTTCCTCAGGATATATAACTCTAGCACTGTCCAGGAAGATTTGCTGCTGCTTCTATTGCATTCTTGTCATTGATACTATCAGAGTGGCTTATGCAATTTACTCCCACCTGACACTTCACATGTTGTTTTCCCTGTCTGACCCTAGGGATACATATGCTTCTGCTTTTCATCTCTGAAGTTCAATCAGATTTCTTTGTTGTATTCAGATGTCAGTGCAGATAAAAATCCACTCCTTGCAAAATGCAGTTTTTGGTTGTCAGAAGAAAATCAGTTTTTATTTTGTTAAAGCTCCTATTAATGCCAATACTACTATTGAATTTTATCCACACTTAACAGATATACTAGGAAAGAAGACAAAGATGTCATTCTTTGCAGGAGCATGCTTCTAGAAGCCTCTCTCTCTCCTTTCTCCTTTTCTCCTTCCAGGCAACTGTGAGATAAGAGATGCTATTGCAGAAAAACACTGTATTAAAGGTAGGAAATTGTTAGACGTAATTATCCGAACTGTGCACTAGCACTAGTGTTCAAATAACAAGCCAAACCTTTTTCTTTCTAAAGCATACTATATGTTTCTCAGTTACCCACTGAAATTGTATTTACAATGCCACAGGCATAAACATTTAGCATCAAACCAAAAGTAATGCATAGACTTTTTATAGACTTATTCATGAATTGTTACATCTGTATTAAGGTCCACCAATAAGCTCTAGGTTTTGCAGGCAATGAATATGTGATCACTAAAAAACAGGCATGTGTCCCTGCCCTGCAAATATGTGATTCAAGCATGAACAAAACAGAGAAAAATTCCACTCTCTTCCCAGGGTTTGAGAGAGCTCCAAACAGAGTTCATAGGAAGTTTTCCCTTGACTTAAGTGGGGCTGGAAAGGACCAGTGAAATGGATTTGCACTGATAAAGCAATGACATTACACTTGCCTTGAACAAAATACTTAAAAGATTTGAGTCCTTAATTCTCAATAATGCAACATGAGTTAGGGATTAAATTCTGGCTTTACATTGGTGCTGTATCTTGGTACACTGAAAACAAGTGAATTTATTTTAGAGAAGCTGTAATAAAGTCATGATTCAGCCTGAGATAAGGCTGATGTAGTTGGATCTTGTCCTTATAGTAAGCTCTCCAAAGAGGACCAGAAAGATGGCTGAACAGATGCTCCTGCTGCCACAGCGGGAAAGAGGAATGTGAAAACAGACTGTTGCCACCAGGAGCAATTGCCCCTAATACATCCTAGTAACAGCTCGCATTTATAAGGCCTATTTTGTTTTAGTTCTTCCCCTTGGTCACAGGGAGAGGGGACGTGCAAAACATTGGCAAGATTCTGGGCTGTTGTGCCTGCTGGGAGAAGGATTTTCCTTATTATCCAGGCTACTGCTGGGGCAGCTGTTTCTAAAGTTGATGAGGAGACAGAAGACTACTATGATATTTCAGGCAAAAAGGAATGAAGATCAAGGCTTTTCCTAGAATTTTAGTTGAGAATTTTACAGCATTTTGCTGTAAGAAGTGCAAACAGAAAAGCCCACTGTTGGGATTTTGGTGTAGTGAAGAGGTCTCTAAGGAAAATAGTCTTGTGGTAAAGGCATTAATCTGAGTGTTCAGGGACTTGGTCTGAGTTTCTGGTCCTGCCTTGTATTTCTTGTGTCACATCATTGGCAGTTAATCTCTCACTGCTGAGGTTCTTCTTCTGTAGAAAGGGAATTACTGCACTTCTCTGCCTCACAAGGTGCTGTTAGGATGACCTCAGGAGAGATTTTTTGGTGTCCAGATCCGAAGGCAATGGAGTCCCAAGTTCAGAAATGGAGAACTGAGGTAGCGGCATCAGTGACACATCCACTTCAATGTTTGCTTCTGACAGTTTCTACAAAATATGCTCTTCCACTCTGTTCTCTATCCAGATACCCACCTTCTCTTGAAAGCTCAGTATTTCTCTATCCTTTCCCAGTTTCTGATCAGCCATTGTTCACTCCAAGTTCTACATTCCTGTTTGTCTCCACAGGTAGCAGCAATGCAATTCATTCTGCATTAGGTAAAGACACCAGGAATTTACACGTTGTCTTTAATCAGCAGGGCAGCTACAGAAGAGTTTTCATTCTGGGAAACAGTATTATTGACCAAGTAGCACTGCACAGTTCTGTGCAGACTGTCTGTAGGCTGGAGCTCAGGTGTAAACCATAAGCCACCCTCTAAGCAGTATTTTCAGTCAGGGAAAGGTTTGAGTGAGAGCTTGAGGCCTATGCAGTCTTGACACCACAGATGCAGCCTGTGATACTCTACCAGCATGAGTAAGATTTTCCAAGTTCAGAGCCAATCTTCTAAAAGAGACCTGACAAGCCAGTTTTGATTTTCCTGTCAAATTGCTCCAAAATTTTTTTTGAGTCATTGCATTAATGATGGCAGATAGAGATACTTTTAATAATTTCCATCCATCAGAAGTTTTAACTTTCTGTTATATTTCATTACCTTTTATTTAATTTGTAAGAATTTATCTTAAGGTTTTAATTGTTAAGCCTCAAGCCTAAAGCTCATATATATACTGAACCACACATACTGGGTTAATGTCTTAAGTTCAGAGTCACAGTTTACCTTGCCTTACATTTATATAAACCACTGCAGACCTAATCCTGCAGTGGCTGCCTGCCAGCTGTAAAAAGCTTCCCCCACTCCTCTTTACTGAAGCCAAAGAAGTAGAAGGTGCTCAGCACTGCAGTACAGACCAGTCTGTTGCTCTGTATTATTGCTGAAATAAAGGTATTATTTGTTGAGCTATCTCTTGCCAATATCTTGGTTTATATAAAGCATGCTGTGATACCCCATGGTATATATGGAAAAGAAACCTAGAGCTGTTATCTGGACCTAGCTACTTGGTCATTTCACAGCTGTGCTCACACAGACACACTTAATTTTTTTTCTGGCTTATGTTTTAATTGCATGCCACCATCAATAGATTTCATGCCTGCTGAGGACAAAATATTAGGCCGGACAGACAGACTCTTTAGTCTGAACCAGTTTGGCCATTCTAACCTGTGCTTTATCTTTCTCTGTAAAAGATGAGGACCAGTTCATCCTTCTGGAAATAATGTCCTGTCTCTGCAAGATAAATTGTACTAAGAAGTGTCAGTAAGACTTGGTACTTTATGTAAGTATTTATTTAAGGGACATTATTTATCAAAAGATCACTGAATTTACGGCAGTTTGGTAATCAAGTCCATCTGAATTAACATGATCAAAACTGCAATAAAGGAGGTTTCTATGCATTGAACTTTTCAGTCCTGTTTCCTGCTGTGTGTATTGAGGACAAAAAAGTCTGGCCTCATATTCTTCTCAAGTTATTCCACAAGAGATTTAAAGATTTGCTTGAATTACGTATTTTATTGCTTACACACATACCTGTGCATGGCTAAATCACACTTAAAGTTAGCCCAGTGTCTCAGTTTTTATCCATAATAATAAAAGCTGCATATCCCCACAGAAACATGTCCCTTTGCTTTCATTTCTCCATATTTTTCTCAAGGCTTTTGATATTAATTCTCCCAGGAGTGAACACTTCAAAGATCTAACATCAGCTTTGATGTAATTTATCATAAACTCAGCCCATAGTTCATGCAAGAAGCCACAGAGACTGACAAAGACTCTATGTCGTTCTTGGATTTCCATGGATACAATATCCTGAGGTATGCTGTAGGACCATCTGATATTTAGGGCTGGTTGCTTAACCTTTGAATTTAGGCATCATGCTGGCACAAAATGGAAAGGCAATGATTACTAGAATTAGAAAAAATAATAGTTTATTAATGAATCATCTTCCCCCTTAAGCTGTACTGTAGCAAGAAATAATCACAATAATAATGAACAGCATTATTATTGGACCACATTATGAACACCAGTGATTTTGTACCAAGCTTTTACTGTCAAGGGAATGGTTCATTAACCACAGAGAACACTTCACATTAGGGATTCAGTTTATCTGGCCAATTTAGACATTGTTTAAGTAATTTTTAATTAAAATTGGGATTCTGCATTTTGGATGGTGTACTGGTTCAAAGGAATTATAAGCACAATTACTACAATCAAGTTGTTAGTAAATGTTTTTGTTCCAGATAAAGGTTGGACACTGGTCAATCTGTTAAGCAGATATTCTGGCCTGCCCTGCAGTTTTCTTTCTAATTAGTGGGGGGTGGATGGGAGGAGAGAAGGACAAAACCTTTCTATAACACAGAAAGTTTTTTATTTGGCAAGAGGTAAGTAAAGGAAATTCCCTGGCAAGTCGGTTATAGGCAGGGAAGGAATAATTTTGCTTGTAACCTTAATATCAAAAACTGATTTCTTTTGATCAAGCCTGCTGTATGTCACGTTATTTGCTGCACTTAATATCCTTTCTGGGATGAAACTGAAGCTGGGGAAAAAAGATCTCCCTTATACTGTTCACAATATTTCAACGCATTACAGGATAATGTAAAATTAATGAAAATTGCTTTTAGTCTGGAGTGGAGCCCTAGCCTGCCAAGCACCAGGCAAGGAAGGTGCCAGTGCTAAATTTTAAGGAGGATTTGGACTAAACCCCCAATCAGTGTAAACATTATGTAAGTTCATGGACTTCTACATCTAAATGCCCACTGAGGATTTATCACAACTGAAGTGTGTGTTTGATGCCATGTTCCACTTCACTTAAAATGAGGAGCAAGCATAATCTGTTCCCATAAATAAACCAAACTCTACATTCAGATCAGCCATCAGTATGAAGTACTAATACAAGTTCAAGCAAAACATCAGTGAGTTTGCCGTGAGTGTCTTCACTCCTTTCAATCACCCCATAGCCAAAATGCGCTCAAAGCGCCGGCAGGAAACTTGTGAGGGAACCTGGATGAGCTAAAACCATGTCTCAGGGTAGGGGGAGTGGGAGGATATAGGTTGTGGCTGCATGAACTCGAGCTACTGTTGCCAAGAAATGCTTGTCAAACTATGTCCTTATAAGCTGCGAAAAGATTTAAAAACTTTATAGGAAGAAAGACTTAGGTCTTGAGGCTGTAACAAACTGTTATGTGGGTGGAGGAGAGAATGATGACCACTGTAAAATTAAAAGATGAGACATCAAAAAGGCACTTAAATGTACTTAAATCCATCATCATTCTAAGCAGTACTAAAGCATATGCTTCAAGAGTTCGGTACTTAAGCATATGTTTCAGTTTTCAGTCCTGAATAGGAATAGCTTTTCAAACACAGGTTTTAAAGAGGGAGATTCATGTTGTGGCAAACTTGCTTTTCTTATTAGCAAGGCAAAACTGTTTAGCTCATCAGCTGCAAAGCTGATTTACACCAAAGACATCTAAGTCTTTTTTTTTCTTTTTGAGATTAATTGTGATAAATCTCTTTCAAAGATGCTAAATAATTAAATGAAACATATTTTTTGTGCCTAAATGGATGTTTTCTTGCATCCTAATGGATTATCAGTGGAGAATTACAATAGACAGAAATGGTTCAAATACACTTGTGAGGAAGTAATAACAAACAGGTAAAGAGAGACCACAGGGGCTGCACTGGACCAGTTTTCCTTATTTTAATTCACCTATTTTCTTCACACTACTCCCTTTGCTCTGTTCACTAAGGAAATAATTGAGATGTCTTTTGAATATGCTAATGACTCCTGAAGTCATGTTTTTGTTGTAATTTATTTCATGTGTGTATTCCTTCACAGGAAATGGCTGTGAGAAGAATTTTTAGAGATCTCTGATGCCAAAAGAAGGGCTGTGTGTGTGTGTATGTCTTCATCAGAGAAGTGGAGAGAGTGTGAGGGAGAGAAAATTCTGGTGATTCCTCTTTTTATTCCACATATTTAAAATACTTGTCCCTCCAGGGAAAGGGGAGGGATAGGCTGTGACACTGTTCCCCTTGGCCTTGCTGCACTCCCTGCCTAGTGGTTTGGACGACAGACTGAAAACAGCACGCAGTGCTCATCTCACCCTACCATATTGGCATCTAGCTTCAGTTTTAATGTCACAAAAGTTCACACACGCTCTAAATAGGATTTCTTTTTTCTTGGAGATTTTCAGTGGAGTAAAAATATTCAAATATGTCCTCTCCAAGATACTCCATAGGCCTTTTCACCTTTCCCATTTGCTCTAATATTAGAGCTTCTGCAAGCTATTTGACTTCTTAATCAAGGACTGTAAAGTTACTCATTGTGGTAGAGCTTCAAGTGTCAGAGCCCTGAGAGCATTAACAGGCCTTAATGGCCCTGACCAGCCTCACCTGGGGCCTCCCCCCAGCCTGCCCTCTATCTGAGCTCAGCCCAGGGGCCTCAGCTGCTGCTTGAGCTATGTCGGAGGGTGCTGGTCTCCAGCCTAGTCACAGGCCCTCTGCCCTGCCAGTCTGGACTCTCACTTGCAGACTGAGTTCCTCTTCTGATCTTAGTCTTATCCTGTCACTTCTCTTCATTCGTCTTCTTCTGTAAGATGAATTGAATTTCTTTTAGTAACTAGCTACTTTTGCAGATTGTTATTTAATAGTGTTCTGCAGGGGAGAGGCAGTAGGTGTGGGCAAGAGGTGACTCATACCTTGCTCAAGAGGAACCTGCTGTGTTGTTCATAATGTACTGAATTAAGTTCACAAATATGAAAGTTTCTCTTGTTCCCACACCTTTTCTTTCCCTGGTCTGACAGAAACCCAGATTCATGACAGCTTCTTAGTATTCACTTGTGTCACTGATAATTTGGCCTAAATACTAGTCTAATCCTGAGAGATGATAACATATTCCTTGTTTTTATAGAGTAAAAGCTTACTGTATTTATGTATGGTACCATATATGGTGCTCTGTGTACAGCTGGAGAGGCTTCTTCGTTGGCCACCTCTTGCAGCAGCAGTCCAGACCACTTCTAAGAGTCTCCAGACTAAAGATGCGAGGGCTCTCACCTGGCTCTTTCTCAGCTGAGACATGCTTTTCTTTGCAACTCACTTCTTACTATTCAACAACAGTGTGAGTATTCTCTTTCAAAGCAATTTATTTTCTCTGTAGTAGGCTTTAGAGGCTCCTAGGATAAGAGGAACACCTTGCAACGATGGTAGCGTGAGACTTTGAATTGTGTTGTTTTGTATCATTACTAGGAACTTTAACTTGAATAAAGTGGATCATCAGGAAGTTAAAGGAGCAGTGGAGGAAACTGAGGAGATTCTGAAGCTACGCTAAGTGAGACTATTTCTGCTAAATGATAAAAAGTTGGACTGTTTCAAGTTAAAATCAGGGGAGCATGTAATGCTCTGTCAGTTCAAGATTGAGAATTGTCTGAAGACATTGAAATCTGGGGAGTGGAAAATAGATTTTTGGGGGGAGAAGGAGGAAAATTCTAGCAAATTTAGGGAAGAGGTGTGATTTGTTTCCCTTGTTTAATTACAGTGATTTATAAGCAGATTCAGATGTCACTCGTAAGTTGGTTCAAACTGAAGCTACTTAAGCAAGCAGGAGAGAGAGTGTTGGTAGCAGGACTGAAGAATCTCTCTTTTGAGACCTTGTTGAGAGGCACTTGTGAATATGAACCATCATTACAATAAAATAAAAGCTGTAGTCTGGGATGTTTTATTGGGGGTACCTCCAGGCCTTAAGTTTCACTTTCTCCCTTGTTTTATCTGTGAGCCAGTTGTCCATGCAGAACATGACAGTTAATTTTGCCTGGCTGTTTCCCTCTGACGAGCAAAGCACAGGTAATGCCAGCAGGGATTAAACTGTTTGCTTTTGGTTTAAAGGAATTAAAGAATGTGTGCCGTAAATTCTTCCTGTAAAGGTCTTTCCTTAAGCGATAGACTGGGGAAATAATATTAGCAGCTAACACTGTGGACGCAGAGCTTGGTTCAACAACCTTTAAATAAAAGGCCAATATGTCTTTCCCTCCAGATGGGCTTCAGTCAAGGTGTGTCTACGTGGGTGCCAGCAGGCAAATGTGAGCACACAGTACCCATGCTTCCCGCCAGCCAAGCGCATGCACAGCCAGGCTGACAGCCCCAGGAAGGTTCATTAGCCGGGTCCAGTGCTGCATTAACCACAACTTAGTTTCAAGTTCAGAGTCTATTTACATTTGCCTGGCTCTGAGTGCAGGCAGGACAAGGCGCATGTTGCCATGGGATTCTGAATTCAGGATGATTCAGAGATGGACAAACTCCCCATAACTGTCACTTGCTTGACTTAGCTGATTTCCCTGCTGTCCAAATGCTCTTTTCTTTGTATGTAACAAGAGCTGTCATGTTCAGAACTACTAGGTCTCGGTGAGAAGGCTGAGGACTCAACAAATGGAGCAGAATATTAACCTGTCTGCAGCTGGCTCAAATCCGGCAGACACTGATGACAAGAAATGCCATATATAGATTTGATTTCAAAGTGAATATCTCATCTAAACTCTTACTAAATCAGGCCAATACGAAGTTAGTGTCCTGTGCTGGCTGTCTTGTAGGCAGCTCTGCTGGTTGTGCAAGGCTGAGACTGCCTGAGACACAGAAAATCACTGCTGATTCAGATTTCTTGACAGTTTTAGGAAAAGGGTCTTAGAACAACCTGGCCTGGGTTCTGAGAGCATCTCTTTCCAAGCAGAGCTGACTCAGTTCCAGCACAAGGCTGTGCTGAACAGGCTCCAGTGTCCACAAGCAAAGCAAAAACTTATCTGCCCTGTATTGGGTTCATGGGAGGAACAGCCCAGGAGAAATGGGGGCTAGAGGTGCTGGGGGGAACTCGGCAGAAGTTAAAAGCTCAAAAGCTTAACAAATGGTCAAAAGATGGCTTACTTCAAGTGGCAAGGTCCAGGAAGAGGGATGAAAGGGGGCTGAAAAAGTGGGGCATGCGGCAGGGTACCTAAATGATATACTCGGGCTGTAAACAGTCAGGATAGTTCTGTTTTCAGGCATTTACTGTGATGTGTGAAAGTCCAAAAATCTATTCTACCTCTTTAGGATCAACCACAGAAGAGCCACAAGAAGGAAACAGCGAGAGGGAAAGATTGTTAATGCTTCAGATTTTCTGTGGAAAACCAAGTATCAGTGGCCAAAAACATTACATGAACGTTATTGAAGAAAAAATCCATTAAGGATACACAGATACAGATTCTAGCTCAAAAAGTCTATAATCCATAGATACCTGGAGCCTGGGAGAAAGCACCAGGCAAAACATCATTGTGTGCTTGCCCTTTTCTTTCACATTGGCTATGTACCTACACACACCAGGGAATTCTTCTCATGCGCATTCTGGGAATAAAGAGGAGTCTTTTAGCCTCGAACTTGTCAATAACTGTTATCAAAAACTTGAATCATTAAGGGGGAGGAAGAAAAAAAATTCTAGAGCAAGTCTATCTAAGGTGCAGGGGAGACTGGAAAAACTAGTAACAGATTGAAAGGAAAAGGCACTGACACCGCAGGTGTAAAATTTAATGGAGTGTTAATTGTGCAGTGGGTAAAAATAAATAGGCAGCACAGAGGTGTTTTTTTGGGTGAGTGGTTGATTACAAGTGCTAAGCTCTACAATTAGCACTAAATATGATCTGAGCTCACTTTTCTGTGCTGTAGTTTGTATTGGGAGTTAGATGGACTTTTTGCAAACTCGCCTGAAATGCATATTGAAGAGGATAAAAGCCACAGGCTTTGGCTTCTAGTAGTCTACCTACTACTCACTCTAGGAATGTGTGCCACCCCCTAATCTGAAAACCTATTATCTTTATATTGAGTATGAACTGAACTCCTGTTTAATGACAAGCTGAAGTATTTCAGGCAGAAGGGTAAGATGTTTTTAACACTCTGATTGTTAACACTGGTCCCTGTCCTAATGAAGACTGACAGGCAGGAAAGTCTTTAGTATTAGAGCAGAGCTTTGACAGCATATGTTAACATACGAACCATGAGATTCACACCTGAAGATGTCAACCAGTATATTTTATCTCAAATTCTCATTCAGGTTTAGAGTTTGAAAAAAATACACTGTTATCTGTCATCAAATTAAACCCTTTTTAAGCTTACAAAAACTTATTAACATATTTCATCTACGGTAATGATCATTAATCCCAGTTATTCAATCAGTAACTTTAACAAATTCTGAAAATTCATGGATTATTCAAAAATCCCGTTTTGTGACTATTATTCTGAATGTATTCTAATTCTTTACTTGTAGTCTGTGGTTAGCTGCCTGAAATGATAAGGCAGTGGTGAGGCATGGCCATCTGTAAACCCCACCAGGATCTGACAAGGTGACTTTTTTGGTTTGGAAGTTTCCATTGCGTGCACATCTGCAGTTGGATTTGCATAAGTATTTTTAACTCCTTGTGCTACACTGGTGAACAAAATTTCATTGGCATGAGTATTTCCACAAAGCAAATTTAAAAGCAAAAAGCAAAAAACCACAAAGTATAGTTACAGCAACCATGTAAGTGGATGGATTAGATAAACTAGTAAATACCATCAAAAGGAAGTCCTGCAGTTTTATTTGGAGCAATGTCTCTGTATACTTTTTTTGTCTGATTTTCATCATGATTCTGTCTCTTGCAGAATGTAAAATTGATTTTGGTATCAAGCTAGGGGGAAAACAGCTGAAGATACAAGCTCAGGCAGATTTGTTTTAGGCTTCCCTATGCTCTTGTACCATGTTTTTCTGAAACAGATTTTGTAACACATTGGATGTTTGGGTCCTTAATTTCTGTAATTGATGATAGTTGGCTAAAATTTTTTGCCATGTTATTGGCCAATATGGTAGCCCAGATATATCTGTACATTAATAGCAGTAAATCTTATCATTAATTGCCTGACCCTAGTCATTATTTTTTAAGTTATTCTTTGAAATAAGAACTGTTTGGTAGGGGTGTGGGGGATTTGAGGGAGTAGGTCTTACATTTGTGGTGTTTGTGTTGTTGCTGTTACTGCTTAAAGATACTCAAGTATAATGCAACAGTGATTATATTTCTAGGACAATACATTTGTATATCGTTATCATCCAGGAGGAAATATAAGATTATTTATTTCAGCTACCTAACAAAGCTACTTTAAGTATATGCTGCTTTCTGTTGTTACTATGAGCATACATTTCTGCTTGGCTGATTTTCTGTTTTCTTATCTGCTAAAATACCAGGATGTTAATGCTGAACATCACTTGTGAAATATCATCCTGTGCTTTGCAGCCTTTCAAAAAAGTACTTTCAACTGTTTGTACTTGAACATGCCTGTCCCTTCCTCACGATTTAAGTGAAGCTGATAAAATGGAGTGGGAATGGCCATCTATTGAAAACACAGTCTACTGAAAAGGTCAAAAATTTAACAACAGATTCCTGTAATTCACAGAAGGCATGAGACATTAAGAGTGTATACTGCCTCACTCATGTAACAAAGATTGTGTCAAGAAAAAAAAATAGTACAATATTTATCTATTCTCATGAGAACGTTCATCAAAAGATGAGGAAAAGGCTTTGAAGATCGTTCTTATTACACTATGAAGACTTTTTAGCTGTACAATCCCACAGAAGTGGCAGGCTGCTCTACTTTGTAAACAGCACAACGAAACACATCCTAAAGGGTTAAAAAGAACATATTTATTAGTGTTCATGAAGCTCTAAGGTCCCACTGTATAAAGTGTTGGATAAACCCAGAATCCACAGACCACCTCAGCTTTGAGGGGCTCCCAAATTAGGGTGATATGTAACTGGTAAGAAACGATGACACCCCGTCTTACAACCACCCATGGGTGTTTCTTGGCTCCTGAATTGAGTGCCTGCCTCAGCCACGTTCAGACCACACTGGGGGCTATCTTATCCCAGCCCCGTGTGTCTTGGTTTGCTCTTGAAGGATGCTAAGGAAGGTGGTAGGAAGGAAATCACGTATTTGTTCCCATAGCCGTCCTCGTGGGGATGGTCAGAGAGTCAGGTACTTCTGTAGGGCAGCCCTGTGGTTCAGGCGGGGCTGCTGAGAAGCTGTTGCTTAGCCTGACAGGTGGTGGTCTCAGCACACCTGCTCCATCCATGCCTCGGGTTTTTTAGATGTCCCAGTGAAGTGTTCAGCAGAGCTCTGAACAAGGGAAGCAGGCCTCTTTGTGAAGGGGAAGCTTGGGAAGAGAAGGTACCTTAGTTGCCTGGTAATAACTATGCTTCCTCAGAAGAGAAAGAAGCTGCTTGCATTTAAAACCACAGACCTGAACTCCTTTGAACTGGCTGTGTAAACCCACTCCACCCTTTTCTGTGCCATCCAACACTTCTGAGGTACTTCCCATCATTTCTAGTGATTCTCTCTGCCTTCTCTGGATTGACCACTGTTACAGATCTCACTGCAGAGAGGACCAGACACTTTTCTTCAAGTTCAGAGCCAAAAAGATGTTCTATCTGGCTGCCCACGAGAGTGCACTGCTTGTGCTATGGCAATTGCAATGTTTCTAGCGATCATATGGGTGACTACCTAATTATTTTTGCATGCCCCAAGGGATAGCATTTTTTCTTGAAAGAAATCAGCAGGTTTTCTCTCCATTAATAGACTTTCCTGGCATATAGAGGTATTTGGGAAACTCTAACTGTCCCATTCTCCATAAACAAATCATTTCTGAAATACTGATCATTGCAGTATTGAGTGAAGTCACTAGTATGGAAGAGCACAGGGCTTATGTGCTTAAACCATACTTTTAACTTCCACTTTGAGAGCTTCTGTAGGATATAGGTTTCATGAGTCTTACTCAGACTTGCTTTTACACCAAAGAAATAGGCTACGACTCTACCAGTCAGATCTGGATTTGCTGCAAGCCAGTCATGATTGCTTAGAACTGGGATACTGACTTGATTCCTTCAGCAATGCTCTTCACTGCTTCGGGAACAATGTGTCTTACATACAAAAAGGATCCAGAACACTTCACAGCTGAGAGTCAACATTTGTCCTAAGAGCCTTCCAGTTTGTTTATTGACTGAATTTTAATGGCTGTAAGACTCATATAATCAAATTTGTTTCATTCGCCCCTGTCTATAAATATTGTTTGGTCCTTCTAAGCAATGGAATCATTCCTGTGTTTTAAAATGTATTCAAAAAGCCTTTGCATAGGCAATTATTTCAGGTACTTTCTTCTGATATAGGGGAGTTTATATCCATTTTTCTCCCAGTGTACAATAACCTTTTTAATTAGCAATGCATAGTGCATAAAACAAGTGTTGTTTGATTTGTGGAAAAGACAAACTATCATGACTTTTTTAATTGCCTCTCTGTTATTTATCTCTTGAAGTGTAATCCATTAATCATTTGTGAGCTATTAATACCAAATTTGTATCCATTAAAACAGTGAGGTGGAAAACCAAGGCAAGTGTATGTGGAAAAAAAATGATTCCTATGTTGGGTAAGGTTCAAAAGTAAGGAGATAGTATGGCATATATTTAAGGTATATACAGCAGCTATACAGAGAAAGAAAGAAAATTCTCATTATTCTTATTACACAAACACACATGCACAAATACCCAAAAGGAAATGGTGGTCTTTGAATCAGTTTGTCTTGTACAAAGTTCCTCTTGGAATTTCCTTTCTACTAGGGAATACTATGATTGTGTAACTTGTGGATCAAGTACTGTGATATAATGTTGGTGTTTAGAAGGATTGTTCAGTGGAAGCAACTTTTTAACAGGAAACTATGAAGAATTTGGATGGACCATAAAGAATGGAAAAGCCACTTCTGTACTTACCCTCAATGCAGCATCAAGAGCAACCACAGGACCACAATACTGCCATCATCCCTTGCATAAACACATTCTTACCTTCCTTTTAACCTTACTCTCCTGTAAAATATGAGCAACGTGTCTGTGCTACTTCTAAAATAAGCAAACTGCACATGTTGCGTTATAACTACCTGCTATGTTTAGACCATCAATACTATTTTATAGTAATACACTAGAATACTGTTAAGTGTGGTTGTTACATGTGTTCCTGATAATATGATCCAGCAAAGATGGCTGAAGTTGCTTTAAATGATTCTTCTAAATTTATCAAATCAAAATTCTAACTGAATTATATTGAAATGTTCCTAATTTGCTATGGTTGAAACATTTTGATTTCACTATCAGCTTTCAAGTTATAATCCAACTGTAAAAACAGGCCAACAAACTTGAACTGAAATGAGTTTTTTCTTTCCAGGAAAAAAAAAGTTGATAAGCTCAGTTAAGCAAACCTTACTTTCTTTTTTTTCAGAAGTCAAATTTTGCTGTTTTTATTCACAGGATATTTTTATATTTTAGATTGGCCTCCCTTCCCCTCCCCTTCCCCGCCCACCCCCCTTGAATGAAAATAACTCAGTTCTTGAAGGTTTTCATTGGAAGGGGATTTTTTTTTTCCCCAAACAGTTCCAGTAATGTGGAATAACAATCAAAAATTGAATTTAACAGTACTTAGTTTTAACTGCTTTGTCCTAAGGTGTTGTATCTCACTACTTCTATAGATCAGTAATCCACACAGTGCAATACAGGAGGTTTCCCTTTAGGATCTTAAACCTGTCATTCTGCACATCTCTTAAACTCTTTCTAGACTAGGTATTTCTCTGCATCTGCCATATCAGTCGATTGTGACGAGAAAGGAAGTTTTCCAAAGAGGATAATGAAAGATTAATATTACAAATGGGAGTCAAAATTGCAGTCAGAGAAAGTGTTCTTTGATAGCTTGTAAGATACAAAGACCAACAAGTGGCAACAAAAACACTGTCTTGTTGATGGAGAATATTTTACCTGCTAGTGAGGTATATTCACTGATCGTTTTCTTTCACATTATCCCTGTGTGATTTCAGGATCATCTATCCATTGCACAAGAGATATTTATGTTCCATTTCTACCAAAATTTTTAAAGGGAAGGTAATCATGTATACCATACAGACTACTGACAGGCCGTAAACTATCACAAGTTGGCCCACATAATGGTCAAGTATTTAAAAACTTAAAATACTTCAATTAACAAAATATGTAATGAGGAAACAAAAAAAAGATGCAATAGAACTAATGCGTATACAGAACTAGCCTAATTCCTATAGTGTTTATAAAAAATGCAAGACTGCAGCAACTGCCACCAAGTGATCAGGGTTTATTTTATTTTATTGTTTTAAGACTGGAAGATTCTTTCATTTAAAAAAAAAAAAGTGAAAAACTGACCTAAAAAATACCAGTTGACAAAAAAAGCTGACCCAGAGATTTCAGCCATGTACACATTTCAAAGACTCTCCTTTAAAATGTATAAAAACGCATCAAACAAAAGCTATGCAGATAATTCAAAAAGCATGAAACCTAACATCTGAAATTTAACAGTGGAAGGCCATTTCCATTTAAGACTTAATCCTATACTGTTAAAGTCAATGCAAGCCTTGCCCTCAAATTAAAGCAAGGAGGTATGTCCTATATTAAGTACAATGTAACTTGAAAATGAAGAAATAGAGGCTTGAAGTCTCAACAGCTTGCCCAGATTCTCAGAGGAACATGGTGTTTGGTCCTGCATCCTGATTGTCAGCATAGCTAACAGAAGGTTTTTGTCATCGTAAAATAAATCTGAGTGGTTTCACCATACTGATATTTCTTACTCTTGTGTTTCATTCTCAGTGAAATTATATATTAAATTGGGAAGTATCTGGTCCTGAACTTCTGCAAGTGTAAATCTGCTGCCTAATTGAGCATGACCACATTACATCTTTTCCAACATGATTTTCTTTGTCTACAAGGTGATAACAGATGCTTTAAGGATATTAATGTATTAGCAAACATGATTTAAATCCTTTTTGTTCCTCTAGTCTGGAGAAGAAGAGCAGTAGGATCAATACAGGCAGTAGTCTTTTTAGCATTGTCACTTACCCGATACGGTTTGGTAGTGATTCATCATTCAGATTTGCACCAGGAACTAAGGAGGCATAAGTACAGGCAGGTAAAATATTTCCAACTTACTGTTTATTCATCCAAAAGGGAGCATCAATAAAAAATACAGGGAAGGAGATGACAAGAGTCAAAAAAAAAAAAAGTGTTAGCTCTTTCTCTAAGTGTATTTTGTGACCAATAAAATTCCTGGAAATAAATTTAAAAATCATTTACCCGTGTATTTTCCCACATAACATTTTGCCTTTTCATTTCCCATTCTTTGTTCAGCCACCAAACCTAGTCAAATCTAGTGATGTGCACAGCCTCCAAAACAGGCAGCTCCGTAGTGCCTTGTGCTCCCACGCCGCTGATGTGATGTGGCAGAGCTCCCCGGCTCTGCCACGTCCCCCTCCCCTTTCCTGGAAGAGAAGCAGGCAGGGAGATGCTGCAATCCTGAAGCCAGAGCCAGAAAAGTTTGTGCTTCTGTTTGGGAAACACACCTGGGGTTATCCAGAGTCCCCATCTGGTCTCTGGGTGGTTCTTCTGCCAACTGTCCTCAGTAAAGCTGGAGATAAACATTCTCTCTTGTAGGAAGTTTACATTTTGGGTTCATGTAAGCAGTTCCTTCCTTGGATACTTTTTGCACCCCCATCTGCTTCCCAAACCTAGCTATACAGCAGCAGCTAGTCTGAAAAAGACCATATTGCTGTTCCTTAAAACTGCAGAGAGTAAAGAGTATGGCAACCCCCTCTACAAATACTGGTTTGTCACATTTTATTTGATCTGCTTCCTGAAGGGAAAGCCGTATTAAAAAAGCACAGACTGGTTTTTACTCTCAACCACAATAATGCTTCTAATACAAAAGGTCCATTGCAGATATTGGTTTCATTCTCTGATATCAAGAAACAGCTATGTTTGAATTCAGCTCCTCAGAAAACAGCTTATTTGGACAAAAATGCACATCCATCATAGAAAACTGCAAGTATGAGCAGAGGCACTGGGGCTTGGACATGCCTGTACAGGAAAGAGAGAATGGTTCTCTCGCCCAGTTACTTCACAGTTCACTGAAAAAGAGCAGGGTGCTCTGGTGTAGCTTGGTGCTTCCTCACACCATTTTTAGAAGCAAAAGGAAAATTTGGTAACTATCTGCTTTCCAGTCAGATCACAGATGAGTTCTGAGACAACTAGTTCAGGGCCAGACCATTGCCCTCTTCCCCCCCAGCCCCTGCCCCAAGTTTACCTTCTGGGAACCTGTGAATCCAAGGCTGGAGGTGACCACTCATTTGACGTTCATGTGTGCTGTATGGTCTGAGGGAAGGAGACCACGCTTCTCGTGTGTTTGTGTAGTTTAATAGGCTCATAGGTGCAATGGCATTACAACCTTGGAGGGGAGGGGGGCCGGGGGAACACTGTGCAGCCCAGTGCCATTAGCTGCTGAACCGCCTTCTCATTTCTGAGGAGAAGGACAAGGGAAGGAACAACTGCCCAAGCTGCCAGGAAAGAAGTACATCAATGGTGGGATGCTGGTTTCCACTAGATAAGGATATGGCCAAGCCACGTAGTTCTGCTCTGAAGAATAAGACCTTGTAAGTATTGGTCATGGAAGACATTTCTAAAACAAAATGGGATGTTACTACAAAAAAAGAATTTTTAAAACATCAAAAACCATTTCAATAATTAAAAAATTTAGGCCCAGAAATACTTTTGAAACATTCACAACTCCTTTTTCCCTCATTGTGATCTCTGCTGACCAGCCACACAACATCTTGCTGCAAACCACTGTCTGGCAGTTAATTCAACCATAAACTAGACCCATAACTCATACTGCCAAGGTGTCTTTGTCCTCCAAAAGAGACGAGAGCAAATCTAGTATTATCTCTCCTTTGAGATCCTTTGAACATTGCCCCACTGGATCATGCTAAATGAGTTTTAGCTACAAAGCTTCACTATTGTTTGAAAATAACTTCCAAGACAAGCATGCTTCTTGAAGTACAATTCAGAGATATATAATTATAATGTAAGTTAATCCTCTCCTTATCATGCAAAAAAAAAAAAAAAAAAAAAGATTGCTTTTGTGAACCAGAGTATCCATATTCTGAAGACTACTATGTTTACCAGATGAGAAAACAAATCTCCTGGAGAAAAAGCTGTATCTCTGACTTAAGATACATAATCAATAACCTTGCAAGGCATTCAGGCTACATTTTCACTCAGAAGCTGGGTTTTTTGTTTTTTTTAAATCAAACACATCCATGTCTCTTTTAGGATAAATCCCTGTTGTCAGCTACACTAAAACAGTATTTTCAGCTCTTGTTTTCATAACATTAGTCCTACACGACAGTTCTGTGTCATCTGACAACCCTAATCCATCTCAAGGTTAAAATCTATTTTGTATTTCAAATCTCCCAAATCTCTGACCACTTAGTTTAACTGGGATTAGAATAAGCATCAGAAACCACAGAGAAGCAACGAAAGCCAAGATTAAGCTTTGATCTGCTCAGGTAGACATTTGCTACAGACATCCAGCAAAATAGCATGCATCAGAGCAGAGCAGGACAGGAAAGCACAGGCCACATATCAAAGCTTCACGATGAATATGAGTTAGTAGAAAAATTACCAGATACACTGTGTGCTTCATTAAAATATCTTACTCAGAAAGATAGGATAAAAATACCAACACCGTGAAAACTCTTCTTATCTGTCAAGCAGAAAGCAAATTTACTTCAACACAATTGCTGGTTCACTGAATAGACTAGAATTACTCTTGGAAAATTTCGTGATGGTACTGGAATACACACCAAAATTGTTCTAAGCCTTATACACATACTAACGTGAATTTAAGTGAGAACTATTTGTCCACTAATAAATGGAGATATCATCTTTAACAATTAATACTATTATCAAATAATTAAGAGAGTTGTGTAAGTTATGTCTACTGCATACCAAACCAGAGTGCCCAATCCTGCATTTCTGATGCAGAGTTGCTGTAAGATTAATTAATAAAATGATTTAATGGCACTGCGAAAATTCACTTTCAATTTGCTGGACTTAGATCTTAGGACAACTTTTATAATTCTGTGCTCATGTAGGTACTCTAAAAGGAGCCTAGCCCGCTGATAGCCCAAGAAAATAGACTTCTTCCCACCTACAGTGAGCCAAATGGAAAAAATAAATAATACTGAAAAAATAAAGTAAGTTTTTAATTAGAACTTCTTCTTATGTAATTATTTGATATAATCAGTCACATTTTAATAATAATTTATCATTTACACATTTTAACAGTCTGATTTTCAAATGGAAACTTTCCATAGAAGAAGGAATGCTGCTATTAATTTCATATTCAGAATCACAGTGTTATATGTACTCTGAATATGAGCCTTTGCAAAACGTCTTACAGAATACTGTCTTGCTGCCTGATGCTAGAACAGTGAGCATTTCTTTATGTTCTGAAAAAATCTGCATTCATTATTCTTCTCTATGTTTTTTACACCTTCTGAGTAATGGTGTCGTATTTCTTGTTTCTTGAGCTAACTAATATGTTCTTCACTTTTTTGTTTTGGGTTTTTTTGGCTGCTGCATTAATGTTGAGCATTCTAGTTTCTGAGTTTCAAGTAATATTAATGAGAGAAAATATAAGTTTTTAAAATAAATGCAGATAAATAAAAAAGGAAAAGGAAATAAAACTTCCCTTCCCTTTCCTCCCCCTCCCAGTTTAGCCTCTTCCCTTGCATTGGTCTGCTGAACGTGCAGTCAAGCTGCACGTTGTCACAGGACAATAATCATCTCGTCTTCTTCTGGTATTCCCCGAGTCCTCCCAGCGTGCTACCTTGCTGCAGAAAGGCACACTGAAGGTCGCCTCAGAAACCAGTGCCCCAGGCCCCAGCGGTGGGACTGACTCTGTCTGTGCCACCTGGGGCCTTATCTACCCACAGAGCAGTAACTGGTCCTTCGAAATTATCATACTAACCTCCATAAGGCCGTTCATTATTCTGAATGTTTTAATTCCATCGGGAATGCTTAGAAAGAGGACAAAGTAGGAAACTGTGAGGCATGGGATTCTGCAATACAATAAAAAGGGATTATTTTTCTTAATAAAAAGAGCTTTTCCCAGTCCTGCAAGTCCAAAGCACTCAGCTCTTTCAGTACTGAAAATCTCCTTTTTTTAAAGCTTATATGCAGTAAGATGCTCAGCTGACTCTCCCTGTTTCTGTTCCTCTCCTAAACATAGAGTAATGTGTCCCACAGTGTGATCTTATATAAAAAATCTTCTTTGCTCTACAGCTCTTACCTGACTTTTAAGGGTGAAGGCTAGATCTACTCAGATCTAGTTTAATTCAAAAACCCATGTGCATTAAAACAAACAACTCTGCTTTCTACTGCCACGTCAAAAACAAAACCACTGTTTTTATATAATTTTTAAAAATTGTTCTGTATAGTGGAGTTTGGGTCCATCAAATATTCCTTTTCACTCCAACAGCTGTTTCTAAAACAACTTGTTTCACACTGGGGACAAATCTGAGAATTTTAAAGGGGAAGTAGTACCAGCTCAAGTGTTGTTTTGCTTCGGCATGCTAGGAATTCAAATGTGGGGTTTGCACACCATATAAAAAGATTCTAACCATCAGGTTACTGCTTTTCTCTGGTTTTCCTAATGGAGAATCCCTCTTTGTATAACTAATTAAATAGCTAGCAAGAGAAAAACAGAGCAAAAGATGGTAGTCTGCTGATTTTCCATTTAATTAGGGTGTTGGGGGACTGGGGAGGGTTGCTACTCATTAAATTTTAATGAATAACATTCGAGATTATATGGGTCCAAATTCTGCTCTCAATTGCTCTGGTGTAAAGCCAGATTAATAAAATGAAATAGCTTATGCCAGTATAACTCTTCATGTCACTGTGAGAAGAATGCATCCCACAGAATATCATCTGAAGGAACACAGATAATTCTCCAAAAATAGCCAGGAGGGAAATATTTTCTGTGCCTGTTTTCACCCTTCAGTGTATGCTGTTCATATATTAATCTGTGTGGTTTTCTGTTCAGTCTGGCAAATCAATATGTCTGAAACTCTCAATAAAACTTGTTTCTGCAGCCATCCTACTAATTTAGTAAGACAAAATGCATGCTGCAAATTCTTCTTTTCTTCCACACTCAGGGGGAAGCATATGCAGTAAGTACTATCTGATTTGAATGAAAAAACATTTACCTATGGATGGTTGGGAGGGAGAAAAAGAATTTTTTTTAGATTACTACCTGAAAAAGAGTCTCAGAATTATCACTGGAAGAAACCTATACAGGTCTGCTGATTCTTGGAGAGCCTCATTTCCTAGCTGTGACTTTTACTAGTCTAAAAGTTTAGCAGTGTGAATATCCTGTTTTCTGTCAGCCTTGTATTGCCAGCCTTCAAGTTTTAATCAAATTTTCTTTGCCTCATTCTATTTTTACTGCTCAGCTGAAATTACAGAAGCACCAACCTGGAATGCATCCAAAAGCCATTGCTTATCATGGATAATAAAAACTGACCCACAGCCAACAGGATAATGAAGCAATAGTATCTTGACAATGGAACCTCTTCCATATTGGCTTTGATAATCCTGTTTCCCTCTCCCTTTCAATCCAATGAGAATGTTGCACTGCGTGGATCAATCACCTCAGTCATGGTACCTCATGTTTATGATCCCTCTTTCCATTTCATATACCAAAAATCTCTCCATATTCGCTTCCAAAGCCTATCCTTGCTGTTCCTTTATTCCTTTTCCACATCAACATTCCATGAAGCTATTGACACCCTGCACTTACACACTTCCATTAATGCTGACCTCGACATCCAACATATGTTTTCTTCCTTGCATGGGACAAGTTCCTCAGGTCATTCCTGCATTGCCTTGGGGCATATGCATTCTTGATAAACCTTTAACTCCAAAACTGTACCTATGCTGTGTCTTAAAACTCACTTAACGTTAGCTTGGGATTTGTTTTTGCTGTGACTTACCATAATAGTTTCACCATCGCATTCAGTTACTGCCTTCCTGTTGACGCTGTCGTTGTATGTATATAAGGGGCACACAGCAATTTTTGCTTACATGAATAATGCCTTGCAAAAAGGTCCTGGCCCACAGGCTGGGCAAATTTGGGATATAAGTTATTTTTCTTTCTACATAGTTTGAAGGAAGCTATGGGTATGCAGTAAAATTAAGAAACAAGATCTTATTTTGCTTGGCCATACAACTGCTTTCTACTTTACATGGTGCATAGGAGAATCTGTATTTATATGCTCCAAGATTGTCCAAGAAGATAACCCAGTTGGACTGTATACAATCCAACACTGCTCTAAAGTCAACAGCCAGTCTCTCCTGGACTCCTCTGAAAGCAAGATTTCACCCAGAGAGAAGATAGAACAGATTTTGGGATGCTTCTTCGCATTTCTTCGTTCTGAAATAGCTGGGCTGGAAATAGAAAGGACAGACAAAACCCATTAAGTGTGTTGAGGAAGATTCATGGTGTCTAAATACTTTCTACCCATTATTATGCTGGCAGTTTCAAAGAGGTGTCAATTTTCTGTGCCAAAATATGGGGCTAAAACTACAAATCCTGTTTTGGATTCATGAGAAGAGAAACTATTTATTTGTGATTCATGATGAAAACATACCTTATGTACGAGTATAAAAGTAGCCAGTTTTGTGCTGCATATAAAATAGCCTTATACACATCTCTTACATTAAATGGCTTATTGTTCGAATGCTTTATATGCAGGATAAGCCCTGGGCTTGAAGTGTGTTTATTATTTAAAGGCTTGTTTTGATATATCAAGGTCTCTCCCATTCCTCCTGATCATCCTCTCCTTTGAAGGTTCACTACCTGATTGAAATGAGAATTTCCATCCACTGCATCAAACAAGCAATGATCTGTTCTGAAAGGTTCTGTATTTAATGGCAGTGTGTGTGACGGGAGCAGGGAGGGAAGAGGAGAGTTTACTTCCCAATCTCCCTGGTCAACTTATTCTGTGTAATAATACTGTATTACAAATGGCAGAAGTAACCTAACCTTGATGTTCCTCTAATAAATAGAATTCAAGCCTAGTAATAAATGGGCTGTATATTAAAGACAGAATGAGAAGTCCAGAGGGGAAGCCAACGCACCCAGTAAGGTCAAATACTTTTATCTCATCACTATAGTTCTTCACTACACAAACTTTGTACCACAGGAAGAGACAAGAAAATCTGAATGTTAATACACATTTTATGTACGGGGATATTTACAGATTAGTACCTTTCTCAGTATGAGCTCTTATACTTGGTGGGAATGCTTCATTCTGACTTCTCTTTTTACTAGCATTAATTCATGCATTTTAGCAACACATATGCAACAGGAGTTCCTTAAACATTGATAAAAAATTATTTTGTTTTCTTTTTCTCCTGGGAATTCTCAAAATCTAAAAGCAAAGCCTGCTTTAAGTTTTATTTTCACTGTAAATCACAGGGAAGCCACTGAACTCCATGGAGTTTGGTTTATTTGCAGCAAGCAAGGATCTGTCTCTCCCCTTCCTGAATTTACAGTCCTTACCTTCAAGTAGCTTAGTGTTACTAAAAGTTTGACAAATATACAGGTGAGACAAATCAAGGTCACCATCTAGGCTCTCTGGAACAATGGAATTTTCTAGAATTCAGGTAAACCTCCTCGAGAAAGGGACAAACAGTACTGGTGCCAGCCTTAACTGTGAAATTTGCTTATGTTAGAGCTACAAAGCAAGTCCAAAATTCACCACCTTCTTTCTAAAGGGAAGGTGCTTTTTAATCTTCTGTCACATAAAAATATAGCAATGTTATGGTTATAGATAAACTTCTTTTATATATACACAGCACTGGTAAAGCCCCAGTTGGACTGTTGTGCCCATTTTTGGTGCCCCCAATTCAAGACAGAATTGGAGAAACTGGGGAGGGTCCAGCAGAGAGCAAGCAAGGTGGTGGAGCACAGCCCATATGACCTACATGGAGAGGTAGGGCTTGATCATCTGACAAAGTGAAGGCTGGGAGGCAATCTGCTAGCAATCTGCAACTACTCAAAGGGTGGTTACAAGGATGATGGAACCAAACTGGGCTACCTAATACCAGACAATAGAACAAGGGCCAAACTGTGGCTTGGGAGCTTCAGGCTGGACATCAGAAAAAAAAACACTTCCCCTGGAAAACCAGTGCATCACTGGACCAGGGTGTCCAGACAGGCTGTAGCATCTCCGTTGTTGGAGGTTAGACAAAACAATGACTCGGTGTTGGCAACAGTCCCGCTCCAAGAGGGAGGTTGGGCTATATGACCTCCAAACAGGTAATTCATCAGGCTTCTCTCCCTGGGGAGAAGTTAAAAGAACCACCAACCCAAGGTAGATATTAGACATGGTGTTTACCACATTTCAGGAGGACATTTAAATAAAGTGGTGATGAGGATAGACTAGGTCAGAAAATTAGACAGTCATCTTTGCGACTGTCCAACCTGGATGCTAGAATACACACGCGTACAAATAGCGGGTGCAAACAACATCATGCAGACTTTATATAGCTTGATCATGAGCAACTGTTAGCATTTGTGTCTGCATTTGTGTCTGACAATCCCATCTGCTTCCTACATCTGTGGGTCAAATTGTATGCAAACATAATTTGAAGCCTCTGTTTAACCTTTTTGCTTCAACAGTGGGTAAATACACATTCAGGCAAAATTGGTACATGCTCAAACTAAGGCTATGATGAAGACATTTCAAAATGGAAGTGTTGCAGTTTATTCCATGCATGAAGATCCAGCTGATGGGTCTTCACTGGTGAGGAATTAGGTTGATTGTCACAATAGCCTACAGATTAGAAAATGACAGCTTGTTGAATTCACTGTATTGCATTCTTCTGACTTCTTTGGTTCTGTTTATAGGCTTTGATGACATCAGCACATACTTTCTGACCAAGAAGATTTTGTGCTTTACAACTGAAACTGCAACTTGAATGTAACCCTGTGTCTGGTTCATTGGTCTGCCTCTAAGATATTCACTGCATTTTATGTTTGTAGAAAGGAGATTTCGCAGCCTGACATCTGAAATACACAATAAATGCCTGGCCCAGGATAGCCAGGTCTCCAGGAGCACTGTTTTTGGTGCAGAATACTTGGCAAAAGCCTTTTATCTAAAAATTCCATCATTTCTATATCAGATGACATTTCCTTTATTATTATGCCATAAACCATCATGAAGCACTGTTATAGAAACAACATCAAAAAAGGCTAAGTGGTGGGCCTAGCCTTGACTAGTATAACTGGCAATGAAAGGTTTTGACATCCTGACTTGACAAGACATCTTTCCCACTGAAATATGCTGACATGAACAAACAATACTCTCAGGCTTCACTGGACAGTCAAGTCTGTGTTGCTATATCAAAGAATTTAGCTAAGGTCCTTTAAAGTCTCTCCTCTGATGCTTTTGTCATCAAATTCATAGTGATTCCATATAAAAAAATCATTAAATCTCAGGAACTGTGATTTCCAGTTTCAACTTTAAATCTCATTACGATTCCTCCCAAAGATCTTATTATTTGGTATTGTATTGTACCTATGGGCTTTGGCTAAAGCGAAGAAGTCCTGCCTTGGCTCAACAATACCTATTGTAAGAAGCCATCTCTGATCCAGAGACACTGCAATTACACAAGACAAACAAACCACAGGAGGGAAAACATAAGCTCAGGGATGTGAGAAGACCTCATCATTGTCAGAGTGGGTCATAAAGCTAGCCATGTCCCTATCCATTAAACTACACTTCATCCATTGTGTAATAGCATTTATCCAAGAAATATAAGACAAATGATTTAGAAAGTTGCAACAAAAGGGGTATAGAATAAACCACAGGGAGGCAAGGGAAAAGGGACACCAATCAGGTCAAGTGTAACAATGTTTTTAAAGGTAATCACAGAAGGAAAGGAGATTGTTAACTGCTGTTTCAAATTCTATGGTAGTTCTTAAAACACTGTACAGTTCTTTACTTCATTCCTCTAACCTAGTACATTGCTTCATTGTTTGTTTAATGACACCAGACATGTACTTAAGAAAATTGCACACCAAGGATCTGATTTATTGTCTAGGATTCTATCTGCATGAAAAAACAACACCAAAGCAGTATTTGACAGGTACATATCAATTCAACTCCTAAGGGGTGCATTTTCAGTCAATTGTGCGAGGAATTAGGCATGCAGTTACCTACAACTTATTTATTTAAATCTGCGAGCATTTAGCGTTTCTTTGCGGGAAGTGAAATTACAAGCAAGGCTGACTGGATTCAAGTACACTGCAAGCACAACTTTGTCATCCTGACCTACCCAAAGCCTTGTCATTTCAATCTAGCATTACCACCAAACAACTTAATTTCTCTTCACGTTTATCTTGGCTCTGCCAGTCCCAAGCCACTGACAGAAATAATGGCAGATTGCCTAGGGCTACTCCAACCACCACAAGTTCTTCATCAAGAGAATGGTATCTGTTTGCTCCTCTGCATGTCATCTTGGAAGTACACCCAGAGAAGCTTGACTAGAGAAAGTCTGCAAAAGAAAAGCTTGCTTTCTACTAAGACAAAGACGCAAAACTCAGAGGATTCAGCAACAACTGACTGACCATGAGGCTTTTGTTCAAGTCTTTTCTGCATCACCACAAGGGATACAAACGTAGTTCATTCAGAAATCAGTTACAAGGACAAGCTAATCGACTAGAACTGCTGTAGTACCGGCCCACTAGTTGGCAGAAACAGAGAAAAAAAAAAAGAAGAAAAAAAGGTAAAGACTGGGGTAATTATTACATTGTTACAGTTGATTGGGAAAACAAAGTTTCAAGAAAATGTAAATCTGTCATAACCATCTGCTCAAGGTCCTAATACTTTATAAACATCAATGCATGTAAAACACCCATGTAATTCATGTAACTATTTATTACTTTTTCATAGAAGCACAGCTTTATGTTGGCCATTTGCATGAACATGAATCTAATGCTGTGGAAGCACCTCTGGGTCAGAATTTTAGGCGGACAAATCTCATTTACTATCTGTGGCACTTGAGTTTCTAAATCGAGGCTCAGCAGCACAGAGAACAACTGCATGGTAGGTAGGACTTTTAAAACCATCCTTGATCATTTGCGGGCAGAGAGACATGCTGCCCTAAGTGATATTCCCAGAGAAGAAAAAATGTAGAGTCTAGGGACTCCAGCTGAGATGGAGGTATCTGACCCAATATATTACAGTGTATGAGGCAGACAGCTCTTTCTTCATTAGAGAAGGCGTTGAGCAATGAATGAACCATGTATTCATAGAGAACTCCAGCATGAAAGATTAGGCAATAATGCACTCTGCATAAATTACAAGAAGAAATACTAATAGATAAGGCATCAAATTAAATCAGGAGATCTAGGTTCTAACACCAGACCCGTCCCCCACAACCATTTGTGACACTTTGGGCAAATGACTTGTACTGTTTATGCCTTTGTTTCCTCTCTCTTCTTTTGCCTGCCTTTTCTATGTAGACACAAAGTATGTTTATGTACAGACTGTCTCTTATGTGCTCACACAATGTGTAAAACAATGAGGGCCACATTCGCAGCTGGAAACTTTAGACAGTACCATAATAGAACTAATTAATGGTAATGAGATCTATGGACTACTGTACATGCTGTTTTTTAAAGATATCCAAGCTGGGCCAGAGTTGTGAGATTCGGAATGCACATAGTGAATCATACACCATTCTGCAAGCTTAAATTGCTGTAACATAAGCTGAACAAGAAAAGTTTGCAAAGCTAGTAGGTAGGGAATATAACTTATCCAGCATCAAAGCACGTTGGGAAAATCCTAATAACTTGGAGCCCTAAAGTGACAATAACTGGACAAATTTACTCCTTGGGGATGGAATACACTGATGACAGAAGCCATATTTTTGTGCTTTGTTTACACAATAGTTTGACTCTACAAAAATAAAAGCAAATAATATTTGTAATAATTTCTGCAATAATATTAACATATTGACATCATTAATGACATTTTCAGTCTGGTGTATATGGGGATCAGATTTTTTCATCTGATTTTTTCAATGAGGAAAAATATGTCAAGCCTCTCTCTGGGGAATGGCATTATTTCATCTGAATTAGTTAATCACCCTCCAACCTTCAGTTGCAGTGTGTCTATTCCCACATGGCTTTTCTAGATCTTCAGTGCAGTTATGCAGAACTAAGCTTGTCTCATTGCCTGCCAGTTTTCTTGGAAGAGGGTACGGGGACTGAATGCCTCAAATCTTGGCCTTTCTTCCAGTTTATCACACATTAATCAGCATAAAGCAGGGAATAATTGTTGATAATAGTTTCCACAGTGAAGAGGAAGGGAAAGCTGCTCAGATGGGAAAGAATCGGTTCCTGTGGAGACATATTAGTCCTTCACCCGTTCTCTAGCTGAAGGAAGTGCACAGAAGGTCTTTGCTTTGGTCAGATGAATCCCAGTAATACCGAGTGTGGAAACAGAGATACCTGGTTAGCATGCTTCTGCTTCTCGTTGCATTTTTTTTATTATGAAATAGGAAATAAATCTCAGCAAACCTGATATACAAACACTGCCAACCTCACTGCCACAATTGTGACAAGTTTCCTATGGATGTGCTAACTGACTGCCAAAATCGCGAATGCAGCAGATGCTAAGCCTGGCATATTTTTGCATTAAGTAAAAAAAGTCATAGATGAACTTGGTTCCCACTTGGGCTTTTTTAATGAGTACTTTATGCAAAGATGACAAATTGGGCACATATTCCTCAGTGCAGTTTCACCCACTTGGTTATACGCTTTCCTTTTTTTAAATTAATAATAATGGATGAAACTGCAGTGTTTGGGTGTGTGCTTATCAGTGGACAAAATGTTGCCTTTTTACTGCGTAAGGAATTTTAAAGATTTTTCACATTCCATGGGCAGTCATGTGTTGCACTTGGAATATTACAGAGTCATTGTCTTTTCTCTCATCTTCCCTTCTTTCTTAATTTGTGATGAGTAAGGTTGGAGGTGCTAGAAGATTTTATTTTCTTTCTGAAAGAGATGTTGTCCTCCTTCTGCTTGTCAGTTCCTCTTGGCCAGCCTTCAGTGTTCCCACAACAGAATAATAATGGTAAAACTTCTTTATGAGCAACCTTTTGATCTCCTTGTCATTACCCATTTGAATTGCAGTCACTGCTAAATTTCTGAACTGATAGTACAGGACTTTCTTCTCTTGGGAAAGGAGAGGGTTATTTTTCTGATAAGCCTCTAACAAGAAAATATCCTTTACTCTTTATAACTTGCGTAGTTTTTTAAAAAGGTCACCTGCTCAGAAATGATGCTCAATAGCAGTAGATTGTGAAAGGTATTTTTTTTAATTAACATGGTCACGAAACTCATGTCTTGCTAGAAAGGAGTATGGTGCCACCTGTAAAATTGTCATTCTCATGACAAAGATGCTCAAACAAACCAGAATGTACAGAATCTTTCTTCTTAAGCCTGTGTTCTTGCTTTCCAGACTAGCTTGCAGAGATGATGTACCCCAGAGCTGTTTCTCTGTCAGATTACTGTTCAGTTCTGAGTCAAGTTTGCTTTTAATATAGTGGAGCATTTGCTCACTTGTGCAAGAGATGCTCTGCAAACACAAGGATTTCTTATTTTTTATGTCCTTTTCTTCATTGTAAATTAAGGTGGTTTCTTACATCCTCCTACACTGTTCTCATCAAACTGGAAACTAGAATAAGTAAAAAACTCTATTTTGGCTATTGCCTGTTTACACCCATGAAGAAGTTACCAACTATCAGTAGTTCTTTAGAATCTCTAGAGTTAATGGATTTTTTAACTGATGAGGATTTGCAATCTCATTTATCACTACTTTATTCAGCAGTGGCTGTGCAGTTTGGGAAAAGAGGAAATAAAGTACTCCAGTCATGGAATGGGAAAATGAAAAATTCAGCAACGGAAAACTTTGCTCTTTTCAGAGAATTTACTGAAAACTCTATTCTACAATGTAATCAGTTTAGTATGAAGCAACATTTGTTTGGAGAGTATTCTTCATTACACAAACTGACAGAAACTTAAAAAGAGCAACTTTGGGGAAGACAAGCTCATGAAAACAGCCTGTTTTGTATATTCTAACCTCTGTCAAGGTTCAGAGATTAGAATTCATAAAATTTGTTTTGCTTTCACTTCTAATCAAATTGAATAGACTTATTTAATTGTTTCTCTAATTGCTACATGACTCTACTGTTCACATAAATAACATGTGCAGGCCAAACACTCAGAAATTAAGCTTTGAATAATCATACCAGGTATGGTCTTTCTGCTAACATTTCTACTGGACACTTGAACAGCTCCACAGGAAAAAAAAGAAATGCATCAGGAATGTCTTCTGTTGGATTAACATGACAAATTGACTAATGTGCTCTACCCACTTTGTGCCATTCCAGTGACACCGAAGAGCTTTAAATATGGTTTTAATGGCATTATTAAAATGCTGTTGAGCAACCAGTATGCACCAGCAAATCCAGCCTTTCAACTATAATAGTTTGTATAGGCTCATTTCATGTTTCATATATCCAAATGACATTTAACACATAGTTTTGTTTAAATGCAAGACGAACATAAGGTTCAGCTCTGTAGCTGTTATTCAGAAAAATCTCTGTTTCCACTTTTTCTGTTCAAGTGAGAAGTGCAGGAACAGACCATAAGGAGTCATAAATCATAAACAAATGCATTTTTGTGCACTTCAGGTTTCTGCTGATCCACATTTATTGGCCCTTGTTTCATAAGAAAGCAAAAAAAACCCACAGTATCGTAGAGGGATGATGGGACAAAGATAGGTATTTTTCCACAACATACAGTATCTCATGATACGTGCCATCCCTATCTGGGTGCATATGCAAGTTACCGCAAAGTAAGGAAGGGCATGAATTTACACACTGTACTTAATCTGTAAAAGCTACAACACATCTTAACTTGTTCTGAAGTCTCCTTTGGCTCTGTAGAACAGATTAAGGGTAGCTTCATATATTAACACGTTCCCTTTACTGTTAAGATTCCTTCTTTACAAGGAGTTAACATAAAGCGTAAACAACATTTTTTTAAAACCTCTAGTTAGTGCAATGTGTGTACCATTAGCAATCTTTTAATAAACGTATAGAAGGGTATTCATAAAGGTTCATGCAAATGATGAGTCCAATACATTTAATATTTTCCCCCTTCTCTCAATAAAACACCTTGGTATGAGTAGGGAAAGAATGACAAATTGAAATGCTCTGCATCCCCATCTATCATTTAAATTATGCAGGAATTACTAGAAATCAATTTCTGGTACTTTTATTTCTCACTGTAACAGAGCTCAAGTATTTCATAAGCCAAAACAAAACAATGGATTTTGTGATCACTTCAGAAAAATCATGACACTGTTGCTCCTTCTGTAGCTTTAAAAAAGAGAAAAAATCTGAACGGTCTTTTAAGCAGTTTGTGAAGCCCGAATTCTCTCTGCCAGCAAGCACTGCTTAACTGCATGCCAAACTGAGAAGTATTTAACCATTGCTCATCAACTTCTTTTTCTGGCTCAGGTAAAACATCAGCACTAAGCACAAGCTTGAAGGGAATGAAAGAGACATTGGTGAGTAAGAAGGCAATTTTAAAAAATCCATATACCAGGTCTTTCTCCCGTTATCCTGGAGGGTAATTGGGGCTGATCTTAGGTGGTTAGGAGCTACGCTATTCTGTTCTCTGTAGGTATTGCATATAAAGACGTTACATTCATCTTTGCACTCTAGAAGCTTGTTCACTATTTCTCATGCTATCTATCTGCAGAAAAGACAGGCATCCTAGATAAGATAAATTATCTATCTGTTTATTGATCAAAAAATTTCTGGGAGAATTGGCCCTTCCAACTTATCTTCAACATTTTAACGCTGATTTGCTTGCATATTTTCACAGGTATTACTGGCAAACTATGAAGTTATCTGAAATCCTATTTATGATTGAAATTCTAGTTTCAGTTAAAAAGGAACATCTTCACAATTTCAGTGAAAATTTGGTGAAACTCTGACCAATTGAAAAAAAAAGACTAAGATTTGGATTCCATTGTTCAATTCCTTGATTAGTGATATGCAAGATGTTTATTAAGTTATCTAAATTATCTTTCTGAGGGTTATACCCCAAGCTATAACATATGCCAGTAATGTTTGACTCTAAAACTTCACAGCTGAAATTCAAATTTCTTTGGATATTGATTTTCTAAAACCTCCCTGAAATCCAGGAAAATTTGGATATAAATTCTTACATAACCCCATCTCTGATGCAAGTTTATTCCAGATGTGTTTGGCCTTTGGAGATGTTGAGCTCTGGACAGGAATCTCATAGCTTTGGCTTATATTCATATGGCTAATAATCACCCTGTCAGATCCTGATTGACCACTCTTCACTACTTGATATCTACATTGTTAGCTTTTCTTAACAGAGAATATGTACTTCTGCAAAAACTGTTCTACGGTTTGGTGATTAATCTTTCCCACAAAAGACAGCCTGTGACCTTGAAGCCTCTTGAATACTACTGAACCAGTCAAGGTGATTCCCATCATCTGTCCAGGTTTCATGAGAGCAAACTTATCAATGGTTCACTGGAATAACCCCTGGGAAATCTCTTATTCTCAAGGCTCAGCTCAGGATAGGCAGTTATGCAATTCATGCATGGCTACCATAAAATGAGATTGAACACAGAGAGCACTAGGGTTTTGGAACACTGCTATGTGAGCTGGGCAATCAGTCATTATTTTTGAAACTACCTGTCATGTCCCTCAAACTGGATTGATAAGTCTGAATGTGCCTGCCAAGTGCTGTCTCACCAGTTTGGTAATCCGTGCTTTTTTGCCATATTATGCCATCCATCTTTCCTGGCTAGTATTGGACCTGAAAATGTAGTATGATGATACTGCAAGACAGAAAACACGCTAAACCCTGACCCCATGCCTTGCTACAACAAAGGACTCATACTACAAAACTGATAGCGACTCTGCAACAGAATACATGTAGATATACTAGAAGTAATACGGTCAGTTAAATAAGCTAAAACAGTTCCACAAAGAGAACAAAATAAGACATGGTGGTTTCTGTGATCTTCTGTTGGAGAGGATCATAGATCCTTCTGCTTTAAGACTGCCCTCCCACACTGAGTTTTGACTGAACACAGATGCATCTCAGACCTTAGAAAAACAACAAAGGAGCAAGTGGCAGTTTTTAACAGTAGGTGGCATCACTGTAATTTAGTATTAAATCAATGCCCCCACTCTAGGGGACACAGCACTGCTGCGTTTGTAATCACACAGCTGAAATACAAACCAGATTTTGACCACTTGTAGTCATGGAAGTTGTTCAGCATTCTTTTTTTTTTTTTTTTGGAGGGGGGAGGGAGGGGCAGCAGATTGCCAAATTTGTATATGAACAATTTTATTAACACAGAATTACAAAAATGTCCACCATGGTTTCAAGTTGTAAAGCATGGCAATATAGAAAGTAGGGCTAGAAAGGCTCTCCCAAAGTTCATCAGTTCACTCTCCTGCCTCAAGATAAATTGTACCTAAAAGGTAACTAAGTCTTTTTTTAAAAAAAGATGAGATGCATAACTGAAAAGCTTTACTTTAAAATTAAAAACTAGTAAACTGTTGCCATGTTCTACTCTGGCAATAGTTGCCAGCACCATCATGGAGACAACTACTCTGAAACACAGGATGTATCTCAAGGGGTGCAATCAACACTGCCCTGCTGATTTCAAGCAAGCTTGGCAAATAAGCTGGCTAAGGAACTGCTCCATCATTTATAATTCAAAATATGTATGTCTTGGTAACCTTCTGGATGGAAAGCACTATTTTACCATAAATCCCTACAAAACTATTATCTGTTATTTGGCAGTTAGTGAAATAACTTCAGGCAAGAAGTGTGTTTGACAAAAAAATGGAGAAGAGTTTGCGAAGAGAGGAAAGCAGGCTATTGGAAAGGCTAAAGGAGGAAAGCAACAAGGGGTTTTATTAAAATTATATTAAACAGTGAAGAATGTTGGTCAAAACCAAACTTTTCTCCTTGACTGTTTCTTGAATAGTGTCAATTTTCTGATAATACAAAGGGTTCTTTAGACAGGACTTTTGGTATATGTATTGGGAGCTGTGGGATATTTCACCCACTGACTTTAGGAAGAATACCTACCCTATCACCAAAACTCCTTCTGGGAAGCAGAGGCATTCCACCTTGCTCTCCTTTCACTCCAGGCTGTGTCCTCCTCTGTTGGGTTTAGCAGCAGTTACTACCACTGCTGTTTCCACATTAGAGGACAAAGGAGAACCAGAGGGACACCTTGCCGTGTAAGCATGTGGCTGGACACAGAAGCTCAAACTGCTGCCAACACAACCTTCCTGACACACGGCAAATCACTCTCTGTGGTGGTAGTTACCTGCACAAAATATGCATGGGAGCCACAGACTTCAGGCAGTACTCAGACTGCCTCTCTTCATTTGGGCGCTGAACACAGAACATCCAAATCTGAGCTACTGAGTAGTATTCGCCCAAAGAATCTTTTGATTCCTCACACAACATTAATCCTAGCATGAGGATGGTTTTGTCCCATCTATGCTTTGTAGATGTTTTCTTTCCAATCTAGAAGTGGTATCTCTAGAACACCCCATTATTTCAAAGCAATTCTGTCCTCTGATCCAAAGGCTGCTGTAGAGCTGTGGGGTTAATCACTTAAGTTTCCATAACTGGATAAATGTTGTTTGTTTGACTTTTAAATTAGAAATAGTAATCACTGTAGGACCTGGCAGACCAGCAAAAGGCTCTGGAAAATAGTCATGTATTACTGATTATATGAATTCAGAGTCCTTCTGCAAGAGCTGTAATTAAATGTTCTTACAGCTAAATACTTTTTTTTAATTTGCTTCTTTATGTGTTTAGTTTCAGTATTGCCTGGGCCAACCCATTCCTCTATCTCCACTACTTAAGCTACACATACTTTTCATTTCAAAAGTTTTTTCTCAACTTAGAGGTGAACAAAACCTTTTTACGGGATCTGCACTGCCAAGCTCTTCTTTGCAATAAGAACGGCAGGGCAGGGCTCTGAAACCTTCCCTTCATAAGTTTTGATTCCATTTCACTGTTAATGTTCTGGATTTGGTGAAGTAAGAGTTTCGTGTATTTCATTGCTATAGTAACACCCAGAGAAGCCTTCCTAATTTCAAGGAATTCAGAGACACTGACAGAGACATTAAAGAGCTATCATTTTCTGTGGAGTGCTAGAGAGAGAACAGGTTTCTTTTATTTGGTGATCCTTACTAACAGTAGAATCACATAATACAGAGTAGCCACCTTGCTTTACAAGATGCAAAATAAACCGAAAAGCAACTTTCATGTGTAGGTATAGCTCTCTGAAGAGCACTGTCACTGTTACTGATAACTTACCCTACCGGTAATTGCTGGTAAACTCAACAATTCATTAAGTAGTACTCAGAGAAGCACAAAGTAGCAGTACAGTTCTCTCCCACCAGTTCTTTAAGGGCTCTTATGTGCCATTTATCTAGACTTGCTCATTTAGATTTATCTAACATCCCCCTCAGTAACAAATAAACTTGAAAATACTTCATCATCCTTATGTGATACACAGTATCACATATCTTTCTCTGCTCAAATACAGAAAACTTTTGCCTTTTCTGTGCACTATTAGCACTATTATAATCTCCAACTAGTGAAAGTCAGTTTTGTACACTTGTCTAAAATTTATTTTACTTCTCCAAAAGGCAATTCCTTCAACTTGTCTTAGACATTCGGCTTAGAATGAGGTGAATCTCCTTTACAGTTCCACCTCCTTCTCCACTGACTATAAAGGCAGCTTAGTCAACTAGACTGGGAAAGACAACTACCAGTAGTTTTCAGAAGACTAAAGATAATTGGTCCCATCCACTCACCTACTACGATCAGTGGATCTAAAGATTCAAACATGAGAACTACTTACATCTTGTTTTAACGAACAAGAATCACACCGAATCACAGAATGGTTGAGACTGGAAGGGACTCAGTACTCCAGATGTGGCCTCACCAGGGCTGAGTAGAGGGGGAGAATCACCTCCCTCGACCTGCTGGCAACACTCTTCCTGATGCACCCCAGGAGACCATTGGCCTTCTTGGCCACAAGGGCACATTGCTGCCTCATGCTTAACTTGGTGTCCACCAGCACTTCCAGGTCCTTCTCTGCAGAGCTGCTTTCCAGCAGGTCAACCCCCAACCTGTACTGGTGCATGGGGTGTCACCTCCCTAGGTGCAGGACCCTGCACTTCCCTTTGTTGAACTTCATGAGGTTCCTCTCTGCCCACCTCTCCAGCCTGTCCAGGTCTCTCTGAACGGCAGCACAGCCCTCTGGTGTATCGGCCACTCCTCCCAGTTTTGCATCGTCAGCAAACTTGCTGAGGGTGCACTCTGTCCCTTCATCCAGGTCGTTGATGAAGAAGTTGAACAAGACTGGACCCAGTACTGACCCCTGGGGGACACCGCTAGCTACAGGCCTCCAACTAGACTCTGCACCGCTGATCACAACTCTCTGAGCTCTGCCATTCAGCCAGTTCTCAATCCACCTCACTGTCCACTCATCTAACCCACACTTCCTGAGCTTACCTATGAGGATGATATGGGAGACAGTGTCAAAAGCCTTGCTGGAGTCAAGGGAGACAACATCCACTGCTCTCCCCTAAGAGCTGTGATTTCTTTGCTTGCTGTTCAAATTTCATATACTGCTGGATGGACACCTGAAGAAAGACACTGTTTCAGCCTTCCTAAAGGAAGGAACATGGTGAGTTTGAAGACAGGAAGGAACAGGAAAAATGTGAGAAACTTTGTTTCCCAATTCAGAGAAGAGCTTTCACAAGTTTCTACTGCAAGGTTTTCTGGGTTTGTTTTTTGTTGTTGTTGTTTTGGGGTGGGGTTTTTAGGACAATCTGTATTTTCTCTCCCCCAGCTCTTTTGAGGCAAGCAAGAACGTCCCCCCCCCTTTTTTTTGAAAAGGGCTTGTTTCCACAGACGCAAAGGTGTTTTGAAAGCTGGAAATGAGCACACCTAGAGAACTGTGAAGTCTGGATGGCAAAATAAAATATATTCAAGATGTATCATTTTACAGAAGTCTTACTGCTCATAAACCAATCTCATGGTATTTTTGATATCTGCCACCTCAACACAAGACATTAACATTGCTTACACTAGATGGAGAGACTTACAAAGAAAGAAAATGAACTTACAGTGCTACAATGGTGATATGAAGATACAACCAGCCAAAAGAATAATAATAGAGTTAGAAAAGTCTTCCTGTTACACTACACATGTAAATTTTTTTTTCCAAACAAGAAAGCAACTTTGAAATGAATCTTAAAATGAATGGGGTCAGGAGAATAAGTTCATCTTACTCTGTTTCCATTTCTCAATATAATGTGCTGTGCCTTCAGCATATAAGTAAGGTAGTATTTATCCTAAATACAACTCGGGTTTATCATGAGAACAGATTGTTTTGCTTCATATCCTTTCCAGCCAGTTTCTTGGTGGTGAAGATGAATCAGCCCATAATGCCAGTGCCAGAAGATTTTCCTTTTATCTGTTTCATTGACAAATATTTTTTTAAAGGACAGAACAATGGGTGAAATCAATCTGCACTCATGACAATCCTTCATATTACAACAAAAGGATGGGCACCAGCCATTAATCTCTCCTTGTGACAGCCAAGGACTATGCAAAATGAATTTAGAAAGGAAAAATAAATGCCAATGGGAACATAGAAGGAGGTCAAGTTCATCTCAAATGAAGAGCAGAGCAGACAAAAAACTGGATGTTATCTCACCTCTGTGTGCTGGGTTTATATTGCTGCAGCTAATTAAGACAGCTCCAATCAAGAATCCATAGCAAAGTGTTTATGTAACACTGTGCCTGAGCTGGTATGCCCCATCTCAGTGAAATATTCTCACTGCAGCTGAAGTCACTTTTAAGGGTGATGTGAAATTTGTTTCAGGTCACAGATGTTTACTCATTAAGTATTTCTTTCCTTAATCACAAGCTTGCTTTTTGTTCAACATTTACCTCATGTTTATGTATTTGCCTGATAAACTAATTACTTTTTTTTTTTTAATTTAACAGGTAGGGCTGGGTTATCCACCACTTCATTTTTGAAATTGGTATAGCTCTTACCAACTTTAGTGGAATTACTGGTGACTTACTAGCATAAGAAGGAAATCAAGAGCAGCTGAAGACTGCAAGTATCAGCATCTCTCCTCTTGCATTTAAAATGATTAATTTACTTACTGAAGGAGTAAAATAGCAAAAAGTTTGAGAAATATTAACAGCTCAGTAGTAGGAAAATACAAATTATTCCAAGAGAGATCAAGCTTAGTTTAAGCTCAAAGTTGTTCCTAAAGTTTCACTGTATTTACTGACAGTGAAGCACAGAATAAATGGGTCAGGCATCCTAACACTAGATACAGAAAACAAGTGTACTTATGTCAGGGAGGGACACAAGTGATCTTCACTTTGACATAGCAAATAGTTTTATCAGGAAAAGGAAAACTCAGAGTATCAGGAACCAAAAAGCAATTCTGTTTGGCTCCACCTTTCTCCATGACAATATCAACCCATGATGTATCCATACATAACTGTCTCCTTCCAATTATTACTCATTTTTGAGAGTTTTTTTTTTTTTTAATTAAACCAAGCTGAGGACTGGGCTCATACACAACTGATAGAGGTCAAAACTTTCTCCCTGAGCTCCTAGGTACCCTTCATGGAAAGTCCTTGCACATGAGCAGCTGAAGTAGGCTCTACAGCTTCTCATACATGCTCTCCTATAAGCAGGAGACAAACATTATGAAGCTATTCAAAGAGGGGGTTCCCTTCCTGTTAATACTGGAGTCAGCTGGGGCATGAACCGGGTGGTGGAAATAGGAATTCTTTTGCTCTATTAAGAAACCATAGCTCCAACTTAGTGTTAATACCTTTCTTGAAGGCTAGTCAGTTTGTCACATGAAATGGGGTATTTCCGAAATGGATGCAGTGAATGTGTCTGAGGCTGTGCTTCATCATGGTCCCTTCTTTGATTCTTATCTCATGATTTCTTTGGGGAAAGATGCAAGTTCATTTAAACAAAGTCAACTACACAGCTGAATATGTAAGTGCTATTGCCACAAGTAGGAAAAAGTGAATATACAATAAACAGGACTGAAGTGTCAAATTCTTTAACTAAGATAAATACAGCTGCCTTTACTTACTGATCTTCTACCAATTAGCCCAAATGAACTCTTAGAGGTAAAGGCAAGTCATACTACACTTTCTTGCCACTATAAAATAAGCGTTGTCCCCACATTCCTTTCCTAAGAGGCTTTAGTAAAGCTAAGTCAGCCAGATGAAATGAGCCATCCACTCTGTTCCCAAAAAATGAGAAAATGCACATCAAGTATCTGACTAGTAAGCTAAGAAGTTCTGAAATGGAAAATGACTACTGACTCTTTTCCCCCATAGAACTGACACAAGTAAATGGTCTCTTTCCTGTCCTCATCTGGCGCGTCTTAATAGGTTTTAATATTTTGGGGGTCAAACCATAGACTAAGTATGCTTATAGAATTTTTGTGGAGTTCTGAGATTACTATAAGGGTTTTTGGGTTTTTTTTTGATGTAAGGTTTTAATCAAGTCAAAATCTTCTAGAATGAAGCTCATGATTCAATTCATGTTCCTTGAATTAAGATCTAATTTCAGATAGGAAGCTCACAGGTCATAACATTCTAAAACTTTTCAGTGTTAAATCATTAATAGCAGTCATGGAAGGGGGAGGGGGGGACAACAAAAAAAGCCCACACAGCTGAAACCATGTGAGCAGATGACCTTGCCAAAACAGTTTAATAGCAGACCCAACCCCTTTTGCAGCTGCCCACAAGACCAGATGATCAGAACAAAAAGGGCACATTAAGGGACACTGAAAAAACAACCACAGTACAGGAGATGAAATCAGTAGAGAACCCAAATGGTAAAACTTTCACAGCTATGGCATGACTGATTGTCTCAAAAGAAGGAGGGAGATAAGGAGTGTCAGAGTTGGAATAAGTTTCTCTGAGACCTGTCCAGAAAGAGGTTGTTACAGAATTTTAATTTCATCATTTAGGTTGATGTGGTCTCCACAAGTTTCCTTGGTGAAGCCTGCATAGCCCAGAGATAGAGAATAAGATAAACCCCAAACAGTGATGTTCGTTTTAACAAAACTATTAGCAAGCTGAAAGCTAAACATTGTGCAGAGTTTGATGGCTACATCACATTTGTAAGAGGTAAGTTGAAACAATCATTCACCTGCAGATTTCAAAATTTTGGTCTGTATTTCCCATATTTAACAGCAGAGTTTGTTCATTACTCCTTTCACTTTAATGAACAACACTGTCATTTTTAGGTGCAAGGTTTAATTTACAGCACAAGTAGGAAAAACATATACATATGTATTTATCTTGTTAATCCCTGGAGCAGTTACACCTTCAACTAAGCAGTCCAACCATTGATTTAAACCCATTAACTGCCAAAATAAACATGGCAGGACTATGCATAGATGTCAAGTGCCTTCAAACAGCAGCTATCAGTAACTAGTAACGCTTTCAGGCAAAACTCTTCCACAGTTCAGAGTGTGACAGCCCTTTATAGTCTTGAAAAAGACACGTTTTCCTTTGGTAGGCTGAAGTGCTTAAACGGTGTCTTAAGTTCTATGATTTTTTTCAAAGTAACATATGGGATGTCTGCTACCTTCTGTGTTGCCTTAACAAACAGAGCTTTGGAATGAAGCAAATAAGATACTAACGAAAAAGCAAATAATGCAACCCCCACTGCCCCAGCCACAGCTTCTAAAGAAACTGCAATTTATTCATTTCTCACCATTCATCACCAACACTCACTCTTTAAGGGTCCAGTCCTTCAGAGGTATAAATCAACAGAGCTCCACTAGCTTCAGTGCAGTTATGCTAATCTACACCATGATCTGCTCCCATCTTTTATATTTCTTCAAGTGCATGAAACACCTAGAAATGTTGGCAATACTTTGCCATGAACTCATTATCTATCATATATCTACACTGAGCTGTCTTTTTCATCTATTACTCTTTAAATATTCTAAGCCTCTATCTACCCACACTCTTCCCTGTTATTTACCTTTCCTCTCACATCAGCAACTAACTGCGCCTTCTTGTTATCCATATTCTAATTTTCCAGACCAACTATCTACACTAGTATTACAACTGTTCCAGATGCTTAACACAAAAAGATCAAATTAATTTTCTTATTAACAAAAGATTGGATTTCTGTAAGCTTAATTAGCCTGCCCTACTAATATGCCTCTGCTCCAGCAGCCCAGTTCCTTCTGTTAGACAAAGGTTATATCACTATTAGGAAACACCAAATGTGGTGAGATCAGTGGTCCCACTAGTCCAGCACACTACATCTGATGGTGACCAGTACCAGTTATTCCATAGAAAAATGAAAGAAAGTCAGCAAATGACTAAAATGCCTGCCAGGCTGACAGAAGTCTATGTTCTGAAATAGAGACTTCAGATCTTTTCTGACTGGATAGTGCTTTTATCCTTCTGCAATCTACAAACCAGAGATACACAATAATGTTTGATATTGCAGTATCAGCAGTTTATTTCCATCTGCCATGTCAATCTGAAGATACACTGATCCTTAAAGCTCAGCCTAAAAAACCCACCCTACAGGCAGAGTAGATGCAAGGTCTCCCAGAATCAGGTGATGCACAGAGGGTTTTACCCAGAGAGATAGTTGGGCAGAGACACTCGAACTAGCCGGCAAACGGGTCAGCACTGTTTGCAGCACACAGAGAGCAACCTGCAAGAGCAAGGCCAGTAGAAGCAGGTTTGAACATGGGGGACAGAAAGGCCAGAACTGACTAAGGCTCCTGACTCCTGCTGAAAGCACTTTTAGAACTTCCCATCTTTTATCTGAAATAGCAATAGCAGATCCATCTTTGGATCTCTTTGGATAAAGCCATCACATCTAAAGCTACTGCAATACTTGCTGTTAGCAGCCTTTAGTTGAACAGTATTGTTAATTCCTCAAAGTCTGCAAGCATTTAGAGGAAATCAGTGGTGGAACTCAGAGGCGGCCTTGGCCTGAAAGATTTGATGCCTGCACAACACTTCTCTGCCATGTTCCTTTATGACCAGCAGATGCCAGCAACTCTCCCAGTGTATTCCAGTATACTAGTTTCTCTTTCAGCTGCGGCATATTCCTTCTCACATTCCTCCAAGACATGAACCGGATTCTGTACTTATGTCTACGGACATCAGGCTAGAGAGGCTTTCTGAAGCAAGTTTCCAGTGATCTGTTGCAGCTGGATAATTTTATTAGTTTATCTCCTAGCTAGCAGGGCTCCCTTATCTTCCAGATGACAAAATCCTTTTTGTTGTGCAAGTCACATTTGCTTGACTAGAAACAACTCCCCCCTCAAAATGGCAAAAGCCAAATTTCATCACTCTGGTACTTCAGTTGCTGCCCAAAAAATAGCTGCAGTAAAGTGAAATTTAAAAAATTTTAAATTAAAAAAAAAAACTCCACAGCTACCATTTTTACTGATAATCATGTTAAGCTTTGGAGCAGATGCACACACACAAGTATTTGCCTAACCTGTCAGTTTTACTTTCCACTGTAAATTTAATGTTCTGACCCCCCCCCAAACTCTTCCTTGTGGAAGCGCCAATGTCATATACACTACCTGAAATTATAAAGCTTAGCAGAACAATTACTGGTATTTCTTCCTGAGCAGCACAAAATAAACTTTTCTCCCTGCTTTTCTAAGGAAAAAGAAAATATAAAGCATTCCTCGGCTCCATTAAAACTACAGAGTTGACTCCCATTAGTGTTCACTTCGTGCCAAATCATTTTGCTAAGTCAGAGAAGAGAACAAAGGCTGAGTTTTCTCAGTCCTCACGGTATACCAGATTATGATGTTTTAAAGGGACCTAACTAACCCAAAAGCAAATTACCATGTGTTCAATAGAGACAACCAAAGAACAACAGTTTAGGAGTGAAATGTGAGGTAATGCAACTGTAAAAAAGTCTGCAGCGATTTAGGTAAAATTGAGGCATCTAACCACTTAGCACTATATATTGTGGTACATTACTTTGGGGCAGCTGGCTCTCGAGTGTCATACAACTTTCATACATCCTCTACTTAATAGCCAGTATTATGAGAATATCTTCACATGAAAAACTAGATTTCCCCAGCAGGGTGGAAATTACTGGTTCACTCAGAGCTGTAGGTAGTTACCCTGCAGGCAGAGACGTGCACTTCGGCAAGCACCTTCCCCGCCCGCCCCCCCAGCCCCGCTGCCCTCGGGGCCGCCGCACCTCACACTCGCTCTCGCCCAAGCCCCTCGCCGAGGGGCGGCGCAGGCGGCCGGGGGCGCTGCCCGCCGCCGCTCCGCGCTGCCTACCCCTCTCCCGCCGCCGCAGGCCCTGAGCCGTAAAGGGTCGCGCTGAGGGGTCGCACTGGGGGGGGAGGGGGGGGACGGCGCCCCCGTTCCCGCAGCTCCATCGCTGTAACCGGGGCGGCCCGGGCGGGCCCCGGCTCTCCTGCCCAAGCCCCCGCTTCCCGCCCCGGCGGCCGGCGCTCCCCGCCGCTGACCGGGGGCCTCCTTCCGCGCCGAGCGCCGCTCAGCGCCTCCATAAGCGGCCCATCACCCCGACGAAGGCCGGCAGCCGGGCTCCGCAGCTCTGCGAGGCGCCCCGGCCCTCGGGAGCCGCGCCGGGAGCACGCGGCGAGCCCCGGGCACCCCCCGCGCAGCAGCGCCCGCTCCCCAGGGCGCCACAGCGGCCCTGGCCGCCTTTTCCCCGCTGGGTCTGGGCGGCGGCCCCGCGTGCGCCCCGCTGATTGGCTGCGGGTGGGGCGCGCGGGGGGCTGTTTCCAGCCGTTACAGGACCGGCTGGAACCGGCTGTGACCGGCCCCGGGCGGCTCGCGGCTTCCTCTCACGCAGGCTCCCCCGCAGCCGTGGCTGCCCAGCGGTGCTGTTCAGGCCCAGTATACCTGTGTGTAGGTTGAGACCAGACTGGCCATAAATCTCCAGATTTCCATATCTTCTCACGCAGGGCAGCAGTCTCTTTTCTGAAATGAGGCTTATGACTTGGACTGCTCTCTGAACATGGGTGCTTACAAATTTTCTTTAAATTACAGTACAGATGTAATTTCTTTTGGCTGTAGTATTAGGAGAGACTTTTTGAAGAAAAATTCATGGGGGTCACACCATCAACTCTCCTGCTGAGGGGGTTCAAACCTGTGCCTTCAATAAGAGTGTTCTCTTCAGACTACAAATTTTTTCTGGACTGTGGCGCGTAACTTCCATCCATCTTGTGGAAGCTGATTTGCAGCAAATCATTCATGATCCTTTGGATTAGAAAGGTAGTGACAGTTCATGTCACTGCAGTGGCAGAGAATTCAACAAGGACACCAGGAGCCCATTTCATGGCTCCAAGAAAAGTTCATTTGTGTCCGACAGGCACTGGAGATCCTAAAGGGAGACATTTGAGCCCATGATATCAGTGGTAACTCGCATCATTTTGATACAGCCCATACTTGTGTTCCAGGGCTCTTCCTGCCCCAACAAATTCATTTATCCTCAGAGAAGTAGTTTCAGCAGGAAGGTCAGACAGTTCTTGAACTTTAAATAGCCAAAAGCTACAGGAAACCATCTGCCATCCCTGTTTTTTTTCTGATGGAGTCCAGTCCACAAAGTGTGCAGCGTGGTCTGCAAATGCCTGCCACACCAAGGGACGCAGATGGATGGTATGGACACACTAAAAGAGACGCTCTTGGATGGTGTGGGCAGTCAGCCAAGTGTAGCTGTGAGATATGTGCGCTGCCAAAGACCATTGCATGGCATAATCTTTTATAGTTTTGCATGGAAAAGAAGTTTTCATTATCTTGCGTATTTCAAAGTGAAATGTAGAAAACTCTGGAATTTGGGTAACAGCTAAGCAAGACCTTTCTGGATGCCAATTTTAAATTTGTGTGTCTAAATTCTACCTCAGTTCTACTTCGGAAGTCAGGGTCCTAAATGCTGGTAGAGCAAACTGACATTAAAGTGATGCTTGAAACTACATTGAGCCTTGCAAATAGTTTTCTCAAAGTATTAAGACTGTAATTTTAGCACACACAAAAATGGCACAATGTAAAATTATTTTAAGAGTTTCCATTTCAATAATGAGATTGAGAATTAAATTCATCAGTATCTATTCCTCGGCAAAGAAAAATAAACAAAGACAATACACCTTTTGCCCATTTAGTCTCAATTTCTCCTGTGTCTGCCACTTATGCTGTACTTAAGGGCTGATCCAATGCCTATTAAAGTCAATGACAAAACTCCAATTGATTTTGAATAGGGCAAAACTGGGTCCAGAAGTTCCTGGAGATTTCTTCTGCCTAGGTGAACAAATAAAGTGCACTTCAAGTGAAGTGCTGTCAGCACACTAGGCAGTGTTCAAGCACTAACTGTTAAGCTTGTTAACGCATGTTACCCCTCTGAGTGACAGCAACCAGCCATCCTCTGCACAAGTTAGCAAATTTAAAATGACACTGTGAATTTAGAGTGCTTCTGAGACCTGGGAAGCCATTTTGTCCTCTCCACTATAGCATTTCTTCTTAATTATTTGCTTAAGTAAAAATCTCCCTCTGGTAGTCCAACAAGAGAGGAATATGTATCTGTCCCTCCAATCAAAGCGCTTATGTGTGCGTTCAACTATAAGGAATTTCTAGGGGGACTATTCACGTTGTGCTAAAAGCCAGCTATGTAGTTAAAATTAGGTAATGGCTCACATTTACACACCTTGAAAATACTATTGTTAAAATGCATTTCTAATGATGGGAATGTTCCGTTTTAGAGCACACAGGCATACCAGAAGGAAACATTGGACTATTCAGAGGACGTCTCCCCTTTGGTTGCGCTGACATTTCATGCAGTAAAAGTAATTAAAGGAACTAAGCTTACTTTATTTTTTTCTAAAATTAAATGTTTTCTCTTTCTCCTATAATTATATGGGATTTCTTTCATTAGGGAAAGTAGCCTGAAGTCATAGTTGGAGTGTGTGTGGAGCAGGATAACCAAGAAAACAAGTACATATACTACAGTGTTTATTTCTTGAAATCTTAGCACACTGCAGTGTTCATATTTGATGGAAGAGCTGGCAATATGAGGAGTACCGAGTGGAAGGGTAGAGCATCAGATACTTCAGCAGAAATTGTAGGAATCTCCGTTCATTGCCATGTTACTCACTCATGAACAGTCACTGCAGCTGGCAAAACATAAGTGGGAGGAGAAAGCGTCTGTGCAATAATGATCGAGAAGACAAAAAGTGCACTGGGATAAATTCTGCATTGGATCGATGCTGGCACTGTTCGTCTGTGCCAGAGGAGGGAAGAGAAGGAGGATTTGAGAACCACTTGCTGTATAGCATCCAAAGGGACCAGTACTCAAAAAGCGAGGATGAATCAATAACAGCAAGCATCCTTATGACGGACCACAGGATCATATTTTTGTTGTCAGAGAAATTCCTTGGATGGGTAAACCTGTGAAACTGGAAGCATTACTGAGAAAAATGTGAGCTGTGAAAGACAAGACAGAATCATAAATTAAACAGGAGACTGTAGAAATAAATGTGCCCTCGAAACTGCCACTATGACTAATTCCGCATTATAAGTACATAATGCAAAGCCTGTCTTTATTAGATCACTGAGCTTGGCATCATGAACCAGCAGGAATTTTAGTTGTGACATAAAAAACAGAGGGCATGCAATGAATTTTAAAAGACACTGTACAGTACAGGACTGATCTGTGACAGAGGTAACAGAGGTACTGGCACCATTCCCTGATCAACAACTGAAGTAGGCAGAAGAACCATTTGATGCCGTTACATACAGCAACAGGTAAGCAGGAAGGAAGGGTAGGCTTTTAAACAGCACTCTAGATTTGGACAATCTGGGCTTTATTTCTGCTTCTGGCTGTAGTTGAGTGAGATTTGCTCTTCTCGGTTCTGTTTCCCATGTCATTGTTTCCCTGTCAAAGTCCATACTCTGGGCTGCTCAGGTTCTTCAGGGTGCAGTTTGTGCTACACTTACCGTTGCGGAGCACTTAACTTCCCTGGACCTTCTAGGAGAAGTTACAGGACTACGAAGTTGGAAGTGTTTGCTCAGCTTTGTTGAACATGTCAACTAAAAAGGCAACATATTTAGCCCTTTCTTTCTGAGCGACTGTAATGGGAAGAAATATTGAACATAAATGAAGCAAGAAAAAGTACTGGGTTTTTTGTTTGCTCATTTTCTGTGGATTATCTCTATCTTGAAATTTATAAAATAACTGGCATAATCAAATACCGTAGATACTCAGCTATCAAACACAACAGTTACACACATTAAAGCACAGAAGGACAGAACACATTTCACAGTAAAATCTCTACAATTGTCTGGTTTTTTAAAACTCTTTCCTCACCATACTCAGCAAATGTAAACTGAGATTCTTATCTATACTGCTTGAATCAGCAAGATTTGCTAGAAATCAACACAAATTTTCTGGTCAGTCCTGCTATCTGATGTACTAGCAATGCTTTAACAGTCTTTAGAGGTTTGGGAAGGATGGTGGTTTATGGAGCTTGGAGGGGTTTTTTTTGCTAAACTATTGAATGAGAAAAATGGGAGAAAAGAGGGAGGAGGGAGTCGTAATGGCACTTTCCAACAGGTTTGGGGGATTTAATTACAGGCTGAGTTTTTAAGTCATTTTCTATTAAATTGAGCATTTTGGTAGCCATGGCTCTTGAACAGGACCTTGGCGTGAAGTAACACTGGATCGCAAAGGGACTATGCAATTAACACAGTTGTGTTTGTATGGGCAGTGGGTTTGCTTCAGCCAGTAGCAACTCCATTTCTAGAAAGGTTATTTTTTATGGCCAGAGAGATCAAAGTTTCTGCCAGCTTGTTTGGTGTATTTCTGAAGCCACTTTTCATTATTCTTCCCCATTGCAATAGTCTCATTCATTATCCATTAGTTTGCCAGAGGAATTCCTTGTGGATTAATTTCCCTTAGAATGCCAACCAAATACAGTAAGGATGATCCTGCTAGTAGTTCATAATCAAGTTACTTTAAATCACAGTAACTTACTCTAGTGTGGAGCTTTGAACAGTGTCACATTTAAGATGGATATGCCCAACATAGGATCTTCACAGCTCCCCTAGTCGATATTTTACCTTGTTAAACTTCCTTTGATCCCCTCAATAAAAGTTTTCAAAGCCATCAGTTGTATAAATTACAATTTAAGAATTTTAAATTTGTACAAGTAGTGGATTTAGTGCTGGTGAAGTGTCAAGACTGAAAGCCCTAGAGATTAAGTTGTCTTTTATTTATATCATAGCAATACGTGAAAGCATGATGCAGAACCAGATTTCAGTACTGCAGACAGACTGCAACAGATGGTCTCTGCCCTGGAGAACCTACAATTTAAATAGACCAGACAGACAGATGGGAGCAAGGGTCTGGAGTCACAGTGTACTGGAGAACTCACTAACTAAGAGAGTACAACCTTTCCAAATCCAAATTTGGTACATCTTTCTCCACACATACATAATTGAGCCTCTTTAGACACAATAGACATACAACAGTTCAAATACACTCTCACTGGTTTTTCACCTTCCAGTGTAATGGTCACCTCTTCCAGCTCCCTATCTGTAACTTCTCTGCTGAATTCTCAATGAGACATTTCTGTACATGCTAATTATTTTATTGAATCTTGCAGTATGGAAAGTCTCAACTCTGAACTGTCGTTATGTCATTTGCTAACATATTGCTGACTAACATATTGTGGATTCTAAAGCCGCTGATGAAACAGCTGGTATAATTGTAATCACTATTCATTTTTTAAAGTGTCTGTTAGCTAAAGAGTTTATGCACTGGCATTGTCATATTAAAGCAGAACACATATTTGCTGGTTTTGATTAATAATTAACTTCTAGGTTTTGTTTTATGAGCTCCATGTGGTATATCACTGGCAATACTGTACCTGTACTTTGCAGAAGCATACAAATGGCTAATTGTAGTGCTCTTGCTGTGATACTCATGCGTTACGATGAACTGCGCTCATGGCTTAAGGTCTTCAAAAGGGCACGTGCTCCTTATATTCTCCCTGAGTATACTCTGATTTCTTAACAAATAATTCATGTATGTGAGAGAGTAGTTAGTTGTGCACCTCTCATGAAAGCGGTGTGTGCCCTGTGCTCAAAGTGAGGAGTGGAGGGATTCCAGAAAGCTGCCTTATTTGCAGTGGCATTTCTATTAAACAAAGCAGTATCTCACCCAACCTGAAGGCGTATGACTACCTTGGCACTGAGTCTGAGTGACCACGGTGGCAGTTAGAGTATGTGTACAAGGGCAGCAAAATTGAGTGAAAACGAAGGTTTCCCAAAATTGTTTTTCTTCAGGAAATGGACTCTCTGATCTCAGAGCTCCTTCTCTGGCAGTTGCTTGGCAAGGACATCAGTTACAACTGAAAACAAAGTTTAACCTATTTTCCACAAGATCTCAACTAACAAAAAGCCCTGTTCTGTAGAACTACTGCCAGCACAAACTACTTTTCTTTCCACTAGCATGCAACAATATGTCTTTTTTCTTTCCAACACCACCTCACAACCACCCAAAATTCATTTTCACTGTTAACAGCAGCCAGGCATGATGGTTCCTGACAATTTTCAGTCAGGCCTCCCTCAAAAGGGAACACTCTGCATGCCTTTTCATATGAGAATCTCAGCTAGCTATAGAGCGTGAATGCTAATTGATTAAGCCTCTTAATATCGCTATCCAGAAGCAAGATACAGGGATTGCTTTGCTCTCTGTGGGAATGTTCCTGTCTCTGGGTAGAAAACAGCTGCTGTTTAACAGGACTCAACAAAGCGCATATCTTCCTCCAGTGAGGTTTGTGAGAGGGTCAGAGAAAATAGAACCAGGATTTTCAAAAATATCTGTTGTCAATACCTCTACTCATATGAAAAGCACTCATAGCCATAGGTGTTTGCCATGTGATTTTTACATTTCCATTTCTACAAAGCCTGGTGCTTTTATGACCTCCATGACTCCAGTATCTGTCTGTAAGCACAATACACTGTTGAGGAATGTAAGGGTGTTTTTCATAGCTTGCTTGGGGAGTAGTGCCACATGTCTTAGAATCATGTTTTTCAACATTGGAGAAATGGGAATTGTGTTCCCTGTGCACGCCACAGTGCAAATCTGTCAGGATCCTGCATGTATTTGCCCCTGTCTGGGAGTTTTGTTGGCTGAATTAAGGAGTTAAGGTGTCTGAGTCCAATACCAGCTCCTTCTCTGGTAAGAGCTGTTGTGAAGAAAACTAGAAGAGAAGGCCTATTCCTCCTTTTCCTTGGGAGCTGCTTGTAAGCTGAGGCTTTACCACTGACCCCCACCTGTGCTACAGCACAGCTGTGTGACAGCTACATCTGCACCCAGTCTCACATCTCTGCAACTCTGGCCCTGACCCACACCTGCTGGTCGGACTTCCTGGTCTGACCTCGGCCCTGCCTTCTCACTCCAGACTGGCCAGGTGATCTCTGGACTGTGGCTGAGCCTGATCACTGTCTCTGGACCCTGACTTGCCACTCAGCATCCTGGCTCCTTGTCAGTTAGGCCACTGCTCCTAACAGCCTTGTTACTGCGCTCGGCTCTTGGCTTGCCTTCCCTTGCAGAGCAGCCAGCCTTTGCTGCTCCCCGATGACATCTTCCACCACAGTGACTCAGGGAGGTATATAACTGCACAGCACAATTCCTGCCCTGCACATGCACCCTGGTTACCTTCCACAGGATAGGCAGGATGTATCCACTGCATGCAACTGGGGATCTGGACTGGCGAGCCATCAGGATGGTCATCCACCCCTAAGTACAGATTCAGCTGCATCTCCAGAGGTGCAGGCCATGACGCAAACAGTAGGACCGTATTACTCTACAACCTTTACCATATTTTCTAATAGAGCTTTGCTGATAACAGCAACATGACATCCACAAACTGTTTTGAGAGATTCAGTGGTAGGATGGTCCAAAAAGATTGGCAAGCACTGACCTACTTGGTCAGTTTAATCTGTTTCTGGTTACTAAAGTTTGTGGAGTCATATGTGTTTTTCGGTGACCCCTTGCCTTGCTTCCATTTGGGGAGGACGTTGCACCTAAAAGCACGGTCATAAGTCACAGAGAGGAAAATTTGCTAATTAGCTGTCTGGTGGCATAGAATACATTGGAAGTAAAAGACACCTTCTGTGAAAATAGACAGCAGTCATTTACAAACTTAAGTTGTGCATTCATAGCATTATGTTGGCTCACTTCTGGGATTAATTTCAGCCTAATATCTTAATAATTTAAAGGGAATAATTTTGTGGTAGGGTGCCATGACATTGACGCTTCAATCAAGTGGCATTGATGCTTCAATTTGCTGGTAGATATACTGGAGTCAGAGGCTAGAAATGTGTCACTCCTTTGGAGGTCTAGCCAAGATCTATCAGAATCCTTTGTAACGGTGAGTGTTTTAAGGCATCCATGAATTAAACATTCACTAGACATTAATGGATCAGTGTCATCTTAATCACCAATTTATCACTAATTAGAAATTAAAATATGCAAAATAAATGGCATGTAATAGAAGTGTAATTGGTCATTCAGTGTAAAAAATGATGTTGGAAATGTAGATATAATACTCCTTTTTTTTTAAGTAGTTTTCCCATGACTAATGAGATACTCCAAATTTTATTGCCCCTATGCAGTAAGTATCCACATTATCCATGACATGGGCATCTCTAATATTGATAATGTATAATTGTATTTGCCATAGAATGATGGAAAAAGATCACTTGGCATATAGTACATGAATATGATTCCACATCTGATGTCTTCTCTTTTCAGAACACTTATCATTATTAATAATGTATGGCATTATATTTTTGAGATTACTTAGCATGTCAGATGCAATGCTCTGCTCAGTACAGAATTCTTCGTGAGCCAAGCACCAGCCATGTGTAGAGACAAGAGAGAAACACTGAGCTAAGGGAACTGATGTGGTGAAAATACGAACCACTCCACCAACTCACCCTGAGAATTCTGTGTCAAGAGATGACCAAACTCACATTAGTGAGAAATTTTACTTTGTGGGGTCACACATGTTTCCTAACCTCTCATTATACCTTCAGTAAACAGAAAACTTGTTCTAGGCCTTCTTACTTCCACATATAAGCACCGTATCTACCCACTTTGTAGAGGTGGTCTCATCTCTAGCACGGGTGTTAACTGCTCCCTTCCAATAGCTTGCCTTTTTGAGGTTCAAATCATTCACCTCTCTCCTCTGGAATCTGTGAATACTTCTTTGCTTTATTTAATTCAACAGGTAACTTCTTTCTAAGTCTTCTGCGTCAGAAAAAAGCTTTTGCAACGTTTCTGTGAAATCTCTCAAAATTCCCTCACCACTTTCCAAATTTCTCTAGAATTATACCACTCAAGTAGCAAAAAAAAAAAGCATCTGTTCTGCTTTGTCACTTCTTCCAAACAACAAATAAACTGCAAGCACATTCCTTATCCACAAACACCATATTTCCAAGGTGGCGTAAGAAGTAATTTTAAGAATGTTGTCTCATTCTGCAACAAAACCTCGCATCCCATCTGTTGCTTAGGACACATCTGTAGATCTTATTAACTAGTATCTTTTGTTCACTTTTCATTTGGGGATCTAATTGAAAGTATCGCCTGGTTTCCCAAAGGCTTTTATGACCCCTCCAATAGTTATTTGAAAGAACAACTTGCTGCGGCAGGTTTGACCTTCCAAAGAATTAATGACCACCTGCAGAGGCACCTCAACAAACACACAGTGCAGTAAAATGCAGCAATAGCTTTACATCACTAATGCTAGTTGCATTTCTCCTGATTTCTTTTCATTCATCCTATGTGATTTCTCACAGTGTCCATAGTAGATGTAACTATCCACTTATATCCTGCAAAGCCAATAATTTAAGCAATAAATAATCCAGTTCACGCATCTTCCTCCCACACCTAATACCTTTCTGATTATACAGAAAAGTCCTGTCCCCACAACCACATTCATTCAACCTTAATTATTCTTAAGCATGTAAATAGTCCTATTGCAATCAATCTGATTATTCATGTGTTTTTAATTAAATACATAAGTGATTGCAAGATCCCAGTCTTTGTGTGTAAATCTTTCCCTCTACCCGTAAAAGTAGAAATAATATGGTGGGTGAGCATCATCATTGAGCACCACAACTACTACTTTTGTTTGCCTCAAATGCTTAAACGATAGCCTATTAGGTCAGGAAATAAGTACATACACAGACAAACCTATGTCAGCAAGCCCCAAGGGACCCTGACCTACACTGACTGTCATTGTAATAGAAAATGTCCCCTTTATAAATTTTTTGTGTCATATTTTCACAAGACTGTGTTTTGCAATACATTTAGTTTGGCAAGCAACTACTGTACAGCTTTTTGCTAATTGTTAGTGTTAGTGATGATTGATCTGTGTTCTTGTAGATGGTCCCGCAGTGGCATCCTAGTAAAGATCTGCCCTGTTTGTGGTTTAGGAAAATTATCCCAAGAATGAGAAGTGGCCAGTGAGCTGGAACTGTAAGTGGGAATTTTCTGTGTTTTTTAGAGTAACTCTCCAGAAATCCAAAGAAACCAATTTGTCATCTCCAAATTTTCATGTTACTTTCAGAGAAATTAAAACGATCATTTGAAGAGCTAAGCTTTATTGTTTTCTAGACTGATTCTTTTTCTTTTGCTCTTCTTCTGAAGACATCCTCAATAAAGTAATGCTAGAAGCTTCCATATTAAACCAAATTATTAATATAATTATTGTGGGGCAAGGGAGCAATGACATAACAAAATGTGTAGGTGGCCTAAATTGTTAGGCTAGTCAAGTCAGACCTTCAAAGAGATTTAACAAGAACAAATCAGTGGACAACATGATGGCAGAAAAAGACCATTTGTCAACCCTGAAATACAGTGTGCAGTGGAGTGGAAAATATGGCTTTCGCATACCCAGTATAGATCTTTATATTAATTTCGGCAAGCTGGCATAAGATCTGGCAATCTTTGTGAATAGTTCACCCTGGATTTTTTGTTTGCTTGTTTAGTTGAATGAAATCTATTATGGAAAATATAATACAATGGTATAAATCAATAGTTACGCTATGTGCAGCATCTCAGATCAAAAGAAATACTGTAGTGTTAAAGGAGGTCCAGAGAAAGGTGATTAGAATTATATGGTCATGAAAACTCCCCTACAAAGGAAAATTGAAAAGACTGGGCATATTTACCTTCAAAAGATGAATAAGGCAGACTCCAAAAAGCATATGCAATTATTCACAATATAGAGCAGCTACATTGGGAGCTTCTCTCTGTCAGTATAAGACAAAAGGGTGAGTCATTTAAATTTGAAGGGAGCAACTGTGAAAAGGGAACATATTTTGTTAAAGAAAGACGTGTTTTATATGAAAAGAAAAATTCTTCACTCTTACTGAATAGTTAAACAATGAAACTCATTGCTACAGGATTTCACTGATAACAAGTATAGCTCTCCGTGTGAGGAAGAAATGGGCATTTACTCTGATAAAAATATCCAGAGCTAATGCAGGGAAAAAAAAAAAAAGCTAAAACAGCCTCACCTCATGTTTCAGGGTTAAATCAATTCTAAGGCAGTAGTGATTAGGATGGCTGCAAACTATTCCACATCTGCCAAGTATAAGATTTCTCATACCTTCCTTTGTAACACCCAGGGCTGCCCACTATCAGCCAAGAGACTGATTCAAAGTTCCCAGCTATCTTTATGTTGCAGATATTCTTATCACACATTTGCTCCAAACCACTGCCGTCACAGAAAATGTTTGATGAAAGAAAATCTTTGCTTTTTGTTGCTCAGAGAAAATAGAAGTTAAAGGAAGAAAAATCTCAGGTGAATAGAGTTTCTTGATATCCTCTTTATTACTGGTTCTTCTACACTGGCTTTTAGAGGGTTTTCAGGAAGAGTTAGGAGGGAAAAGAGCATTTTACCTGAAAAATATTTTGGGGAAGCCACTGACTAAATTCCTGGTATCACTGTACTGCTCTGTCCCCTGCAGTGTGATAGTGCAACTTCCATGACCTGGAAGTGCCACACATACAAGTTCTCGCTAAGATCTCACTTGTCACCTGAGCTTAATTATCATCCAGTAGTCTCACAAATTACTATCGCTTTCAAAACAACTTTCAACATTCTTCTTGCAAACACAATCTAAGTGGTTCAGAAGTTTTGCATTATTTTGTTTATCTGCAATATTCACTTCATTCAGTTTCCTTCTCAAGCTATTCTGGCTGACATTCAGTAACTCAGTAGCATTCTGCCCAGTGATACAGTATATTTGTGGGCATATCAGGATAATAATATCTTTATTGTTTGTTCTTTCCAATGAGAAAGAAATAAGTGAAATGAATTAAAAATGAGCAATAACAGAATTCTTTATTTAGAGCATATATATTTTTTATTTTAAGAAAATAATAACCAGTGAAAAAAACTAAGTTAAGAAATAATGCATTCCCCTGAGTTATTTAGGAAAGCAATGTACAACAGCAAGAATGTTAAAGAGATGATATCATACAAATTGAGTTATACATATTCGGAACATTCACATACAACTCTAAAACTTCCTGCATGCAAGTTAAAGTGTGATGAAAATTAAGATATTGGATTATAAATTAAACTAGCAACTGTTATGCAAAACCATATGTCAACAGTATGTTAAGGCTGGCTTCAGCTGATAGAAGTACAAAAAGGTGGAGGAAAAGCAATACTCTTGCAACAGACTTGCAGGGGAAGGCTTCATGGATGTCTCTGTGTACATTAGCGTGGACTACAGTAGCCTGGACTAATATCTGATCTGTGAGTAGTCTATCTGAAAGCTATGTTCAAAGAAGAATGGTGACTATATGTCCATCAGCTATGCAGGGGGCTTTATATACTTGTATGCAGATGGAAGAGCTAATTGTGAAAGTGGAATAGTTTCTACTATTTAATAGCAGGTAACATTCCATGCTGAGGACCTCTCCTAGTCTGAAATTGGGTCAGCTAAGCTGGAAGAGGATCACACTCTAGCCCTAGCAGTTTTAATTTGTGCAAACCTAGAGAACTGCAGCCAAAGAAATGCTGGATCTAAAAAAGAAGAGTAAAAAAGGCTACAAAGCTTAAGCCTTCAATTTCTGACAGATGAGTTGAACAGATCTTATTCCAAGAGCAACAGGAGATAAAATTCATCCAAGTCTTCTAGTGCCTGAAATAGTTGGACTTGAATATAGTTGGAAATATGAGCAGAAGTTCAAATAATGGAAGGTCTGGGGGGTACTGCTAATTGCTTAAGACATCCTCATTACTTGATGCTTGACCTCACACATTTTAGCAAAATGACACTCTCTAATTAATGCTTTGCAGTTGTCTTCAGTTGAAGCAGGATGTGGGTTTTCATGGGCTACTTTGCTTAGGCAAAACAAAATGAATTAAGGAAAAACTTTAAAGCTTTGTTATGAAGACATTAACTTTTGCTGACCTATCTCAGGTTCCTATTTATAGGTGACTAACATATACTGTCAAAATGTTAGAGAACAATACAGTCCAGAAGGCTATAAACTGAGGCTTTCTGCAGCACTTTCAAACAAAAATAAAAACAAACAATGCAATAGTGAAAGTTGCTGTGGGTTCTCCAGTAAATCAGTATTTGGTGCAAGCATACCACAGATATTTTGGTGTCTTCCTCTACGCTCCAAGTGCAGTGTGCTTAAGAAAAAGAGATACACTTATGGAAAACTTTCACCCTTTGCAGTAACCAGAAGAGTGACAGCAGTAATAATTAATATCTGTGTGCTTCACAAACAGTGAAATCAGATGCACAGTTTATCAAGAGTCTGTGTATGTAATTTTTCCATTAACAATTCTGCAGACAGAGCATTGATAATTGTGCCTGTGGTGAATCCCGATGAGGCATATTTGCCTGACATTGTTGAAGAAGGGGGAAAATGAATATATGCATTTTAAATTTTTATGATTACATTTTTACTGAAGTGTGGGGGCCTGAAGTTTCATGACTGTTTTAATGCAATTGGTTCCACTTAGAAGAGATGACATGTTGAAATGTGATGTGCTGAATGTTTCTCAGGTAATTGGAATTCAGTCAACAACAACACTGGGCATTGTCACAGGTTTTAAATAAAAAGGCTTATCTTCCTCTTTTATATTAAGGGATATGATGCATCATATTATACAACATCATGATCCTAGATGACAGCCTCTCAAACAGAAATTAAAAAAGTTTACTTCACTCAGCATACTCCTCCTGAATTTGGATCAAGCAGGCACATTAAAGCGTATGCAATTTCATGTGCAGTCAACACTTCCCAATTCCCTTGCCCACATAAATGGCTGCATTCATTCCTGATTTAATTCTGATGATTTCTATAGCATTTCTGTCCCCTCAAGGATGAATTTGAGCCACTGTTGTTACTGTTATTCTCACTGTTTGTGAATCTTTCCCCAGAGCTGTTGGAAGGGAGAGAAAAGAAGCAAGGAAAGAAAAAGGGGCACTGTGGAAAATCTTCAAGCATAACTTAAGAGAGTGGCTCAAACAGCTTAGGGGTTGTCATGGGATACACAGACTGACACTCACCAATTCTTATACTAAATGAATTTCTTTCATATTAGAATAGAGAAACAACTAGGGATGAGATGTCCAACTGGGAAGAGAGGAAAGACTCTGTTGTTACTGAAATCCTGATTCATGTCTCAAAATTCAAATCAAACTAAAACAGACACCGAAGATTGAAGGTGAATTTTGGCATTTTTTTAGACAAGGAACAGCTGTCTTTCTGAATACTCATCTGCATCCCAAAAGTGAAGGTCCCAGGATAGGATCCCACAGTTCTGGAAACAGGATACATTCCAGACTGCCAGTATTCTAAAAGAGGATTTCCTTGAATACTTGTCTTCCATTGGGCTATTCAAGGAGTAAGGTATAATTTAAGGTTAAGACATTAGAAAGAGGCTTTAAGCCCACCACTGTTCCTTGCCTCACACACGTGTTTCTTTTGAAATGGGGAAACAGAGGGAAGTAAGACTTTCTGGGTAGGTCATAGAAGACCAGGAGTTGAGATGCTATTGAAGGACTTTCAGACTAAAGCTTTAAATATAAACTACTTCTGTGATGTTGTTCTGTCTAATAGAGACCAACTTCAGCTATAAACTTTGTCCTGATTTGGACCATTGCACCTGCAGCAAAATATCAGTTGGCCTCTGTAAGTCTTCGCATCTCTGCGCTATGGGCCTTTGTCTATATTAATTTCTATGCTCCAGTTTAGGTGCTGAATTATACACACAGCTTAACTTAGATTCACATAGCCCACATCTGACCACTAGCTACTAACAAAAAGTTGTTACCAGATGAAAGTGATTTGGTGGTTTGGGTGGCAAGGGTGGCTTTGGGGACAAATACCTGCCTGAACTCTGCTACTAGAGACAGAAGCTTCTGCAGCAACTTCCAGACTGAAAGGATGATAATCAAACAATCCTTAAGGACCCTGTTTCACATGTCTCTAGAGCACTAGTTGCTTCTGCAGCTATTCAAGACTGTGAAAGAATATAATGCAGAGTGCAAGATCCTTGGTTGAACATCTGGGTCCTGGGCATCTGGTGCTGTAGGAAATCATTTCCTTTGTAAAACATTTAAAAAATCAAATTATGTTCCTGGGTTCAGTATTTCTGAGCATTTGAACAGGAAACAAGCAGGGAAAGATTTCTAGCTGAAGACAATATCATTGGCACAAGCGTTAACCTGCCAAGGCACCCAGTAACATGACAAAGGCACCAGAAGCTGCTGCCTGTGTTTGTGATATTACTTAGCTGGCAGATGGAAAACAGCACCAACTCACCCACCCCTATCTCTCTCTCTCCCTTGCTTACTTTTGATGCTTGAGAAGTTATTAATGAGTTTTCTCAGCTTTCACCCTCCACCTTCATTCCTCTACAGGATGAAAAAATCTGAAAAGAGAGACATGGCAGGGATTGGGGCAGGATGCTGAGGTGAACACAAAGAATGTTTTTGCCTTCTCATTGAGCATATGTCATTAATCTTTGATGTTATGAGACTAATCTGTGTGTGAAACAGAAACCCCCCTGACTGGTATTTCCCTGGAACAGATGCTGTAAATGCAAAGTAACAAAGAGAAGCACAGTGCAAAACAAAGGCAATCTGGTGCCCTTCCAGTAGGAATAGGATACAATTCAGAGTACTCCTTAATGGTTGGTCCAGCCAAACACTGCATAAGATGAATCACCTATACCTTAGGACCATATTCTCAACAGAGTCCATCATGAGATTGCTCAGCAGTTCTTTAGCTGTTATTTTGTGTAGTTTGAGCCTCCGTCTCACATATGTGCGTATTTCCATAGAATTCAGTGACATAATGGCATGAACCTGCAGGGTAATAATATTCATCTTGATCTGAATCAAACTGGTTATCCGTGGTTTGACCACTGGAGTGGACTTGGGAAATAACATGTTTAGCTCTGTCACAGGCTCGCTGTGTGATTCCAGGCAAGCCAAGCAAGCTCTCTGTGCCTTAGTTACCCAACATGCCACTAGGATATAGTAATTCTTTCTCTGCTTGCATAGTTAGACTGTTTGCTATGTGTCTAGGCAGTATCTCAGTCTGTAGCTGGAATTTCTTCATGTCACTCTAATCCAAACAATCATAACAAAACAAGTATAAAGATTCTCTTTTCAAAGTGGGTGTTCCCTGGGACATTGTACGTATCAAAGTGTCGGCTTAGGTGTTTAATGTGCATTTACCTGAGCCGAACAGTGTCAGGCCAACCAGAAGACCAACCGCACATCTCCGGAGACAGATCTCCACACACCTATGTTGCATTGCAAGCAGCGAACAGAGGCAGCGAACAGACGCAGCAGTTTGCGCAGCAGTGTTTGGGCTCTGACTAGAACTTGAGGATCTTGTTGGAAGTTGTGGGCTTCCTGAGGACCCCCGAGGAACTAGCAGGTGATTGCTGTGAACAGGAAAGGGGAAGCTAGGCAAGGACAACTGCAGGAGGCCTTGACTTCTCCTGGGAAAACCTCGGGGGAAAAGCTCTAGCTAGGAGTGGCTGCTGCTAACGAGCTCTCTTGGTTGCCCCGGCCAGAGGGAGTTGGGGCCTTTGATCCCAGTGGCCCTTGATTAGGGCAGTCAAGCACCCTCTTAGGCAGTGCTAGGGAGAGGCCTATATAAGAGCCAGGCCTAGAGCGCAGCTCCCAGAGCGCAGCGAACAGAGGCAGCAGTTTGCGCAGAAGGGATGCGCGAAGGGCCCTTCGTTTCTGTTCCCTGTGGTGTAGGTTTCCTCAAGTATGGTCGTGACACGCCGCACAGCGCGTTCCCCAGTGGCTGTTGGAGTTGCTGTGTCAGAGGCTGCGACCCAGACCGACCCTCTGACAGTAGATGCAGCTCTACAGGTGTCAGGCTGCAGGGAGTGCTTGGGGCCTCTCCAGGAGGCCTGGGCTGGCAGCCAGCTTTCCTGCAGGAGGTGTGCTGCTGTTGACGAGTTGTGTCGTCAGGTAAGGGAGTTATGGGAGGAGGTCAGTAGGCTGCGCAGCATCCGAGAAGCAGAGCAAGAGATAGACAGGGTATTCTCGGAGACTGTGCAGCTTCGGGAGTCCCAACCCCCTGCAGCAGTGGAGTTGCCAGAGGGCTCTGTGCCGTGTGAAACGGTACATCATAACATCATAGAAGAAGACTGGAAACTGGTCACTGCTCGTGGGAGGAGAAAGGCTCCTACTCCTCCTGAAGACCTGAAGCTGAAGAACAGGTTTAGTGCCCTCCAGGATGAGGAGGAGATGGGCATGGCTGCCAGGGAAGTACCTGGGACAACAGACCCTGTACCCTGCCGGAACGCCCGGAAGAAGCGGCGGGTGATTGTTGTGGGGGACTCCCTGCCGCAGGGGACGGAGGCATCTATCTGCCAACCAGACCTCATGTCTAGAGAGGTTTGTGGCCTGCCAGGGGCTTGTGTGAGAGATGTCATGCAAAGACTGCCTAGGCTCGTCCATTCTTCGGACTATTACCCACTGCTGCTCTTCCATGTGGGCGCCAATGACACCAAGGGCAAACTGGAGACCATCAAGCAGGATTTCAGAGCTCCGGGGATGGTGGTCAAGGGTCTGGGAGCCCAGGTCATCTTCTCCTCAATCCTGCCAGTGAGGGGGATGGATGAGAGGAGGAGGAGATGGACTTTCCAGGTTAACGACTGGCTGCGCCGCTGGTGTTGGCAACAGGGTTTTGGTTTCTACAACCATGGGACCCTGTTTGAAGATCGACAACTGATGGCAAGAGATGGGATCCACCTCACGAGGCGGGGCACGCGGGTCTTTGCCAACAGGTTGGCCAACCTGGTAAGGAGGGCTTTAAACTAGGAAAGATGGGGGAAGGGGAGAGTTATAGTGACAGGGTAGTTGGCAAAAGACTGCTCAAGTCGGGATGCCTCCAACAGGTGAATGCAGCCAGGGAAGTGCGCATGGGATGTGGCTATGGAGGATCCTCTGGTATCCCTTCTGGGAAACCTGCATGCTCGATCACCTCCCTGAAATGCCTGTACACCAATGCACGCAGCTTGGGGAACAAACAGGAAGAACTAGAGATCTGTGTGCGGTCGCAGGGCCATGATCTCATTGCCATTACAGAGACATGGTGGGATAGCTCGCATGACTGGAGTGCTGTCATGGATGGCTACGTGCTTTTTAGGAAAGACAGGCCAGGAAAGCGAGGTGGTGGAGTTGCTCTTTATGTGAGAGAGCAACTGGAATGTATTGAGCTGTGCCTAGGGGTGGATGAAGAGCGGGTCGAGAGCTTATGGGTAAGGATCAAAGGGCAGGCTAGCAGGGGTGACACTGTTGTGGGTGTTTACTACAGGCCACCTGATCAGGATGAGGAAGTCGATGAGGCCTTCTACAGACAGCTGGAAGTAGCCTCACGATCCCAGGCCCTGGTTCTCATGGGGGACTTCAACCACCCCGATATCTGCTGGAAAGACAACACAGCTAGGCACAAACAGTCCTGGAGGTTCCTGCAGAGCATTGGTGACAACTTCTTGACACAGGTGGTGGAGGAGCCAACAAGGAGAGGTGTGCTGCTGGACCTCGTACTAACAAACAAAGAAGGACTGGTGGAAGATGTGAAGGTCGGGGGCTGCCTTGGCTGCAGTGACCATGAGATGGTGGAGTTCAGGATCCTGCGAGGAGGCAGCAGGGCACCAAGTAGGATCGCAACCCTGGACTTCAGGAGAGCAAACTTTGGCCTCTTCAGGGACCTACTCGGAGGAATCCCATGGGTGAGGGCCCTAGAAGGAAGGGGTGTTCAAGAGAGCTGGTTAATATTCAAACATCACTTCCTCCAGGCTCAAGAGCGGTGCATCCCTATGAGTAGGAAGTCAAGCAAAGGAGGCAGGAGACCTGCATGGATGAGCAAGGAGCTCCTGGCAAAACTCAACCAGAAGAAGGAAGTATACAGAAAGTGGAAAGGGGGACAGGCCACTTGGGAGGAATATAGGAACGTTGTCAGAGTATGCAGGGATGCGACGAGGAAGGCTAAGGCCCGTTTGGAATTAAATCTGGCAAGGCATGTCAAGGACAGCAAGAAGGGCTTCTTCAAATACATCAGTAGCAAGAGGAAGACTAGGGAAAATGTGGACCCTTTGCTGAATGGGGTGGGTGCCCTGGTGACAAAGGATGCAGAGAAGGCAGAGTTACTGAATGCTGCCTTTGCTTCAGTCTTTACTGCTCAGACCAGCCCTCAGGAACCCCAGATCCTGGAGGCAAGAGAGAAAGTCTGGAGGAAGGAAGACTTTCCCTTGGTCGAGGAGGAGTGGGTTAGAGATCATTTAAGCAAACTTGACACCCACAAATCCATGGGCCCTGATGGGATGCACCCACGAGTGCTGAGGGAGCTGGCGGACATTATTGCTAAGCCACTCTCCATCATCTTTGAAAGGTCATGGAGAACAGGAGAGGTGCCCGAGGACTGGAAGAAAGCCAATGTCACCCCAGTCTTCAAAAAGGGCAAGAAGGAGGACCCAGGGAACTACAGGCCAGTCAGCCTCACCTGCATCCCTGGAAAGGTGATGGAGCAGCTCATCCTGGAGGCCATCTCCAAGCATGTGGAGGAAAAGAAGGTGATCAGGAGTAGTCAGCATGGCTTCACCAAGGGGAAATCATGCCTAACCAACCTGATAGCCTTCTATGATGGAATGACTGGCTGGGTAGATGAGGGGAGAGCAGTGGATGTTGTCTACCTAGACTTCAGCAAGGCTTTCGACACTGTCTCCCATAGCATCCTCATAGACAAGCTCAGGAAGTGTGGGTTAGATGAGTGGACAGTGAGGTGGATTGAGAACTGGCTGAATGGCAGAGCTCAGAGGGTTGTGATCAGTGGCGCAGAGTCTAGTTGGAGGCCTGTAGCTAGCGGTGTCCCCCAGGGGTCAGTAGTGGGTCCAGTCTTGTTCAACTTCTTCATCAATGACCTGGATGAAGGGACAGAGTGCACCCTCAGCAAGTTTGCTGACGATACAAAACTGGGAGGAGTGGCTGATATGCCAGAGGGCTGTGCTGCCATTCAAAGAGACTTGGACAGGCTGGAGAGCTGGACAGAGAGGAACCTCATGAAGTTCAACAAAGGCAAGTGCAGGGTCCTGCACCTGGGGAAGAATAACCCCAGTCACCAGTACAGGTTGGGGGTTGACCTGCTGGAAAGCAGCTCTGCAGAGAAGGACCTGGGAGTGCTGGTGGACACCAAGTTAAGTATGAGGCAGCAATGTGTCCTTGTGGCCAAGAAGGCCAATGGTATCCTGGGGTGCATCAGGAAGAGTGTTGCCAGCAGGTCGAGGGAGGTGATTCTCCCCCTCTACTCAGCCCTGGTGAGGCCACATCTGGAGTGCTGCGTCCAGTTCTGGGCTCCCCAGTACAAGAGGGATGTGGCACTACTGGAGCAAGTCCAGCGAAGGGCTACAAAGATGATTAGGGGACTGGAGCATCTCTCTTATGAGGAAAGGCTGAGAGAGCTTGGCCTGTTTAGCTTGGAGAAGAGAAGGCTGAGAGGAGATCTTATCAACGTGTACAAGTATCTGAAGGGAGGGTGTCGAGAGGACGGGACCAGACTCTTTTCAGTGGTGCTGAGCAACAGGACGCAAGGCAACGGGCACAAACTGAAACACAGACACTTCCATCTGAACATGAGGAAAAACTTTTTCACTGTGAGGGTGACAGAGCACTGGAACAGGTTGCCCAGAGAGGTTGTGGAGTCTCCTTCTCTGGAGATATTCAAAACCCGCCTGGATGCAATCCTGTGCAATGTGCTCTAGGTGACCCTGCTTGAGCAGGGGGGTTGGACTAGATGATCTCCAGAGGTCCCTTCCAACCTCAGCGATTCTGTGATTCTGTGATCAGCCCGGCCTGAGCTCACCCTGCTTTTAAAACTCCCTCGCCTTCAGGAAGGCCAGATTGAGGCTGTTGTGGGAAGAATTCACTCTTGCCTGTCCAACGTTAACTTTGTGACACTGCCACAGAGTAGATAGGACACATCAAACATTCAGCCCAAGCACAGGGCACCATAGCCCGTACCTGCAATACGTAGCCTGTTCTTGAGTCTGCAGCAAGATAGCGGGCAGAGCAAAGCTTTCCCCTGAATTGTGCTGAGTGGGCCACTCCAGCGCTGGGCTGGAGGGCTGCCCAAGCACTGCAATGCAGGCAGAGTTGATGTGAGAGCAGGTCTGAGAGCTTGGCAGGAGCCAGCAGAGCCAAAGCCGCAAAGGCCATATTCTGTAGCCTGCTCAGTCACAGGGAATAGGCTGCTAATGAACACATACCTGAGAACACTAGACGATAGTATAATCCCTTGTACTGCAGCTGCACCTTAAAAATGGTCAGAAAGGCTTGTACTCAATGGAAGTTGTAAGATCTGACTCTAGAAATTTTCAAGTGTGTTTAAAGTCATAACAGCGCAAAACTGACTTTTTTAAAGAGGAGAACTTGCCATTGTGGGGGTAGAGCAATTCAGGAAAGTACAGCTCGGTGTTGTTTATGTGATTCGCTTTCTCTGCTCCTTCCTGAGGATATGGTGCCAATTTGTAAACCACTATAAACCACTATGAAACTCAAGTGCCTAAACAAGAGAAAATTAGTTAAGGAAAAATGTAGCTTTCAAGTGCAGGAGCAGGTAAACTACTTTCAAATCAAAAGTTCAATTTAATCTGAAAGGAAAACAAATCTGTCAATGTCTATTCAATTTGCACTAAAGCCTAGAGGGACACTCGACTCAAGTTTCAACTGTGTCTACAAATGCTCTTTAAGTCTTAAGCTCCCTTTTTTCTCAACAGAAGCTTTGCACTTGGCTGTCTAATTTAATTTTACCAATTCTTTCACCCATCTGTGCACGTCTAAAAAACTGTTAAAGTTTTCTATCTATACCTTTAGTTGCTCAGTTTTGTTTCAGATTTTCTTGTATTTGTTTATTTTTTGTCTTAAAATCCAGAATATTTTTCCACTCCATTTAACACTTGAAATGTTAGTAGTAGTGATGATCCTACCCTGAGATTTTTTCAAATGGAGCGTGGCCAACCTTGTTGTAGCAGACCCCTCTTTGCAGTCAGAAACTGCGGAAATGTATTCCCATGACCTATGTGGGATATTACCATTACCATAAAAGCTGAACATTATCTTGGGATAACAGCCTAATGGAAACAACTAAATAGGAAAAGAGATACGTGAGAAACCAACATTAGACATTGTTGTTATTCCAGTTGCTTCTCTAATAGTGGAGGTCTGATATATGAAATAAAGCTGAAGCAATATACAGTTGGTTTGCTCCGGGAAAATGTGACTCCACCTTGAGTGAAAGTGAAGGATGCTTTACCACTGGGGCTATCTATTTTCCTTCCACCAACAGTAGTTCTTTTGAAATATGCAGACTGCAACTTTCCCTTAGCTATAAACCAGGCCTTTATTTATCATGAGATTTCATGGACAGACTCTCCTCAAGCTATGTGCATGCAATATTTTCTAGTCTCCCTTTTGTACCACGTCTTTACACATTAATTACTTATATTCTGCTGGCACCTGAAGTTCCTATGTAAAATAAAAACCCCATAGAGACACAGATGATGTTCTGAAGAATAGAAGAGTCATGAACTGAACCAGTCTTTTCTCTCAGACAAGTACCTTAATCAAAACATTCCTGTACTGTTAGGGAATAGTGCAGATACTCTTACTTTGTCCTTTCATAGTTATGTCCTTTCATTTATTCCGATAAAATTAAATAACAAGCCAACTGATGTTTTCTTTAAAAAAAGAAAAAAAATTGATGAAGTAAGAAATACAGTAAATTTCAACCCATAGAATTGAATTTTTCCAGTTCATGATACCAGAAAGAAAGAGTTTGTCCTGGGAGGAGAGCTAGCTGGAGTTTAACAAAATTTGGCAATTAAAAATACAGTGGAAATTTCCCAAGAGATTGCAAGAGCTGTTGCTTCTTTTTTCATTTCACCAACAGCAGTGTTGCTTTCACCAGCACTACACTCAAACAATTAAGCTATCACCTTTAGCCAGCACAAGCAAATTCAGAAATTTCCAGAGAAATTATCTTAGTCCGCATTAAATGACACTATATAAAATGGCTACTGTTCCATTTTTTCATTTCCTAGCTTTTTGCCTTGTCCATTTACAGTCACAAAATCCCAGCTGCAGAAAAGAATGTAATATACCCTGTCCTAATCCCAACTGGTCAAGAACTGGAATTTGTCCCCCACAGGAAAGTCTGAAAAAATCCAATTCCACCTGAGGGGTGGGAGGAAAAGAGTAAATTGATATGAAAAGATAATCTGAGAAAACATTATGCTAACATGTTTTGAATAAGTTTAATTACAGACTGTCAGGCTTTGAGCCTGGCTGTCAAACATCAGGAGATGGGAAAGATTAGAAGCCATAAAAGCCACTACTGAAATAGGAGCTCTGAGGTTTGACAGTCTTAACTATACTGTAGAGAGCCTGGAAGCCCTAAAGCTTTTCTGCACGGTGATGTTGATTCAGAGCCATGAGTTCTTGATGTTCAAGTTACTTCAAAACACCAAAAGGCAGATTTTGAGGAAACTGATATCAATAAGAAACCCCACAGGCCTTTTCTTTCTTCTACAGTGTGAAATTACACTTTTTTCCTAGAATCTCTAGAAGTTTTACTCAACTAAGCAATTACTGCACAAGAGGCTGCAGAAACTAGCAAAACTCTTTATTTTTCTTATCCTTGACCACTGTTCACTATAATGCTTTTAATGCTTTTCTATCAGTCTTGAAGTTAAACACTTGATAAGTGTTTCATAGCCTGACAGGTGGTGGTGTGTGACATTCATCTTGTATGGACCTTCTGAACTTAGATTTGTGCTGAATAGATGTTTGCAGTTATGGGACACTGGGCTATGTATCCCAGTTTATTCCTTTCATTCCCATGTTCCTCTTTTTTGTAAGAAATTCCATTAAAAACTGCTCGTGATCACAAAAGAACTGGAGTCAGAAAACCAATGTCAATCCTCACCCTAGTTACCAAATTTGGCACTTGTCATACTATATTATGGAGAACAGCACATGGGAACCAACTGACAATGCCACAGACTGAACAGGGGTATTACCAATGCCTTAATTACTCTGGAAGACTCTACAGTTACTGTAAAATTGTTCAAATGTTATCAATCATGAAGCACTCAGTTAGAGACTTGATTTTTAGTTGGTCTGTTTAAACCCTTTTTGACTGTACTGCTAATGGTACACAGTAACTCCAGGAAAGGGTTACATTGAAAGATTATTTCTATCAAACACTCAGTTGTAGTGTCATAGGCCAAATCAAATCCCAAGTGCCTGAAAGAGGCTAGTTTTTCACATGCCTGGTACTTTAAAGTAAAAGCAAGTGGGAGGAGAAATGATTTTGCCTTTTCCACACAGATCAACACATTTCAGTACTTTATGCAGGGAAAAGAAACAACATTCTTAGTGCTTCAGAAATCACTGGGAAGTCACCTTTAAGCAATTTGTAGCCTTAAGATAGATGTCTGTTGAATTTCCTGTCATTTTGTGCCTCATGGCAAATTTTCAGTCAGTGAGTGGGTCTCAGCTTCTCATGTACAGAGAGTCTAGTGGCTGAGCTTAGTGTGTGTTTACATACTCTCGGTAAGTCAGCTGTTGAGCTGTAAAGCTCAAAGTCAAGCTAGAGAAATATTTGCTGTATGGCAGGGGAAGCCCTTACATGTTAAGGAAATTTATTCCATGTGTCTTTTCATGATATTTTTTCTTCCATATGCCCAAGGGCATTCTCAGCAAGGGGAAAAATAAACCAAAGCTAATTTTGACCTTTTGATTGTTTGTTTGCTTTGGCTAGCCACAGTCAGAGACCATATTCTTCTCCCAGGGACTTCATTGTAATTCTGCAGCAGCACTCTCATATCAATGATACCATGGTGATCTTACACTAGTGTGAAGAGGGAAGAATGCAGCTCAAAGATTTAATTTTTCTTGTCCACAGACCTGTTCAAGGTTGGGACAGGCTTAGCTCATTTGAACAACTACGAGGCTTGGCAATTAACGTGGAAACAGTGTGGGTGACTGAATTTGTCTTTTGCCTTCTTGACCCCTTGACTGAAGCAAACTAAATGAGAGCTTGTATTTAATCCTAGAGGAGATAGCATAATCTCCCTGAGGAGATAGCGTAACCTCTGATACTCTTCATGCCAGCACACTAATTAGATGTCCCCTTCACAGAGGAACAAACAGAATGCTTCATTCATATTAGTAGGCTTTCACAGATCTTCCCATGGGGCAAAAATTCTTTAGAAGAACTCCTGTCCTTCATGCAATACATTGCAGCTTAACAACCTCCAAAATTGTTTTACATGGATTGATCTTGTGATGTCTTATCCAACCTGCCATAGTTGTGCCTCTCACAAGGTTTTAAAAGTGTACCCTAGGCTCTCCACAAAATCTTGGCATAAAAATTCTGACATAAGGAGAAAGGTAGAGTTAAAAAAGGAGAGTAAATAGAGGATCGTTTCACAATTTTTTCTTTTTCTGAAACTTTACGAGTTATGCTTTCAGTAATGGAGAACACTATAATTTGTTCTTCCTAAATAAAATTCCTAAAATTATCATAATTAGATTACCCTGTATTCTAGAGTTTCATGATCCCATATTCTGGGAACTCATATCTCTGTTTTAAGGCCAGTATTGAAGATTTATACTTTCTGTTGAAAATACCAATCAATGTGAATGTAATACATAACTATGAAACAGGCAAGTGTGATTGGACCAGTAGATCTATGTTTATTTTTCTGGAAACTGATGATTACCAATTGCTCCTCCCTCCAAAATCAGCAGTTTTTTAAAAGGGATTTTAGAAATGTTTCATACTATTCAGTATCTATATTAGAGATAGGAAAAAATCATGGATCAGTGTGCCACTAATATAACAGTAATATATCATACCTTGTTCTCAGATGAGTTCTACAACTAAAAGGTGAGAAGACCTACATGAAAGCTGATGTTGGAGGCAGAAAAAGTAGCAAAAGCCCCCCTAAACTAGACAACACTAAATTCCATCAAGACTGATGTTGCAGAGAGAAGATAAAATTTCACAGAAAATGGGCAGGAAAATGCTGTCAGTTTTCCTAACACAGGTGTGAAACACTGATCCTCACCCCGCATGATCTTTTGTTCCTGCCTTTGCTCAAAAACTCAAGTAGTTCAGTTTCACAAATGACATATTTGTTAGGATAGTTCCTGACGTGGCCATCCATGTAATACATGCTAGAATAGGGAAATAATTTTTCCAAAAAACTCCACCATTACAATAAAATGCAGTTTCAGTTCAACTGAAACTAATTGAAAGTAATTTTGGATGGCAAAATGTAGGAAGATGGGGAAAAGATTTTTAAAATATTTTGCCATTTAAAGGAACTTTTCATGTTCAAATATTTTAAAACTAAACTTAGCCAAATTTCACTATAAAATCATATGAGCAGAGAAAATTTTTCCTTAGGATAAGTTTAGCAGTGTTGGTTGCCCCAAAGCAGCACTTTTCCTTTATCTCATTGAAAATCAGCTGCGAAAAAAGTCATTGCAGATTGTCCCAAAGTGTAAATCAATTTTGTTTCTACTAAACAAATGTATAAAAATTTCTGTGTACCTCTGTTCCATACCATGGCCACTGCAGGCTGCATAGCACTGATTCAGCATGTCTGATTTTGAAGAGGATGCTCAAGCACCTGCTGGGACAGAGTGCAGCGCTCTGTCTTCTTCGGGGCTTAGGCTGCCATGAATATATCAAATTATACCTAAGTGGTTCCCTAAACTCCTAATTTGTTTATAATGCTGTTGTAAGGGCTTGATCCTCATTTTTGAAGCAATCAGCTGGTCACACCTCAGCTGTATGAACAGTAGAATTTTGATCCATGAAAGACAGTGAAAAATGCATGCCTGATCACTGAAGATTTCAAAGCTTAGAAAACTTAGCAAGATGAAGCATTCACTTGCCAGGGGCTCTGACAATGATTCAGAGCCAATTGACTGAGTCTAAAGTTTGTTACAAAGCTGTCCTCTTTTATACAGTTTTTAAAAAGTAAATGACTCTTTCAGTACCCAAAAAAGGAGGCAGTCATGAAACTTTGATTTAACTGAGTAAGAACTTTGCTGTTGGCACTGTTCTTACCTGGAAGATACATACATAGCCCAGTGTCTGAGGGCTTAAATAAAACCTTAAAATGGGTGTGCCATCTCTATTGGTTGGACACAGATGAAGCAGGTGTCCAAATTCCCTGGTGGTTTCCTGTTAAAGCACGCGAATACTATATCTGCTGTGGACATTTCCCAATGGGTCGATTAATGCTGTTTGGATCCTAATATAAAACAGGCAGCTGATGGTTGGCAGTGAAAATCAGGCTGGCTGAAAACTTTTTATTAAACCTTTTTTGTTTTGGTTTGGTTTTCTTTAACATAAATTACTTGCTTTCCTCTGGCTTTTTTTGGAATATGAGAGGCAAGATTTAGATATGCCACCAGGACACCTCATGGGAGTTACAGATCTGACACTTCACACCTCTGACTTCTTCGGTAGGCCAAATTCCCTGCTGCTTTTTTTCTATTTTATGTAGAATACTTAGCTTCTGTAAAATACCTATGAAAATTCTCTCTAACAGAGCTGGATCCAATTTTATATCCAAATTGCTTACTTTCTGAATGACATGCCTTTGGCTTAGTCTTCATATTTTGCCCATGCTGCTAAGCACATACCGCTTTCCAGTCAAGCGTTTTCTATTTGTATTTAATGTGGCTAAACGTTTATGCATATTGTGTCATCTTATTGACAGAGAAGACAAGAGGATTTAAAATCTGCTTAAAGTAAAATTTCACAGATCGCCCTACCAGGTTGAGTTTTATAAAAATCTAAAGTAGCCATCAGCCTTGTTCTCTCTCACACATATACAACAAAAAAGTAAAAGGAGTAATTGCTTGAATTACCCCCTGTCTTTTTCCTACCTTAAACTCCAAGTGTAAAAAGTAAGTGGTTTAAGAAAGCATTTGTGCTAGACAGGATAGTTTAAGAGGAAATCCATAATAAATTAGAGATTTTCTTTAGTATAATACTACATATTTGTGGCAATGTACAGAAGACATGGTCAAAACTCACAAAAGAAAACAGGAATGCTAGGAGCATCAGAAGTTTCTCGAGTCTTTCAATAATTTGACTTGAATCTCTGCACTCTGCATTCTGTTTAGTGAGAGAGAGAACTATGTTCATACCTTTCAAGGACTGTGCAGTCTCTCACTCAAAGTGAACTTGTCTAGATTAACTTAGATTGTGCTTTTTCTGCCATTCTGCTGGCTGAAACTTAGATAATTGGCTCAGTCTCATGCAAATCCTCTGAAATTTACAGAAAGCCTATATCAGACTTAACGTTATTCTGAGAATGAAACCATGCGTCTTCCAACCCACTTAATCAATAATAGTTTTATCAACGCTCAAAATAGCAGGAACACATAAAAGAATGGGGGGGTCATGTTCATTATTAGCCTCTTTTACTTGGATTTATACAGTGGGTGCAAGTATGCATCAACACCTATCATGCAGAACACTCTAGAGTAAAGTCAGTTAATATTTCAAGAGTTGTTCATTCCCACTTGGTTTTGCTGTCTTTCTTTTAAAGGTTGAAGGGGGCGAATGAGTTCTTTTGAGAAGGAGGGGGAAGGTATGGGGATTTGGGGTTTATCTGATTCTTATATTGTTCGTTTAGCCAGTATTTATAAATGTCATTTCTGTCTATGGGCATTTTCTTCCCTCAGGCTTCTGCAAATGAATTACAATTGTTTTAGATACCATTCAGTTTAATGAGAGACTTCATAAAAAAAATATATATATATATATATATATCCCCCACACAAATACACATAGGCATCTCTTTTGGATACAAAATTAAATACCTCCTTCTCTTGCTGCACAGGGATATTCACCATGAAAATAATCCAGCTGACTGTTTGCTATCAGCTGTAACCAGACGGCTCCATTGGTGTGGGTGGCCCAAGAGTAACCTCTGCTGCCGTTGGACAGAGCTGTCCAAAGAATTGCTTTTGCAGCTGAGCACGGTGGAAAATGAGGGGTGGGTCCAGCTAATAAAAGGCAAATTATCTAGTGAAGAAAAACACAACAAAAAAACTGTTGTCTAAACACTTCTTTCCTCTTGCTGGCTGTAAAAGATCGATACTTCAAGTCCTAATTATTGAAGACTGTACAGACGAGGCCAGCCCTAAACACAGTCTAGCCTCCCTCAACTTCCCATAGATGCAATAATCCATTTTGTCTAATTTCTCTCCAAAATAATCCCTTGTTTCAAGCACCAGCAAAGCCAGCTCAGTTCTTTCCTTCTGCCTCACTAGCAAAGCTTTCCCAAATCTTACACCCCATTTTCTAGCTAGGACTGGAGCTGCGCCTGTTCACTGTCTTGAAATTTCCCTGAACTTCTGGCCAGAGATCCCTAAAGACACCATGTACCAAGCATATCAGGGCTTCCATTGCTATTCTTCAATCCTTGTGCCTTTACATACCCATAAATCCCTGTGATGAATTTCACCTCCCATTTGTCCAACCCCTCTCTCACACACGATCTGGGCTCCCCAGGAAGCACTGCTTGCGGTGATTGTACAACCAGTCACTATTCCCCGTGGCTCAGTGAAATTCACTGATGAACTGAGGGGGTAAAGGGGTAAGAGCCTGACAGTGATATTTAGCTCAGGCTTATAAGTCTACAATCACTGTCAGTCCCTATTTCAGAAGATCACCTTAAAAAGATAATGCGAGACAACTGGAGAGGACAGCAAGGCACATATGAGGACAATATGCAAAGGAATGAGAAAGGGTTAAAGAAGGGAAAGAATGGGAATTAAAACGGGGCCATATTCCAAAAAAGATGACCTGATCATCATCAAGCTATGCACTTACACACCTGCCACTAAGGAGAATTTAGTACATGAGACCAAGGTGAGTCTACTGGAAAGTAAAACCTTCTAAAATATGTATAGTGGGCAATGAGTTTTAACACTGTTTTGCTCCACGTCTTCTTTCCTATTGCACTGCTGTACTTGCTAATGTAGACCTTGGTGAATACGCCAATGCCCTATCATAAGTCAATGGCAAAGATGAACCCAAGAATCCCATCATCCAGGTTCCCTGATCAAGCCACCAGACAGCGTTCAGTAGAAATCTTGCTATCAATGCTTGATGCTATAATCTGTGAACAGGACATAATCTTATTCAAATTTATACAGAACACTGTATTACCTTTGAGTAAGAAAAGTTAATTTATACTCCACCAACCTTTTGGTTATGCATGTGTATGCATCCAGTGCTCCAGGCTTCAGCTAAATGATACAGTCTAGACTTCAGGTAGTTCATTAGATCAATATTCCATCTCATTACATGGATGGAATTTGCAGTGTCCTCCAAAGCCCAGTTTCATTTCTTTCACCTCTCAAATTAAACACTATCTTAAAGGTTTAGTTGATGGATGACTCCATTTTATCTGATGATGGTCTTTGAGGCACATGTGGCAGTATATCTTATCCTATTAGTAAAGATCATTAGCTACAGCATAATTGCCTCTCTATGACACATAATAGTTTCATCTATTATTATCGTTCCTGTCCTGTAATTCTATTTCATGATTATGGTTTGACAAATCAAGGGGCATGGCAAACAATATATTTTAGCCATCATTTAAAGTAAAGTAATGTTGCTGACAAGATACGTAGGGTGGTGCTACAAGATACTTTTGCATTTGACTGTTTTTGGCTTACAGGAAATTCTGACTTCTCCATTCTCCTTCATTTCTTAACATACATACAAAAATACCAAATCAGAAAAAATAGGGCCAGAAGGCATCTTCACTACATTCAGTGGCATCTTATTTCTTTAGGAGAGCATCGGTAAACTGCATGAGGCTTTCCAAGCATTGAGAATAGCCCTTGTTTCTGGGAGATCTCAGGGTTATGAAGCAATGAAACTATGTAAGAGATATCTAGGTAAGACTTGCCCAGAGGACAGGTCTTCTCTGCAAGACTTTTCCCAACACTCTCTAGCAAGCTTAAAGCTTACAGCAGAAAAATCAAAAGCCACCAGAACAATATACCATAAGAAGAGGAGAGGCAAAGTCAAGGGTAGTGCTTTTGCCCTGTGGCAAGCCTGGGCCAGTCTGACCAAGCTCCAGTTTCAGACTGTATGTATATATTCACCATGCAGCCACACGTGCACACATACCCAGTGAGGTGGAGAGCCACTCACCTCCATAATTTAAGAATCTCAGAGGTTTCACCTGCAACTGTGTTTTGCCTTCTTAGGGCCAAATTTGGGCCATTTCCCCCAGGCCATAGTCTTTTCTCATCCCTTAACAAGCAGACCATTAAATCCTTTCCCTCTCTCTTACTCACTCAGTTTCACTGAGTAATTCTTCTTGATTCCAAGAGCTGTAATGGAAGCTTTATCTCCTCTCCAGTGAGCGTTCACCATTACTTGAAAATGTTACAAGTAATTAAGAACTCTGGGGAAAAAAGGAGAGAGAACAATGATTCCCTGTATGTAGATGATTTTAAATGAATTTTATAGTAATATGAATTAATATGATTTAATGCTAATTACCAGAGAGACATTAATGTCAATATACTTAAGTAAACCATGGTAGGAACAGTGACCAGTGATTACTGGTTATCTGTACTGCTACCCAAAACTGAGTTATGTTTCTGTTTGGGAGTGAAGTGGCAATAAATTGCTCATTGCCGTAAAGGTAATCAATCAGGCAGGAAGCTTCATGAAAGCTGCATGAAAGCTCTCAGAAATAGGTGAGGAATGACTATGGAATTTTGTTGAGTTCCTGCCTGGGTCTTGTATTATAGATATTGTCACTTCCTTCCTGGCTGCATTCATCCTTTCCTCTTATATCCATGCTTTAGGAATGTCTAGCTTAGAGGAAAGGTGATTTTGTCATAAAGGTTCTACCTTAGAAGTCTGACTGAATTCTAGAAAAGCTTCTTGTCTGGCTTTTGAAAAATTATTTATTAGGGGCTTTTACAGCAAGGCAATTAGGAATGTTAGAGTCAGTCAGGAATTTTTGAATTTCAACGCTATACTGATTTGCAAGAAAACGTGACAAAGAAAGATTAGTTCTGCCAAAACCCTCATGAAACTACTTACATGCTTTCCTGCCAGCTCATCCCCTTAGCCTGCTGGGAAGCCTGATCTTCTGGAGTACTCCATCAGGTAGACGATGTGGAGGTCGTAAATGTCAGAATTTCCCATGTCCTTCAGGCCACACATTGCACAAACAACCTCAGAACTTCAGGTGCCAGAGCTGTGGAGCAAGTTGCTTTGTGAGCCTGGGAATTGCGGGGCTTTCATCATTTGTAATTCTAAAACAGCCTTCCAGATACATTGTTTCAGAGTCCTGGTTCAACAGGGAGTTCAGGGCAGTCTCCTCAACAGAGAACTCTAGGGAGAACTCTGTTCAAGAGAGAACTCTTCTCTTTCGCAGATAACTTTGATGATTATGAGGGCTCTTTCTCTTAAGAGAACTAAACAAAATTTTGAAATATCAATTATCTCCCAAGACAGAACTCTCTTCTCTGCCTAAGACTGTATTGCCTTAATCTCCTTCAGGGCTCTCAGTAGTATTCCTGTATTTCTATCCAAGATTCCCAGACAGTACTAATTATTTTGTGTTATATAGTTATTCTGTACATATTCATGTTCCTTTAGGGATACATCAGACTTCCTGTGCTTTGCTAGCTCCAGGTGCTACAGTAAAACTGGTTATGCTCATTCTAATAAATGGTAACAGAAAATAGATTCTCAAGGCCAAGCTACTGTCAGGTTTTAGCCAGTGCTCCACATTCAAGGATGGATAGCTTCTACCTTGTTAAAAATGGACCATTATAACCATTTCACTGAAGTTGCACTGTGAGATAGGGTGAAATGAAGAAGTGGAAAGATTTCCATTTGAGAAGAGAAAGTGGCATAAAAATTAGCAAAATAGAATCAATTAGAAGGACATTAAATGATGCAATTTCATATTGGACTGATCCATTATTACAGTGTCAGATAATAAAAAGAAAATATTATTTCTATCCAGTAAGTGTGAGTTAGCCTTGGCAATATTGTTGAAGCACATTCTGATGGATGCTTTTCCATACTCAAATACTGAGATATTAAAGCAATCAGATATACTATGTAAGTTGACTATGAATGGGCTGTTGCATGGAATAGGATCTCAGAATTCCTCTGTAGAAGCTGGAAGATACCACTGACCCTCTGGTTCAGACATTAGGTGGAACAGAAACACCCATGTTTGGGGTTTTTTTGCCTGCAGGGCAGGAGCAGAGGGAACCAATGCAGCAGTAATCACTTATAAATGGGCTGGCCAAGTTTAGAAAAGGTCATTGGGTGTTGGCTTGTAGGATGAGTATATGTTGGTGTTTTCAGTCCATGCAAGGTTTTGATCTGAATTTGAATTGAATCTGAATTTTTGATCTGAGGACTTTAGTACAAAGCCTTAAGCTAAGTGAGGGGATTTTTCTGCCTTCATGCAGAAAAATCAAGGATAAATGATTGATATTGCTTGTACGAGTTCTTACTCCATCTGGAAGTAAACTAGAAAACACTTTGGCCCTAACCCTCTATATATAGCAACTAACCTAAGCAAATGAATGACCACTGAGAGTAGCATATATTTGTTGTGCTCATTGCAGCATTGCAGAGAGCTTAATGTTTAAGTGGGTTCCAGCAGTATTCTGAAAAATCTCATTACACCACCTGGCTGCAAGCTGCCTTTGAAGAATCTGTCTGCTCTAGTGTTTGTTGTACATTGTGACATGCCTCAAGCTCAGAGATCCCATCTGAGCAAGCCTGTGCTTTGGTGGAAAGTCAAGCTTTGTGTGGCAGCTTTTGATTGAGAAATATTTCATCTAATTCATCTGCGTTAAGGATGGCAAAAAATCAAACCTTCCCACGCACCCTTTATAAATCATCCTGGCTAGCATGCTAGTAAATGTGTTATCAAAAATGCAACACCTATTACTGTGAATTCCAAACAGCCAACGCCAAAAGTTAGATCTGTACCTGTGGGGAAGCTATAAATTGATTATACTTTTTGAGGAGCTATAAATTACAGGAAAGCAAGAGGAGCATCTTTAAAGGAGTGACAACAAAGAAAAGGAAAAGATGATTGAACACTGAAAAATGCAGGGCCAAATCATAAACAGGTTGTTCCTAGGAGAACAAGGATAATGAAAACTTTGCTAGCTTTGAACGAGGGAGGGGAAAACGGAGTGGGAAAGACCTTAGTGAATTAGAAATACAGACACAAAGAAAGAAGAAAGATAAAACCCTTGACGATGTGAAGCTTTTAATGCTGCATACTGGAAATATAATGAGGTAAAATGAGTCATTATCATTAGTGAATATTTAGCTGGTATAGGAATGGCAATTAATGCTACTATGCAACTTTATTAAGGTATTCGCTGCAGCCCCTCACCATCCCCACCCTCTATAAAAATGGAAATTTAAATTTAATTTAAATCCCCTGAATGGATGAATGAAAAAAAAAATCTGGCTATGAGGTCCATGGATGTGTTTGCAATAGATTCTATTTTAATGTCCTGCTATTGTCACCTTTTATCATCTTTGCAAGCCTGCAGAACCAAGGAATGATAATGTAATGTGCAATAAAAATGTAAGAGAACTTTGCTAGGTGTGAAAAGGCTCCAGATGGAGCAAAGAAGTGAGAGAGTTATGGAGGTATTCTGTGCAAATAGCGTGATGACCCACCTTGGCTCCAATTCTCAGAGTCTCAGAAAGCATAGCTACTAGGCAAATAGTATAAAAGAAGAGGTACGCAGAGTAGAAGTTCTGAAAATATGGTAGTTTTAAGTAAGTTTTAAGTAAGTTTTAAGTAAGCACTGATTATATAAGTTAGACTTAAGGATATTTTTATACACATCCCTGTCCCACAAACTGGGGTTTGCCTAATACTCCACTTTAAGGATATTGGTGTTATTTTTCCTCCATTCTGTTGTGTTAGAAAGAAATACTTTCTAGCCTTTCAGAGATACTGACATTTAGCCATCTTCCCCTATTTTGTTAGCAGGAGTAACCAAACCCAGCCTTAGCCTTGAGGGAACATCTAAACAAACAGTTGCAGGGAGACACACTCTTCCCATGCTTCCAGCTGACCAGAAAACACCTAGAAATGCTGGTGTATGTGCCCTAGAAGCCACATTTGTAATAAGCCCGAGCTATTATAATCAGATGAATTTTCTATGGCCTCATCCTGCACATGTTTTACAGAATACCACTGAGAAAATCAAACCAAGCTTAAAAAAACCTTTGCATGCATACACTTCACAGATTTTGTACTAAGATCATCTATCTCTGTATTAACATTCCATATAAAATCAAGCTAAAGTTTTTCATGTGAATTGAAAAAGTGGAAGAATTGCCTTTTTTTACTCCATATTAACCTGCATAAATTACCAAAACCTTCTTCAGCAGTCAAGAGCACACTTCTCCTTTTTTCTTTGGCTAATACGTGAAACAAATAGGAAGTTAGGAACTCTTCTGCTGGCTCAGACTTGTTGTCCTGTTATTTCAGTATGGAGATAATGACTAGTAATGAACTCTTCAAAGACAGATGAATGTCACTCTACAGTGAGCAGACATGGGATGGTTGTCCTATGAAAATGTCTTGCCTTAAACTTTATACTTGTCCTGTAAGTACTGAAGTTTGAGTGCTTGTAGCCTTCCTAAAACTGATCTCAGCCTTAACTATAAATTTAATATAATTATAATGAAATATAAAATAATAGGTATCTTTAAAAAATTGCTTGCTTTCTACTTTTTTACCCTTTCCATTTATTCCTTTGAGATTCTTGATTTATATACCATCTTTCCTTCTCCTTTTCAGTTTAAGACTCATCCTTATTCCCAAAAGACAAAGTTAATTAACCAGAATTGGAAAAAAAAACTTTGTTTCTGCTTCCTTTCTACATTAGAGGGCAGACTTCTAGCTCATCTCTCTATTCATCTTTTATTTATTAAAATATTTTTGATAAAATTAATTGGGAATTCATTAAAAAGTTTATGTTAACATCTTGAGGGAAGAAAGACTTTTGTTTAATATATATTGGCTGATAGAATGTGGCTGAATCAACATAACCCTTACTTTGAGGGATTATTTGAGGAATTATTTGAGGAAAATTAACTCGATGGGACAATTCAAGCTTCATGTTCTACTACTACAAACAAGATCCAGCAATTAAAAAGAGGCAAGAATATCTAAGAACCATGGTACAAAAGAACTTATTTTTACATCTTTCTATGTTTACTCAATTTCTGAGCTAAATATGCTTTTTTTTTTTCATAAAATTTACATTGAAAAGAAAGAAAGTTTCTGATCATTTGCCATTACAAGTCTTCAAAAAAAGAGTGCTTGGAGTTAGTTATATTACAAGAAGAGGTGTGTGAGAGAACAGTAAATACAGTCTAATAGCATGGAGTATCCAAGTGCCCTTAGGAATGAAAGATAAGGAATGAGATTAGTGTTTTTACTATAACCCAATTACTTAATTTTAAGGATCATTATCAGCTGCTTGTTGCTGTTTTAACAATATTTCTATCTCCCTGCTGGTTATTCAAGGATCAGAGAGTCTTTCTGTCTACTAGTTACTTATTTTTCTGTAGATTGACACATCAAATCTAAGTGAGATAAATGGGTAAGACCAAGAATTTGTAGGATGCGCTCAGAAGTGGAAGATGAACAGTTCTGCAATAATGATCACTACACAGCCATGATAACTAACTTGTGGTCATGATGAGCCAGTATGAGTTGCTCAGCTTTAAACATTTCCCTTTTATTAAAATCTGAAATTACTTTCTTCTCAAGATTTTCTTTAATTTCATTTGAAATGTTTAAAGCTTGAAATCAGAATGAAATGCTTTAATTTGTGTAATATTTTCCCCCAGGTTCTCTGTTTCCCAAAGATTTTTAATTGCTTTTGTTCTTAATTCAGAACAGACTTGTTTGGATTATTTTTAATTTTGAGACTGACATTGACTGAAATATTGTTGCAACTTCCAGTTGTCAGCAATACACTTTAAAACACCTGTCTTGATGTGTAATGGATATCAGTCTGCAGAATGAACTCCCTCTCTCTCTTCTACTTCTCTTTTGGAGCCTCCAAAGCATCATGCACTGGTATTGACTCTGGAACCCAGAGGATGACCTTGACAGGAACATTGGTCTTTTGCATATCATGACCCCAGTCATATGTCTGGGACCAGAAAGTAATGATGAAAATTCTGCCACGGCTCCTTAATGCACACCCACACAGCATCATAAATGAATCTCATGGTAAGATGGGATGAGCCAGACACTGATCTATGTTCCAGCTCTTCCTAGGCATCTTCAGTGGCTTTAAACCTGGACTGAACAGTAGAATAACAGACACACAGATTGGGAAGAGATGTCCAGAAGGTGTGTTCTCTGTATCCCTCCTCTCAAAGCCGAAGGAACGGTGTCTAAATTATTCCTGACAGAAGATCATTTCACTCCTCCTTAAAAGCTCCCAATGCTGAGTACTGTGCACCTTCCTCATGCAGCCTATTCCTCTACTGCACTGTCTGCATCAAAAGGGTTGTCCTGCAACCTAATCTGGATGTTTCTTGCTCCAGCTGAAGCTGTATTTGAGTTGAGTGCAGGTTCCTCAACCTATTTTCAATCCTGTTGAAAGCCAACAAATGTGAATAAACTGGTGTCACCTCATATTGCTTCTTCTTCTTCTTCATAATAGTATCAATTTCAAGTGTTTCCTTCAGTGCTTGAGGAGCAAGACAACAGCATGGGAGCCAGTGAAAAAGGGAGGAGTATGTCTTCTGCATGTGGTATCAGAGCACTGCAACAGGCTGCCCAGAGAGGCTGTGGAATCTCCATCCTTGGAGATATTCAAAAGCCATCTGGACATGGTCCTGGGCAACGTGCTCTAAGTGACCCTGTTTGAGCAGGGAGGTTGGACCAGGTGGTCTCCAGAGATCCCTTCCAACCTCAACCATTCTGTGTCTGTGCCTGAGACTGCAGTGGAAACTGCAGTGAGATAAGCGGAATGGAAATGGCAGGTTTTAGGTTGAAACGCAAGTGGTCCGCTCTCACTTACACTGCTGATTCTTTCAAGCACTCTCCCAGGAGGGTGCAATATGCAGGTACTTTAAGGTAGTGTTGCCATTGTAGTGTCAGAGTAACACAAGGAGTGGGAAGGTGATGTATCAGCAGGAGGTAACTTAACCAAAAAATAAGCATTACCCTTTTTTATTTGTCTTGTGATAGCACTGATGGACCACTCCAGAAAGTTTTTCAGGAGAAAGTTTTAAAACATTTTGTATTTAGTAGCTAATCATGCCCCACAAGCTGGGTTTTTTTCTTCCTTTCCACTAGAGAATCCCACAACAGTCAGTTGACTTTCGTCTTGTCAAGCAGGCAGCCCATAGGGGAGACAGTAACAGAATAAAAGGCAAGTGACTCTTCATCTTGCACCCGTCCTTCCTTCTCCAAATAAAGGAGCTAGTGTTTTGTCTCCAGTGCAGAATGGACAAGCATTGTTTCCACTGTATTGGGTGACTGTAAGAAGAATTGAACTGATCTGAGCTCCACACAATCTGAGAAATGGAAAAGAACCGGTAATTACCTGACTCATAATTTTGAGTATGATGAACGAGGAAGAAAGCCCTAACTAAGAAATTGCATCCCATAAAGTAATTCATCTTTTAATTTTCCTTTTCCATCACATAACTTCTTAGTGTGTCCATAATTCTCATCTGAGAATAGCATAGAAATAGTCAGCACTATAGCCAGCAATAAATATCTCAGTTTGGAAGTCCTCATCCATTCATATATTCTGCTCCTGCAAACCAGAGTTGCTCATTGGATTAAAGATCTTTGTTTCAGTAGAATCATACACCATTATTCTAAATCAGAGCAGATGGATCCAGTTTAAGGGATTACTGTTCTTCCCCTCACTCCCAGCTTGGTTGTTATCCTTAATAGCATCTAAACAAAAACTGACATCTGTGAATAAATCTGTAGAATTCAAAACCAATTATATGCATTCCAAGAATCTTTCATGTGTCTCTTCATCTTTGTTTTGTCCATACAGGATTTAAATTTGTAAGCTGTGCTCAGTTCATGGCTTTTTTTATCTAAGAGCAAAAGGAATATGAATCTACAGACTTTTCACATGGTTTCAGAAGACAAAAGATACTGACACATTTTATTTGGCTCCAACCTCTTCACAGAATATACATTGGCAACTTAAGTGACAAAGATCTGAATGACATGTTAGGAGTACAAATAGTTTTTCAATACAGTAGTGGCTGTAGATACAATTAGTTTGCAGGTCAGTTCTTGATTCCCCAACAGTCTGTCCACTTGACTCCAGGCAATTCATTTAATCTTTCTGCAACTTTATCTCCCACATTTAAAGATGAATAGTATTCCCTTTATCTATGTTGCTGTTTTAAGTTATGAAGTCTTTGAGGCAAGCAGGTTGCATTTCATTTGCACAGCACCTAGCTCAGTTTAGACGTATGATCAGGAAACAACGATTCCAATCTCTTTCACACTTGTTACTGACATTTTATACAGAACTGAGATGTTTATAAATGTCTCCATTTGTCTTACTGCAGACTTGGCAAATAGCCACATTAACTCATCATCAGATCTGCAATACAACAGCAGAAGAGTTCAATGGAAGAGTATATGCTCAGCATAAATGATACCATAAGTTTGATTTTTAATGCTTATATTCTAACGCTGCAACTTCAAACCATGTAAAGATTAGACATTGAAAGGTGGGAATGCTGGCAGAATTGTACTGTCCAAAAGCTCATGAAACTATGGCAAGAAGTATCAGGGATTGAAATACACAATGGAAATGAGAATAAGAACAGAACTATCTTGCTAAAATGACCTCTTTAAAAAAAGCTAGTTACATGTTTGCTAAACTCCTGCTGAGGTGACATTAAACAAAAGATCCTTTACAACTGGAAGATATTAAAGGATACAAAATAGTAATTCCACATGCCCTTTTCAACATCAGCTGAAACAAATATAATATATTCCTTTGTAAATACTACACTTCATGCTATTCATTTCAATGACTGTTTCATACTTACCCATCTTTCACCTTGATAATGTAATTATAGTGCTACAAGATATTCCATATAGATGCCAAGATGCAATTTAAGTGTCTACATGTTTCCTTGTTAGATTGTACTTTGTACTTGACCCAAGTATTGTACAGTTATTAATCGTTATGCTATGGGAAGTCTCACTGATATATTTACAGAGTTCACATTGTTCCTACCCTGATAGAAAAACAGAGGGGAAAAAAATTAACTTCATTGATAATACAATCTAAACAGTCCGCAAAGATTAAAAATGAGTGTGGATCATTAGTGCAAACAAACCAATGGAAAATCATGATGATTAAATACTGTACCATATTCAATCAGAAATTTTGATAAATTCCCAAAGGTCATGGGAGGGGGGGCTGTTAGAGTTCATACACTTTGGAAAACAGATACAGATCCTCAAATGCTGAAAAGCAGATCCTTCAAAAACTTCCTTAAAGCAATGTCTGTTTCTATTACTGGAACATTTCTCCCGTTATGTTTTTCTTGACTGCAGGCTTATGTTTATGCAGGTTTCCAAGGAGGGTGCAGTGGGTTAGCACATTGCATGGGGTCAAAAATAGTATTTGTCAGAGTACAGTCCTCCCCCAGCGAGAACAGTTGGATTCAGTTTTCCGTCTTTCTATACATTGACCACCATGTACTTCCAGCCTCAATAGCTTCTATAATAGATTAAGAAAAATGACAAAAAAGAAACCACCTGAGAAGAGAAATATATGTTCCACATTTCTCTCAGAGTATGAATCTCTCTGAGAATTAAATGGGTCCTGGAAGCTGGATAGGTATAGTCACCTAATAGTAAAAAAATATGTCACAGTGTCTTAGCTTCAAACACCAATTCTTTATATTACAAAACCAAGGGGTATCTTCAATCAAATATAATTCTTAATCATTTGCATTACAGCAGTGGCTGGAGCCCCAAACCAAAATGGAATCTCCACAGGTCTTGCATCATGTATGCACATCCTGAGGAACCCTCTTTCCAAAGAGTTCCCAGTATAAAGAATCTCCAAGGCAAATGGTGAAAGGAGAAACAAAGGCACAGTGAGATGATGTCTATGATAAGATACAAAGATAGATCTCACTGCCTGCACTTCCATTTCTTATTACATGAAACAATGTTCCTCTGTAAGGAAGCTAAAGTCAGCGGAGATATATTCCCAGATGCTAATCTCTCCCATCAAGGAGTTGAGCCTACTCCATGAAAAAGAGCAAACTTTGTTCAAATAGTTCCACTGAGCAAGGGCAATTCACATGAGCTCAGAGTTTGTTCAATATATTGCTGAGCCTGTGATTCATTTTTTATTAGAGCTGGTCAGAAATTTTCCAAGGAAACCTCTTTCTGTTGAAAAATGCTGACTCACCAAAAATGAATTGCTTCATATCAGCTTGATCAAATGCTGGGTTTTTTTTTAATCTGTTTCTTATGTCCAGAACCAAAGTGAGAAAAGGAGAAGCCTATCCCAGAACAAACAACTCTTTAATGATTTAAAGCAAAAACTTGATCACAGGTTACTCAGTGCTGGATGCTGGAGCCCGTCTCTATTCTACTCTTACCAAAATAATAGTTAATTATTCATACATCTTCAAACAGATACAGTTCCAATTTTTTTTAATCCCAGCCCCCTGTTTGGTATATGTATTCAAATGAAAACCTACTTTCACTTCAGCCCGCTCTCTCTGATTTATTTACCTGCATATTCTCTCACACTTCTCTCTCACACAATCATACATGGAAAAGACCAGAAGTAGTGTTACTATTCTACATTCAATGCTACTTTTAGAGAATCCATGCTGTCTAATCTTCTTTTTCATCAAACTGTGGTTATAAAGAATATAAAATAAAAATAAAAATTGGCCCCACAATATTTTTATGTAACAAGGGTATTATTCAACCTTAGACCAACCTCTACTTTTCACTGTTTAGGATGGGTGTTCTGATCTAACAGTTTTGACTGTGACCCTGCATCAGTCATTCTCATTAGTATTTACAAACAACATGAGACTATAATGGCCAAAGACTGGGATTTTCAAATGAAAAAAATGCAATTGGGCCCCTCACTTCTATAGAGTCTTCTGAGAATCCAAACCTCATCCATTCTGGTTTACACAAAATCCTTTTCTATTATTACATTTTAGACAATACCACAACACTTTTCTTTTTCACTGCTGAACTCTTGATCTACCGTCTTTATTATGTTTCCTTTTATAAATAATTTTATGGTCAAATACCCAGCTGAAATTTAAATGAAATGAAATCATGACTTCTTTTTAACATTAGCCCAAGATAACATTATGACAGGTGAAGGTTAACATTCCTAGTGGCAACTTTCATTTAAACCATCTCAAAGCAAGATGGCATGCATAATTACTTTGCACCAATACAGGAAATAACTCCCATTAATCCTGTAGTGGAGGTCACAGAAACATTTCACAGGCTCAGAACAATCAGAGAATGAAGACAGAAGAGAACTATTAGGTCATTTAATTCATCCACCCTTAGCTACTGCCACAACCTTAACCGACTATTTACCTAGCCAGTACAGAATTTTTCCAGTTATAAGTCACTAGCAAATGGGAATCAATTTAGAAGAAATAAAAAGTGAGGTGACTCTTTGTAAAGAGTTAGAAGAGTCTTTAAATGATTTTGAAAAAAATGGTATGGATAATTTGGACCTGGTCCTATGATAAATAGACTCCTTCCCCTTTCTAGCAAGATATACAAGGAGGTTCTGATGCAGTGAGAATCAGGCCTTCTGTTTTTTGTTATTTTTCATTTTTGCTATTATTAAAATGCCCTTGTTCCATGCAGAAGTACCAGGAGACAATCTATTCTCATGGTACTTCTGGCCCAGTTTTTCAAGCCTAAGAGAATCTATTCTTTTGGAATTCAGTGATTAGATGAACCAAATAAAAACTTCATCATTAGTTTTTACCTTGTCATTACAGGTGAAGAACTTGCATGCTATGGACTTGCTTAGTAATTAATGCCAGCAGATTTCCTTTTGTTTTAGAGATCTTATATTTACGGCCCACTTCCAAAGCAAAAGCTTTCTATAGAAAAATTATAAGGACCATAATTCAATTATGATATGACTTTCAAGGCAGTATAATGGCCAGATGGAATGCAATAGAAGGTATGCAGTATTATAAGAGGATTGATAGTGCATTCATCTGTACTTTTTTAAGCATTCCTCTAGATCAAAGAATTAATCAGAGATGGCCTGGCTTCATCCACTTCTGGGAATAAGAAGCTAGGTGACACACCATGTCATTTGAGCAAAAATAACAATCATGGGAAGAATCATTCCCTCCATCTTGGAGACACTCTAAAGCCATAGACTATGCTCCAAAACTTCCTCGTTAGGTGCTGCTGAGGGAAGCAACAAATCCTTATCATATCAGCAGATTGTTCTCCAGAGGATTCACTTTGGACATGGTATTGGACTGGCTGTTGACTCCCCTCCTTCTGTGTCCTCTGCACAACTTCCCCTGTTCCTTTATATTCCCCTTCAGCCCTTTTATTTCTTCATTCACTTCTTTGTCTTTTCTGTGGGCTAATCCTGTCTCAGCCAAATTCCACCCCTAAATGTTCTAAAAATCTTGCTCCTTCTATGCCATTTTGCCAGCCATCGTTTCCTTCACTTTATTTCTGCTATATACCCATACCTGTGCCATCCACTTAACCTACAAGATACCATATAACAACCTGGCTTTTATTGTCTTGCTCCAGTGGAAGCTTGTTCTGCTAACTCTTGTTAATAATTACCAGTGGCTAAGATCATTCTTACGTATGAATGTAAACTCTCTACCAGCTCTTTGATTGTAAGCTCTTTACCCGGATAGTTTGTCCCATGTACTTTGAAGATACACAACCAAAATGGACACACCAAGATACAATGGGTAAATGAATTGCAACAGGTCGGCTGATCAACAGGAAATAGTGTGTGTGGTTTTGGTCTACGCCATTGCAAAGTAAAATGCACAAAATTAATCCACTACTGTTTTGCAATTGTGACAGTTCAAGAATGTACAACGATCATTTACTGTGGCTCCATTGACAAGTGGTCAAGTGGCTCCTATGAAGCCTTTGTAGCACTGTCATTTTTCCCAGATAACAGCTCCCTTAAACACCTTTCCCATGACCTGTTCTCTTTGCTGATAGTTTCTCTCACTCTAAGTATAGTTTTTGTTTCATTAATGTAATGTAGAAAGCTAATACGTGTGAAAAAATCCCAACCTTCATTGAGTGTACCAAGCCACGATGAGTATTGTGTGAAGGTCAATATCATGTAAATATATGCTCCGGTACTTGTTTATGTGGTGGATCCATGAAAACTGTAAATGTTACGTAAACAATTAGGATTGATTTAATTATGTTCAGGGACTTTTTTGTTTGTTTGTTTTCAGTTATTGAGAAATGCTAAAGTCTCCAAAAGCAAATATACAGAACTTCTTAGGAAGTCTCAGCAGAAATGAAATTTCTAAGTAACTTCTAATGTAAGATACCCATTTTTTCCTATAACTTGAGGGACTTCCTTCTGAATGAACTCACATTTATGTCATTTTTAAGTGACATAGCCGCAGTGCAGGACCAAAACAGTTATAATTAGCTCTACCTCCTACCTAATTAGGACTTCTGTTTCCAGCTCTGTTACTGACTCACCATAATTTGGCTTCCATGGACTGAATTTATCTCCTTTTTGACCAACTTGCTTTATTCCCATATGTACTGTTTGTCTCTGCAACAGCAAAGCTGCTCCATTTCCTTGGAAGAGAGTTCTACCGATAGAAAGACATTGTTTCAATCTCCATCTAGGGCTTTCTGCTAGGAAAGTCCAGAGTTATTAACCCTGGGAACCATCTGTCAGTGAAATTACAGCAGAGATGTGCTGAAACAACAAATTCTTTAGGTACCATAGCAATATCATTTCAGCTGAACATCTCAGCTAAATATAAGACAGAAATTACTGTCTTGGCCATCCACTTTTGAAAAATGATGTGTGCCTTGATGTTATTCAGTCTTAACCTTCTGGTGGACTCCTGCCACGGCTAGTTTTCTCCCAGATCTTCCATCGGTTTTTGGTGCTGTAGCTGGTCTTTTACCATTGTAGTAGGGATATTACGACATATGAGCATGAATTGCTGAAATAAGTAAGGAAATATGATCTTTGAGGATAAATCTCACTCATGGAGTTTAATTCATGGTGTTTGATGTACATGGGACAAAATCTCAAGTGCTGTAAACCAGTGCAACTACACTGACTTGGTTGAACCTATACCCGTTTTAACAGCTTTGGAGTTGATCCGTGAACTTGGAGAATCAGTTCTCAAAAACATTTAGTTAAGAGGAGTGATTCATTTTTTCACTGCTGCTTTTTTCAGGGCATATTCAAAGGCATAGTGAGTTTTAAAGTATCTTTTCTATGCTTGTGCCACCCAAAATATTGGGTACAAGTTACAGTTTCAAAAATACACAGTCACACATATCTAACTCAATTTAAGTCATCTATAAAAATCTCTTTTTCTCTGCGAATAGTAAACCATGGCCACAGGTGTGCAGGTATGGTTTTGGAGTTTTTACGTATGACAGCGAGAGGGAAAATGATCATTTTTACTTATGTAAGGTTAAATTACCATAAAATTGGAACTGAATAATTTCTGAAGTATAAAGACCCAAATTATGTCTGGAGAGCTTTAAGGAAGAGTTGGGGAAAGCAGCAGTTGAAAAGAACTCTGTTCACTTCATTCATTTTCAGTACTAGGAAATCAGACAAATTAGTAGGCCAGGCTGCCATGTGGTATCAGTATAGCTATTGAATTCAGCTGAGCATCTGCCCTTTGTACTTATGATTCTGGTAAATGATTATGCTCAAAACTGCAACAATGTAAGCTAACAAATGTGAATTACATCCCACTCACCAAAATAGTTTGTTATGCAAAAAAGGGATAAATATTTTTTTTTCTTCAATACGATTGGTTCAACACAGAGGAAAAACTCATCCTGATTATAGTGCTGTTCTAGGGAATAATTTTTTTCTAGGTACTGATACATTAATGTGAATATAAAATTCCATCATGTGGCAGGCACTATAAAAGATGACTGAAACCAGCCTCAGAATAAAAATGCATCGAAGCCACCTCTTCAGACTGCCTAGTTGACTTTTCTGTGTTTTGATCGGTGGTGTGATAATCCAAGGTGGAATGGCCTTCAGATGTGGTACCGTGAATATCTGAGCTTGCCTTAATTATGGCTCTTTTAGGTAGAAAATGAAAACCAAAAATGACTCGTTTGTAAATTTCACAGAAACGACTTTCAGGAGCTGGACTTGGGACAACCGGAATTGGATTTTATACCGTCAGATCAAGATGTTCATCAGCATAAATCAGTATCCCAACAACAGTATACTGGAATTCAATTTTTCTCATTTTATGGATAAATAAATTGAGATACAAAGAATACCACTGATGTGTACATGATGCAGCAGTGCGTGGAGTTAATGTGGAGTTAAAACTTTTAGTGACTGTGCTTCAGCTCTAATCATGAGGATTACAAGGTTGAATGTCTCTGCTTGTGCTCTCTGTATGCCAGGCTATTGGCAGGCTATGTTACTTTCTGTCAGCCTCAAAATCTTGCTTTATTTCAATGTAAGCTTTGTCTGCAAAGCTGAGACTTCAGTTGGTACACAAGGCAGTTCAGATACAGAATTTTTCAATCATCAGGCCCATAATAAAGGGAGGAATAGCTCTCAGACACATCATAACTTTGTTAGTGTTTCAGGTGTTTGGACCAGAACAAGGGTTTCAGACCCAACATTAGTTTTATAGTTACCGATGAGGCATAGGGGTCGATACCAGCACGTTTTCTCTCTGCACAGTACAAGTAACAGATCTTCCAAAACATGCTCCAGCTACTGAGACTGTAAAATCAGGATCAGGAAGTCCATGTGCCTCAGTCACTCCAGAAAGATTCTAGTGATGGAAACAGCATGACTTTAAGATGAAGCCTGGCAAGTTTATGAATATGATTATACCTTATGGTTTCTACTGGAGCAGTGGTCTGGATGAAATGTCTTTGTTCTCCTGTACCAAACAGGACACAAATGGTCTTCTACACAGGAGAGAAGAAGTGGTACTGATATATCCTGACTTTAGCAAGGCTTTTGATTTTGTCTCCATAGCTGTGTAGAAAAATATGGTCTGGATTAAACTACAATAAGATTCCAACAAGTTGCTGGAAAAGACTGGTTTCCAGTTATCATTTTTCAAAGACTAGTTATCAATTGCTCAATATTAGGCTGGAAGGCTGTGTCAGATGGAGTTCCTCAGTATATTTTTTGACTCCAGTATTGATTAATATTTTATCTAATAATTTGGGTGGTGGATTAAGGAAAAAAATACTAGATCAGCGGGAAAATGCCATTGTGACTGGAGCTGCCAGAACACTGGAAAACAGAATTAGTATTCAAAATCACCTTCACAGAAGTGGTCTGAAATATGTAAGAGGTGGTTCAGTAGATAAACACAAAATATCGTATGCATTTGGAAAGAACCAGCCATACTCGTATAAAATGTGGAAAGACTAGGCTGCAGTTACGTAACCTATCATCTAGGAGTTATAATAGACCACAAGTTAAACATAAGTAAACCATATCCTCCTTCTGAATGAAAAAAATAATCAGATGCCATGCTAGCTGTATAAATGAGAGTGGTATATATGAAACTCGTGGAGGATTTTTTTTCTGCCTGACATTAGAAAGGCCTTAGCTGGAATACTGAGGAATCCATGAATATTCCCATGCTTCAACAAAAGACGTGGACCAACTGCACAGAGTCCAAAGGAGAACAGTGAGAAGGGAAAAGAGCATAGAAAACAATGTTGATGAGGAGTGCTTAGGGGGCATGTTTTAATGTAGACAAGAGAAAACTGAGGAAGATGCAACTTATCTTAAAATATGTAAGAAGTTGTTGCAAAAAAGGGAATAAGCTGTTCCCCAGCTCTACTGGCTGGGCATTTGTGATTGTAACTGTTTCCTTAACACCTCTTGTGTTTTGCACGGTCTCATCTGCCTTGTCATTTAACAAAGAAGTTGATGATCAGTGCTTCACACGTATTCAGAGTACTGCCATTGCCGTGGAGCACTTTAGGTACCTTCATCATCATGGATATTCATAGTAATAAAGTTGGGTTTCACTATATCATTTGGATTAGTTATATTAAAGATGTGTTGCAGGGTAAAACATCCATATTTATGCTGTATTTAACTTTCTATTAATAATAAATTCAGGTGAAATAGTTTTGTTATTAATATTGATCACAGTTCCAATTGAAAGCCCAGATGTCAAAGATTCCTTTAGCATGCTCAGTTATATTTAATAGTGCTGTTGATGAGAGAGAGCCTAATGAAGGCTAACAGATGGTCTATTTAATATTGCTGTAGGATTTGAAACATTTGCCAAAACAGATACACAAAAGGGTTTGACAGCCCTGTAACTGAAAACCTTTAATTACCGCTACTTCATCTCCTAGGGGTTTCTGTGAGGCTAGCATAACACTACAGCTTTAGGATAGGTCAGCGTGGCGAGGAATGGCTTTCTGGAGCCAGGCAGTCTATGCTGGTGGAACTGCTTGCTGAACTTTAATAAACTGGGCATGATGCAGGTAGTTTAGAAAGAAAAGCCTAGAATGAGGGATGAAAATAAGTGACAGCGCTTTCTCTACCCCTGAGAACCGTTTGTCCTTTCTCTAAAATGCCGCCTCTTAAGGACTGTTATCATCTACTGAGAAGCTAGCTGGGAAGAAGGCATGCAGCCAGGGTGGAACTTTAATTACACCTAAGTTATAGCCAGAAGTTTGCCTTAAAATATGAACTTCAGTGCATGGACTACTCTTAGGGACAAGCAAACAACAAAGTTACAAGCTAGTGGGCTAAAAATTGCTGAAGTTGTAAATCTCTTCATTTTGGAAGGAGAACACAAGTTTATTCAGGACACAAGAATATGCATAAATGCAGAAATCTATGATCCCATGGCATGGACAAGATTAATTATTCATCCTCTAGGTTTCTGAGAACTCTTTTGACTTGTTGATTTGGGTGTGACAGGGAAGAAGGAGCTTTCACAGAGTTTCCATGACTTCCTCTGACTCTACTTGGAATGATTGCCCTTTGGTTTTCTGACAGAAATTCACACCACTTCTGAAATGAAATAAAGCATAATTAGTAGTCACGTTCTGATTTATCTGGATTGATTTCTAAGCAATTGCTTAGAAATTGAATCAATTACTTCAGAAAGAATGGGTATTTCTACTGCCATTACTGTTTCTGGTAGATCTGTCTGCAGCTGTAGGCATTGATTCTTTTTTCAGATGACAGGAGGAGCAATTCTGTGGAAGTACTCATTTACAGTTCTAGGTATTTGATCTGCACTTGTTTTGTACAGTATTGTCCAGAGAAGATATGTGCACACACAGAGATGAAGGCAGATTTTGGGATTCTTTGTTTATGGAAGGATGGTTTTCCCTTCCCACCATATCCTGTGCTAGACACAATCACAGAGGCCATCTGTGGATGCAGGAAGAAATATTTTATGGAGAAAAGGAAACAAAAAAACAACAAGCAGGAGGTGAGTTTCTCTCTAAACCAACTTGTAAACCATATCAGGACAGCAGAATAGGGAAGCCTATGGAGATTTCCATGCTTAGAGGAAAGTAGTGACACCTGACTAGTAACCAGTTTTGCCAGTCCCCACAGCATTGGCAGCCACAGATTTCATGCTCCAGTTTGGTGGGAAAATCTTTGCAACTTTAAGAACCTTTCAAAATTCAGAAGTCACATGAACAATTTCCAAGAGTATATGTAGAAAATTTCCCCAGGGTGCAATTCTTTTTTTCTCCACAGCTGGCTGGGGCCTGTCCCTTTTCCACACATGTCCCTGTGTGTTGGCTGATGGTGAATGAGCTCAGGTAAAACCAGCTGCTTCTCATTATTCCACATAATGCTGAAGCCTGACATTTTTACTGCCTCATATAAGAATCTGCATCCTTGGCTTCATCCAAAGAGCAACTGGGAATGAATAGATACCAAACACTAGTCTCAAGGAGATAGTGTACTGGCACCTGGCCCCAGCTACGTAGGCAAATGAAGCAGACATAAAGGAACAGGCTAGAATTAGCTGCAGTCTTGATCCAGCAACTGTTGAAATCACTGGAAAGATTCCCATTGGATTCGATAAGTCTCAAGAGACAAACCACCTCCCTTGTGAGCATCGAAGTGGAATGCAACAGCAGCACAACATCCTAGAAAGAGATACATTTAGGATAACAGTAACACAGGCTGCCAAATTGGAAGGTAATTGGAAGAGAATCACTAATTACAAGGGCTGTGAAATCTGACAACTCTTTCATCATTATATGCAGTTAAACCTTATAAGCAATGGCTACACGGTGGGGATGTTTTTAAGCTAAAAATATTTTTAATGTGATATGCATCTTCTTTGATGTAGACACTTTCATTAAATGTTCATCTGTTTAATTATTATTTACTTTGTACAGAACTTTGAGAGAGGCTGTTGTTTGTCTATTATTTTGTGAGTGACAATGCCAGGACTGACTCCTAAACTAGTCCGTCAATTGTAACACAAGACCTCAAGCCATTCTAATATTGGCAATATTCTTGGAAAAATCAACTTTGATGAAAATGTAGGTCCACAAAGGATATTCCATAATTAGAGGAGTTACAAAGCATTGAATGTGCCAGTAAAGTCAATTAAACACTAATTACTATTGGATTCAGACCTGTCATTGCATGATGAATTGCTGAAATAAAAGTATCTTCTCTGCACAGAGGTGCCAAATTCACCCCTGCTGATCTTACAGATGTTTTTTCAACTACCCCTCTGATTCTATTTGAGATAAAAATGCAAAACTTTCCCTTGTTGTAGACAGTAGTGTGAAAAACTCATTAGCTGATATAATCTTTACGGGTAGTTTTCTTTGTGTGGTTACATGACAGTCCCTCACTTTCCACATTTCTAGGCTGTGCTAATGATTTCACACCCTCTTTTCTCAGGAGGCAGAAGATCTTTCTGCAGCGTGTGGTTGACATATGGTTAGTGTCTAGCCCTTTGCTACCATTCAGGTGATGGAGAGCTTTGGAAACCCCTTGACTTCATATCAATCTCAACATGCTCCATCAGGAATTCTGCCAATGACTGTGATTCAGCCTTTTAAACATTTCCAGGAAGTTCATCACTCATTGCCACTTTTCTCCTTACCTTTCAGTGTTAACAAGTTTCCATATGCTGTTTCCATATGCCATGTGGCTTTCATAAAATCTCAGGCAGTAACTTGTATGAAGGCTCAAATACCTTTGTGATAGTAATTTAGAGTGTCTTGTTTAGTAGAATATTATATCATCCAAGACATATAGACAAAGTGAAAGATGTACCACTGGCTTTGATATGCTTCCATCCCTAATGGAGTCCTAGTGTGCAAACTGTAAGATGGGGAGAGATCAGTATGATAACAATCTGATCTCTGGTTAACTGGGGTCACTCAGTTTTCCTTCTTCTAGCCTCCACTTGCGTTAAAACCCTAAAAATTATATTTTAGACAGACTGAAAAATGTTCACTGATGTTAGCATAAGTTTCACCTTTTCCATTCATCAGACCTTGGCTATTTTATACACATTCATGACAGTAATTCAAACTCGCTGTGGGCTTGCTGAAATTCCCAGAGGCTGAAGTCAGTTTGACCAATGTGTCTCACAGTCTCAGCACAGAACCCTAATGGTGGCTGCACAGTGCAGATTCACAGGAGATATTTAAATGTCTTTAGAGAGGTAGATGTCATTTGTAAGTAGCTTCTTGAACCTATACCTCAATCCCTCCTCCCCCAGTCTGGTTTCCTGCTGCCACATCTGAAGACAGCAAATGAGCTCACTTCTCCCACAGAAAGATCTGGCTTTGTCAGTCTGTTTACTTTCTTTCATCTTTTCCTGAAGTCCTTCTTTTATTTCACCCTTGCCTCCCTTTTCAAAGGAAACTGAGATGCTTTTCCAGGCTAGTGATTACAGGCTAATGCAGCCAAACTTCTGTTGCTCTGCACCTTTGGCTGAGGGAAGATCCCTTTGTTTTCCCCTAAGCTTTTGTATCTGAAGCTGGCAGTGCTCCTGTCCCTCCGGCAAGTGCTGTCTCTGCACGGCGAGGAGGCAAGGACTGGAGAAAAGGGTGTTCAAGAATCCCACACAAATAGCATTTATTACTGCTTACCAGAGATGGTGCAGAAATACAAATCTTCCAGCAGTGCACCAGACTGAAGAGCCTGAGCCCAGCCACACAAGCAAAGCACCCAATTTATTACTTATTTAGATAATTATCGCTGCACTGCAGTAGAAATGATAACTCCATGTGATGAATGACTTAACTCCAGTGCAAGCCCATTAGTCACAAAGGAGCAGGCTGCTCACATTATGCCCCACAGACATCACCAGGACTAATCCTCTATAGCTCATGAGAAGACAGAACATGAATGAATAGGGATTTGTCTTCACCACACTTATTTCTGCAAGCTGGAGAGATTGAGATTCCTCCCCTGTGAAGCACAGGTGCTGAAAGTTTATTCCTGACAGCTACACACGATACCAGCCGCTTGCTGCTCTGTTTGCTTCCATCCAGCACAAACTACAACCTGGATTGTGTAGGCTTTCCCAAAGGGTGGAAAGAACTGATGCTACAGCTAAAGCTATTAAGGAGGCTGCAGTTTGAACTACATGATTCTGTGACTGTTTTCCAAAGGTAGAAATCCAGTCATTCGCAGGTGGATTTCTTTCTCTTTGCATAGAAGGAAATAAAGTGTGTGGAGCAGAGGTGAATGAGTCCTCTCCAGAAACAGAAGTATAGCTACATCATTTCAAAGATGTTGGGTGCTTTCTGATTCACACAGGATGATTCCAGCTGGACATCCCCACCTGTGTGGAGCTAGTTTGGGTGTCTCTAGCTATGTCTGTATTAGCAGGAATGAGCCACAGTAGGTGGGCAAAACAGTTTGTGCTGAGGACATGTTGTATACACTGTACTTGTTCCAGGGATTTTACTTCATGTTAATTCCAGTCTGGTCCTCTGTACTGACTACTCAGTAGCAGCTGGAGCACATTAGGTACTTTTCTGGGATTCATCATGCAATTAAGCACTTAATTTGTACTTTTCTCCAAGAGGAATCCAGACCATGCTCCCCAAGAAGACTCCGCAGTGTAAACTAAAGCACAGTAAGTGGAGGCAATTGAGAGAGTCACTTCTCCTCATTCTTTTTCATCTTCCCATTCTTGGAGATTTTTCATTATTAACATTAGGCAACATATTTTGTTGCTTTTTCAAATGTCCAAGCAGAGATGAGGGTCCAGGTGAACTAAGTGAAAGCTGCTCCCTGCCTTGCCATGAAGGTCTTCCTTTAGATAGGCAAAACAGAGCAGGAGTAAGGCACTGTGTCCCCACTTAGCAGAGGGGAAGATGAAGCCTAAAGGATACGTGCAGGAGCCTGGCAGTCCATGAATGTCTAAATTCTCCTTTATGCCATTTTGACTCTCCCATGATAGCCAGGAGGAGTCTTTGGCAATGTCAGTTCTCTTGACTTTCAGTCAACCTTCAACAGTGGTTTTTCTTCTCTTTCGTTTCTTCCTCTACTTGCTCATCCCATTCTCCTGTATTTCTGCTCTTATACTTTTTCTACTCTGAGTCTTCATGGATACCAGAAGGCAGTGACCTACTCCATGTCATTCAGGCTACCTCCATTTTTACTTAACATTTCTTCTCTAACCAGTAAAATTTGAGGTGCAGTGCTCTCAGAGAAAGGTTTTTCATTATGAAACTTGTCATCCTTATAATCACTAAAAAGAGGGAAAGTTCATGGTCAAGATGTTATTGGAAAAGTTTTAAATGAGGATATTTACTGAATTTCCTAATTTTTCATTGTTTATGAAGTCTTTTCCACTATCTCTATAATGTTCCTCTGCTCAGAGATCATTGCTAGCAATTCACAGGTGTTTGGATCTCATATTGTGGCTTTGTTCATATTTAAATAAATAAATATCTAAATACATAATACATAAAGGCAGAGGAACTGTCAGTTGGTGTCTATTTTACCTTAATAACAGGAATTGCAGTATTTCTCATGTATGTCTTTCCCTACTTATCCTTCCATTCTGAGTAGTTTCTGAAAGAAAATGTGGCAGAAAAAAAAAGGGGGATACCTAGAGGCCTGAAACATTTGTGGCTGAAACATCAAAACTCTTCAGCTTTCAGGTTCTTGAGGAGTTGAGGAGCGGTGTGAGGAGACTGTGGCAATTCTTCGTATGAAGGAGAGGATGTCATGAAAAATCAGGGAAAGAATTATACTTAAGAGGGGGGAAAAACAGTGTTTGAAATCCAGAAAATAAGGCTTTAAATCAAGAGCTCCAAACTATCAACAGTTTATGGAGCACTTCCCACAGCCAAATTCAAATGTATTAGTTGTTAACTCAAATTGTTAACACATTATAAACAATTAAAATTGCTTATAAATTGAAATTGCTTAAAAGCGCTTGCTGCACTTGTAGAGTATTTATAACATTTAACAAACACTGTAACCTCATATAGTCTATGTATATTACATTGTAACTGTCTATACATACTAAAACCTTCACTAAATTTCCAGAAGTCATTAAAGCAGGGACAGAAACACAAGCACTAATAAACTTTAAAACCTTGCTAGCACAAAATGTGTTGAAAGTCTTACATGGGGAACAAGCTTATTTATAAATCAGCTAATACCATTTACTTTAAAATCAAGTTATTTGTAAAATCAAAAGTAAGAAAAATATTCTTGTTACATTTTTTGAAAGTATTTATCTTTTGTTTAACACTTACCAAAAAAACACTTTAAAATCTCTTAAAAATGTATTCAGATGTCTCCGAAACCGAGGGATTGGTTGTTTTAAGCATCTTTAAAAAAAACTGATAACATTTTCTTGACAAAGCTAAATCTTTACACACAAAGTCTGGTTAGAAATAATAATTATTAATGATTGTGTATAGTCACTCCAAAAAGAAACTAAAATAAATTTTCATTAAAAAGTATTTCACTTTATTTGTACTTTGTTCTTTCTGCTAATATGCTTAATTATTGGTGCTGTAGTAATAAAATCTATTTAAAATGTGAATTGATTAAGCAAACTTTTAAACATGTAGAGCTCTGCTAAGGCGAATTCAGCAAAGTATTAGTTAAATGACTTTTTACCTGAAAAAAAGAAAGCAAATAAATATAGCCAATTTGGAAGTAAAGAAGTTTGTTTTTTTGTTTCAGTTCCGGTCTTGTTTCAGATGGTTTGTGGGAGATATGAACTTATTTAAAACTGTATAGAAAATAAGGTGTAGCATAGCCTCCTATTTTGCCTGATATTTGCGCCTTTGTCATTTAACTCTCTTTGACAAATTTCTCTAGCTTTCCAGTGTGCTGTGCAGCAAATTCAAAATTGTTTTCCTTTCTTTCAAAAGCTTACACTACAGATATAAACTCCGATAACATGCAAGAGAGTAACACTTTCTCCAAGCTCAGTGAGAGATGCAGAGGAACTGAGAGCTGCCCCACATACACTGCCCAAGTGCTCCCATCTAATCTGAAAGCCTGCCTCTGTTCTTTGAATTATTTTTAGAAAATGGGGGGTCTAGAATAGTTTACTGCCATGGTCTTTAAACTGACAACTCCTCCCCTAAAGCCTTTAACTGAGCTTGTTTATAAAACTGGAAAACTACAGAGCTCAGTCATGGGCCTGTTGAAACAAATGGGAGCACCTCCATGGACTTCGCCTGGTACTGCTAGCAGCTAGGAGACTGAATCCTGGTATCCCTCCGTACTTACCCACAAAACATGGTAGAGGCTGTCTGAGATACCAAGTCCTTCGTTGTCTATTTAACTCTCCAAAACACTTAGTCTTCAAAACTAGGGTCAGATCCAAAACCTGCTGAAATTAGGGGATTCTTTTTCGTAAATATAATGGCCTTTGAGTCAGGAGAGAGGGCTAGAAATTGCATGGAGGTTCATGTTCTTTGAGATTTCCAATTCAGTGGTTGCCATTAAAAAAATCAAAATATGGTACCAGTTACTATAAAACCGCATCTGATCTGTCACATTTTCCCTGCATTCTTAGAATTGAAATATATCTGAACTGGGAGTTTCAGAACTGCTAAGCACTGGTTTAATTCTACCATTGAAATTCTTGGTCAGACTGCCATTAATTTCAACAGAACAAAGTTAGACTCAATGTAAAAACTTCATCATCCATTTTGTAAGGGCAGCATTTTATTTCATGTTAATGATAATGGCTAGAAATTTTTTAGAAGCAGTTTGTCTTGCAGTATTATGGAACTAATGGAAGAAAGTATGGTGAGGTGTGATGCAGAAGAAATATATGACTTTTTACGAGAGTTCAAATAACCTTTGATTACCTTTAAAAATTAAAGTGATCTTAGGGCTGAAAGAATGCTCATAATAAAAGACTTAAGGAGCTCAATCTGCTCATCAAAAAAGATCAATAGTAGCTTAATTACAACATAGAAGTGCCTTCATGGAGAGCAAATATCAAGTATTAAAGGAGTCTTTAATCTATCATGGAAAAGCATAACATGAACCATTGGCTTCAAGTTACACCAAGCAAATTCTCCTTAGAAAGAGGGCTTCTTTCTTTTTTCTTCTTTTTTTTTTTTTAATAAAATGTGCTGATTGAGTTTCCATATTTTAGCAGCTTCAGATTAGGACTGAATGCCTTCCTAAAACTGATGTGCTAGTCAAACACAAGTTACCAGTCTCAATACCAGGCTAACTGGGAAAAGAAAGAAAGAAAAACAGAAAAAAATGGGGGTTATTAGGCAGCAGGCTGGACATACTTAAAGTTTCTGCTGCAATTTCTTTCCTTTATCCCACACTTCCAATAAAGAAAACAAAGGAGAAGAAAGACTGGGGGGAAAAAAAGGAGAAGAATATACTCCTGATGTGAATCAGTTTATCTTCATTAGACCAGTTGAGGATCCAGGCAACATCCTGCAGGAATTGAGCAAAAGTTTTATTTATTCATTTATTTATTTTAATTGAAAAGATATACCTCATGGACTGAGTAAAGATTCAGGTCAGATGTTACTTTACAATATACATCACTGTTTACTTTGTAGAGAAAAAGCTTGTTCATTTCTACTTTAATATTATTCTTTATTTTGTCCCATTCTATAGTATGTCACTGTACTGTGACATTACATTACCACTAAAATTAAAAGTAATCTAAAATAAAACATTCATTTGGATACATTTTCTCTGTTACCTCAGTAGCTGTTATGTGATTTTTTAGAAATCATTTTAGTAATATTTGCCCTTATTTGTTATTCTCCTGCTTTAGTAATACTGCCAGCTGTACTTTCCACTTCACGTGAATTCTGGTCTATTCCAATTTTCCACTTCCCTGCCTTTAATCCCAGTGTTACAAATGGAATCCCATGCTACACTAATATCTCTTACTCGCTGGCACAGAAGAGATCAATATTTCAAAATGCCATATGTTTTATAGATCAACTGCCTCTTGCATAAGAATCCAATGGCATCTGAACCATTACACAATATTTGTAAGATACACAAGCCAATGATTGTGAAGCCCATCTTTGCACAGCGTATCAGATCCTAAAATGTCTGTACTCATCTGTGAAAAGCATTTCTGTGAAACTTGACCAAGTTATTCAAATCCTTGATCTCCTCTCACCATAAACCATTCTGTGTGACCTAGAGGCATGGTAGAATCTTTAATAATATGAACACTTTGTCCTTCACAGACCTGCAAAGATCACAGAAAACTTTCAATTGAGTGTCATAGTGGTCCAAGAACACTTCTCTGAATGTTAGCACTTGTGCAAGCAGAAGTCAAGTGAGTGTCTAAGAGACAAACAGCTGCTCAGCTGTTTAAGCAGTGAGGTTAATTTTGCCAACCTTTCAAATGATTCATCTGCAAGTACAGATTCAGAACTAGTCTTAGGATGAGCCACTGGCCCCACTCAAACCTTGGAGGAAACCAGAGGGGATGTTGCATTTCAAAGTGTGCTTACTACTGCTGGATGGATCCCAGCTCACTTCCCTGCACCAGGCATCAGCTCTAATAGTGACACCAAGTCTTTGAAGTCAAGCAGACAAAATGCCCAAAGTCCTGCCGCAGAGGACAATTTGGACATGCAGGGTTTTAGGACTGCGCTGGACACCAAGCTATTCGAGGAACCAGCCAGCACACAAGTTCAGTATAAATGTCCTAGTGAGTCAGTCCTGTGTCATAGTTAGCAGCTTTAATTACCAAATATTACTCTCTCTTTCACACAGTGAAACAATCAGAGAATTAAACCACCATATATGGTGGTTTATGGAAACCATCATATTAAACCATCACAGTAATGATTCTCTAATCTTCACCCTGCTATTCTTCCAGTCTGAAGAGTAACACAGGAAAAAATTTCAAGAGTCCCCTATCTATTTGGCGACAGAACAGCAAAGAAAGCATGTCTAGGAGTTTTTCTCCACTTGCTACCTAAACTAACACATTTTCCTCTTAAACCTGGCATTTAGATAGAAATCTAAACTGAATCAGATCAACATAAACCCTTGACTAGTCCTTACTTTAGGGCCAATTGAAAAATTCCTAAGGAATCCTTTTTTGTCATGTAGGGGCAGGGGGATGAGAATTTTTCAGTTTAAGAAGAATTAAAATATTGTGGCACCATTCTGATTTTGAGAAGTTTCTGATAGGCTCCAGATTTCAAAACTTGAACTCCAGGCGGGGCATCTCAGGAATTATATTCTGTTCTGCTCTTTGGGAAATTTTTCTGGTTTGCTGCCAGATCATCTCTCAGCTCCGCAGCAGTGCATCTGCTGAACTGCGTCAGGGTTGACAACCAGAAGGGCTTTGGGCTTCCAGAGACCAAAGCCCACCATGCAAACTGCCCTGAAGCACTGGCTCTGTTCCCTTTCCCAGGACATTGCAGTGTTTCATTTCCAGTCCAACAAGAAGAAAAGCATGCTTTAAAATACCCCTCTTCTCCACAACGCTTTACTCTATCTCTGCTCTGAGTATGTGGGACACTTAGGAGGGTGACAAGGTAGAGATGAAGGGAGAGCAGCTTCCCTTTTTAAGAGCATTCCTTGGCTTTGCCCTTCTCTAACATAAAAAAAATATATCAGTGTGTATGAATTGCATTTGAAAAAGTCCAAAACAAAACACTGTTGAATACACTTTTCCCATTAGAGAGAGGATTAGAGAACAAGCATATGATGCATGTTAGACATGTTGTTTAATGCATCACTGACATTCCGAATAATGACCAGACTAGACTAGAAACAAGACAAAAACACCTTGACTCCTTCCAAGTAATTTTAAACAAAAGAAATGGCCAAGTGGCAAAAACTGAATCAAGAGTGAAACTCAGGTGGAGGCTTCCACTCTGAAGAAACATTTTTTTTCCACATGCAGTGTTGTTTCTTCATGGTGCTGTTTACATGAAAATTAGTTTAAATAGCAGCCTGAGGCCCTGGAGAAGTCTCTGAGCTAGTAATCTGGATTTTAATAATGCTGCTGTATTTCTTCACCATATTATTGCAAATTTGTATAATGAGTAGTTTTCCTCTGAGGAAACGGCCAAGATAGTAGTACTTGAGGGAAGCTCTTTAAAGGCTATTAAAACATTGTTATTATAAGTTTTTAATAACAAGTTTGAGGGAGACCTTACCGGTGAGGGTCAGCTGGGAGCCATAAATCAGGCTTTAGACTTTACATCTGTCTACAATGAGTATAATGAAAATATTTCTGGTAACACAGATCTGAACTTCAAAGTTTTCCTGGACTTCAGGGTAATGTATCTAGGTGAAGTGTCTGGATTCGGCCTAGCATGTCTTTGTAAAGCTCCTTTCTTCTCCTGAATGCAGGAATATGTAAAAAGAGGACTTTGATCCAAGAATCAAAGTTCTTCTGTCCAGAAAGAATTTCTGTCTAGAGAGAACAGAAAATGGAAGGAAGATGCAAAGCCAATGAAAAAGTTTTACCTGAAGTAAACTAATACTATAAAGATTTTTCCCCTAGATAAGCTGAATGCTTAAAAATATCTCCATCCTTTCTTCTTTTGACTGAAATTTTTGGTCTTGGTGGATATTTTTATTTATTTATCTTAATGGCTGACTGATCTAAATATTACTGCAAATAGTACATAATAATAGTAATTGCAAAGCTCTCTCACTGTATGTTGTTTGTGTAGGGAAGGACATTTCATTTCATACATCATTTACAACTCTCCGCTATAATTCTAGGAAGTCAGAAAGCTTTTAAAATTTAATGAGCAAGAATTTTATGCTTTTGCAACATCCAAAATTGGGATATACCAAGCCGTTGAGTTCACATTTTCTCCTGACACTGGTTTCATTTTCTTTCTGCTACACCAATAAGAATCCATCTACTCTGAAGTTAATTAAGCTGAATAGGAAAGAAGACATTTATATGAATCATCTCCAATGTCCTAATCCATTTCTTTATATATTTTTCTTCTATGATGCTCCCAGCTACTATATTCCATAAACAAATCAAAAAATAGAAGTTGCAATTTTCTTACCTCTTTAACAGAGTGATCCTTTAAAGGATCTCTGAAATATCTCTGCATCCTAGAGAATGAATTATCAGTCGCACTGAAGAACTATGTCCTTTTCTATGTGATGCCTTGTCTAGGAGCATTGCACACTAAGCATATTAATGCTCAGTAATTACACTGGCATAAAGTAGTTAATTTATCCTGAAGTGCTTTGTGTCCATATACAATGTCTTTTCTTAATTATTTAGCATGTTCAGGCACAGTAATTAATCTTACTTGAAACAAACATTTCTCAAGTTTGAAATGGGTTGATTCACTTTGAAACTCTTCAGAGTGCTTCCCTAACTAAACAGGGATCAGAAATTGACTGAGAAAATAATATTTCAGTGAAATGCCACTCCTTCAAGCCTGATGTTTTTGGTTCAAAACACTGCAGATTGAGCTAATATTTGTGGAACCCAGCTTGGAACTTCTGGAGTCAGAAATAGCGAACCAGAAATCACGTGGGCACTGGCAGCAGTGTGGCGAGGGGAAAACCAATAAATCTGGCGGTATGTACGTGCACAAGGACATGATGCCCAGGAATACCCCACGTCCATTTTTAGGAGGGAAGTTTTCCAAAGCAAGAGTAACAGGGCACAGTGTGCTGGGACACTGCTCGCAGGGACGTGGGGTGGCAGTGATTTCAGCTCCCTGCCTTATCAGTAGCCTGACAAGTGCCTCTGGGAAAACCATCCCTCCTTCCCCATCTGTCGAACAGAGCTAACTCTGGCCTGCTTTACAAAGCACTTGGAGGTCAATCGATGAGTAATGCTACAGAAGAGGCTGGTATTTTCATTCACAAGTGAGACCATATCACTTGTAACTTAGCTTTCAGAGTTTTAAAAGATCCACTGGGCAAGGAATCAATCGTCCTGGATTTAAAACCTAGAATCCGGCTTGCACTGCAATCACAGCAACATAGCGAAGCCCTTCAGTGTGGCAGAATGAATTTCGACAGATGCACTCCGTCATGCAATTCCCGTTTTTGAGAGTTTGCAGCAGCAGGAAGAAAAGGAGGGAAGCAGTGAGGGGAGAGCTGCTTTCATTCTGTTTTCTTTTAATGACACACAACATCTGCCACAATACTCCTGCTCAGTGCCAAGGATTCTTCACATTTAAAGTGCAATCAAAATGTCCTGCCTGGCAAAGGATGGCAAGGAATCCGGTGAGAAGTTGGGTTGCTGTCATGGTCCGTGACAGTCTTGCAATCACAGACAGTGTCCTTGACTACTGCCCTCCCTTCTCGGAAAAAATGCTGGAGGATTTCACATACTTGGTTAATGCAGGCGTTACTCCTGATCCTGCCGCAGCTCCAGGACACCTCTATGCTCGGCCCATCTGTGCTCTTGAGGATGCAGTCAGTTTTTCATCTCTGCTGTAGAAAAGGTTATTTCCTTATTTTCCACTGAAATTGTTTGAATCATGTTCAGGATTTCCGAAGACACTTGTTTGAAAAGGTTGTGGCAGTAGCTAGCCCTCAGAGGTAATTGATTAGCATTCACTTCTGTCTGAAATTATTTATTTTATTCTCAAAATCTGTACCTCTTTGCAGCAATGGTATTAGATCCAAAATCATATACATTGGCTGGAGCTAAAACATAGGAAAAACAGGCCAACACCACATGATTTTGAATCATACAAACACAGGGCTAATGGAAATGCAGAACTTTCAGCACACACAAAGATCTGATATTTCATATATGTTCTTGTTCTGAATCAAGATTTCCTGCTAAATAAAATTAGAAAAACCTATTCCGTATCATTGAAGCATTGATTTCAACTTTAATTTAAGATTATATCACTTTTAATTAAATGATACATATATTCTAAATCAAAAATATGTAATAATTGCATACAACAATATTGTAGGAGATGGACCTTTAAAAACCTTAAAAAAAACAATAGAACACATTTAGCAGACTCCTCAATTAAATGATAACTGTTTAGAGTTAACAAAAATTGAAATGGAAAAATGAAATAGTCTTCCAACTAGTGTTAAATGAAACCTTTTGACCTTATTTAAATATATATATATATATATATATAAAAACCCTACTGTTTTGTCAAGTCAGCATCCTCCAATGATCCAATTAGCATTTTCCAAAACAATTTGCAGCTTTCCAATTTATACAGTACACTCTTCTGTATTGCCTTTTTCTTTCCTTTCATTCTACAAAACTTGTAATTGAAAAAAAACCTACACATTAAAACTGTACTGGAAGGTTTTTCATCACCTTCTATAGGAGCAGAGTCATGTACCAGTTAATTAACTATAAACCAAATTAGCTCTCATTCAGGTGCAGTTAATCCTCACCCACATGCACCGCTCTTTATAAAAGTAGCTTCCCCATTTCTCCAATATAGCCTTAGAGTCTGCTGCAGGGGATGGTGAGGGAATCCCCACTGTGAAGCAGAGCTGCCTCTTGCCGCTTTTTCCCACAGATCTGTTCAGAGCTTGTGTGGCTGTAGAGGCAGAGCACTGAGCAGACTCAGATGTCTCTAGCTGAAGTAACAATCCTTAGGAAATCTTGCCAGATGACTGTGAATGCTAACAGTCCTGCAATGAATGATTTGTTTTGCTTCCCCAAATAATAGCTTTCTCTGCCCTGGTTAAGGGGAATGAGATGTGAGTGGAAGGAAGAGGTTTTCTTTTTTTATTAGTTTGCTTTCCTCAGCAAATAGTAAATTCACCAAATCAGATTTACCTGGAATAAAAAGGTGTGTATATCTGAGTTCATTTTGTTGTATATAAGACAACAGGAGAGGATTTGAAAAAACATCTATATGGTTAGAGGTGATATTTTTCAAAATGAAGTATTTCAACTTTTCACTTTAAACCATACACTTCTGTTTTGAAATTTAATTTTGCTTTTAAAAGGTTAACACTTCTTATATGGATGTTTAACTTCCTTCTTTATTTATTCTTTAAATTTACTACTTAGCATCTGTTCCCAAATTAAAAGAAAAGTAAAAATAAAGCAGAACAAAGTATTTTACTTGCCCCAAAATTAAATTACACTTTTTGTTACAAGATTAAATGGCATCTTTTGGCTCACCCATGCTGACACTTTCATTACTTTCAGGATTAAACAAAGCTGAAAATTCTGTTATTTTCATATCTCTTTAGAGATTGCTGTATTTTCCCCGACTCCTTTGGAGTAAAGGTCAGCTAGCCCCAGGGCCACAAGCCCTCTGATATTACTGGCGCTTCTCTGGTGCAAGAGAAGAGAATCTGATCCAGTATTAATGCTGAAGATTTGTTGTGAGTCACTAGGATCTACCCAGATACTCCAGAAGCAATAGAGTATATATACCCGTATGAATTTTGTGAAGGATGTTTGTTTCTTTTCCTCCGAAAGGATAACACTTAAAATGCCGTGGTTCGTTTATTCTAATGTCCTTTAGGCAGCATCAGTTCCTTACAGACAATTTAAAATTCTTTCACACTCCAGAAATACCATAGGCAGTAACAAGTTAGATAAGTCATTCTTAAAGCTATTAGTTGATAATGATGATAGCTTCAGTTCATCTGAAAAATTATTGCTCATAAAATTACTGTATCATAAGCAAACTGTACCTTTTACTGATTTGTTTATCCTTGCAACACTTTCAGCTTAGATAACACTTTTTTTTACTAATATTGTTATTATTTATTTCTCGCCATCAGTTCCCTAAGATGTCTCATAAAATATACTTGCCAGCCTTAAGAAAATCACTAACTTCCAATACAATTTCAGTTCTTTAGTATTGTTAAAAGAGGTGGAGGGGGAAAGCAAAAAAACACCCTCAAAAACAAATTTAGATGTGTCTGGATATTTCCCACAGCCCAAGTGGTTAATAAAGTTGAAAAAAAAATCTTCATCATATAGCAGAACTGTAGACCGAACTTTAAAACAGAAGTTTATAAACAGAACTTTAGACCATATCTCTCAGGGAGGGAATGGAAAAGTCAGAGAAAATTAGCAAATTTTATAGGTTAGGAAAAAAACTCTACCAAATACTCCATCAAATGAATGTTCAGAAGAACTTCACTGATTGCATGCCTGGAGGGCACATGCAGTGCTACACATCATCTGTCCCAGGATGTCTCTAGCTCCTCAGGTACAGGTTATGCATTAACTCTGCTTGAAAGCTGAGCTGGGTTCCTTCAACCTGACTTTGGTCCCAAAATTAGCCAGGTGTAGACTGCACGTGTTGGTGCCCTTACTAACAAGTCCTGCCACTCAGTTGGATTTGTTAGGCTGGATGAAGCACTGTACCCACGTGGCTGCAGGTCCTGTGGACCAGAGCAATAACAGCCTGCTCCTAGCACAGTGAAGAGCAAGGCTGATGACCTTTCTCAGTCCCTGCAGCAGGAGATGGGCTCTCCTGCCCTTAGTCACTTCACTTCTCTCTAGTGACGAGGGGAAATCCACAGGTCTTGCACCTGCAGAACAAGTCTTAGGTCAGCTCACCAACCACTTCTCCCTCCTCAGGGCCGGAGTTTAGCCAATTGTGTCCTTGGTTGTCTGGGGGAAGGAACAATAGTAGTGAAGATAGCAGCTTTTAGTATCTGGAAGAAAATATTAGTGCAAAGTGAATTTTAAAAGAACCTATATGCACACTTAGATTCCTCTAGTTTTACATTTTCCCACGAGCTCAATGCCGAAAGCCCTTTCTATTCAATTGCAGGATTACAGTAGACTTTCTTCTAAAAAATTTAATAAACCTTTGGGAAGGCCTGTTCTCAGGTAGATTCCCAGAGGAAGCCTTTTTGGTCTGTTCAAGAAACCAGCTCTCTTCTTCACAGTGTTTTTCTGGGCTCACCTGTGATATTTCTTGCTGACACTGCGACCAAACCAAGAGTCAATGCCTCCCTTCTGCCTCAGGCTGACTTTTTACCTCTCCGACCATGTGGGGAAGTGTCCCTTTGACATCTTGCCACTTAGCAAGGTACCCCAAGTCAGCTGAGAAGTGGTAAAGCATCAGATGAATGCTCTTAAGATCTTTTATCGATTTTTAAGCTAACTCATTTTACCTCAGATTTGTGGCAGGCTTAAGTGTACACATCCACTCGCTTATAGATGGTTACTATGTCTCGGCCATCATCCTGTGTATGCCTACCCCCATTCAGCCTTAAAGGTTTGTCATCACTCATTTAGCAGCTGTATCAGCACATGGGAGACTGGGCTGAAATGGTCTGCTCTCCCCTTGCTGTAGTTCAGAACAGAAATCTAAGACATAAACCACATTTTGGGACAAGGATCGATACACATTACTGTATGGCCTGTCTTCATCCCTGATGAGGTAAAAGGCTCGGCATGGTCAGAGAGCTGTAAATTCTCCAACGTTGTATCTGGTGGTAATGACAGCACTGCAGTGAGGAACAGGGGGCTGAACAGCTGCTGTGATTCTCCATCACTTTCCTCACAGATATCACAGAAAGTATCTTGCCCCAACTCTGGGGACTCTCCTAAATGTGAACGTAAAACATTGCTTGCAGTGTGCTCGGAAACTGTCATAACAGCAACCCTGAAATGGGGAGGTTCCTGCAAGTTCTGTATTGCCAGTGAGCTGTGGGGAGTTGTTTTGCTTTACACCGTTTGTCTTTTCTATTGCTCTCCTGACTTCTTGGTTTTTCAGGAATGGGCCTGTTTTACTGGCCAGAAGCTAGTACAGTCTTACCGGGGCTCCTTTTGTGCAAGAGGTGTTCACATAAATGCTATCACATAATAACAAATAGTTTCAATTAAATGAAAGCATGAGCAAGAACTGTGTGACAGTGCAGAAGTGCAGTTTCAGAAGCCACCAAGGACAGGAGGCTATTTAAATCCTTTTTTTCCTGTTTCTACAGTAGCTCTACTTTGCAGACAAACCAGGAACTCTTCAAGTTTTGAAATACACAGAAGTTAAAGTATTGGTCACACCTGTCACCTGTATTCTGTGCTGTTAATTTGATTGCGTGGAAAAATCACCTCTTCATGGTGATGAGACTGTTTATTGGGGACTGTACTAAAGCAAGAAGTAGAAAGCCAGCTAGATTTGCCATAGGTAGGCATGGCTAGCAGAAGTGAGCATAAGTAGATTATAAAAAGAAATCTAAATTTGCTGAGTCCTCAGTGATTTCATTCAGATCTCATGGTTTAAAGGCAAATTGCACTGTTTCAATGTCTGGCAATCAACAAGATTATATGGTAAGAGTTGTTTTGAATAAACTGTGAAATATGTTTGGAAATAATCTCTTTCCCTTCCACCTGAAACTTATGCTGCATTTTCAACATCCTTGACAGCTTTAGCTGATTTATTACCAAGCAGAAAGTTTGTTAAAGAGGGGGAAACTGAGGCAAATGGAGCTGACATGATTTGCTGAAAGGCACAAAGGCAACCATAAGGGAGCACAAGGTCTTAAGGCACTTTCTTGGGACTCAGAGTCCATTTAACTCCCAAATTTGTCACACACTTCCAGTGTGAACATGGGCATATTGCACTCTCCCCTTAGTCTTTCCCCTTTCACTAAAATTAGTCTGATAATTGTTTCTATCTATACTCTGACTTGTTTGTTTTAAGTTCACAGGGACAAGGAATACCCTGTGTTAAAAAGCCAGTGATGCAAATTTAGCAGCATACAGGTTGGCAGGAACACCCAGACTTCCCTATTTTCTACTGATCTCTATGCCCTTATCATGATGCCACTTGCCAAATAAGATTTGCTCTTTCTTCCTCTTCTCTCCACTGAGAAAATCATCATTAGTTGCAGTTTCTTTCCCTTATTCTTTCAAGATCTGGTCCAATCCTCCTCATTATGACCCCAGCCTTCCCCTCCCAGTCCTTGAAGCAAATTGCCTCCCTCAAGCCTGCTTAACCTATTTAAAATGACAAGGGAAGTTTCAACACTAAAACTCGACCTGTGCTTTCTGTGCAGCCAGTGTGGTGAAAGCCAGGCCTACAAATGTCTTTCACCAAGCTGCTTGGAAAATTTAAAAGGGAAAAAAATGTATGAAAGCCGCAGCCCAGACTAGAACTGTAGAGGAAAATCAATTTAAATGTAGACCACAAAGAGGTTGGATAACACAGACCTCATCAGCTCAGTTCCACTTATGCAACTGCTTCACTCAGTCTCAAAAAGTCATTCTTCTAGAGCTTTAACACAAAAGGTAACTCCATCAAATATTCCACTGAACGCGACAGTAACAGCCAGCTCTTTCAAGCACAGCCCTTCCACGCTGTCATATAAACCCATTATGCTGAATTGCTGCGACTACCTCACTGCCTCAACACTGCATAAATAGAGTCCCTCTGTACTTGTGTCTGGTTCCATAAAGCCCCTTCAAACCCCAGAAAAATTGAAGGTCTCACAATGAAAGCCACTGGGAGTGGGGAGAGAAAGGTCTGGTAATAAGGCAACTTGTGAGTGAGTTTGGTGACAACTTTGAGGGATTTTAATTCAAACTCCTAGTGCTTTTATTTGAGAGAGTGAAAACCTTGATGCTGGCAATTATCAGAGGTAATAGATGTCATTATGTCCTTTCTACAGAACATATAATTATTGATGCTCGTAGGCTGAGTAATCAAGTACAAAACCGTAGCGGATACAAACAAGCTGACTTGATGCCTTCAATCAGAAAAACAAGTTGTTATCCCTGCACTTTTTTTTCTAAATATACTTGGATGCACTTGATTTAAGGTTTGAAATTTCACATGGTGGATCATAGCCATAACCCATTCAATTTCTCTGCATCTAAAAAACATGTTTATTGTGAGGTATTTTGTCTCCTCTTTATGGATCTCCTTCCTGTTCTGAAAAGTCACAGGCCACTTCCATGCCCATAATTAGCTCTGTCTCAGACAGGGGTTTTCAGAGAATTAGATGCCTCAAAAGCTGCATCGTTGAGTCTCTAACCTTCCACGCAGGCAGAAGTGCTCTGCCTGTGCGGAGCTGGGTCAGAACGACTGGGACTGCTGCAGGATTCACAGCCCCAGACTCACAACCCACGAAGAACTCACAACTGCCATGAAGAAGGATTGAACCTGCTCGTGAACCCTTCTTGTCCACTGTCTTTTGTCAATTCTTACGTATCTAAACATAGACCTTGACAGGAGGTGTGGGAAAATGTCAGTCAGATGCTATATAGCTATCCAGATGTGAAGGTGAAAGGCTGAAAATACCTCCAGGTGTTGTGACTAAAGCAGGGAGGACAGATCTTCCCCACTTTGCTACACACAGCAGCCAAAAGGACCCACCTGCAACACCTGTGAGACTCACCATGCGTTGCTGCAGGAGTTCGGTTGCTATCACGTTACCCTTTCTACTCCCTCAGTAACTGGAGCCCTAGCTCGTAAATCAACCCAATGTGTGAAGTGGAGATACTATTACAAGCTTACATCAGCCTGGACAACGTCTCAGCGATGGTGGTTAAAAAATGCAGGAAAACTCATCCTGGAAATCAAACTAAACTGACAGAAAAAATTCATTGTTGCCAGCTATAAAGTTGTACTTTGGCTCGCTAACTCTGAACTGTTTATTACCTTCCCATTGCTTCTCACCTTTTCCCCACTCCTGTCAGACCAAGACTTTGCTCCTAAGTCATCTTCCTTTCCTCCCATCCCAAATAGGCTTCATTACTTCCATTTGAATCCTGTTGGCTTTGTGCTTTGTATCTCTTCCGCAGAGGTCTACCTTACCTACTTGCCTGCTACTGCTCACACAGTAGTAGTCGAGACCCACTGTTTGCTGCTCTTCACATCTTTCTCCTTCTCTCTAGTCTTGTTGTTTAGAGAAGTATCTTTTTCTCTCCTCCCCAACAACTGTTCTTTCCTCCTTGAAGTACATTTCTCGAATGATTGCTTTCTCTTTTATTCCCCTACAGCATTTTTGATTCTTCTCACCCACCCCTAACTATCTAATTTTCTGTCTATTCATCTCTCAGGTATTTCCAAATATCAGGACTCATGATGTTTTTTTCTTCTATTGTACAAAGCTTTGGAATTTCTTTTTGCTGTGAATAATACGCCACAACACATAAGTGCATTATTACAATTATTTAATAATAATAAACCATATTAGTGTGTCCAGACATCCCAGCCTGCAGCTCCCCAAAATAACTGAGAGGGATTGCAGAAAGAATAAAGAAGCTGAGCAGATACTCAGACAAGAGAAGGGATCTGCTGCAGGTGAACAGAGCAAGACAGTGCCTCAGCGAAGTGACTTTGATTTATGTTCCTGCAAAAACCGGGCCCCAGCTTTACCATTCTGTTACTGTGACATATATTAAACAGGAAACTCTAAATTCAGGAAAACATTAATCAGCTTCCATGTTTAGCAGTAGAGAAATTATGTTCATCATTTTCCAAAAGCCCTGTGATGTTTTTGCCTCTACGTGACATTTTGCTACTTCATTGCTGTTTCCATCTCCAACTTCTCATGTCAGAGTACATGACACTTAGAACAGCTCAGTGAAACATTTGAAGCTGGTTTTCAGTTACTTTGTCATGTTTAAACTCCCAGCCTTCTATTAATTTCACTCTTCGTGATTAAGTAAATACCTCCTTATGAGAGAAAAAATTAACTACAGCAAAGATATAATTGTTTTTCTTCACACGGTTATTCAGTTAAAATACTCAGTTTCTGCTCATTTAAACTTGAAAGGAAATACATTCCAGGCAGAGTTCTGACTGAGTTGAAAATATTATAAATTAGGCTGTTATAATGGGTCTAATTGTGTGGTTTAATTATTAGATTATACAGTAGAATACAAAGTGGGTATTTTGTTAGATGAAGACGGTGTCATCTGTCTGACCAAGGTCTTTTGGTAAAAACTGTAGGCTTTAAAAAGTCTTTCATTTTTCTGGTGTGTATAATTTTTCAAGGCTGGACAACTACTGAAAACACTAATTACCTATACTAATAATCATAACCACCCAAATGTTAATTGTATATATGAATAGTAAAACTACCCAAACAAGTCATCAGGTCACTTATTAGGACAGCAGACATCCCACTCATAGTGCATAAGATCCAAATATCCAGTATATATAGTTTTACCCTTTGCCATACCTCTCATTCCTTCCCCAAATTAACAGTGGAGCTGCTGCGGGACTGTATGTGATCAAATGGTGCTAAAAAGCATTCATGAATAAAAGCGGCCTCTGGAGCTGACACACTGACTGTGCTCTTCCTACAAGCACCCGTATGACCAAACTTCAGTTCACTGGATTGTTCAAAAACTAACTAAAAACATGTGAAATGGTAACTCTGAGAGTATGTTGGAGTGATGCAAAGCCATGTCCTTTTCTCTTACAACTAAAACTGTGGCTTTTGTAAAACTCGGTTGCTTAGTGAATAAACAACTCTTCTGTCTTAGAGATTCATTTTTTCTTGAATGGGATCCTGTTGCCTACAGATTCTTAGTCATTCAGTTTTGTTGTCCTAGAGAAAATTGGTTTTATCCTCATGTTTCCTCTTGGGCTTGGCTGTTTAAAACCTGCAAAGACTTGGGGGTAGCCCTACTGTGGCCATTTTAAGTCTTCCTCCTGTCATCTCTCTCCCAATTTAACTGCTATGAACTTCAGCTGTAGGGTTTTCTTTTCCCTGTTCTATGGGACTGCTATATTTTCACAGACCTGATATTGTGAAATGCTGAGGAGTTCCAAAAGAACTCAAAATACTATTTTTTAATAATGTCTTTTTTTTGTAATGAATAAAAGTCTGGACTGACTTGATATGCATGCTATTTTTCCACTTATGAAATATGAATTTGTGCATACAGTAATATTAATATTTTTCTTTTTGGAAGGAGTCCAGCATTCTGTTGACTTGCAGTGAAGTTTCATTCAAGCAGCACAAATAAGGTCAAAGACAATCTCTTCTTAATTAAAGGGAGCACATGGTATTGATTTAATAGAATTTTAACATTACTTAATGACATCTAGATATTATGTTCAGAGCAGAAAGACTGACATTTTATTGTAATCAATATGTATTTTATTAAAATCAATGTGCTCCATGAACTTTTCTACAGAACCTTAATAACATCTAATCTGCCACACTACAGAAATGGAGAGCATGTCATCTGAAGGGAAGATTCTTTGATATAAGAATTGCTATATGTATAATTCAGATGTTTGTTTTGATTTTTCTTAGATGCCAGTGAATGCAATTTGTATCATTAAAAGTGACATCACAAATAATTTCAGAGAGCCAACAGGATTGAGACCTGGAGAGAATAGAGATAATAGTATGGGCAATATTTGTCTTCCTGGTTTAAATTCAGCCCTGCTCAAACCTGTGCATAGCGGGACAGAGGTTTCAGTCCCGGATAGCCCTCAGTCGCTGAGTGAGCCCACTCTAATATATTCCCCTGAAACGCAGTCCTGATGCAGAGCCACCCTGGTAGCCGATACCTTCTCAGTCTCAGTACACACTCCTAGGCCTGAAGAACATCCCAGTTCTACCAAGGCTCTCTGAAGGCCAGGGCTTTAGTGAGTGAAGTAGGAATGCGAACATGCTTGCACTGCTACCGGCCTTTGCTCTGACTAAAATAAATTGCTAGCAAGTTTTGCTCGCTGCCCAGCAGCTGGTACACATAGTGATGTTTGACCACCTACTACAGCTACTAACAGCCATTGCATTATCTCAAGTGAAGGGAAGCTGTGCTTTGGACCTGAAGGGTCAAGTTTTGTCTTTTGTAACAATATGAAGAGATAGGGTCATTACACCAGCAAGTATTACATGACAATATCTTTGGCTGATCACAATCTAGGCTAAGCTAACATCAATGCTTTCCTTAGCGGTCCACTAAATTGCCCGAGTCCTTTGCTAAAAGGAATGTGATTCTCTTTCACTTTTTTTTTTCACCACAATAAGCTATCTCAAAATTATTTTTAAAGAGCATTTCTTGCCCGAAGAGCTACTGGACAAATTATCCAATCTTCTTTTGTGATTCATTTTATTTATTTCTTTTTTCGAGCAGCTATATTCAGAGAATAAAAGGAGTGAAAGTTGACAGGCTTGTTAACCATTCCTTTAATTGTCCCCTTTCAACCTTCTTCAGTTCTATTCTTCATCCTGTGCACAGGGATCAAGAAATAAACAGAATATTGCAACTTTGAGAGATCTCCAAAATATTATTTTGCATCATGCATACCGTGCATATGGTAGCACTGAGCTCTCTTACCTGGTCATACAGACAGCCAATTATTTCTTCAGTTACTTCTGTTGTGTTTCACCCAGCATTGCAGTATTGGTAATATCAGAGAACGGCCATCACCCACCGTTCCTTGCTCACCATATCTTCAGTGAAGCTCTTAAAAAAGGGGGGAGGAGAGGGGAGGGGTTGGCATGTTGCAGCGTAAAACTGTCCAGCTGAAGGTTCACCTAGTTTGGGGGTAGTTTTGGAAAAGACTTGAGTGAACAGAGAGCAATTTCAGTGTATATTGTCCAAAATGACAAAATGTAATATGTGAATCCATGGTGTACGCTTTCATTCCCTTTCTTTCTGGTGTGTTTCATTTGATCATTTGGGCACACACAAAAACAAAGATGGATGAAAACCAGCTGCCATCTAGAGAGTTTTGCAGGAAAAGCTTATGCCTTTCTCACAGCTCCAGCTTGAATCAATGGACTTGATGCCTCTCAATTTGCAGGCTGTGCTCCCAGTTTTAACAGAGTTTATATTCATCAGCTTGTGATTCATCTTGAAGGCTTACTTTTAATTACCTGAAACAGAAATGAGCACAGTTTTTTTGTGCCTGCCATGATCACAAAACCTGGTAAGAATTGATTTGAGTCTTCCTACCTCAGCCAAGGAGAGATTAATAGTACAGAGTTTTCTGAGGAGGGCTGTACAAAATGCTGGGGTAAAAATATCAATACAAATTAAGGAATGGCAGAAAGGTATTTCCCTTATCGAGTAATATTTATGAGAAAAAGTTAAGATAAACTAAGATCAGCAGTATATTATACCTAGAATTGTGTCTCAGATTAGCTTTCAAAAAACTCCTGTTGTTCTGGGTATGAAACCTGCCCATCTATATGCATTTTATGTCTCATTTGCCCATAATCTTGAACATTCAGGCAAGGATAGGAAAATACAGGTTTGGACCTGGGGACCTAAGACACCCTTCCTTTAAGATTTCAATGTAAAAACAAAGCAGTGTAAGACTCCTCTTTTTACAATATCTACCTGTATGTCTGTCCTATAAACAGCATATTTACTCTTCAGAATGAGTACTTTCCGATTCTGGTCTGGCTTTTAACTGAAATCCTACTATATAGCTTGATTTCTGAGCAATTATTTTGTGTTCACTACAAAGCAAGGTGATGGAAAACCAATTTTGGCACAATAAAAACAGAACAAATAAATAAACAGAACAAAAAATATATATAATCAGTACAAATTTGCTTTCCAGAAGGAATCTTAAAAGATGTAGCCCAAAAGACTATTACACAAGAGCTCGAAAATGAGTAACATGGGAAAGCCTTTAACCTAATTATGGCTTGCTTATTACTTTATTGGCACTATCAGATTTTCATCGCTGAGCCAGCAAAACTTCTGTAGCCTTGCCTGCTGTCATTACTCAATGTTATCTTTTATTTATACCAAATTACAAATGTACATGTGGCACTTTACAAACAAACAGGCGATGCGGGTTGTGTTTCTTGGCTTCATTTTGTCAGTGTTATACGTGATACATAGCTTCAATGGCATTTTCTTCAAGGTCATCCCGCTGCTGAGGTCTTCTGAGAGCAACAAAACTAGAGTCATAAATTTGCACCCATAGGAAACATCCAATTGCTCCCATGGGTGTCCACATTCAGTTGTCAAACGCTATCCTCTGGCTGTCTTAACCTTGGAAGAGCTGCTCAACTTCTCAGCAGGAATGTTTTATGAGCGTATAAGGCAGCATTTTTATGCTTTTCATAGTGAGAGTGAAACCCATATAGTTGGCCTCCTGTTTCATGTTTTCCTGCAACAAGATCTGTCTTTCTGTTGTTGGCAAGGCAGCAACACGGCATGAACCCATACGGCTGCTCAGCAGTGGATCAGTCCGCTGGCCTGTTGAGTCAGAGAACAGGAGGAAGACTATGGCACTACTCCATGACTCAAGTTACACTATCCAGAAAGGCCCTACAGGTAAAGGAGCACCTCAGAAGATAAGGTACCTGGAAAGCTTATCCCTTTGGCCCCAGTACAGATATTAGGACTGTATGATTCAGATCTTGCATCTTGTTGGGGAAGAGACCTGAAAGTGTTGCTAAAAGTCTGCATTAGAGTATGCCCAGAGGCACCTGCATCCTCACAAGGCTAAGCGCCAGCCACCGAGTCCCATTCCAGTGCAACAGCAAGACATCCCTCTGCCTGCCTCACCTACAAGGCCCATCCTGATAGATAGGTCCCAGCTACATCTGCAAGGCCAGGCCCTATACAAAACCGAAGAAATAAAAGGAAATGGTTTCCTCTTTTTTTCCAAATGTTAGCCAATATGTGGAAGACTACTGAACTGTTCTGTATTAGCTAAATAGCAGAGGAGATACAGGGAAAGTTGTACTCCTGTTTCTCACCCAAGTGCCCTATTAGCCTAGACAGCCCGGCCCGATCACTCTCTCTCTTTCTGTAGATGTTTCTCTAGATCAGTCAATACAGAATTACTTCGCACAAACTGGAACAGCTTCAAGAGTAATGATTAAATGTATCTCCACAAGCCCTGCTGTTCAAGGAATGTATTCTAGGAGAAGTCTATCATGAATACCTGAACTCACCTAGAGCTCATGCAGCCAGCATCATCTAGGATTTGGGACTAAGCTAAAGCAGGATATGATGAGGGATGGTAAGAGACATTTCATGGAATGAGCAATGATTTACTGAACTGAGCATTTATGGTTGGTTTGTGTAGCAACACATCCCTGGAGGACTCCATATATTACTTCTTATAAAAATACTAGTTTTAGTGTACGCCCAGAAACCTGGGAATTATAGCAGAGCACATCAAATGATAGAAATAAAAAATAAAGAACATCCCCTAATGTTGGTTTTGGGGAACAAAAGGGCTAAACTCAATACCTCATGAGCATAATACTTTGTGCATGACAGGCAATGAATGTTTGTGGAAAAAAATGTGCAAATCACCATGATTTAATATATACTTCTCAGTTTTAAAAGTAATTAAAACACATCATTTACTATTCATTATTTCTTATTCCTTTGAAAGAGTTCCAGAAGGAATGCTGAAAGTCACTACGGATAGAATTAATCTCATTTAATTTAACCATACACAATTTAGGTGTCTCATCTAAACTACTCATTTAGTCTTTCTCTGTAGTCACTGGAGGGACGGAGGGACTACTCCATGCCTAGATGATAGACTTGTTTCGGAACAGAATGGAATTGCTTTCTGGAGATGGAGTGATGTCTCTATACTGACCATAGAGGAGGGCTGGATAACTAACTAAAACAGGTTTTTTAATTTCACATAGTTGGAGCTCATGAATCCCATGTCATGTGATTTTTGGAGACCAATTCTCTAAATAACAAATGATGCTTAAATGAAAAAAGTCTCATAAGACTCAGGCATGTGCCTATTAAAAATGGAAAAAAACTTACTCATAACAAACATCATAAAAGAATGGAATTATGGTGGATTAACCACAAATTAAATCATCAAAAATTTTAAAATACCTGTTATTCATATATATAATCCAGCCTTTTTCACAGAGAAGGAATTTTTGGTCCCTTTATTTTTATGATTTTACTGGGATGTAGGTTAAAATGCAAGCATCTTAGATACATAGACATAGTCAGTATTAATTTACAGCATAATTTGCAAGATGCTAAGAATTCTAACAGTTCCTGAGAAATGACTGACCTCAACTAATTTTAACTGAATCTGAGAGCATTCAGGCCCCCAAAGCTCTGGGTCAACAATTCATTTCAATGGGAGACAGGAATCTAAGCAGTATTTTACAGGTTTGAGTCACACAGCTTTGTGATCTTGAAGAAACAAGCCATTATTGCTTTATATCCTAGGTTCTGACCAAGGAAAGGATTTAAGCAAATCCTTATGTTTTGCTTTGCTATGATCAGAAACATTGACTTTTTCCTAAAGAAAAGGTATTTTCTTGTATGAGGATGCCAAAACTTAAGCCTCCTAATTTCACCTGTGCTTTTCATTAGAAAAAAGAAAGAAACTAAATTTTGTCCTAAAAATGACAACTTGTAGAGCATTTCCAGTATGGTGTATAACGTACTTGTGGGAATGCATTCTTGGTTTTTGCAAATCAATGGAAAATATGACCTGCTACTAGATACATCCAAGAAATATATTGACTTGCAGCACATTCACTCTCAAGTAATCTTAATTTCAAATTATATTGATGTCCCTTCACAATTTACCCTGTTGCATGGGTAGCCTGTCAAGCCCAGATGAAAGGCCAAAGTGAATTTTTTCACTTAGAAAATGTCTCTTCAGAAGAGAATATTCCTTCTCTTTTTTTACACAAATGCTGAATAAACAACTTTTCAATAATACAAAGTAATGAATTGCAAACTTGCCAGAATCCAATTATTAATCTGATATTCAGATATTTATTTCATTCCTTGTAAGAATTCTGCAAGATCAGCACTGAATAATTGCACTTTCTGAGAGACTTCCATGCTAGCCTGCATTTAAAAGAGCATTCTTTAATATAATAGTGCTGCAGTGCCATGAGGATACAAGCATATTTTGTGCACATTCAATAATTGTCTGCCCCAGTGAAAAGAAAAAACATTAAGTTATATTTGCTGAATGTGATGTTGGTAAAGGGGGTCCTATTTTCAATATTGTAGGTGTGCTACACAGTCCATTTACTTTAATAAAACAAACAATGATGGAAATTACAGAAATTGGGTACATTGAAATTAAAACCTATTTTTCGTAATTAGAAAACAACTTTCATGCAAGCATAATGCTATAGTACAACTCCACAAACACTTTAATCTCATAAAACTCAGTGGTATTGCTCAGAAGTGTAATACTGCTTTTTCTCCTCTCTGTGACACTTGTTTCCCCACCCACTCCTGCATTCTCTTCTGCCACCTGGATAACTTTATCTGGTTCAAAAAATACCATGGCAACAAAGAAATAAAAAATTTTTTCGAATTCATCATTTTTCCACTCTGATCCCCTGCATGTCTGTATAACTCTAGTGTCAGTGGAAAGACAGGGGTAGAGGTAAGGTGGGACCACCCCTTTTGGCAACATTACTAAGATACGACATACTAAATTGATTGTGGAAATATGAGAGGCGTAGCAATGCAGAAAAGAGATTTTCTGTGATCAAACCACTTGCTTAAAAAGAACTGTTCTTCCCAAAGGCCGTGTTATTTATTAATGTATGGCAACTGAATATTTCACAAATCTTCCCCCGTTTCTATTTTTTAAATATTTGAAAACTTATATGTAAGAAAAGCTTCACCTTCTAAATACATAGCACTTGTTGACATGTATGAAATGACCATAATTTCTGAACACATAGAAAACAGAAACAGACAGGAAACATTTGCTTATTAAGATCCACCCCCAACTGTAGCTGATATTTTGTACTATAATTGCCTTTTTAACCTTTTTCATACTTCTGGTGTGTAAATGAGCTAAAAATCTACACTACTTTTCTCTCTGGACTCTAATTGTCGATGAAGGACTCTGAATGTGATGTGTGGTGAGAAGACAAACACGATGCAAGATCACTTGCTTTCCACTCCTGCCTGAGCCTAGGATGAGCCGAATGTCATGGGCCAAAGTGGGCTAATGAATAGTGCTCGTTGTCCCTCCCACCGACCTTCAGTAAACGGGATGGTGCTTCAGTGACGAGGCCACGGATAGCTGTTTCTCAGTGGCAACCGCTGTACAGAACAGTATCATTGCTCTCTTGTCCTTTCTGTGCTGGTTTTGACTAGAAATCCCATCCATGACTTAAGAAAAAGATTTTCTTTTTCATCCAGAGCTTATTGAAACCTAGGAATTTTAGAAGACTGGAATTTTAATGAGAGGACTAGGATAAGTCTAGGTATTTTAGGGAGAACACCAGAACAAAACATCAAGCCCTTTTCCTTAAAAGAGCGATCCTGCTTATCTATGACTCATTCCCCTGTGACACTGTAGGGGCTTTTGAGATCCAAGTGGAAAGTTCTGATTTTTTTCCTTCAGCAGACAATTGTCCATCTGCATAATACATGTCATTTAAAGTCATTAGACAATCTGGAGAGTGCAGTAAATAAGTGATAAGAATGTTGTATTGCTTTCTGCTATATAACTGCCTACAATATAATTTATCCCTTAAGCAAAATGAAATGATCGCCTACAAAAACTATTCAGCTAGTGCGAATAATTGAAATGACCACCCAATCTGTGGTTCAGACCTGTCATATCGTTTTCGCAGAGAAAAAAAGTTTTATAAAATCAGTGAAAATTGCTTTTCTGATTCTACTCATAGGTAATGCAGAAACTTATTCCCAGCAAACTTATATTATAGGAAAGAGAGGTATATTTTTAACAGGTATTATTCCACAGGCATTAATATTAATGTAAAAACATTCTCTAAAAGGCTCAGGGCTACAGAAACAAAACTTGGGAAGCCAGATCAAATAGAGAATAAACCTTGGTCTCTGGGCTGATGCACTATGCGACTTGATGAACTCATCCTTGATGAACAGGACTTTTTATCAAAACATTACTGCTCTGAGGAATCCACAGAGATGCCTTCAAAAAACTTCTGGCATACTTCAAAAAGAGTCAATACTGAGAGATGTTTTCAACAGCAGGAGATTTATCTATACACTGAAAGTAATTAACATGTCTGTTATGTTGTATTTGTTCTGATGTAAGAGGAATAACTTAAACTCTTGAATGAACAGGAGGGCATAGGTGGAACGAGTTGTGACAGAAAAGAATGTGACTGTGTATGGAGGCCATACAGTGCAACTCTGAAAACAGAAATCCCCTCCATGTTGTGAACTTTTTCATATTTTACAGTTCTTATTTACTGTGCTGTCTCACTTTTAGCTAGGTTTAATAATCATCATAATGAGCACACTATATTAACTCTAGCTAATAAAGACTCTCTTCTGCCCTCTGTCATATCACTAGTATTTACTCTGGCAGAGCGCTCTGTTTCTGAGGGAAATTGTGAAGAAGATAAAATAATTTCCTCAGTTCTTTGAGTCTGGATACCATGTAATCATATGGCTGGCCAGCTCTAAGGTCTGCCCTTGACTTAGAGTGGGATGGCCAGTCCAGCTATTCACAGGTAAGTAGCCTATGCTGATACATGGATTGGTTGGGTAACCTGAGTATCGAGCAGTGGAAAGAACTGAGTGAGCCAGTAGGGCTGCCGTGTCCAGCATGGCAGGGTCAGCATATAACACAAATGAAAATCCCAACGTAGGGGTCTGGGGAGTTCGCTGCTTGCAGCTGTTCCAGGACCTCTCTTTTCCCTTGGTTCTCTGAGGTATGGGATGATTTCCCCGGGATATAGAAATATGACTTGCAAAGTCAAGAAGGTTGGCCATCCCCAGGTCTACCGTGCTTAGCACCTACTTTACTTTGTTTGTTTTGGTTGGATAGAGAAAGCGTTCCAGGATCTAGGGCTGTCACTTTTGTGATGAGCTGCTTTATGTAAAAAGAATTATCAGAACATCAACCAGAAAGATTTTGAAGATGTGCATGCCTACTCTCTGAGCATTCATCACTGCTCGGGTGGCAGGAAAAGACAAATGTCATTGTCTGCATGCATGGGCTCAGGCAGGGAGAATGTTTTTTGTGGAAATATGAAATCAGCACTGACCAAGCAGGATGATAGGTACTGCAGTAATCTGCACTGTTTGACTCTGAACTGACAGTGTTCTTCTCTTATGCACTTATACAACATTGCATTGCATCCTTTGGCTGATGCACAGGAACAAATTTCAGGAAAAAGTCCTCCTGAAGAAATAAAACGGTTCTCCATATACATCAGAAAGAATCCTGAGTTCTGGGAGTCCACCTCTGGAAGAAATGAATTACAAAACTAACTTACTTAGCTTATAAACTCTTTGAGGAAGGCTTATAGTTTCACTGCATGAGCACGAGGTACAATGGGATCTTGCTTAGGATCATATGAATAATTTATGGTAACTGTCTTCCAGAGATCCAGGAAAAATTTTTCTTCCAGGATCCTATCCCAGTGCTCAAGGAAGCACACAAGCTTTATATTATTTCTGGGGAAAACAAAACAAAACAAAACAAACTTTTCAGGCTTATCCAAGGTCCTGATTCCTGGCCTTTCTGTAATTCCACTGGTCTCCATTTGTGATCTTACAGAAGTCAGGATGCACCAAAACAGTCTCAATTCCATGATGGGGGCTGGGTGCATAAGTGTAGTTATTTGAATGGTCCGCTTTCTGTATACCAAATGGACCCTAAAATAGGAAAGTTTTCACTGCCAGAAGCTAAAGTGACCTCAATATTTATTATACAGTTAATATATCCCTTCAAGAAATCCTTTGAGGAAAATAACCTGAATCTGTAGAGGTCTGACGAATCCTAAATGGAGAAACTAAAAGAAATATTTATTCTTCTGTCTAGGTAGCTCCTAAAGACAACAGCAAATCTGCAGGCATATTAAATCAATGGCCCAGGGTATTCTGTGGAAGTAAGGGAAGGAGAAGACATTCTCAAACACAAGAGCAAAGACTCTGCAGTTTACCACAGTGTTAATTACAATGCAAAGCATGAAAACTTACTTCTGCCCCTCTAAAAGAAACGTGCTCACTCAAATAATGAATAAAATACAAGGTTTTTTCTCATAACAGTATTAATCTACCCTTGTATAACACCTCACTGAATATGTGAGGCAAATAGACTGTATATCACCTGCACTACAGGAGGACTACTCTCCCAGCTGGCTTCTCCCATGAAATGAGGTCCTTCTAACTTTGGCATTTTCTTCCTCCACTGATACAAATTTACCCAAATATATTGATTTTGCAGTCAAACTCTTCCAGCTTCCCCTGACTTACATCATTTCCAGGAATAAACTCTCTAGACATTTTAAGTATAAACTTTATTTAAGCTCCAGAGGGATCAGATGTAGTTTTATATCTTCAGTTGGCAGCTTGAATCAGAATATGTATGTGCCACCAGGATGCCTGTCCCCTCTCTATGCTTGACTGGAAATAGAAGGGTCTGCAACTTGCTGGAAAGTCTTTTTTACCAAGTTTATTAATGACTAGAGTGGTTCCACTAAGGATCCATCTGGATCCTGAATGCTTCTCAACACTCATCCACCCACTTCTATCTTACAATCTAAAATTAAATGTTAAATTAAATAAGCTGAAGCCTGCTGGAAGAAGTACCATCTTGTTCCTTGAGGCCTTTTGGCACAGTTTATAGTCCCTATATTTGAATAAATAAAATGTGGACAAAATTCTTCATCCACAGTTTATGACTTTGGGTCTAAGGGCCTAAGATATATACATTTATTTGGAAAAAGGTTCCTCATCTAAAAGTTTCAGAGGACTTTTTACCGAATCCTAGGATAATTGGGGTAAAATCAATATTTCAGCATTAAACAGAAATGTTGAAAAGAGGGCCAAATTTTTAATGTACCCATTTCTGGTGGAGGTGAATGCTTAAATACTTTTGATAATATAAATACTTCGTGATAAATACTTCATGATAATGTAGTCTGTTCAATGGAAGCAGTAATACCAAAAGAACTGTTAAACTGGCCAGCCACCAAAATGACAAGAAATGTGTATTTGTTTATTATTAGCTACATAATTGTTTAAAAGAGCAACAAGTTGTTAAAACCATTTTGAAAATTTGCTGCAGATACCAACTGAAACTAAAGTGATTTATCTGTAGATGATGTTTGGCACCAAAGTGAGGGTTGATCTTTCAAAACTCTGATTTTAAATGGCCTTTTAAAAACCTGTCTTTCAGTCACTGATTTAAATTTTTAATTTTTGCCAGCTACTCATTTGTAAAGAAAACTTCATATGCTTTACCACCTACCTCCCATATTCTATTTTTTATTCAAAACACCCTGTTTAGATTAGGAAGAATCGACAGATGATTATCTGCCCATTAAATCAAATCACTTGGCACCAAGAGATTCTAGCTTCTTGGCAGCAGGTTATTTATACTGAAGAAAGCTGGCAATAAAGAATAGCCAACCATTACAGTTCTAGCATTTGAAATATCTGTAATAACTCTTGATATGAAATATTAAGAGAATGGATGTTGGTTTTATTTATTAAAGTACCCCCTTGCTGAGGAAATATTCTTGAAAATTGTTGTTTAACGAAGTATATTAATTAAGTTCTACCTAAACATCCCATATTCTAGATTTGGGATTTATTTATTTTGGTCTGAAGATTTATTGCAGCAATTCAATACAGTTGGATGCCTGTCCTTCTGGTTTCATCCCAACAGTGTTTTTATTGTTCTTTCAGTATTTTATTCTTCTTTCAGTACATAAGCCTGTAAATGTAACCCCTGTTGATTTAAAGACAATGGTAGCCCTATGATTGTTCATATCAAAGAATTGCTACTTTAAGAAAAAGATAAATGGTTTTGTTTGGAATATTTGTTCTATGGATATACAAACTTTTAAAGTAAAAGTAAAGTCAAAAGAGTTTTGCCAGGTTTCAAAAATTTCAGAAACTCAGGGACACTATAACAAACCAGACTGAAATATATTGTGTTGGCATGTCTTGTGGACATGCCTTCTCATCAGCAAAATACCTAGCTGTTCTGTAAAGCACAAAATTAATCATAGGCTTCTCAAATGGCTAGAAATGAAACAAACTACTTCTTGACCAAGGAGCACTGTAATGAAAGGAAAGGTGGAAGGAAAAAATCTGTTAGAAAAAAGGAAAGGGTTCAAGATGGACTGTTATTAAAATACAGCAAAGCAGAGCCACGTGAGAAGAGCAGAGGAAGAAAGAAGATGTCTGTTGGTGTCAAGAATGCAAAAAAAAATGCATTCTTCAAGTTTTTGCTAGTACAAATACATTACTTTTTGCAGGGTGCAGCAAATGCTGAATAATTGTTGGGAATACACACTCAGGCATCGGCAGTGCCTGAGAGGATGGCTGGAAAAAGAGGGGCCTGGCTTACCTTTAGGAAGGACTATCAGGATAGCCTTTGATCTTCAGAAGACCTCTTTCCAACAGACCAGTGGTAGGAAAGGAAAGTTCAGGAATGAGAAAAAGAAGGTAAAAGGGACAGATGCATTCTCCTGAAACAACGGAGCAGTCATGCGCAAGGCAGGACTCACAAGCCAGAGAGGGAGAGAGGCAGAGAAAGAAAGAGCAAGAGCAAGCAAGCAAGAAAAGCATCTCAGTGGCTCAGCTAGCACCAAGTACTAATGTATCATGGTGGCCTACCCATATCTCCCCATCTTCAGAACAAAATGTGAAATGGCCTGACTGAAATAACAAATCCATGAGAGGGATGATGCAAGATAGATTACTGTACTTACGATTTGCCGTTTTATGCTCCAAAAGAGGACAGGTTTGCACAATGGAAAAAGCCAAAACTGCAATCTCTGTCACTAGATGTGCAGCTCCAAGCTGTAAACCTCCTACTTCAGCAAGTTTGAAGTTTAAATAGACATGATCCACTGAGAAAAAATACATAGAAGATATGAATCACTAGAGGGGTCGTACAGACATTTTAACAAAGTTTTAAAAAATCAGCAGTAGAAGGCTAGGACATCCTCTGCCCACATAGTACGTCTCCCCAAGTGTACTGCAGCAAAAGATTGGTTTGTGTATGTCCTAGAAATATATTGTAAGATCTCTTTACATTTTTCTATTACCGCCATCATTAGCATTAGCTATCATAACTCTGAATAGAGTTTTATTTTGTTGCCATAGCCTCAATAGCATTCACATTTTAGTGTTTTGCAGCTGGTGAATGTTTACAGCAGAATCACAGAGCCAAATATGATCACTAGTACACATTAAACAAAAAAAAAAAGTTTTAGAGGAAGAATAGATTTTTTGGTAGAAATAATTTTCCACATATAATGTATATTTTAATCAAATATTTTACAGACTTATTTCAAAACATGAAAATGAGTGTTTTTATAGTGGAAAAAAACTTTTTGATGATATCAAATTTTCCATATTACATGAGAGACTACATTCAGTGTTTATCAACATACTGGTAGTCTCCATGGAAATATCAAGTATTGTTCATTAAAGGTGTATTGAATATAAATGATAAGATTAAATGGAAGAAAATATAAAGAATTTGCCTCTAGTTCACTTTATAATTAAGGATAAAGAAATGGGATTATATTGATCCAATTAGTAGTGTTTTTCTCTAATCCTCGATTGTTTGTACAATGCAGTGATAATTGCCATTTGCTAAACTACCAACTGTGGAAAGGCAGATTTCACTGCTAATCTGACTGAAAGAGAAAGAAATATTAATAGTACGAATATCTCCCTTTGAGCAGTGATCACTTCTTTATGTTTGATCAGAAAGTGACAGAAATATTTTAGTGAATCTATATTTGCACTCCTACTAGCTAGCAAAGGATTCAAGATTAAAAAGACTTGAGAAAGCTGTCTCTTCCAGAGCATAGCCAAGTAAGTACTAATTTGAAAAAATGTCATAATAGATTTTCAAAACTGACCTTAAAGTGCTCTGAAGTTTTGAATGCCAATCTCTGAAACATTTTCAGGGAGAATGCATTTCAGTTGATGTCTCATCACAATTTCATAAAACCACGGACATTTAATATTCCTCAAGATAGACATCAAAATAAAGAAATCCCCCAAATCATTATGGACATTATGAAAATCTTAGCCACCCTCCCTTAAAATTATTTTGAAGTATAAAAAGTTGCCTAGCCAAGACACCTTAACATCTCTAGTAATTTAACAAAATTACCAGCTATTTCAACATAATATTAGAAGTATTTGCTCAGCAGACCAGAGCCTATAGAAAATACTACAATATGTGTTGCAAAGAGAAATGATATCATCCATACTTAACTGTGTTCTGCAACATGCTCAGAAGGCACAAGATTTGGACTATCCTGTCTTGGAAATTTTGGATAGGAAATTTCACAGATCTGAAATCTTCACAGAAAAACACTGCATTGCCTATTCCAGTCTTTCATAATGAGTGGAATCCAGCTCACCTCCACAGTGAAGGATGTATTCCCAGTTAGCTCCGCTCTGACCAGATATAGCTATGTAAACGATTGCCAAAATGTTAAACACAATCCAGAGACCAATGGGCAACCAGTATTTGCGCCAGAGCTCAGGGTCAAAGCTCATGGTGACTTAAGATGTTCCCCACCAGCTTCAGTTTAAAGGATGTAGAGTAGAACAATCCAGTACTGACAAAAACAAAAGCATGAATGAAAATGGCAAGAATCAACAGGTGAAAGGCCTTCAGCTTTCTAATCTTTTCAAAGTGGTTAAAGGGCTCATGTGTCATACTTTATTTTCTTAAGAATCTCCATGTAATTATGTATAATCTCTATTTTCTTAATAATCTCCAAATAATTATATTCTCTTCATATAATGTTACCTTCATCTGGAATTTAATACCACTGCCTTATCAGCTTGTGGCTGTTGCACAGTGCAATGCTTGAGAAAAAGTAGAAGAAAGTAAAAATTAAAGCATACACTGTAGGTGGTTTTAAAAATATTTTTATGTTTTGTTCTGTTGTATTTGAAAGGCATAGACAGCAAAAAGAAAATATATGTGTGACAAAGAAAGCACTTAATAAAATGTATGATTTGAAATCTGTGAATTGATCAAAGAACTGGAACAGTACAAAGTGAATATTTCACTTTAGTGATGATCCACCTGAGGGTAATATTCTGCAGAAGTTCAGATCTTTACAGAGATGCACTGCAGAATCCAGAAACCAAAGCTGATTTTGGTCCATTCAGTTTGGAATCGAGTTAAATCTACTGCTCAAATCCTGTCAAACACCTCTCAGTGTTTTTTATATTTTCTATTTCTGAAATAAATGCTTTAGTCTAAGATGTATCCCTTGTTTAAAAATCACACACCAAAAAAAAAAGAAAAAGAATGACAGCCAATAGTAATGAGTTTGTAGATATGGTACAATGAGGTTTTGGCTTAAAAGAAGGAGTTTTGAGATCTAAATCCTGTTTGGATTTCAAGCCTTTTAAAGTGTTATATCATTCTGATCAGAGGAGCTTATAGAAAAAAAGACAAACTGGGAAGTGAGAGTTGAGTTTGGCTGTTGAGTTATTGGCCCCTGTATTTACAGGTGCTTGGTTCCTAGGCTTGAGAGTTGAGATCACAGCTAGTCTTAACGGTGAACAGTGTCTATCTAAAGCAAGATTCATCTATTCTCTGAAGACAGAGGAATGAAGAACAGTATAATTAGGTGTTAAATTGATGGAGGTCATGTCAGTAGCAGGGCAAATAGTTTGCTTAGAATTGCAGTAAGATTGATCTCACTGTAGGTATCAGATTAATTACATTGTATTACTGAGGAGGTAGCAAACCCATCTGCTTCACTGTAAATATAAGCTCGTTGTCATGAGACCGAACATATCACTTAATTTTCTTGGTTATCAGAAGAAGTCATCAGTCTTTAAAAATAAAAGTTGATACAAAATTAAATGATACATTATTTCAAAGAAAAAAGTAAAAAGAAAGTTCTTGAGGAAAAAATATAATTGTTTTTCTTAATAAAAAACAGAACTGCAGACATGAAAACCTGAATTTCAAATGAATCAATAGAGCATATAGGAAAGCTCAGAAATGGAAAGAAAAGAACCCAAAGTGAGGCAGCTAGAAAGGAATATTTAGCAGAAAATCAACACATGCAAAATCTGCTGAGACATGATAAGGAGGCATCAACTACATCAGTGAACAGTTTGAGACACTTGAATGGAAAAACAACAGGAACGTACCTTGAGATGTTCAATGCAGAGTGAGAAAACTCACAGAATACTTGGAGCCAGGAATGGATACATAAAGTCAAGCACTGTTAAAAGCATATTCTAACAGCATATAAAAGACATTCTAATCACCACATCTAATTGCAAAGAGGAATAAAGCTCTAAAATGGCTTAAATGTCTTACATATAAAGAAGAATAATTAACAATCAAATTGAAGGCTGCTATCTTGACAGATGATGTATATTAGGACAATGAAAATGCAGTCCATAATTTGAATGCTGAAGAAAAGAAGAGACTTTCAGATTGTTATAAGTTTAGCGTGCTTTTTGTGAAACTTCAATTGATTTTAAATTAAAATTGGTTTAACAACAAAAAGTTTTCTTAAAACTGTAGAACTTGTTTTATATGTCTTTTTCTATCTTCATCTCAGATCAGCTCCTACCTGAGTCTGAAGAATAAATTTTCATAAATCACTCTGCTTAAGTTTGGATTGCCCAAAGCAAGATGTCCTAAATGAGAATTTTTCTTTCTTATTTAAAATTAGGCAACTTGTGCTTTCCACAAGGGTTGGATAAAATCATGGCCAGCTTTTGAACCCTGAGGCTAATGCTGTCACTGACACCACAGGAATCAGGAGCAAGGCTACAGTAAAGAAATCATAGAATATGTCTTCATTAGCAAGTAATCTAATACAACAACCGATCCGTAGAGCAAAGGAGTTGGTGTGTTGCTGTTCAGGGCCTTGCACCCATACTGTGTGCTTTTGTGTGAGGTGAGGGAACCTGAACTAGGTTTAGTCTCATGTCCTGGAGCAAATGCTCCCACCATGCATGTGTCATTCAAATATCTCCCAAACATCCTTGTTATGGACTTTCTGTCTCCACTGGGGTTGAAGCGCGTTTGGTGACACCTGAAGAAAAGATCCTGAAATAGTCTACTTTTGCATGCACCAAAACCATTCTGTGGACAGAACCAATGCACTGTAAACAGCAAAATCAAGGGTTTCACTTCAAAACCAAATAATTCCTACAAACCAAATCATTAATGTAGACATAGTGATCTCTCTGGACCAGACAAGACTCCTATCAGAGATTCCTCAAAACATCTGAAGTACTGAATGAAAGTAGCATCAGTTCCTAGCTATAAAAACTTACAAAAAAAGTGAAAGTACCTCCAGAGTATATTTAGATGATTAGTGAGGTGTAAAACTTGTAGGCATGGTATGTTGTTGTTTAAAGGCCCTGTGTAACTTTCAAATGTTGAACATATGTGTTAAGTATGAAATGTTCTGATATTCAACAAAAGAAATATTTAATATTAAATAATGAAAATTGAAGTTAATAAATTGAAGTTATTTAAAATACTCATGAAGCCTTTATATCTAATTATGTGTGTTTTGTACCTTCCAGAAAAGTTATTTCCAAAGTTTTGTACCATTTTTAACTGTGTTAGTTTTTGTCCTTCAACTATATAGTTATTCTACCAGCCAAGAGAAGAGAAAAATGACTAATAAGAAAATATTTTTATTAGATGCAAAACCTTCACATTTTTATAGTCTAATGCCTGAGGAGCTACCAGAGTTATAGTCAAGTGTAGTGAAGTCTCTTGATATCTGAATCTTCCCTTTCCAGACACATAAATGGTAATTTTATTATTCAGCAAAAATCACAAGAGTGCAGATCTAAGTCTGTCATTGAAGTAGAAATTAATACTGCCTGCCCTGATTTCTGGAAGGGAAAAATCCATTCAGTGAAAGCAGTTCAGTCTGTACCAGAATTCTGTTTTGGGTCTGGTTTAGTCGACTTCTTGATTTTCTCATAAGTTCTATATGAAACTCACTAGTAGTTTCTAATGATGGAGTTGACATATAGACAGTTCTTCAGTCTTTAAAAACATTAATTGACATTGATGATCCTCTAATTTAGTCTCCTGAACAACTCAGGTCACGGAATTTCCAGGAATCTTTGCACTGTATCTGTATGTTTGATTTACAGTATGTTTTTTAAGGAAACAATTCTTAATATTAAGATTTCAAGTATGGAGAATACATTGATTCTGTTGAGAATGTATTCCAAAGGTTGCTCACTGTCACTGTGGAAAATGTGCACTTCAATTTTTAGCCTGAATCTTTTTATCTTTCAGTTACTGCATGCCCTTCCCTGATAAATTCAAGATTCCTGTACTCTCATCAGCTTTCTTCCTGTTAAAGTACTTACAGACTGCAATCAGGTTACCTCTGAACCTTTTCTTTGATAAATGTAAATTAAATGAATTTTTTAAATCTGCTGGACAAGGATGAAGGTTGAGACACTTGAATTTATCATTCACAATAACAGTTTAGGAGGATGTCAGCCTTAACTGTGCAGGTTCTGGTTGAACATACCTCAAGTACTGTGCAGAGCTGAAGAACTATGCAATAAGGAAACTGGTGTGTCTGCCTTTAAAACGTGGAAAGAATTCTGAATTACAGCTAGCCTTGTATCACAGTTCCCAAACTAAATTCCTCTAAAAGAAACAGCTTTAAAAGAAAGAACACTGTCACCAGGATGAGATGGCCTGTGGGCAGGCGAGCCAGACAAAATGACGAGACAAAATGCTGACTAAACATCGTAATATTTTTAATAAGGCTTTTTGGCCTGTTTGCCAAAGCAGGAAATGGAGAAGAAAGCTAGCATAAGTTGCTCACTTATTGTTGTCCCTAAAGGTCCCATTCATCTGTCCTGCAAGCAAAGCGCTGCTATGAGTCAGGAGAAACAAACAATCCTGGCTAGTGAAGTGGTATCAGAACGCCCTGAGTTAAGCAATATAGGTCGAATCTTTCAGCTGAAAGACAATTACAGAATTGACAAAGGACCCAAACCAGAGTCATTAGATATACTCTATCGACTACGTGAAAGCTTTTGACTCAGTAGGTCAGCTGAGATCACTCAACTCTTGGAGCAATAAATAGTTTCTTCTGAAAGCTGGAGAAAGCTGTAATCGATACCTATTCTATTAAAGACTTTTTAAAAAAAAGTCCAGAGGAGGAATATTTCTGTTGCCCCATGTGTCGTTATAATTATAAAGCATCAAAGAAGCACCACAGGTCTGACGCTCAGTAGGCACCTTCAGGTAAGCAAAATAAAGGCTAATAAAACTCTCTGTTACCATCAGCAAACTTCCGAGTATTGCTGGATGAGTTGTTCATTGTTCTAGGGTAATAATTACCCACTGAATGATTGCAGGATAACAGTGACAAATATACTACCCTGGAGACAGAATAAAAGTGCAAGAATGCATTAGAGACAATATAAAAAGCAAGTCTTTTGGTGTTGCACAGATTATCTGTCATGGAAATCACTTGAGCTCTGATGCAGAGTTGACAGCTGCAGTGTAAGAAACAAACAGAATAGAACAGAGTAGCTAATCATTTTTTAAAAGATGGCCTTGTGGCCACAGACATGCTCTGCATCGTTAGTCATGTCACTTGATTACATTACAGGTGCAACCATCTCATTGCTGTGTTGCTGCTATACTTTTCTATTTGGCTAAGGGAGATTTCTGAGTGAAATCACTGGCATTTCTCTGCCTGTCTTGAAGAGGAAGGCTAATCAGTTTAACATCAGATCACTTCATAGGAAAGTGCAATATAGACATGTGCAAAGACTACAAGGAAGAACAGAGCTACCACTTTCATGGGTACACAGATTCAAAATGCCCTCCAATTCTGAGGGGTTTTTTGACACTACTGCTGACAGTGATGATGGTGGAATCCTTTCTACATTCTTATGCTCTCGGTTTAAAACCTAATTGCTAAACTCGGTCTTTGCACAGCATAAGAACCCAGGAAATATTGGGTCCTACGAGACTGAAAAATCCCAATCATCCCATTCATTCTGATGATGACACTCTAAATAGCATTAATGTTGGTTCCCATATAGACACAGACAGAATTTAGGCAACAAATTCTCATTGGTTTCACAAGGTGATGGACACCTAGTTCCCTTAGGCATTTGTAAACTGTTGGAGGCTCTTTGCTGTGCTTGTGACCAGCAAGTATTTTTTAAAACTCTGGCCCCAGATTCTTGCTGTGTAAGCAGAATAGATGAATGCTGCACAGCTCCGTCTGTGTGCTGGGTATGTTTTCCCATCCTGTGAAAGCAAACTCTACATAGAGAGATGTGTTCCTGGCTGGCACAGCCAACAGAGCTTACCCCCTGTTATGTTAGGGAAAGCCCAATCTACAACAACGCACCCAGGAGAGGGGTCTTCAAAATGAGGCAGTCTGCTGCCTCGAGCTGCTGCCGCGTGACTATGGGCAGGCCAAAGGCAGGCTGTCTAGCCTGCAGCCCTCCTGCAGCCTATGTGTCTTGAATTTTAATATAAGAAGGTGAAAAATGGACCTACATTCTACATATCACACTGGATCTGTGGCCTCCCATGTCCCATTTTGCCTGCTGAGGTTGAACATCAAGGGGCTGTTGTCCCTGGGGCTACATCTCTGCAGAGCAGGGCCTACCTAGTATTTTGCTTCTGCAAACATCTTACTTCCTGACCTTCAAAGCCTTAAAATGCTATGTGGCAATAAAAGGTTCTTAAAGAGTCATTCCTCTCTCCCACCTCTTTGCAAAGCTTTTATTTCCATGCTATGATAGGATTTCAGTATGTTTTATCATCTCTAGCTTTATACCAGCAGTAACTTTTAAAGAGTTATAACTGAGCTGTGTTTCCCCATCTCCTGTAATCCTATACTACAAAAGACATGATATAAATGAGGTACATTATTATTATATATTACCATAAGAACCAACTTTATAATTAGGTACTGTAGCCGCTTTGTAATCACTATGGCTTTAGTTTCCAATCAAAAGCATCAATGTCTGAAGAGAGTGACCCTGTTATTGAACAACTCCTTTTAATTTTCCTTGACGATGAGTTTTCAAAGGTAAAAGGGGGGGAGGAATGATGTTTTATTCTAAAGCTCCTACATAATTACAGCAATTATAGAAACCTTTAATGTGCTTGGTCAGCTTTTACCGCTCACGCTTAGGTGTCGGTTAGAAGTGGCTCTGAAAGTTATAATGCGCTTGGTACACCAAGGAGTCTGTCCCACCATTATAAATACTACCTAGGCAGACTAATGATTGCAGAGCTTAGTGGAAAAGGTTAGTAATAAATATGGAGGATGTTAGTACAGGTAACATAAAAGGAATTTAGAAATCTACTTCAGCAAATTGCTGTGTGCTATTTTACTTGTTTCTTATTCTCTCTCTTCTTGTTATCATCTGCATTAAAGAAGCACCTAAATGCCACAGTAAAGACTGAGGCTCCATGTGCTAGATATTGAACAAACACAAAAGGAGGCCCTGTGCTAGGAATGCTTGCTGCCGTGCTACACCCCCAAATGTCCAGAGCACAGCAACTGTTCATACGGAAAAGGCCCTTCCATCTCAAACCACTTTTTTGAACAGAATTAATTATTCCAAAAAAACGACATTACTGTTTTTCCACTAGTATAACTGTGTCCCCCCAGGACTTGCCCCACTGCCAGTACATTAGTGAGAGCTGGAGGAATCAGGTCAGACATCTGAGCGACACTGCTAACAGAAGTGTCCAAGTTTCTGTGTAAATACGTTAAACAGCAAGAGCAGGTAGGACAAAGAGAGGCAAAGAAAGATCAGATCTGCGACTGGCCGCAAAGCAGAGGTCAGGCTAAATCCTGAGACTCGCTGAAACACTTCAGACAGATTTTTGCCTGAAAGAAAATCCAAGATATTTTATTAGGGATTCTAAGTAAAGGAGAAAGAGAGGTTTCAGCCTGCTCTCTTCTTTGGAGCTGAGAGCAGCTGAACAGAAAGGATTACATGACTGGAAAAACTGCAGCTAAGGAAACATCGATTGGAAAATATGAATCAGTCAAAAATGGTCAATAAACAGGGGAGCCCACGGATCAGTTTGAATGGCTAAGTAATGTCCTGGAGCTGCTGGAGTGGGCCCTTTTGGCACTTTCAGAGCAAGAACGGTATTTGTTATCATTATCAATATCTTTCCATTCTGAAATGTAATTAAATATACATAAAAATTAAATGTCAAAATACTATGCAGTAACATTTTCAAACCATTTCCAGTGTTTTGGGTTTGGTTTCACTTTCCTTTGATTTATCAGTTTATGAACATTTTTACGATTCTGATTTTTCAGTCTGTTTTGGGACAGAATTTTTCTTTTACTTCATATTTCCTCATAAGAGAAAAAAATCATTTATTGCCTAGTTCTACTCAGAGATTTTGTTAGCTTGCAAACAAAATTTTGCAAGCAAAATTAAAAGATTATTTCATCCTCCTGATTATTTTACTCATGTTGACTACTGTTTAATTCTTTCAGAACTCTATGATTAACATGAAAGAAACAGGCAATATTTTGATGCTAGTTAATTAATTTAGTGTTTGCTACCCTAGATTATTCTGCCCCACCATTATTAGATTCTTAATATTATCCACTAATATTCTTAGTAGTATCTAACTTTTCAAGAGGAAAACTAGGGAGTGAGTTGCATACCATGTGTGGCTATTTGTCATGTGCACTGTGCCTTGTTGTTATGAGCTCCACCCATCAAAAATTTTCGCTTCCATTTCTTTTTATATCTCGCTCATGTTCCTCCCTCATGTTACAACCTCAAACCCTCTTTTCCTTCACGAGTTTTGTGGTACTCAGGTATTTCTTCCGTTCCATTCCCCTGATTTTTCATAGTACCTTCTGTCATACCTGTCATACCTACATACATACCTCTGTAGGTATGTAGGTATCTTGCATACCTACAAGTGCAAGAAAAGTGAGCATACTTTTCTTGCTCACACTGATCCTTTCCCTTGCGTTTGGCTCATTTTCTTCTCCTTAAAAAAGGTCTCGGCTGCCCGCATTTTGAAAAGGAACTGGAACGAATGGAGCTGGAACGTGCAACCGGAATCACTGCTTCTGTGCACTCTTTTTACCCATTTTCTTCATTTCTCCTCCATCTTTCTCTTTAAGTGCAAATCCTTCAGTAATGTAATCTACTTTCCACCTGGCTTCCCCACTGCTTATCTCCTCCCCTGGCTGTTTATTTTACTTTCCCCTTTCATGCCAGACGGGTGATCTTTGCTGAAATCTCTCCCAGTATTGGGGTTCTTTCTACAGCTGCTGTTTTCCGCTATTTTTGAACCAGGCAAAAGCAATTTTCTGTACCAGAGGGTGTAAGGTGCTTTTTGCAGCCGCTTGGACTTCTTGAGGATCAGCCAGGGCTGTTTTTAAAACTTGCATCTTTCAACCCAGTGGAATTTCTCAGCTCTGTGATTGACATGCTATTGTTGTCAGCACTGCTATAGATATATGTATAGATATAGATATAGATATAGATATAGATATACAGAGAGAGAGAGCAAATTTGTTGACTAACTTTTTTCTGTCCCGTAGCATCTCCCATTATAAAAAATCCAAGAGCCATTTACTGACAAGCAAACTGAATACACCAGCAGCAGCTGAAGATTATTTCTCCCAGGAGTTGGTCTCAGATGTGCAGAGGCGCAGTTCTTTCCGCACTCCCTCCCATACCGTACGGGTATTTCCTGGGTGTCTCCCACAGCACCTAGACCTGCGACACCTCCCCAGAGCGCAGCGCAGGGCGCTGGGGCTCCAGTGGCCAGAGCAGTGAGTCGTTCCAGCATACATGGCACAGTCACAGGCAAAAGCTGACTCAGAAGAGACCCTTCCACATCTGTCCAGAGACTGTCAGGGTTTCTTTCAAAAGTCTCAAAGGTCTCAGATCTGGTTCTTTCTACTATTAAATCTATTAAGTCTTGGCTGAATTAACATTTTATTCTGCTTCATCATTACAAGAGTATATCTGTTATTATCCAGACCATTTGAAGAGCTTTTTACCGCTCTATTATTTTTTCTCCCTAGTGTTTTGGGCTTGATCCAGATGCCTTCACACCTTGGCCTTTCTCATACAGAGAGAGATTTACTTTCCTAAGTCCAGGTACTAAATCCTTAAATTATGATTTAAATGGACATTTACTATCATTTTAGATTGCTATTAGAAGCATCATTCTCATTCAAAGCATCCAGGAAAGTACAACTTTAGAAATGAACCATGCCATTAACTAGAATTACAGACCTTTTTTTTTGCTGCTATATATAGCTGTGCAGTCTCCTAAAGTCAAGCAGTTCCCCTTTACTTAATGGCTCTTTCTAAGAATTTCCGAAGTACTCACTCCTCTGTGCAAATGGTTATTGTCACTAAGCATGTGAACATGGGACAAGGTGATTCTCTCAGTTGTTTGATTCTTAGATACCTCAGTGCTGATCATTTACTGGACATTAGCATCATCCCTAATGATATACAAATACAAGGCTTATAAAAGTGTGGATCATTAGGGCTATTTTGACAAACCTTTATGAAAGTGCTCCAGGGATTCATCAAGCCTATTATTTATCTTCTGTTGTCTTAAAAGGTCAATCTGTAGCAAATTAATGAGTGTAAATTACACTGCGGAAGTATTAATGAATACACTCTACATCAGGGACCCAGTGCAACAGTGATCATCCAGGGTCACAAGGTGTAGTGGTGACACTGGCCTGGATCTGCAAATCAAAAAGCACTAATCCATAAATTTCATTTTTTCCTGTGACAGATAAAATCTTAACAGAGATTTTTACATTGCCGGCACCAACCCATGCTACAGAACATGGTGAACAAGCATTTCGAGCCAAGACTCCCCCCACATGCCTAAAGTCATTAGCAGGGTATTTCAAATTCAGATGCTGCTTTTTCCAACTCTCAAAACTAGAGTCAAACCACTGATGTAAAGAAAGAAATATGTTAGTTAGCCACTGGCCTAAACATTTGATATTCATTTTTCCTCTAAGGTTATAGCTTTACTTTCCACCACCCAGCTCTCACCCACAATGATTTCTCTTCCTCTTTTTTTTCCAAATTAAATATTCCATGTTCCATAAATGGTCTATTTAAAAACAGAAATACAGATATATCTGTCACTGTACCTGTTACCAACAGAAAGCAGTGCCTCACCACCAAAAAGGCCGATAGTACCCCTCAGAAAAGGAACACTAATTTCTTAATTACCAAGCATTTTGACCTTGTAGCTGCTGAACAGGAATTGCTAAGAAAAGAGCAATCATTTCATCTCTGCAAACACAGACAAGACAGTCTGTTCTGATTGTACCTTGATAGGTCAGTGATATTTTTCCCAAAAAAAGTAGTTCACAGTGGGAAAATATTGTAAAATAATAATCAGCACATATTGTAAAGCACAGGATTTTATAAAACTAGTTTTATTACAGGAAAAATCACTTATAACAGTGGCAAGTTGTCTGGTGCTAGAACACTTCATAAAACTGCTGCTGATTCATGCTGGCTGACAGCCAGACCAGGAGGGTCTTATTAGCTCTAACTCCAGAATGCAGAACTGCCGAGTCTCTCTCAAAGGCAGAGGAAATCAGGGACACGTAAAGGCAAGGTCCTGCAGGCTTTGAAAGAAAAACAAGAACAAACCCCAGACTTAGAGCCAAGCTCTGTGAAAACCAGAAGTCATGGGACTGATGTACGTGATGCAATCCGATGGCCTGTGCTCTGTGGGTCAGACGCTGAGATTGGCATGATTGCAGCTGGCTTTTGTTTCTGTTACTCTATGAAGAAGAAAAGACTGAGGTTTACCTCCCATTTAAGTTAATAGTAGTGCTGTTATCTGTTTCCTGTAGTTAACACTCAGAGATCTACTCCTGTACTTTTGAATTATTTCTATCAGAGTTATGATGGTCCGATGTGTCTTTTATTTTTAAAACTTCTCTTTCCCCCTCTTTTATTTACACTATAGCACCTCTAATTTTCCCCTAGTCAGGAGATTTCATTTCTGATCCTATTTCTCTACAACTAGAAAGGCTGGCTGAGTAAAAGAGAGGGCTCTGACCCTACAACTCCTCATCTGAAACCAATGTATTTGCCATATCTTCAAGATCTAAACACATCCTCTTGGCACAGATCTATATGGCAATAAAAATACAAACTTGAGTGAGTGTGTGTGATTTTTTTTCCTCAAATTTCTGCTAGGTAATGAAGGAAATCTATTCCTTTCCATTTTTCTCCATTGGTACATCCTCCTAGCACAGTCTTTCAAATTTTTTCCCAAAGCTTTCCCATCAGTATGGTTGTCACTATTCTATAAATTATATATTTGCCTCCTCAATCTGCTGCCCATTTTTTTTTATTATTGCTGTGATAATCAGCAGAAGTTATAGTCAGCGTTTTTCAATATACAGACATGTCACTTCAGTTTTATCACTGCAATATAAGAGCGGGGTCAGTGGCTTAGGATTCTTTGTTAATTCGCAGTAGGAAACAATCCTGATCTCAGAGAGTTCATAGCTAGATAGACAAAGGGATGCAGTTGCAGACAGTGGACCACACACCCAAGGTCACAGCCAGCAAAACTAGGAACTGATAACTTGATTTAGGGATCCCAAGATAAAATCATAAACAATTTGCACTAATACATTACTTTGTAAGACCACTCTGAAGTGATGCTAGTAGTCTGTTCTTTTGAGTGGTCTCCTAAAACCTAGTGCAATCAACTCTCATGGTTTTATTGCCAGTCATAAGATTTTTAATGATGTGCTCCCTTAGAATTCCTCATCCTCTGAGGATGGTGAAAATCTTTGATAATTTCTGCAGGCATTTACAAAATACTTCAAGATTCTCTGGTAGTAAAGAGATATTAAAAAATGTGAATTTTGAAGAATTCAGTACTGAAAGAGAAATAAGCGCATATTTATTCCAGAAGTTCCCTGCATTATTATTTTACAATAATTTTAATGGCCTAAATCTGTTTTTAAGTGTTTGGGCTTATGATCTTGGAGCATCCATAAACAGCTCTGAAAGTTGAGACAAGTTGATCATAAGTCAACAATGCCAAGCTGTTACAAAAACACAGACATTTTAATATGAGAGAGATTGCAACCAGAAAATCACATGAAATAATTTTTCCACACAGCTCAGGTAAAGGTTCACCTGGAATACTATGTTGATTATGCACATTCTGTCAAGAAAGTTATGGAGAGAGTTCAAGGGATGGCAGTTCTCTGACATAATTGGGGTTGCTTAGCTTAAAGAACGGAAAATGGAAAGAGAGCACTGATAAATCTCTAACAACCTAAAAGGATGCTGCAAGAGGAGAAAATCTGTTTTCCATGTCTGTGGTCAATGGGATAAGAGGTAGTGGTTTTTTTTGTTTGTTTGTTTGTTTTAATTGCAGCAAGATGCAGACTAGATATTAAAAAAGTTAAGATTAAAAAGATTAGTGAAGTCCTTGAATAGATTGCCTGGAGAAGCTGTGAAGATCCTTAAGAACAAATTAGACAATCATCTGCAGGAATGATATGGATAGGGTGGTCCTGCCTTGAAAAATGGAGCTAGGTCTTGTGAGGTCCTAATTATGACTCTGAGTTTTTCTAGAATACAACTCTATTCTCTGTTTCATCTACAAGACCTTCAAACTTGATGAACTGCATTGAAAGAGCCAATGGAGAGGAGAAATTGTAAAAGAGCATGGCTTTGTAAGAGCAGGAAGCAGGAGAATGATTCTTGTGCTCTTAGCTGGGCCAGACATAGCAGCAGTCATGTCCACATAGCGTGACCACAACATACATACCTCATGGGAAGATGTTAGCAGCCCCTTTAGTTCCCTGCTCTCTTATAAAGTTGTAATCATGTTTTTTCTCTTATCATTCTTTCCTTTCTCTCTTATTTCCTGTTTTGAACTATATCTCTTTCTTCCTTATTCATTATTCCTTTTGAAATACTATGAACCACTGAATTTCCTGAACAAGATGTTGTTCACTCTTCAGGTGTGTCGATCAGAAGGCCAAAGGAAAGTAAAAGGAAAATTCTGTCTTCAGATATGTCCTGCTCTCTTTGACTTTAGCAGGAATTGTACCTGCATTTGAAATGAAGCTGTCTTGTTTAAATAGCAAAAGCGCTTGTAGCTGTTTGTTTGCTCAGCAAAGAACCTGGAACTGAGAAGTTGTCTGGCTGCACGTCCTCTACATGTTTATTGTAAGAGCAGATATAAAAAACAGGCATGTAAGCCATCAAAGGAAAATTAGCCCCTTCACACCAAAACATTGTGAGGTGAAGAGTTCAAAAACCCACACACTGTTAGCTGCTCTTTTGGATATTCCTCCTTGCTAAGATGAAATAGTCTATCAGTGCTTATACAACAGACCAATGATTATTTCCTCAGCTTGTGCTTATTATAACAAAAAAAACCACTATAAATTCTTTGAGCATTTGCATAGATGTGTTAAATCATAGAACTTCCACTGGAATTTACCATGATTTAATATTCACTAAATGATGTATCAAATAGGAAAGAAATGGGTATACAAGATATATTTCAATTAGAACATGAACATATCTCTGCATTAAGAGCAACAATCACACTTCTTCAGTTCATATGTGAAAACCCTATCCATGTTGACCTAGAAGACTATGTATTATCCACTTTACATGGACATTGCAACTAGAAAATAACTGGATTATAATTATTGACGTTATGTCAGTGAAGACTGGTGTTTATTTTCAGTGCTGCTTTGAATTTCCTTTGATCAATTCAGTTCATCAAATGTAGACCTCACAGTAAGCAAATCTGTATTACAAAAGCATCAGTAACTGCTCCTTATGAAAGAAGTCTGGAGACTTCTAGAGATTTTTTCCATTTTAATTCTAATTATTATTGTTTTTTTTTTTTACATTTAGCACAAAATACTGGCACAATTGAATTTTCCATTAAACTGTTCAAGAAAAATACATATGAGTTCTCCCAGAAGAAATATTTTAAAATAATCCCTTTTTGGAAAATGCTTCCTAATAATGTAATTGTTCTGTGTTTTCCTCCAGCTATCCAGTCCCCAACAGATAAACACTATATTGATGCTAAAGGCTACTTCTCAGCTTCTAAAATTAATATTAAAAAATCCATTACGTTTCTAACCAATTTGTCTTTTAAAAAAGCATTGCCCAGATTCTGAAAAAAATGAGCTTTTTTTCTAGCAACCGTACATTTTTGGTATTGCATTGAGATTTCCCCCCCATTTTCACAATATGAGTGAGCTTTTTTCTTCTGCTTTCTGAACACACTATCCTTCCTTATCCACAAACACCTCTAAAGATAAGTTACTTCACTTCTTTGGGATTTTTAAGTATTATCTGAACAGCATTACTTTGTTTCTGCACTGTGACTGAATTATAGAAAGCAAAATAATAAATAGTTTTTAATAAAGAGTGAAGGATCCATTTTCAAAGACAAAAGCAAGAACAATGAACTATTATCCCAGAATAAACACGTGGGGATTCATACTGCATTGTAATCTGCAATGGTATAATTATGCCAGTAAATTTCTCAATTGATAAAAGCCCAATGATAAAATTGATAAAACTGATAAAAATTAATTCTCCCAAGAAATTTGCTTAGATGATGATTTGAAGGAGAGAAAGAATGAGGGGAAGGTATGAGGGGAAGGTGGGGAAGTCTGCAGCTGTGGGCATATAAATCCAGTTACAGCCTGGTCCATGGAAAAGCTGCTCACTTGAGAACATTTCTCATCTGCATTGAGTAATGCCAAATATTAACATTAAATGAGGAGAATTAATTAGCATAGAATGGAGGTGAAGATAATCTTACTTTATTAGATAATGAAAATTTTGTTTAGACTTGAGCATAAGAGTGAATCCATTACAAGAACTGATAACATTAGTAATGTGAATGAAGGAAAATCATAGAAGGAACCTGTTTTGTAGAACATAAACCAGAAATTGTAACCTAGACAATATAGAAATACAAAATGAAAGATAACAGTGTGACACAAAAGTGTGCAACAAAAGTATAACTGTTAAAAATGTTTGTTGTAATTATGTGACCTGACCATAATATGCAGAATGAAGGAATCTATTTCTACTCTGAATTCTGTTCTAAACTTTGGGATGCCTCTGAACAGAGATTCTAAAAAGATATGATTAATTATAGCAAGAATGTGAAGGGTACTCTCCTAACATTTTCATAATTCACTTAGTCTAATGATATTGATGTGTTTTGTTGAAAGTGAATCTGGGTTGTGCATTTTTTTAACAAATATAGATCTTTAGAAAAATGCATAGGTCTTGAAAAAAACAACAGCTTCTTAGAAAGAAAAGCAGTTAAATTGGCCTGAATAATGCATTGCTGTTGTTTTCTAAAGGAGGCAGTAAACATCTAACATCACTGCTAGGGGCTAAAGTAACTCTAAGGATAGACCTAATTCTAAGACTAGAGCATGGATACTGTTTCCATCCTAGAATTGCAAGCTTCGTAAATGCATTCTCGGGCTGAGTGAAGCATTTTTTGACAGAAAAGGGTAAGTTTTAGACCAAAACAAGTATCTATTTTCTTCCTCTATCAAGAAAGGGAAGGTTTGAGCTTTAACAGAGCTGGTGATAGGACAACTTTTCCCAGCCAGTTTATCAACACACACAACCCCAGCTCCTTAAATCCCACTCAGTAAGTATGTACTTCCATCTCCATGGAAACTCACAGGCAGATGTGAGCCCGTTCTGCCCACGTTTCCAGCTGACCAAAAGCCTCAGGACTATCTTGGCACAAGGCCCTGTTCCTCGGTGGAGAGGTGAAATACATTAGCTCAGGTTCAGCATCAAGCTGACACAATTCCATACTTTCTGTGAGCCTGAGGCCTGGTCAGAGTCTGTGTACATTTGCCTGAACGTATATCGTATACATTCCCCATGTGACAAAGTGATTATCAGGCTGAGGAAGGATATCACACTTGGATATTAATTCCATAGTTTACCATATTTTGATTACCTTGGCTACCCAAATTATGTTTCTGCTCCTTTATGGGTCTTCTGATCTTGTGCTGTGAAAGCCTAAAAATTGTCACCCTGTTTAAATTAATAGCAGCTTTATCAACTAATTATTTCCAACATCTGGCTAGAAATGCAGAGCAATAGCTATTAGGTAATAACATCAAATTCTGATTAGAAAAGTTAATATTGTACTAGCAATAAACTTCCTTCGCACTGCAGTGAAGATTCATCGGAGAAGACATTTGAGAAGGACTGCAGTATCCAAAATAAAGAAGCCAAAGAAAACAATCGTAATCACACAGGTAGATTAAAAATAAAATACAAACAAAACAAAAAGCAGTCAGAAAATTTCTGTTTCCAAATTCTTCACAGTACAGAATCAGATTCCACAACATTATCCTATGCAGTAACTAGCTCAGTGGAAATTAATCTGACTGCTTTCAAAGCAGGATAATGTTCTTCTAGAATAAAGACACTCAGATTCAGTCCTGTCTTACTCTTTCATCATGTGTTCATTGTCCTTTAATTTTGTTCTCCTCTTGCAGTTTTGATTCCCCTTACTGAAGATATTTTCAGGTGAAAGCTGACTGCAGAAAGATCTTCAAGCCTGAAAGGTTTTCCGTATCCCTTCAATATCAAATTGTTGCCCCTGTCAAACAGTGGACTTTTCAAAAGTGAAGGCTTCTCATTTCTCATCCTGGACTTCATAGCAATTGTTCAATTTTATAAGCAAGTTTTCTTTAGCTGCTGCTCATGCTAGATATAAAAGCAGTTTAAAATTCATCAGTAGCATCTGACTATTTTCCATTTCTAACTGGATGCTCAGAATATCAGTCTGCAAAGCAATGCCACTGAAACAAGTCATCTACTCCACCTGTGGCTGCAACTGAATGCTTTCCTTAAAGAATGGAAAATTCATTGCACCAGATGCACAAACCCAGATCCTCTGCAGGCTCATAGGACACAATGAGCAACAACAGGGAACTATAGCCCAGAGGGAGGAGTTCATCAGGTGCTGGAAAGTTTGGGATAGCATAGTGTGTGAGTCTGCTCAGCGCTGTTCGAGGCTGCAACTACTGACAAGGCCAGACTTTGAAAAGGATGCAGCTATTGCCCAGCTCATCAGGGAAGTGTTTTAGCACTGGAAGGTCTTGTGCTGAGTGGATTTGTCCACCTGGTGAGGGTTCCTGTAGGAGGTATGGCTGCAGTTAAAAGGCAAATAAAAGGATTTTCAGAATATAGTCAGGAAAAATACTAGTCCTGATGAATCAGGCTGATAAGCCAAAGGTTTGTTCTATCTGACTGACCTGATATTATCATGTGTCCGTGAGAGTACAGATGAGCTGTTTAGATATCCTATGATAGCCAAACATCTTTCTCTGTCTCCAGTATGTATTTGATAGCTTCTTCCTGACCACCCTGCTTTTCATTCTGCTTCCAATTTGGGTGTGTTTTTTTTCTTTTTTCATCGTGCTTCCCTCTTTTTCGCTGAGTACCTCCAAAGATCCTGCCCTGGGTCTCCTGGGTATTTAGCATCGCATTGTGCTGGCCAGGCAGACTTGAGATTTCTGGCTTCCAAGCATCTCTCAGGGCTACTAGCAGTTAAAAAGCTTAGGAAGCTCTTCAAGTGCTGACTGGAAGAAATACAGGGGAAGAGGGGACTTTACCCATCTTTAGGTACAGCTTTCATTTTGATGGTACTCAAACAGGCACATCTAGTGTGCTTGAGAAAGTCAGACCCTGACTTCCCAAATATTGCCTGGTACGATTTCTTAGACTGAAGAAAATATTTGACCTACTTGAAGGTGGGGGGAGGAATAACAGGAAAAATAGCAACAGGAAACTAAGTTAATTAAAATGCAATTGGATAAAATCCTACGTGTTTTACATAGCTATATTCTTGAAAACCTCACAGGAAAAACATTGATGAAAGTGTTCAGGCTCAAATGTAGACTCTCTTGATAAGTGATTGATTTATCATTTATTTTTAACATGGAAAAGAGTTATAAAAAGAAATAACACAATATTTAAGGCCAGATCCCACACTTGCACCTTTCTTTAGAGGGAATGAGTCAGAACAACTGTTTTAAATTCAAGTGTCAGTTAAAAAGGTTTTGAAAGAGTTGGTAAAATAAATGGTAACAAATGTATGGGACCAGATGCTATTCATGCAAGAGTTCTAAAGCAAATTGAATGCGAAATCTGTAGTATGTTGCCTATTGTTTAAATCAGCCTTAGTACCAAAGGAATAAAAGGCAGAAAATGTGACATAAATCTTAGAAGGGAGTCTATGGGGATTTAAAGAGCTATACCCCAGCAAGATGGCCTGGCATACAGAGCAATTAGTTGAAATTACACAAAGAATAGAGTTAATAGACATCTGAATAAATGTGATAAACAGAGAAAGAATCAACATGACTCTCACAGATGGAAGTCGTGCTTCAGGAGTGCTTGTCAGTTTATTAGTCATGAACAAGGATCTGGCTTAGGGTGGCCGAGTGGGTACCATGGGACATCTGAATTTCTGAAAACCTTTAACACGAGCAACAGAAGCTGTTCAGGAAATGAAGCTGTCACAGAATACAAGAGTGGGTCCCACTGTAAATTAATAATTGTGTAAAATATTAGAAACAGAGGATAGAGGTTAGCATATAGCCCTGAGAAGAACACTCCCAAGAGGTGTGTGCTGTTGAACATACCCATGAATGTTGTGGACAGGCAGTGAACAGTGAAGGGGTAGTGTTTTCTGGTACAGAATTATTTGTATTTGCCGGATCACAAGAGTGAGTGCCTGGCTACTAAAATGTCAGATGAAATGCAGTGCTAACAAATGCAAACCAGTGAATGCATTTGGGGAAAAGAACAGTAAGAATACACAGAAATGGATGAGCTCTGAATTAGCTCAAAAAAAGGACCTCAGAATCACTGGGGACAATACTATGAAAATATCTGCTCATTGCTTAGCAGCCATCAAAACAAAAGAATGTTAGTGACTATGAGGAAAGTAATAGAGACATCATTGTGACAATGTTCAAAGCCATAGTATACCTTCACTTCAATGACTGAGAGCAATTCTGGTCATCCCATTTCAACAAAGATATAATAGAATTACAAGCAATTCAGAGAAGGGTGATGATGATCAGAGATATGGAGCAGTTTCCATATGGAAGATACACAACAAAATTAGGAGCCATTACCCTAGGTAAAAATGATTGAGAGGGAAATACAATAAAGATCTATAAAATCATTGAAGTAATGGAGCAGTTGAGCACGGAAAAACTATTCTTTATTTCTCTTACAACAGTAACTAGAAGACAACTAATGAGATAATCACCCAAGATTAAAACATATAATTAAAATAAAGAGGAAATTTGGACATGATTCAAAGAGCAACTACATACCTTTACAGAAGAAAAGACCATGAACAGCCATTAAATACAATATACAAGTGAAACTTTTGGGTCATGATGTCTCTAAAGGTGCAAATTATTTAGAGCTTGGAAGTGGTACAAGGGGCAGGATCATTCTAAATGCCTGCTGTATCCTTATATTCTTTTCCTAAGCATCTCTTGCTAACTACAGGAAAAAGGATGTGCCTTCAGTCTGATATAGAGCTCATGTTCTCCCCTCTCTCCTCTTACCCTCTTCAAATACCTTCATCTGCTTTTATCCAAACACACTTTGTAATTGAATTAACACAAGTCTGGGGGCTCTGAATTGGGTAACTAGGTGACCTCGTCCCATCCATGAGAACACATAGTCCTTGAATTCTTGGGCTGTGTAGGGAAGTGAGTTCCTCTTTGAACAATGAGATTGGACTCACAGGGTACAGAGTTCCCTCATTTATAAGTAGGCTATGCTCACATATCCCTTACCTACTGCTCCTGCCTGCATGAAAGCGTACTTTCCCCTCACACTCACCCATCTTCTGCATTATTCTACAAGAATTTCTGTGATAACCTTTGCTGGAACTTATCCAGCTCAAAAGACCTGTGTTTTTCATGAGGCACAGGTGTCCCCCTGGTCACATTCATTTGCTCTACCATAGCACAGTGGATAATTACAGAGACAAGAATGAGCAGCAGGGAGTGAAAGGTAAGCAGTGCCTATATCAACACTGCTGCCAAATGGGCTTGTCATCCTACAACCTTATTACACATCATGTAAGTAAGGAGAAAGAATCTGGCCCTGAATTATGCATCTTCTTTCCAATATGCATTCACGCTCATTGAATATGAACAAAAATTGTGCTCCTCTCTGTTGTCGTCCAAATCTCTCATCTCATGAGATGCCCAACAGTTCTCATCAGTCTAAGCTGACAAAGTTAATGTGTTTTGCATCATGATCTGTTCTTTTAATAAAGATTCTGGTCTCCCCGGGCCTAGCTCAGTAGCTCTGCATTACACATAATCTCCTTAATCAGAAAACAAAAAACTAGGTTAAAAGAATGCTAAGGCAAGCTCATAACCAAAAGGAGTTTCACAGTGCAGGCTGCAGCCTTGGCTAATGAAGCACAGCAGGACATAGTAGACCTCTGGGTTTTGCCTGCACTAGAGAACTGCAGTGCAAAGCTATGCTTTGCAGTGGCGTGGAGAGTGCTCAGGTCCTCACAACTGCTAAGCACCTTCAAGGACTGGAATGGGACTGTGAATTTTATTACTTTCATTACAAAGTGTCACCAGCCTAATGTAGTTTTAATTAATTTTATGCGAGGTTTGTATTACCTTTTTTTTTTACTTATTTAGGAACTTTTCAATTACAGCTAGATAAATAATTAGAAAACACAATATTAATACAGAAAAGTGTAGAAAACATGATAACCAGCCCTAATAAACTGGGTTTGCACAGAAATGCTCCTATAGCCATACGTTTCTCTCCTGCAAATACCTACGTTACCAAGCACCAAGCATGCCAGTGCTTGGTAACAGAAAGGAAAATTTTTAGAAGTGTCATCTGCTATTTATTTGGTGCACTCTGTTTTTCAGGACCCCCAGAGAAGAGCATCAAAAATTCAAAGGGAATTCCCGTCGTTGGCATTGACTGCTGAGTCCAAACACTAGAACAGTTCTGAGATATCTTTTTTATAAAAGAAATCAATTGACAGCAGTTGTTTACTTCCATGCACACTTCTGTGGTTTTAATAGAAAGTCAAAAATGAAATTTTGGCCAAGGAGAAGAGCTCTGTTCCCTAATGGAAGATGTAGCTGGCTAGTTCAGTCCTCATGCCCTTTACAGACCCTAACCCCCTACCAGACTATGTTCCCCATTATGAAGTGTAACCAGGAAGTCTATACTGGAAAACTTCATCTGAGAAAAAAACACCATTTTGTAGTCTGAGATATAAAGGATTGTAGTGGAAAAAATGAGATTTTCCCTGGGAAAGAGACAATTTTCATGAAAAAAATATTATGCTTAGAGAATAGGCATGTAACTGAAACGAAAACGAAGAAAACGAAGTCTACTCATTTCTGCCCAGTCCTGAAGCGCAAAACTGGACAATTAACTAGCTGCTTTTAATTTATCAGTATACTACTGCTGAGATGGTATAGATGTCACTTACTTATGTGACATCTAAATGCACATTCTAGTTCTTTTGTGCTTTTTCAAGGCCACATCCTGAAAATCTCCTGCTTTTATGGTCCTCGTATTCCAGGTCTTCTTACAATGCAGGTCCCAAGGGACCTGAATTTCTTCTTCTCAGGAACATGTTCCCACAGTGACCTGAGAGATATTTATCTTGGCAAAAGAAAAAGCATCAGGAAAAAAGGATTTAAACCAGCACAGAGACCATACTCATCTCCTTATAACCCTGATATTATGTCTTTTGTAGACAGCCTCAGCAGGCTCATGCATCCCCCTTTTCCTAAAATATGATCCTTTTTCTTTTTCCAATGCTGCAGATATGGCAAAATCATCTGTATCATTATTCTTTGACAACCTTCAGATGTTTTTTGGATGTTGGCTTATCTTGAATCTTATCGTGAGCTGGTTTTTTTTACCTCTCATGGCATTATTTTCGAGATAGGATGTTACTGAGTTCAGCATAGATACAGATGTAGGTATAGATATAGATATCGATATAGATTTAAATCACATGCAATATAATATTCATCTTGTTTAAACTGTAGCAGTATAGTCCTTTAAAATCAATGTATTCAATAAACAAGTTTATTGACTAGTCAACAAAGCTTGACATAGATACAGTTCAATATTCTTCACAGTTGATTGGGTCTGGATGAATTCCTTGAGGATACCTGGCATTATGTGTGATGGTCTTGCAGAATTTCTGTTTCACAAAGTCCTTTCTCAATTGATATAGCATAGAAATAATATAGGACTGCTCTCCCAAATTCAGAGAAGAAAACACATTTAAACAAGCAAAGCTGTTGTAAGTTCCAGAGACCATTTTAAAACATGAAGTTATGAGAAAACATTAACAGACCGAATCAACTTTAACAACTGAGAATCATTTTTATGATCGTCATAGCTCTCTATGAAACCTGTTCTACACACTCACTTAAATCATGATGGTCTTTGTGGTAATTTTCAGTTGTGCTAAGAATATCTTTACAATGATAAGAAAAGGAAGCAATAAATAAGCAGACAATAGTTCTGCTTTAGACATTTTCCATGAAAAGTTGCGAATCAGTCGTAATTTATATTCAAATTAAAATCTGAAGAGGAAAATTCTCATATTAAGGGCAGTGAAAAGGAAATAGTTATTAGATATTTTTAGCCACTGTTTCAGGAAAGTATAGTACTTCACTGCAAATTTTATGCAGCAAACATACTACCACTTTAACCATTTTACCTATCAGGACTGTTGGACCTGAAGGCAAAATAATTCTGTGGGTGCTAGACTGGAATCCAGGAAATCCCTGCTAGCTGACCCACTGAGAGATGATAGCCTTTTCAGTTTTACAAAGTTTTAAATCCCAGGCTGAGATGTTCACAATATCTGCTTGTCTGCCACATAATCTTAGCAGCAGCTGAAGGCCTCGGGTGTCTTCATGTCTCTAGAGTTCCCCAGCGCCTAGGACTGTACTTAGTGCTATGAAGAGAAAGGTATGTAATATATAAATCTAATATTGCTGCTTGTGGATCCCTTGTGCATTTGGGTCTCAATTTCGCTAACCCTAAGTTCTGCTAGACAATTTATGCAGGTGAGTAGTTCACCTGAGTGCAGCAGGGATTATTCATCTGCTCATCCTTACTTGAACACACCTGAAGTCAGGCTTGTAGGTAGCTCTAATTCCCTCTACATGAAAGAGGGCAGGGTGCTTGGGATAACAAGCTGCAGTGCTGCTGTAATGTGATCAATAGAGTACATTCAAACAGAAAATATGCCTTTATCTGAAGGGCCTGCAAGAGCAAATCAGAACTCTCTGTTATCCCACCTCCACTGCTCCATTTCTTCCCCATTAGGATTTCATCCTTGTTATCAGGGTTCATCAACTGTCCAAACATATTCATGAGGTCTGAGTTCAGAAAGACACCTTGTTAATACTACTCAGGTTTGGGCAACGCTCTGAAGTTAAAATGTTCCCGTGCATGAGGAGGTTGCCCACCTTCATCTCCAGCTCTTTCCTGTACAGAATTAGTTGTGCTGGTAGAAAGCCTCAGGGACAGAAATGTGGTGTTGTGCCTCTTTATTAACTATTGCATGTAGTTAAAGCACAGAGTGTTGTATCCTAAACAATGCCTTGGCTCATTGCCCTCCAAGGCATCATGAGTCTTCCCACTAAGGGGCCTACAGAGGCACATCCATCCTCCCATGCATAGGAAATTACAGGCTCAGGGTCTTAAGCCCACGAGTCTCTAACAGATTTTTTTCCCAAGGATCAGAGTGCAACTGCTGTCTTCAGACCTTCAGCTGGCAGGGAATCACAACAGAAGTTACTTCAGAGACATAGTCCAAAAAAAAAAAAAGGACTCTTAATTAAGAATTTTCATGAGGATGTTTTTATATGAGTTTATTTCATTCTACAGGAAAATAATATTTACTGGGGGGGAGGGGGAGTGCCAGTTATTTTCTTTACTGAAATGCTGGCAGTGAAAACAAAAAGGATGGAAAGAAATGGATTAATTTTTAAAAACACAATTTTTTAACATAATCTGAAAAAGTATAATGAAAGCGGTTTCTACTTCTGATTTGCAATGAAAAAATGAAGAAAATAGAAAGGAACTTTTTATCTTTCAATGAAGAAAAAAGCCAGTCTGGTCCATGAACTACAAATAGCAAAGCTAGGTATGATGACTCTTACAATAGCAATATGAGAGCATTATAAAGGCATTTTTTCATGTAAAAGATCCAGCAACCTTTGATTCTTATTTACCTGCTGACTAATATATAGAAACCTAGAAATCATGCAAGATTTGATAATATTTTCCTTATGTGAAAGGAAAATTTCCCTGATCATGTGCTATATTTTTAAGCATTACTCAAGGGTATAAGGCAATTTTATGGTTTAGGATTTTTTTCCTGCAATATCACCTGCCCAAACCTAGACAGTCAGAATATTTCCATTTCTTTTACCTCTCCATAGGTTTGTATTGCTCCACACTGGTAATATACAAACATCCCATTTTCCATCTCATGTAGCCCTGGTACTCTGTATAGTTTATACTGTTTACAATTGATTTCCCACTGATAACCCCCCCATGATCCAGTGAGCTGCCAGGCATGTCATGCTGTAGATGTCTGATGACCTCAGCTGCTCTGTCAGGCTCAAGCAACTCACAGACCATAGAAATCTTGGCCCAGAAGAGAAAAACCTTCCTGATTATCTCTACTCAATTAGTGTTTTACTGTGCATCATTCACAAGCTCTTTTTTCCCCCTCATAGTCAAAGAAATCTCTCAAGAAAACCTAACCAATTAACTACCGGCCACCTTTCCAAGTGCAATTGTTCTTGTTCCCTTTGAATCAGAAGCTAAAATGCAAACACAGATTTAAACAATGACAGAGAAGTGGAGAAAGGAGACTCTGGTGGAGAAAGGGGACTCAAGAAAACAACTCAGTTGCTTGCTCCTCTCACTGTCTTCTGCAGACATCCTGACCAGCTTATTTTATAATTCCCTTCCTCAGTTCCCATTTATGTTGCAAAGATAACTGTATCTTCTTTTGCTCACCGCTTATCTCTCAGAGAAAAGTTGCTTTCTTATTATAGATGATAAGTAATATGAGAGTTGTGGTGTTGCATATAGGCAGTTATGACTAGCTTTAATGATGCCATGAGAAAATATCTACCATTTTTTACAAAAAAATTTCTCCTAAAATTATTAAATTATGCTGTGTGTGGTTCCTCCAAAAATGCATGGTTTTCTTAGAAAACAAATATCAATTTTCAAATGAAAGTTTAGCCTCATTCAATATTTTATTTACACAATTTTTATTAAGCATAGGAAAAAAATCCTTTGTCTTAATAAAAGTGTTTATTTTCATGTAAAAGCTATGTTTTTGCAAAACCAGACTGTGGAAGGGGAAGATTTCAGCCTTTCCTATACAAATTATCAATATTGTTAATGAGTTTGGTGAATTAGCAAGTTATAAGAGGATTGACTAGGACATTAGCATGATTTAACTCTTAAAATATATTAGCAGAGTAAAACTTGTTGCGTGTGGTCAATTTAGCCAATATTTAATTGTTAATATGAAATGAAATTATAAACATACACAAAGTTAAGCACATGCTTAACCTCTTTGCTAAACTTTGACCTGAGTCCCAGCTTGAATGACAGCAAATGTTTTTCTTGATATTTGTGCATAGGAGGAAAGACACCTGAAAGTAGCAGGTAGGTTGACCAGTATTTGAAATAACAGTCTATTAAAATGTAAATTAAATAAATGCTACTGCCTGGAAAATAAATGAGTTTTTAGCAACTGTCATCAGATCTGGATTCCACCTTCAGCATCTCTGAGCTCTCATCAGCTGGATTCCAGCCCAGATGAAGTGGGCAGGAGAGCACAGGAACCTAATGAGAATAAATGGGAATTAGTTTAGCACTCTCATGCAGCTGAATTATCCAAAGATTAGTTACCTGTTTGGAACAGACTACCCAAGGATTTATTCAGCAGAGGAATGTGCAGGCAAAATTCCAGCTTTTTAACCAAATGGGTCTTTGTCATGGACTTAATAGAAAATAATTTGAATTGCATTAGAATTCTCCTCTGCATTGCCTCAAAGTCCAGGTTCTTCCTTGGAAATCTCCCAGATCCTAGCCTGTGCGAGACAGTACAGGATTGGTCTTCGTATGTAAATCACAACCTCTCAATACATTTCATCTTTGCTTTTAAATATCCACTGCTCTTGTTGAGCAAAGCTTTAGATGCAGCTCTGCAAAGACTGAAAAGTGGAAAATTTTCATGCCTGAAAGTTCAGAGCAGGGTTGGGGAATCTGTGTTGGGCACTGCTCAGGGCAGCTCTATGGGGGTAAAAAAGGGATGACGGGTTAAAAATCCCTCTCCTACAGCTGTTGGTCAGGACGGGGAAGATGCAGAAACTTTCTCAAGAGGCTGGCGGAGACTAACACAACCGTCATGTCAGAGACCGCAGCTCCACCGTGACAAGAGCACCAGGCCACTGTAAATTGTGGCTGGCCTGTCCTTTGCCGTAACCTGAAGCACACAGGGAATGGCCAATGAGTTATCTCAGCAAGTGGTACGGGATGAAGTTGTGAGAAAGGCCTAGATGTCCATCAGTTCCCCATCAGCTCGCTTCATTCAAACACTGTCCCAAACACAGGCTTACATGCAGTACAGAGGGATATACTGAAAATGCAGGTCATAGTCCACAGAAAAGGAGTACAATCGAAGGGATGGACTGTACAGCTCCATTGATACTTCTGACTTTTGTTCATGTACATGCAACTTCTTTATGCTAACACTTTCAACATGGTTATTTACTATATATGTCCAAGATCTTACATATAAGATTGATGTGTCTAAGGAAAGAACTGTTAATTCACCCCATGGTTCAGGTACAACTTTTAATTCAGGTGCGATCTTATGCCAGAGACCAAAGATTCCTAGACTGCTAACTTGGAGTGCATGTGAAGCGTATGAGGCTGTATGTTTCCTCTAGAGAAACACATCTCTAACAGTTGTAATCTTGATAACTAACATAAATTTACTTTCTCTTAATAGCGCATCTTTCAGCATGATCAATTTGTCTAAGTGGTAAAACATAGGCTCTTCTGAGTTGTTGAAATACAACATAAACACAGGGCAAAGCTCTTTGTATCACTAAATTGCTACTCTTGGTGCTCATTAGGGACCATAGTTTTCTGTCTACTTTAAGCTAACCTAACACAGTAGGAAGCTGCATGAGAAAACAAGGCATGTTAGGCCTCTGTCTGCTATAAACTGTTGAGTTTTTCCCTCAACAGCATGGAAGTGCCTTTTGCCAGCAAGCTGAACACTGATGATTTTTTGACAGGGATAAGAAAAGCACAGAGTACAATACACTATTATTCTCACTGTTCCTGCAAAATATCACAGAAGATGGATAATCCAGATCTGAGAGTATAATCAGGGGACTTGGGAGACTGGCATTTATTTTTGCACAATACCACAGGCTTCTCGGACGACCTTGGGAGAAGTTACTATGGGTAACATTTTTAAAATTATTTAAATACTTGATAATATCTACATTCCCCACTTCAGACTGCTAATTTCAGTACCCTTGAACTCCACTGTCAGCCCCAGTCCAATCCCAGAAATGTCTGTAGCTCTTCACTGATTTGTAGAGAACTTCTGACTTTGAGCTTGTGAAAGGCATCTAAGTTAGGACTCTAAAGTAATGGAAGATAAATGGTGTGAAGATTCCCCTTAAGATTAAAAATCAGTGAAAGAACTTAGGTTCTTAGTTCAGTTTGCTCTAAAACTAAGTAATCATTATGTGCAACCTATACAAGGGACTAGAGAGTCAGTAATGTCAGAGAAGTCCTTTGAAGTTTTAATTGTACAGAAACACAGAAAGAAGAGGCATTTACATTTGCCCCTAAAACAAAAATTCTCAGGCAGCTTGTCCTCAACCTGAATTCTGACTAAGTAGAGCCAACAAATCCCTTCATCTATATTATTTTGAAGTTGTCTTGCAACTGGCTAAAACATAAATAAACATGAAAAATAAAAAAGGTATCACCAGGGAAGAATCCAAGACTGATATAATTAAAATTAAATCAGCATTAGTGAGCTCTATCCAAAGCAGGCCAAATTGTTCAGACACAGGCTATGACTTTTGGCTGTGTCCCAGCTAATAGAAGTAGGTTCCTTGTTGAGGAGCATGAGGGCAAAGCTAAAAGAAGGTAATAAGCCATGATTTCACCCATTGTGTTCAGCAAGGATGAATTTCTAAATCTTTTTATTCTTCAAAGCAAAGAGGTGGTTTATCATACACATTTATCATATAACATTATCGTATCATGTCCATTAGAGTCCTTGTTAGACAACGAAGCACCCCAGTTCTTCATCCCCCACTGTGCTACCCAGCCAGAGCTCCCACCAGCTGACCACTGGCAATGCAGGTCACAGAGCTGCAACAGCCACAGACCCATGGGAAAGATAAATGTTTCCATCCCAGCTGTTACAGGGGCTGAGGTGGGTAATAGCAAGGCACACGCACAGCTGTGTGCATTTCAGAGCGAGTGCACGAAGCTTGATGACTCTAAATACAAGGAAATCCTTCCCCAAAAGATTGTCCCTCAAACGTGTTGGATGGATGGTAGGAAGGAAATCCTGAGCTGATCCAGACAGTTCTCCCATCTTTACCTTGGCAAAAAAATGAAAAATCTTTTGTTCCAATATCTAATTATCTAATCCCTGATAAATCACTGCTTTAACAGATACATTACTGCAATCAAAGCCAGAAAACCAATGTTCCTCACAAGGAGAATCATGGAGAGGTGAAGAAAGCTTTGCTTTTTCAAACCTACTGCCAATAATAATGAATTTAAAGTGCCAGCTATAGTTTATATCACCTTGAATCCAATAACAAGTGAAACCATCTAGTTTCTCTCTGTGGCAAGGACTTCTCTTTGTCCTTTGCCTTTGGACATGTTAGTACAATAGACCTGTGAACCATGACTCTGAGCAAAACCAGATTCACTGCAGCTATGTTAAGGACATGAGCTTATTCTTTACTTTCCAATCAGACAACAATTATTTGTGTGTAGTGCTTAGAAATCAGTTTTCACAATATATTCACAACGTGAATGAAAGGGAAAGGCATATGTGACAGAAAGGGGATGATGACCCCATTACCTTGAAAATATCATTTGAATTCTAAGAGCACAAATGAAGAGAAATTAGACCTGTTTTTTATCTTTACCTGAGCTTGATTAGGTCATAGAAAGTTCAGGTAATACTCATGTCTCACAGCTACAATCATCACAGCAGTAGAGAAGCTAAAGGAACAGAAAAAAATGAATAGGAATTAAAACTTTTTAACAAATATTCCAGCTGCCTGATTGCAGAGAAAGGTTCAAAATAAAAACTGTCTGGAAGTGTATTAACACGTTCTGTTCTAATTAGTGTCTAAATTATGTAAAAGTCAGCAGCACAGCCAGGGAAAACTATACCTGAGAGCTCTCCCCTAATTTAAGATGTTTTGAGAGGAAAGGTTTAATTTATAAACCATAATAACAGTACATTTAAATGTTTTAAATTATCATTTTCACAAGGTATGCATGAGACTGCATAGACAATCTTTCCTGCCTTATTTCTTTCTGAAGTGATTAGTTTTGTTTGTTTTCTATTCTTTTTTTTTTAACTTAATGCCATTCCAAAGTAAGGTTGTCCAAACAGACCAAAGAAGTTCAAAAGCCACAAAGTGGTATTTGCCACCATTTGCAAAAAATTACTACTGATAAATAGTTTTGTGAGGTAGAGCGGTTAACCAAAGATGTTCCGGACAGATTTGATTTTCCAGATGTGACTGGCCACCCTGGTCTCTGACAAGACATGGTTTCTAAAGCTGGATCCCCAAAAATGAGTGCTCAGAAAAAAACATTAGCTCATTTTTAGTATTGCCTTTATATTTTTCAAGTCTTGACCCAGTCTGTCCAGACTTGCTAGTAGCTAATGATGAGTGTGTAACTACACGTTGAGCTAAAAGGCCTGTCATTTCATGACCTATGCAGAACCTTTCCCTATACACAGACATCTGGGGCTTTGCATTCTGTAGGAGATGCCACAATTGCCCATTGCCTGTATTATGGCAACAGCTGGAAATTCAGCACAGTCAAGGTACAGGGAACAGAACTGACAACCCTAGTTAGGTCAGCTGCAGGAAAGAGGCAATGAACTCTTGGCTCAGAGAATCATGCAGAGAACTGGACATCGCAGCATTAGATAGCAACATAAGTTTTCCCACCAACTCTCTGCAAAGTCTTTGCATTTATATTTGGCTTTGATGTCTCCCAGTCTGATGTCTTTCCTGACTATAAATACACTTATCCACTATAAATATACTTACCCTCCCTTGTAAAATGATTTGAAAACTTCTGATGAAAAGCACTGAATATGTAGCCTTCTATTTTTGGAGAAGCCTAAGGTGAGATAATGCTCTCTGCATTGAAATTTCATGGTTCTGGAGAGAGAGTTGGCCTAGCATCAAAGAGATGTTTGCACATTAAAAAATCTGTCAATCCTACCACCACTGATCAAGGAAAACTAGTAAATTAGCTAGTAGCAATCACGGTTGGGGAAAAGCAAGACAACAGCAAAACTGCAACAAAGAAATGACATTGATTCCGAACTGGAGCATGAGTTCTTTCCTCCTGAGAAATTCTACATGCCAAAATGTCTTCACATTATTCTTGCTTTAGGTAATCCAAAGGTAGATAGAAGCGATACCATGTAAGTCAGACACACTGTCCGAAGACTCAAATTCCAAGTTTGGAAGTGACAAACTCACAAAGGTTTGCTGGGATGTCTCAATTCAACAGTTAAAGCAAAGGCCAAATTTCCCAAACAGCTTTCAGGCAACTTGCAAGTTGAACAGAATGACATATTCAAAGGTTAAGGGCTTTGCTGAAGAGTTGCACTTCAGAGCTCCGATGCAAATTGTATGAGAACATGTTTTACCCCATGTGAAGTCAATGGAAAGGGCTAGCAGAGACATACGGAAAGGGCTGTCAGGGAAATTCTGTGCAATAACTGTATTCTTCTCCTATCCCCTGAAATTCGTATGCTTAGGTTTGGCCATGTTCTTTAATGGTGGCTAATGCAAGTTCATTTCTAGTCAACAAAACCTTAGAAAACAGTTACTCCCTGGCTTTAACTGCCCAGAAGGCTTCAACAAACAGAAAAAGATGGGCTTCATTCTCTGACAGATATGTACAACCCTGATGCTATCTGGGCTGCCTGAAAGCATACTGACATGGTCTGTAAGATGCTAGTTCACAAGGCCTTTCAGTGCGTTTGTAGCTTCTAAGATGTATGTTTGTACAGCATCTTACACAGCAGATTCATTGTTCGTGATTGAAAATATAAACAAATCTGAAAAGTATCTTACTGAGGAATCTTTAATGATTCACAAAATAATATTTTAAATATTATTAGCAACAAATAACGTGATCTTTCTCATTGTTGAACTCATTTCTTGTATTCTTTTCCCTTTTCATCTCAACCCTGTAAATTCCTCAGGATATGGAATCTCTTTATGTCTATGTTAGGAAAGAAAATTAAAAGAATTTACACCATAAATTCTCACTTCCATTAACCAATCCACTCTTAACCACACCCTATTCTATGAATAAATGGCTATGGAAGAGATGTATGCAATTGGGATGTACCATTTTCAAAGGAAGTCATCTGATCTCCACACTCCATTTAATGTATTATTCCGCTAAGGTAATTTTTAGCATGAAATCACAAAAGCCTTCTTCAGGAAATGGGGTGGGAAGAAGAGAAATACAACCATGGTCAAGGTAAAATGAAGTGCTTAATGAAGACTTAAAAAAGATGTAGGCAAAAGGAGAATACCATGACATCTATTGGACAGAAGATTGCAGTTTAAGTATCTGAATAATTACTGTGTTTGAAACAAGAATGCACAATGTTTGATAATCCTTTCTGAATAATTGTAGTATTTCTCCCAGAATTTGCTTCTGGTAATTGAATAGTCTGAAGGTTGCTATGGTAAACACTTAGCTTGCAGAGCACATACTATAGGGAGCAAATACAAACTAAAAGGGAGACTGGCATCTGTAAAACACCTTCTGATTTATTCTGATGCATGTTAATTGTCAAAGATTTTAAGACAAGAAGAGAAAAAGAGACCAAGTTAGCTAAACCCCCTCTCCTACTAATTTCAGCGGAATTGCACGGGCAGAATTTGACTTGAAGATATTTATATCACTGTTAATAACCATTAAGATATTAAATATTCTTTCCTTCCATCTTGGAGTGTTTGCCACCTCCTTGGGACATTCTGTTTGACATTCGGACAAGAGTTCCTCTTTCACTGACGCAAAAGCAATCCGAGAGAGGTCAAAATAGTCTTACTCTCATCTTTATTATTGTTTATTACTGATGATGGGTAGATCCTTAGGTCCAAGCTTTTTGATACCAGGCACTGCAGAAACCTGCAGCCAAAATGTGTAAGGCAATAGGCAGCAGAGGAACGGAGACACAGTTCAAGGTAAGACCTCATCAGCTCAGCTGGGCATAATGATGACATGACAGATGTGATCTAAGCTGCCACGCAGCCTGCCTGGCCCTAAGGGTTTTAGATATCAGAACATCGTAACATTTTACAAAGGATTTGAAAGAAACTAACAATACTCAGGGGGGCTCAAGGGAGACACTCACAGGGTTAGTGCTGTTCCTGACTGGCACCACAATGAGTAAAGGCAAGGCTGCCACAATGCCTATGGAAGAAATCTTTTCATAAGACCTGACTTGGCCTTATGAATAAAGTGTGTCCAGTATTTTATTATAAATCTCAGATGGGTTTTGACAACCTGGAAAGAAAATGCAGGTTTTCTCGACAAGCCTATTCTCCATTTTTTAAATTGCCATCATATATTTCAGCCATTCCTCACATGATATCCGTCTTTAGTATGTGTTTACTGCCCGTTACAGAAGTGTATGAGACTATAATAGTTTCACTGGCACTACAGACAGAATAGATCCATAAGAATATCCTCTATGCTAATTTTACTTGCCTCTGATTTAACCCATTTTAAAAATTCCTTGAGCCTGTAAAAATTCCTCCTTATGTAACGATGAACTATAGGTAGGCAATAAGGCTAAAGGTTATTCAAGCTTACGGCAACTGCAGGAATTCTTTCCATTGTCTTCTTGCTTGGAGAAATGGATGTGGAATCAGATATCATTGGAGCACAAGAAGAAGAGATTAGAGAGAGCTCCTAAAAATGGCAGCAGAAGGTGATTAGTAGAAAAATTTTTAACGAGGGAGATTAGAAACATTGGAGATGATAATCTGTGATGACCCAGAAGTAGCCAAAGCAAAACATGAAGCTAAAAAATGGAAAAGGAACGAGCTGTTCCACAAGCAGTGGAACTATTAAAGGCAAATTCCCTGTGCACTTATCTTACATCAGTTCCCACTGCAGTTACCTGCTCCCTCCAGGATCTCCCCTGACCTTGCACTTTCTGTCCTCACATTCACATACACATCCAGCAAGTTATATAGTACCCACATCTTTGTTTTGTGGGCATGAAGCTGCAAATGTTGAGGCTATTCCTAAACTATTTGTGCACATACGGGTCAGCCAGAGCATGAAGGCTGGTGGGTCGTCCAACAAGCCAGGCACAGCGTGCTGAACTCACTCTGCAACCATTCCTTCAATGGGAATAAAGATGAGGGATACTGTTAGTATGAAGATACCGTCAGTGATCAATTTTCACAACAGTTGCACAGTAATGCTAAGAAAGGCCTATAGAAGACATTGATACACAGGTCTAAAAGAAATACACGGTCCGTTCCTATATTTTCATGTCAGCCTGTCTTCCACACAAGAGCAACAGAAACACAGACAATTTAAATCTGTACAGGGAACAAAAGCCTCTAGGTGTCACTTTCAAAAGTGGCAATGGGTAAATTGGAGTCTAATCCCCACTGGCTTTCCATGGAATTAGGCATGCTGGCCAATTTTGTTCTATTATAGTCCATTACTAATTTACAAAGAGCATGGATTCTTCAGATGCTTTACTGAGCTCTCTTGTCCTATCTACGAGGAGCAGTACATAGATTTCCCACTTTTTTCAGGGATGTGTCATTTTCTTTTTAATTTTATAAACAAAATCCTTGGTGGATATAAATATTTCACCTGGAGCTTTCCTCTCTACTTCTCTTGCTCCTGAGAAACTTTTACTGCTTATTTTTCATGAAAGGCTTGTCAAGATGAGGAGCTATCACAGAAACATTTCAAAATTTCCCAGACAATTGGCTCATTCATAATCTAATTGTGACGGCAGGCAAGAAACTCCAAAAGTCCCTCGATGTGCCATGACAGTTTTTACATGGATCTTGACAACACTTGCCAAGCTATTTGCACAGCCTTAAAGTTTCTGTCAAAAGAATATAGAGAGAAATGAGATACCCAGAGACTTTGGCCACATGAAATGCAAACTCAATATTTTTTCCTGCTCTAAGCTGAAACATGAGCCTAAAATTGTCTTGTGAAAGGCACACAAGGAAAGAGCATGTTTCCTCTTCTGAGGATGTCTTCTGTTCAGAGCTTAACTAAGGTCACCCTGAGTTCAAGGTGTGCTGTGAAATGGAGCCCTTTTAAGACATTATTCTCATCATAGGAAAATAGGAGGTCTATCCTGCATCAGAGCAAAATCCACCACTATCCTTTTACCAGTAGCAACTAGAAATAGATGCCTAAAGAGGAAGAGAAGTACAGTGCAAGAACATAATGATACTTCCTCTGAACACCCCACCTCGGCATCCAGCAGCCTGTGGCTAAGGAGCATGCGGCAATAACTCCCCTCCATGAACACTACTGACAAACAGGTCCCACTTCTGCAGCCAGGGATTCCTCTTTCAAGCAACAGTCCTGGTGGTACAATTTGGAGAGGGTGGAGGATACAGCAGCAACGAAAGCCAAGCCAGCTGGACTCCCTGCTCCTCAAAATGTCTACTGAAGTGGTGCAGAAGGGTTTCCCATGGTGCATGGCTCTTGGACTTGACCCTAAACAGATACATGAGAAAGTTCATTTTCCTCAGACCTATTGTTTCCTGCTGCCTACTGATCAAATACATCCGTATCCTCTGTAGACGTGTTACATTTAAGTTGCCTTTTCAATTTTTTTTCTCAATGGAAGGTCAATGCCTACTAAAGAAAAGATCATAAAGTTTCAGATAAAATTACTACATGATCTGGGTCCTGTGTGGCACTTATGCCTTAACTGTCTGCCCTGAAGGTTTATCCTCACTGATTAATACTTTGATCTTAATACAGAACAGTTATTGCTAAAAGATTTCACTCTGCTTTTGTCCATCTCCATTCAATTTACTTCCATAGTGCAATGTATTGTGTACTCTAATATAGTTTTCCAAAACCACAAAAAAAGGAAGTGCAAATAAGAATATCTACCTATTATATTCATGCTTGAAATCTTCTGAATCTCTTTTGAAAGCCTTTTGTGGGCTTGAGACACTTATAGTCAAAGAAAAGGAACAGTACCATGTAGAGTAGACAACTAAACAGGCATCAAATTTGCCAATTTATGACATTGAATACTGCAATCAATACAGATTTCAGCTATTTCACATGAACATCATAACAGTTAGATTTGCATGACCACTTGGTTGCTATGCTAGACTTCATCATTTTTAACAATAAGAGAGCTTAGGCTGCCTACTCCAAGTCAGAAGATCATCTTTCAATAGTACTAATCAGTTATGAGGGATTCTATAGGAAAATGACAAAAATCACAGATTTGAGCAGATTTAACATTCCTGGGAGGAGACATCTCAAAACGAAATTCACTTTCCCACCATAGATATTTGCCTGAAACAAGCAGAACGAATTTTTCTCTAGATGGGCCCAGCCCTCTCTACTAGCAGGTAGTGAACAAAAAGCTTAGACTAGATGTCTGGAGTCTGGCGAAATGATTCTCCCAGACATCTCTTTCTGCCCAAACACTCTTCCTTCTACTGAGGATGGAAACTGCTCACACTCTTGCTCACGGATGACCATGCCCTCCCTCCAGGAACACTTCCTTTTGTTAGCATCCATATAGTGCATAGAAAAGCAGTGAGCCAGCTCATTTTAAAAAGGTGGCTTTGGAAGTGATCAGGATCAGCATTATGCTATCAAATATGCCTCACAAATGACTTGTGGCTCAAATGATTTAATGATACAAGGTTGCTATTTCATTGGCTGGACAGACTTGGTCAAACGCATTAACAGCACTTGGGTACATTAATACCAATTCTGAGTGGCTATTCAATTCCATGTTCATGGTCCTTGTTATTCAAGCTGCTCTCTGACTGTCAGAAGAAAACAGATTGCTGTTCATTTTAATCAGTCAGATCACAGTTTTATTGAACGTGCCTGTTTGATGTGATTGCATCTTGCGCAACTGAGCGAAATGAGACAAAAAGAGCAATTTTATATCACGTAGATAATAACAGATGCACCCCTCAGAATTCATTATAGAAATCTGTTTTGCAGCCGTATGTTCCACTTCATCTGAAATCCTTTTGTTCTCATCAGCCTCTTCCTGTGTGAAACTACCACTTTGCATTTTGCAAGCATCGACTAATGGAATCTGATATTACTTTGTCCATATCCTTGGATCCCCTGCTAAATATTGAAAACTGAGAAACTTAGTTTTCCATAACCTACTAAAATAACCTCCATGTAGTCACTGGTTTGTAAAGCACCTGGTATATCTACCTCTATTTAAGCTAATACCTGACAAAAGATAGCATTAGCTATTAGCATCTATTTTTAAAGTATTTTATTTCATTGGCTTTTTGTTCTGCCCCAGTCTAAGCCTTCAGGTAAGCATAGCTGTATAAAATCACAGCTCAGACTTGGTGTCATTTTAGTTTAGGGTGTATTCAAATCTTTAGTCATTCAAATGCCCACAAATAAAGGACATATGTATATGTATGAATCAAAATTACAGGTATTATATGCTGCTTCTTTTCCTCATAACCTTTTTTAAACACCTACGTGACTATGCTGACTAATATGTATTTTATTGGCTTGATCCTTAACTGATGTATATTCAAGTGGCTCCACAGATTTTAATGGAGTTATGCCAAATTATGTTACTCCAACAGTCTGGCTGAAATCCCATCCCCTTTGACATTATTGGCAAAGCACCCACTGTCTTCAGCAAAGCAATTATTTCAATGTATATGCTTCACATATGGAGGCCCTACTCAGTGGAAGGTCATGCAGTAGGGCAAGTGGTCTGATGCCTTAGTTAGGGACATTGCCTTCATCCTGCCAGGTCTGCCAGAGGCCAATGCTAAAACATAAATTTGTTGACTAGACAAAAGAAGGAATAAAGGAAAAGCTGGAAAAACATGAATTGATTTTTGCAAAAATAGTTCAAAGATGTTTCAGTTTAAAATGGAGCAGTGTCTCAGAGCATTTCCTTTCTTTTTCTTCCTTATAAAGTCACTGACTTCCTTAAATATCTTCCATTAGCCTTTCCTTGATTAGAAATCCTAATTTTCTCTGGGTCAAGCCTCCTGGCATAAATACATCATAACTTTTGTAGATCAAGTGGTAAGATGCAACCACATCTCTGCATACCTCACAAACTGCTTGTATAGTACCCTAGCTTCTGTTCTATCCATGGGCACCTTGCAGCTCCTGTGTCCTTCCTTCATGGCCTCTGAACCACTTCACTTTTTCTTGGAGGCACTGTTTGTTTCCCATATCCATACATCCACAGCATCCTCAATATCAGGAGCCTAGTGAGTTCAATCTCCCATTTCTCTGCATCTCCTTCTGTGAGAGCTGCACGAGGTTTCTGCACCCATAAATCTGGTTCTCAGCATAGGGCCTTGCTTTCATAATCATCATCATCTTCTACCCATGTTTCTATGTAAATTCCTGCTCATGTCCTGTCTATCCAAACCCTTCTCCTTCACCTTAAATTGTTGCTCTACTTTCATTTCACTGTAAGATCTGAAGTCCACATCCAACTCTTCAAGAACTTGATTCTTCAGCCTTCATTCCCAGAAGATGCCTAATTCCCTTAAACAATCTTGCAGCATAGACTGGTGGAGAAGACAACTATGTCATTAAATTATCTTCTCATCTGTTCCATTTCCAGCCCAGCTAAACAACCTGTTGTGTGACCTTGAGCCTCTCACTATGTATCTTCCAAAATCTATCAATCATGTCTGTTTACAACTATTTAGACCCTGAATTTATCAAGATGGGACTGTATTATAGGTTTAAATAGTAGCTTGCACAATCAAACCCTGATCTGGGACCAATTTGGAGTTCAGAGAAGGACTTTCATTCACTTAAAAGAAAAAGCTGAGGGTGGGGGGTCTTTTTATTTGGTTGATTTAGTTTGACTTGGCATTTTATTGGAGGGAAGGATTTTCCCTTGTTGGTGTTTTTTACTGTTTCATAGAGAGACTCAAAATCTTTTTGGATTTGTCTGAAATTTCCTCTTTTCTGTCTGGACAGCAAATCAAAAAATCAGTCATTCACACAATTCTAGCTGGCTCTTCTAAACTCCATTGAAATATCAATAATAATAATAATTGATTTCCAGTTCTATTTCAGCATTGGACGTCACATACTTAGCTATTGCAGTGTTAGACTAGAGGTAGGCTAAATGATAAAGGGACTGTCTGTCTCACGGATGTTTGAAGAGAGCAAGAGGATTTCTATTTCTTGTAAACCTGGAGGAGCATGATAACACAGACATTTTTTAATCTGAAAGCTAGACTTTCATCAAATGCAACTTCTATATCTTGAGAGACAGATGCTGAGGTTCTGAAATGTCAGAAAAACCTTCCAATGAAAAAAAGGTGTAAATTGCACTTGTGTTAACAGTGAAGGGACAGCTGCAAAATCCATATCAAAATGTTATGAATTATACTGCAAGCCTAACGTTGTTTTTCATGTGACATTAATGCTGTTGAAAACACATTGACATAAAAGCCTAATATAAACATTACCAGCCAAGGCTGAAATAAAGACAGGAAGTTTATCATTGACAGTATGGATATAAACATATCAGTCATATAATAGTATTATAAATAAAAAGGCTGTTAATTTAACAATGACCATATATATATTAAGGTAATGTCCGTGCTCATACATTGCCAGCCTTTGTATCAGCATTTATATAGGATCTCATAAAGCAGCCAAATACTTCCTGTTAGGAAATGATAGAGCAAACATGACCATAAGCATGATTATGCTGCATAAATCATATGTAAATTGCATGGATAATTTATACATGTAAATATAAACAGAAATAGCCTGGCTGTGAATCAAAAAAGCCAACGTAATGAAAAACAGGCTCTTGAAATCATACCTGGCTTCTACAGGTACTTGGTGTTAGACTGCAGAAGGCCAAATAAATTCTTTGGTAGGTGATTTCCATCATGCTCAGACCCAAGGCTCTTAACAAGCATATAGTAAGGGCAGAAAGGTGTACAAGGTGACCCCTCCAGGTCTCTCCCAGCTGTGTGGTTTTCTTATGAAGTCCTGGTCCTACTACAGGCAATGGGGGAGAGGGGTTGACTTGAAGGGATTTGTTGGTACCGTGGGGCCAAGAACCCATTCTGCAACATTTTTCTGTGAGTTCTTACTTTTAATCAAAGTTAGTTTCACCAGGAAGTATGGTAACATCTAATTTTTGAAGCAAGTGGGACTGCAAACCCAAAGACACTCAAACACATCATCTGTTTGGATCATCTCTCATATACAAGAAAGTTAAAAATTTGCTTTTAACACCAGGCCAAATGCTGACATCTTTACTCAGCTTTCCTTGTGCTGTCTCACACAAGGACTTTTAAAGCTGGGGGGAAAAGTTACATATGACCCAAAGATTCTGACTTTTATTTCTCAGGCTTAAAAGTAGTTATGCAAGGCATGAGAACTTACTACCACAAGCAATCCCACTGGCAGACAGCTAGACTTCCACAGCCTCCTGTGGATCCACAAGACAGATTTCTCCCCCATAATACTACCCATTTGATCTTTTGTATGGACTACCCAATAGTCAAAAAAGCTCATAGTTCTGCCTGACCAGTACTGTTGACTCATTTTGTAAAAATCTTCACTCACCCACTGCAGGACCACACTTGATTGCTCTGTACAAAGAATTAAATAAATAATTTAAGAAAAATTATACCACTCCCATAACTGAGGTATTAATGTTGCTTTAAGGAATGTGATATTTCATGCCAAGAAACCATCTGTTAAATGAAATATGTGAGACTAAAGTGAGGCAAAAAAGGAGACTGCAGATATGATGTCTCCAGATTGGAAGCTTCCTGGTACCATGGGAATGCTAATCAGTGTTGATCCTGACAGCCGTAGGTGTTCAGCTCCCCACAACTAGTAGCACACTTTTGTACTTTTTTTTTTTACTCATTTTTCAAGGTTGAAGAGCAATCTGTAGCTACTTGTTCAGCATATTTAGAGAACAGTAAATGAAAGAGATGGAACATTATCTCTGAATTTTTCTTACTTGGGTTCCAACGGATGCTAGACATCATTACATTGTCTTAATTGATGACACGGCTATTTTCCTTTTTAAAGCTATCTAGGAGATCAGATTGCGGTAACAATGTTCAACAGTAGTGTTTTAAATGAAAGCATGGTGGGCATTGGGAGAAGTGAACTTATAACAACATTCCCTGATCACTCATGAGAACAACTTTTGAGTCTGAAAAACATTAGAGCTTTTAACATGGATTTTTTTTTTTGACATCTACTTTTGCACTTACTAGTTCTGTCAAGTGCTAGGAAGAGAAACACATTTGGAGCTATAGAGGAGCTCTTCAAATCTTTTTTCCACTCCTGCCTCCCGAAGTGTGAGTAGTTAGATAGCATCCCCTTCTTTAAAAAAGAATCTCTCTGTGCCTTACTGCACATTTGCAAAGGAATGCAGTGGCCCAATGGGCCAAAAGTTCAGGCACCAGAGCATGAGAGCAACTGACTCCTGACTGATTCCCCAGGCAAGGCATGTACAGAAAGCTGGTAGGGATGCAGGAGAACTGTAGTCTTGTCTGCCTCTTTCTTTTCCCTGTTCTTGCATTGATGGCATTGCAGCAAAAATATGGAATTTGGACTCCTAAACTGGTCAGTTGTTTTGACAATCCCAGCAGTTGCTGTCCTGTCCTCTTCACATCTTTCCCCTCTCCTTGAGTCATCACACAAGCTGCATCCAGTCCTAGGATGGGTTTTGTATGAGCGATTTGCATGCAATTTCCATGAGCTGCAGTTGATAGGAGGGAATCCCACACAGGCTTCATTTTCACAGCAAAACCCCTTTCTCTTCCTTCAGGCAGGATCCTGTCACACACGTGATGTTCTAAAATCTCAGTAACAAAAAGGGGTTACAAACTGCGACACGCAGTCTGCAAAGCTCACAGCTGTATCTTCCTAAAATCACTAGAAATCCCCTTCTATAGCCAAAAAACAGAGAATCACTCTCTTGATGAATCTCTTTCTCTACAGACTATTGAGAGAGTTCAGCGCATCAAGAATCTTATCAGGCTAAGCAGTCTGTCCAAAACTGAGTGTAATGAACACGTCCCTTACAGTACATACAAAAACACTGAGTATTATAACGTTAAGTAAGTAAACTGATCTGCCATTAACAAGAAAAACAGCCCCAGGACTTTAGACCTTATTAGCTTAAATTCAAACTGAAATGATGAATTCCATTCTTAATTGATTCTGCAATGATTCCTAATGAGGCTATAAAGAGAGGGATCCTAAACATAATGGATGGCTTTTGAAAAAATCAGCAACAGCAATAAGGGAGAGGGAAGGGCCATCATTTAAACATCTATGTAAATAAATGATAAAAATTGTGGGAGGAGGAATGGAAGAAGAGTGTGAGAATATGCTTCCATCCAGACCCAGAAGATATACCACAGATTGTATTTTCCTTTATTTCTGAAAGCAGAAGGAAAGCTATACAATAGAAAATGAGTTGTGGTGGCAAAGTGCTGCAGGATTTATGCTTAACCAAATTACAAAACGTTGTCAAAACATCACCCAGTCCTTTCACAGCTGGAAGATTCAAACTTAAAAACTGATCCCATTGCCACACTGCAGAAAATAAAACAAGGGAAAATATCAAAGATTCAATTCTACCAGCTAGCATTTGCATCAGCTTCAATAATGTTACTATCATAATGCCAGTAATCCTGAGTGCTCATGTCCATGTAATGACTAGTTTTATATCTGGCAGCCCGTTCCACGACCTTAATTAAAGCCAGAGCCCTGGACACCCTGCATATAAACAGAAAGCTATAAGTCTGTGAACCAATTTGAGATCAAGAGACCACATAGAGGAAAATTCTGTGGCCATACATCTCCATAAAGAATTGCTTTTGTTTTCCTCAGAGGTGAGCTCCATTTCTGTAGGAAAATTTTTCCTTCTCTTCCTTAGGGATAGGTGAAAAGGAAATATCACAGCCTACAGTTATTCCTTTCCTGTGGAATAAATTCATAGTTGTGCCACCCTAGATTTATCCTAATGAGATCTGATCAGCCAAATGGTAAAGATACAAAAAATCTCCCTGTTCTTTGGTTTCTAGCCATTCTATGAGTTTTCCAGTCAAGCAGCTGGAGAGCTTCAGGGAGGCTGTGGAAAAGCAGCAAAAGACTGTCAAGCACTTTCAGCTTTAGTCCTTACTATAGGTTACGAGGCAAGGCAAAATCAGCACTTAAGCATCAGCCTATAGACTCTGAAGGCAAGTGAATCCAAGCAAGGGATTTGCATAGTGCTAAGTTTTAGTGAGAATCAGTACCCAAGCTAAAGTCACAACTAAACCTTCAATAAAGACATATCTGATGAGTCACTGACCTCCAAATCTGAATGAATCCCATGAGAAATGCACATGGATAATAGGAAAACTTCTGATCTCTGAAGCAACTCCAGCATATCCCAGGGACCCTTAACACAAGTGTAATTGTTATAGTCCTTCAGCCTGGATTTCTTTCCTTCCTCTTTTGTGGACCCAGAAGAGACACTTAAAGAAAAGGCAGAATATTACCAACACTGTTAGGCAACTGTGAAAAAACAGGAAAAGCACCCAAAATGTGTGCTTTGCTCACAGGCAGTGAGCAAAGGTATTAAAGAGGCCAGGGAACATTTCCAGCTACTAAATAAAATGTTAAGAGCGCAATAAACATCACAGATTATATAGCCTGGCCTTTTTTTTTTTTTTTTTTTTTTGTCTAAAACAGGGAAAATTATATGGAGGGAGGAAGGAGAAAGATATTTAGTTCCTCGGTACAACTGTACTATTAAACCACTTTATATTTCTTGGCCTTTTGCTCAGCTTCTTGGCCTTTTGCTCAGCTACAAACTAAGCCAGCAGTGAATGACTCCTGAAAGTGTCTGAAAGATGTAGTGTGGCATACAAAATAAACTGCAAGGTGAAGGTGATAAGCAGAGATGCAAGAGCGTGGCTATATCTAAATTGGAGGACCTGGCAGCATTTCTCAGTTCCCAGCTCAGGATGAGAAATCCAGCCATGACTAGACCCATGTGTGGATGCAGACATACACATGCAGAAACCTTTTACTTTCCCTATCCAGCATCTTTATTTCACCAGAAGCAGAAATCTGGCTGACAAAGCAACCAGCGCAGCAGGAGTCTAGACACAGCCTTAATGGACAGCTGGTAGCTAAATGCTGTTATGGCATAACCAGCCTGACATGGACGGCATTTGAAGATGGTGATGGAAGAAGTTCCCACTTTCTGCAGCCAAAACTGAGGGAGCTGTTGAAATCTCCCCCCGCTCTCCTAACACACACGCCATGTGAAAGAAAAGCCAAGATCAAAGTTTATTTATCTCAGCAGTGTACCCCATCAAGATCTTCAGCAGGAATAAGTTTAGATGGATATAAATCAGGAGAGGTCCTGCCCAGCCCCCTCCACATTCATATATTTTGCAGTGATATATTTTATTATTATAGCCGTTCTCCTTGCTTTAATAGAAACCCCCCAAATGTCATCAAGTTCTACTCACAATTAATTTCAGTAGGAGCAGGGTTGTTTTTTGGGTTTTGTTTGTTTGTTTGTTTCTTTTCTTTACCTGATAAAGGGCAATAATATGAGAGATCTGGAAATAAAATATTATTTACCTTTAATGCCCTTCTGCCATCTCCTTGGCTCATCAGATCCAAACAATGTTTTTCACTGACTTTCAGTCTTAGACATAAGGACAAGTTACTGCTTGTTAGCTACCCTCTGTAACCCTCCATGTGCATGCTTTTAGTTTACAGTTCAGTTCTCTTGGTCACCTTTCATATCAAAAAATACAGATATTTGGATATTTAATCTGAATGTTTAATATTTTTCTAAACTTCAGAAATGGGAGGGAAGTGAAGAGCAGAAACTTACTGTCTTAACATACGACTGTTGTGAGCTAATCACAAACCCAGCATGGATTTTGGTATGTGACATTGTACCTGTGTTTTGAGACTTTATTAACTGAAGATTGTGAAGTGCTTAGTGATCCCTCGATGGAAGGTAGTTTATGCCACACTAAGCTAAAACATAAATAAGAATAAAGCATAGCTATATACCATATCTGGAGAATGGTCTCCAAAGAGGGAAAATCAGGGGATTGATTTTTATGTTTATGAAAGTCAGTGGGGAGTTCTGCTCTAAAATCAGTGGTATGTGCAATGGGCTCATCTGGATGGATGGGAAAGTTAGTGTGCAGTCACACAGGTGTGGATTTACAGCCCACAAGGTATTCTGCAATAACTCTTCATGAGGGTTTGCTTAGCTTACACTAAGAGTGCCTTTCTGCTGCCTGCGTGCAGTAGTCTAATAAACTGTTTTGCACTTGTTCTCTATTAGATAGTTTCATACACCAGCTGACACACCAATTTCTTCACATTACCTTTTCTGTAATGATAAATCCTTTAACAATGTCTGGATAAATTACACTTAGGTCTTGCTGGAGTATGCGGTCAGGCTGGCAGTACCAGCATATGAAATCCACTTGTCCTCTGCCGTAAACCGGAGTGTTTCCCTGGAAGTCAAGGCAGGTCCCAAGACTCAGATCTGCAGCAGATTTGACCCAGTTACCATGATGTGGTCACTGTAGTGCTGCATAGTCTGTGAGCATCCTGTGGTTTTCTAGGGAGAGATATACACAGTATGCAAATTTGGGAAACCGCAACAGTAATTTAGTCACACTGGCTGCCATGAGCAGCACGGGTCGCAGACATAGGGGTATTCCAGCTGCCTCGCAGGAAGGAAAAGCAAAGCAGTCACAAGACATAATCCTTTGCCCTAGGGTAAATCTGCCCCAGGAAATTTGATACTGGTTCCCTTCCAGGGAGAATTTTCCTAGTGTGAAGGAGTTTGTGCAAAGTTATGCTAAATTAGCTGCTGCCAGACAACTGCCTAGGGGGATCTGCAGGGCAACCCCAGTCGTGTATTTTTAATCAGGCTGAATTCTCCAGTGTCAGATGCCTTGCAATTCGATACACTGAGCCATCCTCTGGCAGGTCAGTGTATAAAATATCACTTGGTGCACTGCATCTAAGTCAAAGAGAAAAAGAGAAATCTCCTATGCTCATTCTTGAAAATAATGCTTTATTGAAAAGAAGAGAAAAGAAGAGAAAAGAAAAGAAGAGAAGAGAAAAGAAAAGAAAAGAAAAAAGAAAAGAAAAGAAAAGAAAAGAAAAGAAAAGAAAAGAAAAGAAAAGAAAAGAAAAGAAAAGAAAAGAAAATGAAGAAAAATGAAGTTTGGCAGCAGAAAGTACCAGGCTAGTGGAGACACACTGTCTGCACAGCAGCTTCTCCTGGTAACAGATCTTAAAAGCTTCAGCAGTGATCTGTTATTCTTACAAGACACAACAAAGCTCCCAACAGGCAAAGAACATCAGAATTAATGAATTGGAAAGTGAGAGTCTAATATATGAGCTTTCAAAAGTCTCCCAAGACTAGCAGCCTCATTGTGCATATCCTGTAAGTTACTGCTATTGGGTTTTGGGTGTATGTGATACCATCAGTAGAAAAAAAAGCACAAAGGTCAATATAGTTGCAAACTATCTCAAAGCATCTGGGTAATATTTCTATGGAAATCTTTTAACTTTGAGAGAAACAAATATTATTTACACAACAAAGGACTTAAAAAATTCCCAAGCAAGCAAAAGTCTGCTCAGTTCAACTACTTTTCAGTTAAATCATTTTTTTATTGAATTCAAGTTTCATGGATCATTAGAGAGCCAGAGGCAGAATTCCAAGAATTGCTTTGGACTAATGAGTCTTCAGCAAATTGTTTTCTTAAGGACCCCATGCCCTCTTTCTGGGCTGCAAAAAGAAACTCTGATTTATGTAATTTCTCCCTTTTTTTCTTTTAAAAACCTCACAACCTTTTTAATTGAATGTAATTTATATCCAGTGCTATAGGTGCATTTCCTTAATCCATTTTTACTATGACTATAAACGTCTCAGTACCATAGAAAAAGAACTGCCACCTGCACTTACTTACTTGTGGTCAAATTATGCACTTTTTTATATTGTGAAAACCTGCTAAAGTCAATAGCTTTAAACTCCCTGATTTCACAGGCCTGTGTTGCTTTTGCAACCTCTGAGAACCTGTGGTTATAAATCAGTACAACCATTGCTCCTAATGTCCTAATTTATTTTGGAAAACAAGAGAGGGGAGTCTGTAACAGATTGGCTTTAATCTGTCAATAACTCACAGCTGATACAAATTTGCCCCACAAGGAAAACATTTATCAAAAAATAACCCTATCACTTTAACAGGCAAATGGAGAGTGAGCTGAAAGTTAATGCTCTCCATACCAGAGAAGAAATATTTGACGTGAAGTTCATTAAAATCCTTATTATCATAATTGCTAAGGCATGCCAGTATTTGTAGCCAGTAGCGCAGAAGGGACTGATAGGACTGGCATCACGTCCAGCCACCCATGACCATCTAGCTCAGATGCCTAAATGCTTATTTACAGCTGGGTACACCGGGGGGTAGTATACAGTGCATGGCCAGGATGAGTTTCAAGTTCATACCTTGGGTTTACAGTCAGATATTTTAATTATTCTGCTGTTGTGCCTGATACTTCCCCAAAGAGCCTGTTTAGGCATCAGAGACCCTGAGAAGAGGATGATGCCAATCTAGGCAGAGAGCTACTTCATCAGAGGCAAATTGCCTCACTAGGACGTTGTCTTTATAGCAGTTGTTTTGGACTAAATAATTGGAGTTGTGACTTTTTAACGGCCACATGCAAAACAGTATTTTGCTTAAGTGAGGTTTTTAGCACACGCTTGCTAAACGGATGGGCTAAAGTTTGTGCATTTCAGAAATGGAACTAGCAACACAGCAAGAGCTACAGCAGCTCGTGTTACAGTTCATCTACTGTTAATCCAGTCATTTGGGCTGAAAAGTCCATCCATCTTTGCAGCTCTAATTGTTGTGCAGCTAGAGTTGGCAAAAAATGCTCTCATAAGCTAGCCAAAAAATGAGATTTTGAGAGTGGCAGAAATTATTTGTCTGTAGAGTCAAATTTGGTCATTACTTTCACTCAGGGAAATAGGAGAGGGAGACATTTCTGAAATGAGCATTAATTTTTCTGCATGCCCACCCAAAGCAGACCATTCCTGTGCACCACATGGTCTCTGCAGCCCGTCACGAGCCCCCTGTGGGGACCTGGGTGAGCTGCCTCTCGTGAAGTCCTTTGGTGACACCTTCTTTTACGAGCAGTGAGGGAGGTTTGCCCACACTGACCGGCTGTGCTTCATGGTCTCTGCTCAGCGCTTGGCATGCTGAAAGCCTGCCCTGCCTCTCCGAATGGGCCTCAGGCCGCACGGACGGCACCTGCTTGCACCATTCATCGCAGGCCCTCAGTCTCCAAATGCCTTGACATTTTGTTCACCTTCCACCCCAAACCCCCGCCGTTTGCTCCAGGCTGTTCAGACCCAGCCACGAGGCAGCAAGTTTCAGAAAGCAAAAGCAGGCACAAACATTTTTTCTACCACAAGCATCTTTTCTACCATATGGAACATGTGAAAAACACATAGCAAAGCCGAGTTCATGCCATCCCTTCCTTTCTTGGCCCCTCTTTCTCCAAGGTGGCCATTAATCAAGTCTCAAACTTGTGACAAGTTGCTAGAGGTGGTAAATAAGAACTGCAGCTGGAGACAGCAAAGCAACATTCATTAGTGTTTCTGAAGGGGTGGATGTTAGAGGGCATCATGAAGGCTCTCCCCATCCCCACGAGTGAGAAGGAGAAGAGGTTGGTGGTGTTTCGGGTAGGACTTGGGGGCCTGGACACCAGGGCCGAGGCGTGGGAGCAGAGGGAGAACAGCCAGAGCAGCTTGTAGGTCATGCCTGTGAAGCAGTGCAATGAAAGAGTGTAGGCTGGTGGCACCAGCGTGGAGCAAAAGGAGCCCCCGCAATAGTGTGATAGTTGTCTAGGGCTTTCTCTTGGCTGGACTTTAATCTCAGAAAGAGACGACTGGGTCCCTCCCTTCAGGGTCCATCAGCAAACATCTCTCCAGTGCTATGGGGCTGACAGCCACAAGGCCACGGGAGACTGGCGGAGGGTGGGAGGCAGCACAGCCTGTGACACCAGGCTGCCCACCGCTGGCACCCACCGAGACAACCACCATATTGTGTGCCCTGCCTCATTTGCCTGAAAAGCACAGCTGTGCAATCGTGCAGCCAGGATTACTGAACACCTGACTGCGGCCCAAGGGCAGAAGTCCAGCAAGGCTTCATACAAAGAGCACTGCTTTCATTCAGTCCTAACTCAAGTAAATTCTTCCACCGAGGTGTGTAGAAGAGTATGTCTGAGCAAGAACTAAGCTAAGGACCTAAAGATTTGTCATGTTAAATTTAAACCTTTTGTAGTAGTTCACAGCTGTCAGTGTTGACTGTGTTATTTTGGATTTTAGCTTCCTGAGGAATCGAACAAAACCCATAAGAACTCTTTGTGAAAATGTTCAGTCCGGGAGTCGCAATTCTTTTGCATTTTACACTATGAAAAGCTTGCTGAAACTGCTTAACTACAGCAGGCTGATTGCTGCATATCTTGAATTTCAGACAAATCACGAGATGTTAAAATTGGGACTCAGTGTGATAATGATGACTTTGCCCACTTAGTTCACTATAGGCTTCAAGTACTGTAGTTATTCTCTCAACATTAAAAGAAAAGTAGCTTTCTCCCCCGCTATTTTCCAGAAAGCAGGGGAATGAAACCTAGTCAGCTTGAAACCATTCAGACTAAAATGCAAAATGATGACTTTGGCAGGGAGTGGGTATGTACAGTGGATAAAGTGCAGGAAATTAAGAACCAAGTGCAGAAATTTACATTAACTGAAAGCCACAGTAAAGCATCTTGCCATGTAGCATGTTTAAAAAATTATATGTAGTTTAAAATTAAAGACAACATTCTTTTTCACGTTCCATACACGTGCGTGTGTGTGTGTGTGTGTGTGTGTAACCTGCAGTAAAGAAAGGGGTAGAAAAATGACTTTTGTCAGATGAATGAGCAAAAAGAAAAAAAAGCCTTTTAAATACAGTCAGAGCATATAATTAATCAGAACTCCTCTGATTAATAATTATTGTTATTGTAGTTATTATTGATAAATGTTAGCACTAGACTTCAATGGCTGAGCTACTAAGAATTCAGATTAACTGAAATGCATCTAATTTGACTGCGTGTAGCTATAACCATTTTTATTAACCAATAATTCTTCTCTAATACTGCTGGTTAACATCGTTCTCCCGCTCCATGTAATATACACAGTTCCTGTTCTACTTAGAAATTCTGAGAGACTATGAATCTGTTCTTGCCTCTGCTCCAGGCTTTCTGTTGACTTCAACCAAGTGAAGTTAAATCTCTGTACCTCACTATCCTTGTCTGTGCAATAGAAAAACAACCACTCCAGAATTCACAGGGGTGGAGGGATACTGCCCTTATTGTTTGCAGTGGAAGAAAGGGGAATGGCTGGGAAACCCCCCAGAGGGGAACTCTGCAGGGTTGGATTAAAAGGATGGAGAACACCAAATTGAAGTGAGCTAATGAGCTCATACCTGGGGAGGCTGGATATTGGTCAGACATTTTTCTGTGATATTTCAGTCTTGCTTCTGTGGAAGGGTAAAAGCTCTGCAAAAGGAGAGCGGATGAACTTTGGATAGGAGGTGGGAGATGCGTTCGTTTATGCCTGCCTGTCAGGTAACGACATGCTGGGAGAAATGGAATTGTAACGAGCCCTGGTCCGACGACTGTCGTCTGCCTGCCAGACTGCCAAAATCCCTTGCTGTGTTGCCAGGCTGGAGCCTGAACAGAGAGTCTTCAGCAACGATCCTCTCCAATTTGCAGTATGGCTCTGTACTTCCATATAGCTACGAGGATAGCAGGTCAGCCTGGACCTGAGTACTAGCTGAGGACAGTAATTTCTTGAAGATGTAGACACGCTCCCCAAGTTACATCTGTGCCAGACTTCACTGAAAGGAACACAAAGATTTACAGAGGTGTGGGCTCTGTCTTGGTGAGCAACATTAAACACGAGTTCCTCTCACTGCTAGTGCATTATCCAAGGGAAGACTTCAGACTGTCAAAGGTTTAATTTAAGGGTGTATTTTTTTGTTAGTAGATAACAAATGGAAAAAGGTGTGCCTTTAAAATCTGCCTCACTTGCTAACTGAGTGATCAATATGTAAGATAAGTTGAAAAGGTATTGTCAAGTGGCCAGTTATTCTCAGTGTAGTGATTCTGCGTGAAGTGTATATTATCTTGGCCAGAGACAGCATTTTCATATATGCTATAGTTAAATCAACTCTGAAGTGTGAAATGAGACAGGACAAAATCTATCACACTTCCGTGAAACTTTACCAAAGCTGTTTCCTTTCTCAGAGAGCAAAATAATCTTTATTTTGAAAGGAAGCGTTTCTAGGTCAGAATTCATACCACCTCTGTTTCTAATTACTTCTTTTTTCCCATGTTCTTAAAAATTGCCTCCAATTGACAATAGATGAGGGGGCAAACTGCTATCCAGTAAATTACATTCCCTCTTTATCCACATGTAAAAGTATATTATTTCACAGCTGTCTCTGGATATTTATGTGCATTTTGTTTCTACATTCAAATAAAGTGCAAATAGATACAGTTAAAACCAAGACGTGCACTTTACCTTTATGCCAACATCCTCCTGCAAGATGTAAAAGAATTCTGCTTTCTGTCCTCAGTGGTTTGTTTCCTGAATTGATTTCTTCTTGTTCTTGCTGTAGAGAACATAAACCTTTGTCTAAACTGAAAAAAGTCAATTAAATAGACTTTGACCTGTTTGAGCTTAAATTTCTTTTTTCATTGCTATTGTATGGAGTCTTCTGCCTGCTTGAGTCAAACTTAAGTTTACTCTCAGTGTAGTTATTTCAAATTGCCTGAAGTTAAAATTTATGATACTGGAGAAAACAAGTTCACAACATCTTTGTCAGTCTCTACCTGTCATCAAAACAGATTTTTGTCTGAAGTCAGTGAATTCAAACAAGAAAGAACACTTGCTTGCTACAGACAGACCCTACAGCTATTGCAGACAATTCGATCTATAATCTCCATTAATGTCTCATCTAACTAGTTCCTGAATGTCTGTAACAATGGTGTCTTGACCACATCCCTTGGAAACATGTCCAGCTACCCAATTCTTTCTTCCAAGAACATTATTCTTATTCTCTGTGGCAAGTTCTGATCTAATTTCTCCCACTTGATCTAATTTCCTTCTGCATATAGCATGGTCATTTAGAGAAAACACATATTTTGAAATATAAAGATGAGATTAAATACTATAACAATTGATGCTAATGTATATTATTTTTATAATGTATATTCTTCTTTATTTTGGTTCCTACCCTATTACTACAATAGTTTATTGAATGAAAAGGCCTAAATTAAGGAGCTAATAATGTTTCTGGGACTGTGTCTTTCTGGATACAGAACAACTGGTTGAATTAGGTTTTAACTGGTAAAACCAGATAAAAAGCTGAAATTATTTTAAAAGATGAAAGATTCCATAATGAAAGTTGCCTTTTAGAAAGCACACATGGAGCTATATATGCTTATTTTTTGAAAACATGTGGGGTTGCCCCATTCCTATACCAAATTTCATAGCTTTTCTTTGGTTTCTACCATTAAATACCTTATGCCAGGAAGATAAATAGCTACAAGAGTGAACAAACCCCAAACTTACATCACCCGTTCTTCATATGCTGCAAAATGTGCTTTTTCTTCAGCAATGGAAAGCTAACTGACCATTTATCTTTGAAGTCAGTTCTATTATTTATACAGTGTTTATCAGTTTGTCACTATTTTGAAATACAGGGATGTTGAACTATTCTCAGTGCTTGGAGTATTCAGGAAAATATAATTACAAAAGCAACTTCACTGCATAACAAAATTCAGGCTAATGAACCAACTCCTCTCATCCTCTTTCCTGCTTTTCAGAGCTGTTTCAACTTGTAACTTTTTATTTTCCTGGGAAAAATAAATTTAATGAGCATCCCTCACACCATATTGTTTAATTTTGATTTTGTTTGATTGCTTTAGCTAACAAGAGGAGGCGCAAAAGGGTAACTTACCAATTTCTCTCTGCAGAAGAGAAAACGGTTGAATCTGGTAGTTTTGCTCAAAGCCATGTGTCCATCTCTCTTCTGCTCCTATTTCTCACTGCCCAATTGTGCAATGACTGCCTATTTAGTGGAAGCCTAACAGGTTCTGGAACCGCTTGAAACAGGAAGAAAATACAATTAGTGAAAGGCCACACGTCAACCTCTATTCTCCTCTGAGCCCTAGCCTAATAACGAGTATTTTCCAAACTCCCAGAAGGCATGAGTCTTTAACAGTGGGTCATACAATGTGGGTTATGCATCAGACTTGCTTCTTCTGTGTTGTGATATCATTTTTTCACCCATCCCACCTGCAAGCAGTGACATGTCACTGCTGCTCTTTCCACCCTGGGAATGCTACACCCTGAGCACAGCCAATGAGTCCCGTCGCCAGCTGTGATGGATCCTGTGGTGGGAGAAAAACAACAGTGCCAGACCGCAAATGGATGTGATACACTGATAGAAGGGGGCAGTATGAGAGGGAGAGGAGCTAACATTTTGATGGATAATAATGATTGGGCATGGGATGGACTACTCCTGTCAATTTATGCCAGCTCATGGTCTGCTGCCACAGAGACGAGATCTACTCCAAAGATTACAATAACCCAAGCCAAGCAAGTTGCCCCTTCTTACTGACATTGGGGTCATACGTGATGCTACTTATCTTGCAGGCAGAAACCTTTGAGGAATTAGACTTGTCTCTTCTTTTTTACAAATGAGAAGGAGAAATTGTAAGATTGCTACTGTTTATATTCCTATGCTTTAATCAGGAAGGGAAGGAGACTGGAAGAGGAAGGGTTGATATCATGGCCAGAGTTCAGCAGAGCTCTCTGGACACGTCGCTGCTGAGGGTCAAAATTGCGAAGTAGGTAACTGGCAAGCAGGGAGATGAAAGCAACTTCAGAATTAATCTTACCTACCAATGAAAAGCCAGTCGTGTTCTTGTAGTAAGATTAGCTGGCCTGGAGCTTTAAGGGTACACCCTAGTTCATCTTATTCACTAAATAAGAAATCAAAAAGAGTGACAATGATCCTTCAGTCTAGATTTTTACAGACAAGCCTTTCATCCCACAGTAAAATAATTTAGGGGAATGAGAAAGAAATAAAGGACCAAGTCACCTTAACTGTAATGATCCATGTGCGTTAACCAGAAGAATTATGAAAAAAAGACAAACGCGGCTACTGTAGCTATCATCTAAACTTCATTACTGTGCTATAATATCACCTGGAGCAACTTGTTTATTTCAGAGCTGCAGCCAGGGCTGACACTGGGGAACTAATCAAGGACTTCTAAAGCTAACTGCCTATCTCTATAGATACAGCAGCAATATCTATAAATATGATAGTAACAGACCCAGTGCCTCTGCGAAGTGCAGGATGTCATGTAACATATCCTGACCAATAACAGTTCACACAGGATTACAAGGAGCTATTGCCAGTATATTGCTTTCTGATCTTGCTTACCCAGAATTATTGTAACACAGTACACACAATTGTTTTAGAAGATCTTATCACCCTGGCTCCTCACTGTTTTGTATTCCTACAGCATTTTTCTTTCAAGGAACTCAGTGTACACTATTTAACTGATTCAACCTCACAATGCCCCTGAGATGCAGGTGAACAAGCTTGTATACATTTTACCGATAGAGAAACTTGATCTGATATTTTTTCCCAAAGAAATTAGCTGCTGCCTTCAGCAATTAAATACTGATTCAGAAATAGATGTAAGAATAGAACCTACACCTAGAGCTTCCCACTGTACATTTCAGCATTCAGTGACTTTGGGAAAGTCAGGCTAATTTACACCAGCTGGCAATATGACCTTACCAGTCCTTATCACTAATTGGCAGCACCGCTTGGATAACCTCTTTCTAACAAGCAAGAAAGTGAAAAGTCCAGCAAGTTATCTCCTATGCCTAGGTTAGAGGGAAGTGTTGGCAGAATTGACTTGTTTCTGTAGGCTCATACTCTGGAGCAAAATGGTCGGTGAAGTAGTTAAGTTCTCACTTCTTCCATTGCCAAAAGCAAATGCATCATAGAGTACTTGAATTTCCCGAGAATGACTAATTTGTCTTTTTTATTGTGCAGCTGAGATATGGCGTGATGTATTCTACTGCAGAAGAAAGTGAGCTACTGGCATTTTTTTCTTTATTCTCCTCCAAATAACTGATCTATGGTGCAAACATCCATGTCACGGGAGTGAAAAGAACATGTGCTATTGCTTTACTCTTTGAATGTATTGTGCCTGCGCAGGTTAAAGGAACCAAAAGAGAAAGACAAGCAGAGAGCTGTTGTATATAATGAAAGATCCTGATAAATATATGAATCATAAATATCTTCTGAATGTATCCCATCTGGTTCTCTAAGATAATATTATAACCTTCTCTGCTGCAGTGCTGAGGGGTGCTGTCAGTTGGAAAGATACTATTAAATAGAGCAAAACAGTAATACCTATTTCCTGCAGTAATAAAAAGAAAAACAAGTTTCACCTTTTTTGACTACTTTGGGTATTTCAGCACGTGTTATTTTGGGGTATCCTTTACAAAATATCATTGTGTGGAACAGAAAATTGAGGGGCTGTCATTTCCATCACAAGCACATCATTCTACCGGAGGAAAATAGAGAACCTGGATGCAACACTGTGCAGCAGCCTCCTTGCCTATTAATGTCTAACCTGACAAACCCTTAGTAGCTCGCAAAACTTTAAAGATGACAGTTCAGGAAAATGACCCTACCAGGTACAGCATGCTAGGTAAAAATCCGTAGGAACATTCAATTTTACAAGCCGGGGGCATCTACCTAGACTGGCCTTGAAAGTGAGGGGGGATGATGCTATGATTTAGTTTCATTACACTGTTTTGGAAATCCCTCTCCTATCTCAACCTGAACAGGTAGAATAGTAGAAGCAGCAGGAAACGAAACAATAGAACAGTACTGTCAAATTATCAAATGACATGCAGCATACCTTACTGCTTCTCAATATACAGTGCTACATTGAGAAGAAAAACCTGCTTTTGCTTTCTCTTTGTCAGGTGGGTTTCATCCTCTGTTTTGAGAGGAGAACCTCGCCAGATTGCTTTGTCCATTTTTTCCAACTGAATTATTATCTTCCATTCTTCCTGGACTTGGATGAGATTCTCATTTTTATCAGTGACTTGTGAAGGGTTGAACTCCCTCCAAAACCTTAGGTAATGTGTGACTAAAAAAGCACCTCATGTTTGCTGAAGTGAACCGTTATTTTGCAACTTCTCAAAGTCATGGGTGATTTTCTACACTGTCAATCCAAGACGGCCTTTAATATGATAAAGAGCTCTGACACTACATTCATATCACAGGCTGAACACACTACCAAAATCATTTTGATTCACTTCTCCTATCTGATAAACAGCTGGCATTTGGCATGGCTGAGTGCATGGAGACATTTCTGAACTGACTTTAATGACCTCGTAGTACATTTGCGATAGATGGAGCTTAGCAGTTAATCATGATTGAAGTTGGCACCTGAAACAAAATTCTCACCTCAGATTTGTGTTACAGTTGCAGCTAAATCTTCAAGAGATATAATTTGGAAGCATTTCTGCTCTAATCTCAATGGAATACTGGCACTCTAAAATAATTGCTTCAGAATAAATGGATTTATAAATAGTCTTTGCTGTGTTGGGTAGTTCAGGTTCACTGTTCCTATTTGCATTTTCTTGAGAAGTTCAAATTCAAGCTTTCCAGGTGGCTTTTGTCCCTGTATAATTCATGGATTTAATTGGATCAGAGAGATCAAATTGCATTAATTGCTGAGTTTTTAAGAGAGGGTCCTTTTGTTGCTGAAACTCTTTGAGAGCCACAGGCTGATTGCCTAGGACTTTTTGATCTACTTCAGCAGCAAAGAAGTTCAGCATTTCCACTGGTGCTGTTATACCACCAGTTCAAGGTCCCAGCTCAGGACCATTCACTGAGTCTCCTGGGCAGCCTTCGGGGTGCACAAGGTAGTTGCCGCTGAATCCAGCATCTCTGTATGGCGACCACTGGAAAGGGTCGAGGATACAGAGGGCTGGTGACACCTTACACCATTACCCTTATTCTATCTTTTGACCTAAATTTTAGTGACTCTTTGGGGTAATTTGAGATTTCTAAATGCATTTAATTCTGCAGACAGATTTAAGCATATTTTTTCAAATGACATTAATAGTTTCCTGACATGCCAAATTCAAAACATACCTGTGACAATACATGTATATACATGTCCAGAGATAAAGCATAGTTGCTATACCTGATATTAAGCCTGTCATATTAGCAGCACTTTCATAACATCGTCCGTCTTCAAATTTAGAAGCAATGATGTATCCTTACTGCTATGATTACCTCTGCCAATATACACACTACATTGTACAATCCAGTGAACACTTCATAAATGTTCCTATCATCTTCTGAATATTGCAGGCATGAAATCACTTCCTCATTGTTGGAGAAGTCTGTGTCATTTACCATAATCATTTACCACTCTCCAGAAATTTGCTCAGAAATATTCTTCGCAATTATAAGAGTCATGATTACCAATATCTCATTTTCCGTAACTGGACTTGTGAATTTGTTTGGACTCCTTTACAGCCATTTTGAAATATCAGGATCATCTTCTGCCTGCAAAGAAAAAAGGTGAATAAAATTACAGCCAAACTCTGCACTTAAGCATATTTTCAACTTATTCAGTATAATGGACTCACATTGCAGGTCTTAGGGAAAAGAATGTGCATTGCTATGTATTTTCATTATAATCTTACCACTTCTTTTTTTTTTTCTGAAGATGGAGTACGTCCCCAAAATAGTGTGTGGCATTTTGAAAAATATCGACTATTTCATGATTGCATGAAAAATCTTCCTCTATTCCAAACAGAAAAAAAGAACTACAGAAATTGAGGGATGGAAAAACCTTAATAGTAAAAAAGTTAAAAAGCTCAATCTAGTTATTTAAGCAAAAGAAAGAAGGTAACTTGTTAGCACTGTGCTTTCACTGCAAGAAAATACAGGATGCTAAAAGGCTTTTATGTTAGCAGAGAAAAACATAAGAGAAATTCATAGCTGGAAGCTAAAAGGAGAGAAATTCAAACAGGACAAAAGTGCATTTTTTAATAGTAAGATCAATTAACTTTTGTAAGGACCAAGGTGGATTCTTTACCTCCAGATGTCTCCACATGTTATTGAGCTCAATACAGATGCCCTCAAATCAAAGCTAAGAGTCTGTGATAGGTCCGCCTAAATGACCGTGTTTTCTGTTTTTGATTTAAATGCTATGAACTGATGAAAATTTGTCCTTCATCTTTTCCTTTTAGGTAATTTAGACTATGCAAAAGTATCACAAACGTAGTCAGGTATCTAAGCCTGCAACAAGCTGTAGAAACAGTCTGGCATCAGTAGACTAAGAACACTAGAGCAAGATAAGCAGGAAGGATGGCTTCATTCTCCAGAACCACGAATGGGGAAAGTTTTAACAGTCATTGAGGAGATCTCAGAATTAGTAACAGTTTGGCAGCACTTTGTTTTTCATGGCAGATGGTGGCATAACCTGATCAATGCTACACCCAAGAGCACTTGGTCTTATGAGTTATAATTTCTTCTTTCTCCATTGGAACATATTTCTGTGATATTTTTCTGTCTGTTTTACAGATATGTTGTTGTTTGGGGAGGGGGGCGGGGGCGGGGGGAAGCTTGTACATCACTGAGTTAGTGACTGTTTCGTAAGAAGGGGAATAAAAAAGCCCACAGGCACTGTGGCCAGGCAGACTGAAACATGACGCCAGCTGCTGGGCGTTCCAGGATCTTTGCACAACTATCGGGAATGCGGCAGAAGGATGCAGCGGAGCAACCGCTATCTGAACTGGTGATTACACTGGTGACAATTGCTTTTATATTTCCCTGATATAATGGCTTGCATTTGCCTCTCAGTCAGGCACTCACAGAAACAATTACAATTAAGCTTAGAATAGAGATTGTTTCACCATTAAATGGGAATGGGGCTGGAGTCAGATATTGCTCAAGTCATGGATTCTGGGAGGTCTCGTTTCCCCATCCCCCTTGTGAATAGTATGCAAGTATTTTGCATTCAGGTTTGGGAGGAGGAAAAGGGAAATAAAATTCTGGGATTCAGGCTCAGAATAGTGGCAGCCAGTGGGGCATATGCTGGCTCTGCCTACAGAGAAAGAATCAAAAACCTCTGAGCAGAGCTCAACCTTGTGAAAGAGGAAAACAGGCACCCTAGCTGCAGAAACTGTGGCAGAATAGGCAAGCCACATGCCCAAGTTCCCTTCGCAAAAGCCATTTCCTGATCAGGACAGAAAATACCATAATGCCTGCTGCAGAGGAGACCTTCATCATCATCTCAGCTGCCAAAAGCTATCAATAGATTATCTGCAAGGCACCAAGACAAAGGGTCGCTTTTCTCTAGTGGTAGCTGACATGAGAAGCTAACAACCTACTGCTGTTATCAGTCGCTCAATTTGTTTAAGTGACAGCAGAGATCTGTGTGGTGGATGGAAAGCTTCTTGACTGACTGATGGCAGCTTGCTGTCTTTATTCAGCTTGCTTTAAATATATGTGCATATATATACATACACTTACACACACACACACATATATATATACGATGAGTAACAAAATCCAGTTAAAGAACGTTATCAGCTGACAAATCAGGTACTCTCGAATAACACGTTTCAGTACACAGTTTGCCTGTTCAGAAATAGTTTTCACCAGTTTTTCACCCAGATTTGAAAAATATAATTTCAAGTCTCTGACAGAGTTTTCCTGTGTGACCTTGGGCGGGATCCAATGAATCTGGAATTCATTCCAAAGCACAGGTGGAATTCAGGTGCCTAAAATAGACATCTAGTGCCATTTGAGATGCCCTAGTGGATGTGACATATCTACACAGGGCTGTCAAACGTGATGCAGGGCTTAAAAGAGACCCATGTTTCTATAACATGGCAGCTGGAGGCCAGGCAGTATGCCTTAGAGTGCCTAAAATGAAAATAGAAATCTGTTTTTATCTATCTGTTCATTTAACTCTGCATTTCAGCTCCACATTTTTTAAATTTGGACCTCTACCAACAATTTTCTCACCAACAATTCACGATAGTATGCAAGACCATTCAGCCACCACAGTGCTGTAGGGTCCTTCGGGTACATGACCCTACTTGTGCACATGAATTACTTTACTTTAAGTACACAACCCCATAGTATTCTTTTCTTTTTCAAGAGAACCTGTCTGTCAAATAACTGCTGACGTGCATAGAGAAAAAAGATTTCAGTGGGGTGACTGTGAATTGCTAGCGAGCCAGTACCCTTGCAGAGGTCAAAGGTTTGCTTTGGTATTTGATGTTGCCTTATCACATGTGGTCAGGTCTTGTTTAAAAGAGAAAAAAAAGAAATGCATGTCAAATGCAGAAGTCAAACTAGTCCCTAGTCCCTAAAGCCAGACAATTTTTTCATATTCACATTGGCAGGGTACCCACAGAAGAAGGGGGAGGGCGGTCCATTTAAATTCCTTTTAAAGCAAGATTCAGTTTTCATTTATTTATCATGCCACAGATAACGAATGATTCTTTTGCCAGTGCTAAGTCTGTGATGCCCCCACCTGATTGGAGAGGTCTCACAGCAGCCCTTCCTCATGAATCACCCTGGAAGAAGATAATAAAATATCTACTGTTTGGCTCCTGAAACGCAGCTGCAGCCCTCCAGTGAATCCATACCAGCCATGCCAATAGACTGAGTCCAGCTAAAAATGGATTTTTTTTAAATGAATAAATGAGTAGAGGGCGATCATTTATTTCACTTGTTGCAACACTTTGGCAAGAACATCCAAGGAAAAAAATAAAGAAAGCAGAAAATGCCAAGTGGGTAATTAAAGTTCAGTCTGAAAGAGATGTATCAAGTTACAAGCGGTAAATGAGAGATCTTAAGGAAGAAGTTCATACAGAAAGTTTCACTGAGGCAGCAAAGAAGTCAGGAGAGCAGTAGCACTTACCCTTTGCTAAGTGTCTGGATGCTTTGCAGAGACAGACAATCCTTCCTGGTTATAAATGTGATGGCCTGTGCTTCTGCCACATCTAAAGCTAGCTAGAGGCCAGGCTCCGATTACTCTCACACAAGTGCTAATTAGGTGAGGGTTTGGTGAGGCCAAGGGATTTACCAGGTATAGAAGCCATCATACGAGGAGGAAGGAAGACTGACAAGGATCCTTGGAAAGAAAACGGCCAACAGTGCATAAGCGACGAGGCAGCCCAGTCAAAGCCCGTTTCTCTGCCCAGAAATAGATTGCAAAATGCCAACTGGCATAGCGATGCATTCTTCTAGAAAATACAGCTTTGGTTATTATATAGTGGCATGTGCCAGCTACCGCAGAAGGGCTGTATGTCTGTACCTCCGAAGGGTGACCCAAGGAGCAATTTGTCCTTTACGGTCTGTCAAATGCAGCTCCCTATTCAAGAAGGATCTGTAAATAGGAAAGGAGAATGGAGCTGTGCCAGGTGGCAGCCAATTGCACATACAATACATTTGACTTATGCCAATTTAAAGAGCAGTGCTTGCACTCCAACTCAAAATCATGTACTATTATGACAGATATTTTTATTGCAGAACAGCATAGTTTTTCATTATTTCCTATACTAATTCTTGAGTTTCTCTCTCTCTCTCTCTCTCTCTCTCTGTTTCTTTTTCTCACAGAAGGCTGTAATTTGCTACTGCTCTCACCCTAATGAAATTCAGCCCTGCTGTAGTCAGTGGGTGTTTGCCTGCCTCTGCGAACACGTGCTTTAGCACACACTTGCTGGAACTATTGGCTTAAATCTAGCTTTGTGTCCTTCTTATAATTACACCGGCAATTCTCACCAGATGCAAGATATATCCTTAACGTATAATAAGACTTTTCTCCCAGGAGAAGATTCCTATAAAAACACTCCCATAGTCTGAAAAGAGGTAGTCAGTTTTTAAGAAAGGAAGTTACCACCTATCCCTCCCTACAAGGAGAGAGACATTGTTTCATTGTTTTTATGGCTAAGAATGCCCTGGAACTCAGAATAACTTGGCTCAATTCCATTTTCTGCCACTATCCTCAAGACAAGGCAAGACTCAATACTCAGTACTCAAGACATTTAATAGCTTTGGCTATTAAATCACTATCTAGCTGATTCATGGATGAAATACCAAATACAGGGATAATTTGCAGTGAGAGTTGAATAGAGAATTTTTTTCACCAACTTTCTAAAATATCTCTTGGGTCATCTCTGAAGTTTCTGGATTCCATTATAACTGTCTTCATTGAAACATATTTATTATCCTCAGGCCTAGCCTAATGAATTATCCAAGTCCTCCTGAATGTGTTTGCTCTGCTCCTTATTATTCATACTTTGTTCACATTTATTATCCTCTGAGTGAAAATCTAGCTTTCAAAGCCCTCCTCCAAATCACTCATAAGAATAAACTCATCATCTTTATAGCAAATCAAGCACATCTCAGAATTAATGGTCAACATCATTTACTGTATGCTGTGCTACATTTCTCTATTGTTAACCTTTAGACTACCCCATTTGCCTATAGTTTGCTTTTCTAAGCCTGGAAAACTGTGGACACACAGCAGACTTGAAGTCGACAGACAATGCCACATCTCCTTGGAAAGGGCCTGAGATAAAACCTGGCTCTTGAAAGACTTATGTAAAAATCTGTATTGGATTTTTGTAGCAAGGGTGTATTTCTCATGCAAGTTAGAGTTATGTATCCATTTCTGAAAATATGACTGCCAATCTAAATTTTCTTCCACACATTATTTTCTCAGGTTTGGAAATATGTGAATGATTGATAATAATAAAACATTTGAAACTCCTCAGCCTTCTTCTCTTTCAATTTGAAACTGAATTTAAAAGATGATCTAATAGCAAAGTACTGGAATAGAAATCCGCAGAGAAGAATTCAATATTTTGTTCAGTTAAACTTTCTGTGTGTAACTTTAAGTCACTTAACCTATGCTTTGCCTTGTTCCTCTATATGGAAAATAGGCGTAAAGCCTGAAAAGATCACACGAGGACAAAATGAAGCAATGACAGAGTTAGCTAGATACTGGCACTGCATCTGCCTAATGGGCAACTCCAGGGTCAAAGTCACAAGCTATCCAGCCTGGTTTGCAGGAATGCTCTCAGGGCTGGATTTAAGGCTGCCCAGATAACACACCTTCGGAAAGAATTGCAGGAACCTCAGGTATGTCTTGGCCTGCACATACCTGCACTACAGATGTGTCCTGACTCAGCCATCTGCCTGCATCTGCCCTTGCAACAGCCAGATGAGGCTGGCAGACAGGATATCCTGGGATCCTTCCTAAAAGGACCCTGAGTTTCAACAAGGACAAATAAGAATTATGACAACCTGAATGTATGGCTTATACCTAGACAATATGAATGCATGAAGCCAGCTCTCAAGAGTACCTTAAGCTTCAAACAGCTCTAAGGACCAGCTCATACGCAGTGCAGATGCCTGTTCAGCAGTGGAACTCACTAAACCAAGTGTTTTGGAGAGTTCATGACCTGAACTAGCCCATCAAATGGCTTCTAGCTACCTATCTATCAGAGCCACATAGGACAAAATACTTCCTGTGATGAAAGAACCTCTGTTCCTCATAAATTGCCCTTCTCCTGCCACTTTAAATACAATTCCGGTTTGCTTCTTGCGTCAATGTCTATCCTTCTATTTAAGAGATTTACACAAAAAATTTGAGGTGCAAGTTTACCAACAGAGACTAAAAGGAGGAAAAACAGTCCTTGGTGCCATTTCACAACCTTCACATCTTGTAGAATGCAGCTGTCACTTTTAGTCACTGCCTTTCCCATAATTTTGTGTTAAATATTAAAGTTCAGGTACAGTCACCTGATTTGCATCTGAAGTGCAAATGCTTGCAGCAAGGAGACCTTGGAAAAGGGTGGAAAATGAGCTTCAAATAGAGGTCATTGAAAAATTCAGTAAGAAAAGTATATTTAGGCATTTTCTAGAATAAAACAGAATTATCTTCTTTTTTTTCATCCTTTTATTTGAAGTTAGCTCTGCTTTGCATTGGGAGAGTGGGGAGTGGAAATAGCTGACCTCCAAGAGGTCCTTTCCAAATGAAATTATTCTGCCATTTTATTGCAACTTTGCTATTAACTTTTTAAAATAATACAGCCTGAATGAGTGAACATAGCCATCTAGTTATTTCACTAATTCAGGCTGTAGCTGCTACATACTATACTTTGTCAAATACAATAATGTACAAGTACAGTTGGTGCCAGTTATTCAGTGTTCCTGCTCCCATGATATGTGATAGAGTAGGTAACATCACATGAAATCTGTAATGAGATTTGTCTCCATTATTCTTCAGGGCAGTCATCAGATTTGCTGAGCCTTTCCTCTCCTGGTACATCTTTTTGCTACTGTAACTTATTACAATTTTATGTCGTTATTTTATTTTGTGAATGTTTCATCAAATAACCTCTGTGTATGTGTGAATTTTTCTTTTCTCTGTAAAAAATGCCTGACTGATAGTTAGTTATCTGTGTTCTTTTTGTTCTTTATTCTTTCTCTAAATCTTCTTTTCTTTGTTTTACTGTATCCCATGTGTTTGCAGGAAGCTGTGATCAAGTTAACAACAGATCTTAATCACCAAAGATTGTCTCTCTAACAAAATTCAGTCACTTGATAGGACCTCTTCCAAAAAAGAAAGATGGCTAGGTGGCAAAATACCACTGAAAACTAAGGATAGCTGGATACCTGCCTTTTGTGTGTACTTCTGAAATCCTCTCCTCTGCCCTCTGAGGCGTGGGAGCATTGCAAGGTCTAGTTTGATTGCATGTATAGAGAGTCCTGAGCATAAAAAGCTGTGTAATTTATGTTCATTATTTTATTCTTCAAATCCTAAGCATACGTTACAATTCAACAATTAAAGCTGGCAGGCTCTCTGCCTCCAAAATGCAAAGAATATTTTCTCCTTTATGAGCGTTGGATCTGTTGTTTATTAATGTAAGAGCGTGTGATATTTTCTCAGTCATTCATCTTTATTTGAGGTGTTGAGAAAGAGCTGGCTTGATGATGAGAAAGTGATGACCAAACTCTCTCCCTGACCTGAAGGTGGTTTACATTAAGCATCCAAAGTGAACATAGATAGAATCATTAGCCCCTCTTCCAGGGGGCTAAATGCATCCTTCATACATTGTAGTAAACCTGACAAAACGCTTTATCCACACTGGAGCCCCAAAAGACTTCTGCAATCCTGTTGTTTAATAACAGTAGCAATGTTGTTGAAGATTGGCCTCATGGCATACGGTGGGTGGATAAGAGGAGGTAAAATGCTGGAGGCTGTGTGAAAGAAAAGAGGAGGCTATATTTTCAAAAAAAAGAAAAAAAGCAAGGAAGCAAGTCTTCTACAACTGCTTATTGCTGCTCTGGTTCCAGCAGGGAAATGTGTCTGTTGGAGGGCAAGACCAATTTCCTAGCCCAGGAGGCTGGCTTTGCAACATATATTCAGCTCAGGTCTGTTGAGGTTGCCATTCAACCTAAGAGACAGCTGGAAAGCAAATGCCACAATGATGATGATCACAGCCTTTCACCTGCATCTGTGCTTGAATTTCCCTACCAATGTCACTTTTTTTATTATGTTCCAGTAACAACAGGATGGACGAAGGTGAATTAACTCCACTGGGCTCTAATTGAATGGGGATGGTTGGGAGGGTGAAAGGAGCCTGACATCAAGGTCCCACCACCAACCCATCTGATCCAAACCCATATGGCTGTGAACCTCCCTTCCATCCCCCAGATCACCACCAGCACTTCAGCCTTCCAGGTCCCCCAGAAGCACTAGTAAAGTTGTAAATATCAGTACACTGAGTGATCAGACTGACAGCAGTTTCCCAGCAGAAAACAAAATCTAATGTATGTTGACACATGACAGGCACAGGAGCTGTAGTATAGCCCTTGGAGAGCTGTGCGTGCCATTTCCTCCCTTTCCGAACTGTTGAAACAACAGGCTGTCATCGCCTGAAATGGACAAGTTTAAGCCAAAAGCTGTCAGGTCCTCTTATTATTGATAATGCTTGACAGGGCTGAGCTTTGCTTGATCTTTTTTTAGCCTTTCTGTCCAAATGGAACAGCATTTTTTCTCTCCAGTTGTTTTTTCCAGTCTACATTGCACACAGCTGCTAAATGTGCAAGAGGTACCAGTCCCTGTGTGAATTATCAGGAGCACAGACATGTAGCCAAGAGCTTGCAGAATCACTGCTTTCTTTTTCTTTCTACTCAAGACAAACAGCAAACTCTAGAACAAAATAAAAGTCTATGAGGGCATCCTCAGATCAGACATGAAATATTCATGTTAATGTAGCAATCTGCTGTTGGGTTTTGGAGAGTTAGTTTCTTTCTTTATTTGCTTATTTGCCCTGATTTTTTTTTTACTTCAGTTAATTAGGTCTACCAAAGACAAAAGCTAAACTGTCTGTCTGTGGAAGCTATATCCTCTATTCTACAAGCATTTTCATTATGTCCCTATTAGTCTTTTAAAATTCAAGCAGTTGTCCTGAGATGATGAATCCAAGTTAGCTTGACAGTCAGTAAAAGGTTTGCAGACACCTGGCCAATCATGTCCTGGAATGGTTGTCACCAACAGCAATTTTAGAGGACAGTAGATGCCTGAAAATAATTTTTCCTTTTAAGATTAATGTTCCCACATAAGGTCAAATGATCACACTTCGAGTTATATTATATCTGAGCTACAGTTCAGGTCTGAAGTTGAGCCAAAGTGCAAATCTGAGTGCCAAAGTTTAATTAAATACTGGGATGACATGGGAAAAACCTTACACAATTTCTCATTGCAAATACTGTGATTCTCATGAGATCAGCTTGCTGCTTTTTCTTTCTTTTGCTAAAAATACCGTAAGTGTAGACCTTCAGAGATAGAGAACTGAAAATAATTTATTTTGATTAAGCAAATCTGTTGTTGCTGTTATTTACCATCAAAATAAAGGAAGCACTGGGCTAAGACCTAGGAAGCAATTATTTTCCATTGGTAATTCTCTGTCTTGTCCTTGGACAACTCTTGTTAAACTTTTGAGATGGTCAGTTCCAATTTCATGGGCTCCACATAAGGCACATACAAATATAGCCAACTTGAGAGGAGCCTTTGAAGAATCTAGCTGCTCAGTTTTGCTTCCTGGGATCTAAACTCTTTGGATGATTTGGTAGAGGGCTGAACATCTTTTCAGTGCTGATGTTACTGTAGGCTTCCTCTGCCAAACCAGACTATATACCTTGCATCTTACTTAGACCACAAGTGCTTTAGGACTGGGCCTGTCATTCAATGTGTGATCAAAGTCCAAGGCAGTGGGAGCTGTGAGGGAGTGGCAGTAACTTCCAGCTGAGACCACAAAGTAAATAGCCATGGTGACACTAGTCAACAAAGCCATGGTGACAGCTACAACATCTGACAGCCACAGGAGAGAGCCAAAGCAGACGAGGATGATGGCTGACCTACCTTAGGACTGGGCCTTAAATCCCTGGATATTAACAGCCTGCTGATTCAGTGTACAGGCTATTGTCCTAATAGACAGTGACTTTCAAATGGCTGTTCAGTTCCTCTCTAGAGGTGAATTGCCTAGTTCTCTGCCTCCACTTACTTCTCTATAAGGTGATTCTCTCACTACTCTGTTTAGAGAGTAAGTTATAGTTGGAAATAATATTTAGGACTAGGATTCTCAGATTCCTTCGGACCTTGCATAGCACTGGTTCCTCCAGAAAGAGTTGCATGTCTCTAAGGCTACTCCTAACTTGCAAGCACACTCATATTTAGAACCAATTTGTCCTCAGTGGTAGGAGGAAATGGTATTCCTGCAAAATCAATTAGTATGTGCACCTTTTCTGTGTTCCTCTTTCTTACAATCAACATAAGACCACAAGACAGGAGGGAAGGATTCAAGTGTTTAAAAAAACCCTCCTGGGCAGGGAGAAGAGACCTATCTTCTCTTCTGTCAAATAACAGCTTGTGATCTGCCACAAACTTAGCTCAGATCTGTAAAAATACAAGGTGCCTCAAAATGCTGCATATGGAATGCCTACATACTTACATACAGTGGGGCATCCGGATTTAAACCCAGGATTCTATACTTCACCTATTAAATGGGATAATAATATTTTCCTACTTCAGCAGAGGGATGTGGGATCATATCAGCCCACCTGTAGCCAGAAGCAGGTCATTACTGCCCTCAGCTGTGAAACCAGCTGCTGGCTCAAAGCCATTGCTAAGAATGACTGGAGTGAAAGCAATGAGTGGAGAGGTGTTAAATACCAGAGACTGACAAACTGTAGGTGAAGTGGAGGGGGCTGGAAGATTGGCAGGGTGGGAGGGCAGGAGAAGTCAGGGAAACTTGTGAGGGTTCTTTCATTTTTTATCAATGCCGGATTCCTGGACTGAGGTGTAGAGCAGAGTTTACAAAAGCGGAAAAGGAGCAAGGGGCTTTGAGTGGCGGGAGGTCCTATGCTAAGCACATAGCTCTGGATTTTAGATTAGAAGCTAAATTGTTCTGCTGTCTCTATGCTGGTTCTCTGTCATGGCAGATAAAAGATTTGCTAGACTGTGTTATGCCTTGGCCACAAACAAGTGTCCTAAACACAAGTGGAGCTCTCTGACAGGCAGCTTAGTTTTTGAAAGTATTATCCTTTCAGCTTATGTAGGAAAACTATTACCTGGGTCCTTTGCAGAATTAATTCTGCCTGCCTTGATTTTCCTACAGCCATCTCAGTCTCAGTAGAGGGATTTATTTTCTCTTTTCATTTAAAAATAAGTGGAATCATTAGGTTCTTTTGAATAGCTTCTATAGGACTTTCAAGTGCTCACAGCCAGAGTAGAACATCTCTCACCTAAAAAGCTGCCATAAGTTACTCTGCATTCACCCACACACATGCCTTGGCTTTCTGGGTGTTATATCCCAAGGAGTGATGGTGGGGCTCCTGAATGGAGCGGACATTACTAGAGGGGTGAGTTATACAAAGATGGTTCCTCCTGCATTAAGAGTATCAAATGTTGTAGGCAATCTGTGCTCTCTATACACCAGAGAATTATTTTTTTCCCAGACCCTTGTATACCATGAAAGTTGAGATATCAGAAAATGTATGTTTCCATACAGCACCGACAAGCTTTAGGTGGAATCTAACTATAAGCAGTTCTTAGTGAAAGATGTTAACTTTTTACTCATGGAAGGGCTGAGGGACACTCTGCTTCTGTAGCACCTTAAACCCCTAGGCTGAGCCAGTGCCTAGCTTGGAGATGATGAAAAAACAGAGGAATATTTTTAAGGTAGTGGGCATGAAACTGCTCTGTCACAGGAGGAATTCCTCCCACCCCTCCTAGGAACAAGGCACTTGGATATGCTGGCTACCAGCAACCCCTGAAGCAAATGATCTCCTTCCTTTGCCAACCATCACTGCACCTCCCTTGCCTCAGCTGCAGCTAATTGAAACGCTATCTGAAAGCCTCAGCTTTACTGTTATCCTTCAGAAAGGAGTGAAATGACACGATAGTGACTAGGATGCTGTCACTTGAGTACCCAGTTTACAACTTCAGCGTGGTAGAAACTGAAATTCAGTGTATAACTCTTTTGAAAATCATCTCTTTTTTTTTTTTAACAGTAAAATTGCACGTAAATCAGTAAGTTCCTCTCTTAAAGAGCAAACCTGGTATTTTGCCAGCTAATCAGCAGAGTTCAGTAGAAATGTTCTAGCAAATGCTTTTGTTGTGGCACAGTACCTGTTCAAAGGCAACATTTTCATGGAAATCTACCAATCTAAACACCATTTTCTCATTGGGAATGTTTCAACTCAACCCTAAGACTCTCGTGTCCAACAGGAGTTTTTTATTCACAGGCTCACAGTTCTTTATTCAAATACACTCTCTTCCCTCCCTCTCCTGTCAAAGTGGCTGTAAAGCTCTTTTGAAGAAACTTTTTCCTCTAGCATGGAACAAAAGAAACACAAATCTGTATGCTTTCATGCAAAGCCTTGTTCCCTAGCAAGTCCCTAAAAAAGCAATATGTCTGTCTGCAGCTGTGCTATCTCCCACAGTGATCAGGCCTGGATGTAAGTAAGTGACCTCTCATGCCCATCAAAATCCTAAAGGAAGTAGTGAGGTTGTCTTGATAGATGGCATTCTGTTTTGTCTGTTCAACAAGGATCGAAATCCAATTTAACAGGTAAATTGCCTTAAAAGGGTGCTATAGGTGAGCATTCCCTTTTGATGAGTTAGAAACACATTATTAGGGCAACTGTGTACATGCAAAGATGTAAAAAGTCAGCCCTGGATATCTGCGGAAATTCCATGTTAGATTAAGGATCAGATGTATTATCCCAGATTCCAAAGTCATTTCAAGTTAGGTAACTACATTTTGCTTCACAGGGTCAGCTTGCAACCTGATGTTATTGGGTAATGCTCTACTGAGTTGTCAGAATTAGGAAATGTACAACCATGCCCAGGAATTTTTTTGATTTCTGGTATCATGAAAAGGAAATGATCTATGAGTTTTGCTCTTTTCTGTGTGCTTGCTTCAGTTTCAATAATTAAGGGGTTGCTGTAAATGTGAGACATTTTCCACTTCTTTAAGTCTCTGAATCAGAATCCATTATCTTTTCAAAACATATTCTGTGGTTCAAACGTGTTACAGACTTTAAGGCTCAACAGTCTCCATTGTGCCTCTGGCAAAAAAAACAATTGTGATATTCCCTTCTAACCTTAATATCTATCTACTTATGGATCTTTGAGGTGGAGGAGGACTCCTAGCAATTTGAAAGCCTGAAGGTGTAAAAATGACATTGTCCATGACCTTTGAGTAACTTCTTTTCTTTTCCCAATTCTAAATTGTAGATGCAGTCCTAGAGAGAGTTATCAATATATAGTTCTTCTCTTGATATATAGCTGCAATAGCAAACTGCATGCTAATTTTACTAAGCTTTGATAATTTTCTATCAGTGGACAATCATTTGCAAAACAAGAATAGAATGAATGTTTGATTTAGGCTGGATGTAGTCATCAACTCCATAACCAAGCACCAAAACCAAGTATATAAAACTAGAGATATCAAAAGTTTTGCATAGAAAACGAGCCAGTTACTTTGTAAATCACTTTGGTCTGAATAATCTTTTAATAATAATCTTAATATTTTGCTCTTAATCGTCCCCTTATTTTTGACCTTGAGACTGTCATACAACAGATAGCAAATCTCCGTACTCAATGCAGGAGGTTCATTTTTCCTTTTGTGAAAGGCTACTCTAGTCAGTTTTAGGATGAAATCAAAATCTTCAGAAGTATAGAGAGGCCAGAAAAGAGTGTACTATTTTTCTGCAACTGTGCAGAACATAAAGTGGGATGAGGGGACACCTGAACTCCTACAGTGTTTCCTACACGCTGCCACATCACTCACAGAAGAAATGCCGGGGTGGACCATTCCCTATCTTGTCTTCACCAGAAGGAAGACACATATTTGACCAGAAAGTTTTGGTTTCACCAGATAACACTAGTAAAACTTTCATATTTGACTATTTATGGGATTTGTTTCATAACATTTTTGGAAGGTGTCGTTTATTTGCTTTCATGTGGCTTTTAGAAAATGCAACCCTCAACATATGCACATTGACATTTGTTCAGTCTGTTGTTCAATCCACTTCTCTAGAAACCTTATGCTAACCCATAAGATACCTCCATACCTCAAACAGACAAGCATATTTTTGTGGTCTTTATTCAGCTAGCTCTACATGTTGAACTATAGGACTTTGCCTCCTGTAGTGAAGCAGAATCATCATGCCCTGCTTATTTTTTATTTCATGCAATTACTAAAATGTGTCATTTGCATAAAGTGCACCATGAAAGGAGTTTGCAGTGGCTGCTCCTACATATTTCACTATTAAATGTTTCAAATATCCTCTATCTGAGAAAATGACTGTGGGCATGAACAGAAAGAGTCCTTCCCAGAAGCATTTATTGAAGAAGCACAATAATCTTTTCTTTTCTTTTTTTTTTTTTCCTCCTCAGCCATGCATTCAGTCCTTCATTTTCTGGGAAAGATATTGATGTCAATTCATTTACTACCGAGAAATTATGATTATTCAGTGAGCTGAGATGGGCCCCTTAAGCCAGCTGATTAGATAATCAACTCATAAGCAGGGAATTTGCATTGCTATCACTCACCAATAAGAGTGGGTCAGTTGCTGTGTACCTGCATCAGCACTTCATTGAAAGGAAAAGTTCTGCTTGGGGGAAGAAAAGGTTTTTGAATTGGCTATATTTTTCTTGATAGCATCACAGTACCTGTCCTCTGTGGTCTGTATGACGGAAAGGCAGAATAAAAGCTGGGCCCCAGGCTGGATTGCTGCTCAGCTCTGATAGTATGTGGCTGCTATGGGGAGTTTATTGCTCATAGACCACACCAGCAACAAAAGATGGGCCCGGGGCTGTTCTCCAGCCCAGAGTGTATGTAGGGCCATAAACAGCAGCCTGCCTCTTCCAATTTAGGGGATGCAAGTCTTAAGATGGAAGACAGTAAAGAAATCCTTATTATAGACCCACACTGCAGCAGCACTTGGGAAATAGCCCATGAGTATCTCTCAGACATCTGCTGAGGATGAGAGAAGGAGAAGGTTCAAGCTCTTTCTCACAGCAAACAAGCTTATTTTTCTTCAAGTGTTTTATGTGGCAGCACTCTGGGGAATTATACCTTAAGGAATCTCTCAGAAAAGAGATGACCTGTATAGTTTAGGGACTTGCTATAATGCTGAGAAATTATAAGTCAAACACTGAGCGCGGCAGTCTTCTGCTAGACCTTTTAGCTCTGAACAATTTCTCATCAACACAAGATGTATATCACAAGGAAGGTAAAGGAGTGAAAAAGTGGGGAAGATCAATTGCTCTTAATTCGTTCAGGGCATAAAATTAAAAGGATGGCTAATTTAATCTGTCCGTGGAAAAAAATCTTAGCCCCATTGATAATGCAGAGAATTTTGTCATTGAATAGAAAAGTTATTGAATGCCAGGCAGTTTAAATATACATTCAAGCTGTTTTAGGCAAGTCAAGCAATTATTTATCATTCGTGTTCTTGGTATAAACTTGTCAGTTAGCTCCCTGAAATATTTGTTGCTATTACACTTATACATAATTTATTGCTAAATTTGTTTACATGTGCTATGTTTGAAAATGAAGCAGCATGAGAGCAAAGAACATTATAGTTTGCCTGTTGTAGAAAAGAACAGATTCTGAGGAGTTTATTTATGCCTGCACTATTAAAAACAGTAGGTTAAATGCTACAAGTGAAGTGCCTTTACAGATTTACATAATACATACAATGCTCATCAAACCTCCTAACTAAATGTTGATCAGGATCTCCCATGTTAAGGACCAGCCTGTGCTCATTTACTCCACAGGAAAGAGTCTGTGGGTGGAAGGAGCTGTTTCTAAAAAGTTTGTGCCCTTTCTCTCCCACAGCTGCCTTCTTGTACAGATGGACTGAAACACTGGAGAGACAGAAATTCCCCTCCACGCTGGCAAGCAAATAGCTTTGCTGTTTATGTCTGCTGAGAATCCATCCCTGTGGGTACTGATTTTGCAACATGACATGGTTTTGCAACGTGGCTGTGTCAACCTGGCCATCCATCTCTGGTCCAATAGGTCACCTTCAGCTCTGGCTCCAAAATTCCCATAGAATAGCAGATGTTTTCACTGAAAACTGCTTTCATGTCTGTTTTTAGGTACTGCAGCCGAATAATGTCAGTCTGCTGAGTTGTTCCGGCACTGCCACAGCAGTGGGAGAAATGCTTAGAGAGGCTCTTAGCCTTTTCTGTAAACTGAGCATGGATGAAAATCAGTGATTCTGTTATGTGGTGATCAAATGCAAACCCTTGCACCACAGAAGACACAGATAAGAGTACGGTCAGAAAATTCAGAGAACACGGTTGTCTTTCACTGAGGTCAATAAATGTCTCTTTCGGGCAGTGGAAATCAACTTGCTAAAAACCAAATCCCTTGAAACAAAATTTCTCCTTCAGCAACTACAGACTAGTACATGCTGCTTTCCACATATATCAGATTAGAGAAATAAGCATAGGGCAGAGAGTTGGGAGATCCTGGGTAATAATCCTGGTTCTGCCGCTGATGGCCAAAACACACTATTTTCCCATCTGCTTTCCCATCAGTGAAGTGGAGGCAGTACTTCTCTCTGAAGGGTGTTGTACTGTTTAATTAGGTAATGTCAGGACAGCGCTTTGGCCATATAAACACCATAAAAATGCTAAGTGCCTAATTCATCAAGCTCTGTGCTGCAGTGGTGAGAGGATAGGATATCCCTTTAGTCTCATGTGTGAGAATCCAGCCCAAATTGCTGTACTGACATCCCCGGATGAGAGTTCAGGCCCAGTTACTCAAATCCTGAAACGCGTCCGATTTCTCTGGCATGTTGATCCTCCTGCCCATCTGTCTGCGTGGCCCAATGCCCTCCTGAAACATCCTCTGTCCGCTTTAGGAGCTCAGAAGTGCCCACAGGAGGAAGAGGCGTGTGTGCAAAGCCAACAGTGCTCCTCCTGCGAGGAGACCACTGGGCAACGTGGCGCATCCTTTCCTCTCCGCGTGGTTTGGGGTGGGCTGCCTTTTTGTTGTACGTGAGCAGCAGCTTCTGGGAGAAATGTGTTCACATGACTATGTGTCCTCTCTGAGTGAGGAGCGGCAATGACTTGTATGCCAAGACCCCTTTTATTAGCCCCAAAATCTGCGCAGTTAGGGCCCACGGTTCTTTTTATAATTTGATCTGGTCTCATTTCTATTTTAGCACACAGCCAGGACAGCCTTTCCAACTGCGTTATTACAGTACTGCCTACAAACAGCAACTACTGCCTAAGTAGGAGAGATTAGGGTATCAGCCGAACCTTCCACTGGCAAGTCTCAGAGCTCCTTTGACTGAACTGACAGATTTCGAGGATTGCCAGACAAAATTAAATACACCAAGTTTCACGCTTATTGTGCAAAGTTGTTTCAAGCCCATCAGCACAGGAAAATAATCCTCACAGGCATGGTGTGACTCTCTGTCTTCCTCCATCGGTCAGACGACGTCATGATCTTGAGATTGCTGCTGCCCTCAAGCTTACTGGCAGTCTGGGTCTCCAGCAGCAAATACAGTCCCTGGATCAGTACCCAGAGATGAGGCAGTCAGGGGGCATCATTGCAGTAATGACAGAGTTGAGGGAAAACGTAGATGAAATAAACCCAGATGTGGAGCCAAATAGTTGCTTTCTTTGCAGTCCTTAACTCTGAACTGACTCCGGCGCGCAGCAGTGCCAGCCTGCACCATTTGGGCGTTCCTGGCCCGACCCTTGTTTGTTCTCGTGTTCCTCCTTCCCCCTGGCTCCAGGCAAGGCCAAAAGCAGGATGCCCAAAAGCCAGGAGGAGAGATGGCCAGTCAGGCTTTCCAGGTCGGACGAAAGAAGTGCTAGGAATCCCTGTGGAAATCAAGTGCTTTGCATCATTTCTTTCCCCGATCAAAATGCTGGAGTATACCAACAGGTGAAACCCTTGTAGTTCATCTACTGCTAATGGGAATAACCAGCCCCGCAAAATCGTGACAAGTAGCAGGAGACACCGCTGCCATTTAAATAATTTTCTCATGCCACCTGCAATCTTCAGCAATTCTTTTGTGAGTTTGGAGGACCTGGAATTATATGATTCATGCAAATAAAAAATTTTCAGGAAGGGAGCACTTCTACATCCAGTATTTGTGCAAAGAGAAGCCTAAAAACCAGAACCAAAATATTTTAACAGGTAATAGGGAAGAACACAGTAAACAAACAAGCAAGAAAACTGTGATTGTAGGAATAGCTTTTAGCCATCCTAAATAGATATTTGGCTCCCACAGCCAGAGTCTGTGCAGAATTTAATGTAATCATTTGTGAAGAAAAGCTCTGATGCAGGAAACATTGTCAGTCATCTTTTACAGAGAAGGAAAATGAAGGCCAAAGTCATGCGGGAAGCCTGACAGGAGCTCAAACCTGTTTTTTCCAAGTTTAGGTGTAGTTCCCCTGGTTGTCACTACCCATAAAAAATTCCTCAAAGTCTATAAAAGCAGTCTTTAAAAAATGGAAAGCTCTGAATATCTGGCAGATAAAAACCATCTGGCAGACTAAAAACCCCTTCCTGTGCAAACCGTTCTCTTTGGTCAGACCGCCCGTGTCCCTGCTAGGCTCGGCCGTGGGCACCAGCTGTTTGCCTGGGCTGCTGGAGCCAGCCAGGCCAGGCAAACTGCTCCTAAAAGCACTGAAGGCGACGGTTCGACCTGCAGCGCTGGTGGGCTCCGATGGTGTAAGTCAGGAGCAACGCTGCAGAAGCAGCCGCCTTAACTCACGTCCGCATGGGAAGGAGAGCTGCAAAGCTCTCGCGCCTTCCTGCGCCCGGGGCGAGCAATGCCCGTGCTTTGCTTTCTGTGTCTGGGACTAAACCAGAGTGAAATGGGGCCTAATAATCTTCTTGGAGCCTGAAGCTCATTTGTTCTAATTCTCTGCTGAGAAGAGCAATAAAGTGTAGAAACCCAGTCGTTTAAAGCATGCAAACCTACATTTCACTGGTGCAGAATCATTATCCTGCCTGCCCATAAATTTTTGTACCAGTCTAAGCTGTTTAATTGGCAAAATATATTTTATATAACATGAACTTGAGCACCTAAATTTAATATTGGCTCAGCCTAATCTCAGGTGATATTAATCACTAATTAATACTTTTTTGGGCTTTTGTTCACACAGAAAGAATCAGTACTCTAATTACCACTTGTTTGATAATGTGCCTTTATCTTTCCTTTAATGGGGCTGCCAGTTTATTTAGATACAAACATCTAAGGATTTTTACATTCCCAAGAGCAATTGCTCTCTTAAATACTTTCAGTGATACAGTTACTTTAAAGCAATAAGCAGTGCAAGAAGAGCTAGCATGAAATTACATTATATCTCCAGAGCTTTGTAGTTATATAAGAACTCCTGGCATATTCCATTAATTAATGAAATATGTTTACTGTAGGTTTCTGAAGTTATTAATTATTTTTAGTAGTCTAAAATTCTTCAGCTGTCATGTTTGTGAATTATTTTTATTATTAACTCAAGCTGGAGAGGTATGTTATTTTATGCATTCATATCTTGACTGAAGGATGAGCAAAATATATAAGGGGGAGGAGATTCCTTCAGTCAGATGTCACTCCATGTCTCTTCTGACCCTGCAATTATATAGATGTATAAATATATATTGGCAGTACCCAAAGAACATGAGAACAAATTAACATTTTATGCCACAGATTTGCAACACTAAATCTAGCAATTTTCCAGTGTAAGCTTATTTTTAAAATACTAATATTTTTAGCCTACATTCATTTCTGAGTGTCCCTATAATATAGAACATTGTACTAAATGGAAAATTTCAAATCTAAAAGAAAAAAAACCCTTCTACTTTCGCTCTCTGGAACTGGAATAAGATGAGGTTTTACTTTTTATTCTAATTCTCTTCTTGTGTTTAAAAGATTGGGAGCCAGTCTCTTTTACTCTCTTTTACCTCCCATGATTTCTTACAAGGCATAATTGCTGAATCTTTTTAGCTGCCTGCAAAATGAATCATAGATGTATGTAACTGATGTAAAAGACCTATGGTATTTAGTCATTTTACCCCTCCCTTTCTCAGTGTGGGGAGGTCAGATGCAAAACTACTTTGCTTCATAAAGGTGTCTGAAAATTAATTCACTAACTTTCATTAGGCACTCATAATGAAAAGTGAGATTGGAGTGCAAAGGATTGCTGTTTTCTTTATTTTCATTCCTCAAACTAAATTGGATTAATCAAATTGGAAAGGATAAAATATTAGAGCTTGTTCTTGTCTCTTTGCTTCCTCCCATTGGTTATAAATGTGTACACTGGAATGCTTCGTGCTGTCCCTTTTCTAGGCAGCAACGATATTTGAGGCACTCTGCGTTACTTTCTCATTTTGAAGCAGAAAATGGTATGGAGAGATCTTATTTTCTCACTTAGCTTCATTGCTGAGTAGCAAGACAGCAGAGGAGGGGGGGAACAGACTATAAATTAGAGGCATTTCTTTTCTTATTCCTTTTCCTTTTTTTCTGCAAAAGACACAGTAGCTGGGGAAGATCATAATTCCTTAGTAATCTCCAAAAGCCTTTCTCCCTCAGGCACACACGGGTAAAGCCTACATCCCTACTCTCCTTGCTCTTTGCTGTGCAGAAAAGTCAACGATGCCATTTCTCCCTGCTTTGGTGTGGCTGCCCGGCAGCGCAGCTCTGCCCCTGCCTGCGACCCATCAATTTTCCCCTCCTGCTTCGCCTCGAGGGGTGGCATCGCTTACACTGATGTGCATCTCCTCGCTCTCACGCCAGTGTGCAATCCTTGTTCTCGGCTCTTCCTTTGGGTGCAGAAGTTGATGACACCAGCAGCTGGAAATGGGCTCATTCTTTAATAGATTTAAGGATGCCTGAAGAAGGCTGAGTCTAAAATGAGATCTGAATTGAATTTTTATGATTTCACCCATCTCTGCTCAAAAGAACCCATTCACAGCATGTGAGAGGTTTCTCTCTCCACTAGTGTTAGGTCCTGTGTTGTTTCTTTTTACAAACCATATTTTTAGCAGCTGTCTCAAATAATTTCCATCCAGCATTTTAGTCTTGTGAAGAAGTTTTTCCACAGAAATTTTTTCATTAAAATATGATGAAATAGGTGAAACATTGTAGATAGGTTTTAATCATTTTTTCTTCATTTCTATCAAAGACTTGCATAGAAGAGTACTACCCTTTTCCATCCAGCTTTGTTTTCAGCAAGCCCTTTAACTGATGAGAAGATGATGGCATGGGGAGGCCTACAAAGAACATATGAAGCACTGAATTTGCCTCCAGAATCTCCAAAACTCCAGGGTACGTGAAGACAGACAAGTGTCTTCAAAGGGGACCCTCAGGACTCCTTGGTGTAGTACCCAAAGGCAGCAAGTAGGCCACGTTCATCCAGAAGATAAAGTTGCACAACCAAATGTACCTTCAGTCCTGGGATGTGTAGAGCTAGGATTTTTTTCTTCCAGTATCATATTAAAAATCATTAAGTTTAGTTTTTCCCAGAGGCTTACAGCTTTGTCAGCACTTCCCTAACAGCTTTCTCTACCCTTCTGGAACACACAGGGAGAAAAAATAACTGAAAACTTAATCCTTGCATTCTCCCTCCAAGAATGCTTCCTTAAGGGACTTTTCCTAACGCTCGTTTTCTTGTCTCCGGCCTGATAACTAAGGAGAGAACTGCCTGCACTGGCTTCCTCTGGCTTCCGAGCTCTTTGGGTTTGTGCTTCTGTTTTCATTTCTCTATCTCATGCTCTTGCTTGCTCTTTCCATCACAACCTGTCAATCACAAGCCTCCACAGAGCGAGCTGAATGACTCCTTTCTGGACACTACTGACTTTCACTGAATCCATGGCTTTTGCACTCAGAACAGCAAACTGGTTTCCACAGTGGTCCAGAAGTTCTGTATTTTTAAAACGTTTGGTTCCCCCCTTCTCTTCTCCTTTTACCCTCTCACAGCAGGCATCAAACTCTGTAAGGTGGTCAGCAGGATGGATGACTTGGTGTAAGTAAAGAGAAAAGGATAACAACCCAAATTTTCCTCTTTCTGGGACTAAATCACTTTGAAGATGCACAAAACCAATACTCACTCTTGCTGTGTTTTTTCATCTTCACATGCTCTTTGTGCTTCACAGGGTCCTGATTTGGTCTAAGAATCAAATTTGTCTCATTGGAGTCAGGTTTATGCTTTGGTTCATGGCTAAACCAGGATGGAGAAGTTCTGAAGAGCTAAGTAAAAGCCATAACTTCAGGCAACCAGAATGGAATGAGGTAAACTTAGAAGATCTTGTTCCCTGGGAAAAAAAAACAAACAAATTTTCTGTCCACAACAAGCCATGAATTATACTGATTTCCATAGCACATTTGAAATCCATTAGTGAAGTCAGAAGAGATTAAATTGTATTTCTCACCCCTTCCCAAGAAATTAGCAGGAGAAAACCAAATTTGTATATTATCTTTTGGTAAGGAAGAACTTCTTTTAAGAAATATTTTTCCTATAACCTTGAAATAAAAAATCTTCAAAACCATTAGGAAAATATTTTATTTCAAAGTTCTTTCAATAAAAAAATTCATCTGAATATTTGAAATTCTGGTGATAAAGTATCTTGCTGCTAGAAAACCTTGTTCATCTGACAAAAACAGAGCAACTGTAGAAAATATCAGAATTTAATAGTTTGATCAATACATTCCTAAGGCCAAAGGAAGACTGGCACAGTCATTAAAATTTGCAATGTACAGTGAAAGCTGAAGAAATTCATGCTGTGATTACTTTATATCAAGCCTCTACCTTCTGGCTGGCATAGGGCATATTTAAAGAAAAACTCTCCACCTAGATTTAGAGCTCTACCAATGAAAACAAACTTTTTTTAATCTAAAGACTTCCAGTAATGAAGAATTCAGCAGGAAAGTTGTACCATTGTCTCACTTCTGGTTCTAGAAATTCACAATATTTAGTGAACTGATCAGGCTTTAGTTTTGAGTTACTATCTCATGCTGCTAAATTATGGCCACTTGCTCTCAAAACTTTCATCTCCCTCAGAGGGGAGAGAAGCTGTGGTCCAGGTTCCTCCTTCTTATTCATAAATTAAAAAGATTATGCTCCCTAAGTATTTCAGTGTAAGGCAGATTTTTCAAGAACTCAGATACTTAATTTTTTTTTATTCCCCTGAACAGCTTCCTTGTTCATCAACATGCATTTTAAGGTATGGACAGCAGGAGACTGTTTCAGCAATGGGCTCGCTGTGCGGTGTCAAGCCTTTCCCATTGTATGAGTCTGGAACAACCGGGAAAGGGAAACAAGCCAGGAGCCACACCAGCATCGTCTGCAGCTCAGATCACGCACAATCCCATTTCCTTCCACAAGGTTCTACGTCCTGATGTTGTTGGTCAGCCTATCTGTGAGCTAGCGCATGGTGGTGAAGGGACATGGACCTAAGCAGCATTGCTGTTTGGGTGCTCAGGATGTATATTATCTATAAGGTGCATCCCAAGTGATAACCACTGCAAAATGCCTTCTTCAGCTGCATTGTGGTGCTCCAGGGCCTTCCCCCTGCATGATCCTCTGGGATATGATTTCAAGTCATGAGTCTTACAGGCTGGGAGAATAAAAACTCAGGATGTTGTTGATGCCATATACACTAGCAATGCCACCTCTCTCCTCTGAGCTGCTTCTCAGCTCCAGCTACCCAAGCGTCCCCCACTCCCTGGGAAGCATTGCATTGGGAGATCAAACTGCCATCTGCCACGGCCCTTCAGCAAATTATCATAATGTGATCATCTGACATGTTTTGAAACACTGTCTATTCCTCTTCCTGATGTAGACAAAGCCTGTCACTGAGTTCAAGTCAGCTTCCTTCAGGGAATGAGGTGTTCAGGAGAAAATGTCAGCATGAATGTAAGACTGGAACCAAATTAACATTAATCCTCCCCAGTTTCCTTCATTTTTGTGTATCGTCTCCAGCATTTTTCTGTATAGGCTCTTCTGTCTTGTTTTTTTTTTTTTTGAAGCAGTATTTTCTAATTCTGAAAAAAATAGACTTTGGACTAAGTGTAGGATCATTGTCTACCATGAACCTTCTTATTTGCACCTGTGGCCTCTAGAAATTGGGGCTCGTAAGTCCCAGACATTGACCTTTTTTTGTCTGTGCAACGCAGGTTGCATCCTGTTACAGAAACAAAGGACACACGCTCCCTTTTATCTGCGCTGTAGAGCCAGAACACCACTGCTCATTGTGATGAGCATCGTCAGCAGGGGTCTCCTGCCAATTCTCCTCCTTCAGATTCATATTCATTTGTTAGGTCTAATTACATTCAAACTCCTCTGCCTTTGACTGATAGTACATTTTTTGTGTGTAACATTTTGGGATTGAGCAGAAATGACTTACATTGACAGATTGCTTTTGTACTTGCTGGCTACTGTCCATTTCATTTTTATTGTATGTTTCATTGTGTACTTCAGAGAGTTTGCTAAAGGTTTACAACATCCCCAATTTGCAGTGGGATTTAAGTGCTCTGGGGATGGGTGGGAAAAGCCTTGTCTCTTCCATCAGGTTATCCAACAGTGGTGTTAAAGGAGCTGTGGACCCTGTAGTAAACAAGAATACTGTAAAAGATAATATAATTTTTTCCTTATTTGAAGTACTCTCCTACTTTTCCTAGGAGTTATTGGCTTGATATGCAGAAGAGATCTTGCTGAAAGGAATTATGAATTTCAATGAGAAGATGTTTTGTCTCCAATCTTGTTTTGTTTTCAGTGTTATAGTATTTCCATATGCAAAATACTTGGTCTGCAAGTACATAAATAGCAAAGAAAGGGCTTGCCTCTGCCATGGGACTAAAATGACCAGATGTTGCCTGCTTTGGCTCTCCAGTATTCCACAAGCCCTTTCTGAGAGGACTATATATTGGGCAGGACCTAGGAAATTTGGCATCACAACCCCACCTGAAAATCAAGTTGGATTCTTTCCATGTCACTAACACTCTGCAGATTTGGTTAATGGCTTTGTTGTGACACTTCTGCCTTGATTACCTTGAAAATCTGATTATGGTCAAGACAGCCTAGGAATCCTTTGGCATTGCTAGCAGGGCTCAGAAATACCACTGACCAAAGCGGTTTACTGAAGTCAACAGATTTGACTCTGGTCCTGAAAAGAGGTTTGGTTGTCTTTGAACTACATCTAAATAAAATCAGGACAGTGGACAAGGCAATCCAACCCTATTGCTTAAGAAGATTTTTCTTTTATTTAATCACTTAGTGACCCCCACCTTGAATAGATTGATTTGGAATGTAACTCTGAGATATCAAGGTAGGAGGGAATTTCTTTGAGCCCCTTCGAAGAAAGACAATATCTGTTTGTAAAATTGAGGTCCAGGTGTCAAGCACTGCATCCAGCTCCATTTCCTCAGTACCAGGAAGCCAATAAGAAACTGTGGTATTTGGGAAAGGATTGATGAAATCATTTGGCAGGACTGAAAGTAGGAAGAAACTGGGTTTTTCAGGAAGGGAGCATGTGTTTGCATTTCAGTGCTCCAGTTTTCAGCCTGACATCTCAGTTTAATTTGTGGATGAATGTGTGAGTTTGTGTTAAGACACTAGACTGCAAACTGAACAGCTGAACCACAGGCATAAATTCTCTTCTGCTGACTCTGCTGTAGCAGTGGTAACCTCCAACACGGAGTAGGGCGCTAAACTCTTATACCCTTATTGCGAGATTCACAAGAATCTTTGTTTCCAAGTTAAAAACCCTGCAGAATAGCCGCATTGTCCTTTCTGCCATGAGACAAAAACAAAGTATTACTGGGCATTGCCACCAGCTGGCCTTAGGCCTTGCTCTGAAAGTGTTTGCAGTCTTGGAGAAAATGAGGAAAAAAATAACTTTTTTTTTTCAAAAATTGTTGCATTATTGTGGTCATCATTTTGATGAGGACAGACCTTTGTCCATAAGGTAAAGCAGAGGTGCGGTCTGATATACCTCAAATAGAAAACATTACACCCCTTCCTAGGGATGGCCATTTACCACAACTGCATGGTGAGAGTGTCCCGTCTTCTCAGCAAAGCATTAATATAATAGTGGAAATGGTATTAGTCAAGATGTTATATCAAGATATTTGCTGAGACCAAGAGTACACAACATGGTATCCACAATATTTGCCTGCCACACTTTGCATTGGGTAATTAGATAAAAAACATGATGTTGGCATTGCCAACCAGAGCAGATGTGTGTGCACTAGCAGGCATTGCATGCTGCATCTCTTTGTTAAACAGGATAACCGCACTTCCTTCGTATCCTACCGACGGAACACACTTAGGTTTCATCTCTTTTTTTCCCAGCTGATGAAGGAGTTTGAGGGAGGAGTGACTGTTCATGAAAGGATGGACTTACTCCCCTGGCTGGTTTGGCACCAGACTAAGACTGATTTGTATTCTTGAGTTTGGATCAGCCCTGAAATTTCTCATTCTGGGAATACTATTTCATCCAGGCAGTCTTGTCTGTATGAGCCCAGGCATCAATATGAAGGATTTTAAGGTATTAAACCTTAAAGATTAAACTATTTAAGTTTTCAAGGTTTCAAATCCTACTCTTATTTCAGTTAGAAAAGCATTAGGTATTGTTTAATGGAGATTCTTCTCTGAAAGAACTGTCACTGGTACTAGTTGGTCCCTCAGAGGCCACCAGTGTCTACTCATTCATTTTGTTCATAAGCATTAAATGCACGGTTGACTTTGAAGCAAGAATTTTAAACGAACAGACACAATCAGTTCTTGCCCATGATAATGTCAACTTGACTGTAAAACTCCTTGATTTATAAACATCTCTGCCGTGAAGCTAAATTAAATAAATAGCACACTCAGTGCCTGCTGCCCATACTGTAAATAAAGGAGAATATAATCACCATGATAAGAAAACACTTCTCCTGCCCAAATGTCATGTTCTCCACTAATTTATTTTTGTACCTCTTGTGACTTACCCATCAAGAACAAGTTGACTCCAGAAGATTCAGAAAAACTCTGTGAAGACTTTTTTCAGGACTGAAAGTCTTCATAGAGACCTATATTTGCTAGCAGGGACCCATACTGAGATGAGCTTATCTAAGAGGTGACTGGAAAAAGAAGAGGACTGATATTTGTTATGGATACTTCTTTATGCCCTCGGAAACACAGGTTAAGTTCCTGATTCTGCCATAGATTTCCCAAGAGAGCAGGATTTAAAACTAAACTCTCTGCCTTCCAGGAGAGCGTTCAGTACTGGGATATTGATTCTTTTTCTCTTCTTTTTTGGTCTAAGAATTATTTATGTATGTTATAGCAAGTGGAACAATTTCTAATGCTTTAGTATTCACAAGTGAAAGAGACAGTATGGGCTAATAGCTGGTTCACTCTCCTGGGAGGAAGGAAAACTTCATTCTAGAACCCATACTATTTAAATCTCAAATTATTTTCTACAAAGAACAACTTTGAATAAGCAAGACCAAGCACCCATCCAGGATAATGCTTTAGCCTAAGTGTACTGGGAAATGCCTGGCCTTCATTCAAAGTGGCAATGTGAGTCTCTTGCTCCCTCAGCACTGCGAACAGGAAAAGAAATGGCAGACTTGTTACCAGCTTATGAATGTATTGTTTGCCCGGAAGAAAATCAGTGAGTCAATAATGGCAAAAATGTCATTCTGACTGAACACTAAGTCTTATTCTTATCTATTTTGCAAAGTGCTACAGGTAAAGACTGTAAACAGACATATGGAGAGAGAGAAGGTGGAAAATGACACTGTATTCTTGGATCTTGGTATACATGAAGTTGACTTTGGGAAACTCGGACAGTGGCAGAGACATTCACAAAGTGCCACCACACTCCTTCAGCTGGCCAGTGCTCTTGTTGCTCAAGGTTTCTAAGGCGCTGTAATCACACTAAATCTATTCCCAGCCTGTTTTAATATTAAATGAAGACAAGTTACCAAAGAAAGCCTGCTGTTGAAAGCAAGAAAATGTAATCAAAGAAGGGCAACCAGGGGAGTGGGAAAAGCCTCTGTGCTCATTTTGCTCATGGCTGTGCTGGTAGCGACACCTCATATACTGCGCTGGAGTCATACAGGAGGAAAAAACAACGCTGCTGGCGAGGAGAATCAGGCTGTACAATTTAGGCACAAAAGGAATAAAAAAGGTATCAGGAGAGGAAATCTACAAATAAAAATTGCCTACTGCCTAGAAGATGTGTCTCTAAAACAATTGACCAATTGCTTTATATCCCCTCGCAAAAGAATGAGTGTTGTCAGTTCAGATTTAAAGAAATAAATACGATACAAGCAATATTTACTTTGACAAATTGAAAGTTACAAGCGTCGAGGGTCCTCCCTCTGAGCTGTGTTTTTGCAAGCCTTGGATTTTTTCAAGGTTCAACCAAGCATTGACACAGAATTGAAGTGGAAGTCATGAAATCCCAGGCGAATGGCCAACTAGTTAGATTCAAATCAGCTCTACCAACCTTCTCTTCAGCTCCCAATAAAGAAGGAATCTGAAAAGATAAGCATTTCATTAACAGCATTTTTATTTTCATAATAATAACTCTTGGCTTCCTCATTTTTTTCTGTGCTGAGGTGGTAAGGAAGTCTTAGGAATGCATACATTTAAAGCTGTCCCCAAATTGATTTTTGTCCTGTCATTTTCACTTTCATCAAAATGAAAACAAAGCCTTCCTTAGAGCTTGAAACATTTACACTTAAAATGAAAGAATTTGACTTAGAAATGACATGTTATCTGTAGTGCAGCTATTAACTGTCTCCTAAGTCCTCTGTGGAATACATCGTGCCTGAGCTATTTCAATAGTGCAACATTTCCAAGCCTAAGAAAGTACCAGTGGAAATGAGACATTTCAATATTAGAATCTTCTTCACATGCTTTAACTTATCAACATTAAAAAAAAGGAATCAAACCCCAAAATATTTCTTCCAGTAAATTCTAAATGTCTTTTTCCATGCTTCTTGGGAATCGAAGCTCAAAGAGTTCATGCTTTTATTCTGCTTTATTAGCTAGGTTCTGGCTCTTCTTCCATGTATCTGAAAGCAGAGTATGGCCTTTATGTTCATGTTGAAAGAGATTTTCCTGATGCATGAATTTCTGTTTTTACAGTATTTCTTCTGCCTCAGGACCTAATAAAGGCTTTCCAAAATTCTCCATACAAGTTTAGCCAGAATAGCATGATAGATAGGATACTATATTAGGTTATAAGGGATGTTGGTTCAAATTCCTGCTCAACATGTTTCAGACTTGGGGCTTTAACATTGGAATCATATCTCTTAAAGCCATAGCTATTAGCTCGCAGGCTGCTTTAAACAGAATGCATTTTCTTTGTGGGAGAAGAGCAGCATATCTCTAGGAAATTTTCAGCTAACTGTACCCTCCTTTCTGTTTTACTGTGTAAGTCTGTTGTTATGCTGAATGATAAATAAAGTGACACAAACTGGACTGGATCCTGTCTTCACATAGTTATAAGCCAAGATAAGCGTATAAACTTCAAAGACCCTTTTCCTTCTGCTTCCCCTTTAGTGCAGCACATAGTAACTTTAGATCTAAATCATGAAAGGTAATGTCCAAAGGGATTAGGTATTTAAAACATTTTCTGGACCTAGTTTTCAGTGCAAGTCTGTATCACCTTCAAATTTTGACGTGTCCACCCTCCCCTTATTGTCCTGTGACTTCAGCCAGTAGCAGAGGACACAGAGCTAAGCATCTCACCCATCTTCCTCCAGCCTGATCCTGCCTGATCTGTGGTAAATGAGGAGGAAAAAAGTCCCACATGTGCTTATTTCTGAAATCCAAGCTGTTCGCATAGACCCTAAGAGAGCAGAAAGCCCAAGGGCAGAGTCCAGCTCATTCCTGCTGTTCAGTAGCTTTTGCTTTCCTCAGGTGACTCTTATGTTCCTGTATCTTTTATCCTTTCCTTAGAGAAGAAGGAGAAGAGTTTGCAGAAAGAAAGAGTATTTTAATCTACTGGCAGTAAACCTCTTCAGTCAAGGTAATTATAACAGTTGCATCAACCTGGGGAGAAAGGCAAACAAATATGAAAGAGAAGAACATGCAGCCAAGATAAAAAAGCAGTGACCAGGAGATGAACTTGTCTTCAGTTTGTCACTCATGTGCTTTGATTTGCCATCCTTCTGAGGCATTTTAAGCTTTTAAGGCAGCTGTGCTCTCACATTCTGACAGTCCTGCTAATTCTGCCAGCTTAGTGACGTCTCTTTGAAAATTTGGTACCAAGCTAAAAGGATATGAGCACCCACAATTTCTTTTAAAAAGGTCTAGAGTTGCTAGTTTAGATGTGTAACACATATACACACACAATCATGTTTATTTACTTTTAATATAGCTTATATACTTAAACACACATGTGCATACACACACACACACACACACACTCTCTCTCTCTCACACACACACACACATATATATGTTTAATTTCTCCAAAGATAGTGAATCTACAAATTTAAGGATGGTCCTTGCCCAGGGTACAGAGAAAAGAGGACACTCTGTCTTGGGAAAAAGAGAAGACATTCATGATGTAGAAAGTGAAAAAACAGTTGTTTGTTTCTAAGAGTCTGGGCCACAGTGTTATTTTCGAAACACAAAATGTATCAAAACAAACCAAAATCTTGTCAGCCCTGCTATGGCAATGCTATCCCTACCAAAACAAAACATTACAAATCATTTGTATCTCAGTAGCAATCCTGGTGTACAGCTGAGCGGAAGCAACGACATAGTTGGTTTATATTCATGTATTGAATCAAAGGAATCCTCCTGATATGTAAGAAAAGCACAATTTTTATGTCAGTTGGCTAAATTTGGCCTTGTCAACACTGGGGATGTATGTTAGGGTAACTATCAACATTAAAGTGTCATAAAACCATAGCCACAGTCAGTGGGAGTAAATACAGATAGCAGGTACTACCTTGTCTTCTGGTATCTTATCGTAGCTGAATCAATAATTCTGGTGAAGTGGCACAAGGCTCTTGTCTTACATTCACCACGTTAGACTGGTTCTCTCCCTGTTTAGTCCATTTTAGGTCAATAAATTCAGTAAGACTATGCCCCCATGTTGTACAGGCACAAATCTTATCTCGCCATCACAGTTATATTAAAGCAAAGGGTGAGAAAGGATGACAGTGACTCCAGAAGCATCCAGAGAGTCACCGACTGGAGAGCCAGCAATGCGATCGAGCTTCTGGAGTGGGGTTTGTCTGACAGCTTTATCTATCCACGACGTAGATGATGGTATCTGAAATAATCATGCTGAGCTAACTTCATAGTTGAGGAAGATTTAGTCAATATAGTTATTGGAGTTTTGGCTTCCTTTATCCACAGGTGTTTGATAAATAAATTTCCCCCTTGACTCTATTGACTGTGGTGACCATCCCTCTATGGAGAAGAAAGGGAGCCCAAATGACTAGCTTAGGTATAGACACACACTCTTGGTCAGATGAAGCCCACCTTTGTTTTGCTGATCTTATAGGATGCATGAAATACCACTTCTACCTCCTTCTGCTGGAAGCTCATCTACTCCATGCCCTGACAGGCCATATTCATTCTTGCTCAAGAAACATAGCAGGCATACAGGCATCTGCTGTGCTCGTACCTGCAAGATTGTTACGCTGTAGTTATGATTAAATATGGTATGTGTACAGCAGCAGTGACCAGAGACCCCTGCTACTGCAGTGAGGATGGGAGTGGGGGAGCTGCCTACTCTTCATAACGCTCTTCACTCGCACCATGTTGTGTCCCTCATCCTTTTTATAAGTGCTGGTATGGGGAGCACCAGTCCTTTTAAAGGGAAAAGTCTTCTTTCCTCATAGAGCTGTAAGGGGTAGGTTGGGTATTCTCCAGGATAAATGCTTCTAGATGAGAGAGAACTGAAATCTATTTGGCAAGAGGGGAGGAAAGATTATTCGTGGTTCTGCTAGCTGGATGCAGTGATCTCTTCCTCTATTGCAGAAAAAAAATACATGACCTGTCCTGTAAATTTTGTTCACACACTTGTACTAAAATTCAGACTCTTCCTGCAAAGAGGTGCACCAAATTCACCAAATTAATGGAATGATAGATTTAATAAATACATTGGGCTAAAAGAAATAGTATAGCAACATTTAATTAATATCTGTTATGCTTCAGAGTCAACACAATTCTTTTTTTTTTTTTTTTTGCTGTGAGAAGATAACACTTTTTTACCATCACTTATTTTGAGATTCTTATATCAGTACCAAGCAGCAGAGAAATGTATCTGCTGAAAGAAAGCTCAGCACTATGCAAAGAGTGATAAACTTCTGAGAAGGTGTTTACAAATGCATTCAGTGAAACGGAATTTTAATGAATTGTGCCACATAATCTTGCAGTTAATGAGCTGTAAAAGCCTTTGTCAATTATAGTGACTAGGAACTAACTCTTTTGGTTTCCAGATCAATAATGGGACTCTTATTCTGCACATTTGTATTTTTTAGGGGGAAATTAGGATCTAAGAAAAATAAAATGCTTCTTCCTCATATTAGGTGTCTCAGAAAAGTCCCTCGTTATTGTAACAGAGCTATCTATATTCTTATTATTTGTAAAATCATCTCTCAGCTGCATTAAAAGAAGGAAGCTTTCTGAGATCAAATGGCACCAGTGGTGTAAAACGCTAGTGGCAAAAACAGAAGAGATTAAATGACTTCAGTAATAACTAGCGACTTTTTCCCAGAGTTATATTGAGTTCAGCTATCGTGCACAACCTTTTAGAAAACAAAAGTTATCCTGCTCTGCCTTTGCTATCCACCGTAATTGCTCTGCTGTTAGAAAGTGGACATCTTAAAATACTCTGAAAGACTGGTCCAGCTATATGTGTCTTCTTCTAAGTGAAGGTACTGTCTGCACACATTGTTTTTTCTTCATGAGGTCAGTGTTCCTGTCTAGGAGCATAACATTATATCAAATCAGAATTGCCATAGTTCCCAGGGACAGTTAAATATTGCAACCAAACAGTTCCTGTGATTTTCTATCCCCCTAGTAAAATACTCACTTAAGAAACAAAGATTTGGCTCAATAGCTTAATGTCTCCAAAATCTAAAGGATGCATTTATCAAAGAAAAATACAGAGACAGTTTTATTGCCTGTAATCTACAATTTATTATGTGACTTTTTCCCAGTATGATTCCATTTTTCCTTCTCTTAAGAATTTTTTCTCTTACTCTTGCCTCAGTGTGGAGGATCCATTAACAGAGGACCACATAAAAAGTAATTTCAAGGAAAAGCCTTATAAAATGTGAAAAATTAAAGCTGTACTCAGATCCTCATTAAGAAAAGAAATTGCCTTGAGGCATCCACTAAATATGTGAAATCCATTTCTGCTGAAAGGCTTCAGAGTTTATTCCTCTCTCACAAATGCAATTTCACAGCACAAGTTGAACATTTAAACAAAGTGAAGCAGGATCTTTTCCCAGTTAGCGCCTATTTTCCTTGATTGCTGTTAGGTCACCAAGTGCAAATTTACATGAGAATCTGAGATTATATAAATCTGAACCAAGAGGCTTTGGGGGCATTTCTGCTTGGGATGTGTGTAAGCCAGGAAATGCTCTCAACGTAGAGGGTTTTACTGTTGTTTTTATTGGTATTTATTTTGCTTGGCATAAAGCTAGAGAAGATTGAGGGCTTCACATCTTGCATTAAGTGGTTCATTTAAGCTCTCCTGATGACCTGACTGCCTCTACCTCTCTTTTTCTGGTGCAGGCACCTCACACATTTCCAGTGCTGTGCTCTGGTTCATCTCCAGCTCCTCAACCCCACATACAAGGCTAAGGGAGCCAGAGGAAAGACAGAGAGCCACCAAGGAGGATGTCTCCTCCCTACTGAAATCCAACACCACTGGCCTATTTCCCAGGCCCCATGGGAAGGTGCGTCAATCATGCACTGGGGGGACTCAGCCCACCCCTCAGAGGGGCAGAAGGAGGCCAGGTTCCCTCAGCCCTTCACTCCTGGCAGTGGAGAGGGCTGTTTGTCTGGAGGCAATGCACCGTTTCTCTAGGTACCTTCACCGAAACATCTCAGAAGAAGCCCTGCTCTCTCCATGAACCATGGAGCCATGGAACCATGCTGGTGCAGGCATCTGGTTTTGAAACCTTGCTGATCCCAACATGGGCCAGCGAATTGGGCTTTTTTAAACAGACAAAACAGCAGTGTGGTGACAACCCCATGTTGGCTTAAGATCATCTGTATTTGCTGTGTTTTCTACTTTGGCTCTGTAAAGCTCTCCAGCTTCTAATGGGAGTGCAGGTGGGAGGTCATAGTTTTCTCCTGATCTCTCTCCTCTCTTGGAGTAGAAAGACTTCTGTTCCCACCCCAGCAGCAGGCAGTCAGCTAGCCAGTAGCTGAGATGGCAACTCCTTGCCCAGTGTGATGTTGCATGCCCGCCCATGCTAGCTCTCTTGAGACAACAGACCCCGTCCAATGATAGCTAGCAGCGCTGGTTTCATCTTTCTCCTCTGTCAACAGGCTGAGAAATTCCTCTAAGGCTGTAAAAGACTTAACTCAGGAGAACTAGCATGCTAGCAGGCTGTCTGCAAGTGTTCCAGAAGCAGTGAGCAGGCATTTGATTGTATGAAATAGCCAGAGAGGAAAATGTGGGGGTTTTTTCCCTATCACATTTTCTTGCTTGGTCACCATTTCAAGGTAATACCTGGACAGGAAGAGAAATAGCATCTCCGAAGGTTATTGGGGGGGACTCTACTGGTGAACGTAAAAAGCAAAAAGGCTGTAAGCACGTTGAAAATTCAAAAGGTTTCTAATGCAGCTAAGATATATGAAAAAGTCCTCTGCCCTCTGGCATAGTTATTATTGGTTGCTGTTTCTCAAGAGGAACTGTATGGTAAAATTTAACTTTATTGGCATGAAGCCTATCCTTCAGGAACTTTATGCCAGCCCCCGTGAACTAATAGCAATGTAAACTGTTAAATTGCTCCAGGATCTAAGATCATCATTGTTCCCTCTTACCATCTTTTTTCTAATTCAAACATCCAGAAAAGACACTTCAATTCATATTTAAAAGGAAATTAGAGGGAAAAAAACCTTTTCAGATCAAATGCTATTCTTAAAAAAAAAAAGGTCAGTTCTGATGTGAAGACTGTTATTGCAGCACCACCAATTCAAACCATTGAGTGTAAACAAATTATCAATTCTAACTCCTTTGCGGAATACTACTTAGCTAATACTGTCCCTTTTCACAGCTTCTGAAGAGTTAATTGTAATGATGTGGTTCTTTCTATACAATTTTTCAGCTTGCTAAAAATACTGGACCTTGTCTGACAGTCCCCCAGTTTCTGAATTTTGTATCTCTTTCTTGGGTGTGGATATTTTATGATGTGTGTGAAAATGAAGAAATATTCATACACTTTAACTGCCTGCTGAACATCTAGTTTTCTTTCAAGCTGTTTCTCATTTCTTTCATCCCTCTATTTTACAGAAAAAGCCTGTAATTCAGTTATGTACCTTTTTTATTATAAGAAAAATGTTACGCTCTCAATAACACTTCTCAAAATTTCGTATAGCTCTGTGAAATTACTATGGATTTATATCAGCATAACTGAGTTCTGGTTCCACAGGGAAAAAGTTAATACTTGATGCATTTTTTGATAAGACGAGTAAATATACTTGTTGAGTTTTGTGTATAAAACAACTTACATGCCATTAATGGAAGGTACATTTTAATTAAGCCAAAGTAAAATATATCTGAGATAGGCTCTCATTTGACATCAGTTACAGATGAGCAATCCTATCAAAGGATATTGAATTCCACTGATGCTACAGAGCGAGGTTCATCCCCTGTAATTACAGTTTAGAAATGGTGTTTGTTGAAAAAAAAATCTAAAATGAGAGCTGGCACAAGACTTCAAACTTTAGTTCAGCTTGAGTAGACCAGTCGAATGCTCTGGTGTTTAAAGTAGTAATCTATGACCTGAGATTTCCAGGTTCAAGTCTTTATTTCCTCATGGATTTCTTCTGTGTGATCTTCAATGAATCATTTAACTTCATACTTTTTGAGGTGTTACAGGATTTAACAACTATTGTTTTCAGGGGAATTTAAGAGCCTGAAGACCTGAGATAGTCTCCCTGTGCCTCAGTTACCCTTCTGAGAAAGGGAAGAATTGTAGGGGTAAGAGTCTTATCTGCTCAGGTATTACAGTGATGAAAGCTGATACACTTCTTACAGAAATTCTGCTCTCATTTTGCTGAAGTCCATCAGTAAACTTTCCTATATAAACATGAGCAATTTAATATTTGACCTAACTTTTTAGGACTTTGATAATTTCCTGAAATGCAATTTTATTTATTGTTTTCTATTCTGTCTTTCAATGAAGTAACTAAGAGCAGCAAAATGCCTTACTTTTTGACCAAATGTCTTTCTTCTACTGTAAAATTTTAAATGGTTGAGATGGACTCTTACTTGTGACCCTGCATCTGAAAAGATTATTTGGCAGTGTTCAGTTGGCAACGGTGACTCTTCTTCATGACCTTAAGTATTCCTTTCCCCACACCCTGCTCCCTTCAGTCCCTCATCATCCTCTTCTCTCTCAGGCTTTTTATAACACTAGCACAGTCTCTCTTTTGCGACTTTGCCTCGTTTCCTCCTCCCACCACCGTGACTCTGACTTTGCCAGTTCCTGTCCTGGACCTGGTAACAAGGAATTTTGGACCAACATGGATGATACAATTGCTGCAAATGAATGAAGCTGGCCAAGAATTTTGCCAATAGTTTGAAGAAAATCCCTTGTTAGGAGGCTTCAATGATTTTTAACAAAGAATAGAATAAAAATGTGCTGCAGTAATCTCTCTTGCATATTAAGGACAGTTTCCAAATGGCCTCCTCTCTTTCCAAACAGTCCTTATTGTGCTGCTCTCTCCATCCTCTGCCCTGCTCCCTGTCCTTCACCTGCCTGTTGATCTCCTCTCTCCTTCCACTGCAAGTCCTCTCAGCAACGGGAGCATCTCTGTTTCTCATGACCTTTCTCAGCCAACATTGCACACAGTGGACTCCTGCTGTCAGTCCCTCCTACTCGGGAAAAACTCATCACTCTCTCCTTGACAGCTTTTGCTGTCAAGTTTAGTTGCCTTGCTAATAAAGAAAGCCATCTCCAAAGTGAATCCTTCCTGGCAGCACTGCCTTTAAGGATAATAATTAGCAGCCTGCATTTCAGAAGCAAAACCAGTGAGATTAAGGGAACAAACCTTTGACCAGCCTGCTTTATGAGGAAATGTTGTGCTTTCATCACACAGAAAACAAACCTGGAATAGTTCCTCTTCTCTCACTAACTATATCTTAAAATAATAATAATAACCCTGTATATCAGAATGAATCAGTGACATAAAACCATTCTTGCAACTATAGTTTAGGTAACTTTCCCCAGCCCATAACATAGACTGACAAGGGAGGAAAAAACCTTGAGCTGTGAAGTGACTACCCCTCATTTCATTATTTCATCTTCATTCCTCCCTTCTCCTCTTGGGTCATGCAGTTTTTAGCCCTGATGGGCAAGTGTCACGGACACTCTTTCACACTGGTATGTGAAAGAAGCCCCCCTAATATTTCTTTCAAACGCCACTATGCAACAAGCATGTTACTGCAGAGGGTCAACATTGTTAGTGGTGCCTGATGGAAAATTCATTTAGTTTTGTTTGGAAGAGATTAGACATCCACTACTTTGGAAGTCAACTTGCTCACATGAACAAATAGACTAACATAAGCAATATATCATCCATGTTATGTGGAAAGTCAGCTTGGTAAGGGTGAGCATTTGCAAAGAAAATTGTGCCAGCGTGGTGATCCTTCAGAGCTGGTGCAGCACAAAACAAAAGAGCATTCAAATCCCTCTGTACTAGTCAGACAGAAAGCCCGTGCACCCAAGGGGGCCTATTACAGCTAAGCATTAATTGGTGAAAGACTGTAAGGAACATTTGCAATTGCAGAAGCCATTTGCTGAGAAGCCGGCTGATTTGCATAGAGACATTGCTTAAGCACTTTGTAAACTACATTAATTAGTTATTTTACCATTTTAATTTCCTTTAATGATCCTTACGTGCCACAGCTTTGCATCAGGTTCCTCATCATATTTATTTGTGCCAGTAAGCATCCATCAGTAGAGTAGGGCCAAAGCAGGCGAAAGAAAAACAGGACATTTCTCCTCCACCTTTATCTTGCCTTTTCTAGCCTCTTAGCTGAAAAAAAAGCTTTTCACTGTTTTCTTTCGTAACCATAATGTTACTTGTCTCAATGTTACTAAGCTGATTATGATTATTATTCTTTGTGAGATGGAAATTGTCTCTGCCTGGGTGATCATTTTGATGTCTTTATATACCCTCTAATTTTCACAGTTTTGCTATTTTACAGGTATCTCCACTGTTGTGAAAATTCAGTTGCTTGACACTGCACCCACAAATAGCAAAGCACTACAGAGCATATTAGTAAAACTGAGAAAAGGGGAAGATGGATTGAACATTTTTCCCCATTTTAGAGATGGAAAAATAAGACATCATCATCCAGTAATTGCATTGCAACACCCAGCCAAAAACTAACTCTAGGTGTCTGAAATACCAGGACTGACAAAATGTACCGTGCCTAGTGAAGGAAGGCTCTGGGTTCACGAAAGGTTTCTAGATGCTACTGTGCTACAGCTACAGCAGATTTCCAAACACAAAAGTCAGATGGGTTTCTGTTGCGCTTTGGCATCAAAGATTTAAAAGTAGTCAGAAGCTGGGGACAAAGAAATGACTGTCCAGTGATGTTGCTGGCATACTAATGGCAGTGTAAGTGCTCTGTCATTAATTCTTTTTTATCATCACTATTCTTTGTTTAAAAATCATCTTTGACATTGTGTCACTTTCAAACTCACAGTCGTGCACACAACTTAATCAACCACGTTTTCCCTGCAGTGCTGAGCTGCTTTGGTTTCCATAAAGCGAGCTTTAAAAACTTCTTTGTTTCCCAGTTGTTCTTTCATTAGGGGGAGATTATTACCTCTTTAACTTCTTCTTTCTGTAAATCCTAGGCTTCACTGACTTCTTGCTCTGCACCATATTTCTGGATGATCGTGTTTGCCAAAACAACTACCATTCCATGTCACGTTTATCAGACCAGTCTATTTTCCACTCAGCCTTTATAGAAGGTCTTTATCCAGTGTCTTCACTGACATATAAGTGGAATGCAAAATGTCTAGAGATTGATCATCACACACACACACACACACACACACACACAAAATTACCCATACTGCTGTAGACTGTAGGCGTTTTCCAGTATCCCCGTCTCACATGAAAAGCTTGATGTGTTTGTTCTCACAGATCTTTAAACTGTGAGTGTTTGGGTTGGACATCCAGAAACAGTTCCAAAAAGGGTGACAACTCTTCTTTATTTAGCTGCTTTCTTTTTCCCTCTCCTTTGTCGCAGAAAGCTGCCTGTCTCTATGTTCAAAGACCTTCCTCAGTTATCCCTTTCCTACCTGTAGTTTCTCATTGCCTCCCAAAATGTCAGTTCCAGCTTCCAATCAGCCTCTGATGCTAGTGCTCAAAAACTACTAGTTAATGTTCAGACAAGTGTTTCCCTGCTTTCTTCCTCGCAATGTCTCAGGCTTTGAGGGAGTTCTATGAAAACATTCCCAAATCCATATATTGGATCTCCTTCAGATATTGCCTTTTTCATAAAACCCATAAAAGTTTTGCAGATGAAAGAATTAGTTTTCCCTATGGCTCCCTGCGGTCCTGGTCCATTGCTCCTTGCTGCTATAGTGATGGCTATAGCATATAATAATTAAAATGGATTAACAGTTTTTCGATTAAAAATAGAGGGGTGGGGCCTGACTCAGCTCCCACAAAAGTCACGAGGTGAAGATCTGCACCGTTCTCTAGATTGAAAACATCATGATATCCACCTCCGTGGGATTTTCAGGGAGAAAATCTCTGCTCCTTTAACTTTCAGGATTAGACACCGCTGCAAATTATCATGATATCTATTACATTAGCACCCTCATAAATACAACAGCTCTCTCGTACCAGGGTATGTATATTGCCACACAAAGTTTCACTCCCAAATGGCCTCAGATCTTAGCAGGCAAAGCAGAAACTGGCAGCAGAAACAGAAGCGCTGAGAATTGAAGTGAATTTTGCTCAAGGTTGCACAGTATATTCCTGATCAGCCTGCACCAGTTTTTCTCAAATCATAATACATGACTTGTACCACATTTCCATTTTACTGGAGTCACACCTGGTGCTGACCATCCAGCTCTTCCACCAATCTATGAAGTCCCACGTGCCTCGTCTCTCCCATAAGTCCTTTGCACGGTGCTCCACAAAGCGCAGTGGGGTTCACACAGTGTTTGTAAGGGGACAGTTTGCAGACTGCACATGTTATAGTTGAAAATCCCACTTTTCCATCCCACGATGTTTTTGTCTGAACTTAGATTAGCTGCTGTCATCAGCACCAGCTGAGAGCCATAGTCCTCAAAACAGTCCTTTGAACTCCCACTGGGGTTATATGAATGAGAAGGGACTATTGGCACCCTAGTCTAAGAGCCACAGGCCTGTAATTTGCTGCTTTTCCTTGCTGCTGGAATGGAAACTGTGCAACATTTGACAAGTGCCATGGGTTTTAGAACTAATGGAAGGCTTTTAATTGAAAGGGACAAAGATAATGTATTAATTCATCCATATTTTACCAGAAAAATTAACAGCACATGGAATTAATTTATGGCACTTTCATTTATTTACATCTAAGCATAAATGAATGTGAATAAAGAGTGACATGTTGGAGAAACAAGGGGAAAAAAAATGTGTTTGGGAAAATATAACCTACTGCCAAGAATCTATTGGTCCCATGTCAGCATCAAATAACAATCTGATTATTTTCAGAACACAAAAAGAGTGACATTTCATTCTATTTTGTGTAACCACACCACAAAATTTTTCCATTTTTCTTTTTTTTAATGTTCTTTAAAGTGCTTGTCATTTCACAAAATTTAAGGATGGTGTAATTTGGAAGTGTCTTCTGATGGCTACAGTTGGAGTCCCAGTTCCACCACAGAACTATTGCCTGAAATTTTGCAAGATGCATGAGTTTTCACCTTCCATCCTAAGGAAACAAGGCCTAATCAGTCATACAGTCTGAATATCTGTCAGTCCATTCTCGCAGAAACTTTTCTCCCTTGGCCAGTTTATCCAGTTACCTGAACTTGCTCACTTATGATCATATACATGAAAAGAGTTTGAAGTTAAATCTCAGCAATTTTTGTTCTAGAAAGAACAAAACCAAACAGAAAATACTGGGTAAAAGTCTGTGCTCATAGTAGCATGGCATCAAAGCTGTTAGTTTTCTTTTGCCTTATTCCTAAAGGCTGTCATTTCAGTACAGAGCAGAGCCCCAGGATACTTGGGTTTGGAAAGCACACATGGCTGGAGGACGAAGGCATTGTTAGGAGCTATTAATAATGTGAAACAGGCTGAAGAGCTGACTGTAAACTGTCAAGAAAGACAATGTGCTGGAGGAAAGTTCCTTTTAATCCCTATTTTACAGATGAGTAAGTGGGTAACAGAGAGAAGCTAAAAGCTCCAAGATCAGACAGGAATCAGTGAAAAAGTTGATCCTCCTCTGTCTAGATGCTCTGAATCCCAGTCCATTGACTTATAATTCTCATTATTTACTATGGGTTTGAAGAAAACTGCTTTAATGATGAAAAAGCCTCCGAGTACCATCACAAGCTGTAACGATTGCCACCCTCACTCTGCCCTGTCCTGCATTTTACTGTTGGAGCTGCAGGGAACATTTTGCCCATTGCTCAAAGGTGGCAACTCACATGTAGTCTCATTTTGCCTAATTCCACTTTTTGTAAAGGTGCATTTCCTTAAGATTCTGGTGAGTATTAGCTGGTATTAGTTACAGTGCTGACTTAAAAAAAAAAAAAAAAGGCAAATGGAAGAAAGAAAGAAACCACGCACACATACAGCAAAACAGAATTGATTTTAAGGGAAATTTCCTGATGCCATAATCTCACGCTAAGTTACCCTACAAGTCAGCATCTCTTACAATTACAAAAGTCTGAAAGTACAAGTACAAAAGTTTTGTGCTTGGTTGGTGACATTGATTTTAAAAAAGGAGTTGGAGTCCCGTTCTTCCTCACCCTCGGAGAGCATTCACACTTCGAGAGCATTTATGGAACTTGCTTGCTAGAGTCAGTTAGCTGCAAATGTTCTTAGAGGTTTTTAACAGAGAAAAATGAACGCTGAATGACAAGTCTGATCCTTTGCCTATTGAAAAATAGATAGGCAAATGAAAGTCTTCTAGAAAAGAATTTGGGTTAAGTGAAATCAACATTTTGGGGGGTGGAGGTGCTCAGTTGGTTGGTTGGTTTGTTTTGGTTGGGGAAAATGGTTTAACCATCTGAGGTGAAGATTTTATTGGCTTGGCAGACATAAAATCAATGGTACTTGTATATACTCTGTATTGCCTAATTTATAGTGAATTACTGTAACAATTACGCATTTGCAATGTGACACGTTCAGATATATGAAGCTTGTTAATTGCTCCCCCCCCACCCCAGAGCAGAGAATTATGAATTCCTTCTTAAAATGGGCAAAAAGTTTGAATATAGTCCATTGTAAATAAACGCAGGTTTGGAAAGCCAAGGATGGCAAAAAGCTTGACAGTGTGAAGGATGTTCACTGAAGTCCTGACCCCAAGTGCTGTAGGGAAAGGCTCCAGGGTCTCCATGTGTTTTGCAGCAGGCTCCGAACGCAGGAGACATTCCGTTTTTTGATAGCCTTTTTTCTCCCCACTTTAAAGCGAGCTCGGTGATCCAGGTCAGGGACTGGCTTTCTGCTGGGTTGTGTTCGGGGATGCTGAGCTGAGGTAGGTCTTGCTCCCAGCTGTGCTGCTGGATGGCCACTGATTTGTAAACACATCAGTTCGTCTTCTCCTGCCTTGGTTTCCCTGACTCTAGTATGGGGATAATAACGTTAATTTTCCTAATTGCTGATTTTCTGATTATTTGCCTTGGGATCTTCAGCCATCAAGCACTGTTAGAGTTTTGGGCTATTCTTATTTCTGCACAGAAGAGGTGAGGGCAGCCCTTTGCTCTGCATCCTCTTATTCAATATTTCACCAGCTATAACTGATATAAAGCCAGTAAAAAGATAGAATTTTTATTTTCCAATATACATATCCCATAGTTGACCCTTCTTATTTATTATTAGGTATTTTTAACAAGAATAAAATATAAGTTTGGGAGAATTTTTGTTGAAAAATCTGAGTTTTCCTGCAGGAAGCTTCAAACATATTTGAAAATTTGGTTGGTTGAATAGAATTTCATTTCATTTTTAGTTTGTTCTGTTTAACTTCTGAAACTTAAGCAGCTACCTAATCTTAATTATGTGCCTAAGCACTTTAGCCGACAGAAAGCTGATCATGTAATTAAATGCTTCCTGAAAAGGAGTCTTCTTCTTTTCCGTAAAATTCTTCATGTGACCTCATTATTTTTGGCAGATTGAGATTTTTTTTCTTTTTTTTTTAATTTCATATATCTAAAACTACACTTTGAACGGTATCCTCTCTAAAAGGGAATTGAAATATTTCTATCTTTTCCTGTAAAGTAAGTTTGTTGCAGCCTCTGCCATAAAGCAAATGACAAGCTTGACTCTGAGCTACTGAGTAGCTAATTCAGGTCAATATTAAAAATTAGCCAGAGGTATCGTGGACAGCGTGGCCAAATAAAAGCTATGCTCAAAGAAATCCCAGTCCTCCTAATTTCAGTACTTTGATAGGGTCCTTGCTCTCGAAGGCTCAAATAAATAAATAAATGAGGCCAGGGAATTCATTTGAAATATTAATTAAAATGCAAATTAAATCCAGATTGCATGGGCTTTAAAAAGTGTTCTCTAAAGTTTCCATGAATATAAAGCATGTGACAAGCTACTGTTTTAAATGATCTGCATAAGCATACATTGTTGAAAAACTGCTTGACTTGAAAATAACCTTATCAACACCATGAACTGCAAATAATGAGAGAAAATCTTTAGCAGTGACAGCTTTCATTACTGATGGTGCTGTTTGTCAGGCTTTGCACCATGGCAGGAGGGGGAGAGGTTTGATGTGCGTGTGTGTCCTCGGGCCCATCTGTGCAGGTGGCCGGCTGCCGGCACGCGGGGTGGCACGCCAGCTTCTGCGGGCGCCACGCGCCAGCGTGCAACGGGCTCTGCAGGAGAGCTGGCAGCGCGTGACGACTGACGCCCAGCCGGGCAGGAGAAGCCGCCTCCCGGCACGATGGCCTTGGCGCTTGTAACAAGGCCAGCCACGCTTGGATGGATGCCGACATCACAGGTTTCTTCCAATCTGGAGTGACTGAGAGTAGAAAATACTGAAATCTTTCCTTTGGCAATGCAAAGACGTTCCCCATGAGGCACTCCCTGGTTGAGTTAGCCAGCCTTGCTTAACATGCATCAATGGCATTAACAAGTGCCTTCTTCACCTGGGTCTCTCTTTGCACCATGCCTCAGTGCTGTGAACTCCTACAAGAGGAGAAAACAATATATGAAATAAGAGCACCACCTTAAACAAAGACTAACCCAGGCACCTATAACTCCTCCGTCCTAATGTTGTCCTAATTTAAAATGAAGCTGTCAACAGATTACCTTCTCTCTGTTTAATGTGCTGTTAAGTTCCTCCCATTCCCAAAAGCAAGCCTCATGTCTACTGGGAAAACGTCAATTTTAGTCCATGACCAACAGTAGCTTTTCACAGTGAGACTGGGCACCTGCTTCTGACGCTCTGCCAAGCAATTTAACCCTGTTAACAGGCCCCTGGAATGGGCTGTGGGATGGCCACAGCTTGGCTGAAATGGGCAACGGCCAAGTCACATCTCTGTTCTGTGCAACACAATCTCAAAGTGCCTTATGAGGAAGAAAAGAGGCATTCAGGATATATTATAAAGAAAGAAATTTCACCAGAGTCTTGGGAAGACCGGACTCTGGAAAGGAGTTTGCACAGTGAGAGCATCGTAAAAAAGTCCTTAAGGAAATAAATGATTCAGCCTTAAGAGCCTCATTGAAGCCATAGTAAATAATGCATAGGGCCACATGCTGCATGACAAAGCTAATAAGAAATATCAAATACCTGCATGTCCTCTGAGCCTCCTCCATCCTGCTTGCCAGTCAGGCAAGTGCTCAGAGAAATAAGGGAGTGTGACCATGTGCAAGAGGAGCCTATGAAAATGCAAAAACATCAGGCAGCTGAGTTAAGGCTACAAGACTGCTCTGTTCTGGTGTTGCCTAACTTCTAAATGCAGGACTTTGTAATGAAAATTAATGTAAGTTTGAGGTGTGACAATTAATATATTAAGTTTATACTACTTTGATGGGGAAGAGATTTTTAGAAAGTATAATACAATTTGGTTTCTGTGTTTGGAAGAATCCATACCCCTGCATTTTGTCTGCTAGTCTACCTCAATTTAAACCACCAATGTCCTTGGCCATATCTTCATGGCACTGCCAAGTGTTGAGGGATTCCCAAGCTCTCAGTGAGTGATCCAGGGCTTCTTCAGGGTGCGGTACGGTGTCATGCAGAAACACTACCAGGTGTCTAAAAATACAGCCTAGCTATGTTCTGCACCAAGGCTAATTAATGCTGTTGAATGGCCTAACTCGGTGTGCAACAATTCCTTGATATGATGCTCTTGCCTTTAGTTTCTGAGCAGACTTGGTTAAAACACAGTCAGGCATCTTGGTGCAGAAGTGCCCTTTGTTTTCAGAGCTATCAGCCTTTAAAGTATTTTTGTCACTTAATTGAAAATAAAATTTCCCCAGAGTGCTGGAGTCTGCTCTTAATGCATGTGCGTAGCTCTAATGAATGTTAATTACTTGCATTCACCAAGGAGAGAAGCATATTAATTCAGGTGCCTACTTGGAATATGCTACTTTAGCCCTTCGTGTGACTCCAAGTGGTACACTCAATGGGAAAAGACACAGCTGCCTAGAAAACCAACTGTCTAGTGCCCAAGAATAATGCAAATCAGGTGTAGGACAGGCTGTACTACACCCCAAACTCAAAGCCTGATTCACAGAGCTCGCAGCATCATCGGACACTGCAGCACAGAGGTCGCTGTTATTTCATTTTCCCATGCAGGTTTGGGCAGAGGAGTCATTTTATCAGGTGCTTGTATGGTGTCTTGCCAAATGGGCCTTGAGCCTTGCTGCCTGTCCCCAGTACAACACTGGCTCAGGATAAACAACAGGCATCCGCTGCCCTGGATGGGCTCATACAAGAGGTCAGTGCTAGATCCAGAAACAGACCCCAGAGATCTAAGCTCAGATTTTATCTACTGAGCTGCACTTCATTTTGTGACAGGGCTGAAATCTCTGAGGGATGTCTCTTCCAGAGCTCCACTGAAGTAAAAAAGCAGGACAGATTTATCCCACATGGGGAATCTGGTCCATAATCTTTTGTTGTAAATAAACCACAAAACTTGGACATCTTCCATGCTCTTCCCCCACACATGGATGTTCATCCAAATTCATCAATGTCACCAGCTTCTTTCTAGATGGTTACCCATTTACTAGGGCTTTATTGGATAACTGTAACTCAATTTGCTGCAGCTGTGTGACCCTGATTTGCTTTTGGAGTGGAGCAAGCTGCTGGAGGAAGAGCCAAGTGGGAGCCCACCTGCCAGGCAGCCAATGCATTTAGAAAGGGCCAGGCTGAATGTGCAGAATCTGGCAGGTGGCAAAGATGTGCTGTTTATTTTTCCTAATGACAAAATTAGTACATTGATAATAATCAAACAGAGCTGTGTGCAATGGGGGTTTATTTAATTAACCAATGTCCTTTTGCAGGTATGAGTAGGACACAGGCACTGTGCTCATCCATACAATCTGTTTCTCAAGTCCCTGGAAAGCTCATATTCAAACTGCCTTTGGCTTCCTTTGCCTGGATTTGTTCTGCGAAGGATGAGGTTTGTACCTGTTTGGGGGTTTTTTGTTTGTTTTATATCACATATTCTCTTTCTGTGGAATGTTATATTCTTGCTCACATCTGAGGACACCACTCACATTTAACTGAATAGATTATTTTGAAAGGTGTGATGGAAAAGACTTTCTTCCAAAATAAGCCCACAAAGCACAGTGTTGGGAATGCCCCCTCCTGCCATCTAACTATAGCATGCCTTCATATCTCACATCTGCCTGATGGGAACTGGGTTTGTCTCACTAATGGCTGTGTTTTAATATTTAATAGACAGGAATACCTTACACCTTGACTTCCTTTATGTAATACAGTGGCTTCATATAACTGTGCTTCTTGTTAGCACTTGGCTCTGGGTGCCTTACCATTAGCTACAGTTAATAGATACCTGCTGGTGTGGGTACAGTCAGGATGGGCTTCTGGAGTCAGAGGTGTCCTTTTCAACCCGTATTGCTAGTTCAAGTATCCATCCACATGTGGCTTTAATTTATCATGCAATCCCATCACAAGACAAAGTTATCAGTATTCCAGTAATCTGATGCTTCTTGCTCACTGAGGGCCAAGTCCTGAAAACACATATTTGTGAAATTCCTGTGGCTCATGCTTTTACTCAGGGTATTACCCCTTCTGTTCTGTGAGTTTTCTGAAGATTTAGAGAGGAGAATCCCTAGGCCAGAGTTAACACCAAAAAGCTTTTCTGGTATAGATTATATCAGCATATGCTGTACAGCAAAAAATCAAAATATTGTGTGTAATGTGAATTATGGTGACACAACTGTTCTCTGGTGATTTCATATTATGTCATTGAAAGAGGTGCTGCAAGAGACTGACTGGAGGGCTGAGGATCAGAAGCAGGTTTCATGTGAGAATAGGTGAGTTAATTCTCAAAATGAGTAGAAGAGCACATTTTCAAGGGGGACTAAAGAGAAAGAAGAGGGAGGTCAAGAACAGAGAAGCAGTAGGAGAGAACAGGAGGAGGCCGTGGAGGCAAAAACGTCTAGAAAAAGATAATGTAATTAGTGATGTTGGCATGACAAATAACAAAGTAATAGAACCATTTTCTGCTGCCTTTGGAGAGGAGAGAAATGTTGCTTAGGTGGGAGAGAGCTGCTTTTCTTCCATGTGAGGTTTTAAAAAGCACCTGTGATAGATAATACTTTCAGTATCAGCAGCCAAGCTTGGGGGGAAGGAGAAGGAAAGAGAGAGGTCCAGAAACTGTGTATTTGTCCAGTTTTATTGTTACATTTGTTGTGGAAGGCATTCTACAATAAAAGCTTGAAATTACACATGCACGCATACATGTGTATAACTTTTAATGCAAAGCACTGAAATAGCAAATGCTCCTAGAGATGGATATCATGGGCTTTGTTTAAGGCGTAATCTCTATCGCTTTCGAGTTTATGAAGCAAAAAGAGCTGTTGAAATTGACTGAAAGCTGCAGCCAGAGTCTTTAATCAATCTCCAAAGCTGTTTATTGTGAGTGTAGTATGGAGCAATAGAGATTAATGCTGGCTTCCATAAATCACAGCAAAAAACATCTTCTCTTTTTCTGCCAAGGTGCAAATATCTTGGCTGTTGGTTACCCCCCTCCTTTCTTTTCTCTCTCAAATTTTGCTGCAACATGCTGGCCACAGTGGTCTTTCAGAACACAAGCACAATGTCATATGCCCTTAAATAATTTTCAAAATAACTTCAATATTTTTTTGGCAGAACTGGACACTACTGGAACTTTCAGTAGTTATAGGCACCTAATTCTTAGTGAACAGTTTGAAAATCTCCACCATCTACAGAACAGAACCACTGATTAACCACAGCTACCACCGGGTGGAGGAATCGGCACGCAGTGGGCAGGCAAAAAGCTTTTCCAGTGCGCATCCCACAGATTCCAGGCAGAGAATCCAGTAGGCATATTAACATCTCCTGTCCTTACAAAAGTAGTACTTTGGCATCTTTTATGACTAATTTTTTTTTTCCTTAGTAGAAAAGGAAACAAAACACTATGAGAGGGACAAAAGAAATGATAAAAACTCCAGAGGCGTATTCAAAAAAAAAAAATCTCTATTCATGTGGCACCAATCCTATTTTACATTAGTTTATGGCCTTATAGTGTAAGAAATCAATTTAAAGCAGAGAGAACAGAAAGCCATGGGACAGCTCGTTACAAATCTAAAATGCCAGAGAGGAGACACTATGCAAAGCGGAAAATCCTTGCCGTATAATGCTGTCAGCATCACATCCCCGCTTTTCCACCACTCTCTTATGCAACTGGGCAAACCATCTACCTGGAGAGGGTTTCTACCACTGTAACTAGGAGGACAGGTCTCCAGGTATGGCCCATGGAGGGACACTTCCTCCTCCAAAAGGTCAGGGTGTCTGAGCGGGGCTGCTCCTCTGCATAAATCTCGGAAGGACTTTCGCTCTCGCTCTCCATTGACTCTAAAGGGAGCTACGGGAAACCAGTCTCTTGGACAAGGCACTTAAATTGTCTAGGGCGCTTAAGCACAGAAGCGTAGCAGAGAGCTCACAGCTCATTCTTGAGAGGTTCTTAAGATAGACCAAAGTAAAAGATAAGGTCATTCATCAAAAAAGTAGGAAGTAGTGTCAGTCAAAATGCAGAGTTGTAAATGGCAGAAGAGTCGGCCTTCAGAGAAATGGCATCTCGCCCTCCATCTCCATATACCAGCTTGAACTTTGCAAATGGCCACTGTAGGCTGAAGCAGCATGCAAATCTTGCAGGCTCAACAAATGTTTGGAAAAGCATTGTCACACCCAAAGCCACCTTGCAAGACGTTTCCAGAACACCTGGCAAGCTTCCCTTTGCTGAACTTAAAATTGTGCATAGACTGAGAGTAAGAAATGTATATTTGAATGTCAAAGGCAGAATAATGAAATAAGACTGCATTTGGAGGAGGTTCCTACAAATCTTCCACTTATTTGAGTCGAATTTTCTGTTGTAATACATGTTATGTGGTTCAGATCTTTGAAAGGAATCTTCTTTGGGATTCAACACTGAGGGAAATATTATATAGATTAAAATCCAATTTCAGGACACTTAAAACTATGGCATAACACTTTACTGGGTCACAGGTCCAACAATGAATTGTGTAGTGCAGATAAAGTATCAGTATAATCAGACTGGATTTAAAGATTTCTACTTTTTGACTCTTGATTAAAAAGTTTCAAGGAAAGAATATTTTCATTCCAAAAACATTTAATAAATGCTAAACTACTAGCTCCGTTTTAGTTAATTAAACTTAAGGAACATGGAAGTGGATAAAAGTTCATTAAATAGGTACAGGCTGACAGTGAATTGGAATACTAATTGAGCGTTTATGTGCAACAAAAGAGATACAAATGGAAATGCACTGTTATTCTAGTGAATGCCTCGCATAAAAGGCCCCAGTGGAGCAGAGAATACATGAAGGAAATTGGATTGTAAAATCTCTGAGATAAAGATCAGTTCTATGAAACACGATGCCCCATTGCTTGCTCTTCTATTTTGAGAAGATTCTTTTAATAATGCCAAGAAGTGATGCAGTGACTGCTGTAGGTGCGTTTGAAAGGTTCCCAGTTCGACTCTGAATTGAGGCAGTTAGATTCAGGACTTACAAAATAGAAAGGAATGCAATAGGACCTTCATTTATTTAATGGGGTGGTTGAATATCACTGACTTACACAGAATGAAAACCTTAGATTAGAGGAAGAGATATATTCCAATTCTGCTCTTCAAGCCTTTTCCAGTGTAAGGGTTACTTGGTTTGAAAAAACCTTTCCCCAGCCTGATCTGTAGAGAAACCCTGAAATACCTGCAGACTGTTCTGTCTTAGTAGAGAATAGATGGGATTGGGCTGAAATGAGTATGCAAAGGGTTCTTAAGGCTGCTGGGCACAACCAGACCATTTGGCACTCCCTGGTTCTCCCCTCCAGTAATGGTAACTCGCCCTGTATTTTAGCTTGGCCCCCCTATGCCAGCTCCTGCGATGCTCCTTGGGACCGTACCAGCAATCTGGGCTTCTGCCTTCACACGGATGGTAGCACAGAAAATGTCCAGTGATGCTAACACACTTTCTTGAAAGCCCAAGAAGAAAGTATGGGTACAACATTTCCCCATTTGAAAACCAGTTTGACTAGAAGCATAGACCTCTGTCTGTAAAAAAAGAATAAAATAAAATAAAATGTCAAGGGGAAATGCTGAGAATCTACATGGAGAGGGAACGGCTCAATTTCAAGACATTTTTGTCTGCCTGAAGCAAATGTTCATTTGGAACACTGTAGGGCAAAGAATCACTTTAAGATGTACTTCATTTTAAGTGTGTATTGAATCAGAGCTGTTTATATATTAACCTCCATACTGAATTCTCCAAATATTATTATGTGGTCACATCAGATGTAATTTAAACTGCTCCCAGAGTTCACAGGAAGATATTGAATGTGGACTTATGTCCTCTGTGTCCAGACAGCACGGTCTCTATGCATGTAAATTACCATTAAGAAGTCCATCGATCTACTTGAATCTTTCAGCTATTTTATAAGATAATTTTGGCTGCACAGAGCCATATTCAGACAGCCTAATTCCATCTAAGTCCCTGTGTCTTGAGTGGTGTCTAGCCAAGAGGAATCATTAGGTACTGGGACTTGGGTGGGATTTGGGCAGTTCAAATACCAGGGAAACACTGGGTATGACTTGCCTAGAGAAGGGCAAGGAGTACTTATTATTAAAGGTTTTCAGAGCTGGCCAGTAGGAACATCACAGGTATACGTCCTGCCTTGGGGAGGGGGAGAAACTAGGTGACCTTTTGAGATCCCTGCTGGTCATATGTACTTATCACTATATGGCCCTTGGTGTTCTCTACCAAAATAGCTTTAGGGTACCTAACAATGTAGATAAAGCTAAATTTAGCTGTAAACATGAATCCTGTCAAGTCCAATTTAAAGTACGTGTAGATTTGACATTCCTATTATAAAAAGATAATAGATGTAAAAATGTTATGCCTAATTATTTAAAGTTTTTCTTACAGAATCTTCTTAGAGATTCCTGTTTCACAGAGCCAACAAATTCAACTGCTATTGGTCCAAAGATTCAAAAATCAGAAAAGCTTCTTTTGGGGGAGCATGTTTCAACTACGCACCAAGATGGTAGAAATGTAAGGAGGATAAGGATAATGTTTCTATCTGTGATACTAGATAGAAAAAGGCACACGGGATAGTTGCCAAATGTGAGCTGGAGACCTGATGCAGGTTTTGCATTGACCCATGAGCCTCACGCAGAGACCAAGATTCCCCCCAGTCTTCAGCTTGTGCTCGTCACCGATGATGGGATCAGGACCAATCCGAACAAAATATAGACATTTGCAGGTGTCACTAATTTATACTATTTGATTTATCTACGAAGATAAACTTATGTACTCAGTTATTGGCTGAGCCTCCCCAATAATACTTGGAATTATAGGCAGTGCCTTGGTCAGTCCATTTCTAGGCAGTGATACTCAGCTGAATGAAATTAATTTACCTGTAATAACAATTTACACAGACACAGCAGAAAGCAGAGAAGGGAGAATACATATATCAGTACATTCTGGCGCTACTAATTTCCATTAGTCAGTAAAAGCCAACTACTACGGGCACAGCCTTAAGTGAGCTGTGAAGGTTATTGGATTTCTTCATGTTCTATTGATGGTTTACCATCTGTTGCCCTGATAACAATGCTAAAGGGAGTATTCACATTGCTAAAATGCCCCCTGGCAGCACATCTCTCCCTGTGTGTTTCTCCTGTATTGCTCTTTTTTCCTACATCCTCTCTCTCACACTATCTCTACATCAAGATTCTTCCATTTACCTTGACAATCCTGATGTCTTTTTAATTATATTTATTTTCACCTCACCAGCAGTCATGTAACCTCTGGCTGTGATCTTATCAGTTCCCTGGGGAAAGTACTCCTGTAACTGCCTATTGAAGAGCTTTTCCCCTTTCTCTGAAGCAGCCAGTCACAGTTGGAGACAGGATAGAGGATTAGGTGGACCACTGCTCTGATCCAGCAGGCAATCCCCTCTTGAACTGATTGAAGTTGGCTTTGGGCAATAATTGAATGAGACACCACCAGAGAAAAGTCAAGGTGTTGCAAGAAGCCTTAATACAAATACAATACAAAACAGTTTTCTTTCTGAATCAGGAGTTCCCAAGCAAATTCACGTTACTTCACTGCTTCAAAAGCAATGCAAGTGTCAGAGGAAGAGAAGGCCTCTTGTATCTTTGCCAATAATGGACACACTACTTCAGTTGTACTGCAGTGTCCAAGATAAGGCTTTATAATGTGTTTGGGGCTTAATGCCCAAAATGTGGCAGGTTGCCACATAGCATGATGCTGCCTTTCTTGCTATCTCCCTTTCTCCCTGGGTTATACGCTGTTTTCCCCAGCTGCTTTTTAATGGAAACCTTTATCTCTGATCATTTGAGCATTTTTTTTTCTCTAAAAGGCATATTTAGAGCTTTGGAGTAGAAAGTGTCTCTCCATTTCCAAGTCCCTCACTTAACATTGGTTGCAGAATCATTTCCCTTTGTATTTGCAGTGTGTTCATGTATCAGTGTTCTCTCTCTTGTTCATGGTCACTGCATCTCCAGTGGCTAAGGGCCTAGCTTAGCTTTGCATGCCTCCCTGCCCAGCTAGTCCAAAGGATTTACAGAGGGATCCCTAAAAGCATGGCTTATTCTTGCTTCCAACCTGTTCCTTGCAGTGATCCATGCATTTTGTCTGCTGATTTTGGCCTTGCATATTCCCAAGTTATTATATTCAGTATTGTTCAATGCTGGCCAGGAGAGGCATGTGTTTCTCTTCAGTCTTACAGGCCAAAAAAGCAGGTAAGCAAGAGGTCCCAAAAGACCCCAAGGTGGGGGTGCAGAGGGGATTGAAAAAATTTTGAAAATAGGAAGTCCACCTCTGCGTTCAGTGGTCTCCTAAGGGAGGACGTTCTCTCCTGCAGGACAGAATTCCTGCTGGTTACATCCCCAGGGCAGGTTTCAGGAGAGGCCACTGGGAGAATAGTGTCAGGTTTCAGCATATGCTGAGTATCCTGGAACTGAGGCAAGGCCATGCATAACAATAGTGCCCCCCAAAAAGGACAGGATAAATGATTAAAAGTTTATGCTATCAGTCCGAGAGTTTTACTTATAAAGTCAAGTCTCTTAGCGACTTGACTTGGCAGGATCAAGATCTTAAAGTGCATAAGTGGATATACATTAAAAGCAAATAAAACAATCCTTTGTTTTTGTTGAAGTGAAAGCAAGCCAAAAATGAGGAAAAAAAAAAAAAGCCAGTGTTTCAGGAGTCATTTTTTATAGAAACGGATTGTAGAAAACAAGAGGTTGATATGAATGATTAGCTTACATTTCATCCAGATCAGCAAAGTGATGGATTGTTTCTCTTCATTTACACATCCTCTGCTCTGAGTTTTCATAGAAACTTCACAAAAACTTTCTGTAGCCTCATCCCTGAGACAGGCTCTCCGTGAGTAGCTGCCACATCATGGTTTTACAAGCTCAGGGACTTCCTCAGCTACTGCATTCAGCAATGCCTGGATTCAGCTCTAAAAGGCCAGAGAGGCTTGCATTTGAATATTATTTTCCAGGAATTTTTGCCACATCAGCTACATGCATCTGCTAAAGTGAACTATACTACTCTCCTGTCTCACTCTTTTGCCCTCCTTTTGACCATGTGGTGACATTACCTCTACTGAGGATTTTTGGAGAGAAATCAAGTGACTAATGAATGCACCAGGCTGCTCCTTTAGGACTGTGCATCTGAGCTGGGAGTTATATTTATTAACTCTTCTGGCAGCCCATCATTTAATTTATCCACTACTGACTCCTTTAGTGCAGCCAGAGGATAATCCAGTACACGAGAACCCTGCTATGGCTGGTGTGCAGCAGATCGTCATACTATTCACAATTTATCTAATGTAATCACTTCATTGCCTGCCTGTAAGAGCTGTATCCCATCAAGAAGCTTTGGAACAATGTAGAGACATTAGAGATTAGAATTTATCGGTCCTGAAGTTCATAAATTTAATGAAAATCCTGATTCTCCAAAGGAGTTTAATCTTCATTTGTTCTGTCAGTGCGGTGTCAAGAATTAGTTTATGATTCATTAACCCATTGACTACTGTCACTTTTTCCACTTTCAGATATTCAGAAAAAAGAAACATGTCCTGTGTACGTTTACATATAGTGCCTTCTCTTAATATCTCCTGTATTGGAGACACCAAGCCATTAGACTCCAGTTGTGAAGGGAGAATGGAATTTGTTTTCCCTACGGTCTTTGAGACTGTATGTCACATGCCTGATAAATTCATCAGATGGGCCCCAGAATATTCAGTCCCAGAAATCTCATTGACTTCAATGGGATTTTGTGCAGAGCCTTTCATGAGCACAACAGAGCAGCTCGCATAGTGACCCTTTTATCTGGGAATAGTAATAATGTAAAATACATGTCTGAGAGATTATTTGTTCAGTATTACTCCCAAATAATAGCTATATATATATATATATATATATATGTAATATGTATATCTATAGATAATTCTGAGAGACAAATGGCAGATTTCCTTGGATTAAAATGATCACCAAGAAATAATTTCTCCAGCTCCACCTCATCACTAGCTATTGTTTCATTTCTGCTGCAGAGTGGCCTAAAGGCTGCTGCGCTTGGGAGCTCTGAGCTCTAATCTCAGACCCACTGGTAAGTCATATCATTGCTCTCTGCATTGGCTTCCCAGTGGATAAATAAAGATTTGTTTATGGAACACTTCAACATTTCTTTATGAAAAGTTCTGTTGAACAGCAAGGGGTTGTTCTTGTTGTTATTTGTTTCTCCCACCCCATGTGTAGAAAGAGAATCTGATTTAGTTTATTGCCAAAAGTTCAGCACCTCTAGCAAGCGCATTTCCTTTTGGCATCTGACTGTTGTATTCAGTCCTAATTGTTGTACAAAGCCTTCCAGCTAAGAAGAGAGAGGGTTTGCAGCTAAGCAGCACTGGCATCAGATAGTGCACCATTACACTGTGGGAACCTATAGGGAAATGAAGATATCCACACTCAAGTCTTCAGCATCCTTAATAAGGTGTCCCCAAGTTAACTCTGTGTATTTCTGTTCCACTGCGCACTTAATTAGAAGATTGTACTTCACAAAACAATTTTTTCCCCCTTTGGGTCTGTGTTATTTTTTCCAATTGATAAAAACTTATTATGAAATCTATATTTTTTGGGCCCCATTGGGAAATAAATATCCATAAGAAAAAGGGGAAAAAATATACTGGAAGAAAGTGTGGTGAAGAATTGTAAGAAATCTGATATTTCTTCCAGAAGTACCATACTAGAGACTGGTTGTTTTTTAAGAAAAAGAGAATCCACACAAGCAAAGTGGTTATGCTACAGTTGTTCAAATCTGATCTGGAGCTCATGGGAGTCAATGGAATCCTATTCATTGATTTCAGAAAGCTTTAGTGCAGACCTTTAATCTCCGTTTACCCCTCTCTCAGCCTACCAGGCTTTTTTCCCAGCACTGATGTAAATAATGCAAAACAAATTGCGAAGCTTGTCTTTGACCTTCCTTTGTCCTGCACTTACTTTGCCACCCAAAACCACTCCTTAGTCTCTAGGCAAAAATCAACTGCATTCAGACCACACTGCCAGGACAACCTATGGTTATGGGGCAAAAAGAAAAGATCAGGGGAAATATCAGAGCCGGACTTGCCTGTGGTTTAGTAACTCGCCTGATGAACTCATTGCCAGCCGTGACAGCGCTGCTGCTGCAAACCCCGACACACAGGCAACGCGCGGCGTGACACACTGCTGAGGCAAAGGCATGCCTTCAGCAGCGGCAAGTTGCTCTACCGCTTGACAGTTTAAAGCGGGCCTGTCGTTTGCAGCATGAGCAGAGCTGGGATAGCGTGGAAGAAGGGCAGCCTGTCTCCTCCCTAGGAAAGCACGGCGAGGGAAGCAGCCACCATGCGACGAGATGTGACAAATGGCCTCGTTCGTTATCTCACCACCATTCTCGATTAAGCTTCCTCTCACAGGGCTGATCTTTCGGATTAAAACTGCAAGCAGAAAACAAGAAAACGTCAAGATGAAAATGGCTGAAACTAAGGGGGAAGAAAAGTATCCTGAGTTACTTGTTGATACAGAAACTCTTTTCCATGTAGATTTTGACTGAATTAGCAAAGCAGGATGGATAGAAACCTCTGGGAGGGCCACTCACCATACTGGGTTAGGTAAGAATAACTAGGGCCCTCTTAGAGTTTAGCTTTTGCTTCAGAAGCTGACCCCAAAAATTCTCCTATTGGGGAAGGGTACGTGGCTGAATGCACTTTTTATCGCTTTCTTGCTTTCTCTCACTCGCTATGTATCTATATATGGCCAATAGCCCTTAGCAATTTTCTCTAAAATTCTGCTGATAGCAAAGTTAAAATGCAGGCACAAAGCCCCAGGCTCTTTACACTCTTAAGGTTTTTCAGCTTCAGTATTCTTTTCCTAAATTGGTGTGCCCTAGAAGCAGGAGTGAAAACAGCCAGCAATTTTATCTGCTTCACATCTAAACTATCTTCTGTATCCTGCACCCTTTCTAGTAAATATATTCTCTGCTCAATGAGTAGTTAAACTGAACTCTATAATTCATGGAGATAATGCGCGCTGATAACTTCTCGCTCTCAAATGCACTAATAGGAATGGCTGTGCACTTCTTTTCAGGCCCATGCAGGGACAGAAGCAGCAATACTAGTCAGGCCATGTTTCCTGTGAGACCAACAGCAGGAGACAGTGGAGCAGGCTCCTGAGGGACTTCTCGTCCCCTCTGGGGCTGGGAGGGTCCAAAGGGCGTCCCAAAAGCTTGGGTAATCCCTGAGCCCATTTCATTCACCCCAGTTAATGTTTCTGCCAGCGTTTGCAAAGGGGACTGAATGAACAATCAGATGTCTCCAAAATGAAAAGGCAGGGCTCAGTCTCATACCCCAATTTAGCACCTGAGTTCTGTTTTTGCCACACGATATTGAGTTTATTCTGTTTCAGTCCACTGGGCAGTAGCCAACAGATACAGCATAAAATTGGAGAGGTCTGGCGTAGAAACCTCCCAGAAGTCCTTTGGGAAGTTGTTCCAGAACATCACACTGATAGCTGAGAGGAGATGATGCTTCATGTCCTAACTATGTAGTCACTGACAACCAAATGAGAGTAGCTGACACAGTGCGTGTCTGAAAAGAAGCTTTCTATGAGACAAAACAGCCAACAAAAGCCTTATCACCAATGCCATAGTATTGAATATTCTACAGGACACCAAAAGCGTCAGAGAGCTCCTGGTTAATGCTCTAAATCTAGACATGTATTGATAGATAAGGTAGCAGTCTATATGCTCAAGAAGTTGCAGCATTACAATTCTTGAGTTTTTTTCAGACAAGCAATATTTGCTTGGCATCATGAGGAGCTTCTTGTGGCAGTTCATCCCAACAACTCTTAGTACACTTTGGGAATGACTGTTTTCTGCAGTTACATCTCTTTACAGGCACTGAAAATGGAGGGTTTCATGGGTAGGGAGTAGAAAATGGTCTTGCCTCAAATGAAGTTTAGCCTGTTAGCTATAGTCTGGAATACGGGCTGCACAGCTATGTACAGACCAGTTACTTTCTCTTTTGCAATGATTTGGACCAAGAGCATCAAAAGAATCCAGGTTTAGGACCGCAACTGCACTAATTGTTGAGGCCAAGGCTTTGTGCAAAAAATGTAGATCCAAAGAGAAAAAAGAGAAGGGCTTTTCAGTAGCTGCCCCTGCCTGAGGGTCAAGCTTTTCATGATCCCAAATCTGCAGTCCAGCTATATGGGACTAGTTACCTGGGATTGAGAGTGGATATGGCAGCCTATGACCAGTCTTTGAAGCATTTCTTAAACCAAGACACAATCATTTCAGTATTTCCATGAGGCAATTATTCTTCACTGAGGATTTTTTCCAAACCACCAAGGAACCACCACCTGGAGCCAATCATGATTGTACTGAAGTCAATCCAAGTTTTGCCAAAAGCTCAGAGCCTGGAAGGCTGCACTAATAGCATTAGAAAAGGATGTTGTCAGCATCTCAGTTCACATCTCCTTACAGGGTCCTCCAAAAGCTGTACAGAGATGTCACGGAGCCGGCACTGAATCTTGTGGTGCTCTGCCTGCCAAAGGTCATGAGGATTGAGTGGCAACATAGCCTGAGCTGAAAGGGAAACATGAAAATAAAACAGTGTTGAACTTAAACTGGAGACGGTGCAATGGAGCAGAGAGAACTTACGTAGGGAGTAAAGCTAAGTCTTAAAAACTGCTCAGCATGCCCAGCCCCACAGCTTTCCACACCAGCGACAACTCAGAGACTTACTGGCAGCTTTGTGGGCTTGTCTTTTCTAGCAGAAATGCAGCCAAATGATGCTCATCTATGAGAAACAATTTAGGCATAGTGTAATCATCCTGCCACTGTGACTTACTACAGATCCCATTGGCCCAAAGGTCACTGTAATTCCTCAAGCACAGATAACCTGGTGTTATTCCATAGCTGGAAAATCACGTATATATACAAAAGCCATTTACTTACTGCAAAAATAAACTATACTGATCTGATCAAGCATCACTGCCTCAGCCCAGGCAGCTTCACTTCGTAAAAAAACATTAAATCATTGCTACTAAGGTCCTGAATAACAGTTTATGGGAGTCCTCAAGAAAGTCCTATGACCATTTAAAATGAATCAGGAATTGTGTGAACACCGTTCTCCTCCCTGCAAGAAAAACTTTTCATTTATAAAAATTGTTCATTGTTCAATATCCATTGTGTTTTCTTCATTAACTCCAAAGTTTTCCTCATTTCATTTTTCCACCAAAGGAGAAAAATATATTGAGCTGTCAGTGATGTTATCTATGAACAGAGGCTGCAGATTTCATATATTGAATCTAAGCTTTACAAATAGTCAAGTAATTGGAAAGGCTTTTGTAATAAAATACAGGTAAAAATAAGCTTGCAAAAATCAAAGGGAACAGAAAAGTCTAAATTGTTTATGTAATCAGTTATACTCCTCTGAGTTGTTGATCTTTCTCTCCCCTTTGAATTTCTCTTATATTCTCCAGAGTTGGTAATTCAGTATTTGAAAACAGCTTCAGAAAAATAGTATATCAGTTACTTCACAAATATTGCCATCTATTTCTCTCCTGTGTGAGAGAAAGCACAAGCATACACATACATGCACACACACATACTTTTTGACCTAACTGCTGTGAACATGTTCCAGATAAACCAACTGGAGAGATTTGCTGACAAAAGCTGCAGCAAGATTTGGTCATGATGTAGAACTGCTGAGAAAATTGAAGAGGAACTGGCCAGCAGCATTAATTCTTTGAGGTCATAGAGAGTCAAAGAAGGTTTGCAGGAAAGATTAGGGGCTTGGTCATTTTATCTGATACCGAGCCATTTGTCGGGGGCTAACTTGCAATGTGAAAGAAAGGATGTATGGCTGCAGACAGGCTAGGAGTGAAAAGAGATTGGAATCGTTTCCGTGAAAATCGCAACTGAACAAATTTCAGTGAGTGGGAGAACTCTAACACTGTGGGGGAACACCTGGAAAGGTTGGAGGAATCTCAAAAGACTTGAAAGTATATCTTTACTGAGGCACTGTCAAAAATATTTGAGAAGATAAAGAGGATTAGGATGACCAGAAGGCCTGAAATGTGGTCAAAACAGCATCTGAGGCTTTGGGAATAGCTATTTCATCACAATTAAAAAAAGAAAGGACTGAATTTATGGAAGTGGAACATTTAGATGGCAATATGCGAGGCTGAGATCAGGCAGCCAGCAGAAGCTGGAGACAGCAAGTTGGTGAGACTGACGATGGGCTTTGCTGAGAATGGCAGCTGAGTAGGATAATTCCTGTAGTGAGATGGTAAGGAGTCATAGGAGTGATTGAGGAATATGTGAGTGGAGATGCTGAACAAAGTAGGAATGGAGTGATATGAGTAGCTCAATGGCTAATGGAGAGGTGACTCCAGAACCTGTGGCACTTCTGATAATTGCAGCTGATACAATAATTTACTGAAATACATTAATTTTCAACGGCACATAAGTGACTCAGGAACACAGTCCCATTTAAGTCAATACAACATGTGTTCCTGGGTCATGTTAGTGCTTTTCAAATATCCTTCCAGCTGTCTCCAACTCTTGGAAGAACTGTTGGGGCTCACCACAGAAAAAGTGCAAACTGGGATAGTTATGTTACCGATCTGACTGCCAATCTGTATGGAGAAACTATAACACAAATAAATGGAATTGCATTTATTCATCTTCCCCATTTATTTGTTTCACCATCATCACCAGTCTTTTCTTCTCTGCAATTCTCTCCTTTCTCTTTAATTTCATTCTCTCTGCAACAGTTCAGCTCTGGATGCTACAGATTTTTGTTTGTTTGCTTGTTTGTTTAGTGAATAATCATCCAAAACCTCTAGAGCATATCCCGTTCCAATCTAATGTGAAATGTTAAAAGCTGCTCACCAGCAAATTAGCTCTTGCCAAATTATGTGCACACCAGATCCTACAAGTCAAATAAAATTAAACTGAAGTTTGGTTTCCACTTTGGTGGAGACAGTTTAGAAACTGGCCCTGGGGCACACAGTCAACTGACTGTCTGGCATAATAGCATAAAGCACATACTGTAATTATGCTAGTCATTTTCTCTTAACCACTCATTTGTGCAAAATGTACACTTCAAAGATGTTTACCTGCTTTTTCAAAAGTAAAGCACACCATGTCATTCTTCTTCTCGCCCAGACAGAAAGGCAAGTTATGCTTTATAGTGTGCTACCTTTCAGGGATATATTTAAGCCTTTTTTGGCAAATAAAAATCATTGCTGTTGATTGAATTCAACAAGAATGGCAGTTCCCTGGAGCTGTCCTCCCACCCTAATTCTCATTTTTCAACCCTTTCTAACCTTTGTTTGGAGCATTCAGTTTATTTGCACATTGGCATGTTGGAACTAGGCCTTGTAAAGAATCTGAGGGTTTGGACAGCGCTGGGTAAAGGAGATTTATTTGCTGCTGCTTTGATGACAAATGACTCAGGGCTTTTTATTTCTCCTCCTTGTCCACAATATCTTCCTTTTTTTGCATTCCTATATTTTGGCAACATCAAACTCCCAAGTCCCACCATCTCCCCAACACAGACTTTTTGTATGGGATAGCATCAGGAGAAAGAACCATTTCAGCATTGCAGGGTAAAATCCCACCTTTGCTGAAGTCAAAGGCAGTTTTGCCATTGACCTCAATGCAGTCCTTATAGATTAAAGGCACAGAGGAAAGTAATGGGCCAGGAAAAGGGAGTTTCATTACCTTGCAAAGCAGCCTACCCGTTTACCACCATTTGCTCCAGAACCAGAAACCCTCCATAGCAGGATGAGAAATGAACCCAGAGGGGATGAAGTGCAGGAGAAAGATGAAGAGCGGAGGAGAGTGATCACCTTCCTCCCCTCCATGCACTGGTGGTGGCCCAGTTCCACACAGAACATCTTGGGAAGTGAAAAAGCCTGCCCTGTTTCCCTGCGTATGCCCGGAGAATATATGATGGGATCAGCCTGTGCTTACAGAGACCTGTATGAGGGTGTGAGGAGAGCAATTTGCTCTCCAAGCCTCCCCTTGAAACACCCTCGGTGGGTGCTGTTCCCAAGCACTGCAAGGCCTTAGCCGGAGCCAGCGATTCCTGTTGTACGCCGGCTGCGCTCGCTCCATGACGGCGGGCAAACAACCAGGCTAGTTCTTCTGCTGCAACATTTTGATATTACCAGGTCCAATAATCCATAAACTCTCCTTTCTTGATTTGATTTCTGATGCCACGACACAACTGTGAGCAATCATAAGCCTGATCTAAATCTCACTGAGCTCAGTGAAAGCCTTTGGCTCTAACAGTCTTTGGGTGAAGCCCATAGCATATGTTACCACCAACGCGTGTATATTTTTTCAGTTTATACAGTGTTGGTAGCACAAGTGAGTGTCACTGATCAGCCAAGCTGGTTTCACAAGAACGGAGTGAATCCATACGGTGTGCCTTTTCAAAGAACCAGGATGTCACCTATAGGAAATCAGCAAATGATTTCTAGTAACTTGAGTTGCATTAGACTAAATCATCAAAATACACCAGAAATGCATCTGAGAGGCTGAAACTAATCACAAATTATGGTGAAATTTGCTGAATATTTTCATCTGAAAAATTTTTAGATGAATCATTTTGATTTGTAAAATTATGGGGGGGAGGTTCAAAGTTGAAGTGGCTTCCTTTTAGGTACAACTAAAATGATTTTTTAAATTTTTAATTATAGGAAAAAATCAGTTCCGATTAACTCCATTTTTCTCTGGATTTTATCTTTAATTTGTCAAGAGCTTCATGAGCTTGACTGCTTGGAGCCTAGCAAAAATACCCTTTTGAAAAACAATGTATTACCAGCACATGTGCCTAATAAAACAGTGTGGCTTCAGGATATACCTTTAAGGCTGCAAGCTTTGTCAGAGATTAATTCAGCCTCTCTGAAGTGGAATGCAAAGTAGAATAGCAAAGAACATAGATAGTAATCAATCAGTATTGTAAATCACCACTAAATTCTACAGACAGCATAAATGTAGAGTAACAGAAACACTTTTATATGGAATTCATGTCAAAGCAGTACTGCTCCAGCACCCTGGGGTTCAATTACATCTACGGCGGCTCTATATAGGCTTATTCTCTCATCTCTGGGAGGGTGGAGAGAAGGGGAAGGGAGAAGAAGAATGTCACACAGAACTGCAAACCCTTGGATGAAAAATGGAGGTGTGAGCGCTCTTTCTGGAACTTTAAAGTGAGTTTAATTCAAATGAAACAACCCAATAAATAATACCTTGCAGCTGACTTTGAAATGTTCGCACCAGAGCTAGTGAATTCTACAGCTGCAAACTTTCATTCCCATCATAAATGACATGTTATAATTATATTTTTTACAAGCTTCCCTATGTATGTTGATTTATTTTTTAATTTCTCCTTCCTTAATAGCCATTTCCCTCCTTGGGAAGATAAGGTGATCTGAAAAATACCCACTAGCTTTTTCAGTGACCCTTTTTTTGGCATAACAAAGCCAATAATAAAAACTAATTTCCTCCTCTGATTTCCTCATCTGCACAAAGTAAAGATTCCTTCCACGAACACTTGCAATCTGTAGGGAATACGAAGGCCACTCCATTTTAAGGCATAAACACCCTCCCCAATGACAAGTATCCTCTACATCTCCCTGACCTTTCATGCCACCAAATAACTGGTTTAAAACACATCCATATTTTTTTCATCTTCTCTTTAAGAACTTGCTTTTCAATCCATTAAAAGCCACAAATAGCAAACCAAGTCACAGACGGGTTGGGTCCCCTCCTTCTGGGTATATTGCTGCTTTAATTGATTGCCAGTTAACTTGTGCTAGCCAGCCAGTTCAGCGGGCCACAAACATTCATCTCCTGAAATAAATGTTTGCAGACTGTCTGTACTAGCATTTACAAATGCATTATCTAACTGAAGTTAATTCCAACCATCCTTTAACTCAAATTAAATCTAGTTTAGAGAAAAGCTCTGTTATTACTCTGCCTTGTACATCTGTTTCTTGGACTGTTTAGATGGGTTATTTGGTGCTGACAGTATCTCATTAGGGACTCTCAGTTGAAGGCTTCCCTGGAGCTGGCCTTGTCTGTCTTTCCACCTTTTTTCTGTCCGTTGTGACTGCTGTTTTCTCCACGTCTCCTTTGGAGTGCCTGAGGGCATGTGTGGGTTGTGTGTCTGACACAACTCTCCTCCCAGACCCACACAGCCTTTCTGCCGATACGCTGCTGGCCATGGGTGTCTGCTCCTCTTCATGATGTCCATACAGTGGGGTGCACCAGCACCTGGCTGATGACTGTGGAAGCATATGACCTCCCATCTTTATACTGCTTACTGCACCTCCCAAAAGTGATGATTGAAAACAGGCAATCTGTCATGTAGATGCAAGAAATGATCCTTTCCCCAAACAGCTTATGAAGTGTCCAGCCAAGATGGCAGGGTGGCCAGAGAGAAAAGACACAAGACACATTTTATGCTCATCATTTTTTCATTTATAAAGGCAAACTGTAAGGACAGGGGAAGTAGTAGAGTAAAGGCAGGAAATAGAGGTCCCTAAAACCAGGAGAGTTTCAGGACAAAATGAAGAACAAACAAGTAAATCAAGGTCATGAGACAAGCTGCATCTTCCAGTAGATCAGAGAAATGTCACTCACTTTTAGTGCTGTCTTCCAGTGCTGTAGAGGGATGATGGATGCATTAATATCAGGAAGCTCCCATGTGGGCCGAGAAGAGGCTGTCGATCCCAAACTCATTGTGTCTATAGCAAAAAGCTGTGGAGATTTGTGCTTTAAAGCAAAGCCAAAATGTTTATCACCAGGCCTATCTTGGAAAGGACAGGTTATGAGAAGATGTGCTGTATAAGGAAACATCTTCAGGAATGAACAAAGATGGTCCAGTTGGTCTAGTGGGGGCTGGTAAACCAAGCATGAACCTTGCTTGCAGGTGTTTTTACAGCCATTTAAAGTAGAATTTGGTCTACCTCAGCAAAAACACCTCCAGATGGGCCCAGGGCTGCTTAAGGAAGAGCACCAGTGCTTTCTGATGCCAAGGGTCACGTTGACAAATTGCCAGGAGCCTGTGTCGCACTTAATTTGCATATAAATTGCAACCGTTTTTATCAAATCTAAAAGCACACAATCATAATAGCACATTTGCTTATTCTTGCTTCTCCTTTGAGAGATGAATACAAATTGTCTGTGTTTAAGTTTACCGTTAAATAGCTGTACCATCTCTACATTGCAGAAAAGGGCTGGAGGGGGAGAAGTCGTCAGCTATAGCACCTATTTGGGGACCTTGACAAACCAGGTCTGGCCAAGCAAGGACTCAGTGGCTACCCATAAGAACCGGTCAAGACCTCCAAGCAAACCAGAACTGAAGTAAGCCAAGCTGAGGGACCAGCCAGCTTAGTTCCACAACTGCCAAAAGTTCGGACCAAATGCCAAAATTATTTGAACCCAGCATTTATATTTAACTCATGTCTCATTACTGCAGTAATTAGGTCTCCTACAGTTCTGAATTGAAAGTTCAAGCTTTTTTCCGGAGAAAGTCCTGGCAGTGAGGATGCCAGCTCTGATAATATCACCAGACTTGTAATCACAGTTTTAGACAATAGGTCAAACCCTGCTGCTTAAGAAATGTTAGAGTGGCCCAGATTCCAGAAAAGGCTAACAACCTGTTCCAAAGTCCACAAATTTTAAAATGCATGCTGAAGTTTATGGGAGGCTTTCCTTTCATTTATTAACTTTTGATTAGCTTTAGAATCGGGAAACTTTTTTTTTTTTTTAATCTTAAGATTTCGTAGTTTTGCCTTTGCTTTTGTGCAGTCTGTCATGTTGTGCCATCCCCAAGGACAGCCATCACTGCACAGAGCATGTTGGAACCATAAGCTCTTGCTTTGGGAGAGTATTTTTAGAAACTTTTACAAATCAGGTTTATTTATGTCAGGTGCACCCATGGTTCCTTATTACTCTGAACTCTTTTTAAGTGTTAGTGTTTTTCGCCCTTTAAAACTTTAACCCCCCACTTTACAAAAAGGGAACCAGACCCTTAACCCAGCTTCCACCCAACTTACAACTCTGACTTTCTCATCTCTCTTACCCTCTGAAAGTCCAAGCTCCCTGTTTGCTTTTGTGCAGTCTGTCATGTCGTGCCATCCCCAAGGACAGCCATCACTGCACAGAGCATGTTGGAACCATAAGCTCTTGCTTTGGGAGAGTATTTTTAGAAACTTTTACAAATCAGGTTTATTTATGTCAGGTGCACCCATGGTTCCTTATTACTCTGAACTCTTTTTAAGTGTTAGTGTTTTTCGCCCTTTAAAACTTTAACCCCCCACTTTACAAAAAGGGAACCAGACCCTTAACCCAGCTTCCACCCAACTTACAACTCTGACTTTCTCATCTCTCTTACCCTCTGAAAGTCCAAGCTCCCTGTCTTTCTCCTGCTAGGCATGCCCAGGACTTCCTACCTCTTGTCGCAGCTGAATAACCAAGGCCTTAGCACAAAAGGAGCCATGAGCTAAGCACCCTCCTACTTCACTAGTCTGAGCCTAAAATTCATTGGATGTTCAGAAGGATACTAGTTCTCAAATCCTGGCCAGTGCCCTGACCCCTGGGTGGGGGATTCATCCTTATACTCTTTCTCTGACCATGTGAACATTTAATTTTTCCATGAAAAAATGAAACAGTGTCAACAGGAGAGTCTGAGCAAGCTGTACAGGAGTGCTTAGAGTGCTATTTAGGGCACTCTCAGTGGGAAAGAGGCACCCCCTGCTCAGCATATTGGCTTTTGTGTCTCCCTCCCCCAGGTGCCCTGCAGTGTGCAAGATGGCTGGGTGCCTAACTGAGACAGAAAGGGGACTCCATCCAGTGGGGAAGCACCTAAATATTTGTCCATTTAGAGCTATACCACTAAGAAGTTTCATCCAGACCACAGGAGACATCCATCAAAGAACAGGAAATTGAAAAAAACTTTAAAGGCTTAAACTAGTAGCCAGACTGCTAGACTAACTTTACAAAAAGCAATAATGCCTCTCTAACTGGCACTGATATCCTGGCAGGACATGGGAGTTTCCCAGCATTGGTAGTGGAGTTATCAGTGACATTCTTGGCTGTCGCAGATGCAGAATAATATGTGGGGAAAATACCTCCTGGGATGATTTTGCAGCATGCCAGTTTGAAGTTTGTTCCCTGGGTACTACAGCATTTCTGCATTCAGACAGTGGAATTAATGAAGCTGGAAGGCTGATGCACACAGGAGACGCTTACCTGACTCATGGTTGATCTTGTCATTTCCCCTCACCTCCATCCATCCTTCCTCAGCTTCCCGCCAGGGGTTTGCACAATGTTAGAGCGTTAATGCCTGGCATTTTTATCACTGCTCACAATTGATTTCACCCACAATGTAGACACCGTATCCACTATCATCCAGAAAGTACAGCCTTCAGGTTTTAGTCTTCTTTATATGCAGTGGTGACATGGGTTAATAATACTACTATTAGCTTCTAATAATGCTTAGTGCTAATGATCCCTTCCTTTAAAGTGTAGAGGGCCATGCGGAGCCGGAAGCAAAGCCAGATGATGAGATGCCAGCAGTAAGAAATCACCATTATAAGGCCTGAGGGAATGATGCTACTAGGTAGTACTCAGTGCCTGTGCAAAGAGGGCCAGGGAGAAGGCTGCTGTTCTGTTTTCTTTCATTGTTTGCAGGAAACTCTTGGCTTTAGGAATGAGCTAACATATTCTTTTTCCTCTGTTGTCTATACATGTGGCTTTTCATTCTTCACAGCCAGTGCTTTGCGCGTTCCCAAGGACTGAATCTGGCTCTGAGCAGTGCATCCAAGCACTCTCCTCCAAACTGCACTAATATCTTCCCCAGGTTTGTAGAAATCCTGTCAGGCTGATCCGCTGGCAAGAGTGGACCAAACCAACCAAAGAGCTACCAGAACAATATACAAAGGATGAATCAGTGTATCCAGAGCTCTGGGGAGACCGTCAGCACCTGAAGTGCTGTCCCCCACCCCCAAAAAGGTGATTATAGGGAGAAGAAATTCAGGTACCATGGGCTGAGCGTGATCCCCCCCAATCCTTGCAAGATGTGGTGAAATCAAATTTCCCAGACACTCATACAGCTTGAGTTGTAGATGATACTCATACAGTGCCAAGGTAGAGCCCTACATGCAAATTTGTATACCCACTTATGAACATCTAGGGGCACTAATAGCATGAAAGTTATCTCCCTTTTTTCCCAGCCTGCCATACAGGGAGCCATAGCTGGGGATTAGGTAAAGGGCATGTGTTTCCTGGATGATGTAAAACTGAAAATGGTTCTTAAAGAACATTCTTTAAAGGCTGCTTTGTGCCCTTTGGTTCATTTTTTGCTTATTGTACTAGCATCAAAGATGGGTCTTGCTGTGATTTACATGCTTCTGGCGGTGCAACAGAGCTTTAATATAAATGAGAATCAAGCCAGGTTTATTCAAGCAGCTGCCTCAGAATCGGTACTGAAGGAAGTGTCTTTCTAGCCATGGCTTAGCCTAACTAGTGAGAAATAAATGGAAGCATACTTAAAAGAGGAGGGAGACAGAAACACCAGGAAGGGAGGAAGATTGCTGCCCTCCTCCCCCCAATATTGTGTGTTTTAATATGCTCTGAACACTGTGCAGTGTTCCTTTTCACATGTATACACATTCAATAATCTTGGCCCTTGACACCACTGTAACTAGCATGATTAAATGAAATGATGGTACACTTCAAGGAATAACAATTGATATATACAACAATGGTCAACAGTCTGACTTTTCATCATTCCAGTGCTGCTCCCAAAAAAGTTTATATATCCGTGTTTTCTAATTGCAACTTGTTGCTACGTGAACAGTAAATTAGCGCTAAAGGAAGGAGAGAAAACATTGTTATTTACTGCAGAGAGGTCATTCCTTCAAAAGAGGTCTTGTGTCATATATTTGTCCTAGGACAATTTGTTACATGCAATTTATACATCGCTAAATTATGTCAACAGTTACAGTGCTTATTAATTTTTTTTTAAAGCCCAGCAGCAGAAACATTAATTATACAAAATGTCTAAATGGAGAATTGAACTGGGAGTCTAATCAAGATAAAAAAATGGATCTTTAACTACAAATAAGTTAAACTATGTGTGTCAAGAAGCTGAATGTGCCCAATAGGCATAAGGCAATTCTTTGAACTCAGGAAATGCCTGAGTAGGACTCTTGGGGGGGCCTGTTTTTATCGCCTTGTCTGGTCTCTGTGACAGTGCTGATTTATTCATCCTGAAGCAGTTGCTGACACAGATGAGGGGCAGGGAGAGGACCTGGTGGTAATGCAAAGCATCGCCAGCTGCAGTGACTCCCTTGCACCCATGGGCAGAGCTGTTGAGGTTGACCATGAGTTTCACCTGTGTTAAAGCCTCCGGGCAAGCACAAGCCCCCAAGAGCTGGTGCTGCAACTGAGTGAGAGACCCTGGCAGCACAACCCCATGGTTGGCACCCTGGAGCAAGCCTGTGGCTGTGCCTTCACCCTGTCAGCATTTTGGGGTTCTCTTGGCCTGAGGTATCTCCATATGGAGTTGTATGGGTCCCCAGCTCCTGCTGACACCTTCCTTAGGTGGGTTTTATCACTGCAGGGAGTCCTTTCATCTTCAGGATCTGGGATAGGCAGGTGGATGGAGCTGAACCACCATTTAAAAACTGATGAAATCTCCAGCTTCCTTCCGCTTTCCCTCCCACCCTATGACACAGCAATATGAGGTGAGAGCTCACCATGTTTCCTGCCCTAGGGCTATGGTATTGAGTCTACTGGAACTGATAGATACCAGCTGGCTGTGGGTAGCACACACGCAAATACATGCCTTTTTTTCTTCCTGAGGAATAGGAAAAGCTAGTCTATCTTGTTTTTCAAACTTAACAATATCCTAGAACAAGTGCACTAATCCCATTTCTTAACGACATTGATGTAACCTCACATTACTTTACCATTTAAGGAGTTGCTACTGGATCATTTTTGTGTTATTCTTAGCTCAGTTCAGAAAAAAAAATAAGCCTTTCTTTCCTATTGTCCTTTTATGAAGAATTTCTTAATCCTAAAAGAATATGGGAACTTCTTTTGCTCCAGTAGTCTATAAGGCACAAATACTTTAAGTAAGTAGACTGGAAGATATCTTTCAAGCTTCAGTAAAAAGTCTGCTGAAATCACAGATTTTTTTTTAAATGGTATAGTTGGCATTAACAATTAATAAACGAATTTTACCTTTTCCAATAATTTTAGAGATGTAGACAGTGCAAAATGAGGACAAAATTGTCTTAATGTTAAATCAGTAACAGTTTGGTGTACTTAAAATTCTTGCTTGCTCTCTGATAGCTAAAAATTTTGACTGCTCTTCTAAAGCTTGTGAAATCTGGTTCTTTTAAGTAAATATTCTCCATGTGATATTATATTTCAGATGGAACTCTTTGGTAGCTTTAGTTTTTGACTATTAAAACACATCATTGTTAAATAATTAAACACAAGAGATTGAATTTAGTAAATGCTCTACCGAGAAGATAGCACATTTTCCCTCACAGGCATGTAATAATAAATGCTGTTTGACTGGTTAAGCAAGCAGCATGCAGAAATAAAATCCTCACAGCCTGATCCAAAACTCACTGCAGTCAATAGAAACAGTCCCATTAACTTCCAAGGGCTTTAGATCAGCTTCTTTCTGAATAAATATATTATTACAATGGTTAGGGACAAAGGAAATTAATTGTTACTTATATGACAGCAGTTCAGCCATCTCTGTTGCTCTTGCAGCCTGAAATGCTGCTCTGTGTGTAGGTGTTGTAAGATATGCAGGTTCCTGAGACTCAGGATATGTATTCAGGTGTCTTCTCCCTTCCATTAATATAAATGAGGGAACATTCATGTGTCATAACAAGACCATGTGTTTTCTTACCCACTGATTAGAAAAGCAACAAATAGTAGTTTTAACTCTTCACATACAAAACTTTCTTTGGATGAAAGAAAAGAGAAAACAGTGTTTCACCCCATGCATGCAGTGCTCAGATGTCCTCACACACGGCTGCGATAATGTCTGCAAGAAATTCACCAGATGTTTTGGGCAAGACTGTGAAGTTTTGGGAATGATCAATGCAACATGCCAAAAGAGTAACAGTATGTTACTACAGAAGGCTGGACCTGCTTTTAATACTCCTCTGTCATGATGAGCGACACGGAGCACTTCAATGGGACTGCGTGAGAGTCAGGCACTGCCTCGGGTGAGTCCAGCTCAACATAATTCCAGCTTTGGTCCTCTCAGTTATACTCCCTAACCTTCATCCTTCTGTTACAGATTCAGCTAACCTCAGTCCTACCAGTGCTGCTATGGACTGGCCCAAAGCCTGCAGGGTTGTTTAACCAGTAGGAACCTGTAGCTGTAGGGAGCTGGTAGGAATCTAGGCTGAATTTATTGGACCACTGGCTCTCAGTAGCTATTGATGCTGGGATTTTTGTCACAGATATCCATATGCTGATACAATTATGTGAGTGTGAGTGAGTTTTAAGCAGTTTTATGGCTTAAGGCACTGCCTTTTGAGACTAGTGCCAAACGCCCTTAGTTTTGGTGCAATTTTTTAGATACAGTTCCCTCAGTTTTCTTCCTTGCTTACTCTGTTCTTTGTTGCTTCCTAATCTAAAATGTTTGACTGTTGCTTTGGGTGGCTTAATAGTTCACAGACCTGTGCTCCACTTCAGCCAGGGTTGCATGCAGCAAAATTCTTGCCTTTGCCCAGCTTCTGCTCACTCTTCTCACCTGCCAAAATCAACAGGTCTGCTTTGAATTCTTGTAGTAAGTCTGTTGACTTCCTAAGCAAGTTTCTCTCCACCTTGACCTTGGTTCAGTCCACCAAGCTGTACAACTGGAAATAAGTGAACTGTGTTTCCCTTGAAAAAGAGAATTGAGAGACCATTTCCAAAAGAGCAGGGTAAAGTTCCCCTAATGAACTTATATTGCATTTAACCTTTTTTCAATATCATACTGATTATTATATTAGTCATGCCATTTTTTATTGAAGAAATAAGCAAAAATTACCCCAAACTAAAAGTCTCTACAACATCTTAAATTCTATTTTTAATATTAGTTAACATTTAAAGTAGTTTATGGGTTTCTTTCTCTTTTCCTTTTCTTCTTTTCCTTTTAATTTATTTTTTGCATAACCATTTTTTATATCAGAGCCAACAGTTTCTATAGAAAGTGATGGATGATTAAATTACAAATTTTCACTGAAATATCCCATGATCCATCAAAGTGGCAAAAAGTTATAAATCAGTTCAGTTTCATTGGTATTAGTAGCAGCACAGCTATAAATGGCGTAACTCAGCATTACACTGGCTGAAAGATCAAGCCTTGGATATATAAGGTATCACAGCAATAGTAACAAAAGCCATTGTAATTCAGCAAAGATGAGCAGGATGTCAGGTATTTGGGTCTTCTTGACAACCATCTGGCATGAGTTGATGACCAGCTGAAAGTTTGTGCCTGGGAGAGGATAATTGTTACTGGAAGACAGACAGACAGACAGACACACACACACACACACACACACACATATGCATCTACCTCTCAAAAGAAAACATAAGATTTTCTTTTTGCTTGAAGCCAGGCTGATTCAGTAGATAGATTTGCGGGGATGTTTGCTTGGACTGTCTCTCAATGCTCCATTCAGCTTCTAATAGCAGATATAAAAATTGTATCTGATTTTCTACTTTACTCTTTTGAAATATTAACTATTGCTAAATTATTAAACCACATATGAAATGTTACAAATGTACGTACATTTTATGAAGAGGTCTGCTCAGGCAGGCAATGTAATGGGACTGCTTCTGCCACACATAACAGCCAGAAACCAACTCTTCTCCTCTTTTCTATTTTTTTCCCATGCCCGTTGCTGCCAGCTATTTCTAAGGTAGCTACATGTGTGTATGGTGAGATAAAATGCAACAAATCCATACTCAAACTCTTATTTCTGTCTTCTCTCAACTTATCACTCTCCTGACTGTCTCTTCCTCCGTTTTTTCCCCCTATTTGTAAAGCCAGTGCAATCCCACATGGACTTTCTGTGAAACTTTACTAAATAGCCTTACTAGAAATGGGTTAATAAAACTGCTAATCTTGCAACTGGATCAGAGTACAAACAGGCTAGTTTGATCTCTTCCTCTTCAGAGGCTCTCAAACTTCATAGGTGTTTCTCCTTCTTGGACTGGAGCTTGAGGCTTTAGCAAGATACTTACGCTCAGTGCATACTGAAGAAGGCAATACTGCTTCCTAATCCAGAGGATTTAAAAATGTTTCTTTTGTCTGCAAATGTATTGCAAATGGAAAGCTAATACACATCCCAAAATTAGGATTTTTTTCCTCATTAAAAATTCACACATACTTTCAGGACTAGGCCAGTGACCAGGGTCAAATTAGGCTCAAATTCATCAAAGTCTGATGCTGTGCACTTCAGAGCATCTCTGTGCAGTACTACATCTTTAATAGTGCTTATATCACAGTAATAATCTGTGAGGGAAAAAAAAAAAACAAAATGAACAACCAAGATTACTGGAAAATTTCAGACAAACTTTCTTCAGAAGAAGTTTCATTTTTCCACTAAGTGACAAAAAGCAGAGAACAGAGAAGATAGGGAATGTTAAAGTGTCCACTTTTCTCAGAAGATACTATTTTTTTCCCGAAAAACTGTTAAATATCACAAGGGGGGGGGAGGGGGAAATTGCCATTGCTGGACAAAAACAAAATATTCCAACAGGAAAAACATTGTTTCCTTTTCTCCATGATAGACCAGAATCCTCAGTTGTCTTTTATCAACTATGATCTTAGATCGTAACATCAGAGCAATAAGAGACCCCAAAAAGTCTAACCCATTTGCCCATCCCTAAGCAGTTGCAGTATATTTTTGTTGCAATCTAGACTTTATTCAACCAGCCTGTTCTTAAGAAACTTCTTGTCCCAGGTATCACAGACACAGAGAACAGATTTGCAACGGGCTTTCCATACCCAGTGACTGTTCCCATGCCTTCATCTTCTGTCTCTTTTCCTTCAGGCCACCCAAACCAAATTCTCTCCCCAAAGCTCCATTTTTAACAACTCTGATCATTCTCTGCCCTCTTTTCTGGGCTCCTCCAGCTTCCGCATCCTTAGTGGAGTGAGGAGACACCACATTGGCACAGCCCCATGGCTCCCGTGTGGAGCTGCCTCCCACAGTGGGCACAGCCACACTGGGAAATGAAATCCCACCTGGAAGCCTGGCCATGAAGAAGAGGAGGAACATGATGGGTCTGAACTGCAGCTCCTGAGCAGTGTCCTGGCAAAGCACAATGTTGCTATTTCACGGTTTGGGGAGGTTGCTAGATTTTTGCCTGAAAAGCCAAAAATCCTACTAAAAGGGGGGGAGACCCATTTTCTAGTCAGCACAATTGGAAAAATTCAGGAAAGAACAGAAACAGCAGGTATTGTGCCAACTCTTAGAGAGAGCTGAGTGTGCCAGGGAGTGAAGCTTGCAGGTGTCTCAGATACTGTTTGTATTATGGACTTCAAAGAGATACTGCGCAAGTCGTTTGAGGCAGAGTCTAAATGCCACTGTGGGTATTATTTGGCCTTACATAATTCCCGTAGCTTTAGCATTACAAACAAAAATGTCAAATCTGGCCCTAAGTATTTTTAACATGGTGAATTACCCTGGATATTAGCTGTATTAAGTTACCGTGAAAAATCTGAGCCTTAACAAGAATAATTAGAACTCATACGTTGTTTTACACTGGCAAGGTACTGCACGGGTGAGAGCCTAAGAGTGTTGTTATAATAGAGCCATGTGGGTTGTGCTGTGTCAGGTAGACTGGTGGATTTCAGCCCTTCAGGTTAAAGGGTTCGGAATAAAGACGGAAAATCCAGGTGCAAAGTGCTACTGCTGTTTTGCTCTGACATCAGAGCCTTGCAGAGTTAACTGCTTCATGTGCTTTCTGGGCTTCCTACATGTGTGTGATTCCAAGTTACCATGAGATCATTTGCAGTATCTGTGCATTTGTTTGCTTGCTTTTAAGAATTATGGGAAATGTCAAGTTTGGAAAAAAGTAGGAAGACAGAACAGTAAACTGGTAGCTGGAATCTGGCTGGATACTTTTTCTTTTGCTGTTCCTAAAATGACATTTCATATTCTAAGCCCACAGGCACAAGCATCACTGCATGTTAGTGGGGACAGGTTTGCACCTCTGCATATGTTTTGCATAGCTGCTTTTCTACCTTTCGCTACTGTATTTGAAAACTAAGAGGGAGAACTGCTGTCCTTCCCTGCAGCTTGTCATAGATGATCCCCTCTTGTGTGACAGGACATCTAGATTTGACAGCTGGATTACAAAGACAAAAATGCCACTATATAACTGTGATTGCTGAGCTAATTACACCAGGATATATCTGGCTGAGGAGTGTCCGAAGCCAAATCTGAGTTATCTGGGTACCACTTTTGAAAAGTTATCCTTTCCATTGTACATGGAAAAATTACTTCTTAAGGAAGTACTTCTTCAGATTATCTTTACTGCTTCAGCTCAGCTGAACTCCCTAAAAGAAAAAAATTCCTTGGTTACTCAGAACTCCATATTTTCCCTGAGGAGGATATCAGACAACAACACCATCAGCCAAAATAATCTAGCACCTTTTACCGTCAAAAAAATTCTTTCATTGATCAGCCATATGATATAATACATTTTCTGAAGTATTTAAAATTAAATGAAGGCTAGTTATCTTTAATATTCTGGCAAATAACCCTTTTGTAAGTACTGTATATACATCTCATATATATATATTTATGTATTGTTTCTCTGGAAGAGAAACAATTTTGCTAACTGTTCACAAAAAGGGAGCAATTTTCTTATTGATGCACAGGTATCCTGGGAAACTTCTTCCCCAAAGTCAATAAATTCATTGTACTGGGGAAAGAATGGTAATTTGTTGGATAAGAAAATCTCTAGTCTCTAGAAAATCCTCTGGGAAGGATTTAAAAAAACACAGAAATCTTGAAAGGGATATAAACCCCTCTGCCTCAGGCTATAAGTCAGCCTCTAACGAGCAGAGGTCTTTGTGGGCAGCCTACTCCATAATTAACTACTATGGGGTTTCTTGCACTGTGTTTGCAGGTTGTATCAGCCATCGCTGGAGAAAAAATATACAAATCAGCCGGCATCGTGGTCTGTGGATTCTTATTTTACAGTAGAAATGAGTAGCCTTTATTGAAAGAAGAGGCATGTTTTAACTGGCAGGTCAAAATTAATGCTAATATCCTAAAAATAATTGTGGTAGTTTGATAACTCTCTTGATGCCGTGTGCTAAGCCTGCTTGCTAAGATGTATATCCGAGGCAATCCAACTGGCTTCTGTAACAGCATAGAAGGAAGAACCAGATCTGTCTCAGTATTATCATTTAAAATAGACCAGTTCTTATATAAATGAGTGTGGGGAGGGAACTACAGAGGGGTGCATGGGTGGTAGTGGGGGTTATGTGTGTTCTTCTTCACTATGTTACATCCCTGGTGCAAAATCCCTGGATATATTTTTTTCTGTCATCATGACATGCTATGTTCAAGTGATGCAGTGTAAGTGAAGCAGGTACATTACCATGAGGAAATCTTTCATAAATCCTGTCAATGGGAAGTAACACATTCCATTCAAACCTATCTCCCTGATGGAAAATCGTACCAGGAATTAGCAGAGATTGTCTGGCTCCATGGATAATTTATCAGTGCCACCAGCCGATCTCCAGGAAAGGCTTAAAAATAACAAAAGACAAGTAATCCATTTTCCAAAAAAAAGAGATTGAAAAATGTGTTTCAAAAGCTTATTGGTGCTTCTCATATTAAATAGCTTACCCTGGTGCATTCCACCCATGGCTTTAGACTATTCTTTACATCATTTGCATGGAGAAGCTTACAGCTCTCCCCAGACAGAGAGCGGATTACTAATGTTCGTAAGTCAATAGCCTTCACATTTTAAAGTATTTGCTTATTAAAGGCTACTTTAGAAAGTTCAGAATCAAAACCTTGCCATTCCCATTTGACAAGAAAACCTTGACAGTTTCCTAATGCTCTGTATAAAAATAATGCTTTAAATTTCTTCAATGCTTTCCCTCCTAGGATATCCAGGTGCTTTGGATAATTAACATACTTTAATACGTAACCCTGGAAACATTCCCCTGCATTAGAGAACGCTTTACACCACCTTCTTATAAGAAGACGTCACAAAGTTAACATCCAAAGAGAATCAAAGACAGTGGTTAGATTCCCACTCACATAAAGGGATTTTTTATAGATTTATATGTTGCTAGGGCTGAAGGACTTTTTACGGTCATGTTGCCTGACCTTCACAACAGCTGCCTTAGGGCCCCCAAAATCAGTCCTTCTACACTCGTTTGCAGGCAGAAGTTCTTCTGTTTTAGCTTGGCTCTTGAAGAACAAGAAGACAATGTGCTCATGCTGTCTACGTTTCCATCGGTTTGTCCTTCCCGTCACTTTGAGTCCATGGAGTCCTGCTTTGAGTCCATTCTAAGCAATTTTGACATCACAGAAGAGACCTTACAGATGGTCTGATGAGTTTTATGAAAAAATTAATGAGTCTGAGAACTCAGTCTGTTATTGTGGGAGAGCTCTAGGGATATAAGACAGAAATCCGCAAGAGCCCAGTCTTCATTAGTTGGGAGGCTTATGGACCAGGTTGTTATACTGGGACAGATAAAGAAATCCAAATCCCAACACCGACATGGAGGAACACATGGGACTAACTCTAATAGTAAAATAACACTAAAGTGATTGTACCTTTCTCTTCATTCTCTCTAGGGGCTGTAGCACAATAATTATTCTATATTTAAAAAAAATCCCCAAATATGTGTTTAACCAACATAGCAAAAAAACTATGTACGATCAGTCTCTGGCAGTCAGAGGTAGCACTCAGACTTACTGACTTACAAGCCATCGCTGTAACCATATGTTCATTCTCTTGTTTAATGGGGACTGACAAGCTGGTCTATTTGGAAAATAGAAGAAGGAAAAAAAAAAGCCAAGATTCAATAACTTTTGAGCCTGATTCAAAATGGAAATATTAGATAAAAAGAATAAGACAGTTAGGTGGGGAGAGGGGAAGTTGCATCTCTCTTATAAGTGATGACTTTTCCTTTATTGAGTCTGGCCTAATCGAAGCAAGCTGTTTACATGGGATTTCTAAACTGATTAAAAAGAAGAAAGACAATAATGAGATTGTGGTAAGCAGTCTCTGTGAGTGAGACTTCCAATTTTCTTTCGATCATGTAGATAGGGTTAAAAGAACATTGGATGATTTGTTTAGCTAATTCTATTGTTTCCCAAGTGAACACACTGGTGAATTGATTCTTATGTAGATTCCTTTCTAAATATAAGGATCTAGGAAAAAACAAATGCAAGTGCCAAATAATCATTTATTTGAGTCCCTGGAAAAGTTTAATTTAGTTTCAAGATCTCCTACAGACCTTCCTTTGAACTACCCACAGGGTTTTTTTTACCAGTTCATTGTTTCACTTGCATGGGACATGATTTTCTACTACAACACTTAAATCAATACCACTTTATAAGTTGTATCAGTGTAAAAGTTCTTCATAGTTGAGTATTTTGCCCTTCTGAACAGAAATAAGATCTATTACTTTACAAGTACCTTAATACAAATAAACATGTATCTACACTAACGATGCTGTGCCATTTTTATTATACTAGTACTTCGAAAGCAACTTCATTTTTGAGATCTAAAAAGCTCTTTTAATGTTATTTAATATTTGTGATTCAGATCTTTTCCTCTTTCTTCCTGCTATGAATGGGGTTGACTCTAATTTTGCACTGGAAAACCTGGTGAAGGGATGTGCTGGCTTATGCCCCACTTAAATTCTTTAGATCAATTTGGAAGTCTACCAACCAGCTTAATCAATGGTCATCAGCTAGATGTAATATTTACTGAGTGAAACATGAAGGTCTGAGACATGCCCCAACAAACTGTAGATAACTGTAATGGAACCTAGTGTATGATTCAGATCTTTTTTAATTAGGGCCTTTTAGCAACTCCTTAACCATACTCATAGACCTAGATAGATATAGGTGTAGATATAGACATAAATAAATACAGATGTAGATGTAGATATAGATATGCTGGCAGAAGTGACTTTATAGTGCTTGCGTAGCTGAGGATGTGAATGAGGGAATGAGAATCATGACTCCGGCTCAGTGAGTGGGTCTGTCTGCTTTGGAGGATTGTTAATTATTATCCTCTTAACTGAGTCACCCTAGTGTGCAGCTTATCAGCCCAGGTAAGTACATAGCCTGTTGAGAGAAGAAACTGTATTTACTTCTCATTTTGATCCTTATTTGGCAATTTCTCCGCTAAAAGCTTAGACCCCCTGTTTACAATATTTATCCTATTTAATAGTCGATTGCACACCACCTAATCTCTTGGTGTTGGCCAAATCCATCTGTGCCAAGGATTTTTTACTATTGCCAATACTGGACTATCATTATTTATCACAGCCATCCTCACTATGCCTTCAGAGGAAGGCATGTCAATCAAGTAACCATCCTGATTCACTGTGTCCCAGGATAGCAAGAAATGCCTTGCTCTTACCGTCCTTTTTTCAGCTATTTTGAGTACTTCCACAAGTTAAAGGCAGAGAAGTACTAAAAAGAACAGGTAACTCCCACAGGAGAGCAGCATGGTTGGCTGCCTGCTGTGTGCTGCATTAGGATGGCCTTTCAGCAGCGATGGGGAACTCCCGTAAAATTCTGAAAGTTTCTAGCATGACTTTTCTGATCCATCAGGGTTCTGCAGTTCTGGCAGATAACCATAATCAGGATGTGGTTACAGTGAGTTACTATACTGATTATTTGTTGGGCTGTCTGAAAAAATGTCTGAAAATGTCTGAAAAAAATCAATATTTTACTGTATTTCATAATGAGGAAGTTAAAGCAAAATAAATGTCCCTTCACTGAGGTACGCACTAGAGCTGGTTAGACTCCTAGCACCATACAAGGAGTGGGGAAGCAGGCTGACCATGCACACGTGGTAGCATGACCTTGCTGTAGGATTGACCCTGCTGCCTGCTGTCCCAAAGAAATCGTTCTCCAGAATGAAATAAATCATACGGGTTATGTGGCCAGTGGAGAAGTGGTCTGTGGTTTCCTAAATGGTTCTCAACTGGTTCCCAGCTGGTCCTCAACTCAATTTGCTATTTCCAAATCTCTCTTGAACTTCTCCCTCCAGTTCAGAAAGGCTTCAAGGAGCATCCTGGTGAATCACCATAGCTCCTCTGACTTCACTGGCATTTCTGCCAGTTTATTCACCCAGTCTTGAAAATGGGTGAATAAATCAAACCCAAACCCGAGGTTAATGTTGAGGATTGGGAAGGCAAGGTAGGGCAGAAGGAGGAAGAGAGGGGGACTGTGGCATTCAGTTTTCTTATCTTGGGCAAGGAATTTTTCTAGCCCTGCCAGGGACATTGAGTCTGACAGCTAGGCCTGATCCAGGAGCCCTTCTAAACTGTATCACTTTATGAATAAAAGCAAATAAATGCATCAACTCTACAAGAAAAATTACAATCATTGAAACATTCATAAAGCCACATATATTCACACACAAATCTGAGAACGCACAAAATTACAGCCTAAACCATTTTCCAAAGAAGTTCTCTTTAATTGGCACGAGGTGTTGAATTATGCAGAACAGATCTCAACAGAGATTTTTTTTTTTAATATAAAGTTAATTACTTTATCTTGGTTTGCATGAGGAAGCACAATACTTTTTGCATTGGTTCTTTGAATCAGAGACAGTTACTATCCATGTTACTCTGTTCATGTAATAAAAATCAAATTGCATCAATTCCTTAACAAAGCACAGCAGAGGCTTCCCTTAATAGAATCCTTATTAGAGAATCAGATACAGCTGTCTCCTAAGAAAGGACTTTTAAAAGGCAGTGGGATCCCTATGTAGTTTATTAGATTAAGCAACACTGGAATTAGCTGCTGGGAGATGCAGGCTTGGAATAAGAACTGCTGGGTGGAAGCAAGGCAATTAGGATACTCTGCACTCATGACACGATTCAGTGGAAATTTTTAGTTTTGTGAGCAAGCAGGAAAGATGAGATGAACAGAAATGCTGCCAGTCGACATTTTGACTTCCATTTCCGTCCACACAGAGCTCCTCCCTTGCATCCCAGTTTCACTCTCAAGCAAGGCCAGGTTTGCAAACTAAAACTCGCTCTGCTCTGTAGCAGTTTCCAAAGCCACTGCACAGGGAAAACAAGGAAATCAAGGACTCAGGGCAATTCTGCTACAATGAGATTCTGCTTAATATCCCTCCTTTGCCCCAAAACTATGCAAATCTTAACAGGCCCAATCTGAGCTTGAGAATTTGAAGTAAACAAGTGAATTTTGCATGTCTTTGTTTTTGTCAGGAACAGTTTGCATGGGTTTCTTTCTACCCTGAAACAACATTCAGTTTGTGCCCTGAAGCATGAGGATTGATAGCCCTTGTCATTTGCTCCCAGCTTGTAGAACTGCCGTTATCTTAGCAAAGCACACCCCATTGCCATTGGACTCCTCTGGAGAGCAATTAGTGGAGCTCAGCAGCCGAAATAACGATGGCAGGGCAGCATTAGTGCGGCTGCAGTCAGGCTCTGCAAAAAATGGACCCTTCGTACACCACCGAGTCTCCCAGAGCCACGGTGGGTGGCTCTGGTGGCAGCAGGGAGGTTGCCCCAGGAGCCCGGCCTCCGTCGGGTTTTGCCAGCGCTGCGGCCAGCGAGCTCTGCCCGCAGATCGTCACCGCCTGCGAGGCCAGGGTCAGAAAAAGGCACAGCATCGGGTAGGATTTTTAAGGGAGACTGTTAGAGCTGGCCAAGCAAAAGCCACTGTAAATCCTTCTTGATGACACGAGCGCTTCAAGGGTTCAGGCTTTGGTAACCCCAAACTGGGATATTTTAAATTACCCGTGTCAGTAAGCAGCAACCACTGCTTACTCCATTCTTGGCCGCTGGCTTTAATGTATCAGCCCATAGCAGCCATGTGAAGTTCGCTGTATACTTTAAGCTCATGTCCAAAGTGATGCTGACTGTAAAATGTCGGACCGCACCACGCCACCACGGATTATCCTCCACACCTGCAGCATCTTCTTACTCCAGTTCCTCCAGGACCGCTGAACTGGGGAGACTGGAGTCAGTCCTAAAACATATCCTGTCTCTTTGGAATTAAATCTCCTCTCCTGGCATTGCTGCTCTGTAAAGGTTCTTATGGGTCAGGATTTCAAAAGGAAGCCAGCTTAGCCCCTTCCTCTCTGGCTGCTATGGTTCAGAAAAACATTGGCAGTACCCAAAATACAGAGGGGATTAAAGATCCAATAAGGAAACTGTGCTAAGGCTCCCAGATTTGGAGAATGAAGGGATGGCCAAAGAAAAGGAGCGGGATCAAAGGCATTGCTTGCCAAAGCCAGGCTGTTTTGGAAGGAGCATTGCCGCAAACCCTTGCTTTAGCTGAATCAGAGAGTACCAGGGGGAAATGTCGTAAAAGTACACATTTCCATCTCCCACTTTTCCTTTACTTTATTCACCAGATAGGCAAAAGGGACTGCTGCTCTTCTTGGTGACACTGGTCTGTCAAAAACAGGACACCAGCAGCAGCTGGCACCTGGCTGTGATGGCACTGGAGAGATGCAGGGAGGTCAATGATGAGCTTGCAATTGCATCAAGTGCCAGACTCCAAAAAAGGGACTCAGGATGCAGTTCAGCAACACTTTCTGCATTCGTTCCCTCTAACACGAGGCTTCTAACTGAGATATCACCCTCGCGCTGTGTGGACACAGATGAGACCTCCCAGAGGGCTGTCGCTTCTTGTGTGGGCTGAATCAGACTGCAAGGAATCCCAATTTTTGAAACTGTTCTGGGTGCAACCATCTCTCTCCACTGAGTGTAGAGGAAACCTTGGGTGACTCTGCTGCTATCTTGGACTCTGAACGAAAGCCTCTAACATTAAGTGTGAAGATACAGGCCTAACCACCCATGTTAACCATAAATCATCTGCTTAAAATTAAACATGTGCCTCAGTGATCTGCAGATGCTGCTCTTTAAAAAAAAACCTACCTGTAATAATTTGAATAAGTATTAGTCATTAAATGTGAGTATATTAAATGACCCACACAGCTGCAGTAACATGGCTTTTGAATGGCTCCTGCATCAAATCAGTCACAGTTTATGTTGGTGGGACAAGGCATTTGGTTCTTGACTCTGGATTTTTGTTTCCCACCTATCTCAGGCAAGTGACAGAAAAAATCACAAAGTGCTTGTCTTTAGCTTGCAGAGGCATTTTAAGACAGGAAGCAAGTTTAAGTGGAGTTTGGCATCCCATGGGGTGAACTTTTCCCGACAGCCAAAGGAATGATATTGAACACTATCATTCTCTGCTGTGCACATCTTTGCCTGACCTTATCCCGGATGCATCCCCTTTGACTTACTTCTTTAAAGAGACTAATAGATTTTCTTTAGCTTGAGGCAGAGCAAACCTCTGCTGGATTGAACTAATGTAGAAGTATTAGAAAGGATTGGTGCTGGGATTTTTTTCCCCTCTTCCCCTTGCTGTGCAATAGGAAGAAAATGTATGACCTAAATCTGCCAAGCACCTTCAAAGGGAAGGAAGAAACACATGTGGAAAAGCGTTAGAAAGCCACCCAGCTCCTTTTAATTATGATGATAATGCCAAGATTGCTAAACGAATAGAAAATAAACGGAATAAGTATTAAATGATTATGGTTTCCCTCACATATTTCTTTTCATCTATTCACCAGCAGATAGTTTTACAACATAAATAAATCTTTTCAGATGTAAACAAATCTCCGACACATACCGCTGGAGATGGTGGTGGGGCTGGTGGGTGGGGAGAGAAACTGCGATCTCCAGCACCCCCTGCAGCATCTTTGCCAAAAGGCAGGCTCAGAGTCTGCATCGTAAGAGGATCTAGCTTCGATTATTAATATTTCTTGTATTTCAAACAGTAAAATACACTTCTGCGCAGGGTTTAATGCTACTACTTGCTTATTGTTTCTTGGTTTCATCCCTACTGTCGCGAAAGGAGTGATGCACTTCACTCATAAGAGGGAAGCAGCACTACGTTTACTGCAGTAAGACAGTGACTTAATAAAGTTCAATTGTAAATAAGAACAATTTAATGAGGTTCGATTGTCAAGGTTCACTCAGTTATTTACTGCATGAAGGACAGAGTCAGATGCGTGCGCAATGGAGACCCTCCTGTTGAGTCACGAGGTTCAGACTGGACCCCCTTGCTTTCTAAACTCCTTCGGAGAGGAGCCTAGGTGTGGCTGGATCCAGTCCTAGACTTGACCAATGGTTTATGTCTAAGGGATTATGTGCGCAATTAGTCAGAGATATAACTCAGCAAAGTTTCGTGAAGTTCGCAAAAGTTCAGCATGTTATTAATCACTTACCGAGGATCTGTCGTGGGTAAGAAATCTCTCAACCTTGAGGAGTAACCTTGAGAGGCGTCCCTGCTCAAGGGGAGGTTCTGCAGTGCAGCCCCCTGCCGTGCAGGAGAGCTCAAGGGGCTCTGGGCTGCCCCCTATTTAAGGGGGGGAGATGATTGACTCATAGTCATATTCGCATACTAGATGGGCCTTAGTTGGCGCATGCTCAGCTAGCCCCTACATACGCGCTGTTTACACGGAGGTCAGGTTGAGGGGGAGAGAGCACATCAGTGGGGGGGAAAGGAGCACACCGTCACACCTACACAGAAGGGAAACTTGTTTTGAAATCTCAAAGCTTCACAGAGTGGGAAAAGAAGTTTCAGTCTAAGCCCACTTTCTCCAGGGGGCCTTTCTGTTCCTTACTGAATAGTCCGTGGAAGGAGCCATAATACTGGGGAGAGGGGGAAGTTTTGCAAATCCCTAATATTTGTGAAGAAAAATATCTAAAGTTTTTGTGAAATCTGAGAGTCTTTCCGAGGGTAGAGTGCAGAGTGATTCTTGCATTACTTTCCACTAGGCTGAATCCCTCTCTATGCCTGAGATACCGAGAATACAGGGCCATTACAGCCTCCAGCTAACTCGACTCCTTAGAGCACATACCAAAAAAAAAAAAAAGAAAAAAAGAGAGATACACTTTTAAGCTCTTGAGTTTCCCAATTTAATACTTGGCCTGTTGACCAAATGGCTTCCATTTCATCTCCACTGATCCAGCATCCATCTGCTGAGCCATTGAAATAAGACCATCACATCAGAGTTATATCCCTTTAAAGTTCACTGAAATAAGTGAAACAGTAGAGCTTCCACAGTTGGCCACACAACGCAAGAATAGCCTGTGCGGGGAATTGACAGTGTTGGGACCATCCCTGGCAAAAATCAGTATAACTCCACTAAGCATCATGAAGAGCTGCACCACCTTATACCATCCAGGGTCTGTCTCACCGTAATACCCAGCGAAGAGATGTTCCACAGCTGGTCCCTCTTTAGGAGATACCAGGACAACTGGGCTGCAGAACTACATGCTGACTGTGGCCCTGATTATTTCCCTGAAGTGAAAACCTGAAGTTTTATTTATTTATCCCAGAATTGCGATGGTCTGAGTTAGTTTTTTTTCAAGAACGAGGGAAAAGAAAATCCACAAATCTGTTCTTTTCTTTGCCAAACTGCTTTACAGGCAGGTTTTGAGTAGTGCTAATTTGGCGCATCCCCCTGGGCCTCTCCAACAACAATTATGCAATCAGAGTTTCTCCTCCACGGGGCATTTCATGCCGCTTGGACATGGACACGGGAAAGGGACTGTTTACATTGTATTTATACTCTTCTTGCCTGCATCTCTGAGCTTCTGAGAGCAACATACCCCCTCCTGCTGCCCCGCAGTGTCCTGGCCTTCCCTCCTGCGCCTTCTGTTAAGTGCCTAATGTGACTTTTCTCCTCTGCCCTGTCCTCTTGTCAAGTCACCCTCCTGCAGAGAGGCTGCTGTTAGAGCAGATGTAAAATGGTTCAGTAACACCCGCTAATATTAGCTTTGACACCAGCATCGAGAGGAAATAAATTCTTTTCTGGGGGAGAAGTGCAAATCGCTTAACGCACCAGATCACAGCAGCTCCCGTGACAATGCTGGAAGAGAGCTAGTTTAATATACCCCTGAATATCACACACGCACAGGGCAGAAAACCTCTCCCCTTTACCAGCCAGAGTACGGCCCACACTGACTTGCGCTGCGCAGCCGGCGGTGATTTCTCTGCAGCCTCGCAGGGCTCTGGTCATTAATCGAGAATCTGGTTATTAGCCATAGAAAGCCTCTTATTGCTTCACGAACTGGGTTTTCCCGTAACAACTGCAGCAGGCACTAGCAGCGGTGGAGAGGCGGCAGAGGTGCTCCTTGTGTCCCCAACAGTGGTGGCCACAGCCAGGCGTGAGATGGACGCAGAGCCCAGGCTGCTGCGCAGAGCTCAGCGAGTCCGAAACACGTCTCTCTGCAAAAGCAGCCCCGTTCTCCGCTGCTCTGGCACACCTCCTTCGGAGAGAAATGGGTTTATGCTGAATGACTTCTCCAAGGCAGTAGTTTGGTGTGTGATTTACAGGGGCCTGAGCTGCAGGGGAGTCCTGTCTCATTCTCATGCTGCATGCAGGTAGCCTGGCTTTCTATGCATGTGCCAGCCCTGTTAGGAGATTTTTACCTCCCTCTGAAATCTCAGGTTCAAGAGGGATTAGACAGGATGACCTAGTATGCAAATGATTATGCTCCTGACCTGGAAACTCCTCTTGTTTCTCCTTTGTTCTGCTTTCAGGATGAAAGCGCCAAAAGCCTTTCAGGAAAGTGAGTACCAACTGTCCTGGTGGGAAATACCTCCAAAGGGTCCCCTTGCCCATACTGGAAGGCTGTATACAGCTCAGGAAATATAGAAGTTTGGCTGAATTCAGGAACTGCAACCCATGACACCACCAGTAACTGGCCCATTGCTCCTTGGAGTAGCTCACTGGAGCTCTAATGGAAATCTTTTCCAGGCGTGGAAGCGTTGATCTTTTAATCACTGTAACAAGCACTGGCCTCGATTGTTAGCTGATTCTGCGGACAATTTCTGCTCAGGTTATGGATCGACACTGCATGCGCAACTTAGAGCATTACATTCAGGTAGAAAGAAAACAATGAATTCATTGAAAAGAGGCAAGAAACTAAACTGTTTAGATAACCTGAGGCTTTTTGTACTAAGAAAATCAATGCAGCTAGAAACTCAGAAACTACTGACATTGCCAGCAGAGTCAGGCTACAGAGCCATGGAGAGCCCAATGTAAACGACCAAAAAGGTTTAGTTTCCTTTTTTCAGCTGCATTGCCTTTTTTTTTCCTCTCTTTACTTCTCAGTATTTCTGTGTAGCTTGCATCCATTTCTCTTAAGGTACTTTTGCCTGCAAAGTTTATTTTTTCTCCATCCAAAATCTTGGCCCACACTCCCCTTTATCAGGCAACACTACAGCTCTGTGAGTTTCCATCTCTTCTGATGATATCCTTTATTAGTCCACAGAAAATCTGGCACTGAAAACACTGTATCAAGTTGCAGTTTACTGGTGTAGGTAGTTTATTCTATGTATTCCTTTCACACTTTGGTGTCTTTCCTGGAACCGCCGACATGGGTGCTAATTAGCAGCTACCATCATGCTTGTAGGTTGTGTGGGCACCCATCAAGTAGCACCTGACCAGAATTTAATTAACACCACTGACAAGCTGGTGAATTGTTATTTGCATTGCAGTAACACCATGAGGTCCCAGCTAGTGCTGGGTCCCCAGTGCACAAGCAGTGAGGAAAACGTAATTAGGTATCAGGCCCTTAATAGGCCTTAATTGCCCTGACCAGCCTCACCTGGGGCCTCCACCCACACCCTCTGCCCATAGGCCCAGAGGCTCTATTTAAGCTCAGCCCTGGGTATGGGCTTCTTCTTTAAGCTGTGTTTTGGGTGTACTTGTCTTCAGCCCTGCTGTAAGCCTTGCTTTCTGTTGGACCTTAGTCTTGTGTTGCTGGTAGCTTGCTTCTTGTAGGGGTCTTGGACCTGTGCTGTAGGCTTGTCTACAGTCCTGTCTCTGACCTTACCTCCTTTTACTCCTGAGTGGACTTCTTGTTTGGTCCCTGGACTGATTCATTGCCTTGTCTTGGCTGCTGTCGGACCCAGTTATCAGCATTGCCTATGCTGTGGTTGTCCTCGGTTTCCACTTTGCCTTCCCTTATGGAGCTCTTGCTGCTTCCTGATACTAAGATGGAGGAAGGATTGGCTTATAGCAACTCTAGGGAATGCTGGAAGAGTTGCCACTGTGGAATGCAGGAATGAAGAATAAAGCTGAAGTCCTTCTTGTGGACCTACAATGGATGAAGGAGAGAAATATTCAGGAGTGTGGGCTCACAGGCATCTGGATCAGAGGAAACTGTGGGACTTGCTGTGGCTTGCTCATTCCTCAGGTAACCATCCAAAGCAATGGAAGGGTGTGCACACCCATCTCTTATTTTAATATTCAGTCAGGATGCAGTTAGGGTGTATACCCAGGAAGCAGGAACAGTAATAAAGTAGGCTTGCCATGGATGCAGTCTTTGATCCTTGTCTAATGACCTTTTTACTGCATCATGTTTAGGCTTGATCTGATGGGGGGGGGGTGCTGAGAAGACTTTTGTAACAGAGTCCTAAGCAAGAGCTCTAAAAGCACTGAAGCCAAGTGGTCCACCTCTGGGTGTATCCAGGCCCCCCCTGAGACTCCTTATTGAGTGCCAACAGCAGCTCAGCTGAGTTCATTTCCTATTTTACATGGCCTGAGAGCCTATGCATACTCCTGTTTCTTGTGTGGCCATTGCTGCCTTGGGTAAAGCCGCACTATGTTCTCTTTAGCAGTGCAGATATGCCTTGAATCTGTGTTTCCCACTTCCCTTAGCTATGTGCAATGACATTCAGAAATAATTCTAATTAAAGCAGGAGGAAAAACACCAGAGCAAAGTTATAAATAACAAAGAGCAAATAACAAAGGGCTCTGATATTTGGGGGTAGCTTGTTTTCTGCTTGTTTTAAAGCTTATGCTGCAGAAAGATGATGCCACTTGCTGGAAACTCTATTCCTCTTAATTATTTTACCTTGGGAAGGGACTACAGATAGAGTACTTAGTAAAAGAAGTATCTATTGGCACTGAAGAATTGGGAAACAGTGAGAGTCACCTCACACACACCCCTTTCAAGGTGTGAAGGAGGGATTTCCAAATCCCATGTGGTTTCTCATGCTGTGTTGCCAGCCTGGAGCCTGCACAGAGCTGAGTGAGCCCAGGTGGAAATGCTCTCTGTGAAACAGCTCTTCATGCTGTAGGGAATAAAATTTTAGGAGACTTTTACTTAGCAGGAGACCTTAGATTTCCCCTGAGGGACCAGGGATGTACATACTGTGGCTGGGTGACAGAATAATCTATAAAACTCTAATGCTAAGAGGTGTTTCTCTGTAAAGAATGAGGTGATGCTAAACAGTAGGAGATTAATGGCTCCTCCTTCTCATTCCTCCCACTTGCCTTGTGGATCATTAGGTCTCAGAAAGGTTTTAATTCTGTCTCTTCCATATGTACCTGTAATGAACTGACAGGAACTCCACCTGTCTGGTGACTAGATCATGTTAAGATCTGTATCGCAATCAACACTCATTAGTCCAAACAGTCAAAGCGAGCAATGCATGGGCCTAGGAATGGAGGATATTTATCAAGTTAGGAGGCTTTCATAGGGGACTGTATTGTCAGCTCTGTTTCCTTCTGCAAGAGCCATGTGTGTAAGCAAGGGATGGGGGAAAACTGGCATCCCGAGCACCCTTCTGAGCTGAGTGATCTAAGTACAACATAGATCACAGCTTAATGTCCTGGTCTACATTTCCTCCACAGAGGATTTCCATCACAGGAGCTTGGGATGAGAATTGCAGAATGAAGTTATCAAAACTGAGCTGATTAGTTTTGAAATAATTATGTCTGATTCCAGTGCAAAACCCCAGACTTCAGTCTGAGCCCACTTTGTGACTGGAGCTATTTACTGCAAAGCTCTTAGCAAGTGGGCATCTGTGTCCAGAGCAACAGACCTCAGTCACATCTTATCAGATTTTGATCTTTTTTGACAAGTGTTTGTGAGCCAATTTTTCTCAAAGAGGAACTGAGCAGTGTTGTCTTTATGGGTTAACAATGGAATTCTTATTCATCTGCTGGTGTGTTGTTGCTTTCATCCATGTGGAGAACGGGGACAATGATACAGGACTTAAGTGACCAGATCAACCAGCTAAACTGAAAACAGGGCCAGGGGGACATATCTGATGAAAATGTTTGAACTAAGATAAAACTTGGAAGTTAGAAATTTACAGGTGAGAAAAGGAATTCAATTAAAACCTTTTTCTATTTCTTATCCAGCACAATTTAAAAATATACAGATAGAATGGTACTTTCCAAATTTACTACTTCACTGGGTTTTTTGGACTATTCATAACCAAAATACACAGTTTAGAACTGGTTTAGAACTTAAAACATCTTTACAAGTAGTTTATGAAGAATGTGTCTTCTCTGAAAAGAAAGGATTCAGTTTGTCATTCTTTCCTTCTGACAGTTTACAAAACCAGGCATGCAAAACCCTACCTTTCCTCTGCAGATTAAACTGGAAGCAGTTTCATTGTGTATCTATTAAAAAAAGTGATTCCACTGGTAACTGTTTCCACTGGGAATGAAGTGATTGTTAAATACTGACTTCTTTGTATGAAAAAAGCTATTGAAGTGTACTGCAAGCTATTATCTAATTTGAAAGACTACCTCAAGAGTGATTTTTTTTTTATGTCAGATTCAGCTTAGAGTAAATTTTTATAGCCAGAATATAAACTTTTGAATAGAGGCTTTGTAATAGAAAACCTAGCTGACTATAGGGTCAGGAGGAGCAATGGTATAACACAATTTATAGCCTACTCATATTGGATTTACACTTCACCACCACAGCCCCATGCAAGAAGCAGCTGTCACAATGGCAGTCCTCCCTTGCTGTTGCTGTGTAAGAACAGTATATAATGCCAGTTCTGTTTTAGGGCTCTATTTACTTAATGGGAGAGCTGGGATAGCTTGCATGTCCCCAAAGTATTTTGCAAGTGTAGCCTTTGTAACAGCAACACCTCAGGTACCCCTGAGCCCCTTTAAAAACAGCGGCATTGAAAAAAAATTTTCTCTGGTCAGCTAGAGAACAGAAGCACAGGAGAATCAAAGGCTGAAATATTTTAAGACAGAGGTCAAGCTATTGGGACTCTAGAAGATATTGGGGAGGAGGAATTGTGTATTAGAGACTGGAGACAGGGCACTTACCAGGGGTTACAGAGGCTGGAAAGGGGCCTGGAGGGCTCTGGTCCAGCCCCCTGCTCAAAGCATGGCCACAGAAGGGATAAGTCCTCTTCTGTTGTTTGACCAGGGACTGCTCTTCTGCTGAATCACAGGTTTATAGCAGGACAGTGCTTGCTCAGTGCCCAGACCAACCAGCTCAGTAGCAGCTAAGTCCCTCTAATACCACCTCAATGGAAGCCACTATTTCCCAGTTCATAGTATAACATGCATGTGACAGGTCAATAGAGATCAAGGCTGCTTCTGTCCCCTTGCTACCTTCCACTCCCTTTATTTTTATTTTGCCAGCAAAATAGAAATCAACAGTTGCCTTAAGGCATTTAGCAGTTATTAACACTTTTCTTTTTTGAAACCCTGTGGGTTGTGTATTGGCTTCTTTAATGTAACTCTGAAAGTTTCTCCTAAGTTAGCATCCAGCCTGACAGTGTGGTTGCAGAGGGTTGGCTCATGTGAAATATTCCTGGGACCAGAGATTGTTCTGTGCTTATATGAACTCTGGTCCAGGCAATTTTCTTATGTGACCAGAGTTCCCAGGCATTATTGAAAATCAGTTAATAACATCAGGCAAATGTCCCAGTAGTTTCCCAGAAACTAATTATTTGAAATTACTGAATGCTGTACAATAAATCAGATATGATATTATTTTTGCATTTATTTTTTGTTGTTGTCATTCTTAAAGTATCTGTGATCAAATCTCAGTTTCTTCAGGCAGTGCCATCAGTCAGATGGCTTATGACATACCTGAATATGACTTTTCAGACTTGCAGTGGTGATTGTCTTAAAACAGTGTGACAAGTTCCCAGATCTCATCTGTTTAACTGCATGAGCGTTCAAGCACTTCCTTAAAACTCCATGCTATGACCATACAGAAATGTTTTATAGAAATACTTTCATCAGAAGAAACAATTGTTGAAACTTTAGTGGAACTATATGGTCAAATCAAGGTTATTTCAATATTTAAATGCATTTTTTTGAGGCACAGCCTGTGTTCTGTTTACCATGCCTCAGTGCCTTTGAGGCCTAGGAAGCCATCCTGTGGGCTGCGTCAGTAATCTTCATTACATCTTCCCTGGTAATATAACAGTAGGGTTGGTGCCCAAGAAGACTTAGTGAAGCTGTTCAGTGTGACTAAACAGGGATGCAGAAAATGTGGTCTGTAGGGCTAATCTTTGCTCCTTGTGCCCTGAGGTTATTCTGTCTTTGTGCTGTTTTATCTACTCAAGGATTGCGCTAACAGGGCTCCTGGCTGAACTGCCCTCTGGGCTAGAGAAGGAAAGTTGTAGATGAGGCTCAGGGAAGGCCAAACCCTCTCCACTGCACCACCTCCTTGCACCTTGTGGATAGATAAATCACCTCCAGCTTCAGACCTTGCAGTCTGCCATCCTTTAGCCTGGAGGAGAGGACAATATTGATAATATTAAACAAATCTGCTCCAAGGTGAAACAGGTTTTTCTAGTAATTTAGTTTATGCCTATTATTGCAATATCTCTAACTATTTACTTGCTTGTGCTCCTTGCCACCAGTACAGTTATTAGGAAAACAATGAGATTTTGTTAGTATAAAATGTGTTTTAAACAGACTCCGCTCTATTTAATTAGCTCCTAGCTGCAAGGAACTCTGTGAACTACTAGTGAACCCTAGCTGAGAGTTAATGCTTGCAATTTCATGCTTTTTGGCAGGTTCACTGGTGTTTCCTAATGGTGTTCCTGGCCTTGGAGGTGCCAGATAATCCATACACTGAGAAGTGCATGGACACTGTCAGCAGAGGGAGGAGGTCAATGAGCAGAGGTGGAAGCACTGAAGGGAGTTGCAGAGGGCTGAGGAGTTCAGATGGGGGCAAGAAAAGGAGACTGCAAATATGCTGCCACGTAGTGTGCTCTTATGTGCCTGTATGTATTGGAATAAGGGGCATGTACCTCACATGTCTTGTGCAAGTGGCAATGCAGCTACTCAGAGGGTTTCAGCTGGCCATGTCACAGTGAAATTTTGCTGATGATGCAGCTGTGAAGTTTGCAAGCTGTGTGGCATAAGCCTCACACAAAATGAAGCCTGGCCTGGCCTTTTATTTAATCTTTCTGGCCTGGCAAAGAATTTCATGGGACCAGCATATCTCATGACGCTTCGCATCTGGCCGGAATCTGAATTGCACAGATCAGGCACAGGCATGCTTTTTGAGACATTTTCTAGAATCTTCCAAAGGCTTGCTAGGCTTTGAATCCAGGAGGAACAAAGGCCATAAGAAGGTGTAATAAGAGTTTCTCCTGACTTTAATGGACTCTTAGTCACCAAAACACCAGAATGAGTCTGTATGACATCTATCATGCTGTCTAGTGAGTTAGATACTAAAGGGTGGACAAGAGACCCTGGATTTTCTTCTTATCAGTTCCTCTCTTTGCCTCTCCTATGTCTATTCTGCTTCCATTCTAAATTCTTACCAAGCCCTCTATGTATGCCCAGTATATAACTCCATGATAAATCTTGATTGAGGCATCAAGGGGCTATCAGAATGAAAATAAGAAGTAGGCTGAGTGATTAGGAATTTTCTGGAGGACAAGATGACAGGGTGAATCTCATACACAAGAATTTTTATTTTGCATTTCATAATCCTGGGGAACTCAGGACTTTCAATTAGGGCAGACGTGCTCTGCATTTTCACACATCAATCTTTCACTGGCCTTGCATCAATCATTCACTGGCTTGTACAAATAACTTCTCCCAAACAATCTTCTCGTCAGAAAGCCACTGTCATCTGCAGATCTGTTTGAATATTTCATTGTTGCTAGATGATGTTTCTTTGTTGAGACTTTTTGTGCGTTTCCTGGATGACATGGCAAGATAGTCCCTGTGCTCCCTGGCCCAATGAGGCTGCAAAGCCAAGGTAAAGCCAAACTGGCTGGAGCTGTGTCCTAGAGAAACTTTTCTCTCCATAGTCTATGCAAGGAGGAATGGGGGAAACTGCACATAAGGAGCTAAGTTATTTGCTACTGGGTTCAGTCTAGTCCAGTTGATCTTGCTGATGTCAGTAGTGTTTGCAGCAAAGCCATGGTCATTCTCAGCTGATTGCTCTTCAGCAGATGGTGATGGGAGCCCTTGTAGTTGTGATATACCATGGACATGTGGACTTGCTGCCTCAGGCTGGGTGATAATACAGGGATCTGGACACCCCACAGTATAGCCCATTGTGGGCAGAACTGAGGGGTCTGCCCAAATTCTCACAGAATATTGAAGGCTTGACTTCTTGCCTAGCTGGTTAAGGACTTTCTACAGCTGTCAAATATCTGTTTGCATAGCTAAAGCACTCAGAGATGGGCCTCTGTGGTCTTCTGTTGCGTACTCCATCCCAGCCAGCCCGCAGGTTAAAGATACAGATCTGAAGGCTTTGCAACCTAATTCTCCAAACAATTCAGCATGAGCTTAGGGAATTCTCTCTATAATGAATAAATATATTGCAGGTATATCCAGATAATTCTTTTTGGTCTTCACTGAAAAACATCATCCTGACCCTTTTAACCACTAGGTCTCAGCACAAGGCCTGTTTACCCACTTGGAGCTGAGTGGAGAGAGGCTCCTGAGGTTTTGCTAGTGGAGGAATTATTGGTTTTATAAATCAGTGCAACTCATAAGTTGTTTAGCGCAAGTTGTACACATGCAATGCTTGTTTTGGCTACCTAAACTTTCAGGAAAGAGGTGTTAATCCACAGGTGACACTAACAGATGACTTGCTTTCTGAAGGCACTGTGGAAAGTTCTTTGTGCATGGTCTTGGAGAGGCCAAGTTTGCCTGAGTGTAGGTGAACATAGATGAAAAGGGCTTATCTGGGGTGAAGGCTGGTGAAAATTGCTAGCTACCCAGTGACTTCTGAAAGAGAGGTCTAGCTGTCTGTGGGACACCAGAGTGAGTCAGCTGATCTGAGCGTTTAAAAACTAGACCCATTCAGCAAGTACATCAGTGGTGTAATAAACAGTAAATGCTGGTAAATTGAGTTTGCCTATGTCCAGTTTGAGCAATATAGTGTCTACCCCCTTCTCAGTGAAAGGAATGTGGTACTTATCTGAGATACTCACATTAGAAGTTTAAGGTCACCAATAAACTCTTAATCTTAACCCAAGATTGCTAATTTTCAGTAATAGCAAATAGCCTCTGGAGGGACAGTGTGTTAGCTTCACCTAGGTCTTTTAAAAAGTGCATCAGTAAATTAGATATACAAATTAACACCACATTCCTATGCTCCTGTGGTCTCTGATTTTTTTTCCCCTGAATTTACAATAGCCTCTTTAGGTTTATGTTGAACTTTGTCTTACCTTCTGTGTGTGTGTGCTCTCTCTCTCATGTTTCTTCCAGTCCTATACTCTTGCAGTAGAAAAGGCTGTGAAACCAATTGCTGACATGTGGTTCAGTTTATGGTTCATAAAGGGCTTTGGGAAACCATTTTGTATGGAGAGTGTGACATAAATATAGGCAGCATATTTATTTTTCTTAGCTTTAAAATTATACTATTAAGCTGGCAAACCTATCAAATATGTAACTTAGCTTACTGAAGCCTTGTCTACCAAATGGCACTTAAGTAGATGCTTAAAATTAAGCAGGTGATTTACTTCCTGTCTTGTATAGTTCTTAAGCACAGGCATAAGTCTCACTGAAGTCAAGGCAAGCACATTAAAGTTAAGTGTATTCTTAAGTGTTTTGTTAAATCAAGGCCTAACTCTACCTATTTTGATATCAATTTCTAATTCTGAAAACAAGTATGTTACAAGAGGCAGTGGCCTCTCAACTTCTGCCCCTATTAAATAAGTTAAAAAAAATCATGAACCCTAAAGCAATTACATTCCCATGGTACTTCTTTCCTTTTACGATTAATCCAAAGTTTGATACGTCTTTCTATAGGATTAATATCTTAACAGCAAGGTAATAGGTAGTATGACATTTAATCTCTTTGATTAAATTCTGTACTAAAAATGTCCCATAAATAAAAGAAACAATTGAGGCAATAATAAATCATCGTCATTGTTGCGAAGTGATAGATTTAGTGGTTACAGAGGGTAAAATCTCATGAGCCAATTAAAAGCTGTAAGAGTTTTTTCCTTCCACAGACTTAAAAGATATTGTGCCTTACAGCAGGTCTCCTCATGTTGCTTTCATTTAATCAGCTGATTTTGTGTATATGTGCTCATTTCATTTTCTGGGAGAGATGACCAGATCTACATAGGGATCTTGCATGTTTACTTCTGGTTTTATCTATTAAGTGCCTCCTGTGGGCTCAGCACTGTGTGCATATCAAAGAATGTATTTGGGGGTTAATAGTCAGGATCAGCATGCTTTGCCAATGACCTCCACTGTGACCCTGGGCAAGTCACAGAAGACCAAATTCTCGACAGCTCAGCCTCAACTATTGGAACCAGCTCAAAATGCCTCAGTTACAAACAGCCAAATTAATATGGCTTGGATGCAGTCCAGTGGGCTGTGCATTTGTGTGTATTTGCCCAAAAGTACCACAAAGGAGGTGCTTATCAATGAGCTCTTCTGAAAATCTGCATGCAGGAATAGGTCCCAAAACTCTTAAGGCTACACTGTACTTAGATGAACCTGGAGGATTCATTTCTCCCTGTGCAAAAGAGCAAAAGATGGTACCCAAACAATGTTTCATTTTGCACGGTAAGGCACTTTCTTCTATTTGATTAGGAAATCCTACTTACTGCTGATACAGGTAAAGCTTTTTCAACTGCAGCAAGTAGAGAATTTTAGCCAAGTAACAGAAGAGGAATAATGTGGACATGACTCAAGTTGCTAGAGGCTTCAGGAGCTCTCATCAGCATTTTCCTGCATCCTGAAACCAGTACTGTCCTTTTGTAACCTCTTTACACCAAACTGTCATTGCCAGGAAACCCATCCAAGTTCACAGGCTGCAATTTAGAGTCCTACTGCACTGTTGGCTTAGTTGCATGGCCCCCAAGGTTAGGGATGGACAGAGGGCTGCTGTGCTGTCTAATAGACTTTGCTAACAAAGCGCAAGAGCCAACCCATTCATGAAATTAAGGATAAAAATGAAAGGCATGTAGAGATGTATTGTTAGTATAAAAGGCTGCTAGCAGTGAAGCTCCCCATGGTGCAGTTTGTAGGATCTTCTACGAGTTTAGAGATTAAGTTCATGTAAATCCTTTGAAGCATCTGCACAACCCACAATGTGGTTTGGCTGAACAGTTCACCAGTTGAAATCCTGCAATTCTGTGTTCATTATGTTAAAAATCGTGCTCAGGTATCTGTGAAAGTGATGGGGCCCATAGGACCGGGAACCTCAGGTTTCAGACTAGGGAAATATGCAGGGAAACACTCTTGTGAGTGCCACAGATGCTTTGTGAGGACCTGCTGTTAATCCTCTTGCTGCAGGCCTTTGCTGTGAGCAGAGATCAGGAAACTCATTCCACTTCAGCCTCCTTTTAAAAAATGTCTTACATACTGACCTTGAAATTTATCTCCTTACTTATCTCAGGAACTGTCTACAGCCAATTTCCCCTAAATCGTGGGAGGCCTGTCCTAGGGAAGATTCATAGAAGGTGGAAGCTTGCCAACAGACTCTGAATCAGTCAGATCTTGGATTGTTTTTTAAAAATTTTAGCCTATTTTCCTGAAATCAGTTATTAAACATGGTCTGGTCTTAAGAGTTCCTTTCACAGTAACCTCCAACATATTTTTGCAGGAAAGATATAAAAGAATTATAGGGCATGAGGCCGGGGCCCTCAGAGTGGGGATTAAAGAAAAGCCTTGGCAGTTAACAAGTCATGGAGCAAGGTAGGGCCTTCAGTTTGACAAGAACTGCCTGGGCCTGCTGAGGCCTTTCTGAAACTGAAGCACTTCATGATATCATAGGATGTTCATCTTCTAGTAGTATCTTCACTCTGGTGACTATCAGCCAATGTTCACAAATAAGGGTATAGAGCTCAGCCAAAATACCTTCCTGAGAAATCATGATGCAAAAGGTAGGATTTGAGTATGAGGGCACCTAAATGTAGGTTTCTGCCTGTGAAGTAGTCATCTGAACTCTCATCACAGAGTAAAGCCTGATCATAAAGCCCCATCTGGGGGCTCCCCATGGGACTTCCTCCTGAGCAGTACAACCCATCAGTACCCACCTGTGCTACAACAGGTACCTTGCAGAGCTTCTTGTAGACACTGAGATCCTCAAAATCATTAATATTCCTGGGTAATTCGTGAAACTGCTCAAGAGAAAGTCCCAAACTTCAGTTCACTTATGCCCAAACTTTTATTTTCAGCAATTAAGGTTTTTACCATGAAAATTGCCTGAAGTATAAGTTCAGAAGCTTCCTTATGGGAAACTTTTACAAGTCGGCGCAAAGTATTCTGATTCTGACTATTAACCGAAAAAATACTTTTCACTAAAACTTACTTGGCTCAAAACACAATTTTCCATTGGGGAAAAGTTTCAGCACAAAACTATCAGACCTTCCTTGTTATTCAGGCTGATTTTGCTCCAGGCAACAACTAATAGGGATGGGGGAATGGATAGGTATCAGGATAATTTTAGATGTCTCTGACATGATCTGAAGAGGGTGATTAATTTGCACTGTCTGTTCAAAGATACTTTATGTACAAAGAAGCAGCCTGGCACCTGAGGTTAACTGGCCAATGTTCCCATAGTGCAGAGGTGGAGTATGTCTGGGATCTGCAGAAGAAATGAAATAGTTTCTTTAATAACAGGCAATCAGGTCAGTCTTCTTTGAAGCCAAGGGAATTCTCCCATTGATTTCAACAGGTTCTGATTTATATTGTAGGAAAAGTACCCGCTTTTGGTAGCTGAGTACAGCTGCTCAATTCAAAGAAAGCAAACATGTCTGACTGCTGTAAAACTTTAGAAGGCAATAGTTTAGAATGGATGAGCCAGAATGGACTGAGCAGGAACAAGAAGGAAATTTTAATTTAAGTCTTGATTTTTATTTTGCATTTGTTTTACTTCCTTTCCCCCAAACAGACCACTTCCACATTTGTTGGTAACTGAGCTGATTTGCACTGAAGTATAGTCCATATAGCAAATACGGTATGCCTTTTACCTGCTTTCTCTCCGTTAATGTACCTTCTAAATTCATACATATTCCGGTTTTATGCCCATGTGCACTTTCAAAAAGTACATTTCCAAGGTTGGTGTAGGTGAGTCACTTCCTTGTTTGTATGTCTATTGAGCCTGATGCCTGAAAGATGCTGAGAACTTCAATATTTACTACCATCACTGGCAAATAAAACTCAGCTTCATGTAAGCCTGAGCTGCTACTTTTAAGGTTTTGATCCTACAGTTTGTTTCATGCAAGGAAACTGCTGTAACCACAAGGACCATCACTAAGGTCACCTTGTAGGGGAGGGTTAGTGTTTTAGGCTGTAGACTCTTCAGTGTTTGTCTCTATTGATATTTAGGGTTCATTTAGAGGCTATTCTTGGCTAGAATCAGTCTGCAGACTTGACTTGAATTTCTTCCAGATTTCCTTTAATTCAGAAGTAGCAGATGAAGAAAATGAGGTGCAAAACAGAAGTCAGAATAGGGACTATGTATATTGCTGATAGTGGCCTGCTTGAGTTGGAGGCTTGAAGAATGGGTGAAAGCTCCAGATGTTGTGCAACATATGTTAACCAGCAACTGAACAGAACTGCAAATTCAAAAAAGGGGTTTCTGGGCATGTCAGCTGATCAGGATGCAGGGTTTGAGGGCATCCTAGGATTGACCCTATCTGTGTAGGCAGCCTTGAGGACAAACACATTTCTGTATGTATTTGCAAATACCCTTGAGCAGTAGGCTCCAGTCACAGCCAGAGCTTTTTAGGCTTGACAATTAATACGGATAATACTTAGCATTTATTTGCCAAGTTCAGAATTACTGGTGCAGGAAATGTTTGCTTGCTTAGCTAATAAGAAAACAGAAGTAACACCAGCAACTTCCCCAACCATTCTCACCTTCACAGTGTAGTCTGAGGTCCCAATACTCCTGGTCCTACTGTTGTGTAGTTTTTTTAGCTATCATGTTCCTGTGATTAATAGGTTTGAGGAAATCTTCCCCCCTTCTGAGGATCCCATGAGCAAAAAAGTAGGGCTAAGTAGATGGAATAAATTATTTACTCTGAATTATTTACCCAACTCCACTTATTTGTTCTCATTTACTTCCTTTTTACTTAAACTAGATCATTCATCTTCTTCTCTTAAAAGAGATATTTCAAATGTTTTTTTAATCACTTTGTGCATATCAAATGCCATTAGATATTACCATCCTTCTGCTGCTTGGGAAGCCAACAGATAGTACTGTATACATTGAAGTAAATAGACCTCATTAGTTTTGTTAACTTCATTAATCACAGTCAATAACATTAATGATGCCTACTTTAGCATCACTGTAGACGTTTAGGAGTAATTCAGCCCATTATTAACTTTTTGTGGAATTAGTCCTCTGAAAATGCATCCCCCAGCACTATCAAATTTCATGCGAGGTCAACATTTTCCATGAATTTTTGAAACAAGTTAAACAGAAAAAGGCTTTTAGAAGCATTTTGGAAGACTGAGTTTGATCTAAAAAAAGTCTAAGAATCAGGAGTGAGGAGGACTAAAAATTGAAAGGGAAATTAATCAGAATTAAATATCTATTTTTGGTTCAGTTGCTGTACTCCACTCTCTGCCTCACAGGATGGAGGTGTCATTTTAGGAGCAGTGGTCCCAAGTCCAAATCCCAAACAGCGCTTAATCACTGCAGAGTCAAGTCAAACCTAATGATGCCCAATTTGAGGTTTTAGGAACTTTCCAACATACAGTTTTACTGGCCTCCAATTCATGTGGACTTTACCTTACTGTTTTCTTACAAGTTTCTTTGGGTATGTTTATGGATTGAAATTTCCACATTTTGGGGGCATGGAAGGATGCTGTCAAACTAGTATGTTAGCTTGAAGTTAGACTGCACAATGATAGCTTTTAGTTGATACTGTAATGTGCAGGCCCAACATGATAGTTAATTTTGTGTATGGAGCCACAGAAAGCTGAAGAAAGATTGTTTTCACTAGTTTTGTCCCTTTTTTTGACAAAATGTTGATTAAAATTTTCTTAACTGTATAACATTTCTGTCCTACTTGCATGCTTCTCACATTTCCTGGTCATTTTAAAATTTAAAATATCTTTAATGCTACAGTAATACCATTTTCTACTTTTGGTGCAATTCTTTTTTCTATATTTGCCTTTCTATTTTCTGGCAAGGCTTAGAATTGGCAGTATCTAAAATACCTTGAAAAAGATAGGTCTTCCAATAAATCTTTGCAGCTAAAAGCAGGAACAACCAGTGATATCATGAGAGAGTTCTGCAGCTAGACTTGATAGGTATCTAATGGCATTAATATGCACCAGCCTTCTGCCTGAGGAACCCAAATCTTCCCCAAGTGTGTCAGCTTCTCCTTAGTTTTTCCTGCTCCCACAGCATAGGAACAGATCAGTTGCTCATTTCAAAAGAGCTGATCTTAGATAAACTCAGTTCTTGTATTTCAGTCCCCAGTTGTATAATGCTTGGTGTTAAACGTCTGTGTTGAGCTTGAGGTTGTTCAGTCTGATTCTTTCTTTAATAACAAAAACCTGAAGCATCTCCAATGTGGCATTCCCTCAGATAGGCAGCCTTAAAGCATTTCCCTAGTTCGGATGCTTTGCATACTAAGACACTTTTGTTCTTGCATAATTAGTAGTCAGATTCAGGGGGGGAAGAAAGGAGAAAAAAGAACAAAAAAGATGCTTTAGAGCTCTGAGTAGTAACTTGGCTGAGCCTCTATATCAGGTCCCTTTAAACTGCTCTGTGGCTAACTTCCCAGGTTCCTTCCAGTGACTAATGCTTAGTATTAGTTTAATGGGTCGTAGCCACTGATTGGATCATAAATACAGAGATCCCACTACTGAGGCTTAAAAAAAGCTATTCAAGAGCAAACCAAAACTGAGCACAGCAATACAAAATAGCATGCATTTCTTGGCCTTTCCTTTACACAGTCAGCCTTTTTCTGATCTTGCTGCATTTCCTTTATTTTAAAAGCTTTTTTTTCCCCTCAATAAAGGCAGATGTTATAAATGCAGGCAAATTTCTTTATTGGAGGGCAAGGGGGGGTCTGGAGGTGAGAGGCTATTACTGAAGGTCACTGGGAGGACCTGGAATAGTGTTATAAAATCACAGGGAGCTCATTAGTTTTGCCAGGTATCAGTAATATTTCTGTTCTACAGCAGTCTGGTACATCAGCATGAATTTCTAAGGGACGAAGCTATAAATGTGAGCAACTTCATTATTGTAGTGCTTTATGGAAGTCTTTGAGGGGTAACTAAGAAGCTATTTATGTTGACCTTTACAGCACTGGCCTGAGGCTCAAAACAACATGGTTCATTCATTGCCAGTAAAACTCTGCTGCAATACTTTGTGCTGTACCAGGGCGAGAAGGGGGCAAGTTGCTACTTACAGCGATGCACTGAAGGGTTTCCAGGTACAATGCCTCAGATTCAATGCGCGCTATGGCTGGGCACTATTTTCAGCCCTGCCTGAATATTGTGCTCTTGCTCTGCATAGGTGCCAAATTGCCTTGTGTTACAGTGGTGGCATCTGCTCATTTAAATTCAAATATCTGATACAGCAGGGCTTTGTCGCATCTCGCTCAGTCTCCAAAACTAAGATGGACAGTTTTATGGAGAGGAAAGGAAGCATAAAGGTATGAATTGTCCCCCTTTCCTCCCTGCTGTTGAGCTGAAAGCGAGAAGGTGCAGCTGAGCCAGATCACAGCCAGAGTGAAAGCAGAGACCCAACTTCTGGAGTGAGCAGGGGAAGGAGAAGATCAGATCTAGAGATGTCAGAATAAAGCATGACACTGCAGACAAATGCATGTCACAAATCAGACTCTGAAACTCATGGGATTTTAAAATAAGACTCGGTCTTTTTATTTGCTATATGCCTTAACAGTTTTTCTGGCAGGCTTGCTCTTGGGCTAGTATAGAAAATCAGTCTACAGTGCCAAAAATGATGGTTCTTTCTAACCCAGCAACAAGGTGTTCTTGTAAAGGAAATGAATCCCTTTTCCCTGTGGAAATCACCAAAGCCTTCTCCCCTCTTGGGGTCTCCTCTCTGTGACAGTTTCTTTCTTGCTCTTTCTTTGCTGTTTCTCTGCCACTTGAGTCTTATGACACCTGCTGGGTTTCTTCTCCACAGCATCTTCCTACCACCTAAACCTTCCCTGATGTCCAGGCATAGAGACCTGTGGTAGTATCCCACTAAGGCTTCCCAGAAGTGATGGTCAGTGTAGTCAAAGGGGAGAAAACCTTCCTGGGATGTTTTTATTGGTAGTCAGAGTGCAGAAATCCCAATAACCATATCCACTTCTATCTTCATCTCTGGCTGTTCTGGGAGAGGCACAGCAAAAGGGAGGAAGAAACCCTTGCCTGTATGGATGGGAGGAATTTCACCGAATTTGATCTGAATGGTCCTTGGAGTCTTATTGCTGGAGATGTAAAAGTGAAAAACCCACTTGCTCCCTGGCTCAGTGGGGCCAAAGCAAATCCCCTGGGTGGCCTCTGGAGACATGGAAATCAGATTAGGACGGCCTCTCGCTTTCCAAGACATCAGCTCTCCACCAGAGCTTTTTCCCTCAGAGCCCTTGTGTGCCTGGCCCTGAGGGAGCTCCCTCTCCAAGGCAGGACTAAATGATGGTTTGAAAAGCATGTGTTCATAGTACCTTGGCTGGCATTTGCGTATTTGAAGCTGCTATATCTAAACTTACAAAAAGCATGCTAGTAGTAAAAACAAATCCCTTTTGGGTCCCTTCCATTTGCGTTTTGCTTTGCCTTGTAACTTTCAGGGTGTATTTGGGCATGTTTTGCAGCTTTTTCTCACAGCTGTGAAAAATGAACTTTGAAAATAAATGAAAGCTGGAGGTTGTTTGGCTCAATAGTGGAAGCTTTAAAATAACAAAAATATTTCAAGACTCTTAAACTCCAGAACATGAGTGCTACCAGCTGAGCTGGATATTTAATGCCATTTTTCTCTTGTTATAAACTTGCTTGGGAACATTCATACTACCAGTTGCATTTAAGTTTTGTCTTCAAGAAAAGTGTTAATTTCTTAATGAAACAGTTTCCAGGGACAGCCCTTCAATGTGGAATGTTTCTGAAAGGACAAACTGGAATGGCTATATTTTTACAGGTCTGTTGAAATACTGTTCACAGGAATCTCTGAAAAAAGTAACATCTTTGTAGAAGCTCCATGGGTTTTTTGGGGAGGGAGGGGGTGTTTTTCAAGATTTTCATAATTCTAAAAGTCATATCCCTGATAATCCACACAAGACTTTTGCCAGGGGGAAGGGGAACGCCTGAAATGTTCCTCTGTTGCAGAAATGGGCCTCTAGACTCTGGCTTTCCTACTGACAGTAGTTCTCACTCTGCCTGTAGGTAGGCATCAGAGGGACACAGTGTGAAGGAAGCATGCTATCAGCTTATTTCATTTAAAATTGTATTATGGACCCAGAATTTCAGGATGTTGTCCCATTTTAGTCTGTGTCCATTTTAGTCTAAGTAAGCCATCTTAGTTCAGACAGGCCCAGCTTCGCAGAATTGAGGGAGGTGGGATGAGTTCTCATCCCTTTTAATGGAATGGCATCTCCTGAGTGTGAAGTGAGGGGCTGGAGAACTTGGAGTTCACTGTATTTCAGACAGAGCTAATTTCAGATTCAGAATGGAGGTCCTGTTACAGTACAGCTTGAAGATTTGTCATCTGCAAAGAAGTGCAAGACTAGAAGCAACTTCCTGGATGATGAATTTTAGTTGCCTAATACCTGCATTATATAATCCCTGTTATGGGGGGGGGGGAATTACTTTAAAGAGATTTGTATTTTCAAAAAAAAAAGTTAGGGGTTTAGTAAAAAGGAAAAGGCAGGATTGAAAGAAGCTTTTTGGTCCTGAAACAGGCAGATAGAGCCTTGAAACAGCAAACGTAATGATCTTCTGTGTGAAAGTGAATTTAAGGGGAGCAAGGTGAGAGGATCTGTTGCATCCCCAACAGAAGCAGAGAGGTGCTCCTGCTCTCTTTTTGTACTAACTGGAGAGGAATACAGTAGGTAGTAGAGGAAAACAGTCTGCAGTGATACAGCATGCTGTAAACCTTGTAATTCTGTGCCTCCTGTGAAGTATGACAGTACTGCAGGAAAAGAAGCACATGCCAGACTTGATCAACAGTTTGCCAAGGAGAGGAGTGAGTGCAGGAATGAAAGGGTTGCCGTCCTCTCCCGGAAGCTCAAACAGCACACAGAGATAAAGGTTACTGCTAGTAAGACTAGTCTAATTTACCAGAAAGAGAGCATACAGCACCACAGCTCTTCACATTTGGAGAGCGCTAATGGAGTAGCACGCTGAGTACGTGCACAGGCTTCAAGATTAACAGCAACAACCAAGCTGACTTTCCTGCTGTCATGACATCATTTGCAGAAAATGCATTTTGCTCCAATCTGAGCTCTCAGTAAATCTGTGTAGATGTGAAAGACAATTCTCCTTGAAAAATGATGCACCCAATATACAGAAGTCCTCACCTTGTCACTGCAGGAGCACAACGCTGGCCTCCCTGGTGCTTTGATCCTGCATCAGGACCAAAAATAGCACTACCTTCCTTCAGGGGCTAGAAGAGCTTCTGAAGCCACAAGGTTTGATGCAGGTAGTCATCAGAGCTCCAGTTGTCTTCAAAGCTGACTTCAGCTTCTTGTGCCTACTTAGATTGAAAAGTTCAAGAAGCCATTGATTTTTGGCTCTCCTAGTTCCACTCCCTGCTGGAAGCTGAGTACGTCACAAAAAATCAACGTATGAAGGAATAGGAGAGCTTCCATGAAATTTTAGAAGTTCAAAATGGTTTTATGAACTAGGTGGAACAAACAATCCCACTTTTTTCTTAATATTAAAATTTCACCTTGATAATCTTTAAAAACTCAGAGCCTGCTAAAAATTAGCAAAGACTCTCTGTGCAGATCTTGTCTGTGAGTAGTCTAGGAAATTCAAGATGATTTGGTTACCTCAGTGTTGGGGAGGCAGATGAAATCACTGCTCTTATGTTTGTTCCCTTATGCTCAAAAGTAAATCTGGTTGGTGACAGATGCCCTCTGCCTTTGCTCTCCATGATGTAAAGAAATGAATTCTTTTGGGTAAGATAGCATCAGGCCAGCAACAGCTCAGTGTATCTTTTAATTTAGTCATGTAGCTTGAAATACTCTGGGCTTTACTGAACTGGTTGCTGAGAGTGGGATGGAGAGGCTGTCTCTGCCTGTCATAGCTGTGGTAATGTCACTCCAGTTATGCACTTGGCATAGGAAGGAGCCTCTTGTAGCTAAAGGTGAGGACAAGGAATCCAGAGATCTGGAAGAATACAGTGAAAGGTCATTTATGTAATGACTAGTCACATGTAGCTTTTTACAGATTTACTCTATATCTGCAAAATGCTAAAGCTAATAGTATGGAAGGATGTTTTTCTCTTTCCAAGTTTAAGATGGAAGGAATGCCTTTTAGACCAGGAATTGTCAGTGGTTGCAGGGGGTGTTTGGAAAGAGGATTGATGGCTTCTGTACTCAAGCACAGTTCTGATTTGCAGTTCAGTCTTGGAAAAAATCCATAACCCTCTCCTTCCACCCCTGGAAAATGGGGCATAAACTTGTCAAAAGACTCTGCTTCACTGGGGTAGTGATGGAAATCTGAGTTAATGATAGGAAGAAAGCAAGACTGCCTCAGAGGAATCTGGAGGGGAGGGCATTTTCTTTCATCTTGAGATGGCATCTCCCAGGCCTGTGCAAGGTGCCTCTTTTAGCAGAAGTGGGGCACCTGAGAAAAAGTGCTCTGAACAAACAAGGACAGGTCATGAGCCTCCCTTATTTCTATTTTAGAGGAAGCAAGCATGAGATGTTAAGTCCCATGATGGTGAAGATGTGAGGAAGGTATCTCTGCCCAGTTCTCCTGTAAACACTCCTGTCAAACTACTATGAGAATGAACCTGTTCCTGGGGACAGAGGAAGAGAAACTGTTATTTCATAAATCTGAAGTCCCTCAGTGACCGAGATTTCCACAGAGCATATCTAAAGGAAGGGACAAGCTAGTGTGTTGGATGGATCTAACCCCCTTCCTGGTACAGACTGCTCTCTTCCTGGTGGGTGAAACAGGAGTCCTGACTGCTTGCTATTTGACAAGACGAGAAGGACCTACTTTTGTGACATGATGTAAAGTGACCCCCAGTATCACACGGGGTCAACAAACTTGTTTGAGCTCAACTCCTACAGCGATGTACATGACCTAGGTCCAGACTTTTAGGACAAGCAGCAACACTTGTTTGTTTTTTTCCCTGAAATGTGAATCTGAGGAGGAGAAGATAGAGAGGGGCAGTGTGTAATATGCCTTAAAATTTCAAGTTGCCTTCTCTGCTGCCAGGCTGTGTTGCCTCACTTGGTTGTTGAAGTGTTGCATCACCCAGCTGGGGAAAGCTACCCACAGCTGGAAGCAAAGAAAGTCCAATCTGCTGAATTACTGCAGCTAGGTAAGAAGGCCTGGCTCTCACCAAAGTTGAAGCCTGGCAGGGAGAAACTTTGTGGTTAATCCATGAAAAGTAACAGCATTTAAAGACTTCCAATATCCTGACTGACATATCTTGCAAATTATTCTCTGAGTATTAGCTTAAAGAGCCACTGGTTTTTAGTTTTTTCCATAACCACCCACCCCTATTCTCCCTTTGCTGCCTTGTCTGTCTGCCTATAAATAGATTGATAGGATTGGTATCATGCTTGACTGTCCAAGTGCCACCTGTCAACCAAACATCCCTGCATTAATCACCAAACAACACTCATTTGGGTAGCAAATTTTCTCTCAGGTAGAAGCTCATAGGGAGGGAGGGGTGAATTCAGGCTCCTAAGACTTGTCCATTTTAAACAGGGGACAAAATTCCTCCAAAAGGCTACTTCTGATTTCAGTCATACTTTTAAATCCAGAACAGCCCCATTGACAATACTTCTGGTGTGTGCTGTGTTACAGATGCTCCCTCCACAGGCTTAATAGTATTCTTTCTTTCTCAGTTTGGGAGATCAAATTTCTTTCTGTTTTTCTTCATTAGCTTTATCCTCTCAGCAGCCTAATAAACTTTGAAACTTGAACACAGGCAGGAAGCAGGCAGTTTTCCCTGCTTTTGCTGCTCCGTAGGAGGTGGCATCCGCACTCACTTGTGTCTTGTGCCATCTCGCGGCGCTGCTGCCGCACTGCCACCCCTCCTCGCATCCTGGGGGCTCCTCAGGGCCTGAGGCCGGGAAATGGGGGGGTAATAGTATATCCTTCACACCTGCATTTGTCTCAGGTGAACTGCAGTGAACTAAGGCAGCCTGCAAAGTGTCCCCAATGCCACAATTTTAAAAGCTTTTCAGGAGAAATTAGCAAATTGCCAAGGAAGAAGTTGGTGGGATTTGCAGAAAGGAAGGCTTGCACCCTTCCCCACTCCCAAAAGATAGAAGAAACTCTAAATGGGGTGGTTTCAGTTTTCTTCTGCAGAGCTGATGTTTCCATTTGGATCTGGGAGAGAGACATAAGGAAACCTTTTTTTTTTTTTTGATGTATCCCTTACCATTATCAATCAGCAGCCACTCTCTAGTCCGTTGGCAATTTCAGGGATGTAGGGTGATATTCTGCCAGGCTGTCTCACAGGCTCTGTCTTGTCCCAAGTTCCAGAAAACTTTACCAAGAGCTTCTGGCTGTGTAAATGATGGTAACATTAGTGAGATTAATGATTGTAGGAAATATGTGCCTAATGGCATTCTAATGTATTTTCCTAGTTGTCTTATGTTTTTTAGAAAGGTCCACAAGGGAATAATCTGACCCATAGGCCTGAACTTGAACATTTTATCTTGGTTTCCCAGAGAAGAAAATTTTGCAGGAGTGTCAGTATCTCTACCATTCTCTCCTACTGTTTGAATTTGTTTGACAGAGGGTAGAGACTTCAAACATACCAAATTCCCATACATTTTGCAGAAATGGGAAAAGATCAGAGAGTTTTGATTAGTGCTGTTACCTAGAATGAAGAGTGGAGCATAAACTGACTCTTGATTAGATATCAAAGTATGCACTTGGGAGGGCACCTGGAAAACATAAGTCTATCAAACCACCATCTCCTTTTGATGTGCTACTTGCAAAATGACATGTGGCCTTTCCCTATACTCAAAGACATGAAGGGACAGAAAGTGAACATCACAGGTGGTTCTCACATTGCTATAATTTCCTAACTTGAGTCATACATATAAGGTCACAGCAACACCCTAAAATCATTAGAATAGCATCTTGGAAGAATGTAGGCTGCTTTTTTGATCTAGATGATGCTGTTACAATCTTTGTTGTACAGTTTACTGTAAGAACAAAATATAGACCCTGAAAATCTATGATCCAATATTCTTCAGGAATAGTCACATCTATTCTTATCAACATCTAAAGGAAAGTTTTCAAGACAACTTGTTCACTAAAATTATTTCAGGTAAGAAACCCATGTTCCTAATGAAGAATAGCCTACTGAGGGAGTTGTCAGTGAAGCCGACAAGGTATTTTTAGAATAAGCTGTTATTGCCTATTTAGGGAAATTAGCAAAGAATGTATCCAAGCAGAGAACATGAACAAAACTACAAACCAGAAATAGAGGCAGTCGATTACCAGAAAACAGGGAAAGGAGCCAACTGTATCAAATCATGATTTTTATTAATATTCAAATTTCTTTAACTATAGTTTTGTGAGTCGTGATATAACAGGATGAACTTTCCCATACTATGCACAAGCCAAAATAGATTATTCCTGTATAGTCAGATCCATTCCTCTGGTTCACTTCACCACCTCCTTTCTAGACTAACAGTCCTCACGAAATCTTTCTTAAAATCTTTATTCTCTGACAATTTATTTTTCCAGTGAGGGGCTAGGGTTTCCATGCCAATTACCAATTCAATTGAATCCATCTTATTTCTTTGCACTTTCAGTTTTATTTTGCCTTCTCAATTTCATCTGCCTTTGACTCCCTGAAACAAGGCAGTTTAGCCTGAAGATTTTTTGTTATTAATACAATGGCTCATATTAATCTCTGCTTAAAATTAAATCTCCTCTCTTACCTCTCAGAGCCAGCCACTGAAAAGCAGACTCTTCTGATGTGTGTTTGCTAGCTGCTGAAGGTCACTTTCTCAAAAACCTATTTCCTTCCCCTGAAGTCAAAAGATTCAGGATGGGTGGATGATCCAGTCCTCCTAATTTATGGTTTGTTGCTTTGGGTTGAGGAGGGGGGAGGTGTTTGGTTTTTTTATTGATGGAGATTTAGAAATGCTTGCTGGAGTTCAGTGTCTGTTATTCAAACAGTGTGTGCCAATGTGTCTTGACAAAGCAGATGTGTTCTGAAAATGATGACATTTCTAACCCCCTGGGCTGGAAAAGGAAACTTCTGTCCAGGCTCCAAAGATCTCTATGACATTAAAAGAGATTTTCATGAAGAGGAAGGCAAACACCATCAAAAGCTGTAATTTTTGCTCTTAAGAATTGATGCATATTTAGCAGGATGTCTTTGAACTCGTGCCACCTAAGTTAAAAAACAAACAGCTTTTTTGAGAATTTGAGGATTATTTTACACAAGAATTTAATTTGTTTAAATGGAAATGAATATGGATGAGGACATCTGAATGGTTTCAGTGTGTTTGTCAGTCACAATTGCCAAGCAGGGACTAATCTTGGTGATTAGTAAGGGTAGTGATAAAAATATGCTTGTACCCAATATGCCTCCTGATTGGCAGCTTATCACTCTTAAAGGACCAGATGTCAAAAGCTATATGCTAATATTGAACATAGAACAATCCTCTGGTTTACACTTCAAAATGCATCATCATCAGCACCGTTGAACAGTGAGAGAACAGCAGTCATGATAGACAACAGCATTTTCAGGCAAAAAGAGCATTTGTTACAGTGTTTGGTAGAACAGGAATGAGGGATTCTGGTTCTGCTCCAGGCTCTGCTGCCGATTCCTGGGATCTTGTGACAACAATCAAGGGAAGAGTAGAGGCAATATCTTCCCTAAACTGAATTTCATACTATTTAGACTAGGAATTATTTTCTTTTTCTACAGCACCTGGCACCCTGTGGTTCTGCCTTGTTACCAGAGGTGCAGCAATAAAATTACTAAATCAGAATAAAAATGAAGAGTACATTGTGTGAAAAGTGCATTTAAAAAAGAAGACCTGCAGATATCAATGACTGCATAAACGTCCTGGGTTTATACAGGATTTCAGTCCTTGATCTTCTTGAGCTAGGGAAGTTTGCATTGTAGTGGAATGATGGGTTTTGAATACAAAATTAACAGTTAAAAAAATTCTCTACTAGCAGGTGTCTTTAAAGGTAGTACAAGTGATGGCCCAGGCGGAAAAAAAAAAACAAAAAAAAATGTGTTCCCCTTCACCACCACCCAGATGTTCTGGTGCTTCATTGAGAAGAGGCTCTCCTAAAACTTGGTAGTGTAATGTGTGGCTGCAATCTGCCACACTTCAGTGCAAGTTTGCTGCTACTTGTCCCACCATCAGTAGGATGGATTTATACTTTTTCTTTTTTGGCGCAGCACCATTTGAAAACAAGTTTTTTGGATCTGACCATGCTTCTTCTCTGCATGGTAATACTGGTCTTCACCTCAGGTTGTATGTCATCTGCTTCTGTATTGCAGATAGTCTCTTGCTTCTTGGATTGCTCTTTTAGGCTAAACACCATTGTAGCATAGATTTCTTTTTTACCTCAAATCAGTCAGGTTAGAGCATGCATTTTCACAAGTATTATCCTTTCAAAGTCTTCCTGCTTAGTTTGGAGAATATATCTCGGTGTGAATAGTGGCTTACTGAAGCAGGACTGGAACTGAGGCTATAACAGAGCTGCTAACGCAGGTTGTTATGCCTTCTGTAATGTCAGGTCTGAAAACTGAATATTAACACCAGCTTACCTCAAGGCAATTTCTTCCTCATGCTGCAAATTGACAAGTCTCGAATTCTGCTTGTTCTTTTAACCTAGCCCTAGAATATATTATGTGAAAAAAAACCAATGAACTTACTGTGCACAGCTACCACCTCTCAAAAGAACTCAGGGGAAGCAGGCTATCTGCTGTGCAGAGTAACTGAGACATGCTGGAGGCTTTTGCGTACTTTGGGAAGGTGATCAAAATCCAGTGACTTGAAAGAGCTGGAGCACTGCATCTCAGAATGGCCTGGTCCCTGGATGTGGCGTGAAAAGTTGCTTAAAATTGTGCTGTGAGTCATAACTGATTTGCCCTTTTAAGCATGTAAATATCTATAAGAATGTAGCTGAAAATCATGAGCAGTCAAGTATCTAAATGGCTGAGGAATTCATGAATTATCCTACCATTAGGTTGGATCAAACTTTAGAGATGCAGAAATACAGGGAACCATAACTGCGGACAGAGTGGATTATTTCTACAGATACTGATTTCTGCCTGCTAAAAGTCACTTGAGTTAGGACTTAACAAAGATGAAACTTCCCTTTTGTTACAATGCCATATATTCTGCAATGTTAGCAGTTAAGTAATAGTTACATTTTATTTTTTTAGCATATATTCTAAGAGTTCATGTAAAATATCTAATGCCTCCAAACTTAATGATTTCAGGGAAAAAGTCACTTAGGTTTGGGTCACTGAAGTAGGTCTTGCCAAGTAATGTAAACTCTGCAAGCCACAGCCCTTAGTGTGCAATTCCTCAGAAGTACCCTTTTAAGTCTCGGTCATCATGCTAGCGAGTACACTTGGGCGAGGGACGACAGTGCTTTCAAGGGTACTATTCAGGGTCCATTTGTTAAACTGACTTAGAATGGTCCCGGTATGACTGAGACTTTGTAGATTTATTTGGAGCACCGTCCTTTATCCCAGATGGGCCCCTAGCTAAACCCCGAGCCTTGTTCATGGCTGTAATGAGGCTGAGTTGTGCCACTTCGGGGCACCCAAAGGAGCTTTTTTAACCTGGCTGATATATCCGTAGTGTGTAACGGGGATTGTAGGTGTTTAAGATTAGCTATAAGAGGTACAGGCTAGGATCTATCTCCAGCTGCTCCAGAGATGCATTGGGCTGTGCCAAGCTGCACTGGCTCCTGACTGTGTGAAGTGGCAGAGTGAAGGAAAATGCTGTGGAGGGGGGATAAGGTGGTACTGAGCCTTGAGCACTTTCATAGCATGGCTAGTGCAATGGAAAGCAGCACGCTGCTGTCTTGAGGGATGCCTACCCTGGGTCAAACTGCAAGTGTGTCTGAATGTTGCAAGGTTTGGAATCTCCAAGCTGTTGATCAGTTAAAATCCTGCATTTTTATGTTGGTTTCCAAAAAATCGGCACAGGCTGCACAGGGCATGGTCTTGTCTTTTTCCTTACATCCTACTGGCTTTTTACCTTAAGGCCTTATTTTCTGATCTCTGCCTTGCCCCTCGCGGGGTCTTTTTGAGAAGCAGCTGTCACCTTGCTCTACTTTGTTTCCTGTTCGAGTCACAGGGGAGAGGCAGATGGGAGCTTTGAGTTGCTTTGCCTTTTAGATATACTACATTAAGAAGCTAATGACTTCTGTAGCCAAGGCTGGCTTCTAGCCAGCCCGGAGGCCTAAACACTTGTTTGCAACGTATGTGACCTGAGTGCTAAGCTATAAGAAATGACCAACTGCTCAAAGGATGGGTTACAGTACAGGGAGGGTTTGTCTGTGCTCTGAGAAAGCTTTGTGCAGATGCTCAGCTGCAGAAAAGCTGTGTGTAAGAGAAGGTGCTTGCACACCTGAGGTCAGCATTTGGCAGCGGAAGGGGTGGTAGAGAGCTGGCTCCTGTGGGTATCTCTTGGGTGTTTCTCCAGATACTCTACAGGGAGCCTCAGCAGACCTGTGTAGCATTGTAGCCCCTATAGCCTTCTGTGGATTTGGATCTAGGTGTCTCAGAAACATGAATCCTTTCTAATTTTCATCTTTTGTTTTGCTGAAGTTATAATTGTTAGCCTCGTAGTCCATGTATCCTAGTCGGAATTGCGATTTTTTTAAAAAGGAAGCAAGGGCAAGATAGTTTATATACTGGCTCATTTATTTTGACTTCTCCAAAGTATTACCAGAAGCAATTTTTTTCCAAGTATAGTTCTTTTGAGCCAAGAAAAGTTAGAAACAGCTGAATTACTTATGTTAAAACAGGTCTGGAACTTAGTGCTGTGCTCTAACACAGTATGGACTGTCAAGCTGGCAACCTTGGGATGGTCGTATGCTCAGGAGCAATTCTTCCTGCTGCTTGTACTGATGACTGGGTATTTCCAAGCAAATCCTTTAGCAGATGCCATTCATTCAACAGGTAAACATCTGATAGAAAACAGTAGATGTGGACTGGGAGCTGAAATAAGTTAGCTTTAAAGAAAAAAAGCCCTAAGGAAACAAACACAGCCTTATTAGTGGTTTCTTCTCAGTCGCACTAATTTTCTGAATTCCAGAAACCTGGCTGAGAGGTACCCACTGTTTAAACCTGGACTGATAAGATCTAGCTACTGCTAAACTCTGTTCATTACTTGTTGAAAGCAGTTGCACTGGCAGGCTAAATCTCTTATTAGTGCCTATTGAACTCAAGCAAGTTGTGCCAACTTTTACCAGCAGAAAACAGAAGAAAATAGTTATTTGTTGAACTATCACCCGTTAAATGCTGTATGAAGCTAAAAAGCACTAAAGATGGGAGCATGGAGCTCTTGCTCCAACTGATGCAAGCGCCTGCTGGGTGGGTCCCTGGTATCGGTCTCCCCCAAATGCACCAATGGAGCAAGAAGGAAAAACAGAGTGACTGGGAAAACAGAGGTGGAAAACCATGGCTTGTGGTGACTGGAAATACAAGTGTCTATGAAAGACTGGGCATCTACAAGGCAAAGAAGTTACAGATTTGGCCTTTCAGTGGCTTGTCTCAGCACGCTGGAGCTGGAGTGAGCACAACCATGCTGGTGTGCTTGGGGACCTGTCCCAAGACTGGCAAAGCATCGTCCCTTCTGTAAAGGATTGAACAATTATACCCAAAAGGCCTGTGCTGCAGGTGTTGACACAAGCTTGCAGCTGTAATTTAGAACTGCAAATAACTTCCAGATCTCAAGCCAGAAAAACTCTCTAAAGCATTTATTCCTGTGTCTCTTGGGGAGTCAGCATTGATCCCAGGCTCTGAACAGTCTTGAAAACCTTTCCAGATCCCCTTGCTGATTGCTGCTCCCAAAATCACTGGAGTGGCCATCTGTCACATTCAAGCCTATAAATGTCAACATCCAGGATGAAAATGTTCAGGAGAAGGCTGCTAACTCTTCCCAGCTGTATGTTTCACTTGAATGAAACATGACCTTTCCCTGCAAACTCAGCCTCCCCTGTGTTATATCAGTGCTGTAGAAGCTGTTGTATGTTTGATCTGTGGACAGTCATGCCTTGGGCTCCCTGCTCTCCTTCTGGCTCTTGTGCCTCTTGACTCTCCCAGGTGTCTGCACAGCAGAGCTGCCTGTTCCTCTTCCCAAATTTTTCTCCCCTAGTAGGAGATCACAGGGAAAAAAGAAGCCAAGTGGACAAGGGATTAAATTTTAATGCTTACTGCTGCTGCAGGCTTTCTCTAACTCTCGCTAGGCAGTTTCTACTCTGCCTGTGCTGGAAAGTGCTTGAAGTTGAAGCTCATACACATTAGGTGGTGCTAAACTCTAATAAATGCAGGTTAAGTGATTATTGGGGCTGCTTTCCATACTACTTGCTCTATTTGGCAAGGTTACACACTAGTCTTAAGGCAGCAAATACAGCCCTGTGGTGCTGATAGCCAATTCAGAGACTTGCCAATTTGTGGTTAAATACGCCATCAAAATAATTCTAGATAGGAAGTTTCCTGTCTACTTATTTTTTCTAAAATTGCAGCCAAAATTACCAAATTTAAGAACCTGAATATAAGGGCTTGGGACTGACTTGCTCTCAGGGCTTCTACCAGGATTAGGAATAGTTATATGGGGTAGGGGATGTCATTTCCAACCTGTCAGAGCCTAAAAGACAGATAACTTCTGTGGCTTCCCAGAGAAGACTGTTTCTTCTGGTTGCTTCACTTACTAACAGTCACCACTTACAGCTAGAACTGTCCTTGAATTCAAGCCCCAGTCAGACAATGTTGCTCTAATGTGGGGCCAAGGGGTCAGTCCTGCAGATAGCTCCTATACTTTCCAAAGGAGTAAGTGTGCAATTACAACATTTGTGTGCCTACTTTAATCAGTACGAGGCCAAAAATGTAGATTTGGTTCCTAATTGAAAGCTTGGAATGGGTAAGGGTGATGGGAGTGAAACCTTGTTTACTGAATAGGAATATGACAATGTGTTTGAGTTGCTGTTATAGGGATTCCTTGTAAAGAAGTTGTCACTGAGGAAAACTTGCAACTTTGATTCACAAAACCATCCTGTATTGCCAGTCTGGATAAACCTACTTAGTTATCAGAGATGACCTAGAATTATAGTGGGAACAAGTACCTCTCAAGAGCTACCCAGCACTTTTAAGTCACTTCCCCACTACTTCTCTCATGAGCATTGAAATGTCTTCCCTCTCATGGACCAAAACCCATTCTCTTCTTGCTTTAAACTTTTCCTGAACACTTGTTGAACAAGTCTTCATTCCGCATGCAACATGTGAGAAAACTTACTGTTACACTCTTCTACCTGCATGAGCAAGGTAATAATTCCCTCTGGCTCTGAAATTAGCAAGTGAAAGTCCACAGGCTAGGTCACCCTTTTGGGTCAAGTGGGACAATCATAGTGTCTCTCCTGTTCTAATATATGTACCAGATGAGGAAGATTTTGGAGGAGGTGGGAGATGCTGTCATGCTTACTTGACTAATGGGTACCTGCCTGAGCTCTCCTAGCTATATCTCTGCTGCATTTGAGAGGCAAGATAATGGTGAACCTGCAGGTGGGAACCTGGTGGAGCTGGAGATGGTTCTGCAGTGTACAAGGAGGGGAAGATGTCCTTGAGTCTACCCTGCATACTGTTCAGACCAATTTTTGATGCTCCGTGCACACCTGAACAAGCTGTCTCCAGGCTGCATGAAAGATGGCTGGATGCAGAGAAGGCTGGTTGGAGCATGCAGTACTTGTAGCTGCTTATCAGCAGTTTCATAGTCCATGTTGTTAAAGCATGTAAGAATCAGAAAGACTTCGAGTTCTGTTGCATGGGCAAAGTTTTGAGTTAGGAGGTCAGGACCTTACAGCGTAATTGTGGAGAGTATTAGAAATGAAGTCTCATAAAATGGCTGAAGAGATGCCTTGAAACAAACCGCCAAATAATGAATAATTGCAGAGAATTCAAATGAGATCCATAGTATAGCCTTTTGTTCCTTATGGCAAGCTACCTCAAGACTTTTTCTCTCTGAGAACAAAAGATAGAATCAATAAGCCAGTCAATGAGACTACTGCAAACCACTTTGAAGTTAGTGACGAAAGGGAGTTTTCCTTCCTGTTTGAATTGCAGATCCTTTAGCACAAAACATCACCGCTTCACTTCTACCTCAGCAAACCTGACTGAGGAGTCTAAGCTCCTATCCCACCCCACTGCCCAACCATCCTGAGTGTAACTCCACTGAATGAGTAAAATCAACTTTTTAAAGTAACAGCTGAATCTATTGTTTCACCATCTTAGCTTTCAGAAAATTTCACTGTGGCCATTTGAGCAGCTTTATATGTTACCTGAAAAGAAAAATGTTTTTTCCAAGCAGTCTTAGGCACTGAAGCTTTTATTTTTTTTGCTTTTAGTGTGTGTCCAAGGGTTAAGAGAGCTGCAATAGCACTATAGTCACTAGTGCTAGAATAAGTGTTAAATTGCTTATCAGATAGTGTTTGATAGCTCCAAACAGTTAATGAACTATCAGTTAGGAACTGATTAGGGAGAGAAATGCCCCACTCCTAAATATAGACACATCTGAGTGCTGGGAACCACACCAGTCTTAGCTTTTTAACTATATAACAGGATGAAGCTGGATATCTTTTGATATTCTAACTCACCCCAAATGAAAGTAACGCTTGGGTTCTAGTAGCAAGGGGAAGTTTGCTCATGACTTTGCTTCTGCTTCACAGACGTACAGTTTCCCTTCAACAGTTTTGGAACAACTACTCAGTGGCACAGCCCTAACAAAGCAACTAGTGTATTGCTATCCAGGACTAATTAAATTTTAATCTGATAATAGCCGGTGCTTCTCATGGGTTGCTGTCATGCATTAGAGGGTTCACCTGGGGCTTTTTTATTAACATACAGTCATATAGTACGAGATTGTCCCTCTTGTTCAAAATAGCTGAGAGAGGGATTGCTTCTGTGTTTGGCATATTGATAGCACCTGGAAATTTTCTTACAACTGAGGTTCCTTAACAGACTTGATAATTCATATTTGTTCAGAGTTGGGGACCTGAGACATTGGAATGGGAACTAGACTAGAACTGGGTACAGTAGAATTTAAGCAAGCTGCCTTATCTGCATAAATGTTACCTTGCTAACAAGGTAATTCTCTAATCTCTTCTTGCACCTTGCTGCATGATTATTTAGCCTTTGGTTGGTAAGCTACAGACTTTCAAGCCCCCCACCCCAGCCCTGCTTTCCATTTGCAAGGGCTTGTGCTGCCCAGAACGCCCAGCCACATCCCAGCTAGCAAATCCCTGTAAAGACCCTGGGTCCCTCAACTAACGCCCCTCTCCCCCACTGTTTAGAGGGGAAATGTGGAATAACAAACTCTGCTTCATCTACTTAATGGTAGATAAGATGGACCTAGGCTGAACAGCTCTTCTGAGAAGCCTACAAGAATGTCTCCGCTTCCCTTCCCCCTCCAAAATACACTGCAAACAAGAGCCAGGTATGCCCAGGCTTCAGTCAAAGACCCTTACATGTCTCTGTCACTGCTTCATTGCTAACAGAGATCCCTATCCACTCATTTGTGAAGGAAGTTCATCCTGACAGAAGTACTCTGCTGCTGTGAGTTGTCTTAAATACTCTGGTTCCTTTTGAGTTAGGGTAAAGCAGCAAGTTGTCACCTTCCTGTGGAAGATGGGGAAGGAAATGTTAACCAGCTAATGCAAAACTATTTGCTTTAACTGAAGGCAGGGAGGCACACTGCTTTTTTTTTTTTATAGTTTGGAGAGAAAAGTGCATGCTAAGTGACATTAATGCAGAGTAAATGTTTCATGAGCTGGCCTCCTAATGGACTTCTCCCTGTGCAGAGCAGGCTGGCATGGTAGTGACAGTTTGAGTGCCTGGAGGAGCTTGCCATGAAATCTCTGATAGCTGAAGCAGCTTTCTCAGAACCTGGGCTTTTTTTCCCCTTGGACTTCTGTAGGTTTGGGGGTGGGTTGTTTGTTTGTTTGTTTTTAAGAAAAACTTGGCATCCCCTGAGCAGAAGGGTGCAGCGCATCCAGCAGATGCTGCATTGATGGATATTGGAGATGGACAGATGGACAAAGCAGTGCTGGTGACACGTTTGGTGGTAGCTCTTAAGCCTGTGAGCCTGCTTGTCCTGCATTCGTGAACACATGAATAATTGAATGTTCTGTCAGACCATGATCTTACTTTTAGTAGCTTTGTTGCAAATGCCCTATGAGCTACCGAGATTTCCCTCTGAAAACTGTTGTTTGCAACCTAATTTTAAAATGGTTAGCAGAGTTTGCAAACATGATAACAGGCTTGGGAAAACTGTTTGTATGGGCGAGAGGAGAAAAACCTTTGGCTTCGCATGAGAAGTAAGGTAATAACAATCTCAAACTATCTCAGATCACGGCAGCAGGACAAGTCAGAGAAAAGTTCTCATCACAGCTAGCAGTGAAAATAGCTGGGGCTGGCAGCAGTTGTAGAAAAGGGGCAAAAAACAGAGAAGCAGAAAGGTAATTTATATTTCTGTAGAATGCTTTGGCAAGTATTTAAAAGCCATCAGACATGATATTAATGTTTCAGCTTCCTGGTATCTAACATGGATGTCAGATTTTTCAAGGTAACTAAATTATGTCCCTCTAAAAATCACCTTGTCCTCTCCAGTTACTATTGGACGATAGGGGCTTCTCTTCCCCTGGCTGAGGTAGGAGCTAAGTCTTTTCATAGTCTCGCAGCTGGAAGATGCTGAAAGCGTAGTGATCCTCACCGTTCCTCACGGAGATGTAAAAGTTGATGCTATATCTTATAATGTCAAACTGAGGTGACTCACTGAATAAACTGAACTATTGAGCTGGCGAGAGCACTGAGTGAGCGTGAAGAAGCCAGGCTTGGAGCAGGGATGAACAGGGGTTGCAGGACATACACCGCTTGGCAGGGGACTGTTTTGTCCTTTGTCCTGTACAGGACTTGAGCGGCATGCTGGTGTGTGTGTCTGGAGCTCAGAGGTGCTACTGCTGTACGTGTGAGTAGTTGTGCGACAATTTTGCTGTGTGGCTTGGCCCCGGGCAGCTTGAATGACCACTCCGTCCATGTATTGCTTCCTGGCCTCCTACAGTATTGCCTTTCACTATGAGCCACCTGAATGCTGTCTCAGGCAGGAGGGTGTTATTATGTGACTCTCCACTTAGTGTCCTCGCTTGCTCGCTTTTTGAACCAGCTAGAAAAAGGGAGGGCTCCTCTTCCTCCCTGAAACGAGCCTTGACTCTCCCCTGGCTTTGCATAATAAGTTTCAAAGCTAAGTGCTCTGATTGTGCACCTTGTGGTTGCCAGCATCTATCCCAATGCCTAAAGTCTGTCAGACTTGAACAGCTTCAGGATTCAGCCCACACTTAATAGTGTAATTAAAGTTCAGGGCCTTGGCTGAGCTCCTTCCAAAGCCTGTGGCATGTTACAAACCATTTCTAACTTGCAGGACCTGATATAGAGCTGAGAACACCTGGGAATCCCTCCTGATGCCAGAAGCACGGCTGTCCCATCATGGGTAAGCAAGTGCAAACACTCTCATACCGTATCTGATAGAGAGTTATTGAACAGAATGTAGTAGTCTTATTCTGGGTCCTGATACTGTAAAATATCAAAGTGTACGTTTCACTCTACAGGCAATTACCCCCTTGCACTTTTACCAAATAACTAAATCGTCAATGGGAAACCGCACATCCTTCCTCATTTTCATTTCAGACTGAAGGAGAGCTACTTGTCTACTTTTTCCACCTCTATCTCTTAGGCTAGTAAGAGTGCTTCTACCTCTAAACCTCACCTAGCCCATTAAGAAAGTCTTATTCCCTAGACTTCTAAAGCTGGAAAGAGTAAGGTTATGCCCACTAGCTCATGTAGTGAGATGACCTGCATATCACAAACCATTGAATGTCCTGTGGAATTGGAGAGAAATCTTTATGCTTTTTTCCCCTCCTGTTCCTCAAAATTGAAATGGGTCTCTTTGTTTTTAATAGGAATTATTTTAATGAATTTAATAAAGGAAATTGTGAATTTGATAACTTAAATATAATTATTATTCATCTTAAAAATGCTGCAAAGTTTCTTTATGCAAACAAGAGGGTGCAGAACAATGCAAATGGCTCAGATGTTTTCACCAATGTGGACGATGAATGTATTAAACCAAAGCCCCATGTTGTAGGTTCTCCCCATATTGCAGTCCAGCCCCTGATCATTTGTCTACTGATTGTTGTGGGGGATATCTTTTCTGTCCTTGGGATTGTGGAGTCTTGAAGGCTTTACTTCTGTAGCTGGTATAAAACAAAAACATATTTCAAAACTGAAGTCTCTCAAAAAGGAACAAGATTGTATTTCAGTTGATCCTAATTTTACCAAGTTCTCCTACTTTTGAGTGCAAAAAACTTTTTGGGGGATCTTGTACAAAGGCATCTTGTCTCCATAAAAAAGTACAAATGGGAGAAAATTCAGCTTTTCCATGAGGGATTTATTCCAATGAACGCTGACTTTGATTTAAAATACTTTGCCATACTTCTTATTTGAAACTTTTCTAGCTTCAGTCTGCAGCCTGTTGTTCCATTACTGCCATTCCCTGCTATGATAAACCCCAGTGGAATAAAATTTCCTGCTAATGGGAAATATTTGAACGCATCATTTCATGAGTTGGACTTTCACCCAGTAATTCCCCCAACAATTTAACAGCGTAATAAGAGGATTACTTCTTTCAGTTCCTACTTCTGTTCCCCTCAATACTCATCAATCCAGAGTCTTCTAATTATTTTCTAGATCTCCTGACCTTTGTCCAATTGAGCATTAACTTATACAATTGTATCTGACAACATTAAGTCTGTTTAAATCCAGCTTAATTTGATCTTGCTCCTTTGCTATAATTCTCAATCCCTTTTTCTTTGCCCAACCAAATCTTAGGGGGATGGGCTTTTAACTGGATCCTCTTCCTTATGAAGTGAGAGAATCTAGCAGGCCACTGGGGCTATCACGAACCAGCTGGCAGAGCTTCCTATATGTGCAAAATCGGGACCACAGATGAAAAGCCAGAGGCATTACTCCAGCATGTAGTTTCATAGTGGCTGTAAGGCTCAATGCGTCATTTGTGCAATAAGTGTTGGCTACACTCTCTAACTAGGTGAATCTCTGACAGCAGAGCCTGTCACTCGTGGTACCAGCAATGGGACTGCATCAGTGGGCCAGTTGTCTGTGCAACTGTAAATCACACCACATTTCTTCATAAAAGCAAAAACCCACTAGGAGAACTGATTCTATTTGGGTGAGTTGTGCTGAAGGAATATTGCTATTTTAGAAATAACAGTTATTGGTTTTGATTTGATGTGAAATACAATAAAGTGCAAGCTGAATTATGCAGGGTTACTATAATTATTTTGAGAGCTCAGCATGGAAAAATTTGTAATAGCTCATGTGCTTGCATCAGGGATCATTTCAATTTTACCCTCATGAACAGTTGTTCATTCATTGCTGATTGCAACAATCTTTTAATCAAGAAAACAGCATGGATATTTTGCTCCAGCTGGTAACAGGGGTTGGGGGAAGCAGTGAGATTAATTTTACAAGCTGAATTTGAAAACTGCATCTCTTGAAACAAGCAATGATGCTTGCAAAAGAGAAGGAAGTGGCTTTTTAAAGCTTCTTAAAAAGGAATGATGATGTTGAATTCAGCCTTTAAGCAGTGTGCTGCAAACATGCTCCACTGCTAGCAGCAGCAATGGGAAAGGCTGTGGTGTAGGCAGCCTAGAAGGGCTGCTTCCCCCATTACTCTTCATGTGGCAGCAATAAGTATGAGCTCCAGTTTGCTTCTACCAGCAACAAATTATAAATCACTAAGTGAACCAACCAGCACATAACACAGCTGGAAGCAAGCATCTCCCTGTTCTCCTCACTGCCCAAATTAGCTCATGCAGTGCTTGCTTACTCTTCAGTGCCCAAACCCAGCGCCTTACTGTGTACCTTAAAGGCTGGTGACTATAGTTATTTGAAAAAAATGTGGACATGTGGTGCAGCTGGCTCCCCAGCCAGGTAAATGTAAGGAGGGAATAAGATGATAAATAAGTCTTCTCTGCATTCTCTAATTCCCCATTTCCTTGCAGACTGCTCTCCACCACAGCTGTCTGGGAAGCATCTTTCATTATTTTCCCACTCATAATGTGAGAGGGGGAAAAAGGCAGCAAAGAGGCTCTCTTTAGTTGTTCTTGTCAACTAAAACATCACTGGAAAATGCTGGAGAAAGTGTGTTGAAGTTTCTAGTGAAAACATGGCAATTTTTGACAAGACCCTGTTTTTTTTTCTTTTTTCACACTTTTTTGACAGGAAATGCCACTTCTGGAAGGAAGAGAAACAACTTTTCTGGCAACTGTTTGACTAGTTCCACAACTATGGCAAATCCTTCAGGTCCTGATTATACCTTGATAGCATCTCCCATCACCAACTTCAAGCAGGGTCCATCCAGGTGTGAATAATACAAGCAACAGCGTTTGCATTGCAGAATTGCCTTGCAGAAGTGCCCATTTGGAAGTTACCGGTGCCAAGTGAGTGTTCAACTGAAGTTTGTTGCGTGGCCCAGTTGCTTTCTTCTACTGCGCTGCCTCATTCCTGCTCAGGCCTTGGCTCGGATCAGTTTGGATCTGTGTTGCCTGCCCCAGAGTAGGGTACTAAGCAGACTTTTAATCAGGTGGCCCATCTGAGAAGACAAAACAAACTAGAGTTTATCCCACAGAGCTCACAGCTGGTTTCACTTACCAAGTTTGGAAATGGGTGAAGGAGATGACAAAGCTGTGAGAAACTAGTCTCAATTCAAACTAGTGCAAATAGCAGAGCCGAAGCCATGTGAAGTCACGCAAATATCTCTGTTTTGCAACCAGGAAATGTGAATGTGTAGTCTATGCTGAAATTGGATGTTTTGCCTTCATTTATTTGTAATTTTTTAATCTAGTTAGAAGAGGAAAAGCCACTTTGAAGATGTCTATCATAGCGAAGTGACACCTCCAAATTACGTAACCTTAAGAGTTCTTTCTTCAGGTGTAACAGAAGATGGCCAAGACGTTTTTTGTCCTTTCTAGACAGAGGTGGAGTTGCTTCAGATTTTCAAAGGTGAAACTGAGAGGTTTCCCTCCTCCCTGCCCCTGTAAACTCTTGGTGGTTTCACTGGGAATCTTGCAAACCTGTGGAATTCCAGGTTGGGGCCAATTACTGTTAATGCAATAAAAAGCAAATGAGAAATCCCTGGTTTTAGGTATGCCATTAGTATCCATTTTCTTAGCTGACTCTCCAAAAAGGTTGGGTTTGGGTGGTTGTTTTTCCTGTTGTCTCTGGTGGGGGGCAGGGGGAGAATTCTCCTGGAATGCTGATAGGGACTGGGAGATCTGAACCTATTTGAACTGATCTCTTGCAATTTCTCATTCATTTATTTATTGGGATCATTCTATAACAAGAAAACATTTGGATTTATCCTATAGAATCAAGCAGCTTTGTGACATGTTTCCCCCACCCCATATCTTCTACATGGAGGGAGTATAAATTGACTTCTATCATGATCACATTTTCCTTCTCTTTTTAGTGGCATAAAAACAGGGGAGTGAATCTTCTGTTGAAGCTCTTAGCACAAAAATGAAGCTGAAATATTTAATCCCCATGGAAACAGCTTATCATGGATGGAGGATTTCCCCAAAAATCAGCTTGTGGGCTTCCAAGAACACATCCTGGAAATGGTGATTTCGCATCAAAGCTGAAAAGGGGAGCAGGAGGGGAAGAGAAGCTTTTTAGCAGGAGGGGGGATGACACCCAACTGCTGGCATTCACCCAGGCTGTGCGATCTCAGCCTCTGAAACAACTCCTGTGGATTTAGTGTACGTTTGAGTACAGCTTTTAAGCACTCCATGTAGAAGTGTTATTGTTAGGTATTTAATCTGGAAGCAAAGAGGATCATCATTCTTGCTTTCATATCCAAATCCTTTGCTAGCTTAATTTCCTAAGAGGGGAACATGATCAGATTTTTTTCTCCAATGTTAGGCATTTTTTACTCCCATTTTCTATTTTTCTTTTTAAAAAAAATACAGGTGAGGAATGAATACTTGCATTTACATGCAGGTCCTTTCTGACTATCAAAGTGCATGTGATGTGTCAGCTCCTTGAACTCCTTTATTCTGTGTCATAGTCTCTATTCTTCCAAGTATTTTGTTTTCAGTCAGCTGTCACCTTTTGTTTTCCTCAGAGGTAGTTCTTTAACTGCAATGCTGTAAAACTTCACACCTGCACATCATCACACCAGGATAGTCTATTCTCTTAAGTCTTATATTTTTCTACTCCTTTTAGTGGACCTCTACATCCAGGCAACCACAGAATGCACATGATTGCTTATGTCAGTCTCCAGCAGCAGAAAAAAGGAAAAGCGCTCTCATGAATGATCTAGACCACCTTCTACAACCCATGAGTGAATTAAGACCCCCTGCCCATGTGACCCAGCTTTTTCTTTTTCTGTCTGTAAGTGACTGAATTTTCCTCATCCTCTTATATTTCCACAAACGCCTTGAGTCATGACACTTGGACTCCTCTTTTCCATTGCTTGTCTGTTTGAAAAATAACTCCTTACGTTCTTTGAACATCTGAGGAGGACTAGATAGGTCCAGGTTAGTAGCACACTTTAGAATCCTTTATTTCTAGTCTTTCTGGTTTGGATCTTGGCCGGGGTCTGAGGAAAAGCTGACATTCTCTGACAGCTGGTTTTGAAATGAGCTGGCAGCTTAAATCTGTTTTCTAAAGGGGCATGACTGCTACCGGATACTAGAAATTTTAGTGACAGACTCAACAAAAAAGAGGCCAAGGATTGAATTAGTGTGCAGTCTGAATTACTGGAGCATGTTGAAGCATCTTTTTATATAAAATTAGCTTCATGGCAGTGGAAACAACCCCCATGTATTCATTCAGTGTGCCTTTGGATTATTCCTTGGAACCCAGAGTGTGACAGAATTCAAGAGATTAGATCCTCAGATCTAATCTGCGTGAGCAGCATCCTCTGCCCAAATGGATTTCATAGTGGTATATATGCTGAGGGTGAGGTGGAGCTAAAATTCAAGCAGAAATTCTTAGCACATTAGGAGCCTTCATCAGGGAGTTCCATCTACGAGTGCAGTCCTGTGACCCTCGGTGTTGCTTCCTGCAAAGAGATATTGGCAAAAATACGTAGCCTTCCACAAATCCCACCCAAGCCCACTGAGTGAAGGGCTGTGGGCAGAAGGGTTGAGTCCCTGCTCATCCAGAGAGCATATTATTGACTTCCCTCTGAAAAGCAATAGTTCAGTTTTACTACAAGTTAGCAGCAAGCAGAAGAAACATGAAGAGTAGTGCAACCCAAGCAGTGTCCCCATAAGGTCTGCACATGGTGCCCAGATGCTGGAGAGCAGTGACTCTTCTGACTAGAATAATCAGTCTGCCTTTGAAACTGTTCCAGATTGAACTCCTCTTCAGGAAGCACTGAGAAAGGAGCTAACTTTTACCAACCAAGGTGGCAATTTTGGTGACTTTCCATTTCAAGACAGTCCTTTATCAGGTAAGGACTAAAAATTTGTTTATGACCTGATCTAAACCCTATCAGGTGCCCTGAGCTGTGAGTAGGCTGTCTCCTAAAATTTGCTGTGGTTGAAAGTTTCCCATCAGCTGCCTTTGAAACTGTGGGGCAGAGTCTTCGTCCCCCCCCACACACACATTTCCCATATATAAAATGAGATAATAGTTACTCTGAGGCTCAATTTGCTTGTGTTTGTAAATCTTGTGAGTTTCTGCTTGAGGGCTTCAAAGGGCTGAACCTCTGTCTGGTGCAAGTACACTGACTTCAGCAAAGCTATGAACGGATGGATATCTGCATCTTGTGCTAGTAACTCCTAACTAATCTTATTAAATTCTTTCCAGACCATGATCAATATCTGAAATGCACTCTGTCCTGTAATTAATCCTATGAGCCATCCTATCCATGTTTTCAGGTCCCTTAAAATTTTTCTGTAGATTTTTTTTAATTTTAAAATTAAACTGGTTTAGCAGAAGCAGGGTCATGATCTCTGTTTCTCGGTAGCTTTTTCATGCCCTTATTAAATATCCTGCACTGAGCGCACTCGGTAATTCAATGATCCTGCCCTGGTGAACAGAGATGGATACCAGGGTCTTAAAGACCCTGTGCTGGGGTGGGTCTGGCAGCTCCATTACTTGTGTGTGAAAGTCATCAATCAGGTCAGCCTGACAGACATGGATTTGTACCTCAGCGATAGAAATGCATAGTGAAGTGTGTGGATGTGAGTTAGAGCAGCATCACATCATCTGTCCTGGGTTCCATCTCCTGCAAACACACGTCCTCTCCTCTGCTCGGTCTACCTCAGCTCTTGAGGTCAGAGGCTGCCTCTCAGTGAGGACTGTCTTCTGTCCCTTGACTCTTTCTAAGCAAAGCACTATTCAACAACAGCCCCACTGATCAGTGATGGACTAAGGGACTAGTAATTGGTGGCAGTATGAGAAAACTGGTGTTTGGTTTTATATGTCCTCCAGAAAAATGATCTTAGTTGGGATCCCTGACTTCATTTATGGTATAGACAACAAGACTTACATAGAAGTAAACTGTAGGACAGAAGGAATTAATGGAATAATGGATGGAGCCTATTGTGATGCCATTTTGTTGCCATTTACCAATAGTCACATAGCTCGTCTATGGGAGAGAGAATGCAGTGGGCAGCAATTAATGTGCTACAGTTGTGTCTGGGCTCCAAGCCATGGCTGACTGATCCCGTGTTGGCAATAATCCCACTTTGAGCTGGAGGTCTGACTAGACCTCCAGATATCCTTTCCAGCCTACCTTTCTAGGAGTCTGTGACCCTGCCCATGCGTCCTGTCATGTTTTACAACGCACAAATGTTCATATCCTAATGTCAGGGAAAGGAAAGGTTTGAGGATGGGGTGGGGATGTTGTGTATAAGCACAGGGAGCCACGAGATAGCTGGAAACAGAATCATAGTGCTGCTTTCTTTTTCTTCATCAGCCTTTAGCATGTTTCTCTGGAAGAGACTAAGCTAATCAGAGGCATCAAGGAGAGGCTGGGGGGGGATTATGGCAACAAGGAGGACATCTAGTCTCCAGTGTTTTCCATGAAAATCTGAGGTTCTTCCATTTTAAAGGCTGGAAATCACAAAATTTTGGTCCTTAGATTTAAGGTTCTCCCCTGAGAAGCAGAAAACATTGCTTAGGCAAAAATCCAGTGCTTGGAATCAGTGGGAAACCTCTTGTCCAGCACAGGAACTGCTGAAGGTGCTCAAAGGTCCCTCAAGGAGGTTCATCCCAGCCACTTTTCTTATTCTAAGCGTACAGGGTCAGGGAGAGATAAGTAGTGAAATGGGCCCTGTGCTCTTTCTCTAGAAACTCAAAATGTTTATTAGCACTTATTCAACACACATGGTTTGGCAGAGGCCTAGTCTGTTGCTGTACTCAGTTCAGCCTTGCAACTGATAGATGTTTTAATTTGACTGTAGAGACTGTTTAAGAGCATCACCCTTATCTCTCAGGGTGTTTGCATGCCTCACCATTCCCCTTGATAAACTAGAAAGCCTGACTGTCCAGTCTGTGAATCAGCCCACAGCTAGGACACTTTTGTATATATTTTATATACATATTTTTATATGTTAATAAATGTTACAGCTACATTTTTAGCATACATCTGGTGCCCTCAGCCTTGGCCCAGCAAGCTAGTGTGACCAGCCAGAATGGCGCAGGTCCCATGCTGTGAAGAGCTGGTCTACTTGGTTGCTGCTGAGCAGGACATGAGGATGAGATCTCCTCCTCTTGTCCCAGGGCATAGCTGGGAGGTTGGGGTGACTTTGTTCAGGGAGGAAGACAGGAAGGACTGCTCTCACCGAGGCCCCTGTTGGCAGGATATTGCTCAGGGCCAGACGGCTCAGCAGGCCATAAGGCTGGGAGTCAGGGCTCAGCTCGGCCATGTGTGTTGGCTTCGATACTGGTTTGACATGAGCTCTCCTGTTCTCGTAACTAAATTTTAGGAGAGCCCTCTGCACAGCTCCAATATCCCAAGTGTGGGGTGGGGAAAAGGAGGCAGTCTGGGTCTCTTTTCTCCCTTCTTCCTCATGGGAATGAAACATGAAAGCTAAGTGCTTGCTTTTCTGAAGCTATTATTGGCAACCAATGCAAAATGTCCCTTTTCATGACAAGTAAATGACCTGCTAAGTACAAGCTATAAAAATTCAGGTCATGTTTTCTGTTTCATTAATATGCTGCCTGACAAAGCCTTTGCCTGCTGGGGCTCTCTGCTGGGGAATGGGAGTTAGAAAACCCTTAAGGATTTCTCACTTTCATTATAAAATAGAAAGGCAAACAGGCTTCTAAAGGCAAGGAGGCTCCCAAAAGACAGACTGCCTTTGTGTCCTGATCTCATGAGCAACCACAGAAGGAGGGAAGTAATGCCATTTACACACACAGTCCCAGTAATGTGGGGTCTGAATGCTTTTATGTTTTGCTAATAGCTGGGCCTGACTGTCCCAGAAGTCAATAGAAAGGTTTTCCTTGATTGCAACAGGCAGCGGACCAAAAATGTTATTCATCCACAGAATTTGTAAAGTTGGTAAGTAGCGGGGGGAAGTGCAGTAGGAATCAGAAAGAGAATCCAGGGGAGGATTCTCTCTGAAATGTTTTTCTACAAAATACTAACTACCATAGTCATTGGCCCAGAAAAATGCAGACTGTCATTCTTTCCACATAAACCTATCCTTCAGCAACCAGAGAAGGTGTTTCCTTGGAGGGAAAGCCCAAGGTTGGTTCTGAAGGGCATCACTTTTAGGTGCATCATCTATAAGGCTTTTCCATACAGAATGTAGGTAAATTAGGCCTTAGTTTACATGTGTGGCTAAGGCTGGATTAATCTAAAGCTGGATTCTGCCATTGTATAATTCTGGCAAATGCTTGGATCCAAGGTGCAAGCCCAGGGAGTCTGGACTTGACTGAGTTTGCAGAGCATTAGCTTTGCTCCTGATGGTGCTGAGAAGGACACATCCTGCTCCCTCTGTTGCATCCTCTAGACTTGCAGGGTAGCTGATGTGCTGGCAGTGGGGAGGTGCTGCCCTACCTAAGGCTGAGGTTTGCCTTTCCATCTCCAGGTCAGCCGCCCATTCCTCTCAACTATCCTGCTCCCTCAGCTACATGCTGATAGAGTGAGTTTCTCCTGAAGAGAAAGGAGGCGGAGATGCAGCAGAGAAATCTGGGATGTAACCTGACAGGTCAGTGCTGTTCAGAGGGTTATAAATATTTCCCCAAACCAACAGGTATTTCCAGGCTTGGCATCCAGTGTCGTGCTGCATTGCTTCCAGACAGAGGTGAGTTTTAGAGACCTGACTGCTCCATCCCCTTTTCTGTGCTTCTCACCACCATTTACCTGGTTCTCAACAGAGCTCTTGCCCCAAATGCCAAAGTTTTGGAGTTGCATTATCAACCTTATTCCAGGGATACTCAGCCTGCAATGAATGCATTGGTTCATAGATTATTTTTAAAGCCAGAAGGAATTGCTATGCTCATCTGCTCTGACCTCCAGCACACAGTGGGCACAGAAGTATTTATAGCTCTGTTTACAGCATTCTGCTCTGTATATAGGCAAATGAGGCCAAGTAAAGGGCAGGGTCCCTGCCCCAGTGTATGTTTGACAACCATAACAAGCTCAACTGCTTTATTAAGATATTGCCCTTAGTAAAGGGCAGGACAGGCTAGCCCTGCCAATTCTAGAGCATATAGGCAGAGAGTCCCCTCAGCATGGGGCTTACTGCACATACATCTGAGATGCATTTGCAGCAGAAGCAGAAATAATCTCTAGGTGCAAAGGCAGACACCTGGGAAATCCTGGGTTCATGCCTCTGTTTCCCAGACCCCATGTCTTGTCTCTTCTCTTTGGGGATCTTCTCTCCTATGTTCTAACCATATCAAAGCAGCCAACCAGGTGCATAAGAAAGGCCATTGGGTAAGATGGTTGAAAGGAGCCTGGGGAAGAACAAGACTTTGAGGGAGGTGTTGGAGATGATCAGGACAAGGCCACCACTGTAGCCAATGCAGCTGCTACAGCTCTGCCGGTATAATAATTCTCAGTGTGTTCCTGGTTGGTATTTGGAGCTGGGGACTAAGACACAGAGCACTCCAGCATGTCTTGGTGCTGCATCTTACATCTGGTGCTTGAATTGACCTTCCCAAAGCTCAAGCATTTTAGAAGATAAGCTCTCTTGTCTGTGTGCAATTGAAATCATTCAAACAGAAATAATGTTAATAAAAATCCCACTTCTCGAGTTCTGTGTTCATGTTACACAGTGCGCAGCCACAGTCTAGTCCACCTTTCTTTCCTGTGTGTAATTCTGTTGCCTTAGCTCTTGACATGTGGCAAGTGTCCGATCAGAAACCTGAGTATTAACTAGATTAGCTAGTTTCACTTCCAGTTTGATGTTTGGTTTCTCCCCATTAGCGCACCACAATTGCTTTTGGATTGCCAGCGCAGTGCAAGAAGCCCTTGTCATTCTCTTTCCAGTAAAATGGCAATCAGTGTTTCTTAGAATAAGACTTTTCATAGCTAAATTTTGTTAATGCTCTGATTGACAAGTGTCCCTTCAGGTTCAAAAATACCATGAAAGCTTGCCTTTTTCATAAGACTGTATCTGTGAGTGAACATGTAACTGACTGTAACATCCTATCTTGCTCAGAATTCCTAAGAGGGAAAGTAATTGCCTTTTTACATGCAGAAACGGTAAAGTCAGCTGGAGCTAATGCTTTGATAGTTAAGAGAATCAGTTATTAATGTTTTTACACGGAGGCAGCACAGCCACAGAGGCCCTTGTAACTGCGAATCTCACAGTCTTGCTCTTGGGCAAAGTATATGCAGTCGCCTTTAATCTGTTCCATCTCTCCACAAGCAGCTCACCCAGCAGTGTGAACAAATTGCCTGGAAATGTCGTCATCAGGCTTCATCTGGCATTATCTCCCCTTCTGTCTGGGTCATTGATTTCCTCATCTCCTCTTTCTTAAAACTCACATCATAGATTAATTTGCAGCTCTCCAGTACTGAAGCAGCTGCACGGTGCCTTCCCTGCTCAACACCAGCAGCTTTCAGCCTCTGAAGTGTCCTCTGCTGCTGCTCCAATGAAGACCTCCTGAACGTGTCTCGCGCGGCCTCCCTGCCTGCTGCATAACAGCATGTGCTCTGCCAGCTTTTGTTTCATCACACGAGAGCTTAGAGCTGTTCTGCTTTTGGAAATTGGGTAAGATTCAGTCTCCTTCCTACAATGACTCAGTGTGCTGGAGAAGTGCCTCCTGCCTTCTCTGACCAGCTATCGCAGCTCGCGGCACTCCCAAAGCGGTACCAGCCTCTCGCTGCCACCAGCTCCCCGGGGAGCGCCCTTGGCTAGCAGGGAGCTAAGGCTGCTCCACGCTCCAGTCTTATGATTGCTAAATATAGAGGCCATTGATAAATAAAGCAAATGCACGAAGGGTGCAAGAGCCAACAGTTATTGCAGTGTCTTTTTAGCTAATATAGCCTTTTCCTCTGTTTTTACTCATGTCTTTGTGGCCTTTCAACAGTGTCCTTCACATTTTGAGTAGACAAAATGCATCAAATAACCAGTTCTCATTGCGAGAGTTTCCAGGATCAGGCTTTCAATGTACAATTCAGCCCTGAAAAATTACTCTGTAAGAAAGCCTTGTCTCTGACACTGTGGGTCACTCTGCAGTTGCGCTGGACAGATTTTATTCCCAGTCTTGGTCTGGTGCCATCATTTAATAGCTAGGTACCGTTCAGCTTGTGTATCAGATTGTTGCTAAGCTGAAGCCAGCTAAGGCAGTTAAACTGCAAACTGTTGTCTACTGTAGGTTTGCACAGCTATTCCCGAGGATCTAATCTGGCCTGTAGAAACTTTCTTCTCTTGCATATCATTACTCCTAATAAAGTCCTCCCTTCCCTGAATGCTTGGAAATTGAGTGCATCTGACATGGAAATAAGTGCAAGATGGTGAGACCTCAACTGTGATTTACTCCTAAATTAATGATGATCTTAATGTAATTCCAGTCAAAGGAAGTACTGGATAAAATGAAGGTCTGCTTCCTTAGGGAAGCATGTTCTTCTATAAAACTCTGCTGATCTTTGTCTTTCTACAAACCAAATTGGTAGTCTTTGTTTTGCAGCCAAATTCCTCATCCCGGGCCTGGAATATTTATGGAAAAATATTTCTGGAGAATCCCCTATTATAAACAACATGGAGAGGGGAAGTATTCTAGGTATCCTACCCAAAACAAAGAGCTGCAGGCTGCAAAATAGAATGGAAAAAAGGCTCATCTCTTGGAGGAAAAAAAAGATCTTGATCTTGAGGCTGATGTTTGCAGTGTGTGCTCAGACTGAGTCACATGAAAGGCAAATTGAGATAAGAGCAGAGTCCTGCGAGAAGACTACTGATTTTAATCTTTGTATCCCTGCTTACAGGGTCTTTGCTTTTGAAATAAAAGCACCGTGCTTCCCCGTGATGTCTCTCTGTTAAAAGGTGGGTGCAGCATCCACCCAGAGTTTTCTGCCTATGCCTTCTCTGTGTATTTTATATATATAAAATATGTGTGTGTGTGTATATATATATATATATAAAAAAATCTTATGTGTTTTTCCTTCATAGCCTGTTTATAGACAGTCCTGCTCTGTTAGCTTGTCACAGTGCTCCTGCAGCTGTTACAGCCACACCATATCCCTTCTTTAGCCACGGTGCCTCTTAAGCAGTCACATGTGAGCTTCTGTTGGGTTTATGTAGTTGCATCTGAGTATCACTAGATGTCCTCTACTGCTAAGCAGCTTTATAGCAGTCTGTGCCAAGCACTACACAAATTTAGTGAAATGAATCTTGTTTAAGTTTTTTTTTTAATATAGCTTCATAGTTTCTAGTCTATAGCTGCGCAATGATACTCCTATAGGTATATAGCCTGAAGGAGTGGTCTACTAACTTTTACTGACTGGCGTTACAATGATAGCAAAGCTGTAGTATCGGTTTAATGCAGATTTGGAGACACCTGGCATGTCATAGGAGTTATTTTGCAACTATCTACGTTGCTGCCTATTTGAGACGGAGCCATGGGCAGAGCTCAGGCTTTGGTCTCCTTGTGCTCTTCTCCAAACTCAGTGCCAACGGTGAGGCCCACGAGGCTCTGCTCCTCTGGACTGCAGCGAGAGCAGCTGCACCAGCAGGGACTTTTACAGGCACGATCTTACCCGCTGCACTGCCGCTGCGGAGAAAAGCAGTACTTTGCACAAACGGTCCCGATTCTTCCTGCCTTTCCGCCTGGCTACGTGAGCGTGTGCGTTTGCAACCGGCTGCTGCGGCCCAGCTCGGCGCGCAGCTCGCCAGGAGCTGGCGAGAGAAGTGTCCTCGGCCAGCCTGAAAGGCAGCCGCTGGCAAAACAAGCTGCCTTAGCCGCTTCGGCTTTGCTATGGACAACGCGCAGCCACATTCAGCTAGCTCTAATGGTGAAGTATTGTGCAAGTAAGTAAAACACCTGCATCTTCACAGACGGTTTGTTTGACGTTTGCTCTGACCTGAGCAGTTCAGAGACTGGACAGTCACTTTAACCTATCATCTCTGAAGCTAGAACAGATGGCGAAAGAAATGTCAGGGGGAAACATTGGCTGAAGTTTCTAGGACTCTTTTTGCTTTGTATTAAGTTCTGCAGTTTGAAATTTTGCCCATTCTGCACTCACGGCCTCCAGGGGAGGGCTGGTAAAGGGGGGGCTCTTCGTGGCAACGGGGCTGTCGGCAACCTGAACCTGAAGTTTCGTTTGAGGGCTCGTTGGGGTGACTCAGCAGGATACAAAAATGCACTTAAACAGGAGTCGTACCGTGTAAGCTGTCAACCGCAGGAGCAATTCCCCTTTAGCCATGTTGTTAACTAATACACACTGCAAGAAATTTAATGCTGCCCCAGATACTGGCTGGAATCAAAAGAAAGTTTGAAATAAGAATTTTGGTCTTTTCCCCTTTATGTAATTTCAGTATTTCATATGTGCGGGAAGACTACTGAGAACTGAAGAATACCCAGGAGACCTGAAACTGGAGTGCAGGAGCCAGGACACGTGGATTTCCTCTCCAACATTACTGACTTTGGTACGAAATTCATCAAAGGTTTTCAGGTGTGGATGTCTGAATATTGGGCTACTTTTGATTTGGAAATACAACTGTCTCAGTAGAAGTAGAAATCTGCCTGCTCTGAATGGGGATCTATTTAAGATGCCCAAGTGCAAAGCCAGATGCTCAGATTTCAAGATCTAAGTCTGAAACCCTTGGCCTGCAAGGTGTCGGGACCGTAGTTTTCCCAGCACTTACTGACAGCATTTCCATGCCTCCAAGGGTGTACAAACAACCCACTGTGCTTCGCGGCAGCACGTGCATGCTTGGCAGCTTTGCCAGGATGACACTTGCTCATCACGGTCCGTGCTGACGGCAGAGAGCGGGACTGCTCGGAGCTGAGCACCTCCCTTGCCGCCCTGCATGCGCTTTGGCCAGCAAGGAAACTTGTAGCCAGCAGAGGAGTTAAGTTTGAATGATTGCATCAAATTCACACGCAAACCTGTGACTCCTGTTGACAAATGCTTGTCTTGCAAGCCAAGCCGTAGATTCATATGAACAAACTGTCCCAGTCCTCTGTTTTAGTCAGAGAAACTTATGGGGTTCTTCTGGACTCGTTTGCTGAGTCCTGAGACGGAGTGGGATTAGTGAAGAATTTACAGCCAACTAAAGCCAGCTGATCTGCAGTACGTGTTCGTGGCAGTACTCCTAGTTCACAATAAATGTAGAATAGTTTGTATTAGCTTAGGCCCCCTTTCAATGAAATGAAGGAGGCCTGCCTAGCGTACGTGTTACGGAGAGGGTCTTATTTGAGGAGCTCAGTCTTTGGGGCTTGTCCATTTGCTCACATGGTCTCTGGTGGGGATGGGGCACAACGGAGGAGTCTCGTTTGCTGTGCAAGGGGGTCAGCGCTGGCATGCTTGCCACGGGCAGCCCGGCTCTGATTGCCTGCTGTGTGTCTGTTCCCTCTCATGTCCTCAGTGCCTGCGGACCAATGCAGATTTCTACGTGGAGATGCGAGTTTCTTGTTCATGAAATGGCAACTTGCTTCTCCGCCTGCCTTTTGCCAATGTGGTGAAGTCTCTGGAGGTTCTTGTTGTGTGAATGTACAGGACGCAGCACAGTGCACGACTGCCTTGGGCAGATGTTTCCAAGGAGTACTACAGCGTAAGTAATGCTAATTTGGCAAAGGAGGGGAACTGGGGATGTTTATTTGCCTGTAAGAACCAATCCAAGTAACGTATCTGCTTTGCAAAGCAGCATGGAGAAGGGCCATGACCCAGCAAGGTAAGCCAGTCCCGCGATGCCGCGTGCCCTAGGCGCTTGGCACTGCCTGGGCATCTTGCAGGACTGTGGCCCAGGCGCTGCTGGGGGGAGAGAGGGGCAGAGCCTGACTGCCCGGGCCTGGCTCACCCAGGTTATGCTCGCTCACACAGCTGATCCTGCCCCCTGAGAGCCAGGGGTGTAAATGAGCAGGGGGGCATGTGTGCAGAAGCAGGACTCCTGCTCCGCGCAGCCGCGGCAGGAAGGAGCGTGGAGGCGAAGGAAACTGCAGGTGAGACGTGAAGGTGAAGTGTTGCTTTGGTTTGGTTTCCCAGAGCCAGGAAAGGGCAGAAAGAAGGGGTAGAAAAAGTAAACCTGTTCCCTGAGGTCTCACCTGGAATAAACCCCTGCGTATTAAACGCAGATTCCCTTATTGCGATAAAACTTGATAAGGCTTCTGTGTATTTAGGATAAAGATGTATATATGCATATAGTAGCCCGTTCTTATGTGCTCACGAGGAGAGCTGGCGAAGGCGCTGCAGCCCCCTTTATGTCAGCGTGCCCCCAGCTGCAGCCCCGTCCACCCGAGCCCGCCCTCGGCAGAAGCGATGCTTTCCTCTCCTCCCGCTCCTGCGGGTGCCCGGGCCGGCGGGCTCCGCGCCCGCCCCAAGCGCCCCCCCCCCCCGGGGCCGGGTCCCCCCCGGGGCTGGGGCCGCGGCCGCCCCCCGCCGCACTTAAGGCGCCGCCGCGCTCCACCTTAAGGCCGCGCCGCGGACGGGCCCATTCCCCGGGCAGGGGTTGGGGCCGCGCCGCCGCCCGGCCGCGGCGGGGTCGGGCGCCAAGTCCCCCAAAATAAAAAGAAAAAAATTAAAGCCCGCCAAAACAGGCAGCGGAGCCCGCGGGGGGTGCGGGGCCTTCCTCGCCGCGCGGAAACCCCGCGGCAGCAGCACCCAGCGCCGTCCCCCCTTCGCTGGGGCCCGGCTATTTATAGCAGGCGCCGCGGCGCTATAAGGGGCGGCCGGGTGCGGGCTGCCCTCCCGCGGCGGCCGCGCCGGGGCCGGGGCCGCGCCGGGCGGAGCGGAGCGGGCGGCGCTGCGCTGCGCTGCCCTGCCCGTCGCGGGCGCCTCTGGGCGGCTGCGGCGCGCTGCGAGGGCGCGGGCGGCCGCGGTGAGCGGGGCCGGGCGGGGCGCCGAGCCGCGGCGGCGTTTGGGGCAGCGCTCGGCGGGCTGGGTGGCTTGCGTTGTTGTGGGTTTTTCTTTTTCTTTTTTTTTTTTTCCAGTTAGAAGAGGGAAAAAACTGGCTTTTTTTTTTTTTTTTTTTAACCTCGCGCGGGGGTGTTTGATAGCTTTGTTGAGAATTACAGAGCTGCCGGGACTCTGCATACGAAACGCTGAACTGTTCAGCGATGCCCCTTGGAGGGGTGGGATCAGCGCGCTTGTTCTAGCCAACTTATTGTAACACCCATCTCTAACTGCTGTGGTTCCCCCCCCCCTTTTTTTTCTTTCCTTTCCTTTTTTGTTTTTTTTCTTTTTCTTTTTTCCCCTTCCGCAGCGTTCCTGCCGAGATGCGGAGCCCCGGTGCGGATGAGCGGCGCCCGTAGCCCCCTGCCAGGAGGAGCGGCCCGCGGCTCGCTCGCTCGCTCGCTCGGCGCCCGGGGTTGGCGGCGGCGGCGGGAGGAAGGGGCCATCGCCGCCTGCAGCCCTGGAGCCCGGGAGGAGGCTGCTCCTCCGGAGAGCTTGAACCCGCCGCCTGTCCATGGTACGGCGGCTTTGTGCGGCGGGTGGTTTGGGGCTGTGGGGGGGGGGGGGGGCTTGGGGTTTCTTGGGCTGGCTTTTCTTTCTTTCTTTCTTTCTTTTTCTGGTGAACGCTTAAAAATAGAACGTGAAAGGGCTGGACCGCTGTGGGTTGTGTGTCTGCCTCCTTTGAGTGTGCGGTGGGGAGAGGGGTCCTTCTGAATTACACTGTCTAAGGAAAGATGTTTATTAGCTTTAGGTTTTGTTGGAGTTTGGTCCCCCCCACCCAAGCATATTCGGCTGCCCAGTAATCTGTTTACTACCGCTTTCACGTTCTGGTCTTTGAATTGTAAGATTTCTTATCTTGTATTAGAACTGATTTTAGACTACTAGATACTTTTTGAAAGCTTCCAGATTCGTTCGGTATTTCATTTGTTTGTTAATTTGCTAGACTTCTAAAGGAAAGATGGGGATGCTATCTTTTATCGTAGAGGAACAAGGAGGGGATGCTTTTTACATCTTAATTTTTCTTTACTTTGGGAAAAAGAATTGAAATGCAGCTGAAGGACTGGGAGTTTTCAGCTCTTGCGCCTGGGATTACTGGTAATTAGAAAGAAAACCTATAACTTTTTTTTTCTTCTCCCTAATGGCTCCAGAGCTCTAGAAACAATGTTTAGAAATCCCTGTTTCCTAGACAGAGAAACTAATACATAAGGGTAAGCTGACTGGAAGTTGAGGAGCAAGTTAGAGTTAGACCCTGGATGGACCAGTTCCAGCATCGTGCACATTGGTGGTCTTAGGCTGGTGTAGTAACTATCTCTGTCAATCTGATTTTACGATCGGGACTTTATACTGTGGGCTTGTTTGGGGTAAAGGCTGGGGTTTTGTTAAAGGAGCAAACCCCACAGTGGAGTCGGGGCCCGTGTGAGACCCTCCCCTAGTACGGGCAATTGCAGCACTGCTAGGCACAAATCAACTGGCAGTTTTCTGCTTTGGTTGCTTTATGTTATAAAAGTATGAAAAGCTAAGCTATCTACTCCTTGGTTATTTTATGAGTCATCTAAAGTTAGGATTTTAGTGACAGTCTTAAAGAGATGCTGGTTACTGGGAAAAAATATCTATTTATGTCTGATGTAGAAACTGTTCATACGATAGTACTAATAACAAATGTACCGGCTTTTTATAGTCATACCTGTGTGCAGATGGCATTTTTATATTTTTGGTATGAAATTATCGGGTTAGCTCAGGTCCTTTCTGCACAGGACAGAGAGCTATTTCAAAGGTCTAAGACTGCATAGGTCAGCTATCATTATTTTTATTTGCGAGAGGTGCTTCTCTATTGCTCTGAGTCTGTTAGGACTATTACAAAAATAGAGTCCTATTAGTGTTTCCTTGTACAAAAATATTTTAAGGTAAGGTAAAAGAGAAGACAAAGGTGCAGCAAGGAAATGATGAAGCAGTAGCTTTAAAAAAAAAAAAAAAAAGTGACAGTGTAGCCTTGGACAGATTACCAGAGATGGGGTTTCCATCTGTGGTACACGAGCACCAAAATACAAAACCGCAAGCATCTCTTTAAATAGTGTAGATGGTCCATAGAAAATGGAAGTTCTTTATCTTACAGTTCTGCATCAACTTGTTTGACTTTCTTTGATTTTTGCTTTGCCATTCCAGCAGATCTCTCTCACAATACAGTGAGTAGCCTGGACTGCTGAGGGCCAAGCACCCCACTAGTGTCACTGCTGGATCAGAGGAGTTACAACGGGAATGGAGCTGGCGTGGCATCTGCTTTCAGAATTTATGTGAAAGGCAGCTTCTATTTGTTGAAGTTTTTGGTGGGTGTTTTCGCAAGCTCAAGATTTTTTGCAGAGGAACTAAGAATTAGAGAAACAAAGCTTGCCTTTTTCATTGGGGGAGCTCTTGGAGGGGGTTGGGTTGGGATTTTTTTCTTAAACTGGGACCGAGGTTAACGAAAGGGAGGGATAAAACCAGATTATCCAGCAGTTAGAGAGGGCTGCTGCTTTCCTTCTCTCCACATGCCTTTTGGCACAGAGAGAGACCTGCTGGCATTTTGGGACTGGAGAGAGGAGGAAAAGGATGAGCCCCATACCTGAGCTGGCGTTGTCATTGGCCAAGCAGTGTGCAAGGATAAGTAAACGTAAGACAAACAAATGTGGTGAATCGTTATCATAGCTGATATGCGGTGGGTTCCTTAGCGCTCTTTGTTAACTGTGAACAGAAACAGTGTCCTGTACCCGAGACCTGTGTGGACCCCTTAGTTTGCACCATGTGGTTTCTGTGGCCACCTGATGGCATCTTGCTGCCGAGACTATCAAGGCAGAAACTCTGTGCAGTTCTGCCTTAATTTTGGAGGACTCTTTGAGGAAAGCTGTTTGGCTTCATCTGTTTCTGCCCTTTCCTTTTTATGTTCTCTCTTTAGGTGTGAAATTTTTCTGTGGCTGGGTTCAAGCCAAGAGCCTCTACCTACCTCCGCTGGTTGCAAAACAGGCCCTCCAGGCTGACCTGTTGGTACGGGTGGGTTAATGCATTGAGATGAATTAGTCTGATCTATGAAAGTTTTAGAATCCAGACCTTGACTGGACCAGTCTAATTTTTCTTCCTCTGATTTACTTGCTTTTTGCTGCTACTGCAAAGCTGTTGGTACTGGTGACTCCTTGCTTCTGCCTTCTTCAGTCTTTGCAGCCTGTTTGGGGCTCTGGTGCAGTGTGTCGCCTCTGCGGTCGGTAGCTACCCTCAGTCTTAGCTCACTATTGCATCTTCTGCATGACCACATATCCCTTTTTCCACCCTTACCTGTGCTGGTTGTATGTAGGAGGAAGGGGTCGTACCTTAGCATGGGTATACGCAGCCCTCACAGCAGGGGACTCCTGGCTCTGCCTGTGAGATGGAGAATATTAACATGCATCCGCAATAATGGAGAGGCACAAGAGGCTGGTGTGTGCAGGAGCTTTCACTGTCAGAACTGAGCAGATCAGGGCTGAAGGGCCAGATTCAATAGGGGATACATAGAATTCATTTTCAGGCTTCCAAGACAGTGCTATAAACAGGACTGAGGAAGAGAAATGGTCTTAAAAGATATGGAAATGTGCTTGAAAGTGACTTTTCAAAGATCGGTGATATTATTCTTGGTGTCTGAGGCACCCAAATTTAATGAAATACAGAGCAGAAGGGGTTGGGAGGATTCGGTCCAAGTGAAAACAGAATGAGCGTGGGACTGGCAGATGGGAGGAACGCTGGCCCACTCCTTCGTGGAGTTGCTGCTACTTTCTGCTGTTGTTTCTTACAGAAGAGACTTGATAGAGAAGGTACTTAGTGGGGAGGGGGGAATACAGTTGTCTTGTCCTGCTAGAGCATCACCGCCTGTATTTTTTTCTATGGGGAATACCAAGTATTGAGAGGTAAGCAGCCAACAGCCCAGTAGGTCACATATTGATGGTTTACATCTAATGTAAATTTAGAGCAAATCCATAAACTTTAATATCTGTAATAAGCTATGACTGGCTCTTTCTGAGCAGAGGGGAGAAACGAACAGCTGTAATGTCAGGTGCTGGATTTCCTGGCATGCTTATTTTTGAGATTTATGACTCTTACTCTCTATTTGAGAATTTAGTGGAGCAATTGCTGATCCAGGCATGTATATATGAGAAAATGTCAGTGAGGGAGTAATACATATGGAAATCTTGCATAGAGATGTGGCAAACTGACTGCTGTTAGATGATGAAATAACTACAGATAAATAAAATGGATATCTGCTGAAGTAAGAATTGAGGGAAGAGGGTGGGGGAAGGATTGGGGGAGGCTATTTTTAATTAGTCTGCTGTAGTATTTATTACTGACCCTCCTCCAGATATTACTGCTTCAGACACTAATTCTTTGATAACTGGTGATTAGTGCTGCACAGGTGCATAGATTTTATCAGAGAGAGCAATCAGAGCTGGCTGAAGAGGTGGAAAACCTGTCTCCAAATATCTTCTCTGTCACAGGCAGTTAGGCTGAAATCAGCAACTTTTATATCTGTCTCTAACAGTGAATCTGCCCCTTATTCCACTTTTCTTCTCTCTGAAATGGGGTGATAAAGCTTCATCTCCATGGTGGGGAGGAGTGTTGTTGGGAGCATAAATATAGTAGTAAACACTGAGCTACCTCAGGAGACGTAGGTATTTTGAGAAGCTTTGGGATTGGATTCTCCTTTCTGCTACGTCTGTCTTGTGCCTGATGAATACTGGCCAGAAACAGCCCACAGAGTTGCTCAGCCCTTCTACAAGTGAGGCTTCTTATAATTTTTGGCTAAATCTTGACCTTCCTCGTTTGCATTTGCCTCTGGGAGTTTGTTTGCCATTGATCCCAACTCATGGGCTCGAGATTAGTCTTGAACGCCTTTCTCTTTCTGCTCCTACAAAGAGCTACTTGAACAGTGTGCTGACTCCCTTCTCCTGCCCCCAGATAACATGACGCCTGTCTTGCCTGCTGTGAGTTGTGTGCCTTTTTCTGAAGGTCTGCTTTGGAAAGAATGTTGTACCAAATGTGTAACTTTATGCAGTATGGTTAAAAACCATATATTATTCTCTTATCTTTCTCCATCCCTCTCAACCCCCTGCTTTATCTAAGCCTTTTTTATTGCTGCAAACTCCCTTCACATAGTTTCACACAAAGCTTCACTTCTGAATGTACAACAGTTCTTTCCCATACTAACGTGATAAATTTGCCTGATGGTAAGTTGGTGGCCCGTTTCATGGGGCCCTAGAAAATGGTGCCCCATTTCATGGAGGAGAAAATCCATGTATTTTCCCAAATGTGGGGGAAGTGGGGGAGGTGCCCTCAGCTGGTTTGCTCGTCTCTGTTCTCATTGTGCTTGGTTATTGCCCTCTCTCCCAGCCAACTTCTGATTGCATCTGCCTAGTTCTTGGTTTAGTGAAGAGCGTGATTGAGGGGCCCCTGAATGGTGATTAGCAGTGATCAAACATGGTGGAACATGTAGCGCCTGGTGTTCCTCCACTGAAGACCAAAAAGCTACTCCAAGTTTTCATCATCTAAGGTGAAAATGAGTAGAACTGCATCAGCCCCCCCTATGACTTTGCTGACAGCCAGTTTACAGTCAGCCTGCTCCCTGGGGTATGCTTTAACCTAGCTAAGTGTTTCCTGGGGTCAATTCTGTTACTCTTGTACGTGTAAGTAAGTCTTGGAGTGCTTTCTGATTTACTGGAGTGTAAATAAAGTGAGAAGGTCTCTCATTTACGAGCTCACTCATCGGCATATATTAGTAACGCTCATCAGCTTTTGACTGGAACTTTGATAGCATAATTACTCTAAAAGGGTAACACATTCAAAACTACCTCTGTGACTTTGGGAGTTAGATTCCTAAGAGTCTTAGTCACTGTTTTAAATAGGAATCAGGTTTTTAAGCTTCCCAGAATCCTGAAAGTTTTACCAAAAGACTTCTGTTATCGTGTCTTTAAAATGTCAGTTTCTAGGACAAGTGTGGCAGCTCTGCCACTCTACTTATTTCAGGTATTAACTAGGGAGGTTGAAGAAAGCATTCGAAAAATACTATGGCAAATAGATTCCAATAGGTAATCTTACTAGAGAGGTCAAAGATGTAAAAATGTCTATTTTTTGGGCATCTGACAGCAGGGTGGGCGTATGCATATATTTTCAGGTGTGTCTTTAGGAAAACTAGGAAGACAAGAGATAGCCTGGCCTTCACTGTAGACGGAGTAAAACATACGTTTCTCCAGATGCAAATTGGTGTACTGAATTCAAACAACTTGGGTTTGGAACAGTTTGAGTCACCAGGACAAACATGGTTATCAGAAGAAACAAATAGACTAAGAAAACAGTCTTGCGTGTTGTCATATTCATGTTTGCGTAGGTAAGACCTTAATTTGCTTTCAGTCTTAGATTTCTTTTTTAGGGGTGATGGATTACTCTTGGGTACTTGCGATACAATTTTTTAAGCACTCTTGGAACACTTTTAATGATAAGTATATTTATTTTGCATCATACCTGTGATATAGGGACGTGCTGTTTATTTTACAGTTGGGGAATTCAGGAAAGTAAAAGAAAGCACACAGGCTTATATGGGAAAGTCTGGAGGCAGACAGGCAGGAGAGTAGTGAAACTGGATCTCAATTCCCATGAAAACTGCCCAGCTCTGATCCATATTCTTTCCGACAGATTCCTCCTGGGTGGTTGAGCCAGCTCAGGGTATTTCCTCAGATAGATGATGTGGAGTTTTGCTCTTCAGAGGAGGAAAGTTCGGGCTTGGTGAGGGAGGGAGGAATAGAGAAAGAAAATGCATGTCTGGAGGATGATGGGGACCCAGGGACATCTCTCCAGCTTGAGGAGCCACCGCTGCTTCACAGCTATCAAAGTTTCCCAAATGTGGCACCGACTGCTTCATGGCAATCGAAACTCTGCTGCCTTGGCAAACCCCCGCTCTTCCTGTGCCTAGAGCCAGCCCTGCTTGCCTTCCCTGTTGACAGGGCTACTAAAAGCATCTGGGCTGACTACACTGAAGCCTTCTGCCTCGCAGCTGGAGGCAGATGCATCAGGATGGAGGCTGGTGGGAACAACGGGGCTGGGAGCAGGAGAGGCCCACCCGGCGTAAGGGCGCTGCAAACTCCGCTTTGTCTCTGCGCTGCCTGGGAGATGTCTCCTGCCCCGCTGAGATCTGCTTTCGCTCAGTGTCGAGCCTTTTGGGAGGCACCAGTGTTTCCTTTGGGGTGGTGGAAATTTGTACAGCTTGCAGAACGGATTTTTTTTGTTGTTTTTTTGGTTTTTTTGTTGTATGGTGAACAGTAACAATATGGGTTTTATTTCCCAGAATGTATTCACATTTATAGGATGCTATATTTAAAAAGGAAAAAAAATGAGTCATGGGGCACTGTGCTAATGCTCAATATTTATGTCTACCTCTTGTGAGGCTGAAGGCAGCGGGAGTTGAGTAACACTCCTGTGAAGTGTTTAGAGGATTTACGGATCAAACTAAAGCCCGCTGAAGTCAGCCATAAAACATGCTGTGCCTTATCCCGGGCCCATGTTGTGCACCTTGTGCTAGTTACAGTGAAGTGCTCTCCTTGAAAACCCCGCAAGTGCTCAGTGCTATCAGCTTCCCCAGGCCTTGGTGCAAGTGGCAGAGCTCGGACTCAAGCTTGCCAAGCCGAGGGCTGCAGCTGTGCAATGCCCTCACCGCAGTTGCGGAGAGCCTCGGCCGCAGAGCGGGGATGTCCCGCTGCCTCTCGGTCCCGCCGCAGCACTGGTGTCTGGGGCATGCATGGGAGCAGGCACTGCCTGCGCCTCCGCTGCGGTCTGCCAGGCCCTTTGCAGGAGCAGCTGTCCCAGAGAGAAATAAGGTTGTGGTCCACTGCAGTGCAAACTGCCAGAGCTCTCCTTTCAGCGCCTGCTAGGGGCACAGGGATGCCAGATTTTGGATACTTTCTTTTATGGCATGTCATGATGCTATTGAGTTCAGTTGACTTGCATTTAATTAAGTGTAAGGGGGGTTTTTTGGTTTTGTTTGGGGTTTTTTTTTGAAAGCCTCTTAATGAAATACTGGTCTGCCTGAGAGCGCCAATGAATTCAGCTTTCCAAGTGTCTGCCTGCCAGCATGGCTCAGCTCTGAGCACAGGTAGAGTAGGGGTTGGGGCTGGGACTTCTCTACCAGGTAGGCCAAGAACAGATGATGGAGATGGGCTTTGTGCCAAGCTGTGTGAACAAAGTCAGCGAACGAACGCCTGTTGTTACCAAATCTGCATTTTACAGGCACACCAAGTGCTCTGCAAACTCCTCTGCTTTACCCACTTATTTGGGAGGAGGAGTTGTAGAAGAGAGCTGAAAATAATAAAGTGAAATCTTCAGGTTTATAGGGGGGTTTTGAATTTTTTTTTTTAAGAATGTGTCATATCAATATGAAACTGAGCTTATTTAAGCTTTCTTCAGTATATTTTTGAGGGATATGCTGGAAAACAGAAGGGTGTCTGATGATGTAAGGCTGGTTTGTTGAACCAAATACTTGCTCATCTTGCCACCAAAAGAGGTGGTGAAAAGCTGTTGAATAGGGATCTATTTGCCTTGCTGAAAGCACAAAGCCTAATAAGAAGTCTGATATCCAATAGCTGGAACAATGACCCACCCAACCCAATGTAAAAGGATGCTAATGGCCATTCCCGCAGTGGGAGTCCTATCCACTGCCGCATGTCTCAAGGCGCCCAGTCACTCCAAAAGAGCAAATCAAACAGCACCACTCTGTGGCCATGTATTCCTCACACTTAAATGACTTTATGCAAAGTTTCAGGTTGAAAATCAAGAACTCAAAAACCTAGAAATGCCCAGGTATGGGTTCTTGAAGTAGCTCAGACTCATGTGTGTAAAGTTAGGGACTGAACCATAATGCATTATGTAATCATACCACTTTTTGCTTTCTGACTGCACTGTTCATAAGTAAGACTTAAATTCATGTTTCCATTTAAACTAAAAATGAACTAGCGCTGGCAGGAGGCATTTTCATCTCTAAGCTTGTGAGCTGTGACACAAGTCCCTTTACCAGTTGATTGTTGTGACACAAAGACTCCAAAAAGGTACAGAATGAGGTAAAGTAACAGGATGTAGATGGAATTTAATTTCAGGCTCATCCAGACATTGTTATCAGGTCTATCATCTATACTTAACATACCCAAATAACTCTTGAGTGGTCTGCAAAGACTGGCAATCCAACAGAGATTGTGATCTTCAGAAAATGTATAATCGATATCTTGTGTAATACTTGGTACAGTGCATTAGTGCCACCAGTGTTAGTACAAGATTTGCTGGGGAGGGGACATCTATCTCTACATAGGAATCATGGCATTCAATCCCAGAAGAAGCTGTCAAGGGCCTTCACTGAGCTGGTGCCATGGGCCAATGAATGGGGAAGGGGGAGGTCACCAAAGGAATCACTTCGGCTCAGAAGGACTTACGGCCAAGCTGCAAAGGGGCAGACTGGGAGTTGGTTTGATGGGTGTTGGCTTTAGGTGGGGACAAGAGTCCCCCGCTAATCGAGGAGAAGGAGACATGCCTCAGTGCTCTGGGAAAACCCCAAACTTTTGCAAATTGTTTTTGTGAAACAGCACCACATCAAATATGGACGATCTTAGCTCTCAGAGTAGGAAATGATCTAGCCATTAGTCTCTGTACAACCACAGCTCTACATCTGATGTGACCAGCCATGGCAAACAAGGCATGCATTGCCTGAGCCCATCCAGTGTCCACTCTGCCTCATTTCCACCTTGTTGGTAGCTGGGTGAAGGACTGTAATTCCAGATTGAAAATCTGAAGGTTTACTATTAGCCATAGTGACTGGGTAGGCTTGAATAAGTACTTGCAGCTCTTCCCGCGGAAAATATTTTGTAGCTCAAGGGCAGAACACTGGGAGAGACTTCTCTCTTTGTTTTATGCACATGCCAAGGCCTTTACATTTAGTCTGCAAACAGACACAGTAGTGTGCATGAGGAGCTGAGCGGGCCATTTGCTTTCCTGGGGTTTGGTCCTGTCTAAAAAGATACTGAACGCTCTGGTAAAAAGTTCTGTTGAGCATCGCTTCCTTTGTGCATTCTGCAGTATGGCTTAATGTGGCATAGAGAGGCTGATAAGATGCTGCATTAGCCCTATTCTGTGAGCTGTGAGTATTTTGTTATGTGAGATTTACCTGTGGAGTATTAAGTTTATCTTCTAAAGTTTGGCTTGCACTGAATGCCTGTGGAGCATGAAAAGTCTTTCATGTTAATCAGTAAAGTTTGCTAAGGGGATATATGATTTCTTATTCTTTTTGCAGTGTAGCAAGTCTGTTTAATTAAGCATGTGGGATTTGAATTATTTAATAATGGAACAGTATCTTTCTACTTTTGTGTTACTAAAGATCTCTGGCAACCCATTTTTATTCCTTGGATTTTAAAATTAAGAACTTCAGAAACTCTTTGAACCTCAGGAGGATGGCTTACTGGATCTGGGAGGGCAGAGAAATAAAACTCTTTTTCTAAGGCCTCCTGAGCACAGCAAGTCACTCCCTGTTGTTTACACACCAGTCTCACAAGAATATGGGAATAAATGTTAAGCTGTCAAAGAAAAGGAGAAAAATCATGTTTTCAGGCGCATACTGCGTAAAGAATTGGTTTGGTTTCATGCTGTGTAAGAATAATTCCTTTTGCAGCAGCAAACACTGGGAGGAATCCTCTTGTTTAGAGGTCAGATTGCCTCCTCCATTCCTAAAAGCCATGAGAAAAATAATAGTGGCTCTAGTTAGCATGGGCTTGGGAAGATTTGCAAGAGATGGAAGAGTAACCAAGCGGTGGGAAGGGACAAAGATGAATCATCAGAGCAGTGAAGGGTTTCCAAACTCAAGAGGTGGGTGGAGGTCTGCCATCTTTAGAGCAGGAAAAGAGGAGTTGGGGAAGGTTGAGGAGATGCCTGCTGGCCTTCTGTGGTGGGGAGAGGCAGGCAGCCCAGAGCAGGTTGTCCTAGTTAGCAATCGGAGGAGGGAGAGACTTGCTGACAGAGGCACTTGGCCCCAGCAAGCTCCTGAAATGCCTCCCAACCTAGAGCTCTCACTCTCCAAGCCCTCCTGACCCCAGGCTAACGTGCACTAATTCCTGTTTTAAGACCAGTGCACTTCAAAAGCTTTGTCAAGTGGGGGGTGGGTGGACACAGTGGGTGGAGCTGATGACCCAAAATATCATTTCCCCTTCCTAAGGCTGGGCGTATACCAAACTTGTGTGTCTGTGTGGTAAAAGAATATGAACCAAAAGTGCTGAGAGATGCAGTGGTTAAATTGAAACATGCTGTGGCAGGATGAAAGTAATCTTGTCCCTTACCAGCCCTTAATGCTTTGGGGCTTTATTTTTATTTTTTTAAGTGGCTGGAATCCATGCCATCCCTATCTATGCTTTTGTGCTTTTAATAGAGAGAATTTTATATGCAGAAACATGTCAGGACGCTGTCAGGGGAAGTCATCTCATGTTATGTTACTCAAGCTCACAAGGTCAAGATAAAACATAAGGATATCTATAGTTATCTTTCAGTTCAGATTTTATTTTTGCAGTGTCCTTGACTGTACTGAAGCATATGAAAAAAAACCCTGTGCGGAGTGAATGTTCCTTAGCAGGAGAACTCAGTGGTTCAAAGAAGGGCCAGATCCCGATTTCTTGTTCTTTCTATGAGCCTGATATTTAAAAAGTGATACACAAGAGATGTAGCTGAGTTGCCAAGACTAACTAAGGCTAGCGTTTTGTCTTAGCGGTGTTTAAAAATAATGGCACCCTACAGACACAGGGATGGCAAATGAGACCACATGACTTTACTAGGAGGTAAAGTAAGGTCAGAGCAACACAATGCTGCAGCCCAGTATTTTGAGGAAAAGACCTTGATGTCTCTACCCTGCGGTGACTGCAGCAGGATAGCTGTACATCCTAGCTGTGTGATGAATGGAAGGAAAAATGGATCATTCTAGGCACTGAAGGCAGAGCCTAAGCATTTCTATGAAACTTCTCTGCAGAGGTCTACAGGGGATTAAAACTCATGAGAATCAAAGCAATGAAATGTGTTTATGCTAACACTCTGGAGAGCAGAGTAACTGAACCAAGACGATGCCCTGGCAGAACTAGTCAAGGACCAGGGACTCTTCTTTGAAAGTGGCTCTCACTTTGACCTCGGTAGTCTAGGTGAGCCTGACCTCAAACTCTATCCAGTTACTTTGTTTTGTTCAGTTCCCGCATGGTGTTATGTGGAAAATGACTCTTCCCGTTGGCAGAGTAGAGTAGGAGTTGCGCAGGCTTGTGGGAGCTAGCACACTGTACGGTTGCGCGTGTAACAGCATGTAGCACTGCATAGTTGTCAGCTGGTCAGGGTAGCCACGCACATCTCATCCCCCCGGGACAGCTGTCCACAGAGAATCTGACCCCACAGTTTCTGGACATCTGCTAGTATAATAATAACAATGATGTAACTGTGTGGCGTGTTTCACTGATGGGGATGCTAGAACCTTTATATATGGAAAAAGCAGGAGAAGTTACAGTTCGGTATGGGAAAGATGCTTTGCGGCAATGAGGGGTGTGCTTCTCCCTTTTCCTTTTAATTGGCAAATAGAAGGGATCTGTTTTATTAATGGAGATTTTTTTTCTTTTTAAGTTGTGAGTGATTTTCTGATGTGATTACACAGAATAGTGGTGTTTGGAGCCCAGCTGTGGTGCCTCAGTCATCCAAGGTGCTTTGAGTGCCATAGACTTTTGAGGTATGATTTTTCATAGCATACTAATCTAGTGAAGTGCTGTAGACTCATTTGCTGGCACTGTTTACATCCATAATGCAGCACCACCTGCCAAACCATGGAGCATAATGGAAGTGTTAATGAACGCATGTATATACCCTCCCACACTGCTACCAGCTGAATGACTTTAAAAATTGAGGCATGAGGGTTTAGACTGAACTTAGAAGGAAAAGGCTTAGTGTTTCCTAATGTAGGTCTTTGCTGAAGTTGAGGTGGTGGCCCCACCAGCCATGACCCCAGCCTGCCTGCACAGTTTTGAATCAGTTATTTCTGGCTCTGAATTACCCTCTGGAGGCATCTGTCTCTTTGCACTGAGTGACTGCAGAGGGAGACCACCTAGCTAACCTAACCAGCTGTGGTAGGGGTCTCAAGTTGGGTGAATTGACCTATAGAGTGGTTTCCAAGATGTGTTGACTTTGGGCTACTTCTCTCTAATATATGGAATTATCCAGTCATGACACCAAAATAGAAACCTGAACAACCAAGAGTAAAGCTGAGGTACTAAGCAGCGCTGACAGGTAAATGCTGGGACCTGGTTAACTCTTTTCTGACAGAAAGCCAGCGCTGTGTGCGGAGGGAGCTGTGCCCGACTCTGCTGCTGACTCGCATACACGCAAGCTGTTCCTCTCAGGTGTTGGCAGGGCAAACACGCTTGAGAGGAGCAAGGACTTGAGTCATGCATTTTTAAACTCTGTTGCTCAAGGGTGGTTTGGATGGTTGCCCGCTGCTTCCTTAGCACCTGTTTAATGTCTGAGCGTTGAGGTGTGCCTTTGCCATGGGGAGGGCCTGCCTGGACTGGAAGGGAGCACAAGGAGGGCAGCAGGGCAGGGAGCCGGAGAGCAGCCCAGGGTATTGAGGAGAGGAGCTCAGGAAAGGTGCCAGGGTCAGCCTGGCCCGTGGTTGAATGCTGGTGGTGTAACTCACCATGTCCTCAGCTGGGGTTGCGGGGGGAGTTGTGGCGTCGATGCGTGTTGCCTTGTATGGGGCAGAGAATGGGGCTGCACAGCCCTTGGCGCACTGCTTCTCGTCCCCTCTGCGCTCGCAGCTAGCCCCAAGCTCTGCCCATGGCTCCCCTTCAAGCAAGCCTGTTGAATTTTCCAAGTATGGAGTCGCCTTCCCAGCATGTCGTACGTAAATAAGAGGCACATGCTCTTGGCAGCTATTGTAATGAGCCTGGAAAAAATGACTATAGGTCCTAGTCCAGTGATGAGATTTTGGAGTCTAAGTGACAGAGTAATGACACTGACACAGAAGATGCCTAGAAAACAGCCTTCCACACAGTTCTAGGATTTGTAGCCCTTAAATTCTGTTTAAAAATGGCCAAGTATCTGTGTAAACCTGAAGATAGCTGTTCCTTTGTCTTCTGAGTCCACGTTGGCAAAGCTCTGCTAAAACTCCAAGCTTCAGACCTGCTTGGATGTCACCGACTAGCCGGGGTGGGGACTGTGCACTCTTCTGTATCTGTAAACGAGCATTAAATGATCTGCAGGTAAGCAGGAGGACTGCCCTCAACTCAGGAGTCTAGTAAAATTGACAGAGCGCCCAACACAGCCTTTCTTTTGCCCTGTGGCCTAAAAGTGTTGCCAAAAAATCTGTGGTGCTCTGTAGCTCACAGGTAATTCAAGGGAGCATTGGGGTCCATACACATATTTTTCCATAATATGGACAGCAGTAGTCTTTTTGCCTAGAAAGTATGTATTCTTGAGTCAAGTTTTGGAGACTTGCAGTAGAGCAAAGGTTTTGGAAATAGTCTTGAGATCCCCCCTCTTCTCGCTTTCTGTGTCCTCTTCTATTGCCCCCAAAAGACTCAGGCAGCATCATCCTGGGACTTCACAGGACTCACTCATCCCTGCGCGGAAATGCCATTACCAGGGACCTTCCCAGCCCTCAGCTCTTCACAGCTGCCTGAAGAGGTGTTTGCCAGGAGGGGAGGGAGTCTTTAAAAAGCCATTTACATCCCCAAAGACGTCTGGTAGCAACAGTAGAGATGTAAAAAGCATTAAATACCAAACTTGAGCCTGACTGGAAGACAAACTTGGAGCCAAGCATGTTCATTGATTTATGAGGAGGGTGACTGGAATGAGGTGTCCTTGCACCCTTTCCGTCCATAAAGCATGTCCAAAGCAAGCGTCGGTACCAGGCAGTCTCTGCCTCAGCTCAGCTGTGCCCGCGCTCTGCACGGCGTGACGTCCATGTGACCGCAGCATGGGATTGGGCCGAGAATGGCTGCAGCAGCCTGGGCTATTGCTTTGGAAACCTTGCTAAGCAACGTGACAGATTAGAAAGACTACCGAGGGCAGTGGATTTGGAGTCTTTTTATTGGTGTGTCAGCAAGCCGTGATGTGTAGGAGGGAAGCTGCCCATTTCCAGGGATTGTGTGAGCAGGAAGGGCAGTATTGGAGTTGCAATGCACTTCCTCCATGGCGGGCTTGTTCTTGTTGTGTTATCTCTAGCTGGGCAGGGCAGGAGAACATCTTGACTGTCTGATTTCTTGCTACAGTATGTTTAGGTCAGCTTCGTGTTTTCCATGATAACATAGGAGAGGCATTCCTGGCCTCACTAGTATAGAATTTTCAAGAGTAATACAGGAATCCGTCATCCCCTGATGGCTCCCAAGAGCTTTGGAAATAAATGAGTAAGGAAAGGGATGTTGTATTTAACTACACAAGAAGCGATGGAAGTAAAGGTAGCTGAGCCATCCACTTCCTCCATCTCTAGTCTAACGTGCAGGGATGCTTTCGTTTCTTTACGGAACGGTTGGAACAACCTCAAGTGGACAACCCTGAATTAAAATCATACACTTTTAATCAAGGTTTGATAAAGGAATGGCTCTTGTGGAGCTTTCTGTTAGCTTCCAAGTTGCATATCTGGATCCTCCTACAAAACCGCTAGTGGCAGCGCTCCAATTCGGCAGATGATCCAAACCTGACTTAAATGTTTTAAAAAATATCTGGCCTCTACATCTGACTGTTGGCTTGTCAGAATGACAGGAATCTTCTTACATACTTTGAAAAGAGCACTAAATCACAGAGAGAAACACGCTGAGGATTAATGGAGTTGTTGTGGGAGGTAGAGGAGGGCTTGGGGGAGGGAAGTAGAGTTCATTTCAGATGACATTTGTCAAGGTGATTGATGGGTACTGTGCTCTATTTACATGTAGATCAGAACACTGACAAGCACATGCTTAAAAGTAAATATAAATGAACCTTCAAGCCCAGCCAGGCCAAGGGAAAGCTCCTGCCATTCGTTACAGCTCAGTGCTACAGTGAGGGCTCTTCGTTACTGCCTAAAAATTCATTTGGGAGGGAGTGGGAAGGGCAGCCGCCTACCACCCAAGTAATTTTCAGTGACGTGGTTTTTTATTATTTTTTTTGTTGTTCAGGCTATAATTTTATGTTTCCTGAAATAACTACCAAGCATTCATCAGGCAGCTACTGCCTTTAGCTGCCTTTTGTGTGAATCTCAAGTGCTTCATTACTCCCCCGGTGAGTTTTCTTTCTCTTACAGTAAATCTGAGCAGCATCTGTGTGGTGGGGGAGGTGATGTGATCTCGGGTTGAAGAGAGAGAAGAGGTCTGGCTGTCACGGAAAGGCAGTGAGGAGTTCAGGGAGTGCTGCCCTTGGGGTCCAGCATCTTTTTGCCCTGGAGGAGAAGTCAAGACACTACTTCCAAGACCTGCAGCTACCTCCCCCAAACTCAAAATCTGTCCAGTTGCTGATCTTTATTCCTGGGTTGAGGATTTCATTTTTAAACAACAGTCAGCTTATAACTTTCTTTTTTCTTTCTTCTTTAATAATGCTCTGATAATGCTTTGATCACTGCTCCAAAAGGAGATGCCTGTAATTTCCTGTACAGGTCTTGCTAGGTGCTGGGCTCCATCAGATCTCCTGGAAGCTGATAGGAGTTGAGAGCACTCTCACCTGGCAGGATTTTTCTTATTAAAAAAATCTCAGAGTTAAAATTTCACTTGGATTCTGAACAGTTTAATGCCTGACGTACAAAGGGTGTGAGGCGCTGGCTTCCCTCGGGACTGATCTCTTCCATACTGACTTCCCACACAGTCCAGCTTTCGCCCTGTGCATCCTTTTTGAGGCACTGACTGGGCAGGAAATGCAGCAGACTGGAGGAAACCTGGCTGAGAGTTAATCATTTCTATTTAATAATAATTTGTGGTGGTTGTCCATACACCTGCAGGTCTTGTGGCTCTCAAAGGTTTGGGAGACAGTCATGCCAACTTGAGGAAGTAATTCCTGAAGTTTGTTCAGCTCTGACCAGCATGACTCTAGGGAGGCAGCTGCCTCCAAAAGGGCATGCGCCGTGTTTCAAGGGTTCTCAGGGGCCTCTGGTCCGAGGGATTGGCTGTGACATATGAAGGCTGAACTACTTTGGTACCTGGCTAGCTTCTCTGGGTGTGTCATGGTGGTTGTAGGGCTCCAGCCAGCAGCCTACAACAGGAACAGAGAGGGAAGTGTTCAGATCTTGAGAGTTTCAGCCCTGGAGGCATTGCACGGAGCTGCTAATGCTTGCAAAGTGGCTGGCTAAAAGGGTGTAAGCAAGTGAGCTACGGCTAGGGGAAGAGTTGTTATTTGCAACTGTAGGAGTAGTTGACAGACTCGGTGGCTGGTAGTCTTCCTCTGCCTCAGGTAAGGTTGGTGTCTTCAGGTACGCAGAGCTCTGGCAGGGAAAAGCTATCCATGGATCAAAGCAAGCCAACGGCAGACAATCCCTTGGCCATAGGCTGGTCAAATTGGTCAGCATAAATATATATATGAGGTTAAATAAGCTAAATCTCAGCCTGTTACTATGGGGGGCTGCAGGCTTACTGAAGATGTCAGTTTTGGAGAGGTGCAGCAGAGGAGGGAGCTGGTCGTTCCCGCACAGACCCTGCTCTAGCTTTCTCAAGGTTTCATAACAGAAATGAGCAAGTTGTGTCTCATGTTGCTGTGGAGACAGTAAATCATTGTCATGCTTGGCTTCTCGGTGAAGGAGCCTGTGTCTTTAATTGCACTAACCTCCCCTGCAAGTCAAAGGCTTGAACCTGCACCCATTTGCCTGTTGCAATGACTTTGGCCTGAGAGCTCTGCCTCCCTGAGAACAGGACTGGAACCGTGTATATGAGCGTTAGCATGTCCAGTATCTGAGTTAGATTTTATTATGGTGGTACATGGCCACACCTCTGCTTGGATGAGCAGAAATTGTAATGCTTTACACAAGCTAAGATCTGCCCCGCTTATATTCAGGATGAGTTTTGCAATGGGGATGGGGGTCAGATACACTATATCCATGCTGCAGTGTCCACTGGGGCCTGGTGGTCCAGTCTCATGGATTTGCTGAATTTCTCCATCCTCAGTACTTTTATATTACTTGGCTGCTCTAGACGGTTAGCTCAGCCCTTCTACTCCAACTCCACTTGCAGACAGATAAATGATGTTTTAAACATCCAGTCCATTCTGCTTCCGTATCCAGTAAGAGATCATCCTGCAGAGAAGGACTCAACCTCAGTGATGCTCTTGGGTCAGCATTTCTCTTTTTCTTTGCTATCTACCCCAGAAGTAGCCACATTTCTGACTGGCTCAGTGTCTCAGACTTGTGGTGTCCGGACGGGGATCTTGCTGGCATGTATGAAGGAGGCTGTATAAATCAGCCTACTTCCCGTGACTTAAACAGCCCTGACAGCATGCATCAGCCCAGCGTATGAGTTGTTCTTTTGGCTCCTTCAAAATAAACAACTATATAAATTGTAAGATGATTATCATCAGAGCTCATTAGCTTAATACCACATGCTGCTTTGTATTCAGACAATAGATAAAAAAAGGTCTGCGCTTCATTTTTCACAATCAGATTTACAGCAAACACGTTTATCCTTGCTCCCTTCTTTCCCTTTCTGAGGACTGTGTCAGTGCTCTTGCCGAAAAAGCATGCAAATGAGCCCGAGCCTTGTGCACTCGCCTGTGGCGACATAACCAGCTAGTGTAAAGCTCTGCACACCTTTGGGAGCATTTAATGTTTTCCAGCAGGTGACATACGTTGTTTTTAAGGTTTGATTTATTGGCTGGTGTGGATTATAAGCTCATCAATGCACGAGCTGTCGTCTTTCTTTGATTGTCAGGATAGGGCAGGTGGAGGTGTAGAGGGATTGAAGTATTTGGATTTTAGAGGGTTTTGTATTCCGTACTTGTATGTTGGGAACATGAGACCTGCCATCTCAGTAGAAGGAAGAGCGTTTTCAGGAGGATTACTGAGGTCTGGTGAAGATGTTTCCCTGTCTGGCTTTGGATCCGAGTGTGTCTTTTGGGTTCGGAGGGCACAATAAGGCTCCTTAACAAACACGTGAGGAATCGGAGCAGTTTGGCAGCTGTCTCGGCAGTCAGTTGTCACGCAGTCCCAACCTCCAGAAAGCTCTTCTGTTCCAAGTGACCCAAGTAACGGGCTTCTGCCCTGCAGCAGCCTCCAAAGAGTGCTGCTGGGGAAGGCCGTCGCGGCCTCGAGAGAAAGGCCGCGCTCAGAGGAAGGTGCCGTTTTAACGGCACGCCGAGCGTGGGCGAAAGGGGCCGAAGCAGCTTGGTTCGAATCGCTGCTGATGCCGTAGAAAGGGCCTTGTAGAAACGTTTAAACTCTGCTACCTCCTGACACTCTGACAGAAGTTTTCATCTGCGCATCACCTAAAATATGTTTTTGTGCTCAACAAACCAGCTTACAGCACTTTGGTTGGTTGGTTTTTAATTTATTTTTGTTCCTTACCTGCCTGCCGCCCCCGAATTCAGTTCTGGCTGCTTCTCTACAAGCTGTGTAATTCTTAAATCTGGTAACTTAGCCAGTTTAACCAAACTTTTGCAGACACCTGGAACCAAACGCCCTGGCTCTACCCATGCATGTGTTGGGCAGAGTCACAGTTTGTCCACTGGGCTAAATATTACCATAGTACTTGGGGAAGTGCTTAATGCAAGATGAGCTTGAGGCTTCTTAGGAGCGAGTTAAAGGGGTTGGCGAAATGTCTGTGAAAATCTAACACTTGTCTGCTGAGCAGTAGCTTGTGGTTTTGTGATGAGGTCAAAAATTCGGCACAAACGGGATATGTTGTTTCACATCTGTGGCCTTTCCCCTACCATACGAGTACAATTGCTCTTTCACAGGGCCTGTCCGGAGGCAGGCAGGGCGCTGACTCCCCGGCACTCCGCAGGGTAAATAAATACGGCTGAAATCTTGGCCATGGGCAAAGCAAAAAAATGCCATCGAATGCGCGGGGGTTGGGGGTGGGTTTTGTCCAAGGTCTCTGTCCTAAGGAGCCTGTGAAGAGTGTCTGACCCTAGCAGAATTGCGCTGAAAGAAAACTTGGTCTTCCGAGCAAAAATGAGCAGTCTCGTTGAAGTTCATAGCTTCCTGCAAGCTTGCAGCTGAGCACGCTGCTTGTCGACAGTGTGATCTTGTGAGACTTTGACGGTTCGTTTGCTACCTCTTCCCTAGCTGTATGTGTAAACAGGAGGAAGTCATTTACGTGCCCCAGAACTGGAATAAGAAACTTTTCCTTGGGATTAAGATGAGGCTCTGAATAACCCAGGTGGAGAGGTCAGCTGGTGCCTCGTCTCCTTCTCCCTGTCCAGCTGCTGTTGCTTGCCATGGAAATGCTGTTCTCAACAATTTCTTCAAAGATAGTTTAGAAAGAAGGTGACTTGATGTTTCTTCTTGCTCTGAAAATTTTGACTTGTCTCAACTTGGGCAAGAGACTTTGCGTTTCCTCATAGCCTCAGTGATCTCGCCTGTGTGATAACCTTCTTTCTCGCTCGTACAGGGTTTTCTGTTTACAGGAAAAACAGTTCCTTTAAATTGAGTTCAAGGAGAAATGTCCTGTACATGATCTTAATTAGAGGTCAAGGCATTCAACCTACGCAACATATGGATTATGCATTCTGCAAGTTATTCCTGTATTTGCAAAAGTCCCTCGGGCACAAGCTGCACCTTGTTATCATACATAACATGGTGTTGGGGAGGAAGGAGGAGAGGAGATTCCCTCATTTAAAAAGTTGAGGGATTTTTCTGTTATGGCATTGAACTGTGACTGTAGCTGGGGAGTTGTGTGCTTGTCAATAATGTGATTATAGTACAGTGATCAGAGGCAAGAAATAGTGAAGAAACGTGTCCTGGTGCCTACCTTGTGGAGAGAAAAAAGCACAAGCGTACAGCATGGTGGATCATTGCCGTTTCATTGCCTTTATACTGGTATGGGGCATCGCTGTGCTCCGAGTGTAGCTCTCGAGGCACGCTTCAGGTCGCTGCTGACCCTGGATATTTCGGGCAGACGTATTTTGGACTTGCAGCCAGAACTCCATGGGCTGTTCTGGCCTGAGGTGATCTTTTTCCCCTAAGTAAAATTTAAGCTCAAACCTGAATGTTCGCAGCTACTTTTGTCTCCTTTCATGTGTTTGCCTGCACGGATGGGAATGTGTGTGTTGGGAGGGAAAAGCTGATTAGTAGAGCTGTGAAATGACTGTGAAAAGCCCTTTCTCAAGGGATGGGGGTCTCCTGTGTAGAACAAGGAAACTGGGACCTCCTAGCATACTAGGTGAAAAGTGTCTTTATGGTTCAGTAATTTGAATTAAACTGAAATAGTGATTTGGAAGGAAGGGACTAGAGAAACCAGAAACTGAACTTTGAGGTCAGGTGTCTTCTTCTGTGTGGAATCAAACCATTAGGGGGTTTACGTTCTTTCCAAAAAATGGTTCACATTGGCTTTTGTGCCTTTTTGGAAATGAAGAGTTAAACATTTTCTTTGTAAAGTAGCAAAAAGAAACAATTTCTGGAAAAATGGTTTTGCTCTACTATAGGCTTAAATAAAATGGGAATAGTCAGTGGTCCCCTGGTCATTGGTGCCCTGAGACATCTCGGCAGCCGGCAGCGAATGGTGTGGAATAGCCCGGTTCTCGCTGCCACCTGTCAGCTTTGACCCAGGCAAGACTTGGCAACATGAAGCCAAGGGTGACTGGAAGGTCACCAGCAAAACCAAAATGGATCGTGGCAGGTGCCGGCGGACGGGCTGCTGCTTGCAGAAGTATCGGCCGGGGCTGCCGCCTGCGCTGTAAGGTTTGCATAAAGAGAGCTGGTATAAAGGAAGTGAATTGACCTTTTTTTGAGCCTGATCAGAATTAGGGTGGGTGTTTGTTTAAAAAAAAAAAAAAAAAAAAAAAAACCTCTTGGAAAATGGAATGGGCACTAAAATTTTGGAGTTGACCACCCCATTTCCTATGTGATTTGAGTAAGCATCGTTGTTGCCTGCGCATGGCGGGAGGGCAGGAGAGCTGCCTTTCCAAGCGGATGTACAGAACTGCTTGCCAGACTTTATTTTGAATAAGCGGTCGCTGTTATTGAATGCTGAAACGGCCAGTTCAGCCAGCGGCTGCCTCTTCTGCTTTCTCAGCACAGAGACCTGGGTTATGCACACACCCAAGTGTCAGTGTCCAGTTGCACCCGGTGTATTTTCCTCCTTTCTTTAAAGAATCGGTTCCTCTGTGGTTTACCCGAGATGGCAGGGAATCTGTGACCACACTGCAGGGGAAGCTGGTCTCCTGACTCGCGCGGCTGTGTCATAGCCACAAAAGCCAGCCTTCCTGCCAGCGCAGCTTTTAAAAAAAATTAAAAAAAAGGCAAAACAAAAAACACCTGTAGTTCCTGGCCTGCTGCCGGCTGTGCATGCTTCTTGGTTTTGTTTCTCAAACTTTAAAATGAGAAAGAAGAAAGAAGCTAAGTGCTTTTTTGTCTGTCAGCAGAGCCCGGACCAGACCTTTAGCTCCAGTTTCATTTATCACAGCCTGTTCTGCATGCAAATCTGGCACCCAGCAACCCAGCCCCAGAATGTGATGCTCTATTTAATGTTTGCTGTACACTGAGTTAAGCAGTGAAGAATAGCATGGTTCCAGCTTCTCAATGGGATTTGGTCTCTGGCAACTGGAAATTATTTGGAACTTGACAGCTGCATTGACCCGGGGTGATTTTTGGCATGGCTGTGTGGGCTCAGTCCCTGTAGGAAGGATATTCAGATGATAAGACTTCCACACACGCATATTTGGCGGCAATTAGTAATCCCTGTAGACAGGGACAGGAGTAAACAAGCCAGAGCAGCGAGGCCATCTGCGCTTCTAAGAAGTAATCCATCTGGGTTATGGTAGCGGTGGTTGGGAGCGTAGATGCTGCCGTCCTGTCCAAAAGGACTGTGGACATCAGAGTGCAGGACCAGAGAGGATAAATCCTGATGCACTGCCTTGGCATACTCCCTTCATTCCCGCCCCTGCGTTCCCGGGTGAAAAGACTGTCTTGTGCAAGTTGTCATCTTTTCATTGCCGATGAATGATCTGAGACGATCTCTTTCTCCAGCAGGTTTAACGTACCAGAAGCATGGCTACAAGTGCCGTTCCCAGCGAGAACCTCCCCACGTACAAGCTGGTGGTGGTCGGAGATGGTGGTGTGGGGAAGAGCGCTCTCACCATTCAGTTTTTCCAGAAGATTTTTGTGCCAGACTATGACCCGACTATTGAAGATTCCTACCTGAAACACACTGAAATAGACGGGCAGTGGGCAATTCTTGATGGTGAGCAAGCTCCTCTCGCGTTACTCTTTCCCTTCTAACTGCACATAAGCCCAAATGGACCTCAGTGGCTTTTACACCATGCTGTGGCCCTGTGGTCCTCCTGGTCCACAGTAGGCTCTTGGGAATTCTAGTGCAGGTGGTCCCATGAGCTTCTGGATTTGGTTTGCAGACGGCCTCCAGTAAAGCTTCTGCTTCCAGGTGTGGTGGTTCCAGTTCTGCACAGTATTGCTTCTTGTGGGAGCGTGAAAAGCTATAGATCGTCTAGTGTGGTGGTTTCCAGACTCCTTGGATTTGTGATATATTGTCAGTCCTCAAAATAACTGAGGGGTGCCTCTTTCAATCCTCTGCAGTTAATAAAAAGGGTTAGGTAGCGTTATGTAGACAGGCTGCGTGCCACTCTGGCCACCTCCTCTGTAACAGTTCGCCTACAGAGCCTTCAGCGAGGCTGCCCTATGCTTGAACAGCACTAGGAGGAAGAAAAATACGGTATCGTTTCTTTTTAAAACTGTGCTTTCTCCTCTGGAGTGATGCTGAGTTCAATTTGCTGCACCAGTCTGGTGAAAAACTCCCCCCAATCTTGTTAGAATATAGTTTTTGATCTGCTGTTTGCATAAGGACTTGCTGTAGTAAGTTAAACCTCACCAGGAAACAACCATCCCACAGCTTTGCAAACTGAGAACTTCACAACGCGAACTGTAGAGTAGGTCTGTGCACCAGCACCAAGCTGCAAATGGCATTTGGGGGAGGTGTCCACAACGTTATACTGTTGTGAGGTGGCTATTGCTAATGATGCTTCATTGTGGTTCAGCTTATCCCCTGGGAAATAAGAGTAAGTGGATAACTGAATGAGGGTTATAACCAGAAAGAACATTTAATGAAAAATGTTATCCACTGATAGTGAAGAATTATAACACCTCTTACCTCCCAACATTCAAAAATATATATATGTTATTTGATTATGCAGGTGGGGGTAAAACCCTATATTCCTTAAAACTGCAACTTATTAGTTTGTGCTGCAAAAGACAGACTGACCAGAACTGTTTAGTGAGTACAAATGGCCCTCCAAGGTCTGTAAAGAACAGCCTTAACTCAGTATTTTAAAAACCCTTAACCCTGCCAAGATTTGTTCATTTAAATATATTGGTAGTTGATCACTGATATGGGGGAATGTTTGTGAAATCGGTGCCTGAATGTGTCGCATGGTGTCATCTGCATCAGTGACAGCAATTCTCAATTAACTATCGCGTATAAGGTACCTATGTAATCTTATTTTTTAAATGTCAGCATTGTATAAAAGAAAGAACAGATCCTGCTGTAAATGAAATCTCTCTCATATGTCTCTTTAGTGCAGAATCCAGCCCTCTAAAATGAACAACCTTTGTCTTTGCTGGTGTGCTCGTATTCTGATATAACATTACCAGCTGCTGTACACACTGCTGTTGGTCAAAAGAGTGTATTTGTTGTAGATGATTTGGAAGAAAAAAAATGCATCTTTAACTGAATATTTGGAATTCTTGTTTATTCAAGGAGGGTGGGGAAATGACCTGAGGTGGGAGTGGAAAAAGAGGCTTTCTTCCAAGGAGCAGAAATTTAACCATTTGTTTTAATGAAAAAGCCTTTTTTTTTTTTTTTTTTTTACTCACATGGAGTTTAATGGCTGTACTGAGGCTGAATTGAATTCAGCTGTGGCTGTGAATGGCATGCCGGGAATCTCTGAATTTCAGAGTTCTTCTGCCCACAGATATCTTGCACCCATAGAAGTAAAACTGTGGTTTCTCCTTCCTACTGCATGAGATTTTGAACAATCACAATTCAGTCATTAGGTCAAAGAAAGGGAATATTTTTGTTTGGGACAGCATGTGATCTTTTACCATCTGCCCAGTAGAAACAGGGCATAAAGACTGACTATCACATGTGTCTTTTGCCATGGTTCTCTGTCAGAGGTTTTGGATCTCATGGTTTTGGAGCTCATCCTGTTCTCAGAGGTCACCATATACTCCAGCAGCTGCTCTTGTCATGGCTAAACATGGTTGCATGAGTCATTTATGATATAAAATTAGGGAGACACATGATGAAAAGCATAAAGATGCATCGTGATAAATACTAGGCTGTCCAGTTGTCCTTCATGGTCAAATCCTTTACAGACATATTTCTTCCAATGGTTGATGGGGAAAGGAAAGGGGAATAACCAAAAGAACCATTTGCCTCACCCTGTCTGCCCCCAAAATAGGAACTGGTTTCAGAGGATGAGACTACCAAGTGAAGCCTCAAGTGAGGGGCTTCATAAGTTTCTAAGTTTGCAGAAATAGTAATTAAAAACCCCCCAAGTGCATCAGCATCCAACAACTTGATTAAGAAAAAGAAAACACAGTCCATCCCCCCCCCCCCATGCTGTTGGCTGAGCAGTTCTGTGCAAAGCAGCTCTAGCATTTAGTATCTGCAATAGCATCCTAGCATTATGTTGTAAAAAAAACCTTTGTGCTAGCCAGCTTGCATAAAGCATTTGGCTTCTCTCCATAAAGACCTCCACCCACCCTTATTCAATAGTACTAACTGGCAGCAAGATGAAATGTTTGACTTGCATTTTCTTCCTTTGCTGAAATCTCTCACTGAAAGTGGACTTAAATGGAATAGGCTTTTATTTCAGATTTTAGAACTTGGAGCCAAACCCAAATTCAAACTCCTCTATTACATATTTGCTCTCTGGCATGGGCAGGTCTCTGTGTCTCTTTATTTTCTTATCAAAAGGCTGTGATAGTTCCCTGCCTCCCAAAAGACAGTGAGATTTAATGCTTGGTTTGTTCATATTCAAAACTATACAGGGTACTGAGTGGAAAAATGCTTTATTGGTGGTCTTAGGCCAGCTTTATAAGACCGTTATTGCAGTGTTTGGAGGACAAGTGTCACAGAGTGGAGCAGGGCACTTTACTCGAATGAGGGATGCACAGGCAATTCATGGCTAGCCCTTGGTTTTTAGGATGCTGCCTCCCCAACAAGGCTTTAAGATCAGCCTCCCATTTTCTCTGCATGTGTTATCCTCACTTATTTCCCGCTGTTCTTGCTGAAATTAGCATGGTGATGTGCTTGGTTAAATGCAGTCGCACGCAGGTGCTGTATAGATGCATCAGGTCAGAATTAAGTGGGTGCCAGGGTTAATCTGCTTTGATTAGCTGTTGCTCCAGTTGAGTTGCTGTCATTAATTTTGTACACTCCTTTCTGTGTGCAAGCTAACTTGGCAATCAGCAGAGAATTTCTTCTTACATGGCTGAAAAATGCCAGTCTGGAATTATTAATCTGGGCATGAAGCTGAAGTCGACTACATTAGTATGGCAAAAATTCCTAATGGTTCAAAATTCCTTACAGTTCATAAGCCATAGACAGATAAAAAGGTGGTGAGGAAGAGGAGGGGAAGAGACTATAAAACGGTCACTAATGCATCTTGGGCATTTCTATGAATTGGGCTTGACCTGGTGAGACTGAGCTTCTACCCCCATGTGCTCTCAGGGCTGAACACTTAGCTGTAAGTGGAGCTGTGCCACTTGATCCCAGTTAGGATCTGACTCTAAAATTTCCAACAGTCTGCTAGGGGAAGCAAGAAATTGTGCCTATGGATTGGATGAAAGGAGGTTGTGATCTCCTCTTCACTTTCCTTCCCCCCAGTATGAGTTAGATGCAACATCTCCCCTTCCTCCTGCATAAATTCTAGTCCTGCTGCTAGGACAGTTTAAAATTAAAGAGATGAAAATGGTCAGTTCTCTGAAAACCAGCTCATGTTGATCTGTGTATTTACCTTTCATCTATGTGGTCTAGTCATGGGGACTTCTTGCATAAGTCTGATTTCTAGCTCATCTGGCTTCTTAGAAGTCTTCTTCCTACTACTGAGCTTCAGTTTTCCTTTTTCTTTCTCATCCCTTTTCTTTTTGAGCTCCTCTCCTAATCCCTGGGCATCCTTACACTGGGCTGGACCTGCGCAGTCCTGTTGTTCGTACCCTGGGAATAATGACAAGTGCTAATCCTTCCCCTTGTGCCCTCACTCTTCATCATTTCCACAGTGTCTTTCATGCATCTCTTTCTGCAGAGGGTTTCTGCTGCTAGTCATCTTGGGACAGGCTGTCTGCTTTTTTACTTTTCTCTTCAAGAAGCTTGGGAACAATTCAACCAGGAGGCCAGAGAGATCGAAGGTCACTTTAGCCTCGCAGGCAGAGGGTTGGTTTGCGGCTTGCTTTCTTTTTCTCTTCAAATTTTGGATAGCGTCATTGAAAGAACTAAAATGCAAATTAAGTTTATACTTTTATTTTCTTATTTGTGCATACAGTATTTTCCCTCTCTTAATTGTTTGGATTTTGCAACCTTGAAAGAGGGTTTTTTGTTTTGGGTTGTGGGGGGTTTTTTCCTGCCAGGAAAATTTTGATGTTGCAACATGGAAAACACAAGGCTTTGAATACTTGCCCTTTGTTAGAGAAGGAACTCCTTTAAGGACTTGCATCTTTATTCTGTTTATTGATGTGGAAGTCTCTCTTCTGAAGGCCCCTCTTTTCTTTTTCCCTAAAGAAAGGGCAAGAATTCAAATACTTGGGTTTTCCATGTTATAACATCTGTGTATTTAGTTAGGGCACAGAACAAGGGCTCACAAAAGCCCTAGTGTTTCCCCGTCTCATGTTTTTCCCTGTGGAGGGCTCACATGCCGAGGGCAGTGTGGCCATATCTGCAAAGGAGTCAGCAGCATCAGTGACCAAGCGCTTGCTTCTCCTTGCTCGTGGTACGGGGACCTCCGATACGCCTTGGGGTGATTCAGTGTACAGGAATACAGACTATAACTAGGAGCCCCCTACACCCCATCCACTCAGCACCTAAAATACCAATTCCTCAGCTGAAGCATGGGGAGGCTGCCCTCTCCCACAGAGCTCCTCGTCAGGGCACAAGTCCAGGAGCATGAAGACTGTGTTGATGGCCTTCCTCAGCTTGAAAGTGTTTGGGCTGACTTGTCAATTCATGCCAAGTTTTCACTTGACCTTAACTGTCAAGCTGCAGGATAGCTGGGAATGGAGTTTCTTTCCAGCCCCATCTTCTGAAGCAGAGCTGCTGTGCAGAGCAAAAAGCAAGATTCAGACAGAGAAAAAGCCAAGAGGAGTCTGGCTCAGTGAGCCACTGCTGACAGCGTTCCCCTGACAGTGGCACGTTCCTAGTTCTGCTCTTTGCTCCAGAGACTGTTTCTGTATTTCACATTAAGAAGTGCCTGGAGTCCAGCTCTTCTGTGCTGCTTTTCTCCCTGACACTGTGAACCCCAGATTCCTGTCTGCGTGGGGACCCATCCAGTCCCTTAAAGGCTTGCACATATATAGCCAAAGGGATTTCACTACAGAGTACCTGCACAAATCAAGTTATGCCCATTGTGCTTGTTTCTTCTGAGCATGAGATTGAGGTGGGCACAAACAACTGCTTCCTGGCCCTGACCTTCTGTGGGACACAGCCGCATTTCTGGGTGCTGAAAGGCAAGGCTCTCCAAGAAGCATAAAGAGCTGCTTTCATGACTGGTTGCAGTGATGTGCAAGTCCCTCCTTAGAGTAGGCCACTGGCTTCTGATTTGAGCTGTTAAGCCCAAAGGCTGAATGATGGAAAATGTGTTTAGCCTACAGTATTTTTCTGGGTGTCTTCAACTCCTTAGATGCCGGGGCAGTGGAGATGCTCTCTTGAGTTGGTCTACATACATAACTGCCCACCAGTGTAAAGTTAAGGGCATAGGAGGGAATTTTGCCTACGTATGAAAAGAGAAGAGGAACTCAGCTGGACAACCAGATCTGAACTCCCTTAAGGTTGGGAAGGCTGTTTTGAATCTGAACATACGTATCCAGCCTACTATCTAGAAAAAGTAGTGCCATGCTTTAGGTTTCCTAGTGAATATGTCTCTGCCCTTGTCTTAAGTTTACATGCCTGTGTTCCCTGGGTGGGCGCTCAGAGCGCTCTTGGTTACGGTGCCACATAAAAAACATGTATACCGGAAGCACAAAGTGCTTCTGTTTCGGGCTACAGCGATTCCCAGGCTGCCATGTCTGCCTGGAAGTGCTTTCTGTAAGCAGCCAGGCTCTTGCCTAACCCATCAGGATTCAGAGGAAAACGGGGTGTAAAGCTCTAATGGGGCAGGATTCAATTAGCGTAGAGTTCATCACAACAGTTGTGGTCGCATCCACTGAAAAGTGGAGAAGGAAGCTATCTTGTTGCTCAGCAGCCTCTTACCCATGAAGCCAGAGACCTCAATGCTGGGTGCGCTTAGCCTAATTGCTTGCAGGTTTTTCTCCAGCTGATTGCACGATAACTCTGTAAAATGACGTTTCCATTGCCTTCATTGAATGGCTATCGCTACTTCAGACATAGTCATTGGCTTTTCTCTCTTCACTGTTCACCCAAACACTTTCTTTAATGTGCCTCCTTACTTCCTCTTTGGTCAAGTTTGTGGGAACTTAACCAAGTTTGCTCTTGGAAGTCCTTTTCCATGTATTACACAGTTTATGAATTTGATTCCAGTTCTTGGAAGAATGAGGTAGGGGAAAACCTGCTGTGCTTTGTTCCAGGCTTATTTCCACGTTGGCTTTTATGTGTTGCCAGTGTGGCAACTGCCAGTAAGAGGCAACTGCTGATTTAAAGAATACCAGAGGAAGAGAGTGCTTGCAATTTTTCTCTGCTTTCTCTCTGATTTTTCTATGTCTTCTGGCATCCAATCTGTAGAAGCTGGGATTTTGAAAGAAGGTGAATGCTGGCTAAAATCCCAAATCTTCTAACCCCTTTGGGAAGCCAGTCAAATCACCTCCCCCTTTCTGCTTGCTGCTTTCCCGTTGCCATATGCAAGAATCTTATAGAAGTTTTTATGCCACAAGATTACTTTGGAAGTTTAAGTAAAGCTGCTAGCACCTGACCCTTTTTCAGAGCTGATGCTTTCCAGGATATGGTCCCATTCTGTGTACAAAGGATCCAGATCACTCTCTCCTCTCCCTGAATTTTTTCACAATTTATGTAGCACAGAACTGTTAGGATTGTGTTTTTTCATCTTTAGAAGAGCTTGCTGAGAGTTAAAGCAAGGACATTTTTTGGCCAACCACATGACACTTAACTTTGCATGAATAACCATCCGAGATTAACTTTAACCTTCACTGCTGCATGTCTTTTTATTTCCAAAGTGCTATTGCCGAATGCTGCCTGGGCTTGCTTGCCTTTCTATGAATACTGTAAGTGAATTCCCTTTAAATAGCAGCTGCTGATGCAGCAGCTCTGCCTGTGTTTAGTGCGATGCCATGGCAAACATCCAGGCGAGGCAGGAGCACAGCGCCGTGCTGTCGGTCTGGTGTCCGTACAGCCCTCGGCGCCCTCATAATTTCAGACCGCAGTGCCCAGGTCCTGCTGTCTCGTGGAGCGGGGGGACAGGAGCTGCAGTTGGGTCTATGGGTGCGATAGAAATGGGAGAGCTGGGGGCCCTTCAGATGTTTCATGGGGAGGTGGACAGATTCCCCCAGCAGGACAGAAGACAGCAGGAGCAGCACCAGAGGTCATGTATGTGTGAGAGGGATGGGAGCTGGTGTGCTGGTGTCAGCTCGGAGACCTGCCAGCCCTGCCCTGATGTTGCGTCCAGCTGGGGCGAGAGTCAGATGAGGGCAACCCAACCTCTCTTTATATGTTGGGTGGATAGGAAGGATTAATTTCCTCTTCCATCCTAGCCACATGGTCTTGGCCTTATTCCATGCTAGCTCTTCTGCCCAGGGCATACAAAATCACCAGTGCAAGTGGTGTGTTTGGGTTGCTTTTTTTTTTCTTTTTTCCTTTTTTTTGCCTTTTTTGTACAGTCCTTAAGATTAGCCTGTATGCCCTTGAGCTGAGACCCTTGTTCCCTAGCTTTAGAGGAGTGGAGCTGCATAAAAGGCTACAAAATGACACCCGTGGCTTTCCAGCAAGTTCAGCTACTCAACAGGCAAGCCCAAAGCTCAGGGTCTTTGCAAGAGTCTAGAAGCTCTTCTCATTGTAGAGGATCCTGGAAACGGCCATTCACGACAGAACAGCTATGGGAGACAGATGAACACGGTGACAGTTTTGGAGGGTCAGCCATTACAAAATACGGTCTCCAGGTCCTCCGGCACAGCTGCCTTTCCTCTAGACGCGGGTCTAGCACGTGGGCTGTGTTGTGGGGCACGCCGTTCGTTGTGTATGGTATGTTTGGCATGTCAGCACGGCCAGCCACCTGTGCTGATTCAGCAAGTAACACCAACAGCAAAGTGGGCTTTATCCTGGCCTCATCTGAAAGTCAAGGCAGCCTGAGTACCTGTCCCTACAGGGAGCATCTTGCTAATAATGTGGACCTGCTCAGACTAGAAAAACCTGCGTGAAACTGCTGCTCTGTCAGCAGTATTCACCTGTTGCACAGTCTCTGTCCACCAGTTCCCTGGGCTTTCCCTGTCACTTGTGGGTAGCAGATGCTACGATGTGGCTGTTACAGCGGAGATGGAAACAGTTTTCCCATCCTTCCCAACAGGCTGGGAAGTGAAAATGTTCCCAGTCTTCCAGAAGATCCTGCGTTTGCCTCTAGGATACAATGATGCATGTGGGCATTTACTTCAGAGCAGCCAATGCCCTTTGAGTTCACGCCTTGTTTGTACTGGCATAGCCTAAGCTGATAACTCCTGTAGTCATTTGTACCCTCCTCCTGTCAGCCAAGATCCTGGAGTTGCACTGAGCTGAGGCCCAAGAACTGGTACTGACGATGTGCACCTGTATGCGATATCTATCCAGAAGGCAGGTGCAGCTTCTGCTGGATGTGGCCCATGCTGTAGCCGGTGGGATCCCTACTAGGCAGAGTAATGGAGAAGCAGTGATTTAGGGTCATATTAGGGAACAGGTTAATCTACTGGGCAACAGCAGTAACTATCCATCTGGGTTGCCACCCAAATGGGAGCGTTGAGGGAATTTGATTCTAGGTCTAGGCATCCTCACTGGCTGCCCTGTAACACAAGCCTGTGCACAGACACACGTCCACTGTATAGCATAAACAGGTCACTTAAAGCTTTTCCTTCTCTTTTAACTAGCTTCTGAATAGCAACATACAACTTGGGACTAAATATTTAGGGGCGTCCCTCAAGGCTCTACCATCTTGCTCTGAAAGCACAGAATTGTGTGGAAATAATATCCACGCATTGAGAAAGGGAAGATAACCTGGAGTAATACATACATGCATCTCCCAGCTCTACTACACCACACAGTTCTTAGATAGTCCCTGTCATTTAAACTGGCATTTACTTACTCTTCCAATCTTGGGTTTTCCCATGCAGGGATCAGAGAGCTGGAAGAGGACAAAACCAAAGGCTACCAGATATTTTGAGCCATACTTGCCAGAGGAACAACTCCCCTACCTAACTGCAGTGGTCAGTTTTTGATGCTTTGAGGGAAAGTAAAATCGACACAGTCCTTGTCTTCTCAATTGCTAGCATAGATGACAAAGTGATGTGTGGGGGTCTGGGGGCGCTTTTCACTTTGCAATGAGAAATCAGCTTGTCTCTCTAACTTGCTTTCCTCAAATCTTGCAGCCTTCAATAGGACTAAGGCCAGTGGAGGCAGAAATGCGATGTAGGGCACAGAGCAGTGACAGCAGCTACAGTTTCTTGTAGTGACTAAAAACCTTCATCTCTTCTGTCCTAGTTCTAGATACTGCAGGCCAAGAGGAGTTCAGCGCAATGCGGGAGCAGTACATGAGGACAGGAGATGGTTTCCTTATAGTCTACTCTGTCACAGACAAGGCTAGCTTCGAACACGTGGACCGGTTCCACCAGCTGATCCTCAGAGTCAAAGACAGGTGGGTGCCACAGACAACGGTGCTCCCTCACCCGCCGTTCCTGCACCTCTGGGGGCAATGCAGTATGGGGGGTTGCATGTCTTGCTCTGCCTTCAGCCTGCTGGGTGTCTTGGGACAAACCCTTGCGTGCTCTGTGCCCTGGTTTTCAGACCTATATACGGGAAATAAGAAATAGTTTACCTTCTCTGATTAGCATTTTTTATATGGACAAGTTCAGCAGAACCTTATGATGAAGTGAAAATGATATTGGAAGGGAAATACTCCAGCCAGAGTGTTCCTAACAGTAGTGTGAAAAAGGAAGATAACACTCCTTTGAAGGTAACCAGTTTGGCTCTGAATAAGGAAGAGTGATGCTCTGGGCACAACACAGGCACTTAGGAAACTCCCGTTGAGAGTCAGCAAGTGTTTATTCAGGCCTGATCTTTTTGTGTGTCCTGGCAGCACCCTTGGTTTCCCTGGCTTCAGTATATGCCAAACAAACCTTAAAAGGCCTTACATGATATGAGGCTGCAAGCAAACGTCTTCAAGGGCAAAACGCCTCATGTCAGTCAAAGGCCAGCAGAGGAGAAATTGTATTTCTTAATCGGGGGCATAGTGCAGTTAACTCATTGTGCTCTTTAGCATCCATTTTCAATGAATGAATACGCTGTAATATCCATCTCTGCATGACTGGGGAAAAAGCAAGATGTGTACCTTGCTACTCTCCTTGTGAACATGCTGGAGAAGGTAGTGCTGGAAGTTAAATCATGGTAAGCAAATGCATCCTGGCAGGCTGAAAAGGAAACTCGGGGCTACCAACCAGATAACTCCCTCTTCCCATCCTAGTTCAAGAGATGAATCTAGTCTTACTGGGTGGAGTGTGAATTAAGCCCTTAGATGTCTGCAGCTTTAAAACACTTAGTTTTTCCATTCATAATGGCTTTTAATTATGGAAGTCATCAAGCAAAGCCACCAGAGGGTTCAGTCCTTGTTGCTGGCTTCCTTTCACAGTTCTGAATAACTTCCCCACAGGAAGGGTGGACTCGTATCATGTGAGGTTCACAGCTGACAGCTCTTCCAGTAAAGCATCCAAAGCAGAGCCCACAAGGGTGAAAAGTAAAGGAAAACCCACCCTTTGATTTCATCTAAATGAACAAAAATGTCATTCAGGCCACCTCCTCGATATGGACAGTGTTGTCCTCACTGACAACTTAGCTTGGGCCACAGCTGAATATGGCTTTGCAAGTTAAAGAAGACAGGACAGTGTTTCCTGTAACCTGCCCTGAACAGATGTTGCTTTTATCTAACTTCATGAAAATAAGATGTGGTATTCATTGTTTTGTCTCGGACTGAAACTTTTACCCCTCCTCATGCCCATAAAAACGTAACAGCTAGTGTGTGAGAACCAGGAAGTGAAACAGGCTGGTGAAATTGTTTTTGTTTCCCGGCTCAATGCGACTGAAGTGCGTAAAGCAAGGAGTTTAACACTTCATCTAAAACTTGAGATTGTTTAGAAAATCACAGCAATAGTAACAGTGTGAATCAAGAAAACGTCCTGCCAGGCTTGCACTTAGCTGGGAACAGAGCATAGCTGAGGTTTTCAAACTAGCAGGCAGCTTTGGCGACTTCACATCTAAACGAGTTACAGTTTGCTTCTTCAGCAGAGTTGCTTGAAGCTTTTGTCCTGTTTCTTTCCATATCCTTAATTACAGCAGAACTTCCAACTGTAGTAGCTTTGTCCATCTAGCAGTCGTACAGCTCACGACAGGGAACAAAGTGCCCACCGAGTTTTTATGCCTGATGTAAAGAAAACAAATGACATACTGTCCAAATGTGATTCCTCTCTCACCAACGTGAACAAGGCAAAAGAAATCAAGTAATTCAGACAAGCGAGTGTTTGGCTTTGGAATAATCAGAGTCAAGATATATCAATGCTCAGGTTTTAAAATTAAATCCAAATGATCAGAACGAATAACTGTAAGACTCATTCAAATGCAGAGTGCAATACAGTGCATTCCTGCAATACAGAGCAATGGGGCAACATGCCAGAGAGAAGATGGAGCTCCTATCTGTCTCAATGAAAAATGACACAGAAACTCTCTCTGAAAATTTAAAGTTACTCAGCAAAGTGTTTTACATCGAAATGAGTGGTCAGCTGGTCCTTACACCCATAAAATAAGCTCTGTTAAAGCAGAGGATACTGGAATCGTTTTAGGAGGGTTTAAAGATAAATATAAGAAAATAATATTGTAGTAACTGTCAATTATCACAAGACACCCCATCACTACTAGCAGTTAGTAAAGGAGAATTGTATCAGCTGAGGGCCTGTCTCACACAGCTTGTCAGGAGAGACTTAAACATGGTGTGCTGTGGACAGATGGGTCACTTTTCAGGCACTGGCTGAAGGCGATCCCTTACATGCCTGATAAAGAAATATTGAGCGTTATTACAGAGCTAGATGTTTTTGGCACAAAAAGGCAGTTGGTCATCTGGTTTTGGCTCCATTGTTAGAAGCAGAAGACGGTAGGTAATAGTGTTTGGAAACTCTGCAAGACTCTGCAGTTCCCTCCAGCCTCCTTCCAGCTACCACCGCCAGTCCCTCAGTTTGTTAGGGTAACAGCTGATGGTGATGCTGTCTTTTTTGCCCCTGTTTGGCATCCCCCGAAGTGCCAGCCCCCAGAGTCTGTCTTTTCTTCCCCCACTCTTGCGATTGGGGCCCAAGCGCAGTTCCTTTCCCTCACCAGAGCTTCACTAAGGGCCGTCCCAAAGAGGCCCTCCAAGACACCTTTTAACCTGGCGATGACTAGCAGCTGCCAAGATACGTGCTTAGCAAAAAGCCTTAACTGTTGTAAGAGAGTCCCATTTTCCTGCCCGAAATCTGTCTCTGTGCCTAAGCTAATTCCCTTTTACATGTACAGGCTCATTCTGTAGTTTTTCATTCAGTTGGATCTTAGATCTCAGTTATTAGACTTTGAAAAAATGGCAGCTCTGCGAAGTCCCTGAAGTGCCTGCAAATAAAGGTGAATGTGTGCATGCACGCAGGTTGTCAGGCTAAATTTCTCACACAGGTAACACATGAACGTGCACCTGCAGCACAGCGTTAGGGCTGCTGTGTGATTTTTTGATCTTTCGTTATATTTCTTGATATGTATGTGGTATCTCTGGAGCTGGAAATGTTAGATGGCAGCATTAGAAAGTGAAACTTTCACTGAGCATTTTTTTTATTGTAGTCTGCTAATAACTTGGTGGTTGTTGTTGTTGTTTTTTCCAGAGAGTCCTTCCCAATGATTTTGGTGGCAAACAAAGTTGATCTAATGCATTTACGGAAAATCACCAGAGAGCAGGGAAGAGAAATGGCAACAAAACATAATGTAAGTTTGTGGGATTGGTTAATTGGTTGTTATAAGTCCCATTTCAGGCATTCAAAATTGAATTTGCTACTCATTTGAAGCTGAGTTAAAGTATTTCTCTTACAATCACACCTTAGCAATTACCGTTTCAAATGCTGCAAAGCAGGAGCTGTACTGTCTCCTTTCAGTCGGGCCAGTTCATCGCTGAAACTAGAGCCTCTGCTGCACGCCAGACTCTAGCAAAGCTGTGACCATCAGGAAGCCGCATGTACCGGCTGTCTGCGCGTGGCGTGAAATGCAAACCTTCAAAACGAAGGGAAGGCAGCACACCCTCCCAGGGCGAAAAGGCAGAGGAAGCAGCTAGGCGGTAAAGCCAGGTGTCCGTCCGTATGAAGTCAACGTGTTGAAGACAATGAAGTTAACAGGGTGTTGTAAAGCCTATATAAATGTGGCCCCCTGTGTGAGCTCTTCATCACTTGTACTGTAGTTCAGCCCAAGAAATTGGTCTCGGATTGGTATAGATCATGCGATACTCCCCTAATCACCTCTAAATGCCTGTAGTCCTGAGCACCCAGAGGAAGGCAGCAACTCCAGTAGAAGGAACTTAATGGAAAGGTAAAGGCGAACAAGCCCGAGGCGTTTTGGCGGCTTGCTATGCCCAAACGGCAAACTGCGCTACGTTTCTAACGGGAGTTCAGCAGGGCGTGCTCATTGCCTCGCCTCCCCAAGGAAGATGATTTCTGTAAGAGCCAGTCCACCTAAACGGCAGCGTAACATGTTGCACCCATCTGTACGCACGCACTTGGGAAAAAGGCCACGTATGAAAATACCTTATCGGAAGGCAGTTTTATAAATCTGCCAGTGTGTTGGACAAGCACTCTAGAAGGCCCCATCTGGCTGTCAGGCTTTGAAGGAGAAGATCGTTTTACACTTAACGGGGAATTGTAGTCATGAAATATTCATGCAGTAGTCCTAATAAAATGTGGCAAGCAAGAATTTTTGGCAAGTGCTAGGCTTTCAGCAACCTTCAGCTATTTTCATGTCTGCAAGCAGCACTCAGTGGAAAAGAACATCTGACTAAATGAGGTCTGTGATCATTCTTCCCCAAACCTGGAACTTTATTGGAGCAGCTGTTTTGTATGTCACTTATTCCGTATCTTTTGTAAGCGCTTGCTGACCTTTCTGTGAGCGTGAAGTTGTTGATAGTGGTGTCAGGACAACGCTTTATATACCTGTATTCCTCTAGTCTCTTAGGCATTTAATTTCTGCAGCCTTTTGGGGTTTTATTTTGAAACTAGTTTGCTTAGAAACGTGTGAGCTGTTACTAATATCTTTTGTAATTCACTTCTGTCCTTCAGATTCCTTATATAGAAACTAGTGCCAAGGATCCACCTCTAAATGTTGACAAGGCCTTCCATGATCTCGTTAGAGTAATCAGGTAAGCTATAAACACTTCGTTAGTGCCCACTGATGATTCAGGAGTCCTAGTGTGGAGAGCTGGGAGCCAGCTTTCAGGGCGGCAGGGGAGAGGTGGTTTGGTTGGGGGTGGGGATTTCTGGTTTTTATTAAACTTTCTTGTTCCATATCTGCAAATGGATGTTACTAACACTTAGTTACCTCTGTAAGACATAGTGCTAGGCGGTTTGAGAACTGACTGTGGCCATAACAAAAATGTATTAGCCAATGAGCAGTATGAAACTTAGTATAACAATCAGCTTTAAAAGGACAGAATTAAAAGCTTGGGACTAGTAATTTGGGTTTTCATAGCTTTGTAGTCTTGGGATCATGCATTGCCAGAGGTTAAAAGAGCTGGCTATTTTCTAATCACATAGGTTACATTTAACATTTTCTGCCCACTAAATGGAAAAAATTAAGCCGTTTTGTATGATCTAATGGCTAAGCCACAGGTTTCCTCCTCAGACGGCAGTGGGTTGTTTGCAGTTTTGGCACGAGCTGCCTTTGTTCGCTTTGGCAACTCGCTTTGCTCTCTGGGTGCAGCCCTGCTCCCCTGGCTGCCGGCGCGGCATGTCCTCCTGCCAGTGCCCGCCGGGAGAGGAGCTGCGCGCACCTCTCCTTCTCCACTGGTAGCCTCAAATCTCCCTCGAGAAGCTTTGTTTTTAGGACACTGGTTGTCGGCCAGATTTTTAGGGGCCTTCAATTTTTTTGTGGGTTGGGGGAGGTGCTGTTAGAGATGCGACCTAAAATAACGCCCCTCCCCATCGTGCAGCCGAAGGGGCTTGCTCGGCAATTCAGCCAGGCGGCATTTATTCACGGCGTTTCTGTACTTGTGACTATCTTAGCACAGCCTCGAGTCAGCCTCCATCAAAAGCAGATGGTACTGCCCACTCTTCCCACATATCTCAAAAGCAGGGGGCACAAAATCTTTGGAGAGCTATGGAGCTGACTTGGAAATGTCCCAAGCTATTTCCCAACTGTTCTGTAACTCAGCATTAGTTGGCTAGATGCTGCTTTTTGTGTTACAGTGAGCTTTTACCGCAATCTATTCTGGAGGAAAAAAAAAGATGGTTTTGCTTTTTCTACATAATGTCACTCCAGACAGGCACAGGCTAGAAGGAGCATTTTAATAACATATTCACTAAGTTCAAGTCTTGAAAATGCACCCCATAACTTCAGAAATAGGTGATCTACTTCAGTTCCCTTCATAGTTATCATGAAAGTTTTTACCAGTGGATGAGACCCTCCATGGCATCAAGGGCACCAGAGATGTTCAGAAGAGGTTGAACGGTGGTGAAGTCAGAGGGCAGAGAGCTGTTGTGTGTGTGACCTACCTGATCGCTTGCCACAAAGCAAATTTGCTTGGTCTTTGGACATTGCAAACTCTCTGCAGTTAGGGGATACCATCACCCAGCAAATAGTGCTGCTTTTTTTTTTTTTAAGTGAGCTTTACCCAATAAAATGTAAATTTATAGCTCCCTAATAAATGTGTCATTTCTGGAGTGCTTTACAGATGTAGAGGCTCCTGACAGCCCATGCGAGTTTGCAGGGCGGGGGCTCTCATGCAGGGTTGGCAGTGTCTGTGCTCCTTGCACTTGGCCAATTTCCAGTTTGTTTAGTTTCTTGCAAGAGCTCGTATTGTCTGAAAGTAACCCAGAAAGGAGTGGGGTGTTTGTGTCCACCCAGCAGATCTTTTACATTTTCTGATCTCTTTTTTACGCCGCAACAGCGCTGTGTTTATGTACGCGCTGTCAGAGTAGAAATCTTGAACACGTGCAGGACGTGGTTTTCTGGATCTCTAAAATAGTTCTAGAATGCTATAAGCGGCTTGCTGCTGCTTGGTGTTTATGCAGATTAACTTAAAATATTTTTTATTTCTGCTTTCTAGTTCTGAGCCTTTGAGTTTCATGTTTTTCATGACTCCAGCCTTCAGACTAGCTGAAAAAAAGTCTTACTAATCAAAGTTAAGTTTTTCAGATTGTTGCAAGCATTTGGTGGCTGAGGCTGTTAAAAAAACAAAAAAAAAAAAAACAAAAAAAAAAAACATAAAAGCAATAATAATTTGTTCCCCAGCTATGTCTCATTCTGGTCTGGATAACTTGTTCTAAACAGTTTAGCGTCTGGCATATTACATAGCAAAAGAGGCTGGTTTGTGAACTTCTCAAATTTTCAGGTTTGTTATTTAGGCTCTCTCTGAATCCGAGGAAGCTGCTAGTGTTCATATGGTTTATCATGCAATAAAATCTAAGTCTACGGACTCCCTGTTGGGTGTTTGAATTACAAAACCTTTTCTTGTTGAGTTTGCAACTCTGGGCTAGATGAGTGGCTGGTGTAAAGAGGTACGGCTCCCCCGAGGCCAGCGCAGTTCTCCATGCTCTTAGGGAAGCCAAGACAGCGTATATCTGATGTTGCAGAAGGGTCAGTATAGCCCGGATCTGACCCCACACTGAGCAGCCAACTCTCTTTTAAACACTCTGCTTCTCTTTCGCCCTCTTCCCCGCCTGTCCCTCCCTAATGAGCCTTAACAGCACTGTGATAAATGATGTGGCGTTTCTCAGTCTCCCTGTTTCCCAGGTGGGTTTAGCAGCCTTCGGGCAGGGGAGCGGGCGGCTGTTTACCCAGGGTGCCGGGAAGCAAAGCGCCCTCTCACCCTGCCATACATCCCGCCTTTAGCCTAAATAGTTTATGGCTTCTCCCTCCTTCCTTGAAAACTGAGGCGGTTGCCTTGTTAGCTGTGCAGGGTGAGAAATTGTATGGTGGAGGAAGAGCATATGAAGATAGATAGATATAATATGGAGAGAGATAGCAATATAGAGATATATATGTATGTGGAGTTGTATATATGGTGTATTGTATGTATGGTGTACATTTCCAGGTATGGAGGTATGTGTATATATACATGTATATGTGTGTGTATATATTTGTGTGTGTGTATATATATATATATATACACAGATGGTGTCTGCCCCGACCTGCTGAGCACCTGTGTCTCACCCGCTTCTTTTCCTCTCCGTCTTCCACAACAGGCAGCAGGTCCCAGAGAAAAGCCAGAAGAAGAAGAAGAAGACCAAGTGGCGCGGGGACAGAGCCACGGGCTCCCACAAACTGCAGTGCGTGATTTTGTGACCGAGGGCAGCCCCCTCCCGCCCCCCGGCCCCACGCGAACTGAGCAGCCGCCGCCGCCGCCCCGTCGCGGCCGCCCCGTCGCGGCCCCGCTGCGCGCTGCGGCCCGCGGGCGCCCCCGGCCGGGACGCGGGACCCGGGACGTGGGACGTGGGACCCGGGAGCGGCCGCCCCCGGCGCGGCCCCGGCTCCCTCCCGCCGCCTCCGCGGTGTTTATTTAAAAAAGGGGGGAAAAAGCAAGAGAAAAAGCAAGTGTTGGTTTTATCTGCAGACGTTTCGCCGTGTGACCCGTTTAGAAGCAGCCATGAATAGCCCCCCTGTTTGGTACAGTCGCGTGTGGGTGTGTGGGGGAAGGGAAAGGGCTTTTCTTTCTCTCTCTCTCTTTTCTTTTTTTCCCCCATGCTCCCCCCCCCCTTTTTTTTTTCGTTGTTTGCTCAGTGAGCATCGGATTGGGGAGAAACGTGGCTGGGGTTGGATTTTTTGCACTGAACTCTCTTACGCAGCAGTGCCAAAACACGACTTCATATGAAAGTGCATAGATTTGAAGGAAGAAAATGAATCCCAGCTGCTCTGGGCGCTCCAGACATTGTGTCAGACTCTGGAGGGCAGCCAGCTCGCAGACCAGAAACTCCGGCGTGGAGAAGGAGCTTCGGGCTTGGGCTTTGGGGGGTTTGTTTTGTGGTTTTTCTTACCCTTTGTCGAGAGGTTTTGTTTCTGTTTTGTAATCTGGGGCATGTCAAAGTTAAGACATTTTGTTAACCTGGAAGTATTTAAATTAAAATAATTTACAAATGGAAGGGTATGTTGTCTTTGAGGGGTAAAAGAGGAGGAGAGAGGAAGTAAAACCTGGACTGAATTTGTTATCTGGGTGTTGAATTTCTCCTTCATAAGTGTATGTAAAGCAGTGCGATCTAAATCCTTCTTTATTATTTCCTTCACCTTCCCCTGCAAAACTGCTCTCGGGTCGATGAATTGTTTTGCTTTTCCCAGGCTCATCCCACTTAAAAAAAGAAAAAAAACTGTTTATGGGCTTTGGTTCAACATTTCTTCATTTCTTCTTTTCCCCTTTTGTCCCACAAAGTTGGTGACTTGAAGAGGTGTTTTGAAAATGACTCAAGTGGGATGTGTTTCTTCATGAGTTTAGTATATCTAAAATGTTTCACTGAAAACAGTGGAGTCTAAGTATCTTCATGCCTTATGAAAAGGCAAGGCAAAAAAACCACTGCAGTAATTCAGGCTGCCATCTGTAACACCAGAAATACGGTCATGCACATCCTGGAGGGGCCACATTTTCTTTCGCACCTCTGCTGGCACTAAGAATTGGGGTGGCAATTTTTTTTCATAATTTAATAGATTGTCATCTGCTGGACTGAAGCCCTCAGCTCAATTCACTGGGTCACCAACCCCCTTTAAAAGTAACAACTTGCTTTTCATCAGCTTGAATCCTATTCAAATATGCTTTATGGGCATGGCTTAAAATATTGGCAGAGTGTGAATGCCTGAGATTTGTGTGTCTGGGTGCAGAAAATCCTGGTATTGGATACTGAAAGTACTTTCAACATGGTGGATCATCACAAACTTAATTGTTTATATTTGCTTTGTGTGATCTATTTGCCCCGGCTTTCATTTCTTGACTCTTTGCCAGGCCACCTTGTAAAATGATGAGGAATTGGAGTTGGCTGGTTGATTATTTTGCAGGTGAGTGCAGCTAATGAAAACATTTTCCTAATTTGTCATTCTTCATTGTGACCAAAAGATGGCAAATGTCTAAAGCAATCTCAACAGGCTGCTTAGCATAATGCTGTCTCAACTGTCTCCGTCCTCTTTTGTGTGATGACAGATGCTGAGGATGGATTAGGGAGGGGATATTGGAAAAATATTTTTCATGGACTCTTATTTTGGATAGGGGCCACATGCTCCAGTACAGTTTCAACGCCCTGTGTCAGCTGAGATCTGGCTCCAACACATCACAGGGTTTCTCCCACTAAATTGTTTCCTTGTTGGCTGAACTGTGGTGCCTGAAAGCATAAAAGTAAAATCCTGACTCTTCAGACTTGCCCTTATCTTCTGTGGGGTGGAGATCTCCCTGTAGATACCTCATTTGTCTGCCGTGAAAACCTCTAGCAAATCACAAGGTATCTAATATTTACAACCAAAGCAACTTACTTTAACCCCATTATTGCCTCCCTGCCAGAATCCCGTTCTAGTCTGGCTACTAGCTTGATTTTCTTTATTTTTTTTTAATTATGAACAGCTAATGCTATGGTATCCCCCATGCAAGACGATGATGGTATTTTCAGGCAGGGCTGCTAATAGGCCCTAGAGCCCTCCTTCCACTTGAAAGTAACCTGGTTTCTGCTGAAACCCTTCATCCTTATTATTTTTATCTAAACCATTGGGAACGCTTGCCTGAAAACAGCATGTGTGTATCTTGAGTCACATCTGCTGGGTACTCAACGCAGCATGGGAGAAATTATCTGCTTTTTCTGAAGCATCTTAATTGTTTCTTCAGCTTCTTTAGCAACTAGCAGCTATTGCAGAATAACGGGGGGGGGAGGGAAGCGGCTGAACAACTCAATATGTATAATGGCAAATGAGGAAAGCACACGTGTTCTCTCCTCTTAATCAGTCCAGAGCAAGGTGTGTTTTCCAGGGGGGATCACACCTCTAATGAACATTGTGAGGGATATAAGCAGTCCGGGGTTCTCAAACAGCGAAGGGACACAAAGCCTGTTGCCATCCAACTGGCCCGTTTGCATCCAGGTCCGTTACCAAACCAAGAGCCTCTCTCCCGCTATGTACAGCGCCCTGAGCCCAGGGTTGCAAGACAGTGGTTGCTGTTACGGACGCCGTGGAAAGCACTAGGTGTGCTGGTGGTAGCTTACTTTTTCTGTGGAATATCCAATGGAAAAGGATATTTCTGCTTTTGTCAGGGGCAGTCTGGGGAAGGATCTCGTAAGCGTGTGCTGGGGGCCTGTTTTCCAAAAAGCTGATGGTCTAAGTGATTTAACCTCACCTTCGGCCTCTGGGTAAAATCTGCATTCGCTTGTCTCGTAGCAATCTATTTTCTCTTTCACTAGACAACAATTTAGAAAGTAGAGGCGACCAGAGCCTTATCTTATTTTCGATATGTATTTTCAAAGAAAGCGAAAATGTTGAGAGGAGAGGGGATAAAACTCTGCAGTTATTTGTATTTGATAACCAAATAGCTTTTCTTCATTTTAGACACTGAACAGTATTTGTCAAACACAAAAATTTTCTTAAGCTACGTAAGTTTTGGCTTCGTAAAAGGCATACTTCACCTCTCCAAATTTTATGAAAGAAATTGCAACCTGGGATCTCGTCCCAGATGTGCCATTGCCTTAGATAAATCACAGCACTGTTTTCTTCCTCAAGTCTTCTGTCTGTAAAGCAGGGATAACGACACCAGCTTGTCTTGTTATAGGCTTTTGAGATGTATAGCATTTATTGTACAAGCAAAGTAGTCTGTCTGTCTACCTTTGTCCCTCACTTAAGGAAAAGGGATGGAAGGGAAGGGAAGGACCTGGCTGAAATAAATACATTTTCCTCTGATGTGAGTGACATGAGCAGAGGATTTAATTGCCCTGCCAACTCTAAATGGAACAAAACAGAACAAAATAACAATATAAATAACAGAATAAAAAAAAAAATACAAGCCTGTTCATGCCTACAGGTGGCGGGCTACCTGCAAATGTCGTTTCTTGGCTGTCTCAGCCAAGGCCAGTGCTATCACTGTCAGAGCTGTTGCATGAGGGTCTGGGTGTGTCTGAACGAACCATGTTCAGATGATGGTGCTCAGCACAGAAAGAGCAGAGATGGCGAACACGACAACAGCAAGAACTTAACAGGAGGCTGAAATTACTTGGCATGAATCACATGTTTCCGTTTAACAAGAGGCCACTGCAGGATGCTGTTCTGTTCCTTAATCTGTCATAATTAATTTTGGCTGAATCTTTAAACCTACAGCTCTACTTGAATTTGTAAATTGGGATAGGCTGAGGGGTTTAGATATGTATTATGTGTCTAGTCTCAAGAGGAAATGAGCAGGCAGCATTTTTTATTAGGCATGGAGTGGACAGCATTATAATACTGGTTCAGACTTTTTTTTTTAATTGTTACCATCCTAGAGCCAGAATAGTGACTGCCTAGAGCCTTGTTCAGCCCCGGTAGTTTCAAGGGATGGTCACTATAAGTGCTGCTGAAGTGCTTGAGAAGGAAGTGATTGCCCCAGAGCTCTGTTAAGCGGCCATTAGAATATAAGAGTTTTTTAAGAAGCTCAGCTTACAGACTGCTCCGCATGTCAGGCTTCAGCTATTTAATTACTAAGGATGTGGAGGGCTTGAGAAAAACTTGGCAGTAGAGAAACATCCAAGGCACTGTGACAACTGCCATAAAAACTCATGGAAGTGGACAGTCTCTGCATCTGGAAATCCAAGCTTTTTGAGCTGGATTTCAATGGCCAAAGCTACTGTATCTGCTGTAGGTTGGGCAGGAAGGAGCATGTATTAAGTGCTGCATTACATCTCCATGTTCATCACTACAGTAACAGGGAGACTTAGGATGCTGCTACACAGGGAGAGCTGAAGTTTTTGGAAGCAGCTCCCAGTGCTGGAAGGTGTGCTGGGGCCAGCCATCACGTAGGCTCAGTTCTGTCTCTCACACATACTTATCTAGTGCCGTTTGGGGTGCCTTGAGATATCCAGGATGGGACTTTCAGATGCAACATGGGACCTATGGGAGACCTGAGCCTTTCTGGAGCAGCAGCTAGAGGAGGGGTGAGAGTCTCCTGAGCACCTGAAATTGCTTTAGATGCCTGTCTTTAGACAGCTAGTTGAGCCCAAGGTGATCTGAGAGGCTTTTGTGCCCTTTCCTATTTCACAGCAGTGCCCTGAGGAAAGTTGCAAAAGTCTGTGTATACTCTCATTTCTCTTCTGTAAAGTGATCTCACCTGTTTTTTAGGGACTCACCATTGCTTCAAAACAAAGCCTCAAAGAGAAGTCACCCTTTCTGCATAATGCATTAATTGCATCTTGCAGCCTAAGCGTTCTCGTGGGTATCGCTTGTACAATTAGGCTATAAATAGTTCAATATTTGGCTATCAGAGATTCCATCGATATTATGCAGGCTTTTTTTCCCCCCCCTGCATGTGAGGGGAATAAATGTCTCACAAATGATCTCACAGACACAGTTTCAAGTTTCTGTGAAGACCTGGAACATGCCTGCAACAGAACAGGCTTGGGAGACGGTGCTGGGTGTGCAGGACCCCGGGACGGGGAGCGGAGACGAGCTGCAGCGCGAGGTACGCTCGCGTCTGATTTTTCCCACTGCTGTGGCAAATCACAACGGCTTCCCTTCAGCTCCGAGAAGTCACGTAAGCGGCCAGCAGATCAGACAGGCCAACGGCTGCCTACGGCGCAAGACTTCCCGCAGCAGGAGAAACGCGTGGGTGCTGCGTCGCAGCTGCCTGCGGTGCTGGGGAAAGGGAGGGGGACAGCGAAGAGGAAGGCTCATGTTTAGCCCGTGAGCCCCTCCAGGGCAGTGAGGGCAGGGCTGAGGGCTAAACCTCTTTGACGGGGATGGGTATGGCAAGAAGAGGTGCGTGCAGAGTAGAGTACAAAATCACCTCGTCCCATTTGCACACAGCCTGGCGGTTTGGGGAGAGCTTTTGTATTTGTTTTGAATCCAGGACGCTTTATTTTTGCCAAATCCCAGGGGGACCAGCAATGTCACGAGGCAGAGCAAAGTGCCAAGCCTAACACAGCAGCCGGACTTGACGCAAGTGTTACTATTTCTCTGGCCTGATTTCCATCCCTCCTCCCAGGTCTCTATCGTGCAGACTGGGGCATGGACAACGTAGGCTGAGTGCTCAAACTGGGTATGTGATTAGGTCTAGAAGCCAAAGAGGACGGAATCATCAAAAATCCTAGATTTGCTCAATAAAAGACCAGGAGCAAGAGGAGGAAGAAGGGGTTTGGTGAGATGGGAGCCTGTTCTGTAAAACCGAACCCCAATCACTCTGCGAGTCTGGGTAAGAGACGCTTGTAGGACAGTTAGGACGATCTCTGCTGCAAAGTCAGCCGAGCTAAACCGGTACTCTTGCATGCGCCCGGTGGTTAGCATGTAACTTTTGCCTAACAGCAGTTCCTATTGACGGCAGTAATCATGCCTAACCAGTCTGAAACCAAGGTATTTGGCATGCCTCTTTGCATCTCAATAGCCCGTGTCCCCTTAAAGCGCAGTGCCTTAGTGCTGGGAACCTGCTGAAAGGCCTGGGCACATGCTCATGGTGCCGGGCATTCTTCTCCGTAAGCTTCATAATAAAAGCTGTGTTTGAAACAACAGTCCCTGGATGCAAACCGACAAAAAGCAGGAAATTCAAAGCGAAGGCTGATGCACCAGGCTCTGCTCACACAATTGTGGAGGCTGAACAAAGCACAATGGTGTGCGCAGGGGACAGAGTGCTCCCCTTCCCTCCCCCGGGAACTTCCTGCCTCTCCCTTATATTGGTTTCCAAACCTTGAGAAGAGCTTTAAGCTGGTGTCTGGCATTGAATTTCCCACAGAGCTGGTCACAGAATTTCGTTCCCATGTTTTTGCCCAGCATGGTGAAGTCTCTTTGTCTCCTCTACCACCCTTTGGCCAGAAAGGTTAGATCTCTGATGCGTGGGTGTCTGGACATCCTTTGGCAGAAGGTGTCGCATGGGGAGGAGGATGTGTGCAGCAGGAGAGGAGTCGAGCAAAGTATTCACACCACCGACATTAACTCCTTAAAGTCAGAGCAGAGCCTCTGCTAGGTTTTTGTTGGTTTTACTCTCGCATGTAACAATTACCCGTGGAAAATTCATAAGATACTTGCTCCCATAAGAACAGCTAAGTGGCACTAAGGATTTTTCATTGCAGGATCTTAAAGCATTTTTCAGGCATGCATTCACAACTTTGCAGTCAGGACACTCAGAAGCAGCAGGTCTCCTTCTATAAGCTGCAGAAATGAGAGTACAGAGGTCAGCAGCATGGAGAAAGAAGGAGCTGAAGCTGGTGAGATGTCTGGGCACCTAGCACTGCGGGGCTTGGGCTCAATTTGCCTCAAGCTGAGAAACTACAGTTAGCATAGATTTAACTGAAAATAAATACTAAATGCTGAAAGAAAGGGTCTAAGGACCAGCTATCTTGCAAGATTCAGTCCCTGATACATAACTGTAAATACCTACCAGATCTTTGCTCCTTCTAGAAATGGCATATTTCCCAGGTTTTTCAATTGATTTATTTTCCTGAACAACCAATCTCCTTCCTAATTTGCAATTCAGCTTATCACATTGTGGAGATAACTAAGAATGGAAAAGGACACAAGTTCTACTTAATTTAGGAAAAAAAAAACACAAAATGTTTTGTAACTCTGTAAAATGCCACTGGACTTATTTACATGACTGCTTTGTTTTTTCTTATAGAACAAAAGCTTGAATCCCGCTTCTTCCATGAAGTCCCCTATACTGATGGCTATATGGGTGATGGGCTGCCCTAGGAGAGCATATAAGTGTGTACCAAGCATGCAGCATAAGCCACATGAGCACACAGCTGGGTCGCAGTTTCAAGTTTCCAAGGGGCAGAGGGTAATGCTTATTTTTAAAATGAAAACACGTCCTTTGGCAATGTTGTCCTAAGGCAACAACAAACAAAAGATCCTATCTGATGCCAGAGTGGCCATTCCTCTTAACATCAAGAGGACTTTCAGGACTGGCCATGTAAAATAATGTTAATGATGCCACTGCTGTTCAAACTTCCTTCTGCTTCCACCCCTTGGGCCAGAGTTAGCATCAGCCTGACAGACACTACAGTGAGGAAGGCTGCCTATGTTTCCTATACTTTATTGCTGATTAAAGCCAAACTGCGGGTTTATTCAGCCTTAGGAATGGTCTCAGTTGGGTTTCCTCCTGCTGCGGTCAGTATGGGGCTTGCAGCATTGAAAAAGATCACTAGAGAGGCGGTTCAGCTCCATCACAGCATCTTTTACTGCCCAGCTGCCTCTTCTCTGCAATATCCTTTTACAACAGATCCTGGGAAGGTGGGATGGAGCTGGGGCTTCTCCCTGGAGATAGACGAGTGCTTCAAATTGGTGGTGCGGGCTTGTGTTTGTGGCCACTGTGCAGAGCAGCTTCTAGGACAGCATCAAGGTCACTGCCCACCTGTACCACTAACGGTGGCTGGAGTAACTGGGAACGTGGAAATGTCCTCAGGACCCCTCTGCTCAGGGGTGGTGAGAACATCATTGCCAGCAGCACTAGCAGGTGCTAGGCACCACAGGCAACCCACAGGGATTTTTGGAAACCCATGCATAAAATAACCCGAAGAATAAATAAGCAGCAGGAGAAGGCATCTCAAACATCTTACTCCGTTGTGTTAGTTCTCAGCAAAGGCTGGGAGTAAAACTACCTGGGAAACAACGGTGAAAAACTGTTGAAGGGCGAGAATGTAAAGGAGAAACCAAGATCCTCGCTTGCTTTGAAATGTTTTAGCAGAGGGTGTTTATTATTACTACTGCTACTTGTTATTCAGACACTTACCCCCCCCCCCAAAAAAAGAAAAGTAAGAAAAAAGTGCAGGTGTCAGGCTCAAACAAAACAGAGGATTTGAAATGGTTCACAAACTTTTTCTGAATGCATTAATCTTCCAAAGATTCTTAGCCTGTTGATTAGACTTAAACAGTCATGACCTAGCGCATACTGAGTAACTAAAATCTTTTGAGAGTTCACGTTTATACTGCAGGAGATCATTGTAAAACAAAGCGCTGAAAAATCTCATTTGGATGTGAATATTTAATATGGCTGTTTGGAAAGCTGCTGCTCTGATGTTAATTTGGGAGGATAATCAAATAAGTATTAAAACAAACAATTATGCAGAGATAAAATTAGGATGGAAAAAAGCTCTAAGTTAAGCCGAAAGAAAATGGTTTATAAAGACCATTTGACTTTGGCCTTTCAAACAAAATCAGAACAAAGAACCAGAGTTGCTTTATATTCAGGATTATAGAGCAGCAGCAGTACCGAGAGTACCTGGTATGTAAATATAGAATGGATGTTTGTTTTATTCTTCAGAGGTCCACTTCAGAGCCTGCGAATGTTAACTGGAGCCCTTCTTTTAAGTTTAACAGGCTTTGGATCGGGCTACATCACCCTCTTCCAAAGGAGTCCCCCAATTCCTTTAATCAGAAGCTTGTAGGAGCCGCAGAAGTAAAACATATTGCAAAAGCCAAGCTCTGCCAGGAGTTCTGTTCAATTATGCCTTAACATAAAACCGTAGCTAATGTGCTTTTACCAGATGTCCTGATGAAATATTATTAAGAGCCGGTGCACTGCGTTAATTAAAGTGAAATTTCATAATGAATTCTCTTTGCAAGGCAGCAGGCATGAACGGGTGACCCACGTAACCTCCCCGCGCTCCGAAAGAGCTTTCCAAACTAATGAAATGGATGCCCCCGCTTGCGGCAGGCCGGCGGTGGGAGTCGTGCTGCGCCTCGGCTCTCCAGCCTGTGCCACCAGCTAGCCGGGAGCTCCTTGCAGAGCCTGTGGCTTGCGGCTCGTCGCAGCTAGCATCGAGAGGGAACTCTCACAGCCAGGACTACTTTCTGTTAAGGATACCTTGCAAGCGGGGAGGCTTTTGAAAGCGCCATTAAAATTCTTGGACAGCTCCCTCGCGGAGAAATTGGGATAATCTGTCTAACCCCTCTACTTTATAAACCAGCACAAACGCACAGACAGTTAAATGCCCGTGCATTTGGGCCAAAGAGGCTTAGGGTATGTCATTAAAGCATAATCCATAATGCACAACAAACACACGCAGCTGGCAGGTTCAAACCCATTTTAGCAGCGGGTTAGAAGAGAAACAATAAGGCTTGCAAAGATCATATAGGCAGGGAGAAGGGGGGAGAACTTTGTTCCTGAGCATATGTTTTTAAAAGAGAAAATATGCCTGTGAATTCTATTTCTGCCTGAGTAAGTACATTTTTGTCCATGCTGGTGGTTTGAGATTAAAAGCAACTTAACGATGTTCAGAAGTCTCAGCAGTTTATATTTCACAAAGCCATTTCAGTGCAATCAAAACAGTGGCTGTACCGATGCTGGACTGTGCCAGCAAGTCCTAATTGCCTGAAAGATAATGGTGTTATTAAAGTCTCTTGCCCCTGTGAGCCTTGTGCTCCTCGACAGAAAAGATGCTTTTATTGTTGGTTTCAAAGGAGCCCTCAGTCACTGCAAAAGCACATTGTCCATTCAGAGGTAGTGTGAGGCTGTACTCTGTAGCTGCTCGATTTCTATGCTTTTCATTTCTTAGTCAGTGTACGGGGGAGGGCAATGGAGAAAAAGGCAGAAAAATGTTGACTTTCTTCAAGAAAGCCAAAATATAATTCTGATATTTTTCAGTTAAAAACTGTGAAGTGGAAAAAAGTGGCTTAAACGTTGCAGCATCTGGCCTTCTAACAACAGTCTTGGACACTTACTCTATGAAATGACACACACGCCACAAAAAGTGTCAGCTTCACCAATAATTTTCAATTCAATAATCATTTTGACAGAAAAGCTGTGACCAGCTTCTTTATTCCTGCAAAAAGGCACACAATTCTGCAATTACCCCTTAATTCATAGCCATCATTCTTACCGGACAATTTCAATTAAGAAATGACCTCTTTATAAAACATTCAGTTCTGCTACATAATTTATTCCTGTCTTCATCTGGTAACATCTTTCTACCAGGCAGAAAGATGCTTATGCAGGTGAATCAATCACAGCAGTTTATGCTTTTTTAAATAAAAGCTTGTTTTTATTTATCTGCCTTATGAGTGCTGCTAGTTCTTGTGCTTTGAGAATTGCCTTTCTGCTCTGTTTGCACAGTACCCTGCTCAGTCACGGATCTTGTCTTCCCTGGGGTTATTAATACAAGACCAGTTAATAATACTAACGACATGCAGTGGTGAGTTGCAGAGGCAGACTATTAACATTTATTTTCCACATTTTTGCCATGTGAAACTGAAAAGAGATGTATCTGAGCTCTAAGAGCTAGTGCAGGTAATATCTGCTGAGCCAGTGCAGTAAGTTCATGGTTTGCAGAGGGGCTGTAGTCTATCCGATCTGCTGCCCTCATGAAACCATTTCACTTGAATGTACATTCACCTATGCTTAAGAGACTTATGGTAGGCCATTACAACATACTCCAAAGTGCAGAACAAATGCATGCATTACAGATAAAATTGCTTTGCCTAGCTGGTGCAGGATCTACTTTCAAGTAGAGCACTTGTATTTTGCAGCACGCAACAGTAAACACACACACTACAAATTAGCACTTGGATCATATTCCCTTTTACATTTTTCTCCTCCCTTTCAGCCCCTAATTCTCCTAGCCATTCCCTTCACTCATCCATCACTAGGTTCCATCTTCCCTCCGTAGCGGGTGTAAGACCCTTTCTTCATTGTATTGCCTTTCTGCAGCAGTCTCTGTTTTATTTTTCTGTCACTGATTCTCCGTCTCTTTGAGGCTTATTATTAGCTGGAGCGTTTTGCTCAGGGCTGTGCCTGTAAGGTGGCACCAAAGCAGGGCCTTCATCTGACCAAAGAAGAGTCTTGGTCATTTCAATGAGCGGTGGGAGTTTATAGAGGGACAGGAAGCAGCAATTAGACAAAGACAAGCTTAACGCTGAGCGTTCGAAACACTAGTGAGAGAGAGAGACATCATTTACCCTCTGCAATCAGATTTGGAGGCAGCACGCAGCTGCCTGCCACGTGAGGCATTCGTGGCAAGCCCAAGGAGCCCATTTCTGACTGCGCTGCAAAGCCACAGGTCAGTGGGGTGGGCTCGCTCCATCCTTCCAGCCTCTCTGGTGCACACAGGGCCCTCACAGGGGTGTGCACTGATGCCCAAACCCCTGCAAAATTTGAAGATCTTAATCTAGTGTTTTCAGAATAGACCTGGGTTTATTTGATTTTATAAAGGACCAAAGCACAAACAGCAGTAAATCTACAAGCCTCCTGGCTTAATCCCACTTCAGACACAAAAAGAAAAGCCTGCCTGAGAGCCGCAAGCTCTCTGGGAAGAGTCGGCTCTTCCTATGTTTCCGTAACTATAATTTTACTCAGTCATGTGCTGTCATCCGCCAATCCTCCTCGAGTGTCACTTGAAAAAATCTGCTGTCAATGACAATGACAATGCAGGGGAGATGGCTTACAGCAGAGAATGGCTGCTTTATAGCAGCCGGCCGTGACGAATCTGGCTTGCGAGAAAACACTGTGTGTGTCCTAGAGATTACAGCTTTTAAAATAAAGCCCTCATTCTCATTCCCCAGGGCTTTTTAATGAATTGCTGCACACAACAAGGCCTTAAATGAAACATCAGTGATTAGCTACGTACCCATCTAGCTGCAGCTCCCTTACTAGGTATTTACAAAATAAAAGAATGGCCCGCACCCTCAAAAATGCAAACCTGTTTGATAAAGTGCTCCCCCACTTTAAATGCAAAGAAGCAGGAGTCCCCAAAGGAGCAAAAGCTTTCAAAGAGGTGAGACTTCTGAGGCTGCCCCAGGTCTTACCGCTCTTAATGGTGCTCAGAATCATGATCCACCAGTCTGAGTCACACACCAGTTGCACCACAGTTCAGGAAACAGGCTGAAGGCGCTAGGTGCCAGTCAGATCCCACTATTATTCAGACGCCTGGTTAAAGGGAAATAACATTTTACAATGCTGGCAAGAGCTAGAATTGGCCAGGAGTAGCGGTTCTGCTCGGTACAGCCCAGGGGGAAACAGTTCTTGTTTGGGCCACTAGGATATGCTCCAGCAGAGGGTTAGGGGGTCTCGTGCCTAACGCCAAGGATGTCCGGCCCCATCCAGGCATCTGCTAAAACACATATGTATGATGATTTTTCCCTCTTGGCTCAATGTGCTCGTCACAGCGCACAACTCTGTGGTTTTGGCTTAAGTGTGCAAGTGGGGAGTCTGCGCCACCGAGGTCCTTCTGTAGTTATCAGGGGAGATGGGCTCCTGTCTCGAGAAACACGAGCTGTGCTTTGGACGCCCCATTGGAAGAGCCTGCCTCTCTCCACAGCGTATACAAGGGCCTAAAGAGACTGCACTCCTGAACTGGACACCTCGTTTAAATGCCTCAAGTTGGCTTGTGCAAGTGCTCGCCTCGGTGTCAACACCACTCGGCGGAGTCCCCTGGCTCCCCTGCCCAGCGCAGGTCTGCCCGTGTGCTCACCCTGCCCCTCTGGGATCTCCCGATCCCGCTGCAGCCTCTACACACAATCCTAACAATTTGTTTGGGTCTAAAAGCGTGTTTCAAAGCATCCCAACCCTGACTGCTCAGCGGAGTCTCCATGCCTGCGTGGAAAGTCTAACGCATCCCAGGCACAGCTGACATCTCCCCGTGCCCGGGACACGGGGTTCCCCCTCATTCGCCTGGGGTTTCCAGATGTCCAGAAGTCCAGGCTGGCAAAGAGCCAAACATCTACTAGTTCATCACCCACCTCTCTGTAGAGCTGGCAGGTCTGCACACGCTTCCCCAAAGCCTGCTCGGCATTCATCTTCTCCATCGCTCCTGGGCTCACCTGCTCCCAGGGCGAACCCGGGTCAACGCCTTTCCGCAGCATTTTGGCTCCCCTCCTGTGTTGGCTGGCAGAAGGGGATGTGGCAGGATAGCACTGAGGGGCCATGGATTGATGAGGAAGGACAGACAGGGGATGACAGGTTTGGGCTTAACTATGTAGAAGCTGTGCATAAACGCACATTAGGGCATGCACCAGCAGGTCTCAGTAAAAATTGGAGGCTGACAGAAGCGCAAGAAAAGGTCTTGCTTCCTCAAAAAAATTGCACAGATACAGTTACATCAGCAGGAAATCCAGTGTTTACTTTCTCACTCTGGTGAGTAGCCTCTCAATTTTTCTTAATTTTCAGCCAGTATTCCTAATATATGTAAATAATTAAGTTTAAAATCATACTCAGACCAATGCAACTCTGACTATTGGGAAGCTCACAGAAAAAAAGCCTCGTCCCTATTTCAGGAAACGTGCAGGAGGATCAGTACGAGTGAAAGCTCTTGTTAGTTCTCTCACGCATTACTGTTAGTAATTGGTTGATATTTTGGGGATGAAATAATCTGTGGAAGTTGCTTGCTGTACCATACACTGCTAAACATCTTTTTTCAGAAGATCCTTTTGAAATTAGACACAGCTTCTGGAATCAACCCAGACACTGCTTTTGAAGCCAGTAGCATTTGTACAAGCCTCATCAATCATGCCGCTGGCTGTTATTGCTACTGTATATTCACTTTCTACCTGGCCGGAATTCCTAATTGGCCTTGCCGCGCAACTTAAAGCCTTGAAGAAAGCGGTGGAAGGAACTTGGGGGAGGGAGAAACTGCATTGCTGCCATAGCTGGAGTCCAGAGGGTTTCATGCAAATTATGCTGATAAAGTCCATTTTCTGGAGAAAATAGCCAAAAAGCAGTGGGTAACACGGTGAGTGAAAGTAGGCTGTGATAGGGGACGATGTATGAAGCTACGTACAGCTGGCTCAAGTACCATCAGACCGCTTGGCTTGGCAGCTGCTTATATGTGTTTCAGGCTCGTGTGCCATAACGTAAGCACGCAAGAAGTCATTTAGCCAGGAATGGAGAAGACAATTCAAGAGACGGGACCGCCTTTCCGATTTAAATACAGGGGAAGCCCTGAACGACACAGGTGCTTTTCTATGCCACCCACAGCAGGCTTTCTCTTCCCCTTCCTAGGAAACCACTACTGCTTTCCCTTTCCTGTAGCTCTTGTTTATAGCCAGCTCCTCGTTACAAAAAGGCTCTTTGAAGGCGCTCCAGCAGCCTGAAGCGATGCTGAAGCGGGTGGGAGCCGGCGATCTCGGGCATCCCTCGGTCTCTTGTGCGGGGCCAGGACCGGGAGCGGGCACGGCTGCTCCCCAGGGCTTGCAGGCCAAGGCAAGCGGTTCAGGACACCACCGAGGAGCCCAAAGGCTCGTCTGTCAGACAGCAGCGATGTGCCAGGCCCCTGCACAGCCGCCGACCGTAGCAAACACAAAGGTGACTTAAAGCTACTGCTTAGTCTCTGGAGTTCTGCATGCGTATAGTATATGCTATATGCATATTTACTATACATTTATTTCTCTGCTTTGCACCCCCTGCGACACCCCCCCCCCTCCCCCCAATTCCCATTAAGCTCTCACATATGCTGCTGGAAGCCAGGGCAGCTGTACTCATCCATCAAAGCCTGTCAGCTTTCTAACACAGGCTCTTCCCATTAATTAAGCAAATGTAATGTGATTAGCTAAGGCTGTAAATGTTTCTAGACCTACTTAGAAAGCTACAAAACACTGAGCATCATGTCTTCTCATTTTCACATGCTTGTGCCATCCTAGATGCTCCTCTGGGGCTGAGGATTTTGTTCTTAAATTTTGTGTGTGAGAGAGAGAATAGGCAGACACAGTCAAAAGCACTAGAATGGGTCTTATTTTGTAGTCCTTAAATTGCTTTTTGAATTACAGGAGCTTGAAGAAGAAATTAATTTTTATCCTTTAAAAAAAAAAAAAAACCACCCCACTTGCACCTTTATAAATGGATACAGCAAGAATAGCTGAAAGCTAAACTTTTGGTAAGAATATAGACCTCATTCAAAAGTTGTACTTGCTTTGATGTCAAATATATGTTACTTAGTAGTTAAGAATCTTAAATTGGGGTGTTTTAGGCTGTCAGCCTGAAGGCAAATGGAACATTCATTGGAAAATGGACCTAGACATAGAATAAGGGAAGAGTTTTTGAAGTTAACTTAAGTAGTATGAGCAAGATCCTATAAAGGACTTAAATCTAAAGTGGGATGGGGGTGCCTAAATCTAAAATTGTGATGCTGAAAAATCCCTCTTCAGCTTTTGACAGATTTCCAGCATGTGTCAGCTCCAACGGCACCTCCCTATCTGAAGCTCCACAGACGTTTAGAGTTGTTGCGACTTCTCCAACTCAGAGCTGCCCCAGTCCTGTTGGGGCTGAGCAGCTCAGCACGTAACACCCATCTAAAGCTGATTGGGATCCAGAAATTTAGCATTCCTTTCCCTAAATCCCTGCAGCAGCTCAGCCTGGTAGGCATGCACTAAGAATACCTCAGACAAACCGGCTATGCCTACACAGACAGATTAGCCCACTTGCAAGCTCCTAAAAGGACTTTACAACATCCATGCATAGTTCACCAAAAGCTTAAGCCCAGTGCCTGACGTCTTGCCCTCTGTGGATTCTGCGCCAGCGCTTAAGATCAAAGTCCTGGCACATCACATACCTTTGTGTGGATGTAAAAAATAGCCAGAACTCAACTCTGAGAGTCATTTCCTGAAGCCAACTTTATTTAAACAAACCATTCCACCAAGCCCCAGCATACTTTGTGTGATCTTTTAGATGACCCAGATTCCTATCTTTATTTCCAGAAATCTGCTGTTTTCTCTCCATGGGAGAAGGAGAAGTCACCATCGCAGCAGGCAAAGTACAAGCATGGCCGTAAGCCAGGTGAGTTCCTCTCCTGGAAGGCAAAAAACTTCAGGGAGGCAGAGGTAAGAAAGCGCTCTCTGCAATCACTCATTGCCCCTACCTTTACGCAGGGAGCCCTTCTTGCTGCTGAGATAGAAATGGATGGGGGAAGAAGGATGGGGGAACGAGGTTGTTGCGCTATGATTATCGTGTCCATCTGGGTGAATGTGTGGTAAAACGTGAGGCTTGCTCATATAGTAGGTTTGTGGTACTTGATGCCAAGCCTGAGCTCAGGTCTGACTAAGCATGTTTGAATAGAGACAGCCTTGAACAAAATTAGGTTCTTCTCTTACACCACACAGTTGCAGCTGTGCGAAAGGCAGTGGTAATGTCACATTTTCTGTGATTTTACTAGTGGTGGACTCAGCAAGAAGCAGGAAGTCAAGGGTTAATTTCCTCCTTGGCTGAAAAGGAGTCAAAAACTTGCCTGTCAAGACAGTGCATCACCACTGTATGAATTTTTGAGTGGAGAAAGTCCCCATCTCTCCTGGACCAAAAACGGAGGAATGGACTATAAAGCCTACACAGCCAGGGAGCATTTGCATGATAGGATGCATTATGGGATCTTCATGTTTTGGGCCTTCACCTGGTGACTAGCATACATGAGAGGAACTAGATCTATTCAATCACTGCAGCATCTCCTAGAAATTGCTGCAGCCCCTTCAAAACCATGTAGCCGGCACCGGCTTACCCAGTTAGACCCAAGCTCTCAAAGGTGATTCCAATGACCGTAAGACACCAAAACAGCTTCAGGAGCTGAAGTCTCATGAGCTTTCAAGGAAGAATAGATTATCGACCTGATTTCTGAGGGCATATCAGCACTGAAAGTGGCATGGGGAAACCTAGTGGCTTCCTCACAACCTCTTAGGTACCTAGATCTAGTGAAAACCATGGGAGCCTAATGCATGGGGTATTTTGAAACTCTTGTTAGGTGTCCCTCTACTTTTCTAGGTGAGATCTTCTGAAGCCTGACTGCTTTTTAAATCTGTGGCAATTAGATGCCTGAATATTTTCAGAAATCTGGTCTCCACCTTTCTGAGAAATGGGAATTAAGTATACTCCCTACAACTTAGATTACTGCAGTTTAGTCTTCACCAATAACCATGGAAATCTAAATACTTTACTAAATCTGATCTCAGAGGACCCAAAAAGCCTATTTTGTACCTCTGTTTGATGCTAGCACTCAGTTAATATTGGTGCAATGTCTCCTTTAAAAAGATTGTAATTATTTACTGACAGTCACTGAAAAGCCATTTATAATTTATATATGTAGTCGCAAGTCAGCATGTGCTGTGGGTATTTCATAGGGTTAGTCCTACCATCACAAGCTAATAATACTGAAAACAGGGCTATGGGTAAATCACAGAGGACACTACACTCAGTATATAGCTAACAGTGATTAAGTAGTCTCTGCTTTCAGAAGAAAGATAAGGGACAAAAAGAATAGGTCCCTCGATAACATCAGGTAATTCTTATATATGGTCCTTCACCACAAAAGCATAAATCACAGTAAGACCCATCTGCAGATCTAAGGGGTGAAATCATAAATCCTGCTTTATAAATGAGACCTGCACATCTGATAGTGTACGTTGTTCCAGATTTACAGCAGCTGTAAATGATGTACTAAGGTTCGCAAACCCATTTGCACTCCCCGGCTGGGGAAAAAGAAGGGAGGGAAGATTTTTCAAGGGACGTGGACGTATTTCAAGATCTACTCGGAAACGAGAGAGGCCGTGTGTGCGAGTGAGAAATCGGTGCTTTACGCAGACTTGTCACGCAGCTTGGCACACGCGGCTCTGGCCCCGGTCTCTGCAAAACCAACGCCGCCTTTACGCCTGCTCGTTTGCTCTCAGACCCTACGGGGTAAATTGGGGGCGATGACCTCCGGGATTGGGAGAGGGCAGCTCCCTCGGGACGGGCTCATCGTCCGCGGGCCGCCGTCTCGTCTGCGGCCCCTGCGCCCCAGCGAGGTCACTCGCTGCCGCAAAGTGAAGCGTCTCCCTGCCAGCGCCGGGGAAGAGTCAGGTTTTCGGCGTAGCTGTCTCCTTGCGTCGCTGTAGCTCCCCCGTGACTGCATTTGGCAGTGCACATATTTGTGTTTTCTGGTGTCAGCGTGAGGCAGATTATTTCCCTGGTGCTCTCCTGTGGTTTGACGATGCTAAATGCAGGGTAGAGGCGGCCTCGGCACCTCTTCCCGTATGCAGCATATCCTGATTCGGAGACGCTCTCCTCCACACCGGCTCTTCTCCAAGGGGGTTAGTGAGCAGTAACGTATCCAAGCCTGCAAACTGCTTACCCTTCTGCCCACTTAACTGACGCGATATCTAAAATGCGTGACAGACGTTTCCATTTTGTGCTCACCATCGGGACTGGGGCCTTTGAAACAGCCTGGATTTCTCAAAACCTTTATTGAGAGCTACGTTTCGCGTTCGTTAGGCTCTAACCCCGCAGCACTGACGGCTGCTTTGGATAACAGAGAAACACAGCTCTCCCCGCAGAGCCTTTTTCATTGCTAAAAAGATCTTCTCACTCCTTCCTTTTTAGCAACTTTACTGTGAACTTCCAGTATGTTTTGCAGCTGAGGTTAGCGCAATATAACTGCGGTAACTTCTTCCCCCGTCATAGTATTTCTACTACACCAAATTTACTTTTCTACACAGAGTCCAGCAGCTCTGCTGCTTTCGAAGCAGTTTGGAGCTCCCAGTCGTGATCTCTCTGTGTTTCCAAATGTCATCTATGTAAAGTTCAGCACTTTCTGCGCAAGCAAATATGTTGTTGTGTTTTCCTGCGAAATGCCTCAGGGATCGAACGTAACTGAAATGTCAGTCTAAGGAAGAAGCGTCCACCAAAGGGGGAACCGAGCATGTAGAAATGTGCTTTGTTTCTCTGGGGGCACCTGCCTGATCTCTGATGATTCATAGAAAGCTATTTGCTATCTGTTATCTCCCCAGAAATGTTTCTTTTGTGGCTAGTTAAAAAAAAAACAAAAAACTTTCTCTTATTATGGATTTATTTTTTCAGGTAAATAAATATAGGGTCCCAACTTCTTGACATAGCTCCCTAAGAAGACTGCATCTGTGCAGTCCCTCTGTCCGTCTCTCTGTTTGCCCACAGTAACCTGAATTTCTTGGCCTTATAAACAAACCAGGCAGGAGGATGGAGGCCTCCAAGAGAAAATGTTCCCACAAGTTCCATGCAAAAAACCTCATGGCTTGAGAGAAGAGAATATTATTACAGTCTCTTTGGAGGGAAAAGAAAGACTGCTTGGTGGCGGCCAGCTGTCAGCACCCGTGTGGCATCAGATCAGCCACCTCACATGCTGATTTGGACCCGCTGAGAGGTGGGTCTTGTGATGATGAGGGGGCATCTCGGGGAGAGGGGGCTTCACATCTCCTCAGTACTGCTTAGAGCTTCCCTGTTCCCTGAAAGATGAATCTTCCTCTAGCAAAAAATACCATGCTTCAACCCAGTGAAGGATAGCTTTTTTCAATTACTATTATGCATTTTATCTTTTCCTATTTGTTTCTCATTTTATATGCCCCTTTTTGGCAATTAGCTCACTACCACAAGATCCTGGGTTTCACCTGTTTCCTCTCCACCGCCTGTGACTTTTATGTTAGCGATGAGGCATTGCTGTTTCTATTGCCTCATTAGCTTCTGCACCTCAGTGCAAACCACAAAAGCTAGGAGGGTCCCAGCTGCTTTCAGGCAAACCATTTTTGCTGTAATGTCCGTCGCTCCTATGAAGAATTTGTGAGAGCTAATGGTACTCTTTTCAGGCTCTTCCTCCCTGCTGGGGACACCCAGATAGTGGTTGAAAACCCTTGCAAAAAGGATGGGGTTTTTTTTCAAAGTGCAGAAGGTCTATGATACGTTTGTCTCCTTTCTATGTTCTCAGTTTCGTTTCAGCATTTCTGTAGTGCAATTCATAGCTAGCCTCTTCTGCCTGAGTCAGCTGAAAACTATTAAAATTGTCAAGCAATTCAGAACCAGTTACTGTTACAAATAAAGCTGCTTTCTGGCTGTCTTCTTAATTAGTTTTGCCGGTACTTGCTGCTAATGGAGGCAGAATAAAACAGAGTTGAAACCAGTTGTCTTCCACATTTTCAGAGTTTCAAATCTAAGCGGGCTATTAACTGCTCCACTGCTCCACTTAGATGATTATCTGCATTTATGTCATTCTTCAGTACTTCTGCAGCTGTGCTCGAGGTTTGCCTTTCTGCCTGAGCTTGAGCCGCTCGGCCCCATGCAACGCAACCCTTCACCCAGTACAACGACCGGCTTCTGCCTGCTTGCTGCAGCGCTCCCAAAAGGTCCCAATCCCAGTACAAAGCTTCATGTTCTCAAGGTAGCATTTCATAAGTTTTTTTTTCCCTTAGTCCCCCAACTGAAATACAGCCCCATAAGAGCCCAAGGGCAATCTGGCACAGCTGGAGCATCCAGGCTGGTGGAAGCAATGTGCCGAAATGGGTGGCAACAGCAGTAGAGTTGCAGGCTGATGAACAAGGAGCTGTTCGTATCTCTAGGAAGCTTCTCACGGTTCCTAGGAGCTCAAGGAGAAAGGAGACGTGTCCTGTGGTTTAGGAAACACCAGGGGCAAAGCACAGTAACAAGGTGCCACCAGTGGTCACTAATGAAATGGGTTGGGGCTATGCCACCCCTGCAGTGCTCTGCATGCGGGGGGTCCCCAACAGTACGGTCAGCGAGGGGGGAGCAGGACAGGCAGTGAAGGAGAAAGCGAGGCAACTTGGACACTTGTCTAACCCGCAGCCGCCGGAGGCCCCAGGAACTGTCCCAGCCGTGTGCCCATGAGCCACGCTGCCTGCTGCAAGTTGGAGTTGCGGTTTGAACTCAGCTGAGGGAGGCTGTGGGCAAAGCCCACGATTTGCCGCTTGGCCCCTTCCCCGGCATCCCTGCCCCAGTACCGTGGGGACAGCTCAGGTCAGAGGCTCTCAGACCTTTTCCACATGAATGCTAAGCCCTTGGCTAAGGTTTCCTCAGCCGCCTGCCTCTCTGTCCGCCTGCACCGGGTTTGCTGACTGGAGTCGGCTCCTTGCCCCTGGCCAGGAACGGCAGGCGGGAGGTGGGATGCATCACAGTTCCAGATTATAATTGATCTTCAAAGCACATGCTTAACCCTCTTAACCCACTTCAAAGAGAAGCCGTACCTTCCAACCGCGCTTCTCTGTAGCATCTGCTAGGTTTCTTGCATTGCTATTTCCCCAAAGATTAGTTCCGCTGCCTCGTAGACGTGTGGAGTATCTAAACCCTCCTGGATCTCTAGGGTATCCTGATTTCCAGATATCTGCGGCTTGGGACATGGCCCAACCTGCTGGCTCGGTTCCCATACCCTGCTTTGATGAATATGTTCAGCCTTTCCCTGTCGAACTGGATACAGTGATTCTTCCTGATATTATTAGCATGCCCGTATGGGAGAGGCCGACCTGACAGCTGCCGGCGTTGTAGCCGGGCTGGAAGAAACAAAGCCCTCTTCTGTTTTGGGGGCCGCCCGGCTGTCAATCTTCTTCTTTCCCCCCCCTCCTGCTTCTTAAATGAAAACAATACTCCATTTTAAATGTGCAAAACACTTCCCCCCCCTCCCTTTTCACTTCCCCTGCAGTTGAGCGTCTGGAAACTTAAACAGACTCCCATAGTAAATAAAAAGAAGCAGCTTGATTAATTTTATGGCAGCAAAAGTGGGTTAATCGGTAAAACTTCTTCTTATGTCGTCATGGTTCAGATAAATGGGTTTAGCCCAGCAAGCAGCCAAAGGGCACGCATTAGTGGTGCCTTGCGCAGCAAAGGCAGCGAGCAGGCTCGCAGGACGACCCCGTCAAGGCACCAGCCTGCTGCCTGCAAAGCTGGTGGCAGACTTCCCACTGACTTCAGTGGACCTGAGACTGTGCTGTAAATAAATATAGCTGGTTCCAAAGGGTACAACAGACAGATCGAATGCGAGTGAGCTTTTCTTGTACTTCCTAAGATGTTTTCCTCTATTTATTTCCTCCATGGTTCTCTACAGCATTTAAGCTTCATTAAAATGGAAATGATTTAAAAATTGCATTTACCTAAAGCCTCTGACTATATGCAGCCATATTCCCACATACAAAACATACATATTTTCAGCACCTATGGACAATAAAGCTATTTGTACTTCAGTTTTGGTATGTGTAGCATCTGGGTGCAGGGGTACCCGCTCTGGTTCCACCTGTGCTAGCCCAAGATTTAAAACATCCCCCCTGGGTTTGTCAGGCAAAGAACAAAAATGCGCTCAGCATTCCTGCTCCTCTCAGTTCCTACCAGAAAACTTCTTGTGTTGGATGCATTAGCATGATTTTGTTAGTCTCAATGCAAGACGTTGACTGTGTGATCAGGCGTAGTCTCGCTTTGTCTATACAACTTTCGTTACAGCAGCAGAAAGGGGCGGCAGCCCCGGGGAATCTGAGCAAGCGAAGGCGAGAAATGGGTGTCGCTTCCTAGGCAGCGGTGAAACGTGCAAGAAGGTACAGTGTAATCCCTGGAGCCTGGTGTTTGGCTAAGACCTCAGGGGGAAAAGCTTTGAAATACAGAACATGATGAACTTTTTTGACGGCCAGCCTAATGTTGGTACTAGGTAAATCTGCCATACCGAGATCACTGTTCAGAAGTATTATATTCTATTAACATATTGCTAAGAGCCTTTCAAAGGCAGTTTTAAGCTGTATGGAGTGGTTAGAAGACATATTTTTCCATTTTTTTGAGTGAATAACAGTAGCAGCTCTTCCAGAGCAAATACTTTTATGTACAGATATAAGATTCGATTTCTGACATTCCCACATGTGAGAGGCTTTCATGCCTGCAAAGCAGAGTCACGGTTCATGTTCATGTCTAAATCACATAGCAGCAGCTCATATCACTTTGATACTTATTGGTTTCAGTAGTGGTTTCTATTGTGTTGTTGTTTATCCATTTCTATGACACACACTCACATGAAAACTATTAAGAGGCAAAAAATCAAGCTGTGATTCTCGTCTCATGTCAATTCACCGCTGTGTCAGCCGCTGCCAGTCCCCTTTCCTACACCACGCTGCTCTCTTTGGAGGTTTTCCAATTCTACTTCTGCTTAACCCCGGAGATCTCGCAGAATCTGGACAGACTGCTATTACACAAACCACACCATCTTCCCCTTCTTCCCAGAAAGCGATAAACAAAATCTTTACTTTCGACTGACGGTAGAAAGCAAGTGATTTCACGTGTGTGTGTGAGAGAGAAGCCATTTGGAGTGGTTTTCTGCTTCAGCAAAAGCGTTCGCGCTGGCTGCGGCGGTGGCTCCCAAGCCTCGCTGGCCCTTCCCTCGGCTCGCGCGCTGCTGCGGCGGCGCGGAGCGGAGAGGTGCTGCCCGTGCACACCATCAGAGCAGCTCCCCAGGCTGCTGGGAACGGACACGTGGCGGGTCTGAAATATTTCCGAAAGAGGAAAAACCAAGAGCGTCCTAACCCGCTGCAAGTGCCTTGTTATGGCTGTGTCGGTAAAGCAACGTGCTTGGAAGAAATGGGGAAAGCAAAGAGAGAGGGTAGCCTCAAAGCAGGGTCCTTGATGCAGATTTTTGTGTAATCTAAGTTTCCCTTTTTTTCCCAAATTGCTCAGCTGTTGCCCATTTTATGAGGGGAGCAGATCCAAGTAAATACAAAGCAGAAAAGCCTTGGGAATTTTCCTAAGAATTGATGTTTCTCTTTCAGCCATGTCATCTGGGTTTCTTATTTCTTCATTTACTGTTTGCTTGAAATGAGGCAGCATATCCTAGCAGTTGGCACGGGAAATGGGGAGGGCCTTTTTTCTGTGCTTGAATTTGTCACTGTGTAATTGCATGAACTGTGAGGACACCATGAGATGCCTCAGGTGTAACATGGAAAGAGTGAGAGTGGGATTCTCACACAGGCAATCCTGGGAAAACAGTGTATTGTCAATTGCTTTTAAAAATGCATATGTAAGAAACAAAGCTGCACACTCCAGAGCAGGCATAACATATAACACACCTGATGTCTTTCCACCTTGCCCCAATCTTTCATGTAAAATGGAGTGGGAAACTCCACTGAGAAGCTGAGATTCCCATTCCTGTTTGAACCAGCTCTTCCTCCACATGTTCATCCTCCTTTGCTCTCTATCACTCACACTAACTGTTGCTTTCAATATCCTGACAGCGATAGTATCTGAGCTTAGCTATTTTCCTGTAACATCCTCAGTGCCCAACAACACAATCCGCCATGGATTCATCCAGGAATGCATCCCTTGCCAGAGCTCATTTTTATAGAGAAGACAAGACAGTCCAGCTGTGGAATCAAGTAGGCAATGTGCACATCCAGGGCAAGTATCCAGCAAGCAGCTATTGCTCAAATCAATACTGTCTTTAATTAAGGCAGCAGATCGCAAGCTCATTAGAGAATTTCTGGCCCAAGTTCTTCACTGTCTCCTACTTTTGCGCAAGCAAATCTGTGCAGCTAAGCATATTGCAAGATTCTCATTCCATCCTGGTAATGCAATTAAAGCAGTTGTAATTCTGCTCACAGCTGTGCAAACCAAATACAAACTGCTCCATGAGGCTCAAAATGCGTGTTGGAGGGGATGGTTGAGCTTTGAAATCCTCCGGTCCAGTTTTGATCCTGCCTGCTAGCCACCTGCATGTGATGTTCCTGATCTATAGGCTCTCCAGGCTATATGGGCACCTGGGGACCATGCGTGAGTGTCATGCAGCCTTCGTGTGAGCACTTAGCAATGACCCCATGGCAGGGAGGTGGGAGTCCAATTAGCATCTATCCAAGCTGCCAGGCTCTGTTACAGTAGTAATAGCATTGCTGCTCTTAATAAGCAGTTGGTATCGCTGCTTCATGGCAAGGATCCTTACTGTGTCTACGCTGCTGCTGTTTTCATGATCTCCTCCATGCTCTTGCTTCTCAATGTTTTTATCCATTTTGCCCCTTTCATTGCCAGGGCATAATTATATTGAAAAGATTATAAAGCTCACAGCAAATCCCTTCCCCTCATCAAGGCTGCCTTGGTGCTGACCTTCCCAGCTCTTTCTGTAATGTAGCCCCAGCCTCATGTTAACCCCTAAACTGCCAGGATCTCCACACTGCCGACAAAGGAAGTGCTTCAAAGACTCCATCTCTATCCAGAGTGGTTTCCATTCCAGCATCTCTCAAACAGTTTGGACTGGATACAGAGCTATCATAGCTCCTCCCCTTCCCCCCCCCAAAAAAGGTTGTTACCAGATTTTTGAAGGAACAAATATCAAAATATCACTCCTTTCTAGTCCTGGGAGATCCAGAGATGTTGCACCTCTTTTGGAAGAGTGTTATGCCATAGAAGAAAGATATTTTGGCTTCTCTTTCTCATTCTCTAATGATATTAAATAGCATTCCGTCTCTCCTCAGGGTACATGCTGGCAAATTCATAGCTCACTGTAAATCAAGAGCACTTCCACTAATCTCAGTGAAGACTGACTCAGTGAAGGATAGGATTTTGGCCAGCTAATTCGGGCATGAAAAATAGTTATGGTTATGAGGCTTCAACATATCTCTCCAATATTTTCACAGTAATCTCTCTGCAAAGGTGATTACACAGCAAAGGGAACTTGCTTAATAATTAACTAAAAGCATGATCCCTTTGCTTATGGAGACACATTTCTTGATATCCCAAAGAAATAACCTGAAGTCACTCTTTTTCACTACTTTGTTACACACTGATATTTGTGCTGATAAAAGCATGCTCTGTTTCAGCACATTTTTATCAGACTCCTCATCACCAGTGTTTTGATGTTGTCTTCTGATAATTAGCAGTATGAAACACCAGACTGTTCAATTTTTAGCCAGATTTCCTTTTGGAAACAGGCTTATGCAACATCACTGTCATCCATGCCCTTCTCCTCCCAGTCCCATCACTTTCAGATGCATCACCCAACTTTAAACAGATTGGCAGGGGGAGGGAAATAGAGATCTGAAATGAGTTTCCATGGATTTCATGAAATGGGTGGAGAGGATGAATGCTAGTAAGCACCTTAGGCTGCTGCACTGGCTGGAGGGAAGGATGTGATGGAGGTGACCCTTCCTAAACCTGGGAGAGTCCATGCTGGACCTCTGCCTGGAGACGCTGATCTGCTGGGGACGAGGTTTCATTGCCCAAGCTTTAACAACTCCGTGCACGGCTTTCTTCCCACCCTACCTAACTTCAGTAGTTGAGAAGACATCCCTGTATGATCTCTATTATTTCCACAGGTCACCGACATGACTGTGGGTGAGTGAGTCTGTTCCTCTAGATCTCAGGTCCCCTGCTTTCTTCTCCCTTGCCAACAGTGGTAACAGCCTCCCTTTCCTACTGCACAGGTGCTGGCAGCGTCAACACAGTGAACATTGTGAGTTGCCCACCCTTCTTTCCTCTAATCCCAAATATATGTCTATGCTTACAGCAGATGTGTCCACATACTCTTTCACCAGAAGTCCCTTTTTATGAGGAAAAGTGTCTAAGCAGTGCTTGAACGAGTCTCTGTAGAGACTATGTTGTCCAGACAGTTATGTGCATATGCAAAATGGGCCTTTTGGGACCCATTCTTTACAGAGCAAGTACATTTTTTGTGATGCTCATACATGCCAGCACTTGACACTTCCCTCCTCTCCATGCATTACTTATTCTCTGCTTGGTAACCCATCAGGGCTTTGACATCTGGCAGTGCAATCAAAGCAGCATCTCACTTACCGAGGCTGCAAGGCAAGCGAATATGTGTTTCCTTACAGCTCTGTCACCTCATCCAGCCTGTTTCGCAGCAGAAAGTTCATAACACCCTCCGTTACAGGGCTCTTCTATAACTAAGGATATGGTTCCACCTTAGGTTTTCTTCTGAAGCAAGTCAATGTAAGAAGTTTACCTGAGTTCAAGTCCCATCTATGGGTGCTCCCACCCCTTAAAGTGTCTCAACTTTTTCTGTGGTCATGCCATCAAATTTCTTTGAAGTAGATTTGCTACTGGAGAAGCTGTAACAGCATGCCACATAGACATTCAAGCACTCTTGTCAGACATGTGCCTCCTTCTGTATGTTATGAAATATTAACGAAGGCAGTGAAAAGTGGACTTTCAAAGTAATCGCAAAAAAAGTAAATGCAATGCATTGCTTTGTGTTTCTATGGAGAGAAGAGGGGCTGATCCAGCTAAACCAGGGTTTATTCCTATGCTCCCTGCTCTATAGTAAAGTATCCTTCTTTCCAGACTAGAGCACACATTTATGAAGCAGAGAGGGATAGAAGAGGACCCAGCAGAGACCTAGTTCACCCCCTCCCACTGTGCCTGGTAATACCTGAGCTGTGTTAGGCGACACTGTCATGAGACGTAGCTGAACACTTGGCTCCATCCGCGAGCGCAGCCGTGTCTGGCCTTGTCCCTGGCAGCCACCCTGGTCAGTGTCCCCAGGCAGGCAAGTCACCCCTGGCAGGGGAACCAAGCCTTTCAGTGGGAGAACAGGGCAGCTCACAAAACAGTTATATATCAGACGGGTGACTTGTTGGGTTCTGCCATCACTTTTACTGAATATAAAATACTTTCACTTTTTTAATTTGGCAATTGCTGGTCTATCACACTGTGTGAAAAAAATGTGGAATTATGGTATCAAAAAACCCTAAAGCTAAAGAAAATTTAAATTCCCTCCTTTAGCAATATTTCTTGGGTTCTGACTGATTTTAATTCCTTCCCCTTCCTCACTCATGCCATGTCCTATTTGAGCCCATGTGATACTGGGCAGCAGGGTATTCCCACTGCCTAAGGGGTAGGACCAGGCTCTTACATTTGCTATATAGCTGTCAATAGTGGCTCTGTGTTTTTCTTGCCTTTCATACTGTATGCTGCTCCTGCTTTGTATCTCTTTTTTCACCCTTTGTTCCCAAATGCAAATCAGCTACCTTTAAGGCTCCAGTCACTCCTTCTTCACTTACAAAGCAGGCACCAACACATCTCTGAGGCCTGTCTGCAGCATCCAAGGAAAAATCAATCCCAGCCATACTGTATCCGTTTCAACATTTTGTAAGAGAGCTGGCACAGTTTAAATCTCTTAGCTCCGTATGTCTTGAATCAGATTTGCCTTTCTCTTATTTAGATACAAATGCAGAATAATCGTCCTAAGTCTGAGAACGTTTAATCCAAATTTCTGTCTGTCTAGAGAAGAAAAAAAAAAAAAAGCTTTGCTCTTAATTCACATGCATTTTCTGAAGGAGAGGGAAGATGTGACTGCTTGCTTTTGGAGGCCAAATGTTTTCCTTCTAACGAGCATCAGCTAACTTTATCCCAGTCCCACATTCTTCACGGGAATCACAATGGAGCAAAGGCCTAATCTTGTTCCCGTTCACGTCAGTAAAACAATTCCTATTGATTTAAATTAGATCATGAGCAATCCTAAAATATGAGTCAGAATTGCACAATTCAGCTTTCACTGGGTCAGACTTGGAGGGTCTCTTTTTCACCACAGTCCAGTACATACTCACCCAAGTTCCTTGCATGCATAAATATTAGTTTACAAAATGAGGCTTCAAACCCTGACTCATTCCTTCTTTAACCAAACTCCTGCTAAAGTATTGTAAATATCATCCAGGGAATTAGAGATTTTTTCCTTTGCCCCCTATAACACTATCACTTTTTTCCTTTCCTTCCACTAAGTCTTCTGCTTTGCAAGCCCCGGCACTTTGCCTTGTGCCTTTACAGAAACAGCAGAAGCAATAAACTTTCATTTCCCTCTACAAACATTATGAAACTGCTTAATTATTAAAATGTCTGTTTTTCACTGGAGGGAAAAAGTCAGGCCCTGCATGTTCTAATTGTTTGTTTTCTTCTCAGTTTCCTTGGCACGGGGTTCTTTTTCTTTTTTCTTTTTTCTTTTTTTTTTTTTTTGAGCTAAAACAAACATTTCTCCAAACTCAGCATTCACAAAGTTTCTGGTGAATTAAACTAGTTGAAACTCACAAACTTGAATCTTTCAATGGAGATGTGAAGAGGGGACGTGATCTTATATTATCGTAACATGTTCTTCGAAACTCTAAAGGAAGGATGAAGATTGTGTCATTTAAATCCCAAGAGTTAAGGTTAAAAACCTGCTAGAATCTGTAGCCAAACTATAAGCAGGAGGTTGCAGAAAGCATTTTTCTAATCAAAGGTGAGTCAATGCTGTAACAGCCTGTGGTTTGTGAGGTCTCTGTGGTCGCCAGATGCTAGCGCGGGGCGCTCTGAGCAGGGTCTGCCCGCACAGAGGGGCTGCGCGTGCGGGGCTGCTTCCCAGCACCTCCCCACGAGCGTGTCTCGCACTTGCGACACTGCCGATGGCACCGGGTCCTGCAGAGCTGCTCCCTGCAGCAGATCAGCCTCCGCTCTGGGGGAGCGTCCTCCTCCCAACCAGCACAGGCTGTTACCTCCTGACCAGAGCCACTCTTGCCAGCACGCTGGAGGCAACCCGCAGGAGCTGCAGTCAGGAGAGAGCTCTCTTGATGAAAACTGACAGCGCTAAGGCTGAGCCTCTCTCTTCTGCATTTTTGAGGCCCCTCAGGCTGAGCCTGAGCAGATGGACAGCAGAAACACAGCGACTCCAGCATATCTGAAGTCACCATGTAGACGATCTGAGCAAGATTCATGGCTCCAATCCAAATGTCAGCCAGCCTGGGAGAAGTTCAAGACACACAGAAATTCAGGACAAGTGGCCAAAGTCTTTTTGCTGTCTGGAAAAAGTCAGCTTTGTGAAATCTGTCCAGTGAAACCTGGACATATGGTAGCTCTAGCTGTAGAAAACTTCATGGGCATAAATCTGTCCTCTGCATTTCTATCAGTAACAGCTGGGAGGTCACTATAATTATTCTGAAATTGGATGCTGAGAGCTAGTAAGCACTTGTCTATTTGGAGGGGGAGAGAAAATTTGTTTGGAAACAGTTTGTAGCTTAATGTCTTCTAAGAGTGTCTGCTCTTTCTCGCTTATAAGGGCTATGCACTGAGAGATCAGGCAGAGGATTAATGAAGCGGATACTCATCTCCTCATCTACTTGAGGTTTTGATAAAGCTGAGTCAATAAACCCGATTAGCCAGCAGGATGTCCAGGGAGGATTAATTTGGGATTGCAGATAGGTTGGTAAAGAAACATGGGGTGTGCTTCTCCTCCTCTCTCAGGAGCTCTCTTCACGCATGCTGGGCGTGGTGTGACCATGTGGCTAGTCCAAGTGTCAGGTTCTCACTGGTAAATGGGATGAGATGGCTTGCTCTCTGTTTGCAGTTGTAGTTGCTGTGCTGTCAGAATTACTGATGCTTTCCCTATTATAGAATTATTAATTTGTACTCTAACCTGGAATGTTTGTAAGATTGGAGAATTCTGAACTAGAGAGAGAGTCATGCTGCAAGGAATCATACAGTTTCTCAAAGTTTTACGTGACAGCTAAGTCCAGTTCAGTTAGTTATCAAGTAATACCCAAAAGATGCTAAAAAAAAGCCCAGAAGAATCCAGATCTAAGGCTGAGGAGACAGGGGAGTTGTCCTGATCCTAGCTAACAGAAGTAGACTAAACCATAGTAGGTGCACTGCTCGGGTCACAGCAATGCAAATGCTTCAACCCAGGGAAGTGTGGTGGACTGTTACAGTCAGAGTGGGAAGTGCACAGAGTTGCACTTCTGAATATGTCTGTCTCAAAACTACTCTTCTGTGTGAGTCATTTCCTTGAGGACGGCACTGCAGTAGCTAACGTGACTCTGACACTCTAAGTCAGATGGTTGCATTCAGAGTAGGCACCGCTGTGCTTCAGGAGCAATTCTCAGGGTGATGGTTTGCAGAGGGACTTACTGCAACCAGGGCTTTCTCCAAATAATGGGAAAGTTCAATTATACAAAGTATAAACGAAAGGGTGGAGTGCTGATCTCTGTGAGAGGAGATGGTGCTCTGTCCTTCAGAATTTGTCCTTACAATGTCCAGAGCCTTCAGACAGACAGAATCAGGGCTTTCTACCTGGGTTTTACTCTGCTCCTACTCATAGTTTAAATACCTTTAAATAGGTAACTCATAATACTCATACCTTTAAATAGGTAACTTTACTTGCTCTCAGCTGCATAGACCTACAGTGCAAGCAAAGTATTGTAACAAGGAGCAGTAGGGATAGTGAAGGGTATTTTTCATTTTTGTGTTTGTTAATGAGATGTTTAGCTAATTTCAGTCACTTGTATAATGGTGTTTAGACAGAATGTGTTGATGTTTTGTTCTCTGAAACCCAGAGGTCATTTTTAGGATCTCCTAGTACTCTATTTTAGTACTTTACCAATGGTTCAATGAACTCTCTGATAATGAGTCCTAGCGTAACGTTCAAAATCAGAAGAATCCCCTCCAAACGATGTGCCATCCACCAAATGGATGTTTCCATAAAAACTGGAATGGTAGAGAATTGTAAAAAAACAGATTTAAAAGGAACTGGAGTTCCTACTTGGGCAGGAAAAGAAGCTTTCTAGGTTCGTGCTAAGCTTTAGCAAACAGAGGATTGAAACATGGCTCTCTCTACCCTCATGTCTTTCCATAACAGTCCCTCGAGAAAAGTACAGTTTATGAAGCACTGAGCCTGCAAATTAAATAAGATATGTTGTGTGTCTGTGCATCCAAGAATGGGGTCACTGCTTACATAAAATGTGTGATGCTGTAGGCTGCTCTTAGAGAAATAAGTGACACCCCTGGACCAAAATGGTTCAGTGTTTCTGTTTTCCAAGTCTCTCTACTGTGTGGAGATTAAAGGATGAGAGAAGAGAGATGTGGCATACATTGTTTACTGTGCACTGCTGACAAGCGCCTTCTAGTTGCTCAAATGAAAAACAATTTATTTGAATAAAGAGAAATTAGAGGCTGCAGCAGATTACACTTCCTGGACAAAGATGCCAAGGCAAAAGACTTCCTCATCATCCTGGGGGGCAGAAGGGCACTGGGGAAAGGGCGAGTGGAAATGAGTCGAGAGTGCCTCTCCCATGGCCCTTTGCAGAGAACCTGATCACACTTGGCTCTTGGGGGTGAAAAATGACAAGGGACAGACAGCTTCCAGCTGCCCTTCTCCTTCCCTGCCCCCAGGGCATCCTCTCCTACTGAGAGCGAAGAGCCATCAGGTAGAAATCGCTATGGTCTGCTCCAACTTCCTTAACCACAATTAATCGGGTCCCTCAGTGTGTGTGTGCATGGGCTGCTGGCAGTGCGGGTGGCAAAATGAAACCTAACTGGCGAGACTGACAGGGCTAAGTCCATGCTGGTGTAAACCAGCTGAAATCCTGCTTTCTTGAGCTCATATGGGCTAGTGGACGCTGGTGGCTGGAGGGCAGCCTTGGAGCATTAAAAGGTGCTTAGAATGGTAGAATATTTTAAATCATAGTAAGACATCTGCCCCTGAACAGAAGATCTTAGCTGGGCAGAGGAGATGGAAAGGCAATTCGGGACATATTTTGAAACCATTCTTGTCCATAAGTACTCAACAATAGCCAGGTAATCATATATTTTTTAATGCTCCCCCGCCGTGTTGTTACTTTGCCCCCTACTGTTTGGAGCTGTTTCTCATCGTCTTGTGTCTAACACTGGACTGACTGTAAGGTCTTCAGGGCTCTGCGCACATCTAGCTATTGTATAAAGCTACTTTAAACAAGTATTAATTGAAAACCAGCTTGAAGAAGAACTGAGGCCAGTCAGTTCTTCAGAAAAAGAAAAGTCTCTTTACCTGAGCAAGTCTAAACAGACCACCTTTCTCCTCTGATTATTTAGAGATTCTGAATTTGCCTTCTTTGGGGAGATGGAGAGTAAATTCCGGTTTAAGTAACTGAACAGCACATGCAGTCTCAGTGACCTTTTGGGAAAGATTTTGAATTGAAACTGGGTCTAAGTGTTGTTTATCTAGAACTGATTATGCCAGCACAAATGCATATTTTTTTCTCTGCTGCTTTTCAAAGGATCCCTTTTAATTATCATAGTATGAGATAGCATTTTGATAGCACCTAACAGCGGAACAATCCTTATGGTCTCCTCTGAGTACAAGAGATTAAACAGGGAGGGGAAATTTGAAGTTTTGCCTGGTTTGCTTTAGATGTTAGAGCTTTTATTCTTTTTGCATGTGATCCAAAGCCCACTGAAGTCCAAAAGAAAGTTTCAATTTCTTTTAGGCATTGGTTCAATACCTTTGCCAATAACCATTTAGTCACAGCCTGACTACTAGCATGTGTAATCAAAACAAGCCTTGCAACTGGATGCTAAATAGTATTTGTGGACAGCAGGGGCTCAGCACAGACTCTCAAGCTGGAGAAGGAGGCTCTCTAGGTCACTCCTGAGGTACTTTGGCAGGGTAAAGAAGGTGGCAAGATTGCTCAGCTCCTGTGGTCAGTCTGGCATGACAGATTGACTCTAAAAATGACCTGAATGCTGCAAACTTTCCCCTAACAAACCCATTCTAATACTCCTTGCCTGGATCTAGAACAACCTGGGAATGCTATTTGTTAGAGCCGAAGCACATAGTCTCTGAAAAATAGAAAGTTTTTTTGGTCCATTTCAGTCAGGTTTTGTTGCAGCCATTTAACTGGATGAACTCCTACAGAGACAAACTCAGTTGCTCTATTTACTTTTTTCCTCCTTTTTCCTGTGTATTAACTTACTCCCTGCGATCCTAGTGGAAAAGAAATCAAGAATCCCCTCATTAAAATTCAGAGCTATTAATTTTGGCATCCTCTGTGCAATAAGCAGCTTTACTTCATATTACACATTGCCTGCATTTTGCACCAGAGACAGCTTTGCAGAATAAAGCAAGAAATATAGCAGCTAATAGTAGAGGCAAAGAACAGACAAAGGACCAGGCTGACTCTTTTATGCATTAGGGTTTTTTGGTAGGAGGTAGGCCAGAACTGTGTTGTTCATGTGGTTGTTATTGTCAGAACAGGGTTTTAGGCTCAGAGCTTTTATTAAATCCTTTTTCCTACACTAATAATATTAAACATACAATTAGGGACTTGAGTTTTGTGTAAAATGACATTAGCCACTGATCACCTCCTTAGAAATGGTTTGTAATGCTTAGCAAATATGCATGTTAGAAACGAAACAAGACTCAGACAGCTTTGATCTTCATAGCAATCACTTAGTTAATTTTGGGGACATTTAGGAGAGAAAGAGAACTTGCTGGCTAACCAAATGTCTGTTTTGCAAGAAAGAGGAAAGACAGAAAAGAAATCATATGTCTAATTTTCTCCCAACTATCTTGCTGTTCTTTGTGCAAGTGAATAAAGGGAAATGCAAAGTTCTGGCAAATTTTTCTCACTGCTACTGACTTATTATATTACCATGGACAGGTTTGAAACGTGGACAGGTCTCTTGATTTTTTTTTTCTTTTTCCTGGGCTGCAGTTTGTGTCTGTCTGTACACGTGTTCCCATGCAAACTGTTCATTCTAGTTGCTCCTGGGCCTGTTAGTGCATGAAGCAAAAATAGCTAAGTGAAAGACTGGCAAGTGTATTTAGTAATAGTCTTCCTGGCCATGTCCCATAACTCTTCCATCGAAGAGTGCAGAAAATCAGAATATCAAAGTGATTTGTAAACTAACATCAGCTCTTATGGGTTACAGTGCTGGTCCCCTAAGCATATACATAATGTCATCCAGTTTTGAGAAGAGGTGGTGAAATTTCCCATGCCTGTGTGAGCTTGGAAAAGGTCTGTTGATACCTGTGCTCCTTTGCATGCAGCTTAAGGCTCCAGGCTTTCCCTCCCCCACAAACCTTCCGAGGGCTGTTGCACACCATGAAGGCCCACAGACCAAATGGTGCTCTGCACACAGTGACTCCAGCTGAGCGCGCTACCTTTTTAATGTTAACTGGAGGCTGCTTGGAGTCTAGTGGAGACTGAGCAGCAATTCAGGGAATTCATGATGTGTTGTTCCTGCTATACACACTGCCTCCTCAAATCCTTCAATGCTGTCCCAAGCTAAAGGATCATATGCACTAGAGTGAATATTTTCTGGGGGCACATGTTCTGTGGCTGATCCCAGTTTTTGGAGCCTAAGGGCTCTATTAGTCATTTCAGTTATTCATTAAGACACACAAATTGTTATTTGAATAGGCTCAGCATCTCCCTGGTGATGACTTCACAGCAAATGACAGCAAAATCTGCTTTGATAGGTAGCATGTCTACATGTGACTATACAAACTACCTTGAATGAAGTTTATCAGTTGCTCTATTCTGGCTGATAAGTTTAAATCATTCTTCTGTTCTGTTAACTTTGTATGAAGAAACCATGTGACAGAAGTAGATATGAGCAGATATATTTATTAAACCTCGATTCCATTTTTGGGCTGAGGTCACCATGACTCATTCACACCTGGTTCCTAGATATCATCAGTTGTCTATAAAGCTGCTCTCTGAAAACCACTTGGATATGTGTTGCTCTTGATATGGCTGCTCTCAACTTTGTTTTTAGCACTAAATTACCTATGGCAAGCTAACCAATAAGGTAATTATCAGAATATATGATAAGTTTTCCTTTGTCTTTATGGATAATGTGGACTGCTCCTCCACACACAGCTTCCAGCTTTTTGATTAAATCTCCAGGTTGTTGGCTCCCATGTGATTCTCCAGATGTAACAAGTGAGATCAGTCACTGTTATCAACTCCAGATTAGCAGAGAGATTACTTCTGATAAATGCAAACAGTTCTTGGCATTTAACATTTTCTATTTCAGAAAGTGGATTATCAGTCTCACAATCTTCTGAACTGTTATTCTTTTGTGATTTGTGATATACAAATGCCAACTGCTGTGATAATGGGCTTTTGCAGGCCCAGTCTGACAACAGCAAGATTCCTGCCTTGCATATTCTGTCTCACAGCATTTCACAATTGTTCATCTGCACGTAATGTGTTATCCTTATCATATTCCATGAACTTTTTCAAACCTTTACTGTTTGTTTTTTATGTTTTGTTTTTTTTTTTTTTATTTGGGAGTCTTTTTAATTGGAGAATATCTTTAATTGGAGAAAAACAAGTTTCTATTTTAAATTTGATTAATGTTTCATGAGGAGATTTGAAGAGGATGCAACACCCTCTTCAGGATACTGTGATACAAACAATACCTTCTCTAAAACAAAACTGTTTTCTGTAAACCAACATACATTCCCCTTCATAAGTTGCTGAAAGGCTTGAAGTTTGTCTCAGGGGTTTCACAGGAGTTTCTCCTCAGGCAGGGTTATTCAATGGATATAAAGAATACAAAAGTGTTATTGTTTTACTATGATCACGCTTTATCATTTCCAATGATATTGAACCTGTGGATTTCACTTTTCACTATTCAGAGCTGGAATATGGTTGCAGTTTTAGGCAGCTCTGAGAGACTAGCCTACAAGTCTGTCTGGAAGTGATATTAGATTGCAACTGGATTTTTCTGATGCTGAATCAGTTGTTCATGTCTTCCATGCTTATTTTGAAAGGAACCCACAGCCTCTTTCTTTACAGCTTAGTTTTGCAGATGGGATGTTTATGCTTCAAACCAGCTATAGAAAACTGTACGTAATGTAAACTTCATCAGATGTCACCAGCGTCATATGCTGGAGTGGTAGTAGATGTATAAACGAGCCTGATGTTGCGGCAACTAGATTTCATTACAGCAACAATCCTGAAAAGCTATTTACCTGGAAAGCTACTACTTAAGTGAAGAGACACTAGTAATCTATGTAAACAAACCTGGCTGTTTCAAATCAAGCTTACTGCTTAAACAGGAATGAGTATCTTTGGATTGCACTGCTTTATCTAGACATCTATATGAGAGAGGGTCTCTTCAAAACTTAACTCATGTGCAAGTATGTAGCACGCACAAGTCTACCCAGCCACATTCAGAGCTGCAAGACATCTACTCTGAGACCTGCATAGTCTGAAGAATATCTCAATAATGTTTTTTAAGTGTAGTAAGATCCTTAAGATTGTTAAGTGAATGCTATGATAGAAACACAGACTTGCTCAGTGGCCACACATATTCTGCTTTTTTCCAAGAAGAGAACCAGTGTGGGATCAGACCCCTCCCCTCCTACACACAGACACATACCACATTGTCTAAAGCAGACATATTTCACCTGGTTAGACAGAGCATTGGTTTATAGAAAACAGCTTTGGTTTACTGTGGCTGCTCTCTGTTTTACAGACTTCTTATAAGGCTTGAATCAGCTCCCACACAGAAGGTGTCATTTCTCTCCAGTTAAACATACTGCCCAAGAAAAAATGCTGGGAGTCACAGCTTTGAATGATCCCATCTTGTCGTGATGACTTTTTCTTAAGTTTTGGTATTTTAGGTAAGGTATTCTGACAGTGAAAAAATGAGATCTGACTTGGAGGGAGGAAAAATACATAGTTAGGTAGAATTTATTTTTAAATTAGAAACTCTACAGGTCAGGATTGGGAGTTTCTAGCTTTCCAAGTAACACTGAGCAAACTGGCACTCTGTAGGGAAACATAAAGTTGGATTTTAAGTGGCAACAGAATATGATTCCTGCATTAATAGATGTATTTTTCACTACTATTATCAACGTGAGTTCATGTCTTCCCTTTTTCTAGACAGTACAGATGGGGATCTGCAACAAAGGTGAGCTTTGCTTATGATACTGAATGAGGCAAGTCTTAAACTATTTGGGTTTCCATTAACTCAATACATTGCAAGTAGATCTCACTTTATCATTCAGCTTGCACTTCCCCTTCATTTAATCCAGTTATTTCTATTGATAACTCTGCACCAGACCTCTTCCCCTTCATTTAATCCAGTTATTTCTATTGATAATTCTGCACCAGACCTACGCGTTGTCTTGTTCCAGGTATGTCCCTGTGTATCATTCTATCTATGCAATATCTAATTATCTAAATCCAATCTAATTGGAATATTTAATAATAATCCTTTTTATGGTAAAACCACAAAAGAGAAATCCTTTGCATGCTCTGCCTCCCAGACATGCCAGCAAGAGCCAGGAACAAGTCTACCTCTGGGCCAGGATTATAAGCATTTGAAAGCTTTGTTCCACAACACAAAACAGAGTCCAAAGACCCAGTGCATATAGTCTCTGTTCCCTGTCTCTCTCCTTCCTGAATAGTCTGTATTCTGTTTATACCTTCCACAGGCACTAAGGAGAAGTGAAAATGTATCCTTATACGCAGTAGCTCCTGGAAGGTCATGGTGTTTGTGAAATACTTCCGCCATGGAGCAGTGCTCGGTGATTACCTGGACTGACTGGCTTAGTGACACAGCCCCAGTTTCTGCCTGCTGTCAAATATCATTACCTTTGTAGTACGGACATCAGGAAGGGTAAATGTTACAGAGGCTAAATAGTTATGATTAAATCTGTTAATTATTACAGCATTGCCTCTAAGACATGGCATCCTTTCCTTCCTAAGCTGGGCTGCTTCTGAAGGGAAATGGCACTAATTAGCTTTGTTATGATGACATGTGACATTTTAATTCACTATAGCTACCTTCCTTTCACTACAGCTAGCTAACTGCAGAACCACAGCTCTTGAAAATAAAGACTATACTAGTTGTAGACAGTGCACAATTGTCCTGGTTACAGCAAGTTTGGCTGGTATGCACTGCCAAGAAATCCCAGGCTAGAAACTGAACTTATGCTTGTGAGTGTTGCTTTGTTTTAGCCAAATGGTAGCACAGTGATGTTTGTAATATGACCAGACCCTAGTGCAATTTAAAATGTAACATGGTATAGAGTCTGTCTGCATAATGGGGATAGATCTGAGTCAGTTTTAAATGGTAGTAGACTAGCTGCAAGACCATGGACTTCAGCATGGATTAATTTGCCCTGAAATTCTAAGTGGTTTTGCTTCTTTCTCCTTCTGAGATTTCTGCTGACAGTATTCAAATTTATCATGAGTGCCCATATTTATGTGTCTGTTGGCCTCAGTAGATGATTGCAATATACATTCAGATCAAGTCTTTTTTGATTATTACCCTTTAAAAGTCCTGCTAGAGAGATGGAGTTTTTCTATTACTGCTCAGGATGCTGACTCCAGGTGGCATCATAGACCTTCCAACTTCTAGTGAATCCAGTCAGAGCTGAGGGGGCTTGTGTGATTGGACCCACAATGTGAAATTGCAGTGGCTTAAGTGATTAAAAACATGGTCACCTGCATGTTTTCCTTTTCTGACATTTGTCACCAAAAGAACATGCTTGAGTTCTAGGCAGAAGAGGACCAGCAAAGGAATACTTCAGAATTTAATGTCAAGGATGCTTGAGTAGAAACAGAAGTCAGTCCCACAAAGCTGTGTTGCTGGCCAAATGCTTCACAGTCTCTTTGCTGCCTTTAACAGTGTTAGCTTTTGACCCTGACCATCCAGAGCTTTTATACATGGGAAGAAAATCTCTTCCCAGCTCCTCTGAAAACTCATGTTGTACTTTGATTGCTTTGATCTATATACCGGCCAATTCCAACGACACAACTAGCCATCTTTTTACTCATCTTTGAATACTGGGGTTTCAAGGTTGATTTAATTCCCTGTTGCACGCCCACAACTGTGTTTCTGCATGTTTATCCTTTACTATCTTTGTCCATATATCACCCCCTTGAGAGGGCAGCACAAAATCCTAAATTCTCTTCAACACTAAAATTTTTATTATGAAATTATTAATGGTTTCTGAAAAATGTTTTTTTACAAAACAAATTTCTTTTAATCCTAGACCAGCACTTCATAGCAATGAGGTTTTTCTTATTGCTAGGTAAGTTATGAGTTTCCACTAAATCATCTAGGATGGAACTATAAAAGGAGCAGAGTGGAAAGGAGGTGCAAGGAATTATCAATATTGGCTGATATCTTCCCTTTTCAGCAACTGAAATTGCTGAGATTTGCTACAGCTGCAGCTTTGCGCTTTTGCTCAGCCTTCTGCACATTTCAATCCCACTGCCACCTTGCTATTAGCTGTAACATTAAGATGTGCAGCTTGCTCAGACTGACAAACTGGAAAGCTATTTTGCTGCAAGCTTTTCTCCCCCTCCAGTGCAGTACGATGACCATTTAAGTATGAACAAGCTTGATCTTTTGACATATGTCAACAATCTTAGTGTTCCCTTAACACATCAGTTTTCGGTGCAGTCTGCCTTCTTCTGCTGAACTGGAAGTACTTCCAGCAAGGGTCATTGCGAGTCACCTTAATATAGGTACTTTCTATGCGTATATTTTGCTTAAGGGCCTTGCAGTCCTCCTCCATGTGCTCACCACTCACCACCAAAGCATACAATCAGCAACATTGAAGTGTTCCCAGTAGCTGTGTGAGAAACAGGCTGACATGTCATACCCTCCTTCATGGACAAGATCTTCCTCAGATCTTCCACCACTTCTCACTTTAGGATCTTTTTGTCCTCCAAAGCTCCCTGTGTTACTCATCAGGCCTGTCCTTCTCTGTCTGCATGTCCTTCTCTTTTATTTTACAAATGCTGTTGTAGAAACCCCTAATGTTGGCACCATCCAGTCCCTTGCTTTTCAAAATTGCTTCAATAGTTAATTAGCAGATGATCCTTGCCTTGTAGACTTTATAATCTCTCTCTTACTGCTATCAATGTTACTCTCATCATAGACTCGTACAGTATACTTCACTAGTGCCAGAATCCCACACTGTTTGTTCCATCTGACACATGCAAAAACTGAATTACATAAAGAAGGGGTTGGGACACACAAAATTGCATGATTTTGGTTCAGAATTGCAAAGCTCTTTATGTTACCCCCACACACACTGAAACTAAAGTATGTCCGTTGCAGGTCCAAGTGCCTAGAGGCTGGGTCTGAGCAAAACTTGTGTAAAGGGTCAGACAAATGGACTCCATGGAGAGGGAAGGGGTTGGAGGAAGAATCATGTATACTTCAGACTGGTGAATATTCTCTGACTGACCATATTTGGAGTTCACATAAGCAAAACAGAAACATGACAGCACACCTTCTTTAAGAGAAATAGAAGTCAATGACCCTCAGTTTTTACTTTAACAAAAATCAATCTTTTAGCTAATGTAGTAACAAGGTTTTATACAAAAAATTGTAAGTTAGAGAAGCAGGTGATGGCAGGCACCTATATTTTTTTCTTCTCGTAAAACATACGAAACGAACAGAATTGAAATTTATTTTTGAATAACTTAGAGCATGTCCTATAGCACCACCTAGCAGGCTAATTTAAAAGTGATCTATAACCCTAGATCTTTGACTATAATGATGTGCTTATGCAACAGAAAAAGGGTGCGCTTCAGACTTCTGGTTTCCACTCTGTAACAGCTGTTTCTGGAAACCAGAATCATGCCAACATGATGCTTAGTAAATTTGGGGTCTCTGCTTTTCAATGATCTTATTTATTATGAAGCATTCATGAGAAACCATGGTACAAAGGTAATGCTGTGCCAGTCTCATGAGCGTTTACATAAAAATAATAGGTCTCTAGACATCTCCAGCTGGTACAGACTGCAGCAGCACTTTTCAGAAAGCAAGGCTGTACAAACCCATCCAACCCTCTCTCAGCATATGTAAGTCTTAGTGACTCTCAGAGTTAAGAGCCAGGCTTTCTAAATCCATCATCACACTGTGTGTTTGTTTGTAGTCTAGTCTCAAGGAGTCCATAATCATGTGCGTGCACTTTTTCTTTGTACATCTGTATGGAGTATGAATGTCAATACCTCATCATGGATGGTAAGTTTTGGCAGATGATGAAGCTGCACACTAAGGCTGCGGCCCCATGCGTCTAACAGCTCTCTGCGGTGAGGCTCCCCTCTCCTTTCCGCTGGCTGCCTCCCACCTTGTTACAGCCCTGGCACTTTTCAGACTCTTCCATGATCCTACTAATCTGGTAGAAAACGATCCATTTTTTTTTCTGTTAGGATGTTTTCTGCTGGTAGTGAGTCAAAAGCAGCTCACAAAAAAGTCTGATGAATGCCAGTTCTGGTAAAAGGTAAGTGGTTCAGAGGGAAACAGAGGAGTGGGGGAAGCGGGATCTTTTCTCCCACTTTTCCCTTTGGGTGGCAGCAAACTATTAATTTGTCTTGCCATATTGCATAGTACTATAACCTAAGGCTTGAACTACACCTTCTTACAGAGGAGTGTGTTTCCTTAGCGATTAGCAATTTGTTTGTTGTAAGTTAAGACCAATGCTGTCATTAACAGCCTCTGTTCACAATCATGAGAGATGCTGGGTACACCTAGCCAGGCCTATTTGGCACTAGCATTTCTAAAATATACAGGATAAGAAGGAGATAATCCAGCAGGAAAAAAAGGTAGGATTGATATCTTGATCAAGATACTTTCATAGAAGTCCTGGAGGAAGATCTGGAATAAAACTCTGAAGCATTCAGTCTACTATTTTAATCCTTTTATGTGAAAGCAAATCGCAGGCTGAAAGGTCCAAGAACTGAACCTTTACCAATAAGAAATGCCTTAATCTGTAGCTGCTACATTTAAAAGAAAGACCTCTTGGAATTAATCTAAATAAATCATAACGATGGCTGCCTTTTATTTCTATTGCACTGCCTCTCAACCCACTGTAAAGTGTTATGTCCATTTGGATTGTGAAAATCATCTGCTGAATGCCTAGTGTGAAGAAAGAGATTTTAAAATGTCAAGCACCAATGCATACCTTTCCAACAGGCGAGGGAAACCCAATCTGCTGGTATCTGCTACCCCAAAAAGATTCTGGAGGGTACTGAAGCTACTTACTGAAATGCTGCTAAGCTTTACAAGTCAGTTCTGGAGCCGGTGACCCAGGGCATGAGACATCATCCTGGAACGAATATTAGGTAAAGGCTCCTGCATGGACTTTGGGACAGTCTGATTCCAAACCTTACTTTGAAATCACATTTTCTCATGGCAGTTTCAGCCAAGGTACATGCCTCCTTCCTCCGGCAGACCTTGGAGCTTGTGCAGTCACACAGTTCAGGGAGCTAAGCTGGCCAAAAGCTATTCCCTTTTCTTTTTTTTTTTTTTTGCATGAAATGCCCAAGTTGGGTGAAGGTATTGAAGGTATTCAAAGGACTGGGCTGCTCTGTGACCCCACCACCCTCTACCTCTCAGCAAACAGAACTTCCTACCACACCAGCAGACCTTTTCAGGGGCTTTCTCCGAGTTTCCAGGGCCACGGAAATAAATTCATGTAGGAGCATGGAGAAACTATACTGGCCGTCTTCTGCTTTGAGCAAATCACAACTTAGAAAAAAACCAAAATAATCACCACATGTGTTATTCTCCTCCTAGTAAGGATGTCAGAGAAAACAAATCATAGGTGGTGGATGTTAGGTGCGCCACTTAGCGCATTCCCGCTAGGCGTTCCTGCGCTATAGTGGAAGGGCTGCGTTAATAAAATATACACGTAAGGTATTTTGCAGGAAAAACATTCGGAGTTGTAGCACTGGAATGCAAGGACACGGAATAAATCCTCGGAAATTCATTCCCTCCTCACGGAAATCCAGCCGGCGAAACAGCCCGGGCGCCGCCGAGCCCGGGCAGCGCCAGGGAGCAGGAGGCAGCCGCCGCGGCAGGCGCTTCGCGGGGCCCTGCGGCTCCTGAAACGCCCCGTTTGCGGGGGCGGGCAGAGGCCGCGGGCAGCGGTCGAGACCCGGCGAAACTCTCCGTTAAAAGGAGACGGACGGCGGCGAGGAGCCCCCTGAGCGCCGGGCCGGGCCGGGCCGGCTTGGCCCCCCCCCCCGGTGGCGCAGCGGCCGCCATGTCGCGGCGCGGCCGTCGCCGCCCCGTCCCGCCCCTTGGCGCCGCTTTCCGGCAGCCTCCGCTCGGCCGGGCCGCGGCGGCAGCCTCGGTAGGTGCCGGCTTTTTATCCAGTTTTATTTTTAATCCTGAACCCGGGGGGCCGGCGCATCCCCTCCCTCTCCCCCCTCGCGTCCCCTGATTTATAATTTAACGTTTTAAGCTGAGAGGGCGCTTGGTGTCGGCTCTCTGCAAGCCTGGTGCCCCGTCGTGTGTGTGTGTGTGCGGGGGGGGGGGGGGGGTCGAGGATATTTTGTTTTAAATCAGAGAGTGTCCCGGGGTGGTTTCCTTCTGGGAAGCGAGGCAGGGCCCTGCAAGGGAAATGCTAATTTTTAAAGCCATTTTGCTGTTGGCACGAGCCAAAAATAGCAAACGCCCACCAAAAGCTCTTACGCTATTTCACTCAGTCTGCTCAGTTAGAGAGGAAAAGAAAAAAAAAAACTTATTCAAATGGTAGGGGCAAAACCAGGCTGGTTTTGAGCTCTTGCTATTCAAGTTTGCAGGATATGGTCCATAAACCTTACCTTATAGGTTTGTGAGTAAACTGCACAAGGCTTATGAATAAAAATAAAGGTGTCACGTGCAGTAGGGGGTTCAAAGTGATTGTACATGAGCTGAGAACCTGGGCTGAACTTGGGGGAAAATTTGAAAACACTAGGGCTAAACCGCTGTACTGAGACTAGTTTTCTTTTCTCTTTTCTTTGTTTTTTTCATGAGTATTGACTATCATGAGAAAATGAAGTGATTCTCTGATGGTATTTCCTGCTTATTCTTGCAATAGGTATGTGACATGATCATAGCACTTAATCCTGTTGAGGATATAGCATGGGCCGTGAGGGGTCTATCCAGAAAGGTTTGAGACCATACATGAACAAAGTATTTAAAATAAATAAATAAATAAAAAGCCACTTAAGGACTGGGGCAACTGTTACAATTTTTCTGACTGAACCAGGAAAAAACACTCAGTTGTGCTGGGAAGCAGGTGTTTATGCACTGTGCCATGGAGGTGGGTCCCGATGTTAGGGCTGTTTGGGAGAGGTGTGTAGGTAAACACAGCGCTTCCTGGGCTGCCTTCCTGCTGCTCACCCCGCTGCCCTGGAGGCTGCCTGCTGCAGCCTGCCCAGGGGTGCTTGGTGGCATGCGGGGTTGCTGGCCATGTGTAGCACTCCGTATTATTATGGTTTTGTGTTTTTTAGCTCCATTACCAAGGATGTTTTCTCCCAAAATTGGGTTTCCTCCAAGCTCTAGGCTCCTTAGCTTGTTTCTTTTTTTTAACTTAAATAATTTTGTCAAGCAAATCACCACCTCCAGTCTTCAGCAGAATGTAAGCATGCCATCACGTATCATACTAAGAAATATATATCATACCATTGTATACTTATATGCATCATTGTTTTTATTAAGCACTTTGTATGTTATTATTAAGCACTCTGTATGTGTGCAGAGCAGTACAAACATTAAACAAGATTATTCTTCCCCTGGTGAATTTACAGTCTGAAAGAGCTTTGTTGGAATAGTAATAACATATCATTAAAACATCACCTTTAATTTAATCCTTTTTTGTTTCTCTGTGGTTAATACTCATTTGCTGTTGATCGTGACTGGTGTATCCTGGCATGTTACAGCCCCCAGTTGTCCACTCTACCCTTCTGTGGGAGGTTGTTGTTCAGCATAAGTGCAAGGAAAGAACATATGTCTGTGCTTCAGCTGCTGCAGTACAAAGCCCAACAGCATAGCTGAAACCCACCTTTGATGGTACTCCACACTAAGACCTTGGTTGTTGAATCAAAGCATGCTTCCCTTCTGCCACCTCGGCTTCCTGTAAGGACAGCTGGAAATAGTAATGTCTTAAACAGCTGCAGCAAGTTTCTCCAAAGCTCATGTGTTAAAGCCCTGAGAGAAGAAACATTGCAAGATGCAAATGGGAACATGGGCACACAACTGTCATTGATGTCTGTGGGATTTAGGTGCCTAATTCATTTTTATATCTTTATAGTAGCATCATTTTAGGTGAGAATTCTGTAGTCATGGGGATTTTTTAAGAGATTGGAGCTTTCCTGGGCAGAACACATCCTATGGCTTGGACCATAAAAAGAACTGATACTCCCCAAGGGAAGCAGGACTCTTGAACTGAAGAAGTTGGCAGGTTTGAAAGTTTTTATGCTTATCTACTTATTTAAACAGTCACAAAGTAGTCTTCTGCCCTGAAACAATTTCTGTTCCAGTTTCTGCTCTGAATTGCACGTATTATTTGTCAAAAAAATTATTTCAGAGACAAATCTTTAGAAGTTGCAATTTAAAGAACACTTCCTTTTGAAAATAACTTTTTTTCTGACTAAACTAGAACCACTGCCTGGAAGTTGAAATCTGATAAATTAGAAACAACACAAACCACTCTATATTTTTAGATGATAAGGTTGTTTAACCATTAGAACAGGCTCCAAAGGCAAATTCTGTCTCCTGAAATTTTCAGATCAAGACATGATCCCATTTTGGAAACTGTATTTTAGTCAAGCTTGAGCTACTGAGGTCAGTATTGAGGAACTGAGGAAAATTCTTGGAGCTGTACTGTAGAGGAGGTTAGAGTAGATTAACCTAATTCATGGCTCTTTCTGGCCTTAGTATCTCCAGTTTGTGTCTCTCATGGAATGCAACAGTAGGATTGTGCTGGGAAGGGGTACGTAAGTATGTTGGGTAAATAACAGATGTATATTAATTGCTGGGGTGAGGAGAAAATATGGTGGCATTATTCCCTTTATTACAATAAATTGATTTACTAGAAAAGAGGGAGAAGTTAAGTCTTTGTATCAATGATCCTATGTTCTGAGGCCCAAGAATTAATGAGTATCATTTTCTTTGTAGAGATATTTTGTGTTTCCTTTATGTAAAAGACAGAATGTTTCATTGGTTATTGTGCTCTGCTTCTCATGGGTTTTGTTTTGTTTTTAAAATGTTACAGAGGCAGGAGACCCATTTATGCATACTTTAATTCCTGGTTTTGTGTTGTAAACAGGTTAGGATTTGGCTATGGGAGCGCAGTTCCTGCAGAAAGCATCTGCGTGGGTTAAGAAGCGCAAGACCACTTTGTTGGCTGTTTCTTGCATGGGACTGTTCGGTGCCAACCTTTCCTATCATGTGTTTCCTGAGCAGACGTTCAAACTGTTACACGAGTGCTGGTCAGATGGGCAGCCAGCTGAGCTTTCCCAGAGGCTCTGTGGTGTTTTTCACGACGTTCTTCAAGATACTGGTGTGAAATCCGCTAACTCCTATCGAGCCTTCGCAGCTTCTGGCTTCCACCCAGTGAGTGCTGGAATCCCATGGCTGCCTGCAGGCTCTTTGGTGGGCATCCCTCCTAATTTTGATAGCACAATTGAGGATAAAAAAGGAATAGTCAACCACGTTGTCGTGATCAATGGCAAGGAAGTAGACTGGGAGAGCAGTGAAGGTGTTGCTTTGAGGGAAGCTCTGACATTTTCACCTGAAGCTCAGAAATTTGCTATTGCCAGAGAAATTGTGTATTTGCAAAACAGCAGCCCTTTAGTAAATGCAGCTGTGGCTCCAACTTGCTTAGCTGGTACCTATTTCGGTGGGATAGGTATAAAGATACTTCTGGGTTTATATCCTGGCCCCATGATACTTCGCAGCATCTGTAACTTCATAATTGCCACCACTGGACTAATCTGCTATTATGTTTCTTATGATGCTGTGACCTATCACTTAGATTGCAAGGCTGACAGAAATGTGGCTACCATTTCCAAAGACTATGCCAGAGGTGGGGTGGAATTTTATGACAAAATCTTGTCCCGCAACAGGATTCTTCGTACTCTGATGGGCAAACAAGGGGTGAAAGTATATGCCCCTAGCGGTAACCTTTTCCCAAGGCACTGGTTCAGAATAAAGCATACCCCCTACACTTACCGAAGAGATTTGATTGTTAATATTTTAAGAGAGCTCCAGGCATAGGAAGGGAGCAATTGAATTTTAAACTTGTGAATTATGTATTCTCTTGGAACACTGCTGCACTGCTTTTTTTTTTTTTTTCCCCTGTATCTTCATTTGAATTTGGGGTTTTATTTTTTGCGTATAGTTTAGAAAGAGTTATTGCACATTCTGTGAATAAAGAATTTTCTCTTAAAATATTAAAGACTTGCTTCAGAAGTCCTCTGTTCTGTGTGCATCTTAAATCACAAGACCACTCCGAAAGAGAACTTCTCAGATGCTCCTCTGGATGTTCTGTTGCTCTGCTCTGTTTTCCTGTCAGTTCCAGTCTGGAAAATGGAAAAGGTAATGTCCAACACAGAGTTTTGGCAAAATTATCATTTAAAATGGAGTGTTTGTGTGTATATTTGCCATTCCTCCTATGGTACAACCCAAATGCTTTAAAGATTATAGACAGTCTGTACCATACTGGTGTATTAATTCCAAGGTACAATGTTTTTGTTCTGTGTAAGTTCTTACACTGTGTAAGGTCTTATGCTATAGTCACCGTCCCTCAATAGGGCAAATTAGTTATGCAATTCATACCACTGCACCTAGATTACTACCAGTACCTGAGTCATTTGGTTTAAATCTAGTTCAGGTCTCTCCACACTGCACTGCGACTGCAGTGTGTGTATATCCTGAATGTTTCCCAGCAGTGGCAGTAGGCAGCATGACTAACATCTGTCATGGGTTGGTTGTTTTCTTACAAGTGGGATAAACATGTTCAGGAGAGGGTTTTATGTTTGCTTTGGTAGGGTTTTTGTTTTGTTTAAAAATACATGCTGATGTATGTCAACTTTTATGTTGAAGAAGGCAAGGTCAAAGAAGTATGTCTGTCATTTGGTGCAGAAATTGGTGAGGTCTGCCATCTGGAGTTGCTGAAGGATGTCATTCTCCTGTTTCAGACTAGCTGCAAGAGACAAGCTTTGCCCAAGATCAGTAATCTTGTGGAATGGTCTTTTGAAGCACAAGCAGTAGACTTACCACTACAGCCTCACCTTGGAGCTTTTATGTGCTCTCCAAGATCACAGCTTTCAAACTTTGTAGTTTCTTCTCTTTACTTTTCTATAATAGCTGTACCACTTCCCAGTAACATCTGAACAGTTTTTCTTTTCTGACCTCTGTTGTCATTCTTACAGAAAACTGTTGTATTATTTTGTATCTTCTCAGTCACAGAGGTACTGAGTGTCCTCTCTGCCCTGATTATGTCCCTTCTTCATCTACCATCATAATACTGTTGTGCCTGTGTTTGCTCAAAGCATCACTGAATTCTGTTTGCCCTTTGAATCACATAGTGATGAGGCTGATATGCTGGCTGCCAAAGCGCTAGTGTTGCTTTACATCGCTAAAGTCTTATATAAAAGTTGTTTGGTCTTCTGCTGAAGTAATCTGTGTCATGGCTGGTTTTCTGGACCACCACTTATCATTTGCAGTTGTGCTTGAAGCACCAAGTCATGGCATACATCCCACAGCCAGAAAGCAGCTAAAAGGTAAGATTATTGTTCTTGTGACCTTTGTGAAAGAGTTTGACAAAACCTCCTAGTCCGTGAAATAAAAGGAGACTTTTAGCCTGAAGCTTTGAAAGCCTGCAGCCTAATTTTATTTAACTTTTCTCTCCCAGATAAATTCAACATAAAAGGTCAGGATAGAGGTTTGCTCTGTTGAATGATGTAGTGGCTCAAGGTTGGAATATAACTCCTGTTTTATATAGTCTGTGAGTTTGATTCATCCCGTGTTACTCCTTCAGACAGCTCTGAACTCCATGAAATGTTATGGAAGAAATCTTGGCCCACTTTCTTTATGTGGTTTAAGTAGCTGCTACTACATAAAGAGTGCAGAGAGGAAAGAGAGTTCTTTCAGATTTACAGCAGTAGCAGTTTAAACAAAATGAAATGAAAGAAATCTGCTTGCCTCTTGCCACTCTTTACTGCTGGTTTTCATCAAGGTGCCGGCAGCCAGTGCTGTTATTTAACATTCTCAGATTGTAAAGCCCGAGTGATGCTAATGGATTTTGCAGCTGTGCACTCTGTTTTGCCCTTACAGCTGGATTCTCCAAAAAGCTCCCCAGTTCTGTAAATGCTGTGTCCCATTTACCCTTCTTTTAACTTGCTGTGGCATATCAGTGTCAATAAAGGGAGGGTTGGCTGGTTGTTTTAAGGCATATGCCCTTGTCTTCCAAAGAGAGGTTCTTGCAAGGGCAGTGCTTGTATATCTTGATCTCTGTATAGTCAAGCTCCTATTCTGTAGCCAACCGTGTTAAATCTGGAAGCATGTGAATACCATCTTTATAAGGGAATTGGGAGTCCAAATCAAAACTGCTAATCAAGATTTCCGTGAACTTTGGGAAGGTGTGGGTTGCCCTGCAAAAGGTTTTTAACATGTATATGTTGCCAGGTAATTGTTTCTTGCAAGATCAGCCATGCTGTTTGGAAAGCAAGAACATCACGGTTCGAATATATGACCATGAAAATACTCACACAAAATCTTATAATATTGCAAATGTTTTTCTGTGGGTGAAACTTTTGATGAAATCAGATAGAAATTCCACATACTGGTGATAGAATAGGGTCTAGTTTTGAGAGTATGATGAAAATAAGCACCCCAGAATTAAACGTGGAAATGTTGGTTGAGATCATGCTCTTCTGTGCTAAGAAGTGCCCGATGAGGAAAAGTCAATGAGGTAGCCCATAAGAATCCAGGTGAATCAGCTGGTGAATAGAGTTGTAGAGAAATCTCCGTCAGCTCTGCAGTTGAAACTCTGAGGATTTCAGAAAAATTGTTTTAGTGGCAACTGGGTTCTCTTACAATGCTCTGATGAGGCAGACTTCATACAACTTTTTTGCGTAGAAAAGCAACAAAAATGTTAAGCAAAGGGTATCGCTAGGAGAAATGGATATAAGAATTCTAAACCACAAAAATGTAGAAGCCAAGGTGTGAATGAAGTAATGAACTCTCGCAAAAATAGATATTGCCTACAAAAATGAAGCTGTCTTTCTGTCTGATACAGTGAAGTAATTAAAGCATGAAGTATCAGTAGCAAATGACCAAAATGAGCTGCTAGTTTAAATTTATACACAGTGAGTAATGTAATGCTTGCTGCTAGATGAAGTTTTAGTGGATAATGCAGCAAGAGACAGGAGCCACCCAGGTGCTTTGCTCAGAGTTTCCCCTGGCATGCAGGAGTGCAGGATATGGCTTACATGTTTGTTTCTCCATCCTAAGAATTGCAGTTCCACATTGTGGAGATGCCTTCGGATGATTTAATGGTCATTAATGGAAAGCTATCAGAAATAGAGTAAGTCTGAGAGCTAGACAGTTTTCTAAAAGAAAGACAAACTGTAGAAATCATCTTATTTAAAGTTATTTCTGATTGATGATGATGTGAATATGGAATCTCTGCCACTGCCCTCCTTTGGAAGGAAATGTTCAAATACCCAAATGCTGCAGCTGAAGAGAGCTGCTATGGGGAGCTGGCTCCTCTTGTAGTTTACAGGAAGAAGCAGCTGCAGAGGCGGCTTCCAAGAGAGAAATCTCCAGACAGGTTGCATAGGTGTAATGAATGACCCCCAGGGTATTGCCACAAAGGGTGTAATACAACTTCGGTTGAAGCGTAGAGGTAATTTGCAAAGCAGCACATTTTAACACACTAGAGCACTCTTATCACCCCTTTTCACGTTTCCTGAATGTGACGGGTAAGATGGTGAGACAGCTGTCTGCTAAGCTATGGAGCAGGGGAAGCTGGCGGTGTTGGGAGAAGCTGATGTTGGGAACCGAGCCTGCTGCTTTCTCTTTGCCCTTGGCCATAGCAGCTGTGAAACAAGCATGGTGACAAAGTGTGGCTTGGGTGGAAGAAGTGAATTTAAAAGTGTGAATCAAATCATCACTTTCTGACTGAATCACAGGCAACTTTCATTAAAGGAAAAAATGCACAAAATCCATTCCAGAGCGAATACTGCTATATACAGTAATCATGGGCACCATTAAAACAACTGCAGGCATCTCCACTATGCGGAAATGCAATTCCTAGCAAGCAGCAGACACCGAGACAAATATGTGGGCCATATCCTACAACTGTTAAGTGCTCTTGCCCATTAAAAGCTTCATGTAGCAGGTGTCATCACATTAATATAAAAATGATTAAGTTGCAGACAACCTGCCATCCACACATGCACCAGTTCCTCCTTGATTTCTCATTCATCCTAGCTGGAAATGTATTTAACCGAAAGACAGAATGCACTGTGAAGTAGATGAATGCTAATGTAGGAAGACGTAATTAAGAGCTCAGAATAAAGAGAGCACTTTCAAGAAAAAGAGAGCGCAGCTGAATTTGGTTGTTATCGAAACTAGACTATTAAGAACAGAGAAAAATAATATAGGCATTCTCTAGGAATTGATGTTAGACAAATTAAATCTGCAGGAGCTGAAAAATGGCTTGTGGATGTTTTGCTGGGCTTCTTTCTCACTATGAATATCCCAGTTTGTTTAGCTAAAGCGAGTATATTAAAGCTGCTCAGTCTGCCAGATCTGCAAAGTGGAGAAAACAATTACAATTTGGCTAGAAATCAGTACTTCTTTCCCATCTAGAAAAACTGTATTTTTTTTTAGATATGCCAAACTCAAAACCTGACAGCCAAAAATTGAAATATTCCAAATCTAAAACATCTCTGCAGTTGGGAGTCGCTCTCCTTGGTCAGACTAAATTTGCCATGATACATTCCAATCTCTAACACTGAGAGAAGGGATGCTGTTTAAAAATTCAGTTTTTGTGTCCAAAAATGCTGTATAGAAAACATTTCAGCCAGCCCAGATGTGTGTTTATTTCCCTCCACCATAGTCTTCGTGTCCTCCTTACTGCCAGGTCTATTTGTGTTAGTATGTGCTCGTGCAGTACTTGCTATAGTGAGAGCTCCCTCTAATAAAATAACTGCAAGCTTTCCATATACTGCAGGAAGTAAGTGTAATGGGCCTAAGTTTTTAAAAGAGAATTATTCCCCAAATCATGCTTCCTAGAGAATAGGTTTTTTGTTGTTGAACAGCTATCTTGTAGAAATTGGGCCCTTTTCCAGTGCAAATCAAGTTACTCAGAATCACTTGCCACTTTGGTCTGCAGGAACGTTCATGTTTAAATTTAGTCAAGGTGTTAATGGCTACTTCCAGTATAAACGAATAACAGGTGAAGTTGTGTCCTCCTTTGTGTGTGGCCAAGCTATTTCTGCTGCAGATGTCATGTGAAATATCAGAGCTAATTAGGATGACTAAGAGTTACACTGTATTTAGAAATCATAAGACACTGTGAGCCCGACCCAAGGTTCACAGTTTGGGCAGTTCTTGCGGAGGGAACATGAAAAAAGGATATGCAATATCCAAACAATTTTGCCATAGTAGCTGTCTAGTAGTCTAGGACAGACCTACTAGCCCCTGGTAACTTTGTTTGTATCATTTGCAGAAATAATTTTCCAATGGGAATGACGGTGTTTGTTTCTTTTCGTTTCCCTTTGCTGTGCTACTCTGATTGCCTGCACTGCCTGCTGACTTGCCTTGCAAGCTGCTTCATCTCTTCCCAACAGGATTCGTGAACTTTTTAAGCTACCACTTGCTACTTGCACCTTCACTTGCACTAGCTACTTGCTTCTGTGGTCCTTACTAGTCAGAGACTGCAACAGCTCAAACTTCTTTTCTGTTTTACTGGTTTTAGTCTGCTTGGTTTTGCAGCAAAAAATGCCTTTGACTAACTGAAAAATATGCATCGTGCTTAAAAACCTTCCTGTTATGTGCAAAAAACAATTTAATATTGTTTTTGAATTTGCCATTTGGCATCATTTTTTGAAAGGTGTATTTCTTTCTTGCAGTCCTTGACAGCTGGTTCACTTGTGATCTTAATATCATTTGCCTCTGTCGATTTTAAGATGCTGCCACCCCCTTTGAGCTCTTAGAAATTTTGTTTCCTGTTCCTGCAAATTGCAGGGAATTTCATATACTTTTACGGTTGAGTGATGTATTGTGACAAGAGAAATAATAACTAATGTTGTACCCTTAGCTGCTCATACAGATGTTGACCTAGCTCAGGCGTGCCTGTGTTACCCTTCAGCACTGCGGTGTAGACATACTGCATGCTGGCTTTGAGGACTTTGACCTCTCAGGTTGTTTATGTTGCCAGTTCCACTAAACAGTTTATAAATGTGTTATAATCGCCTGTCACTGAATGGAAGCAGAGTTGTCTATTGGTTTTTGTCTGATAAAAAACGAGAAAAACTTACTCTCTTTTGCCAAAACATTATTTTGAATAACTCTTTCAATGGTGAGGGGTTTAGTATGCAGAAGAAAAATCTAGGCAAAACCATGGAAAATAATCCCATGGTCTTTAAATTTTCTGGTGAAAACCTTGAAATTCATGTTGTTACATAACTCCACACTGCACCAGAATTGCAACAGACCTCTGTAACCAATTGCCTCTGATTTCTAGATTTTCCTTTCAATAGCTTGCCTTTGTAGTCCTGAGAGTGTGCACAGATATTAGCTGCTCCTGAGTGGTGTTTTTGTGACCAGGTCAACCACAATAAACTCCATCTGTGCAAAACATCCTCAAGTAGCCCATCTTTGCCATCATCTCCCAGTACTTCAAGTGCAGCAACTCTCTGGGTGCTCTAGGTAATATATATACACCCCAAATGAAAGCTTCTCCTTTAGTTCTCTTACCCACACTGGTCCCTCCTCCACGCTCCTTCATATCGGAGTCAGCTATTCCATAGCTGCCATAGCTTTCGGTGGAAGTGAGAACTGAATCTGATGGTTCCCTCAACAAGTTCCTCTAAACGATGCGTGACAGTTCAACACCCAGCTGACTTTACCAGGTATGCTGGTCCAAAAAAAACCCCATGCTACTACTTATCTCCAGCCTGATAAAAATGGAATTTTGCAAAGTTCTTTTACCACAGATGAAAGTATCACTGCCTATACCAATTTGTATCATCTGAGACTGGAGCTATAATTTGTGATCTAAAAAGCAGAACTGGAATTTCCAGAAGTGAAACGAGTAAATTACTCCCCTGTAGCTAGAAAGAGATTTAACGCGTATGGAAGGGAAGATAAAACAATAATCCATTTTACTATTGTAAAGCTATATTCATTCTTAAACAACAAATGAATTACTATAAATTGAAACGCTGGCTCTGTTTCTCAGGGGAGACTGAAAATTAAGAACAAGTCATGTTGTAAATAATGATACCAGTTTTAAAAACTCTTTTTTTTCCATTTCCTAACTAGACTGGAGGCACCTATAAATATTTTAGAAAACAGAGCAGGGAAAGAATTACTCTGTAGAAAATGTTCCTTGTAAGATCTTTTCTCAAATGGGATGAGTTTCTCTGCCTCAGTGACTATGTTATGAAAGCATGTTATATAATTCTCTGTAGATACCAACAGACAGATGTATTTATGGTTTTTTTGGAAACCGCATGTAATTTAGGCATAAAGCTTGAAATGTGTTTTATAGTTCCTCATTAATAATAGTTGAGAATTATGCTCATCTAAGGCAGCACACATAAATTCTTAATGTTCAGACATTCATTATATGTCTATGATGTTTAGAAGTTGCCACAGGAAAATAAAAGCCAGTGATCCCAAAGGTTTTTTTATATATATTCTTTTAAGCAATTTGGAAAATTGTATTCATCCCCTAACACTTCTTCTTCTTCCTCCACATTCCCCCACACAATCCAAAGATATTGAAAAATTCAGATCAGGAATGAGACAAACTTTTTACTGGCAAAGTTTTCATTAAGCATTCCAGCACCTTATAGAAGAAAATGCTACATTCATCATTTTATGGAGGTTATAAATTCAGGTAAGGGTATTTTGTTTTGTTTTGTGGTGGTTTTTTTGTAAACAATGACAAATTGCTGATTTTAATAATTTTCTCTTGCATCATATGTGAAGATAAATATGGCGTAGTTCATGTGGCTAGATGAAAGGATGATATATGCATGTTGGCTTTAACTCTATGAAGCAGGTGAAAAGGCAGAAGTTTTTCTTACCCTCTTGGATAGAACATCGTTTGTGTTACAAATTAAAATACTGTTTTAGCAATTGCAAATTGAACTGTAAAAACTGTTTTTTTCCAATTTTTTTTCTAACTTTTCAGAAGCTGAGCTGGATATGTAGAGCCATAAAACTAGCAAAAGCAGGTAGGGCTATTGTGTGAGAAGAACGTATTGGGAAAGCTGAAAGTATACATACATGCGTTACTATTTAGAAATGGTCTGCACGCGTTGACAGTGACTCCTTAATGGAACTTAAAGACTTGAGATGTGAATTCAGAGTGAGAAAACAGAATGGCAGGTTTGTGATTCATTCTGTAGTAGACATAAAGTGCAAAAGAACTAAGCAGGTATGATTAACCTCATTGCAAATACCTGTAGAAATAGAAGTCTCAGCAGAAATTCAGTTCGCCTGTAATGTTCGCTTATCTCTCATAGCATAAATGAACAAGAAGTAGACTATTTGATCATCTGCTGTAAACACAATGACAGAGGATACGTTTCTCAAAGTTCTGTATCAGAAAAGGTTGTGTTTAGTAATACTCAAATAGTACCGTACCACTCTTTCAAATGCTAGAAATGATCTTCTTCAAACTCAGGAATGTGTTTAAATGAAAATATTTTTATATGCTTGATAAAGATGAACTAAAATTATAACTGCAAAATTACATTTTCTTAAAGTTATCCATATTTTAAAACTTAGTAAAACGGCAGTGACTTAAAAATAATACTGAATTTATTTGTCCCTGTAATAGTTTGAATTATTTAAACTTACTTATAAACTTGTCAGAACATATGCAACATATTTCTTTGGGGGTGAAGGAGAAGGGTGATATTAAGAAAGATGAGGAGACACCAAGCCAGGTTTTTGGCTAATATAAAGCAAATAACTTGGTTCAACTGATTTGCAAGGCATCAGCCAACAGATCTTCATTTACTCTAGTTGATATACAAATTGCTTGGATCTCCTGTGTACAAGTTTCAGTTTCAGAACATAATAATGATGAGAGTAATATTTATGGGATTTTCTACTGCATTTCTGGGATTTCTTGAAGTGAGTTTTAAAGAAAAATTCTGGGCTGAATCCTCAAAATAGACGGAACAAAAAAGGTACATTTTCTTCTAGAGTCATGTGGTGACCGTGTTTCTTTTTCTGCTTATGCAGTAAGTGAAAAAAAATCCCAAATGTGGTGCCACATTCAGAACAAACAGTTCAGTTGGCATATGTACTTGCTGTTTTCTTGACCCAGATAGAAATTGGTGCTCTCACTGCTGAAGCGTTACAGGAAGAACATGAAGGTAAGCTTTCCTGAAGTGTGAATTTCCCAAATTATATCAGGATTCTCTCTGAAGTTCTCTTATTCTGAGGCTGGAAACAGATTTGGTACAGCTTGGAACCCTACAAAATACTGTGTATATGTCGTGGGAATTGGTTGTGGCAAAAGTCCTTTCCCTTTCATATCTTCCTGTAGAATTTTCAAAGATGATGTGTGACACTAAAGAATTGTTGTTCCTGTAGTACCTGATATTTCATGGATATCAAACACCTTTTGGCTTCAGCTGAACCTATGGATACAAAAACCTCTGGAGAAAAAAAACAGATCTGCAACAGCCTGTTTTCATTTTGTGGTATTGCTCTGGTTTTAACCTTTCTATTCTAGAGCATTTCTACGGTGTTTTGCTTTGATTGGTGTAAATAGAGCCAAAACTAATGGTCAAATCCAATAAAGGTATTTGCTTAAAACAGGCAGCAGGCATAGCTGATGTGGTGATAGAGAACTGTAATTAAAAAACATATGCTATCACTAAGTCTGAGTACCTATGTGTCTGGCAGTCAGAAGCCAGCGACAGACTGGCACTGACCCCGTCACGCTGCTCGGTGCCAAGCAGGGACCAACCATGATCGACAGTGCATTCGCTGCTGCGATATCTCTGGAGGGGATGAGTATGTGTGCTCTGGGCAGCGCCAAGCTGCAGTGATGGGATCAGACCCCTCACCAAATGCAGCAGTGCGTCTTTCTGCGTCTTTCTCCACATCGCTGGGGGAAGTCACGGCGTGCTCACTGTGTTGTATAGTGTGTTAGTGGGCCTGGGCAGGAGGTAGATGACCTGTTAAATTGTCTCTTCGAGGCTTATGATTTGTAGGCTTAAACCATAAGCTCCTGGAGAATATCTTAGGCTGTTGTAGGCAAGGATGGATGCGGGGAAGCTGTGGTCTTGCTAAATTGTGTCATGATGCAGAAGGAAATGCAGGAGTCATGGGTCTAGAAGGGAAAGACACAAAAGGAGCATTCTGGTAGGTTACTGAACAGGAGGGGGCCTGGGCAGTTTATATCATGTAATCCAGGGAACATTCACATTATATACGCATTAGATATAGTGTGGAAAGTGTGTAAATCCTTGAGAAGCAAGAGACTGAAACCAAGTAATCCCCCAAGGTGAATGACCTAACCACAAAGCAATAATCAGGCTCTTTGGCCAGATAATTTTCTGGACTGTGGAACAGTGTTCCCTCTGCCTACATCTCAAGTCCTAGTTTCTCTTTGATTTGTTTTAAATGTTGGCTTGCTAAAAAAAAAATAAAAATACTATTATTGCTACTAAAAGCAGTTAAGAAGAGCAAAGAGACTGCTATGTATTCCATTATGATCCAAAAAAGTCTTTCCACAGGCTATAGCACAGAAGTATTTTCACCTTGTGTGTCTTTTACAACTTTTCATTTTTGTAACTGTTTATTTGTTAACACTTTATAACTTTCTTTGAATTAGTCTCTATCCAGGCTACCAAAGAGCATGCAGTATACATTTCATATTGCAAAAACAGGATACCTGAAAAGCAACATGTAAAATATAGATCATGTTGTAGCTGTTTTGTTTGCTGTCATTTAATGCGTACATCCATCATACCGTCCTAAACTCATCAAGAGTTTTGTAACTCAACTATTAAAATTTCTTTTACTCTACAGTGGGTGGGTGGTTTCACAGGCTGTCAGCTATGAAACAGTGCTTCCCTAGTTTAAAAAATAGTATGTTTGTTCTGTTGCTCAATGTCCCTGTAAAGAATTTAAGGAAAATCACAAATTTCTGAGCTGACTGTGGATCCAAGGTTTCTCCCTGTTCCTTTTCTGATGAAAATCAATAATTTTATGGGCCAAAAAGCAATGGTCAGTCAGGCAGAGCACATCCTAGATAAGATTCTGAGTGTCAGATGTGAACTATGTGTACCTCTTGCTGGGCAGTTGCTCACATAAGCATTGGCAGCAAGTCAGTGAACATATGTGCTTGAGTAACTCCTGCCCAGTGGGAATAACGCTTGACATTCTCTCTGAAAGCGAACTTTTTTCAGGAATTCAGCAAAGCACGTAATTTTTGAGGACATGGTTGCATTTAGTAGAATTAACAGGCTTTGCTGAGTTGCAGCCTGAGATTCCAATACTTGTTGGCTTTTTAAGTGCCAAGGCCATGCTGGTAGGAAAACTAGTTACTAGCCTAAGGGCTGGATTAATGGGAGTCTAACCAATGATAGGGGAGACTGGCCTCAAGATTGCTGTCATCTATTAATAAGACCAGAATGAAGTCTCCACATTGAGGCAACTATGAATTATTTAGTTACCACAGATGGACAGCATGTCAGTTGAGTAGACAGGATTTGGCCAGTACTGCCAATCAAAGATCTGGCTTTAAGCAAAGCTTAATGTAAGGCATACACAGCAGGTGTCCCACCAGCTGAGACATTTTCTTTTGCCCAGTAAACTTTGGCCCTTTAAAAGCATACTGTTTTCTCAGAAAGATTTGAACCACCCTCTAGTAGTAAGTGGGATTTTTCTTTGTGCCAAGCTTGCCACTCAAGGAAATAAAGTGGCAAAATGCCAGAGAGCTGACTATAGATCCAAAGTTTCTACCAGGTTCTGTCCCTGGTTGAGGCAAAAAAGCCCTGAAATGTGCTCTAATTTGTGCCAAGTGGCATCGATTCCTACAGAAACCTCTAAGAGCTACGTATAGCTCCATCACAGCATCCCCTCCATCCTCCTCCACAGCTCCAAGCAGGAGCTAAGGGAGACCAGTGCGCAAGGAGCCAGCTATGAAGGCTCTACACCATTGGAGACACGGGACTGGGGTCCTTGTGGTATGGCAGGAGGAGTGCCGAAAGGATGAAAAATGTGGCTGAAACCAAGTCAATTTTTACTTGATCAATAATGAAAAAAATGATCAACCCAGCATTGCTATTGCTCTGTGGTATCTATTGGCCAAATGATGGTACCATAGGCTTGATGAGTATATTATTTTCAGGCAACGCTCAGTTTGTGCTTACTCTGTATCAATCTGAAAAACTATGGTTTAAATCACTTGTCACAGGAATGTCATATAACACTGGTGATCTCAGTATTACAAGTTTTCAGTGAGAGTGACACAAGGAGGAGAAGAGAACATTTGAGTAACCTGGCATTTTGGTCAGTATGGTCATTTTTAGGTTCCCCTGAAGCCTATGTCCTGACTGTGAGTGGACGAATCCACAGCCTCAGGAGGGCAGAATTGCAGCTCTTGCTGGTGCCTGCAGAGAGAGCTCTGTAGCTGGCTGGCTTCCGCCCAGCGAAGCCTGGCTGAGGTCTGTGTAGACTGGGCAGAAAACTCACAGCCCTGTGCTGAGGAAGGATAGAGGCAGAAGGTAGGACCACAGGAAAATACACACCTGCAAGATGGGAGTTTGAAAGTGAGACTGAAAGTCCTCATGTGAAGCCAGTGTCTTGACTTTTTGGCATCATCCAAAATCACTAGATTTTGAACTTTGAAACCCCAGCTGGTTTTGCGTGTGTCAGAAGAGTAACCACACTTTGCAATGATCATCTACATCTGCCAGTTGAAGATTATTGGTATCAGCATTATGGCACCACTGTGACAGGAGATCAACCCCTGTCTCAAATAATTTTACAATATAGAATTAAATCCCTCTTGTTTCAAGAATCTCCTTTGCCTCAAATCTTCCTTATCCCCCTTCTACTCTCTACATATAGGAACAGAAGAAACAGCATGATTATAACCTCCATGGATGTGGCCCAGGGGATCTCACAGGCACAACACGCCTCACTGCTTTCAGTGTTTAATGAGAGTTGTACAATAGCTTTTTTTGTTTCTGTTGAATGCGTATAGAGATGCCAGGGAGAGGTCTAAACTGTTAGAGAAAACAAATGGGGCATGATCTGAAAAGTTTGAAAACTGCTGTTGAAACAGATTTGCCATGTCATTGCTGAAGGTACTGTCTGCAGAAGTCAAGGGTGTTCATAGCTTCTCTGCCCTTTCGGCATCACTTTGGGTGATTCTTGTCTGGACTCTTCTGTTTTTACCTAAGTAGACATAGTCTCTCCTGAAATTCTCAGCTAGAGATGTTATTGGTCACTTCCTGTGCTCAGATGCTGTGAAGTGGCCCTTGACAATTGCCTGGTGTTGCCATAGAGGTGTCTATGTTTTAATGATAACAAAGTGATCCTGTCCTTACCGGATGTAGGCTTCTGTCATTGTCACTGATAGAATAATGAAAGGTTATCAAATGAAGGGGGGCAGACTGATTGATTGGTTTTGTCGGGTAATTTTGACTGAAGTTACATGAAAGATGCACTATATTTCGCCAGAACTCCTTCTGAACCATAAGTTTTGTGGAGGTCCTTTACCAGAGAATCCTCATAAATATATTTAGAATGAAATCTTGCTTCCACCTGCACTGCCCTGGTGGTCATTTTCTCCCTCAGCCCTCCCAAAATTCAGAGGCTGAAGTTTTAATTCTGTTTTTATTTACTGACCTAAAGTTCTGTAACATTTTATTTTCTTTCTCTTTGTATGGAGATGGAATGGCAAGGGAGACATGCTGAGGGGGGAATTTATGTTACAGCTGCCCATGTATTTTTTATGGGTTGTCCAGCACCAGAGAAGATCCAAAAGTACTGACTCTGTTTGTAGTCTCCTGAACAGTTCAAGAGGTCTGATAAGAAACTGGAAAGGGTCCAGCAGGAGCTATCGGGGACCTACAATGCATAATCTATATGGACAGGCAGAGGGAACTGGGCTTGTTTGATCGGGAGAAGAAAAGGTCTAGGGGCAAGATGTTCTAGGTGACAATGGAAAAATTAAGATCTAGAGCTGGATCCCGCTTAGGACGGTTATGTTGGGCTAAGACTTATTACTGCATAATTCTGCTACTGTGTTTATAATAAAAATTGGTTGACATAAAAGCAATCATGTAAAAATTTGTAAACCTGTATTGTGGGTGAATATCTCTTTTTCATCCTTCAGTGTATTTTCATATACTTTATGCTGATTTTCATTGGCAGACCCACTCTAGTTTTGTCAAATGATTTTTTTCTAGGGTCCACTGATTTGTTCCATCTGCAGAATTCTGCCTTTCAATACTTGCTTGTTACTCATTCATTAATAAATTTAGCAAATCAGTTCGGTCTTAGTAGGGTATATGGGGTATTTTACAGTCATCTTTGTGAAGTTAAAAAGTGACCAAATATTTCTATTCTTTGTTTTCTGTCTCTGAGCCAGCTTCTCACTGATTGATATCCCCTGACCACTTCTCAAGCAGCTTTTTGCCAGGAGAATATCAAATTCCATTAAAATTGTTATTTATTTTCTGATGACTGTGCTGTTTACCATCTCAGGGAATCGCAGAGAGTAGAAAAATATCACTTTCTTTGGAAAGGCCATGTTGTGTTAACCTAGCCATGAGTTTTATCTTTTTCAGATCTTACAGGTAATGAAGAAAAGTGTAACTTTACTCTTTTTGATGGAATAATGCTGATGTTTATCCAGTGAGAATCTGGATGTCTATTGGCAGTGACCATCAAAGGGTAGGAGGAATCCTGAGGTGAGGCAGGGTACATCAGAAACGACAACTGGATCTGTTGCATAATAGTTCTTGTCTGGTTCTGCAACATTCAAAAAAAAGCTACACATACTTTTTCTGAAAGCCTGTCTTCTGTGGACATAGATTTAACATATTCTATTTCTTATTGATTCTCTGAGAACAGCATCTTCGCTTTGGGAAAATATAATTGTCTGCTTACAGCTTCCCACAACCAATTAAATACTCAGTATTTGAGAACTTTGAAATTTCTTATGCAAAAATGATAGGATAAGAGTGAATGTAAGACACAACATGTGATGCCACAACTCATGTAAACTCAGGCATGAAGCGAAGAATGATTTATTTGAGAAGAGTACAATATCCATCCTTTTATTTATGCTTTACACGTTTATTTTGGGTCTGTAGGACATATAAATCATGCACAATATTTATTTTCCATTAGAATACAGAGATTATAACATTTCTACTTTTTGGAGGGGGTATGTTAGAAGCAAATTTTAATAATAGGCTAGAAACTCAGCTGATAAAAATTACCACTGCTCTACTGAAAGCAGCAGAGTTATATGAACTTATACCACCTTAAGTTTTGGACCAGTATATTTTAAGTAGATCACATAGTGGTAGTCAGTTTGACTGTCCTGAAAGCTAAACTAATCTAAACAGAAAGGACTGCTAGATGACAAGGAACAAATAATGAATATTTTATACGTCTATTCCTGTTTCTTGGATTTGGTCTAATCATTACGTAAGCTGACTGGCAGGCTTATGTTCAATACAAAAACTCTCTTTTTTTTTTCTTTCCAAAACCGCAGAACAGTGGCTGTCACACCAGCATGGCACAGGGAACGGTTTCCAGTGGGCCATCCAGCCTGATCTCGGCTGCTACCTGAGGATTTTCAGGTTGTCATACATGCCTGTCTCCCATGGGATGGGCAGTGTGACAGTCACCAGTAGAGTCCCCAGCCTCAAAGCATAATGGTTTTTGCTCATCATCCGCCTAAAGCTGTCTTGTTTGGTCACTTTTGTTTGGTGACTAGCAGTAACAAAGATAAATCTTTTAGGAGAAGCATTCTGCTCAGTTAAGAGAAATATTCATTGCCAAGCTAGTGGTTGTCATGCACATTTCAAAGTATCTCATACAACATCATTTGTATGAGGGAATCAGGGTATCTTCTAATTGCAGATGTTTCTCCGAGGGCTGTCCAGCTTCCTTCATCTTCCTCATTTCACAGTGGACTATTAACAAGGTGCAGTTTTGGAGAGGGACAAACAGAGTCCACTTTGTTTATATAAGTCTTAATGTTATTCTGAGTCACTTTATGAGGAAGAAATGCTCCCACTGAAAAGAGTTAGCTGGAGAGCTCACTTCCAGAGGGGCTTTGCTGCAGATAAGAGAGAGAGCTTGAGACTATCTAAAACTATAATCTTTTAATGTGTTAAATCTCTGTTCCCTAAACTCACAGTCTTTTTGTATTATGGCAAGCTTGTCATAACTTGCTGATGTAGACTGGTAAATTGTACATCTTTTATTTAGTAAATAGGGCAAAAATATTAAACCTTCCCTGTAGAATTTTTCCAGTATGGTACTTAAATTTACTGGAAAAATCCAAGATGGCATAAACTGTCAAGTGTGGAGACACAGCTAATACAGTGCAGACTTTTCCCATAGATGAACACTCAAGGGCATTTTATTCTTTCTGCTTATATTCTGAAAAAGATGCAGATGAAGTAAATATTATGTTTTTGCTCATTTCTTTTTTCTTTCTTTTTTCTTTTTTTTTTTTGCACATCAGGTATTAAGGCTCTTGCCAGTTTTTATTTTGGCAAGCCTGATTATCAGGTTTGCTTGCCAAGGCTGTAGAGAAATATCCCTTGTGTTGGCAAGGAGATGGACTAGATGATCTAATGCTAATAGTTGTTTCCTTCTACAGCTTCTCTAGTTCTACTAAATATTGTGGCACTGTGTCACTGTAATTTACATTTACTGAAATCCTGTGTTATTACTCCTTGACTACTAAAGTTAAATACGTTTGCCCATGACAACATTCAAGTAGAAAGATATGAGGCCCGATTCACTGTTTATCGAAGTTCTGTCACAAAGCTCTATTATTTAGTGTCTGTGAGCCATATTTTTAGAGGTACCTAAAGGTGCAATAATCATCTAGTGAAACTTGTAGAGTGCCTGAGAAGCAAAATGATAGTCTGCTCCTTGAACACAGTCTCTTAATAATGAAGGTTTCTCTGTTGAACAAAAGGACTTGGAGGGACAGATTTTCCCTTCTATTTCACTAGGTGAGAACATCTATTCATCTGTCTCTTTCCTCTACAGGATTAATATAAATGCACCAAACTGTGAAGTTAAGTATTTTTGATACCTTGTAATGACAAAGTGTCCATGTCAGTCCTTTTTTTAAAAAGCAGGAACTATGTAAGGCACTTAGTCAGGAAATTGGCTTCTTCCTCATTAAGCTAATCTTTTGCCCCAGAACACACTCTATTCCACACTATCTGAATTGCTGAAACATGCTTTCACCATAAAGTCATTAATGAAGGCAGCTAAGTAAGAGATACCATTAGAATGGTTACCTAGTGACAAGATACAAAATTATTCTGACATCTCATCTCTTAGGCTCAATTCTGTTCTCATTTGGTGTTTCATTATCAGGATAAGAATTAAAATAATAAAGCCAAGGCTTAGAAAATTTGTTTCTGATCTTGCAGTCATACAGTCTTACTGCAATACTGCAATAACCACTGCAGTATTTGCATGGATAAGGCAATAACAGAAGAATAATAGTAAATAAAAATGTGCATGAATTCATATGGTTATTACTCTTGCTAGAAGGCAAAAAATAGGTAAATCCAATATTGTCCAAACTAGAAGTGGACAAACTCCATTTATCTGGGGCGTCACTGGGCCACAGTGTCATATCGTAATCCCTTCTCTCTGTAATGATAGCCACTGGGAATAGGACCAGGCCAGGAGCCCTTGTCCTTCTCAATGCACCAAAATTTTCTTTTAAAAGTAGCTACAAATTAGATTTTTGTATATACAAAAATGACTAAATCATAAAACATCTGACTTTGGATCTGATCAGAGACTGAGACACAGAGACTTTAAGTAGTTGGCAGAGTAGAGAGCCCCTCTTTCATGACTCTGCTTTCTTGTTTGTTTTTTATTTTGAGGACAAGGGAGACTCTTAACAGGCTATAATCTGTATTATTTTTTTAAGCAATGTGTGCATGTCTTTGATATGTTTATTTTCTTTTGCTTCAGCATCAGTGACAAGCCAACACAATTGCAAAGTCCAGTAAAATACTGTAGAGACAGGTATATTGTAACAGTAGTAAACAGTTTGCCTAAGCATCATCACTGTGAAGAAGTTGTAATGCCAGTTTTCAGCTAGAAGCTCTTTTTAAATGTCATTTTGTTCTAGCAAAAGAGAGCTTGATATACTGCAGGAGGATTACATCTGTGCATGGTGTTGTAGGGTGCGCCTACACCAGCATTTTAATTTGGTTCAGGAGCATGCTTTTGAAGTGAATCTCCCAACTGTGCCCCTTTCCCATGCTTTGGGATGCATCGCAGAGGTGTCTCAGAGCTCACCAACTGGGTTGCCGAAGGACGCACTCCAGGAGGCAAGTTTGGCTCCCATCACCTTAGCTGGTCTTCCAGAGCCGTCCCCAGATCTCCCAAACTCCCACATACAGGTCAACAACGCGTCCATTCTGATTCGTGCTGTAAAATGCTCACTCTGGAGGGCTGCAGCACAGCCATCACATTATTTTAGACACTTTGGATGGAAAAAAAACCAGCTAATAGTTATAGTAATAATAATAGTAATCTTACAACAACAGGGGCCCTTCATGGGAGCCAAAGGAAACCCAAGGCCAGACACCAGAAGCGGAAGGGCTTTCTTTGAAACTTATAAAGTACCATACTTTATATAGAAAGTATGTAAGTTTAGTAAAGTATAAAGGACCTGTTTTTTATACATGCATGCTCGCGCACACGCACACGCACACACACACATATAGCATAGTACTTATAAAGTATCTATAAGGTTCTGCACTACAAAATGCCATAATGGTCCTGTTTTGACCACTGGTGATAGAGAGGTGAATTTTGTTCAGGGTGACAGTGTGTAGTTATCTGAAAATTAAAGGAAATAAGACAAAATCAGCATCTGAAATGTGCACGCCTTGGATTTGGATCTTGAAAAATATTTTCATGGCTGTAGAATTATTTGGGCATATACAGTCCTGCAAGCATAACATAAAATCAGAGTTTGATGACTAATTACAAGCAAATAAAAAGTAGTCGATCTTTAACAAACAGACAATGATAGAAAATAAGGAGAGATTGAATGTATTCAGGGGTTAGAATTAAAGAAGAGAAAGGCAGAGAAAGATGAAAAACAACCTAAACAATGACAGTCAATGGAATAAAGACATATCGACCAATAAATAACCAGTCATTTTATAGTTGTAACTTTTGAGTCATTTTTCTTCCTCTCTTTTGTTCCCCATATTTATTTTATTTCCATTCTGATCCCAGAAGTATTGTGGTAGCATAGAAATCCACTTGTGTGCAAGCTTGTGTGTCTGAAGCTAAGATTATAAGTACTTTGGGGCTAATGCCATGCCTGTTTATTAGCCTAGACAGAACCTAGCTCAGTGAATAAATAACAATAGTTAATCATGAGGAAATTGATTTGGAAATAATTATTCAGTGGAGTAAATTGCCAACATTTGCATGAAATATTATTTGCAGAATATTGTTCAAACATATATTGAGGTACTGAATAAGGAAGACATTTATTCATCATAAGTATTTGATAAAAATATTGCCCAGATTTGCAATGAATTATTCAGTCTGTGTTAGTACCATGTGCATGACTGTGCACATTATTCATATCTTTATAAATGTTATGGTAGTGTAAATTGCTACAGGTTAATAGATACTTATATCCTTTTCTATGTAGAATGCTATTAGGTCCAATTTTTCAGAGGAGCTGAGCCACCCAGAAGTTTAAATATATTTAATGAATTGCAGATGCTAAGTGTGTCTGTAAATCAAGTCACAGAAATGTTAGTCACAGGGAACCTGTTTGGAACTGGCGTGGAAGGATAATGTCGCAAACTGAACTCGGAGCTTATTCTGTAGATCTCTATGGAATGAGCCCATGTTTGAATTTCACCCTCTTTCCTGCTCTGTACAAAAGTTATTTTTGAAAATGGAGACAATTGAGTGTTTACAAGCTGGTGAGAAACTGAGCTGACTGCTGAGGGAAATATCAAAAGATGGGTAGGACTGATTAGTTGGCACCGTGATAAAAGATGACAATCCCTGTAAAAGACAAGGCACAGTAATCCAGAAACCTCATTGAAAACGATCTCTCTACCATGCTTCTGCTTCTGTTTTACTATAACTGAAATTTAGGCAGGCAGTGGGAGTCAGCTCTGGGCAGGCTTTGAAGGAAAAGGTGTTCCAGGCCACAAAAGCTTACATGAGGCACGTGTAAGAGAAAGAGAGGAAAACAGAGTACAAAACAGTAATGAATGCAGTTTCTCTATAGATAAATTTTGCACTGATACAGAAAACTGGTCATTCTCAAGCACACTGGAATCAATTGATGACAAAAAAGTGTGGTTTCAGGGATGATTTAAAGTTAAGCTGGTTTGGTTAGTCAGCCTTTGACTTCAAAAAGCTCTCTAAATTGTATCAACCTATATGTTTGGTTAGAAGTTCACATATGTTGTAGAACAATTTTGATAACACACCAGTGATAGTGCCGTAACTAATAGATATTAATAACAGGTAGTTAACAAAGCATCATATCTGTTTATATTGCTCTTTCTAGTTATCTATACACACATTTTAATGGACCATTATTTCTGTACAGTGATCTAGCCAATGACCCTAGAAGAGGGATGCGTGCATGACTAGGTTGTGCTAATAAAACATTAGTTATGTTAGCAGGAAGCCATGTCTTGGAAGTCTGCTGAAGAACAGCAGGGGATTATAGGATGGGCCACCAAGAGTACGAGAACAAGATGATAGCAGTGGCCTTGAAAAAAGTACAGGCACAGGATGTTACCAGAAGCCACAAAGGTATAAACACAAATCACAAGCAGTAAATTACTGATCACATAAGAAGTGCAATCTTGAGTGCTGGGCAGAACCAGTTTTAGGGCATAATCTGCACATGTACAGAACTGGGTAACAACCTGTGCAGCTTGACTGCCAGCACAAGTGGAGACATCTTTAGATCGTATGCAAGATTGCAACAAAACCAACTAGTTGCACAGGAACCTTATTGCAGAATTGGGTATGTGAACTGCTCATTCTGATACCCTGTATTGATACATATGCAAATATTACTTTATTATGATATTTGCTCTAGTGTAGCATTGCTTGTGTTTGGTTTGAGGCTTTGGTTGTAATTTGGATGCAATAAATGAAACTACACATTTTGGTTTTCTTGTAAAATAACATCAACAATAGATCTGCTGTATTTCTTAAAACATCACTGTTTAACTCCTACACAAAACTTGCAGACCTTTCATTATCCTATATCATGCCATCCCATATGTCCAATTCTAGCATGATCTAGTATTGTAAATCTCTTGAAAAAATGTTAAGCAGATCTGCTTAGACAGAAAATATGGGCTTAGAACCTGTACTGTCTTTGTAAGAGCCAGATTGTAATCTTGTGGCTGATCTTTAAACTAAAGCAAACTGATTTGCTGTGTCTCTCTGCTATTATTCTGTGCTGTCATAGGCTGGCAGAGCAAATAAATAAATTATGTTTACACAAAGCTATACTGGAATCATGTAGGTTTTATAACATGGTCACACCTGAGCAGCTTGAAGATGTAGAGTATGTAAATTAAAGATGTTCCTGGTGCATAAAAAGATGCTGCATACTGTCAAAGACAAAGCTGAAATATTGACTTACAAATTAGCTGTACCATCCTGTGAGCTTGTTAAACTGCATCTGTATCTAAGACTGAGGTAAATGTGAACGATCAGCCCTGACTGACACTTAGGTGAATACCCTGTAAGAATAGATTTGGGGCAGAGATTTTTGTCTGCTGATGTAAAACAGTTGTGAAAAGCAGAGCATGTAGCTGTGGAAAGGTTCCTTAGTGCAGACATTTGGTACAGGGCTGGTGTAAGAGCTTCTGCACACCTTTTCCTGATTGGAAGAACAGAGAATTTGACCAGGAAAGAACATGTGGGATTCTCCTATACCGTACATGGCTATGTGTCCTCTGGGGGGTCATTTGCACCAAGCCTCCCTCGGGATCACACAGGATTTTGAGGGGTAGGACAAAATCCACTTTTTTGAGTAATGATATGCCCTCCTCTTCTGGGACAGAAGTTTCAACCTGCAGAAACAGTATAACTTAATTTGTAAGCTCATATTCACACCTCATTGCTATAGGCATTACTCTTTCATTGTGAAACCTTCTTAACACTTTCCAGATTTGACCTGCTTTACTTTTTCTTTTTTTTTTCTTTTTTGAGAGCTAGTATTGCAGTGCTATTCTAAAGGAGATGGTATTACCCTTAAAGACTCACTAAGAGACATCTTCCCAGGTTTTTCTTTTCCCAGGTTATACCTGATGTCCTCTACACAAGTGCTGTGCATCTTCAGAAGTCTGATCATCTTCACCATATCAAATCTTAGCATCTCACTAGAGCCCACCAAGAGTTTCAAACAGGCAGAATCGCCTCAGCTTTCCTGTTTTCTTGATATCCATGATATGTGTCTTCAAGGGCAATATATTCTGATTCTTCCCTCCCCTCAACACATCATTTTATAAAGCTTTACTTCATGAGTACTTCATGGCTGCTTTTAAGTAAGTCGCAGCACTGCTTTGCCTTCCCCCTTGCTCTAGGAGAAGGTGAGGTGCAATTGGCCAGTCTCAGGGATCTGAGACTGCACCACTGCAGGCTTTTTGCCAGATTATCTGCTGTGACTGGAATAAGAAGTGAGGATCCACCCAGCTCCCAGTCATCCCAGTGTGAGACAGGAGGAGAGGGCCCTTAGGCCAAGGTTTGTGGTAGCCCATGCTGTGGGTCTGAGCAGGTCTAACTCTCCGGCATGGTCTTGTATGGTTATGTTGGCCAAACCTCCTTCTGTGTGTGGTTCTACTATTAACACTTTAGTACATGATGGTTTAAGTTAGTAACTTCAAACTGAATGTCTGTAGGTTGTATGATGTAAATGCACAAGTGCATCTATTTTCTGAATGTCTGAGTGTTTGTATTTTAAATATACATTTTCCATTTATGTTTTCTCTTGAGAGGATAGCCCTGCAAGAATTACCTGGATCAGTTTGTACTGAAAAGACCTGATTTAATGCCATTTTTCAGCTTCAGGAAATTTGTTTAAACTTTATGCTAGCAGGATCTAATTCTTTATTTCACGAAAGCAAAACCAAGTAGTTCAGGCTAAGTTAAAAATAAAAACTACTAGTCTGGCAGTTTCAGCAAAAAATTAACAGCATTAAATGATGCATTAGCCAAGACTTAATTACTTTTACCAGATGCAGCATGGTGCATTAGAAGTATTATCAAAGCTAGCCTTCAGCTGTCAAATTAAGTTAACGGATTTGATACATGCTTGGCCAGACCCCTTGACTTCGCTTGGCAGGGCAGATCCCTGGGCTTCTCTGGGACACACCACCTCCTGGCATCGCAACAGCAGCGCTGGAGCTGATAGCCCAGAGCTGAGCTAGTGGTTCCTGCTCCCAAGATGGGACGTGAAGATAGAAATCGCTAGCGATGAGCTTCCAGATGGGCTCTGGGCATCTGTCTGCATGGAGCTTGCTCCAGGATTAGTGGATGTCAGGGCCAGAGGAGGCCGTAGGGACCAGTCGGTCTGACCTTCCTTCCACTTAGGAACTGCACCCACTGCAGCTGGCGGGTTTGTCTTGTACAAATCAGATTACTGCATACACGTTGCGTTTAATTGAGCACAATATTAAAAAAAAATCGGTTTTCCCTTTTTATTTGAGGCACTACTTTGCAAATTGAAAATAACCCGGTGACAAAGAGCTGCAGGGAAAGTATTGTGAGCCTTCGATTATGAGCCGACAAATGTAATTAACGGTATGTGCTAAAAGCTAATACACGTGGGGGGGAAGTGTGATCCTTGCATTGATTTTTTTTGATGACTCTCTCAAGCTACGCATGAAATATTAGCGGCGCTGCAGCGGGGGAATATGAAAATCCGTAATTCGGTTCCGCTTTCTCAGGGCCTCTAAAAGGCTCAAAGCGGCTCAAAGCCCCGGCCCCGGGCCTCCCCGTCCTGCTCCGCCAGGGCTGGGGCCGGGGGCGCCGCAGGGTCCCTCCCCGCCGCAGAGCCGCCGGTGCGGGCGGGGGGCTGCGCCGGCTCCCCGGGCCGGTCCCCACAGAGGGCGCGGACGAGCTGAGGATGGTGCACAGCTCCCGCAAACCCGCCGGTGACTTCGGCAGCGCGGGAAATGATCGCTCCCGACCCCCAGAACTGGATTTGAAACAGAGGGAGCCGCAGCGCATCCCACATGCAAGAGCCCGCCTGCCGCAGCGGCCTGAAACACGCAGGGAAGGGAGCCCGAGGCTGGGGCAGAAACTCAGTGTGTAATTTCCCCTGAGAACAGGGCCTGCCGCAGTGCGCGTCGGGGTGGTGGGGTGGCCAGAGCCGGCACTGGCTGAACTTCGGTCAGTCCGAGCTGTCTGAAGCACTGCTATGTCCTATTAGGCCAATGATCCACGGGAGATGTGAAAATCTCTAACGCTGGGGATGAAACATCCTCACAGACCCCACCAACTAAAGAGGGTGAGGAACGACCCACAAGAGGTAAAGTGCCCTGAACTGTTCCTCAGGCTATGTGCTTTCTACTGCGCTTCCCAAAATTCTGCTTTTGTTGTGCTTATCCAGCACCTATCTGGCCTTCCTAAGCCTGTGGTCTCAAAAAGAGCCTTTCTGATTTGAAAGTTCCCGCAGTTCCCAATTCAAGTTAAGGATATATTCCAGATCCCCAAGGTACAACTGTTAACAATCCACCTGGACCATCTGCAGGCAAATTTGATTTTTAAATGTGATTGGTAAAATGATTCCTCTGTGTGGTGTAACCATTCTTCATAAAGCCTTACTTTTCTCTCTCATCATTACCATCATTAGAGATGCTTTTCTTTCCCTAAAATGTAGATGGAGGTGTCTTAAGGATCATCCGGGCCACAGGAAAGGACAGCAAAAGGAATCAGAAATGTCACATAGGAATCTCCGCCTCTCAAAAGACCTGTGGAAATTATGGTATGGAACAAAGTACGGTAAAATCCAGAGAGTTGGGGTCGGATGTTGTGGTTTGTGAGGTGGTAAGTGGAGGGGGGGATGTTCTTAAGGATCAGTGCAGTGTTTTGATGAATCCAAAAACAATGATCCTGTAACAGTCCTACATCTGCTCAGGCTGGAAAACCTGATCCAAGCTCAAGAGATTACAGGCAAGAAGGCAAGAAGATAGTAGGCAAAAGATACAGTAGAAATGGGAAAGAAAGGTGGAGACTGGCGCAAGCTAGAAGACGTTATGAGATGGGCTGTCACAAAGGCAGTGCAGTGTTTCTGTAAGGGTCTATATAGAAAAGAAAATACAGGGAAAGCCTGTTTGGACTTAGTGTCATAGGGTCAGGCTTTATGTGAGCATGCATTTTCCCTGTGCTTGTCACCTAAAAGTGGTACTGCTAGTCAAGACTTTTCTGGGTTTAGTTTTACTGTAAACTGACAAACAGCCTGCAGCTGTGATTTGAAGGTTAGTAAAACAGCTTAAGTATCAGCAGTGCAACTTTCTGTGTGATTGTGAGGCAGCGTAATTAATTGCATGCGAGACTGTCCTGCAGGAAAACTAGCTAATTTCGTGGTGTTATAAAATGCGCTAAAGGAATTGGCCTCAAAAAAATCATTCTCACTTTCAGTGATTCCAGTTGCTATTCAAGTCCAGCAAAGCAAATTTGCTAATGTTGCAAATTGCAACACTTCCTGCTTTTGTTGCTATTTCTTGTGTAGCACTTCTGCCACAGGCTTAACTGGAGCAAAAAAGGGCCACATACATGGGGGGAGAAGGGGGATGTCTCTTTGCAAATAATGACAATGAATTCCAACCTAGAGACCTGGGAAAGCTAAATGCCTCCTTCCTGGTTTTCCTTATCAGGCAGAATTTCTCCACCCACAAATACTCAGACACTGTCCAAACAAAGAAGTTATATTAGTAGAGGAAGGAGAACATCGAAATATTGTTGCTGTATTTTCTAGTATATGCAGATGAAGAGTAGTATTTCTCTGCTTCAACATCAAGCTGCTTTTAACTTTTACAATACTCCATCAAACTCTCTCCTCCCACCTCCACCACTGGTAAGGATGTGCCACAAAATTAATTCTATAGCATTCACCTTCTCAACTGAACTGCGCTCATGCTTTGGTCAGGGAGCAACTGTAGTTCCTGTGGCTTTATCAGCCTGGCTCCAGTCCCAAGGGAGTCACTTGTCCGGTCCTGCTTGGGGTTACCAGCGGCTGTACTGAGGCGCTAGACAGACAGATCCTTGGTAGGGTCAGCCCAGCTCTGCTCTGTTTGTCATGGACGTGGCACTGCTTCACTTGTCATGAAGACCTAGGGTCATGTCTTGCAGAGGAGACCTCAGAGTAGTGCTGGTACTTACAAATGCTAATGCTCCACCAGCATCCAGAAGACTGAAGTCCTCTGTCTGACCACAAAATATATGTATTTTGAAAAGCAGTAACACAAACCACCTGCCATTTTGCCACATTCTCCTTTCCCTGCAGTCTGTGCCTGCAGTAAACCACCATCTTTTCCTTGACGTATTCTCGTCTTTACAGTTACTTCCCAGTATCGGCCTCTCTACTGGTCAGCCTGCCAGCAAAATTAGAAATTCACTTCAGGTCCAGCGGTGTTTTTATGTGATGTGGCTGCTTGCCCTCTGGGAACATGATTAAATCCCCAGACACAGTCCCTGGGTACTGAACAGACAGCCCAGAATAACAATTTTCAATCAATACCGACCTGAGCTTAAGATGAACCAGCCGGCTAGAGACGAGAAGCTCTGTCGAGCTCCCTTAGGCATGCAGAATCCCTACCAATGACAGATCCCTTATTTCCGAGGATCATTATGAAGCAAACTCCCTTTCATTTAGGTTGTGACCTTTGTTTGATTGTGCAGAGAATTATGACCTACTTCACGGCTGGTATTTTTGTTTGCTTTTAGCTTTTTGAATGGAGAAAGTAAGTACGGTAAATATCAGAGGACAAATGTTTCTTTTTAATACTAGCATCTCAGTGTAACCAACCATAAAATAGTTAGGGTTCTTTTTTTTAACTCTATCTGCGAGCAGTTCTGAATCTGCTGCTTTTTCTCCTGACCCTGCAGAAATCTCACATGCCTGCCACTGGGAAGTATTAAGTGAAAGTCTGCCAAAATGAAACCTTTGGCCTGAAACACAGTAAAAAGTCTATGGCTTAGAATAATGCTGTGTCTTGTCACTGGCTAAACTGATTTGAACTTTACCGTATCTACCAGGAAGAAAGAAAAAAAGAAAGGGGATTTTTTCCCCCGGTCTCTTAATCCACCTTTTTTCATACTAATCTGAAGATGACCTTTTGTATGGTCAATGAGGAGGTCAGAGCTCAAGGACAATTTGTGGGCAGCTGGGCTAGATCCTCAGCCGGTGTATATCGCAGTAATTATGAAGTTCATCACACCAGCAGCAGATGGGGTTCCTGAACAGTAAGTAGAATACTTTTTATTTCTATAAAGCCTCCTTTAACTTTAACAGAACATCATTTTCTGTTCCAGCTCTTGTCCTAGATTAAGTCTAGATAAGCCAATTAAAACATGTTACAGCAAGATAGGCAAACACAGCAGTGTTTTGAAGCAATGTTTTCATTTTTGCTGGAAAGGAAGCATATCACTGATGTTGTACCTTAACCAAGTCATATTTAAGTTTCACCAAATTATATTTGCCCTTTTCCTAAAACAATAAAAACGCTAGTAATTGTGCGGTAATACACATTGCATTTCCAAGCAGTGTGACAAACGGCAAGGTACGCACAAAAAGCAGACCTCTAGGAATGTGGGCTAACCAAAGGCCTGATAGAAGCACAGCCGCTTGCTCAGGCGAAACAGCCTCCGAACTTTGGTTTGCTTTGCCTAAGTAAAGACTCCAAGACAGGCCCTAACGTATTTATCCAATAAACTTGTCACACGAGAAAGAATGTGCAGCAATGCTCGGCCTGGCCCGCCTTCGCTGAAAGGTGAGAGGATCTCTGTTTACTAGAAGGCTTTGCACAAGTCACAACCCAAGTTAAAAAACAGTCTGGCAGACTCTGTGGGAGCCACACTATTTCTTGCTTCCTCAGTTGGCGAACACTCGCACAACATCAGGGAAAATAATGTTTATCTAGAATATTATTTGAACTGTAAACTGTATCAAAAATATAACCTACTGTAAAATTCTTCCAGATAAGTATGCAAGTTTTGATTTCTAAGATAAAGTATAAAGGAAAAAAAAGGACTGTCTCATTATCTTGCAAGGATATTGTTCTGTTAATTTTAGATTTTGTGGCATGCTCTTGGTAAACCATTTCATACACGTGGGTAATTACCTGATACAACTACGCATGAGTGGTAACAGTAATATGAATGGACTTGTTTTTTCCCTCCTTCATGCAGCTGTAAATAAGAAGCTCTGATGAAGTCAGCACAGTTACACCAATGTGGGATACACTAGTCTTCTCTTCACACCACACAGATATGAACACCATACGCACAGCAATGCTATCACCTTTCTGTTTTAAAGACTATTCTGTGCTGAGTTTTAAAATTTATGCTATTTAACTCAATAAATGTTTGATGGTCTCAGTGTAGCATCTAGTGGAGAGAGGGTAAATAACAGAGGAAAAAACACAAAGCAGAAACAGAGGATCCTATTAAGCCTTGTACTTTACAGGGAAGAAACTGTGAATGTTGTGGAGTGAGGAACTGCTCGCTTTCCTAAATCATTTGGAAAAACACTTGAAGGGTTACTCTGATGTGGCTACAGTAAACTGTGTACAACGAGGTGCTTGTGACCCTGACAGAGTAGGATAATATCACGGGCTGAATTTCAGCTCAAGAAGGTCTGCCTGAGGCACCCAAAGACTATGAAGGCAAACTGTGCTTTAGACGTTTCCCTGCTTTGTTTTAAATTCTGCCCTCTCTCCTGCGGTGGTGTTTCTATCCTGGCTTACAGTCAGTTTTGCTTTTCTTCCTTTCATGTTAATTGCTGTTTCCAGCCTAACTACAGATCCAGAGCTACTGTTTTGCAAACTCTGTCCTGACTTTTACTCTGTACAACCTGAATCATGTCAGTGTTACTACAGTGACTGGTTGCACTGGAAACACCTCAGCCAGATTTGGCTCTGAGTGGAGTTGGCTAAGGACTAATCCTGAATTATTTGTGCACCCAAAACTCACAGAGTTAAAGGAAGATCAGAAAGTGCAAGTAAAGCAAGGACTGCTGCTGCCTTCCTGTAGGTTTGATCCAGGATTCAAGAACTTAGTTTTTGAAACATATCAAATATCAGCAGGTCCTGAAAAACAGGGTCGCATGTGTCATTGTTCAACATAAGTTTCTAGGTTAGAGTTACAATTTCACCATCTCTCCTTTTTTTCCTGAATATCATGACTATATCTTGTTTATAAACAGATTAGAGTAGAAGGTCTGTGGCAAGAAAAGAAGAAAGCTTCCTTAATAACCATGAGCCTAATAAAGAATAGGAGGATTGTTTTATAATAATTATTTTCTTCAAACTTTATTGGGGCTTCTTCATGTGCATAATGTCTTTAGTGTTTTATGGTGAAGTGAACAAATCCATACACCAGAGTATGCCTCTAGGCACAGTTCATAGTGGAGTTTTTCCATAAGTACCACTGCTCGAGAAGGGATACAGCTATGAAATTAATAATGGGGTTGCAAAGCCAGTTCCTCGTGATATGGCATGGAAATGTGCTGCCTTGGGCAGGAACACAAAGTGTGTGGTAAATATGTCCCTCCTTAAGAGTAGCTCTAGAGAACACTGTGATTAATCCAAAAATATCTGGGGTACAGTTTCTTTGCTGTTCACGAGGACTCTGTATGTTGCTATCATGCTATCATTTCATCCTTACTGTCACACAATTACAAAAGTATCTGCATTAGCCTGGTGGCACTAACCTGTATGTAGCAGGAGGAGACCCAAGGGTTACCCACTCTGCCCTGGCTAACTCCTCTGAGCAGGAGAGAGAAGTGTTCACATTTGTTTACTCCTCCATCCCTATTAGCCAGCCGGAAGGTGTAAAGTGGGGGGATTGTTTTTCTGTCTTGGTGCAAAGAGTATATTTGATACTGCCTTTGAGCAGTGCGGCTGGCGAGGTAATCTCTTGAAGTGCCTTCCAGCTCTACCCTACAGTCCCCCTCTCAGTCTAACCCCTGATTCCTTGGTATTTCCCCGTTCCTCTGACAACTGCCAGGAGCCACATCTGATAATTCCAGAAGAAAAGCCCACTGGCATCAGGATACCCTTTCCTGTGCTCTGAGAACTTAGGAGAGGGCAGCACACATCACTGCAAAAATATCCTGCTGCAGTCCAGTGAAGTTACCATGCCCAGAAGTGGAGAAAGCAAGCCCCAAATTTCTGCCTCTTTATGCATTTAGGCATTTCTTTATGCATGCTTACAACTGTCCCAAAGAGGACTTGAGAGTATCAGTAGCAACCCTATTGCCAATGCCAAGCATTCAAAAATAAGTTTGTTTCCAAGATTGTGAAATGCAAAATATACCGGCATTTTAATTTGTTTTTTTCAGACTTTTCCGACTTTCATGTTTCCAGTTCTCCACAACTGTTATTACTAGAAAGATCATAATAATTATTCTTATCATCAGTACTGCTGCTGCCATAACAGGAATACATGAAAGCTAAGATTCTTAGATAATAATCAAATTTCATGAGCTGTGGGCAACATTACAGACCTGCTATCAGAATGTAGGGTACAGATCAGATAAAAGCCACATTAAAACTGGAACTAATTGGTATGCTTGTTGGTGGTGTCACCAGAGAGATGAAGCTATCCGGTCCTCAGTGTGTGGTCCCTTTGTGGTTGGGTAAGACAGGTGTGGGTAGAATAGCAGTGTAAATGCAATACAACGCTATATTACCATTTTCTATGAAGACTATAGTCAATAGGGCTGACACTTCACTTTTCATTGGCTTCTCTGTTTCCCAACTAACAGCGAAGCCCTTATTGTGTTTGTGAAGAAGCATCTTTTCAGGGTTCAATCCATATAAGAGCAGTCAAATAGACTGAAAACTTCCATTGGCTCTCTGGTCCTCTCATTTCTGCTGGTGTTGAGGCCATTGCAATATCTGTACGGAAGCTCTTGAGGGAGCATCTCATGTATGCTCCATCCATATTATGTTTTTAGGGTACCTATGTGTTTAAATAAAAAAGAACACATGCAAAATTTCTGCAGCCTTGATTTGAAAATAAGTGTTTTTTTTAACCCAATTAGAAAATGCAGATAGCTGAATTGTCTGTAAATGCTGACACTTTATTATAATTAATCTGGCTAACTTTATATGATCAGCCCAAGACTTCTAGTAATTTTTGCTATGTGTAAAATGAACTTTGGGACTACTCCAGTAAGCCAAAAACTGGACTTTCTATGAATCAAGAATTTAGAACGAGCTGTACAGTTCCTGGAAGAGCTTATGGGTCAAAATCTCTCTTGACAATTTTAATTACTTTGCAGTGAGGCCAGAATGTGGGTGTATCAGGAAGTAGTTTGCACATATGTTTTGTTTAGCTGAGTTGCTGCTGTGCAGCCTTTTGTGTCTTTCTTAGGAAAGGTCAAATTTGGCAGTATTCTGTGCTGCGCGCTCAAATAAACTGTTAGTACAAGGTAACAACAGTTGATAAACAGCATTTTATTTTTCTCTTTAGATATATTATCTTATAAAAAAACATTTACTTTTGAAATATGTCATATCATATTGCCACAAAGAAGAATTTTTTTAGGGATGGAGTTGCATTTCTGGCTATTTCTTGCTCGCGGGAAAAAATCTTTCACTGGTGCTTGCTGTTGGCAGACAATGTAGACCTCAAAACCTCAACTGTGAAACTGCAGAGCAGTGAAAGGTGACATATGGTCTTCTCTGTGTTTCGGATGAGTGAGTAGTTCTATGCAAACTTTTGTAAAAATGCCTGTGAAAGGCCAAAGGAGCCAAACACCATGGTATTTTTTTTTAAATCCCAAGCAGGAAAATGGAAAGGGATGACAGAGCAGCCATTTTCTCTTCCCCTCTTTTATATCTATTTGTGTGTTTCAACACAAAATGTTCCAGATGTTTTACTTGAAGCTGACACGAAACATGAAAAGTGCCTATCGGAAAGCTAAAGCTCTTTCCAGTGCTTTCATTTCAGATCAAGGAAACAAAACCAGCAAAAGCAAAGTCTTTACAAAGGTGGAATGTGTATTCCTTATCTACACAGACTGCGTCAACTCAGAATAAAATGCCACGGCCTTTGCTCAGAAGCTGAGATCTTAGCAAAAGAAATGTAAATTATGCAGCGTTGAGCATAGGACGCAGTAACCTGTACCCATGCAACATGCTTACTAGAATCATTGCAAAGTCACTTCTAGCTTTGCAAGAAAACTGTTTCAAATTTCAGAAAATTGTCGAGAATTCAGCCAGATACAGATCAATGCAAAGTTAGAAGGATTTTTCAGTGTAGATGTTTATAGAAGGAAAAAAAAAATTAAGCCAATGGACCTGGAATCTGCATGCCTGAGCTGTTTTCAAAATACTCATTGGAATTTATTTTTTGTCACTACAGAAAGAAATCAGTAGAAGAATTGAGCTAAATCCTGATAAGTTGAGCTCATCGATACTCTGTTGCTTTTTGAATGTTTCTTTCTCTCCTGTCCACAGATTTTCTGACAAGCTGCAAAGCCAGAAAGCTTCATGGCAATTCTTAGCTAGATTGCTTAATGATGGAGCTAGAAAAGGCAAAAACTATTTTAAAAGATACAGCATAGCTCAAACCAAAGTTACAGGCTTGCTGCAGAAATTACTGGGTGAGGTTCTTTGGGTTAAGTCAAACTGCAGGTCTAACTAAATGGTCATTTTGGGCTTTAAATCCATGAAAGTGGTTTGCCTAAAATAAGATCATTATGGATCTCATCTCAAGTCCGTTTTAAGGTTCTAAAAACTTTCATTAAATGTTTCATTCATTAAAATGTTTCACAGGATTTCTCTTGTTGAATACCCATAGTTCTGGGTTATGATAGGAAGCAAACCACCTGAGACGGAAATCTTTCTGCTCCAGCAATAACATAAGAAAGGCTGAACTGAGTCAGACCAAAGGTCTAAACAGCCTGGCATCCTGCGTTTGATTAAGACCAGTAGCATATGCCTATAGTAGGAATATAAGGACAGAGCAATTATAGCTTCATCTTTCCTTGTATTTAACATCTCAGTTTCTGAAAATCTGCAATTTAAGGACTTCTAGAATTGGAGACTAAGTCCATCTCTCAGCAAAGTAACCCTTTGTTCCATTAATTCATCTAGTTACTTCTTCCAGCCATTAATACTTTTGGCATCTAACATAACTTATGGAAATTAATAACTCTAATTAGATGTTCTTTAAATAGGACTTCCTTCTGTTGGTTTTACACCTCCATCTGAAAGTTATTATTAGATTCATTCTAGTTCTTCTTTTATTAGAAATGAGTAACTGTTCCCTGTTCACCTTCCCATGTCAGACATGATTTTCAATATTTGTATTTGTCATCTGTTTTCCAAGAAGAGTCCTAGACTCAGTAGTAATCTCTCTTATTTAGAAGCCGTTCCATCTTCGTGATTAATCTGGCCACTCTTTTCTCTGTCTTTTCTTATGCTATTCTAAGGCTTAAGATGCTACGACATGTTGAGATGCAGTAAGCAGAATTTTGGGTAGTATTAAGGAAAGAACATGCTTACTGAGGATTTATATAGTAGCATCATGATTGCTGTTTCATTCTCTTCTTCCCTAATAAGTCCTAATTGCCTCTTTGACCACCACTGAGCGCTGAGCTAGCATTTTCAGAAAACTATCCACAGTGACTCCAAGCTATCTTTGCTGACTGATAATAACTGATTTAGAGATCACTATTTTGTACAGGTAGTGAGGTTTTTTATTTTCCCTCTATGCGTATTTTTGGACATTGCATTTCAGCTGCCATTTTATCACCTAGTCAATCTTTATCAAGCAGTTGGCAATTTTTTGCAGACAGTCTTGGTTTTGGTTATCCTGAATATTACGAATCATCGGAAAACATTGCTATCTCACTGTTCATCCTATTTCACTTATGAACATGTTTTAAAGCATAGGTCCCTTCGGAATCTCACTAGTTACTCCCTTCTTTGTGACTGTTCACCCATCTTTTCCTTTGGAGCAGTTACTAATCAAAAAAGAAGCTGCTCTCTTGTATCCTTTGTCAAAATGTTTTGGGAAATCTATGTACACTGTTGCTTAATCTAGGCTGTGGGTCAGATGTTCTTCATGTCACGTCTAGATTCTCCTAATTGTCCAGGCTGGGAAGACACCTGGAACGCACTCTGTCTCCCTGCCGACCCATGCGTTTGGATTTCCTTTCTGTGGAAATCAGACTGAGGGTAAAGGCAATCTGGGAAGAGAAGGAGAAGAAACAGGAGAGAAGAGAAGATGATACATACTTGGTCTCTTCCCAACAGGGAGTTGGATTACGGCTGAGAAGGACTCCCAGGTCTCAATGTTTATACAAAGTCTGTATAAACCAGATCCCCTTTATCAATGTTTGTTGACATTTTCAAAACACTCTAAAAGATCTGTAATTTCCAGCTCTTCCCATTAGATAGTAATGAGCTATGTGTCAGACCCGCCGGTCTGTAGTTTCTAGGTTCTCCCTGAAGCCTTCCCTAAAAATTGGTGTTCCATATGCTGGTTTCCATTCCTCCAATACTGAGTTCACAGCAAACCATAAATAACAAAGCACAGTTTCATACCAAGCTCCTGCAGAACCTGCATGAACAGCATATTGTCCCAGTGGTTAGTTACTGTAAAATTTACTGATTGGCTCTAAAATCTCTTATATGGCTACTTCACTTTGGGAATGTTTTTCTGACTGTGCCCCTAAAAAAAAAAAAAAAAAAAAAAAGGTTTTGTTGTGGCAATCAACTCAAACCCTGCCATAATGAACAGTGGTAGAAAAAACCTACTTAGCTTTTCTCCTGTGGTTTCTTTGAATGCTCCTGTTATATTCCTGTCGCCTGCTAGTTCCTCATGTTCTCTGGCAGATCTCCTGTTCTTGATGTACTTGGAAAAGTTTTTATGCTTCAAAATCTTTTTTGGCCTGCTTTATTATGATTTTATATTTAACTTGCCAGGGTTTATGCTATTCCTCTTTTGGACTGAAGAAGAAAATAACAATATTCCACAAATGAATGCACAGACGGCATTCACAAAAGGCTCAGGTATTTGCAATAGGTATCTAAAAATGGAACCTTGTGGTACTTGGATGCATGTTAAAGGCAAAGGAGTTTGCTGAGGGCTGGATGGAGAGAGAAGAGCTTAGGAAAATGTGGTCCAGGGACTGTAGCTACTTTTGCCTTCATCAGTCTTCAGGCTCAGTCAGTGTCTTCCTAGAGGGTTATCCTTTAAATATTTTTAAGAGAAATACAGAGAGCCTCCAAACTGCCTAATAGCTGTAGCAATGCTATTAACACAAATTAATATTTCACAGTATTCTAACAACTAACATTGTGGAGCCTTGTTGCACCAGGTATTGCACAAAGGTAAAATGCAAGTTAGTCCCTGACGCAAAAAGCTAAATGATGCTGTCCCCATAGCTTAAATAGCACAGCATACTATTGAACAAACACTCTCAGCATTGCTGGCAATAGTATGTTTTAACAGTGATCCCAAAGCCATGCTCAAGCACAAACTTGCCTGCTTTTCATGTTGATCGACGGCACGCTCCATGTGGGATTTGGCTAATCTCACTTTAAGTTTGTGCCTGTGTTCTTCAGTTTCAGAGAGCAAGGAGTACGTGCCTAGGCATGTTGCTAAATCAGGATCCCACTTCATAGAAAATATACCTGATATTAAACACACATTATACTTGATCTTATTGTTAAAATTAAGTGCCCTGTCTCCTGCCCCTTCCACAGCTAGACTTCACCTATGGCAACAGTTATTCATCTTGAATTGCTTTAATGCAGTGTTTAAGCATGTCATCTTGGCAACAAAGCAGTTTGCATGCTATTTCAGTGAGAGGTTTAAAATCCCATTCACATTTTTAATATACATTTCTCTCACATAAATTATCACAGCTTGGCTGGCAGGTCCCGCATGAGTAATAAGGTTGTTGGCACAAACACATAGCACAGATCTATTAAGTAAAGGAGGATCTTTTGTACGTTCCTAGATTTATACCAGAGCTGTGAGGTTAACTTCTACAAAATGACTTGAGACACTTGCGTTTTACTAGCAGTACATTAGCAGTCATGAAAATAACATATCCTCCAAAAATGCATCAGGGACATTACAGATAAATCCCTATGCACCAGTTTGAAAATTAAGCTCTTGATTTGTGAAGTATCTATGCAGAAGGCAGGTTTCATTGCTTATATAGGCAGGCAGACTGTAGCAGAAAGCTTGCTCTTACATAAAAGAACCACACTACTGAAAGTGAGCTAAAATGTTGCTTTTACATATGAAAAGAATGTGTTCTCTTTCTAGTAAATAATGACAATCGCATTTTAGTTTGCTTTCTCTTCTCACTTTAATTCACAATTTTGAGAAGTGATCATTCAGGATAACACTTAACTCGGGAACCATAATTCTGCAAAATAAGTTCTCTGCTGCTTATGCTATCCTCCGCATTACAGTTCAGAGCAATAGATATATGCAAATATTTGCAGTGCAGTTTTGCTCCATTTATGCTGTATGATCATGAGTTAGATAACTTTGTCTCACTATCTATTTAGAAAACATTCAGAACTCCTGCAATGTAGGCCTGACCTGAAGTACTTTGCACAAAGTGGGAGCCTTCTACTGGCTTTATTTAGGGCTTTGAATCAAGCCCTCTGTAAACAAGGAATAATAGGAATAATAATGTATTGTAAGGAAACAACTTTGAAGTGTCTAGCCTTTAATATCTGTGTGTCCCCAATTTTGTGTTAGATTAGCAAAACATATCCTTTCATAGCAGCTTAAAGAGATATTTGCGAAATAAAAGTTGTATAGTTCTACAGTCACATTGAGTGGTTTGGATTGTTTCTCTGTTACACTCTGTATAAGATAATATATTAATTATTGTTATTCTTAAGTTGAACATAACAGTATGTTTGGCATAATCCAGGCACAGGCAATGAAAATATATGAAAATGTGAGTGGCAGACTTTGAAGTTTATGTGCAAATGGATTAAAACATATCTATACAATCTGTGAATAAATTCATCACGATCTGAAAAACAGAATTATCAGGAAACCAAGACAGCTCTGCAGATGAGGATCCCTTTAATGCACAGAAGAACAAATGTTGCCCCCTGCTTGAGAGGCTGACAGTAGTTCAGAAATGCAGAATTCACTTATTGGAAGCCTCTAGATAGAACACAAAGAGTTTGTCAATGTAACTACGGAAATGCTCAAGAAGCAAAGAGCGGAAGCAACAGGGACACAGTAAGGAATGGCATTATTGATGCTGTGTTATTTTGGGGCCTTTATGTCATCTGTCTAGGAACTTGCTCAAGAGAAATGTTTACATTTCAAGCTTTGTAAGTGTATTTATAGGTTTTATTAATAAAGTTTAAACAGCAGCATTTTATGAGTGTTTTCTAGTAAAAATCATTAAAATTCTATTATTTAAAAGTGTCTCAGACGTTGTGCATTATCTAACATTACTGCTTGACTACCTTCCTCTGCATTCAGTCTTGAAACCCCTGATTCAGCTTAGTCCTGAAAAAGGCACCAGGAGAATCCTGTGGGTCCTAATATTGCTGAATAAAAGGGAGAGGAGGTTAAAAGCGCTTGTATTATTTGCCTAGAAAAATGAAATGGTATGATTGCTTTCTAAAAATAAACTGAGCGTAAACACTGCTAAGAGAGAAGAGCTATTTAAGCAAAAGAACAAAACTGGCACAAGAACAAATGGGTGTAAAATGACCATGAATAAATTTAGGCTGGAAATATAAAGAGGGTTTCCAAACATCAAAAGAATAAGATTTTAGAAAGCTTCCTAATTAGAAGAGTGCATGCAAACTCCCCTAATATTAAGGTGCATCTTGCTAAGTTTAGGAATTTAATTGTGAAACCCAAGCACTCACTCTCAACCATGTATCCTATGTGTCTATTATTTGGTAAAGAGCTCGTTGTGGAAGGCTGTATTTTAATAAACGAGGCTATAAAGAAAATTTCAACCAAACCCTTTCCCATATACTCTGCTTTAAATAATTATATGACAGCGCCGAGTGGCGCGTGTTGTTAAACGAAGCCTCGCAAATCCAACCTTCCTGCGCGCCACGTACGAACACCTTCACGTGGCCGAGAGGCACAACGTGCCGCATGCCTCCAACTCCGAACTCCGGGAGAAGCTCAGGGGCAGGAACGGCTCTGGGGGACACTTGCAGGGCGAGGCTGGGGCGGACACGGGGCCAGGACTGAGGCTGCCCGCTAAGACAGCCGCACTCCCCCCTTCTGGCTCGTCTCCTCCCACGCGGGGGTCTGGGCACCCGGCAGCCCCGATGTCCGCGCAGACTCGCTGCCACCCGCGCGGCGTTGCCCCGGCCCGGCAGCTGCACTCGGTCCGCTTGCAGGCCCCGTGAGAGGAAGAGGCACGCGTGGGCTGCGCGCAGCCGAGGGCCCTGTTATTCGCCGCCTTTGCCCCCAGCCGCCGAGGCGCTGAGGCCGCGGGGGGATCCCCGCTCTGCCTGGGCATCGCTGCCCTCGCGCGCGGCCCGCAGCTAACGCCAGCTTCTTGGGTCATTTCAGCACCCCGTGGTGGGAATGCGGGCCGGGGGGCTGTGAGGTGTAACCCGGGGCTCGAACAACCTGTAAAACCCATCAGAAAAGAAACTCTCTCCCCCAAGGAAAGGGGAAGCAAGGGGAAGCCCGGGGCGACGCAGGCGGCCGGCACCACCGCGCCCCCACTGCCCGCTGAGGGCCGACACGCTCAGCGCACCCGCGCGCGGGGCGGGCTCTCGAGCCGTGACTGATAGCTCCGTGAGCCAGTTGGCGCCCCCAGGCGGATATGGGACACCGCCCCTTTTGATTGATAGCAGGCTCGACCAGTAACCTTGCGGGATGGACTCTCAGCGCTGCCTCGTCCCTTACGGACGAGCCGCGCGGCCACTCTCAGGAGGGAGGGCGTCGCTCTCTTCCCGCGCGGCTCTCGCGAGATTTCGCGGATGGGCTCCCGCCCCCCCGCGGCCGGGTGACTGCGCAGCCGCCATGTTGGTTGCTATGCTGCCGCCGCTGCCCGTATGAGGCGGGCGGCGATGAGGGGAGGAGGCTGCTGTTGCTCCCCCCTTCTCCCGCCGCGACACACGCTCGCTCGCCGGCAGCGAGGGCGCCGCTGCGGGGCCCCGCCGCCTTTCCCCCCTCCCCGGCCCCCTCTCCCGCCTCGCCGGGCCGTGCGAGGCGGAGCCCGAGCCCGAGCCCGTGCCCGTGCCCGCGCGGGGCGCCCCGGCTGCGCGGCCGGGTAGCGGCCCCGGTGCGCTCGGCGCTGCCCTGCCAGCGGCGCCGCGGCCGCCGGCTCGCCCCCCGCCGGCCGTAGCGGCGCGGAGCGGGGGAGGGAGAGGCCGGAGGGGGGTCGCCCCCCCCCGGCGGGCTTCCCCGTCCCTTCCTCCCCCTGCGTTTTCCCCTCCCCCTGTTCCCGCCCGCGGCCCCGCCGCCACAGTACGATGTGGTCCCCGGCGCTGCGGCTGGGCGCGGGGCGGCTGCTGCGGCTGCTGCCCGGGCTGCGGCTCGGGCGGGCGCTGCGGGGCCACTGAAGGCAGCGAGCGGCGCGCGCGGGGTCGCGTGTGTGGGACTGCGTGTGTCCGGCTGACCGTGTGCGTGTGCCTGACTGCGTGTGCGTGTGGCTGCGCGCGGGGGTCGCGGCAGGCAGCGGCCAGCGCAGCCCCCGCGCCGGCTGCCCGGGCGCCGCCGCCCCGCGCTGCCCGCTCCCCCCGGCAGGACGTGGCTGTTATATGAAGGTAAGCGGCCGCCGGCGCGCTGCCCCCCCCCCCCCCCCGCGGCACCCCGCTCCCCGCAACTTGGCGGCGGGGGCTCTGCCCCCTCCGGGAGCGACGGGAAGCCCCGCCGCTGGCTGCCCCGGGGGTCGGGGCGGGGGGGCTGAAGCCGAGCGCCGGCCCTCGGCGGGGCTCGTAAACAGCCGTCGGGAGAAGGAGCCGCGGGGCCGGGTGGCGGTGGGGGGGAGGGGGGTTAAGGGCGATCGGGGGTCGGTAAAATCCACTAAAGGCAGCTGAACGCCCGAAATGGATTTTTTGTGCGTTTAACGCGAAAGTTACGTGCCCGTGATTTGCAGGCGCGCGCGGCAGGTCGGGCTCAGCGCGGCCGCTGCGCGTCGCCAGCGCGTGCGGTGCCTCCGCGAGCGGGGGCCGGTGTCGCGCTGTACCTGGTGATGGATAACCCGCGTGCGCCGCTGCGGGACGAGCGCAAGGGGAGCAATGTCCTTTTCCTTGCAAAAAATCTCCCCCGAGAGCTCGTTGCTAAAACGAGCCAGCTGCCAGTTTAGGTGAAGTGTTGCAACCGCTCGTCTAATCAAGGAGCGTATGTTGTGCATATACAAAATATCCATGAATGAACTTTGTGCTGCTACTTATACCCTTACATGATTTCAACATGGCCAAGTTGTTATATATTTTTTTAGGTGTGATGCAGAAAATACTTTTTTATCTGATTCCCACGTTACAGAAATGCTGATGAATTTCAGCTGAAAAATAATTGTTAGACTACATTATGCACTTACATTTTCTCATCCACGGGGCATTTCTCTTGCCCTGAGCTAAATTCTGTTATGAATGGTAAGGGGGTTTTGTGTGTGTGCATGTTTTCCTATTTGTTATTGGCAAAGAGCTGCCTTGTAATGTTGGGAGCCACTGGTGTGTTCACACATATGCAGACATTTATGAGCTCGTTACATCGTAAATGTGGGTTGCAGGAATACATGAATGAATTAGATTAGGATTTGTAAAACCATTTTATTATAAGATGGGTACATTGTGGTGAAGTTTTCCAGTTCATTGCCTAAACATAAAATATTTAGTACTGTAATCTACAGATGCCATTTTTGTGACAATGAATTTCTTGCTTCACTGACCTAAAAAGTTGTTTTTACATATTGGCATAACTTAGGTTTGCGCTGTGTTGATAAAATATGATTCTGGGTGATGAGCTTACAAATATATATATGTGTCTATATGCATTTCCTAGGTGCATTGGTGCTGTATAAATTTAGAAAGGTAACTATTGGTCTGATTCTTGAAGATCAATTTTGTTCTAATTACAGTTTCTATACATTTTTAGATGCCCCTTTTTTCCTTGTCTTAACTTGTAGTTTTTCCTGAAGTTAGAGCAGGATTTGAAATACATTTGTATTTCCTTCAAAAGCAGAAATATATTAATATTTTACTTTTCCATACATTTTCCTTGTATTTGCAGTTTGGTTTGTTTGAATCAGGTTCACCCACTTAGGTTTCAGTTTTGTGTTCAGTTCTTGTTCAGTAAAATTTTCCATGAAATACATTATTTGTTGTCGTGCTTTACAGTTCTGTTGTCCGGCTAATGCCTAATTTAGGTTGAACATAATAGTACTGATTGAACAGCCTTGCTAAAAATACTGGGATGGGTATACTTACAGTAGAGTCGCAGGAAAGTTCTTCTAGTTACAGAAAAACAGTACAGACTTAACAGTTTTTTACAAATAGAGCCGCTAATAATATACATGAATAAAAGCAAGATCCTATCATCTTAAAATATTAATTGCTGTATTGAGTGGCTGAACTCTATTATGGGACAGAGCTCACTTATTAGTACTCAAATGCCATTTTTGTTAGTATACGTTGAAAATATGGTAAGCCAATATCCAGAGTGCAGCATTTTGGCTCTGATCCTGCCATGACCCCCGTTTGGGCAGGAGGATCAACCAACACAAAACTCACAGCAGAAACTGAAGCTTAAACATTGATTCTGAAGATACTAGGCCAGTATTTATCGCGAGCGTTTGCTGCATATGGAAGTATTGTATGTTTTATTGTTAGCCTTTGTGTTTGTGTGGCATGTCATATAGGCTTCCATAAATGTGTGCAAGGAATCGAAGCATTAGAGCACAGAATAATGGCCTAATATGATAGTGTATGATATGATTATTTTGTGAAAATGTGATTTTTGAAATTGCTTTCATTTTATATTTCAGTACTGCTGAAAGATGTTAATCAGTATTTGGAGGTTCCACCTCACTAGGGCCTTGTTGTTCTTGATGGGTTATTTTATGAGTCTTTGCTGAATGTACTTGGAAGTTTTGTGCATCATTTTATGCTTGTGTTTAAAAAGTGGCATGTGTATTCTGTAAGCATATTCTGGGGAACTGAGTGAAAATTACAAGTTTGAATATAGTGGAAGGGAAGGTATTCAGCATGGTTCACTTCATCCTGTTAGCTAACCTGGACACGGGAAACGGAATGGTTTTCTTGTGGTGTTTCATACCTTTGGATGAGGTAAATGACTTTTGAAAATTATGATGAGTTAAAAAACTGTATTTTAAGTTTTCAGCTGATTAAAACTTAAATAAGCACGTTCATGCCTTTTGTTGTTGAAGTCAGATTATTTTTTAAAACTGACAAATAGCGTATATCTTTGGTTTATCTCCTAAAGTCTTCATAATGCCACTACTTAGATCCTCTGATACATTATGTTTCTCCCTTGTCCCTCCTCTTCTCCCCACCCCACTGGTCTGGGTTTAAATTTGGTTCAAGATCACATGAATCCCATGCCTTCACATCCTGTTTTTGTGTCACCTCACTTCCATTCTCACCAATTATAAAAATGGCCAAACAAGAGAATCTTTCAGCAGATGGTTGACTGTGCTTTTTTTTTTTTTTTTAATAACACACTTTCACTCTGCTGCTGTCAGTTTTCAGAAAATAGCCAGAAAAAAATTCTCATTAGTTTTATTTTGCTCTGGTCTAAACTGTAAAAAATGATTTGGGTGCATATAAAATGGACTCGTTCGTAGTGGAAAGAAGGAACTACGAAGGTGGAACAAAAAGGAGAGGGGAGGATGGGTTAAGTAGAAGACAAAACCAAAAGAGCTGAACGCTGGCCTGGTAGTATAACAGCAGGTCTTTGCTCTCTGGGCCAGCTGTTCGTTTATGCTCATTTGGGAACAGAAGCTGTTTTTCCTCAAGGACTTGTAATCTATTGAAATAGCACAAAAATAGTTTTATCTAGGCTTTTGAAAGCTTTTTAATTTTTAACATTTTGCAATTTCCTGGAGGTTTTTTTGGTATGTTATGTCATAAAATTACTTATCTGCAGTTATTAGAAAATTAGAGATGGTAAAAAAGTCACAGTCTCTATTCTTATTTCAGAATTATTAGAAATCTATTACTATTTATCACTTAGAACATAATTACTTCAAGTTTACAGTAGTTTAACACACTGACAGAAGTTTTATTGACATACTGACATATCTGAATTAGCAGTACAGATGTAGGTTACAGAATTGATCTTTTATAGTGATCTGTTATAACACACTAAAATCTGTTCTGATTCGGTGTGCTGTGTCCCCGTATGTTCTACAGAATATTACAGCTGATAGTCAAATACTTACCCAGGCAGATCAGACAAGCATAACTCTGCGAGTTTGTTTGAAATGTGAGAGTTGAACCAGCTTTCCTTTTCTCAACTTCTGTACCTTTAAATAAAGAGTTGGTAATGGCACAACCAGACCTCTGTTTATACAATTCCTTTTGTCTCACCCCGCAATTATCTCTTTGGACCAATTTTAAGGTGACTTATATGATAAATACAATTCTATTTGTGTGGCTGATGAGATACTGCCATCTCTACAGTTGCCTGAGGAAGCGGGAAATGGCTAATATCCCTTTAAAAATAAACATTCTTCTAATTAGGAATACTTATGATCTGTAATGAAGAATGCTGTAGGAAGTATTTTCACTGATTTTGAAATGAACTGTAATTGACGCTCAAGAGTTTTCAGGCCATTCATAAGATTTAAGGGGGGGGGAAACAGCTAAGGCACTTCCAATAGCCTGCGTGTTCTCTCATTGCCTTTTTGGCCATTCCTTATCTTCCCCAGGGTGAACTAGCCGAGAGAATAATGACTGAATTATTCTGCATGACCAAAAGCCTGGATCTTCAAATGACAATCAAATGTATTGCTGCTAGAGATTAAAACTTTCATACTTAGTTTTTTGTTTGTTTGTTTTTAATTAGAATGTCATAGATTACAGTGAAGGAAGATTCTCTTATCAACCTAGAATTTTTACTTTAAATTAAAAATTGCTAAATGTATAAATATAATAATGCTAAAAACTTTTCTATAACTGATGCTGTTTTGGGGTACTATTCCCATCTGTTAATATTATTCATGTAGGTTTGCTATTCTACTTGATAGTTTTCATGAACTTTTAATATAAAATTTCATTTAAGCCTAAGCTCTTAACATTACTTTTTGTTGTTTATTAGGAGCGTTGTAACAATATAATGTGATCTGGTTTTATGTTCATTAACAGTGTATGCTGTAAGTGATCCTCAGTTAGTTTGTCCCTCTTACATTCCCTAAAAAATGAAGAATGAAAAAAAAAAAAACAAAAAAACAACCAACCAAGCCCCAAAACAAAGTCTTTTGTTTTTGTTGCAAAAGACTGACAGAAATGGGAAACAAATTATATCATCAGTACAACCCTGAAACTACATCTCTCTGAGAATAATGAAAGTTCAAAAAAGGAAACCTAATTATGTAACATAAAAGTTATTCTCAGGTAAGTCTTATCCTTCTCTCTCTCTCTTTTTTTTTTAACAACATCAGCCAGGTTTGAAACCAGAAATTGAAACTATATCTGAAGCAGATAGTTTTCTGTGTAAACTAAAGCAGCAGCTGGTAAAAGATAAGAGCCTGCTGTGGCTTCTTTGTTTCACGGAGATGGTCTGACATACTTTGTCCTGGAGGAGGGTTAACAAGCAAGACTGGTGTGTTTTCTTTGTGCAGTGGAAGGTGATATTTGCAAAGCAGTTGAGCCACGTGGATTTGATACACCGCAAGGCTGTGTATTGAAAAGAAGAGATGGAAGCGGGTCATACCAGAAGCTTGTGTTCCCTCTGTGTGCCCATAGTGATCTGATGCTGAGCTGACTTGATTGTAAAGTAATAGAAAATTTGTTAATTCTTCTGTCTCTTAAGGTAGAGAAATGATAATATTTTCAGTAATGGTGCACAGAAATATACCAGCTGGAGGAAGAGTAGTTATTACAAATGATGTTCTCCGGACTCCCAAGTTAGCGTGCTGCTTGTGTAGATGAATGCATAATTTCCTGATGATGCTTTGCCAGTTTATTGTCCCAGGCCATGCCAGATATTTGTAAATCTGAGCAACATGTTCATCATAAACTAAATGTTCTGTTTTTTCCTAGCAGCAGCCCTTAATAAGTTGTGCTGATAATGTGCAAACCAGTTATGATAATCCAAAATGGGATGTTTTTCTGTAGGGACAGAAAAAGATCTTACAAGTGTGGTTCTATGCCTTTGCTTTAAAAAAAAAACAACAAGAGACAGTTTGGGAGGAAAAATCACATAGTAAAACTGTTTTTTTTTCCCTTAAACTTGTAAGTGGATTCAGAAATGTTTGAGGGGGGAAAAAAACGTGCAGATTTTTCATGAAAAATAAGCTTTGGAGAGGGTTATCTTTGAAGGTTAAATTAAGATGTCACTGTGTTTGTCTGTCTGTCTTGATTTTTGCAACAAACACTCTTTTAGTGTCATATGAAAAAGTAGTGTGACCTATTTTTGTCTTTTAAAGTGTGAACAGGGCTAAATATGACCTGTAGAGGTGACCAGTGATCATTATTGTATTGTAAATTTTTTTTCCTATAGTTGATGTGTGCCCGCATTGCATATGCCAGTTTTGTATCATGTCTCTAAACTGCATGTAGCCTTGGTACTGGTCTTAAGATATGTTCTTGAGTTTATACGGTGCCCCTATTTAGAAAAGAAATACTTCAGGAGAAGGGAGGTTTATCGGCTTGTTTAACTTCTTAAAAATAAAATGTTATAGAACTTGCTATCTGAAATTTAAGTCATTTTAGCTTCCAAATTAACGTACTGTGAGCTTCTCTTGAGGCTTTCCTTGGAAGAGGGTCTCATCCTCAGCTTTCTGGGGGAGGTGAGCTGCTGTTGTGGTAGACGCCACAGTCTTGTCTGTAGTAGTTGAGTGCAGCTCAAGCTATTGGCTGGTCTTGGGAGCCCTAATCAGAAAGCAAGTCCCCACCTATTCTCTCTCCTGGGTTTGTGTGTTGACTCAGTAAGAAGATACAGGATCCGGTTAGCTCATCTGAACGCACCTGTTCTTAGGTGGAGCTAATCTCTTTAAAGGCAATATTTGGGAGAACCTTTCCAGATACAACGTGTGTTGGAAAGGGGTTGTTTGAAAGCTGGAGCTGTGACTACCCATTTCAAACTGAAAGTATGTGTCACCTTTGGTTAAGTCCGGGTGAGGGTCAGGGGAAACTGGGAGAAGGACACCTGCCCTGCAGTGCATGTGAAAAGCATAAGGTTTTGGAAAGCCTCAGTTAGAAAGGAAAGGTGGTTGTGGTTTTTGTTTAATATCAATGACTCATGCTGCCGCTTGGGAGGCTTTTGCTGAAATAACTATGAAATGCACAAAAACCACAGGATGGGAAAGCTGAAGTGCAGTGGTGGCGTTATAATAATGCAGATAGATCAGTTTGCTGTATTATAGGCTCGTTCTCCAAGTTATTTGAATGTATGTTGACTCACTTCTCTGAGTTTGAATTAGGTTTTAATGATTCAGGTTTCTAGTATATGGCTAATTCATTTGCTTCTCGTCATGCTTCTGCAGTCTCTCATCTAGTTCACAATATGCAGCTAAGGAAGAAGGGATAGAGCATTAATGGTGGGAAGAGTGAAAATGCATAAATGAGGAAGACTGAGCTCAACATAACTTTTCACTAATTAATCTTCTGCTTCTAATTCCGTGTTTTTATAAAATGAAATTTACCATATAAGTCACATACATAAACCATTCAGTTTGTGAGCGGCTTAAACTTTTTAAACTTTCAGATCTTCATATGCGATAGTCAGAAAGTAGTTTTATTTTGGAGATTATTGTCAGGAAAACATACTTCTATTTGTTTTTTATTTTTCCTTTCCTGTGTGGTGTGATCTCCTTAGAACTTCTGGGGCGTTTTCATGTAACAGATTCACTTTTATTGCAGAGACTTAATACAGTGGTGATACCTGTCTTCTCTTCTTTGAACTCCTAATACTAGCTAGTACTGGTTTGAGTCTTTTTTCCTAAAGTCCCCAGATCTGGGGAAACTGTATTCAGTGACTTCATGTGTGTTTGGGGAGAAGCAGAATGCAGTGGGTGCTCTGTGCACTCTGTGGCCCTTTTTGGAGTTTACATGATCCCTGTGCTTGCAGAGACTGGATTCTCTTCGTATTCCACAGTACCTATTAAGTAAATTTATTAAATTAAATAACAGACTTAATAAATGCATTAATTAAAATACCTCTGCTTTCAAAAACATACCACTTGAAAGGCAAAGAGGCACAATAAGAAAATGAGGCATGGATAACCACTAAGGGTCTATACAGTTACACTTAGAGCAGAATTCCTCTGTAGAACACTAAAAAATGAGCTAAAAATTAACATGTGACAGTAAGTCCTCTAAGAGGAAATTCCTACAGGAGAATTCCATTCTTAAGATTAATTAAATGAAAAATTAGAAACTCTCTAGATAGCTATAAGCTATTTAATAAAACTGAAGTAAGCAATTAAAATATGCGGTTTTAGTTACCAGCACAGGCATTGCTTCCTTTTCATGATCCTGCCCCGCGCCCTGTTACATATGTTCTCCCTCCTTCTATAAGGAAGCTATACATGCAGCTTGTTAATGCTAGGCATTTTCTGCAGAAAGAGTTCATAAAAACCATCCCTTTCTGAATAAGGGTGAGGTAGATAACTTCTTTGGCATTGAAAACACATTTACAGTTCTGAGGAAACAAAAATAAATGGGCTTTGTAGGAATTACATTAATGAAATGTATGTGAGAGTGTAGCTTTAAAGAGAAACCTGATTAACATCTGAAACTTCAACTAGCATTTAGTCATGTTTCAGTAGAACTTACACTGCCCATAAAACTATTCTTTCTTTATAAAAATCTGTGGTTTCTGTTTCTACACTATATTGATTTAAGTATTTTCCACCCAACCTCTTTTTAAAAAAAAGTTTTTCCCGTGTCTCCCAGGCAAACTGATTAAGTATAACTATTATGGGAAATGATTGTAGTTACTCTGGTACCTTTAAAAAGTCATTTTCAACTTAAGTCTTTTGTATTCATTCAGAATATATTTTGCATTCTGCTGCACCTGGTTTGCCCTGACAATTCTGTGCGCTCTAGCAGTTGTGTACATTAAACTGTAGAGCTGGGATGTATTATATCACCAGAGCTCCCTCTCTAGTCTGAGGGCAGTGTACGATACCAAATTGTCATCGTGTTAGGGAGAAAATGTGTAACTGCAAATTGGCACTCTATTCCTCAAAATTGAAGTAGTTGCTGTAGTTCAGCAGAATTATTGTGCTATGAGCAAAATGGGAAAAAACTGAAAAATGAATCTGTGTGTACCAAGTAGTGCTATTGCAATGATTTTAAGTTGCTTCAAAATAAGCTACTGACTACTTACGTCATTAAATAGAAGAGTTCTGTATGATGAGCTTTTCAAAAGTGTTTGCTACTTTCTGCTGTTAGTCCGTGAAAACACAGATACGGGCTTCAGTGAGAATAAAGACAGATTAATACAGAAGTTTCTGAACATAAACTTCTTAATGCTGTGCTTAATGTTATCTCTTTGGGTTGTAAACAGAAAACCACATTCTAAAAATCTGCTTCCCAAACTAGATGACTATACTTAGTACTCGGAAAAAGCTGCAGTGAAGCTTTTCTTTTTACAGTGTAGAAGTATCTTCATTTTCTTAACATTTGACATGAAAACATAGTCTATTGTCAGACTTTAATGCAAGATGTAAAAAGAGATGCCTTTCCTAGTGGCCGTTTATTATATTTGTAATGATAAAATGGAAAAAAGTGTTGACTATTGTTAAAATAAACTAGCATTATTTTAGGGTAGCTTCTAAAGTATGGAAGTGGGTTTGAACCCCACTCTGCTGCACAGAAATAGTATAACAAAATCATGCTGTGAAGGCCTAACGTTTCTGACGTTGACATAGGCTTCCTTTTCAAATAATAGACTCTTGATCCCCTTCCAGTGTTGGTGGGATATCTAGTTGCTCTGCAAATGCTGTAAGGTGTATTAAGAATGACATGCAAAATTAATGAATGCTGATGAATGAGGGCATTAGGGACCCAGATCTCAAGCCTACAATGGACTTCCAATACTTGCAGAACATGTTTTATAATATATGTATTCCCACTGACTATATTAACTAATGTGGCTGAAAATTAAAGGGAATTATCTTTTAGGAAGGGTGTCTTCTCAGGGTCTGTGATTCAATTAACATGTATTGTACACCTCAGATATAGCTGTAGATATGCTAAATAAGGTATTTTCATATTGGTGTATAGTAGAGCAAAGGATGAAGCAAAAACATTTTAAAGTTTTGTAATAACAGAAATACATATTTTATTATAGAACATATTTTGAGAGTATGCAGACATCTTTTGAAGTAATATATTGAAAAGCAAACAATGATGTTCATGCTACCTCTTCAGGAGTGGTAGGGAAATGTATTTTGTGTATTGTTTTTTGTTAGACAAATCATCTCTGTCAAATGCTGTCTTATATGTTTGCACTTCAAAAAAATATTGAAGTGTTCTGTTGACTTTTTGAAACTTTTTTTGGCAATGCTAGACTTTCCATTTATTTTGTCTGTTGTTTAACAGTTTTTTGTGTTTGTTTTCAAAAGCACTTCCATTCACCATTCAAGGAATTCAATAGAATTCTAATAGGAACTGCACATAAATAACTACAGAAATCAATGCTTCAATTCAGCCAAGAGGTTTTTGTGACTTCAAAAGCCACAAGAGCATTTATTATTAGAAACATACAATTGACTTTTCTTGTATTATCATTTTGCATAGTGATTTGGTTTTTACCACCACAACAAGATGTTTGACAGTTTCATTTGAAAATGATGTATTTATATTCTGCATTCTGAAACAGTATAATCTTTTTTTTTTCTCTGAAGCAGTATTTGTACTAATTTGCATGTTCAGCTCTGTGCAAAAATTGTTAGTGAAATATTCACTGGTAAATTTTTACTCAAAGATCAATCAACTGTTAAACAGTCTCCCATTTTTCTATTATAATGAAAACATAGAAGAAATCTTTAAAGAATAGAGTTGCTGGTTTAATTTTTGCTTTTCCAACTATATTTACAAAACTCTTTCACAGAAGGAAAAGCATATCCTCTGCTCTCAAATGCTCCATTTTCGCAGTAGAATGACCACAGAAATAAGTAGCCTGCGATAGCACAGGGTTGTCTTGGAAGTACATCCAGCTTTTAGTATCCACATTACACCTCAGGCTAAATCAGCTGTAACAATCCTTTTGATCCTTAAGTTATTAGATGGATTATAGAAAGTGAGATGGAATTGAAGAAAGCTGTTTCAGCACACTAGAAGCTTTAGAAAACTGGTGCTTTTTTTCTTTGTTTATTTTTTTGGTCGTTTTGTTTGAACAGCCAGACAGAAACTGATACCAAGATGGTATGACATGAAATACAGCATTCAGAATGCTCACTGCCTTGGAAATGGACCTCTTGAGTGCTGTGGCTTCTGGACAGCTTCTGCATGCAGTTTCAGACAGGTAGTAGTGTAGTTGCATCGACTTGGGAGGAAAGCACATCCAGAAGGAAGGAGGCTTTCGTTCTGGTTGTCAGGAGAGTACTCATAGATTAATGGATTTTTCTGTATTTTTGTTTTGTTCTTTTACTATTACAGACAGTTAGAAAAATAAAATAAAGTTACTAGCAGGGGCTTTTAGGTGACAACAGTCTTCCCCTGGCCTTCCAGTCTCCGAAATCTTGCTCAGTAGCCGGTCTGGCTGTGCTTGAGGAGGATGCAGCTGGTGCCTGGAGCTGGTGCTGAGATATGGACCAGTAGTTTCATCCTCATGTGCCTTGTTGGATAAGCAGGTGCTGCAGTGTTGTATACATATTTTGGCACTTGACAGGAGAAGCATTTCTAGCAGTTAGGTTGAGAGGTGGGGAAGCGTGGGCTGTCCTAGTCCTTCTCTCTGCTTACATTTGGAGTGGAAGGACTACACAGGTGAAACTTCTACCGTGCCTTGAGAAGGGTTTTAATTGTGGTGAGGGGGAAGAGGCACAGTAGTGCGTGATGAGGAGCAAGTTTAGTAACACAGGTAATGTCATGCCTGCAGTTGTGTTCACGTTTAACACTTTTGTTATCACTTGGACTTGCATGCATTTAGGGTTTCAGTGCTTGTCATGGTGTTATCTTAAAAAAATAAAAATAAAGGAAGTAAAGTCAGACCTTCTGTTGGTTCCTCAGAGTTCTTTCCCTTTTCCTGTTACCACTTCTGTCTAATTCAGATTGCATTTGAGTCAGCTGCCTTCATCTTGATACTTATGTCATTCAGGCATCCACAAAGTTAGTATGCTAATGTCTGCATTTGAACTGACTGATAGATACAGCAAAACCTATCTTCCTTCTGTCACTGCAACATGAAGCTTCTTTTAATTTCCCTAGCTGTTCAGCATTTACAGAAACGAAATAATAGAATGTTGCTGGCATAATTCATAAGCCTAATATCTGAAACTTATTAAACATGTTTATTCATAAAACACTCTGTAGCCCTTCCTGAATTCTCAAATATACTTCGTATTTAACTGGTCTGTCTGCCAGAGTGAAAGAAATAATAACGGGCATCCAAAAATGATCATTTTGCTGGGGAATCTTGGTTCTGTTAAGGGGCAAAAAAGGCTTTTGAGATTTGTCTGAAAGCAAGTATCCCTATATTTTGGGGGGTTGTGGGTCTTCTGCTTCTTTAGGAAACCCAGTTTCAAGTAAGCAAGGCACACGAACCAGACATCTCATTTGTTTCTTGAAACCATTGAGAGTGTCATGTGCCCCCTCTTTCACTGCTTTTATTACTGTGGCCAATCTGAAATGCTTCAGGGAAAGGAGAAAAACGTCTGGAAATTGTTATGAATGGAGGAAGGAGAAAAGAATCAGAAGAGATGGGGAAGACTGGAGAAGAAACAGCCTTCCTAGCTCTTGTAAGTGATTGCCAAAAAACCTGGAAGCATGGAGTTATTTAAATGTTATTGATATGGAGCGACAAAGACTTTATTGCACGCTTGTTCCCCCTTGGGTAGGGACAAGAAATCTAATACTCAAAGCTTGATACTACACACAGTTCATAGCTCCATGATCACTCCATCACTATCGTGTCATCCTTTCTATCAAACATCACGTCTCAAACTGGGTTAGATTCCTCAACTACCCTGGATGTAGAACAGGTGATTAGAGACAAGAATATACTCCTGAATTTAGACTAAATCCTTTCCTGACCACTTTTTATTTACTGTATTTGGTACTCATCATTCCTTTTCCAGAAGCGCTTATTTCTCCTGCGTGGGCAGTCTGTCTGTCCTCCATATCATTGAATTTTTTTCTAATATCTATTTGGGATCTTAGATGTTACATTTTAAGCTTGTTAATACTCATCAACTATATATATGGAGAAAAAAAATTATTCATGTTTCAAAGTCCTTGAAGACTATGGTACCTCCACCCTATTTTTACCATTTCCAGTGAAGTAATCAAATTTTTTCTGTATTTTATCATTATCGTGCTTTTTCAGGTATTTCATTTTGGTCCTGCTTATCTCTTGGCTCTCCCTAATTGATCTACATCTTTTTTGGATGCTTAAAAACTAATCTATTTGAGCTTTTGCAATACTGAGCAGCATGGGAGAGCTCATTCATTTATCTTGTGGACTGTGCTCCTGACTACACATCCTTACATGAGGAATTCCTTCTCTAAAACAGCATGACATAGTTTATGTTGGTATCTTATGATCCACCAAAAATACTCTTTCCTTCCCACTTACCTTCTCTAGGAGCCTCATCTGCAAAATTGCTGTCCAATCAGTTTGTATGCTATTCTGTATTTTTGCAGTTCATTATGCCTGCTTGATAAAGTACAGAAATTGTCTGAACTTCTGAAAGATTTGCATGTTTTCAGAAAATGGTCTTCTAACGGAATTTTTAAGAGTAAGTTTTGGTCTTACAGTCCGAAAACACTAAAGGCACGTTAAAGATTTTTTTCCCTAAATTTCCACCTATGTAACTGGGAATGAAGTGGATCTTACCTAAATTCTGGTAAATCACTGGATACAATGCCCATAAGAGATTATTTAAAGGTGAAAATGATTGGGTTTAGTACAGAAAGCATAAACTGGATCAGAAGCTGACCAAAGGGAAGACTGCAAATGGCTATATCGTAAGAGCAACTAACAGGATGGAGAGAGATTATCAGCTGTGTTCTTCAAAATTCAGTCTTGAAATTAATCCTGTTTCAGTACATTCATTAATAACCTTGATGCAAGAATTTTATCCATCCTTACTAAAAACTGCAGATAACACCAAGTTTGGATAAAATTCTGGTATTTCAGAGGATTGGATTATCCTATAAGGAAAATGAGGTAAACTCATAGATTTCAGTAATTAAAAAATAGATACAGTTTAATAATAATAAAAAAAAATGAAGTGTTTAAGGAGTAAGAGCATTTCTTTGAGTTTAGGAAGCATGAACTGGTAAGTAGGAGAGGAATTTGGGAACACTGATCATGGTGTGAGTAACAGCTTCCAATATGAAGCATGGACAAAGGTAACGCAGTGATTAGTTATCAGCGCTTCACTGCCAGAGGAGAATATACCCGATAGTTTCTGCTCGCTGGTCTGTGGAGCGCTGTTGGCTAATGATTTTTATTGCTGACTTTATAACAGAAGAGAATTGAAGCTAGCGTGTCTTAAATTTTGCTGACAACACCAACCAGGGGTGGCTGCGGGTATGTTGAAGGGAGAGTTTAATTCAGAATTTTACTCGTTGTTTTGTAAACTTGTCAAGATGAAGTAGGGTGGAAGTCATTAGTGTCTGTAGAACACACATTTTAAAAAAAATTCTCATTTTATTTAGAAAATTATTTTCTAAGAAATATGCTAATCTCTTAAAAGTTTAGACAGTTTCTCCTGCACAACTGTGTTCCAGATTTTTCTTAGTTTTATATGAAAATATACCTGAAAGCCAATATTGTTCTTTGAGAGTTTTGCAACATGTTACTCTTTACAAGGAGTTACATGAATCAAATTCCAGTTCATAAGGCACATTTACAATTTATATTTAAATATTAGGTTACTGTTAAATTAAGTTTCTGTATTATGAGTAGATACTCAGGTTTACTGGGGTTATGCTAATGGCCTGGAATAATGGCATCTTACTTCAGGAGACCTGTGCTGAAACCGGCTGAGGTCGTAGGAGAAGTAAACTGTTCTGATTTCTGTCCCCGTTTCTCTCAAAGAATGCTGCTAGTCGGAGGGTGCTGGGGCAGACAAAAGGCTGATCAACAGGAACATCTGGATCCGGCTGCCACATAGCCCAGTGTAGTAATGCCACTAATTGCAGTTCTTTAACCTTTATGTCCTAGCTCAGATTTAGAGGGCTTACAAAAAGATTATCAGTCTCTTCCTGATATGCCCTTTTTTTTAAACATTTGGGGGAAAAAAAAAAAAACTGGGGGGGAGGGAGGAACCATAGCTATTTCTAAGCAATCAATGCAATTTTAATTATTGTGAGGAATTGATAATGTCCTTTAAAGGCTTTAACACATCTATGCTATGGTCTGATTTGGTAGTTCATGAACATTTTTTTTACAGTTTTTCTGGGAGGGTAGTTTTATATACCTGACCCTGAGCTCAAATCATTATCAAAGTGCCAAAGCACACTGCTTATGTGTGTTTTAAACCTGAAGCAATAGAATGCTTTTGATGATTCGTGTGTCTATGCATGTTGTGTGTAAAAACAGCGTTCCTCACAAAGGGGATTGTATATTTCTAGTTAAATACTGAAGAGTTTTTCATTCATGATTTCTGTTGCTGTTTGTGTTTTGTCTCATCTGAGTTTACTTAGGTAAGAAACACTGCAATGTAAAAGTTGTACAGCATTTGTCTACATAGGAAGTTCTTGTAAAAATAAAGCTGTTTTAACAGGTAAAATTAGTATTTCCAAACTTACTTTCCTTGTGGACATGCAGATTCCATAGTGAGTGCCTAGCTGGCCTTTGATTGAATTCTTTTCTGAAGTGGACTAAAGGCAATCTTACTGTTGAATAAATGGGTCCTAGTTTGGACTATGTTAGAAGGAAGGAAAAAGATGCGTTAGAGTTTCAGTAAACTGAAACGCTGAACATCTGAAGTGATTTGTCTTGAACTTTTTTTTAAATCTTCCCTGGGGAAAAATATATCCTGGAATCTTTTACAGTATAAATCTTAAACATAATTATCAAAATACATAGAAGCACAAAATATCAACATGTACAGAACACAGAACAGGTAAGAAGGAAAAAAAATTGTATGATTGTTCAAAATTTTTACATGACTTGGGCTCCTAAACTCTTAAAGCAGTTCTAAAAAGTAAATTTAAAATTATTTCAGTGCCTAAATTCCTGCTTTCATTTTAGAAGGGAAGCTTGAGTTTCTACATCAGTTAAATGCTTTTGAATACTTCATCTGCCATCTAAAAGCCATCTTATGGTTTGCAACCTAAGTTAACTGAGCAGTCGAGGAGACAGATGAAGCTAAAAATATATAGGAATCTTAATAGTCTCCTTTTCCTATCCTCAATTACACACTGGCTACTGTGCATAAATATTTTTCTTCTGGAACAATTACTGTTCCAAGAGCCATACTACTGCCTGGTGTAGTCCTTTTTCAGAATATAACTCAGCCGCAGATGGTTTAGCCTGTGCCCCCTCCACTCTTCCGGTTGAGCACAGCAGAAGCGCAGCCCTTCCTCGGGCACTGTAAACCTTCTGAAGCAAGACTCTGTATGGATATACAGATATACAGGCTCCTATGTGTAATTTATAATGAAATTATTCTAAATGTTACTAATATTTTGCCTTGTCATAGGAATGTATAGATTCATGGACATCTCAAGAGTTGTGTTAATACATCAGAACCTTTCGAACAGTAATAGCAATACATTGTCTTTCATTTACAAAGTTTTTGGCCTGTATCGTTGAGAAGAAAAACTTAAAAGCTTGAGTATGGCTGGTGCAGCTCCCCACATCTATACAGAGCCTGCAGCAGCTCTTACAAGTGGATTGTTTCATCCTTTTTAACTGCCTTTGTTTTCCCAGTTCCAGTGCTACCATCTCAGCGTGGTCCTTTATCGTGATCTCTTGCTGTAGCCAGGATGAGATAGAATTTTTTTGAGGTAATGGTGGTATAGTCTGGTTTGGAATAGGGAATGAATCCTTATTATAATGATAATCACAGAAAAAGGAAGAGCCCAGTCAACCCTAAAAAGCAGCATGCTGCAAGCCTTATGTGGATGTCTTCTAAGATTATCACGTGGAGAAGCAATGATTTGAAAACATTAACCTGTATGTCCCTGTCTATGGCCTTGCTTAGCTGTTAGTCATTTCTCCTGAAACTAATACTTTCTTTTAAGTCATTGCTGATGTTGGGCAATAGTGTTTTGACTAGCATGATGAAGCAGGAAGGATTGCAAGGAGAGGTCAAGATCTAGGATCCTGCATTCAAATAGTTGTAAGAAACAACTGATAATGGCAAGAGTTTGGAAAAGGGAAGGAACAGATTTTGCTTTATCCTTTCCTTCTGCTGTTTCCTGATTTCTCCTCCACCTACAAATGGTCCTAGGTGCAGAGCTTGAGTGTCTATCCTTGTACAGCTAGGTGGTATTTTCAGGTAGGGGAAAGTGTGTCGCAGCAGCTACCTGCAAGTTGGCCTTGCCTACGCCAGGTCCTACCGTCCCTCAAAGCTGAAAGTTTCATAGCAGTGATATTAGATGCACCTGCATAAGGGTCTTCATAGCAGAGCATCTTTAATCTCTTCTGTATTTTCATACAGCAGAATATACTGTTTTGTCCTTTATTTGCAAAAGTACTGATTATTTTCAATGTGAATTAATCTATTCAGACTTGGACATCTGGAGTTTAAGTAAAAATAGCTGTGAATTAAAATCTTAGAATTCAGCTATGTTCTAGCAAATAGAAAAACTGAACATGAAATAAGAAACCTAAGTGCAGGTTTCTGCTAGAGCGACTAATTATAGAAAAGTGTATAGGCATCAATTACAGCAGGAAAGTCTGTCTTTCGGGAAGGGTCTGCCAAAGTCATTGCTGAAGATAAAATCCAGTCTTTCCTGAGCTACTTTGTGTGATTGTGTGCCAAAGATGATATGCTAAAGGGATCACAGAATTTATGCAAGGTTCTTTGGGATTTAAGGGTTGAGTGATAACTAAAGGAAGTTTTTTCTTGAGTTACGTAAATTAACCTTTCTTCTAACAATTTCTTTTGTTTATATATTGCTCTTCCTTGTTCATTTATGCTGTCATCATTCTTTTTTTCCCTTGTATACTAGTCATTTTTCATACCAAGGGGAGAAAAATTCTGTATCAAAACGACTGGCACAACACACTCCAGATAAAGCACCTGAGTGCCGTGTTGGATCAGACTAAAGATTCAGACACAGGAATCCTGACAGTGATTAATAACGGGGAAAAGTATAAGCAGAAGGCTATGTTTAAAGTGAGCTTTCCTTGGCATAGCTACATAATAACTGGTTATAAATCAGTTGTCTGGTTTTGCTTGTTTAATATTGTAGGTACTGATGGCTAACAACCTTTATTTTGTAGAAGGTATAACTAATTTTAAATGTTCATGGTAAATCATAATGCATCTCCTGTGTCTTTCAGAAAATTAAGTGCTGGATGGAAAAAGGAGGCCACTAGTATGTCATCTTTTAAATAGAGTGCATTTTGTAAGCTTTTGTATTCATTATCATACCAAAAGTAAGAACAAGCATAAATTTGAAATTGTGTGAGGATCGTGTTGTTAATACATATGGCATGTAACTATTATAAAAGACCTTATTCTAATGCCAGTGCTTGATAAGAACAGCGAGAGATATATGACCAGTGTGGGATGTTGCCACTGACTCACTGTGTAATGACAGGCAAATTACTCAGTTTTCTGCATCTCGTTCTCTTCCTTTATAGATGAGAAATATTGTCTCTCTCTAAAACTCTGAGGTTTTTGGATAAAAGGAGGGGTTTTTGGTTTTTTTGTTTTTTGTTTTTTTTTGGGTACGCCTACTGAGTATATAAATTTGAAGTGAGAAAGCATAGCAAATACCAGGCTCTATGCAAATCTCTTACCAATACAGACACAGCGTGGTGGAGTCTTGCTGTTCATTATGGATTTTATTAAAGCAGCCTGTGCTCCTGAAGTCCTCAACAAAGCACAAGCAAAAAGAGGTGTTTAGGTCAGGCTCAGTACTTGAATCTGTGTTGTGCTTTAGCCTTTTTCGTTGTATTATCTGTACAGTTAAGTACAGCTTCAATAAAACTTATCTGACGTGCACTGATATCTACCATTTGGTTTTCCTTGATACATCAGGCATTGTAATTCTTTCAGATGGAATAATGTAGTGAGCTCTTTAGAGCTGTTTTCCCACAGTCTTCGTCACCTCTTTCATGTTGTGTCTTTGGCTATGTCTTATCACTGAACCTTTTTTTTTTCATGTTTTGGGAAGCTTAACCTTTCCAGAATCATCTGCATTAGCATTACAGCCTTAATCTTTTCCCTGGCACCTCCTGAAACAAAATACAAATTAGTGATTCAGACACCACAAAAATCACATGCCACTTGTTTCTTCCCAACTATTCTTCACTGTCATTGTTTGCTGTATTGTATGCGAGTCCTTGTGTTCTCCAGTGAAAGGGACCTAAATAATGCAGGAGATTTTAAGGGAGTCAGTAGCAGTTAAGTACAGAAATGATGTGACAGTTTCAGGTATATACACAAAAAAAAAAAGTTGTATTTAGCTAAAAATGTGAAAAGATGACCGTTATTTCAGCATTGATACGTGGATGTGAATTTAACTTTGTATATTGTTTTTAATAAATCCAGTCTTATTTTGTGATAGTTCATGAATAACTGTGAAAGTGTGAGGGGATGTATGAAATTTCTGGTCGCTGGTGCTGCATGGAAGAATTTGATGTTGTGTTTTTCTGTATCTGATTGTCCCTCTGTTTTTGCATCTTTACTTCCATTCCATTTATCATCATTCTTCATGCTTTTTTAATTTGCTGACTCTTCTCAGACCTTTCTTTTGCTACAGTAAGTGCCCGCTTTTGCTTCATCATAAAAATTCTTCATCTCTTCACTTACTCTAGCTCACCCCGTTTTATCTGGCCCCAAATTCAGTGAATGCACAACCTGAAACTTCTTTTGAATTTCTCTTTTTACATTTTTGCCCACTTTCTCTCCTATTTCCACTCTTTCACTCTTCTCTTGAAATTGCTTTTACCAAAATGAATGCTCTTCACCTGGCTATACACTAATACCTTAACTCTTTTCCTCCTTTTTGTTCTTATATTGTGCTGTTTCTTGCCTCCTCCAAGTTGGTTTGGGGAGAATTGCTGTTGAAATGGGCAGTCCAGCCCCGCGAGAACGTAGGTGTGTGGTCTCACCATTTCCCATGTGTTGAACCTAACAAATAGGTGGTTTCAGAGCAAGGATTTTTCCCACTGATTCAGGTGAAAAGCAGTTTGCCATTGGCTCAGCTGACAAAAGAGCTGGATGATCCCGGGTCTCATAGGCCGTTTGAATCGTGATAGGGGCTTATAGCTCTCAGCTCTAGTTTAAACGCTTTTAAACCTAGCAGTGCTTCTGAAAGAAGCAGCTACTCCCTCCCTGTGTGGCCACTTACCGTCCTCCCTGTGCTGCCGTAGTGCTTATGCAGCTGCACCGTGAACCGTACGGGGGGGGGGGGGGGGGGGGGTTGGTCTGACTTGAAAAATAATTTTGCCAAAATCTGGTTGTTTTTAATTCCCCACTCCAGTTTACCATATGGCTGTACAAATGGCTGTGTCAGCAGTCGGGAGAGGATGATGCAAGGCTGGGAATGAATGAGTGGCCAGACACGGGAACAGGTCAGGAATGCTGCTTTAGCTGGCAGTGCCAAGTTAGGTCAAATAAAGAGTTCATCAGAGTAAAGCCTAATCGTCTCCGACATGATCACATCCTACTCCTTGAAATCCTAATCGCGGCTGTTTTTTTCCTTAACCTCTCTCCTTCTCCCCCTTATTGTTTAGGATATTTTGCAAAGTTGCTTGTTCATCTCTTCTCATTAGAAGTGATCAATAACGACGTCAGCAGAAACCTCCGTTTCTGCGCGTACTCGGAAGGTGAAGCCTAACAGTCCTGCAGGCAGTGTTGATAAACCGTATTTAAACCATTTGGGCTGTACCATCATTTGGAAATACCTGTTAAATATTTAACATAAGGTTTAGACTGATAAGCTGTTGGAACTGGATACATATAAATTGCGAAAGGGTTGTTTTAAATTGGCAGTTTTCTAAAGCAGCTCAGTCTGACACCTGTTTAGTATGAAATATTAAAAACTCAAGCCGTTTTGATAGAATTATTAGAGAGAAAAACAATTAATATAACCTTTCTGCTTTCATAATTTCTTTCCAGCAGGGACAGCATACCTTTATAATAAGTAATTCTGTTTTTCATGTCCTTGAAATCACAAGACGGTCTTCGTCTGTAAACAAGTGCACTAAATAATTCTACCCTTTTCCTTAATCTCCAGAATCTCACTTTCCTTAGTCTACCATCTAGTTATTAATAGCAGTGTAAAAGTGCTTCTGGGGGAAAAGTGGGAAGGGGGTTGTTTGCCTTACTCTACAAAGATCAGACTGGATTCTGATACGGTAAAATATACATTTGCTTTTAAGCCACTTACAGGGCTGGGCATTTTCAAATCTGGGTCTAGATCAAGTCCCACAAAGAGTATGAATTCACATCTAAATCCAATTCTGCATACGCCCACAGTGTCAGGTAAAAAAATATTCTGGCTGGATGCAAGCCCATGTGTAATAGTGCATCTATATGCATTTAACTCTCAAAATGACTCGGCTAACATAAAAACATCTTTCTGTTTTTCTTCAAAAATTGAAGTAAATTATATTCTTTCTATTCCTTTACATGCTCATAACTTGAAAAAATGTAACAGAAAAGGTGGTGTTCTTTAGCAGCGTGATAGGCAGCATTAACACAGAATTTCTGCAGCTTTTTACTTTGATAGTCAGCGTGCACATTCTTTCAGGGAGGAATGATATTAATTACTCTCTGGTCAATCAGATGAGCTATAGCTCATAGTGTTGTCCTTGCCTTCTTTCTGGCTTTCATAATCCTGATTTTTGACCTTCAAAATTTCCTTTTGCTTCTAGGACAAAAGCATCAATCTTTGGTTCTTCCAAAGATGAGGCAAGGAAGTAAAGCAAAAATATGAGCTTAACCCACAAGTAGACAGCACAAGCTCTCTCAGCCTATAGATGACTATTTCATTCAGTATTCCTTTTTTTCAGTAAATAAGTCATCTTCCAAACTTTAATACCGGGATTTGATGCACTGCCCTGGTGAAGGTGAATTACTGAATTATAATCTCTTGAAGTATAGCCCCAAAATTCAAATGGAGAACAGGCTGTTCTATCACAGGTAGAATGAAAATAAATACGACTTTTTGGGCGTTTCTGTCCTGATCCCTGCATGTTCTCACCAAAATATCACCAGAGCGTTATAATTACGTGTGCCCTCACAGATCGGATCCCGTGTCATGCACCTCGCGGTGCTCCCCGGCTTGAGTTCCTAACATCGCCTTCCTCCCGTTCTCAGTAGTCATGTAATGGCTCTTCGGCCTGTGTCCTTTCTGTGCTGCTGCTGTCTCGCAATAACGTGTAGCCTCCTGCAAGCTCTTCCGTGAGCCCTTGAACACTTTCCTCTTTCCCCCTCTGAAAAGAAGGCACAATTTTCAAACTACTCTGATTCCTGAGGTAATATTTTCCTTGAATTGCTGCCAGTTGAGATAGTGAAGAAGTATTTTTGTTACCTAAATGTTACCATCAAATAGTTAGTTTTATATTTCTCCGTTGTTGCCTTGCCTAGATTCTGTGTACGTGCCATAGACGACATGTTTTTTCTGAAGCTGTCCTGAAAACAGGCATTTAGGTAAAGGCTCTCTGATCTCCTTTAACAGTGGTATTGCTATATTGGAAGGCAATTTTATATTCTCTTAAATTTCCCCATCAATCGTATTTGATAGAATACTGAGAGGAGCTCCTTATTGAGGCCAACGAAACAGGAAGACAAACTAACACCAGCAGTGAATTTCAGACGAATGTTTAAAGAACTATAAGACCTTTTGCATCGCTTGTGGTTCAGATTAAAAAATCAACAAAATACAGCCTATGGGATTTCAAGATGAAATGTAAAAATCAGGTTTGTGGTATTATTGAAATTTAAAATGTAATGATGGTATGGCTAATCCTACTCCAGCTACCACTATCTTCCTGCATCATGTTTCAGAGGAGTGTTATAGCAAGCTTACAAAATGGCTTAATAGAATATACAGTGCTACCAGTATTAGTAGTTGCTAATAGATGTAAGTTATTTTGCTGTAGTGATCTCCAAGCGCCGGAGATATTTACCTGTAGCATAGCCTATATATCTTAAAAAAAACAAGAACACAAAACCTACCACAAAGTATGCACAAGCTGTGGGTTTGCGAATCTGTGCTCTTCAGTTGCTTATTTTGGATTTCTTGAGAGCTAGATGAGATTTTTCAGCACTTTCATAAGCTCTGTCAGCACTTGTTCAGTCTAGTTGGCACCTCTTGATCTCTCTACTTTTTTCAGCAGATTTTCTAAGAGATAGGGGGATGATCTATCACTGTGAAGAAATTCTAATTTGTGTTTCTGTCTATATACTTCCAGAGGACAGATGTCCATGTCTGTTATTTAATAATGTTCGTGTTCCATCCTTCTTAAAGAATCAGAATAGATGCTACCAGCCTACATTCCTGTCACTAGCAGACACAATGCTGCTTATTGGTTTTACATTAAATAGCTGTGAATTCTGCTCTTTTGGGTTCCCTCTTTCAGAATTTCTGAACAGCTCATTCTCGGATTACTCATATTCTTAAATGGTCAGAAGTTCCCTTTCTTTGAGAGCTTTTTGGGTGACCTTTTGGTGAATAAACATGCTGTGTTGGTCCTTGGAGGGTGGGAGCTACTTTTCAAAAGGAGGAGGAGGTGGTGGTGGTGACAGAAATGTAGGAAACAAGCTCCCTGTTACGGCATTTCTCATGGATGTGCTCTCTGCCATTTCCTCCTGTCTCTGGTGGAGAGGCTTCACAGCATGCTTGCTCCCAACGTTGATAGAGCCTCCTGACAGCAGCTCCTGAATCTGCAAAGTGCAAGGTTTGTTTCATTTCTTTCCTCTGAACAGTCAAAAACTGCAGATGAACACTCAAATATTCCTCTGCTTCCCTTCTGAGCAACTCTGCCATTGCCTAACACTGAAGGCAGAGCGGCACGGTCCACTTTGCTGCCCGCCTGCTATTTCACTGGTGGCGGGTAGCGTTCCCAGCAGCACTGCTTCAGTTTGCTGGACTGCATGATCGAGCTGTCCTGCTGGAACTGGCTCTCTTGTTCTCTGGCTTCGTGGGCTCCAATTTTTGGACCTGCCAGAACTGACTCCAGATCAGGGAACACTTTCCAGCACTGAGCAAAGTTGGGACTACCTCTCAGGTGTTTATTGGACTGTGATAGATAGATCTGTTTATTTCTAATCTCTTTGCAGCTTCCTAGAGCCAAGGAGTCTTTTCCAGTGAGAAGCAGTAGGTGGCTGTGATCTTCTTGGGACCTAGAGAAAGAATTATATGTTGTTATCACATCTTTCCACAGAAAATATTCAGTTTTCTTGGCAGTTCTGAGGCTATTGAGAGCTGTGTGACATTAGCAGCCCATTTCATGAACAGTTCTCTATAGTCTTACACAGATGGTTAGTCTTTACCAACCCATAGCAACAGATATTTGCTGAGGTATACTTGTTCTGTAGTCAGTATTACAAATTTAATCTAATGCCAGTACAGTGGCTGGAATTCATAAGGGTAATCTGGACTCTGTCAGCTGAAGTGCTCTCCTTAATCATTACACAAATATTATGTATTCAGATCTCCTTTGTATGCTATTAAAGAATTCAATTTCTGTAACAGCTTCCAGGTTTATTGCTATGTGATGGAAAAGAGTCCTTTCCATTTCATGGGCTGAACTTATTTTCCTCTTGACAGTACAGCAAGCTTGCTCATCCCTGTCAATACTAATCATATCAGAAAGGACTTTTCTGGGGGAAGAGCACTAAATCACTAGTGGATTGTTTTTTGCTTGGTACCCTTTGAATCTTTATGAACCTTCTGGGCTACCTCCTACACCTTTGTTAAGGTGAAACTAGTTGCTAACTCAGTTTATCGCTGCATATTTGGAAATAATGAAATTCCTAAGGACCTTATTTAAGGCACTTCTTGTAGTGAAAGAATTGGTCCCCCAGTAGAACTGAATCTGATCTGTGACATTCTGATGAAAACTTCTTGCTATTGAGAAAGATAGTAATCACCTCCTGTCCATGAAGATGGCTATTGCTTGTGTGACGATAGTATTTTCACTTTAGAAAAACATCTCTTCTGGACATCTGCAAGAGAGTGAGGAAGAACTTCATTCCCTCCTCTGAGCACTGTGCCAAGGTATAGAGAGATGCTGCTGGGCAGAACAGGGCCGCTGTTGCTTTCACCTAGGGCTCCTGCAGCTGCTTCTGAGGGAACTGGACTGTGCTTTAGAGCTGCCTTCGGTGGAACGTGCACATGAATAGGAATCTGAAAACATAAGAACCCAGTTATTTCATTTCTTTGTTAACATGCACATTCCATATCCCACTGTGCATCCCTTTTTCTTTAGCCCTTTAATTCTGGGATGTTACAGGTGACGCCTTTAGAAGTGCTTCAGCTGTGTTAGACTGCATACATGAAATACAGTGAAAACAAAGCCTGAATTTTCAGAGTCAAGGTATCTTATAGGAGGTGCATATGGAAAGCACAACTTAAGGAATTCTAGTGATTGTTTTAAATAATGCCTCTTTATATGCTCAAAATTAGCAGGAAGTATTTTTGAATAATGTTAAGGTAATGTTAGTGTTAATACAACTTGGAAAAAAACCCTAAAATTAACTAAAAATTAACTAAAATAAAATTAATAAGACCATTTGATTTTATAATTTATAGTGGTATTGCATAAGACTTCTGAAATTTCATTATCTAAAACCTGAGAATATATCATCTTTGAAAAACTGCAGCACTTGGGAGGAATGATATTTTTTCATAAGCAGTATAAATAAAACTGTGCTTCTAAGATAATATACTTTAGCTATTAGCTAAATAGCTTTTAGCTTACCAAAGTCTTTTTTTAAGGCTATATATTCTAGATAAGGGGATAGTGTTGAAATAAACAGTTCAAGGCTGTTTTACAGATGCTGTCTCATAATAAAAGTTGCAGAATAGCATTATTTTTATGATCCTGTGTCTTTGCCTTTAAGAGCTAAAAAAATAGTAGTTCTCTGTATCAAGCAGAGGTTTTGCTTTCTGTGGTGCGATGCAGAAGGCCCCAAATAGATTGGGGAAGCTGAGACAATTTTTACTTTAATATAAAAGACTGCCTAAAGAAGAGGGCGTAAATCAGAGACTGGGCCTGATTGCAGAGGCATACGAATGAAAATAATGCCTACCAAGAGCAGTGCAGAGGTGCTGTCTCAGCTCGTCACCTTTTAGTACCATCTTCATAGGCTCATTTGTAAATTGTTATACTCTTTCTGAGTGCAATGGTGTGGGGCTGCTGGCTTCATCTCTACCCCTCATAAACTCGTATGCATCCACCTAATAATAATTATCCTTGTAGTTTCGGCATGGCTACTGCAACAACTTGCGAACCTGCAACTTGTAGGACCCGTGTTTGTACCAGCCTCTCCATGGAGGGATGAACACTGAGGAGGAAGACTTGGGCTCTTCTAAGATTACTTAATTAGTGCATTGTTTTAGTTGCCTAATGATGCCTAATGACTTTTAAAGTGCAATTAGTAGCCACCTTTAAATGTCTGAAAATCAGAATTTATAAACTTAAGGATGTGCTATCTCCACTGTCCACTGTTACCTGTTATTTCTCTTGATGATGGTAACACATACTTGCTAAGACAAAACTTCCTGCATTTGCTGTCAAATATTTGACATTCATAGAAGAACGGTTTATGAGTACTGTTCTCCCAAAAGTGTTGCAATAGGAAAATTTTTTCTTTTATAGGGTGAGGGTATTGAGAATTTTATTTTACCGCTGCAGTATTTTAACCTGATGGCTTTTTTGTAATATCATATATTCATTCTTGGCCTTAAAAGGTCAAATTACAACTTCAACAGATTTTGAAGTTGAAATAACACCTTTGTTCTTCCTAAATTCATTCAGTTAGTGATATAACTGTATATCTGGATAAAACAGGCTTGTTCAGCTGTATGTAATAAGCAGAAAATAGGATGATTATGTGTATGTATTTTTTGGTGCACTTGTCTATACATTTGTTTTCAAAACAATATAACAGATAAAATTTTGTTCAGGACGTCAGTCTGATAAGGGAAAAAAGAACAATACCGAAGGACTCCTTATATTACTCCTCACAATAAAAAATAGCTGTTTTTCCAGGTTCTGTTTACAGAAAATACTGTTAGGTGGTTTAATGGCATTCCTAAGTCACTTTACTCAATGATTCTGACAGAGGACCTCTAACCTCTGTTCCCAGGATGGTATATTTTGTAAACAACTGACGCATTTTAAAACACATTATCTTGTAGATTTATAATTTGATGTTATTTGTTGTAACTGTATTTATAGAATGAGAGGTATATTGAGAAGACTTTCTTCTCTGTATTATCAACTTGATAGGACCTTTTTTGTCTGCAATTTTATTCATAAAAGTAATTTCAGGTGCTCATTATTGTAACTTGCTTTCATTTCTCTGCAAGTCTGTGCTGATATCTTTGACTATAAGAGCCATAGTCTTTTACCGTGTCTTAATGAAGTCTCAGTATAAGCAAGAATAATGGAAAAATTTTAGAAGTGCTTTTTCCTTCAGAAAAAAACCATAAATGCCTGCAGTAAGCTTTTTAAGAGCTTTAGGAAAGTAAGCTGTATCCTTCATAAAACTTATTTCATTTTGATTACTTTCAAATTTTGCCTAGTGACTTGATCTTACAGGCATGGGTAATCATTTGTTGGGTTATTATTTGTGTTGCAGGTCTCCTGCATTGCTTTTTCTTGCATCTGTTTTAATGGTTGATTGGCAGTCTCGGTTCTTTCCTGTTAATTTTTTTCTTCTTCTGTAAGGTATTCTTGGCTGATAGAGTTGTTCACCTTCTTGTCATAGTATGGAAGCTCCATAGAGGAGGAGGACTCAGCTGCTTCTGCCAGGAGACACTTCTCAGACCAGCCCACACCGCAGAGAAGGGATTAACAAGCAAATGCAGCTTGCTGGTTCTTTGCCTAGTTCCTGTGCAAGTTGGCACTGCTGGTGACTGATCACGCCTGATCTAATGGCAAGCTTTTTTTGAAGAACTATCTGTAAGTTTGGAATAGCTGAAACCAGGACGAGTTCAAGATGTTCCTTCCTTTTACCATGAACAGTTTCTTGCACGTGGCACTATTCAGAGGGAGACAGAAATACTAATGTGTGCTTTGTTCTTTGAGAGGTTTTTTTCGGAGTAGCTCCTGTTCTCATTTAGAAAAGGGAAATGAATCTGTCTCAGGACTTTGACTGTTTGGCCTCTGAGCAGAAAAAAATGCTCACTGGCCCCAAAGGAAAGGTATTTAACAGAGCAGATGATTTTACTTGCTCGTTGCTTCCCTCCTTCCCACCACCTTTGTAGAAAACACAAAAGGTTTTGATTCTCTTCCCTTACCAAAAGGAAAAGAAACTGGGAAACTTGGATTCATACTACAAATCTTTTCTTCTTTAGACACATTTGCATTTAACATTTCTGCCATAAGACTTAAGTCTTTTTGTCTCCATGGGCTAGGTGGAAGTCAGAAATTGTTTCTCAGAGATTCATGTCTCCACATACGGGTGCACGCTAGAAGTATGGGTCACTGAATAAAACTATGTCCTTGGGATCTCTAACTTTTCTCCAACACCTAAAATACTTGCTGTGGTCCTAGTAGCATTGATGTCCCTTTCTGTGGAAGGAAAGTTTTATGTTTGTACAGGGTGCTGATGAGCTTTTTTTCTTTGAGATTATTTTGCAAATATTGTACTAGTGAAAGTACATATGCAACAAAAAAAGTTAACCGTAATCTCCTGTCCAAAATCATCTGAATTGCCAAGCAGAAAAAAAAAGCCTTTTCTTACTGCTTGGCGTGGACCACAATTATACCTGAGGATTCAATTACTTTGTAGGTTAGAGAACTGCAGTATCATTTCCTTTCTTAATTTTGATTGTGAGGAGTTATTGCCATGCTTTTGTTAGGGGGTTTGGTTAAATGTCAGCTATAATACAGCCCATACCAAATTTCCAAGTATTAAAGCTTGGTATCATAATGTACATTGATTTGTTGTCCTACTGAGAAGCTTGTCAGATAACTTCAGAGACAGAATTTCACCTTTTGTGTAGCAATGATGAATATGGTGTCAGAATGAGGTTTTCCTGCTTTTAACTGTTGCCTAGGCCATTATTACAATTGAGGAATTTAAGATGTGAATTCCTTGTGTGCTTTTGGAAGTGGTTTGTACTGTAAATGAAGTTTTTTTGTTGTTGTTTTTCGTTTTGGGTTTTTTTTTTTTTTTTGCAGGTCTACATTACACAAGAGATCTTTTTTTTCTTGACTACTAAATCCCTTTCTAGCATTTGTACCCTGCCAGCTTGGCTGAAAACAACGTGTTCTCTAAGACCTGTGTCAGATCTCCACTGTCAGTTTTTCAGAGATTACTGAATGCTTCAGATGCTTACTGTTTTTTGTTACGGATTCGAAACAGATACACAGTTGGGGGATATAATAATTCATTATTGCTTGAAGCACTTTTTCAGTGGAATCAATGGAGAGCCGAGAGCGCTCAGGGAGCTGATAAAATCTCTAATTCAAACGTTCGGTCTTAAGTTGTCCCTGGTTCAGCAGAGGTTTGGTTCCAGGTCTTGGTAATTTTAGAGTACGGCACTCTTACATGGAGGAGCAAGGAGAACTGATTGCAGGAAAGATTGAGTAGCCTTGCAAACATCTATTTTCTAACAGCCTGGGGATTATAACCATTTTGTTCAGTGACAATAGCATTTGTTAATTGTAATATAATGGAAGAGGCTATCCAATTTTCTTTTTTGCTAAGAATTTTATACAGCTGCTTATGATAAAGATGAATTAGTTTGGATAGAAGGCTCTTAAATCAATCTGCTGCTTCACTTTTTTGACTCTAAAGAAAAAAATAATGCTGTATCTTTAATTTTAACGTTAAGAAAAAGTTTAGGAAGCTAAGATGCCACAGTTTCTCCAACACAGTGGACCAGCAAAATGTCTGTGAACTTCATTGCGACATATAAAGCTAAATTAATCACTGTATTAAGAGGTCTTTGGGATCAACTTTTAGATTATTTTATTATGAATAAATAGATGTCCGTTACAGGCAAAGTAGTGGAAGAGATGATTTGGGTTTCGGTTAATGAAGGTTTAGTGGCTAGGAATATAGTTACCTGTATCAACATGATTTTCTTAAAGTTAGGCTTTGTTAAATAAATTTGGTCTATTTTCTCATCCCACAAGTTTGAAAAAGTTAGCTGCGTAGATGTCTGGATTTCTGTAACAGGCTGCGGATATAATTAGATTGGCAGTCGTGGTTCTGGTAAGGATTAAAAACGAAAACCAAACCCACCTCCCTGCCTCTCGGCTGAGACATGGTCACTGTGTACGCTGCCAGCCGGCAGCGCAACGTGGGAGGAACAGGGTGGGGGTTTGAACCATCTCACGGTTTCAGTGGCAGAGAAAATATTTTAGCATGATGCTTTCAGATCCTAGTCCAGTCTGGTTGTTCTACAGAGAAGAATAAGTGATTTGATTACTGTCAAGGTATCATCAGAGAGAGAAAACATTGCACTTTAAGGTACTGGAAAAGCGAATGACAGCTCAAAGTTGCAAGCTGAAACCAGTTATACTTGAGTTGAGAAGAGAGTAAAAGTTGAGGTGATGGCTGCTGCCTCTGGCTCGTTGCAGGAGGTATCTGGTAGCTTTATATTGGGAAACCGATTTGGCCAGATGAAAGTTCTCGGGCGCAGAACAGAAGTAAGTGAATGAAATTCAAGACCCTGTGTTGTGCAGGCAACTAACCTGGATTTGGGATTTCTTTCTTGCTTAAAAGCAATAAATGTATGAGAGAAACCATGCAATAAATAATAGTGTGATGTTATGCTTACAATTTCCTTTTATAATTTCATAGTACTCTCTACTTTGAATAGCCTGTTGCTTTTTGGCTTCAACACATGCTAACTTTGCATATGTGTGTTTATTTGTACTTCTCAACGGTGTTTTATTCCAATTTGATCTGTGATCTGTTTAATTTAATGTTTGGTGTTAAGCTGATTTAACTGGCTTGTAACATTATGTTCCTGCTTTTTCAGTGGACGTGAAACTTCATACTATACTGAGCCAACATGATGAAGATATGTTAAAGCCTCTGTTTTGCTGGAAGTTAATTCTTTAGAGGAGATTGTAGAAATGGTTTTCCTACTAAAAATAAATTCAGTAAAGATAACTTAAACATTGAGTTAATTCATCTCAAATCAACACTATGAAAGTTTCTTGCTAATTCTTAATTGCTGTTGATTTCAGAAATTTTCAGTTCAAAATAGAATGGTCAGGTAATTTTTCTTAACAGGACAGTTTATTAAATGCAATGACATTTCATGTTTTTGTATAGAAAATGTATGCACCATACCTGGGAACATCTAATTTGATGTTGATGTTAGTAAAAAGAATCTGAGTTCAATTTACAGGTCTGAGTTTTAACTGGGTGGGATGAGATGAACTGTATATAAATACAGGATTTTTTCCCAGTGAATTTTGGTTTCATTTGAGTAGTGTGGTGTGACTTCATTTTGGTGCTGTTGTGTGTTTAAAAATTCATTCTTTCTAGGTTTTTGTACCTATCCGAGTTGTACACCTGTGACTTTGTGCCTTGACTTTTTTGTGTGGGAATGTAGGGAATTTTTTTTGCAGTATCTTCATAGTTGGCTTTGACAGAGTGCCATTGCTTTTCACCGTATTAATAAACTGCTGCTGTTCTTGTTAAATTAATTTTGTGGAAAATTCTAAATAACACAATATCTGATTATATAAAGAAGAAAACAGTTATACTCGGTAACAAAAAAAAACAAAAAAAACCCAACTTCCAAGCTGTTTGTTTGTTTTTTTCCAAAAGTCAACTTTGATAAACCCCAGTAAGAGTAATAAACCTTTTGCAAAAGTTTGGGTCTTTTCTTTCCTCTTGCATTACTTTTTTTCATGATTGTTTTTAGCTTAGTATGCTTCTGTGCAAGTGTGCCAGTTTAATTTCAAAAGAAGGAAATACATAGCAAAGGAAAAGCATTTTAGATAATTCAGAAATACATATGAAGGTAATTTTCCCTCAGATTCAGTTATGTGCAAAACTGATTGCAGTTTCACAATTTATGAAACTTAATGCACTACTGAGATACGTACCAAGGCTGCAGTCCGGGTCTAACAGTTTAATAATGTTATAATCCCTGACCGTACACAGCCGTGGAGTTCAGCAATGTGCAGTTTGGGAAAACTTTTGATGGGGCTTCATGTTTCACTGTATGAAAATTATAGCTGGAGTTGTCTTGTCTTTTTCTGGTCAAGATCTAGGAAAATGATCTATTTTACAAAGTAGGTTTGTAAAATTTACAGATTTGGGGGTTTTAGTCCTCTTCAAAATATTCTTAAAAAAAAAAACAAAACTAACTTGTGAATTTTTTTTTTCAGTTCACTTGAAATGACTGCATATCAAATTTATTTGCTTATTCACTTGAATGAGTGATACTTTCATTGCTAAATTTATTCAAATCATTTTGAATGTGTGGTCCGCTTAAGCTGGCTTGAAAATGGAAATTATTTCCTATTGAGAAAATCTTTGGGAAAGGGACAGAGGAAGGTCAGAAAAATACTTGTATAAAGCAGCAATGTAGCTGCAAAAACATGAAAGCTCGAGGAGAGGGAGGAAAACTTTGAAAAGTTCAAATCTGGGATGATGTGAATGGGGTGATTCTTTTGCTGCTGAGCACGTCCAGCAGGAAAGCTGTTCTCACCCTGCAAAGGGAGGTTTTAGCTCTGGCGCTCAGGAGTGCTTTGGCCTCCGATAGCAAGGGAAGAGGGGAACTGCTGGGTCTTGGTACTGTGGGGCCAAAAGCCGGGGAGAGGCCGCGTGGCCAGCTGCTCCGGGAAGGAGCGAGCCGGGGACGCCGAGAGCCGGGGGCACGGATGGAGTGAAGTCACCGCTCTGGGCAGCGTGTCTAGAAGACTTTCCTTGGTTTGTTTTCTGTTGGAGCAAGAAGTGAAGTTGACATGAGTTTTCCAGGCAGGTAGCCAGCCAGCCATTATTTTAATGTTCCCGGAGGAAAATCAGTGTTTTTGGCAAAACTGAAATTTTCCATGTGAAAATTTCTATTTTGTAGAAATGGCATTTCTGATTAAAAACTAATTTTGACGGAAAGTGTCCAATTAGCTATATTCAGCCTTAGAATTAGCATCTGCTGTGTTTAAGTCTTCTGAAGATAATTTGGCTTAGGTTTAGCTACTCTGAGCAGAATATACATAGACAACTTCCCTCCCTCTGTCTAATACTTCAGTTCTAGTGCCAGCCAAAATTCAACTTGAAGTTGGCTATGAGCAGAATAAAAGCTTTTTCTTAATTTTGCCAGTTTGTTTTCAATTCAGACTGCCTTCAGCTTCAAAGGCTTCACAACACAGATGCCATGGCTAGAACTAAAGCTGTCAGTTCAAGCAGATGTTCTGGACTTAAAGATCGCACTGCTTGCAACAGCATTGATGTGTGGATGTTCGTGTGATTAATATCCAGCCCACAGATTTTCCTCATTGGTATGTTTTCTGTTAATGTTGCCTGCAGATAATTGTAGATGAGGCTTATAGGGTGTACAGGGTATATCGTTTGTGTTCTTTTACAGTCACCCCAAAATACGATACATAACTTCCAGCACTGGGTGATATTTCCTCTATTTATCTGGTTAGTCATCCTCACCTCTTGGAGACCAACAGTTGACCAACAATTACATTGACTTGCAATTTCTTTCTCTTTTTGGCTTTTGGAGTTGTGTTAAAAGCCCCTTCCATTTGCAGATGGAGAAGCTGAAATTAAAATGGCTTTCCAACTTGATAGTTTCCTGAGTTCAGCAAATGTAGTCGGGCTGTTGCTTGAGTTTAGCACTTAAGAGTTCTGGAGGGATTGTGCTCAGTTATTCTAACTAGGGGCAATTGCACATTGTCATTAAAGGTTCTAAGACTACTGTGCTCGTTTTAGTTGCTAAAGGGCTTTTGATTTCTTGAGGGGTGCTGTAGGAAGAAGTTGGTTTCTTAGGCAAGGTATAAAATACTTCACATTATCATCTGGTGCTTCTGGTTTTAGCCTGTCTCAGCTTGCACTGATTTCAACCTTACTTTCTGTCGTTGAATAGTTTAGGCTTCCTGATCTTAGAGTTGTATGGGAACCAGAATTTCCTTTTTTATGAAAAATCTGTATGTTTAGCCTAGACTAGGAATGCATTTTAAAAATTAGTGCAAAGTTATTTTGAGAAGTTGCCATCAAGAAAATGTTCTGGTAATGTTTCATCATAATCTCCATTTATTAAATCTTATAGCATTAAGTCATGGAACCAAGAAGAAGAGATCCACCTGTAGGAATAGGAAGAGTTAGATGCAGGAATCGTCTTTGTTAGGGTCATGGGTTGCCATTTTTAAGGCTATTTTCAAATTATCAGATATAATCTAATTTAAATCATTGGAGGTGGAAATTACTCTGAAAAACAAAAAGCTTTTTCTTTTTGCTACTAGTAATCTTTACACATGAGAAACCTAAGAAGCTCCAAGTATCATGAGCTGACAGCTGCATACTAGGGAACAAGGTGGTTTTACAGCTTATCGTTGTACTGGGAGGTGGGGTGGGCAAGACCTCCCTGGTCAGAAATCACCCTAGGTCAGTCGCACAATTCGGTTGCTTTAGCTTTCTGGCCTCCCTGGTGGCTGTAATGGCTGCTTGGTGCCCATCCAGAAACATCTGTGAATAATCGGTTACTTACTCTGACCTTGTCTCTTCTTTGCCTCCTCTGACCTGCAAATTCACGATTTCTGTTTTCCTATTTCAGGCTTAAGCTATACTGCTGTCTTTCCTTGAAGAGGTTTCTAGCCTCAGTGGCCTGCTCTCTATTTTTTCATGCCATTTGGTGCCTTTCCTAAACTATTCTGTAAAGCTGTCACACTGATGATCCAGGTGTCTCCTGAAGATCAGTGATAATTTACTGTTTATGGAAAGCTATAAATGCGTAATGGCTTAATAGAGGGCTCTCTTCCCCTTCTGGTTTGTTGGGGTGTGTGTGGGTATATTGCTACCATATACAACCTTTCTAGGATTATCCTCAGTTTCTGAAACTTCATGAAAGTTTAGAGTTCTTAAACCACCTTGGTCAAGTGTGTGTGTGACAGTTATTTCATAAAATATCACCCCTGAATTGAAAGGCTGCCAAGTTAGAAATGGTGTGGCTGCACAGAGGTGTGTGATGTTTCAGGTCCGACTGTGGCTTCAGTTTGTTGCCTGTAGGACACCTGGGTTTGTACTTGTGAATAACTGTAGGTGCTCAATAGGAAGCCTTTTCCTAAAGGCACACAAACTCTTGAAACCTTTCATCATTTGGAAAAGATGCAAAAGTGATGTCTCTTCTGAAATACTGTTACCTTCAGGTGAGTTAGTACTCAGCCTAGAACTGGCGGGAGGTGGTCGGAAAGAGGTTTTTTGTTGTCTTTGTATTCATTCACACTCCTACTTGTAAGGCAGTGAAAAGTGAAACAGGTTGAGCATGCTGAAGTAAGATAGGGTAAAAAAGTGAAATTGGACTATTTTAATTCTAGAACTGGTTTAGCGGCAGACTTCTGGTGTATTGGGTGTATTTCTTCAGCCTCTCTACAACTTAGTTCTCCATCTAGAAGACTGGTTAACAACTGAAAAACTTAAATTTGCTGTGAAAGGATGTGCTATAGAAATCCAGCATAATACCAGCTCATAATGTGATGTTTACTAAGAATAAATTAAAAACTTAAAAGTGGATTTAAAATGAACCTTGTCTAGCTGTTTGGAGTCTATATTTGTAAGCTGCTTTTCTTTTTTTGCTTTTTTTTTTTCTTCATACACAGATTTTTAATGTCTTCTCAAGGTATGGCTGATCTAGAGTTCAGGATAGCAAAGATGGAAAGGTTGCTTTCTTCATGTGAAAAATGGCTAGGCATAGAATGGGAGGACAGAAAGGTTCAGAATTATTGGCAATGCTGATGACATGGCTTCTAAGTTTTTGTAGTAGTAGTAGTAGTAGTAGTGGTTCTAAACCAGTGCCAGTAAGTATTATAATCTCCAATTAATGATGGTTATCCTTGCCGTCTTTGCGTTTCCCAAAATGTTATGTTTAGGAGTGAAGGAAAGCAGACTCCAGACTTTCTGTACTGTGCTATTTCAGATCCAAAGCAGAGAAAGGGAGCGGCTGAATTTTGGAGAGGCTTTTCTCGGAGCACTGGGCGTACAGCAGTTCAAGCCGAATGAGTATTGACATTGAATTGGCTTTTCCGTTAGGTGTGCTCTCCTTCTTGGGGGAAGGGAGATGCAAGGGAGGGAAATGTCGAATTGTAAAAATTGTTTATATTTCAGCTGAAATAGTAGATTATTAAAGTACTACTGAAATAGTTTGCTGTGTTCTGATAGATCCTGTAGCCTTCTCTGGTAGATTGGCCACTATCCTGTTTAGAGTGACTAAAAACTCATTAATTTTTTTTATGTTGGAAAGTATGAAGTTCTGGTAGTGACAGTGCCGGGTGTTTTGTCTTGTTTGCATTTTTTTAACCTGTTGTGAGTATTTGTAGTTATGTGATTACAATGAAAATCTAATTTGCTATCACACAACATGATGTTTAAATTTGAAACCCCTGTCCAAAGAAGTAGATAAAAGCATTATCCAAGGAGGTGTTGGTTTAATTAAAAAAAAAAGAAAAAGTCCTCAGGTAACTTTTAAATTGAGTCTAATTATTAAATTAGGTGTCAAGCCTGTATAGAAATCCCCAGCCAAGCCCAGTGAAACCTGGTGTGCATAAAACAAGATGAATTAACAGTTTTAGAAACTTATCTGAAAAACTGTTAATTCTCTGTCACTAGCTCATATATCAGAAAATGTTCTCTTCACTCAAAAGCTTGTGGTGGAGGAGAGAGGCAAAATCCAACTTCTTTTCCCTCAGCTGTTGAACTTTGGGCCTAAAGATGTCAAAAACTGTCAGATGTATTTTAAGAATTAACGTTTTTTGTGTTAGACTTGGCTCTATGTCCCTGAGGAATGAGGACGTGGAAAAGGAGAATGTAGGAGTAGCTCGTCTCATTTGAATGCAGGTGAGATTACAGACAAATTGAGGGCATGTATTTCTGTTCCTTTCTAGCACTCTCAAGAGTAAAATGCTTGCAGTTAAGAATTTCTTTTGCTATACTATAGTTCTTGTATCTGGGAGGGATTTATTCAAGAAGCTCCTAGTGTCCATACCTAATGAAAGTCTAGAGAGCATGCATACGAGCAGCTGGAAATTTGATAAGTTTAATGTACCAGTTCATATGTAGCATATGAAATGTTCAGACTGCTTAGAACCAGATTTTAAAGAAGGATGAGGGAAGACTTGGCTTAGGGTGTTTGAGAGACCAAAAGCTGATCAAACCTTGAACGGATATTGGGGCTAAAAAGGACTCAGCCCAGTCCTTGAGTCTCGTTACTCACCAGTGAAGGGAACTTGCTGAGGTTTTGGAAACTTTATCTTCCTAACTTCTAATGCCAGGGTCTCCTAATAGCCAGTGCGCTTTTGACAGCTCCTTGGGAATGTAGTAACACTGAATGAAGCATGCTTGTCATTAAACTATGTAGTCACTGTCACAGTTGGTTGACAGGAAAAAATGCGCTATCTCTGTTTTCCAGTGAAATTTTTAGGAAAAATGTTCACGATGAGGCATATGATTGCTTTACACAAGTATGTTATTTTTCTTAAGCAGAAGAACTTTGATTGAAATACACATTTTATAGATAATTGTTAAACTTACATGAGTAATTGAAGATTTTATAGAGCCAGGAATAATTAGTGATGCTGTTGACTGGCTAGAAGCCTAGCTTGTGTCTGTTGACAAAAGAATGAAATGACCTAAAGATTAAATATCAACTTTGAAGAAATGGGGATACTTTCCATTGTTCAGTCAGCATTATTTAATTTCAAATAAAATTTTCGTCGTTGCTTAAGCAGAATGCAGGAAGAAATGAATAAAATGTGAATAGCTGGACAGAATTCAGGATTGTATTATATGGGTGTATTCAGTTAAGTTGAAGATATGTTTCTAATCTGGTTTAATTTATAAGGAATGTTCTGTAGCTGTGTGCTATATCAGAATTGTTGAAAGCTTTCAAAACAAATTTGTGGAAGACAAAATTTGAGCTTTTATTCTTAGGAGTAATGTGCACTTCTCTGAAAATAGTGCACAAACAACTGAAGTTTAGCATTTTTAAACTGTTTTTGGTTAAAACATTTAAAGTAGTTTCACTAATTTTTTTTTTCAGTAAACCTATATGAAGATGGGTACAAAGAATTTCTAGATATAACTCAATGTTTGTTTAAAATACAGCATGTTGTGTTACTTCATAAAAACCTTTGAAATTCTCTTAGTACTTTTTAATTTTTTTTCTTGATTGGATTATCAGAATAATTTTATAAGCTGTGGGGGTCTACAATCTATTTAATATATTCAGGCTATGTCATGTAATAAGGATGTGGGTTTTCTGTGACTTTGGCCTACTTTTCCAACTATTGTAGCAAATGCATGTGCTGTGTTGGACCCAAACCAGTAAATAGACTACAGTGGAAGTTGGTGCCTTTTGGGTTCCTAAAATACAAACTTCTAAATAAATTGAAAAACAAATGACGTTCCAAAAGCTGTTTTCTTAACCTGGCAATGTAGTGTGTTCTTAGCGTCTTTAGATTAGCCATAGAAAATAAAAATTTTAATGCCCTTGCATTAAAATTTACATGCTGTGCTGTACCAAGGTTGATGTACTGTACCCAAAGAAGACATGATGCTTACCCTTTTTAATAACCTTTTACTTCAGGTCAGCATATTGGTTGCACTCATGGATAAATTAAATTTAAATTGCCTACTTTCTAATTTATTTTTCTTATTTATTAAGCTGATTAAAATTGGTTAGTTTATTGTAAGCTCAAGCAAATTGTTGTTTTACAATATTATTTTACATAAAAAATAGTAGATGTTGCCGAAAATTCCCTCATGAGGGTTCTGTATGCTCCCTAATGCCCTAACCAAGCAAATATCGCAGGAATGTTCTGCCCTTTGATAGGGAACACTCCCTAGAATTGCTTCATCTCTTGAAACCTGAGCTCAGGCAGGATATGTGCAACGTTCTCCCTCCCTAGACCTGAGAGGTAAGCAGAGTTTCATTGCAGAACTTCTGTCCTTCTCCAGTTGCTGTAGCAGCACATGCTTTGGATTATTAATTCAAGTGTCTAAATATTGCATGCTTAGCAGAAGAAGCTGAAAAATTATAAGCAGAAACTATTTTATATGCAAATATAAATCCAATTTAAATCCAATATAAATAATCCACTTGCATATATGAAAAGATTTTAGTGAGCGTAAGTGGCCATGGTCCTTCCTGTCCAGGACATGCATGTGCGCACACAGTACCTTGTTCAAGTCAGGTTGCTGTTTAAGTCTGAAACCAATTGGTTGAATCCAATTTTTCATTGTAAGTTCTGTTACTCTTGGGGCTGCAGATTTTATTTTGGAGCTTGAAGTCAGTCCTTTATTTGCTCCATATTAACTTTAACTATCATACAGCCTTGTTTGATAAAGTTGCAACAAACCTGGCTGAATTTTTCAGTTTTGTCATTTCATATATTGACATTTGCTGGGAAATCAGATAGCTGTGATTTATAGCCCCATGAGCAATAGCTAGCTATCTTATTTTTCTAGTATGTTTTCAAAATGCATAGAAAGAATGGTGATACCTGGCCATGAGGAATAATACTCTCTCATTTCTTGGTGCATAAATTTCTGGAAGAAAGGAGGACTAAAGATGATATCGATACAGTTACGGGACAAGCTATACTGTAAAACAAGTGTTACAGTAAGACTGTACATGCATAGTCTGCCTGTGCTTGACAAATGCATCTGTTTTATATGTATGCATGCTGATAGAGGTTTAAATATGGATTGCGTACACGTGATTGGCCACAAAGCAGTTATATGTAATAGCCCTGACAGATTTTAGAAGGAGGAATATTTTTGAGAGAGCATGCGATAGTGAACGCATTTTAATGTAATCCCTGCATACTTGCATTTTTTTTTTTTTTTGATCGCATATGGGAAAGAGTAAATTTGAATGTCGTTTGCAGAAAATAGTCTGTCTCTGTCACCTTCCTCTCCATTACTTTCATGACTGTTATATTTCCACTTTGTAGAAGTGTGTCAGGATTTGAATTACTACACTCAGGCATAAAACTGCATTCTGTAGCTGTAAAAGACTCTTAATAGTTTTGCGGAAGAAATGCTTCTAATGCAAGACGGCTTTTCAAGCTACAGCATATTGTATGTTGGACATGGAATATAATACTTCATTGCCTTGCCTGAAGGTTCAAAACATGGTCTCACAAGCCTGAAGAAAACATTCATGAATGAATGTCCATGAATGCTGATGTCCACCGTGGTGTGAATATGAGCTCTACACCAGGAAGACTGAACTCCAGATTGTGGAATGGTACTTAAGGAAAAATATCAGTATGTGTGTGTTGTCTTTTCTTTAAGAAAAAAATTCTTTTCTTAGAGTGAGAAGGCCTTGCGATGCAGGCCTCCGAGCTGGATGAACACTTTTGCTCACCCAGTATAGCTGTTCCTGTGCTCTTAGAGAGCTCGTAATACAGTGCCTTGTTCCTTGAATTTGTACCATTTCATTTGCGTACATCAGAGGAAAACCTGAATCGCCATTTACGACTATTGCAGGTTCTTGTCCATGTTGAAGATCACCTGGGTTGCAGCAAGAACCTTGCTGGGTCTGCAGGTTGGGTTTGTTGGGGACACTGAAAGTCTGCTTGGTAGTACAGGGCTTTGAGAATCACTGAGGGCACGTTTTCTTCCTCCTCGCTCACTGTGATGACTTTGCTGCTCTGCCTGAAGCCCAGAACCTTTCTGTCTGGTTCATGGCAGTGATGAGGGAGAAAGAAATACTGCTGCTGTTGATCAGGAAATAGAGCAGAAATAGAGGAGAAGACAGAAGGTAAAGGTGAGATGTGTCATTTTGTTCCCTTAAAGCATGATGATTCCTGGTGCTTAACAAGTCTTTTCTGCTGCTGCTGAATTATGAATTGTTGAGTTAGACCCTTCTGGTTCACTACCAAATGGCTTCTTGTGGACTGCAATACTTATTTGGGAGTTAAACATCCCTATTTTGTACACTGGTAGTTTGTATCCGTGGGAAAGGAATCTGAGTTAACCTTCACTGTCTTGTTTGATTTGTCATATAATCAAATCCTTGTAAAATATGCCTGTCAGAATGTTGTTTCTCTGGCATAGATAAACTGTTCTTAATCAAATTGTAGGCTTTTCTGAAATGTTCTTTGCTTCGGCTTAAAGGCAAATGCAACTCTAAAATCGTAGCTGTAGTTATTGATAGTATAGCAGCACTGTTGAAGATACTAATTTTTATATTGCTACAGCTACTAAGATGCTGATGCTTTTAGATCATCTACATGACATTCAAAATATTTCACAAACAATATTTTATTTTTAGTTCAAATGGCTGATATGGAGGTTCAGTTACATGTTCTTCTCTGTTAAAGTTTTTCTTCTGCCTTTTATTTAAAGGCATTTAGAAGACCTAGTGGAACCAGCCTCTACATGAGAAGTTGTCAGACGTGTACATTCTTGTTAGGCTTTGCTTTGGTGTTTTAATGTTTGCAATACAATTTTTTTCAAGATTTTATTATTAAAAGAAATTCATGAGTTCAGCTTGTAGCTGGAGTGTTTATCTGGTATCTTTATCCTTTCTCAGTTTGTCATACTGATTTAATGAAACAAAACAAAGCTTGCTGTAATTCTGCATGGGGGAAAGAAAAAGTATTGCAGTTCTGAAGCCAAAGTGGCTCTGAGTAGCCAAACAATAGCTGTATCTGGTCAGCACAGAGGTATTTTTATTTGAAAATGACGATTAAGTCAAAACTGAAACATTTTGCAAGGATGGATCATCATCAAAAAGATTTTTTACATCTAGGGTGCATGGTCATACCTAAAGAGGTGAACATCATCTCCAGAAAAGCAAAATATTGGAGTGATTTTTTTCTTTAGGGCACTCACTGAGGATGTTGACTGCAGGCACTGGGAAGAAGACTGAACTGTGAAGTCCCAGCCCTTCCTGAGTCAGAGGAGCGACTTGCATCTTGGTCTTCTGCTTTCCCACGAAAGCCTAGATATCTAAGCCAATAACTATTCAGGAGGGGATTTATATTTTCATTTCTTGTTACAGCTATTTATTTGTGTATATTGGAGCACAGATATTTCTTATGGTCCAGGCAAGTTCTCTAATCGCTGCTGGAACACTTACTGTCCAGTGCTAAATTCTCCTTTTTTCCTCACAATACATACTTACCCCCAAAATGGTAAGAAACAAACGTGTGTGAACATTTTTGAAGCCTTCATAATTTTTTTTGCAGAATAGGGAAATCAATCATTTCATATTCAGCTTTGTTTTACTAATTTGTAAGGTATTTAATTTTTCTGTTTTAATAATATATTCTCTATTTCAGTTATGAAACTTTCTGTTTGCTCACACCCTTATCAAAGGATGTAGAAATAGTTTACTAAGTGTATAATTATGTGAATCACAGGCCCTGATCCTGCACAATACTTAAGAATGTGACGAGCATTATTGGATAGGGCTAATAACACACTTAAGGCATGCACTTAAGTACTTTGCTGGACTAGGATTGCAGTATAATCATTAGAAACTTAGTTTTGAAAAGTGAAAGTCAGTTTTCAACTTGTGGATTTTATTTAGCAGCGCTTAGCCCAGCATAGAAGTTTGTGTTGGTCCCAGTTCCTTATCTGGATAATAAAAAGGTATCATCTGCGCTTCCAAAATAAATACGTAAATCCAATGAAATTGAAGACTTAAGTGAAAGAATCACTAGTTTGTCAAACCTTTATCTGTTCAGTTATTAAACAACAACAAAAAAGCAGTGCTAATACTTTTCTCGTCGTTGTATGTTTTCTTGTCTGATATCTGAATTATGTAGTGAACTCACAGGCCTTGCAGAATAAGGCATCAAAGTCTTTGTATGTATATTTGCTGTTTTCTTTCCTGCATGTTTTTTTCTCTCTAAAGATTTTCTTGGTATAAGCTTTTTTTTTTCCTGTTTTGCACTGGAATTAGTTACTTAAATGCCTCTAATATTTGGAGCCTAGTAGCCATGATGCTATGTATGAAGCAATTGCAATGCTTTTTAAATGAAAATACTGTTCTGAATCTTAAAAAGAAAACCCCCAAAGGACACTTAATAGGAAGGGAGGGGAGAATGGGCAGTAAGGAAAGAACAGTGATTTTTTTTTTTTTTTTTGAATAAGGCCATGTTGTAATCTGTAAGGTGTTATATTTCATTATTAGATACCATGGATTTATTGCTCATATTTATTTTGTCTAAAATGTGTTTTTTTTAAGTGAGCTCACTGTGGGTTTACCTTTTGTTTTTAAGCCTTCACTTTTGCATTTCTGTTTCTTGAATATTTTTTATATTTGTTCTCTCCAAAGACCCTGTGTGGACAGTAATGACCGCACGTTTCCGATTGCCTGCTGGCAGAACCTACAATGTACGAGCATCTGAGCTGGCACGAGACAGGCAGCATACGGAGGTGGTCTGCAACGTTCTTCTCCTGGATAACACTGTACAAGCTTTCAGAGTTAATGTAAGTAATTTGATTATTGCAAATCAATGTCACTCTGAGCTTGCTTTTCTTTACTGGATTTGTATGTCTAGAGTTTGACTTTCAAAATAATGTTAAATACAGAGTAGAAGGGGAAGTTATGTTCTGAAAGGCATGCATGTACATGTACGTATTTAGTCACTGTGTACTTAGTCATGCTGGCATCCTCTATAATGCTAACACATCTCTATTTAAAAACTGAATATTCAAAGTATCGTTTATTTCTAGTAGTTTTCTTTGGGGATTCAGTGTTGTATAGTGTAATCGAGAGGATTTTTGCCATTGAGTTGAATGAGAACAGGAGCAAGCTTTGGTTTTGATCAGTTCTGTTTTTTGCATTTTGAGCATGAGTATCATGTATGATGGTAACTCTTCTCTTGACTCTAGCTAACTATGTTTAATCATGTGTATGGTTATATTTGGTTACGGATATCATCTTGAAGCATCCCTTTGCTCTCTGTTTTTCTCCTATTTCTTCTTTTTAGTTCTATGGATTCCCTTACTTAAACACACCACCTCCTAAGGCACTAATGAGGATGGCAGGAAGAAAATAGGAAACTGCTGAATGTTGAGGGCTGTAACTAGGAAAACTTGAGTAGCTTTTGACAAGTGGGCGTGGCTATATTCATCAGATTTTCTGATCTGTAATCCCTGATAAATTAAAATGAAAATGTTTGATTTTATGAGTATGTACATATGTGTGCATCCATTTCTTTGGATTTAAAAAAAATGAGCAAGGCCCTTACATGAAAACGTCAGAGTATTTAAAGTAAGCATTGTGGGAAAGTTTAAACTGTGTCAGGAATGAGAAGTCAACAGGAAAGTAGCGGTGGAGTGCCCTTAGGTTCCTAGAATCATCTTTATTTTATAGCCAAAGAATTGATCATTTGTATGGATAAAGGTTGAAGAGTGTGGTGGTAAATGTTACAGGTGGCATGATTATTGAAGTTTTTCAAGACAAAATTGAAGAACTTCAGAGTGGGGTAAAAGAGTAGCTTGACATCAGATAAAGGGTATGGGGTAAACTGGGAGGTGAGGGAGAAACTGAAACAGTTTTCAGTTGTGTGTGAACAAGGTTAATTTAGGCTATTTGAAAAAACTGTCAATTATATTGAGTTCTGATGTCTACTTCAATAAGGATATTGATAAATTTGAATGCTTTTTAGGGAAGATTTGAAAATGACCAAGTTTCTCTGTTCTGTATTCAGGTTGTTAGAGCTTGGGCAGCCTGCAAGTACCTGTCAGAGGAACAGGTCCTCTGTTATCTAGCAAAAACATGCAAGGATGCATTAGCTGGTGGCTGAAGCCAGTGGTAGACTTGGTGATTATTTTTGTTTTGGTATTGTAGAAGGTCCTTCTAACTGTTAGAGTAGATATTTTGGTCAAGGTGGAATGTTTTAGGATGTTCTCTTGAGGTATTTTTTGCAGTTGATTCAAGCGCTATTTTAGAAGATTCTTATGGCCTGTTTTAAGCAGCAGTTCTGAATAGTTAAGGGCGAGAATCTTGGATTATGGTGGGGGACCATCAAAGATGTTAGTTTACCGTCATAAAGCCTCATCTGCTTTCTGTGGTAATCTTTCCTATATCCCTTCTGTGTCCCTTACCTTCTCATCCTTGCTAACCCAATTCTCCAGTCTACGTTGCTTGCCAAAAAGCAGTATGTGCAGAACGTGGTTGAAGACAAAGCATTAAAGTTGCATGAGAAATTATAAATATTGTGTTCCTTGCTTTCAGGTACTTGAGTCTGCAAGACAGATATATTAACTGAAGGTTTTGTTTGTTTTAGTTGGCTAAAATAAGGAATAATTGTAGTAGGGAAGTTGTGGGATATTCCACTTTTTGATCTAGATATCCAAAAGCTGCATCTTTTAAGAGAACTGGTAGTGCCTGTCTAGAGTAGAGTAAGCAGTCATAAATCCTCAAATCTCTATTCTGACTCTTTTGAGAAAAATCTGTGTAATGTTTTCTCCCCACCTGTGTTGCATACTTAATATTTAATTGCATGGATCACCATTCATTGGTTCTATAGACCGGCTTGCAAGTTTGTTTGTTAGAACTGAGTTTAGAAAATACAAATTCCTTGGTGCTCAACATTTTTTTTTTTCTCATATTTTGTCAGTCTGTTTTTTAGAAAATAGAGACTAATGAAAACTTTGTTAAATATTCAATCATAGCAAGCATATGCTAACCTACATCGTTTACAGGTTTTCAGGGCTTACTGTTGTGTTTTACTTTATTGTGGTTGACACAATATTTGGCAATAAATATTTATGGAATTGTTCTCAGAATAGGAAGAACAATGATAACATCAAATAAATTAGCAAGGTTTTTTCTCCTGGTGATTGCTATAGGTATTCTGTATGCTAATGCTTGTGAAGCTTAATCATCTGAAGTATGCAGTTCTGTCTTAATAAAAATGTACTCAAATGTTATTTCTCTTCCAAGAGCAAAGTACTGATCACGGGCAATGTCTCCTGATAATTTAGATGACATGGTCTAAGTTCACATTTCAACCACCTTCTTCTGTTGATTTGCAAAATAGGCATTCTTTGTGCTAAACATTACCTTGTATAGGATGTACCAAATCAAATAAAATAATCCTTATAGACTGTAGTTAGACAAAGCTATTTCGGCTACAGGTGAAAGAGTCCGTTGGAACTAACCTGTGCATATATCTGAATAGTAGAAATATCTTCTGTAAATGCTCTGCTTACCCAGTGAAGAACTACTGCTTCCACCGTGGAAAGTATACTGCAGAGCTGGAAGAAGTGATTCTGACTTGAGTTAATAAAATCAGGATGATTTGCATTACCATAAACTTGCTTTTTTCAAGATCAAATTGTTTTAATTTGCTTTAATTAATTGTTTAAATACCTTGAGCTGTATCCTTTCCATATAAACTGACTTCATTATGTTCCCTGAAAGCCAGTATTTAGATACAGAAATCATATTGAACTTGAGGGGAAACTAAGGTGAGATAGATGGCATTAGCTGTTCTGTGAGCAAGGCTTGTGAGTTATCAGTCACGGACAAAAGGTTTACTTTGGAGCCTTTATCGGAGAAGCTTCACACAAGCAGTAAATTTACCATGTGATGGAAGTAAAGCCTAAAAATCCAACTGTCAAAAACAAGTGTGATTTTTAGAAGTGGCAAATTTCTAATAATTTAATCTTTTGCATTACTAAATTTTTTTTCTCCCCCTTTTCTTCACAAAAAAAGGAAACAATAGCCTGCATGGAAACCTTTTTTTTTTTCTTTCTTTTTTTAAGACAGGATGACTTTAGAAAAGTTCATGTAAGTTATAGAATGAAGAAAATAATACAGTTCTGGATGCTTACAGGGAGTACATTTGCTTGTGTTACAACAGGAATACTCCAGGGAGGTGAAAGAGGAGGGATATTAGTATTGTCAGTAGTGAACCACTCTCAGATTTGTGTGTGACCCCCTCACGGCTATGCTGCAGTCCTGGGAACGTCCATGACCTGCCATGCCATTTCTCTTCCCAGAGAAGTGCAATTTTGTTTGGACTGGCACGGCAGCAATAAGCTCTGCATTCCTGGTGTTTGGTGTAATTGCACCCTGCTCTATGGGCTAGCAACAAAAACAGTGTCAGTGATACAATTTGGGAAGATTGTAATTAGTTGGTGAGCGGTCATTAAGCCTACAGAATTGTGGATGTTTTCTTAAATTTTCAAACAAGTGTGTTTGTAACCAACAACGATTTTGCGATAGAAATAACCTCTGTATCTAGTGATGCTGGATGTTAGACACTAGATGATAAATGCTTCATAAAGTTCAGCTAATCTGTTGATGTCTGGTGTTGATGTCTAGTGTGTTCTGAAAGGGCAGGATTCGTTAGTCACGTTGCCTGTAGCAATTACCAATAATAAGTATGCATAAAATTCTAATATTCCAACTCAGCAGAAATGCTGGTATGTTTTATATTCAACCGCATAGTAGTTAAGTTCTCCTTCACTAACTGTTCGCCATTCAATTGTGAAATAGTTGAGTTAGATTGCAGTGGGCAGTTTCATATTAGGTATTTCCCATTGTTCTTATGTTTTCCATTATCCCCTGTTTTCAGATACAATGTTAATGTTGAACCTTAATCTAGCTGTAGGAATATAACACATTTCCTATGAAAATCTTGTTTATTGGTTTTGCTTCATTATTAAAAAAAAAAAAATAGACACTCGTTTACCATATCCCTAATAATTTAGAGCGCTACTCAATGGTTATGTTGGGATTACAAATTCCATTTCAGACCTTTCACAACAAACAGGATTGTGACCTTCACCTGCTCTGGCAAGCTGCAACATCATTATATAAATATCAAAGATGGGTTAAACTGAGGTCTGGTTTTACTAGATGCTTATCTCTATTTTGTTCTGGGAGTAAAACATTGTGATCAAAACAAATGCTGCGTGTTGAAACTTGTTGTCTCTTATCCAAATTTGCTGCTCTGTGTCAGGAGAAATACTTTTAACTCTACTTATTCTGCCCTTTAACAGCACCTTCATTCCTAATCCCAGCCTCCTTGTTCATTTGAAATGACAGTCTTGTACTACTGAATTCAAACCGATCAGCGGGTCCTAAGCTTTTGATAGCCTTTCACTAGGAAGCATTTATTTAGATATTTCAGAAACAGTATAAATGCTCAGGCTTAGATTAGAAAACACTTAGAGAATTGATACCTACATGTTGCTTGAAAAAGTAACGTCAGCTGTAGTAAATGTAAGTCTAAGCTTTGGATGCAAATGTCTCCCTTTTCCCGATAGTTACTATCGTAAGTTCTTAGTTTGAGTTCTGATTTAGATCTACATAGGGAAAAATGCCAAGAAGTAATTAGTGTTGCTATGTAATTTAAAATTTGTTTTATTTGCTGAAAATTTTGTACTGATTACTGGTTTATTTCAAAAAATATCAGAAACCTCTAATTTAGTAAAAATTAAAGTAACTATTTTTAGAATTGTACATAAAAATTGCTTTATGTGTTTATAGTGTCATGTATGTATTATGTTAACATCTGTTTTTTTTCCTGGATTGTTTCTAATTATTTGAGAATAAATTTTTCAGTAGTGCGCTTCTTAACAACCTTGCTGCTACTAACTGTTCACTTGGTTAAACATGAAGAAATTTTCTCCATATCGCTTTTAAAAATAAAATCTTTCAAAGCAAATAAAACAATTCTTATGTCATTTTAACTTAGCCAAATTTACACAGGACCTGATGTGCATGGCTTATGTAATTTCAACTTAAATATGCAGAGCTGCAGTTATGATTGCCCCGCTATCATCCTTTTAGGCATAATTTGCTGATACTTTTTTGCTATTTTTTTTTTATTAAGAAATAAATTATCAAACTTCTCTGTTCTTGACACCCAAGTAAATGGTTTTGACAGTTTACTCAACTTAAGTATAATCTCAGCAGAACAAAAATTGAACTTTGATAAGATGCTCTTAAATGTAAATGAATGTCTGAATGTGATTTGTGAATTTTTCTTGTAATGGATTAATAAAATCCTTGCAACCTGCTTCTGGCTTTTTAGTTACGCTTCTCATATAACTGCCTTTAAAAATAAACTGTTTTATAATATGTTATGAGGAATGAGGTCATTTGAGACCAGAACAGTAGTCCTTTTTGTTTTAAGACTTAAAAAAAATACCTTATTGCCTACAGTAAACAAGGCAAGATGTATGTGGAATCCACTGGAGCATGAGTAATGCTTGGCACCTAGGACACAGAGAAGCCTGGTTCCAGAGAAGCAGAAAATCTAGATGGAAAATGTATCAATAATCTTTCATCATTTCTCTTGTTTAACAGTTATTCTTGCAGCATTTCTTTGCATCTATTGTTCCTCAAGAAGCTGTGATACTCTGCAGCTTCCTTGGGAAACTCCTTCAAATTTCACCAGATGTATTTATTGAGCCGTGTCGTAATGGCACGCTCCGTGTTTAAATTACTGTGTTAGCCATATTTTTAGTTTAGGCAAAAGATTGCTAGGTACCTTCAACTATGCAGATGTTTTTTATATCGTTTTGTGGATAAGATTTGACCCTACAGTAGAAATCAAGTTTGTTCATTTGTCTCAGAAAAGAAATGTTATTTTTTTATATTCAGTTCATTTGAATTGGTTCATTTAGAGCAAAGTATCTTTGGGAAAACACATTCAAATGACACTTGTTCTCAGTTAGATATTTGGCTGCTTCAGCTGTCTTTGCCCTTTAACTTTGGAAGCATTTTCAATATGCTGGTTCATTTAGATTCAGGCATAGATTTTCAGATAAAGTAAGAAAGAATAACTTGTACAGGCCTGAAAAATGTACTTTTAAATGATAATGGAATGGCCTAAATGAGACTACTAAGTTCTAAGTCAAATTCTATCCCTTTTTCACTTTTTTCAGTAATCCTTTTAAACATCAAATTTGGTTAATGAATGGCTTTCAGGAATAATCATATAGCTATCTGAGAAGTGAGAAATTCTTGCTGTCAGAAAATGACAAAGAAGAAAAATAATAATTTCTTGCATATGTTTTAGCAAGAGAGATGGAGCTCATTTAAAAATAGTGCTGCTGTGATACATTTCGTGATATTTAAAATTTAGATTGCTTGAGCACATCTGAAAGAATGCGTATGTGTATGCATGAAGTCTGTGTCCAATTATATTTTTTGTTCATAAACGGTATATATTTTTGCTCTCTGCAGAAACATGATCAGGGACAAGTTCTGTTGGATATAGTCTTCAAGCATCTCGATTTGACAGAGAGAGATTACTTTGGTTTACAGTTGGCTGATGAATCCACTGATAACCCTGTAAGTTGAACCTGTTTTCTAAATCATATTTTTCACACATTTAATGCATGTAGGGACTGTGTTTTATTGCTTAGCAGGTACCTAATAATTGTAAAATTCTAATTCTTTCCTTTTGACAGCTCACGTTTTTTGACAGAAGCACCCTGGATTTTTGTTTTGGTAGATGTGTATGGCATAAGAATACACTGGTATGCGTTGGAGAGATCTGGTTTTTAGGGGGAAGCAGAGGGGGTTTTTTGTTTTTTGAAAAAAGCTGGTTCTTGGCTTTTGGTAGTACAGTTCTGACTTATTGCTCACCTGGAAAACTGTTTATCTCAGGAGTTGAGAGAAACTGCTTTTTAAAAACTTGATAAGTTTGGGGGTTTTTTTATTTCTCACCTGTTTGAACTAGCATTTCAGTGCTTGTTTTGCAGCATTACAATAGCAGCAGGAGAAATACTTAACTGATCTATTCAGTTTGGCTTCTTCTTTTTTTTTTTTTTTTTTTAATGCTTCAAGTTTTGCAATGGCACCATAAGCTGTGCTGTCTTCTTTCATTGGGGATGGACTTTGACTGTGTGTTGAGCTTGTGATCCAAAAGGTTATAATAAGACTGGTTTCATTAATAAAGACCACATGACTGTTCAGTTTGCTCCCCATGCCACTTCTTCATCCACTGGTTTTAATATATGGTTATTTAATACACTTGAGAATGGTATTTTCATTGATGATTTGATAGGCTAGACAGTCATGGGAATAGGAGACTATTTCACCAAAAGGTGGAACAGAATTAATTGAGAAACAAGATTAGAAAGATAAAGTGATAGGGAGAATGATGCAATAAGAAAGGAAATAGTAGCATGTGTGGTAGAAACAATGGAGGCAGAGTTAAATCAAGCTCGCATAAGGAATAAGGCAGATGAAGTGAATTAATTAAATGGCAGTTGTGAAAACTATCCAAGTTAATTAGGTGGTAGTAATCAGCATTCAAATAATACATTAAAATAGCTAAAGTTGAAACAAAAAGATGGACATCGTTTAGATGGTGAGGACTGAAGACTTTAATCAATGTTTTAAGCTTCCCACTAGTACAAGTAGGGCATTAGATGGTATTTCTCAAGTATTTCATCTTTTTGCAAGGCTAGATGTAATAACTTAAGTCTAATTCAGCCAGGAGTTTTAGGCATTACTACAGTGGGAGAGGGTTGGGTTTTTTGTTTGTTTGTCTTGTAACTGGTATATTTTGGTCTGCTCTGTGACCAAAAAAGGTTTAACCTCTGCATCTATGTGAAATGCTATTTATAGTCCTTTGAGCAGCACCTTCAAGATTATTATCTTAGAATATGGAGCTTCACTAGCTGTTCTTAAATAAGTGAAAGTATGAAGAGTTTACTGCTTAAATGTATTTATGTGAAAAAGGAAAACTTGGGATAAAGTCTCTTTTCCATCTTTAAACCAATCAGCAGAAAGTAAGAGGTGAGCATCTGATATTTACCTTATGAAACATTTAACCAAGAAATATTCTTTGCTTCTGGAGACTTCTGCTCTACACCCTCTGTCCCCCAACCAGTGGGTCTTTTGTTTTAATATCGATATTATGTTGTTAGGATCCTTTCTTTCTACCGTGTACACGTGTCTTATCCTGAATTAGAGAGGCATTTCTGCAGTTTGATATATGGCTTGTGTAGAGTTAGTAAAGAATTAAACAGGATCCCAAGTCTTTACTTTGTTCAAAGTAATTGCATCATTTAAATGGAAATGTAGCACTCAAAGTATAGCCCTGCTGCAATGAGCATTATTACAGTTAAATTTGAATTAGATATTAAATTTCAATGTCCTGCAAGTGATATGACGTGTGGTTGCATGTGGAAAACAAATTTTTGTGATACCAGTGGTCTAGGTATCAGTAACATACTATTCGCAGGAAAATTTGGGGCTTCTAATGAATTTTCCGCATGTTCTCATGTAGATATTTGAAGTGGAAATATGGGACTCCACAAGTGATGGACTTTAGAAGAGCATCACTGTGCTCTGGGTCATTGTAAAGAGAAGTAATAGAAGCCATTGCAATATTGTGCCATCTTCTCCAACTGTCATTTGAGTGGGTCAGTATCACCTCGTAGTTATGTTAAAAACTAATTTTTAATAGTTACGAGTTTGGAGTGAAAATATTGAGCTTTATGATCATGAAATAGTACCTTGAAAGGATGTTGCCTGTTTTGTTTTATCTCTTAACTAGATTGTATGATCATCATCAGTTGGGATCAGAAATAGTAATTCTTAAGAGATAGTAATTTTTAAATATGACTTACCAAAAAATTAGATTTTAGAATTAAAATCTAATTTAAATTAGTTTTAACTAACTTAAATTAGTTTTTAGATTGTCCTGTAAGGTGTTTTTGTTTCTAGTCCAGATACCTGATAGATCTCTTAATCATGCTTCATCTAGTCCAGTATCTGACAAGGGCTGTCAGTTAATTGCCCTAAGGGATGAAGAAATGGACTCTCTTGAAAATGAGTATTTATAATGGTTAATATGCTTTAATTAAAAGGTATTTCCATATGTCTGAAACTTTTTAAATCAGTTTGTATTTCACCAGTAGGAGTTGATGGATCCAGTTGTAATGCTCAATGGCTAGAGTATTGTTATAGCTCCATTGCTAGATCGCAGTTGCTTCACAGAATTCTTCTTGGATGTTTTCTTTAGTAAATCTTAAATGTTGAATACTTGTTTTAAAAGGCAGTTGAACTAGATGCTGCTGCTTATAATACAGTTCTTTGCCTAACTCCCATTATAGACATGCCAGACTGATGGGGTCTAAACTTATCTCCCACCCTTTGTGTGAAAAGCCAGCATTTCTGTTCACCAAATGTGCAGGGTGATCTATAGAGATAAATGACATTGTGAAGCGTTACTCATACAGTAACTCACCAAAGTAAGTTTCAGAAGATGCTGAGATAATGAAACATTCCTCTTCAGTAAGAGTAAAATGGGGACTATTGTTCTACCACCAAGAGTGACTCTTCTAAAATAGAAGAAATACATTTTTCTCTTCTACATTTTTTTTTTTTAATCTGTAGAAAAGAGTGAGAGAAGTTACAGTGCTGCCATCATTTTTCTTCTGCCTGAATAGTACTTCCACATCTCTTTCTTCTTTGGAGCAAACTATTCTTAATTACATTCTTTCTCTAGCCTTCTGGTAACATTAAGATAACTAATGTGAATAAAGCTGTGTAGCACATTATAATTTTAACAGAGTTTTCTTTTGTAACTGTTTGTAGACAGTTCTGATAAGACATGGTCAAGATAGTTTTATTTAATTTTTTTATTCTAAAGTTTGTTTCCAGGCTGAAAAGACATAGACATGTTGTAGAAAAAGCTGAATTATTTTTCAACTTTTGTTTAAAAATCATTTAATCGAATATTACTCAGTGTTTTATTCAAAGTTCAGAAATTCACAGGGCTTCTCATTCTCATTTCTCTGACTTTCCAAAGCTTACACCTCTGAGCTTTCTTCTTTAATTTATCTGGAAGCAGAACATAACACTATAATAAAAGCAATTGGTTAAGAATTAATCTGGAAGAAGGATGACTTCAGAGCTATTTGATAAGCATAGGTTTTAGAGGTTTAGTATTCTTTGACTACTTAAATATTTTGCTTGTCAGCAAATATCCAGTTGCAATGAAATAGTATGTCACAGCTAAATAGAATTTTACCAGTATTAATCATAGGAAGCTGAAGAATTTATGGTTATGATTAATTTCAGTATTTAATATTGGTTTACCTTTATACTCTGTTCATCTGGAGAAAAAAAAAAAGATAGGATTATCAGATATTCTGGTTATTCACAAAATAGCACAGTGGAATGTTACTAAGACAAAATACTGCAGGACATAAAGGTAATGGGGAAAAGGGAATTCTGCTGACTGAGTGCCAAAACTCTGTCATTGTGCCTAAATGCGGATTTCATAAATTGCACAAGCTTTATGTTTTCATATAATAATAATAATTTCATATTTTTAAAAAACATGTTATGTTAAAACAAGTAATATTGCAGCTTTGACAGTTAATCTGGTCTCTTATGCTCTTCTAAATAGTAGATCTCTCCATCTTAATTTCCTGTATTGTGTTGAATTATGCAGATAACCTTTTATATCTTTTGCTGGTAAAAGGTGTGAAATTATGTATTAAGAAAGTTACTTGATTTTTTTTTTTTTTAACGTGTAACCTACCAAAAATCAGTATTTAGATTGGAAAAAAAGTTCCTCTAGTAACCCTGCAGTTCTTTCAGTGACTGTCCACAAGCATCCAGCTTCCTGTGTGTGTGTTTACTGCACACGTTTAGACTGGGAAACAGCCAGTGCTGTTTGGATTGGATTATTGGACACAGGAGGGAAAAGAAACTCAGTTCCATATTGCTGCTCATCGCTGAGAAATAGCATTCTGTGTAGTGTTTACTTGACTTGCACGCAGTGCAGTTTAAGTCCCTTTTGCTTATCTGTAGTTAGTGTAAATGTATAGCTGTAGTTTGCTTTTTAAAATTAGCTGCTTAATACCTTCTAGCTATTTAAAAATCAAAACCACCAGTGAATTAAGTTCTTTTCTTGCATATACTAGATTTTTGTTCTATGATAGTCTCTGGATTGCAAAACTTGCTGTTCTTGTGACTGCATCTATCTCCCTGAAAGTACTTCTTCTGGTTAGGAAAGTGTGTATCCTGAGCACATTTCCCATTGTTATTCTATCTCAGAAGAACTTGGAGGTGAGGTAAACTGTACTTAAATTGTTCTCCTAATTTTTCTTTACTTTTCGAGCAAAAAAAAAAAAAATCTAATAGATCTGGCCGTAAGGTGATGATCTTGTGCACTCTCCTCATGACAGCTCAACCGTGAGTTTCCACACTTACTGCCTGAAATGCCATTGTTATTTGATATAAGCAGATTAGCTAAGCTGGTATGTATTTAGGCCTCTTAAAAAGTCAAGAAAGAACCCCCTCACCCCCCTTGGGCAGTATAGTTTGAAGGTTTGTTCTCGGAAGCTGAATAACAAAGAATCCCAGTTTCTCTCTAAGCACAGGGAAGTTCTCCGCCCATTTTCTTTTAACTGAGCCTAACTTCAGGAAAGTGGCAAATTTTGTGTAGGCCTTTGATTAATTGTTTCTATGGAAAAAAGCCAAGTCCTGAAAGAGACTTTTGAAATACCCCAAAGGAGCTATGTCATAGAGGCATGATTCATATTTTGGGGGTTGTTTTTCAACATAGTCCATCCACTATCTTATCGGTAAGCAGTCTGGCCTTGCATTTCTCTACATAGTCCTTGAGAGCAGCAAAAAACTGAACAAAAATGATAAGGATGATACCAGTATGGGGAAGCTAGTAAGATAATAAGAGGTAAAAGCTGGAATGAATCTTAAATTGCATGCACTGTGACTGGGATTTTGAGATGACTGGGATATATGCGGTGGGTGAGGAATAACTGTACGGCTACCTGATGAACGAGCTGACGGGGCCTGGCAGAGGGTCGAGGAGGAGCAGAAGGCACTGGCATGGTTGGCAGTGGGAGTGCTCTTGTCATTTGGTCTATGGGTGCCCAGAGCAATGTAGGAAGAGGGTATTCATGCAGGGTGGGTGTGAGGATTTGGGGAATACTGTCAGCATGGGGCTGACGCGACCTTGGCGGAAGAGACCTGGACAAAGATATTGTTGAGGAAGAGAATATAGTAATGACTCTTAGAGGGTCTGGGGTCCAGAAGGTTGAGGAAGAAGGGGCATCGCATCTTTCAACAAAAGGCAACTTGACAGTAGATTAATTTAGTCCAGGCAAAAGTGCAAAGCGTTACTATATTCAAGGGAATGTAGGGCAAGAGTCTGAGTTTCTCCACTAAGTGTTTCTCATTTTAACTTCATGGACCACCAAATATACCTACCTCTCTGTCTTGCTGAGGGTTTTGGACAAAACAAGATAACCTTTTTGCTAGCAGCTCCTTGGCTTGTTCAGTTCTGGTACATCTGCCTAAATCCTGCCAACTTCAGCTTCTTTATTCTGTTAAGTGGTATAACCCTGTGCGGTTTCCTAGGGAGAAAAGCACGTTTTACATCTGGATCCAACAGCATGACTTGAAAGCATGTTAAACACCGTTGAAAAAAGGTTACCCGTCTGTGGTTTGAACTACATTAATGCTTACTAAATTGACCTTTGCAACCAGAAGCAGGAGAAAACGAGAGCTGTTCTGCTAGACATTTCAGTTCCAGGTTTTCTGAATTAATTGTAATTTCAAACAGTGCTGCCCACAAACATAAATCAAAGGATTGTCAGTTAGATCCAGGTGTTAATCAGATATATTAAATCATAACCCCTTGTGTGAAGATTTTTTTTTTCTTTTTTTTTTAACCGTGTTGTGAAAGATTCTTGTACAAGATATCCCTAGGTGGAGAGTTCCTCCTTAAGCTTTCCAGTTAGCCTTAAATAATGTTGCTTGTCCTCTGTGCGAGTTTTTTGAAATAACCATGCAGTAACCTTTCTCAAACAGTCTCTTCAGTTTCTCTTAAGTCACCTAAACAGATACAGCGTTTGCCTCTGCTCAGCGTTATTTGTTATTTCTAAAGAATAAAATGCCTCCCAGAACTAACTGCAGATCCCAGTGTGTACCAGACATTTTATGATTAAAATACATAGGTGTACACGGAGCCCGCTTGGCTTGGGGAGGGGAGCAGTTAAAACGTCTTGCCGCGCTGCCCTGGGAACCATGCTCTCACTGGTGTGCGCAGCACCGGTGGTGTAAGGGTGCATCTCTGCTTCCTACAGCAGTATTCCCTGGCAGAGGCGATCAAGATCTGGTTGCTGTCTGGTTAAAAGTGTTTTGTAGTCCTCAATCCAGTAGGCCGAGTGCTCTGTCCCTAATTTACAAGGTCACGGTTTGTGATTTACCAGAGATGAAACTCAGACTGACAATGTGAAGCGAATCCGTGAGCCCGTGGGTCCCTCAGTGGTACGTCAGCCCTGCAAAATGCAGAGGAGAAGTAACCGAACTAGTTCAAGCAAATTAGCGTTTGGGTAGGGTAAATTAGCCACCTTATAGCTCTCCACTGCCACGGTTAGTTTACCTCAGATAGTCAAAGAATAGCTAAAGATCTGTAAACTGTAAAATTCTAACTCGTGTCGGGCTTCTGGTGCCACGTCGCAGTAGCCTCAGCACCGTGGGAGACGGGTATGCGGACAGCAGAGATTAAACTCAGGGAGAGAAGAGAACGATCACAGCTGTTTGTGATCATGTCGGTGTCTTTCCAGAAGCAGTGCAAAGACTTTGCACGCCAGGAGAAGGTTTTGATATAAGATCACATGAAAAGTAATAGAAAAGCAACGGTTTCTTGATACATAAAGGCTATAATTAATGCTTTGTTGCTTGTTCCTCTGAAGTTAGTGTTACAATTTGTCTCTTTTCAGAGGTGGCTGGATGCAAACAAACCTATCAGGAAACAATTAAAAAGTGAGTACATGTATTTATTTGGTCAATTCAAATATCGTTACTGAGCAGCTTTTCCAAGGTAACCTGATTAATTAGAAATATTTGCCTTGATTCTAGGAGGGTCTCCTCACAGTCTGAACTTCAGAGTCAAGTTTTTTGTAAGTGACCCAAACAAGCTCCAAGAAGAATATACTAGGTAGGTCTAGTTAATTTATCAGTAAAACATTTTTCTGGAAGGCTTATGTTTAGTGTTGGTATGTTTAGGCTTATATTTAGTATTAATATTAGTATTTGCAAGCTTCTATTTTTTGCCTAATAATCAAAGGCAAGAACTGTGCAGTTACACCAAATCAATCTAATAAAAAGCCTTTGTGACTAAATTTGCAAATATATATGCAAAGTGAAGCCACTACATGAAAATATTACTCAAGTAGAAACAGAAAAAGGAAAAATAGGGAGAAAAAGAGAGGAAAAACTTAATTCCACCATTCATCCACAAGCACAAATTTATTTTTACCTTGTTTTCCCCTTTGGGATTAAAGTATCCTGAGCATTCTGTGTATTTTTATTGATCTATTTTTTCCACTTTGCTGACTGGCAGTAATAAAATTACTCTGGTTATGTGGTTGTAGTCCTAGCTGGAGCATGTAAACTTATTTTGATAGCAATGTGTTGAAGCTTGTTAAGGAAAATGCTCAGTGTGAATTGAGTTAGGAGGTTTGAGAGTTGCAATTAGCCCCTGAAGGAATTCCTCAAATTTTCAATATTCTTAATTAGTCCTAGTCCTCCACATACAAGTGGCATGATTTGACAAACAGATTGAAATTTATGGATGTCTGCCATTCTGAAAACAGGTCAGCCCCATTCAGAAAACAATATCTAAATGATTAAAGATGAGCTTAGAAATCTGAGTACCAAATCCATGAAAATGTAGTCCATGTTTGTTTACAGCTTATTTTGATTTGTCATATTTTTACAAAATTTTACACATGCCTATGCAGACTGAATTTACTCAAATGAGTCCCAGAGAGCCTGCAAAAATCTTTGTTTTATTGGAACGTTTACTTTGAGAGAATTTGGTAATTTACTGCATCAAAATAATAAAAAGGTGTTATTTGAATTACAGGACAATATATAATATTTCTGAAGAGATGAAAAAACAGTAAAGGTTGATCAATGTAAAGTAAACAGTAAAAAAGTAAAAGACAATTGTATACTTAAATGTTATGCTGTAAATACAATGCTATAGATGCAGCATCCATTTAGAAGAGAAATACTGTATAATTTCTGTATCTAGGTCAGCTCTGGCTTTTTTGCTAATAGGCCTAATTGCCCCTGAGAAAACTGGTTTGTATTTGGAATTATAATAAAGAGAATTTTATTGTCTGCGGGGGATTTTGTGGCAAAGTTAGGATGCCTTGTCATTAGCGAGGGGTCCTTTCACATAGTCAGTACTCCCCCTGCTTTAAAAAAAACAAACAAACATTTTTGACAATTCCTGCTCAAACTGAGACTTTTCAAAGACACTCAGTTTTTACAGATTTCAGGAAAAAAGAGGAATGAGTTGACATGAGAGGCAGCATTAGTGTCTTTTCAGAGAAAGGCTGCAGTGCAGTCTCACAGCGTAGTAGACCTCTGCGAAGCCCTGCAGGGGCGGCAGGTCACAGCGGCTTGGGTTGGGAATGGGTCGGTGCGAGTGCACCCTGTGCTGCAGGGCTTCGCTTTAAGAACCTCCATGGATAGGAAATAAAACTTCATTCGTTCTTCTCTTTGCAGAACTACTTGTTTATTGACATTGACCACAGATAACAATTCTTATTCTTTCTAGAGATATATGAAGAAGGTGAAAATATTGTTATGCGATGCCATCTGCGTCGTTTAAATGAATTTGTTATGCGTACTTGTTCGCATCTGCATTGCTAAACTTCTGTTGATTTCCCATTTTGTTCCATAGTGTGTGATGCTTCTGTGTTGGAAGTAGGACGGTTAGCTAACCAGCAATTAACTTCACCATGCGCAGAAAGCCGCGAGCCCAAAGGGAACACGGCTCACTATTGCTTGTGCATGAAGTCCCTGAAACGGACCATGGAGTATTTCTAATTAAAGCATTTCACAAAAATGAAAAAATGAAAAATGAAGTTTGTCTGCACATACAAATATTTTCTCTGATGGTTTTGCAGCCATGAATGTTAACAGTAGCAAACATTGATTTGGTCAATATAGTTATGAAGAGAAACTCAAGCTAAGTCTGTGCAGTGCATCCTTTTAATATATAAATTTAACATACCTTTTCTTGCTTTTTGTAATTGCTAAAGAAATTTGTCTTTTAGCATCGATGTCCAATTTAAGGTGAAAAATGAAAAAGTATTTTGAGGTCTCTAAAGCTAGCTAATGTCACAGTTTTAACTTCAGGTTAAACTATAGTCGTTGCCATTTTGGCCAGTTAAAGAGCCTATAGACGTTTTTGTAGGAATTAAGCACACAGGGGCTAACGTATCTTTGGTACCTGTCAATTTGCAAGAGGTTTCCTCATTTTTATCTCAGTCACAGAATTAAAATTTAGCTCTTTACCTCAATTAGCTGTAACAGTTGATTGACCTTTCACAACATTTACATTGTAAATGATTTGATTTGATTCTTCAAAGCGGTTGTTAATCCATTTTCTGAAGGCTACTCTGAATCTTAGTCTAAACGATTGTAGGAACTCCAGTATATACTAAGTATAATGCAATGATATATCCTGTTTTTAGTTGCTTAGTGCAACTTAATATTGGGAAATATTTAGTGTTCAGTTTTAGTCAAACCTGGTATGAGTATTTTTCGTAAGTAGTTTCTATGGGTGTTTGTAATGAATGAGTATGGCCAACTCCTGACTTTCAAAGCAGAACTACAAGAAGGAAAATAGCTGATTTTATAATAATAGTGTAAGAGGTCCCAAAATGGAATTATTTTACAATAAAGCAAGAGTGATGTTCAAATTTTCCCCTCAGTGGAATATTTTTTAATAAAAAGGCACCAGAGCATTGAAAAGTCTAACGCTGCTTTAATACCCTGTTAAAAGTTCTTTTGGTGAAAATTAAAGCTTGTGCTAACACCATGCCATCTCAGTAAAAGTCACATTTGTTGCCCCAGCTCAGTCTCTGTTTTGGTGGTGGTTTGCAGCAGGTGTGATTTATCACTTGATATCAACATTTGTATTTCTCTGAAATTCTCTAAAACCTTGGAGTGAAATACGAGGGAACTAAATTGAATGAACGACAGATTCATACTGAAAGGTTAACAAAATATTTGTTTTTTATTGGAAACACTAAGGAAGTGTCTTAGAAAGAAAAATGTTTACACTTCCAGGTTTGTGGATTCTTTTTTAAGTCATTGTTTTTCTGCTGCTACTGTGTTTGGTTGAAAACATCTTTTTGTTTTAAAATGTTCATCTGTTTCTTTTGCTGCTTCCCGCTCCCTCTTTACTTGAAAGAGTGGACATAGGGAGAGCAGACGAACTTCTACAACAGGCTTTTCTTACATGGTAATTAAAGAAAACTTCAAAAGTTCAAGGGAAGTCTGAAGACATTCAGAAGGCTTTTAACATAAAAGAATGCACAACTGTTATTTCAGGGTGTTACTCCAAAGTATTAAGAATACTTTGTTTTCATTCAAACCAAAATAATGTCAAATGCCCAATGAGAGTAAATTATTATTCTTTTTTTTAATTTACCTTGACTAGAAATCATTTGTGTTAAGGTGCCTGCATACCTGGATGCAATTTTCAACTTTTGGTTGTGCAGTTGAATAGTTGTGTTTTTCACCTTTATTCATCATAAAGGCATATCTTCTTTTCATTATTTTAAACTGTAAGTTGAACATAAATACTGTAATATAAAGTAGATGAAATATAAATTTTGCAGCATTTTAGTGAAATACAATGTAAAACGTAATAGCCTTGATTTACAAAGCTGTATTATTATTTTACTAATTGCAGTTTAATTTCTTTCTCTTAGGAGTTTAAGAAATAGCATACAAAATGTAAGATTTACCTGGAGAGAAAATGTATTAAATTGATGAAAAGTGATTTTATTTTTAATTATAGTCCCCCCCCCCCTTTTTTTTTTAAGGTACCAGTATTTTTTGCAAATTAAACAGGACATTCTCACTGGAAGGTAAGTCATCTTTCTCATGCTAACCATTACGTGCAAGTTCTGTTGAGGAAAAAGTTGTTAAATTAATGATGAGGGGTTTTACCTGCAAAATATAAATAGATTTAAAACGATTTAGTTTGATTCATGCAAATTAAGTGTGTGTTTATCTGTCCAACTTGTATATTCATAGACTATGAAAAATTAGGCTTTTCAAAATAACCGTATTTCATATGAGATGTATAATTTTATTCATTTCTCTTTTTAAAAAACAAAAACAGGTTGCCCTGTCCTTGTAATACTGCTGCTCTTTTGGCTTCCTATGCTGTTCAGTGTAAGTATAATTACTATTCAGATATTTTTGAGTACTGGAATATATAATAAGTATTACTGATTAGTTTAGTTTCCACATAATGAACTGTAATAATTATAGTTAAATGTATTTATATTACATTATATTGTTTTATTCACATATGTGATATTACTTTTCCCAACATTAAGGAAATGGTCTGTCTCTTTTTTCTTCAGCGGACTGTATTTTTGCTGAATTAAATATGAAAAAATACTTGTCTCTTTTACCCTTTTCCTTCTTTAAACCCTTGCAGTTAAAAACCCAAAAGCCTCAAAATCAAAACCGTTGCATTTCTCTGCGTTCTGAAGTGTGATAGCTCTTTTTGAGAGTGATAGCAAGGAGATTTTTAGACACTTGTACATTTTTAAGACATGTTGTACAATGAACCTTCAAAGAGGTGCGGAAAAGGGGATTCTGATTGTATCTGGCTGAATAGTTTGAGACCTGTGTTGCCAATTTTAAGCCATTCTCTGGGGCAGTTAAGTCTTGAGGACGGTTTAATCCTCCTCCTCTCCCCCCATTATTCTTTCATAAAGCCTAAATATTTCTTTCACATTTAATGGAAAAAATGACTATTCAGCAGTTAGTTCTTGAGATTTCTGATAGTCAGAAATCTTTTTTTTTACATGCAATCCTCATATCTCTGTCTATATTCATGTGTCTTTCTGCTACCAAAGATACTTGCATCTACATTTAGTACTATGTATGCTCTGTATGTGTCAGAGAAATAGTCTTAATATTTCTAGGGAAAAATGCATAGTAATATCAATGTAATATTGCATGCATAGCTTTGGTAAGCGAAGAAAACTTGCTCACCTCTTTCCGGATCAGTGAATAGAACAATTTCTCTTGAACAAAACACCCCAAATCCATCTGTTTGGAAATAGCCATGTACTGATAGTCCTGTCAAAAAAGTACTAAAAGCCATACCTTAGGGATTTACCTTGCAAGTGATTAAATATTTGATAATGAAGCTGGCATTATGAAAGTTTGACATTTCCCTCCACGAGCACCTTCAGCCTTCTTCTTGTCACTTCTTCCATGCCCCATAGAAGTGTCCGTAAGCCTGCACAGGACCCCACACCTTGCCATATTGGTGTGAACTTGCCAATTTTCACCTGTTGTGTTACTTATTTATTACTGTAAATCTGTTATATGGATTACTGACATGTAAAACTGTTTTTCTTCTGATTATAGTTATGACCTCAAGGTCTGTATTTTTGGCAAATTCTGTTTGAGTTTATATGCTTTTTATTATGACAGTAAATGTGATTTTGATTCATTTCCTGTAATTTTAAGAAATGGTTTGTTAGGAATTTCGTAAATGCACTTTTCAGTAGTTTTAAGTAAATAGTAGGTGTATGTACATGTACTTTCTCTTTCTCCACGCATACATTTGAATTTACCAAAAAATATTTTTTGGTAATGCTTCTGAAAATATCTTGGTGCAGAATGAATTGGTTGTTTTTGCAAATCTGATCTGAGTGAAGAAATGGTAGCTTTATAAAAACAAACAGAAAATATTCATAATCACATGAAAGCAAAGATAAACAAAAAAAAGAAGAAAAAACAAATACCTGAAATATGTTGGAGTATATTTATTTAGTACTAGCCATTATGACAGCAGTTATGAATTAATTTATATATTAAAAATTAAACACTTCATAAACTCGTTTCATAAGCACCCTCTAAAAGCTCTCTTAAAATGTATTCACTGACAATGTGACTTGATTTATACAAAAGGGAAAAGGAGAGTTCAAATGTCTTCTGTATTTTTATTTGCTGATCTTAAAGTATGTGAGAACAGACTCTTGGGAATTTGGGGGCATTGCACAATGCCAAATACATCAGCGATAAACAATAACCTCTCTTTTTAATATTTTAGCCGAGCTGGGAGACTACAACCATTCAGAAAACTTGCCAGGCTACCTCTCAGACTATTCTTTCATCCCTAGCCAGCCTCAAGACTTTGAAAAAGAAATAGCAAAATTACATCAGCAGCACATGTAAGGATTTACAGCAGAAGATATTGTCTGACTTTGTCAAATCCTGACTGCTGGTGCTGTGCTCTTGTATAAAAAATAAATATTTTGTCTTAAAGGTTTTTGTAAAGATGTACTTGTAATGTGATATCTTTTGTAGAATGCCTGTATAATAGGTACCGTTGATACTCCTCACAGATAGTACGTCTGTGACAGAATGAGAGGGAAGATTTAGTGAATAAATTAATGTTTTAAAGCTACGCTGAAGAAAGTATTTGAGTGAATTTTGAGGATATTAACTTTATAGGAAGTAATGTGTTTAATAGTTTTTTTCAATCATTGAGAAAGCTGTTTGTATAAAGGCCTTATTTTCATGACGCTCTTACTGTTAGACAAGAGTTACTTTAGAAGTAACTAAGTAAGAAAGAAGTAACTTTTCTTCAATACCTGATGTTTCCCATGTGCAATTCTGTGACCTTTTCCTGAAGAGGAAAAGGCAATGAAGTAACGGAAAAACTATTTAAATATATATATTAAATATATGTATTATATATTAAAGTGGATTGGTGACTATTTAAGTTTGGAGGATGAGCCTTGGAGAGAAATTGCTACTAACAGTACAAAATATAATTTTGCAAAAGTAATTTCTAGGTTCCAGAGCTCCCCAGACTTTTAAATAATACAGTGCATTAGAAGTACAACATGTATGCAATGTTTGCAAACTGTGTGTTGCAGACTCCTTTTAAGCCTTTGTCTGTGTGGAAGCAGAAGTCTTTTCTGTTAAGATTTTGGGATTGCAGTCTGTTTATGGTGAGAGTGGAAACTGAGATTTCTGAGGAGAAAACAGTGAAACCAGTGCAGATTTTATCTGAGCTTGCTGAAGAGCCCAGTGGGGAGTGGGTTCATGTGCATGTTAGACTGTTTCTTATTTAACTTCTTTCTTGCAGAGGGTTGTCTCCTGCAGAAGCAGAGTTCAATTATCTCAATACAGCACGTACCTTAGAACTTTATGGAGTTGAATTGCACTATGCAAGGGTAAGTTTGGATGAACTAGTATTGTAATGTAAAAGTAGGTTCCTCTGAGATCGATGGGAATATATATATATATATTTTTTACTTTCTGGCTGCTCTTTATGAGAGAAAAAATTGAAAATAACATCGTTTTATAAGATGCCTAAATGAGACATATCAATTTGAATAACCCCTATTTCACTGTACTGAGAGTATCTCTTTACTAAATTTGGGCATATTAGTATGTGCTTTATTCAGGTTAAGCCTTATTAGACTGAATACCAGTTCAGTGAATAAGAAAAACATCTTCTTGAATGGCTTCTTGAATATGCTTTTGATGTTTAAGGGTCTGTCAGGTTCAGATGAGAATCAAATTATAAATCATTGTTATTACATAATGTGCAATGTTATATAATGTGACTGTATTGTAATGTGATATAATGCATCGTGTATAATGTATATGTTAAAAGTATTATATAATGTGAATTATATAATGTGAAAACAAATAGTAGCTATTATAAATATTATAAATAGTAATATTTATATTATTCTTTAAGTCATCTTTTCCTTTTCTTTTGAAGGATCAGAGCAACAATGAAATAATGATTGGAGTGATGTCAGGAGGAATACTAATTTATAAGAACAGAGTACGAATTAACACCTTTCCATGGTAAGGAAAGCTGTTTAAGCAAATGCTTTTGTTTTCTATTTCAGAACATACTTTACCTCTACCAGTGTCACAGATTCAAAACAAAGCGAGACTTGAACTTAATATCAGATTGAAATGTTTTACCTCATGCTGTGCAATGGATGATTTTTATGAATGGGTTTTTGTCCTGTTCTGCAGGCCATGCTGTTAAATGATTGTGGTGCAAAATATAATTAATTTTAATATACTTCAGGAGTTTGTAAGCATATTTTTTGTTTGATTAATTATATGGCCAGGTCAGTATTATGGAAATGTCAACTTTATTCTAGCTCAGAGTCTTTAAAAGGATCACTGAACTTAAAAATACAACCTGGAGAATAAAGTGATTACTTTTATCTGTTTCTTCCTATGTAATTTAATTGTACTGAATGTGTTAAATGTAACTTAGGTATGGCACTTGGGGATAACTGAGGTAGGGGATTCACAGATACTGTCTTCTCTTCATCCATAGATGGTCATTTTCATGATAAAGATCAAAAAAGTGCCTTTATTGAAAAAACTGCTGTCATTTCTTTCTCCTCTTAAAAAAAAGTTGCTTCTTAAAGCTGTTCTCCTCTGTTATATAAACTTGGAGTTATCCTTATAAAATGTTATTCTAGTGATCATCAATCTCTTCTCTGTTGGGATCCTGTTTCTGCTTAGTGATAGGAGTTGAGAACTCTTCTGTTGGATCGTACCACTGCTCTATCAAAGTCTGGCACCTCCTCCAAAGCTTTTTTGGTTCCCTCAGTAGTAACTTTTGCTTGGTTGATTTTCTTTGCCTGCTTAAAATCCATTTGGACAGTCTTCCTTATTACATATTTCTTTGAATATACTATAATAGAATGCTGAGTGGGCTAAGTCAGCTGTATGAAATTATAAAAGACATTATTTCCCCAAATACAAAACCTGTTCACACTAGAATAATGATGAAAAGTTTCACTTTTTTTTTGCTACTGATTTGTGTGAATTGGTGTTAGAGTCCAAGCAATCAATACAAATATCTTCTGTAGCCACATAACCAAAAGTTTACCGAGTGTATTTCTGTCCTTAGAAGCCTTAAAGGCTTAACAGAATGCTTAACCACATCATTTAATTGCTGAAATTCTGGATTGTACTGTAATCCAGAGTTACTATTTCACTCGGTTGGGTCATTCTGAAGCTGATGCGTCAATAACTTTTTCTTATTAAGTATAAATACAGAAACACGTTGCAGTTTATAAGTTTTATGGAAAAGCGGTCTTCAACTGTGGCTGCTGAGCACTCTTGAAAATCTCTCCTTGAGATCTACTTACTGTTTCTAAAATAAATTTCTCAAATAACAACAAAATTTTTTAAAAAGGAGGAAGAGTAGAAGTTGCAGTGAAAATGATCTGTAGTGAATTCTACTTGCTGTTCCCACATGGTTCTGGCACTGCAGATCAGAAAACTGCTCCAGAGCGGTTAGGAGGCAAACTGTGGGGCGGGAGACCTGAGTTCATGGTGCTTCCCCACCACTAGTTTCTTGTGTGATCTTAGCACAAAAATTGGGTGTATTAAGTATTACTATGTGAGATCTGTGAGCAAAGTATCAGAGAATCCAACCAGTGTGGTAATGATTTGGTAAATGACTTTTGCAGTTAGTAGTGAATAAATATCCTGTGCTATGCAAAAATGTCTCTTGGAACTCTTTTATTTTTATTACATTAAGTAAATGGGCATGTAGGGATTTTCTTTACACTATAGGACAATTGTGTAGGTTGAGCGGCATAATTTTAAAAGATAGAGGTTACCATGGAGGCAGTTGTTCTTTACCACCTTACTTTTTACACCTGTATGCTCTTTTCCACCAGTCACTATACTTCTCTGTCTGTCTGTGTCATCAAATTAACATACCTCATTTTCTCTGAAGCCTTAGTGGCGAATGTCACTGACTTCTCTCTCTCTCTCTCTCTCTCTCTCCCTCTCTCTCTCTCTCTCTTTCTTTCTTTTTTTTTTTTTTTGGCATCTACCATATGAATTAGAAATCGCTACAAATAAAGAAAACCTAGATTTCTCAAATCTGAATTCATTGTATAAATGATTGGAAAAGGGTAGAGGAGCTTAAAGATAGACTAGCATAGGAATATGTTGCAAGAAGAGTTCTGGAGATGGAAAAAGTTCCAAAGTTGTTTTTCGGATGGTCTTAAATTTTTTTAGAGATTTTTGGTAAAAGAAGCTGGTATCTGCCTATGAAACTTATGAATAACACAATGTTAGATGTTATTGCATAAATTGAGAGCAGCTGAATCACATAGGAGGGATTAGATTATCATGTGCCTTGTAATAGAAGTGGGATGAAATTTAACAATACAGAGCTAAGAAACATGCATTTAAGGGCTAAATAAGAAACACTTTAATGGTGGAGCCTTGTCAATCAGTGATAACAGTGGAGAGAGACATGAGTGGGGTTTTTTTGTTGTTTTTTTGTAAGAAAACTTGGCACTTGAACTACAGTGTAGTTATGAAAAGGCTAGATGTATCACCTGCAAAGTATTTTCTGGATGGGGCAGAGTAGTATTAAAGTTCTAAAAAGTGAAGGTAGGACACTACTTAATTTTTTTTTTTAAAGTTCTGGGCCTGTATGTTTTCAAAAAGAAAAAATTGAGGGGCAGAGAAGAAGTACTAAGATACAGGAACATAGAATGTAGAACCTGTTTATGAGGATTGGTTAAAACTTTTGCCTGTTTAGTCCAAATAATGAATGAAGATTGAAAAAGCATTTGATTATGTTTCATGAGTATTCTTGGGAGTAAGTACCAGTGGAAATAATTACAGTTTTCAAGATCAAATAGATATAAAATGAATTGGAAATTAGAAGACTTTTTAACATCAGAAGAAAAGTTGTGGAATGGCCTCATAGTCAAAAGTAATTAGAAATGAAATTTTGATACTAAAATTCAGTGTTTGGTTGGTTGGGTCCCCAAGAGGAGAGTAAGGGAGTGGTCGCTCACTGCATCTTTGCAGTGTTTTTTGGGCTTCTGCTGATGACATACGGGGATCAAAAGGATCCCTCCCCCCCCCATCACAGTGCATGATAAAGCTTCCTAACTCATCTTCCCAAAAGCATTGAAGCTGGCTTTATCTTAAGAAAGGCCTTTGGGCAACGTTTGGCGATGTTCCAGTCAGCACTGGAACTGGAAGTTACCTAAAGTGCTTGGCTGGTATGTCGTCTTCATATAAACAAGTTAAATTGTTTGCCTCAATTGAAATGGGAAAAACTCTTCTCTGGATTCAAGCTGGTACAGGCAGCTGAAATTCTTGTTTGTTGGTTTTGTGTGAGCAGTCAGTGACATATTTCCACGTAGTTCCACTTCCCTTGCCCGAGGTTCAAGATACTGGTGATGTTCCTCCTCTTGCCTGCAACCCACTGCATTTCTGAGGCATTTTGGTTTTCTTTTCTAAGCTTAGTCTCAAGTTTTGTTGTAGGATGTTAGGTAGTCTGTGGTTTGCCATGTTGAGAAACACTGCACAGTGTGAATGGTGAAACTTGAGTAGATTTTCCCTGAGATAGCGAAAGGCAAATCTATGACAAAAGTATTATGCACAGCCGGATATAATTGAATACAGTAAATGTTTTCCCTGAAAGCGTATAAAGGAAAGTAAGCCTGAGGCAAACACAGAGCATGAAAATATTCAGTCTGCGTGGCTAGTTTAGTAAATGAAGCCTGGATCTTGCAGTGAGAAGTTTGGACCTACCATAATAAATTGGCAGTCCGCCCTGCCTTTATAATACTAGCATGTTTTAAGAGAGAATCCTGCAGTTGGGAAGAAGTGTTCGGACCATTTCTGGATTAAGGCTGCTTTATAAATGGAATACTGTAATAATCAGGATGGTATTAATCCAAGCTGCTTTTACTGCTGTTTTTTTGGTGAAAACCCTAAGTAGCAGTAGTAAGTAGTTAGAAATAGGTTCTATAAAACACACTAGTAAATTACTGAGTATGTACAATGTAAGTCATAATTAAGCTACATGTCTCTACTGGAGGCTAGAGGTTTCTGTGAACTCTGCTTCATCTTGTTTGCATGTCAGGGGTACTGATCTAAATTCTTGGTGTGTTTTTTATGTGTGTGTCCATGTGTGTAATTACCTAAACAGTTGCTCTTTATATTCAACCATATCAGCTGACATGAGTCATGTTCATTTTTTCCTGTGAAGACTATAGTACCAACACAGTTGGTCTTTTAAAAAAAGAAAAAGTGACTACCCCAAAATAAACACCAACAATCTTTCCTGCCACTCTGTGCCTGCCCCCCCACCCCTTCCCCCCAAACTTTTCTTCCTACCACAGGCTTTCTATTGCTCTGAGTAAGGATCTGAAATGTCAAGTTTAACTGCGTTGTTCATTAGTAGACCTACTATCTTTCCTTTTTTTGTCTTTAATCCTGCAGTTGTTCCAGTGACACCAGTCCTGATACTACTTTGCTTCTACTTATCCTTGCTCCTGTAAAACTGGAGCTGTGTAGATTGTCTTCCCTGTGCCTGGTGTTAAAATGGCACACGTTCAGATAGGTACCCCCTTTTTCAGTACTGCTGAGTTGAGTTTGAGAGAAGTGAGAACCTGGGCATGTGTGTATGTGGGGGGAAATAAAGGTTCAAGTGCTCTGCTCGGAGATTAATCAAGCAAAATGTATTTGCCCTCTCCCTCTTCTCTTGATATTATGTCTAAATTGCAGTAAAGATTGCTTGCAATCTTTATCAGCATGATCACGGGGAGAAAAGAATGAGGAGGGAGACAAGTTAAGAATAAAGTGAAACAAAGGTGACTGCCTGTTATCCAGTGTATCCTAACTTGATCCTTCAGTATTGTGAGTAGTTCCTCTCTTCCCCAAACTTTGCTGCTAGGCACAGAAACCTGGGAATCCAGGGAGCAATTCTTGCCCATGAAGACCAAAGGAAAAAAGCACCGAGTGCCTCAGCCTTTTATCAGTCCTCTGTCACTAGATGACCTGTCCCGTTCAGTAATGGGGACACGCTTTCCTTTGTCTCTCTTTCGCTGTTGATGTGCCTGTAGAAAGCCTTGTTGCCGTTCCCAGCCATTGCTAGTTTCAACTCCAGCCAAGCTTTGGCCTTCCTAGTTTTGTCCCTGAACACTTGGGTAACGCTTCTGCATTTACTCCTTGGTAGTCTGTTCTTGCTTCCACAGCCCGTACGCTCCCCTTCTGTGTTTGAGCGCAGGCAGGGGTTTCAAGTTCAACCAAGCTGGCTTCCTTCCATGCTCGCCTGTTTTCTTGCACATCAGAATTGTTCTGGTTTGAGAAGATTGTCCTTGAAGATTGGGCACCTCTCTTCAGCTCACGTTCCCCACGAGGCAGCCTCCAAAGGGATTTTGCCTGATAGATCTCTGAGCAAGACGAAGTCTCTTCTGCCACATTCCAGGATGGTTTAGTCTGGTGCTTGCCCTCCTTGCTTCCCTCAGGATGTCTAACTCTGCCATCTCACAGCCACTGCAGCTAAGTTTGCTACTGACTTGTTTGTGAGTAGTGCTTCCAGTAGAGCACCTTCCCTAGCTGGCCTGCCCAGCATCTGTGTTAAAGAAGCGCTGCTCTAGAAATCTGCTGGATTGCTTGTGCCCTGCCTTAAAGCCCTCCCAGCAAGTGTTGAGGTGGTAAAGTCCTCGGTGAGAACCAGGGCATGCTGTCATGGGACTCCTTCCAGTGGTTTGAGTACCAGCTTCACTTTAGTCTATGACTTTTAAATATCCCTGCATTTAAAAAGATACAACTTATGGTTTAGGATGCGTCCAAGCTACAGATAATTGGAGACTGGAAGATCATGGCAGGAAACTATCACAGTGCCTGTTCTTACACTCTTCCTCGGACAAGCATCTTTGGCCACTGTCGGAAAAAGAAAACGTAGGTAGACGTACCGTGGCTTTGACTGGGTATGGATATTCTTATTTAATGCTTGTTAGGATATTATCCGTGCATAGGGACTCTTTCTTATCTGCTGTATTTTTCAAAAATAACTCAGAAGCAGCTTTGCTGAATCATTTCATTGTGCTTGAATAGTGAATCTTACAGACTGAGTTGGACCTTACTGGCTACTGTTGTGAGTCTGCTCCAAATGGTTTCAGGCTCAACAGATCCTTGACTTCACTCTGTCTACATCATGGGACAGGGTAAAAAAAAAAAAAAAGAAAGAAAGAAAAAGAAAAAGTGCGTGTGTGTGTAGCCTTCATCCTTGTCATTCATCCTCGAGTCTGTATATCAGGAAAAGGAGTCATTTCTTTAGTAGAAGAAAAGGAAAAAAGATGAGTGAGATGCAGTAGGATGTTTTCATAAACAGAATAATATGGATTTGTTTCTGGTAGCACACTAAGCAACTCTGTTATGTTGTAGAGTGTGTGCAGTTCAGTTGTTAGAAAAGGTGTATATTGAAAATGTTCTTTTAATTGTACTCTACCCCAAAATCTGATTTTAGAAAATGAATCGCAACTTACTTTTGTTTACATTAAACTATTCAGGCTGCAGTTCACTTTTTTCTCTTTGTGCTGTCAAAGACACTAGCAACTTTCTCATCCAGCAAATTTAGGACCAGTCTCTATTCTTAAGTAACTGTTTTGTCATAGGAGGTGCTAGAAAAATCCTGCATTGCCAATGTAATAATTTGATTTTTGCTAGATAAATTGTAGTCCTCTTATCCTAATCCTTGAGAAATAATCTCCAATAGTAACAAGTTATTAAGAATTTACAATAATACAGAAAAAAATTGACTGCTTTTTTTTTTTAACTAAAGGTAAAGCTAGGAAATAAGAAAGAAATAGAAAAAGAGCTTTAAGCATAATTTAAGGGCTAATATCTGCAGACACCTGTTATATGATTGGAGAGAGAAACTTTCAACAAATTGGGACATCCAAGTTAGGTTCCTGCTCTGCATTCTCCCGTGGAGAAAAATGTCTCCATTTAATTTGGTTAAGATGATAATATCTATATATAAACGCCTAACTTAGGTGTCTCTTAATGTGAGTTATGCTTCTCAACCTTTCCAGTCTAGAGGGGTTTTGTATTAACCAAGGTGATTAATATGCAAGTAGTAATTCCAGTCCCTTCTGAGGTCCCTATATATTTTTTATGAATAAGTTAATTCACTGTGTATCTCAAAAATTGGATCACTAATTTCGCTGGCATAGTACAATTTCTTTTTTCTTGGTAGCTTTAGTAAACCAATATAATAATTTGAAGTACAGACACCATCAGAAATGACAGTTCAGATTAGTAACAGTGCTCTGCATAAACACGTAGTATAAAAGGCTAATTGTAATGCCTGAGGAGTTTGCTGTTTAATTTCCCTGAAGTTAACTGCGTGATCTAGATTCTTTTGCCTTGAATTTCATGGAAAGTGTCAGCAAAATCTTTGAGTAAGACAGCATATAAATTTAGCTTTCTACTCTGTTAGCAGTATTATACCAGTCGTTCCTTTTTAAATCCACGTGAGTTAATGTGGTGGGTTTTGTTACAGTTGTAGCCTTGCTTTCATTCTTGATCAAAATAACATTCCTTTATGAAATTCAACAAAGGACGTGAACAAGCTGCATGCTGCATTTCTTTGAAAAAGGGTATAATTAGATTGTGATGGGAATATGGTTTGTCTTTCCCATTTAGCATAACTAGTATTATAGTGACCATCCAAAATTGTCTGGAATTACTGTTAGCTTCTCACATGCTTATAGACAACCTGCAAGACAGAAAGGTCTGCAGGCTACTTTTTTTCCTGTCACATGATATTTTAAATGATTTCCTGCTGATAGTATGCTGGTTGTTGTTGTTGTTGTTGTTTTAACTTTAAAATGATTGAGATCATAAGTCCTTAACTTCATGTTCATATCTTCTCTCAGCTATTTTGCTAAAGCAGCTTCTGGTTACACTTAGAAACATGAAAGAGAATAGAGAAAGAATGTCTTTCAGCTCTCAGGTGGAGCTGAAAGTATTATTTCATATTCTGAGGGATAGCGAAGGTGATAGCAGAAAAGAGGATTTCACACTGGGATGGCTTGGGGATAGAATAACTCTAGTTTTTGCAGCTGGTAAATAAATATGTAAATTAGCAACTGCCTTGAGTTTAGGATTGAAACAATAAGTGGATGTGATAGGTAACTCAAATGTATAGCTTATAAATCTGAAATTATACAAGCTATTTTATATAAGTATTGAAATCTTTTCTGTCTATGGAAATTTCATGAAATCAAACTGAAATCTGTTCTCTCTAGAAAGTATATTTTCAGTAGATGTATTTAAGCTCTTTAGCATGATTCAGTATACTAAGTGTTTAAATATTCTGATTTTATTTTTCATTTAGGTTGAAGATTGTAAAAATTTCTTTTAAGTGCAAACAGTTTTTTATTCAACTTAGGAAAGAATTGGTGAGTACCATCTTACACTTGGTCTCAAAAAATGAGAACAATGAAATTTCTTCATAACTAAAAGTCTGCATTATACTTAGCATGATATTATGTTGATTCCTGTCTTTAACTGCAATTGAACGTCCCGATTCAACTATATTCTGGCTGTTTCAGTTATCAAATGTGTCATTACAATGTTTTAAATTTTTTTCATTTGATTTGCCTTGTATTTTAGATGCTTTTAGTTTCACATTTGTATATGGGAAATAAAACCTGCTTATTTTAAGACAAATGTAGAAAAGATTGAAAGTAAATTTATATTAGATTTTAATTTCAAAAGAAACCAAGTTAAAATTAAAGGTAGTGCTTAATGCTGCTTCAGTTGTATATACGTTTTGTAAGTAAATGTTTGCTTTATATTTTTCAGATTTAATAATACAAGTCAGTTTTATTATTTATCTTTAAATGGATGAGATGAGAATTTCTTTGCAGTTTTAAATGACATACTGTAATGTTTTTCATGCCTGTTTCTGAATGTGTTAGGAAAAAGTTGAAGCTGTATACAATGACTGTGCACGTTTCATTGCTTGTGGTGTGTGTTTGCTACCACAGCACCACAGGACCACTGAGCATTTAATTCAGCAAGAAATGGGTTGGTCCATGCCTCCAAGAGATTAGAGTCTAAACTCATCACAGACAAATCACTGGGGGAAGACGGATGAATTAATTAAAAGTATGGCTATGTGATTAACTCATCAGATTAGTTAAAAGGATTTTGTGCTATTCTTACTTACAGCTGGAAAGAATGGAAGATCTGAAGTGCAGAGTTACTGAGGAGATAGAAAAGATGGACTCTAGGCAGAAATGCGTCAGGAGTAGTACCAGCACTATTGCAGTTTTAGGGGCAATACAGCTACATAAGAAAGATGTAAGGAGGAAACACCTGTTATGTCAGAACAGGCCAATAGCTGGTGGCTAGTAATAGCATGAAGCCAGGATCGGACTGTGTATCTTAAAAGTCAGATCCTGTAAACTGAGGCCCAGGAGTTTGAAATTTTCACAGATGGAACTGCCTGACTAAATGAAGACACTTAAAGTTGTGTACCAGTTGACGGAAGAGGTTTGACGCTTGTGCTCGGCACAGTGCAAGTAGCTGTCAGTTCAGAAGTGGAGTAGCAGGAGCTGGAACTAAGCAAGGATTTGGGAGCCGTTATGCATGGAAAGAAATTAGTTTTGCCTATTAGATGAAATAAGCAGGAGTAGACATGTAAGAGAGAAAAATAATAATGATGCAAAAATGGGGAGGAGAATATTGCATCATGGTGACACAGATATTTTTTAATACCATGCAGGGGATACAGGCTAGTTCTAGAATGCAAACTGATCTCTGACTGCCCAGGGGTCAAATTTTGTCTTGATACCAATATGTATAATTTCCATTACAGTTACAAGAATTATATATTTGGATCTGAGATGAGAATTTGGCTATTTAATTGGAATTAAGAAATTTTGAACTCCACTTACTGTTCTTTAAAACAGAACTTGAGGAAAAAGTTGTAGTAGCAGAGTTAAGGAAAAAGAGCCTTGAAAATTGAGACGGGTAGATAGAAAATTTGGGCAGGTTCTGCATTTGAGTGTTTTCTGCATTCCAGCATATAAATGAGGACAATATAAAGATAGCTTTCTTATCTTGTATTTTCTGTGCCTTTTTAATACCCTGCATACTGTAACTTGCACCAGACTGTAGCGTATATATAAGTAATGTCATTCGTCTTCTGAGACATCTAAGCCAACAAATGACAAAGCCTCATACTGTTGTTGTGTAAACTCTGTGCATCAGATGAAAACTGATGGCAAGAACTTCATTTTTGTTCATTCCAAGTGATGAATATCTTAAGCTGAAAGCTCAAATTTGGCTTCCAAAGAAGGCATTGTACTTAAAACTCGTTTGTTTGAATGATACCTAATATTAAAATTATTATTTCCAGAGTTAAATTCCCTTAATAGACTCTTAGGATAAGATTCATCTCACCTAACTTCAGCTTCAGTTAGGTTAAAACAACTTGTTTTGTTTCACAATAATTAGCTAACCAAAGCTAATCATTAGACTTCCTCTGTAGTAAACAGACACCTGCAAAGGGTGAAGCATCCTGCATGAGTTGGAAATACATTTGAGGATGGGTTAAGTTGCTCTCTGGTGTATGCTTACATTTACTTTCACCTTCCTTTAACAAAATAGGGAGCCTAATGGCTCCTTTTAGGTAGCAGAAACCAGGTGAAATGACTCTACCGTTGCTTATTTGGTATGTAAAAATATCCTTGGTCTACTGCTTTGTGTAGCTTATTAAAACAAAATAAAAGTACTGATTTATGATATGTCGATGAACATACATTCATGATATGTTCATGATAAGTTTCAAAGTTGCGTGTAAATATATAAAAAATAGTACACTTGAGTTAACCATAGCTATTCTGATGCAAAGGTGAGGTGCTTTAAGATATTAAATTAGTGGTCTTGGGAGAGGAATTTTTCTTTTTTTTTTTTTTTTTTTCCCAGACTGCTATACTTACTGTTTTTAAGTAGTTCTTAACAGATATTTTTCAAATACCTCGAATGAGTGTGTAGAGCTTTTAATTGCAACTGTACTCAAAAGTGCAAGTACCTTATCTGTTAATCGCCTATTAAGCTTATTCCCTGACTTGGCATTGCTTAGAGGCATCAACAAGCAGGGAATTATTTGCCTACTTTTAACAGATTATATCTGTGTTTAAATAAATCATTTAACGGAAGTCAGATGAAGCAAATAAATGTCAAAGTCTGTTATTTTCACTGCTAATGTAGCATGTTCTTGAATTGAAGTTGGTTGTGTATTCTGTCAATTATGTGACTAGAGCACGTATTCCAAGTGGATTTTCTTTTCATTGTTTGTTTGGGATTTTGGGGGAAAGAATATTATCCATACAATTTTTTCAATTTTTTCAATTTTTCAAAATTTTCAATTTACAGTCTTGGAAGCCCTCTAAGCCAGGTTATTTTTCAGTGATTATTTTTCTATACTGGATTTTGCACCACTATATTTTTGCTTTTTCTCCTGTTCCATATGTTACTTCCCTTATGTGTTTTAAAATTGTTGTAGTTCAAGAATTATTCAGTATTTTTGTATCTCTCTGTGTTTCTCTAAGCTTCTCTGTTTTTGGTTAGTTGCACCCTTGGCTGTTGTAATGTCAATAGTTAGCATCACATTCTTAATGCTGTCCAGTGTACTTTAGCAGTCTTGATTCTTTGACAGCAAAATAAACTGTTCAGCATGTTCCTTTGCTGTTTTAGAGCTCAAGTATCTGCTGGAAAAATCACTGGAGTCCCTAACAAAACAGTATTGCGGATTTTGTCGCTGACCTGGCTTCAGCGTGTTTATTAAAAAAAAAAAAAAAAAAAAAAAGTTTTTATTATAGATTGTGTATCTGAAGTTTGCACTTTGAATTTTTTCTCCTTGCTATCCCTCAGAAGGAAGCTGGGCTAGATTCGTGAAGTGATACATGGGTTTATCTGTCCAAATATGTACTTGAACTTAAATAACACTGGCATTCATTAGATGCCTAGTTGATTGTTGCCTAATCCTATCTAAGTTTCTGCCCCTGGGCTTTTGCATAAAGTGCTGATACTGCTGGCACAATCCGTGCAGCACTTAAGCTTCCAAAGGACTTTCTTCCACTCTGTGGGGGAAAAGGAACATCTTGGGTCTCTGGGAGCATGTGCTTATAAAATTTTAGTCTTTTTGTCTCTGTCAGTAAACATGCGCATGAGGGGAGGGTACAGATTTTTGTTTTGTTCTGGCATTTTTGTTTGTTTATATAAAGGGAGAGAGACCCCTAGAAAGTATGCTTTTTAACCCAGCAGTTACTCTCCTAAGAAGTGAGAGATCTGATTTGAAGTCACTGCCTCAAATCAGGCGAAGGAAGGTTCGAATGAATGTCCCCACCCAAGGTGAATGCTCAAGGACTGGGCTGTTGTATGCAAGAAGTACACCAATATCCACGCTTCCATTCTTCCAACTGTGACTCCCCCAAACAGTCTTCTACCACTGTCTCAGGAGACTTAATACACTGAAATGTCTGTATGTCATACCAAAATTGACCCAGCCCTACTATTCTTCAGGGAAATGTGGCCAACCTACCCTAAGGGCTGTTACCAGTCAGCCGTAGAGCCAGGGCTTACACCCCAGAATGGTCAGCAAAGATAAGTTTCAAGGGCCCAGCTCACGTCTGGATTTTGCAGAACCCACGGTGGTAGGAAAAGGGTTGGTTCACTTAGGAGCCAGTATCTTACACTCTACTTTAGCCTAAAGTTTTGATTCCTGTCTGTAATTGAGGTTAAGGGTAGGTTCTGAGAATCAGTTCTCTACATTGCAATGAAAGCCTTAAAAGCTATGAATAGAACTATTGTTAAGGTACCTTAAAGCTCTATCACACCAAGTTCCTGTGAAAGTGCTGTTTCGCATTACAATTAAGCTGATCTAGCTGCAGCTCCTTTTCATCACCCATTACCAGCTCTTCCTTCATGATTCATGTCTGAGCCAGTGATCAGATAATCATATGGTTATAGGAGAGTTGGATCACCTCGTTCTCTGGAATATAAACCGAGGGGAGCAGGATTTCTCCCCCACCCCAGCCTGTGGTTATAATGGTTTAAGTGTGATGTAAACATGCATGCTCACCAGCTCACATAACTTGTCAAATTCTCTTTCCAACTGTGTAACGGCTGGAAAAGCATTAGTTGTGCTACATCATGAGAACTTTTCACTGGAATCTAAAATCTTTGTTGCATCTAGATGAGGCAGTCCGTAATTTCCCATAGTAGGATTTCCCATAGTCTTGTAGGATAGCAGCATGAAAAGAAGGAGGTTGTTTACCATAGTAAGCACACTTACATTGTTTATTGGTTGGGAAAGCCTTTTGTGACTGAACAGCTAATGGACTTCATTTCTGTTATCTTGCTCATGACTTGTAAGTACTTCTGTAAACATCTTTAATAAAAAATACATGGGAAGATGTATATATGCAATTCTTGTAAATTGAAGTAAAATACCGGTTTTTAGATTCTTATTTCTTGAGTTTTGTCAAAAGATATTCAGAATTTACTGTTTACTTTTGAAATCCAGTTTTTTCTTTACCCTAATTTCATCGCGTGACGGAAAGTACAGAATCTGTCTTAGCCAGTAATGATAATGACTGCCCAGCTGCAACACTGGGAGAGGCATTCCAGATCTATGCCCCACTATCCCAGCAAATCTAAAAATGAGCAGGCCAGCAAAGAAATATCCTGATAAAAGAGTTTACTGCTAAATAAAAACAATTAAAATGTGCTAAGCATCATGGAGGATTTGGTACTGTGAAGAGAAAACAGTGCTGATGTCTTCTGACCTACAAAGGTTGTAATCAAGCTCCCTCAACAGGCAGACTGGCTTATCTTGTTCGCACTTCTGCTTGTCTCTCCGTCACCAAGAACCCAATCAGTCATTTAGAGTTAAGCGTATTAGTTGTTCTTGAGATGAATACCTATTCCCAATCTTTAAAACAGTCACATGTGCATACTTGCCAGCTTACTTTCCCTTCTCTTCTAAACAGCTGGGATTAAATTCCTCATCTCAGCTGTAAAAATCTTGAAAAGGGGAGGCATGTTGCCTTCAAGTTCTTCAGTCACAGTCACAGAAACTTCTTAATGTAGCTTGGATCTTGCCTTTTGGGAATGTCTGCTTTCTTCCCAGCTAGACCTTTTTCAACATCACTAAACACAATGTTAACCTATGAGCAGGCTCTTCATTTAAAAAAGAAAAAAGGCTATAACTTTTAAAAAGAAAATTCCTTTTGAGACAGCTCTTACAGTTATTTTAAAAAGGTTTTATAACAACCTAATTTATAAAATTAGAGAGCCACTTTAAAAAGCATTGCTCCTGAAAATTTTTGTAAAACCAACAGTAATTATCTTAGATTAATTTCAAATGTAACTGGGAATAATTTTTACCTGAAATCATTTTTTCTCACTTTCAGCATGAATCTAGAGAAACATTACTGGGATTCAATATGGTGAATTATCGAGCATGTAAGAATTTGTGGAAAGCTTGTGTTGAGCATCACACGTTCTTCCGTTTGGACAGACCACTGCCCCCTCAGAAGAACTTTTTTGCACATTATTTCACTTTGGGTTCAAAGTTCCGGTACTGGTAAGTGCTGATTTGAAATATATGGGGAAGAACATAATAGAAGAGGTAACTCATCAATAAAAGTAGGGAATTACTGAGTATCTTTATTAAAAGATGCCATACGTTGAGTAGTTTTTGAATTCTGCAACTGTCCCCCTTGTGCCTTGGCTTCAGCTTCTGATGTCAGTAGTTTTCTAGACCATCTTGGAAATATTATTGTTGTATTATTAGCAGTTGTTACTAAACTGATACTTTGGGATTGTCTCACAGGCTGCATGTCTTTGCCTATGAGAAAGAGCTGCATATCTGCTGGGTTATGTTAAACTTAAAAATGTTGCCTCAGAACTTCAAAGTCTTTGGCCTGGTGTTTTTGAAAACTGATGGAGCTAAGATCTTGTATGCAGCAACATGGACAAAACAAACCTAAAGAAAGATCAAATAGGAGTCAGCAGGGAGAATCTTGTCCAAGTAAAGTCCATTTAAGCTAGATGCATACAAATAGACAACTAGATTAAGACAAAAGGCATGCATGTTCCACACCAAAACCAGAAGTTTAGAAAATAAGGGTGAAACGAAGTCCCTAATTTTTAAGAGTGAATTTGACATAATAGGCAAAAAACTTAGAGATGCAAAGAATGATAGTAGAATAACTGTGATTTCCAAATGTATTGTAATGATAGAGTAGTTGGTGTTGGTTTTTCAGGTGCTTTCTTTGAAAGAAGGCTCAGAGTTAAGCAAGGTAAGTGAGTTAACTGTCTCTGCAAGTAATGCAGAATTCCTGTGGTTTAAATTGTTCCTAAATTGGAGAAGTAATTGTGAAGCCTCTGTGGATCATCTGTGTAGAATGGCAACAGTGTCTGTGACATACAAAGGGAGATGATGATGATGAAAAGCTAGAAAGCACAATAGCAGGCTATTTCTGTTACACTCGTGAACTGAATAAATGTTTCAAGAGGAAAGTAATTCAGAGACTAAATTTTTGCACCATCTGTTCCTTTAACCAACAATCATAGCACCCATTTCAGAAACAGCATTCTGCTGTTCTGAACAGTATTCAAGAATTGTTTCAGTGTTACTGTAGTGAATTTGGGGAGCTTTTTAATTTCTATGAAGATTTTGAATTGAATCTATTGTGGTTATTATTGTAGAATAGTTCTTTGATAGCATTCAACTTAATGTAAGATAAAAAGGGAAACTGTATAAAAATGAGGAAGGTCATTAAAGTTAATGAAGCAGCTAAAAAGCTAGGATTTCTGTGGGTATCTTGAGAGGTTGTTTAGAGACAGCGTAATAGTAGTAACATGATATACACTGAGAGATTAAGAGCACGGGGCTTTGTTCAGTTGGGTAAAAAGGAAGCTAAGGGAGGATTTAGTAGCAGCCTAAAGCTACTTCAAGGACGGTTACAGAAATGATGGAGCCAAGTTCTTTCTATTAGTGGCAGGTGATATGAAAAAGGGCAACAGCCGCAAATTTCAGCTTGGCAGACTCTAGATGGACATTAGGAAAAGCCTTTTTTTCTAGGAGGATAGTGCATCACTGGAGCAAGCTACCCAGGAGAGGTGGTAGAATCTCTGTCTTTGGAGGTTTTCAAAACTTGTCTAGACAAAGCCATGGCCAGACGTGATTTTACTGTTACATTTAAGTAGAATTTCCTGTATTTCAGTTTGTCCCCATTGCCTCTTGTCTGGCTCCGTCTTCCTTACACCCTCCTGTCAGGTATTTATACGCATTGGATCTTCCTGAGCTACTTTATCCTAAGGCTGAACAAAAACTCAGCTCTGTCAGCCTCTTCTTGTATGTCAGAGGTCCCTTAACCATCTTCGTGTCCTTTGGCTGAACTTGCTCCAGTATGCCCATGTCTCTCTTGCTCTGGGGAGCCCAGATCTGGATGCAGCACTCCAGATGCAGTCTCACCAGTGGTGAGTAAAGGTGCTTTCCAGCCACTGGGTCCCCAGCCTGTACTGACACATCCTTCCCCAGGTGCAGGTCTTTGCATTTTCCTTCGGTGAACTTCACAACTCCTGTTGGCCTATTCTTCCAGCCTTCAGGAGTCATTCACTCATCCAGTAGTCAGATTGTGGAATTCTTTACAAAAGGATGTTGTGGAGGCTAGAAGTCTAAATGAATTCCTAAAAGCAAGTAGAAAACAGATGAAAAAGTCTTTTAATGGCCACTAACTAAAATGTGGTCCAGTACGTGACTTGGAAAGTTCCTAAGCTGCAGACTGCTGGAAGCCGGAGTATATACAGGGAGAAAAATCATTTATCTGTTTGCCCTGATATGATTCTGATGTGCTTATCTAATTTCTTAATGATAGTCTACTTAATTAAATAGCAACTTGAAAGTTTTTGTCAAACCTTAAGGAACCAACCTCCAAATACTGATACAGAAATGAATTGCCAGAAATGAGTGCAACAGCTGAGACTGTGGTCCAAGTTTAGTGTTCTCTGATCTAGTCACATAGTCCTCTGAAGTTAAAATCACAGTATTGCATGTGATATGAGAGCTGGCACTAAGAAACTGCTGCTGAGTCACTTAATGTCATCAGGCACTTAACCCAGCTTCAACAGCACGTCCGTTGCCATCAGTGTGTACCGCAAACGTGCCTTTGGTGGTGTGGCAACTGCATCAATTTCAAAGTCCTTGTTGACAACACACAGCCCACACAGGTACATTCTGTACAGCAGCTGCTTGGCAGTATCTTCCTCAGAAGAAGGCGGCAGTATCTTCCTTACTCAGAAAACAACAGTCTTCCTTCTCGGGTCAGCAGTTGACACGAGCGAAATACTTGCTGCCTTTTTCCCAGAAGAATCTGCTGCTTTTTCTTGTGAGGAAGGACGTGCTGCCCAACATGAAATCAACCAAACATATCCTTATGGATGGACATGCTGGTTTGATTCCTGTGGCCAACTATATATTTAGATGAGAAGTCATCGTGTTTGGACAAGGCTGTTTTCTTCAATTTCTTTAACCGGTTCTGCTATAGCAGAAGCTTGGAAGCAGTGAGATCTGGGACTTGAGCAAGAATAACCTGCACCACCACCAAGGTCCTACTCTAAGAATGTGCCTTTTCTGTTGCTCCTCACCTGTTTCCCTAAAGGAATCATTTTTAAAAAAAATCTGGACTGTCTGTCTTATGGTGAAATCCAGGATACACTGACGGTCTTGTTACCTAAAGATTTTGCTCAACGTAGTGCTTGTGTTAATTGCAGGAGGCAATTCAGGAATTAGCCTAGGAGGAGTACAGTTGAGATGCTGTTACTTTTAATAGTGGCTATGACAAGGGAGATTATAGTGTTAAGTGCTTTCCAAAAGATGAAAGCAGAACTTACATACTTGCTTTGGGTAGAAAAAAAAAATATGAAGCTTTGTTATACTTAATATTAATTAGTCTTTGTTACAGTCTGACTCTAATGGGAAAGACGACCTATACTTCTAGTACTTACCCAAATGCTGTCTTAAGTTGCACTGTACTAGCTAGCACACTTGTTTCAACATGACTGAAAACAGTATATTTTGTTTTGTTCAGATGGTTCGATTTTAAGCAAGAAATTGTTGTCCTAAGTTTGTTGCATTTAGTGGTTTGGTTTTGTTTTGTTTTCCAGTGGGAGAACAGAGGTCCAGTCTGTGCAGTATGGTAAAGAAAAAGCAAACAAAGACAGGGTATTTGCAAGGTAAGGAATTTACATTTGTACAGAATTTAATTATGGCCATGTCTACATCTGCTAAATTGTCAGTAGTAATTTGCTAGTAGTAGTATTCTGATATGCCAGTTGATTTCAGCAAGTCTTCTGTTTGTACATCTTAAGATGTTATGGGGGGTGGTGGTGGGGAAATCACTGTTTTCTGTTTGTGAAAATAAAGAGCAACCTTTATCTCCTATTGCTGGTAGCATACCTTAACCGTATTGAAGAGTTTAATTTTGATGCCTCTTTGAGGACAGTGGGGGAGAATCTTATGACAGAAAAATTAATAAGGACATGCCTTCATATTTTCTCCTTTTATGTCTTTTCAAAGAGAATCAGAATTGCCTTCCATCTGTGTAGTTTGTAACACAGTGAGGACTAATACATATAACTCTCCATTGCAGAGAATGGTCTCTTTAACTGTACTATTAAAACAACAAGTTAATGGATATGTTTTATCACTGATAGCCTATAACTGTATGTACATACTTCCTCTGGAATTGGCTACTGTGAGTGCCTGACTTGGTGAGAACAGTTTCATCACTAATGAGTTTTTTTTACCATGAAAATTTTGACTGAGAGCGAGCTGCTTCTGAAGAGACTGTCACAGACTACTTGGCTGATGACAGAAGCTATTATTTAATGTTGTGTTCAATTTCTAGAAGGGATGATAGGTTTAGTGATTATAAGAAAATAGATTTAACTCTTCAGTCAGAGTATGTCATAATATTCAAAGGGATAACTGCTGCTGCATCCGATTTGGCAGTAGGGTCTGATCCTTTGCGTGTAATACAAAGAAGCCTCATGAGCAGGGAGCATCTTCTGCACTGTTTTGTACTTAAGAAAATTTTACTGAGCCGGGGAATGTCTTTTAGCAATTACCTGCCTGCTCATAGTAGCAAACATAGTAACCTTTCTCAGGTACCTGCAAATGCTATTTTTCAGAGCATTTGTGAATTCTGCCCTGATTTCCCCCCCCCCCCCCCCCCCCAATGAGGCAACAAATTGGCCTCCTTCATCAGAGGACTTTCTGCCCAATTTCAGATATGCTACAGGTCATGGCAACAGTAGAATTGTGAAATACATTAACATTGGTAAAACTGAGTTTCTTGTGGTTGGTCTCAGAAATGAATAAGTATAGCTAATAATTAAACAACCGAATCATTAATTTGACTATATTTATGCTGATCACCTCCCCCCCCCCCCCGTATTCTTTTATTTTCCTTTTTTTAGGTAGTATTTCTTAAGTCTACTTCCATTTTGCTTTTTTTCTACTCTACCCCTTCTCCCCCACCTCGCTTTTTCCCCTGTGCAACATAATGTGAGTTTTTAGCTGGACAAACCATAGAAACCCCAGCTCCATAGTAGAGGGATTTGGGGGGCAGAAGTGCTGTGACCTATTTGTTCAACAGGTAAATTTTATAGTACTAGTTCGTTGTGTGTTGTAGACTTCTTTTGTTCTTTGTATTTAATTTACTTTGGGGCCTGGGTTTGATTTTTATTTTGGGGAATTTTTTTAGCACTCAAAAGGCAACTACCAGCACTGTGACTACTGAGCTGTCCAGTATTTATTTATGTGATGGTTATAAATTAGTTAAAAACTATGTATTTCTCACTGCACTTTGAACTTGGCAATTTCCCACAACTAAGCAGAGTGGGGAAGAGAGCCTGGCCTTGGTTTTGAGAAGTATATACATTGTTTTAGAAGCTGTTATTCAGTAGGTGGCACTCTTCCCTTTGAGTCAAAACTGAACAAGTGGTGCTGAAGTCGTTAGTCTTTTGTAATATATACTCTGAATGAAGTTGAAAGCTACGGTTAGGACTGCTTTGGTGTTTTCTCAAGTCTTCAGCTTTTTTTTTTTATTGTTATTTAATAAGACACTCGACTCTTCTGTCCTCAGTAATTACATTTTCTGTTGTTGCTATATGTCTTTAGGTAGAGGAATGCAGCATTCTTCCTTACTTGCCTGTTGAGCTCTTCAGTAATGTTGATGACTGATAAACCTCTACATGCATGCATGCATATGTCAAAGTGGACTGAATTTAGTGGCATGCAGTAACAAATACGCCTAGAAAGGCCTTTAGTAGTTCATCTGGTTCTTCCTTCTATCCTCCCCATCACAGTGCATGATTAATGCATTCTGAATTATAAAGGTTTTTCTTAATATCCTCAAGGGTGGAAAAAAAATGAAATGCAAGACATTACCATGTAGTCCAAGGAGCTTAATCTGAGAACTGTATCTTTAAAATTCTTGTCTACTGAACATTTACATTTCAAGTTGTAATACTGAATAGATCTTAGCCCTTCCATAGTCACACAGAGGCTAAATTTTGCTTTTTAAGGTTTTCCTGGTATGATATAGGTTTTGTTCCTGGAACCTGCCTTTCTCTTTTTGAGCGCATCTTTCTCAGACACAGTAATTGTTTTGTGTAGCAACTTCTTAAGGATGTGTGGTTCTGTGGTTCAAATGCACACTTCTTAAGGTGTGGATTTGTTTCAGTTGCTTCTGCTTTTGAAAGTTCCTTAGGTATTTGTTGCCTTTTGTTATGGAACTAGGTGCATGCTAGCATCACAGTCAGGACTTCCTTGAGAATTAAGTGGCCACATCAAAAAATTGAATAATTGCTGCTGGTATGATTACCATGTCTGAAAATTTATTCAAGATCCATTATGATTAGCAGGAAAACTCCCACTGATGTTCAGTGACTGTCCTGATAGGAAAAAAAAAAATACTGGGTTGTTTCTAGATTTTTTTTTTTTTTTTTCTAGAGCTATCCAGATTTACCCTCTGTTTTTCTCATCTATATCTAACTAAAAATTGCTTTACTGAGCTAGTACTGTCTAAGCAAAGCTTTTGAATTATTTCATTGTAAGAGAACAATAGATACTTGCGTTGAGATGTTATTTGAACAGTCTACTGTGTCTACTAGTCTACACTAGGAAATGATAATTGTTACAAGTAATGATCTTTTAGCCTTCAGATACTGAATAGAACATAGATCCAGAACACAAAATGTGGAAATAAAATTTCCTGGCATCCATTCAAAAAAAACAAGCAGGTATAACCTAGGATTGGTAGGTTTAGCTGTTTGTCCTCAGGACTTTGCTTTAAATGCAGCTGAAGTAGTATTCAGGTTTTTTGGTTTTGGGTTTTTTTTTGCCATAAAAACATTTAAAAATTAAATTAAGAATCTGAATCTGTTGTAAAGCAGGTAGCCTATATAAATTTGTTAAATATTTTTGTGAGTGCTCTTTCTTAATATTCATGCAGCCCTGACTTAAGCATTCAGACTACTGCTGCAGTTGTGATTTTTCCCATCTTCATTATAGGAGTCTTTCACTTGGCTTCATTTGTTGCAGGATATTCACAAACCAAGAAAACTGTAAGAATTCCCAGGAATAGAATATCAGTAGATAATACAACTGAAGAAGTTCTATCAACTCATGAATTGAGAGATTTCTTAAGGAGCGTTGCTCTCTCTTAGAGTTCTTGCAAAATATTCGAACTCTGTTCATTTCTGCTGGTATTTACTGGAGAAGGTCATTTAGTCGTACTGCCTGACAGCGAGTAGCTGTCTCTGTCAGTTACTTGTATTTCCAAACTCCATACCATGAAGCTAAAACCTCTGCTTTCAGAAATCCAATCTAATTGCTTCAATCATTACTTGGTTGTTTTAAACTGCATCTGGCATTTATGGTATACCTGCACGTTTATATATAATTTCAGTCTGTCTCTGCATCTGAAGCAGTTTTGCTGAGAAATATATTCCCTGTAGTGATTGTCAAAATATGAAGTAAGCTCCAGGTTATGCTTTCTTTTGGGGGACGGCAATGGTTGAAAGGGTTCCCACCTCAGTTCCCAAACGCTACCCTCTTTCCCTTTATCCCTCTCTTTTCTAACTCCTGCGAGAGTTTAGCTCTTTGGCAGCAGGATGCAGAACAAGTTCAGTCTTTGAAAGCTTTTGTGTACTGTAGCTGAGCTAGTATCGTTTGGGTGTTTGCTGGCTTAGCAATTCATGCCGCTTTTTAGTTGCGTTATGTAATTTCATCCCCACCGCGATATTTTGGCTTTTGTATGACGTGATATCACAACACATAAGACTATGACTTGTCTTGATTTGGGGGCAGCTAAGGCTTTTGGTCTCTGTGCCTGTTCAGATAGATAGGACTTTTTAGGAATATGTCTCTGCAGGTGCACCCCTAATATTAAATTTTAAATTAGTTTTCTCTTTTAACTAGCAATGCCATATAATGGGGTGCAATAGAAGCATCCAGACTGAGAATTCTACTAGAGCAGAATTTAATATTTCAGTGTTTATCAAAGCCTTTCAAAAGTTTTTACAGCTTACTTCCCCCCTCCCATCTCCTTAGCTGCACTCTGTCATGAGAAAGTTATTTGAATAGTGTAAAGAATTAGCAGTACAGAAGAAATTTGCACGAATATTCACAAGATAGCTAAAAGTGAATCAAAAATAATTTATTGTTAGCTATAAAAGTATTGGCAATGAGAACTAGTACCAAAAAGCCACAGCACTGAGAAGTTCAGTGCTGCAATGTGGTAATTTTTTCTTTGAAATTTCTGCAAAGACAGGAAACGGAGGCAACAAACACGAGTGGGTGGGACTCTGAGGTTAGCACGGTTAATAAAATAATTGAAACTAACCTTTGGTGATAAAAGCTGCAGCTGTTTATGATGGTAGTGAAGTATAGTTTCTCAAAGATCAAACCCTATCCACAGTAAATAAGGTGAGTTTTCTTAACATCGAACTTTTTGATGGGGAAAAAGATGATGCTTTGCTCATTTTAAAGTTGTGGTTATCTGTTGCACGGATTGAGGAAGTTCTTCAAAACTGAGTAGTTACAAATTGTAGCTTAGGACAATGAGGTGGGTTTTTTTGAAGAGGTCAAAAACATCATTTTGGAAAAACTTGTTTTTTCCCTCCCCCCAGTCTTTTGTGTCTCTTCATAATTTAATTTCTGTTTTATAAAGACAAGAATAGTGCCTTTTTTTTTTTTTTTTTTTTTACTGTTCTTAGGCAATTTTAAAAAAAGTCTTTCCTATAGTCCACTTGCTGATTTTTCAGCGAAAGCGAGTAAGGTTCAATAGCTCCCTTTACATGTCAGTTAGAAAATACTGTATCTTCCTTCCTGTATTTAGCTAATAATACCTTTTGTTCACCAGCATTTTCCCTTTAGCTAGTCGTTTGGCAGTAGAATCTACCTCTTGCCAGAACTGTCTTTTGGTGCTCTTCTGCTGGCTGCAAGCTTATTTTCAGCAAAGTCCAGCTAGTGATAACCTTTGATTAATAAAAGAATAATGAACAGATAAATTATTAGACATGTTGTATTTAATTTCTGCTGGTTTCTTGTTATTTTACTTTTTCAGAACTATTCAAACATGCTACCGGTGTGAAGAAAAATATCAAAAGTTGAGTTGTTCCCCGTTGAACCAAATTAAACAAATTCAAATGTTAGTTTAACTCGCATGATATCAAGCTAATTATTTTTGAATTAAATGAAAACTGTTTAAATAGTGATATATACAAGGATACTGTATGTCTTATTCCGCAGGAAATGAAAAATTGATAATATTTTGCCTGTTTCAAAGTATCAATATACTTTTAGAATTTTTCAGCTGGCATAAGGCCTGAATCACTAATGTTTAGAATAACCTATCTCATTTATCTGAAATTTCTGTAAGCTGTTGTGTGGTAAGTCTTTAGAACAGCAAAACAGTGTGCAATGCATGTTCGAAACTGCATGAGAGTCAAAAACGAACAATAACAACAATGATAAAAAAAATGCACACACACCCCAAACATACATAAAACACCACTCCTTTAGTATTGAACAAATGCTGTTGGTATTAATAAGACACAGATGTTCCTGCATGTGGATATAGATTATTCAGTATGACACTTGGTTATTATTTTAGACTTTTTTGGTCATATTGAGGACAGTCTGCTAAAGGTGGTATGCCACAGGCTTGTGTTGAATTTAAATTCCATGAGAAGTGAAAATATGTCTGTGAGTAAAGTTCTCATTTTCAGAAGGATGCACTTTGAGAAATTAAGGAACTGCTGACACATGAAGCTTCTTGTTTCTGGACTTGCACTTTCAGTAAATCTGTAAGGTATTAATGGTGAGATAAAGAATAGTTACCACATCCCTGGATGACAGAAAAGCAGAAGTTATTTTGTGATACGCATTTATGGAACTGGGGAAAGGAATAGAGGAGAGAGCTGATACAGAAATACGTTGTCACCTTATTACGCAAAGTTAGAGACTACTGATGAAATTGAGATATCACTGGAGTAAAAGAGGATTGGGTAATGATACAGGAGAAAGTGAATTATATGGGACCATCAAAGTAGTAGAAGTAAAAACTCACTCATGCAAAATGCAAGGACATATTGTTTACAAGAATTTTTGTTGTTGTATCCAGCAAAAAATCTGGATATGTTTAGTCACAGGATGACCAAGTAATCCATGTGATGCTACTACGAAAAAGGCAACCAGAATTCTTGGATGCATCATCTGAGGAGTCCCAGTAAAAAAGGGAAACACACTATTTCATGAGAGATTATGAATATAGTCTCATCTCTGCTCAAGAAAAATGAGGAAAAAAATGACAGAAGAGAAGAGTAGGTATCCTGGGATGACTGGAGAATGAGAAGAAAAAGAGTTTCCTCAGTACTGAAAAATGACAATCCATAGAAAATATTCTTTTCGTATAAAAACATGGGGATACCCACTTTTAACCTGAAGGACATTTCTAGCACAAAACCAAATGAAGTCTGGAAGTTGTCCAGGAAGAAGTTTAAAGAGGATGATTTTATCTGCCTTATTGGAGTCAAAACATGCACTGGAAGAAAGCATGTCACCCCAAAGAAAATCCCTGAGGGAACAAAGCCCAGCAGCTATGGTGATGGTTACCCTCCTTTGAGTTCTCCAGATTCTTTCGGAGTTTTTTGGACTGATGTTTCCATCTCTTTGTTCATCTATTAATCCTGAGATGGCTGAATAGTTTTATTACTTAGACCTTTCTTCATTTCTAAATTCAGACCTCTTGGTGACTACTGATTGACTCAGATCCTCTCTTTGAGGCATGGGAAATGGCTAATGAAGTTTAAGAGTTTCTTTTTCCATCTTCCCTGTCTCCTTCCCAGCTAACAGTCATCAAATACTATACACCTAAGTTATCCAAATGGGCCAGTTAACTTGAATAACAGAGTTGTCAAATGATGTTCTAACATCAGAGGGATTGATGCTCTTGTGCAAAGTCCAGAAAGTAGAGTGCAGGGTGTTGAGGAAATGTAGCACTGTCAATGTAAACATAGTTTTGCATTATACGTTTACTTTCTTCCATATAGTTTGGATTCCTATGATAGACCATCTGCAGTTTCCTGTTGTGCATTTTATATAATTTTGTTCTTACCTCCTATAATTTTTGGTCAGTCATTTTACTTTTTTCTTCCAGGTCCCCCAGTAAACCCTTGTCACGGAAATTAATGAGTGGGATGGACTGGGAAGTAGTGAGTAGGAACTCACTGTCTGATGACAGGTTAGAAACCCAGAGCCTGCCGTCACGATCTCCACCTGGAACCCCAAATCAGTAAGTAGAGTGGACACTTCTCCCTATGGAAGTGACTGTCTGCCTCTAATGAAAGTAACCTACTGGTGTGATAGAAAAATTAATGCATTACGGAGACAAACTTCACAAAAATATGTGCAGATTAGCTCTCTGGAACATTTACCTTCTCATGAGATAAACTATTTGAGGGTGAATTCTCATTCTAGGTGCTTCTCATTCAACCTATATAAAGTGTAAGATGTAGCACTTCATCATAGTTTTGAGAATTTCTTTGAGTTTTCTACAGCATAGTTAAAACTAAATTATTCGTTTGGCTGAGGGGAGGGGAAAATAAAATCTGTGTAATATTTTAGAAGTAATGATTCTGGATATTTTATTCATAGAATACTACTATTTTTTTTTTTAAATAAACGTTGGAGAAAGTTACTTCATCAGAAATCCTTGCAGGTTTATCTCCCTCAGTTTGTCTGCATTTCTTTTATTCCTTTCAAAGCTCACACTTCTCACATGATAAAGGTTTCTGTTTTATGTTTATTGTTAGTGAGAAATCATTCCTGATTTCTTTTGGAAAATAACCAGTTTTCCCAGTGTGCTGAAACTGCTTTAGAATCAGTATTATCCAATTTTATATTGCATAAATCCTAAAGGTTTAAGATCTTTCGCATTGCAGCATATTATTCAAAAGAATGTTGTTGTAAGCATCCATAGCACTTTAAAATGATTAAAAACGTTGTGTAATGATAATGCTTATACCTTAACATAAAAAATCATGCAAGTTTCAAAGCATTTTAAGAATAATACATATGTCACTATGCTAATTTTCAAATGGGAAAATTGGGTCACAGAAATGAAAGGGCTCTAAGAGTAATGTTTGTGGTTGTTCTGGGAGGAGATGCTAGGGAAGAAATGTTGATCTGGCTGAATCCAGGTTCAGTTCTGTCATGAACTTAACAGAGCCAGGATTTTTCATCTCATTGACTCAGTCTCACTGACAGTCAGTCCAGTAACCTGTTCGTTAGACCATATTACTTTCAGGGTTCTTTAAAAAATAACCAATTTGAAAAATACTAGCCATGTAGTGTTATGAAAATAAATTTTGGGCACTTTGAATAAGAAAATTATGAAGCATAGCATGTTCATTTGGCAAAACAGTTGTTTTAGTGATTTTTGAAACCACAAAGCACAGTATTTCAGAAAAGAATCACTCAAATAGAATTAGTCATTGCTTAAATTATTTAATAAAACTATGATTATGAACATATGCCTGCACTGAGGGGAAAAGCCATTGTTTTAGCATCCCTGTGTAGTGCTGTAAGAAATGTAGATTAATAATGAGATTTTTTTCACACTGCATAGCTATGCTTTCCCTTGTAGTCGCAACTCTGCCTTCACTCAAGAAGGAGCCCGTTTACGACCCTCATCAGTTGGACATTTAGTGGACCATGTGGTTCACGCTTCACCAAGTGAAGTATTTGTGAATCACAGATCTCCATCTTCCACCCAGGCTAATAGCATAATACTGGAATCATCACCGTAAGTGCTGTTGGTTGTTACTGTATGATAGCATGCAGAAATTAAAAATTAAATGATACTGGAGTAAAGGCCTGTATATGACATGTTCCTGGTGCAGGATTGTCATTCATTTTTGTCAGTGTAAATGTAGGTGTAAATGTAGGTGTGCTGTAATATGACCATCACTGGCTGGATGAGGATGCAAATGGTATTTTTGGTAGAACTTTAAGTTGTTTTGTGATACAGGTTTTTAATTCCCATGAGTTTGGAAATTTTGGTTTTTGTCAAGGCACAGAAGTAAAAATGAGCTGTACAAATTACTTAAGAGTCAAAATACATTTTAGGTACCCCAGCTTTCTGAGGTTCTTCGCATGCTTTGAATTTAGTTACAGAATAGTATCTTTAATTTTTTAAAGATAGCACTTTTAATATTTAACTTAGCAGAAAAAAAACTGTGGTACTGCAGATCTACCAGTGCTATGGTGGGCAAAACGAAAAATAGTATTACACATAAAGTTCAGAAGGATAACATAGCTTTTGTAGATGTGAATTACGGAAGGCTTCCTTTCTCATTGCAGCACTTCTCTTGCTTTACGTAGTTGCAATCTAACAGACTGTACACTGGTTTAAAATTAAAATTAATTATTATAGAGGAATGCAAATGAAAGCTTCTCTTAGCAGGAATTTTGTGCTTGTGGGAAAGCACATTTATTTCCAAACAAAAAAAAGTGAGTTATTCAAAGATTTGAAATATTCAAAAAGTAACTAGTGGCCACAGTACAGATGATTTGGAAAAAAGGTGCACATCTTACTAACATTTCTACCATATCTTTCATTATTTATATATACATATAATACTATACCTATCCTCATAATTTTGTATGATCTCTGCAAGCAAGGAAATTGTGCAAATGGTGCAAATAGTTCCCAGCTGAGATCTATAAAATAACACATAATTACATGTTTTTAAACAATATGTGTATCTCAGGAAAAATTATGCTGGGAAGATATTTGGACACTGCTTTAAAACTTTACTTGGACTGTAACTTTCATTTTTTCAAATGTGCAGAATTGTTCATGGGGAAAAAATATTTTTTTCTTTAAGTTTTGTAAAATAATACAAGTTTTTTTTTTTTAATAAAATGCAATAGTTACAACTCGAACATCAGGTAGTTGTTTAACTTTCAGTGTTAAAGTCAGTCTTTTGCCTGATAATACAAAATTCCTTTTCTTCGTGGGCTTTTTTTCACCTATTCACAAGGCAAAGGAGTCTCAAAACCCGAACACTTGTGACTGTTTTCTTATATTTGAATTTTACTGTACTAAGGCTGCAGAGAGTCAGGCGCTTTCTGTTCCAAAGCAATTGAAGCTAGCTAGGAGAAACACCTACCGAACGGTGGAGAGATACAGTTCTTAAGTGCTTTCTCTTCTATTCATATGCCTTTACTCTAAATTACTATTTCAATAAAACTGTAATAAATGTTCCTGACTGTCATTTGGGCTTGTTTATTAACTACCTGATTTCTTGTAGAAGTCACCGTAGAAATGAATCTTAAAAAGAGAGGAAGTGGTTTTGCAAATTAGTTATGCTGCAATGGATGTTCTTTTTCATGATTTTGCACTTTTCATGCTCAAGAAGAAAAAATATTGTTCTTCTGTCACTAAGTTTTGTTTTTCCCCTCGTAGGAAGGTTAAAAGTGGAAGCTAGGCTCCCAGTAGAGGTATCTAACGTAAGATATTTTTAAGAATGAGGATGCTGATTATCAAAAACTTATGAAGTAATATGGATTCAGGGTCTTATGAAAATCTCAGATGGTACATTATTGATTCAAGTTTTGAGATTGATGAAAGAAAAAGAGTCATGAAGTCTGTATTAACTTGTATAATTTGAAATTACGTTGTTTTACAGTCCGAAAACCAATTTCCTAAACATTATGAGCTTTCTGAGTGGGAAAGTCTGAGTAAGCAGTTTGTAAGTTGGGGACTTTAGAATCTCTCTGCTAAATTATTGAAATTTGTATTTATGGATCAAGTCTGTATATGTAAGAAAGTAACATGGCTCGCCTGACAGGCTGTAGGTTAGTAATCTCTTTAAGGATGGACTAAATATAGTTTAAAAAAAAAAAAAAAAGTGTTTCAATGCAATTTAGAAGGATATTGCAGCCTAAATAATGCAGTCTTTAATTCTGTATTTTTGTCTTCATCTGCATGTGCTATTTGAAAGTAAATTGAGATATTTCTGCTTGTAGTTTACTGAGGTAATTACAACCTTAAACTCCAAAAGCCCATGATAGATGTTCAGCTTAATAAACTTACGGGGATGTTTATGAACCTTTTTGTTTAATACGCTAGAAGGTCAGACCGGATATCTACAACAAAAATACACAAAGCTTGTCTGCGCGAGGTTTTGTGCGTTATTTCATTGCTATGCAAATTGCCGAACGCAGGAGCGGGGAGCTGCTCTGCCTGCAAAATAGGCTGCTGTCACTGGGCCCGGGCAGGAAGGGCAAAGCTGGCTGGGCAAACACAAAGCGGGGAAGTTTTTGCCCAAGGCTCGATTGTGTTAGTTCTCACAACTCATTATGTTAATATATTGCGGGAGTTTCATTGCTACTGCTAAAATGCTCTTTTAAGTTGCTTTTGAAATGTTTTCTATAGGTTTGTATGTTCTGTAGGAATTTATTTGTGTTTGTTGACATGTATGTACAGGCGTCTGGTCAAACAGAAGATGCCATCTTTTACTTTTTAGTGGAATTGCTTCTTTTGTGTCTCTATGGATGTTCCCCCCCCTCCTTTTTTTTCTTCCAGGTTAAAACTCCCAGGAATTATCATTGCAGGAAAATATATGGCTATCTTGCCCTTTACTTAAAAGGCTGAATAACCCATGCTGGCCAGACATGAAAGAATAAATACGTAGAGAGTTAAAAAGCTCTGGCTGACCTTTGTAAATCAATAATTTATAGTTGCCTTGAAAATTCATTTTGCAAATGTTGGCAAGCGCCGTATTTTTCTCTCTCTGCAATGGGAAATGTATGTGTTTTTCAAAGTGAAATATTCCTTTTTGCTCTCCGTTATCATGCTTTTTGGAAGATGTTCATTACTTACTTTATATCATTTAGACTTTCCTTTTTACGTGAAGCCATGTATCTGGGATCTGCTGTTCTTTAATTGCACAGAAACAAATTGTACAGTATGGAATTTAATGCGTTATTGCCTTAAGTTTTCTAACTTGCAGCAACATGAAATGTAGTCTGAGAGCCTCACAGTTTTCCATGGCTAAACCAAATCAATTCAGTAAGACAATTTGCGTGATTACTTTTTTTTTTGTGTGTGTGTTTAATCCTACCACTTGCTGAAAATGAAAGGGGCAGTGTCCTCCTCCTGCCTCCTGGGAATGTACTTTCCTCCACTTAAAATTACTGCCCCGGTGCTGAGGCCCACGTTGCTGAACGGGCAGAGGGCGAAGCAGGGTCCCTCCAGAAGGGCAGCGCGTTTTGGGTGCTGGGCAAGCTGCATCAGCCCGGGGGGAGCACCAGAGCCGCTCGAGGCAGCACCCAGCACGCGTGCGGGTGAAAGAGGGAACGGCACCACTGCTTCTCGCGGTGGCTTCTCCTTAGATTTAGCTGTAACCTCTAACTTCATTCTTGGTGGCTTTTGGATTTGCCACTACTATCAGTGGGCTGTTGGCATAAGTAGCTAAATTACTTAATAATGTGTCTTAATGTGGTTGGCAGGGAGAAAAGCATGTAGACTTGCTGGTATTTAGAAACTGGCGTTCAAACTAAATTAATGGGAGCTATGTGCTAACTGCCCTTTTGGGCCTCTAAAAACATTCTTAATTTTTAAGTATAAAGCCGTATAATGAAAGATGAATCATATTTATGTAATACAAATTATACAGTTAAGCTTTTATTCCAAAAGGAGTAATAAAGGAAATTATCCATATTATGCATAAACACAGTGAACATTTTTATTAATTTATGGAACAGTGCTTTGCAGATCTAAAACAGAAATATAAGGTTTCCCTATTTTGTTCTTGGTGATGGTGTTAAAGCTCAACCAAAAAATGTGTTATGAAGCCCATCTTGACAAATATTTTAAAGCTACATGTGTTTCAAAAGGAAATATGTTTAAGCAAAAATAAAAATAAAGTTATCTTGAAATGTATGCATATACTTTAAATTGAAAAATTGAAACTTCAAAACTGTCATCTCCAGTGAGCTTTTCAAATTAGTGGGGGGGGGATATTTGAGTTGACGCATTTGCACTCCATTTATGTATTTTTTAGATCAAAACCCCCAAAATAGCATAGGAATGCAAATTATGCTGCTTGTTTGTTTTTAAGGTTTAAATGGCAGGCATTAATTTAAGATGTGAACTAACTGATTTTCTTATTGGGGAATATATATTAAGAAAGATATCTATTTTAGAAATAAGATTTTATGAAGACTGCAGAGTATAAAAACAGTGGATTTTACAATTTTCAAATATAAAGTGGGTTAAGAGTGCTTAAAACATTTTAAAAAGCAGTCATGCATAAAAAATGAACTTACTAGATCTGTGCGCAGTTGCTTTTCGAGAAGAAAACAGCATCACTTCCAAACATACACTTGAACTTTGCTGCACTACAATAGATTTTTGTAGTTCTAAAAATATATACATATATTCAGCCCTCAGGCTCTGGGTTTCTTCTAGCAACTTGTTTAGTTCACTTGGAATCTTAAAAGAACTGTCAATATCTAATTATTGTTCCGCTTCATACTTTTGTTTTGGCATTTAGATCTCAAGAGACTCCTATAGATGGGCAGCCTCCTGCGTTACCACCCAAACAATTTAAAAGGAACAGTTGGAACCAAATTCATCATTCACACTCACAGCAAGAACTGGATAACCATATTAATGAAACGTTTGATGTTCCTGTGTCGCCTGAAAAATCCACAGTGAGTTGTTGGATCCGGTTTAGTTGTTCTGTTTTTTATCTGAATGATAGTCCTACTTTTCTCAAGCTCGATTCTGATACCTTTAGGAAGTTTTCATGTTTGTGCATTACACTGAAGCATTTCCCTTATGCATACCATCTCTTTGCTAGCTCCCACTGTTTTTTCCCATCTGCAGGAGTAATCCTGTGTCTGTTGTCACGATACTGCATTGGGATGGGTATACAAAACATTTTAGGGATGTCCTTATAACGTTCAGGTGGCTTTTCAGCACTTGCAGAGTGCTCTTATTTGAGGAGTCATTTACCATCAGTGGTAAAGAAGACATTGTAGATAATGGTGCTGGTCTGAAAAAATGTGTTTAATTTAGCTTCTTTCAAAAAGCTGAGCCTAAACCTGAAACTCATGCCTACCAGCTTTTAGAGCAGTTGGGTCAGGAAAGGTTTCTTGAATTCGTTGTAGAATTGCCAGTCAGAATCTCCAAGAAGGAGACGCTCCCAAGAGGCTTGCAGTGAGGAATGTGAAGATCTAAGCAAAAGTTCCTTTTCCACATTTAAGCATGTCCTAGATGAGTAAGCTAGTCAACTGATTATTGTCTCACAGGGGTGAGATCTAACTGATCGTTTTTGTGAGCTTTGTCCCTACGAAAGTTTTCAAATGGTTCTTGGTTTTATACTGATGTGAGGCAAGAAACATTTTGTGGGATGGGAAAACTGTTTAACATCTAGATATAGTAAATACTGTAAAAACAGTTTTACCAACCTCAAGCATTTAAAACTATGAGTCAGGCTCCCCAAACTGATATTTTAGAAATGTCTTTGGGTTGTTTTTATTTGCATTCTGAGCTCTAAGCCTATGATGTTCTCTCAAGCCTCACTGTAAAGTTAAGATTCGCATAAAACTATTTAATTCCTTATGTGGGGATTTAATAAAACACACGAAAGTGAAACTCATAATTTATGAGCATTTTTGCAATGCTGTAAAAGTTTGGCTGTAATTAAATCATGAAACAGAATTTCTAAAAACGTTGTCCTGCTAGTGCTTACCTGAGTCATATTAAAGTTCTTTTCGGTTCTGAAAAATAACACCACCTTACTCACCAAATCTTTCTGCTCTGCATTCAGTTATCTTTCCTGAAATGACAAAAATAACTTCCAGTTGGTTTTTTTTAAACTCCTTTTAGTTCTGCAAAACCAACACAGCTGTGTGAGAATGAGCTAGACTTTTTTCCATGTGCACTGTCAGTGTCATTGTTTGCTATGGTCCAATGCGTTACACTTATGCAGCCCCACTGAAGGCAGTATGCTGTTGTAATTGCAGATCTAATTTGGTCTGCTGATTGCTTTTTATTTTGGGTACTAGAGAAGAAGGAAAGCAGTATGACTCTTAAATTTTGTGAAATTATAAATGTAAGAGTTTGGGGTTTTTTCATAGTTGCTTTCCTGAGCCGAACGCACTTCAGATTCATGTACCGCTAAAATTTCTTCTTCTGTTCCATCGCAAATATTTTAAGGAAAAAATCCTCAACTTTTTGGCTTCATTAAGCTGTCTGATTTCTTCTGTCTGCTGTATGGACAGAGAGTCTATTTAGAATGGTAGTGGGGCAGGCATGGAAATAACAGCTTTTTACTCCATCTGCAATCCGTAAGCATCCACTCTGAGAATGTCCAGCTCAAAAGTACTTGAACACAGGTCAGCCAGGAATCCCTGGAATCAGGTGGGTTAATGGTGGCATACAGGGCTCTCATCAGGGTTTTCACTGTAAACTGCTCCTCAGAACTGGCTGTTAAAATGGGAAATTATTATTCCCTTTTTGCCTGTGGAATGGCGTGGCAGCAGGTGTATCAAACTCTGCAAGTGAGCCCTTGGTGGTTGTTCATCCTGCCCAGGAACCGGAGTCCAGTCCCCTGTGCCAGTGCCTGGGGGCTAAAATGACTGGCATGTGTCTGGGGTTCTTGAGCACCCTTCCTTCTCGTTAGCCGATCTTGTGCTGTTACTCTCTTCTCCTGAATTTTTCAGCTTTTCATTACTATGAATGCATTGAGGATTTTTCTGCTTTGATTTAATCGAGAGCTTAAAATACCCAGAAGTGAGTTAGCTTTTGTGGGTTTTTTTTCTGGTTGTTATGAGCCAAGTTTAGTAGATTTCTTTAACCTATCGATCCTGTAGGTTTTGAATTTTCTTACCGTATAGGAATGTAGGTGCTTTGCTTTAATAAATTTGAATTTTGCTGCCTGTCTGCATGACTCTTTTGCTTGGGTATAATTTGTAACATTGAAAACTTCCTTGCAACAAATATCTTTAATAATCCTTCACATGCTCTAGTGCCATAGAAATACTAGCTGATCTTTGGTCTATGAAGTATATAAGTATTAATGGGAACAAACTAAAAAATCATTTCAATAGTAGTAAGTTGAATTTTCCAGATTTAAAAAAAAAAAAGTAATATTCCCCAGTTTATTGGTCGTTCCTATGATAGTGTTGTCCTGATCAGAATCAAACCAGCAAAAAAAGCTGTAGCTACAGGAAGAGAATTCCTGTCTAAAATTGTCAGAGCTTGGTTAGTACAAAGTATGCGTCATACCTCATATTGCAGCACATCAGAAATAGGATTGGGGATATGGGATATGGGGTTTGCTGCTGAATTTGCCCCCTCTTCTTATCATCATACTACTGTTACTAGAAACAGAAGTATACCCTCAGCTACCTTTTTTTTTTTTTTTTTAATCATAGTGCATTTTTATTGCAGGCCTTTTACTGCAGTCTCAACAAGTCTAGAATACTGCCTTTTTTAAACTCTGTTCGTCTTAAGACTGCTTGAAGCCAATTAGTCTTTTCTAATACTCTTTCTTTCTTACTTTGAGCTTGCTGCTGAAAGAACACACTTTTAATTATGCCCAAGACTTTAAGTGCATAAATCTTTTTCCTTCTCACTCAAGGTAAGTAAAGCAGTTTGCATTGTTACTTGATGCTTTCTCAAGTCTCCAGTATCAATTATTTGGTGAGGAAATTGAAAAATTGTTGTATATAATATTCTCAAAGTCTATAGTAACTATGAACAAATTATGTATAAATATACTTTTTTTTTTTTTTACTAGCCCAATGGGGGTGTCCCCCATGACAATCTTGTTATGATCAGAATGAAACCAGATGAAAATGGAAGGTTTGGCTTCAATGTAAAGGTAATAATGCATTGAATCTCTTCATATCTGTAAAGATTGTTTCTGACAGTTATGATCCATGACTAATTTAATTAATTTTTAAAGGGTGGATATGATCAGAAGATGCCAGTAATAGTGTCCAGGGTAGCTCCAGGAACACCTGTAAGTTGTCAAAAAACATTTTTTTTTTGATATCGGTTTGTGTGTATTTTGAAGTATGTGTTCAAAATTGATAATTATTTCTCAGCTGTCCATGAAAATAAGCTTGTGCTAATATTCTAGCAATGCAAATTACTGGCAATGAGGTTTTGATAGGGCTGTGTAACATAAAAGGAAAAGTTCTTCAATCATCAAAAATATGTCTTTCTTACTGAAACAAGATAAATTTCTGAAAATTACAGGGAGTTATGAATGTTCAGTATGCACCATTTCTTGAGCTGTTTTGTCCTAAAAAATGCATTCACTTTATTACTTTTTCAGAGGCATTCATATCATTTCACATAAATTATGTATTGAATCGTATTCTCTTAAAAATAACTAAAATGGCAAATCCCTCTTGTTTTAATGACAGATGTAGTTGAATAAAGCCAAGATTTAGATTAAAATCAGACATCATGAATCATTCATCAGGTCTGATTGTCTGTTGTTACTGGGGTTTAGTGACTATCGATAACGTCTTCAGACTAGGCACAATATTTTGTCAGTCGATTGCCAGAAATACTGACCTAGTATTAAGCTGACTGAAGTCAGCTCTATTTACACCTTTTAGAAGAAACTTGCGTGAACCATTTGCTTGCTAACGTTAAGAAATGCAGCATTTTTTTCTAGGTAGAACTACTGAAATGAGCACAGACAGCATTGTTCTTTTCTCCATTAATTATTTTCTCTAATGTGTTTTCTAACATAAGTAATTTTGGCTGAATGCTTTAAACAGCCAGGCTCCAAGGAGAAGATATTTGGTGATGGCATGTGTTCTTTCATATCTGCAACCGTGGTTGGATTATGATATAATAGTTATTTTTATTTGCCAGTTCCTCTTTCTTGCGTTACTTGGATCTGTGCGTTTTCTTTGATCCTTGCTGTCTTACTCCTGTCACGACAGTTGTGATATGTGCTACTTGAAGCATTTAAGCCTGTGAAGCTGATTTGGACAAGGCTTGGTCATGTTGCTCCATTCCCTTCAGAGATTAGAGCACCCTGCTTTTTAATTGCCTATACAAAATCTGATTCAAACAGAGGAGCTCAGCCAGGCTTTCAGCTTCAACCAGAGGTGTAGACTAACAGCTGCAGAAAGATGTATTACAGTGACAGTCCCCTGCCAGCTACAAATTGATGCGTTCATGTGAATGGCACTGTCTCCCGTATTGTGCAACACTTAGATTTATCATTCGAATACAACGTGGCAACCATAGCAACTCGGCTGGTAGGATTCATGTCCCTGAGTGTAGTTATTTTAAGTTGATATTTTAAGGTGACAAAATGGAAATGGCTTGTTTGACGGGGTTTTTTTCTTTCTACGTTGCAGGCTGATCTCTGTGTCCCTCGTTTGAATGAAGGGGACCAGGTTGTACTGATTAACGGCAGGGATATAGCAGAACATACCCATGATCAAGTTGTTATGTTTATTAAAGCTAGCTGTGAGAGACACTCAGGGGAACTTGTGCTCCTAGTTCGACCCAATGGTGAGTGATCTAATACATAATACAAAAAGAAAAAAAAAAAACTTGCCTTCATTTTCTAACCTTCATTTTGTGTCCTGAGATAGAATGCTTACAGTCCTTGTAAGAAGGAGTGCCCTTCCTTGAAAAAGAATACAAAATTGCAACAAGACAATCAATTCATCAAGATTTGCACAATAACATACTCTGAGAAACTGCATAAATAAATGTTGAAAATGAGTCAGAATCTCTAGATCTAGAGATTGAGTATCTCTAACAGAGAGCACTATTTTAAATTTTGTCCTCTCATTAATAAAAAAAAAGTCCAGAAAAATATATATATTGAACACAATTTCTGAGGATGCTGTTATTGCTTCAAACCCCTGCCACCAACCCAACAGCGTTTGGGTGACCAAGTTGACCCTGCTTGAGCAGGAGGATTGGACCAGATGATCGCTAGAGGTCCCTTCCAACCTCAAATGTTCTGTGATTTGGTGAATGACTTTGGAGGTCAATATATGCAAAATTGTTCCATATGTTTTTAAAACAGTCCAGAACTACTGGTAACATTTCTACTTGATAATGCTTAATAGAAGAAGTGCTAAAAATGCAGTCTAAATAACAGCTTGTGCAATATATTCATGACATACACTGTTGGCATGTTGCCAGCAGATGGTTGCTGGGTTTAATTCTGTTCTGCATCCCAATCATAATACAGTCACACAGCAAAAAACAGAACGAAAAATAATATTTAATCAGAATAATTGAAATTAGAGTACCTCAGCCTGCTCACAAATTATTTTTCCTTTATTCACTTATTCGTGCTGATTGCTTACTTGTGTTCCCATTCTGTGTATGCAAGTTCTCTTGATGGTTTTGTACGCTTTCTTCCTTATTCATATAAAATAAAATGATGTTAACTTTGTTTACAAATTTACTAAGTCAGTATCCCCATGTGTGTTGATTATCTTTGTATTTTGAATAAAAACATTTGAATTTTAGAATTCAGGAGCTGCCAGTTTCCTCCTTCATTGTCATGTGACTTCATTTAAAGACAGGCTTTCAAACAGCATATGTTTGTTACATGTAGTAGAAGATGCATATTATATTTTTTGAGTTTATATTTATTTGTAGTCAGGGTGTGCATACAGGATTGATAGAATTATAATGGCATATATTAATGCCATTTTATCAGGCAATCTGCATGTCTTCCCATAATTAGAGAAGCCTAAAGGAATAGATCAATACAAAATGAAATAAAAATAAGAATATAAATCCAACTGCAATGCCTTCAGAGGCATGATGTGGGAATCTGAGGTTAGTGTGTTGCATCAGACAAGGTAGGCTGTAATATGAGTTTTGATCAAATTTTAGGAGTATGGATAAGTTGATGTGTTTTCACTTAAAATGACTAATAAAAAATAGTTTTGTTGTGAGTTATAATGATCGCTAAAGGCAACATTCCCTTGCTGATGGGAATTAAAATCAGTGGGTTAATAAATACATATTTTTCTGCAGAAGAAATACTTGTCTTTTTCTTTTGATTTGAATAAATGGCTTTACTATTAGCATTAACTGAACTAACCAAAGAGCATATCATGTTCAAGCTGTCATATCTTTGTTTGCTATAGCTGTCTATGATGTTGTGGAAGAGAAGCTGGAGAGTGAGCCTGACTTCCAGTACATCCCTGAGAAGTCTCCGCTTGATGGTGTCCATCAAGATGATAATGCTCTGAGGGAATCCATGATTCAGCTGGCAGACGGGCTTATCACTGGAACTGTTTTGGCTCAGTTTGATGTAAGTACTGTGTTGTCTGTAGCTGCGTACAAGCTCCAAGTCTTTCTGGATAGTAATTATTTTAAACGGAACAATTTTCAGTTAAGTTTCAGTATGGTCAGCATCTTCTAACAAAATAATTGAGTTATGTTCTCAAAAGAAAGAATGACATAAAAATGTACTCCTTTGCTGAAATACTACATGTGCAAAGTTATCGCATAGAATAATCCTTATGTGCTACTTTTTTTATGTTGTTTCACTTATAAATAGCTTTATTGGTTGCTTACAGCTTTTTACAGTTATGAGGGGCCTATGCTGATGTAAATTATTTTTTTAATAAGGACAAAGATTGAAAAATCTATACCAAAGTCTGTGTTCTGTACTCACTTTCATTCCATATCTAAGTTAATATAGAAACTGAATCACAGCTAAACTGTTGATGTTTTATAGACAATTTTAGTGAGGGCAGATAAAATTACCAATAAATACAACCCTAATTTTAAGAATAGATAACAATTTTTTATAAACAGTTGATTTTTTTATGACTTATTTAAAAAGAACACTCCTAAGCTGCCCACAGCTAAAGTCTTTCTTCAGCGCTTGCTTGTGCCGTGATGGTATTCCAGCTGAGTACTGACACAGGCTGTGTTCGCTTTCCACCTTTTCTAATGCATGAGATCAAGTGACTTGAATCAAGTGGCAATATTTTTGTCAAGCACAATAGTGTGAATTCCTTGCCAAATGGAAGCCTAACATAATGTGTTACAATATACATTTATTAAAAAAAAAAAAAAAATTCTTTAAAGCCTTTTTTTTTTGCCAGACTTTGCAGTATATGCATCTCATATATTGAATAGGTTTAGACTGGGAGCTATTCAATCTTATATAGGTGGCTTTGGTTTATATTTTTGAGTTGAAAAATATATGGATGTAGTGAAGCACAACTCCTAGACTCTTCATGTAGCTTTTTTATCATGAAAATATGTCAAACTTCTCTGTAGGCTGTGTGTAGTCACCCAGGTGTGTTATACTGGGAGAACAAGTGTTCTGTAGTGGAAAAGTGGTTTAAAATCCCTCCTTAACCACACATTTTCAGTCTCTCACACGGGTTAGCGCTTCTTCCTTTCTGTCAATTCACCTCTTTTAGGAGTTTGCTCTAAAACAGACTATTTAAATTATGCAGACTTAAAGTTTTCCTAGTGCTTTTTGCATTAGTCTGGATCATGTCACTGGTACTGTTTGCAGCACAAGGATTGTGGCAATGCGTGATCAAAGCATGAAAGGGCAGAAACCTCTTAAAGCAGGTTTTGTGCAGGAGAAAAATGGAGTGGACCTGTAGCCCGCAACTCACTGTACCCTGAATGAAGAATGGAAGGAGACCTGAAGCAAACTGAAACAACTGCAGTGTAGCTAGCGAGTCTATACACAACACGATCTGCTTGCCCCAAACAGCTGTGCGCAGTGTTAGAATCGGTTAACTCCCTTAGCCATCCATAATGCTGACTTTTGTCCAGATCAGTGTGTTTATGGAAGCTCGAGATTTAACGTTCAATTTGTCTTTGAAACAAACTGTGGCTCCATATTCTGATTATTTTCAGTGATCCCATAAAAGAACTAAATTCATACAGTGTTAGCTTTTGAGTTGAAAAATATTTCCATGTTCATTGAAGCTTTCTTTGTTCAGTCATTTATGCTGTAAAAGATATCTTTAGGCAGTAATACGCTAATGAGTCTTTTGCGTCTATTATGATCTGACCATCTTTTTTGTTTTCCAGCAATTGTATAGGAAAAAGCCTGGAATGACAATGTCTTGTGCCAAATTACCTCAAAACATTTCCAAAAATAGATACAGAGACATTTCGCCTTGTAAGTATGTGTGTTTGTGTATATGTTTTAAAAGTATTTTATTGTGGTTAGTAAATAAGTAACATCTTTCTAAAAAATTTTTTCAGATGATGCTACACGGGTTATTTTAAAAAGTAATGAAGATTACATCAATGCAAATTATATAAATGTGAGTAGTACTTTAAAAAAAAAAAAGAAAGAGAAGCTTCTAACCTTAAGTAATTTTGCAGTTTTTCAATGGAAAACTCAATTAAAAAATCAAAATTAAGAGCAAAATTGTAATAAATCTGATCTAGACTAGAATGGCTGATAAAACCCTGTAATCAAATGGCTTGATATTTAGTGTAGATTTACTTATTTGCTAATGCTACAAGGTACATACAGGTGTTTTTATAAATGAAACAAAAAAGAAAACCCTAGGAGAAATTATCCCTCTACCAGAGGAACTCATTGCACTTTTCTGGTTGCGCATTGTGGCAGTAATGTTCAACATCAGTAAAATTTAACCTGAAAGAACTTACTCCTACATCCCTTTTATTGTTAGTAGCAACAAAAATACAGCTACTTACTTTTCCTTTCAGGAACAGAAAACAGAAATTAGATTCCAAGATTAAAAGCTAAAGAATAGAAGAAGTTTGCACTTAAATTATTTGCAAACTGTTGTCATTTTCTTGTATGTTTCTTGGGGTTTTTTTTATCATTAATCTTGATTGCATGGGTTCATAGCAACTAAGTAACTGTCAGTTAATGTATGAAGTGCACTTGGGTCTTTGCAAGTCTTCAGTGAGAAGCAATTTAAAGCATTTTTATCTGTGCCAATTCAAATTGACAAACTTACGGTAAACAGAATTAATACAGTTGATGATTTTTTTCCACATTATTTTGTACATATTCACTAAACACTAAATCTCTGATGCCTTAGTTATGTTTGTCATGAGGATGAAGTTCTGTAAGGATTAAAATAATGATTTTTTTCCTCTCTTAGATGGAAATCCCTTCTTCCAGTATAATAAACCAGTACATTGCTTGTCAAGGTCCATTACCGAACACTTGTCCTGATTTTTGGCAGATGACTTGGGAACAAGGCTCATCTATGGTTGTAATGTTAACTACTCAAGTTGAGCGGGGCAGAGTAAGTAAAAGATTTCCTTAAATACCACTTGCATAGTATTCTAAAAATCTGTTGGTGATTGCCCTTTAAAAGATTAGAGGAAGATACTATTATTACGCTAATATGTTTTTGGTATTTTTTTTAATGGCAGTGCATTCTGCAATGCTTAGTACTATTGCAATCACGACTCCTACATTTTAAACCTTTTGCTATTGTTCATATAGTTAATCTTAAAACTTTGTTCAGTGCTCAGATACATTGAAATTTTCATGTATTTCTTAAAATATTTATAGGCTTCTTCATTTGAATCTTTATTGTAAAGCAAAAAACTAGAATTTACTTAGGAGTTTTTTGTCTAAACTTCAAACGAAGACACTTAAAGAAGCTTCATCGGTTTTTGTAGAGTAGTTCTTTGATATGCATTGGTTAATTCTTTAAGGCAGCCTAAATCATCTTTGTAGCGTTAAGATCACATGCCGTTATTTGATGGCTATCTGCAAGAGAATACCTGATAAGATGAAAATCTAAAATTTTTCACAAAACATGCTTCTGTGGTTATAAGTATTTGTTTAATCATATGAAAGAATCATTATACTTTCTTAAATCTCTTTCATGCTAAAACCTGTAGAAGTGCAGAGCATTAGCCATAAAAGAGTTAAGGAAATGTGAAGTACTAAAAATAATTGTGTATGGTGCCATAAAAGGCTTCAGCCCTCCCCCGCCACCCACTGCAACCTCACAACCTGTAGTTTGTCCGTGGTAGCTTGATTCATTGTGTAGTCTTTGTTCTTTGGAGACAGGCAAAACAATCGTATCTGGTCACATACACAGTATAATTCCAAAATTAACCAGGTTTGTAGTCTGGAGCATTCACAGTAGCACTGGATGGTTGAATGCATGGACAGAAATGACAGACTGAAACAAGTTTGATGGAATTTCTCCTAATTTAGAATTTCTTTTGATGATGGATTTACAGTAGGTTATGGGTGCTCTGATCAATTAAGACTTTAGTTCAACTGTGTGTATATAGTCTAAATTTTTTTAATAACCATGTATTTGCTGTGGGAGGTCAGGCCTCTAAATATAATTAAAATAATTAAAGGGGAGTTGTAATGGTTTTAAACCATTTTTCAGTGACTCAACATTAGCATGATGCTGCCTGCTCCCAAATAAAAACGATTAGAGGGAATTTCAGTACAAGTGCCCTTTTAATATATTGGAATTTTCTTTGCAGACCTGCTAAGAACAGACTTGCAATAGCAGTTCTCTGAGGTTTCCCCACCCCCCTCAGTAACGACATTTGTGGAGTTCTTTGGAGACCTGCTAAATACTGAAATAAAAGGACTTATCTGTCTTATACCCATAGGCAGAGACTCCCTGCTCTAAAGTTGATCATGAGGCAACTGACATCTCTATCCCACTGCATGCCGGGATGTCTCAGGGGAGCAGGAAGTCTGCAAATCTGGCTGCTCTTAAAGAATCGCCAGGTGGTCGGAAAAATGAAAGTACACTTGAGCTGAAATGACCTCACTAGTCAGGCATTTAAGAAATATATCAGAAAGTCTTAGTTTTTAAAGTTTGCATTTACATTTGATAGCTTTATCAATAGGCTTTGAAGTCCACTGTCTGCATTCCCCCAGTTTCTGCGTTAATTTAGCAACTTGTTGTTTATGGCCTTCCTGTTCTTTTCATACGTTTTCTCATATAAATGTGCTTTGAGAGGATTAGTTTAGGATTTTAGAAGTCAGAAATGTTTATAGAGCAGCTCCTCTGCCACTCGTGTTGAGACAAAATATTTTATAGACATACCTTTTAAAAGTTGTACTGAAATGTAAAGGCACCCATCATCAGTTATACTAACCTCAAGAGCTGGTGCCTGTGTCCTGTTGAAGAGAGGAGCAGGAAACCTCCGTGATACCAAACAGACTGTGTTATTTCATTATGGCTTATGAAATAAGGTAAGTTAACAGTAATTACAAAGTGATAAAATAGTCTTTACTGAATAAAGGTATAAGGAACTAGAGAGAATAAAAATAATACTCTGTGAATCTAAACACAGACATCTTTAAAAATGTGTTGACCTTAGGTTAAATGCCATCAGTACTGGCCAGAGCCGTCAGGAAGCTCATCGTATGGGAACTTCCAGATTACCTGCCATTCAGAAGAAGGAAATCCTGCTTATGTCTTTCGAGAAATGACACTGACTAACCTGGAGGTAAAATCATAATATATTTTGTTTAAACTGAATTTGTGGAATCCTCAATGTTAAACTACCTAGTCAGACTTTCTTTTCAGGTTGATGGCATATCCACATAGAACTGTTTGTTTCTAGAAGACTTTAGAAAACTAGTCTTACTGCCAAGTACTTAGTTCATATAAGTTCTCTCTCAGAATGATAACTTTTCATTAGCAAAATGTGCTTACTGGCCAAATCACAAGGATTCCGTTTCCATAATCTTCTTAATTGGTTTTGAATCACATTAAAAATGTGTTAATATTTGTCTGAAAAAAATCTTTATTGGTGTCTTTAATGCCCTGGCCAAAGAAAAAGAGTAATTAAAGAAGTTGAGAAACTTGTTATTCCCTTGATGTTTTCAAAACACCAGACGTTAGAGGTATTTCATTATTGCTACTGAAAAATCTCTCTCTCTAGAGGCAAACACTTCTTAATTCCAGCTTGAAGACTCTGCAGCCTGTGTGCAAGTAGATTGAAGATGAATCCTGCTGAGGCATAATGAATTAGGATTGGCTACTAGAAGTAAACAAGGGCCTTCTAGGACATGCATATCATGATTTTCAGGGCATGTGCAATTTTCGCAGCTTCCCCAGGTAGCATTTCAATCTCAGGAATTTTTGGAAATAGGTATCTGGAATTTAGTTCACATGTTTGTTTCTCACTGCTTGGATTTCCAGATCAGATGCCAGTTTTACAGAGCTGCCTTGTAGTCAGTTTGCAGCTAAAAGTCCTTTTCTGTGTGCTGTTGAGACAGTTGCCCATTTATTATCAGCAGTGGAACCTCTGTGGATGATTTCAGGCCAAAAGATTACTTCTTGTGTGGTGACTCCTGTTCTGTGAAATGCTGCTTTTACACAGATTGTACAGCCTGTCCCCTCCGATAGTCAGAGGCAGATTGTTTGTTCGTGATTTTTTTGGGTGCCGGGAGGAGGAGGGAGTGGGAAAACTAAGTCATTCTGCACTTGATGTGTATATATAGTATGCTAGATAAAATTAGAGATGCAGATAAGGCCAAAACAATACTGCTGTTCACACCGAGTCTGAAGGAAGGCTTTTATGCCTGAAAGGCCCATCTCCCCCCGCCCCACCACCACCAGGTCTGTCATTTGATCCAGTAAGATATTACCTCTGCTTGCTTAACTTGCTTTGCTAAAATTTGGGACTTACATTCTTCTTGTACTTTTAGTGGTAAGGTTGTCCATTTGTATCCTTGAACTATTTGCTGTTACATAAAGTGGCATTCTTTTAACCTGTTGTAGATAAACACATTTTTACGTTGCCTATTACGTGTTCTGTTATGCTTATTTTGTTTTCAATGAAAAAATGTAATTGTAAAATCCAGGATGAACAATAATTGACATTAATAAAGCTCTGCTAATTGCCTGAAGCCGCTTTTATTATGGGCACAAGTTGTTGTAAGCGTACCATTGATTTTTTTCCCCCATTATTGTTTTTTTTTTTTTCCATGGGACCTTAATTATCCTGAACAAATTTCGTGTCGCTGATCAGAAGGAGGAAAGCCGCCAGCTAACCCAAATTCAGTATATAGCATGGCCTGATCATGGGGTTCCTGACGATTCGAGTGATTTCCTAGATTTTGTGTGTCTTGTGCGAAAGAAGAGGGCTGGCAGAGAAGAACCTGTTGTTGTTCATTGCAGGTATTCATTTTTTTCCAGCTTTCCTAAATCATCAAACCGAATTTATTTTTTGTCAAATATTTTTTCTGTGCTTTGTTGTTCAAGTGAATACCTAGTCGTGTATCTGCTCTAGGGAAGACAAGAGAACTCAACATATAAATTAAAGTTACTTTTTCTTAACATGATAATCACATTTTGGTAAGCAAATATTTTGAGTGTTTACTAGTATTGATCTGTTATTTAAGTAAAATGCTTGTGAAAGTCTATATAGTAATTCAGGGAGATGGCAAAAGATATTTAGGGAACTTTTCCTTTTAGTGACTGTTCTTCAGAGTTCTAGAAGAGCCAGATAAATAATCCATAGCAGGAAATACAAATGGTAAATGGGATAATGAAATAAGACAACTTTCACTAAAGTTTGCAGATTCTCAGGCTACATGATATTTTGATATGTACATTAAGATGACACATTTTTCTCAACCATTTATCTTTTTCATTAATTAAAATAACGATTACTCGGATTTTTATGTATACCTGAAATGTGTTTCTGTATGTGCTGTTCTTGTGAGGTGGTTTTTAAAAGCATTCTGCATTCCTATAGTAAATTTCAAAATATTAATTCTTAAAATACCTAATTAAGTAAACTAAAATAATGAGCAATGCCAGATGTCTTCAAATGAACGTACACTACACCAATTCTTGGTTAGTAGTTCAGTGAACAAAATTCGACCTCTAACTTTCTGACCACTGTCCAGACAGTTAATGTTCCTGAGTCAGATGTGCATTTTCCTGTTTCAGTTGCAGAAAAACAGAGAAGTTTAAGGGATAAAATCAGTTTAAACATTATCTAACCTACAAGTAAACCAGGCATTATAGCTCACTGGAAGTGAGTTAATCTTATCTGTAAGCATTAGTCTATTTTATTTGTAGTAGGATACCTTTTTCACTCATCCTGTAAATAAAAAGTGTAGCAAAGAATATTCTTCGAGGAACAACTGTTCTTAATCAAACTAAGGGTGAATGTACCCAGTGTTCTGCTTCCACCAATGATCATAAGCAGATGCCTCAGGAAAAGTAAGAACAGAACAAGGCTATATGGTGCTTCTACCTTCTTTCTTTTGAGCTTCCAACTATTTTCAACTTAAAGAAGTTCCTGAACTGGTTACGGTTTGTCTATTTAGTAACCCCAAGGCTTTTCTTTTCCAAATACATTTCTATTCTTGTTCTTGAGCTCGTGCATTCTTGCATTCCTGTCCTTTGGCAAAAAGATCCACGTATTTGCATCTGAATTTTTTTTTTAAAACAGTTTAGTTTGACAGTTTCTAATTACTGTACTGGAAGAGATGGTTAACCACCCACCCTGTCCATGCCATTCATGATTTTCTTGTCTTCTGTCATGTCTCAGTGTTCCCCCTCCATCAGTCATTTCTCGTCCAAGCTGAAGAGTCCCAGCCTACTTGATGTTTATCATATGGAAAATGTATCACACTTATCATCCTTGTTGCCATTCTCTGAATCTTCTCAAGTTGTAATGCATCCTTAGATTCTTTGACAAGCATTGCTTCTGTATTACTTTGATAGAGCATTCGGCGTATAAATTCTGTATGTTAAAGCTAGAAGTATAAAATCCTATTTAATAATTTAAATATAACTAGCACATTTACATCTTGTCATAAAATTCTCTTGACATCATGGAAATATATATAATAGCTTTGATGCCACCTTCTGGTCAGAGTTTTAAAGAAATACTTTGATCAGATTTAATTTGAAGTTATACTTCAAAATCAGAACAACGAGTGGCAATGTTCAGAATGTTCATATTAACTACTCTGAAATGTATGTGTTACAGTACTTCCTTTTCTTAACAGAAATCGTTCTTATGTGTTCCTAGACATTTTCCAATATACAGAAGTTGGATCTCTCTAATACTTTTTAATACAAAGAAAATGATTATTATTCTCATCCTTCAAAGGTTTCCAATAATTGTTCTGTTCCTTATTCTCAAATATGAAGATATGGATCACTTTAAGGACATATAAACGGTTTAATCAAGTCAACCCAACATTCTAGTAACGGTCATTCCAGTAATGGTCAAATTGATTCAAAATGTACAGTGTACCTTTATTTTCTTTAAGTGTACGTGTTCTTTAAGTGTGAATTATACTCAAGATACTTTTTTAATTTTTTGATTTTGTTTGTTTTTGTTTTTGTTTTTTTACAGTGCTGGGATTGGACGGACAGGAGTTCTTATCACTATGGAGACAGCTATGTGTCTCATTGAATGCAATCAGCCCGTTTATCCATTAGACATTGTAAGAACCATGAGAGATCAGAGAGCCATGATGATCCAAACACCTGTGAGTATCATACTTGCTATTCAGCGTTATAGAAGAATAATTTCATATTATGTAGTTGTATCATTAGACGTATTTTTATTAGACTGCTGTTGATCAGTTTTCGAAGAGGACACCTTTGCCCAGTGTAGCTTCAGTCTTGGCTCCAGGCAGAAATAAATTGCTAGGGCTCTTGAAAAAGAGCAGTTCTTTAAATTTCTGCAAAGAAAATGTGAATGAAGCAGCTTCTTTGTCAGGGATACCTAGCAATTAATGTCAAAAACGGCCCGTTTTCAGCAGCGTACAAATTACTCCATGGAGAATGCAGGAGCCTAATTCCAGGAGGTAAGAATGGAAGTAGTATAAAACACGAACATAGAAAGGTGCAAGACATGAGGAAAAAACACAAATCAGCAAAAAGTGTTCACGGGCCTCCATTTCTAGGTCATCCGTAGTTTAATGCTGCTGTCCAGTATTCACATTCGATTGAACAAAATGTTTTACTGTGCAGCTAGGACAGGAAGGATGATGATATGGGAAGAAGAATAAAGGATGGTTCTTGCTGTTTGGGATGACTGTACAATATGAGTTTCTACATGTCTATAGCATTTATAGAGAGGAAGAGAGCTGTATTAGTAAAGGGAGGAGGAGGCAACGGAAAAGGGATTTAACTACTATTTTTCCCAGCATGTGCCAAGTACCTTCTGGTCTTCTCATTTTCTTCTCGGAGAAACCAGGAGTTTCTAGTTTCAGTGAAACATAGGTGTTTACTGTGTCAGAGGGAAAAGCGATAGAGACTCAGTGTTTGGTTTTTGTTTTTTTTAAGAGGTTTCATAAACATAAGCTATTATTAGTACGTCTCCTTATGCTGCCTCTTCCTGCTTATGCATGTCCTCAAAGATGCGGCTGATGTCCACAAGATGGCGCGATGCACGATTCTCCTCTCTCAGATGTGAAGAGAGTTGAGAAAAGGTCCTTCAGGGAGCACTGGGGGCAAAATAAGCCTTTTATAAAAACATGTATAACCTTAACTAATATACACGCAGAGTATGTATAATAATTAATGATGCTATTACTAAATCTGTTACTATGCCCATGTAAGGTCTGGCATCAACGATGACTGCAGAGAGCAGGATATTCTAAGAGACCAAAGAGGCAGGAATGCTAGCTGACCAGCGTATACCCCATTACGCAGTAGTCACTGTTAGTCATGGCACTTTGCAAAATAATAACTTTATTTCATTTTAGTTTTATAATAGTTGCATTTGATTACTGTGAGGGTTTTTTTGTTTGTTTTTTTACTATTACTTGGTTAAAGCATGGTATTAGTGACCTCATGTATGGAGCTGCTAGACTTGAAAAATATAGTAGATAGATACTCTATAATGCTAAGCAGCTAGGATTCTAGCTTTTTAAAATGTGAAACAATTTTATTTTTTATCCAGTTTTGAAAGAGGTGCCAGTAGCATGCCAGAATTAATGTAAATAGGAAAAAGTACTTTATTATAGCTTCTAAATCCAAGTGCATGGAAATGTTAGGTTAGTGAAACTTGACTAAGGAAATGAAAGGCAGAAAAATTCCTAAATAGGTGATGATGTCAGAATAGGAATGATTTTGTGGATGTGACTTTTGGTATGTATTTTTAAATGCCCTTCATTCCATTCTTTTGTTTAGAAACAAGATGTTCTAGTATAACTTTCCTATTGTTTTGTGTTTTCTAAACTATCTTTGAAGCACAGTTCTGGCCCATCAGGTGAATGGCATGGGAAATCCTAGAGAGCCTTTTTGCTTCCACATAACACGGTTCCATTATGTTTCTTTTCAATTAACTGAATCTACTTTTTTTTTCAGAGTCAATACAGATTTGTGTGTGAAGCTATTTTGAAGGTGTATGAAGAAGGATTTGTTAAACCTTTAAAAGCATCACTGCATAAATAAATAGCAAAATAAGCTAGGATATCAGTTGAGGAATCCTGTCCTCTATAATGAACTGGCAGCATTCTTTGTGCCATAATACTGTTTGCAGGAAATGATAGTGAAGTACAGCAAAGAATTGACAAAGGACTTTGAAAACTTCAGCACTGTTGCACTTTACGTTGAAACAAAATCAGTCTCTGAAACTCTTCTAACCTTCATGTGTTTGAAGACTTTATTTTCATGCTTTGCTCCGAACAAACCATAAACTGAAAGAACTAATTGTGTTCAGGGTAATCTACGATATTTCATTGTAGTGCCATATACTGCGCTTCTGGTTGAATTGCTACAAACAAGGCTTGGAATTATTTCACTCTGTTTTACACCCATGTCTCTTAAAATGAAAAACAAATGAAAAAATACACTAAGCCATGGTCTTTTCCAGTGCTAGGTTTATTTACTATGTACAGACTCTCACTTTTGTTTTTTACAACATTAGCAATATTGCCAATACTAGAGAGATACACACTGCCTACTGATGCAGCACACTTTGTCCTACACCCTTATTAGAGACCAGCTGGTTGTTAGAGGAAAGCTGGCATCTGTGTTAACCCAGCAGTAGCTGCATAATGCCCACTTACCAGCATCTTGTAAAATAAATAAATAAAAATAATAAATAAACAGCATTTCTTTGACACAACTTGTGTGTCATACACTGGTGTATTCTGATTCATGTGATTTAAGATTACGTGATGGGAACTAGTGCATGCATTTATGTCTTAACCCCTTAAGTGCCTTGAGACTTACAGCGTACATCCAGTGAAAAGGCACTCGTGATTCTGTGGGGGTGGTATTGTCCTGTCATATTTATCTTAATGGGTTCAGATTTTGAAAACGGCCCTTGGTGCTTGGAATATGTTACTGCAAGGGGTCATGGAAATACCATTCCCTCTTTTCTTATACAAGTACCTGCATGCTACTCTTTGTAGCAAGAGCACCTCTGCCAACTTAATGAATGAGCACTGTTTGCTGCTGTGTTGTAATTATATGAAAAACCTGACACATTCCTTCATTCCTTTCAACTAGTCACTTACTAGCAGCTTACCATGAAATGCTGGTAGGTCTTTAGAAGCTGATACTTTGCTTTATCCTTTTATTGAGAATAGCTGTCTTAATCAATTAGGACATAAGTATCAGTGCTATTAAACAATTAAGTTAAACTTACAATTGGATGTGATTCAATTCCATTATCTGCTAACTAATTATTTTTTAAGCCCTCATAGTTGATTTCAAGCCATGTTCGTACAGGTCTGCCTTTCTTTTTTTAAATATATATATTGTTTGGGGAGGGGGGAAGGGAGGAGAACACTATCAAGTTGCCCCAAAACTTTAATTCCTTCATGACCCCAGTCATTTTATGTTTGTGCAGAATTACAGTTTGTATGCATTGCCTCTTATTTAGGTAGCACTTTTGTAACAAGTGTCTGTCTGATACAGTATCTGAGCTCATTCTAAAAATACATATAGTCCCATTTTTAATATTTTTCCAGTATAGGAAAAAACAAGTTAGCAACAAGATGTCCGGTTTAATATACTGTAAGAAAAAAAAATCAGTCACTTCTTTGACTGTCCTGCAACAGCATAAGTTTGTGCCCTATATTTAAAAGTTTTAATTTATTGTATTGGTTTCCTGAAAATGTTTTATCCAGTCAATTTTGTTATAAGCTATATAGAGCATAGAATTAAAATGGAAAGTTCTACACTGAGAAAGTTTTTAACTATTGAAGAATTATATAATATAATATACTGTGTTCTATGGACATTAGAAAGAGCAGCTATGAAATATTAAGTGAAAAGGGATTCAGGCAAAGTGAAATCCTGGCTAATGAATTAATAATAAACAAGAAACACAATGCCAAATGGAAGATATAGTTTTAAATATTTTTAGAAAACAAAATAATATTAGATGGCCTATGGCCCTGTTACTTATATTTCTAGATTTGATGCATAAATCAATATTATCCCTCAGTGAAAAAATGAATCTTATAAGAATCTCTGGATCTGAGAAACTGAAAGTAATGAAGTAGCTTTAATCTCAGTTTTGTTTTAAGCCATTTGCAATGAAAAATTTATTCTTTAGGAAAGTAAAAGCTTTAACTTCCATATGACAAGTTTATTAGCTGTCATGCTGGCTAGTTGGAAGGTTAATTGAAGCTAAGCACTTAATGTCTAAAATTAAAATTATTCATCCATTATATTGAAATAAATCTTCACGGTCAAGTTGTAAATGAAAATAGCATTTCCCCCCCCCCTTTTTTTTTCTGAGGGAAAGCAGAAATAGAGTTTATAGTAACATTGTATAGTGTTTGTATGTCACATAGCAAAATATTCTTATGTAAAGTTGCCAAAGCAGTTTGAGTTCAGAAGACCCATTTATACCACAATTATGTGTGGCGGATATTTATTGGTTGTCTGTTGTTGTTGTTTTGATTACAGATACAGGCAAGAATAATAGGACTCTTCAAAATCTTCATTAGCATTGACTTAAGCTGTTTTTTAACATACTAACCAGTTGCAGTGGGGAAAAAAATGAAATAAAGTAACTATTTGGTGATAATTGGCCATCAGCTAATCGGCAGCTTTTTAATTCTCAAAAGCAGATAATAGTGTTAATCAAAAACTAATTGGGAAAGAGAATAGCTTTGAAGCCTTACTGCACCATCCATCATTCGTTCAAATGTTTCTACCTGTTGTGGTATAAATGGCCTTAAAATATTTTTATATGGCCGAAAAAAATTTAAAACTGCTGATTATTTTACTTTGGGTTATGAAGATCTGTATCATCCTTAAAAATTAAAGTTTGTATGTTTCATGCCGTGCAAAACATGAATGTATCTTTCAGACATAATGACCTATATGTGGTTGATGTTATGACTGTTAGATTTTATGAATAATTATTTTCATACTATTTGATTTAGGAAAAATGTTGGGTGGGGGGTGGGGGAAAGAGTATGTTTGTAACACCTCCATGATACAAATCCAGTTTAAAAAGAAAAGAAGTTTTCATTGTAAATAAGAGCAATATTATGACAATTTTATGCCAATGTATAATGTTGAGACTTTTGTTTTCCTTCTTAGTTCAGATTGAAAACTGCCACTACCATCTGTTATTTCAAGTGAATTTGAAGGTTTTTTTAGCAGAAAAACATTGGGGGGGGGATTGAGTGTTGTGGGGGCATTTTTTATTTTTGCTAAATATGAAATAAGGTGCAGGTATTGTTTTATAAATCATCTGCAGATTGTCAGCCAGTCAATTTTGAGAAATACTGCTTTACATAAAGCAGATAAATGAGTTCTTCAACACTCAGTTGTACTGAATTTGGGGAAGTATTTGGTATTTTAAATAATGCATAAACCTTAAGCAGTAAAACTCGCTGCTTTTATGCATTTTATTATTATATATGCTCTCCCAGTAATGAAAAAGAGAAAGCTTATTTATCCCATTACACTTAATGCTAACTAAAGTTTCTTCCACTTTTTTCTAAATGTATTAAATCTTGCAGTGAATTTAGCTTATGTCTCCTAGAGCCAACAGCAGCATTTCTTTTAGAATAGCTGATTACCGTATGGCACAACATCTATTAGAGAAAGGGAGAGAAAGCAGTCAGGAGGTTAAGGAACATGAGCAGTTTATTGTGGAAGCCCTTTAGCTGGCACCTTCCCGTGGAGAGCGTCCAAAAAGCGTCGCGGTACCCACGGAAGGGCCAAAATGCGGCTGAGCTGCTGCAGCTGCGCTGCCCAGGGAGACGGGAAGTAGTGAAGGTCTCGCACAGCGATGCTGGAGCTCCAGGTGTGCTGTGGAGCCGGATTACATGGTATTTTTATGCTTCTGCAGTGTGTGCGCGGGTGTGTGGGCGATGTTCGAGGGCTCAGGGAATTAGCGTGAGCGCAAAACACCAGAGGTCCACCGTCCACAAATCTCCCAAGCAAAAGCGGGTTGTCCAGTCCATAGGCTTAGTTGTGCCTGTAGACCCACTCTGCAGGCAAGCTTAATTCAAGGTCCTCCCCCCTGAGGATGAAGGGAGGGACTGGATTATGGTCCAGATCCAAATTTTGCATATTCGGACTCTTACAGACTACAGAACAGTGGCCCCTAATGTCACTTGTAGTCTTTTTGTAACTCGCACGTTATCTCCGCTCCCTGGTTGGCTATGTATGTTTGCTAATCGAAGTACCCACCTTTTCTCTTGAGACTGGAAAAGCTCTTTTCCATTACTACATTTAATACTGGGATGAAAGATCAAAACCCAGTAAAAACATATTCATTAGTTAAAAGTGGATCTTACATGAAATTGCAGAGATAATATTTAGTGGTGCTTGGAAAGCTGTTAGGAGGGGAAAACGGTTTGTTGGTATTAATGCAACTGTTTTGTCCGATCTCTATTATCCCACTGAACTTACAAACCAAAGCTGTTTTGGGTTTGGGGTTTTTTTTTCAGTTTAGTAATCTGCAAAGTTTGTGATCATTGATGGATTTTTACCTCTGTGCTAGTTGTTACCCCACAAGCATGCGCCTTTTCAATTCATAGGGCTTCTACAGCTACAACTTTAACCAGCGTATAAGCTGCTGCTGCTGCTGACTTGGCATGTTTCACTCATTGAGAGCTCTGCTGATAAACATTTGAGAGAAGTAAACCACTTTTTAAAAAGTTGAAATTTTCACAAAAATGGATATGTAGTTTTTCTTTGAAACAGCTAGCCTAATTAGAGGAAAAAAAAAAAAACTAAAATATCATTCTAGTATGCCATAGCCTGAATTTTGGTTTCACAGACTGGCTGACGTTTTCTTGGTTGCATTATTTCATATTTAGCAAGCTTACGCATTTTTAAAGGGTGATTTTTTTCAAAGTTTTTTGATGTTTGAATAGTAGCACTTTATCTCATGCTTACTACTGACTGAACTATTGGACAAAATAAATTGGGTTTGGAGAGAGATACTTGATGGGTTTCTGTACAGAGATAATTTGGATTACACCCTGGTACGAATGCTTTCTGTTGTTCCAACTGTTTCTGGTTTATTTTTCATATGTTTCTGACAGACTTTCAGATAATAGATATTAATAGATCTATCATCTCAGTTCTCCTGACTTAAAAATAATACAAAGCCTGTATTAAAAAAAAAAAGTGCAGATAGAAACTACAGGGTACTCGTAAATTTATCTCTGTGATCTCTCTGTTAACTGCATATTAGCTATGTTTACTGTAAATGTTTCTGCTTAGCATTATTTTAACATTAGGTCAGAATACCTGGAAATCAGTATTTTTTTTTAAACTTAACTTATTTGAATTTTGATGACTAAAGATAATAATGCACAACAAAGTTTAAAGAAGTTGTCATCCTTTTACTCCTAGGCCAGGGGCCTAAGACATGAGTGAAGGGGTTACACAGTTTACATTAAGCTGTTGTTTAACTAGAATATATCCACAAAGACTAGCCTATAAACTACCCAGTGCAATTATCTCAGTACATTGGGGCACCACAGTAACAACCCATAGTAATCTTACAGGAAAGTTAAGGTAAGAAAACTAAGGTTTTATTTTCTCAGTATAGCTTTGTTTTTAGTTTGGTTTAAGTTTGCTTCACTTACCAGTGGTCTCATTTTAACCAGTCAATTTGGCAGGGCTGTTTGTATAAGTTGTTTTCTTTTTCTCTTTTTTTCTTTTTTTTCCCCTGTAACAGGTGCTATACTATGTGTAAATACAAAGGGAAGATTATCTAGATCATTATTAACGATCAGATGGTGGCAATATTTTTTTGCTAGTCACTTCTAGTAATTAATTTGCATTTCCAGCTGTGGCTTTCAGCTGTCAAACTTCATCTCAGTTTCATACTGCTCAATGATTACAAGTGTGAAGTAAATCATCTCAGAGTTGAATAGCTCTTTCGTTGTTTAGACTAACTCTGGTGTATCTATCTTTCTATTAACGTTGGGAGGATGGGGAAGTTTCTTCCCATTAAGTAGACTTTTGCCTATAAATTCATTAAAAAGCACATGAGGAAAAAAAATTACAAAATGCAACATCTTGGCTAAACAGCTAGGGTAGTTGACTGAAAATGATGGAAACTTGAAATTGGTCAACACTGGACAATGTGAAAACAAATTCAGCTTTTCTCACTGCAGCTACTGTATGCTTTAAAAAGGGCCTTATGTATTTGTCCTCATTTTGATAAAATGAAATTTCTTGCCATTAAAATGATAAACTAACATTCTACAGAAAACCAGCAGTTCCCAGAATTAATATGCTAATTAAAATTTAACAAGTCTTGTTTTAGTCTTAAGTAAAATTTCATTCTATTATGTGAAAAAATGCTGTTATGCATATTTTGTGGATATATTCAATTTCAGTTGACAAATAGTTGTCTAGGTACAGACTTGAAAAAATATATATAGTTTACTTGTGGATCTTAATTGTTTAATTGCAAAATAAAGATGTGCTTTAGTAATTTAAAGTTTAATTTTTTGCGATTTTCTTGCTGCTGTACACACGGTTTTGTTATGCTACTTTTACAGAATTCTGATGCCAGATAATGTTCATCTTTGTATTTTGCATTTTTAGATTGTATTCTGTAACTATCTTTCTGCTTTATCTATAGATAAAAATGTGTACATTATGCATTGAGCACTAGAAAAAGATGCTAAATTAACAGGAATGAAATTGTTTGCCTACATAAAAAAATGTGATATTAGCAGTGGAGCCCAAGGGTTTTTTTACCTGAAAAATATATGCTGCAGTTTTTGCGCTATTGTGGAGAATAACTCCTTATTAATCTTTTATACAGATACGTGAATTTTAAATGTATTTCAGAGACAAAGTGCTCAGCAGAGATTATAGTCTGATCACAAAATGAAGGGCATGAGGACTACTGATGTGAAGAATAAAAATTCCAGATGGAAGCATGTGATGAAAAAGTGGAACAAATACTGCCAAAAAGTGAGGGAATGTTCAAAGCTAAAGTAGTAAGAGAAAGATAAAAGGATGCGGAAGAGAAGGCAAAACGGATGAAATCTCAGGAGGGGCAAGAGTCTAGGAAAAGAGAGACACCAACATGTTCGTAATTTGACTTGATGATTGTAGGGCTTTAAATTGAGGACAAGGTGGTTGGATTTGAAGTACTGAAAGATAAACCACTGGGAAAGCATCTGAGGAGAGAAAAAGTAGGAAGAGTAGTTATCACACTTGCGTGTGCATACACTTGGGCTATATCTGAGTAGTAAGTTGTGAGGAAGGAGCAGACTATAGTTACCAGAATAGTAGTAAGCTGGATATGAGGTAGGCGAGCGAAAATGTTTGTGCCATTGAAGTGACAAAGGAAGCTGAGAGCAATGGGGTGGTGATAAGGGAGCTTTGGAGTGATGGGGTGGAAGGAAGTTCAGTTTGAGGAAAAACTTGAAGGTGGGTGGAAAGTTTAATTGGACATGCTCTAGACAGCAGGTATTTTATTCTCCTGAACAGTTTAATAGGAAGATGCTATATGGTGTATACTTACCAATGGCAAGGAGAGAGCCATTTGTGTGACACAGATCTCTGCTAGGAACTAAGCAGCCTTTTTATGCAGATGATTAGTTAGTTGATCTGCACTGTGAATACACTGGATATCCAAGATGAATGGGCTTTTTTTTTCTGTTAAATGTAACAATTTTGTATTTTTCCTCTGGGAACTTTATTCAAAGTTTGCACATATATTTCATGATAGACTACTGGGAGCAAGCACAGTCCCTGCTCCTCTGATAGTAAGTATCTGAATACCACTCTTTTGTGACTTGTGTTCATGATTAAATAACCAGGCATGAATCTGAATCTCGCCTTTCTCCTGAGCTTGCCTTGGTCTTTCTGTTTCGGGTCCCTCTATCCCAGATGCTATGATGATAAAATAACTGATATTTAACATTAAAATCAGCCTTCCTCTTAGCAATAATTGACAATTACCTGGCAACTTTATTTGTGGTTTCAGCAAGTGACATCAAGATAACTCAATGTATATTCAGGCAGTGGAGTCAGTTTTGCCATAGCAATGTACTACTGCATTTTTCATTACAGCTAATTTGTCTGCTTGGCTAGTAAGTTACCAGTTACCTCTAGACCAGGTTTTATAGTTGAATTTGGAAGACAATATATTAGCAGTAGCATAATTGGTCCCAATAACAAACTAAAGCCTCCACTTTTACAGATGGTGTCATGTAGCTGGATTCCCAAATATCCTAGAATTTTCAAGAAATCTGGAGTTAATTTACCTAGAGCAGTGATTCTGTTAGCAGGCAATATACTTTGCGAGTGGAGTTTATATTACCGTTTGCGCAGTTTTCTATCCTAGGGATCTCAAATATTAGCTTGAACGCAACTATTTATGTACAGAAAAAATACCCACAAATAAAGTGCAGCCCTTCATAATTATTGGGGCTAATGGCAGAGCATTTTCCCCTAGATGGGAATGGCAAATAAGAAAAATGATAAAAATACAGATCACTGGGACAAGCTCTGCTTGTATTTTTCAAAGGATGTTAAAAAACAAGCTGCGTGTTCCAGCAGTGTCAACATCATCTGTGCCAATAATCTACAATACTTACAGTTTCAGTGTATAAATACTAATATTAGTTTGTAGATGATTCTACTTCATTTAATATACATAACTTATTGCTATAAATACTTCCTCAAAGGATATACAAAATGCTTCAGGAGAATTCAAAGACGATTTCCTAGTAAACTTAAGGGCTGAGGAATCCGTTTGTCTGAGGCTTTCTGCTATTGCTGGTCAGGTGAGGACTTGTTACAGGTAAATAGAAATGAACTCTTCTGGCAAAAGAGATGAGGGGGAGCTTGCACTATGTATTAGTCTGTTCAGTACAGAAATTTTGCAAAAGAGTTTGAAAGGCACCCCAAAGCTTCAGAGAATTTATATATATATACACATATATATGTATGTATGTATTCTAAATAGCTGAAAAGCATTGAAAAGTTTTTTTTATAGTTTTGCAACAGCTATGGCCAAAAAAAGAGGGAGGAAAAAAAAAATGCATTGGGGCACCCTGATAGAATAGGCACCTTTTATCGTTTGACTTAAAGATAGAAACTTCGTAAAGCCGATAGCTGTTTCTCCCCTGAGCTGTCCGCAACGCGGGTGACCGAAACCGGGCTGGTTTCGACCGGTGCTGCGGCTCCGGTATTCCCCGGTCCCTAGGGAAGAGCTTTCGGTTTACAAAAACAGCCCTTAGGTGATGGAGGGGGATGAATCTGCGACAAAATGAGGTCGCTTGAGTCAGCCCTTACGGAAGGGTAGCAGAGGTGAGACCGAGTGTCTGGTAATGCTGAACTTTGAAAACGACGTTTATTGTCGTTTCCTTGGCGGCTCCCGGAGGCTGAGGCGTCCTAAACACCTTTTAAAGGAAGGGTGGTGGTCGCATACTCATTTTACAGACAGCTTCCCTTCCTCCTCGTCCCTCGGTACCGTGAGGGCAGGGCGGCACATGGCGGCGCCCCCTCAGACCCTTCGCCGCTCCCGCCTCAGGGATGCGGCGGGCTCGCGAGCACAGCGGGCTGCGGCTCCCCCCCCGCAGGCCGCGCGTGGGCCGCGCCGCGCTCCTCCCCCGCGGCAGCAGCCCTCCGCCGGGCGCAACCACCTGGGCTCGGGGGGGGGTCCGCCCCTGCCTGCGGTGGGACCTGCCCCTTTAAAGGGGCGTTAGCCACACCTTGCGCCCTGGCAAAGGCGGGGCCCTCCTTACGCTTCCCCTCTTGTTTTCCTTCTCTGCCGAGGCGCGCGCGGGCGATGCGCTCTCCTCTGCTTACGCCGAGCGGCCGCGGGAAGCCCCAGGTGAGTGAGGGTGGGTCCGCGGCACAGCCAGCGGAGCGGTTGCCCTTTTAAGGGCCTCCCGCGGCGCCTCCGCCATGTCGGCAGGCCCCCCCCCCCCGGGGGCTCCCCCGCCGCCCCAGGGCCTCGCGCGCCGCCGCCGGGACTCGCTGCCGCCGCGGCCGCCGCCAGCCAGGTCAGCGCCTCCCCGCGCCGCGGCCCCCGCCGCTCCCCGGCGGCTCCTCGCCGGCGCCGTAACGGCCGGGCGGGCGGCGGCCGGGGCCGGGCCGGGCGGGCGGGGGGGCCGCAGAGCAGGCCCGCGCCGTGGCGGTCCGCGGCGGCGGCCGCCTCTGCCCCGCTGCTGCGGCGCCACCCGCGGCTCCAGCTGAGACCGTCGCGCGGGGGGGAGCGGGGCCTCTCTGGGCCCGCGAGCTGTTGCTGCCCTTTTCCCCGAGCGGAGCCCTCCGTAAAGCGAGTGCCGGGAGGGGAGGGGTGGTCGGTGACCTCGGCTGGGGAGGACGTGGCGTGTCCGCTGGGAAGGCAGCTGCGGTAACTCAGCTGCTCTTCTGCCTTCGGAGAACCTTAGCGGCTTATCCAAGGTTGGGTAGCGTTTGATATTAATGAAGGACTGCTGTTAATTGTGTGAGATCTAGATAATCATTATTTGGGGGGGGGGGGGTTTTCCCTGTATACTTTCAAGTTGTCCCCAAATCACTCCAGCTGTTGCTAAAGATTTAGGCAGAGTTTTTTCTTCAAAGGCGCCAAAAGAGAGGTGTTTAAATTAAAAAAAAAAGAAATTAAATTGCTGTTTGAGTCCCTAACTGTTCTTTAATAAAGCCTGGCACTTTCTAAGGAGTTTAAACGTGGGCTCTTATTTTTCTTGTTTCTTAAAAAAAAGTGATGTTAGCTTGTTCTTTTTCTGTCTTGGATTTCATAGCAAAAATGCTGAGTTTCTTCCGGCGAACCCTTGGACGGCGGTCTATGCGTAAGCATGCGGAGAAGGAACGCCTAAGGGAAGCCCAAAGAGCTGCAACCCACATCCCTGCAGCTGGGGATGCAAAATCCATCATTACCTGTCGAGTGGCGCTGCTGGATGGAACAGATGTCAGCGTGGACTTGCCGGTATGAGTGGCACAAGATTGCTTCTTAAGTGCCGTTGGCTTGTGTCAATCTGATTGATTGTGCTCTTTATTTGTAAGTTAGGTAAAGGTATGTCTGTTTGTCATAGCAACCAACCCTGTGACTTGGGTTCCGTTTATTGGTCAGAGATAGGTAATGAAAGAACAGTTAATTTTGTTATGCACCGATACCAGATAACAGGTTAGATGTCATTGGGTCCTGTGCATTGAATGTTTTTTAAGGAATTTTTCTGCCAATGCTTAGCTGAGGTAGGGAGGGTAATGCTTACATGGCTTGTATTTTCTTTTCTGTGTGTTACGTGTGCATCTTGAGAAGGAAGGTAGATGTAGCTCTGTTGGTGTAGCTCTGTCATGCTCACGAGACTGGGAAGGTCGCAGTTTCAGAAGGTCTTCAGCGGCCTTCTACTAGATATGTGTGTAGTCAGTCACTGTGGGCTCGTGTGGCTATGGGGAGTTCACGTTTTAGGATTTTTGTATGTTTTTTTTAAATCCTAGAATAATTCTACGTGAGTTTTGGTGGTTTTTTTTTTCCATTTTGTTTTTGTGCTAGAGGTGGTCTCAGTTCTTATGCAAATGTGAGAGAGAAGGAGAGAAGGATGATCTCATAGCATAGTGCTTCATTGGGAGAGAGATTTTAACCACTGTTTTACATTTCTACAACTCCCTTGATATGCGTGTGTCTCTTTCCTTCTTCTTAATTATATATCCGTATTTGACTAACAGGACAAACAGTAGCAATAGAAGTGATGTAGTCTAGTTTTCCATTTCCATGTGTTACAGTGGTTAGTGTTGCTCTGAGCTCACATAGCTGGGTTAGGAGGCTGTGGGTCAGCGAGACCTTTGGACTAGCTCCGTAGAGTTTTAGCAGCTGCGTCAACGTTGGAGCTGCTGGCTAGGAGAAGTGTGCAGAGCAGCCATTCTTAAAATGGCCTTTCTTTTTCTCCCTTTCTCATTTTAAGCACAATTTTAAAATGATTATAACATTAGATAGTTTGAGGAAAGCCCAATTCTTTAGAGCATTGGGCAGCGTGGACATAGTGGGTGGAAATATCTCTTGCAACAACTAGAACCCCTGTAACGTGGAGTTAAAAAAACAGTTTGACATCTCTGTTTGCAAAATGACTATACAAACGGGTATAAAACTAATTTGTATGTATCTGTATAGTTCACTGAAACAACATAACGAGCATATCCACTGCTGTTTAGGGCCTAGGATGTTTGATTTGAGGCCAGGAATGCCCACAAACACTTTATAGCAAGAGCTGTACTTAAAAAGTACTCAGGTTTAAACTGGTGTCTCTGCATAACCAGAACAGTAGTCTTCGGAGCTGGAGTCAGCTCTGTAGGCAGATTCCTGGTGTCTGTAACAACATTTCTAAGGCTTTGAGGAGCATAAACTGAACCTGAAGAGGTGTCATGACCTACCATCTGGACTATAAAACTTGGATCAGGGTGTAGTAGTTGCTATTTTCTTTCTACAGGAAACTGTCACTTGTTTTGCGCTCTTGCTTTTTTTTTTCCCCCCCTCTCTTTATAAAAAGCCAATACAAATCCTTGTCTGTAGACGTCTGGGCAAAGAGTAACAGTAAACAAATACACTGAGTCTGCATAGCTAGGTGCAGTAATTACCCCGTGTATTGTCAGAGGCTGACATGTACCAGTTCCTTGGTGATTAAAATACAATGAATTAAAAGTAGAGTAAATGTTTCATTCAGAATCCTTAGTGTGTTTGTCCTTGCGTCTCTACTTACATCATTCGTAGTTATATTTGGGAGGGGTGAATTAAAAAAATAGAGGGTACAAAATCTTGGGGCAAAAACATTGCTTTATTGTTTTCTTAAAAAAAAAAACAACCTTTTTTCCCTGCTTTCCTTGAGGATCATCAGCCTCTTCAAGCTAAGACCTTTTTCAAGTCTGATTCTGTTATTTTGTTGGCAGTAGATTTGGTTTAAAATACTCTCTTCTTATCTCCCTAAAGGTGCCTCCTCACTCCACTGTCTCAGGTGTGCTAGTTCAATTGCGTATAGTGCTACTACCTACATAGGTTCTGTGAAATGATCTTTTTTTAAAAAAAAAAAAAAGAATAGCAAAAAGTGTTTCTTAAAACTGAATCATTTAGCAAATTGAGGTTACTTCATGCCTAGAGAAAAGTGGACTTTGCATGAGTGGGAGGGTAGGAATGAACATCTCACCTCTTTTACTCTATAGCTACATAAATACTTTAAACTGGCATAAGCTGGTGCTGCAACAGGAAAAAAGATGTTGCTTTCGTTATTGCATTCATCCTTGTTTCCACACCCCTTGGCAGAAGAAACAGTTTTTGGCAGCCATACAGTAAACTAAGTCAAGAAGATGATATGACTGAAAATAATCAGTATAATTCTGTTGTGTTAGTTTCCAGCTGGAGCAGTTCTGCAGTCTGTTCCCCATGTGCCTCCCCAAATGTGGTGAAGAAGCGTTTAGAAGCAGTATCAGACTTATGTTTGCTTAAAGTGCTTGCTAAGCTGCAGCCTTACCGTGAATTTGCTACTGAAAGAACAGCGATCTGGAACTACAGTTCTTATCATTGAATAAATCTGAGATTAAACAGAAATTCAGCAATTTAAAAAAAAAAAAAAAGGATAACACAGGGAACATTATTTTGTAAGCCAAGTATGTTTCAGAGTTTTCTTATACAGCAAAAACTAAAGTTTTCGCATATATTGACGTTAAGACAGAAGGGACGTTATAAACAACGCAGTTGAGATAAATTTGTTAAACATAGAGTCAGGATTTGAGCAGTAACCCTGCTTTTTGTCCACTGATCTTATGTACGGTGTCTCTCAAGCTACTTAATCTATTGCTTTCCCTTTTTTTTTTGTTGTTTTTAATGACAAAGCTCTGTGACTTGAAGTAATCATCAAAGATACAGTCCTATGCAGTACTTGGACTATTTTTTTTTTAAGAATCTACTTATTTGTTAGTCATGTCAGTGATTAAAGAATATCAGCGTTATGTATACTCTATACTGTCACTTTGCTGTGATCAAAATGGGAAGTATGAACTTCATGTGAGTTATCAATATTCTTTTGGGGCAGTCAAAAGAGATTTTTTCCTACCTTCACCCCAAATTCTGAAGCTGTGTTCTAACCTGGTTGTTTTCCTCTTCTGTGGCCACTTTTTTGAAGCTTTAGATTTGTCCAAATGCATTCAGTAATTTTTGGCAAACTTAAAATTATGTGCATAGTAAAACACTGAGAACTTGATTATTTTTAATCTATGAAAAAATTCTTAAAAACTATGATGTCTGTTAACTGTGCTGCTGTTGACATTGTTCATCATATATACTGTTTTCTGTTACTTGAATTCATCTTGGACAGCAAAAAAAGTCTGGTTGGGTTTTTTTTCCTAATTTTTTTTATATCTTTAAGTACAGTGTGTCCTTCAAAATTTGACTGGTGAGAGGATAGGAATTCTGTTTTGCATACTTCCCTTTCCCTACATCCCTATTTTACTTTTAATCCTGTTCCCATGCAGAACTAAATGTCCATCTTCCCCCGCCCCACCTCCAGACTTCACAAAAGTTGAAGAGCCATGAATAAACAGCAGTCGAGGATCTGCAGACTCCCTGGGGTCAGTCCTACAAATCTGGGCTTCCAGTGCCCCTCCAGCAACTGGCGTGCTGGCTGTTCTGATGGTCATGGGTCTTGGTGACAGACAATTTGGGGGGAGGGGGGTAATAAAGACACAAAAATGGTGTTTTTCCTTGAAAGTCTTTTTAACTAGTATCTTCAGCAGCTTATGAAAAATTTGTGAACAAAAATGTTTGGAAAATTCCCAGTAAACCGTGGTTATGAATACTGGAGGTCTCCAGAGGACTTTTAAATCAGAAAGGCTGAAAAAAAGTGTTTGTAATAGAAATAGTCAGCTCTACATTATTAACAATAAAGATTGGGAAAGGGAAAAATAACACAGACAAAAGGGAATGCAGTGTAAGATAAATGATGGAGAATTAATTGCACGAGCATATTTGGAACATGGACCTTCTAAAAATTTGTGGCTAGATTTCGGTGGAGAACAGGGTCAGCTTTACAACAGCAACAGGTAGTATGGGGTTTCGTAGGAGCAGCACTCTGCTTTGTGGAAGCCAGGGTTTTGGGTGAAAAGCTGATCCTGTTTAACCTGCGATTTACATAATCTTCCCATGGATAATAGAGAGCTGATTGTATTCCAGCTTCTGCACAAGCAAGCTAAATTTTAGGCAAAAACTGCCTTGTAGTAGCTCTTTAAAGTAAAAGGCACAAATTACAGGAACAAATGGTATCTGAAGCCTAGTAGCTTTTCATCTTATAATAATATTCCTTACTTATGCATGCATGAAATTTAATATAGAAATTGCAAAATGAGATGTGTTTGTCTTCATTATAATGAAGTGCCATTAAAACGAGAACTTACATAAGCCAGTCCAGGAGCTCTGCGAAGTAGTACAGATTAGCTGAACGGTTTACAGTATTGGAGTAAAGCTTACAAAATAAGATGAAAAGAGATTATTTTTAACAAAATTAAGAAATCTATCTGGAATGTCAAAGAACATTGCCAGCAACTATGGTGAGCGCTGATGGCTGTTGGCGTGGAGGGAGGTGATCTGCATTGATCCTGCTGCAAGATCAGAGATGTATTGTGATAGTTATGTTTACTCAGTAATACCCTCTGCCATTTTTTTAAGTTTATAAAATATCTGCGGCTGCTTGCTGAGTATTGTAGCTATAGATTTAAATACAGAATATAATCTATAGTACAGATGCTGATTAAAAAAGAAAAAAAGAAGATCTTCTAGTAATGCTAAAAGTGTTGGAAAATCAGAATCAAATGAGTAATCTTCTTACGAACATTCAAGGCTGGCTTTTAAATTTTCAAAATGAATTTCCACTGGCAAAAATAGTGAGGAGATAAATGTACACTTACCATTGTATGTTGTAAGACCGTAAAGTTTGGGATGAAAACTTATTTCTCCAAGTGGTCTTTATGTCTTAAAATATTGAAATGCGGTTTAGTGAACTGAAAGTGGAACAAGCAATCCTAAGTCAAACGTTACAACGCAGAGGTGCTGTCTCAGTGGTAGACTGAGACCTCACCGTAATGCGGTTTTACCCAGTGCTCTGTGGGATGCCAGATTTAAGTGCGTATAGAGACTGAGTACAAGGCATGTGTACCACAATGTGCTGAATAGTTTCAGCACTTCTGAGCAGCACCAGATTCGCAGGGCAAATCCAGAATACCTGCACTCAACTGTGCTACAGGTCCAGTAGTTTGGGGCTTACCCCACATGGACACTGTAAATAGTTCTGCTAAAGAGAAGAACCTCTCATTTGCTCTTAACCAAACTACTTCTGAGAAACCCAGCAATGGAATACAAAATAAAACTGAAATATTTGAGCATATATTGGGGGAGGTATTTAATCTCTGAGCCTTAAATCAAGCAATTCAGATATATTCTGTAGCAGAAAGAACGTTAGGAAATAGACATGGAAATGGATTAAACCAAACACATCCCAGGAAGATGTAAATTGGTTTCTGGGAGAAGGTCGCAAGTCCAAGATTTCTAGTGACTGAGTAGCTGGAATAAGTGTCCCTAGCCTCTCTGGGTGGTAAATGCAGTCTTTCTGAGGAAACGGGTATGGATACGTGTAGTAACCCTCTGAATAAGTTGACAAAAGGAAGAAAGGGTTTTGTCCTTCAGTAGCTACTGGTTGTTTAAGCAGTATTAACATAATGATCCTTTGAAAGGAGTCTTCTAACAGAACTGAAGTGCTGCTGCAAAGACATGAGGGATAATAAGTCCCACAAAGATGCAACCTGTTCATCTCTCTTTCAGGGTCCATCTTGTACAGGGATCTCCTTTTTTTCCACAAAGAAAGAGGAAAAAAATCCTTTTCTGATAAGCATTTTAGTAAAATTCATTAAGTGGGCTTTCTGTTGTGTGTGTTTTGTTTTTTATTTTTTAAGTCCTGGAAGTTTGAAGTACTCTGTCAGGAAAACACTGATAAAAACCTTCGAAAGTGAGCCATTCACCTTTGTCTGCCTAGCGCGGGGGTCAGATCCTCAGCCGTTTTAAGTCAGCGTTGCCTCAGCAAAGCTGGTCCATGTTAGCTGGCGCTAGTGTTGAAAACAGGTTTCGTGTCGGACAGAAATTGTGGAGCACTGAATTGCTGGCTTATAGTCTTGAATTGCGTGCCAATGAAATAACCTTTACTTTTGAGACCGTGAGAAGAAGGTATAAGCACTGTGGCTCTAATTTTAGGCACCTACTCAGATGCCTAAGCTAAGATGGTTGTCTCCATGTACATCTTATCCAGGCAATGAAGGAACAAATCAGCCTTCTCAATTAAATACCTGAGCTGACCTTACCCAGCCTTGCTGCTGAGTTCCTGGATTTAAGTCCAGGCTTCGCAACACCTACTTGCTGAACAAATACAATTATGAAGAGCAGCACAAGATGTTATTAGGACGTGTTTTGGAGCTTTCCTTCCATTCAACAGGGCCAAGATTCATGGCGAAGTGGTCAAAAGATGTTTTCTATCTCATTCCCAAGTGTGGAGAAGCCCTTGGATATCCTGCCCTACCCAAATTATATATATATTTTTTTCATTTTCCCAGTTCAGTTGTTGATTCTCCTACCATTAGGTGTTTGCTGCTGTTTCCTGCAGAGTATAACAAGCTGTATAAATCAAGTAGTCATGTTTTAAAGAATTACAAACCCATGAGGAATTTAATTTGTCCCCTGAAGAAAGAACTAGCCACTGGGTTGACTGCTTGCGAGTGGAGTAGTTAATAGTTCATTGGTAACCATTAAGCAGCTTGAAAATATCTGTCCTTTGAGAGTAACCTGAGCTCTGCTTCAAGAAGAGAGAGGAAAGAAAAGAAAAAAAAGAAAAAAAAAGCATAGGGTAGCAGCAGGATCAAAATGCTATTTAAATCGAATGTTGCCACTGGGGAGTTAGACTAGCTTCTCGCACTGAAGTGTAATAGGAATGTATCTTTGCTATGTCTTTCGAAAGCACTTGAGATGGCAGTTTTATTGAACGCAGATAAATTTGTTGATTCATAAAAAGCGACCTGTTACAAAATACAAAGCAACGCAATTTTTGGTGCCATTTGTTAAATATAAGGAGGAAGTACTTCAATAAGCCATTAAGAATGATTTTGAACTTAATGTCAAAGGGCATGTGAAACTTGTGCCAACTTGCACCAAATACAGCAATTGATGATTTAAGTCATACGCAAGCTGCTTCATACTTAATTCTACATCGACAGCTGTGATGATTTCAGTCAGAAGCTCTGTCCAGCCAGCAGCCCTGTGAACCTCTCCACAACCGACCCAGCGCTGTTCTTCAGGGACCTTCTCCGACCTTAGTCATTCTTGGTCCATTTGTTCTTTACATCCTTTTCTGAGATACCAAAATGGTGATCACCTGAGATGTAATAATCTGTGTACTAGGGGGAAAAACACTCTGAAACTAGTTGGAAGCAGAATAATTTTGCACGATAACAAGTTCTCGTTGGTAGCCTGAGACAGTATGTGCAGTAGGTCTAGTCTGAGCTAAAGGGCTCCACCGCTCTTTAACTCCCTGTCTCCTCAAGGGTTATAAACCTTGGAATGCAGCTAAGATAACTGGTTAATTATGTTTTAAAGAAATGATTTACTGAGGAATTAAGGAGAATCTAAGATGTTCTGATCAGTAACGTGGAGATTTTCCTCTAGTTTTGGACTAGGCATAAAGCTTCATGCAAAATGAAACATTTTTCTAGCTTTGCCATTCCAACTGCTGAATTGATTTCACTTTATTAGTTTATCTTACTGTTTAAGGTGCAGAAAATATCCATGTGTTAAAATGTCAACAGTTGAATGTATTGCCCTTCCAGGAAAGGGGCAACTGATTCAAACAGTGGAAGAAATATATGTTTTTGTATGTAAGTGATTTGCCTTAAGGCTGCTGTTTGGAGAGTCTTGCTGTTATTTAATAAATCTGCTGCTGCCTAAATAAGGACTTTATCTTGAAGTCAACAGAAGAACTTGCCCTGAACAAGTTCTGTGCCCTCCGCATCCCAGCATTTTCACTATGCAACATTTTGCTATTACTATGTGTGTGAGAAGTTCCCTGCTGGTCAAATTGCTTACTTTCCCCTGCCTCCCACAATACTTGGGAATAAATAACTGAGGGAGAAGTCGCCTGTGCAGACTCAGTTTACAGATTTTTCTAAGATTTTACTAGGGCTGTGAAACATCATGCTGAATTTAACTAAAGAGTAAACCAATGACTATGGTTATAGAGTTAAACAAAATATTTGAAGATCAGAGTACAGGAAGATGGCAAAAATGTGCTGCTTTTCTTGCTTTGATGTGATTCAGTGATTGAATCAGATGATTTCTGAAAATAAGAATTCTGAATTAATCTCAAAAATTGATTTATAAACGATGTGCATTTTGGAGTGTTATCTGTATCCTGTGGTTCTCTGTTCAGCTCAGTTTGAAACCCTTTTCTTCCATGGGGCCAAGAGTTCTGAGAGATGGACTAAATCAGTCTGTTAATTAATAGCATACTATAACATATGCTTAGAAAGTTAGTGGATTTCTCAACTTGTGAGCATATAATATCAAGACAAAAGATTACAAAATGATAGCATTATGGAAATAGAGAAATGTTTAAACTGCTTGCAGAATAAATATAAATCCTTCCTGCATTTCTTGGCGTTGAAAAGAATTATTTTTAAATACAGTGACTTGTGTTCAGACCTACTATTTTTCCATGTATTTTTATTACTTTTAACCATCTCAAATATTTTTAAGCTTTTCTTTCGGTGTATTACTATGGAGGAGTTCATAGCAGGAAAAATATACGTTGTAGAGAAACTGCTCAGTGTGTTATTTACATGCCTGTTCTTCAAAAAGATGTGTTTAATTTTTAAAATTGTCACTGTAAAGATGATGTTTACTTGGGGCTAGAGCTAAGTTTTTTCATAGATTATGTATTAACATACACAGTGGTTTTCTACACTTACAAGTGAGTTATGTAAATGCATTATCTAAGTACTATTTATTAGAGTTCCTTGTCACAGACTGTGTTTCGTTGGTCATTAAAAGCACTTGATAATGGAATGCTATAACCTAATTCAACATGCTTTTCTATCCACTTGAAAAGTGGTGAAGTGCCTAGATATCCCATGGTAATTTCTTAAGCAATTTACTGTACTTCTTTCAAAAATTTTCCAGTGTATTAGGCAGTGTCAGTTGTACTAGCTGTATTTCCAGTTCTGCTGAACTTTAATTGATAAGGAAAAGCCTAATAGGTACAATGATAAAATAATGTTTTAACGTTTTCTGCCTTGTGCAAATTGTTATTGACATTTTCTAAAAAGGGATATTTCCCATGTCATTTAAAATCTATGGCCAAGCAGTTGCTTCTTGTGGTGCATGCTTTGGTCTTTCAAAAACAACAGCCCTCAAAAATTATGAGAGAAAATCATTTCCACATTGCGTTTGGGAAGCTTAATTTTGGGATTTATTTTCCAGGTTCTTTTGGAAGTTCTTTTATTTTTGGAATTACAGTATTAACTATGTTTAGAAAAGAACATAGGTGCTACAATAAGCCTATCTGCTAAATGCTAAATCTTTTTGTATTTTCAGAAAAAAGCTAAAGGCCAGCTTCTGTTTGAACAGATCATGTATCATCTGGACCTTATAGAAAGCGACTACTTTGGATTAAGGTTCATGGATTCCGCACAAGTGGCGGTGAGTAACAGAACTTTTTGGCTGTTGCTAGAAAGAAGAGTAAAATCTTAATATTGACAAAAATACTACAAGCAAGCTGCCTTTCTTGAACTGTTTTGTGCAGCAGCTCTGTGGCATGTTAGTTTAGTTAACCCTCCACTGCAAACACACTCTAACGTATTACAACACTGTTGTCCCTTGCATTCACATCTTTCACTTGTTATTCCTGTCAGACCTTCTGTTTGCTTGGTCCTTCATGGTATGACAGTGTGGAGAAGGTTGTTCTTTGCCAGTGCATAGTGCCATCAGTGTTCTCGTTAGCAAAAATCATCTTGTTCACGTCTTCTGGGGAAATAATCTTAGCCAGAAGGGTGTACATCTGATTTGCTCAAATCTGTTGCAGCTCAGACCTGCAACTAGAAATTGTTGGGAGGACATAGGTGTATTTATGTGTATCATATGGTTTGAGTAGAGGATTCTTGCAAGTGTAAAGTTTATTTGTAAAAATGTCTCTGCTTTTGAAAACAAAGCAGTGAATTGTTTGTCGGAAGCAACCAGTTCTTTATGTCTGCAGTTGTACAGCTTTATATGGATGCTTCTTATGGTCGAGTACTTAATCCTGCCCACAAGGAAAGTCGTATGTTTTCTTCATGTTGTTTTTATGTTCTTCTTTTGTTTTGAAGTAGAATGTTGTATTTAGAAAGTCTTCGTATATATAAAAATTGTTGTTTTAAATGAGGAGTTGGACAGGGAGTAATGTCTTTGTCCTGCATCCTTGTAACTTAAACCTGTATTTGCTTATTCTAACGCTCCTAGGTAGAAATATATCTGGGTTTTCATAATGTGTATGTCAAATTTATTTATGTTAGATATATGACCCAATTGTCTTTGTGTTTCAAGTCCATTTCAGTATTATTTCATGATTAGGATGGCAGAGCAGAAGTAAAGACAGTTGCTGCTGAGCTTAATACCTGAACTGTTCTAGATCAGTGTACAACACGGAGACAATGACATTTATTGTTTGACTTCTGTGAGGGTATATGTCCAGAATGAGAAACAAACAAGCAAAAATAGGAACCAGTATAAATAAAAATTTATTTGGAGGTGACATCTTAGTTCTTATAGTTTTCTGCAATGGCAAAAAAACCCAAACTTGAATCTTTGGAAGAAGGTGACATCTTTGGACACAGTGTTATCCACAGCAAAGCACATTTATAATTTGATAGTTTCTTTTCAGAATAATCCGGGTCAAGGTTTGTGTTTAGCTTATGGTTGTAGAGAATGTTCTCTACTGAGAAAATAATAGGAGTGTTCAGCGTCTGAAGCAAATTTCATGATTAGCAGGAGGAGCTGCTAGTGGACTGCAGTCCCCAGCAGTAAAAATATTCTTGACCCTCTTGCAGAAAAAAGTTGGAAAGAGAAGGAAAAGAACTTTATACTGAGGGAGAGATGTCATTTAGAACATCCTCTCAAGAGAAATTAGAAAAGGGCAGAAAGAAGTCGTCATGGCTAACCAGCTGTATAAGGAAAGTTTCTGGAAGGAAGAGAGCATCCATCAGCATCAGTCGATCAGTTCAAATGAAGAAAATGGAATGGGTTATAAACCTTGGCATAGGACATATAAAACACAGCAAGGCTGCCCCAACAGAAGGCATTACAACTAAAAGGCTGCATACCTTGGGGGAGTATTCGGTTTCCATACTTTTCCTGGGGCACCTGCTTTTGACCACTGTCATATCTTTAGTCTATTGAATACCATTCTCTATTTATAAAAATCAAGTCTGCTGTGTTCAACATGTACAAGCTGGGATGTTGAGTACCAATAGCAAATGGCTCCCTTCCATTTATCTGTCCATTTTGGGGGGGTGGAGGTGCTGAGGTACCCGCTGGGTGTTTAGGTGCCCTGACTTCGGTTCTGCTGTGTGGCCTCTGAAGTGTTTCTGTGTGCCTGTCAGGTCTATAAGAACTCGCAGGTAAAACTACCAGTATGGTAAACTTTTCCTCTTGCTATTCTGTTATCAAATAATGTCGGTTCATTTGAAATGAGGAAATACGTGTGAATCTTTTCTGTCTTAGCAATGGTTCCTGGCTTACTTTTGTCCAGGAAATTGTTACTTCCAGTCCAGACCTTTGAATACTTGATACTGTATAATCTACCAGGTACAAGCAATTTCTAATTTAGTTGGTTTCTTTTTCTTAACTGTGTGTGACTGAAAGGAGGCAAGGGAGAGGCAATAGTCTGTTTAAAATGAGTATTAATGATACACTCTATATAACAAAGCAGTCAGGTTTGTATTTTGCAAGGACAGATCAACACAACAGTCAGAAATAATTGCTTTAAGAAATGAAGAACTATAGTGATGGCAGCCTTTCTTGCAAAGTGAAGCTGGCAAATTCTTGCAGAAACCCAATCTGCAGCTGGAAACAAAAGCACAGGCTAACCAAGTTATTTGTCAAAGATTATTCAGGAGGTCTGTTAAATAAACAGCAGAAGAATCTAGTCCCCTAATGTGAATAAGTCTTCTGGCTCAGGAGGAGATAATCATTTCTGCTACGCAATTTAAATGTGTTGCCTCACTAGCCACTTGCACCTGAAGATTTAAAAACAAAACAAAAAACCCTTTGCCCCAAATGTGCAATGTGCAGTTAAATAAAAAATTGAGAAACTCTCACTTGCTTTAACTACAAATTAAATTTCAATAAGTCCTTTCTAAACAACTGGAGCATACCCTTCCAGATAGGTGTTTGTGACTCTTTTCTTATTTTGAACTCCTTAAGTGATTAGTAGATAGAGGTTTGAGTTTTTGATGCAGTGGGGAAGAAAATCCAGATAATACAAACTCTTGACATTTTGCAGTTTAGGATTCAAATGCTGGGTTCTTTAAAGAAGTTCTTGAAGCATTTTGTGAAGTGAAAGAATAGTCTTTTTCATGTGACTTCTGTGTTCAGTTTTAGTCTGATGGTTAGGAATGGATATTTGTAAGAGGCAGGAGGTGGCAAAAGGAGGTTTTTGCAATATTGTCTGTAGTATATCAGGCTTGATCTAAATCCTGCTGAAGTCAAGGGACGGGCTACTGTTAATCTGAGCAGCTTTGAACCAGGCTGACAATGAGCAGTGCAACATGCCCGGTGGTATGAAAGGTGAAGATTGGTAACATGTTAGGCTATTTAGTTTTCCCTTTAACAGTGCTGGAGAGATGCTGTTTCTAATAAGGAGCGCTGAAAATTTAATAGTGACCAGTTTCTAATTGTAATGTGCAGCTTGCAGGCATCAACTACTAGATATTCCTAATGAAACTGTAGAATACTTTATTTTGTTACTCTAGCAATTATTTGGTCTACTGTAGTGCTTAATACTGAAAATGATTTGTATAGCATTACACTAAGTATAGAGCCAGTAATTCCACAAAGTATTTAACCAATTTTAGCCTCACCGCCATTATAAAAAAATACCTTTACCCTACCTTTTTTGAAATGTTACTGCTTTTTCTTTCTGAAGAAGCAAACTGATTTAGTAGTGACTTGCAGTACTCTATGCAGGATGCTGTTTTCGTTGCTCGCTGTTTAGCAAACCTTATCTATGAATTTCCGCAGTGGACTATGTGTTGAACAAACTCTCATCAAAATGTAAACTTGAAGGATCTCTTTTGCCAGGTCCACTCGAATTCCATTTTAATCACTCGGAATAAATCTCAAGGTTCCTGACGTCTGCGTGTGTCCGTGCATGTAGTGTTTGTTTCTTCCTTCCCCCCCATTTAAAAGCAATTCTTGCGCACACATACGCACCCCCTTGCCGTTCAAACTGAGCTCCTGTAGGCAGCGGGGCTAAGAGCCGGGCAGAGCAACGTGCTATCAGTGCCTGTCTCGGGCCTCTCAGCTGCCTGCCGCTGGAATGTGGAGGAGATGAGAGAAAACAGGCTGGAGATGAACCAGACGTGCACAGTCAGTCCCGAAGCCTATAAATGGCTTCTTATTTGGCATAGCAGGCTCTTCTGTATCCAAATCACCTGCAAGCCTCAAAATGGATAGCTTCCATATCTTCATGGTGAAGGAAGGAGAAAGCAATGGTTTCTTACAGCGAGTGAGTTTATGGAATAAGAAAATGATACAACCTCTCTTTTTAAAGAAATTTAAGTTGCTTAAATCCATTTCACTGGCAGTGTAAGAAAAAGTTGCCATAAATATTTGCTTCATTTCTCCTTAAGTTTCCTGCTTTATTCTAAAGAAATATTACATGATTTTCAAATAGCTTTAACCACTATGCATTAATAGCCAAGAAGAACAAATTTAACTGAATGTATGGCAACGGTAGGTGATTCAGTTATTCTGATGTACATCTAATTTATCAATCACTGCATATCCTGGCTGGTTGCCTTTATGCCTTCGCTGGAGCAGACAGGGCTGCTCTGAAAGCAGGAACGTGTTTGCACTTGGCATTGCAACCTGAAAATACCAATTCTTTCGCATACCCCTATTGCTCCTCTGTCCTCTTTCGGGCCCACTGTAAACTTTGCAGCATGTAGTTTAACGAAAGGAGTGTTGCTAATTACATAATTCGTCTGTATGAGTTGCAAGGTGATGTCTGGAATGAACCAAAGGAGGTGGTGTCCCTGGGCATCGTGAGCCAGCCCGGCCACGGTGCGCAAAGGAGTTGGGTCAAGGCAATTATGTTGAGTAGGGTGCCGTGTTTACTGTTTAACTGAGTCACGTCCTTTGGAGGAGGGAGCTGTTTGCACGTTCACGGCACTTTGAAGTAGGTCTCTACCGCTAGTTGCATGTTAGTTCCAGCTTCATCTTTAATTTCTGATGTAAACACTTGTGCAGTGTGAGTATATGCAGTTGTTTTAGGGAGCGTGGCATATACACGTGGAAGTTTCCCTCAACCTGTTATCTACAGCTTACTTTTCACGTGCCTTTATATGCAGTGTTACTGAAGCCATTTTTCTGGCTTCAGAGAATTAGCCACGATGTCCAGTATATGGCTTATAATTAGCATTAGCAGATGAGGCAGAATCTTCTGTTCTCCCATGTGACAACTGCTAAAATGTCAGCTCTGAGCATTTTTTTGAGAACTAGGAAGAGCTGACCCTATGCTCGGACGTAGAGACAGCTTTGCAGTTATTTATGACAGCTGAAGGATCTAAAGGAAGTGACTGAAAGCCAGCAGTATTTACTTTGTCGCTGCATCCTGCCTGTAAGTGTACATCACAAGCTGAGCTGAGTGTCGGAAAGTCGGCTTATGGTTTATGCGCCTCTGACTCACCATCACTGGCTGACCTACAAACATGGAATTTGGGGTTTGTTTGTTTGGGCTGGATGAGTTTTTTAGTAATTAAAGTGGTTTGCCAGTACATTTTTTTTCAAGTAGATGATAGATACTTTCTTGAAGATTGGCTTTAAATAATGTACTATATGGATGTTTCAGCTGTAGTTGTTCGAAACTAATGTTTTGCATTATAAATTTTGAATTCAAATATCTATTTCTGAGTATCAGGTTACTTGTATACTTGTTCATTCCTTCAAGGTAACTATCTGAGATCCATTATTGTACAAGTTAATCCATATTTTTAGAATGAAGTACTCTGATAAGCACTAAGCTGTGAATTGTAAAAGATTTGGATTAGATTGTTTTAATGGACTTCTTGATAATCCAAGATGATCTTCACTAATGCATAGATTTTATTTTTCTTTTTTTCCCCTCTAAGATTGCTTTATTGATAATTCAATGAAAATGATTTATTTTTCAGCATTGGTTGGACAACACAAAAAGCATTAAAAAACAAGTTAAAAGTAAGTATCCTTCCCATTTTCTTGGATCTGTTTTTTGGATCTGCTAAATATTTAACATGTAGGAGGCACAGAGTTGAAATTCATGTTGGGGGGGGGGCAATGTTCTGAGGGGGTAATTAAGTGACCAAAAACCAGCATGGTACTGCTGATGGTTTAAAAATCCCTTCCCTCTGTAGCTTGTATTACTTTAGTCTAATGTCCTTAATTAGATGTGTTAGAGGCTCCTTAATCATAGTTTAAGTGGAGTCAAAGCAGCTGAAGATGCTTTGACATTACAGATGTTTATTCTAACTATAGGAAAACGTGTCTTGTAGCCTCCATCCTTTGCTGTCCTGCCGAATGCCCTCACCTATTCGCGTTGGCTCTGTCAAGTCGTAGGAGGCCTTGCAAGGGTTTATTGCGGCCGGCTGGTTTCAGTGATGCATGCTTGGGTAATCTCTGACACCAGCTGATTTTGCTTAGCAGCTTCCTTGCTGCCTGTTGCGGAAGCCCTTAGGGATTTGTGGTTCTATGTTAATAAAACAGAAGTTTCGGAAGCACCGACGGAGAGACAATTCCACCTGTTTTATGCAAGCATCAGACAGAGTGCTGTGTATTTTTAAAGAGCTGTTAATACATCTTTTTGCTGAATTAACTGTTTGCTTTCCAGAAAAGAAGATTCTTCCACAGAAGGGTTTAAATCCCCCTAAAATATGTCTAAAACTCTGTGGAATAAATTGGCCTAAGTTTTCAACAGTAGGTATTTTCCAGAACTCTGGAAAGGCCTTATATAGACCAACAGAGTACCTAGGGATTTGGCTGAGCACAGAGCCAAGACCCACGGCTCTCTTGGTGATTGACAGAGTCCTTAAATATAGGGATTAACCTAGATTTGTCTGTTCTTGGCAAGACAAATCAACTTAATGTGATATGACTGTTGGATTGACTTGTAACATGTAAAACTTTTTTGTGCATATATTTAAATGTAGTTTCACCCTAATGTTTCCCCATACATTTCCCTGTCACAAAGGAATTCTTGCCTTAATATCCTGTAGTAGGACAGAGCCAATTTCACTCAATTTTTGTGATGTGATTCTGTGTAGTAATAAATAATATGTCTCATCCGGTAGCCCTTACCACTGTCTTGAATGCATTCTGCTTTGCAGTTGGCCCACCGTACTGTCTGCATTTTCGAGTAAAGTTTTACTCATCAGAGCCCAACAATCTACGGGAAGAGCTAACAAGGTAAGAGGGATTTTGTGAGAGATGCACACCCAAATAAGGTCAGGGAAATGTTTTTGTGCTATTTAGAGAGTTGTGTGGTGTTTAGTGAATTCATTAGAGCTGCTTGCTTACTTATGTTAGTTGGCTGTTTGTAAATGTATCTAATGTAGCTCTCATGAAATAAATGAGATCTAATATTAAGAGATCTATATATTTATTATATTTTTGAGGCACCGTTTTTCATTAGGCAACTCTGGTAACTGATCTGAGTAGTCCTTACACAGTGGACAGAGGTTTTTACTGAACAGAACAGCCATCATGCCTCTTTCTTTGCTCTTTATTTGTTGTGTTTAATTTAAGCTGTATGCAGTCAACCTATCTCTTTAGTCAGGAAAGCATTGTACTGTAGTTTAGGGCTTCTCTTTGGCAAAAATGAATTCAGTTATGTTTCCTTTGCTTCTGTGATCTTTGCAAAGCATATGCAGAGGGAAAATATTTTACCAACATTTTGAGGTGTGAGTTGACAGTATTGCATGTGTAGGATGATATCAGGTGAACAGTGATTCCTCTTGAATAAAGCATCTCACAAATCCATTTGTAATTCTGCATTTCATGTTGGACTGAGACATATTTGGGGTGTTTTGAAAGAGAACACAACTTATCTGTAAGCAGTATCAATCTTTTGTAAAAGGCAATATTTCTTTGCATGGTTGTCACCACTGCTGATGAGGTTTCAGTTTGGAGAGAAAATAAACTTGTTCTTTCTTGATAGCTGTAGACACTTTGTACCCTCAGCCATTCATAATAAAGAGTGTGAGGTGCATTGTTTGCTTAGGTTTATGTCTGTGCGGATCTTGGCTCTGCACCTTAGCCAAATCCCTAGGAGCTCTACCGGGAAGATTATAGTAGCATTACCCTTTATAGCCATATGTACTCTGCTGCTTCTGTGTGATGACCTAAAGTTATAATTATTCTTCTTTAATTCTCTTTTGGTGACCTGGACAGCAAGATGAAACCCAGAGAATGTTTTACCTCCTGATTCATGTTCTGAATAAACCTTTAACTGTCTTTAAAAAAAAAAAAAAAGATTTACATCTGTATCTACCGCTATGAAACGTTTTCATCCAACTTGACTGAGTTCTGCCAATCAGACCTTGCTATACAGGTTTTAGCATGGCAGACTTGAAAGCTGAGGACTCTTAAACCCTGTCCGTCTTCTTAGCTAATATCCTGGAACTGAAAAACAGCATGTCTCTGTTCTGTCTTGAGGCAATCTCACACCTTAAGGAAGCAGCAAGAAGGGGAGCTCTAGTATGGGTTATAGGGGTCACTAAGAGTGGTTTTCCAAGGAGTCCACATTTTCTTTGTGCAGCAGGACACCCGCTTGGATCCTTTTGTCAGCTTCCACAGATGCAGCTTACTTGCCTTTTCTGTCAAATGCCCATCGGACGCTACCAATCAGAGGTCGTGTAACACAGCTTAGGCACAGGAATTATTCTTGAATTGTTTGCAAGTGTTACATGCCTAATAAGCACAGGCTGGTCACTCCCACTATATATGTGAAAGCCGTTCTGATTCTTTGGATATCCAGGGTCAGTACCAAACAAATTTATTCCCAGTCTAGAGGCCAGTATTCAAAAAGGCTTTGGATAATAAATGCTTTGACAAAGTATTCATGGAATCCCTCCTAGCATTAGGCTGAGGGAGAAAGAACAATTTGCATTTAGGAGTTTCACTCAGCATCAACCCTTCTTGTAAAAATAATGCATACAAATTGCAAAACAAGGAGTACGAATGCAAAAGAGGAGCCTAGCAGAGACATAAAAATATGATTTACTAGGATGCTAAAGTATACCCTGAGATCAAATGTATCATACTTTTTTCTGAAAAGCTCTTGAAGAAAGTCAGTTCTTCCTGGATATCGCTGTTGCATGCATTTGCTCAGCATCTAGTATATAGTCCTGTAGGTCAGTGACTGATGACATGCAGAACCTAAGAGCAAGCTAGCAGAGCTCAGCTGTCACTGACAAAGGAAGGAATGGCACAGAGCAGGTTAGCGTCCAGTAAAGCAGCTATATTTGTACCACATGCTAACATAGGGAATGGAGCCATGTCTCGGAATTTGAAAAACAGGCTTCACCGCCGTGAAGATGAAGTAACTGTCCCTTAACCAGTCTATATCAGACTACTAAATGGAGCTATAATTGGATCATGAAGATGGCTTAGAGCAACAGGAACCTCTAGGCGCTCATTTCCAGAATGTATTGCTCATCTGTTTGTTGGGTCAAAGGAGTACTAAACCAGTTTCATATCAGAGAAACCGATCAAGGTCTATTAGTTGCCTTTTCAATCTCTTCCCATTGTCATAATTGTTACTGGAATCAAGGATACTGCCTCCTGTGGACACTTCCAGAACTTTGTCGTATTATCTGTTTTATAGTCATTTCCAAAAGTCAGACCGTCTCAACACAGACAGCATGTGTCTTTAGAGGACAGTCACATCCCATAACAGGAGTGGAGTGTGGTATTTAACTTGCAGCTTGATTTGAACTCTTATTGTCAAAACAGAAAAGATACCTAACCCCCAAACCAAAATATGGTTTACCACCTAGATAATGAAATCCAAGGAGTTATATATCTGAATAAGGCTAACAGTTGTATAAGGCAAGAAAATCATAGGGTTCTGTGAAACTTTGTAGACTGTGTGGATCCTGTTAACCATCCTCCTGGTCAACTTTTCTAAGTTCTTGTTATTCAAGATTTGATTTCCAAGGGGCCTGTAGAAAGATCTGTATGCATTTCACATCCATGTATAAGGAGGTATGAAGCACATGTCTTAATGGCCATCACTGTTGAAATAGAAGCATTGTCTTGGCTTTGTGTGTAAGGCTTCTGTTCATCTCTAGTGGAACTCCTGTTGGTTACCATTGTTGAAGTCAACCTGTTCAGCTGATGGGACTATTTTTATTATTAAGGGAAAACTGTATACCATATGGGGCAAGAGAGCTGCTCTTTGTGCGTATTAGATCAGAAGAATTGGCCTTTCACACCAGAGGGATAAGTGCTTTTTATCCAATACTTGTCCAGTTTCTAAGCAAGAGTAGTAAATAAGCAAGGCAGTGAAGGAAAGTTGGCTATGAAGAGGAAACGACTTGGTAAGGCTGCAGCCTACCTTTTTTTTAATCACTTTGCAGTCAGTTTTCTGGGTTAGATTTTAACTAAGCAATTCATATTGTGAAATTTTATTTTTGAGAGCTTGTAAATATTCATTCTCTTGTAAGATGGATCTGTCTATGAATAATGAAGAAAATGCAAGTCTGTTCTGTGTGTGCCCAAGTGGGATCAGGAGGGAGAATGACAGAAACTTATTTAGGTCTTTAGGTCTTATTTAGGCTTATTTCTTTCATCTAGCACTGTGGTTCAAATTGTGGTAACTTATTGCTTTGAGTTTACTTCATTTAAAATATGTGTAAGGTTTACTAACCCAATTGATAAAGCCTTGAAAGATCACTGTGCAGTATCTTCAGTCTTGAAAACCTCTATAAAGAAAAAAAATCTCTTTTTTTTTTTTTGGTCAGGCTATGGCTTCTTTCTGTTTGCTGAGTGACACATTAGAACTATTAATCAATGACTTTTCTTTCTCATTTACTCCTGCAGGTATTTATTTGTTCTGCAGCTAAAACTGGATATTCTTAGTGGAAAGTAAGTATTGTTCATAATAGCATTAAACAGCCTTCTGGACAATTACAGTATGTTTAGCCAAGGGATTATTAAGCTGTTGTATTCAGATAACTAATACCTTTTGCCAAATAATGTTGTTTTTTCCTCTGGAATATTACTTCTATATATGTGTGTAGCAACAGAGGATTGCTTAAATAATGTAGTACTTATCTCTTGTTAATTTGCTCAAAATCTGCTATTTCTTTTCCACTTTCTCATCCCAATCATTTGCACTTTCTCACTGTTAAGTATTTGAGTTTTGTTTGCTGAATAGCCACTGTCGGCTAAGGTTTTAACAAGGCATTTCTCTTATGGCAGATTGGAATGTCCTTTTGACACAGCCGTCCAGTTGGCAGCTTATAACATGCAAGGTGAGTAGATACAATTGTGAAAGGATGAAGTTTCATAAGCAGCTTTGTGTAGACTCTCATCACCTCTTTTAGTCTGTCATTGCTGTATCCAAGTCTGTCATTGCTGTATCCAGAAAAAAGTTTCTGTCCAGATGTTAGTGATCCAAAGTGAAAAACAGCTCCTCTTACCTATAGCTTTGTTGATAGCGTATGTTGAAAATTATTTGATTTCTCAGGACACAGAGCAAGAAGATTCTGAATATGAACAGCCTTGCGCTAAAACTTGTTTTCTCAGATGCTTGTAGGCAAACTTCTACACTTTCACACAAGCCATAAGATGTGTAGTCTTCTTGAATTGCTTTGAGGTAGGAACATGGCTTACCTTCTGTTTTCTTCATGCACTTTCTGCCATGTGTTTTCATCTTTGTACAACTCAAAATTACTTTGATTCTGCACTCAGGTGAAAAGCCATGTGTCTAAAAAACACCCAATTTTAGACTTCAGCAAATTTTAGAAACATACTTATGTCCCATGTCATGCTTGTCTTTGAGCAAGTATGCTTCAATTGCATTTGTTGCCACTTCAGATCCTCCTGCAACCAAAAGAGGCAATGCATTATTTTTTTCTCAGCTGTACAGCATTACACTTGAGTCATCTGAGACTCTTATTAACGAGTCATCTTTGACTTTCAATTCCAGTGTCAACGGCTCCTCTGAGAGCTGTGTTCTGGTCTTGTATAAGTTGCTTGTATAGGTTGTATGTCATTGATTTTCCTGGCCAGTGTCTTCTGGTGTTTGATTGAGGGGTGTGCTCTGAACAAATGTTCAGTTTGCTGTGGTTTTGAGCAGAGGAACTCTCAAAAAATGGGAGGAGAGGCTTGAAGTTTTAGAAATATCTGCTAGAGAAGGCTTTGAGTCCTTTATGGATGGTGTAGCTATGTGGCCTCGTTCTACCTGGTTTATTAGTATACAAAAGAATCCCAAAGCCTCTACTGTAAAGTTTTCATATAGTCCTCTTCGATGGAAAGGATTTTGGATATGTGCCATACATTTGTGCCATGCCGATTCTCTATACGATATTCATCTTATAAACCTGTGTGCTGTTGTACTTGCTTTGCAGGAGTTAGATATCAAGACCAAGTCACTGAAATTCTTGCTCTTTCAATTATTTTCCAAAGCACATTTTGCTCTTAAGACAGGAACAGTGTTACTGCTAATGGCCTGATCGTGTGTAGGCATGGAGAGTTGGGATGAAGTTGTAGAGAAACCTGCTTTGTTTCTTCCCCACTCTTTTGTTTGGGGGGGAAAAAAAACCCAGAATATATTCTGTGCTTAGAAATATTAGCATTGTTAGAGTCTTAAGATGCAAGCATTCAGTGGATCAGCTTTTGGAAAAACAAAGTGGTCCTATTAGGCCATAAATACATTGCTTTTTGTGCTGTTTTTTCCTTCCTCTTTCTACAATGAGGCCCTTACCAGGGTTTTAATCTTACTGTCTGACAGCTGTGTACTTTTTATTTAAATCAGCTGGATCCTAAGCTGGCTTTGACAGCATTCCTTTCAACAGAGGCAGGCGTTTTAGTGGGAGTAAATTATTATAGAATGACAAACTTCCTCTGTCAGCGTTTAAAAAAAAAAGGGGGGGGGATAAAAAAAAAAAAAGGGGGGGGAGTTGCTGAAAAGACTGTTACTATGCTTGCCACGTGCAGAAATCGAGGAAACGTTGCCTGTGTACCTTCAGAATACTTTGTGTATTTATTTGACTTTTGCAGATCTTTTCAAATATCTTTCTTTTTTTCCCTTCACAAGCATATGCATTCTTTTCAAACAGAACAATTACTGGCCTGTGTTGGATACCCAAGTTCCAAGTTAGGGTTGTTCCTGATTTTTGGATATAAGCTGGACATCAAGAAGCCACTGGAAAACGTTGGGTGGAGCAAATGCTTAGTGTCTCTGAAAATCAGGACATTTTTATATAGGTTTCTAGCTGTGGGTTTCAGCATTTTGGGCATATGTTTGTCTTTAAGTGCTGGACTTGTTAGCATCTGTGGAAAAGGGAGGTTGTGCTTTTGATGTGGCACACCCATTGACTAGTACGTTCCAGTATGCTCTCTAAATAGCATCTCCTGTTGCCCCTGTAGGACACGCAACAGTAGACCACATGAGCCATTTGACTGGCCCATTAGGACATTTATTATGTCCTTAGATGAAAAGGAGAGAGAAAAATAACAGCTGCATGATTATCCCCTCACACAAAGTAATTTTAGTAGGACAAAAAGATTTCTAGCCATTGAAATGGAAATTGATTTGTAGAATAGACAAAAGTTTATGAAAAATGTCAAAACTGTTTTTTTCAAATTTAATGTGTTTTTAAAGACAAAATTGCATTCAGTAACTTTTATCAACTGTTGTCTCAGTAGAAACTTCAGAGATAAAAATGTTTCAAAACTATCTGAAAGAAAAAAGGTGAGTTTCAAGGATGTTGATAATTTTCATTTACAAGAACCTTTTTAACCAATGTATCAGCAGCACTTTGTAAAAAATAATGCAAAGGTTTTGTATAGACATGAAGACCATTCTTCCAGTGTCTGCAATTTCCATGTCAAAAGAGGTGAAACTGCAAATACTGGGAGGACTGAAGGAAGAGGGGGAACAGCAAAATAAATTTAGTATTTTAAATCAACTAGCAAAGCTCACAGAAGTTCTTGTTAATATCTTCTGTCTATTGGGAACATTGCTTGACATCACTCTTCCTTTTGTAGCTGAACTTGGAGACTATGATCCTGCTGAACATGTTCCTGACCTGGTGTCCGAGTTCAGGTTTGTGCCCACCCAGACTGAAGAGATGGAGCTAGCCATTTTTGAAAAGTGGAAGGAATGCAGGTACTAGTTGTTGCAATACGCCCTAGCCAAGTGTTTGCACAGATTTTTCTGTGAGGAGAATGTATTAAAAAGATACTGCTGAATCTTCTTCCATGGTCACGTTCAAAAACGTAATTCTAATGCGGTTCTATCATATTTTGTAAGAGAACATAATGTGAAAATTGAAGTTTTCCAAAGGTCCGAGTAAAATGATGAGGTTGCATAATCTTGAAATGCAGTAATTTTTGAAGCAGTGGTTTTCAGATTACAATTTTGAAAAGTGACCTTGAAGTTCGTGAAAGCGAAAACAAGAGTCAGTAGTGTTTAAGTTTTTCTCAAACTCTCAGGCATTTCTTTTTCCTCTTTCTTCACATGCCAACTTTTCCTTTCTGTGCTTTTTCAGGCATCTATCTAACTGCAGAAAATTTATTTCAGGGGGCAAACGCCAGCACAGGCTGAAACTAACTACTTAAACAAAGCTAAATGGCTGGAAATGTATGGTGTAGACATGCACATAGTCAAGGTATGTTTAACGACATCATGGTGACCTTTGGAAATAATAGTTAGCTTTGTCCAGCATTTCAACATTTGCTTTGCTTTGAAGAAAAAAAAAAAGGGAGACTGTACTCATCTAAACTGTGTAACAAGTGATCTGGCTTTGCATCAACATTCCACCTGGCAGCGGATGTTTCTAGAAGGTGTAACTTCAGTCCAAACATCTGCTCTGTATTAAATACGTGACTGGTGTGGCAATATGTACTACAGTTTGTGTTTAGACTGAAAGCTATGTGAAAATCTTAGTGATTAAAATTGGCTGGACTCCAGTCAGTTACCAGCTGAAAAACTACAGAGAAAAATAGATCTTCTGTGAAGAAAGGAGGGCAGAGGAGGTCCTTATTTATTACACAGACAAATCAAGAAACTTGCTTTAATTTGGCACTATATTTAGTCTTGCTGAAGGGCTGCAAACTAGAAAAATCCATTGCACAAGATCATTGAATGCAGAAATGCTTATGTTATGCTTAAGTTTTTGTTGCACTAAATAAGCAGATACATCTTTAATTGTAACACTAGAAGAATAAGCTACATTAATCACTGGAATAATTTAGATAGAGGGTCAGGAATGGAAACAAACATAATATTTCTTTTGTGACAATTAGGCAAGGGATGGCAATGATTACAGCCTTGGACTAACCCCTACAGGAGTTCTTGTCTTTGAAGGAGACACCAAGATTGGCTTATTTTTCTGGTAAGCTTTCTGATTAAAATAGATTTTTACTCTTTTGTTTCTTTTCCACTAATCAAAAATATCTATGTTTAGAATATGAGACCACAATGAATACTAGTTACCTGCAAAAATATTCTGTAGCCTGTGAGTGTTTTCACAGTGTCCAGAATATAATCTTTCTTTTTTAATATTCTTGATTGATATGTTAATAGGATTTACGTGTGTGTAACATGCTAGTGGTAAGTAAAAGACTGAATAACCTTGAGGTGTTTTTAATTTTTTGTTTTGGGGTTTCTGTTGAATTTTGTAGTAGGTGCTTTGGAAATCAAGTATGCACCCAACCAGTGAAATTAAGCTTTTTCATGCATTCAGGGGAAGTGGTACACCTTGCTTTTTAAAGAGAGGCAAAAGCAATAAGAGTAGTGCAGTCTTTTCATAATCTTTTGTATTATTAAGTGCAGTAACCTGTAATTCCTATCCAGTCTTTAAAAACTGTATGCACAGAATAAGTAGGCAGATGGTAAAAATTTCCATTATACAAAGGCTTAATTTGGCTTAGTCCAGTTTAATTTTATAAACTTCTCAGAAAACCTTTCACTTAATGGCAGAAATATCATGTGTGTGTCCTGTGAATTCAAGAATATAGGAGTCCCTCCACCATCAATTCTGTTTTCATTTATTTCTTTATTTTTGGGAATAGTTTCATTTTTTTTATGTCATGTCCATGTTGTTCGCTTTGGAAACTGTATGTGGCTCTGGGATCTGGGTTTTTCTGAAACTGCTGTCGTAGGAATTGATCTGTGATGAACTGTAAAGGATTTACCTTTCTTTAATAAAACAGAACTTATTTCAACCTGTCTTTATGTCTTTGACTTCAGCACGCAGTTTTCTGTGCATGTGGAAGAGTAGGCAAGCATGGATATTTTGGAGGAATTTACAATTTCAGTTCAAGTAATTACTGTTTAAGTTTTGATAGGTTCATCTGTTTTGAAGTTGCTGACTTCTTGTAAATCTTTTAAGTTTCTAACGAAGAAGTCTTAAATGCCGAGGTAAAACATTGGTATCCCCAGTCAGGCCCTTATTATATGAACTTAAGAAAACAAAAAAACAAAAAATTATTTAGTAGAGACTCTTGGACCAGCCTGTCTAACATACCTCTCAGTGAGTTACTAAGAGGTAGATGTATCCTGCTTGTTCTGTTCATCTTGCAGGCCAAAGATAACAAGGCTTGACTTCAAGAAGAACAAACTCACTTTAGTTGTTGTTGAAGATGACGAACAGGTAGACAGCTATCTGTTTAGTTACATCTCAATCTTGATTGTATGGCATTAATTTACTTACTTCTGATTTCTTTTTTTTATATTTATGTTTTGAGAATTAACATGGCTGCCTTGAAAGATTTTTAGTTGTGGCTTTTGGGGGGAAATGAAGGGACTTATGTATAAAATAAATTGGTTGAATTATTTTTTCTCACCTTTTTAAAAAAGGGGAATGCCATGTTAACGTGGGCCAAATAATTTTGAAAGCCCATACTTGTTTTGAGGTGTTGTGCAAGAAAAAAAAGGCTAGGTAGCATAAGTCCCAAGCAGTGGAATGAATTCCTTAAACATGCCAGAATTGTTCTCAGGGAAAGAAATTGCTCTCAGCTGAGATTATAAAAATGTGAGTATTGGTAATTTAAGTAGATTGATCTGATTTGGAAGTGAGACCAAGAAGCTAGCCTCAGTGGAAGTACCTTTTTATTATTATAATGTGTTTAAATTGTTGTTATTCAGAGGCTTGGCTTGTTAAGTATATGGTCTGTAGCCCTCTCCAACTTCAAGCATTGGAGCAGTTGTTCATTAAAGCTTCTGAAAAGTTGATTTTTTTTTCTGCCTAAAATATTTTTCTTTTAACATATGTTTCAGCATCCATAAAACCATAGTTTATTTGACTTGCATTTAATTGTAACTTTGACTTATCCAAGCCCCTTATAAATCTGCAGTGTGTTTTGTGTGCTTTAAGGGAAAGGAGCAGGAGCACACTTTTGTTTTTAGGCTGGATCATCCCAAAGCCTGCAAACACTTGTGGAAATGTGCAGTGGAACATCATGCCTTCTTCCGGCTCCGAGGTCCTGTCCAAAAAAGCTCAAGTCGATCTGGCTTCATTCGGTTAGGATCCCGGTTCCGATACAGGTCAGTGTCATGTGTCATTTAGGATATCTTCTCTGTCATTTCTGGAGTGGAAACTGGAAGGAAATTGCTATTCATTCACCTAGGATATATAGAGGATGAAACTTCTAAACTCATGAAATTAAGTTATTAAAATTAACTTTTTTAAAAATATGTGGGTATGGTTTCTTCCCTGCATTTTCTGATTTACCTTTAGGTGATTCTGGTCTGTGCAGAAAATTACACAAGAAAGGTTTCTCGAAGTTGATGTTCCTTATGTAGCATATATAGTACATTTTGTTCTATAGACCATTTGACCTTGAAAGCCCACTCCTTTTTTAATGAACCATAGAGCGCAGATGATTTTTGCACAGCTGGGAACAGAGCTAGGCTTTTGACCATTGTATTCCTAACCATTATTGGCATGATGGTAGTGCTTCAGAAGCCTCAGATAAGGCCCCCATTCCATGTCAGGCACTGCCTGTATGTGTAACTGACTTCAGGTGGCCTGTGGTCCCAGACTAGTCTGCAAGATGCTGTCAGATGCTCCACCGGAGTTGGTGAGTACATACAGGTGGGTGCCTCCATGCAGCATGGATATGCATAGCCCTTCCCCCCTCCATTTCCATCGTCTGCTTCAGAAAGAATCAGTGTTACCAAGAAATGAGGTGAACATGGGGCTGCTACTGCTTTGGGGGCTGGGTCTGTCCAGACTCCACACACAAGAAGATTTGCCATACTTTTAGAAATGTCATTTGTTGGTCAGGCCAAGTAGGCCACTTGTGAACTATTATCTGGCTTATCAGATGAGTTTAAGGAGCTTAAGTTTAAGGAAGAGTGAAAGTGAGGAGGAAAGAAGAGTGTCAGAAAGAAGGGAGGAGTGGGAAAAGGATGAAAACACTTCATGTTTCTTTTCACCAAAAGGCTTACCGCTGCTTTTATGAAATACCTTTCCACCTTTCTCTTGGATTGAAATTGATGCTTTTAGGTAGGAACTACCATTGCTACCTGGTGTCCTCACTTGGGTCAGTTGAAGAGACCCTAACACTTAGCTTTTGTTGTTCTTACCCTTAAAAAATGCATGAAATACTCTGGTACTTAAGAGGACTTTGTCTTCCTAAAGAGTTCCATAAGCCTTCAGGCCTATTGTGGGGGGGGTTAGCTTGCTGCAGGGGTCAAGGTTAGTTCCTTTTGTTTTAGGATTCACGCTGGTTTCAGTCTTCTGCAGATGTCCAAACTGTTAGCATTTGTGTTGATTTATATACATTCCATCTGGTTAGCGACAAATTACTGCAAGTTCAGAGCTTGTAATAAATGTGCTTTACAGCATTGTCTTTAAAATGTATGACGAAGACTCATTTCATCAGTTTAGGAGAATAGCGTGCATTAGGTCAACAGAACAGGTAACATGTAATCAATAGCCATCGAGCTGGCTGTATGCTGCCTTGTCAGAGAGAGACAGTGACTGTTCCCCACATTTTCTTTGGACTACCTTTGGAGACCTTCAGCAAAGGGGCTAGTTGGTGTGGTCAGTCTTCAGGGTGAACTTGATGTGTACTCTGCTACTAAAAATTATTAGTTAGCTGTAATTACTGATCAGCATGGTTACATCTACTATATGAAAAACATATTAAAAAAGCTTTTTCTTACAAAATCTTGAGGAAAAAGGTATCCTGACAATAAAAGAATCCTGGAGGAGGGAAAAAAGTATTTCCTGGAAATGAGAGACTCTAGATGCCAATGTTTAGCCCAGTTCTAATTTTTAGCTTTTCTCTATGACCTTTGACAAGATACCTCAAGTTTCAACTTTCCTCTAGAATTATTAGCCTCCCCCAAGCTGCGTGCATGGTGACCACAGTAATATGCAAAGGGCACATGTGCTTTTTGAGTAATTTAATGTTTAAGGAGTCATCGTGTCAGCTTTTTCTTTTGGGAAAAATGGGTTGAAGGTTAGGGTGTTTGTAAGACTTCCCTTTTATGTGAAAGGCCTTCTGAAGTTTTAACTTTTTTTTTTTAATAGAACTGAGATCAGATTATTAAGCCATGAATTCAAAACAGTTAAAAACATGACTTTTTTTGCAGGCAGTGTCTGTATTCTGTCATTAAAAAGTGATTTATTCTACTGTTTTGTACTTTTACTTGGCTTGTTAGTGGGAAAACAGAATATCAAACCACCAAGACCAACAAAGCCAGAAGATCTGCATCCTTTGAAAGGAGGCCCAGCAAGAGATACTCAAGACGAACGCTACAAATGAAAGGTAAACTCCTGTCTTTCCATTGTGCAAAGTACAATCCACAGTGAGAATGAAGTAATCATGTTCTTTACAGGTCCTGTAGACATTTGTCCTCCTCTTGAATTTTGAAAGTAAGTTTTCCTTTGACATAGGAGGTAACATGTATTTATCAGAAAAAGCTCGTGTCCAGAGCATGTCATTGTAGCTTGCCTAACAGCTAAAACACCCATAAATACTGCAAAATGTGTATATGTATAAAGGTAGAAAACTTGAATCCAAGAGTGATTTAATAATGATAATATTTGAAATTTCTGAATCAGGTTTGAAATTCTTGTTGTTGAGATTCTCCCACTGTTCTTAGACATTATGTTCTGTCTGTTGTCACACCCTGACAGCATGTGATACTCGCTTTGTCTCTTGTTCCCACTCATGCCTAGGTAAAGAATGGCCTCCATGCATGCTTTTAGATCCGTTCTTAAATCCCACTGTTTGGTTTGCTTTTCAAAATTTTTTTTTATTCTTCCAATTTAAAATTTTTTTTCCACATCATACATGGGAAGGCTGTTTGTAACTTTTGTCCTTTTAGTTGTCTGCTTTGAGGCAGTGCTCACCTGTTTTTATTAAAAATATACTTTCTATTTTATACCTAACTGATAACCTAATTAAAATTTAAATTTTAATTAATACTTCCCTGAATATTTTTGCAGCACATGGTGCTAAACTTGAAGAAACAAGGTAAGATACCTTCTAATATTTAACTTCCTTTCTTGATATTTGTCATCTGTACTTGAGCATGTATCTGTGGAAGGCTGTAAGATTAGCTAAATGTAGAAGAGCATTAACCTGTTAAACTGTGGTTTTGGTGTGGTTTTTTTGTTTGTTTGTTTGCTTTAAATAGCTCCTACTGTTCAGAGCAAAACTGCTGTGTTGCAGTTACGTGGAAGATATTGCCAAACGTACTTACTGGCAGGCAAAGACATTTATGAATGCTAGAGTAGTGAGTTTATGACTAGCTCCAATTTTGCTGATTATGAGCTCTTAAAGCATAAAGTACTATATGCTGGTAAGTAAAGAGGTCAGATAAAGCATATGAGGCTCTCTTCTTGCTGAGATCTGCCTACTCTGGTTATGTGATTGAAATACGTAATTAAGCAAAGCTCAGAGATGGGGAAAATACTTTTTTTTTTTTTTTTTGGTACTGTATTTGCATTTATTTTTATATATTTAATTATTTATTTTTATAAACTTGTACTGAATTATTCATTACCAATGTTATGAGAGGGAGACTTTTTGGTTCTGTATTTATATACCTAGAGTCTTTGTACTTACTTTTGCAATTTAAAATGCTCCTATGAAACTGAATCACAGAATTTTCATGCTGTTCCTTAAGGGAAGACAGAAAAACAGGCTAGAAAGAATAACGTGGTAGCAAAGGAACAAACAGTCACTCAGTTGTGCTTTCTGTCCTGTGCCCTAACTCGAGAACATTGCAATGATTAATGGCAACCAGTTATGAAAGAAAAGTAGATCTTCATACATGTTAAACATCAGGAAAGTCAGTAGCCGTGTAAGGAGTGTCAAAATAACATTTCAAAACAACTGGCTGAGTTCAGCCACACATCTTCTGTGGCAGCAGGGCTGATTCTTGCATGAGAGGGGGAATGGGGAAAATGCTGCAGTACTGTAGTGGAGGTCTCTTCGTCTTTGTGACCTTATGGGCAAGTCTCTCCTGTACTAGCTGTTCTTTTTATAAAATGGAAAAGTTCTCTTCAACGCTGGATATCATCAACGTGCTTAAAGATACTCTGCATGCAGATTGTGATTATGTGTCTGATGAATTAGGGCTCTCTTCATGCTGTGTTGCCATGCCCTTCTCCTAGTATCATGCTGCTTAGGTCATTCTGGGAGTGGCAAGAGAAACTTCATATGCAGTTTCTCCCTCTGATAAGAAGACGTTCTTCTGATGCGTATCGAGGTGTGGCATTGTTATGTTAGTCTCCAGAGCAATCAATGCCATTTTTGAAACTCCACACTCAAGCATTGCTAATTGAAATGCATCATGAAAGATGTATGTTGATCCATTCTTTTGTATTAACTCAGCACTGAGGAATGTGCTACCCAGAAGGCATTCCTTAATATTCCTGTTAAAGGTGCAATATTTTGCAACCTCCACACTCTGTCAACACAGAAGGTGCGAAGTTGGGAAAAAGACAAGGAACAGATTGTTTGGTCTTGATATTATGGTACTGAAGTAAAATAATTCTAAAGAATCATTAAAGTAGATATAGAAATCTATTTGAATTGTCAGCTTGTCAAATTGGGTGGCAATTATCCAGGCCATAAGTGAGAAGGATAATTAGTCATATGAGGTTGGAACCATTTAAAAAAAATTAGAAGTCTGAAAATAGTTGGGTTAGAATCTTCTCTTGAATATTTAGCTTTGCGTAAGATTTATAATGCGTGCTATTGTGCAGGATGTTAATACTTCTAAGTCTCTCAACCTGAAAATGTGAAATGTGTTTCAAGTAGAATCAAAAGTCAGCAGGCATAAGGATGTGTTTAAAAAAAGAAAAAAAATTTAATGCTCTGTGGAGCTGGCTCATAATTTTTGCATGACTGCTTTTAAGACTGAAGCAATTCACTCCCTTAGAGCATATATACAGAGGAAATTCATGAATTTTTCTGATAAACTTTGTGAAACTTCAGATCATAGGAGTCCTGATTATGCAGCAAACATATCTGCACCACATAAGTGAGGTTTTGAAAATGTCGCATTGTGTTGGATATTTAACATGCAACTAAAATCACGGTGTTTTTGCTTTTGAAGTGCCCCAGAGGTTATATAACCAAGCATATATAACCCATATATAGGTTATAGCTTGGCTATAAACTCTGACTTTCCCTCTTCCAGTCAGAGTTTATAGCCAAGCTTCACCCTGAACAAATCAAAAACTAATTTGGTAGCCTCAGTTACCTAGAATGAGGCAGGTGACCTAAAGCACAAGTTCTTGATTTTTGTTTTGGGAACAGTAAAATACTTTGGAAAGATCTTTGCTAGACTTTGTGTTTCTTTTTGAAAATACATGCAGTTCTGCCAGCCTGCAAAAATAATTTGTTGTTCTTTAAAAGATTCTGATTTAAATTCTTTTTGTCTTTCAGTATTCCAAATAATGCTGTTACTAACCAAAATAATGGATCACAACAAGTAAGACCCATCTTATTCATTTTAAAGGCATTTTTCATATGTTTCAACAGATTTGGGTATTTCATTACTTTTTTCTAAAATCCAGTGACCGACTGTATTAGAAGTTATACAATTAACCAGTAAATTGTATGCCAAAAAATTGGCTGCTAATTTATAGGCATGATAATTGGTTAACTTAGCTGCAGTAAGGAAAATACCTCAGGTCCCAATACTACAACAAATTATACTATTTATATGTATCTTTGCATGCGAGTTGTTAGTATCTGAAGCACATTAATTCTATATGCCAAATTACGTTAAAAAAAGAGCATAATCCATCAGCAGCTATGCTGATTTCTTGTTAGAGTATTTTTTTCTAGTGTTCCGAAAGGGGGGAACATATCTGCAACTTAAAGAATATATTGTTAGCAAAATTTAAGATTTTTTTCGAGTTTGAAAATGAAATCGTAGACACCTGTCCTCTTAGTGCTTGTGCACAGAATACCTTATTTCACTGAAAACAGACTTTAGTGTAAGGTAACACTCTTCATGAGTAACAAAATAATTGTACTTGGAGTTTGGAAAGACCTTGACTCCCTTTCTGGAGTATTTCAGATGCAAAGTGCAACTGAACAGGTCACAGATTGTCAGAGAAGAGAATCAAATTTATTTTAACATTCAGCAGTCAACCTCAGCTGGTAGCAAACACGTAGATTGCTGCTCTGCAGATTCTCTTGCCTTCTGTGCAAAATGAATTGCTTTTTACAAGAGCAGTAATGTTTCAAATGACAGTCTGAAGGCTAGAATTCTAACCCAAAAGTTTCAATCACCATTACAAAATTACCTATAGAAGGAAAGAATTACTGCACGAATCGAAAAAGGACACAACAGGCCACAGCTTTTTACTATAACCTTTGAGCAGCCCTGGATTCATTATGGATCGTGGTACGGTGTGCAGTACTGGAGAAGATTGAGCCTAGGCATCCAGTACTGTGGAAGTAATGGAAGAAAGCAGCCTTGTTTTAGCTTTGTGCTTAAGAGAAGCGATGATATGTTTTGTTATGTATAACGCGTCGTATAATGCGTCATTCTTTCATGAAAGTGTGTGTAATAACTTAATTGTTTATGTTCTGTCTCCAAAGAGTTGGACTGCAAAGCCAAACTTACCTGTTCTGACAGCAGTCCCTTCTGCCCCAGTCTTAGTGGAAATAGAAAACCTCCCACGGAGCCCTGGAGCCAGCCAGCAAGACAAGAAGTGGTACGTTCTGCTTTGTTGTTAAATAAATTTTGCTTGCTTATGCATAGTCCAAGCGACTGTTTCTTTATCTGCGCTTAAATAAACTGCCGACCTTGTATCTTTAACATAAATTGACAGCCAAGTTAGTGATGATGCAGCTGAATCGTTGCTGTGAATGTAGTCCGGAGAGGTGAAGACAACATGCTTAGTCACTGCCAACCAGAAAAAAAGATTTCTCCGGGGACTGCCAATGATTAAACCAGTAACAGCATTTTTAAGTCTTGGAGGGAGCTGGGGCTGTCCGTTTTGCCACAGTATTTCTTGTAACCCTTTGGTTGGTGTCACGGGAATCTACGGACTTCTCTTGATCCTTAACAAAATGCAGAACCTCATAAACCAGTGTCCTTCTGAATCTCTTTGAAAAACCTTTTGAAATGGGTAAACTAATTTTTTCATAATCTGGAGGAGGATGGGAGCTTGAGGAAAATGATACAAGCTGAAGATAAGAGCTTTGATTTTATGTAAATAGGGTATTCATTTTATGGATTGGATGCATCTCAAAACTAGGCTGATTGGTTTGAAGATAAATGTACATATTGGGTATCGATTTTTGAGTAATTTTATATTGCAAAGGTATTTCAAACCAAAACTGACATTTCAACCTAGTATTTCTGCACACTTCATCTGACCTTTTTCAGCTTATTGTGCATTCAGAGTGGATATGGCTAATCCTAAAGGGGTAATTCTGATTTCTATGAGAGTTTGAAGAGCAGCAGTGCTGGAATGGAGTGATACTAAAGCTCTTATCCTAAGCAGTTTCAGCCCTCAAGAGAAAAAGGTTGTTTTCCCTTTGTCTGGAGTATCAACCTGTTTTGCTGCAATATCTCTTAAATATAGATAATATCTATTTCTAACGGTAAAATGACAAATGAATTTTATTTTTTTAAATCTTATTGATTAAAGACTTTTAATACAATGGATCTTGGATTATAAGAGGGAAGATAAATCTGCTTTGTCTGTTGCATTATGTTGCAGTTTCAATCAAAACAAATGATCAGTGCTGTTTTTCTTTCTTTTGCCCTTGATTTGTTTAGTATCTGAAATCTGTGCTTGTCTATGGTGAGATCCTGTTGATCGCTCGATTCCTTCCACGGTGGTGGGTGAAAGGTGGTGGTTTCTTTATTCTTCAGCATTTTCAAAATGGTTTTATTTTTATTCTCTTGGTCTAACCACAAGATGCGTGCTAGAAATTGGTATTTCCTGTGGTGGAAATGTTTGACTCCTGCTCCAAACAGCTCTTCTTGGGTATCTGATTCATGCTGGCATTCATGCTCGTATTTGCAAGGCTTCTGTTGTGCATTGAAATCCCGCTGCTTTTGTTCAGAAACAGAGAGGACTTTATAGCCAATCTGTTTCAGTTTTGGTCTTGGTGTGCCTGTTTTAGGATTAAGAGCTTGAGCCTGTCTTTCTTACCAGGCATTGTCAAGGAGTCTAAGCTTACATGCCAGCTGCTGCAGTATGTAGCTTCTCCGTAGGAGAATGACTGGGAAAATAAAATATACCTGTATGTAACCCAAAACTGTAAGCAAAAAAGAAAACATCCTTCCCGGCAATTAATGCATTCTAGTCAAGCAAGTAATGCTTGCACTGCTTATCTTTTATATTTCTTAGAGACATATCATTATTATCGAAGGCAGTTGTCTTCTGGCGGAGTGGTTTTAATGTGTTTACTGGAAACTGTACTGCCTGTAGTAAAGGACAAATCCAGCTGTAGGAAGAAGGCAACAGTTTGGAGCTGAGTCAGTAATTGTGCTGCATTTGGGTTTCACGGATGGGAAGTGGGGTTCAGTTAATGCAACTGCCAGAATGTGCATATTTGTTGCGGGGGCTGTGACTTGGCTATTGCACCTTCAGGTCTTGGTGTCTTGATGCTGCTAACAAGGTCTTTTCTAAACTGCCCCTGTCTTTAATTGGCCTGTTTCTGCATGAATTAATTTTGCTTCCTGTCAGAAAAATAGTCGTCTTTTAGAGAGAGAGCTTGCCAAGGTTTTCTGAGAACAACGAAATCTTTCAGGTTGGGGATTTTGTTGATGGTCAGATTTGAAGGGGTTTCGAAGTAAGGTTCTGACCTTGTGAGTGTCTGTATTTTTCTTGGCAGATGTCTTTATTGGCTACATTGCAACTAGAGCCCTTCCTAATGTCAATGTTTCCTTTAATTTAAAATGTTAATGCTGCAGCTGCCAACAACAATTGTGCCAGATCGTAGGAAGAACTTTGCCAGATAGGAAGGATTTTAGTGCTTTGTTTTTTCTTTGCTCCATTCCTATAAAGTTGTCAGAATAGGAAAAGTGCATATGTCCTTCTTGGCTATCCAGATGGCCTGGAATATTAGCTGCAAGGCCGGAAAGCCTAAAACATAATTGGTATCTTTCTAACTTTGGCCTTTTTCCGAAAAGCTGACACAACAGATTAATAATTCTATTTCCTTATCCTGAAATACGTAGGGGGTCTTTTCTGTTGCTTCAGGATTCATGGGTCATTTCCTTAGAATATGTCTCACAAGGAAAAAAAAATATTCTGAATTTACCCATGGGTGAGCTTTATAGAAATCCTCTCTCTTTTCTAAAGGAGGACTATCCTTGAACATTAATGATTTGCCACTGTTGTGAATCCTGCATGCTTTGCTGCTTCCCTGCCTTGATACATGTGATCTACCAACTAATGCACTGGCTGCTTGGCTGTTCTGGTAGGGCTAGAAATGTTAAACTGGTCTTGTTGGAACATGAGATGAAATTTGAACTTTGGGGCTGTGCTGGACTCCCTCTAAATGAACAACAAGAGCATTCCACTTTGTTGTTTAGATTTGGGTCATTAATTAGAGAATTTTACATCAAACTAAAGGAGGACTTTTTTTTTTTTTTGAATTTCTTTGCTTGCATAGCTTATGAGGGAGCACTTTTTCCACTCATTTTTTTTTGATACCTGACTGCAACTTGCATTAGCCTCTCTCAAAACATTACGGTGAAGGATCCTAATACAACAGAGACAACAGCTCCCAGCTCTTTGTCCATTTCAGTTCATTTTACCTCCCCTTAAATTTTTAAAAGTCTTCTAGAGCTGAACTATTTCAGTAAATTTTTTAGCCCTGCTGTTTTAGAGGTGCTTGTGCCTAAAGCCTTACAGCTTCCTATGTAGTAATACCTGGCACTTGCATAAAAAATATTTTTCAGAATGGTGCTTTAAAGTAATCGGTGTTCTCTCCTGTTCCTCTTTCTTGTTTTTGGAGGACTTTATTCCATATGGCACTTCTGTGGTTTTGAGTTTATGAATTTGAAATTTTAGATTTATGAAATGTTATGCCTTCAAGTGCAAAATTAGAATGCAGGGTCTTAGCTTGTGTTATGATCTTTTCCAAGATAATCTGTCTCCAACTATGTTTTTTATGCTAATCAGATATAGCTAAGATCAGCTTCTTCAATAGTATCTAGTCCATTACTGAAAAAAATTAAGCAAATGGTCTGTGTATGCTGTACTGTTTGCTCCTTCACGGTAATGCTCCTTCCTCTGAGGTTCTGTTTCCTTCTACTCGCATTGTAATCTGCATTTTTCCAGTGGCTCTAAAACTTGATGTTGCTTATAGAAGCTTGTTTCAATTGTATGTTTAGATCTGCCACTTAAACCCTTTAAGCTTCCTGAATATAAAATGCACTGTATACTTGGGAAGTTTATTCCTCTACTGCATTATTCATTTTCCCCATCTGTAAAACAAGCATTGTTCTTGCTCAGTTTTGTGAAGTGCTTTGACAGATGAAGCATTTTGCATTTGTGTAAGTGTAGATATTATATGCAAATAGTTTAACTTCTCATTTCTGACTTTTGCAAAAACGTACGTGTTATCCAGCAACAAAGGGGTTTACTTGACACTGTCTTAACGTGTACTCGCATGCCTCCTTCCTTCGGTATTTACCTTCTAGCAATGTCGTCCTTCCTTGTCTTTTCACATCAGTCTTCTTGCCTTCTGTTTTTCCACCCTTCTCTCATCCATATCTATTTACTAATTGTGCCCCCTCCCACTCCCCAATAATCCAGGCCCTTTGATGCTGCCGACGGCCGTCAACGTGGTGGAAGTGCGTGGAGCGCGCGGGCCCCGCCGAGGACCCACTCTGCAGATGGACAGTACACTGCTTTTGTTCATGAGCGCAATGTGAAGAATGCGGGAATTCATAGTGGTGCTGTTACCTATGTCCGTACCACCATGACCAATCTGTAAGACGTGGGCCTTTCTGGAGCTTGAGGCTGCTTTGTAGCAGAGGCTGCCAGAAAGTTGCATTTTGAGCTGCCTTTCAGATAAGGACAACGGACCTGAAGCTAACTAGGGGGGAAAAAAATGCTTTTACTATGAAAGCTCTGCGTATGGTGCTGTTGGTATTTAGTCTTTAAAGAAAAAATAACGTATGGACTATAAGACACCAGTGAGTCTTGCATTAGAAAGAGATATATATCTTTTTAATTGCCTTAAGATTTTTCTTAATGATTGAAAGATTTTAGCTGGTTTTAACTCTGAGAGCCATGCAGGAAATAACATTTATAACAAAATTGCACATGCTACCTGTGGATTTCAATACGGTTTCAAAAATCTTAACTAAATAGTGGATGTAACTGCCTCTCCTCTTGTATCATGATTATTTAAAAACATTGAAGGTATAATGTTTGATCTGTAAACTAACTTTTTTAACAAGTCCTTTTCTGAAAAATCTTTTGGAAATGAAATAGAATTACTTTAACTTTTTTAAAATAAAATGGTCAGAATTCCTGAAAAGGCAAAGAGTAGTATTTTGGGGAGGCAGGGGCCCTTCTAGGGAATGTCTTAATTGCTTTCTAGAAATTTTTCTTTCATTTTTGCTGCTATGCTTCAGTTGAAATGAAACAGAACATATCTCCTGACAAGCACAAGTCCTACTGTATGAATCATGAGGTTAATTGCTAAGTCAAAGGTTAAGGCTCCAACTTTGTGACTCATCAGTGTTCTTGGGAGCCTTTACAACATGGAGAACTACCTTTAAATTTGAACACTCTGTGTTTTGCTGTGTTCTCTGAAGTTAGCTGCTTTTAAATTGCAATAATCTTTTCCTCTATAAAAAAAAGAAAGAGGAAGAGTTGTGGTGAAGGGCTTTAAAATTTGCCTGTAGTTTGCTTTTAGAATAAAGAAGGTCTTTGAATAATTTTCAAAATGCCAGTTGTTCACAGAGCCCACAAATAGAAAAACATCATGTTTAGATATCCAGTCCTGAAGAACTAAGAAAATAAGTCTAATCCGGGACATAAGTTCATTTTGCCTGAGGTATTTTGACCTCCTTACCCCTTACATCTGACAGGGGAAAGGAGGTTGCTAATCAAATACGAGTCTCTATTTACAAGTCCAATAGAGGATATGCAAGTTGCATATTAAAGATTGCTGGGATCCGCAGAGATGATTAGAGCAGTCTGTTGTGCTGTTTTTAATTAGATCTAACAAGGTGGATGTCATAAACTTCTAGAGCAAAGCAAACCTATATGTGTGTTTCTCCATTACTTAAAAAGGTGTATAGGGATATGCAGATGAAAGCAGGCACAGCATTTTAACTTTAAAATGTGAAATAATTTTCTGTGCAGATGAGGGAAAAGATGCCATTAATTTGAGTGGAGGAATCAGTGATAGTTTTGCATTTAGCATTTAAGAACATTGTTGCAATAACAAGTCTTTGTTTTATTGCAGAGTTCATAATGGCTTTAGGCTCTGCAAGTTCAGTTGTGCTTATTCTGAATGTGGTGGTCAGACCACTGTAGGTAGTGGCTGACTTAGGTATCAGAGAAGTTTTGTCGAAATGCAGAGTTTGGCTATCACAGAACAAGAGAACAGTTGAGGTTTGAAGGCACCTCTGGAGATCGTCCAGTCCAACCCTCCAGCTCTCTCAACCTCTCCTCATATGTCAGATGCTCCAGTCCCCCCTTCTTTGTGTCCTTTTGCTGGACTTGCTCCAGTAGGTCCATGTCTCTCTTGTACTGGGAAGCCCGGACCTGGACACAGCACTGCAGATGTGGCCTCGTGAGGGCTGAGTAGCCTAGCGACCTGCAGTGTGCAGAATGTCAGAGATTGCCCTGGGATTAACTGCAACTTAATTATTAAAGCTGTAGCTAGAATTTTCATTGTAGACTGTTGTGTGACAGCAGAACTAGTTCAACCAGGGGAAGCAACCCTGGCTGCCTGAAATCCATCTGTCTTTGGAACTGATTTATTTTAGTATTGTGCATGTTGCATGCTTTTGCCAGCTGGCTTTCAATCTTTCATACACCCAAAGGATTCATTTTGTTCTTTGCTGGGTTTACTTTAGTGCAATTCCGCAGACTTCAGTAGAATTACTGCACAGTTTACACCAGGGTAAGTGAGTGAGAGCTCTTAAGAGCAGACTGAGAAATTGCACCAAACAAGCACACAGTGGTATCAACAATATTTATCTGATTTTTTTTTTAAAGAGCAGGTCACATGCTTTAAGAATAGCATTGCTGAAACGCACAGATGTCTTTAAAATGGCATGGTGGTGATAGAGCTTTGCTCAATATCCATAAAGCTTCTGCAACCAGCACCTTTTTCTAAAGGTGTTTCTTTTCCTTTTTGTAACTGTTGGCTTGCATATATTCTGCTAAATCAGTATTTGGAAATCCCGTGGAATAATAATAGAGCAGATATGACTGCCCTTATTGTTTCATTATTTAAGAGGACTCCAGATTTTGTCACTGTCCAAATAAATGGGCGAGAGTAAAAATCTGAGAATATGTGACTCAGCCTGCTCAGTAGAAACCTGAACACATGTGAACAATCTGCATTTGTGGGACCACACCTCCCTAAGCCTTTTTCTTTTGCTTTCCTTTCTTGAAAAGGAATACAAAGGTTTTTTTCCTGAATATTTTGCATCTTTGTAAGAAATTTCTGAAAAGGTGACTAGTTTAGCATTCTGTTCTCACCTTCGGGTACAACATTGTGCCAAAATGAAGGAAGCAGACAAAGAATTTCATACTATTGTACAAAAATTGTGTTGAAAAGGTATTTAACTGGCAGAGTCAGAGAGAGAAACTATTCTGTGCCACTGCCAGCTTGAAAGAATGAATTAGCTTGTATAGTACTCCATGCTGTTTCAGATTAGATTACTTGCAAAAAGAGTTCTCTCTTTTGCAGCCAACTCAGATAATCACTGTATTCTGCAGATTGTATTTCATGAACTAGTGAGAATGAAGTATTAATATTGTTTCGCTTTTCATTTGGAAAATTCCCCCCAAATTATCCTACCCTCTGTAATGAATAGCTTTCTCAGTCACAATATACATCATATGCTGGATGATACATATTAATATATTTATCAGGGAAAAGAAGAAATAATGCAGTAGCAAACTCCCTTAACTGTGGGCGTTCCTGAGTATCTAACAAAATCTCTGATTTATTACTGGGTTGGAAAGCTTTTCCAAGTATCAAAACCTTTTGATTACTCATTTATTCATAATTGTTTGTCTGGCTTGAACTCCTGGTATCATTTATCAGCTTTTCCCCTCAGAATATTTCTTCAGAATCAGCTTCTGCTGGCATATTTTAAGACATCGAGCCTGGCACTTGTTACTATGCAAAGTTCAAATATCCTTTTGTGTAGGTAAATTCAAACATGCTGAAGGCTAATGCCCATTTCATTCTTGACTACTGCATACTTATCGTTGTAGCAATTCTGCTTGTCATTGGATCCCTTTTTCTGTCTCCCTTATGATTGACGTGACACCTTATCAGTCTTTTGTTAGAGAAGTCAAAAATTCTGTGCGGTGATGAAAATAATAATAACCTTGTGCAGAGGAGAATGTCTTCTGAGACATTTTTTATATGAAGGTACAGAAGAGAGAGTCTGATATCTCCCTGTTAGTCCTCCACTGGTTCAAGAGGCACTTTGGCCGTGCCAGGTAGTTAAGTAGTGCATCTGCAAAACAAAATGAAACACAAGCCACTTGAGACAGCAGCTCCTTTATCCTGATGCTTACATCCAAGACGTTGGGAGAAATGTATAGTTCCTAACAGATGATTTGTGGTTAGCTCTGACATGCTAATACCAATACAAAACTCGACCATGAAATGTCATTTGGTATTTGGATAAATCTGTTTCCAGTGCGGGGGAAAAGAATAAGCTCAAGATAAAGACTGTGTTGCTGATACACTGGCGTAGGAGACTTGCGTCCCCGACATGGGTCTGAAGATGGCTAACTGAAGCTTTATGCACACATCGGATGCATGTCTGTATGTGTGATCATATGTATCAAAGATTAGGTATGTCCAATATTCAGTGTGAGGCTACCCTTTGCCTACCAGTATGGAGGCCAAATTAAGCAGGTAGCTTGCTTCAGTGAATTTACAAGCCTTTACCTCTTTTTCCCAAACTTTGGGACCTCATAGTTTTCATCAGATTCCTTCCGGCTCTCCACATGCCAAAACACCTGACTTAAGGTATCGTACTCTGTGCTTTTTACTTCTGGAGTCTGGCCGTTTGTGAAACCTCTTGCTGGTGCTCTGAGGAGGGTGAAGGATCTGGGTGGCCTTGAACAATTTCATGCTCTTTGGGGAACTTGTCCTCTGTGCCTGCAAATTCCAGAGTCTCCATAGTATGACTTCCTTTTGTGGTTACCCCTTAAGGGTGGCTGAGTAATTATTTCGGTGGGTCCGAAGGCAAAATGGGACTGATTTCTATTTGAATCTTGGCTTATGAGGCTCCCCTCAGGTCTGCCTACCATTCAGTCAGTTTCCCTGAGGCCCCACTGTGAAGCAGGTGAATCCAGGTTGTGTCCTTGCTACCCTGGCCAGGCCTCATCTCATGGCAGAAAATGGCAGTAAGTTTTTCTACAAACTTCTGCCACCTTAATGTAAGTGGTAATCTACTTCTGAAGCAGCACTAGACATATTGAGCGTTCCTGTTGAACATGTCATTGCATTTCAAGACTGCCCTTATCTCTAACGGGCAGGTTTCAGAATTAACTCTCTTGCCTGTCTAGTAAACATTACTGTAGTTGTCACTGGGGAGAAGGGGATAGTGTAATTATCACAGCAATTTTCTGATGGAGATCAATTCCATTTTTCATCCATTTTCTCTCCAGTGTGCTACAATGCTTCTTTCAACATGTCATGACCTCAGGACCTATAAGCTCTCTGTAGGCAAAATTTTTAAATTGTATACAAGTTGTTATACTAGACATTTGGGAGGCTATTTACAGAAATCTATCGGAAAATACAAAGAAAAGCGCTGGCGTTGTGGAGATTTGAAAACATGTTTCACTTCCATGCATGGATAGCCTCTGAGAGTAAGATAAGGGAATTCAGTCTCACTTTCTTCCATGTCTTAATTGGAAGAACATCTGTTCCTATTAATCAATTCTAAAAGTTGAAATTCTCTGTATCCATCATTCTATCCTTGCAAGACTGTTTGCTGCCTGCTATTTCCCATTAGTGGTGGACAGAGAACCTACGCAGCAGATGGAAAAATTTCATATTTTTTGCTTTGCCTGCAGCTTCTTTACTCATTCCACCACTTAGAGAATCAAGCAAGTGACCACCATTTGCCTTGGGGCAAATAATTGTCTTAAGATGGTAGTACATTATTAGTATTAAAACAGTGATATCCTATAATCTGTTGCAGAAGTATATATTTAACATTGGAAGAATTCTTCTGGGTGCTTGAGCTGAAGGGTGTTTTTTCCTGGAGCCTCTAGTGGTGACACGGGACTGCTTCCAAATTCCAGGGGATGGAGGGAGGGGAAGGGGCATTAACCCCTTAGTGATGAATGAGAAGCTGCTCTGCAGCTGGTAGAAGTTTCTCTATCTGTGCATAAGGGTAAGTTCTGTTGCAGTCGGTGTTTAACCATTTTCATAGTTGTGACAGGAATTTCAAAAGCGATGGATTTTCTTCTCAAACCAGTATTTTAACCAGAGCGTGTGTAAATATAGTTGTTCATTGAAAGGGGAGACAATCAAACTGCAGTTGTGTACACAGGTTGTCTGGTTAGCTGTTGTATTCTGCAGCAGCTGTTGATTATGTATTTGTTACAGTTTGCTGTTATGATAGCGTTGGCTGTTCCTGAGCTTTGAAGAGATGGATGACAGATTCCTGACTGTTTGCGCAACATAATCATCATAGTATGACTTCCATTTTTATATTTTTTTTTGCCTATTTTCCTTATAAATACAGATGATAGGAAAAAATAAAAAGGAGACATTTCCATTAGAAAGCAAAGGAAGTGAAGACAAATGTTCCCAACAGGGTACGGTGTACATGCTGTGGTTCATTTAAAATATTGTGACTGCAAATGTTTCATTCATGCCTCTCTCCAAGTTAGTAAAACTAAAACTAGTCATAGGTTATGCCTAACTAGTAATGGCATGCCTAAACATAATCTAGTGTTGATGTAGCCCTATGCTCTGCACCCTTCTGCCCTCTGCTCTGTTTACAACTGCTGTTGAATGAAGTGCTGTACAAACAACAAAAAAAGCTTTTTGTAAACAGTGTGAATTTCCCTTCCCCCCAGCTTTTCTTTTTCTCATGTAAAATGCCAAAATGTACCTTGAGTTTGCTAGAAAAACTTCAGACACTTATTCCAGAAAGACATATACCAGATTAAAACATACCTGTTTCTTGAAAGAAGTAAAATCAGCTTGCGATATAATAATAAATAGAAATGATGTAAATAAATGCGTATTTTGGAAGGAGTTTTGAGTATACGTGCTGGGTAGGACTTATCTGCGATTGCTTGAAGATTCACTCTCTTGCAACCTAATTGCTCTGTTGAAGTTTACGCATCATGGAGAGATTTTCTCAGTGACTTCCCTCCTTCTCTTCACTTTTTCTACTGCAACATGATGAAGAAACAGAAAATGTGGACCTGTTCTCTGTGGTGAAGTCAATTCGTATAGAGACTTGAATAGCTCCTGTTTTTTTTCACTCACTGGCAGTCAGTGTCTTTTAGTTACTAGAAACAGTTTTTACAGAATGTGTCTGGTTATCAGTAAAGAGCTTGAAAAAGAGTTTGCGCATGTTCGAGCTTTTTCTTGTTATCGCAAGAGCGGTAATATGATTCTTCCTATATCTGCCCATCTTTCTGCCTTTGCAGCGTACCTCTTGTTGATTTACTAGACAGCGAGGAGTTGCCAGAAACCTGTGTCGATGATGCCATAGGCCATCCAGTTGCTGACTTGACAACAGGAGTTTCGGAAGAGGCTGCTGGTTGCCCTCATCCTGGCACAAAGGAAACTGCTGTCGAAAGAGCAGACTCTGATCGTAAGAGAATTTACAGATTTTTTCCTATTACCATGACATATCTGGGACCAAAGTTAACCGATTAGATAGTTATGAAGCTGTTTCCTTACAAAAATCCAGAAGAGTTTGAGAGCTCACTTTGACAACGTGTATAAGGATTTTACCTCCTTGCACTGGAGCGCAGCTCCCTCTAGTACGTGAAATAGTGCCTCTGGGAGTTCAGCTGAAGTCCCGTACCAACATGTTAATGAATCGTCTTTCAGGAGAGCCTGTTTCACAAGCAGACTTCTCTCGGTGAGATTTCTAACCTAGCTGTCCATGTATCTACTGGACTGCCCTTACTTAACACCACCGAACAAAAGGAACCACCACTTTCCTAAAGGCTCTCTTTAGCAGATTCAGGTCACTTCGCTGTACCGTGCACGATAGTTATTTCATGCTCCAACTGGCTAATAGAATTCTGCCTTTTCTGATTTTACTGTATTACAGTATTTTGCCACAAATTATTCCAGAGCTGCGTAAGACATTATCATGAATTTAAATCCTGCAAGTTAGGGCAGCGGAGTCAGTCAGCTCTGGCCTGTTTCAGCCGGAAGCAGCTTATTTCCAAGGACAAAGGGCGCAAAGGGAAAAGTCACAGTTCTTCGTGAGATCTGAGTTTAGCCACAAATAAAGTGCAGCCAGCTGAGCAACTAACTCTTGCTGTTTGCTGATTCATTATGAGAATGGCTGGATAAATGAACTTGCAGTAGTGCAGAATGATCTGATAAGGTATATGAAGTCTATAGACATGAAAATTGCATTAAAGGTTGAGCAAGTAGCTTTCCCCTCCCCCCCCCCCCCCATGCTAATCCACATCTTTAAAACCTGTGCCTTTAGGTTCAGGAAGAATGCAAGTTATGAGTCAAATATAACTGTACAGTGGCATTAGCAAGATGTTGTCTTTTCTGTCTTTTTCAGCATTTGAAGACACACTCCTAAAACTGAAACAGCTGGAGACAGAGCACAGCAGCCCCATGCCAACTGCCTGTCCCAACATAAACATAAACGTACAGGTACTTGGGCTTCATTCCTCCTTCTAGAGTCACAGAGATTTGTTCAGATAATTCTGAAAAATCTTCTGTTTAACTTGTTCCATTTGAAAGATTTTTAAAACTGTAAGTGATACTAGGGAAAAGTAAAGCAAATGCAAGTACTTTGTTATGTATAAACCTCTGCATGAGATAGAGAGGGGGGATCGGGGTGCACATGTGTGCATGCATACTGCAGCCTGGTGACGTTTTCTAAAATCATTGGGAATAATGGACTTAAACAGTTGAGATGTTCCTCTACTGTTTTTATCTGTAGGTTCCTAAATATATGTTGTTATATAGTTCATCCTCTTTTCTTTTAAGGTGGTGGGCTGCTTTTCTAGTGTTTTGGGTTTTTTGGTGTGTTTTTTTTTCCCCTTTCACATGCAGTAACTCTTGTTGAAGTTTGTTTTGACTTTTTGTTGAGGCGAGGTTGCTGGCAATCAGTCCCTCCTATTAAGTAAGTAGTTTTTACCGGCTCCTTGAAACAGGTGTTAGTGGAGATTGTGTTTACACAGAGAGGAATGGTGTGGTTTGATGTAGAACTCTCAAAAATCCCTTCGAGCAAGTCGGGCTGCATTTCCACAGGCAGCTGAGCCAATCTAACAGCTTCACAGCTCTGACGAGGGGGAGGACTCTCTTCCTCCTCATTCCTCTTTGCTTTTCCTTCCCTGGCTTCCCTCTCTCCTCTGCCACATCCAGTAATCATTGCATGTTTCAGCGAACCAATGTCATTACAAAATGACAGAAAAATATATTTTTGGACTCTTTTTTTGGTTTTTGGGGTTTTTTAGTACTTTTTTTTTGTTTTGAAGTTGTGAGTTAAATAGGCTTATGGAGGGGCCCAAGAAATGCTTTGTTTTTCAAAGAATTTGGAATTTATTTTTCCCTCCAGGTTCCACTGTAAATAAATCCAATTTAAAAAAAGCAACTCAGTCCCCTTACCCCGTGCTAAAACTTTAGGTTGCTTATCACATTTTGAAGAACAAGAGAGCGTAAAACAACTTGCAGCGTTATCTCTGTATTTACTACTGGCCCTTGCAGCAAGGCCTGAGGATTTATCTACCTCCTCGTGAAGTGGTGATTTTTTTTTTGGTCCCTCAGCAGTAGAACGAGTCAGGTTGTGAGAGTGGTTTTTAGTAGCGCATGTCTGGGCTTAAGCCCGTTCCTAGGCATTTGTTTCCCCTCTCACTCTGCGAAAAGGCTTTGGTTTTGCTGTGCTTGTTGCTACAGGCTGTCTTGCTCACGTCCCCTTTAAGGCCTGCTGTCCGGGATGCCTCGTGTACCTTTCTGCCTGGTGACTGCCGTACAGAGATTACCAGCTCGCTAAGGAGATTAGCCTGCAGGTCTTGTTATGCCGAAACACTGCCTCAGCATGACCTAGAGCAAGTGTACACAGCTTACTTCAGAGTAGCTTTGCCTGCTGAGCTCCGTTTTAGTTTAAACAGAGAGAAGCAAACAATCTGTAGTTTAAATGAGAGCGTGGAGCAAAACTGTATTAATTGTTTTTAAAACAGAGCTGGATTTCTGTAAGGAGCTAATCTAACAAACAGCTGCCAATACAGTACAATCGCAGTTACCCATGCGACGCTGAGTAACGCTGGATAATAGAGGTTACAGATGCTGGCGTGATATGACCCTGGTTAGAGAGCAAGAATATTTGCATAACTGAGAAATAGGTGATCTGTGGATCAACAGTATGCCAGTGTGATCCTTTCTTTTGGAAGCAAAGACGTCAGCAACTTTTAGGAAGTGCAAATTGCATTCTGAAAGCTTAAAGTATATTATCAGTGGTTTTCCTCCTGTGGAAAAGGTCAAACAAAGCTTTTCGGGCTCTGGGATGTAGCTTACCAAGTGGTTACTTGAGAATGATGTTTAAGAAGGTAGACAAAGATTAGAGAATGCCTCTGTACACTTCAAATCCTGCAGGGTTCAGATTGCAGAGGCAGGTAGGTTACAGGTGACAGGTGCTTGCCAGATGAGCACTCTCGGGTTGTGATTAGAGATGAAGATTAATCCTTTGGAAATTAATTTTGAAAAGAGTGACCTAAGAATAACTCTTAAAAACACTTTATTTCCCTGTTTTTTTAAGTTTGCTTAAAAAAAATCCACACACGGAGTTTGTTACAAAATGTACTTGTTGGCACGTAGTTTCATGCATGTAGTTTCACTGTTAATTTACTCATAAAAGGAAGTGGTTCTGGTGTATTTTTCTGACTGAACAGAATGGGACAATATATTACTATTGACTGCTATATATCAACTGAAATCTTAAGATGAGCTTAAATCTTGGAGTTTGCTGTTATTCCAGCTGAACACAGTGTTCTCTCCAGAAGTGTGCAATTGCAAATTTCAGCATGTCTAATATCCCTTAAGTTTTACCAATGCATAAAATACCAATCTAAGTAGAAACAGTTACAGCCCTTAAAAGGTTTGATGAAATGCATCAGCAGATAGCATTAGTTCACTACTTAGGAAGGTAGAGCTGTATCTTGAACTTCATAAGTGACGCTGTCAGATGCCAACGAACTGTTCAGTTAAGTTATGTTAATTAAAAATCTTGAGCTTCTTTCTTCTGAGGTCAGAGATGGCCTGGCAGCATCATCTTTATGTAATTCTATACTCGCAGAGACTTTTGACTGATTTCTTTGGTAGGGAAATATTTATCTAGCCTTCCCTGCCCTTTTGGAAAGGGAGAAACCTTTCTAGAATGCGAATTAGGAAAGGTGGAATGAATGGCTTTATTCTTCCTAGCTACTCTCTGCCAAATTCTGCTGGATGGAAGCAGGCAACTTTGTCACTTCCAGGCTTTCGCTAGCACAGTGGCCAGATCTGACACAAGAGAGCAAATAACTCTTAAATACACAAGCGCTCCGCTTTCATCAGCTTCTAAAGTGCAAGGAGCAATAAAAAGTTAACCCTATTTGCCTATATTTTAAATCTGTTCCAAAGTTAGAAGTGCAAGTGTACGAGGCTTCCTTTTTTTCTGAATTTGTTGCAATCTTTGAACACTTGGAGGTTGCTCCAAAATGTGTATGTAGTAGACTCTATCTCTCTTGACAGAGAGATTTTCAGCGGCACCAGAAACATTGCTCAAAAGCACAGAGGTTTGGGATCACACGTCCTGCTGCTGCCTTTAATCTTTCCTTCTGTTTTTACATCACTGCTTAGCTCCATATACAGAGACATTGCAGTGGACTAAGAATAAAGTACAAATATGTTTTGTCCAGTACATGGAAACAATAAGAATTCCAAATGAGCTAGAATACTGACAAACCGCAGCAGCCTTACTGTTTTAAGTGACCATTAAACATCTTGTAAATTAGACATCTTAAGGAACTGTCAGGTGCCAAATGCTTTCTCATCTACATATATGTTCTTTCCTTAAAAAAACAAAATCATAATAGTCAAATTGACTTCTTTTAGCCTGGCACTGGACCAGTGCTTTGGGAATTCCTTGCAGGGATTGTTACATGCAGCATCCAGTTCAGTAAGGTCCAGTGTAAGGAGTTAAAAGTGGGTGCTGTGATAGTACAAATAATAATTCAGTTTTAATTATCCAGACTTTTGGCAATTCCAGTAGCTTCTGTAAAATTAAAACACTTAAAATGTTTAACAAATAATTGTTTTGTTAGCGTTCATGAATTTTGTGAATATGCATCTCTTACTATCTGCTAACAATAGTCATTAGCAACACTGGTGGTTTTTGTTAATATCTATTTATGTTGGCAGTGGTCCTTTCAGATTTTGTGAAGTTCTGTATTCATTGCTGACTGTGGCCAAAATTTACAAGTGGGTTCTCCTTCACATAGTCTCATTAGCCCCTGTTTGGATACCCAAAGAGGTTATTTGGAAGGAGGCAACAACGGGAAATGTTTTCCCCCTCCCTAAAGACTGAATACCTAGAAATTCTCACTGGTATTTCCAATTAGTGAAAAAAGTTAGAAGTGGAGGATAGCTGGTTAGGAGACAGGTATTCACCTTTTTTAACTTACCTTCCCATATCCTTTTTATTTTTACTTTCTGCACTGTCTCCATGCAGTGGGCTTCCTTTCTTCTGGATACACTGCAATTCATGCAAGTAGAAATCTAGCTGGAATTTGCCCATTGTAGGAACAGAGCACTTGCCTTGAGGAAGGAGGCTGCTTTATCCAGTAATTGGTATATGGTGAGGAAAGTAGGACTCTGTCTCCCCCTGCTGAGTTATACCCGGAGAAGAAAGGTTACAAGGTTTAGCTTCTGCTCAGTTAATTAATTTCTGCCAGTAATCAAATAGCAATTAATAGATTGAATGCTTAAGTAGCATTTTATAATTAAGAAATAGAATTCACATAACAAATTATACTGCATTGAAAAGGTATCTCATTTTTAATTGTTCTCAGAATGTATCTGACTGCCAGGTTGCTCTGATATAATTAGTGATGGGAGAGGTATTAATAACATATTAAGCTGTTGTTCTAATTTATGAGTGGATTTTAAGGTAAAAATCTCCCTAATTTGCTTTTGAGAGCAAACTGTTAACTCATACTGAAGATATGCCCATGTAAGATGGTGGCTGCTATATCGATGTAAATGTGTTGTTAAAATAAATAGGAATTAAAGCCCAGCTATACTTCAAAGCTCCATCAGGTCAAGCGATGACTAATTACATATGGTCTTGCTCAGAGGATGTATATGCAGTGTGGTCATTTGTTTATGTAGCAGCCTAGCTCCTCCTTTTCAAGACTTTTAATTACACAGTTCTACTGCTCAGAATAGGTGAACTTAGTATGCTAATAATCAAATTTTATGATGAAAACACAATATTTAGAATAATAATGCTTTTCTTCCCCCAAGAACAAAGCCTTGTCCTATGCAGCCTGGGCAATAGGATCCTAAGAGGATAGAGCTGAATGGAGAACACAGGTCTGAGATGATGCATTTAGCTCAGTGATCCATCTCAAATCTCTGCCTCTTTCTGCCAGATTTTTCAAGCAGAACTCTTTGATCTTGAATCAGTAAAATCTATTGCAAATTTAGGGTCCACTGCCATTCAGTTCTTACTGTATTTTTAGCATAATGCTTTGCATGTGCATTTTTAAGCATCACTTTTTTTTTTACTTTGTATTTTGCCATAATTTTACAATTAAGTTCTGAAATAAAGAATAAATTTCTTTATTATTTAAGGATAGTTCTGCTTATTTTCCTCTCACTTGGGATTTTGTTGTTATTTAGAGATGTTAGTGACTTCAGCTTATATTTTTCCATGTGGGAACTGCTTCTAATGAAAATTTTCCATGTCTAGGATGAAGTGGTAAAATTGACAGATAAATGTCTTAACAATGCAGTTGAGAGCCCAATACCAGTGGCAGCATGGCTTCCAGCAGACATCAAGAGCAATATCCTGAAGGCCCAGGCAGAGACAGGACACAAGGTAAACATTCAGCTGATAAAGACTTAGCAATTCTCAAATATTTTATTTTAGAACTGTTCATGAGGGTACACCATTAGTAAAGCTCAGCAGATGTTCTGAGATGTTTGGCCCTCTTCAATTGCCTGGTGTTGGAGAAGGTGCCTTGAACCAACCATGAGGTTGATCCAATGACCAAAGTCTAAAGACGGGCAGAGTAAGAAAGCCTTTCAGGAGAAATATGCTGACCACACTGCAGGCTGAGGCTTACATCTTTTAAGTTTGTTTGTTTGTTTGTTTTTAAGAGGCAAGAGACAGAAGTTGTAATATGGGAAATTCAAATTAAATATAAGGAGAAATTTCTTCACAGTGATGGTGGCCAAATACTGGAACAGGTTGCCCAAAAAGGAATCTCCGTCCTTGGTGATACTTGGAACCTAACTGGGCAAAGCCCAGAGTAACCTAATCTAATTTTGGATTTGGCCCCAATTTGAGTGGGGATTTAACCAGCTGACCTCCAAAGGTTCCCTTCTAACCAATATTATTCTCTGCTTATAGATATGCTTCTAGCATGCCCTAATACATTTTATAATAAATAATGATATTTTATTTGGCTCCACTGCTGAGTTATTTTTTGATTTACACTGAAGCTTTAGAATAGTAGAATTCATGGTAAGTCTGTGAGCAGTAGATGAACAGCACACACTCGTGCTGGGAGGGAAGAACTCAACTTTTCTGTGAATCTCAGAACTGATACAAAATGGCAACAAGTATCAAAAATGTGTGGGTTTTTTTCCATTTTTCTCTCAGGTCACAAGAGAAGACAGCTTGACAGGTATCAAGAATTCCAATGCTCAGGATGCTGCTGTCAGGTACTGAGTAGAATTGGAAGAAATAGGCAGGATCTAGTTATCCAAGTACAGGATTGAGAATCTGGAGCTCTGGAGTCTTAGTGTTCTGTATGATCTTTCAGTGGCTCAGTGATCATTGAATTTTACCTCTGAAAGGGAGTTTTTAAGTTCACTTTGCTGTTACAGCATAGGTTAACCTGATAAATGTAAAGTCTTTTTAGGATGAAAAATGACAAGAACTACAGGTGCAAAGTATTGTTATGTACAAGCCAATCCAGACACTTCTTTTGTTCTCCCATGCTTTAATCTGATAAAAGTTGTTTCAGCAGCAACCCCAAACACTGAAGTCATCTCTGACCCGTGAACAACCTCAGTGTGGGAAGGGGGAAGAGTTCTGTTTATAATGGCTCTTTTCCAGAGAAGAAAAAATTCCATGTACAAAAACCTGTCACTGACAGTTGATTTCCTGTGAATTATTCAAACTCATATGGTTGTTAGTTCCAGGTGGATTTCAGGCATAGAAAAAATTAAAGCATATAATTTCTTGAGCAGTTATTGAAAAAGAGCATTTATCAGACTTTAAAGAGCCCGTAGGGATATTGAATGAAACGTGCATCTAGCGATGTCAAAAGTACGCTGTAAGGAGTGATTCACGAAGAGCTTGCAGTGAAAGCGTGTACCTGTTTCGTTTGTGCAGTAGCATTCCAGCAGGCAAAACACAGAGCAGTCCCCCAGCAACCAGCCCGGGTTTTCAAGAACCGAGAGAGCTGCTGAAAGCAATCTCTGCCTCAAACACCATCATTCCGTAAGTGATTCAGGAGAAAAAATGTTTCTGGGATAAGGGAACCATGTAGAGATTGGCATGAAAGAGACTTGAAAAGATGAAGAACAGTTAAGGGTGGCAGGATAAGCGATCAAACAGGGTTTTCATGCTGAGGAGGGGAAGGGAGGAGATAGCTACATTTTCTTCTTCCTTTAACTCTTCTCTCTACGTATGCTGCTAGCTTTCTCATGGCTCGGAAAAGTGGATGATTTAAAAAAAAAAAAAAGGTGAAACAGCCAGTACATGAGTATATGATTGCATTAGCATTATTCTTCAGCCATGTAGTTGCTGATTAAACTGTTTTTAAGGAAAGGGCTGGCCTATACAAAAGAAACATAGGTCTGAAACTTATTATAAAAGCATAGAAATAGAAATGTTCTGAAGGATTTTTTTTTTTTTTTAAGATTCTGATTAGAACAGAATATTGATCTGAAAATCTAAGAATGTAATGTAGTCATAGTGTCTAACAACTGACTGGAAAGCTTACGCGGGTTAGGAATGTCAGGTTTGGGAGTCAGAAATCCCAGCTAAATTCTGATCTTTCCAGTGGCTGACTGAGTCATTTTAAAGACACCATTTAACCTCATTGCCTCTGTCTTCCTCCTGTAAAATGGGAATCATTTGTGTTCTACGTATTTTAATACATATTCTAATACTTTGTTTGTTATGGTAGAAAATTATCAAATACATTTATCACCACATGCTGCAATGTTTATTCATGGTATATTAAATCAGATAGTATCATTTTTATAAATGCTTTGTTTAATATTCTGAGACATTTTAGTACGCAAACTTTATTATAGTCACATCCCTGTAACCTCTAGGGAAAACAATCTATTAATGAAGATTCTCAGTGGTGCGTATGCTCGTTTTATAGCTGTTGACCTTTCTCTCTAATTCCCCTGTGCGTAAACTAAATACTTTAATTACATGTTTAGCTGTGGTGAGAAGTATGTATTCCTCATTTGCTTAATCTCTTGATTCCAAATATGAAAGAGGGTTTTTGTGATTGGCTCACTGTAGTATCTTTATTTCTAAAGGATTTTTGCAGCCTCTTATTAAAGAATAATATATTTGATTCTAGCATGAGGATTGTGTATGTATTTCTGCAGCTGGCTAAACTGAAATTGGCAGCAACACAAATTAAAATGAAGGAGTAGCAAATGCAAGAAGTCTTTTGTTCTCAATAGGGCACAAGGTTCTTTTCTCTTTATGGTTCCAGTCCAGTCGTAAACGTTATTTCTCTCTACAAGTAATTCTCATTCCTTTAAACCATACGATTGGTAGGAACCCAAGCTTTACCTCAGCCACTATCTCATTTCCAACAACAGGGAGCACCACGTGCTTTGGAGAAAGGTAAAACATATGAAGTAATCTCTCTTCCCTGAAAGTCTCATGCTGAGATTGCCTTCATTGGTAAATCATTTTCTAAACAGGACTAAACTAGATCACCTTCAGATTCTGCTACTCAGAAATGAAGTATGGTGATGCTAAGCTGCTGTCTCTCCATGTGTCTAAACCTACTGTTTTCTTTCAAAGACAGAATAAATCAGATTGATTAAGCATAACTTTCCCATATGCAACTACGTCTAACTAAGGAAGTTTGCTGACGCACCTTTAGTTAGTGTTGCAGTGGTTAATCAGTGTAGGCCAGGCCTCAGAGTACGTATCCTAGCAAGTGGTAAGGGAATCTCCCAGATCTTTTGAGACAGCTGAAATGTCTTACATCCTGCTGCCCTTGGCTCTAAACAGCAAGATAAGAGGATGGCAAGGAAAGCTTCAGTTCTCTGCAGGCGAAGTAAGTGCTGAAAAAGCTCCTTCAAGGTTGAAGACACTGATACAATTGGGTCTCTAGGACACCAGCTACAAAGCTGTTCTGTGAATCTGTAAAACAGAGCAGTGATCTAGAGGTAGTTGAGTGTTGCAAGGCAATTGCTTCAACATGTTCACAAACATCAGTCCTTTGTCTGCCTCACATCAATCTCTAGTTGTGTTTCCAGGCTAAGCCATCAGGAAAGCAGCACTGTGTGTTTCATGCCATCCATGCAGTGCAGTGATGAGAAAGTTTTCTCCTTTCAGTAATGCGTTAAATGAGGATAATGCTGCCTCTGACCATGAAGAGTTGCTGATTCCAGCTGATCTGGCTCCAGCTGAAGAGGCTGCTGTTTTAAAGGTATCGCCACCTGTCAGCCCGGGAGGTTTTTGTGTGTCACATTATGAGCTACTGATGCCTTCAGGCCAGCAAGACAGACCTTGCTCTGTGCCTGTCATAACATTTACTTTGGGATGCTCTTTGTGAATGTGAACACAAAGAGTGCTTTCTGGTGCAGAGAGGGACACTGCATAGATGGTTCTGAAGTCCATTTCAGATGGTCCTTCCAGGTTGTTTGCCTGGCACTTCTTCTAAACTGGTTGATCATTTTCCTTGCACTCGTGCGGAGCCCGTTATATCCCAATGGTAGACAGTAGCGATGACATCTGACACATGCAGTTCCTATCAAAGTAACCACAGAGGGAAAAGTTTAAAATTGAAATGTTTAATGGTTATTTTTTGGTTACCTTAAAGATGAGGTAATTTTTTATTAGTCTCCATGAAATGGAGGAGTCAACTTTTCCTTGTCCCTCTCCAAAACAAAAGACGGTAGTAACATTGGACTCTGCTGCTATTTCAACAGACCGAGGGGTTATTCTGTATCAGTAAAGCAGCATCCTCTTTATCTGTTGTCCCTCTAAACCAGCATTATGTAGTGGATTCCACTGAACTATTATCACTTCGTCACTGAGTTCAAAGCCTCAGCTCACAGACTTTGCTGACCTTCGTGCAGAGTGGCGCAATAACCCATCTGTGCACAGGAACGCTGGGCAGTTTCACAGGTTACACGGCAATGAGATTGTTTCCAGCATGTTGCTGAGAGGTCGTGAAATGAAAAGGCTATTAAAAAAGGTCATATGAAAAGGTTTTTTTAGAAAACAGGCCTTGTGAAGGGCAGTGTTGATTAAGAACACTGGTCTATAAATCTATAAATGGAGTACTCAACAGACCTATCTGCTTACTAATGGGAATTCAATTAATAACTGGTTTATTCCACAGAGTGCTCCAGATGACCAGGACGTTTCCTTAACATCACTGACAGAGAATCTAATTGACTTTACAGAAGCTGCCCCGCGGGTAAATGTATTTCAAAACCAGACTTCTTTCCTCATGCATAGAATGGATTTTACTGTTGACTCTCCTCAAAAGGAAACATTGTCTAGTTATAGACTGTGCTCTGGCTTAGTATCTGTCTGTCAGGCTTGTACCTACAGCAATAGAGCAAACTGGTGACTGATCTGGATTACTGCATATATGCCACGTACAACTTTAATGGAAGTGAAATAACCTGAATCTGTTTCAAAAGTTACTTTGTATCTGTGCCACAAGAGCTTTTAGTCTTATCTTCGTACACCTCCAAGTGCCAGCCTGCTTGTCAGGCTTTTATATAATACTTCAAAAAGTGTGTGTGTGTATATATGTATGTGTGTATATATACCTATATATATAAAAAAAACTTCAAAAATAAACTTTCAGTACAAGTAAAGGACCATTTTATAGATGATAAATCTCTTATAAATTGTGCCGGGGAAAAAAGGAGTTACAAGGTATGCACCAAAGAAAAGGGGAAGGAGGAGGATCTTCAGAAGTGTGCTGTCAGTTAGCTTTGTCCACAAAGCAGAAAAAAAATAATGAGCTCAGTTGCCTTTTGGAAGGGAGCTATATATTGAAACTGGTACCTGTGAGTTTCTGTGACTAACAGGCTATTAGCCGTATTCTGTGTGGACATGAATTACCTTTTCATGTGAAGTCACCTCACCTGTAGCTAATCACTAGCCCTGTTCAAAGACATTTTATATGGACAGACAAAGTCTGAGCAGCAGGTGAATATCTGAGATCTTTTTGAGGACAATGTTGTTCCTAGAATTGTTCTCTGTTATTCCAAACCTTTTCTAATGACCATGTCTTTGCTTTTCATAGGTGTCTTCCCAGCCCACGATAACCCCCAGGTGGATAGTGCCAGTGAGTTCTTCAGCCATTCCTCAATGATGATGGAGCATTTAAGAGCCAATTTAAAAAAAGGGGGAGGTGGTAGTGAAAAAGTTTTTGTCATGGATAAGAAATAGGAACTTAAGTAAAACTTTTGTTGTGTTTATTAAATGGGTGCTATGGTAGTTTTGCATTTGTAATAATTTGAAAGCCTAATACAATAGTGCAGCAAACCAAAACTAAAGCAAACTAATCGAGCCTGAATAAATCAAACAATATACATATCCTGTTGATATTCAAATATTTAAACTTCATTTTTGCTGTGTTACATTGCAGATAAACACCATGAAGTTTCTTTAGGGATTTCCATTTAGTGGACCCCACCATAGAACTTGATGAGTCTTATTTTTCAGTGTTTTAAATGAACACTGTTGAAAAACATGCTTGTTTTGTCCTGATTTTTTTTTTATTTCAGTTTTCTGTTTCTTTCTCCCCAATCCAGACAGGATTGATTTCCAATGGGCCTTTGGGAATTGATATTGCCTTGGCTCTGAAGGCAGTGAAAGGCAGCACGGAGGCTCTGTCATCACCAGCTGGATTGCCACCATCCCAGCAGACATCTGAAGTCCTTGCAAGGTAGGGTCTCATCAGCACTTCACTTCAGGATGTGTGTGTATGGGACAGAAAGGAAGTGTGTCCACCTACCACTTCCACTTAAATAGTTATAGTGGTCTTTTGGATACAGTACCTGGTTTTGCTGTGCTGGTAAACTGTAGTTCTGTTTACAGCATTTGAAACTTTATAAATCAATAGAGCAGCCAATGTATGGTGTGCATATTTTCATATAGCATAGTTTGAAGGGGAAGAAAACATTTTTTTATTCAAATAATTAAAGGAAAAATTAGTTGAAACAACACAAATGCTGCTGAAGTTGGAGGTAAACCTGTTGTCATTTTAAGTGCTATAAAGTAGATAGTTTTTCCCTTATCATTGCACTTCAGTTTCTTGCCTTGCCTAGTAACATCTTTTAGTACTGGACTAAAACTATGGTACAAATGAATTTTCTGAGAAATTTCTTCACAGTATTTCAATCCCTGTTCAAGGGTCTGCTGTTTTTTTCCCCCCAGTTATTTCCAAACTGTAAAGAAGCCAGAAAGCAGAAGCTGTAGAAACATTTTCCCCCGCTATCCTCCCTCTGCCATGCCAGAGAGGCACACTTAGTGACGATCAGGTCTTTGAGTGAACCTTTTTACGGAGGGAAGGCCTCTGCAGTCAGGAGGTGGATGGCAATGATGCTGCTACTGCACTCTGTGAAACTGATTCAGTTTGCTCTTCTGCAGGTCATCCAGTTGAAAGGTCTGTGTATTGGTCTTGTTAAATTACAAAAGGAAAGCTAGATCACCCTTTGGAACAATACTCATCTCATAGTTTTATTCCCAGCAGTACCTTTTTTTTTTTTCTTTTTTAAATCCCTCATAGCAGATTTTTTGGAGGAGTGTATTTTACAGGGCCTCATTTTCTTCCTTTTAGCGCAGTAACTGAGGATGCTCCAGTAAGGATGAAATGTTTACTCACCACTGAACTCTAGAGGAAGGAGCTTCTGCACTTCCCACCTTGTGAAAACTCAAACCTTCTAACATCTCCAAGGGAAGGACTTGCTTGGGATCAAGCTCTTGCTGAACTGGGAGTCAAACAGCCTGCTGTTTTGCTAGGATTCAGGAAGAGACTTTCGTGTTGTATTGCAATCCAACTGGAATTACAGCCTAACCCAGGATATAAAACCACATGAAAGTTTGATCTTCTCCCTCAGGAGAAGTGAAACGCCACACTGGAGCTAGTTCTGAACATAGGGAACAAAATGTGTTCCATTCAAACTAGGTTTAGTCTTACTTTTATCCTGTGCTGCTTCATAAGTGTTAATGGAAAGTGTTCACTGTGATATTAGCTAAGTAGTGTTTGAACACTGCATCCCAGGTCTTGATAGATTAATAACAAGAAGATTAGGAGACCTTGTAGGGCCACCTTGTGGCCATACTATATATGGTTGCTCACAGTAGTGATGATTGTTTCCTGTAGTCAAGATCATTTTCTTCTGTGTGATTATTCCCTCTGTTTTTTCTTTGTTTTACCAGCACATACATGCCTTTTTAGCCTTAAAACCCTTTATAATCTTTGCACCTCTTGTTACAGTACCTGGAAAGAATGAAAATCTAGTCTTTGAGTGACCATCTACTTTGACTGGATTTGAACTGTACTTTGCAACCAGGAAAAGGAAAACTAACCTGCCAAACAGCTTATAGCATTAGCAGGGTACAATAGAGGTCCCACATTTTGACCCTGCTGATTTCATTTCTTGTATGGTTCAAATACATGCATTTTTAGTCTACAGATGTGTATTTAGTTTTGAATGCTGAAGCAGTGAAGGTGTGAGTACAGCTTACTTCAGGAACTGCTTGCTGGTTAATTTTGTTGTTGTTTAGGGCTAGGAAGGAAAGGACTTTTCTTGTTTATTTTCATATCGTTCCTAGGTATTGTTTCCAGATGCAGTGCTTTGGGAATACTTGCCAGATGTATTGCCAGCATGAGGGTACAACTAGATCAGTTCTTAACACCACCTCAAAACCTGTTCCAAGTCTCTTCTGATAGGTGTTTGTGGAACAATGAGCGGAAAGAATAAGATAAAAACAAGGGAAAAAAAGATGAAGTTTCCAAAAGCATTTCACTCCCTTCAGTAGTAGGAAGGTAGGTGCACTTGCAAGAGCATGCTCCATAGTGCTAGTGAAGGCTTTTTGGTGCTGAGGTGAAGTACAGGATATGGTATGTACGGTTTGAAGAGCTCATTTGCAACCTCGGCAACAGGATCCTTGTGTGGAAACACAGAGGTGATCCCATGGATCCTGGGGATACATCCTGTGAAAAATATCGATGCAGAGCCAAAGGAAGGAGAAACGTAGAAGCTCAGCAATGACTTCCACATCTCCTAACAGGGAAGCGCAGATTGAACAGCTGGGGTTGTCCCTTCTTAGGAAGAGGCTTGCGCATATGACTGGAGTGGGAGGATGTTTTCTGCGTAGTGCTGCTGTTTATAAATATTTATATACATGTGTCTCTTGGAAACAATTTTAAATGTGAAAGTTAGTTCTCAAACCTGTATGCACAACTTCATTCCCGCACACCTGCTGTGTTTATGTTTCTCAGTGTAGACAAAGAGTTGGACCAAACCACTGTGGGTTGTGTGAATCGGCTGGTGTCCTGCTAGGCTGCTGCTTTCAGACTAGGGTGTGTCTTGGATGTTTTTACTGCTGCTTTTGTGCTCTTGTTTGCAAGATGTTGAAGGTGAGAGTGTTAAGGACGAAACCACTCAGCATTTACATGGCCCACTGCCACTCCTCAAAACCCCAGAGGCCTTAACAGAGAAACATAGAAACCATTGGGAGCTCTGAGGACTGACATACCAGAGTGACTCTCTGCAGACAGTATTTGCAGCCATTGCCTCAAGGACCAGGAGTCAAGATTGATGACAGGCGCTTCAGGTTCCCCCTCCTTACCCGATGCGTAAGGCGGACACACTCCCTGCTCACAGCACTGCCGGCTGAGGGGAGCTGCTGTGGTGGACCCAGGGGAGTGTTTCTGCTCGCCAGCCATGCAGCCCTGTCGTTGTTACTTCCAGTTGAGTATTGGCTTTTTTTATACTTTTAAGTCTGAGCCTTATTGCATATTAAAATGTAGAAGGTTCCTGATTCAAATATCAAATGTCTTAGTTTGGATTAATACAGTTGCCAGCAAAGTTTCTGCAGGAAAAGGGAAGCTATGGCTGCCACAGTATGCTTCCTGCACAAAGCCAGTACTGTGTGGGGAATCTTGGCATTTGCTATTGATCTGTTTGCTCAGCAGCTGAGCTGGCATTCGCCAGCTACATGTGTTGGTTTTGTAAATAGACAGAATGCAGTAGCATTTTCTTTAAGGCGTGTTTGATGTTTGACTCTTCCCATTGGGTTCAGGAGCTCTGTGAACTGTTAGCTTGAATGTCTCCCAAAAGCAAAACAACACAAGTTTACAGTTTACAGCATTGTGTGTTAAATACCACACTTAGATTCCTCCTCAGGAATCACATCCGGTAAATAACATGGTGATGAAAGTGTCCCCCTAAAACCTAAATGGTTCCAAGTAGCAAGCTATTACACTTTTAGTGTGACTTGGGTGGGGAGGAATGTTGTATACATACAAACACATATAAAGGAAAATTCCAATTGCTTTCAAAAGGGTAAGTTTTTACTCAGTTTTCAGAGGACTAATAGACTAATACTTGGAATTTTCTTTAAAAATTCAGACTTTTCAAGAGTCAAATTAGGGACCTACTTATAATTTCTAGTAACATCAGAGGGTTGCAAATCCAACTCTTTCCTGATGTCCTGATACTTGGAGCAAATATTCACTCCATTTAACTCAGCATAGCTTATTTAGCTATTCCAAATCATTGCTTATACAGGGAGACCAGAGAGACTAAAACACCATAGTTATGTGATCTGAACAGAGGTAGGTGTCTGAACGTCCTATGATTTTGCATCACTATTTTACTTACAACACTATAGTTAAACTGCTGTATCGTGACTGGCTAACAGGTAATGTAACATTACTTATCACCTTTATTTTATCAAACAAATAGGCAATCTAGTTCCTGCATTTAATGTTACAAAGTATCAGTTAATGCTTTTGTGCCACTGGGAGAAAGGGATTTTCTTAACATTGTGATACTATTGATTGATTGGATATAAGGTCCAGTCATCCTCTAAAAGATTTTTTTTTTTTTTGGTATTTATTTATATTAAGGGATTCATATATAAGACTTTTCCCTATCGTGTGAATCTAAAGTTGAGACATTGGCAAGTCTGCCAACCACTCAGAAGCTTTGAAAGTTGAGAGAAATGAATAAATGCAACTACATATTGTGTTGCAGTCATTTGGAAAAAGCCAGCTCTCCCATAAAAAAAAAAGGTGGTTGTTTTTTTCCTTACAAAGTTACCACCTACTGACTTACTGATGCGTGTTCCAGTTTATACTCATTAACTTGCCTTATACCCTTTTGCTGTGTGTGCCTGTAATGCTGATCAGATGGGCAATTTTTAATTCCATAATTAAAAAATGATCATTTCATTAATAACAGAAAAGTAATTGGAAACTTTGAAAGATTTTATAGAAATCTTAACATTTATTTAAAAAAACTCACAACTTAAAAACTGTTTAACCTTATGGACATGGATTTCAGAACTCCATTTCGGTCTCACTCATTTAGCCTAACAGTAGGAGACTGGAGAGTCTAAATACATGGAGTAAATGGCAAATACCTGCATCTTATAACTACATGCTTTTGATATCAGAATTAAAATGCAGGAGTTTAGGAGCTCTTACCACTTGAATTAAGGGAAGCTCTTCTTTAGTTCAGCAGTAATGGGGTTTAATACTAGGTAAGTCAAATGATATAAAATACTTAAATGATAATCAGTCATGGTTAATGCATTAGCTGGGATGTATCTAATTTTAAGCTTAAATTCCATGTATACTTTGTCAGAGCCAGACAGCTGTATAAAAGGTATGTTTTGGACAGTCTTCTGGACAGAGAACTTTGGCAAGGAGAAAATTTGCTGCAGCAAAAAAGGAGCTCAGGTGAACCATCCAGTTACACTGGGGTCTCTTTCCACAAGCTTTTCAGCCCTGTGTCTGCACCTTACTCATTCTTGTTTCTTGCAGGCAAAGCTGTACTATTAAGGACAGCCTTTCCTTCACAAACAGCATGGGATACATTTTTCACATTTTGAACATGTTCTGACACAGCCCAAATCATCTACAGATTGAGTGTTAGCAGCTCTGTCTCATGACCATTTAGCGTTTAAAGGTCAACTATCTGGGCCCACAGAGGTCTTCATTAGTCTAGAAGGTTGTAGTAAAATAATATAGCTGTTAGACATGGTTGCATCACAGCTTTCAAATGCAGCTGGACAATCATAACTTTTATACCAAAAAAATAAAAAATAAAAAATCCATGCTAATGGCCTTTCAGTGATGCAGGCATAATCCATGTGTATTTGGTCCGAATGTTACCACTATAGAAATAACTACAGCGCCTTTTGCACCACACTCAAATGGAAGTAGAATTAGTGTGATTTCAGTAATTACACTGTCTTGTCACAGTATTAAGGAGGGAAATCCAAGCAATTGGAGTAGCCTGTTTGAGAGCCAGGATCCTTCATTCAGCATCACATTTGACTTTGTGCATCTACAGGAAATGAGGAGTGAGCATTGCTCCACGTATAGTAATGTCGGACTCTGCACAGCAGGGAGCTGCAAGATTTTCCTGCAGAGTTCACCTCCATTTTACTGTTTGGCTTGAGCACTTTGCTTCACACACACACACACACACACACACACACACTCTCTCTCTCTCTCTCTCTCTCTCTCTCTCCCCTCTACCTATAACTGGACAAACTTATTTTTGAAGTATGTAAGAATATTTTTTTAGCTAGATATGTTTTGTTAAAGCCACACTAACTACTGTATTTTTACCTTTTATATGTAAAGCTTGGCAATAGCTCTCAATGTATAATTTATTTGTTTTTTATAAAGTGCACCCTCTTGCTTCTCTGTTTCACAACAGTAGTGGTGGTTGAACTGCTTTAGGCACTGCACTGAGGTCTGTATTGAAACTGTACATGGGAACAAGAAACTGTGATTTGTAGTCCACTCACCCCAATCTTGAAATGTTTATACTGTAGTTTTGTCTTAAATATACACATCAGTGCAAAAGTCTTGTAGAGTCATCTTTAAGCACCGCTTTTATAGGATGGCACAGCTGTAAAAGCCAGGTAGGTTGGCCAGAACTTAGGAAGTGAGCTACGCGTTTAGGGCCTGTGAGCTGCTGCACCTCTGAAATCAAAGCCAAAGGTATGTGGCAGAGAAACGCTTTGTCCCCGAGCACTCGCTAATGATAAAGTCACAGAATTGTTCTTCAAATCCATTTATAATTCACAAAACAATGAAGCAAGTTTGGCTTAGATATTTTTATTAAGTAAAACAAAAACTTATGTCTCATTCATGATAATGTCTGTATATTAAAAGAAAATCCCTCTGCTATTCGTACATTTTAAGGCTCAGAAACAGTGAGTGGCAAATAAACCAAGTTTGTTGAGCTACTTAAGGCTGACAGATTTGTTCTCTTGTATGCATGATTTATGATATAACAGTACATCTCTTCTCTTGGAACAGATTGCAGAAGAACATTGCATCCTTTTGCTTTTATTTTATAGAGTGAATTGGGAATGGGTATATCAAATGTATACAAGTTTTGCTTTTTTCAGAAATATTTTAAAGCAGCTAGCTTCAGTGGCAACCCCTTTAGTTTGTGTCCAGCCAAAAATGATGTGTTTTGTTTCTTAAAAATTGCCATTAGCTGGAGTAATTCCATTCATTATTTCATGCAGGCCACCACAGAGCTTTCAGATGGCTGTAGCTTTTAGTCACTAGCTGGGGCTCAAGTTAAATTCTCATTACCTGCTGCCATTATGGAGATGTATCATAAGAACACCCACGAAGCCGCTTGTGTTCCTCTGTAAGAAGGTGATTGCATCTGATAATAATGTAACTGAGGGTCAAGAAAAGAAGGAGTGAAACCACTCAAGGTGTTCTGAAAACGGTTAATAATAAGTGTGGTTGATTGCTCCGAGCTCTGAAACAGAAGTTGGCCTGGGAAAAGTAATACAGTGCTATGAGCAAAGATTGTGTGCCTTGGTATCGGGTAATGTTTGTGGTTTGTTGGGACAGAACCTGGCCTGCAGGTCGTGCGTGCCCTAAAGGGACTGAGGTGCCAGCCGAGGAGTGCTCCTGCCACTGAGCAGCTGTGGGATGCGGACATGTTAAATTTGAACCCCCTTCTTTCCAGCTGCAGCTCACACTTGTTTTTAAAGACCTGGGAACGTGCCAGCACAGGGATAAATCGCCTCCAATGAAGTCAGTGGGTCTTCTGGAAACACAGGTTCCCCCTTTCAGGGCTGGAGTTCTCTTCTTCTCTGTAGTGTTTTTGGGCCTGCTGCTGCCCTCAAGCATAACAGCCCAGGTAGCCCTGACCCCACGTTTCTGCTCCCTCCAGTCACCTCTCCTCTTCCTCCTTCCATCAGGATGTCCAGGCATTGCTACTGCCGAGCTCCTGCGCGCCTCCTGCAGCGAGGTCCATACAGGGGCCGGGGAACGGTGGGGCCCTTGGAGAAGTTCGACCTATTTGAGAGGTTCAGGATTTCTTAAGAAGCTGGAGATGCGCCCAAGGTGCTGGTGCAGCCACCTGACTTGGCTCACCAGCAGAGGCAAGGGGAGGGAAGGGGGAGATGGCCACAATATGCATGCTGCTTCCTCCTCGCTGTGCCAAGCCGTAGCCTTTGGGCTGGCTCGCGTCCTGCCAACGTTGGCTCCAAGTAAATGTTAAAAGCCTTCGTGGGGCTGCCAAAGGGAAGAGAGTTTGGGGGGGGAGGACAAAAGGAATGGCAGAGGCTGGGTGGCATTTTCTTGGGGCTGCTGCACATCCCCAGGATACATGTGCATGCCAGGAGGCCTTCTCATTACTTGGAAAATCACTAGTTTATTATAGCCCTTTCCAGTTAAATTTCCTTCCCTCATCAATCCTAGATGAAAGTCCGTATGTTACAGTAGCTCGCTCTGGATAATGCCAAAACAGACATATCAGCCGGTACAAGAAAAACATGCTGCTGATTTGAGGTTGCTGGGCTCTGTGCGTGCTTGGGCCAATTGCTGTATGAAGTTCTTTCCAAACATACTTCCTCTAGCTAGGCAATTCACAGTTCTCAAGGAGGAAAAATGCAAAGTCTGGGCAGCCCTGGAGGCCTGCTGAATTGCCGCGAGATGACTGGTGCTAGTGGGAGCATGCTTCTTATTCAGAAAGGTAAGTTCTGTCTTCATTTCGAAAATACAAATGCATGAGTTAAATACGGGAAAGCTCAGAAAGCAAGCACATGCTGATACGAAATGTAGCAGACTTTATTTATGTGGCAACATGCCGTTCTCTCTGTTTCTAAACACAGGTCACTGAAGTTCCAAATAATCCTTAAGTAGCTCTTTGCAAACTCCTCTGTAGTTTTCCTGTTGAACTCATGTGACGGATACTTGTGACAAGATGATGAAACTACCTGTAAGTACTTTCCACAGTTGAAATTCACTATTCCTATAAAACTTCTGAAAACTAATTTATTCAAATAGTCAGAGGTCTTAAATAACACTCTTTCCATTAACCTCAAACATTAGCACCCCTTGTTACTGAAGGCTAAAGATCAATCCGAAGGCCAGAATCTTAGTATCTTATAATGAAATAAATGCTCGAAACCCTGGACAATAAGTTTATCTTTCAAAAAAGCATCTTTCTTTAGCAAATTCGAATGGTGGTTGATTTTTGAACACAGAAGAATAAACCATAAATAAACTCCGGATATATTTATTAATAGCAGACAGGCAGGGGTTTTATGCTTTCACCTTTTTTATTTTTATTGGCATTGTATTTCCCTTAATGATGTAAGTTGCATATCAGCTGGTATTAAATCACATACCTAAAACTCATGGAGCTCAGGGAAATAATGTGACTCTGCACATGGCCTATCCACCTGCAAAATACTGAATACCAGCATATTTATTTCAATGGAAATTAAGGGTGCTCTAAATTTTGCTGAACTAAATGACATGAAGCAAAGAATGACTTGCACGTATACCACCTTGCAAGCCTCCCTCTTTGTGCTGCAGGGGACTGATGTTAAGTAGAGATGTTTTTATTTGATATAGAGGGGAAATGTGTAACAGATACTTTATACATATGTTAACAGAGGCAGATAGAGGTGGAAGAGCAAAAATCCCTTTGTGACAAAAATCTGAGTTGTCAGTCAGAACAGCTTGTGTTTTGTTCCACTCCTGTCCATCCGTCCTCTTTTCCTTCAAGAAAAAGTTGAAGCTTTTGGATTGTGTGCTCAGTCATTAAACCTAGCATTCCGTTTTTAACTATTATGCTTTTCCAGGGTAATACACTTCCTCTGGTCCAGTGTGGCATACGGTTTCCTGTGCGGGCTAATGGTTTTGCTTCCTCAGAATTAGATGCAGTCCTTGAATACCTTCTGGATTTCACTTGCTAATTTGTCTTTGTTCTCAGCAATCTAATGATGCAAATACGCTGTGCAAAGAACACTCTTAGAAGCATACAAAATTTTAAAAATCCTAGAAAATGTTGCCATTGAGAATATTAATTCATCAAATCATCAAATTCCTTGTAACTAGACATGACCATATCATGCACAAGCTTGATTTAAATATAGCTTTATAGGTGTATATCTGTGATTTATCCCACTGCAAAATGAGCATGTGTTGTACCTCAGGTGGCAATTATGGAGCCAGTGTGGGGGGTTACTTAAAATTACGATTTTGCAGATGGTATCAGTCACCAAGCTTTTAAAGGCTATTAACTGACCAGAAGAAAAGTAACAAAAAGAACAGTTGCAACAAGCTTCTCTCAGAAGCTGCAAAGATGTGATTTACATATATGCAAGTTTTTGTTCACATTCTAAAAATCTTTGTAATTTATGGCAAGTATGAGAAGGTTTAGTTGTTCCCCAGTGTGCTGATGGGAAACTGAAGACAATTACAAGCAATTGGTTCACCCCATACTGGCATGTTGGTGGAAATTTCTCCTTTCGCTTTGCAATCAAACTGATTACAAGCTATCAAACTCCATTTGCCAGAACGAGATTTTGGAGAGCCTGGACAAGGGTTTAGCCCCAGTGAGAAGCAGCACGTTGGTACCACTAACTTCATCCATTGTAGTTACATGCTGATGGTCAGTTCCCTCCCTTTCTTCTGTAAGCTCAGCAGCAGCAAAAGTCTCTTTTTCTGAAGAGACAAACAGACTGACTCATCCTTTGACAAAATGCTTGTTGTTCTGTTTGGGTCTAGTTCTACCTCTGAAGTGGTTTGAAATGCACAAAACCCAGAGGCTCCAATGGCAAGCTAAAGGTTTTCATTTCAATTGCACTGTTTTCCTTATTGCTGAACGCTTGGCGCACAGGTTATTCACAGAAGTAACTGCAAAACCAGATGTGCTTCGGGATGGTCACCAACTGGCCATGGTATTTCTGCTTATTCTTCCAGTGACTGGAAAATGTCTTGGAGAAATCTGAGGTAATTTGGAAACCAATACCAATTCCTAGGATGCAGTGATACATTTTAGAAGAAAAGTTTGCCTTTGTAATATTACTGAACTTCTTCCAAGTCTGTGTATGGAAATGGTACTTCCAGAGGTCACCATTAGGACTGGAATTTGAGATCCCTCCACCAAAAATCAGCATGGAGTCTTTGAATGCTACTAATGAGTGACGTACCACGGGAGGAGGTCCTTGGCCAAATATAAGAGAAAGCACCAGTTAAGAGGATACCAACAAGAAACATAACACTGATTGTAGCCTCTGTTTTTCTCCTGACTGAAAAGAATGACCACTGAGTAGCTGCATTTGGACATCAAAATTATACTGCTGACAGCTGCATCAACACATTGCCAACATCTACACCAAATAAAGCCAAATGGAACAAACTTAAAGCCATGTCCAGTCTTGGGGAAGGCAGCATCATCTTCATCTGAACGATTCCTAGCATCATCAAAAGGGCAACATCTCCCTCTCTGCTTGCACACAATATCATGTGGTAAGACTAATTCTCTGCTTCCTTGTCAGTTTAGTGTAACAAATGGTATACTTGACCTTGTTCTGATATTGGACCAGTTGCTGCTTATAAAGTCCCGCTTTCATAAGTCCTTCTGTTCACTCAGCCCCATCAGTCCTTCAGAGGGGTACGTGCCTGTATGATAAACCACTGCTGAATGACCACGCTGAGGTCCTGGATCAGTATTGTGAGATGAAGTGGAAACACACAAACGTTTTCTTGTGTCTGAAAGCAAAATATTAATTTACAAATTACCAAATTTACCCTAGTATTTCAGGATGGATTTATTTCAAGAAGGAAGTAACTATTTATTCTATTGGAGAATAGGGGGTTCTGCTCTGAGCTGATTATGGCATCAGTTAACAGCTTAAATTATGACAATGAAAAAACATATTAAAAAATCAGTTTTGAAATGCACTCTTAATGAAAATGTCAGATGCTGTATGACAGATGCCATGGAAATGTTGTTTACAGAGCACTTTCTCCTACTGCATTGTTAATGTATTAACTCTGACATGGACAGATAGTTTTCTAGGTTTAAGAGGGAAAAACCAGTCAGCAAAAATATTCCTTCATTAATGTCTATGCGGAATCTACCTATGAAGGATGAGATAAACCCATCATTTTTCTCAAAACAGCTACTGAATAGCCACCAGATAACAAAAGCTTTCCATTTAGGAAGTCTCTGGGAATTATCTGGTTTGCAACTACCAGATTAGTCATAAATATGCTAATGAAACCATCTCCTGTCAGGTTTGGCTCCCCATGGTAAACTCTAGATTTAAGGTTCAAAAGGTGGCATTAATAGGCTGAACTCAGGGAAGGTTTCTGCTGCAACTTAAAGTTTTTTAGTAATCCTTGAAGAATTTAGTGAATAGACAGCAAAACCTGCTGAATGATTTTCAGCCCTAAAACAGTCAAATACTGCAAAACACTCCTACAGTATAATACAGTCCAATTAGTTTAAGCTGGGTATTAATTTAATTGACAGAATTTGTAATTAAATACTGCCATACAGAAGCCAAATCTAACTTGTAACATTTCTACTGATAAGAATTTTCTTAGCAGAGCAGTCCATCCTGGCCTGTAGCAATGATCATTTTACGCTGATTGCACTGGGCATTGGATCAAAACCTGAACAAGCTTTTTAACTTACCGAAATGGGAAGTCCAAAACTCTTGTGAAATGCCTCCGATGCCAAACTGTATCCCCCCTAGATGGACATGCTGGAATGGTACACGACTGCGCTGTGGCCTTCCCTGTTAGCTGGTGCCAAGCTCTGAAGCAGTTTAATCATGAAACAAAACCCGCTAACAGATAAAGCCGAATCAGTAGCAATGTCTGTCTTGGGAACGTTCGGCTATTACAAAGTAATGAAAATCCTTGTTTCGGGTTGAGTGAAACTTCTTTGAAAACAGGGAAAAACCCACCACTGAAGATGCGTATTGATGCAAATACAAACCATTCTCAAACCTAAGCAACCCTCCCTCTTTCAGCCCGCCACAAGACCGTGTGCCTACAGCCTCCCTCTCTCTTTGCGTTTGCAGCAGTCGTACTGCTTGCACCCCTGCCACGAGGCACCGGATGGACCCCTTTCCGTTCCAGGACGTGTTACGAATGTATCGGGCAGCTCTTGGGAGGATAACGGGGAGATTTAGCGCCTTCCCACGCTAAAGAAACTCCAGTCCCAATACTAACGCTCACCCCTGTTGCCTGGCTCGGACTTGCCCCACCACAAGTCCTAGCCTTGGCCCAGGCCCTCAGCAGGAACCAGATGGTTCCCACCGTGTCTGCAGCGGTTCTTGGTGAGCTCTGCTGGGACTCGTAGATGTGGGGAGGCCCAGGTAAAGCTGAAACAAAAGGCAAAATGTAAAGTGAGTGGATTTTTTCTTTGATAGCCCAGTTGTTGGGAGGGTTGGGAGCCAAGACCTTCTCTCTATATTCAGTTTAAGATAATTGGAAGAAACCATTTATCTCTATATGTAAGAAGGAATTGATGCATAAATCCATCAAAAGTGGATGCACACGGCAATGCCTTGGCAGCAACTGGATTACGTAGATCATGGGATTTCCACAGGGAGAACGTAGCAAATCAAACCTGTGCGGGACGTCAGGAAAGCCAGCAGGGAGGCAGGGACAAGGAAGGCACCAGTCTCGGGCAACATGGCCCGAGATGGCACTGCAACTCCAGCAATATGGCCCAAAGTAAAGTAGAATAAGGCGACACTAGGGCTAAATACAGACTGAGAAGCTGGTAAGCAAAGTGACTGGCACCTGTTTGCTTCTTCCTGTATTTAGGGAAATGCAACTTCATTGCTGTAAATTAAATTTCATCAGATATATAACACCATTTTTTACAAATGACCCTGCAGTCCCAAACATTCCCTTGACTCCTCCACCAGCCACAAGTAACCGCTGTAGTAACTGTGTCAAATCTTAACAATTTTTTCTGCGATTTCATCCTAACAGTATTACCACAGTATGAACTTTCTGTAATCAAAAATGAATGGTTTTTTTTTACATGTAGTGATATAAAACCATATAAAACCAATCTTGTAAGACCAAGACATAAATGTTTGCACTGGGGTTTTCATTTAAAAGCAGCAATATCTTGGTGAGTCCATGTGTTCAGAGTGAAGAAATGAAAAATGCTGCAGCACTTCACATTTCAAAATTTATTAGTGCAACTGCCAATCTGTTTCCACGATCCTAGTTTTAAAAGCACAGACTTCATGTATGGTTGCAGCGTGCCATTTCAAATCAGCTTTCTTGATAAGGATTTCAGACAGAGAGACAGAGTAGAGTCAAGATCTAGGACTTCAATTCCTAGATAGGGCTTAAAAATTCAAGAGCAGTATTTTAAACCCCTGTTTTAGAGAAGGGATAAACCTCAGTTATTGAAAGCGCAAAGAAATAAAGTATACTTTATAGCCACATGTCTCTGAAGAGATTAGATTGGAACTGTTTGGGGGAACATATTTCAAAGCAATCTGTTTAATCAACAAAGCAACAGGCATTTGATTCACACATTCACCACTTCCTGGCTCCTCACCGCCGTCTCTGCTGGTACGGTGCAGCACTCTGTCCATCTTGCAGAAGCGAGGGGATTGTTTTAATAAAGCGCACTTTATATCCCAGACCACAAGAGGACACTCCTCCGACATGAATTTTTAAAATTACAAATCTAATTTTCGAGTATGTGTCATCCTGGTGTTTTCCACTGCCAAGGATGAAGAAATCTGCTTCACACTGGCATAGCGGTGCCGGGGGACTGAAAAGAGACTTATTTTAATAGTTTCTCTGTAACCTGTATCTGAGATCGAATCACTGAGATACCATACTGTATCTCCCGTTTCCTAAGTCTGAATTTCACCAGGCAGGAATAATCAGTGATTTTCAACATTTTCTGGACTCACAGAATTCCCAGATTTTCGAGTAGAGGTATGGCTCTTTCTATAATAAATTTAAACTTTATGACAACAGCCTATTTTTTGTTCCTTTTCACAGACACTTAAAAAACAGTCCTCGGACAATAAGTTGAAAATCACTGATCTGTATGTATGTCACCGTGAACTAGTGGAAATATTAGACACCCAATGAGGGGGAGAGGGAGGGAGAAGTGCAAGCCGACATTTGTAAAAGTTCTATTTATTAGGAAATAGTTTAAATAATGACAGTGAAAAAACTAGAATCGCAATGACTTTTGAATGACTCATTCACAATTTTCACTGATGAATACTTTCTCCTGTGAAATGTATTTGCTAGAGGAGCTTCTATCTGAGCATCTCTCTTTTTACAGGCAGGTGAGTATTTCCATCTGACAAATAGTGGGAAACAGAGAAAGGATAATAAAACACCCCACTGATTCAAGGTTACATAGTGAAGTAGCAAAAGACACCAGGAAACTAGGTTTGGTCTTGCCACAAGATTGGCTAGCTCAAAAAAAAAAAAAATCTCAGTATGAATCTCCCTCTCTTATATCAAAATATAGTAAACAGCCATTAGTATACACAGTATTTCCCAAGGGACAATATCTAAAATGACATTACTATTAAATTGAAATTTTGCACTGCATTTGTTAGAATTAAAACAAGCTTCAGAGATCCAAAATGTGGGTTATTAAGAAAAAAAAAAAGCTTGTATTAAGAAATGCTGCCTTTCATTTCTCACCTTTTTATTTAATTGTACTTGGGGTTTTTTGTTTTTTTGTTTCATCATGGCTGCTGGCAGCTTAGGTATTTCTTTGGTAAAAATACAAAATGAGGTCTAGTTCACTGATTTATGTTCCTCCGTAACAAACTAAAGTTTGATATGAAAAAGTAAAAATGTATGTAAATTTAAAAAAAAAGCCCAACCCTTTAAGTATTGTATTTAATACTTAATTATTGTTCTTTATGGTAAAACAGTAAACTTCAGGGGGAAAAAAAAGGAATGGAAATGATGAGACCTTAAAATACATAAAACATTGCTACACAATGCTTTCTAATTAAAGGAAGAGCAGACTCTTTGATAGCTTAACAGCCTAATTTTATGGCAAAGGTCTGCACCCAGTTTTGCACACATTACTTCTTGTAAAGCTTAGGGAAGGCTGTGTTGCAAGCCGCAGGGAACTGTTTGGTTCTAACTTTTTGCTAGTTCCTACGGACTGGGAACGTCCCGTGGAAGACATTGGCTGCTGCGTATCCTACCCATGCGGTATATCCAGAGAGGGGTCTTTGCTTGGGTGAAAGCAGAATCCACCATCGCACCAAAAATATACAGGGTGCCCTGCAAAATGCAAAAATATTTGTTTGTAGCCTCCAGGTAGGCGTGTAGCATAAAAGTAGTTTTAAAACAATTCTGGAAGGAAAAGGCTGCTATCATCTAAATATAATTAACAAGAATGCATATTGTGATCTATTAATTCACAAGGCAACTACAGGAAGCTGCTGATTTTTAATCACGTCTTTAACCTCTCCCAGTAGGAAACCCCGATGAACGTTGTGCTCTGTAACGGGGAATGCACTGCAGAAGAATTCACTTCCTAGGCAATCTGCGACAGCTTGAAGGATGCAGATTCGGGGATCTCAGAGGTAACATTCGATTATGTGCATCTATGGGAGGAGGATTTCATTGCATTGCAACTCCTAATATCCTAAAATCTGTTCTCCCCTCACAAGTAAAGCTACAATTCTTGTTTGCCTTCACTCCCCTATCCCTCTTCCATGTAAACTCGCTCCTGAATGCTTTTATACTGTAGCTTATCGTGCAAATGAATTCAGAGCAACTCTCACAACTATCTGACTAAATCAAAGAATGTGCTGCTGAGGTCTTTATTTTGTATTACTAGTATTTATTAAGCACTGATTGAGGAAATCAAGGAGCTGCACACTGTTGCAAAGCTAAAATGCTATTCCTTTATCCAGAAGGAGTCCAAAACATTTTACAGCTACATCTAGAATTGCACTCGTATAATGGTCTTTTCTGGAGAATGGTATTTTGCTGCATATAAATATATGGCATTTTATTTTACTGTGCAATAAGGGGAAAAAATGTTAAGATCTGGACAGTGCAAGTCTTGGTCTGCTACCTTATAAGCTGCTAGTGAATGTTCTTCAAGTTTTCCTGGGCCATCTCTAGGGTAATCCAGCATTTCCCATTCGTTTCTCACTATAAACCAAAGTTTACCAAAGAAAACAAGGCTCACTCTTTCTTCCCTGTGACCTGTACTTGGAACAAAATTGGGAAAGAGGGAATATACAGATGAAAGCGATGCATAAGTAGTTTTCCCGAATGCGTTTAGGCTTGCAGCTGCCAAACTGCTGAAACTAGGATGCATCTGGAAAAAAGGAGCCTATACCTGAACTTGCCACAAGGTGCCGCTACGCTCTGCGCAGTCAGGAGGAGCAGGCACAACACTCACCTCCTCCTCCTCTGTGAAATGCGTCGTGGCCGGTGTTTGGAGGTAGCTGCTTTTATGAAGTACCGCTTCATAACCTGCTGCAAAGCAATGCCTGTTCTTCAGCAGTTATGGTGCTCTACACACTTACTTTACTCTTTTAAGTACACAGATATTTAGTATCCCCATGGATAAAGTTGTATGTATTTTAGGTCAACATCATAAAGGTTTAGCAAATCTATTCTTTTGATTCGAGACTGTTTTCAAGGCGAATGCGATAAACCTAAACTATTGCTACTTAGCCCAATTATTCTTAATTAAAAAAACAGATACAGCGAATTTGACCCAGATGTACAGCAATAAATCCATTTACATCCACGGATAAATTAAATTAGCTCCGTTGCTCACAGCCTTCCCAAACAAAGAAGTGGCAAGGCTCAAAATTTTCCCTGCATCTATTCCGAAACAGGGTGACAGTAATAAAGCTTTTACAAAGCCTGTTAATTTTATGACAGTAAGCATCCGCGTAGGCAGGCACTGGGGCCGTTCATCAGCGTCCAGCTTACTGCACTGAGTTCTTCAGCTTGTGTATGTGGAGTACGTCTTTCAAAATAGCCACTGTACAGTTTAAAAAGGCTGTTTTCTTTTAAGGGATGCCTTATATTAAAAGTTTCCGTTTCCCAGGTAAATTCATAAGGACGCTGCCTAAAAGCAGCAATGCAGTACTACTGCCGCCTGATCAGAAATCACTGCCGGGGAAGGATGAAATCTAAACTGTTTCCTGCAAATGGTGATTTAAGCTTGCTTTGGGCCAGAGCAGTTATTTAGAAAGTACAGCAAGGAGCAGTTTAGATTACAAGAAGGCCTCTTCTTTAGATCTACATCTGAGTATTTTTACTATATCCATTGCCATGTAACTTATGACATATGAACTGTGCCTTGAAGTTCACCACGTAAAACTGTATTTAGCCATATATATGTCAGTGAAGGTCTGTATAAGCACTGTTCACCCTGTGTATATCTGATTACAGGGTAAGGGGGTTGTGTACAGAGAGAATCTGCAAAGTATCTGGATCTCTATCAAAAGTTGCCATTTGTTTTAAAAAGAAAAGACTGATGTTGAGTTGGATTCAATAATGAACAAACAGTTAACTGCACAAGAAAGAACTGAATACAAGAGGTTCCTGTAAAACCAGTTTTATGTGTCCATAAACATGCTGAGTAATAGTGGCCAACTGCATAATCCTTTGTTTAATCATTTTTCTATGTATTTCTATACTGTGCCTTCCTTTCTAATTTTCTCTCAAAATCCTGCACGTCTTCTGTTTCACTACTGCACTGGAACCAACATTTTTGTTTCCAGACGTTCTCACTGCTCCATCTCTGAGCCAACATCCCTTGTTCGGAGGGGTGACACATGAAGCGGCGCAAACACGTGCCCCCTCTTCCAACGTTTCCTCCTATGTTCAACAGTTCCCTTGTTTTTGAAAGCCTGGATTGCTTCCAGGCAACTTCAGGAGCCCTCGTGAGTTTTTGCTCCTTCCCTCCGCTCCTGAACGTTGAAGCTCCTCTTCGTCCCTGCACACAGTCTCCCCGTCGCAGTCCTAGCAGACGGACCCTGGCTCAGCCACGACGCTACTGCTCCAGTTTGCTACGGGCAGGTCCCTGCAGTGAAGGCAAGGGGCATATCCGAACTGCAGTCACCCCGGTTCGCAGCCCGGGGTGTTGTGTATACTTCACCTCACCGTGGCTGCTGCAGTGGGAGGTATTTGTCAGCAAGTGGCAATGTAAAATCTGGGAGGAAAAAGGCAGTAACATCTTAAATTACCTTTTAAGTGGGTAGGTTACCTGGATGGAGCTGGAGGTGCGGAGTCTAGAGCTGACTGCAGAGCTAGCTCAGGTGTTGACTTAGTCACAGCACTCACCAAATGCTGCTCCAAAGGCTAATTCACGGCCAGAATAGGAGATTTCATTGCCTTGCTGCAAGGAGTCCAACCTAAGAAACTATCCAGACACGGCTCTGCGTGTTTTCTAACACTCAGATGTCAGGAGACCTTATTAATTCAGCTAAGATGCAATTTGGGGCCAGCACTCTCCAGACTGATAATCCTCCTCTGCTGGTAGAAAGTGCAGACGCTGATGGACGCTGAACTTCCGCTTTAAAATCAGCTTTAAAATCAGCTTGACTCCATCAAGCTTGTGCTGAGCTGGTGACAAAAAGCCCAGCTGACCACAGGCCAGTACCACGGGTGGTATGAAGTGCTTTCTGTAGCATGGGTATTATCCCAAATCCTTCCATTTTCTGGGGTGTCACCACTGTTACAACCCTAAAAATACCAAGGGAACTGTACTCCAGTGTTTCTCTGATATTTCTGACCTCTCTCTGTCAGTTAAATATTAAGAAGTTTAGGATACAGTCTATATAAAATATAAAGCTTATACTGCTTATGCTGTTACTCTGATTCCTGAAATCATAAGAGCCACAGTGAGATACTTGAGATATTGAACGTTCTACTTGCAAAATGTAAAAGCCTGTGGTTTTGTTATACCTGAAATGAAGACAGCTACGGCATATTACATTTGAAATACATATATCTTATTTCATTTACCAGATTCCTCATATTGCGAACCCCAGTACAATACTGGATCATGTAACATATCATCCAGTTTATCTTTAAAATTTACCATTTGTGGGACTGGAATAGATTCAGTGATGATAGCATTCTTGCTAAAGATTCTCTTTATAAGACAGTAGCATATTCTGATAACACTGGCTGTTCAATTTGTATTAATCTTTTTTATACACAAACGAGCATTGTAAGATGCAGGGCCGCTAGCAGGTATGCAGCAGTGACGCATCCTCTGCGTGTAAATCCCCAGTGCTGTATAGCCTGCCGCTGAAAAGAAGAAAGGCTGAAGCCATGAAATATGGCTTCTCTCCCTAACTCCGCCAAGCCGCAGCATAACTGTAGCCAATTCCTCTTATTTTTCAGCTCCTTCCACAGTTAAATGGGGACAAAACCACCTCCTTAGTCAAGCACTTGAAAGCTGATGCAGCGCTACATGAGTGTGCCACGGTATCGTTGCTACTACTGATGCAATTCAATCTGAAAAAAAAGATGATGATAGGTCTCGGTATCTACTACCATCTTTACAAGGGGAAAACAGGCTTGTGCCCATAAGTTTTTCTGTTTTTCCCAGGTATAAAACTGTTTATTCTTTCTACAAACCTTGCCTCCTTTAAAGCAAACATCCAGAGAACATGATTTCGTGTAGTAGGTTACCTACAACATCCTGCCCGCCTGCTTGTCTCATCTGCCCCTTTCAAACTCCGTGCGAGCAAGGCAAGCGCGAGGCGAGAGCAAGAGGCCGGCGAGGGATGAAGTGAAGGCTGTCTCCTTCCGCTCGCGGCTTTTGAGCAGCCCCTGACCCTTGCGAATCACGACCATTCACTCGCTCCGCATAAAGCACTCGGAGACAGACCTGCAGTCACTAAAGGCAGCAGTTAACAAATTGCTTCATTCCATGGTTTGGAAAAAAGCACATTCAAAGTTAACAATCTTGAGTCTTGCCTTTCAGCATTGGTCTTTTCAATTACAAACTTGACTCCTAGACTGCTTTTGTATAGAGCCAGACTCGCCAAAGTTCAAGTGTCTACCTTAACAGTCCTGTTTCCAAAGAAAAACTGCTATTCTTCCGAAGATTGATGTCACCAAGCAATATTTGCAGTGTAACAAAATAGCGACCTCAGCTTCAACTTGGTAAAATTAATTATCCGATAGGAAGCTCTAACTTCAGCATAATTTCCCCCCCCCCAAAAAAAAACCAAAAAAGAAAACTTTTTCAACCAACTTTTCCAAAACAGCTGTAACACTCCAAAAAAATGGCTGCTGCTCTCCAAACTCTTCTGCCATTTCAGTCTAAAAATAGCTCCCATGCAATCAATCCCAATTGTTAAGCGGCTCGAGGATGTGCGAGAAGAGGACCTAAAAAGCTGTAATTAGCATGGTAACTATAGCACAGAATACTTATCGATTAATGTTTCATAATAAAAATAATTCAGGAAATGTGGAAAGACAGAAATTACTTCAGGAAGTGTAGTCTGTATGCTCATTATGTCATTATTTATATTTTTATTAAACATGGTTTATCAGGCAGAAGATTTACTTATTTAAAATATTACTTAAATAGGTATTTATTAAAGCCTTTTTTCTACCTGGATCGCTTGATTCCTTTCCACCTGTTTTCAATATACTCAGTAAAGTTTCAGATTTAAGAGGATCAAGCCTGTGGAAATATAATGAGATATGAAATCACCTCTATTTGAAAAAACAAAAAGTAGGAAATCTTTTTTGTTTTTTGGTTAATGACCTGTAGTCTTCTGAGCTCAGCCCTTGGACCTTTCTGGGCAGAATGCTGCATTTCCATATTAGCAATCTGATGCTTTAGTGACGCTTTGCTTTTTCTTTTGCAGATTAATATTATTGATATCTTCTTTTTACAATTTTTCTACCTATTGTACAAATTTTGGCCCAGAAAAGCACTGTTCCATCTCTATTACAAAATATGTTCTTAAGTGGTAATAAATATAAGAATTTATTAGTTAAAGAAGTAGAAATATGTGTAGTTGTATTTTCTATGTGCTAGGTATATTTCTCATTTTTAAGTAAGCAAATCCATTTTGATTTGGAGTAACACAGTAAATATTTCACCTTTTTCCCAAATATGGCAGAGCTGGTGGTTTCTGGAAAAAAGAAATTGCATACTTAAAATATTTCTGGGAATGTTACAGTTTGGGTTCTAATCTAGTATATTAATCAGAAAATCATCTTTGCCAGTGTATAGAAATAAGTCTTATTGTACAGGCAACCCCCCCCCATACACACTACCTTACTTTCATGTTTTTTTCTTAATAAATTAAAATTTCAGAGTCTTTTTCTTTTTTTCTTGAGGAAGCAGGACTTTTTATACATTAAAGATAGAATATATAGTTTGAGTAGTCAAGCTCAAAGTGTGTTTAACTGTTATAAAGATCCCTTACTCGGTCTTTTTGAAATGCTGTTTTAACCAATTCTCTATTCACTTGGAAGTCCTCCCCAGGAAATCTGTTAATTATGGTCTCCAGGACTGCAATTAGCTATTCGACAGAAACCCAATTTTAAATGAAGCTTCTGAGAAAGAACTTCCTTCCTGAATACTCATTTTCAGGTGGCAGAAGCACAGCATATTATCAGCGTATAAATCCAATGCACCAGCCGTGTCTGATCAAAAGCTTATGCTGATAATGAACATGAGTATTTATGGGTTTGATTTATTTTGGGTCCTTAATAGAGTGTTTACTTCAGAAAGCTAATCTGCTTTTCCACTCTTATTTAAGGTCTTGTTGCTGACTGCACGCACAGGCGTGTCAAGCGTTCATCCTCCGTCGTGAACTCACCGTATAACTGGGATAGATGCCCTGACTGCAAAGTGCCACTGCAGCAAGAGCGTCTTTGGGATGTTAGCTGAGACTGAAACAGGTAATTTTTCATGTTCTAAATATGGCAGAGGGAGAAAATACAGCTGCTATACGCTTATATACAGCTCCTATACACTTCAAGATGAAAGTAATGAGAAACTCCTACCATGCTCACAAGGCAGTCTGAGATGTATCTGGCCTTTTGTCTTTTCCTTGGGCGTAATCCATACTGTCACCATTAGAAACAGGACATTCCAACAGATGGGTCATCAGGCCCCTGGAAATGGTGTTTTTTAATGCTCCTAGAAGATTTCATTTGGGGATTTCACAGGAACGGCAAGAAACTTGCTCTCTAGTTGGTTCCTTCACAACACAGTAGGTAAATGCCCTTGAGATTTGGTGATATAAACCCATACTTAAGTGTGACTGAACGTGTCTTCTTGACAGCTCATGAGCTGCTGTTGAAGCAGCTTCCAAATACTTTACTTCCTAAGGGAGGCTCTACTTGTGCTAATTCACAAAATTTTCTAGGTTAGGAAGAAAGAATCTAGTTGACACAGAAGTAAGTGGCTGCCCAGTCTGCCTACTCTCCTCAGGCAAAAACTGGAATATTATGGTATACACTTGACAGCTGAGAATGTATCAATGTAAAGCTATTATCTTTGATATAAAATGCATGCACTGAAATCTAATTGCTTGTCCTTTATATTTGCTGGCTGAGGAAAAGAAACATCTAATTAAACACTCAGCAATGCTCACAACTTCACATTGCACTTCATAGAAGATAGACAATGTGCTTTTCTTGTCCCAGAGACATTTTGGCCTTGACAGACAAGGAGCAGTGGGGTAGAGAGGACATATAAGATTATGAGAATAGGAGAAGGGGTAGCTTGAAGAAATATGCTTTAGTCAAATATGAAGGAGGAAAGAGAAGGCAGTTGGCACTGATGATAATAAAATGTTCCAGCTGGCAATTATTAAAACACTCAGGTATCATGTTAGAATCAGTATAAATTTAGATTTACAATATGGGAGAAGTCATGAAAGACTTGTGAAAAAGAATCAGATGGTACAACTGGAAAGACCATCAGTAATGACTAGAGGAAAAAGTAAGTACAAAAAGGACCCTTTATAAGGAAGATGAATTTAAACACTCAGGTAAAAGATGTTTATGCATAAAGACAGGTGATGTGATTGCATAGCTGAACTAGATTGCATAGAGGGGAATAGCTGGATTTTAGCCTGGCAGGGAAAACAAAGGAGTCAGGCAGGCAAGCTGTAACAGTAACTTGATGCCTAACAATAACCTTGATGCCAACAGTAAGTCCTGGACTGCACTGACAAATGGCAAAAATATAAACCCACACAATTTCAGTATATAAACTTCATCACCCTGAAGACAGCTAGGAAGCATATAACTTTGCACATGCAAGTTGTCCCTCCAAATTCAAATGGAATTACTCATGTGAATAAAACCAGTGATATGCATGAGTCTGCACAATGTAGCCTAGATACCAGAGCAAAAAAAAAGGACTAACTCTTTTGTTAGAAGCCTGAAAAAATGGTTTGCAAGCTGTTTTCATATTCAGACTCAGAATGACAGGGTCCATTTTTAACTAGAGCCTGCCTTTCTCAAAAACCCTCGCTCCCAACTAATGTGGTCCAGTATTCATCTCAAGCCAGATGCCGTTTGGCTTGGGTTTTGGTTGGTTGCATTTCTTTGTTTTTCTTTTGCTTGGGAGAAGGCGTTTTTGTTGCTTTATGCCTCTCTGAGCGTGGAAAAGGGAACGAGCAGGGAGGGCCTTGTGGTGAATCCCTTAGGCTGGAGGGGAGATGTGAGCTCCCGCGGGCCCTACCGCAGGCTCTCAGCGCAGCGTCGCCCGCGCCGCGGGCTTTTCCGCCCGTGGGACCCTGGCGGCGGCACGCTCGCCCTGCTCCCTTGCTGCCAGGTGTCCTGCACCTCTGGGCGACAGGACTTTGACTGCGGGTAGGGAGATAGCGCCTAAGTTTTCCCTGCTGTGGTGTTATAGCGAGTCCGTGCCCTTGCTGCCGTCCCTCTCCACCGGCAGCCGGAGCTGGCTTCCTCCTCGGCTGCTTTTCCTCCCAGGCACAGGTCACAATGGCAGCCGGAGCCTCTCCGGACACTTATTCACCATTTCAGCTGCGTTTTTTGTCCTGGTAGGATGCGGAGGGGGGGAAAAAAAGGGAACAGGAAAAGAACGACACCTGCACAGCGCGCGATGAGGGTGGCCGCCGGCCGCCGCGGCCCCGCAGGAGCGACCACGGCCGCGGGGAGGGAAAGGGCTGGGGCTGGCCCGCAGCTGAGCCCCCGCCGCCAGCCCGGCCCGGAGGGCATTTCCGTCGTTTCGTGCCCTCGCGATGGCCAGGAAAGAGGCTGCGCGGAGCGGCGGAGGCTGATGTGAGCAGTCGCTTCCCTGTCAGGCTTGGGAATAACTGGGGGTCTTGTGAGCCCTTGCTCTTACCGGGAGAAACATGCAGTAGTCACCTGCCGCTGTACCATAGCCCTGTTATCCTCCAGGAACGTCCAAATCTTGTTTCTGGCCTGAACACAGCCAGAAATGAGCTTTTTTTGGTGGGAAGGAGGAGAAAGGAGAGCTGTTGTTTGTTTTTGCAATCAGTTCCAAGCCCTTTTAAGTCCAACTTTAGCCCAAAGATCCCTCTCCATGAGCTTTTCTGAGTGCCACAATCCCGGTGCTTGCTTGGACTTGTGTCCTTGGCTTTCTGTTCGTTTGCTTCAGCTTCTATGGGGTGTTTTTGGTTTTTTTTTTTCCTCTCTGTTTCTCCTTTACAGCTACATCAGGCTTCACAAAACAATCAGGAATGAAACTCCCCCACCCACATGTGCCTCTATTTTCCACGTTGACATGTTTTCCTTCTTTGGGGTGGAGGCTACTACTTTTTGCTCCTTAAAAAAAAAAAAGTGCAATTGTTTTTTCAAGTTATCATAAATGGAGGCTAATAGATACACCCAGTCCATAGCAATGCAGAGCATGTGGCCTGCGCTAGATGAGTAATATGGATACCTTCAGTTATAATACATAATATATCCAAGTGTGATGGTAATATATGCTGCAGCATATTTCACGCGAGGACTTTCAGCACGATTGAGAATCTGGTCTAGAACTTCGGTACAGAACTTTCCCCAGTCCCTCTTAATTGCCTCCTGCTAGGAATTAAAAAAACCAAAAACAAAACCAAAAACAAACCCACACATCTTTCATAAAAAGAACTCTGAGATCATTAGCTAACATTTGGAAGTCCCTCAAATTAACATGCGTGAAGGACTGTGGCCAAACTCCCACTGGCTCCCATAAAAGCAGTAATCAGTCCTTTAAGCAAGATTCTCTACAAAATAACACCCAAAAGCCCCTGCAGAAGGGATTGCCAATCTCACCATCTGACTAGATTAAAAACAGCAGTAACAATGTGATAATTGACAGGAGAAACTTCCCTGACAAGGAATGAATCAGGGTTTATTTTTAGCATTCCCCCCCCACCCCCAATGCTTTATTTAAACAAAAGATTAACTAGTTACTTCCGTCATCATATTGTCCTCAGGAGAAACAGAAGGTGGCAAATCTACTTGTGTATCTGCTCCATTGCTGCAGACCGCGAGCGGTTCTGCTACGCTGTTTTGGCTCCTCCGTGGAGGTCTCCGAGGTCCCTGAACCAACACTATTGTGCCTGTTGCCACGTAATTTCCAAAACAGTCCGACCGACCTGTAGAGTATCAAGGCTTCTCTTGGCTTCACCCCTAAATTTAGAAGCCCCTGCTGGCAATATTTTTAATTCCTAAATAGTAAGCATCAAAAAGGCCTCAGAAAATGTGAACTGTGGTTTTCTCTGCGTCCAACCTTTGCTCCAAAGCTTCACTTGACAAACAAATCAGTGCTGATGCTGTCGCTGCGGCCGCTCGCTGCAGCCTTTTGGCAATGACAGAATATTTGCGTTCCAAAAAGCTACAGTCTCTCTACCTGCGTACATAAATCAGCAATAAAATCTTATCTAGGAGATGGCAACTCACCTGAGAAAAGCCTAGCGAAAGATTTGTTCCCTTTTATGGGACAAGTGTAAAGAAGCTGTTCGCAATCCTAGTGACACCGAATAATATCTATGTTTCTGGTAATAAGCTTTTGGGTTTCTGCTTTGCTTTGAAGTGTGAGACTTGAAGTGTTTTTTCTTAAATTCTGAATGAATTGTGGGTTGCTTTATGGGTTTCATTAGCAGAAAAGGAATTAGACTTCTTTGGTAATGATGAGGCCATATTTTTTGGCTTTATCCGTTGTGGAGCTAACAAACAAATGGCAGTTTGTTTCATTTTACTGCATATCTGTAGTATAAGAATTGCTGTAAAACATACAAAGAGCTGATTTATTGGTGTCTCACCGTCACAGTCTCAAAGCAGTTGTACGATACTAAATTCTTAGGTCATGTTGTATGATTTTGTCCTCAAGATTGAGTCATATTTTCAGTATTCAAGTATTTATTCTTCAATGGAAAATGTTTGTGTTGAATTTCTTGTCCTCATTCCTTAATGTTTCCGATAACTTTGGTTATGAGCACTTGGTCTGCATTACATTCTAGGTAAAATAATAGGTTTTTTGTACCATTTTAGTGCATCCCTGATCATACTAGAACAGAGTAAAATGTGCTCAGAAGTAGAAGAGCATAGAAATCATGTAAAACTGGCAATTCCTTCATATTTAGCCCACGGGTCTCTTCCAGAGGTTAGAGGTAAAAACTCCATCGTTGTATTGCTTATAGGAGCAAGATGAGGCTTTGCTATCTGATCTCACGTATTAGTGTGAAAGATGTGTCAAAATGGATTTATACCTAGAAATAAAAGTACCCTTTCTCCAGTTTTTACGTCTATTGAGGAGACCCACTGCAGGAACAGCAACTCTTTGGGCTGAGCTCTTCACCTTGCAAATATCAGGTGCAGTGGTGACCTCAGAACCCCGGATAATTGAATTTCTGTTTAAAAATAAGATGAATGTGGAACACTAACAGGAACATTGCACAAAATGATTTAATCTGTCGACAATCAGGCCAAACAAATCCATGAATCATTCATAATCATTCATATGCATCTGCACTGCAAGAGATATAGTTAACTACAAAGGGAAACATTACAGATCCGGGGGGGAGTATGAGGCAGGGAATAAGGTAGACCAGTAAAATTGCATCAAATATTATTGTTTTTTGCCAGAATTTATTTTATTGGCTACAGGCCAGGTCCAAAAAAAAAAAGGTAAGGGGTGGTGGCAGAATTTGAGCTCCTAAGTCTAAAACCGAGATGGTGAGAAACCCCGGTGAGCTGGTGTCTGACCTTGGATCATGCCCAAATTGGAAAGCCCCTGTGCAGTTTTGCATAAGCTCCTCAGGCACCGAGCCTCTCCGCCAGCGCCCGGCACTGCTCCCGTTCAGCAGGGCTGGTGGCTTGGCGCTCACGCCTGTCCAGGCTCGCTCGGGAACTAGAAACCCTCTGTTACTCCATACAGGTCCCCGGAGCGGCTCAGTTCAAGAGGTATTCGTCAAACCCTTCTAATGCAGGCCAGGGGCACTGAGCCTTCCTGAAGGCACCTACGCCTGATCCTTCAGAAAAGATGTTTCTGTGATATTCTGCAGTGGTGAAAGCATTTATCCGGGAAGCGGAAGGTCTGAGCTCAGGGCCCGTTCTTGGCAGATCAGAGATATTTATAGTCGCACTGATGTCTAGACACGTGCATAAGTATTTACCAGAAACCAGCTTCAAAGCTTCATCACTCTCATTTGCGAACTGGCACAGGACATGTCTACAGCGGATGGTGATGCTCAGTACAAAAACGCCCAAATTAGCACTGGCATCTTTCTATCAAAACCGCGTAACACCACACTATGCAATCAGAGAGGGCTGACGAGCAGGCAGAGTTTATTAGCGGCGACGCTGCTTCCGAGTCCGGCTAGCTCAGGCATCTCCAGTTTTAGCACATTGCTACTTTCAAGCAAGCAACGATCTTGTCTAAACTATTTCAATGTGATTGAGATAGGATTTTAAAAAAGGGTTATTGTTCTTAATGAGATTTTCTCATCACAGCCTAGCAATAGCTGCTCTGCGGAGCTTGGATTTGCATTATCAGATTAGCAGGTATAACCAGTACTGGTTACGAGCCCACTCACTGGGGATTTCTTCTGCAAATACGCATTAGGTACAACCGCTGGATGGCACTCTTGTGCCATAGAGTATATAACTGTATTTGATTTTATTTGGCTGTAAATACAGACATCTTTTAAAGACAAAGAATCAAGTTCACTTCTTTATACCGTCATAAATTTGGAGTGGCTTCACGTAAGGCATTCGGTTTAATTTACAGTTGCAACAGCATAACTGAGAGAAAAACATGAACCAGATGTTGAGCAGCAAAATTTTGGCTGTTAATCCTGTCAATAATCTTTTGAACAATTTATGAAACTTAAATACAAGGAGCACACATAGAAACCGAGGTCATAAAAGACCAAGAGCAACCAGCTTCAGTTCCTCCATGTCGTTACAGACTATGCTAAATAATCCTAATAATTCATCTGTATACATTTATGTGCCAGTGTTACTACCCTTAAGGCTGATATATTATGCAGAATATTCTATAAAGATACAAGACAATTCTTTTATGGATGGCTGTAAAACAAGAAGCTATTTTCATTCCAAAAGTCAACATTTGAAGTTTTTGTTTTAAACTTTCCAGTCTATATATTTAGAATGTTAGGAGACTGTTTCATTCATTTCCAATCCCCAATGTTATGTTTTTATTTTGAAATACTTGAAAAAGTGACTCAAATATTTTCATGCAAAATAATCTTTCTGCAATAGTCAATATTTTTTCACAAAGCATTTAGTATTTGAGGAAAAGTCAATTTTGGACTAAATTTACATTAAAAAAAGGTCCGATTACCTCAGATCTCTAGTAAAATAGAATCCTATCCACAGTAATTCTTTAACAAAGATAATGTATTTGGCTTAATGTACTCCACATGTGTTATGTATCAATGCAAGGTATGGAAGAATACCAGGAAATTTCTGTAAATACATCTGAATATCAGGGAAATATCTTCCCGAGGATTGTGCTTCTGCTTCTTTTCTGTTGTATAGATAGTGATACTGCTCTCCACCCTAGGAGCTTCAGTTCCCCCAAGCCCAAATCTGTACAGTGCTCTGAAGATCAGAGATGTCAGATTCCTTCAGCACAGTCACCTTCCCCACCTTCACTTTCCCCAAAAGCCAGTAATCAGTTTAAGCTGAACCATTTTCTCTTTTGGGGCTGGTAGCCTATCTCTGGTTCCAGCCGGGGAAGGAAGTGCCCGGGGTGTTTTATCACAGTCAGCTCTTGTGCTTTACTTGGCATAACCGGAAGAAGGAAATCATGTAAATCTGGGCGTAAGTTTATTCCTGGGAAATACACAGTTCCAGGAACTTGGGATCTTTAATTTGTATTTTTGGTTATCACTTGTATGCTGTCACTTCTGTATTTGCAGCATGCAAATGATATTGCGCCAGTTCTGTGGTGCTTGACCGAACAGTTCTGTGTGCGCGCTAAAAGTGCTGGGAGGGACAAACCTAGCAGGCTCAGAGCAAGAAACTTTAAGGAGACCTTTCCTGCACTCCCTAACTTTGGCTTATTCTGAAAGCATAATTTAGATGCTTTGGGAAGGTCCTTTAAATCAAGGAACAACTTTTTGGGCCGAGTAGCCATGCAACTCAACAGCCTGAATCTCTTCGGAGCTGCCATAACACGGGAAACTCCCATAGTCTCCGTTATAGCACCCAGGGGCTGCTGACAGGATGGTCTGTGCCTCCTGTGCAGAACCTGCCTTTCCCTCCACTCACTGTTATGAACTGCCCCCATTTACTGAATAGCTGTAAGTTAACTTCCTTTTTTAAATCCGTTCTATGATAATACCCCAGGGCTATGATCTTATTTAGGGCTTCTTTGCACTAGATGCTGTGCATAGCAGTAATTAAGAGACAGACTCTGTCAGGGAGAGCTCACAAGCTAGGTAGCACAGGTGGAGAACTGAGATCCAGAGAAATCGAGCGATTTGCCCAAGGTCTTGCGCTCGGTTTGTGGCAGAGTTAGTCTCTATCACACAGTCAGAACTGTCTATCTGAGGGGTGTAGGCAGCAATGCCTGTTCTGGTGTAGGCATCAGCCACAGGAATGCTAAGGCCGGAGAAGTTCATTCTGAAAAAAAAAAAAAAGGCAAAGAAAAGAAAAAGAAGGCTTGCAAGAAATTTCCACTTTCCCATTCTTTGAATACTTTCAAAATACAGAAACTCTTGGGATTTGCATTTTAAAATGTTGTTTTAAACTGGAATAACATCTGTTAAATGCAGCCAAGAAGCATCTGGCTTTCCGTTCCCAGAACCTGGAGCTACGGCAGCCGTTTTCCTGTCAGCTTTGCAGCAGAGTGAAATCAGTTCAATAGGTCATTCTGTTCTCTCCAGTTCTTAGTTTTTAGTTTCCTATGAAAAAGATGGCCAACAACGAGAGCACACAGAAGTAGAAAGAAGATGCTGTGTAATGTACGTAATTAGTCCAAGAAAAAAAAAAACATTTAGCTTCAGACTAAGTCAGGTAAGTGGTAAGAGGAGTTAAAAGACCTTAAGTACAGAAAGCCACCAGGCATAAGAAGTGGTGCTGGGATTAAAACAGATACCTGAAAATAATCTAGGCTTAAAGCTCATTAGCTTTGGCTTTTACATTCTCAGCTTTCCATGCTTTGACAATGCCTTGGACAAAAAAATATGTTATTGAGAACTGCCTGATTTTTTCCCTTCATCTTGGAGACCTGGACCAAGATTCGTAAAGGTATTTAGATGCTTAAGCCACGCCTGAGATCAAAAGGCATTAAGAGCATATATAATCCTGAGGGGATGAACCATGATGTAATATTTAATTATCAAAGAAAATCAGTATAATTCAGTCAGGGCATCAATATAGGGGATTTTTAACACTGAAGTGGGAGAACCCTGTCTGTCCTTACCAAAAAAATGGCAGTAACCTTTGGTTTTGGGGAACAATATAGAAGAGAAGTGGGAAAAGAAGATGCCGTGGCCATCCACATTTTGGTGAGACTAATTGATTCCAGCTGCCACAGTCCTGCTGCTTATGCAGATGCAGTTTGTCACCACTCAGGTGACTGAAAAGCAAAATGAATCTGCAGGTAGCGTTCTCCCGTTTTTGCCTGAAATGTGACCTTTCCCTTCCCAGTCCGTGAATGGACAATCCTGAGGGAGGGAGTCTCCGAACGGGGATTAGTGATGCAGCACTTTCTGTGACAGGGTCCTGCAAAGTGCTGAAGGTATAAATTAACTAATGGGGGTCAGGTCCGAGGGCACAGAGGAAGCTTGTTCGAGGCAGATAGAGTGCAGGCGGGGAAAAGGGAGTTGCACAGCTCGCAGGCAGCTGCAGGCAGCTTCCTGGCACAGGCTTGTTTACTTGGTGAAACATTTTGTCTCCTTCAGAGCAGAAAAGGGGTTGATGTTGCTTTCACCATCACCAGTGTAAGTCAAACGCCTGTCTTGGTATCGTTCCTATTTTACATTGCCCACCATTCATGGTCTGATACTGAAGTCTGATGGTCATGGTCTGATACGCTCCCCAGCTAGTCTTTAATTATCTAAAATTGCGTATTGGTTTATCCCTCCCATACCCCCAAATAGACTATAGTCAAGCCTATGCTTTAATTAAGTAAGATGGACTCTGACTGTCAAGACTGTGCCTGTTTTACTTCATGAATAGCTAACAAATAGTATAATAACATATGTACGCCGAAAATGCTATTGTCAGTTAATAGCTGGGAATGGAGGGACCCGGTTTACTTTGTGGTCTGTGGGTTTGTAGCCTATTTTGCTCAATGCCGTCTTCATCAGTTCTCTTCAGCATCACCTGATTTTTGTATTTGGCATATATACACCTTGTCCAAACAGAGTTAGGGTAATTATTTGTGTTTGGCACATCAGTGTTTGGAACTGTCATGATTTGTAGAATCACAGTCAGGATTTATTAAAGAATCAGCACTTATTACAGAAAAAAGCCCTATGTATTGCCAACAGAAACACGTTTCTGCACAGCTTGAGTTCCAACTTAGTCTCTCTGATTAATTATGTATTTTATCATATCCGGAGCTTTATGTAGGAACCAGGGACATCTAGTGGCTCAATAGAATATAGCAAATTAAGGTGTCAAGCACAAAAAGGTACATTGTTGTGCAAAGTAGACATTTTAGCAAAAATTAAACTAAATGAAAGGCTTTCCCAGTGGTTGAAGTGTAGTTTGAATACATGAAATGACTTTAGTGGAGACTAGAGTAACAATCTCTGCTTAATTTTAAATTTGTGTTTCTATCTTCTTGTGCAAAGGTGACCAGACTCTGAAGCTTATGCAGGTTAAAATGTTTTTGCTGCCTGCTTTTAGAAAGACCTAATATTCTCATTTCATTCACTGGAAGAAGCTGGAGTACTGGATAGATGGATAAAAAACAGAGACAGATTACAGAACATAATGCCTAGAAACAAATGTACTTTGTGCATGGTAATTCAGGGTGTGATTAATTAGACCAGGTGTTTGCTGATAACTTGCAATGACTAAGAATAACTGCAAACAGCAGTTAAATGGAGAACTTTCCTTTCCCTGCAATATTTTTCCTATTTTAATATTTAAATAAGGAATTTCTTTAACAAGTAACCTGCTCTGAGTCATATTTTTCTCTTTCCTTCTTTTCGATCCAGTAACTTTCTGGCACCCCTATAGCTTTTTTGTTACAAAGGTGAAATGCACATTGTAGAAGCAAGAATATCTGCATTAAATTGTAAGCTCTTTTCATATGGTGAGTCTGTGTTTGCAGTAGGTTTTCCATTTTGCCTTTTTGTATTCAATACTGAAAGACTGAGCTTGACTATGGCAGTCTCTTATGCTGCCTAGTCCAGGCATAGTTCTTGACATCTCCTGGAATGACTGAAATTGAGAGGCCAACACACGCAGTCAAGAGCTGTCATCTCTGAATGTCTCTCCCTGCTACCCTACAAAACCTCAGAACAACTAATTCTTTACCAGAAGGAGCTGTAGTTTTTTGGCTGGAGCATTTGACAAAAAGACACAGCCTGCATATAAAGAGGGAGGCTTCTCTGCAGATGAGGGCAGATCATTGTCAAATGTTAGGAAAAATCGGCTGAAGAGAGCAGCAGGAGGAGCTCTGTCTCACCTGAAATGCTGATAAAACCTGGAAGCTGTAAGAGTGAGATCAAACTGAGAAAATATGGATCACTTCTTATTTTGAAAAAATCTGTAACTCTGGAGGTTTTTTAAGAGTGAGGAAGTGATGACAAAGAAAATCTTTTGCTAAACAGGTGGTTTCTGTCTTCCTTCCCTTTTCCCCCGAATGAGTTAAACTAGAAGCTTGTAGGGCTTCATGAAACTAAAAAAGCAGGAATAAGCAAGCGGAGGGTTCTCACATTCTGACATTTGAGTTTTAGGTCCGTATCCGAAGCTGAGGTTCAGTTAGATTCTCTGCCTATGTATTTGCTTTTAAACTGATATAGGAACAGTAATCTAAACACAGCTCAGATGGTCTTAGGCGTTTGGGACACAAAGATTGGGTCCGGTGGTTCAGGCTGATGTTGCATGGAGTTGAACTTACCGAGTTGAGTGTTTCATCACGGCACACTGGAAGCAGGGACTTTATAAACTCCATGGTGTTAACGGGTAGTGAACATACTGAGTATGTGATAGTCCCTCGACTGTTAAGATTAATGAAGGCTTTCCTTTAGACAGCAGCCTTTATGTTTGTCACAGATTCCATAGGTTTACAACTCTCAAGTTCTAGGTGCACCAGGATGCACAAAGTTAAAGTGCTGAGGTCCCATTTGTCTCCAGATTTGTTTCAACAATATTTCATCACAGAGAGAAGTTACAGTGAAGAGAGCTTCCAGAGAGACTTTTCTGTCTGGGTCTCTTGCAAATGCTATATTTAGGAGGTGAACACAGACACTCCAAAATGCTGATGCTGACAGCATTCAAACTGCATTTACCAATACTAGCGGAAAATGAACTGAGTTTGTTTTAGCTGGCAAATAATCAAGTATTTCTATTTCAGAGACTTCGGGAAAGAATGGCGAAGCCAAGGCAGAGCTGACCATATGAATTAGCTACTGCAAGTGTGGTCAGTTAGCAGAATAAAGGAAAAGAAGCATTAATGAATGTTTATTGAATGGGAAGGTAACGACTTCTTATGTCTCTACTTACCTTTGCTACTGTGAGCTTCTGGTTGCCACATTACCACTTTACTGGTTAATTAAGGCAATACAAAATGAACATAGAGTTACATGAGATTTAGACTGGATAATTTCCCCTGTGAAAAGATCTAAGAAAACTTAGCACTCCTGTATTGACCCAGGATTAGGGGAAAAGAGAGTGTGCTGGGGACAGGCTGGGGCACGTCTTGCACAGACCATTAGGGGAAAGAGTAAACAGGAGAGCTGGGATTCAGCATTTGACATCCATCAGGCCTAAGGTCTGCTGCAGAGCTGGAAATCAGCCTGGGCCTCCTCTGCTCTCACTTCTGTTGATGCTGGATTGCCAACAGCAAACAGCTATGACTATTAAACACAGGCTTCCACTCTCCCACTGCCCTAATGCTGTGACTTACGGAGTGATGGGGTATTTACCCTTCTTCTACGTATTTACTAACTAGTACAGGCAGGTACAAATTTCCATTGACTAATCTTCCTCTGGCAAGGCGAGTCATCGTAAAGAAAAGGTTGTTTCTGCTTGTTCCCTGGATTATACTGGTTTATAATCCAGTCAGAGCTCCATAAAGGCCAGCCCAGGAGCATCAACACCTGTGACCTTCTCTGTTCTCCCACAGAAACAGAGGGAAACTTGGAGATGTATCTGTAGCTGTAGGCTTTCTGCAGGCAAAGATCTTCTTCCTTGCAAACTACTTGAGAGAAGCTGGCAAGGATCTTGCTGTGAACTTAGCCTTTTCTGTCCGTGTTTCTCCATCTGTCAAAAAGGCATAATCTTTCCCTACTTCCCAAGGTTGTTGTGAGAATTAATCAGTTAACATGTTTACATCACTAAGTGTGATTTCTGTAATATTTTCCCATTCCATTCTAAACCACCTAGACTCTAGTTCCTAGGAATACAAATTCATCTCACCCTTGTTTAAGTCTTTATTCCTCTTTTCAGACATCCATATTCTGCTTTGCTTTCTGCTACTGCAAAAAGCAGTTGATGATAGTGTTGCTTTAGGACACCTGAAAGCATTTTAACAGTCACATTGATTTTTTCTGAGCAATGAAATAATCACCAAAGGAAAAGTAATTCTTTTTCAATTTATTTTTTTCTTTTTTATTAGTGTTGATGAATGATTACACCTCCCAGTGCTCACTGCTAAAATTTCTAATTGCTCTGACTCTTTGGTGCTATCATGAGTAACAATCTTAGCATATGTTTATAAAGCACCTGTCAGCGCAAAGATCTTCGAGAGTTAACTGTGATCTAAACTGGTGTTATATATACACATATACATCAGTATAAATATCATGTATGTCTGTATGCTCCAGGATCTGTGCCACTTGCTACGAAAAGGCAACTTTCTCTGGAAAAGAACACAATTGCAGACCAAAATATTTGCAGTACCTTAAATGTGATGTGTACTAGCCAACTGAAATTGCACAAGGAACCTAAGAACACAGAATGATCTGCAGGCTCCTGTAATCAACTTCATGCCAGCACTGCCAAGGTATTTTTAGCTATGGCACGCAGTTGAAGATTTATTTAGGGATGCGAGAGGTACCCAAATCTGGAGGTGGTGACCATTTTAATTATGGTCCTGCTGCCTTCTGATCATCCAAGTTATCCTCCCACACACAACCTTCCTTGGCCTGAAAACATCCCTTTCTCCTTTTCCTCCCTGCCATGATCCCTTTTCCTCCTACTAACCACTGTCTCTCCTACTGCCTTCTACAACACTACAATCTCAGTTTTTCCTCATTTCCATCTATTGTGGTTCCCTCCAACTTCTTTCCCAAGCATCAAACTACCTCCCTATCCAGGCTGACTACCACATACCGTATGTTAACACAGGGAAACATCCAGTCATGTATGTTTACAGAGGAAGGTGAGGTATCCTTTGTATGGACTGGCATCAAAATGCTGAGTTCTAGGAAGCATCGCCTCACATTTCTATCACCTTTATAAATAATAACACTGCAAAACATTGAATTATACAGCACTGTTAATATGGTACAAAGTCTCACAATATATTGTAATGAACACTTGAATTTTTGATAAAACTGTTACATTAAAGTCCAGTGGTAATTCAAGAACCAGCACAGGCACTACTTAGGAACTCAGCAAGTTCACAGATGACCACCAAATTGGGAGAACAGTCAATGTGCTGAAGTGTAAGACTCCTGTTCAGAGGGATCTTGACAGACTGAAGGAAGGAGTTGTCAGAAATCTTGTGAAGGGCAAATGCAACATCCTGCACCATTAACAGAAAAACCCTGTGCAATAGTACAGGCTGGGGCTAACTACCAAAGTAGAAACTTTTTTTCTGCAAAAAAGGATCTGGGGTTTCCGGTGGACCACAAATTGAACACTAGTCAGCAGCATGCCCTTGTGGTGATGAAGACTGTTTACTAGGCTGCATTACTAAGAGTATAGTCAAGTGCTTGAGTAAAGTGATTATTCCTTTCTATTTAGCATTTGTGAGAAGATGTCTGGAGAACTATGTCCAATCTGGGGCTCCTCAGTACAAGAGAGACTCTGAGAAATTGGAGCAAGTCCAGTGGAGGGCCTCCAAGATGGTTGTGTGGCTGGAGCATCTGACATAGTAGGAGAAGCTGAGAGAGCTGTCTTTGATCAGCCTGAAGAAGAGAAGGCTGAGGAGGCATATAATTACTGCCTTCTACTGCTTAGTGGGTGGTTATAGAGAAGATGGAGCCAGACTATTCTTGGAGTTGCACAGTGAAAGGTTGAAAAGCAACACAAGCAATTGCAGCAGGAGAAATTCAAGGTAAATATAAAGAAAAAAATTCTTCACAATGAGAGTGGGCAAATCCTTGAACAGGATGCCCAGTGAGACTGGGGAATTTCCACCCTTGGAGATATTCAGACCTGGACTGGACAAGGCCCTAGGCAAACTGACCTAACATTGAAATTGGCCCTGTTTTGAGTGGGGATTGGACCAGATGATCTCCAAAGGTTCCTTCTAACCAAAGTTATTTTGTGATTCTGTAATTCTAACCAAATCTTGAAGGAAAATAGGAAGAGGAGGAAACCCATGAGAATCTAAGAGAAAAATAACCTTCTGGAAAGGAAAAAAAAGGATACAACTAGACAAACAAACCAGAGTTGTTCACAATTAGTGCACTGAGGTAATTCAAGAAGTCAGATGGATGTAAGGTTGGTAGAGAAACAAGAACAGAATCAATACCCACGTGTCTGTGGTTACTCTAGGCTTGCTTTATCTGTCTGGACTCAAGGCTGGTTACTAATGTGTGTCTTCTCTTCAAAATATGCTCAGACAGAATATGCCGAGGTACTACCTGTGCTATATCCTGCAGATTGAGATGGGAGCAGGATGCAGGCAGTACCTCCGCCTCTGCAGAGCTCAGGCTGAGCAGTGTCCCAGGTGGTACAGCCAGAGCCTTGCTGTAAAGTCATCTTGTTGTGGGGCAGGAGAGGAGTCAGAACAGACCAGCAGTACCTCTGGCCCCTTCATTGCAAGCAGCAGTTCCAGCTCCCTCATCCTCTGAGCATTTAAGAGAATAACCTATATATAAAAAAACAATTATTGTTTGAGCTTCAGTGTGTGGCTACCTGACAAATGACCAGAAATCTGAAATGTCCAAACTGAACCCAGACCTGTGACAAGTCTAGACTGTTTTGGGGTGTCTTCTTAAACCCAGGGTCTGCTGGGTAAGGGTGATCATTCACACAGGTTTTACAGGACTACCAACAATCAACAGAAACAGAAATGTATCACAATTTTTGATAGGGGAACCCTCAAATTCTACAAAAGTGAATGTACTTACTGATCTTAATTCATATTCCTTAACCTCGCACACAGTTTATTATGTTTGCCCCACTAACCTTTACTACCAAGAGCAACTAAAGATGATTAATCCTTGATTCTAGGCTAAAAATAATTAGAAAAGTCCTAGAATCTTTATGAACAAAATGTTTGTGTGTTCCAGTTTATTTTACTATTAGTGCATTTCAAAGGTTTATTTAGGAGACACATCACTATTAGATAAACAAGCATTGATAATACCAGCATTTGTTTAATAACTATTAAGCATACAATATTGTTCTTCCAATAAAACAAGTTCCTGAAATTGAAATTCTGCTAGCAAAGGGCAGAAATAGAACAAGAAATCTGGCACCAAAATACTTCTGTTCAAACAATAGAACTGAAAGAGCAACACCCTTTTGCACAGCTCAGTGGAAAGGGCTGGTCTGACAAATACGGAAACATGCAAAGCCCAATCACTGAACTGCTTTAATATGATAAGGTTCCCCCAAATTCAAGCAATTAAACCCCAAACCAATACAGGAGCTTGAAAATGATAGTAAACTGCAGTATGTCACTCTGTCCTAAACTCATGGGTGGTTTAATGCTGAATCTGGGATGAATTGCATGAAAAAAATCATAGGAATTTTTTAACACAAAAAAGAGATTGGAAAGGCAAGCACAATGCAATAACAGAATTTAGCAATTCCAAACACAACATAAGAATGTTTTGTGCTTGAAGGCTGTACTAAATTTTCCTCTGAGAGTGTATTATGAGATCATAACAAAAACAAAAATATCCTGACAACTTGAGAGGAAAATGAGTGACTTATTAGACCTATTGATAAAGCTGGAAAGAACCGACAAGCTTCCAGGCATGCAGGTGCTTCTTTGGATCTGAAATAGAAACAGCAAACTTCAAAGCTGAATTCAGGTTAAGAATAATTGTGCTGAGTTAGAACATCTGCTTTGCTTCAAATGTTTTTTTTTTTCTTTTTTAAAGGCCATAAATGATGATCTGGGAAATAGGTTTATAATACTATAGCACTGTAAATGGATTATTTCTTCTATGCAATGAGAAAGGGATCTAAGGAGTAAAACCCTAGCAAATCGGCACCAAAGCCACATTGATTTTCAGTGAGATTTACAAGCCTATTTGCTTACCTTGATTTAGAAAATCTTGACTAGATTCCTAAGTCACTTGGGTGCTTTGGAAGGTTTTACCTTCACTGCGAAAGGCAGTAAACAAGTCAGGGTACTGCCAAGGAGCGGCTACCCACGGGTCCTGTGGTCAAACCCAACGGGGGGTACGGAGGGTCAGCGATGCCGGGGCTGGCATGAATATCTGCCTGAATAACTCTGGTAACAAAATGAAAGCTTAAGATCAGACCTAAGCACGGACAATAAACAGTGACACAGAGCAGTAAACAATGCTCTGAGGTTGCTCAGCTGTTACACATCTTTTAGGCTAGTCCTAGTACTAAATTAAATATTGTTTTCTAAGTTTGTCATTTCCATTTATTGTAAGTTTTTATTAGAGAGGGTAGGGAGGGGGAAGCAGAAAAGAAATTTGCTGATATTAGCCCTTCAGGAATTTTTGAAGCTGTTACTTTTTTGATCATCTCCAACAGTTTCCTTGTTTTTAGAATGAGCACATGATATCATATCCTGAGCCCTTCCCTTTTCTTGCAGCTTTCTGAGGCACTAGGAGGAGTCCAGCCACAGTCGTCGTGTGAATTGGTCTGGGGAACTGTTGTGGAGCTGCCTCTGCCCTCGCCTGCCTGCCTGCCTGCCTCATTCATGCTCCCGAAGCAAGAGCTGCTCTGGGACCAAGGACCCCGCTAAGCACAGTGAGTATCAGCTGCAAAAGCAAACAGCTTAGCTTGACAAGTTGCATCGGGGAAGATCATGTGTGTATGTATTTATGTACGTGCGCAGTTAAGGACACAAAGACAAGTGAAAGGAGAACACGCTTTTATTTTCCATCACTGAAGTGAGAAGAGAAAGGAGTTTCCTGGCCCAGCTGGGGTGAGCAAATGGGATAGCAGCAAAGGGGGAGGCTCCCAGGGTGCCGAGGCTGGATTATGGGTAGGTGCTGGCTGCGGGAGGAACAAGGTGCATTTACTCTAGGAGGCAATATAGCATTCGCTGTGGACAGACAGGAAAAAACAACTGCTAAATGTACACGCAAGCAGCCCTGAGTGAGCACATGGCATTGTATTAACACTATATGACACGCATCTCTTGTTTATTCTCAGTCGTGTTTGACTTAATGAATGCAGTAGTACTAGCTAGTAATAAACAAAATAAAAAGAAAATAAAAGAACTAGTTTCCTGCAGTAATCGCTGCTCATCCCTAAAGCATACAGGCCGGGTAAACATATTAACAGTGAGTCATTGGTTCTTTTTAGTATAACTGCATAATCTTTCTGTTGTTGTTATTTCTGCACTTTTCTATCTTGGTATTTTAGCTCTGTAATACAGAATGAAAGAAGGCCTAAATGTAAAGTCTCTACCATTCTTGGTGGAGGGTCTAGGTTTCTGTCTTAGATGTCTCTGCAATGCTAACTTAGTAGAAACTAGTTACCTGAACTATATATTTATAGTTATATTCATGGTACGTAAATAACTTAGTAGTATAATGTTCTAGAATTCATAGCGTAAAAACTGTTATAGTTAAATAATCCACCTGCATGTATATTTAACAAATGATATTGTAGAAGTTATTTATTAACATAGAAAGTTGCTTTTAAAGGACTAGAACCTGCGGGTTTTCCCTGTGAATGTTGCCCTTGTAGAGCAACAAACACCAACTTCATTGAAAAGGTTTGCAGAGAGTTTGTGAAACCAAGTAGGGATCACACTTTACATAAAGGCCTTGCTCTGTTTTGAGTGGGACCAACAGAAAGCACTAGTGATATTTTTGTGAATAAAAAAGGTAACGATAACTGGCTTCAGAAAAGTGCAAATACGTTGTGCCTTTTCCCCAAACAGTCTTTGGTGATGCAAGCAACCATACAGGGGATGTATAGCCCTCAGATATGTCACTGATCACACTACTTTATCCATTTTTATTTTGCTCGCTGTGATTTTGATCAGCTCATTCATAGGGACACACAGCAATGCTAGTTGCTTTTTGTTATTTCAGCGGTATTGTGAGCTTTCCGATAAAGAAATGTAAGCTAAAAAATTGTCTTTAATTTAAAAGCTGCTGGGCCCTCTTCTATTGCTGACATAGTTAATTTTGTGACAGAACAATCCTGCCATTTCCTACAATGTAGTTATGGTAAGAGTGGAAGGGTATTAAAAATGGGCTAGTGTGCTGCTTGGCCCCGTCCAAGCAACGTTCAGTGTTGCAACACTGGGCATGATAATTTGCCCATCTGCTCCAGAAGTCTGCCTCTGACAGAGACCTATACCAGATCCTGCTGATAAAGATGCAAGTCAACCCAGAATAATCGGCTGTTGAATTAACTTCACCAAGAAAGATTTTTTTAATACCTATCAGTTATTAGTTGATTTCTGCTCGGAAGCATGAGTGTTTTTAACCCTTTTATTTCATATAATATTACAGCAGATATTCTTGTTTCCATATAAGTGTTTATTTCTTGAATTCACCAAGCTCTTGGTTCCAGCAATGTCTTACGGCAATGAGTTCAGTAAAGCTTTTTTTTTTTTTTTTTTTTTTTTTTTTTTTTTTTTTTAAGAAGCATAATTTCCTTTCTCCAGATAGAAATCTGCTGCTTTTCATTTCCATTACAGGTAAATGTGCTCACGGATTGTAAGAGAGTAAAATTCACCTTAGTCTTTTAATTGTGCACCCTACTAAAGAATGACCATTTATTTTTACTGTTAGTTATAGTTTAGTCAGTGTCTAGTTTGTGGCTATACTTTTTTCAATTTATAAACTCTTTTCAAGGGCTTCACCCACAGGTTTTTCTGTAGTCAATTATTTTGTTGTCATGGTTAAAAAATTCACAGATGAAAGAGATGTGAGTTTCCTTTATAGAAACCACCCATCTCTGCTCTTGTATCCTGTTTATATATGTGTTTAATAATAAATTTTCCGCCACCTTCCATCCAAGAACTTTTAGGTGTGCAGCAAATGTTTAATTAATTAATCTCACATAGAACTTGTGAGGTAGGTTCCCTCATTTTACAGGTGAGACAGTTAAATTAAATGACTTGCTTAATATCACACAGTGAGTCAGTGCTAAAGCTGAAAATAGAGCTTATGCCTCCTGGTTCCTTGCCCTGTATTTTAATCATCAAACCAGACTTAACTCTAAAGTTGAGAGAACTTCTTAAATAACTAAAATAATTGTTCTCAATTGCACACTGGATTGTTATGTTTTAATTCTCCTAAGCAGCTAAAACACTTGCTATCTTTGGTTAGGACTTTTTTAGTCTTTCTTGCTCAGATATAGCTTCAGGTTACAGCTGGACAAATTTTGTTTACAATAATATTGAACTTTAAAAATACTCATAAACACATCTCTGCTAAAAAAACAGGAACACAAAACTCACAGCCGTCTCTTTGCTTTCAGTGTAGCAACGCCTTTTATCACATTCTCAGCAGCAGTTCCACAAAACAATATCCACCACTTTAATAAATGGAGCATTGTAAAGTTATTGCCCCACAGAAAGCAAAAGATAAACTGCTGCTTACACTGTCACGACTAAATGAAAATGTAGCCTGAAGTGCAAAAAAGCAATTGCATCTTAAGAAACATCTGCTTAGATGTGCAATTCTGAACTATATGCTATGTCATCTCTGAATAAACCAGTACATAAAGGGATACAATGCTTAAAAACATGTTTAAGTGAATAGTACCTGGGTTCAAGCTGATGGTATGCCTGATGTACCAGGACAATGGTATAACAAGAGAGTATATAACAAGACAGTATATAACAAAAGCTTTATAGCTTTTCTGAGCATATTCCATATATTTGTTTGTGCTGATGTGACACAAAGTGAGGACCAGAAAAATCTCTTACCTGTTTGGTAGTGGGTGCCCACTTCTTTTCAGTATAGGCCCAGAAAATATATGCGTAGGCATAAGAGAGAGAGAAAGAGTCAGGAAAGGGAATGGAGAAATAATATTGCCGTGCCTTGTTCCCTTTCAAACCTGGGTATAGACACAGCTGTCTGTTATGCAAGCTTATCCAGTGCTTAGTATCATATACTATTTCTGGCATGCACAAGAAAAGCAGTACAAGGCTGTGGCCAGCTCCGAGATTTTTATAAGAACTTTTGCCGTATATAATGCATAGGGCACTGCCGTGCAAGCAGCCTGCCATCTTAATTGCAAGTTAGCAACAAAATACCTTAAAAATTCAACCACTTCATTGCTGAATGCAAATTATGCTCCTAGGTGATGAAATCAGTCAATAAGCTTTGGCATGCTATATGGAAGCAACCCAAAAGTAATTTAACATGTTGTATTTGTAAAGAAACAGAAGCGACACGTTTAGCCTGCTAAACTGGAGGTTAGGCAGAAGGTACAAGGTAAGAAGCCAGCAGATGTTCCAAGAAGGCCATTCTGTCTCCTCCCCAGGGTCAACACTTCTAATTTACCATGTTGTTTTCCTTTTGGGTCTATCTTCTCTTTAACTATGAGCATATTTTACACTTATCACTAGGGGCTGGTCATCAGTGGTCAACTGTCATTGGTCAGAGTTCTGCTCCACCTTCTCTTTCACTTTCTGTTAGAGACAAAGGTGTTTTTCTCCCAGACTTCAGAAAATGGCCCAATGCCAAATGATGGGCAGTTTGCAAGGCAGCACTGTGTCTGTGGCTGCCAGGGCTTAGAGATGCTGCCTCCCAAGGGAGTTGTTGAAAACCATGCATGAATTGTCCAGTATAAAGCGGACAGGAGAAGAGACTTCTGTGACTTTTATAGACTTTGAAACCAAATCAGAGAAAGCACTACAAATAACTGAAAATATTTCTGTGACTATTCACTCATGCCCCTTTTATCTATAGCTCCTATGACTAACCCACCAAACGTGAGCAATGGTAATGATGTTCGAGGAGCTGCAAATTTTAATCAAACATTAGGTAATATTTGTGAAAAACAAGGTTTGAAATTATAGATGTGCCTAGGTGTTCTCTTCCAGTTTGGGAACAGAAACAATACTTGGTGATCTGCATGTCTGATCAAAACTAACCAAAACAGTAGAAATGTTACAAATGAAATACATGTGTGTACAGTTCCTGAGCAGAGAATCACTTTCAGCAACCATTCAGCTAATAGCTATGAAGGATAAGTGAGCTTGAGAAAATCAGAAATTGTTCATGGACAATCTGAATGAGAATGGCGGATTTATAATTTATTATCTCATTTGAGAAGAGCTCTGACAAAATATGGGCCTTGAATTGTGGATGTAGAAAGAGTTATACTTGCTTCATCTGTTCCTGAGGAGAGTGTATATCAAGCCAACCTATATCATTAATTGGACATTGTGCCATTTTAAACATTCAATTTATTTAAGAACCCACTTTCAGTGAAAACCTGAATGTATCTCATCTACCTTGGTGATCTCATTACTAGTCCTTGCTCTTATATAGACATATCACACTCTTGTTCCATTGATTCAGCACAGACAGGAAACATTTTGGGAATGTCAGTTCTTCACAGCAGTGGGAATTATAGGCATGGCAACAATACATGTTTTTGAAAGATGTATGCTATTTTCCTTCATTCCCTGTAAGACAGTGAGAGGGACGCTGAGGTACTGTGAGGCGTTAATATAATAAATACATTGTTATGTAGATTTGATTTGCAGAACTGAGAAAGTATTTGTGGTAATATGTTGCTTACACATCAGAATCAGCAAATGAAACTGAAAAGAAAGTGAGAAGAAATGCATGATGAGGGGGTTGACCACTTAATTCCATTATGCAATTACAGTGAAAGGTACAAAATTAATGAATACCACAAGTGATGAAAAACACAATTTCAGTTATCTTAAGCTATATTAATTATAAAAGGTGGAGTTAGCAATGCAGGCAAGGTACATTTTTCCCAACATTCCATATTATGTGTTAATCATGGCACTGTAAAGATCCAAATATCTTGGATCGTGCAACTTGCAAAATACCAATAGAATGTTTCTTGCTGAAATTAGGTACAGCTAGACAAGTACAAGCTGAAACCCTAAATATAGGGAAGGACTTTTTTGTTCATTAAAACAAGCAGTTTCTGCTGAAACTAGTTTTGCTTGAGGACTAGCTTGTGGTTCCAAGTGTCTTTCAGTGCTGACAGCTGAAAAAGGTAGCTCTGGGCCAGACTGTAATGTTCACTCCTTGCTCTAATGGGCGGATGTGTTTAATTAACCTTTGTGTCTGTGGAAGCAGACATTCTGGCAAGATCTAGGAATGCTAAAGGAGGGAAATCTAAATAGCAGTGAACCTAGGCACATTCTATATATCTAATAATACCAGGTAAAGAATGTTAATGTATACAAATACATATCGTTTCCTAGGAGATGGATTTGTATAAGAAACTCCTGTGAAACAAATTTATCATGGTGCCCCTTTGGGGCTCCCTCCCAGTTACTTTCACAAGATCCAGTTATGGTCCGATGCCATTGGGACTTTTGTCACTAGTGTCCCATTAAACACCAGGCACAGTTCTTCAACTGGGGGTCACAAAAGCATGTATTCAAGGTGGAAATATTCTGCTTAGCAATTCTTCCTGAGAGCTGAACCTTCCAGTCTTGCTGTCTGTTCCCTGTTCAGTAGAGACTTCTCCAGCTACCATACCTTGGTCAGGCCCTTCCCAGAACTTCCTGCAGCTCTTCAGGTTTATAGTTAATTTTTCAGAAGGCATGTGGTGAGTCTGAGTTAGGGCAGATACTCTGCATAAAGTTGCTGAATGCACTGTCCTCCACTTGAAAAAAATAAAGCACCATAGATTGCAATTCACTGAAATATAGCAAACTCTTTGGCCACAGTGTTCCTTGGCCTCTTTTTTTTCACTGAAAGTCCCTGACCTTCCATATTTGTGTTGAGAGCAGACAAATTAGAGCTTATCTTCTCTGACCTTCATCAGCCCCACAGCTACAACAACAGCATTGTTTCCTATCTCTACTCCTTAGTAAGCAGCACCCTCCATTCCTGTCATTTCCTTCCCTGTGCAAAGCTTTTCATCTGAGAGACTTTTTAAAGTTCTGCTTTGTCATCTCTTTTTCTTACTACTGTAATCTAAATTCCAACATCTTTCCATCCTGGTAGTCTTGGTCTCAGCCAGCCATGTTCCTAGCTGTTTTTACCTCCAAAAAAGCCTTTTAAACCCAAGTAATGGATATTCCCTCTACAAACAAGGTATATTACCCATGGACAGAAATGTTTAGGCTACAGCAATTTTCATACTAAAACTACATCACACATCACACTGTAGCATCACAGTGGCAACCCACAAACATAATTTGTGGTTTTCCCACCTCAGCACTGTGATGCAGAAATTCATCCCTTCGTAACATTCTGCAACCATCTCCACATGGCCACAGTATGGAGGAACTAGTTAGATTGCAGCTGAGTTAGTAGGACCTAATTCCATATTTTGTCTACTGGGTTTTTGTCTCACAATGTAGAGTCACGACAACAAATGAGGTAACCAAGGAAAAAGAAAACTGGCTATAGTTGTCAGGATTATGAGTTCAATATAATTCTTCAGCTTGTTCATACTGGTCTCCCTTAGTTTCTACTAAGGACTGATGACTCCAAAAGCCATAAGCCATGTGTTATGTTCGTCTTGGGAGATGATAATTTCCTTTATAATGCTGCGCAGTGTCTGAGTTTATAGAGGTAGGATTGTGTAGGCCTTCTATGACTAGAGGGTGTCCTATTGCAAAGAGAAGGCTTGCACAAAGACTGAGGGTAGAATGAGAGTCTTTACGTACAGACATAGGTGGTGATTTTTGAAAGCTCTTAGCATTGGCCTAACTCCCAGCATAGTCAGTGGACGTAATCAGGCTGACACTGATTGGTTTTGAAAATTCTGCGCCAGCATGGTTCAACACGTAGCCCACTGACCACATCTGGTCTGTGGGATGCTTCTGCCTGGCCTGGCCAGCTTTTCTATGGAAACTCCAAGGAGCAAGACACTGCCTCATCCCAAGGAGAAGGAATGGAGGGAGGCAGGCTTCTTGACCATGTTTCTGAGATGGGGGCAACAACAGCATTCTGATACAGACGAGTTGTTGCTGCGCTTCTGTCTGAATGAGTTTGTGGGTGCTTGGACATGTGAAAGGGAACATTTCTATACAGCCCACTGCCTTGTCTCATTGTCTGGGGGTAGGAAGAACACATTCCTCCACCACTACTGCTTTCATTCGTTGGTTGTTTGCGTGCGGAGAATAGCAAGCAAGGGATGGTAGTGTTCCCCTGCAGCCTATTGCTCCACCTAACCTTCCCCCCAAGTCTGCTTCTCTGTCCAAGTATGAATGTGTGGATGACAGGAGGTACGAAACCACAGTCCTCAGCTGCTCCTGATTACTGTCATCTCAACAGCCTGCTATGGTGAGGTCCTTGAACTGGAATCTGACTCACACAGCCTCTGGGGCTTGACCACCCCATTAATACACTTACTGTTGCTGTAGGTATCAGTGAGAAGAAATGTATGACAATACTATTCCCTTCCTTTCTTTGGCCATCTGCAGGTGACACATACTTCATTTCCCTACAGAACTGCAGGAATTATGAGTTCCTTGTAATTACAAGAATAATTAAAATCAGTGTGAATTCTACATGTATATGAGCGACAGGATCTGCGGGTTTATCTTGCAGGCTTTTTATTCACATGAATACATTCAGCAGGTTCTGGGTCCTATCTTCTTTCAGCAAGGGAGGCACAGTGGGTCCAAGGACAGCACAATCTATTCTCTCCCATCATTGGAGTCAATATCAAGGCTCTTCTGCTAGTGGGAACAGACCCCATTCTGAGCTATTTCGAAGATTAAAAGCTGACAGAAAGAATTACAATATGTTTAATTTTAACATGATCTAAGTATGAATTACCAAAACTGAGTGCTCTCACTTAAATAGAAGTTGAAACAATTACTTTATCTTCAGGGAAACTCTTTAAGTAATTGAGATGGATGTAAATCTCAGCTAAAACTTCTGCTTGGGGAAAAGTGCTACTGGATGTGTCCATGGCTTAGTTTCAGCACATGCAGCTGGTTAAGGTTCAGTGGAAAGCTACATTAACTTTCAGTCAAGCTAAAGAGGTACCTCTCTTAATTTTGATGGATGGCAGTTAATTACATTTTTCCTCTTTGGAAGGAGTATACATTTCTTTCTTTTCTTAGCATGTCTGATAATGGCAGGGGATTTTTCTGAGGGTAGTCTTGGAACAAAACTGCAGCTCCAGGCGCTCTGTAAGAAGCCAAATACAGGGGAAGGGTGGAGTGAAGTTGCTATTTGATAATAAAATAGTCTACCAGAAAGTTTCCTTATCTTTCTTCAGTACTCATTTTTCAGAAAGTAACTGTGATGAAAAGGCATGATGTTTTCTTCTCTGTTGTAAATCCTTTTCTGATAAGTCTTTTGGAAGAAATCACAATGCTATCTCCATTCAAATCCTTCCTAAAATGCATTTCTTCCATAAAATGTTTCAGTGCTAATCCACTAGGCGTTGCTATTTACATCTTTAAAAGAAACAAAGTACTTAACCGGGACTGATTGTAGATTATGAATTACTAAGTGCATGTCCCATAGAAAAGCATAGTCCATGGAAAAAATCTATTGCCTCCTGGCAATAGTTCTTTACATTGTGTTTTTATTTCTTATTGTTGATTGTAATCTCCACACGGAAGGGGCATTTGTTTTTATGCACCTTTAAGGCATTATGTATGTCTATAACTTTATGTAAATTAGTGAAAATCAAACAGGAGACAAGAAACTAATTTTACAATACAAATTAGCCTTGCTTTGAAGAGCAGTCAGATTCCACTGTGTTGTCCCAGGGTAAGTCCAGACTTGGTGCTGAAGTTGCTGGACTGGAATATGGTCATCACTCTTGACACAAAGACACTAAAGGGGAGAGGAAGTCAGTAATGCTGCATAACCCTTTCTAACACGCGTATGCCTATTATACAATGCTTTTTTTAATGAACTGGAGAACAATATGCAAGCTTGCTTTATAGCAATACAGGGTTATTTAATGTTTAAGTAGACTAAGATAATGGAATGGATTTAACAGAACCTGGTCACTAGTCTTGTTTTTAGGATATGTTGGCTTTATGCTGCCTTCAGCTACAGGGTGCTAAGATGACTCAGAAATATATATCTGCTATTTAACAATGTTTAAAGCAGTGGTTCCCAAAGTAGGCACTATGATAACTAGTGAGATCACAACAGTTTCAAATGAGGTCACAAGTCCAACTGAAATTCAATATAATTACATATTTATGCTAGTGTTTGCGGTTGCATTAAATTCTTGCTCTACAAGCACTGTAATTTTTTTGCAGTGAACAATGTGGGGAACTGTTGCATTTTATTATGTGAAAGACTGAGTGGATATTCTATTTCCTGTGAGTCATCAGAGGGAAAAGTCCATTACTACAGGGGTGAAATGTGAACATGACAGCTAAAATTAAAAAAATTCCCACAACTGTAAACATATTAAACTTATTGATAAAAAGGTTACACTGATATAACATATTTCAAGCTCAAAGCTGTCAATGCCATTGCTTTTCAAAATTGTAATTGATGCCCCAAACATTTTGGTGCTATAATAATTATGATAACAAGTTAATTAGAGATCCGTCCCCCACAACTGAAATATACTCACCACTGGGTAAAACATGGCAGTTGTTCATGCATGATACACAATGGTTTAGAAGGGAAAAAAAAATTATATCCACCTGAAATGGCTGGACCCATTTTTTAAAGCAGTGTGTGCATACTGGTGCTGGAATCCGGTTAGGATGCCCTGGCAGTACAGGCAGGGGATGTTGTGGAGGCAGCAAGCTGGGACCAGGGAAGGAAGGCAATACTTCCTGTTACTCATTAGCAAGCTCAGAGGAAGGACAGCATCCTGCCTAGTCATGCTAAATCAGCTAGAGAGTTTCTGTTAACATAGATACACAGCAAATCTTTAGCCCTTCCCTGTTCAGGCAGGAGCATATTCAACTCTGGCCATGAAATAGAAGCCATAATCTGTACATGGGTGTGCAAACAGCCTCACTCTCCTGTACTGTGATTGCTAATCTGCTCAGGGGAGAGGAAAAATTAAGAACCTGAGGACTTGCCTTTGTTTTTAGCCCTTTATGAAGCAAACTTGGTCAGTTTTAACCTCTTTATGCTATGCCTCTACTCAAATATTTATGTCCCAGTAAAATCACCCAGCTAAGAAGCTCTTTCCTTTCAGCTCAACAATTACTGCATTCCATTTGTTAATTTGTGAATTTCAAATATATTTTGTGCGGTTATCACCCTACACTGTAGCAGAGCTTGGGGAATAATGACCTGTATTTATCCACAGACATGCCATATCTCCTAAGCCAAGGTAATTCAATTCTGACCTGGAAAGGGACATCAGAATTCAGTCTCTCCTCCCCTAGTAGACCTTAGCTTCTTGTCTAGAATTTGTCAGTTCCACGGGCAGTTTTTGTAATATTAATGTTTTCCAGAACAAACCACTCTTAACCACATAGTCTTTTTAACTTTTTATTAGTGGATGCTATTGTCTTACAGCATTTAGATAAATTGAACAAATGACAGTTTAAATGACAGATTTAAAGCTGTCATCCTCATGGGGCTACTCCACACACACGTTACTAGCAGCAACATTAAATTGCAAAAACATTTGTAAAATCTTTGTTCAATAATCTTTCTTTTCATATCAAATTGGAATTTCTGTATGCTTAGACTGACATAATAAGTCATACAGACCAGAATAAAATATAGCAGTTAGAAAAATTCAAGGAATGAAAAGACAAAATGGCATCCACTACCCATGCCAAAGATACAGAGGTCAGAACCGCATCTCTTTCTATACTGTTTCATCCTCATTACAAATGTACTCACTAGTCTATGTGACCTACCTTAAGATCTGTGTACACATAAATTCTTCAACCTAAAAACAATTGATTAAAAAGGAAAAACATACAAAAGAGGTTTCTGAGGTTAGGCTGATCCTCAGGCTGTATTTCATTACTGTTATTGTTACCATTTATCAAAGACTTTCAAGCCAGTTTTGATTTTTCTCCTCCAACTGTTAAATTCTTAACTCTTATGTTCTTCGCTAAAATTTTCCCTCTTTAAATTTTCTTAGTCTATATTATTTCTGGTTAGAGTTGAATCAGCAAGCAGACCATTTCCTGTCCTTGGAGGGATGAATCTACACTGGATATTAGCACCCTGTGTTAGCACTAACAGGATGCAGAACAGGACACTATGCATTTTATTAACAGCAACTAAAACATGAGCAACAAAGTTTTGGCAGAACCAGAACTAAATGTTTTACATGGAACAGAATAAGAACTAGAGCTAATATACTTTTATACAACTAAAATAAGGCTGCTAGCAAACTGGTAGATTTGGAAATCATCAGTGGTTTATGCGAAAAGACTTAAGCTCAAAAACTATGATTTGAATAAAAGCTCTAGGTGCCTAACTAACTGGAGCAGTGTCTCTGGCATGCTGAAAAGGATTGCAGTTCAGAGCACAAATGAGTTATGCCCTGGAACAACAAACCATTGACACTTTACTGAAAAATTAATGATTAAAAGTTTGGAATCTAATGAAAGTGGATCTAGAATTAATATTGGACAATAAAAATAAAAATTGACTAAAATTTTCCAGCTAGAATGCAAATCATGCTTCCTCTAGGAGTTAGCCTTACCCATGGACCAAAATACAAATGGAAAATAGTTTTGTGGCATGGAACTAAAATAAGACTGGGAATAGCCACAAGTATGGTACCACCTCATGTATCTTGGCTCTGTAAGTTGATCAGCACTTCCAAGATCTGAACCAGCATGTTTTCACACCGCATCTAGCAGCATTTCAGGAGTCTCCTGGTGGTCCAAAACTCTTGCTATCCAAACCTAAGAAAGAGTGAGCTTAGTTGTTGGAAATTTGCTAGATGAAGTAGGAGTGTGTGTACCAAAAAGATGACAGGCATCTTACCAGTCAGCTTTACAGGCTGCTGTTCCTATTTACTATGGCTTTCTACTGAGTGAAGTCTCTAATGGAGCTAGGTGGTCATGGTCCTCTATTGGCTGGCTGGAAAAACATTAAAAGCTGTATTTCTTGCATAGCTAACAGAGACATAAATTTAGCTTGAGGGATATGGAAACCATCTTTTGGAGAAATAAATCCCACAGCCTTTTTCCTTGTTGATTTGTGACCTTGAAATCTATAAAACCATGCAGTATGTTCCTTTATGACAGTTGCAGATTTATTACAACTAACTTCATAAGGGCAGCAGCCCTTTCAGTGTAATTTTTTTAAAGGGAAGAAGGTGTATGATGGAAAGGTTTCATTTACATGAGGGAGATGAAAGTTGCTAGTGAAATTGATGCTGTAGGAGCAGCAACCAAGGACAAAAACATGGCAATCACACCTGCATGTTTTTACACTTGCAGCTTTGGGAACTGACAGAAAAAATGTTTTTGATTTATACCTATTTCTGACTAGCAAAACCTGATAATTATCAGGCAGTTCACCTGTGTCATGTGACAACTATGTCAAAAGCCAACAGTTAAACTATGAGGTAGAGTGAACTTGTGTGTGGAGAAGCCCTATAAGAATGATGACAGCTTTAAATCAAGGTGGAAAGTTCTGGGGATGAGAGAGTATGTGGGAACACAGGCACTGAATAAATCTAATTTTCATTTAACTAGAATAAACTCATGTATCTGAGGTCACTTCAGGACTGCCGGACTCATATTAGAATGATTCCTATCTTTTAATGTAGGCAATCAATTTGTCTAGTACAGGTAAGAGTCCCAGGTGAACCTCTTTACTTCTATTTCCAAAATAGTCTCCCACCACAGGTTTTGAATTTTTTAAATTTCCTTCTCACTGCAGTCTTTACCTGCTTTTATTTTTTCATGTCAAGCAATGTCAAATGTTTGTTTGAAAAGAGCTAAGAAACAAGATTTCCATGAAGATACATAGAATCTTAATGACAGAAAAGCCAGAAATGGCATAGTGTAATAAAAGTGTTTGTAAGCTTTCTTTGGGCAAAGAATTCTATAAAAAATTGCAAAGATCAGCTAATTTTTAACCAACTATTAGAGATGAACCCTGAAGTTTAAGCAAATTTGAATTCTGCAGGCAGTCCCTATACCTTAGTACTGCAGTTCCTTCCACCATGATCCAGGTTGTATTTGGAAATGGCAGCTTACACCTGTCTTTGTTAATATCACCCAACAAAGGAAGAAAATATAAATTAGCTAAATGGAAAATGAATTGAATTTGACCATGTTTTTGTGAATTGAAAGCTCCCCAAATTACCCCCAGAAAACTCTTGGAGAGGTTTAAGAAAAGCTACAACAAAACTGTTGCTGAGCCTCCAGTGCAGAGGAGTTGAAGGAGCCCAGCTGATCCAAACAAAGGGTTCTTTACATGCTAATCAAAAGAGAGATTCAGCAGGTGGCCACATTGCTTAGGCTCTGTGAAAAGAAACTGAAAAGGCAGAACTACATCAAGCTGAATCTAGCATGGACGTGACATGACTATTGCATTTTGCGTTTGACATAATGGCCAAATCCATAGCATTTTTGCTTTCCAAGGAGCATGAAGGGCTGCCCTTTCTTCGAAGGAAGTGGCAGCTGCCACAAGACTATAATAATATCTCAGGCTTGCTCTATATAAAGACCTTTTCTAAATTTACAAGGAAATAACCTGTTGGGTTAAAACATTTCTCAAGAAAAGATAAATCTTTAAAAACTTTGAATCTCCCATTTACTTTGCCCATTCGCAGCTATACACCTGCCTCTTAGCTGTCCTAAGTGTCTCACATCCTAAATTAATTATAACTGTTAAATGGAACAGCTAAGAGCACAAACATTATCATTTACCTCTCCATTAAGACATAAGCAACCTTTGGCAAAAGGAGTGGGCAGATTTTGGGGCAAATAGCATCTTAAGCCATTACAGTTAGATTCTCAGATTCCTTCTCGGAATGTAATCTATGCAAGCCAACAAGTTCAGTGGAAAGTTGATAGGAAATAACTTAAGAGCAGGGTATATTGTAAATCCTGCCCTGCTCCACAAATTGAAAAAGGGAAGGCAGGAGGGCGTAGCAGTCTTTTCTTTCAGATTACAGGAAGATGCACCCCTTTTATCCAATGTCTTAGGGGACACAGCATCTCTCCAGCATACAGAAAGCTCAATTTCCTCCTCCTCTGAAGTGATTTGAGCCCGCACGTAGAAGGAAAGTCCCCTAAATAGCAAGCCAAAGACTATCCTATGCTAGGCAAAGGGTGTGTTTAGTCCATCTTGTTGAAGCTGTTCCACTTAGCATGGAATAATATTCACTGAGCCAGAGAGAGTACGAGCAAGAACCATCATGATTCTCCTCTCTAACGGTTAGAGCACTCTCACTGAACAGTCCCTGCTCTCATAAAGATGTTGTTATTTATACTGACTACACTGGGCGGCTCTGTGCCTTCAGAGTTCTAGCTTCCATGGGCAGGCTTATATTATCTGCTTGGCATTGTCCATCTGTTTTCATGAACTAGGTACACTTATGGGACAGTGCAAACTACCAATGCTAGTTTTAAATTTCATCAATTATCTTACAGTAACCCACATAAGCGTTTAGGCCTCAGGCTTGCAGACCAAAGTCTTCCAGTGATCTGCAGAAAAGAAAAAACATAATTTTTCTTATACTGTGTATAAACAGATACCGCTCATTATCTGCAGAAACTAGTTCTTGAAGGGAGTTTGCTTCCTTTTTCTATTCAACTCTATTTTTATTTTCAGATTCCTGAACAGTGACAGTCACAGTGCTTTGTTATGAAGCTGATTTCCACACCCATAAAAAACTCTCTTGAGACCAGCAATTAATTTGTTATGTGCCAGCAAACACCTCATTATTCACTTGTCCCAGGCTTGGATTTCTCAACTGGCACCTGAAGTTTCCAGAATGGGCTCCCTAATCAGTTTTCATCCCTCCTCTTGTTCCAATAACATAAGTTTTAGTGACCAAGACTAAGAGCAAATAATCAAGTGACACTGAAAACAGCATGAAAAAAAATCACCATAAAATCCAGTGGTCAGAAATAGCAAGGTGTCAGACCTTGCTGCTCAGAATCAGATCACTAGTTTCTGGGCGACTTCTACATTTTCTGTTTTGAAAGATTCCCCATTAACTTTGATGCTCTGTGCACTGGTTCCAAAGAGCTGAAAAATGATATTACAGGCCACCATTGCCATTACCTGACCATTTCTATAGTGATTTATACCTGTAACAACTATCATTCTGCATTTTGCAGACGTTTTTATACATATGAATTGTCATAGAAGAAAAAAAGTATGGGAAAAGCAGGCTTTTTATGTCTTGCCACCTGGTTGTCCCTTCATTAAAAATGTTAGAGAATCATTGCATAGAAAAGAAATTGAAATCCCTTATAAAGGGATAAGGGTTCTAAGGGGAATAAATGTAGTTACATGTGACAGATCACATCAATTCATTTTCTGCTACTGAAAGTTTGATCAGAAAAAATGAAGCTAAAGGTCTGTTGTTGCCCTTCAAGAAATCCAGCTTGAGAATGAAATTCATGCCTGATTGAAGAGAAGCAATTTAGAAAAGTCAAAGTTTGATTTATTGTTCTCTAAAAGATGTGTAAAGCTCATTACTAAACAAGATCTCAAAGTTACACAAAGGTGATTTGTATGATTAAGGGCAATCATAGTTCTCAAAGCCTCTTAAAAGACAGGCGCAGTGTGGGCTTGTTTCTTATTTACTGTAATTTTTATTTTTTAATTCTGAATAGAGAGAACTTCTTAAATAAATTTCTTCATGATTTGCAGTACACATACACATGGTCAGATTCTGTTCTCCAACAGTGATAACGTCAAATCAACTAAACAAGATTTTAGAAAGCCAAGATATAACACCATCCAATAAACTGTAATTAATCAAAAAATGGTGAAAGTCACCATTCTTTGGTCATTTTGCTCCAGGGCAGAAAGTCTATAATGTAGCGATAGGGTCTTAAAACATGGCCCTGTAGTGGAAGGGAAAAGATAATATCAAGTTAAAGCAAATGTTAACTGCTGTCCAGCAAACCATTTCTTAGGCTGCAAATACCAGATGAATTTGGGATTGCAGTCATTTATATCAAGGAGACTAGTTTGGGTAGCAGGGTGGGTGGATTTGCTTGTGAGTACATAATGCAATGTCCACCATGCTGTAAATCTATGTAGCTCCAATGAAATTTGGAAAATAGCAGCAGCTGAATTTCTGACCCTTAAACATGCCTTTTAGTGGACCTAATCACAAGGCCACAACTTTTAAATTAAAATATAAAGAAATAAACAGATGTGATCAAATGTTCTTTTCTCCTTATGTTGCGCATAATTGTTACTGTGAGTGCTGAATATAACATCCTTTGCTTGCTCATATTATCCACAGTAACAGAAGTCTTAACTCAGAACTTCCTGGCTCTTAGTAATTACTTCAATTTTTAATTTAGTGTGGCTTTCATCTGTTCTATTTTTATGGCTATTCAAAAATAAATCACAACAAAATCACAAAATTTGGGGGTTTAAGAGATGCTTGGCCTGCGCACTTGCCATGTCTGATGTAGTCCATAGTTCTGTTCTGGCCAAGGTACATTATTCTTGCAGACAGAGGACCCCACAAACCAGTACAGTTCCCCTTAAGTTTTTCCAAAGGAGTATGAAGCTTAATATAAATGGCATCAGAAGAGTAAGACAGCAATAATGTGTTACTTGCAAAATTTTTTTTTCGGTTTACAAACAAGTAAGTAGTTATTCATGATCTAATTAATAGGTTGAATATGACCAACATATCCAGGTAACAGTAACAATTTACTATGGACATAATTAGCTTCTAGCAGATAGGTTTTTACTAAAAAGTTAATCTCTGATTATTTTGACAGATCCTAAACATGTGCTACAAATAACTGAAAAGATAAAAGATAATACAGAAGCCAGCATGTAATCTAGATGAGATGCAATGTGTACTTATTTTTATAATACCTTTCTTAATCCTCCCATGTACAGCATATTATTCTCTTATCAATTCAAACATGAAAATAAAAGCAGATGCTATCTGTAGATTTATTAGGTTACCAACCCAAGGAACATGTCTTTTCTATGGGAGAAGAAGCTGTGTAAACCAACCCATGAACATTCAGCTCAATAGGGAAGATCTCATATGCAGCAGTATTGCCACATTACTCCACTATGTTCTTAACTAGTTATATAATTGAGAATGAAGTAATGTCATAACAATGTGATACTTACACTAGCATATTCTCAGCCACACAGACTTTTTTATAAACTTCAACGGATTGAACAAATTCCTACAGGTTCCCTACAAGAACCACTTTACGCACTTTTTTAAGGCTTTTATCTCTGGGCTGAAATAAAGCAGCTAATGAATAATGCAGTGTTATATTGTGTAAGTTTAGGGAGTAAAGGATCTTCAGCAAAGTGAAGCTGAAGAGGAATTTTGGTAGACAAAATATGTGGCCATTTATTTTAACATCAAAACCACTTCATACAGCATTTGGATTTCCAGAAGAAATATCCCATTCAAGTTTAAATCAGACCTTCTCTAATTTGACATAGTATAGTGGACAGCATAGTAGTCCAAAGTGATGTCCAAAGTAAAGCCTAACTTTAATCCACCGAGTCATATCAGAGTGTTTCTAGGAAGTATGGCACTGATGTATGGGTGAAATACTACCATCACAATAACTAAATCTAGTACAAAATTCAGGTCCCAAGATCCATCTCATAAACCGTAAGGTGCTTGGGAAAAAAAATTCTACTGCCATGTAAAATGGTACAGGGGCATCAAGTCTCCCAAATGTTTGCAATAGATGTTGAAATTAGACATTGAAAAGAGAAAAGTGCAGTAATAACAATGAAGCTAGTAAACCAAATATGAAGGGCTTTTCCTATATAAGAAGATGTTCTTTGTTTATTTTAGACAGTCATTTTGATTTCATTCTAAGTTAGATCAACTTAATTAGAGGCTGCAGACGGAAGTAGATACTTAAAAAAAACCCACTATTTATTGACAAATCTTTTTGAAGTATTGATTTCATCTTGCTAGAATGCTGGTTGCTATCACAGCCAGTAACTTGCAGTATTAAATTGATACATTTGTCAATAATCTCATCTGAAAAATCTGATTAAAAAATAAATGACACAAGAGCTGTTCTGTTAACATGAATTTCTTTCAAACACACTCAGATTGCTCTCCAATAGCAGTCATTCAACCAGGTGGCACTATTCAACTCCTTGAGCTAAATTCTCATGACATTAACTGTATTATTATTCCAGAAAAAAACTCTGCCTTACATGAACATGTTTCCAGATTAATTCCAGTTTTTATGCAATTGACTTCAGAATAATAATGGTAGTAACATTCAACATTATCTGCAGGACACAAAAGGAAGCTTTCCACCCTACATATATAACTGGTAAAGCCTTAGTTAATGTGTCCTTCAGCCGTGCACTTCAGGAAATGTGGGCCAGCTGGAGAGAGTCCAAGGAAGAAAGAGAGTAACAGGCGATTAGGGAACATGACCTATGAGGGACAACTTAAAAAACAGGTGTTATTTTGAAGGAAGAAAAGAAGTCTGAGGAGTGACAAAATAATGATATTTTAATATTTAACAGGTTGATGCAAAAAGAAACAAAAATCTGATTGCTCTGTCCAGTATGAACTCGGCAATAAGTAATAGGCTTAAACTGCAGTAAGTGACATTTAAGGCAAATATTGTTGAGATTTTCCTTATGGTAAAGTAATCAAATATTTTAAATAAATTGCTATGAAGACACTGCAGTCTTCACTGCATTAAACACATACATGCCAAAAATGATATATATAAAACTGATCTTGCTTGTGGGGCAGGGAATAAGACTACATGACCGCTTATGCTTCTCTCTAGTCCTTTTTTTTGTTTCCCTGTTAATTTTAGGCTATCAAGATATCTGTAATAAAGTGAGCCTTTTTTCTATAAGGGCTCCATGATCAGGCCCTAAATCTTTCATGCTGTTGATAAGCATGTTGATCAGAAGGGTAATGCTTGTAAAACTGGAATGTGAAATCCCTCACCTCACATGTCAGTAAAAATCTCCCACTTAAAAATTACCTTGTGATCTTTTTTCCTGCCAAGATCCCAGCTGCATCAGAAACTGCATGGTGATTTGCTAGTGGACTTTGTTTCCCGAGTGGTGACTTACTGCTGTCTGTAACAAAAATGAAGTGCATGATGTAGTCAAAAAGCCATAAACTCCTACAAGCAAAAGCCACAATCATATTTCTTTTACTATTGTCTGTTTCTGATATAGTTTAGTTTGCTCCTTTATGTTTTTTCAAATCCTGAAATTCATAAATCATTACAAGATCAGTCGTTCTCTTAAGTATACAAATGATCTGTATACTGCAGTTATTAGACTATCCATGCCCAAAGAGAAAGCGATCTTTGACTGCATTATTTTTATTTTAGAACAAACTCTGTTTGAGCACACACTGTGTACACGTACCTCTTCTGACAAGTTATCTAAGCATAGATTAACACTGGCAGCTGAATTCTGCACAGACAAGAAACACAGTATTTTGAGAACAAAAAGGATATCATAGTATATTAGCTAATACAAAACGTTATTTTCTATTTTCCCCAGTCAGCCTTCTTGTTGTCTTCCTAGTTCTAGACAAGCATTCATTCTGACTGAAGAATGGTTTAATAACTAGGATATCAGTAATACGGTGGCTTTGGATTGAATAAACTAATAAAAACGTATGGGTCAGGTTACCTTCACTGACCCATTGCTTTGTACTGCACGGGTGCTGCAGGACCCTGGCCACGTGTAACTAAGAATCCCTTCAGCAATGCCCAAAACCTCTCTGCTGGTTTAACCCGTTCTCATGTTACTTTCTCAGTCGCAGCGCTGGAGGTGTGGCAGGACCACTGCTGCGCTCACTTCTTCTCTCCACTGACCTCTGATTTCTTTGTGGTCATTGCTGGCAGTACAGGTAACAACTGTTCCTGTCTCAAGCTCTTGTAAACTGAGGCTGGGGCAAAAGGTGTGCAAAACCTGTCCTGCAGCTGTCCCGCTTAGGTGTGCAGATTCCTGCAGAGAAGAGAATCTGTTTCTTATTTCTAACTGTTATTGCCAGAGATTGCAAATGACATCAGTGAATCTGTAAAGACTGACTTCCTAGTTTCCGCTGATTCTCTTGCTCTTGCAATGCACGATCGTCCCTCCAAATTCTTCAGCAGTTTACAGACCTTTCCTTTTACCACTAAGATTGCTATCACTTACCCCCTGCAGGAACAGGTAATTCCCTCTGTCCATCATTTGCAGCCTGTTAGGCCTTATAGTTCCTCAAATATATTTTTCCTTAACTGGACTCCTTACCTTGCTCCTTCCATAGTCACTTGTGCAAAAAGAGGGCAGAGATGGTACAAAATGTTGTCGAGTGAGAGCTGGGTAGGCAGATGGTGAAGTTTACACATACTCTGTACAGATGTAGATGACAAACACTGAGGCCAAGGCAACTGCCAGTCCCAGCCAGCCAGCATGAATTTATCAGAAGGGAGAAGGAGATAACAACGTTAGCCTCTCTCTCCTCAGCCGCAGTGGGTATTGTAGTCAGCCCTGGTCACTGTGACACTCACGCAGCACCCCTCTTCCTGCAGCATTCAGGGTAGGGCTGGGTCTGCACTATCACGTACATCATGTCCGTTCTCATATTGTGCCCCTTGCCTGAATCAACAGCTGGGATCTGTGCCCTAATTCCTTATTAAAATATCTTTCATTTTCTCTGCCAGTTATTCCTACAATTAAAACACTGAATAGAGCTATCCATCTAGGTTTTACATCTTTCTCATGACTACAGTTTCTAGAACTCATTTCAGCTAACCCGAGGATCAGCTAACCATTTCTCTTGAAAACATTTCTAAAGTGCCCTGCTATATCCCCAGTGGGCTAGCAACTAAATACATGCATCAAAAATACTGCCCGTCTCAAAGAATTTGGAGTCCAAAACATATTACAACATGACGAAGCAACAGCTGGAGATAAATTTTTTCATCTCTTGTCTGTAAAGCAGTGAGAATAAATTAAATGTAATATAGATGACAATGCAAAGGAAATTTACTCTCCTAAATTATTCTATAGAAATTTTCTTTCTAAAGTACTGAAGCAAAAATATATCTGTAACACCTATGGTAACCATGGCGATTATACCAGGCAACATGCATAATGACTCAAAATGTGGCATCAGACAAATGTTCTTTGTCATGACTGGATTGCTATAAAGAAGTAGATTTCCCTTAAATGATTTGCAGAACCAAGATACATGTGGTTAATTTCTTAACCCTTTTTTGCAAGGGGGGGAAGAGGAAGTGTCAGCATTGTGGTATGGGCAGCAGATTAATACTATGTTCTGTTTAAAAAGATCCATCTTCTCAGGTTCTTGGTAATCTGAACTCATAGATGTGATTTGCTGAAAAGGTTTAACTTTTGTGAATAGTCACATCAGAGCAACTGGTCCCACCATATTGCCTGCACAACATGAAAGATGGCTACGGCGACATGTAATTAAAGATTAAAAAGGAAACAGTCCTAATTAATTTCTACTTGACTTTTTTAGGACTATGGACAAATGCACAAAATGTATCTCAAAAACAATTCATGCATAATCCCAGAAATACTAAGATTTGGGCAATTTCTTTTAAGTATTATCTATAAAACAACCTTCTTTCACATTCAGTAATATTTTTCCTCTGTTTATCCCTTTTCTGCATGGCATCAAATTGTCAGTGGCTCTCAGTCTGACAGCTTCTAATGCAGAATGAATATTGATGCAGATCTTAATTTCATGCAGTCTAGAAAACAGGGGGAGGAACTACTTTCCCAATAAACCAACAAACGTGAAAAGCAAAAGTCACTTCTTTCGGATCTAAGAGGTCAACTGAAATCTGGTGTTTTGCAGTTGTTTGAATTAGGGGGAGAAACCAACGATGATGTCATGATGATGTCAATCCTATTTAATTACAAAGAATGTAGAAAATTTGGTTTCCTTCAAGACAGAATCAAAAGGTGTTTCCTTTGCATGCAGCTCTCAAGCTCTCTGCTCTTCTCAGAGCCACATTCCTGTCTTTTTTTTTCCCAGTGCTTGTTATTTCTTCTCCCAACCTTGAAATCACAGATTATAGCACATCTCTTTGGAGCACAGCCTTGGTTCCTCCTCCACCTTCTTACTTTGTCAACAGACTATTGTTTCACCTACAACTTCTGTAAAGCTGGACTGCTGTTTCTAGAGGAGAAAGAATTTTACCCAGTATATTCACTTGTAGCTTCAGGGTGTGGAATTAAAATCGGTCAAACTTTCTAAACATTTAAATCTAGGAAAATTAATTGAATTTAAGCCCCCCTCCCCCCGCGCAGTCACGCAGGAGACTCCCGGCCGAGCCGCCCCGCGCCGCGCGGCCACCTCAGCACCAACCGCCGCTCCCGCCCCTCCCCCGCCGCGACGCCCCATTGGCCCCGGAGCGCCACGTGACAGGGCAGGGCGGGAGGAGGGGGCGGTGCCGGGGGAGCGGGCGCGCGCTCTCGCGGGGAGCCGGGCCCGGCGGGAGCGGCGCCGACGAGGGCGGAAGTGCGCGGCGGGGGCGCGCGGGCGGCGGCACCCCAATGAGAGCGCAGGGGGCGGCGGCGGAGCGCGGAGCCGGGGCTTAGCGCCCAGGTGAGAGGCGGGAGGGACGCGCCGCGCCCTTCACGGTGCCCGGGTGGGTGGGGGGCTCGGCAGGGCCGGACCGGACCGGGGCGGGGGGAGCCGCCGGCGCGGCCCAGCCCGGCTGGTGGCGTCGGGTCCCGCCGCGGCCCGGGGGGGTCCCGCCCGGCCGGGGCTGCGCCCGCGCCCCGTCGTGAGCCCCTTCGGCCGGGGCGGCGGGTCCTGCCCTTCCGCGGCGGGGAGGCGCCCCGGCGGGAGCGGGGCCCCGCACGCCGGCCGGCGGGTGCCGGGTCCGCACGCGGGGGCGGCGCGGGCGGCGGTGAGGAGAGCGGAGGGGCCGCTGGCAGCTCGGCGTGCTGCCTGGCGCCGCGCGGGGCGAGGCTCTGCCGGCGGCGCCCCCCGAGTGGCCCCCGCTGCGCCCCGCGGCGTGGGGGCCGGGGGAGCCGTGGGGCGGTGCGTGGCGGCTGCGGGGCTCGGGGAGGAGAGGCGAGGCCGGCCTTGAGCGCCCGCTTTCCCCTGGCTGCCCGGCGGTGAGTGATACCGCCTCCTCTCTGCGGGACAAGTGCGGGACGGGAGATGCCATCGGCCTCCGCTGGACTGGAAGTTTCTGAGGGATCTCGTCCTATCTGGCCTGGTTGCTGCAGACTGATGGGGCTGTTCGTTCTCCCCGCAGCCTCACCTGTGCGCATCTCAGAGGAGGAGAAAGGTGGTGCCTCAGTGGGGCCTTACCTGGAGAAGGGCTGGGGAGGAGAGGTTTGGTGAGGAAGCAGTCCCGTCATGCTTCCTGCGTGGTTTGTGGAGGCCTAGCTGGGTCTTCTGGAGTCCTGGTGAATCAGTTATGATCCTACAGTATGAGATTTAATCAAGCCTGACTACTACTGGATGTTTTACTGGTGGAAACAGAGCAAGGAGACTGTACCCCTACGAGGACCAGCCTTGCCTTTTCACTGCTCAAAGCAATATGGGTAGCTCTTAGTTTGCTAAGCTATCCAGATGCTACTTTCTTGGCTCTGAGACTCTTGTCCCTCTTGTGAGGGGGAGGGAAGTGCCTGTCTATACAAGAGCATCCTTGGAGGCATGCCTTTCAGGAAGTATGTTGTCTTTTTAGGTATCTTAAGTATTTATTTATTTCTCTCTCTTCCTGCCCCCAGTCTCCCAGTACTAAAGCTCTCAAAACTGAGAGAAGGGACTCACAGGTGTGGATGAAACTTGTAGTTGTTCTTGCAAGTGGACTTCCTTGATGGCTGAAAGTAACTTTATAAAAAGAGGAGAAAAAAAAAAATAAAGCAACAACACAGTCTTACTTGGCAATAGACTCTTTACAGCTTATTTGCTTGTAGCAGAGTTGCCAAAACAGCATTATTTACTGTTTTAATCACTTCTGGGTCCTGAACTCTGAACTTTAGATTTCATTTATGATCAGATCATATAAACTTCCTATGGTAAAGATTTTTGCATTCACTTCCTGTATTAAACTGTTAATAGGAGCTGTCTGAAAGCTTTTCTGTTCCTTAAATAGTAGTTTACTGTACTAGATCTTAGTAAATTTTTTGTTGTACACCTCTTGAAGAGAGAACTTGATTGTTTTGTATGAGAAGCATGCATGGAGAGAAGTGAAGCTCACCTACTTTCAGTAGTGTTATGTACATGCTGCAGAGGAATGTCTAGTTTGAAGATTTAACTGGAACACTTTACAAAAACTCCCACTGAAAGCTTAATTTGACTGGACAATACCCTTTTCGGGTTACCCTTCAAAATTCTCAAACCTATCTCTAATTGTCAGTGCAGTGGTGCTGAATATCTGGATGAAAGAGTAGTTGAGGCATTTTGATCAAATCAAGGCAGTAATGATGGGACACTGCCTAGATAACTCTTATTTTATTCAGGATAATGTAGAGATTATAGAATCTAATGCCTCTTTCAGGCTCTAAGTTCTCTTCAGGTGAAGCCTTACTAATTAAGCCCCAAATGCACCTGTTATTGTACCAAATGCTGCATAAAACAGCCTGCTTCTCTGGGCAGTGTTGGGATTGAGGCTTCACAGGCAGCAGAGCTGACCTGCAAACAGAGCATAAGTGGCCAAGTGATGTAGCAGAACAAGCCCTAACATCATGTTTAAGTATCTGCACAGTAATCTTAGTCTGATTTTATTCTGTTCCTTTGTAAAGTCTATCCACTTTCTGCTCAGTGGATGCTTCTGCTGTGATAAGGAATTATCAAGTTAAGTTTAAACTAGATTCAAACTCCACTTGACTGACTGCTGATTAAGTGATTTGCTTCCTGTTAAATAATGAATTCATCTTAATTAATGGCTCCTCATAGTAGAGGTACTGAAGGAGCCTGTTTCTCATGACAGCTGTGCAGCTAGTAAGCACTCATGGGGATGCAAGTGCCTAGTGGTATTAAGACAAGTAAATGGTTTGAAGGCAGTAGGCTTCTTGTGCCTGGAGCAAAGAGCTCGGAACAACAGAGGATGGGAGCAGTGTCCTTTCGGGGCCTGAGTGAAAGGCAGTGGTTGGGCTGGAGACAGAAGCAGGTGAATGTGGGTCTGATGTGTTTGCTGCTTCCTGCACTTTGCTGCGTGCATGCCTGCAAGTAACTTTTGCATGGCTGATTTATGAAAGGTGCAGATCCCTTTTGTCAGCTAGGTTAGATAGGAGCTGCATTCTCCAACCCTTTCTACCTTGACTTGAAAGTACTGTTCTGCAGGTAGAAGAACTTCAGTTCTTAGGTTTTCTTGTTTTTCCCTTGTCTCTAGAAGCTATTCTTTAGCACCATCAAGTAGCGATGATATGGTTCTCTGGCTTGTTCCCAGCTGTCGGATGGAGCAAGGATGTTAGCAGTCTTGACTGTTTACACTCTTCTGGTGGTTTTGTGATACAGTTGATACCCAGCTCTTCATAAGAGGTTACAGAGCAGATGTTAAAAACTGTTAATGGTTGCCAAGGAGCAGTCACTTTTTATGTGGTTCCTTTTGGCCCACTAAACAGGACTAAATAACTTTCTTCAGTGCCTACCCCAGAAATATCAAGCTGTCTTGTCATTTAAGCAGGTTAAGTTTATATTCCTCTTGCTTTGTCTCTTCATGTTCTTCCAAATACTGCTTTAATAATATCTGTTTTGTCTCTTGTGCTTGAAATATGGAAATGAGCGTCTTCCAAGACCTGTCAAAACAAGAGTCATGAAGTCATGTAATCTGAGAATGTTATTTAGTCTGCTGTGTAAGTAGCTACTTGAGTCTTTTCACGGTGATGGGGTGCTTGCTTAGAGCAGTCACTGTCAACTGTTTTACATGAACCTTTAGCCCATAGCCTTTCTGAGGGTTGCAGAAGTGGTTAAGAAGGGTCCGAATGGTTGTCGGTTATTGGAATATGAAACTTAATGGAAATGCAGATCCTCTTAGCAAGCTTTGCTAGCTTTCAAGTCAAAGGCTGGAACATCAGTCCTGGGATTACGAACACTTTTTAAAGCCTCAAGTCTGTCAACTGTCACTTTATGAATTGGTGTGTTGCTGTCAGTTGACATGATTTATGTAAAGTATTTCAGGCCACTAAAAGTGTAATTAAACTGGAGTTTTTAATACATTCCTCTTAAATTTGGACTGTGGCAAAACTAATCTGAAGCTGAAGTGCAGGTTGGAAAACTAAAAACATGCTGAATTACCTAGATGTTCTCACTTTTGTTTCTAGATCTTTCTTCATGGATCTTTACTTTGAGCAGAAAACAGGTCATTTTTCAGAAGTCTATTGGAGGACCAGATATCGCCCGAACTGTGGGCAGGGCTTCTGCTCATGTAGTTGGCCAGGTTAAAGAATGTTTTAGATTTAAATGTAATATTGATGACAAAGGCTTTGCAAGCTAGCAGCTTAAATCACGAAGAATTTTATCCTTACCTCAGTGATAGAATTATTAGAGGGTTACACTCAAAACATGATGAAGCACTTCAGGTAGCTCCTATCCTGAACTTCGGAAAGAAACATCTGATCTCTGGACTGCATGTCGCAGAACACTTGCGAAGTATATGGCTTTTTGTAAGCAGTTGTTTAAGATGAGTGCTACATTGCTCAGTAGGGCACTGTCTTGGGCAGCACTCCAAGGCAGGTGGTGTGTTCAGATCGAGTTCCATTCCAGTTGCCTCAGCTCTCCAGAAGAGATGCTGTTTTGGTAACTGGGGAAGCTGCTCCCAGATTAGAAGAAAATAACTCTAAAGTATGAAGTAATCTTTGATACAGCCTTTCTGCTAAACATCTGCTGCAGTAGGAAGCTCCTCCTCCTCCCCCCCCATGATGCTACTCTTTTGCTTTTTTTTTTTTTTTGGGGGGGGGGTGCTTATTGTAAGATCCCATTCTCAGTAGGTAAGGAATTCTCGTTAGTGTTGACACCAAGAAGTCTGGCCGACTTTTGTAGCAGCCTTCCAATTGCATCTACTATATCATAAAAGCCAAAAAACTTAAGTAAATGTATTTTCAAAGACCTGAATATGTGCTTGAAACCCGTGGGGTATTTTTCATTCTGTCTATTCCAATCTGCTACATTCATTTTGGTAGTTCAACACAATTTAGATAGTAAATCTTTGTTAGGCTTGCAGTTTTGTTTTAATTTATATAAGTATGTTACCTAATCATAAGTCAAACCATAATCAAACAAGACTTTATGGACTGAGTGAGTTACGAAGCTGGAATGGAAAGCTACTTTAATTCAGACAAGTGATATTAGACATAAGTAAGGCTGACTAGCACTAATAGTGTGCATATTTTTCTCTCTTCATTTAGTGTGTACAACACGGAGCAACACAAAGCAGTGATTTAGTCCAACTCTTCTCCTTCGATGTTCACAACTGCCTTGTAATAGTGGCTTTCCCCGTCTTGTGAACATGCCTGCTATTATGCTTTTGTAAATGCTGGTCAGGATTCCTAGCTGACTAACTAGTTCAGTGGTAGTCTTGAAGGATAAATTTCTAGGTCTGCTGCACTTCTTGTGCTAGTGGTCAGAATACGTGTTGTACTTTCAAAAGCTCCCTGCAAATAAGATGTGTAGAAACTCTGCTGGTGCATAGACTTGGAATCATAGAATTGCTGAGGTTGGAAGATGCTTCTGCAGATCATCTAGTCCAAACCCCCTCAATTCAGGGACAATTAGAGCAGGTTGCTCAGGACCTTGTCCAGGTGGGTTTTGAATATCTCCAAGGATGGAAACTGCACATCCTCTCTGGGCAACCTGTTCCAGTGTTCAATCACCCTTGCAGGAAAAAAATTCTTATGTTTAAATGGAATTGCCTGGTTTTTAATTTGTGCCCATTGCCTCTTGTCCTGTCACTGGATGTGCCTGAGAAGAGTCTGGCTCTGTCTTCACAACCTCCAGTATCTATAGTCATTAATAAGATTCCTCTGAGCCTTCTCTTCTCCAAGGTGAACAATTCCAGCTCTCTTGGTCTCTCATCGTATGTCAGATACTCCAGTCCCTTAACCATCTTTGTGGCCCTTTGTTGAACTTGCTCCAGTATGTCCACATCTCTTGTCCAGTTCTGGGCTCCCCAGTACACAGCACTCCAGATGTGGTCTTGCCAGTACTAAGCAGAAGAGAAGGATCACCCCCTCTCAACTTGCTGGCAATGCTCCTCCTAATGCAGCCCAGGAGGCTTTTGGCTTCCTTTGTCTCAAGGGCGCACTACTGGCTCATGGTCAACTTGTCAGGACCCCCAGGTCCTTTTCCGCAAACGCTGCTTTTCAGCTGATCAGTCCCCAGTGTGTATTGCTGGGTGGGTTATTCCTCCCCAGATGCATGACTCGGCGCTGCCCTCTGCTGAACATCATGAGGTTTCTGTTGGCTAACTTCCCCAGTTTGTCACGGTGTCTCTTGTCAGATCACATCAGTGTGCCTGATTGAGGGAGTCTGATACAGCTTAATGACTCATGCATCTGTGAACCGTTGAATTAGATGCTTAAAATAGTCTAAGTCCTTTTAGAGACTACAGGGGGACAATTCCCCAGTGCCCATGGGGAGGTGTGATTCTGTGGTTAAGGCTAAACTCGTGGAGGAGGGGGCTGAATACTCCATCAAACACAAGCAGATCTGTAAGAGTGGCTTACATCACCACAAGTGGAGATGTGAACATGGCACACTAATTTCAGTTTGGGAGCAAAGGATGCTTGACAGGCAATTGCATGGTTAAAGACAACTTCTGTTGGTAGTATCTAAACCAAACTAAATGGAGCTGGGACTTCCAGTCTACCTCAGGAGTTCAGTGAACCGGGAAATTTAAAGACAAAGTTAGCATGGTCTAGCCAGATTGATCCTGTGGGGGAAACAGTGGTAGCAGCTTGTTGCCTTTTTGTCAACAGTGTCTTCTGCCTTATTGCAAGACTAACTGGCTAGCTCTGACAGCTAGGTGAGAAAAACAAAATGAGGGGAAGAAATTTGACACTTCATGAGAGCTGAAGAACTAAATACTGAAATTGCATAGTATGCTCATGGCTGAATATTTAATCACTAGAGTAAATTCACTGAATTTTTATTATTCACTGAATATTCATTGAATATAACATTCACTGAGTTTTTATTCACTAGAATTTACTAGATTATTAGTGACAACTTCCTTGTGAGTTATAGAGCTGCAGATTATCCACTGAAGTAATAACGAAGCCATGTTGTAAGCTCCTGCTGATGCAGTATTTGAAGATTAGATTTTTTTGTTGTTTTTTGAACTCTATTGTGCTGTTTCAGACACTGTAAGCTGAGAATTTGACTTGTTGGAGACATTTATTACATTCCCAGGGATTTGATTAAAATCGGCATGAGATTAATGTCTGAAGCATGACATTATCTCTTAGCAGTGCTCTTGCAGATCTGGTCTGTGCTATGTTTGAAAGATAAGCATGTCCATGCCCAAAGGAGCTTTCAAAGGGAAGCATCATTGAAATAAGTCAATGGGAGTTAGGCTTTTGTACAACTTAAATGAAACTCGGGCGGTTTTTAAACAATCTGGCATGAGCCTCATTGTCTCATGTGAGAAATGCTGTCTTAATTCATTTTAAGTGATTAGGCAATTAGGCAGCACTGCAAATAACTTCAATAACAAACTTCTAGCACAGAAATACTGATGAATGGTATTAACTCAATTTTCATGCTTGTATTAGATTTCTATCAGGTTTCCAGTCAAGTTTTCAAATAAGAGGAGTGTAGTTAGATTAACCTGTTTTGTAGTCTGTCTGCAAGTGTTTTCTGGGCATTAATGTTATACCAGGTGTATAAACATTAAAACTGGTTTCTACAGATGGTGTGCACCTCTGCAATGCTGCCATTCTATCAGAATCAATGTCAAAGGCCTTTAGAGATTGAACTTTTTGTTTTATAAGAATCTTACAAAACAGAGCCTCAGTTGTTGCAAAGCTTCTGTGGACTTGCAGGGAAGTATTTTCACCTCGATTAGGTAAGAACTAAAAAGTAAACTCAAAGCACTAGTTATGGAATACTCCCTCTTTTAGAGCTAAGTTATCTTACAAAGGCGTTCTCCAGTGGGGTAACATCTTAATGCTTAAAGAGGACAAGGACAGCCCTGTAAGTTTGTTGCCTTTGCCGTCTAGAAGAATGACTGCTTTTGGTAGTGGTGTTATGGGGACCAAACCACTTGGATACTAATCAAGAGGCCTAATTCTAGATTGTCTCCCTGGCTGCTGTTGTCTCCTCCTCATGTATTCATTGGTGTCACTGGAGCTGATGCTGCATCCAGGACAGAAATTCAAGCTTCCAAATAGTGATAAGCTGCTGAATGCACAGAGCGTCTTGTTAGGTCTCTCTGTGTCTTGTTATGAGTTAAGAATTGTCTTCTGCTTTCTAGCAGCATGAATACAATCAATGTTACAGCTGACTTGTTAACATTGCAGGTGTTATGGTATTCTTCCCTAGAAAGTTGATGTAGGCTGGAGTTCTGGCAGTTTTTCCACCACTGCTTTGTTTCTTTTTTCTGACTGATTAGGATTTATAAAGAATCTTGTATATAACCTATAGGGAATGTTGCTGATAATTGCCAACTTATCTCCTTTCTCTTTGAGGAGGTCTGAGTAGAGATGACTTACTTGTGACTATAGGGGTACAGCGTTCTGTAGACCATTTTTACGCATCATCCTAAAACGAGTTCACTTTTGGATAGTATGGGTCAGTAGATCAAATGGAGCAGCAGTGCAGACAACCATTTGCTTCTCTTCCTACAGGTATTTCTACTGCTTTGTATGTATTCGGCATACATGAACCAGCTAGTACAAAAGCATGTGAATTAATGACATTTGCTTAGAACCTCTTACACAGATGACTAGCAAATAGCAGTTTTACAAATGCATTAATGCACAATGAAGTTGCTGCCTTTCTGCTTAATGGGCTCAGTTTTGAGATTTGTTGTGTTCTCTTCTAGCAAGAATCAGCTCAGTCTGGTAGCATAGTTGAAGCTGGTAAAGAATTGAAAAGGCTTTTGTTCTGTTCTCTTAGTCTCTTTAATTGATGCTGCCTTCTATGATTTCTCCCTTTGTTGGCTGAATGGTCTTCATATTTATAAAGACTTTAAAAACCCACCAGGCACTACTTTATTGAACTGGGAAGTGGAGATGCCTACCTAAACACTTTGTGCCTCTGGCAAAAATAAAATTTGCATTTCATTAGTTATTCTATATAGCTCTAGGTACCTCAAGATCAAAGTGAAGTAACAAAAACAAAGCTTATATTCTAATGTCTGTAATCAAGTTCTGCTTAAGATACTTTACAAGGCTTTGTGGACATGTGACTACAGTATTGCAAAATGGTACTGTATTGTGACTGCATGCAATGATACAACTGTTATCTGGCTCTTAATACCCTTATATCACGGCGAAATGGCTTTGCAACCTTAGTTAGTCAGGTGTAGACATAAAATTTTTGTGATACTACAGTGCCTTAGAAGTACTACATAAGAGGAGTCCTTTCTCTTTGCTTAGCTACTGATCCGAAACAAGTAATTCAGATATTTTTCCTCACTTTAAGGAAAATATTTCAGTGTAAAACCTAGACAAGTGTGATATTAAAATCTGTGTCAATACTTGAGTTCAATACAAGATCTGACTTCGGTTTGAAGGGTTATTTTAAACTGCTGCTCATCTGATGCTTGGACTGACCATGGGCTGAGCCCTTCCAATGACTAAATCTGTGAAGGCTTGTTTGTTCAAATATGCAACTTTAGTGCAGACTAATACTTGGATAGGATTTAATTCCAATTATCTGCTGATGTGAAGGCAATTCTAACCAAGGTTATTATCTTGAGGTTGCTAACAAATAAGATGTCTATTTACCTTTTAGTCGTCTATTGAATGATGCGAGAGGGCATATTTCAAATTGTATCTATTAAGTAAATGCTTGCTGCTGTCAGACTTGCCTTCTAAATGCTAATGATGCATCTTTCTGAGAACTCATAAGCCAAGTTGGGCTGTGCTTAACAGAGGATGGTAGAGGGCAACGTAGTGACTAGAGAGAAGGTATGTCAATTAAAATAGAACACTTGTGACCCAGACTTGAGGACAGCCTTAAAGCGAGGTTGTCCAAGTCTATAACCTGTTCCAAAGAATAAAGCACTAGCATGTCATGTGTCACTAGTGTAATGATCATTTAGATTAGCAATGTATTTCAGTCTCATGTTCTTCAAGATCTTATTCTACATAGCTGCTCTGGGTACATGTGTGTTAGATCCTGGAAGTCCTTGTATAAGAAGTCTGTTGTTCTAAAGATCACTTGCTGTGTTCTTATTAAACTACTTTAAAATGGCTGTGGAGAAGCGACGACAGCTTTGTTGCGTGCGAATGTGTGGTGTAGTGAAAAGTTAGAGAAAGAAGATGTAGGATCACTATTAGGATGACATCTAATGGCTAGATAGCTGATCCTATTGATAGGATTAGAGAGAATATTTTAGTGTGAATTCTGGGCCCAGCATGGCATGCGTGCTTCCTTATGGATGCGTGTAGGGAAGATTCCTGACTGCAAGTAAGTTCAAATATTTCATGCAGTTTGTGAGGAACAGAGTGATGCAGTTTTATAATTGAGTGAGATGCTTTTATGCAGTCTATCTTATGCTCAAGAAAAGCAAGTCTTGGGGACTGTCCTGCATACAAGCTCAGCATGAGCTGTGCTAGTACTGGCAGCACTTAGTCATCTGCCTCTGGAAGCTAGCGCTCAAATCATATTAAGCTGAAGTACAGCTCCTGAATTACTACTCTTCCTCAGCCTGTACTTACCCTTTTGCTTTCCCAGTAGGTGGGAAATAATCATAGTCTGGTTTCAGGTTCTGTTTTTATCTTCAACTATTACGTTGTAAACCTATTTCTCGTGTCTCCTTTAACAAGCAGTGTAAGCCCAAGCAGTATGTCTGCTGCTAGAGTAGCTATGACAACCAGCTTATTTAAACTAAATGTACATAGCATTCTGTCTTGTGTGGAATTAGTACATAATTCTAACTCATTGGAACTAGTGTAATGTAAACTTATAACTTTCAAGTGAATCGGGGAAATAAACTACTTACACCTTGGTCTGTTTCTGTAACACTTAAGGGCACTGCTGTTCCCACCTCAACAAGGATCCAGTCTATAGAGTATCTCCTGCATATATACAGAATAAGCAAGTTCCTTGCCCTGGATACTTTTTTACAGCCTCAAGGGAAAAAATAATTCTTAACCTGCCAAATCCATTTCTACAGCCTGCAGCCCGGTGTTCCGATCTGTGCAACTTCAAGACTGCTAATAGCTCTAGTACAGGTAGAGGGCATGTCTAATTGCCATGAGCAAATCTCAGGCTTTGGTTTCACGCTGGTGTTCTGCCTCTGTTCTGCAGCAGGGCATCGGCTCAGTTGTGCCAACCCGCGTGTCTAGGGAGCACAGCTTGGACAGGCTCAGGGAACTTGCCTCTTCCTGCAGCAGTGTTGGTTAACCTCTAGGCTGCTCTAGCCCCACCTTCTTTGGCCTCAGCTGCACAGCCCGATTTCCTTTCCTTCCCTCCCCTCAGCACTGGCACAGAGGCATGGGCCTTGCCAATCTGACTGGCAGACCTGGTCAGCCAAACTGGCTGGCTCTCCTGCAGGAGGACATGGCCTTGAACAGCCAAGGACAGGGACTAAGGGAGAGGGGCCTGTGACAGCAGCACTGGGTGATAATAGGGGCCATGGAACTGCTCTTCCAATCTGCTCTACAAGACTTCTCAAGCAGAATGAGTTCCTTGATCTGGTTAAGTGTGGCCTAGTAAAAAAAAATCTCTTGGCACAGCAGAGAAGACAGAAAAACCTGGCAGTACATGGGGAAAGATGGAGGTATTCCTTAAGCAGGAGTTCCTACCAAGCACTTCATAATCTCTCCATTTAGTCTGAAAACCAGTAACTGGAGACAAGCCAAGATATAAGGTATTAGCAAAGCAAAGGATGATAGACTAGCACTTTTATTTTTAGTATGCATATTCTAAAACTTTTAGTAGCATTAAATGTCACTTTTAATCTCAAATGAACTTATTTTTATATTCAAGCTACCAGTTGGAGCATTTACAGTCCATTGAAAGCTAATGGAATTTCAGTACTTGAATATTTTCTGGATAACCTCAAAATAGCTGAGGAGCTCTTACAGTTCATAGCTCAGTGAGATTGTTAATTAGTTGTGTGATCTAGGGAATTTCTGACTGCATTCTTGAAGGCGTATCACAGAACCAAACACCCCAAAGCCTCTAATTCGTATTCTGGTAAGTGAGGATCACTAAACTATTGTTGTAAAAACAAACAAACAAAAAACTGCCCTCTCTGTGCTTGCATTTGATGACATCATATTTAAGTCTTTAATAGGTTGAATGCCCAGATTTTTTTTCTTTTTAAAAATAGGTATCAGAAGGGTTTAACAAAGCTCTTCTGTCAAGCTATTGGGCTAAGGGCTTCTAGAGTCCTGTATTAAAATCCAAAGAATGGCTGCTTTCAGTGGCAGGGTAGCAATGAAAAGAGATGCCTAAAGATATCAGCTGCACAGCAAGAGAACAAGGGCTGATCTCAGCAATTTTGAGCTGGTTTAGAGCTTTATTTCAGTTTTTTTGAATCTCAAACTTGGCAAAACTGGAAGCGATTCCAATTAGAGCCTTGGGAAGTGTCTAGAGCATTTTCTTACTATATTAATGGAATATTTGCTGGAAAATAGCACACTTAGTGAAGTGTTTTTTCTTCTCTCTGTGGATTTGGGAGGACTGTAGCAAAATGGGTTATTTCCTGATAAAGTGACAAGCACTGCTTCTCGCTCTCTTTTTTTCTTAAATGACTATACAACTGAGAGCCCTAATTGAGATGAAATAAAAAGGGATACAAAGGTATAATCCAGTTCAAAGTATGGATAGTCATTCAATAGTAGGCTCCCTGAATCTTGCCATTGGCTAAACTAAACTTATGCATAAGCTGAATGTTCTGGAAGCCATTTAACTGTTTGGGCCGAGGAGGAGAAGGTGGCAAAACTGGCAAATTGATGCTTAAATTTGGAGTTATGAAGCTGTTTGTAAAATAATGCCTTGAAGTGCTTGGTTTCTAGGGACCAGCCAAGAATAAAACAACATTTTCCTGGTTCCGTCACAGTAGGAGACCTTAGTTAACCTGCAGAGGCTGTGGTCTCAACAGGTAAGAAAAGGGAAGGCTGAAATAGTGGTTTAACTTAGGGTTAGATTCGTTATGTTGATGGTGGCATGGTTTGGTTGCAAAACCTATTGGTAGAATTAGTCCTGCTGGCTAAGTACAGATCTTCAGAAGTTAAAATCAAAACAGCATTTTAGTAACCACTGTGGCTTGATCATAGATCTTGCTGTGCTTCATGTGGCCAACTTCTCTGTTGGTATAGCCTACGTTTCTTGGTCTGAGGAGCATCTCTCACTTGCACCCCAAAATTCCTATGGTAAATATGGCTTTGTGTAACTTACTATCAAAAAGCACAGTTAACCAGTCCAGTGGCTTAAACTCTTTCAGCTAAACTAGATAAAGTGGATAGTTGCTTGTCACATCATCTTTAAGAAGTGACAATGTTGATGCTCTGACTTCAATTGCATCTAGCACTTTGTTTCAGAGCAGTGTGAACAGTAACCAGAGAAAAAAACGGAGAACTTCAAGCATGTTTTGCAGGTCACAACACTTGCCACAGCATTCAGCATGGTGTCATTAAACCTGAGGACAGAATAACAGATTGAATTGAAGATCTAACCATTAGCAAATTCTGCTCTTCCTGTCAGAGGAAGGGAAATCCCGAGTGTTTTTTTTTTTTTTTTTTTTTTTTCTCAGCAGGTAAAGAGCGATGTTGGAAAGGATGGATTTTTTTTTTATCACAGAATCGGATGGCTTGTCTGGAGGCTTGCTCAGAGCAGGCTTTTCTCCACTAACTTGTGCAGAAACACAACCTACTATCCTCTGATGAGGAAAGAGGATACTTAGCCTTAAGTATAAACTGAAGGGAACTGAATCGTGCTTTAATGGCAGCTACACTTATCTCAGGTTCCTCTAGACATTACTTCTTTTCCTGTGAAAGAGGTGGTTGGATTTCGCAAAACTTCTCTTCCTGTAAAGAACAGATGAGTTAAACAATGTCAACATCTTGACTGGCTCAAGGATACTTAATCTACAGAGTGGAGATAAACTGTTCCTTGCCTAATCAAAGATGGCTGGGGAGAGAGCTTCCATTTATGTTGTTAGGGAGTTTAACCTCAAGCAACTGTTGCATGCGAGAGCTTTGAACACTGGTATGCAAACAGTTTCTTGGACTGCAGAGGTGAAAATGCAAGTAAACACTAACTTCTCTTGTTGCTTAATTAGTGTTCATCTTAGTGTCCCTTACTGAATAGTGATGTGCTATTAGTCTAGTGTCCTGTAAACACAGGCATTTCTGCTGTGTTTCTGCACTGATACTGCCTATGTCGGTTCTGTGCCTTACTGTTCCATGTGGCTTGTTTTGTTCTGTACTATTTAGCTGCTCTGTGTTTCTGCTTCCATTTTACAGCTGGGTTGAGGCTACTTGCCCAGCCCTTTTTGAGGCTAGAAAGGGGGCTATGCTTCTCTGTCTCTCCCCAGTGTGTGAAGCTTCTAGGATTTTGGGATACAACAGTGGGGTTGTGCACTGAGTAGACTACCTTGTTCCACTGGCACCCCTTGGAGAGGGATTATATAGTATTGATACTCTAAAAGATTTGAATAGCACTAGTAGTTACTCTGCAGGAAACTGAATGTGAAGGTTAGTACCTTGACCACTAAGGCATCTTTAGGTGTGATAAAACTGTAAATATTTGTGTGCTGTCAGATGCTGTTGTTTAATAGTAAATTTTGGTTACAAGTTGTTAATACAGTATACAAAAATGAAGGCCAACTCTGCAGTCTTTTGCCAGTATTGAGGTGGGATGGACAAGGGAGGATTTTAATGTTCTCCCTGTTTTAATATTCTCTCTGAGAGTTTAGCTCTATGGAGAGCTTGTACTAATTCAAGTTGGACAGTGTTTTACCCCCAAAGGCAGTTTAATATGGCCAGGTAAACATGGTATCTGTATTGATAGGAGGGAGGAAGTTGCCATATTCTACTTAAGCTGTTAGTAAATCATCCTATATTGCCATTGCATAGTGCTTTTTTTAATGTAAAATCCAGAGTCTGTTCTGCATGTCTCGTACAGTTGATCTGTCTGATGTGGCAATGTCATAGACAATAGCATAAAGTTTGTGTCACAGGAAAAGTGCTAACTTGAAACCCTTGTGTTAGATCACACAGCAATTACAACAGCCTTAGGATGCTTGTTACAAGAACACTCAAGGGTAAAGAACAGTCACACTTGTGTTGAAAAGTCACTAAAGATCATTTGCCTTTCCCAAAATGCAGCTCATCTACTACTGTCAAAGCCAGACCTTTTTCCAGCTAGGACAAAATGAGTTGCTCTTCAGCTTCGTTAGAGCGTATTACTGAATACTGTGATACTACTGGACCACTTCAAGTCCCCAACTGTCTCATTGTGTAGTGGGTCTGTGGCTTCTATGCTTTGGGTGTCTACAATACATGCCCAAATAACCTGAATTCTACTTTATCCTACGTGGAGCATGTGGACCTTAAATATTTGAGGAAAGCTTCTCAGCCCCAAGTTCTGGCATTTGGATGCTGCCTGCTGTGTTCTCTTCCAGTTTTTCTACCCTCCCCTGGCAAGGACTTCTGTTCTTCCCCTTTGCCTCTCTGGTGACCAAGAGTTAAAAGTTAAGCTTGTAACTCTCTTCTGGTTTGGAGCCCCTGAAGTAATGGCTGAATTCACTAGTCAGCCCAGCCCAAATCCTTGTACTGTAGGAGGAGAATCTCTGAAAAGTTGGACTTGCCATATCCTGTTTGTATAACCTTCAGTTCTGTATTTGAGGAGTGTCCCGGACGAGAGAGATCTGTTGTATAAGAAAGTAGAAGGTTACCAGAGGAAAATGCCTGTCCTCTTACCAGTGTTTATCCTGGAATGAGCACTTAAAAGATGATTAACTTGCATTACTGTACCAAATGTTTGTAGCAAACAGGTGTGAGTAAAGTATTCTGCATGGTGTAATTCAGATGCTTGAAAATACTGTCCCGAGGGCATTTCTTGATTGTTGATGTGTTCGTTCTTGTGCAGTACGCACTAATTATACAAGTTCTGGAGCTGTTCTTTTTCAGAAGATCAAGTCATAACAAGGGGGGAGAACTTCACAGTAAGTGTGGTCAAACACCAGAACAGGCTGCCCAATGGTCATGGAATCTCCATTCTCAAGTCTCAATTGGACATAAATTAGATTGCTTAGGGCCGTCTGCTTGGAGGGAGCTATTTCAGCCAGACAACCTCCAGAGGTTGTTTCCAACCTAAAAAATTCTGTTGTGTGCTTTATGTCAACAGCTCCTTAGCCCCTACATGATTCTGTTTAGGACAGCTAGCTATCCTGAAGGCTTTTAGAAAGTAGTACTTTGACTTCTTCTGGAGGCTTCGTATTTCAGTCCAATAAAACTTGTGCAATATGGTGGTTGCAGTGTCTTTCTGGACTAAACATAGTCCATACTAAGGAGACTCCTGGTAGGCATGTGGTACTTAGTTTCTGTGCTTCTGGAATAATGGGTGCTGCTCTAAAGCCAGGCTGATATTGCCACTTTCCATAGCAAACACTCCCTGAATCATCCGCTGTTTCTGTTAGAGCGCACTGCCAGGATCTGAGTGGCTGGGCCCTTAGTTGTCCTGCTGTGAGGACGCAAGTGCCACCATCCTTGCATCTGCATTGTAGCAATCATGCATCTGGAGCTCACATGTTTGTTTATTCCTCAGTTTGGGGGTTCATGACTGGTGATGCATCTAGGCTGGGGATTTTTTGTGCATCATCAGTTACTTCTGCTTTTGTCCCCAGCCTATTGTTACAGAGCTGCTGTTCTGTGCTTATCAGGGTGTGGCAGCTGAGGCTTATCTAGTAGAGCTGCTGTTTCCAGCTACTCTCCCAAAATGCGGTAATACTTTTAAAACAGGTCTCCAGCACTTAAGTACTTGGTTTGCATGACACACAACAGAAAAAGGCTTGTTTAAATAGTAATTGTTTATGGAAGCTTACTCTGTAGGGCTTTGCAACATCAGGAGAAGAATGGGAACTGAGTGTTTCTTGCAGTTAAACAGGGATTTTTTTGAAAAAACAAGACTTGCATCATCAAAAGGCAGGAATGGCATGAAACAAATGCTAGTGCCATGTCATAAGACTTTCCACTAGAAGCTTCTGCAATTTGTTTCTGCCAGAATTTACTGTGTATCTCTGCTCCTCTCCTGTGTAGAGAGGAGATCAAAAGTCATCTTTCTACTTACAAGCAGATCTAAGATATAGCTCTACTTTTAGGTTGAAACTAAGCTTCATCAACACTAAATACTTTAGAAAAGTGTAAAGTCCTATAGCAAGAACTATAGAAAAAATTTTCTGTTGGAGCTAAAAGGAGTCTCTTTCCATGGGAAAACTTCTGTAGGTAGCAATCACAGAAGATGAATTTACAAATAAGAGCAGCTTGTTCAGCTAGTAGCTCCTTACTATACTCTCTCTCCTTATATTCTCTCCTTAGAAGCCTTTGGTGTCTGTATTAGTGGTACTGTTGTCAGAAATGGCAGGTATTTGTTCTAATACCTGGTTCCTACCTGTGTTTTAGACATCAGTGACATGGTTTGCTTCCTAATATATTGGAATGGCCCACTCCTCAGGGTTTTCATCTGGTCTTTTGCCAATAGTGAAATAGTTTGCCTTGTATTACAGTGATGTCATCACTAATGCCATGGGCAGTGACGGTTCTTCTTCTGTTTGCAGATCTGATTGGTTGCTTGGCACTTGGCATCTGTGGAGAACAAGACAATGGCTGCCAGCAAGAGCAAGAACCAGAGTTCCTTGGCCCTCCATAAAGTAATTATGGTTGGCAGTGGAGGTGTAGGCAAATCCGCACTCACTCTTCAGTTTATGTATGATGAGGTAAGTAGCCTTGGCTCAGCTACTCTAAAGCACAGTGCTACAGCTTACTAGACCTCCCTGGGGGGGGGAGCAGGGGGACTAAATGTAAGTAACCAGAGACCTGATGACCTGATTGGCCAGAGGAGGATGTAGGAGTCTGGGAAGGGTGCCCTCTGGGAAGGTCTTTGGCCAAGAATGATGAGATTGCTCATTAGTGAAGGAACACTGAACACTGTCTTCAGAAGACATGCAGAATATGAATGTGCTTGTCTGAGTGTGTATGGAGGCAGTTACCTGTTGGCATTGAACTTTATGTTGCCATTTCTTTTAGGCCAGTTAGGATGGAAGCTAGAGGTAAGCATTCTGGCTCACTGTGAGCCAGATAATGAAGCAGGCATGCTCATAACGTGATTTCTTCATTATTGGTGTGCAGGAGGCTCTATCTGACCATCCAGTTTCAAATACAAATGAATGCATGATCCTCTAGTTCAGAAGCTAGTACTCATTTGCAGGCAGTCCATTCATACTACAGTGACCCAAATACCTCAATGGGCTGCATCTCTGGGAAGGGACAGGGTGGGTAGAGCATGTGGTACCTATACTGAGATAATCCAGGGTGTCAGTTGCTTGCTGGAAACTGTCTTTTAACTTGAGTTTGGCATAAGGGATTCCGCAGCAAGGCTAGCTTGAGTGCACGAGCTTTTAGATGCAAGTCTTCTGGCATAAGCTTTAGCAAAGCCTGGGTCATCTTGCTTGGGCTTGTGGCACAGTCTTTAGATGTCCTGTGAGACAGAGAAAGGAGGTGGAAGGGTGAGGAGGCTCTATTGGACCTGAGTTGCCAGCACAGAACTACAAGCTGACCTAGCAGTGTCTTTGTGGGTCAGATCAACGTTTAATGCTCTATAACTATGTGCCTGCATAATCATGGAGCATTCTTTCATGCTCAGCAGTTGAATGCTGTCACCTGCACCTATTTAAACTTCAGATAGTTATACCTTAGATGCATTCAGAAGTGCTTTATTCTTGAAGTGGGAGATACAGATAATGATACCAGGTTGCCAATAGCTTATACCAGATGTACCTTTATCCCTTAAATTGTGCTGAGGTTGCTGAAGAGTGTTTCATATAGCAAGACAGTTTCTCTTGACTAGGCAGACTCTTTGATGTATTAAGTGCTTAAGTACTTTCCTTCTTATAGTAAAATTAAGTGATGTAACTTTAGTAGCTGACTGAACTATGGAAAGGCTTTGAGGAATTTAGGTGTCACTGAAGTGAAGAAGAAGGGGTATAGGAAAATAATGAGTGCCATTTGACAGTAACTCTAAAAACTAATCCCTGTCTTATTCTATTCAGTTTGTAGAAGACTATGAACCTACTAAGGCTGACAGCTACAGAAAGAAAGTAGTTCTGGATGGTGAAGAAGTTCAGATAGACATTCTGGACACAGCAGGACAGGAGGATTATGCAGCCATCCGAGACAACTACTTCCGCAGTGGGGAAGGGTTTCTTCTAGTCTTCTCAATAACAGAGCATGAATCCTTTACAGCAACAGCAGAGTTCCGGTAAGTAGTTTCTTTTCAGGCAGGGGAGGTATTTAGTATTGTATCCTCTGTGGCTCTGATAGAGCTTTTCTTAAACTACAGCTCTTTCTTCTGTCCATTCCCATTTGGTCAATAAAGGTACCAGTCCAACAACTCTGTTCTCAAGTAACTGGTAACTAAAGCCACTGTATCTAGCCTCTGGCTGTAGTTGTCCTCATGCCTTCAACTTAGGAGTACCTCATACCAGCAGCAACTTAAGGCAAGTAACAGATTTTTGGACTCCTAGAACATGTGTGTTCCAGCGAGTTCTTCAGTCTTGGTAAACGTGGAATTTAATTATCTTAGAGAAGTACTTCTGGAATTAAGTCTACTTTTTGGCCAGGTTTCAGACACTGTTGCTTACTGCTGGAAGCAGGTGCTTTAAGGAAAGGAAGGATTAGCCTCCACTCTCAGGTATGGCTTGGTGCCAAACAAGGATTGGCAGCCAAGCGGTACTATTGTAGGCAGATGTATTCCTAGAAAGACATGCAGTAGTAGTAAATGCTTCCATTTTGTTCCCAAGATTAGCTGTTCGATGTAAAAATCAGCAGCAGACTGAGCACAGAAACTGCTTGTATAGTGTAAAAGAAAATCAGGGAGTTTTAATCCACTGTTCTGGTCTCAGTAGAGAATTCATGTAGGTAGGTTCTTCAGGGGAGATATTCTGACCTTCATTTGCTAATAGCTATTCTCTCAATGGAGAGGGTAATCCAAGGATTCCCTAGGACAGCTGTGCAACCTGGAGTGAAACTTGCCAAAACATAAGGGAAGTATTATGAATTCCCTATGTCCGCCAGAATGGAACCTCTTTAATTATCAGCCTGGTTTATGCTCACTTTGCTTTAGTGGTACAAGATACTAATAGGAAATGTCTACCTTGTTCAGCAGTAGCACTTAGACTTATTTCTAGGTTGGTGTGTGGGGTGTGGTGTGTGTGGTTTTTTTTATTTTAAGAAGCAACAGTTAACTGTTAAATCTCTTCAACGGTGCTAGGAGACTACTGAATCTCTTAAGAGGTGTGGATGTGTTTCTTTGTCACATAATGCATCTCTGACTTTTGCCAGATTTTAGAAGGATGACAATCTTGTAGGGCACATTAGAAGAGCTATCCTGCTTAATTTCTTCTATTTGGAGGACTTAAAGCAACTAAACAGTTGAACTTCTGGACTGCAGAAGTTCAGTATTCAATCTGTTCCTCATGCAAGATGGAGGAAAAAGGCCATTCAAAAACAGGAAAAGAATGAGATGCTTCATGGAAGTACTCAGCCTGAGTTTTTGCTTGTGTGCTTAAGCAAAATCAAAGCCTTAAGCCTTGGGCTTAACCTTGAGATGAAAAGGAGTGTTTATCTTAGCAGTCTTTTTTTTTTTTTGTCAGACTTCTGTAACTAGGTGAACTGTGTTGGTTCTAGGCTCCAGTACAACTAAACAGCGAATCACCAGGCAATACTTGCCCTGAAGGTGAGCGAGAAAGATCTAAAAGCTTTGAGATGGAGAGTCTCCTACTCTTCAATAGTTCAGAAGTAAAGGAGTGGAATTAGCTAAATGTAATTTTTAGTTAAGCTGACATTTAAGAATCAGCTCCTTGGAAAACCTTTTTTCCAGGGAAGAGGGTAATAGGTGTATGAGCCATCAACAACATGGGCTAAACTATTGACTTAGTATTGTTGATCCTCTAACTTCTAAAATTTTTAAAGTATGAATAAGTTGAATGTTGAACTGTGGGCTTATTTTAAGCCTTGTTAGCTCTTCTGCTGATGCTGTGCGTTCAGTGTTTGCTTTTGATGCCTCCGCAATCTGAAAATGTGTGAAGGTACTGTTGAATGTAGCAGCGGATTGTCTGTTTCAGCCTTAACACTGTATTTTAGACTCTTTCATGCACTCTGTACATTCATTCAGCTATTTTGTGGATAGAAAGTGCAAGCATCTAAAGTGGTGTTAACTCAGTGGGATGGGGAAGGTGGTAGCACCATGCCTGCTTTGGCTCTTGTTGATAAGGAAATGAAAAGCAAACTAAGAATAAGTGCACACTAGTACAGCTTTTCCAGAGTATTAGATGGACAGCAGCATGTGTCAGTCTAGTTTCTGCCTGTGTTTCAACTCCAATAATAGCACAGACTGAGACTAGCATGCAGCATGGCTCTCTGTCTGCTTTCCCAGGTGCTGACAGATTCTTCTAGAATGACAAAGGGTACCTTGATTAGTACTGATTCCAATTTTCTTATGGAGGTTTCAGAGGAGGAAAATTGCTAGTCTTCTAGTTTAACATTATTCAGTAACTCTCCCCTTGTACAAGGATTAGGTAGCCATTAATAATATTTTTGCAGACTAGTTGCACTTTTTCCAACCTACTGCCTTGGCAAAGCTTTGATGCTTCCCAGGCTTATATTGAGGTGGGATGTAGCTTGGAAACTGAAGACTGTCACTAAGCATTAAGCTGAAACCTGGCAGATGTGGCACTTGTACTTCTTTCACATTCAGATGTGAACTCCTGCTGTGAATTGCTGTTCTGCTGTACAATTTTTCTTTATTAAAACATGGGTAGCAAACATTCCAACTAAATGGTGAAACAACCATTCTGGAAACCTGAGCCTTATATTAGTGTAAAGCCCATAGCATTAGTATAAAACTCAAAATTGTTTAAAAACATGTGTGTTCAACTGGGAAAGCTTAAATACTATTGTAAACACCAGAAGTATGCAGACCACACAATCTACTCCTGATAAGCATGGGTTTTTTGCTGCTGATACTACTAACACAGATGTTTTTATTTTGAATACCTGATGCATTAGGGAACAGATCCTGCGTGTGAAGGCTGAAGAGGATAAAATTCCTTTATTGGTAGTAGGAAACAAGTCTGATTTGGAAGAGCGCAGACAAGTGCCTGTAGAAGAGGCTAGAAGTAAGGCAGAGGAGTGGGGTGTGCAGTATGTAGAGACTTCCGCTAAAACAAGAGCAAATGTAGATAAGGTAAGACAAAAGACTTGCTTCTGCTGCAGTAACATCATTAACTTGTTTGGTATGTGTCAGCTGTGTGTGTGTGTGGTTTTTTTGGGGGGGGGGGTTGTTTTTTTTTAAGCTGGGACTAAAGTCAGTCCACACTTGGGCTTCTGAAAGTATAGATCCAAAACATATTTGCTCAATGGACTATGAACTTAAGTAAACACCTAGCTTAGAGGAGCTAGAGAACCAGTATAAGTTAGTACTGTTTTCTTGTTTTAGCTGTTTGTATCTGAACCAGCAGCTTTCCAATAGTACATTGGGTAGATAGGTTTAAGGACCGCAGAAGTGTGCAGGAGGACCACAAGTGTTATCTTGTTTGTAGGCTGTGTCCTATTATTATAATAATAGCAAGCATATAAGCTATAGATGCCTATGAAATTCTGTTTTCCCTCTTCCCTTCAGAGCTATATATGGTGTGGCTGATGTTAAAAACTTTATTTTTTGCTTTTGCCAAGACTGCTCTGAACTGTAGGAACCTCTTCTTGGTATCTCCCTGTCCCATTTTATGACTTGTCTGTATTGGTCTAGGTCTCATTGTTCTCTGCTGCTGGTTTCTTGCCTAAACCTTGCTTTTGGGGCGATTCCTGAAGAAAATGACAAACTATAACTATTCAATGTTGATCCAGTAGGAAAATCAACAGTTTCGGACCTCCCCCTTGTTTGTGTGTAGTTAGGAATGTCTTGAAAAAGAAGATATCCTTTGCTTCGCCAATCCACAGAAGATGGCCTGAAACTCTTACTGTTTGGTCCCCTAAGGAGTCCAAAGGTGTAGTTTGGTAACCTGCATCTTTTTGAAGACTACAAATTTCAAATGACTTTCTTTGGACAAAGAATGTATGCAGCTAGCCAGATTTCACGTGTAAAGTTAATGCTTGTGAACTGCTGCTTATTTCTTAGTCTGTATTAATTTATTGGTAGGAGTGTTCTTGGTGCACAAGTTACCTTGTGGAAACTCTTGACTTCTCTTGCTCTGGATAAAACAGCATATAGAAAACCCTTGAGACCTTCTGGCACTAAAAGACATGACATAATTTAAATTTAGTAATTGAGGGGAATCACTGGGAAGTTCAGACTGTCAGGTATTTCACTACATTGCTCCATTTTTATATCTGAACTCAAACTTTGTCTATGAGCTGGCTAATATGACCAAAAAGTGCTGAGTCCACTTCTACTAAACTGGACTAGCTTTTTTGATCAGTTGAGATTAACAGGAATATGGCTGTATAACAGGGGTGTCCTAGCATCTGTTTTGAAAGCTGTGGTGTTCTAGACCTACCCTCAGTTCTTTTAGGCCTTGTGTGGCAAATAAATTATCCTTGGTATAATAAACATTGGGTTTTTTTCCTGTGTTAAGTCACACTCGCAGCCAATGTGACGATTGAACATTGGCAGTATGGCAGAATAAAAGGCTTCTAGGAGAAGGTTTTGAGTGTTAGAAAGATCTTATTTCTGATCAGTAGCCAGATCTTGTTTCCAAGTATTCAAAAGCTGTGTAGTTGTCTGTTTAAAAAGCCTAACTCTGTAGAGCAACATGAAGCTCTTGCTGTTCTGCAGTGCTAAAAAACATAGTTTCCTAATACCTCTCTACAGTGAAATAGTTTTTGCATCTTACTGGTGGTATGTGCCTAGACATCAGATTTGCAGTAGTAAAATCTTTAGTTTTTGGTGAAAACTTCATCTGAATAATCACTTTTCTCTGAATATCTTTCTTATAAAAAGGTATGAGAATTTTCTGTGCCCTGACATTGTTACTGTAATGGTTATACCCAGTTATAAAACAGCAGAATACTACCCAGCAGAGTATGTGCTCTTAACTACCCAGACAGGACTGGACTAAATAACTTGCTTAGTTAACACACGAGAGATTTAGCTGGGAATATTTGGGGGACAAAAGTTCTCATGAACCCTGAATGATACTGCATATTGTTTTCCAACAAGACTGATTATTAATAAAAGCCTCTTGAAACAGGCTGCTGAATGATTTAGTAGCCAGGCTACTAAGGCTGTCCTGCTCCCTTTTACTGCATAATTGTGATGCCGAGTTTGTCGCTGGGGTCTGTGTCTAGCTATGTCAGTCTGTCTTGATGTACATCTCGATTTTTGCCTAATACAGTGGTCTGTTTATCTGCTTTCTGCTAGCAGAATTTGTTTAATCTTTCTCTTTTCCCCCTCCTCCAGGTATTCTTTGATCTCATGAGAGAAATCAGAGCAAAGAAAATGTCAGAAAACAAAGACAAGAATGGCAAGAAAAGTGGCAAGAACAAGAAAAGCTTTAAAGAAAGATGTTGCTTACTGTGATGCTTGGGAACTGTAAATATCTACAGGTGGCATGGATAAGATACCACTAAGGATATAGGGCTGGATTCATGAAAGGAAGTCTGTATTGACTCCCTTATCTCTTGCTTTGCATATCACACCTTCAAAATGTGAAAACAGAACTTTGAAACCATTTCTGGTATCCAACAAAACCTATGCCTACTTACATGGAAATGGGCTCTGTCTTCCCAGTGTCTTTCTAGGCTAGATATATACTGAGTCTCAGAACTACAATAATTCTGCTTGATTATACAAAGTACTTTCGTATTAACTTCCTAGTATATTTTAATGTTTCTCTGAATGTTTTTTTTCTCTTGAACCTCTACTGGCCTTAACAAGCACAGCTGTTCAGGTTCGAACAATTTTCACTGTCTTTGCCCTTTGTTGCAAACTGCAGAAAAGCTAGGTGACATCTGGTAAGGGTTTGAGTCTCCATCTTCTGTTAGTGGTCACTGATATGTCTTAGAGATCTGCTGCTTTTCTCCCCATCCTCCATTTAATAAATAACTGACACTTGAGAGGCAACTCAAAATGCAAGTCAACTTTCTTCCTGTTCAGTTGAGTCAATACAGCATTCATGAATCAAGCTTATGGACTCGATTCAGACTTAATTAGGTAATGCAGCAATTGGTATTTAAATACTAGCTAGGTGCATTCCCTGTTTTCTCATCCTTAAACTAGCGTGGTGTGGGGTGAGAAAATGACTGCAAGACCTTCTTTGAAAGGAATTGTACTGCCACCATTTCCTTGAAATGCTGTCCTGGGTTTCTTCCACATACTGTGGCTAGATTTGGTTAAACTCATTCTACATCAATCATCATTCTCCTCCCTGGTACTGGACTAGTGAAAATGGAAGTGTTGATTTCATCTGTTTTGTTTATATTGCAACATTTGTGATTATGTTGGAGAAGCGGGGACTTTTACATCTCTTGTCTTGCTGAATATGAATACTTTGAGGAAGATGGGTCACATCACACAATCATGATCTGGAATTAGTGAGGCATACATGCTACCTCTCAACAATTAGTTGGCTAGTGAGTTGCATGGTGTCAAAAACAAATGAAGTTAAGCAGTTGCCACATCTGTTACTCACTGTTAACTTTGTATGTACTGTTTCTATGCACAGCAACCTAGCACATGGAGACACATGTTGAGTTTTGCTGTCAGTTATACTATGGTAGTCGCCTTTTAATCAACAAAACCAGCCTAGAAATGGAAGAGAAGTCAGTATTTTAGCACATTACCTTGTCAGCTTACTGAATTGTATCCTGATACAGTTTAAGTGCAGTTACCAAAAACTTCTGTTGCTACTGCAGAAAGAAACTGTCTCTCCTGATCATGAAGTCTCTCAGTGAATTATGGACTTCTACTTTGAAGAAATAGTCAGTTTTAGAGTAGTAACTGTACCTTGCTTGTTACCAGATGCTTAAAATGCAGTTACCTGGGAAAAAAGATTATGGTTGTTTAATGAAGCACACTGCAGCACTAGATTAACAATACTGTTCCTTCTTGAGGTGAAGGAGTAGCAAATACAGTTCGGTACTTAGTATTGTAACTCGAGCTTGAGAAGCATTTTTAACATGTACTAGATTGCTCTTGTGCATTCTGCCTCTGAACTTTGAAAAGAGTGAGATGTGTTGGATATTAGAACCTCTGTTGGTCTGAGGTTTTGCAGGGACTTATCACAAACTCATTGTTTTCCATAACTAGTTCTCCTTGTCAGGCAACTCATTGGATTGGGGAAACTGTACTAAATAAAAGGTGCTGTAATCTTCACTCTTGTCAAGCTAAATTCCTTCATTATTAATGTTACCTTGTATGCCCAGAAAGAATTATTAACCAGTTCTGGAAATAATTTTGAAACAAGATAATTAGAATGGCATTACAAAGCTAGCTGGCATGGAAGCAGAGGCTGGGAGCCTGCTGGCTTACAGAACTTCTCACTTGAGACTGTATATATAAATGATATAGTTCAAACACTTAACAGGGGCACTTGGAGCTGTAACACTTCTAGCAAAGCTTGCTCTTGAACTTCCATGGATAAAGTCTGTTTGAGTGCATGTTGTGCATACAGCAAATGAATGTCTACTTCGGGAAGAAGACAGCTCACTTAAGTTGGATTTTTTTAGTTGAGACCTAAAGGTTAAATCCTTAATTAACCTTAAGGATAAACAACAGTTCAGTTCATCACAAGTTTAACTAGTTCAAGCTTCTCTGAAGCAGAGTGTAAAATGTGTCAAATAACTCAATAAGCTTTTTTGCCATATGAATAATGAACTCTGCAAAGCTCACAATGAGCAGTGCAGAGCTGTATGAGTTCAAGAGTCTTGTGTGCTCTGACTTTTATGGCTAACAAAAAAAAGTACCTGACAGTATTTGATAGGACAGATGAAATTCTACTCGGAGCAGTCAGTCTCCCATTGGTGTTCTTATAGCCTGTGTGCTGTTCTCACTCAGGTTATTTTTCAGATGATAACAGCTCCACCACTGAGGTGGGCTTGCTTGGAAGAAGGTGCTTGCTATTACATTACTTGATACTGCATCTCTTTAGTGTTCTGTGCTTGTCACCTTCTTCCAGAAGTACTAAGCCTAGAGACTAAATATGGCAGCTTTCTAGTATTCATCTTCTGTACCTGTGATAAACAGAAGTTTAACTTTCCAGTGATAGCTGAAAACATGATAAAGCAGCTACTTTGCCTACTTCATAAGTGGGCAACAAGCTTCCAGGCTTACACCAGGAAGGCAATAAAACTGTTCCCCTGAATTGGGATACTGCTGCTTCTACCTCACGTGGTGGAAGTACCTCAATGCATATCCTTCTGAATAGGGGCAGTGGAATTTGAGAGTCCTTGAATGACCTCCAGGTTTGCTTGATTTGGACATCAACATCAAGTTGGTTGACTGGAGTAAAAAGAATTGGAACAGAAATGTTTCCTTCTGGATTTGGGACTCCCTGTGACCAGTGTAAAGGGAGCTTTAGCTGCCAATCTAAATGACTGCTCGCAGCTCAGGTGCATATGGCAAGGAGGGCTTAGGCAAGTGTGTGTTGCTGCCTGATAGCCATGCTGCATAGCTGAGACAATTGAAGGCTGTGTTGAAGCTGATATATTCTAGTGGCCTTTGCATGTTGGGTAATTAAAGACCAAGTCAGTATAATATACTCTTAAATCTTCTCCCTGGAGCATGGCTAGAGGCAAGTAACTAATATTTAGAGCTGGAGATCATGCAAGACTTGAGTTTGCACTTAAGTGTTCAAGTAATGTTCTTGCATAATGGCTTAAGTCAGGGAGCTGTTTCCTGCAGGAAAAGTGTAGTCTTTTGTATTTGGCTTAGTTGTGGGTATTCCTTAAGTGCTCTAGCAAACAGATGTGCATGAGACAAGCCACCCTTATAACAGAGGCTATGTCCTATATGAAGTTCTACTTTAAAAAGTAGGTTATACTCCAGGAGTGTGAGGCCAAATTGACTTCTTTCTAGAGAGGGTGAGAACTTTCCAGGTGAGTGTTCAGATGAAGCATAAAGAGTATCTTCAACTATCTATGCCATGTGTATTCTGTAGAGACTAATACATTCCTTTATTGTAACTTCTGGGCAAAATCTTGGTTTAATGAAGAGGGAGAAAGACCCTACTGGACATTAAACTTCAGTAGGGCATCAACAGCCCTCTGAAGTTCCAGTTGTATCCTGTCAGGCTAATATCATGTTTTAGAATATTTCAGGTCTAAGGCACAAAACAGCAATCTGGAATGTAGTAAGAGGAATAATGTGTCTAACTAGATGCTCAGCATGATTTTAAAGCTTTCCTGAATGTTAACCCAGTGCTGGGATCTGACAGGTCTATCATTTCTTCCTCAAGAAGAGGATACTGTTTATCAATGCAACTCACTCTAGAGCTTATGCGGACAGAAGCTTTCTTTAATTGCTATAAGCATATGTTGCTATGTTCACCTCCTGTTGACTTTATTTGGGGGAAGGAAGGGGAACAAAAAAAAGCTATGATTCTCACCGTAATCTCCACACTTCACGGGAATGGCAGGTGCTTCTCTTGGGAGGGGAAGGTGTTATCTCTAACACCAAGGAAGAGATTTAGCATAGAGGAAGTGGTTTTGATGGCAAGATTTAATAAACCTGCCTCTAAACTATTTATAGTATACTATACAATGCAAATTCTTTTTTTTCCTTACATAGCTTCAGAGCTTTGTCTCGATCTTGTACAAATGTTTTTAATGTCTATAAAAGTGGTCACTCTTCATTATCATGCTAATACAATTGATTTTTATTACTATTGATAATAAAAAGCACCATGTTTGCTTGATACTGATTTTTGGTTTTTCATAAGCAAGTCTAATCCCAAAGCTATTGAGCCAGCTAGCCAGTGACTTTCCATTTCCAGAACTATCCTGTCTGTATCAGACTTGTAATATGATTATATTACAAGCTATAGAGAGGGGAGGAGGAGGTGTCTTGAAGACTCCATTTTTGGACAAATGGTCTGTATATCAGTTTCTGAACTGAGCTGCTACAGTAGTTTGGATCAAACTAGTTCATTTTAATTTCTCACAGCCTAATGGGAACAGACAGTTTGTCAACTGTTTAAGTGTCAGTTACTCTCCTTCCTCCTTCCCTGGTCAGTCTTGCTGATCAAATAACATAGAATAAGCAATATTGTGTAGGCATATTGATTCCTAGTCTTCTATACGAGATGAGATTCTCTGTACAGATCTGTGATGAACAAACTTCAGTAAAGAAGCTAAAATTTCTCTCAGGCAGGATGGTGGTTCAGCTGCTTGGGATAGACTCGCTGCACTGTTAAATCCTATTTCTATGTTATTTAAAAAAAGAAAAGTGGTTCACAGCAAGCTGGGTGCAGTTTCTGCTGTTGCTGCCATACAGGTGAGAAGTGGAACATCCCTTTGCTGATGCACTTCTGGCCAAGGGTTACAGCAATCCATGCAGTCTCACTTATGTGGTGCTTGCCTGGTGCTGGTGCTCTGGGTTGCCACATCAGTTTACATAGCTCTCCTTTCCAGTGAATCTTTTTTCTAAATCTTCTGTAGAGAGAAGGAGGTGCATGAAAAGTCTTATTTAGGAAGTGGGAGGGGGTTGTGCAGGCAACTATGCTACACAGCTATGCCTAAAGCCCAGAACGAGACCTTTTCCTTAATATAGTCTGTAAATGCTTGTGAGGGGTAAGCCTTCCTGAAGTTACAGCAACATGCAACTGGAGAATGACTGCATACTTATAGCCTGACTTCTGCCTTCGTGCTTGCCCGTGTTCTGTTTTTACCCAAACATTTTCTAACTACTGTGGTTTCTTCTGTGTGCAAAACCCTGTCTGGGTTTCTGGGATGGCACAGGCACCTCTTCCTGAGAACTGCTGGCTCCATCTTGTGGCTTTAAGAGTTAGAAACTCTACCATGGAGAGGGGCTGTTCAGCATGCTCAGGCGAGCATACGCATAGCTGCTATTAATCTGCTACCTGAATTACACGTAGAAATCCATGCTAACTAGATTCCTCTGTTCTCGTTGCTCTGCTGCATGATTCTCTTGTGCAGTAAGAGTCCCTGTTCTAAATTAAAGGTTTCATTTTGCATGCAAATGCTGACGTTAATTTTTGCCTAAACATTCTGGTGTGTAACAGAACATCCAGTTTCTCATGAGGATGGTGGCTTTACGATTTCTATGGCATTATACCAGTTTGCATTGCAAGTGTAAGTTTGTTCTGCTCACTGAGCACTGATTTGCATGCCAGAAAGAATACTTATTGTTCAATGGGACTGTGCAGTATTTCCCAAAACATTTTGTTTCTAGGGGTAACTAAAAATGCTGGGTTTTACTTTGCTATGTAAAGCCTTAATTGTGTAGGGGGTGGGGGAATATCCTATTTAAAATCCCCTCCCCATCTTCCCCCACACGCACACCCCCCAAGTTCAAACTACTCAGTGTCTGCTGTGGGAATGGGATCTACCAGGGAAATGCCAGTAAGTGGACTCCTGCGTGTTGTAACTCCAGAGGGGCTGGAGATAAAATGCTGAGGTAAGACTGGGCCCATATGCTCTGGATTTGCCTTCCTGATAAAGATGATTAATCTCCAGAGTTTGCAGCATGTTCCCTTCAGTGTTACTTGGCTTTGAGGCAGAATCATGTTTTTGATATAATCAGTTTATAGAGTTTGTTTTTAAAGTCTAGTGTTCAGGCTATCAGAGGCTCTATGCCTGTTGGCTTCATAGGCCAAATACCAGAACTAGAGGACAAACTTGTGCATACATGTAGCACTGAAAGACAAGGAAACTTGCTTCTTACTGCCTAACAGTACCTTTTCTCTTTTTCAAAAAAAGGAAAACACATGCAACAAACTGAACTCGCTGTTTAGATGAGTGTTTCTCAACCTGTGGTCTGTATGACTGCTCTATGACACCATTACTTGCCCCACAAAATGATGGTGTTACACTTCTATGCATATAACCAAGGAACTGGGGACCGGGGGAAGGAATTATTGTTCAAAAACTTAGCCAAGTTCTTTCTTGTTTCCGAATGGAAACCATCATGGCAACATTGCCGAAGATTGCCTTTAGTTTCAGTCCTAAAAGTTTGGCCGGCTCTTTGGTTTTAGTAAGGCTGAAGAGAACCTGGAGAGAAATGCTCCTGGTCTTAGTGACAGGTGTGAACCTCCCTGACAAAAGGACTGCAATGGATCCTTGACCAGAACTGCTGGATTCAGAAATCTGAAATTAAGCTTCACCTCCTTCTTGGGAAGTGTAACTATGAAAAGTGAAGCCTACTAGTTTGCTGAACAGACACCTGCAGGGTGGATTAGGTCTTCAGTTTTAAAAACAGCTGCTCTTCTAATTAGTGCCCTGGTCAGTGCAGTGGAAGAACCTCTTCTATTCTGGGGTCTCTCTCTCGCTCTCTCTCTCTCTCTCTCTCTCTCTCTCTCTCTTTTTTTTTTTTTCTTTATAGGCCTGCTTAGTCCTTTGTTCTTGGAAGTTCATCTTTACCCTAGGGTTTAAACCTTAGTGGTCCTACTCATATTCAGATAACTTAACTAGACATTAGCGCTTCTTTCCTTTCATGCCTGGTGACTGTACTTGAATTAGGTGCTCAGCAGTGCCACCGGATAACAGTGATTTCAGTCACTTCCCCAAGTATGGTCAGCTGCCCAATTCCAGCTCTGAAGACTGCATGACAATGGAGGGTGAATCAGCTTATGGGAGAAACAACTACCCGCAGATGGATTATTAGCATTGGGAGAGCTAAACACTTCAGACTTCGCTAATGAGAGCTGTGTCCTACCTGAGGAACAGTAGCAGAGCAGGTGATTTGTCTGTTCCAGGTTAGAGCTTTCTCATGTGGTACCTTGAGTAAATCCCTTTGAGTGATGGTGGTAGTGCAGCAAACAGTTGTGGAGCAGAGGGTAAGGCCGTGCCCATTTGTGTTGTTTTGCTTCACCTTCCCCCCTCCCTTCCCCTCCCTGAACTGCATGGAGGGAGGAGGGCAGGGAGAGCTTCTCCTGCGTGGGAATAAAGGCCACATTTGCAGCTTTGCCTCAGGAGCTCAAAAACCATAAGTCAGGCCTCCAAAACTACATTTGATTTAGAAATAATGAGATGCTTTAGAAAATGAAAATGAACTTGGAGTTCTCTTTCACAGTCTTTGTTTCCAAGCCTTTTGAGTGCACTTGCTTCGTGTTTGCAAGCTTGCTTTCTGCAACAATGATGGTAGAAGTTTTTTTTTTTTTTTCAATGAAAACAAAGATGTTCTTATGCTTGCTGATTGCAGCACCTGGGGCGTAAATTTTCAAATACTGTGACATTTGGAGAGGAGTGGAGGCAGGACACACAAAGCACTCAACTTTTAGCCCCGTTTCCACTGGGTCACCATCCTCTGCAGTTGGAGTCTGAAGGACTGCAAAAGCTGAAGCATAAGGACCCCTTGTTGGTGGTCCTAGTGTCTGTGTTGGCAGCTTACCAGGAGCCCAAGGGATGCTCTTAATTTTCTTTATTCATTAGCATATTTTTAATCAAATGCATCAAACCACAATGTTTCCACACGTCTCTCCCATGGCAGATGAACAAAAATAGGTCAGTGCTCAAACGCACCTTTAACATGCTGCAGTTCTTCAGTTCACTCCTCTACTGCAGTTACAGTTAGAGGACATCAGATGATTTGCCCTCTGCACATTGTGACAACTTCTGTTGAAGAGGCTTCCCTTTTTTTCCTGAAAGAGAAAAGCAACATGGAATGTGTCCATGATGCAGACCGTGTTCCATCCGCTGTCCAGTCGGAGGGCAGGGAGAGCTGCTTCTGTCTCCTCTCCAACTTTGCTTCAAGTTTAGAGCATTTGTTTAATGTTAATTTCCAGTGAATAATCAAGCAGGTGCAATGTCCAGGGCTGAATTCCCTGGCCCTAATGAAGTTTCAAGACTGCTTACACCTAGTTTAATAATAGGCTTTTTACATTCTTGTCACCTGTAACCTACCTTCATATACCTCATGCTGCCAACCCATCTCTAGCCAGGCAAGGAAAATGTTGCAGTGTTGAGATCATGTTCACACTTGCAGCTGAGACGTGTCTTGCCTTGTTTCTTATCTCTGAATTGTTCATAACAAGAGCTAAGTAAAAATTACTCTTCATGTTTTTTACATGAGCTTTCAAAGTTGGTTACACTGTTCTGGGTGGGGTGAATATTGCATCAACACCAAGTTAAAACTTATCTTTTGTTCTTTTTTGGAAAGAGATGGGGATATAGGTTCCAGGGGAATAGTCTTCACCATGAGACAAAAATCTAGTAAAGTCAAAGGTATTTAATAAGTTTGGAGTATTTGAAATGCAAGTCTGTGACAAAGGGATGCATACTTTGTTTGTTTTCTTTCTGTCTTCTTCCTTCTGTCTGTCTGTCTTTCAAGCCTGATGGGACTTTGTGGGCAACGTGTCAGTGGGATCTATCCTGAACATAAAAATGAGAATGGGCTTGCAGCCTGTTCTTACCTCCGGAAAAGCTAAGGAAGCTAAAGGCAAAAAGCTCTCGCAGGATCCTGCCCCTTTCCAAGCAGCCACACCTCTCTCGTAACTCTTTCCTTCTAGGCAGCGCGCTCACCTGTGCGAGGCTGGAGTGAGTGATGCAGGCGAGCTGCTGCCGCTTCCCTGTTCTGCCTGCAGTCTCTCTTTTGCATTAGTCACAGGCTCCTTTGTGGGCTCTTCTTCTTTTGAGAACTAACTGAAGGGGCAAAGGTAGAAAAGGAGCCTTAGTAAGGCTGTTAATTTTGGCGCTCAGAGGAGTTGAGCATTTCCTGCTAGAAAGGCCTTTTTCAGGTGTTTTTGTGCCAGGAGTCCAAAACCAGAAGGTAACTTATAAAGCTTAGAAGTCCATTGCAAGTAGTAGTGTGCTGTGCAGCAAGCTGGCCTGTTCCTCGCACTGTTTCTGTGGCTGTGCGAGTCTGGTAGCGTAAACCAGACCTCTGCTAAATAATGAAACTTCCAGCTGTCTGCTCCATGTGTCTGGGCTGGCCACGGGGGTAAAGCCTCCAAGTGATCATTTTCCCCAAAAGTTCAGGCACTGTTGCTCTGTTATCAAACGGAAGAGTCTTCTGGTGCCTGGCAGGTCTGAGCTGGAGCGCTGCTGAGGGTGGCAGCGGGAGGTGGTGGTCTTGCTCTGGGTCTGTGGCTGCTGTTGAAACCCTCCCTATGTCTTCAGGAGGCAAGGAGGACAGTGACCTGTTTACTCCTTCCTTGCTGCAGGCCTGTGATGGTTCATAGCTGCAGTTCTGTTATGGGCAAATACTCAACTTCTCTCCATTTACTTTTCTATCCATTTAACTGTTCCGTGTCTGCTGTGAGGACTGTCTCCATCAACTGTTATCAATCACTTTGCGTTCAAGGCTTAATACATATAGTTAAATGTTTGTCTTGTCTAAATCCACCCTTGCTTTCATCTGTATTCTTTTTGGTTCTTTAAGAGTTAAACAACTTCAGCCCTAGTACCTAGACAGAAAATCAAAGTTACAGTGCGGCCAATTTTGCTGCAGGCTCAATCCTGCAAGTTTGTATGTGCCCTGTCACTTAGAGGGGGGAGAGGGTCACTTGGCAACACTGAGTAACCTAACTCCTGATCTCTCTGCACCGCCGCCTTTCATGCCCACCCTTTGGGCAGATTTGAATCTGCACCATGTTTATCGCGCTGTGACTTGGATTCTGGGGCCGCTCCATCTGCTACTGCTTTGTGGAATGCTAATACGGCAACTGCAGCGATGTTTTGGTTTGGGGGAATTTGGATTTTTTTCAGCGTTAAGAAAAGAGACATACAAAAGGACTTGGGTACCACTGTGGCGTGTTGCAATGCCCGTTCTCGGCAGCCACAACAAACCCAACCGCTTTGCGTTACGTAGCGACGTTCCCTGTGCCATGCACCACCTCAAAATGGCAGACCCCAAAAGCAAAAGGCTGCTTCGCTGCCTGAGCGAGCGCTGGGGAACGCAGCCTCTTTAAACCTACCTTGCTCAGGGGCTTTGGGTCCCTTCGGCTTCACAATTTAGACTTTCTCTTGGCTTTCTTCCAGGAGCAGAGCGTGGGTCCGCTCTTGCGAGGGAAAGGCAGGGTGGTTGGCAGCGCTACGTTGTTTTGTGTACACTGTGCTCGCAATGCTAGCACAGAACATGGGGAATTTCACGTGGCTTAATGCCCTTCTGCCGCAGGGAGTCTGTACGTCTCCTCTCCCACACAAGCGCGCTTACCAGGTTATGCTCTGTGCCAGGGAGGGGACTGTCACTGCCCTGCCAAAGCTGTTTTAATGCGAATTAGCTGTTTTCAGATTCTTTGGCTAGTAGAGAGACCTAGCCTTGCGTCTCCCAGGAGAACAGGCCACCAACAGAGCCACGGGGTCATGTTCCCTTCACCGCTTCAACTGGAGGCTCGTAGAGCTCCTGTCCTAGCATCACCCCTATAACCTGCTCCTTCTGAGCAGACCTGACTCACCTTGCATGCTTCCTGGGACTCCTGTAAGACAGAGAGGGGGACTGAGCCCAGCTCTTCTTTAATGAGCCATTGGACTACGGACTAAATAAAAGTGTGAATAAGAATAGCCTACTACCATCCCCTCCACCCACCATGAGTTCTTTTAGGAAAAGAGAAGAAAAAAATATGTTTACTGCTGCATGTTTTGGGCACCTGCTCTAGAATGTGGGCAGACTGAAAGCACCTGCTGTACGAGCCTTTTAGGGAAGAAAGTCAGAGAGATGTTCAGTCAGTTGTTGCAAGAGACATAGCTCTGAGAAGGGTGCCGCAGTCTGTACAAGGCTCAGAGGCTTCTGGCCTGCTGCTGCTAAAGCAAGTGGCAGGAACCTGGGTATCTTGAATATCATGGAAATTGCTACTGCCTGATGTTCCTTTGTCTTTTGCTGCAAAGTGATTTTAAAGTATAAAGTCAGTTCATGGGCAGAGATGGTCAGCACCAATTAGAAGCAATGATTTTACAGATTTAAAATTGCACTTGGAGCTAAAATTGCAATTGGAGTTGAATAAGGGAAAGCAGTATCTTCTGTCTCCTTGAGCTTTTTCCTGGTCTATGCACACACTGTGGTTAGTACTGGAAGTAACAGGGAGTGGACATTCGACAAACATTTACCCAAAGCAGGAACTGTGCGTGACAGCCTCGCTTCTCATGAGATTTGTCCAAGTGGTTGACCATCCTCTGGTCAATTTACTTTGTTGCTTCATGAAAATACAGGTAAATAGCATGGAGTCATACTGGTAATATTCAACAAAACGCTTCTCTCTGTTATGCCTGCCATACCATTGGCATCTTTAGTGTCCGTTTAGTGTTAGGGAAAATGTTCTGACCTAAGGAACACCTTAGAAATGCAATGAAGCCCTTAGAAATGCAGTCTGAGCCATCATATCTGATGCTGACTATTTATGTCATTATAGGGAGATTTTTATTTAGGTGGCCCAATGCAAGTAGAGATTGTACTGGGCTTATTCAGTTGTATTTGCTGAGGAAACAGAGGCACATATTGGCATGGACCGTCCCTCCACGCAGTGCAATACGGGGCCAAGCTAGCTCTGAACAACCCTGCTCAGGCTCATGCCACCACATTAGGATAACACTCTGCATGGTTGTATTAGCCCCACTGAGAAGCAGGAGTTTTGCCTTGGTAGAGTCACCTAATAGAGCTGTAGTGCTTCCAGTCTCACAGGAAATGACACTGAGCCGTGTAAACACATCCTTAAAGCTCCCAGGAGACTGAAGGTCCAACATTCACACATTTCCATGGGGGACAGGCACTCTCCATGTGCTTTTGAAGGGCTGGTCCTTGGTGTCTGTTGTATCTTCTGCTCTTCAGCTCTACCCTACTGTGTGCTGTCACTCACCTGTGGAGGGGTGAGGATAATACTTTCCTTTTGTTTTTTGGAGTGTTGGGTTGGGTTTTTTTTGTTTGTTTTTGCACCATAGAGGTACTATGATGCTTTAGTAATTGATTATCTTAAAGCCCCTCTGACCCTGACAGCTGGAAAGAGCTGTGACTGTGCAAAGTGCCATCTATTGCTAATTCTTTATACAGCCATAGCACCTCTTGTCCTGAAGGACCAGACCCCTTGAACTCTGGACCATGACTACCTCCCAGTTCCTCTCAGAAGGCTACAGTAAATGAGGTCTTCTTAGAGAAGTCCAGCTGTGTGATAGCAGCTGCTGCCTTATACTCCTCCAAAGGAAAAATGGGACCTGGTTTGGGGTGTGATGGGGACCCGCTGGCCTCAGGCCTGTGCTTTCTCTGTCTCAGTGCCCTTCGCTGCTCTTGGAGATGTGGTCCTGCAGAAGAGGGCCCCATAGGACATCCAAGAGCCAAATGCAACCTCTGCTGGAGGGAAAGTTTATGCGCGATTCAGAGCAAGTACCACTCTATAATAACCTCCAGTAAAGAGGAGTTGTGTAGAATAAAGCAACTAATGGGGTCTGTGTTGGGATGCTTTAGTACCCATGTTGAAATTTGGCCAAGGAAATGAAGCTCACACCTTTCACTCTTACAGGCAAATAAACCAATATTTCCAAGGGATCTTTCACAACCAGCAATGGTGAGGATTTGTCAGGCATAACATCCAAACTTGAATGCACCTGGCTCCGGTATGGGATCTTTTTTTTTTTTTTTTTAATATTCCATTTTCAGCTGGAAATTACTGATGTGACCAAAGTCCGATTCCCTTCAGCAGTTTCTCCCTTCCTCCCCCCACCTTTTCGCACTCCCTGAGGTCTGACCATCTGGAAATCCTCCTCCACCTCTTCATCATGTGTGAATTTCCACCTAGGGCTGAAAGTGTCACTGTACTAAAGTGTGATGCATTAACACATTGAGGCAGAAAGCAGAGGGGAGTTGGGGATTATAACACTTCATGACCCACTCCACAGTCGCTCTATGATTTAATCATCTTTATCAGCTTGTATCCTTTTCTTTGTATCCTTGTATTTTCCCTGTATCCTTTATTAAAATATTCCCATAGTTAAAAAAAGACCACACAAACAAGTAAGTTGTGGTACATTGTCTTCAGATGAGAATCAACTGAAAAAGGCAAATATCACAAGGAGAACACACCTCATTCACTCAAGCAAGCTGGAGGACATAGACTGCTCTTTCACAATGAAGCCAACTCATTATCTCCATGTCTCCTATTACATATTGCAAACTTGGGATTCTTTCCTGCCAACCCTCGTGCACATGATCTGAGCCACCGTAATTAATAGATATATGCATTTTTTTTTCAAGCATAAGCAGTAATAATGCTATCTTGTACAGAAATGAAACCAAACCCTGCAAAATATGTGCAGTGTTGGTTTATCCTTTCGGCACAGTGGAATGGAAAATTCACTAGTTTGGAAGTCAGTTAGCTGCCTAGCCTTGTCCTAGCTAAATATTGAGGCTTATTATGTTTCAAATAAATATATATATATTTCTTTTGTGGCTTGGTTGCTGTAATCATCTTGGATGTAATAATGTTACTAGCCTCAGGGCTATATTTATTAAGATTTTAATTTAAAATCTTTCTGTCCTTCAGCATTTAAGCAAAGGAAAACCCCATTTGGAGTAGCCAAAAAAAAGGTTCATCCTTTTCTTTTTCATGCGTTCCCCTCCCTTAGGCCCTGTCTCTCATCTTTTAAGCAAAAAAACGAGAACAACACACTTTCCTGTTTTAGCTCTACACCATCCTAATGTTTCAGTACCTGTGCAACTTTGGTAGTCCCAGTGTCTGCTTAATATGATCCATGTGCTCCTGCTCTTGCTGTGTTGCAGTGGTTTGTTTTCTTACTCTCATATAATAGTACCAGTGTATTTCACAGTGATATTTCAACATACTATGATTTATTCTTAATAATGTTGCAGTAAGGACTTAAACCACAGCAACAAATGTTAGGGGTGAGACTCAGAAATGGTGAAGGGCTGTGGAAAAGTTCTAGGGTTATGCCTAATCTTAGAAATATCTTAGGTTCTCCTTATCCTTAGCCCATTTCTGAGGAGATAATGGCAAGGGAAATAACGGAACAAGAAGACCTATTTGTAAATTGGGGGTTGAAAGACTCCCACATTCTTAGAACATCTTTGAGGAACTTCTCAGTAAAACAGACAGCCTGACTCAGTGCTTTTTGAGGTGTTTTGGAAGAAATGGCCCATATTAGCACCCAAGTCAATCCAAGTCACCCAAGCCTGCCATCCATTTCGTTTTAACTCCATAGCATATTCAAGTTTCCCTCACAAGGGGACAGACTGCGGACTTACAAATATTGAGCAGGGCAAAACGCATTTCAGAACATTTTATTAACAAACCCTCTTAATGATTTAGCAGTAGTGGAACATCAGTGATAGGTGGTAACAAAGAAGCCTGCTTGTAGCTAACGTGAACGTAGCATGCATGAAGGCTGAACATACTTGCTAGAGGCCTGCAGTAACAAAATAACATCAGGCCAATGGCTGTAAATCATATGGGCCAGCTCTTCAGCTGGGATAAATTGATAGAGCTTCACAACTGTGGTGGAGTGCTGCTGCTTTACCCCAGGGGAAGAGCCTGCCTGGTGGAAGTGGCTGACTTTGGTGCCGTTGCAATAAGCCATCCCAACCAATAGACACACATTCAGTTCCCTTGCTCTGCTCCCGTCTCCAGCGGCGAGAGCATCAGCAGACTGTATCATGAAAATCTTTAAAAACGCATCCTGAATGTTCCTGTGCAAACAGCCAAACTGCATGGTCGTTTGGGTTTAATATAACAGAAGGCACCTGGAAAACAAACAGAGCAATTTAAGTAGGAAATAGACTTGAAATGACTTTTGCTATACACGCATGGCTGGCAGCGGTAAGGCCGTGCTGTTCACAGCAATCTCTGTGGGTGACGAGGAACAATTCCTGTACACTACTTCCTCCCTACTTGATTTCAAAGCAACTTATCCTCAACTTACAGCTAGTGAAAATGGAGTACAGAGAATGAAATTCAGGCCTGGGCACAGGTCATCTGGTCACAGCCTGGCCTGGTAATAGGTGCACACACTTCCTCCAAACTGTGCTTGTAGAGAAGAGAATGCGGCTTCTGTTCAACTACTTATCAAATGCTACTGTTTGTCCACCGTGAGATGACTCGAACTTCTGTAACCCATATTCCTCATGGCACTGCAAAGATGCCAGCCATTTTTTGCCTCTGAGCTCTGTTTAAAACCGGAGGGAAAGCTCTCCACCTTGTCCTCACTCCCTGAAATCACTGATTTTCGCAGGAAAAAGCTTAGGAAAAGCTAATTTTAACACTGCTCCATCTCAGTGTTCATTTTCCTGATCTTTTACATGTATACTGCTGGATGAAAGGATGCAATACACCAGGCAACTTTTAAATGCATTGCCTCCGTACATAGTGTTCAAATTACAGGCAGTCATGTTTTAACTATCTTGTTTACCACTTAAATGCAGATTTTCTTTTTATTCACTTTGCTAGTTTGCAAAGCTTTTGGTGTGAACTTACACAAACATGAAAATCATGTTCTTTAACAGTACGTTAAAAGTGCTTATATGTTAAAAGTGTTCACCACAAAGCAGACACTGCTTTGTTGGGCAACCAGTACAGCTTTTTCATGTTGTCTGTGTGTCCTCACCCGCCCCAACCTATTTAGGTCAATACAAGCAACTTCAGTGGAAGTCACCGCCTGGTTATAGGACTACTGCTTTGGACTGCAGAGGACAGACTGTACAAAGAGAGCAAGAGCAAGTGTGGGCCCTCAACTCGAACAGGAGAACCCTGAGCAGTGGCTACCTTTTGAATATCATGCAGGGTATCCACCTGAGTCCTTCTCCTGTAGGAACTGAAGCAGATCCCTGAACTTAGTCCCTTTGCCAAAGGGTGCACTGTGTTGTGCAGAGACCTCACTGAGATAAGGTACCTGACTGCATCACTCACAGCGCACGGGATCCACCTGCATTTTGTTTCCCACAGTGAGCGTGGGAGCTTGGATTCAAACCTTCCCAGAGAGCGAAGGGGTTGCTGAAGAGGACCGGTGGCTGTCTGTCGGCCAACGTGATACCCATGAGGCACCATCAGGTAGCTGAGCTGAGAGAGCGGGACTACAGCTGCCTTAAAGTGTGTGCAGCAGGAAGGGGAGACACAGGCTGTGAGTATACCCCTGAACTCTTATACCCTTGCCTCCCCCATGTACTATTCCTGCCTGACACTTGTGCAAGGAGCTGGGATTCAATAGTTGTTCTTCAAAACCTGCTGAGGGCTCTAAACCCACCCCCCACTTGACATTTTTCCTTGCCTCATCTTCTAGACTCTCGTTGTACCTACTTTACAGAAAAAGTTCCCTTTTGGTCCCTTTCTGGTTGATATACCCTTTTCTCCAAGTAGTGTTCAGAGTAGGACCCTGTTTTCAGAAAAAACAGATCTATTAACAGTTTTCTGTAGCACAGTCCAGGAGCAAAGGAGCCAAATTAACCTCTTACTGTTTTCTCATGAGTTGAGTCTACCCTTGCCAGTTCAGAAAATGTCCAGGTCATTCAGAATGGCATTTGCCTGCAAGATTGTCAATAGGACTTTTCCTACTACAGAATTAAGGTGCTCTTGAAACAACCACTGTTTTTTGCAGTTGTTTTTTAAGTATTTGCGTAGTAAGGAATCAGTTTGATTATGGATACATAATTTCATCTGAAGTGCAAGAATGGCATGAATAAAAATTCCAGATAGAGTACAGAATCCCTAGCCTGCCCCTGCAACTGTCCATTTCTGTTTCTCTGTCTTTAAAGTGAGATAATAACGGCTACCTTTGTAAAAAGCTCTTTCAGCTACAGGGCAGAAGTGTATACTTCAAGGTCTAGCCTTGAAACTTCTGTGGGATAGCAGTGCTGTTCTGAAGTGCCATTTAAAACAGATTGCATTCCACTACTTGCAAAAATCCACCATGTAAATGCAGCTATATGAGCAAAAAAAAAAGTGCTTTTGCCAGTATAGCCTATTTTATTTGGGAAATGCTTGCAGAAAAAGATGCTTGTGCTAGTAGAACTTGCATTTGCCGGTATCGAAGGGGGAAGCATTTGTAGTGCAAACCAGGCCTCTTATATATGAAGCTTTATTCAGTGCAGCCATCAGTACAGCGAAGAAAAGGGATTAGTAAGGTTGCCTAACAGATAGAGCCATGGCGTAAAAGGTGCTTTAGGAATATGCGGGGGGCCAGATCCTCAGCTCGGGTACATTGTTATAGTTCCACTGAGGGCATGATGAAAATAGAGATTAGTGAGGGAGCCGGCTTGTGCCGTTGCTGCTCTGTTCAGTTTTTAGAACTTCCTACTGACTCAGAAAGGTGAAGAGCCGCACTGAATGGCCTCTGTGAAAGTGTGACTTCTGCATCTGCCGCCTCCTGAGAAAAATGTGCATAAGCAAATATCTAGGTTATAGGGAAGAGTTGTAGCAGTTTGATGGCTCAGAAACCCGCCGACTTACACTGGCTGAGGATCTAAGTTCATAATGATTTCATTATACTAGTAGCTTTAATAAGCATCAGATTCCAGTCACGAGACTTGATGTTTCTACAGAAAATACCCTCCAATATTGCACCTTCTCACAGCAGGGCTTCCTAGCGAAATGTATGCTTGCCCATTAAGCACAAATCCCAGCCATTTCCTTCCCAGTCTTCCCCTGCATTTAATGTATGGAAAAGCATGACCCTGAATCAGATGAATAGCAGCCGGTTTGAGAAGGTGTGTGTGAAAATGTATCCTCACGCAGATGAGCTCAGAACAAATAGAATAAAGGGGAGGAGGGGAGGAGAGCAGAGCGGGGGGAGTGTGAAGCTACCATATCCCTGATAATTCAGCTACTATGTGTAAGCAACAAGTTTATGCCCAAGGGAAAGATCTGCAAGCTGAGGAGAACTTAAAATTAACAGAGCCTTATGACTCAATCAATAGGCCATGCTCTCCGAGCAAGATTAGAAATCAAATGGCACATTTCTTTCTATTAACCCTGTTTGCTCTCCCTGTAGGGTTTTCTGCCTGAAAGCATCTAAGGTTTGATTAAGTGCTCCTCGAGGAGGAAAGCCAGAGAAAGACCATTGTTTGAGGGCTGCCTTCAGAATTCTGTGTTGGACAGACTTTAAATAACAATAGTGTTTATTGGCATATTAGTTTGTTAGTAATTGCTATATAAGATAAGCCTCCCCATATTTGAATATGCAAAAAGTCCTTGGCTAACTAACTAAAAAAAAAAAAGCCTGAACATGCCGTGCAGCGACTATCAGGGACAATTAAAAACTACTGTATTTAAAAAAGGAAATCTCTACCCTGCTCAGAAATACCTTCCCAGTTTCATTATCTCCACTGAAGACACGGTTTTTGCCTCTTTGGCATTTCATTTTCACTGGGGCAAGGAAAGTGGTTGTTTTCAAAGGGAGAAGGACTGTGTTTGCACCTATTTCTTGTTTGACAGTGACCTCTACGAACCAGTCATCACTGCTCTGCCTGTTGTTTTCTTGTTAGCTCTTTGCTGTCAAATTAATTACTGTGAAGTACTAAGCTTGTTGCATTCATGTGCTCCTATTAGCTTACAGGATGTCAGAGTGATTGGATTTTTAGCATTATTTCTTTTTTTACATTCCAGGCTTTCCATTCAAAACCTGTTAATGGCAGGGAGGAAATACTGTATCTAATTCTGATCTCACATCAGGGTAGCTCTGGTGAGACTGGGGATTTACTTTCGATTTACAGTGCTGTATATGAAATTAGATTGTGTTTGTATTAAAACCAACATGAACAATCAGATTGAGATTGTAATGTGATTTTGAACAACAGCATTAAATGTTTGTCTTCACTTTTGCAGTACAGAACGAGAAAGAGAAAAACAATATGATCACATGGAATAGCATTTGTCCCCTAGATGCTTAAATCACAATAAGAATCTGATCCTCCAGCCGAGTCTCTTTATGCTCGTCTTGCTTGTATTAGTGACAACTAACAGAGCTCACCACTACATGTGTGTGCAGTTGAGAGATACGTAAGTTTTATTCTTCTTTTAAAAACTGAAATGCGTAGCAAAAGTTTGAGGGGCTTCCTTGGTGTCGTGCAGAAAATGTGTGTGTCCTGGTTCTGCCCCTTGAAAACCAGGATTCGGCGCAGTGAAAACAAGATGAAGTTTTTGAGATTTGTTTTCATTCCGTAAACTAGATGTTTGTTTGTTGCAAAACCGCACGTAATTAGAAGGGCAGCTCGGTGGTCCGAGCGCACACCCGGGCTGCAGGAGGCTCAGTCCAAAGCTGCCCTTTTGCTTAACTCAGCGCGCAGATCTCGGCGGGCATCTCCCATTTTCTCGGCGAGCCTCCGGGCCGGGAGGCCGGCTCTCCCTCCGCCTCGGAGGAGCGGGGAGCCCGACCCGGCCCCGCAAAGCGCCGCCCGGCAGCGCGGCCGCTGCGCCCGGGACCCGCAGCGCAGGGCCGCTCCCGGGGGCGCCCGGCTCCGCGCTTGCCCCCGCCCTCGCCCTTCGCCGCACCGCGGCAGAGCCGCGGCCCCTGCTCAGCCTCCGCGGCCGCGCACCGCACCGCACCGCGGCGCCGGGCCGCTTCGCCGCCGCCGGCTCCCAGCGCGGCCCAGAGGGGGCGCCCTGCGCCCAGGCTTCCCCGGCGGCGGCAGGGCCGCGGGGCAGCGCGCAGCGGCCGCGGCCGCGCCGGGCGAAGGGGCAGCGCGGCGCTGCGCGGCGCGGCCCGGCCGCGGGGGCCGCCCGGCCCGGCGGGCCTGCGCGGTGCTGGCGGCGCCAGGACGCCGTGCCGCGGAGCGGAGCGGCGCGCAGCGCGGCTCGCTGCGGCGCCCGCGGAGCGGCTCCGGCGGGGGGCGGGCGGGCTCCCGCCGTCCCGCCCGGGGCCTCTGCTGGCCTCGCTGCGCGGGCGGACCGCAGCCCCCCCGCCTTGCGCCCCACGGCCGGGGCTGCCCCGCGGAGCGGCGCGAGGAAAACCCGCGACGTTCCCGTTATCTCCGCTCCGGGCGGCCCCGGCGGCGGCCTCCCCGCGGACCCCCCGCCGGGCTCCGCGCCCCTCCTGCCCCGCGGAAAACACAGTCCCCGGCACCCGCCCCGACTACCCGGCCCGCTCAAACAAACAAACAAAAACCCGCCCCGTCGCAAAGCCAACCCGACGGGAAACTTTCTAATGACTTCTTCTTTCAAGCGCTTAAAAGGCCGGGCGCGCCGCGGGCTGCAGCCCTCTCCGGCCGGGCAGCGCGGCCGCGGCGGCCGCGGTCCGTGCGCGCTGCGCTGCGCGCTGCGCGGTGCCGGGCCGCGGCCGCAGCGCTGTGCGGTGGGTGTGTTTGAGGGACCGCGAGGGAGGGAGGGAGGGGACGGGGGGAGTTAAAGAAACAGTATAGTTAATATTTCCACATCAGGAAGTTACTGTAATAGCCCAGGGGGCAAAAGACTTAACTTAATCTCCTAAATAGTGAGCAACCCATGGCGTCTCTGTTATAGGTTGGAGTTCCCACGTGGTTTTAACTCCTGTATAAAAGTTTCAGTAGAAAGTGCCACAATGTCGTGATTTTGCAGGGGGGGAAAATTAGCAGGAGGAGATCAGAGGAAGATAAGCGAGGAGCAAGCCGCTTCCCCGAGACCTTCCACTGCGGATCCGAGAGGCAACATCAGACGCGTTAAAACAAAACAAAACAAAACAACACAAAACAAAACACAGCGTTCAAGCCAGCACAAGGCGAGCGAAAGATCAAAAAGACGCGGAGAGAGAGAGAGAGAGACAGATTAACTGGAGCAGCAGCAACAACAACAACAACAACAAAAATCACACCTAATAATCATAATAATAATAAAACCCAAACCACCAACAAGGGAGATTTTGTTTAAAAAGAGCGAGCGAGGCAGCGAGCAGAAGAGCTGGTCTGACCGAGTGGATCCGTGCAGCTACTCCTGGGATCGCCGGGACCGCGCCGACTCCGCGCTCCGCGGCCGCGCAGCGTGCGGAGCCGCTGCCCGCGGCGGCGCCGCGCCCGGGACCCCGCCGCAGCCTCCGCGCCGGACTCCGGACCTCCGCGCTGCTTTCCAAATAAAGCGTATCTCTAATAATACCCTGGGGGAGGCAGGGAGGGGGCGAGAAGGCTCGCGCCCGTGGATCTGCTGGCCGTATACCTGCTCCCCGCTACCTCCTCCCAAATTATGCTCCAGGTCAACTCCGATCGCACGCCAAGAAGCAGCAGGCGCTGAGGGGAAACTACCGAGCCGCAGAGGAGCGGAGCCGACCTGCACCCACGGCCTGCGGATTGTTGTCTTGCGGGGGCGGAGTGGGCGGGGGGGCACAAGCGGCATTTCTCCCCCCCCCGGCTATAAATTGGATTGTGTATAAATCTGCTTCGTTTGTCTCCCCGAGCCCCCTCCATGACGCCGGACTGAGGAGCGGCTCTCGGCGGCCCGCCCGGACCCCGGCGACGCGAGCGATGCGGCAGCAGCGGCGGCGCTCGGGGATGCCCGCGTGAAGCGGCGCGGGGCTCCCGGGGCAGCGCGGCGGCGCCTCCTCCCTCCCCGCCGGCCCGGCTCCCCTCGCCGCCCGCGGCTCCCCCGCCCTTCCGCGGGCGCTGCAGCCACCCCCTCACCTGCTGCCGGCCCCCCCCCGCGGAGCCGCGCTCGCCGTGCGCGCCAGCCCGCCGCCCCCCGGCTCAGCCCGCGGTGCCTGCGCGGCAGCTCCCCCGGCGGCGCGGGCAGCTCCCCGGCGGCGCGCACCGCACCGCTCCGCCGGCCGCCCCCTTCCCTTCCCTTCCCTTCCCTTCCCTTTCCTTCCCTTCCCTTCCCTTCCCTCCCCTCCCCTCCCCTCCCGCCGCGGAGCGGAGCGGAGCGGCTGCGGCCCCCCGGCTTGGCTGCCACCGCCCCCTCCGCGCCGCGGAGCGCACGGAGCGGCGCTGCCTGCAGACGGGCTCCCTGCGGCGCGTCGCGGCGGCCCCCAGCTCGGCCCCCCGCTCCGCCGCCATGGACGGGGCGGCTCGCCGGGGGGTGCTGGCCGCGCTGCTGGCCTGCGGGCTGCTGCTGCTGGGCGCCGCGGCCACCCCGACCCCGCCGGCGCCCGCCGGCGGCTCCCCGCAGGACACATGCACCTCCTGCGGCTTCCGGCGGCCCGAGGAGCCGGGCAAGGTGGACGGGGATTTCCTGGAGGCGGTGAAGAGGCACATCCTGAGCCGGCTGCAGATGCGGGACCGGCCCAACATCACGCACGCCGTGCCCAAGGCGGCCATGGTCACGGCCCTGCGCAAGCTGCACGCCGGCAAGGTGCGGGAGGACGGCCGCGTGGAGATCCCCAGCCTGGACGGGCAGGCGAGCGCCGGGCCCCCGGCCCACGACCCCGTCTCCGAGATCATCAGCTTCGCCGAGACAGGTGGGCGCCGCCCTGCCCCGCTCCCCTGCCCCTCTCGCCTGTCCCCCGCCTGTCCTGCCAGTCCCCCTGCCCGTCCTGCCTGTCCTCTGTCTGCCCTGCCTCTGCCCTGCCTGTCCCCCCGACCGTCCTCCTGCCCGACCCTTGGCCGTCACCCTGCCTGACCCCTGCCTGCCTTGCCTGTCTCCTTTCCTTTCCCTGTCCATCGTCCTGCCGACCCTGCCTGCGAACCCTGCCTGCGAACACTGCCTGTCGCCCTGCCCGACCTCTGGCCGTTCCCCTGCGCGTCCTCGCCTGTTCCTGCTGCCTGTCCCCCTGCCCGCTATGGGCACCTGGCTGCTGGGCTCGTCTGGGTGTCCCCCACCTCTCCTGCTCTCCCTTCTGCCCTGCACCCCCTCACCGTGGCCCTGCCTGCCCCTTTCCGTCTTCTCCGTGTGTGCCCCTGTGCCCGGCTGCACCCTGCAACTCCTGCCGTCACCCGGCCTCCTTGCCCCTGCCTTCCCCCCCGCAACCCTGCCGGCTGCATACACTGCTTGCCTTCGGGCCCTGTGCGTCCCACTGTCCCTCCTCCGCCTGTCCCACTCCATCTCCTGCATCCCTCGCCTCGTCTGTCTGCCCTGCATGTTCATCTGGTTCCTTGCATGCATCCGTCTGTTGAGACTTTCCTGTGCCTTTCCTCCCTTTCCGTTCGTTTCCCATTTATTTAGCTTTTGTTCGCAGTGGTGGCCTTGCCTGTCTGTCCACTGTGTGCAGCTTCCTACCCACGACGTGTCTATCCCCTCTCTGTCCATCCATTTACAAACTGTGCCATCCATCCCTCCGCAGTATCGGCCATCTCTATCCGATCTGGCCATTGCAGTTATATGTCAACTGGATCCCTTCAGCCCAGCTTCCCATCCGTTTATGCAGCAACCGCTGTGTCTGTGAACTTTGCACATCTGGCCGTAACGCCATCACTCTGCAAATTCGCTCTCTCCTGTCTGTCTGCCCATCTCCTTTCCTTCAGCAGTCTACCACTCAGTTCATTTCTTTCTCTGTCTGTCTTCCTGTGGCATCTATATATCATTTGTCCACAAAATAATCTCTCTCTATTCTGTATACTGCCCACTCATCTTCTTTATCTACCCTCCCACCCAAAGCACGTACATTTACAGTATCTATGGGATCTGTTGCATTATACATATGCTTGTTATATTCACATACAAAATTTATGGGCACACGTTCTTGTACAACACAAGTAACGTGTATTGGTGCAACAACACTGTACTGTTCTTTTTCTGTCGCTGTCATCACTGTTTATAAAGAAGTTATGTATTTACTAACGTACGGAAGGTTTTCTGAGCATGCATTTTTGGTTTTATTATGCTTTAATAGGCCGTTGTTACAAGCTCTGTGGTAGGCTTGCAGTTCCATTTGGTATTCAATTAATTGCTTGCTTTTGTAACACTTCCAAATCTACTTTATGTAAAACATAGACAGACACAGTGAAAATTTTTGTCCCTGAAATATTACAAGGTACCAAATGGGCCCTGGAGGCATATTTGAACGGCATCTAGAGTAACAAATGAGGACACTGACTACGCAAAAAATCCCATTCAGAGGTTGACAAAAATAATAAAGATTCTTAGGAAAACAAAAGGAAGAACGATCTACGTTTGGCTCTGTACAGAAAGAAGTCAAACAGATAAGGGCAGATGAGAAAATGCCTTTCCTGCAATAATTTTAAGTAGCGATCGGGAGGGTTCGATTCAAGCACCAGAATTACAGCCTCCCTTGGAAAGGCCAGCTTGCACATTTATCACCTACGCCAAATTTAGTTAGGACTTTTAGTACAAAATTCCAGCAAGGACACCGGTATTTCTGAAACGTTTCATGCAGCAGACTCTTTTGTTTACAAATAATGGATTATGTCAGACATTTGGTGACATTTGGTTTACTGTGATAATTTCACTCATTTAATTCTGGTGTTACTGAAAAGTATATTGAGAACAGCCAGTAACGATATTATGATGACAGCAACTGCTTCATTTGATTGCCTCGTATGTGAGTTTATCTTTACAGGGGAAAATGCAAAGGTTGAAATTATTAATAGCAGTTACTCTATCAGGCTAAGTGGGGGATAGCTTAATCTGTTGAACAAGTAGGCTCGTTATTGAATGCTTTTTCCCTCGATCTTGCGAATCCTCTCTGTTAAACTGAGACAAGAATATGTGAAAACTGAAACAAAATCCGTAGTTTGGCATTGACGTTTCAGTGGTTACTAAAGAGACTTTTCCTGTGAAAATCAGTGTATATCTGAAAGTTAAAACTATTCTTAAACTGACAAGATAGGAAAGTACAAATGCTGGTCTTTTCAAGGTACTGTTGTAACGTCTTTAAAGCTATCTGACTGGAAAAATCCAGTATTCTGGAGAGCCTTTACTGGTTTCTGTAGATCTGACACATTCAACTATAGCCCGATTATGAACGTTACTGTGGGAAGTCCCTTTTCAATTCATTTCTATTACAAATTCTGGATATCTGATTCAGTGCATGCCTTCTGGCTGATACAGTCTTTTAGCTTTTTTGATCAGCTGCGTTCTAGGGTTGTTTCTGAATCCAGAATTGCACAAAAGATACATTTTCTTTTTGACTTAATCTTGCTGATCTCTCCTTATCTTGCAGACGATCTGGCCTCATCTAGAGTCCGCCTCTATTTCTTCATCTCGAATGAAGGGAACCAGAACTTGTTTGTCGTTCAAGCCAGCCTGTGGCTTTACTTGAAGCTGCTTCCATATGTCTTAGAGAAAGGCAGCAGGCGAAAAGTAAGAGTCAAAGTCTATTTCCAAGACCCGGACACTAGCAACAAGTGGAATGTGGTTGAAAAGAAAGTTGATCTCAAAAGAAGTGGTTGGCACACTTTTCCCATGACAGAGGCGATCCAGGCTCTGTTTGAGAAAGGAGAAAGGAGACTGAACTTGGATGTTCAATGTGAGGGCTGTGAAGAGTATTCAGTGCTGCCAATTTATGTGGACCCCGGGGAGGAATCCCACCGGCCTTTTTTAGTGGTGCAAGCCCGTTTAGCTGATAACAAACACAGGATCCGGAAAAGAGGTCTGGAGTGTGATGGCAGGACCAATCTATGTTGCAGGCAACAGTTTTACATTGACTTTAGACTCATTGGGTGGAATGACTGGATCATAGCACCATCAGGTTACTATGGGAATTACTGTGAAGGGAGCTGCCCGGCCTACTTGGCGGGAGTCCCAGGGTCAGCTTCCTCTTTTCACACCGCGGTAGTGAATCAGTACCGAATGCGGGGGCTGAACCCGGGCACCGTGAACTCCTGTTGCATTCCAACCAAACTTAGCACAATGTCAATGCTGTACTTTGATGATGAATACAACATTGTGAAAAGGGACGTTCCCAATATGATTGTGGAAGAATGTGGTTGTGCTTGATTTAAGGTGTGTTTTTTGGGGGGGAGAGAGAGAGAACATTCCCGTACTAGATGGTATTGGAGGAAGTTTCACTGTGTATCCAGGCATCAGTGTTGAAAAGTCACTGTGGAAAAGTTTGACTAAAAAAAAATAATCATTTCACTTTGGTGTCAGGACAGTGGCAGTTTGTGGATCTTGGACACTTATATATTCTACCACTTATAAGTTAACGCTATGAAATATCTTAAAGACACACACACACACACACACACACACAACGTGTGCGCGCACGCACATAGACAAACACGCGCTCATACACACACAGACACAGACACACACACACACAAGGCAGCTTGAAAAAGGGATGTAAGTAAGAGGAAGTCAGTGACCAGTGACAATGTAACTAAATGCCTGCCAGTACAAGTGAATGGCTCAGCAGCTGTTTCCCCACCTGCGAGCAAAGTCAGACCGAAATGAGCTCCCTTTGCTCAGGCAAAAGCACAAACTAAGAGAACACAAAATACTCTTGCACGCAGGTGTCAAAATGACCAAACTGAGAAGTAAAATTTAAAAAAAAAAGGCAAGAAAAAGAAGACTGTCACCTCTTAGGTCTAATGGGAAGCTGCAGAACACCTGCCTTTGTAGGTGATCACTTCCTCTTAATTTAAATTTATCTAAATATAAACATCACAGATACCCGCATCTTCAGACCGCACTTCCAGTAAGGAATCATGTGATAACACCAGAGAGAGCGAGAGAGAGAGAGAGAGAGGAAAGGAGACAGATACATAAGCAACTGCTGTATTTCTAACGTCAGACTGTTACGAAGTCACGAGCTGGGCTGGCATTATTTGATGCTTTAACTGACCACTAGAAATCCGTGGATGGCTGTACCTGTTGTGTCTCGGAAAAGGGGATTTGATATCATATCTGGACTGTGTTGACCGTTAGCATCTCTCACTGTTCTAAGAACAAAAAATCAAAGTTGCAATCTGTGTTCTTCAACAGGGGACTCAGCAAGGACACGTCACGTGGGGAAAAACAAACAAACAAACGCTACCACGACTAAACCAATGAACCCTAAAGAGGAGTGACAGTAATTCAGTGGAGACATTCTGAAAAATGCAGTGCATTTAATAACAGGCGAGGAACATTTTAACGAGTCTTGGAAAGGAGCAGAGAGGAGAGTGCTTTCAATTTCCTTACCAGGAGGTGTCAAGGATGGCCATAAAGATCAGAAAATAATGATACAGCATAGCACTTGCAAACTGCTTGAATGCACGTATAATAGCACTTGCAAATTTCAATGCCTTGAAAAGTGGTACTTGATAGTGCACTTATCTTTGCTCACTATCTAGGTAAACAGGTGCCGCATGAGCTATGCAATTTAAAGTGTTGACCCATACTAGACAAAACTGGACTTATGATATGACTTTTTTATATTTTTTTATACTTGAAATTAAATCTTTTGCTTCTTTTTTAAAGCGAATGATTGCTTTTAATGTTTGCACTGATTTAGTTGCATGATTAGTCAAAAAACTGCCATTTGAAAAAAATGTTATTTTTATAGCAGCAAAAAATGAATACAGTTAAATGTATTATACATAAATTTTGGAACCAAAGAGGCCAACATATTAGTTATAATTTTTATGAGATGGCAAAGCCATCATATATCATGTAGTCATACTGAGCAATCCTTCACGAGGCCTACCAATTATTTCAGGGTACAAAATGGATTCTGTTTGTTCTATTCAGTGTCTTTTCTATACCATACGCACATGGAACGTAGAGTGAAAAAATGACTGTTGTAGAATACATTACAATATGTGCATCCTTTAAATCCAATTTTTATGTTTATTTAATAAAGTTCCTTTTAGGTTCTGTTCCATAATAATTTAAACCAAACAATTTTCACTTAGATTTGCTGTTGAAGTATTTTACATTTGTGTACAGTTTAAATAAATAAAAAAAAAGACTGAAAACTGGGTGTGCTTTTTTTGCAGTGTGTAACATCTGGAGAAACTTGGTTACTTTCCGCACCGAGTGTGGGTGCAGATGGTGAACTGTCGCATTAGACTGTATTCATATTAGTCATTGCAGAAAGCCTTGTCTCAGAGTTCAGCTGTTGTGCTCTGCTTTTTTTCTTTTCTTTTTTTTTTTTTTGCCATCTATATATGTAAGCATCTGCTTATTTGTATCTGCGTCAGTTAAGGGTCTCTCAAGCTCAGCTGTTTAACACCAGGGGAACCTAAAAGGAGATATGGAAGAGTGTTCCGCATACCTATCAGTAATTTAGAGTAAGTTCCTGGTTCACCTGCTATGGAAGAATGTAACTTGTTGTCTAGATCATTCCCTAATCTGTTAGAAGAGATAAAAAATCATGTAGAAAGTACTTCCAGGAAAAACACGTCAAAACTCATTCTGATGAACATTTATTTTTAAATTAACTGGCACCAGGGAGATATTTTTGCGTAAAAATATGTCCTCTTTACTAATTGAAAAATAAGAATTTGAACAAATGCTCATAGAAATTCTTGTCAGCTATACATATATTTCTATACTGATTTCATTGCTCTTCACAGATAAATTCTTCCTCCTGGAGGTTTGACCACGTGCAATTGAAGCTGACAGAAGGACTTCTGTTGACCTAGCAAACTTCAGGCCTGACCCTGAGACCTGGAAAGTGTTGAAAAAGCAAGTTGATAGAACTGATGATGGGTTCTAGCTACAATTCAAATTCAAGTATAACTCTGCCCACACCCCCCCTTAAATCCAGACATTTGGATTAAAGGGCTTTGTTTCAGGAAACCTCTAGACATAATTTGTTGCAGCTGTGTCAAGAACCTGCAGCTCAGAACTTTGTCCCAGACCAAATTTTTTGGAATATTTTATAGCTTTCTTGCCACCTCTAACCACACATATATTGTCAAATCCACTGCTCACCATTCCTATTCCATTTCCTGGCAGATTTCTCTCCTATCTTTATTCCCTTGGTCAGCCCTCCTTCCTCAGCAAGGTGGTGCAGTGTCATGGCTACCAGATGGTTCAACCTTGTTATCAGTGAGTTCAATAAATTCCCTTTGAAATCAGTGGCAAATACGCCTGCCTTCAGTCTGAAGGTGTGTTCGACATAATGTGACCCAGTCTTTATAAATGAGAATGGGCTACATTCTTAAAAAATGGGTATTTAGAAGCCTCTTCAGTTGAAATCCAAGGCCCTGGAAGTTGGGCCTGGTTAGATTTTGTTCCTAATTGAGAGCAGTTGGTTTCTGGGGTCAAATCCAAGCCCCATGCCAGGCATTAGGACTCTTGTATTCTCCCATGGAGAGAGCAAGATGTCTTGGAGAGGAGCTTAAATGCGGGGCCCTGGTGAGCAGAGGGCTGCCCACCACTGAAAGGCTGTGAGAGGGGAGCCAGGAGTAGAGGCAGCAATGCTCCTGCATCCCCCCTGCAAACCCACAACCAGCTGGGGATCCTGAGCACTTTCAAAGAGTTCAGCAAAAAACACTTCTTTTCTTGGTAGAAAATGGTGCAGCTGTTCCTCCTTTTCGTTAGTGATAAAATAATCATGCTCAGCACAAGTGATTGCAGCCTTGCTGCAGAATGGACCCAATGGACAGTGTGAGCTGACTGGGGAAGGGAAGAGGGACCTGGATAACCCATCTGGCTCATTTTGGGGGAAAAAGATGCACGATGTATCACTTGGGTGCAGAGAAATGGCCAAGAAGCAGCTAATGTGTCCTTCCCTTTCATTATGGTAAATTTGTGCCTGTGAGGCTTAGCTCCCCAAGAAAATTCAAGCTTAAACCTCCCTTAAAGCTAGAGATTTTTCTGGGAGGGGTTCGGGGGTAGGAAAGAGGGGCACTTCTCACAGCTTTCTTCCCCTGCCTTCCCTGCTGTGCCAGTTGACCCTATGACTCTGAAGTTCACAGGGCAGAAATACAAAATGCAAAGAAGAGCATCACCTGGGGACAGGAAGATCTGGATTGAGGTTCCCAGATCCTCTTCTTTTATATGAAACAGTGCCTGGAAAAGAGATGAGCAGAACATGCTCTGAGCTCTCTGAGGCGTGGAATTGTTTGCTGGTTTGAACATGCTGCTGAAAGCCAAGTACTCCTGAGGTCTGGTGCTGGTAACAACCTGTCATACAGATTTCTAAGGCTAAAATAAAATAAAATTGAAAAGCTATTTAATTTGGAGGGCCCAATTTGGGCTTGATTTCTCAGAGATGTGACAAGGCTACCGTTCTTGCTAGTTTTTTTGCAGGGGGAAGGCTGCAGGAACTCCACTTTTGCAACCTCTACCTCCTACGTATCTGAAATCAGGCAAACTGAAAAATGAGATGCCCAAACTCGACGGTTGCTTTTTGAAAAATTTGGTCTGTATTTTTCTGTCTCTCATTCCCATCTTTATAAAGCTGAGAGTCCAGTTTCATTGCCTTACACTAGACTAGGTACTGTATTTAAAATACAGTCTGGGTCAGGTCCAGACCCCCCCCCCCCGAGGTTAAATGTCTCTTGGGGGCCTCTGACAGGTTTTGAATTTGGTCCTGTAAATGCTAAATCATTATATTCTTTCACCGGGATAGACTGAAGCTCTGGAGCTAGAAATTCTTCGTCCTTTAAAATATTCTAGCACAAGCAAAAACCATGTCCCTGTGCCTGGAACTCCCACTGGTGTTAATGAGGACTGTGTGAAAGGAGTGACTGTCACGATGTGGTGCAACAGAGCACATGGTGGATTAACTCTGCATACATCATGTATTTCCACACATAATAGACACCTGCTCCAAAATTGCCAGGTCTCACCTGCTTTGATTTGTTACTTGTGCGAGATGAAGTCAGCAACCGAAATTAGTTATTGCATTCCCCCTGCCATGGGATAAGAGGGAAACCCCTAACTGAATGAATCCTTCTTCATAATAATTTTTGTTTGGAGTGGTTTCCAAGGGTTGAGGAACATTTTGCAAAATGGGTCAGGATTTTTTTTTTTTTTGTCAAAGAGGAGAGCCTGTTTCTGTTAATACTTGTGTTAGCCTGCAGTAACTGCCCTATAGTCTGCAGATTTAATTCAAGGTAGCACCAGTATTACTGAAGACAAACCAGAACTTGGTTTTCTTGAAATCATGACTGGGCCCAGCTCATTCTCAGTATTCCTAAAAAGAATCCCTCTTTTGCTTTAAAATCAACAGCTAAATGGTTTAGCAAAAGCCGCTGATACTGCATGAGAGATCAGAAGAAGTAAGGCACCTAACTGGTTGTAAATGCAGAGGGAATCTCCTTGCATATACTGGAATTTGGCCAGGAATTAGCAATCTCCTTCAGTGTGAAATACCACAGTAGCTTTCATGTGCAGTGAATACCCTTGAACCAACAGTTGGATTTACTTGGATTCTCATAATGTTGGGAGCCAATTTTATTTGGGTAACTTCATTGATTTCAGGGGAATTGTTTCTGATTTGTACTAGAATAAGTGGGAGCAGAATTAGGTTCTTTAATGTTCTTCCAGTTTAGCTCTTGGAATAACTTATATTTCATTATTATGTGTTTATGTAATTGGTGCAATTATATCAAATTATATAATTGGTACAATTACTTGGACTCATGTAACCACTGTATATAACACTCCATGCTGTAAAAACTTTTACTCTGGGGAAAAAAAAAAAAGTCAATATTACATGGGAGCCTTAATTTGTTTTTAAATTCCAGTACCAAATTTAGGGCCTGACCACATGCAAGGAGCTCCTGGTTCACATCAGTGGAGCTTCTCCGAGCAGGCAGCTTGCAGCCTTCACCACAGATATTGGGCTTTTTAATCTGATTTGGCCAATTCTATTCAGCAGGGGCCCTCCTTGAAAGTGTGCAGCTCCAAACCAGTCTCCCCTGTAGAAAACGGAGATGTCAGGTTTTGACACACAAGCTGAATCACCTGAGAGATCTGTGAAGCCATCAAAGACCTGAGACGTGTCTATGACTTCCTTCTATTTGACCAGATTTCATGTATTTGTGATCCACTGCTCGTGATTTTAAGCCAAAACTTTTACCAAATTCATAGGCTCCCTCTCCTTGGAAATGTTTTTTCTTTTTTTCCCTCCACTCTAATTTGTTTTCAGGAGTCACTGTTGTGAAAACTTGCAAATGATGTAAAAAACAGATTGTTTTTAGGAATACTGAGTGTCCGTCGTGGGCAAAGTCAAAGTAGACGTATCTGACAAAAAAAAACAGAGAAAAGGATGAGAAGGAAAGCCAAGAGGTGTATTGATTTCCCTGGGTCCAACGGTTGAAGTCGAGCCAGGACTTGGTTATGAGGGCCGGAGGCCCAAGGAAGGGGCAGCGCTGCCAGGTGCTGCGCGTTGGGGGCTGGCGGGGCAGCTCCTGCCTCCCAGATGCCCTCGTGGAGCCCAGCTGGGGTGGGTGGTTCCCGAGTGACCACCCCGTGGCGGTGTGGGGCTCGGCTTGGCTCCTCGGGCCCTGTGTGTCCCCTCGCACCAGGCAGGAGCAGCAGCCGTGGCCCCAAGATGGTGGCGCTGCGACCGGCTGCGGCCGGTTCCACCTCGCCTCCTTCCCCCAGCTGGTAAGTGCGCTCGCTGCTTGTTATTTTTATCTCCAGCTCCTGCTTTGTTTTTGAGGATAATTGCACGTTATTGCTGCAATGTGTTATCATAAGTGCTACGAAGATGGCTGTTGTATCCGAGGGGGAAGAAGATGTGGTTGGGGAGCAAACTTCAAGCCTATGTGTCGGCGACGTGAGCGGGCAGCGTTTGGGCTGCACCGGCCATGGCAGGGGGCTGCAGTGGCAGCCAGGCTTTGCCCGAGTGGGGGCTGATCGCGTCCCTCGGCATTTTGCCCGGGACCCGGGAGCGTTGGCCGCCGGAGCGCTCCGCCGCGTTCCGGAAGCCGAATCTCGGGGCCAGGGGGAGCTGGGTACGCGGTGGGCGCTGAGCTGCTGTCCCCACCGCCCGGGGGGGCACGAAGGCCGCCGGGGAGTCACGGGCTCCTGCCTCTGCGGGCTGGAGGGGACCGCAGGCTTTCGGACCCCCCCGCTCCCCTCTTCACCGTGTCTCCTCGCCGTGTTTGCTATAATCAAGCTTGGGCTTTTATGGCTCGCTTTTTGGGTCTCTCCGCTTTTGGGAGCGACCCCCAGCTGCGGGGACGCCATGCGTGGAAAAAAGGAAAATCAGCGTCTTTGTAAATGAGGCCTTGCTGCTTGCGAAAGGAAACAAACAGCTCTTATCCGTATTAGCGAGAGTCGCGCGTGTGTGTGTGTTTTGTATCCAGTTGTGTGAATTACCTTCAGTAGTGATATTTTGTAAGGCTGTGCAACTCACGGGGTGGTTATCGGTGACTCATGAGTATTTATTTGTTTTGTATGTATTGTGTACGCTCGGCCTGATCAGGGTGGCATGTTTGCATGGGTGAGCGTGCGTTTTACGTGTAAACACACACACAAACTGCGAGGCTCTCTTTAAGCAAATCGCTTTCTGCTGTGTTAATGGCTCTCTAATAAAACGTGTTTCTTGGATCACTGTAATGGATAAGAGCTGATGTAGCATAACTGACCACGCTTTTAAGCAGATTTCCTGACTTTTGAGTACCTAATCCCAAGTATGTCCTCTTGCGCTAGGTACGCAGCGTGTAGGTGCCCTGGTGATAGCCGAGGAGAAGGCAGCCGGCTCTGAGATGTGGCTGCGCTCCAGCCAGCTCCACATCTGAGGGAGTGCAGCAAACCACTTCTGCTCAACCTGCATGTTGAAATTGCTCAGAAGCTGGTTTGGTCTTTAGCACAGTTCAGAGCAACCTTGAGGCTGTCTTTAGGAGAGCTGCCAGTGGTCCCCAGCGCTGCTGTGAAAGCTGAGAAATAGCCAGAATATAACAGTACTCTGGTCACGTGTCCTGTATCGGGTCATACTTCCTACACCAGGAGTTGCTGGGTGGCGCAGGCAGCCTGGATCCCGCCAAAGTCTCTGTGCTGAGTGTTTCCTGATAGCTGCGTGCCTCTGAAGGGACAACAGGCACAGAGACTTAGATGGGATTTAAGCTGACTCTTTATATTAGCTGCACACCACAGTGGCCAAATCACTAGCTTAACAGTGCATGACAATGAATCAAGCCCCACGTTTCATTTTATGGATGGGTTCCACTTACATTGTTCTCATCTCCATTTCCCCCCATTGACAATTCCAAACGTGTGAAGCTCGGAGGACATTGCCTCCGCACCGTATCTCCTTGGATTGCGTTACTGCATCGAGCAGGGAAGGTAAAGCGATATATACATTTCTACCCCAAATGAAAACTTTCTCTACTTTGTGAGCCACAAATAGACTTTTAATTATGGGAAGCACATAATGTAAGTGCACCCTGGGATTTGAGTCCACACTTTGTCTGTTGGGCTGCTGAATATGCCAGCTTTTACAGTAATTTTTCTTCAGCATCATAAGTTGCAGTCTACAGTTACCAGATAAAACAACAAAAGGGATGGCAAACCATTCCACATGCTCGTGGCTGCCTGCTTTTTGTCTACAGCAAACTTTCTTGTGACAATGCTGAACATTGCAACAATTCAATGTGCTCTGCAAATTACTAGGCTTAAAATCTGTTAGTGTTAATGTAGGGCCAGATTCAGTTATCCACACCTGTAGAAAGTGGATTCAAAATCCTACCAAATTGGAATTCCCCAGTCAATTACAGCCATAAACAAGCTGCAAGACTGCACAGAGCAAAGCCTGTAGTACTTCTGATGCAATATCAGAGCCTAGCTGAAGATGCTGCAGCTTCATCAGCTTCAACTCGGTTGCACCCATTTGCACCAGGTGTGAATTTATCCCGTTGGCCTGAAGACAAAAACCCTGCTTTAGATCAGTCAGCAGTTGGGCTCCCAGTATTGTGTTCTGTGCATCTCTGTAGCTGGTGATAACAGCTATTGTTCTTCTTTGCAATATGTTCATGGCATCAGGCATTATGACTCATGTCATAATACCATTGTGAGCCGTTTGTTTAATAATACAGCATCCGTATCGTGTCGCTCTAGCAGTGTTCTTGATTCTTTCTATTATTAACTTCTGTTTGGAAGTGCTTATGCTTGTAATTTAGCTTTTCGAATTCTCACTGGGCATAAGCTGGCATAAGTGAAAAAGGTTTGTAAACACATCTAAAAGAGTCTGACAATCTATTGGCCTTATCTGGTCAGAAAAAAAGCAAACAAAAATATATTTCTGTAAGGATTTTTCTTTTTTGGTAAGCAGTAAACAGTAATACAACTTTCATTAACACCTAGAAATGAAAGGAAAATGCTGGTGCTACTTTATTTAATTTTCTTGCTAGTGTAGTACTGATTAGATTTAAATGTTAATGATATCTTTTAATTTGAGAAGGCAGGACGCCGGAAAAAAAGGCAACTTGCTTTTTTTTCTTGTCAACCAATTTAGTAACTTGTTAGTGCTGATTGTTCTTTGAGGCAGGAGCGTATTTACCTCAGATCTCGAGATCCTTTAAGTTATTTGAGCATCTTTGGAGTCTTGCAGAAAATGAAGGACTTCCTTGGGTCTTACTTTCTGTCTGCTGGCAGCAGAGAGGAGCAGGATCCAGCAAACAGTTGGGCAGTGGACTTTCTGTCAAAGCTGTTAGAGTAGGAACCCTTAGCCTATAAACAATTTGGGGTCAGGGAATATCTGAAAAGTGTTGTTTGGTGTTTTTTTTTTTGCTGCTGTTGTGTTGTTGTTTTGGGGGTTTTCTGTCTGATCAGCTTAGCTTCTGGCAATGTTGTTATATAATGACTATCCAGAGGTGCCTTTCTGGAAATCAGAAGAGTTTTAGAACATAAATGTAGCTCTTGTCTAATCTACTGGGATGTCTACAGTGATCTTGTATTGGGTCTCTGAGTAAGTCTTGCCATAATTGATAGGAACAGCTTTAAAAGAAAAGCAAAACAGATCATGAAGGAAAGAAAGAGCTGATAAAGCTTCTAGCATCAAGAGTGTACATGTTGAAACACTCTCTAATTATATATTTATCCAATTCAGTTAATACTACAGAGCTTGCAAAAAAGCCCCATAATTAGGGGTTATGAAAATGTCTACATAGCAATAATATGGCACCTAAATATAGCATCTTTCCTCCTGAAGCACTTTACATCATTTAAGAACCATGGACTCAATTCACAGCTGGCATTCACAGGTGCAACCTTATTGATTTTGATGGAATAGTGCCATTTTTACCAGGGATGATTTTTGTCATAAATGGAAGTCTTATCTAGCCTACGGGCTTGTAGGGCTGCCCATCATAGTAGTATCTGCATATCTTTCACATCAAATTAGCTGGCAATAGCAAAACCTCTAGCAGACTTCATGGAGTCTCTGCCACATCTTCCTTCTCTTGCTGTAGAAATCTTTGCTCAGGCTAAACTTATTCATACTGTGTATTCTGGGGATGGAGAGAGAAGAAGAGCTGATGGTATCAAAGATGTATATAGCAGGATGATTTTTTAGGTGTGTAAAGATGACCAAGCTATGGATTTGCTTAACTTTTCTGCCAGAAGCTGATTTCATAGTTGTATGCTCCGTACTGAGGGTGTCAGGACTACAAGACTTGCATTGTTCTGAAAGAGTACATCTTCTGAACACGCAGTTTGGATACAGGCACGTTCCTGGACATAGGAGGACCTGAATTCTCTCTCAGTCATGGTACCTATTATTGATGGGATGAAAAAGTACTGTTGCACATAATTTAAAAACAGAATTTGAGGCTGCTTCATTCATTTAAAATTTTCAAGTGAACTTTATCCAGGCTGGAATTTAGCCAAGTCACCAGGACTGAGGCTCAACATCACTGGATTCTTCAGTATCAGAATAGGATCTGGAGATTTTAGTGTACTTCCCTGCTGCTTCACAGACTTGCTATAAAATGAAGGACAAGCCTTTTAGCTGCTTCTTTCTATTGCTTATAATGTGGGAAAGATGGTGCTTCCTGAGTGTAAAGTGAAAGGTCATAATGGGAGCCCAAAAGGAAAGGAGAAGGAAATGGTTTTATACTTCAGTCATATTTGTCAGTACCTTGAATACCACATGCAGTTCTGGATTGCTCATCTCAAATGTAGTGGAACTTGGAATAGTTCAGAGAAAAGATAAAAATGATGATCAGAATGGCTTCCACATGAGGAAATGGGCTGAGGTGCTTCAGCCTGAAAAGAAGGGATTTAGGTGGGGTAGGAGAGAATTCTGCAAGGCGACAGGGGAAGTGCCAAGGTGGGCACTAGCTGTTTTTTCTCTTTCCGTACAAGAATTAAGGTCATTAAAAGAACTAGAAGAAGCCAGACTCAAAGTAAACGAAAGGGGCTGTTCTTCATGCGACTGGTAGTGGACATGTGGAGTTCGCTACCAGAGGTTGCTGTGGAGGCTAAAGCTTGTAAAGGTTCAAGGGGTGACTGGACAGGTTTGCGTAAAGAAATGCGTGGAGGATTACTAAGTAGCTAGAAACCACATCTGGCTTAGGAAATACCTTGATTTGAAAATAGCTGGAGGCTAGCAGAAATGTGAGGGAAATAGCATAAGTAGTTGCCTTGCTTTTACTATTTTCTAGGAATATGACCAGTACAGGAGACCGAATGCTGGGCTAGGTGGATCCGTATGGCCATTCTTATGCTCTTACCCAACGTGGCAACCCGGCTGTGCCAGCTGGTATGGCAGGCTGACATAAGTCATTGCTCCACAGGTGTTGCATACTCCAGTTACTCCAGTTCTCCTCAGCTCTTGACTAGAGGACTTAGTGTTAGGTTGTTGCCTCTAAAAGGCCTGGGTTCAAATCCCTGGTGAAACCCATCTGGATGCTGTTTTGTACAGGAATACTAGCTTACCATTAATGGAGGGGAGAGACTGTGGAATACTGAAAATCGGCCCTATTTCCTGTAATAACTGACTTTCCTTAGAGGCCTCTTCTCCAAAGCTTTCCAAGACAGACCCTGCATAGCTTCAGAGTTCTGAAAGGATTGAGGAGCTGTAAAGTCTTATTGTGAAAGAGAATAAATTATATTGAGCAACTCCTACACACAGACATACAGGAGGAAAAAATTTCACCTCCTCCCATAATATCAGATTGTTGATATTCCCTGCATAGAACTGTAGGGAATAAACAAATGCATTCATTAGCATTTACCAAGTAAGGTGAACTGAGGACAGAATATCAGTCCAGATATCCAGGCTTATCTCTGAATTTCCTGGATTTTATGGGTTTAAGTCTGACTCTGAACAGGTCTTAAGGGCATTTTTGGGTGGATTAGAAGGGTCTGTGTTTGGACAGTCGCATCTATAGTACCTATGGGATTGTACAAAGCCCTAGTTTTACTATTTGTATCTGCTTTTAAATCCTGCTATTCATTTGCCTGAGTCAAACAGCTTTCAAACTGGAATTAGAATTGGGTACATAGCACAAGAGGAGAGTACACATCTGGAAAGAGCTTGAACGACTCAACCAACATTGCACAGACAATGTTGGAAAACAAACAAAAATCTCTCTAAAATGTGTTCTGCAGATGGATCTTTATATATCTCTTCCTCCATTATTTTAAGGCTGAAAACTCATCTTTAACAAAAAGGCATTCAGCACAATAACAGCAGGAAAATGACTCAATGGAAGTAATTTTCTGGGATATCTTTCTGTCTGGGTCAGAACACAATTTCTTCTGTGATGAGAGACTGTTTCTCTCGTGGTGGCTGCAATGAGGGAAATGCCATTTTCTTCATCAGTGTCTTCTGCTGAGATTGTACATGATGAAGTTTTAAATTTGTGAAGTATATCTCTCCAGGAGCAATTGCTTGCATGGGCACTCCTGTGGGCTTGCCCAGTTCAACACAGAAAGTGTTATGTGGCTCGGGCGGCCAATCCAAGCTCCAAAGATGGTGTGCTTGTTGCAAGCTTGTGCCAAGCCATCTGTAAGATTTGTCAGATAAATGTGACTAGCAAAGTGGCACTCGTGAGCAGATGAAGGGAAATTCCCTAGGGGATTCTTTATTCACTCATTAGCAGGAGAGACGGTGGGAAAATTCATTGTTTGGCTGTTCAAAACCCTAGTGAACATTTGACACTGAATAATCTTTTAATGGGGGGCACAGATTCTGTGCTGGGGGCAGACCATTATGTTCTGCATGTGGTGCTTACCTTGATGAAGAAGGATAAGGATATCTGAGTTCCTCAGAGTCTTTATTGTATTTCGCCTCGTAACCGCCTCCCCTCCCTGAGGAAGCCTTATTCAAAGGGAGCTGAGGCACCGAGTAGCCTGGAGTTGCATAGTTGCTCTTTACATATGTGTAGCCCTAATCTTAAATGGAAAAGACGACCAGCCACTGCCCCAAGAAGTACTGCCTACTTGCTAAATGTGTTCTGCTCAAAAAAAATATATATTTTTTGACGTTCGCTGTTTGATGGGGCAGCTTCTCAATGAGAATCAAATCTTGCTTGCTCTAGTAGCAAGGCTGACTTAAATGTGATGACTCACAGAGCAAACTTACCAAGACCCTGTTCTTGAAGAAGGATGGGAGCTTTTCCATTGACTGCAGTGTGAGCTAAAGTGGACGCACAGTCCATGTTGACAAGAAACAGCTCACCAGTCTCATAAATTTTCCACAGAACACCTTCAGTGCAACTCACTTTGCTGCACTGAAGGGAGTTTTTGATCTTGAAAATGAATAATTCAGGCTCCCATGACTACCTTCCCCAGGCAAGTTCCTTTAGGCAAAGCCCTTGGTTGTTCTTTTTTACTTTTGTGGTGAGACACAGAGGTTTTATGGCATCTCCTTTAACATACTGACAAGAGCATGTGTGGGTATCTGCAGGCACAGTCCAATTATTCTGTTCCAGTTGCTATCACTCAAATTCCATTTATATTTAAGTTTAAACTGGAGATTTGGAAATTAATGGAAACCTCAGATTCATCCTCTTGAAAGCAACATTGTTTGAATTGAGCTAGTAGGGATCTTTTCCTCCCAGGAAGGACTGGGTGAGGGGACTGGGCTGGCAGTTGGGGAATGGGAGGAAGGGGCTTGCAATGTTCCCAGGTCTCCAAACTCCACCATGGGGTGAAGACCAGTACAGGTCCCAGTCTCCAGGAAGACTGACTCAGTAGAGAGCAGGGCAGGTGAAGGAGGCATGGGGAGAAGTTTTCTCCTACTCTGAGTCCCATGAAACCAGTCACTCAAAAGGCTTGCTGCTGTAGAGCATTGTGAAGGATTCAGATGTTTTCTCCTTATTTAGATAGGTCAAGATCAAAACCAAACTGACAAATCCAGAAAACCATTGTCCCATAAAAAACCCTAAATCCACGTTTAGCAACTTCAGTTTGTGGGCAGATTTTAAAAAGCTGAACCCCTCAGCAGCTCCAGTAAGCTTCAGGGAGACATGAAACAATATCTGACTTCAGATGGTAGTATGTGAAATATAAGACAGTATCAGTGAATTTTTATCAATGAATAGGTCATTTGCCAGACAGCAGTATTCATCGGTAAAAGGGTATTTGTGAATTTGGGTTGAGTGCACTAGATAGCTGGAAAAATAAGGATATTCCCGCTATGGCTCCAGCTCTCTCTTCAGCTTTGGTGTAAATGGATGAACTTCTGTTGACTCTAATATGATGTTGCTTCCTCATGAGAGGCCTCTTTTTTTTTTTCCTTTCTTTTTTTTTTTTAAATATGTATAAATACAGGAAAAAGTCACGTCACATCACAAGAGATCTTTGATGTTTTAATGTGCCCTGGCATATTGATGGATACATCCAATGGAGAAGAACAATCTGGGACACTTGGTCTGCGTTTGTGCTTTGCTGGAGATTTGCTATGTAACCTCGAGCAAATCTATTAATCTTCCAGTACCTCAATTCCCCAAATGCAAAATGGAGATAATAAAACATAACTCCCTTAGCAGGGTAAACACATTTAAAAAATGCACTTAAAAGCACTTGGGTACTAGATTAATGGAGACCGATATCTTGTGGGGAAGATTTGTTGTATTATAAATAATACATCTTCACAATTATTCCATTTAGTCTGCCTTGAAGCCTTCAAAGACATACCACGCAAATGTTTACTGGCAGCGTGTTTCCCCCCTTTTATTGGCCAACAACATGTTTAGACCAGACTTTTCTGTGGCAAAGTATTTCATTGCATTACACATGGCAAATGGCTCTTTTACTGCAAAAGTAGATTTTTTTAGGGAGTACCCCAAATAATGTTGTACTCGGCAAAAACCTGTGCACCTGGAATAGCTGTCTCTGAGCAGCTTTTCCTTGCAAAGTGTTCAGTATGTTTCAGCCTAGAGCTTTTGACTGAAGTGAAGAATAAAAGAAATCTGGTGGATACCAAGGACAAACTCTTAAAGAGTGAGTTAACTTTGCAGACCACCTGAAAGAACTTGGGTATGTCTCAGCTCAGTTAAGCGGTCCTGGTGCCAAGATGTCCCAGACAAAAAGGCCAGTGTTGCAGAGAGCAGCTGAATTACCTAGGGTACAAAGTGGGGGTCTGGGGGACTCCCACCACCACATAAGTGCACAGAAGCTATTCAAGCCATTAGACCACCCACTGTTTCAGCAGTGTTACTTAGCTTCCCTGGACTCTGTAATTACTCTTGTCGCATTACTGAGGATAACACAGAAATATTGCAAGCATTTGCCTTGAACTTGGAGTGTTGAGGCTGGTGGGGGAGGAGGGAAAGGGCTATGCAGAAATTAAAATGAAGGGTCCGATTCTTACTCTAACTGAGCTTGTTTTACACTGTTTTTGCCTCTGCTAGACTAGTTCCTCTTTGACATTGATGTAATGGGTTTAGAAGCAGGCCTGAAGTGTGTGTGTGTGGGGGGGGGGGATTGTGTTTGCCTGCCTAAGACCTATGTATGAGGGTACTTTGAGGAAAGCAGAAGCCTGGTATGGGCATTGCTTTAGCGCAGATAATAACGTTAATTATTTCTTCTGCAGTAAAAAGCCAGTGTGATGTAGAGAAGAGTAAAAGCTTTGTTTCCATGATCAGGATATTAAATTGAGAGCTGCATGTGCTCCCACCTCTTTCCCATAGGGACATTTCTAAACAATTGTATTGTGTCATACCCTCCCCTAAAAGTTGTGCTGCAGGCCACTGGAGACAGGAAGCTAGGCTGGGTGTCTTGTTAGCATGTGGGCCTTTCATGCTCCTACCTCCAGCAATGGGGGGAAAAAAATGCAATAAAGCTATGAGAATTGTGGGGGCAGAGATCATCCCAGATCTGTGTCTTTGCTGCACAGTTCAAGAGGTCTCGTGCAGCTGGCCAGGAAGGGCTGGGTATCAGGAGAGTCGTTTTTTTAACCTCTGCCCTGCAGCAGTGGAACTATTGAATTGCTCTTTTGGTGCCTGCTTCTTCAATTGTAACGTTAATGCTTTGGGTGGAGGGTGCCATGAAGGAACAGCAGCAGCACAAAAGTATGGAGAGAGAGGGTAAAAAAAAAAACCCAAAAAAACTAAGAAGAATCCAAGCCTTGGGACCAAGATTAGCTGAGAAGAGAGGTAGCCTTGCCAGCTGGGGTTCTGCATTGAGCATTAGCACCTGACAGTCCTCCTGATCTGATGCTAACAGAAACCACAGCAGTGTTCATTTTAATCTCCAGCAAGCACCTATGAAGTGGATAAGAATGAAAAGTTAATCTCATGCTTGGGAGCAGTTTGGGAAGAGTGAGTATGCGCTACTCTGCCGTGCTCCTAGTAGAGCTGGGCAGTGACTTTGGTAGGTGATACTGGACATGACTGCAGGTGCTCTGGGTTCAGTCACCTGGTTTCTCACTCACTTGAGGTGAGACAGTGAGCAGATCTCTGAATCTTTCTGTAGTCTGATCTGTGGCCTGTATGAGCTGTATTAGTTGGAGAAATCGAGGTTTTGTTGTCTTTGACCTCCAGCTGGGATACTATCAATCACTGAGAAGGTGGCATTAACTTGTGGGTAGCCAGGCATGCTGCTGGGACTGCACTTCTAGAAATACAGTTCATTATATCTGTTCCACAGCAAAGCCAAGACAGCCCAAGAATTGTGTCCTACTAAAGGAAAGAAACATTTGCATTATTTACACAGTCTGTTGTGGAGAGGCCCATGGAGAGAAGACTAGGTAGGAGCAGATACCCCCAACCAAGGGGAATTATCGCCAAGTGGTGTTAAACTGGCAGTTGCCTTTTGTGTTCATGACTGCTACTGTTGCTGCTACATACTCTGATTTAAAAACAAACAAACAACCCCCCCCCCCAAACCATTTCTTTTGCCTCTATATCTTGGATATCTTACCATGTCTCTGTACCCTCAGTCTACAGGTTAACAAAATCTCTGTATCAATGAACAATACTACAAATTACTCTAGATATTCCTTTGATATTGTGGCTATACTTCCTATTGTGGTTCAAATTACCTCCACTAGTAGTTCCTTACACTTCATGCTTTCTCCAGTCAAATCATTTGAAAATATGTGTTGGTCTTAACTGTTTTGGGGACGTTAGATCTTACGATGCAGGGTCATTTACTCCTCTATCTTGTGATCATCTGTTACCTAAACTAGACTAGTAAACAACAAAGAGGAAAAGTGGTAGCGCCACTCTACTATGTGTCACTATGTGTATGTATAGCACCTACCACAGTTGGGAATATATATTATTGACACTGCTATAGTGTGTGGGGACCTTATTGCTCTAGGCACTGCACAGGCGGAGAACAAAATGTGGTGCCTTACCAAAGATCTTATAAACAAAATGTAGTTAAGGATGAATTGATAGTTGCAGCGGAATTTTGTAGGGGATCAGTAGAGCAAAACTGAATGTATAAAGCTAGAGAAAAGAATACTACAGTAATGGCACATATTTACCCTATTGTCATTATAGGTGCCTGGGGGACACTTTTAGTTGTGCAGAAGGTCTGCGAAGGTTGTATTTTTAGATTATATAGAAAGACTCTGCAGGTACTACCTAGTGTGAATATGAGGGCCTAGAATGATGCGTGCATACAAAAACTGAGCATGATGAAGGTAAGGTCTTGGCAAAGGCCAGTGGATCCAACCTGAAGGATGGTCCAAGATAGGTGGAAAAAGAGATAACGATGATCACGTAAGCGGAGAAGATTAAAAGGGCAGTTCTACTCGCACAGAGGTTCCTTCTTGATAAAGACAAGTCAGCCAGATACTGAGGCTTTTGTCTGGCGTAGTAGAGAGGCTCTGGGGAAGTTACCCAAACAGACTGGTGTGTGTGTGTGACATTGGCCTGCAGCAAGAAGGGGAGGCAGAAAAGCCCCAGGTCATCCTGCTTCCTAGAAAGTGGAGCTGGGGAGAGGCAGGGTAGAAAGATGGGCATGAAGATGATGTGATGAAAGTGATTAAAGAGGAGCAGTGTCCCAAGGACTGAGGGAGGACAAGACTTCCAGAACAGAAACGTGGGTCTGCCGTGGAGCGGGTGCTGATGGCTGCTTGAGGCTGAGGATGGGAGGATGGGCTTTCGGATTTCCCTAAGAAAGATGCTCTGAGAGGGGTGAGAGGGACGCAAAGGGCAGCAGCCAGGCTGTGACAGACATAGGGAGAGAAGCAGCCCACAGCAGAGGTGGGCAGTGCACCCATTGAGTGGAGAGGCAGAAAGCCGAGGAGATGGTAGCTGGAGCGGCAGACAGTGTTAGAGGGAGGTTCTTCTTACAGTGGGATAGTCTAAAAGCGTAGTGTGAAGAGCTGGGGAGAGCGAGAAAAAGGAGGAAAAGCTAAAGTCAGTATGAGAAAATAAAACAAGGTCAAATGAAAGAGTCAAAGGAGGGGAGGCAGGTGAGAAACTTCCACGTTTCAGACCAGTGGAGTGAAGGGGAGAGTTGCATGATGATGAAATTGCACTGTATCCTTGCCTGCTTTCCATAGCAAGAAATTGGTGCAGTGCCATGCAAATAAGTGGGAGGTGAGGAGGTTGAAGGAGTGAGTCAAAAGCTCAGGGAAAAGGTCTGAAACTGTGGGAGGGAAGGTTCATTTATGCTGGAGAAGCAAAGCTTCCTAGAGGAAACGGCAAAGCAAGAGAAACAAGTATGAAGACAAGGAATAAAAATCCCAGCCTCACTGCAGTGGGCAGGCGACCTTCAGAGAATGCACTGTGGAGGTGGCCAGCGTACAAGGGAAGGAAGGCAACTGAGGTGTAACAAGACCTAGGAGATTGCATTAAAACATAAAACACAGTTTGTGGCCAAATTAAAATAAACACTTGATGTGGTCTTTTTTTTCTTTTTTCTTTTTTCCTCTCGGATTTTTCTACATAGAGCTTTTGTAGGGACTATCAGGTATTTTGGAAGACATTACTGAGAAAGGACAGAGATGGAATAGTAGATTCACATAGGTAGGCAAATGGTTCAAAGTGTTTGTGGTGATGGTTACTAACTATTTCTTTCATGGCAGAATTTGGGGAACAATTATAAAAGCTGAACCTGTGTTTCTTATTTTGACATGAATATGTATATTTCTTTATATGAACAGAGTGGAGCTTAACACCTAAATAGGCAGGGAAAGTGGGGAAAGGATATTAAAAATATGGATTAAATAACTTCAATATGAATTAAATGGATTCAAATGTGAAATCTGCAAGCACAGCTTACTTCACTGTAAACCCAGTTTATTTCAGTCTAGTCTAACTATGCCCAAGCTTGAACCGCACCTGAGTGAACTTAGCCTAAATAGAAGTGTGTCTGTGCAAAGGCTCTTGCCAGAGTTTAAAAATTAATTTTAAGTTAAATTAGTGCAGCTTTTAGTTATAAGCAAAGATGTATGTCAGAGTGGAAAATAAAATATCTAGACTTCTAGTTCAGCACATATACTACAAGCCTAACTTTTACAGTAGGAAAATCGGTGCAAATAGTGGGAGATGGAGAGCACAATGGCATAGGATGAGGTTAATTTTTTGGTCTTTGTCATCCTTCTGCAAGATTTGTAGATTGTGGGGGAGGGGAAGCCAAGGGAAGACGCTATCCTTGGAGCGCGGGAGGCTAGCGATGAAGTGTTTTTGTTGCAAGTGCTTTGGGAACCTGAGCTTTCAATGCCTTAGAGGTTGTCATCTACAAATGGACAAATTTCCCTGTTGTTCTTTCCTCTCCTCTCTCCTCTCCAATCCTGGTGTGGAAAAGTGTGACTGGAAATGCATCACCTGCATTTGTGAGTTGCTTTTTTTCCTCCCCTCCGGGCTGTGGAGGCTCAGATCTTTCCCGATGATGTGCCAGGCTGCCTGCTCTCTCCGTTCCCAGGCGCTGAGGTGCCCGTTTGGCTTGCTTTAGGGGATGCTCTATTTGCAAAACCTTTATCAGCAGCACATTATGGTTTTGGCCAGTGCAGTTTACAGTGGTGTCATAGTATATTTATTTTTAATGTGGAATCGGCCTGTGCCTGATTGAACGATGTATGAAAAAAAGATATGGAAATCAGAACTGGTTTTGCTTGCTGGCCAGCACAGACAAGAATTAAAAAAGAACAGCCGAACAATTTCAGCAGGTAATTCTCCATCTTCGGTGGTTGCTTAATTAAACTTCCACATGTCAGAGGGAGGAGAGAGTAAGATTTTTTTTTTTTCCTAGTAGTATTGCATACGTTTGGGGAACGATGAGTGCAACTTGGAAGCGTTAATTCTCATACAAGATGTTCTTCATTGATGTTCTGATTTTGTGAATATTAAAATTTTATTATCTGATCAACAACTCCTGGTATTCATTTCAGTAGAAGCTGGTATTTTCAGATTGGTCTGTAGATGGGGATTCCAGAGAAACTGCAAGTTTGTGGAACAGTGGATAGCAAGAGCATGAATGAAATAGGAAGCCAGACTTGGTTCTCTGCTAAAACGAGTCTTGCTCGAAACTTTATGTGAATAAGAAGGACCATGATAGCCACTTTCACAGGTCTGGCCCTGTTGCAAAGCCTACAAGAAGAAATAAGTATCTTGCTACTTCTTGCTATGTGGGCAGGCTGCCTTCAGGATCTATCTTGGGGAAAGATTTCACTTGATGACAGAATTATTATTAAATCATGTTTTTAGTTGCTGGGAGTTACCCCAGACTTGAAATTCAATAGATGATAGGCTTTATGTTGCTGATAAAGTAAGTAAATTTGCATGTATTAAGTCTGAAATAAAGGGAACAAGCAAAGGGAATCTCTAGTAAATATTTTAAAGACCCTTTCTACTTTGCTTTTGGAAACAAGTGAAAAATGAAACATCTCCCAGTGCTTGGGTGAGTGCAATGACATCATGCTTGTTAAATGGTTTAACCGTAGGAAAACAAATAGTCCAACTGCTCTCTGCTGGGGGAAAGAACTTTGCAGATCCTAAATGTAAGTAGGGACAGCACCCTAGGATACTCGAAAATTTTGAATTGGAGTGTGTAAGAGGCTCAAAGCTGGAATAAATAATAAAATCACATCTTATGATTTTTTTTCAGATTTTTCTTATGTATTTTTCTGTTTCCAAGATACCTAATAATTCAATGTAGATAGAGCATTGAGATCCACCCCCCCAAATATACATACATACATACATATATATAAAATAAAGTACATAAGATATTAGTTGTAGCAGAGGGCAACTGTCTGCCCCAATATTCTATCCATGACACACATAATTTTTCTGGGTGTCTTCGGGAAGTGGTGTGATTAAAAAGTCCTCTGTAAAAGAGAGGGTAAGATATGGATATTTTGATTTTGTCTTTCCCACTGTTACTCCCACCCAAGATAAAATGTTAGCAGCAAATTTATCTCTGTTATGTCTTCCTTCCAAGTCAGCTTGGGTCTGTGCTTCAGACTGTTAAGTATTTGATAATTCCAGTTTAAGACAAAGCTCCAGTTAGTTTCAGACTGCAATGGCCATCAAGGTGTAAGATGCAGAGCTTCCACGCAAGCAATTCGCTAGGCAGGCCTTCAGCGGTGATTGCAAATCAGACTGATACGCGGGAAATCACTGCAGCGAACACTCTGAGCAGGCATTCGCTTCCAAAACCCGAGAATCTCACAGTTTCTCTTGCTGGGGGCTGGGGTTGGGGAGACTCTGGCCAAGCTAAATCCATTGCCGAATTCAAAGGAATTTTCAAGGAAAATTATTAGATGTCTTGTTTTTCCAGGCATTACCATAATGGATTTTGTCTCAGAATAGAAAATGGAGGTCATATTGAGAAGAGGAAAGCGTTTCTTTCTTTTATGTGGTCAAAAGTGGAAGCCTTCCAAATTCTGGAAAATGCAGTAATAAATCTGCAGCCACCTAGAATTATGTGGTGTTACAAGTGAAGACAGCTCAAAACTTCGTCCCGCGAAACGGAACAAAACTCAGATTCCCCTGCCTCAAATTCCCTCCTGTCTGAGCTAACCTCCATCAGCCGTCAGGAGTGCCAGCTTTCTGCCGCGCGGCCAGGCTGCTCGGAGCCCCTGCTGCCTTCCAGGGCGTCCATACATGTAACAGGTTTGGGGTGTTAGACTGTTCTTTAGGTATTTCTTTATGAATAGGCATTGCCCATGACATAATTGCTGGCTGGGGCAGTCAAATTCAGAGGTCTCACAGGTCTGGGTGGCACCTCCTGGGCTCCTCAATCCCTAGTTCTGGCAGGCAACCACATCAATTGAATTAGAGGAATTAATATTAAAAGCAGTTTGGTTTCTCACTGCTATTGCTCTCGGGAAGCCACTCGGGTCCCTCACTTCTCTGAGGTTAGGAAGCAGGCTGCTTTCCCGTGCTGAGGTTCCTCTTATCTGTGTCAAACGTGCGTGTTCAGCCTGGGAGCGCTGCTTCGCTCTCCGGGACTTTCTCTTGCATGCTTAATACTGTCAATTCATGGCATTTCTTCTCTTGCTCAGGGATTTTTTTTGCCCATTTTTCTCTGTGTTGCCAAGTGGTTCTGTGTTGTAGCTTGTTAACTGCCAGCGTGTTGGTGTCGCATATGGTAAAAAGTGTAGCTGGCAACGTAGTATCACCTCCGCAAAAGAAAAAGATGCGAGCCCCCGCTGAAGTCGGCGGCAGAAACGGGAGCCCAGGCCCCTGGGCGGAGGGGTTGGGGCGGCAGCCCCCGGGCCTGCCCGTTTGGCCGCCAGTGCCGTGCGATGAGGAGCCTACTGCGAGGGCCGAGGGCGAGCAAACGCGTCGCTGTGCGCCGAGGGTCGCGCTTTGCCACGAGGGGTTTTAAACGTCAGCATTAAACGTTGTCGCTGGCAAGCCCCTGAGCAATCGGGCCTCCAAAGAGAAAGCGAGTCGGGTAACGAGGATGGAAAGCCAGCTCTGTTTCTGAGCTGGTGTCAGAGGGAAGGAGGAAAGATTTCTTGCTGCTTGGGAGAAAACAAACCCACCAAAATGGAGGTTGTTTTCTACGTGGAGAATAGCCGGCAAGAAAAGCAGAAGCCTGCAGGGAAGAGTGGAAGGGAGCAGCGCAGGCTGGAGGAGGAGCGAGGGGGAGGTGGGGTGAGCGGGGCCCAGCCTGGCAGGTGGTGGATGTGCCAGCGCTTTGGGTTGTCGTTTGCACCTCGGTCACGTGTGTGGAAAACATTACTGCTGTTGTAGTTCAGTAGCATAGCTCGCTTTGCGTGGGTGCAAATGGCAAGGCGAGATGTGGGACGGAGCGGAGCTGGGCCCAGCTGCTTCTGTTTATGCTTCGCAGGAGGGAAGCAGACACCGAGCAACCGTGGCCTGCCTGGAGCCATCCGGGGGCTGGTGTCCGCGGGGAGGCTCGGCAAGGTTTTGAGTCTGGTCCGGAGCCTTCCCACTGACATCTTCTGTTTTCCTACCCGCAGTCCACTGCTGATACTCAGCTGTTGGTTTTGTTTGATCTGCAACTCGCTCTTAGTTCTCATCCTTGGTTAGTTAATCCTCATTTCTCCTTGCTGTGCTCTGAAGACCTGGCAGAGTTCAGATTCACCTTTCCTTTTTCCATCTTGAAAACAATAGTAAAATTCCTGAAAAGGGGTGAGCATGTACATGCATGCAGGTGCGTTTGGAGAGGGAGGCAACCGAAAGGGAAAAGCCTCCATGCACGGAGGCAGCTCAGGGCCCTGGGCGAGCTCCCCTCCATGTGCCGGAGCGGGGCGCACACCCCAGGCTCTGCACGACCCCCTGCTCACGCTGTCTTTGGCACGGTGGTGGGCTTTGCAAGGCGGTCAGCGCTTGGTGGAGCTATACTGCAAGCCCCAGTTCCACTCAGATCCTGTTGTCAAGCCTTTCTCCACATCCTTGAGGACCAGAAACCACCACCACCAACAAAAAAGTAACAAAAAAACCCCCCGTCCCATGTAGTCAGCAGTTGCAAGAGCTGGTGTCCACACATGGTCTAACTAGTGTCATGCTGGAAGCCAAGCATGGCTGGAAAGGGAATGTGCAAGAAAAGGAGGAGAAACCCAATCTCTTTCTGTTCTGCCTCTCTCCATTTCAAATTTGAATAGGACACACGTGGCTCCTGACACATGTTGTCTAACCAGCTTGGTTTTATGTGCTACTTTAGTCAGGAAATTAATCAGGAAAAAAGATAAGGGAACATTATGCTATTCAGAGTAAATCACCGCGTTACACAATGCTGCTCCCAGTGCCTAGGTAAAGCTGTTTAAGAAAATGGGCTGGCTTGAGGGCTTCCTTCTGACTGTCTAATTAAACTTCCAACCTTTGCAATTATGAAAATAACCGTGTGGTTAGAACTACTTGTATATGCTATAGGTAACTCTTGAATTAGCTAGGAAGAGACTAAGACATTTGCCTTGAGATCTTATTCTGTAATTTCTCTGTTTTATGGACTTTTTTTTCCCCCCCCTAAAGATACCATTTCAACGTAGAGTAGCACAAACTCATAAATGCAACTGCTGTGATGGCTGAAACTAGAGGTGCATTTGTTGCAATGTTCATTTGCAATAATGCCCAGTCTAAAAATAATGTCTCTGAGGAAAGTGCAAGAAACTGGTAACAGACACAAACCTGTTGTTTTTTGTATCACAGGCAATTAGCCTTCATTTTAAAATCCTTCATTCAATGAAAGCCAAACAATCTGAAGATCATGCCATGTGGCAGAGTGTGCCACTGGTTAACTGTGTGCTGCACTAACTTTTTTTTTTAATAGGTATTTTCAGGTTTTGTGGTGTTCTGATGTACTTGTTCTGCTGTTATAGGAGAAGATAAACTTAGTTTTTGCTTTGTTTGTTTGAAGTCTGGGAATGTTATGGCTATTACTTGCATTATGTTATGATTTTTAATACTAGTAATTAATCTATAATTCCCAAATATTCTCCTATTTGTTTCACTTTGGTCAATTGATCAAAATCCCCCCCACCCCGTGTTGGATGTGTGTGTGTGTCCTAGTCTTGTATCTTCTTCCTTATCTGTTTTCTCCTGGAGCTATAAATATTGGAAGCAGCTGTCTGCCTGATCTCCTGGGGTATGATTACTCTCAGGTGAAGGTGAGTCCATCTTTCACAGTACCCCTGTGCACTACACAAGCAGTGTGCTTGCCCTGCTCTAGCCGTGTAGGTTTTCACTGCAGCAAAGCTACAGATGTAAATATTAAAAATCTGGTCTTCAAAAGAATTGTCACTGCTCTGTTACCAAAAGGTTTGTAATAGTGGAGGACTGACTTGGCTGAAGGACTGGTAGCAGAGTCTATTTCTATGTTGTCCTCCGGTACAACAAAAATGTTCTTCATATTGCCTAAAGTGTGTATCGTCAGGCTCTATTAGTATCTTATCATCAGCTTTTGTTGATGTAAGTGAACACATCCCTGTATTAGTGTGCTTGTGTGTTATAATGCCATCCTTTTTATCCAGTTTTATCTGATCTTCCTTATAAAAACAAAACTGCATGATGCACAGCTGGATGCACTTTGAGAAATACGCTACTGCTTGATCACGCTAACAGGTAGCACTCAAAGCAGAGTAGAGCTGAAGAATAGAATATGTCTTTTGTGATTGATCTGTCAGGCGGATTTGATAGTGCGGAAAAAGTAGTAGGTGTTGTATGTACAGAAACGTTCAGGCTAAGACTCTGTTTTCAGTCTGAAATATGAAGTGTGGTTGAGATTTGGAGGAAGACAGGGACTTTGCATAAGCAAGTGGTAAGAGCAGCGGAGCAGCTCGTGTCTGGTGCCTTCCAGTGACTTTTTGGTTTCTAATGGCAATAGTTGGAGTGGGGATTGCAGTGTGGTAGCCCGTGGAGGTACTGACAGAAGCAAGGATCTAGTGGCGAAGGTGCGATACATGTGGTATTCAGCCATCACTCAATGCTTCACATTCTTGTGAGAAATCTGCTTTAATCTGGGTCTGGTTCCAACTGGCAGTGCATAACAACAAGGCTTTCCAGCCTTCTCCTCCCCCAGGGTTTCAGTCCTTAAAGATGCAGGTTCTGATATCATGTTTTTCTTTTCAAGCCAAAATTTAGTTTAAAAAACAAAAAATTGACAAGCTCTTACAACAAAATACAGCAAAATATTTAACCTTACTGCCAGGCTGGAATTAGCCTTTGAGTTGCTTTCTGCCATTTCGTGCATTACAGTTACCAGAAAGCAGTAGAACTACTTTGCTCCTGCTTGCTTTGCATCCAAGAACTCCATGAGGTCACCCTGTCACTGTTGCTTTCCTGAGATGTTTCCATTTTCCCATGTTTCTTTTCCCTGTACTTTAAACACCTTCTCCTGAGGTCCCAGGAAGGGACAGATAAGGGATTGCAGCCCAGGGGGACACAGGTGTAGTCTGTAACCCTTGTTTTCCTTTGCTGAGATACTCAACACGACTTTCATGAGATGGTGGTGGTGGGCAGGACCTCTTCTGTAATTGAAAAGGACTAAATATGGGTCAGAATATGACTCCTCTGATTTATTTCAGGATGACCTTTATGATTTTGACACCATTTTTCGTCTATCTGGTGGACTGAAGATAACGTGGACTAGTGAGTGCACGTCTAGATGCATACTCTATTGCAAACTGTTTATGCCCCTAGCCACTGAAATGGCCTGTTGTCAGACTTTATTATGTAAAATGTGCGGTATCTGGTAAAAATAGGTTTGATATGCAAAATCAATTTCTTAGCTTTAAATAAGGCCATCTCAGGGAAAAAAAATATTTATTTATTTATTTTCTTCTCCCCACTTCCCTAGCCATAGCAACCAACCCAGACTTGCTTTACTCCAAAAGGCTAATTTTTCATGTCCTTCTTCAGTTGACCTGGCCTATGGTTCTTGCCCTGCAAAAAAGCCTAGGTAGTTCTCTTGCTGGTTTTAGTTCTTCTGTGCCCAGTCTAAATTAGCTCTTGCTTTTCCCTGAGGACTTCTGAGTTTTCACTGACTTTCCTAAGTCCTTCTTAAGATATTTTTCTGTAGTGCCGTAGGAAATGCAGTGACTCTTGGTGACTTAGTCCAACCCCACCCCGTAACAAGAAGCATCTGGTAGACTGAATGTGGGGACTGGTCCTGGCTGTCCTGTGCTGGTAGCTCCAAGCATGCTCCGTGGGGTCTCTGTGTAAGCAGCAACTTGGGCAGTCCTGGCCCAGTCTCTCAGAGTATCAGATTTTGCATCAGAGATCAGATTTTGGGGGTTCCTGCGGACACCTTTGTTCTGATTGTTGCTGCGCGGAGCCGTTGTGAACGGGTGCTCTGTCTGGATTGCCTGGTGAGCAAGGGCCTTAGCTGTACGGCCCCCAGTGCCGCCGTATCAGCAGCCGGGCTCTGATATTGCAAAGGCTTAAATATTTTGCTGTTGTGAGCTGACTCTGTTTTACCCATGTGAGTGGCCCAACAAATTGCACCGATGCTCAATTCTTTGCTGGGGCAGAATCTAAAATCAGGTGAGGTTGTGGCAGGCCCAGTTTCCAGGCAAAGAGACTGCAAGTGACCTGTACGGTCCTCATGAGCTTCCAGAGACTTTTTTTTTTTTTTTCTCATGTACTGCTCAGTTTTCTCCAAAGACAAACTATAGGCACTGGCTGTCTAAAGCACATTTGATTTAGGTTATTTTTTCCATTTAATTTAATCATATTCTCAACCAGTTTAACAAACAGACAAATGTGTAATGCTTGGGGCAGACCCAGTTTGCCTGTGGGAGAAATAGTTATTTTAAATAAAAACAGTCCTTTTTTTTTTTTTTTTTTTTTCTGGAGGTGATGAAGACCTGCAATTCTGATTGACTAGTTCACCAATAGATAAAAATCAAAATATCATCAAACTTATCTATTTACAAATTGTCCAGGAGCAGATTGTGAAATTGTCAGGTTTGTCATGTAAAGTTATTCACTAATTTCTTCAGGGAATAATTAGATCATTAGACAAATATGCCATAGGCAATCTGTGTGGGAACTTGTGTAATTAACCAATCCAAAATGAGTGATAAATTGTATATCGGTAATTTTCACACTTAGCAATTTAAGATGTGTTAAGTAGTTTTGTCATCAAGTTAAGGAACAGAAACAATACAATGTGACTTATATAACTAATTAGCATTCCAAATTTTACAAACAAAAACAATTTGGAATTTACCTTGGGCGACAGTTTGCTCATGTGAGGTAAGAGAATATTCATGAGCGTAGAATTTTGCACTCACTTTTTGCAAATGCTTGAACGTTAAAGAGGTCATAAATCTGGTTAATCAGAAATTTGCCTTTCAATTCTAACAAATGTTCATGGTATGTTAATAAAAAAAAAAAAAAAACTTTTTTTTCTTTCCCTGGTATTGGCTCAGCTTCATGTAAAACCTCTTGACAGCACTTACTGAATCAGAATCATGTTGAACTGAAGAATGGGCCTGTGCACATTTTGTAATGTGCTGGGTGATTCCTTTGTTCACTGGATTGCTGAATTTAAGGTGCAATATCAGTTATAACTTCCACTTTAAGTGGACTAAGGGGGGTGGGAAACAAGAATATAATAATTCAGAAGGCCTAAATAGAGAATGCACAGAAAATACCAGGAGTAGTTAAACTATGGCCGTAAGTTGACGAGAGGGCAACAAGGCTGGTTGCCAAGTGGAAAGAAGGTGATCAGTGCGGTGTAGGGGATGTGTAGCTGGGAGAAGTGTCATGGCAAAAAGATAAAGGTTTGGGGTGAGTATCAAGAAAGCTCTGGATGCCTCAATCTATTTATGACCCTGGTGTAGCTACCTAAGGAAGTGGGATGTGTGATACTAGACTGGGGGGGGGGGGATATGCACACGCATGCATGTGTATTCTCCCCCCAGCATTTAAGGGTGTATGTGTGTGTGTGTGTATATATATATATATATGTATATATATATAAATATATAAAAAACATGCACACACAAACTCACACAGCATAAAGGCAGAGGGAGCAGATAATCTTATGTGCCTCTTCCATACCTGAATTTGTGGTCCACAAAGCCCCCAACTCTGCAAGTGTTTCAGGCACAAATTTCACGAGTGTTTTAGACACATAAATTAAGCTCTTCCTTCGTCATCATCTTCTCTGCAACATGTTTTAGGGACAGAGTGAGCTCATCAGTACAGTATTAGGTCAAGCACTATGCAACACTATGTGTATATAACAAGGCTGTGGTGTGTGCAATCCAGGGTTACTGATGATATCAAGGTCCCTGGGAAGAACAAGCAGCTGTCTGCTTTTATACATTTTGCTGATACTACAGGAACTGTGAATGGTCTTTGGTTTGCTTGGGACACATAATTAAATGCAGAGACAAATCAGCGACACTACCCAGTCGCATCAAGCCACCAAAAAAAGAAAAAGACTTGACTAGAACCTTTTAAAGATCAGTGGGTTGAATTCTCATTTTCTGCTTGAAAGAGACACCCAAGAGTACCATGATGCTTTTAGAATGAAAAGTGTTATGTACAGCCCATTAAAAAAAAAAAATTTTTTTAAATACACTGCACCACTGGAGAGTCAGCAGAGGGAGTGCGAGTTAGGAAGCCCCTCTTTTAATATCTGAATGGCTGCAATGCGGAAAGAGGGAAGTAAACAAAAAGATGTGTGAGCTAGAATTGTGGGAAAGAAATAGAACTAAAAAAACCTTCATGATAAAGTTAAGGTGACAGCAGCAACACACCTTGATGAAAGTTTTGATACCCCTGCCCTTGGAGGCATGTAAGCTTGATTGAATAAGTGCTAGAAAATGTAGTAACTTTTCTTGAGGTTACCTAAGCACTTCCAACTACTATGATTTTAATTATTATTCTTGCAATATTTTGTGTTCACACCCTCTAGTCCATCAAATCATAGTTGCATTAAAATATTTGTTTTTCTATATTTTGTTGACTCTGAGTTGCTACTGAAATTTTATGGAGTCTCAGTATTACTGAGAAGGTCAAGGAGTCAAACTGAAATTGTGATCTCAGTGCATTTAATGTGTGAAAAAGCCATAAGGCAAATAACAAGATTCTCAGGCCTTGCAAAGTCACGATGGTGCTGAAATGCTTTGAGCTGGCAAAGCTACCACTACCTAAAATGACATTTAATGATAGTACATTTCTGGGAAAGTCCACTGAATCTATTTTACCTCTGCATGTTCTAGGAATTTTTTCTCTTACAGAGAAATATATACTGGGGTGGGGGGAGTTTTGAAATGATATTTTGCATTTGTTTTTGATTAATCTGTTTCAAGAGTATACTCACTTCAACCGTAGAGTTTTAACTTCTTTTTGTGCAGTTCAAGGTTTCTCCTTCAGCCATGGCTAAAGCCTATCCTGACTGAGACGAACAATGTCCTTGGCTATGCTGTAGAAGGATGACCAGGAACGGCCTTAAAATTTTAACTAAGTTGTAGTTTTAAGTAGGGAATAACCTCTGTTTCTCAATCTTAGAAGAAAAAAGCAATGCTGTACAGGCAGGATGATAACTTAAATGATTGAATGTGGTTTTATGTCTTGCCTAGCACTTCAGAAATACTTAGCGTGACCTTTTTTTACTTCCCAACAAATCTGCATCTACGTTGGAGATCAAAATGAAGATAAGCAGTTGTATAGGAGATACTTGTGGGCTACTTACATTTTTGCTCAGTTCTGAATATTGTTCTTCATCTGTACAGCAATTTACTTTGAAGTAGATGCTCAGAAATAAGTACTACTTGAGATTAAGGAGGAAATTACATTGAAAATTTAGTTAATAAAAAAAATTATGGTCAGGGCTACTTTTGACTGTTAAAGATCACTGTTGGAAGCAGAGGTGTATAGTCTTTTATTTGTAGCTCTGTCTGGTTTGGGCTATTATGCTATTAATTCAGCATGCATTTTTCAGTTTATTTTTATTCAGTTTATTCAATTTCTATTCAGCATGATATTATTTGGTTTATTTTCAGGGTTCTCCCCCTCTTCCCCTTCCTAAACTTCTGTCAGTATGTTATGGTAATGCAGCTCTGCTTTCCACTCATGAGGTGCCTGCATTCATTGGTGGGTGATGTGAATAAGTAAAACCTGTCTCTTAGTGCGCATTCACAAGAGTGTTGAACTGAGATTACACTGACATCTGAAATTCTGGCAGTTTGTAACTCCAAGTGCTTACATTTTATAAATCTCAATCGCGTCCTTAATGTAGATTTTCTTTCTTGACAAAGAGTAAAAAAATGTAGATTTAGAAAAGACTGTCACTCTCTCCCTTGGTCTTTGAGTGATTTAAGTCATTCCTTTGTCAACTGATCTAATGTGTTTTTTATAGTGATAATGTCTGGTTACTCTCCAACATCTGTGTGCTGGACAGAAACTGAGATTCCTAGATGTGTCCTAGGCGTATCGTATCTTCACCATGGCATGATGACGCATAGGTAAAACACACAGCTTTATGCAATATGTACGAATGAGACTGATTTGAACCAAGTGTTGTTTGAAAGCTATGATGAAAGAAACCAGCAGCAGGCACAGGCTTATTTGATTGTATCGAAACTGTCCTCTTACTTGAAGAAATTGGAAGTGGAGTCAGTCTGCGGTTCTGTAACTGGCTCCGATGCTGCTGACTTCTGGGGAAGGTCAGATCTGGGTGAGAACGGCATGACTCAGGACTCTTGCTGGCATGGGCTGAGTCACAGCAGTGAATTCATGTGCCTCCTGTTGCTTGCTAAATCTGAAATCTGTGATTCTGGCCTTTCCTTAGAAGAAACTGAACCATGTCCTGGATGAGTAGAGCAGAGATTTGCAAAGAGCAAAACTTTGTTTTTCTTCATTCTTCCAAACAAATGCCTCTGCTGGCAGTTGTCCCTACTGGGACTGCAGAATGTTGTAGCTTCTTAAGTAAGTTGTGTTACAGCTTCAGCTCTTACAGTTTGAGTGTGGCCTATTTCCTCACCTTCATCCCTTCTCCATAGTTACTTGCTACCTTCTTGCCCCTGTGTGCATGTGCTTAAAGACTCTTTATATCAGCTGGAGTAGCCTTGACTCTACTGTATTTTGCAGGCTTCCTGTGAATATGGCTTTTTTGTTAGAGCAGAAGGAACCAGAGTTTAGTTCATACCTCTGCCTCTGAAAGAGCCCACAGGCTAGGCAGGTACCTGAGATACACTTGTAACTGTGAGAGAGCACAGAAGATTGTTTTTCTGCCTTGCTGTTTAGTGAGGTATGAGTTAACACTGCCGCAAGGGTCTTTCTCCGGTCTAGGCCTTGGAAGCTAAGACTGTTCCCTGGCAGAGAGCTGATGAGCCTCAACATGTTGAATCGACGACTACCATCTGCCCTCATAGAACATCACCTGCTAAGTAAGGAAGGGAAAGTTCCAGCTACAAAATTATATGGTTATACAAATACAAAATACTTCTTACAAAATAAGAATGACATGCCAAAATAAACCACTGCTTGCTGTAGCGGAGAAATGGAGCAGCTGTTCTTGGGCAAGATGAAGGGTGTAACCATAAATGCCAGAAATCAGCCTCCATACCAGAGAGCGGGGATGGAGTAAGATGGCTTGCGGCTCTTGGTTTCTGTTGCGCAAATTATACGGTCTTTAAATAAGTATAGGGCTTTGATACCAGATCTCATGCCTTCCTGAGTATAGGCTGTGGGATGTGGCTGTGCTTGCTCCATGGGCTCTTGGATGGCTGGCTTCATGACACCAGTGCGCCTGGTGGCCCCTGGGGTGGGAGAAGGAGAGGTGTGGTGGTGGTGCGTTCCAGGCTCTGCCCACAGTGACAGCTCTTGGGAGAGCAGGGGAGATGTGGCCCAGATGATGAAGAAGCGAAGAGCTGAGACAAGCCCTGGACCTGGCAAGATCCATGACTCTCCCCTCACTATGGCAGGGCTTCTGCCTTGGGCCCAGTCTCCAACCAGTCTCCGCTGGTGTCTCCAGTGACTATCCAGGTTCATACAGACTGTTGATCAGGTTTTTGATTTCCTCCCCGCCCAGCCCTTTCCTTTTTCACATGGGAAATGGGATAAGTAGCAGTGTTGAAATTTCCAATGCTGTAGTCGCAGACCATCTGACTTTGAATTCCCCGGCATCTCTCAGAGATGTTGGTGCCTACAGAATCTGAAACAGGGCTCTGGGAATACCTGTTCTCATTCAGTGGCTGTACCAACCCCCCCCCCCCCCCCCCCAGTAAAACATTGTTTTGGGCCAACCGAAATGGACTGAATTCATTTTCTTCTGAATAAAAAAGCATTACAAACAAAAGTCACTTCTGGCCAAAGCAGCATCTTCTTTCATTTCTTGTTTTTGTTGGTGCCTATTATCGCTTTTGTATTAAGAAAAAAGTGATTTTTTTTCAAATTAAACCCTATTTTGATGTTTAGAAAAAAAACCTTATTTTAAAACATGAGGGAAGCAGTTTGACTTGTTAGAATTCTCAATTTTCCAGAATTCTCAATTTTCTAGAATTCTCAATTTTCCAACATACATATCCAAGCTTGACATGAAATATCAAACCCTGTTGATCTGAAATAAATTGATAAATAAAATAGTTGTCAAAAATGCTGCCAAGCTTTCCTCATGTAGACTTCTGTGCGCCAGCTGCATTTGGTTCTTATTTTTAGGATTTCTTTGTATTATAGCAAGTTTAAGACTTAAATGAGGGCTGACATCTTGAAGACCAAGATTATTATCTCTGGAAGCCTAGGCCAAAAGACACCAGTTGCAAGATCACTGACTTGTGTAACAATACACTTTATTATGTTTGAATAATAGCAATGCTGCAGTTACTTTTCTCTTTCTTCATATCCAGTTGAAATTTGTTTTTTAGGATTAAGTAAACCAAGTTTTCAAGGAAGCTTTGCTTTATTTTCCAGAATGAGAGATTAAGTGCACCAGTAGAATATGAGTTCATTGGCAGCATTTTGCTCCTAAGCTACTGCAAACACATCACCTTAGTGGTTGGACCTTGTCTTTTGTTTAGAGCCCCTGGTAGGCAATAATCTGATTCTTCAGACCAAGGGCTCTCATGGTAGGTGCCACCAACCCACCCACAGCAGGCACCCATGTCTCCTTCCAAAGGAAATTGGGTGTGAGGATCCTCTTGTGTAGTTTTTTCAACACACAGCCAGACTTGTGAGCTATGCTCCCTCCCAGTTTAGATGTTTTTGGGTCCTGCTGCGTACTTTCCAAGAGAGATCTGAGAGTCCTGAAGATAAAATGGTACAAAGATGCATCTTGACACAAGTGGTTGGGTCTCTGTCAGAGCATGCAAATTATGTCTTATCCTTTCAGGTGTCAAATCATACAGTGCAAGAAGAAACACCAATGCCAAAGTGCTTGTCCAGTTTGGACAGAAAAATATTGTTTGCTGAGTATGCAGTATGAATTGTTTCTTGAGCTCTGGCCTTGGCTGAGCAAGTGCAAATGTCTTTGAAAACTGGATTTGGAAACCGCACTGGTGTCTATAGTCACCCACAGAATTTTGAATATTTTGCCAGTGCAGTCACTTTTGTGGCAGAAAGCTCAGAGGGGAGCTGGTGTTACAATTTAGGTACATCAGCACTCTCTACTGCTTGCACTGAAGAAAGCTGCTTCTGGTTGACTGTAGCAGGCCTGATATGTGATCTGTGGGGCAGCCAGCTGGGGGCATCTCTCTCTTTCTTCTTCACCCATTAGTTCTTACTCCTCCAAGAATCCATAAGCTGTTTGTCTGTGGGTTCAGGAGGGATCAGGTTGTGCTTATCCTTCCTACTGGATAAATGCAGGTGAAACCCTAGGTACAGTATTTAGCCTGTCTGAAATATCAGCCTCGAGGGCCATGGCAGAGGTTGAAAATATGTAGAGTGCTTTGCTGCTTGTTGATTTTAAAAACTCTTAGAAAGAAAGAAAGGAAAAAAACGCAACCCTTGTCATTGTTTATCTTTTGGCACTTCTTTCAGTCTGAGTTGGACCAGTGCTTCTTCGTTGATCCATGTGAAGATTGTTGAGCCATATAAAGACCCTGCTGTCATATTCCTGTTATATATTCTGTCATGTGTTCCTGCCCAAGTAGTAAAATGTCATGCACAACAGAGCCTTTCCTACACATAATAGCCTTGGGCAAATGCACTCTACTAGTGCCTGACAGCCCATGGGATCTAATCTCTGCTCTCTCACTGACTGTTCTTAACCTTTCTGTGCACTTCAAGCTTTTTCAGACTTAATCCTTTCTCATATAATCATAGCAACTAGGAATTTGGGGAAGGGAGCACAATCCAAGGCTGGGCCTGGAAGCAGGACCCAAGTGTCTGCTATGGTAAACCTACATTTCACTCACTTTTCCACATTGTTTTCGGCAAGCAACGTGTCTGATGACTAAACCAGAGAAAGGCTTAATGTGTTGTTGCTTTTTCGCCAATAGGAATAACCCTTTAGTTTAACTTGCTATGGTCTATGCTTCTAGATTTTGGAAGTCCCTCTATCTGTGATACCTGAGAGTGACAGTGGTGGCTAACCTGGATATCATCCTTGGATGACAGACTGCACATGAGGTCCAAGAAGAAGCTAGCAGAGAGGTACCTGAGACTCAGCAGTAGTGCTTTAGTTCCCAAATCACTGGATTTCTGCAGCCTGCCAGTGTCGACTGATACGCCAGGAGAGCAGCATGCCTTTCCTTAGCTGTGGGAGGAGAGGCATGTTCTGTGGACATGATGATTTGGTATTGCCTGTGAGAAGGTCCACTTGGAGGCAAATTTGCCAAAACTTCTGTGAGGTCCTGGAATAATTACTACTGTGGAGATCATATTAGTGTGAAGCAGGTGCTGAGAGGTGACATTTGAGGCTGGGTGGAGTTGAGGTGCCTGATTAATTGCTATAGCTAATTAAATCTACCTCTAAAAGTGAAGAGAGGTGGGCTGAAGAGGCATGGGAGTGCAGTGAGTGAAGTAGAGGAAACTGTGCTCAGGTAAACACCAAAAAGTTAGAACTTGACTGATGTCAGTGTATCTTTCCAGAGGTGAGTATCTCTCCAAAATCCAGTGGTTATTGGGCGAGATACCTCAGGGCATGGCATTAAGCTTCAGATATTTTTTGTCCACTTGAATCCAACACAGTTTAGTAATGACTGTAAGAAAGCAAGTTATATCAATGGGTGCCTGTGGGCCGCTCTCTGTGGGAGTCTCCGTTGTGGCACCCACCTTGCAAACCCACCACCGTGAGCTGTGGGTCTCGGCAGAAAGCTCTGAGCTGCAGACGCTACCTCTCATCTCCTGGGAGAAATTCAGCCCTTCAGGTCAGGTTTGGGCTGAGATGACAGGCCAGTGTACATGCCCATAGATAAAGTGATCACATTTTCACCAGCTCTACCAAAATGATTCCTGTCACCCTGTGATAATTCTCTGAAGTCTTTTTAAAGCTAGACTTTAGAGAGATGCAAATTAGATGATTTGCATGTCTACAACTAATGACCTTTGCACCAAAGTCATATTTGGAGGAGCACAGATACTGTCAGTTCTGCCTGTGAGCTCTGAATGCAGATCCTCCGGCAGGAGTCCAGCTGTCCTGCCCAGGTGTCCCTTGGGTAAGGAAGAGTCACCCCATGATTAAAGCATGGGACTGGGACTCGGGAGATCAGCCTTTTAGTCCTGGCTCTGCCCTAGCTTGTCTCTGTGGCCTCAGGCTGACCACTCAGAGGAGCAACCTGCTGGTGCGATTGCTCCCAAACCTATTTCAGTCCAGATGAGCTGTGTTAGCTGAAAGCTCTTGCTTAAGCAGCATTAGATGACAGACCTCCTGCTAACTGAACCTGAGCGGGGTGCTCATGCAAGTGGTTCAGCTGAAGAGAAGGGTGGGAAATGGCTGGAGTCAAGAGGATGTAGTTTTGGGGTCATGTTTGCAATGGGGAAATGCTACTTCCTCTCTTTCCTCTCCCCTCAATAAACAAATGAATCTCTGAAGCTGTTAGTTGCTCCAGTGAATTACACCTGGGACTAATCTATACTGTTGAATCCACTCATCTTTGTGCAAGGCAAGTGGGAGTGCTGAGGCTGTCCCTGGTAGCTGAGAATGAAGGATCGCTACATTATGTGGCGTATTCCAAGGGCAACGAAAGAGAAATACTTTGTATTGTTCCTTGTAGCTACTTTTCCAGTACCAAGAAGTTTGCCCCAATTTCTCAGTATTCTTGAAATCCCACGGAGGTGTTTGTGATAGCAGCTTTGACCATGCGGCACCTCTGACCTCTACAGACCAAAGTGCTGGAAAAGATTCAGCTCAGGATGGCTCTGCTGGATGAGGGGAGAGGTCAGACAGCCTGGGGACAGAGGGAGGGAAAAAAAAAACGTTCACTGGGACAACTGGCGTCTGGGCTGATATGCTTTCTTTAGTCTTGGAAAAAGTTCAGCCAGCTTAGCTTCTCTTGAGACAAACACTCCTTAGAAAAATAAGTTCAACTGCGGGAAAGTGCCCAGACATCACATTTTCAAAACAGAATGTTTCCATTTGCTTTCATGCATTCACAACATTTTAGTCAGTCTGTCTGAAACTGTAACTGTGCTGTTACAGCAGGAGACTCGGGACTCTCTATCTTACTGTATAATCCCTATGTTTGCTCTAGGTATATCTTAAGAAACAGCCAGAGGCTGGGTCCCTTTCATGACTGGCTTGCTAGTCTAGCTAACAGCTATGATAAATGAGGATGTAACAGACATCAGAAAAGGGCGGAGCAGGATATTACTGCTTGTGGGCTCGTGGTTTCTGAGTTTAGATGCACCTATATTTTATTGGCTTCTCTGTTTATACCAACACAGGAGGCCAGATTCTCATGCCGTGTGAACGACTAGCTCCACACAGGGCCTGCTCTTTGATGTTTGTAGGCACAGGGATTTCTCAGGAGCAGTTTGAATGAGGTGAGGGGCTGATGTGTGCTGACTGGAGTTTGGAAAGCTGCTCCAAGCATGAGGGAAGGTGTGGGAGATGGTGCAGAAATGCCTCTGTGATGAGGGAATGAAGGGGAATGCGAGGTCAGTGCTGCAGGACTTGCTGGGGGGTGGATCAGGTCACATGCAAGACCGTGGGCAAATCCATTAACTGCTCTGTGCTTAAGCTTAACTGTTGTAAAGCAGGGCCGATAATGCAATATACTTGGCTCCTGTGGTAACTCACAGTTGATAACAAAGATGTCCAGAGTAAACACAGCTAAGCCTGGATCTGGGTATGCATTTGGGTTTGTGCTGCTCTTTCTTTTTGATGCCTTTAGAAATCCTGCCAAAGGCAAGGGACTATAAGAAACCGGGCTTTCTATCAGCATCCAGAAACTGAAATCCCAGCAGAAGACCGGTTATTGTATTATTCTAGTTCATTAAGTACCTCCTTGAGGGGTTAAAGTAGCCTGTGAAAATGTTATCACAAGCAGTGGAGTGTCTTACAGCCTTTCAGGAGAAAGAGAGATATGATATCTGTACGCTCTGAGATCCATTAATAGCGGTAGCCATGTACGTGCTCCCCCCACACTCCCGGTTCTCCTCTCATCATAGTATCTAGGTACTTCAGATATTACAGATAAGTCTATTTGCCCTACACAAGGAGCATTTTCTAAGTAATGCAAGTTTAGTACTGGCTGGGGAGAGTCCCACATACAGTAGCTTGTACATCTTCAGCCCTGGACCTACACAGGTTGTAGGCAGATAAGTGAAAAATTCACATATTGATCAAACAGGAGGAGGTATGTTCTGCAGCCCATATTGCCGTAGAGGGGGGAAAAAAAACAACCAAACAAAAAACAAAAACAAAACCCCTTTTAAACGGTTGTATCTGTAAAGAAAACCATTTTTGTACTGGGTGCTTTATTGCTGCTGGGAGGTGTATTGGTTGGTGCACACTGGGCTGTATGCTATCCCTTCTTGTTGGTTCCTGTCCCGAACTGAGCACTGCTTCAAGCTACCATTTTGCTTTGAGGTCCATGCAGTAAGTGCACACAATTTGTTTTCAGGACAATGGAAAGTTTAAATGCGAGTTCAGGAGTTTGCAGGATAATAGATCCTGTCCTATCAGGTTCATCCCAGAGGGTATAAAATATGTGAGATAATTTGCCAGCTGTTGGGATTAGATAACATACCTTAATTAAGGTACAATTTTGCTGAAAAACATGCATTAAGACAGGAGTAATGCCATTACTGAATACCATGTAGCAACATGTAGATGTCTTTTGCAGAACAATAGATGAATAAACAGACATCAAAATGGATAAATCTTTTCACATACTGCTAGAGATGATCACATAATTTATGGCAAAATCTAGCTTTGTTTTTTTTCCATTTCTAAATCCTTCATAATCCAGTCCTCATTTCTATTTGTAGCTTATGTTTGCCAAATTGCTTCTGAACAATTTTCAGCCTACAAGTTGCTCATGAGGCCTCTGCTCTGTAACTAGCTGGTATTTGTTCATGATGTGCTTGACTGGCTGCTGAAGTCAGACTGCACTCTTTCTTTCTGAGTGAATGGCTTAAACTTTTTAAGCAGAGAGGAATAATGGAGCAACGCACACTTAAACTGCGTCATTTGATAATTTATATTAAAGTCATGAAATCTTTGTGCTTGGGAATGCTTTCATAGGCAATGATCCAGGAAATCCAAAAAAAGGAATAGTATGACTGGACTGGTAGCAGCAGACAGAATTCATTGATTTTTTTTTTCCCCCCCTTTCTCCCCTCCCCAGTTCTTTGTATTATTTAACTTCGGGGGGGGGGGGGGGTTGGGGAAGTGTTTCAGCTTCTGGTTCTTGTTCTTAGCAGGGTGCAAGGTGTCAGAGTTTGCTGGTTGACTTTCCTACTGGGTTCCTGCCTGAATTTGGGTTGGTTGCTGTCTTTCTGACTGTCAGTACTGCTGAAGTAGCACTGATTAGCTCCTATCAGGCTGCAGGGCTGAGCCCCTCTTTGCAGATTTGTCTTGGGAGGAGTTGAGTTGACCTGAGACAGAACCAACTAAGCAAAGTGGACAATTGGGACTCTCATACTTGAGCTCAGTCCCTGGCCTCCTTTAACATCATCGGTATAACCTTTGCAACTTATCCTTGTTTTATAGCTGAGGAATTGATTCTTTCCTATCTTGGAGAAGTATTATGAGGGGAAAAACCATCACTGTTTGGGACTTGGTTCAATGACAGACTGCTTTTAACTGGCAAAAGAGATAAAGCAGAAAACAGTTTGTGTGGACTAAGAATAGCCCTAAGGATCCCTGTGTTACACTGTGCTCCCCAAAGTAGAAATCGGATGTGGATTAATGGAAAGTGTAGCTTATGGGGTAGCGGAAACCCTGTGATGGCTCAAGGAAAGCAGATGTATAGGGTCTTTTAGCCTGTGGGTCACCCCTGGCTTATCATGAGTAGCAGACTAATGCGTGTGAAGAATATGCTTATTTATATCTGTAGTTTTACCAGAGGGGGTTGTCAGATTATACTTGATAAGACTTGAAAATGTTTCTGTGTTTATGGTGCTTCTGATTTGCTAAAAGGAACAACCAAGCAAATAACTGATGACTGATTTTGCCTCCCTGTGCAGAAATATATTTAAATGCCTGATTTCAGCAGACCACTATTCTGCCACTGCAAGCAAGATTAGCATCAATATTGCAGACTTCTGGGGGTGGGAGGAAACCTTCTTGAGGAGAAAAGAGGAGACAGAAAAATGATTGTTTAAATATACCTTCATGGGACATAACTGTATCTGCATGTATTTTATCTTGCCTTTGTACTGACTCTCGTCCTTCTCTTTGTTTATCTTTGTTCTTAACAGGAACAAGGCGGTGATTCATGACCAATATGCAGGGATACCTCACTTTGCATTTGTATGGTATTATCTGCCCGAGTGCCTCAAAGCCCTTTACAAACTTTAAGGGCTATGTCTTCAGCTGGTATAGCAGTGTTATGCTGACACCATCTGAAAATCTGATCCTGTCTCAATTCCCTTTCTGTCTGTGCATTGTAACATGACATATTGTAATATTATGGACGCGAGGGGGAAAAAAAAGACACTATGAGTTTATGGATGACTTCTTTAATATCAGCTTTTAGTATTTTGGAAGCACCTGTTTTCCCATTCCATAGGAATGCCTAGTGTCTATAGCTTTACATTTGTCTGCACTGAAATGCACTGTGTTTGAAGGAATCCAGGTTAGCAACTGATGTGGATTATTTTGTACAAAAACAGCCTTGTATTTACTGTTATTTCTTATCTGTCAATCCTAGAGGTCTCGCACACATTTTGCAGCCATTTGTCTTGTACATCCTAATTTTATATCAGTGAAAGTGTCAGTGTTGGACTTGCATTCAGATGCACAGAACTGTGCAGAACTCCCTCCTGTGACTGCTTTCTGTACCATAGCTAATTATACATTAGCTGGGCATGTGTGCTAACTGATATTTATGTGGTTACAATTTTTTTAAAAAACAGAATGTCACATTGGACCTAGCATTACAAAAAACATACTACTGTGCAAGTAGCTTCATCAGTCTTGTCACCTCCTCAAAGAATGAAATATATATTTTTTTTATTTTCCATCAAAATCATGTTGACTGGCACTGATTCAAATCCTAATCTGAATTTTTTTTTTTATTAGTTGAACCTGCATCAGGTTTATTGTTTGTTTTGTTTCTTTGTTTTTATCCAGGCCATATTAGTCTGAGTATTCTACAGTTTTGTGGTCACCCTACTTGAATATTTGTCTTTTTGAATACTTTCTTATCCTTATTTTTGTGATCTTCTGAAATTGGACTGATGTTCTCAGCTTTAAAAATAATAAAAAAGGCCATTAGTAAAATGCATATTCTTCGGGTAGCTATCTTAAAAATTTTAGTTAAAAGTTATCTGGGCCTCCTCAGTAGCAAATGCTGTTTAATGGCTTTTAATGGTAGATACACTTAATTACTAATAGAAAGTTACTTATCTTAAATACTAATGGAAAGTACTTCTGCATACTTTACATACATTAAGAACAAAATGAAAGCAGGAACATTATAGACTGGTTTCTAAGGGGGGATGGTAAAATTGTTAGTAATGCTGTAGAAGCTGCAGCAATGTTTTTCTCCTGTGTTTAGGAAGAAGCCCTGGCACAGCACTCTAGCTCTATGGCCTCCTAATCAGGTCCTCACAAAGAACCTCCAATTTTCATTCATACTTTGCCCCATTTAATTTTTCCTTCCCACTCATCGCTTTCCTTGTCTTCTGAAGCAAAACTAAACTGTTATTTATGCTGTATGGCTGTGAGCTTCCCTCACCTATGCTGAATGAATTTGGGTTGAAACCATTCCTCTCTTGGTGACTGTCAACATACAGCCTGGTAACTATTTCATTTTGAATCCTCAAAATAATAGTAAATACAAAATAGAGATTTTTCATATAGGGATTCATATAAGAATAACTGGTGCATTAAAAAGTATCTATAATTTTCAGAAACACTGTCTCATTACAAGCTGTGGGGGCTTCCAGCAAATTGGAGGCATGTGTAATGCAGTCTTTATTTCTACACATTAAGCAAGTGTTCAAGGATTAACTCATCCTGCTCCCTGATGTGATTTGGTGGTCTAAAACAAACATGCACTAATATTCCCCCATCTGGGCTTTTACATTTCCCTGAAGTCTTATATAATCCGTGTAGTACAACGGGATGCTGTGTCATTTATTCCAAAGGTATCATCACCAGTGGAGACTTGCCAGGTGACTTCATCCTCCCACTCAGTTTTGCCTCTGTCTCACGGTTCTGTTACGGGGAGTGAGCATACCAGCCTGTTGTCCTTGTGCACTTTGCTGAATTTTCTTTCCATGATGCCTACTGCCAAGTCCTTGAGGATTGCCTGCCTTTTTAGGAAAGCTGAAAGGCCCCCTTTCAGAGCTGCTTAATTCCTGTCATCAAGATACCTGTTTTCTGTGGCTCCTCAAGCTTTCTTTTCTCTTCCTTCATAGAAGGGTTCTTTGGTATTTGATTTGCTAAATGTTGGATATTTCGAGCTGGGTAGAAATGTCTTCTGATTCTTTTTCCTCGTGGTCACAAATCTGTTTCTTCTATCTCCAGTTCTTATACCATCTGTCCTTCCCCCTGCAGCATGTGTGGCAGTAATTTTGGTATCTCATTGTCCAAGAAGTCTTTGTTTCCTCAGATGCTGTGCACTAGTGATGCCTGTGAGTTTTAAACTGTGCATCTCCTTCCTTTTAATGGACCAGGAATGTGTTTGGACCACTTAGCAGACCGAAAAACCTGAGTACATGCAAGGCCCTTCCGGAAACTCTTCTCTGCTCACAACATGAAACAGTTAGCCTCCTCTCCAGGCTTTCTCAAAAATATGGTGGTTAACTGAAGCCCCTTTCCCAAAAACTCTAATCAGCTTCACTTTCAAAGATTTGGTGACGTCATTTTGCAGAAGTGCTGGCTGAAGCACAAGTTCGTTTCCCTTGACACCGCTTCTTAATGCATTTTTGTTCATCAATGCATACAACTAATGTGAAGAGGTAATTCAGTCTCAGCAGTCATTCTACTGAGGGTGAAATACTGATAGGTACTTTATTTAATAAAATAATAATGCTGTGCAGCTGTACACCGTTTCTCCCACAAGGTTCCCTAGGTACCTGAAAGAGTATTAAATAATTAAGCCTGACAATACCCCTGTATTTCATTAGTTCCATTTCACAGGTGGATTAACAGAGGTTAAGTGACTTGACCAAGGTCAGAGTAAGACCTTGTTCCCGTGAGGAAGCCTATTTAGGTGATAGTTTGTATGTGGGTGGATCAGCTCTGGTCCCAGATTGGATCTCTGTGACAACCTGGGGTCTGTGCACGGAGGCAGAGCCTGAGCCCCTGGCAGAGCAGGGAGAGAGCTGGGGAATCCTGGCTCTGTTTTCTTAATTTGTTTCCAAATGTCCAGGTCTAGGATAATCCATACTAACTGCGGTGACAGGACTGAAGGGTTTGATTTGCTGAAGCCATAGAAATATATAACCTGGTGCCCATGAGACCTGTAAGTATTTGTTTCATATCCACTGACATCTCCTGTCCAGCCAGCTCAGCAAGTCATATTTTCGTAAAGTTATTTTGCACCATCTGTATTGAAAATGGCAACCTGGCCAATTACAATGGATTTTAAGTTTATTCTGTGAGAGAGTTTTAAAATGGAAAGAATCCAGAAGTGAGTCAGGGGGAGGAAATTATTATATTTTTCCCAAGGAAAGTCAGGGTTTGATCCTGCAGGCAGCTGAAACATCACTGAATTAGTTGGATGCTGAGTGTTCAGCACCTTTTCAGAGATACTCAGGACTTTGCAGAGTCAAAGCACTGAGCTATAAGGTTAAGCATGAACGTTAATGAAATGTTATCTTTCTACCAGATGGAACTAAGTGACAAGTACTCTGGCTGTCAAGCGCAGAAAATTGTGAATCTGTCGCACATCCCCTGACAACAGCTAGGCAATCTTCTTAAAACTGACTTATGCAATAGGAATTGCACTGCAGTGAGGTGTCTCATTCACATGGTCAGAAAGCTGACCTGCAGGAGGAACTTTTCACCTACATCACTGTTGTGTTTTGGTTTTGTTTGTTTTTCTTTTTCTTTTTTTATTTTGGTAGTATGCGTCTAGTTTTCTGATCAGCTGCCACCTTGCAAATAATCCACTTAGGAGGATGGTTTTTCAGTGCTAAACTAGCTACAAGCTATGGCTCAGCTTGCATAAAAATTACATGTATACTTGAAATCTTTACAACTGATGATTCAAGATAAGAACAGATACTCCATTCTGATCAGCCTTCGGCTGAAAGGTGTAACCACTACGAGCCTTTTGCTGTCAATGAAACATCTTCTCTGTCTACTAGGATACAACAAAAACATTATGTTGCCATATCAGAGCACAGCAATAGAACTTTCCTGGAGCCTTAAGGGATTGCCACATATTTTATGGACTTAACTAACTGCTGATAAATGAATAACACTTTATTTTTATACATGCATGCTATGCATGAATGATCTTGTAGCATTATCGTTTCATCCACAATTGAAACAACATCGTTTCAGAAGTGGAATGCAGGGCAAAAGGGAATGTATAGGAGATTGCTAACATATTTGAGGTGGAAATTAAGATGGAAAGTGGAGTTATGAATATAAAAAGCTTACAAAATGATCTTGGGATCTCACTGCATCTCTTTCGTCTAACCTCGTAGCTGCAAGCTGATAGCAAATAAAAAGAGATAGTTCAGAGGAAACTGAAGTTCCTCTGGAAGTTTGGCTTCTTGTAGTTTTCAGTTACCTTTGTCTATAAATTGACCTGATGCTCCAGTTCTCACCTGCTTTTGGAAAATGCGCTTGTCTCCCTTCCTTCAAAGGACTCATTTTATCATGAAGTTTAGTTGAATGGTTGGAATGGATTTTTTTTTTTTGTATAAAATATTCATTATGAACAAACTGTGAATTTGTGAATATGCATGTTTCCCCTTTAATCTGTTTTTTTGAGAACCATACTCTTTCACAAAAAGACAAAAATGGGTCTACCCAAACTGACCAACAAGATTTAAGTGTCAGGTGCCTAACAATCTGTGCACAAGCTGCCTGCAGACATGATTATTTTTCACATAAAGAGTTTGCTGAGTGACTTTGAAGAAAACCACAAACGTGGCTGTGGACAAGTCACTAAAGACTGAAGCTTGCTTGGTAGGTTATTTATGTCATTCTAACAACAAAATAGTCCCTAAGTAATGGGTACTGCATGGTTAAGATATGGGAATCTTGAGAAAGAGGACTGAGAAGTTTGAGGATATACCAAAAATCCTACTGTACCTGGGAAGCATGTTTATTAGTTTCCTTTCCCCAGAGGGGGAAAAAAAGTGATCATCAGGCTAATGCTTTTAGAGGGTAGCAGAGGTCAGCTACGCACTCAAGATGTGAATATTTCTTCATCAGTTTGCTGGGAGTTTCTTGGAGATTGCTGCTGCGTGCACTGGTGGCAGCCCATGGGATTCACCTGCTGCCACCCCAGGTGCCCATAAGGCAGTCTGGAAGTGCTGTACGGTGGCCCCCCTTGCTCTCTCATCCTCTTGACAAGGTTACTTGCTATGCCTCCTCTTTGAGTGGCTAATCCTTTGCCCCACTGGTAGATCTCATCAGAATATTAAGGTGTGTGGGAACTGGCTGTGGGGAAGGAAAAAACCAAATTTCTCTTCTCACCTAATGACTCTAGGAGCCATGGAGGAACCCAGAGTCTGTATACTTGTTTCATGCACAATGGGACATTTGGTCTGGAGCTGCCCATAGCCAAGTCTTTTATTCTCTAGCAGGGGGTCTTTCTTCACAGAAGGGGAGTGCTCCATGTTTCTTATTTTCTCCACAGCAGCTCCTTGGACTGCATCTTTCCTGTCCGATGCTCAGCTCCATGATCTTGATTGAATTCAATGAAAGCAGAGATTCTTGCCTTTGTAGCTGAAATGATTAAAAATGGCAGATGCAGGAGTGGAAAGGTTGGGAAGGATTAAGCTCCTCAAAAATGCCTTGCACAATCAAGTGTAAGGTAATATACATATATCTCTATCATGCTACCCAGGAATGGGGGAAAAAATATTTGGAAACTTGTCCAAAGCTCAGCTTGTGACACGGTTTATCCAGCTTGTTCTAGGTAGCAATTATAACAGTGATGGATTTGCAGTGAGTCAGTTAGGACAAGTATTTTGGTGCTTTTTAGTAGGTCAAACTTTCATCTGAGGCGGCCAACTCTTAGAGATGTTGGCCTTCAAGTTAGTGCAGTATTTTGAGATTCCTGGCTAGTAGATACATGGCAACACTGCTTAGGAGAATAGTGGGAGTGAGGATTATAATCCTCTTCTGAAAAGGTCTCCTTGTATTACTTAATTCTTCTCCACTAACATGTATTTCATTGTATGATGAATATATGATGCTTCTCTAGCTTCTGGCCTGCTGGAAAAGGCCTCTGATTTCTTTAGGTAGCTTCAATAGAGGCACTGAATAGGAGTGAAATACTCTGCTTATGCAATTAGTCCTAGTAATAAAAGCCATGGTTGAGGATGCGTGCATTAATGTTAATGAAGAGGGTTGCATTGCAAGTAGTGGCAGCTTCCTCATGGGTCATTACTCACCACACTCCCAGTTCAGCCAGTTTTAATTGGTGAGATTTTAGCTTTCTCACAGGCAACTTCCAAACCATTTTATTAATTTCAGTAGATGTTTATGCTGTCAGGAGATACCAGACTTTCAAGGAGGTTCTTCCCTGAACAAAACAGTCTTCCAAATGTATAGCTTGCAGCTTAGGTAAGCATGGGGTAAGAGATAAATGCTCTGAAGTGATAGGACCAGAGATGTGTGAGAACAAAGTTTTGTTTTCCTTTTCTACAAATTCCAATTACACAAATGTGTAATTAAAAAAGACAATTAAATCAGCTGACAAAGTCTGAGACTGTGGGCAGCATGGGCTAAGTCAATTATGTGGGAGATCAAAAAGTTCCTTTGACTTCTGAACGCTGGGCAGCCCTGTCCCTTTTCCAGAAGGCTCCAAAAGCATTCTGTGAAGAGCTAGGAAAAAGGAATTGCTGGAGTAGGTCTCCAGTGGCTTGTTTGCCGGACTCGGGGTATGCCTCTTCTCCCCACTGCACCCATAGACTCTTGCCTTAAATTCCTGTGTCATGCTTGTGATGAAGTGGGTGTCAGAGCTGGGGGAAGCAGGGATGTGCTGAAAAGCAGTGCATGTGAGTGAAGTAGATATTCAAGGGATAGAAAATTCAAGTTAAATAGGAAGAAGGGACAATAGGAGACACCTAGAGCGTGCTATAACATGGGGAGATTAAAGGAAAGGAAGAGTCTTGTTTCCAAAGTTTGTCTGCTCTGTTCTCTAGAGCATGATGAGCAGCATCACATTCATGAAGCTATCCAAAAGCAGAAGCTGACAAGGCACTGCTAAAGCTTCATGTTACCCAGTTTTGAGATGGCTCCTGTCGCTCAGTGTTGAAATGCAGCCAGCGTTGGGGTAGGTCGTGCAGTTGCAACACACATCATTTTTGAGCAGAATATTGACTACGTGCTAGAGAAATCCAGGCAGAATAGAAGTTGGCTTGGGCATCAGTGCTTGTATCTCTGGGCTTATGAAAAGTGAAATATTTGATTATTGCAAACAGCTTCAACACAGTGATCTTCAAAAACGTGTTAGAGGAGCATTGCTTTGCTGCTGGCTGTGGGGAAAGGCGACTGCACTTCTGGAAGCACCCCATCCTGTTCCTCCTCTCCCACTTGCATATTGACCCAGCTTAACTCTCTCTGGCAGGGTCAGGAAGCACATAAGTTCAGAAAGGCTACCTGCCAACTTTCATTTTTCATAGTTTAGTCATTCATGGTTTTCTGTAGAAGAAACGCCCTGTTTGGTTAGGAGGTAAACTTATTTTGGCAGGGAGGTAAATTTGCAATTTTCACTGTCAAATTATGGCTAAAAAGAAAGAGAAACCTTTTTTGCATTCCAAGAATTAAACTCGTTAATGTATGTAGCATTACATTTTAGCAAAGTAATCACAGCTGAGCATCCAAAATGTTGTCTTGAATGCTTGAAAAATTTACTGAAAGTAGAAACTGAAAGGGTTTTGCGAAGTCCTTTAATAGAATTATTAGCTATTTCTCTTTTAAGGTTAGCAATTCAAAATGTCAAGAACATTTGTTTATAGTTAATAGATGCATACACGCATATATGTGGGTGTGCGCATGAGTGTAAGAAAAAAATCTTATGACAAATTTTCAGTTTTCTGTATTTCAGCCTATACTACTGTTTCAAGTTTGCATTTGTTCAAGTGAGCATTTGTAATACCCATTATCTGAAGTTTAGGCTTTTGAAGGACACTCTAATAATACAGAAATAATTTGTCTAGTGTTGAGGGGGTGTCACTTTTAAGAGCCAGAATGCACAGCTCCTGGTTCCTGCACTGTTTTTTTGGAATCACTTTGTGACTTTGCAAGTTCTTAAATTGAGAAGAAGTCTTGGTTTTTGAGCCTTTGGGAGCAAGGAGCATTGTATGTTGTATGGGTACTTTTACCTTTAAACAGAAATGGCTTATGATAGGCAGTACACACAAACTGGCAAGGAAGGAGTTTTGGGAGGGCTGATTTCCAAGCAGGCTTTTAGATTTCAGATTGCTGGGAGAATATTCTCATTGATACTTGGTGGTTTTGGTTTACAAACAGACCTGAGAAGATTTATTAGAAAGGAGGAAAAAAAAAAAAAGCTTTTGAGTGGTAGTTGAGCAGAGATATGTAAGAACCCCTTAAGTTGCTCTCTGTGTGTGTGTATTGTACACACATATATGTGTGTGTGTGTATGTATGTGCATGAATTATTTTTCAGGGAAGCTGAAATGGTGGTTTCATTTTTGTTTAGTGTAATTAAGCTACTAGTATTAACGTATAATCAAACATATTGCTTTGGGGGTTGACTCTTCTGATTCTCAGCCTGAAGATACTGTCTTTCTTTCCTCCTTTTTTCTCATTAGTAGCTTAGATAGGCATGAAAAATCTTTTGAGCTTAAATAAGAGATCTTTGTTGTTGTTATTGTTCTTGTATAGTTCAAAAGTAGTTAATTTTTAAGAACTCAAACTTGGCATGTGGCCACTCTCAGCTGGCAACTACACCCTTGCTATTTTTGCTGTGTGTGATTTTTAGTTCATCTGGGAGCTGCTGTGAAACAACTGTAGTCTAATTTTCCTGCCCCTTGACTTCTGTTGCTCTCCAAGTGCTCTGGTGCTTCCCCCCAGGTAACGAACCGGCTGTAATCTGAAGGAGAATATCAGTCATTGATGTCTCTGAGTCCCCCAGCCGTAGTGGCAACTGTGGTGGCTGGTGGTCACATGACAACTGCTGGGTTGAGGCACTGAGCTTGCCTCTGACCTGCTCCAAGCAGGACCTTCCCATGGATAGCAGTTTTCCAGGCCCTGCAAAGCTAGTCCACGTTGCAGCAGTGCTCCTGAGGTGTAAAGGTGCTCTGTCCCTTCACTGTGCTCCTGTGATGTCCATCAAAAAGGGCAATTGCATCATTGCAACCACATAGTCTTATGTCGCATTGAATTTGCAACTTGGGAGAAGATTCTCATAGCTTCAGGTGTATGAAAATAGGTGCTGGAATATTTGTGAGCAGCAAGTGAGAGTTGTTCAGCGGGAAGGTTAGATGAGAAGGTAATTGGGAGAGAAACTTGGGGCTAGTTAATCCACAGAAATGTCCTTGTGTCTATTATCTTTTTTTTTTTTTTTTTTCCTGGAGCAGTTTAGGGAAAGGAGACCAATACCATACCCAATTTGAAAACAAAGGGGAAGAATGGGTCCTCCACAGACAGAGGGTAAATGCAATAGAATTTGGCTTGGACATTATGGTCAAGCAGTTATTTTTTCCAAAATGTCCTCTTATAAAGCAAAGACCTGTTTTCATCCCATCTAGAGAAATGCTTTATTTAAACTTTTTGTTGTAAATTTTCTAAATTAGATTTCCTCAGAAAATGTAAAAGAAGCTTGCAAATCTGAAGTCTTTTCTCCTGCGACTATCCCAATTTGCCAGTAACAAACAACAGAGGAAATCTGTCTGGAAAAGAATGTGGAGAAAAACAAAACATAACACTTACTGTGTTTTGTTTTACAAAAGGAATGAAAACTCTCTCTCTGAAATGCTTTAAATGGCATACCCCTCCCCTTCAACCTCACTGGCATTTATTATATATAATATTATAACAGTATTTTGAAAATATAGTTGTTACAGTGCACTGTATCACAGATGTATTGTTTCACGAAACCAAACAATACATTTGGTTAGCTATTGATTCATTGCTGCCTGGGAACTGCTAATACTTCCCTTTCCAGAACTTGGAGTATTATCTGTATGTTGTCCACCCACGTTTCCTGGCATGCTTGGTAATGCTTTACAGTCAAAGGTGGCTGGAAAGCAGGAGTCCCTTTGAGGAGGAAATATTATGTAGGTGAGAGAGAGTATCCGGGAAGGACAGAAAAGTAACCATCAAGTGACATGATGATGCACACTTTAAAAAAAAAAAAAAATCTAAATCTTTCTTGGAATAGGGGAGTTGGATGTTACTGTTATTTTTTGAACCTTTGGAATTGTAAAAGCCCTAGGCAGGCGAGAGGAGTATGGAAATACAGGCACTTTCGTGTTACATATGTTACACATTTCTTACAAACACAGAAGGGTGAGTTTGTGCTGAACTGGTAGGAGAGTGAATTAAGCAGACAGCACTGGCAGTGTAGCCATAACTTGCTGAGAGTGACAAAACTGAAATTACCAACTGAAAATTAAACACACCAAGGTTTTTGATATGGTTTTGTTTAAGATAACGAGTGAGACATCTCCAGAAACTGATGTGAATTGTCTAGATTCCCAGACAGTTTTTGCACCCGTTGAAGTTTGGGAGCGTGTCTGTCTGCACATGATCTTTGCTACGAGTGTCTGGCACAAAGCGATCCTTAGAAGACGTCTTTGCTCTCCTAGCTCCATCTGCACTAGGGTATTTGCTGGTGTCGTTAATTAGGAGTATATTTCAGTTTAAACAGGAGGACATGAAAAGGGTGGAATTTAGTCTTGCCGCATTTAAAGCCTGAAGACTGACTGCAAGGTCCTTAGTTCCTTCCATGCTTCCAGGATGGAAGGTTATGAAAATGATGCGGGCTGCAGTATTGCTGAAGCTTGGTTGATACTTGTATCTCTAATCGTCTTCTCATCGGACCTGTGTGCAGTGGTTCCTTTGCTTTCCTAGCTCCTGGCAGAGGTGGTAATGAACTGGTTGCAGTTCAGTGCTGAGCAGGTGATAGCAATGATGACTGTTCAGGAAGAAGGGGTGGGACCTCTTGCCTGCCTCAACTTGTATGGTATATGTCCTATTATATGACCTAAAGGCTTTCTCTCAGTCTGGAGGAAAGGAGTCAAGCTATTTAAAATCAGCTAGGTAGTCAGCTACTTGCTTTTAGACAAGTGTGTATTTGTGTATCTTTAGATTTCTTTAAGTTTTTCTATGAACAGAAAATATGGACACAAAGTAAAAATCAAGGGAGACGAAGTCAGCACACATCCATGCATATATATATATATATATATTTTTTTTTCAAATAATTTGTGTCTACTTCTCATCTAGTAGTGGCAAAAGAAGACATTAATCAAAAGCTACTGGATGGAAGAAAAATAATTTGTGAGAGTGAAGAACTCGGAGCTCAAAGTGGAGCATGATGGGGGATGGATGGGAGCAAGCAAACAAGGAGATGCAGAGTACTGTTGTCTTGGGACTTGTCTGCTCTGTGCTAAATGTCATCTAGTCTAAGTAAGTCTGAATTTTCAGTCAGGATTGTTAAACTTGACAGTGTGGGCTGCACGTTCAGCAGGACAGGTTTATGAACGTCACTCATGCAGGAGGTTAGACCTGTGTGCTGTTAGCAGTAAAGGAGCCAGTAACCTTGGTATGCATCCCTCCGCATCTGCTTAGTTGAAGGTCATGATTTGATTAAAAAACACAACACTCCTGATCCCCCTAAGAACCTGTAGCTCTATAAGGAAAGTGCATAAACAACTACCTCTTTTAATATATACATTATCCTTGCATTCAGCCTAACTGACCATCCAGCACCCACCACTAACTGCAGATTATGTACAATTTTGGTCTGTTTTACCATCCTTTACAGTGCTAATGTGGGCTAGGTTTTTAATTTGCCTTATGGCGTTCTTCATTCAGTCTGCCTTAAGACCACATTGAAGCATAAGACCATATTGAAGCATCCAGTATGAACACTGAGACAGAGATATTTTAAAAGTGTTAGGCTGATGTCCTGAGTTTTAAGATTAGTGAAGCTTTTTTGTGTAATTGCACAAGGTTCTCAGTTCACTTGCTGGTATTTATAGGCCTTCTATTTTTCCTCTGTGTATTGTGCTGTTGTAATTCTTTAAAACAAACAAACAATTATCAGTTTTCTGGTCTTATCTTTTACAGTGAATCTCCTCCTTGTGGATCAGAGATAGGTTTTCTTTTCCTTGTCTAAAAGAAGAAGTTTTTTTCCCTTTAATGCAGTATAGCTAAGCTGATAACGCTCACCGGAGGCTTTAGTATTTGGAAGCATGTTATATACATTAAATCCTGCAAAATTCCAATCAAGTTAGTATTTTTTCCCACATTGTACAGATGAAGAAACACAAAGTAGTTAAGCTACTTGCCAAACCACACAGTGAGTTAAAGACAGAGATATGATTGGACTTTGTGGTTCCCAATCCATGTTCAGACTAGTAAAGTATATTGAACCTCTGGGTTCTTTTTGTGTGTAATATAATACCCCAAAACTCTCTTTGATTTCTTCTTGTGGAGTGAAAATGTCATTGACAGAAAGACCATTTGATTTTTCTCAGCCTCCAGGAGAATGTGGATTTTTTTTTTTTTTTGAACTGAATTTTTCATCAGAAAATTGTATGCTGACTTTTATACGTCACAAATGCCATATGGACTCCTAAATATGGAGAGAGAATAATTATGAACCCCTTTGTACTGACTCACTTCTCTGATTTTTAACTGCATGTTAAGGATTCAAAAGCTGATTGCTAACGTGATGTACTGCTTCTGTTGTTAGATAATCTTAGCTTTTTAACTGAATACAGCCGTGCAGTGCCTTATGATTAATTACATGTACAACAGGTGTTGATCTTGTTGGACTGAGATTATGAAGTTTTCTGCTATCCAGGTGGTCTGTTTTAATATAAAAAGACCAGTAGCATAATGAGAAAGAAATTGAACTAACGAGCGGGGGAAAAATACTTGAATGCATTAATCACCTTTAATAAGCTTAGCCAGCTCAGCACAGCTAATCAGCTGGGAAGTCCTTGCTTTGAAGAAGCATCAATTGTTGTGTACCCAGTAGGGTAAATAAAAGATAAGCCAAGAGTGGTGGGAAGGGTGTTTGTACATCTAAAAGCTTTAAAGATTTTCCAAATATAAAGCACCTGGTATGATGGTTTTTTTAAAACTATATTAGTCAAAATGAAGACGCAGTTACCTTTTGGTAATGAAGAGAGATGTCATTCAGATATCTCCAGATGCACTAGCGTGGCAGTAATCAACGAAAAGTGCTGGTTATTTGGAGTACAGCTCATCTTAATTTTCACATTTTGAATGGAGTAATGGGCCTAATTCAAAGCCTTCTAATGACCTGCGTTCATCAACCCTGAGCTCAGAAATTTGAGGTGTAGATGCTACTCTTATTTAAAAAGAGGTGCTGATTAGTTTGCCCCCTCCCATAATATTTTTCCATTTCAGATGCATCAGTTCTTCATATTTCAAATTCTTTGATAATGAATGAAGTGTCTGTCTAGTGCTTGGTTAACTGCCTTTTTAGCATAGCATGCTTAGTTTGTTTTTCTTTCCCTAGTATCATAAATGTTTTGTTCTTCTTTTAGTTCCTAGTTTTGCAACTCTTATCCATACAGTAGCAATGACTGTACTTTTTGTGCTATTGTAATGCAGAAGCTATCGAACGCTTGTGGTGTATGGAGACAAAACAAGTGCCCAGAACCTCACATTATGGAATCCACGCATTGCAGAACTTCAGCAGTATGTTTCAGTTACTGATATTAGGATAAGCTGTTTTGGATTCTGGGATTTGGAGGTTCAGACTGTGCATATTTCAGCGATATTGCAATCTCTTTTGTGCATATTCTTTCAGCAGCTTCTCCAGGATGGAGAGGAAGAGCATGCAGCTTTCTACCTGTGGTAGTCAGGATATGATTTCATCAGGCTATTGATGTGATTTTTTTTTTTTTTTTTAACTGCTTGTGTGCTTTCTTTTTATTTCTTTCTTTTTTTTTTTTTTTTCCTCCCTCACCCTGAGAGTTTTCTTTGGCAGGTGAGATGCATGGTGAGCTTGGAGGGTTTTTCTCTCTATTCTGCTCTTTTTGAGTTATTGGTGAGGAAATCGGCCTCAACTTTTTTTTCTTTTTTTCCTATTGAAAAATATATTTTCCCTGCTCTCCCATAACTCTCAAAGAGCTGAATGGATCTTTCACAGACTTACCAGGCCTATTTACCTTTGGGATGAAAATGAGCAAGCAAAGTTTCAACACTGAAAGACATTTCAGAATATGTGAAAAAGCAGGATTGAAAGGGAAGTCTGATTGTACTTTATAACTATTATCTGATCTAGAAGTCCTGGGGACAGTATAAAGACATCACTGGCTATCTTAGAAAGAAATAATATAATTATTTTTAGATATACTATGATTTGTGTGGTCTGATGCTTTGAGTATGAGTAAGGTGTTGTCTAAAACATGACTGCTGCTGTGTAGAGGGATGCAATTGCAGTGAGCAGCTTGTGTCTTTACCTTGTAACTTGGTTTAACTTCACCTGTGTGGGGGAAATCTAACCATTTCTGTGATCGCATGTAGGCAAAAGCACTTGTGTTATGTTTTCTTCTCACCACTTTAACAGACATGCCCAAAATTCGATATAACCACTATACAGGCAAATCAATACAGATGAGGCAGGACATCGATGTTGTAGCTTAGTGCCTGGGCACAGCCCTCTTGTAACTAGCATGATCTGATGCTGTTGTAATTTACAGGGTAGGTAAGACCTAAAATACTGGCAGCATGTGGGCATGTTCAGCAGCCACTTTTTACATAAAGCTCCTGGGGTTTTCACAGCTGCCTGGCACATGGGTTGACAGGACCCGTGACAAACTGACTGAGGAGAAAGTGATCTCATCACTGTAGTATTTTCATGTTGATGTACCTCATTGCCCCGTAATGTTGTGATCTGACTAAGGCCGTCACATGTTCCTCAGCGTGTTCAGACAAACATGCTCAGATTTGGCATGCCAGGATGTTGTGCAGCCAAGATGCTGGAGGGCTAGGAAAACCTCCAGAAGTTGGATACCTGCTGCGATGACCATGGTGTCATTCCTTTAAAATGGAGTCCTTGAGACTCTACCCTTACCCATTTAATAGTGTCCACAGTGCACAAGGCACTGGAAGCATGGATGTGGCAGTCAGAGCTCTCAACCTAAGGACTTCACCTCACGTGACAGAGAAGACGCTAAGATTTGAGGGGGTAGTGCTGAACCTGCTTTAATGCATTTGTGCCAACAACCCTGTGAGGAATGATCTGGACATAGTGACCGCAGATATTGCCTGTATTTAAAATTGAATTGTGCCCAAGCTGCTGATAAATGGTGAGTCTGAAAACTGCTGGTTCTTATTTTGGGATGTCACCATTGAGGTCCTTGATTCATAACTGCGATCCTTGAGGCTGGAGTACAGCAAATCATTTTTCTGCTTTGGGAGTGGGAAGGTAGGTGGAACAGCTGCCTTCCTATAGCTGCTGCTGTCCCAAAGGCTGGATGTCGCCATTTAAGGGAGACAAAAGACACACAGAAGAAGATAAGAGTGTGCACTCTGCTTCTCAGAAAGTGGTCAAGCATTAGACCCCCGCACCTTCATAACTTGTGACCTTATAAGCCAAATAGTTGTACGCTTTCTCTGGAATTGGAGTTGTTTCTACACATCATCAACAATTTGGGCTGCTTTCAGAAATATGTGCATCCCACAGACTTGTTATTGTTAACAACACCTGGATCAGATGTCCCCAGTTCCCTGAAATGGGAAAAGTTATTTCTTGTGTCATCTCACATGGATATGTTGGTTGTGTCAGTTGAATCTTGTGTTGAATTGGGTCCCCCTACCAAACTGCAGCATCATTTTATAGTCCTGGGTTTGCTTATACACTGTACAGATATCCTGCAACAATGGTGCTAACAAACAGCAATAGGTTTCTGATATCTCAGGCCTAAATTGAAAGCCAAACTCCTATGAAGCATTTTTGCTCTGAGAGTTGACTGCAGTTAGGCTAAGGAAGGACAGATTATCCATCCAACATCTTCTCAGAAGGCATCAGATGCTGCAGTATGTTTAAAAACCTGATAGTGGTTGTAAAAGAAGACAAGAAATTTGTACAGTTAGGTATAAGAGAGTCAACTAGTATTACTGCAAATCCTCCAAAACAATTTCTCCTGTCACTCAGGGATTTGTTCAGCCACATGATAAAAATTGAGGTTTGGTCTTTCCAAATGACTGCTGTCAGGGGTGTGTGTGTGGGGGACCCCTATCACCCTTAGCTCCAACAATAAAAAACTCTCAGAAGAGGTAATAATGACCTATATTCATGGATATAAATCTACCTTATATTTCCCTGAGCCAATGCTATAATAATGAGTGATGTACATGAAGTGAGCCAACCTCAAGCTACCTCCTTCGCAGATTACTTTGCTTCCTGCAAGCTCTCAGTGCTTGTGAGCATATGTGCATGCTGTCAAAGCATGATTTCAAGAGAGAAGATAAGGTCCTAATGATAATTCAGATCTCAGTTGCACTCAGACTAGTTCAACAGTGAATCCTTATTATACCTGATTTTCATTAGACTTTTTAATGCCATTTTAGAATCTAGATGGCAATTTAGGTATCTGAGTAGTCTGAAAATGTTTGGGAACTAGCAGTATTTTTCTGGTTTTGCAGTGTATTATAGTAACCCATTTTTTCTTCCGCATGTCCTGCCAAACCTGAAAGTCCTGCAGCTCTGTCAATATATAGATGAATAAAACAGATAATTTTTTCTTGAGCCTCTGTACTGCTTTCAGAATTGCCAGAGGTCGAGCTGACCTAGTCCTCGCAAAGGAAGTTAAATGGTAAAAGTTTCTTTAGCCATATAAATAAAAGAACAAGGAACGAGGAAGTGATGTTGCTCGGCAGTGATGCAATCAAAAAGTGTGTAATCTCCCAGTAAGTAACTCGATACTTTGCCTCTGGTTTTTAAATAAAGATGATGATTCGAAGTGTGAGGGTGAAACCAAGACGCCTAATGAGAATGAGTGCATAGAGTGAAAACTGGCACATCTGAGGTGGAAGCAAGACTGAAGAACTTAACACACTCAAGATACAGGTATCAGATAGTCTGCATTCCAAAAAAAGTTGAAAAACCTGGCACTGCATAGTGGAATTCCACCAGCAAGGATTTTTAATGCATTTGTCAAGCTGATGTTGTGACTGTGGAATAGCAAATGTATTACCCATAGACATAAGGAGATGTGGAAAAATTATCTGGGCAACTACAAACTTGTTGGTCTGGCCTGAGAAGTATGCAACTCCTTGGAACAAATTATGAGGGAAAGAATTATTAGACCAGATAGTAAGTGGAGAATGTGATAAAAGGTAATATAGGTTTAACAAAAGAAGATCATGCCAGACTAATCCCATAGTGTTCTTTGATGTGATAACTGATCTTTTAGGCAAGGCAACTGTGATGAATCTAACGTATTTTGTTTTTAGTAAAGCATTTAAAATGGTGCTACATAGGAAAGTATTAGTTAAGCAGGAGAAGGTAGGGTTTGGTATTGTAAAAGCAGACAAACTCGTTAAAGGGAAGAAAACATCACTGCTGGATCTAGGGAGTTTAATAGTAGAGGATTTCAAGGATTGTAATGCCGGGGAAGCTTGTCTGATGATGAGATGTATTGTTGGCAAAAACATTGGAGAGACAGATTCATGAAGTATTATAACATTGTCTGGGATGACCTTGGTTTTGAATGACCAGAAATTTAACATTATGTAGTTCAAAGCATGGGGTTGTGGCTTCGGGAACACCAGCAACTCTTCTTGTTGTAAACTGGGTGCTTATCAATCAGAAACTGAGTAAGAGAGACAGTAAGAGTTGTACTATCATGGTGTACAACCATTACTGCAGAGCATAGCATTTGAACAGAGAGCATCATTGTGAGCTGCTTTGTGATCCAACCATGAAAAAGGCAAACAGAGTGCAGGCAAGCTATTTATGGTAGATGTATGAGCTTTTAATGCTTGTAACTTAGGCTTTGTATATACAAAAAAATGTAACTTTTAGTCACCCATCTTCAGGAGAGAATGGTTAACTGGAACAGCTTCAAAGAAAGGTTAGTGTAGAAGACTGGGGAAATAGAGAGTCTACTTTATGAGTGGAGCTGAAAAAAGTTTGGCTTTTCCAGTAAAATGAAGATAAAGAATGGACATAATTGCTGTCTATAAACAAATTGGAGCGATAAATAATAATGGTGGGAAAAAAAGTTAATCCAAAGAACAGTGTTGGCATGTAAGCAAAAAATTAAGTTGGTCATCAATACAGTTAAGATGGAAATCAGAAAATTTCTAATCATCAGTGAAATTATGTAGTTCTAGAAAACCCTTCCAAAAAAACAACAAAGCCAGCCTAACTTTTAAGATGCAGTAAAGCAAGTCTATGCACAAGATCAAATGTAATGGTTGTCCAGTTGCAAAGGGTTGTATCAGATGTCTCTGGTATTCCCAAGCCCCAAGCTTATATTTTATGGGTCCACCATGAAACTGGACTGCAGTCTGCTCTTAAATGTAGTCCCAGCAGACTCCAGAGGAACTGTGAGTTGCAGTTATAACTACAGAAATTTATCCTTTGCTGATGCTTTATTAATATAAAGTGCAGTTGAATATCCATTGCCCAAATTAATGCCTGAGTTGCACAAAACTGGTTGTCTATGACACCAAAATAAAACCTGGCTGTGTTGAAAATGCATAAAATGAGGCACTGATCTGTGAAGACAAATTTAGGCGAATTTAAATTAAGACTCCAAAAATCTTGTTTTGAAAATGCAAGACCAGGTTCTAGGCTGCTACATATTAGCAGACTGAAATCAATGGAGTTGCATCAGTTCCTTTGTGTTTTAAGCTTGTTGGTATGGCAACCTATGGCTGAAGTTGTCCAAAAGGAGTTTTCTTTGCACGTGGCTCTTTGTCTCCGTATCCATCGATGTTTGCTGCTAATTTTCACCATGTCAGCAAATTCAAGGGTTTTGTGGTTGCTTTTCGTTTGGTTCAAAATATTTTGGTCCCCACTGTTTTTTACGGGGGAGTTTGTTTTCCAAGAGCTCAAAACGTCTGCTTTGTGCTTAATTATAGCTTCCGTGTTAGTTTAACAAGTTGAAGTTCAGTTTCTGTATTACGCCAAGCGTGGTCTATGGGCCGCTCGGGAGCGAAGCTGCAGCAAGCATCCTGCCCTCCAACACTAGCACTTTAGAAGAGTCATCTTAAAAATTGGAGCCTGTCATCCCAGATTTGGCCTCCGAAATGGGTTGCTGGTACTGCTGTAGCCCTAATGGCTTCCGGTTCCTCCCAGCTGGACCCAGCATGGAGGGCGCAGGGCGAGACGGGCAGAGCTGCACTAGGCAAATGAAATTCCCCAATTCCAGCAGCAGCAGCCGCATTAATTTCCAACGTAGCCTCTCGGGCTCCGCCGAGCTGAGCCCTGCCTCCCTGGCGTCATTGCCTTTTTTTTTTTTCCATCCCCAAATAGGTGATGAGTAATTACTTGGTCTTGATTTATTATTCAGACCATAGTAGTTCTGTTACAAAGTAAACATTTTTGTTGGCAGTGTCCTAATGCAAAGGCCGTTTCACAACCACCTCTTATTTTAGGTTTTAATTGCTTCGCTTTGCTGTCAACTGCTGTCCCCCTCCCCCCCCCCCCCGCCTCGAGCCCCCTCCCCTCTCCTCCCCGCTCCTTGGTATGTTTTTTCTGTTCCCACACTGCTAATGTGATGAGCAACAGTTGCAGTATCACGGGGCCCTCTCTGAAGGGGGGGAAGGAAAAAAAAAAAAACCCTAACACCACCTTGTTTGCTTTTGGAACCCTCCCGCCTTTTCAGTAGGGGCTGTGTTAATCCTCGCCCTCTGAAGGGAAACTCCTATGTAAATCAAACCAGTGCTCCGCGCTCTCCTCCTTCCCCCCTCCGACTCCCTTATATTAAGGGATTGTTCTCCTTCCTTAGAAATGACAAATGGTCGGTCACCTTCCGCGCGGCTTTCAGCCCTTTTCTCCTCCAACCCTGGATTCTGGCGTTGAATCTTGTTTCTTGTTGTTGACACATCTGGTTGCTGACTGCCCCCCCCCCCCAAAAAAAAAAAATCACTGAAAATTTGCAGCAATGTTAAAATGACCACGTGAATTTTGCTGTTGCCTCAGATTCTACTGTGTTCTTAGGAAACTTGCTTTCCACCGAGATGTTTGTAATAAACAGGCATTTTGAGATTTGAATAGGCAAACATGAACGCAACTTGACCCAGAGCCGATCGCAACTCTAATGATTATTTTTTCCTAACGCTGTTTCTTTTCCTGCGCTGCATGGCCTTTCTTGGTTTAGCCTGCACTCTAAGGCTAGATTTTGATGTCAATGATTAGTATTTCTAATCGGTTGAACAAGGACAATGTCCCTTCTGCTGTGCAGAGGACACAAAGGCACAGGGATTGATTCTGATCTCCGTCACAGAAATTTTGGCGCTGCTGGGCAGTGTTTCCCCTTGGTAGTAAATCAGGGGAAATTCCATCCATCCCCTGGGTGAACGTGGTAAGAGATCAGCACTGCGGCCCTAGAGGAGCTTGTGCTCCCGGCGGCAGGCAGAGCCACGCAGACCGTGCCCGAGGACGCCGCGTACACCTCCCGAGCAGGCTTGGCTGCTTTCTGTGCACGGGGCATCTGGCGGTCTCCTTTCGGTGCTGGGTCAGCAGCTATGTATTTGTCGCTCTGAGAGGAAACGACTCGGGTTTTCACCTGTAAAACAGCGCCCACGGCTTTGTTTTGACCCGAACAGACGAACTTTCCTGCTGGCAGTCTGTGCCCGCTCAGCTAATCCCTGCATCTGAGTGGCAGAGACTGAAGGCCCAGGCCGACTGTCTTTGATATCAGTGGGAGTTTGCAGTTCCTCTGTGCCGCCAGGATGGATCCGTGAAGTGGTCGTACAGGTTCAGGCTTCAATTCTTTTATTTTTCCTGCAACAGTTAGTAAGTTAATTTACATGAGATGTGCACCCCAGCAAATGCCATCTCCTAGCTATTGTTTCAGCTAAGCAGCTGTCATTTGCGTAACATTATGCATCCTTCATTGTACCATGCTAATTTTTTGAGGGGCAATTTTTCTACAATGAGCACTGCGGCTTCTAACAGAAACCTCTTTATGGCATTGGCCCCGGGGAGCTGCAAGCCCTGCCAAAGCAAACAAAGGCTTATTGCTCCAACTGGGCATGTCTGTGCCTTTAATACAGCGTGAAGTTCACAGAACACTGCATCCAATCTGCACATAGTTAACACCTGGTCCAATGCCTTCTGGCAATTAATCAAGATATCAATCAGTGATGACAAAAATTAATAAATAACCCAAGCTTGCATATTGCACATTCTCAGAATGGGAGAATTTGCATTGACACTTACAGTCCATTTACATTTTTTTGACTGCATTTTCAGTGCGTGATATTGTACAATACAATGATTATTGGTGCATATAAATAAGAAGTACCTTGAGCACTTATCAAAGAGTACAAGAACCCACATTAGTCTATCTTGGCAGAAAAAGCTTTAACCTCATTGAATTCAAAGCCCCAAACTTTGAGGTAGGGCCTTGAAGCTCCTCTACTGCTAGCAAATGCATCAATTGGGTTAGACTAGGTCTTCTCTCAAAAGTAGTGGAGTGGTTTGGGGCTGCACGTGGCTTATTCTTATCTCGCTAATTAATGGGAATGTTTTCCTATACCTGAAGTCAAATTCCCCTGTTACACTTTTGTTAACTCTGAGCAAGTACCCTCTGAGCTTCTTCCCTTTTGAAGTGACTTGTAATTCAGCCATAACGTCAAAGGAAGGCAGATCTGTTCCTTTCAGATCCATGAAGTACTCTGGACCGTGTTTAATTTGTCAAAACATAGGTAGAACTTTGCAACACAGGTGGATGGTTATTTGTGCAGGCCACGTGAAGGAATTATCAACTGAGTGGCTCATCTTCCCTGAAAATAGAAATTTCTTGGCCAGATATGAGCAAAGGTACCATCTTTTGTTAGTATGTGTTTTTTAGTGATGCAAGTAAAATATTACAGGCAAAGAATGAACCAAGTATTTGCTGTTATCCTACAGATTGCTTACTACAGCTGTCAGAAATTATAGCTTTAAATCGCTGTCACAACCAGTTGTACTCCGTTGTGGCCCGGGAGAGGCCGCGGGGTGTATGGATCCAGCGTTCAGAACGTGCTGCTGCTTTTAGGTCAGGGCTGAGACTCATCCGTGGCGCAAGGTCGAGAAGTCTCTTGTGCTTTCACAGTTGTGTTTCTGTTGTACCTGCTCAGTGAATAAGCAGGGTATTTCTTGGGTGTCAACCAGGGTAATTAAACCCATGTATGAACGTACAAACACTGGTGGCGAGCTAGAGGCAGGCGTGGGAAGAGAGGAGTCCGTCCTGCAGACCCGGCGACGTGCCCTGCTCCCTCCTGCGCAACGGTCTGGCAGTCGTACCCAACCGGGCAGAGGCGCTCTGATGGTGGTAAACGCAGCCTTGGAAATAGGCTGGGAGCACCAAAACTACGCGGTGTGGAAGTCATGTCAGAACCTCTTAGAACCGGATATACATAGTAGTTCCCTGACGGTTTGGCATGCAAACTAAAAACATAGTTCTGCCACCTGCACCCAAACTCCAGTATCTCCAAAAGGTAACTCCTAAAACACTCTTATTTTGGCTCCTGAATTATTTGGAGTATAACAGTTCCTATGAACTTCATGATTTAAATACTTTCTAGAACAAGGAGACAAGAACATTTAAATTAGCTTAGTTAGAGAGGCATATAACATAAAAAGGGTAATAAAAATACATCACCTGTCACATGTGATCTTTATATGACCTTAGCCACAGAACAATAAATATTACATAACTACACTAAAAGCAGTTTTTAACATCATGTATTTATATTTAATAAGTCGTGATCTTCTTTCCTTCAAGCTGCAATTTTGATGAGGCACTTTAAGTGTGATCTAAAGGCAAAAACTTTGTGACTGGTTATGTAATGCTTCTGGATGCAAATACATTCACTTTGTTTTACCGTATTCTTTACCAATTTGATAAAACAGTAACTATGCAGTCTTTTCTTTATAGAATTTTATGTTTTCTACCCCCCCCTTTTCCCCAACCCCCCGCCCCCATTTATGACTCTTGGGCAACCCTTTGCCTAGGCACATAAAATTAAGCTTGCTGATTACTGCCCAGGACAAGTGTTTAGTTGTTATTTCTGATTATCATTTTAACTCTTTGATTTACACTTGGAGTCTGTAAAAGTTTAAAAAAAAAAAAATTATTTCTAGCTAACTGGACTTATTGTCCCTTTTAAAATAACTGTGTGAGATGCAGGTTACAATGTAATAAGACAAGAAAGGAAATCAAAGTATCTGACCTCTAATTGGCTTTTAATTGCATTAGAAAGCCAAATATTATAACTATAGTTATTTTCTAATTTTTTTTTCATATGTTATGGATATCTCATCTTACTATGGTTTTGGGGGGGCTGTGCTTGTTAAGAGATCTGTATAATGGAAAAACTAGCAGTCCTTCCCCTACAAAGTTAGGAAATACTTGCATTATCTTTTCTTGACTCATGTATGGTTCATGCAAGTTTTCTGGAGTTTTATACTGGCTATTTTTGGATTCATATGTTGCCTACCATCCAATACTTAGATGATCCCCATAAGCATATACTATATGATAGGTTGCTCAATCCAACCAAAGAGAAGACCACATTTACCCCTTCTTTCCCCAGCAAACTTATAGATATTCTGCAGTATCAGCCTTTTGGCACTGGTCAGCTGAAATGGAAAAAGTATTTATCTGCAAGAGCTTAATAGCCTGCAGATCCCTGATGTCTGGTGATGATTTCAACTGTTATGATGAGCTATACTTAACCTAAGAAATATGTTTTAATTCCACTTCAAAAGTATACTGAGATCTTTGATATATGGTTTGTGGTCTATTAAACTTATCTTAGCCTGATCTTTTAAAGGAGGAAAAAAAAAAGTGTTATTTTATTTTATTTTTTTTGAAAGAAAGAAAGAGAGGGAAAAAGAAGGAAAAAATCCACAAGTATCTCTATGTGGGATCCAACAGTTGCTGCTTCAAAAAAGAAAGGCTTTTAAATGCATGCTTTACTTAAGTGCTTCAATTGTCCCATTAACTTTACAGTCTGGATTTTTCTTACTTGCCTGTTGGGAAACATTGACCTTAAACCTGCTCCCTGCACTGGAGTTCCCTGATTGACTTTGGAGGATCAGTTACTTGAATGAAGTCAGCTGAACGGTGCAGAGGTGATTGAATGTAATAAACCTGGATGTGGCTGAATTACACTTTTAGTTGTTTCTTGCACACAAGCGCAAAGAAAGGTGCGGCGTCTACAGCAGAGGTCATAAGCAATCTAGAAAGACTGATGTGGAGGAAAGGTACATAAAATATAGGCAAGGTGATCAACAGGGTGATAGGCATGTATTCAGTAAAGGCTTCGTTTTAATTTACTGACAATCTCTCTAGTTATCTTTAAAACAATATAGCTCTGTAGGACTGGAAGATTATCTTGCATCACTGAATTCAGTCCCTTATTTTGGAGGTAGCCACATCTGTATTATCATACTGTGTTTTAAAAAGTCCTTTCTTTTCTTTCCTTTCCTCATTCCTCCTACTTAAACTGTCATACCTGGTGGATAGAGACCTTGTTTTAACTCCCAGCTTACATTTATTCATGACAAGCTCACGCCCATTTGTTCTTGTGCCAGCTTTTCCATTTGTCTAAATAACGCTTCTTCCCTGATGCTTATCCCTATAGAGATCCCTTATCTATAGAGAGCAATCATAACTCTTCTTAGACTTTGTTTTTGTAGGCTAACCATATTGTACTGCTTCAGTGTCCTCCTGCAAAGCCAAAACTGGCCATCCAAAGAGCTCTTCTTTAAACCTTTTCCAGCATCTTGAGGCTGAGTTGTTGCAGTTGGAAGAGCAGAGGCACAGCAGAAGGAATCGCTGTTGTGTAGGACCACTTCAGAGCCATTCTCCTTGATCCCAGGTAGCTGTAAGGTGGAGTTAAGGGACTGGTCTGATTAGAAGAATTATTACATGGTGTGAAGGTCACTGCAAAGGTTGTAATTACATAGGAATGGGAGATTTGATCATCAGGTATGTAGTTACAGTTGGGTATGTGGTGACCTCAAAACTGCTTGGTGATTCTCAGTTGGGTAAAAAGTACTTGATGAGAGCTGGGAAGAAACCTGTGGTCATGGTACGTGTTGGCAGTGGCATAGGAGAGTTTTTTGGAGTTAGCTTTCGAGTACTTAAACAGAAAGCCTTTCTGTTTTCTCTGGATTGCTTCCAGTGTTATGCCTTGCTGGGAGGCCACGGCGATCTTGGGTTCTCCAAAGTGTAGCTGAATGGGTTTCACAGAGCAGAGAGGGTTAAGCTTGGTTAGACATTTGTAAACATCTTGAGGAGGGGAGGGTAATGCAGGAGAGATGGGCAACGCATCAATCAAAATGGAACCATACTTCAGGGCATACCAAAAAAAAAGCTTCAGAGTAATAATTAATCTAGGGAAACCAATGGGAAATGAGGAACTCACAAATCGGAGACATCTGCTAAAGATGTTGGTAAAGCAAAGGATTACAAAAGAGGGTGGGATACAAATTGTAATTAAATTAGGGGGAAAAAAAAGGGATGTGGCAACGTATTATGTAAAGTCAACGGCATGCGAGGTTAAGTTAAACTAAGGGAAAACCAGGCATGGCCAGAGAGGTTGGGAAGCAAAGCTGTGTCTGATGGTCTTCCGCAGAGTTTAATAAAATAAATAGTTCAGAAGGGGCGCAGGAAACTGTGGACTGTAGAGGGACAGACTCCTGACCTAGACCTTTACTTGCACACTTGTGTTCTTATCCGCTGGGACCCAGAAAAGGACACTGGGTGCCTAGTATCTCAGAAAGGCAGCAAAATTCAACGCTATTAGTCAGCACAGTTAAGCAATGGGATCTTTCAATTGCTGTAGTACAAAGTACTTAAAAGCTACGAAAGGATGCAGGTTAGAGAGGCAGTTTCTTGATGTTATTTATACGTATGTTTCTTGGAACAGCTCATTTTAATGAACCAAAGGGGTTGTTCACTCAACCTTATGGGAAATGCAGAAGCTGATTCATAAAGTGACGATAGCTGAAAAACTAAGTAACTGAACTCCTTTGAATTAGCTTCAATGTGTAGTGGGAAAGATAGGAGTGTGTGACATAGTGATACAAAAATGGAGTAAAACCTTTTCAGTTAAATTAAAAGTTTAAGCCCAAAACCCTACCATAAAAAGGGAATAAAATTCTTTTGGAGACTGTGGAAAATGTTTTAAAATAAGTTTCAGAAGGCATGTATGCTATTTTCTTGGATCAAAGGTCAATTAGAAGAGAAAGCAAAGAATTGGATTTGAGATCGCATTTCATCACGGCTAAGTGGTAGGAGAAAGGTACCTCAGGTTTGTTATAGCCCTTGTGTTCTTTAACATGCTAGTCTGCAAAGTACGTTGGGAAGGAGAGAGGTAGCAGCATTTCCTAGTTGATACAAATGTGGTGAGTACTTTCTTTAAATCCACTGGCGAGCTGGGGAAGGTGGGCAGCAATGTTTACATGTGGATTTCTCTGCAGCTTCTTGTGCACCTGAATCTTCCCCAGGAATTTCTGTAGAACAAAGCTGATCTTTCTCCTGCTGCCTACCATGGTGAAACACAATACTTACTTGGAGGAGGTTTGTATTGGTTTATTTTGGTGCTGGATAGATTATATTTATTGCCTTAAATCTTGATTTGTCATCTTAAGCTAAGAAGTATCACTTAAAATGTTTTTGGAGTGTTCTACCAAAGCAGGAGGTCCCATGCAAGTTAAAATTTATATGAAATCCAAATTGTATAGGGGCTTATTCTTCCACCAGTAAAGTTAAGTCAAAATTTCCTTCAGTCATAAACAGCAACAGGTTCAAGACCTTTTATTAGTCACCTTTTAACTCAATTGATGTGGTTAGAAATTGCATGAATGCTTTTTCTTCTTCTTTCAAATAAATAACAAAAGCTGAATTAGGCTGCAGTGATGAAATCTGAATCATTTCCTCCTCAGACTAAACTTGCTAAACTGGTACAATCTGGAGAATGATGTAATAAGGAAAAAACCTGTTGTTTGTCTCTTGATACCATTCTTGAGAAAATAGTTGCTACGTAATACAAATATAGTCATCACCTTTTATATCCTTTCACCATTGCTGATGTTGGAACCGTTCCAAATAAGTAGCATTCCAAAATTGGCTATAGCCTTCTTCATAATTTTACCTGTTTAATTATAGGTTAACATTAGCTTCTTTTTTTTTTTCCTTCTTCTGGTTTTAGATATAGCAGTAGAGTTTAAAAGATTATTTCAACAAGCTGTATAACAATATTTTCATTAAATGCTGTCATAGAAATATCTTTAATCTCCTTTTCAGATTGACTTAGAGCTCCATAGAATCTTGGCTAGACTTCCTTTAGTCACGTATTGCTACACTTTTGATGCTAAAATAAGAAACTGAGGAACTTGAATTATTCATGGGAGACTCCATTTAGGACTCGCAGCTAAAACACACAGGAGTGTAAAAGTTCAGAGGTGGCAATTCTTTTTTTTTTTTTTTTTTTTTTAAATAAAAGACAAAACAAATTGAACCAGCCGGGTAACCTGTGGTAAGCTATAAATTGTAGATGTCTTTAACAAAGATGATAGAGATGAGCCAATGTTGTATAAACTGAACACTCAAGTTCTTTAATTGCCTGGCACACATACTTTCCCAGAAATGTAATCAGCTTAAGGAATGCATTCTTTATTTCTCTTCGGCAATTCTACCATGGTTGCCAAACTTATTTATTAGAAAATGGAGAGAGCTTGGGGCAAGATAACTTATATTATTTTTAAACATGAACCCCAAATGAAAATCTTCTGTAAGTCTTACACAATGACAATTTAATTCTTATTATGCAAGTTTGTTATGTAACACCAGCTCTACACAGGCATCATGTTGCAGAAGTGATGAATTGCTTCAAAAGAGGCAAGGTAGTCTCTTGCATTTAAAGCCCAGCAGCAGGGGTCAGGAGATGCTAGTTCTGTTTCTTATTCTGACTTTGATTTGATATATCACCATGGGAAAGTTTTTGAAAAAGACACTGGCCTTGATCCTGGAATAGGTGCTTTATGGGTAATCCTCTGAACAAACACTGCTTCTGTGCCTTTCTGACTCTGACAGAGGCTCCTATTCAAATGGAGCTCGTAGGATGAGCAGGGCGATGGTGAAGATGCCCTCTTTGCACAGATGGAGAAAAAACCATAATACTTCCTTATGTACCAGGGGAATTCCTTTTAGTGTTTTGAACTGTTAAATGGGAGAGGCTTGTAAAGGGACAATAATAGATTTTAACTGAAGAGCAATCTCTGGTGTCTGAAATGTGAACAGACCTTATCAAGGTGCTTAAAATGCTCTGTTGGAGTTTCTTATGCAAAATCCTGAATGAAAGATTTCTCTAGTATAATAAATTGTGGGTTGCTGGACTATTATATACAGCCAGTATGATACAAACAGAGGTGGATGAAGAGCAATTAGAACAAGCAAAATAATGGGTATAGAGAGACTAATTTGAAAAAATGGTGAAGTGGTGAAATGCAGTGGAGAAACAGCAGCATGTTACTTAATGACAACACAGACTGGATTTTTTTTTTTTTTTAGGTGAATCCAGGGCTCAGTTTGGCATCACAGTGTGGCTTCCTTTCACATTGAGTGCTTCATGTCCTACAATGATAAAGGGATTTTTGACTGAATGTGAATCATAAGTTTTGATCCTACAGAAAAGTAAGAGCTTATGGTCACGTCTAGGAATTTAAACAGATGCAGAGCTGAAACATAAGAGTTTATTCTAAGCAACAGTGTGTGTGCTAGGTCATGAGAGTATTCTCTGAGGGTGATATATGCTTTATGTCCTACAACTTTGATTTGCTCTAGTAATAGGTTCAGGCAGTAGGTGTTTTGGGTATACCGGAATCACATGGTTGAACATGCAGCTAAATTCATGTAATTGCTTCATACAACAGGAAATAATTCTGCTCATTCAGTCATGAGTAACTCATCTCTAAAGTCCTCAGACGTAGATTTTTATGGCAGGAAAGGATCATCATGATCTGCTAATCTGAACTTCTGCATGACACAAGCTGTAAGGTGTTGCTGTCATAATTATACTCATCATTAGCCCCAGTCCAGTAGAAGTGGTTACACTGGAGCACATCTTTTAGAAAAATATCAACTATAGCAGTTGTAAGTTGTTCCAATGGTTAAAAACTGGCATTGCATCTCTGATCTGAAATTATCTGACACTTATGGGGCTGAGTGGCAAACATTCACGAGACATTGAGATTTTTGAAATGGACTTTCATTACAGTGAAAAATTGAAAATATTAATTTGAAGGATTTTATGGAGGAAGGGGGGAGTGAATGAAATGAAGGTAGAGATTGCCTCTTTCCCTCTTGTCCCCAGTGTCTCTGAAGAACAAATAGCCCAATGAGCAGGGCACAAACACAGAATTTAAGATACTCTGGTGCGATTCCCTGCTGAGTCAGAGGTAGTACAGGACTTTGAAGCTTGATCTTCACACTGACACCAAGTTTCGGGCTGCTAGCTACGCTGGGCACTCTGCTATATGATTGGACCATTCACTATATATTTCAGAAAAATATATAAAATCAATTGCCTGAGTGACTTGGTGATGTATTAGAAACAACAAATTCATTCTATACTGTGCTCTAGAATACTTTACTAATGGATTTGGAGGCCTTTGCATATTCTTCTCTGGCTCATTTTCTAGAGGGGAAAAAAAAAAAGTAAAAAGTATTGTTATCATTACTGTTGCATTTCCCATGGCCCCAAAAAACAGCTAATGACCAGCCTTGACAAGTTCATTTCTGTGGAAGACATTCACTTACTTCCAATTCACTACTACCCACAGATGACACTTTACAAAATGTCACTGTTACATAATTGATAATCACTCAACAACTGAGAAAATGGAACTTGGGAAAAGGCAACATTTCTGTGTGCGGAGAGGAAATTCTCTTTCAGCTATTCCATCCCAGTGCAGATAAGGCAAGTGTTCTTCTACAAGTCAGGAAAAGCTAACTTTTGCATGTCACTATCTTTCCAAACTGATGACTATTAAAAAAAAAAAAAAAGTGAAATATTTATTAAATAAAATGATGATCATCTTAAATGTATATTGCCTTTTCAGAACAAAGACCTTCTGAAAATCCAAACTGAATTCTCCTTCACAGGGGATACAATATGCTGAAGGGAAATCTTGATGAACTTTAATGGTATATTAAAGTTGGGATGCTTGGGACAGGAAGTGTGAATGATGTTTTTCCCTCAGATATTATATATGGGTCGTTCCACTGTAACTGAATAGTCACTTGATTGTACAATCAATCCTATTGGATTCCTAGATGAAGGGTGCAGATTTTAATAAACCAGTCTCTTAAGGCTCAATCTTTTATCTGTTGCACAGAATAACACATCTGGAGTCATATTTTTTCTACGTCTGGGTTGAGACTTAAATACATGTTAGAATGGAAGACGTCATTTATTTAGTCTGTGATATATCCTCCTGATATCAATTAAATTAGTGGCTTACACACTGCTATTCACAGACTGCTGGATGGTAGCTTGAGAAGGCGCCAATTTTTACATTAAAAAGCAGGTGTATATAAAATATTTCTAGTTGCCATAAGAATAACAGTCTTTCACCAGTGTGCGATGAGCTGCAATGCGAGTGGGAGAGAAGGGCTGCAGTTAGGACCCCAGAAGCACAAGTGACAAGTAATACTGTGATTAAGCGAGGTAGCTGCATAGCATCTTTACACTGATCTTTTGGTACTGGCATTCACAAGCGATTCCGATTCTTCTCGTTTATTATTGAGGCTCCTCACAGCAGTGTACTGATTCCTTCCACTTCCCTCTGTGCTTGCATTCGTCATATATGTGACACCTTGGAACTGGCGCATGTATTCGTGATTTGTGCTGTGATTAACACATTATCAGCTTCCCCTTTCCTGTTAGCTAAAAATAGTCCTGGCTATCCTTGCTAGTCTGTCACTCAGGTGATGGAGATAGAGGCTGCAGGAACCTCCTGTAGCATTTGGCTTCCTAGGCCCATTTCACTCTTGCGTTTCCCCAACCTTTCCTTGATCTCCTGGCATGGGTAACTGTTCTCAGTGTTTTTTTTACTTCCCTTGCTCAAGGATTGGAAAAATTTCTAAATTCTAGCCCATAGATTTTCTTCCCTTTTGGCTGCTTTCATAGATGCCAGCAGTCTTTTGTGTCCCTGTTGCCATCAGCAATGATGAGCACATGAGGAACCAGAGGCTCGGTCCCTTGTTCCTTCGATTGATGACTGTTGTTGTCGTATCACCAATCACTGTAAAACAAAGCAGAATTCAAAAATACCTTGAAGAACTAAAAAGAGTGCTTTGTCTTTTTGTATGATTCAGAAAGTCCCATAATATTTTTCTGAAACTTTCCTAGGGAATTCAGCTGTAGAGTGTAAGCAAGCAGAGGAGCATTTTTGGGAAGTGATGTATTTTGTTTCCAGGTTAAACTTGTATTTTAATATACATTCTGCAACTAGAACTTCAGGTTGGTGCAAATGTGAGGAGATTAAAATATTAGAGGTCAAATTAGGCTCAGAATTAAATTTGCATATGTATGTCTCTTTCCTTACCTCCAGGCGCTCGGCTTTAAAGCTCCAAACTCTTCTCGAACTATTTGCAAAACAGAGCGCTATAGACAAATGAATGCCTACGGTACAGAAATACAAATTTCTGTCACTTATCTCTTCCATGCTGTTTGCTGTCTCCAGAGTAAAAGCTTCTGTTTCAGAGCTGTGTCAAGAACCATGAAGCGTTATAGCCTGACCAAGCATCGACCTAGCACTAAGCAAACTCCTAAACTCTGGAGACAACTCAGTGGAGAGATTAAATAAACTTCTTTTCAAAATGCTGTCTCTAAACAGCTGTAACGGTTGCACAACTACATAATTTCTTTTTTTCCTCCTACTTCTGACATATTTTCCCCTCACAGATTTTTTTGGACACTTACGTGGCCTATTTAAATCCCTCTGTGCCCTCATAACAGATTATAGGTAGTCCTTAATTTTTTTGTACTTCCAAGTCTTCCAAAAATCTGGATCTTTCATCCTTTGACTCTGTATCCCATTGTCTTATATACTGCATCCCAGAATTCTCTACATCTATTCTAGCAGGAAAAACATTCATTTCAGACCCATTTCCAAACCTGTAAAAATAGTAATTGAACTTTATTAAATCAATCACCTAACTGATTATTTGATCACATGCCTGAATATGATGCTAAGTGTCTATTTTTAATCTATATAGAAAAGCTTTGTGTTTTGCAGGCATTGTGTTTCAGTAAGCACAGTGACTGCAGTTACTGTTATTTACTCCAGAAGTTGCCAAATTAGAAATGCTCAGGTCAGGATGCTTCAAAGGGAGATAGTGCCTATAAGTGTCCAGCTGACATATCTGAACCTGCTCTTCAAGTCAGATGTTCAAAAAGCAATAAAAACAAAGTGGATTCATTTTTTTAGAATGGAAGTATGGATATTTTCCCTATCTTCCTGTTTTCTTCTGTATAAATTCTATTCTCACTGTTTTTGGTTCAAAGGTGGTTGTGCATGTGTAGCAGGTGACAGCCTAAGTTTTGAATGTTCAGAGATTTTAAGATTATAAAGGGTCCCTGTTGCAATATATTCTGGTCTCTTGCATGTGGAGGCCATGAGGTTGCAGCTAGTTCAATAACTAAATGAACAAGAACGCCAATTTTAGAGAGATGTTTGGATGTTGTCTTGCTATTGACAGAGAGAAGCTGCATTGCTAGTTAGCTTGTTCTAGTTGCTGGTGTTCTGTACTGATGTTTTGAGACCATCACCATGTTATTTAAAGACCCTTGTGAGAGGGGTTACTTGAGCAAGAGAGCAGGGTAGGACCAAGGAGGCATGCCGGGAGTCCGGTGCGACCGAGCTGGTGTGCGGAGACAATGCGCCGGCACGTAAAACGTGAATTATCTTGTACGCACAAACTCTTCCTGGCCTCTTGGCATTTGTTTTGAATGCGTGTTTGAAAGTTGTTTCAGATGTTTCGGTCCCTTTGCTCCTCTTTGTCTTTAGGTTCAGTCTTCATTTCCCTTTGTCAACGCAGTATCCAGAATACTTCCAGACGCCTAATAGGAGTGTGACTCTCTTGTTCTGTGTGATTCTTCCTTCTTTTATTTCTTTAGTAGGAAAATGATGCAAGTTCATAAAACGTACATTTAATCTGTTTATTTGAGTGTGCTGTACTTTGGGAAGATCAAAGGAGACTGCCTTGTGCTTGACATTACAAGTGGTGTGATTTGAAACATTTTTTCCAAAGTTTGGGAAGAGGCAGGTACACATGTGTATGGAGGGGAAGGTAAATCCCAGGTTTTGGAATGAGACAGCTTGAAAGAAGCATTACATATGGACAAAACCTTGGAATATTTCTTTTCTTCTCTTCGCATTTCCTCTGGGGTCTGGTTTAAACAAATACGTAAGGCCCTGAAAACTTTCAGTGTATGTGATCTTATGCCCTAGGGCTGAGTGGAATTAATTGCATGCGTGCACTTTTTTCTCAGACCTCTCAGACTTGCAACCATGTGTGGACTCTGCAATTTTTCATGTATTTCACTGGACCATAGAGATGTTTAAGGTCAATATGAGTAATATGTCCATGGGCCAGATCCTCTATTAGTGTCAACCCAGCATGGCAGAGCTGTTTCCCACCAAGGAATCTGGCTGAATCTGATTAAGTGATCCAGACGTTTTCACATCTCATGTGTCTCCCCCAGCTAGATATGTTTACAAAGTAGAAGTTCACTAATGCCCCCTGGAAAGCACTTGTTATTAAAACACATTTTGTGTCCAACTTTAGGCTGTTGAGGGTTCAGTATTGTTATGGAAATGATAGCCTTAATTTTTCAAGAGCAGGTCCCTACGTTCTCTGCAACAGAAAGCAACCTGGATGACTTCACGTGGCACAATGTTGCCGTCTGGGGACGGGGAGCGCCATGCTCGGCTGCCCTGGGCGATGCAAGGCGATGCGTGCCATGGTGCCGCATGGAGCGTACAGGGAGAACGAGGAAACTGCTAATCCCAGTCAGATCCCATTGCAGAACATCTTACTATATGGCTAATCAGGATAAGTGCTGAAAAGCTTCGAGTGTGATGTCAGATTTATTTCACGATGAGCAGGGAAGATCTCTTGATCCTCAAACACTTCAAGTAAAAGTTAAAAGGGGGGGGTGTGAGGTGCGGGGGAGGAGGCGGAAAAAGATATTGCGCTTTTTTTCTTTTTTTTTCCCAAGTGTGATGAACTGTTTTCTCCTCTAAGTGTTTTAAATAGCGGCAGTGTGAAAATTACATTTGCTTTGAATAATTGCTAGCATTTTTCCCATTGCAGTCCTTCTATCTGGAAGCTTTGTATCTAATATTGCTCTTACAGGAAACTGGAGGAGCAGTGTGAATGGAGCGGCAGGTCCATTTTTAAAAAAATATATTTTATAATATTTTATTTGCTCAACAGTTCTATGCTGTAGCGACATAGGCTTACGCAGCACTTTATAAGCATAGGCCCTGATCCAACAAAGGCTTATAGCGTGTATGTTTAACTTTACGCTGACTCCAAAGGGAATATCATGTGTGATATGGGCTGTAGGTAAGACCCATTTCCTGCCCTAAGCAGCTTGCTAGTGAAATAAGACAAGACCCAGGACAACCATGCATGAGTAGGAGTCTTGGACAGGGAAAAGATCTGGGGGGAAAACCTGCTTGAGGGGAATTCCAAGGAGGGAGGAAAAGTGGATTTTTAATGCCCCAGGCCTGGGGCAATGGGAGAGATAGCCCAAGGCGAGGGGACCTTCTGATGGGAGGACAAGGCAACGGCTGAAGGAGTGGAGGGTGTCTTAGGAGGTGGGATGTAGTATAGCAAAGGACCTACTGTGGTCTCTGATTTTATCTGTTGACTAAATAATACTGGTTGACACTTCAGGGCATTCGTTTTTATTCAATCTAATGAATACTGTCAAATCCTGAGAACAGCTTGTGGAATTCATACATAATTGTTTTACTGATGAAGAAACCGAGGCAGAGAGATTAATGAATTTCCCAAGGCCACAGAGGGAACATCATAATTAAAAAAAAAAAAAAAAAAAAAAAAAAGTTCCTCTTTCCCAGGCCTGGGCTGAACCACTAATTCATCTCTGAACAGAGGGTACTATTTTCAGAGGCACTAGATTCACATTTTTGAGTCCTTTAGGCACCCCTAGGAGTTTGTGTCATTGGAAGGCAATGTGATGTAAGTTCCTAAATGTCTAGATTAAGCTTCAAATGGAGTTTTTGACTCCTCAGTCACTTGAAAGAACTTGAAAAGGTTCTCTGAATTTGTAGAATATTGTAGACATGATTCTATCGTGTGTATAGCTGGGCTGGATTGTGCTTTGCTGGAGGCAAGTAGACCTGGTCTGGTACAACCGGCTGCAAAAAATCGTGATCAGTTCCCAGCTTGGCAGTTGTACACTGGCTCCAGCCACCGTCCAGCTTTACTGCTTTTCCTTAGGAGCCACATTACCTATGCTTGTCTCAACAGACAGTGTCTCTTCCTCTTCTTTCTCCCCTACCCATCAGTTTTGGAACTGGGTGCTAGCTGGCAGCATGGTTCTCTGTGTGGGTAATGCAGGAAAAAATGATTGTTAACTGTAGATGCTCTGTTTAGGGAAACTAAATCCTTTCCCAAGGATATATATCGCTTTCCAACTTAGTCATGTGCACACCCAAGCCTGTGCATGAACTGCGTTTCTGTTGCATGATGTTGAACTAGCTATGTACGTTCCCATTTCATTCAGGTGGAGTCTTGGTCATATCAAACAATAGCCACTTCTATCTCTTTTTGAAGAATAACTTCCTAAATCACCTGCTATGCAGTAAATACATCCATTGGTCAAATGAATTCACTTAAAACCACTGTACAGATGAGTACTTGTAGGACCTCAAACCAGTATGCAGGATGAATTGTTTGGAGGAAACCTTTACCTGCTTGAGTGAAAAGATGGTTCAAATGACTCATGCTCAGTGGCCTGAAGATGTACTGCTGCAAGTTACTGCAGCCAGCTGGAGGGTTTATTCTTTGCCGAGACAAAGTGTGGGTGCTTACAGAAGGTGGAGGATCTAGCATAGGCAGGATTCAGTACTGTGGGATCTCTAAACATGAGTTCGTGTGAGCACCACCATTAGTTCTGGCTGACGGTTAAGGAAAGCACAGCCTCGTCCCTGGTCTGCGTTCATGCCTTCCTTTGCTTTGCCGAATTGGGAGTATCAGCCCGTTGCAACTTTGGTCATGCATCTGCTGAGTGGATGCATGGATCAGATATATTCAAAATGGAAAAGCCGTGGCCTGGCTTGCTTACTGAGTTCAGAGCAGCAGCACGTCCTCTCTACGTGTCCCCAGGGTCCCCGTGTGCGCGTTGCGTTCGGATGAATGGGAACTCTACCTGGGAAAGCCCTTTGAATTGGGCCCTGTGAGTTTGAGTGAAACCTTATGTGATGAAAGGTCCCTGTGTAGTATCCCTTGGGAAAGGGCTTAGCTGCTCATTTGCATCTCTATACCCAGAATGCTTTTCCAGCTCATTGCTGTTTCATAGCTGTGCTGGTGTCAGTGCTACGGAGCAGCTGAAAATGGCTTGATGTGCTTCTGCATGCCGCTACTTTTGCTCTGGAGCAAAAGAAAGGATGTCTGTCTGGCAAGAGAGGGCTAGACAGAACGTCCCTATCTTTCCGCCACCCCGCGACGTAGATAGTCTCCTGGCCACCCAAACAACCAGCAAAATCTGCCTAGAGGACAGATGCCAGTACTCAAAAGCTTAAGCTGCTTGCAAAATATCACTGAACTCCCAGGCAAAGACGCAGCTGTGTGAAACTGTGAACCTTTAACGTGATTCCACCTCCCCTCCGCAGACAATACGTGGCAGCTTGGTAGCGTGGTGAAGTGCCGGAGGTTTGGAGAAGTGAAAGCCAGACTGTTTTCTTGTGTGCGCTATAGGGAAGAAAAGCTGGTAGCTTCTGTACCGAAACATCGAGCATAGCTACGACTGCGAGCGAATCCGTTAATGTTAAAAGCACTGAGGTCAGGTGCGAGCACTACAAGGCGTCCTGCTGCGTTGCAGAATCGGAGGCGAAATGGAAAAGCGCCTGACCAATTGCTCATCAATCCTCCTTCGTGACAGGGAAGGGTTGTGCCCTGTAATGAATATGCTAGTTAACTGCATAGCCTCGAAGACTCAGCATGTAATGATTTGCAAGTTACAGCCTGAGATAACTCAGAGGAAGTACTACATAAATGTCAAAGTTACACTTAATATACTGGTGGCAGTACTTTTTCAAGGAATTGTCACTGAGGTAAAAATTAACATGCAAAAGATATGGCAAATCTACTAGCAAATTATGTAAATATTTTGCAAGGGGCAAACTTTCAGTGCCAGGCGTGAAAATTGGGTCGCAATTCCCATTAACAATTACACAGCCTGCGTGCCTAATTTTCCAGGCACCATGCTGAAAATTCACCCCATGTTATGGAAGCAATTAATGGCTTAAAATTCTTTTTAGGCCAGTAAATGTGTAGAAGTGTTGATAGCCTGTTCAGTGCGGCATTTAATGAGCTATAATCTGATAACTAGATTAGATTGTTCTCTCATGATATCGACAAAGATTGCTCTATATCACTATTATTGCTATTTAAATACTACAGTAATGCCAGATGCACAGATCAGAACCCTGTTGCGCTAGGTGCTGTACAAATATCTGTGAACATGTGGTCTCTTCGCTGAAGACAGATATAATAACTACTTTGCTATTCTGGTCTGCTTAGGCACCGGGGAAATGCTGAAGGTTCCCACACAGTATGAATCTATTAAAAAGATAATCTGAAGCTATTTTGGTTTCTCATATAGAGGATTTTTTCCTTTTCAGTGCTTACACATGACTTTCATTAGCATTAAATGTGTGTGGAGGGAGAGTCGCTCTTAACATTTGTAGCTGTATACCTATCCCTTTCGTATCAGCTAAATCCCAGCGAATATAACTATTTAGTAATTGTCTGGTATTTAATTAAAATACAATAACCCCTTTCCAGAGACGCCAGTTGTGAATCTGGTGGCCCAGTCATAAAGATGCTAATTTAATGAATATTCATAAATCATGAATATTCATAGAGCGTCAGGGATGTTCTTTTGTACCCTGCTGCTATGCCAGGTCTCACTGGCACAGCAGACGGCACATGTTGAAGGAGCTTTGCTCCTAGGGGAGCAAAGAAATATTCGTACTGAACCAGGATGTGCGTCTCTGCAGAGATCTCGGCAGAGATCAATCTAACCCGGCGCGCAGGCGTTAGGAGGAGAGGCGGCTAGCTGGCGAAGCGTCGGCGTGTGCGGGCATCCGGCAGGCCGCGTGGGACGCTCAGCCTCGCTGTAGCTGCTGTGCGGCAGGAGACATTTCTTCTCGGCTTTATTAATACGCTATAACTGATGGACAACTCCAGCAAAGGTGCCGCTTTCCACCTGGGTCCTCTGCAATCACACATCTGGCAGTTCGGGTGGCCAAAACCACCGCTGTTGATGATACAGCGGAGCACGTTTGCTGGGATTTCCAGTTACTTCTGCTCTGACCAGGCCACTGTGCAAGCACCGTAGGAAGCCTTCCTGCAGCAGTGCCGCCCACGTGGCAGGTCTGAGCTGCAGAGCGGGATTCACGCAGGAAAGTCTCTCTGCTTAGACTGCTCCAAGCAGCTCTCAGCAGTGGGACCGGCCTCCTCCACGTGTGCTGCGTGGCGTATGCTCCCCTCTTCCGCATGGTGTCTACTGCATCCCCTTGAATGGTTGCGTGGCTGCAGTGACCCTGCTGAAACAATCGATGTTGCTGCTGTAGCTGAAAATCTCTCGGATGAGTTTTGCCCTCGGGAACCCAGCTGTGAAGAGGGAGGTGCTCAGTCCCCCAGAGCAGCAGTAGCGAAGGCGTACAGAGTGGAGAAGCTTGTCTCAGAATTGCAGGAGACACTTGTGGCAGACCCAGGGTGCGGGGAAATTTAGTGACGTATTTCTTTATTACTCAAAAAAAAAAAAAAAAAAAAAAAATCTAAGGAGAAACTATTGTGTTTGATGCTGTCACTTCAGGTGTGACTGAACAATTTCAGCGTCCCTCCACAAAGTTCACAAGCTCCTTGCTTCCCCCATGACATGGTAGTAAGAAACTGGGTGTTTAGCTTATCTTCAGGACCCCCTAACATGCCTTCTAAGGAGCAGGCAAAGGAGTCAGCTTTGCATTCATTGCTCCTCCATTTGCCCCCATCCTTACAGATCGATAGCTGAAATGTTCTCGAATGCGGGCGGCGTGTACCCTTACAGTGATCTGCGCAGCGCCGGCGAAAGGCATTTTGCTCAGGCTTCAGGCTGCAGGGCGCATGCCTATCTGCATGGAGCAAGCCTGCTTCTCGCCCCGCAGGGCGCTGCTCTTGCACCAATTCGTTCTTGTGGAGAAAAGACCGGCATATGGGTTGGCTTGTTCATTTGGGGAAGCGGTGGAACAAGTAGCGAGTGACCTAAGTGACAGGGCAAGAACCTGGTGCCCTGTCCTGACCGAGGCGTTTAGAAGTTCCCTAACGGAGGGTGAAGCTGTTGCTTTGAGACGCTGCTTCCGCCCTCGCCCAGGGACTGTGCAGCGCCAGGCTGGGGCTGTGTGCGAGAGGATCCTCCCAGCCCGTGTATCAACACTGAAAATATGTTCACAAAAAATGGCAGCAAAAGAAACAAGGGAGGTGGGAGCAGGGCTGCATACGCTATCCAAAAGAGCTATGTTTTCTCTGGTAATTTATTTCAGCTAATACACTTTTCTAATAGTTGCCTGCTCCAGTCTTTGCTTACATAAACGCTTATTTAAAGCTCTTACGATCAAATCATTCATCTGGACTCAAACTCGCTTCTAAATTTGTGCATGCAAATTTTATTCATGGGCCCAGCTGTGTTCGTGCAGAATTTGCATTTGTGCATATGGATGTGTTGTTTTTCCCCTCTGTCAGCATACAACCACAGGCTGCAGCTGAAAATATGGACCTAGATTTCAAAAATTTTAATGACCATACCCTGAAACTTTTCGTTCTCTTCCCTGGAAATGACAGACTTGTATGCATAAGCCTTATCTTTACCATTTGCCTTAGCGAGCTCGCTCCTGTATGTTTGTGAGGAACTGCTTGCACGTGGCTGTCAAATAGAAAATCAAACTTTGTTTTGTCAATATGGGTATTGACATGAAAGGGCAATTAACTTTTTATGTTGCTTTTTATGCAGCTAATCCTTCCTTCGTGTGTTTGTTAAACCTCAGTTTACTTTGTCTACCAAAAGCATGCTTTGAAAACAGCTGCAATTTATTTTCTTTGGGAGGAGAAAGTGAGGGGGAATGGTGACAAATCCAGTACACTGGAGGCTAGGGAGAAAAATACTTTTCTATCTCTGTCAGCAGGGCCAAATTTGAGTGTAAAGAAATACCTTTCAGAGAAGGAAACACTGTAAATCAGTCTTGCAGAACAATTTGGATATCTGATGTAAGCAGCATGAGTAATTCCACTTAGTGCGTTACCAGGAGCATGAAGTGGCAGCAGTGCTGTATGGTTCCCCATTACTCTTAATCAGCAGGGTCCATATTAGCCTCTTCCTCATGCTAAAACTAGAAGATGACGGAGAGCACCTGCCTTCTGCGTCCCCCATTGGCTATAATGTGTCCGTCCTTAATATCTGGGAGAGAATTGCCGGAGAAAATGGCACGAGAAGCCAGTTAAGTCACGCTGCAGTAAAATGTTTGTTGAACTAGCTTGCAGTCCGTTCCAAACTTTGATTTAGTAGTTAGGAGTTTGTTAAATCAAAAAATCGAGAGCCATTGCAATTGATTGTGTAAATATGTATTGTAAAGCATGTTAGTTTGCAGAGGCTAAGAGCTCGCTCAGGAGCTTTTGAAATATGCTCTGTAGATAGGTAATCCTAAAGGTAAAATAATTCCAAGAGTTCTGCGTGTCAGGATTCTTCTGAGAGATGTTATTTCATGCAGATTGGTTCTCTAACATTTAATGGGACACAGGTTATTTGCCTGGGGATGGGAGGGTAGGTGGTAGTGTAGATTTTGTCCCAGAAAATGCAATTGTAAATCAAACTTTGTAGATAAGTGAAGATGTTTGTACTGCTTTCCACCTTCAGTGTCAAGGCACTGTACAGGAGCAGTGGGCATGGCAGTGTCTGGGAATGAGAGGCACGGAGAGGTGAAGACCCCAGCCTGATCCTTCATCCTGGTTACTTCTCTCTATGAGGTGTATTGGGCACCCATATTCCTGCTGGAGACCGGGATTTTTGGAAGGAAACTAAAGAAGGCGATTGCTGCTATTGTGAGAGTCTGAGGGGTATCTAACTTCCTTTGGCATCTTGCAAGACTGTTGGCGTTTGGGCTGAAGTCAGGGGTTTGTCAGGGGTTGGAAGCAAGCCCTCCCTTCCGGCAGCAGACTTCGCTTTTGGAAGGCTTTAGCCTAAGTGATTTGACTGAGGTCAAACCGTGAAAAAATGACAAATCTGGAAACAATCCTAATCCTGCTCATTGAGCTGGTTAGACTGCTTGTGCAATATATTTAATTACGTCAGAAAATGGTAGGAAAGTGGATCATCGTAAACTTGAAGAAAAGCTCTGCATTTAGGATGCAACCCTGTTTTTCGGATGCCGTGCCCAGCTGTAGCCTGTTTGTGCAGTACTGGCTCGCTGGCAGCACAGAGCTGTGGCGTCCGTGTGCTGGGGTTGCTCGCAGCGCGACGGAGGGTGAAGCAGAGTGAGAGTACCTTTTCCCTGGCAGTCCGTATCGTGACGATGGCTGCAGAGCATACGTGGGATCTTCTGCCTCGTGCTTTTGGGCTTTTAAGATTTCGAGTGCACGAGTTATTCCTTGAAATAATATTGCTTATCTGTCAGTGTAGCATTCCTCAATAGGGAAAGATCCCAGCCCTGTAATCTTTGCTCGTGTGAGTTGTCCTTATTCACATAAATACTCTCAATTTTGCCAGTGTGATTAATTGGAATTGTAAGATTACAGCCTAAATGAAAAAAATGAAATGGAAAAAAAATGAAAAAGAATTCTACTGGGATATTTTTGACAGATTATTTCTATCATTTCACTTAATCTTAAAAACTAAATCATTTTTAAACAGGACGCAATCATGTAATAGCTCAATCTTCCTCCCTTGTCTAAGGATTTCAGTGGGAAACCTTTTAGCCAGAGTCTTTTCCAAACTGTATGAGGAACAAAAGATAATCTTCAGAAAACAACATTTCCTCCTTCAGAATCCAGTAGTGCTTGTTAGAAGAAACAGTCGATACAGAAGGAAAACTGACAGTCTCTTTAACATATACTTAAGTATGGTAAGTGCAACGATGAAAGCAGACATAAGGAGTGAGAAAGATATAAATGGAAAGATTAATGACAGCATTAATTTATTTGCATCTATCACGGAGAAGTATCTGCCACATAAAAAGTAGCAGTTTGTGGAAGGCAGTGTAGTAACCTAATTCTCATCTGGGTATTAAAGTTAATACGTATAATATTTCTAAGGTTTTACCTGACTCTCTTCCTTGTTTTGTTCTGCCTTGGAATTTACAATGGCCCTTTGTGTTCTTATTCATGGTGTGGTGAGCAACGCTTTGACCTCTTTTGCACTTTAGACGTGAAGCATGTGTCTTGCCCTGTGTGATGAGTACAGCCACCTTTGCACCATTTAAAGACCAAAAAAAAAAAAAAAAATCATTTGTGCAAGCTGGTAATGTGGAGTATCTCTTGGAAAGTATTGCAGAACGCAAAGATTATTGGATATTCTTATTTTAAAAGGTCATGACTCCTTGTTCGCTCAATATCCAGGTAGGGGTTCACTCGGGCACTGAGGCGGGGGGCTGTCTCCTCCCTTGTAGTGCCTTGGGGTGGCAAGCGGATGCGTGCGTGTCACCTGGAGGGGCCGTAGCCCTGCAGGTGCCACTTGGGTCGCGGCTGCAGCCGAGGCTTCCTACTGCCTCTTGAGCTGCAGAAGCCACTTGCAGATTGAGGTAGCAAACCTGTGGCACTGATCAGTTTGACACCAACTGATACGAAGAGGAAAATCGTATTTGTTTGAAACTGTAGGGGCTGGAGAGGAAAAGCAGAGGAGTTATTAGACTGACACAGGGTAACTGCTGGAAGTGGAATTTGGCCGAGCCTCTTGGTTCATGTCAGGAGTACATTATGTTACTGTTAGAGCTTTTTCTTGTGATATCTCTTACCTTAAATGACCATTGTCTGAAAGACAGCATATAATGAGGTAATTTATGGCCTGACACCTTTCTGGGATATTGACTTAGTGTTCACTTGGTAGGAAAAATTCACTCTGACTAAATCACCTTTGCAACAATCTGATGGTTTTTTCTCTTGGAGGGCTCATATCCAAACACTGTCCAAACGCTGGGAAATCTAGCATATTCACAATTTGATTTAATAGTTTGCAAAGAGAGACAGCTCCTGAAATAAATGCACAAGATCCATTTGTATTCTTGCAAATGTTGTCTTGGCTCAGTATTTATTCATTGTTTAAAAATTTTAAACTGACAGAGGTTCTCTTGCCTTATGAAAGAGATGCTCTTTATGATAAATAATAGCTTTTCCTTTAAAAAAGGTGAACTTGAGTATGAATTCCAGGAGACCAAACTGTTATGGCAGCAAGGCCATTAGGCTGCAATTTGTCTTATAACAGATGTTGTGGAGTCCTGTCACTTTGAATGTTAAAACAGATGGGATATACACTTGAAAATGTACTAGAAGTATTTAATTTCCTTTCCAGCACAGGAGATTTCTTTTCTCTCCAAGTTCTTTGATGCTATCGCCTGTTTGTTAAATCCTGTTGCATTGGTTGGTGTAGTTTAATATGCGATTAAGTTGGATTCTTCAGAACAGAAGACAATATAGTTTTAAGATGTTAGTGTTTGATAAGAACATATCCACCAGACTTTGATAAACATTGACCTTGAAGTTTCCACAGTTAAGACTTTGCCCATGCGTACCTCTCCTTGGAAGGTTTTGTCCAAGTTCGCACTCTAATGCAATTAATCTTGAATTGCTTTAGTTTTGCTGAATGAGACATGATTCCATTTTGAACTGACCTTTTATTAACCTCTTTCAAACTCTCCTGCAAAACTTGCCATTATCACGTAGCACAGAACGGTAGAGATGACACAATATCTGGCCCTTATTTTCAGCAGTTATAGATAATATTAACCAAATAGATTACCTAGGATTTTTTTTAAATCTGTATGACACACATAGTATGTATAATACTCCTATATGCACACTAGATTACAAGACTACTATATATGTTATTAGGCTGCTGTTTACCATAACTATGCCTTCTCATCATCTGCGGAAAGGCTCAGCTGATTTCATTGGACTCCATATCAGGTTTTCTAATCCAATGCAGCTGCTTTTTCAAAGTCTGGGGATTATCAAGTCAATCCCCAGATGAACTGGGAAGCTGTTAAGTGAAAATGACAGTCCTTTCGAGGTGGAGGAGCAGAGGTCTGAAAATTCAAAGGTTCTCCCCAAGACACGTGGCTGGAAGACTGGGAGAGCGAGTATTAGCTTTCATGAACCAGACTTGGGCTCTCAGCCTGCGAGCACTGGATAGTGCATATTACAGACAGATCCATGCCTGCGTTTACAGTTCATACCATATAATCCAATTTCTTCCTTTTTAACTGTGAAATACTGGCTCTCCATGCAAGACGTGTATTTGTTTTCGTAAGTCAATGGAAAAGCCCTGATATTACAGAAGTCAGTTTAATTCTTGCCCTGTTGTAAGACATGCATAGTACTCTGATGAAATTGGCTTTATAAATGGCAGTGTTTAGACAGCTAGTTCAGCACCTTTTCAAGCTTTCTGTACGAAGGGCATCTCAGGTCTTTCTCAGTAAAGCAGGGAATGCATCTGGCTGTGTGAAATGGCATTCTTATTTTCTGCTCTTGAGAGATTCGGATTGCACATGTATTTACAATCAAATCTAGAAGGAAAGGCTGGCAGGAATGCCAGCGACTTGAGGGTCTCTGGGACTTTGCTGCTGCTACAGTGTCTGAGCCCTGTAAGGGAAAGAGCAGCAGTTAGTATAGCAGTTTCTAAAGGTGTTTGTTTTTGTTTTGTTTTTTTATGTCGTGTTCCTTTCCTTTCTGGGCTAGCAATCCCAACCTTGGGAATCAGCAAATAATGGTTTTCTGATTCTTTTTCTTTTTGACCTGTTTAATGAACTGTTTTTCCAGAGAATAGTCCATGAAGCACATCTTAATGATTACATCTATTGAGATAATAGATGCTGTTCCATTTTTACTCCTGACTTACCAGTTTCTCTTTAAGTTTTTGTAGTTTGAGCATAAAAATCAGGCTGTTGTGGGTTTGGGGATGTTCCGAATTTACATGTTAAGTGGGTTTCCTCAGCATAATATGAAGGTTAAATGCAATCATCCAATACAATTAGCATCAAGAATAAAGGAGTAACATCAATTCCAGAAAATATTTCTTTAGTCTAAGTCTAAAGTCTGTTTTCCAAATAGATGCATCTTGTGGAAACAGAACAATCCGGGGAGTGTTCTAATTCACCGAGCTTTTTTTGATGAAATGCAGGAGAACCTAAGTTCAGAAGGTATATCTTGAACTACCGTAAGAGGAAGGAGATGAACAAGGTGTCTTTCACCTCTAATTCTCATGATGTCATCATGTAGCTTGTACAGTATTCTGATTCTGAATTGTTGCTTCAGAATTAGCAGCTTCAGCCTCTTCATACTCTTGAGAAACTTAGTTTGTGAGGAAAAATGCTATCATTCTATGAAAATGTCTGTTCCTCCCAAATTTTTGGATTTCCCTTCCAGTTGTATATCTCAGGACGTGTCATACTGCCTTTTTTTTAACAACCTTTTCTTAGCTGTTGCTCAAAAAAGTAACTCATCTCAAAGTAATAAAAGAACTCAGAAAGTTTATATTTTCCTATCATTCCCTAAAGTCTACATAAGCAGAGAGACAAGATTGTACAACCTCAGGACATTCAGTCATCCTCAAATAATTCGTTTTAAAAAAAAAATTGATCTCAAGTTTACTTAAGCTTCTTTTACTGTTCGTACTTCTGCCAAGAGTTTTTTTTAATCATCTACCAAGTGAATCAAGTAGTAATTCAGCTGTTAAAATTTCACATGGCTAAAGAGTTATCATAAGAATTTATTAGCAGCTTAAAGCGACTTTGTTAGAAAGATACCAGGTACATCAAACTGGTATGATTTGTGTATCATAAAAAGAACAACTACGGGAAGAGTAAAATTGCATAAGGTTACCCAAGAGTCAACTGAACAGGATGAGATTTATAAGAAAAAAAATATAGGCTTTATTATTATTATTATTTTTTTTTTACTTTGACTAAGCAGTCTAAACAATGTAAACCCCAAATTTAAAATTAAAAAAGAGGAATTGAAAAATACACGTGCATCTAATCCAGAACCTATTGATAGTTGGACAGCTTAAATTTTAAAGACAACTTCTGTAGAAACCATTTACCTGGAAGCAAAATGTTTAATCTTGCCTAAACTTGACAAAATATATGGCTTAGAATTGAAGCACAATGGGAGTGCAGCTTGCAGGATTTTTTATATTGCCTGCATAGCAAGAATACAAAAGCAACTACATGCATAAAACACTTCTCTGCATTCTAAATATAGCAGCGCCCACTTGAATGAATATTTCATAGAAGAATAACCTATATAAAAGGAATAAACGCATGCAGCAATGGTATTGGTAGGATATTACTTTCAAATGGAACTGCTTCTGAGTAAATGAATACTTGATAAAGGTGCTAACCTCTCGTATGAATAAAAATCTGATAGAACTATGTTTCATTGGTTGCTGGCTAGAAAACTTTTAAAGCAGGGATAATATGCATAAATTAAGTTGAAATAAAAAGGGAAATAAAAACTTGTACATGTTTCTGTAACTTGGACTTTTTTCCAACGAACCAGTTCACCTGAGGAGGGATGCAATAGAAGAAAGACATAAACACTCCCCTGTTGTGTTTGGACCCCAAGAGGAGCAGGCAGCAGTGCTCCATGGGGCCACCGGGTGAACTGCCTCTCATCTGGCCGAGGGAACAGAATGTACTTTGGTGGTTTCAGTCTAAATCTCTTTGAGGAAATATCCAGGGTCATATTAGGCAACCACTTTCCTTCCCTGAAGTTCACCCGCATGGGGTCCTGCAAGGTTTCAGGCTGCTCCACTGACACACATTAGGTTGGCAGGCAATTTACCGAGAAATGCAGGATATGAGGCACTCAGTGCAAAAATGACACCAACCTTTACATATTCTCCACCACCCAGGTCAGATGCTCCGGTTGCATCTCAGAGGATGTTTGGGGCATAAATCTCAAAATGCTGGCAGGAGCTCCATCCAGATAAATGAATTATATTTTAGGTTTGGGCCAGAAAATGCGATGACAAACATTTGAATCTGCCCTAACGTGGACCACAGCTTGTCCCCATGTACAAACAGGAGTTTCACTGGATTCCTGACTGGGGGAGATTTTGCAAGTAATAGTTTGCAGTGTACTCTGCCTTGTAACCTGTGGAGTCATTCGGGGCCGGGGAGGGCAGGGAGGGAAATGCCTGTTGTGTGAGTATGAATGAAAGTATGAATGTTTAATGAATGTGAGTATGAATGAAAGTATGAAAGTTTAAAGCTTGCAAACTTTTGACCAAGTGTGTCTGATTTGCTACTGCAGCCTAACATGAGGGATGAAATGAAGTATGAAGGAGAAAATTTAAGGGGGATTGACAAAGATCATGGTACAGAGAATACAGAGGAAAGGTGAGGCATATCCTGAGGCCCAGACTGTGGGGAGGGAGAGAGCTGATGTATATGTATAGAGTTAAAGGGACTATGACCTACGGCAAATGACCAAACCTGAAAGATCAAGTGGGTTAGGCTTTTTCTGAAATTCATGGGAATTTCATGTTCCTTTGAAATTTTAAGTGTCTATGAACATCCTGTGGGAAAAGGATGATTCAACAAGTTCTAGGAAGGCACTGGGCTTTAGTTTTGTTTTGTTTTGTTTTTCTTCTACAGAACATAGAAGCACAAGCTGAAGAAAGGCTCTTTTATTTCTGATTTTAGAAAGTTGGGTGAAATTGAGCATGAAATGAGATCTCACAATCTTTGCAAAGAGATGGAGGAGAAAAAACAATGCAACAGAAATGGACTTGGAGAATGATAGCTAAGACCTCTCCAGAGTCAAATTTAATAGATAAGGTGAATTAGCTGCCAGTCCTCAGTGACATAATACTAATACTACAAGCACAGACTAACCAGTGTAAAGATAAACTTGGCTAAACAGTGGGTTCTGCACTGGTAATAAGAAGGAACCATATCAAAGTGGAAACAAGTCAAGTTATCAAGGACGAGTACCTGAGAATAGCATGAGCATGTAGGGACAAAATCAAGAAGGGCCAGGCACTAAATGAAATGCAGCTAGTTAGAGATACCAAGGTGAAAAAGAATGATCCTAAAGGTAGGTTAGTAAGAGGAAAATCTAGGTAGGGGTTGCTGCTTTGCTTAGTGGGAAAAGCTACTAATGGAAGACTTTGAAAAGTCTTTTTTTTTTTTTTTTCTTACTGAATCTTCACTAAAAAGGTCAGTTGTTGTCAGGTTACTAGTACAACTAATGCCAACAAAAAAGGGATAAAATCTCAGGTTAAAATGGAAAAGAACGAGTTAGGGAGTTATAGATGAATTAGATGTTGACTGGTTTTGGTGGACTTCTTTCTAGGATATATAAAGACTTGCCTAAAGCAATCTCAGAGCCCTTAGTATTACTGTTGAGAGCTCATGTGAGATCGATGAGGTACCAGAGGCTGGAAAAAGAGCAAACATAGTGTCTTTCGTTTTTAAAAAGTGACCGGGGGGGGTGGGGAGGGGGAGGGGAAGGAGCCAACATATTATAGACCAATCAGCATTAACTGCAGTCCAAAGAAATATTCTGGAACAAAAAAATCAAACCAAACATTTGAAAGCAGCTGAAGGATAACAAGAAAATGAATAGCTGCCAGCACGGATTTGTCAAGAACGAATTGTCAAGCCATTTGAATTTCCTTGTACAGCAGGATAACAGACTTTGTGGAAAGGGAAGAAACAGTTGACATCATGTCTCTAGAGAGTAGTGAGGTCTTTAAAATTGGCTTACATGACATTCTCTGAAGCAGGGGAAACATGGTCTAGATGAAAGTACTGTAAGGTAGGGACAAAACTGGCTGGACAAACAGGTTTGGAGAATAATTTTCTGGAGTGTGAAGGAGTATCAAAATAGAAGGATGTATTGAATGGTGCTCTGTAGAGGTCTGGCCTGTGCTCAGCTCTGATCAGACCACAACCATGATGCAATACAGATTATACATGTTAAATTTACAGAAAACCGAAACTGAAAGGGATTGCAAGGCTCTCTGAGTTCAGAATGGCCTTGAGAACTGGGAAAGTGGTCTGAAAGAGCAGGATGAAACTCAGTAAAATAAATACTGAGGATGGCAGTTCAGCAGAAATAATAAACTACAGAAATACAAGATGGGGAACAACTGTTCAGGCAGCAGTTCTTCAGAAAAATCTCTGGAAGTTATGGTGGATTACAAACTGAATATGAGGCAATGTCATGCTGCTGCAAAAATGGCAAACAACATTGTGGAATGTATAAACAGCAATACAATCTGAAAGACATGTGAAGCAACTCCTCTGCTCTGCTCAGTACTGGCAGGGTCTCGCCTAGAACATTGTGTCCAGGGTTTGGGTACCCTCTGACTTCTAGAAAGATGTTAACCACTTGGAGACTATTCAGCCAAGAGTGATGGACGTGGTTACCAGTCAAGAAGTTATGGCCGCTGTGGAGAGATTGCATGGAGAGATGCTGTTTAGCCTAGCTCAGGGAAGGCTGTGGGTTATGGTAGTAGTCTTTGAATATGCAAAAGGCTGGTGCAGAGAGGAAGAATTACATTTTGCTTTGTGTCCATAGTAGCTAAAAAGAAATGGGATTAAATTGTTGTTAGGAGGAATCAGATGTTGGGGGAGAAAAACTGAAGTTTTCATCTAATTCATGTAGTGAAGTCCTGGAATAGGCTGTCACCTCTGTGGCTGAAGACCTTTAAGAACAAGTGTAGCTGATTCTGCCTTGGAGCAAGAATTCCTTCAGATGGTCTTTCCAGTCCTTTTCCACCCTACTTTCTACAGTTCCACAGTTGCTCTGCTAGGGATAACCATTCCTCTTCTATAAATACTTGGAAAGGGATCTAATCATTGTGACATTGCAGGCATTGTTGTAGGACTTTATACTCAAGTATAAAGAATTATGGCTACATTGCCATAGCTGTCAATATCAAAGTGAAATAGAAAGTGCTTTCAGCCAGTAGTTTGATCCAGCTCAGGCCTGTAACAGACTGCACAAAGCAATAGGTTTTCCTGCTGTTCTGAAACTCCTTGCTGTATATTTACAGATAATTAGTCTGCCTGTCTGCATCTTTCATGTACTGTGTTGGTGGAACTTCTGAGCTGTACGACTAAATGATTAGAAAATTGTTGAGTTCAACCCTCGTGTATTGAATTTTATTGCAGGCTAAATCATATTCTTGTCTTGTTATCCAAATGAATCTGCTTGTGCTCCTGTTAAATTCCTTCACTCTGTTTCTGATTTTCACTACTGCAGATTAAAGCGCTTTATCCATACCTATGTGCTTTCGACTTTGCAGTTCCAGCACAGATTTGCATAGCAAAGGAGATATTTGTGTTTTTCCTGACCTCATCAATATTCTGGTGCACAGTGTGCACTTATATGATAGTTTATTCCGGGATGATGAACAGATGCAAAAGTGTCTTCAATTGTCTCTGGAAATTAGCAATGGTCAATACATCCTGCAAACACAATGCTGGATGCCGTGGTGCATGCAAAACATGCATGGCAGGCAGAGCACATAGCCTTTTCCTGCCTCTAGCACACTTCATTTAATTTTAATAGTAGAAGGAGATGTGGTATCTTTTGAACATAGATATCCTTGTGGGCTAATGTAGGGGTTAGACAATAAGAGTTTTGCATAGGAGAATTTGGCTTAACCTGTCAGTCTTCCAGAGATTAACAACTTCATCAACTACTGTTGATATTGACAGTCAGTTGCTAGGCTACATGTTTACTGCTAAATGAATAGGCGACTTGGGGCCAGTGTGAATATTCAACAGATTGGCAAATAAGTAAAACGTGCTGTGACTTGATTTGTTAATTATAGTCAAAATAAATGGCTGTATTGATGACTATGATTTTACACAGCATTAGTCCTCTGAAAACAGCAATTAAGTCTGCCATGTAAACATATATCTTGCCTGTGACAAAAAAAAAAGCCTTAAACAACTGAATACACCACTCCAAGCAGTTTCACTAGGAGTCCTGAAGTGCTTACATTAGTTAAATTATGTCCTTGGGTGTTTTTACACCTCTGACTGAAGCACAACATTCAGGCAGGGTCTGGATTTTGAAAAGCTTTCTTGTTTGCTGCATGCAGCACTACTTATGGTCAGAGTTTATCAAAAGGAGCATGATCACACTTGAGGGAGAAAACCCAAGTAGCTGGATTTCAGGAGAGTGCTTTTTTTCTACCATAATTTCGTTTCCTGTTGTAGGAAAGCTGAGTATGCATTTATTACACTATATGTTGTTTTCAGCAGGCATTGAAAAAGAGCTATCACATAGGCTGGGATACGTTAGTATATGTCGCCTGGTCTTGTTACTATTCTCTCATTATATTATAAACTCTCAGTGTGTTGATTTGCTCATTCTGTGTTTCAAGATTCGCATACACTGTCAGGTACACTGAGTATTCAGCATCGCTAATTGTTCAGCATTGTATACATGTAGGCAATAGCACTGTTTTGATATATATACTGACTTTTGATTGAAGCTTGGAAAATGCTTATTCCATTCTCGTCACTCCCGCAATGTCTTCTGTGGCACTGGTCAAGCAACACTTTCAAGCTCTTACTCAGTTTGCCATCTGTAATACATATATTTTTGATTTTTTCGTTTGTTTTTTTTCTCCATAAATAATTAACAATCTAAAGAGCACTGAGGTTGCCAAGTGTGCTGCAAGTATCACAGAACTGAAACAGAGGTTGTTTTAAGCTTGAGAACAGCAAATGTGTTTTTGCATAGAAAAACACAACTCTCCCTGAATAGGTCTGTGTTACCAATGCATGTTTAACTTAGGGTGGAGTTTGGGCCAGTAATTCTCTTTTCCCTAGGAGTAGCAGAAAGGAGCTCCCTTGTGTCGGGCCGTACTTTTGTCCTTACGAACATCTGTCCTTCTTTGTAAGCTCTTGAGTAGTCGTGTCTCCTGTGGTCCCACTTTGAGACTCCCAAGATCAAAAGAGCAAAAGCAAAGTCATAGTGACCCACACTGATCCCAAGGAGACGGGTTGGTACCAAAAGCTGGAACTGAGAGCAGAGAGCCTGTTTTGACTTTTCCTTCAAAGTGCTCTTGAAAGAGAAACTGCCTGACTCAAATGCTTGGGGGACAGAAACTTGGAGAAAACTGGAGTGAAAGTGTGTGAAGGAGCTAGAAATGGAGTACAACAGGGAAAAACTGGGACTGGAAATTGAGCTGGGGAACTGGAAGGCTAGAAATAAGAAACAATTGATAGAGAGTGAGCTCCAAAACTGGCAGAAACCTAGGGCAGAGAACTGGGACTGATCTGATGAAAAAAGTAAGACTGAAGAAGATGAGTCAGATAAAAATCAGCTGCAAATATTGATTAGTAGCTTTGATTTTTGCTTGAGGATATGAGAGCAATGGTCTCAGCACATTGTGATACAACTGTATGGTGGCTTCCCACATGGTATTCATCACCTTTGACAGCAGCACAGGTCTATGCAAAAAGCTTGGGGTGGGGGGCGGGGCGGGGGAAGAAAACTCTAGCCTCCTCTAAGTACTGATGGGATCTGAGCTGGCTGTTACCCTGAAGGAGCAAGGTGCTGGGATTATGATAGCCCTGTGGAATCTTCAATGACCCACAGTAGTTTAAAAATGCTATTAATTATTGGAAGAAGAATCAAGAGCAACACAACGAATATCAAGGTTCACCCGTACCTTGAATACTCTGAAGTTTTGGATGCCTCATTTCTGAAGGCTGTTCTAGGACTGGAAAAAAGCTTCAAAGGAAGGAGGGCAAGGATATTCTAAAGCATTGAATGGCTTCACAAAGTGGGTGATAGACCTGTGGAGCTCTTTGCTAAATGATATTGTGAATGCGACACATTTACACATTTAAGTTCATGAAAGAGAAAATCATTGAGAATTACTAACTGCATGTAAATTATATATGGGTCAGGAAGTCCCAGAGCTGAAAATAGTTGGAAGCTGAGAGAGTATGAGTGGGAAATAGCATGAATACGATTGCACTGTTTTTCTTCTTCTTCCCTGGCATCCGATTATGGCCACCACTGGAGACAAAAGCACTCCAGAAACATGCATTTTTGGCCTCGCCATTTTCTCCTACTTGCTTTTTCCGTTGCCTACGCTTTAGTTCCTCTCAGAGGGATATTCCAAGGGTTTTCTCTTCTAAGGGCTACAATTAGTTTTGTGTCGTGTATTATGCCGTAAGTATTGAGAGCCTCTTCTAGGGAGGCTGACAAATCCTCTTTTCTTTCAATGGATGAAGTAGGAACATTTGGGCTTCTAGAAATCATGGGAAAAGGGGAGATGACGGTGTTTCCTAGAGATTTTCAATCAGCCTTGTAGTCAGCTCTTGGACCAGAAGGCCCAGCCCCCTGTGTGATTATGACACTGCATTGCTGTTTTTCTTGGGATCCCCCAAATGTGAGCCATTTTGTGGAAGCATTTTCTATCCTGACCACAAACGTCTTCACAGACCCAGAGTGGGGAAAATGTTTTCTCAGGACATCTTTTTGTGGATAGGGCAAGGAGTCCTCTCAGGAAACTCACACTTCTTTCTGTAATCCACTCTCTTTTCAAGTTTTGAGTGCCCTCATACCTTTCCCTAATCACTAATAACGAGTGGTCAGTATGAAACCGCCCTGGAGTGCAGGTAGCCTAGACAGGAGCCCTTTTCAAGACAGGAAATGTTAATTTACGCTGATTGACTACTGGAATGGTTTCCCTAATCTGCTCAGGGGTTTTGCAATGCTGAAAAACACACTGATAGTCCTGTAACAGAGTTCTCCAAAAGCTTGCACGTAGTCTAGCATCCAGGGAGCTGGCTAGCTCTGGGCAGCTTCTCCTTGTCCAAGGAAATTCCACTCTATTCCTTGTGGATTTTGCCCAAGGTAAATTACCTCTTTTTGAAACAAACTCCTAACATGTCTTTTGAGACGGTTTCAGACTAGCAGCTTTAAGCTAATTACAGGCCATTTGTAAATGTATCAGTTCTTGTTCCAACATTTTAGCATGCAGCAGGATATCATCTAGGTATAACAAACAGGCTGAGAGAGGCATGCCATGTAATACCCTCTTCGTTAGACTTTTAAATGTAGCTGATGTATTGCACAAGCCAAAAGCCATCATTTTAAATTGCCACAATCCTTGTCCTGCTGTGAAAGCGTGGGGTTTTTTTTGTTTTTTTTTTTGTTGTTGTTCCCCGTCCCCGTCCCTCTGGACCCACTTCCACTTGCCAATAGTCACTTTTAAGATTCAGGGTAGTACACTAGACTGAGCTTTCATCAGCATCTAGGATACTATTTATGGTAGTAGACAAGCACACGCTAAATGACTTTACGTTTTCTAAAATATGATGCTGTCACCCTTTTTCTTAACTGGAACTCAAGGGCTGAGGTTGAAGGGTCTGTTGTATCTTCCTGACATATTTCCTCCATGGCTCATAAGGCTTCCTTACCGCTTCCATGCTGAAAAGCAGGATACTGTTTAGGTAGCTAGTTTCCCTGGGATCACTCTAATGTTGAAGTAGGAAAGTACAGCTTCCATGTTTCTTGGAATGAGAGACTAGCTTCTAAACAAATAGTCTTGAAACCATTTTCTTGTTTCTCTTTAAATGCTTGGTAGGATGCCAGATTAAAACTAATACGTATGCTGATAGTTCACGTGCCCCTTGCCCCAATCTTCTTGTAGTTTATATTAATTTACCAGATCCATGTTTTGCCACCGCAGTCCCTCCTTCTCCATCTCTGACTATTGTCAAAAGCATTCAGCAAATGGATAGAGATTTACTCTTGTTTCTGATCCAGAACTTCAGCAGCTCAAGTTCCCCAGAGATCCAGGGTCTCAAAACAAGCTTCAAACACTCCTCATCTTTCATTTGCTGGAAAGCTGCCACAGCCTGAATTTCTAGTGTTGTTTCTGCCCCTAAAGGTGGGACTTGGGCACTGCAAGAGAGATCTGTATGTTGAATCACCTATTCCCCTGTCTTTCTACTACTTCTGGTGTCATAACTTAGGAGTCAGAATTCATGATTCTTGTGCATTTCACATCATTTCTTGTTACACACTAAATAGCCTTTTCCTATTTTTGTAAAGTAACTGTGACACTCCGTATGAAAGCCACAAGCTGGTGTAAGAGTGTCCTGGTTTGGTTCAGCTTTCTGTTCCCTTCCTGCCCACGCTGCACCTTGGGATGGGGGCCTGCTCCAGCACATGTCGTGCTCTTTCCTCGCTAGCCCTGTATTCATAACCATTTTCCTTTCTTACAAGCTTTTTTTTCCCTCTGGGATCAATAATGAACTAAACTGTATTCCTTCCTTTTTGCTATTATTGCCAATTTCTCTTGTTTTATAAGCTTAGATTGGTCCTCACTCTTCTGCAGAGCTTGTTATTGGTATGAACCATACTAGAGTTGTGGAAGTGAATTCTAGATGCAGAACTGTACTTGAAAGAGATCCTGGCAAATTGCTGGTGTTGTCTTCTGTTTGCAGCAGCTGTTTCCTTTTGTGGTATGCAGCTGTGAAAAAGTTCAGAATCTATAGTAAATTCTGCAGCCAGTACAGATTCTTTTTGTCTTCTTTTCCTGATCTTTATTTTTGAGTCTGCCTGAGTGTCTGCAGACTGGTCTGCAGCCAATTTGCCCTTGAGGTACTCACTGATATTTGAGTATATCAGGGAAGGGTTTTGTTCCCACCCAGTTCTGATGAAGTCTTTTCTCTCCCTATCTTTTAGACAGCCACATTTGTTGATACTGCTTCATTTTCCTTCTCTAGGTCATTTTTCAGTTCCCCAAGCCCTTTCTGCAGGTTATCAGATAGCAATGTCCAGGTTGGTCAAAGCTTTTGTAGCCCTTTCCTGTGCTATTTCAAACCACAGCTGTTGCAGCTGCACCTCCTAGTCTCTTTGGGCATTTTGCCATTGGCTTTCTAATAAGGATTCATCTTTACCAGTGAGTTTTCAGGTGCTGTTTTAACTCCTCCTGTGCTTTACATGTTTGAACTGTGTACTCCCTTTTGTTTTGCCCTGATATGGGAGCGATACCAGCTCACAGGTTTTGTTCTTGGAAACCAGAACATGGGGTTTTTCTCTCTTTAACCCTGTTATAGGAAGCTCAGCATTTGAATGTTAAGAGGAGCAACTGATGATTGAGTCACATATCTTTGATGCAATCCTGTTTATTTACAAAGTCCTGATTTCTGTATCTCCAGGTAGAATCACACAAGAGATAATTCCCTTGCTTGCAATTCCAAATCTTTCAGTCAGCACTTGCCCCAATAGCTTTCTTAGTGTTTATCTTGAAGTCATGCTGTTGATGCTTTTGTGGCTCTTTTTGATGCTTCCTTTTGGCTTTTGATTTGAGATTTTCCCACAAACATCCAAAACAAGCTTTCTGCTACCAATCAAGGTCCTAACCATCTAGGCTTCAGGGCCTATTTTCATTCCAGACTTCCCATATGTTTATGCTTTGGTTGTTTTCCCATTGTTTTGGTTATCTTGCTCCATAATGGAGCTTAATGTTTATTTGTGTTTAGCACAAATAAAAGATAGTTCTCACACGCACTAATTTCAGCAAGTTTTGGCCAATCCCACTGTGATGCTTTCTTACTATTCTATGGATTAAGGCTCCCGAGGTTCACACGCACATTGCAGGGAGAGGTGGGTGACTGTACAGTGTTTAAGATGAATTTTGAGATCAACAACTCTGAACACCTTGATTGGCCCTGTAGTTGGTGGTTGTCCCTCCATCTTTGTCCCAAAGAACTGATAATAAGATTTTGTTGGAAAATACTGAGTTACTTAAATGGAAAATTTAGACACTATTTTCTCTGTAAATCATTTGTGGACTGTAGGAAAGAAAAGGCTTTCAGCTTTTTGACTTTTTTTTTTTTTTTTTAATAGAAGTTATCAGTTCAGGGAAATTTCCAGATTCTTTTGTCCTTTTTCTTTGACACTGAACAGAAGTAGAAGACGAGAATAAATTGGATTTTATTTTAAAAATACTTTATGCAAAGATTTTTTTGATGAAAATCTTTGCTTTCGAAGACGTTGTTTCAGAGAAACAATTGGTGTGGGAATGTGGGTCAGTTCAGTTTATGGCCTAACTGTGAAGCAGACAGGCAGAGATAGTACACATTTCTCTAAGTGCTACCTGCTTCTCCATTCTAAAAGAGCAAACTAGCAAGACCGCCATATAATGACTTCTAAAACTAATGCTTTTTTCTTTTTTTTTTTTTTAATGTTGTAGGGCAACTTAGTCAAACTTCAAATTCCTTCTAAGCAAATGTGTGTGCATATTTTGCTCCTAGTAAAATTGCTAATATCTGAACTGTCAAACACGCTTATGGATTAAGGTGAACAAGACCTTAGACATATTTTGGTGTTGCCATTTTCCTACTGAATGTGACCATCATGTGTAATAGTTACAGCACCTATTGGGGGCCCTCAGGTAACTGGAGACAGGACCTCAGCATCTGTAGTGCAGATCTGGAGATGCTGGATGGCAACTGATCACTACAGTTTTGTATAGATGCCAGTTCTTTCTTGACTAAAGGGAAAGGCTTCATGTTCCCATAGTGTTATTTTAGCTAGGTAAATATACTCATTAACATGTGCTTTAATACCTGATCAAAATCCCCTTGTGCACCCAGAATCCCCGGGGTTAGAAATGACTAATCTACTGAGTAACTGCGTTGGCGCTATAATAATGATAAAAGCAAGGAACATAATTGGCATGGGTGGTAGAGATGCTGGGACGACTAGGCACACGGGATGAGAAAAGGATGCGTCTGCTTGGGGCTCTTTCACAAGCTCGAGGAATGCAGTAGAGAATGGAAGTGGCTATAGCCAGGCGCCAATAGCCAAAGAGTCCTGGAAGTGCAAATCTGATAGATAAAGGTGTTGGCTTATAAATTCCTGGCTTCCTGTGTCTCGTCCTCCCCACCACCGCCTTCCCCAGCTTCCCTATTTGCAAACGGGTGAGCATTGCTGACCAAGGGCACCATCAGGAAAGCATTTAGTGCTCTTGTGTTTCAGGAGGGAGGGTAGCAAGGCTCAAACCAGGGTAGCTGAAGCTTTTGGCTTGACAGAGAACGCACGGGGAATTGCAGAAAGCTCTGTTGTGCTTGTGCCAACACAAAATGCCACATTGCGCAGAATACAACCTTTAATTCTATCAATTTCTTGTTCGACACAAGAAAACAGAGCGTGATTAAAGAAATTGTGTCTTAACTGACTGCTCCATATTGTCATGCCAGAAACAATTAGCTTAACTAGAAAGTTAATTTAATTGCAAATGTGGATGGGCAAACTGTGCCAGCCACTTCATTATCATTATTCTATGCTATTCCTAATGCTTAGTGCTGTTTAATATGTACTTCTTATGGTATATGGTGATGTAATTAAAAGATTGTCTCTGCAGAGGTTAAGGTTGCTGCTGAAACTAATTTCCAGTAGCAATTTTACATGTCTTTATCTGTGGAGTTTCAATACACCCTTTAAAATATTTTCAGTAGAATTTCCTAGGTTGTTTTTCACTTCTATAGCAGAAAAAGAACAAAAGCATAAGGACTGCCAGAGACATATGTAGCAGGAAGATTCAACCACAGACCATTTTTAGTGAAAATATTGTGTATTTTTCTAAAGGAAGAGATTCTTCTCCTTTACCTTTTTCATGCTTTTTGAGATTTAATTTCTGACACTTTCACTAGCAAAATTTTTGCTTTGAAATGCTGAGCCTGAGGGTAAACACTCAAAAGTGTTGATTAAAATGACAACAAACAATTCCCCCACTCCCTGGCACACAAGCACACGGTAACGGACTCTTGCAGTGGGCAGTTTTTAAGAATGAATTCCTTTGGGGAGAAGAATCATATGAGGAAAAAGTCAAAGTATGGTAGGAAAATGAGCAAATTGCAATCGTTTTTATTTTTCTTATGAAATTACAACGAATGACATTAGTATGGATCTAGCCACCTTTTCTCCATAGACAACATTGTTGCTATTATTATTTCACTCTGCTGTGTTCCAAAATATTTTGTGCTACCTATATCTTGTTGCTGTTTTTGTTTTTTAATTAGATTTAAAAATTGTTATAAAGAGACAGCTCTGACAGCCTTCATTGCTCTCCTCTTTAACAGCTGAGTGGATCTATCCTTGTTCTTCCTTGGGCTGGTAATAATTTTTACATTCATCTGCTTTTTAAGCAGTGTTATGTAGAGAAAAAAATCTCACCTGCTAAATCAGTCTTCACTATAATTGTAAAGCATAATATTTAAGTATGTGTGTGTGGTTTTTATATTCCTTGTTTTCAAAAATGGTGAAAATGTAGATCAAATTTTGAGATCAACCCTCTCCCCTCCTCCTTTGGCACACTACCCTGCCTGGAAAATTCGGCTTGAGAAAGGGAGTGTTACAAAGGTTGATGATTAAAAAAATAATTTAAAAAAAATGGATTTTGTGTTAGCAATATTACCTGTAATTTTTTTCTCCTACCCTACCTACCAAAAGCATCTCAGCCCACCTGCCTTATGATAACAACTGATTTTTGCTCTCCAGCTAAGCTGCCCTACCTGCGTTTTCTAGGTTTTTGGTGACAGTTGTTTTTTATGGGCATTAAACCTTCACTTGCCACAGTACTTGGTATTAGTTGAGAGAATATGTTGGGCTAAACAGGCCACTCCTCTGATCCAATATGTCATTTCTCAGGTTCCCATAGAAACTTAGATTAATCAGTCATTCCTGATGCATTTCTTGTACAATATTGTCATCTTGATGCTCTTTTGCTGCTAGTTTTGAAGGAAGCTTCAAATTCGCTCAAGGAAATTGAGCCAATTTTGTGCTGCTTTTTGTCATGTGTGCCAGGTACTTTGCCTATAATGAAGAAAATCTGATTTTACAGGATTCTTGCAAGGTAAGGAAAATGTAGCTTCATATCCTTAATGAGAGCATTCTTATTCAAGAGTGCTTGACTGTAGTTATAAAGAGTGCTATCCACAATAGTTAGTGTGGAGAGGAAACCTTAAGTAGAACATGCTATTGTGGCCTTTGAGCGGTTCCCATCTCTTCTATTCAGAAAGCAGAGTTAACTGAGGATAGCAAGAACAAACTGTACATGCGCTTGAGAAAAAGAACTTGACTTGGCAAGTTGGCGTAAGTGTAACACAATATATTACCACTTTCTGCTGGGCTTATTCTCTTACTGTCATTGACCAGATCTGTTCAATGGCTGCCATTTTCGGTTGCAAGTAGAAGAAATCCCAATTTTCCTCCCCCCCTTTACTTTCCAAGAAAGTCAGTTTATGTAATCGATACCAAGTCTGTCGAGGAAGCTGCTCAGAAATTTGGCGGGGGGGGACGGGGGACGGGGCGGGGGGAAGATTGAGGGTTGAAGGATGAAGAAGGAACAAACATTGGACCTGACAAAGCTTGAAATATAAAACAAAAAAGCATCTGCGAGGCATAATAAAACAAAGTGTATATACGTGTTGTTCTCACAGAGTATTTGGCTGAGCCCAGGCAACGGGAAAGCATGCATAGCTAACGCTCCTGACTGTGTGAAACCCTTTGTATACTCCAGAGTCTCTGCAAGAGACCTTGATTACAGAGTTTGGCATGATACCCAATACATTTTTTGGAATGGTTTCTTGTCCATCACTGACACTCGTAATGAGAAATTTATACACCATCCAAAGCGGATAAATTAATTTCAAACACTTTTGACTTGGGTCAACAATGGCTATTGGCAGTGCCTATTATTTGCCTTTTTATTAAAAAAAAAAAGAGGAGAAATTGCTCTTCTTCATGGTGATAGCATGGTAAAGACCCTGAGTATAGTGGAGATAGAATCTTGGCAAGCACATATATAGGTCAGGATAGAGTATTTCACTTTTCAATGTAAATGAAAGTAATTTTCTTCAGTATGAACAGTTTAATAAATTCCCAGGATGGTTTTCATTAAGAAATTTGCATATTGGCTAGTGCAAGATTTTCTGAAAGCAATCAGTTGGCAAAAATAATTTGGTTTTACTTCTATTTTCCCAATTCAGTTAACAGTCAAGGAATGAAGTATAAATTAGCTATCCTTTTGAGAACTCAATTTAAAACTCAGATGCTTAAGTTAGCTTTTTGAAGATAGTAATTGTACATATTCTCATGCAGATGCACACACCAGAAATGGGGAAAAGGCATTAAAACACACCTACACAAAAAAAAGCCTATGGATAGGAAGAAAACAAGAAAATTGCATCAGTCTTCCTGGGAGATCCTGAAATTATGGGGACATATAAATAAATTACTAGCAAGCTTCCATCATGTGCAGTCTGAATTAGATAACTTACTACACACTCTAATTAGATGTAAATTCTGTTTTTTGGTTGATCTTTGACATTTTCCCTGTGTGTTTCATTTTCTATGTGCAAGGCACAAGGATTTATTGAAGGCAAAACTGTATTTATATACATGAGTTACCCAAATGCAAGAGCTTCTGCCAGCTTTTTAAATATAACTAGAGAGCTTCATGTAAACAAATTATTTAGAGTTAGATGATAATGGAAACATATGGCAGTAATAAGTATTAAAAAGTAAAACATAAAAATAGGATATGGTTTTTAAGGAAACAAAAAATATGAGCAAGATTGAGCTACTGAAATCAGTGGGAATTACTGAGTGTGAACACAGGCAATATTGCACATGCATTTTTATTTTGTTGTATTTGAATTAGCTTCTCTGTGCAGGAACTGTTTGGGGTTTTGATTTGTGTTTGTATCTTAAATTGATACTGTGCTGCCACATGAGCAGCAAAGAGAGTATGCAGGATTTTTCTGAGAATTGCTTTGGGGACTTCTTCCTAAAATGGCCAGTTTCCCTGTTATCTCCCTTCTTACCTACCTGCTTCCTTTATGCAAGTAGGATTGTTTGAACTGGGTAATAGCTGCTGTCTGCCGCGGCGGTTCGAACGTTGGAAGGATGCTTCGTGCAGCTGATACGCTGGCTGCACTGCGCATAGTGACAACTGAAATACGGATCCTGGGATGCTGTGCTCGTAGGTCCTGATGGCATCGCATGGACACCCATTATTAGGGAAGAACCAGAGCAGGTTTTCAGATGAGCTCAGACTAGATGATCTAATGGTCCCATCTGGCCTTAAAATCTGTGAGTCTATGAGAGACAGTCCTGCAGTTATAGGCATTTTAGAACTGTCAATTCCAGATTTACTTCAGTGTAAGAGGCAATTGCTTCCATGCTGAAATGCTCCATTATATATTATGTGCACAGTGGTATAAATGCTCTGTAAAATAGAGAGACACGCAGTATGAGCAAGGCACAGCAAAGGAGAGCAGCTCAAAGTAATGAGGACGAGGAAAGGTGAAGCTAGAGATATCTGTAGACAGTGGATATTTGGAAGAGATTTGAGAAAGCAAAAAAGGGCATTTGGGAAAAAAGGAAAGAAAATGCTCACAAAATAAGGGAGAGACTGAAGGTGCAAAGCCAAGGAAGAAAGGAGAGTAAAGGGGGAAGTGAGGGAGAGAAAGCAGGAAATTTGAAAGGACTAAAAGAGAGTGAAGCTGTAGGATCTGAGGGATGAATATAACATGTATATTTACTCCCTTTATCATTCTAGGAACATGCCTGTATGGGTTGCCATTCAGTATCTCAGCTGCTATGCCTTCCTTACCTTTTCTGGTGAAAGAAATAGAAAGGGAAACAAATGAGAGGAGGAGAAGAGATGGGAGATAAGGGAAATGTATTTTTTGTCCCTTTCCTTGGCTTTTTATCCTGAACTCCAGCATTGTCAGAGCATAGTAATCCAGGCACAGTTGTATTACAGTCACACTTTGTCTCTTTTTTTTCCCCTTTTTTCCTTTTTTTTTTTTTTTTTCAGTTCAAGATAAATATTTCACTTTTCTTCCCAGTCCTGGGCATCTCAGAGTTTTGCTGATAACAGGGAATGAGGTTAACAGAGGGCAGTATACGGGAAGGGTCTCTGCCCTCCATGGCCTCTCCGAGCTCTGTGCCGGAGGGGCCAATGACGCTCTGCATCACCCGGCATCTGCAGCTGAATCTGCCTCCTTGAAGTCCTTCCCAAAAGAGCTCGTTGGCATCTGCTCTCCTGCAAGTACAGCGAAATACATACCAAAAGGCCTTATACTTGTAGGGCGTGTGTACAACAAAATATTCTCGGATTGGAAAAATACAGTTGAGATAGGAATTTCTTTCTGTAATTTTGACAATTCTGATGAATTTTTGCTGGGGGTTTCTGTGGTCCAGGATGGCTTTTTTGTGTAAAATGGAGGTGCTTCCTCCCAGGTAGTCAACAGCCTTCACCTGTGATGAGGGAGACTGGTGTAAGTCAGTATTCCTATAAACCCACAAAATCTTAAGCGGTACTCCTAGAGCTACTCAAATGAGTATGATAATCACTGGGCTGTTATCTATGGCAGGATAGCTTTTTTTCCCCATAGTCAAATATTTGGGATTTTTGTTTGTTTATTTTGCAAAACTGAGTCCTTGTTTTCTGACCAAGGCTTAATTCATATCTTTCTGTTTGGTTCAAATAACAAAAAAAAAAAGAAGACATTCTGTAAGGTATGGTATGGCAAGGATTTGATTGCAATTTTATTAAAATTTTCCCCAGGGGAAAGGAAGGAGGAAGTTGATTATCTTGTAATTGGTATCTCTCTGGGGTGCTCCACTTGTTAAATCCTTGTATATGATGGGACTATCTAGTTACACTGAACAGATTACCTGCTGATTGCTACTTCTGGGATTTACTGATAATGCTGAATGCCAAAATCATTCTGAACTGTGAGTGGAAGAATTAATTCCAACTGCCTTCGTTTACTTTCTAATGACAGCTAATACTCTATCTGGGTTTCATTGTTTCTAAGCATAGATCCTAGGAAATCTCACTCAAACGGAGCAGACAGGATTTGCTGGCACTCCTACCTGTTGCTTCAGTGGGAGAGGGAATTGCTTGCTTCCTATCTCCATATCCTGACTTGCTCTTCACTTTTAATAAAGCAGCCAGGTTTTACCCTCTGATGCACTTTCCCCTCTGTGTTCAGAGAAGGGTTTCAGCCTCTAAGGTCAAAACTAGGTACAAATTTTTCAGTGATTCGGGATATTTTAATGAGGCATTTGGCCTGAGACTTTCTTCGATACCTAGCTGGTAAAGCATTTTTTGGATGCTTTGGGATGAAAAACTCTGTCTGAAGCATTTCTAACGCTGATGTTTCTCGATGTTTATTTTAAAAGCAATACAACAAAATGCGGTAGGGGGAAGCGCTAGGCACATTTAGATATAAGCGGTAGAAGGCGATTATTTCCGGCAGAGTGGTGGCAGAACTGAAACGGGCCCAAAATCCCTGCTACAAGTTGGCTTTCTGGCAGGCAGCCCCCCCGAGTACTGTACTTTGTGCGGCTGGCGCGCTGCTTGCGGGAGAGCTCCTTACTGTACAGCATTGCGGTAGTGAACACCGAGCGGCTGGGATGAATGGAGCTGGGGGGCGGAGGGGCGAAAGCAGTCGGTAATATATTTCTGCCGCTGACAAGAAAACCGGAACTGTTATAATTACATAACAGATGATGTAGCGTACAGGCTGTACCCTCTCTCCCAAAGAGCAGAGGTGGGCAAGCCAAGGAAGGCTTGAGCCTGGCTCAAGTTGAGCGCCTGACTCTGGCCTGGCTCCACGTCCGCGAATAAAGACGAGTTAAGGAAGAGGCAAAGCGAATCTGCTGGCATGGCCACGCTCCCCGCTCCTCACAGGAACTACGTTGTTGGTGGGGCGAAACAAAGCCGCGCAGTGGGCGGCGGGCGGACGGGCTTCTCCCGCGCTGGGCCGGAGAGCCGGGAGCGCCGCTTTCTCCAGCCTCCTCTCCGCACGTTCCTCCTCTTCCCCAGGTGCTGCGGCGGGGTCACGAGGAGGCGTCTTGCTGGAAGGAGGCAGCGACCCGCTGCCTTTTTCCCTTAAAACCCCTCGATGCCGTGCTGCTCTCCAACATCCTTTCGCAGGCTCTAGCGGCTGCAGCAGCCTCCCTGCAGAGCAGCCGGGCAGCCAGCGTGCAGCTCCTACCTGTGCAGCTCAGCGCCACAGCTGCCTCCAGCTCCGTGCTGGCAAAAACGCAGCGTATTTTCAACGCTTAGCAATGAACGGAAAATGGTTCCATTACAAAAAAAAAAAAAAAGGGGGGGTGTTTTTTTCCTCTTTGTGGCAGATCAAACACATTTATCTAATATTTTAATTTCTTTTTCTTTCACATTATAGTGAGGATCTTCAGTAGGGAACGGAACAGCCGGGTGATGTATTTTTGGGTTATAACTTGAGAACAAAAGCTCATTAGGACTCAAAGATTTTATATGGATAACACCACCCACGGTTACTTTAGATAGGGTAGAAATGTTTTTATGCTTTAGGGCACAAACTAGCTATTAAATTACTAGGGAACTACAAATATCTACTAGACATATCGATGAGAGTGCAACCAGAACGCAGAGTACTACATAAAATAATTATATACAGTGCAGCTAATATTAGAGCACGTGAAAGTACATGACTGTTCTGTAAAAATCATTTGCATCTGTGTTTTGGACACTGGGAAAAAAAGATTGGTTTTGTACATAGTGAAACACTGACTTAGTTATCAAAGGTTCAAAACCTTCCAGCCTTTCCTAGCATTTCTTGTCAGGGCTGTCACTGGAACAGCCAGAAGAGCTGAGTGTGTAACTTAGTTTTCGAGACTAACAAAAAGTCTTTCCTTTTTTGTGGTTAGATAGGAACTAGGAAATCCGAATGAAATGGAATGGATGATCCGTCATGCTGAGATGATCCACTGAGCAAGCACGTCCTTGATGTGTGAGCCTGAATTGGGGTCGGTGACAAGGACAATTCTGACATCATATGAGTCATGTGAAGAGGGAGAGATGTCACTCTGCCTCATGACGGGGGGACGCATCTGTTCCACTCTAGCTCGTGAGATGTGAAGAGGTTGCAGTGCTAAGATGCACATAGGGAGAGTGGGAGTGTGCCGTTCAGCAGGGCTTTTTTGAGTTTGGGAATCTCATCGGAGCAGCCTCTCTTCTGCTCTTTGATTCCCACCCTTCCGATGCAGGTGGTTGTCAGACCAGAACCGGTGTTGCGAAGGCATGAGAGCCAGGCATAGGTGTGGGAGAGCATGTTGGGAAAGTCAGTTGTGCATTTCCTACCTCTGTGAGCCTTGAGAGCTGCATGTTGTCCCTCAGGTATCCAAAGGATAATGGAACAGAGGTTTAAAGAAAGTCTTGTAGGACATACTTTTATCAATTAGAGGTCATACAGATACTATTAGATTAGCTGCCTGATCCTTCCCATTATAAAAGTTACACTTGAAGTAGCTAATATATTGCCAAACTGAGAAGTTAGGGCATTTGTACATGTGGAATTTTCTAATCTCCCTTATTTTTCTCTCTCAGCAGCAGTGCTGTGCACTCCATAAGGAAACATTTCTTTGGGGAGGAGGGGAAAGTATGCAAACATGTAATTAAGACTATCAAAAGGTATGTGCATGAGAAGGGGTCAGTTCAAGCTGCAGAGCTATAAATGTTTCATTTTCTGTCCCTTCTCAACTTTGCGGCTTAACAGTCTCTTAACGCGGGGAGATTGTTTATATGCCACGGTGCCCGAGAGCACTGTTTAGGAGCTAAGACCACAGTGCTAGGTGTTGTACAAAGACAGTGAAAAGAGATTTCTTCCATCAAGTACTTAAGACATATGGCTAAAAGCAGACGTGCGTGTGGGGTGAACACAAGTATCAAGCAGCCTCACCAGGAACTGCAGTTAGATATGTCTACTTTTTTCTGTTTTATTTTTTGTGGGTCCTATCTAAAAGTTTAAAATAGTAAAGAAGGTGAGAAGATGGGTAGCATAGGGAAGGTATGAAGATACTTGTCTGTAAATCTAACAACAACAGGGTGTTTGGTTCTCTCATCGTGGGCCGACTGGAGTTCAGTATGTGAGAGAGGGCAGTTCTGGCCTGAGCAGGCTCAAAAAGCAAATGGAAGTGCTGAGACCCTGCATGGTTGGTACCACTGAGGAAAAGGATCCAGTGGCGAAATGCAAAGGAAAGACCGACACAGCTGAACAAGGGACTAAGAAAAAAACATAACAAAGTTCTTGGTAGATATTAGCAAATCAAAACAGAAATGAACATTGCATTAGCTGCAGTGGATATGAAGTAATCTTTATACAGAGGGCGGTGATTTGTGTTTCTGCCTGAGATTAAGAAATGACAAGGTGCAGAGGAAATGAAAAGAATAATACAGATGCTGCTGGGAATTACTATCATAATTCTTCTGTTGTGGATAACTGGCAAAACCTGAACCCCGAGCCCTCAGCGCTGTATGCGGAATAAATGCTTCTTGGCTTCAGCACTTCACAAGTGGCAGCCATAGCCATGGGGCTGCAAAACGGAGTAGGCTGGTTTGTGGAAGAAAAATCCCTTCTCCCCCAAGCATGGGGAATGGTTCGGTGGTGCTGTGTGTGGATTTAGGGAGCAACCATGCATGTGCCCTGCCCTGTTTAGGGGCTGAGAAGAGAGCTTCAAGGAGCAGCATGTAGGAGGGGAACCTGACCCAATCCAGCTGTGTTCCCAGTAGTGTCTGCTGCTGGTTTGTGCAGACTTTGCCATAGAATACTCATATTTAACTCTTATTTTTACATTTTATTATTTTAGCATGTCATTTCTCTGCCAAATTTTCCTTGGAAGTGTAAGCTGGAAAAAGTTTTGGGTAGAGTTGGATAGCACAAATCCCACAATTTATATCTTATCTAAACCATGAAGGAATTTCATGGAACAAGTGAAAAGACACATGTGCAAGGCCGGGGCTTAGTTCCGGCTGAATTTCAGAGGTTGTGTATAAGTGAAAGTGTGACAGCTTCTCAAAGAAAAGGCTCTCCTTATTGTATACTGGAAGTCTCACTGAACTCCGCAGTTGAAGGCATCCTGATAATTACTTGTACTGCACTAATACCCAGCAGCCCAACTCATACAGGGACCCCGCTGTCCTCAGCACATGTCATGCAAAATGAGAAATAAAAGCTTCTCTCTCCATACATTGCAGACAGGATGGGATGAGAAAGTGCCACTGAGATGCCCCAGTTCAAACAGCATGTCAGTGGTAGTGCCAAGAACATAAAATACCTGAGCCTTTTTAATACATATCTCTTGGGTTTCTGTGCTTAAGCTCATGTGTGGACATTAATGTGCATATTCCCTCCACTCTGCCATAGATGCCCCGTCATGTGCATGTGTGCACAGTAAGAAAGAGGCAAGCTGTGACAAGTTCTACCACCAGTCTGTTTGTGCTGTCAAACACAACTTCCTCCTTTCCTGGGTCCTTTCGCAGCAAGTATCTGCTTTGACCTGTTCTGGCTGATTTGCACAAAATCCTTTCTTAGGTTTTAAGACTGGCAATAAACAACGCAGTTTATCATGATTTTTTCTGTTTTTTTTTTCTTGTTGTTGTTCTCAGATGTAAGGCCCTAGTCAATGCTCTTGGCGGCCTTTGTAGAATTCCTCATTCTCCATCTCCATTTCCTCTGATTTCCCTTGCTAGAGGTCTTTGGTTCTGGACCAGATTCTGATGCAGGAAAGTGCCGGAGGCATCACCTGTAAAGCAGTCACAGGTCACAATAAATGCTGAGGAAGCAGACAAGGGGCTTCTTACTTGCTTCTCCTCTTATGCAAAAATCTGTCATGCAAATATCCTTGAGAATTTTGATACTGTTCAGTTCTGTATGGAACCCTAAAATAACCCCCAGAAAAATATAGCTTCTGCTTTAGTGACTCTCCAAACACTGATTTTCTTATTAATCTCCCTAGCAATACTTATAAAAATGCTCAACTGTGGTTACGCAGATTGTCTGATATGATCGCTAGCAATTATGCTAATCACAGTCTTCTCACAGTTCTTTCCCATCTGTTTTATCCACCTATGGATACTTACTGTAATATAAATGATAAAAGAGGCTCCAATCACATCATGCTCTCATTTTCTGGTCACCGTACAAGTAAAGATTTCACAGATCAGAGTCTACAGACTAAGCAGAGAAAGTGAAGAGTGAAAGGAAGTTGCAGAGTATTCTCATTTTCATGGAAGAGGAATGGACACAGGACTAAACTTCCCCAAGGATGTCCGTGGCAGAGTTGTGGATTGAATGCAGGCCTCTGGAAAGCCTTTTCTGTATGAAGCCGCATGGGATGAGCATCACACAGAAAAGACCTCTCTACTGCCATTTGCTGGAACTGGAGGAGGAGGAATGTAAGGGCAAGGAGCAGATTTTGTTTGCTTGCCCTGTAGATTTCATTAGCTGTGGATGGAAAGACAATAAAACATTGTTTTCTTTGCTGCGTGCCTGAAGAACCACAGTTTGCCAAGTGCAACTCTGTTCGTGAAGGCACACGCTATTCAAATGCCAGCCTTGAACAGACAGGCAGTGCAGCTGGCACGTACCCACTGTGCAAGCCAAGGAAAAACAGTTCCCTTCTCCTATGAGGAGCAATTCCTGAGGGCAGGAGCTTGACTCAGGGGTCCTACGTGTGAGGGAATCCCTTCTGTAGCCCAGTGGATGGTGCTGACCCTCTACATCTTGGCCAAACAGGGAGAGGGATGGAAGAGCGACAGTGTGGGCGGCTGTGACGTGTCTAACAGGGCGGTAAAGCCTTGCTTGGTGGGGAGGGTGGAGACCCCACACTGGCATTAACGCTAGAAGCACCAGCCTGGAGAGAGTTGCATTCCTGATGGCTGAAGCAGGTAGAGGGCCAGAGACACAGGGACTGCAGATGGCGTGACACAAGATGATTAGGTGAGGGGGTAAAATAATTAATAGTGGTGAAGTATCTCTTCTCAGTAGCTGAAGAGGGCTCTGTGTTCTCACGCTTTGATGCTTCACTAACCCTGATGCAAAACTACAAGTGAAGAAAGAGATCTCAAAGAAGTGCTTGTTCATAAGGTATTGCACTACTTCAGGAAACAGAAGCAAAGATTTATTGCACAAATTACTGTGGTAAGGGCAGTAACTTGTTTGAAAAGTAATAGACTGCTCCTTTCCCCCTTCATACAGTTTTCTTCATTTTGTATGGAGACTTAGGCTTGGGAGAAATGTAGTTAGTAAAGACTGTACAAGGAAAACGTTATTTTCCCGGTGTTTCCAGGTGGAGATGGGATCTGCTGCTAGAAGAAATCCATAGTTTGACAAAAGCGTCCTTACATACAAAATGCCCTGACCACCCTTTTTTTATAGCACATTGCTGTATGCAAACGATGAACTCTTTGAAACAGGAAATATGTTTTTATTATGTGTTTGGATGGACATACCTATCAGACTGGGGGCCCAGTTTTGAGAGTGTAGATGCTACCATGATAAATGGCATTTACTTTTCTGAAAAATTTGGATTAATCTTGGACACACACACAAAAAAAAAAGCAACAGTGTTCACTTGGAGATCATTTATGGCCATTGGAGAGAAGATCTTGCTTTGTTAAGAGTATTACCTGTCAGAAAGAAACCTTGACCCCAGAATATTTCAGGGCGTTATATGACATTCAGCAAAATCACATCCGTTAGGAGATGCTTTCCTGCAGCAGATCAAGCTCAGTGTCCCATTTCCGGTTAATACAACGCACAATGGGATTACAGATTTCTAAGGAAATAAATTCTTTCCAAGCAGTTGTCGAAACTGTTGAGTCTAGGGAAATATATAGAGATGGATGGGATATGTCATTCTTCGAGGGATGAGTTATTTAAAGCTAGTCTGGGGTATGCTGTTCTTAGAGGAATGAGATATTTATTAACAGACTTACATATTCCTGTAATGATTCCAGTGAGAACAATGAAAATTGTGACTGAGTCAACATAAATTTAGAGTTAAAAGTTAACTTAAGCTTGGAATTTTCAAAGGCACTTATTGTTGACCTAACTCAGATTTCTTCAAAGTCAGTGGGAATTTTATGACTTACATCAGCAGAAAGAAAATTACTCTGATAGAGAATGCTTCTGAAATCACACCCTAAATTGATAAATATGTTCTTTTAGTATATTTCTGATATACACCTGATGATAGATGCACGTTATTCTAATACGATGGGTTATTTCAAATGTGTTGGATGCTTTCTTTAAGAATAATAGAATGTTTAAAAAAATAAATCTTAAACCCCTTTATGGTTAGAGAATATGTCTTCTGTGTCTTGCATAGAGCTTATCATACCAAAACATTAATATATAATAAATAAAAATAAGACTAGCTTTCCAAATGTGTTTGTTTTATGATAGGTGCCTAACTACATACTTAGGTCACTGGATATCATTTATGTTCTTAAAATAGTACCCAAGTGCTTAAAACAAAACATTAAGATACTCAGTTAATAGACAAATCCATAACATTTACCCACCTGGAAAATATGGCCCTGAAATAACTGCTCAGAATTAAATTTCCATGCAAAGTTTGCCCACTTTGGACCTCATCTCCAGCTGGGGGATTAGGATGAGTTTCTTTGAGAGTTAACTGTTTTACCCCAGCTGAGCATTGCACCCCAAATTTGTTTTTGTCCTGCTGGTTGGATGTGATATACAAGGCTTGATTGTTTGGCTAGTGCACACTGGGAAGCATATACGATACAGAACCAAACCAATGTGACGTTAAGGGGCAAACCGTGAGTGAAATCCTAGTCCTCGTGAAGTCAACTGGAGCTTTGCCACTGATTTACATGGGGTCAGGATTTTATCCCTTAACTTCTCTAATCTCTTTGCTTTTGATGACTTGCTATGTCAGCATTTATGATACATTAATGCTAGTTTATAAGTTCTAAAGATATAGTGGCTGGTAAACCGGTTGATGCAATCCTAGTATAAACCTCCAGTGTGTTTCTGTTCTGTCTTCTTCAGGCATTAAAGGATGTGTCTTTTTGGCTACTGCTCTGCTGGAACTGAAGCTTTCCCAAAACTCACAGCTAAGCAGTTCAGTGTGTGCTGCATGGGACAGCTGCAGAATTCCAATTACTGCAATGGTGAGTAGCACTGAGACATGTAATCTTCAAATTTAAGTCATTAAGGAGGCTGTAAATGCACCCAGGAGCGTTCAGAAGATAAAACGAACACATTTAAATATATATATGTAAAAAGATCTTCAGGTCATAATACTCTCTGGCTGACGGAGTTTTCTAAAGAATTTGTCAGAAGGTGTTATTTGACACGTATTTGTTGTATCAGAGTGATTTGCAAAATGAGAATCACAGCCCTATTTCATTAGATGTTGTAAAGTGGTGGCAAAAAGACTCTTGGACGTCTAAGATAGTCTTTCTAAGAAAGCAACTACCGTAAGAGTGATAGCGGAGGGACAGAAGCATGCAATGTAGTTTTCATATATACATGTGTGTATTTGTGTTATAACTATTAAAGCAAAAGTCAGACATCCTGATTTATCCTTTAACTTGCTCATCAACCAGCTAATTTCCTATAGGTGCAGTAGCAGAAATGAGTCTTGAGAAGGAATTTGAGGGAAGATTTAAAGAGGGAGATGAAATGTTTGGCTACTGCTTGATCAAGTTTTCCGTTAATAGTAGTTGACCTGGGACTTCTAAATCTTGTGCTTACCAGAGGTTCTGATCAGATGTTGCTCCTTGGACCCAAGGCGCATCTACGGCTTTGAATGTTATATAGACTTATATTATACAGTAATGCTGATTATGCTGATCAGTAGTAGACTGTGAATATGAACCTTAAGGCAGATTGTTTTATGTCAGACATCCTATCGAATCTCACAATGATGCAAGATCCCTGTGCATGCGGTATATAGCTGTACAGATACATAGGTTTAGCTGACTGTTTAACATCGTATCATTTTAATGTTATTGCTTCTATGGAAATTATAAAGTAAATGATAAAATATTTCTCCATAACTATCACTACAACATTTTTCTGAGAAAAGGACGAAATCTTTTCCTGGTTGTAGCTCATCAATGAAAAACTAAAGAAACTTTAAAGACATATGCTACTTTGTGTTGCTGCTTGTATCGCAACGTTGGCTAAAATTCTTTGCAGGCTTTTTTCTGGCTAGGGGAAATTCTGAGAAAAATAGAAAAACTATGTTTAGGAAGACTTATGAGCATTTCACCTATCGCAGGGTATACTTTTCTTTATGCAGTCTTTCCTTATATTTACTGAATTTGCGTTTTATGTGGTTTACTGACAGCAGTTAGATTCCTTGATTGTGCTTTGTTTTGAGTATTTCACTTGCAGCCAGTGAAATGCTGAATTAGACATGTAAGAATCCCAAAAGCATCTTTCTTATTATTGTGCTTGTGGTTTAAGTTGTCTTGTTCTGAATGCCAAAGATCTGAGGCCTAGGGAAATGTTGCAGATCTTTCAAAACCTGTATAGCGATGCCAAGTTTTGGGAGCAGCTTGCAGCTAATAAATGCAGCAATCGCTTCTACAGGTACTCATTATTAGACACATCTATCGTTCCGTGTCTAAAGACATAAAATAAAGCAAACACCTAGCACCCACACTTTTAACTTTCAAAATGTAACCAGTTAAAAGACCATCATGTAATCTGACTTCTAGACATGTTTCCCCTCCATTTCCAAACTAAGCTTACTCAAAGACAAACCCTACGAAAGAGAAACCTAATCACGAGCTTCATTATACACTCTGCTGTAGCAGGCAAGTGAATAAGCAGGGTTCAGATTGTTTCTTTCATCTGTAAACCGTATGTGCTGATTGCAACTTTGTTAAATACATAAATAACTGGAGCCCTTCCAATCAGAGCCAGCCAAACCTTTTAATCATATACAGAAGTGTTCCTCGTGACATAATTATGCTATCCAGACTCCTTCCTTCATTGGGAAATATTCTGTCAAACAGTAAAATAATTAGCATGGATTTTAAAATCGGCATTGACATTCTAATGTCTAATTAGGTAATTGTCATTGGCACAGCAATACCTATTAGGAGCATGCAATTTGTGGAAGGGGTTTTGATGGAACAGACTGCAGGTGCAGATGGTCTAACAGCAGGACTCTTACCCGATGTAAACAAAGGTATTTTAATTAGCCATGTGACCCTGATCATTGTTAAAAGGTAAGGGCTGCGCATTCATCTTCCCACCATGTACTTCCTTGTACTTTCAAGGGTAATGCTGAAATACCTCGGCCTATGGTAAACTACATGCAGACTTGATTGAAGTTCTGTTCAAATCTAATTATTGTTTCATTTGATTTTTTGCAAAATTAGCACTATAATTCAGTTGGCTCAGAAGTATTACCTAGTTTCCAGTCTATTTTTGGTTTGTAGATGTCAATTGGTAAGCTACACAAAAGTATCAACTTTTGCTTGGCATATCAGAAAAGTCTTTACAAGATCTTGAAATTCATTTTTCAGCAAGTGTTTCTCCATTGCTTGCAGGAAAACACTTTAAAGATGTAGAAGACTAGTGATACAAGTTTATAAAAATCTATTACTAGCAGGTTTGCATGTAACTCAACACAGATCTTACCTAAAAGGAATTTAAATTAGGAAAATAGGAATCAACACTTGGCCCTAGTTGCTCTGAGCAACTTTGAAGAACAGAGGAGATCTTGAAGGCTCCCTGTCCTGTTTGCGTCAGACATAGTAGAACTGTGGCATATACTAAATGTTCCAGGTTTGTACTTGGTATCTGAAGCAAAACTTCATGGAAACTTGCTCCATTTTTATCATTACTGCAAAGGAAACAAATATCCAAAAATGTGAAGGGAAAACACATTTATAACTTTATTCTGGAGGTTCTTTTATTGAAGTCTCAATTACATTACAGTTGTTTAGTTTTTATAAGAGTGTTTATTATTGTTACAGTTTGGACTTAATCATATTTAGTTTTTTAGGGCTTAATCACATTAAAACATATATACATGCTTCACTGCAATATGTAGTTGCATTTAATATATTGGAATTGTTCTTTATGAGCAAAAAGCTAAGTATTTGTAGGACTGGGACCTTAAACTGCACATTGTGTAGTGCAGGGTCCATCTTTGTGCTATGTTTTCTGCAGTGTTTAACTCAGGGTTACTGATTACTAATCTGCGAGACTGATATTCAAATAGGGTAAAAATGTATCTACACATCTTCCCTCTGTCTTTCCTTTTCTAAGCTTGTCGGTGCTGTTACGAGGCACAGGAGTACAATTCCTCAGTCAACCTGCTAGTTGTTATGTTGTGAATATTTATGTTCAGATATCATCAAGTCAAGAGTAGGTGCGCTAATCTGAAAGTAACTCCTGAAACACCTAATTTCAAGTTCAGTCTGAGTGCAAGTGCTGGATCAGCATTAAATTATAATTACAGATCTACAATATCCAGATGACTACAAAGGTAGAAGTTGGTGCTCTGAAGCTGTCATTACTGATGATACCTGAGCCAGGTGTAAAGGGCTTGAAAGTTTAGACTTTTGATTAGTTCACAGGAGAAGTTGGGCCTGGGTTCAGCCAGTGTTAGGGACTTAATGCAGGTGCCTAAGGCAGAAGTTGAGTTATCTTATGCTCCCTCTCCTTCACTGAAGGAGAGAATAGGTGTCTCCAGAGGATAGCGGAGACCACTACAATCTGAATTCCCTTTTGGAAATGTCTGGTTATCTGTAGTGGCTGAGAAGAGGGAGCTCTGGCTGATGCAGCTCCTAATGTGGCTGCTTAATAAATGTTTAATAAGAGTTTGATAGGATGAGCCTGGGCCATGGTGAGAACAGGTTTGAAGTTAAAGGGGTTTTTTTGTTGTTGTTGTTATTGTTTACATTTCTTCTGAAATCAGTGAGAAAAAGTGCACAGAACCCTCCCAAGTCACTTTTGGAGTTAACCTTAAGACAAAAATGTTAACTGTAAATCTTCTGATTATAGATAATTACAGTACCAAAGTAGTTTGAATTCTCTAGCAGTAGAGATGTCCAAGAACCCAACAGAATACATTTCTTTGAGGACAGTTGCATTCACTGCTCAGGCATATGGTTTCTTTAAAGTATGAGAATCAAAACCATTTTTTTCAGAAATTTGATTCACCACTGTTTTTAGGGTGGGAGGATCTCTTAGATGCTGGAGCACATGGGAGGTCTTGGTTATTTCATGAAAGGCCTGTTTCAGGCTACAACTTCATAAATGTTGCTGGGCAGAATCTCTAATTAAAAATATGCTGGCCTTTTGACTTTACATTCAGATCCAGTGCTGTAAAATGAAGAAACTATATTCCTGACTGAGGTGATATAGAATATGTCCACTGTTTAGATTTTTTTGAAGGTATTTAAACCCAGAAACATTTATGTAATCAATGGCAAAAATAAACTTCTTTTATTATCAGGTTGGGTAACTTTGGCAAAACTTCTCATCTTGAGAATTGTGTGGCTTGTCACTGCTTTCTGATGAATGTGAATGTTTTTCCACTTCTGTCAGGCAAGTGCTATAGAGACCTTATTGTTTGAGTGTGAAATAATGTATACTTGTTAGTTAATGAGTTCAGCCACCATGAGATAATCCTCAAGTGACATGATGCCTGTCTGTGCTTAAAAATAAATAAATAAAAGCTAAAAAGAATACAAGTGATAAACACACATTATATCTCTCCTACTGATGCTGGAGTTTAATTATGGGGGACAATTACCTACCGTGGTCAAAGGATTCACACATTAATAACATTATATGGGGATAATGTCTTTCTAAGCTGCTATAGCATTTAAAAGCTGGTACTTATGTTGCAATCCAGATTCTGTCTACCAGTCAGTCCTGTCTGGATTATTGCTACATTATGTAATATGGTCTCTTGTGTTTTGTTTTTTTTACTATGTAATTAACATGTGGGTCTGACTTATCCAGTCCATTCTAATAAATCAACCTTAATGAGTAAAATAATAATTATAATAATAATAAATCCTGCATGATTTCTGATCTTCTTTGTTATTCTTACCGTGACATTCATGTTCAAGGAATATGAAGGCTCAGTTAAACATATATATAATTCTATTCAACTTGTGTGCATCAGTCTTCCAAGGACTTTTCTCTGGTTTTATCCTGGAAAAAAACCATCTGTACTGAATGTATACAATGCTTAGACAAACTTTCTAACTCTACATTCCCCATTGCACTTCAGTCTTGCACTTTCTCAGAGGAGAGCTACGCTAAAACCTGTCAAAACCTAATCTCTTGCATATCCTTCTTAAATATTGCTTTTTGTGCTCTTCCCACTGTAAAACCTGTTACTGATCTCTTCTAAGAATGAGTGAAGGATTTGTGACAATATTACAAAAGCACAGGTAATTAGAAAATCACAGGATTACTGTTGGCTTCCAGTTTATGCAAAATGTGCTGCTTTTTGTGTCGTTTTAATACATTCATTTGACTCATGGAGTTTACTCTAGAAATAATATTACTTTGGGCATCAATTTTCTGTGGAGGAAGGAAAATCAATGGCTTGATTTAGTGGCAGTTGCTAATTTTCTAAAGTTTGGAAAAGAAAAAGGCCATAAAGTTAATTATTTCTAAGAGTCTACCACTTTATTTTGTGTTTAGTTGGTTACTGTTAGCCAGTGTAGCGTTTCTATGTTGTGAAGAGTATTACAGCTGTGTCTAATTTACCTGATGTCTACCCTGTTTTCTGGTGAAATTAATTAATGTTTTTTTTCTAGGTATTTGGTTGCTTCATGCCTGATTTTCCATGTTGGTACATTAACAACTCGGAAGACAATGTGCTTTCATATTGCTTTAAAGCATTTCTTAATGTTTAGGGGTACTGGAGAATTCTCTTGGTGAGCTTATCACAAAGTTAAAATTTCACGTACAAACACAATGTAATACTTTGTAGGTGGAGAAAGTACCATGGCATAGATCAGTGCAATTCAGTTTGACTCCAGTGGGGATTACTGATTTATGTCAGCTCTAGATTTGGTCCTGGGTTTTAGGGGTTCTGGTTTTACTGCCTAATGCTGATGATTATTTTCAGTGCCTTTAAAATCTGCCCGTTCCCTATAAAAATCATTGTGCTATCAGAATCAGAACTTTTAAAAAGATAATTTCAGATTAAAGATGTTTTTTCATGAAACTTGCATCATCCTGAATAAAGTAATCCATGTGCTAACATAATAACTTCCTAATATAGCTACACTTGAATTGAAAAGATGCTATAGCATGTAATCTCCTTTTACTTTAAGTATAGCCTAGGTAATACTTTCTCTCAGATATATATATATATATATATATATATATTTTTTTACTAAAGCCATTTTTAGGCTTCAGAAATATACTAGTAAAATATTATATCAATCAACCTGAAAATGAAGGTGAAATGGTGTACTTTCATCCAAACTGCTTTAGCAAAAGTAAGTGTGCGTTAGCTTTGTATAGCAAGGTTTGTAGGAAGTGTCTTTTATTAGAGTAATGGAAATAGCTAGGGGAAAAAGGACATGCTCTGAAACAGAACCAGCAGATTTCAGGCGAAGAACACTTTGGGAACAGTTGCTTTAATTTAATTTCATGTTACTCTATTAGACAACTTGAGAAAGAGGGGTAGTTAGCACCAGAGGAGCAGTGATGCTGCCAAGGGAGAGGTGAATATCATCAGTGGTCTCCTAGGACAGCGAAATGGCCAGCAGCTGTCAAACTACAAAGGTGTAAAAGTGTAATATGCCATAAAATCAGTGCCTTGTATTGAATTCAATAGTTTTGCTAGCTAGTCCACACTCCCAGTGCTTTGGGATGGCCGTGCAGCAGTGATGGTCCCAGGCATCACATCTCCTAATCTTTAAGTAGGCAAAGTCCAGCCTCTCAGAAGTTGTCAGAAGCGAACTCTTTTGTCCAAAATACATTGAGTGGATCTTAACCATAGGGAAATGTACAACGCACCCTTCAAAGATGAGGCTGGCAACTAAAATTCCTGACTCAACTGGATACCAAAAAGCATGGCTCAAAAGAGTTACTTGTTTTATGGCACACTATAACTTCCTTCATTAACCTCGCCACGTTTCACAGGCTATAAACTACCTGTCTCTTTCCTTCTCCTAAGAGAGAACCACATCATCATCTCTTTCCTCCCTTCCTTTTCTTTCCCTCCCCTCTCTGTGAATATCCCCTCTGTTTCAGTGGTGCCAACTACCTTTTCTTTCAGAGATGGTCTTATAAATACTTGTCTTAATTACACTCCAAGCAACTGTTCTCAATTTCTTTTTAGCTTTGAAGTCTGCTGCTTCTATTTCAGACAAGAAATAGAAGAGGACTTTTATGCCCAAAAGCTTGATTCTCTCTAACTATACCAGTTGGTTTAACAAGGGATTTTGCCTCCAACTACAAATTTGTCTTGCCTAGTTTCTATCGGTGTGTGGGCCTCCCTGGAGAATCGAGATCGAGAAGTTGGGATTGGAGTGGCTGCTTTGTGACAGATGCTTCTCCACTGGTAAATGCATGTTTCTGGCCTTTATCAAGCTTCTCTCTAATGTATGTTGCCTGCTTGCCCTCACCCATGTAGTTGCCATGATGGTGCAGGTATATGGGATCACCTATACTCCATTCTGAGGTGTATGTGTATATAGGATCCTGGAACTGGGCAGCTCTCTGGCTTAAGAGCATTTATTCTTAAGTTTGGAAAGATGTACTGGTGAGTTTTGTATTTGTTGCACTGGTTTGTCTGGTTTCATCAAGGATTTGCTGATCTGCAGGTAGTTTGCTTCTGATGATTTCAATGGGAGTGCGTTTGAAGGGTGGAGAAGCAGCTCAGTTCAGGGAAAATTTCAGAGGCTATGATCAGAGGCTGTGACTGTTTAATAACTTTTCTGGGATAGGGTGGCATGTTACCGTCAGGAGTTGCTGTATATGGGATTTTCCTTTTGTACTGTAATGAGTTAGTACAATATTAACATGGCTCATTTGGAGAGATGAACTGTTTGCCTGGAGAGTACTCCTACTGAATGAAGATCATATTTAGATTGGTGAGATGGGTATCATGATTGTTCTTCGCATTATAGACATGATGATGCTTCAGGATTTGGCCACTTGGATTTTAAATATGTTTTGGATGATTTCTGACTCTCTGACATAGGTATATGGGTTTTTAGTGACAGTAGTTTGTATGTTATCATTTCTTATACTGATCCAACTGCAGATCTGAAACAATGTGATTGATGCTCTCTAAAAAGTTGATGTTATGGAATTTTTCCAGACACAGTTTAATGGAGGAATGGTTGTTACTGAATTCTGGTGGAAACAAAGGAAAGAATAAAACCTTTTAGCCATCTGTACGTGTTAGCTATAACCTGCCCTTGGTGCAGTTATCTAGAACGTGTTCATTAGGGTGGGTTATAAAAGGGTTGGCATATTATATGACTGTTTCAATGCCAGTTTCCTGGGGTCAGAGAAAGTCAGCTGTGGTTTGTGAAGATAAAATGGGTGAGTTTGGTAAAATATTTGGATGTGAAGTCTGATGGTTAGTCATCATACTGTAGATGCTCAGGAGAGTCTGTGATGTCAGGAAGGTCTTTTGTTAAAGTACTTTGAGGATGAAGTCCTTGGAAAAAAACAGCTGTATGCAAAGCTGTGGGATGTTTTTGTGAATGTTGATAGCTCTTCAGCAAGGATATTATAACTGCCTATAAGTCACAGACTTTCCTTACTTATGCATCATGGAAGGCCTGTGAAAAGTGTTTGGGATGAGAATGAGAGGTCAGAGCACCAGTTTTTCTAGGAGCTGTCAGGGAATGCATCTAATGATATATCTGAGCTCTAAAATGATGAGAGCAGAGTAGGGTCTTTCACTAGTTCCTTGGGGTAGGTAGTGTCTGTTAGTCTTATTCCTGTAATCTTTGCAAGTTAGCATTATTTTTGCCCACTAATTGATGGCTGAATCATAAGTATTCTAGGAATCTTCATTTAAAAGCTTTGTTAGTGGCTGATTTTGTTCATTAGTATTTTTTGTTTCGTTTTCTGAAACAGTTGAAGTAGTGATGAAGGTTGGGGAGGCAAGAGGTAGCTAGAAGTTGCTTCATCTTGGTTATGAAAAAATTCTTGGGGATGGAGTTGATAGGAAAAAAAGAAAGCCCTCTAATGTCCCATATGCTTGTGTATCATTGGGCAGTTTCTCTGTGCAGAAATGTACGCCTTTGGAGAGGTTTGTTCATTAACTTAGCAGCTACTGTGGCCTCGTGCTGGATGTTGAGGTGTTCACACGGTCATGGATGCTGCAGAGATGGGTGAGGTTGTGGTGGCTTGCCAAGTCTGAAGGTTTACGTGGTTTATTCCAACCACTGTTGCTTTGGTGCTATGTATGTGGACAGCAGCAAGTCTTGATATATTTTTTATTTTAATCTTGTGATTAAATTTAAATGACTAGAGATCGGTTAATTGTGCACATACATAATTATCTTATGTACCACAGTAATACTTGAGGATTAGCCAAGACTGGGGCTCTGTGGTTCTAGGCCAAGTAGCAAATAACCCATTCCTGAAAGAGACATTGCTCTGATCTCTTCTATCCTTGTTCCTTAATATTGTCTCTTTAGTTTTTGCACCCATTTTGTGTATATTGACCTAAATTAAAATGAAAACTTTTCAGGGAATGGCTTGTTTATTACTTGGGGTTACAGTATTTACTGCAGTGGGAATTCTGCTGGCTGAGATCTTTGAGGACACCAGTAACACAAACAGTAATAGTACTGAATCATTGAAAGTTAGCCTTTCATCTGTTTGACATTTACATTCTTTATGAGGGAGGGACTTGACCATGTTCATATTTTGCACTGTGCGTGAACATGCTTTCGCTAGAGTTCCGGCATGTTCATTTGGTGTCTTGCTCGGGACCGTGTCTCCTCCTCTTACATAGCTCTGATAAACTATGTAACAGCTTATACCAACTACTGAGACAGAAAAGGATGCTAAGCTCAGCGGAAGCAGAGAAATATGGACTAAGGTTGGAGCTGTCATGGATCCAGAGACCATATCCAGCTGCCTTATTCCTGCCTCAGTGCTACGTCAGGAGCAGATTTGCTTTAAGGTGATGGGGCTGTAACGCACACCCAAGTCCCATCCTGCAAGTGTGTGCCCTGGGAGAGGGGTGGCATGGCACCCTTCACCAGTCAGCTTTGCCCAGCCTTCGATCTTGAAGGTGCCTACACCTAAAAGCATATTTCACAGTTCATCAAGAAACTTTCCTCAAACTCCTGTTTAAAGAAGAATAGAAATGAAACAGTCCAGGTTTTTCTTCCAAGGTAGCCATGTGGGATATAAACTTCACAATTATGAAACAAACAGAAAATATCTATATGCCATCCATAGACTTCACAGTCTCCTCTTCCTCCCTTGCATCTTTCATTTGCATTATGCTAATAGAAACACGCACAGGAGTCTGCATGGATTTGGAGTAGGGGAATTGTTTGTTTGTTTTTGTTTTCCCCGAGGGGACTATTATCTTAAAAAGATGCGTGGGCAGAAAGCCACAAAGTAAGGGCCTTCAGTTTTAAGTTCTTCAGGTTTACCTCTGGTTTATGTCCTGCTTATCTAATCTGTATATTTACAGTCTCTTTTCAGTGTTCTACTGTGTTGAATGTTTTGTTAGGTGTAGACAAACAATAGTAATATTGGCACATTAAGCCCCCCCCTAAGTCTTTGTAGTGAATGAACAGAAAATTTGTGGTAAGTGCAACAGTCAAAATCATGCAAATTGCCAACTGTAGCATCAAAAAGATGTAATTACTGGACCAAAATACCAAATTTTCTGTCCTCTTTTTCTGATTAGTTGTTGGAGCAATGAGTTATTGCAAGATGGCCACTCGTTAATATTGGCAAATCAACAGCTGGTATTCTTTGGTGTAATAATATCACTAAATTCTATGATTGTCACATATCTAGTTTTACATCAGATATGATTATGCCCATTAGGATTAAAGTCATTATGTGGCAGGATTAGATCTGAGTGTGATTTTGGATAATGACAGTGTTAGTGTCACTATAGATTTCAAATTATATTAATTTCTGTCAATATGAAAAAATACATTATAAATCATTTCCACAGAGACTCAGGCATGTGTTTGTTTCCTGGTAATAGCATTCAGATGATATTCAGACTACAAATGAAATAGGTTTCTATAATTTACTGTCTGCTTCTAATAAGAGTATGTACCCTGTCATCAAATATCCAAGTGCTGTAGAAATGATCCCATCTCTGAGCAAATGTTGCAATTACTTCAAGCTGTTGAAACTCTGCTTCCTTTGAACAGAAGTGTCCAGAGCAAATACTGCAACAATGAATCTTTTTATCATTCTACAATCCCATTTGTGATAAGAGGAATTCCTTGGGGATTACTTTAAATTCTGTACATTAGCAGCAGTTCCGTGGGTTAAATCAGATAAAACTGGCTCTTATCAGATTATTAGTCACATTAGGCAATTACATTCTTATCTCTTAGAAATAATTCTTGCAGCCTTGGTGCTTATTTCTCCTCATTAGAAGAGGCTAATTCCTGATTAAGATCTTTTGCCTTCCGTACAATAAACCTTTATATTGGATTTACCACATAAATTGAAAAAAACCTTACAGGAGAGAGGGACAGCTGCACTTCCCCTTTAAAAATATACCTCACTTACATTTTAGACATCAGTCATACAGGTTTGCTGCCTGCAGTTTGGAATTTAGGAAGACAACACTGACGTTCTTTGCATCCATCAAATTTAAAAGCCTCCCAACCAGCACGGTTTTACAGGGCAGGAAAAGCAAACATCTTTTCATTTGTTTTCATGGAATTCAGTTAAAATTGCATGATAATCCAAGTAGTGGAGGGATGTTTCACAGATATATGCATAACTGTCATAAATGCATTGCCCCATAAACAAACCCACCTTTGGGGATGCCTTTGCCAGGAGCTTCACATGCAATGAAAGTGCGGTAAGGGTTGGCACAGGGATGGACCCTAATCCCTGATACAGGGTGCTCTTTTTGAAAGTTTTCCACGAATGCAGTGTCACGTGCATGGAGCCATGCTTGTTGGCAGGTAGGTCTCAAATATGGGCTTGTGTTTACCATAGGAGCTGGATCAAAGTTATTTTGCTCTTTCATGTAATTAACTCAACCAGAAAGAAATATCCAATTGACCGATTTATTCAAGATAAGCGAGGAACCTGGGAAGTGTAAGTGCTTCAGTGGAAATGATATATGGGAAAAAATGAGAGTTGAAATGCTACACGGGTCTGTCATGTCTGCGTTGCTGACATTTATTTCAGAAGCTAGTTGCTGAAACAGATACCTCACACCTCCCACCCTTATTATGAGCATTTGCTTTTGTAATTGTTCAATACTATATCATCCCCACTGCTATTCCCTGCATGCCATTAGATATAAATCTATTTTAGGTACAGAGGTCTCAGCACGTGTGTGTGTGCATGCTTGTGTGAGAAATAAGTACAGTCAGTGTTGCTTCAGTATTTTTGTAAAGGATTAGCAAAAATTTCTCCCTTATTAGAAGTGAGATGATGGGAAGTTTTCAAAGGCAAAAATGGCAAACACCTAACTCCTATTAAAAATAAATGGAAATTAAGTGTCTGCCAATTAGGCCTGTGAAAATCTTTCTGGTGGTCTTTAGGATTGAACCAAATTACATTGAAAAACAGATGGGAATGTGTTGAGGATGAAGTGATTGCTTGAGACAAAGTGTTGCCTGTTAGAGGTGGTCCTGAGTGAAGTTTTCAATGTCTGTATACGTATATGTGATGTATGTCATATTATGTTTACAGAGCACCTTTAGTACAAAGTTCAATGCATTGGCTGTACAAATATTGCCATGTGTATTTCTTTCACTCAGTTTTCATATATTGCAAGTGATGTTAAAAAGTTATGCCAGAGACGTTTTGTTTGGACATCTATTCACTAGATTGCATGGGAAAGGCTAATAATTACTTAGCTTGTTCTTCCTATAGCTCCCTGGAAGACAGTTCTGTGGCAAGTTTTGAAGCTACAGTGTTTCCAGTCTTTCAAAATTGGGAAGAAAACAGCATTATTTTAAGAAACTTGTTGATGTGTGGGGGAGATGAGACCCATTTCTTTCCCAAATTACAGGATGTTAAGGCATTGTGCTGGGATTCAGGTGCCTGCCTGGTCAGATCAGAGCAGGGAGTTGAACTTGGGTCGCCTCTGTCGCTTTGTCAGCAGAGAGCCTTGAGCCCTCCCCTCTCTCTGTCCACAGTCTCTTTAAAACCTTTGTGAGAACTGACGTTGACTTGGACAAAATTTCTGTGGTCAAAAATGTTTGACTTAGCCCTAGTTATTCATGCTGGAATTGCACCTTACAGCTGAACAAGCCTAGAACCCATCGAAGCAGGAACTGTACAGCTAATATTCATGATGGTCTGCGTGCAAAGATTACGTGGTCTAAATAAGCCAGATAGAAGTGAGAGAAAGGAAGCATTATCTTTGCCTAGGACTCTGAGGTATAAAGATTAAGTGATTTACCCAAATCTCAGGAAGTTCAGGACAGAGCTGAAAATACGAACCCAGATCTCCTACTTCCCGTGTGGCACTACAAACCTGTTCCTGGCCATAATCCGAGAGCATCCCAACACCGTGCTTTGGACCAACGTGGTTAAAGGTCTGCAGCAGTCAAATACCTTGAGTGATGTGGGATTCAGCTGAAAGCGTTGCGCTGAGCCTGGCTCGTTCTTAGGCTGTCTGGTCCATTAATCCCCTGCTGTAAAGTCAAAGAGGACTGGGATCCTGGGGCTGCTCAGTTTAATCCCCAGTTGCCTAAGGCTGTGAGTAACTGCTTGAATATCAAGGCACTGATGCAGTGCACATAAAATTCTTTCTTAAACTATTGTCTGGGGGAAAGTTCGCATTAGCAGCTATCTGAAGGTAGCAAAGAGCTCGTGTAATGTGGCCATAAATTTCAGCAGTTAGTTTTATGCAGGTATGGTGTTTGTGATCAAAAGTTTTCAGTAGAGTGGGAGATTATTTAGTTGCTAATTAATGAGCACTTGAAGCATTTTTGTGCCACCAGGGTAGCATAAAGCATCTTTAGTGGAGCAGTGGATCTTGCCTGTTTGTTTACTTCTCTGGATAGCCTTGGTTGTTCCCTGACATTTGTTTTGCTATAAAACAGATAAACAGATTCTGTTTATGGAATACACTTTTTTTTTTTTAATTGAGACTTTTACTCTGGCCAGGTTCCATTTATGAGGAAAGTCTGGTGGAGCAAAACCAGCCTGCTGGGGTAAAGGGGTTTTCAGCAAGTTCCCATTCTGAACCTAAATTCTTCACTCTTACTCAAGAGTCAAGTGTGAAATATTAGGTTGCCTAAGGTGTGATAGACTAGCTTCTTTTTCCTTCATTAGTAACTATAGCATTTTTCACTATTGTGGTGTGCAAGATCTGTTTCCCTGTCCATGTAAGAATTTTGGTGTGGGTGAGATATCTTCTTATAGATCACTATTGGCTCACAAATGGCAAGCATCATTTTGACTAGGCCTGAAAGTCACCCCAAAAGCTTTAATAGAAAATTGGGTTTTAACCAAAAGAAGAATTTCAGAGAGTGCCTACTATCTTCCCTTCCCCTCCCCCCCCCACTTTCCCATTTTCAGCTGGCTAGATTCAGATCATTCTGTTTTTTTGACAAATATAAAATTTTCTGCTAGGGGTATGTTGTTGTATCCTATGCTGTCACTCTTAGAGGTATTAGAGCTGGATTTGTAGAGTTCATGTCAGCAGCTATCTCAAGGTAGCAAAGAGCTCCCGTAATGTGGCCATAAGCTTCAGCAGTTAGGACGTCTGTCTCGTCTTCTCTTCATCAAGACTTACGAGCCTTTTCTCTTCTGAATAAATACAGGTATTTAAAATATGTGTGTGGTAAAGCTATTCTTGTTCTCTGGTCTTTTCTTGAGGTTTGATGCTGAATGAAAAATGGGCAGCTCTCTCGAAATAATACATCATAATGGTTGCTTTGCTGCAGAGGGATTTGTGAATTGTATGCCTGTGGTTACTGGGTTTTAACAAAGTCAGTCTCTCTGGGACCAGCTTTCTTACAGTAAGCATAACGGGCACTTGTGACACAAGCATAACTTATGACAGCAGCAAGAACCTGCAATAGTATATGAGATCATGTGCTGTGACCTACCTTTGAAATTACGTCAGATGTGGACTCAGCTCTAAAATATTCAGCTTACAGTGGTCATACCTTCTACTTGGCCCCTATGGCATTACAGGAGAGAGACAGGTGTAGCATGTCTTCCATACTGCAGCTTAATTTAATATATAATTTATGCATTTAAGAGCAGTTGACTACCTCACAGACTCTGTAAGTAGGATGGAAATGGTTGCTAAGTAGGATGGAAATGGTTGCTGCTTGTTATTTGGAGTCTCTCCCATGAGCAAAGGACAAGATGACACTAATTAAGAAACCTTGTTAAGGTACTAGCTAAGTTGAGGGAACCATATTGGTCCTAACCCAGATCCCACCAAGGACTACTAGAACCTAGGACTACTATCACCCCAGGGAAAGTTGTCTGGTCACTCCACTTTCCTCGGTGATCTTCTGTGATATTAAGACACTGATTTTCCTTCTGAATCTTTTCTGCCACAAGATCATTGCCTGTTAATTATGAAATGATTTGGGTGTATTCCTGGAAATTCTTCAGACTCCTGGAAAAAATGTCGCTGTATGGAATATTTCCAAAGCTTTCATTTCCCCAGGGACTGCAAAAAGATAATTTAATAAGAAGCATAAAAATATTGTGCTTTCCTTTTCAATCTAATTCTTTTTTGTTGTTATTTTTAGTTTGGTTTTGGTTGTTTTTTGTTGTTTTTGTTTTTAGTTCTGGCTCTCTCAACACACATAGAAATAATTGTCAGAGTTTATTCTGTTCTTGAGCACAGGGATGAGGTGATCTTTTAAACAACCTTCTCACCAAATTTTCTATGATTCAGTGTTTTACAGTGTTTTGTAACACTGTGGTTCCCCCAAAAGATCCCAACTTCTGTTACGTTTTAAATAATATTTGGTATATGTCATCTGTATTACTGCCATGTCGTCTATTTTAATAAGCTCTTTGTAGTAATGGTTTCCTGAACATCTCAACCTTTCTCTTAAGAAGTTTGAACATTAAAAGAGTAGGTTTTAAGAATTTTAAGTTTTGGAGATGAAAAAAAATATTGAAATAAGTATGCTAAACCCTGATGTGTGAGAAGACTTAGGAAAGTGTAATTCATATTATATATGCTACCTGAGCTGTTTGATGTGATAATGGCCTCTGGCATATCTTAGAGCAGCCTTTAAGCTACTTCCAGTGCGTTATTCCCAGGTTGCTGCAGCCAGTGGGTACCCAGCTGCAGACCTTCTCAGCAGTGGCTCTGTCATGTCACACCAGCTGTATTCCCCTCTCTGACCACGCTGTCATTTTTGAGGGCACACCCACAAGATGTGGCCAGAGATCACTTTTCTTTCCAATTTTTAACTGACTTGCTAAGAGAAGAAGGAAAAAAAGCTGGGAAAAAAAACCAACAAAAAACAAAAAAACAAGCCAAGAGCCCAAACGCTTAATCTTTTCACTTCCCGTAGCACCATATATTTAAAACATCATTAGTTATATTCAATTGGGCCTTTTCCAATATCACTCACAGAAAATGGAAAGTCTCCAGCTAACTTCACTAGATTTTGGCTTGAGGCCTGATACTGAAAAGTGGACTGAGCGTCTGCCTGAGCACCACTCAACAATGCTTTAGAAAAGGCAGCCTGGACTTCAAACAGGGCTGTATCTAACGTTGCATCTACTCTAAAGAGATGGGAAGCTGATCTACCAATGAGACAAGTCAGATCCTCAACTGGATTCTGAAGCATTTGTTGATTTTTTAGCTTCTTTCCTTTTTGCATGGAATGTGTTGTTTGAAAATTGAAAACTTCGTAGGAAATCCTTTCAAAAAGAACTTGGTTTTGGTATGTTCACCCATAAAACAACAAATTATGAAATATGCAGACAGTTTTAAGTCTTGGTGAATGACCCTCCAAAGCTTTAGAATTTGGATTTCATTTTGTTAAACTTCCAAAATCTGTAGGCTGACCGGAGACTTCCAGTGCTATGATGAAGCTGCAAATCTGTTCCAGTTGTATTTTTGTGTGAGCAACTTGTATGAACTGTCTGAAGCGCCCTAATTCTGAAATCAGTTAAATACCTTCACTGAATCTTAGGAAAATAAATGCTTTTGGCTAACTGGAACTTTGGAGCATTCCCCAAGTGTACGTTGGTGAAGAATCAGATAGGAAAGAGTTAACGAGTCAAATCTGAGTTTTCTTTCCAGAGTGGTTACTGCCTTAGATTATATATGGTAAAACAATTAAAAGTCAGTAGTATACAACAGATTGCTGTGTCCTCCAGAAGAGGAATAGGTTCACTTTTTATAAATGATATGAAAGGAATTGAGTCCTCAGCTTGTTATTCGTGTTACCTGTGGTCTTGCATGTTTAAGCAGTTCTGCTGCTTTGGTTAGCAGGGATACAGATCCTACTGCTCCTTACAAGGCTTCATTTGCAGTTCTGCAATATAGCAAGCAACCTTTAATACAACCCTTCTTTTTCTATCTTACTCCTGAATCTTTTGTGGAAAGAGCCAAAGATTTCCCCGAAAGGAAAAGAATTTTTACCCTTTACCCTTTCTTTGGAAGGAGATAAAAATGAAATCTAAGTGGAGGAAAGTTTTATTGAAAGGGTGAGTAAGAAAGAAAAAGACTCATATTGTTTGGATCAAGATATTAGTATGTGAGATCCGGTTTCACATAGACTTCAAAAACAAACAAAGACAACTCCTTCTGAGCCTCTGGCAATGTGACTGGCTCTGTAAGATCAGAGCTCAAATTTACATGGATCTGTATTAGTTCAGGTATGAAGAGTTTCATTTTGCTGATCTTTTGAAGCAAATTCCACATAGCAGCACAAGAAAGGGCTGCCACATCGGATTTGACACCCTCCAACTGTGCCTTATGCCAATGTTTTCGTTGGTTCCCTCCTTACAGAATAGCTCTTTGCCAGTTTTCTGAGGAATCCGTCCTTTCTTTCTTTTTCTCTTTCTTTCTTCCTTCCTTCCTTTCATTTTTCTTTCTTTTTTTTCCCCTATTTGAAAATGGTATAGTTTGGGATTGTTAAGCTATGTATAGAATAGCCATGAAGTAGAGGGAACTGAAGAGCTGGCTTGCAAAAACCCTCTACTTTTTTTTGAAAAATAACCCTACTGGAAAGTGATCTGTTTTTTTCCTTTGGTCTGTAAATAGTTCTCATTTTCTGTGCATTTATTGACAGGATATAAGTTTCCAAATTTCTATGTCCTGCACATCTGAAGTGTAAAATAAATTGAACCTTGCTCAGTCCCTGGGATTACACTGCTTCTCAGTCTCTTCTATGCTGTGCTCTTGCGCGAACCACCTTCTCCCCAGTTATTTCAAGCTTCTTCGCACTAGCTTCAGGCTTCTTACGCTCTGGTCATAAACTGGATCAGAGGCTTGTAGCTGCGTGCTCAAAACCTGTAAGAGAATCTCCTCTTTAAAAAAAACTGTAGAAAGTATCACTGGGTACAAAAATTCCCATATAGCTCTATATATGAATTAAGCTATGGCAACACAAAATGCAGTGGAAGGCAGCTAAAGCAGGGGCAAACCGCACAGCATAATCTTTGGTGCCTCCAACTGCGTTGTTACTAGCCAGCTCCTTGATCCCCGCGTCCAGTCCTTACAGTACTGCATTGCTTACACATTCACTTACTCTTAGCAGACTGGTGTACAAACAACCAAAATGTGACTTGATGTATTTAGCAAATTCAATTACCGTTAAAATAACACAGCGAAGGCAACATAGAGCTCTCCCTGTATTGCCGCTGCTGCTCAAAAGCTGCTCTGAGCAAACGGCAGTAATTGACAGCTCCTATATTATGCTCTATGTGCTATACTAGGCTCTTAACAAGCTTATCTTTTATAAGATGGATGATGTTCATGCTATACATTCCCTGAATTCTGCAGCCATGTAAGGAGTAGCATTTAGTTTGCAGGCATGACACACTAAATCAGGCTTAACATTTTTCAAACTTTTTTTTTTGTTTTTTTTCGACGGCCCTGCCGCACAAGTACCCCCCTCAGTAGGTGGGAACCGGTTTGTGATCTAAGGGTTGCAAAGAGAAACAAACAGGATGACTTCATGGAATTCAATACAGACTATTCCTACCTCCCACAAATGGCTGGTAAAATAGCCACGCTTAAGACATGAACATCCCGACTTAAGAGGGGAGCTCTTAATGATTTAAAGTTTGTTTTTTTTGTTTTTTGTTTTTAACACACTGTTGGTTCTGATTTCTTCCTTCTTAAGGCTTTGAAGTTGGAGTCCATTTAGAAATTCTCTGCAAATTTTAGAAATAACATTTCTGTGAAAATGTAGCACAAAATCTGGTGGCATATGGTTGTATTTAGGTGACTAATACTCACTTGGGGCCACCTTCTTAATTTATTGTTGGCTTCACCATTCATGAGTAATGCATCCACTCTTAGCTCATGCCAATAAAGCTTTATGCCACCGCACATATAATATTTCATTACATGTATTGCCTTCCCCATTGCCATGGCATTTATGTGGTTTGTGTTAACAAATAATCACTGAAATGAATAGCTCAGTAAAATTATATAACCTGTAATTAGCCTTAGCAATTAAAAAGCCTAACAGCGGACTTTATAAGGCCAAGACTCCACAGATACCATTATCTCAATGAGCTTGTTTTCAGATCTCAATAATAGTATGTAAACACATCCTGCAATGAAAATAGTTGTTCTGTCTTTTAAGAAGATGCTCTTTAAAAACAGGTCTTGGGGAGAGGGTTTTTTGTTTTTTGCTTTTTTTTTTTTTTTTTGAAAGGAGATATCTGATTAGTTGAACCGTAAAAAAATATTTACTCTTGTTTTGGTAAATCATGAATCCTGCCAATGTCATATTTACTATAAATCACTCTAGATTTTGGGTAGCAGTATAAACAATGCCATGAAACACTCCAGCACCTCCTTTCCTCCACGTCTTGGATTTGGTTGCTTTCAACAAAAACTTCTCCAGGCTCTTTTAAGTGAGTTTTACATATGGGAGAGTCTCATATTCCCCTGAGACTTGGCTGTCAAATTTTTTACAGATGATGTAAACTGGCACATCATCGTGTTCCTGGGATGGGGATGAAGGAAAAAATAGTTCTTTTGTTTTTGGGGGGGAGGGGAAGGGACTTGCAGGTCAACACTGGGAGACGAGCATTCTCCAGCATGTAAACTCAAGAATCGGATCATAGACCAAGATAAGAGAAATGGGAGCTATTTTTAGTGGGAACAGTTTCGTAAGGGGAGGAAAGAGATATTCAAGATGATAATGAGAAGAAATTCCCCTGTCCCACACATGCAGTCTGCTCTTGCCATGGCTCCATGAGTTCACCTTATATAAGCATCACTTGTGATGGGGTCACAAATTTATACTTTCAGTTGACTGGAAGCTGAAGGTCATGTGAAGAACTCTCTTGAGGATCTGACAAAATATTTTAGACAGAAGACATCATTTTTTAATTCTTCAAAAGACAAGTTAAATGTATTCATTGCATAAGAAATCTATAATTTAACAGCAGCTGTGCAGCAGCCTTTCCACGCTATAGTGCAGTCTACTATATTGATGATTTCAAATATTTATACCATCATCCCACATTCATGAAAAATATTTAAATTAAACATGCATAGGAACAGATGCCATTCTGTTCTGGCAAGAAAACCTAGTCATAAACTTCTGCTTATGAAATGTTATTTCACTTGACCCCTATCATTTTAGGAAGTCATGAAAATTAAACTGGTAAAGGAGAAATTTTCTCTTCTTTCAGTCAAACCTTTCAGTGGGTATGTGAAGACAAGATGCTCCAGTTAATGGCAGGGCACAGTTTGATTTGAGAAGGTGAGGCTCACTGCTTAAACTACTATTGCAAGAGTTAGTGCCCAGTTAAAAGTTTTGTTGCTTGCGTAGAAGACCTTGCTAAAGAAGCTTTCTAAACGAAATGACAAGTATTTAATTTTTAGTCGTCAGTGCTTCTATTAATTTTTAGAGATGATCTAAAATAAGTAGGCTCATTTTTGTACTAAGATGTACAAATTTACCATTGTTGTTGCTATATGAAACAAATCCAGAGAGACGCTGTTTCTTACTAATTCTAACTATGCTTTGTTACGAAAAAGGGAAGAGGGAAGGGAAATGTCATGCAAAGACTGCAGGCTGTGGACGTAATCAGCTCGACTCTGTTCACGTTAAGAATTTACATCTCTCTGCATGTAGTCCATATCAGACTACATATGCATTTGACTAAAATATCTGTAGTAAGGACTGAACAAACAATTGATTCTGTCTATTGTGTCTAATCCATCTTGGCATTTATACAATCCTTTCAATCCTGTTATCTGATACAAGTTAGAAAAATAAGCGGGTAATTTCATGGTTCTCCACTTCTAATAGATCCTGCTTGAGATGTTAGTCTTGGATTTTCTTCTTCTTTTGGCCTTGTATTTTAGCCGTGTTAACAGATTTTATCACTTACGTCCTCCCCTCCCCAGCTGAGGTAAAAAATTGTGGAACTTAATGACACTTCAATAATATAAGGTGTGCTTTTGTCACCTTAGTCCTGCTGTTTTTGTTTGTAAAAGTTAAGGAGAAAGGGGGATTTGGGATTATATGCTATCTTTTTTTTTTCTCTCTCTCTACACAATATTTGTCCGGGAAATCAGATTTGGACTGATGGAAAAGTTTGATCATTGCAGAAGTTGAAGCAATCACATAATACTGAGCAGTGACAATGAACACATTGTAAAAAGCATGATGCTGCTACATAAACCAGTCCAGAGCACACCCAAAATTCTGCCATGGTTTAAATGACCGTCCCACGAGGAAAAGTCTTTTCTGCTTAGGACGGTATATGAAAGAGGGTTTGTTAGCCTTATTGGGAGACTGCTGTGGTATGAGCTAAGGATCGCAACATTTTGGCCTGAAAACATTGACAAAAAATTATATCAGAAATAAAAATTGGATAAACAAATGTGTGTACCTGAGAGCATGAGGTATAGTAGATTCCCCAGTTGACAGAAAAACAAATAAATTGAAAGACCCAGCATGAATTAATGAACCTTCAGCCTGCTAGATGGGGACAATTTGGCTCATTCCCCTGAATATATGGTACAGTTTCTGGTAGCTCTTTCCTCCCTTGTTTTTATTTTTATGGTATTAGATAAGACATGACATTTAAATCAGCCAAGAATAGCAAGAGCTCAGTGTTAGAAAGTTGTCAAATACCCTCTCCAAAGAGTTTTCTGTGAAATGGCAGGAGCAAGGTTGAAGGGCACAGGGCTGACTGGTGGTGTGACAAGAAGGTACCTTTTTTTTTTTTTTTAATATCCTCAAAGCAGTGTACAAACACTGTTCCTTTCATTACCTCTGTCATTACCTTTAAACTTGATACTGTGCTGGTTAGAGCCAGAAGTAACAGCCATGTAAAGCAAACCAAGGTGCATGAAGTAGACTATGCAGACAGATGCTAAGCTGTGCTACTATAGTGTCCTCACTTCTCTGCTCATTTTGTCTCTGTCCTCAAAAGTCTGCAAAAACAATTCTTCTCTTGGTTGTTTGGGAATGGAAGGTTTGTCAAGTGAGGAAGAAATAGGAACAAGACTTAACTGACCTAGGTTTAAATCTCAACTCACACACTGGGTTCTAGTATGAGATTTTGTGCAAGATGTTTAACTCTGATTTTCAGAAATAGGCAAATGTTCACCAGCTCACCGGGAGCTGAGATTAAAAAACAAAACAAAACAAAAACTATTCTTGATAGCAGATATACAGTAATGAAAGAATTACCCAGATAGACATATTTGGTTTATACTCATTGCCTACTTAAGAATTTAATATTCCTTGAAGTATTTTTGATGTCTTTGTATTTATAGTTATAGTGTATGTTTAAAATAGATATTATCAAAGCTCTGGGGTTGTATTCCTGTTCTTTTCACATCTTCTTTTCTCTGCTACTTACTTCCTATCTAAACCACCCCTCCAAAATTTCCGGTGTTGTGAAAGCTGGCAGGATGTCACAACAGAAAAATGAGTGTAGTGCATCCCAAAGACCTTTCCAATAACACCCTCAAGCATTTCAGAGGGACAAAACAGTCAATGATTAAAGAATTTAAAGAAATAAAAAACAAGTACAGAGAAATATGCCCTAGAGAAATATTAACTTGAATCTCTGCAAATGCAGTATAATTTACAAAACAGATTTAGCAAAATATTTACTATAATAAGCTATGCTCTTAGTAGGGGCAAAGAAAGCAGATCCGATTTTCTGTGTATTACTATTGGAATATATATTTTGTGCATCTTCACTCTGTTATTTTAATATAGCCACTCTGGCATATCATTAATGTAGATTCTTTGAATTTAAGCCGTGAGTGGATTGGTTGGACTGAATATTTATGGAAGGTCCTAGACTGATAGTCTTAAAAGCCTATAAACCTCTGTTTATGTATAGTTTACACACAGTACAATTACAGCACAGGCACGGGCAATGCAGCAATCCCCTCATCAGAAAATACCATGGTTAAGGGAATGGGTTGCTCGGGTTCCTTGGCCAGCCATGGTCTCTCCAAAAAGTGTCAAAGGGTGACTTGTTAAAGGCCTCTGAATGATAGACAGGACCTGTTTTGGACCCTCCTAAGTACTTGTAAGCAAACCAGTTGTGGGAAAATGCTGTTCATATGCAGATAGTATCTTCATAGCTATTTGCCTCAATGGAAATTAATAAGCTATCATAACTATTAAGGGTAAGTAGACTACGTGAATATATGTGCTCTCAGTCATGTCAATGCCAATCTGGAATAATTGCATTGGTTATGACAGAGTGGCTACAGGTTTAAAGAAATGTAGCTGAGGAAAGAATTGGCTTTATCTCTGCTCTTTTGATAACTGGTATTTTACTAATATAATGTGTACACACCAATATCCTGTGAAATTCCTGCACGTCACCAGCGGTTTTTATTCATGCCCATTAAAATGCATTACAGTGTGGAGGTTGCTGAAATGTAAATTAAAGGCTACGGCGCTCGTAGTTTAACAGCTGCCATGTAGATTGACAGCCTTTGTGCGCCCAGCTGGCAGTGTCAGGTTAGTGGGTCTCTAGTCACAACATTAATCAGCTTTATTAGTGCCACTAATACCAATTTGTAAGCAGACTGCAAGGATCAGACGGCCCAGCTGTCAGGCACTGCACATAGATTATTACAGGATTTCATTTTATTGTTTAAGATTGGAATTATAATTTAATTAGGGAATTTAACTATTTTTTACACCTGCTGAAAGCTAGCAGAGATTTAATAAAAAATGTTAACTTCTTTACCCCCCTGTTCCACCGTCTTTTCTACTCTCCTGTTCCCCATCCTCTTCCCCGCCTCCACCCTCGCACGCACAGGAGAGAAAATGAATTCCCTTCACAAAACCTGTTGTAGCATATCACCAACTGAGCTGAAGAACTTCTTACATTGCAGCAACAGCTCACACTGTGCTAGTCAAGATTTCCAACTGATTTCAACAGATTTTCCTTACTACCTTAATGTGATATAGCCAGTAAATTGAAGGACCGAGGAATACAGAGATTGTGTTAAAAATTTGCCCAAAAACCCTGCTACTTGCCTTTATGGCTCCTAATTTCTTCATATTAATTACTTTTCTCAATCAAAGATGTCCCTAAAATGTGTCTGTAGGCTGCACATATCTCAGGACTCTACTAAATAGGGTCATGTTATACAGTAAATTCTAATTCAAGAAAAACACAGCAAGTTTGAATACATGGAGATCTCTTATATCTTCTTCATTTTTTGGTGTGGGACCTCTTGTCCTTATTACATTACACATCAGTTTCAACACAGTTTTAATTAATGATTTTAAATTAGGCTAAGAGGATATTAGCTTGCAAAGCCTAGCGATGAAGAATGGATGTTGTGGCTCAGACACAACCTTCCAAAATCTCTGCAGCTCACATCTTATAACACTTTCATGTCGGCCTTACAGATTACATTTCCTGCAACACTAAAGCAGCTTTTCTAGTGGGTCAGAAACATGATAGGTTTATCCTTCAGCGTGGCCTGAACATAAAACCGAACAGGGAAAAAATGCCCTTAGCACCTACTTAATACATTGAAACAGGGGAATGTAAAGATGAAATTACAGGCACTTATGTGACTTATGCCACAGAAATTTCTGAGGAGTGTTGCATAGCCTTTCCGACGCCTCCAAAAGACAGGGAATAGGAATACAAACCGAGAGGTCTTTCTGCCATGTAGTCTCTTATCTGGACCTGCTGTGCCAACCATGTGGTAGGGTACCGCTCCGCGAAGCGTGGCCCTACCAGCTTCACCACAGGAGTGGGGAAGCTCTGCAGGTGGGACAGGCATTATTCAGCCTGCTTTAAAAAGTAGCTGGAGGACAGAAGAGCATTGGGATATCCGAGCTTTCAAAGCAGAGCTGCAGTCCTGGCCGTGTCTGTGTTGGTAACCAGGGGAAGCGACCTGCCAGCAGTCAAAATGAGCCCCGTGCCCAGCCATGCTGGAGCTGCCTGTTGGACCCAGAGAGGGCCTTGACCCATCTGCTAGGAGCTGCTGAGCTGCTGTGTGTGGGACACAACCCAGTTTTTGACTTTTCCAGTTTACAAGAAAAGACTTTTCTGGGAAATGTTCGTATTAACGGTCAATTTGCCAGGTGTCTTATACATATGGGCTGTCCTTTGTGATATGGTGAGTCCAGTGTCCCACATGAAAATCTAATGGGACATGCTATTTCGTGTTCTGTCCAACTTCTACACATCCCAAAAAGCAGCCAGCACTGAAGCACAGATGAAGTGCCTATATGTAGCTGTTATGCACAGGTACAGCAAAGCTATATTAGAGGCTCAGCACATCTGATATTGCCCTTCCTGGGCATGCACAGAAATACAGTTTTTGTTTAGGAAGGTTCTGGATTTTAACAGATCAATCCTGACAACCAAAGTAGCAGATAAAGCATAATCCTGTACCTTTCAGTCCAAGTGCCTTGAGTCTGAAGAAATTCAGAAGAAAAATGGGATGTGTTTTAAAATTCAGTTGACATCTTTTAGCTGATGGTTTTGATTTGTAAGGAGATGTACTGAAATTTTGGACAATTTTTAGATGCAGAGTAGAAGGCCCAGGTAACAGGTATAATACAAATACAGAGAGTAATTTGTAAAGGTGTTGCTCTTGCCTAAGGACTACTGAGGTCATTGATAAAGTTTTTTTTTTTTGCTTGTGATTAACACTTCCCTGAGATACAGCTGAAAGATGACTAAGAAAGAATAAATTGGATCCTTTATTTTACTCCAAGAAACTCTTTTGACAAAGGCAAAAAAAAGCCAACAGAGGTCCTGCTATTTCAGCAAGGAAATTACCAATGCACTACACTTCCGAGCACTGAGAATATTTGAAGCTAAGTGGAATTAGCGTGTTTTACACTAAAATGCAAGATCTGTTAAGAATGAGCTATATCTGCATTTTTAACCCACATATGTATAGAGAGATTTAGCTTGTAACAGCTAAATTTAAAAGATATATTCATAATTTATCATTGAGAAATGTAAGAGTTGATGAAGTTCACATACATTATTTGTATCGGTAACTTATCATGAAGGTATCAAAGTTTTCAAGTAGCTCAATAGTATGGTTGAGACTGTAGATTCAAAAATACCTGACAGGCTTCTCACCAGACCGTCCAGACAGCAAACTTTCATAAAGACTCTCTTTATTCCTCCATTATTTTTACCCAAACTTTTGTAAACTGTGTCACTAAACCTATTCCATCCTGGTGCAACACATGCAGTCTAAGGCAACTAAACAGCAGCAAAAAGGTTAGATGTTAGGAAGAAACTTTCTACTGGTAAGAATAATCAAGTCTGCTTGGGGATATTAGGTGGTCTCCAATATTGGAAGGCTTTATGAACATGTTTAGCAAGCATCTGTCAGGATTGATGCAAGTATTGCTGATCTTGCATTTGGGCAGAAAGGTGAGCTAGATTTCCTTATTATTCTATAAAATTTGATTCTATAAAATCTGCAACATAATGCCATGAGCTAGTGGTGGGCCTTGCCTAGCTGATATCATCAACAAGTGCTGCTCAGTGGAAAATCGAGCGACTCAGGTTGTCTCTAGGCTGAGAAGCGAGCGTACTGCCTGGCATGCCCTGGAGACCTGATCCACTCGACATCTGGCTAGTCCCGGCCCCGCTGCAACTTGTTTGTCCAAGTTTCCTTCTCACAGAAGCTCTCAGGGGGAGAATCAGTGCATCTCCACGTCTTGCATCCAGCAAGGAGGCGGAAGGTATCTGGAGGGCATGCTCAGCTCGGTAAGTTTTAGGAGACACTTCAGAAGAGCATCCTCATGGGCAAAGCTGGAGACTGAACTGTGGGTCCTGCTATGACTACAGTGGAGGAGATGGCCCATGAGTGTAGAAATATCACTGTAATCATTACTGGAATAGTGGATAATAAATTGCTTCAAAATTGTAAGGGATCACAAGCAAGTACACTTCTAGCAGTAGAAATGCAGGATTCAGAAACCTGAAATTATTCAAGAATTTTACCCTATTAGGCTTGCACAGCTTTTCTGTAAGCCGGTCAGGCCAAATAAAAGGTCACCAGATCTCAGAAAATTCCCCTGGTTAAAGTATGTATCTGCCAAGTCTTCTTTTGAATTTAAGTATTTACAGATAAAGTTCTCAAACCCCAAAGCTTGTTCTAAAATAAACGTTTAGGTCATTGTGTGTGTGTGTGTGTGTTCAATATTTAATGGACTCAAATATTTTATAGAAATGTTACAGAAACAGAGGAAAGTTACTAGAATACATATGTTCTTTTTGTAATATCTCCTAGAAATTTTCTGTTTTTATTAACCTTATAGAAACTCAGATAAGCTCACCATTTTAATTAAATGTAAACAATTTTGTAATAACAGCCCTGATGTCTTTTCCCAAAGAATGATCCTAGAGGCCCAGTGCACTTAGAAATACCAAGAAGTTGTATTACAACCTGCTGAGACACTGCTGTACTGTCAAAATGATGTGGCAGTGAGCAGATTTTGAAGACAGTCCTAACCAATGTTTTGAGTCATGGTCAGCTTTAAAAATGTATTGTTTCCTTCCAGCATTATTAGTTTTTCATCTCCGTGTAAAGGGTAAATTTTCCAAGGTCTAGACATTTAATTCAAAATTTTATACTTGTTAATTCTGAATTCAGTAGGCATGAATAGAACAGAGACGTTATGATTAATCTGAATTTGCTATTTTTATGGGATGATGGTTCTGACTCTCTCAGGTGCATTGAGGAGTCTCAGACTCTGTGCAGTAGGAGTCTGCATTTTCTTTAACCATAGTTTGTAAAAGTTACGAGCATGCCCAGTGTGAGCTCCTCTGGAGCGAGGCAGAGTGAAAATCATTGGTCAGCAGCAGAGGTAGAAGTTAGAAGTTAATCTGTTTCTGTTAATACCAGGCAGAGGCCATCCTGCAGACCTTGCATGAGCGCTGCAGCTGACGAGTGCAGGCTGGCTTTGTAGGCACATCTTGCGCTGTGCTTCCATGCACGGCTTTCAGTATGGGGGGGGTGAAGAGTTAATACACAGTTACCCTCATACCGTGTACTGGGCTTTTTGTGAGTGAGAAGTTGGTCCTTTCCGGAGTCTGAATTTGACTCCTCGTAGCATGTATTGGGCTTTTTGTGAGTGAGGAGTTGGTCCTTTCTGGAGCTTGAATTTGACTATTGCTTTTGCTCTCGCAATGCTCTATTGCCCTTTCTTCGACTTGCTTCCTTTGGGCCATTCAGTAGTTATATTAACAAGCATACTTATCATCAACTAAGAAATATGTCTATGCATCTCTGCCAGAAACTGAGAGGGGGATCAGTTATGTAAATTATGTAATAACATGTATTATACATTATGTACTTAGCAGTAGTAGTTGAAGCAGTTCTTGATTTGCTAACCAACGAGGGAGGGGAGTTGAGGGAGTGGAGAGATTTGTTCATTGAGACCAGGAAGGAGAAAGAAATGTTCCCTTTTCTTTTTCTGGAGTTTCACAACTGACAGATGCTTTTGCCTCTGTGGCAGCCTATTACAGTAGAATTAAGTGTCAACCAAACAAGCAGCACCAAGGCTCCCTGCTCCATAAATGGGTGGCCAGTCCCTTTGACAGACAGGTCTTGGTGCTTTTGCTCTTTGAGACTTGCTGAAGAGCCACAACAGAAACCTCTAAAGAGCAGGAGAGACCCAGGTTGCTGTAACAGCTCCTGCAATGGGAGGGCTGGAGGGCAAAGTGCATCTCTCTGCTGTCGGCACATGGGGAGGCTGAGGGGAAGAAGGTCTCAGGGAGCAGTAAACCAGTGTGAGGAGAGGGACTACTTTTGTTTGCTATTTTCAGATGTTTCTGCATCTGCAAAAGGAAATCTTTTCTCTAAGTAAGGTGAGTTCAGTCTTTTGTGAAAATCATGGTGGGCGAAAGGAAACTTAGTTGGGGAAAAACTGCTGCAGAAAGAGTATCCATACTCTGGAGAGGAATGAAAGTCAGCAGAGAGGTGGAAGAGAGCTAGGATAATTTTGCTATCTGTTGTTCGACATCAAAATCCTGATCTGTGGAGTCCCTTTGGTTCCGGGGATCCCCGTGGTAGATGGTGTGCCTGTTATTGGACCGAGCTCAAGAAGGTGATAGCGCTTGCTAAGGTGTGTGGGGGGGTGAGAGGTCTCCTGAAGTAGGTCATATCTCTGAGTCAGGACGGGCTAAGCATCACCACCGAGATCCTTTCTTGTGGACAGTGTGCACAGACTGAGATTATTTTAGAGAAAAAAAAAGTTACCTAGGGAGCTAGCACTCTAGTCAGGTTTGTTTCAAACGTCGGCTGCTTAGTGTGTTGCTACACTTGAGCTCGGTCTGCAATAACTGGCATTTATCAAGGCAATCTGTGTATTTTTTTTAACATCTCATTTATGGCAGTTTTAAGTTCTTTACATTGGACTGTAGAAAATCCTCTTACAGATTCAGAAATGATCCCCCATATATTTATATAAACAAAGCTTAGGAATGGGAAATCTGAATTGTTAATTACTTGTGCTGTTTTCTCCATGGAAATATCAAGCAGCTTTCCTTTGAGAGGGTAAAATACGCTCTTTGCACTCCATACAAAAAGGTTTTCTTTGTTACACCTGCCAGCATGAAAAAGGATTAATTTTAACAGAGCTTAACCTAGCCATCTAGGGGAAACCATTTAAATGACTCCATGTCTTGGTTGCTTTTAATGGCACTGCTCTGGTGACTTCATTTAGTTTTACAAAATATAAGAGAATTTTTTGACCTATGCATGCCTCTCAAGTTTGCTGTTTTTCTTTGATGTTGAGTTCATCAGGGAAAGCAAGTAAAAAGTTACAAATGTGCCTTATTTACCGTTACTTCATTTTATAAAGCAATGTATCCTAATCTTGTGATGAGGTTTGGCAAACATATTTTGCAGAAGGCTTTTGTACTGCATTATATAGTAAGTTAAAAAAAGGTTCAATATTATTTCTTGATCAGATTATTATCGTTTTCTTCTTTTTAAGGTATTTTAAAATGAACCTGTCCTTTGTGGAAAATGCAAGCCCAGAATTTCTGCCCAAACGGACACTGTTGGAAAGTAAAATGTTAATTAAAGCAGGAGTTTAATGGTAGATATATAGTGGCCTTTTATTATCTTAACACTTTCAGTAGTCATTAGCTTAAGCAAAGGGAAATGCAGAGTGCCTCAATGAGTGCTACAACATCATACATCCAAGTTAAATAAAACTGCTCGTCATCAGTGCAGATGGATGATTGCGTAGAGGTAGAAACTCTCTAAGGCAATCCTTCGTAAACCTGCACACTGTGTTTTCTGTAAAAAGGGCTGGTGTGGAGCTGTTCACTCACGCAAGGCCCTGGGGACACTAATCGTGTGTGTCTGTGACACAGGTACAGGACCACAACTAAGAAAACTGTAGGACCCTTAGCCTTTTCACTTTTTGTCGTTTTACTGCCTTTAACATGTTAGTGAAGTTAGCAGCATATGTAGTGGGTTTTAGGTTTAACCTCTGAGAACAGATCTTTGGAAAAAGTTTGTAAATGAGCGATACCAGGTATTGATCATAAAAACAGAGACAAATGTGGGCTCAGGTAGTTCCTCTGTACTGAAGGTAGGGTAAGCAAGCCTCCCTTAAATCATCCCTCTTGCCTACTTGCCTACTAGAACAAAACACATCAAATTCAACAAAATAAGTGTTTCCTGCTGGGAATTATTCAAACTTCTTGGATTATCTGAAATTTCTTAAGTACAATAGTCCTGTTTAATTGCTCACATAATCTGATATTTGAATTGTACTGCTGCAAACTGTATTTGGCAAGAAAAACAGAACTGTGAAGGGTGTTTCTGCTATTGCTTTCTGCTTGGTATCCTTCTTGCTCTCTTCTTTTTTTTGCTGTTAGCAGTAGTAATGAATAGCTTATTTAAGATTTGCTTTAAACTATTTATAATGAATAACCTCACTAAGCTGAAAAGTAAATTTGTACAAAGGCCCAGGTGACATTAGCTTCTGCAAATATACTGGAACAGATCAGTGAACAGGAAGTAATTAAATCATTTAAGGGAAACAAGTCTCTCAATTTAATGCAACGAACAAAAAGTTCCCTGTTTCACATTGAACTTGTTGTTAAGAAATATTTTATACCATAGAATATCCTCACTGAATCTAAAATTTAATCAAATTTTGATACATTTGGATCTATCTGGTTCATGTATGCAAAATCTCTTGAATGTAATGAAACATGTTACTTTAAAATGAAGTTTCCTAAAGTACATAAATTTTAATTAAGTTTAAATTTCAAAAATACAGTTTCTAGAACTGGTTATGTACTTGTACAGCTAGCAAACTATTTGGAATCTTATTTTTATATTTCCTAAATATATATTCACAAACAAAACATTATTTATAGAGTAAATATTTCCAAGAGAAATAGAAAATTGGAATTTGCATTTTTTGAAGGAGTAAATCTTCATATATGTGGTATGTGATATGTCCTTCCTCTTAAAGAATGATTGAATCCTATGCTTTCTTTACTTCCAATAACAGATGTAAATTCTTTCTTTTTCCCTTTTAGTTCTGTAAAAGTTAAGACAGAGCAACTTAGGAAAACTAGTCCTCTGGTCACAGACCATAGTGACTTAGGTGCTATTTGAAAGAAACTCAGGACAACCTTTGTGAAGTTGTTCAGTCTCAGTAGTTGCACGCATTGCAGCCACGGGCTGATGGACACTCGTGCACCAGAGGTGTTTCACAGACACCAGTTGTGTGACTGTAGGACGAGACACTTCAGTTTTTGAAACCTCAAGACTTTACAAAATCCTCCTCTGTGTTAGCATGTGTGCTAACAAGTGACCTGAAGGACCTCTTCCTCACTGTGCTAGGCTTCGCAAAGCTGCTCTAGAATACGGTTATTAGGAAAACAGTTGCCCCAGATGTGTTATTTATAAATTTGGATAACCCTTGCAGCAGAACTTTCTTTTCAGCAGGAGGTTTCTGAAGCCTGGAAAGCACACGCCAATCTAAATGACAAACCCTAAGCGTCCAAAGTGGTACTTGGGTTTAATTTAGAGGAAGCCCCTTGCAAATGGGTTACGTCAATCAATAAGGAGAAAGCTATACTGTGCTGAATTAAGATCTGCTTGGAATGGATCACTGAGTGCAAATTATCCATTGCCCAAGAGTAGCAGTATTAGTGGAAGATGCCATTTTTCCTGTGTAGCTATGCTGCGTATGATTTCTAGTTGGAGGGTAGCAGAAAGCTCTTTGCCGTTCCTTTTGTAGGAGATGTACTTTTTTTTTCTCACTTCAGTAACAGTAATGTAGTTTACATAGCAAATAGTAAGGCACAAAATACAGACTGCTTTACTGGTGACACCAGACTTTGGATTAACATCAAGACTGTGGGTTTTTCAGAGCTAAATTTGGCCCTCATAATAAGCAGATACCATGTCTTTAAGCCTATGTAATATCACTTTTGCTTCTTGCTCTCTGGTAAGATTGCTCATTGGCTTAGTATTTTGTGGGATAATGTGAAGAAGCAGCAACTTTGATGCAGATGCTGCTAACTTTTAGTTACATTTTACTGTGGATACTTGGGTGTCCTCATGGATTTTTTGTGCTACTTGACTGAGTTCTGTGGTAAGGTAATAATTTACGGACACCTATGCTGTTACATAAACTATATGAGCAACCTTAGTGTCTGAAATACACAGTAACCCCCCCAAATCCTCTTATTTTGTTTACAGCTTTCTGAAATCAATTATTCATTAATTATGGGTTATATTTAATGTCTCTGTAAGAGCACTTTGTTTATTCTCTCCTCTCCACATCCTTTTGTATTCCTCTATTGGCATATTCCATTTTTACATGAAAGAAAAAGTTGATCTGAAGGTGATATTGAGCAAGACACTGAAGTCAAGATTCATAAAGACATTTAGGCATCTAACTTTCAATAGACTTCATCTGGAAAGGAGGTGACACAACAGAAGTTAGAAACTACTTGCCTTTCTGAAACCAAGACTCTCTTGTTCTTGGGTTTTTGTCTGTTCAACATTGATCATTGCTGCTACAGAAATAGGAATACCTGACCTCAGGCACATTTCTAAGTTTAATACATGAAAGATTGAGAGGTGCTCAGATATGATGGTGCCAGAGAGCTTGCAAAAAAATTACCATATATCATAGTCTTTTTGCAGTCATTTAAGTTCAGAAATGGTTTTTTAGTGTATTTCATGCCTGAAATCTTCCTTTTGCAGGTATTTCTGATATCTGCGGCAACCACGCCTCAGATTGCCTTGCCATCGTTATATATTTTAAAATCAGTGAAGCGTTCTAGTCTCTCTGAGAGCATATTGTACGATAATTTCAATGGCCCATGTATTTTGAAAGCACTGGTTGTCAAGTAAATTGTGCACTGAAGAATCCAAGTGTGCGTTATTAAATATATATGCAGTCTGACAAAAACTTGTCAATACATCCAAAATGCCAAAGAACTTGTTTTCTTTTCACCTCAGAAAGAATCTTATTGTGGTGAAAGGGCATGCTCAGGGTTTGGTTTTTGTTTTTTCCCTTCCCCCACCTCTTTCACTCAATTTTCTGGAGAATAAGCAAAGCCTCAAACACGATACAACCTCCTTCTCCTCCCTACAGTTTTGAAGGAATATACCCAATGCAAAGCTGTTTGGGAGTGGAGAGGTGTATTCAGTCTGTCGTCCTGTTTCAAAGCTCTTTGATCATTCTTGCAAGGCCTACACTGAGGATGAGACGTCTAGTGAGATTTCTGTTTTCCCATAAGCTCCAGTTGTGTGTGACCAGAGTAAATTGCTTTTCTGTGAGCAAATCTTACATGCAGATTCAGGGGTGCTAAAGGTGCCTAGGTCTTGGTGTCTAGCACCAGTCTTAGGCTGTCTTTTCTGTCTCCTGTTGGCGCTCCAGCAAGGTGCAAAGCGCTGCAAGCCCTGCGGCACTGATGCCATCTCCATGCTGAGGTCTCTCATATCCCCAGGCCCTTAGGAAGGGCTGAATGTCTGTGTTGAGGTACCTGACTTGCTCCCTTACTGTCAGGTGTGTTGAGTATTTCCTACGATTAACCCAGGTTGTCCCATCCTTGGGATGTATCCCTTTTTCCCTGTTACCTCTCTTCTTTAAACATACTTTAAATTGTTCAACCATGGTGGAGAGAATTTCGAAATCTGTGCTTCTACAATTGTACATTGAATTTCTTTCATCCTGTTAAGCCGGTACCCATCTTGTCTCTCACAGATGAGTTGTTTATTTCCTTTTCCCATAGCATATTAAAACCTTTTGAAAGGCACCCATATATCTGGACAGGTAAGATTGTGTAGGAACCCAGCTACCCTAAAGCTATGGAGAATTGCCCCTCTGCTTGTTGTCAGTGCCCTCATGGGACATATCATGCAACTTGCATGATTGTTGCAGTTTGTGAAAATAACAGATAAAGATTTCTGGTAATCATCTATTTAAACAGCATTACAGATTTTCATAGTGCATTTAGTGCACTCTCTCAACCCTTGCCAGTTTTCTTCACTGTTGTCCTTTAGGAATGAAAGATACGTAGCACTAAAGTTTATTAAATAAGTACACTGACCCTGGGTTTGGGAGTTTTTGTAGCCTGGTTACAGCTCGCCTGTAAACAAAAGCTTTGAAATATTGCCCTATAGTAACTTTATAATGGGATAACAAATAACATATAGTAGGGCCTGACCTATATTTGTTTGCATTTCAAGTACTTGACAAATGAGATTCAGAGTATCTCCCTGACAAATGTTTACCCTCTTCTTTTCCTTGTGATGATGACAAGGATTTTTCATGCCTAGCTGACAAAGGATGAGGAATTTGGAAAGTCCCTATCTCCCTTCTGGAAAGGCAATTGCAAGATCAGCTGGCTTCCTTGTGTTTCTAGGCACAAGTGAATCAAGGCAGGGATTTGGGGATTCCTGCTTAATCCTTTCCCCATGAATTCTTTTCTCCTTTTCCTCTGGTTCTGACCAGTCAGAACTGACCGGTCCATTTTATCTTGTATCTTGTCTGAGAAGCAGGGACTGCTGCTTCCCAACGCTCTCTCTGGTCACCTGCTGTCCTGCTTTTGTGCAATAGCAGCCTGGAGAGAGGGGCAAAGGGCAGATGGGGTGCACCTTTCCAACCCCCAGTGCTGCTCATGCCCTGAAGTCCGATGATGCGATGAGCTTTTATTTCCTCTGACTTCAGGCTATGTGAAACATTACAAAAAAAAGAAAGGAAAAGAAAAAGAAAAAGGAAAAAAAAAAGCACCAGAAAGCATCTCCAAGTTTAAATGCTTGCCTGTGCAATGTAGGCTGAAATGCTTATGCATGCTTTTGTGATTAGCGGGCTGGATTATTATGCAATCCTGCATCATCGGGTCTCCCTGCTTCAACTCTCCCTCACCCTCTTTGCATCAAGTTCACACTGCAATGGAAAGGCTATAGTGAAATCTCAACTTTAATATCCTTGTATTGACTTAAGCAAAGCTTTACGTGGCCTTGGTTCATCTTACAGATCTGATCCGACTTCATCCTACTCTCTAGGGATGTCCTTGTGTTGTGCTAAAGCTGCCATGGATTAGACCGCAGTGCTCGTGAATGATCATTTCCTTGTCTGAGATTCGCATGGAAATCTCCCTCTAGGAAGCAGGAGGTTTTCCTCCAGCTAAAGTCAATGGCAAAGCTCTCACTGATTCCAAAGGAAGCAAGATTGGACCCAATAAATTCTATAATTTTTCCATATATTAATCAAATTCTACAATTCACATACTGCCTCACTTGTGCATTTTTCTTTATTAAATTTAAAACACATTGATGTTTAAGTACAATTTCAGAACGATAGATATTAACGATCTAGTTCAAAACCCGTTGAAGCTAAATGGAATTTTTCATTGATTTCAGTGGGATTTGAGTCAGGCTCTGAAATTACATTTTGACTGCATTCTTTCCTAACCTTTCACATACTCTGAGTATTAGAACCATGTCTTTTTTTGCCTTCTTCCCTCTTGTGGTTTTCATTGCTGCACATTCTTCAAATAATCTATCTCACCATAACATAGTTTGTGTTTTAATCACCCAGCAAAAACCCACGCCCAGCTCAGATATACAAACAGACACTCATCACCTTCCCCATGTCCCATCAATGCAAAAACATCGATATGCCTGAACTATCTTTCTGCAGCACAAATATACAGCCTGTTCCTACACAACATACCAGAAAGGCAACAAACCCAACTAATTGTCGGAGGGGGCTGATAAATAAGGACACGTTCCTACTTCCATTATCAGGTGTCACTAATGACTGGTTGGGAAGGGACGGGGTGGGTGAAAGGGTCGCCTTTCTGAGGAATTTTTTCAGCTATGGTCGCTCCTTATCTTCTCAGATCCCAAACAGGGAGAAACCAGCCAACGGTCCCAGACAGCACCTACCCAAATACAGGATGAGGAACATATCTAGCCAGCAGTTTTACAGAAAAGTGTTGTTCTTCTTATGGATTAAAATTGGAACAAGAACTACTAAGTTGCCAGGACTCCCTTCTTCCCCCCTCCCCCCCGCCCTCCGCAAAAAAGAGGGCAAATGTCACACTTGAATGTCAAATGCCTGAACAAGAGTGAGTCTGATCTCTGTATTGGGCAGAAAACATGCTAAAAATAAAGTAGAAATACAGATAAATATGATTTATTGGGAAGAGACAGCGTGACCTTTGTAGAGGGATTTCATCTCACAAATTTGTTAGGTTTTTTTTTAAATGAATTAGATATAGACATTGGGATGAAGTTGATACGGTGTATTGTGAATTTCCAGAAAGTTTTTCAAATGATTCCTGCTTGATGTCTTTTAAAGAAGCAGCTATCATAAAATAAGAGGGAGCATCATTTTAGGGGTTATTAACTAGCTAAAAGATGGGGAAAAACAACTGGAATAAATAGTCAGCTTTCATGATAAGGGAAACTTAGCAGTATCGAGCTGGTACCTATGCTGCTCAACATATTCATAAACAAACTTAGATATTAAATTGAATAATGAGAGCATTTGGTGATATAAAATTATTCTGGATAATGAAATCAAAACTTAGGCAGAAAGAGTTGCAGAAGACTCTCACGAGAGTGACAGCATGATACAACAGCAGATGAAATTTACTGCCAATAGATGAAAGCAAAAATGTGCAGGCGAAACAACTGTAATGCACACAGGAAAAAGTATTACAAAGGGATCTCTTCCTTTGGAAGCCTGCTCTCAGTGTGAGAGTATGCTCTGGGGAAGAGAAATGTAGAAGATGTCAGGAATAAAATTTTAACAGGTATGGCAAATTTCCTTTATAGAAAGTAGAATCTGTTTTAGATTCAGAGTGCCCATAGGAACAGGAGCTGTCTCTGATTCGGAGGCTTTAGAAAGTGTGAGGCACGGAGAAGTCCGAAAAGATCTGTGCACTGGTTCTTACCTTTCTGGTGGAGAGTGAAATTGATTTTAACAAATATGAAGCATGAATATTTGAAGGACTCTTTCTGCTTTTTGCGGTGATGCAGCTGTAGCTGGATATTGTGTTCAGATTGGGGTGCTGCCATTGAAGAAAGAAGTGGTTTCAGTGGAGTGAGTCCAGGAAGGAAAAACAAGGATGACTTCAGCTCTAGATAAAATGATCAAACAAAGAAAAGACTGTGTTATTGTGGGATCAGGAGTTCTTCTGGAGTGTTTTTTTGCAAGCAGAACAAAGAGAGAATCAGTATCCACCTAAACAGGGGGCGCTGGGCCTTTGGCTCTAGTACAGCTGGTGGGACATCGACTCCTATGGATCTACCCGAACAGTTCAGAAACTTTATCCCACCAGCACTCACATAGCTTCTGCGGCTTAAACCAGAGATCAGAGATGTGTAAAGCATTACCTGGAGAACACTTTGCCCCCTCTCTTAACCTTACAACCTGGTGAAAATCTTCAGATCCAGCTCCTACTATGGCAGAGATATCTTGTAGCCTCCATTTTTTCAGTAAACTTTAAGAGCCCATTTCCAGTTTATGAATTCTTGCTCAGGAATCATCACAAGCAATATATATGTGATCAACCACCTTAAGAAAGATATTTCTTCTCCTAGTGCAACTGTGATTTTTTGAGATGTTTTCTACATATATTCCCTAGATGCTCACCTCCCATGTTTTCAAAATACTTGACAAAGAGTTAATACATACTTTGTCCTATACTTTGTCCTCGGTCGTCTGGTCCCTCAGTGACATCTGCAAAATATTCCACCTGCAGAAAGTGTGCAACCAGCAGAAGTAAATGCTACTTCTGGCACATAGAGGCCATTCATTTCTTCTTCAGCTGGATATTTTGAAATCCTTGCTGCTATGAAGGAGAATTTTTTTGTGTTTTTCTATTAAAAAAAAAAAGATTAAGACCGTTATTATGATTAATTTTTCACACCTAGTTTAACAAGAATCTGCATACCCCCTGACATCTAAAAAAAAAACCCCACAGACTGAGTTTGGTTCTTTGTGTTTTGCATTTTCTAGGTAGAAGTTTGAGATGTTGCATCTCAAAATCAAATTAGAAAGTACAGAAAAGAATTACAGTAAAATACTCACAAATCTATATAGTAATTCAGTTTCTATTTGAAAATTCGTTTGGACTGAGACTAAAAATGAAATGTACCAACCCCCAAATCTGAATTTTATGATGAGGTTAAGACCATAATGGAGGAGAAATCTGAACTGAAGATTAATAGCATCTGTTCAACTTTCCCCAAACACGATGGTAAACGTGATACAGCACATTGAGCTTAGAGGGTAGGTAAATGAAAGATGTGTGTTGTTGAAGTCTGATTTTAACTCCGTGGAGGCATTTCAGTTTTTCACGAGTGTTGTCAATTTTGTAGTCTTATTTAATAATGCACATCTTAGGTTAATTTGACTGTTGACGTAAAATATCAAAATGCAAATGAATAATGTAATTTCTCCTGCTTTTCCCAAATCACACAAAACAAACCTGAAATATCTTAGCATAACAGAAGTTTCTTGAGTTTATTGCCTTCTAGTGTGTTTCACTCTATGCTCTAAAAAAAATGATTGACTTTCATTTGTTGAAAGTTGCCAGAAGATAAGTGGGACTGCCTGTGATTTGTCTTGCTTTAAAAGGCAGAAGCAATGTTAAGTGTCTCAGTAATAAAATTTGTCAGAACATAGTCACATCTAGTCCCACTGTGGCTTTGTATAGGTGAGAATAAAAACAGTTGTGTGAGAACTCCCTGTACAGTAATATGTGCAGTATCACAATGCAAATCTGTCCAAGTCCGGAGAGCTGATCTTGGTCTATGACAGAGAATGAGCAGCCAGTCAGTTGCTTAAACCTACAGACTAGATGTCGAATAAAATTCTCTCTTTGCTAAAATGGCGATACCACTCTGGAATAACTGATATATTTGTAGGCAGTCTTATCTTGCGAAAGCTTACAGTAAACAAAGTGAGGCAAAGTTAACTTTTCCCCACCTGAAAAAATCTTCCAGATTCTCCAGGAATTATTAATTACTGCAAAATAAGCAGTACTGCCCGTATAAACCTCACATCATTTAGAAATCCCGATGCTTTTACAGAGGATGTGATTTGCATGCAGCAGCCCAAATTGTGCCTTGCGTTCCTGCAGCCGGGAGACTGGGGTGAAATTGCTGGCGGTACCTCTGAGGGCAGAATTTGGCCCAGTAACTTTATGAAAGAAATCTGATTTGTATGTTTCTTCTTTCTGCAGAGATCAAAGACCGTTTACTCAACTAAATAGCGAGGGGTAGTGTAGATTTATGGAACCAATTTAGAGAATTAATAAACCACGCCATAAATCTTGTTAAGGTCACACTGTATGTGATTGTGCCTATATGCAGACATGGAAATTTGGTATCCTTCCAAGTGAGAAGACTGACTTTCTTGAGCTTAGTTACAGTAAGTAATTAAATTCATGCCCCTTAAATAATGGATCATTGAAGAGAGTGTTGTTTTTTTTTTTTAACAGAGATTTTTAAATTACGTGCCCAACCCTTCAAAGTACAGAGGGCTTTCAAGTCCCTTAGACGTCAGTGCGAGTTGAAAGTGCTTTGCATCTTGTAGAATCCAACCCTTTAAATGGGCCTAAATCAAAACAGCTATGAACTTGGAAAAGTTTGAGTCAGGATGCAAATGCTAAACCCAGTGACTCAGACCGGTCTTTATTACAAGCCAGTATTTACAGTTTGTGTGGTCTTAAAATGTAGTAGCTCAGCAAGTATGGTCTGTATAATAGACTGAAGGAGCATGAATAAAAGAAGAATCATCTCATGAACAGAGAGGTTTAAAATAGATGGTATAAAAATAGCTTGTTACTTAGGAAATTTTCTCATCCTTAAAAGCTACAGAGAGCCAGAGACCTGATCTTTAGTTTTTGGGTTTTACTCCCCTTAGGTCAAACTCTGCACTGATGCCTAAGCCGTTGGTTCTGCCTCTACAGATGTAAATTTGCTTCCACACAGCTTTTGGCCCACTAATTCTCAGCAATTAGCCTTTGACATTTGCTATTTATTTGCAGCTTTGTCACTTAGTAAACGCTCTTTCCCCTTAAACCCCAAGTAAGAAATATATATATATATATTTTTTTTTTAATCTGGATGCATGAGGGAACAGCAGCTATATATCATATATATATATATGATCGCTCATCCAGTCTTCCCTTCACCTTTGTAACTTTTGAACCTTAGACCAATTTCAGCCGGGTTTGCCCGAAGGCAAGAGCAATCTCTCAAGTCTCAGAGACGCGAGGTGTGCGCCGCTTTCCCGATAACAGGGGCTGGATGGGGAGAGGGGCAGAGCACAGCCACCCCTCCGTCCGAACGGCTGCTGGCACGTGCCCAGGCAGTTCCCAAGGGAGCCGGGAGGCAGTGGAGGGCGTCTTGCGTGCGGGGCGGCTCTCCGCGTGGTGAGGGGGCACGGAGGTGTTTTACGGCGAGGGGAAGGCGTAGGAGCCCGCGGGAGGGGAGCTGGGCTTGGGCGTGGGAAGAGGTTCAGGCACCTGTGGATCAAAAGCATCGGAAAATAAGCGCGGGTAGTTCTGCTGCTCCTGGGCAGCCTCCTCGTCTCCTTGGTTTGGGTGTCAGCCGCTGCAGTGAGGTTATCGCAAGTCTGGAAGCAGGGCGGTGTAGTTGCTTCATTCGTTAATTGGGAAGCGGCAAGAGACTGCAAGTATCGCTTTAATAGCGGCGCTGCGTCTTACTGCTGGCGACCGGGCTGGCAGAGTCTGTGTAAAACATGGGTGCAGAAGATCTGTACAGCAGGTTTGAACATTTCCATTTTTATATCCTGGCCTGAGAGGAAGGTCTCCCGTAAACGAGCCGTTTCGAACTCCAGATCTTGGTTTGAAATACTGCTTTGAACAGGGCATGAAAGAGAGATGGTGGTGTGTAGGAAGAGTAGGAAACACAGTGGGAGGAGAGAGACGGCAGCGGGGCTGTGTTGTCGTCCGTGTTGGCTATTGTTGCCCCGAGAGCGCCCGTGTGTAGTTACCTGTTCTGGTGTCGTTAGTCTGAAGACCTGAAGCTCCCGGTCCTGCTGTGAGGGGAGGCTGCTGGGATAGTTTTTCAAAGGTTTTTTTCTCACCTCCTCTCTCAGCCTGACTATGTGAGTGGTGAATTCTGCCTGGCCTGAGGAGACTGTTGCGAGCTCACGCTGTCAGCCCCGTGAAAGAGTAAGTATCTGACAAGTTTCTGAAGCTGTTCAGGTGGCCTTGTGGCTCTCGGATGCGTCACGAGGCTCCATTCCCTTCCCCTAGAGCTGCAGTGCTTGTGCGACACAGCAGTCCCTTCTGCCAGAGCTATCCAATGTTTACAGAGTTAGTGGACTGAGATGCTAAAGACATCTAAGACCTGTTGAGGGCATTTCATCTGCCTGCCCAGCTGCATATTAATAGGGTGCACTGTAAACCATGCCTTGCAGCTGAAGGGCAGGCAGCTTAGCTCAATTCTTTCAAACTGCTGTGAATGTAATTACACCTAACAAATCAGCCTTTGAATGATGCCCACCAAAAACGAAGCACACACAGATTTATTGCCTGGTCTGTGTGTGAGAAAGGCAGAGAATGTGATTTGAAAAGGAGAGAATAAAAAATTAAAGGACCCGATATAGTGGGAAATTCAGTTTAGATGGTTAAAGTATAAAAGAGCATCAAGATTTGTGGTTTTATTTTAAATACATCAGGTGTTTTGCCTCTCAGAATATATCATATCAAATCAGTGGCCACCTGGGGGGTACACAGCTGTTCAGATAACTGAACTGCACACTAGAGGAAACTGGAAATTCACAGTGACAGTTCTTTTACTGTTAGTCATATAGTCTGGTCCCGTACAGAAGACCAGCTCTAACTGCATACCTTTAAGTGCAGCACTGAACATACGCGCTAGCCTGCCTGTGACAGAGCAATAGCAGTTGCATCCCTGACTCCAAGGATCTGGAGTGATTTATTTTTCCTAAGCATTCCTGATAGGATATTATTATATGTTGGCTTATTTCCAGCAGCCGTGGTGACATCCCGTATTTTAGCGTTATATTCAAAATACACACACGTATCAGAAGAAGGTTCCTAGCTTAAAAAAAAAAAAAAAAAAAAAAGTGACATGAAAACCTTACACTTTCTGAATGCTATGCACATACTCATCAACCAGGGATAATTAGGCCTGTTGAAGCCAGTGAATACTGAAAACGTACAGAGGGTTTATTTGTTGCTCTGAAGGGGTGCAATAACAGGTTTGGTTTCTTTCGCTGTTTGCCTGTCAATCATACTTTTAATTACCTAATTGTTAGATCTGTTAACAGCCAAGACTGGTTGACAACTTTAGGGTAAAGGGCCTAATAATTTTACTGTCAACAGTACTCCAGTTTTTTCAGTACAAGGAAAGAAAACAAATGCAGCCTTCAACACAAACAAATGGAAAAAACTGCTCCAAAAGCAGCATGAAGCAAACGACAAGCTAGCTGTAGCATGCTCGGATGATGGAGCTCCTGTAAGTGGATAAGCATTGTGCGTGGAGTTGTCCGGGCTGGGGTTGTTGTTTGCATTTGCCGAAAGCCTGAATTGGACCCTAATTTGTGCTAAGTGTACAGAAAGTTTGATGAGTTCATTTTTAGTTAAAAAGTGAGGATTTTTGTGCAGTAGTTTCTACCTGCCTAAAGCTTTTGCTGACTATTATTATTTTTTTTGACATGTTTGAGGGTGTGAAGGACCAAATCTTGACAACGCCATGCAAAGTAGGCATGAGTGTCGGAAACAAAGTACACAACACGTGATCCTCCTGGGAGCTGAACGTAAAATGACAGTCTATGCATCTTTATCTGCATAGCTGACAAACACCCAGGCTACGTGAAAGGGAACTGAGAAACTTCTGAGAAGTCCCCCTGAAGCATTTCGAGCTTTCTAGACCAGCAGTATGATTCACACAAAGAACCTCATTCCGGAAGGGAACATAGTTTTAAAGTCATTTCTTCATTTTTTCTTTAAAAAATTTCTTTTTTTTTTCTTAAAACAATTTCTTTTTTTTCTTAAAATGATTTCTTCTCTTTTTCTTAAAAGGATTTCTTCTTTCATGCACACATATATATATATATATTTTGTGGCTAAGATATGCTAACCTACTGTTACATGACTTGCTAGCTATTTAGAAATGGGCACGTAGCACATTATTATTGCTACCTTATGGTATAGTAGCGCGTAGAGGCCAGGAGTATGACAGATGCCTCTCTGTGCTCAGCTATGTATAAATATTTTGTAAGGCATAGTCTGGCCTAAAGAGATCACACTCTATTTTAAAAACAATTCATTTTTGTGTTTGCATTTTATCTCTGTCTTCATTTTGTGAGATAAAACCAGAGATGGCTACTTTACTGGGAGCCAGATATTTCTCTGACTACAGTGGAGCATTTGCTGTTACCAAAGGTTTACTCATATCTCAGGAGTCACTAGTTCAGTTTTCTCCTTTTTGGATCAGTGTTTAGGCTATGGGAGTTTTTGTCGTGATGAGGTAATGCTTCTATTTTGTCTTTTATTGATTAACTCTTTTCCCACATTCTTCTGGCAGAGCGCAAAGGTTTGTAAAGCATAGCAGGCTTTGTCTTTAACTGTTTAGTTAGCATTACTCTTAGTAAACATAGTTACTTTTACTAATTCCCTGGCAGACTCTTAAATACTGTTATTACAAAACCAACAGCGTGAAATACCCTGTGCAAACTGTATGCCAACCTGTAACCAGCTTCTTTATTCAGTGATCCACAAATAATGGCCAATATGAATAACATCAGCTTACCCTAGATTTTGGCTCAAGCATGGTTACAGACTAGTGGCTATATTATTTGGTTACAATGCACAAACAAAATAAAAAATTATCTGTTAAAGAAACAGGCTAGTTGCAGATTATTTCCTGACTTGTTTGTGGAGAAGAAGGGGTTTGAAACAAAATATTTACTTCTAAGGGATGTAAAATTGCCATTCCAGGCATGTTTATAATTAAAGGTTTGGATCCAGAGATCATGAAAGCCCATTATTAGACTTTTACTAATTCAAAGAGATTTAGATCAGACTCTAATAGGCAACCTCTGAGCACTTTTGCAGGATTTAGGGGATTGCAAGAAAGTATTTTATAAAACCTTTACACGCCACTGCTGTTGACATCCCCGCTGACAAGTCCAATGTCATAATTTCACTGTTTCCAGCTGGCATTAGATTTTGGAGCAGAATTATGGCTCTATTCCTCAGTGTGTTCACTAGTCCTGTAGCAGAAGTCAACATAACAGAAGCCAACAGAGACAAACTTGAAGTATCCTGGTACAGTTTGCATGAGTGTATACAAGGAGATACGAAACACTTTTTTCAGTTTTAAACTTGACACACAGAGACAGGCAAATTACTGGGACTTCTGTTAAACAACCAAAATGTTAACAAGGTGCTATTTATTCATGTCTTTGCTTCGTATGATCCTCTGGACATCTCAATGTGCTTTATACAAATTGCTTAATGCTCAGATGTCTATGCATTAGGAAAGCAGAAGGTTGCTATTTTATGAAAACCTAAGCAGGTTTAGTTATTGGTATGAAGCTGTCCTGTGGGGGGCTGTGGGTCTGTTTCTGCGTTTCCCTCACAATAAAGCAAGTTTCAGTTGAATCCAGCGTCAATGGTAAGGTGCAGCCCGCAAATACAGATGAGGAAACTTGCTCCTCAGGAAAGGGAAAGTAATGCAGATGTGCTGGTTGCTCAAAGCCTGGCTATCGCTAACGTCCCCACTCTTTCATTCATTTTGTGCTGGATAAGAGTGCTTGTAAAACTAAACTGCCCCTTCCTGGATAGGTTTATTTACATCATCAGATCTATCTGAAACAATAGCTGGCGCTCTGTTTATAAGCCCAGGGCTTTTTTTGGTGCCTCCTGGACATGCTCCCTGCCCTCCCACCTCTGAGCTTAGGAGTGGGCCAAGAGGGCCAGGGGCCCTGTGCAATGTGTCTGGGGGGAGCACAGGTCCTCGTGGGTCGGTGGCTCTGGCACCCACAGACCCCACTCATGCTCTTGCTGCTCTCTCATCTCTCCCTGGACTTTGGCTTTTTTCCAGTGCTGTCCTCACCTCGGCCCCTGCTCAGCCAGCGGCTCCTCAGGGCCCCCAGCCCAGTGTCTCCTGGCCCTTACCCATGATACTGCTGTCATTCGAGGATGGGTTTTGGCATGTTTCTCTGTTTGCTCCTCGGGCAGCATCGTCTTCCTCCCAGTTGCTCTCTCCCCTCATCTCTTCCTCACTGATGGTGGGTCCTCTTCATTTTCCCCATGCGACCTTGTCCATGGGCCGTAGCTGTGGCTGGGCACGCTGTAGGTCTGTGCGCGTCTTCATCCTCATCCTCACTGGCATGCAGGACTGCCACCATTTTGGAGAACACGTTCCCCACTCCTGTGTGACTCCAGTGTTTGAGTTTGATTTGGGTAACTGATAGTTGGACTGAGACAGATTCACCTGCAGGAGGCCGGGGTCCTTGCCCTCTCTGCTGCAGATGACTGGCTGCCTGCCCTGGTGTCCTGCAATAGTTTTTCTATTTTTTCTATTCTTACAGTTCCAGGATAAAGCATGCTTGTAAGGTGTTTTATTTTTTTTAAGAGATCCACTGGAATGCTTGTTTGGGGTGTTGTGGAGGTGCGCTCGGTTCCTATCTTTCATCTTGCTTTCTGTGGTGTGTCTGTGTTTTTGGTAAGTCTGTCTGGCCTTCTGGATACCTTTTCCTCCAGCTTCTGGTATATTTGTTCTTCACTATTGGTACTTCTAGTTTTGGCATCTTTTTTCAGCAAGTCAGTGCTTTCTGTCTGGAAGCACTTGTAATAGGGCTAGAGCCATTTCTCTCAGTGGTCAGTCCTTTATCTTAGCATCAGTCATCCTGTGAATGATCTCATCTGTTTAGGGAATCCTTCATGTCTCCAAAGGTAGACACGGATACTGAGGTTCTCAGCTGTGCGTTACAAGCATGTGTTTCCTTCGCTGACTCTTTGTGCTGAAATATTATTGTCTAGCCTCACTCAGTATTTATCAAATGCATTTTTGTCGATTCACTGATTATTTCTCACAGTTGCATCTTACTCTGTGTGTGTGTGTGCATTGCAAGCTAGTGGGGCATTAAAGTATTCATTTTCAAATCATTTCTTTCACTTTCATGTTTTTAATCCACAAGAGCTACTCTGCTCATAGGCTGAATTCTTGCTTCCATGCTTGTACAAGGCTTTGGGGCTTGAAACCTAGCTTTCCTGCTCTCCCAAGTCCCTTCTCTGTTCTGCTTTAGATGATGTTTTTGTCATCTTCCTGTCAACTGCAATCTCTTCTTTGCTGATGGTCTCACTGGACCAAAAGAGTTTGTATACTACTTGCTAGCCAATAACATAGGAGAAATGTGTTTAGCTTCTTATAAAAATAGCTATATACCCAGATTCATGGCCTGATTACCAGTTATACACTGTGTATGCAGTTATCTAGCTAGTATTCAAGCTGTGAGCAAGACAACTCCTCCAGATCACTTCCCCCTGCAAGCTGTGCTCCTTCCCTCTCAGCTCAATGAAAGTTGTTACAATTGCTGCTAAACCTACGCATATCTGCAGGTATGGCAGTATCTGCTATTATCTCTCCCCTGCTACTTCTGTTAGTGTCAGTGGTACAGGGGGATCTTATTTCTTCTGCAGAAGATTGAATATATGGCATGGCTGCCCAACATCGGGAAACATACCAGGAATGTAAAATTAATTAAATGTAAATGGGCTGATCTAGAGAGCAGATCACACAGAAAGAACCTCAGAGTCATAGGGAACTCAAAGACGTGTAACAAGAAAATTTTCTGGTACTTAACCCCAGAAATATTTGATCTCAAGACTTCACACAGGATATTGAGGGCCATAAGTTCTTGGCCTCAAAGCGAACCCTTGAAGGTCAATAATCAGATTCACTGTATTCTCAATTCAAGAAATCGCCCTATACAAAGCAAACTAAAAAGAGGTATTTTTGATATCATCTGATCTCTGAAATAATGCTTTTTCAAGACTTTACAAGGGAAGTTCCAGAGAAGTTATATAGGAAGTTATAGGCAGTTTTTAGCTGGGTCAGGCTCCTGGCGAGCTGAATACGTTGTACAGTGTTGCATTGAGTTTCCTGCATTGTTTCATCGTCATAGACAAGCTCAGGAAGTGTGAGTTAGATGACTGGACAGTGAGGTGGATTGAGAACTGGCTGAATGGCAGAGCTCAGGGTTGTTATCAGTGGCACAAAGTCTATTTGGAGGCCTGTAGCTAGCGGTGTCCCCCGGGGGTCAGTACTGGGTCCAGTCTTGTTCAACTTCTTCATCAATGACCTGGATGAAGGGACAGAGTGCACCCTCAGCAAGTTTGCTGACGATACCAAACTGGGAGGAGTGGCTGATACGCCAGAGGGCTGTGCTGCCATTCAGAGAGACCTGGACAGGCTGGAGAGGTGGGCAGAGAGGAACCTCATGAAGTTCAATAAAGGGAAGTGCAGGGTCCTGCACCTGGGGGGGAATAACCCCATGCACCAGTACAGGCTGGGGGCTGACCTGCCAGAGAGCAGCTCTGTGGAGAAGGACCTGGGGAGTCCTGGTGGACAACAAGTTAACCATGAGCCAGCAATGTGCCCTTGTGGCTGCATTAGGAAGAGTGTTGCCAGCAGGTCGAGGGAGGTGGTTCTCCCCCTCTACTCAGCCCTGGTGAGGCCACACCTGGAGTACTGTGTCCAGTTCTGGGCTCCCCAATATAAAAGAGACATGGAGCTACTGGAGCGAGTCCAGCGGAGGGCTACAAAGATGATTTAGGGACTGGAGCATCTCTCTTGTGAGGAAAGGCTGAGAGAGCTGGGACTGTTCTGCCTGGAGAAGAGAAGACTGAGGGGGAATATTATCAATGTGTATAAGTATCTGAAGGGAGGGTGTAAAGAGGATGGTACCAGGCTCTTTTTAGTGGTGCCCAGTGACAGGACAGGAGGCAACGGGCACAAACTGAAACACAGGATGTTCCATCTGAATATGAGGAAAAACTTCTTTACTGTGGGGGTTATTGAGTGCTGGAACAGGTTGCCCAGAGAGGTTGTAGAGTCTCCTTCCTTGGAGATACTCTAAAGCTGTCTGGACACAATCCTGGGCAATGTGCTCTAGGCGACCCTGCCTGAGGGGCTGGACTAGATGATCTCCAGAGATCCCTTCCAACCTCAACCATTCTGTGATTCTGTGATTCAGTCTGTTACTGTTGATTTTATAATCTGCATCATCCTAACACTAAGATCCCAATTTATAGGAATCCTACTGGGCTGGGATTAGAGCAAAAAGACAGCTTTACCTGATGAGTTTGCTTTTTAAGTATAAACCAAGAGAAGAACATGACCTGGCTAAGACACTGTCACATCAGCCATGTGGTCTGCAACTAGGGAAATTCAATATGAAGAATTTTCATAGACTTTTTGGCAAACTTCCAGAGATGCACGCTTCCTTATCATAACTATACATAAGTCTAATAAAATCTGGAACTAATAGTACATAAATCTTTCCACTCAAGCCATAAAGTAGATAGTCTAGAACTCCAGTATCATAATAAAAACTATATTCATAGGTTGATTATTCTTTTTTTCTAACCTCATGGGAGCTGCGTTCAACCCCTCAGCTGATGTACTCCTAATCTCTGACTGTGCATTCATTACCATAAAACTTACTTCATGCACTTTGAGTATGAAATAAAACAGAAATTTAATACCTTGTTCATTTTAGATCCTCATTTCAAGCTGTTTATATAAAAAAGGAAGTTGATCTCTTCAGTTTTTCCTTAAGGAAAATTGACAAGTTGCTTTGAAGACTTGCTTTGAGACCAAGTTATTAGTTTTGCTGTGGTTTTAAGGAAAAGGTGAAGACAGAAGATGAAATTAAATCAGCAATAGGCTAAAAGTCCTTTCCCAGAACACCTGGAGAGGTTAAATAAACTGCATATGGCCCACATTGAATTTACGCTTTGTTAAGACTTTTGGGAGTCAGGGAAAAAGTAGGTAGACTGCTAAGTTGCCATCTTAAGCAGAAAGCAGCTGGGAGAATGATTATTGTAATCTGAGATAAGCATATTATGTAATGAACTATATCAAGCATATAAATAACAATTCTTTAATTTTACAAAAATCTGCACAAGTCTAATTATGGTCCTGCATGCAAGGTCCTGAAAGCTCAGCCATGCAAGATAAGCTTTTTGTTTAGTTGTTTGCAGTGTGGGGAATTTGGGTTTCTTTTGGTGGGGGGGGGGGAAGGGACACACGTTTGTTTGTTTTCTGCTAAACTACAAATTCTCTGGCTCCCTATGAACTTGCGACAACATCAGAGTTTGCTGATACCCTGAAATAAATGGCAGTCACGGTATGCTTTCACTCAAGTATTCAGGGTATCAAGGTTGGTTCATTGAAGTACCATTTGATGCTATACACTGACAACGTGCTTTTGTTTGTAACAAACTCTGAAGCCACAATCCTCGCCCTTCTAGTGTTAATCCAAGATCTTGGCTTGCTTTCAGGCTATAGAATTAACTGGGAAAAGTTGGAACTGCTTGAGATCTCCCAGCTGCCTTGCACAACGGCTTTTCTTCCAGTGGAACTTCTGAAGGCAGTCAAAGGCAATTAAATGTTTGAGGGATGAAATACTAAGGAATTCCGAAAAACTTGCAGAGATGAATTTAAAATCCACCCTCCTTCAGATGGCAGAAGACAACAGGTTGTAGCAAGTGGTTTATATGCTTCTTTGGGGGAAAATTAACACAGTCACATTTTACTTAGATGTTTTTTGTAAGTTTCAAGGAGGTCAGCTCTTTCCGTATTGACCTCTGAGGGTGATTCTCTGGACCACTGTGGAGAGAGTCTAAACTCCCTACTGCTAGGCATAGCTGCTGAACCTTCAGACCTTTTATTATTCTGTTGTCTTGCATTGGGCTTTTCACTGATTCCACCGTATCTGTAACAGCAGTTCATGGGAGGGGGGTCAAAAGAGTGTTAAAAGAAGGCAAGTTCTCATTCTAAAATCCTGGGATCCTCATCTCCTCAGAAAAGCCCAGACTATTCTCGCTGATAGATTTCATTAGTATCTGACACAATAAAAAGCCTCTTTTTAGGGTCATTTCTCCATAAGATAGGTTAGTTGCTAGTGCATATGGCAAGAATTTGTTGAAGAGAGAGAGAATACTTCTATTCCAGGTTGTGTCTTGTAACTCCCACCTATATAAATACAAATACATCTGAAATATTTCTTGATCTTTGGCATATAAACATATGGAACGTATGCAGCTCTAAGATCTCCCCAAAGTTGGCCATCCTGTGCTCTATTGACAGGAAAGGTATTTCTGACTTTTGTAAATGCTACTGAAACCTATTATGAAGAGTTGGAGTGGGAAATCCTGGCAAGCAAGCTCATGATTTTGTGCAGCGTGGCCAGGTTAGCCTTTAAGCATGCCTATCTGACAATAGGTTATGTAAATGAGCATATATATCTGGGGACTGAACTCAAGGTAATGAAAGGGAGGCAGTCAACAGGCATGTTCCTTAGCATTGTGGTGGCTGATGTAGTATTATCACATCTCAGTCCTAAAAGACATAGAAGAAGCAGCCCAAGATAAAGATGACTGTGTGAATAGCACATAGAGGAGGCCAGTGAAGAAAAGAAGCAACATTCAAGAACTCCAACCAAGATCAAAGGTCTGTTGTGTTAGATACCACACCAACACATAGCCAGGCATAATCATTGCCCCCAAAACTTTCACTCTGAGAGACAAAGGACACAAAAAATGGTAGCAGAAATTAGCACTGTGTGAAGTAATGCAGCCAAGTGCAAAGTCCTGCATCTATAAACAAAGAATGCAGGTCACACTTAAAAGATGGAGACCATTTCCAGGAATTCACCAGCATGAACAGATTCAGGTAAACCCAGGAAATTGTGGGCCCCCAAATTGACACTGACTCTGAAAGGACAAATATGATCCTTTGCTGTATTAGGAGGAGGGAGATAGTGAGACAACTCCTGGGTTACAAGTGTCCAACTTCATAATGTGTGTGGGGAAAAAGCAGAAACAGGATTTAGGGCAAAGTTATCAGTATGAGTTGAGGACTGGAAAAATCTTTCAAACAGTGAGAAAAGTGATAGTGATGTTTTATTACCAGCATAAGAGAAGGTCAGATGAGATGACCACAGCTGTTCTTCGTGGGTTTAACCCTCACTAATAGACTTCCTAAGGACACAACCCCCTGAATGCCCAGTCTGGTGCATTTTGTTTGGTTAGATAGTGTCCATCCACTAGGCAACTCCTCTCAGTCAATGCTGGAGTGGAGTAGAGTATGCACTCTTGCACGAGACTGTCTTCTTATACCTTATTTTTCAGCTTGATAAGGAGATGCCAATATCTGAGCTTTGGGGGAAGGTTAAATCTGGATTTTAGCTTTGAAGTTTCAACCTTTCTTGACTGTATGTGGAAAAGAATATTAATCCTAATGGTCTAATTTCTTATACAAAATCAGTGGTAGCTAGCACTTTGATAGGTCCTCAGAAGAGATGCTTAAAAAAATTCTCAAAAGTCAAAGCTTTCTATTGTGTTTCTAGATAGAATAATAGATGAAAGCTAAGAAGATATGCCAAGTAATTCCGAAATCAACTTTAAAGCACACGATCATGTCTTGGCAATCTGAAAGCAGTGTGTGGAGAAGAGAAAAGGGTTGGCACAGGAAAGAAGAAAAGAAGTATTCTACAAAAAAAGAAATGGCATGTCTTGGCAGAGAGACAATGTTTGCTAACCTGTTGAAGGGTTCAGTCGTAAAAGAACTGTGTTCATGAGAACTGAAATAGAGCAGAAACCATTTACCACTTGATGTTTTAAAGCAAACTGCCAAATAAAATTCTGAAAGGTTTCGCTTTGCAGATCCACTTGACCTTATCATGTGATAACATAGCAGGAAAATCTGTGCTCTCACTAGGTTCCTTAATAATGTATCTGAGAAGAAGACAAATCACATTCTGCTCTCAGATACAGTGGAGTAAGCCATAATATATCTGCTGAATTCATGTTTATCTTGGCATAGCTGAAAAAATAAAATGGTCCAAAGGTGAAGAAGGAACAAAATTGATCACTTCACTTGGGTGATGAATTAGAACTACAAATCAGGAACTGGATGTTGAACAGTGCAAGTATCAATCTGCAGTGGGTGTTGTTCATTTAAAAAGTGCAGAAAATACTGTTAAAATGCAAACCTGGCCTTGTACATCGGCTCCCTCAGGGTTCGGTTCTTCAGATGCAGACTATTAGTTTGCCTCCTTTTTATGCAACTTTCTAGATCACCTTTCATACAAACATGCTGCACACAATTAGACAGAGAAACTCAAGACAAAAGGGAACCTTGGTTGTTGCAGCAACCACAGGGAAAACCACCTGGAACACTTCTACAATCGACACAGAAAGACGTGTGTGAGGCAGGTGAGGCGCCTAGAGCCTGGAGAAGACTTTGCTTTGAGGGTGGCAGTGGATATAGCTCTTTTGGGCAGATGCCCCCCAGCGCGACAGCCTGGCAGTGTCGCTACGTCTCTGCAGCACCAGCAGGAATTCTAAAGCACACTCCCGCCCTGCTCCGATGGGTTCTTAAAAGTTATTATTTGGACTGAGGTTTTACTAATCAAGCAAAGAGCAGCTGAACTTTGCTCACCCAGACAGAAGCCCTCTTACCCACATCAGATGATAGATAACCCTGCTCTTTGCTCATCCAAGTGGATGCGCAGACTGGCACTGTAGCTGTGTTTGCATATACAGGGGTTTTGTACAGCTTGAAAGATCCCTGTGTTTGTACTTAGCAGTTAACTTTGCTGTTATCTCTGTCTGGCATAATAGCTTGCTGCAAGCCTTCCTCGAAAGGGCTGTGCTGGCAGTATGCAATTGAGGACGCAAGTAGGATGTATATACAGCGGGGCTGTGTCATATGGATTGCTGTTATTATGCGAGGTGTTTCTTGAATGACTCATTTTCTGGGTAACAGCTCCTGTAATAGGGAGATAAAAGAAGGGTTAACGCAAGCCCTTTTTCAACACCCCCCCCAACAACACTCTCTCAACAAAATCTCTAAATCATGCTCTCCTCCCTGAGCTCCAAGAATGCGAGTTACACATAGGACCTCTGTAGCTGCACAGTGCCACACTATTCTGAACGAGATGCTGAAGGCACTTGAGTTTCTTTTACTCTCTTCCCCTCCCCTCCGCCCCAGATTTAACCTAGTTTTATGGCATGAACAGCCCCAAAGAAAGTCGGAGAGAAAAGAGATGAAGGCCAGAGAGCAGAGGAGGACCAATGAAAGAAGCAGTAACCATTCTGTCATTCCTTTGGAGAGCAACACTAGACACCTTTAAATGCAGAGAGTGTCCTCTGCCTTTTTGCCAAAGCCCTTTTATCTGTGTGAATAAAAAGGGAGGCAGGTCAGCCTAGTTTCTGTTGCCAAATAAAAGCATGAATAAATTAGGCTATTCTTAGTAGGCAAGTGAAAGGGAGGGGGGGGTGGAAAAGTCAGTATCTATTTCTAAAGCAATTTCATATTCTGCCCCAACTGTTTGCACATGATAGAAAGGGGCTGGAGCTGCCTACTATTATGATTAGTACTATTGTTATCACTGAAGGGCCTCATTGTTCTAAAAGATGTTAGGTTTGCATGATTCACAATCCGTCTCTATTCATCCAGGAAAGGTTAGAAGAGAGGATCTGATATTCTGCAAAGGGTTTTTTCCCCCCCTCCCTCCCCCTGCCTTCTCCTTTACTGGCTTGAGGCAGAAAGCAGGCAGAAGGTCTCCTATTAACTAGAATTAGGAAACAGGGATCTAGGTGCCTGGGAACAGCCGCTCCGTAGCTCTAATCCCAGTGAGGACCTTAATTGTATCTGGTTTAACAGTTATTCATGCAGTTTTACTGCAGGCAGGCACGGTGATTAGGGACATTGGTTGGAAAAATCTGTTCATTAGCCTAATAAAGGCTGCCTAAGCCTGCTTGTTCAGCCACTAATAATCCAACTATTAGTGCCATGCTAGGTGCTGCGGTATTAATATGTGTAGTTTACTAGTGTCGCAACAGCAATATGGGTCAGTTTAGTCGTTCCTTGGTTTCAAAGTCAGGCACCCTGTGCCGGTACAGGAGAGAGAAAATGAGTGAATGAGTCTGGCCAGACATACCACACGGTCCTGCACACCTCCAAATGTTTTTGCCTTCAACCCAGAGGCAGCCCAGGAGCATTAGGAACAGGGTTGTTTGAGGACAAGAGAATGAGCCCCTTCTCCTGATGGATGCTCTTGAAGAGCAATTTATTTTTGCATAGGTGGTTCACTTATTCTCTTTACAGAGAGCCTTGGCCGTATATCAAATATGAACAGAGGCTAATTGTTGGGGGAGGGGGGACTCGCGCTCTTGGTGGCAGCGGTCGCGCGGCGCATGGGCACACACACCTCCCTGCATGTGATGAAACCAACACCCAGCCCGAGACTGTCCAGATTGTCTTTGGAGGAGGAGAAGAGGAGGTATACTTGTCTTTTTCTCTGCTTCCTTGATTTTCCTCAGCCCTCTCTAGCTGACCTAAACTTTTCCTGTCCTGGTAGAAGGAGGGAAAAATGCTTCTCACACTTCAGGGGATTCGTCTGCACTGAGCATAAACCTTGTGCTGCTAATTAGAGTGTCCGTGGCTCCTTCAGTAATAAAATCTTGTCATCCGTCTTTCTCTGTTACTTATGGGAATGATTTGTTGCATTTTCCAATGGAAGATGAAAATGACACTAATGTAATATTATAGATAAGGTGTTGCCACATATGTGTTTCTAAAGAAACTCAATTGATTTTAGTGAAAGATTAGCAAATTAATGGAGGTGGATTATTGCTTTTTTCTTCTATAGTTGGTTTTTCAACTGCTTGTTTTCAGTACCTTTTCCTGTGAGACATTATATGTAATCAAAATCTGTCTTGACTTTGAAACAGATAGGGATAACCTGTCTGTTCATAACCTCGAGCAGGGATACAGAATTAACCAAGTGCACACATGCACTGTGTTACCTATGATACAATGAAAAAAAAGAGCAGGTAAGTGATCAGCCATTGCCTATAGCTATCTGTCCAAACCTAAAAGGTTTGCGTTCCACTAGCCTCTGATAAATACCTCTTAACACACAAACAGCAAAACAAAAAGCATGCAAATGGGGAACAGACACCTTCATCTTTGCTGGCCCTCATCTGCTGTCCCCTGAATCCAGGTGAAAACAAACCCAAACTCTCCCACAAAGGCAACAGAATAGTGCAAGATCCAAAATCTCTCCTTGTTTAGTGCTGGGCTGTTTGTGTAGGAATGATATTGTGTAAGTTTAAAAGAAGTCAGATGTTGCTCAGTAACTTTAGAATAGGTGGCTATTGCATATCTGAATGTATCCCTTTTCAGTAAATGCTATTATTTCTCTTCTAGGAGTGTATTTTAATTATGATTCCTGTATGCCCCTTCTGAAGGTATTTTCTTAATACATTTGATTTATATCTCTGGGGTTTTCATGTCGATGTTAGTCATCCTTTTTTGATAGTATTGCATTTGAACTGCCTGTTTAGTGAGGTTAAGGGAGAACATACCAGGCAGGTAAGCGCTGTGTGCTGCTGTGTCCATGTGCAAATGTCTGCATCTTGGACATTGGTGATATGCTAAGTGGTGGTACACATTGCGTAGGTTTCAATCAAGTGCATAAGTACATTTTTCATGCTCCTGTGATCATAAACTTCATTTCTGTCTGCTAATACACTGCTTCCAGAATGACTGCTGCAGATACTGCATAGATTCAGGCAGCAGATCAGGGATCTATACTTGCTTCCCGTATTATGTTGGCTTGAAAAACTGGTGAGCAACATTCACCTATGAACAGTATTTAGTGACGCACTTTATGACTGCTGTCCTCTAATCTGTCAGGCTGAAATTCTAAATTTTATGATCAAAAAACAGGAGGATTTCACTGGGAAGATTAGCATGTGCTCACAGTTCAGAAATGACCGATTTTTTTTTTAAGTAATTGTAGAATTTTTGGAAATATTACTATTAAAATCATTCCCTCCTCCTTACTGGTTCAGGCACAGACAGTTGTTTAATCCTAGGAAAGCTTTGGGAGTAGAAATAGCCTTTCTTTGTATGATTCCTGCTGTGTTTCCCTACCTGAGAGATGCTTTATGGTGTAACATGTTATGAAATGTTTTATATAGCTTTGTTGGAAGCAATTGGATCCATTTGATATGGCTGAAGGGAAAGGCTATTGAAGAAACTGTGATTCTGAGTATGTGGTACCTTTGAAGAGTCCTGAATGTTGGCTGTTACAAGAGTATTTGCTTTTGTTCTTTTTGACATTCAGTTCTACATCTCTGTCACCCCTATATTTTTCCTTTAAAATCAGCAATAATAGACATAGCAATATGTGCTAGAGATTAAATAGCAGTATGAATCTAGGAACAAGACTGATCCCATTTTTTTAATAAATGTAAAATGAAAGTGTTAGTGCAGATGCTGCTGTTGTTGGGAGTAATTTGTAATGAGGACTGGAGAAGTAGCTCTCCTGTATTTTACTTCCAGCCCTGATGGTGCTTGTGAAATGTGTAGCAAGAGAGCTGACCTTTTCCTGACTAGCTTCCAGAATCTTTAAAATGATGATAATAAGATTTCTAGCCTCCCCAGGATCTCATGAGACTGAAATACCTTAAGACTTCTGAATGAAATGCATGTGAAAATTTTTTTTTCTTTTGGCCACATCCCTTACAAACTGATACACGAATTTCATCAGCAAATTGCTGTACTTGAGGTGAAGGCTGCAGGAATCATATGGCACAGCCCTGACTGCTTTTTAATAAAGTGAAGAATAATTGCTCTGTTAATACATTCTGGGGAATTTAAGCGAGGAACTCTTTCATCTGGAGTTTAGCTAGAATTCTTGCAATAAAAACAGTGGACTCATCAATGAATTTAAGTGGTCAAGATTTTTGATTTTTCCATTGCATGTTGAAATCTAGCAGGGAATTGCTCCTTCTCAGAGGTCGTTCAGTGAAGAAAAGGCCACCAGTTGCTGAAGCGCCTAAACTAATGCTGATGGTAGATGTGTTGTGTTAGTGACTTCACTGGGAATACTGAAACACGTACAACAGTACAAACAATTGCTTATGGTAGTGCATGATGCAAAAGGGAAGTCACCAGTTCTTGAAGACCGTACAGTAGAATGAGTCATTGCTCATTCTATTTCAAGGCTTGATCTGGTGAGATGAAGACTAGCGTACAGTAGCCAGGATGTAAGAAAACACCTCAACTTTGGAGAAGACATCCTGGTTGTGTAGATTATAAATCTACATAGGCTGTGACAATGCAGAAAGGGTGTTCTGATCTCCTTTCAGTTCTTCAGCAAATAACCTCAATGTTGGCTAGCAAAACTGAGATGCTTATAGTGTCTATAATAGAAGAACCGCTACAACTGTGCACACTAAAAAATTAAGGAAAGGAAATCAAGTGCAGGACTTGTTGTCAATTGATAGCAATGTAAATCTCAGTCAGTAATCTGAAAAACACGACAATTTTCTTCAGTTTCATTACATGTATGTTTGTTAGGTATTACTCCAGAAAGTGGAATTTAACTCACTTCACCTGTAATTGATATTTTCAACAGAAGCACAATGCAGACTTCTAATTCGTGCTACCAGTGGTTCATGAAAAGATAATTCAGTTTAGACTTCAGTTTAGACAGTTTTAATTGGATTCCATGGATTTTAGATAAGCCTGTGGCTAGAAGCCTAATTCTAAGAGCCCTTAAGGAGCAGGAAAAGGTAACTTATTTGGACGCCTGCTAAAGAATGCCCAAAGAGATGCCCAGAAAGTAACTTCTGCCTTCCCCATGTGTCTGGCTGAAAACAAAACAAAACAAAACAAATCCTATTGCCACTTAATGATGCGTTGTTTTTGAATACTTGGAAATGCATGGCAGTCCACATGTCAGTTTTTTGAGGCAACTCCTGTCCCCCTCATTGTTTGTTTTGCCCTAGTGCTGATTTTATGTTCAGGCATTGGGACAAAAAAAGCAGAAATCAAAGTTATTTGCGGTGACTTATTCTGTAACCTTATTCTGCCTCTAATAAATGAGGGAAGGATGGACATTTATTTTACCTGCCAGTAGTTTAAGATTAAGTGTTATTTCTTAGCCACTTTCACTGCAGATGAAAACTTCTAGGTTTTCCACACACTAGCAGGATTTATCTCCTCCAATATATAAGGACACAATTATCTAGAATGAGGAATGTAATTTGTGGCAGGCTGCAGACGAACAGTGAGTTACTGTGAAGGACTGCATTATCTGATGGCGAGAACGTTGGACGAGGTTTCATGAGACTTGCTGTCTATTCCCAGCTCTGCCTTGTGCCTGTTGAATGACCTTCAGCAAGTCACTTTCTCTCTCTTGTCTCAGCTATCATTTTACCTGTTAAAATGTGATAATGAAACACTCTTTTTTTTTTTTTTAATATATAAACTGCTAGGTGCTGATGAACAGCACTGATGAAAGGTACTGTACAAAAGCAGGGTGGTATTGAATATTTGATTGCACTTGGCTTCATTGAACTATGACAATAATACAGATATTGACCAGCAAGTAACTTTGTTGGACTGGTAGATATTACAAGCGTAAGGTATAATTATCACATTTTCTATTTATATTCTTTTTTTTTGTCTCCAGAATACTTTCTTCATAGATGACACTGATTTTGATTTCTGCTGTAAGCTCATAGAGAAGCTACAATTAAATAATATCTTGAAATCTTTTCATTAGCATTTCTTTTGTTTTATGGGACCTTTGGAGGGAATGAGCTCAAATTGCCTATTCCAATCAGCTAATTTAAGATTAGATGGTAATGGGCTGAGGAGCCCAGAAGACACATCAGTAATGTTATATTTAAATAGGCATAATTTCTTGTGCTTGTGCAAACATAAGAAATACAATTTCTTCCAGCCATGGAAGAATTTCTTCCAAATTGCTCCTTTGTGTACCCAGTCTCTTCACTGACCTAGGGTGGATGTGAGCCCAGAACTGTCCTGCCAAGCTGGAGGAAGCAGAGGTGGTAGAGCTGCTAGCATGGGAGACCCTGATGTAGGAATGCTAGGCAGGTTCTTATGAACCTTTCTGTTTCTGCATGGTCATGCAAGGACATGCTAAAGTCTAGAAACAAGTAGCATTGAGGTAGTCATTGCTTCACCAGTCATTGCTTTACTAACCGCAAAGGCTGTTTTTGTTTTTAAAGGGCACTATCCTGAGGCAATATTCCTCTTTCCAACTTATGTTCATGCTGAGGTTCCCATCTGCAGATACACTGAGGCTCTTAGGTTTTTGTAATTTAGTATCTGAAGCTTTGGCAAAATTTAGCCCTAAAACGCTGCCTACCTGTTAGTGTTTCTTAATACTTTAGAAACTATATATTTTCAATACTAAGAGTACATTCAGGGAAGCTTTTTCAGAAACCTAGAAAACAAAAATCTTCATATGTACTTCTTTCATGTGAAATTTGTACTCTTATTTTTAGTTCATTTGTTGCATTTTACTGGGTTATCTTCATTCAAATTCTTTTAAAATCCTTTAAAGTCCTTTAGATGTCTTTATTTCTCTGGAGCTGGTGCCTTGAACTCTCCAGGATTCTATCTCTTGACTGGTGAGCAACAACATAACTTTAATCAATGTTTTTTGGACATGATACAATAGGGACATACTAACTCTTTAACCATAGACAAACAGTAGCACTACCCTGAAAAAGGTCCAATGGTTTTGAAATACAAATTCATAAACATTACAAGAAAAAGATATTCAAAAGTACAAATGGGGACTGGGTGCCAGATGTCCATCACTTCTCAGTAGCAGGTAGGTTTCTATCACTCACCAGGTCTTTGAACATGTTCTGTCTTATAAATTAAGATTGTCCAATCTCTGTAACCAAGCCCAGCATATGGATTTTAGTGTTTCAGTCACACAGAAAAGATAAACTTCATTCCATAGTTATGCAGTGAGCTGCAAGAACTCAAGAAATAGAGAAATTTGATATAATAAAAATATTAAAACTGTAAAATATGAGGCCTTGTTAATGCTAACTAAACCACTAGAAACAGAAATTTCCATAAGATGTATTCACATATCTTTGATTTGTCTGAAGAAGTGCCATTTTATAAATCTTTATGCTTTAAAGCTGTGATTTAAAAATATTTCCCAGCAAATGATGAAAATTAACAGGATCAAGGACTGTTTTATTTCCTGTCTTTCAAATATGGAGTATCCTTAGTAACATAGAGAGAGTTTTCAGACCAACTCTGTTCATTCACTTTTTGTCACAGTTTAGAAAAATATATTTATACATTTGTCCCCCAAAGCATAAAAGCATGAAGTTTGTTCCCAAAGTTTATTACTAACCAAACTGCAAAGATAAAAATATCCCTCTGAAAGTCGAGCCTCAGCAGAGAGAACTCAGAAAATGAATGACAGTTGGGCACCTACTTCCCTTGGGCTCCTCTCAGCGTTCATTGCTTTAGTTTAATTTCCTAGTTCTAGGCATATCCATTCAGAAGCTGAATGCTTTTACTTCTCTACTTCCCCATAAAAATTCTTATTTGCTTTGTAATCCCAGCCAGCTGGTGAATTTCATAGCAAGTAAGAATACAAAATCCAATAAAGTACAGAGTGATTCATCCTCAGCTGAGCTAGACTCAAAGCCGTTGCTAAAAGGTATTATTTTTAACCACTACTATTATGCATTTGCATTATAGTAACAACTGAAAACTCTGTCCAAGATTGGGACATCACTGAACTGAGTTTCATATAAACACTTAAAAAGCGGCGATCCCTGTCTCAGAGAATTTGCAAACTAATACATTGGTTAAATGTGATCTTGAATAATGTTGGCATTAATGCTACTTTTAAGGAAAAATGATTTCTGATGTTACTTTGCAATTTATTACATGGTTTACTGCATGCCTCATATCTTATTGGGTGGTGTTATATATATATTTAAGTAATATACATTCTGCTTTCTGCTGCTTAGATTTGTGGATTTGGTTAGAGGCTGGGCTAATTTTGTGGAAAAGGATAAAAAGAAGACATATCTGGATTGTTTGAAACCCTTAGGCTTGGTTCGCACATAATTTCTGTAAGATGTACTATGGCTTTCCGAGAGACCCCTCTAGATGAGAACGCAGTATACGGATATAAACATATTTATTTCTGCATATGTCTGCTCATACTTGGCTATACCTGCTGACTTCTGTGTTCACATAGGGTTTCATTTAGGTCTTTGTTACTTACAGGCCCTCTTCCATGAGCGACCCCAAGAGTTTCACGAGCGTGGGTGAGCTCAAGCCCCCCGGGCCGTGGGGCAGGGGTGTGTGTTGGAGCTCACTGTGCTCCCAGCCAGGGCAGAGCAGCGGGGCTGACCCCATGTTGTACCCGGAGCTTCATCACCTATTGCTCTACAAACCATCTCGCCTTGATGCTACAGCATTGGTGTGACTATGCATCCTCGGGCTCGCACTCAGAAAGTCATAGCTGTCTGTACATAACCTTTCTTAGCCTCCTTTTCCGAAGGGAAATGAAGCCAAATGAAGCTGAGCATTAACCACCAAACAGACTACTCTTCTATTCTGACTTTTAGATGTGCTGTTTCTTTAACCCTCTTGCTTTGAGCTGGGAACATTTTGTGAAATAGTCATATTTTTCTCTGGAGTCTCTTTTGTTTACTTTTCACTCTTAAACTGGTGTTAAAAGGAGCTGAACTGATATCCGCTATGATTTCCCTGCCTCAACAGAACAGATGCAATAGAAGCACTTGGAGCAGAGTGCAGCAAAGAAAAACTTTTAGCTTTATTATTTTACAAAACAAAGCTAATCTCTTGATTAAAACATCACCACAATAATACTTAAGTGATTTCTTTCCTAGCTCTTCCCCTGAGCTCTACCTGCTTTCTCTGTTCTTCTTTCCTCCAAAATTCCCTTTCTTGTAGATATGGTCACAATGCACCTTCCTTGTAATGCTGATTTGGCACAGAGGGCATAACTGCTCTTACAGGTACAATTATCATGAGGCAGTTGCCAGTTACAATTAAACTTAGAGAGATAAGGACACAAATTAGTACAAGCTGACAGACACCTGGTTATGGGAGGAGGAGGATGATTTCAGTTTATATATTGTTAGGTCATGACCTAACATATATTACTGGCCAGATGATCTGGTTCACATAGGCCATGCAGGGTAATCCATCCTCAGAAAAAAGATACCTGCTGGGGTCACAGGTAAAACATAGCCGTGGCACAGGGAGTGGGATGAGGCTCTGCTGGGAGTACCCACTCTGGTGAGGTACTTCTGCTGCTGCTGGGAAGGGTTTGAGTATGCTGCGCATGGAAATTCGTTAGGCCAACTGGCTTTGGGAAGGAGAGCAGTGTTGGGAACATGATGGATGGTGGTAAGATGATGCCGAGAGGCTCCAGCTGGTTGGAAACTTGTTGGAGTTGACTAGAGAGTCTTCCGTGGTGTTCTGTTGCTCTTAGGAGAGAGAGGAATATTAGTAAGAGTTGTGTTATTAGAAGAAAATATAAGTTCCTGGCATTGAATAGAAAGGCAAATGTTCATAGTGGTAGATCCCAGATATTCCTGCACATGCAAGCTGACAGACTTCTTCCCTAAACGTCACTGAACCAAGGAGAGCTGATGCTGTTCCAGACTTGGTTTGAGTGAGCAGAACAGGTATTATGACAGAGCTGATCATAAGAAAATATTACTGGATTAATAAATCCTAAATTGCTCCAGTTCAAATCAGCCAAAAGTTCTGCAATAGACTAAAGATAACTTGTATTTGAAAAGGGCCAATTTTGCTAGATTTAGGGAGGTATTGATAAAGTCAAATGAACTCAAAAGATCAGAAATCTGAATAGAGAAGGCATGCAAAAGCTATTTGCCAGTGGTGTAAAGTCTATCTGGAACTTTTGTTTCTAGCAGAGGAGAAAGAAAAACATAGAGAAGTGCTTCAGATCCAACTAGAAATATAACTATTTCTGAAAGGATATGGATGAATAGAAAGCTGAAGAGTAATTTATTCAAAGAAATCTATCCTGAAAGTCAGAAGGTGTAGGAATAAATTGAGAACTTCTAGAAGTCAGACGAGTTAGACATGCAAAGCAAATTACAACAACAAAAAGGTCTTTTCAATCACAGAAATAAAAGAACTAAGAAAAGAAGGGGGGCTGCTTTGCACTCAGAGTAGTTCAGAGGGCGTGCAGGTGGAGCAGGGCTGGATGTCCTTCCCCCACCAAGCCACGGTCGCCATCCTTTGCATGTGCCACACTGCAGATCTCCCGCCGCTGCCACTACCGACATGCCTCACTGCAGAGTGAGGAGACAAAAGGAGCCCGTCTTACAGGAAGAGGTTACGGAGCTTGACATTCTCAGCAGCCCCTCTTGGCTTTAGTTTCACTAAGCAAATTGCTCTCCATAAATATGAGCAAATACCAGGGAAGGAAGGAACAGCTGAAGCTAAAGGACAATATTGGCTAAGAGTGAATGGATAAAAAAGTTGCCAGAGGTGAATGTAGGCTGAAAATAAGACAGTGGCTTCTGACCATTACAGCCATGACTGAAAATACATAGTTTCTAAAAGGGATTAGATAGTATGGCTGTTAGCCATAGCGAGGCACAGACTGCTCCTTCCACTGTTGTGTACCACTCCATTCAGGAGTAAAAGTGCAAGCCTGTAATATTGATTTTTGACTAACTGATAATCAAGATGAAACTGGGAAATGAGCTGATTGATGTCTGACCTGCATCCGAATATCCTAATAAAGTAAGTTAAGCTTCTTAAAGTTGACACAGATATTACAGGAGAATGTTTGGTCTTTGCTGTAGATGACTGTGCAGAGCACAAAAAAGTAGTTTAGGTTTTTTGAGCTGCTCTGCCACCAGTTCTAGCTCGTTTCGTCTCTCAGCAAGTCTGTGACTTTCTGTCTCCTAATTATATACTACTTATTCAGTTTTCTCTCAGCTTTAAAAAGCCAGGATTTCCATTATCATATTGAATAACTGGACTTGTCATTTGTCTTTAATCTTTTGGCTACTTAGAAAACTTACAGCCGGTTGTCATCTGCAAACGAAAGAGCTAAATAAAGCTTGTAAGCCTCTTCATGTAAAGGCATACTCTTCATTTGTTCAGTAACATTTATTTGCGATGCAAGGTCTGGATTGGCAAATCAGCATAGAGTAATTAGTTATTATTTTCTTCTATCTTCTGAAATTTGGCTTTTCTTCAGTGTCCGTTTTGGTCCTCTGAAAAAAATCAAGCAGCTTCAACTTGAGTAGTATATGCTCATTATGCCAGGAAAGCAGAATTTTGACACTGCATATTCAGCTTTCAAACATGCCCTCTGCTTTTGAGACATCATCTCTCTACCTCTACTATATTGCCATGCTGAAATCTAGTTAAATTACAGAATACTGATGGGAATCTGTCATTATTGGTACAAAATGTTACCTTTCTCATACCTCGCTGATAAGTAGTTACTGTGTATAATTAATTAGCCAATTTTTAAATGATATTAAATGATATTTGGAGTGCAAAGTCATCTTCTGAAGTAAGGAAGTAATTTTACCTTCATACGGATCTGCTTCCTTTCACCACTATGGTTCTGCATTCCGGCCCCACACGCTCAGGCAGGGACTCCCAGTTTAAGTACTTCCACCAAACAGAGGGAGCGCTGCTTTTTAGACAGTGCGGTTTAGCGGTGAGTGAGGCTGTTGAGAGAGGCAGAAACAGGTAATTGAATAACGGTCATTAAAGTTTCTACTGTGCAGCCTGTAGCTATCTTACTTGATCTCTGCATGTGGTTTTCTTACTATATGGATCTGATTTTTTTTTCCACTTTAAATCTATGCTCCTTTAGTTTTATAATATTTTATCTGAAGGAAAGAACAACTCCTGCCTGGAGGTACTATGTTGTAGGACTTGTGAGAAATAGGAGTAGGTCTGCTGAAAACAATTGGTGGAGTTAAGTCAATGTCAAAATGGAAACCCATGAATTCTGTACTTTACTTGTGTTGAAGTGGCATCTACAGACACAAATAAATGGTTCAAGGGTGTATCCCCGAATTTATCTTTTCTAAAGCCAAACCAAGCCACATGTCAGTGAAACACAAACCCAATGTAATGTTTCAGTCTTCTGAATCTGCCTCCAGGTCCACAAAGCATTTCCTCCTGTAGTCTCCGATCGATCACCTCTTCCGGGCCAAAACTGAAAGTTTTGTTATGCTCTCACCCTCCTTGGGCAGTTTTGATATCAATCGGTTAATCCTTCCTTTTCGTTTGTCTGCTTTTAAGGTTCACTCCTCTTATGAATCTGTTCCCCTGACCTCCCCATGTTCAGTATCTTACCAGCCATATTTACGTCTCTGTCAGAGACCTGATATCAAGTACACGGGCAACAGAAAAACACCAAGACCCAGAGGCAAATGATGTTTATTAACTCCAGTCTATCAGATCTGAATACTTATCTGGGTTTACATGCATCAAAGCTTGAGGTTGGGCATAGAGTGCCTGAGGTTTCAGGGAGAACAGAAATTTCTATGCAAAGACAAATAAGGACAGAGAAAACCAGTCATCTAAATACAGCAAAGGAATTTGGTGAATACCTCAGCTTGAAAATAACTAATTTTATAATTTTTGTCTTACTGACAGTTAGAACAGAGAGGCCACAAAAGTATTAATAATGATGATGCAGTCACAGCCCCTAAAGTTAAGCTCTAGGCTTACTTTAGTTTTGGGACTCTGCTTTCAGTCATGATCAACTTGTTAGTCAGCATTATACAGTGCAGACCAATTTGCAGTTCTGGAAAGATCACTGTAGTCAGTTCATAAATATCTGCATTTGTCACCTAAACTAAGTATCAGATGATATCTGAAGTGCTGAAGACTGCAAAAATGAACATCTTCATCACTTCTGATAGCATCTGGTATTTAGTAATAGCTACTAATATTTTTAAACTGTAGAGAGTATCAACAATTAATGCTGTGAGTAGGCATAATATCGGTGCTGTTTTGTATTGAAACATCAGTTCAAAATGGGACCATCACTGCTGATTTTGTATACAACTGTAATCTTGAAAAAAGTGTTGAAACAGATAATTTACAGATTACTGATGTTACAGAAGAATTAATTTCAAGAGAATTTGAACTAATGGTATTGGAACTTTTTTCAAATGCCTAAGTCATTTGTTACTCTCTAGAAGCATGCTTTGTACTATGACTAATTTTGTCCAGTTTTAATGAAATGAAGTAAGTCAGCTTCTGTTCCATGCTTAAAGTTTCCTTTATTTGTGCAATTGCTACATGTTTTTGGTGGGGCCCCTTTTTAGCCCCAATGAACAGGAGTTTTCAAGCAACCGAGAGCTGCCTTGCAGAGACAGAGATTGATTGAGGTAATGATATTCCAAATGTGCCTTTGTACATGTTATTTCACAACAAATATTTCTCCTCCCATCAGGACAGTATGTGTATGTTGTATGTCTTGTTTCCTAAACCATTCTTATCTCAACTATTCTGTTCTCCTTGTATGTTTGGCTTCCTCTGACTGTTATCCTGGGTCACTGCAAATCAAAGATTTGTTCTCTTGAGTCTGATATTCCAGTTTCCACATATTCCAGTAAAGATAGACCAAGTTTGATGGCAGTGTTGTGTAATCTATTGCATGCCAGGAATATCTTACATACAGTTCTGTAGAAGGACAATCTGGTAATACATGCCACCACAATGTATTTTAAAGATGATTAATGGGCTTTTAAATGATTCCTCAAGTGAGCTATAGATCTTTATTATCTTCTCTGAGGACATTACATTGGGTTTATTTTGAGAAAATGAAATTAGGATCGTGAACCTCTCTTGAAAGGCTAATTTATATCTCCTGAAATATTGAAAAGCATTGTGCTCTAATGATGTGATATGGTTGTTGACATTATAAAGACAACTGTCAATAATGTCCGGAAGATAACTGTTGTTTCCTATTTAACGACTTAGGAAGGTGCTGCTGTCTTTAAAGCTATTTTTAGTAGCTGCTGTTTCCACTTTAATTTCATCTCGATACCCTTGAATTTTATCTGACTACCCAATAATTAGCTACTGTCAATCCAATCAGTGTAAGATTGGCTAAGCTCTTTTTTTTCTAAAATGCAAAAGTTGTCACAACACTGCTTGACAATATTATGTCATGATGACGTTAGGTACTTTGCCACCTCACCCACTGCATAATGGCTAACTTGAGTAATTATCTGCATATTAATTGAATGATAGGATTTGGGATTTTGATTAGCCAGAATTTGCCTGAAAATGTCTTGGCACATAGAATATTTGTATGTAATTTACTGGGATGTAGAACATCATAAGGAAAAAATTCTGTCATCTCCTATTGATGTATTAAACCCTTCCAAGAAAAATATGTCATTTAGGTCTGAAAATAGTGGCTCTGGGTAATTGCCTATTTTGTGAGCTCCTCATTAGCTGACTGGAGAGTTCATGCAGCTAAGAATCCTAAGTGCTTGGTTTTTTGATGCTCTACCATTTTGTGTGTCCATCAGAGGTGTATGGAAAACTTTGCACAGGAGGTGCCTTGTACCTCTATGATGTTTGGGATTCTGATGGTTTGTCTGGAAGTACAATTCTGATTTTAAACTTTTCCACTGATGGTAGGTTTCTCTGTGGTGTCCTATACTGCAAATATCTAAACACTTCAAAAAAAAAAAAACAAAAAAAACCAAAACTGAGTCAGCTTACAGTGGTCTTTAGTGGTCTTCAGGGTCCTCTGTGGTTGCAAGAAGGCTCTGCTATTTGGATTGAGTTTTTTTTTAAATATATAACTGAGGGCTCTAACTGCAGACTGAAAAGATAAACTGACTGATTAAACTGACATATTCTAGGGTTTCTGTAACTCACCACTTTTACTCCATGTACAAATCAGCTGCTTAGAATGAGAGGTGGTTGTGAGAAACGCTAATGATCTGACTTGAACTCAATGGCTTTGTCTCTGGAGTAGATCAAGCACCCATGGAAGTCACAGGTACACCTAGGTTTAAACCATTTCGCCCTCTCAGGATTGGAATTAGTGCATGTAATGAGTGCAGCATGGAGAACTCTCCTTTAAAGGCTGGCAGCTCTGGCTGTGTTTCTCTAATGGGACTGTCAACCCCGTAATAAGGGTCATCTCACTAATGTTTTGGGAGAGGAGCTCCACTGTATGAGCATAATGTCTGTTTGATGTAAAAAGTTCTCAGAGCAATGGCTGTCAGAAGAGTAAATGTTATCTTCCAGATATTGCCAACTGCTTGAAGGTCAAATTCTAGGGTTTTAGGTCCACAATGGTGTCTTGCTAAGCACCAACAATCCATAACATGTATAACTCTTTCAGCCGGCCCTCTCTGGAAGATGGTTTATTACTCTTCACGCATGTAGAATAAATCCATGCACTAACTTCTGCACATTGGCTTTCAGTGGCCTCTTTAGGGTTTGCTTTAGCTCCTCTTCCTTTCCCAAAACACGGATCTTTGGAACAGTGTTTCTGCAAGAATGTCATCTGCCCTAAGGGCCTGAACAGACAAAACCAGCATGGACTGAGGGATGCTGTACTGGACCCATCCTGTTCCCTTTGCATAAGTATTTTTATTTGGTTATAAAGTCCTCCAAAATATTAATATGGACTAATCCCGTGATCTCTGACATTTCCTTTTAAACTGAATATAATCTATTACCCCAAGCTACACCATCCACCAATAAAAAACTAGATAAAGTACTACAGTATATATTTTTCACTTGAGGCATTTTCAAACAGCCCTTAGGAAGAGGAGTTACTGTGGTGAGTTCTAGGTTAGTTAAAAGGGGGGCGGGGGGGAAGACATTTTCTGTACCATTGCAGAATAATTCTGATAGGACAAGAGCTGTGCAGTTTCCCTGTATGCTGTTGGGGATGTCATTACCTGTATTTTAAAGCTCTAGGAAAAATATAAAGCCTTTTGCTGAGTAGCTCAGCAGCAATGGTTAGAATACCCTTGTACTGCACTATCACTTTACTTTTTAAAAGTCAAAATGGGTCAGTGAGGGTGACAGAAAGTGCTTTCTCCTGCTTGCCTTCATTAAGCTTTCACTAAAAAGGAAGAGAGAAAGGAGTGAAGCATGCAGCAATTGCTTCAATAACCTCGCAGCAACCTGCCAGAAAGTTTTCCAAGGCTCTCATGCAATTGAACCTGGAGAAAGGAACCTATTCCCCCACTCTAACCCACAACCCCTTTCTAATAAAATTACTGGAAGTTTATTTTTTTCTGAGCACTGAGTTGCGCAAGTCTCCCAATAAATCGGTGCCAGCCTGAGAGAATTGGCGCTGAGGCAGCTAATGGGGAAGGGAAAAAGCCGAGCCGAAGGAAGACACCAGCCTGGTATGCAGGAGGTTAAGAATCCGCAATCTCAGGTTTCCATTGTTGGCTGCCGTACAAAAGCCACAAGTTACGATTGGGTTACAGCTCATGACTATTTAGACTTGGACATGGACTTGAAGCCACTTCATGTCAGTACAAAGGAAGGAATGTAACATTGTATCTCTAATGCAAGGGGAGGGAGAGATTTGTAGGTTGGTATGTGACCTTCACTGCTGGCCCATGCAGGTGCTGTTCAAAGGCCCTCCCCATTCAGCTCTTGATACTGATACTAGATTAAAAAGAGAGAATGAAAAAAGTCGTTGTTAAAAACGTTCCTCTCTGTTTTTTCCCTTTATCTCTGTGAACAAGTTGTCTTTTGATTTGCTTGGGTTTGTGGGTTTAGGAGGCTGTTTTCATTTCAAGGACTTACTCTTGTACTATATATTTTTTCCTCTAGTGAATAACATTTAACTCAATGAAAGGAGATTTGTCTTGAGGCAATTCTTGGGACATTTTAAAAATTTTTTAGTTTGTGAACATACCATTTTATCACACCACGTTTTTTACACTTTAAAATGTAGCTACTTAATCTCTACTTTGATTTTAGTCTGTGTGTAAAAAAAATCTAGTTAAGGAAAGGAGAAGCAAGCAAAGCCTGCAAATTCAGATGACCCAGGACAACTAAAATAATAGCTAATGATAATTACTAGATCTTACTGGCTGTTGATCATGGGATGGGCCTACATCCCCTCTGGTCTCTGTTTGGCACAATTTTCTCACTGTCAGCCTGATCTGTCCACTGTACTGTGCATTCAGTTAATTTACAATATTTAAGATGTCTTCAGAGATGACGTGTTTGAAAACTGTTTAGTAAATGTGCTACACCGTCCTCTGGATGGAAGTGGAACTCATCAGCCTTACTCTGTAATGCAGACCACTTCTATCAGCGAAGGATGGCAGTACAGATGTTCGGGACTTTTGACTTTTAGGCTAGAAACATCACAGGGTTTTTGAGTCACTGTGGTGTGCAATGTAGCAAAGTTTATGCAAATGTTTTGCACTAGTGAAGGTGTTCAGGTCAAACTTTTTCTGAAGTCCTCCTTGGAAGACTGCAGAACTATGATGTCTCCCGTTTAAAGAGGATTTGTTCTTTTCCTACATGTTTGCTAAAATAACCAAAATATATAGAATGAAAGTGCTTCCTCCACTTCCCTGCTTCCTCCCTGGAATACTGTGCAACAGAGCAAGCCTGCCCAGCCTTAATAACATTTTTTTTTTCCTAAACCTTTTAGGGGTTTCCTGTTGAAGTGGTTGGTATAATTAAGATGTAACTCAGCTGCTGCTGATCCTCTTTGTTTTATATTGACTGGAGAAAACCAGTGGGTTGTTGATCTGTGAGTTTTACATTATTATTTAATTACATTGAAGGTTGATCCTGCATTTTGGCCAATTTACTTTGAGTGCTGTATGCTCCAAGGCCTGGTTTGATTCTAGTATTAATCCCTTTTCCTTTGCAGAAGTTTGCGTATTGCTTTGGATTATTTATACTTCACTGTGCTTCCAAATCCATTATTAATCACACAGGTATTGAAATACATTTCGCAGATAATACTGGACATACTGCTGTATTGTTTGCTCACATAATAGCCATGCTTTCACTCGGCAGGTTTCTCATACATCAAATTATCATTAGATAAGAAAAAATGTTACGGTGAAGATTTGCCAACAACTTAATGCTGAATGCTCAAGCAAAACCCTAATGTTCCCGATTCCAGGTGATGACTCCCGGGGACAATAAATGAGCAGATGCTCTGGTTAGATGAGAGCATATCACCTTTAGGGATGTGAACATTGCAAGGTTCTGCTCAGCGGACTTAAAGGAAACCTCTTGTTCATTTTTCTTCCGGCAGCAGTCCAGATGACTAAACAAGGGATAGTTCTTTTATAGCAGCATTTTGGTTAATATAGAAAGGAAGAATGTTTTAGTCCTGAGACCATCCAGCGGTTATCAGTGACCATAGGCATAAGAACATAAAGCTGGAAAGCACCATCTGAGACATGGAGTCCGGTTTCTCAGACTTGCTGGCGACCACATTAAAGATGGTCAGTGCAGAGGAGCATCCAGTCCACCAGTCCACAGACCGCAGGCCACACTTCCCCAGGCTTCATTGCGTCATTACAGCCTCACAATAAAAACTTGAAAACCTCAACTAAAAAGAAAGGAAAATCAAAGGAAGAAAGCAGGAGTGATTAAGAGTTTTAGCAACACTCTAGGTCATGGCAAGAGCAGAAACTATTGGGTAAAACTCCTAGATGATGCCAGTAGTCACCCCCAGCCCACTGTATGGGGAAAGGCAAATTCCCCTATCCTTCTTCTTTCCTGTTAGGGATCTCAGCACTGTTCCCCAGCAGTGGCACAGCACAGCACTGATATCAAAGCTTTTCTCAGCTGGAACAGGCTTAGGGAACTCAGGTTTGGGCATATGTACAGTGCAGGGATTGGGGAAGAGCGTATGAGCACTGGAGATCTTGGTGCTGTTCCCAGGTTGGAGAATGATCTTCAGAATAGCTCTGGGTCTCCATCTCCACATCTGTAAATGAGGAAAAGGAAGAAATAGCACTTTGACAAAAAAGTATTTTTCTGGTCCTTCAATGGGCAGTCAGTGCTGTCATCAAGATTAGTAATCTGTTAATATTGAGGATTGGTTAATTAAGTAAAGTGTTATTGTTACAACTTCCCTCTTATTTGTACCTTTTTTCTCAAATTAACACAAGTGAAACAGGAATAATTGTTTTCTGTCTGCTCATGCAGTCAGGCTCACATTAAGTCTTCTGGACTTACCAGACTTCACAATGGAGTGGAGGAGATCCACGGTTATCCTCACTGGTTTCTACAGTGTCTGGCTCTTTTCAGCACAGTAGAAAGTTGTTTTTTATAGACAAATAACAAGAATTACAACACCTGCCTCAGTCTCGTATCTGAAATTCAGAAGAATAACAACACAGCTTTACAGAACTTCCTTCCAATGATCTCAATGCACTGCAAATGAAAAAAAAACCAACCCAACCCCCCAGCCAGGCTTTGGGCCCCAGAGAAGTGTGACTATTCTGCAGATGGCAAAGACATGTCACAAGTGAGAAGTGACTCATCATGTATACACAGGAGGGCTGTGGCACAGCAAAGAGAAAAAGCTAAGCGAACTTGATTCTGTTGCCTGGCTGAGCTGGCAGCTAATCTTAATAAATAAATAAATACAATACAAGTAGATTTTTGCTGCTGCTGCTGCAATTCAATTTAAGTCATGTGCAAATGACTCTGCATCCTTCTCTAGTGTAAGATAAGCTTTATCTTGACTTAATTAACTTGAATTGACTTGACTTCCTTCCTTTGGGAAGGTAGAAGTTTGATTCACTGAATTAGAGAAGGAAGCCCTGTCCACACTGAACTCTAGTAAAGCCATTTTAAAGATTGGCTTAACTTCAGCCCCTTTGGGGGACTCGCTAAATCTCTTTATATAGCTATCTTTTAATTTATGTGGGATCCACGGTAAATCATGTTAGTATATTGATAGGCTGGTCTGCAAACTAGCACAATGGTCCTTCCCAATGTATAGAATTACATTTAGGCAGAGGTAGCATCCTCCAACCTGTTAACTTTCTTCTTCTAGCTCAGCAACTGCCTTAAAAGCAGCAATTCCAGTTCGTCTTTAAGTTTCTCAGTCATGATTTTTCTTCCCAGAACTAAGTACGAAATCTTGTTTTACTTGCTAGTTTGAAAGCATCCACACTGCCTGCTCTTAGACTGTTAGTTTTTGGCTCGAAATAATGGGATTGCACAGAGGAAGCAAAGGGGATTCCTTGAGGAGGAAGAGTGTCTTCAATGCATCTACATTAGGAGCTCTTTGGGGACAGGACCATCTTCTCGGTTTGTCTATATCCATATAGTCTAGCTCAATGGGAGCCTGCTCTGTCACAAGAGATCTTGCAAAAAGGCAACTGGGTGCAATGAAAGGGAGCTTTACAGTAAAAGAGCTCAAGAGCTTGTTTTTCCTGTGAGAAGAGAAAAGGTTATCACAGGGAGATGGAAGTTTTATTTTGGGGCAGTTGCTGGATTTTCTTTTTAACAACAACATCATGACCCCTTCTTTGTTCATGTGTCATTACTTCTCTGAAAATTCAAACTATCTTCTCTGTGTTCGGGTTTGTAACATCAAAAGGACCATGGAACAGACTTCTTTGATGTTTAATTTTTCAGCTGATGCTGTCTGTGGTCAGGTAATACCACATGATTAATGTGAAGAGACTTGACCTTTGCTTATTTTCCCATGTTCACTAGCAAGGCATTAGATGCAAAGCATTAGTGGGATATGAGATACAGTCAATCAAAAAATTCCTCAGTATTAGAAAACAGATTTTTAGCTTCCCAAAGTCAACCCTGATGTGTTTCCTTTGTATTTAAATCTTTTGTGTTTGCATAATTGTTTAATATTAAAAAGAGAGAGAGTAGTTTGGTCATTTAGTTAGTAAAATCAGGCCTTGGGACTACCAGACCTGGGAAGAACTGGCTTCTCTCGCTCGGCTCAGCTATTGGCCAGCCTGAGCAAGTCACTTCACCTCTGTGTAAAATAGGGATAATGGTTCCTCCATTGTAAAGATGTGAGATCTGCCGCTGAAAAGCAGTATATGAGAGTTAGGTAATATTATTTCTGGCTCTCCTACAGATATGCTTAGTGTTCAGTTTTCCCATCTGTAATGTGGGGATGTTAGAACTAATCTACCTCCCAGGGTTGTTTTGCTTAATTCCATAAAGTACTTGAAAACCTCACATGGAAAGAGTTATAGGAGCACAAGCTTTCTTAATAAAGCTCATTCATGAGTAATGTATTTTTGAAGTAAGTGACTTGAACCTTCACCCATAGTTGGAAACCAACATGAGCCAAGTCTTCTTTGTTGTTCAGCAAAGGTTGGTTGATATTTTTTTTCCTTACATATTTAATTCTCATAAGGCTTCACATTTCTGGTTTCTGGCTATGATTGAAAGCAGAAATGCCAAAATACCACAAGAGAAGACTGGGGTTTTTTACTTTTTTTCCTGACCCTCCCAGAAGCTGGAAGTTTTGCAACTCACAAGAGTCTTCTCTACCAGCTCCAATTTTTGGTTTCCCCTTGCAAAGATAGGTGTCTGAAGCTGTTTTCTGTGAAGACTGAGAGTTACCCAAATGCAGCCTGTACCCTGCACCTTTTCATATCTGCCCAGCCATGTTCAACGTCACGTGCAAATTACTCTTAGGTGCATTGGGGCTGTTTTGTTCAGATAACCACTAGGTGCTTTATCAGTATTTATCTACCCTGCCTTGAGCTATACAAGACCACATCGAATCTCATCTGCTGTAAAATTACTGTTGTTGATTAATGCACACAGCATGGTACGGATCTCTGAAGTGCTGCTCAAATATAGAGGCTGAGACAGTCTCTACGTCAAAGTGCTGAAAGAAAATTAGCCAAGACTCATTTATTTCAATGTCAAAATTCCTATTAACTCAGGAGGAAGTGAGGCTGGACCAACACAGGAGGCTTTTCAAAAGCCTAGCCTTTAGACCATAGGATGCATTACAAACCCGGATTCGCCGGATCTTTGCCTGCAAATAATCCATAGTCGAACTGCTCTACGCATATCATTTGATGTGTGTAAAAGAGGGATCGTGCCAGGAGCACAGAAGCTAACTTGGAGCTTGTGGAAGTTTTCAACCGGTTTTGCCAGGGTTTCCCTATGTGGGAAGAAAAGGACGGCTTTCTCCTGCCCCCTCCTGGTGCAGCCGTCAAAATGTGGCTAAGAAAACCTGACAGGCAGAGAAGAGACTGAAAAAATGGCACCTTGTTTTTTCAAGGGATTTGCACCTGGAGTATATGGCAAACCTGATCCACCTTAATAGCACAAAAAGGAGGTGTTACCATTTCTTTGCTTCTTGGCATTGCAAATCCAGCTGTGAAAGTAAACTGAAGCCAGGTCTGGTTAATGCATTTCCAGTCAAATGGGTAGCAAAGTTTAGCTACAAAATCTCCTAGGATTGTGATTTTCAGTACTTCATCATGGAAATAGTCCTAGAAAATAATTATTTATTTCTTTTTAAACTGTCCTGATACTTCACCAACTGAAAATAAGGTAAGGCAAATCATTTAAATGAGGTGGAAAAAAAATATGTATTAGCCTACCAAATGTAGGAAGTCCTTTCTAGGGGGTAGCTGGAAAACCAAAATGTAATTTAGAAAATAAAACTTGGCTGTTTGGAAAATGTTCCCATCGTGTGTTAGAGCAAAAGCCAGACCCTAAACACTGGACTTTGTGGTGGATAGGGCTGCTTGACTGTGTTTAGGCTGCTGGAGTCTGTGGGACCCACGGGGGTGTTTCTGCATGGTCCAGTAGTCAGACTGGTGGACTTGTAGCTGTCTACAAGTCCTTGTTGTGCAGTATAAGTTTGCTTGCAGAAACAATAAGTCAAAGTGTAATAAGTCAAAATAGCTACTGTAAGGGGTTGTGCCAGAATCAAGTCCTTTAGGCTTTCAGAATGAGCACAGGTTGAATACGGTTGAACGCGAATTGAAATGAGGCTTCCTGAAATCCAGGTGCGCATCTTAAATCTGGGCTCTCTGCCTCTTAATCTCTGCATTAAGCTATTCCACTTTTATAAGTGATTGCCATTCACTAGACTAGACAGAACAGCACACTGTCTCTCAGGCCTTTTGGTTACAGTATTCGCTTGGAATAAGGGTAAATCTTCCTGTCTCTGGTCTGGACTGAAAATTCCCCTCTGGTCTTGATGCAAGTTCTCTTGATGCCAACATGCTTCTGAAAACAACTTGCTTTCCAAGCATAGAGTTTCTAACCACAATAAAAGAAGAGTTGGTGAAGAATTTCTGACCCTTTTGCTAAATATCCATTCCGTTATCATGCAGAAAATGTCCATTGCACAGGTTGAAAGTCTTCTCCATTTTCTGATGTTTTTGTGACATTCTCTCTTCACTCTTTTTAAATTTCAGCCAGCTGTGATTGTGCTGTATTTTCAGAGGCTGTTTGTATTTTGGGGGTAAATGTTGAACTTTCCATCAAGTCCTGTGTAGGTGTCCGAACTGGTGGGAAATCTTAAGTGGGAGCTCTAGGATATTATCTTTCTTCAGCAAACTTGTCTGGAAGACTTGTCTTGCAGCACTGTATAGATAAAGGTAATGATACAGATTCCTCTCTAACAAATAGCAACGTCTCTTTCTTTTCTGTGTTTTGACCAAGAAATTTCCATGCATAGTCTTGCAACTCAACTACCACAAGGTACCACATTTTCTGTCCAGCAGCTGGAGAAAGGTGGATTGACCATCTTTGTGATGATTGGAGGGGAGACCGAAAACGAAGTAATTCCTGTGAAATGGGCAATATCAGAGAGGGGGGAAGAAGACAGGACTTTCTTTCTTCTTTTAGTCATGTGCACAAGTTTTAGGGAGAGGAACTGGCTGCACAACCCTTTCTCCATATGAGTGACTTTTTTTCAGGGAAACTTCCAGAGGTGAATTCCTTTCATTGAGCTTCTCTGGGCTTTTCCATTGCAGGATGGGTCTGGCCAATTTGAAGAGCCATGACTTTCTGATGCATCCTAATGCTTTCTGCATCCAGCAGTATAGCTATTGAAGCTGAAATACATAGAAAACTCTGAATAGAGACATAAAAATTTGGGAGAAGAGGGGTGAATCATTTCTCTACCACCCCAAAAATGCAGCTATGGGTTGACATTTCAACAAAAAAATTCCCTAAACTTTTGTTTATATGCAACAGACCACAAAGAGAAAACTATTTCAAATCAAACAGAATAGTTTAGTCAGCCTGATGTAAATATCTTTTTTTTTCCCTCATCAAAAAACACACATGAACTTCAGGGCAGTGTGAATGTTTCTTCTGCCTTCAAGCTCATCTGGCAAACTGAAAAATTAGGTATTTGTACAGCCCTCGTTGTGAATCACCTTTACACTGATGTGTTTCTGCTGTGGAAGACACGTTAGCCCCTGCCACCTTTGTGTGGTGTTTCTGATTTTCTGATTTTCAAGTTCACTGTGATCCAGTTTGTCCTCAGATAGTCTTAAAAACACCATTTCTCAAAAGCAGTTGAAGTGCTACAGGGCTTCAGGGCAGGTAAGTACTGAGATAGGTATTAGATAACTAGAACCTCCATTTTTGATCTTTCCCAGACTCTAGCAGGTTCAAAGAAAAAGAATAAAAAAAGGAGGCAGACTTACTTAACCTTCTAAATAGAGTAATTCAGATATTGAAATTTTGTAACATCATATATTGTTATGTTTAAGTTATCATTCAATCAGGCCTTCTGCATAATAGAGGCCATATCCTTCCCCACTAGTTTTGGCATCATGCCCACGACCTTTGTCTGAGTCATAGCATAGAAATAATAGCAATAGATGGGACCTTGAGAGGTCATCTAGTCCAATCCCTGCCCTAAACAGAATCGGTTATACTGAAAGTATTCCTGACAGATATTTGTGTAAATAAGTCTTAAAAACTCCAGTGGTGATGACTCTCCGGCTTCCGCAGGTAGTTAATCTGCTGTCCTTGCAGCTAGAAAATGTGTCCTGATGTTTAAGATCTCCCTTTCTGCGATTCCATCAGATTGTTTCTCTCTCCCTGGCTTTTGTTTTTTGGGGTTGTTTTTTAAGAAATCCAGCCTCAATGTAAAGCTGACAAAGCTGTAGAGTGCTCAGCATCCCCAGGGAAATTTCAGTAGTTGATTATACTCACTTCAGTATTTTTACCTCATTTCTAGTCAGACTTTTTTCCAATATTGTTTTCTAATCTTTTTCCCTACTAGATTACATTGCTGTATCATGTATGTAGATTAGAGAACTCTTTCTTATGGACATCCAGAGATTCTGCAGTCAGAGGGGACCATGCAATCATCTCATTTTCTCTCCTGTATGCCATAGACTTTTATATTTCATGCTGTTACCCAATACTTTATGTCTGAATTAAGCTTTTTTGGCTAAAATATGTTTTCTGGAAAAGTATCTAATTTTGATATGAATACATCAGGAAATGGATAATCAATCATTTCCTTTAGAAGTTTGTTCCAGTGGTTAATCGCTGTCACTGTTTGAAAAATTGTGACCGTTTTGAATTTCTGATTTCAACTTCCAGTCACCGGTTCTAATTATGCCTTTCTCTGCCAGATGTAAGAACCCTTTAGTATCCAGTACAGCCTGGTCTGGAAATAACTATGTAGTGTAATCAAGACATCACTCTTTTCTTTTTTTTTTTTCCACGATAAACTCAATAGATGAGTCTCTAAATCTCTCACAGTCAGGTGCCTCTTTCATTCATCAGTTCAGTCTAATGCTTGTTCTCTGTTGCCACTCCAGTTTTTAATAATAGTTGGTAAAAAATGGACTGCAGTCTTCTAGGGAGTATTCTACTGTGTAGAGGTAAAATCACATTACCACTCACTGTTCCCTTGTTTGTTCGTGTACGGATCATGAGAACAACTTCTTGCCTTTTTTTAAACCTTTCTGGAATTTCATGCTGCCTTACTTGCCCACTGTGATCCCTAAATCCTTCTCCAGAATCACAGCTTTTCAAGATACAGGGTCCCATCAATTTTATTTTGTTCTGGGCCTTGACGTATATCACCTTTGCACTGACTGCATTAATGTGTTCTTCGATTCCAACGGGCTGCCTTTAATAAGTGACCCCGATTACACTCTGCATGAGTATTCTCTCCTCATCGTTATTTACCAGGCTGCTAATATTTGTGTCAGCCATCTGTCTGTCAGTGCTGACTTTATATTCCCTTGCAGAGCATCCGTGAAAATGCTGAATAGCACCAAGTGTACTTCAAAGCCGTGCAGAAAGCCAGGAAAGGATCCTTGATGATGGTCTGATTGACACAGCTGGGCTTTGAGTTATGTTAAATAGCCATGTCTTAGCCATTTAACATAAGTTTTCTTGATGTTATATAGTGTTTATCTAATAGGTATGTCATGTACTAAGTCTAAAGCCTTGAGAAAGTCTGCTACATCTGTGCAGTTAGCTTTTTTGCAGACAGAACATGAAGCCAGTTTTATTTAAGAAGAGAAGAGAAGAAATTTTCCATAAACCCATGTTGACTGGCAGTAATTAAAATCTTGTTCTTTCATGTTTCAGCAGTTCAGTCTTGTCTCAGCTTTTCCACTATTTTACCTGGGATTGATGTGAGGTTAACTGCTCAATAGTTCCTCTGTAATTGCACTTGATTTCCTGTTTCCCTCTCTCTCTCTCTCTCCCTCCCTCTCTTTTTCTCTCTCTCTCTTTTTTTCCAGGCTACTAGCCTGCTTCCAGTCACCTGGAATCCCTCTGATATTAAAATTTATTAAAAATTAACATTAGCAAGCCAGAGTTCTCCTCAGTCAAATATTTTAGGACCCCTGGGTGTGATTTATCCAAGCCTGCTGATTTAAAAATGTTTATCTCTACTAGATGATATTTAACATCCTGCTTAGTTCCTAATGGACTGGAAAGTACTTATTCAACCTTGGTCTCATATAAACCCCATCATGCGATTGCTTTCCAAATACCAAACAGAAATATTCATTGAACAAGTCTGGCTTTTTGCATTGTTGTTACTATTTTACTCTCACCTTTCAGCAATGCACCTATGCAACTCTAACACTCTGCAAAAATTCCTAGTTAGCACCATCATGGACCAATTTTTCTCAATCTCTTTATTTTCCTATATCAGTTTCTTCTACTTCATAACTCTGCACTTCTGTCAGTTGCTATCTTTTTCCCATTTTTGGAATTTTTAAAATACTTTTGGTTTACCACTGAAGTATTTGGGCCCTAGCCAATCTGTCCTTGATGATGCTGACGGACTCTATTCTGAAAGAACTTCTGATTGGCATTCGTATTTTTCTCTTGTATTTTTTCCTCCCACTCACTTTTTTTCTCGTAATTTCCCTCAGCTGGAGGATATTAGCCACCGGGAAGCGTCAGCTACAGTTGTCTTCACTCTGTCCACTTTTAATTACGAGCTCTTAGGATAATGTCACTTTCCAGCTCTGCGATTAATTTATTCTTTATGAATCAGAATGAGTTACAAAGTAATTAATTCATGTTGGATGCAATCTCTTTTCCTTACATAAATAAGTGCATATTGTCATCAGATCACTTCCTTACTCTCATTTGGGTGAACTGCATTGCACCCAGGATTAATGAGATTATAAATATTTCTCCAGAAACACAGGTGAGATCTGGGAATCTCTGAACTGCATTCAAGTCTGAATCTTAGCTTCTCTGGTGGATAACAGAAATCGGACTTCCTCTTTTCATTTTGGCCTCATCTCATGTTTGGTTCATTCCTCTTTGCCTAAGTTGCTGCATATTCTAATGCCTTCCTCTAAACTCACTGTTGCAGATGGTGTATTTATATTAACTTAAAGATTACATTCCATCTTTCAAATGAGATTAATAAATTTTCAGGCCATTGTGGTTACCCAGCCTGACCTCCTATAAACACAGCCTATAATTCTTCACTCAGATTCCAGCATCTGGTCCCATAACTCATACTTGAAACAGAGCATATCTTTTTTAGAAATATCTTTTTTAGAAATGCATCCCATGGACATGTAAAGCATATATCACTTGGATATTTTCCTATATGCAGAATAAAAACTATGGTCTTGATGATCTATAGACATCACAGTACCTGTGGCTGTTTGTAACCGAGTCTGACAGTGACATGGTCCTAACTGTATTTCAATATCTGTCTTTTCCCTACCTAAAATGATTTTCTTAGTTTCTTTCCACTGGTTATTTTTCCAGAACTGAACATGTGATCTGAAAGCTAGTGAGAGTTACAGGTGGTTAATGAAAGATATATGATAAAATACAAAATGATCCAAGTGGGACGAATTGTCTATAGTGATGTCCCTCTTAGACATATGTGCATGGGTATGTTGACTGTCTGTATCTGTTTATGATTGTTACATTTTACTTTTCTATAATTTCTTTCAAATGAGGATGGAGCAATAGCTGCTGGATAGGAAGGCATTGTCATTTGCTGCATGACAGCGGCTTGTCTTTTTCTATCTATGATTAGTGTCAGTAGGGACTAGGATAGAGAATTCAGCTTCTTACTAGGACTCTTGGGTTTTACACTTATTTTTTATTTCATTTCATTTATTTTTCTGCAGTGAGATTTTACACTAAAGCCTAATATACTCCTGCAGAATGGCATTCTCTTGGGTCTATTTGAAATTCTTGATCTTTTCTGCATCTGTTTAAATCCTGCGTTCATGCACGTACAGTACAAGGTCAAGCCTTTTGTTTGTTATTTTTATGGAGTTTAAAGAAAGTCCAAATACCTGACCGAGGTACCTGTCTGGTGCAGCCTTATGACAGTTGCAAAATCTTCAGACTCGGAGAGTCACATGATTAACTGTTTCATGAGGAATACATGAAACCACAAAATCCTGGGTTTTGCCACTTAATGGGTGTGCCCTGCAGTTAATGGCTATCTAGTGCTTGTTCATCACTGAGCAGAATACAGAAGTTGGCAAATAATGTGCTCAAAGGAAAACAACCTAGCAGTACGTTGCCAGCTTGTACTCCAAACAGAGCCACGTGTAAAGGAAGGCTAATTACTCACAGATAATCCACAAAGCTCAGCACTCCCTTAGTCTTACCATTTTGAAATTTGGCTTATGCCATGTCATGACTAGCAAAGTTCAGAGATCAAAGTGTATCTGAATAGAGATGACCTGCAAAGAAAATCTTGGGTTATCCCTGCAGTCCATTACTGTGCATGAGTCCATTACTGTGCATGAGTCCATTACTGGCATTTGAACTTCCAAGTCAATACTGAGCCAATCCACCAGTTTGGCATTTGGAGGTATTGTACTCTTAGGGAGTTGTTATTCACCTAAGCTATGAAACTGAGCTGCAGTTTTCTACGTTGTGGGACTTGTTCCTCTGCTAAAATTCAAGGAACTTGCTCATGAAAAGGTGTTGGTTTTGGAATGACTGCAGTCAGCCTTGAAATTATAATTACTTTCGGTTTTTATCTTCCTTTTTTATTTTTCCAAAAGATAAACTCCCTTTAGGAGTTTGAAGGGATTTTATTATATTTCTACTACATTGTATTGGTGTGACTCTTCAGGGAGAGGCTGATGTCTAAAGGAAATTTATTATTAAGAGCTTGCTATACTGTTTCCCAGCAGCAAGCTTGTTACTGACACATCTTCATCTAAACTCTATAATTGGTAATTATGTTTGTCTGACCTACATTCCTCTTGTAATTGAAGTAAGATATGATATTTTTCAATTCCTGAGTAAAAGTGTCCACACCAGTTGTGGAGTGTTGCTGGGCAGAAGGTTCCACCCTCAAAAGGCAATAGCATTTTTGTGGTGGAGGATGCATTTTTTAATGTATATAGCACTAGGATCCTGTGGGGGTAGAAAGCAATGTAGAAATAAGTTAGGTATAATGACATGATTTTTCAGAACCTAGGAAACTAATGGTCAATTAAATCCCAATGGAGGGTGCATATTAGCTTCCTAATTTGTTTTGGACCCCATGACTGGAATGTGTACGCACACGCTATTCAGTCTGGAGCATTCGTATGAAAGATCCTTTGGGTAATTTAACAGCTACGAATGGCACTTCCATCTAAAATTGTTATTGTGTTGCTTTTCTGCACTAATTGTGTCTTCAGTAACATATCTGATGATCAGGTAAAAAAAATTCTCTCTCCCCTACTGATTTTATCATCTAAAAAAGAAAGGAAGAATCAGATTCCTTCTGAGGTTCTTTCAAGGTTAGAATGTCTTCCTTTTAACTTAACAAATCATTTTTGATTTCCTCTGAATAACATGAGAAATAGCTTCCCTACTGCTTCACCTCAGAAGTTTTCAAAGTTTTGCACCCATGAAGACTGGAGGATCTAGGGGATCATTAGCATTTCCCAGTACATGGACTAGATAATCTGACCACAAACCTGGGTCTCTGTGTCTTTCACTTTCTGACTTATTGACCCAAAAGTTTTTCATCTGTTCCTTGGAGGCTACAGAGAACTCTGATATTTTCTCCATCTGTTTCCTTGAAATTTCCCCTGTGAGTACTCAGCATGCTTCATCGTTCCTTCCAGATGACCCTCTCTTGCTGTTCCCACTGGGTGTCATAAGCTCCATGACTACTTCCAAGAAATGTTAAGGTGAGTTGCATTTTATTTATTGTGCTGAGTAATGCCATTAACACATTCCAAATTGATCCATCAAAGAAGTCAGCCTGGAGAGCCTGCTCAGTGGCAACTTCAGGTCAAATATTTAGGTGGGGCACTGTAGTTCACCTGAGCACTACATGAAGCTATTATTGAAGTATATTGTTTAAAATACCCCTCCGGGCTCTGCTAGAGTTGCTGGCCTATTCCATGAAGCCAACCAGCTGCTCCTTTTAAAGTCCCCCTCTGAAATGTGAATGTAGGACAATGAAATTGCTGTCCCACCGGATCATTCATCTGGAAGAGACATTATTAATAAGGAGCAATAGACTTCTCATTGAATTGGGACAAAGGTATGTTTATTTTATCTGTGTTTTGTTTTCACATTTTTGAGCATAGGGCTGAGCCCCCAAGCTCAGCCTGGCTGCGACTGTATCTAGTTTTAGGGGAAGCTCACAATATTGACACTTCCAATGGCTGCAGTGAATGCTGGCAAAAACAGCCCCTTCATTTGAGGGATACTGAAGCAGTCACAAGTAACAGAATGAGATAATTCCTTGCAATGTATGAGAGATATGAAGGGTGCTCTCAGGAGCTTGTCACGAATTGCTTTGGAGTCCTCCTGAAGCCATCTATGGAGGTGAGGGGAGCAACTATTTGTTTTCTAAGAGTAGCCAAATAGTTTAGTTAAAAAAGTTAATTTGTATTGGAAATATTACTCTCTAAATATATTGCCATGAGGCTTCACTGAAACTTCATCCTATTTTCCTCTTCTAGATGCAATTCCTCTTTGGGCTGCACATACCGCGATGTTTCATGGTCCACCCTTTAGGAGAAAGGGAAGCAGCCCATAATGGGAGTCCCAGCTGCAAAAGGTCTAGACAAGCTAGGAAGCTTGGCTTCCAGGGGAGAAGGGGAAGAACAAGACCATGGAATTACAGTGCCCCTGGTTACCAGGGCAACACTCTTAAATTGAAATATTTTTTATTCTTTTTTTTTTGTTGGAAATATTTTCATATGGGTTTTGGTTTTCAATGAAAATTTGAAAAATCAGATTTTTATGTGAGCATACTTATTTTGATTTTCAGGGGAAAATCCTTTTTTTAAAGTCTTAACTTTCTTTTTTTTTAAATCAGTCCTTATGATGTACAGATTTGGGTTTAAAAAAATCTTTATGGTGAGTTAAGACATCAACATCTTTTCATAAACACCTAACATTGTGCAAGCTTCACAGAATTGTAGACATCATTGAAAGAGGCTGGAGGGACTTAGAGAGGTCCTCTGGTACAAAATAGGATCAACTGTACCTAAGTCTTCCCTAACAAATATTTGTTTAATATGTTCTTAGAAAAGTTCCCATGGTGGGAATTCCCCAGTCATCTTAGGTAATCTTACAGTCTCCCTACCCTTATAGTTAGTAAGTTTGCTCTGATATCAACCTAATATTTGCCACAATTTGAGATCCATTGAATGTGAATTTTAGCTTAACTATGTGCAGCAATCTTTTGCACAATTGCAGACCATTATAGCTCCCCACCCTCTCTAAATCCAGTAATATTAACATCACTTTCTTGGTCAGCAGTCTAGAATCCATAACCTTTCAGGCTTATTCCCTTCAGGCTCTGGATCCTTCTTGGAGTGTCTTGCCCATAGCTCACATGAATAGTCTCATTCCAGCATGCACATTTCTGATTGCAGGAAGGATCTTACTTTTTAAGCAATATCTGCATCTTTTACTTTCAGCTAAACAGATATCTCACTATATCCAGAACTGTGTGTTTAAGCATATTTTACCCTTCATGCCTATATAACAACAATATTTTGACAATGTAATTCGTCAGTAGCGTCCTCCTGTTAAGAGTTATCATCTTTAATCTGAACAAGTGATACAAATCATAAGTACTCATAAACCTCTTGACTTGTTCATAGAAGATGATCTTACGTAGCCTTCACACCTGCCATTTCTCTGGCATTTTCCTCCACAGTATCCATTTGATGCTCATTAGGTTTTCAAGCTATTTTCCCAGCTTTTTAACTGTGTGTGCAATCTTGTATTCTAAATAAGGTTGTTTATGCCCCATGTGTTTCAGTGAGTATTTTGGTAACAGTACACATGCAGGCGATATATTTGTCCTACACATCTTTGTCCCAGCATTCTGCAGTTCCTTCCCACTTGCGCCTGAAAATTGGAGTACACTGTTTTTTTCTTCATCTCATCATTGTTGTTGTATTTTTTTCCCTCTAGCATTTTTAGAACATAACATATTTTCATATAAGTAGTGTTAATTATGTAACAGCAATTTATCTCAGATAAGATCTTTTATTTTTGTTGCAATTTTGCAATTAGAATGCAGAAAATTTCAGGCTTTGAACCCTGCCTTTTATGTCAAGTTGTCTGCCCACAACTGATGAGTATAAGTATCTTATTTGCCTCAGAAAAGGAAGTGAAAAAAGTACCATCTGCAAATTTATTGAGAATTTAAATATCTTGGAGGTACGACTGAAGGAATAGATCATGGAGAAGTCAAAATATTATAGTCAAAGAGTTGCTCTGCAATAGTGACCACAAAGTACTTTGATTCAGCATCCTAGGAACCATTAACAAAGGGTGTCAAGTCTAAAAGCAGATTTTACATCAGATACATCAGGATAAGGAAACTGGCCAGAGAGTCTGATGGGCAGAGAATTGTAAAGCTAAAGCTAAATGAACTATTTGTGCTCATGTGTCACAAACTTATTGGGGTTCTTTGAAGGGGTCAGCAAGCATGCAGATGAGGGAAAGCCAGTTCATATAGACTATTTGCATGTCTAAAAAGCTTTTTACAAGGCTTTTATGGGAACTAAGCAACAGTGGGAGAAGAGGGAAGGCCCTCGCATGAATTAAAATAGGGTTGAAGATATAAAGTAGGGAGCAGGAGTAAATGGCCAGATTCATATTGGACTACTTCAGGGATCTGTTCTGGGACCTGTGCTGTTCAACATGTTAATGAAGCACCCGGAAGAAGTAAATAGTTAGGTGAAATAGTTTGCTGTTAGAGTAAAACTTAAAAAGGTTTAGAGAAGGGCAACAATGACTGGTGGAGATACAGGATGGTTTCTGGAAAAAGTGGTTCTTCAGATAATGTATAATTAATCCACAACAATCAATGCTACAAGATTCAAGGAGAGGCTAGACAAGTTCAAGGAAATGAAGTTGATTGAGCATTATTACATTCTCAGAAACAACCTCTAGTTGAGCTACCTTAAGCTAGAAATGATTGGACCCAAGGACAGTGCTAGCACATGTATTTTTTACCCTCCTCTTTTATTCTTTCCTGGGTATCTGCTTTTGCTCGGTGTCAGACACATGAGGCTCAATGAGCTGGACCTTTGATCACGCTCTGATCTTTAACTGTCCTTATGTTCTAATTTAGTCTATGCACCATGTGTTTGATCAAGGGCTCTGAGTTGATAGTAGGTGTGACTTCCTCTCCTAAAAATGTTCCTTCCATTCCAACTCACTCTTCAAACAGACTTCCTAGACTTTTTCTGTTAGGCACCCAGAACTAGTACTCCTTTTGGAACCACTGAAAGCACTGAAGACCAAATAAATATCCTTATACACACAGAAGGATCATAAATAGGCAAAAAAATTGTCCCTCTAATGACACAGGTGGAAGTGAGAGTTTAGATTTCACCCTTCCTTGTACTAACTGATGCTCTCTGAGATTTTAGCCTTGGGTGGGATAACAGTGATTCTGATGCTCTTGGTGGAACTTAAGACTTGGGTATTGGTCAAAGATCTTTATGGGACAAGGCACTCTGCCACTTCAATAGGAGTGCTAAATTTTTAACCTCAGTACTAATTGCAGCAGGCACTTTAGAGCTGAGCACACAAGCAAATTTGATCCAATATTCTCTATCTGCCTTCCTACAAACATTAATGCTGATGTCTATATCATCTTTAGGAGATAATATCTTGGTGGCACAGAACAAGCATGCTAGGCTGCCTGGTACTGCTGCTTTTCCTGTGGGAAATGCCATATCACTCTGCTTTATACTTTGAATCTTAGGGAAAAGCCTCACCTTAGATGTTCATCTATCTCTTACCATCCCCCAGGACACCTTAGTGACACAAAGTTGTCACAACTATAGATCCTAATTTAGGTATTTTTTCCACATTGGTAGAACAGCATAAGCCCTATGTTCTCCACGAATTGCCATGCCATTGCTGGGTTATAGAGGACACCCTTTACTCCATTGGATCTTCGCCAAACCGCTCATCTGAGAAAAAGATTATATTGCCTTGAATGTCAGAGTTTATTTTTCTAACTAGGTCTAGCTACTGAGCATATGCAAGAGCCAGAATAGCAGTTGCCTGCCTTTATTTCATCCTCCTCCTCCGACAAAGCTAAACTAGCTGATTGTTCCCTGCCCAACATGATCTTTAAGGCCTTTTAGTATTCTCTATTCAAAAAACTTCTTACTCTCTGCCAGAGAAATTGTAGCCCCTCCAAGCTTGCTGGGCAGGGATGATGGAGAGGAATTACTCCAGAGGGGTAGAACAGGCACCTTGCACATGTGTGCCTAGAAGGATATAATGTGTTGCCTAGACAGACATCTTCTAGACATGCTCAAACATGTACCTTTTTAACATGAGGCATTCATAGATCAGCATTCTAGTGGCACCCTATTCTGTACTTCTAAAAAGAAGTGTAATTTCATCAGTGTCAGCTAATTAAGGTCTGCTGTCTTTTTAAATGAGCTAGCATTGCTGCTATCTGCTAATCTACAGATGAGATCCCTAGTGTATGGAAAACCCTAATGATACAAAGTCCTGATGATCTTCATTCCTATTTCCCAGCAGAGGCAGATCCAGCTCAGCATGGCAAAAAAGCAATTTTTTTTTTCAGGACCTGCATGACTCAGAGAGTGGGAGACTTCCCAGGGATACCCAATGCCTTTGCAAACTACCTCAGTGGCAGATTCCTGGAAAATCAAGAGGAGTCTCTTGTAATTGATACTGATCAATTGTTCCCAAGCGGGCCCATTCAGCCACCCATCTCACTCAACGAACTGGAAGGAATTACTAGTTTGGGGTCACACTACAGCTCAAGATTCCTGACAGAAGTCCTTCTGTTTCCCTGACAGCAAAATCAGTCTGTATTTCTGCTGATCCTTCTGATCTTAAAAGTTATCAAAAACTGAGAATTAATAGCAAGGTCATCTTCTGATTTCCAGGTGTTTCCCCTTCAGTGCTCCTAATCACTTGCCCAGGATACATTATCAAAAGGACGTCATCTGAAACCTGGGACCCTCATCCTATAGCTTTTACATGGAGTAGCTAAATCCTCTCAGGGTGTCTGACCTTAGCAGGTTCAGTCCACACTGAGGAACATTTCTGCCATTGTGGAAGGAAACAGGACTCTTACTTCCTGCTGGTAGGGAGCTCTGGAAGCTCTCCTTGCTCCTCTGCTGCAAGGCAGTAGATATCTCATCTGTCAGTGATTTCAGTTCCTTAACACTTACAGGATTCTCCAGTTGAGCTAATGGCTATCACTAGTTTATTGGCCAGCCTAGCCAATGTTATAACAATTAGGAATGCTGGCAGAATGGAGGAGTTTCAGGTTCTCATGGCCTTCTCATTTTAAACAGTATTTGGAAAGTTTAACCTCAAGTTCACGTCTAAAGCTATCTCAGGCTTCCAGTAAGTCCAAAGGACATGAATACACATTCAGTGTGTGTTGTAGTGCTGTGAAGAAAACTCTGAGGCCTATTTGGTATGTTTTCCTCATACAGTCAGGTTTAAATCAATCACCAGATTTGGGCTAAGGAAAGAGTATTTCCACAGGTAGACAGTAGTTCCAGCAGGTACCAAGTTTTCTCTCCCTGCTTCCTTTATTTTTGCCTTTTCTGCCAAACTGCCCTTCTTCTGCAGCCTGGTGCACGGTCCATTTCTGAAGGACTGTATGTCGCAAAGCTTGTCTACTATATATTGGCCTTATAACAGTTACGAACATTACTTATCCAAAATCACCCAAATATTTTCACCCACAAATCCCCATGAGTCACAGGGGCCCCCACACTGGCAATGTCATTATCCTGGTTTTGTCCTGTTGCATGGTTCAACTTCTGCAGCATTTGATCCTTGATGCTAAGAGTTTAAAATGGATGTTGGAGTTGTTTTGTGCCTGGAGGTGTCTAGGGCTGGGTGGACAGGGAGGGTAAAAAGAGAGTATGTATTTCTTTCTTACTTTAACATTCATATATGGTGGTAGGGACTGTGGAGATCTGGTCTCGATGACCCAGCTAGAATGTTCTAATTCTGTTTTTCTATCTCTTGAAGGACTGTAGCTCCTCAGCAAAAGGTAAATAACCCTGTTTCCTCTGACCCAGAAATACTTATATGAGTCATAATGTTCTAAATGTGCCTGTCGGTGTAAAACTACATGCCAATGTGAAATCTTTCTTCAGGTTTCAAGGTTCTTTCAGAACAAAGTAGATTTTAATTCTTCATAAATGTTTTACTTTATTGTTCTTAGCACTGGGAATGAAGGAACCTCTGTGTGATTTTATTAACACTGAGCAAATGCATGCCTCTTCTTGTGAGTTGAAGAAAACTAAGGACAGATTTTGTTGACGAATACGACTTTACTTCTGATCTCGTAGCCACGCCCTAGTGAGAAAATAAATAGAACAGGAAAAGAGAGTGTAGAGATTTAAGCAATTCTGACAAGGACAAAAAAGAAATCAGCACTTCTAGTGAGTCTCTGTCTCCTAAATTTCTCTGTAGTGTGTAGTAGACCACTGTAAGAACAGGATTTTTAGAACTATTGGAGAGGCTGCAGAGAATGGAAATCTTCCATAATTTGCCTTCCTGAGCCAAAGAGATTCCTCTCAATGACCTTAATGTTATTCAGCATAGGGTTATTCTGACTCAGTTAAACAAAGGAAGCTCACCTTCTAATGAACCCAAGTGGACACAAACAAAACTATAATTAAAACTTGTTCTTAAAACCGAAAAAACGTAAAGTTCCTTAATACGTAAACTCCTTCCTGAGTGGAAGGAGAGTAGGAGAGAAGGGGGGAGACCAAACTGAAAAATTGTTGGGAATATGAGAGTTATACAGGGCCATAATCAGTTTATCAAAAAGAAGAGCTGGCTAAAAGCTGTAGGAGGACAATGACAGCTTTGCCATTTTTTTCTTGTTTTTTAATGACTATTTTGAAGTTGCACAAAAATCATCTGTTTTATAGAAATACTGTTTTGAGACACCTAAAAATATATATGGTAGCCATAAAAGCCTGTTGCAACTCTAGAGTTGTTCTTTCTGTCTCTGGGGAAACTGTGACTTTGTAGGTGTTGGGGGTTATAAGATTATTTGTTAAACAGTGCAAGTTGTCCATCTAGCATGGGCATTACAGAGTTGAGAGATGCCTTCCCGGTTATGGTAGTCTGCACTGAACCTTGGAAGAATATGGAAGGAGGAGTAAAAGGCAGTGAATAGCACTGGCATAGCCCATAGGTATTTAAAACAATTTCATGGAACTTAACTGGACTGCCTTGTGCTCCCATGAAGACACAAGTTCCTAATCTTATTGCAGATCTAAGGCCAAGTGGTGAGTACAGGTAAGTAATTGCTTTGCATTTTGCAAGGCAATATCTGGTGGACCAAGGAATCAGGACTGAAAGAGCAACTGGATCCTAAAAGATCAACTGGATCATGAAGTCCAGACCGTGATGATCACAGGCAACCATGTAACACCTATCAAGTTTTTAAGGATCTAAAGGGCTTATTCCATGAACCTCCTTCTCCCATATCCACATCATGGGCCATAAAACATTGTAAGAAACTTAAGTCTGGTAGTAAAAGCTGAGAAAGTGGAACTATAATGTACTGCAGGGTAAGAGCAAGAGAGAGGGTTCAGCTGATGTCTAAGATCTCTGTGATAGCCAGGAATCACTGTTAGAAAAAAACGACAGATGGCTCCTGGGAAGCAGATTATGGTCCAGGCTACAGAGAAGGGGGAAAAAAAATATCCCCAGGAAGAAGTTCCTTCCTCATCCAAATTTGACTGTCATCTTGAAATTAGGTGTGTGCACAGATATCCTGACCATGTGCTAAATTTTGCAGGTGGGAAAACAGGGATACAGGACATAACAGTGACCTGCCCCACTCATGAAGCAGAGAGGTGAGGAGGTCCCATTTCCTGTCCCTTGTGTTGATTTTTTTTTTTTAACTATAGTAAATGCAAGGACGAAGAAAAAGAAAAACTTTGATCACAGCTGTAATTAGGATATGTCTTATGCCTGAGGGTGTTGGGATCTGGGTTTTACTATGGGGAAATGATCATTAGAAAAGGGGTTTTTGAGCTCAGATAAGGTCAGATGGAAGGGCTGGAAACTGTGACAGCAGTTTAAGTATTTTTTGCCTTGTGACTGTTGTTGTGCACCCTTTAATTGCTGTACATTGGTGCCATCTACTGCCTGTCTTGTGACTCTCCTTGCCTCTCTCAGTTATGAAGATTGGAGCTATGTGTGGCAAAAATGCAATGTGCATGTAGAAAAAAACTATAAAATACTCTGTTAGTGCCCTGGCATAAAAAGAAAGTTCATGACTGTCTGTCATGATGATTGTAGCACTGATTTAAGGAGAACAGACCTGTTAACCAGCAATGCAACTTACTGGGTTTGGAGGTATGACCGATACCTAGAGTGAACAACTCTTTGGCCTGGAGGAAACAAGAAAGAATCAGCTAGATTCCTTAATTATGTCTGAGCGATCTATGATAAGTCTCATCTGACCCAATAGCAAATACAACTGGCAATGAGACAGTACCTCTGAGAGACAGAGATAAAGGTGTCTACAGTTCTTGTGATGCTGTATGGTATATGGCTGCCTTCCCGGTGCCAAAAGCGGAAGCCCCAGTGCTGTCTGTGCCGGGAGTTTGGTGCCAGCTGCCAGCCGTGAGGCTTGCACGATGCCATCGTTGTGCTTCCCTTCATGAGATGGCAGCCGTGCGCGTCTCTGAATACTTTCTTCGCATGCCTGGACTTTTCTGGAGTTCATGTTTCTCTCTTCGTGTCACTGTAACAAACCCCTTGTAATGCTTTCATAATGGTCCCTTAAGCTGCTGTTCACTGTCAGCACAGGGTAACAGGATTGAGGCTGCATGACTATCAAAGTTTGCATGAAGGGAAGACAGGAGGAGGAGGTTTAAAAGGATAAAGAGAGGGTTTCTGGTTGTACAGAGGGTTATGGTATCAGGGGACTGAACAATGAATAGGCAGCTCCTCATATACGTCAGATGCTAGTGCCTTACCTAGCCATAGAAACGATGAAAGCTCTTTTAATCTAACACAATTATTCAGATTAAACTTCAGCAATATCTTCATGTATGTTTAGATGGCCCACAGGATGATTAATTAAGAGCTTGGATGCTGTCTTGAAGCAGTGGAATCTGATGCAAATTTGACAAGAAGAAAGGGAATCAGAAAGAAAAGTTAAAGCTACCCTGGAAAAGAAGGGTCTGATGTAAGCAAGTGGAAGTTCTGCAGTGTATACTTTGTGTCTTGTATCCTTAGCAAATTCTAAGGAGGAACACTTCACAAAACTCAAGGCCAGTAAATGTAAAATCTGAAAAGCAATATCTTTGTGTCATAGAATGCCTATGTATTTCACCATCCAAAGTGTATCACATAATGCCTGTGTAATTCACTGCACAGGTGGGGGGGGTTGCCTGAAGGCCACATGACTTTGACACTAGGGAATGCACTGCAGCATCCTACATCTGAGGAATATGCTTGGGATGTCAATGGTATTCCCTTAGGTGACCAAACTGAAGGGGCCAGGAGAGGGACCTGGTATCCATCGTTTGTGCTATGAATGCTACCATGCAATTCCGTAGGACAACAGGGTTAATGTTCCTCTGAATGCATGGTATGTTTGTTCTTAAGAACAGTTTAACTGGGTATTTACATGGTCCTTATTGCCACTGTTGCTAAAGATTTCATCATATTCAAAATATTGTGCCCTCTTTGTATTATTCTCATTTTACAGGCAACAGAAACCAAAATCCAGAATCCCGGATTTGTGACCAATCACCAAAGCAGTACTCCAGGGATAAGAGTGGTGTAAGCAGTGACAGCAAATGTCATCTTCCAATAGACCTGCCCAGAGGGAAAGCAGGAAGAACACTTGAAGACAGACACCGTGTTTGCTTGACTCACGAATCACAGGCCTCCATGTTTATATCAAGCCCAAGATTCTGTGTCAGATCTTTTCAATCTATGGGTAAATTATGACTTTTCTAACTTGTTATTCTGAGCCTCATTTGATCATTATGATTATAAAATAATCTCATAACCAAATACATTTTAAGTGCTGACAGAGTTCAAAAGCCTCTCTCTCAGTTTCTCTGTAATTCAGTTTCTTTTGTTTCAAATGAAGATAGATGTTCTTCATAAATAACCTAAAGCTAATTCAGATCTATGGATAAAAAATGTTCTAGATAACAACATATTTTTTGTTATTGTAGAAATTGTTAGGAAACAACACAAAAAGGGTTTCATTCTCCTTTCAAATGGGAAATTCTACGGAAATTATGGAAAACAACCTCTCTTGCTAATTCAGTCCTATTCAAATTGAGCAAACTCTTTCTGAAAATATGAGAATAAGGAAAGAGAACACTTTCCTGAAGCTGTGAATCACTGGGGACTGCCTTTCAGGAGAAGAAAGATGAGTTTCCCACTGGGAGCCGATCCCACACATGACTTTCAGCAAGACCAGCCGTGGCCACCAACAGATACGCTGTCAGAGCCAAATGCAAGCCTTCAGGGGAATGTGATCAGACAAGCAGCTGCCACTGCTGGAAACTTTCTTCACAGACCTTGACATCAGGTTTCTGCAGCTGCCAAGCCTGACCTGCTGCAAGGTGCCACAGGAGACAGGAGTCAGTGCGGCAGGTAGGAATCTGGGAGGACAAAGATCACAATTTGTTATGACCAGGGGGTGGGAGATGAGGTTGGATGGATGGGGTGAGGTGATTTGGAAGCTCAGGTGACCCCTCCCCCCCCATTTTTTTTTTCTGGTTCTCTCATTATTTTGCAGCACTAGATGCATAAATTGTGGTAGCAGAAATGGGAAAGGTGAAAGGAAGGGATGGGAAAGGTTGCACTAAAACTTTTCATCCAGGTTTGTGTATTCAGAAAGTCAGGATAATTTAACATGGCTTCAAACCTAAACTCCAAATCTCAGTGTCTCACTAGATCTGAAGGGATCTGCACAGCGATATTGAAGCGGGTCAGCTGAAAGAAGTGAAATGGGGCAGAGAGTCTTGTAGTAACAGTATATGTGAGCATTAGACAGCAAGGACAAAAATGAGTGTTCACAAGGTGTCTAGAACTGCACTGAATACTGGGGACTGGAAACTCTCCTGCAGGAAGGAGAGACTGGGCTAGGGCTGGACACGAGGTGGCAATGTTCAGATCTGTGTGTGCAGCTCAACTTCCCTGCTGAGGTACAGGGTTTTGGTTTGATGCACTGAGATGGCACCAGCACTTCAGTCCCGTTTCAGGTGTGTGTGAGTTCAGACTGAGGCTTTCTCGGGTACTGAATAGGCCAAGATTTGATCTCAGGAGGTGGTCACTTGAGATCTGAATGGCGAGACAGCATGAAGAGAAGTTTACGTTGCTGTGCTCGGCATGACTACACCTTCACAGTGAAATCAAGGTCTTCATTTTCCATGGCTTGCCAGACACTAGCTGTACAGGGAGGAAGGAAAAGACTGAGATGAGTCAAAAGCAGGGATTCTTACCCTTTCCTTTGAAGCATCCAGTCCCAGTGCTGGAGGCAGGATAGGTCACTCATTTCAACTAGGATAGCAATTTAAGTTGTTTCTTGGCACTTTCATTAAATGTTTTTCAAATATTGGTTTTACAGAAAGTTAAGATGGCTCTTTGTTTTATAACAATTTTTGCATATAATTGACTGAACTGCTTTGTTTAAAACTTGGCTTCTACCTAGACCTCAGTGAGGAGGAAAAGAGATTGCCTGAATTTAAATGCTCCCCTGTTTATAATCCAAGCACTGCAGCATGGAGCTATTGCGTGAGAACTGGGAAATGAACCTGACTACAAGCCAGCTCCTCACAAATGTGAAACAAATGTGAATCTTTTATTATCGAAGACAAAATGTAAAGCAAGCAACTGTAGAGAAAATTCACTTTTTAACCTATCTTGGTGAAGGATGGAAGTGTTCCTAGCAATGAAGAAGAGTATCTTTGCCATATGGTTTTTTAGCTTATGGATCTTTAGCAGAAATCTTTTGTATACAGTACATATAATTATCTCCAGAAACTGTGTTAAATAGTACCTTTTTAAATTCCACCACGAGGTGGCAGAGTTGGACTTAGAACAACATTTAAATTGCTGTAAACTAATGACTCTGAAACTTCATATTATAAAATTGTTTTTTGTCCCATCTAAAATTTAAAAAAAGGCTGGTCAATGAAGAAACATCATCACAGAATTGCCCATCTGTGTAAAACCAAAAGCAGCAAATAAATTAGCCAGCATTTATCTTGACCTAAACCCAGACACTGAAATGTGTGCTCTCTTCAGAATATCCCAGACCACGGTGGAAGGCCTGCTGGGATCACCATGCATAAGAGAAGCAAGGAGTGATCTGGTGGTGCCTCTTCCTTTTCAGGGTCACACAAAGCAAGAAGCCAGACAGCATCAGCTAATTTCCAAAAATGCTAGAAATGCATGAAGCACACACTGGCCCGCTAACAACTACTGTTCCTGTTAAATTTACATTGATACATTTTATTTACAGGGAACGCTGCACGCCCCTACTAATCAGCTCCCTTCAAAAATAAAATCTTCATGCAGCTGCTCCCACCCAGTGGTGCTGTCTTGAGAGGCGCCCCAAGAATTAGATTTCCTGGGCTTCAAAATGGTCATCTGACCCCCAGGTTGCTAATCACCAGCATGTTATATACCAGGCCTCCATGATTTCTGCATGCCAAAATGAAATCAAAAAATGGTGCTGAATACCTGGCTATTGGGAAAGAAGCTATAGACGCATGCCCTGTTCTCAAGCAGCATAGGTCAGCATTGCTTTACTGCTGACAGACTTGTATTGGCAATTTGGCCTGTCTGTATAGTTTAGGACTGGTCAAAAACCATGTGCAATCTCCCTTAGCTTTGTGAAATTTTGTGAAAGGGCAGCTAGAAGATAGATAGGCTGTGCTCAGTTACCACATCGATAGGATGGGATAGGATGACTTTTAATAAACTTCTGGCTAGTTATGTTATAAACATTTGCACACACACAAACACGTATGCACATATAATTTACATGATGAGCATAAGTATATGCATGTTATAAATTTCTGGGTAGATACACTGCTTCTCGGAGGTTAAAATGGAAACCTAAGGTGGTTTATCCATAGAGAGCCTTGTCTGTGCATCTCCCGCCTCTCTAAAATAGCTCATTCTGCTTCTGCCAGCTTTGGGGATAGTTTTTTTTAGCACTTTCAGTGACTGGTTGATGTGTTGTTTACATTTTCCCACTAGATGGCAGAATGTCATAGTTTAAATCCTTCTTCTGATCACTTAATGTGTTTTGTCTTGTTGCCAGCTTTGTAGTTGAACTGTTGCATGTACAAAACAAAACATTAAAACAGAAGGGATATGGTGATGCACTCTTCACCAACTTGTGTAAAATCCAACAAGTTCATTTGCTTATTCCTATTTAGAGTTTACTATATGTCAGTCTGACATTTTAGTACCTGTGCAGCAAGTCATATGGCTCCAGAAAGCATCAGATGTGATGTGCTTTGCAACTTGGTAGTACCGGCACAGTTACTTTGAGGCTTTTCAGAAAGAAGTGGAGTGGCTGTACAGATCTAGGACGTGTGCTGTGGCTGTCTGGGATTTCTGGGTGCAAGGCATCTCGGAAAGTCTGGCACTACTGTATATATGCAGTTACTATGTATGTCATAGATGTATGTATGTCATGCTGGGACATCGCATCAAAAATTAGGCTAATATGTTTCCAGACACATCAAACAAATCCTAAAAATCTTCTGAGACAAGATTTCCAAGCAGAGAGGAAAAAAATGAATGTGGTGGCCCTGCTTATACACAAGTAAGTGCTCAAAATCCCTAGCCGAGATCAGGATCATGATGTGGAACCTGTGCAAGACTCCTTCATGTGACAAATGAACCAAATTTTCCAGGTCTCAGCCTAGTAATTTAACTACAAAACAACTTTTCCTTCTCTGAATCCAAAAGGAATTGAACCTGCTTTCTAAGGGCTGGGAGGTCTCCAGGGTTTTTCTGTGCCGCTTCACTTGCAAACAGGGAGTTCCTTTCACTAGAGAAAGTCCAGGTCTTCATAAATTCCCAGCAATTAATTCTGCAGTCCTGGTGCTCTTGTGCTTGGTTGGTGTTCTCCAGGTTTGAGTTCTGGATTCAAAATTCACAGCAAAACTCCACTGTAACTACCAGGTTTTTCATGTCCCAGCCAAGCCCATAAATTGTTACAGGCCTCTTGAAAGATGCCCTTGAGTCACAGAACCATTCGGTTTGGTTTAGGTTTCCTCCTCTGCAATTTGTTTTTTATAACCCTAAGAAACTAGGGTTGGGCTTGTGCTATTGTAATTCACTGAACTTAATGGAATTGTTCCTGGTTTATTTTGGTGCAAGAGAGCTCAGAGCCAGTTTCATGGACTTCTCCCCTACTACTTACTAAGCTTCCTGTCTTGGTCTCCTGACTGTGCAGTCTACACTGAAGAAGTAAGTTAGCTGTTGAAAAGTGCAATGCGAGTCAAGGTCTCTCCATCTAAAACAACAGTGGAGCTGATTTCAAATGCTCAGATCAAACAGCACTGAGAATTCAAGATCCATTAGTTGTGAAGCAGTCACTGGCATCTGAAGTTTCACTTCTAAAGGAACATGTGTGAACTTTGCATAGAAAGGCAAATAAGAAATTACACTTCTGTAAGTGTCAACTTTGTCATGTGCTGCTCCTTCAGCAATGGGGACCTTTTAACAGATACAGATAGGAAGCTACAGGCAATTTTGGTAGTCTGTGCCTAGGATGGGTGATCAGTTAGCTTTGTATGCTGGATCTTGTTTTCCTAAGTCTAGTGAAAGTCTTTCAAACTTTCATTTGGGAGAATCAGTGCTTCCTGATAGGTCTTCAAAAGTGTGGAGAGATCTTCCACTTTTCAGCAACCTAGGTTAGGACCTTGGTATCTCACAGTGTTAACTGGAGCCTGTAACATCTTGTCTGACCTGTGCTGCCATTAGACTGTGGCAGTGTCAGGCACAGAAAGGTCACCAAACCTCTTTTTTTGTAAATGAAACCCAGAACTGGCTGTGTCCTGGAAGGTGACAATCTCGCTTCTTCACATGTCTAATTTGAATGACTCCTGTCACCATGGATTAGCACCGATTGGACATAATAATCAGGAAAATCCCACTGCCCCATGCTGCTAGGAGCTCTCTCTCTCCCTCTCAGCACAGATTACATGCTAATCTGGTATCAGTACTTTGATAGATGTCAGACTTCCAAAGCAATGGTCTGGATTTGTTTGTTGTTCTTTTCTCCCCCAGGATCCTACTAGTTCGTTAATGTAAAATGTGGATTTGCAGGTCCATCTCTCAGGGAGTGTTTAGCTATGCAGGGAACTGTACAAGTCCAGCAAATACAGCCATGTGGAAATACCTCATTTTCCCTATAGGTAATCATTACTTCAGTCTCACAGCCTGATCCCCCTTTGAGCCCATTTGTAATTTGTTGCAAGAGTCTTTTGTTGCCAAGTATTGTTTTGACTACACACAAACAGAAGATCCCTAGAAACTATCTGAATTGATCTAACGGAAATCTGAAGATCTGTGACAATGAAAAGACCAGTCATAAGGCAGTGACAGGTTTTCTGAGCATAAAAAGCTTGTGACTTAAAGTCCAATACTTTGTAGACTGCTGAAGTGGGAGCTTTATATCATTTCCAGCTTACTATTAGTGTTGCCAACTCTCATGATTTTATCATGAGTCTCATGATATTCTTCTTAAAAGCCCAGTTTCTGGAGCCAGGCAATTACATGAGAATCTTTCTCCCCCCCCCCCTTTTTTTTTTCTTTCTTTTCTTAGAAGCAAATTTCTAGCCCTGCTGCTTCCAAGGAGAAAGAAAAATGACAAGAAGTGAAAAATAGAAAAAGCTTTAAAACATGACCGGAGTTTACCTTGAAGACTCAAAAAAGCAAGAATGCAAACCAGAAGAAGCACATAGATATTACTGTTTGCTTGCTTTCTTTTTAATCTTGTGGGTTTTTAAAGCCAATTTCATGCCCAACTCATGATTTTTGAATGTTTGGGATTGGCTATACTGTTTCAACAGACCTAATACGTATGTGTAGCACTGGAAGTCCTGTTGTGGCATTTATTTTTAGAAAAGCTATTTTAGCTCATTTGGCACATTCTTTATAGCTCCATCTACCTTGTGTAGTTAGACTCATGGGGCCAGATCCTTTGCTGGTGCAAATTAGAGCAAGAGCAGTGATTTAAACCATCTGGAGATCTAGCCCATGGTATAGTCATCTGGCTTTATTGGCAAAGGGATACAAAATATAGTCCCAATAACACTTTTTAAAACTCCATAAAATGTGCCTAAAATAGTCTTTCGTCTTTCTGTAACGTGGTGTATAGAGAGAACACAGGATGGAGTGCTTTAGAGGTTTTTCTTGCTGCTTGTCAGAGAGGTTCTCCATAGCTCAGTCCATCAGATTTGCTTATTGTGGGTTTTGCACTCTTTCCATGTACTGCACTACATTTTGAGTGCAGGCATGTGAGCTGATGCTTAAACGTGTCTGTGCTGGGTGCTTGTAGAATCATCCTCATGTCTGATATCCAACCTAGGGAGCTGTCTACCGTGTTTCCTTTTCTTCACAACCTTTCATCCATTACAGTGAAATCATGCAGCTTAGTATGCATGAAGGAACCCCTCGTATAATAACCCACATTCAGATCTCTTTGTGCTGTGCTCCCAAAAGCCCTCCAAGGTCAGGCAAGGTCAGTGTCGCTCTGGGGTTGGATACCTCAAGGACCACATAGGAGCTGCAGGAAGTGGTCTTGGTGATTCAGCTGATGGCAGGCCTCCCGCTGGTTCAGCATTGAACTGATGCCCCAGCATGACGCAAGAAGGCAATGTTTGCTTGGACATCCTTCAGACGAAGTGCAAGGTGGGACTCTGACCACTTTGTTTCCAAAAGATCTTATGAACCCTTTCTGTATGAACATAAACTGGAGTATCCTTTCCAGAGCCTGGTGTGGTCAAAGAAATGTGATTACCAGTTCAAATCTAGGAAGATGTATTTTTTCAAAATATGTAATTCATTCCCAGCTCTACCTCCAGGCTTTCTGCAATAAGAGTCCCCACAGCATCCCAAGGAGCTCTTGAGCATCACTGAAAAGTTCTGTTTTGCTGGCTGCACTTCAGGAGGCTGAGTTCCCCTTGCTGACCTGTTACGAGAGTTAATTAGAGTTGCTCAAAGTTGCTCTTTGACTTTAATTTCTGTGACTGTATTGTTGACACTGCAATAGAAGTGTGCAGGTCCCACTCCTACTATTCTGTAATTCCAGTGACTATCACCAGAGCAAATTAAACAGTGATGCTCTGAACCTCTGTAGTACCTTCTTGCTCAGCTATCTCAAGTCACTTCACAAAAGCTGAATGTTTTAAAGCTCAGAATAATTCTCTTCAAAGGTGGTGGTGGGAGAGAGGGAAACCTGCAGCTCCAAAGCTCGGGTACCAGTTGTGCAATGTCATGCAGCACATCTGTGATTGAAGCAGAGCAGCACCTAGGAAAGCATTCTAGCTAGTAGAGCCCATTTCCTCTGAAGCTGCACCCATACAAAACGCTAGTGCTCACTCTGGTCTTTTGAATTGCAGATTTTGTTTGTTGTGGGCTTTCTCATGGTTCCACCTGCATCACTCCTTAATTGAGTTGTTCTCCTATAATACAATTTGTGCTTTCTACCTTTTGACTATAGGGTATACAGTGTCTCATGTTACATCATTTCTAACCTTTTTCTTTTTCTGTATTTGTTTTGTTTTTTTTCCTCTGGATTCATCCATCATTAAAGAACTTTGGGCAATTAACTCTTTAGATAAGCTGGAGAAAATGGGCATTGATCAGAGAGCATTTGAACAGAAACACTGAGGTGGGGTTTGCATAACACCCTCAGGAAGGTGAGGGACCCAAAATAGGCTGGTGGAAAGTGCTGTTAATATTCAGTAGACTCACTGTCTTGCTGTCATACCATTCAAAGGTGATGCACGCTTAAAATGGTAACTGTAATCTTCTCTGAAAACTGAGGAAAAGGCTGGACAAATACAATCCTTCAGGGTATATGTATATGTATATGTAACCTGACTACTTTTACCAGAATTTATTCTTACATGGTCGGGGAGGGGGGGGGAATAGTATTATTCTGGCATAATAAAAATGTTTGACAGGTTAAAGATGTTTGTATCAGAATATTGCATGTTTTTCAGATACATTGTGGGAGGCCTGTTGAGAAAAGCCCTAGGATGGAGCATGATATTGGGCTGCACCAAGAGCCTGTGGGTTCCCAGCGCTCTTCTGGGCGGCCCTACTGCTGCTTAGGAGTGCTGGGGCCAAACAACAGAAGGACTTTAAATTGTATTCTTTCTGATGTTGGGAGTTTTTTAATAAAGTCAGGGCGACTTGGCTGTATTCAGTGTTTGTCAACATCTTGAGATGATCTTTGCAGAGAGGAGTGTGGCTGTTTGGATCGATAGTAATCTGAGTGGTCAGTACAGGGGTGCTCACACCTTAAGCACCGCACACAGGGAATCTGGGTCCCCTGGGCAGCCTGGGCGTTCTTGGGGAGCACGGCTCCTCCAAAGAGAGATTCACTGTAACAGCCTAACTTAGGTACTCTGGCGTGATTCTTGGACAAGTTTCTCCCTCTGCACTCATAGAGAGAAAACCTAGCGCAACAGCCTCACAAATGAGGGGCCCAATACTGCAAACGCCCCCTGCGCCCACCGTGATGCCCACTTTTTCTTTCATGCTCACCACATGATAGTTAGAATTTAGGTTATGTCATAGTGTCTCTGCTAGCTGGAATTGAGAATTTTCAGTGATACTATAAGATTAATTGGCCTATTAATAGGTCGTATTACTACAGAACCAGGTGTATCCTACATTTTTATATCAATGTAATATCATGTTTTTCTCCCCTGTAGTTTTATGCTAAATGATTTTGTGATTGCTGATTCTGAGGAAATTGGGGATTAATAAACTACATATTAGTAATGTAAACAATCTCTCTTCTTTCATGCGAGGTTGTTACTACAGTATATTTTCTAGTGTTTTGTCCATGCCAAATTTGAATGTCCCTATGAGTGGGACTTCTTTAGCCTTTTTTTTTTATTAGTAGGAATGCCGAAATTTGTATTCGATTTTGGAAAGCTCAATTTAAATCCATGCATTGGAAACAATGGATTGAAATGAGTGAATGGTTAGAATGTGGCAGAAATGCATTTCAGACTTTCAATGAAAGTTTATTTGGTCATTGCTAGTCATCTTCAGCTTATGTCATCATTCTGTAAATACAGTAACAGGTCTAAATTCTCTTGGATTATTAAATAGCAACTGCATTTACACAAAAGACACTCACATTGCAGTGGTATTCAATGTGATTCTAATGTATAGAAGCTGCACATTTATCTTGTGTATAGCTACATAATATAGCATATTATCTATCATCAGGGACTATATCCCATCTGCTTAGCCCATGAGAGATGCACAGAGCATCTCTTGTGTGTAAAGCCAGCAGGATTTAGGCTCCATTTTGTAAATGTTTTGGATCTTTCAGGAAGAAAGGAATTCATAAAGGTAATAGAAGTAGCTATCTGTACTTATTATCCTAAGAACCAATACCATAGGAAGGAGAGAGAGAAATGGTTAAGCAATTCGGTGGAAGGATTTGATGCTGTGCATTTCAATGGAAATAACTTTTGTCTCTGTGGATGTATAACTTTATAGCATCAGTTCCCTAAGTATATCTAAAACGTACTCTGCTAGTAAACTATTTCTTGGGTAGTCAATATGCATATTTATTTGTAAAACATATGCACGCTGTCATCTATCAAATGTTTCACGTGTTACCCAATTGCAAATGAGTACAATAAAACAACTCTTTGCATTGGGCTGCAGTATATTGGTAAAATGTATCTATTTTCTTATCATAAGAGGAAGTTGGGAGCCTAACTGCTGACTCCAGTTCCTAACACCAAACCCTATTTTGCAGGATATAAAATCTGACCATGGTGGCAGTTTGGGTTGGGTTCCAGTCACAAGGAGCACCTCACGGCACACTAAGTTCAGCTGCGAATTTACAGAAAAGGGGTATCCAAGCATTAATCATTCGTCACAATGCCTCTTAAAAGAAATCTCATAAAAGAAAAAAAAGTGAAAACAAAAGCAGGAAGCTCAACTACCCTGAGAAACACTTTAAAGCAGCACTAGTTTCAGCTACTAGGTATTTGCACTATCAATCAAAATAAATATATTATCAATTGAACCATATATTAAAACTCCAGGCAAGGCAGAATAAGAGGCAGAAGAGAAATATTGAATGTATACAAACAAACATACTAAGGCCTACACTTTCTGAAAATAATACATAAATGTCATTTGCTGACAGAAAAACAGATTGTTGTAAAAGGAACTCCAGAAATGACCTGACATCAGAATCACAATTTCCTGTGTCACAGGTTAGTGAGAAATTGCTTCTTTACAGCCTAACAATTCAAGGAATAATGACCTAACATTGTTCCACTGTGAATTGGGGCCAAGAGATATATTTTTGCAGGTAGCAACAAATAAGAACAAACCTTGCAAAGAACTAGAATGCATAAATCCTAAAGCACACCAGAGAATTCACTGGTTTTGACATAAGTAATCTATAAACAGTATAACCGATTTGAAATATATTAGGCATGATTGCAAATATTACTTGTCTCTTCAGCAAAGGTAGGCTGGACCTCTGTGGGCAGTAGAATATGAGGGCTATTATTTAGGAATTTAGGGTCCTACTATTTCCAGATGATATTGTCACTGGTTTACTCACCAAATATAATGGAAATTCACATTTGCATGATAGATTTTTCAGATATCTCATGCTGTTCAGTCAGCAGTTTCATATACCTGTGTCCCCATTTTTTGTTCATCATCGTAAGATGTTAGTCAAGATTTACCGTAAAGAGTTAGTATTTTGGATGCCTGACTTGAGACAACTCAGAGACCTGGTTTTCAAAAAAAGGCAGAGTATCTCTATCTAAAAATTTGACCACTGAATATCAGGAGCTGCTTTTAAAAATCTTAACTGTTATACAATTTTGTCAGATATTCCACAACTGTAGCAGATACTATCTTGAGAAAGAGGCCCTCAGGACATACGAAATCTGAGATGTGGATGATATGGTCATATGCTTGTTCCTAATCTTTTTATTCCTTTACAGCCTAGGACTGTAACTGGTCCTGTAAACTAGGACTAGTGCAATGGTCTGTGATTTTGCTGAAATTTCAACTTGAAGATTTATATTTGGTTGGAAAGACTTAGAAGAGGTGACTTACAAAAGCAAATAAGGTGAGATGTTTTCAAACACTTTAAATAACCTAAAAGTCAGGGCAGAGGCAAAGACGACCAAGCTCTGACAAAGAATTTCTTTTTGAGACAACAACTATCTAGTAGGCTAAACTCAGGTCTAGGAACTGGGATTCCCTTTCCAGCTTTATCAGGGACTCATTATCTGGCCCTAGATAAGTGTGATGTACCTTAATTTATGGAAATATGTATCTTAATTTATGGAAATGTAAAGGTTAAATGGGTAATGTTTCTTTTGGGAGAGAGAAGGAGGGGCAAGCCAAGTTTTATTAGCATCACTGGCCACCATAGATAATGTTTTGCTGGTCTAATATTGGGGCAGATTAGTGTAAATTATCAAATTATCAATCAGTGTATATACTATCATGTATACTATCATGTATAAAGCATCAGACTGCACATTTTCTATTGATCGGGATTTCTGTTTTTCTACAAAACCCAAGAAATTTTCTCTTTGATCTCTGAAGTGAATGTAAAGTCTTTTCCTTAATTTTCCCTGATGAAATGTAGACATGGCTTCTATACCCAACAAGACTAGTTAACTTTGTAGCGGTGGCTGTGTTCTTATTTCCAGACCTTGCCTAACTCCCAGCATTTGTAGCGCTTCGCACAATCCCACGAAGAGGTATGGTACAGGTACCACGGTTACCATTTTGGGCATCTCACCCCCTGCCTTCTTCTAAGGAGACAAAGACATCCAATTAACCCAATCAGTCCTGGGGAAGAAAATTGTCTTCTGGCTCCTCATCAAATAAAACATTTTGTTTAGGACAGTGAAAGTCCGGAAGGAGCAGTGCCGGCTTGGTGTGCTGCCCTTCTCCCGTTCCCAGACCTGCAGACAAAGCGTTGTACCCCATCCCCTCGCTAACCGAAGTGGCTGTGGATAGAAAGACAGGGAGAAGAGGAATAAAAAATGACAAACTGCAAAGGACCATGAGAAAAGAACATCCCTTAAAAACTGTGCATTTTATGCTCACATCTTGCAAAAGAGCAATGCTTTCCTCTCTGCAGTGCCCGTTATTTTCTTCTCCTCGGGTGACTGAGATATGTCTTCTCTACAACGGGAAACGCTGTGAAAGGCACAGACCCAAACCTGAACTTTTCATGTTAAACTCTACAGTTTGGGTGCTCGAGCTTTGAATTCCTGCTCTTACAGCAAAATGTTTTAGATCTGAACCAGAGAAGGGACGCCTGCGCACTCTGTGAATGAGCAGGGTCTGGCAAGAGCTGCTGGGAGTAGGACTCTGCCTGAAAACTGCTGAGACATGACCGAGTCCGTGCATTTTAGAGAAGCTTCTGTCCTTCAAATGAGACAGGTAGGTGAAGGTGTGTATACTCCTAGTTCATTGTGAATGTGGATTCAAATAGTTTGCTTATCATTTTATGATGCAGTAATTTCATTGCTTGTAGTCACGTGAATAAGGTTCTGTTTCGGCAGGATGTTTCAGTTTGTGTTTAAAGTTGAATAAGGTCTTACATGTTCCCTGAAATCAAAAGGCGGGCTTCCAGGCCAGTTTTGCAGTAAATAAAAATACCACCTCCTGTGTTGATGTAGCGTGATAGTAGGTTTTCATAATCATAGAAAACTTACAGAAAAGTTTATGGCATCAGTTCAATGTTCTTGATCCAATATAGATTAAACCTGGGAAGAATGGATCCTTCCAGTGCAAAAAAAAAAGAACAAAAATGAGGCCATCAGGAAATTTGCACTTAAGTTATACTTGCATGTATGCTTTGGAGAGAGAAAAAAATATATAAGGCTTAATCAAAATGCAGAACTGAGTAAGATGGCACCTGCCTCAAGGAACTTACCATGGAAGTTTTAAACAAGAGACAACACATACATCTAGGCAGATAGGAATCAAAACTGCATATCATCCTGATGAGTATTGTCTTATTGTCTCCTCACAGTTACAATTTCCCCCAGGTAACAGGGCTACTTTAAAAAAAGAAGTGAATATATTGTGCCAAAAATCTTCCCATTCTCCCAGCAAATACCTGGCCAGCATCGCACACTTCATTGTTAATTTACTAAATATGATTGAGATTAATTATATTTTATAGGTATGAGGTGCATTCAGGTTTGGTGCCACTTTATTGACCTCAGAGCTGGTACAATTGTTTAAATCAGAGCAGAACTGATCACATGGTACTGCCGACATGGAATTAAACCAGATGCAATAAAAATATTGGTGTTGCATGAAACACCATTTCAGGTCTCTGTCTTCTGATGATAATCCTTCATGTAACTATTGTCTTCATTCTAAAAGAGAAGTGTATTTAAATGTGAATTTTGCAGGTAACTTCTACCCATGTGTATCCTTCGGAATGCTCAAGTGGACTTTTTAGCTTGTCATGAGGATCTATGAAGAGTTATAGAAATAAGTCCTATAGAAGTGAGCAGAACAGAATGGAACACTTCCCATTGGTTTTTCAACCATCTTCTTTAACAAAAAATTACAATTCTCTTTCAGTACTGTATCAAAAATTTTTAAAACCACATTTATTCCTTCAGAGGCCAATCCAACTTCCACCACACTTCATCAGAATCATTCCATTAACCTAATGGGAGCGAGACAGATCCCAGATTAGCAATCCTGGAGCTGGTGGTATGTCAGTCTTTTATCACTGTGAGAGATTTTTTTTGACATTTTGATTAAAACCCCTTTTATTTTAGTCCAGAACATTTTCAGATATATTCTCTATATCCACACACACATGCTACAGCTAGGTATAGTAACCATACCTCTTCATATATCTTTATAGCCCTATTTGGCTCCATCCCCACCTGGTTGTACAAGATCAGGAGGGAAGACCAGAGGCAAGAGCTGCACTTTGACCCCTTGCTCATATTTTGATTCTTTTATGTATACCAAATGTCAGTCATGCTGTCATCTACTTAATCTCAGACACCTATGGAAGATTAAGAGAGGACAGTTCAACGAACAGAGTAGCAGAGGGAAGAACTGACGAGCTACAGCAGTTGGATACTGTAAAAGCCAACTCAAAATTCTAAAAAAAAATCCAGCTGCTGTCTCTCTGACAAAAAGGAGGAGTTTCCATTTAGTCTTGAAAGTCACCATCTTCTAAAAGATTTACACATATGAATTCAGGAAAGAAAACAGTCCTTCTTAACTACATGACTGCTCTAGATTGATCCTTTAATTCCCTCCTGCTTTTGAGTTTTAAAAATGTGCTCAGGCGACAGTCTGGATGAGCATGTGTTTATAAGTATACAGCAAGAATTTAGGACATATCGAACCAGTTGATTTCTTGCCAGATTCTTTTTTTGGTCTGTCCGATAACCTCTTATTCTAATTCACCTCCTGAGCTCTCAGGTCATCCTTCCCTGGGAAAAGTAACCTGGGAATACAAGTGGGCTTTGTTTTCTGAAGATCAAAGCTTTGGTTTGTTCCTACTTCTGGTAACCAAAACCCCTCTCTCCATTGTGGTGTGCTCTTCACTACTAGGTGCAATGAAACTCCTAACAAAAAGTTCTCCATCCTCACGGGGTAGGGTTGAATTGCTTTGCCATTTCGGACTTCGTGCATGTAATGGTGGAAGAAGGGAACTTCTTTAGACTAGACAGTAGGCCCATGCTAGTTGTTGACAAAAAAAAAAAAGAAAGAAAGAAAGAAAAGAAAAGAAAAGAAAAAAGCTGCTGCAATGTTGGTGGTTGGCAGAATAACTTGTTGCCTTGCAGTCCTTCCCCAAGTTCATCTGAATGGAACAAATGGGAATTTGGGATGCATGGGGAGCCAGTTGTCACTCTTAACAGCAGCCCTCTAATGCCATCCCAAAAAAAGGGGCGTGCAAACTTTCAAACAGAAGGCACCAGAATTAGTAGCAGGTTTTTACAGAGGATTAAAACTGTGGGCTAGAGCTTGGGGTCCAACCAGGTTGCATGTTGAACAGGCTAGAAGAGGAAGGTTTCTGAGTGGCATAAAGCTCATTTTCCTGCTTGCCCAGACCTGGTCTTTGTGTTGGGCAAATCCACTGGCAAATGTTAACACTGCCCAAGGGACTGAAAGCGAAGCTGGGGGTTGATGTGGTTGCCATGGTATTGGACATAATCCTGCCAGAGTCGGATACCCTGATGATATGGGGAGTTTCAGCTTGCTCCAAGGTACAACAGGGTGACCCTCCCCAGGAGCATCTGGTTGCGTTTTAAACTTTTGATAGATTCCATAGCCAAAGAAATCAAAACAAATCAAGTATGAAGCCCCATCTGGCCAGATTCCAAGGTGAAACTGCTGCATTCCTCGTCCGTATTAGTGTTAATGCACCAGATCAGCGCGAAAGTGCAGCTATTTGGGATCGGAGCAGGGTGCTTTTTGGAAATTATTTTCCCTCTTCTCACCGCCTGGGTCCCAAAACGCGAGGATGAAAATAAATAACAGGCTCAGGTGAGGTTAGTGACCGTGCTGAAGGAAGCATGTGCAGGGAGCACTTACCGAAAGGCTGCCCGAGCCCCACACGCGCTGGCGGCGGCGGCGCGGCTCCGCGGGGCTCTGCGCGGCCGCGGCGCCCGGGCAGCGGCGCAGCCCCGCGGAGAAAAACCAGAGCAGGAGGAAAAGGCGCCTCCCCGCCTGTGCTGAAGCAAATCCGCACAAGCCCAAACTTTTGTTGACTAGGGCGGGGGGGGGGGGGCCTTCTTTTCCCGGGAAAGGGTTTTTTTGTGTCGGGTCGCAGGTTCCCACCAGCCGGCCGCGACGCGGAGGGGAGGGGAGGGGGGGGTCCCCCCGCCGCCTGCGGGAAAGCCCCCGCGGGGCCCCAAACGCGGCGGCTCCCCGCGGGAGGGGGGCGGGAGCGCGCAGCGGTCCGCCCGCTCCCACCGACACCTTTTTTTTTTTTTTTGAAAGGTGGGGGAAGAAGAAGAAAAAAGAAAACCCAACAACCCCCAAACGCAGTTCTTTCTCCTCTTGTGTCAGGGCTTGAAAGCGCTCCAGCCTCTTTCCCTGCAGGCTGCTAAACTTCACCCTCTGTGTGCGCGCATGTGTGTGTGTATATATATATATATATATATATATATATATATAAGTGCACACAGGTCGGTGTGGGTAGGTAGGTGAGCGTGTGCGCGGCCGCGGGACGGCGCGGCGGGACGCGGGGCGCTGCGCGGGCGCGGGGGGCGCCGCAGCCGGCGCGGGCGGCAGCTTTTGGCGAGGAGCGCAGGGGGGAGGCACAAAAGGGAAGGCCGGAGGCAAAGTCCCTCCCACGCCCCCCTCCCCCAAGTTTATGATGGGGGTCCGGACGGGCAGCCCGGCTCCGCGGCAACCGCTCGCCTGCTGAAAACTTGCTGCTCCGCTTTTTGGGTAAAGTTGATGCTTATTGTAGCTTTTTATTGTGCTTTTTTTTTTTCCACCCTCCTCCTCCTCCTCCTCCCTCGCTTTCTCTCTCCCTTCCCCCCCGCCGTTGTCGGAGGTGCCCGGGGGGGGGGAGGTTGTGGGGGCGGCGGGGGCGCGGACCGGCCCCCCGCAGGTGAGCGGGACGGGGCGGCGGCTGCGGGGCACCGCGCGGCTGTGTGCGGTGTGCGTGTGCGTGTGTGTGTGTGTGCGGTGTGCGTGTGCGTGTGTGTGTGTGTGTGTGTGTGTCCGTGTCCGCCCCCCCGGGACCCGGGCGGCCGCGGCGGGGCCGTCGCGGGGCGGCGGGCGGTGACACCCCGCGCTGCGCTGCGCTGCGCGCCGGGACGCGCTGCCTGCCCGCCCGCCCGCCGCGGAGGACGGCGCGGCTCCCTCCGCAGGCCATCCGTGAGTCTCCGGCTTTCTCTTTTCCTCTGCTCTTTTTTCCTTTTTTTCTTTTTTTTCTTTTTTGAGTTGCCCCCTCCCCGTTTCTCGCCCCCCTCGGGAAGGGGCAATCTTTCGACAAGTATATTTGCTGAGGAATTTAAAAAATTCGCTGCTGCAACTTGATCCTTGTGCGCTGAGGAGCGGCTCGGAGGGAACTGGGCTCCAATCCTATTAAGGACTTAGGGAGTTGCGAGTTTTCCCCCGGACCCGGTGGCTTTAAAGAAACGGGGGAGGCGGTGGGGGGGGGGGGAGTGGGGCTCCTCTAGGTGCCCGCTCTCCCTCCGGTGATGGCCATCGCTTCCCGGGAAACCCGGCTCCGCGGGCGCGGGAACCGCTCTGTCCCGCGGGAGGCGCCGGGCAGGGCCGCGGCTCCCCGTCGGTGCGGGGCAGCGGCGGCCGCGGGCGCGCGTGTTGCGCCGCCGCGGGGGAGCGGGCCGGGGCCGGGGGCTGCCCGCCCGGCCGAGCGCCCCGGGCCGGCGGGGACCCGCAGCCTGGGCTGCGGAGCTGCGGGCGAAATTCGCGCCTTAGTCATTTCTCCCGATCTCCCCATATTTCGTACCATTCCGGACTCTGCACGCACAGAAAACAGCGTTTTATTGGCATGTGATGTTTATATTTTTGCAGCCGCAGATAAAGGGAGTAGTTGTAAAACTTCGTCCTCCCCCTTTGCCATTCCCCTTCAATTTTTCTTTTTTCTTCCTTTTTTTTTTTTCCCCTGCAACTGAGGCTCTTGGGATGTACAAGAATTTGAAAGTAAACGTTTGACTAGCGTGCTGCATAAAATAGCATTTAAACAAATATTGTATTGGCATGCACTGTGGAGTTAGTGCCAAAAAAGTAAAGTAAATAAACCATGAAATTCAAAATATACAGAAGGGGAATAGACTGATTTGTTACACGACTTGCTGATTTGATCTGTTTGTTCTAGCTACCTTACTTAAAAATTAAGTTCTGAACCTCATTTGCTTAACTTTGCCAGAAGAAAAACAAAGTTCTGTATATGCTATACATTCACTTGGAAGAGAGGATCCTGCTAAATAATTGTTTATGCTCCCGGGATGTTTGAAATGCATGGTAATTATTGCATATAGCGACTACAGTTGGTGAATTAGTTTGGTTCAAATTTTCTGATGGGTGGATACAGTAATTTGTATTTTGGCTGGAACGTCAGGAAATGTTGACACCTGTCAAACTTCAAATTGCAATAAAAATGTCATATTGAACATAATTACAAAACTGACAAGTTTTAAAAAGTGAATGAAATTCATTCTGGCTTTTCTCCTGTAAACAACTCTTGGAAATTTGGCATTTGATTGAAAATATGACCTGTCTGTAGTACTAAGAAGTGCCTGATCCACTAAAGATGAACTGTTAATCTATGGATATGTGTATATCCAAGCCTCTAGTGTGTGTTTGTGAAAGAGCTAATCTTTAAAGCAAGGTGAGGTAAGATTCACTTGATCTTGAATGTTGTTATTGCTTAAAGTATGTGACTTTGAAGTGCCCAGAAATGTAACTGCTGTTCTTCAAAGAAAAACAGATCTTGAGGACTGTTTCCAACTTCCTTTCAATGTCTCTCCTTTTTTTTTTTTTTTTTCCTCCAGTGTGTCAAAGGGGATGCATACAGATGGACAAATACTGTTTGTGTTAGGTCATTCATTTAGAGAAAAATTAGAGCCTTAGAAGAATTTGAGTTAGATGCATATGCCAGTATAAATCTGGAGTAGTTTCATTGAAGCTATGCCAGTTTATACTTGTATTAAAGAAAACAGAACTCGACCTCAGATATCTAGTACACAACAGCCTGCATTCCCTAATGCCACACTGAATACTAAAGTCACATTTGGATAAGACAGCTTTTTTTTTTTTTTTTTTTGCAACATCGTGTTATATAATGAGCAGGTTTCAGCACAGTTTTGAAATGCGATTGAGACTTTTCTGGCAATTAACTATTTTTGACTATGGTTTCTGTGATTCTAAGGGCCCTAACGGCTTACACCAGCAACTTCCCTTTCAGCGAGACCTTGTCTCAGCTGTATGGGCTTGTTACAGCACTGTGTAGCTTCAAAGTATTTTTCTTGATACTTCTCTTTTAGGGATTTTGACTTTTTAAAATTAGTTTCCCAGTTTCCAGGCCGCTTCTTTTCTGTTTAAGGATATGGTAGAGCATCTTACCGCATAACACAAAAATTAGCTTCATTCTGTGCTGGTGAGTTCAGAGGACGCTCGGTTAACTGCCTGCCCCTGTTGCTGGTGGCCTACTGTAAGCCAGTTGTTTGCCCTGCAGTCCGAAAGATACACAAATACTTCATGCTTTTGTACCCCGAGAAGTGCTCTGTTCACAGTGAAGTTTCCAGTGCAGATTAGCGAAGGCAGTGGATTCAGTAAGCAGTCACCAAAATCTGTATGTATTTGCGCAGCAAACACCTATCTATTGCCTCGTCACAAAGCCGCCACTTAATAATCTGGCCAAGGATTTCAAGGCAGTGAGTTTTTTCTCAAAGAAGCTACTTAGGGACATTAGATGTGACCGTGGCATCAAACTAATTAGTTGCCACTCCATTTCTGTGAAGCTTCCAGGGCTTTATAGAAATGTGATATTTGCACTTCTCGCTTGCTGCTGAGACATTTAGTTTAAGCTGCCCTCTCCCTTGTCCGCTCTTTCACTGACGGGAAAGGTTGCAGTGCATTGCTGGGGAGCTGCGCACTCCTTACATACCTGGGTAAATATTGCAAACAGTTGTGCATTCGGACAACTTGCCACAGAGCATTAAGCAGTGTTTAGTGTTTACTGCTGTTTGCTTCAGCTCTGTTCCCAGGGCCCTTTTAAAGAACACCAAAACAACAAGAGGTATTTGGGAATTAATTAAAACAATGCCAAATAAAACAGCAGTAATGAACTAATCCTCGTATGAATGACTGAGAGAAGGCATTGTGGTAGGAGGCAAATCATGCATGGGTGCGTCTATGTATATGCAGGTACACACACAAATATATGTGTTTATGCATATAATACATGAAATACTTGTCTGTGTAAGCAGCATATCAGATATATATCTTTTGGAAATTCAGTGATATTTAGTATATGTATAATGGGAATTGAGTCTGGTATGCTAACTTTGATAGTTGAAGAGGCAAAATTTCAAGTTTGCCTGTTGAGGCACTTGTGAACAAGTGACTGGAAGGGAAATACCGAGTCCAATTTTGTGCAAGCCAGTTCCGGTTGGAAGCAAATACATAATAGATGTATAGTGCAGGAGAGGCCACAGAACTTTTTCTTGCTCACACTCGCAAACTGCAAAACAATGCCCCATACCCTGTCACTTCCTCGACGAGCCCCCCAGCCCACAAAAGCTAAAAAGTGCTGCGAGAAGAGAAGAGGGGAATTATTGCTATCCTGGAATTCAGAAGTGGAAATGCCTAGAAGTGGACACCCAAATTAGAAAGTACAGTTGAAAACAGGTTCCTGGGTGTCTGATCCAAACCCCACTGCAATCAGGGGAAGCATTTATTGTACTGTCATTGGCATGGCTGCCCAAATACGTTAGTCACCGGTGAATCTTTTTTTCATCGTTTCACAATTATTTGAGACTGGCTGTCACCTTTCTGTAATTAGAAATATTCTGAGAGAAAACAATACAAATTAGAACTGTAGGTATCAGGATCTTTGTACTGGATGTATTTCTTTCTACTTTCTAAGTGTTCTTTTTCATATGAAAAGAGTTTAGCAGCTTTATCCTTATTCAGGCTTTTCTTTTTGTATCTGCTGGGGAGAAAACCATTAATTTTGTGGAATGGTGAGAGTAAGCCTTAAGCTGTCTTTGACATTTTAGTTTAACTTGAATAGGTTAATTTTTTTTTTTAAAAAAAGAAAACAAGTTGGTGGGAAGTGTGTTTTAACTGTGAGCGCCCGATTTCGACCATTAGCATAAGAAAAAAAGTTTTAGTGCATTTACTATTGTATTGAATGAAGAGTTCCAACAGTCAGGGAAAAGAAAGTAAAAGGCTGTAAAGAAATGATGGTCTATTCAGATTATTCAGCAGCCCAAAGCTCTGGTCATCTGCCTCTGAAATCTGTGATCGGGATATCACTTTTATCTTCCTGTGCCTTTCTCTCGCCTTTTTCACATGTTCACTTTTGTCAAGGTTTATTGATCACGTTTTCTTCTCTGCAAATCTGTGGAAAATTTAATGAACCAAAAACAACAGAGAAATAAAAGGAACTTTTTATTCATTAGCACTAGATTGAATTTTTTTTCTATAGTCACTACCCTCTTGCCTCCCATGCGCGTCATTGTGTCACTCCTGCCGCACTTACAGTACATACAGTTGAGATGGCTGCATTATTAATTGTGTTCCCGGGAAAAGTTCGTTTAATGCGTGTGATCTCATAGCGAATCCAGCTCTGCCGCTTGTCTCTTTCTCCGTGCCCTCCTGACACTCCGGTTCTTGACTGTGTCGCTGCTCCAGCTAAATGCCTTAACGTGTGTATTCTGCAGAGCGGGTTTACCTCTGCAAGAATGAAATGTATTTGCTGCCTAGCGATTAAACCGAAATTTAAATGATTGCAGATTAGTAGTGGTTATTTACAGTCCTGATTGTTTTGGTGCTGTGATCCTTGTTCATTACACATCTGCTTTACCATGGTGCTGCCCCAGAGTGCTTTGTGATGCTAATGCTTTTGTTAACTTACAAATAGTTTCAGTATCTAGATCATCTCAGGTGACATACTTAAGTCTCTTCTTTTTTTCCCAGATGGACTTAAAAAGCTGTAATTAAATGTGGCTTCCAGTATGATTAAGCTTTGCTAACATTTTCCATGGAATGATTTACTTGAACTCTGGCACTTTTTGTTCCTGTCACTGCAAGATTTTTAAATAAAGGCCTTTTTAACATTAATTTCATTTCATTTCGTGTAGCCTGTAAATGTAGGGAAATGAGTTAGAATGGTGTGTATATCAGCTTGTGAGATTGCTTGGGTGTTTCTTGACTCCCAAGAACTTCACTGTTACTAATCTAAACTAAATGCTATGGTGTAAATCCCAGGGGATGGAAAACTACAGTGTTTTGTAGAATAGTCCTAAATATTTCAGTACTGAGTAGTACCATCAACTGTGATATTTTAAGGGATGAGCTAAAAGCCACGGAAGGGCATCCGTATTTGCGTAGCGTGTAATTTCAGATACAGTGAGGGCAAATCTGTGACTGCATCTGGTTTTTCTGTGCACCGGAGTGACTATCCGTTCTGCGGGAATACACACCTGCAATCTTGAACTGCCACTAAATCTCATGAGAGGACTTTGTGCCTGGCAGAATGAATCCTACATGGAAAATCTGGGCTCCAGTTTATAAGAAAATTAAAGAGAGAGACTTCTATCTGCTGTGAAACGTGGGGTTTTACTGTAGATAATTCATTTGAGTGAAACTAATGAAATCTCTTCGGAGTAGCGTGTCTTCCCTGTGGCGCTCTGCTGCGACGTGGGAGCTGTGCGGCCGCTTTGGGTGACGGGCGCTGTGCGGTCCCGCTCCCTCACCCATGTCACCCGCCGGCTGCGGGGCTGTACGTTGCCCCAAATACGTACGCCGCGGCGGGGGACTGCTTGGTCCTCCCCGGAAATCTGCACAGGACGGGCACTTGAGGGCTGCACAGTTTAATTTCCGTAAGAGCGGTGGAAAAACTTCTAGTGTTAAAAATGCCATTCAGATGAGGAGGGGATGCTGTAATGGCCTAGCTCTGTACTTTATATTCCTCAGTGGGAGCTTTCAATATCCAGTCGCTGGAAGTTCAGTGCTTTTTCTTTAAATGCCCGATCATTCAGTGAGGATGTTCTCTTGGAGCAAGTGGATCACCTGGAAGTTGTCTAGTACTGCTCGAAGCAGTCTGATTCAGTTACTAAAATTCATTGAAAGGCCTTAAAAAGATCCCATCACATTTTTTTCAGCCTGAGAAGCGGTACCCCGAGCTAAAATCAGTATGTTGCTCCCCTTCAGACTGACCCGCGCAGTCCCGTTAGAGCCCCTTTTATCGTGCCTTCTTAAAAGAAAGGTCTGTTGATTGCTATGGTGTTAAAAGAGCATCGGTTGCGAACACCAAGATCGCCCTTTTCAGAGCAATCCTTAGCAATGCCTCTTTGTGTACTGGACAATGCTATAAGTCAGGCAGGACTTTTTGAGCCACCTCTATAAGGAACTGTAAGGGCTACTGAAGTACACTTGTGTTAAGTTGAATTGATTGAAATTTAATGGCTGTTAGTAGCTATGAATGGTAATGATTTTCTAGAGTATCTTCACCATGCTTGACATTAATAACTGGAGAGTGTGTATGTGTGACGCTAGTGTGTTATTCATTTTTTAAAGATGCTTTCTCCCAGGCCTCTTTCCCGTAATTTAGTTGTTTTGATGCTTCAAAAAAAATCTTGGGCTCCGAAGAGCACGTACGTCTTGTCAACATAATTTTGTGCTCATGATTTTTATTTTTTCCCATTCCAACATAAATCAGACTACAATATAGTGAGAATGATGAATTTGTTTTATATGCCATCATGAATTAATGTTATGCAAATGGAAGCTTTACAGGTGCCATGATTTACTTAATAATTTCAAGTTCTAATATTTAAGCTCATTCATTATGTTCGAGTGAAAAAAACCACAGCATGTTCATATTTTTAAACGTGAAATGTGAGATTTGTGTGCATTTGCTGTGTGTAGTTGCTGTGTAAGCACATCTTGATGGCTAAGAAAGAATCAATCAGTGTGTGCATTCAGCATCTTATTCCTATAGATGCTACAGAGACATTTCAAAGAGAATACTCAAATATTTGCGTGTAAGGGAGAAGATGATGTTGGTAAAACATCTTTCAAGGATATAAGGAAGCAGAAAACTGCCAAAATAAAGTTTTTTGGGCCTTTAAAATACTGAGCAGGGTGGCACAGTCTCACTATGCAAAGTAGCCTGTATTTCATTGTGAAACCCTCACTGCGAGCCGTTCCCGGGACCTGCAGTCGCCGGGGTAGATTCAGCACAAGCCAAGGAGGTGGTGAGAGCTGTAGGCGTTCTGGGTCGAAGGTGAATGTGAATGAGATCGCAGGGCTTTCGGGCTTTGATATCATTTTTAGTGTGCTCCCAAAGGCTAAGGACAAGGTGGAGAAAGTTTGACACATAAATACATCTTGAATCTCGGAAGATAAGAATAGATTTTGACTTTATTTCTCAAAAAATTGAGGTCACTGTGGTCTGATGACAGGCTGAAAGCCCATCATTCAATTTTTTTTTTCTTTTCTTTCTTTATTTTTTTTTCCAAATGAACAGACAGGAGCTTATTTTTGATACATTATACATGTTGAGTTAGTGACAGTATATTTAGATTTTGAAGTTTGTGACCCCGGGGTCAAGGTTTAGCCTCAACGGCTGGTCTTCCCTGCCCAGGTAGTACGAATTGTCCTGATTATGCCACAAAAGAAACAAACCCCAAACTCTCCATTGACTTTGGTAACGTAGATGAATTAAACGTGAAGCTTTACAAAATGCGTTTGCTCCACACAGCAGGGCTGTGTGTTTCCATGATTGCGCCAACCATTAGTCATGCGAGTAGGCTCAAAGGAAGAATTAGTCCTTGATCAGTCCATTCCCATGGGACTATTGGCCAGTGAGCAGAACGGTGCTTGGCATTTACTGTTTTCTTATTCTCCTGTGCGTGTTCCTGAAGAACTTACGGGAGAAATTCATCCTGACACGCCGTTCAAGAAGGATTTAGTAAGGTGCTAAAGGGCCATTCGGGAAGTGGTGCACAGTGTACGTACCACGATCAAGTTAATTATGTTGCTTTGGCAACCACAGCTTTGGTATTTCCTGACTAGGACTTCTTGATGGAATCATATTCCAATATCTGATGTCATCAACATTAAAACCTTTTGGAAAATCAGGTCTGTTTTGTCAGAAAGCGGTGGGAAAAGTAGGAGATGAGAACTTTTTCTAACAGTGTTAAAAGTTCAGGTTTTTATAATTAAATAAGGGTTTTGTGTTGATACAAATTTCTATTTAGAATTTTAAAACATGATTCCATTAAATTATAAAGGAAATGTAGCAATAATACAGTCAATTTTCCAGTAGGCTCAGCATGGTTGTTTTAAAATTTTTCTTGCAGAGAATTTCAGCATTTTGGGATTTTGTTCCAATCACAATAAGTCAGATTTTCAAATCTTAATTTTCTTCGTTTCTGCAATAACTCTGTTCCTAACTTTATTCTTCCCTTCTCAGAACTTTAAGAGTTTATAAAACTGAGTGTGATGAATGTGCTACTGAATCATGGCCATTGCTAATTTATTGGGCTTTGTTTTATTTTGTGGGTGAGTTGTTGAGGTCTTTTCCCCAATTATTTTCAAAGAAAAGGGAATGAAGGGGGAAAATATTGTACATATTGCAGTTGCATTGTCTCAGCAAAGTCTGCACCTAAAGACCCTGCTGCAATGTTCTTGATCTCTATTTTTCTAGTCAAGAAAACGTCCGTACTTCTGCGTTTTACTCTTAGACCTCTAGTAGAGCTTGCTAAGGTTTAAACAATGTGTTGGACTTACTCTGAGAAACTCAGCGGTGCTCTGATGGCTGGTGATGAGTTCATCAGGCTGGGACAGAGCATGTGGCAGGGAGGTGGGCAGCTAAAGGCAGGTCTGGATCCGTGTCGAGCGGACGCCGATGAAAAGGGGCAGCACTGGAGGTTGTGCCGTTCTCCCAGGAGCATGCAAATTTAGCAAGCCTCCTCCTTACTTTCCAGAGGGCATTTCTAGTGGTGCAGATGGCGGGGGTGATCTCTGCCAAGGCATTCATTTCCTTTAATCTCTTCTCAGGGTAGAGATACCTGCGTGAGAAGACACCCAAGCCTTTGAAGGTGGAAGATAAGCAGGGCTTTCTTGGTGGGGAAACTTGCTGTCAGTGAGCTGATGTAGCTGTCTGCTTCCAGCTCTAGGCTGGCTCTTTTAAGGTCATCTCAGGTATTTCCGCACCACCCGATGGCTTGCTGGGGAGGTGCTGCCTTACATCAGGCTAGAAAATTTTAGTGCCTTGGGTGCAGTCAGATGATGACCTGCTCTAGCTGTCATACTGAAGGAAGGAAGCACAAAATAACTTGGGACCTGCAGCCCCATCATTTTGGTGTCCTCCTCCTTTGCTCTTGAAGGTGCATCATTTCAGTCTAAAGGGGCCTGCCGGCTTCACACTGGTCTGCCCCTCCAGTCACTGCATGTGCAATAACAAGCAGGTCTGCGGGGTTTGCTGGAAGCTGATCTTTCTGGTGGATCATAGGGCTCACTGGTGTGGGCAAAGACGTCTACTGCTCAGGACACACTCTTCCCAAGTGGGTTTTCCCTCTGTTCCTTGGCCGCTCTCTTCCCCTGCTTGGTGTGGTGTGGGTGAGGGGCTGCCACCCTCCACCCTGGAGGTGACGGGAATTTAGGCCCGCTATAACAAAGGCAGAACTATTGGATTTTTTTGTTTTTTCCCCCCCCTCCTTTTGCTGCATTTTGTTAGGATGAGGTCTGTGTTTCATGCGAGCCAAACGGTGTGCCTTCTGGGTGTACTAAATCATGCATCCCTACGAACCTCCCATGTAGGCTGGACCGCGGAGCCATCGGTGCAGTAGTTCAAACAAAGTGCAGTGCTGCAGGTGCTCTTTTGCTGGCTGATTGCTTCAAGTGTCACACCTCTCCTCAACTTAATGTCTATACTATTTCAACATTGCATGTAGGCTAATGGAATTTAGGCATCACGCGTTTCTCCCTTTCTCGAGGTTACAGATTTCTGGACACCCTTGAGATTGAGTTTTTAAGGTCATCGGTGGCATTTTTAGGTCACAGAACTGCAGTGCCCTGTCTTCTAGCCAGCTAATCAAATGACTAATTAGTTCTTATATCACTGCAGTTATCTTATCTTTTTCCCTAGCTTTGGTTCAGCTCTGCAGGATGAAGCCTGCCAGGAGAAAACATTTGAGAATTATTTGTTCGGAAACTTAAAGACAGATATGGTCAAGAGACTCTGTATGAGCATCGTTTGTGTCTGTATTAATCTGTGCATCTCAATTCATCTGAGTACGTTAAGGCATCAGTAACAGCAGTGTTTAAAAACAGCCTTCCTATAAGGCTTTGTACAATTATGACAGAAAAGATAACAAAAACACAACAGTTTTAATTTCATTGTATTTTGGGTTATTTCTGCAGGATTTCTTTTAGCAAAGGCAGTTGTGTACATGTAAGTTTATTCTTTAGTGTACATGTATTTTTGCATAAGGGCACTTCATCATGCTACCCTCTGAAATGCTCCTAAATAAAAACTTGGACCGTGCAAACCTTTGTGTGTATCATGGCTACCTTAACCCACTTTATTTCCCACTTTTCTCAGGTGTTGATGGCATCGGATTGCGACAGATGCTTTATGATAAAGCCTTCAGATCAACACGCCTTTGGAGACATCAGTGCTCTGTGTTGGTACTTGCAGACTGCTGTATCCAAATACTCTTCTTTAATTGTCTTATTAAGTAGAGAATTAAGCTCTGAGCTTTGACTGTTTTGGTGCCAGTGTTTCTTATTGCAGGCTTTGGCACGGCCCCGGGTTGTGTTTTAAAGAGACAGCATCACTTTAATTATGTGAGAATTGAGCTGGAGTATAAAATCCACCGAGAACAATGGCTGACTTAGAGTGCGGTACGTAAAATCTGATTTTATGTTCTTCCCTTCAGACTGTTAGGTGGGGGTTTTAGTTCAAATGCCTGCGATGATTTAAGAAATAAAAAGCAGAAATTCTCCCTGCTGCCAGACCACAGGCTCCTCAGCGCCAGACTTGCAGACGAATGTCACATGTTGCTGTATGTTTTGAAAGCATACCATGTGTTATTCTTTAGCTGTCTCAGTGCTCCCCCCCAGCTATATAATCTTCTCCCTAGTCAATCTAACAGAATAACTTTTAATGAAATAAACTTTCCTCTTCCTCCACTTCCGTGCAGACTTGGGATATCAGCAGAGCGTATGTTCCTCCATCCCTGTCGCTCCGTGTGAAGGTTTCTGCCTGTGAACTTGCAGAAGTGATTTTAACTTGACTTAATGTAACTCTGCCTCTTGTGCTTTAAATCAGGAACTTGTGACACTGATATTGCAGCTTATGTTGTGTGTTAGGATCAAGAGCTCACAAATGACTAAACATATGGTTAAAACTTTTTTTGCATGGAATATAATATGTTTCAGTTTATAACTCAGCTGTGGGTCTAGATAAAGAACGTTTGCCATTAGAATCACTTTGTTTCCAGAAACAATTTTTTACTCCTTTTCTACTGTCTTGGATTAATGTTTCCTCCAGCTAATGACAGGACTGGACATGCAGACTAGATTAGAGCATAGGGCAAGCTGAAAATGCTGGCATCTCACTTTATTGACTACAAGGTTAAGCGGTTTACTGCGAGGTCGCAAGAAGTAAACTGAAAGCAAACACAGAAATTAATCCAGAACTCGTAGGTCCCTGCTGTCACGAGAGCGGCTCCGAAGGGATTTGCCTCTAACATGTTCATTGAAACAACTCTTTACCCGTCTCCCGCAACCTGCAGTGCCGCAGAGCTGCCCTGCCACAAGCCGGGCTGCGTACGGGCGGGAGCTCAGCGTCCGGCCGCCCATCTGATGTGTGTGTTGTGCTGGCGGCACAACTGCGCCGCAGCTGCCCGTGAGCTGGTGGCGCGAGGGTTCGTGTGGTGCAAGGTCGGGTGGCAACTGCAGGCCAGCACCGTGGCTGCGACGGGGGGTAAAAGCTGGCTTGCATGAGAGCAGCCTCCCCGGGGCTGCCTTCTGCAGGAGGTCTGCTCCTGATTTCTGCAGAGGCAAGAGGCAGGCAGCGCTTTTGCGCCGCATCTCTATTAAGTCTAGTGCACCAAAAATGCAGCTTGGGAAAGCCTGCTGCTTGGGTTTCTGCAGAAAAGGGCATTTGAGTTGGTCTGGCTATAGGACTTCGGATGACATCTCTGGCTGGCAAAAAAACCCCAACTGTTGGGGAGTTAGTTGAAATGAAGGATAGCTGGTGAGGGCTAGGAAGCCAAGAACAGCTGGTACAAGGGATAATACACACATACATTAGTTGCAGATATATTCTAGACCATTGCTGAAAATCCATCATATTTCATTTGTATTCTTTCTCTCTCCTTTCTTTTTTTTTTCTTCCCCTTCTATACTGCGCCTGAGTGAATGTTACACAAGCTCCTGCATTCAGTGGTTTTCTACGCCTTAACATTGTAGGTGAGAACTTAGATCCTAGGTGTGCCAAATGATGTCCCAGTTTGCAAGCATACAGGTTGTACTGGGGACTAGATGGGTCCCCATATTTATTCAGCTCAAAACCTTAGGTTTGAATCCACATTGCAGGACCGGATCCCAGCATGTGTCTTGGTTGTCAGGCTTGGAATTTGCTTTCTTGTAGAAACGAATGATTTATTAGCTTCCAGTGAAAACCGGACAAGAACAGAAAGTTCATGTTTCATAGCTAGGTGTAATTATGAATGCGGTGTTTGAATGATGAGGTGTATAGTGTTAAGGGAAGAAGCTGACACAGTCCCAGGTGAATGCAGGGTTTCCACCAGGCTGTGTCTCTGACAGACCGGTCTGATGTGTCCCGCTGGGACTGGGACCTCCTTCCTCACAAGTTCCTTGAGCTTACTGGGGGCCTGCCACACACAAACTGGGCATGGCAACCAGTTGTGTTGCGGTGGCAGAAATATTCTGCTAGTGCTGGGACAGGGCATGGGCCAGTGCTTGGCCTGTCAGCCTGAGGGACAGCAAGTGCTGTTTCCTGCCTGGCTGGGGTATTTAGTGTGCGTCTGTGGGGAGGGCGAAGAAAATCCTCATCATCCACTGGGGATATTGCAGGAGACACTGCTGGAGAACAGGGGAGAAATTGGGCTACAGTGGGGTGGGAGGACCATATGGTGTGGAGGTAAAGAGGCAACAGAAACCTGCAAGAAACCAGGCTTAATTAGTGCCTCTTGTTAATTTTTAAGGGTTTTTTTTTCTTTTTTTATGTTCAGGACTGAGTTGTGTTGATTACAATAAGGCTCAGGTACTACTTGATCTTAAGCTAGTGCTGTTCACTGAGACAAGGTAGGGAAGAATTTAGGCCATATCTGGAGCTAGGCCAGTTTTTGTCCTTGGTAGATAAAGGCTGTCGCTAAGAAAGTGCTTTGGCCTCTGGGTGCATACAGTTTTCTGCTGCTGCCATCTAAGTGCAGCCTTCCTTCCTCGGGAAAGCTTGCGTGGGAAGTTGTAGAGGACAATGTGCAGGGCATCTGGAGTTCTCAGAGATGAGGTTTTAAGATGAGTTGCTGGAGCAAAAAACCTCTGCTGCTCGTATGGACTGATCACCTACATCTGGCAGCCGAGTGGGACAAAGAGTTAGTGCAGCTGCTGTTAATTCTAACCCAGCTTTAACAAAGCTTAAAAAGGTTGAGCTTTTGGGCTTTGAGCTCTCTGGAATCCTTAACAGTACTGGCTGTGTCTCATCTGGAGAAATCCCAGAGGTACAGTTTCCCAAACAATTCTGCATCCTGAAGAGACTGTAACGTGAAATGCTGCAGGTTACCTTCTCCTCACTGCTCCTCTGGGTTTGGATGCTGTGTAGGGCCATTTGGAGCATGTTTGTGAGACCAAAGGCATGAAACTCTGTATTAGCATCTACTGTGACTTTCTAGAGCCGGGGGAGTGGGTCATCTGGTGTTTTCACATGATAGGCAAGAGAGTAACTTAGCTGAGAGTCCCTTGCAAATACCATAAGATGTTGTAACTCTGGCTGCCTAGTCAAGGGATCATGGCTACTCTTTATAAAATGGGTTCATCGCCAAAACCTCTCGAGTGACTGCGTTGTGAGATCGAGTGTGATCAAGAAGGGCTTTCCTCCAGCCTCGTATATATTGCTGTTCCCCTCGCATGTGGACCCTTGCAATTTGTTTGTGCTAATGTGCTAGACATGGAACTATGCTTTGATACCATTCAGAGATTTCAGTAGTGCAAAATGCCTACTCACCTGTGGCATTATATAGACAACAAGCGATACACATGTTTTGCAGCATGCCTTGTCTGTGTTTAAGTACGCAGGTGCTATTCAAGATAATTGCTAAAAACTAGAAATCTCTACAAGGTTTGGGACTTGCATTGCTGTGACAGATGTTTCCTTTGTGATGTTGTCGTAGTTGCACACGAGAAGGTGCCTGAACCAGGACTTATTGATATATGAAAGAGGTGGTTGTAATGGATTATTTGCTATGAGGGTTCCCAGAAAGCGTACGCCTCCCCTGGTCTGTGAGAGCCTTTTCTGTGGTTTGCAAAGCTCATTTTATCTTTCCGGGGACTTGTAGGACATGCATGTGTTACAGCTCTGTTGTTAGTGATGTCTGCATGGATTGTCATGGAAGGGAGGACAGTTGTATTACTACACGAAAAGTTCCACAGATCATCTTCAGTCTTGTTTCTTAAGGCAGATCTTTACCTTATATTCATTGATTTTCAGTGGACCAGCAAGGGCCTTATTGAGGAGAAGGTTGGAATGTGAATTAACAGCTTTCTGCTCTGCTAGGCCTTCTGGCTAGTCCATAAGCACATGCTTAGCTCAAAGCCAGCCACAGCATGTTTTACCTCTTGCCTCACTTGTAGTTAAGGGAAATGAGGGAGAGCCAAAGAGGACAGGCTCCCAGATAACATGCTGGGAGCTGGGGTAATTATTGTCGGGTAATGAAAGGATGTAACACACCAAATCCGTAGGAAACCAGTCTTCATTAGTTCTGCAACTTGTTGGACAACTTGCTTTTTTTATTAATTTTTTATATGGCAAAGTGACTGGAGTAAAAAGTAGTCTAAGTGCCAAGGGGGATAAACAGTGAATTAAAAGGATTAAGAGTCTGAACATTTTATTGCTTTTAGAAAGATGTTATTAGATTTACTTGCTTAGGTTAAATTTACATGCCTGAATTACTACTTAACTTAGTAATGAGTTTTGTGGGGGAAAAACATCTGTTTAGGTGTTTTAGAAGGACTTCATCCAGAATATGTCATCATTTCTAGGCCATTAAGAGAGAGTAGAGGATCCTTTCTGCCATAAGCCAGACAGATGCTGACTGAGCGTATGATTCTTCTGCAAGTTAATGTGATCTCCACATTGTGTAAGAATCAATGGCAACTCCAACAGGTGTGATAACAAGAGAACAATTTGCAATGTTACATTAGTTATATTGCCAACTGCAATGTTTGGGATGATTTGAGTTGTCTTAGACTTTTGAGGCTTTTTAAGGTAACTTGTTTTTTTGAACGTATAAAAGCTGTTTGCATTCTGAAGATGGCTCATGGCTAACATGACCGACAGCTACCATGACGATTCTGTTTGAGGTCACCAACAATAAACTTCTCTCCTGCCACTCAGTGACATAGTCAAGTCCAGTAATGACTGACAAGCTCCTGTCCTTTAAAGGATTGAGAATTGCTGGAGGTATGTGTGTAAGCTTCCTTTGAATCCACAGTGCTTGCGTGTGGCTCTTTTTCCCCCACAGCTCCTCACGCAGCACACTTGCATGTTGGACAGAGTCCAAATTTCCTCCCTCCTGGGGATTCCTTTGCTGTTAATTTAAGTGATGGCAAATGCAAGCTTCTTGCCAGAGCTTGCTGTGTTTCTTGGATGCTTTTTTTAGCTGTTCCCTGAGGGGTCAGCTTTTGTCCTTCCCCATCATACTTTTCGCTTTAGGGAGAGAGACTATGAGCTGGAGCTGATGGGTCCCACCTGGTTTTGAATAACTCTGTCTCTGAAGTTGCTTTGGTACCAAGTGTCTGCCACAGTTTTCAGGCTTTTGCTTTGTTTTTGTCCATTCAAAACTGGGCCTATAATAATGTCAGTGTATATATAATCTTTGTTTTAATAGCAGACTAAATCATTAAGGCCTATACTAAGTGAGTGTATCTATTAGATGTTTGTGTACAGCACTGTAACTTGCTGTTGCAATTGATTTCAGATGCTGAATTGAAGTTAAGGTTAGAAAAAATTACTATTTTTAATAGGTATGCAAAATAGCTTTTCTCTCTAGAAGCTGTGTGGCAAAGAGATAGTGTTAATGTGAGACAGAGCGAACGTGTCGAAGAGAAGCGAGTGGCCATCTGCCATAAGTCAGAACTGAAGAGTGCATTCAATTTATGGGGTATCTTCTCAAACCAGAGACATGCAAATAGATCAGTCCAGGATTTCTTAGACTGGAAAGGTGGTGAAGCTTGGTGGCCACAATCTAGTTTCAGGTAGACCAGTGCTAGCCAGGAGTGTTATTTGGCAGGGAAAGCTGAAAGATCACGGTTCTTTTTTTAAATTATCTGCGACTTCCCTCTCTCTGAGGGGTCTGCTCTTGTCACTGGAGGGAACTTTGGCGTCTGTCGCTGCTGCCCACCAAGCCCTGCCTCGGCGCTGTGGCCTGGTTCCCAAGGTTATTCTCCAGGGCCTTTGACGTGCTGTGAGGAGTGCAGTCAGGCCACCAAGAACTGGTTAAGTTGTGTTTTTACCCCCTGTGAGCTATTTTCAGCAGTCCTGTTGTTATTTGTCCAGACGATTTCATTAGAGGACATGTGTGGTAGGATGCTTTCACAGGACGGGGGAGAAGAGCGGTGGCTTTATGGAGGTGCAGGTGTTGGAGGAATATTGTCTGTTTATACTCCATTTTACACTGGACTTGGCGGGGGGGTGCTGTGTTTTCTGTGACCATCAAGGGTGTGTTTAAGAGCAGAGTATTTGGCTTAGCACACGGGTGTGTAACCCCAGTCACTGCTGTCTCTTCCTTTCCTCGTGGGTTGAAAGTCTTTGGTGGAAAAAGTGGTGCTTAGAAATGCTCTGCAATGGCACCTGGTAGGCAGCTGGAAACGATGGTAAAGGCACTTTCTAGAGAGTGGGATTCCTGGATAAGGGATAAACAGTCGTGCCTGAGGCTGGAAGCAGCATGGCAAGCAGGCTTGGGGTTTGGTTAAGTTACCAGAGGGTTTGGGGAGAGAGCACAAGCAGCAACACAACACTTCAAAATGGGGTTTAAATAAGAAAAAAATCCTGGACTATCTGGGGAAAAAACAGAGGAGAGGAAATCTAGGAAGAGGATCTTGGGATCTTCTGGAACCAATGGCTGAGCAGAAAGCTGCAAATTTGGTGCTTTTGGTAACCTAAAAAGACCAATGAGGGTTTAGGTGCACGTCCCATAGTAAGGACGCAGCAGGGACTCATGACATAGAGCCAGTAACCACAGGAAACGTAATGCATTCAGGTCTGCTTCACTCCATTACAACAGAGATTGACAATTTGGAAGGAGTTTAGGGGGGGGAAAAAAAGCAACAAGAAGGCTTGAGGGATTGACTTATGAGAGAAGACTGAAAGAGCTGAATATGGATAACTTGGCTAAAGGATGACAAATGGGGTGGCTGAGATATAAATCTACAAATATCTGAAGGGTGTAAACACCAAGGCTATGAAGAATTATTTAGAGTGGTACAATGGGGTGTAACTAGAAGTAATGGGATGAAATTTAAGAGAAGGCAAATTTCAGTTGAATAATGGGAGAAGCTTTTTGACAGTGTGATGTATTAGGCCACGGGATGCTCTTCCTGCAGCAGTCCTATTGCTCACTGCTTAGGGCACAACCCTGTTTATTAAGAAGCTGGAGTTTTTCACAGTCTTTATTAAGGCCAGTTTCAAATTGTGCCTTTCAGTTTTTACGTGCTTTGTGCAGAGGTGTGCAGACAGTACGCCGACATTGCTGTGCCCATCGGCAGTTGTATCACGTCTGGGTGTGGAGCAGTGGCTCTTGGTGTCACTGCGGTGGAGCAGAGGGCCGAGTCGGGGCAGCCCCTCTGAGCTGGAGCGCTGCCCAGACAGCCCTGCTGGTGCCGAAAGTTCGGCCGGGTCCGTGGTGTCTGCTATTTGATCTGACCCTCCTTTTATAAAACCTCTCGCACTTCTCCCTGTTCAGGCATTGTACTGTTACTGTTTGGGGGTTAGTTCAGTTACGGTCTCTGGAACAGACATCAAAGTTGTACTTCAGCTCTGTGTAAAAAACAAGAAATCTCCCACTTTGCTTCGAAGAAATCAGGGCAAACAAGATCCCATTGATGCACGTGGGCTATGCTCTTTTATACATCTACAGTACTGTACCTTAACTTTTTCTTTAGAAACTCCCATTTCTTTTTCTGCTTTTCACTTCACTTGAAATGCAAACTAAGGTCAAAGGATTGCTTTCCTCCTGGCAGAGCGCACCGCATTGTCTGTCATTTTGAAATGTCCTCCACAGTGACGGAGGAGAGGTTCATTTCTCCGCTCTTTCTGCCTAAGAGCGACTCTCCTCAATGCATTTTGCTTTTCCTTATCTTGAAGGGCTAAATTAGAAAATTAGGTAAAATAGTTGTGTAAATCAAGTTAGAGCATTTCAACTAAAATGGTAGTTTATCTTCCGCACGGGGGAGATGGCAGAGATTTATGTAATTAGAGAAACAAATACAGTTGTAGCACTTACCATACACCAGCAATTCAGCTGTTCTGTTGAAGAGAGGGAGGACAGAAAACTTTAAAGCGTTGGCATGCTTGGAGCATAAATGAGACAAGAGCTGATAGTGTCTTTTATAATTGTCCTTAAATGTGTTTTGTATTGCTCGTGCTGTCCCTGAAGAGCTCTGTGTCTGTATGCTTCAGGGAAATTTCTGAATTATGTCCTTTCTGAGTCTGTGGGAAGAAAGAACCACTGAAGAGTTTCATTCTCCTCTGCATGGGGATGAATATTTTCTTTGCTGAAAAATGCAGTTTTGGTCTCCTCAGAACTGGATTAATTTGGTGAATGTTTTTCACTGGAAATGTGTACGTGGGGAAATGTCAAAACAATTGTGTCTTCATTGCAGCCCTTCCTCTCGCTAAGGGCTGTGGTGAGAGCACACTTCTGGATAGCAGAGTCTCGCTTTGAATCACTTTTCCTATCCAGATCGAGCGTGGATGCATGCCCAGGGCCCCCCTTGTCTCAGGAGAGTAGCATAACCGCTAACCTACCTCAAGCTTGCCACCTTAATCTAAGTGGTTTCCATTCAGCAGAAATAAATCATTTATGTCAGTATGACTCCAGGATTAGTTTTAAAAAATTGTTTGGTTTCACTACTGTACAGGAGTATCAATTATTCTCCCTGCCTTATTTTGGAGGCCACTTTAAAAAGGAATTTTAATTATGCAGTTGGAGGTCACTAATAGCAGTTGCAGGGGACATCCATGTTACTCTCTGGAGTTTGATTCATGATGGTTTTGCACCTCCATTAGTAGATTCGGGCCCTAAAAGGCAGACTTCCCAGTCACCCACCACCGACGAAGAGGATGGGGCGTACGTGGTCAGGTGTCCTTCATCCGCCATTGCAAATTCCTCTGCATCCAATTAGTGAAGTGCATCTTTGCAAAGCTGGGGGCATGGAGCACCCCGGGGGAAGTCGTGAGTGGGTCACGAAGGGGTACATGTGGGAAGGAGCTTCCCTCAGATTGAAGGTAACTGTTGAACACACCTCAAAATAGAAAGCAGTGATTTTTTGGGGGTCACCATGGCTGTCCAAGCCAATTTATTCTGTGACAAAGATCTCTGAGCACTGACTGATTTCTTGCAAAGTGCAGGTGCATGCCTGTAGCTTTCTGTCCTTTCTCCATCCCCTTGCAGGTGTCTCAATCCTGTAGGAGTGCCCATGAATCGGCTACCACCCAGTTCCCCAGCTGGCATTTTAGTGCTAATCCTTCACAGGAGGCCTGGTTTGGGGTTTGGGGCACTTCTGCTGCACTGCCTGGGGTTGGTAACCTGTGGCTGAAGGGCAGGGGAGGTGGCTGGGGATCGTAATGTCCCACAGGAGCCACTGAAACAGAGATCCTAGAGGCCTGGATTGTAGGAGCCAAGTCGGGCAGTGTGGCAGACTGTAAGGTGCAGTAAATATATTTTTATCAGCATAAGAAAAAAAAATGCCTTCCCTCCTTATCTGCTAAGGGCAATGAAAAGTCTTGAGCTAGCTTGTGTAGTGAAAGGATTAATTGGCTAACGATGTTGGACCTCTGTGGATGTTTGATTAATAAAGTAGGAGTTTATCTTCTTACATTTCCCCATAGCAACTGCAAAAGAGTTTCAGATGTGTATGGCCTTTCCTGCTCTCCTTCTACCGTGAAACAGATGTTTCGTTGACTGACTCTCAGAAGGATATACCAGAAACAGAACCTACTTTCTGATGGGAAATGAAGAGTAGCCCAAATTGAGGGAGTCGGTGTTAGTGCAGAGAACAGACCCTTCTTTTTCTCGTACCATTTGGAAAACAAAATAGATTGCACTGAAGCTGCAGTACGGAATCAGATGCTTTTGCATTGAAATACTGTATTCATTTTTAGCAACATATAAAGGCTGGGGAGGTTTTAGCTAATTGTAGTGGAGAGTTGCATGGTTTCTCTGCTGCTTTTATCCCCTGTTTCTCCCATACTGATTCTCTGCCTTTATCGCCTGGAATTTTTGCTTCTCAACCGGGCCATGACCTGACACTGAGAGACTGTTGAGAGTAAATGTTTATAATGTTCATTTAGCTTTTAGTGAAATCTCTTCCAACTTTCAAAGAAAGCTCTTTAGTTTGGTCTGTACAGATGTAAACTTTAAATAAGAGAAATTCCCTGGATTCAAATAATGGCTTCTAGAGTCCAAATGCTTTTGATGTGCTGTAGTGCAGTGCCCTCTTGTAACTTGGTATAAAAACTCACAACCTGCATCGTCTACTATGTCTGATTTTGGGTTTAAGCACTCCACAAGAGTAGATGGAGGCCTTCTATCCTCGCAGCATATACTAACAGTGCTTATTTTTGTTCATGTATAAACAAGATGTCTCTCCGCAAGATCTGTCAGAGGCCAAGCCTGGGTTTTAAAAAGGAATAAATAAGCAATGAAAGAGTTATTCTGTCATAAGGTGCATTGTGTCAACAAAAGTTTATTTTATTTACCTGTTAGAGTAGGAAGTGCTCTGACTTGCTACAGTTTTATTGCTGTTTTGTCGGGTGCTAACATGACTCTCGGTCACTTTTGTGTTCTGTTTTCCTAGGAAGAAAGTAATATCAATTTCTTTTTTGCACATATTTTCCTTGGCAAAAGTTAGTATTTTATTTATCCTCAGCTGCCATAGGCTGTGGATGAACTAGTTGATCCTTGGAGGTACATAATTCACATATTGACTTTGCATGGATATTAAAAATAAAGAAATAAAAAGCTGAGCAGGTAGTACAGGCCATGGGTGATGGAGGCTTTTCCCCTGTTGTTTTCTCATTTCACAGCAAATCCAGATCAGTAGTGACTGATGGTTGCTATAACTACTGGTTGTTTGCCCTACCTATCAATACTTTCAGAAGTACTTTCCATCCATGCCTCTCAAAGTGCTTTAAAAAATGCCTAAGCTTTATTATGCCAGATGCATGTGATAAGAAGGTGAATCACAGATGAATGGACAGTTAGAGGGTTTTGCAGAGCATTCACGGGCACATCTGAAAATAGTGTCGGGGAACTGGGACTCTTGGCTTACTGTCCTGGTCAGGAGACCATTGCTTCTTGGCACTCTGCAAATTGTCTCTTTTGAGGCCAGTTTCTTCGTGACTAATGTTCCCCTTCTGCACCCACCACGTTCTGCAGAACTTGGAGGTACGCATTTCTTAAGGTCTTGGCCACCTGCTGGCTTTGCAGGCTATTGTCCTCTAATGCAGAAAAATTATCTGGGATTTATTGGGATGTCCAGAGAAATCAGCTTTCTTTGCAGTATGTCCACCCTGGATGAGTGATTGGTTGTCACTTTCCTCTGACAAGATGGGAAACTGAATGGCCGTGACTCTGAGCCAATTCCTCAAGCATCTTTCTTTGGGACAGAGAGGAGAGGGCAGTGCTGGAGCTGTGTGCGCTCCATCGGTCTGCGCCTGTCTACACCATGCAGTGAAACGCGGTTCCAGTGTCCTTAAGTTGACATCAGATAAACGAGCAATAATGCAGGTTTAGCAATAGCCTGACAGGGACCAAGCAGCCTCACTGAAGAGGTCATGTAGCTTAGTACTGGGCTGCACTGGTTTTGAGCAGCACTAGATTTGGAGGTGTCTAACGTGGCGCTTAGTTCATGGCGTGGACCTATCTGCAGAAGATTTCCAGAGCTACCAGTTCAGTGTCTTTCAGCAGTGTGAAATTCCCTTGGGAATGTAGAAATGAAGATGAAATAATTAGCAGCCAACCAGTGCTCTTCTCCTGAGTTGGTCTTCCCAGGTGCTTTCTCAAAAATTCTTCCTCCTTTTTTATGGTTTATACCTATAAATCCTGATGATAATTGTAAGGGACTGTGTGTATGTTTGTGGGGGTGAGGGGAGGAAGAGAACGGGAGAACTGCCTGTATTGATCAAACCGGATCTTAAATAGTGGTTTGTGTTGAGCCAGAAGGACTTAATTATGTATTTTTTAATACACACCAAAAAGCAACATGGGACTCAGACACTCATATAAGTGCCACTTGGAATGACTGAGAATGAGGCTTTTGATTTTAAAGATGCAGTTCAGGCACTGAATTGTGATGGTGTCCCTAAACTTTTCTGGGTTTGATAACATTTTTCTAGCTGAGGTTTTGCAAGTATGAAGCCTGAAGCCAGCTTAAGGAAACTTTATGATGTGAAAATTAAGTTTTCTCTAGTAAGCTGCAGTTTGTCAAAACAACAGCACACATTCCAGTCGGGCTACAATTTGGCAGGATGCAAAGATTTCATCTCTCCCTTTGAATATCTGAAGAAAATGGAAACCTGGCATCTTAGTGCTGCATGGATTTCTACACATCCCTTTCAACAGCTGGGAAAAGCTACTTTGCTTTATCACACATTTCCCTTGTGTTATGAATCACCACCTTCTCTCCAGGCAGTTCGCATGCGAGATTCTTCAGTCTTTGGAAGCTCTTGTGTTTTGGCTAAGGCAAACAAAAAAGGTTTTAAAGGGACTTGCCCTGGGATAGTACGGATCCCAAATTTGGTTGCCTGACAAGAAAGGAATTGTCATATAATCGGAGCTAGTGCTAACTGACATTTCTGCTTTTGGGGAAATTTTGTGAAAATGCACTCTTTCCCAACAAAGCTCTTAAAAGTGTCTCAGGGAAAGGAAATTCCATACGTTTTTTTGCTACAGGGAGGAAAAAAAAGAAAGAACTGTTTTAGTTGATTATTCCAAAATGAAAGAGAGCAGCTGTCTGCCCTGACTCCCAGAGCAGGGGGCTTAAAACCCCCCAAAGCTTCGTCTCGAGCATGCACTCTCAGCGCTCGTGAGCTTCTGCTGCTGCCAGCGTCCACGGGACGTGCAGGCTCCCAGCTGTAGAAGGCAGCCCACGAGGTGGAGCTGCCTGGGAACGGGAGAAGCTGGAGGCTTGACCTGCCTACCCAGACAGCTGGCAAGAAACGCGGCAGATCTCTGACCCACCCCACCAGTGGTTAGCTCAAACTTGATGCATAGCCACAGCCGTTTCCAGTTTGGACAAACTGGCGTTTTCCATTGGAAGCCTCTTGCAATGGGAGGTTCCTGGCCGCTGTCGTGCGCGTGTTGGTGCACGTGCTACGTATAGCAAATTGCTACGAGGTTACGTAAAGCAGCTAAGGGTGGCTGGAGCAGAGCTCAGCTGGAGGAGCCTCGTGAAGGTCACCATTTGTAGATGCTTGGGATAGGAAAGCTAAATGGAGGTGCCCGAGCAGTTGTCAGCAGGTAGTCAATAAACCAGAAATGTTTGAGTTATTCCCTTTCTGCTTTCTGACCTCGGTATTTTAGAGCTTTCCCCTTTATATAACTCACCCCAGTGTGAATTTACTCACAGCTGTAAGAACGATTTAGTTCCACTCATTAGCAATGAAGCAAAGGTACATAATAAAAAAGAAAGGATAATACATCACCTAATGTATTTTGTTCCTGGGCTTGATGCATATAGGGCACTTTAAAGTATTAGTTGTTTCAAGATATAGTAGACTTACTGTTGTGTGTTTTGGAAAACGTAACTGCCTAAGTAATAGGAGACCTCGGCCATACACTCTACTATTAAATCTTTGCTGAGAAGTGTGGAGAAACTGGTTTGCTCTGTGTGTGTTTGTATGAGTTATGGGCTGTGTAGATCAGCAAAGTGCAAATTAGCAGTGTTCGACTGTCCTGTCATATCTTGACTCAAAATAGCAGAGTTCAGAAGTTCATTGCTTGGGGGGGAGGGAATTAAGAAAGTTTGCTCTGACTTACTTGTGCTTTTATGAAGACTGTCTGGAGCTGAATAACCCCTCGTGAACTTGCATCCTCCACCCCAGCTGCAGCCTTTCAGCTCCAACAAAGACCACTCGCTACATCCAGGAAGCGGCACGGTGCGTGGGTGAGTTACTGACTCCACATTCGCACCCGCCTGCTGTCCAGGGGGAGGGTGCCTCCTCCCAGACCCTGGCGCTTGGAGCCCGCGAGCAAAGTGCTGTGCATGTGCGCACATAAAAATAATTCTTTGCCATCCACTGAAAATTGAACTTTTCCGCTGAGCTTTTTCAGCGGTGCAGCTTTATAGAAACCGCACTGAAAACTCGGGGCTGCAGGATTTTATTATTTTCATACCTCACTGCACAAAAAGGGGCACCAAATGTTTTTCTGGAAGCAGGATTTCCATCCATGAGCAATGATTTAAGAGGATGAGAATATCGGTTTTCAAGACTGTTTCATCTGAAAAACTTGAGATTACCTGAGATGCCACCCTTGTATTTCCTCCCCTTTGATTACTCTGCTTCCGTATATTTAGCCACTGGCTGTTGTTCTTTTACCCTTCGAAAACCTGTTTTGGTGCTCTGAACATCAGCTCCATTGTTATGCTAACGTGGGAGATAGATAGAGCGGTGTGCAGAGAAGGATAAAAGCAATGTTGTTTTATGGTTCCTAGGGCAGCGTACTTTGCAGGAACTTTATAATACTTTGCACAGTGCTCTGTAGTTCTTCAAGACCGTTTACAAAACATTAACAAAAGAATATTAACAAAGATGAGTAAGCACAGATATTCTTATTTCACAGGTGGAGAAATGGAGCTTTCTAAAACTTGCTTGTCGGTACAGGATTGCTCAGGAATATATGGTGAGGCTCAACCCGTGAAGCTGTCGCATCTGTGTCAAGGTGACTCCAGCTGGAGTTGGGACAGTAGTTTAAAGTGACTGAGGAAAGAGTTGGACATTTAATAGCTTAGTTGTCAGTCTTTGCTGCTTGTGTAACGTGACATGTTTAGGAGGTGTGTTTAGGTGACATGTTTTCTGCCAATCTTGGGGGAAACACAACCCCCAAACCTCAACTGCCCTGCAAGAAACTAATCTTTTGGATTAGGAAACTTTAAATTTTAAATTTCAATTTTGTGATACTTAAAGCCTGGAAGCAGAGTTTCCTCAGGTGCTGCCAGCATCAGCTGCAGTAGGACCTGCCTCCTCCCTTCCAAGCTGTACCCAAGATGCTCCCGCATCTCCTGTTGTACCCCGGGTCCCACTGTACTGCGGGATGAGCTGCCTGTGGGGGGTGACAGTTGACACTGTTGTGGGTGTTTACTACAGGCCACCTGATCAGGAAGAGGAAGTCGATGAGGCCTTCTACAGACAGCTGGAAGTAGCCTCACGATCCCAGGCCCTGGTTCTCATGGGGGACTTCAACCACCCTGATATCTGCTGGAAAGACAACACAGCTAGGCACAAACAGTCCTGAAGGTTCCTGCAGAGCATTGGTGACAGCTTCTTGACACAGGTGGTGGAGGAGCTAACAAGGAGAGGTGTGCTGCTGGACCTCGTACTAACAAACAAAGAAGGACTGGTGGAAGATGTGAAGGTCGGGGGCTGCCTTGGCTGCAGTGACCATGAGATGGTGGAGTTCAGGATCCTGCGAGGAGGCAGCAGGGCACCAAGTAGGATTGCAACCCTGGACTTCAGGAGAGCAAACTTTGGCCTCTTCAGGGACCTACTTGGAGGAATCCCATGGGTTAGGGCTCTAGAAGGAAGGGGCGTTCAAGAGAGCTGGTTAATATTTAAACATCACCTCCTCCAGGCTCAAGAGTGGTGTGTCCCTATGAGTAGGAAGTCAAGCAAAGGAGGTAGGAGACCTGCATGGATGAGCAAGGAGCTCCTGGCAAAACTCAACCAGAAGAAGGAAGTATACAGAAAGTGGAAAGGGGGACAGGCCACTTGGGAGGAATATAGGAACGTTGTCAGAGTGTGCAGGGATGCGACGAGGAAGGCTAAGGCCCGTTTGGAATTAAATCTGGCTAGAGATGTCAAGGACAGCAAGAAGGGCTTCTTCAAATACATCAGTAGCAAGAGGAAGACTAGGGAAAATGTGGGCCCTTTGCTGAATGGGGTGGGTGCCCTGGTGACGAAGGATGCAGAGAAGGCAGAGTTACTGAATGCCTTCTTTGCTTCAGTCTTTACTGCTGAGGCCAGCCCTCAGGAACCCCAGACCCTGGAGGCAAGAGAGAAAGTCTGGAGAAAGGAAGACTTTCCCTTGGTGGAGGAAGATCGGGTTAGAGATCATTTAATCAAACTTGACACCCACAAATCCATGGGCCCTGATGGGATGCACCCACGAGTGCTGAGGGAGCTGGCAGATGTCATTGCTAAGCCACTCTCCATCATCTTTGAAAGGTCATGGAGAACAAGAGAGGTGCCTGAGGACTGGAAGAAAGCCAATGTCACCCCAGTCTTCAAAAAGGGCAAGAAGGAGGACCCAGGGAACTACAGGCCAGTCAGCCTCACCTGCATCCCTGGAAAGGTGATGGAGCAGCTCATCCTGGAGGCCATCTCCAAGCATGTGGAGGACAAGAAGGTGATCAGGAGTAGTCAGCATGGCTTCACCAAGGGGAAATCATGCTTAACCAATCTGATAGCCTTCTCTGATGGAATGACTGGCTGGGTAGATGAGGGGAGAGCAGTGGATGTTGTCTACCTCGACTTCAGCAAGGCTTTTGACACTGTCTCCCATAACATCCTCGTAGGTAAGCTCAGGAAGTGTGAGTTAGATGAGTGGACAGTGAGGTGGCTTGAGAACTGGCTGAATGGCAGAGCTCAGAGGGTTGTGATCAGTGGCGCAGAGTCTAGTTGGAGGCCTGTAGCTAGCGGTGTCCCCCAGGGGTCAGTACTGGGTCCAGTCTTGTTCAACTTCTTCATCAGTGACCTGGATGAAGGGACAGAGTGCACCCTCAGCAAGTCTGCTGATGATACAAAACTGGGAGGAGTGGCTGATACGCCAGAGGGCTGTGCTGCCATTCAAAGAGACCCGGACAGGCTGGAGAGGTGGGCAGAGAGGAACCTCATGAAGTTCAACAAAGGCAAGTGCAGGGTCCTGCACCTGGGGAGGAATAACCCCAGTCACCAGTACAGGTTGGGGGTTGACCTGCTGGAAAGCAGCTCTGCGGAGAAGGACCTGGGAGTGCTGGTGGACACCAAGTTAAGCATGAGGCAGCAATGTGCCCTTGTGGCCAAGAAGGCCAATGGTCTCCTGGGGTGCATCAGGAAGAGTGTTGCCAGCAGGTCGAGGGAGGTGATCCTCCCCCTCTACTCAGCCCTGGTGAGGCCACATCTGGAGTACTGCGTCCAGTTCTGGGCTCCCCAGTACAAGAGGGATGTGGCACTACTGGAGCAAGTCCAGCGAAGGGCTACAAAGATGATTAGGGGACTGGAACATCTCTCTTATGAGGAAAGGCTGAGAGAGCTGGGCCTGTTTAGCTTGGAGAAGAGAAGGCTGAGAGGAGATCTTATCAATGTGTACAAGTATCTGAAGGGAGGGTGTCGAGAGGATGGGACCAGACTCTTTTCAGTGGTGCCGAGCAACAGGACGCGAGGCAATGGGCACAAACTGAAACACAGGCAGTTCCATCTGAACATGAGGAAAAACTTTTTCACTGTGAGGGTGACAGAGCACTGGAACAGGTTGCCCAGAGAGGTTGTGGAGTCTCCTTCTCTGGAGATATTCAAAACCCGCCTGGATGCAATCCTGTGCAATGTGCTCTAGGTGACCCTGGTGGAGCAGGGGGGTTGGACTAGATGATCTCCAGAGGTCCCTTCCAACCTCAGCGATTCTGTGATTCTGTGATACGCTGTGGATGGACAGCCTCGGGGCAGGGCGTACCCATGGGAAATCCACCCCACACCACAGTGTCTGGCTTTGCAGTGAGGTTCCCTGAGCTCAGACAAGTTGTGTGATGCATGGCCATGTCGCAGGCTCAGACATAGTGTCCTCCTTGAAATGATACTGGTGGGCTGTTGGGGCTGAGAGGGGAGAAGGTACCTGAAGGAACAGCTGACGTGGAGGAATGACTTGTTGGCCCTGTGGCCTCACTGCAGCTTTATGTGGAAGTCTGGCTATAAGGTTTGCAGTTTGTGCTAAAACCAATAGTTAGAGGTTTAAAAACAGTTAAAATAAAGCTTGTGAGGAGAGGTTAATGCTGAATAATCAGAGCTGTGCATGTCTCCTGCTGACTGTGCTGGCTCTCTCCAGCTGTTTCCTGATGGTCTCTCCTAGAAGGCAGAGGACTTTCACGCTCGCTGCCCTTAGGGATCCTCTTGGTCAGTGGCAGATTCTCAGGGATGTTGCTGGGAGGAGACTCGCACCCTGTGTGCCCTGTCTGGAAACCAGCACAAGTCCGCTTTGAAAGGTTGCAAAATTGCCCTGCATGCCCTGCAGGAGGCCTGTTCATGGGCTTCTGGTCCATCCGCCTGTGTTAGGGCTCCCTATGGCAGAGGACGTATTTAGGATTTTTTTTCTGCCAGGTGTTGGTCAAGGGGAACTTCAGCTGATCCAGGGGAAGGCTGTTACAGCTCTGTCCTTGTCTTCCTCCCCTCTGGCATTCATGTGGCCACGCAGCGTGCATGTTCAGAGCCTGAAGACTGATCTGATTTTTTTTTTTCTTGCAGGATCAGGTTTTGGCTGGATCAGTTCCCTGAACTGATTGACCTTGTAATTGCATTAACATGAGTGCAAGAAAAGGAGAGGGAAGATGGGGACGGGGGAGAGATGAGACCACAGCATCCCTGACTTATGTTGGCATAAGCTGCTTCCTTGGTTACTGGGACAAGCTGCATTTGTGGTGTCTGGTGTGGCATAAATTTGAAGATATTGTGGGTGGGAGATTACAATGATAAAGTCCCTTGATTGACCTACCAGGTCACTGGTGGTAATCCTATATGTCAGCTACTATACGGCCCAAATAGTACCGCCTTTTTAGGCTTTTTTTTTTTTTTTTTTAGCAGCTGGCCTTGGAGTGTTTTTCCTGTGCATCATGAGCACTCAGTCTTGTTTCTGCAGCGCGAAACTGCTGCTTATCAGTTGCTGGGGTTTCGCTGCAGCTGGAGCTGGGCTGGTCGTCGATTCCTGCCCAAGGGGCTGGTTGGAGCAGATGTACACCAAGAGTTTTGCAATTTGCAGGTGTCAGGCTGATGTTTTTCCCCATCTGACTGAAAATTTCTATATCCCCATAACAGTACATGCTGCTGCCTTTTTCTTAAGTTACCTACAGCATCAGGACACAAACTTTGGTTTTCATTGCTTACAGCTGGGTGATTTTTCTCCTTGCTGCTGGTGCTACTGTCCAGGGACATAAGCTAGCCTGGGACCATCAGTCTGTTTCTGAGCTGGGCCTTGGATTTCTTTAGCTGTGGTTCAGTCATTTCCCTCAACAGGCTTGCCAGTAAACTGGAGTCATCTGTCTCGCAAATGGTCTATCTTTAATTAGAAAATCTTTAATGTCTCCAAAGTTGCATGTGGATGCCAGAGTTTTCAGCTCTGTAATGTGTTCCCTTGCTGTTTTTAGGCGTAAGGTTTAAAATAAAAAAACAAAACACAACTCTCTCGAGCTTTGAGATAACAGTACCCATTGAACCCCTTTAGCAGATGTTCCACAGGTTAATTTTGGCAAAAACTTATTCGTTTTTTTTTCTCAGTAAAAAGAAAAAAAAGTTTCAGATTCCCTCTCTCATCTTTATCCCTTATGGCCAGCTTTACTTGCAGACTCTATTTTTGTTTTCACTGTCTGTGCAAGTGCTAATGCTTTTTTTTTATCCCCCCTTCTGTTTTTGTTTTGTCCTGCAGTTCAGTATCCTGAGATTGCCTGTTTGCTCAGTGTCAAGCATTAGCTTGTTTTTCTATTAATCACATGTTCTTCCTGGCTGTAGCTTTTACTGTCTGGCTGCTGCCACCAAGTTTCATATATATTGTGCGCTGGAGCATGTGATTCTGAACTGAAACCCCTTTCTGATGAAAACGCTCTACAGGACTGCTGTGACTGCAGCCAGCATGGAAGCCGTGTAGACTTCTTGGTATAAGCTCCAAATCCTCCTCTCCTATGCCCATCCTGTGCTAGAGGAGCTTACGTTGCTCCAGAAGCTATAAGGAACCTTGTCTAAAGGCAGGGTGTTGAATCAGTTCCCTGCAAAAGCCCTTGAGCCTTCTTCTCAAGCTATAGGAACCAGAGAAGCTTGACGGCGATTGAGGCATGGGATCGAGGAGGAGATGACGTCTTTCCACTGAGGTTAATGGAGCTGCCCTAGAAGAGATGCAGCTCCAGGGTAGACAAACCCCTGGTCTCCTGTGCTCTTGTATGGAGCAGCAGCTGTGTGGTAGCATCATGAAAGGATGCTGCTTCATGCCAGAGGCTCAAACCCCCTAATTCCAAAGAGTGCTATGAGGACAAAGCTAGTTGGGTTGTGCAGAGAAGACTATCAATGAAATAAAACAGCTGCATAAGAAGCAATGCTTAGTGCTTTGTCCGTGAAGGAACTGGTCTTTCTTGAAAGACTTCATGCTCCTTGGATTTATTTATTTATTTTTCCATTGAATGAGCAAGATTGTTGGGTGGAGGGGGAAGGTCCCTGGGGGAAATCCCCCTCCTATACTCACTCATCAATTTTTATAACATTAAAAAAATTAATTTAAATTGCCACTTTCCTCAAAATGAAGTGTAAAGCTTTCCTAGTTCTGTTGTTTAATTTCCCAATTGGATATGAAATTAAGGAAATTGTAATTGTTTGACCTCTCACATCAGGGAGTCTAGGTATTTTTTCTTCTGTTTCACAGGAGTACATCTATATGAGAATAACTGCTTCCCCAGAGGCTCTATTCCTTGTAAAATACAATCTAATGACTTAAAATAAATCTCCCCTTGTTGGTGCTTTTGCACTCTGTGACTTGCCTTGGGTTTGAATTTGGGATGGCTTCCATTGAAGGCTCTCGGATTGCTTCCTCCTGGTCAGTTGTTCTCCCTGAAGTTTGTCCATGGATCAAATCCCCTGGATTTGGTAGGTTGTCTTTCTTATGTGGCTCACTAATTTTTCCTCGCTAAGCATTGCTAATGTGCCTTCCATAAACTTGCAGTTATTTGAGCTTTGATCCAGGAACCTTTCCAAATTCAGCAAAAACAACCAAAGAAGTGGGACTGTTTTTTTCCCCTCTTCTTTGTGTCCTTTGTTACTGAAGAGGGCTGCAAATATTTAATACCATTTAAAGCCAGACAAAAAACCCTCTCTTTTGGTGATTTCTCCAAAACACTAGTTGATTATTGTTGGCAAGGACATCACACTGGAAAGGACTAGCTGTTCTGCGTGGTTTCTAGGCCAGAATACTGCTGGGATTGTCTCTGTAGTTGGGTGGAGCTTGCTGGGTACCTGCCTGGGAGCCATGGGGTCCCCACGCAGCAGATGGACCTCTTTGGGGAGGAAAATAGGTTGACACCAAAGAACAAAGCACTTTTCTGCCAAGGGGTGAAAAAAAAATGTAGTACAATAATTATCACTGAGGAAACAGCAAACATTGGTCTTGGGGTATCTGAATGGTATATGCATGTGTAGTTTTTCATAGGGCTTAATGTGCTCTCTTTTAAAGAATAGATGGACTTGTCAAAATGTGGGGTAAGGATACATTTATTTTGAGGACTCTTGCTAAGAAAATGATACAGAGAACATTTTGTTCTGAAGTCACCACCTTGAGAGTTTTCTCAAGTGATAGGAATGGAAGCAGAACTGATTCACCACTAGGGGAAGGATATTTCAAGTAGAAAAAGATGAATTAAATCAACCTCACTGATATGTTTAGGTCCTGGTGATTGTAGCGGTGAGTTTGACTGGACCCATGATCTCTCACGTAGCCCTTACTGCCCAAATAGGTGACACAGGAGGCCTTATGTACACCCATAGCAGCTGTTAAAACATCCCGGCTTGTGCAATGGGAAGGAGCTGACAGGAGGAGATTGCTGGGATGGGTCAGCCAGGAGATTGCAGCAGAGAGGTGACTTTGCCAAGGCCACCAAAGAGTTAGTGTCTGGACACATTCAGAAGTCAGGCTTGCTCTGTCAGATGTTTAGTTGCTAGAAGCTCTGGCTTATGTAGCGTGTATATATATGGGGGTTTAATATGTAAAAATGCTTGTGTTTGTTTCCCTCTTTCTCTGATCCCTGTTGCTCTAAAAAGGGGGAACTTTCCAGCATCCCCAAACCAAGAAAGTGGACAGAAGCAGAGCATTGACCGTGCACCAGGACAACCTCCTCCATGTAAAGCTGGCAGAGGAGACTCTGCAGACGTCTGTGTTGAGGCGGCTGCTGGGAACAGCCTTGGTGGCAGCAGGGGGAAGGCAGGAGCAGCTCTGCGCTGCTCTGCCAGGCTCCCCCTCGGAGTGTGAGCCACGGCGGCGAGAGTTAAAGCTCTCCCGCAGCAAGGACTGGGCAGCTGCGAGGCAGGCTGCTGCAGCCAGGGCTCTGACAGCAGAGCTCTGGCACGGCGAAGAATCAAGCCCTTTGTATTTAACCATCCAGACCTAACATACTGACATGGTCGTCATCAGATACAGTTGACACATGTTTAAATGGTGCATCTAGCTGCTTTGAACAAATGGGAATGTGTTCTTGGACCAGTTCACTCTCTGCATTTCTACGGAGTTTCCCACTGTCCATTTTCCATAGTTACTTATAGCAATTAAGTGGAATCCAGGGCTGCAGTGGCTGCATGCATAGTCTCTAAAAAACACACCTGTGGCTTTTTTGTGTCGCATATAATTCATTACTGAGTGATGCTTCCTGCCTTGTCATCTTTAGTCCTAGATGAATGAATTGTGTTGCTAAATCAGCTTAGTGCTAAACTAAAGCAGGGATTCATGTTTAGCTGTAGATCTTGCACAAGTCGTGCAGAAACTTATTTATGCTGGTATGGCTGGGTGTACACTGGAGGCTCCGGTTCTTTTGATATTGGATCCACTCACAGCTTGCATGTCCTGCCTTAGCTTTATTTTCCCTTCCAGAGGCATAGATACTGCATGAATCACTGTGTCTTTGCAGAGACTCAAATGTGCAAAGGTATTTGTGCTGAAACCTCACCAGGCTGTAATTAATCTGTAGACGAAAGGAAATGTTTTTGTGACAGCTAAATGAAGACCAAATAATGCGATGTGATGAAAGGTATGCTCAGCAGTCTGATTCAGGATCTGAAGTTTATATGCATTTAGCTTTATGGTGAGCTGAAAAACGTTTGAAATGAGAATTGCCTCAAGTCCCAGTTAGTAACAGACAAAAACATAGAGAGGAAAACCTGCATATAATTATATATTAATATGCAGAAAACTGAACAGAGCTTTAAAAATGACACCCTGCAATTCAGTGTATTTGAAAACATTCAGGAAGCTTACATATAAATTGTATATGAGTGCTGTACACACACAGAGGCACATGCTTTCTGCATCAGATCTCTGAGTTGAGGGTGTGTTCCAGTGAACAGGCTGTCTATTCGGTTTTAGTTATGCTGAGATAGAAAACATATGATAACTTAAAAAATATTACAGGCTTTTGTAAACTAAGGGTTTCTTTCCAGATTTGGTTTATTCTGCAGAAGGAAAGAAATTGCTGATCTTTTTGTTTGAAAGTTGACCATTTCTCCCAGGGTATTTTTTTTATTCTGTTTTGTTTTGTTTTTCAAACAAGGAAGTAATATTCTGAGTTCACGTTTCTGCTTGTTTATCATCAGTTACACCTTTTGATGCAGGTTCTGTCATGTTATTTCATGTGTAGCTGACACTGAGTTTTTAGAAAGAAGACACAGTGGTAAATCTGGTAGCGTCCTTGTAGCTGGTGTCATTGGCCTTTGGAATAGTCACTCTGAAATGGGTTGACCCTGAATGTTTCAAGCAGTGGCGCCGGGTCATTAGCTAACTGGCCGATCTTCCAGAGTGTTGACATTCTGCAACTCCACTTGCATGGAGAAACACAGAATCTTGGAAATTTTGGTTGGAAGGGACCGATGGAGGTCTCTAATCAAGCCTCCTGCTCAAAGGGGGACTGTCACCAATTCGTCATTTGTCTAGTGGAGTCTTAAAAAACCACCAAGGATGGAAATGCCACAGCCTCTGTGGGTGACCTGTTCCAGCACTGCATGACGCTCCCAGTGAAGAAGCTTTCCCTAATGTTCAGCCTGAGCTTCCCAAACTGTAATCTGTGGTCCATGCCCCTGGTTACAACTTCTGCCACTACCAAGAAGGGTTTGGCTCCATCAGATTTTTAATGGCGTTCAAGTAGTTACAGGCTCTTACTAGATCATATTAGCCGTATCTTCACCAGGACCTTAATCCTAGAGAAGTGGAGTACCTTTGTGTCTGAACATCTGTGCCCTTAGACTGCAGGCTCTCGTATTAGGTCATGTATGCATGTTTAGTTTCACATTTCATCTAAGTCTTTGACATCCAAACAGAAGTTAGATTGTCCGTGCCTAAGTTAAAACTGGATCTGGCCTATATAATTTTTAAGAAAACATCTTAATTTCAACATGGCTGTATCATACCTGTAACTTTTTAGCTTTATGTAACACTGAAGTAATGGCAGTATTGTTATTATTACTACTAGTTTTATTATCATCACCATCTCTATGCTTAATATTCACATACCATTTCAGATTATTATTCACTATTTCTTTATTCATTACTTGTATCAGCAGAAAACATTTTGCTAAGACTGGACAGAGTCACGTACTGATAGGAGAGTGTGTTGGATTCTGTTATGACTTTAGCTTCATCAATAAAATGGTCAAGTACTGTAAATTTACATTATAATTATGATGTCAGTCAGAAACAATATAACTTGATTTTCAAGTTGACAAAGAATGTGCCCTGGGAATTTGGAGAGAATATATTTGTCTGATTTGGAAGCTAAATAAGGCCGAACAGAAGTATTTCAGGAATATATATGTAGTTCAACAATGTTATATTTGGCGTGTATTTTCTAATTAGCCCATGCTTTAAAGGAAGAACATTTTATTTCTGGTTTCTGTTTTATTTACTTATCATAAATGAACTCAGGATTCTGCACCATTTTTTCCAATATATTTTGCTCCCTACCCACATACAGGTATACTCAATTTTTTCTTTTTGTCTGAGATGTGAATTATTCATTCAAGTAAACAGGTTGTAGCTAACTTGAATCCTGAAATGAATGATGGAGGAAGAGCTCTGTATTCAATATTTTCGTAAAGATGTAAGCCAGCATTTTCAGAAGAGCTGCTGAACTTCTTAGGAACACAGCAGAACGCATACGGGCATGAGAGATGGGTTTGGATGCCTAAAACTTTCTGACCGTATATCTTCTTTAAAGCATCTTAAACCGGGCACCCAGAATCCCTCATGCATGGATGATGGTGATACTTAAGTCATACTTTGCATTTGGAGGAGATTTTCAAATTCGTGTAGAAGCCCAGCTGCTTCTCAAAGTCAACTGGAGAGGGGTATTCCTCTTCAAAACGCCTCTTTGCACCTCTAGTGACGTAGAGATTCAGAAGGACCTTGTCTTCAGAATCCTTCTGGTTCCCCTTTAAGGAAGACCCCTCTCAGTCCTGTTCAGGGTTTTAGGTCTTCTCTGGGACCACCTCAAGGGTGCACTGAAAGCAAGGGGCACAGTGACATGGGGAGTGGTGGGTATGTGAGCACATCTGCTGGTGATACTAAGCAGTACCTCTTGCCCCAGCAGCTGTGGGGTTTTTTTTCTGTTTGCAGTTTGGGTGTCTGAAACCAGTCAGCTGCCTTGGGAACAAGCAGCACCCACTGGAACTGAGCTCCTTGACTGAGTAGCAGCATGTTTCTGTGAATTTGCTGTCTTACCTTCCTGCCTCTTTCTTCCCCTTCCCCCCAGTTTCTACTACGCTTCCTCTTCTAGAGAGCAATATAGGATCAGGCTGCTTTTCATTTCCATCACTTTTACCCTGCTGTGACTGAATCTGCTGCAATTAAAATTTAATTGAGATGCACACTGCTTAAATAGACACAAGACAGCTACAGCTATTGCTAATTAATTTTCTTCCAAAATGACAACATTTAATAATTATATTCCATGTCACTTACATTATTTATACAAGTTTAACTCTGGGAATTTTTTTTTTAAAGGCACGTCAGCTGTGAAAGTGCTTTATGGTGTTAATCTCCTGTAAGGCAATTGTGATTAACTTGAGAAGTGAAAGGATGTTTGTGGTGCATTTAGTAAATTAGCATGTAGCTGTGTAAGCTTCAAGATAGACTGAAACATTGCTGTGGATAGGTAACGGGATTTCTGGTTACAGCATTGGAATCCACAGAAGCCCTAAAGGTAATAATTTCTGCTTTTGTATCCTCTTTCATCAGAGGATCTTAATGTACTTTCAGCCTATGACCAAACAAGCTCTCACTCTGATGGAGATTTCTCCCAGTTTCTCACTTCACCTTGCAAAGCACAAACAGATCATCAGCTGCCCCGCTTGCAAAATTCCTTGCCCTCTGCTACCCTGCTCTAATATCAGCAGTGAAAATGACCTTTTTGTATTTTAGTCAGAAGAATCCATCATTGGTTGCTGTCAGGGTGTTGGATGAGCGGGACCATTTGTCTGGTTCGGCGTGACAGTCCTTACGCAGCGCCGTGGCAATTTGGGCAGTCTGTCTATATGAGGATACGTAATTGCCGTATCGTGGAGCGGCTTCATGTTTGTAGATCAGGAGCGTTGCCAGCCTCCAAACTTTAAATGCTCATCAAACAAACTTTTGGGGACAACTCCTTGGTTAATTCTTCCAGCTTGTCTTGTGGGGGCACGTAACGGAAAATCTCCCTCAGCAGAACAAAGGAGCCAGCTATTGCAGGTGAGATGCATCAGCCTAAGGGATTTATCATCAGATCAGGAAGCTTCAGGAAGGACTGAAGAATCAGAGGGCATTTTTTTCACGGCAAGGGTCCTGTTTAAGGTGAAAGTTAAAGCTTGAAGTTACTGTGAAGGGATTTTGTGGGTCAGAGAAATAAATATGGGAAGGAGGGATGGGTAAGACTCTGATCCCTCAGAGGGCCCAAAGATCAATAAAAGTCGAAACTAGATGAAAAAAGTGACTACAAGTACCTAGTTGTGCATCTTTCCTGTGCTAGCTTAGGGTAACTGTTTAGAAACCTCTGCACCTTTCTGGTTCTCACTATCATGTATTACTGCAAAGTTAAGCTGCTCTGGGAGCAGAGCTCTGGAAAAGTATCCGTTTGCATTTATTAAGGATGTTGGGGATTAGCACTGATACTGCGGAGCCGTATTAGTTGGATGGTGCAATTGCTTTCCAAGAAGGGGCAGCTGATTATGCTGAGAGTTTTTCCAGGAAGAGCAGAAAAAGAAATTTTGCTGTGTTTTGTCAAGATAGAGGAGGTTAAGAACATACGGATCTAGTGGACTGGACCACAGAGTAATCTGAATGTCTCAGACAAAAGAAATTTATTATATGTGTTAAATGGGTATATAGTGAAACTCTCTTGTTGGGTATATGGGAATGTTATATGCTGTTCATCTCACATAACTTTAGGTGTCTTTTCCAAGCTACTTATTTTTGTCCCTTTTATAGTGAATACATAGCAAAAAAGTACCTTCAGAATTATTTCACCCAGTGTTAAGGTGGATTTCAAGGAGAGGTTGTCTGGTCATCTGTTCATCTACCTTCATGTACTATCATGGAAGGAAAATTGAGTTTTAAAAAGCTTCCTTTCATTTTTTTTTTCTTCACTTTGTTTTTCCCTCAGCTTTGACAATAACAAAACTGACTCAGCAATATTTAGTTCTATTTTAGTGGCTAGTTGGGTTCTTGTGCACTGTTGCACTGTAGCTGGGTTACGTACTTCAGGAAACTGCATTTTGGTGGTTTTGAAGTAATGGAAACATTTTGCTCCTTCATTGCATTCCTTTTCTTGGTAGGTTGTGCCTTACTCTGCTCTCTTCCTAGGGAAGTACAGCAGCTAGTTATATAAAGACTGTAGTGCTTATTGGTAATACAGTCACAGTCAAGATTCTTGGCAAAGAGACAGTGTGTTGCTAACGTAGAGGGCTGGACAACGGTGTGTGCAATTGTGCCCTTTTTTGCACTTGAAGAGACAGGAATCATTTATTTCTATAACAAATAGACCTCTTCCTCTACCTGTTTTCCCTGAAGTCATTTACACATGATGATGTTTGCTTTGAGGTCTTGTATGCACTGCAATTTACATGTGGCCCTGGAGCTGCTAATAGTTTTTTCCTTTGATTGCCGGTTCTCACTCTCCTGAAATATGCCTTTAACTGCCGGTGCAGTTGTGTACCTGTAAGGGTTGTAACCAAAAAGATTACCTAGCTGGTAAAAGCTAGAAGTGTTTTCTGCAAGACATGCGGTATGAGAAGTCATGTCCTTACTGACCTCAGTGCTGCTGTGACAATTTCCCTCAGCTCAGGATCTGCCTTGAACAGTCGGGACAGGACATCAAAACATCTAAATTTTTCACAAAAACAAGAAATGCTAACGTCTGCCTCTGATGGGCTAGGGAGCAATTGCTGCTTGTGGGCAGCCCAGGTCCCAACCAGAAGAGAGGGCAGGAGCCACGTGACTTTGGGTCAGCTTCATGTCATTGCACTGACCGGTGTGCTAAAGGGAAGGCTTATACATTAATGAATGTTCACAGCTACCAGTCTTCTGTTTTAAAAAATCTCAGTACTGTGTAGTGATGAAAGGCCAATCCTGTGCATGCTGTTTCTCTGAAGGCGTTTGCCTGGACGTATTCACATAAACAGAGATGGATCTATAGTTACAGGAGTGCCAAAGAAAGATACCTAATGTCTTCACAGCAGTGCTACTAATGATTTAGGGATGGTCAACAATTTTTTTGTTCTAAAAAGATACATTTTCTCCAACTGTTATTCTAACAAACATTTTATAAGCTAGCAATAAATCTGCGAAAATATGAGTTTGCAGCAGAAATACTGACTCCAAAATAGCAAACGTGTTGAGCTGTCTCACTTGTAATGCATGGAAGGCTGGGCAAAGCCCAAAGGGACCAAGTGGTACCAAATCTTGGATAACTGAGGACATTATTATAGACAAGAAGTTGTATCGGCACTGATAGTTGGTCATGTCTCCCCCATCTTTGTGCCTTCAATTCTCTGAAAATTTGGGCTTAAATGGATGACTATAGAGATGGGACATAATGTATGTTTAATTTCTTTAGTAGGGCGAAATATTCTTTAACTTGTTTTCTAGTCAAGTACTAGGTTATGACAACAATTAGGATGAGTACCTAGAGAGGTGATTCATCATTTCTAGTGTTTAATTTTGAATGCTGTGATGCTCTGCATCTGTGTGTGATGCAGAAAATGCGTGGATATAAGAATATGCTCTCTTAGTGAGAGGCAAGTGAGCATTTCAGTATTATGATAAATGAGTTATGTGAATGATGATTCCCTCACTTGAGGAAAAATACAATGTAGTGGGCAAGAGGGTTAACTGAAGAACTCTAGTGTTTCTCCTAAAATCAGAACAATAGACTCTAATGGACACATTCACTGGTTCATGATTTTTGAGGGGGATGTGAGTCTCAACTCAGCCCTAAAAGAATGGAAGTCAGTAGTTTCATCGGTGAAAACAAGTGTGAATGAGATTAGGAGCAGACTGATATCTGCCATCCATGTGCCCAAAGTGACCCTTAGGATGCAGTTTTAGGCCCCGATTGAAGAAGGTGCGTATGCATTTGCTGAAGTCTCCCTCAAGTCAATGACATTGAAAGCATAGTGTGGTCGACTTTGAAGGTGGCCTGGAGGAAAAAACTTACAGTGAGGTTGGAGAAACCTGAGGATGATCTCAGGTTTAAGTTTTGAGTAACGGGCAAGATGCTCTCTACATTTACAGCATTTGGCACCCTTCCTATTCTTCTAATTGTAGATGAACTGCTATGAGGAGGTACCGGAGAGGCAGGCTGAGATTTTCATTTGGGTGGAGGGAATCTGGTCTGAACTAGATCCATCTGTGAATGAAATCTAGGAAAAAACTAGTGGAGAGAAATATTAAAGAGAAACTGGATGCAGAATATTGGATACAACTTTAGCAGTGAAGAGGAGAAGGAAGATGGGATGGGAGTTACAGAGGCAAGTGGGATTTTGTTTTGAGAGAGAGAGAGAGAGACCAAAGCAGATTGGGTTTGTGAGGAAAAAGAGCAGTAAGAAGAGAGAAAAGGTAAGGAGAACAAAAAAAGTGGATGTAAGATGGTTTAGAAGATGATTGTGGGTGAGTGAGGTGATTAGAGAAGAGTATATGAAACATTAGGAGCAGGGAGGGAGTTGTGGATGGGAGAGGTAAAAGATTATCTTGTTTTTGCTGTTTTCTTTAGGAGGGACTCAACAAGCTTGTGTGCAGAAAAAAGAAGGTAATGATAGTATGCAATAATATACAAAATATATCAGAAATAATGTACAATAACTACAAGGCAAGTAAATTATCATTACTGGTAGTACTAAAAGGCCTAGTTTATATCAAACTTTAAACAAAGTTTTGTTGTATACAGAAAGCCCCAAATGTGGGCTCTGTCCTGAAGAATTTATATTAATCCTTTGTATTTTGTTTTAAATTAGATAGTAGCAAGTAGCAAAAACCAACAAGGAGGAAGTGCTAACAGGGTCTTCCCAGGCTGGGCTTAATGGTTTGAGTCCTATATAATAAAACAGTGAAAAGCATCTGTGTATGTCTGTGTAAGTGTTACGTTGAGTTGTCTAGTGGTCACAGCAGTCCATGTGCCCCAAAGTCTGGATGTAGCCTTTGAATAGGCAGGGGGACCCAACAAGAGTGCGTGCAGTGTCCCCTAAATTGCTCAGCCCCTGGTCTGGTTACCACAAAGGGCAGTTCTTCTGCTTGACTTGCTTCAGCTGCCCAGATGCAGACAACGTGGTTCCTAAACCATTCCTCCAAGCCATAGCAACCTGCCAGTTTGCTGAAAGTGTACTAGTAGGCTGGGTTTTGTTCCAGTGAGTTTTGTGGATGTGAGATGTGCTGGCATGTCAGCCCTGCTCATTTTCTATGTAAAACAGATAGTGCAGGACAGCAGATGACACCTCCCCACAGTTCCACGCTTCTGTAGGCCTTGGGGACACTGCTGCTGAGGATAGGAAAGTTCCTTTCCCTTAGCTTTATTACAAGAGAAGGAATCAGTTATAACATTATTTCTTTCCTTTCTGGTGCTGGCAACTTACTTTCTTAGACCAAGAAACCAAGTCAGTTCTTGTAGGCTACCAAGCAAAAATTTTGTGATACTCTGTGGGGGAAAAATTTTATATCTGTCTCAGTCATCAAAATACTTGTTGTGCAGTAGACATAACTACATAGTAAAGGAATGTGTACTCGGCAGCACTGCCATTGGCAGGACATAAACACCTTAGAGTTTATCAGCATTCTGGGAGATGTTTATTACTTGTGTCTTACCAAGTACTTATCACCAAAAAAAAAAAAAAAGCTTGAAGGTAAGTATTTTCCTTATCAGCACAGACAGACATGGTAAGATTCAAGCGTTGTAAATATAGATGTTTTGAACTCTGGTGTGGCAAATCAACCATTTATAACACACCAGTTCATAGGTGCATAAGATCAAAGAGGATCAGGGTGACAATCTAATCTGATTTTCTTTATAATGGTGTCAGAGGACTTCCCTGCATTTAAGCCTGTCCATGTCCAGTGACAAGTCTTAGACTAGAGCAGATCTTTCAAAAAAATGTCTGAACAAAATGTCAGCTTTGCAGTGCCAGGGAATCCATCACCAGCCTGATTCCAGTGCTGCTCTTTTGAAATTGGGAGCCTCACTTCTAATCTGAATTTGTCTAGTTTAACTTCTAGCTTTTAGTCCTTGTAATTGGTTGTAGATAATTGCAATTGGTCTAGCAATGGTGTCTTGTAATGTCCTTACCTCTGGGTAAAAGAGCATCTGTTACAAATTTCTGTCAACCGTGTATGTATTAATATTAATGATCAAGTTGCTCTACAAGCACCTCTCTTTTAAGCTGCTTCTCATTATTCTCATGGTTAGCACTGGAGCCATTTGCAATTTTCAGCCTTTTCCTTGAAGTGTGGACACCAGAACTGGGCGTAATTTTCCAATGACAGCCAATTCAAAATTAAACAGAGATTAAAACCTCCCAAATTTTGCTTGGACAACCATGTATTGCTTTAGTTCTTTTGATATCAGCAGCCTCCATAGAGCTTGTCAACCACTGTTTGCCCACTGTAAACTTCAAGTTGCCTTCAGTCTTTAGTTGAATCAACTCTTTTCCAGATGTGTGGCCTTTATTACGTGGTTGCTTTAAAATATATAATCTTTATATCTAGTCCATCTAGTGATGCAGAGAGCAGGTCCCCAGTAAAAAGCAATCATCTTTATTTACCTTGTCTGCAGTCATTTGTCATCAACATACTTCATCACCCTGTATTTGTTTCCAGTCACTGATACACAAAATGATTGTAACTCTCCAATCGTGAATGTTTCCACCAGACTCAGTAATACCGGTCAGGACTAATTTGTATATTAAATGAGCTATTCCACTTCTTGTTTATTACCTGGGTTCACAGCATTAGAGACTACACAATTAAAGAATCTCTTCTCTTTGAGTCCCTTGGTAGCTTGATTAATTTTAATCTTGACATCTTGATTTCTGGCTAAATGAGTGCTCATTTTCACCCTTGTCTTTTGTCATTAGCTTAATACCCTCCTGAATACTTTAGCCTGTCTCCTGAAAGACTTATTCCCTTTCACTGAAATGACAGCCAACCAAGTTGTACAGTCTCTTTTTTTCTGTAGGTGGACCCGCACTGCTGAAAACTGAGATGCTCTGCCTTTCACTTCTTACTTAATTGTTAATTCCTGCAATCATATATGTCCCTGTAACTTGAGTCACAGCTCCAAGAAATGAGCACTCCGTCCTGTTATTTACTTGTTTCATTCAGAATATTCATTTCATTCTAACTGGTATAAATTTCCTGGCAAGGTTGGTCAGTCTTGAATCTTTTTTCATTGGAGTGTTTGGTTTCCTTGCAGACTGGCCTGTGTTGCAGTTCATGAGTATATCCCATATAGCTCTGTTTTACTAGATTGTCTGTCAGATATTTCTATGGTTTTGGTGTTGCGAATGCCAGTGATTGACTCCCTGTAATCTGTGAGCAGGAGGCTGGACTAGATGATCTCCAGAGGTCCCTTCAAAACCAAAATATCCTATGATCCTATCAAACTCTTCTCCCATTCCCATCTGGAGGAATTCTCTCCATTCTCTGCTTTATGAATTGCCAACCATTTTGTGGTCTCCATCCTGTCTTCATTTGGCAACTGTAGTCTTATAAAGACAATATGGGTTTCTACCCAGTGTGGAATAGCAGCTTGTGTGATGTGTGTATTCAGTAGAGGAAAACGAGCCAACTGAAGTGTTGCTTTTTTGTTTTTAATTACATTCTTGTTTCCTTCCCAGGCTTCTCTCTTCTACATACTTACATACTTGTGCCTCTGGAGGGAATATTCAATAGTGAATTGGAATGTTTAAAAATAAACCAAAATTTTGTAATGAAACATGTTCTGAAAGAACCCAGTTGCTGTAGGGATTTTTGCAGGGATGCAATCCTCATCTTTCATTTCTCAAAACAGAGGTTTTGACTCCTTGAGCTAAACGAGAATTTTCTTATCCAAGCTTTGTAGCTTGTTAAATGTCATCTAGGTGGACTAGTCATTACAAGATGATACTACACATCCCACCCATACATAAAGCAAGTCCATTAAACATCACTGCATGTAGTTTGTATTCAGGGTTTCATTCATGAGAGTTGAGAGTGCTCAAACTACTGCAGCAGGGATGTTAAACCCAGAAAGGATTCTCCTTCAGTCACCACCAGCCAAAAAAATTCTCTTCCATCTTCTCAAAAGCTCTCAAATCCGCTTGAGTTCAAGGCAGCTCTTTTTCTCCTAGCCAAACCTCCTGCATCTGTTCTGACCAACTGTGTGGAACCTGCTTGAAAATCTCTGTTAGGAATCAGAGTTTCTGCTTCACTTGTAATACACACCATTTATTTTCTTAGTGTCTTTTACTCATAAACCTGCTGAAAAGTCAATAGGTTAATTATTACTGACTTGAAATTAGAGTCTAATTTTGTTGTAAACAGTTTAACTGCTGTTCCTCCACTTTGGCCTCAAATACAGTCTGAGTTCAATGATACCCAGCCTGGTATATCTGCCAGCACCATAGATGTTTTGTCTGACATGTTAGCTATTAACAGTTTCTGCTCTTATTGGAGCATGAAGACTTGATCAAAGTATATTTTGTTTTGTTTTTTTAAATTCTGGTGTGCAAATGCTCTTTAAAATTAAAACAATACTTTTTCCTTAGATGCACACACACAGCTAATATTTGTCTTTTTTCCTTTTTGGAAAAACACCAAAAACTTTCATTGCAGGAAATTGAAAACTACTTTGGATTTACATCAAAAATGCAAACTTAGACAGCTCTTTGCCAGAATTCCCTCTCCATTAACATGAAAAACAAAAATCCCAGCAGAGATTCATGGACCAATGCTAATGGTGACGCATCACTTTTTAGCAATTTTTGTTTACCTGTGGCATCCTCCCATGTTTTTGCAGCATGTTAGCACAGCGTCTTAATGCAGGAGTGTCTTGATTATCATCTTTGACGGTTTTTCGCCTGTTGGAATTCACATAGTAAAAATTTCTCATGATAAGACACGTAGGATTGGCTTTGAAAAAGTACAAGCATGACTTTGTTTTCCTGTTCCACCACAAAAGGCTCTTCCCTCCAGCCCCCACTCCTCCATCTTCTCAAAGTAAGAAACAAAGATAACTTCTGAGAGAAAGAGAGAGAGAGAGAGAGAGAGAGAAGGGAAAGTCATGTACCCCAGCCTGCATGTCTCAGCACAGACCAGTGCCGAATCTGTGTCTGGCTTTGAGCTTTTATGTCTGCTCGTATGTTTTGATGATGTATTGTAATTGTTTTTAACCCAGCATCTGAAAGATAATTTCTGTTCAAGGTTCTAAGGCTGGTAACTTGAAAATCCACTTGAAGTGGGGAAATGATTCAAGTTTATCTGATACTTTATAAATTGGTCTTATTTGTAAGGAAGATGCAACATTAAAACGAGATTAGTGTTCATGAAAAACACCAAATCAGCAGGCTAAACCCAAACAATGGGTGCAGTGAGAGTTCCTTTATTCAATCCTGTGCCCTATCCAATAAGCACAGCCCAGAAAGTAAACAGTTTTAGGAGGAGGAAAAGTCATTTATATTTCAATTCAGTGGCCTCAGTGTTGGCATCTAGTGCTGTAGAGTGTCCTAGGGTAGCCTGGCCTCTAGCTGCCATTGCTGAAGGGCACAAGTCTCCTGAAGGTGCTCTGCCACATTTGCCAAGCCTGTGCAGGTCCTTGGGTCCCAGGGCACTGGGTGCCTGTGTTCAGATAATTAAACTGCAGCCTTGTTGCCCAGGACCTGTTTAGTCTCTGGTCCCTGCTGGAAGGCCTCTGAGGAACATCCAGTGAATGCTGCTTCTGGAGTAGGCAACTCATTACCTAATGACCTTCCAGATAGTGATAATTTCTGATCACCACCGTCAACTCCATTGGTCTTGTCTGATGTAAGTGGAAGACCACTGTTGTCAGCCTAAGGAGGGACAGCAGTTAGGACTCTTTCTCAGGTGTATCTCATATTGTTACACTTCAAATGTATGGCAGGGTATGAGGAAGTGGATTGTATCCCTGTGTTTGATTACTTCAGCTGCAAAGGGTGACAGAGTACACTAGACAGTTGTGTTCTTCAGAGCTGCTTGCAGGTTTTTTTCTTCCATCAGAGGCCCTTGCATTTCTCTATTTCGCTTCTCTACAAGTGCCCTACATGCTATCTTCCTCTCCTCACTCTATGCCATGTCCTCCCCTGCCTCAACAGGGCTATGTATCTCCATGTCCTGTGGTGCTGGGTCTGTTTGCACCCTCTTTCTTCCTCTGTCCTGTGCCACTCTTTTCTCTCCTTTTCCCCAGGATTTGCTGTTGCCTGCCTGCCTGGTGCCTGTATCTCTGTGCACTCACACTCTTTAGCAAGGTCTTGCCTTACTTCTCTCTGTGGCAAAGTCACTAACTTCATCGCTGTTTCCCCTTATTTCAGCTTCTTCTCTGTTTTCCAGGCCCTTCTCCACCTTCAGGAACCCCCACTGTTTCCACACCCAACCAATCATCCTCACAAACAACCCTCCTTTCCTTGTGCCCCCTTCCTGTCACACATTTTTTTTCCATACTTTGCCTCCTTCCTTTACTTCCTTGGGCAGAGTTGAGTCCATTAGTGGCTGGAATATCCCCTGATGTTCTGGAATTGATTGGAGGTGATATTCTGAAGTTATCACATTACAGGAAAATGCTGCCAAGCACCAGGCAGTCCTGGGTGCACTTTGACCCCTCACAGTAAGGCAAGAGTGGCTTCTTCCTCATGCTTTTGGTTTGCTTTTGCCATATGGAAATGGCAGATGGTGTTGATCAGGAAATCAATCTAGAAGCGTATCCGTTTCATGCTGTACACGAAAGATTTGTTCATTAAACTTAGAACTCTAATTTAAAGCCAATTAACAGAGTGATTTGAAGAGACTTGTTGTTTTTGAAGTTCAAAAGAGATGGTAAGTCTCTGATTTCAGTCTTTGTACATTCCAGAACCTGTATAACTATTGCAGTGTTGCCAGTTCTCGTGGGTTTTTCCTCTTCAATTTTATTTTTTCTTTTTTTGAGCAATGCGACTTTTGCCATGAGCTGGAACCATTTGAGGAAGCATTATGAACCCCCAGCTTTCTGGACAGTTTTAGTCCTACGTTTGGAGGTGAGTGGGTGGGCAGAACATGGGTGTCTTTCTACCTCCTTTGCTAAAAGCCAGTAAAGCTCCCTCCGTCCTCCCTTCAGCAGCCCAGTATTGTTGTTCTTGAAGCAGAAGTTGGGGAAGGGGATAGAAAGAGGGAAGAAGCCCTGAGCAGCTCAGCGTCCTCCCCACACCGCTTTCATCAGCATGGAGTCATCTCTGGTGCCTTCCCTCACTCCCCACAACATCTCCTAGAACATAGGAATCTACCACAGAAGCTTTCTCAAGCTTGGAAGGAGACTCCAGGCAGAGAGTTACTGCTGTATACATGCATAGAAATTAGGGCCGCATGCTGTGGCATGCGTAAGCAATCCTGTAGGATTTACCCATGGAGGCCGTTCCTAAGAATTGTCAAGACTGGAAACTTGTGCCAAGAGGACCCCAGAAGTGATTAGTTCTGAATTAATATTTATGCTGCTTTTACCCTAGATTGATACTCTGTAAACACTTGTAGGTCCTTCAGCAATAGACAGTGTGTTTGGATAGTCCCTACATTTACTAGTGGCATGTGGACAGAAAAAACTTTCTTGAGTAATTTGAAGCTGCTGCTGATATAAAAGAAAATAGAGGGGTCAAGTTTTGCTCTAGTATAGAGCCTATGACTTCACCGGGTTAACTGCTGCTACTTCCGTGTAATTGAGAACATAATTTGGCTCAGACCCTCAGAGACTGAAAAGGATCACAGGAGCCACTGTATTTAGCCAATGTTCAAAACGGTTGGCTTACATTTGAATTTCATAAACAGATCGTGTATTCAGAAGGCTTCAGTTGTATGACACAGTCCACTGCAGAAGAAGAGGTGGTGGGAGTATCTCCTTGTTTATCCTAGTTAAAATGGCATGCCAGGAAAAGCTATCGAATGTTGTATTTTATCAATGTGTGGGACAACGTGGCAGAATGGATAAAGTATCTCACTGTGGGTGCGTGGGGACAAACCTGACAAGAATTATGCAAAGGCTGCCCTTGGTTAACCCAGCTCTGCCCATTCACTCTAAGAGCCGAAAGCAGATGGATTTATGGCTGCATTGTGGATGTGGTGTTGGCATCAGCAGCTGGCACACCTTGACTGTGTTCTGTTGTTGGTGACGGGAGCTTTCTGTTACCCCCAGAGCTGTGTGTGAGGAGAGCAGGCAGAAATATATTTAAAACAAAGGAGAATATAGGCATCTGTCTGATAAAGCACAAAATATTCACAGAAACAGAACGGCTCCTGGAGGCCTCCTTTGGAAATCTCTTCCTGATGTCATGCTGGGCAGCATAGCTGTTGGGCACCACGGTGGTATTCAGTGAGTGTAACGGGGTCTGCGCGGATTAGACCCGTGTCAGGGCGTCATTGTCGGCGTCTGCCTTATATCAGAGAGACTAACTCCCGCAGTGGTACTTAATCTTTAAGGAGAGGTGGTCAAAACTGGTGCTTCATGTTTCACAGAAAAGCTGGGAGAGAGGGAGCGGGGAGCCTGCTTTTTTTTTTTTTTCTGCCCTGTCTAGGGGAGGGAGAGGGGGTTTCCTGATGAAAGAAACCCCCCGAAGAAGGAAATAATGACTTTTCAAGAACAGGGTGTGCGGGGGGTATGTCTGAGTATCTGTTTATTCCCAAGTATGCTGCAGTCACTTTCAGGCTGATGCCCTCCAAAAGAGAGGCATTTTGGGACAGCTCTTCTGACCATTCCTCAAGCACTTAGCAGGAGGGATTGTTTTATTAGGAAAGTTTATGGCTTCTTGTTTTCCCTCAAAGGCAAATGTGACTTTGTTGTTTTTAATTCTGTTGGGATTTCTCTCTTTTAATATACAACACAGCTGTTAAAATAGCTGGGGTTGTCTAGGGCAAATCATATAGCACTTTCCTTGTTCAGCTCTCAGATGGCTGCCTTTTTAGTGTCGTTGCAGAATTATATTACAGGGCATATGAATAGTGCTGGTATTAGTGTCAAAATCAATTACCCAACCCTCCTCCTGGAGAGAAAGTTACAGACCTTAGGAACAATCTGAGTAATCCATTTTGGATTTCTAATTCTGAGTAATGACGGAGGGCAGAGACTTGTGCTTGAATAAGTGCACAGGGTCTTTCTCTGTATAGTCACTCCTAAATGCATGCTCTTTACAGGAAAAAGCAGGCTCCCTGTGAAACCCTTTTTCATGCCAAATGGCTCACTGCTAAGATTAATCTGTCATTGAATTTATAAATTCTGTGTGGCACAGAGCTGCAGAAAAAGTTTAGCATTGAACAGAAAGCAAACTATGTATTGCTTAAAAAATGAATGCTGTGCTCCTGGATGGTGTGGATTGACTGCCTCCATCACTATATCTTCTTATACTGGTAATAAAAATACTTCCAAAGCCTTGTGCCTCCAAGGATCTCAAAGCACTTTGCAAGTACGGCGAAGTACTATTCCCTATTTTACGGCTGTGGAAACTGACTGCAAGAGGGGTTAAGCTTTTTGCCCAGAGACGCAGAGGAGACTATCAGAGCCACCATAAGACACCTGCGGCGGAGGTGCCGAGCACGGCAAGGCTTGTGGGCTCCCGGCGGAGGTGGCTGCTGGGCACCTCTCGAAGGAGAACATCTTTTGGTCATCGCCGCCTGGGGGAGAAGCTCTGGGCCTCGCTGCCAGTCAGCTCTGCCACCAGGCACCTTGACAAAGTGAAAAGAATTACAGCCGCCTTATCCTAAATCCTCCAAGATTAGAGTTGTTGTATTCTATTTTTTTTTCTAATCCAGTATTTGAGAAGGATTTACCTGTTTTTAATACAACCATTTATTAGAATTGCTTTTTATTCATAATTCATTTGAAAAGTAAACATACAGCTACAAAGGCCAGATTTTCAAATACGGGCCTGATCTCCTGTCAGGTTTCAAGTGGATAAATGACACATCTGAAAAACTGGGTCCCCACCGGTGATTGGAGATCTTGCTTCAGGCGCCTTGCTGGAAAAACCGTGGCTGCAGCCTGCGCCTTTCGCAGGAGAATGGCTTCAATTTCTGGTTTCCACCTTGCCCAGCGTGGCCGCAGTCCGCAGCCCCCGGGGACAGCCGGCAGCACGCGGGAAGCTGCGCGGAGAGAGCCGGGGCCGCCCCGGCGGGGGGAGGCTCGCGGGGGCGCGAGGGGAGCGTCCGCTTTCAAACCAAAGCGCGAAGCCTTGAAAGGCGGCCTGAGCAGAAACAGGTGGGGGGCCAGTAATTTACCCTCTGAAGTTTATTTGGTTAACGAACAGAAGCCTGGGTCAAATACTCCTCCAATTCGAGTGTATTTATTACACATGTCCTCTGTAATCCAGCCTGATTTCTGGATTAGGCCTCTGTGAAGTCCTGGCCCCCAGGAGCCCGTCCCATGTTTGCCGTCGAGCCCAGCACAGGCCGAGGCAGGACCTCGGGGCCGCCTTAGCGCTGGCGAGAGCTCTGTGCCACCAGTGGAGCCTGTAGTTGCGGCTCCCCACGTTGCCAGCGCGAGCTTTGCTGCAAACCGCGACGGCGTCTCCGTCGCTGAGCGGTCCCCGTGGCCTCCCAGAACGAGCTCCTCGCATCGCGGCGCACCGCTGCCTCCGTGGCCACCATCCTGCCCGGCCCCGGCACGCTTCTCCGCTCCAGAACTAGGCGCAGTGGCTCTGCAGGACCAGGGCCAGCCCGCGGGCAGGTGCTGCCGGGAGTGGGAGCAGGGCCGAAAGCACGCCGAGAGGAAAGGGGAGCGTTTTGAAGCAGCTGGCGGCAGAAGAGGAGGGGGTTCGGGACAGCCTTTCTGGAGCACAGGCGCCACAAGGAGGGTCTTGCCTGAGCGAGGAGGGCTAGGGCAGGGGAGCCGGGATGCCCAAGCCCGCGTGCCGGCAAGCACTGGAGGTGTGAAGGGTAAAGACAGGCGAGGGGACGAGCGCTTGGAGAAGCAGCCCAGGACACGCCGCGTTCCTCTGTGGCGCTCTGAGAAGTTGCTTTTGTTTTCTCTGCTGGTGATAAGGGACGATGATAGCAAAGCTGTTGCCGTTTGGGCATTTTGTTCTCTCTAAACACACCGGTCGGATGGTTTCGTGTCCTGCTTTGCTTGTTTTCGCAGCGTCGCCAGCCCCAGGGAACAAGCGCAGGCTGTTGGTGCTGCCACCCCGAGGTCCAGGTGCAGGAAACCTCCCTCGGGTTTCCAGCCCGTGCCGGAGCCCCTGCGGGGCACGGAGGGCCTGCGGCGCCCCGCGTGCCAACAGGCCTAAAGGAGGAAAAAACAAACAAAAAAACCCCAAATGAAGTGCTTGTGCCTGGGCCACAGCCAAGTGAAGGGCAAGAGTTACAGATCATGCATGGGAGTTCCTGAAATTTTTATGTGGTTTAAAGTTTTTCGGAGTGTTAACTTTCTAATGCCCAGGAGCCGCTTACTCCTCCCTTCCCAAGTAAAGTGAGGGAAGTTTGAACTGATACAGTGGCAGTAAAGCTAACTTCATACCCAAAAAGGCCTCTGGTTTCCTAGACATTTTTTGGCTCATCCAGTTAATTTCAGTGAGTTAAAAAGCCAGTGTGCTCCAGAGTATCTCAGGAGCTGAAAATCCACCAGATCTACATTAAGAATAGATGGGAACGGAGGAATTAGCGGGGGGTTTCTCAAGACCAACCTGCAGGCAGTAGTACTGGGTCACTGTGGAGGTTCTGTGAAAATGGGAGTCACGTGGAGACATTTGAAATAAAACAATTTAAAATGGGGGAAATGAAAGTATTTACAGTCAGAAATAAAGCATGCCAGCTCATTTAATAGAAACTCAATATATGAAATTTTAGATACACATAATTGGGTTTGGGAGACAAATTTGAGATAGGCAAAACATGTTTCAGGTAACGAAAGGTTTGGGAGCCGGTATTTTTCATGGATGTAAGTTTAAAGAAAATCTTCATTTGTGCATTGATATCTTCTGTTTTGTGGAATTTTCACTGGCACTTAATTTGCCACCTGTAACGGCTAAAGGGGTAGTTGATTTTCACATATGACTAGTCAGGAAAAAAGAAGTTGGTTGGGAAAGAGGAGTCTGTGGATGTTAGTCTGAACTAGTGAGAGCTGAAAGGACTCCTGCATGCCTGTTGTGGCTTATTCATAAACACTGCTGAAAAGTTACAGTCAGCTTGTAGGTTCACTGCCAGCATATAGAATGACCACCAACGGGGAGAAAAAAATCATCTTAAATTTATTTTTTCCAAGTTATCAGTACTTTGAAAGTTTTTAACTGACTCAGTTTAATTGTTATGATGGGCAAGGACTGACAGATCCGTTTGATGCATTCTAAATTTTGGAATCTCACCTGTCCTTTAATCATGGAAAACCCTTTGGACCAGCTTTATCAGACAGCCCAAGTTTAAGAGAAAGAAAAAGTATTTTGATCTTGATCCTTGTAGGTCTTCAACTACCTGGGGTCACTGGGATCTGCAAGTACGGATCCCTTTCAGGGTTGTACTGTTTCTGCTTGTAACTACTATAATGACTCTGTTAGGGTTAGAAACTCAGGTGATCTTTGCAGCTCACAAGTTACTTTTGAGCTATGCTGAACTGTTGGCTGCTTCTTTGGAGACCTGATTTTGCTTGCTTTGTTAGTGACCAGAATTTGGTTTTATTTTATGTCTTGTAGGGTTGCTGAGCTGGAAGATGCACATCTAAGATGGAAACTTCTGCTTCGACTGCTGCTGGGAAAAAAGAAGGGAAAGGTGCAGTTCTGGAGGGGAATGGCTTTACAGAGACGGGGAAGAAACCCACTCCTTTAGCAGCTACAGGAACAGCAGTGGCACAAGGAGGTACTTTATGTTTTCCACACTTTGAAAGCAGCAGGGGTGTTTTTCATTAGACTGTTAGAATTTAATAAGTATGGTGGCATCTGTCCTCCTGTGAACACGCTGAGTTTATTGGGGTTCTTGGCCTCCGAAGGTCACAGGAATTGTAAGCTGTGTCACTGCATAGCATCCAAACGTTATTGTACTGTGATGAGGCATCATCGCTTCTAACAAACTCAGACCGGGGCGGGGGAGAGGACAGCAAGCTGCCACTGGTGCTAAATTGCCACTGAATTAGACATAGTCATCAGAGAATTGAGACAATCAGTCACTGCTAACCACTGGTGGATTGGCCTTACACGATACACGCCACGTATTGCCTGCTGCTTCTCCACAGAGGAATTAAAATGTCGTTGATGAGGCTGGCTGGAGCTAAGTGAATGTCCTGTTAACGTGATCAGGGAAGAGGTGGTGTCGTGCGTCGGCTGTGATTCTGTTAACGAGCTAAACAGCCTTCACTGCTGCTGGCATTTCATGATTAGCAAGGAGGTTGGACTCGTCTAAACCCCCTGTAAGAGGGTTTGCAAAAATAAAGCAAACCCTGTTTGTCTGCACTGTGCCTGCTGCATCAGAAGTAGCTCAGATCTTGATTTCTTTTTCCTTCGGTTAGTGTTTTCAGAGAGGATTTGGTCCTGCTGGTGTTGAAGTCAATAGGGAAGCTCACATGGACCCCAGCGGGGTCAGTTTTGGCACAAACTAACACCGAGACGCGAAGATGCCTTGCTTCTGGCTGCTCCCTGCCTCACTGGGAGGGCCTGCGAAGAGGCAGGACAACCTTGGCGGGCACCCATCCGTCACCGCAGCCCCTTGTGGAGCAGAACAGTCTGCTACCTGCCAAGGCACATTTCTGCTCTGGAGAGGGCTAGAAAAGGGCCTAGGTGGAGCAGGCAAAATATAGCTCCAGGAAACATCCCTCATTGACTCACAGGTGCACAGGGTTGGTGGATCTCCAAAGAGACACTCTTGCCCTTGGTACCGACACCTTCATGGCAGCTCCAGCTGTTGGCAAGGCTGTGTGTGCTGGCCAGGCACCGCACGGCCCCTTCTGAGGGCTGGGACAGGGTGTCCTTTCTGGGTGGGGAGACAAACTTAGAAGGGACTTCACCGGCTTGGATGTGATGAGAGGCATCCCAGCTGTGTAAACTTTGCAGGCAGCTGTTTTTCCTCTTTAAAATATACCTTATTGCTAGCCTGACTCTACCTCAAAATTAATCCTTCTCCTCCCCTTCCTTAGATGCGTGGTAATTTCTCATCAACCCAGGAAAGCAGCACAATTCTTCTGTGGACTTCTCTGCTGCTCACGCAGCTCAGTGAGTTTAGATTTTCTGTTGGCAGAGTTGTGTTGATAGATTCTGGCCCAAATTGCTTAAATCTGCTTTATCTATCCCTTCTTTCCAAGGCCTTAGTTACCCATTTTTTGTTTTCTCATTGATCTTGAAAGATTAGGATGTATGGAATAAGGAATTATAATTTATCAGATCTGTTCATGTCTTTGAACTTTGTTAACCAAAGGAAAGTATTTTCTTTTTTAAAAAAAGAGAAAACTCTGGAGAACCTCTGACAGAGGATTGCTTTAGAGAGAGACAACTTCAAACTACTAAATGGGTCTGAGCTACCTTCCTTGTTGCGAGTACCATATAAATTGGCAGAAAAGGAAGGCTTGTCGGACTGAAGAAATAGGGGAAAGGCAGAAATGACAACCTGCAGAAGTTTGCCATCTCCAAGCAGATTTTCATCTCTATTAAAGAAGCAGCAGGCTGTGGAAACCACTGAGGCATCGCAGTCTAGACATCATCTGAGTGACTGGCAGATTCAAAGGGCTGATTGGTGCCAATGAAGTTTAAACACATGCTAAAATTCAAAACGCACGTAATCTGAGAATAAGTACCTTCTCCTGACTGGGCACTTGCTTCTGGAGTACCTCCACCAAGGAAGCAGTCACTGCAATTCCAGAGAAACGACAGAAATCGGGATCCTCCCTCTCCTCCCCCAAAGTGGAGCGTCCGCTGGCCCATTTGGCAGTCCTAGAGACTTGACTGTTTTTTAAGAGTCCAGCATTACATGTCACATTAGCCGTGTGCTATCGCCTTTGGAAAGAATGATTTACAGGCTCAGTATTTCTCTTTTTATTAAGAGGAAGTGGAGAAGTAAGTGGAGGGATTGTTTGAAGATGTCAGGAGAAACATGATGAAAGCATTGTGTAATGAGATGTAAAGAGCAAAATCTATATCGTGCTGTGAAGAGAAGTGCTAATAGATGACCTAAAATGTCTAGCAGTAAAATAGGCTTGAGATCTGATTCAGGCCCCAAAACTTTACAGATAATGCACATGTTCTTATAGTTTGGAAGGTTTTTTATTTTATGTTTTTCTCATTCTGGATAGAAGTAATACATGGTATTGAAATGGAGCATCTCTGTGTGTGCATGTGTGTAAGTGGAAAAAATTAATACAGTGTTTTTATAACATCAGCTAATTGTATGTTGTGCTTTAGCAGATAATAACAAAAAGGCTGGGCACTGACTAGGCTGTACTTACATACTCTTCATACTAATATAACATATTTGCTTCACTAAACTAGTGTAATTACTCATAACTGGCCAGAAATATACATATTTATGCTCATAGTCTTACAGAAGAAAGCAAATGAGGCATGGAGATTAATTACGTTGTTAAGTTCCAGGAGGGGAACAGCGACAGACAAGCTTTAAAGGCCTCTAAGCTCCCCACCCTGCTTTGGGGCCATATGAACATGTCTTTATGCTCATCCAACACAAACTCTTGATTTTATTTATTGTAGAGGTTTTACTCTTTGTACTAGCATGTGAGAAAGTGGCAGCAAGGCTCAGCTAATGCTGTGGATCACCAAGCTGTTCTCCAGAGCCAAACAAACATAATTTGCAACACATTTCTTCTCTTTTATTCTACTGAGTCGCACAGATGGAGTGCCAACATAGCATGTCTCTCTGATCATAGGGGTTTTTTCCTTGCAGAAATGAATAGATTCGCAGGGGTTTATTTATAATTAAGGTAATTGAAGCAATAAACTGAATGTTAGTTAAATAATTGAAGAACAGCATTTCTATTATATTATTATTTGTATTATATTATTATAATATAATATGTCTGACCTCCATTTCTATTTCCCTTGCTTTGAATGTTTGTCCCAAATGTTTGCAGCCTTGAACAAATTAAGTTATGGCTGTAGGAAAAGAGATTGGTATTGTTGATGCTGTCAGTAGAGAAGAGTTCTTCTGTACTAATGATCTGTCTCATATTTTTAGTCTTCTAAAGCTGCCATTTTAGAGATCTTCTCTGACTTTTTTTTATAGTAACTCATTGATCAGATGTTCAGAAATTGGCCTTGCAGAAGTGACATCAGGAAAGTCTCTCCTAATTTTCCGTTTTTCCATAAATCATGCTGGCCAAGGAATCAAAGTTCCTCTTTTCTGTTTCAGTAGGTGTATGTGTGTATGTATGACAGAGGTGGAAGCTGGTTTTAATGACAATATTTAAGAGCTATAGACAGCCAAATCTGCAAAACTGTCTCCCACTTTCAGTGCCTCCAGTTTTAGAAAGGCAACTCTGAACACTTCAAGTTTAGAAAACACTTTTGCTGAGTGCAAAAGTGCTTATTGCTTTGTCGGGGTAAGAGACTTTGGAGAACAGCACCACATCAGCGAGAACAGATTTGGTCCTCCAGGCTAGCACTGTGGTTATCCTTTGTATCAGCATGCACATGGAAGCCCAGCCAGGCGGCTGGAGAAGAAATTTGAATGAGCCTCTCATTCAGATACTGAGATACTTAGGAAGAAAGGTTTCTCATCTTGTAATAAAAATTAAATACAAATTCTTCTAAATGCTAACTGCCTGATTTTAACAAGACCCAGAATGCACCCTTCCCTCTCCACCCCACCCTCTGCATGACACAAACACCAAGTTCCTAAATTGATGGTGTTTATGTTTGAAACATTTTTCTGATGTCTGGCTCTGTCAAGACTAATTTTAGCATTTCTAAAGCTGGGTAAAAATACAGCCTCATTACTTTGATGTCAGAGCATAGTTTACTATTAGTATATTCTGGGGTTTATCATTTTAGTCATGTTTAACACGGCTGCAGCAGGCATGCACTATTAAATCTGGCTTATTTTACATTCCTGTCCGAGATTATTTATTTGGAACAATTTCCTCTCTATCAAAAGACACGGCTAATGCTGAGTTTTAATGTGTTATTTACACACAAAATAACCTATTTACAACTCAGTATCTGCCGCAGGGAGAATGAATGGGGCAGTGCTCCCTTCATCCTGTTGTATCTGAGTTTAACAATCTGGATTGCTAATAGAACCATTTATCACGGGATGGTAATTTATTTTATGTTAGCTGCACAGGTCTCCCTGCCTCTGATCTATGGAAATACTTTGTATATAATGAAGTTCAACAAGTCATTTGGTGTAAACATGGGAAAACCAAGCTGCAGAACCAGTAAGACTCTGGCTACACTTTTTCCAGTAGGTAACGACTCTTCTCTGATACTAAGGTTTCACTTGATGAAATACAGCTCTTCGCCCCGCGTGTGTTGTAAGGGCAGAGTGTGGGGCTCCTCTGCAGTGGATCAGAGATGGAGATGGAGTTTGGTCACTTGATTTATGGGCTGGCAGGAATGTTCGGTGCTGCAGAAGTAGCACACTCAGCCCTTTCATAGGCAGAGGAGAAGGGCAGGGAGCACCTCCCATTGCTCTCCAGAGATCTTCTGTAAGCAACGCAAGAGTGGCGTTGGCAAGGAGTCCTTGTGCAGTTCAGCTTGTCTCGGTGCTGGATTATGGGAAGACTATGTAAATGAGGAGGAGGAAATGCAAGCATCCCAGCAGCCCTCCGTGAATTGAAAAAAATATATAGTTTGTGTGGCCTGAGACTTTGACAAATTAGGAGAACAGCCCCTATTAAGTCATCTCCTCTGTCTACCCTGGAGGGGCAGGGATCTTCTCCAAAGAATGTTTTTCATCCAGCTGTTCACATTTTCCAGGAAAGGGAATATAACCAGTACAAGCACGTTTTCAGCTTCCCTGCCCTGTACTGCTTTGCTGAATACATCTTAAAACTGAGATAATGTGGTTAATGGAAAAGTCTGGTTTGGCTTCAGAAGGGAAGGGGACAAGAGGTTAAAACACAATGATGAGAAAATCCCATAATTTCGACTATGAAATTCTCCTGCCTGTTACTGTCTACTGCATATACCTCAGTGGCCCCCACCTTGGGTAGAGTTTCATTGCAACACTGCCATAAGAATGGCAGCAATCAAGAATCATATTTCTTCCCTGAACACTTCTGTCAACTTTAAACAGAGCAATTCTCCTGAGGCTTAATGTGGGTTTCTTTGCCATCATAGTCCCTTTGGCTGGCCAGGTTGCCTACCAGTCTCTCCATAGAGTGTCCCTTTGGGAATCCAGAGGGTTCAGATGCTCAGACTGGCACAGTAGCTGTCCTCAGTCAGAGGTTGTCAAACCCTGTGATTAGCTGTGAGCTTTGTGTCACATTGATCACCTGAAACCTGCTTGCTGGGATAGTTGAGAAGAATCCTTGCAGAAGATGGGTGAGGCTGAAGCAATGCTACACCATATATATATATTTACACCATGTATCTATCTATCTGTATCTATCTATCTGTCTATCCCACAACTCTGGGAGAAGGCCCTCACGAGTCATCGTTGGGATCTCCATGTGAGATCCCACAGCCACCTGTGAGCCAGCCCCTTCGGTGGCTGGACTTCAGGGTTTCTCTTCCAGGCAGTTGGGCTTTCTCAAACACTAGAGTGTGTTGGGAAGTGTATGAAGCTTAATACGCTTAGAGAAGAGTTACCTGATGAAGTTGCAAGAGCCAAGAATTGAGGTCCAGGAGAGGCTGCCTGGGAGCTGTGGCTCTTGGGAGAAGGTTACAGTTCATTTCCCTGCAGAGTGAAACTCCCTTTCCCTTGCCCTCAGGGGATATTGCTGACCTAGGCTGTTGCTCACTGTGAGGAGACCATATATAATAACAATGTTTCTCCTTGGCTGTGATCTTACATACCCTGCAGAAATCCCATGCTATTCAGTTTCCATTTCTTTGGTTATTTCTGCCCTTTCTCCTGAGACACTGCCCAGAGGGGTCAGCCACTACTGACTGGCTTTCCTAAGGGGAGATCTGACCCTGGGGTGAAAAAAATGAAGGTAGTTGTCTCTAGGAAGATGCTTGTCACCATGCTGGGCTGGGACAGTCCATCAGGACCCTCATGCTCCCCTGCCTTGGTTGACTGCCACATCCTGTCTTTCCATGGTGCCTCTGACTCCCTTTCCAGGCACTCACTCCCTCTCTTGGACCTCTTCCCACAGGTAGGACCTTGGAGCCCAGCTACCTGCCTCCAGCTCCTTCCTTCGATATCTGGCATCCAGAGTTTGAAGGAATGGTGGAAAGCACTCAGGGAGCATCAGGTTTATTCCTTCCACAACACATGGCAGAATTTCAGTAGTTAAGACTGCTACAAAATGTGCCACAAAAGCATGTCTCTTCTGTTCTTCTACCTGTCCTCTCTCATGGCCATGTCTTGCAATGTTGAGTCTCTCTGGTTTCTTCTCTAACATATTGATGCATCTTTGTCAGGTAATCCCTTGTTTTGCTTGGTCAAGTGTTTGGAATCCTACTACTTGGCCACTTGTTTTTCTTCTCACAGGGGAAACCCTCTTCTCAAGCCCCTATGCTGTGTTGCTCTGTGTGGTAATCATCACTGTGGGCAGAGATGCAACTTCGGATTGGATAATCGTTAATGTTTGATTTAAAAGTCTCCTTCTCTGGAGATATTCAAAACACGCCTGGACACAATCCTGTGCAACATGCTCTAGGTGACCCTGCTTGAGCAGGGGGGGTGGACTAGATGATCTCCAGAGGTCCCTTCCAACCTCAGCAATTCTGTGATTCTGTGAAAACATACATGACATAGCCCAGACAAATAGTGTTAGAGTCCGTATCAACAAAGCATTCAGTGATACAGCAATTTCATAATATCACCCAAAATTCATTAATTGAATACAGCTCACCCAAATTGTCATACCAAAGATTTCTACCATTTCAGCCCTTTACAGATGCCAAGGTACTTTGAAGACAGAGTAATTTAATCTCATCCTAACCACAGTGCACGCCAACTCAAAAAGGTTTTATGGGTTTAAAATGGAAAAAGTATTCTTCACAGGCTGGTTCTGGCCTTGGTGATCCCAACCACTAAGTATCACCTGAAAGACCTTTGTATTTTGTAAGTGTACTATCATTAATAATAGTCATAATAATAATAGCTCATACTCTTCTATTACTTTGTAAGCTGCAAAAGTTTATTCTGGCAAGTACCAGTATATCTTCTTTTCCATTGAGCTAGTTCAGACTTCAGTAAGGTGCCTCTCAGAGGGCACCTAAATATAACCTTTATAACCAATGCTAAACTTACCCGGTTGTGGGTCTGCCATTTATAGTCAAATAAGAAAATCCAGTGGTGATGGATTATATTTATGGTGATGCTTTCCTGGACTGTCTCTTCTGTGCTGCCAGCATGTCCCCATAGTTTATATTTTTAGTCACTGTGTCAGCTTTTTAGATGAGCATCCAAGTATTTTCACAGGTTTTCTGAATTAATTCTCCCAATACTGTCCATTAACTGTGGCATTTGAACCTGCTGCAGTCATATGGGCACTTTCCCTCATAAACCTCCTAAGAGAAGAAAGGATTGGTTCCATTTTTCCAAAGACAACTGAGATTGAAAGGGGGGGGGGGAACTGAGTGGGACTTGTCTGAGGTTGGCCACCTAAATGTTAGGTTTAGGGTGGAGGAAGTCATATTGTGGAGATGCCTGCTCTATTCTGCCCATGTCTTCACGCTTGATTTAAGGTGGCTAACAGTAGGGGGCAAATCCCAGTCTTTGTGACTTGGCCAAAATTGCATAAAGAGTGGGGTTAAAGCAAGGAATCAAGAAATGGGAGAAGATTAATGTTTTAAAGCTCTCCGTTTGTGCTCATCACCATGTAACCAGTGAAGCAATCTGAGAGTCTGAACTGAAATCTCACCCTGCAGAGTCTGAAGTCAGAGTCAAACCCGACACCCGGTGTAAATGCAGTTGGGGGAGCCACTTCCACACAGCTGCTCCAGCTTTACACCAGCATTAACAAAATCAGTGTTTTACCAGTACTTTCAGAGAGTTGGGTAATTTAAAATCTCCACTAAACAGAAGAGGGAAAAAAACTAGCAAATCCTAAAGGCTACAAAAGACTCCTAAAAATAATCCAAGTGGAGGAAGGCTATTAATGCAAAAGTAAATAATTACATTACGGGAAGCAACTAGAGAGGGCAGTTGTGTAAATCACTTTAAGGAGAACAAGCTTTAGATAAAATCCATTCTTTTATCACACAGATTAAGTCTTCCTTTTGACGCTAAATAATTGATAGAGTTTGGCAGAGCGTTCTACAGCTGCCTCTGTGGAGCAGTGGGACTGCTCCCGAGGTCAGACGAGTGGCAGAGAAAAATGTTCTTAAAAATGCTGTGCATCCAATACCAGCACCAAGAAATGGGACTTGTATTCCCGGCACTTCTTAAAGAATTTCTGTGCAGCCTTGAAAAGACAGCCACACACCTCGGAGCGAAAGGAGGACTTGGCATTGCTTGCCTCTGCCTTAAAGTGCAGCGCATGAAACGAGGCAGTCTGTTTTCACGATTTCGTGTGGTGATGAATGCAGTATGAAGGCCAAGGAGGATGGAGTGTTTCTCCCCATTCCTCTGCACTGGTTTTAATTTTTTTCTAAAGAGGACATGAACTGTGTTGCCTGGTGGGTTCTGGGAGCCTAGATCCTGTGAGCTCTCTTCCTACCTGGGTCAACCCAATAGTGCCTGAATACTTTAGCATCTTGCACTTCTCTCCGCGTAAAAGTATCCTGGTAAAACAGGGGGATATCATTCTACAGACAAGAAGTAGAGAGGTGGGGAAGGATTTTCCAAGGCCAAAGTGGCTGTAAGGGGTTTAGCTGTTTTGGAGAGACATCGAGAACCAGCCACCTCGGTGACTTTAAAAGTTTATAGATGACTTGCATGTGACCTCTGTGTTGGTACAGAGAATTGAGCCCAGGTCCCTTGGGTCCCTTTATCTGCTGGACAGTCCTACCTCTCTTGCTGATACGCCATGTAAACATGGTCGAGTGACTCAAATTCTCATTGTGTCTGTCTGCAAAATCGAGTTAGTTGTTTGAGAAGCTGAACAACAAAGTTGTTCAGCTTCAGGGGAGCTGAACATGTTACCTACACATCATACAGTGTGTTTAAAAATGCCGCGTTGCAGCAGTCAATACTATTCCTTTTGGTTGTGTCAGAGTATGAAAATGTTCAGTAGCACTAATGGCATTTTACTGAATTTAAACTCAGTTTTGGCAGTGCCTTTGTCCAGTGCCTAGCACAGCAGGCTCATAACTAGGAGCCGTTATGCTACAAAGAATAATATTTTTTTCCTGAACCAAGTTGCACTGAAATGGCAGAAACCTTAAGTTCTGAAATAAATCAAGATCTTGTGAATTCAGACTGGAGTCTAAGTTTGGCAGAATGCATTCTCTGACCTTAACCATAGCTGCAGAGAAGAAACCTCAAGCCAAGATTTTAAGTTTTGCTCTTTCAGTGGAGGAATGAAGTGGATATGCTCTCTTCACTCTAACTGGTTTAGGATTTTGTTAAACTCGTGAGCTTACATGTGTTTCAAAGTGACCTGTGCTAGGTGTTCTACATCTCTTTTAGCGCTCTTGAGTTGAAATCAGGCAAACTTGGTGACAAGAACAGGGCTATGGTTTGTGCATTTATGTTGACTGAGCTCAAAGTGAAAGTAAAAAAAAAATTACCATGTGAGCCCGCATGAACACAAATGCAAAAGATATCACACAAACATGTCTGAAATCCGTTCTGTGTTTTCTATAGCCTGTTAGAGAATTCATTGGGGTTCCTTCTCCTGGAATCCCAGCTACTTTTAAAACTTTATTCCAGTGAAAATACTTCCAATTTTAAGTAAATTGTAAATAGGAACGGAAGTAATCCAAGCAAAATATTTATATTAACTGCCACAAATATCTGATCTTTAAAATATAGCAGCATTTGCAGGGATTGAATGGTGCTGTTTGGGCCAGAAAGCTTTTCCCTTCCCTCTTGTGTGGATCATCTCCTAACTCTGACAGATTTTCAAAAAAATCACAGCTTGCAACAGATGCATCTCTAAGTAAACAGTTAAAGTTGATGTTTTGATAACTTCAGTTGTATTGATATAAAAGTTCAGTGTCTGAGCATTCCTGAAAACCATCCAGCAGAGGATATATCTGACCATAAGCCTCGGCCGCTTGTGTGCTGCTTCAACAATAGTTTAATATTTTGTTAAGCACTTTAACCAGAACAGAGGTACTTCTGCACCTAACGAAACGCTCGTAGCCTAGAGAGTGTTTTAAAGAGTCAGAACTCTTGGCCCTGAATCCAAAGTATCGGACGCTGTTTAGATTTCCCCAAGTGAACATTTTTCTCTGTGTGTGGGGGGGGAAGGATCTTTCTCTGCTCTGCTTTTATACCCAGGGCTCACCTGGCGTTGCGGCCGCTCTTCATAGGGTGGACTAGCAGTGACAGGGAAAATCAAGCAACTGGCTGCTTCTGCATTCTCACTGGTATGGCTTTCCATGTCCTGCGGGAAAGTGCCTTCTTCATCAAGCTTGAGTTAAGCTAAATCTCATTCATATCAGTTTGTAATTAGAGCTGGTGATATTCTTTCTGAGGCATTCACAGCCATATACTAAAGTAAAACAGAGAAACACAGAGGTGAGGACTTTATGCATTGGTATGCATGTCCCATTTTAATGAGAAGAATTATGTGTTGTGGGAAGCTCACCAGATTCCCAGAGGCTGCTTGGGTGAAGGTACCCAATTTTTGGTGACTCCCTATGGTGAGGGCACAGAACTGGGCCTGGGGAAAATTAGTTTCAGTTCCTGATTCAGCCCCAAACTTCCTCCATGATTTTGTGTAAGCTGCTTGACTTCCCTTCACTTCCCCATTTATATAATGAACTTGCGTTGTTCTTTGGGCCTCCAGGCCCATCAATCAGCATCTGGTTAGCACGTTTATGGCATTGGTCATACTGAAGCACTTAACAGGTCAGACTGCGTAGAGGATGCCAATTCCCCCTCCCCACCTCCTGCAAGGGGGCTACTCCTGCCTCTGAGAGCTGTATTACAAGGGTGACCTTGTTCATATTTCTGAAGTGTCAACCTGCTGTTGTCAAAGCGGCCCAATAAAACAGATTTGCGGGGTTAAGGAAGATAAGGCTTAGTTCTTATAACGAAGGCATTTTCAATATCTGCAGTGGAGAGCATGTTTGAGGGGGTAGAGAGAGATCGACTGTCTTCTGAGTGGTTACGCTGCATTCTGGAATAAGAAAGTTTTTCAGACAATTTCATCTGGCAAACTCAGAGAGCGTGGTGCTGTTAATAGCTGTGTAAATCTTTTGTGTTGTAACAAGAGAAGGCAAATTTTTCTAGTTTATGGGGCTTTCCTACATACATAATCTATGGGTGAGGTTCACCAAATGGTTTGCTTAGGTTCAAGTACCCAGACGAAGTTCTGGACAGACCTGGAGGAATTTACAAAAACCATGCAGAGCTTCAGGATTTCACCCCCAAACCAAGCAAAAGGTAGTGGTTTTAGTGAAGTCCTTTGTAATTAGACTTTTAGCTGCTGCCTTAAGGTGAGGCTAATGACCTTGACATCACTTTGAGGCAGAGGTCAGTCTGGAGACTAGGTGATGGAAGAAGAAAATCACTGGCTTGGGATGACAGCTTCAGGGAAAACCTTGGTTTTGGCTTTCTTGTCCTTCAGGCTGCTGTGCACATGCACACTCTAATACTGTAATCAGCTGCAGAGGAGCAGCCAATGTTGTTGTTTGATCTGGTGGAATTTTTTTCCCTTTGGAAAACTGCTGTGGAAGTGTCACGATCTGTTACAAAGACAGCCTTAAAAACATCCTTACTGCAAGGTCTTGTATTTCAAATGCTGGAGCAGTGACTCTTAAAATAGATAGGAGCTTGGCTTAATGTGTGAAAAACATTTGCATCTTTTTTCCTGAGCTCTGTGCATGCTCCATCACTTCTGTGAGCAAACTATAAGCATTGGAGGAAAAAAAGGAGTTTTGCAATTATCTGTGCTTCTTTTAAGACTACTCGAAACAGTGTCTTAGCAGCTGAAATAAGATCCAAGGCTGTCGTTTGCCCATATAGCGTCACTGACACTTGAAACAGGCTGGATTTATATATGGTTACTGAAAAATATATAGCAAAATGAAAGTCTCAGGCACTGAGTTCATGTGCATTGCCCATTGTAAAGATAAGTAACGGCTGTTATAAGATCACTTAAATGGTTACCTTTGGGACATAAAAGAGATCTTTGAAGACAGTAAGTCTTAATACAGAAATGTTTACTCATAAAAAATACATTTGGAATGGGGGAGGGGAACACACTTCCTATTAATGTGGTTTTTGCCTTTTATGGCAGGTTGTAGCAGGTCTTTAACCTCTGTAGCACTTGAGCAGGGATAGAAATGAGCTTTCTCTAAGTATCAGCCCGAAGGGTCTTTCCTCACTGCCAGTATCTGCAGTGCCTCTTGTAAAGATGGTTTTCAGTTTATTCCTCTTTGCTGTGACCCAAATGAAAGATTATTCTCTTCCAACTCAAAACCTTCCAGTAGCTAAGTCCTAAGAGCTGTAAGAGTTGCAGAATAGAAATGCCTTCCTAAATTTGTTTCACTTAACCCTGTGTTTTTGTGAGGTTCAGGGCTGGTGGTCCAAGCCGTGCTTCGACATGGTGGGAATTTGCATGCTTCAAAGCAGCCGACTGCTGTATGGAACACGGGACAGGAACAGAAGCAGGAACTGGCCCTTGAATGCAGCAGTATCACGAAGGAGGAATCTGTTTCACAAGATGCTCACAAAGGGTGTGGAAGTGCAAGCCCAGTGCTTCCAGTTGGCCTCGTGGCAGAGTCCGCAGAGGTGGGCACGCTGCTTGCAGTTTTCTGTAACAGTTCCACAGGCAATTTTCAAAAGCATTTTCCAGACAATTTGTAATGTAAAGACAATGCCTTTGCCTCCTAAATGAGACAAAAGGTGATATCAGCAGCCTTTGATTGAGGCTACATGAATCCACAACTAGGGAGGACATGATTTCTGCTTTAAAGACTGAAAAATCTGTTACCAGACCGGGTAAGACACACAAGGTGCCAGCAGAAGTTCCAGTCTCAGAGCAGTGAAGAGAGGTTTAAAATCCTTTATGGAAACCATGGTGGATCATGGTCAAAGGTCTTTTAGTGAGCTGAGATGATTTATGTGGAGACAGAGGTGGCCTGGACCAGGGGTTGCGGGAGGAAGGCTGAATCCTGTAGCAGGATGGGAAGGTGTTTGACAGGCCATTGGCCAGAGCTGTCAGGAGCAGGACTGTAACAGCAGGGTTTCTGTCAAAAGACACAGCATTTTGTGAGCTCTTCAAGAGAAGAGCTTGGCAGCAGAGGGAAAAAGTAAAAGGAAAGTTGTGGAAGTATTTAAATGGATGAGTTACACGCTCTTAGAAGCATAAGAGGAACCTGAGAGCAAAGAAAGATAAAAGGTAGAGAAGTGAGAAAAAAGTCCATGTTAGCTGTGAAGATGGGGTTACCAAGCTGAGGTGACTGGTTTTCTGATGAACCTGTTCCGTATGGTCACAGCCCTGCACAAAATTAGCTCTCCATATGCCAGTGACAGTGCAAGAGTACTGGTCTTTTTCATCATTACTCCAAAACATGATGCTCATCTAGGCAGTAATCCCTTAAGGCAAGTTCCAGAAATTAGTTTTTGAGTCACTGACTGGCCTGCCTTTGTAGGGGCACGGCACGTTCTGGACACATAACAAGATAGAGGGCAGATTAAATGAAAGACAAGCAGGATTTTCATTCAAGAAACTGGTATGGTAATGACAGATCTGGGGCCTTGGCATGTTCAGATTGGCTTCATCTAGCCTCTTCAGGCAGCAGATACAAGAATGGCTTTCTCTTACATTCACTCAGTCAAGTGTGAGGATGTAACAAGTTCTCCTGGGAAGGTGGTATTTAATACCTGCTAGTTGCACAACCAAGGTTACTTATACAGATCCCAGGTTTAAAAACGCCATAAGAAAGCAGATGGTAGGTATTGACATGCTGACCCCAACAGCGACTTCTCCCCTACCTCCATGGCAGAGCTGCCTGGATTGTTATCCAGTCCTTGAACCATAAGAGTAATGGCTTGGTCTGAGTACCCTTTTGCTGATGTTCCTGGGAATTTGGAGAGTTTCCTGTCCAGAGGAGGGTCTGTGGGCAAGAGAGGGAGGGACGCTGAGGAACATCAGCTCTTTGCCATTAGGGTATAATAAGATTCCTGCTTTGCCATCCCTGGCTGCCCTGCTGTTGATGCTGGTTTTGGCTGCCCCAGGTTAATCCCATTGCTAGGTAAAGTCGGTGGGAAGGCTGACTTCTGCCTTTCCCATCAGGAAGGGGACAATGTGTGAGAAGCCATAGCTGGAATTTAAAAGCGGTGGAGAAAAGCACAAGGTAGGCACAGTGTTGGTGATCTTGTATTAGCACGTGTGCCATGAACCGCTCCAAAATCTTCAGCTTCTGTTTGGCAGCCAGGCCCATAGATGTTGCCTTGAATTTCATGTGGTTCACCACCTCTGGCACTGAGGAGCACTCGTTCCGGGGGATAACATGAGCGTGACAGCGTGGGTGGGACATGAGGAAGGGTTTGCTCTCAGAGAGTGCTTCAGATGGCTCCCGTGATGTGCGCGGCCCCTCTGCCGGCCACCACGAGGGGAGCTGGCAGCAGCCTCCAGGTGACGGCGAGTGGCGGTCCCTGCTGCAGGAAGCCTTGGGGATCCCACAGCTCGTGTTCAGATCCAATGCGGGGAAAAGACTGCTGTGAAACTCACTTTCTTACGGAAAAGAAGGAAGGGTTAAAAAACAACAAAATCCCCCCAAACCTGAACCCCTGCAAGGCTTTGTGTAAATTGGGCCAGTAAAACTGTCTATGTTCACAATCAAATTATACGGTCTAAATCTATATAAAAGAACTAGAGCGGGTTCAGTCCAATACTGATGTCCATGTTGTTTTAAGACAGCAAACGGCACTTAAAGAAGGAGGGAGGGCTGCGACAGGAGACGGGAGAAGCTCTCTTGCTCTCAGCAAAGGCTCTGGGCTCGTAATGCCAACGAGCTAAAGAAACAATTTGCTGAGGTGGTTGAAGTACATGTTTTCAAAAATCTGTTTGTGCCCATAAGGATTTTAAAAGAGGATGTCGTCTGCTTACTCGGTAACTTCTGTGTGGCCTGCAAGTGGTTTCAGATGCTTGGCCAAAACCAAATAATCTCTCCTTTTAGGAAATTCGAAAAGTATGTACGCGTCCCAAAAAAGAACGGGGATTTGAAGTGACGTTTTGTCCTGCTGCCATGTTATGTTGTGTAATAGCGGCACCGCGCGCTCGCGGGGGCGGGAGGTGGGGAGAAAGGGCCATCGGAGCGCTTTGTGGTATAAATAGAGACCAGATATTATGATTTGGGTTTGGATGAGACTCAGAGTTAATAGATTGTTTTTAACAGCAGAAAAGGCTACTGGGGTTTGTCATATATTTTCAGAATTCGGCTGAATGCTGCAAAAATGCCCAAATTAGGGCATGATGCTTAGTAGAAGTAAAATAACATAACTAGTGAACTTTTATAATGAGAAGAACTTGCAGATAAAGTTGAAATTTATGATAGTGCAGGAGATTTTAAACTTAAGGTTTTGGCTTCTTTTCTGAGTAGCCTGGCCGTGCTGACAAGTTTATAAATCTCTGTGGTATTTGGCTAATATCCTGCGGATCTGCACTGTCCTCCTCAAAAATGGTAGCTGCCTTCATTATGAATTAAGGGCCACATTAGGGGAAAGCGGTGGGAGCAAAAGGGATCTTTCAAGTCTGGCAGCTGACTCCTTCACAGGAAATGAAGGGCAAGGTTGCACATGCACAGCCCGCCGTAAGGCCGAAGCCTGGAGGGGCTCCTGTGATCGGCGTCTGCCTAGCAGCTGGGCCGGGCAGCAGGAAGGTGTGAAAGACTAATCGCTTGAGGGAAAAAGATCAAATCTCCTGGGTTGAGGGAAAAAGCCGGGAAGCTGAAAGCAGTAGCAGGTTTAGGCCCAATCCAGCAAAGACCACTGCAGGCTTAGATGAAGGAAGTGGCACCAAGAGATTTAATAACCTGTTATATTTATGTAGCACATTTCATTCTCAAAGCTCTTTACGAACTTAATGATGTGCAAACTATGCACGCACGTATCCTTTCATCTGCCGCTGGCAGTAGCCGCCTTCAGCGTGAAGCCTGCTGATGCCTGTTTTGCAGCATCACAACAGCACAAGACAGCAAGTGGAAAATGCCTAAACTGACTGAACAGGGAGCAGGAAACTTTAGGGTGGCAGAACTTAACCTTTGGACAAGACAGAAGGATTGAAAATAGTTGTGCTGGCAAAAGGCACTTATGGTAATATCCTCTGTGACTACTGACAATCAGGGATCAATCTTTTAGAGATCCCAACAGATATGACTGTCTTAATAGAAAGCTGGAAAATTAACCCTAACTGGCTAGAAATCTGGTATTAGCTGTCTTCAGTGCCACTAGGGAGTTTTCCACCCCAGAAAGTATCTGCTGACTCCTGCATGAGCTGCTTTTCTACCTGAAATCCAGTGGGATCAAATAGTTGGTTCTATGGTTGGTGGTGTGATGTTGTCCATTTCTTATATTTTCGTCCTTAAGGACTTTTTAATCTCAAAGGAAGGATATTTATTTTTAAAAAAAGTCAATAAGTAAGCATTAGAAATCCTAGGCGATGTACAAGCTGATAGCATTTCAAAGTTGTCTGGAAAGAAAAAAAAAAAGCCACACCAGCAGCTTTGCTCCTGTTACCTTCTTAAGTTCTGTGCATTTCAGACATGATAGTTTTCAATGTCATTCTCCCTGCAAGAGTTTTGGTGTGCCATCTTATCCCCCAACTTAATGAGTTCTGCAGGGATACACCATGATAGCTAAAGATCATTTACCTGAATAGCTTTTTAATTTCTGGAATGGGAAGCTGCTTGTGCAGCAGGATAATTACATTATAATTTACAGCAATCCAAAATCAATAAATTTAGTCATATTGGGATAGAGAAGGAGGGTGAAAAATTCCCCCTGTCATTAAATTATTTCGCATTCTGTAGTTGATGTTCCAAGAACTCAACAATAAAGTTTGGGGGATGGGAGAGAGGAGTGGAGAAGTACTGGTTTCCTAATACTGGTCAGTAAATCAATTTTGTCCAGTGATTTCTGTAGCGAAGTAATACGTGGATATGTTTGAGGGAGAGGACGAATACAGGGGCTAATGGCTTCTTCTTGATCTATTTTAATTCCGGTGATAAACCAATATCAGACTGAATTTGGAGACTGAAGCTTTCTCCCTTTAAGGAGAGATAATACTTTGTACTCTCAGGGTCCTTACTGCAGTGGAGAAAGGTTGGTCAACCATCACGGGGACAAGCTAAATCCGCGCAGCCACCAGAGCTTTGTTCCCTGTTTGAATTTAACTGCACAGCTGATTAATTACTGGGACAAGCCACTGTGGGAAGTGGTGAGGTTTTGAGCTCCTGATGGCTTCAGATGAGATTGGATGCTTTTCTGGAAGTTACTGTTTTTGCCATGCACAAGTTATTATGCAGGTGGACATTAATGAAAGTGTGTGAAGTGTGTTGTAAGGAGAAGAGGCTCCATGGTCTGGGTGTTGCTTTAGTGTCAAAACCTCCGCTTCTCTCAATGCCACAGCCTGAGCGACCACACAGGTGCCCCGGGCTTTTTTCCGGAGAGTCTTCAAAATCCAGTGCTGCCCTAGCTGCTGGAAATGCTAAGGGAGGACAGGTGACCTTGCAGCGACTGGGTTGGCCTCATGGTCTTTGCATCTGCTGCTGGCACCTCTCCAACTCTCCGGTGTCAGCTGGTGCCCAGGTGCCCCTGGGCAATGCGAGTGTTGATCCCACCACAGGGCCACTCGGGTGTGGTGTCTTTTCCAGGATACACCCAGGAGGCAAGTGCAGCTCCCGTGGGCAGGAGGAACAGTAAAGAGGCATGAGTAGCCCAAACTCACCCATGCACCATTTAAGAGAAATATTATTTCAGCAGTCAGTTCAAAGGGGTTCACTTGGGCACATGTAGATTGGAGCTATGTGGGTTTTATTTTATTTTTATTTTTAAAAAGAGAGAAAACAGGCTTCCTGGCTGTATTAAATCTCACCCATGTCTTTGCTGAGGTATAGGCTGCTGAATTCATCTCACAGGAAGATGTCTTAGGCGTTTCTGGACTTCCCCTGCTCAGACTGACTTGATTTTATTTTTCCTTTGAAACCACAGAAAAGCTGTCGATGCTGCACCCAAAAAAGGATGTTGTATGAAAGGAAATCACTTTGTCTCTTGTATTTGAGGAGGATTATGATCTGGCATGACCTCATTATGGGTTAGGCGAGGATATTTCTGGAAATACTAATTAAATACTTTTTCCATCCCTTGTGCCCTTGTAGCATGTGTAGGCTTTGTAACAAGAAAAAGAAGAAAAAAAAGGTCTGGAATAATTTTTTTTCAAGTTCTTTCTCCAGTCAAATGAAGGAAGTACAGTTACAGTCATAGCAACAATATTAGAAGCTATTAAACAAAGTTTTTTAATTGTGATGAACTAGAGGAAAATACTTAATTATCTGAAAGAAGAAAGTAAAGCTGAGATAATCCAGGTGCTTTTGTCTATGCTTAACTGTATGCACATGAGTAATTCTTGTAAAATGAGCATGATCATCCAGGTACCAATATTATACATGCATGAGAGTAGTTTTCTGATCTGAAGTTCACTGCTCTCTCCTTTGGACCAAACAGCTTTGTGGGGCTGTGCTGTAAACTGGATTGCTGAAAACGTCATTCCTTCTTGGCATTTTTTGTTTAATTTTTTTTCTACATTTGGGTTCAGTGTGCACAACTTCACAAATGATCTTGCTGGCAAAACCCGCTGGTGAACTGTGGCACAGGGGCGGAAATCTGCTACGCTGGCTTAGCCACCAAAGAAATTATATGGCGTCACATACTAATATATTTATTAATGGATCACCTCTTGTTGTTTCCTGTGTTTTTGTTGTTCTAGGCTTACCGAAACCCGTTTCACTCCAAGAACTGTATCAACTTGAACCATTCCAGTTAATTTTAACAGCTCAGAATCTGGCCCTGACAGTCTGGGCCATTTCCTATTGAGGTCTGTGGGAGTCTTCCAGTTAACTTCAGAGAGAACTGGATTTGGCCACTGAGAAAATGTCTTTAAAAATTGCCTTCAGCAAATAAGCTTGTAAACGCTAGCACTAAAATAGCAACATGCAGGCCCAAATATGTCTGTATTGAAAACACATGCTGTCAGATAAAAATGTGTTCTTACAAAATCTTCAAACATCATCACATGGATGCTGTAAAGATTTTTTTTATTATTATTGATTGTGAAATGATTTCAATTGTATATTTAGGACTTTGGATTGCTGCCATTTTGTATAGTACTTCACTTAAGGTTGAGCCTAACAAGACCAGCATCTGACTTGTTTGGAATAATGGTCGGTGGGTTTTGTTTTGTTTTATTGTTCTAGATCCAGGGAAATAGTTCTTCTTTTATGTGAAGGTGAAATTTCCTCCAAATTATAATATTCCAGTACTATGAGCAATATCCAGTTGTGCACTTTGTTTGGGGTCTTGTTGCCCACGTTGATAAGAAATGGGACTGTTCTGTCTCAACCAAGCGCAGGAAATCAAGTTTCTCATGATTAACTTCAGGAATCGCTTCTTGACCTGCAAGTTGCCAACCTTGCCACGTAACATTGCAAAAGGAGAGAATATTGGGGTAATTGCCCATGTTTTTAATCTTCTTCTCTCTCCACCCTTCCCAGTGGTCAGCACGAACAGCAGCTCTGCTGAAGGTGGCTTGGAGCCGCCGGTGAGATGGCCATGGCCAGTCGCTCGCTCTGCAGCTGCCGGAGCAGTTTGTCTGTCAGCACCCTGAAGCGCTGCACTTGAGAGCGCGATGTTCAAGGCAGACAGAGCTGGGTGACAGCTTAAATGAATGCCTGTTGTAAATTGTGGAGCTCCAGGAGTGGATTGATAACTGATAACTTGATTCAAGGCAAGGTGGGGTGCAGCTGCAGAAAGTGGTATCTCCACCAGCCGTCCCAAGCTGAGCTGCCTCTGCCTGTCAGGGAGCCAGCGGCACCTGGCTTTCGGCAGAGGGAAATGAAAAGATTTTGCAGTGAAGATTTTATCAGCGCTGATCTGAGATGGCTTGTGTAACCATTTCAGTCTTCCAGACTCCAGCCAATAATATTTGAATATTCCTCCTCCTCCTCCCAGCCACATGGATGATGCAAACGCTGGTGCCTTTGTTTCTGTTTCTCTCATCAGAAGTATTTCTTTGCAGGGGTCAAAATCAAAGCTCTTGCTACGAAGTCTATTAAAATCAGTTGAACCTGAGTGCCTGGAACAGGGAACAGGAAAACCTTTGGCAGAGTAAACCCTCTAGGGGAGCTAATGAAAGTTGGAGCTTGATGGATAAAGCATTGAGATGGACTGGAGATTGCCAAGACAAACACTTGGACTTATCCAGAACAAGTCCTTGTCTCCCGTGGGGAGCGTGCATGTCCGTGGAGCCCTGCAGGTCCCGGTGGGTGGTGGCAGAAGCCAGGCGGTGGTGCTCTTGGTGTGACTCCCTTTCCTCTCGCAAGAGGCCTGCTGAAGGAAAATCTCTTGTTAGTCAGAGCTTGGCATTTATATTATCTCAGAAAAGTCCCTCTCTGTAGCTTCATCTGCGTCAACAAACTCCTCCAGTGAAGAGTACAGTTTATACCAGCAGAGGGTTCCTGCTGGAGCTAAAGCCCATGCCCCAAACCAGCACAGACTACACAGGAAACTCGTGTTTTCTCGCTTGCTCACTCTCTTTCTTTCTCTCTCACTTTTTTGGGAGGGGCTAGTGCATCTGTTTCCCCAGGATTTCAGGAGCAGCGAGGATAGAGCATGGAGCGAGGGGGAAGGTATCTTTGCCGGGACCAGCACTGGCCGGAGGGTGAAGCAGGGTGGGAACCTGCCATGGCCATTGCAGGCTACAAAACCCCTGCAAGGGAGCTGAACAAACCCGCAGTGCTTTGCAAAATGGCTGCAGGGTGGCCAGGCCGATCTGAGCCAGTCATCTGGAGGGATAAAAGCATATAAAGGTTTCTGCACAGAGATTTATGCGTGCTGTGATGTTTTTGGTTTTGCGAGAGGAGGAGTTCTGTCCTTCCCTTTGGCCAAGGAGGCCTTTGAGACGTCACCACCTTCCCCTTCTTCTCCGACTCTGACGTGGAATAAGTGCATGCCTTTGGGTAACTGCATTTGTAGGCTAACGGTGCAGGTGATTCCGGTCCTGGTCCCAGCAGTTGCAAAATGCAGCGAGGCTAAGGCACAGCTCAGCACAGACACTGAGCCCAAGCCGATCATGTGAACGTATGAACAAATTCCGGGAGAGGTGGAAGAACAGTATGGGATCTAAAAATTTCAGTCCTGTTATTAGTTTTTCCTGAGAACTTGAACTAATGATTCTGCTTTTAATTCATTAGTATTTAGGCTACAAGTATGTTAGCTCAAAAGGAAAGTGATGGGAGTAAAGGGGAAAAGTAATAAAATCTCCCTCCTCCTCTTTAAAAAAAAATTTTTTTAAATTACTTTATAATTATTAAAAAAAAAAAAAAGATGTTTGCACAAAGCAAAGACAATTCACTGATTAGAAATGAAAGTTGTAGTCCCATGGGACCAGGGTGGAATTACTGCATACCACTTGCCTTTGAAATCAAGGCCTCCAACCTTCTTAATGTCCAGGTGGGGAATTCCGGTGGCTTACTCTAATCCAGGCAAATCTGAAATCCAACCCTGTTGGGAGGAAACAATGTGGGAAACAGATTCATCTTGATCTCAGCTTTGTGCCTTGGAAAACGATTAAGACCAACTGTTAAGCAGCTCCCAATAGAGTTCACAAACCTGCCAGCCTCTGTGTGACACGGATTTCTCGGTTCAGGCTTCACCCCTTAAAATAACAGATGGAACTGATCCGGTTAAGCTACAAAGTGGGTTTTCCTTATTCCCCAGTTGTTAAAATATTATTTCTGTAGTCACAAATGAGTTTTAATCTGATTGCTTTGCTGTGATGAATTTTTTTTATTTTCTGTTGTTACTTTAAAAAATTACAGCAAAACAATTCAATTTAGTGTTGTTGACAGGCAAGCATGCTGACATCTTTGGAGACCGATGCCTGGAGACACTAAATCCCGTGCAGTGCTGCAGAGGTCGCACACATGGTCTTATCGAACTCACCCGGTAGGGTTCCTTCTATACCCTTTTTCCTGTCCCGATCTCAGTCAAGATAACTGGTTTTACAGTAGCTTTTGAGGATTTCAAAGTGATTTAGAAAATCACGTCCTTTGAGGTAGAGAAGTATTTATGTTCTTCACATAAATAAAAGGGGGAACTAGAGAAGCTGCACTTTGCTAAGCGTACTTTGGCAAATCCATCAGAAAAAACAAGGCCTCACAGGTCCATCTACTGATATAGTTGGAATCATTTCCTCAAGGGAATCTGCTTCCATGAGATTTCAGAGCTGGTGACTGCTGGAAGGATGTCCTGACCTTGCAGAAGCTTCCTGAAAGTGAACATTAGAAAGTTTTGAGGTCTTCATGCTCCTACAACGCTGATTAAAGGAAGAGGATAAAAAAGAATAACTAAACATGCACATAATCTTTGTTATTCTTATTTTTCTTATTTATGTTAATTGCATATGGTTACAATCAACACCTTTGAGTAGCAAAACCTGTTGCTGGTTTGATCGTCAGGTAATTTTGCAAGCGGTTACTAGGAGGCTTGGGAAGTTTGACACCTGACTATAATATATAAGGGTAGGATTTCAAAAGCTTCCAGTGGAATTTAGAGCACAGATCCTCCATTTCACTCCTGCAATAGACCTTTTATTCTTAACAGCAGATTTATCATTATTGCAGGTTTCGCAAGGATATATCAGCAAATTTTGTTTAACTCCATTCCTCAGCACCCCATTACTTAAAAGGCATGGGTAGCTTTGTTCTTCTCTCTCTTTTTTTTTTAGATGGCAAGCTAGATAAGTGATTTTTAAAAGTACAATTAAATGTGCAATATTGGAAACATCTTTTGTAATATGTCAAGGATGGAGGAATGGATTCTGCTTTTTTTCCCCCCTACCAGAAATATTTTACTAAAGCTCCATATGGTTTGTTTATGTGTGAGTGTGCTGGCTGCCAGTCATGCTCCGCTCCACAGGCATAGTCTGAAGTACTAACCTCTCCCAGTGACAGGCCCACCTAGCCCAAAGAAACATGGTGTTTTGGCTGGACTTCTTGCTAAGACCAAGAGGAGCTACCAAGCCAGAAGAATCGATCTGAAAGTCCCTTTCAGCCTAAGAAAGGGGGGCAGAAAGTTTTCTCAGTTTGGCATGGGGAACACCTCTGCCATTAGCGCAGTTGCTCATGGTGAGGTTTGCTTTCCTCCTTATTAGCCCCCTTTTCTCCAAAGATTGCCTGGTTTCACCACTTGGAGGTTGGCTGGGCAGTTTGACACCCCAGATTTTAGTTTGCAGGCTGTCTCACAGAGGTGATCCCAGTGCCATTCCCAGGCTGCTTCCATGTGCACTTTGCTTATGTCCCTTCTGAGTTCAGCGATATTTAAGCGTGTCCTTAAAGTTATATTTGAGCATAAGGATTGCACTGAATTGGGATGTAAATGCAAAAAATAAATGCTATAAGTTAATGACTGATATGCTCGTTGCCTCTGCGAGGTATTAGAGTTGCTTGCAATTAAGTATGAGTGTTTCCTTCTTATTACACACTGGGAATGCAGTAAATAAATGGAGAGTGTGAAAGCATGCTCTGTTAGCACCATGCCGTAAGTCCAGTCAGACAGTGTGAGGAGGAGTTGGAAGGAGTTTGAGAGAAATTCGTGTCTGTTAATGACTAGCTTTTTATGTAGCAATATACATATTTAATTTATGCTTGCAGAGACAGCAGTTGCATATGCAAAAGCAGGCGTGCAATTACATGTGCACTTTTGCTGAGGATTCCAGGTCTTACGAAAGAAGCGATTATCATCACAGATGAGTTATACTATAACGGCTCTTCATGTTGTATAAGGAGCATCTGTATGCCATATTATGCACATGTGAAACTATTTTTATTACATTCATTTGATTTCCATGGGAGATTGCATAGTAACCATTTGCATTTAATGGTTGCATAGAAACTTGTGTTAAAAAAACTTTATGGTTTATGTTCATGGTTCTTGTCATACAGAATCTGCTTAGACAGTTGACATTTAGATGTGTACAGTTAGTATTTTTACAGTGAAAAATCCAGTTGGTTTTCCCCAGAGGAGTTGCCTTGTGAGACTTGCATTGTAACTACAAACATGTGCAACTTGCCAATTATTCTATTCTCGTATGTCTCTAAACGAATAACAACTTTGTTTTTATAAGAGTTAGTCCTCTGTTCATTGATTATGAAAGAATGATTGGAAGCGAGTGGCTCTGAAGGTGGTTTTACAGTTGCTTGTGTGAGATCTCTGATTTTGTTTGTTTATTTATTTATTTTGAACTGCGATTTCCTCTTAAGCCTCTCCCCATGATGAAACTCCTCACTTTTCACGAGACATAATTTCCCCAGTTCCCCAGTTCTTCTGGTGCATAGGAATGCATTGGTTCGGCAGCTCTACCTACTCTGATACCTAGAGCTTCCTCCTTAAGAAAAGAGGTGCACAACACCTTGCCTCATAGGCAGTAGAGTATTTAAACTTCACCCTTTCCCAAGATCAGCCTTCAACTTGGTTATTTATTGTCTGCTGATGTTATTATCCATAAAGATGCTGAGGTCTTTTATGAATTCAGCTAAATTCTTGTCCACACTGATTTCTTATGGCAGAGAGTTCCGCTCAGTAACCATGAGTCAAAATCCCTTACACTTGCAAGAGAGAGCGAGCGGTGCACTACACTTCAGATCATCTAGCATTGTAAGAGCCACTTTTGCTTCTGTCTGCGCTTTTCCAGTTTTCAGATGGACTCTGTCACAACCAGGGGTTTTTTGACTGCAAAAAAACAGCTGAGGAAGGAGAGTACGTGGATGATCAGCTCTTGATGGCTTTCATTCTTTACAACACAATAGCAGGATAAAGAAATGACATGGGGAGAGATGGATTCTAAATAATTATGTTGATTAAGTACACACAGATATGCCAAGCCTTGTCGCACAGATACTGCTTCTGTTTTATGTGACTTTTACATAGCATAGAGCACTGTGAGTACCACGAAAGGCTTTGAGTGTATTTCAAAGGCTGATACCCTATTCGATTATACTACCGATCCCCTTCGACATGAAGTGCTCGAGGGGAGGGGAGGAGGACAGGAGGATGCCAGGGACTGCAGAGAAAATTCATACACATTAACAGAGTGTGAGAATTTTTGGTACAGAGTTTAAGGTTATTTTTGGCATGGGTAAGGTAAATGTCCATCCATGAGTTTTGTTAACTGAATATTTAAAGCGTAGGGATAGTCTGATGTTGATGTATGTCTCCTTAGTGGGGCTTTTCCCATTCTTTTTCATGTTCTGGGTTTAGCAATAATAATGTTTTTGCCATATATTTTAGATAATGGTCATCGTATGTGTCTGTCTCCTTAGGGACACTGTGAAAATTAATTAGCTAATGTTTATGAAGGAGGACATTGAGATCCCCTTACTCTGGCTAATTACTCTCTGAATACCTGCATGGATTCAGCAGAAGTGTTCCCACTATGGGATAGTGTTTTGCAGGGAGAAGAGCATCCAAGTCTGGCCAAAAGTGCTTTCTGGGATAACGTGCTGCTTCTTTCCTAGCAAACTCTGCGGAGTGTATTGACAAATACCTGGTTCTTAAGTGTGTTGCCTCCCCTTGTCCTGTAATTGATTATAGTTCTCCACAGTGTGTTATACCAAATAAAACATGACTTGCAGAAGAAATCCTCAGGTTTCAGGGTTTGAATGGTGAGGAAAACAGTATCTATTGTAGGCTAATATATTTATGAGTGCGTGTGTTTGGGTGCATAGATAATGTTTGTACTTGTTAGATCAGGAGAAATGTATTTGAATATGTATACTGTTTCCTGATCTAACAAGTACAAACTTCATCTGGTGGTAAAAGCACCAGTTTGTAATTGTATTTAATAAGGGGATGGCCCGGAGCCAAACACCGAGAGATCCTAACACCCCTAGACTCTGGAATGAATCAGATCTTGGTCAGGTCTCTGCGGTGCAGACACAGTTCTTTCAAGTGCTCTATCCTGGGAAAGGATCTAACATGCAGTATGAGACTACAGATATGACAACTCAAACTAGATTTACTGACCAGAGAAACTGGGGCTTCAGGCGAAAAAATGGGCCAAGAGGTAAAGAAAAGAAAATGTAATGGATAAACAACCACTAGGGAATACAGAGATTCCTGAGTTTAGCTTTTAAACTGTTTGTTCAGATAACAGCAGCAGTTTAACTACGGCAGCCCAGAGCTAAGCACAGACTGCACAACCCACTCCAAACCTGTGGAGAATTAGCCTATGCTGAGGCTGGAACTACCACAGTTAACCTTGCCACCAGGACCAAAGGCAGCTCGTGCCAGCCATCTCCCAGGTGCCAGGTACGGATGTGCAGCCTGTTGTGGCCAAGGAACCAAAATGGTGCATTTGCACTGACTGTTTGGAGAGAAAATAGCAATATATGCTGCAAAGAATGGGTGTTAGCCTGAGAGGTCTCTGTTTTCACGGCTGGCAGTGTTGAGACACCACGGTGCGGCCCAGCCCCAAGAGTGTACAGAACAAGTAGACCAGTTCCTCCACCTTGCTTCAGAAGTCGTATATCTCATCCTTTCCCTACCAGAAGCCTCTGAACCAAAGGCAAGTTTATCCCAGGCCAGGTATGGAACAGAGGATACACATTTCTGCCTGTTATGACTCATAGGCAAAGTAGCAGCTTTGGTCTGGCGGAGGTGGAGCTGGGTATATGTTGCAGCCCAAGCATAATAAAAGTCTGGAGGCTATAAGTGGGGAAAACCATTCACAGTCCTGACTTGGCAGAGCTCTTAAAAAGGAGCTCTTTGCCCCAAGCCACAGAGCCTCCCAAATCTCAGTTGGTTCCCAGAATTCAGACACCAGTGTTCCTACGAGAAATGAACACACACAGTTCGTTTTAATAAGGATCAAATTGGCAGCTGCATGGAGTATCAGAGTTATAAGACTATAATAGACACGGTAGAGGGCATCTTTAAGACATTAAAAGTGACTACGGGGATCTCCCGTGACCCCCGGAGTCCTTTTTCTTTGTCTTCTTCCAAACAGTTGTGCAGCAAAAAATTATAGTTTGGGGGAGATGAATACATGAATGTCCTTTCACTGGGACAATGTTCCTCTTGAGGCTTTCATCACTTCCTAGATTGCATTAAGGGTTGCACTCTGCCTCACTTTTCATACATAACTTTGCTTTTGTAGACCTTTCCCATAACTGCTCCTGAGTGTTGTGACCTGACAACACAGCACATATTTTTGTGTGACTCTTACAATGTTGCCTCATTTAGCAATGATGTGGCATCATCTTATCTTCAGAGACTCGAGGGTCAGATGCTCCGATGACTCACTTGTGGTGGAATAATATTGCTCATAACTAAAGTTTCTCCCTACAGAAACTCTTGAGTATGTGTGTGTGTATGTATGCATACATTTTCATGGTTTATTCTTCACTAAGTAGCCTGAAATCTCTGTGGATTCACAGAGAAAGTGTATGTGTGACTCGATTCCAATTTTCTTTGGGACTTAAAGGCTTTGCCTGTTGGAGCAAGATGTTTGTTGTAGTGGAAGGACCTAAGATGAAATAGTATTTCCATGCAGCTGAGCACAGAAGCTTTAATGAAACCACATGAACGCTGTTTGGGTCAAGCTGGTGTTATTCAACCATTGTACATATGGGCAGACTGAAGCTCGGACGGGTTAAGGTCACAGCATCAGAGGGAGAACCTGGAAACTCTGAGTTTCAGCCCCTTTGGTAGCATGGAAGAGAAGAAGCCAAAGTTGCCAGTTCTCTCTCTTTGGCCACTAAGCACGATTGCTCATATTGTAACGCTGCAGCAAAGTGTCTTCATCAGAGGTGGTCCCCTACATAGCCTGGATAAACCGCTAAGGATTAAACCACAACAAAATATCCTCGTCACTATGTCTGCAGATCTGGAGGGAGAAAAAATGAGGGATCGAAACAATAGATGTTTTTTGCTGGCTGCCAAGATTTATAATGATGATTACGATGATGATGAGTAGCTGAAGGAATGTTGCTCGCATTGTAAACCACTGATCTCCTGACGCTCATCAGCAGAATTTCAGCTTTCAGATGTTTTTAGCACTGGGGTGTTTTCTATCCTTATCCAAGTGGTTTATTCAGTACAGCTGCAGCCAAAAACCCAGCATGGTGGCTTCCAGCTGCAGAGTCTGCTAAGCCCCCTCCTCAGCCTCCCCCAGCCAAGCTGCCTGGCGTGCGCTGAGAGCCAAGCACAGGGAGGGAGAGAGGTGGCGGATGTCACCATGCGACATATCTTGTTTGTCTTTTATTTATTGCAGGTATTTATACGGGGCAGGTCTCGGTTGCACTATGCTTACAACTTTGCACCAGTGGTGGATGCCGCTTGCCAGGCAGAAGCAGGAGGAAGGCGAGGGAAGGAGCATGAATAATGCAGCGCAACATATTTATCAACATTGTCAAGATGAGCCTCAGATCAAGTTTAGCGAGTAAAGAAGGGGCTTTGAATTCCCGCCGTACAACACATTAATTCAGACTGATTTTGTAAAATAAGCGAGTCCAAGAGGCTGAAACCCAGGAAGTCTCTGTGCATAATACAGCTCTATTTCTTGGGGTTTTTTTTCCCCTCCTTGTGTTACTAGTGTGGGATTTGGAAGTGGGGGGAAATTGCCTGAGAAAGATTAGCTAGTTGCAAGCGCATTTCTCTCTTTCCTTCTCCGCACATCCCTCCCATACTCAGGGCTGCTGCCCTGTGCGTGGAACAGTTATTTCTGTGCCTCACTCAACTTTTGGCACTTCTTTGATGTGCATCGTCATTTGTAATTGTCATGGTAAAAGTCATAAACACTTCGAAATCACTGAGCCCAGACAGCCGCATGGACGGTATTTGAACTGCTTCGTGCCGCCGCTGGCTTTCATGAGCAGCAGCCCTGACGTGGCCCGGCAGGGAGCATCACGCCGCTTCGGCGCTCCACAGAAACCTTGAAGCCGTGTGTCAAAGTGGTGCGGGACGCTGCGGCACAACGGTGGTCCTCGCCGTGCCAAGGCGGCGCGTCTGTCCCTGGCGGCGCTGGGTGTTTGAGCGCCGTAGGAATGAGGCATCTCGGAGTAAGTCCTGATCTGCGATTTCCCCCGTTTCTTCCGCGGCTTTCACACAGTCCTTTCGCCATCTCTGGCTGCGGTGCGGCCATCGTTTCTGGTGCAACCTTCACGCTAGGGATTAGCTGACCTAATTACTGCCATGTGCTGGGGACGGCGCTGAGCCTGGGGAAGGCGTTTGTACGCAGCCAGCTGCAGAGCAGCACCGCCCGCTTCCTCACGCTCACAGCCACCACGGCTTCCCGGGCTGCTCCTGCTCAAATGCAGGAGTGGGAGGGGGTTTTTTTGGTTTTTTTTGAGGCACTGGACTAGGACTTGAGAAACATGATCTGTCACAGATTAATCAAATCGTTTTGGCAAGTCAGTATGGCTGGGATTTTCGAACACACGCAGCAATGCCTCAACTCTTTTGCTGTTTGAAAATGACAGTAAAAGTCCCAAATAACATCCAGGGATCCAAGGGGAAGGGAGGGATGAAGTGCAAGTTAAATAAGGACCAAGGGCTTCAGAAAGTTTCACCCTTGGTGTTCCTGTTTTCTTCTTCTTTGTGAAATGGGGATGATGTTTCCATACTGTACAAAGTCTGAGAGCCTGCACTATCTACAGCTGAAAAGGCTTTGCATTGCTATGGATGTGAATAACTCATTTCAGCAAAAACTTCTGTATATTCTTTTATATGTGTGTATAAATATATATATGTATATGTGTGTGTGTGTGTATACATATATAATATATGTATACACACACACACATAGATATATGAAAGAGTGGATATAATCTTTTTTTAATGCATGTTGCTCATGATCTGGACAGCCCATGTGCTTTGGATCCTGGCCACCAATTCCCCTATATACCGCTTCTTGACGTGAAACCTTGGTTCATACCTGCTGGCCCGTAACTCTTGGGTGGTGGGAGGCAGGTGTTGACTCCTGGGTCCCGAGGTAGGAATTCATATGCAGCCACTTGTCTAGGGAGATAGTCGATCGTTAAGGCATGATTCAGGGGACACTTATTTACTGATACTGCTTTTGTCTGCAAGTGGTAATTGCAGACAAAAAAGCTATAAACTAGGTAAAAGCTGGGAAGGCCTTCTTGGCAGGGTTAGCTGTCTGGTGTGGTGTGTGGTACTGGTTTACAGCCACTGGATTTTAAGTGCCTATGCAAGGACACCCTTTGTGTGTGTGTTTGTGTGTGTGAAATTAAAATGGAATTGTTACTCGGTCTGCATTTTAAGTGCCTAACCTCTCCATTTTGAAGACATCCTTGTGCTTTGTGGGAAAGCTCATACTTCTTAAATTGTTTGGAGGGGGGAGTCCACAGGGAGTTTAATGGGCAGTTCACACTGTCAATTCAGCATTTTTGCACACGCAAAAGCCATAAGTCTTCACAGTCAAAAAAAAAAAATCCCAACCCTGAAGAGATGATCTTAATTCTTAGAGTTTTTTTATTATTTAAATGTGAAGGGTTTGGGCTTTTTTTTTTTTTTTTTTTGCCTCAAATGAATAAATATTTTCCAGAAAGCAAACATAATTTCACTCTGTGTACAGTACACAAGGGAGAGAGAGAAAAGAATACTTGACCCCAGGACAACACACTGTTCTTTTTTCCGTTGTCTGGTTGTGGTGTAGGAATGTGCAATCTGCAGTCTAAACTGGCAGATGGACAACTTTTGTTTGTAAAACTGACTTCATTATTCCCGCTGTAGGGGTGGGCTGGCTGAAGCTGTTTGGGATACTGACAGTTTCTGGCCTTCCTGTTGAATCATCCTTATATTTGGCCTGTTCTGAGCTAGTAGTAATGTAGCTTTGCTCAGATCTGGGGTCTTGGGAATGACAAAGCAGCTGGCGAGTTCTCGAGATAACGCTGAGATAATGAGAACTCGCGTTAAAAAGCTATGGTGAGAATTTTACTCCACCCCGTCCCCTGGTTATATTTTGTCATCTGATGAGACTGCAGGCTCTGTGGACCAAGGGTCATCTCCTCCCGTTGCACACAAGCAGCGGGGCAGTGACAGTTTTTACTGGAGCTTTAGATAGTACTATCACATTACGAATAGCTATGATCTAATGTTGTATATCACCCTGGAGCTAAAAATCCCAGCCGTCCACCAGTACATAGCTATATTTCACTTCTGATGACTTGTGCAGTGTTGCACCCCCTGCTTGCATCAAACTAATGATGGTCTTCCCTTATTTACCTTCTCTAATGCCTATCCTAGTCTGAAATGACTTCCTTAAAGTTAAGGCAAAGACTTGGGGGTGGGGGTGATGTGTGATTGTGTAATTAAAACCTGTATTAATATATGCAAGACAGTCCGAACAGTCCAAACTTTTGCATTTCTTTTGGAGCTCTTGAACTGATCTTCTCATTTGTCTGGTACAAGGAAACTTTTTTTTCTAATTTTCCAATGTGAAATTTCCTTGTTTTCTTAATAGAAATCCTCAGTTCTACTGTGCCCAAATATGATATTTCTGTTCCCTTTGCAACCACCCATGGGGTTTGAACCACAGACCTACAGCACTGTAGCAGAGCTCTCCATCGTGTGTGAATGAAACAGATTAAGACTAAAGTTAGACAAAAGGGGAAGTCAGCAACTCTGGGCCAGTTGTTAGAAATGGAGGTTGAACGCACTGAAACACTGCATCCCACGCACAGGTGACTCTCTTTTGCAGGCTGCACGGCCAAGTCTCCGTACTTGGCAAACTCTTCTCCAAGAGGCACGTGGCTCCCGTGCTTCCATGTGAGTGCCGGCTTGGAGAGCTGGGCTCCGTTGCCACCTTCTGTAACTTCCCATTGGCACATGTAGCCCTGTGTGAGAGATGTGCGAGGTATTAAATAATGACCCTGATCACTGAAAGAACTGGGAATTGAATTAATGGTCTCCTAGTTGCCAACTCTTGAGATAATTCAAGTAATATCTCTGGGTAGCATTTAGAAGAAATGAAAACTCTTTTTTCTAGAATAAATAATGTGTAGCTAACCTATATAACCTCTTCCCCTTGATTTTCTCCTGCTTGATTTGATAGCCCTGTCCCATCCCTCCTTCATGTACCACGTGCCGCCCTGCCTGGCTGGGTTCGCTGGCCACGCTTACTCCATGCGAGGGTCATCTCTTGCTTCTCCCCAGTCCTGACTAGACTGCTGGCCTTGGCCCTTGTCATCACTCTGTCTCATTCCCACGTCTCAGCTGAAAACTTGCCCTTCCCTGCTCTGTACAACTGGCTCTCTCCTCCTCTCTCCTTCTCTGCTGTTATTTATCTTTCTAGTTGCATAAAACGTTTTGGGCTATAGTTCCCATAAAGGATGCTGTGCAGAATAAAGTTGGTGCTGTATATATGAAACTGTGATCTGTAATTTCTATTTCCTCTGCTGTATAATTCAAGATCATTAAAATAAATAAGGATGTTGCTGGATGCAGCTATTAATATTGAGTAGACATTGCAAATTTTTTTTATCATTTCCTTTTGTTGATCCCTCTTTATTACTTCTCATCTCACTCGGAAGTGCAGAACACTTGACTCGTTGCTTTGTGAGTATCATAGCAGTGGTTCAGAGATGTGGGAGATAGAGATGGGGTTAGGAAGAGTGATTTAAGTGTCTGCGGCTCAAAGTAACTGGTGAACTCCCTGCAAAGAGTTTGGTGTCTACAAATCTCATTAGGTTGTTTATTTTAATCTTACTTTCCTAGTGTTGGATTTTTGGTAACACTTAGAAATTTTGCCCTTCTAAATCATGTTAGCTCTCAATACATCTTGGGAATCTGATGCAATGAGCAGCTTGTTACTATGACAAAGCTCAACTCCTTTGTGTCTCATGACATTCCTACAACTTGATGACCTGGTTGGTGGCTCTACCCAGGCTTCTGATCCTGGCTTTTTGTTAGTATAGATTAAAAAAAAGAAAAAAAAAGAAAAAAAGGTCATTAAAATTAAAGTTGTATGACTGTAATGAAAAGGTTATTTCCCCTTCTCTTGCAAGTTAAGCTCAATTCAATTGCAGCTCACTTTGTCCTGTCCATCTAGTAGTCTCATTAGTTGCTGGGCCACAGAGGAATTGAGGAGAGAGAGTTGGGAGTTTTATCTGCATGCCATTCCAGCATGGAGGAATTCAATGAGACGATGGCTTGTCATTTTTTATTAATGAGCTGGAGCCTGATTCATTATAGATGTGTGGAATGAGCTCGGTGTGGCTGCAGGGGGTGGGGAGAGACTCTGCCAGTGAAGAGCAACCATGCCACCATGGGCTTTCTCTTGCTTAGTCTTAAACAAATGGGCTTATCAATATCACTTGCCAGTGTTGTACAGGACAGCGGCTCCCATTTCCCGCTGTTCAAGTCTATATGTTTTGGGGGTATGACTAACAGTCACGGAGGAGAACAGAGTACTTAGTGTCACTCAGCAATTAGGTGTTGTTGAAGAGGTCTCTGAGGGACTCTCCTGTAAGTTGTGGCTTGGCTGGAAGGTTGGTGACTGAGAAAAAGGTTTCAAAAGTTGCTGTTTGAGGAAGTAGATCAACACAGTGGAGAAAATTGTGTTCTCACCAATGGAAGGAAAGACCTGCATGTATTTCGGTCCTGTCTTGTACACTAGTGGCATGAATAGCGTGTGTATGTATAAGCCATGTGGTCAGAAAAATCTGTTCTTATTCTAAGCGAGGTCTGTCAGGTATTGGGGATGGTTGAGGGCAGACGACCCTGTTGCCCTAAGAGAAACCAAACACACTTGAGCAGGAAGTGGACACTCATAATTTGAGGACTGACCCCCCTCGCCTGCTCCACCACAGTAACCACCTCTTGGCAGGTGCACACAGAGGTAGTAATTCAGTATAGCAGCTGTATCCGCTTCAGACTGCTGCTCCATGGCTAAAGGAGTCTCGCAGCTGAAAGACAGACAGACAGACAGACAGCTGGGCATGCTGTGCCCACTGCTTACCTCTCCAACCACACATTCCTCCCTTTGAGACAATCCTAGAAGGGAGAAGGGAGCAGGGTAATAAGAGCCACTGAATGTTAGAAAACAAGATTAAATACTTAGAGGAAAGACCAGCCCAGGCTCTTCTCCTTGAACAAGCCTGATGAATTCTGCTTTTGGCACTTCTGTGTTTCTACCTGTGGCCAGAAAAAGCCATGAAAAGCTGTGGGAGAGGCTGTTCTTTCACACCTTTTCTGCTATTTCTACCTGTGGCCAGAAAAAGCTGTGAAAAGCTGTAGGAGAGGCTCTTCTCTCACACCTTTTCTGCTATTTCTGTGGGCCAGAGAAGTGCAATTAAATATCCAAGCTTTTGGGAGAGCCTGTGAAAATAATCTGGTCTTTTGGAGAGTCACCAGATTGCAACTAGAAGCAGAATGGGTATCACTTAGCGTGGCTGTTTGTACTGTATATTGTATGTTTAAATTTGTAAGCTCTTTGCTCTGTACAGAGATAGGTAACCATTTAGCATTAATCTCAGCACCGACTGTCGGGAAGAGACATGTAGTTGGAGTAGTCTCTCTTGTTCTTCTTAATCTGAAATGAAGGTCGTTCAGATTGAAGTTATCTACCTGCTCTTTGTGTACAGAAAAGTGTAAATTCTGTGCGTTTGGCAGTGGTGTCCCATTGGGAATGCGTGGTACGTACCTTTGTGCCATGCTGATGCACTGAATGGTGCGGTAGTTTCTTCTTGACAACGAACCACTGACTGGGAGTGATTAAGGAGATATTCTTGAGTGTTTTAGAGAATCATCAATTTAATATCTCTTGTTGAATAAGGGAATTTTTTCCTGTTTTGCGTTTATACTTGCCTATAGCTGAATTCTGACTGAGGTTATGCTCTGGTGATCTGCAGAGGTCAGAGCATGCTATTTTCCACTATTGTTATTTATAATCACACAGTGTGGTTCAAATGTTTTAAAGATAGCTACATAATGGAATACACACAGAAATAAAGATATTCTGCTCCTGCCTCTGGTGAGAGCTTTCTTTTCGAACAATTTCCAGGCCCACAAGTCTTTTCGAATGGTTGGGTGTGCTATATAGAAACTTAAAATGAAAACTCAGGGTGCTGTTTGGCATTCTGTGCTTGCAAGGAAAATAAAAGATCAAACTGTCCTTGCAGTAAAAGTGCAGGCTTGAAAGGGTTAATGCAACAAACAGACCTAAAGGAATCTTTTCCCCTTGTAAAATATGCAGCCAGTGTGACAGCAGTATTCCCAGAGTCAGGTTATCTTTTACATTAGTGAATGTTGTTCCTAAAGCTTTAGCTGGGGTAATAAATGATTCATAGTAACCACACCTTTGTGCGCAGCCGTCCACTTGATGTTCAGTCCATACGCTACATCAAGAAGCCTTGTGCATGAGCTCTACGGCTCCAGTTCAGCAGTTTTCTCCCAGTAACTGTGACAGGGTGAAAGGCATTTGAGTAACAAATGGTAAGTCGAAGGGAAAGGTTTCTCTTCTAGCTCTTAAAGTGTAAATTAGCAATGTTTGTTTGTGCTTTCTGTGCAACCCGAGTTTGATACATGCTCTTGAGAGTCTGAATCTGGAGAAGAGGCTAACGAATAGGTGGCTGGGTTTATTCTCTTTGGAAAAGAAGAAAATAGGAAGTGAAGTTTAAAAGTTGTGTGTGTCAGTTCTCCAAGCACTTCACCAACATTCAACTAATGAGACCTCCCAATAAGTCTATAATGTGAGGGAGTGAGGGAGACCCCTCGCAGAGGGACTCCAAGTCAGATGCCATTCAGCGTTGGGTTGGAGGGCAGGTCCCCCTCTCCCCAGCCTTCTGCTCTCACCGTTGAACGTGCACCAAGGGACCGAATCACTCGTAGGTCCTTCCTGTCCCAAATGAGATGGTGGACCAGACTATTTTCAGTAGTGCCCAGCAACAGGACAAGAGGCAACGGGCACAAACTGAAACACAGACAGTTCCATCTGAACATGAGGAAAAACTTCTTTTCTGTGAGGGTGACAGAGCACTGGAACAGGTTGCCCAGAGATGTTGTGGAGTCTCCTTCTCTGGAGATATTCAAAACCCACCTGGACATGATCCTGTGCAACATGCTCTAGGTGACCCTGCTTAAGAAGGGGGGTTGGACTAGATGATCTCCAGAGGTCCCTTCCAACTGCAACCATTCTGTGATTCTGTGACCTAGGCTCATTCTTATGGGAGAAAGACTGGCCAGGTGGGACCTCAGTTTTGGAATTTGGAACACCAAAGCTCAGTTTGTGCCTTCTCCACAGTCTCAGTTATCCTGGGTTAGTCACCTGATGGTTAGATATGTCACACACAGCTTGACCTGACCAAAAGCATGATATGTGGTCTAAGCTAAACTGGCTAAGCCACTTGCATAATTAGTGGGGTTAGAGACACACATCCAGAGGGTGTTTAATGTGATCCTAAGGATGTAGTGTAAAATGTTTAGGATAATTACCTTTGGAAGTCTCTTTCTGCAGATGGAAGGAACTAATACAATGCTACACCAATGAGAGAGGAAGCCTATCCTTACTCTCTCTGGTTGCTTTTATATAGGTGAATAAATTTGGGCAGGACATATTCTCTGGCCCTGTGGGCCAGTGGAACATCACAGTTCATATCTGCACAGCTGTGCTGTCTTCCTCCCCAAAGCAAAGTGGTCTTGTCCATACTGCCTACCGGGAACAGCCCCATGCCAATGCTCTTCCTCAGAACTGTTCCTGGTGTTTTCTGGGAATGGGCTCAAAGGGAGTTTGCTATCACAAACACCCCGGTTAGTTCCCTGGTAGGACTCATGGCCCCAGTGGTACGTCCCCGCTAGAGATTACTGGGAAGATAACTGCTACAGTTAGAGATACTGTAATTTATACAGACAGTTTTGTCTGAGCAATAGAACTCAGGGAAGATTAAAAAATCCAAAGAATCTTCAGATTAGGACAGACAAAGTCAGTGTAGGTACAAGGTTTGATCCAGTTAGGGACTGGACATTGCTAGCAGGCTATTATGTCAGGACACCAGCTTGTGATTTGTAACTCATGTTGGTGGAGTCAATGTGTTTTGAGATCCAGTGAGAAGTGAGTGGGGAGAGAAGGCATCTAAAAGTATGGTTGGATTAGTCTGAGAAGTGTCTCAGAAGTCTAGATGACTTTGCAGCCAGTGAGGAACCCCGTACTAAGCAGGACAACAGACATCCAGAAATAGGAAATACCAGTTAAGGTAATTTGGCCCAATTCATTCAGTCTTCTCCACAAAAGCATGCTGGGGGGTGGGGGGGAGTTGACCTTAAATCTGCTTCCAAATGGTTAGGCCTTATGACCTTCCCTTTAGGAAGTTCCCCCATGGGAGTGTGAAGCACGTGGAAGTGTTCAGCTGACTTTCCCAAAGTCTGGTTTCAGAGTGCCACAAATCTGTGAAGCAACAAGCATCATATAGTGGGGACCTGCACTTTATGTATCTTTCCAGCAGTTCATGAATAGTAAGCACAGCAGGTTTTACAAGGACGGATATGGAATAGTCTCCATTGCATTTGAGTAGAAAGTGCAGCATACAGTTGACATAGCTCAGTCTTGGGTGTTTGCTGGTTTAAAACAAAAAATGATTTCCAACAATTGAGGTTTTTTTCTTACAAGACCAATCACAAACTTTTGAAGCATGAAATGAATTTCACTGGTCCTTGCCAGTAAGTTTCTTTTGCCGGTATTGTTTTTTATGAAATGGCTATAATCTTTGCAGGTAATGAATGAAAGCTACACTATGAAGTCCCACCTGACATTCTTCTTCTTGATTTATGGTGTATTGGTTAAAATAGTAAACTGATAATGATTGCAAAATAACGATAAATCACTATAGGCTGGTGTATCTGAAACAATAAAAAATGTTCTGAAGGAAGAAACTTGGAGCCAGTCAGAGAACAGTTGGGTGTTCAGGAGATATGAAAGATACCAGGGAGTTCACAAAAAAAAAAAAGAAAAAGAAAAAGAAATAAGACTCATTTCCTTTATTTCTATCAGGGTTGGGCTGTTCTTTGCTTCTGAATGAAATAAACTCAAGACATTTATAATGAATTAAGGTTCCCACACCCCTGGTGTATCAATTCTAATTAGAAAGTGCTGGTGGAAATCTGTTCAGGCCAAAAGCCTGGCCGGATGTGAAGTTTAGATCTGGATGTGATCATTTCATTTCGTGCACTTCTACAGAAGACTGGTGTTTAGATCCCACTACTGCCAAAAAATTATGCTTGTGGATAAATTTAAGCGTATGAGTAGTTTTCTAAAAGTGAAACACAATAATGTTGTCATCTTGTATCTCCTCAACTCCTAGGTAACACACCTTTTCTCTCTTTTCTGTCCATCAGATCTGTTTTCAGACTGTCTATATTAGTTGTTGGGATCATATAATCATAATACATTCTAGTTCAGACGTGCTCTGGATAATGAGATGCCAGTAGATAAAAGAACAAAAAGATGGAGCAAAATCACCCCAACCTGAATGTAGTTTGAAAGACGCAGTGATGCTCCCCAGAACCAAAAACTTATTTGATCTTCGGTGACTTGACCTATCCCAAGCTGATCTGCCTAGAAAGGTTTTGGGTTAAATTCTCCCCCTTGTCTTGTCTCATAATGGAAACTTTCTTTGGACTTGGTGCTAATCATACCAATGAGCCAGCTCTGATTGGTACTAGCTTGCAAAAGGCCTCTTTTGTTCTTGTTAGAGTATCTAACCTCTAAATCTATTTAATACCCTTTCCCTGGTTGTCCATCATTATGACACATGATTTTCCAAAGGATTTACTATTAGTTAGCAGCACAGGGCTTTCTCCCTGGGGTAGCAGCTACTTGCAGTGAAGAAAATGCATGTTCAATGTAGCAATTTGTCTTTTTTTATATATTTATTATAAGAGTAAATGAGTTATTGTGGGGGACTTCAATATTATTGCAAATTAGGTGCTACAAGCCAAGCCGTGCACATTTGTTATGTTTCCAGGCATACACAGCATGCATAGCAGTTCAAAAATCAGCAGTCATATTATATCTAGGCCTTTTCCTGGGTAGCTGCTACTTTGCAGGTATTTTTGTAGCATGGCTGTTCTATAACTCTGCTTACTTCAAATGAAGGGAATGGGGGGAATCTGTCACGAAAGTGATTGCTATAAAAAAGGTTTTGATGAGCATGAAGGCATGAATTATAAAATCTCTGAAGATTTAGTTTCCAAAGTAGGCACAGGCTAATGAATATACAGAGAGCATTACTTGTCATATATTCCTTCTATAATAGTAATTTATGAACTGGTTTTGTTCACTCACGCCTTTCTGGATGTACTTGCAGGCTCCAAACTTACCGGAATTATAAATTGCTCCTTTATTCAGAAAAGTGTAGAGAATCAAGTAAAGCACACAGAACCAAATCCTACCCTGAGCTCTGCTTCAGCAAGGGACTTAAATAACTGCAGAACTTTAAATCAGCAGAATTAGTCAAATGGTTCGGTTTAAGCACGTGCTTAAGCAACTAGCCAAAGCTGGGGTCTTTCAATGTCAGGTAGAGAAAGGAGGGAGCTCTGCCCCTGGGGTCAAAACTCACCTATGATCTTCTGAGTTTCTGATTCTGGTGAAACTGGACTCCTGCCAAAAAGGCTTTCCTCACATAATTTCACCTGTGAAAGATGCAGAAATGGACAACTGGGCAAGATTTCCTTGCTCAGGTCCTCTGCTTCCAAGATCAAGCCCTTTTCTCTAGTTTAGCCATTGGCCTAATCCTGGATTTAGAGACTAAGGTGGATTCAAATTCAGCTTCCTTTGATGTTCCTGCAGGACAGGTAATGTCTGGGGGAAGGAGAGAAGCATCCTATGTACAAAACAGCAAGGAAGAATCTTCTGCTCCTGAGGCTGAACTGTCTCTGTGCCTCTGTCAGCTTTTTGAAGAGACAAATACGTAAGAAGCCAGAGCCCTCCTGCATCTCTTCTCTTCTACTTTTTTTTTTTATTTTTCAAGAAAAGAAAGCCCATGTGTCATGTTTCATGTAATGCTGGTTATATTCATCATAGGTGACCTGAATCATTTGTGCTTGTTGTTTATAGCCTCTCAACATGCATTGTTTTCTCTAGCTTGAAATATAGCACATTAATGAGGTATGTATCTGTTCCGATGTATGCAGTCAGCCCATGAAAGATGCTTTGGTAGCACTTCGACTAGTTTGTCAACAGCTAGCATTTTGGCAGATGCAGAGAAAAAAACATCCCAAATTCATACAAGAGACTAAGAAAATCTATGACATGAAACTTCTGGAAGCCGTGTTCACATAGGCTGAAAGTCACTGTGTAATTAGGCACATTCGAACCTCTCTAATCCCAACCCCAAAGAAGCAGCCATCGCTTTTCAGTTAATGCCTATCCACTTTTGTCAGGACTATACTGATGCTTCTCTTCCCTCCTCCTTGCGCCTTGCCGGGAGTAGAATTGGAGCCCATGCGGCCGACAGCCTGAAGAGTATGGCAACGCTGCAAAACAATGCCAGGGTCGCATGCTTGCATTGTCGCCCGATAAAGCAGTTGATGTTGTTGTGGCAGGATGGATATGTTCGGTGAGGGGAACTTCACCGTCCAGTACGGAGGATGCTGAAGGTGCAGCCCGGGGAGCTGGTACCAAGGGTGCTGCTGCAGCCGGACCAGCCCCAAGGCGCCGGGACTGGGCGTTGGTGCCAGGCTGTCGCTGCTGCGCTGTAGGTGTGGGACAGCCCACACAAACCGTCTGCTACTCTTTCCCTACAGAGAACCCTCCGTTTCATCTGTACTTTACGGTTCAGGATGAGCGGTGGGTGTTTGTCAGTGCTGGCTTGTGCATTTTGCTGCAGCGGGTGGTTTGCTGTTCAAGGTATAACTGCAGTGACATTCCTGACCTACGGCAGTGACGTCTTTGTCCTCCTTTACTCTAGAAAGGGGTCATTTTTGATTATTTTGCTATATAAGATCTGGAGTAACCTGGTGGTTAGGATAGAGTGACTGGGAAGTACTGGGACTCCTAAATTTAGTTCCTCATTTTGCCACAGGTTGCAGCTTTGTCCATGCATACTTTAGGAGTGCCTTGAAAGTATGTCGGTTTATAGCCATTAACTTCAGTAAGCACTGAACTAGGACCTATTTGCCACATTATGTTAGATCTAAAGAGCATTAACAATTTGGACTGTATTTCCAGTTGCCAAAGCAAACCGGAAAGAACTTTTGAACAAGTTTGGGAAGGCAAATACATTATTTCTATTTCCCCATCTATCAAAAAGAAGAAAAAGAATTTGCTTATAGAGAACTTGTGGGGTTTAAGCAATTGTGGAGTACATTCATATTGCTACACAAAAGTGCAACTTTTCATTATTAATATATAATCATCCAGAAAGCTGTCTCAATTTGGAAGAAAAAAAATTATTTGCATGTTAGTGCCTTCTGTATCACTGTATTCTGGTACCAATCTGGAGTGATACTAAGGACAAAGAACACGAAAACTACATCTTGAAATCCATCCGAACTTGAATAGTTCAAGTCTCCAGGGACAAAACTGTGTTATAAGTATTCCTGTTGAGTAGTAACAAGTAGTCCCATTAAACAGCAGCTAGAAATCAGCATGCCTCCGAGACAACCCAGCAGCATTTATTCAGAAACCGATTCGTGGGTGAGATGAGTGGCTGTGTCTTTGTGCTTTGCTCTAAAATACTTATCCCCCGAACATCGCCCCGTGCTCCTGGGTTTCCGGAGGCCAGGGCTGCTGTTAATCTTTGTTTGTATTCACCTCTTGGAGATCAGAATTTTCTCGTTACGAATTGCTGTGCTTTTTAAATGACAATAACTGTAACTTAGCCAAGAGATTGAACCAGTTGTTTGATTTAACTGAACTGGTGGTGTATATTTAGGGGCTGATTCACAAGAGTTTGTGTGTATATGTTCTTAGAAGAGTCTTTGCTGTCAGGGACTTTTTTCCTTGTATAGAGAGACTCTTTATCGGAGTTCATGCAATATGCTTTGTAGGAGCTGATACCATAAGAAGTGCTCCCGGCTGTATTGTAAGCTTTGTTGCCTTTAATCATTTAGAATTACACAGAAATAATATTGTCCTCATCCTTCCTTTTTTTTCATGCACCAATCTGATGTAAAAGCATCTTTTATGTTCACAGATTTGGCCAAACCAGTATGTTATTTCAGCTACTTTTCATTAAAAATTTGGGGTATTTTAGCTGCGCAGTAGCTTTCTCATTGTGTTTCTATGCTACTTTACTACTGAATGAAATTTAATACATTGCTTATAATTACCAGTGAGGAATGTTACCCTATCATCAGTTCACTGCTATGAGGCTCGCTTAAAGATTTTGACAAAGAAAATATTCTTTGCTCTTGAAATGCTTTGCAGTTCTGGCTAGGTTGTGCAAAATAAACATTGTTTTTGAACCAAACTCTCCCCCCTACACCTTCCAAAACAAACAAAATATTTTCAGTGGCTATCAGACAGAAATTTGACCCTAATTACATGCTTTTTCTACTCATGGGCATGTACTAGGGGTCCAGAGAGTGATAGTTAGAAACTGAATGTCCTTTAACATAGTATCAGGTGCTGGCAGAAATACACAGCAAGTGTGTTGAAAGGTATAATGGAAGTTATATGCTGCTGTAAGTTGCAGTTTGCCTAAGTGAAGTGTGTGTGTGTGGGGGGGGGGGGAGTTCTATAGTAATTAGCAGTATTGGGACAAGCCTAGAAATCCTTACTCAGCTGTAAGCCCAAATGCTCAGTCATTGTTCGTATATTCATAATGTAAATAGGACTTGTGCCCTCAGCTGAGTTTCCAAAGACCATCCCATTTCCTGCACAGCAGCAGCTTTCAGCAGGCTTTGGGTCGTGTCTCTAGTGTTCAGCACCGCCAAACTGGAGTTTTGTTGCGTCTAGTGCAACGGTGGTTCCTTCGTGGTTGACGAAAGGCACCATTTTAGTAGATATGACTGTAATTAATAACAGCGAGGACATTGATTTCGTTGTGGTTTTGCTTATGTCTTCTTGCACCCAGCTGGGGTAAGGTAGCAGCTTGGACCTCCGGGGTAATGCAGGTTGGCTCTGGTGTGGAGGTGTCTGTGCGGAGAGGTGTTGCTCGTCGTGAGGGGCACTGCTGGGTCTGCAGTCTCTGCGGGCTTTCAGAGGCCTCATCTGCCTCCCTCGGGTCACTATGGCCTTGTCCCACTGTCCTACCTCCCATGCCATGGCTTCTCTTGTTAAGCTCAGTATGCCACGCTAAGATCCTGTCCTTCATATCGTCAGAGCCGCTTCTGAAGCCCAAATTAAAAATAATAATGTTGTTTCATTTCCTTTCAGTGGTTCTTTTTTGTTTGTTTATTTCCTTGTGTTGAATTCAGTTTATGACTTTGGTTTCTCTGATGTATAGGAAAATTCTGTGGTCGTTCTTCTCATATTTCTGCACAGACGTTAATTCTAGGCAGCGACCTAAAACAAAACAAGAGAGAGAGAAAGAGGGAGATTGTTTCTTAGTTACACACCAGCTAGTTTGTTTGTATTGAATAAGAGAGTGACTCTTAAAGAATACACTGTAATTTGTATCATAGGTCTAATTTGTGTCAGTCTCTTAAGTGCAACCATGCGTTAGAGTGTTTGCAAAAATTAAGACTTTGAGATGAGGGAAGAGATTGAGTTTAATTTGTAGGTTTGTACAAACATTTGAATTGCCCTCACAGAAGGCTTGTGAAGTCTCCTCAAGCCCAGAACGTTTAATAGTTCAGCCTGAACTTTTCCAAGGTAGGCAGGGACAAACTCACACACAAATCTCATCCGTGGCCTCCAAGCCTGTTTTGATCAGACCTGCACTTTTCACATCCACCACAGGAGCTACCAGAGAAAAGTACTGTGGTGGGTCTTGCATGGTCCACAAGGGGCGTTAGCTGTGGCTTCTGAAGGAGGCATGAGCATGCAGTCTAAAGCACGTGCCCCTGTCTACCGCAGACCAGAACGGCTTTTCACAGAGTGAGGAAATCATAAGTACAGTCAGTGAGCCAGAAGTACCATTAGATCCTAGGATGAGAAGGAAGAACTGAGGTTTGTTCAACAGGTGTCTTAGACACTCGGTTTTGAGCTGCTCTAATGGTTCTGTGACTCCTTTGGTTAAAAAGAGAAATGAAAATGAAACACGAGTTTGTAGGATACCTGTTTTGCAGTCTGAAGTGGCTGTGCCAGGATGGGGGCACTGGTGGATTCCAGCAGCAGCTCAGCAAAACAGAGGGTTTTAAGTCAGAGACACTGACAAAATGGACAAAACTAAGCACAAAACCTATTATTTTAATACATTCTTAGTATTATAGGTTGTCTGGCTTGAAGCAGGTAGGCTGAATTGTTTCAATAGCATGAGGGGTTCATGCAAGCTGTCTGGAAAGGGCGCACCCGGAGTCTCAACATGATCTTTCAAAATCTCTTAAAATGCTCTTGAAATATTTCCCTGAGTGTGGTGAGGCTCTTCAACCTGCTCTGAAGAAGGTACAGATTTGGAGTGTGGCTTGCCTCAAAGTCACTCCCCCAGACAATTTTGATGCTGTGCTCCTAGTTATAGTGAATGGCATGCCATAAACAGGCTATTTTTTATTTTGCACACACCCAGTCATCAATGGCTTCCTGCTTGGGAACTGTGGTATTCAGACACATTAGCAGCAGCAGCAAATAAGACATGTAAACACATTTACACCCATTAAGTCAAGGCCAGAAAAATGTTGGCTCGTTCCCACTGAGAATATAATAACTTGCTCACTAACACAGGTCCAGCTCATGTGCTGGAGAGGTTTTTGGAGCAACCCAAACTGGCAACCGCATCACAAGGAACCTTCGTGACGTTTGGGTTGCCTGGAACTTGGGCCAACTGCGAGGCCGTTGTTGCTGTTTTCTTCTTGTTTCTACTCTGTTGTATGTTTGACAGATGATGGCCATTCTGGCCATATTTTGTTCCTGGCTTAATGTTTCCCAAAGTCGCCGGCAGGTTATCAGTTTCACTGTTCATAGCGTAAAGATGAACAGAAATGATTTGGAAAGCCACCGCCAGAATCTGAATGGGCAAAGCACTATCATTTCATAATTAGCTCTGATACTTTTGGCCCACTTGCTTAGGAAGCAGCTCTAATCACTTTGCTAAGCCAACTTTCTTTCTTTTTTTTCCCTTGACTCTGGCAGCACTCCTGCAGTAACGTTATGAGATCTCTCTTCAGTGACGCTTACAGTGAGTTTGTGTGACTGATCAGGATGGAGCAATCACACCTAGTCTGTCTTTAACAACAGAATTTGGTGGAGTACATAGCCATGATTTGTTTGACACCACCGGGTTACGGTTCTGTGACTGCACTGTATCAGTCCGGCTCTACATCAGAGTCAGTATTTTTGTACCAAAAGTCTACAGGTGCCAATAGGTATCATCTTACTGACAACTGAATGTACTGTAGTATCAGAGCTCGCCACTGAGATTTCCGAAGTTCTGAAGAATAAGTTCCAAATGGCTGAGAATGTGGGGAATGAAACCAGATTCTTATGTACCTGTTGGTTTGCTTATTTATTTACTGATTTTTTTTAAGAGACAGCATGCTATTGCAGCTCCAGCCTCAGTAGCCATAGAGGCTTCTGTAGACATTTTGGTATGGTTCTTAGAAGGCAATGACTCAAATGTGGGTTTAGCCTGTCTCCACAGAAAAGTGATTTTGATCCGCTCCAATGAGAGGCACTACTGCCAGTGTATATCAGCCAGCACGCGTTCTGTTTTCCTTTGGTATATTTGGATTCCCCATGAACATGTGATAAATCTAAGTATGTGTGTGGCAACATTTTTCATTGCTAAGCTAGAAAATCCAGTAGAAATGGTCCAAGTGCAGCCAAACCTAAGCACTTAGATACTTTGGTAATGTTCCCATTATAACAGATAGGGAAACTTCCATTGTACAGAAAGGGTTTTGCAAATCCAAGTGGAAAGCAATGAATGGAAAGCCCATTGGAATTTAGTCATTAATGCTTGAGCTAAATTAACAAGGTTAAATATAATTCAGTGAGTTTCTCAGCGTAGGTCTGCCTGATCCATTAAACTGAGTTTAAAATGAACACTTTGTAATGACCACATCTCTTAAGAGCTGCATGAAAAGTGCTTTCACAGAAGATCAGGCCTGTATCTGCGATATTTTGGGTGCTACCCTGTGCTCTTAGAACCCCTTTCAGCGTTTAACATACAGCGAATACTTAAGCACTCTAGAGCTCCTTTTTTTTTCTCTCTCTAATTGTGGAAGGCGCTGAAAAGGGGACCAACAGTTTTGGCAGCAGGAACACCTTGTGCAGATCAGAAGAAAAACCTCTCCTCTTACTTGAACTGACTCCCAGTAATTACGTGGCTGGAGACGGACCTTAGGGAAGTTGCCCCATGGCATTGTCCTGAACAATCTCCACCAAATTAGACCCGGTTAGGCCGAATGCAAAGAGAGTGGTGATTACTGAGATTATTTTCTTTTTAAACATGGTCCTTAACTCTACTTTGCTGGGTGTTGGTTTTCAAAAGGGACTTATAATAAATGTGGGCCATCTATATATAGCCCAACTTTTGTTCATTTGCACAGTTCAGAAAGCCTACTGTTTGAGGTTAGCCTTGAGTAAACTTGTACCATTTACTTTGGAGCATTTCAAAGGGAACAAAAACACAAATCATGATGAGGCTAATAAGAAGTTTGGGTGTTTAGTTTAAATGTGTACACAGCAATCATTGTAGAGGAAGTCCTTCTCTTTGGGAGTACATTATTATTAAGCAGCATTGCTGTTTGCCTGGTTTTGTCTGGTCCGCAATTTGCATTCACTTGATGGATTGCCAGGGTCGGAGGTGCACTACTTGGGAAACACTGAAGTGCCGTCTCAGCAAACTCTTAAGAGGAAGGGAACGCTAATACAAGCATTTGCCCAAACTCCTTGAGTCTTCTTAGGCTTCCTTAGGCTGTGCTAGATCAATATGACAGTTTGCTAAGAAGCTTTGGACATGCATTCACAAACTCTCTCTATTGGCTTTCTTGGCATGTTATTCAGAAGGTAGCTGCTAGTGAAACATGTCTGCTACCAGCACAGAAGATTTATACATGCATTTTCTTCTCCTGCTAAGTGATTTATTTACTAGCAATAATGCCTTGCAGAGCTGCTTGGTCCAGTTTGCAGAACTCATTATGTCGACCCTCAACAATCTATAGATGAATGGGATCTCAATCTCTCTCTCTCTCGCCCTGTTTTTTTAAATGTGGTCACATGGCTTCAATCCGCCTCTTCAGTGGAGTGAGATGATCCTAAGCTGGTGAACATTTCTTTCCATATTATGCACAGAGGTAAGTTCTCTTGTGCCACGGTCTCAGAGCAGTGAGGGGGTGTGCTTGCTTGCTTGCTTGCTTGAATGGTAATCATTTGCTTTCTGACTGTTTATTGTCAGCTGCTGGCAAATGGATGGGCTTATATGGGATACAGTTTATACAGCTGATTTTGTCATGAACTACGAGCCCTACAAAATAGGACAGAAGTGTAATATTACTGAAGTTTTTAGAAGGCAAAAACTTTGCACTGGCCTTTACTTGCACAGCACTCAAATCTCTTCTGTTCTCTCGCAGTCAGAATTTCGCGCTGGTGCCTCTCAGCCTAAGCCTTCCCGCTCGCTTGCTGGCTTTAATTCCTGCCTCTCTCTGAGCATGTTGTGAGATTCATCCCTTTCACTTCCCGCTGACAGAGGATGGGAAATTGGCTGCTCCGACAGCTCTCGCTGTCGATACGTCAGCCTGGGAGGTTATGCAAAGGTGAAGGGTTACTAGATTATTCATGTTATTATCTATTAAGCACTGGCGGTGTTCTTCATGTCATTCGTGGTGCGGATAGCAGCCATCTGAGCCCTGCGGAGCTTGGGCTTTCTTTCCCCTCCCAAAGCATTGGGGCCCCATGCACCAGCGTGGTGCTGGCCTGGCATGAGCAGATCTGGGTCTCCTGGCTCTGGTTGTGGCCGTGGACAAGTTACGTGTAGCTCTGTGCCTCGCTTTCTCTGCCAGAGGAGTAGAGCAGCAATGCATCTGATGATGATGGACTGAGTTTTCATTTAAGGGTGAAAAGTGCAATACAAGATTTGGGTCTTACCATTCCTTTTGGGGCTGGAGAGCCCTGTCTGGGTCTTCCCACTTCGTCCGAATCTTTGTTTCAGGAGCTCCCCTTCACGTTTGGCTTCGTCCTCTTCTCCAAATGCCTGCACAGATATATGATTCTTTGGACATGTGATATAAAAATGTTCCAGGGCATCTTAAACTGTTTCACATTTTATTAGCCCTGCCAAGTTCTAAGCACACCTTGAATAAATTCATAGTTGGTGGTTGTGGCGTATGTACCTTGGCTATCGTGGGTGGATAAAAAGATGTTTTATACCCCCGAGGAGCAGCAAAAGAGTTAGCTCGCTCCATGCAGCGAGAGGAGTGAAAAAGTTGGATTAAATCATGTCTGTCTGCCTGTGGTTGAACTAGCAATGAGGCATTTTCAATCAGAGGTCAGGGCTGTGGTCAAATTTCTGCTTCAGTTTTTACTTGCCGTAATTTTCCTTCATACCAGATTCTCTGTAAAACTCCAGAAGGACCTAGACACTCTCTGTGTCTGACCTTTCAGGGCATGGCTTTTCAGACAGTCCTGTTTCAATTGAACTCACTGCCAGAGCATGCAGGAAGGAAGCAACATATGTTAGTCATACAACCCTGTGTGTGTTTAGTGTCCAGTTTGTGTATAGTCCAGGAATAACCCGGTATAATTCTGCAAAGCTGGACTCACACCCAAATGTTTTGATGTTTGGGCTAGCAGAGGATTTCTTCATACATGAAACAGACTTCCAACGCTAGGGAAGGATCAATAATTTTCCCCAGGGAGCCCAGGCAATGAAAATATTTTTTCAATAGATGCTGGGGCTCAGCCTGTGCACAGGAGTTTCAAGCTAAACGAGCGCATTTCGAAGCTCGGCTTTACCTGTGTCAGCTGCAGTCGGTTTTTCTACCAAACCCCAGACCCTCCGCTGGTGTAAATGGGCGTTAAGAGACTTGCAGCCGAGGCAGCCTGACACAGTGCCGCGGTGTGTGAGCTGCACAGTTCAACGTGCAGTTTAACACCCGCCCGCCGGTTGTGTTACGCTGCTCGATCCGGAGGGTGGAGTGTGTGCAGCCCCCTACAAAAGGCAGATTGTAGCAGGCGGCAGAGGTGTGCAGACGGGCTGAAGGCGCTCACGTTACTCACCAGCCTTTGGAGCTGACGCTCGGTGCAGAAATGCCAGGCTTGACATCTTGAAACAACATTAATTAAAAGTAACTTTTTAATCCTTGAGGGAAGAGAAGCCAGAAGTGACAGTCTCCTGGCTACAGCCTTTCGGTTTTAATCCTAGTTTTGACTTTTTGCCTGGGATCGACAAGCCACAAAGAACAAAAACACATTTAAAAAAGTTTCTTTCAAAGTAGACGAATGTTAAGCATGAGGGTGGGATTTTTTTTTTTTTTTTGACTACTGCCGGTCTGAAGAAACTGGAACGGCAGACTGCTTTGCTTTAAATGGATATCATTCTGCTCAGTTGGCCCTATACCTAGCACAGCATTTCTGCTCTTAGACAATTACTGGCGACCACTGCGTCCAGCTTTTTGGGAGACATTAGAGTGCCACGCATGATGGCTTGTCCTTTGCGTCTCATTAGTGCGGTGCTGGGATAGTCTCTGTAAAGGGTCCTTGACTGTGGCTCTCTGCGGTGGGAGAGGTTGGCGGGAGACAATATTTGGATCAGTGCAGTTGTGTATCCTCGAAAATGGGCTCTTTGAAACTGAACTGGAAGGAAAATGATGCAAGGGAGATGGGGGGTGCTGTTTCTTTTCTTGTTGCAGAACCCTCCCCTGTTTTCCTTCTGATACAGCATACCAGGCAGCACATCTGCTCCCTTGCAAGGATCTTGGCCCGGTAGCAACTGAGAGCACTGCAGCAGAACTTCTCTTTCCAGATACCTGCGAGAGCAGCAAGCCCAGGATTTCCAAATAACCAGTCGATCCAAAAATGTGTGTGTGCTGTACTGCAATTAACATTCCTTCTGAGCGCCTTGCATTAAGCATCTCTGTATGTGTCTTGAAGGAAGCCTCTGAGAGATGGTCTTTTATGGAGGAGTTATAAGAGATTTCTTATGGCTGAGTTCACCTATAGAAAATACAGAATTGTAAGTCTATGTAGTTCAAGAAAGAAACTGAATTAGCCAGACTCAGACAAGAATAAGTTAACAGTACTCACTAAGGAGCCTTGAGTGGAATTAGAAAAGAAAAAACTGGCCTGCTGATAAAAACAAAAGCCTAAAACCTCGACGAAACCCTTCCTTCCCCCCATCCCCATCGAAGAGAGAAGGAGCGGGGGTCGGAGGGAAGGCAGGATCTGCTTGGTGCCGATGGTGAATCTCCTCCTTCCCTTCTTTATTTGACCCTCCTTTAGAGGAATGTTTAGCAAAGCTGTTTATTTTGCATAAACCCGAGTAATAACGTGGCCCCGGGTGACAGGAACTGAATGAAGATGACAGCAGTTTGATTTAACGATTAGCCACCTGACCCGATAGCACCTCTGGAATCTCAACTGAAGAATAAATTCCCATTCTTGCAGGCATGGGCTGCATGTTAATCACGGGAAGAAAAGCAAAGGCTGCTTGCAATAGGGCCATTGTTCCCGGGGCGAAGGCTTGAAAAGGAGCTGCCCGTCCCTGCCTGCTTTGTGCTGGCTTCACGCTGAGCCTCGGACACTCAAGTTTCTTTTACCGCTTCTGTGTCCCCCCAATGAAATGCTCGTTTTCCAGCAGAGCAGATTCACTCGTGTTCATTCATCGCAGAGGCTCGCACTCTCCCGAGTTATCATCGTAGAGTTCCTAATGTGCATTTCAGCGGTTGCAACTGAAAGTCATCGCCGGCGACGAAGGAGTCCCCATTTGCGGAGTTAGTGGTGCGAGTGACTGAAAGCGCCACTTTTTCCCAGTGTTCCCTAAAGCAGCTTAGCAAAGTGGAAGGGCTTTGTTTTGAGGGAAACCAATTTGGGGAAAATCTTGCTGTACTTTTTGTTTCCTCCCCTCCCCTCCCCCTAGCCCTCCCAACTCTTTCAAAGCGCTCGCATTAAGTGGAGTTGTAATGTTACAGCCGTTGCCTTAGCAGGCTAATACTCACTTACAGTTCAGCCTTCCAGCTTGGTAGCACAGGGAGAGATGTGGCAAAGGGGAATTAAAAACTGATTGCAAAGTCAATGGTTTAAAGAGTAATTACAGAGTCATTAAAGGTTATTATGGGGAAATGTTCAGCTGAGCAGCGATTAGCATTCCTGATACCTCAGGTTCACAATGGTTTGAGGGCACAAATGAAATGAGTTTAGAGGTCTCTGCCATGAGGGGACAAAAGCAATTCCCAGAGCGTTGCCACTGTGCAGTTTCCGCTCGGGCACGGAGCCTGCCATAGCAGGGTGCTTGCTGCAGGCTGCCTCGCTCCGTCCTGGTTGCAAACTGAGGAGTCAGCTAAACGTCAGGTCCTCAGCCCAGTCCAAACTACACACCACTGCGCGCTGCCCGGAACAACTCTCGGTTTAGATTGTGGCTGGTAACTTGAGCCAACAATTCAGAGGGGCCTCAGTCCTGCCCCAGCTTCTACCTATAAGAAAACCTTCAGGTGCAATCAGGCTGCAGATCTCCAACAACATGGGTGGCAGAGGGCTGCCTTCTGCCATTTGCACCTGCAGATAATCTCTGAGGTTACAATTTTCAGCTGGTGCATTCTGCTGGCCTTAAAACCAGCACCTCTGCTCCTGCACAGATTCCATCCTGCTCATGTCACCCTCATGCTAGCAGCCCTGCCTCTATCAGACCACAGGAGCAATGGTCGTGCCTCAGTGCTTGCTTGGCCTTGTCGCAATCTGGAGTGCATTCCTGTGGCACAGGTAGGCCTAGCTCAGTCCTGGAGAGGAAACTGAGAAAACCTGGTGTCCCCCGTTGCTGTAATTATTTAGGTATTGAAGTACACCTGGAGCAAGTGGTGTTGTCTGCCATGTGCTTGCATGCATCTGTGCGCATGCAGAAATGCAAACCAAAGCCAGGGCTGTTGCCTTGGTGCAAGAGGAGTAGGTTTCCTGATGCTTTATAGCGATGAAGGCTCAGTAAGTATTTAAACAGATAGCATGCATAGGTAAAATAAAAACTAAGCTTGTAAAGACAGTATTAGCAAGTTACAAGTATTTAGGGACAAAGCAGGTACTGCCCTCCTTGCTGAGGTGCTTGGCTTCTAGCGTGCGCTGCTGTTTGGATTTTCTTCTGAGCGTTGAAAAGGGCATTAATGTGATGCCAGGAAATACTATTTCCAAGGTAAATTGAAGAAGAAATGGGCGCAGCAAGCCAGCTGGAGCCCTCGGATATGCGCCGGCAGGCCCTGCTGAAGCCCAGCGTCTGGTTATGAATGTGTTTTTGCTTGACTGGGAGCCACACACGGGCACATCTGAGGTGAGTCTCTGGGCCAGAAATTTGTCCCAAAGCCTCTCAGTCTTCCTCCTCGTATAAAACGAAATCAGCTTGGCACTAAGGTTAAAAAAAGAGGTATGCTTCTAAAAAATCAAGGTTGATGAAATACTACTTTTTTCCTCTAAGGGCAAAAAGCACTCGGTTTGCTTACAAACTGACACCTTGACAGGAAAACACTGCTGCCTTTTCACTGTGCAGCCCCTCAAGTGTCTGTACCAGACAGTCAAACAACTCGCGTCCTGCTAGGCAATCTGATTTTTCCCGAGATCCGCAGCTCGTCCAAGGAGGGAGGCTGTGCTGTGGGAGCGTCTGGGCAGCTGGTATTCATTTATGTTTTACAAGAAAGCCTCTCACTGCAAATAGTTTTTGCAGATCTCTGAAATGTCGGAGCAGCGTAGGAAGAGAGGCCACATTTTTGGCTATATGGGTTCACTTCCGTAGCACTACTTGGTAAAGAGCAGAGGCTGGTGTGTCCCCCCCCCCCCCCCCCCCATTAGATGTGTGCTAATCTGCTGCAGGCAGGGAGATTTTCAGACTGACATGACCAAAGCTCACCCAAACATATTCGGTTAATTCAACTGATTTAATTATTCCTGTAGGCTGCTTCCACCCTCTCTTGGTAAATCCCGTGACATCTGAGATGGGGAGTGTTGGAGGCTGGGCTTCTTATCCTGGTCTTTTGAGGCCCAGCAGCAACAGAGATAAACGGTCCTCATAGCTCAGTACAGTGAGCCCTACCCTCTTTCCAGTGGAGCTAGGTGTGTTTCTGAGGCCACTGGCTTTGCCAAAGTGTCAAGGATTGAAGTGAAACCCATTGGGGCTGGTGTGAAAGAGTCTGCTATCAGCCCAAGAGCTGGTTTGGGTCAAAGATTTTGGAATTTGTCACATGGTAAGTAGTGAGTTACATTTCAACAAGCAACATAGCAAAAGAGGAAGATTCACGGTTACAGTAGGCATCATGGGGCTAGAAATATTTTTCACCTTCTTTTTCCCACCACTGATGGAAAGGACGTTTGTGGGATAGCTGTTATGTTTAGCCGAACAAAAAAAGATTCGAGGTCAGAAAGACCTCACTGAAGTAGGTGTATTAGCTTGGCTGGACACTTCTCAGCCTCCCCCTTTCCTCTGTGTGCTGCCGTAGTGTTGGAGATCAGCTCTCGCTCGTGGAGGAAGCGTGCCATGAGGAGGAGAGGGAGCTCTGGGAAGCATCAGAGGAGCAACAGCAGGTCAGGCCAAGGTCTGTCCGGCCCAGGAGCTAGTGGCAAGTGTCCGATTGCTAGGGAAGTGTCTAAGAGTGGAGCAAGTGCACAGCACTACTTCCCAACAATATTCTCGCAGCCTTCAAATTTTCCAGTTCAGGAGCGACTTTAATCAAAGATGGCATCACTGGATTTTTCTTCCATGCATTCGTTCAGACACTTTCTGAAAAGGCATGTCCTCTTAGCACTTGCACTGTCCTATAGTGAGCAGTGCCACAGCTTATTTGGCAGCCTGTAGGTCTTGGATTGGAAGAGAGTGGGAAATACCAACCCTTATCACTGTCTTCCTCCCAGCCACAATTGCATGAACCCCCTTTGGTTGCTTCTTTTGTAATCTGGTGAGTGCAGGTCTGTTGGCTCTCCTCACTGAGCCTTATCACAGGAGCAGAGCTCAGGCCCTCCAGCTTGAGGTACCTCACTTCTAAATATCTGTTGTAGAAAACTGGTCCCTCTAGGCTTTCTGAATAGTCAAAGAAAGAAGTGGCCTCTCTCTGGCAGGAAAGCCAGGCCACCTATTTAGATTTCAGGTCTGAATCATCCCCTTGTCTTTCCTTGTTCTTTCTGCATGGACTTTTTAGGAAGACTGTACATAGACCTACAAGATTTAGGCACTGTGATCATATCCCTGTAAAATGTACAACTTCTAAGTGTGATTTTTCTAAAGGACTGACTGGATGTTGCTTGGTTTTTGGTGGATTCCTACCAGGTAGGATAAGTTTAGATTTTTTTTTTTTTTTCCCCTCAAGGTATGGATGCAGGATACATATTAGAAAATGAGCCCCTTGAGTTATGTACTGGCAATTGCTGACCTCTTATGAGAATTTGGACTATACTGTCTTTTCTGTAGGCTGCTCGTGGTGTGGAGCCCCATGTTTGTAGTGAGCCAAGTATATAGCTGCTTGGAGTCCTTTCGCGTTTGCTTGCCTTTTCTGTTTGTATTTTAGTTGCAAGGGACGTACAGTTCCTCCCATGGATGTATCCTCCAAGGGGCAGTGTATTTTACCTTAGAAACAAGATGTAAATACACAGACGTGTTCTCTGCGTAGTTGGTAACGCCGGTGACGCTCAGCTTTCAGCCCTGGGCTATGTGGACCATACAGAGGGGCTTTGTGTGGACGTGAGACCTGCTGGCTATCTGGTTTTCTTAAAATATTTAGCGTGAGCGATGGCGCTTTGGAAAACGGAGGGCTCAGTGCAATGGCAGGAGTCAGGAATATTCAGCCAGGTGCTCGGCACGTCTGCACCGGCTCAGCCCTGACCTTTGGCTTCTCCAGTCCTTGCCGCAGCCCAGCCCTTACCTGCGGAGCCGCGGGCTGGGAGCGCCGGCGGGCGCCGGTGGGAATCTGCAGCTCCTCTTTCAGCCTGACCCAGGCAGGATTTGAACGCGGGTCTCCATGGGTGAATGATCAGTGCTTTAAACAATCACCCAGTGCTCTCCCAGCATCTAATTACCAGGACAAAGCATTCCCTGATAATGGATATTGCAGAATAGCTTATTCTCTTCCAGGATTTGATCCAAAACTCAATGAAGTCAGTGGAAAGACTGCCATTGATTTCAATAGACTTTGCATCAGGCTACTGGTGTGCTGTTGGTTATTTTGCCATTAACTACAATACACTTTTTCAAAACTCATTTTAAATAAGATCACAAAATCATAAACAATTTACCCAGAACAAGGAAGTGTAGGCATCTTTCAGAATGCCTGTTTCTACATCTTTAATTATGATGTTGAACACTAGGAAAATAGCATTATCTTTGAAAATCACCTAGTTTAGCTTTAATAGCAACAATGGTTAATTGCTTGCATTTTTTTTATTTTGCAGTAAGTGAAGCTGTGCGGGAGTTTGTACCAATATCATACTGTTTCAGGAGCCTGGCAAAATATTTTGTTTGCTTCCTCTGCTGAAAGCATACATGTGGGCTGACATATACACTAAAACACTGTTCTCCTATGCCTTCTCTCCTTGTGGCTTCAGTCCTGTTAACATTGCTGCATGTAAAAGACTTTATTTACTAAAAGTTTTCTCATCTGATATTTTCATGAGGCTCAGAAACATTTTGATATAAACTGATGGAGGACTAGTGAAAATATGTATATTACATATATATTCTAAAAATCTATGTAATGCTTCAAAGTCGACATCATCTCATGGGATTCCCTATCACTGTACGCTACGTTGGAAAATAACCTTTTTTGTCCAACCAGTGTAACTATGTTCTTTTAAAGTGGCTGTTTTCTGGAAACAAAAACTTGAAAAGATGACAGCATTCCTTCACTGCTTCCTAATTTGCCCCTGGTTACCAGGAGAAGGTGAGGTGTCTGTTCTGAGGTGTGCAGTGTAGCTGAGGTTGGACCTCAGAAATGCTGGGGGAAGGCTGGGCACATCTCCACCGCAGCTTGGCTGGCTCAGCCACAACCTTTGGCTTCTCTCGTCTTTGCTGAAGCCACCTGAAGGGGGACCCTTGAGGACAGGGGCCTGGAGGGGGACAGGTCCAGGAGGTGGAGAAGAAGGAGACCCATCGTTGGCAGTGCTGAAAAAGATGGCAGAGGCCAGAAGCAAAGCAGAAAGGAGAACAGTAAGAAGAGGATCTCTGCCGAGTTCCTCCCTGGAGGACAGCTGCTTGGGAGAAGATGGCCTGCAGGGTAGTTTCTTCCATATCCAGGGATCACTGATGTGGTTCATACAGCTGCCGAACTGCCACGGGATCCTGTCCTAAATCCAAAACAGTGTCAGCTACTTTAAACAGAGGAGGAAAGCCATTACCGGGAAGGAAGGCTGTCCTGCAGCATCGTTATGTGCTGGCACAGGGACTCTGGGTATCGGCGCGAGAAGAAATCCTCTTTTTGATCCGTGGGGAGGGGTTCATCCGAGCTGAACAGGCAACAATGGGCTGTATCAGCTTTAAACTGTAACTAATTTTGCATATGAGTTTAAAAGCACCCAGGCAGGGAGGGCTGTGCTTTGGGTGCTCAGCAGAGAAGCTCGAGGGACAAGTAGCTCCAAAAGCAGTGTTCAGTACAGCATACAGAGTCCAAGAAAAACAACACGCTTGGCCACCAAGAAAACAACAGTTAAATTTGTCTTCAAACTGCAATGATTTGGAGCGGGATCCCTGCTAGGGGAAGCTGGTTCGTCACGGTTCAGAAGATTATTCAAAATGCATGAAATTTGCGTGGAATTTCCTTAATCTGCCTTTACAGAAAAATTCCTTTCCCACTTCCTGAGGGCAGGCCCATATTGTTGATGGCAACATCCTTTAACTGGGGGATATCATTTATTATAAAGGATCACGGGTCAAAGTATCTTAACCCAGATCAAGGGCAAGGTCTGTGGGGAATGCCTGGAGCCTTTAGTGATAACTCACAATAGAGGGCCAATTATATAGCAAGCAGTTGACACCAAACCCATGCCGTGATTGCAGATGGCAAGTGCACCTACTTGGGTCACGCCTTTTGTAATGGGAGAAATTGCTGTAGGTTAAATTTTTGAAATGGGTGACTACTGCCAGCAGGCTAATTATGCCCCTCCAGAGTGAAATCCGTGTTGCTTGAAACTTTTTTTGGTAGTTTAATCTTGATATCTTTACTGGGATTACAGAATGCTGAAGGGTCAAATTACTTGTCTCTGAACTCCCACTGAGAGGTCTGACTGCATCTGTGTACCAAACAGATCAAGTTTCTAGTTTCTCAGTATTGGTGTTGCACGCAATGCATTGAGGGTGTAAGATTGTATCATTGTAAACTACTGTTATTCACTCTTTGGATGCAGTTTCCTGATTTGTCAGCTGTTTCCAAAAGAAAAATGGGCATATAGGGAATCCCACAAAGTTAAGAAACAAAATTTAAAAATTAAGGGCTTTCTATAGATATATCACTGAATGCTTTTCTGTCCAAACTTTTTTGAGGCACTTTGCAAGTATCATTATAGTTGCAGAAAGTTTTCTATAAAACCAAGGACTCCTATTAATGCTGTTTTGCTGTTGGGAAGCTGAGGCACAGCTTGGTGACTTGACTTGGGATCGTAATAACGAGAGGCTTGCAGTGAAGCTCTAGGGTGGCAGACGGCACAAATAAAAGGGGGACAGTTTCACACAGTGTGTAGTCAGTTGGTTCCTGGCCAGTAAGCTGCGAGTGCTAAAGAGTTTAGAAGTTCAGGTGGCGACTGGGTAAATTTATGGAAGGGGAAATATGTCAAAAGTTGTTAAATCCTGAGACATGCCTCAGGCTCAGGACCTGAGGTGTGAAACTGCTGGTGGCTAGGGGGTGTACTGTGGAGGATCGCCCTGTGTGTCCTCAGTTCTTGTGGCCTTCCTTGGGTGACAGCCACCACTGGAGGTAGGGTCCCAAGAGTCTTGACTGGACCCCACGTGGTGCTCTGGGAGCACCAAATGTACCAGCCTCTTCAGAGTTGTAAAATCTACTTATTCCTCAGTTTTGGGAAGCCAAGCAAAAATGTGCATCCATGTTTCATTCCTGTTTTGTTTGTACTCTTTCTACACATCCACCTAGTTGGCCAAGTCAGGTGCTTTTGAATGCTGTCCTGGTGCACAAGGAGCTCTGCAGGGGAGTGGAGGCTGAGGGAGGTTAGTAATGTGTGTGATATCTATAGCTGCTCTAAGTACCAGGCTGTACTAGGAGGTACTCTAACCTCTCTCCATGTCATTAAGGCTTATCATTGCCACAGTGATTGGAAAAGGCTTTTTGCAAGGCTGAACTGTAAGCAATAAAACTTGCATTCTGATACAGGCATAGTGCACTTAGCTAATAAAAATAGCCTTGGTGTCAAAAGGTTTCAGTAGATGTGGCTAAAGATATTAGCAGTAGCCATGTTAGCCTTTCACTCCTCTGTAGACCCAGGATGAGGGGAGGTGATAAAAAAATGGGCTTTTTGTTTCCACTGGGAGTTCAAGTTGCAGAACTTCAGTTAGGATGCGGGGGGAGCGGTCCCAGTGTTTCCCGAAGCGGATCATGCTCGTACTCTTCCTGTCTGGCAGCCCAAATATATTCCTAGCCAGGATGGGTTCAGTCTTGGGCGTTTGAATGTGCATAGTAGAACTGCCCTTTCCAACATCCATAAATGGCTGTGGCTAGAGGGCCCGCCTGGCGGATAACACACCTGACATAGGTGAAGGGAGACGGGGCTCTGCCGTTCTCCCTGCCTCTGTTTGGCCTTGGCCGGGGCACTCGGGTCATCTGTCATTTAGAAGCTCAGGCTGATAGGAGAGGAATAACCACTGTGGTGGAAGGAAACTCTGTTTGTCATGTTGCAAAGTGTGCCGGGCTCCCTCAGATGGCGATGCTGGAGAGGAGGACGTATGCCATTGCTCTTTTGAATTGAGAGCTGCTTTTCAAAAGCCTGTATCTGCCATCCAACCCCTGCTTGAGCTCTATTAAGTCACTGTAACTGTTTGCAAAGTAAGGTAGGACTAGACATAAAGTGTAGCAAAACTAGACTTACAGCTAACAAATAAAGCCTTCCTTGGGACTAAATGCTGATTTAAAAAAAACCCAAACAAACAAAAACAAAACTGATGTAGTTGAAGGTGAATGGCAATTTGACAACAAAACATTATTTGGCAACTGAGCAATTAATGTTCCTTATTTGTCCAAATATTAACAGGTTCCTTTTATGTGGGTGCATACAGTCATTTGAGTCAGAGGAAATTGCTTTAACTGATCTACCTGCATTTCCCATTCGTATGTCAACCACACTGTGTTTGTCAGGAGAGGTGATAGCAGAGAGCCTGTTTTTAAGGGTGCCTGTGAATTGGATTATACTTGAAAGATCCCTCCTCTGCACACTAAAGCTGGGAGCTGTGGTCAAAACTGTTTAATAATAATTAGCACTTACATGTCCTGGCAAAGCTGTGTTTGGCAGCTCTTTTGGAATATGGATGTGGCTTGCGCAGATAGGATGCTAGATGAGGCAGAGTCAAAAGAAGATGAGAGAAGGATGCACCCTGACAAGTGGAGAAAAGCAAGTGGTCTGGAAAAGTGTTGTGCCCACAAACTCATTTGCTGACCAGCTGATGACTGAATCTCACAGAAAAGTGTGTGACTCATGAAATGTATCAGTGGCCTTTTGTAGCCATTGTGGTTGGATTAATAATTTAGAGGTATCCATGATGGCTTGTCTTCCCCTCCTTTCAAGTTATTACTTCCCTAACCCTCTTTCCTCCTCCTTTTCTCCCCTATCCAGCAAGTGAGCAGTGCAGGATCTGTAGTACTGACTGGTTTTTGGAGAAATACAACAGGGTCATGTGAATCCACCAGTGTGATTTAGACATGCCTTCACTCTGAGTAGTGCCTTGGACAAACGATGCAATGGCAGCGCAGGTTCATCGAGGCCTTTGGTCTCCTTCCTCTTCCTCAGCAGCCTCAGCTGCAGCTTTTGAGGTGTTGAACGTACCTGGCACGGACGGCCAAAGCCCTTGCTCACGAAATGTGGTTTCTATTTTGTTTTACCAATCTGTGACCCAGATTTCTTTTCCTTCTAAGCATAAGCAGGTGTGTTTGCCTACAAATTAAGAGTTGTGGAATAGGGGTTGGTAATGGGAAAATACTCATTCGCATCCTCGGATGAGAGATTTGCTGCTGTGGTTGTGCTCTGCATCCAAGGAAGCTCATGGCCGCTGTGCGCTGCCCAGTATCAGGTGCCGTGTCCTAAAGACACATCCAGTTCATGCTGATATTTGTCCTTGTCAGACTGAACGAGGGAAATTGGGTCTCAAACCGGAGGCCTGGAAATTGAATCTCTGTGAGAGCGCAGAGCGAGATACTGGGGGTGATATGACATGTGATGACGTGAGTGCAGAGATTAAGGGACTGCGGCTTCCTCAGCTGTCAATACAGCCCATTCACAAGCTTTAAAAATTCACTTATAACTTTCAGGGGGGTGGAAAAGTTCCTGTAAAATGGCTCTTAAATGAGTGTTACTGGCTCAGAAGACGAGTGCTTGTGTAAACCGTATTTGAGTTATAAAACATAACAGCTAGAGGCACGCAAGGCAAATGTCAGCTTATCGTAACTGCTCCGTAAACAGAAATCATCACATAATCTTTTGTCTCGCTGATCACATCCAGGTGACAGCCCAGGAAGCTTATTAGCAAATGCCAACACGCCTACACCATGAGGGTGAGTTAAGTGCCTGGGTTAAAACCCCACAAGGGGAGTACAGTAACCTCAGCAGGATAACAGTCATGAGTCACTTGAAGTCAAAGAACTTCTAAGTGATTTTTCTCATGGGAAAAACTCAGATCTAACATCACCTGGTTTGAAAACCTGGCCTTTTTTTTTTAATTCCTTATAGAAAATATCATGCATGATAAAAGTGGAGCACACAAAGAGGATGCATCTTAGTCCTGTGGCTACTTTCAGATAAGAGTTTAAGTGTTTTATATCTGTATCACTCTGGATGGGTATACTACAATCTCAGTTTTGCAGTGGGATGTGGGAAAGATAAATTATAGAAATAACCAGAGCTCAACAGATACCAGAGTCAGGAGTAGAACTCAGGAATTATAGCACATACTTCAAAGTAAAATGCATGTACTAATAGCCTGATAGCAGTACCCATTTCAAAGTTGGAAGTGTGTTGTCAGTAAAACATAGTGCTCACAGATGTTTTGATCTGCCAGTACTGTGTTTCTGAAGAACTTAATATGCCCACTTTTGCTGTTGCCCTAGTTCAGCGGTCCAATAAAATGTAGCTGGATCTCCACCTACCCCAATTTTGGTATTCTGAAACAAGAGTACACAGGCATGCTGAAATGGCGCAATGAGACTTAGTTCCTCAAAGCAAATCAAAGGTCTTCCCCACTGCTCTCCTACTGGGACGTCTGGCTGGTTTTCCTGTCCTGTGTGGTGCTACAGGTATTGCTGCCTTGCAGTTGGTGATTTTTTTTATGCCAGCAGAGCACTGGAAACGAGAGGAAAAGTCCAATCTTATGCCATATCTGTTGTGCAGTGGCTTTCCATATCAAAAACAGTGCAAGCACTGCTTTCAGCAGAGAGTGACAGTGGATGAATAAATAAAACCCTAAATGATACCTGAAGCTGTTTGCCGTAGGAGGCTTCTCCTCTTGCAACTCTCCCAGGTCGGATACTTTCAGTATGCATCGCTTGGACAGTGATTGGAGTGGGGGGAAACTATTCCTTATTCTCGCCACTGAGAGCAAACAGCAATAGAGGGACAGGCTGCAGAACCTGCCAATTTGGGAGTTAAACATTTTTTTGTTTGTTTAAGTGAGGATTTTGCTGTCAGTACCAGATAGCTTGAAAATAATAAAGTAATACATTAGCAATGAATTAATAAAACCATCCCAAGCTATGCAAAATATTAGGAAGCCAGGGACCTGATTCAGAGCCCCTTGTGTCACTAAAAATATTCCTGCTGTCACAAAACTCTTGGTGTTACATTTTGAAGTCATTTGTTTTTGCACCTGCTTTAAAATTAGACATCCTTAAATAAGAGAGCCTCTCCGAAATTGCTATTGTCTACCCAAGAAAATGGCGATCGTTCATGTTCTGATTTGTTGGGGGGGGGGGTCTACATGCTTTTTTTACATGTTAATCATTAGATTGCCTCAGTGCTGAATGGCCTTTGCTTTGTTTGAGCTTAGCTTAAACCTGTGCTTCAGCCCCCAAAAGTGTCACTTTTAACCTGAGAGAAGGGGTTTGCACTGGTCGTATTAAATAGCAAAATGCACGTAAATGAAACCAGCACAGCTTTTGCATGTTCATCTGGCTCAAGTGATCTGCTTCCCTTCCCAGCATTACGGGAGACATCGACAGCCTGAATTAATATGTGGAGTGATGCAGGATATTTGAACTCCTGTCAGTTATCTCACTCTGCTTTTTCCCAGCAGTAAAATGGATTTGTTCTGAAAACTGAAGAAGAAAGAAATAAGCTTGGCAGATGTAGCCAGTTTATGATTTATTCTGAATTTGTAGCCTGATCCAAATGCCATTGAAGTCTACAGAAATCTTTTGGGGGATTTCAAAAGGAATCTCGTCAGGCTCTTGATTAATATGCTGGGGAGCAGTGTGTGTGCATTTGGGGCCAAGGGAGTCTTGCACATCTCAGGGTTATTTTTTTGTTTTTTTGCTTTCTTTTTGAAGAGTTTGTATTCTCTGTGTCCATCCTTTCATGCAAATCTCTGTGTTCCCTGAACCATATGTATCTGGATTAAAAGGTAATATGAGAAGTGCTAGAAAAAGCTGGAGCCAAGTTTCGTTTTATTGCAGGAAGGCCTTGAAGTGATGTGGAGGGGCACAGCGCATCTGATGTTATGAGCTGTGGGAACATTATTTAGTGGTTGCAACAGAGATGGGTTTTTTGTCTGCCCTGCGTACACCGCCTGCCTATTAGCCTCGTGTCCAAGCTCTTTCAACACGTGCTTGTGCTCGTGTGCCTGCTCTGAGCAAATTTAGGGGCACAATTGAAAGGCGGGACGAAGGAAGAGAGAAGACTTAAACCGCATGATCTCCTTGCATGAGGCCCCAGTGCTGCTCGCCATGTCCCCTCTCGGGCGCACGCGGGGCAGGTCAGTCTCGTGTGCTCTGGTGAGCTGCCAGGTCAGAGTTTCATGAGGCCATGGAAGTGGGTGACCTTAATCGAGGTAATTAACCCTGCTGAAGCATCTGGAAGTAGAGGTGAGCAAAAACTGCAGCAGAATTTAGCATGCAAGATCCTTTAATTTTACGGTTATTTGCAGTGTTTCCTAGATTGCAAAGTTTCCAGATTTTTCTAGGATGGGAAGGGTCACTGTGTTATGTATAAAAACAAAATAGACTTTGCATCTTGATTTGTTCCTAACCTTATTGTTGTGGGATAGGATCAGTTGTCTCTCAGGGGTAGTTTTAATTAATGTTTGCAAAACATTTTGTAGTTCTTGGGAGAAATGCATCACAGAACTGCAGAGTGCTATTACTAGAGCTATTTATTAGATTCTAGCCCATACCTAAAACCTCCTGTTTGTAATTGTCTGCAATCATGTTTCAGTGCAAGTTGTGAGCTTTCAAAATCCTTTGGAAAAGCTTGTCTTTTAAAATCTTCCCCCCCCCCCCCCAAAGTGGGAGGGAATCACAGATGATCTTTCACATGATTCTTCTAACACCCAGTCATTCATCAGCAGAGACTTAAAGATAATAAACTTTTTGTTTAAGGCAATTACTTAATCTCGACAAACTCCTGTGTTAAGCAGGGCTGTTAACTGAGCGGGCCATAAATCAGCGTGTTGCCAGGTGGGTGAGTATTCTGAACTGCAATCGCTCTTCAGGACCTTCCCAAGACCCCTTCCAGTCGTAAGCACCCTAATTACACAAGCAGCATGCTAACAACAAGCACTTTGCATGAGCTGCCCGGAGAACGTGCTGCAAACTGCACTGGGACCATTTTTAACACCAGTCAGAACATTTTCATACCAAGGCAGGATGATACATGGGAGTTATTAGCCAGCACCAAAACCGCAGCTGGGTAAAACTGATAACTTCCTCACCCCTCTCCCAGTAAGACTGTGTTCGCTGAAAAGTGGCAAGCTGCCTTTCACTTGGGTGAAAATTGGCGCATGCAGTGTCCTGTCACTCTTTATGGACTGGGAGCGCTTTTGATGTCCTGAAATATAAAAGCTCCCAAAACTCCTCTTTGAAGGCTACTGAGGTGCTTATTGCCTGGGAATAGGTGCGAGCAAAATTCCCGGCCCCATAATTGTATCATGACTCTTAATAAAAAACATACTATTTCACTTCCATTTCCAGAAAGAAGTTTGATCAAAATGCATTGTATGGGGGTTTTCCAAACTCTATTTGTTCAATTTACAAATAATATAAATAGACCTTTCATATGGAGGAAGGTTTTTCAAGCCTTTGCCTATAGAAACAGTTTGATTTCAGTTTATTTTAGTGCCTGGAGGAGCAGATGCATAAAGAAAGCAAACTCACTTCTGTGGTTTGGATTGGAGAGGCTAGAAATGCCAGCGTGGCACTTGAAGCACAACCTTGTCCTGGAAGAGTGAGAAAGTCTTTGTAGCATGAGCGGGTAGGGGTGTCCTCGTGATGGTAGCAGGCAGCTCTGTGGTGGGAGAGACCGTTCAGGTAGGCCTTTGCTTAGGGTGGGCTGGTGTGCTCTTTCTTGTGGGCACTTGCACCTGTGCTTTCATGAGATTTAAGCATGTCCTTCAGAGTTTTCTTCTGCAAAGCTGCTTTCCAGCTCCTGCAAGTTACCTTGTGCCAACAGCTGCTGTTGTGCTGCCGTATGGATTCTGGGATATGTATTTAGTTTGCAAAGGCCAAGTCAGTGCAACTACTCTAAGCACAGTTTGACCAACCTATGCATAAGCAGCTGTGCCCTCTCCCAGGCAAGCATCTGGGAGGCTGTGCTATGAGGTAGTCCACGAAGCTCCTCCATCTGAACACCAGCCTTTGGGAAGGGTGGTAAGTTGTTTTTCACTGGGATGTGTTCTTCACACATACAGCCACACAAACAGCCTGGCTGCTGTAATGGAGAGAGTGGCTTAGAGCAAGGACGAGTGGCCGGAGAGGTCAGGACTGCTGCTTTCAATGGCAGCCAGGGCCCGTGCTGGCCAGAAGAGTTTGCTGAACTGCAGCCGAAGGGTGTTCGTTGCTTGCTCTTGCACCAGCGATCTTGTGCTAAACTGGTTCTGGGAGTAGATCCAGCTGAAAACCCATGTGATAAAAATATTAGGTGATTAGTTTTCAACTGGATGAACAATCTGAGCTGCCTGGGTGTATGATTGTGAGTGCTGGTGCCACCTCAGGGGAGGAGTGTGAATGCGTGGCTGGGGACGTGAGGCAGGGTGGATCTGAATGCCAAAAGCCATCCCCATCTGTAGACCTGCTCCTGAGGCTGTAGCTTGGGATGATGCTCAGGAATAGCCTTTTGTTTGCATGAGTAGAAGGTGTGTGGTCAGGGCTCTGCTAGATTTGCTATAGGAGGAGAAGTGTCATGCAGGGAGCGCTGTGTCATAGCTAATGCTCTCTACCTCCTTCTTTTGCCAGTTTTGCCCTTTGGTTCTTGAGCAGCCTGATTGTCTCCAGTCCATGACTGCTAAACTTCCCCTTCCCTCCACATCTAATTGTGGAGACCCTGGGTCTGGTCATGTGGGATGCAGTTGAAGGCATTTGTGTCCTCTGGTGCCTCCTGGTTATAAAGGGCAATTAATGGTATGTCCCATAATGCCTCCACGTAATGGCAAGTTACAGTTTATCCTTGTTTTATAGACGAGCTGAAGCAGTTGCACTTTGAGAAGCGAGGAAAGGTTTGCCCAGATTTAAAAATCAAGCTCTGGGAGCGGATGAGCTGGTTGTGGTGTAGCGCAGTATGCTGGCATTCACCTGCCTGTGATGAACTTGCACTCGGCTCTCTGCTCCCCTGCAGAGCAGCCTTGAATGAGAGACAGGATCTCTGTCAGGACCTCATTTGCATGTGCATTAAATGCAGTTCTCTTTTCTTGGGGTACCAAGAAAAAGAAATGCCTTGAGGATGGTGCGCACCTCCCCGCACCCTGGTAGCAGGGACCTTGGGAGATTGGACCGGGGCCATCTAGGAATGCTCAAGACACTTAGCGGTTGGCTGAGGTTCGCACAGTCCCTGTTCACAACCGCTTTCAAGGGATGCAGCTCCCACTGTGAAATGAGCTTTAACATGAAATACACAGGGGAAAATGCTGCTAGAAGAATTTGCCATTCATTGGCTCAGTCCCAAAGCAGTCAATGGCAAATCTCCTTGGCCCGGTTTTTTGGAAACTGCTGCATCAGCTGGAGTTGCAAGTGGTTAGCGAGTCTGAAATTCAGGCTGCTGCTGGCTTCCAAGGAAGCAGGATGATGCTTCATAAAAACTCAGAAAAATTTTTCCCCTAAACCTGTAGGAACGTTTTCCTCCTTAAACCTAGCAATCTGGAGGAATCTGCATTCTTGTGTGGATGTTTTTGACATGCTGATTTTTCTCCTACTGCCTTTAACTGTAACACACTTAAAACCTCATCCAGGCAGGCACAAGTTTACCCACCATCTGGTCTGCCCCCACCTCCCTCCCTGCTCCTTAAGCTCCGGGATTTCTTGCTAGCTGGTTGGGATTTTTTCTCCCCCCCGCCCCTTTTTTCCATTCTCTTGCAGCAGCTGTTGGGAGAACAAGCCCCAAGATCCATCTGGCCCTTCAAGCTTATCGGCCTGTGTGTTTTCTTGACAAAGCTGCACTGGCTTCGCTTTAATACAACAGTTACATTATATAACAGCAGCGTACTAGAAAAGCAAACTTCCTTCTCTTTGATTGAGCTGCCTTTCTCCCTTTAGAATTGCAGCCACAGTCGAACCACAATGTAGCCTCAGATCTGAGTCAGTCTAGAGGGCTTCTTTTTTTCTTTTTTCTTTTTTCCTCCCCTCTCCTCTGCTTTCTGGAGGAGTTGGCACAGTCCTGTGTTATTAGGACATAAGCCAGCTTGTTCTAGTGGAATTTCCTGTCTGATTTTAATTTCCCCCTCATTTTTTTTTTCCCCCCCTCAAAGTGAGACAGAAAAGCTTTTTAATTGCACTGCCGTAGGTTGGCCTTTCGGGATATTATTATTCTTATTAAGTACTTCCTGTTGGGATGCAGCACACAAGTAGAAGTAACAAGGCGCTCGGTGCCGTCAGGGCTTGTGGCCTCATTGTTTGTTAATAACTGTCAGATTGGCAGCGTCCTCGAAATACGTTTTGGTGTGACAGCCTGGCAATTAAGTGATTTTTTTCAAGACTCTCCATGTTTGCAGCTCAGGACCTGTGGAATTAATAAGCTGCATCAGGCAGTTTGGTTTTGTTTTCTGCTGTTCAGAAATTGCAACTCTCCACTTGCTGAAGGCAAAGTTGGGGGCAGCAGAAGTTTTTGTCCTGGAAAAAGACATCAGGTCCTGCCACCAGGTGTGATGGGGCGTGTTGGCCGGCAGCAGCACCACCCGGCCGGCAGATTTGCCTCCCGTTGTCCAGCCCCATCCTAACCTCTGCGGCTTATGTCCTATGTCGACTGAAGCATTTAAGCAGACTCATCCCTTGGCATTGCGCCTGACTGTGCTCCAGCAATGAACACGTTTGGCCCAAGATGCTTGTTGTGATCGAAGCCGAGGGCCTCGACAGCAACACTTTGTGCTGCGGCTCAGACTGAGGCTTTGGTGACTTTGCCAGCAGCTGCCTAGAAGTGGAGCAGGTTGCCATGCGCAGTTGCTACGCTGATGTTTTAAATTTCGTTTTGTCCCAGAGAAGAACTCAAGGCTCACTTAGGAGAAAAAGGCTATTTTTTTCCTAAATTTGCCAGGAAGTGAAAGTTGTCAGCAACGTGTTTCAGGCACTTCCCGTGTTGGCAAATATTGTTGCAATAAAGTCAGTGTTTTGAGTTCATCACTTCCATATTCTTCTTATATTCTAAAATATAATAGGTCCTAAACCATTTTGATCTTTCTGGGGCTGTTTTTGACAGTATCTGTAAGTTCCTCTAAAATGTTTTTTCACTTTTGAAAACTGTTGTACTTAGCCTTGTGCCAACTCAAACTATTTGGGACTTAGGGCCAGTAGCAGCAGTGCTGCTAAAGAGACTTTTCTAATTATTGTGCTTCAGGAAACCATCGAAGCTTAGGTATTCAGGTGAATCTCAGGCAACCCTCTGCAGGACTGCCTCATACTCGCTGGGGTCCCCATGGCAGAACCTGGCTGTTCTCCTGGCTGGAAACTTATTCTTTCATGTTATTTATCCTTCCCAGATGTATAAAAATAATGATTTGTCCCCTTAAGGCAACCATATAGCAGTAACCAGAAGACCCCAGGACTGTGGTAAAATAATAAATAATGCATCGCCTTTATTCAGACTCCCACCTGAGTGTCTCAAAGTACTTTCGTAGACTTGAATAAATTCATCTGCACAATCCTGTTTTGAAGCTGTTGAAAATTTTGGGTACAACCTGTTTTACAGGAGCAAAAATAGATCTTTCAGTGTGAGTTTTCTGCATACTTCAGAAAATGCCTGTTTTCTCACCAAGAAAAGTGCCTGAAAGCCTACGCTTTTAGTGAAACCTGAATTCCGGTGCAAAGCCAGCTGACATGCGGGAGCGCGTTGCAGGAGTTTCCTGGCGTCCTTGTCCCCCCCGCTGGCAGCAGCCAGGTTCCCCCTTGCCGGCGGTGCCCGGCCGAGACTGAAAGCCCCGGCGGCAGGATTTCAGAGCAGCAGAGGTATTTCAGGGTTTGAGTCCTTAATGAAAAGGCTACATTTTCTGTAGAAAATGTCAATGAACTTCTACATTTTTAATCTAAATTTTCCATGTGGAAAGAAAGACCATTCTTAGCCTCACTGTAATTGTTGTAACTCTTTTGCCCAGGAAAACAGACAGTTTTAATGCCCTTAACGAAGGTCACATGGCACACCAGAGTGAGCTGAGGAGAGGTGCCACGAGCTTTAAGATGGGTTAGACGTTGAGATGAATGAGAATATAGAGATGAACAAGGACCTGAGTTTGTGTAAGCATGCTGCTTTTTTCTTGGGGTGGAGAAGAAATGTACGGGCAGTTCCTCCAGCGCTGTTTTCCCCAGCTGACTGAAGCCCTCACCATTGGGATGGTGCAGGACGCGCTCTCTTATTCCGCTTGCTGTGTGTCTGGCAGCGTCCTGCGACCTGGTGGTGGTTAGGTGGAGATCGAACATGTTCATCTGCAATGTCTGATGGCTTTTTTTAAAGCGTGAGTCCAGGAACATACTTTATTATGCATAAAGCAAGAACCCCATCTGCATTGACTCCCAAAGCCTGTGTCATTGCAGGGAGCTTAGCTATGTGGTCTCTTTGGCTGGAAGAGAAGCGAACAGGTTTCAGGGCTTTAAAATGTGCTATGCTTGGGTTGAATCTGTAGAGAGGTGCATTTTTGGGGTTCTAGCAATTTTGTTGGAGAAGTGGTAAGCTGAGAGGCAAGTGTTCTTGATTTCGTTTTCTGCTCCTCATTGTACCTCAGTTTCTCCAAGTGTGAAGCTGCTCTGACTCTGTGTTGCAGTTGCTTCTCAGTGTTGGTTCTATAATGCTTGTTTTGAGGCTTCTTTGTTATTTTTTTATAGCTGAAGAATGGCAAGGTATTTTTGATTATTTCTTGCTTACTCTTGACACATCTGCATCCTGGTAGACTCCTCCTCCCTTCTCCTACTGCCCACACTCCCACAAGATGTTTATCCTTACCTGAGCTATTTGTCCTACAGAAGCTCCCGTTGTATTCTTTATCGCAACTGCTCACTTGAACGGAAAGGTCAGTTTGCTGCACCCAATCCACAGTGATACTAAGCACCTTACCTTCTCCAGCATCCTGACAAGCGTTGTCCAAATAAAATGGCTTTCTACATCAGGACTCCCCATCTTTCTTCATTGTGCTTGTTAGAAGAAGGGAGAACTGGTTGTTGCCATGGAGCAAAGCTGGTTGAACGTCTTTCAAGAAACCGTGTGCTCCTCAGGACAGGAGAAGGGTTTCCCTCAGGTGAGCTGGTGGGATCCTGCCTCATGTACGTCTTTGCTATAATGTTCATAGCAGGCCAGAATGAATCTTTTCCCAGTTAGTAATTATTATCTTAATTATTTTATCCATGAAGTTCCTCTCTTGTCAAAGCCACTGAGCAGCTAATAAAACAACTTAACAATTAACCAATAATAATTGAAGTATGTTGTGTGAAAACCAAACCAAGTGCTAGCAAACCAAACAAAAGCAGAGCACGCACACTGCAGTTGTGTTTATAGTAGTCTGCTGGAATCATTATACACGTTGATACAATAATACTGAGCACTTAATTACCACATCATTTCTGAAGTGCTGTATAAACATTAACCAAACCTCCGAGGTAGGGAGGTATTATTATCCCCATTTTAAAATGGGGAAATTCTGACGCACCTAGTTTTAGTCAATAATTTAGTGTCATGAAGTCAGGCAGCTGGTGGAGCTGGAGCTGGAGATTGCAGCTTCATGTCCGGTCCACCAACCTGCAGAGGGTTTTTGGAGGCAGAAAAGCTGTTGCTGCAGCACCTAGAACAGCTTTGCCTGAAATGTGCCATGCTACGGTTCAGAGAGGACAGTTATTCCTTGAGACACATGTTCATCTCTATGCTTAAAAGATATGCAGATTGGTGTAATTAGCAACCACGTAATTACCTCTTTCTGAGGTAAGCGTGCATTGACATTAAAGTTGAGTATTTGAATGGGGGCTTGATGGGGGCTAAGAGGCAGCTACCGTATGTTTCTGTTCCCCCCCCTTCCTCCCTATATTGATTTGAATGATAGTTCTGGGAATGGCTTTCCCTGCAAAGCAGTTAATGTTGTGTGTGGTAATACATGACTTCATCAGAGGAGAATCCCACAGGCGTACCAGTGTGATCTGCTCTGTCATGTTTCTGTGACCCAATTTTCCCCGTTCTTTGTCTCGGACCTTCCCTGACCCCAGCCCTATTATCTCTTCCAATAATTCACCCGGGCCATTATTAATGGTGCATTAACTTTGGCTGTGCTTTCAGTAAAGATGTTTTTCTTGTGCTCATTCATTCGCTCAACTCACTTAAACAGCGAGATCATTATTCCGGGGACGTCACATAAACACAAAAACATCTCCCTCGCCGATACCTACAACCCCGAAGCGCTGGGCGACAGGGGCAGGGTTGCAGCTCCAACACTGAAAGGCCAAGGAAAAAACATCAGAGGGAGGCAAGTAGCCACACACGCACTCATTCATCCAGGGCCAGGTTCGACTTCCCTTCCCACACAGCACGCACGTTCCAGCTGCGCCGGCACGGGCGTAAGCCCGGGAGCAGAGCGCTGCACCAGTGCCCACGTGACTTGCTCCGAAGCGAGTCCTGCTGAGCTCGGGGGGACTCCGCGCTGCCTAATGTGAGGGGAGTCGCTACGCAAAGGCTTTGGAGCAAAGCCTGATTCATTATTCGCTGTTTCAAAACAAACCTGAAATTTGCTGTCTTGGAGTCAGTGGGGGCCAAAATGTGTCATTTTAAAATATACAGTGTGGATAACAAACAGGGACTTCAAAAAGCATAATAACAAAATGAATGTTGTCTCTGATTTAATTCTCACTTGATGCTGTAGGCTTCTTTTGCTGAAGGGCACTTCGTGTTTGTTGTAGCTGTAGCCTTGCCTTTGAGTAGAGACTGAAATTTCCGCATCTAGGAGAAAATGTGGACAGTAAGAAGGATCTTTGCTCTAGAGATGGGAAAACTCGCAAGTGCATCTTCTGATGACTTAGAGTTTTATATGTAGTGTCTAGCATGGGTAGTGGTTACTTTGCTATTATCCTTTTCAAAGGAGATGAACCTGAAAAAAAAAGCACCAAGTGTTGCAAACTGCATTGTTGCACTAAATGGCATCTCTGCCATCTCTGGTAATACAGACCTGGCTCACAGAAATACAGCATTAATGCTGTGTAAGCACTAGGAGATGCTTACCACCATCTTCTGGGACATCCCCCTTTTCATTTTCTCTGGGTCAACTGTTTGTGCAAAGTTGCTAGTGCCACCTTGGTGACAGGATTGTGTGAGCTGTTGTCTGGAGAAGTTTTTCTCCTGCTAATCCAAATCAGTCCAATACCCTTGGACTCTGAAGCCTTTCAGAGATAAAGTTGCAGTTTCTGCCTGCTGTGGTTGAAGGCCACAGGCTGAGGTGTCTCAGCTTCGCTGTCTCTGGAAGCTGCTACTTGTTTGACCATGTAGACTTGGGCAAGTTATTTTACTTAACCCCGTTTCAGTCCCCCATAAGTAAAAAGGGATGTGTATCAAATGGGTATAAATGCTTCTCTTCCTAAGGTGAGGTGAAGCTTAAATAGTCTTTGCAAGGCAATTTGTGATCCCTTTATGAAAGGGATCATGTGTTATAGGAGACATAGGAAATCAAGCCAAAAGGGATCTCAGGAAATCATTATTTGTTTTTCCTCTTTTATAAAAATGAAATGTGTCTGGAAAAAAGTGTTACAAGTACTGAATTATTCAGGTAGAAATCTTCCTCTTTTTTTTTCCTTAACAAGTAGCTTTTCTGTTGATTGCAAAAAGACTGTGCTCCATTCCTGACACGGCAAAGCATCCCACTCGGAGCCGGGACGACTTGCTTCTGGGGGAGATTTATTCAGAGGGGCGTCCGCAGGAAAAACACGTTCTTGGAGCCCATCTCCTGGCCTGCGCAGCGTGCATGTGGTTTAGATAAACCGGTGGGATTCCCGGGGCATATCGGATGGCACGGAGCATGCCTGCTGCGCTCCTCGTGGTGTTTTCCTATCCCCGCTCTTGCTGCGGCCCTGACCTCTGGGGTTACTACGCCAGAGCTCCGAGGGGGTAACATAAAACGTCCTTTAAATGCCTGTCGGTTTTGGAAAGCTGATAACAGGCGCAGTAGTTCGGATTTTCCCCTGTCTGTTGCCGTTCCTACCATCGGGGGCCACTGTCTGTTTCCAGTTACGTGGATTCATTCAAGCCCCTCGGAGAAAGAAGGGCTTTCAAAATGTTTTTTGTCAAAGCAGGCTGCAAAGTGTAACAATTCAGTGGTGTGGGGTCCCATTGCTTTAAAAGGAAGGAGAAAAAAAAGAAGAAAAAGAATCACGCATGCAGGCTGAAGTATTTGGAATAGAAAAAGATTACTTGACCCTTCGTAATTCTCCTTTTTGGGCTCAAAAAGAGTTGCTGCTGTGGGTGATGTCAAAACGGCTCCTTTGCTCGCTGTACAAACCAATACATGTGGTGTATGTTTCTCTTGAAGCACAGGCTTATCTGCGGAGATAATCAAAAGCCTGCATCATCCTCAAAAAATGCCTGTTTCTGATGCCTCCCTCCCCGATTCCTGGGATTTTCGGCAAAGGGACATCCCCTTTAAACTTGCATTTCTGCTTCATATCTTTTCTCTTTGAAGCCAGAGGGTTGGCTGGTCTCTGAATAGAAGAGGATGAGAATATAGCAGTGGGAGGTCCGTGTCTTGCTAATAAACCTTGGCCAGAAAATCAGCTCTGACAAGTGGGGACAGGTAGCAGCATCTTTTTCCTTATCAGCCCGTGCGGCGCGGCAGACGCATTCCTGTAGGAGTAGCGGTTGGGTGCAAGGTGGGGCTCCCATCTGTGGGTTTCTAATGTACCGTCGTACTTTACCTCAGGAGCTGCGTGCCATAAACTTAATGAAGAGCGATGTTATTTCTGTACAAAACACTCTGGGGTTTTTTTCCCTTGTCCCTGCCCATTTGATACTGCTTTGATTTGTTCTTCAGTTTTCTCTTCCTTCCGCGGGCGCCAGAGAAAATGTTGACAGGACTTTTGAGGACCCTGTTTTGTGCTTTCGCGGTTCACTGGGTTGTGCCTAATGGCTGGGCATGGCTAAACCTTCTCCTGGGGAGAAACTTTCCCCAGGCCTGCTGCTAAAAACTTCTTCCACCTGTGTATAGTAATCATCACTAACACTAATTAGGCAGGTTTGGGGTTAAATCTGCAAAGATTGCTTGGGTTTGGTAAATCCTCTGCCACCGCAAAGCAGATAATGCTAAACAAGAGATTGCCTTGATTAGATTAAAGTTGGCAAATTCATTGCCCTAATCATCATATTGCCCTTCCCATGGCTATTCAGAAATAGATCACCATGACTTACTTGAAGTAATTGAATATAATTGTCTTTTTAAATCGTATGTGTGAAACATCCATCTTTGTTAATGGCGTGTGTTGCTGTTCTGCTGCCAGCTCGCTGCTCTCTTCAGCAGGGGTGGGAACAAGAAGCAGAGCAGGGCTGACGTTTATGAATTGGTAGTTGATTGCCTATAAAACCATTCATTATTTCTGACCAAGCACCTGGCAGAGAATAAAAAGGAGCGACACTAACAATCGTAGCCGGTAGGTTTGGCTGATGCTCCAAGGAAGGGAAGCCCTAAAGTGGAACGTGTCAAAGGGAAGTCACCAAAAATAATCATTTCCTTTGCCCTCGGCTGGAATAAAACACAGCACGTGGCTGTGTTGGGAAAAGACAACCAGAGAGTGAAACAGGAGCCAAATAAAAGTGAAATTGCTGACTCCCCCACTGTCCAAATAGGTTGAAATGCTAAACCAACCCAACCATGTGAGTGGGAGGGAGGAAACGCATGGAAATTTTTCTCCCATTAATAATCAGAGGTGTGAGGAGGGAGGAATTCTTTTCAGATGTTTGTTTTTATGCTGACAGCTAGCTAGGAAAGGAGGCCAAGCAACAAACCCTCCATGTCTTATTTTTCCCAGCTCTCCAGAGTGACAGGGAAGGACTCGTCTTCTTCCCCACACACACACAAAAAAATTACAGCTATTACCTTGAGATTCAATCATTTAGTAATTGGCAGTTACAAAGTAAGACATACTGGGCCTGGTTTTTAAGAGACCTTGGCATTTGACCTCTCGTTCTCAATGGTTTTGTCTGTACTAGTGAACCAGACTGGTCCAGGGAATGGGCCCAAGCGTTACCATATGGCTGCCCGTACTGTTCAGACATTTCCACGACGCCCAGCACAGTTTCGGCCCACGTCAGCCAGCGCTTTCCTGCGATCTGGGGGTTAACCTAGCCCTGGATCCGCTCGCTGTAGGCAGGGTGACCACCCTGATTTGGGAGGCTGTGAAAGTTTTCCTATAGGGCTGTGCAGGTTGGACCGGGGGCCGCAGAAGGGTCCCTGCTCCTCCGTATTTATCCGTATAGCATAAATACAGGGGCTGAACACTGCAGAAAGTCTAGCACAGGGGCTCATGCTAGCAGGGATGTTTCTGTCGCCTGGCACGGAGAAGGCTGTGCAGAGACGGTTTGATTTTGTGACCGTGCTTGGTGCACAGCGATATAAAATCCTGGCCCTTGGATAAGTCCCATGCGGAGAAAGGATACCCTTGGCCTGCAGAAGGTCCCACATGCCTTTGGGGGGGGGGGTGAGTCCTCCTTGCCCCCCTCTCTCCAGTCCCCACGGCAGCTGGGGCTTGCGGCCTTAGCATGCGGCCAAGGGACAACAGTGTCCCCGGGGGTGGGCAGCGTCCCTTGGTGTCTGCCAGCCCGGCCAGCAGTTTGGGCCGAGCATGGTTTGGGGAGGACAGAGGCTGTATGGCGCACCGTGGGTTGGAGATGGGATGTGACTTTTTGGTGCTGGCTGAACTGTGCTGCATTTCTGACCTGGAAAAACACCGACTGCCTCTTAAAATGAAGCCTCCTTACAAGTGTCTTTATGTAACAGATCATCCCTACGCCGTACGATTAAAGGGTGAATCGTTCTCCCGCCAAAGCAAATCCTGAAGGACGCAAGTTTATTCTCTCTCAGGGCTCCTTCGGGGGGAGGCGGGGAGGATCAGACGGGGGAAGCGGTTAACAGGGTCCCTACTGTGTCCTGGCATTAGGCGGGCTGCAAAAATGCTCCCAGTGTGTCAGGTTGCGCGCGGTGCCAGCCCTGCGCTGCAGCACGCAGAGCGAGTCTGCTGTGGAGCCTTAAATACTTCCCAGCCCGACTACCTCAGCTTAACGCCTTTCAGCCGAGTTGGCAGGAGGGTTGTTTTTGTGTAGTCTCTCACCTCTCCCGGCAGCCGGGCTGACTCGCTTGTGCTGCGCTGCGCTCGGGGACGGCACGTTGCGATGGGAGCAGGAGCCTCGGATCCTCTTGCTGATATGCTGGGAAAGAAGCATTTGGGGATTTTGTGCAGGTTTTCCACGGTGGACCCAAAAGGAGCCCAGCCTCGCTCGCCGGAGTCAGCGTAGCTCTGCTGCAGCTGGAGTTGCCGATGCGAAAGCCTGAATTTTAAGTCTTTTGTAGAAAAAAAGAGTTTGGCGCTATTGGAGTTTGCTTAACATCAGCGAATGACTTGGCCCAAGCCTTGACACTTTTGGATGGTGCTTTTCCCCCTTTACAGAGAGATGCTACCTGTCGTGGAGGCAAGTTACAGAGAAATACTGAATGCAGACTGGGTTTTGAAATGCTCTCTTGGGGGGTTGGTTTTGGTTTTAATCTCCAGTTATACAGAAGGGCCTCTGCAAGAAGCCAGAGAGGGAATAGGAAGACTTGGGACAGTATTAGGCAATTTTTAATCAAGAATTTCCAACTGTTTGTAAAGATAGAACAAAACCAGCCTTTTATCTTTAAAACCAATCCCTGATACAAATCTAGAGATCAGCGTTATTATAGATGAGGTGAGCCCTATCAGAGGGCTATTGTGGTATCATTATTGAGGCTCTGCTAATTGTATTTCTTTAGCTTCTGTAGTTTTTGAACAAAAGGCTCAGGCGGCCAGGCAGAATTGCTGGGGGTGGTGTGGAGAAATAACCTGATGAATTTTCCATCAGCTCGACTCGCTCAAGTATTCTCGCTGTAACTTTTGGGGTCAATAATAAATATTAAAACCTGTAGATTTAATAAGTCAATGTAGGTGTTCTCTGCCTTTTGAGACCACTTTATCTTTCCATCAAAGATGAAACAAGTTTCTCAAATGAATAAAAAATAGGGCCTCAAGTGATTACAAGTGAGAGCAATTTGGGCTCCTTTCTCAGAACCTGGCAGTAGGCATTTTTGAGCCACTTCTGACTGCCTACACAGTTTGCATTAGTGCTGCTCTCGCTGTAATATTTTTAGGTAAATATTTCCAGCCTGTGTGTACAGACCTTCAAGAAAGGTGTTTGCTGCCACACCAAGCATGAGGGACAGTGCAGGTCTGGATCCTGCCAGGCTCTGTTGAGTCTGATTTGCGTTGCAAGTCTAGTTTTCCTTGGTGCTTCCTATAATCTCCTCGAGTTCAAAGAGCGCTTAGCTGCTTGTCTTTGTCAAAAACCCTGTTGGAGATCTTTTATGTCAAAGATGTAGGATTTCTCCGCATGACTTTGATTATTTATTCATTCCACTTCTCTGGTGTATGATAGCGCTGATATCATGAAGACCCCTTGTCTTGCACTGCTCTTGCTCTGAAATTCATGGAGATTTAGTGCCTTTGAAATTGTTTTAAAAGGAAAGGAAAAGTTTTTGAAGTCCCTTTTTTTTTTCTTCTTCTTTTTCTATTCCCCTCAACAGTTCCGCAGCACATTTTTCCGGCCTTCCATGCTCCTTTGCCAATTGACATGCGCCACCAGGAAGGACGATACCATTACGAACCTCACTCTATCCACGCTATTCACGGGTAAGTCTTGCATCTCTGCTCCGACGTGTTGCTAAAAGGTTGGCAGCCTTCATTATGCAGAATCTGGCCATTGGCGCGCAGGGACTTGGCGTCCTGTTTGCAGGCTGGCCATGCCACCCTCGGCGAGACAGCCGGCCGTCCTGGGCCTCGCTTTCCTCATCTGATGGCAATGCTGACCTGTCTGCCGGGAGTGTTGAATATCTCAATTAAACCTGTGCAGTGCCTTATAGCAGTGGGATGGTAGTACAGTGTTTTTGTATCATTACTCAGCTGAGGTCACAGGGACAGGCACAGCTTGTATTTTTTGTGCCTGTGGTGTTTCACACTTCATAAAATACTTGGGTCATTTCTGGTGTTGTCTTGGCAAAGACCCAGCATGGCTTCCTCCATTTGGAGACCTCGCAGGACCGTGTCCCTCCCTCCGGTTTCGGGGGAAGGCGAAAGGCATACTGTTTGGCTTGATTTCATCGGGCGGCTGCTCTGATAAGCCATACGGCATTTTCAAAACGCGATAGAGACAGGTCCTCAAGTGGGTGTCAAGGCAGCCGCGATGTGCTTGGGAGAGGGCAGAGCCCTGGTTTTCAGCGACAACCTCCTTGGGAGAGGCTGTGCTCTCCGATCCCCTTGTGGCTGCTAATAGCAGCCGGCAGAAGGGCCGGTAGGGAGCTGGATCCCACGCAGCGGGTTTGGGAAGGGCAGGGGGACTCGCGGTTAAGCTCCTAGTGCAAGACTTAACAGTTCAATAGTCCTTGTTGCCTTGGGAAGCCATGAGGACACTCACGCTGAAGGCTGAGAGATGTCCAGGTGTTGGAGAAGCATCAGCCAGAGGAGAAGACAGGAGCATGCCTGCAACCAAGGTGGCCCCATGCTAGCTGCGGGCTGCACCTCCAGGGCTGGCATAGCTGCTGGAGCTCCTCTGAAGGTAGCAGGTGCCTGCTTTTAGGGCTATGCTGCCCAGCCCCATGCTGAAGGGCCATACCATGCCACCAGCCACCTGCCTGAGGAGCTTTGCATGCATCAAGCATGCCACCGTGGCTACGCACCCACCCAGTCCCTGTAAATGGCTGTTTGCTTGACTTTTAAACCAGGCTGCCACGGGCAGTGGGTGCTGCACAGCCTGTTATGTCTCAGTGTCCAGAGGACGCATTTTTCTCCTTTGTGTGCTTGTCTCTTCTCAGTGCTCTTGCCAATGAAGATGAGGAGAGGGTGTGATTACCCTAGTGCATGCACTTGGTTACTGACCTTCCTATTCCTAAATGATTTAATTGCTATGTTCATAAAGAGATTGGGGTTCATCGCATGTTAACTTTGATCAGTGCAGGGAAAAAGGAGCGAGGAGCTCTAAGCAGGAGGCTGTAGTGGCAGAGCTGTGCAGCCAAGAGTTTCTTCTCTCCTCGAAATGTGCCATCCTGGTGTCTCAGCCCCATGGAGGGCGAGGAGCAGCATGATGGGGTTGGTTGTCCCACAGCAGCTCTGAAATCCCTTTACCTGTGGCTCTCATGCAGGGCTCAGCCATCAGCTGAGGGGCAGGTCTCGGGTCACTTAGTGCAGAGGAATCCAAAAGGGCTGGGAACATTTTGCAGAAAGAGCAAGCAAAAGAGAACTAGGACTTATCATTTAGAAAACTCTTGATTTGCTTCCTCTGTTGTTTCCAAAATGCTCTGGAAAGCAGGACATTGGAGTCCTGCTGTGGTCTGATCATCCTGCCTGGGCCAGGGCTCACGTGGCCTTTAAGGGGCTGTTTGTAGAGCTGTGCTTTTTCTGGGGAGGTATGAGCAGGAGGAACAGCCCCTGGGAGGCGAGTGCTGCAGATGGCAGAAGTCAAGAAATCCATAGAGTTGCACAGCTAGGAGGGCTTTATTCTGTTTCCAAAATGCTGCAGGAAAAAATGATAGGGCATTCCCCCGTATCCTACCAGAAGACAAGTCATTTTCTTTTTGGCTGGCAGTCGGTTTGACTGGTTGTTTAAAGGGGCAGAGTAGTTTCATCCATGCCTGAGAAAGAAAGAACAGGTTGCTAACATGGGAAGCTGATATTTGTGAGGGGGCTGTATAAAATGGTCCTGACCTTGCCTGCAAATACATGCAAAACTGTAGAAAAAGGAAACACAGATTAATCCAAAATAGTTTGGGGAAACTATTAATAAAACGTAGCTATAGCTAGTACAGCACATGTTAACCTCTAAAGGGGAGAATATTCAAAACGGTGATTAGAAGAGAGGATTGGAGACGGTCAATTATTTGAATCAGGTTATTTTTGTACTCCTAAAAGCTGGAGACCCCAGGTTGCTACTGCAGAGCATGGTTAGGTCTGTCTTTTCCCCTTGCTGGTCCTTTGGAAATCACAGTGACCCTGCTCTCCTTCACTCCTCCTGGTGAGGATCAGGTACACTGCATCTACCCTGTAGAGTCATGGAGCATGGTCATCTCCAAAAAGCAACCCAGAGCTCACCAGCTGTTGACATGCTCCTGGGAATTACATCTGCCATGGGAGCTGGTGTTTTTTTATCTAGGGAATGTCCAAGTGGTCAATAAAGTGCTAATAATCCACTGTCCTAGCAATGGCCACACTTGTCTGGCTGTGGACCAAGAGCTGCCCTACTCAGAGCTTGGGGTGGATTTAAGTTTGTTGGTAAATACTACCACCCTTCTTCGGGATCCTTCACCTTCTCAGCAGCACCTCTCACAAAAACGACTTCTAAGGTTTTGGTGAGAAAACTTGGTCATTGGTCTTAGAAGAGGAAAGGTTGTTTTCTTTGAAACTGTTGGTAAGCTCAGCCTTATTACCTGGGCGTTGTGCTGCAGGGTGCCGCGGTGGATGGTGAAGCACCGAAGCTGAGCAGCAGATCGCCTCTCGGCTGTGTTCTTTGTGCAAAGGCTTCAGTGGCGTTTCTGAACCTGCGGAAGGTACTGCGTTTCGAGAACAGCCCAGGCTGAAAAACCAAATGCAGCTTTTGTGAATGTGTGCGTGCGTACGTGTGTTATTGCTGTGTCCTGGGCCTTATCCTGCTATCAATTTTTTTGAATTAAAAGAGGGTTTTCTTCTTTAATTTGAGAAGAGCCTGCATTTTAGGGTTAAGGGAATGCAACTTCTCTCCAGCTCTCTTTTCCAAATGCCCTAGGGTATAGCACAATCACACTGGGAAGTCTTCACTAGCTGTAGAGTTTCTCTTGACTGTTTTTTTTCTCTTTCAATTTTATCTGCAAGCATCTCAGCCTCATCACCCTCCCTTTCCTCTTCTACTTTTCATTCTGCCTCGCTTTTATCTTCCCATTCTGTCCTCTAGTCTCTGCTCTGGAGACCACAACACAGTGCTGACTCTCTTCTCTGGTGGAGGATGTCTGATGTAAAATCATCCAGAATATGGTGACAGGGCTGGACTAGAGCATGCTTAGCTGTTGCATGACTCCTGTTCGATGGGCTGGGTGGACTCTGCGGACACAGTTGAGACTCTAGAAATTTGTACTCCATCCTGGCAGTGCAGAAATCCATTCTTCTGTTTAAAGTAAATAACTAAAAAAAGCATGTGCACACTTTCACTCTAGAAGAACATGGTAAATGTTTGGAAGAAAATTTGAGTCACTGAGTTTTGGCTTTATGATTAATGTGATCAGTGCTTGACAGAGAGCCCCCAATTCATCAAGACCGTATTCTAGCTGTCTGCTGTCTTGCCGGTACCAAATTTATCTAATTACATGAACATCGCACAGCAAATTAAGTGTAGTCTCATTTGTTGTCAACTATTGGGTCTTATTATCTGCCTGCTGCATTATGTCAAAGGTTTGTTTCCTGATTGCGCGATGTGATATGGTTGTGCATTCCGCTTCATCACTGCTTGTATTTGGCCTAATGAGAGCATAAGTTATTTTATCCTCCCTGTAGGGAACTCATCTGCAAGGTTCTCTTGAGCAGGGCCATCTGTGGGACTCTTTTCTTGAGAATATGGGTGGGAGTATGGAAAATTCAAATAATAGAAGACCCATGTGCCAAAACAGGGGCCTGAAAGCCTTGCTGGATTTCTGCTTGCTTTTGTCTATATTGATCTCTGTCGTTTCCTTGTTAAGAAGCATGACAAATAGTTTTCAGGGCTCGAGTCTTTTTCCAAATCACTGAGCATTTAGTATATAGGTCTAGTCGCATAGCAGATCATGTTGGTAGTTCCTTGAAATGCACTTCCAATGCCTTTTTCAGGGTAAAATAGTGTTTCTTCAGTCATGAGGACATCACACTTTTTCATATACCCTCTGTTATTTTCACTCATTTGGTGATTCACCACTCATTTTTGGAAGTGGTAGTACCATTAAGAACAACTACAGAGGCCTTGGTAGAATCATGGTGCTTGCTTGGATAGTTGGGAAAAATAAAATATCTCATTCAGGTGATACTTTGAATTCTCTGCATTGCAAGCCAGTAGGAATATTATGGATTTAAAGCATCAGATTGGATTCTAATGGGTGTGGGCTCGCAGTCATATGGAGAATGGAGAGAGGCAGGATTGGAGCCCAGTGAACACTGGGAAAATATATAATGCAGGATGCAGTAAAACTGAATACGGGATGAAATCTCATTCAGGACTGTAGAAGTAGAGCAGAATGAAGGAAATTGTATTGGTAAATGTAAATTGTATGAGGCATCTCTTCCCCCAAACAACATTCATTTAATGTTAAGGTTGCAAAATATAGCACTCAAAAGCTAGGAAATGACAGAAATAAATTTGCAGATTCCGACCCATTTTGTATACCGTTGCAATAATGTATTAAATTACACAGCCACATACCGTTTTTCCCTGCGATCCCTGTCTCTTTCGCAGCATAAGATGGCCCAGACTCTGTGGATGAGTAATGGTAGGTGTTATATTTTTTTCCTGTATACAGCTTTTATTGATTTGTTAGAATTTCACTCTGCACTGTTGGTTGTAGGCAGAACATAGATCAGTGTTACCCGGGTGAAAGTCGTCAGCCAGGGTGTTTCAGCAGCTTCATAGCTGAACCAAACAAATTCACTTTGTGTGTTAGAACAGGCCCCTTTGTAACAAAGGGGATATTTCACATTTTAGTGAGCTTCTTCACAAAAAGTTTACTCCTCTGGGACCCAATCTCTGGCAACAACTCCCTTCGCTTTAAACCAAGGGGATTCTTAGTGTCAGCTGTGCAAAATCAAGTCCTTAACTGCAGAGTAAAGTTCCTGGCAGAGATGGCAGGTGATTGCTGATAGCTCCCTTCCACTCCCCACTTCTAGGTGTGCTTAGTTACTCTGAACTTTTTTTAAACAACAAAAAGGCACAACAAAAACAACAAAAAAGTCCTTAGCTCAGCTCAAAAGTCCCTGCCAATGCAAAAGCCTGCAGGGCTAACCCTTGTAAACAGCATGCCTAGGCTTGACTCAGCAAGAAGCTTTTTAACAGTAGCTCCTAAACTGTGGTTAAAACCCATCAGGCATTACGCAGTGTAACAAACAAAAGCAGCCTTGTTTTTGTACTGACATCCTGGTGCTGTTTCAGGATGCAGTTCTGACATTGTTAGAAAAATATTGTTGTTGCTCTGCTGTCCACATACAAAAAAATAATAATAATAAAAACTGAGCTCCATGGAATCACAAAGACAAATTCAGCATGAGTGTGAGGGGCCACGGGTGTGAAATTCCATGGCTTTCATGAATTGTCCCAAAAGACCTAAAGGCAGAGAAGACTCCGTCTCCATGTTAATGTGGAGTTGCCCTTAATTTCCCTTTGGTAGGGCTTTTATCTAGTTTAATCATGGATCTTCCCCTGTTTTCCTGAGATCTTAATATATTGCAGATTTTCCCTGATATTCAGCCTACACTTTTTTCTTTATCTGATCCTAGTACCCCTCCTTGTTGAAGTTTGTTTCCTTTTCACTGTGTTAAAAATTGCAGAACACCTTTTCAGGATCAGCTGCAACGCTCCCGAGCTGCCTCAGCAGAGTAATTCATAGGTGGACCAGGTGGCTGTTGAACTTTTTATCCTAAAAAGACTATGTTTGAAGGGTTTACAGATTTGCCAAATTTAATGTTGAACCCAAGATTTTCCATGTTGGATATCTGTGGCAGGCTGGTTTTCTTTTTCCTTTGTTTTGTTTTTTTGAGATTCAGCCAGCAGAGGCCAACTGGGGTTAAGGGAAAATATGTTGTTTAGCCATACAAAAAATAATCATCATCATCGCACAATTTTGCCTTGAGAAACTAGTGTTTCTTGCTTTAGGGATGGAATTTGCTACTGTCACAGATGTGTTTTTTGCTGGTCTTATTAAAAAAACAAACAAAAAAACCTCGGTTTTGCCAGCTTGAAGTCCTTTGAAAATCTCACTTCATACACACTCGGAGGGGTGTTGCAGTTTGGTATACGTATTTCCTGAAGGTCCTGAGGCGCTGCCCATGCTCCAGCGTGCCCTGCCCGGGCTCCGCAGGGCTCTGCCTTCAGGTGCTTCACGTTTTCGGCAGGCTGCCTTGCAGCTGGGCTTCTCTGCACCTTCAGCCCTGAGGGGCACCTTACCCGCCTGCCTGAGCCTCCTTTGTGCATTGTAGGGTGTGCATGAAGGACCTTCAGTGAACCTCTGTAGGACACTGCTTTCATGGGGCTGCAGCTTTGATCCCGTTGGGCAATTTAGGATAGGAACTCAGGTAACATTGGTTCTGCAGCAAGGACGCCGCTCGGTTGAGCCGCAGAACGTACGCACCAATAAAATGTGTGTGTATTCATATTTACTTTGCTACCGGAGTAGAAAATGTTTGGCAGGTTGTGATTGATGGTACTGTGCTGCTTTGGAGATAGAGCAAGCTCCCTCTGGAGTCAAAGCAAACAGCTGCTCAGAGAGGCCTTCTTATGTGTTTTGCAAAGTTTTATGACTTTTACCAAATAGACACATGGCTCGTTTGGGGGCTCCCACATCCAATTTATTCTGTCCCCCTCCTTCCCACATGCTTCTTTATTTATTTAAGAAAATAAGAATGTGCGAGTTTGCAATGGTTTGTAAAGTCTGGTCCCCTCCCAAAGGCTGGTTCAAACCTCTCCCTAGTCTGTAATTAGCCAAAGTGTGTTGCTTTTAGGTGGCTCTTTGGTAACTTACAGGAGGTGATTTGGGGGACTATCAATACCACTCTCGCTGTAAAACAACTAGAAATAATACTTGATGGTCACTATCCATCTCCAGGAGACCACAGGTGAACTACCGGACTGTCCTGTTTTGGGAGCCAGAGAAATTACTTTAACTCCGTCTGTGCTTTAGTCTCCCTATGTCTAAAATGCCATTAGAATAATATTCACCCACCTAATGTCTTTGAGAGCTAAGAAAAGTCGGGGCTAACTACTGGTCTGTGACTCGTTCTACTTCCCAGAAGGGGGCTTGGGGCATGTTTTCGGGCATCAGGAAAAAGTGGACAGTTCTGCCTATCTGTGCAGATACTGTGAAGGTCTGTGCTTACCATCTCCTGACCTCAGCAGGAGGAACAGGCAGATCAGGTCTTCTGACACTGAGGCAAACAGAATCCAAAACACTCATCATGGCTCGAGTGTTTCTGTAGCTTTTTTTCAATCTGAATAAACCATTGGGGGGGTGGGGGTGGAAATCCTCTCTCTCCTGAATCTTATTAAACATATTCAAGCATTCTATACTATAAAGGCTATTAGTATATCTATGCTGTTCCTTAAATTGAGGAGAAAGGTTTTTTGTGTTTTTTTTATAGCCCTCAGAATACTTTGAAAAACTCAAGCCTGTAGTCCAGGGGGACTTTAAGGTGCATAGTTTCAGATCCAAACCAGGCAGTAAGCTGCAAGGTCCTGCAGATTGGATTTAGAAGCATTTGGGTTGGATCTCCAGTTGCTGTATGCTTGCATCGTCGTGCTGGAGTGAGTAGGTCTCGGTGAGCTCAGATGGAGTCGTGCCCATTAGCACTCACTCAGTGAAGATCTAGGCCACTGAGTTGCTCTTGTTGTGACACTACAACTTACATAATGAAACACTGCAGCTCTAATTTAGCCTAATCACCACAAGAAGTGTAAAAATGGCTAGGAGGTTTTAGTATTGAGAACAAAAGTCTGATCTCTGAGGTCTTTCGTATAAACCTCTGGCATGTGCTCATTTAATATGATGTCACTCTGTAATCCACCCCTGCTTTTAAATGTCATTCTCAGAGCTTCATGTCAGCAAGTCTTAAGTGATAATCCCTTTGCTTACCTCACTTTATAGTAGATTAAAAGTGACTTCATGCTTCCACCTTATCCGCTGTTAAGCTTGTGCTTTAGGAAAAATTTATTTGAACTTGATTCTCCCACTGCTTTTCTAAACAGAGAATGCAGGTCTTTCAGAAGTTTTCTCGATGGTACAGCCCATTTTCCATTGCTTTCAGCGTCCTGTGAAAATGGATAAATTTTCGGTGGCAATCTCCTGCCTTTTTAACTCTAGTATTATGAATTTGTTTGTTTCCCAAGTTTTCTTGAAGCTAAATGTGGAGCACAGCCCCACCTGGCCTTCTCTTTTTCTTAATCATAAATAAATATCTCTCTATGGTGTTTCATCTCTTGCTAGCTTATAGTCATGAATACAAGAGAAGGTGAAGACCTGTTGTGGCATTTTGTCCCACCACTGCCCCTGCATAGCACCTTCTCCTCTACAGCACAAGGGTGTACAGGTTCTCCTTCTCCGACCCTGAATCTCCTTGCTAAATTTTTGTTCCATCCCATAGCAAATCCTTTTGCAGTCTAAAGAACTCTCCCCGCCATTCACCTTTGTAATCCACCCTCCCTTTTTTTTCCCCTGAATTTCACCCTTTGGTCCTAACACACCTCCTCATGTAATGCACCCCTCCGGATACTTGCTGAATGTTGTCATATCCTTCCTCCCCTCAGTAATGAATTGGCCAGGCTGCAGCCTGCAACATTTCCTCACAAATCAGTCTGTTCAGCCTCCTCATTTCTATTGTGTTTCTCTGAAATCCTTCCAGTGTGTGTGGAGATAAATGGACAAAACCCGTTCATAGTGTTGGCTTGTGAAATGAAGGTTGTGGCACATCACTTTTCAGGTGCTAGTTATTCTGGATTCCCAGCTACCAGTAGCCATGGGAAGCAAGTAACATAAGGTGTTGAGAGATAAAAACTAATGGCAGGAATGCTGGCCTGTGATACTGGTAGAAAAATGCAGGATTTTTAATGTCCATGCAAAGCGGAAATTTTAAAATCTCATCCAAAAGTTCCCCCCACGCAATAAAGTGCAGAGAAGTCAATTTACCCTGGAAGGATGAAGGACTGAGTCAACTCTGCTGGGATTAGAACATGTGGTTCGAGGGATTCTAGGTATTTCAGATCTGATTCTCGGACCACCCAGATGGCTGGGGTGAAAGGAAAATAATCATAATAAAAAAAAAAAAAAAAAGACCCTATTTGGCAGAACTGTGGATCTGGATACCCTGCCTGCAGCTAATGCTGTATGCACACATCTGCACAAATCAAAGGGCAGAACTGGGTGCTGCTACTCTGACACATCTCAGATCTGCAGAATGCTCCTGCAGGAACACATTCCTTTAAGTGAGCTTTCTAGATCCCTGAATTTGACAGTAAGCCATGTATGTATGTTTTTCTTCTGTGTGCCAGACCATTTTGAGAATTTGTGATTTTATACAGTTTTCTACCTTGCAGGCTTTTTGTGTCTGTTCTTTTATGTTTCACTGTTGATATTAAATAGATAACTAACAGAGCTAATGTTTAGAGCGTTGCTCAAGGGTCAAATTTTAAAAAGTTGCCTATACAATTTAACATCCTGAGTCCCACTTTCAAAATGACATTGACCCTTAGGGCTGGCTTTTTGAGTGCTGGGAATGTAAAACACAGTGGGTTTTTCCAGCATGCCAAATCCCAGTTGATGTCTAGCTCCCCCAACTTCCAGTGAAACACAGGACCCAAAGGCCATCCCCAGTAAAAAAGAGTTAAAAAGAGTTAATCACCTGTAAATGAAGAAAATGGCTGGATTGGAGTTAAGAAACATAAGCATGTTAATGAGATGTCTTACACATGCTTGGAATCTAATGTACTCTACCAGGTCCTATGGCACATACCCACAACTCTTTACTGACAAAGCCATGTATGAAGTTTTTTGATATAATTGATCTTCATAGATGATAGTGAAACCAGGCGATTGTGAGCCTTTCTGCCCTTCCTAAAAGTGCAGCGGTGCCTCAGTGTTTCTCAGGGATGCCTCAAGACCTTGTACAGGAGAGGTGCTTCTGCCTCAACTCGTTTAGGGTCTCTTACACCCTACCACACACACGCATACTTAGGTCACTTAGCACAGTGCCTGAGTGCACTTAGGCATGCCTGAAAAAATATACTAGGGCTATATGTATCACTGAAATGCAGTCACGTTGAGATGTCTGTCTGTTTCAGTCTCTCTGAAAAAATAAATGTTTGTTCCTAAATCCTTTAAAGGCTTTTGAAATGTTTTCCTTTTTATTCTGTAAAAGCATGCTGGAGAAGAACTTGGAAGAGTTTGTTGGCTTCCTCTTCTTGCTTCCTCATAAGACACTTTCCTAGTTTGGTTCTGGAGCTGCTTGCATGGTTTTTAATTTGCAAATCAGCTTCAGGACTAGTTACCTACTGATTGAATGGCTCATCTGAAGGCCTTTTAGGATCCCACAGACTAACCACACATCCCAAATTACCACTAGTAGAGGAAGGACTACCAAAGTGTGGTTAATACGTTAAAAATAGGAAAGTTTCAAGCTTATGGCTGCTTTAGGGCAATGTTCTTACATGCATATTCTTGTTTGAGACTATTTGTCTGAATTGTGAGATAAAACACTTAATTTCATATGCTGTCTTTCATCCTAACTCAAGTGCGGTACAATATTTTGCAACAAGAGAAAACTGTGTATTATAAATGACAAGAAACTGTAGAAAGATAGGGTGGTGAAGGAATTAAAGAATTTAATCATCAAATCAGTAAATGAGAGGAAGATCAATCTGACAGGAATCAGCAAAGAAGGAGAAGAGATGTTTGTAGAAGAGAGTTGAAAAGACATGATGAGCTGATGAGACAGAGGGATATACAGAGTGTGATCTATGCTTCAGAGCTGTGTTCAAGTCCCTCCCTATTCAGGAAAACACCTAAGTATATGCTTAATTAGAAATATGTGCTTAAGTCTGTTGAACTAAGAGGAACTTTAATGTGTGTTCACATACTGCCCTGAAGAGAGTTATTCTTCTGAAGATGTCGTAAAATAGGAATTTTCACTAAATCCCACTTGTATAGTCTAGCTGTTTGAAATAGTTAATATTAGAGATTTTTTCACGTAACAATATAGACTTTGCAGTTGACTTCAGACCTCGTGGCCTAATGTTTTATTTGCTGGTATTCTCACGAAGGGCTTCGCTTCAGTAATGTTCCTTTTGATAATTTTGGCAAAGTAGAAGTCAAGTCCTAATAAGGAAGGAGTACAACTACATGGTTCCTTCTCCGTATCATTGCTGTGAGTCCAGGTTCATCACGGAGATCCTGGAGCTGGTGTCAAACTGGCCAGCCTCGGGACTAAGAAGAGTCTAGCAGCGATTGTATCGTGGACAAAATACTCTGTTTGCTTCCCAGGACCAGTGAGTTGTCAAGGAATTAAAAGTATTTAAGGTGCTGCTTCAGGTAACTGATCATCTCTCAGCTGGACGTTTTGGTCTTCTTACTTGTTTGAAAAGACCCTGAAGTAGCTGTTGGTCTTGAATGGAGGGAAATGAAATTAGGTCTTCTGCTGCCGTATTGCCATGATCACAAGGCACCCATTTTGTGATGGCATGTTGTGGGAGTTGGGGTACAGCGTGAGAGTTAATATACGGTAGGAACCAGGTCAGGGTGAATAACGCTATTTTATGTGGATTAGTCAGGAGAATATTCCAGTCAGTTCCCAGGGGAAAAGTCATACAAAAGTTATTTCTAGCTTTTTGCCTTTCTTCCTAGTCCTCCAGCCCAACTGTTTTTGTGTAAGAAGTAATGCCAAGAACTGATGAAAAGAGAAGCATCTACAGAATTTTATCCAGTACATTTGAATGCTTAAATATCATTGTTACCTGTCTGTAGTTTATTCCCAGTAGAAGTCTATAGGCAGAGAAATAATCATAGCGAAATCAGTGTCGTCGGATCCCAAACCACTTTACTGATGTGCAAAAGCAGAAGACTTCCAGTCTACGTCTAAATTTCCAACCATCTTTGGAATAGAAACAATATAAGCACACAGAACCGAATCATATTTCAGGTTAGGTCAGGAATGCTCTAACCCCTTCCTAAGGGCGGACAGAAATGAGATGTCCAGAATGTAATAGACTAAAATGGAATTGAGCCAGGTTAGATTTTTTACAACCCGTCTCCTCTTAAAGGAGTCCCACAGGGCCTTTAATGAGGAGAAATACGCTGGACTTTTGGGCTCTAGGAGATGGAAATGGCAGCCTCTCTGTACTCCTTACTACACCATCATGTGGCATTGCCTAGTGAGTCAGAAGGAAAGGAACTCTCCCACCAACACCACTTCCTCCACTGTCCTGGGATTTTCTTTGCAAGTCATCTGTTCAAGTCTCAGCTAGGTTTTGACCTCTCTTGGCATGTGAGATCTAAAACTGGTATGGCTCCAGACTTCCCTCTACCACGTCTGGTTTGAATCCTGTCAGTGCTGAGATGAGTGTTACCGCAAGAATAAGAAACTCTTCAAAGGGTTGGTTGGTTGTTTTTCTTAACAGCTTGTTCCTGCCAAAGGTAAAGAAAGTTGGAGCTCTGTGAGCTGTAGCTTCTCTCCCTTGAGTTCCTGATGTGCTGATGAACCTCAGAATCCTATCAACTAGGTTCTTCCATATCCGTTCTCTGCTGAGCAGGGTGTGCGTTTCTTGTGAATTGTGTGATGGTTTCTGATAAGGACGGAGGTTCAGCAGGGACTTGGGCTTAGCTTGTGCACAGATGTTGCATTGCTTCAGCTATGTCAAACTGGTGCAGCATTTTGGGTGAGTGGCTTTTCCCAAGGTGACCCAGTGAATAAATGGCACAAACTGAGGGGCAGAAAACTTGTGGTGGTACCTTGTGCTGAAGGACAAATCATGCTTCCTTTCGAAAGACTTGTCCTGGATTCAGTGGTTTCCTATCCCTTCACTTGTTTTTTGACTGCGTTGCCAAACTGACCTTTTTCCAGATTTTTGGTTGCTGTGATTGATTTCATTGCTCTGCCTTTCATAAACCAACCCCAACCTACCAATGCTGTGTTCACTGGTGGCTTTTCTCCCAGGCAGGGCAATTTTGTGGTTCACACATTCACCAGCAAAATTGCTGCAATCTATGAACTTCCAGCTCAGCAAGGATTTGTGTGTACGCGTGTTTCTGTGTGCAGCCTTCCTTCCCTTACCAGTGCAAGGTGTCAATCTAGTCTCCTCCATCCTTTACCATCTTCAGTGGGTGAAAACCAAACTGAAAGATAATCTCCTTGCCTACAGTGCATCAAGGTCTGCACACTCTCTGATTGCATTTGAGTTTCAAATGAAAGAGCCATGAGCCAGAGACAGCCTCTGGAGTCCAGGAGCAAATCTTCTCGACATACTGGGGCTAGAGATTAAAATGAAACTGGAGACTTTTTGAAGCCGTTCTTGAAGGCTGAAGTTAAAGAAAGAGATGGTGCGGCCAGGGAATCCTGCATTGTTGGGAGTTTCACAACTTGAAAAATATGCCAGTAAAAATCTGTGGGTACAATAGCATGGGCTGCATTTTTTCCTTTTTTGGCTCATCAAACTTTTGGCCTGCTTGGTCAAACAGCAGAATGAGAGTTTTCAAGAGGGACTTGTGTTTGTCTCCTACCCATAAATCCTTACAACTTTTCCTCTGGTCCTTAGCTGAGCTTAGTACATGGTCTGTGCTGCCTTGTACATTTTTATATTGGCTAAAAGCTCTTTTACAGCAGGCTTGGATGGCTGTATTAATCCTTATAGTATTCATGAGTACCAAATGTGTACTGCGGTGCTGAGCAAGAGTGATTATTTTGCCATTGTGTTATGAACAGCTTTAAAACTTGATATGTAATATGACACGCATAAAGGGAATTGTTTAATATTAGAAGTTCAGTTCTGGACAGTTGAATTTCCTTGGTTACTAATAACACTATAGATTATTTAAGCCATAAAACATTTAAAAACCTACTTTATTTTTACTTGCTATGTCCTTTGCTTATCTTAGCAAATTAAGCAGCAGATGCAATTAAAGAAAAACTTACAAAGTGCAGGACCTTAAGTCCTATATACCAAGTAAATTCAGTCATAGGTATTTAGACATCAAACTCCCATTTGGCAACCTGCATCCACACTGATTTCATCTAGGAGCTTGCACCCCTCTGAAAGCAACTTGGGCTGCAAAAGACACCTGAAGGTGCAAAGAGATGCCTAATGGGATTTTCAAAAGCTGCTGCCTCGTGGAAAACCTCACCCCTGGGATTTCAGCAAAGCTTTGATTTCCGGGGTTGGTTTGCTCATTGCTGTGTTGTCTAAATAGGTAAAATAATTCACTGTGTCTGAGCAGTTCTGTTTTCTCATTCCCAGACCACAGTACAATGGCCGTGTGTTTGCCTTTCCAAAACTGGAGAGAAATGTTTAAATGAAATTGTGCTGAATTATTAAAGCCATTGCAAATATTTTCATTAAAATTTGAGTATGTTTAATATCCCCTCTCTTTCTTTTTAAATAGAACCTATACTGGGCAAGTTAATTACCCTGCAATATCTCTTTTTAAGAAAGTCATTTCTGCCTTATATTAATAAAATTAGTGTATTTACATAGTTCCAACCTAAGCACATCTCTTTTAATGCCTAAGTGCATCATTTAAAGGGCACACAATGTTAATATCTTTTGGCTAGCCTGAGACTTTACGTCATGCTACCAGCTAAATCCCATAGTGAAGTTTATCCTATGCAAAAAATAAATCATCTTCTCTATGCTTCCTGCTAAAACGTAAGCTGCATTTTTAAAAGCTCTCCAGTCATTTTCAGCTGTCCTCAAAACATGCCTGCCTTCAGTGAGGTTATAGTCATACTACCTATAGTGTCATCTGAGATGGACTTTGGCTCCCATTGGGGAAAGCGATACCACTGCTTCATTGGCTCTGCATAGTGTGAGGGCTGGTGGAGCTGATTAGGATGCCTCTGAAGGCTCGTCCTTCTCTTAAATTAGATGCCATAATTGGAGCATAATTTGGTGTTTGGTGAGATCCAAGAGAGGTGATTTTTAAGGTGGGTGGTGTGCTAGGAAACCTTGTGCTCCCGCATGGCTTGGGGCCGTGTGAGCAGGCACCAAAGCTGTTGGTGTGTGGAGGAGGTTTGGTGGCCTTTGCAAAATGACCCACTGGCTCCTGATGGGCAAGTACTGATGCTGTGAAAACCCTCTGGTTTGCAGGCAGCCCCTACAAATCCAGCTGAGATTTCCTGGAAAGATGTGGGGGGGAAGGGTGGCCATGCCTCTGTCGCTGCTGCGGTGGGAGAGAAACAGCTTCAGGGACTTGGAGCCAACCTGACGCTCTTTCCACAGCCTCCCAACCAGCCCTTTAGGAATTAGAAAAAAATTGCAAGTTGGAGATGGGGTCATTTAAGGCTCTACAGAGCACTGGACATATTGAATTTCCTAAGCTTCACTGGCTGAGCTTAGTGTCCTGTTTTTCAGAGGATTGACTGAGCTGAAGGAAGATTTGGGTCCATTAAAAATTGGTGGGAGACACCATGCAGGGCAGAAAGGCAGGTGAGAGCTGTCACCAGAGGAAGGGAGGCCTGAATGCAGCCTTGAAGAGGCGATCTCGGGAGGGCGGAGAGGCAGGGCCACCCCGGGGAGCAGACTGCGTTGTGCTCGGCCACCGCATGTGCCAGTGCCGGACCCGCCGAACCCCATCACGGCCATGGCGGAGGCGTGTGGGCTGTCCCTTTGGCCTCAAAAAGCCGCGTGTATGTATCGCTCCCTGGCTAAGACGGCGACAACTCTTTGAAATGTTTTTCTGCATTTGCATTTACAAAAGCTGGATAAGCCTTTAAAAAAAAATCTGATAAGTAGCAGGCAATTGAATTAACCACTGTTGACTGTATTGCTGTCTCTTAACAAACTCCATCTGTATGGTCTCCCTTTGTAGACACAATTTTATAACTTAATTTCCCTACCAAAACATCAGTGTTTACTTAGTAAGAAATCTGTTCTTTGTCAGCTTAAAACAGTGATTTCTTTATTACCGCTCTGCGCAGGGAATGACAGCACAGAGTTGGCACTGGAGCAAGTCTGGTTGAGTCTACAGCGTTGTAATGGAAACAGGGTGAACCGGGGGTCAAGTATAATGGGATTTGTATACAGAAATGTGTCTGCATAAGGAATAGCTGCATGAGATAAGGGAATGAAAGATGAGGCCCGCAGGTCTCCCCGTGCGCGGCGGCAAGCCGCTGGCAGCGGGAGAAGGCTCGGCCGTAGGTACGCGGCGCTGCCGACGTCGGGAGGCAGGGTTACTCATGCGTCAGCCGGAGGGAGATACCTAAATCACGCCCGCTCCGGCACGGACGGCCTTCGGTGGGTGCTGGAGGGGCTGGGGTGGGGGTCGGTGGTTATTCTGAGAGCATCTCGCCTGTAATTTTCATTGATTTGGGGAGGCGTAGGGTCAGTGAGGGGGTTTCAAGCTGTTACGCTTTGTGGCCTCCCTAAAAAGTTTCCAGTGGGGGTGGCCAACAGGGTACAGTGAATTGGCGCTGAATGACAGGAGGCTTGGAGGTTTTTTGTTATTTTTCACAGTCCCTATAGGATTTTTTTGATGCCTCCTGGTTTTGCAAACCACAGGTTGAAAAGCGCTAGTGCAAATCTTCAGCAGCAAATAGGTGGGGAACAGCAGTTCCCTATTCCTTACTTAACAAATACATGATATTTTCTTGCATCGTTAGAAAACAGCAAAAATCTGAGAACAGCCATAGAGAATGGCACAAATGGGAGCAAAAAGATTTTGGAGCCAAGGCTAGAAGGAGCCAAGGCTTTTACGGTGGTACATGGACAACTGGAGATAAAACACCTCATCCCTTGAGTCCACGGGCCAATACCTGGAGTGTCAGTCCGACTCAGTCGCAGTTGTACAGCTCAGCAAACAGTGCTGGGTTTTTAGCTTAGGACTTCTGATATCATTTTTAGTTTGTCTCATGATAGAAGCTTCCTCAGTTTTGCACTGTGGGCTAGAGCTGGTAGAGAACTGCTAGTTGTTTATTACAGTGGACTGGAGAGAAAGGGATGCTCTTCTTTATTACTTTTCCTTGCTTTTTCAGAATTATTTGTGTTCAACTTTTCCCTATGAAAAATTAACTCCCAGCTGAATGTTTTCCAGATTTTACAAGCATCCATTTTTCTTCCTAGCTTTTTTCCTTTCTAATGGTTAAAAAAAAAAAAAAAGCAGCGATGGGTTAAAAAAGAAGAAATTAAAGTGGAAGAACGAAGATATTAATGCTCTAATTTTACAGAGAAAACTCAAAACATTTCCAAGAGAAAAGCTCATTTGGAATAAAAAGGCTTTTTTCTCTGCAGTCATATTATCTGTGAAAAACTTTTACCCATTTCTGCTCTTCACCATATAATTGCTAGCTGTTCAGCATACTTGTAGCAAAGGGAAGGATGGTTAGATCAGCCAGCGCGCTGAATCAGATCTTACATTACATCTTGAGCTCTTTGAGTGCCATTAGCATTTCCTTTTAGAAGAGAAGAAATATTGACAGTTTGGTAGGTTATCTCGCATTTTACTGCACGTTAGGGTGCTTCAAAGTCTTTATGTAGTGATGGGAACTGTCATGAAGTAGATGTGAAAAGGGCCTTTGGTCCAACTAAACCTGTCAGCAGGAAGATTTAGGGCAGGTGGTTTATTATTAGAAATCAATGTATTTATTACATATTGTTTAGAAATACTTCCCTTTGGAGGTTACAGCGTGTGCTGCTGCTGTTTAAAATGTGTCAAATGCCAGTAAAATTAATTCCTGCAGAAAAACCCAGGGAGCTCCAACCGAAGAGCTTCGCGACTGTAGGAATGTATGTCTCCCAGCTCTTTGTGCTTTGATGTACCCGAGGCAGGCACGCGTGCAGCCCACTACCTGCGTTTTTGGGGTACCTTGTCTGGCATTGCCGTCTCGGTGGTGCCTGTTTGCTGCTCTCCCTCCACCTGCAACAGCTTGGGAAGGCCTTTGAAAAAGCCAGCCGAAGGTCAATGTGTTTTTCTGCTACCCCTTGCATTTATTATTTGCATGAATAGATCTGCAGTGGTGGATCTCTGACATGGCAAAATGAGGCTTACTTATAAAAAGACGGGTCTTGGCAGAAAGATCCAGCCTGGTTATGGACATATGTCGTGGATGGGAGCGTGTATACGTCTGTGTGATGTGTTTCTGTGTGACTATCGTAATTGCTTCTACATACCGGGCTCCTCTGACTGCTGTGTCTAGAAAGGCCTCATAGAGATCTGTGCTATACCTGTTTTCATTTCTTTGTATTCTTCTTTAACCATGGTTTTTTGGTTACTTGCAGTTAGTCACAACTGTTTAATGCTGCTGAGAGCAAGCACAGCATTTTTCCAATACCTGAACTCCAGTGTTTTCCCCCTTGTACATTAGAAAAGAGAGCTAAGACTTTTCAGGCTTTTTGTAATTAGTCGAGTGTAGGTTTTCGTTCCTTGGTGTCTCTTAGTTACAGGATTTAAGGACCTTGGATTATGGGAAGAGGACATTCCCAACAGCAGAGGGAAGGTATTAGCAGCAACATTAATGCAGCAAGTCACTGTCCTGGAACAAAGATTCATTTTCCATTCACACATGATTTACAGCACATTCCAACCAAGTGATTTGGCTATGGTCTTCTGGCATAACATTGTTTGCCCTTTCCCTGACATTTTGCATATAAAGAAAAGTTATGAGCTTCTTGGGCATTCAAGGTACCAGGAAATGCTGGAGTCTACCTAATTTGTTAACATGAAATTATAGATGTCAGACATAGACTCTGTTAGTTAACATTGGTTAGAGTAATGCTGCAGCAGTTGATTGTATTACAGTCATGATGAAGAAGAATAGTCCTTTTTTGCTTTTCTGGGATATGACGGGTACAGAGCCAAGGCAGATTTAAAAGGTAATGAATGAATAAGCATTTTCTATGGTTTGCTTGATTCTTTCCTGAGTGCTACTGCTGCAATATTACTGCTACTGATTCACCATCTCCACAACAGGTTAGTGTCGGTGTAACATGGCAAAGGAGTTTCCAGAAATGTTGCATGAATAGTTCTTTTAAATACTAACCCCCTCTGTAGCACTCAAATGTTCTTTTCTCCCAGGGAAGAAAAGCCCCCAACCAAAAGTAGCATGGCAAGAAGAACTAGGCAGGGATGAAAAATTCAAATTTCTTCCCCACCCACATACACTTCCCATTTGTTTTCCCAATCCCAGTGCCTTCACAGCTACGAGCAAAATATTCTCTCAAAAGCGCTAATATCCTCACCGTGCGTCCCAAGGGAAATCAGCATTGGATCAGTGGGATGCAGATAAACGACTGTGTCATATTCGACGCATCTTTCTAACACCCATTTCCCACATATCCTAACCAGCCCAAAATCCACACAGATCTCCCTCGGCCTCACTCAGCTCTGCCATCGAGATCTGGTCCATGCCTTCACCTCATTTCCCCCTGCTGCCAGGACTTCCCCTCGTTTGCTCCCCGCACATCCGCAGCGCTGCTCCCCAGCCCTCCTGCCTTCTCCATGCTGAGCCAGCGGCGCTTTGATGCCCCAGCTTTTGTGTTTTGTGTCTGTTGGAATCAAGTTCGCACTTCTGACGGCTGAACCTGAAGTTCGCGCACCACCAGGTTTGCATCGTTCCTTCAGTCTGTGGCTGAACTTCTTTTATTGGCTCTCCGGCTTTTATCCATGCTTTCTTTCATGCCTTTTCGCTCACACTCCCGTTCCCTCTCTCCCCCTCAGCTACCTTCCTTGAAGTCCCTTCTTAAAATATGCTTCTTCTCTGACGGCTTTCATCCTTAATCTCTCAAGAAACTATCTTATGGACTCATCTACCATGCTTTGATTTATTCATTGTGTTTTTTTGGCGGGCATCTCACAAGAACTGAGCTGGTCATCCTTCTACCTCTGTCGCCAAAGGAAAGCTTGTGTGAAAAGGTGGGCTTTCAGAACTTAAATTAAAAGATCATGTAAGTAAGATAATTGGATAAAAGGGATATTGGGATCTGAAACAGAATGTTTACTTGCTTTGATGTGCTTTGGGAACATATGTCTGCACAGTGGGCTGTTTGGCTGATTAAGTATAAAACAACCCAAGAAAAAAATCACTATTAAGCTTAAATCAAAGATCTCTCCTCAAGACACTAATTTGATTTGGGTTTGAAGGTCCCATATCAACTCTAATTTCTGCCTTTGATGTCTCACTTATCTGTGTGTTATATAATGGAGGGCAACCTTACTTATTAAAAATACACATTTTTCTTCCATTTTAAAAGCAGTTATTGTTATTGTCGTTGTTATTGTGTTGCAGTTGTACCTACAAGTGTCAGCCAAGACTAGACCTGCATTGTACAAAATGCTGCATAAATACAGTAAGAAACCATTTGTAGTTAAGAGAGTTTCTAATCTGAGGATCAATTCCTATATGGGATCACTTGCATTCCCAACTTTGTTCCCTCCAAATGATGCCCTTGCCTCTACTAAGACTCCTAACAACCTGTGAACTTAAGAACATCACTAACTTCTGGTGGACCTTAGGCTAAAACCTTGGGGGGAAAAGAAGTTTCAGGTTGTTTTAAAACAAAATAAGTTTGATTTCATTAGTGAAAATAATAACATTTCATTTCACTTGATTTACAGTTTTGTTTCACTTGCTTTTGGTTTTAGATTTTTTTTAACCTACAGTTGAAGTCAGATATGTTTGAAAACAAAATGGTCTTTTAAAAGGAAAAATCAAAAATGTTTACCTTTTCACTTTTGAACCAAATGTTTTTCTTTTCACCTGGAACAAATGGATAAAATTCACCTGTATATGTTAAAAGTTGCATTAACTCTTAAATGTATTTTTCTGAAGAATGGAAAAAAGTTTATGCTAAGTTGTTGTACCCACCTTTGATTACTATACTGCTTCCATGGTGTAGATGGAAAATACAGAAATCAGCAAATTAGAGGCCTGTTCTTGTTATACTGTAGCCAATGACAGAATTTCCTTTCACTTCAGCAATGCAAGATTACACTTAAAGGCCAAATTTTTGAAGGAATTTAGACAACAACCAATGCCAATGGATGCATAGTGGGATTTTTCATAGTGTCTGCCTAACTCCTTTTGAAAGCAGTGCACTAACCACAAATCCACAAATAAGGATTTTTATATTCAGAAATTTATACCTGTTAAGGCCCAAAGGAGCTACCACAATAATCTGCTCTGACATCTGTGACACTGCCTATAGGAGTCCACCCATTAATTCCTACAGTGGCAGAAATTACTCTTCCCTACTATTAAAAATCCAAAACTTTGGCACTCTTAGAGTCCGTCTTTTAGAAAAACCTCTAGTTTTGCCTCAGAGTCTTGCAGTAGTGCTGAATTTACCACTTCCCTCTATAAACTGTTCTAATGGGAACTTGCCCTCACTGTTAAACTATCTTTTTATTTTTCATGCTTTCAGTGCCTTATAGACATATTTGAGGGGAAAGGAGAAAATGGGAACTGCTCAAAATGTACCTGTTAAATTTCTGCAGAGAAGCTGTAGCAGTTTTTGTCCAGCTTCACAATCTCTGTAACAGTTTCTTACAAGTGAGAACATTAACTGCTAATTTAGTAAAGATATCCCTGATTTTCTATATTGGTCAAAAAAAAAAAAAGGATATTATCCCTGTTTTAGAGGTGAGGAAATACAGGCAAAAAGAGATAAAATGGCTCGTGCAGAGCAGCCCAGCAGGGGAGGGCTGAGAATTAGCAGTGCCATCTCCTGGGTCCCCATCCAGTTCTCTTCCTAGCAGGACACGTCAGCTGGCGTCTCTGAGTTGATAGCCCTATATTCAAGCATCAGGTCACTTTAATGGATAATTATCAACTTGTTGCCGTGCCAGGAGAATTGTGAAGTGCGAGTGATTCCCCGTCGCCTCATTACCCGACTGCTCTGCGTTCCCGCGGAGTTGCTGGGGCTGAGATGCGGCTGCGAGACAGCTACTGCCGCTTATTCCCAGCACACCAGCATTTGCAGCTCCCCTGCTTTTTTAAGTTGAAAAGTAGGGGCGGAGCGGGGAGAGAAGCTTTCTAAATGATCAAATGGCATGTGAGTTTGAGAGTTATGGCCCAGATTTGACCTCCGAAAGGTACCTTGGTTTGTGGGACCTTGGTGGGTTTAGTCCTAAGGGTACCTCAGGGGTGTCGCGACCTCTCGCCCTTCCTGTTGTAAGGGACTTTAAATCAGAAATAAACAGAGGTGAAGTCGAGGGGCTAGCAAGAACTGTTTGGACTAAATCGTTTAGCATGAATCCTGAGGCGTTTTTTGGTTTCATGCTGAATAAAGCTTTGGCGTCCTGTGTATAGAGCGTCTGTCACAAGCGCGGTCCCTTTTTTGGGCACTGGCAGATCGTAAGGTACTGTACGGCTCTCCTGTGTCTCCTGCCGACTTTGCGTGGGGTGCTGGGTACGTGGCACTTGTGAAAATCAGGCCAGGAGGTTTTATTTATCTTAGGAAACAAAGCAAGGATTTTTATGTGGGGTTTGGAGGGGATTGTTGCTTTTAAAAGCATTTTTCTTTTTTTCTCTTTTTTTTCTTATAAGAAAACTCTACCAGGGTGTAATCCCCTTCACCATGAAAGTTCTGTTTCCAGCTTCCTTTTCTGTTTAGCAGCTATGCAGTTTTATTATTGCACAGCAAAACAATTGCCTGCAAGTGTCCATATTCCATTAAGCATATGGAAAAATATTCAGCCCTTTGTTTTCAGCGGAATGAAGGCATTTGGCACATAAGTATTAATTTAGACTAGTCATGGGACATTAGTGCTGGTTAATTGTCCCCATTTTTCTGGGTTTTATGTAACCGACGGAGATTATTTCAGAAACGCGCAACTTCTTTAGCCGTTGCATTAATCGCTGGGCGCCACTTCCAGTGGCTCCGGGGTTGTGTGCAGCGGAGACACGATGCCACGTCTCTGCCACACAAGATGCGGTGGCTGCTGTCGCATGATCGCAGGGGGACAGCGGGATGGGGAGAAGTCACCCGAGGTGTCAGGCGTTGGATGCTGATGGACCTCCTTGCTGCTGGTGCTGCTCCTCCGTTGTTGGTGGAGCTGCCTCTCCTCCCCGCCTCCACCGCGGCACTGCTTTCAGTGCTGGCAGGTCGGCGAGACCCATGAGCCAAGGAGGGGGCTGCCGGCAGCCATGGGAATCGCTGTTAGGTCCTCAGCGGTCAATGGTGTCTCCCTGCCTCAGTTTCTCTTTCTGTTAAAAAGAGAGGAGCATCTTCTGGCTGGAGGAGGAGGGTGGGCAGCTGGAGGAAATGAATCAGTGCTCATGTGGTTCGTAGGAGATGCAAATTGCTGGATAAGTACTAAGCATTAATTATAGAATCTGGGCTTCTGGCTGGAGCCTCAGGGAAAACAGGCCCCTGGCTCCCATTAAATTTAATGGCGTTTGGACACCCAATTCCCTTAGCCTATTTGAAAATCAGAATCCCAGTTTCTTCAGAAATATATGTGGTCAGGTGTAATCCCTTGTCCCGTTCAAGTCGGCGAGATTTTTACACTGTTGACTTCAGCAAAGGCAGGAGATCACCCCCAGGCACTGGGGCATTTTTCTTGTGCCATCTGCAGGGCCCGGGGAGAGAGCGAAGGATGCTTTTAGAGATAGCGAGGGGCTGTGGGCAGTGAGCTTTAAGGACATGCTCAGAAAGCCCAGAAGTTTCGACTTGAAGTCTGTCCTTGCTTGTTAACTGACTCCAGGCTTGGGAGCTCATCTGGAGGCTTGGTGGTAAGGTGGTGATACGTTTTTGTTAGAGAGGGCCCAGCATACGGCACAGAGCCGGAGGAAGAAATCCTAAGATTAGGGATTGTAATGAGAGCTGAGACAGGCTCATTTCAGCCTCTCTTCCAAGTAAAGCGTCGTATAATCTCTAATGAAAGGACATGGCTTGGGCTGTGGTTTTATAAAGGGATTAATTGGTTTCCCCAATAACCGCCTGCTCTCACCGCTTGTTTTGCACCAGCTCTGGCACCATCAGGACCATTGCACGAGCTGGTTCAACTCACTAACCCAGAGTGTATCCCGCTGCGGGGCTTGGGACCCAGACCCCTGCTTCCCCGGCAGTGTGCTGGGAGCCCGGGCAGAGTCTCCTTCCACCAGTGCAATTCCTCTCTCCCTGATTACCATCACCGCATCAAACGAGCAGCAGCTAATAACTTTCACTCTGTCTCCTCCTTTGCCTTGGAGGGGACCGGTGCAGCTACAGCCGCCTCGTGCTGCATGTTTGTGGCAGGACACTCTGCGACTTTGGGGTTAGATAAGAAATAATGCCAGCAAAGCGACTGGAAAGAGGTGGGAAAGCCAAACTTTTGAGGAGTTGGGAACAGAGGATACCATCCCTGCTGCCAAATGAGCTTTTCCTGGTAGGCAGCTACTAGAAGTCATGCTGTTTTGGGACTTGCTGTGCCATGTGAATGCTGGTCCTCTAATACCCCGGCTGTCACTTGAATTCCAGTTGCAGGACCAGAGTCGGGGCTCGTGCTTTGCTAGAACTGTACACATGCAATAGAGATGATTCCTGCCTAAAAGGTTTACAAGAGCCAGACCTGAGTGAGGTTATTGCTATTCTAATTTACAGACGGAGATATGCAGCAATGAGAGGCTTTAGGTAAAGCTAAAAGGAGCTAGGAGCAGAAACTTGCTCTCCAACTTGGTCTCTATGCACAGGACCAGCCTTATGTTGAAATACTGCCTGGATTTCCAGCTGCATGCGTTTGGGTTGAATTCTTGATCTTTTTCCCAGTGTTACCTTTTTGGCCAGGGTGGAGTTTTCCTGTTCTGAGGGACTCCAGCATTTCTGCCCAATTTAGCATTGAGAAAATGAACAGCAAACTCTTCATATTGTCATACACATTTTAGATGTCAGCCTCACAGTTTGATCAGCATAGGCTCCGAAGGCTCGTAAACCTAGTAATACGTAGTTTCAAACCTGCATCAAAGAAGTTCACAACCCTTTTGGGAGAAGCTGTGAGTACTGATGAAAGAGGGAACTTATTGTATATTTAAGAAAACTTCTTTCATGGCTTATGTATTAAGGCTGGCTCTGTGGCCCAGGGAAGATTGGGGCTGCTTTTAATTTACATCCCCTCCCCCACCACCACCACTTATATTAAGTCTTCGTCAGAAGAAAAATTAGTCAGATGTTTTCTTAATGACATCATTTTTTTTTTTTAATCCTGTTTCATTTTTTCCAGATGAGGTGATGGAGATTATTAGAAATGAATTGAAACTAAATCTGGAACAGAGACTTTGATTCACTTTGCCCTCCTCCCTGATAGAAATAAATTGGTCGACTCCGTTCTCAGCCGCCTTTATTAGCAGCCTCGACAGAAACCAGCCACCGCGGGCCTCGCGGCAGCTCTCCTGGGCCATGCTGCCGCCGCGCTGCCGTCATGGCACGTGGCCGGGAGCGTGGCTGCGCGGCGGCCGGGCGCTCCTGGAAAGCGACCGATGGGCTGCCCTGTAATTTGGGTAACGAAATGACATAGTAATGCAGGTGGGGAGGTTATGAGGTTGGAAATAGCTATGCGATCATAAGTTTGTCTTCCAGGGCCGTCAAAGAAAATGGGCTTGATGCTGCTGGGTGTTACGCCGGTGAAAGTCGGGCCTTGGTCCGGTTAACGTGTGTGTGTGTCGGTGACTGTATATCTCTATAAGTTGTTTACTGATCTTTATATATGATAGGTTTTCACTGCCTTGTATTTTACACCAGTGAGCCACAGAGTGTATTGGTACAGGAAAGTACTTTGAACTATAAATATTTTAAAAGACATTTAATTTACTACCCATCAGCAAAAAGTGTTCAAAAAGCCACAAGGTTTACTAATTTATCAGAAAGACAGAGAAACACACAGAAGATCAAACAAAGACAAACATGCTCATAAACTGCTGAATAAGTCTGTAAAGCTTATATTACATTTCTGTGTGGTTTTGTTGATATGCACGTATTATAAATAAATTAAAATGCACCTGAGCTCTTGATAACGTAGGGTGGAACCTCGATCTTGAGGTTCAGGTGGCGTGTTTGAACTGCTCAGACCCTCGTGTTTGTGGTTAGCTGTGCGTAGAGAGACGGATCGTACACGCACTTGCTAATGGTGTTTTTGGATATTCTTCGGGAAGGACCTTTGTAACACCGTCCATTAGATCAGCCCTCGTCCGCCTTGCCCAGGCGCAGTCCCATAGGGCACGTGTCCCACCTCTCTCAGCTTCTCCATAGCACAGGGCCAGGGACAAACCCTATCCCTGGCGTGATCTGTGTTTCCACACCAACTCCATTTCAATCAATATGTAAGCAAAAAGAGATCTAATGCAGAAGCAAACTTTTCTCTTTCATTTTTGCCTAATGACATGTCTACTTGTTTTTGTGTCTAGCTCAGATTCTCAGCATCTCTGCATCTCAGGTCAGCACCTGTAATTCTCTTCTACTTCTTGCACCCTCTGTGATTTGTCTAAAAAGGTTGGTGGATATAGTAATATACATGTCTGGGAGAGCTCCACGCGGTTTCTCCTCCGTCCCTGATCACCCCAAGTAAAACGCTCTGGTGCCGAAACGCACCCCTGATTTTTGTTTCTTTTGGTTACCTGCTGAATCCCACAGCATTTACTGACTTCTTTCTCAGGTAACACTTGGCCTGAGGAAGATCTGAGGGATTTGATAGAGGTGGCCCCCCAGAAAGCATGCAGTAAAATCCCTCCTGAACTTTTGCCCTTTGAACCGTACAGCCGACCTGTCAAGGAGGTTTGTAAAAGCCGTGATTGACGTAACTGGGGCGGGCTGTGGAGCGGGTGGGTAGCCCGAGCCGCCGACGCTGGGTCGCACGGCCCCGTGGCAGGGTGGGAGAAAGATTGCTGGGGCCGGCTCCACGCGCCTCCGCCGCTGGCTCCCTCACCGATGGGACCCGCTCTCCCCCGAGCATGGAGCTGAGCGCCAAGGGGGGAAGGTTTCCTGCCAGAAGTAGGGAAAGAGGAGAATGGTGCAAGGACCTGCGTTTAAGTGACCATTACTCACAGCTCGGCCTGGAGCTCATCGCCGTCCAGGCCATGTAAATACTCCTCGCACCTTTTGCGTCCTTTCTCATACAGCTGTCCCAAAACTGAGGCTCTGTCCCCACGGGAGGATTAAAGGTCTGAATACCCAGCAGCACCGAGGACGCTGCAAAACGCTGATTTCGCCTTGGGCGTCTTTGTCGATTCAGCCTGCCTGTGCAATGAAGGGGGGTTAGATCGATCGCACAGGACGTACTCCACGCAACCTGCTTGTGCACGTGGTGTTCCTTGCCTTGAAGCCGCTTACGTGCCTTTTAAAGTCAGTCCAGGTGGGGTGAGCTACTTCACGCGGAGCGTGCTGGGGGTGCAGCTTCACAAGAAGCTTACGCTGCTTTAAGGTGCCCAAAAGGGCAGTTTTTGCTGCTGTTGCCTGCCTCTGCAGCCACGTGCTCCGGCCTCCCCCCTTTTGCTGGCAGGAGGTTAGCTTTCAGCCAGGTCAGCTCCTGGGACCAGCTGACTGTGCAGCCGCACAAGCGCTGGCGCCAGCAGAAGGGATGAACGTGTGACGGGCACGGGGTGGCCCTCTTGGCACCACTGTGCCCTTAGATCAGCCCGAGCCGCAGCCGGGAGTCACCTGCGAGGCCTCAGGGAGCGTCTGCCCTTCCCGCACGCTCCCTCTGCTCGCAGTAACTTTGGGATTTAGGCAGGCTCCGAGCTCGCTGTCTTCTCCTGGCTCTGGCAGGCTGCTCCGAGCTCGGAGAACGGACGTGCTGCCTGCCTCGCCAGTGAGCCGATACCGCTGCTAAGCTCCTGCACAAAGTCTCCCCCTCTAGTCTCGAAGAATTCTCATTCCCACTCCGAACAGGTTTAGCGGAGAGCGAAGGAGGCGACTTCCCTTCCCTGGCCGCAGCGGGAAGTAGCGATGGGCTCTTTATCTCCCATCTGAAGTTCAGAGGTGGGGGAACAAGGCGCCGTGAAGACTTAATGCCTCCGCCTTGCATGGCACCCGCTCTCGTCGGAGCTTGGGGCATGTGGGGCTGGGGCTCGCATCGACGGCGGGGTGCGTCCCGCTCTCGTGGAAGTCGGAGGCACCTTGCACAGCAGAAGGGCCATGGACGCTGCCAGGCGGTCCCGGTTCTCTGCCGTAGGTCACATTTTCTCTTTAGCCACCTCATAACCGTTTTTTAGACCAACGTGAGGCACAGCGAAGTAAATAGGATCACAGTGAGCTGGAGCGGAGAGCGGAGGCTGGACTGCTGAGCTCGCCCCCGAGGGGAAGCCATCGCGGTCATGGGTGACAGCTGTGTCTCTCTTTCCTTCCCAGGCCTCCTACCCTGAGCGGCAGCCCCGTCATCTCCGACATCTCCCTCATCCGCCTCTCCCCGCACCCGGCGGGCCCCGGGGAGTCGCCGTTCAGCCCGCCGCACCCCTACGTGGCCCCGCACATGGAACACTACCTCCGCTCCGTGCACAGCAGCCCGACCCTCTCCGTCATCTCGGCGGCTAGGGGCCTCAGCCCCGCTGACGGTAAGAGCCCTGGGCCAAAAGCACCAGGGTCGGCGGCTGTGGTGGTGGCTGGCGTGAGCTGAGCTGTCCCATTCTCAGACCGGGAGCGTGGCTTCCCCTCCGGTTCCCTCCGTAGGGTAGCAGAGCAAAGGCATGTGCTTCCCAAGTTATGGCTGTAGCCAGTTCCTGGCTCAGTGCTGGGGAAACGTCTTCTATGCTACTTGTACTGTAGCTATTTTGTAGCTCACCAGCACTGAAATTCCCTAAAACCTAGGGATTTACAGCTCCACAGCTGCTCTCTGAAGTGGGAGAGCTGTCTTTTTTTTTTTTTTCGTTTAACTACACATTTGTTTTGCATCATTGCACTGAGAAAGCAGAGCGTGAGAATAGCTATTACCACTGGATCGTATTATAAATATTTTGCTTAAAGTATGTTCCTTTCTGCAGTGCTCTCAGCTCTCTTATGAGCTTCCCTGCTTTTATATCCCTACCAGGAGCCTTGCTTCCCTCTAAGAGGGTGACAGTCCTGCAGGGTGCTCAGTGTGGCTGTGATTGACACGGGAGATATGAGGCAACCCTGTTTGGGCTCTTCCCTGTTGGTGCTGTGAGGGTGCAAGGACTGGTCCCAGCCAGGCACCCTCATGCTGTTGGGTCCCCGTACTGGTCCCTCACATGCATGGCATGATATCCTCAGGGGGAGAATTGCTCCAGCGTGGAGGAGAGAGGCCACACTTTCCTCTTCGTCACTCCCAGCCCACTGGGGCTGCTCTGAAGAAACTTTCAGATGAAGGCAAAGGCACGTGGAAACTAGTGCTTGATGCACACGGAGCAGAAGCAGTGCAACTCCGTGAAACCCGGACGGACCCACACGCTGGGCAGGGGTCAGTGGGGATCCCAGCTTTCCCGTGTCGGGGGAGTGAGGCATCTCCCTGCTCACCGGGTGGCTGGTGACATTAACAGCCAAATAGGGAAAGGGAGAAACGCAAAGCTCTTCTATAATGATTTCAAATCTACAGAGCTTGCTTTCTAAACACTGAGAAAGATCCAGGTGAATTCACTGGAACATCATTATTTTACACAGGTTGTATATTCGGGCCACTGCATATGTCATATTGGATACGGCATAATTCTGATTTAATGTGTGGAGGTCTAAGTCATGGTTTACTTCACCAGACATCAAGTATCATGTGTGAGGCAATGGGAACTGTGCTCTGCCACGCAATTATAAGCAGCTGGTTCAGTGCCCAGGGAATAGCGTGGGTTTGGGGGCCTGGTCCTCCGCAAACTTGGCAGATCCTAACGTCCCTCAGGTCCTGAACCACAGCGGAGGCAAGTGGCCCTTCTCTGTGGTGAAGCAAAGCACATCAGAGAATGATGAGGCCCCCAGGTGCTGTGGTAATGGGGAGATGCATACGCCTCCTTTCCTGCCCCAAAATGTGGCTCTTAATTTAGGGTGGTTCCTCCCTACAGCCACACTAGGGCAAGCATTCAAATTCCCAACCGCATGCAGCAGAGAGGTTTGTGTTGGTGTGCATATGCTCTCCCGCGGCCTCCCCTTTCAAAGCGAGTTTCATTATTTGGTATTAAAAAGAGGCATTGTGTTTTGGGTTGCCCTTTTTTTTTTTTTTTTTAAGGCCGTGGTAAATAAGTTAATGGGGCAAGCGGGTGGGGAGGCAGGTTTGAAAAATTACAGCTGGGAGAAAGTGAGTGTAATTGGCTTTGGCAGCCAAAATGGTTTTATGCTGCCAGACGCTAACCTAGCTCTATGCATTAGACCTTGGCTTTAATTTCCTTGCACTGCTGTCGGGAACTGGGTTGCATTTGTCTTTCTTTCCTAATAGGCAGGGATGTTAATGCTGACAGGGTTACTGCTGTTGGCTGATTGGGCCCTCTTCCCCCTCCCCGGGGTGAAGTCTGTGTCCGTACGGAAGGATTATTAGAAGGGGGAATGAGAGATTGTTTATAAATTTGCGGAAATGGAGGAATGCAGAGGCCCCAGCTTAGCTTCTTTTGTCCGCAGAAACACGCCCAAACGCACGTCACGAAAGCACTAAACGGAGCCGTAAGGAGAGGGCTCATGGGGGGCGCCGGGGGGAGAGACGGGGACGCCAACGTCAGCGCCGAAGTTTAACTTGCTGTGGGAACGCTCTCCCCATGTTTTTCTCCTCGCTCTCGGCTTCTGCAGTGGCTCACGAGCATCTGAAAGAGCGAGGCCTGTTCGGGTTGCCCCCGCCGCCGCCGGGAGCCAACCCCGCCGACTACTACCACCAAATGACGCTCATGGCCAGCCACCCGAACCCTTACGGGGACCTCCTGATGCAGGGCGGGGGAGCAGCCAGCACAGCACATCTGCACGATTACCTCAGCCCCGTCGACGGTGAGTAGAGGCCGGGCACCCCCTCGCTCGTGGGCGGCTCGTGCGGAGCTCCTGGGGGAGGTTTGGGGCAGATGTGGCTCTTCTCCAGGCGGAGGTCACTGCACGCGGTTGCTCCTTCCTGCTGAAACCCATGAGCAATGCACTCTGATTTTTGGCTTAAAAGGTTGACTCGGTCCATATACATAATATACCTAATTTAAAATATATACATTGTGGCCTTTTGGGGAGGACAGCGGGGCTGCTACATGCGTAGCAGACAGCCTGGTGTGGCGGGTAGGGCGTTGCTCCCGTCCTGGTCCCTTGGCCGTGAGTGACCTGGAGCGCGCCTTCGGGCAAGGCCCTTTGCTCTGCTTCTGTTTCCTATCCCACCCTGTCTGCCTTGTTATTTAGACTGGTTCACGTCTGGGGCAAGGACTGGCCGTCTCGCATGTTACACATGTGACTGGGCTCCGTACAAGAGACCCCCTGATCTTGGTTGGGACCTCTCAGAGCAACTGTAAAACAAATCCCTGAAGGAGAAAAAATAACGTTAATGGGGAGCTCCAGTGGAGAGGATGTGTCAGTACCTCAGGGAAGAAAAAATTGCAAGAATGTTGTATTTATACTAATATCAGGCATTATAAACCCAGAAAATTCTGGCTCATGGCTAAACTAAGTAGAAACAAAATCATGTTAGGAATTGCAATGCTGATTCACCCCCGCAGCCTGACCACTGCCCTGCTGTGATTGGTACTATTTCTGTAGAGTATTTGAGATACACAGTACAGATGATTTTTAGACCCGTTAGAAATTTCTTTCCTTTCACTTTACGCCATGTCTTGTAAGAATTGAGATTGCACAAATATTACAGAGGGTAGTTTGGGGATTATTTCTGCTGCAAGACAGAGAAGTCTCAGCTGGACTTTCAGATCTCAGCTTCTGTTTCCTGGGCTGCCTTCAGATTTGCCTGTGGATAATTGTGATTTTTGGAGTGGAGGTCTGCATCATTTCATTACTGCTTTAGGGTTTCTGTTGTTGAGCTTTTAAGATGAAAGACTTTTTGGTCTTGGTGCTTCGTAAAGTGACTGGTTTAGAATGATAAAAGCTGCTCTGGCTGTTCAGTGATAGGGGTTTATAGATATTTCTAAATAAAAAACAATTTCTTGTCTGCAGCTGCTGTGGAAGTTTTACCTGAATAGTCACTTTCTGCCATCACTTCCTACATTGATCAGGAACCTGGCTTCTAGTCTAAAATGGAGAGCACATGCTCTTTGGTAGTATCCTGCCTCTAATGTCCAAAATATATTCAGGGTTTCTCTGCTAGAAAGCAGCTGGTCAGTAAGACTGCTTTTTGTTTTCCCTCTGAGAGGTTAATCGTTGTGGGTTATAGTAGATGGGTGCAAATCGGCTCTGCCAAGTTCTCCTTGGGCTCTTGACCAAGGCTCCTTCCTCCTTGCCTCCTTATTAGTCCATCTCTGACCAGCAGTGCCTCACTGAAGTGCCAGATAAACAGCCAGGAAGGGAAGCAAACACAACTGTTTTCATGCTAGCGCAGGCTGGCTCTCAGCACACCAAGATGCCCGTCCTCTAGTTTGCTGAATGTCAGTCTTTATCTGAAGTCGTCTGAGATATTCTCTTTGGCAGAAGACTCTCTTCCTACTTGGCTTCTCCTGAAACAGCTCTAGAGTAAATCACGTAACAAAGGTCCCAGTTACGGGCAGGCACGCTCATAACCATTACTCATTGGAGAGCAAGGGCTCGCCAAGCATTTGTTTGATCGTTTAGTAAAGCTTTGTTGATCTGTAACTGGAAAGCCTTTTCTGGGCCTTCACGTGCTCTTAGTGAGATGAAAACTTTTAAACGTCACGAAGATGTGACATGAGATATCAGAAGGCTAGTTTTTAAGGATGTGAAAAGGAGCAGCAGCCTGGTGCATGTCTCTGGCCTACATGTTTGGTTTTACCCAGCAGCCCAGGGTTCATGCTGTAACCGTGTCAGTGCTCTGCTTTATCTTCCCGCACTCCCCCAGGCTGCTGAAGGTCCTGTGTCTGGCCTTGGTCCAATGCGGTATTTAAAAGCATGTTTGAAGTCAGAGAAACTTAAGCACTGCTGTTTTCTGTTTTAGTGTTTCCTAATGTCGGGTCTGGACCCTGAGGCATTGGGCTGCATTACACAGTTCAGGATTTTGCTGGTGGGTTTGATGTATTATCTCTAGTTTATCAGCCTGGCTGATAATAGAGGCCCAGTGTCAGTGCCATACATGAAGAGAGAATAATGCACTATCAAGGCTGAGAGTAAAATGGATGACTCTGAAACTCTGGCTGAAGAACTGTAGTCTCCCCTTCTGTTTAGGAAGTTTTATCAATGATTTAAATCAGTGGGGACTAAGTAAATAGTTGGATGGATAATTTAATAAAACTTCCTCTTGTGGTGCTTTTCTGAGACGAGAGTATCAGTAGCATGCATAAAACACCAATGAGTCACTGGCACACAGCATCTTACAGTCAGAGAGCCCTTTTCCTCCCACAGAGCCCCAGATTTTAAGAACTTTACAAAAAGAATCATTTTACTGGTTGCTGAAATGCAGGTAGCTCTTGCAGGAAGCGCAACAGCTGTTAAACCACACACAGCACCATCACACACTGGCAAGCGAAAAGCAAAAGAGACAGATAGGCATATAGTAGAAAATCTGGGCTATTCAGTGTCATGTCACCCCCAAACATCTGCAGGTTCATGGGAGCCCAAGACACTGACTATAACGATTCTTCCACAGACACTTACCTGGGCCCTTCTGGTGGCCTTCATTGCACCTCTTGGAGGATTCCTCTGTGACTCCTGGTTTGTCTGTGTTTTTTTCATTACATCAGATGTCTTGAGTCACAAGAAGTAGTAGGGGATCAGTGTCAGCTGGAGCTTGTTGGTACCAATTCTGTGTCAGATCCATTGAGTGTTTAAAAGGTGACTGAGCTAGGGTGTCCTGGGGCTACATCTCTTCAGCAGGGTTTTCACTGTGCAGCTATATCAGTAGTTAAACCACTAATGTAGACCAGACATAAGTTTTACGTACTGAACAGCCTGGATCTTAGGGCCAGTGCCAGTGAAAACTAAATAACCCTTGAGCTAGCTGCCTTGTTTCGTGCTGTCCATTTACATTTCTATCCTAGAAGTGAGTGCTATATGGTGGATTACTCTGGGTGACAGAGTGGTTGTACAGAGGGCAGCCGACTTCCAGTAAAAGATTGGTGGGAAGTGCAGATAAACCTGGAGGTGACTGCTGCTCTCTGAATGTATTCAGTGCATCCAGATGTTTTTTCCTAAGTACAATGGCTGTTGTCATTACCCTCAGCCCTTCAGGGAGCACTGTTTGCTCTTGAGAGGAATGGATCCAAGTTGACTCAGCGATGAGCCCTGTACATCAGAAGATCTCAAAGTACTGTACAAAGCAAAGATATTCTACCCATGGAGACCTTGAAGAGAAAGGCAATCAAGTGATCTATCAGTAGAGCAGTGGCAGCTCTAGGTTACAAGACCCAGATCTTCTGAATAAAGACTCTCATGACTGGGGCTGAAGGAAAAGCTTGTCTTTGAATCCAACACCTCTGTTTGCACAGTGCCAAAGGTGTGATTCAGTTGTCCATACTGAGTGAGGGAATGGGAGAAAAATCTTGAGTTGAAGTTATGTCCTAGCAGCATGGCACAGAGATATTCCCCCAGGTCATGAAGGCAGAACAGATGTGTTTGTGCAACTTTACAGTTACCAATAGCAGTAATTAAGCTGGGATAACCCTGCAGTGCTGTAATGGCACTTCATCCAATACTGGAGCTTGGGAGGGGATTCCTGCCCTGTTTCTTGTTGAATAGCGTAGATGTATTCTTTAAAAAAAAAAAAAAAAAAAAAAAGCCCGTGCTTCAGAAATCAAGAATCTCTTGACTCAAGAATGGTAGTTTAACTGGGAAAGAGCTTTATTCAACCCAGGATAGCTAAACAAGCCAATGGCTGGAGCAGTTCCCTGGGATGTGGGCAAATGATCAAGTAGGACTTGATTCCCCCAAGTCAAACAGTGATTCAGCCATCAGTGGCCTCTCTCAGGCACTGTTGTTTGAGCCTTTCTACTTCAAGTAAATCATTTAATAATCATCAGGGTAATAAGTAGGGCTGACAGTGTAGTCCAGTGGTTACTGCAGTTAGCAGGCATGTGTGAGAGGTGAGTTCAGGACTTTCCTCCGATGGGTGTATACGAAGTGTCTCCACTCTGTCAGGAGAGAGTGAAGGAGACCAGCCTCATGGTGGCCTGGAAAATAAGTCCCTTGCCTGGGGCCTGAGGGACTAGCAGCTCAGGATTTGCAGTCTGAATATTCTGGATCACAGATGACTTCTCCACATGAGCCAGCTGTTGGCTACTCTGGGCAGACGGCGCGCCATATAGTCTCTTCCTTAAAAACTCTGAAAGATCTTTTTTTGTTTTCTTTGTCCCAGTACAAAATGGAAAATTGCTGAAATCTCAGAAAAGGTTCAGAGAATGGGAAATGATTTCCCACCCAGTTCTAGCCAGCAATTCTGTTTTTCTCCCCAGAAAAATATGTGCAGAATAGAAAAAACGTCCCAGAGCATCCCATAAGCGCTCTGTCTGGAATCCCGCTGCACTCTGGTTTCTAAAGAATTCAATTTACATATGCAAGTTGGGTCGTCTAAACAGTTACCGTGTGGATTGGGAGTAGAAGAATGCAGCCTTGTCTTTCAGCGAGGATTTGGGGGAAACATTAGTATTCCTTGAACTGTTAAGTTGATCAGGCCCCAGGGAGTGAAGAAAGAAGGGTCCCAGGACAGCGTCTTGTGCCAGAACAAATGTCCAGCATCTGCTGCAGTCTAAGTAAGACGTGTGTTGCCACTACAGAAAGGGAGAGAGGAATAAGGAACCAGTTATGCTAAGATTGTTTGTAGCTTATTGCTGCTACTCACTGATTAAGGGATCACACTGTACTTTTCACGATATATCTACTGCCCTTGGATTTAATCTGATGACGGGAGGAGGGGGATATGTCTGTATGCTTTGGGTGGAGTTTACTCTTGCTTGCTTGGTGAATGGCCAAGGAGAGCGGTTGTTTTGATAACGCTGTCTTGATGCTGGGGCTTGGCCAGGGGATGCAGGAGAAGCAGTGGCTCTGGCCATGCTTCAGCATGGAAGCGGGGGGTGAGACATCTGCAGCTCACGTGCGATATGGGCTTGGCCATTTGGAAGCAGATTCCTCTGGTGTTCCTCAGCAATGTAGGTCACAGCAACACGGTTGTCTGACAAGAGATGGCCTGAAATTCCTGCGTAGGCTCAGATGTAGAAAGGACAGTCCTAGAGGCTCTCCCAGCTGAGTGTTTGGGTTTCCTTTCAGAAGGGCTATGCTGTCACTGTTTCTAATGTGATACGGAGGCCCGAAATCTCCCTCCGTGTTGTGTCCCTCTGATGCCCTACAGCCACGGAGAGTGCGAGAGTGGCCCAAACGGGACCGTCTGCTCCCGTCTCCCACATAAGATCCAGACACAGTCAGCCCTTCGGCACAACAGCGCTGGAAACAGCAACATGAGTAAGACCACAGGCTGCCCTGTGTGTAAAATTGTGAGACCGAACCTTTGACTTGTCACTGGCCCCTTGTGGATAAATCTAAATTTAGGAAGAAAATCCCAGGTTCTGAGTAACCCATGTATGTGATAATGTGTAGACACTGTATGGAACTGCCAAGGAAATGTTTCCTTTTTTACTAAGAAATTTGGACTTTCTTCCCAGCTCTAGGCTGGCTGGAGGACTAGGCTGGGGCATTTGGCAGACATGGCCAGCGTCACTTACAGGTTCAGCCTTGAATCCTTGCTAATTTAGAAATGGGATGTCTAAAACCTTCCAGCAGAGAAATGGCTTTCAGTTGTGAGCTGCAGCGTTTACAGTTAACTTGCAAAGATAATGTCACTGTAAAGGCGTGCTTTCTCTGTTGAAAAGTTGCTCCAGGCAGTTTTTAAAGGTTTTTAAAATACATAAGTTATGTTTATTCTCTATCATGAAGAGCTGGGCCCATGATAGCCAGAATATCTGGTTTTGCCTATGGAATGATGTGAAAAGACCAGTACATTCCATGTAAAGAACAGTAAAATGTACCTAAAATTGACTTCCTATAAAAAGAGGCAGCAGGGGGCAAGAGCCTATGGTAAAATTTTTATTGACTTATGTCGGCTGCCATCCACAACTCCATAGCCAATGCCCAGAGCTTTGGGCTCAACTTTATTGCACTCATCCTTTTGCCAGTTCACATCTGCATTTCAATCTCCTCCTAAATTTGAGAGTAGGGAGAAGGGGACAGTCTTTTGGCTTAAAATTTCCTGTGCCTCCTTTCAGGCCAAATGATATTTTTGTTGTTGGAAATCTGAAACAGTTTTGAATTCTCAGCAGGTATCTCTATCTCTTGCAAAAATAAAAAAAATCAAGCTTCCTCTATTCAGAGCTGATTCTTTTAATACACACTGCATAAATCAATAAATCAAGACCAAGGCATTAGTATTTCTAGAAATGACTGCATAGACATTGTAGCATGTTTTCCAAGTGGGAAGGAATTTGTTTAAAAATAAAGATGAAAATTCTCAAACATGGATGTCTGTAGGTTGGCTTTTAGATTCATATTTATTCCAAAGTCCATTAAGTCGGTGGAAAGCATCCGCTGACTTTAATAGGTGTTCGCTCAAAGTGAGATAGAAATAGCAGAGCAAATTGATACAGGAACACCCACCAGCAACAACGAAGGAGAACACCCATCCTGGGCATGCTGTAAATGTACGATGCTGGAAATACTGTTAAAAACCACAAGAGGCAACAGGATGGAGTCTCTCGTGGCATTGTCTAGTTGCACCCTTTTTTTCTGTATGGTCTTGGGCCTATCACTTCTTTTTGGACCTGGGTGAGAAAGAGTTTTCTCATCTCTCAGTAATTAATATTCAAGGTAAAGAGACTGAAAAAGGTCTCCATTTGAGATGGAGAGACATAGAGAAGTTAATTTTTACAAACTGAAATGCTGGCAGATAAATGGAAATAATTCTTTTAAATAAGTTCATGTTTTCTTTTCAATTTCTGACCTTTTCAGATTTTATTTTTAACTTACGATGACTTTGGGTTTCTGAAAAAACATCTTTTAGAACACCATCAGAGAAATAGCAGATTTTTTTTCTTTCAAGAATGCTGAAAGGGGATACTTGGACTGTTTGGAAACTGTTCTCCTAACATTTTTTTCCAAACATCAAAAAATTCTTAAAACCAACCCTGTTCATTTCGATAAGTCAGCATTTCTGAAAGGAAGATGAGAGGAGGAGTTTTCGTGGTAAATCCTCCTGAGGCCTCCATCTCTTGCTCTCTCTCTCTCACTCTCTGAAAAATGGATCCTATAGTCATTTACTTCTCTGAGCACAATCACTATTAAAAAAGTTGTGTGTGGTTTCTCCTTTGAAACGTCATTGGACCTCAGGCAATAGAGGATTTTGCTTATACATTCAAATGACCATCAGTCAACCCATGTTGAAAACCTTGCTTATGTGTACAGCTACGCTAATATTTATATTTGCTGCTGCCTGTTATCATTTAATGTTAGTGCTCAGTGTCCTCAGATCGGGGGATTAGATCAGGCCAATTTTATTATTGAGAATGATCCCAGTGCTGTTTATCTGCTTTTGAGTAATAATTCTGAAAAGTTTTTCTCCTCCTAAAAGCACTAATGACTGCTTCTTTGTGTAGTTAAACTCATTTTATGTCTCCCTTCCTGGGCACCTTATGCAGGCTGTCTGTGAAAAAAGAGGAATTGTTCATCCATAGCATGATTTTGGGTCACAGCTTTCCCTGAAGGCCCACGAGAGCTGAGGCCTTTGTGTAAAACATAAACCCAGCCTATTGGACCCTCTATCAAACACTGGATATAGCCCATGGTACTTGGAAGATCTAAATTAGAGCGGACACTAACGCAATGCATATTACTCGTTTAGTGCTGAAAAAGTCCCAGGCCAGCTTGCAAATCCGACAGCTTCCAGCAGAGTTTTACGTGGGGAAAAAATTAGGTACTTGTGTACACTGGGGAGGGGTGCCCACGTTGCCTGCACGTGAGGACTTCTTCCCTCTGCAAATTAATGGCGACCAATGGCTGAACCAGCACTGTGGACATAAATCATTGGAAGAACAGCGAGAAATGAGTACAAGGCTTTTCTTTCTATTTAGTAATTTATCAAGGGAAGTGGCACATTAATAAACAGATCTCCCTTGAGGGGTGGGAGTAACAGAGATAAATATGACTGTCAAATCTGGCCTGCTTCCTTCTGTTAGAAAAGGAGGAGACTGTGGGAATGCAAATGCAGAAAACAATATCTGTAACTGGAAAGATGTATATTAATTGTAGAACGGAAACACTGACAACTCAGCTGAGATGGAGCCCCGTCATACTAGGTGCAATATGTACAGAGTAAGACACAAACTCTATCTCAGGGAGCACGTCTAAATAAATGACACTGAAAAATATGGACCAGAAAGTAGAAGCAACTTATTCAAGGTCATATGGCTGGGGAGGACTGGAAACAAGACCCAGATCTCCCCAGGCCTTGCCCATGTGCTGAATCAAGATGCTTTTTTGCCAGGGCGAACAAAAAGGCAGGTTTAATTACTTTGAATCAAATACATTACTATGTTACGGACAGAGCACAGTTTTCAGCATTATGATCTGGACCCAAACCAGAGCCAAACCAAATTTCTAAACCTCGAGTTGCTCTGTTTGGCATTCTGGCAGGGCCCATGTTTCATGAACCAGGTACAAAGTTTGGGAATGCTGCAGTCCAGCCTTTAGGCAAGGCTAGCCTTCACCTAGGGAGTTCATTTGCTCTTTTTGTTTTTGCTTCCATAATGCCTCTGCAAGACTGCTGCTCCTTTTCCAGCTCCCAAGAGAAGTGCCACTCACCACGGCAGAACGGGACTGGAAACTGCCAACCTCAAGCATTAGAAAAATGTGAGTCCAGCCCCTACAAATTATGGGACAGAGTTAACAGTCTGGAGACTTTTTTTTCTTTTTTTTTTTTTTTTTTTACAGACAGTTGTGTGCTCTTTTGTGTTTGCCGCCTGATTCTCAAGTCTTCACAGTCATGTGTTTGAGGTTCTCCATGCCCTGTGAGGCTGCAAAATGTAGTTATGCAAAATACTGCAAGAAAAAATGTGTTCAGTACATATGCAACAACCTGATTTCTAGGAGAAATTCCTGGTATTGTTAGTCTTGCAGTAAAGGCATGGAAGCTAGCAGCTCTTGAAGCATTTAGATACAGGACAATAGTCACAAGAGTGCTTGGTTCAAGTGGTAACTTAGCCTTGGACTTCCAGTTTGACCTTGGGCAAGTCATTTAATTTGTGCAGTAAAGGACATTATGGGTAACAAGGCAACAGTGATACTAAGCCCCATTAATTACACAGTACTCAGACATAGTAATGACAGAGCCCCTTTGGTACACAGTTGAGTCATGGACACTAGGAGACTGAAATCCAGCCACCAGTCTCAGGGAAATGTTGACACAAACTTCTGCAAGCCAACACAAGTCAAGGAACTAATTGGTCACACTGGCAGGATATATTTTACCTCCTTGTACATCCCATTCACCCTCTCTCATGTCAACACTGTCTGCAGGACAGGAAGTTCGTTCTCTTGTGAAGTGCTGGGCTTGTATTTGGTGATATGCAACCAATAGTGATAACCATCTAGAGGAAAAGAGCTCATATTGCCGTCTTGGGAAGTTGCTGGTTACTTCACAGTCTTTACTAGAGCATATCTACAACAACCCTGCAGGGCAGCTTTCTGCAGAGACCGCCGCTGGAAAAGCCAGGTAGCAATACTGTGCTGCGCTCACCGAGGGAAGGAGCTTGAGAAGCTGAGTCCTCCGGCACCCTTGGGTGGATCATGGGGGTTATCAGCTGGAGCCTAGCATGGAGCACTGGGGAATGAATGGCCAAGTGGCATATTTTACCCTTAGAAATCTTTTTTTTAAAAAATACATGACTCATTACATGAAAGCTGCTCTTAGTGCTTTGGAGAGATGAGCAGGTCCAAACACGATTAGGGCTCAGACGGGCTTTGGATCTGATACTCTAATATCAGGGAATGTTGTGATATAAACTCCAGTCTGTGCCATCCTGCTGGTTTGCAAATGGTTTAGGCCAGGGCAGAATTTCCCCTTGATGAAGTCAGTTGTTCCAGTCAGCAGTGCTGAAATGCAGGGGGAGGCCAAATTAGTACAGTAGTAATTTGCTGTGTATTTCAGATCCACAAATGGGACTGCCAGAGTTGGAAATGACTTCATGCCTGAATGACTGACAGTTGTTAATAGGGTCCAGGCACTAGCCAGTCCCCTTGGAGGGGAAGAGCTTGAACTTTGTGCCTGAGCTGCCAAATTGGTTTTCTTAAAACTCTTATTTACTTTTGGGGCTGCTGGAGTCTCGCCACCGTGGTTAATTGGATGGTGAGCATTGTGCTAGCGCCCGTTTCATTTCTGCTCCTGCCGCACACAGATGCACACGCCGGTTCCTGAGCGTCGCCTCGCGAGCCTGCTTCTCTTGCCACTAAGTCAATGAGAATGGCTGTGCTCGCAGAAGTCTTCAGGGGCTTTTTCCCTTTTAATTTTAAGTTAATTTAGTGCTGATGAAAGGGGATGATTGACAGGCCTGTGTTTATCCTCCAAGGAGCACAAAGCAAGAGAGCGTTCCCGGTACTGCCTGACCCATGTCACTCAGCACAGACCTGAGAGGAAATCTCCGATCAAAGTGCAGCTGGTCCCTGCTCCGCTCCCGCTTCTTAACCTGCCCCTCAGTCACAGCACCAGCAGTCACGAGTGCAGTAGGTCTCAGCACCTTCCCCCTCCATTTCCCATGCGGGAGGGCCCCTTTGCCTACCCGGCCTGGGGAAGGGGTGCTCGGGCGCAGAGGACCAGCCTGCGACTTCCAGCCCATGTTGTCTGCTCCCCAGGAGCATGTTTTAGCCACACCAGCAGCGTTTTGCATTGCAGCTGGTGACCAGGGAGGCCAGTAGCGCTGGAGAGAGTGGGTAGGGGCTGAGGTCATAAGAGTCCTCCTCGCCCATGTTTTCCTGTCATTCTGCAAGGGGCCGAGATGTGGTTGGCGTCACCCTTCCTGGGAGCCAAGCTGCCGCGCTGGTAAGGTTGATGCCTAGACCTTGCAGCAAGGCATGGCCAGAGACCGTTGTGTTCAGATTTACAGGGCTGACTTTGGACGTCTAGGCCTTGATCCAGGGAGGTCTAGGGATAGCTTTCATGTCAAAATTAAGTGTGTACTGACTGTACTTGAAAACCACCCTGCGTTCCGGAGCTGGGGAAAGCAAAAGTGCTGCATGAGCTCTGGAGGCTGTGTCAGACCTCTCCTTATGTCGCCGTCCCAAGCCTTGCCCCTGCGGTGCGAGGATGACTGTGACAGTGGCAGGCTGAGCTGCTCGTTCCCATCGCCAAACGCAGGGAGTGCTGGTGTTCGAAACTCAAGCCTTGCGTGAGCATGCAGGCAAAGTCTCCCTTTCGCGCAGCCCAAATCCACGTTGTGTCACCAGATAACTTCTTTCATGCACGTGGCTGCAGGAAATGAGCAGCCTGCTGATTTTGTCTGACAAAGTTTATGCTTTTTTCCCCCCTCTCTTTCCTACAGTGTCACGGTTTTCAAGCCCACGGGTGACTCCAAGATTAAGCCGAAAGCGAGCCCTCTCCATCTCCCCACTGTCCGATGCCAGCATTGATCTTCAGACAATGATCAGGACCTCCCCAAACTCGCTCGTGGCGTATATTAATAACTCCAGGAGCAGTTCTGCGGCAAGCGGCTCGTATGGCCATTTATCTGCAGGGACAATAAGGTAAAGCTTTTGGAGCAGCTCTATTCAGCTACGTAATCGTCTCTCCAGCAGGACTGAAACTCCAGCAAGGAAAACATTCGCGCTCTGGCCCTTCCTTGAAACCTCTGCTTTTGTACACTGGGATTGTGTCCTGTATTAAACCAAAGCCCCCATCTGGTTTTACGCATGTGGAAGGGTACTTCAGAGTATGTGGGGGTTTTTTGCTGGATAGAAATATTGGTTTCCAGGTTTCTAGTAATTAGAGTATGGTCATGTCTCCTCACAAGCAGAAATGGAGATTAAGTTTGTCCAATAAAATGCTCACTGTGAATGGTTCAACTGATAAATCCTCTGATTTAAGAGATTGCCCCAAAGTATTGTCCAAATTATTGGCCACAATTGTTAAATAAATAAATAAATAAATAAATAGTTGCCTGGATGGATTTAAGACCTAATTCTAAAAGCATATTTAAAAAAAAAAAAATTAGCCCTTGAGTAAAGTTTTGTTCAAATCTTAATTAAAAAGCACTTATACTAGGCAGCTCACTGTTGTCAATTCCTGCCGTGATTGCTTAACCCAAGTTTCACAGTGTTATTATTCTTTTTATTACTTAACGGTTAAATATGTTAGTTCTAATTTACACTGTTTTTGCAAAGCAAGGGTTTATAAACATCATGCACTCCTAAAATTTGTAGGGGAAAACAGAGGCATTGCTATTAGTAACTGTTACATTAATTTATCAGTTACTTTATCTGGCAGCATCTTTTAGATAGAAGTTAACTGTAGTATCTAACATAATGCTGTCTTAAAGAAATTGCAACTCCCTGTCTGCGAATCACATTTTTCTTCCCCTGTTGCCTGCTGTCCTTAACTGGGCACACCTATAGCATCTCATCTTGTACTTAGATTTCAAGCTCTTCGGGAGTATAAACTGGTATTTTCAGCATCTCCGTAGAGTACAAATTCAGACCCAATGGTCAATTGGAGGCCTCTAGGGATATAATAAAGTAATAATAATGAATTTGAAACTCTTCACTGTATTCTAAAGGTACATCTTAAATGTCAACAATTGTGAAATGTGTTGCATATATAAGGCCAGGGTAACTGTTAGCAATTTGGGGTGAAAAGACTATTATTATTATTTTAACAATGTGTTAGTGGCAGGAATGAAACCCTTTCTCACCCCCTCAGACCCAGATCATAGCTGTGCAGCAGCCTGCTCTCAGATTGCCTTCTGCTGTAGCACATATTTAACTTCCAGAGCTTGTTAATGCTGGAGTGTTTTTTTGCTCCTTATTCTTTTAGTCAAGTTGTCATTAACTAGTTTGGAATAGAAATACTAACTGTATGGTCATCAGCTATAGGTATTTTTTCTTAAAACAGAATTGAAAATGGAGTGTATTGCTAATTGTGACCCTGTTCTCTGAGCACTTACACTGTGGGCAGTTCTAGTGATGTGAGAGAAAATACCATGAGGATAACGGTTCCCGGCAGCCAAGTTTTAAAGGTGTCAAATAATCAATTTTAGGGCTGAGTGTCTATACTTTGTGTATGTCCCGTGCAGAGTAAAGGAAACAGAGCGTACTTACCACATCTCCAGTGTTTCTCCATCTCTGTGAAGAGAACCTACTCCTGGGAGTTAAAACCCTTCTCACCAAAACCGGTGCTTTGTTTTTATGCTGTCAGCTGCTACATCCCAGCTTGAACCTGTTGTCTTTGGTTAGCGCCCAAGCCACCAAGAGCTGATCATGTTTCAGGTCACCATTGACCTAGATTGGAGCTGAACTGGTGACCTACATATGAAGGGTGACATATTTTAATGGTTACCTGAGCCAGCACTCTACTCACCTAAATGCAGAGTAAATTACATATTTTGGAATATGTTAAATTGATTGTTAGTCATCCCTGCTGTGATCTGTGCCAGGTGAGCCAGGCAATGCATTTTTTTATGTTGAAGGTAGCATAACCCTATCCTCAAGAGTCTGCAAAGTAGGCCTGCCTGGGAAAACCTGGGAGCCTTGAGGCTTGTAAAGTGAGACACTGGTACCTATTCTGCACTCCCTGCCAAGGGGATTTGGCTGGTTTTAACCGTTGGAAGCAAAGAAATTACAGTCAGTCTGATACGTGGGTTGAAATGATTCACAAGTTTGCTGAAGTGCACATGAGACAAATCCTGTCTTTGCATTAAAAGAGGCTGTTAGGCTTATCGTGGCATTGAAAGCGTCTAGCTGGGACATTGCACCCTGTGTCCTGGAGTCTCCAGGAAGTCCTGGCCAAACTTGAAATCAATCACTAGCCAATGTGATAAATATTGCTTAAAATAACTCCTTCTCATTTTTCCTCCTCTCACTGTTGCAGCCCTGCGTTTAGCTTTCCCCACCCCATTAACCCAGTGACGTACCAGCAGATCTTGAACCAGCAGAGAGGACTGAGCTCAGCCTTTGGACACACTCCCCCTCTGATCCAGCCGTCTCCTACGTTCCCTCCGCGGCAGCACATGGCCGTCATCTCAGTCAACCCACCACCAGCACAGATCAGTAGTAACAGCAACTGCATCTCTGACTCCAGTCAGGTATGGACTGACCGTCGGTTCAAGCTGTGACTGTCCCGTTTGAGATGCCCAGCTCTTCCCTGTGCATGGCCTGGACGGAAACAGATGTGCTCTCTGTGGGTTGAGGGTTGCCCTTGTTGGTGGCTGAACTTCCCCTGGTTTTACCCATAGTTTAACTGTCTTTTTATTCATACTCTCTCTTTATGTTGCATTTTCTTCATTCTGACAAAACATTTTTGGACTTGTAAAAGCCAAATATTATGCCCACCTCCCTTCCTTGAACACACACATGTACATACCTATGCAAGAACCAAAGTCCTTGATCAGTCAAAGCACTTAACATGATATGCAGGATCATCTCAGGCAGCAAATCTCCTTGAACATGTGTTAAGTACTATTGAAATCAATGGGATTGAGCACAGGCTGAAGTGTTTTGCTAGATAAGCACCCAAGCACCGTGAATCAAGCTTAGTCAGTTCATTCACCAATCCGTCCTTCCTTTTTTCTGCTGATGTGAATCATATTGGTGGTTTTAATACACCTTATTCCTTTCCTCATTAACACACCATTGTATCCTACCTAGGACCTCTAACCATTTCAGGTACTGTTCCTTATTTTTCAGTAATCACATCAGATGGCTTTCTCTTTCATAATATCCTTGTTGTTGATTTTTGCTATTAAGTTTTGCAAAATGAGAGGCTGGGTTTTGAAAATTAGAAATGCTATGTGTGTATTAAACCTCAAATATATCCATGCATATACTTGTGCATTCACACACACATGTGTGTGCATGCACACACACACTGAGGGTTAGTGAATATGTCTAGCGTATTTTTAATCACTTTCTCTCCCATTTTTGTTCCTTGGAAGTTTAAATTGCAATTGCTTTTCTCCCAAAAGACCATTTCAAATTGTTGTTTTAGTTGTAGTATACTGAACTTTTCAGACTGGTTTATTGTTTTACGGTTTCTCATGGCTGCTGCGCTGCAAACTCTGTTTGTTATTGAAGGCTGTTTGATTGATTGATTTTGTTTTCTTCTCACAAACTGACTACCAAAATAATGTGGCTGGCAGGAGTTATGCCTCTGTTTAATAACTTGCATGACCAATCTTGAGCAATTAACAAGAGCAAATTTAAAATGTTAATGTTCCAATTTTATGCACATACAATTGAATGTTTTTTCTCTTGAAGTCATTCTCATTTTTTCAGAGCTTAGCAAAATACACATACCCTTTCATGCACCCAGCATGAAGGAGCCCTCACATGTAACCAGAACCCTCCTCTCCCCATGGTGTTCATTTTCTCAACAAGTCATTTCAGAGCACTGAGAAATACAATCATGGCCTGGGTGGGGCTTACATAATATTTTGATGAATTTGACAGGGACTGGGTAGTTCTGAAATGGAGGAGAAGCTGAGAGGCAAAGCACACTGCTGAGCATGCCAGAGCTGCTGATGTCCTTTATTCTTTGCTTGCTTGCCCTCTCTCTGCCGTGCACAAATCCAGATCACATTTGTCTCCCAGGCAAACACCCAGACATGGGCTAGATTTCGCCTGAAACCCCAGGCCAGCAGGCATTGCACTATTGCCCTCAGCCGCTCTGGAAGTTCATTCTTGACTGATTTTTTTGTGAACTCCTAATGATGACGTGGGCTGCAGTCAATCCCTTATCCCAAACCCTGATGCCACCCCTCTCCTGGTTTTTCTTTCCTAGAGCAAGCAGAGCAGCGAGTCAGCCGTGAGCAGCACGGTCAATCCAGTAATTAACAAGCGCAGTAAAGTCAAGACTGAAGTTGAGGGCTTGCCGCCAGTGTCCCCAACCACACAGGTAACGTTTCTGGCGCAAGTTGTGCTGTGGGCTTTGGGAACCATGCTCTGCACGTTTTGCTGCAGTTGGGAGCAAGGTGTCAATGTTTGCAGGACAGGCGAGCGTCTCTTGATCCGGGAAGCCCAGCAAGGTACAGGGCAGAGTTTCAGTGGCTGAGTGAAGCGTTCGATGGGTGCTTGGGACTTGCCTTGCTGTTGCTGTGCTTGGAAAGACAGAAAGAAAGAGGGAATATTTCAAGTGTGACAACTTTAAAAATGACATCTGAGTTTTCTACGCTGCAAAGCAAGCAGTACTGGTGTCTCAGAGCAAGCATAGATTACAAGGGAATCTTGCATGTAGGTAAAAAGCTTGCAAAAAAAAAGGACTTCTTGATTCAACAAGGAATTGCTCCTAGCAACATTCTTTACACTGGTGACACAACATTGACACCAAGAAGGGCCCAAAGGCCTTTGCTTTCTTTCTGGAGCTCTGTGATTGCAAACTGTTTAATGGCTGACAGTATCCATCTGACCGTCCTTTATCACAACTGTAAACTATCAGGAGTGCTCTGGGCACTTCATTTTCATGAAATATTAGGCCGTGTTATTGTCAAGCGAATGGAAGAGTTGATGACAAATTTCTCCTCCTGCCCTGGTTCAGGAGCAGGTCTCAGCATGATGCATGGGGACAGCAACATGTGCAGTCATCAGGGGGCTGGTAAAATTGATGAAGATAGCATATCAGGGAAAGATAAACATGCTGTAGTCAGCACGATTAGGGCAAAGAGGCATCTCTCTGGAGCTTTGAGTTTAGGAGTGCATCTATACGGTGCTGCAAAAGCACATGCCCTGAAAAACCAATCTGGCCACTACCCAGGCTAGTATTGCCACATGTTTATTTCTTGTAGCAAATGAAAAAAAGTTCTGAAAGCCGTCAGCTGCTTTCCCAAGCATCCATAGCACAGGAGTTGTGGGAAGAACAGCCGCTTGCTCGACAGAAGTCGTCCTTTTCTCTGCACGGATTTGGAGAGGTGTGTGCCCAACAGCAGGGAGTGCTTGTACAGCACCAGCACAGCCCTTCCCCAGTATTTCATCCACTGTATCTTATGAGAAATAAGTACCAAAAGGGGGGACTCACTTAAAGTGGTGCAAGGAGGCTTGATTAGAGTAATAAGGTGAAATTAAGAAAAGGAAGATATATGCTGGTTGTCTAATAGTTCCTAGTGAGATCTGTGGAGCAATACCCAAAGGGGAATGTAGGCTTCACATCTTGGAAGCATTTCTGTATTGACTGGAGATATTGTTGGAAAGTACCTCGTAAGGGACAGTCCGTTCCCTGGCAAGAGCACAGGATAAAAGACTGAATGTAGCAAGTATCTGCTTTTCAGTTCATCTGAGTAATGGCAGCTTGTTGAATTTGGGGATCCCCATTGTGCCCAGAACTCTGCTGGAAAGTTGATTACTGACTGATACATTTTTTGCAGAATGAAATGTTCAGCCATCCCCCAAAAAGCATACATATGTGTGTTTTGTTTTGGAAATGCTGTACCAGAAACGCCTCACGTGAGCTGTGGTTTGGGTGTATAAAATCCTTGGCCAGACAGTATCTGCCACGATGGCTTGCACTCATAAGAGAAGTAGTCTGGACAAGATTTGCAGGACACAGTGGCGCACCAGGCATGGGGGACCTGAATTACTATACTCTTATGATACCACAGCAGCTCCAGTACAGATTCAGATTTACGTTGAACTAACCAGAAATGAAACATTTCAGTTCTGTTCCGCAAATAAAATGTTTTCAATTCATTTTTTTCAACAGAAAGTAGAAAAATTTTGGCAAAACAAGATTTTTAGTAGAAAACTTCAGTTTTCCAGACACCAGACTTTGTGTGGAGAGAAACATCTCATCAAAAATAATGTTCACAGCTCCACCATATAGGAACTTCAGGAAAAAAACTGCTGTTTGAACTTTCTCAGACTCTGATACACTTTGAATCTCCAGAAATCCTTCTGTAAATTACTACAGTTTCCTGTCCCAGGAGCCACCTTACAATTTTTTTTTTTTTAATTAAGAGCTAATTAAAACAAATCTCTTTCTTTCCATATCCAAACTGTTGAATTGAAAAGTCACAGCTGGCATGTTTATCATGAGCTAGTTAATGAAAATTGTTGAACTTTCATACAGCACATCTTACTTTCCGAGGCATATAATGCCATTAAGTCATTAATCATTGCTGCCCCTCAGTAGGTGTTGGGAAGATGTTGGAGGGGAAGGAGATGGCAGCCGGAGAGGTTGATCTGGGCAGGTCAGAGACAGTGTGAGCCGGGTCTGGCTCACATATGTGTGTTTTGTTTTGGAAATGCTGTACTAGAAACGCCTCATGTGAGCTGTGGTTTGGGTGTCTAAAATCCTTGGCCAGACAGTGACCAAGGGTGGCTAAATACTCATGGGGCCACCTGGGGCGTCGGATCAAGAGAAAAGCATCTGATGTGGTCAGTCACCCCAGAGGCTCCAGTCTAAAGCTGCCTCCAAGGCAGGATGCTCTGTGCTGGGCAGTGGTAGCAATTGGGAGGAAAGGGAATGAAGAGGGTCAAAGCCTGCAGGTTTTTGTCTTGCTAAATTCCCGGGTTAATATTGGCTGCTGACTGCCTTGTGCACTGCCATCCTGTCTGTACAGTAAGCAGCTGTGACCCACACCACGCTGACAATTGTCCTTTCCTCTGAATTGTTCTCGTTTGCACTTCTGTTACATGTTACTATACTGTACAGGTGTCAGTGCTTTAATCCTCATAGCTGCCAAGCAATGTAAAAAATCTTCTGTGCTTCATTTAGCACTGACACGCTCTGGGCACAGAGAAGTTAAGGAGGGAGATAACAGGTTTCCAGCATTAAGCTCATTTATGAAGATCTCAGTGGGCCCCAGGCTGGAGCCAGAGCCTCTGGAGCTCTGCTCTGAAGCCCACTCATTACGGGGTCTTCCTCAGGTTTCCCAAATTCGCCGATCTCAGAGGAGTGCTTTGAGGGCTCATTAGCTTGTCCCTGTGGAGCACCCTGCACTTGCAAACTGCAGGGAAGGGTTAGGCATGTTTTCCTGCCTATTGAAAGATGCAAAAAGTAGCCCCCTCCTGCACATGTCAGGTAAGTTTAACCACTAAACTCTGCCTGCTCTGGGGTTTCTTCAAGCTCGTACTTCCCCACTCCCCCCAGCTCAGAAGTTTTACTCCAGCAAAGGACAAAATCAAACTTCAAAAGGCAGTCTTTTCCTGTTCTCCAGCCCGCGTCACCTGGAGTCTTTCCTGCGGCTGCCCGTGACCTGGCTGGAGCCAGGCACCGCTGCCACTGTGGCTTGGGGGTGTTTCATGTCTTGTCATTAGCTCTGATGCATCTCTACCAAAACTCCGTAACTCATTAGTTCACTGTAATCAAGTATGTTATATTGCCACAATGAGTGCGCTTTTGTGATCAGTTGATACCTGCCCTGTAATCTATGAGTGACGGAGGAATTCAGATGAAACAAGCTCACCTTATACAGTCCACTGTTGTGTGTTGCAGGAGCATCTGACAGACCTGAAAGAAGATCTAGATAAGGATGAATGTAAACAGGAGCCTGAGGTTATTTATGAGACGAACTGTCACTGGGAAGGGTGCACAAAGGAATATGACACTCAAGAGCAGCTCGTCCATGTGAGTAATGGTTGGGAGGAAACCCCAGCGATAAATTTGGGTTTCTGTGCACTTGTCCTCATTTTTTATCACTAGCTGCTGTACAGTCAGAGCTCACTCTGGGAGCCACTAAAGGTGCAAATCAGAGATATGGTGTGTAAACACTGCCAAAGCAGGTCGCTGTTCCCCGAGGAGTTTAGGCGCAGGAAGCCTCTCATAGATTATTTGATGTTGTTCTCATCTCAGCTGCTGAGGCTGCAGTTTTGGTCTCCCTCGTGCATAACCCAATAAAAAAAGACTCCATGCAGGGGACCTAATCGGAAAATGGGGAGGGGGGCTGAGCCCTACCCTCTTCTTTGACCATATTCACTGAGCTGCCCCACATACCTACACAAGCTGTGGGCTGGGGACTGACCAGATGGTCCTCAGTCCTCGGACAGGCCACAAAAACCTTTTACGCTGCTGTGGCATGGGCTGTGGGGCCATATCGCCTAGGGGCTGTCAATCTGCCCAGCTCATCCCTCCTGCCCCCCTGCCTCCAGAGTCAGAAATAGGGCACTTCCAGAGGTTGGAGACATGTTCCCGTGACTCCATCAGGGAAGGAAATACAGAAAGTGGGTTGATTTAAAAAAAACTGAGAAATAAGCCTTCCATAATCATAGTGATGTCCCGAACCAGCATCAAAACTGCTATTTACAGTTCTGATTAATTCCAAGAACCTTCTGTGTGTTTTGTTTCACCTGGGAATTTGTTGTTCGGTTTTCCTTTGGCTTCTGGGGTTGACGGACCCTGCAAACATGGAGCAAGATCAGACATGATCAGTGTCTGAGTCCATTCCCTCCCCCAGCCTGGCTCCCTCCCAGACCTCGTTTTGGGTCTGTAACACCTTGTTCAAAGCCAGCCCAGAGTTGCTGGGAAGTCACCAACCTCAGCAATCCCCCCTGAGGATCGAGGATGTAGCAAAATGCCAGACTGAGCAAGTTTTGTGGCAGCAGCCACTATCTTCTGCTTTCTCTTTGGTCTTTTGCTTCCCTGCCGTAGCTCAGCTTGAACCTCCCCGGAGCCCCCTCCATGCAGTTCACTGATACAGTGGCCCATGGTGAAGGACACACACACACACACACACACACAGAGCAATGAGAAGGAGTCTGAAATAAGAAAGACCCTCTTTCTGAAACACTGCGAAGCTCATGTCTGCTCTCACCCTTTATATATGTATCTCCATTTTACTGTAGTCATGTTTAGAGGCCACCAAGCAGGCATCCATCTCTGTTCCTCTGAGCTCTGCACCAAACATCTTAGCCCAAAGAGACTGTGATCCAAATGATCATTTTTGGCATTTGCTCTTAAATCTAAGGCTAGCACCTGCCAGCCTCTACCAGAAGCCACTGGTTCAGTGTAACAAGTCCTGAGTATAGACAGACTTGGAAATCATTTTGAGGACCAAATGCATGAGAGGGGTTTAAAAAGTGAAGACTGCGTGAGGGTATTCTGTTCAATGGGTTGCACATTGCCTACCACAGGACATTGCTTTATTGGAGTTAAACCACAGCAGCCCTGTTGGATGGGCTGGTTTTACATTTTTCCAGTGGTATTTGTGCGTTTCCCTCTCAGATGTAAGAAAAACCCTTTAACTCAGCCCAGAGCAAAGTGCAGGGCAGATCCAGGCAGTTCAGCACAATTTATTTCCAGAGAAAACCCAAAGAAAAATATTTGACAAAATGTCCACGATTTTCCTAAATTTGGAAGGTTATAAAAACGGAGGCTTCTGTACTATGATTACTAGCAACATGGGGTTGCGGATTCGGGATGCCCAAAATACACATCTAAATGAAATACAGATGTCATGGGCCAACTTCTGAAAAGGTGACATCCTACCATGTATGGAAAAACTCTTGTTTGCGTGCATAGAAAAGTACCTGGGCATGCAGGGTCCGTTCTGCACACACAGTGGGCAGCGCGCTTGTGGGAGGAGTGCATGTCTATGGGGAGCAGCAGGAATGAAGACATATTTTTGCAAGCACCACTGCTGCTCCCAGCCTTGAAGGTTTCACTCACAATTTGAGAGAAGCCCAAGCGAAACCTCAGGCCAGGAGGGGGTATGACAGGGACTGTGGAACAATGTGTTTGGAGTGTGTTGAGTTGTGTGACTGTTCCTCCAGCGTGTGATGGGAACCAGACGTTGCCCAGACAGTGAGCTAATAAGCTTGAAAGGGGGCTGCAGTCCCCCTCTGATAAATGTATCTTCCTCTGGCCCAAGCTGGACTGAAAGGGCAAACCCGTGAAATTCCCCACTGCTAGCACTGCTGTGCATAGTCTTGGTTGCGAGTCAGATTCCCACGCAAACAGAGCCAGCAGATTTATCTTTCCAGTCTGGTCTGGATGTGGTATAACATGTCTGTAGGTCTCAGGAGGGGTTCACCAGATTTCTGCCATCTGAGGCTAAAATCTCCCATCAGTGCAACATCATAAAACCAGAGTTGTTGTCAGCTGAGCTCCAAACCCACCTGAAACCTAACCCCATTCTGAGTGCTGCAGCCTCCTCCAGGCACACAGCCTTGGCTCTTGGTGCTCACCCATGGTGTCCTAGGGACTGGTCAAGCCTCTAGCATTTCTCCTTGCCCCTTGGCCCATGGGGAACCTGCAGCCCTAGGACTCCCCATGTAGCCCTGGGGAGACAGCGTGGCCCTGAGTCCCCTGCTCCGTTTGCCCAGCGGTTGTCAGCTAAGCCCTGGGAGGGATAGCCAGGTTGTGCGTTCCCTTGCATGTACGCAAAATCCCGGGGCTGGAGGCAAGTGAGACCACGAAGGCCGGTTACTTTGTTTTAACGAGTTTGTGTGTCCTCATGCTGCACCGCCACCCTGCAAAGTCTCAGTCCCAAGCCACAACATGTGTGCCTGGCCTTGACCGGGGGCGGGGTGGGAGGGGGAAGACGGGGGCTGGAAAAAAAATCTCAGTGCAAAAACAAAACCCAAACCCAAAGTGGTTTATTTTAGGATTTCCTGTCGGTGAATGTCTGCTGAAAAGCCAGGAGCAAGGACAGGCATTATTTTTGGCAGCAAGACCCCAGTCAGAGCGAGACAAGGCCACAGTGGGAGCAGCGCTGCCGATGGGCTCTGTTTATTTTCGTCAGGGTTTCATTTTCTCTGGGCTGCTAAAGAGACCCTTGTCTTCCTCACAGGGAGGATGAAGGCACCGTTCTGGTGCTGACTTTTCAACACCCAGGCGAAGGATTTTATGGGCCCGAGTAATTAGCAGTAATTGAGGCCGCCGAGTTTTCCTTAGCACATACTTCGCAGATGTTGTCATTTCCTGCCAGCCGCTCAGCGTTTGACAGCAGGTGGATGTTGTAGAGCCGGCATACGCGCTGGCTCTGAATCAGGCTTTTTTCCGTCTTTCCCCCGTCCTTCAGCAGCGCCCTAAGAAAGGGTCCCAGCTGCATAAGCGAGACGTGGGAGGGGTCGACAGAGGCAAAAATGACTGTCGATGATGCTGGCGTAATGTCGGAGTCTTCCTCCCTTCCTCCACCAGCAATCACCTCGGGCACCCCTGGGAGACACCGAGGGGCTCTTCTCCCTCTGCTACCACGGGGTCTGCGTCGCTTTTGCAGTGTTTAGGGTAAACCTCCACTTTCTGGCTACTTTAGCCCCAGAGCCCGGTGTGCAAGGTGCTGTGCGCTCTCTCCTGCAGGACATGCCAGAGGCACAGCACTGGCCAGCGTGTCCCTGTGGATGAGGGGTTATTTGTGGTGTTCGTGCACCTGTGACAGGTGCAAGGTTTGACCGCAAGCACTGGGGAGGGAACGGCTGGCTTTTCAGAGCGCCGGATGTGCTTTGCTGGTATCAGCTCTTCCAGGAGTGACCTGCTTCTCCCTTCTCTCCTCCCAGCACATCAACAATGACCACATCCACGGGGAGAAGAAGGAGTTTGTCTGCCGCTGGCAGGACTGCACGCGGGAGCAGAAGCCATTCAAGGCTCAGTACATGCTGGTGGTGCACATGCGAAGACACACTGGGGAGAAGCCGCACAAGTGCACGGTGAGCTGGAAGGGACGCGCAGAACATCTTGGCTTGGCGAGAGGGACACTGGACTTCGGTGGTCGCACACATGGGTGTCGAGACACAGGCATGGCTTCAAGCAGGGCTCTCTCAGGGTATCTGCCCCACCTCAGGGCTAACCCAGCTCTCCATGTCCATTGTTAAAGGTTTTTAGCTACTTGCAGGTTACGCCCTGGTGAGACTGGAAGTGATCAAAGAGGAGGGTGGTTAAGGGGTTAGTGGGTAAAACTTGGACTTTCTTGGGGAAACTGGGTTCAGTTCTGCCACAGAGATCTAGAGTGACTCAGGACAAGTCCCTTAAGGTGACAAAAGGAAACATACAGACCATTCAGTTGCCTAAATTCAAGTAAGAAACCCATAAACCCCACACTGTGGGGTTCACCCAACCTTGGTGGTAACCCTGATTCAGCATCACCCGGTACTCCTGTGTGGGGCTGCAGGTTTCCCTCCACCATGTGCCTGAGCATGTGCGCAAGCCTCCTTCCAGCCTGGGGAGCTAGGCTAACACCTTCTGCCTTCGCTCTTTTAATCTAGAGGTGAGGTGAATGGGTGCTTAAACCCCTGGAGGAGCTCAGTCCCCATGCTTTTCATGTAGGCAGTACTGAGCCTAGTATTAAAAACTACTGGAGGAAGAGCATAGGATGCCATTTTATCTGTCAGCCTTGTGGGTCAAGCACTCACCTGGCACATGGGAGAGCTCCTTAGCCTCGAAGGACACAAGCCCACATCTCCCCCTTGCATGCAACACCTCCCACCACACCACTGGCTGACGCGAGGCTCCTGGGCACCCAAGGATGCCTGACAGGGGCCGCGGGAGAGAACTGAGCTGTCGAGTTTAGTGGTTGTGGCACGCTGGTAGGAGAGGAGAAATGCTCACCATCTCTTCCCACATACACTTCAGCCCTTTTTCCTCCCCAGAGTCCACCCTTGTCTTTTGAGATCCTCTGCCCCCACCCTTCTCCTCCTGCCAGTTCTTCATACCTCCTCCACTGTGAACGTTACACCGTTCCTCTCCCCAGAGTCTCGGAAATGAGTCTTTCTTTCTGCTTGGCAGATGTCTGAGCCCTCCTCCAGTATCTTCCTCCTCTTCTGCTCCATTAGTCACTTCCAGCCTTGCTCCCTCCCCGGCTCTGCCCCAGCTCCTGCTTACCAATATTATGATAAGTATGATTTGCTTGCTGCATGACTCCTTTATCAATCTTCCAGCCCTGTGTTCATTTAATTTAGAGTGTAAGCTCCCTGGGGCACAGGGCCATATCCTTTGTTTTAATCTTCTAAAGCGCCCTACACTGTTTTAGCATGTTACCAATCTTCCGTAAGAGTCTGAAGGAATATTGATTGTTGGTGTGCCACAAAGTGAGCAGCAAGAGGAAGACTGGCCCTGCCCTTGCAGCACTGCAGGTACAGGCAGCGGGAATCAGAAGGCAGCACAAGCCCCCCGCTCGAGTGAAAAGCAGCAGGGAATGAATCCTTTTCAATACTGGAGCGGGAAAAAGCGCTGCTGCTCAATCCTGCCTCTTTCAAGTACTCACTGTTGTGTTGGGCTGGAGCAATGGCAAGGCTATGCGAGTTTGCAATCTCAAGTCGTCCTCTGCCTGCTAGAGAACTGCAGTCACTCTGCGTGTGGTATGTCACAGCAACTCTGCCCAAACTGAATATACCCCAGGTTTCTGATTGCCTGGGATACATTGCAGCAGTGCAGATGGTGCCCTGCTTTGGCAGACCATTCCTGGTTCAAGTCTGCCAGTGATTTTTTCAAAGTGCCATTTGTTTCAGACAGGAAGTTTGCGGTGTACATAAAGCTACAGATGAGCCCAGTTGCAGCCTGGGATCCGGTCAAGGATTGTTTCGACAGATGACAGCCAGAACTCCCACTGGCATAATCAAATCCACACATAACACTGAGAACAACCTCTTTGAACATGCACAGGCTGCTGTGCTGAGAAGCCCTTATTTGAAAATGGAACCTCAATACTTTTGCTCTTAATAACTGCATTTTTGTGTCAGTATCCAGCACAACCAGAATGGACAAATGAGTTGCCTCATGCTGAGTTCCCTTTGTTTTCCAGCAAGTGGAATGATGTATTTTAGTAACTATAAGCAACTCAAGTTATAAAGGACTGTGTGCACAGGCCAAGAGAAGAAGAGAATATATTGTGCTACCTCAAAGCTGCAGCATGCTTTTTGGGCCAAATGTGCTAATGAAAGTTGATTGGGGAAGAGGAACTGAGTTCATTGCACCCCAGTGTACCTATAGAAGGAATAAGCTGTTGAAGAACGTTCCCACTGTCCTTGAGGAGATCTGGGTGTCTCAAGAGGGCAGGGCAAGTTTACCTTATGTCCGCCATCCCCTGTGCCAGACTTCAAAGAGAACCCTGAGTAACTCCACTCCTCCAACACAGCGAAGTTGTATGGGTTATGTGATGAACCTGTGCTCAGGTCCCCAGATGGCAAGGAATGTGTGAGAACCTACTTAGAAGAGCCCTGTCTGTGCAGATGCTGGCCTGTGGCATTTAAACTGCTGTGCACATTAAAGTCAATAGGCTTGCCCTGCCTTTGGTTAGGCAGCAGAGCCATATAGCGAAGGCTCCAGTGTTGACTCTTGCAGAAGTGGAAGGTATGGTGCTTTGGCCATTATTTCAGCTTAAGTTCAAGTGTCACTCTTTCTGGTCCTTCACACCACTGCTCTCAGCAGGGCTGATAGGCAAAGGGAGTCCAATAACAACCCCTTCCCAAAAAGTGCATTCACTCCCGGCTTTCATAGAAGAGGAATGGTTCATCGGCTACGTTTGACTTGCTCCTTGCCAGTGCACAGTTAGAGCAAGCTACTTCCTATGCCTTTGGAGTACAGAGACGCAGATACAGCTGCTATCATGTCCAGCCGCCTCTGGCCGAAACAGCCAGACCCCGCTGACATGCATGGCTGCTCAGCTGCCCACGATGAAGTCTGATGCTGATCTGTGGCATGACCTGCCCTATTGTGACACCAGTTTTTTCCTTGGCCAGTATGCAAACACAACAATGTGAAGTCCTGCCACAGTTGGACTGAACTTGCAGATATATTTAAGTGATCTGACTAAAATACAAAACCTTGCAGCTTGCATACATTACAACAGGAGTGACTGCTTGTTGAAATGTAGGGTGAATAGTGAGTGCAGCATTAAGCCAGAGTTTGAAAAGGAGCCTTGCTTTGTGCTTTCATTTTTTAAAACTTCTTTCAGTGTTTGTAAGTTCCCACTTACTTAGTCAAAGAGCATTTAAGACAGTCTCCTTGGTTTGAGTGACTGGTGAAATCCTTCCATGCTACAGACAGGGCAGGTGCAGAGAGAAACCTCCAACGCAGCCAGAAGCTGAGGGTGGTAGGACTTACATCACCCTAAGTCTGACCATGTCTCCCGAGCTGCTCCTTCTCGTTGTGTGGGCAGCTGGTTTCCTTCCAGGAGGAAGGCTGCTGGCCTGTTGTGTCATCCAAAAATCCATCTGTCTTCAAGACTGAGTGTCTTGTTTTTTAAACTGGTAATGTCAGGCAGCTTGACCACAGCATCCTCTGAGAGTAGACCCAAGTTGTAATTTGGGAAACTTCAAAGCTTGCTAGATTTCTGCTTGTGTTTTAGAAAATGGTCTGGTCTTTCCAGCTCTGGAGCTGGTGAAGTTGTAAGGCTGGTCAAACTGTCTAGAAGCAATCGGTTCTTTGGGAAAGAAAGGAGGAAGGAGAGGGCCTCCATCTCTGAGTGTCTTAGCTGGAGATGCTGCAGATGGATGGCAGGAAGGGCAAGGAGAGTCCTGGAAGAAGGGAAGGGGTGTTCTTTCAGCCCTGCTTGCAAAACCACTCTCTTGGTGAAACATCAGGCTGGGTACCCAACAGGAGCTCCACCTTAAATATGAGTCACTTCTAAGAATCTCAGCCTGCCTGAGGAAGGGAAGTTCTCTCAACAAAGTGGATGTTGTTCCCTAAAACACAAGCCCTTTAAAGGGAAGGAAAAAAAAAAAAAAGAATGAGAAACAGATGAGAAGGGTTTAGGCAGGGGGGAAATCAAATTTTTCTGGTTAATTAATCACTCCTCTTGTGTTTTTTTATTTTAGTTTGAGGGTTGCTCCAAAGCCTATTCCCGACTGGAGAACTTAAAGACACACCTGAGGTCCCACACTGGAGAAAAACCCTACGTCTGTGAACATGAAGGCTGCAATAAAGCCTTTTCCAATGCCTCGGACAGAGCCAAGCACCAGAACAGGACACATTCCAATGAGGTAAGCCTGGGCTCACCACAGCTCAATGGAGGGCTTTTTTTTTTTAATTTTGCTGACAATAAACATACACTTTACACACTGGACTCATGTAAAAAGAAACCTACTGTAATGAGAGGTTTTTCTTATTTTTTAATGGAATTTATTTTGCTGGAGAGCCAGACCACATTAGCTTTATATTTATGAAAGCCATGCTTGAAATCATAAACAGATGTTAAAGTATGCAAACTTTCTAATCGGCTTTGGAAATTGAAGCGAGCACTTTCCAAATTTATAATTTTTAATAGTGCGAATAGGATCATACATTTGTGCATGTGGTGTTTAGTATTACTGTGGCACAGACTTGCAGTAGTATAACAGCTACCCTGGATCCTAACACTCTGGAAATAGTACTCCCTCCATCATTTGATGTACAATGATAGAGCACAATGCAATGCTTTGTTAACCTTGGCTAATTAAGACCCACTATTAGTAGTCGGGGAGCAGAGGAAATTGCCTTTATTGTAACGCGTGTGATGGTCTGTTGCAATCAACCGCGGCCGACGATTGAAATTTATATTACCACTAATTAGCTGACAGGGGAAGAAAAAACAACACTCCGAAGTTCTAATAATGTTTGCAGCCATGAAGAATTCAGTCTGCAGCCTAATTTGCAACAGTTAAATATAGACTATTGGAGAATGGAACGCAATTGCCACGGATGACAGCCTTTTAAAGAGATGCTGTGTCTACAAAGGGCTTTTTGGGCGTATTTCTATCTCTAGCATAATATCAGTCAGTGATAATCAGAGCTCAGAAGGCTTCATAGATTGCATTAGAGTTATAATAAGGACTCAAAGCCTAGGATGCCCTTCTGTGCTATGTGACCTAAAGAAGGACCCAATTAATGACCTTGATCCCAGTATCATTTGAATTTGTTTGGGTATGAACCCAAATACTGGGATTAACCTTTGCCACTGGGCCACTCCCAAGACAGAATATGAGTTAAAATTAACCTAGATCTGCATGGGGACTGGGCAATTTGGGGTTTGGGGCTATGCAGACCTTGAGGCCAGAAAGGACCAACATAACATGCTGCCTGATCTCTCATCCGCTGAGCAACCTATGATCCGAATAACCAGTGTTTGACTAAAACTTAATTTGCTCTTTGTTAAAGTTTCTTCTCCAGAAAGGTAAGTAGTCTTAGTTCACCCTCACTGAAAAAGTTTATGGTATTAGAAATTGCTTGTTTTACAGCCCGGGGATGCCTCCTCTGCCTTCCTTCAGCATTGGGTCCAGTGTCTCTAACTATTGCTGTTTCCCCTCCGTGACAGTACAGTTAAGTTGCTCTCCATCTTCTTTCTCATAAGAAGAATCAACCAAGCCACTGAAGTGTCCCACTGCTGCAGCACTTTTTGCCTGTCCTTGAATCAATTTTGTGTCTCTCTTCCATCCCTAAGGATCCTGATGCAGACGATTGAGACTTCTGGTACAATTTTCAGTGCAGGACACGGTACTAAAATTATCATCAAATAAAATTCTCATCCTGAAGCTTACTCTGCCCAGTATGAACATGTTGAAGCAGTGCGGTAGCTATTTTTTCACCATAGATCACTTGAGCTCTGATCCCTGGAGCTTTTCCAGGATCCCTCCTGGGGCAGACAGAATCTCCTCTTCTGGTGGCCTGACCTGTGTCCCATGTTCCTAGAAGTGAAATGTTTTATTTGGCTATATTATTAAACACCATTTCTTTGAATGAGTTGAGTTTACCAAGTGATCCAGATCAGGAGCTGCACCAAGTTGATGATGGCTCCTCCCTTCATCTGAGCAGAGCTTGGACACACTTGAAAGTCTGCTCCTTGTGCAAGAAGGTGAGGCTATGGGGCAGGAGCATCAAACACCTCATCTACGGTGGACCCTGATCTGATATCCTGGCACTTGGCACAGGCTGCATCCAACAAAATAGAGACTCAGATAACAGATATGGATTTATCCTCTGCTGTTGCTTCCCCCAGAGAATGCCAAAGCCTTCTCAGGTGCAGAAACAGCATAGTCACTAGTGGAGGCTTTGTACCAGACCAGCTGAGCCTTACCAAGGGAAATACATGACACTGTGTGATCTTACATTTTGAGGTCTGTACTCACTCCTGAACCTCTGCTCAGCACTCCGTCATGCAGCACAGACATGTCCAGAGACTTGCCGGAAGTCTGTGGGCTGGATGTAACAGCTCTGTGGACCATATATTTGACACTCTCTTGATGAGGAACCTGTAGCATGATCCTCAGCAACAGATGACATCCCTCATGGCAAAGCAGATTGCACTGGGCAGCAGGCCCAGGTGTGAGGGCCCTGCAACCAGCTGTGGCCATGACCAGTGTGTTAACAAACTGCACTGAGACTTTGACCCACAAAACCACGCAGATGCAAAGCAGGAGTTTGTGGCTGTGAATATTTCTTATTACCCTTTGGTAACTCTGTTGTGGCTCCTAGTTCCTACTAAATATTTCCCTCTACATGCAGTGTTTACCTGGGATACACCACAGTTCATAGTTAGTCACCCATGTCTAAGTCACCCTCTAAGGAGGGTGTCCCAGGTTCCCCACATAAGTTTCTATCATTGTATAACAGGACGTAGGTGTTTGATCCAAACGTGCTGAAGTTTGAGTGGCAGTGGCTTTCATCTATTGTTGAAATGTCGCATGCACTATTTACTTTTAAACTTCCAGTGAGTATTCAGATCCTTTCAGGGAATACCCTTAATGGTGCTACTGGAAAAGGGGCTTTCACTCCCTGACCGCTCTCCAGTAGAAACTCCCAAAAGGGTGGCACGGGTCCATGGTCAGCCAAAGGGTTGGCAGGACATTTTCTCCGAGTCTAATTTAACAAGGGTGAAATGTAAAAACTGAATGCTGCTGCATTCCTGGAGAAGTCTGTGATTCTCCCACCCTAAAGAGTATCATCACCATATGTGTATGGGAGGAGGAGGGAGGCATCTGAGATATCTATGTTGTTGACTTCGCTAGAGCATCCACTGCGTCAGACATCAGTATTTGAATAACCCAGGGGCCATTTGAAGGCATGCCAATGAAACAACAATTGTACTCAGTTCAGCTGCAGAAGGTATGGCCTGATGAAGCAGATGGTCCTTTAACTTGCACCCTGTTAAGAGGAGTGTCTTCTGTCCAAGCAGCAGTGGTCATGTTTCCCTAATTGCTGATGTCTAAAAATCAGATACAGACATTAGACTGAAAGAATCTTTTTAAATAGTCATTGAGCTGTTTGATGTAGATTTCTTTAGTGTGTGTGGAGGGGTTTCTGTTCTTTAGAATAGGTTTTAATTGCAGCAATAGTATTTCTATAATACCCTGTCCAGAGTGTTGCATGAGATTTATAAACAAACTATTTTACTTTTTGTGCTTTAGTTTACCCAGCTTTAAAATATATTAAATATTTACCTCAGTGGGGTGTTATGAGGATTTAGTTTGTTCAAGTGATGTGCCAAGATCAGCCAGGAAACATGTTTTTGAATAAAGAACAGACTTTCAGTGTTTTTTATGTGATGATGCTGGCTTTCTGCAAAGAATATATGCTCCTTTGTATTTTTTCCACTCAAGCTTCTGGATGAAATTAGAAAACAGATAAAAAAAATGAATAGGAATTGTCATTTGGGTTAGCCTTCAAACAACATCTATCTGGGGGTTTTTTTGTGGATCTATTCCAGTATGTTGGCAGAAAAATACTTAAGAGTGGCTGTGAGGCTGAAAGCAGAACTTGTGATGAATTCAGAGCTTCCAGTGCAGCAGCACCAGCTTAGACAACTGTGGTGCTAATGCACTCTGGAATTGGAAACTTGATAAAAAAAAAAAAAGTTAAAAGAAGAAAAGTATCTGTTTGTTGACTTCTGTTTTCAGCTGCATGGCTTCAGCCTTGTTTTCCTGTGGCAATCAATGATTCATGAATTTGGGACTAGAGTCCTATCATCTGAAAAAAACACTGCATGCCTGTGGTTTGTTTTGCACAATAACAGATTTCAAGGTGACAGGTGCTGGAGCTGTATGATAGATTGGGTAGGGTGAATCCAGTCTGGCTTGGTTTCTCTGGTTTTCCATCAGCCAGAAGGCCTCAGATATTTTCTCAGTGTAGACCCCACCTTAGCAGAGAGAATGTGTTGTGGCCAGTCACCTACATCACCTCCTTTCCACGCGTAATCAGGAAACATTCCTGTGGCAATCAGAGCAAATACTTACCTGGAAAAATAATATTAGGAAAATATTTCATGAATTCTTAGCTGTCTTTTAATTCAGCAACTGAAAACAAGGAGTTTAGCCAACATCAAATGATGGGCCAGATCTGTGTGGATCGGCAGCAGCCCATATATCACATTTTAGAGATTTCGGTCTTACAAAACTCCGTGGAAAAGATGCTCCATGTTTTCCTGCTGCCAGCAGCCATGATCATTGTATTCTCTTGGCCCATAAAATGTACCTGGAAAATTTGGACTTGTTCTAAAATTAACACAAGATTTACTTGTATTGACAGAAACCCTACGTATGTAAAATCCCCGGCTGCACGAAGAGGTACACAGACCCTAGTTCCCTCAGGAAACACGTCAAGACTGTACATGGGCCTGATGCCCACGTCACAAAGAAGCAACGCAATGACGTCCACCCAAGGCCACCTCCACTCAAGGAAAATGGGGACAACGAGGCAAGCGCCAAGCAGAGCAACAAGGTTTCAGAGGAGAGCCCCGAGGCCAACAGCACCACAAGGAGCATGGAGGATTGCCTGCAAGTCAAAAACATAAAGACGGAGAATTCTGTGGTAAGAGCAGTTGCTCTTAGTAGGAGTGGTGCAGCCTCCAGTTCTTCTGACACAAGGGGGTCATGAAGCATTTGCATGCTATTTTCCTCTCTGTGCAGTTGCCCTTCACTTGCCAACACCCTAGAGTTCAAGCCCAAAGATGAGGATGCAAGTCAGGGCAGAGTCCAGTATATTTTGCACCTTTCTACCCAGCATCACAAATCCCCACCCTCACAATCATGAGGGTTACGTGATGCCCAGCATCAAGCTTGGCCTCCCTGTGCTGTGTGTTAGGAGTAAAATATGACAGTATCACGGTGTTGTGGTCAAATAAGCTTTGCCCTCCATACCAATTTAAATTGAACAGTAGCCGTAGGGCACAGATTGATGAACACGTCTTGAAGGAGAAATCCTGGCATAAGACGTCCCTTTTCTCTTCCTCCTCCCTGCCCCGCTGGCACAACTATGTTGTGGGCTGTCTGATGAACCTGATGGGAATAAAAGTAGCTGTTTTATTTTTGTTGGATATTTTGAAGCAAGTTCAGTTCCTCAGGCCTGTCCACCATACATGAGGTGTCCACCATACACGACTCCTAGCCACCAGAAAAAATTGTACCAGGATGAAAGGGGATAAATGAAGCCAGGAATGAACATGAGAGCTAGAACAGATATTCCTCTTTCTGTGGTCCACAGAATATGGGCCCGTGGTCAACCAGGATCACGTTTTTACATCCCCACAAGTTACCACTTGCTCAGGCAGAGAGTGTTACTCCTGAGCATTACCGTGGCTTTGTGGTGGGCAGTAATGTGGTCAGCTGTGCTAATGGGGTGTGTACAGGTGATGGGCCCGAACTCATTCAAGGCTACTCCACCCCATCCAGTGAATTCGCTTGTTCCTTGGCACTCCGCAGCTGGTGGAGGAGATCAGGCATTGCAACACATGGGAGTGCTTTTGTGTTTCAATATTTCTTTTCACCTTCATACCCAAAGTTCTGGCCTCCTACCCCAGCTCAGAATAGGGCAGCATATGGGCTGTGTATGGCAGAAATGACCTGCACCTGCGAACGAGAGTGTACATACAGTCCCCAGACTTCTCATTGCAGCTGAAAGCACTTTGAGCTCCAAAGTATGTATTTTCTTGATTTGAATCTAGGCTAAAATATTGTTACTCCTACCAAATAACATGTCTGGGAGCTGAAATGATTTTCTAGAAAAGGCTGAGGGATGTGTTCTTGGACAAATTAGTAATGAGTCATGTGTTTTGGTTAGGAAAGAACTGAGTACTTTCACATTCAAAGTGACTCTAATTGACTAAAGAAACAGTTTTACCTTAATTAGGCTCTGCATTGGGTTAAAAAAACTGAGAGTGAAAACCATTAGATAGAATGACCTCTCTCCAATACTCTTCCCCCAGTCTTTTTTTTTTTTTTCCATGAAAACACAGACACACTCACTACTCCCTACCCTGTTTCTCTCAAAAGCACGGGCTTGTTTTCCCAGCGCTCTGTGCTCCTAGGGTTACACCCGTGCTGTCTCGTTGGTGGTGGGGCCTATGGGTCGGATGTTCTTCTCTGCTGTCCCTGTCCAATGCTGTTTACTTCATGCGTGCACATATAACAGGGGTGGCATCTGACTCACCAGCCACTTCCAACTTTTATTTCCTAATTAAGCTCAGGGTGACAGGATGAGTGAGATGTTCCACTAACTTTCCTCATCCTGAAGCCCCTTGTTTTAACCCAGCTTTGAGTCTATTCCCAAATCCTCAGAAACCCGTGGAAAGTCTCTTCTAGGGGTTTCCATCTGGGCCCACAAAGAGGGATAGCAAGGAAGACTTGGGGTATGGAAGGAGGAAATGCTGGCACTTTGTGTTTGTGTGTGCCCTCCCCTCTTCCTTCTTTTACTAACATGATCCCTTCTGTTAATGTTGTCTTTGTTCTAACAACCTGTTCTTTATTCCCACTTACCCTTCCTTACTCTACCTTCCTAAGGACAGTCGGTACTAAGGTGAGCAAAGAAATCCTTTGTATTAAAATTCCTTTATAAGAGCATGATCTCCCCCAGACCTCCTGTCTCCAACTAACCACGGTGACAGGGGGTGGAGGTGTATGGAGCGACAGGGAGGGACAGGGGATATTTGCTAGTGCATAGAAAGGAGGAGGGCACAGTGCCCAAGGAGACCCGTTATTGCATCGCTCCCAGTATTACGACTTGCCATTAAATCCTGGGATTGCAATCTCTGTCATCCTGATTGAAGGGCTATGAAGCCATTACAGCCAGTCAGCCCTGCCCATTAGGGCTGCTACTGAGCAGAGCAAAGCACTCCATCACCTTGCACTCCCACCTTAGCCTGGGGCAAAGTATGTTGCTTTTCAGCACTCCCATTTTCTGACAGTTGCTGGAGCATGGGCCTCAAGCAGAGAACCCAAGCATCCCGTCTGGTAGCAGCAACTGCTACCTCAGAGCAAGTTCAGACCATTTAGTGTCTGTGGCAAATAACCACCTCAATGTGAAATGCAATTTCTAATGTAAATAAAATAAATATTTATGGTGCTTATCTGCCTTATCTGCAAGTGGGAGTTTGCAAACACTGAACCAGGTTTTTATCTGGCTGAGAAGTTTGTCAGCTAACCTAATTATACGTTAGGGTAGTTTAAAGACAGAAATATGTTGTGTCTGAAATACTTAGGCCTTGATCCTATGTTAGATAAGCCAGTGCTTGCTGCAACATACCTTGCACAACCAGGTAACGTGCTGCTTTTCTTCGAGAAGCCTCTGTGCTTAATCTTTTGGAGGAGGAACTTTTGGTTTCTCTAAGTCATCCAGTTGAACACATCATAGTTTTTCAAGCTGAGGGGTGAGAGATTGCAGGTGTGTGTGCTCTTGAACACAATCAAGATCTGCTTGTTCGTGTAATTGAAATAAGCACTACCTCTCTAGCATGAAGCTAGAGCCAGTGTTGGCACTACTTGAGCACGTTAGTCCTGGCAGCAGCAAAAGCAAGGTGTGGAAACTACATGTGGATTTATAGGGTACATAACGGAGAGGCTGTGTTGTCCTCCCCATCTCTGCTGCCTCTAGCCCTGGTAGACGCTGAACTGCCCTACGCCCGCAGTGAAGGTGCCCCTGCCCTCTGCTAGAGCTCCTGCAGCAGAGAAGGGTAACAAGAGCAGGGAACGCCTCTGTACAGCCAAACATGTGGCATTGCGGATGTCGGGTCCTGGTTTTTCTCCACTGATGTTTCCACTGCCCAACTTCTGCTCTTTTCCTTCCCCAAGATGTGTCAGTCCAGTCCTGGTGGCCAGTCGTCGTGCAGCAGTGAGCCGTCACCCCTTGGCAGCACCAACAACAATGACAGTGGAGTAGAAATGAACATGCACAGCGGGGGAAGTCTGGGAGATCTGACAGCGTTGGATGACAACGCTCCTATTGTGGACTCAACGGTCTCATCTGGTAATTCGACATTCAGCCTGCAGCTAAGGAAACACATGACGACGATGCAACGACTTGAACAGCTCAAGAAAGAGAAACTCAAGACAGTTAAGGATTCCTGCTCATGGGTGAGCCCAGCTCCACAAGCCAGAAACACCAAGCTGCCTCCCATCTCAGGAAACGGTAAGCTCTGGGCCTGGTCCTTGCCCTATAGGAACCTGCTAGGTCTTGACTCTTGTCTCATAACCAGGAGTCTGCCCTGGAGGAGGATCATTTCCTATTGCCTCTGAGTCAGTCCTTGCTAGATAGAGACATCAGGTAAAATGGAGAAATTAGACATGAACTCAGCCATCTGGTGTTTTTGCACAGCAGAAACCCAGATGCTCAGTGCAGCAGAGCTATGAAGAGAGACAGAGGTGTGGGTGTTTCTCCTGTTCCCAGGGTTGCCTAGGGCCCGACCACAGGTGTCCTCACTATCCAGATAGCACAATCAGAGCAGCCACAAGACTGCTCTGATTTATTCCAGCAGTAACAGTTCCCCAAGGGCTGATGTGCCTCTTGGGAGATTGCCGGAGCATAGCTGCAATCCAGCCAAGCCCTCTGTCCGTGATCTTGCTTTGACAGGTCTTGCCATTTCAAGAGCTCCAGGCTATTGCCTACAGCTTCATATGCCAGCTTTCCACTGGCTGGGGATTCCCGATACTGGCATCTTTATGATCCCTTTTGCGCTCTTCTCGCTTTGCCAAAGAGAAGTCCCAAGGTGTAGGACCTGGGTTACACTAACCTGTGTTTAGTATGTCAAAGCGTCTTGGTCTACTCTGGGAAAAGCTCTTGAATTTCAACTTCTGGGCTTTCAGCCTCCTGTCACTGAATGTTGCGCATCTGTCCCAGTGAACAGCCATGGCTGTAGCTACATGCTATCCTTATGGCATTGTTCACACCAGTGCTACTTTTTCCCTGCCAAGAGAAGCCCATACGGATGCACTCCCTTAGTGACTGAGCATTGGTGGGGTACACATTGCAAAGACTCTGCAGCAGGGACTTCTTGTCCTGTTTCCCCAACCTTCGTGCTCTTTGCGCATGGACACAGATTTGGAGATGAAGCTTTGAATTCACTGGCAGTAAATGAAATTCACTATTGTTCCTGTAAAATATTTAGGGGTGGGTTTGTGTGTCTGTATTTCAGCACCAAAAACATTACCCAATGGAGTTTCTCAGCTAACTAAATCTTTTCCTTCCCCACAACTTTCTCTCAGGCTCTATTCTAGAAAATAGCGGTGGTTCTTCTGCTACGCTGCCTAATCCAAGAATAATGGAGCTGTCTGTCAATGAGGTTACGATGCTGAACCAACTCAACGAGCGCCGTGATAGTACAACGAGCACCATCAGCTCTGCCTACACCGTCAGCCGCAGATCGTCAGGGATTTCCCCTTACTTCTCCAGCCGCCGTTCCAGTGAAGCTTCACAGCTCGGGCATCGTCCCAATAACACAAGTTCTGCTGACTCCTATGACCCGATTTCAACGGACGCCTCCCGTCGGTCAAGTGAGGCTAGCCAGTGCAGCGGGATGCCAGGTCTGCTGAACCTCACGCCAGCTCAGCACTATAGGCTGAAAGCCAAGTATGCTGCTGCCACAGGGGGCCCTCCTCCGACTCCTCTGCCGAACATGGAGAGGATGACCCTAAAGAACAGGATCTCACTTATGGATGGACCAGAGCCCACCTTGCCCTCCATTCGCCTCCCACCAGGACCTAGGCGTTGTAGTGATGGTAACGCCTATGGCTACACATCAGCCACAGCGTTTCCCCACGAGGTGCCGGGCAATTGCACAAGACGAGCAAGCGACCCAGTGAGGAGACCTGCTGGAGACCCCCAGGCCCTCCCTAAAGTTCATCGTTTTAACAGCACCAACAGCATGAACCCCTTCCATCCTCCACACCCCACAGACAGGAGGAATTTCAGCCTCCAGAACTACGCGCGCTCTGACGGGAGCCTCCCCCGGCATGTCTACTCACCCCGGCCACTGAGCATTAGTGAAAACATCGCCTTGGAAGCCATGTCCAGGGAGACAGAGGGGAACGTCGGAGATGATGATATTATGCTGCCAGACGACGTGGTACAGTACATCAATTCTCAGAGCAATGGGACAGCAGTCGAGAGCACTTCCATGGGGTACAGCAGTGAGATGCAGAGCTTCCAAGGAAGTGGGAAACTGCAGCCCCCGGCCTTACCTAGCCAGCGCAGGATGGCTGGGGCCGAGGCAAGCATGAGCCATTTGGGGCCAATGATGGCAGAGTGTCCAATGAGCTTTGATTCTCCCTCAGACATGAGTAAAAACAACATGCCCGTCCAGTGGAATGAAGTCAGCTCGGGTACAGTTGATATCATGTCCAATCAGTCAAAGCAGCAGTTTTCACAAGGGAACTTAGCTGTGGTCCAGCAGAAGCAGAACTTTGGTCAGTATCAGAATTACAACCAGCAGCAGATGCAGCTGACAGAGAACAGCATGAATGTAACACAGCAGAATTTTATGCAAAGAAATATGGGCATGGATGGGCAGAGGCTAAATTGTATGCAGCTGCGGCAACAGCTGATGAACCTCGGCCCCAGTATGAACCCTGATGTGGGCTCGCACACAGGGTATAACCAACCTCATCAGATGCTGAGCCCCAGTGCAATCAGCAGCAATCCAAATCAGATCTCTCCATCTTGTAGCAGCATGGCAGTGAAGTCTGGACCACATGTTCACCCTCAACAAATGGACATGGCAACCGACCCTTCTTTAATGGTCAGCAGCAACAGCGAGCGCACGATGCTGAGTCAGGTCATGCACGAACAGAATCAGCAGAACTATTCATCTCAGCCGACCCACCTGAACTTCCCCATGGCTCAGGAGGTGTTTCACCAGCCCATCATGACCTCAAACCAGCCGAACTTCGAGCCTCAGCAGAGCATGATGGGTCCAGCTGCGCAGGCCTACCCACCCGGCATGGTACAGCCTCGTCCACCGCCCGAGCCAAGCCCAGCCAGCAGAGCCCGAGGCGTACGCACCATGCAGCAGTTGGGCTACGCGAGAACTCCCCACCCCACGAACAACATGAGCCCAGGCCAGGAGGCAGCAGAGGCCAGTCATAAAAGAACCAGCGACATGTTGCCAGCACCGGCCCAGCAGTGTGCGGATGGCACAAGGGAAAACAATTTGATGTACTATTACGGTCAAATCCACATGTATGAACAAAACAGCAACTTCGATAATCACGTGGACTGCAGAGTCAGACAGCAGCAGTGTGCGCTGAACGGCAAGCCGGCCGCCCTGCCTTCTCCGGGAGCGAACCAGGTGTCCAGCACGGTGGACTCGCAAGGTCTTGAGCCGCCCCAGATAGATTTCGATGCCATCATGGATGATGGGGACCATTCGAGCCTGATGTCGGGCACCCTGAGCCCCAGCATCCTGCAGAACCTCTCCCAGAACTCCTCTCGCCTGACAACTCCACGAAACTCTCTGACACTGCCCGCCATACCCGCGGGAATAAGCAATATGGCAATAGGCGATATGAGCTCCATGCTAACCACGCTGGCGGAAGAGAGTAAATTTCTAAACATGATGTCATAACAGTAAAGCACAAGGGCTTAGCGCTATCCAAGGGGCTCTGTGTGAAGCAGTTTTATGAATGTGCTTTCTAAAAATAATCTGTCTCAATAGAGTAGATTTTTTTTGATAAGTATTAAATACATTAAAGGGATTCAAAGTAAAAATAAAAAAAGTCTCTGTACAGAGTTATGTAAGCTATATCCAGGCAGGTCAGCACCGCAAGGGTGCACCTCTAGTATTGTTTTTGGCTTGGTTTCTCAGAGCACTGAATGGTATCACCACCAAGCTAGGAGACTGCATGAGAGTGGTTAAAGATGAAACCCTCCCTCCCTGGCACCCTGTAAATAGCACTTCCCATCATTTTTCATTAGTTATGTTCGCAAAAATTCCATTTTCAATCCACCCCAGAAAGAAATGGGAGGATGTGGTTTTGATCAGAATAAAAGCCATACTGTGTATTCTGCTCTGATGAGAGTAGTGTTTAGTTATGTCTCCAAACAAGCCCTCTGCCAGCAGTATTGTTTTATACAGTAAATACCTTTGTACCTTGCAAAGAGCGTTGATTCCAAACGGCTTCTCAGCAAAGTGCCTTACCATGCTTTAGTGTTAAGTAGCCAAGGCCTCTCTTCCTTTAAAATCAAATATAGTGTATTGCCAGAAGCGTATATAAAATGTACATTTATAAAAACATAGTGGTGTTTCTGAGAAAACATTGGAAAGACACATTGATGAGACACATGAAAGGTGAGTGCACACTTTGATCAGATGTGTTTACAACATGGTTTATATCATGTGCAGAATGGAGCAGAGGCCTGGGAACAGCAATCACTGGGAAGAAATCCCCTGTGGCAGGAAGGCTGCAGCCTGCAAAGACTGATAGGCATGCATAACTTTGCACCCTCTGAGCAGCAGCATCGTGGTGTAGTGACTTTCTGCTGGGGCCCTGAATAACTTTTTAATGTCAGATTTCTAAAGCGAGCATTACCATATCACTGTGCAGCTTTGCAACAGGTTCGCTTTCTTTTGAGTTTTCCTTCCTAAGATGCTCACATACCAAAGTGATCATGATGAAGAGAGTTTTATGATCATTTCTGTCCTGTCTGCACTGTGGCGTAGTAGTGGGAGCTTTTTTGTCTAACAAGGGTTCGTCTGTGTAATATGCTCCATGATTAGCTTTTTTCGGGCTGGGTCCACCTGGCACTGAAGTCAATCCTAGTTGCATTATTTATTTTACTGTTGTTAGACAAAAGGGTAGGAGTAGTGGGGTGGGTGTACTTGGGGAGGAGGCCTTGCTGAGCACCTCAGTTCTCCTCATCCTGGTATCATGGCATTAAATCATTTGTGCCCCATACGTTGCGGGGCTGGGGACAAATGTGACTTCCCCCCAGGATGGACAGGTTCTCACAGTTTGGCTGTATCATGTCTGCAGGGCTTAGCTCTCTCCTGCCCATCACTCCTCTCCCCCTCATGCTGATGTGAGGGTCTCACTGGTGTCCCATCCCGTTCCTTTGCACGGGGCACGGGGGAGCTCTGTGAAGGTGCTGTCTGTTGTCCTAAAGTCCCTGCTTTCCTTTTGCACAAACTGATGTCAGGCTTGCTGTTCCCAGCATGACCTCTGACTGGCACGAGAATGCCACGTGTTATCTCCAGCCAGACTTGGCAATGTTATACCCCAGAGGCTGTGCGTAATAACGGCCGGTTGGGATAGCCCTGCTGCTGGGTGGCTCCGGTGTCCCACTTGTGCAGGGAGGTGCTACTCGGCATCCTGCCATCTGGCCCATGCTCATCCCAAATGAAAGCGTGTGCACAGGGCACCCCGGAGGGCTCTCTCGCCCCCCCTCGTCACCCCTCTTGGCCCCTGTGACATCCTAGCTGCGCGAGGACAGTAAAGCAAAGCAAGGTGTCTGGCTGTTCATTTGTGTCTCCTGTGAAAGGTGTGTTTAAAGGGATTGTTTTATAGTCCACTGTATATATTCTCCTGCAGTTACCAACCTTGCCCTTGCCTTTGCATTTATGAAAAGAGGGCAGTACATATTTTAGGACTTTGTATGTTGTCCTGGATGCTTGGAGTGCAATTGGGCATCCCTTGCATTGAGATGGATCAGGCCTTCACACGTCCTTTGACTGCTTACCTGATTTTTTCAACAGCTGTGTAGGGCAATGGTGGCTCTTGAGTCCCTCTTCACAGATATCTCATTAGAAAGAAATCGAACCCAAAAGCAAAACCAAATCTCCGATGACTTGAGATTTCTCAGACTTTCCAGTGGTGGTCTTCCTTCATTTACTGAAATAGTATTATAATAACCATTCCAGCACTGTATATATTATGTATAGAAGACATCATTACTAAAAGTACTGTAGGTGAATTGTTCTGTCAGATTTATATCTTAAGAACATTTTTAGCTGTTTTCTACATCATAAGAACGGAGGTAACATGCTGAACCTGTATATAAACCTTTTGTACATTAAAAAGTAATTTTTTTTCATAATTCCTTGTGCCTGTTGTTATTGCCTTTCATTGGGAATGGTGGTTGTCATTGATCTGTCATTGCTACATCAACACAGTCAGACTCCTGCAGAGCTTAGGAACTGCTGCTGAGGACCTGGATGGGCCTTGTGTGAAATGGTCATGCTGTGAAGAGCGTCCAGCCAATGATGAGATGAAGGTGGCAGGTACACCGAGAAATGAGGCCACTGAGTGACTGCAAGCACATCCCTGCTACCCATGTGGTGTTCGTTGGCCTCGAGCAGCAGTGAGTTTGAAGGCTGATGACATGGTGCAGGAGGTGCAGCACAGAACGGCTCAAAGGAAGTGGTGGATAAATCTGGCAAGTGGAAGATTCATGGCAAAATGGCTCTTTAGCTGTCTTGGTCGGTGGCCAAAAGGAGACAGAAGTAGGACAGAGCGGCAAAGCTGTGATGGGCCTTGACAGTGACTAGCAGCAATTTGGTGTGGCGGAAACAAATCTGCCCATTGTCTTCTTCATGGGAAACGGTGATACAGCAAGCAACAGATATGTCAGTTGTGATCCAGTTAGAGCCTGGGCCAGCCCATTGATGAGGCTGAAGCAAGAATTAGCCACTCAAGAGACTGATTTTCAACTTGGTTTCATAAAGTCAAGTGGGTTGACCTGGACACAGTTAAAGCTTTAAGGGAGGGTGAGGAAGTTGTTCATAAATGATCATTATGGGCACAGAGATGAGTTTGGAATAAAGTCAGCCATTGAGCAAAGCAGTGACACTCAGTGCAAATAAACCAACCATTCATGCAGAAGTGACCAAAGGGGTTGTCCTTGTTTTCCTCCAGGCAGGATGCCTGCTTGAGGTGATCGGTAGGATCAGGTAAGTTTGGGACAAATCCTCACCCAGTCTTCGGGGTTCCCTCATAGTCAGTGGCAAGCAACTGGCATATCCTGAGACAGAATTAGTCTTGCCTATTTTAGACACGCTAGGATCTGGGTAGATCATCCTGTAGACAGTGTCTGTTACCCTCCTCACTGATTACAGGGAGACCCTATGCAGCCAGCTCCAACTGGGTATCTTCTCCAGCAAGGTGAAATGAATCCTGTGCTCCTGTGAAACTCTTGCAGTGATCTGGTCGCCCTCAGCACAGTCTGAGGCTGAGCTGGTGGACAAGATGTTGATTAATGTGTTAATGATCCTGTTAGTCTGCAAATCCATTGGATAAATATCACACCCTTCTGTACTGTCCAAGAACTACAGAAATCCCATTTAAAAATGAAGTGATATTATTAAAAGGAAATTGTTCAGAGCTCTTCTATTGACTAAAGGCTTTGGAGCCTCAGATCAGCTCCTACTGCTTTTCTACTTCAAACGCTTAAAGTGGGTTTCTAATCTAGATCAAATGCTGCTTCTAGCTGGTATTTCACTTCAGAGTTTGATCAGGGCACACCTCTGCCTGTGTAAGAACACTTCTAGTTCTTAAACTGCGCTAGCATTTCCTAGGAGCCTATGAGGTCAGGTACCAGCATGCGCATTTTTACTGCTCAACCATCCTGGAATAAACAGATCAAAAGGCTCATTTCTTCTATCCATAAGCAGGTAATAACCCTTTTGCAAAAAATGTTGCTTGTAAGCCAAAACTTTGGAGTTAAGATAATTGTGGCAGCTTCATAATATTCAGTTAACCCTCTTTTTAATCAGCTATCAAGCCTATGCAAATAAATGATCCTAACAGGGCTGATTCTGACTCTCTTTGGTGAGTGTTACCTCGCTCTACTCTGAAAACAGTGGGAGCATAGGAGGAGTAAGATCCCACTGTGGGCAAGACCATCACAGCTCTTTGAAATTGCACTAGTATTTAAGGTTTTCCTGGAGGGGAGAAAAAACCCGTAAAAGCTACTGTTGCTGGATCTTATTGCACTTACTGAGTACAGAGTCATTCCAATGGCTCTTTATTGCAGTGGTCTCAGTAGGGATGACATAGGGGCTCTTGTTCTTTACGAGCTGTTGGATCTACTTGGAAGAGCATACGTGTTGTAAATAAATGGTGTGTTTTATATTATTGGAAGGACAATTTATGACCAACCGAGGCCTCTTGCAGACAGCTATTTAACTTGTAAGTAAAATGACCTAACACTTAAGAAATTTAGAAGCTACAAAACAACCTATGTTGTGGCCAGTATGGTTATTTCTCCCCCATGATTTATGCTCCATGTAAAACTTGAAATAGCTTTTTTAAATATGTTTGCTCTAAAAATAAAATTTTTTTAAAAAAACAAAGTGATGTTTTCACACATGCTGAAGGTTTGTGACTACTGTAGCTTCCTCCAATCACACTAGTATCTGTGATTCATTACACAGATCTCTTCCCCTCCCTACTTCCATTTTCCCCGTACTAGCTTGTCAGACAGATATATCGGGGGGCACGGTGCCCTGCCTCCTGTTAACTTTCAAAGAGCTGCTGCACTCAACTACAGTGCACTTGCTGCAAACATCTCCCTAATTATCAATGGTTTACTGAAAAGCAGAGTCTGTGATCATGGTTCCTAAGGGCCCGGAGGATGTGTCTGTCCATCAGCGGTGCCATTGTGCAGTCCCTGAGCTCTGCTTGGTGGCCAGCCTGCAGGATGCCCATGCATGCCCATGGCAACATACCTGGGAAGGCAACTCCTGCATCAGGAAAGACACGAGGACCTCAGCATGCAGGGGGGCTCCAGCTCCACTGCCGTGGGGAGCCACAACCTGCTGGGTGCTGGGGACAGGTCTGGGGAAGTATCACTGCTCGCTCTTGCGCTCTTTTGTAGGTGCTCCCACTCCTGTCCCCTGTGGACCTGGCATGGGGGGGGGCCACATAAATCTTTGGTCTACCTTGCTCTGGCTAGTTTTAACTCTTACTAAGTTCAGCCTAGGCTGGTCTCCATAGAGAAAGGATCTTTAAGGAGGGACTCAATGAAGAAGCTTGGTCTGATGCTCTGAATATCTTCTGAAGGAGTCTCTCCTCTCTTTTCTCTCTTTCTCCACCGACTGTATAGTAAGCCTACAGCTAAAGGCAGCCTTTGCAAATACCTCTCTCCCCTGTCACCATGCCTTTTCTGTTCCTCTTCAGGAAAGAGCCCGTACAAACATCCTCTCTGCCAGCATCTGACGGCCAGACAGATGCATTTTACAGCTCTGGAGCGTGAGGAACAGCTTTCCTGACACCTGCAGAGGGAATCATACAAAAGAAGAGCACATATTTCGGAGCTGGATGTTGGCCAAAGCACCGAGGTTTGTGCTGCAGTGTGGTGACAGTGGTTAAAATAGATCAAATGAAATGGGGAGAGCAGCAGGGAAGGAAGCAAAACTCACGTCAAAGCTGTGCTAGTTTTCTTCATGGCTTTGTGTCTCCCAGCCCTGTCAACTCTCGCATGGTTTCAGGGGCCTTGATGAGTTACTGGCCATGAAGAAAGTACTCTCAAACAAGGTACCTGGCTGCCTGCAGTCACCCAGCTAAGTGGTGTCTGAGCAAGGTGTCTCAATTAACTGAAAAGAAGTGATGTGTTAATTTTTTCTTTTTTTTTTTTTTTCTGGAGCAAAATGTCTTGATGCAAATCGTTTAACCTCAGTGTCACTCATCAATAACGATGATAAGTGAAATTCGATAGCATTACATGAAATGCACAAAGGATTAACCGTCGCTCCAGGCACACCGAAAGCGGGTGGTATTACTGTATCTGAGAGATCTCGGGGAGGGGCAAGGAAACAGGTTTCGCTACGCAGTCCAGGAGGCTGCAGCCGTGCAGTACCAGCACTGATTCGGGGGAGTGCTCCAAAGGATGAGCCTAATTGCTTCCTGCAGGCCAGTGAATTTCCCTAGTTAGCAGCCATGCAAGAATGGAACAGGTCTCACCTTGCTCAAGAAGCTCTCAGGAAATGATCGCTTGTCTTAGCAACGTCTAGGGATTTGTCATTGAAAATGAAAAATGTTTTCAGGGAAAAAAACCTGGGGCTGGGCCAGGTGAGCCTTTCTACTTAATTGAAAAAAAAAAAAAGAAAAAAAAAAGAAAGAAACAGATCCCAGCATTTCCATGACTAACTGGAACTAAGTGGAAGCATTTTGAACAGATCAGCAGTGGTCTAGGTGTTGAAAGCACCAATGAGACCAAGTAGTTGGGGAGGCTTTTCTTAGAGGCGTGAGCCAAATTTGTGGCCACTGAATGCTTCCAAAGACCTGGTCTGTAATTAACCAAGTTAGAGGGGAAATTTAAAATCTGATCCCACTCAGAAACCCTTCCCAAAATTGAGCAAATACCAACAGTGTTCTGATGCATTAATGAGCCTAAAGCCCTCCAAATCTAAACCTTAGATTTAGGACAGCATGGGGCTGAGATGTGATTTTAACTAAGTAGTCTTGTAAAAATGACATCAAAAGGATTTACAGCTAAAATATTATCAGTACATTTTTTTTCATTAACGTTTTATCTGTCTGTCATTTACTTTTTTTTTTTTTAATTAGCATGCAGAGAACGGGGATGGCTTCATCAGGGGTGAATCAGTACAAGAAAAAGTCAGGTCCCCAAGGGGCCCACAAAAAGCTGTTTCCCACCCCTGCTCTTTCCTGTGAAGTTCTTCCACACTTGAGAAGTTGGAAAGGATTAGATCTCACAAAAGATGAAGGTGTAAAATAAATTCGGGGGCTAAAGGCCTTTTAGGTTGGCATCATCCCTCCTTATAACAGGAAAAACCACATTGCTACTGTTGTTTAAAATTAATCTGGCTAACATATCAAGTATTGTACTCCAGTGCGATTAGATTAGCTAAAGTGATTAGATTAGTTAAGTAAGACTTCTTTCCCAGCCCTCATTTCAGTGCTGACATGAGACACCTTGGATGAAGCACTGGTCCCCCAGATGTTTCAGCAGTTCAGCAAGGCTCAGAAGTGGTTCCCTTGGGAATACAACTGGTGAACAAATAAGGTCTTTTCTCCCCTCAGGATAAAAATCCATAGGCAGAGAGGAGGAGATGTATTTATTTTAAGATATTTCGGTCACCGTTACTGCTATTACAAAGGACTGTTTTCTGTTTGTTTAAATAAAAACAGCAGCAGAACCATCAGTAGCACTGTAATTATAAACTTGGTCTTGTGTATATGCATCAGTGCTCTCTGTTGGATTGAATGAAAAACCCTCTCAAATGAGAAAAAGACCAAAAAAAAAAAAAAAACAAAAACCCTCAAACTAGCCCAGCCAAGTGTCAGTGCAAAGGCTGAAGAGGATTCTCCTCTAGCATAAGTAGCTTGAGTGGGACACATCATAACTTTTCTCATTGGTTGTATTACCACAGGACCATCTTGTGACATGCAGAGACCCTGGCCGAGTGCTTTGGCTCGGGAATGAAAAGGGGTGAGGAATGAAAAAAGAGCTGAACTGTGGAAAGACCGTATTTTAGTAGTGTTACACAGGAGGAATGTGAGAGTTTCTTTCTCCCTTTTTCGCTTGTCAGCAAAACTGTGCCCACTCCAGGGACTTCGTCACCGCACTGTGTCAGCTGGGAGCATTTCTTACCTCTTGCCCATACAGTTACGCCAGAAAAGGTCTCGAGGCTGATCTGTGTGTTTGCGCTGGCGGTGCTGTGGTTTGTTTTTTCTTAAAACACTGAATTTTGAGCCCACCATTTTTCACACAGCTAAAGAAAGCACCAAGAGTCAGCACTCATGGGCAAAACTAGCCAGTAGGTTGAGATCTTGGCCAAGAAACATCTCTCTGACCTCAGGAAAGGGTTTGGGCTAGTCCTGTCCTTTGGGGATTTTTACAGGCAGCAGATGAGCGCAGCAGTTTATCCGTGAGTCAGTCTGGCATTTGACCAAAGCTTGGCCAGGGGTAAAGGAGCCAAAATGCTCCCCTAGACAAGTGGCAGAGCTGGTGGAAGTGTGGAGATGCTTACCCGGCGTTGCCAGAGGACAGCAAAACCCCACACTCCTGGGGCTCTGGAGTATTTTCTGTGGGCAGAGGCCATGCCACTTTGTAAAACACGCTCACTCTCGCCTAGCACTGCTCCTCATGGCATGAGAGTGAGGGGCATGGCAGGGAGGTCACTGCAGATATTCATAATCCCAGCCACCAGGCAGGAGTGAGGCTGCTCGTTTTTGGTGATTGATGAAAGTTGTGGTCAAAATGGTCAAAACAACAAGAATGCCCTGGTCTCTTTTGAAAATGCCTATTTTCAAACTGTCTGTTTGCTCTTACATGGTGTCTAAGCTAGATTTTTGTCTCATAGTGCAACCTGATTGAAGAGTTTGGTTTTTTTTTTTTTTTTTTTTTTTTTTTTTAAGCCTTCCTACTATATTGGGGGGGGGGGGGGGGGGAAGGCTGGTCAAATTGCATATAGCATCGCTGTGCTTTCAGCTGCTAAGGAAAAAGCCTTTGTCCAAGCTTGTCAACCAGCAATGAAAATACCCCAAACCAACCCAGGTTAGGTTCAAGGCCCAGACACCACCAGAGATGCCTTCAGTGGAGAAGTCAGAGCTTCTCGTCTGCACCAGCTGAGATAATGCAGCTCTATAGCTCTCAATGTGAAATTTCTGCGAATGCCTATGCGGCATCTACTGAGAAATGTCTTCGTTTTTTACTGGAAGTCATATCGGGAGGGAGGATCATGGGCATCACACAAACTGTGGACTTAGAAACAGGAGTAGGCCTGTGCTTAGTGTCCCAGAAATGACAAGCTGCATCACCCAGGTAGGATGGACGACTCACAGACCCCTCAGACGTACAGCACAGCATGTGGCGACAGGCTCCGGCCACCTGGCAGCCTTTGCAGCATGCTCAAGGTCACGTACAACGAAGGACAGCTCGAGCTGTGCTTTGTGTGTTGGGAAGCAGGAGACGGAGCGAGTCAGGGCATAACCCTTCATGTGGGACATCTGAAAGACCATATGAAAATGTTAGAGGCACAATGAATCTTTGGACAGGGCTGTCTGGCAGCTGGTTTCTGTTTTGTAGTGCACAGGATGGGACGACGCTGGTAGCAGTGATGCTTCAACCAAGAGGAGAATATCACATTTAAAAAGTTTATTTTAATGAAGTCACAATAAGGCCTCCAGCTGGAAAGGTTATTTATTAACCTCTTATTTACAAATTGAGCCCTGATTTGAAAATTAAGGCATTGTAATTTAATATTAACCCACATGTCAGAAAATAATGAGACAAACTACAGGGAAAATTGCATTCCATATTGCAAAAGACCCATTTTATTTATAATGACCAGGATTACAAGTCATGCCAACATTGATGGATCATACTTTAAAAATCCTGATAGCTCATTCATTTCTATAATTATATTTATTACAAATTAAATAAGTTGCGGACACCCTTGATATACAAAGAGACAAAATTAATTTGTGAATCAGTATTAATCTGTCATCAAACTAAATGAACTCTCTTTCTGGCAGCCTCCTGAATGTAATGTACTGTACCAGGCTTAAGGCGATACTTGGGACATGAAAGCAATGGAAGAGCAAGTCCAAGCTATTGAAAGAACATCTCTTCATTTGGACATAAGTTATTTCTCAGTGTGGCATTTAAAATAAAGTGTTGAGACTGAAATAGAAAAAGTTCTTGGATGACTTCTGGAAATTGGAAAGAACTGTAACATGTCCACGAGCCATGGTGCAAGGGCCCTGTAGCCAGGTCCCTCAACGCTGTCGATCAGTAGAAGTCCATGGACCTCAGCCTCAACTCGACCATACAGCCTGTCCTGTCCCTCAGCCAGCAAATGACAACCAGCAGCTGTGGTTGCAGCCCGCTCTCACCCAGGCCAGTAGGAAAATATGCTGGGCATCTTTTTAGCACTTTCCCTGTGATCTCCATATCTAGATCACTCAGCGGAAGCTGAAAAAGCATGTTTATTACTGCAGTCCTTCCCAGGAAAACGCAGGTCCCACGTCCTTGTAGCAAAGCCCTGCTTTGAGCTGTGGCAGCAGTGTGACGCCACCTGCACATGGAGGCTGCCCGAGCCGTGCCGGAGCAACGCTCGTGGCCGTTTGCCAAGGGGGGGAAGCAGCAGCGGCTGCTCCGATATTCCTGGATGAGATGCTACCCCTAATGCTCAACAACTGCCACTCCACTTAGCCCAAACGTATGCCCATCTGCTCTGAGTTTCATGCCTGTAGGCAAGGAGTCCTGCCAGCTTCAGGAGGACTCAGGCTTTAGCTACATGAAAATTTGGCGAGGAAAAAAGACAAGACATAGAGAAAGTGTAGCAGTGAGGGTGTCTAGCTGCGCATTAGCCTCCGTCGCCTTGCCACCAGCAGGCGCCTTCCCACCCCAGCATGACTGCTCCCAAACTTTGTCCTTATCACAAGGGAAAGGTACGGAGGACCGCTGTGGCGTGGGGCTTGCCAGGCTGGTCCAGCTTCACCGGAGCCGGCCGAAAGCAGGCACAGAAGTCCTGAGACGCTGGTGGGCCAGGCAGGGCGAGCTGCCAGCAACGCTGCCTGAGGGCTCTCCGCCGCCTCATTAATCGCACAAGCAGCGGCAGACAGAGGCGGGCGGGCGGCCGGCGGGGGCGCGGAGAGCCCCGCCAGCCTCTGCTGGGGCTGCGAGAGCTGCGGACCCAGCACGGGCAAAACGAGGGGGCTCCACAAAGATCAGTCATTTTGCAAATTCAGAAGCCTGTGAGCATTTCTTTTAAGTACCTCATGTTTCAGGCTTCCTGATTTTAGCTGCCCCTCGAAGATGCCACGGCTGCGAGGTGTCCCTGGAGCGGTGCCACGCACCCGGTGCCGGGAGGAGCCAGCAGAGCAGTGAGCTGGGAGCGTCCGGCTTTTCACGGCCGCTGCCGGCCACCCCGGGATGCCTGGAGCCAGCACCAGCGCTGCCGCTCCGACGTTCCAGTTGTTCCTCTTCTTAACCAAGCACGGCTCATCTCAGGCAGCAGAAATGCTTGCCCGACTCTTTGGGGAGCAGGAAGACAGCCGAGTGTTTACATTCTTTTGATTTTTTTTAATTTTTCCACTAGCTTTTCTTACTTTCTCTCCGACTTTTTTTTTTTTTTTTTTTTTGGTCAGGGAGGTGCAAAAACTCATCATCTCCGAGGCAAATTTTTGACTCCAGGGCATTGGCCCACATTCAAAATTAGCCAAAACACATGGAACTACCCTGCCATACTCTGCTGAGCTCTCCATGTCATTTAACAGCTAGGATCAGCTAATAAAGTGCAATATGTAGAAACGTCATTTAGAGTTACCTACCCGTAACTAAATAACTTTGTAATGAATGAAAGGCCATTTTGAGCTGATGCCTTAAAGACTAACTTCATCTCCATAAAGAAAGAAATATGACTCTTACAGAGACAGCCTGCACGCGGCATTAACAAACCCTCTTTGTGTTTCTGTAGGAAAGACTGACACCAAGTGAGTTTGGTGCTTGAATCATCTTCACCTTATTTTGCTTTAATACTGATGACTGCACCTCAGATTGTTCCCATAGCTTTAGGTCTGACTGCAGGGAGCCAGTGTCATTTGCCTATGAAACAGAGCGTTGGAAAGGTTTTTTGAGCTGAAAATTTTGGCCAAGGGTAATTTCAGTTACTGAAGAAGAATAGTACCTGGTTTAGTACATATAGCAATAAGTGAGCCCAACCATTCATAAAGGAAGACTCGGTAAACCATCAGAATGATTTACGCATTCTTGCATGACAGTGTTTTTCCATTCACCGTTTTTGGAGCATTTCCTTCAAAAGAAGTTAAGCCCATACATTACTATTTAAAGAGCCTAATTCGACCCAGGCAATAATGACCTATAAATATTCATGATTTTGTTTTAACATTAAAATAACATCTGTTTCAAAACATCTGCAATCTGTTTTCAATGCTTCAGTAGCATTTAAATTAACTGTAACTAATACAATAAACCACTATTAGGGATAATGATAATGAAAGATGCCCTATTAAGAGACATGAACAACATGGAATTGAATGAGAAACAAAACAGAAAAAAAAAAAAAAGAACAGTCAGATACCAAAGTTTTCTGGAACTTAAATTCACCATTATCTGCGCGTTTCCTGTGTGTAGGACTATTGTTTAACGGTCTCAGCTGCTGCATCTCAGCTTCGCCTGGGTCTTTTTCAAATTTCCACTGCGAGAGCCATAATTTACGGCCCAGGCAGCGTGAATGCTTTGAACACGGGGTGGGGGAGGCTCGCGCTCGCCAGCTGAAGGGGCCGGCGAAGCCTTTCCGAGCCGAAGGAGCCGGCTGCGGCCGAGGCAGGGCTCCCCGCGCCAGGCGCGCTGAAGGGGCGCAGGAACCCGGCTGCCGGCCCGCGGCACGGTGCTGCTGCGCGGGGATGCCCGGCGGCCGCTCTCGCGCACCGCGAAGCCTCAGCGCGGCCGACGGGTGCGGCCGCTGCCGGGCGCCTTCCCGGCCTGCTGCCCCGCTGCCTTCCGCCGTCGCGCCCCCGCCGCGGCCCTGCCTCGGGGCATGCCGAAACAGTTAACTCCCAGAAGAAGGGGTATGGTTTTCGGCTCTGATTTTCGCCAGCAGCGATGACGTCACGCACATCTGTATCGAGTTGCAAGGCGAAGGTCAGGGTCAGGCGCAGGATGGGCCCTTGTAGGAAGTTTCCCATCGCTGCTGCCGAGCGCTCGCTTCGGGCTGACATTCGGCACCTGGCTGTATGGGAACCACATGCACCTCGCGCTGCTCCCGGGCCGCCACGCGGCCTGCGCTCCCGCACCCTTCCCGCCGCTCCCGCTCGCCTCTTGGAAAGTTTTACTTTCATGGAAAGTCTGGTTGGTTCAGGTCATCAATCATAAATCAGTTTGTTAAAAAGCTACATTTAGATTTTGGGCTTTTTTTTTTTTTTTTTTCAACTCCGCCTTCTCCTTTCCTTCTCCCACTCCCCAACAAAAATCCTGGAGGCATTTTTTAATTTCCAGGACCAAACGCCAAAGGCCAGAGCAGCAGAAAGCAAGGATTACAGCAGCTGGGTTCGCTCTTATCTGACGATTTCTTTAGAAAGAAAATCCTTTGATAAAATTCATTTATCAGTCAAAATGAGTCAGGACTTGCCACAAATCTGTGCAGCTTCAACCCAATACCAGTGGCAGTTTAACACCACCGTATGGTAGCATCTTTTCATCCAAAGGATCCCAAACACTTAGACCTCCTAGGAGGTCCTGAAGACACTGGGCCCACACCTCGACTTCACAAAGCCTCGTGGAAGCTGCTCTGGCAATGCAAAGGGGGCCTCTGCAGAGGTGCAAATAGCCCCAAGAATAACCTCCTGGCCACTCATCCTCTTCAGCCAGGGTACAAAACCTCTGCTCTGCCTTGGCCCTGGCTGCTGGCCCCAGGGCTGGAGCGAGGTCCTGGGTGGCCACCATGGAGCCGGGCACCGCGCGATTCCCAGGAGTGACAGGAGGTCATAGAAAGCAGAGGATAAACCCAAACTGCTTAACGTGTGATTAAGACTACCCCTGATTACTACTCTGCATGATATTGAATGCTTCGGCTGTAGGTGATTTATTGAAGTAATATATAATACGCTGCATTCGGTTAACGGTCTCCATCAAGCACAATCTAGCTGAATAAAATAAAATAAAAAAAAAAAGAGCATTCTAAGAGGAAGTCTCCCCGGATTTAAGATAAATTGAAATATGTGCATGGTAATCTGTGTCCAAAGCTTTTAGCACTTCCGAAAGTGCCAGCTGCTAATACCGCTGGCTAAAATCAGCATTGCTTCAATTGCTAATGGTTCCTATGCCATCCTCAGCCACCCCTTCACACCACCACTGACAACCCGGGCTACTTTGAGATAGACACTTGGCTTTTTGTTAAAACCAGTTTTATCCCAGAGTGAGCAGATACATCAGGGTGGAATTTAAGCTGCAGGTTCTTTGGCAAAGAGGAGGGTGCGTTGCAGAGTTTAATGCACGATCCCGTGCACTGAACCAGCCTGTGCTAACTGCTGATGATGTAAAACTGGTGGTGGTAACCTGAGGCTGGCAAGCAAAAAAGAAGGAGAAAGTAGCAATATAAGCACACACAGTATAGTTCCAGTGCCTCTAACGCTGAAGTTCTAATAGCAGTCGCTGTTAATTATGCAGGGAAGAGGTTTATTTATTTTAGTATATGATATTTGATGTATTATCGCTCCTTTAAGATCTGATTCAATGAGATACCTCCGCAGTGGGCTAATTTTAAGGCGTCATCTTCAATTAACACTGATCTCAATCACAAGCCTTCCAAAATAAGGTGGCTGGTTTAGAAATGATAAGATTATAAATCAAATGTTTTATTTGACATTTGCTTTTAAGGATCCATGCCTTCAAGTTGTTGTTTTTTTTTCCCCTGCAGGCATAAGAATTGGAAACAACTTTTAAAACCAACAACAATGAAAGCAGAGACTCCAACACAACCTTCTCCACAGCCTGGGGCTTTCACAAAACCCAGAGGAGAAGACCAGAAATCACAGCAAGTTTTGGTGCAGTACTCAAACTTCTCCAGCTCACCAAAAATGGCACCTGAAGCACTCGTGAGCTTTGGTTTCATTTTCTCAGTTTCTAAACTGGTACAACCAGACCCAATACCAAACCTGTTACTGATGAGAAAGACTTTTCTTCAGCTCTGATTTTCTTGTGTAAAAGCTGCAGCGCTGCTCTTCTGCAACGTGACAGGAAGCTGAGTTGTGGTGGGTATGTGATGGGCCTTGGTGCCTGCATGCATTTTTCTCTCGCAGCCCCAGCCGGCGGATAGCCCAGCGAACAAGGGAACGTTCTCAGCATTGCCAAGGTGCAACCAACAAGTAGTAAGACATCCAAAGCTGGGGAAAAAAAAAAAGCCAAATAAGAGCTTCAAACCAAAAGCTTCCTGCTGTTTCTCTTTCTCTTCTGACCAACTCTATAGTTTGAAACACTTACTTCAGGGAAAGACAGGACAGTTCTGCTACACCGTAATTTGTTGTAGGAATTCAAGGTCAGGTCTAATGTTTATCTTATTTTTGCTCTATGCAAGCTAAGTCTATAACTCAGAAATGCATTTAAGCACTGCTTGCCTTTAATGGTGTTTAAGTGGCATTTATGTTTAAATACCAGTAAAATAAATCTGAGCCTAAATGCTTTCCTGACTCCAACAGAGTATATAAGTGTGCACTTCAATTAAGCATGTACTTAAGTTAAGTTTAAGTGTTTTCCTAAATCAAGATCTAGATAAAGTCCCAATTTAAAGCTATACTTTACCCAGAATATCTGTGAAAACAGAGTTTCTAAGTTCAGCATTCAAAAATCCAAAAATGCAGACTGAATTCATCCCTGTTTAGCAGATGCTTTACAATACCATCTTTCATTTCCCAATGACATGTTCTGCCCCTCGTGGCTAGATTTTCTACCTCCCCATCTTAGCCCCTGTCCTCTTGCCTTTTGCTCGTGTCCAGGTCTTCTCCAGCTTCTTGCCCTTTCCTCCTTGACCCTTGAAGCCTGTCTTCTCCCCCCCACCACTGAATTCGCCCTTCCTTCATCACTTCTTGTTTCTCTCCAGATCCACCTTCAGGCTCCTCAAATCTTCAGTTCCTGTCTCTAGTCATTCTTCATCTTTCTGGATGCCAGGAAGATGTCCTCCACGCTGATGGCAAGGACACATAGCACCTGGAGGCAGAGGCCCTGCCATCACCTGAGATCCCCAGACACAGCAGGAGCATTGGAGAAAAGTCCTTACCCCCTGCAGCCGGGGAGTCACGCTTGGTCGGGCTGTGTAGATGGTACCTGCACATTCAGGTAGGACTAGGCGCATGTGCTGAGCTCATGGAGATATGGAGTTTGGCTGCTGAGCTCCAACAGTTTTAAAATATGCACTGACAAAATGAGATTTTGTTTTCCCTGCAATTAATAGATTGGCTTCATGTGGGTACATTTTGACTGGAGCAGCAAAAGGCACATCCTGACCTGGGGGTAACCAGGTGCCAGCTGTTAAGGTCTTGCTCCAAGGTCCAGAGGCCCTCGAGCTTCTCTGGAAAATGTCTGTAAGACATTTTACCCTAGGCATCATACTTTCCCTTAATCTCATTCTCAGAAATGACGGCATCGTTTTAGCTGAAACTTTCCACATCAAATTTAGCCCGAGGCATGGAAAAAATTCTACTCCAACAGTTAAAAGCCTGGCGAAGTTGTAGACTGCTGGGCCTCAAGCAGGAAGACTCAGGCAGCCTTGCAGATAGGTAGCACTCCCAGCTCTGCCGATGAACCACAGAGCACTGCAGCATCATGAAACCCAGCGAGACTTTGCCAGTCCAGAGCCTGGACGTTAGGAATCTCAGTATTGCAGCAGCAATACTATCACTATTTCTCAGCCCAATAAAGCAAAAATTGCATATGCAATAAATTGCTTTTTTTTTGTTGTTTTTTCACAGTTTGATTATCCATCATGATAAGGCATTACTTAAAGCAGTGGTGACACTGTCTAATCATTCTTGTGAAATATAGACTTCTCTCTCCACTTCAGGCAGAGCCGACATTAATACACATTTATGCAAAGCAGAGCTGGAGCTGTCAGGGGCTAATCTTTACAAGTATGATAAATGATGTTTATTTTCAGTGATGGAACGAAACACCCGGACTGACAATAATTGTAATAAAAAGGACAGATCAACTTCTATAAAGTGATTGAATTACCAGTCTATTGCATTAATGCCTGATCTTGGCTCTGTCATAAACCTGCTTTAGGTTACCAATGACTGCGCATTAGGAAACATCCACCTTCAAATAGGCACCCTGCCCTTGACCTGTGGGAATGCGGGGGAGTCGTTGCTGGATGCAGTTTTTGGCCACTCTTACTTTTATTCGTTTATAGTAAAGTAACGTTTCCTCTTCTCAGGCAGACAATAAAACACCCCTGCCTCCTGAGGCTTGCAGAAAAGTTACACAGCTAAAGTTTAGCGGCCTGGAGGAAAGCCATGTGCCTCTTTCACACGCCTGTTAGGCCCAAGTTCCCGATAACCGGGGAAGTTAATGCTGAATTCGCTGCTCGTGCCTGCAACGCAGGGCAGATTCACCAGCATCCACAAAGGAGCAGCCCAAGCACTGGGGATCACTGAGGTCCCCTTGAAGCATTCAAAATGGCAAGGGTTAACCTTCCCCACCTACCTGGGCAAGCCTCAGTGTCCTCCACCAGTGCAGTCAGGGCACAAGGCAGGCCAGAGCTGCAAAGAAATAGAGGTGAGCCTTGTCAGAAAGCCAGACCCAGCCAGAGTAGCCCCAAGCCTCAGTAATTTTCCCATCTCATGCCTGGTTGTGTCTCTTACCCAGCATCTTGGTTACGTGCGAGGAGCAGAGCACCGGAGCATGCCCATGGGTCTCCACACCTGACCCCGCCAGTGCCATCAGCTGATGTTTGCAATCCTCCACACCCTCCACAGGGAGAGATGAATTTCTGGGGGTTAGGTGATACTGCACAGCTCAACTCTTCAGACTCTGCCACATCTCCTAGCAGCTCTTCTCCAGCTGGGCTGATAAAGGGAAAGAAGAAAGTGATATCGTGGTAGCTCCTGCTCCCTGGCGCATGTTGTCCTTGGAGGAGCTGTGAGCATTGTAGAGAAACTAAGCATGGCAAGATTCAGGGTTTCTGCTGGTGCTCTTGGCTGAAACGCAGCTCAGCAGAGTTGTACTAGGTCTTGTGTTGCTGGACTGTCCTCTAGCCCAGAAGGGTCTGTGCTGGAGCCCTCGCAATGCCTTTAGTAAAAAGAAATGTCCGCGAGACAGGGCTGGAGGAAAGAGCTCCCTTTGCCTTGTCCTTTTGTTTTTGGAGAGAAGAGCGCTTTAATAAAATTTGGACTCTAGAGAGGCCATAATATGTCTTAGCGTTATCTGTGAGTTTGACAAGGGGTTCCATTGCCCTGGCTGGGCTGGTGGCTCTAGTCCCTCAGCTGCGACATGGGGACAGCCACAGGTGCATGGTGCCGGCTGGCAGGCGGTGCCAACGCACCTCTTGGGCAAACCCAGCTAAGAGTGGGGCACACAGCCTTTGAGGCCTTTTCAGGCTGCAAAGAAAATGATTTACTTCAGATTCAGGCCTCAGCCATGGTCCACCAAAAAATGGGAGAGACTAGGGGGTGGATGTAGCCCTGCCTGCTTGCGCTGGTCTATGGCTGTCCATAGCACCCACTGCTGGTCATTGCAGGGATGTAAAGGTATGTGGTATGATCAATATGAAAAAAAAAAATCTCATAAATAACTGGGCCAATTACATTGCTTTGTAAATAAGTAAAACCTCGTTCAATTTTAAGAATGATATATTTACCATGGGAAAAAGAAAAAAAGACAGACAGAACAAAAGAAAGTGCAGTTATAGCTATGTGTGTTTAGACATGTTCATGCATCTATTGCCCTTCGTAGCACTTGTCAGGAGCCAGCGTTTCCATTCAGCTGGAAATTCTGACATAAAAATAAAATCTGAGTAGGAAAGGGAAAACGGCGTGAGTTCATCAAAAAGCCCTCACAAAGCAATATTCTGCAAATACTTTGTTTCAGGTCAATTGAAACATTTGTTTGCATTTTGGATTATTTCTTTTATAGGTTTGCCATTCCATTACATTTATATTTAGTGTGTATTTAATATTTAGAGTATTCCATGTTTCTATGCTGGTGCAGGTTTGTATATTTTTATTCTGTTTCATAATTCATTTGGCATTATTTCATGTGAGAATTTATACTGTGATATACATTAATGCACAGTGCTGCCAAAGAAAAGTCATTTCAGGCTGAAAACTTGAAATGTCCCATTCTGACAGCTGACTGTTGCAAGTTTATCAAAATGAGTTATTTTAATTTTTTTTTTCTAAACTTAAGTTTGTCCAAATTGACATGGTCCCATGGGATAATTTGATTTTGACAGCAGTGTTTTCTGACAGAAGACATTAAGTGGGAAATTTTCAAGCTGTCTCAGTTATGTGTAGTCCTCTGCGCGCGCGCGCGCGCGTGTGTGTGTGTGTGTCTGCATGTGCACATATGTGCAGAGCACAAGACATATTGATGTAATGTTTGATTTTCGCCTTTCTCGCCTCTATCTATCCAAAACCTGGTGGGTATTTCACGTCTCCTCCTATGACCCTTGCAATCTGTGTGTCCCCTTGCAAAGAGGAACTGGAGGGGGTTACTCAATAAATACCTGCATGGCTCCTGCTGTTGTAAGGCATCCCAGACCTCTGCTCCTCGTGGAGCGGAGCTCTGTGTGCATCCCTGCGTGGTGGCAGTGCCACAGGGCAGGTCCCTCCTGGGGGTGGGAGCCGACACCAAAGGCCAAGGCTGAGCAGCAAGAGCTTTAAGGGCAGCCCAGATGATGGTTTCTGCAGTCCCGGCTCCTGCCTGGTTGATGTTGGAAGTAGGATGGTAGTCTTGAAAAAATCCTGAAAGAGACACAGTGAGAGAATCATGATTTTGCAACCAATAAAAAGCAATAAATATATTAGCTCTAGAGAATTGTCTCGCTGTATTGAAAAGCACCCATAGCCTTAATTCCTTTATGAAATAAATAGATCCTATTTCTGCTTAATCTGTCTGTTCCTGGCATTGCTGTTACAAGGTTTCATCTTCTGTAGACTTGCCCGCAGTCAAAATGTGATGACCCAACTTGCAGTGTGGCTGTTGTGTGAAGACCTGGGTCTCATTTCGTGTGAAGCCAACAGACACTGCAAGTTTCTGGGACGGTCTTTCAGCCCCCAGAATGTACAGGGAGAGTTGTGCAATTGCCATTATTCCAGAAATAATTCTGCCCCAGGAACTGGGGTCATTCATGCCATTCTGGGTGTGAACCTCCCCATCAGACTCCCTCCTGCCTTGACCCAAAAATGCCTTCTTGGCTGTGCTGGCAGAGGGGGAAGAAGGGCAGCTGTGACTTGCTTGTTTGGAAAGGACTGCGCAGGGGGTTTCAAGGTTGGAGGCACTTTGGATCAATGGATCAGTGGAAGAGCCGCAGCAGCACAGAGAGGCAAGAGTGCAAAATTCCCCTATCTTGCCACTGCAGAGCACAACGAGAGCTGCTACCCTCAATCCCCTTTCTCTCCTTCCCATTTCCTAATCCAAGCATCAAGATTTTCTAAACACTCTATTGTTTTTTAGAAGGGGGATATGTGCATAACATGCACACTTCATAAAGAGGGCAGGGAACCTCTAACCCACATAGCACCCCAATTTTTCAGCTCCCTCGATGCTATATATTTTCCAGGCTGAACTACTGTCAGAGTGAACAATCAATCAGCCCTGTTGGTAGCTAAAGATTTTTTTTTTCCCAGACAGTAGTGAAAGAAGATCCAGCACAAACTCCTGCTCCTTCAGCTCTGCCTATGTCTGTACTTTGATGGCAGAACTGCCTGAAGACTGAGTCAGAACAGATATAGCTGCTTTTGTCACATCCTACATGTACAAGAAACAAGCAGGATCCTATTGTCCGATAATGACAGCAAGACGCAGGCATCCTCCAAGTATTGCCAGACTCATGAGCCAGGCATGCAAAGTGAAAGTGTTCAGTCAAAAAAAGAAAAAGCAAAAATGATGTATTTTTAAAATCATGTATATCTGTCTTTGAAGCAGTTGGAGGTGGCTGGTTTCCATATTTTCCTCCTTAAACACAAAAGCTAAAAACAGACTTTAAAAAAAAAAAAAAAAAAAAAGGCAAACCAAACCAGCACATAATAAAAACCTGAAAGCCAAGAAGCTTCTATAATGACTCCTGGAGATGGGGCTTTAATACACTGCGAGGGGAGGTGAAGGAGAGGCCATGTGAGCTGGAGTCAGGGAGAAAACAAAATTGTGTGCTCCTGCCTTGCCGGCTGGGCTTGTTCCTATTGCAGCCTCACACAAACTCACTGCGAAGCAGCCACGGAGAGCCCATAAAGCACAGTGCAATGCCCCAGCAGCCCTCCCTACCCTTCGAATCCAGCACCCTTCGCTGTCCTCCCCATCCCTGGCGCCAAAGTTTAAACCCATGCTTTTGTGTTTGGCAGGCTCAATTTTTCCGAGTGCATTTAAGTGTGCAGAGGAGCTCTGGGCACCCGGAGGCATCGGCAGCGCTCTTTGATGCGTCCCCCAGCACCTTCTTCTTTGCTGTCACCTCTCTCATTAACGCTGCATTAGATCTGAAGGGGCAGTGGACTCTACCTGGTATTTTTCAAGCCGTTATGATCCTTCCCATGAGCTGTGATGAAGCACCTCTGCAGAGCTGCCACAATCCCGGCAGAAGAGCGAACACGGGACACATCTGCCACGAGCCCTAATGAGGCCAGTCCTCGGCTTGCTGCCGAGGGTACGGGAGCATGTCCTTCCCTCGCAGGGGATGGGGAGGGACAGCCCCACGTGCTGCCAGTCCGGCAGGCCAGGGTGCGCCCGCGCCAGCCGTGTTTCCTTGCTCTGCTCAAGGGCGATTCTGCAGGCCACCGGGCTGCCAAACACATGGGAAGCAGCAGGAAAACGTGGTATTTTCACAGAAAATGCCTGGCTTGTTTTCTTTGGGTACCAGAGCGGACAGCCAGCATCCTTGTGCCACTCTGGGCACAGAGAAGGATCAGGCCAGAATTACAGGCCTCCCTGGTGCTTCCCAGGATGCATACTTTTAGTTTCTAAAATAACTTGTTTCCTGCCATCCTAGTCAGCTTTTTTTTTTTTTCTTTATGCTGACCAACCTGTCATAAAACTAGAAACACCTGCTAGTCTGAGCAGAGCAAAGCCATCCCTCTCACCCAACCACGCATAGAGAGAACAGAGGGCAAATACAGGCTGCGAAGGGCTCCCGTGCTGTGGGACAAGACCAAAGCAAGCCACTCAGCGTGCGCCGGAGGAGATCAGGAGCAGAAAGACAAATGGGAAGAGGTAAAGTAATAACCAAGCTCATGTATCTGGTCTCTCCAAACCACAGGCCTAAATCCCTGAACACAGGGAGACACTTTCATCCTTGGTGTAATCCTGGGAAGAGACAACTGTGCCACTGAGTCCTCCCAAGTTCCCTTTTCCGATCCTGGCCATTCTCACCAGGTTGGGAAGAGCGATGTCTGTGGCAACATGACACCAGAAATCCCAAAGAAGTGGTTGCAGGAGATGTCTGGGCATCTCACCAGCAAGCACAGAAGGCAGCACAACAGCAAGGGTCTGCTCCCCTGGTATTTCCTGTGTCATTGGCCTCCCCTTCCCACCAGCCCCCAGGCCACGCTGGTGGTCCTGCATGGACAGGTCGCAAGCTCAAGTGCATGGGGCTTTCCTTCCACCAGTGACATACAGCTGGCATAAGGACAAAAGGTTCAAATCCAGAAAAACTTAGGCCAGTTCCTTCCACTTTAGCAGGGCTCCCAACTACAGGTCTCCTCCTCCAGCTCCAGCATTGCTGGTGAAACAGGGCTTACTCAGGGGGCTTTTGCTAGGACTGCCAGAGTGTGGAAAGAGGTTTCTGACACTTGAAATCATCAAAAGGCAGCACAATGATAAAAACTGTGCAAACAGCAGGAACATTTCTTTAATAAGTCTCCAGATAGATAAATCACAGCTTAAGGAGAGATTGCAGTGCTATTTATTAGTCATTTGTGCATGATTTGCTCACACCATTGGTAGGGGAATTTATTTTTTCAGGTATTTAATTTTTGTCAGAAATGATTTGTGCATGGTATAGCAGTTCCTACCACACCACATCCCTGCAATGCACAAGCACCTGTAACCTACCACTTATGGACCACTCCAACCCCATAGGAAAACACTGCCAGTGACCTCTTAGAAGAGATGCCCCAGTGGTTAAGGGACTCAATTTTCATATGCTTATTTCCTTTTTTTAGTGCTGTTAGGTTTCCTTGCATGGCTGAGCTCAATGCACCAAGTGGCACAGAGAGTGCTTTAAGCTGAATTTTTTTTGTCCAAGCTGTTTCCACATCCATGTCCAGCCTAGCACTGGGAAACAGGCTGGGCAGCAATGGAGGACAAGGCACAGAAAGGTGATGTTAAAAGGCTGGTGTAAAGGAAAACAAATGGAAATCATCAAACAAACGGACTGGATTAAATGATACCACAGTTTGCACCTGTTGTTAATCCAAGGGGTTAAGTCAAAGCTGAATTGGTTCCGCTCTATATAACATCCTTCCAGAAATATAACATCACCAGGACAAAAGTGATACTGCAGAAGCTTTGTACAAATAAATAAGTGTTGTACAGAGGAGGTCTCACTACTTGATGTTTCCCCAGAGTAAAAATTCACAGGTTTTGGAGAAGTAACTACTCATCCTCCCATGAAGGACTGGGACTTAATGGCTGGTTTGGCTGCAGATTCAATGCTGGGCAATTTTTGCATCTCTGCTACTGAGAGGAAAGCCTGGAAGAAAAGCAAGATCTTGTGTGGTAGTCAGAAGTTCTCAGGTTCTCCAGGACTAGCAAAAGCAACAGCAAAGCCTACCTACTCGGATTACTTTAACTTGCAAGTTAAAAATGATCACTATCTCTTGTTCTTCTGATAGTCCAAGATATATTCACTTCATTCACTTGAAGCCCCACTTATCAGAGGGAGCTGTAAACTGAAGGGATTGGACTTTGGAAGCTGTTAGCTGAGAAGCATTAGGAATCACAGGCTGAGACTCTGCTAACATGTAAAATCATGCTGAGCCACTGAAATCAATAGATTTATACTAGAGCTGATCTATGCTCAGTAACTATAAGCTTTCCATTTCTTATCTTATTCAGGCACACATTCAGTCCCCAGTCTACTGCCTGCCCAAGTCCTTGAACTTGCAAGAAACATTAGCAGATGTTCATTAGCGCATTGGTAACCAGAGAATTGGAGGCACTTGTCGACTCTGTATGTGATGAATAAATGTTGGAAAGTTTCTGCTGGGGAATAGCACTTTCAGTCTGGGGCCAATTGGATGCATTCAAACAAAGGGAGAGGGGAGTTATAGCCAGAAGTTTGGCTTTGCTGTTCCTATTATTATTAATTTTAATTAGAAAGGTGAGCTGCCAAAAACCTGAGAGTATCTACCCCCTACCTAAACATAAAAAACAGCAAATATTTGGGTGAGATTAATGATCTTTTGAGGTTAAACAAAGGTTTGACAATGAAAAAACAGTAGATGGTCTTCTGAGGCCTCCCCATTTTCCTGGAGCACCCACATGTACACAAACACACACTTCTGTCCCATCACTGCTCCAAGCATCCCCAGCCCTCAGCTCATGAATTGGGAATCTCCATGTGTTTTACCCCAAGAGCTGGCACATTTTGAGCCTTGTTGAGGCCAAGCAGTGCTTCATAAGCAAGGCTGTTAAACACAGTAACACACTCCAGTTTGCTTTTGCAGGGCTTGGTTCAGTGTCTAGTGTGCTCACTGAGAAATTTGCCAAGAGGTCAGCAGGCTTCAGGTGAGGTGTTTGCTGTGTGTCTCCTGGGAGCACCTACACCAAAGTCCAACATGTCCTGAGGTTACAGCTCGCCTCCCAGCCCTGTCCTCCACCTTGCACTTACACGGCAAACTTGGGAAATTTCCTTCCCTGTAGACACCCCTCCACAGCCTGAGTCCACCACTGACTCCTCCAAAATCCAACAAATGTCTCCTACTCCGTGGGTAGCCATCACTCACACCAACTAGTATCTCTTGAAAGGAAAGAGATATTTTCCTCAGTATTCAGCTGAGCTGTGAGTTTCCCAGGCTGACATGGGACTGAAAGCAAGGTAACACTTTAAAGAAAACTCCTGAGCTATGGAAGAGAACAAAGGCAACACATGGCTTCTTTTTGGAGGAATTGCTTCAATTTTAAAAACGCGAATGTTTAAGCACTTCTTGTTAAAGTAATTTAAAAGTCTCCTTGTCCAGCAGGAGAAAAGCCAATGCTTCTCCCTAGCCAGTTGTCTGGGCCAGAGCTCTCTCTGAATGTGGGAGCAAGCAGATCATTCAGTGCCTGGTCTGTTCGCAGAAAATAACTGCAAGTGATCTGCTGGAAGCTTTCTCCGCACGTGGACACACACACACACACACACACACACACACACACACACCCCCCTTTGATACATGGGTCTGTCTTCATTATAGCTGGCAAAGACAAAGGTTAGGTATGCTTGAGAATGATGCTTGACCAAGCTATACTCCACAAAGGAGAAATTGGTTTCCCAGAGAAAAATAAAACAGATAGTGACCACATCTGGATTTTTCTCACTCTCACATCATGCTGCATTTCCTGGTTAGAGCTGGGATCTCCCCAAGAGACACTTTCTTGTGGTATTTCTGGCTGGGACTGGATGCACCACAAATATCATGAGAAGGTCTTTCCTTCCAAGATTCCTTGAGCTGGAGGCTCATGAAGCACAGATAGTTCAGGGAAGTGACCAAACATGCAGACGCTTTCCAAGCTCTCAGCCTTGTGGGGGGTCCGGTCGCACTTGTGGTAATGTAGAGTCCCATCTTGCCCCCCTTCCCACCAACATGCACACTTGATGTTACAACTGTCTGGGGAAGACTGTACTTTAAAGAAAAGAAAAAAAGAATTAAAAAAAAAAAAGTGAAAAGAGAAGCCCTGCTGTGTCAGAAGCAGAAAGGCAGGGCTCATGGCATCGCTTGCCCTCCGAGGGGCTGTACCAGCACACCAGCACTCCCACCCCTACTCTAGCTGAGAAAACGTCGCTGTCAGAGCTGTTCTGCCCAGCAAAGCAAGCAGCCCCAGTCTGGTGTGCCCCAACAAGGCAAGGGGACATGCGTATTCCTCTGTGCCTGGGCCACGGGCAGAGAGCTGGCGGGTTAGGGGTGCCCAGCAGGAGCCTCACACCATTTGCTGCAGGAGCAAACCCTCAGGGCCTTGGCCAGCCCAAACCTCTTACTCTGGTCCACTCTATATCTATATCTGTATCTGTAGCACACACCAACAAACCATCCAAGGAAAACAACATGCCATGCACTTCTTCAGAGCCCTGGTCAAAACCTATCTGCAGCCAGGGCCTGGTTCTTCAGAAAAGGTACCAAAAAGCCCTTCAGAAAGCATTTATCAAATTTTGGGACACCTAAGATCTCAGCCCTGCCTTGCAACAGATTTGCTGTCTGATCCCAGGTAATTCATTTAACTGATCTGTGCCTCAGTTCCTTATTCCCCAAAACAATAGGGAGAGAGAAATGATAGCATTTCCTGGCATCACTGGGCTGTTGTGAAGATTAATACATTAAAGAACAAAGTACTTCAAGATTGTCCAAAGGAAAAGCTAGTTAGAAGGTCAATATAGCACTGAGATGAATTGTGTTCTGACACAGTTTTGTTTTTCCCATATTGTTCCTGTCTGAGGAAGATTTGAAGGTTAAAGTTAAAGCAGAGTAAATACATCTCTTTCTGTGCTCCAGAGGGGACTGTTCAGAGTGTGGGCATATAGCAAGAGCTCTCAGGAATATTAGGTTTGGAAACTATTGTGAAAACTGTGGTCAGAAAGAAGTGAAACCTACTGAATCCCCCAAAGACCCTTTACTGTCAACCACTCAATAATCTCCTTGTGGGCAGAGGCCACCAGATGGAGACTTCTCTGCTCTTTGACCCTAAAAAGTTTTTCATAAAAAGCATCTTCCGTCCGAGATTGAATAGCAGGCTGGAAATATCTGCCTGGAACTTTCCCAGTATCTTACAATTCACCTCCAACGGGCCACTGTAGAGCAGCAGAGGGTATCAGTGCCCCAGTGTGCCCTCACCATGCACAATGATGCCCTGGCACACATCTTCTCTAGCAGCAGCCCTTCCTTCCTGCAGCCCACCCGCACTCCCTTTGCAGCCCTTCTGCATGGGAGGCCCAGGAGGGGGTCAGCTGGCTTTGCAGCAAATGAGGAGGCTTCCTTTTTTGGGGAGAGCCCATGGAGAAAGCCTGAACCTGCATCATTTTAAGGGGCTCAGCTGCCAGATGCTGAAGCTGCCCTTCCTCTGCCTGCAGTACTCTTACAAGGTTGTGTACAGCATCAAGGTAGTACATTCTGGATTCCCAAAACCTCCAGAAAACCTTGGCACAAACCTGACGCAGGGTGAGGGTTAGAGACCTCTTTGCAATATAATCCCACTCCTGACACATGCAACCCTCCTTCCTTCCACTTTATCATCATTCAAACCTGAAGACTTGCAGCTTTGCATCTCCTGGAGGAAATCTCACTCTAACAGTGTGTTTTGGCACAATAGTGTATTGGCCAGAGTCACGCCACATGGGGACTATGGTATGATATTTTAGTGCAAGACAATGGGGCTTCCAGGGGCTTTCCTCTTCACAGACAGCCGGTGTTTAAGAAGTGTGGGGCCAGCTGGGGAGCTGAAAGCCCTCCAGATCAGTCTACACAATCACGTTCCGCATAGCTTATTTTCGTTCAGGACCCGTGAAATTCATATTTCTGAGAGGACACTTTGCTCTCATGGGAAGTTAATACTATATATTCAAGCCTCCATGAACCAGAAAAAAAGCCTAGAATTCAGGTCCACTTTCTCCCAGGACCTATATTGAAATATCTACTCTTACCATGAGCCTTTGCAAAGAAAACTGAGCTAAATCTATCCAAATACTCATTCTGAACATCTAAGCACAGGACACATTGCCTCTGAATCCTCATGTCATGGAAACAGCCATCACAGGGCTGCAGGTACCTTCCAAAGTAATTGCAAGTACCTTCCAGGCAATTTCAGATGCATCACTCCCCCTGGAACGTCCTCTCAGCTGGGTTAGACCATCATGACTCCCAGTCCAAATACAAACTACTGCACTTAGGAAATTCGTTGCATAGGAAATGTAGGCATCTGTGCCAGCATTATGCATCCCAGCCCAGCGCTGAGACCATGAGCTCCCTAGCAAGAGGCCAGCCCCTAGCTGTTCAGCTGCACAGTTCCCATTCATCCAGTTTTCCCAGAGAAGCTTGAGAGTCTCTGGTTTTGTGTGATCACAAGCAATTAGTCTATTTAAGCTTCAGTTCATTCAGAGAAAAAGAACCAGTCCTTCCATCCTTCTCTGAATTATGGAGGTGTGCAAAAATAAATCCAGGCACAACATTTGAATGATGGGCTCCTGACATACAGAGAATCTGCAGCACCTGCCACCCTTCCTCCTTTGAACTATTATTTTAGATAGTGCAAAAAATTCCTAAAGCGAAATGTGATACACCAGGTCGGGGGAGGGAGCAGGCTGCGAGGTTGGTGCCTCACTCCCTGCCTGGGCGCTCCTGTGCCTGTCGCTGGCGGTCTGGCTTTGAATTCCCACAAAGGACCCTGACAAGCACAAACTAAAGCAACCCAGGGTTGAAACCTCACACAGTTCTTCGGCTTAGTAAGAGTCAAGGGTCCTCAGTACTGATCTGTGATTAAATTTCCCACTTTGCCCAGCACTGTTGAGCCTGCACTTCAAGAAAGATTTGGACCATAGGAAAGGGCATAGAGAAGTTGAGTGCAAGGGATTAGAATACAGGATATATCAGGAAATACTGATTTCCAAGGGAAGGAAAGACTGACAGGAGGTGTGGTAGTGGGCTTCAGACATGCGATAAACTACACTGAAAAGGAAGAAAGCTGTTTTCCATGCCCAGACTTCTTGAACAAGAAGTCATGGGCTTGAAGTGCAGCAAAAAAGATTCAGATTAGACAGCAGGGAAATCTTTCTGATGATAAGGATAACGCAGATTGCTGGTGAAGCCACAGACTTTTCACCATTAGAGCTCTTTAAGAACTGGTTGGACCAGTTCATACCTGTCAGGCATGAAATAGATATATTTGATCCTGCCTTCCAGCCAAGGGATTGATTAGGTGTGACCTCTTGAAGTCTCTGCCACTTTTCTGCTCTTCCAGGATGCATCTAAGCAGCCCAGGTACACAGGTTAGCTCAGGCTGCTGTGAACCCCAGTTTGGGGCTGACACCGGGAGCACTGAAGATCTCAGCAGGAAATGTCACCTTCTTTGAGAGTCAGGGGCTCCTCCACTTGCCAATCTGCTTGTCTCTCCATATCAGGCTGGATATAAATCCTACCTCGGCATAATTCACAGGCACCTGATTAAAATAGTTACCAGTGCAGAATCGGGAGAGGAAAAAGAAGACAAAGAGTTAGTATAAGTGAAAGCATGTTGAGCAGACAACGAGGATGTCAGGCTAAGTTTGCCACCTCCTTTACGGGGATCTGGAGACGCGAAGCCCTCTTGCAATCAGCATTAAAGCCTTCTCCCTCCACCTCCTTTTTTTAATAACTTCAGTCCATTTCATACCACATTTCCTAAGACCAGTCAGTAAAGGGTCATAAAATACTCGCAGGTGCCCAAACAAATGAGCTGCCCGTGCCTGTTGCAGCAGGGCTGGCAGCTGACGCCGCAGCGCGAGCGGGAAAGACCCTCGCGCTCGCACAGGCACTGGGCACCCAGGTCCCGCTCAGCTCCCTCCCCGCTCCCTGCCCACACACGCTCTGCACTTCCCACTGCCCTTCGCCCGGCTGAAGAAGCACCTATGATTTATTTCACTCTACTGAAGTCTGAGCTAAAATAAACACTTTCAGGTTTATAGCAGCCCCCTTTCCCTTGTCCTCAGCTGTGAGAAGCGTGGTAGCAAAGGGGAGGATTTTCAGCCAAGCTCTTCTATACCACCTAGTGGGAAACGGGATTTTTCTCACCCACGGCGAGCGCTGCGGTGAGTGGTATCGCCTGCGTGCCCGTGCCCAGCCAAACCCTGCGCGGCCTGGCCAGGGTACGCCGCTGACCGCTGTCCCGGCGCCTCCCGAAGGGCAGAGCCGCCGCGGAGCGACGAGCCCCTTCCCGCCTCTCCGACCAGCGCTGACCCTGGCTCACAGGCCGGGAAGGGGCACTCGGAAGAAGTTGCCCCCTCCAATTTGCGGTATTCCTACAGAGCTATCCAAGCCCCTCTTCCCATCACTCACAGAGCAAAAGGGGCACCTGAATCCGCTGCACCTGAATCCCTCCAAATGCAGCAGCGCCCGCCAAAAAGCTGAATTTCCCCCTGTGTGCAACCTCGGGGCTCTCCTGCCTCCCACCGCCCCAGCCAGGGTACAGGCCATGGCGCAGGCTGCTCCGCAGCGGTGCAGGAGCGGGAGCAGAGATGTGCCCTCGCCGTGAGCGCGGGCTGACTGCGGCCGCTCCGCTTCCCAGGGCACCTTTCCGAGCCACGGTGCCCTGGCCGGATTCCAGTGCAGGTAATTGCCTTCTGCTTGCTGCAATTCCCCCTGCAGATACAGCCGCCTTAATTTCCTGTCCTAAACTGCAGGGTAGTGTTGCTGCGCGTTGTTAAACAGCTGCCATGCTCTACCCAGAGGGGGTTGTATTTCAGTGGTGGGTGGGAGAGAGGCGCGTTCGGCACAGTCAATACGCGCGGAGAAGGGAGGCGAGGCGGGCGCTGGGTTAGACCGCGTCTTGCTCCTCCGGAGCGCTCCCTATTGCGCCGTTTAGGCGTAGCCTTCTCCCTCTGCTCCCCCGTCTCTCCCACGTGGCCGAAATCCGGACAACCTTGCCCGCTAAGCGAGTCCCGCCAAGGGAAAGCTGGTCTTTCCCAGACCGCCCCTCCAACAACTGCCGAAGCGGAGCGCCCAAAGGGTTAATGACACAAGCGCGGGGTTTTCTCCTTGCACACTCCGTGTGTCTGCAAAGCGTTGGGAGTTTTATGGGGAGGGCTGGCGGGGGCGGAGGGACGGGGCGGGGGAAGAGAATTTTCTTTATGGCTTTGACAGGAACTCCCATCATGGGATAATTATGGAAGTGAGAAGTCTGCGTGTAATGAAGACCATATGCTGTGTTAAAACACACACGCACAAATATTAGGCCCTTGTGAGGCCTGCGGGGGGAGCGGGCAGGGGGGAGCAGGAAGGGATGGTGGAACGAGCCCTCCCCCAAAAGCTCGTGTCAGATTTTCCAGCCTCGCCGCAATGAGGGCAGCATGGAGGCAAAGCGGCTGAGGAGCAGTCAAGTAGGGCTGCGAGGACATAATTGCACAACCTTCCTTGACTGGGACTGGTTTCATGTGAAAAACATCCGGTTTAAATAACATATTGAGTGGAAGGACGGGCCCAGATGCCGGAACAACAGGGGCTTTCACCCAGCACGGGAGATGGGGCAGCTCAGGAGGCGAGTGGTGCTTGCTGCAAGCAGTCCCGCTGGAGCAAGGTCTCCTTCAGAAGCAGTTTTTCCTCATGGTCTTTAGGCTCATCTGCAATTTTCCCCTCTTTCCTTTCAAACTACACCCTCACTGCTCTTGCCTCACTGGAAAAAATCTGCGTGCAGTTCCCTGTGGAAACGTCTAGCCCTCCTCCTTGCCTGATGCAGATCCATCAGCGGGAAGCAAGAGGAGCCACATTACGTCCCAACTCCCCCCGAGCAGCTCTGCAGTCAGGGAGGAGGCAGACTTCGGCTGGCTTCAGGGCCACCCAGCTGGCGTTTGAAGTCCCCATGCCATCCTTTCCAGCACCCGGCCTGTTCTTCATAATGTGAAGCTTTCTTGGCTTATGCATGTTCGTCTCCTCTCTCCAGATCTCACATGCCTTCTGCTCCAGATCTCCCTCTTGTTCTTTATGGGTCATTTTAGTCTCTTCTGGGGCCATTTCTTCCTTTGCAGGTCACACACTTGCAGGACTATCTTCTTCCCATCTCACTTCCTGCGTGTCTCTCCCTGAAAAATGCCTTTAAATACCTAATCTTCCCTTGCCTTCATGACCACTATACCATCTCACCACCATGAATTGACCTCAGTGTACTTAATTACTCACCACATCTCACAGAGAACCGTTCTCCATATTAACCTGGACAGACCCAAGTTGTACTTCATCAATCTTAAACCCACTTATGATGTTTTCTTCCCACAACTTTGCCAATCCTCTTCCCCCCTGCTATGACAGGCTCTGTACCTGGAACAGAGCGAGGAACTCATGTGGCCCTGGATGCCTGTACCCATGAACAGAGGAGACGGCAACTGCAGCAGCGGTGCGGTAATTAGGAGGCTACGCAGAAGGTGTTCATGGGAAAATGCCCCAAGGGCAGAACATGATTGAGAGCCAGAAGCCAGATAGTACCTGGAACCTCTGGCCCATGTTTGTGCAGCCCCTAGCATAGGGAGTTACCACTAGAGACACGACATGCCATTGCAAGGGCAAACAGCAGTGAGCGGGCTTGTACCCTTTGCTGCCCCTTTTGGAGGCACAAAGATGGATTTGGACACTTTGACCATTTTTAAAACCATTTCAAGGCCCATGTAAAACCCCTGCCCTCTCTTTCCAGCTGAGGGAGCAGGGAGCCCTGGCTAGAGCTGGCACAGGCCAGTTTGCTCTTTCAACTATTTTGCCAGTGAAATGGGAGTTGTTGCTGCTGTGTAACGGGCCTGGGAGGTGGGTAGTTCAGCAGGACTCACTCCGAGCAGCGACACCAGCCTCTCCTTGCCGAGCAGCACCAAGGGCTGCCAGCTGCAGGCCTGGCTTTGGGTCAGCAGGTGAATGCAAGGGTAAGGGAAAAGCAAAAAGTAATTAGCTCAACATAAGCTCTCCTTGCATCTACGGAAAGAAAAAATGCACCCCATGCCTCTTCTCGTGGAAAGAAAGGGGTGAGAAAAAACCTGTGCAATCTGCTTATTTGGATTTTTTTTCCCCCTTGGGAAAGAAATAGCAAATGCAACAGTGGATTATCCCAACTGGTCACTGGGGCTGACTGGCAACATGCAGGAGAGGATGAGAGTCCATAAAGTGCATTGGCCTTGTCTTTCACACAAGCTCCTTATAAAATATACTTTTTATTCATTTATACATAGTCCCCTGTGTGTCCCCCTAAAAAAGTAACAACTCTCCACCACCCTGAAGTGCTGTTATAGATCCCTTACAGACCCACTTACTGGAGCACTACTCCTACCGCGTTGCAGGGAGTTATTAGATGAGGGTCAGCTACTCCAGAGGGCCGCATTTCACAGGCATGCAAAGGGGATCCATCAGGAGTGCAGCACATGAAATGTCTGGATGAAAGTTGCTGCCAAACGCAAGCTCATTTCAGGATTTATCTATCCTCCTAACTTTATCAGTGTCCGTTCCTCCAGCGTGTTTGCCATTTGCATCTGTGCGTGCTCTCAGGCAAAGTAACAACGAGCGTTCGGCGTTGGGTTTTAACGTCTGGTAAATGCAAAATCATTGCTCTGGTTAAATGTATCACTCTCAACATTGGCTAAATGAGGGTAGTGCTTGGAGCCCCACCTCGCCGATGCTCGCTGCCTGCGCTGAGGGGCGCCGGGCACATGCTGCAAGCATTAACCGGCGCTGCCTTTGTGATCTGATGAGAAACAGAGCCATCCCTGGTCGGACCCATCCAGCCCAGCTGGAATGTGGGGAATTTTCCAGGGCTCCTGCAAACTTTTACAGGCCTGTTTTACAGGCGGAGAACTGTCATGCAGAGGTGAAACGCAGGTGCAGTGCAAGTGGCCTTCCTCGCTGGGGACAGTGCAGGAAAGAGTGACCTCTTCCTTTTCCAGTGTCTGCTACAATCCGCGATTCCCATCATGCACAGTGTGTCATTTCCCATGAGTACCTGCCTGTTTCTGCCATCTGCCATGATTTATAGAAAATGGGCAGTGATTAATAGCGCAGTCAATGCCGAGTGAAGCCATTTTCTTTCATTTACCTGCTCCCTGACCTCCCTTCGCAGTCCTAGACAGGGGCTAGGAAAGTGTATTAATCATGCACTTAAAAAATATTTAAAAGGGGAGATTGGCCAGGAGCTCTTTTTTTTTTTTTAATGCAGTCATTTTCTACAGAGGGTGTAAGCTAATTGCCAGATGAAACAAATGGGCTCTTTGAAATGTAAACGAGTTGCATGGAGGTACTCTGGGTTTGGTCCTTGGACGATGCCCTAAATCCGCACTCTCCTGGCACTTGCTGTCACCTACCTGGCCCAAGCGCAGCGGAGGCCACGGCTGGGATGGGCGCAGGGTGCCGACACGACATGCTGGGAGGGAGGTTGTGGCTCCAGCCCGGCCCAAGGCAGCTCCAGGCACGGAGAACTCGTGCACAGCGCGAGCGCCCGGGGGGGTCTCCGGAGACCTTCAGTGCTGGCCGAGCCCTCCGGCAGTGATCCTGCAACACACAGAGAAAAGATCTGTGGTCACCTGGCTTTGCCTTCGCAATGCAGGGAAGGATATTTAGGGAAAAGCCCTTGATTTCCTATTATGTGAGCTGTATTCCTGGAGCACCTGAAGGTGTTTAGTCTGGTGGAAATGGTCTGGCCTTCCTCCCTAGGCACAAAGCTGAATTTGCACAGCATTTTGTCAGCTCCGAGAGGCAGGACTGGCCCCAGGAGAAGGACAAAATAACATTGCAGGGCCGCGTCGCAGCATTTCTTGCTCCTCTGCTTTCACCTCAGTAAGTGTCTTGCTGCCAGCTGCCCTTGCCGGAGCAAGACTGGGGTCCCCCACGAAGTAGCAGGGCTCTCCTGGTTTCTTGCTGCCTCAGTTTCCCCTGGGGACATCGGCTGAGCTGCCCCAGCCCCACGCTTCAGCCCCTCAATGTGTCCCGCAAAACATGGGCTATCTAGGAGATAAGTAACAAAAATAACCGCGCTGCGGGCGAGTGCTGATACTGCTGCACCCTCCTCCAGGCGAGGTGAAGACGCAAGCAATGAGCAGGAGTGGGCACCGAGGACACTGCGTTTTGCTCTCCCTGTTGGCACTTTTAAAATCCTTGTGTCTGTGAGCAGCCCCGGAAGGTCCCGGGGACCCACGGGACCCGAGCTGGGGAGCACTGAGCTTTGCAGAGCGCAAATCTGACATTTCCTTTCTTTATGAGAAGTCCCCGGGTGGTATCGTGTACATGATGTTGTGTAAAACTATGCGTAGCCTCCTGGAAAATGCCTTTATGACTTGGGCCCCTAAGGACAGCTGAGGTTGATAGCAATAAAACGAAAATCCCCTGTCAAGCCAAGCAAAATTATTGAGTTATTCTCACCCGCCAGAGACCAAAGCTTTGTTGACAACTTAATTAACTGTGTTTGTAATGAATTTTTGGCCACATGCAACAGACTAATTATCAAAGCAAACCTTAATCTCTTTCCAGGCACATCAAAGTATTGAGCACAAAATATTTACATCAGTCTCAGATAAAATTCTTTGCACTAATTCTAACATAATTAAAATTATGTTGGGGCTAAGGTAATTATGCAAGGTGCTTATATTGCATAACAATGTAATAGGAGCCTGCACTTTTTTTTACCTATAGCCAATCAGCAAAGTCCTCAAGTGTGTATAAAATCTAGTAAGCGCATTTTCAAATGAGCAAAAACAGCATCATTTTTAAGCCCAGTTAACCCATTTAAAACTGCCCACGAAGGCCAGATTTCAGATAAGCTCCTTCATTATTTGCATTATCTGAGTTATTTCTGGCAGTAACTAGACAGAAGTCCAAGATGCCAGAGTGACTTTATGCTATTTGAGTAAAATTGGTAAGTTTTAAAAGGGCAGTGCAGAGTTTCTAACTGCCTCTGTGCAGCCAGTGATTTTTCTTAAAGTTTTGATACGAGTTTCATGACCAAAAGGTGCAAAGGAGGCCGCTGAGGCCTCCTTTCCTATGCAGTGTCCTCCTGAGAGAAGGGCACGTGGCAGCAAGAGGGATGAGGAGAGGTGAAAGGGACTCCGCAGTGAGTTGTGGCAGGAAACCTTTGCTGCTCAGGAGGGGAAACACTTAAAAATATATGAAAGGAGGAGGCTTGGTCCCTGAGCAAGATTGGGCCCCTTTGTCATGGGGGGGTGGCAATGTCTGACCACATCCCAAAAGCTCCCAGTGAGCAAGGGGGATCCCAATTTGTCCGTGTTATTTCTGTCTCCTCCACACGGCCCCCAAGGCCCTGCACAACTTCCCAGCTGTCCCACGTTATCGGACTTTGCAGGCCACTTGGCATGCAGCAACCTCAGCCTTCACTGGATCATGCTAATGCAGTGCCGCTGCAGCAGAGAGCGTGCCCCACGCGGCCGCTCGCCCGGGGAGAGCCGTTGGCGTGTCAGGTCACTGCCGTGCATGAAGACGGGGTTCTTCTCGATATGTCAAACCGCAGCCAAGGTCCAGCACAATCAGCCAGAGATTTCCCATCAATTTTAGCAGACATGCAGCCCTTCCATAAAGAAAGTCTTGCCAAGCTTGGTGGAGGATGTGCCTGTTTCCAGGGAGATCATCTGCTATGTGGTCACTTTTTCTGCTTAAAGTAAGCCCAGGCAATCTGTCTTGTTGCACTAAAACAGTGAGGCCACCACCACCTTGGTGCAGAGCAATTCCCCATGTAGTGAGCATTGCCACAGCCACAGCATGGGGTGCGGCTGAGGAACTACCCAGGGTGAAGCACATGAGGGAAACCAGGCAATGAGAAAATGACAAAAAGGCAAGGTTATTTCCAGGTACCACCTACCATTTGTGCTGGGAGTCACTTCTGTTGCTGCAGGCGGTGACCTAGTTTCAGAGAGTGAACCGTGGAGATGTCACCCCTACCTCCCCCACTGTGTCCTCCTGTCCCCAAGACCCTCACACCTGCACTGCTGCAAGTCAGGATCTCGGTGCAGTGCCTGTGGAGAGTCCATGCTGACCCAGAAAATCCTTTAACTGATGATCTTATAAGCACAGTTGTCTGGACGGAAAAAAAAATGCTACCCTGGACATGCCCCCACTTCTCCGTCCCTGAAGTACATATCACAGAACTGTAGAAAAATTGCTAAGAAGGTCCTCTGCTTGTCCCATCCCCAAGGTAGGACCAAATGTGCCAGTGCACATCTGACTGACGGTCTAACCTGTTGCTTCCAGCATTGCAGGTCACACATGCTCCATCCATGCTGGTGCTTCACAAGCCTCTCATCATAAAATTTTTCCCTGGATTCTTCCGTGCTGTTGGTTAAGCTTCTTGTGCTATCACTGGTGTTGTGCAGAGCCAGGTACCTACACAGCTTCACCCAGGTGCAGGTCGCACCGTTCCCTCCGTCCTTCCCACCCAGCGCCGAGTTTCCCCATCCATGCCCAGTGGTCCTGCTTCCCAGTGCTTCGACTGCTCCTGCTGTTCTTCCTCAGCTCTCTGCAATTGCTGCCCAGCCCTGCTGGAAACAAGTTCATTTCCAAATGCTCTGAGCAGCCTCTGCTGTAAATCGCCACAGGGCCCGGCATCCTCATCTTTCCTGGGAGGCTTTTTCAGTGCCTGACTCCCAGCCCGTCCCCCCCGAGGGGTCGGCTGGAGGAACCAGGGGCAAGGTGTAAGGATCACGAAGGCCGTTCTGCCCTGCTCACACAATCAGGAAGAGTTCCCTCTGTGTGGGGTGTGCTAGATCTGCATTTTCATCAGCAATTAAAATTGTCCCGTCTTTCTGAACAGTGGAGCTTGACTCGCCCCTTGCTCACCTTGGAGTGTAAATTAGCAGCAACACTAAGGTGGCTCATGGTACATAGCCTTCAAGGCGCTGTGGCTGAGAGGAGTATTCGGCCCGTTGTGTTGTCCCTTCCACAGATGCCAGGGCATATGTTCTTTTTTTCCCAGCTACTAAAATCAGCTCCTTTCTATGGCCTTTGGAGACATTCTCCAGTGGAAAGGCTGCCTTTGAACAGATTTCTGCCTAGGTTTGACTTCATTAATCAAATCACTTCTTGACACAAAACACTTAGGACTTGCTGGAGGTGTGAGGCCAGAGAACCGAGGCCTTGCTGACTGGCTCCAAGGGACTTTTCAAAAGCACTTTCGCAGACACACAGTTTCTCTGAAACTGTTGAACTTTCATCTTGATTTCCAGAGTTTAAAAACTAATAGGTAAGTTCAGAACAACAACAACAACAATCAGCCAGCTCCTTTTACCCTGTTATCACTGTAATGCCGATGAGGGCTGCAGGTCCGGACAGCAACGATGAACCCAGGTACCGCCAGGTGCTGGTCCTGACTTGTGCCGAGGAGCTGGGCAATGGCCCCGAGGAGTGAAGGTTGCGCAGTTCCCATGCCAGCTCACCAGCAGAAGCTGGTCTCAGCGGTAATTTCCATTAATGCGCCAGCCGTGGCCCCTTTCAGGAGGGTGGGCATGTCGGCAGGAGCGCTGGGCAGCCAAGGAGGTGGATGCGGGACCCAAGAGACCTCATGAATCATACCTGGTCTCCGCCAAGCCTGAACCTCTCTGGATCTCCTGTGCACACAGTAGGATTTGCTTTATCTGACACCAGAGCTGTGTAAAATGGTCTCAAAGGTGCCTGGATCTGCCTACTCCTTGCTCTCGGCTGACGGGAGTGGAGAGAGCCTCTGAAGCTCCCAAACTCCAGAGGGGGTTTAGATCAAAATCATGTCAAGCTCAGAGTGAAACGTGCCAGCTGCGAACACGTGAGGATTGACAAGATACTGCTTGCAGCTTTTGTCTTTTTGTAATGAAGACGGCATTAAATCAGAGCTCCTCTGCTCCTGTCAGAGACTGGATCCCATCTAGAAACAGATTTTGGCCCTGTCTTTCCTTTGAATCTGCATATGCCTTGTCCTCACACCCAAAGCCAGGTCAAATCTCTTTGGAGTGTATTCCCTCCCCCAAAAGAGGAGGTGAGCTAGCAATAAAAGTCTTTCTTTCACCAGGAGGGTTGGATCAGGCACTGAATACACCAGAGTTAGGGCAGGGCATTCATGTGTCCAAGGACCATGCTCATGAGGAGTTAGATATCTGAATACCTTGAGAAAGAGGGTCTTCCCACCTGCAAGCACTGCCTCAGCTGGACTGAAACCATGTAAACCCACCCCAAATGTTTTGCTCCTCATTGCTCATAAAGGTTGGGGCAGGGCCAGGAGGTCTCCTGCAGTTCAAACTGTTGCATCAACCACCAACCACTCTGGAGCTAGACTGAACCTTCCATTTTCTGAGTGGATCAGACCTCTGATTTCATATTTTCTAGCCTTCCTGCCTCTGCAAAGCACAGGGCATCAGACTGAACAGAGACACCGATTAAGAAGCAGATGAATGAGTAGACAAGAGGCTTTCGGGGGCTAATAGCTTTGCTACTCATCTGTCTCAGCAAGTGGGTTGCTGAGAAGACTTTTTGTTTAGCTTACTGTCAAGAGAGATGAGGACCTCCTTGCGGGCAGAAGGAAAGAGCTCAGGAAAGTTCCCTTACTGGCAGCAATATCAGTTTGTCTCACTACCCATGAGATGATGAGCTTTATACCAAGTAAAAAGGGCAACATCAGACCCCAAGGTCCCCATATGACAGTGAACTACTGACAGACTTTTATAAGGATTTCCTTCACAGCAGTGGGGGTTAGCCCAGAATTAATCAGGAGATGAGCCCTGCAGGACAGGCACATGAGTAACCAACCAGCTAATTGCATCGATGCATCTGAAGGGTGGGATGGAGGAGAGCTTATTCATAAAATCAGAGTGCAAGGGAGGGCTGCAAGAAAAAGAAGGCAACACAGAGCCTTTCCTCCCACTGCCTCTCTGGCCAAACGTTTTTGGCATTCTTGCTGCATGTTAGTAGATGAAATCAAGCCCGAATGCTTTTCAGACTCCTGTGTAGCGTGGGTTTTTAATGCTTGATTGCCTGAAAGACAACTCCCACGTTCCTCAAGTTTCTGAACTGCTTGATTTTTTTTAAAAAACCTTCAAAGCTCCTGCAGGATTAGGGCTTAGTTTAACCTCTGATGGAACTGACAGGTGCTTCAGGAGCTGGAGAGATTTTAGGGCTCTTAGGCCTTGATTTGGCAGAGGCCAGGACCTCTATATTGCTGGCCACATCACAGCAAGGAGAGATGCTAGTGGTGCTCTCTGGTGGCAGCCCGGCAAGAGCGGAGAGGAGCCACATGCAGTTGTTACCGAGAGCAGCTGGAGCAGAGATGGGGCAGCCAGAGGTAAAACGCAAGGCAGGCAAGCTTTTGGGGTGCAGGGAAAAAAAGAGCAAACTTTATCTAGAAGAGGCTGGATGGCAGGCTGCAGACTGGTATGTACAGCCTCAGACCAAGTCACTCTCAATTAAAAGTCATCGTTATCCAAAGGAATCTGTGATATTCAGTCAATGCACAGATTTTGCTCTGCTCTCAAAGGGAATGCTGTGGGTATCCTTGTTGTGCACCTGAGCATCTTCGCATCTTTATTGCTTTTATCTTTTCAAAACCCCTGTGAGACCATTTCAGTGATGGGAAACTGAGGGAGACTAGGTTAGTTTTAAAGGTGTTTTAGCAATGGTGCAAAAGAGAAAAACTCAACATCAGCAGAAAAGATGCTCAGAGCACAACTCTGCATTTTTGGAGGTTAAAATGGCTTCAAAATCTAGTTCAAAGCATGGAGAGGGTAAATTTTAAAAGGTATTTTTGTAAACTTTTTATCATTTCGGCTTCAAATTCCTAAATGGGATTGGGAATTAGATGGAGAGTACTGAAGATCTCCCACTAGCTAGCAGGGAAACAATCTGAAAAGTTGGAGGGAGAAGAGCTTATGAGAAAATGAAATTAAAAGTAGTCTGTGAACATTTTTCCACTTTATAGCTAATTCAGGATAAGATTTACATTCAGCCACCCAGCGAGATTTGATACTTTTGGCCTTTTCTCAGAGGAAAATAATAGTCTCAGTATTTCCAGATCATCACTCCCATCTCCCTGAAAAATATAGGATTTGTCTATTTGATTAAAAACTATAAAGTTTGCACTTCAGGGGAGAAGGAGGTCTGAGACCAATCTCTAAAGCAGTCCCTGAAAACAGCCACCCCCTTTTAAGGCCAAGGTGGACAGAAAAAAGGTGGTGCAGGCTTCCATCCCCATGTCTGTCCCCAAGATGACCCAGCCACTGTGTCCTTGTGTACTGGGCAAATTCCCAATACAACCTCCAGTCACGCGAGGCCTCTGCAGGGTACCCTGTACCTCCTCTTTACCTCCAACCTCCATCAGAGCCACCAAATTGCTGTCGGCACCAAATGCTGCCATGAAGATGAGGAAGTATATTAGAGAAAAGCAAGAGATTGGGTTTTCCTTCTTTCTGAATCAGGAACCAAACCATTTTTCTCATGTGGAACATAAATATGAATCTTTATTTACAACTCCTTAAGCCCCTTGTGGTGAGCAAGTAAATCTAACCCTCATTCCTATTCCAGGGCAGAAAATGCACACGTTCAGGAACCCAGCTGTCCCATTTTGGGATGTGCATGGATGACAGCAGGTGGTGCTGTAAGATAAGGAGTGAGAACTGAAGTTGCCTTCAGCAGCTCCATACTGCTTGGAGGGTAAAGAAACATTTGTTTTTGAAGGGAAGCTGAAAAATCTCAGCTCAATATGGACTTTTGAAGCTCCCCTCCCTCCCACAAATTAAGAAAAGAAAATGTTTGTTTCAAATCCAGGAGGGAAAAGGAGGAGGAGGAGGGAGCATGCCTGTCAGTGCAGAGAAGACCAATGGTCTGAGACTGGGACACCGAACCACACGCAACTCCTAGCCACAGGCTTCGCGTGCAGCTTTGCCTGCTTTGCCTGGGGAGAGATCCAGAAGGGAGTTTCACTGTCTTCTGGGGAACTGGGGCAATGAATTCATTTCTAAGCAGATGTATCCAGGAGCATCATTCAGTCCCTTCCTTTCCTGCCCTCCTTCGTCCCCCTGCCAGCCCACCTGAGATACCCTCAGTTCCTAAAGTCTGCTGAAAAAGCTTTCACGAGCACCTAGTATTCTCCTGCTGCTTGTACCTGAAAGGCAGCTAGACAGTGAGGAGCCACCTCGCAGGGCAGAGCTGGCAGGTTTGTCAGCCCTGGAGGCATCTGAGCCCAGGGAAGGCTCACACTGGCCACTGCAGGTGTTTGAGCAGACCCAGAGGTGGTACTTTACAGGTGTTAGTTTGTTAGGTTATAAAACTTATTAAGTCAGTGATTATGATTAATGTAAGTTATACAGACATGGAGTACTCTTTGATGGTGTTGGGATTGTGGGAAGGAACAAGGATAGACAGACTAATGCAAGGGTGCACAGGGGCCAACGGGGCCGGGGTGACCTGGCTGCTGATGGTGGGACTCATCCATCCCCCCACCACATCCTCAATGCACCACTGCTTCAGATTGTAAGACATTTTATAGAAGAAATAAAACAATAACGTCAGTGTTATAAGCTCACACACAGCCCTTCTTAGCTTAATTTTTAACCGTAAGGGTAACAATGACCCAGCACAACAACTTACGTAAGGGACCAGGTGGATTTGCCATCTTTGACAAGTCAGATCCACATCCTCTTCTAGGGTTTCTCAGGGGTGGCAAACCCACTTTCTGGGACAGGCCTGACTGACATCCTGGCATTTGACATGGGTCACACTCAGAAGATTTTCAAAAGAAAGACATTTAAAGACAAGCTCTATTAATGCCATTAGATTTAACTTACTGCTTCTGCTGTTCCCTGATACCCTGTCCCTCTCCTACCAGCACCTAGGCCCCCACAGATCCAGAAGCAACGCACTGTATTAACACTGTGGCTGAGCCGTTATGCTGTCCTGAGAGTCTGCACGGGTGCTCAGCCCAGGTCTGGACCTGCTCAGAAGCATCAACAACCATACGAGCCTCAAGAAGTCTGCATGAAACCGTTCTGCAGGCCAGATCCAGTTTAACCCAATTATAATCTCAGTTATGGACTTGGGACAGACAAAACAGAAGTAGTTTTTGGCTCAGGAGACATGAGAGTCTACATTTGACTGCAATGGCTCCTCGCTTTCGCATCTTTGGAGTGCTTCTACCACATGGTAACAGTAGGGAACAAGCTATTTGCTCCACAAGCATAACCACAGCCTAACATTGCACGAAACACGTAGGAACAAAAATAAAAGCATGTTCTAACCATGTTGCAGCTATTGTTCTTCAGTGGGATTTTCATCTCACGGCAATTTCTGAGGGAGTTTAAGCCTTTGTGGTTTTTTGCATTTGGGAAAAAAAGAGAGAAAATAAAAGATCAAAGCACAACACCCTCTGAGATCTGGCCTGAGCAACGCTGTCCCCAAATCACTCAGTGGCATGTGACATTCTAGCCTGCAAAACAGGCTTTCACAAGTCAAGATGCAGGAATGACTTGGTGCTGGCTCCCCCACCATGGGGGCTGAGCAGCAGGATGAGGCAGAAAACGGCACCAAACTCCTCTGCTTGGCATGGTGGACAGGTGGCTATGCCCTGGTTAAAGCCAGCACTGTGTCCTACAAAACCTGTCCTCTGAGACCTCTCCCTCTCTGTGCGTGTCAGTAGCACTGGCCATGGGACATTCAGTCTCCATTCACACCTCAGCTCCACTCCCACTCACCAAGAAAAAAGTATTAAAACACACTTTAAGGAAATGAACCTATGCGCACATGAGCTGGCAGAGTGGACATCCCTGAAGTGTCCTGCCCACTTCTGCAGCCTAGACAAGTTGTATAAATCCAGCAATTGTACTTCCAGCATGGAGACAGCAGTTGCACAAGAGACCAAGCAGCATCTCAGCCTTGTGGCACAGGGAGCACATCATAGGGGCACATTACTGGGGTCAGAGGAGAAGTTGCATGCCTTGAACTATCTCCAGTAAATCCACCTGCCTAACCAGCTGCTCTGTGCTCACATAAAAGCCTTACAAACATTGCAAGGTCCTGTACAACCTGATCTAAGATCAAAGTTAGCCCTGATTTGAGCAGAAAGTTAGATCAGAGACTTCCTGAGGTTCTTCCACCCTAAATTACTCTACAACTCTACCTTTGCATGTCATAGGAGGTCATCCTAGGCTCCCACAGAAGCTAAATCACTCAGTGCTCCAAACCCTGATGCAGAGACTCTGCAGCCAGATTTCACCCTGTGGTTAGCTTATCCCTTCTGCTGACCCAGCTGGAATAGATCATCATCAGAGCTGGCACAGGAGCTAAAAGAGCCCATGTATCACATCTGACACAAGCTGAGTGCTCCCAGGATTTCTTTTCCCACTTGTGCTATATCAACAGAACCAACTCAGTTCTGCTAGGGTCTTTATCATGGTTAACCATCATGACGAAGAAAGCCTGGGGGGCTTGACTTTCCAAACTGGGTTAAGTCAGCAGGGCTGGAGCCTGAGGGAATAGACAGCAAAACCCTCCACATGCCAGTTTTTAAAGGTAAACCAGAACTTTGAGCCTGGGAACTTTGATCGCTTTGGTAAATAACCAGCCAGAAATTGGGAGACTGCAGAAAGACTCCTTTAACATTCTGGTCTGCCCATAAAATGAAAGAATTGGCCATACATTTAATAACTTTGCATGTTTTATGACATTATTGTCTGTAAACTTTCTTAGTTTCCTTAGTAATCAGAAAACCAACCCCTTTAATAGAAAACTTGGTGTACTCACCACAGGAGCTGAGAATGAAAATTGGTCTCTTATGCAAATAATTCAATTATAATCAAAGGCAAACATTATAAAAGGTCAGGTTCCCAAAAGGATGTATATTTACATTATAAATAAGGAACTGGGAAACAGGAATAATATGACAGTTTTACTACTTCTGAGACCTGACTCGCAGAGATAAATGGCACTTTCATGAGAGGCAGACCCCTCCTAGAAGAGGGGGCTCGAGAAAGCTTTGACATCCAGCCTTGTACAGCCACGGCCCACCTTTCTCTCCAGCTCCATTTTAATAGCATTTCCTGCAGCCTCAGGGCCAAGGCCTGTGTCGGCATCAGGTCTCTGGAGCTGGGACTGCTCACGGCTTGCGTTTTCCACTGTGCGACATAAAAGCATCTGAGAACCTGCTAGGCACAGCACTCCCATCACTCGGCCCGACTGCCCTCCTCTGTGCCTAGCCTCAGCCCTGGGTGCCGACGGGCTTGGATCAGAGAGGAGCCTGAAGGGGCAATATCAGCAACAAAAGACGGGGGTGGATTTACTGGGGGATTAGGTTTTGAGCTCACATATCTCAGAACTTCATTTCTCTTCTTTACATATGCATTTGAGATCTTCTACACATCCCTACCTAGTACCTCACTGTACAAAGGTACAGACAGCTCCCAGTGATGGCATAATATTCTTTTGTGGAAAACTGTAAAAAGGTTTATTTTTTACAAAACCATGAGACTGATCCTGAATAAGTCAGCAGGGTTTCATACCTGGTGTTTGGCGCGTTTGATTAGATGTTTGATTAGTTGGCCTGAAATAAGAGCAACAACTCTCCAAATAAAACATAGTATTTGTCACTTAAACTCTTCGCTGAAGATAAATCAGTTTCTAAGATAAGTCCAAATCCTCAAGGATGAGGAGTAATAGATTCCTTTTAATTATTTTTTAACACTTTTTGGTTCCCAGTCATAGACTGTTAGTACAGTCTGGCTTTAAGACACTGGGGTTTTTTTGGAATAACAAAACCAAAACCACTAAATATTTTACTACTTATAAGTAATCTGTTACTGGCAAGTAATTGAGTACTACTATAGCTTTGAATTAATGTATAACTTAAATAATGGCTAACCTAGTGCTTTTGTGTTGGTTTACATCCGGGAAGGCTTTAGGCAAAAATAGGGCCTGATGTGGATAGTTGATTAATATAATGTAAGGAAAGAGAGTATAACATAAGAAGGAAAGAAAGCCTAATATAGGAAAATGTAAGTATAAGAAAGGAAGTATAAAGGAAATATATAAGGAAAATATAAATACAAGAAAGGCTACTATAAGGAAAGAGAGAAACTTCCCTCTGTCGCTTGCTGGGAGAAGCCTTCAGCCCTTCGGGCTGCTGGACAAGCCCAGCAATGAGTCTCCTGTCTCCTGCAGGGGAGAGGTCGAGGCTGGAGATGGTCTGGGAGAGGTTTTGCCCAGAGGTGGCAAGCACTGCCCTCTTCCCTGGGGCTCAAAGTCTGGCCTTGGGCAACACTGAGCTCCCCCGTGACAGACATCATCAAGGTATGAAAACATTCAGTTCAAGAGATACTAATATGAGACTGAGAGCACCCAGCACTCAGCCAAGGCAGCTACAGCACCTTGAACACGACTATGCTATGCTCCCTTAGCCATCAATGTTCACTGTAACTATATCCACCTGGGAGGGAGACCTAGCTAGATGCTCCCGGACAGAAAGCAGCCATGACCTGTAATCCCATTGACCCATCTACCTCACCCAGCTACCTGAGAAAACATTGCTGGAGAGATCCTTCAGGAATTTTTTGCATTCTCCATTTTAAGTTGGAAAATTTGAAGTTTGAAACCTCAGTTAGCTCTTCTCAAGCCCTGTATTATGGTACTTTACAACTAAGAACTTCAAACAAAAAGACATTGAGCTACGTGTTCAACAGGGGAAAAAAAAAAACATGTTCATACAGTTTTGGCAGAGTTAACTTTGAGATTGGGCATATGCCTACACTCTAGCCACATATCAAGTGCTAGAGGCCAGGTTACGAATTTCTCTCATTTTCTGAGGTGCAGAACAGTTTCAACTCCCACTGAGGTGCTGAGGCTACCTGGAGAAAAAGCCACTATTATAACCAGCCAGAGCCCAAAGAAAGCAAATTGGATTCCCAAAACTCCATTGCATGAGACCTCCAAACTCTTCCTGGACTTACCTGGAGCTTCAGCTGAGGTTCAACAGAGTTTAAACTGGGTTTCCCTAGTTACAAGATAAAACACTGCACTGATCTGAGTTACTGAAGGATGTTACTGAATGCAGGATGTCACTGCTTTTTTGCCTTTCATTCTACATCAGCCAAAATTTGGATCGCTCTTGAGTATCCAGTTTATGGATGTCTTTTGCTATATCCTTAGCAAAGATAACTATAAATTCAAATATGTTGTTGGACTCCTCAGAACTGAAGTCGTCTTAATCGAAAAGTATTCCAACAGGCAAGAAGCTTAAGTATCTTTAACCTCATACCACATAATAATTAGTTAATGACCATTTCCACAGAAAGACTGCCATGCCAGCAAAATCAGAACAAAGGTAAGATGCACCTTTGCTTTTACAGAGAGATGTTAGCAGGAGTTCATCACTCACAAGCTGAGAAAGCAGCACTTTTGATCTGAATAGGACCTTCAACAAGCAGAGGTGGAATGGAGCTGCAACTGCAAATGATAACAGGATATTTCCCATCATTTCTTGGGCAGGGTAGTGCAGAATTTATTCTGAAAAACACTAGAAATCTCTAACAGGGATCTAGAAACTCTGCATTTAGAACAGCTTTGAGCTTACAGTAAAAAAAGAAGAGAATTTATCAATGCTACCAAAGAGAATTTGTTCCCATGTACACCTTGTCTGGAGCAAGGCAGAGGGAACTGCTGCTGCCCTCCCACCAGCCCCCCTCATCACAGACACCAGGAACTGGGCAGCAAAACACCTCCTGGAGGACATGAGCCCTGTGGGACCTCAGTACAGCCTGCCTCTATCCTCCAGGTTGCAGGCTGACAGTCTTTTCTGGGTAGATGTGTATTACAAAACATAACATGTAGGTATTACGTGTAAATTTTTTTATCAGTGTATCCCAAAGTATCTTCCAAGGCACACAAGCATCATTGCAACCATTTTACAGGTGGAAAACCTGAGAGATGGAGAAATCAAGCTGCTTGCCTCACTTTCACCCAATAGGCTGGTGGCTGAGATAGTAATAGAAATCCCATTTGATTTCTGTCCAAATCCCATTTTGCTGTCCAAGCCTGTCTACAGCAGGAGAGACATCAAGGAGCATGGCCTCTCCCTAAGACAGACCCAGGGTACATCAGCTCGGCTGGACAAGCTCCAGAGAAGCTTACTGTATTTCCATATATTGGTAAGCAGAGGAAGGTCTTCACTAGATGGCCATTGACAGGAGTACCCAGGCTCCACTCAACCACTTCTCTTATGAAGCAAATATTTTAAGACATCTCCAAACAGTTTCCGTTAGAAGCATGACATGCCAGTGAACCTGCTGACTGCCAAGCTGTGAGCTGTAACAAAATTAGGCAGGAAACTCCCTTGTTCATTAGTCTTCTCTCACCAAGCCCCCGCCACTGCCTGAGGAGCATTGGAGCCTATGGACAGGAGTTGTTTGGAAACTCACAGCCAAGCTGTACTCCACAGTATTCAACCAGTGCTTGGTTGAATACTTTGTGGTTTCTCTTCTATTCATCTGCTTCCAGCAAAGAAGCAAATCTCCTCCTCCATCACCTGCAGGAGGAGAGAGAGCCCAGCATTGCTTCCGGGTAGGTGCAGGGACTGCTGTATGGTGGTAGGGCTGACAGCAGCATGTCCCCAGCCTTACACACACTCACACTGGAGAGCCAGGTTGCTGCAGGCAGTGGAGTGGGGCATTTTCCAGGAATTGCCTGAAGGGTGAAGGAGCCACTGATGCAGAGCTTGCCAAGGCTCCTCCAGGCCCTGATTCAAGATCCTCTGAAAGCCATCTGCTAATGTGTCTGTAATGTTTGTAATCTGGAAACCATCAGTCCATTTTTAGGGTTACGGGAAGCCACTCATGGACCATTTGGTGCCAAAGTGCAGGCCATGAGATTACTCATAAGGGGCCAAATTAATCTCAAAATCATGGACAACCTCACAGGCTTGAGTTACTCACTTCTGCAATTTTGTAAGGAAGGCAAAACAGCGCATTCACTGCCAAAGCCTGGAGGAGACAGGACCCCCAGGTCCTTGTCTCCGTGAGACAGAATACGTCATCTGTGTGCCTGCGGCAAAGCTTCACAAACCCTTGTGGAGCCATATCCCTGCAAATCTGTGGTGTTCATCAGGGATCTGCAGCGTGCTGCTGCATATCAGTCTGCACTCCTTTCTTCAGGGGTGAATCAAGGATTTTCTTCACTCCTTTCTTTGTGAAAAAGCTCATTTCTTTAGAGTAAATACATTCCTGTCACCTCTCACTGACAGTCTCTCTGGCACTTGTCCGCCTGACTACACACTTGTCTGCCATGTGCTTTGTGACTTTCTGGCTCTCATAAGTAACAAGGAAGAATTTAGTCTGATATATTCACTGATTTCAATGTTTCTTTGGGAAAAACCCATGTGGGAAAAAACTGCTGTACAAAAGTATATAGCTAGTATCAAGAAACAGAACAAACTCACATGAGTCTATGTCTCTAACTCCTGAATCAACTCCCCTATCCTCAATTAATCAGGATGATCTGCAGATTTCCAGTTCATTAAAATCACATTAACTACTGCAAACTTATCTGAGCACTCCCAGAGCTGAACATAATTTCCCTTTCCAAACAAGTGCAACAAGGCATACTGCACCTCCTGCCTAAGAATAAGCTTCGGATAAGGTTGTTGCTTTACCTTCCCTAAATAGTCAGGGTATTTCAGACTGGAGGGAAATTTTGGCCCACATCTGCCTCTGCTTCCAAATTCATGTTCAATTTATAGCTTGGAACAACTGCAAAGGCAAAAAGTCAGAAAGCAGACATACACCTAGGCAAACCTCCTGTGCCTGTCTCTCCCTCTCCCATGTTATCACACACACCACTACGGTTTTTGCTCTCCTATCAGCTGTGTCACACCTATCTGATCAAACTGGTTCTTTGCCCAAATTTCAGGAAAGGGGGAGGGAGGGAGCACACACAAGCCAAAACTGATTTATTGGAAAGGGGGTGGGGAGACCTGCAAATACAGGAAAATCCAAGCCCTGAAAATACCTAGAGGAAGAAAAGGGATGACCTGAGGGGCTGAGCAAAAAGGTATCTTTTCTCCCAGGAGTCTAAAGGAGAATGAACAATCAGACAGAGATGAACAACCCTCCTCCAGCAGGAAGAGGGATCAGAGACTTCTTCCAAGAGGAAGGATCCACCAGTAAATTCAAAATGAGATTCAGCAAGAACAGTGGAGCAGGATCTAGGCAATGGCAGTTAATTACTGTTCATTCATGTAGACTTTAGCAGGACTCTGTTTTCTTCTCCTTGTCTACACGTCGCTTAATGTTTCTGTGCAGCATTTAACGGCTATGATTCCAAATCCCTAGAGGTGACTGCATATCATCAGGGTGAATGTGTATGTATAGCACATTATATGCACAGACCTCCCAAGTTACTCTCTGTCTACACATTAACTTTCGTCCATGCTGGCTGCAGAATGGCATCTCCATAACACTCAGTACCAATACTGTGCAATGCTGCACAACCATTTTAGAAGCCAGAGCAAAGAAGAGCACAGATGGTTTCTGAAATCCTGCAAGCTATTTTCACTGTTACCAACAGCTGGGCAGGCTTTTTCATGGTAACATCACAGCAAACTATAATGCAGAAACAAATGAAGAGTTGGGTGCCTGAATTGAACTTCCAGCATTCAAGCAAGAAATGTTATTTTTAATAAAGGGTACAGATGTAGATGCAATTTCTGAACACAGCAGAATCCCTCCCCACCAGTCCTTCATATGCTGGTTGAATTTTCTATCATCTCTACCATAATAAATTATTTGTCCACGGAATTTTTTCTACTACCACAATAATCTCAGACTTGGGGTTTCAGAAAACCAGGGAATTGCAGGTTTTAGTGCCTCTTGTACCTAAGTCTCCTTGTCTGACTGGAGTCACTTGGTATCCACGTGTAGCGCGAGGCCCATCTCCATCCAGAGCGACAGAGTGACTGGAGTCAGGCTTCAACCGCGATGCCCAGAAAGTGGAACCTGTTACACATGCATTAAAATTGCAGGCACTTACAAACAGCAAAGCTATTCTACAAAGGCTAATATTGTTTTCCTACACTTTCTACCTCTCTCCATCACACAGATAAAGGCTGGTCAACATCAACGTGTTTGCTGTTATGAACCAAGACCTGAAAAAACTTCCCTCCAGCCACAGAATATTGGCAGAAAAAAAGTGACCCCTCGACCAGGTCTCCTAGCTTTAGTATCCAGAGGAATATACAACTTTTTGCCACATCATTTGAACAAATTTGTTTCAAGAGGTGTGCAGAGGAGGGAGGGATAGTTGTTAATAGGCCTAGCTCATTCTGTGAAGAGGTGTAATTAATGAGTGAAAAGAATATATATCTCACAGTGCCAAATATTAACGCTGCACTTATTAAGGCTCTGTGGTTGTACCTGTGGAAAAATATTACAAGAGGAAGAAACATACTTTGCCCAGTTTGAACACGTATTGTCACATTACCACCAATGCTACCAATTTTTTTCCACCTGAGATAAAACTATTACAGAAAGTCATTGCTGGTACGGAAGAAAGCTGCTTCCCTTTTTGTAATTAAGTTTGTTTTTGCAAACCAACCACAAAAAATGGAGATTGGCTAGGTCTGTGGGACAGTGACATATAGAGCCTGGAGCTACACTGTGTGCCTGGAAGTTGCTGTCTTTCTGTGCTTTTCTTTCCTTCTCATCCTCAGTTCCCTCTGTTAGGCCCTCTACACTGTATCTTAACGTAAATATTATTCATACTTTCAGTCTACCTGTTGTGCTACAACCTAGGAGTCCTCTGCCATGGGCCTTGTCCTTGCTGGAATCAGTGCTGTAAAAACATGGAAGCAAGAACTAATTCCCGACTAGGTAAATCTATCCAACATGAAAAGTTCTGACAGGTTACCCCAGTTCCTAGAGAGCAGAGCCCTAAATAACCCGTGGTCCTTATCTCTAATCTTTGACTGGTCCATCCATAGCAGTGTTGCTTTTCTGGCCATGCCACGTCTCTCTGAGATTTGGCCCATTGTCCTAAGTGCTTCTATTCTCTGTTTTAATTGAGGAAAATGCAGAAAGAGCCTCAGGCTCCATTTGTACCAACTTGCAAAGCCATTTAGTTACAGTTTAACTCCTGCTTGAAAATGAGGTCAAGAGGTGAAGTGTTCAAGCAAAGAAGTCCTCCAGCAGGCATGTGGCTATTGGGTGCACTGCATAAAATCAGCTACACCGTCTCTAAGTAAAACCTTATGATTCATCACATGCAGAAGCTTTTGGAAACTGTTGAGGACAACTATGTCCCTGGAAATACCAGCTAACTTGGGCAAGGATGTGAAGACTTCTGTACTATTTCTTAGGTGTTTTCCCTCCATCAGCTGTAATTCTGGGCAGCTCAAATTTTGCCCAAAGAGAGGATGAACTGGCAACTCAAAACCCTGGCTTGCAAGAATCTACATGACCTCATTTCAAAGACATTGCATATTTCCAGTCTGCCAGCTTCTAGAGACTCTAAAAAGCTTTTCAGCTATTCAGGATAGCAACATTACAGACTGTAACATCCCTCTCTCTGTTCTCTACACCTAGGGGAGCCCTGTCGCTTCACACAGATCCCAGAATGTGTTATTCCACCCTGAAATGCACAGAAGCCTTTGGAAAAATGTGGGCTTAAGCAGTGAGGCATCTGCTGTTGTGATTCATGTCTCATTAAAGGGGGAAAGGGACCACTAGCCACGTTTCCTAAAGCAGGGGACCGTTGAGAGGAAAGCACAGTACCTACTACAGTGCAACTAACCTAGGGAAAAGCGGAGAAAGCAAATTTGGTGGTACTTCTGCAGGACACCTTGCATCTCAGGATGTGTGCTGCCCTTGCCTAGATATAGCTAGCAATGGGACTTCAAAATTCCTGAAATTGTGAGATTCAAGGCTTCTTTTTTTTATCTGATCTCACACTCCTGTCACCTTGGTATATCTCAAGCTTTTCTAAGTAAACATTTCCACAGAGCAGCAATGGTATGTGCTAACTTTTTCCATTTGCCCTTTGTATTTCCCAGGTTTGCATGTGATTTCCAATTCAGCAAGACTGAAAAAGCTTGGCTGCAGAGGACAGAGGAGTCTTCTCAGAGGATATGACCAAGCATAGCATGTTTTTCTCTCTCCCCTTTTCCTTGCGGTGACGCTTCCACCCTTCCCTTCCCTCAGCCCAGTTAGACAAGTCAGACTGTCTCTATTCTGACCTTGTTCTGCCTCCCTTCCCCCCCTGCATATTACCTTCCAGCATTTACCATGGTGTGAGAAAAATGCGTTTCTCTGGAGAAAATTCTGCACCTGACCCACATCTGTCCGTGGATCTTTGTCTGACACTCTTTTCAGAGTTGATTTTCCATAAACGTAGGTATCTCAGTGGCCTTAGAGTTTACACGTGACCTTCACCCATGCCATTGCAGAGTTAGTCTACAATCCTTTCTACTTCCTGGGATCCATGGAAAATAATGGGGATAAGTTTTCCTTCTGACATATATATCTGGATGGTTTACAAGATACTTCTGCATCTCTGGAGGGCTATTGAGTTTGGGAAGCAACTGTCAATCTAAATTACATGTAACTGGAAGATTTCTGCATCCACCCTTCTCTGAACATCTGGGGCAGGGTTCAGCTGGTGTAAATCAGTGTAGCTGTGCTCATTTACTCCAGCTGAGAATCTGGCACATATGTCTTATAGCTCTTCCAATATTAAAAACACACATTCTCTTTTTATGTGAGCTCAAATATTTATATAATATTCTTTGGACAATTTTACTTTTCTGGTGCAATTTAGTCTCCCACACAGAGATGGGTGTATGTTAAATGCATGCAGTGTTTAGCCTTTACTCAATCTCTGTTTTTTATGTTTCTTTTAATTGTTGTTTGCATCACTGTTTTAATGATGTTAAGTGTACATGAAAAAAATCCTTGTATGGGAAAGGAACTGATGGAGATCCAGAAGTTATTCACAAATGAAATTCAAAGTATTTAATAGAGTCAGTGCCAGCAGAACCAGATAAGGCTAGCCAAGTTACATGGGTGCCATTCTAGAGTTAAAGAGCAGAATTTGCACATTTCTAAATCTTATGTGCCAGATCACTGCACCATCAAGATGATAATGAGTCTATGCTCACTTGCATCACAGTATGAGCTGGCCACTTACCAATATATATGGAAATGCATTGATCTCCCTTCTGAGATTACCCCAAAAAGTTCTCTCTAGTCTTAGGCCACATGAAATTGAATTTAAAAGTTCTGTTTCACTGTGATATCCCAGTTTGTCTAAGGAGAGGACCCACGTTCTGCTGGTTGCCTGTAGCAGCCCAGTCCCCATAGACATGCAGGGAATCTAGAGGGATCTTTTTTCTACTACTGTGAACTTTTGCATCAAAATGATTTTTCTCCCAACTTTCACTGCTTTCTTACATTATTTGATGGCCATCCCTTGAGCACTAGGGCAGACTTTCTTGATGGCTTCTGAATCTGGATTGTAGTTTATATTGTTTTTCACAATGGCTGCTGAAACAGTTCCATGTTAACTCCTACATAAATCTCCAATTTCCCCAAACTCAGACAGTTTGGAATCCTCTGCTGTGTGACTATAGAGTTTTTCCTTCACATCAGTCACACTAGAAAGGTTATTAAAAACAGGGTTTTTAATAAACCCCAGAAAGCTATGCATTTCCTGTACATGCATGGCTAGCAAAGGAGGCTCCTTTTCAAAGATGCCATATGCAAAGGTTGTATCATCTGCCAAGGAAACTATACCTAAACTCAAAGCAGCAAAAGTGAGTAAATGAACTAAAAGAATAACCTGTGCCTATTTCCTCTACCAACCAACCTCCTGGTTCAGAAAAACAACTAAGAATGAAATTCCTACACATCTGTAAAGCCCACAGGATTTCTCTCTTAGCACTAGAAAAATCCTATTGCAAAAACCCTCCCCATCTTGTCTTGTCTGCCTACAGAATGAGCTGGCTAAGAAATAAGATTTACTTGGTCTGTCACAACATCTGGAAGTCATATTGACACATTCAAGTAAATCGGAGCTGGAGACCAGCGAGTTATATAAAGAATTAACATGTCTAGCCAACCTTCTCCCAGACACTCTAGTATCATGAGAAGAGAAAAATGGAGCCCAAAGGGGGAATGCAGGTGCAAGAAAAGGATGACATTAGTACACATCACTACATCACCTTCATCATGGTCAAGGCCCTGCCTTAAATATCTATTCAAAAATATGACTGAAAGTTCATAATAAGCAATGCATATATTCCCCTGCAGGAGGCCAGGAGAGATATACAGAAATGCTGTTAAAAACAATTGGTGAGGCAATAATTCCTAAGGTTATTTTTAGCTCATCAGTTGAGGCAAAGAAGGGTCCAGCCTATAGAGAGACTGTACTACCCAGCACTCATTGCTATGTTGAAGCTGCTGCTGCTGACAGCCTGGTGAATAAAGCCCTGTATGGAAATGACATTTCTTCCAGAGAGGCTACCAACTGGCAAAATTTCCATGCTTTCCAGGCTGTCTCTTTTCCTCAGCTCAGCGTCACACTGTAAATTGAGACACTCCAACTTGAACTGTTGTGCACCAGCATGAACTGTTTGTTATCAGTAATTCTCACTTGGTGTTGTTAATTTTGCATCCTCCAGGTCACCAAACAAGTGTTGCTCAGACTGGTCTATTGTCTGCCTTCTGAGACCACCAGCTCCGTGCTAATCACAGCTTCCAGGCCTGGGAGTCTGACATGCTCCAAAACATATTATAAATTCTATCCCACCATCTAATGTGCAGTTTGATGCACAGATGGCATTGATGAAATATGTCTCGAATGTGCCAAATATTTGTCAATAGTAAGTCCGTGCCTCAGAGCCATACAACAAATTGGATTATACTATTGCTTTGTTGACCTTTAATTGGTGTGAAGTTTAATGCCACGTTGTTTCCAAACTCTGTGGTGTGACAACCAGCTGAAAGGCACGCTGGGTCTGCTACTGCAATTTTGCAATTCTTCACTAAGTGTGCCATTTGACACTGCCCTGCCACCTTGCAGTGTCTGAGTGATGTCTCTGGGACTCCTGACAAGGTCAGTCATCACGGTGAAGGCAGGAGACACTGATGTGGTTAATTGTATCACGTCCTCACTGGCGTAAGGGAAGTGGTCAAGACTCCAAGAGCTTCTGCAGCAGGTAGCAACGCTGCATAGAATAAATACACTGCAAGGAAAAGCAGTTATCTGTGGCTAGAAGAGTGCACAGAATTATCATCCAGTGGAGGTCAAAACCTGCACCTGCAACTGGAAGTCACTGCCTGTTGCCCTGCCTCCAAATCAGCCACTCCAACTGCTTTTACAGAGAAGTCCTGCAGAGCCAAAACCTGAGGGTAAATCCAGGTTTAACATAAATTTTATCCAGTGCAATTCATTATGCCTATAGCCTGCTACCTGCTCTGGCTTGTTCCCATGGAGTCCCCCAGGAACATAAATTGTTCTGATTGCAGCAGCCTGCTCCCAACTCCTTCTTTCCTGGGACAAGATAGGAAGGGCCCAGGACCTACTTGGATTGGAAAGCTATGAATTTCCCCCTGGAAGGGTCAAGTAACCAGTGCAAGCACAAATTGACTGTATGGCATACACCCTTCAGGCCTCATCAGGGGGAAGGAGAGGAGCAAGGCATGCACCCTCACCTGCACTGGGAGAAGCTCTGCTTGCTGAGCAAGACCAAACACCTCTGCCCTAGCACTGCAGAACCCCAATTTTAATGCCATATGGGAATGCTGAAACAAATAAATACACAGCTTTGTCCTCCAAAAAAACCCCCAAAACATAGTTGCATTATTTAAAATCTTTTTTTCTTCTAGGTAAACATAGTTTGTGGCCTAATTTATTCAATAGTGGCTTTTAAGGATTGGAGGGATGAATTTGATGGAACTGATAGTGTACAAATTTAGGATTAGGGACCAAATTCTGTCCCTGAAGTGCCATCTATTTGAAACAGAACCGAGAGCAGCATTTGGACTAGGGAGCAGCCATCCTCTATGCAGACTTTCCTTTGAAAATGCATGACATTAATTTAAGCTCTACTCTCTAAATTGATTGATTTATAGAGCAAAATGATTGCTCTGTACAGCCCATACACATCAGCTGCTAACAGGTGCTGACCTCAGTGTGAGCACTGCAGCTGGAGCCCTGCTTGCTGCACCCAAGCACAAGCTGAGCATCCGACCCAAGAGGCAGCAGACAAGGGCAGCCCAGCTGCAATGCAGACAGACTGCTCTGCCCATCCATACAGCGGCTGATCGTGCATTCAGCCAAGACCATTACATTTCAGTAGGGAAACATCTGAGTTCCTCTGTATCTGGACAAGGCAAGGAGTCTTTTGAAGGGCAGGCTCTGGACCTCCAACATATGGCCCTAAAATATAAACTGCAGGAATTTTAAGAGTCTTTCCACGGCAGCTTCCTGTGTGCAGTTATAACACAGGATAGGGCCCCACTTCAGGATCTCACCTAAACACGAACAAGGGCCAGTATTTCAAACAATACCTTGAAGATCGGACATCAAATAACAAGCTCTGCATAAAATATAATAAATTCCTTTGGTCAGATGGGGGACTGGCTGGTCTTGATTTGACATAACCAGTTGTAGAGCTTTGTTGCAAACTACAACCATGCAGGTATTTCATTTGCTTTTACCCTTGAATGTTATCATCTTTAAGGAGCTGGCTCAAACAGAACCAGGTCAGTTGGTTCCAGTCTAACCTTTCAGGGGAGGGGAAGAAGGAGGGAACACTTATTTGCACTGCTAAGTAAAGCCAATCTTTCTATCACCATCTGCCCTGCTCTTTTGCTAGATGGGTTGAAAAAAATAGCATAGCTAGGAAAAATATATATATATACCCTACCCAGCCTCTCTCCACTATATACCTGCCCTAATCAAAGGTTAAAAATGAACTCAGGCCAATGAGATGGAAATAGAGAATAAACATGCGAAGCATCTGAGATTTACTACTGAGATAGGACTATTTTCCATAGGATTTGACTAGGAATTCCTGGCAGAGGAATGGAAAGCAAATTTTGCTCTGTTGTTTGAATGGAATGGGGATTTTCAGGTCTTTCTCTGGCTGAGTAAGTGCAGGCATGTGTAGCTTTCTGTGATGTTAGCAGATGTAAATACCATGTTCAGCAGTCAAAGGTTCAGGCATAAGCTTGCTGCTGTCAGAGAATCCAATGTTTAAACAGAGCCTGTAAAGTCAGCAGAAGCCTTCCTTGACTCATACGTCTGATCCAAAGCCCACTGAAGCAGCAGGTCATCTGAGTATGGTGGGATTTTGACTGAATTCAGTTAAGAAGTTTGCAAAGAACATTGGAATACTTTGGGGTAAAAGGTGCAAATTTCCCCTCTTCCCCTTTCATTTCAGCTAAGCAACTGCAGGAACAAAAAACCTTAGCAAATTTCAGCTTTGCAACCCAAATAGGAAATCTCTCTCAGCAGTCATATATGCATATAGATATCAGTATATGCCAAACCTATTTCTATGCAGGAACTGTTGTCATTAGAAAAATAGGCCTTTCCCAGGTACGAACATTGCATCTCTAATTGACGTATCATGTTGACAGCATGTCCATAATTAACCCCTGCTAATTAGCTGTGCTTCTCAGCCATGCCACTCCTGGCACCTGAGCAGGCATCTCTGCAAGATGTTGTTCTAAGCAACGTGGATGTACCAGTCTTCTCCAAACTAGCTTGGGTATAGCTAGCTTTTTGGATACTAAAAACCCTGTATTGCACAGACTGATCACATTCACACACACTTTCAAAGATGAGAGGTGTTCCATTAACTAGACCAGTCACATGCAAAAAACTGCCTTAAGAGTTGCAAGACTGATGAAGAATTTCTCTCTCAACAAATTTGTTTCTCAGACTCTTCATTTCTACTATGCCTGCCCAGGGGGGAAGAATCTCAGTTCTGGGGGAGATCCCCATTTCTGAAGCCAGGCTAAGTTCTGCATTTTGATAATAACAGATCAAGTTTATTAAAACATTGAGAGATTTATCAGTGTTGTGCTCAGGAACTCAAATACCTGGCCAGAACTGTTCCTTTGTTTGTCATCAAGACAAGATTACTGAAAGGAAAAGGACTCCTTTCCCTACCCCTCTTTCATGCATCCATCCTCTCTCCCTCAGAAGCCAGAGTATGTCCAGTGTGCTTTGGATACCTGGTTAGATTGCTGTTGCTGATGCTTTCTGAAAATGCCCCTGTCCCAAGGGTAATACATTGCTCAAAATTAAAAGCTTCCATATGAGTAGCAGCACTGAAGGCTCCTAAGTATATGGGTTTCCAGAGCATTAGGCTCACATCCTCAAAGATCAGCTCAAAGGTGCCCTGTAGTTTCCGTGGAAGTTAATTATCTAAATATTTAACCAAATTCAGTATATTTCATGGGACTGCATTCTGCTTGGCACAACAGCCTCTTTGTTCTGTATATACTTTCAGCTAGCACAACCCACATTTGAAGGAAGAGATTTCCAGCCAGAGTATTGTTTGAAGGTTGCGATTTGTGAAACAAGTGAAGTGAAACATCCTGTGCAATTTCAGATCACAACAGTGGTCAGAGGCAGAGCTGTGCACGCTGGCTGTGTCTGAGGAAGTTCATAGCAAACGGAGAAGCAGGCCAGACCTTGCTGAGATCAGCAAAATATGACTGAGGCTCAGTCTCTTACTGTGCATTTACTACATGGCTATTTGGGTACATCAGGTAAGGAGAGAGAGGGACAGAGAAAGAGAGATTGCTTGGCTGTTTTTGCTTGAGGCATGAGAACTCTTCTACTGTATTATCTCCTTTCCCGAATGTATTTAAATCCCTGTGGTTAGTCCTATCAAATTGCTGGTTCTGGTGAAGAAGTCTCCTACTTTTAAGACAGAGTTGCATCACAGATTCACCGTGTGACCTGAGAACCAGTCACAGTCTGACCTTGAAACTGTTCAAGCTCCTAATTCTTATCAGTACACCCAAATTCCTATTTAGGAACCTAAATATCACTTGGAACTTGACCCAGATTAGCTACTTTTTTCAGATCTGCTGAGCCAAATATGGGACTAGATATCCCTTTGGGCCTACATGCAAATGGCACATCCCTCAACTGTGATGGAGCCATCTAGCTTTAATGGGGCATGAATGGGGAAATTCAAGCAGTGGGCCTGCTGTTCACACAATTGAGATTTCTGCAAAAAGAAAAGTCCTCAGCTGCAGAAAGCTCATTTTGGATTTCTACTGGAAGCCTAATGTCATCCAGGTGTCACAGAAACAGAGCTGAGGGACCAGCCCACCACAACTCCCATGTCCATCTGTCAGCTTATGCAAATAACAAATCCATCACTTGCACCTGGCATTTTGCACTAAGAAAAGGCGGGGACAATGACAGTGGTTTGCTTTCACCTCGCCTTTGCAGCTGCACTGCAAACCCAGCAAAGTGCCCTGAGCACACACACTTACCTCCAGGTAGTTTTGGTCTGTGAGCAATCAAGATTTAGCTCAATGGACCTTTCAGGACAAACTCCACTTCCCACAGTCCTTAGTAGGAAACATTCCTCAAATCATACATTAGAGATGACCTCAGCTCATTCCAGGGAGCTAGCACCTTAATTCTGCTCCCTCTCTTCCTGAAAGCCAGCAGATCCTGCAGCAATTCACACTCTGGCTTAAACTGACCCCATTCTGTTCCATGGCCTACCTCCTCCCATTTAACTCATCTTGACATTGTGTCACCTGCAGGTCTCCTTGGTCATGCAGTTTCTTCACTCTTAGCTCCAGCTTCCTGGAAATGTCCTGCCTTTTTCCCACCTTATGCCTAAATTACAGTAAGCCAACAAAATATCCTAACACTGTAAATAAAGAGCTAAACCAGGTTCTAAGCTCTCTTCCCCAGAATTAGAAAGCCAGCCAGTGAAGAGTTGAACTAAGGAAGCAAGGACAAAATGCAGGCACTGGCTCATTATAAAGAGTTCTAGAGTATTTTGGCAGAATTTTCAAAATGTTTTTAAACTCAAGACAACTGGATGAACTTTAAATCAATAAGCACAACCAGAGATTATTTAACACTGCCATGGACACTAGCCAGCTACAATATAAGCATCATCCCTCCATTGTTCCTGTTTTCATTCAGCTTCTACTGAGGTCTGTGTCCTCAGGGACACCTTTGTTTTGCACAGGTGTTGCACTACTTTCTTTGTAATCTTTGTAACAGAAATTCAGTACTAGTGGGTGTTATAAAAACAAATGCCAGTGAAAACATAAAGATGCAAAAAGCACTAAGTCTATAGCTACTAGCAGGAAGCAATGACCCAAAAGAATCTCCTTTCAGTTTTAGTGTGGAGCAAATCTGTAAGTTGCATGGGTATGCAAGTACTCCTAGACAACCAGTCAACAATGTTTTCTGGGAGCACTAAGGCAGGTGCCTGTCGTTCCATAATATCTATCTCCTAATAAGATTGCAAGCTTTTCGATATATAGAGCACATACTTTTGTTCCCTGACAATATTTTTACTGCTATTGACCCAACAAAAAAAAAAAAGGTCTTTTTCCAGGACTAGAATTCCTAATAGAAGAAAAGAACTCTTTAGTATATGTCAAAATACCTAATATAGGAGGTCAGTATAACAAGTCCTGCTTTACAGATGGGAAAACTGAAAGAAGTCATGCCTATCCTGGTTTGAAAGTGCAGGTTTGAGCAGCTCCCACTTGATTGCCTCGCTATCCATTGAAAGACCATGTGACCTGCCTGGGGGCATTATAAGCTGCTATGTGTGTCTGGGCAGATGGGAACACGCATGCTCTGGGTGGCATGAGTCTGGGTGGTGAGGGTGCCTCAGGCATGGGTCACTGACCGGATGTACAGCAAATGAGGATGGCCTCAGGGCACACATTGCCAGGCAATTGAAAGGGTGAAGTGGATAGCCCAAAGACATCTGACAAGCCAGTTCTTAGAGCTAAGAGACGAACTTTGGTCTCCTGGTCCTGCTTTGCCTGTATCCTTCTTCTGTCTTTCAGGTCACAGGCAATTAAAATATCCCCCAGCTAGTCTACAGTGGACAGGTATGTAAGATACTGATAATCAAACCGAGGATAATGGTTCTTTATCACAAAGAGGCGGATCAGAGTATCACATTTCCATGAATCTACTGAGTGACATATAGAGAGCAAAGCAGTGGATGTATGAGGCTAAGAGGGCAAGTATTCCCTAGAGAATTCCCTAGAGAGGGTGTCTCACTCTCTATAAAATCAATCTTCATATTGTGGAATTCTGCACTGTGAAACAATGGGATTTAGATGAACAACTAGGTCTTACCACATTATGATGCATTTCAAAGCCAGGACAAGAATGATTTTTTTATTTCCTGTTTTCTAATGATATAATACATAACACTGAAGTATGTGTTACAGTACGTGGTGGCCAAAACTCAGTCATAGTATAGGATAACATGTGGTCCAAGTGCTTTGCACCATTTTAGCTCATAAATCACCGAGATTAAAAGATGGAAAGGACAAGTTAAACAACTCTGGTTGGCCAATGACACATACCACTAATTAGAGGCAAAATCCAAAGTCCTACTTCATAAAGATTTGTTGAAGTCAAGTTTCTACTAGCAGTATCCAATGCTAAGTTTGAAGGAGACTTGGAGGTTTTCTAAGTAAGGCAGTCTGAGAAAGTTGGAGAGAACCTATGACAATTGTCAGCTGCTTAGAGTCATGCTGCAGAGTAAGTCTACCCATGCCTAATGAAGATGGTACTTCTTGCATCTGTCATGAGCAGGCTTGGGGTGAACTGAACCATCTGCATCTGCATTCAGGTGCTTGAAGCTGTGAACAGGCCCAGTCACACTCCTTCCACAGGCAAACTAAAATTGAGCACACAGGTGGGATTCTCTAACAGTAGTGCTGCTAAAATGGTCACCATGTGAACAGGCCACCTCAAAAGTCCAGGCATCAGAAAGTCCTGGCAAAAAGGAGCAAGGACACCTGTAAAAGGTAGAATTCAATGTTTAAACAGCAGAAGTTTTTGTCTCCATATTCTGATAGAAATCCTACTCATGGAGAAGAGAGTCAAATAAAATACCTCCTTCAGCTCCAAGCAATGCTGTTTAGGTAGTCCCTGCTGGATATGCTACAATGAATTGTTCTGATAATGACTATGGGTTTGCTGTGGAGGCTTTGAAGGCACATAGGAAATCAGGCTTTACCGGACCTCAGTCCTATCTGTGCTAGTACATGGACCAAAGACACTTAAGTCATTGAAGAACTCATAGACGTTGCCAGTGCTATTTACTCAATATAAAGTGCTAGAAATTAGTGCATAACAGAAACATCAAATGTACTACAGCGCTTTAAAGTTCATCTGGTGTTAACAACTCTCATTCTTTGGATGGGTTCTCTCCTTGGATGAATCACTCTGGACACAAAGTCCTAATCATCCACCCCAAAACAATGTTCTTCACCTGGCTGCAAATACATGCTAGCTCTTTCCCACACTGGACTCATCACATTATCAGTGATTCACCCACTACTGTAATTGGTACAAGTCCAAGTTCAGAGGTTACTCTGAATCAATTCAGTATCCAAGAAAATTAAGAAGGAAATTATTTCTTAGTTGGAAGAACAGTTATCGGGACAATATTCACTTAATTAGAACAAAACCAGCTAAGTTTTACTGCCAGAAATTAGTCCCCTTGCTCAGTTCTTCTCCTTCACCAGTGTGCCCTTCACTATTTTGTCCACAAAGGTGCCAGCTTTTTATATTAGTGTTGGGTGTATCTCAAAGGGTTGGGTTAGATAAACAATCCAAAAGTTGGGAAGCTTGTCCAAGCTATTTGACCTTCTTAACTCTCCAAGCTTTGGAACTAAATATTTATAAATATTTAGTCAGTTACATTTACAGCCAAAAACAGAAGCACAAAGACCTACACAGATGAAAAACAAAGTGGAGAAGGGCACGCAATGATCACCAGCATTGGTTACCACACTGACTATACAGAACCACAGAAATCAATAGCCACTGTTACTTCTTTTGTGAGAATCAAAGCAAGATCTGCACACTAAAAGACATGGGTGTGATTGCTACCAAAGTCCAAGGGCTTTTCCAATTGGTTTCTGACTCAGATCTGCTTTCCAAATCAACTCCTTCTTTTTCAGAAATCTCTCACAACTTTCTTTAAGGATTCCTTTGGGAGATGAAGTTTTCTAGGCTAAGATTCAGCCCAAAAGGTTTTAATTTTAGCCAAAACGATTTGCCCATTTTCGAGTGGTGAAGGAATGGAAAAAAATACTTTTCCCATATGTTCCAGTCAAATGAGTACGTTTGCCGAGAAGAAAAAATCCTTGAGGAGATGGAGGGGGAGAGGGGACAAATAGCCCTAAAGGATAAAAATATTCCCAGACACAACACTACCGTGAGCTAAGTCCTAACCTTGCGTCAAAGAGCACAGCAGCAATGGCATTTGCATTTACACCAGCTGAGTATCTGGCCCATAGGAATAAAGAAAGCTTTCTATTAAAATTTTGGATAGGACTCACCAGAATCTAAACAACATGGAAAAAGCCTCCCATGTTAACCCTCTTCTTCTTTCTCAAGATCAAAAGACAGCATAGTCCAATGCATAGAGATCACTGAATCTGTTGCAGGCCCTGCCTGAACATGGTGACTCCCCTCACTGACACACCTCTGCTCAGAGTGTCAGTGAGTCAGGACCCCCATGTATTCCCCAGGATCTGGGCTCATTAAGCATGAGGACTTGCTAAAGTATGTGCACTCCCGCATCCCACTACTGGCAGTTCAGCTCCTCAACCTCTCTTGTTCAGACCGAGCGTCTCATATCTCCACCTGGGCAGGCTGTGTTGTCTCTTAGCTAAAGTGAGAAAATATGAAGTCTAGGAAGAGAATGAATAACGTAAGTAATGAACAACACTCACAATTGGAGTTGACCAAATTTTAACAGTTCCAGTACCTGGGAAATACCAATCTCAAAATGGACTACTTCCAGTCCCAACTGTGGAAGCCCAAGGATCTATGCTGCAACACAACCCATGCCTCAGTGCTGCTTCAGGTGAAGTTCACAAGGCTTCCAGGCATCCCACAGGAGGGAAGAAAGCCAGGACTCACAGGAGTCCAGCTGCACAACATGAAGCCTAGAAATTCAAAAACCTAGATTTCTAAACTTACTCTTGATAGAGCCTCCAAGGTTTTCCAGATTCTTAGTTTCACAAACCAGGTCAAGACAGTCCAGTTTCTTCAACTTCCAGGGGGCTTTCATGGTGGAATTAGCTTGGAGCTGTGGATGAAAGAAGCCTGGAGTCATGAGCAGCACACTCATTTTTATTTAATAATACTGTCATTATTATTATTAAATACCTGTGTCATAGGTACATACAGAGGATCTCATTAAGATTGTTTGGTGCAAATTCTCTGCCTCAGAGAGTTTATGACCTAAACAGATGAACAGCAAATAAAGAAAGAATGGACAAGGATATAAACTGAGTTACATAATTCAGTACTGGTTTGCAATGGAAAAAACTATATGTAGGCTGACTATTACCTATGAACTAACTCCTTCAGTGCTTCCACTTGACTGTTGCATATCTGCTGGTCCTTTATCAGTATTATTGCAGGCACAAATCTTGGAGAGAAAATAACCAGATTCTATGCTCTGTCTCTTATAATCTCCTTTGAGGATCTGTCATTGACCTCTGCTGGACACAGGCTCTTTGTGACTGCATGAGGAAAGAGACTGAAAATGGTTGACAAGCAGTTGAGGAAACATGGGTGAGGTGAGGCAGTGGACCAGGTAAGGAGGAGAAAAAAGCAAACAAGGTATGAACGGTCAAAAAGCAACACTGAGGCTCTCACACATGGTGCAGGTACACAGAGAGAAGCAACAATGAGAAAGAATTGTGAATAGCCGTAACATCAACAGAGGTAAGTCAACAAATCTTCATAGTGATGATTTATCTTCCATACCTTTAGCAACAGCAGCTTGTATGAGATTAGATGAGAAAAGGAAGGCTAGTGGGAGATTGGGAAGGAAGAAGATGGAGGAGGGAGGTAACTTTGAACATTACAAAAAAATCTCAATAAGACAAAAATGGCAAATTTTTGATAGAGCTTCTATGTATGTAGCAGGAAAGACAGAAGAGTCACCTAAGCTAAGCAGTAGCCATTTAGTAGCCAGAAACATGGTAGAACACCAATAGGTTGGTATTTGAATTCCCAGTGGAGCTTAACTGTAAGGGATCGATAATGATCAGTAATCTACTCAGCACCCATGCCATGGACCTCTCTAGAGACATGAGTGTTTCTAGAAAGACAGGACTAGTCCATACTCCAAAAATTTCTCTGATGTAACTATGCCATCAAGGAGCACTAGTGGAGACATACCTTACAAAGAAACTCTTTTGCAGGACAGTTTAGCTTGAATAAAATAACCTACTGAAGCAAAAGGCCTTTTCACCGTCTTACTTTTAACACAAGCGCATTTGCCAGCACAGCTCCATTGGGTCTGAACATCTTACCCCTTCTGTCAAATCCATATTAGTAGGCTATAACATACTTCAATTCTTGTAAAATACACCTATCTCATGTCCCAACCCTGCAACAAGCAAAGTGACATTCTAGAGAAAGGTTTACTGTATCGTGGTCTGCTAATTTGTCTGCTATTGTCAAATCTCAATGTTCAAAGGCATGAATCACACCCCCTATAAGCTATATGTTTAGGTTAAATATTATGGGGTTTAGAAAACAATAAGTAATAAACACTGGGCTTCTTTTTAATTGCTTTTTGCTTAGGGTTCTCAGTTGTGCAGGTTAGAACAATTAAAGCTGATTTTTTTCACTTGGGGAACCGTACCATTCCACCCAGCCCCAGCAGGGTGGGTAGGATTAGTTCTGCCTAACCCCGGAGCAGAGAGACACTGTGATGTACACCCCTGGCACACCTATGGCCTGCTCGGCCAGCCACTTCTCCAGGTCAAGCCACCAGTGTGGACAGCAGCACCAACCACATGAAGGAGAGAACCTGAATCTGAACACCGTGTTGCTCTCTTTCCCAACAATTAGAGGATTCCTGCAAGTGGGTCAGGAACCAGACCGGAGACTCTAGAGAGCCAGGATTAAGGAGTTCCCTGTGTGCCCTTAGCTCCTATAGCACCCTGTATAGAACCCTTAGTTTCATGTCTCTGTGTTGGAGTTCCCTATCCATCAATGGGATAATAATCCTACCCAGGTCCCCACTTGTCTCTTTCATCTATTCCGAGCAGCTGTATATATAGTATATAAAACAGATAAGGTAGGAGCTTCATCTGCAAGCACAATGCAATCATGGATATAGATGCTCTTTCATTTAATTCAACAGTATATTTAATTTTGGTCCAGAACAAACACACTCACTTGCAGACAAAACAACCAGATACTGAATGTGCCATGGGCAATACTTTGCCACTTCAAATGTCCTTGTGTCTTGCAAGACATAACCTGTCTCCATACCAAATTCAGCTGTGCTGTCGAAAAATAGGATTGTTCTGCACCTTTACTGCAAGTTCGGGGCTCTTGGGTCAGTGAGAAAGTTCTGAGTTTAAGCATTAGGAATAGAGTAACTAGGTGAAGGATGTGGCCTGCAAAACAAGCCCCAAGGAGGGGAGAAGAAGAAATTAATAAATTGTTACAGCACTGTAATAACTATGACTCTTTAGCATGTATCCTCTCAGGACCTCAACAGGCTCTACAAGATTCTGGCTACCACGAAGCTTGGTGGGTTTCCTCATGAAAAGGAAGGAGATATGGATCCATGAAAGGTTTGACTCACTTGATGATGGGAACATGCACCCCTGCCCTGCATTTCCTATACCACCATGCCTCAGGGATTGTATTGACCATAGCTTCTGGGAGCAATCCTAATATCAAAATGGAAAGTGGATTAAAATCTTCTCTGGTTCAGATTTCAAGACTTCACCAGAAGGGAGCAGGAGAGACCTGCAGAAGAGTTCCAACTAATGCATGCACTGTGGACAGTGTTGTCCTGCTCAGAGCCTGACTTTGCTGTAGGTGCTTTGCAGCCAGGCTCCCAACAGACATGACAACCATAAGGATAAGAAATCTCACCAGCATGATCATGTAGCCTGGGGAACTGTGATTCTGTACTTTCATCTATGCATGCAAGTTGTATGCCTGTAACCATGCCAGTCGAGTGAAGGCAATACAACTTCTCCCTTTCCTTTCTCACTGCTGATATACTTACAGTCTTATAAATATCTGTACACCAGAAGAGTTCAATCCTATGTAAAAGGAACATTAAATAAGCCCAGTGTCAAATACTTTTATATATACATATACAAACAGTATGCTAACTTGTGGGACAGGTTAAGATCAAAATAGAAATCTCCCCTTCCTTACCAACATAGTTATATTCGTCCTCATATCAAATCTGTAGTCAAGGATTGAGAAATCAAGTCTTATTTGATCACCATGAAGAGAATAGTAAAAAAGAATCTAGTTTTAATCACATCCACTTATGAATAATTTTTCAAAACATGCTTCACAATAAAACAGAACAGTCAGTACAGAAAATAAAGCTTTTGTCTACCACAGAGCACAGTTTCCTAGACAGCACCTCATGAATCCCTGTCCCGGACACAACGCTTCAGTCATGGTCTAATACACAGTTGCAGAGGAAGCCATGCAGTAAATTTTACAACTGGTTTCTTGGAAGACCAACATCAGCAAAGCATTCACTGTAAATGTACCAATTCTTAAATGCTTGGAGTCCTGTTCTTACCTACGTTCATCTGACAGCAGATCACCTCAGAGAACCTGTCAGGGCCCTCTAGACTACTATTTGAGGGTCACCGCATTACATGTGGCCTTGATAAACTTGTATTAGAGGTAAGGGAGGTCTGTAATGTCACATCTGACCCAAATTCAGGGTCACAGTCTCTGCAAAGGCTAAGGACTACAGACTGCTTCCAAAATGCTTATATTACAGATGTTAATCACTAGTGGATATAGTAGCTGAGAAACCTCAAACACACATCCCAAGCAGTTTGGTTGCAAAGAGTCTGCCTGAGCGTGCAGGAAGCCTGAAACAATATATCAGAGGGATGCATGAAGCCAGTCTTCTCAATGGGTAAGAGTTCAAATGCAGTGGGGAATATTTATAAGCTATCATGAGTGATTAGACTCAAAACCTGGATTTGAATGATGCTTGTTCATCAACTGCAAGCTGATTGAGGAGCTAAGTAGTAGAAGTGGCTAAACTGGATGCAGGTCCCCTCTAAATCCCAAAAGCAGCTGTTCCCTTTGGGGTCTAGCAGAAGAGGCCATGGACATTTACTGTCCCGCCACCTATCTTTGCTTCCTGGCTCAGTGTTAGTGCTGCCAGAGTTTTCCTGGAGCACATGGGCACTCCCTCACCTGCTCCAGTGCAAGATTAGCCAGCTTGGCACAAAGCGTTTCTACCAGGTAAAATGGATAGATGATCCCTTCAGAATGGATCTGTCAACACTTTCAGGCACACTTTACTACTCATCTCCCAAAGAGCACTGTGACCACTAACGTGGATTGAACAGTTTCAACTGTTGGTCTGAGTTAACCAGGCTGATTTTGCCCAGTGTGAATGAGGGCAGGATCACATCATCTGCCAAGAAAGGAGAAGAAAATCATGACTCAATAGATGGTTGTAGGCAGGGTATTGATAAGAGGAGGTGGATGTCCATCACTGGCTGCCGAGAGCTGACTGCACCAAAGTAGCTGAGGAGTGCCCATGAGATCTGGGGTCTGTTGGAGCGGTGGAGTCAGCCTCCAGCAGAGCTGCAGTTCAGCTGGGCACGTGCAGTGTTCGAAACCTCTCCAGATATCAGTCAAGAGCATAGACAAGAGCCCTGTGGGCTGAGCAATGGATCCTGTTTGTCCCCTAAACTCAAAGCAGAGTTAAAACTCACCAACTCGTCCAAGAACGAGGGCTCTCTGCGTGTGACCAAGAGATAGGAAATGCTTCAAAATCCTTCTTGTTCAACTGCTGCTATTCCTTGCTGACATTTAGCCCAGACAATATGAGCTCCACCCTCAGTTACACCCAGCTGGGCTCAGTGACTTCATTAGGAAGCCATGGTGTGGCGTGGATGTAACCAACAGCACAACTAGCCCAAATATTTCAGTGTGCAGTATGAGACATTTACTGTTTGCTCAGTGTAGTCTGGGTTCACTGTAAATTGTTTTAACCTTGCTGCACCATTCCTGGTCCCAGGCGTAACAGCATAGGACAAAACTGGGGGGAACCTGGATTCCCCCAGTTCTGCCCCAGGGACATCTCCCTGTCTTGGGGAGAACGAATGATCACCACATTGCTTTGCAGGGCCCTGCAGTCTAGAAACAAAAAGTGCAGGCTGAAAAGCTGACCGTTGTGATTGCTATCATGCACACCTTTCAAAATACTCACTGCAAAGGGTGGCGCTGGGTCACAGCGAGATGCTTAGAGGGGACACAGGGTCTAGCAAAAGAAGCAGGGGCTTGGATGACTGCACCTCTGCTGATGAATTCATACCATTGCAGTGCTGCATATCTGTACATCTCTTTGGTCCATGGCTGAGATACAGACCCAAACAAAGTGCCTTGGCTAATGCTCCCCTAAATAGGGAAGGTGAAGGTGGAAGCAGGGGGAGCACTGTCCCCTCCCCACCGCCACCACTTCCCAGGAGCAAGCTCTGCTTGGCTTGGCACCAGCCTCAGGGAGGGCTCTGAGCTGCAGTGCACGAGCCACAAGCCCATGCAATGGAGGGGGAAAACCCCTCCTTGGCCCTATAACTGCACAGCTCCCTGCACAGCCCCAGACCAAATGTTTCTCTGAGGACCCTCACACCTTGACTGGGGTTTGGATCTCACTATGATAACCTGGTACCTGACTACCAGCATGCGGATGCCCAAGTCCTTTCCTGGCTCTGGCCACGGGTCACCCCTGTTGTCTTTGCCTTGCCCATTGAAACGGTAGGCTCTTTCCACCAAGGGCCGCCTCATGCCATACACTACCGCGTCCAGTGCCAAGCATGGGGCGAGCTCTCAGCCAGGACCGCCAGACAGGAAAACCAAAGCTCCTTATGAATAACAGCAGGTTTTGCTTGCTCGGTCACTGGAAACCCTGCTTTCAATCCTGGCTAGCTTTGCAGTGCTCGGCTTTGCATACGCCACGGCAGTTTTGTGTCTCGACAGAAGGCAAGGATTAGCCTGTGGTGCGCCTGAGCTCCAGATCTCTGCATGCATTCCAGCCCGCCCTGTCCAACGAGTGCCTTTCTTCGCAAAATAAATAAATAAATAAAAAATTAACAGCCAGAATGTCCCAGTTAACGATTAAGCTGGGACAGTTGCACAACTTCCCCTGGAATGTCTATTTTGATGGCTGCGGTACACTGACGGGCAGGAATGGCGAAAACAGTCCGAAGGCGAGGAGAGGACTGGGCCCGGTTACTGTAGCAGCTGCAACAAAACTCAAGAGGAAACCCGCTGCCTTTTCACGGCAGGAGGCTGGTTCCCAGTTTAGCATGGCTCAGCCCCAAACCTCAGGGGCTTGAGGTGCAAGGCAGATTCTGCATGGAAGAGCTGTTGGCAACCCGTTTCAGTGGGGTGCGTGAGTCCTACCATCATGAGGAACAGCATAATACAACATCACCATGTATTTTATACAACCGATTCACTTGCAGGCAAGGTTCAGAGCAAATACAAACCTCCTGCCTCAATGTCCTTTTATATACTTTTAAAAGCATGCCATATGCTCATAAAAGGGCTGAGCTTCCTGAGCTAACTTATAAGTGCCAGACAAAAATCTATCAAGATTGATGCATCTTTTTAATTGCATTCAGTACACCTGACATTATATTGGACCTTAAAACATAGCACTACAGGAACAAGGGCCGTTAAATATCTAGAATAAATACAGTCAAGTAGAAGTTCAGACACCCTGCTGTTCATTCGCATGGGGTATGTCCTGTACTTGGAAATGTGATAATCTTTGAAGTCAAATTCCTGGAAAGATTAGACTAATGCACAACTCCCAGATCCCACAGCTCATTAGAAAAAGACGTAACTTCCTCTCTAATGCAATACCTTCTGAGCACTCTGTGCTCACTCTGGTAAGGCAGCTTCTTGCAAACAGTTGTTGGAGGCAAAAATCTGTTTATCTGGTCATTCAGTTGTTTAGGTTTCATAGATGTCACCCAGCCACAGACATGACATCATCCACACAGAGCATCAGGGTGACAAGAAACAGGGAAACCTAATGCTCCAGCTCAAAAATGGTTTGGTGAATTGATTCATCTGCAGGAATAATGTACTTCATTGCACATTTTTTAGTGGGTCCAAAAGAGGGCATGAAGACACACACATAGCAGCCAGCATCATGGAAGGGCTATTAAATGATTGCCCTGGGAAGAAAACCCTCCATTGCAAACTTCCCTCACTATTTAAAAAATAAAATAAAAGATGAATTCCCTGAACACAGCCTGTAAAAAGGCATCTGGAGGTGAAATAGGCAATTTCCAGCATCAACTACTTATTCCTGTAATACAGTTCAGAAGTGGGATCTCTGCAGAGGTCCCTGAAGAACGGGCTCAAAGCTGAGGCAGTGCGAGGCAGGGAGATGGTCCCACTGGGAATGGCTGAGAAGGACCGTTTTTAGGCAGGCTCAGATCTGCAAGCACAGAAACCACCCTGTTTCTCTTGTGCAGAAGAAAACAGGTCTGTGAACTGACATTCCTTGTAAATAATCTAACTTGCACCATGCAAATGCCTGACTCATCTCCCAGACTTCTTCTCCGCATGGAAATAACACTGCTGGACCTCACATGTCGGCCAACAGCTCCCACCATAAAAGGGACAACAGTACTGACATTTCAGTGGAGAACCCGGATCTCAGTCAAAAAGCACTGCTTTGACACAAAGTACATATCCGAAAGCAAACCTGACCTTCTGTATTTCCTTTTTACCAATAACTAGCAATCTATCACGGATTTACAATTCCAGGACACAGCCCTGGGGCTGCAAGCAAGGCACTCACAAGGGACCTGAGACCATATAGCTTTCATGGAGAGATGCCCATCACTTGTGGAAGGACAATGAAGACAAGGTCTTTGGTCACCTTGAGAGTGGGGAACGGTGCTGGGGAGGAGAGGTTAGGTGTCTGCAGATGCCCTGAGGAGCAGAAGTAGTGTGAGGAAGCACAGTGGGGGTGAAAGATTTGGGGATTGTCTCTAACTTTTCACCTGTGGGGCCAGTTCTGCCCCTCAGCCATGTCCCAGGCCTTAGACAGCCAGAGGCCCTTGCCTGTTTGAGATGGCAAATATACTTCATAACTGACAGCAATTATGAGCTGTCTGGGCCAGAGCTGCTTTCGATCAGATCTACAGCGCTGTTAAACCCTTTCCAGCAGAAAGGGATCAGCTTTACCCTGATTGCTTATTAAATAAAATTTTAGCAAAATTAGAGCTAAAAGTTGGTGCTCTTCCTTGCCTGGGAACACTTCCTTCTTCCACTCCTCTCCCAACTGGAGGCAAACAGCATCGCTGCCCATCATTCTGGCTTCCCCATTGCTTTTCCATGAAGCTTCTGCCTCCACCTTTTGGAAATATTGCTCAAGGCTACCAGCAGCAGAGCAATAAACCCAAAACATGGAGAGGAAGGAAGACAGTTGAGGGAGGACTTTTTGTTGAGGGAAGACTTTCCACCCCATGAAAAGAACAAGGAAAAGTTATGGGAACTTGGCACACAGCTTCGAGAGAGGATGCTGGACACGGTGCAAAGGGAGATCAACCAGCTGAAGAGCATTGCCACATTTTGCTCATATTAATGTTCCGCACAGATTTGTCCTGCAGTTAGCTTAGTATCCTGAGAACATGGGATACTTGTAGCCATAGGGGAGCATCATATATAAATCTCAGAATTCCAGAGAGCTGACCCTTTTCCCCTACTCTAAAAGCTCATGGCATGGGATGCCTGGTGTTGTGTGAGACAATCATTTAGGATACTATGAGATGCATTTATTGTTTCATGGTCCTGGAGACCACAGAAGAGCTGGGTTTTCCTGCAGCTTGTCACCAAGAGGGAGGAGTGCTGTATGTGTGCAGCAGCTGCAGAGGAGAGTGCCAGAAAGGACACCGCCAGAAAGGACACCATGTTCAGGCACAGGAGAGCATAAGGGTTGTGCACATTCTTGCTTGTGTTTCCCAGCCCTTTCCACACGATACCATTCCAGCAGTATGGCTATATTCATCTACTTTTGTGGCTCACGTATGCAGCACAGGCAGATGTTTGTGTACACTTGACAGTCTGGATGTGCCTGCCACCTTTCAAAGAGTTTTACCTACCAATAAAAATCAATTATTTACATCTCTGCTGAAAATGTTTCTCAAAATACTGCTCATAGTGTGTTATTTAGTTTGCTGAGTTTCTGAGCATGATCCATCCATACCCTTTTAAGCCTTCATATCATCTTCTTCTTACAATGAAATTAATTCTGTCTCCTAACCAAGTGTCCAGTAAAATTTTTCAGAAATCAGAGAAGCAGGATCTTGGAAAACCCCACCTTTGCAGATACATCAGTTTTGTACGCACTATCTGACTTTATAACCCAGAGGAGCACCACTTTCAATAGCAGCACAGTTGTCCAGGGTAGGTGCCCCAGCTAGCCACTTCCTGAGCACAGAGCTAACCTGTGATACTATACACATCATGTGTTTTCATATGTATTCACGGGGATGAAGTCTGTACTAACATCAAAAGGGCTGGCAGGTTTTGAGGTGCACTGAAACAATGGGTGGTATGTGTTCCATATATTCCACCACAGGACTGAGTACTTTTGTTTCCTCATTTCAAGTTCAGTTAAGACAATCATGTATGACTGACCTGGGAATGTGACCAGCATGCACCATTTGTATACCACAAAAAAATTACCTCTTAATCTCAGGGATACCTGAGAATGGTCAAAGTTGGGATTTTGTTCTCATTCTTATGAGTTCAGGGTTTTGTAGTACTTTATAATAATGTAATATCACTCTTCCAAATGTTTGAAAAATACTTGTCACATGTTCTTGTTTCTTTCCCGTGATCTGAGTATTAAACAAAAGGTTTTCACTGCCATTTTTTCCTATCAGCACATTTGTGGATCTTTTATCAAATGCAGGTCCAATTAGTGTGTTTGCCAAGTGGAAGAGTAAGAAAAATCTGTGCATCTGTAACATTATCACCCAAATACTTAGTTCTTGAGAAATATTCAGCTCATGGGCCCCAGCACTGAGGTCTCCAGCTCGTACCATCATCCACGCTAAAACACACCCCTCTCCAAAACAGGGGAAAAGAACAAAGCACAAATGCACGCACACCCCTCCCTCCTCAGAAAGAATCAGCAGGGAGCTTCAATGACAGAGAACGCTCAGATATTATGAAGCCTGTGGTGGCATAGGACCTACTGAATATAGCAGACAGCAGTTAACTTTAAGCATATGGCCCAGTACATGCTTAGGTCTTTTCCTAGGACTGAACACCAGGAAAGGTATACTGAACTTAGCAAAAAGCATGGCTGAAAAAAAATGTAATCCCTTGGTAATTCAGAGAAGTTAAAGCCAGAAAAAAACTATCTTGCTTGTTAGTTATCTTTTTATTTACTCAAATGGTTTAAAATAATACTTCAGTCTGACTAAAACATAGCTCTCAGCAAGGCACCCCATTCAGTAGTTACCAAAAGATGGATTATCAACCACATCCCTTAGTAATTTGGTTAATGACCTTCCCGTTAAAAGTTATGCCTTATTTTTAAGTTCCAGTGTCTCTCTTCAACTGCCTATGAACAGTTCATGTTATGCCTTTCTCCAGGAGATGAAAGGGTGTGTTGCTGTCTCTTCTGCTAGTATTTACTGTGATAAAGTCACCTCTCAGTCTGCCCTGGCATAAGTTAAGAAGACCGAAGGAGTTTCTTACATCTCTTACTGTAAAGAGGGGCTTCTACAATTCCAGTGCCATTTTGGGGGCACTTTTCTGTGCCCAGCTTGTTTTTATTTCCTAAAGAAATGCTAGAGCTTAATGTACCATGCCAGTATCAGTCCCACCAATACCAGATGAAGGCAGCCTAATCCAGCTGAATAGACAACTGAGAGAAAGAATAAAAGCTACAAGCCTACTGAAATTTTAGTCACACACTTGACATTTCAACACCATTGGAAAGCAGCCAACTTCCAAAAGACAGCATTGATGCTTTAAGACCACACCTCAAATACAGACCAGTTGCTTTGGCCATGACGAAAAGAGCATAAAGAGCAGAGTAGGGAATAGAATATAATATAACATAACACAGCACAATATAATAAGATGACTAGAATTGCAGAGATTAATATCCTCCCCCCTGTTTAGAAGTGCCCTTCTCAATGATTTAGGCCCATCTCTTAAACTCTTTAACAAGCACACTTAACTTTATGGTAGTGCGACTATGTCCATGGTGTTGCATGTGATTTAGTCCCTCATACAGCAATGTACAGGAGATTATGTTTCGGTTATATTTTAACTGAAGTAAAAATATAAATCATACGGTGTTTCATTTGTGTAACACAATCAAAGTGCCTTCTGAAAACTTATATGCCTCTTAAAGATGTCTTTGATGACTTCAGTAGAACTGAACCACTGGTAATGAAGCTGTTATTAAAATTGTTGTGGATGTCTATAACACAAACCACATTAGATCACAAAACCCCAAGAACACTTTTCTAGGTCATGGGTAAATAAAATTGAAATGACTGTTCTTTCTACCCTCAAAAATTTTTGCAGATTAAGTATCTCATAACATCTGTATTTTTCATAGTACTCTGGCAGAGATTTCAAGTCTTAGCTTCATATCATCACTGAGGAGTTCATAAAAAGCATATTCCCAAACCGTGCATGGTTTTTCACTCTCAGCCGTACAGAACATGATCCTAAATGCATTACAAAGTTTCCATGAGTCCTTTGGTATAATAACCAAATCAAAATAATTCACACCTTGTAGCCAGATTAGAAATCAAAGGAGAGCAGGAGCAGCAAGCAGGCTGACAACATGTTAATCCAAACAAGACAACTCAGTTACATTACGGCGAAGGTTTTTTGAAAGCACCTGCAAGAACAAGGGAGTTCATCACTGTTTCAGAATCTCTCTGTAGTAACACTAGCCTTTGGCTAAGTGTGTAATTTTCCCTAAAAGTAATGATTAGTGTCAACAAGCATTAGTGATGGGCTAGAGTTCAAAATCCAGACCACCTTTGCTCGTGGAGCTGATGTTGTCTTATACTGTAAATGTAATGGGAAGCACTTTGTACATGTGAATCACGCTGGTGTAGCTGTCTGAAAAAACAATCTGCCAGCTCTAAAACTTGGTTTCACGGTTTCTCAAAAGAACAATACAGAGTCTTTTTAAATGTGGCACACGTAAAATTCTATTAGTAGGTGCTTAAAACCAGGACAGAGGAAATCTATGTTTCATTGCAGAAATCTATGTTTCTTTGCAGAAATCTGTGCTCTGATTTGGAATGCATATTGCTCCATATTAATGTTCAAATATAGATATTATAATTTTTTTCAGAAATGAGTGTCAGCCCCTTGTACAAAAGGCAGTGTGACAAAGAAAAGAAGACAATATGTTCTAGTCAGTGTCAGCATCTGCATGCTGCATTTCCTGACTTTAAAAATGAAACAGAAGAATTCCAGCATTAAACTTCAGATTAAGGTATGACCATATGAATAATTTCCAACCTGTCACTGAAAGAGCAAAAATGAATATAATACTGAAAAATTAATTAAAATTCCAGAACAACATTAAAATGTGATTTTTCTGCAGCAGTTTTTTTGACTCTTGGAAAATGAGTCAATATTCATTTACATAGATCTTTGTAAATAACGTACTATACATATGTATGCACACACACGTGTGTGATTATATTATGTTCACTAGGTACAAATGTACACCGAATTTCTCAGCTACATTAGTTGGAATGTATGCCATTCCTTTCTCACCATCTTTTCTAAAGAGCATTCCTTGGTCTCAAAGCAGTAGTATGTTTCATGGAAAACTGGCTACAACCAGTTCAAACAGGTTGATAATTATGTCCCTTCTATCAGCAATCAGTCTCTTGCAAGGAAAGCTAAAGGGAAATGATCCTTGAAACATCACTCTGGGTGGCTATGGAAATCCTTTCATTTGTACACTACTCCCAACAGTGACAAAAGGTAGATACTGTTTGCCAACAACATATCTCCATCAGTCTGGGGTTACTATACTTTCACACATATAATCTGCACCTCATACACATACATAACTCATACAGTCTTAAAAGTATGAGTGGTTGTAAATGTGCCCTCATTTAACCTCTGCCTCAGCTGCCTCCCACACAACTGGAGGCAAGTAGCAATCCAAGCGGGACAGGCAGGAGGGATTCAGGCAATGCAGTAATACAGCTTCCCTTTGTGTTTCTCTTATGTGCATGTGATCCCTGCTTCTGCTGAATCACAGGGGCTCTTCTACCAGCAATATATAGACTTATATTAATCAAATGACAATAATCATCCCATCTGGACATTTTATTTTTAGTAAATATGTACTCCATTTTGTTTTTACTCGCATGTCACTACCTTAAAATACTGGTAGAATAAGAATGAGGGTGCCCTACAGCATACCTCAAGCTGGGCAACCAAAAACCTCAGTCACTTGTTGTTTTAGACTGCTTCGGCCAAGCGGCAGCACAGCAAAGGGATAGGCAGGAGTGCCCAACGTCATGATGTCTCAGAGGGGCACCACAGGACCTTCTCATAATGGCCCTGGCAGGGATCACCACACCATGTAGCAGTACAGGGGAGTGCAGCAAGCTGCAATGACATGCTGAAATGTCATGTAAGAGATTTCCAGCAAACCCAAATCTCTGGAATCCAGTCCAAAGCCTGGCAGAAATCATGCTAGTGTTACCAGGACTTTTTCAAAGGAGAAACTATATGCATGCAAGTTTACCAGATGATCACTAGCTAAAGTTAGAAACAAGGGACCTGTTAGGTCATTGGTTCAGCCCCCTACTCTTCTTGGCAACTGCATGAAAATCTCTTCTAGAAATGAAACCAAAAAGCCATTTTTGCTCATCTCCCTGCTTCCTAGGGAGCATCTTCCAGAAGCTCCCTCTCCTAGTGCCTAGAAACATCCATCTAATTTCCAGCCTACGTATCCTCGTGGCCATACAACCTTATGTCTTCTCTCTTTAGCTTAAACAGCTCTGCTACCTCATTTGTGCTTGCTAGTGCATTTTTATAGACAACAGTCATGTCCTCTCCTGCCCTTTTCCAAATTACTTTGGTCAATATGGCAATAGAGTACAAGCAAGCCAAGCTCTTTTAGCTTCCTTGTGCAAAACAGCTCTTTCATTATTCTGGTTGTCCTAGGTATGCGTCTCTAACTCAGTTCTAGTTTTAGTTCATTTTCCTTGATCAAAAGTGGTCAGAAATGTAAACCAGAGCTACAGAGGACACCTCTGGGAGTTTTTCCATAAATGCTTTACAAATAAGATTGGAAATACTTGTCCTGATGCATCAAGCTTATGTTAGGTCTGTTCCTATTCTGATCTTCCACTATACTGATGAAATGTCCTTTCATATCTTATTAGCACAAGGGGTGTCTTTGCACCAAAGCCCTCAATGAAAGTACTAAAGTGCAGACCCTGGAGAACCTGCTGGCAATCCAGTCTCACACCTTTCCTTTCAACACAACTTCAATAGATAGTTCCTTACTCACCTAACAATTCTTGTACTAACCCACTTTTCAGATAAATAATTTCCCATATGACACTGTAAAATGCTTTGCTGAAGTCCAGATATATTAAACTAGATCTATTGCATTTCCCTTACTTAGAAGATCAGTTACCAAAAAAATCAGGCCTGTCTGTCACAATGTGCTTTTACTAAATTAATGCTGCTTGTGCTTCAACTTCTTTTCCACTTGCCTTCATGTTTACAGTATTTCTAGAAGTACTGTTGTACCCACAGTGTTTTCAGCATATAAGTAAGGCAAAGCACATTGAGAGAGGTAGCGCCTTTGTTAAACCAGAAAACAAAATCCCTGTTCACTTCCTAACAGTTCCATCTCTTTTCTGCTATGTGGCCAAAGTACCTTTCACTATTTAGATTTTGTTTGCGAGACCCAGTTCTCCCTTTATCCACTGACCTTCTGACCCCTAAGATATACCTGTATTGGCCAATCCATCCTTCCACTCCTTATAGGCTTTCTGCTTACTGGGATGTAACATGATTACAGTCACCAAGGTGACCAACAATAAGCCCATATGTTTATTTTGACTGGTAACTTGTATGCCATGGCAGATATTTTCCTCAGCATGTATGCAAGACCCAGCTCTTCTGAAGGAAAGATCAACAGGCCAAGGCTAAGCAAAGTAAGATGAAACAAAGGACAAGCAAATTCATGCTGAAAATCTAGAAACTGCTAGTTCTGTTAGCGTCAGGTTTTACTAGATTGACAGCAAAGGCTGGATCAAGACTAGAGAAAGTACTACAAAGAATAATTCATCTCTAGCAGCTGTCTCTAGAAAAGTGACACAGAATATTTCATTAACAGCTCTTAATCTCTGAGGACATCCCTTTCTGCAATGCCTTGATGCTCCAAGACCAGACAAACAATTACTACACAGTAAGATCAGTCACATTTCCATGTCCTTTTTCACAGTTATTTATTTAAACCTCTCAGCACACTGATGCCAAGTGAAAAGCACTGTCAGAAAATCTGTACCACTTCTCTCCAGCAGAACAAGCTGAATTCATGTCTTGAATCAGACTCCTACAAAATATATTGTATGTATATTTTTGACTACTCACAGATTAGTTAAGAAACATGTAAGTGAACCAGATATGTCTTTGCCTCTAAGGAAATACTAAACAGCCCCCTCCTCTCTTTCTTCTTCAAGCAGGGAAAGATTGGTTCATGGTATGTTCACCACAGGCCTCTCAACCTACCTTTGTATATCTGGCTCACGAGGGCGCAAAAAGTGCGTGGAAAAGGAGCATGAGGCCAGTGAACTGAAGCGCTGGTGCTGAGCAGCTGCCAGCCCCAAAGCCCTGTTGAGTTCTTCTTATCCAAAGTATTTCATATGCCACATGCTTGGCAACAGGGGCAAATTCCCAGGTTTCTCCTAGTGAAGAGCACTATTTCTAGAGATGCTGCAATTGCAGTTAGCTTATAAGTCACATTTAAACAGCTTAACATCACCTGGTCTTTGCCAAATCTTCTCCTCATGCTCCCTGTGACCCTTCCAGATTCACACAGCCCTCCAACACTGAGCAATGGTAATGGAGGCACCATAAATTATGAGCTCTCAGCTTCTCTGCTTGCTGCTGACAGCAAAGCAAACAGCAGCAACACCAAATCCACTTGAGCCGACTCGGGGAGGAGGGCTCGGCACGTGCCCCGTCACCTTGTGAACAGACCACACTTGGTGAAGCAGAACATATAGAATTTCCTGCTTCCCCATAGCAATGCACCACTTCAGTTTAGGCTTGCAAGCCTTGTTCAAACACAAAGCAGCTTCTTGTCCAAAACACACGGTGCAATCATTTCACCTCCAACAGAAATGCAGCCACTTACGTAGCAAACAAGGCAGCTGCTCAACAGTATATGGTGCTGCGATGACTAAAAACAGTAAGGCAGACACTTGGGAAAAAAACACCTCCTAGAGTCTCATGAGCCTGAGCTATACCTCCCTACGCTTGCAAACTGCAGTCTTTAAATATCAGGGATACTGGAATATATTGGGATCTTTAAATATCAGTAGGGTTCAGCCTCACACCTGGAAAGACTTCTGGTCCTCCCGCAGCACCCCGCTGCAGAAGAGGAGGGTGATGGCGGTGCCACAGTGAGGATGGGGACCCGGCAGCTCCGTGTGCCCCCCGGACACTCCCCACTGTCCTCGCCGTGCTTCTCCAGACACTGCCCTCAACGGGGCAGCCGGAACAACCCAGGTTTTTAACTAATCCTGCTCCTCTCAGGTCTTCCTGAATTCACACACGGTGTTTCCACAGCCATCAGCGTCTGCAGAAATTTGGAGGGCAGGCCACAAAAAAGGCAGGCAGGCCAACAGCACAGGGAAGCACGGCACGCTGTTTCTTCAAATGCTGCGGCTTTTTCTGTGCTGGCTAAAACTGAAGCAGTGGAGAGAACAGATCCTACCCCACTGTGGAAGAGCTAAAAAGAAATAACTAGATTAATTCTAACGCTGAGCAGTAGAAATGCAATAGTGGCATTCAGGAATGACACCAATACCTCTTTCAGATGTTTCTGAAGGGTTTCTAGAGTTTACTTTGTGGGACGATCTGCTCGTTCTTTAATTTATAAAGACCAAAGAAAGTGACCAAAGAGATTTGGAGGAAAAGCATTTTTCCCCCACTCCCTACACACGATTTTCCTGAAATGAATAAAACTACAAACACATTTCCACTTCCTCTTGGCACGAGATGGAGAGATTTTGAGGCTGCACTTGTACCCGTTCAAACATCGGCCTCCTCCACCCTGCACTGAGGGAAAAGCGACGTCCCTGAAGCAAAATTTTCAGGCGGGGGGGGGGGAAGGGGGGGACTTGGGAGCGTGGTGAGGAAGAACAAGTGGAGAGAAGATAACTAATGAGGCTGAGGAGAAGACTTCTGTGTACAGCTGGACACACGCCGTTACCGAGGTGTAACCCGCTGCGCCAGGCCCAGCCGCAGGCCTCGCGCCCACTTCCCAGCCCCCGCTGCCGGAACCCTCAGGCCCCCTCAGCGTCACCGGGACCCTCGGGCCTCTTTGCGGGAGGGCACAAAGACGAAGGGGCCCGGCCCCCCCCGCGGCCATGGGGCCAGGGCAGGGGGCGGCCTGGTGGCACCCGGTCCGGCCGCCGCGAGGGCGCCCGCACGCCGTAAACCGTGGCAGCGCGCGAGCAGACATTTTACTGGCGAGCGCTCCTGTTAGCGAGGCAATAACCGCCTTCTGGCCTGACTAAATTTGATAACCGTGCGCGGAGGAGATTAGTGCATAACGCTCTTGCTGGGGAAACAGAGAAGCACCTCAGGTCGTTGCAGCTGGCGACTAAAAATACCTTTTGTTCTGGCCTCGAACCACCCTACCCGCGCGCACGGATTAGGAGGAAAAACAAAACAAAACCAAGAAACAAAGGAACCAGTGACGCCTCCAGGAACGGGGGGCGCGGGCGAGGCGGGCGGGCGGCACAGACGACCTCTGTTGAGGGGAGACGCTTGTCCCAGGCCCTGCCCTGACAGTCATGCCGCCACCCGGGGTGCTTTCCAGCCCTTATTTTCCAGCGGAGGCTTAGCGCGGGTGCGCCCCGTCTGGGGGCAGGAGCGCTGCGCCCTCCGCACGTTCCCTGCTCGACCTGATTCACCAGAAGCCACCTGACAGTTTGGGGCAGGGAGTCTCTTTCGCTTCTAGCACGATTTAATGAAAAGCAGCCAAAGAGCTTGAGGGTATGGGAGGTTTTGGAAAGAAGACCCACAGCCGTAGCAAAACTAGCAGAAAGAGACAGAAACGGCACAGTGATTTCAGGGCGAACTCCAGGGAGAGGGAAGTTAGCACGGGGTGGGACACGGTTCGACTGCAGCCAGGGTAATGCTGCCTTCAGCAGGCCACTGCAACCGGTAGAAAGGCATACAAGGACTCCTGGGTGCGATGAATGCTACGGCAGCAAAACTGTGTGCCCGGGACAGGAAACCGAGCCATATTTTGCAAAGGTATCCAGCAAACTGGGTAGGCGAATCTTAAGAAAGAGTTGGAGAAAATGAGCAAAGCACCAGTCCTGAGGTAGTACACAGTAATACAAAACGAAGACGTTTCCACATACCTAAAAATAAGACATTGGTTCAGTCTTCTTAGAGCAACACCAGAAGTAGAGACAGGTGGTTTGTTCATTCACGCTAACGAAACCAGTGTCAATACGCTGAAATAGACAAGGCAGGTTTGGCTTTGGGGTAAAAACTATCACATCCTCATGTATTACACAATCCCCTGTTGCTGTATATTGCCAAATATTGCCCCCAGTTCAACACTAGAGAGATTATGTGATCTGCAAGTTAAGTACAAAGGTGGCATAGAGTGAAGGACTGAAGAATTTTTTTCTACAGGGTTTGACAAAAGCATAGTGGAGCAGAGGCCTCTGTGCGTGTAGTAAGCAGAGAGACTATGCATAAGATAGTCATATCAGGAAAACTTGTGTGGTCTCAGAACAAACAGCAACTGCGATTGCCAGAGCTCCTGCTGAGAATGAGAAAGTAATTAAAGCCAGCGTGGCCCAGGATGGCATATTCCTCTCAGCTCAACAGGGGGAAGTCTCAGGCACCGGCGGGATTTTCCTGAAAAGCACCTGTAAGATGCTCAGTAACACATTACAGAAAAAAAATTGGTGAAACAATTCACAAACATTATTTGAGACTCCGAAATTAAAGGGAAAGGCCCCAGCCATTTTTATTGGCCTTAAACAAGCAGTGGCACAGAGGAAGTGGGCAAAGTCTGCAGCATGGGCAAAGGCCTTACGCTAGCTGAACAAGAAAAGCTGCCCTTCCAATGGCAACATATGTGCAGTTCTTTATATTTTGGTGATAAATTTTTTTCTAGACTATTAATCTCCAGCTCAAGGTGGTGAGAAAACACAGTTAAAGAGATAATTGCGCACATCAGATCTATTGTTGCTGGACATGGTTTCTCTGACACAGGGATGGCAGTCACACAGATTATAGTCTAGTTGAGTTTTAAAGATCTTAAGGTCATGCTTACCCAAATAAGCACTGGGCCTCACTGCTAACAATCTGCGCAGCCACTTGAAAACAGCTTTAAAATAATAAAATGCATCCTAAAAAGGGTTTTGGAGTTTGACTGGTGCATATTTAGCCCTGTTAAGGTACAGAACAGTCCCAATAAAACCTGCAGACATTTTGTGTAAGAGAAAACTGAAAACAAAAATGCCTGGAATGGCAAAATCTGAGATCAGAGGAAGTCAAGATTTGTAAATGTATTAAGAAACAGATAACATCGAACTAAACAAAAAAACAGTCTGAAATGGGGCCCTAGAAAAGCCTCCACTTCACTAACATCACACAGACAATCTGTGCATTGAGCACAACCAACAGTTACCACGCAGATATGCTCATGGTCCTTACGGCAGCAGGACCTACAAAAAAGATGAATGTGGGGCACTTCTCCAGCTTCCAGAAAAGACAGGGTTAAACTTCAGGATGATTGGATTTGACTAATGCAATTTCCAGCATTTGAAAGTTTGTTGTCAGTGTAAGCTGGCCATCTAGGTTTCTTTAATCTGGGGGAAGAGGATTCATCCCAAACTAATGTAGAGGTCTGAAACAGCTTGGATGCGTTGCTCTGTCCTAACTGATTATAGGGGGAGATTTTGTCACTAGCCTGGACAAGACATAATTTTTGGATGGCTAAAGATGAATCCTAACCACAGTTCACCATTTTACCTGAAAAGGTCTCAATACCAGGAAACAGGAAGACCATGGCAGAGAAATGCAGCCACAGGATTTATCACTGTCTGATCTACTGAGTTTATTTCCTCCAAAGGGTGGTAGTACTGAAGGAGACCTTCAAATCCAAGTAGCCTCAAAGAAAACTGGGCGTTTTTAATAGAAGTTAGTAATTAAATAGTTGTAAGAATTTTATATCATATTTTATACAAGCTTAATTTTTCCTATCAGGTTTCAACTGGAAATTAGTTTTACTACTAGAAAATGTACTTCTGAGTCCAGGCTTGCCAGATTTCCTTGATCCTACAAGCAAAAACATTCATACTGACAAGATCCATAAGACCAAAGCATTATTCTTGAGTCTTGGCCCTGAAGCTGGTAAATAAAACAGGCCAAGGGGCTCTGCTGGCCTTGTGTCCACATAACTAAGCCCTCTCTCCCACAGCAGTGTGACTGCAGGCAGACTGCCTCCTGGGACCCATCCTTGGTACATATTGTCCTCTGAACTGTCCTTGGCTCTCGCCTGGGACAGTGATATCTGGTGTGACACAGAGCCATACCAGGGAGTATGCTCATGCTAACAGTTAAACAGCATGGACAACAGTGAGTCAGAGCCCAAGCCCAGACTTTGGCTCTATTTGATTTAGCAGGTTTATTTTTTCCTCACTGGGCTATGCCACAGCTGTCTACCAGCCAGCGTGTCCAAGTCTTCTTCCCATGGAAAGCTGGCATGCAGGGGCCAGGGCACACCAAGATCTTGCCTCCACAAGGCATGAGGACACAACAGGATCAGAAACTGGGTCTGGGAGAGACAGTCAACCTACTTTTCGCCCCATGCTGCTCAAAATCCACCACCTATTTTAAGCATTTCAGTTTCCCAGGCAGTGGAGAGGGCATTTTTCAGCTAGGCAGAGGCATGTGGAACTGCATTACTGAATAGAGAGGGTCTCTTTCAAACACTTTTGCCCAGAGTAACTCCTGAGGCCCATTCATTTTAACTAATGTTATCATCTCAGTAAATCCAAAATATCTGAAATTCTCTCTCAAGGAAAAAATTGTCCTGATCACTGACAGTGTCTGTCTGATAAATGTCTCCTAGAAAAGGCAAAGCATAGTAGATAATCTCATACTAAATGGGAGTTATGGGTACTTAGCAAGCCTGAAACTTGAGAAAAACACCAAGTTGAATCAGCATGCTAGGTAACATTATGCTGCCACATCCCAGCAGACACTGTTATCTTCTACCAAGAGTGGTATCTGTGTCCTGAGTCAACTGCTTAGCTTATATTGCTTCTCTGAATGCATGAGTCTAGTGCCTCATCCCTCTGATCAACCACTAACGTCATCCCTAATGTTAGAAGGCATCTTGTTCCCTTTGCACCCATCAGGCTATTCTCCCTTTTGCTAGTCATATCTTTCCTTTAGGAAGGCTTACCTCCTTCTGCCTGTTAAGATACCTCCTCTCCTCGCTTTCCAATGGATAACAAAATCACATCACTAACTACTCACATGCTAACAACCAGAATCTGATCATTGCCTTGTTTAGTTCTATGTTGCTGCAAGATTCCGTTTCAGTGGAACCTCACCAACCAAAGTTTTGGTACTCAGAAGATGTCCTTGTGACTATGTTGTGTTGCTAAGACAGCTTTACAGTATTTTGTTCTCCTTCCTCTCTAGGATGAGAACACGCATTCCTGGTTCACATTGCCTTGAATTCATTCTTCATATCACTCCACAAATTTTTGGCAGTTTCCTTCCTTCATTACAACTCACCTGCATTGGCCTAGCATACATCCCATAACACTGCGTATTTTCCCTGCCTATATCTACATCTGCAATTAACCTATGAGATCAGAACTGGTGAGGTAACTCTTATTGAATATCCTACTCTGAGCCCAGAGAAAATTTATTACACTAATGTGTTTAACATTCTGTGGCAGAAGATTTCCATCGTCTGCCATGTCTGGTGAGCTGGGTTTGAAGCTCAGATTACATACCAGATTAGTGGACCTAAATGGCTTACCACATTCTCAGAGCTAAACAAAGACTTTCTCTGAGCACCCAAAGAGGCCAGCTGCCAGATTACATAAATTATCATGGCTCGTGGAAGTCAGTGGTACAGTTTCACCAGCTGGAGTTCCAGCTAACATAGCGGGTGATTCACCAATTGGTGAGGCAACTAATCTATGCAGTCATCTCCCTTTTTGAAGAAATTCTATCATTTTGTAGGGTTTTTTTGAACTTTTGTGGGCAGTTCTGGTCCTAATGCTCATCTTTAGCTGCCAGCTGAACCTTTCTCACTTGTTTCAATATCACTGATGAACCATTTTTGGTAGAACCGATGATTTTTGTCTGCTGGTCTAGGTAGTTGAATTTTGCCCTTTCACTATTACCAAATTTAGTTTTGTTGTTACTTTGCAATTGATGGTTAATGCCATGTGTTAAGATTCCTTTCCAGTTAGCTTCTCCTCTAAACACGTGACAGAGAAACCTTTTATTTTATTAAGCACACACTGCCAGGCAAATTTAACATACAGTGTGGTCTTCGTCTCTTAAGTGAGAGCAGCGTGTTTATGGCCAACATGTCAACAAAGTTATGACAACACAATCCAGAAGATGACAACAAGAAAACTGCCTGCTGATGCCACAAGTTGTATTTTATTAGCTTAGAATTTCCCCCCTGAACCCAACCGAAACAAATCAAAAGACTAGAGCAAAACAAAGATAAAAACAGGAGGAGACAAAAGAAAGGAAGTCATTCTGCTACAACAAACCATGGATAAAGCCACTAAACCTGCCACATTTCCCTCCTTCATCTATAAATGTAATCAGACTGAAGGTCAAAGATCTGCTTTTCAACAGTCAGACAACTGAATGAGCAGCATCAGATGTGCAAGGTAGAACCATACTCAAGATGGCTCATATGCGTTGCTAAAGCCAAAGTCACACCCAGGTGCTTTGACTCATGTGACCCCTCTATAGGGTGGAAGATAAGAAAAGAGACGTCGTCATAAAGAAAACTTCTTTCTCCACCCTCTTCTCAGCTCCAGAATCCTGTGAGCTTGCACTGGTCATTTATAGTCAAAAAGCCTTAGGAAATTTGAGAAGTTTTTCCTCAAGAATATAATGGCTTCCACCTGACTAGAAAATATTTACATTTGTGTAAGTAATTTGCATGTCTATGAATTGGAGCCATCTATCCCAGAATAAGTCACAGTTGATCGTAATTCTCATCACCCGTACAAGACCTCATAAACGAGAAGATTTTTCAGAGGCCTTAAAGTTACCAAGTCATAATAGCTCTCAGTACTTGCACAGGTATCCTTTCCAAAACAGAACTGCAGATGTAAGAGTTGAGTGCCACAACAACTGCTTTTAATTGAATTTGGTGTCCAAGTGAATTATATACAGTTTAAGCACATACAGCAAACTGGGCACCTTTGAGGACTAAGGTGCCAGCATAGCCCTTTCCTCCATCCTAAACAGCATGAGGAGGGAGAAGTAATTTAAGCAAGTGGTTTGGCCAGGTCAGGAAGGTCCACCAGAGGCTGAGCGTTTTTGACATCATGTGAGAATTTTTCCTTAAACTTTGATTGCCTAGAGTATCTCAAACATTTAGACAAGCTACATGAGACTTTATGAGTCACTATCACGAACAACCCAAGCTGCTAAATTCTGCCCCATTACATTTAAGACACCTATAGGCTTTGCTGATAACTTGCTTAAGTCTCCTGGGTATTTAGTCCAGTCTATCTCCTAAAGCAGTAACACTTTACAGAGCTGAGAATTGAGCTTGCAGACTGTAGAACTGGATATTATCAGCAGTCATATATGTAACCCACTGGGCAATGGGTCAGCACATCTCAAGCAGATTTTTTTAATTTGCCTCATGTGTAATTGATTTAAGTTATCCAAGTCTAAGTCATAATTTTAGTTAGCTGTTTATGACAGTAAGAAATTATAACTCAAATTGCCATAAGACTGAAGGATGGGATTTGGAGAATTAATAAAAGTTCCCCCTCCTTGCAACTGAAGTAGATGAACCATCTTGATTCTTTTGTACAATTACCAAATGCCAGAAGACACACAGTACATACAGGGCACTTTTTTGTCTTGCTACATGATCCTGTAATCACCAGTGAGAAAGAGGCTGCTGACCTTCCCTCCAAATTTCACAGCACAACTTTATGCTGATGACCATAAGATCGTTCAAGTTATTTGGTGTTTTTTGTCACATCTGTAAACACTGTTAGCTACAGACTCCCAGAAACTAGTGGGAATTTAATGTGGGTGGAGATGGACTTAAGCCCCAAAATCTGGATATAATCCTATGTAGGAAATGTCTTTCATGGATACATGGCTTTTATTAAAAGTCACATAAGTTGGCTAGATGAGACAGTCTGATTCCCACCTTTTCTTGTCCTGCATTAGCTTCTTCAGGGCCTCATCACCATTGCCCTTGCACAACCCATGTTTTGCTTGGAGGTAGGGGTCTACAGAAGAAATGAACACAGGCTCTGCCCACCACATTACCCTTCTCATCGCGTGCTCCGTGCAGCAGGGCTGGTGCAAGGGAGCAACCCCATTCTCCCCCTCAACAGCCTTGCAGTTCCCACTCCACGCAGTCAGCAGTGGCGCTGGGGCACGGCAGCCACAGGAGACAGTCCTCTCTCAAGGAGAGCAGGCAGCCACCATGCACCAGGAGTCACTCTGAATTCAGCCCCAAGATGCAACAGCAATGAGAACATGATGACAGGTTAGAGAAGGAAATTAAAACAACTGAATCGTTGTGCATGGCAAAAGCCTGCAGCACCAGCCCCGTTGCATGTAGCAGAGCCTGTTGTAAACATGAACAGATGCCTGCATGAAGGCGGACAAGCACATATTAACACCACTGCTTATAAAGGTTCAAGCAGAGGCACGAAGGTTAACTGGTTTATTTAAGCTATGGAGCTGAGTCTAGTTAGGCATCCTGGAGCTGGGCTCAAGCCACTGTTATACCAGCAGATTTCAAATAATCATTCCCACAAACTTCTGTGGTGATATTTCTAAACAATACCAGGGAACATTCCATCATAAATTGTGCTGTGTTCCAGTTTCCACATTATAGCTATGATGTAACTCAGTAACACTTTGTCCCATCAAGCCCAACAACAATAGATTTAATCAGAACATTTGTCTCAGAGAGACAATGGGGAATTCTGATTAATCTGGCACCAAACTCTGGCAGTTGCCTATGAGGGATTTTTTTTTTTTTTTTTTTTTTTAATGCCTGCCCTTGGCGGCTCTTCAGTATGCAATATGCCAAGCCCGCGGGCTGCCAGAACTGCAAAAATGTCCCATGCCATTTGACATGCAAAGAACATACTTAATTTCAGAAATGTAACATTTCTGCAGAAGCGCAAGGAGGAAGACTCTGTTCCCCAGACCTCCCATCAACCAACCACTTGATCATCGAGGACATCAGACTGCAGTCAGCCATGGAGGTTGGTCCTCCAAGTCCTTGTTGGTGGAAGCTGTACTGCAATGGTCAAAAGAGGCAAATGGGCAATGTTCTCATTGCACCACTGCTCTGCCATGGGTTGCTTGCTTGTTTTTGCGCCTCTGCTACCTTTCAAGCATCTCAGACTGCAAAAAAAAAAAATCTGTTGTAGAGCAGAGAGGCCCCTTCAAACAGAGTAGGTGGGGATGAGATTCCAAGTCAGAAACCAAAGCGTAGGCTTCCTTGAGCACTGTGATTGACAGATGTCACAGCATCATCAGTGGTACAGGAGCATAAGCTACAGCCTGGGACAGTTGGTGCATTGCAGACAGGGGCAAGACCTGATTCTGCTTCCCCACACATTTCTGCAAGGATTGGGGTTGTGGTAGGATAGTGTAGCTAAGATGACAAGCAGGCCTAACAACTTACATGGCTCTTGATAATGCTCACAGTAAAGTCAGCCTGCCACATCCAAGCAGTAAGTGGCACCAAAAAGCCCCCTCAGGCCTGTAATGTGGGAGAATGTATTTTTCAGTATGGGCTTTGCAGGGTCTTTCTAAGGGTTCTCTGCACAGGAACACCTGGGGGATATCCTGCATTGCCCAGCTTCTGCAGCCCTCACTGCTCACAGCAGTGCCCCAAAATAGTCCCAAACAGCTTCTTTTCTGGCTCCCAGGCAGTGAGCCTCCCCATATTGCCCATGTGCCCTGCACACAGCACTTGCCACGGGTCCTGCTTGCTTTCAACCTGTTCACCACTGCCTACTTCCCCAGCACTCCAGTCCCATGGATGCTTTTCTGTAAAGGGACAGAATATGCTGAGGCCAAGGCTCAGGCATGTCCTTACTCTAAGCAGTAATACTTAGAAACTCTTATTAAATTTTCAAATCTATCTCAAACCAGCCCTTAGCATCTGCAATCTGAGAAAATTTGGCATGGGGGAAGAAAAAATAAAATCAATGAATAAGAGAAGAAATGTGGTAACAGAAGCCTGCGACAAGGACCCAAAGCAACTATCAACCTCCAGCTCTTGGGTCCATCCCCTAGGCCCTTCTTCCTCCTGCTGCATCTTTGCCGTCACTGGTTTCACTGCAGTAGCACAAAGGAAAGGGCCAGTTCTGCTATAGTAGATCTGGGTCCAGACAAACAAAGGAGGCTTCCTGCAAACCACAAACAAGGAACTATAAATAAAACACATTAGCATGGCCCATGCTGAGAATCCTTCTTTTTCACCAAAAATATCAACATGGCTTTTCTAATATTTGAGACCAGAAAAAATTCCAGGTTGCCTTGCTTTCACCAGCACCCTCTTTTAGTCTCAACCTTTCATCTGCATTTATGCTCAGTGCAAGGGATACTTCAGCAGTTATAAAAGCTTTTCTGTGGGTCAATGCTGATGTTGAAGAAGCTTTCTCTGGTTGGATCTAGTCAGCCAGAGAAGGAGCTTGAGGGTTGTTACAAGCATATTACTCATTTTGGCCAGCCCCCACCTCCCATTCATTTCAATAAAATATGTTTATTTTGTTATAAATCTTGATTTGATTTTTGGGAAGTAAAATGCCTACCCCTGCCAAGAAGAAATGGTACATTCTACATGTCACCACTATGTCGTTGTCATCTTCTTAAAAGCTAGATGTTGTGAAATAAAGAGATCAACTTATATTAAGGCCAGATTTTTATCAGGTCAGGACTTGTAAAGAAAGGAATCTGTGTATGGAAAAAGATATTAAAAAAATGACTTAGAGTTGCTATAAAAATTGTCACTGCTCAGAGCATGTAAACAATCATCTTGTTTACTATACTATTTATCCACTAACTCCTAGCATTCTCCTGAAAATTATATTATTGTCTCACCCACCACTGAAATACCATCTTGTCACAGGATATATTTCAATAGCTGTCAAACCATACAGGAGTATCACCAGTAAACAGCCAGGAATGGAAAGTGAAACATGCCTTCTCTTGAGCTATCTTAAAGGGCCTTAAGATACCAGGTAGAAACCTCTCTGGTTTCTTAGGAGCCTGGTGAATTACAGGAATGATATTCCTGCCTTGGAGATATACAAGCATTCCCAGGCCTTAGCTTTTAGAGCACTGTGATAATTAGAGTTTTTCCTCCAACTTTGGGAGGCTGGAGAATCCTAGAGATTCCCAAGTAAAAAAAACAACCAAACAAAAAAACCTCATCCCCACAGTTGCAGAGAGAAGTTTGAAAAGCAGATAGAAAAGACCCAGCTGTACAAACATCTTCTAAAATCTCATTCGTTAAAAGCCCTTCAGAAGCTGGCAATCGTGCATATACACCATAGTCTTGTTCTCTCCTCCACCTGATCAATAGACCAGTTCGTATGCATTTACATTCCTCCCTGGCATTACCAGCATTCCTATTTCATGGCATTTCAAGGCAGCTATAAAGTCACATTTAAACTCTCTGGTACCACTAATGAGGATATCTTAATACCAGCTGTTCAGTTACTGAGTATATTCATTAGTGACAGTTTCAAACTGCAAGGGGTGCACCTAGATTTCTAATGTCCCAGCTCTGGGGTTGTTCAGTATGTAGATCATGGCTCTACCTCTTCTAGTGAGCAAAGACCTACAGAATTAACATTCAAGTCACAGCCAACCTTTCATGCTGGGGCTTTTTCCACTTACAATTTTAGTTCAGGCCTGAGCATATTTTTTTCATGCACTTAAGCGAGGCATATTTACTACAAGTGAACCATGCAGTGAAGAAGATGCCAGCAGCTGTAAGGAACCACCTTCTTCCCAGGGGACAGAGCAGAGATCTGGAAAGAGAAACAAGCTGGCATGGCCTTAAAAAAAAAAAAAAAAAAAAAAGTCAGCCCCATCAACCAGTCAGGGAGGCTCTGTAGGTGTTCCTCTAAATAGAGACACTGCTCCCAGAAACCATTCACATGGGCAGCCATACCAACAGTTACCCAGTGCTCAGAGGCTTGCAAACAGCCATCAGCCAAAAATAAACAGGGCCCAAAACCAGTGATCCCCCTTTTAGTTCATCATCCCCAAGTGTTATTTATTTACCATTCACCCTCTTTAAATTAAGGAAAAAAAAGATATTTGAAGTTCTACCTCCAGATTTCTCCTTTCCATATGTATTTCTTTTTGAGTAGGTTTAATTATTTCCAGACCTTACAGTAAAAAGAGGAATGCCGAAAGAAACTTAAAATGTACAAATAAAACATTTTTTTAACATGATGAATAATCCATTACAATTATTTATGTCTTTGGATTGAGTCAAAGTAAAAGAAACAAGTATGTCACAAATGACATCTTGATATATTTTGGTATACTGCTGAACTGCGTCAATGAAATGGCTTTTAAACTTGTTTGGTTTAGGCTCCTGAGAAATCTTATCAGGATTATTGCTGAACACAAGCCAAAGTTCATATTGTTTGCCTTTTTAAGAAATGTAAATCGAATAACCCAAAACACTTTTTGCATTTCCCTTGAAGATAATTAAAAGAATGGTATTTCTGAGTAATTGGCAGTGGTTGTGGTGGTCTACGGACACTGGCAAGGCAATATCTGTAGGGAAAAGATAGTAGCCCTGCAGATGGGGTTTTCTGGTGCCTTAAAGCTTGTCTACTTTTTCCAACTATAATGGTCAGTCTATGAAAAGATGTCGCCTCTACCCGCAAATCTTGCCCTGATTAAGGCTTCAGGGAACCCAGCTGCTTTCAGCCAAGTGGGATATAAATGAAATTCAACTGATTACCTACTATATGTACATTGAGGTACATGGTATAGCAGTAATCACAGCATACATAAACGCCTTTACATATGTGATGCAGAAGAGTATCACACTTCACAGCATCTGCCTGCATCCCTTTCATAGCCAGAAGTCACTGAATTACTTATCTTGATTTCATCTTTGAGTTTGCTGTCATAAGACAGCTCAACCCACTCTTCATTTTCCTTTACTGAAAAGCTTGATGCTAAAGCATCCACTTCTAGTGAAAATTCATTCCTAATCAATTTTTATTTTTTACTCCTCCAGGAAAATATTCTTTGCATTCCGCAAGCAATACTCTCATGCTAGCAAGAAAATCAAGGTAAACCTTTCAGCTCTGAGAAGCAATTTTCCAAAGCTGGAGTGATTAGCATTTTCCTTTTCTCCATCACCTCTGGAGAAAAAAAAAAAAAATTTTTTTTTTAATCATTGCGCTTATTTAGAATGTTACAAGGATGAGCTTTCTGCCCCTGCAATCAGCACTGGGGCTAAAAAAGACTTGTGAGTAGGCTAAAGCAAGCTCATCTTGCCATTCATTCGTCAGAAATGATCAGCACACTGAGGACTAGAATCACTAAGAAAAACTTGCACCACATTGAGTTTGAAGTAACGAGACAAGTCTGTCCTCCCACACAATGACCGACTCTCCTCTGAAGGAGGCAGCAGGACGGTGACTTCCCATTTTGCTGCACAAAACGGAGAGCAAGCGGGAATGCAACAGTCAGGATTTAATAAAACTGACCATCTGTGCTGCCTTGCAGAATGACAGACACTCTGGGTTTGTTTTTTTTCCAGTCAATGCCTCCCAAAAAATACTGCAGTGCAAGGATTTGGTCTATGCACCAATTCTTTCATTTCTGCCAAGTCATCGTGACTCCCAGTCTGTACTTAGGCTGTGTTTAATCCCATGTAAAAGTAGTTTTGCCGCAGGGGGGGTTACCTGCGATAATTAACAAAAGCATGCATTGAGTGTCGTCTGTGGTTGTGCTGTCTTGCTAGAACTTCATGCAGTCATAATTCATCTTTAAAGAGCTGTTCTGATTCAAATCTGATGTAAGAAGCCACACATAAGAAATTAAGCAAAAGTAGTGGGTCTGGCATTTGTGTCATTGCAGGTAAGCAATCTTGGGAATGTTCTATGCACTCCATGAACTTTACTGAAATGACACATCTTGAATTCTTGAACACATTGTTTTTGGTCAAAAGAAAAACCCACATCAAGCTGTTTTGCAGCTTTATTCTTAAGAACCAGTGACACACTGTCTGTTGTTGCAGAAAAAAAAAAAAAAAAAAAGAAGAGAGCCCTTTGTGTGAGATTTCCTGGTTTGAGCAATCCTAAAGCTTTACATGGTATGACGTTTCGAGGGATCTCAAAGTCATCGAGAGACACTGAGGGTTTTGGCTGTTTTTCAGTTTTCTCTCAAGGGAAAAGAAAAAGGGAGAATAGACTTGTTTGTCTTTTAAGCACTTGTACTTAGGGGAAACCAGAAAACGGAGGGCTCCACATGGGTGATCAGATAGTTCATGGTTCATAGCAAGTAACAACTCCACTCACATTGCTACTTAAAGCAAATGCAAGACCTAGGGAGCTGAGGCTGTACTATCTACTTCTTTGTGGTGCTCTGTACCTGTAGCAGGAAGCCCTCAAGCAGGTCTGGATCTGTGCTACTGTCTGCTTCCTCAATCGACTTCTATTCTGTTTCTCTGTGGGTTTGTGTTTTATTAACGCCACCCTTACTAGTTAACTGCTTCATCCCTAGCTGAGGGCCAGAATCAGATCCACAAGCACAACTTCCAGATCCTCTACTCTAATTCTATGTACAAGACCAAGCACATAGAGTTAGGGTTCCAGAGGGAACAGCAGACAACAAGGGAAGTTGTGGCTTCTTGCTCCTTGGGCCACCAATGCCTGCAACAGCACAAGGATCAGCAGAGAGAATCACCTGCACCCAGTGACTCTACCACTTGGGACATCAGGCAGCTCCATCCTGGAGTCCTCGCGACACAGACACCCTCAGCACAGCCTGCCCCATCTCCATCTCCAGGACCTCCCTGCCCTGCAGGTGGCAGTTCCTGAGATGGGGAGTAGGCACATAGGCAGCCTTGGCCTCTGCAGGGCTGCACCAAGCCATACGCCCCTGCCATGCCTGGGGATGAGCCTCAGACACCTCTGATGGAGTTTTGGGGAATGAGCTTTTCCAGCCCAGGTTGTTCATTGGCATCATGAACAGAAACAGAGGACAAGCAGGAAGCCAGCTAGCACCACTCCTCCTAGCAGCACCATGCTCAGCTCTGTCACTGCAAAACACGATGCTACACCAGTGGGGTTGCCTGAGGTGAAAATGAGCTAAGAGGATACATCCTGGTCTCATGTGTATTTTGTTGCACAGCAGAGCATGCACCAACTTTGCTTCTTTAAGTTACTGAGATGCCACTTTTAGCAAGATCACATAGCACAGGGTGCTCTCATCGCAGATGGGAGCACTAATGCTGCTGTCCGCATTCAGCAAGCTCCAACTCCCTTATGAAATGAAGAATAAAGAATCTCATTCAGGATATGTTAAAACTTCAGATCTAACCTTAAGATTGTCTTCAAAATGGTTTTAAAGACTTTCAAGATCAGTTTCTCTGTTCTGAGATTGGAAGAATGAGGATGGAACAACTTGTGAATAAGTTAGCCGTTTTTAAAGACATGGTGGGAAAACAAGAAGTTTCTACTTAAAAACATCATTACTCACAGAGATTTGGGTAGTCATTTCTTCACTCTTATTTTTTCCAAGAGAAATTCATTACAGTGACTTCTGAAATGCCATAGGGTGCAGATATTTGGTAAGTGGGAGGAAGAAAAAGAAGAAATTCATAAATGAGTAGCTAGGGCAAAAGGTTTTCAGATAGCTTCCTACACTAGCAAGCTCTAATTGCATCACACCATGGCCTATAATAGCAGGGTACAAGACCCAATACCCTAGGAGATCCCTACTTTCCAAACAGCATGTTGAACTGATCCACCACTTTTCAGTTAATGGTCCCAACGTGCCTTAAAAAGTAGGAAGCAAAATAGATATTCTCTACCCCTGTTTTCAGCAGTGGCAGAACAACTCAATTTATACATTGAACTTCATGACCTATAGAGACAGATCTGGACTCCGCTGCATCACTTGCTGCACAGCAAGGACAGGTCTCTGCAGCACACTGTTCAGGCACACAAACCAGCTCATGAAGACTGGCTGCTATCAGCACCTGTACGGCCAGGCTGCAGTTCCCACCTGCCCACCTTTATATCTGTGCTGCACATTTGCAATAGCTCATTGAACCCAGGCAAATGCATCCATACAGTTTTACATCTCCGAGTCCAAAGTTTCATGAGAGGAAGTCTTCAGTTGCCGTGCTGGCTTCAGGCATTTATGGTGTGCCCCTCCTATTCTTTGCAGCATCTTTTGCTCTCCTGCTGCAGTTTGCCACTCACTCAGTTGCACATTAAGCTGATCTGACCCTGCTTAAAATATAAAAAGACACTTGGAAGTGATCAGTTCACCTATCCCTTTCACAGGGCAGCCTCATCACCAGCTGTGCAAGGGGTACCCTGGGTGATGAGCAGAGATGGTGGAGGACTGAGAGGGGAGCCTCAACCTTGTTGTTGCAAAGCAGTAGGAACGGCATGCACCTAAATCACCATGGGGGTCACTGCTGATACATGGAGACCTGGCCCTCATTCCATCTCCACCAGAAAACAAACAACTCCCTAGTGCGTAGCACAGTTTTATTGCTGACCTGTCTCTATTGTCTTCAGGAGGACAAGTTGCATGTTTTTCCACTCAATTACTGCTGTGCTTGAGCTTGCATTTTTCCCTCAGTAGCCTTCAGCCTACCGCCTTGGACCAATATAACCATTTATATAGCTCTGGGGTGAATCAGATCAGGAAGTTCTTCCAAGTCAAAAGCAGTCATTTATTTCTAACCTAGAACAATCACTCTCCATGTGCTGGCATGTGGCAGGGGGCAGTATGCTACAGCCCAGACAGGAGCCCAACTGAGGGGCCAGGAATACCTTTGGTCGATGCTGCAGCCAAACATCTGCTATTGCAAGATCCCATCCACAGATGACCCACAGACATCTCATTCTGAGACAACTTTCTCTGTTATTACCTGAAAGTGTGTAGTGAGGCATTGTATCAGCAGCAAATGGTGGACAGTGCAAAAGCTTGGTCATTAATATTCAAATCAATCACTTGGGACCATCTGGCCGGATCACACCAGACTGTGTGATGCTTCCACATGCGCAAGACCAGGGAGGAGCAAGGGTTTCCCTTGATTTGCTAAGCAGTGAAGAGGAGGCCTGTCATAATATTTACATCACGGTTTTACCTTGTTCACAAGCTCACAACGATCTCAAAGGACCTGGGAGGCACAGGCTGGCAATGTCACCAGCAGGTGCTCTCTTTGCCCATGACTCCTGACAAGATGAAATATTGCTCCTGCCTGCAAAGGGCAGGGAGTCCCTCCTCTGAGCCCTAAATCACTGGTGACAGTGGGAACTCACGCAGCCATGGCTCCCGGTCCTTTGTCTTGGGGCTCTCGTTTGCTATGTTTTCCCATGTGGAGGGCCCATTCTGTATGGTGTGATGCACTGGAACTGCTTGGTGCTCATCCAGCATTTGTAGGGCTTTTCTTATGGGGCACTAACCTGAATGCATGCCTGTCATCCAAGCGCACTCTCCCTGCCACACTTTATCTCCTCAGTCAGTAATTGCACCAAAGGAGGCTCTCAGATAGAGATCAATAGTAACACTTTCTCCCTCCCTTGTCATTGTTCTTCCGTGATTCAAACAGCTTCATATGACAGGTCTGAAAAACTGCCAGTGCTCATAAAGTGTGGGAATGGAAAGTTTCTGAATACTGGCAAGTGCTTATCAACCCGTGCATTGTACTATCAGCAACCAAGTGGCAATAGAGCTGTGCCAAATTATGTGGAAAAGGAGTGCATACAAAGAAAGATCAATAGATTTAAAGGCAGAATTGCTATGAGCCTGAATACTCCTGAATAATTCCACTCACTATTTGCTGCAGCAGGAGGAGTTGCTATTTGGTAGCATCTCTAAGTATTCTTCTAATGACCCTTAAGGAAGGTGACAGAAACATTCAAGTTTTCCTGCTACAGGAAAACATATACCTCATCTATTTTTGCAGCTTTTAAGCAAATTCAATCAATAGCTCAGTTACAGTTACTTGGGGAAATATTTTATTAACATATAAGCCTTTTGTATTTGCTCCAGAACACCAGAGATCTCAGGAAAACCCTTAAAGAGAGATGTCACCAGGTATAAAATGCTACATGATGCCACAGGAAGAGTCCTTTCTCAAGAACCTATACCAAGTATGTTGTTCTGTGTAGCAGGATGCACTCCCTGACCAGTTCTATAATAAATAGTATTATTTCCCTCAAACACTGAGGAATGGTACCTTGCACGTCTTTTCCCTAGGGTAAGGGAGCTCAGCCACGCTTTACTTTTACCATGGCTTCTGCCACCAAAAAGCTATTTTTGACACTACAGAATTTCCATGGGAGAGTTTCCGGGGACAGGAAGAAGTCTTCTCCATCCCCTCCAGAATCTTTTGCAAGATCTAGAGTATCTTCTCTAAGCAGGGCTGCCTCTCACACACTGAGAAAACCCAACCTTGGTGACATGCTATATTCCCCACCAGACACAACACCATCTCTCATTCCAGCCTCTCCTAACACATCTGGGATATGCACCCAGCCCTTCTACACAGGTCCCCTCAAAAATGCCATTTCCTGCCCTAAACTTCCTCACAATGTTCTTGTTCTTTTCTAGTGTGTTGCCATTCTCCAGGCCCTTGATAACTTCAACATATGTACTAAAGCATCCCATTAAACAAAAAAAACAACAAAAAAAGCCACCACACACAGACTAGTTCATAAGAGCTGGGCTTAAACCTAACCGTAGCTAAATTAACGTTAGTCCTACAGAGGATGGTGGAATCTGTTGTGTTTTTTAAACCAAAATCCTTTGGTAACTCATTTCAGGAGACACATTTCTGCAGAATTTACTCCAGTTCATCTTCTGTGGTTCATTGCTGGCAGCCTTCACCAGCAGGCAGAGGAGAGCATCATCTGCAGGACAGAAACCGGAGAGAATGTGCAGGCTCTCTGCATGGTCCAGAGGAGAGGCTGGTGGCTCAGAAAGGGACGCCCACTTGCTTCCCCTGAGACGCAGCCTACCCGAGGCACCAGAGCTGAAGCTAGGGCATGCAGGACTTGGAGATCCATGATCAAATTTACCCCTCTGAGAGGTCAAGGACCTCCTCTGCCTTTCTCCAGAGGGTGCCCCAGGCACCAACTACCCAGGAGAGGGGAAAGAGGCGCTGCATGGTCTGTGCGGTCTGCCCAGGCTCGGCTCCCAGGTCTCAACAGGGCTCCCATGTGGGCTGGATCTGTCAGCTGCAGGCAGCAGCTGAGTGTGGGATATTGGACTCACAGCTTTGGATTTATGTGCTTGCATTACGTGAAATCCTGTTACGTAAATCCCCACTAAGTAGGAGACCATCAGATTAGAGGGGGGCCCTAGCCTATGCTTCTGTTATCAGTATACCACAAGAGAAAACTGTAGTCTTACACCATTGCTCAGCAGACTGATGTGTGTCTGCTGCAGCCTTCATAGTTTAAGAACATAGGTCATTTGTTAATCTATTTGCCAGCTACCAAGGTAAAAATCATGTTGCGTGGAATTAACTCTGGGGCTTGCTTCTTTGCCTGCTCCCTTTGCCACCAGAGGGGCAAGTCTGCTAAAGACAAGCCTCCTGGCTGTCTGCACAGGAACATCTTTTAAGATGCAAGCAAATCCAATCCCAAAAAACAAATCCAATCCAAGTGGAGACTCACTTCGTGCCTAGCTCTGCCTGCACATATTAGAAAGTGTCTGGGCAGAGGGATTCCACTAGCAAGGTAACCTGTGCAGACAGTTATCTATGGACAGACAGTCCTGTTGTATCTTGTCTGAGCCGGTCAGGCTTGCTGCACACTCCAGCTACAGACAGGAGACATTCAGATTTTCCCAGTGTAACACATCCTTCCACAGGCCTTGGGAAGGCCCCTGCCCAATGCCAGGCATGGCTACAGTGAAGTGCAGGTTATGCATGGGCAGCCCTGCATGCTCATCTCATTCATCCTGAATATCGTGGAAGACTTGATCTAAGACTGGGCCCAGCAGAAGTCCCCTCTACTTAAGCCATAACTGTAGGCATCAGCTGCCATTGTGCACTTGAAGCAAGGGGAGTCAAGACTTAGGACTACTACCATGGAAATCAGAAATCGTTCTTTGGGATTTTGTTTGCCCTGCTGTGATCGAGGGGTAGAGCATTTCTCAGCCTTCCTGGGTCCAGAAAGAGTCTAGAAGGTGGGGAGAGATCACACAGTGGTCCCTCACTAAAGCAGCTAATAAGCTATTTAGCTATGGAGGACATGTGGAGAGACAAGGGACAAGGGCTAGACAAACCAGTTAGTCCAAAGTCCAAGAAGTAAAATGAGTGATGCTTGTTTTTTGTACTCTTCCTTTGCTGAAGGCACAAGGGACATCACACTCAACCTGTCCAAAAACGCATCCTTTGTAGGCCAGAACTTGCTACATTCACAACTACGTGCCCAGAGGTGCTTCAGCCAAACCACTAGGTCAGGTGCATTTGAGTATGCAAACTGAGTCTTCTTAAAAGCAGTGAGAACAAGATGTACAGGCTAAATAACTTAATAAGCAAAAATGTACCTTAGGCGGTCAATGTTCTACTCTGCTCTGCTGCCCTTCATTTACTGAGGTGAACAATGAATTAAGTTATGCTTTGCCAAGAAAAAACAAATCTGTGTAATTGTTGTGTCAGAACATCCCATTTTGGAAATGAGGCAGGAGTATTTCTGGATAGCAAAATCTAAATTTACCATTGGTTTAGTGACACAATTTGAAGTGATACTTTCACCCTAAATATAGATTACAAAAAAAGAAAAAAAGAAAGAAAAAAGAAAAAAGCAAAGACAGAAAGAAGACTGTCTCGAAATGAGAAGCTAGCAGACACATGAACTGTTTGAAGGAAGCTTAAGCTAAAATGATATTCCACAAAAGTACTTACTACTGAAGTAGTGAAGTTGACGCAAGGAAAAAAAAATATATATATATATATATATATATATATATAGCTATATGTAGCTATTCAATGCTAAATTATGTATGTGTTTTGAAAAATGTTTTCTACTCAGCCCTAAAACAAACAAACAAAAACAAATACAAACAAGCTGGCATTTTTTTTCATAGCCATGGACCAGAAGCTCAGTGTGTTAGCGCTGGACTAACATAGAACAAAAATATAGCTCCCCACCTACAAGAGTTCAGAGTCTAGGTACCTAAGGGGAATTTATCTCCTTAAACACAGCTGCTCAGGTTTATTCCTGTGTGCAGGAAATTGGTGGGAATGGTGACTAGAAACAAAGAAGGACTAGTTAGGCTGTCTAAACAACAGGAGATGCAAGAAGGACAGACGGATGGATGGACACACACATCACTGAAGGGTTTAAATCTGCATCAAGTTTTACCACAACAGACCATGGCATCAGCCATGCGCTGGCATCAGCCTCAGTGTCAGCGGGGACTGCTCACACTAGCAAAGGTGCAAACGGACTGTTTCACTGTTTCACTGTACAGTCAGAGATGTCAAGGTAAGATCTAACATAGGGGGAAAAAGTAACTGTTTTTATTATTATTATTGGATGTTCAACTCTATTTTGCCATTCTTCCTGTTTTAGGTCCTTTAAATCTCAAAGCCTTCCTAGGGACTGCCCCATACCCAGCACGAGCGTGTTGCACTTGGGGCTGGGCTCCTCAGGGTGGAGACCATTGTCACAACTCAGCTGAAAAAAGGAGCTGCTGAAACACCTGTTAGAACTGCCCTCTCTGAAAGAAAGCAAGAAAAATCATGCTTTCCAGGGAGCAAGGGACTCCTGACAGGCTGTAATGCTTCTTGTGCTAACAGCACATGAGCCAAATTCAGCCTGTCATGCTTTTCCATTCAAATTAAAAAGTGTTGACTAGAAGGAGACTTGCATCCTCAGCGACTTCAGGCCTGTGACCTACAGGTAAACATCTCAGACATTCATTGACTCGGCTGCCATTTCTCCTCTCGGCTGTGTAATCTTTTACCACACACAAGAAAAGCTGAGTCAATGCACCTCCTCACAGCTAGGTTACATGGAGCACCAGAGCAAGAAAGCAAAGCTGGGAATTTGCAGTGCACACCTAATTGCACAAGACCCTGGTTTAAACACTTAAGGCACTCAACACAAGTAGCCTATGTCACTCAAAAGGTGGCATATGCTATCTTGTGCCAAGGCACACGTAGGGCAGGAGGATGTTTGTACGGAGAGTATGGAGTAGCTCTTCCATTGCTATTTCACCCCATCTTAAAGCCCACTAGCCTCCTTGCCTTGACAATCCCATCTGTCGCTGTGAAGCAATACTATTAGCGAGTAAAACCGTAGATTTTCATTTGCAATTAACATGTTCAGCTCCACTGGGACAAGTTATAAGATTAGTTGGCAACCATATCTCTATAAGAGCTGCCAGATTTTGTAGAAAATGGTTGCCAAGTTATGTTCTTTCTATTTGCTGGGAAAAATTAAGTAAACAAATATACTTCAATTTATTTTTTAATAGCCATTCTTAAGGGATGAACTGAGATAATTATGGCTTGGCGTGCCTGTGTTATTTTACTTTTCTCCCACCCAACACTGGAAAGACAAAAGCTTTTCTTAGTGAGTATATTCATAGATTATCTGAGGCAAGAATGGGGTATTACAATCCTCTGGTTAGATTTCCTGGCTAACGTAGGCCATAGGTTCCTGCTTGCTGACTCCTGCATAATGCTGAGCAGCTTGCTCTGGTTTTGAGCAGGGTCTTGGCCACATGACCTTCAGAGATCCCTTCCAGCCTAAATTATTTTAAGATTCTATGGCTTTATAGCCTTCATCACAGGTTGACATAAGTCATACATACTGGCAAGACAGTGAAACTTGATATGAAGATTGGGAGCAAGAAAGCATCCATACTGCTAGTCTTCAACAATAATAATCTCATTAAGTGCAAAATCACCAGCCTACAATTAGCTTAATTTCACCCTCCAGCAGCTCCCACCATACCAAGTACTACATGACCAGCACTGGGCTGGTAATATGTCAAAAATTCATCCATGAGTCACACCAGGAGGGGCTGGTACAGCACAGAGAAGCAGCCAGTGCTGTTGGCTACTCCTACACTTCAGCTTTATGGTTTGGTGGTCTGAAAGCTACTTGCCTGTGTGCCTATTTTTATCCCCTTGACAACTTGGAGGAGACACATTTTGTTCTGAAATTTTCAGGAGCTGTCATCATTTACATGACTGGTTAGGCAGAATTTCAGGTCACTCAGACCCTGAAGGGACAAGGAAGAGAAAGTAGGATGTAACTCACTAGAAAAAAAAGCTGTCAGGACTGCTAGAAGTTCCCCTCACAGGACTGCTCTAAACAATGCCATTAAGCTTCTTTACTAATAAGGAAATAGCACCCATTGCTATAATGTTAATACATCATAGCACTGCTGGCACAGACATGCCACTGCCAGCAGGGAAATGAGAGGCTATAGAAGGACAGAGAGGTGAAAAAAATATTTTTAAGGGGGAAGGGGAAAACAACAGGGATTTTCACACTGTGAAACCTAGTGCACCTGGGACAGACCATTAAAGAGCACAGTAGCCCAGCCCCAAGTGCAGTGCAGCCTAGCAGTTAAGGTCACACAAGCACTGCCTTTTGGGCTACTCACCTGGGACCAGCCCCCTCCTCTGACCCCAGCACTGCCTCTCCTACAGCTGCCAGGAAAGCAGGAGAGGCTGGATTTATGGGATCCACACACCTCCCCTTCCCCACAGGCTCTTCCCTGGAAATAAGGGAAATACCAGGTCATCCCACCTCCCCATCCGGAGCAGGGGGAGCGTCTCAGCAGTAGTGAGGCCGACCCCATTACAGACCAGTCTAGGAAATTAAAGCTTCCCAGGAACACCTGCCTGCTTGTTTGCTTGTCCCAGAAATATTCTTCCAGCTTCAGTGGAAAGGGGAATTCCAGCCCTGGCTTCCTTTCAAAGACCTTCCCCCGTCAAATCAAATGCGTAAGGAAAGAACTTTCATTTCCAATTAGGGCCACAATTTTCTTCCCCAAGACATGCTGGTAACGGGCTTCCTTCAACCTCGTTGTACCTGGGCCCCTTGCTGACAGTGCCAAGGCAAAGCAGCTGAGGCCAGGCCCTGTCGATGCTAGCCAGAGCATGTATATTCAGGTGAATTATTCACTGAGTGATGCACATGATGTTTAAGCTCTTACCATTCGTCCTGTGCTTAATGGGTGCGAAGTAAGATTTCATTTCTTTTTTTAATGTGCACTTTATATTTATTATCTCTTATTTGACATCTGAACTCAGCTCCATACATATCCCTGTATTTATTCAACCAGGATTGCTGGCAGTCAGTCAGGATTTTATCAGGAGTCTGATGGTTTTGGGTGTTCCTAGTCCTGCAACGCTGTGACGTCACAAAGATTTCATTTTAAAAGGAAGTTTAAATTTCTACTCTCTTGAATTCAGAGAAGAGCTTGAAAATGTGAGTCAGCTGGACCTTAAAGCCTCCAATATTAACACTCACTTTTCATAATTCTGAAGTAAGGCCTGACTAAGAAAACTTTTGACAGAAAAATTTCCACCAGCCCTACAGTCCCATCACGGAGGAACTGACGTTCAAAGCCTCTAAGCAAGCCCCATCTCCCCCCATCCTCCCACCCACTGTACTTTGTCCTCTCCCCTCCATTTCCCAGTGAAAAGGAAAAGATAAAAAGCAAGGGAAAAAAAAAAACAAAAGAATGAAAAAAAGAGAAAGGGGACAAGAAGAAAAGTGGAGAGAGAAGAGAGCAGAAATCAGGGAGGGAGGGGAAGAAAAAGGGACGTTTAAGGAGAAAGGAAAGAGTAAAATAGAGCCAGCTCTCTCTTGCTCAGTACCCATTCTGGATGGGTACCCCTGAAGGCCTTCCCGCATGCTGGATGCCTGGAGGGTCCCCGGGGCCCTGTCAGACCCTTCCCCACCCTCCACAGACACCAAGCCCCAGCAAACAGGCACATCTCTGGCCCAGGTTCTCCGTTTGGGTTCCTGATTCTGCTCTTTGCACCAGCTGGGGCTCAGAGGTTTTGCACTGAACCATAATTTTTAAGGACTTCCTCCCCAAGATAGACAGAGATACCGTGGGTGTATGCAGGAGAGAGGTGATGGACTAGCACAGTTTGGTCATGCTCAGGGGAGAAGAAATTCTGTTTCATTGTTTTAAAGTGGAAGTCTCCAAGAATTAAAAGGATAATTTTTGAGAGTGCTTTGCTTATGAAGCTGCTCAATATGTGACCATAATCATCAACACAACTAGATGGAAAATTCAGCTGTTCTATGCAGAATTGGAAAGTGGGGGGGAAAAAAAAAAGAGGACAAAACTGCCCCACTTGCGTGGGAATCAGAAGGATCCTAGTCCTTGTGTGGACGCATGTTCCAGCTTGGCCGATTTACACGGAATCACAGTGATTCCTCCTCCCTTCAGCTCTACATGGCAATGAGCTGCCAACCCACTGCCAAGACTGCCACACTTTACATCCAGCTTTTGGAGCACTCGCCAAATAGCTCTGTTTTATATTCCGTACAAAGGGCATCACACTACCTCAGAAATAATATGAGAGGGTGAATTCTTTTTTCTCACAGGTTGTTTAGTAAACCATTTGCTGCAAGTCAGTTGAGTTTCGATGTGAGTCAACAGCATGTTGCCACTACAACCTCATGGTATTAAAAGTGATTCATACTGGATTTCAAGTGAAAGCTAAGTTGCTTTCTTGCTTTTAGTCACCGTCATCTAATGGCAGGTTTGTCTGAATTTTCCTTTGTGGGTGGGATGGAGACAATTTCTTTAGCTGGGATCCAGCTCTGCTGGATCCAGCACTGCTGCAGAAGCCTGATGGGCATTCACCCTCATGTGAACTCTCCATCATAAATGGTCTTTAAAGTCAGGTGAGACAATGAGCTCTCAGGAATGACATGGGTGCAGTTGATAGACAACCCCCTGATTATTTTGGGAAGTATCGGCTACCATCATAAAGCAGAACAGCTACTCAGTTGTGAGTTCATGTGAGTGAAGACGTCCTTATACCAGCAGTTAGCTTAACCCACTCCTCAAGCAAACCTGGAATAGCTCAAGTGGTTATTAGTTATTTTAAAAAAGATGGGGGTAAAGAAGCAGCATCCAAACCAGTCTGCAGGCTGATATGTAAACTACCTGGCAGTGAAGCAAATTTTCTGATGGCAAACTAGAAACAATAGACCTGTGATGGATTTTAACCATTCAGTACATAACCTATTTTAAATATATATGGCTGCTAGTCCTTTAAAGGTGCCCAAAGATGAGACTCTGGGAGATAATCACACCACTTGACTTCAGCTGATCACTTAAGCCAGGGACTGGTACCCCTAAATGCCATGTATCATCCATGGAGAGACACAATGTCCTCCAGAAACCAGTAAGAACAGCCTAACTGGGAGGCTCCAGTTCACCTGGGGAGTTGCCTGTCATCTGCCTCTGTCCTAGCATCTAAGCGAAGCAGTGAAGGTCAGGAGTGCAAAAACCCTCTTCGCCTCCTTCCTTGCAAAATGTGTGGGCTCATTTCATTTGTTTACACGATACAGTGAGATGCCTCCCTGGACACACTGCTGGTAAGGTTGTGTTTTCTGAACCAGCTGCCTCGGGAGGTTAACAAGTGACATGGTGTCTAAGTGTCTAAGTGACATGGCTGTGTTTGTATTTGTTTGTATTTGAGGGGGGCAACATGCACCCCTCTTCTGCAAACACTGGTGGCCTGTTTCAGAGGCATCAAGGTGAATTTTTCCAGCGCTTCCCAACAAGTTTTGGCAGAACCAGAACAGAGCCAAAGTTTTTTGAAAAAGCAGAGCAGAAAGTCTCTCTTTTCTTTTTTTCGTTAACTACTTAAACAATCACCAAATTTATCCGCATGTTCTCTCCTGAACAGTATTTCTTCCAGGCCACACATGTGAGAGTAAGCAAATACAGCTACCTCAAGAAACAAAAGTTGTGACCACATAGGCACTGCCATGAAATGAGGTGAATCTGCTGTAAACAGGAAACTGTGGGCGGTTCTGGAATAATTTACCCTGGGACAATGTTCTTTGTCCGCGGGACAGCTGTGCCTAAGCACGCATTTGGCTTAATGTACGTAGCCTCCATGCTCTCACACTGAGGTTTCCTTTCACAGGGTTGCTCCAACTATGCATCCTTGACCTCTGTTTTCTTCCTGCGTAAAGTCACCTGCCCGTTCCTTACTCAGCTTTTCCCCAATATTACTATCATGGGTTAAACTATTAGGTGGCATCACAGGCATACAATAGGACAAAGACTGGAATTCCCATTGTTATTCAGCTTGCCCAAAGGTGGTTTGAAAACTTCATTATCATGGAGATTTGAATTCCCAAAGTACCATCCAGAAATTATTTCTTCTTGGAGATGATAAACTTTGAAAATGCTTTCACAAAGAAATTGCAGGGTCAAATCCTTCCTACCATGTTTAGTTTCTAAATATTCAGCTTCTTTCACAGAAAGAGTGCAAGGGATGTTACTTCCTTGCCTACCCCACAGTTGTTACTAATCTTTTTAAGTGAAAGACTGTATTATTTGGTAAATTGGAAAAATAATTTTAAAATATTTGCTTGCTGTTGAGGATTTACATGCAATTAGGCCAAAGCTTTGTCTAAGAAGCTCCAGGCTAAGGCCTTGGCTTTCCTCGCTCATGAAATGCTCTTTTCAGCTCTTGTCCAATCTCAGTTACAGCTGCTGCTGACTTCTGGGTGAGTTCCCAAGGAGGTCTTTCTCTTCTGAGCTTATCTTTTGGGTTGTTTCCCACAGAAATTAAATTGTATAGCTTTACCTCTTTGCCTGTCCCTAAAGTCCCTTCATTAGATAATTTTAGGTGAACAACCTTCCAGGTATTTATTTTTGAATTTAGCAGCACCTGCCAGCGCAGGGGTCAGACCTACAGGAACAGAGAAATAGTTTTGCTTGAGGCTTGATGGTGGGAGCCACCGCTCGCAGTGTGCCGGGAGCTGGCTCACACAACGCTAACGTGGCACCCCACCGCTCAGTAAGGGATTTGCATGGTCCTCCTGCAAGCCTTAGGGGATGGCACATGTGAGTGGCACGGGCCAGTAGAGCTGCCTTGCCCTTGCAGCCTGGTACACAAGCCCCTCACTCACCGAACAAACATCAGCTGGTCCATGGAGAGGAGCAGCAGCCGCAATGCTGGCCTTGGACACTGCATCGCCTAAAAGTCTCCCACCGTTAAGTGCGTGACTGACCTGACTCCCCACTGCTGGCTACAAGATGTAGACAGAGTTGAACCTACTTTAAAGCTGAAGATGCTGTGTTGAATCCCAGCAGTCATCTGTTGGAGATGATTCTGTCTAACCTGGCACTGAGCTCTTAAAACACTTTAATATCAGAATCAAAATAACCTGGCTGTTACTTCAGGTGAAACTTTAAGCTAAAGAAAATCAGAGTAGACAGTCCCTTTCCTCTTCTAAGGAATGCTTTATTCACAAGTCAGGAAGAATAATCAAGAGATGAGCCATTTTCAGTAAAGAAATTCTCATTTACCTTCCTCTTGGAACATTGTCTGGGCAATGATACTTTGTTATATGAACATACACAGGTACATGCAGCACTTTCTAGCTTTGTGATTCAAATACTTCTTCAGCAAAGGAGTTGAAAATGCTCTTTAAGTCAAATGTCTTGGGAAAAGCTGTTCACTTTCAAGCTTTTGAACTGTCCACAGATAATGTTAATCCAGATTAACAGGCACTCTTACGTGTTAGTATATCCATTCCCTTTTCTTTGACTTAACATCAGATTTGGCTGCTGGAATTTGCAAACTGGGCACTATATTCCCTAACTGAAAAATGAGAATGTATGTGTATCAATCTCCTAAACACAAATTATTAGAGCTAGTGCTTGCCCCTTAAAGGATGCCGAAATGTTCCCAGCCAAACCACTGTGAACATTTTCCACCTAGACCTCACTGCCTGCTTCTCCAGTGTGTCTGACAGCTGCTAAATGGGACAGAACATTATTATCAGGAAAGACTTCCACTAGTCCTGTCACCGAGGACCAGCGCTCTTAGGGCTCTGAAATGCCTGTGTCATTTAAGCACAGCAAGACTAAAACCAGCTGCTACCTAACACAATTTGTATTCTCACTGAAGATTATGCCTATTGTTACTGTAATTATTAGGCATTTTTTCCTCTTGCCTTGACCCAGATTAGATATGAACTGGTCACTGCATTGTGTTATTGAAAAATGAAGTCAGTCTAAAGGAGAAGAAAATGACAGCAGGACGTTCGGCTATGATCGACTTTCTCTCACCAGCACTTTGCAAACTTCAATCCCATTGATTTTGAGAGGACACTCGGCACCTTACAGTTGCATGCTCAGGAGGGGCCAGATCCTGAGGCTCTTCTGCCCTCTGGTCCACTACAGACTTGAGCGACTGAGCCAGGCTGTGGGGAGATCTTCTTGGGGAGCCACCCAGGAATGCACTGGGAGGGCTGCACCTGGGTGTGGGGTGCCCGCACACCGGCGCGGAGGCTTTCCTGGTAAACCTCTGGGACAACTTCCCATTTGTTTGCACTGCTTTAAGCTCAGAGCATGTCTACCTGTACCGTTGCCCTCCTTAGTCAATAGGGCCCAATCCACACTCAGCCCATAGCCACTGGCTCTACTGAGAGTCTGCTGGGGACTTCTGAGGGAACAGAGGACATCCGTCTCTGCTGAGTGCAAGGGGGAAGGCAGGCAAGTATTGCCAGTGGGTCTCATCTCCCGGTTATTTTCTTCTGTCGTGGGTGCTCTGCGACAAACCCACCTCTGCCCTTAAGTGTTACTCTGACCCTGATCCTGCTGAGTACTGAGCACTCAGGCCTCAGCAAGATCAAAACCTCAGCTCAGGGATTCACAAAGATGACTTTAGCCCTCTGACCCTCCAACAGGGAGCACCGCTCTGCATGTTACCGCAAGACGCTACAAAAAGATCATGGCCCGTCCACGCCAAGCAAAGCAGAGACAAAACACGCGCTTCTTACAAACAGGTTTATTTGCATTTTGACTGGAGCACAGATTCTAGATACAGATTTCTTCTGCACAACAGTACAATAGCCAGTGCAAAATATGCTTTTTTTTATTCATGTACAAAAAAAACCCGAACAAACAAAAAGACAAAAAGTGTGGCAGTATTTACTCACAACTGGTACGCCTCAGCCTCCAATCTACCCACCTCCACTTGCCCTCACCCGCCAACGCCGACGGCTTGGTCAGCATCACCTATCTCGAATGGCTGCATTGTCAGTGAAGAGAGGTAACTCCCATAGCCCTTTGAAAGATAAACACTCACCCCAAGCAAACTGGGAAAACAGCAGGCTACTTTAAAACGTTAGACACACCAGCTGCTTACCAATGAGTCCCCCCCCAGAGAGCAGAAGAATTTTGAGGGAATTGCAGAAACAAAAAAGGCACAAATCGGAAATGCACAAAAAATTAGGCACCAGCTTAACTCATTTTTAGACAGAGGCAAGGATGTCAAAATATACCTCTGGTCTGCCTTCTCATATTCACCCACAGTAACAATGATCAAGGCCAAACAAACACTCCCCACTTTGAGTACCCTGTGCTGTCAAACATTATAATCTTAAGAAAATATTGTATTACTAGCATAAAGCATAGTTAACCCATTTCATAATTGGAGGAGAAAACAAAGCTACAGTCTGAATACACATTTTTGAGAACAGTTAAAAACAAAAACAGAAACAAACAAAAAACCTGTTCCAGTCATCCACCAGATGATTGTTAGAATTATAGCCCATGCTTAAGCAATACAACATCAAGCTAGGAAAGTCATCATATGGTTGTTTCCTTTAGGGAATAGCTCTTACTAGTTTACAAAGCATTGGGCAATCTATTTTTCTTTTACTCTAACTAATTTTCAGAAACTGCAATATAGAACTGCAGTGTTAGTGTAAGAATATGCTTGTCTTCACCAAGGCCTGCGATTTATATTGCAGAAATGCATCAAATTTACACCATTCCAAGTGTACCATATTCAAATCACCTAAAGCCGCGATTATGAACTTTTACATTTCTACCCAAGGAATGGCTGGGTTTCTAAGCTTGATCAACCTTTTACATTGAACTGCAATTAAACAAGCAGAGTACCAGTTAAAGCCAAAAGACACAAGTACTCAGCACATATATGTGTTGATACAGTACAGTATGTATGTATATATATATATATGCATAAATATGTATATGTTACATTACTAGGTAGGAGAGTGCCATTCAGGACTTTTCAACTGCAAGATTCCTTTCACCACCTGCAAATCTTTGAACTTCAGCCCACTATATTTCACTCCAAGATAATGAGAGCTCCAGTATATTCCAGACTGAATTATTATTAAATTTTAGCCAATTAACCAAGTAGGGCCAGCTGACAGAATAGGAGCTTTAATTTTACTAAAACCAATCCTGCCACCTCAGGCAGATGGCACAAATTTCTATCACCAGATTATTTGTGCCTTCCACCTCATACCCTGAAGTGTCATTTAACTGGCATTTCTAAGAGTTCTGAGACCATCACCACCAGTCAGGTACTAACAGATTTGTATCAGTTTACTGAACTGACAGAGAAAAGGCATCAGTTTATGAAATAATTCCAGATCAGCCAGTGTGGATCAGTCTAGAACCCAGGCTCCAGCACTGGCTGGAGTCATCATGTTTTTATTCATGGTATGATTCCCCTGCCATTTCATCCCTAGCAAGCCCACATCTACTCACAGGCTGTATCATGAGAGCCACTAACAGGTGGACAGTTTGGGATATCAAACTGATTTGTTAAGACTCCTACAACCCAGAGATTATAAAGGCCTGTTGTACAAATTCCACATGTAGAGTTGAAAAAAAAAGTCTCATTTATATTACTTTGAGCAGGAGATTTCATATGTTACTTTTTTTAAGAAATGGGGGGGGGGAGCAAGATTAACTGTAACATTACCTTCTAGGCACTTAAGAGCAATGTAAATACAAAGCCCCATTTGGATGTTTACATGGGGGCAGGGGGAAGATATTCATCTCCCTTGTATTTAGCTATCTAGAATTTAGACATCTAGTCCAGATTAATCATTTACACTTCCTCTTGGACACAATAGCTCTCTTTTATAGGCCATCACATCCTCAGATAGGGCAAATGAATCCCTCTCCAGAGATGCCAGTCCCTGTGCAAGCACAGAGAGAATTCAAGCGATCAGCTAGACTACCTGCCACTTACACAGGTAAAGTTAAATGAGACAAGTCTCACTCTTGTTCTTCACACAAGCCACTAAAATAAATCCTGAAGACTTTGCTTTGTTTCTGCATGGAAAAACTCACCAACTTCAATGGGCCAAGGGTTTGCTTTTGTGTTTTTGGGAAGCAGAGGGTAAGGTCTGTCTGCAAATCTAGGAATCTCACACTAACATTGCTTTAATATTCTTATAACCACCAAACTAGCTGTGTTACATCTTCATGCATGTATATGCTACTTGAGCACAATCTTCCAAATTTCTGCTGGGACTCAGGTCAGAGGTTCAGAAAGGACTAGAAGTACTCTGTCAGTTAAGGGTAGGCCTTACATACACATTGAAGTTATACAACTTTACAAACAGGCTAACACAGATAAAACAGTAAAGCCCACCTAGTAGGACAACATTTATAATCTGTATGATTGTTTACTCTGCTATATCTTGTTACAGCATGGAAAGGGGAATAAGACAGATTGTCAAATTCATCCTCATATCAGTATAAAATAATTTGATTTGAAAAAATCTAAATATAACAAAGCCCTAACAGAGAGTTATTTTTGTTCAAAATCAATCAAGTGCTACTGAAATAGCATTAGGACTTTCGGATCTACTTCCTTACAGGCAAGATTTGTTTCTGAAATAACCAAGAGCAAGTTACTTTTTTTAAATAAGCACAGTTCTTAGTCTCTAACACTGAGAGCAAAAGGTGCCTCTATCCTTTCTTCACACTGCTGCATTACATTATTGCTATGTCCCCTGAATTACAGTGCTATCACATGTAAATGGACAAAGTATAGACTATACTCATGTGGCAACGCCAATGCTTCTTTTAAATCCATCTCATTAGATCAGATTTGCTTATCTGAGCTGTATGCAAATAGTACCCGTGCCAGTTATTGGCCAGTATTACAAAGTAGAGTGAAAAAGTGCAGCCAACATAGAAATTCCAAAACATTTTCCATTAAAATAATACACAAAAGAAACCAAACAACAGCTACATAGAAAATTCAAAGGTGGGCTTTCAAAACTAACCTGGTACACAACAGCATGTAGGTAGCCACCTACTTGAAGTAAAGCTGGAATTTATTCCCCATTTTACCATGATTTTGCCTTGAGATTTAAAAAGTTCCTAAGCTTCCTAAGCAAGCACCATAAAGGCCAGTTGAGAACGGCAACGTCCGTGCAGCCCTATCAGCGTGCAAATAAAGGTTCTGGCTACACAAAAGTTTTAGCCAAGTTGGCTGGAGGTTTTCCCATTGTAACACAATTTTTCTATTCTAGCATTATTTTTGGTGTAAAAAAAAAAATGGTGGGGGTGGGTGGGTTTTTGCGCAAAACTTGATGCTTTTAATGAAAAAAAGGTTGATTTTCCTCAATATTTTGCTGTTTATTTCTGTGGGGAAAACTTGAAACATTTCATTTCTGTCAGACAAGTATCAATCCGTGTCTGTCAGATTCCTCCAGTGTCAGTTGGGAGCTGTAATTCAACTGCTGCATGTCCCCGTCTTTCCCAGAAGGCTGGACTCCGGGGCACCCCTCCAACTTTCCTGACGCATTCCCTCTTTGACTAACCCACTGTAGTGCATCATGGGACCTGTAGTCCCGCCAGAGAGCTCAGCCCCAGGGGAGACATGGAGCACGAAGCATTTGAAGGGTAATTTCTGAGGTCTGCAACAGTAGCTCAAATTGATACTGTTTTAAGGGTCAGACAGATTTAATTAAATGTTTCCATTCTGAAATGCTAGAACATTTTGTTCAGCATTTTCCAATGATTTTTTTTTTTTTGAAAAACTTCCTTTCCAAGAAAATTTTTGATATTTCAGCTTTCCATCTCAATTCAGGGCAAACTGAAATGTTCAAGTAGCAGAATTCCATGATAGATGGACATTCACTTTGGGAGACAGTCTTATTAATTAGCTGCCAAAATTGAAATGGCTTCATCTGTGCAAGAAGGGTGTGATGCAGTTCATCTCTGACATCAGAAGAAGCCACTTTTTCAGCTTAGTGAAGCCTGGATGGCGTCCCAAAAGACCAAGGGAGGGTGGAGTTGATTGTAGTTGTAGATATTTAAAACAGGAGTCAAGAGTGAAACAGCAACAATGTAAGAAGCAGCAACTAAAGATTATCCACTACCTGAACACAATCAAAACTTATTTCTACTTACTTTAGTGAGTAACAGGAGAAAATCATTAAGACCATAAAACCTAATCGCCAGTTACAGCAAAAACAGCAATTACTTAATGCATTGTATAGTAGAACAAATCCATAGCATGAATTTGTCACGAGCTCTATAGCTTTCAGTGTTCAAAACATTTCCTCAGAAAACCCTCATATATGCTATTCAAGGAGGCTACTCTAAAGCTAAAGTACAGTACTGAACTGCTTGCTTCAGGTTGTTTGTCCTCCCTTGAACCCTGCAAAATTATCCTGTTGTACAGGCATACATTCTCTCCTTACATAATCAAGTTTGAGCACATCTACAGGCAGGCAGCACCTAAGTATGGGCTTCCAGGGTCAACATTTTGGGTGGGGACTGGGCACCAAATCCAACTTCCACATTGCCTAATCTGCTCTTGGATTTATCCCCAAGCCCTCCATCTCAAAAGAGTAAAAGAGGAGCCCCAGGGAGCCTATGTTCATCAGCAATGGGGTGTGTGTTGAAAGCAAGAGAGCACTCAGAACTGTAAATAAATCAATTCACCCAGTCGTGCGGGGTCTAGAGAATTGGTTTTTGTTTATCTTTCATTATCAGATGTTTCAAAGCAATAAGCAGAAACCTCAACAATTTTTAAGTCTGGAGAGGAAGGGAGGGAGGAAGAAACATGTACAAGCTTTGAGGATGTTCTCAGCTCCAGCTTCCAAAAAAAACAAAACCAAAAATGTATATCTGTAAAAGCAATTTTTTTCCTTAAGCTGGTTTGGTAATTCTTAGGTCATAAGAGCATTTTATCCAGAAGGTTCTTCATGTTTCCAGTCTAGGTTGTAGCAATCTCAGTGAGGCACTAAATTTTAGGCTGTTAAAGTCTTTCTATGCAGCACGGTCATTTTAAAATGATGTGGTAGCCATCATTGCTTTCAGCTGTAACAAAGAAAGGCAAAGCATTTTTTCATTGCTTTTAGAAAACAGCACAGATGTATAAGTCCAGGTTTAGGCAGCTTGCAATAGTCTGCACTCTTGTTCCCCAACCCATTCATGAAAGTGATGTTGAACATTAAGTCAAATCATTTGCATAAAAAATACAACATATAAACTATCATCTTCTAGCATTTTACTGGAAGATATTCTGCTCATTTACATCAATGGCACCAAGAGAATTAGGCAAGCTTTATAATAATGTAACTGAGAGGAAAGCAAAAATCAATCTCTCAAATTTGTGTAACACCATTGACTGCCACCAAATTACATTACTTATCTCTTTAGGATACCAACACTGAGTTTATAATAAAGTTGGTAAAAAAGGTGAAATTATCTTTAGAAGTGCATGTAATAGTAGCAGCAATACATACCTTTTAATGTGCTGATAACAAAACAAGATTCATCTTGGAAGTTTTGCACCATCTGAGTGGCAGAAGGAAAAAAGTCAGCACAAAATGTTTTTAGCAATTTAGTTCAAGTTTAGTACTTTCAATACCAGTATAAACTTTAAAGGAAAGTTATCAAACAACTAGTGTCTAGTCCTACACAGTTCTCAGTATCCTTGCCTATAAGAGTACTAAAGTACACAAGTGATTAATTAGGGTCCTTGCAGCTGCTAATGTGCTTAAGAGAAGCTTGTATCTAATTGCTTCCTTGGAACTGATCTGGCTTGTTCAGCATTTTACCATCCTCTTTGCTTGTCTTGATCCTGTGAGTTCTTACACCACTCCAGCTAGATCTATTAAAGATCATGCTCTTAATTGCCTTCAATGAAGCTGTACCAGTTTAGGCTGGACATAGACAGTTCATCTCCTGAAGTCTAGCACAGGTAATACACACACACACACATACACACACACATTCAGTTGAAGCACAAAGCTCGTTTGAGTTTATATTAGCATCTGAGTTAATATCTGGAGGTGGTCAGCACTGAGAAATGGACTCCTCGCTAAATAAAGGAATACTGTTCCTGTGAAGTCATCTCAGCAGCATCCACCTGTTCATTCTGACGTGCTTATAGGAATCATTTACCTGTTTGTATTTACCAAGGCACAGGCATCTTAATGAAACTCCTATGAGAGGCAAGCCAGATCATGGCAAGTAAGATTAGCATCAAAAGTTATTTTAGTTATTCATGAGAAGCAACTAGATTTTCAAAACAGGTGCAGGTTCTGGTGAGGCCCCTAACTAAGGAGGTGGTGTTAAGAGATTCAGCTCACTCCAGTCTGAACTACTCATTTAAACCATCCGTAGTCCATCTTTCATCCCATCCTAGAGCAGTTATCTGGGACAGAGGAGGTAAATTACCCTCTGGAGGTGTCTCCTACAGATGGAGCAGACAATGGACACCTAACTTTGGAAGGCAGGTGACCTGAACCCTTCATGATGAGCCCAGAAAATCCGGCTTTAAGTGAAAGCCTTCTCCTAGCTATTGAACATTGTTCAAGTGGAGCATTTTCCAGCTGTAAGTTCTCACACCAAACATCCTTTTCACCTCAGACTAATCTTCCTACTCTCTTTCTCGGCTGAACATCCACCCCTCCCCCATCCCACAAATCAAACTTCACTGGCCAGTCTGTGTGCCTGTGCCTAATGATGCATGAAGTACATTCATACAGTGCCTCACTCTTGCCACTATACTACTAGAACAAGAAAAAACAAAAATAAAGCAATAGATGCTGTTAATAATTGACTTAAATAAATACTTACAGCCCCCTTACACCCAGGCTGGTTGAGGCAATTCCCCTACCAAGAGTTGCCTCCAAGCACTTTATGTCCGTAAAGTATTAAGGTTTCAGATTTAATCAAGCCAAAATAGCAAGGAGACTTTAGGAATAAGCATTACAGCCTTCAGTTTAGGCTCCAGTTGAGACCTATGCTCTGCTTCATTTGTTTTAACAATGTTTCTTCCAAATGAAGCTCCTTAAGTGATTCTGGTGCATGAATGAGTAAGTCATTTAGGGAAAAAAAGAGGAAGAAGGGCAACTCACTATTAACCTGCAAGTTAATGGAATGGACTAAATGAAACCATCATGTAATGGGACACAAACAGCTAGCAGAGGTCCATGAAATCACTGTATGCACTTATGCAGCACTCATTCTGACCCAGTGGCTGTAATCACTGGCCAAGATTTAAGACTACTTGCCTACAGATTCTCAAACTTGCCCTTTTCAGGAAATTCTTCTGTTCAACTTTAAAGGATCTCACTTCAGATCTTCACTTCAGGATTTGTTTAAGCAACCAAAATGAAAAGGAAACTGGTCATTTTTAAAAACTTCTCTTAAAAAGCAAAGATCTCAAGATCACACCAAAATCAACGGGATGCATGAATGATTTGCACTAAGCATTTATTTTCACTTTTTAGGACCAGTAACCTTGCAAGTATCCTTGAAGATTCATTCCATAATTTAAATGGTCATTCTAACTCCAAGAAATCAGACAAGAGCTGTTACAGCTCTGATATCTCATATCAGATCCTGAGTTTGCTTTAACCCCCTTACCTCATTGCTCACTAATACATGGATCCCTGTGGGTCCCTGCCGATAGATTCTATTTATCTGCTGTGGAGAAATGCTGTACAAGTTTGCAATCTTCTCAATTAATTCCAGGGTGGTCAGCTCTTCCAAGAAGATTGCATGATATACTGCAACAAGTTGGAGAGAGTAGCGATTACAGACAACACCACGATGCTCAATATCAAACAACCAAATGGGTTTAACATCAAGGTTCAAATCTGGAGAGCAGGTAAACATGCTTTGTACCTTCAAAGCAGCTCCCAAATATGCAGCTTGATGACTGGAACAAAAATACCCAGTATTTGGATGCAGAGGAAAAATAAAACCCACATCAGTTTTGCCCAAAGGGACAATAGGTCCCACAGGGACTTATGACACCATGGGGCACTAAAAAAAATTATCTTATAAGCTTGTTAATATTCTTGGGTACTTTTTCTGATTTTGACATTTTAAAATAGGTGCCATTCAGTAGTAAGACACATGATATGACATTACCCTGAAGCAGTATTTTATTAGATATTGTTGTACCATAGACCCCATAAGCACAAACTAAAAGCTACAATGTACTGGATAACTATGGATAACTATTAATTTTTAAATCTGTTCCAACTGGTAGAAACAATGAGGTGGAAAAGCTGTGCCTGATTGACACTCAGTGTGCAGGAACTATGTAAAATTTTCATTCTCATTCTATCATACTTCTGGAGAAGGTTTTGAGAGATAGTTAGGAGCTGCAAGTCTGCAAAAGCTTTGAACTTTTTGGAATTAGAACCTCACTCCAAAACTTAACTACCTTCCATTTTCCACAATATTTTCTAACAAGTTATAATCTACAAACAAATTGTGGATGTCATAGTAGTTTTTAATGCTATAGTCCTTATAAGAAAAGGATAGTGCCTTTGCTGTGATACTCTGTAGATAACTGTAATTCAGATATAAGATATCAGATGTACAGAGCTCCCGTTCTCAAATGCAAATTCAAATGTTTTCTTACTAAAAGATGCTGTTTGGTTTTCTTTCCTGAATTAATTCACAGAGTTACTAAACTGTGTACTACAATGCCAACCACCTATATTTTTTTCATTTTCTAAGGAGGAAAAGGGTTTTGCCTTTCAAGCTTTCATTACAGCTGCTGGGCTGACTGTCTATGTGCGCCTCCCCTGGGCTCAGACTACCTGCCTTCATGGGGTTTTTAACAAGACATACTGATTGTGTGAGCAACTGATTAAACAATGATGTTTTCAGATGTCAAATGTAGAAACTTTACTATCCACCTGGGACAGCCTCAAGTCTGCTCCAAAATCTGACAGATGCCCTGGACATGGTATTTCATAAGTCACCCTCAGAAGTGAAGAACATCTTTTGCCTATTTTTTTTATACTTACACTATAAAACACCCAGATATTTCACACCTCATGCTTCAAAAGACATTGCAAGCTGAAGTAACTAACTTAAAAGCAAGAGCAAAAGTGATTTTGCAAATTCCAAAAGGAAATCTATACAGATTGGGCTAAAATAATTCCAAACCAGGGAGTCTGTGAGCTAAATTCATCTCTGATTTGGTCAGCCCCAATGACTTCAAAAAAGAAGTAGCATTAACATAAAATGCCACATGCCTGCTAAGAACTGGCTTACAGGAGATCAGTGACTTCCCAGAGGCACAGGGCTGGTTGGGAAGAGGGGGAGAAATGAAATCACTGTCCTTTTCTGTAATATTACACTGGCAGGTACCTACATACACTTGACCAGCAAGCCTTCAAGCTACCCTGTACTGAAGACTTTCCTCCCTCTCCAACTACATTTCAGTTCAAACAAGCTGGGTCTCTTCCCTAGGCTGATGGCATTCAAGTTGGAATCAGTAGCACTGAAACTAGCCTAAAAGTGTCAAAAATGGGACAAACTGGGTCTCCTTAAACATGCAGGATGCCAAGTGTCCCACACAGGAGCTCAGGCACAAAGCAGCATTCTCACCAGACAAGTGCTTAACAATATCTGTATTAAAAACTTACCACACAGACCGCCGTCTCCATTCTCTCGTTTTTGGTGAAGATGGGACCTGTTTTGCTCCGGTTCTTGACAGACATAAATTGTCATCTTGGGCCTTACATTTCTATGGATTATTAGAAAACAATGTTGAGTTCTTTAATAAATTGTTCCAGTAAGCAACCAAACACTGAAAGATGGAATCATTCAGGCCTTGCAAAAATAACTAGCTAAGGGATAGTCTCAAAGCTGGCGACAAGGTGTCTTAGGAGGTCTAGCAACAGTCCTCCTGGGAGGTGATGGTAGAGCACAGAGCACCCTAATCTCTTCAGGATCAAATATGAAGAAACAGTATTCAGCACTTGCCAAGAAGTTCGCTATACTTTCATTTATTGGTTTGAATCCTGCCCAACTGGAGAACTTATGATGTTATTGCCATCTAAGTTAGTCTGAGAGTCATTTGAGGGTCCAGGTTTTTTGGTTGCCTGTGACAGAAATCCAAAACGGAGTATCATAGGTTGTGTCTCATATTAAGTGGATAGAAGATACCAGCTGGTAGCAAATGAACCACTGGAGATCCACATTATGCAGCTTAATTTTTACTCAGGTGTGAGTTTGGGTGCATTTCTGAGCCGCTCTTGGATTTGAACCTCACTGTGAACTCAAGCCTCTAAGATGACCATTTTGAAATATTACAGAGGAGGTCTACATGTTAAAGCTTAAGGATTAACTTTGGTTAACACTGAAGGTACCAGGGGATGTTGCCACAATAAAAAATAAATAAATAAATAAATAAAAAAGGAAGGAAGAAATACAAACCTTCCTTTGATTGCATTAAAGAGCCGAATTCCATCAGCAGGCCCACAGATTTGAACAAAATCTTCTTTAGACATCTTCAGTAAGTCAGCACCTACATATTTAAAATGTATTTTTTCAGAAGTTAAGCAAATCTTAGCTTCCAAATTGTGTGTATGGGCAGCAGGAGCTGGGTGGGGGAAGAGAATCTACAAAACTAAATCAGACAGACTTGCCAAGAGATGTTGCAAATTCAGAGAGATGTACACTGCAAATCAATCATTGTGAAATAGCTAGAAGCAAGCAGAAGAGCAGTGGTTCACAGGAGGATATTCGAGCCAACATAGATAAAAGCTAGGTATTTAACTAAATGGTCCAATTTTCCCTAATTGCCACATTCACCAGGTTATTTAAGCACCTTGCAAGCAGACTGGAAGTCTGAGACAGGCTCCTCAAAGGTCTGAAGTTCTTGGCCACCTCCCCCCTTCTACCATCTTACTGCTGTTTACCACTACCTAATAGGAGGGTATAGTGAAGATGGAGCCAGACTCTTCTCAAAGGTTCACAGTGACAGGACGAGAGACAGCAGACGGAAGTTGGAACATGGTAAATACTGATTAGATATAAGGAGAAACTTTTTTACTATGAGGGTAGTTAAATATTTGAAGAGGTTGCTCAGAGAGGTTGTGGAATCTCTAACCTTGAAGATATTCAAAATTCAGCTGGACAAAGCCCTGAGCAACCTGATCTAATTGGACTTGCTTCAAGCAGGGGGGTGGACCTAATGAACTCAATGAACCCTTCCAACCTAATTTATTCTATGATTCCACAATCTGTTCTGGCAAATGCTAACTAACCTAAAAAACAAAAGAAAATCATGCTGGATAAGACCAACAATCCCATCTACAGTGGCCAGCTGCAGATGTTATTCATAGGAAGCATGAGCTGTACTCATAGAACAGAATAAGACAAAATATTCGGACTGTTTAAACTCACCCGAAAAACTTGAGAAGAGTCTACAGAATGGAGAAAACCTATTACGATGTAGCCACTGCTGGGCATCTTGAATAGAAGCAGAAGGAAGGAGATGCTACATTGCAAAAAGAATAAGAAGGTCTTGAAATGAACTGTTCACCAGTGTCCTAAAAAAAGAAAAGCACCACATTAACATGATCTCATATACTTACATCATTGCTGGGAGGCAGGAGCTCCACTTGGTGGGTTGGAGAACTGTTGCTAAAAAAAATTATATAAAGTTGGAAGAGAAAAAACATTATTTTATATTTTACATTGCATTGTCCATCCTCTTCTCCCTCCTCAAATTGACTCAACTGTTACAAGTTTCACACCACCTTGGCATTTTTCTCTCTCAGATTAAGAAAAATGTGTGTAAAGTCCGGGCCAAAAAAAAAAAAAAAAAAAAAAAAAAAATCACAGCAAAATCCCCCCTCTCCACTCCAATTTGAGCCTTTTGTTGCTCAGTTGAGGTCTTACTCAACACTGAGAGAAAACCTGGGTTTACCTGAACTCATTCAAGCTTTCCATACAGGTGACTCACTAATGTTACACCATCTAAGCAAGGAAGTTTTGACCTGCCAACATGGCTGAACTCAAACATTTTACGAGCGACAGAACCCCTAACTAAATCCATTGTCTAATAAAGATTCTTCACAAAAATTGAGTAGGAAAGGACCCTGTAATACAAACCTGGTGTTATTTAAACACAGTGAGTTGCTGTTAAACTATATTAGACCAAAACATGTTTCTAATAAACCCATCCTCAACATGGACAGGACTTTAACAAGCCAAGAATTTTTCCCAAGAGTTAATAATCTACCTCTGGAAGAAAATGCTCAGCAGATCTCTCTGCTAACACCACCTTTTGCCATTTCAGTGTTTGTCCCTTATTTATAGGTGTAAGTCATTTGTTGAAAATTTGTGATATAACCATTTCTCCTTCTCTACCTACCTATTCTTGTGATAGACAGCTTCACTACACCTCCATTAAAAACACCTGCAGTCCAGAAAACCCACTATCTAGAGTCAAGAGCAGAGAGCGCTCTCATGGACTTCTAGGGAAATAAAAGTTCTCTTCTATCAATTAGTTAATGAGCTGTGCAGGAAGCTGACAAGGCTGTAGAGTTCTAGAGGAGGAAAGGAAAGGCCTATGCCAAATTCTAAGGGGAAAATATGTTGCAGAGAGTACTCAAAAGTTACCAAGTGACCTTGATACGTATTACAGCAGTCAACTATATCTTGATGTTTCAGGACCACTTAAATTGCTTCTTTATGATGGCAGTATGAATGGATTAAACATGCCTTCTCTTTATCCTTCATTCTAGAATGGCTTCTTAGAGTTCAGGCTGTTTTGCTCCAGATAAAATTTCTTTAAAGCCTGTTCAACTCAGAATTCAGCACACTGTCACAAACCATCTCAAGATAGAAAGGAAATAAAAAATACCAACTCTGAAAAGGTGCCAAATGCTGAAAAAGGTGCCTAACACACTTCTTAGAAGATACTGGGAATTGCAGAAACAGGGTCTGGTGTGTTCCCTGACCCACACAGAACAGTAAGAGAAGAAATTCATGAGAGGAATTGCCCTAGTGGTCCTCTGATGCTCTCTTCCCAGCCACCCACATAAGCAGTGGATATATAAACAGTACTCTACATTACAGGGAATTCCTGGCTGGAAGGTCTTGAAGTTTTTGTGGGAAATATTTTTCCCTTTCTAGAAAGGGTGCTGAGAGGTCAGGCTAAAACGGTCCTTGACCTTTTGCAGGGTATAAAACACATGGACACATAAAACACAGATGCACACAAAGGCTACCATATCAACAGGAAGGATAAAGCATTTATTTGTTACATACCCATCTCCAAGGTTGAAGCTGTTTGGAGAACTGTTGTAGCTTGGAGATGGAGCATTGTTCATTTGATAAGGCACATCTGGCCAGGGAGAGCACTGTTGGAAGAAAGGCAGCAGGGTCACTTTCATAAGGCCGAAAATAAAGGATTTGATTCTCCTTTCATACCACATTTTTGCTGTTGCCACGCCACTAACTTCAGCTCATCACTCCTGCTGGGAGGAGAAGACGGGCCATGGATTTTCTACAATCCACTCCAAGCAGGCTGTCAGGGGGCCAGATTGATTCCAGTTGTGCATTCCACATTTCTCCCATTTCACAAAGCCTGTCCCCAAATAACACTGGGCCAAAGTGTGCACAGCTGTAAGTCAGAGCAACGCCAGTAAGTCAACTCAGACTGAAGGCAGCAATGACACAGAAATACCCGTGGTCTCAATTATAAATCCCTAATTAAATCCAGACAAGAGTGACAAATACACTCCAGTGGCATTGCTTCAGGTTTATACCAGTGAAAGAGTAGAATTTGGGCCAGTCTGTTAAAATCTCTGGCTATTAGGCAAAGAGCTTGAGTTATAAATGGGTATTACACAGGGAAAATTTAAGATAGACAAACACAAAGCTACTAAAAACCTTCACGAATACAGGTCAAACTCTATACTCCATTACAGTAGTGTAAAGCCAGAGTAACTCAGCTAAAATTGGTAACTCTGTTCTGGATTTATACCACTGTAATCAGTAGAAGAAATCTAACCCCGTGGAACTCCCCCCCCATCAAGATCTCAAGAAAACACTCTGTAGTATACTTTTTTGCAATGATAAAAAGGAGACAAGCTGTAGCTTTGGAGTTTTATCATCTCCACAAATACAGCGCTAGCAAATATTTAACTCTTTAGCAACCCACACTTCCCTGTGCAATATGTCAAAGTGCATCAGAGCTAATAGTAAGAGCTCAGGATCTGCCAACTCAGTAGAATTAGGTATGTGTACACAAGAGCCTCATTAACAACCACCATGTTGAATTAGAAGACATGCTGGTCACTCCTGGCAACTTGAGGAAAACTGGGTGAGAGGGGCTGCATATCACAAAAAGGAAGTTTGTTTAAATCAAGAAAAAACCCTCATTTTTAGAAGTCCAGCAGGCCACTTCAAAAAGACAAGAAATAAATCAAACTACAGAACATTCATGTAGGGATATGGAACAGCACTTTTAAAGTATTGTTTTGAGTTCCTTTGCTTAGCAATTCTGCAACGCATGGTGAGTTTATGCATACATCTTAGTAATGAGTATATAGGGGTGGGGGGACTAGAAACACACACATCTCAATATCAAAGGATATTCACATTCACAATACAAGATATTCAAGATATTCCTAGAGTATAAGTCAGATGAATCTGAGATCAAGCATGTTGTAGTAGCCTCAAAGGCACATTCACAGAAAAACAGACACTCCTAATTTAATAAGACTGCCTGTTCATCTGTTCAAGTGTCCCATCTCCAACACAAGCTTGTGCCAGACAGTTCTGAAGAAAATACCTCATACAACTGGTATCTAAGTACCACAACAAGTGCTCAGGAGTGTGGCAGAAGAGAGAGAAAAAGTTTCTTTTGAACCGAGGCTGTTAATGGTTGGTTTATGCCCTGAAACATTAGAGAGTTTGGCATCTTTTATAAATGCAAACAGTGAGACATTTTATAATTTCACTCAGCTCTCAATTTCAGTCAGCTCTTGGTATAAGAGTCTCCACAAGACAATCTCCAAGCATCCGTCAGAATGCATTTCCTCTGAAATCCATTTCCCAATATACTGAAGTACTACAACATGTGTTTAAAACATTTTACCTCTGTGAGAATGGTTGTCTCATAGGAAGGCTGATACTTCTCCTTCTCTTGGGTGGTCTTCTTCTCCATTTTTTCCCTGTCAGTCTTCTGTTTTCTGTCTGCTCCTTTAGGCTATAAGCACAAGCACAAGCTTTCCCTTATGCCAAGTATGACAAGTTTGAAGACTGAGGCCAACAAATTTTTTCTAATGTGTTCGCAAAAGTTTCCTTAAGATTTATGGGGACTCTACATATGGAGTGAGATCAGATCTGTATTTTGCAGACAAAAATTCAGTCAAACATCTCTACTGTTTCTGTAACTACCCCTTATTAATGATTGCTGCAATTCCAAAATAGGCTGACCATAGTCCTGTGGTTTGACAAACTATTTCAGACCATACGTCCCATGAGGTATGCACTTCAACTGAGATTTGTACCATCTTTCCAGGAACAGGAAAGACACTGGTCATAAGAGCAAAACTGAAGCAGAATATCCTTTGAGAAAATAGGCCTATGAAAAACTTAAGTGGCTATAAGATTAGGAGTTTCAGGAATGAACATTAGCATTTTTCTATCCACCATGTAGCATGGAGGGGAACTCTGCTGCATCAAGCAGAGATTTTGAGGTCTCGAAGCCATGCTCTCACTGTCCCTGGAGGATTCAATCAAAGAAACTGGAGATTCCCATTCTATATTGATTGCCTGGGAGCACTGAAACACAGTAGTTACCTCAAATACTACCAGGGTGGTATGTTGGCTCAAAATGCCTTAAAACAATAGCCTCTATATTCCTGAGAAACTGGGTTATATTTTGTATGGTTTGTAATACTCATCATCTTCAGGGCACAAACAAGTGAAGGGCAATGCTTTCTGGAGACTACTCTTCCATATTCCACAGAAATCTGTTTTGTGCAGAGGACTCTCAGATGGGTTTTCACCCCAACCAGTAGCAGTTTGGGGATATTTTTGCTTTGTTTTGATTTAAGACATCCACACAACCCAGATCTCAGTATTTTTATAGTGTTCAAGGCACAACGGACTGGCATCAGTCTGAGTGTGGCACTTGTGTCAATTGAATTTAACTAGATTTGCTGTGCAGTTTAGAGCTTACATTGCTTTAAGAGTCCTGTTTAAGATTTTAAGCATATCCACTTAAAAGTCTTTGTTCTTTTACACCACAGTTTGCATCATGCCTACAAACATTTTAAAAACTGTCCATGTTCCCGTGTCATAATCTTGTTGATGACAAAGCCAAAACTACCTCATACCTTGAACACTTTGATCTGGCAGCTTGCAGAATGCAAGTGTTCTGTGTATTCACCATTTTCATTCTGTTTAAAGGTGTCGATTTGCACCCGGAAGGGCACCCCTTTCTCTCCTCCATGTTTCCGTGGAGTAAATTCTGTGCTGATACAATGTACCTGGCAAAACAAAAGCTGTGCTTATCTCTGGAGACAGTCTGAAGCTGCACAAATCTAAATTTTAGACTCCTTGAACTTACAGACTACCAGAACATGAGGTTTAGGCTCCTCCCTAGAGACTAAAAAGGCAGAAGAGCTGAAAATGTTTTCACTTCTGTTCCTCAGGACAAAACACTTAGAAGAACAAGGAGCCCAGTGAGAAAAGCATCCTTTGATTTAACTAAATCCCACACATGCATTAAAAACAGATACTTGGTATTTGGGTTTAGAAATACTCATGAGAAAGGAAAGCGAGCAAAACTAACAGGTTGTGAAGAGCTTCCCCCAGATAAAGCCCATGCTTAGAAAGCAGTACCAGTGTTTTAAACACAGATTTTCCCTACCTATGATAATGGACCTTTCCCCAAAGCTAGGCTGGCTTAGCAAGTACACTATAAACTAGTTACACATGCTTGTCACTTGAGTTTATCACCTTTCTCCCTCCTGTCCTGTCTACTTCAAGTTTCCAGGTCTCTGTAAGATATCTCACTATTGTATTTACTGCAAGAATATAACTTATTTCTTACCTGAATGAATGCCGAGGCTCTCTTTGATGGATCCCACAGAAACTCAACAGTGTTCAACTGGGTTGGGCTGGCCCTGGGATCCAAGATACCAACTGACAGTGGAATATCTGTAGAAGAAAACCCCTAAAATTTTAAAAATATTAAATTGAAGAAAAGAAAGCATTTTCATACAATTACAAGATGCATGTGAAAAGCCAAGCCACCAATGATACATCTATTTGGGACCTATGCTGCTACGATCTCCTTCCCACCCAAAGACATACAGGTTTCCTAAGAAAGCAAGGTATAAAGTACCCACACATGCACACACACCACACAACATTCAGCACCTGGCTTCCAAACACTGCACAGGAACCATAATGAAATATTCTCACCTATATCAAGGATGCGGTCCCCAGGTCGACTCCACCTCCAGCCCTCTAGTTGCTGATGTTCTGTGTACTGCAGGCGTCGATCGTGGAAAACTACACGAATTATGCTCTGTTAAAAGAAGATAGCAAGATCAACAAAGTGATCCAGAGGCCCTTCTCTCAAGATGACTTTGGTTTTCCAGCGTAGAAGCAAAAGGAAGTTGATCTGTTCCTCCTACATGTTTCTCATCCCCATGCACGAGGAGAGCAGAGGGTCCCCCTAAAAGACCCATCATCATGTTTGTCAAATTCCTAAGGGACCACTGAGTGAGAGAGGAACACTCCTTTCCCCTCACAGGGCATGTCTATACTGCACAACACAGCCCTGTACAATTTTCTGGGATTCGATCTGGAAGCACTATAGCTATGTCCACTTTATCTTAGGTTTCACACCATGTGAACATTACTATACTGCTTCCACACCCACGTTGGTTCACATGCAGGGTATATTTAATGTGTCTGTACCATGCCCCAGCCCCAGTTTTTCCTACTCTGATTAACAAATGTGAAAGCCAGCTCATCTCTGCACCGATGGAGCTGACATGCCCAGACACCTTGTCAGTGGGAATTAAACTTGATTCCAGCCATTAATGGCCAGTCATTGATGTTGGATTTGACCCAGTGTAGATAAATGAGCAAAGAACAGGAAAGCTTCTGGGGCCTGCAAAGGTTCAGCCATATCAATAACTGGCAACAAAAGGTTGGAATAAGGGCAATCCCCAGCGCAGACAAAGTCAAAAAGTAACACTAATATATGCTTTTGTATATTCCGAGTGCTACGCTAGTATTAATGACCCCTCAGCTCCCAGTTTCTGAAGTCCATGCTCCTACTGGGGACTTCCATACCAAATGAGAGTGAGCAATTTTTGCCAATGAACCTGAGAAAGGCCCAAATCAAACCCTAGCTCCAAGAAGCAAGCAAGCCACAGTGGGAACACCTGCAAAATTGGAATCCAAATCCACATGCTCCCTGAAATGGGTCAAAAGACAGATGTGGAACTGCCTGAACTTGGAAAACATTTGAAATCCAGATTGGAATCCAAATTTTGCAATTAGTCCCCACTTCTCAAAAGATATCCTGAGGCAGAACAGCCAAGAATTTGGGAGAGGAAGGCTTGAAGGTTGGATCCAGAACCAAGATCTGGATCCAAGTTTTGAATTTGAACTGTTTTGGAAAAAAGACTATCCCCAGAACCAAACAACCAAGAACTCAGGACCATGTTCGGTATGTTCAGAATTAAATCCATTACCAAAGTAAACTGGAGCTATGCAGAATCTGCGTGGCAGAATGATGTAAACACCAGGGTCCTCCTTGTGATATGTACCTCAACACAGACGTGTTGCTTGGGTTAAGAAGGGAGACAAGCCTGTCTCTCAGTATTTTTGACCACGTTCATCTTTGAACTTTGGGATTCCCCTGAACCCAATATTCACAGTGAAACTCTGGGGTCATGATCACAATGAAAATAAAGGTTCCCCTGAAGCCCTGTAAAGCCAAACTGCAGTCCCATGAAACTCTAGCACTCAGAAGTAATTCCATCAGCCCTGCTCCCATTAAAAACAATGGCAAACTATTTTCCATTGTCTCAGTGTGAGCAAGGTCAGGCCCTTCATTAGAGGCTGTATGTAGTAGCAGGAAGAAAAGAAATCTATATTTCTCCTTACCTTTACATATTTTGTGTTTAAATCTTGAAACTCTCCCAATTTCCTATTCTCAAGTAGACGGATTTCATAAGACTGACCTAGAGTTTAAGGAAACATTTCCAAGGTGTTTAATATGTTGTAGCAATGAGAGAGTCATGCTGGCATTTATGTGGCTAATAAAGTATACGTTTGATCAGGGAAAGCTCATTTTTGATAACATAATGCGTTTGTCCCAGTCATTGAGTAGGCACTAAACACATCAGAAATCTGAGGACAAGGTTCGTCTTTTGGCTGCTAAAAGCACTCATTGATCATAGTCTGTGCTACAGAGGTCTGGTCATCTTTCAGAAAGTCACCAAGGTTTTCTAGGCCTTTGTTCCCCCGTGTCAAATGGCTGTAACAGCACTTCCTTTGTCTATCCCTTATACTTAAGCTAAGGCTGTGTGAAGAGCTCCTGGCATGAAGGTTTAGGCACTACTCTGTCAAGAAGAGCAATTTAGGCCAGATCTCACCTTCTTCAGGGAGCAGCCAGGTCAGTAAGGTTTGGGGGTGAACCGAAAAAAAAGATATGTTCCATAAGACCTTGAACGTGGCCTTCCAGTACACAAATATTACTTCAGACTCTAGTGTAGAACCAGCAACGGATATTACAATATGCACAAGGATCGCTTCCTGCTATCGGGAGGGATTCAGACTCAAACACCCCACCACCACCATCTGTATAAAGAATTTAGCTAGTTCATTAGAATTTAAATAATTGTTTTATGAAATAACATCTCCATCCAAGGCTGACAGTAGACAAAGAAGACTTATGGTCCCAATACTTTATGCACAAATGGCTAAGACAGCACAAAAGCTTGTTGTATAGGACCAGCTCTGTAAAATAAACCTACAGCTGGTACAGAGGCAGGACAGGAACATTATGATTAATGGAATATACGTATACCTCATAGCTAGTTTTTCTAGTTCATCTTGCCTCCCCCTTTTACTGAAAAAATGTACAGGTAAAACAAGGCAGGCACCAAAAGGGAGATCAGTTTGGATTTTCTGGCTCAACCAGTATCTCCTCAGAACTGGCCTGGCAGAAAACTGCAAAGCAGATGTATCTCCCTCTAAGCAGTTGCTACCAGCACAGACAAAAAAATGCTACATTTCTGGATCTGGATCGTGAAACAGAAGACTTGTGACAGCAGATGTGTCAGAAGGGCACTGCATTTCAATCAGATTTCCCCTTGGAAATCCCAGCTCTTCCGGTCACCCATGTGAGTACAGACTATATCACTAGAGCACAGGGATAATTGTGCTTATTCAGCTGGCTGGGGGGAAAAAAGGACAAGGGGGACCATATTGAAGCCTCAAATGTTTGCACAACACTCCTTCTGATGTCAGTAGGAGCTCTGCAAACAGGAAATGACCCTTGAATTCAGCAACTGGCTTACAGGCTTGGGGAGAGGGGAGAAGGAACCATATGAAGTATCAACTTTAGCACTTGAAATATGCATAGATCTTAACCCATTTCTTTGCATAATAATAAACCAAAATAAAAACAGTGTCCACAGAAGTGGATTTTGTAAAACACAGTTCTGAAATTGAGGTCCTCCACACTTTAACTCAAGGGACACTCTAATATTTCTGCTGATCCAGGTTAATATTACTCACTCAGCAATTTTGAGAGATGTACTTATCTCCTCACATAATCAATACTGTTGTATTAGTGTAGAAAAGACCATGATCAGGTTCACAAAATTGGTCATAGTTATCTATGTTGTTTATAACTGATAATTCAATGTTCAGATTGAAGCAGATTTTGGCAAAGCCATTTGAAGTACTTGGCTGCTTCAATGGCTCAGGTTGGAGATAGATTTCACCAGCAACATAGAGTGATACAGTTCATTGCGTCAAATAAATGTATCCAGCCAAGCATCTCTTGCACTTACAGATCTTTCCCAAGCAAATAGCAGGCTAAATAATCATTACAGAAAAATAATTTAGGATTTGAGACCATGAGCTTCCAAGAGGTAGTAGAATACATGTATGCCAGTACTCAAATGGGGAAACGGGGACGACAAGAGAAGTTTTGTGACATGCCCAATGCTAAAGAGTAAGGCAATGGTAGAGGCACAAGCACTTGCAGTCATTCAGCAAATATCTCGGGGCTTAACAGTTTGTTGGGACACCTTTCTGCTCTTTCATACTCCTACTTTTTGGGCATCCTGATTTGCTTATTTGTAGTTCCTATGAGACAAAAGAAAATAATGGGCATAAGAACACTGGCACCTTCAAAATAAAATCAAGCACTAGGAAACTCTGCAGCACATACCTTCCTACCATGCGCACGGGACAGGAACAACAACGTAACATGCAGACAATGGGCACCACACATCGCATCCTGACTGTAGTATTTTGGCTTGGATTAAGTTAGAAACAGATTCTGCCCATTGGTAAAAAAGAAACTGTTGTAGAGACAGAGTTAATATTAAATGGAAAGCCAAAGAGGAAATAAAATGCTTTGATGAAAGATATATAGGTCATCTGATGTAAGCCTTAGTTTACACCATGAAAAACCTTATTCAATATGGTATTTTATGATAACTGCTTCCCCTTTACCTCTGAATGTTTAATGCCAATTCCCACGCAGAATAGTAATCAAAATAAGACTGTTCCCAGGAAAACTTCATAAATAAGCAGTTTATTTCTCTTTCCAAGGAACTTTGTGAGTGAGGAGAATTTGGTCCTAATTCCTCACCATTTTTTCGTGCACAAAGTTTCAGTATTGTATTTTAAAAATTCTCCTCTGTACAACTTCTTCCAGCAAATTCACTGCCCCATGGCTAATGTTACTTCATAATTCATTGCTGTAGCATGAACAGGGACAGGGTTCAGATATTTGTGCTTTTATGGTACTAAGCTGTTTGGGTTACGATTTTTCTTGGAAAATACCTCCCAAACCTTGTTTACCATATGTTTTCCACCATCACCAACTGCGAAGCTCCTGAAATGGTGAATGACAATGCCAACCTCGTAATTATAAAAACTGCAGAAAATAACCCCAAAGAATCAGTACTTGGATGCTGGAGAACAAGACCCCTTTCTAAAACAAGGGAAAAAACAGTGACCTAGTCTGAAGAAAGCTGAACTCTCATTAACTTCAAGGAGAGCTAAGAAGCCACTAAAGGCTCTGATATACAGATCATCTATGAACTCTGCATCACTGACTCCAGAACTAACAGGCAGACATTGACAATCTTCTGCGCAAACTAGATCAGTAACAGATCGTTCTGTTAATCACGTATTTAAATCCGCAAAGAAATGTAGTTGCAAAAGTGTAACTAAAACAAACCCTGCTCCCAGTTCCCAGGACAGACTGCAACTGGTTAAGCCCAAAATATACAGCTGAAAAATAAGAGTTCCCCTATAAAAAGTTTTTCCATCTGTCACCTTCATTAATACAGATTTTACTAAATATTTCCAAGTTGAAGCTTGGTGGCAAAGCTGAAGACGGAGACAGAGGGTACTGATGCTGAGGCTTATTGCAATGATTTGAGCAAACAGTCTGACTTTGACCAGGGCATGGGCTAGTCCCCCGCTGACAAGGGCTTAACGTCCACTGGGATTTGGTCTGACTAGTAGAGCTCCTAGCAGGAAGACCCCAAAGAAAACATCTGTGGCGATGGGAGCAGCAGTGGCAGTTTCACAGCAGTCCCTTTTACCAGGACACTATTCAACATTGCTCAGCATTAGTCTTAAACACAGCATTAAAGGCCAGCTGAAAGCCTTTTCTTCCATGCTGTCAGCAACTGCTATAGCTGCACCACCAGCAGCAACAAGGGTTCAAGATAGTCCCAAACTTGGTGACCCACTTGGTTTCAGGTCATGTTATAATATTGGACGCATACATACAAGGGTACCTAAAGCCTGGTATCAGCCTCTTTATCACTACCTGAAATAAAGAGGACATTTTGCAAGCAAATCCCCAACATAGCTAAGGCGAAAGCAGAATCTTGTCCTGCCTGCCTGTTTGACCCGGTGTTCCCCTTACACAGAACTTGCCACAACCCTTCTTCCCTACCTCCAGCAGGAACAGAATGGTAATAAATATTTGGATAACCACATTAAATTCCTGAGATACAATTTGTCTCCCAGCTTCACCAAAAGCTTCAGGGGCACCAATAAAAACCTGGGTGGGTAAAGATACACTGTAATTTGTATTTTGAAAAGACAGTCCCTGAGCAACAGCAAATTTATGCAATCACCTCTTAGGCCAGAGTTTCAGCAACTCTGCTTTACAAACAAGAGTAGTATCCAGCAAAATAGTAACCACCCAGGTCCACAGAGTTCCTGCTTGGTGATTCATAAAGCAATTGCATCTATCTTGAAGAGGATTTATAGACTGTTTACTTTTTAAACTTTTATTGTTTTTGGCAATTAATGCACATTAAATGCACGTATGGCCACTTGTTAGTTTTGGGACAAAAGAAACAAAAGCCAGCAATTTGCTACAGATGGCAAATAATTTAGTTCAACAAAAGAATACTTTCACATGCTCAAAAGGTACAAGTCATAACAATTTACCTAATTTCCATTGCTGGAACTCAGTCAACGATCAGTAATTCTGGGCAACTTCTGATTTTAAAAGATTATCATTATTTTAAAGTCTAAGTTACATTTTGTTCAAAGACTATTTATTACACAACCACAATAACCAGCTTTCTTTTTTGTTGTGGTGTTACATTTCAAGGGCGACTTATGCCATACACTATGTGGCCTTTTACACAATACATTGATACAATATGCTAATCTCTAATTAGGATATTGATGTTCCAAATCAATACACCAATGACTAAGGCCTTACTTGATCTAGCCAAGTAGCTGGCTTGCCTTTCCAGCAATTAAACCCCAATCTCATACTAAAAAATTGCAGTGGATAGAAAAAAAAAAAAAAACTGAGGGTCCTCTTTCTCAGAAGGGATCCACACAGCGCTAGACAGAACCAGCCTGGAAACTGTTTGATTATTAAGCTAAGCTGACCAATAAAAATTCCATTTAGCAACTTTATATGGACATCCTAAATAGTGCAGAGATAAAGGCAAAAGAATGTTGACAGCTGAATGCAGCACGCAAAAGGAGGGGGGAGGGAAATAAAGGACCCAAGCACACCTAACAGACAGGAGGATCACCTTTCAAACAGTCAAATGCAACCATTCAGGGCATCAAGCACACAGAAAGATTTTTCTGACAAGAAAGATTGATGAAACCACCATGTAAACAGGCAAGAGTGACAGAACTGGCATCTGATCTTGCATGCTTGATTGTCCACACCTTTTTAGCCAGAAAAAAGCAAAAATAAAACCTATCACAAGACTTGCCGAGGTAGCTCATACACGGACACTCTGCAGGACAAGTAGCAAGGGCAGAATCCTCCCTTCCTGGCCATTCTGCAGTTGCCCACTGCAGCCTCATTTGACAAGATGCAGTAGGAGATGTTTATCCAATGGATATTATGAATTCACCAGCTACACAATAGGCCACCCTGAAAGTTCCCGCTGTGCTAGGAGCATGGAAATCCTGCAAAGCCCAAACTGCGGGGCAGGAAATGCAAAACAAACATAAGAGTCATCCTGACATACCAGATCATTTGTCCATCTTGCCCCATATCTCATCTTCAACAGCAGCTGTTTTTTAAGGGTTTAGGGATGGAGTGGAAGAAACATGGGGTGACTACAGTGAGCCCTTTCTTGGCCATAACCTCCTAGTTTCTGGTATTCAAGTGTTTAGGAAATCTTTAGGCTGTACCCATACCAAGCTGCACAGTCACGACCAATGGACACAAACTCCTTTTTTGTATGAACTCCTGAACTTGCTTATACTATGGCAGTAAGTACCACAGTTTAAACATGCTTTCCTTTAGTATTTGCAATCCGACCCATTCCTACACTTAACTCCATCCTGTTTCCCTTTGCAGCAAAGCTACTTTGGCTCCACTATGCTTAGGTACCCATTAAAATCCAATACCGAAGCCACAGAAAATTCCCTATCTGCCCTACTTGCCATTACCACCAGGGTAGGAAGACTGCAGGAATGTACAAGACTAATTCAACTACTATTCTGCTAATTCTACACCCACACTATAGAGCCACACTGTCATCATGTCTCTTCCAATATTTCTCCTCCTTTTACAATCCACCCCCATCTCTGGGGAGGGGTTGTCTCCTTCTTTCTCTTCCTCTGCCTCTTTCTTGTGGGAAAGACAAATGCATGCCTAGGAGCCAAGTTCACTGGAGGAAAAGCTCAGCTCATTTACTATATGAACATTTGGCTGAGCCCTTGTCTTCACAGACTTTTGAAGATAGTCCATTTTACAGTGGTGACACTTCAGAGCTAACAGGCATTAACAGAAACATTCCTCATTTACAGTAATTTCCACTCAAAAGAGAGAGGGCCGTATATTTAATTCCTTCAAGACTACAGTCTAACTTTGAATTATGGACTCAAAACCAGCCAGCAGACATAGAAATGCTTTCAGTTGCTAAGTTCACCGTGTGCACTTGGTCTTCTCTTGCATACATTTCCCCCCAGTGTGGTACAGGTTTTGACTTTTAGTACAAATTCATCGGCAAAGGAATGATGGAGTTCTGATGGAAAGCTGAAAGCATATCTACCCTGTGAAAATAACTTCTTCCTGTATTTCCACTTCTACAGCATGCACTTGAAATACCCGGGACTATCTGGCTCATGTCTGTCCAGCTCAGAATATCTCAGCCCCCTCCGTGTAAGTAAAAAATACCAGCTCTTTCTAGTTTCAGCCTGTTCTGAGTCAATTTGGACAACAAGTTTTATAGCTCTGCCAGAGTAACTTTGTGTGTAATATTTACTTGAGTTGCAGATAACTGAAAAGAATGGTCCTTGGCTGAGGGTGCTGAAGAGGGGATGCAGAAGAGCCCAGTACTATTCCTGACTCCGTCAGAAGCTCCTTCAATTGCCCTCAGGTTCCTCCACCAAATTTTTGCAGTGATAAACCAGGAGAAAGAAAGTCCCACTCCTGTATCTGGCTGCTCAGCTAATTTCATCCAAGGCAGGGATAGCCTTATGAAGTCTGCATGCTACCTGACATGCAGGCTGCTGTGCTTCTCCAAGTTAAGACCTAAGCAATACTGAGGCCTAGGGGGAAAGTAAGGTCCTCCTTCCTCTGACCTACTAGCCCATTATGCCAATCATCTGAGGGAGTCCAATCAGAGACGCATGGAATTTGTAAAATTCATGTTGCTCAAAAACCTTTCTCACCATCTGATCAGTACTCAGACCTCTGACACAGAGGTGTGGTAAAAAGCTCAAGCAGCGTTACAGAAGGAGCAGAGTTGCTGGGTTTCTTTTTCAAAAGAATTACACTTTTTTCTCCTGAGAGCTAAACTGCTTGAAAACCAGCAGTGATGTGGTCTTGCCCCAGAGCATCTCTATTCTGATGAAACACCCAGCACCAAGGCGCTTCATTTGGCTAAGAAGGCCCAAAACAAAGAACACAAGTCAGTGCCTACTACACAGTGGGTGAGGAGATGTGACTGACAGTTTTCCCATCAAACCACACTGTACCTTTGACACATGTCACAAATGTGACACCAAGCTAGGACTAGAGGAATCTCACTGCTCAAACATTTGCTGTCTAGTTTCAGGAACACGTAATAAATGCATGGTAAGAGGAAAAGCAAAAGAAAGGGGCCTTTTCCAGGGTCTTTGCAGGCAAGATATCATACATTACTCCTATAAAAACAGCTAATCATGTCAGAATGCAGTATTTTCCAAGTTTCTTATTGCTACCTAAAATGCGGTCTTTAGGACACCGCAAGTTAGGAAGAGCTAATTGGAAAATATCCATATCCTCTCAGACTGATGAGTACATTGATACAGACATCAAATGTTGCAGAAACATAGGCAAAAAATTTACTAATAAAATTACAGACATTTTAAAGTAGATACAGAAATGGGGAAGGTAAAAAAGTGGCATAAAGTATTAGGAAAAAACCTTACCAATATTTCTTACTTCTCCCTACACTCAGGGCAACTTCTGAGCTTCCTTACACTTCCTTCCTTTATGGATATTGAAGATTTATGGAAGCAGGAGAACAAAATGCAGTCTAGGGGCTTCCAGTGGGAGTTGTGTACAGGGTAGACAATCAAATGGAAATTCACATTTCCATTTGAATTTCATCCAGATGCTAGCAACAGAAGTAAAGAAGTGATTACAGAAAAAATAGAAAACAGCCTCTTGGTTAAAAGACAGCTGAGATTCTAGATTCCTAGGGACAGCAGAAGTCAGATGCTCTACTTATGCAGAGGTGCCCTGTCAGCTGAAGCAAGATTCACAGTGAGCTTAGGGATGGTGTGGTTTGGAGATGGGATTGTTTATCCTGGGCTGCCAAGCGAAGACAGAGCTGCCAAACATATGGGGAAATTGCTGCTAGCACAATTAATGGCCTCAGCTAAGACACGAGAACCTATTCAGAGCTGTCTTCAAAGTCATGTAGGAATCAAATTCCTTCTCCAAAGATGAAGAGGTGCCACCACAAGAACCAAAAATTCCAAATAGCTAGTCTCAGCAAGGAGAAAGACAAGCCAGCTTTGTTAGCCATTTCTTGAAGCTATCTAAAACCAGGAACAGACTGGAAAGGGAGCAAGGAGCAGTAGGGCACCCCGCAATGATCAGGAACCAAGGTAGCATAGGCGGGTAGTCACCAGGGAACACCTGATGTTCACATCCTCACGCTAAGTCATTTTTGCGCCCATGATCTCAGACAACTGTAGAGCCCATGTTCACACGGGAGAGGCCACAGGCAGCAGAGGTCCTTGGAATACCATGAGCCCATCAGTAATGGCAGAGATTATTAGGAAAAGAGGCAGTTCTCAGTATGGGACAAAGCAAAAATATCCCTGCAAACAGAGCTATAATTAAACCAGAAGCACACCCAGTCAGAGCTGGTCACTCAGCCTTCTCTACACTTCATTTAGGCAAATAAAGAATTGTTCCAGGAAAACTACAAACAGTCAGACAGTTGTGACCCCATAAAAACTCAATTACGTACAAGTTAACGTCAATACAAAACAGCTTTTTTTCATTTACTGTAAATCTCAGTATTTAAAACTAGGTTCTCTGGCTGCAGAAGATTAGATGGTTGGATTTGAACTTTACACTTTTTAAGAGAGGCAAAGGTTCTCTTTTGCTTTCTTCTGTTATAACCAATTTCATCTCCTACTCAAGCAATTGGCAATCAGCTTCAAAACGTCTTCTTCAGTTGCTCATTGCCCTGTGCTTTCTGTGCCTTTCTTTGCAAGAGAAAGCAGAACACATCTGTAGTGAGCTCAGGCAGGACAACAGCTAGCAGATTTTAAACACAGCAGAGTTTCAAGTATACCAGTTTATGCAAACCTGTCTTGAGTCTGCATGTGATACATGTCTTTGCATCTGAGGACTTAGATTTGGGGCTTTCATTCAGGAGTGGCACAGATTCAAATTAAGTCCATTTTTACTTCATGAGGCATCTGTTGCTTATGCACCACTACAGCAATGTTCTCAATATCATTGCAGGTCTTCTCGGATGTTAGTGGTTTTCTCTCATGGTTTGGGTTTTTGGCTTGTTTGTTTTCTGAACTGTCTAGGACTGGCAATAAAGATAACTCTTGGAAGACACCGTAAAGCACAGATGGTCAGCCTACCCTAACCCTAACCAGCTGTATACTAAAATCCTCACATGGCTGAGAACCACAAGGCACATACCACACATCTGGGTAGCTGAACAGAACCCAGGAAAACTTTAAAGCAGGTGATGGCTGGTTATTCTGAAGTGCCATTGGTGGGGCAGAGCTGGGTTCGGCCCACAGCTGGCTCCCAGTGACCCACTGCCATCAGCCTTACCAACCCTCTGTTCAGAGTAATTCAGATCTCTGGCTCTGAGTCAACCCAATGCTGGTCATGAAATAAAATCATGACTTGAATAGCTCACAATCCACATGCGGCTCTAAAGCTACAAGCTGATCTTCTTAGGGAAACAGTATTTGCTGGGGGGTTTTTTGTTTTTTTTTTAAGAATTATTTTATTTCCTCACATTTATTAGCATTCCAGTCTGCTGTACAGTGCCTGTCTCCCCTGCATTCCTCCTAGTGCAATTTCTGGAACCACCTTCATTGCTCCCATTTCTGTCTGTGTTTGAAACTAGTTTCAACCAGCCATAGTCAAACCACACCCCATATGACTGCAGACCATGGAATATGCAACTGCATAAAGATCTCTTGCTAAAGCAGTGGTTTCTAATATGGTTGCTGGTTGATTGTTTGTCTGAAAATCCCTATCCACAAGAGACACTGAAATAGTGCTAAAAGGCAGGCTAGTTCCAAAACTGTTAGGCGATGTTTGCGCTGCAGACTTCTGGATAGTGTAGCTCTGTCGACAGATGCTACCCCTGACCAAAGGAGCAATGCCAGCAGCAGCTCCTAAAGTGTCCTCCTAAAGACACGGCACCTTTACCAGTTTCACGGACTAAAGGGGGAGTGGTTTTAAGACACTAATACTAATACATACTAATATGCCTATACTTTATCCTGTCAGGAGTAATCCTACTAAGATCCAGTAAGGTTCTCTTAATGTAGGAACTGCCTTAAGGATTAGCAAACTAAGATCATGTTCAATTCAGGCTAACAGGGTGCTGGCTCCAGTTTCCCAAAGAATGTGGGAAGGCAGAGGGGAAGAGACTGGGAAAGACAAGTGTAATGAGTCAGTCTTTGGAACTCAAGCTAAGGGTTTGACTTTACTTACTTGATTTACAGGCTCATTCTAGAGTTGCAGCCAGTGAGTATTCAGGGTTTCAAACTGGAGCGGACAAGCTTGGGAGCCTGCCACTGCTGGATGTCCCCAAGTCAACTCAGAACAAGAGAGAAACTCATTTCCTTATATTCCTTCACAAATGCTTCGTCTGCCCTTTGCTGAACATACAGGCATCCCCTTTTCAGGAATCCTCTTGGATTTCTCCTTCATGCTCATGGACATGAGTCCAGGCCAAAGGCCTCTTCCTCCTCAACACTGTTGACAATCTCTCTGGGTCTGTCCACCAAAAAGCAAGGCTCATTAGAAGTCATCATGCACCACAGACCTGGGGCCCTCTCCCATCTGTACAAGAACCCAGCCACTGGACAGCCCTTCTTTCCAGTCAGTTGTATGAAACCTTTTCACACCTTGGTGGAATCTCTCCACTGGAATCTCTCCAAAGGAACCTCTCCTTTCTTCTATGCTGTTCTGTACATGGAATACCTCTTGAGTTGACCCACCCACCAACCACTGTTGAACTAATCACATGTGGAGGCGAGAGTGAGTGTTTCAGGGCAGGGAGCATAACTGTTTCCCAGTGACAAAAGGTCAGCTATTGAGTGCTGAAAAGCTTGAGTAAGGAATGCATGTTTGGACAGCAAGTGGCAAGAGTCACCCAGCCAAACAGCCAGGAAGTAAACACCATATCCTATCCTCACAATCTGGGTAAGTAATTGCACTGGATGTAAATTGCTTTGTCAGATAGGGACAGCCACTGTTTCTTTGTAGCTGTGTTGCTAGGAGTCAGCTCTCACCAACTGAGACAGGGCAAAGGGACATACATTAATGAAGTTACCCATTTTCTAAGGTAATTTGACTCAAAATTCAAGCCCAGCAGGAGGAAAGGAAGTTTTGTGCAGAGTATTTGACTAGACCATGGTAAGTGCAGAAAGAGGGTAAGGTGCAAGAGTTGCCCCTTTGCCTACAGTCAGCATAAGGCAGTAAGTTGTAGAGAATGGTTTAAGCCTCTTCATGAGATGGCTACGGCACTACAGCTTGGTCACAGCATGCTGGAGTCAATCAGTTCTTCTCCCACTCAGTTCTTCTGCCATGCCATGACTATGGCATGCTGGAATAGCTCCTGAGGCTTGGGTTGTCTTGAGGTTCCCTTCATGTACCTCAAGCATAGCTTGAGGCTTAAAAACCTCACTCAAGGCTACAGTACAGGACAAGCTCCTTAACAGCTATGCAAACTATAGAGAGCACATGAAAGGAAACTGTCATTTTTAAAGCAAGCCTCACATAACATAATTCTATTAATGTGATGAATTTTCTGACAGTTGGAGCCTTTAAATTAAGACCTGTCTTTCAATAAGATGTGCTCTAGCTCAGCTAGGACATCCGAGATCAGTGGGGCAGTGCCTGGGAGGTATTCCCTGGCTTGTGTTGAACAGGTCATATTAAACAGCCCTCTGGCTTTAGTGGAGAGAGTGGGGGAGAAATACTTATGCAGCAGATACCTACTGAGAATCTATATGGCTCAGGAATCAGAAGTGATTCCCATAGAGATATTCTTCTGAAACAAAGAGAATTTGACTCAAACACTTTAATTTTTATTTTTAAACAAACACATGTCCTACTTTTTATTCCAGAAGGTCAATGCATGAGGAACATGCTTTTGTCACAGATGTGATGAAAAAGACTATTTATAAATACCTTTTATGTAGGAGTTCATAAACAAAACGAGCTCTAAGCAAAACAGGTAGTTACCTGCCAATTCATAAGGACTCTGTACTGGGATTGCAAGGCAAATCACTTTTTTTTTTTTTTTTTTTTAAACCCAGGGCAACATCCTCACCGATACTCCAACAACAAAAATAAGACTTCCCCAATCCTGACCACAGCCAGTTAAAATCAGTTCCCAATATCCTCTTCTCTTCATCTCTGTAATTACCCTCAATTAACACATAAGCTTCTCACCATAGGCCATATCTATATGGAAGCAGACTCTAGTCCCTTTTTCCTAACTAGCACAGACAAGGGATTTTGGTCTAAGGGATACAGTATCATGGTATACCTACAGGCCAGGTGAATTTAGAATCAAGTCCTGCCCTTACTACTGGAGAGGGTAAATGTTGGGAGCAGGAGCATCAGCTGCCAGTATAGATGCTGAAGCAACCTGACAGAATGAGGAAGAATAGCTTTTAAAGAAGGGGCACTGCAAAATCTCAAGAGGGGGAAAAAAAAAAGGCTACACACAGGGAGTCCAGTATTTAAGCAGTGCATTGAATTTCAAGAGGATCTCAAAGAAGCCCATACGATCTCAGTGTAAGGAGGAAGATTCATTGCTTGGGAGCTTAAAGAAATGAGCAGGGGATGTTGCTGAGAAGGTGGCAGGCAAACATGAAGCTCCTGCCAAAAAGAAAAGAGAGCAAGAACAGTGTGAGCCTTTAAACTGCCAGGAGATGCACCACCTTTTACCACTAATCACCCCAAAGACCCCAAAAGGTGGTGTTGCTGGTTCCATCCACCATGGAAAGACAACAGCAGTTGAGAGACCCCACTTCTCCCCCAAGCCCCTTCCCAACTCTGACCCATTGCATGGCTCCTGCCAGCCTCATCCCTGCTTCGTTCCTCCAGGTCTGTCTCGTCTCATGCTCTCCAGGACACGTTCTGCAAGGGCATATCCTCACCTTCCCCTTTGAGAACTTCAAAACTTTCATCCTATGAGGGATGAAAGACAGATGCAGAAGATGTCTGAGAACTGGTGGTCTGCCAAGTAAGTCAGTCAGTACTGTGTTGCAGTGGAGCAGGAGACCATTCTTGTGATAGTATGCAGGAGAAAGACCAGCACAGCACAGCCTATCATGCAAAGGTGGTAATAGTCTGGCTTTGCATAGGAAAACCTGGATCGCTCTAGTGACAGAACTCTAATAAGTTGAAACTCATGGCACTGTGTGGAGAGTTGTATTGTTTTTGTCCTTGCAAGATAAGAAAGCAAACTGTTTGAAAGATGCTATAGTATTTGGCAGACAGCTGCCTTTTACAACAGAAGATCTTTTACTCTGAAACAGGATAGAATTTCGTGTTTCACAGAAAGATTCATCCCATCTCACCCTTGATATGCCCATCACTTCCCTGGGCTTTCTGTATTTGGATGGATAATTTGGGACTATGCAATCACAAATCAACTGTCTGTTGATCTGTGAGACATCGCAGTGCCAGATTATGTGACAGGGCACATCTGGCTCCTTGGGCAGAGCCTGCAGCACTAGGCTGATCTTTCTGGTCGGGCTCCACTGGGTCTAACTACTAGCAACACAGATCCGGAAGACAGCTGCACCTGAGGCCACAGTGCCCAAGGGAGGTCAGGGTTGTGCTCTGTACAATCATTGAAAGAGAAATCTAGCCACAGAGACACCTGAGTGAGCTTTACGCTCAATGCACAAAGCTTGAAGAGCTGGTGCAGCATCCTGAAGCAGGAGGAGACATCAGTAATATAAGGTAGACAGCCTTCAGCTTGTTGCTGGGCTAATGCCCTTGTTTATAACCTGACAGAAAATAAATGTAGTAAGTTATAGCACAAGCTGTGCCTGAAGAAGTCTGATCCTTCCAGGACCCATGTGCAGGAGTGCTGAAAAGTGACAGCCAAATTCCAACCACAGATGCGTGTGCACAAGTTCTGCCAGAAGGAAAAAAAAAAAGCCTAGAGAAACATGCAGTGCTTGTTTATCTAGGAGTAAAAATTAGCTTATGAGGTCAGCTATGGAGAACCTTGCTACAGTGAACCCCAGCAACATGTCAACTTAGGCACTCAGTGGAGCAGAGCCACACCACCCAGCCAACAGGAGCGATGTCATGCTCCGCACAGACCACCAAGGAGCCATCATGCACTTGCTAGCTCATCCTCTGGCATACCCCCCATCAGAGCTGGGGGACTTGCAACACAGAGCCCTCCCCAGCCCAAAGCCTGCCAATATGCTAAATTTATCTGGTCTTTTAAGATGAAGGTAGGAGGCTCCATTTTAAATTTTCAGAGATTAAGCCAGTACCTGGCCACATGGAATTGTGCATGCCATAATGCTGCTTTTGGTCAATAATTAACTCAATGAAACTTCACCTTTTGTATCAGCTGACAATCTGGTCTATAAATATGAAAAATTAAAGATTCTTCCTTTCCTCCATCCCCCTCCCATCTCTTTCCCTCTTTCCCCCTTCCCACTGTCCTCCCAGTGAGGCATAAGAACGGGATTCAATCTCTCTCTCATGAATCATTCCCGGGAAATATGCCTTCCTTCAGTGAGTACAAACCCTACCTTGGTTGAGATAGGTCAGGGTTTCTTCATGCAGTTTCACAGCAGGTGACGTAGCTGTGCAGAGAACATACTGAAATGGAGGCAGTTTGGCTTCATTCTCAGGAGACAGCTGTGGTTCTTCCTGCTTGAAGATTGGCAGTGCAAGCACATCACTGAAACATACAATTCACATGCATTTAGTTACAAAGACCAAAGACTTTATGGAACAACCTAGTCTCAATCTGGACTTGATTCTCATGATCCGAGATAATGGAGATTGTCTCTGGAGAAACGGTTAGTTATGACAGCTAAAAAAGAATTTGGACTGTATAACGCAGTAAGGCAATTTCTGCATCTGGGACGTCAGCAATGGACACAAAAGAACATCAGCATCAGCAAAATAGAACATTGTTGGGAATTAGTATGATTTAAAAACATAAATCGGATCTAAATTTTAGTTAATCAGTCTTCCCGATTAGAGAAAAAGAAAAAAAAGAAAAAACACTACCAAAAATAGATTCTCCTTCCTTGTAGAAATACATTTCTTAAAACGTTCTTGGGTTTTCAGACAAAAATCCATCAGAAGAATCGTACACCTCTTAATATGGCACCAGAATACCTTCATAAATGCACACACAGGTGCTCATGAGCAGCTTCACTAGGAGCTGCGCATAGTTCCAATTCTGACCTCCTTTACAACACTTTAATGCTGACCTGCCTGCTGACATACAGTTAAGCTGATGCCAACTTGTACTTATCATCAAGCAGAACGGATATTATCAAGGCTGAGTGCACAACAGAGTAAGAAAGAAAAGAGATGTCAGGAATAAGCATCCTTATCTTAACACGTCTGATGCTTAAAAACCGCATTAGCCTTTCTGATGTCTCTAACACTTCTGGTCGTTGTGTCCACTTACTTAAAAATGTTAATACCCTTCCAAGCCAGGAGGATTATGCTGAACACAAAAACTGTTCAGAATAAATAAGCAGAGATTTCTTTTTCCTCTCCATTTCTTCCAGGTGTGTGAAGACACTTGACATTCAGGTTAGAGACTGCAGTTCTGCTCCTTTCAGTAATCTCCCCCCCCCAAAAGCTTTTAAGAAAAAAACCATCTAGGAACATGCCAATGTGTACTGGCACGCTCCCTATGGTAAGAGCGCTAAAAATTTTTCCTTGCCTGTTCAGTTAATGATCCACTCTGTGTTCACTTGTAACACCCACAACCTTGAAGACTACCCAGGTCATCAGTAAAATGGTGCAGTAGTTTACAGTAAACTCTTAGAAGCACCTGGTTCGAATACAGATACTCCTATTCATGGAGAAATAAAGCCAGAGAGCAAACCGTGCCACTTCAGGTACAGGCAGGAGAAAAGAAACACCGGTCCCCGTTTCCATTCTCTCCTCCAACCGCCCCCCCCCCCCAACAACTTGGAGGCATCCAGCCCCATTTGCTTACTGGCATTACTGACATAATCACAGCTCTTGCCTAACTGCAGCCCTAGCCTCCCCCCCCTCCCTTAGGGATGATGATTTACTACAATAATGAAGTGACAGAAATGCCTCCAGCAGATTTCTAAAATAGATATCATTTCTCTGCACACACACAGGATCTGACAGTGCTCCACAGAATCATCTCACTCACCCTAATGCCAACATTTGTTCTCAACTCATTCATCTGCACAATGCTATTGGAATGCATGTTGCTTTACAAAAGAAAACAGATTTTAAAAAACCAAAAAGTTTTAAATTTTAAAATTTAAAAAAAACAAAAGAACACACCTCAGATAAAGAGTATACAGTGTGCAAAATCTGGCCCACAGTTAACACAAAGGGTGAGGAATTCATACACCTATTCAGCTGAAATAGTGGAGAAATTCAGACATGAAGTCAAAATTCAAATATCCCATTCCACTTCAGGCTCCTGACACCCCTACATTTTACTAGAACAGCTGTTTGATAGTTGATGACTATAAATACTGAGGGATTTGTAATTTGGTTTCCAGAAAATTTAACCATATTAAAGAACTGATGAAGCTGCACAAGTAAATCATCTTTTTATTCCTATAGCATTTGAGCCAGGGCCAGTGGAATCCAAAGCTTTATATCAAGCCCTTATGAAACATTTCAACTTCTTTAAAGTATTTGGAACACAGAAAGATTTGGACAACAGGTCAAGGATTAAAAGAAGTTGTAACTATAAACTATATAACTACAGATATAGAAGACACTGCAATATTTGTTCAACTGTATTCACTCAGGAGTTGCAAATCAAGTTTTGGGAAAAGTTTTTTTTTTTTTTTTTAATAATTGTTCACACCCTTTAAAAAAGGAAAAAAAATTGCTCAAAACTCTTCCTAGGTTCACCTATCAGCTTTACGGTCCATGTCTTAACCAAGGGTGAGTCAACTTACCCGGGGAAGGGAGAAAGTTAGTTGAAATAGATGGTTCCACTAGCTGGCAGAACAAAGAGTGAAATATATAATGTGTTTCCATAAAGATGAATGAAGATTTGCCAATGTTCCACCTGTACAAAGGTTTTTCTGTAATATTCTATTGCAGGAACTACAAATACCCATGGCAAATGCACCACAGTGAGGTATGGCAGAATTTACATGAGATATCTCAGATATGGACAAAGCCTTCAATATATACAAAGTATAATTGATAAAAGCTTTTCCTCTAGCTACTTCAAGCATTGTCCTATTTCAGCTATGTAGTCACTACAAGTGGGTACAGAAAACCTTCAGAAAGGCACAACTCAGCAAAAATGCCCCATACTAGAAACATGTCTTGACATATTCCCATGCAAAGTAAATTGGCCAGAATTAGAAGTCTCCAGAAAGAACAAGGGTTTTATTCCACTGACCTTCACTGCAGCACCTGAGGCCATTGCTTAACACTGCCATAAATCTGGCTTTAGAGCTTTTAGTACCAAATCAAAAATGCCACGGTCACAGGAGCAGAGGCTCACTGAAGTTTAAGTTTGTTCCAGGAACGCTGACAGGTTAACGTTGTAACGGCAGCCTGCCTGCCAGCTCAGGTATCATTTATCCCCTCACAGCTAGCATAAGGTCAGCATCAAGCCAGCAGAAATACTCTAACGTGTTTTCTGGACAATTCAAAGGAAGTTGGATTGCAGGCTCAAGCCTGACCCAAACTTGATCTTGTAGCACTCAGATGCTGTGAATCTACAGTATTAATGAAACAACCCGAGCATCATTATCTTGCTCTCTGAACCCCGAGACTGTATGTGCAAGTACCTACACTAAGGCTGATGTGCTGCCACCCTTCTCACTGTCCTCAGCTAAGCAGCTTTGCAAGCACAAAGCAAGAGAGTACAACAGTTTTGCCACATGCACGCTATTAAAACAGATTTACTGGGATAGAGGAAGGACGTAAAACACGTATGAAGTGGGAAAACTGCAGGGAAGCAGTATTGTATCATTCGGTAACAGGAAGTGATTCTTCAACCGAAAAGATTCCTCTGCATGGGTAGGGAGCAGGAAGAGTTAAAATTGCATGTCTCATCGAAAGGAAAGTTTTATCTGTGTTTGAAGTACTTTGCTGGGCAAACTCGATGTCCTCTCAACAGCTGTTATTTGGGGGCATGCTTTGAAAGCAAGACTGTCGGGCCAGAGCCAGATTTTCTCTGCTGCTGTAATTCAGCAAAGGCATACTTCAACCAAGTAGCAACAACTGACGCCAGCTGAGAGCTCAACCTTAAATATTCACAATAAATAAATAAATAAATAAATAAGCACCCAGCAAAAAGGAAACTCCCCAAGTTGTCTGCTTTGTTGTCTTTTGGAGGGAGGAAATACGGGTTTGTGGTACACATGTTACAGGCTATTGTTTAGCAGCCCTTATGCTTAAATTAGGCGCATTTAATTAAATGCGACTGTGCGAGGGCAGGAAAAAGCTGGTTTAGACAAGTTCAGAAAGTGAAATTAAGAGCTTTCTACCCAGCATCCCAAAAAGAAAGAGGCAGAAACCCAGTCCTGAGAAAACCGAGCATCTTCTTAATTTGCGAGCGGTCGCTCTGGGCAGAGTTTTGACGGGGCTGCGCAACTAGTGCACCTTCTGCCTTTGAACTACGTTATCTGAGTCCCTGCAGAAGGAAGCCATCAAAAGCGATAGAGCAAAATTCAATTACATAACTAGGCAGTTAAAAAAGAAAAACAAAACAAAACAAAGAAAAGAAAAGCGCCCTCACGGCTCAAAAGAGGTTTCCTCCAGCAAGCGGGACCTTTCTCAAGCGGTCGCCCCCAGCCCCGCTCTCGCCGCCGGGCAGCCCCGCGCTTGCCCCGCGGCCCCCAGGGGACGCTTCCCCGGCGGGGGGGGGGGGGGGGACACTTCACCCCAAACCGGCGCCGCCAAGCACCGGGGCGGCGTTTCGCCCCCGTGTCGCGGGGGGGGGGGGGGGGGCACGGCCCCATCGAGCCGCCCCCGCGGGGTTTCGCGCCGCCCGGGCGGCTCTCGGCGCCGCGGGGAGACGCGCGGCGGCCGCGGGCTGCGCTTTCGGGGCGGGCTGGTGCAGGACTCACCGCAGGTAGCTGCCGGTCGAGTGCTGGTTGTAATGCTCCGGCTGCGTGTGCCAAAACAGCATCTTGGGGGAGCCCGGCGGGGGGGCGGCCCCGATCCCCGCGCGCAATCCCTGGGGGCGGCTGGCGGGGGGGAAGGCAGGGGAGGGGGCCAGCCGGGCTGCCGACCCCGAGGCACGGCGGGCACCGCTGCGGCCAGCTGTAGCGGCGGCCCCGGCTGCTCCCGCCGCTTTTATGGCCCGGCCCCGGCGGCCGCGGGTTGGCTGGGCTGGGGCGCTGGAGCCGAGCCGAGCCGAGCCCTCCTCCGGGCCGCTCCTCCTCCTCCTCCTCCGCCGCCGCCGCGGGGGCGCAGGTGGCAGCGGCCCGCCCCGCCACCGCCCCGCAGCCCGGCGGGACGGCACCCGCGGTGCCCGCCAGCCGGGGGGCCCCGGAGAAGCCCACCGCAGCGGAGGGAAGGGCTTCGCGGCCCCGGGCGGCCATCACCCCCGAGGGCGAGGTCGCCATCTTATCCCGCGCGCCCCGCAGCCCGCCGTCGCACCCCGGAGGGTGAGGGCGCCATCTCGCGCTCCCCGGGGCCGGCGTGCCGCCCTGGGAGGAAGGCGGCGATCCCGTGTGCCCTGGGGCAGCCGTTGCCCCCCCGAGGGCAAAGCCGCCATCTCCCATGCCCCGGAGCAGCCGTTGCCCCCCTGAGGACAAGGCCGCCATTTTGCATGTCCTGGGGCAACCGTTGCCCCCCGAGGGCAAGGCCACTATTTCACCTGCCCCCAGGCCGGGCTGCCCCCCCCCCCACACACACACACTTGGGGCAGGGGAAATCTGCCCTCCCCACAGCAAGAGATGTTGCTGCAAAATGCCTTGTCCCGGGAAAAATGTTGAATAGTGGGCACTGCGGGGGCACAGTTATCAGAGTTATCACTACTACACCTGGCATACTGGTGTCTGTCAGCAAATAGTGAACAAGGTTTGACTTAAAATAACGTGTGCACACAAAACACTAGCAGCTGGCGCTAGTAAAAGCAACAGCTAGACTTCAGTGGGTCCTGGCTTCGTTCACACAAAGCGAGAGGGGAACCTTAAAAACAGTTGGCAAGAAAAGCTCTATGAATTGGTTCTGTCCTGATATATAGTTTGTCCTCCAAATTGCAAATATTTTTAAAAGTGAGTCTCTTCACATCATGCCATGGGGACGTTCTGGCTGCTCCAATTGACGTCAGTGAGGGTTGAGTATGAAATCACTGTTCGAGTTCCTTTAATGTGTCTGTTTTTTTAATTAAGGACAGCTGATTATTTTAACTCTGTGCTGTCTGTCTTGTATGCTGGCCTTCATTTTAAGCGGAATTTTATTTGGTAGGGTTGTTTTCCAAGTGGGGGAATGAGAGATTAAGTAATTTGCCTGAGGACATAGAAGAAAAACAGGACAGTTTCAGAAATTAAACTCACCCCCAAGCTGTTATCTCTACCACAATTGTGCCCAAAAGTCTTCTGTCCTCCTAATCCAACTCCCCACTCAGTAAGTAGAAATCTGTTTCTTTACCGTTTTAAATTCAAGATCCTTATCCTCAGCTACAAGGCTGCCTATATCCCATCATTTTCCTAGCTCCCTGCTCTCAGCATATCTTCCTATCCCAGGAATTTTTCTCACTTTGATAGTTTGGGGAGGGGGGAGAAAAGGGAAGGTTTCCTGTTTTATCATGTTCTATTATCCGTCCACCAGCAGAAACAGAAAACTGAAACCCTTAATTACTCTGAGTCATTAAAAATCTTCCAGTCCATTTTGCAGGAAAACACTTCCTCAAGCTTCCTGGTCAAATTTCAGCAGAGAAAAATGCTGTTTACTCACAAAACTTTCTGCTGGCACCATCAGTCCAAGGTAGCTGTATGCATATATCATTATGTATTTGCCATATTTCACAGCTGAGATAGCTGCATTTCACTGGCAGATGAAATTATTATACTGCTACGATTATATACTATCTGTATTGTAATAGCACCTATAGAACATCGTTAGGTTGAGTCCCAAAGTGTTAAATGCTATATAACTAGACATTGGCAGTTCTTTTTCCAGACATGTCACAATTTGAAGAACAAGGTAACCTGAAAGGTAATCAAGTAGCTTCACAAAGCTATTAATGAGTCTTAAAGTTTTTAAAAGGTATACTTTTATTTACCAATCGCTGTTGGTTTCAAACTAAGAAACAGTACAAATGAATGTGCCTTTAAGGTGGTTTCTCTTTCCTTTGTTACTACACAGCTATATAAACCCCTGCTTCTTTCAAAGCAAAATGGCTCAAGTTATGTTGTAACTTTTTTATGCTCTTAAAAATATTTAGCTCTGTTCACACAACATCTGAGCAAGAGCAGCTGTTCAGACCTCAATTGAGCAAAGTGTCTAAATTTAGCTCTTGGGCAGAGAAACAAGACAAAGTTTGCTGAGGTGTCCGAGGACTTCTATAAACAGTAAATATCCTTCCACAATTCTGCACTGACTGGAGAAATACATAGTTGAATGTAAAAGTAAATAACTATACTGTACAAAATGAAGGATCCAGTCAAGTCAGGCATGTCTATATTTTCTTTACTATCTTTCTAGAAAGCAAATATTTTGGAGGGCAAATGAGTTTAAAATAATCCCATTTATTTCCTCTCTGTTCCATTGCTGAATGTAGAAAATAGAGTTGGTAATCTATTACCAAGGGAACAAAGCACCTAAATACCTTTGTGGATCCAGTCACAAACATCTAAATTGCTTCTGAAAAATCTGGCATGGGCTCCTAAATCAGGTAAAAAAATTTGTGTTCATGGAGCCCGAAACAAAATTAGTTATAGGATCAAAGCTGAACAGGATATTGTATTGAAGAGCTTCCATTAGCTCATTACGCATCAGTCAAGATTATTCAAGGATTATTCCAACCATCTCCTGATGTATGGGCCAAAGTGCCTGCTTCTCCACAGACCCACATGCTCAAAATATAATCTTGAATTTAAAGAGGAAGAACATTCTCTCTCCCCTCATTGTCCTTAAGATTTCTGTATCACTTGAATCTGTGTTTGCCAAATACATTCTTAATATTTCTATCCCTGATGAAGGGCCTGTGCAGATAGGCTCACTGTTTGGAGGACAATCCTAGGAAGACAAGAATAGCTACATGACTGCTATAGCATGCAGCAAAAAGTTAATCCAAGTCAGCATGTGCCAAGGGAAACTGAAAAGGGAAATTTTGCCCTGTTCTCCAGGCATACACCTGATCCACAAGGTGCAGACATTAGAATTGCAGAATGTCGGGATGAGCTGCAGGGATCTGAAATGTACTGAAGAGACTTGGTGTTTACTCTATGCTTTGAGAAAGTAACAGCTTTTATATAGCCCCTATTGTTCTAAAAGCTGGCAAAATCATTGCTATGCCTTAGACAAGATTTTTAGATCAGCTTCCAAGGGCAAGTGCTGGCTCTCTCAGGTAGCCCACTGACCCTAAAGGTCTCTTAATCAGGCCCATGCAGGTCCGTGTTTCAGATGGAGGCCAGCCCAAATGGGTTCCCATTACCCTCTACTTGAGTGGCATCTCAGTTGCATCTCAAAGCGTAGCTGGTGGTCAGCAGTTTGGGAAATGGCTACTATCAGAATTATGAATGCAGTCTTGGTGCTACAACTCAGAAGGAAGTTACTGAACTGGAAAGGGTCCAGTGAGAATGAATAAAGTCTTGAAAATGTGCCACATAGTGAAAGACACAAGGAGCTTGGCCTGGACTTATCCAGACTAAGGTTAACAGGTGACCCCATCACAGTCTATACATACTCACTTGGAAAATCAACATTTCATAACGGAGGCTTCTAAACTTCACAGCAAAGATACAACAGCCAAGGAACAAACATTGCAAGTAAATAAGCTTAGGATAAGATCAGACTGCACATTTTAGCAAGGAAGGTAATTAACCATGTGAGCAATTTTACCAAAGTTTGTGATTAATTCCCCATGCCCATTTTCTAGATGTATATCAAGATTAGATTTTTTTTCCTAAAAAAAAATGTTCTAGTTTGAACAGAAAGGAATTCAGTTAAGTCCTATGACCTGTATTACAGCCGAGAACAAAGATGATCACCAGCATCTACGACGTCACCCAGCAAAAGGCTTCCAAACTACTTCCTCTTACAAAAGTGTCCCTGTTCTACCTTGTGTGTCTAAAGGCCCATGTATCCCCTTCCCAGACAGCCAAACTCCCAGAAATGCTAATATGTTGTGATGTGTTGTCAACACAAGCGTCATGACACAATGAAAACTGCTTTAACTGAACTTAATAGTAAAACAAATAACAGAAAGAATACTGCACAGACTGGCTTATTTATTTTCTTATTCAAGTCATTCATTAAAACCTTCACCATTTTCTCACTTATCAGAGGTCACCATCAAATTTCCAGCTGCCACTGAATTTCCAGGCACAACCAAGCACTGATGAATCCACAAGTTTTTTTGCCACAGAAATTAAGCCTACTTTGCAAGCTTTCATCAGTCATATTAATCATTTTGACTGTCCTGATTTTATCTGCAAGAATCAAAATTTTTTTCTTCCTGGTGAATATTTTTTTTAAGTCATTTTATTGTGGAAACAAAAGTGTTTACACAATGAGGATGATAGATGATTGGATGGCAAAATAAGAGTGTTTTAAATACTCATTATACATCTATTGGCATTGGCTTTCTCATTGTGAGCTACAGGCCACAATTACCAGAATCAGCACTCTCTCCATACTAGCAAACACAGTAGCTATGTTTACATTGCTGCAAGAGGGGAGCAAGAAGTCCTCCAGAGCTGACACCACTAGTAGAAAAGCAGCACATGATTTAAAAAAAAAAAAAAAAGGAAAAAGGAAAAAAAGGCACTTTTTGGCCAGCAGCAGATACTGACTCTGCAAACAGCTGTGCCCAGTACAATTCTCCAGGGTTAGTTATGATCCCTCTGCCTGAGGTTACCACATCAAGCCTTCTGCAGCCGCACGGGTTGTCTGAGCACTTGCTGTCTGCTTCGAGCAAAGTCAGCTGTCTTAGCATAAATGGCATAAATAACACACACACACACTAGGCTGGCAGGGCAAGGGGACCATAACCTCCAGCCGGTGTGCAGGGAGGAGCGACAGGAGGCAAAGCATCCTCACCTAGAACTGAAAGCAGATCAAATCTACTTACAGCATTACTGTCTGAAGCGTTCTGTTTCACAGCAAAAAATTGTAGCAGGGACAAAAATATCTGTGAAGGCTATTTGTAACCCACATCCGCCAACCAATCTGGTTTGCCACCCTGCCCCCAAACAGTTGTGTCAGCACAACTGGGGAATGGAGCGGGGAGGGAAGGAGCGACCGGGGCCAGGCTGGAGCAGGGACTCTTTAAAAAAACAGCTTTGCCAGAGAGCAGTGTGTGTGTGAAAGTACAGACAAAGATGCTCAAAGCTGTTTAGTCTGTAGACCCCACAGACCTAAGCCATGCCACCCTTCTCATAGAAAGGGAGTCCTGAAAGCCTGAACGAGATACAGAAGGCACTCTCTGCAAATTTACAGGCCATACTAAATTAGGTGGGGGTGGTTGGCATGCTGAACATCAGTGCTTCTGTCCAGCAGGACCTTGAGAAACTTGAGGCCACCAGAAACCTCATTAAGTTCAGCAGAGACATGCAAAATACTGTACTTAGTTGGAATAACTCCATGTACCAATTCAGGCTAAGAACCAACTGATTGAGGAGCAGCCCTACTGAGAAGGGCTGATGGGTTACCTAGAATGCCAGTTTAAATAGGAGACAACAGTGCTCTCTCTCTCTCCACAGATAAACCAAACTGCTCCTCAGGAGATGAAGGGAAGTAATCATCCCCTTCTTCTTGGCACTGGGGAGACTGCGTCTGTTCGAGCCTCCAGTTCAGAGGGATGTGGAGAAACTGGAAAGGATCGAACAGGTAAGCTGCTAAAATATTCAGGAACCTAGAGCCCATGTCCTATGAGAAGAGACTGAGGGCACTGGGTTTGCTTAGTCTGATGAAGAGGAAGTTAAGGGAGGATCTAGCAGCAGCCTACAACTACACAAAGGCAGCTAAAAAGATGATGGAGCCAAACCCTTCTTGGCAGCAGCAGTAATAGCAAGTTGTGGCTTGGGGGTTTAGTTTAAACACTAGGAAAAACTTCTTCACTTGTGGGGTACATGCAACAATGCAAGACGTTACCCAGAGAGTCTGTGGCATCTCTATCCTTGGAGGTATTCAGGATTCAGCTAGACAGAGCCATGGCTGACTCAATCTAGGATACACCCTGTGCTGAGGTGGAGGTTGGATAAGAGAAATCCAGAGGTCTCTTCCCACCAACACTTCCATGGTTCTGTGAAGCCCAGCTGTGACTGGATTATGATAGATACAGTGGTCCTGACACAGGGTCCATCCCTATTTGAGGCAACGACCATTATTATTCGGACTTGGCAAAGCAACAGTGACAAACAGTCGTATTCTCTCCAATGCACACTCCTTGGATGTGAAATGATTCTAGAATAATTAGACACAGTTGAGCATGTAGAAAGATCTGAAATGCTCCTCCTCAGAGTGTTTATCTGTTGTAGGACAGCAGTAAGCATGAAAAAATACATTACAGAGCCTCTTATCTCCCCTTAAACACTTTAGAAACAGTTGAAATTCCTTTAAAAGAAAACATGCTAAGATTCTTCATGTACTCAAAATATCTTTCAATAATCCCTCAGAGAACCCTTTATACCTTATCAGCATCACAATTTACATGTCATAAGACCCCTAGTCCTTCACAAATACTATGACTTGTAAAAACTCAGAATATGAATCTAGAAAACAATGAGCATTATTATTATAATATTTGGTCTTTGCTTCAAAGCACTCTTCCATCAAATTAGGTTATTCTTATAGAAATACTCTAATTGGATGATTCACACAACAAATTCAGACCAAGAGGAAGATAAACCAGAAAAAGGAAGGTTTTTTTTTAAAAAAAAATTAGTTAAATATAGTCAGTCTACAATTATTTTCAACTGGTGAAATAGCAATTTTGCAATGACAGTAATTTGTACAATTATTCTAATATGTCATTCCCTTTAATTTTTAGAAATGTAATTTGAGGCATTTTTTTGTGTGTGTGTTTACATAGAAATTCCTAAGTCTGAATAATGAAGTCTCCCAAATCCGCTGCAAGGCAAGATAAGGTGAGTAGAAATTGATCTCTACTGACTAGCTAAGAATGCATTTATTTCCTCAATATTCCTTTCTCCTCCCAATATCCTAGATCACCTGCTTGCAGGTGAGAGAGAGAGGTGTCACCTCTCATCTCTGCAAGCCCTGTGGGGCGAGTTATATTTGTATTAATGTCGCATGGTGGTGTGCAGTGTGGATGCACCCTACAGACACAAGTGTCCTATCATCACTAGATAATTAGCAAGTAGTCCTATGTTACAAACAGGGAAACTAAAGAGCAAACTGACTTCCAGTCACTGAGACAGTGACAGATCTGTGAATAAATCCCAGGGTCATGAGTCCCAATCTAAACATCAGATGATAGTCCAGGTCTCAGTAATAACTGTACAGTTAGATCAGGGAAAGATGATCTGTTTCGAGGCTGAATATGCTACACATACATCTGTGACTTCATTTTCTTATACAAATATAGGAATAAGCATAGTTGGACAAAAATTAGTGAAGTTACAAGAGTGTAAAACCCATGTAGGTGGAAGGAGGATCAGATGCTTTGTGTTTCTGCAGCAGAAGTGGATTGCATTGGCTTGTATATACAATAACCTTGGTGAGAGCAATAGAAATTTGCTTCACTAAGACCTGTTGATTTTAGCTTACTCACACACAAGCCATGGCAGGTGTACCTACAGTGGTTTAAGATAAAAATCTTTTAAGATAAATCAGCATCAATTTCAAATCACTTTAATACACAAAACACCTGACAGCTGAAATACACCTACAGTGTTCATAAAGACTTTCAGGAGCAGGGTGGGATAACAGTTTGAGGGCATGAACCATAACAAAGGTCTTCAGATAAAGACAATCAAAGCAATAAAAGCTCAAAATTGCTATGTTCTCACTCCCAAACCAAGGCTTGCTGTTTTGTTTTGATAGTGAAGTAACTAACCTCACTGCAAAATCCTCCTGGGGACCATGCTTTAATTTTTTCCATGATGTAGTTAGGCAAGGTCAGCTGCAGTTCAGATGCATAGTATTCAGTACCACCAGCAAGATCATGGCAAAAACTACCCACGTCTTATCTCCTTCAGGATTTGGTTGCAGAATAGCTGATGGACTAGTGGGACAATAGACATTGAGGATATACCCAGGACTCAGCGTGCTGAGCAGAAACTATTGTCTTCAGTAGGATTTTATCTCACACCCATATTTTATAGCAAAGACAGGCCTCAGACTTTCAGAGGAAGTTTTCCTTTGTTCTGCTTTAATCAATCAATGGCAATTAACCAACATTTAGTTTCGCTCAAGAAAGGAAAAACATAAATAATTGTGTCCTGAAACAGAAATCCCATCAGCTTTTCCAAATGTATTAACTATCTCGCATGAATTGGCAATCAATTAACTGAGGTTAAAAAAGAAAAAAGGTTAATGCGCAAACCGTCTTCTTTACAACCTTCTTTAATCCCATGTCTCTAGAGCGTGGCAGAAAAAATTGCTACTCCACTTCTTCATACATTCATATAAATGCAACGTTATTCTGATCATAAAACAATTTTGCTGGTTCATCCCAGGACACGGGTTCCTGCGTGACACAGAAATATGCCATGGACTTGTTCCAGGCTGCCCCTGCCTAAAGAACAGAGTAAGTCACTCCCTTACATGTCTGTTTATAATGTATCAGCTAAACAACTGTATTATCACAGGAGAGTTCAATCAAGAGTTACGTGCTGTAGGTTTCAGGTTGCTCATTGTAAAAGAAATTTGCATTCTTGAAGACAGATTGTTATAGATGGACTAAACAATCAAAGATGTGAAAAATACAAATAATAGTGAGAAATAGGAGGATAAGATCGTCTCACCTACTTTTAGACATTTACAAGGTCCTCCCCTTATTCGACCTAATGTAAATACTTCTTTTAGGTTAGAATGAATAGTGTCCTAGACTCCTTGGGCTGTGCCGGTGAGATCCCACTGACTATAAACATTGGAGATTAATCGGATGAATCCTGACAAACATCTGCTTTCATTTATCAAAACAAGGTTAAGAAACTTGATCACCATTTATAAACATCTATTGGGGAAGAAATTGTTCATAATAGAAACAAAAAGAAGGTAATAACATTGAACTGGAAGATGTGTTGAGCAGGATCGATGTTTGTAACATCTGGTCAGAGCAGTAGCAGTCATGTAGATCACGACATCATTATCGTTCTTATGAAAAAATAGAATAGAGTCCAAAGTGATACTATATATTGGATAGCATCAGTGAGTCAGATTTATGTTTAAATTTTGTAGCTACTTGCTAATATTTCCCATTTATTTGGAGTGCACAACCTGTATTTTTTTTTCTTCAAGTACGTAAAAAAAATGTTATTTGAGCACTTCTTCTTGCCACAGCTTTCTTGATTGGGCTTTTTTCTGACCTTAGCAGTGAGTAAAATTACACATTTTTAAATCAGCAAACCCGAGCATAGGCTGCATTCAAGAACTGTAGAAGAATTGGCTGTGCCATTAGTGACAGTTTTCAGTATGACTTGGAACCTCTGGGAAATCTCAGAAAAAAATCTTATATGGTGCCAATGGTTACAAAAGATGAAAAGGAGGTGAACTGGACTTAAATGATCAGGCAACAGATGCAGTGCAATTACTGTTGCACTGCAGGAGTTTATGGACAACAAATCCGGTTAAACCAAAACATTTTTAAACGAGATCATAATTCTGATTGATAAGAGTAATAGCACCAGTGTAATGTATTTTTATGAGAGATTTAACTTCTGGCCTAATTGATAAGGAAGGTACAACAGCATAGGAACAATGCTGCATATACTGTAACAGATAGGTTAAAGGCTGGATAGATTGCAGTTAAGGAGAAACCATCGCCAAGCTGGATGTGGGTTTGGTGCTCTCTAGTAGCACTTAGAAAATCTAAAATCTGATCAAGTTTGCAGAAGATTCAAAGATTGCCAGAATGATACGTACTGAGGAAGACAGGTGGATGATACAGAATCTCCTTGCTTGGAGACAAATAATTTGTGTTTTAATACAAGGAAGCAGGAGCACAGGACGTACACAGGGACAGACAGAGAGCACCAAGGATGGACAGAGAGCACCAGCCATACTCAGATGGTGGGGAATCTGCCCAGGATTTGGTGGGAAATACTCATTTGCAGGGTAACAACAATACAGCAAATCTCAAGATGAAGCTTTGGAGGAGGGGAGGGTGATTTTATTCCCAAAACAAATCCAATTGCACTCACACTCATACCCACATACTCACAAACAGTAAAAAGCGTGTGTCCAGGGGGTCTGTCCAGCAACCAGGCACCAAGACATGTGTCCCCAAGGTCTGGTCAGGATCCCTTGCAGTGACACGGAGGACGAGGGACACTGGCTGTGGAGTCCTCCTCACCCAGGCTCCCCCTGCGGCTGGCGGGCCCTCGTGGGGCAGGGCTGAGCCGTGAATCCCGGAGGTGACAGCGATTGCCATCTTTGTTCCTCCATCCTGTCCCCTCTGTGAGCCATCAGGACCGACTGCCTGGCCTTTGTCTCCTCTCTGGCTGTCTTAAGGCTCCAAATCCTGTTTATCTTCCTGCTATCACCTCTTAATGGTCCATGTCTTTGTTTCAGTCTGGGTGTAGGCTGTCCCTTGCTGTAGGCTGATCTTTTGTTTTCCTGATCCCAGTGGCCTGAAAAGCTGCATGGAGATGTGCTGGGACCTCCATAACTTGCTAATCAAGGTGCCATTAACACTTGCCTTTCTTGTACCCCTTCTTCTGCCTCTGCCCCTCCTGAGGCTTCCGCAGTCCCATCCGTATCCGTCCCAACCCTCCTATTGCAGATCTCTGCAAAAGGGGAGTTACTGGAAACACTTCACTGACTGGAGGGGCTGGGATGGAGCTGGGAACCTTTTCTCAGGTCCTCTTACCTCTGTTGCTGCCAGCTCCATCTCAGCCCAGCTTTGCATAGATAGATGGCATCACCTGTGGTGATTTAGATGCAGCAATTGGAAAATGCAATTCTATGGCTTTTCCTAGATAGGTCAAACTACAGCAGACTTCATCTGTGGCCCACAGACCCTGCAAGGGCCTGGGCTTCTCCTAAGTGGGCTGTCAAAAATAATCACACATAGCCAGCCACCTAACTATGGATGTGACTTTTAGGGATCCACATCTCTATCAGAAATCCAAAAAAAAAGGTTGAAAACCATTGAACTAAATAATGCAAGAGCCTTCCGGTGGCTTTGAATATTCTATTCATTGAGGTTGGAAGCTGTTATGGAATTTTTCAATACATGATTTAATCTCTGCAGTCTGAGCTCCAGAAGCAAAGGGAAGAAACACAGTGACTCTGGAGCCAGGATGCCAAATACAGCTAGGGGCCTCAGGCTAGGAAAGGGAACATTTTCAATGGCTTTTAGAGGACACATTGGCCAAGTCACACATGTTACGACAGTTCACTGACAGCATTATAAAGCAAGAAAAGCAGTGTCAGGTGAGCTGCTTAAAGGGCAAAATTGTTCCCTGCTGCATATTGTGCTAATGTTTGGTCATTTGGTCATTTTCACTGTCTCACTATTGGAAGGCAGTTTCTTGAGAACACCATTTTAGTGGCAGCTTCTCAGCAGACAGAGGCCTGAGTAGCATTGGCTTCTTGGCAACGCATTTGCCCTTCTTGAGGTGTCCCGTAGTGGAAGGTGGGGTTACACAGGCAGTGCTGCCTCAGTCAGTGCTCCCCAATCCACACAAGCATATTCCTTACCTCTTCCCTCCCCACTGCACCAGTGCTGCTGGAAACACGAACAGCTGGATTTGGGAACTGTTTTTTCTCACTGAAGAAAAAACAATTTTTTTTTTTGCATCTTTAGCTTGTTTTTCAGGCGAATCAGTTCCCAGATCTGAGTCACAGCATGGCCACATGACCAGTGGTGCCGATGCAGTGGTGGGGAGCAGGGAGAGAATAAGCCAGAGGAGGGCTGGGGAAGGCTCCTGCCCTCAGCCCAGTGAGGTGTGACTAGCACTAAAGGTGTAACATGGTCTCAACTCCAAAGAGACCAGTGGCAAGATAGCTTTCCAATGAACCTCTTCAACTGGCAGGTATCTTCCTCAATAGCTTTCCCTCTCTCCTCGTGCCTGGAAAAGTTTGCCTAAGTTTTCTACAGAAAGTGTCTTTTTTTTTTTTTCCAGAGAATCTGGAACTTTATTAAAAAAGCAAACAAACCCATGGGTCTTAATTTTTACTGCTTTATTTCATTAACTCAGAATGTCCCACAGGGAAATAAAATAAAAGGTTTAATGACCAGTTCTCACCCTAACAGTACTGAGACCGGGTACAGTGCTGGAGCTGCCTGAGGCCAGAGCAGTTCACAGTGCAGAGCAAGTGTCAGAGGAGGAAAAACAGCACAGAGCAGGGAAGTGCCTGGCCATTGAAGGCTGCACAGCAGCTGAGAGAGAGACCAACCCTCTCACAGCCCATCTCTTTTTAAGCTCTTTGATAGATTTATATTGTGACAGATCTTCAAGGTTGAAATCCTCCAGTCAAGGGAGTGACACCCAACTGTGTCCCAGCCCCTTAATCTTTCTGTCCCTCAAATGCCTGTAGCCTTTTTCAAGTGTCTTTGATTTTAGAGACAGCTGTAGCTCAAATATTTACAGTTTGCACTCAAATCATGTGTAACTGCTTTATAAAGCAGTGGGCACTGCCAGCCCAGGAAATATAACTTGGTGGAGATAAGCTGTGATCCTTCAGACTCAAGGCCTTGAGAAAGTTGATGACTGTTGTGTAAGTGTCTTCCTCTGTCAAAAGCTGCTGTTGGTCAAGGGTACCAAGCACTAATGATAGTCTGCAATCTGATCGGGATGCGGCCAACTCTTAGACACACGTTGATAAGAGGATTTTTTTTTTAAATGAGACTTTTGCCAGAAGTATTAGAGCCTGTCCTGTTCTCTCTGTCCCAGAACAGCCTTTCATCAGGCTTTATATCACCCTACATCAATGTGCGACAGCTTGCTTCTCTGTTTGCACTGGGCCAGACACTCCACTGCTGCAAATGGTCCAGCTGATCTAAGTGGATCAGGCCCTATATTCTGTTAAAAAAAAAACATGGCCTGGTAAAAGGTGTCACACAGGCAGTGCCAGAGACACTCCTCTGTTTGTCTGTCTCCAGGTGCCATCAGCGCTGAGGGGTGATGGAGACCTCAAATTATGGTGTAAATTCTGTGGACCAGCAGCTACTAGCAAAGGACAGCAGCATTACTACACAGAGGTAGGGACCATCCAGATCACACTAGCAGCCCTCTCAGTTTGTTCCCAAACTAAGGACCCACTTCTGGCTGCCATGTCCCCCAGAGCTGTTATGCTCAGTCTAACAGAGGAGCCAGGGTGAGCCCAGCTAGACTCCCTGACCACAGCAGCTTTTACAGCACACATTAGATGGGAGCAAGTTTGTCTTAATATAAATAGAACTGAAGAAAAGGTTGAAAATTATTTAAACATGTTTTAACAATAAGAAAAGCCTATGTCTGAATATGTGTTTTATCTCCCTGATGATACATAATAGCTGTGGATGGCTCTTTAAAGTATAACAGAACAATAGAGATTCACCATCACCTTGATAACAGGGACCTTGAAGGAATACATGCTTCTGGTCCCTGAAAAACCTCCGCGCCAGTATGGCTTGGCTCACAGGCTCGATTTGCTTCATGCAAATGACTCTGCTGAGCACAGACCTCAGGCCTTACCACCACAATATCTCACATCCAGAGTCCACAAAACTGCCAAAGCTGCTGAGTGAAAACTGTCCTCAACAGCCCTGTGCACACAGCTCTCTGCAGCAAGAACAGGGGGGTTGTGCAGACAACAGAGGTTTCTCAGAAAGAGCAGGGTTCATGAGAGCAAATACATGAGCTATTTATTCTGGGGTGGTTGCAGAGGCTCCCTCTGTAGCAGCTGACACATCCAGAAGGCATTTCAGCCCTTAGACACCTCTCTCAGGAGAGACAAATCGTCCCTCCTTGGCTATAAAGAGAAGCTCAACTACTGAATTTGATTAGACACTTCTCTCCAAGGTGGCTGATAGTAGAGAGAGAGGAACCTCCTTCAGAAAGGGATGGGGACCTCTTATGCCCCACACAGACATAGCTTCGTTCCTTTCAGCCTGCAGACAGCCTGCCTTTCTCTCCATGTTGTAACTGGACAGCTAAAATGGGAGTTAATATATGGCCCACAGAACGTAAATGAAAGACGTATTTGGCCTCCAGAAAGAACATTTTCCCATACCTGCCTTAAAGAGATGAGGGCTAGTCTGAAGCCCTTTACGCATAGATATATCAGCCCTGTTAAACAAGTGAGGATCCCAAATGCAGAGGCTTTGTGTTTCTGAGGCAGAGATGCTACAGGTTGCTTCCTCCATCACCAGAAGGCAAGTGAGGGCTGAAAACTTCTGTGAGAAAGCTGTGACAGCACATTATGATTTGGAAGGGGGAAAATGTAAGAGCATGACTTGCCAAGGACAAGGCAGGGGAAGTACAGGCAGGGCAGTGGCTGTGCTCGCTGCTTCTCCCCGCAGGAACTCCCCTGAGAGCTTCCAGCTGACAGAACCTAAAGCAGCTGAGAGTGATTTGCAGTGGGGTAGAATGGCGACAGGAGGAGTTGAGGGGGGCATTGAGGCAATCAGAGTGCACCAATTTAGGAAGGAACACTTGGGTCAAGGGGCTGAGGGCTTTCCTAGGGCTCTCAGGGACAGCATGTGTTTGAATAACAGTCCTTTCATTAGTTTGCCTTGAACTGTGTCCCTGCCTTGAATTAAGAGGAATCTGATGAAAACATGGGCAAGGCAGGCGAGTGTATCACCTCACCACAGCAAAGGGAACCAAGATCCTCCCAGCTAACCCAGCTGTTGGGGAGCTCGTGGAGGTGAGACAAGACCCCCACCATGAGCACAGCTCTTGCTATCGCTGTGAATGCCCCGCTGCTACTGTCGACGCTAGCTGCAGGCTCTGGTGGGAAGGCACCAGCAAGGCAGTGGCTTTGGGGAGCAGAGCAGGCTCACATGATAGGTGAAATGCATGGCATCCACCACCAAAGTCCCCTGCAGCCAATCTCCTTGCTGCTGTCCCATCCACTCCCTGGGCTGCAGTAACAGAGTGGTAGATTCACCTCTCTCACCAACATAAATGCAAAAGTCTTTGCACTAGTGAATTATAAAGGTTTTACCTTTGATGATTTTGTCTTTTTGGATGCCTCTTGCTTGACGGCGGAGAGAGGGGAGCAACACTTATTTGGCCTTCTCTAGAGGTGGGTCCTGCCAGGGCACCATCCAATGCCTCAGTTTCCCCATCTGTACAACTAAGGTAGCTGGGCTGTCACCACATGAGAAGATGGCTTGGTTGATACTTGCTCAGTGCTCTGGAGATAGCGCTGTGTAAGTCTAATTACATTTTATGCCCTTATGTGGTAAGGATGTCATCTTGGATTACAGGAGATTAGATGTTAATGCCATTCCTGTACATACTGGTCCCCTCCAGGGCTTTGATTTCTGCTGAGAAGGTTTTTTGCTCTGCTTGCAAATCAGCAGGGTCCTAGTTACATTCATGAAGGAAATGAAGTTGTTTTTGGTGGCTTAAAACAGCACTTTGTGGCTACCTGGATATGTCTTCAGCCAAGTGCAAGTGTGTGACTTCTGAACATTGGAGTCCTGCATGTGCATGTAGACTCAATGAAACCACTTCCCTCTTGCTTTGGCATCCTTAAACCTTTAACAGGGCAGGGAGAAGCAGGTTGAATGTGTCCTCCTTGTGCAACACCAGGTTATTAAGTATAAATCTAAGTTAATAATTAGCACTTGCCTAAAACACAAAGATTATAGAATTCCAAAGGAAACTGAGTAAAAAAACACATACCAGTATTAATCACAGGGCAAAATGCTGTTTAAAAAACATCCCCACCAGAGTGTCTCCCAAGGGAGCGCTCGAATCTGTGGCAACGTCCCAAAGTAACTAAGAGGGGAATTTGGCTCCCAAGCTGCATGATATCTAAGCAAGTAACAGGGATTTAGCTTTTCTGAACCTATCACTGTAAGGTTTCCATCCTTACACCTGCAGTGTCCCTGACTGTTCTCAGAAGACTGCCTAGAGAGTCAAATCACTCTCCCTGTGGTTACAGAGTTATTAGAGATTGAGCTGAGATCACCAGCTCCCTTTCCAGCACTCCCACGTGCTCAGAGCTTTGGCTCACCCCTGATGTCAACTGGATTTCAGCCACTGACTTAGAAGGAAAAGGGCTGTCCAGTCCCCACCTCCTGTGGGTTTATCCTGCAGGAATTCCTGTATCTATTACCTATTGCTAAACACCAGGAGAATGATCCAGGCTCCTCTCAGCAGCCCAGGTTAGGCAGGAAAGCCAGGAGACCACCTCCTGCTTCTCAGCCCCAAGTGAGATGAGCAGCTTTGGCTTACCCATGCAGAGAAGCAGCTCAGTAGAAAGAAAAACCTCCAAGGACTTCTCAAATCACAGTAAACTTACAGAAAGATCCCACCGGGGTCTGTTAGTCAGGAATCTCTGCAGGTATAAAGCAGGGAGCTGCAAAGAAAGGTAGCTGGGAACTGGTCAACAGGGAACACTGAAAAACTGCAAAGATCTTGCAAACATCCATATAGCATGAAACCAATATTTGCCCAGGCTGTATGGAGAGGGCCAGAGAAGCATGTAAGCACATGCTGGAGAATTAGTGGATTTAAGCATTTACCAAAATACTAGGAGGAAATGGTCTTCCATAAAGCTAAAGCTGGGAGCAGAGGCTAGCAGTCTTAGCTTGTTACAACAGCTCACCAAAACCCATCTGAGAGGAAGGACATTCCCAATATGAAGGGGATCCCTGTGCAGCAGAAGCTAAAGATGTTGGAAGGGGTTCTGGCAAACACCAAAATCTCAGCAGCAACGAAGCTGGTCATTGTCCTGGTTTCAGCTGTCATTAAACAACCTGCCTGTGCTCTCACTCCATGGCAAAATGTCCTAGACAAAAAAAGGCCGAAACCTCAAACAACCCTTCCTTGCAGCTCCTGCTTCCCGTCTGCCAGGGGTTTGGCCCCCGACCGTGAGGGTGATACTTTCTTCCAAGCCTGTGGGAGCCAGGCGCCCAGCAGATGGAGCGTGTTGGCGAAGGGATGCTCACTAAACACAGCAAATCAGCTGGACATGCATGGATATGGCTTTTGCAGCTTGTATTTTAATTGGAATAGGGAAGATGAAACCATGCATGCATACAACTACGCATTCTTGCAGTTACATACTGGGAACTACACTTCCTCTAAGCAGGGAAAGCATGTAGTTCACACTCTGGATTCAATGGGGGCGTTGGTCTGTGTTGTTTGCACTCAATAGTAAGTGAGAATATTTTTCCACTTTTTAATACAATTAATATAGGAAAAGAGGGAGTTGCTGCTTTTGGAAGAGGTTCAGGGTGCAAAGGGTGAGTGCCTGAAGGGCTGGAACTGTCAGAGCCCATGTTGCTGTCGCCTTGTGGGGGAGCTGCTGTGCAGTAGTGTGCTGAGGAGTGTGAGGGTTACACACAGCTCTAGAAAGCATAGATGAAGAAGAGTTTGTGCATCCTCTACATGCTGTGATAAGATGCCTGGCCCAGTCTGATAATGAGCACAGGACAGTGCTGTGCAAAAGAGCCCAGGCATCCTGGTTTAAGGCTTTCTCAAGATGCAGCACTGGGCAATTAGTTGCTTAACTGGCCTTTTTGCACACATCTCAGAAATGAAATGGGCTGAATAGCTTTGCTGTCATGGCAGGAAACAAGGGATGAGGAGCTGAACAGGGACTAGGGACATTTGGAGAGGCACCAGGAGCTTCAGCTCCACTGTGGCACAGGAGCCCTTTATGGCCTTCAGAGCACCTGCAATAGGTAGGCAGTATTAAGAGGGCACAGCTGACTGAGTCCGAGTTTGGCCAAGCATTCAGCCACAGCTCAGAGATACCGATGAGAGCTCAGACAAGCACAGTACCTGCGGCACACTGCCTCGGAGGTGAGCAGAGCAACCTCCTAGTCACAAACTGAGCCTGCCAGGAGTCAAACTGTGCAGGGCAGGTGCTGCTGCACGAGAGGCAAGCCATCAACTGGATACAAAACTATCGTGGGCTTTCTGCTTTCCTGGGTAAGCTTATGAGGCAAAGGGAGAGAAGAGTTGGCATGCTGAAAGACAGGGACTAAACTGCTGCTGCTTTCAGTCCACGGTAGGTGTTCCCTCCCTTCCCAGAGCAGGAGGAACCAGCACACAGATGGGTGCGTCTGATTTGACTATCTCCAGTATGGCATCCTTAGCTCAGGCCAATCTTGCAAGGAGGAGCTGAAGGTAGCCAGGAACTGAATTTTCACTCCTACAAAAAAGAAAAGAAAAAGAGTCAAGATTTTGAGGAAAAAAATTATCGGAGTCTAAAACAAAACACATTCCCTGGAACCAAACCCACTGCACAAAAAGTACTTGGGGAGCCATAATGGCAGGATGCTGAGGAACACAGGGATACAGATGGCCACCAGGATGCCCTGGCTCCACGCAACCCGTGAGAGAGCCGTGGTGGAGCCAGTATCCTGGAAGCTGTAAGAATCATGCTTTTTCATCTGGGAATACCAAGTTCCCTCCCAGCAGCCACTCCAAATACAGGGTGTAGAGCCAAGCTGTCAGAAGAACTGTCAGGGTCCCATTAGCAATTTTATCAAACTCATTGTTTTTTGGCAGAACATTTCCATTTTCGTGAGTCGGCAGCCTTGGAAAGCTTCTGTCAGCTGCAGGAAAGCTTGAGGCCTTCGTGTGGGGAAAGGCACCCAGGACACACACCTGACCCAGCACAGTCCTGACTCCCCAGGCACGGTGGGAGTGCCTCCCCAGGAGCCATGTGATTAACAACTGTCCACATTTCAGGCTAATTCCCCTCAACCCTATCCTTTGTCCATCATCATTACATCCTCTCAGAGGATGCAATGCAGAAGTGCTCTTCCAAGATGAGTTGTCAGTTTAAATGGAACACATTTCAGTTTTCTGACAACTTAAGGATTCACTCAGTGGCTAATTCATTGTTAAAGTTACACTTTCTCCTTTTTACACTCAGTTAAATCATAGGTTTGTAGAAATTAGACCTAGAGACAAGTCAGTGAAACCTCTGTCATTCCCAGGAGGTTTTTGTCTAACCTAGGCTTAGAGCCCTATGGGAACGGAGATTTCCCCCTTCCAAGCAGTTTGTTCCACCACTTTATTACTCTGACTGTTAACAAGTTTCCCTCATCTAATTTTTTCTTTCTGAGTCCAAGGCTTTTTGCCCTATCCACAGAGAACAGATTATTCCCCCCCCTTCTTTGCATTAGCCTCTCGCATATTTGAGGGCTGCTCTCATGTTTCCCTGGGCCTTTTCTGTTGTGCCTTATCCAACCCAGGTCAGGTTTGCTAGAGGTCACATCATCCTTGTTAATCTCTGGACACCCTCCAATCTGCCCACATCTTCCTTATCCCAGTATGAAGCTGGCCTTTTTCACAGTACTTTTCTGCAAGCCCACAGTGCCTTGTTCCAGTGGATCCCAAAGTGTTTTGCAAGAATTTATGGCCTGACTGTCACTCAGCACTCAACGAGGACTGACTTAGTAGTGCTCTTGTACAGATGGAGGAGATATGGCAGAGGACACAGACACATGATGAACCAGCAGATGGTAGACTTGATGGGAGCCCAAAGAGCTGTCAGCTCCCTATGAGCTCCCATGTCCGTCTCTCCAGCTATGGTCCCAGTAATTTATACATAGGCAGCCAGGGAGTATTTGCAGCTCTGTGCAGAGCCTGGGCCTTCAGCCTCAGCTTGCAGCACTTGGCCCTCCCTCTTTGGCATCAGGATTTCACCTGTCTTGGAGCAGAGACTCGCTCTGACATAGTCCTGGGAGAGAACTCAGGGCGTAAAATTGTGCTGGGGACTTGCAGCATCAGTCTCTGTCCAGATTTGCTCACTGAGGATCACAGAAAAAACAGTGTCTTGGATGCCCTGCCGGAATAGCAGTCTCTCTCCCCCCACCCTTTCTTTTTTGTGGGCAGGGGTCTTTTTTCTCAGAATCGGTTATGGGAACCCTGATAAAAAACAAGTCTTGTACTGCGTGATCAGCTGCACACCTCCCTCTCCCAGCGGTATTTCTGGAGCATCAGGGCTGCAGACAGTTCTAGGCTGCAGATACCTCCTTGCAAGAAAAAGCAGGAAAAAACTGGCAGGGAGTGGAAACTAGTGGCAAGCAGATTAGAAACCCAGCTTCTATTTATAGACCAGCAACAGAGAAACTGCCCCTGCAGCACAGCAATAGGTTTAACTCTTTCAAGCCCTGAGCACTAACCCACCAGGAGGTGGTGAGCAAGCCCCTGACCTGTATTGGAAGAGCAGGGGAATGTTTTGTGCAGCGCCAGGGCAAGCAGAAAAAATCCCATGCTGAGAGCAGCACAGGCCACCCCTCCCTGCAGGAAAAGCATGCACCTGCATTGCACGGTGGTCAGGAGGCAGGTCCAGACACCAGGCAGTATGTGCCTTAGAGGGGTCCCACAAGAGCATTGTCACCAAACCACCATATTTTGGACCAGCAAAATGTCAAGCTCCCCTCACATTTCCCTCCAAATGTACAGCCTGGTGCTCCAGGCTGTGACAACCACAGTGGGGATGCAAGCCCTTCAAGCTCCTCCATGAAGAAGCACAGTTATGGGATGGTGTCGTTAAAGCACCATTGGGCTTTGGGAGGGCACCCTTCGAAGTGAGGCAAGAGGCTGCCTGCTACAAACACCAGCACAAACTCTTGGGCCTGAAAGGCGTGGAGAGGCATCCAGTCCAACTGAGGGACGCTCCCGTCCCCTGGTACCGAAGCTCACCTGTGTGTTTCTAGATGCATCTTGTGTGTCCTCAAAGTTTCCACACTTGAATCTAAGGTTAACAGATCAGGGAGTTAGAAATTTTGGGGGCAGAGATGATGACAGATGTTAAGGGAAATGTGTGACAGCCTTCAGGGAGCCTTGCTGGCAAACAAAGACCATGATGACCAAGGGCTACATTTCTCTTGGGAAGAGGAGGGAGGTGGATGAGGAGTGTAGAGAAACTGGGCCATCGGGACAACGGGTCCTTCCTGAAAGACAGCAACAGGCAAGGCAGCCGCAGAAGCCAAAAGTGTTGTCTCTAGCGGAGAGGCAATGAACGCTGGAGCAGACTGAACCAGCGTGGGGATTCAGTGGAGCAGCGTGAGCACAGCGGCCCCTTTATCACTCTGGGTCCAGAATCGCTTGCACCGGCCCTACATGATGGGGCAGGCCACGCTCTGAGATTTGTTTTCTCTCTACCTCTTCCTACCAGAAGGCTGTCTGCTATCAAGCATAGACACTATGCAGAATAAAGTGCTTCCTGAGGATTTTTGCATGAGAAAAATCTCCAGATAATAGCTCTAAGGCATCATACCAAACATGGAACTAAAACTGGTTTCAGGGACAGCTGCTCTCCCAAGTTTCTAGCCTCTTCTGCAATCCCCAAGCTTTGACAGGAGTTGAAGGTGATTGATCTCAGCCATTGCTTTGAGGACTAGCTCATACCAGTTCCCAAGGAGCAGTCGTTGACGCTAGCAAGCCGTCTCAGGGGAGGCTCGTCCACCCTTGGGATCTGAGCAGAGCAATTACCTGGTGCATAGAGCAGTCCTGCTAGTCCTCGTTAGTCACGCTTGAAGCTCGTTGACAAGACAATAGTGAGAAGTCGTCACCAGCCAGGTTAGGGCCTGTCATCAGCTCCCTGCCAAATTCACACGCGTGTTTCCTCGCAGCGTCAGGGTGTTTTCCAAAAGATGGTGTTTCTGCATTTTTGCACAAGAGGCTTCTCAAACCTTTTCTTCCTGCAGAACACTGAGAGTGGATTTTTTTATTAAAACTATTAATGTTGCCAACAAGAGGTTATGTAAACACCAAAAGAGGTAGAATTCAAACTTAAGTGCCTCTACTCCAAAAGGCCAGGACGAGGTGCCAAGTGTGGGTTAAGTCACACTTACATGGTCAGCACGTCTCCAGATGCCAGAAGCACCCAAGAGCACACCAGTGCTGTCTTCCAGGAGCTCCCATTTGACTATGCCTGTACTTGTGGCCATTTATGTCTTTATGCCATGCATGGTCATTAAATTTACAGGTAGGGTATAAACCTTGCCAGCTTTCAGCTTTCTCCTTTTCCAGGCCTGGAGTTGACTAAAGGCTGTGGCAAGCAGAGAGACAGTGAGGCTTATCTGGGGAGGGAGAAACACCATTATGAAACCCCCTTGGGACACCCTAAACAGAATAAAAGGAGAGCTGCTTCGCTCTGCCATGCTGCATTAGACTTCAACGCAATCCAGTGCACTAGGGAAATTATCCACAGGAGAAGAGAAAGGGCTGCAAAAAAGGTGCCTTAGGTGTTTAGTTGAGAGTTTGGACCTGCTACCTGGCTGGCAATGCGCTGTCTGTAACAGAGATCTCCAAGTCGCTGTGTGCCGGACATGCACACAGGCTGTCCTTAGCACCTGACAAGGCAGCTCCTACCCCAGTACCCAACACTCCAATAACAAGGAGCATTTTTCACTGCATTTGAACTCCTGCTTCAGTTTGACATACCAGTGCCCACTCACCATCAAAAATCTTACTCCCCCAGCTCAGAGGGGAGATTGGCAGCAATGCAAAAATGCTACAAAAGGAGAGTTTCAAGGAAGCAGAACACAGAGGAAGCATCGAAGCAGCCTGTTAAAGTCCAAGCTGTTCCACTGTCGTGGCCCCACAGCTCTGGCAAGCGACCACACAGTCCCTGGAGCCACGCTGGTCTGGGAGTCACCGGCTCTTCCTGCACAGGAACAGCAACATGGAAATGGGGCTGGGTTTTGGCAGTTTTCACTGCAATTCTCCATCATGTAAGTACCAAAACCAGCACCACCAACAAAACCCCCTCAGCTACAGACCTGAATTGTTTGCTGCCTCTTCTGCAGAGAGATTTTGCAGCCATGCTCCCACTTGCTTGTGTCAATAGCTATTTTTACAAAATTTATTTTCTTTACTTCTTAATTGATCTAAATCCTTTCCCTTAGCTTTCTTGTTAAAGATGGATTTAAAGAGAAGGAGGTCATTATCTCAGCCATTTTTGAGTCATTATTAATTTCATCCCTGTCCTCATTAATTACTCATTACTACTTGCTCTGGACTGCTGCTTTGTCCCCTGATAGATTTGTGAACAGCCTCCCTGGCACCCTGTAATCCCCCGGCCCCGCATTAGCTCATTCTGGTTTACGCTGCCTTTGCTTTCCCCTCCGCTGCTTGCTCTGCTGCTCCCCATCTCCTCTGCTCCCAAGCAAGGCTTTCCTTTTAATTGTACCCGAGCGGCTGTTTCCTGCCTAACCATCCCCGAGCCTCCCTAGGCCAGAGCTGCTGGGTTTCTTGGTGGGTTGAAGCCCTCGAAGGCAGCTTATGGCAGCTTTCCCAGCCTGCTGCATTGAGCAGGAGCTCCGCGAGTGCTGCCCCAGCCATGGTGTCCTGTGAGAGGCCTGCCCTGTGGGGCAGCAGGAGTGCAAGGAGATTCGCTCCCAGTTCATATTTTCATGTCATGTGATCATTTGAGTTTGAATAAAAATTCTTTCTTTTGGAAAACAATAACTTTACTTGGCCTATTGTGTTACATGCCAAGCTATGACAAAACAGTATGGAGATCAGAGTAATATGTTGCATAAGGGCCTCAGGTTCATCCAGCCAATATTTGCTGAGCGTTTGGCTATGGTCAAATGCCCAGGGACAACCTGAAATATTTAAGCATCTTCTATATTACAGCTTCAGCAGCCAAGGGGTACACAGTGGTTGCAATGGTATTATCATCCTCCTGTCCGCACACAGGCACCTCTCCAGCTGGGGAGAGCTGCGTGCAGTACTGGCATGCAGATACTTACCCTGCTACCAAAACAGCTTCCTCCAGACTGTTTTATATGCACATTTTACCTATAATCCATTATTACCCATGAATGGATCCATGACTGCGGGTCTACAAGAGTGAAGGTCTTTCTCTGGACCTGAAAAAACTCACAGCAACACAGCATCTGCTGGTGAGAGAGCCCCCCACCGTCCTAACATGATGTTCGGGTTAACTTCTGTGACCATGTTGCCCCAGCCACTTCCTGAAAGCCGTGCAGGACTTTTTTCCTTCAGAGCAGGGGATGGAGATTTACAGTCTGTCCTCTTCTCCCTGAGGTCAGTTTTACATGCATTTCTGTGCTGAGCTTCGTCTTAGCACTCTCCCACCAGGGCTGTGGGCAGCATTCCCTGGAGAGGCTCTTTCGATACTTCATTGACACATACCAAAAGGAAAAACAGGAAAAATGTGTTGTATTGGTAAAAGGAAGAGAGGGGTGTGTGATATTTGCTCAGGGGAGGATGAAGGTTGCACAAGCAAGTAATTGGGTTACACAATCAAAAGCAGTGAAATTACTTTAGCTTAACAAGTTACTGCTGATCAGCTGAGCTGCACTTTCCCAGAGGTTCTAAGCCAAAATATCTTATTCTTTAACTGGAGCAAGTTAAGATAAGGCACCTGGTCCATGAGCGCTACTCTGCTGACACGTACTAACCCGTTTCTTGTCACATCTCTTGCAGTGAGAAGGAAGCAGTCCCAAAGACATCTGAGGAAGACTGCAAACTACTGGACTACAAAGAAGTCAGCAGCAGTTCAGACGGAGGCAGTCCAGGACAGAGGAATGAAATGAGAACTGGGTTCAAATGCTTACAGCAAACCTTCATGCTAGCCAGGAAACTGCTAAATACCTTTAATTGCTGGCAGCAACTCAGTTCTTCCACGATGGGAGAGAGCTGAGTGTAAACCATCCAAGCAGCAATTACAGCTTAATTCTCATTCCCCATCCGTGAAGCAATCAAGTGGCTTAGGACAAGAGGGAATGTCTTGATAAAGGAACTAAAAAGGACATATACTATGAGATGGTTCAATAAACAAACACTCCAGCCCCCTTGTCACCATGCTGCAGTCTCTATCCTGAAGGCAAAGCCAAAATTCAATGGTCTTTAGAACATGCAGTAGTTCAGCACAGAAAGAGCCAGCAGAGTGAATGAAAGGATTATTTTCTTCTGCTCTCATATTTCATTTGGAGTGAGAGCTCCAGGATGCTCCGGCTGAGTTTTCACTTACTGTGATGGCATCTCTCTTGCAAGCATACCCCAAAATCATTGCCTCCTGCCATGCCACTCCTGCAGTGGAGCGAGAAGGCCTTTACTGGCATCCCTGAAGATGTAAGCCTCTGTACCAAGGCCAATATTTGTGCCAAAGAGATCGGCAGAGTGTCAGACCTAATAAGAGACCGGCAGCACCTGCCTACAGTCACAAGCCATTTCTGGGAGAAGACAACTTCCGCAAGGGGAGCTCTGTGCATTTAGCAAAGTGATGTGCCAGAGGCTGCAGCAGCAGCTAGGTCTTAATACTGATTTCTTACAACCTGAACAATAGAGCAAGGGCTCGGTAAAAGTCAGTCGCACAGTACGGAGAGATTCTCCCTGGAGATGGAGTAGGTGAACACCCAGCCTCCTCCAGTCTATTCCTTGCTGCCTGTTGCTCTGGAGGAAAAAGGAGACCTCCAGCCATGCCAAATAACCCTCTGCATGAGTCTTGCATGAACTGCAAGGATGGCCTATTTTTGCATCTGCGGGATGTCCCTCTCTTCAGCCCCCGCAAAAGGTTTTGCAAGGCTGACCATTTTAAGCACGTGTCAGTAAAATCCAGCTCCCTAGCTCGGTTTGTCTAATACCACATTTGCAATGCCTCAGAGTTCAGAGCTCTTCCAAATCCCTCAGGGCTCAAAAACTAATTTAGGCCAGCATCTGGAGTTTTACAAGACATAGACAAGATAGTGCTCTAGTCATTCTCTCTTCCCTTTCTTATAATCACAATTACCTGGCACTGCTTGAGAAGCAGCACATGGGAAGTGCTCTGGGAAGAAGCTGGGGTTACAGTGCAAGGCTGGACCTTCCCTCGCACTGCTCTGACGCGTGGCAGAATCAAAACAAAACCCTATGATTGTTTTGGCAAGTTGGTCCCATCTGCAGCAAAGAGAGCAATCACTGCCCTTCACTGCAGAATGGGCCCCTGAATCCCAGTGCAGAAATACTCCCTGCCCGGCCCTGGCAGTGCTCCATGGGAGGGCCAGAGCTAGAGAGGTGCCAGGAAGGCCTCCAGGATGGGCTTGGAGGCAGGTGGGTCTCCCAGACCTGTCCCATTGCTAGAAGCATCCCAGGTGTCAGTGTAAGAGCTCAGGCAAAACATATGGAAAGGGAAAAGCAGACATAAGCAGTGTGCAAAGAGCCTGGGGAACTTGTGCAGGGCCTTTTGCTGGCCTCCTCAAAACACTGGTAAAGCTGTCCTGCAAATCCTGCATGAGAGTGAGAAGGGAGCAAAAGGAGCCACTGACCCAAACCAAGGCAGTCAACAGGGGAGAAAGCAGGCCAAGCTTGCAGTCATATCAAAATCCAGTCATCCTCTCTCAGCCCCAGCTCCCAGGCCTAGACCCGAGCACGTATGGAGCCAAGAGCACCCTTAGCTCCAGCTGGAGCCAGCCTGTCCACTGCCACTCAAAGCACTCAGAGCTGACAGTTACCAGCATCAGGGTGGTGCCCCCCCCGCTACTCTCAGTGTCTTTTGACCTGGGGCACGTGCCCACCTTTCTTTGCCATGGAGTCATCTGCAGCAGCTCATGTCACCTTCAGGGGACTATGACACCTGGAGAAAAACACAGAGGTCCTTCCCCTGCCACAGTTATATAGCAGGGATTCAAAGATGAGGAGTGAAGGCATGTTGGTGCCAGCCATCTCAGACAGAGAGCAATAATTTACTGCATGAGTAGGAAGCAAAGGGGCCTTCTCTGATCCCTAGGATCACAGGGAGCCAGTAGCTAATGGGACCTCAGGACCTTTGGTCCAGGCTACACCTGCAAGATGCTTTCCCACCCCCATAAATTTGTCCCCACGCACCCCTTGCTCCTGCACATGCTGTGAAAGGTGCAATGACATGTTTGTGAGGCAGTAGTGCACTGGTGGGCCACAGCGTGAAGGGCCAGGAGCCAGACTGCCCCCAGGCGACGTCAGGAAAGGGGGGATTTCAGCCCTCCATGTGCCCTGAAGTTGGGCCTCTGCAGAAGCCAGTTGTCTCCAAACATTTTGGACGGGCAGTTACTAGTTGATGTGACGTTGTTGTGGAGTCTCCTTCTCTGGAGATATTCAAAACCCACCTGGATGCAATCCTGTACAATGTGCTCTAGGTGACTCTGCTTGAGCGGGGGGATTGGATTAGATGATCTCCAGAGGTCCCTTCCAACCTCAACCATTCTGTGATTCTGTGACAGACCACTTACAGGGTTTTCTGAACATAAACCAACATTGCTGTGGTTCTGCACGTGCTCATTTACCTCACGTACTCTAATTGACTTTTAAAACACTGCACATGAATTCAGGACTGGCTCAAGAACTGCTGGAGTAGCTCTCACCAATGCATTAGGGAGGGTCTACGGCTAAACAAAAGTGTTGAATGCCTGAAACTTCCAAAAGTTTTCCAGACCACTCTTCTACTTTGGGAACTATCTAGAGACTAACATGGGAAGATGAAGTAATCCTCTCGCTGTAGGAGAGAGACAAGATGATTTAACTAGGAGTGCATCATCCAGCATGGCCAGAACCTGTATGTACTGAATCCTGGTGCTCAAATTCTGTAACACTCCCCCATTTGCTCTTTTTCCTGATAACATTCACCTCAAGGGCCTCGCACAGGACATCTGAACCTCCCACACTCTCCAGACTCCCTGACGCTCACCACAGGATACCCGAGCTTGCTAAAGGAAAAGCATCAAGGTAAAAGTCATACCTTCGGAGAATCCACTTCCCTAAGGTAGAGCACAACTTCACTATCAACAACAGATTTTCAAATTGCAATTACCTATTTATTCACCCAGGAAAGCTGGCTAGTTTGTAAGGCCACAAGCACCCCTCTAAGAAGCATGACCTCCCCAACACTCGAAAAAGCCGACAGAAGATCAGCACCCCCAAATGTCCTGCTCTTCTCAAAAATCTCAGTGGCTCCAAAATAAATCTCTTAAGTCCAGGCAGCCTGGCTGCTTCTCCCCCATTGGTAGAGATTTGCAGCACAGCTTTCCTCCAAGCCTCAGGCTAGACTGCCTCCCAAAATTACCATCCCCGCCCCAGTCAGCGCATCCGCAGGAGGCGGTGAGCATCGCAGCAGGCAGGAGGAGGCAGGCACACTATCTGCCCACGGGGCCGCGGCTGGACGCTCCAGCCTTTGGCAGCAGCTGCCGGAGGAGCTGCGGCTGCTGTCCACCTCTGCTCCCCTCGCTCCCAGTGCTGCTGTTGGCCCCCACTGCGGTCCTCGCAGGGGCCTCACCAACGAGCATGTGTAGGAAACAACCGGCCAACTAACCACCTAATTAATACAGAAAATGCAGCAGCCAGGACAGGAATAAGCTGCGGGAGGAAACGCCAGGAATACCAGGAGCTGCTGTTGCCAGCAGACTCCCTGGTGTTGTGATGCCCTGGTTTTACCCTGGCCAGGGCTGTGATGAAGGGGACGGTGAGGACAAGGCAGATTTCAACGCTGCTTCTGTTCCTGTTGGTCAGGAGATCCTGAGCCAGCAGCTGGATGGCACCAGCAACCCACAACCCCCCCGAGCAAGGCCAGCGGGTCACTACCCTGCCTGCTCTTCCCTGTGCCTCTTGCCCAGTAGCAGCAAGACCCTGTGCCTTGTCCCGTGGCTCAGCTCAGCCTCCGCAAACATGATCCAGGCTCCAGCTTGGATGGGTACCATGGTGGACACGTGTGCCCCAGGCTGCAGCTGGGCTAAAACCCTCCTGAATCAGGGACCCATCTCCACAGCCAGGGACCTGTCTCTGCTGTTATACCAAAATCATCAGTATATTTTTAAGAGCGAATCCTTTACAAGCAAGGGCTGGGCAGGGCTGTCGGAGCAAGGAGATGTGCTACTCTTCCCCTGAAAACAAACCCAACTTCCAGTTATTCTAGGGCAAACTCAAAAGGTTTTATTTTAATTTTTTTTCTTTTTTTAGCAAATTCTATCACATAAATGTTAACAAAAAACATCTGTACAGTTGCCATGATACACTCAAAAGTGAAACAAATAAGATATAAATACAGATATGGATGTAACATGACAAAAGCGGAAAAATAGAAAAAAATACATGCGCATGAACACGGTGCCAACAAAATCATTTCTTATGAGTGGCATTTTTCAGAGCAGTTTTTACTTCCCATTTAAAACATTATTGTTAGCAACATCCTGCTGTACTCTACAAAGATCTATTTTTCTGTCCCTTAATATGTAATATTATGCTTGATAAATAAAGGGGTGGGGAGAAAAGGTTTTGATGACAAAGATGCGAGTTACATTACTTATACAGGTTATTGGTAAGCTAGTAATAAGCAATAAAAAAAGACAGTCTTGTATTGTATTGTAATCCAGGCAAGCACACATAGTGTACCTTAAGAAAGCCACATGCCTCGATAATTCTGCACTACATGAGAACTACAGTACGTAGGACTGTGGGGGCCGATGTATCCGTTATTTGCCCATGCCCACGGAGCACTGGTGCAGCCAATGGCAGAAAAAACATCCACATCTGAGATTTCGGCAACCTTACAGCCAGGAACCACTGTCTGCTGAGAGTTTTCTCCCATTCAGACTTTTTAAGCATGGTGGGCAAATATTTTTTTTCTTTTTTCTTTTTTTTTTTCCTCCTCTCAAAGATACGAAAAAAAAATCAAAGCCCTGCATAATGGGCAGCAAGAAAAAAAAAAAGGCAGCTGCAGTAGGTGGCTACTGCCGGGAGAACGTGAACACAAGCTCCACCGTCGCGGTGAGGCACTGCCAGCATGCAGATCTTCCTCTGCAAACGTGCGTGGACACTGTCTGATTTGTAGCCAGAGAGACCTTTATGCTTGCTAAAGAAAAAACAAAGTGATTGTACAGCTTTTGGAAATCAGAACGCTGCAGGTCAGAGGTGACATTCAGAGCTAGCCCTTTGAGTACTTCAAAGGAAAAAAAAGTCAGGTTATGTTCAACATACTAAACAACTTACTATGTACATTATACGCAAATGATTTATAAATACCTAAGCAGAATGCTCTCTACTGTATGCAGGTATAACAGACTTTAGAGTACTCAAAGGATGAACAGTCCTCGATTGACTCATGTAAAGAAATAAAGTAACACACTAATGAGCATCTATTGACAAACAGAACAGAATCTGATCAAGAAAGTAAGGCCTGGTTCTACCATGTGCAGCCCCAAATGTGCCAATAGTATCTGAAAAATACACGCTCATCTCTGGAGTCTCAAAGCAGCAGCAGATTCCACATGTATTTCTGAAGGACGAGCTGTTAATTCCTACTGTAGTGTCAGCACACGCGCTAGGGTCAGTTCAGGGACATTAGTTACAGTGCGTTCACTTTCAGTGCATACTAACAGGATTTTATAAAATATAAAAAAAACATTTGAGAAGGAATTCAATTCCTGGAGACTTGCTACAGTGTGCCATTCAAAAAACAAACGAACAAAAAGCAAATGGTGATGGAACAAGCTCCACCACGGCTGGAAGGGGCTAAACGCCATCCGGTCGGCTATGCCGACCTTCTGAACCCCAGGATTGGGGCAGAAGATGCTCAGCTGACACGGGGAGAAAGAGAGAGGCATAAATACTGAGCAGTTAGAGCACAAATTAAAAAAAAAAACTAATAAAAATTCAAACAAGACAGCTAACTGCTGCCAACATGTCAGCTGAATATTTCCTCAAAAGGGAAAATAAATTCACATTAAACTAATTTCAATCATTCAAAAAAAAATAAAAAAGAATATTCTAACAAGCATACCGAAAGATGATGTAAAGGAATGGTCCACAGAAAGGGCAACACTGACCATGGAGCAGCCAATATAATCACAACAGCCTCCTCTAGCGAGGATGGCTTTATCGAGCCTGCAGGAAGACCTTGGGGGAATCCCACGCATCAGGGTCGCGATGGCTTCTCCTGCCATAGCATTATTTATTGGGAAAGATGAGGGAATTAGCCCCACAGCCAGCAAAAGCCTGGACAAGTCCTGAGGGACTCAGGACCAGGTCACCTCTCCTGCTCTCACACTGGCAGGGAAAGGGGCCAAAAGGCTCCATGGCCCCATCCTGCAGGGCCCCGCCAGAGCCGGGCGCTCGGATGGGACCAGGTGCCACGCAGCACCTCCCAGCACAGCTCCTTGGAGGCCGCGATGGACTGGGGCTGAGCCACGCAAGCACAGATTGATGGGAAGGGAGGACAACAGGGTTTCAGTCATTCTGCTGCGGCACCGGACACTTGTGTCGCCCACACACTGCCGAGGTGTCCCTTCAGCTCCCCACTGGGAGGGGGCTGGAGGGAGACCGAGGCACCAGGAGCAGCCAGAGAGCACGTATGGCCTGCAGGTCCACCCTCTCACGTTGCTGGCACTAGGGGCAAAACCCACTTCTGACCCACCGCAGGTTGGGGTAGGCCTGTCCATCAGCCAGGATCCAGCCCGGGACCAACCGCAGCATGAGCGTCCTCCTGCTTCCTCTGGGTTAGGGCAGCAGTGGGGGAGCTCCCCCTCTGCAGACAGGAGGGTCTCCCGTCGGTGGAGGATGGTGCCACAGGGTATTCGACTGCCTGCGGGTTTGATTCCGACTTCGTCTCACTCATCAGTTGGTGAAAGGATCCTTCCAGCAGTGCCCTCAGCTGGGATGGCACCCAGAGCACCCTGCTGAAGCCCCCATGAGGGTGCTGCACACCCCTCTGAAGTGCTAAGCACCTGCAGGACCATGCATGGGGCTGGTCGGGAAGGAGGAGGCTTCTGAAGGCAGGTGACAGCCCTGCAGGCTCTTCAGGCACAGGAGGGAGCTGCAGCAGGCAACTGGCACTAGCCCAGTCAGCCCCCACAACGGGCACTTCCACAGGGGCATTTTGTCCAGTTTAAGATTCCCTTTCTGTCCTCTGGGGTGAACAATTTGCCCACAGCACACAGGAGTAGCGGGGATGAACAAGACCATTTACCACCCAACACCAGGAGGTCTGGTCAGAGCAGCAGATCAGCCCTTTGATGCTACAGACTTCAATAAAAATACAGCTCGCCTTGCAAGGCAGCACTACGATCCAGCCCTGCCGGCTCCGACTGCAAACCCACAGGTGCGCTCAGATCCCAACACAACACCCAAACTCCAGTGTCTGATCGCAGGCATCAGTCCCAGAACCGTGTCTCAGGCTCCCTTCAAGGGGTTACAAGTAACCTGACATGCCTTTTGAGTATATGAAAGAGCCGAATGGGCAAGAAGAGGGGAAATATTTACAGAGTCAATGAAAGTAGCAAGAGCCCAGCTGTTTCACAAAGCACAGCTGGCTGGAGAGCAGTTACAGAAAAATCAGCCCATCAGAGGTCTGTCAGAACTATGTACAAAACTCAGATGCTTAAAAAGAACCTACTTTTTCCATTACTCATTTGCTATCTCTCAGTATTAAAGCATCGGAGGCTAGAATCACAGCCCTAGCTGCAAAGACCTCCTCACGGACAATCCTGCATGTTAGGCAGGCTGCAAGGAGGACATACAAAATGGGATCACAAGACTGGCAAGGAGAGGAGAATCCAGCCAGAACAGCTGCAACCATGGGGAGAGAACACATAACTAGCGCACAGAAACCAAAACTGGGTATGAACTAAAATAACAAGATTTGTTTGACCTTTATGCGTGTCCACCTTTTTGGACTCAGTTTTGGAAAACTAACCTAAACATATTTCAGAGATTTCAGCAGGCTATACAAATATGTTTAAGTATGGCTTTCTGTTGTTCACTTTTTCTTTTTTTAATGAAGACTGCAACACAGACCTTGCTTCCTTTACATTCAATACCGATAAGATTCTACATAAAAGCTTTAAGGGACTAAAATACTGATTGCAATAAATATCTGCATGGCCTCCTTAAGCTGATGGAGTGCGCCAGTGAAGTAAGAGTAGCAGAAAGGTCTCTGAGAGGCACCGTTGATTGCTTCTAAGTCTACATGTGTCCAGATATCTTCATTAACTGTGCGTTGAAACATCTGAAGAGGAACTGCTGTTGCTATTGGTAGTCTGGGCCCTCTTTATGTACAAGTTTAGTAGCTTCATCTGAAAGAGACGACAAAAAACATGAGAAGAAGATGCCAGCAAAACAGACGAGCAAAAGTTGACTGGAAATCTTAAATGCGTGTTCTGTAGGCAACCATTTTGAATGGGCTGACACCACACTGGGCTCTCTGGATGAAAAATAGAAGCAAAACAGAGTATTTCAAAATATACAGGAGCAGAATCCTGGTCCCACTGAAATTACAGCCAGATTCAATGGGATTTGAAAAATTTGTTGTGCTTCATTTCAGCAGCTGTCAGTCAGGGCATGCACCCTGATCCTGCAGTCTGCTTTAGGCAAACAGGATTCCCACAGAGGTCAGTGGGGCCACATGTAGACATTGAACCTGGTCACACACCGGCGATCTGAAAGCCAAGGTCCCTCCTAGGAAACACTCCTAATCCTTCGTGCTTGGGGAGCCCAGTGGGACAGATTTTGTTCTATTTCAAATGTTCATTTTCCATGATATATTTAAAAGTCTTCACTAACTTGGTAAATCTAGTGAAGCTGTTATGACAATATACTTCCTTTGCATGAATTTTTTCTGCCTTACCACCTTCGCTCCGGATCCTGCAATGACTCATGCACAGATTTAACTTTAAACATGCAGGCAGTCTGAGTAAACTGAGAGGAATTACTCACATGTTTAAAGCTAGTTGTGCAGCACAGTAAGTCTGCGGCACCTAGATGCTGGGATAATAAAGTTTCTACAATGCTCTGATATGGGGATTCCCAACTGCTCAAGTATAAACGAGGTAAACCTCAGCATCAATAGCTTTCTCCTTTTCCAAAGGAAAATTGAAGTAGTTTGTTTAGAGACAAGGCAACTCTATTTAGACATAAAATCCAAGCATCCTTAGATTCTGTCTTAACCCACACCACACTTCCTACCTTCAAAAGAAATTACTTGCTTTGAAATAACAAGATGAAGGCCTCTGAGCTAAGTAACCATCCCCATGCGGAGATCTATTTCAGAGACAACAATGCAGAATTCATCTTAAATTTGCAGGGAAATCTCAGCCTTAAGACTTCAAACTGACAGGAGAAAGAATCTAGCGACAGCTTCCTGAACAGTTTTGAAGAGCAATCAAACACCATCAGCTTCAAAGCGACATCCCAGTTCTCATCTGAAGAACAGAAGTGAGTTAAGGACTTGATTTCACTTGCAGCATCAGCTCAGAATTTGAGTTTTGCTGCTATCTTGACTGCTGGGCACAACAGTCTTTGGAGAGTCACTTGAGCTAGCTGGTCTCCCGGGAGGAAAGGGGCACAGCTGCTGTGCTGTTAAGAGTGAAGTTTTCCCTGCATTTCTATCAGCCCTAATCATGGCTTGTTGCTGAAAGCAAAGGTCCTGCTCTCCCTCCCAATCCAGCCATGCATTCCCACTCTCCTGGCATCAGATTAACTGTGTAGCCTCAGAAAGAGATTTGAAAACTATATATATATATATTTTAATGGCTTGTTTTCAGCCAGAGCAGCCTGCTGCTCCAACTCACTGCATAGTCACCTCTGGATGTAGCACAGAAGAGGCAAGGTAGACGTGGCTGGAGTGGGAACAGTGAGGGACCAGCTCGCTGGTGGCAGCTTGCATTACACAGGATTAAATACGTCATGAAACTGATGCCTGAACCTCCTCAGGACTTTCTGTGGGGTTTCAAATGCTCACACTGAGGAGCAAGTGCTGTGCTGCTCTAGTGGTATTCAGCAGTGTGAGCTAGACTAACTCATTAAGATTTAACTGAGCACAGGGAACTTGACCCAGAACCACCGTGAAGCCACTGCTCTTGCTGCTAGTAGCATGAGCTGTTCAGCTGGCTGTTGTCAAAATACCAAAGAGGTGTTACTCTTATACCTTGCTTCCCGTGAGTTGTGCGAGATGAGGTTTCAGTTCTTCTCCAATTACTGAATAAATTGCCACTAGGCAAAACACACTAGCTTTACGGACACTGCTCTCTGTATTATCATAACCCTAGAAAACAAGAAAAAAAAGGTCACAAATCAAACAGCACTTGCCAACATCCTTCCAAATCAATATATTAATGAGCTGGTGAATATTTTGCAAGTGCAGCCACAGACCTAACAAAGTATATCAGGTCAACAGAAAGGTGCTTAATGGAAGAGCCAAATACATCCCATTTGTTACTTATGTTACTTAATGTTATTTATATCATTAAACAAGAACACAGGTTCCCAAAACAAGCTTGTAAAGCTTAGGACTCCATCAAATACGTACATTCCTGCGTCCAATTCAGAAGACTGGATTGTCAAGACTTAATATGTTCAGTAGACTTTCCCTTGTTTTAAATACAAAATAAATATTCAGCCCCTTGAAAGCTGAAAAGCAGCAGGATGATCCAGCAGGTTATCCACTACTAAAGTCCTACAACAGCGCTACCGATGTTTCTTGCTCCATGCCCAGGTGATGCTTTCCACTGCTCCCAGCTTGTCTTCAGGAAAGAGTCTTTCCTGACTCAAATCCAACTCAGTGGAAACCAACTCACATGTCCAAAGTCGACCACTCCTGAGAGCAAAGCTACAGATGGAGACTAATTTTGCAGCAAAATGGCCTAATGGTTAGCTCACTCAGAATATGAAACCTAAAATTTTGGTTTGTGAAGTGCAATGTGCACCTTGGATGGAATACCAGTATCTAGACATAAGAAATAGCAAAAAGTTATCATAAAGGATTATTTTCCAGCCTTTTAAAAGCACTGTGCAAAAAACACTGCATAGCAGTGCTACACATGTGTGCTAGTCCATTAGATGAACAGACTTCTGTAGCCACAAGCTTGTCGATTACCTATCAGGCAGGAACAACCGTGGGAAAGAGCACGAAAAGCCGCGGTGGGTGTGCCAGACCTCAGGCAGCTACGGGAGAGCTCAGACTAGCCACCAGGTCACTCGACAGCTCATGACATCAGTTCTGTACTGGGGCAGTGATTTATCACTAAGCTGCGATCCCATGAGAAATACACCGATCACTCCAGCGTGCTGGACGCTGCTTCCTCTGGATGCAGGGTGACCTCTGCCGGGAAAGCTGAGAGGACAGACCCTGCACGGCTGGGGATGGGGACATCAGGCTGCCCACCGGCAAACACCCCAGCGGGCAGGCTAGCAAGGCAGACTAGACACTCTGAGGCAGCCAGGGCTCGTCACGGACACGACACCCATGGGCCCAGGCTCTCCGTGCAGAGGGAAAGCTTGCTCTAGGCTGGTCGCTCAATGCCTGCTTAAGGCTTAAAAGCAGGGCTCTGTCATGCCAGGGCCTGCTCAGCTCCGTCTCCTACTAAGCAACTCTCACTGCTTCCCCATGCAGATGGGAGACAGCAAAGCCCAGCAGCGGAAGGGCTCCAGCACCATTTGGAAAAGATTGTGTGCTTCTGCGTTTCTCAGATGCGTCAAAGGGGTGTGGGACAAATAAGTTACCCAAGGCCAAGAGAGCCTTCGCTGACCCTACAGCCAAAATCATCAGCTTCCCCAGCAGCTTGAGTCAGAGGCAGCGCTGCACAGCCTCACCCTCCCAGCGCGCCCCGACAGCCGCTGCCGCTGCTGCCGCCTGAGCCAGGCTGCGCTACAGATCCTGGGGGCTCCTCTCCACGGGTACGGAAGGAGGAGGTCTGCTACAGGAGGTGACTCCTGTCTCTGTGGGGCCCTAATCCAGACCCACTGGCTTCATCCCTACTCTGCACCCCACAGCGCTTCTCAGCTCTGCCAAGTCTGGACCAGGACAACCCCGTGACCCCAAAGCCTAGCTTTCAGGCAAACAAGGCACACCAGGGAAGGCGCAAGGTGCTCTGAGCAGGAGCTGGCTGGGACGATTTGGGACCAGGACCTGGCACGCACTGCAAACTACACCCAAGGCCAGTCTGGAGGCAGCCCTGAAGGCAAAGGCCACTGTCACGAGAAGCCCTTATCAAAACAGCACGGGGGGCTGGGATGTCTCATTCTTTCTGCAACACTTGCATACCAGCAAGAGCTTCAGTGCAGGCATATCAGTGCCCTGTCTCTGCCCTCGCGCTGCACTCGAACCACTAGGCAGCACGGCCAGGCCTCTTCTTGCTTTCCTCCCTCAAGGTTGCATTCCCTTCTCTGCAGCGAGCAGGGCCTCAATGGCCGGGTATGCTGCCAGGGCACGGCTTCTGGGAAGGGGCAGGGAGGGCTGCGACTTTCCCCAGGCTCAGAGGTCTACGACCGCTACGACTAACTGCAACTACAGCAACAAAACGACACGGGGCTGTCAGGTTTGTTTCCGTCTTTCACCAGTACATGATGTTTCTACCCCGGGCTGGCTGCTTGTGCAGCTACAACTGATGCCTCTGCAGGGTGGGTTTCCCAGGAGAACCTGAGCTGTAGGACACTGCAACGCTCCCACCAAGCCCCGCTACAGCACTGTGCAGCAGCCTGCCCACGCATCGAAGGCAGGCCCTGCTCTTGCCTTTCCCCTATCCAGTAACTCCAGCCAGAGAGATGCCACTCGGAGCTGCCGAGCTGCGTGCATGCATTTACACTACCTCGATCTGACGCTTCTCACCTTTTAATCACTCCATTTCCCTCACCAAGGTAAACAACTACGTAGGTGATTTGCTCTGCACAAAGTCTTTCAGCCTGAAGGATCCCAAAGCACTTTACAGACAGGAGTAGGAGATTCACATAATCACTATGAGTTTCTAAGGCATGGAAACAATCACTGGCAACTCTGAGTTTAGAAGTCACAAACTAGCCTCCAAAACAATACTTAAGATAGAAAAGCAATTTAATAAAACAAATACAACTGTGCTCTTTTCAAGGGCACGCTGCTTACACCACTCCAGAACTTTTCTGGTGCATTGAGACTAGTCCAGATTTATTTCCCAACAATTACAGCTAAAACCTTTTTACAATGAAAGTGAAGATCAATACAGAATTGCTTGATCCCCAGATGCTGGGATTTAAGAACAGAATTGCAAGAGTTGACATTACAAAGCTGGGACAAATGCTGGGACGCACAAGAGGAATTTCCGACTTTGCTCTTGTCCTTCAGCTCATTATGCTCACTATAAAGAGGTTTCTTTATCCCAGCTTTCCAGTGAAGTCTTACCCACCAAAACATACCACCCCCTTCACACTGATCTGTTCCTGTCATAATCCCTCCCCAACAAACACATACACACAGACATATTCTTTCTCCTCTCTTCTTGCTGCTACCTAATTTCCATCTTGCTTCCAGCCTTATTCCAGTCCATACCCTGCCAGTTGCTTGTGCAGGGGAACAGAATACAATTCCAATACAGCCAGCACTGAAAGTTAAATACACAATATAAGACCAAGCCTTAGCACTGGCAAAAATAAAGCTCCCCACCCAACTTAAGAGGGTTGTGAAAGAGGCTGAATGCAAGTCAGAAATTCGGTCTCCTGATTTCAGAGAAAAAGGGGGGACTATCCAGCCTGCTGGGATTCAAATTCAAATGCAAAGTACAATCAACATGCAGAACAGCTCAGCAGAATGAAAGGAGACTGCAAGATGTGCTGCTTGGGATGCGCTGCAATTGCACAAGAGGTGGCTAATTCCCACTGAGTTTATTGTATGGCTGCTACCGACTTCTTTAGGAGCCAGGCCAAGGCATCTAACTGTGGAATGCAAACACAGGAATCGGAGTTTTCCTCTCCTTCTCCTTAATGCATCAAAACAATATCAAAAGTGCAAAGATTTAAAAAAACAAAACAAAACAAAAAAAACCTCAGAGGGATTAAAATTTTAATTTACCAGAATTTGGCCCCAGAGGGTAATTTTCTCAGGTTACACACCTTATGCATTAATCAATTATGCTTTCTGCTTTGGAGCACATGTGACATGGGCTTCTGTACCTGTAACAATCCAGGAATAATATCAGGAAGGAGCTGATGCAACGATTCCTTAGAAATCCTCTCGATGACTTTTGTCTGCATTTTGATGGCAGCTAAGTTAATTGGATAATCTGCAGTTTGAATGATGGGGCAAAGCACTTTGATGCACTGCTCTGGGTGGATGGAACTAGCCAGGGTAGAAGCAGCTTCCTCAGCAGCTCTGACCACCTGGAATGAAAGCAGAACAAAACCTTACATTAATGAGTTCATACTTCACAGCCAAACTAGGAATGACTGCCAGGAAATACTCGGGGATGTTCATTAACGGATCCACAGGAGGCTCTATTGAGAAGCAATCAACTCAGAGAATTCGTGTCCTTTGCCTCCAGTGACATATTTGTTCCAAGCAGACAGGGAATTCATCTCACTTAAGGTGACTGTGTCAAAGCTGTGATTAGTTTGAGAGAGTCGTCTAACATCCCACTCTAACCCAAGAAAGATGGGTACCTCCAAAATAGGGGAAGCAAGAGGATAACTTCTCTCCAACCACTGTCAGGGAACGAAAACCCACAAGCTTAGACTTAAATACTAGATTTAGCTTCTTCAACATTATAATTAACAAGAACTAGTGTTGCACACTGATGTGCACCTGAACAGCTGAGTGCTTGGATGCCCAAGTGGAGACACCTGTGCCCATGGGGATGTGTCCTGCCACTTCCCACCCAAGCTCTGCTGTAATCAAACCCACAGTATGCAGGCAAACAAGCTTTTGGATGTCCCTGACCAGACAGCTGTGCTCTGAGCACCTTTACCACAGTAAGGCAGCACTGCAATCACATGTAAAGCATAGGCAAAAGAACAAGCAGAAACAGTGCTGGCACCCATGTTTTGCAATTAGCCTATGCTTTAGAGTGGTCAGGCAAGACGACCTGAATTCAATTGTATTCTTAGCCTCAGGGAAGGTAAATTCAGATTCTTCACTCTTTACTCCAGCGTGTAGGACAGCTATTTGGGAGAGAAAAGACCCAATTTTGGTCTCCCCTAAGAGTTGATTCATTTTATATTCTGCAGTAACTGGATAAAAAAGCCAGGATAGAAAGGCAGGTTCCCTCCTTTCAAGTGTCTGTGCTAAATGCCAGGCAACAAAGTCCCGTTTCCCCTTGGCTGCATTCTTCCTGGCCACAAATCCCATACTACTTGCTCACTATATTCCTCTTTCAGTACAAAGGATAGAGGATGCTTTTACCCACCTCTTCCCGCTCCCCTCTGTGTTTATCAAGAGTGGGAACACCTGAGTGGGTAGCAGTGCCCTAAGGGACAGAATTAAATCGGATACCTCAGCTCTAAGAAAGATTCACACATCTTTGTGCTTAGCATTTCCTGGCTAGCCCCAGGCAGTCTCCAGCTCTGAGCCCAGCAGCACCACATAGCCTTTGAAGGCACCTCCCTCTCTTTCCTGACTGCATGAGAAGCTCAAGTGCCTAACACAGGTCCTCTAATTCATTCCAAGCCAGACACTGTGGGTGGTTTCTGGAGCTGATACTTGAATCCAGCACTAGGAAATCTACCCCAATCTGGAGGGGGGGAGAAAAAAAAAAAGCCTAATTGATCTGCAGATAGAAGCAGTGAGGAGTGGCCAGCTCAGACTATTGCTCCAGCAGAAGAGACCATCTCTGTCTACACAGCATGCTTTACCCATGTCCACGGCTCATCGTGGCTACAACGCAACCATTAATCTTTCACTCATATTGATAGCGGCCTCACTGAAACAGGTATAGCTGCAACATACTTGTACACCTGAGAAATAACAAAACTCGTCCACTTGTTCTTGGCATCCTCTAAAGCAAACCTGACAATGAAAGTTATCTTAGATACCTCGTGTAGTACAACTACTGCATGCAGACAAGGTACAGACGGGATTGTGAAGCAAACCTGAGAGACCTCGACTGCTTCTGCAGCAGTGCCCTTTTAACAGGAGAAAAGCTGTTAATCTACTCCATCTACCTCAGGCCTTTCTCAACAATCAACAGTGTTAAAACATTTTCAAATGTTTCAAAAAAAAAAAAAAGGCAATCCACTAGGCGGTCAGTATTCAAAAAATTTCATCCTGAAAGATCTGTGGATGAGTACAGAACAGAACGCTCGTTTTCCTCTTCCAGCTGTCTCTTTGCTAATTCCTCTTCAATTTCAAGAAGCATAAAAGTTAACGTTTTTCCACATCAGCCAGTTCGAGCTTAAGAGGAAGTACTATGTGATTTTTAGGGAAAGAAGAGAAACATCCAAGTACTTAAGGAAATCTAATGCCATAGTTTGGTACCACGGCATTGAATTGCTGGTATGGATAAAGTCAGGAGCTCCCAGGAGGTCTCTATTGAATCTGAGGAGGTTTCCTTTAAAGGAATTCATTTCTTGGCACAGCAGCTTTTGACATCACCTTTCCCAGTGCTGAAAAACTGCTACCATCAAGCTTTCTACAAACAATGCAACGGAATTAAACGAAGGCCCAGAAAACTTGTAGTCTGCTTAACATTCATGAGCAAGTAATTTTAGCTTAAAAAACACCCACCACCTATAACTATTTGGACACAGGCCACTTGGGATTTTGCTTTGCTACAACTGCAAATACTGTTAGCAAATGTTTTCAGACACCCTGAGAAAGAAAAGCTTGAACATATATCACAACATAATACTAAACTTTTTTTTAAATCCTCCCGATATCCTACTTGATAAAGAAGCAACAATATTTTAGTAAGCCCTTCAGGACAGATTCTGATCTCAAGTACACTATCGTAAATTTGGAGTAGGTGAAAACGTCAATAAGGAATTCTAGTCAGGCTTTAGCCCTACATCCCATCTGCATTAAAGTTTACCACAAACATTTAAGTTGCAGGTATGAGGTAAATGTATTAGAAAACCTTCAAAGGCCTGTTACTAATTCCAAGTGCAAGGGGTTAACACAGCTGTAATTTTTCACAAAATGAGCCAGGGTTCACATAGCAACAAAGGTCAAACATATTTTGCACACCATAAGCTCAGCAAGAAAAGTCGTAAATGTGCCAGATTATTTGTGCCCATGCAAGTCCTCCTTTCACCAAACCTGCCTGTTTCCAGCCAGGATCTGACTGCATTGGCACAGCAGTTGGGTATTTCAAATCACTTCACCATGAAGTGCATTTCTTCTAAATACAGAAGGGCATATTACAGAATACATGTCCAGTAGACTTCCTGCTGATATTAGCTTGTAAATGTGACAAAACCAAGGAGATTTCCAAGTCACGTGAGAGCACATCTGGCAGACGTCTCCATCTAAGCCACACTTCAGCAAGCCCCTTAAGCATATGTTTAACAACATGCTTAAGTCTCACTGACGTCAATGGGATTCAGGCATGTGCTTACATGCTTGCTTGGATCAGAGCCTCTGCAGGTAAGCAGCTCCCTGCTCCATTGGGAAGGATCAGCGGGGGACAGAAGGGAAGACAGGCTGGGGCAGTACCAGCTGAGAGCGAGCAAGCCAAAAGGACGAGCTCTGCCTTCATTCATCTCTGCTGGCACAGAAAGGTGAAATGCAACCATTCTGCATTTCCAGAAACAGCGCTGTCCAGAAGGTCTTTCCTTCCAGCTTTGACAGAATAAAGCACTTTGCCACCCAGACCAACTCTGTATCCACGAGGGAGAGAACTGCTCTAGGTACTTACATGGTGCTCTCAGAGTCGCATTCACTCAGCGATGCCATAGAAATCAGCAGTGTTCCCGCAGAGAAGGAAGTGCATTATCAAGAGATACGAACTGCCGGGTCATTTGGCAACAGGAGTATGCAATTAGAGCTGAGTTTAGCGAAGATATCTTGCTGAGGCACAACACTCGGGTCTTGCAGAGCATACATACCATACAATATCAAAAAAATCATTTTTTAATCAGGGATTTGACCTGACCAGCAGAGTGAAACAACCTTAAAACGAGTGGGAGAAATAAGCAAACAGCATCAAGTAACAGTTCTTCCTCCTATCTTTGGAGAGAAGATCTATAGATATACACCCAGAAGCAATAGGAATGGCCCTATTAGGCTCAGACTAACTGCAGACACCACAGGAGTTAGTGGCTATGAAATACCACCCTTTAAATTCAAGAAAAAGAAGTTTGCTCTTCACTACATGCTCAGACTGGGGAGGTCTGTCACAAGAGGACACAGATACCAAATGGATTAAGAAAATTAGACAAATTTCTGGAAGAAAATCCATCAAGGACCAATAAACACAGAAGGGCTGACAGAACCTTTAGCATGGGAAGGCTGTAAGCTTCAGACAGCTAGAAGAAGGGAGAATATTCTCACGGAAGCATCACTGTATGCTTGCTTCTGGTGAGTCATTGTCAGAAGTAGCCTATCAAGAGAAGCAAACTTTTCATCTAACCTAATATAGTTATTCTCAATGATCTCAGAAATACAAAAGAAAAAGAGTCATCAAGTGATGATAACAGCTAGAAGAAGCCAGTTCAAAAGGGTGGCTATGAAGCAAGATCTGCAAGACTGGAGAGAGCCTGCAGTGTTTTAGAAACAATGACACTATAAGCTGTGTACAGGGTATATCACAAACGTGATTTTACCTCTCAGTAAAAGCTTAGAACAAACCACGGTATGAACTGGATAGTTTGATGCCATTGAAAGGGCAGGTAGCCCAGGAATGCAGATCTAAGAGATAGCATTTCACTTTAAAGCAGCAGGTTTTTCTCCTTTCCAAATGCTGACCTTATGCTACATGCTAGAGACTAGATTCAGCCTGACTTCTGCTGGCATAATATAAGCTGGGTTCCTTGAAAGAGATCTGCCACACATTAAACCTTTCCAGTGAGCTCTCCCAAGAGAAACAGTTATAATTCCTCCTAATTTGCTTTGGGAATGAACCATTTTCACCCGCATGGATCCAGAGAAATGCAGAGGAGGTAAATAGCCTACATGTCTAACAATGTCTTTAACACCGTAAATGAGTAGCTTCAAGGAGTAATAGGTCAGACAGGCCCAGGAATGTGTATGAAATGCTTTCTGATTTCAGTAGAAGGGGACATGTGGATATGCAGTATTAGGAATAGCGTGATCAATACAGCCACCTGCCAGAACTCCCTTTCTTTTAACAGAAAAGCACATTGGCATCATTGATGTTCCACAAAAGTTGCTGGACACACTTTGGACCACAACAATTCCCACTGGCTTACCGGGCTCCCAGCACACTGCAGCTGCTGGAACCTGTTTGCTTAAGACACACAAAACCAATGAACCAAGACTCCCCATCTCTTTAGCGTAATCTCTTCTGCTCAGCTACCGCTCTCAGTGCATTATGGATGTTGCTTGCTGCCCAACGCTGCAGCAACTTCTCTGCAGTAACCTGCTCTTGGTCAATATGCAGCAGCTTTCTAAGTGTTCTGATAGTTTCATTTCCACTTTGAAATGACCCAAGCTATTGTCAAATAATGAAAGAAAAATATATGCCCCGACTCATCTAAGGCAGAACATCCCTGCTTCACAGGCTGCACAGGGCAGAGTAACTTGTGTTTGGATCTTAGCAGAGCAGCATCTTCATGCCTAGATGAGTTTATGTAGGACTGTAAGGTGGAGTACTCTGCCCCAGTTGCTAGTTGCACTGTCCCTCCAGAAAGCTGTAGAGAATGAGGCAGTGTAAAGAAAGAACACTAAAAACTTAGAGGCTCTATACTCAGTTGTGAAATACGCAGAGTGCCAGTGAAGTTTACTAAGCAGAAGAACAAGGGTTTTGCTTTCGGGCTTACAAGGCACACGGCTATGTTTCCGAGCCAGCTTTTGCCATCTAGAGGTGGTTACTTTAAGCCTGTATAATCTAAGCCGGAGGGGATGGAGGCTTACCCATAGCGAGCCAGGCAAGCTCCCATCCCTGAAGCGTTTACAGTCTGATCCAGACAGGAACAAACAATTAAGAATTGGGTTTCAGAGCAGGAAGTAGACTCAGAGCAATGGGGAGTGCTAAGCAGATGAAAAACAATATGATTTCTATAAAGGATTCAAAGGAGATGAACAATTAGATTGTTTTCCTGTGTACTAAATATTTCAAACATGTTGGGAATTAAAAAAAAAAAAGGCAAGAAAACATATACTTACAAAACATCAACAACTGCCAAACTGCAGCACTTGGCAGCTTCCAGTTTGCACTATATATCAATTAACCTTAAACATTGTTCATTTAGTACTTCTCCTTCTTTAATAAGCTACATTTTACAGAAAAAACACATCATTGGAGGGCAGTTGTATTTTATCTCATAAATGCCAGAGGCCCGTCTAAAGCACCTCAGCAAGACAGCAAGGTATTTACAGTTAATGAATAGGTGTGATTTGTTCTTATTCATCTTCTTATAGAGGGTTACTACAAGGAACAATATATTCTAATTATGCTTATAGACTCTCTGGGTAATAAAAGGCCAAAATCAGATATTTAAGACATGACACAATATTCTTTCCTTACGCAAGGAAAATACTCAGATAAATTTATAGGCTTAGTTGCAGAGAAAAACAGACAGAATCAGGAGATTAGCTATCCTCCAGTTTTCCCTGGTAAAGATGTTTTGTGACAATTTCCCAAGGTAACTGACTATTTCTGTTTTAATACTCATTAATAAACTCATACTCATTTTGCTGGTATGCATCTGAAGCAATGTCATGTCAATGGTATTGGGTCAGCAGACAGCATCTCTCCTTAGTTATGGGTGAGTAACTATACTGGAATAAATAAGTTAATATTAACTAATTGGCAACAGAAGGATGGTTCTCTTCCAAATAATTGCAAACAAAGAGTGATAAAAATCAACAAGATTTAATATTGTCCACAACTCCAATTACGTTTTAATGCTCCAAAAGTAAGTGAAAAGCATTTACACATCAACCCCCATAAATATTTACAATTATGACTGAAACAGGCTTGACTCTTCACACCTCTTCATTAAATCAACAGCATTGAATAGGCTGTTATACTACAAACAGCATAAATATGGGCTGAAGTTAGGAAAAAAAAATTTAAAAAAGGCAAACTACAGATGGATCCCAACCCAAAGTCTTTCAGCCTGTAGCCCAGGGTTACGTTAATTTTGAACCCAGATTAAGGTCTGGGCTCTGTCATTCTCCTGCATTTGCGCCCACAGCAAGGCGTGACTCAGCACCACCATCCAGCCCTGCTTCCCGAAGTTTCCTCTCCCATATCCCCAGGCAGGTGAGTGGTGCTGTTGGCTGGGCTGCTCTGCTGATCCTGGACCTTGTCTTCAGGAACAGAAGGCAGGAAAAGTTCTAGCAATGGCAAAGATTTAGCTGTTCAAACTTTGGACTAAAAAAAAAAAAAACCCAACCAAACAAAAAAAACCCATCCAACCAGCCAAACAAAAAAACCCCACCACACCCACCCACCCAATTACTCAGGCATCCCAGGATGTTCAGCTGGGCTGACACTGTTTTGATGATTCTAGCTATATTATCTGGAACCAGGAAGGGAATAAAAAGTCTCTTCTATTTCAGACCAAATCTTTAACCAAACATTGGCACTCAAATGGAAGAGGGAGCAGTATTTGCTGGGTGATTAATATGTTGGTTATAATGCGTTATTTGACCTCTCCTGGCCATGCTGAACAGCAATATTGGAATTTGGGAACATAAAAGAATTCTCTTTTTCATTTCCAAAGAACTGCCACCTCTTAGTACACTGACTTCTTGGAGATGGTGCCCGAGATTAACGATTCTATACTGTCCTACTTTTCAAACTCTTTCCTCTTTGCTTGGTCACTTTAAATTTCTCCTCCATGGGCCCACACACATCAAAAAAGAGGAGCAACAGTTTAGGACAATTAGCAGTCCCTATGCTGAAGTGGAAACCTGGCTAAGAGCAAAGCAGATACAACTCATACTCTCACAACAGTCATTTTCTGCCCACTTATGCAGCCTGTTGTGTGTCAAAGGATCTCAAACCATAAACCAGGATCACTCCCGTTTTCTACTACAGGGCAGAAGCATCCCAGAAACATCACAAACCCTCAAGTGATGTCTTACTCGGACAGTACACCCATTGCCCTTAATTTGGCTGTGGTTTACCAAAGAGAAAACCGTAGGGCAGATCACTAAGATCCTCTCCCCTTCCCTTCCTCAACTATCCTCTCTTTTCTCTCAAGTGCCCTTGAATCACAGGCTGGCAAACCCCAGCTGAACCCCTCACTCCAGCCAAAGGGCAGCTCCTCCACCCCTCCTGGAGGGCAGTGCCGCAAAGTCAGCAGCGAGCCCGAGCTGGAGGTCCACTGCAGGATGGGAACTCATGACCTTCTGGCCCAAGGCTATAAGTTTGATCAACTGAGCCATACTCAAACGGACTCTCAGTTAATTTTCCACAGACTTCACTGAATCAGCAATCCCCCACTATAGGTAAAAATACCTAAAGCGGTTTCCCAGGTGTATCTTCAGCCTAGCTCATATAGAGACCCAAACGCAGATTGGGAAATTTTCTTAACTTCCTGAACATTGTTATCTTCAAGCCACTGACAGACAATTGATGCCTTTCATGAGCTGCGTTATGGTTCAAGAGCCCCATTTACACAGGGATCAGAGGAATCAGAAAAGCTGCACATACATATAGTAGAACGAAAAATCCCACCTCCCAGCAGGAACACCTTGAATCAGCTCTGTGGGAAAATGGGAGGAGGCACAAATATCATGATGATATTTTTACATTGACAGAAGCAGCAAAGTGCATGTTTTTTTCAGCGTAAGCTTGTGGAAGACCGAACACCCATGCTGTGGGTTGTTCACTCCTGTTGCAGCACCAGTGCTATTGCTCAGTACAGCTGAGCACAGGACTGTCTAGTGACAGACAGCAAAAAGGGAAGAGGCCTGCAAAACCACTGCAAGTCAAATGCATGCTATGTACAACATAGCAGCCACCTGCTGACAGGAATACAGCTCAGACTTTTCCTTGTATTAAAGAAAAGAAAAGAAAAGAATTCACATCTCTTCATTCCTAGCATGGGCTTTGCTTTGTGTGTTGCAATAATGACTTACTCTTCTCTGCTTTTCCTGGACAGGCATCTCACATGCAAACCCTGAAGAACCTTTCCATACCATGAGCGTGAAGAACATGGTGGGGGGGAATACAGGGCATGAAATGTCATGTTTTCAACCTTACACTTAATTTCTGTAAAAGTCTGTCAGTCACACATGAGGAATGTGAGCTCTGAGGGGCATTAAAAACAAAGTCAGTGATAATCTCGAAAGGTTGCTAGAAATGGCAGTTCTGGAGAACTTTCAGAAAAAAAAAATACAAGGGCACTGAGTCAAGGTGAGCTGAGAAGTATGTAACCAGGAAAACCTGCCAATAAAAGGCACTCCTTCAGAACACAATGTTTTGTCTGACTGCTTTATCAGGAAATCAATTTACAACTGCTTCTTATTACTCTGAACTGAAAATGACAGGAGTGCAAGAACCCTAAATCAGAGAAAGGAGGGTACGCAGAGTATGGCAATCCTCAATCACTGAAGGTTTAAACGTTTTCTACCTTTGCATTTTAGAGATATCCAGCCTGTTCAGTTCTTTCTTCCCTGTGGGTGTCTTTCTGTTGTTTTGTTTTTTGGGTTTGTTTTTTTAAAAAAAATACAATTTCTGCTTTGCACAACTGATGCAACTTTATCAGTTACGCAATGCTCTAGGGCAGTCTGATCTATACAACGATCTTTTTCATGGGCAAAGCTAACCAGAGATGCCTAAAATTGCTAGTTTAGTACAAGGCTTTTTCCTTTTGCAGAGAAGACTAAGTATCTTAGATTTCAAAGGAAAGATTTTGGTAAAAAAGCCACCACAGAAATATACAGGAATTCACATGTCGTTTTCTGGGGCTCAGTTCAAATTTACAACATGCAGAAGGTGGAAGAAAAGATCTAGGTTGGAAGCCAATCTACAAAGTTGTCTGCAATTTCAAATGTAATTATGATGTCCCTTTATTTTTATTTTACTGTAGTCAAATACTTTCATTTGAATTTTACACATCTGAATTCTTTCACAGCACAGAAATGCAAGTCACCCTTCCCCTTGCCTCCTTCCCTCTGCCCCATTTTCTTCTCCTCAACAGGATGCCCTTTTTGTCCATTTTCTGTTGTTATCCACCAGTTCTCCAGCATGGCCCAACTTTATCACTCCCTTTTCACGCTCAGTTCTACTTGTATACTGGTTTTGTGTCCACCAGCATATTTTCTATCCTTGCCTGTACAGATGTAGGCACCACAGTGCCCTTAATGTGCTCCACAAGCTTATCAAATACACACTTTTATGTTGCTGGACCTCATCCTGTCCCAAAACAAACAACAAAACTCTGGGAATTGATAAATAAAGATGGCCTACAGCCTCAGATAGCTCTTAATCCACCTAAACAGCTGTTTCAGTCTCAAAATTTCTCTTCCTGCTTCAGCAAGCATAAATCCTACCCCTTCATACTTGGGAGGCCTTTCATGTCAAATTGTTCTACTGTCAAGATTGGTCAACCTGTTTACTCATTAAATCTAACATTTCCTTAGTAGGTCCATATTGCTTTCCCAGTAGTAACACTGCAAGGTTCACTCACCTCCTTGTGGGAATCCTTATGTGCTTCCAGGGTTTTCATGATGGTCAACTCGGCATAGTTCTTGAACCTGGCTGGCTGATTCCGTAAGATCTCCCTCAGGACTCGTAGTGCCAGGGCTCTTATTGAATGCTGTGTCAAGAGAAAGTCGCATTAGAAATCAATTCTCAAAATTCTAGTTTGAAGTAAATTCTGATGGCTCCCTACTCCACCAGAAGTCTTACATTGCTCTGCTGGAGTTGGCAGAGCAAACAGTGTAATCAGTATACCTGAAAACTGAGTTGGTCTCATTGCCTTCTACTGCACAGGAACTGACATATAATGACTGTTCTCACCAATACAGGAAAGAATCAGATTTTTTTTTAATTAATTTTATACTTTTTTGTTATTGAAATACAAGTTTGTTCCCAAAGCAGCATGCCTGTGTTAGATGAATGTACAAAGAAGCTCAGATTATATTTGTTTTGCTCTTCCTGTTTTGCTTAGTTTTGCAGACATCAAACTGAGCTCCAACCATGCAACAGTCAAAGCTGTTTCTCATATACAGATGCAGTAAGTCAACTCTGTTCCTGTAAGTCTTATGAAAATTATTTTCAAGAACAGTCAGTCATTGTAGTCACTCTGACGTGCGTGTTAATCCTTTATATCAAAAGAACATTAGCAGAAGGTATTTATAACACCTGCTTCATTTTTATAACTGTTATATTAAGGTTTTTGGATTGGGGCCATTCCAAATGTACTCTATTATTTCAACAGAGGAATACTTAATTTACTCTATACTGAGGCCTTTCATTTCTGCTTAGATAAAGTCACCATATCTTCCTGTACATCTATGACAACGCTGTAATTATACATGTAGGACACTACAGCAGCTCATGCTTACACTGCAAACAGTGACTGGGAAAACAGCTGCCACCTACACTACTTCAGAATTAAATGAACATTTTTAAGAGTGCCATATATTTTACAAGGAGTATAAGAAGCACACAACTGACGTTGGATCAGGTTAAAGGAAAAACAGAACTGTGAGTGCTTTTAAGCCTAAATATTATAACATTCAGATAGAGCATGGCTCTGATTTGAAGGAGCAGGCAGGGTGCTGAGCCTTAGTGAATCTCACTGTGCTGCAGGCTGAAGAAATAGCCTAACGGGGCAAAGTAAAAGTTTAGCCTGTAAGTCTCCTACTTCAGTCAACTACTGTCAAATGCAGAGCTTTGATGGCAGTGCAGCACACAGTTTCTTATACGTGTACATGTGCATCCTTTTTAATAGCTGAAAACAAGATCCCTGTAAAAGCAGTTTGCTCTTGATAAAGCTTTTGCAAGGAGACAGACTCATCCCATGATATATAATAGCCCAGATCTTTAATCCACACAGAGCAAAAATGAAAATATTCATCCCCCATTTCTGAGGCAATTCATCTGTTCTAGGGTGTCTTTTTTCTCTTCTCCCATTTTGGGGGGGGGGGCAGAGGGGAAAGGAGGTGGGAATAGAGTGAAGCACTTGTATTTTCATCTAATTTGTTAGAGAACAATTTTTGAAACCTTGATAATTTTCAAGTTAAAAAAAGTAATTTCTTTTCTCATTCTAGTTCAATTTCATAACTACTTGTTACTAAACACTCAGGAGGGAAGGGAAAAAATTGGTACACTTCAGAGTAGCTTGAAATTCATCGTTTAACACTGACAATGAAAGCGGAGTCAACATCCTTCACAGGAAAACTTGAGCAGTGCAATGGCACTGATGAAATGCTGAAGTAGTAACAAGCAGTACAAATGCAACAAATTTCATTTAAATTAATGTGGAGAAACTATCCACCTAGATGAAGCAATGTACAGGAGAGTCAAGACAAAAATCTGCATCTCACATCTTTGTCTCCAAGCGTTTCCAGCAACAAGAGCAGAATGGTTTTGAAATGTTCCTCCCAGACTCCAAGATTATCTTCCCTTGTGATCTTCAGCAGTTCCAGGAGGGCTCCTTTCCGCTCCTCCACCCGCTCGTTGTGGTTAGAGAGCTCTTTCAGAAGATCAGCCACCAAATCAGAATGGTCAATGGGTACTTCTAGGACAAACGACAACAAGTCATTTGGGGAAATGAGGAAAAGATCAAAGACACCAAGATTACTAACCCTGTACAGAACAAGGTATATGCAACAATGAGCCCCCCCAAAAAGCACCAAATCCCAGGTGGCCTCAATCAAGCAGGAAAAGGATCTGACTAGCCCACAATTTCACCTGAGTTCATCTCACAGCTCCTGAATCTACATGGCTTCTAACGAACCAGGAAGAAACGATGATTGAATTTCATCCAATCCCAATAATTAATTCTACAAGATGAGAACTGCCACAGTTTGTCCTAGACTTACACACCCAAAGTATGATCCTTAGATCGCAGTACAGTGACTCATCAATATACTGCAAAGGAATAAAGTGAAGGTGCAGCATCATTCACATATAGTGAAACACACTTAACAAGTTATGGACTTAGTGACTTGTGGACTTAGTGGTTTCAGTCCTAAAGAGTAGAAGGTCCACAAAATAGGGTCCCTGGAGATGCATTTAGCTTAGACTCTTAAGGGACTAGTTTGATGCAAACTCTAGGCAAAAATGCAGAAATTGCAGTATAACATTTTCTCAGTAGCCCCATATCAGGTTCAACTGTCACATGAGAACACAGAGTATTTCGTGCCAAGCCTCATCTCAGGTGCAAAGTAAAATACAACGTATCCTTACACAGACCTGTATCCAAGAGCACTACACATACATAAATACACCAAGAACAGAACAAGCTGCTTGCAGTTTTACAAGGTACAGATACAAACCATCCCGAAGCTGATCCATGTCATCATCAAACACAGCTTCCTTCAGGGCAGTCTTGTCGTAAGTGTTAATCGTGTCGGAATACGGGTAGGGGTTGTACTCTCGAGCACGGGGCCCTGAAAACGCACGGGGAGGCTGGGTGTTAAGGAGGGAGGTTTTGTTATCTAGAGCCATCCTTCCCCCTTCCACAACGTCACTGCTGCCGCGGACATCACTGGCGGGCACCGCGAGGCCACCATCTCGAGACACCTAGAGAAGCAAGCAGACAGAAAAGATGTGAGACTATTCAAACTCAGTGGAAGCTGCAACCTTTTGAAATCCACCCACCAATACAAAGACCCATAATCAATTTTGTATAGAATTCTTTACACGTACCTAATAACTTCACTAAAACTCAGATTACCCCCTCTTTCCCTTACTCATGTAAACACCACTGTTTCAAAAAATATCTCACAAGCATAGGAACAACACAAAAAGCTATGCTAGCATTCCTAAATCTAAGTGAATATTCCTAAAATTGCACAGGCTATCAAAAAATCATAAACAAGCTCTGGGACAAGATCAGTTTTCTAAGAAGGAAATTACTGGAGCAGTAGGCAAGAGAGGGCTTCTTCTAAAGGGAAAGGAAACCTAAGCAACAGCCTTCTCACAAAACCTCACAACCGCACTGATAAAGGGGGCTGAATGGTGTTTAGCAAGCTAATGCCAAACAAACAATAGGAGAATCCCAAAGAAAAGTCATCTTGGACCACTAAAGACTTTTTAGCTTTGAAGGACAAGTTAATCTACTAACCTAAACTTGTGTTTGTCCAGGTAGGAGGCAAAAAATATTCCTTACAACTCCTGTAAATCCTGATGTCCACATACTTCATTAAAACAAATGGCATCTCCCATGGCAGATAACTCTGACCATTCACACAGCATAAGGTACCATAAGAGTCAGGCACTCAAAGTGGTTATAGGTCCTTCCTATGTATGAACTACAAGCTTGTGAGGGAAACCAGATGTGCATTTCAAGAACTAACTTCTCCCTGACTACACACATTCCATGAAAAAGCCATCACTGAGCAATGCTGAAGCCAGAAAACACTAACACTGATTTCTTCTTACAGGAGACACTCATTCAGAGCACATTTCACAGAAGATTAAATAGAGCTCAAGGCGAGCAAGAGACTACAGACCTGGGACCCAATAATTTAGGAATAAGAAGTTAGTAACCAATGAGCAAAAGACACTTGCAAGAAAAAAAAAAACACAGAAAGAATATCTGGACTTTGGACACTAGTTAACAATCCAAAGCCAGGTTTGAAAGTAGTGCTTTAAAGTCTCACCTGTCCCCAGACATTAATCAAATACTCACGATATCACAGTCTTTCTTTCCATCGCGTTTGATTGGTTCATTCAAGTCCTCTTGACTACGGAAACTAAATTTTTCAATTGCTTCTGTGACTCCACGAAGAGAGCTGTAGATTTCATCAGAATTTAGGTTCTCCGTGTCATAATCCAGCATACTAAAGACCAAACGTATATGAAATGTTACAGATGACATTGGAATCAACTTCTAACTTTTAACAAAAACAATGCCAAGTTGGAAACGGATGATTTGGCATACCATTTCTAACGGTGACTTGTAACAACATATGGATGGAATCCAAGCAGACTTCAGGTCTGAGTCTCCCCTCAGACTGGGGTAAATCTAGGAGAAGTTCCACTAAAATCAATGGAGTTATACTGCTATAAATGAGGGAAAATCAGACCCAGCATTTGTTACATTCCACAGTAGCAAGTGTCTTAGCTTCTGTGAACCAGAAACCTACCCCCAGCATGGTAATGCTGTTATTGAAAAAGGAAAAAAAGATGTATGCATATATATAAATGAATGTGAACTCAAAGGGTTGCGACAGCTGTTGGAAATGAAATCAATGAAATTTAGCTTTGAGTTTCATAATATGTCAAGTATATTCTGTCTATGGATTCAAATACGTGGGATCTAAATGGAAAGAAAAGTGTACATAAAGCTTAGTCTAACTTACTCCAGTTTTCATTCACAGAATAGTAAAAACAGAATCACTTGCATGATGCCTTGACAGTAGAAGCATTTTAGTATTGCACCTAAGTTTGGGAACTCTCATTCAAATCTGATGCTTTCTTGCAGCCAGCTGGTTAGAAATTCCTCAACACTGTAAAGGCACTCAAGTTTTGGGCTTCCTTAGCGAGTTATCCAAAATTAAGTTCCATGAAAAAAAGTGTCTGGCATGTAGGGACAGATGATATAAAATATGAGGCTAGGAAGACAAGCTCCTACATGCTTGGAGAAAATAAAATTAAAAGGCATCATTGGCACTACTGCTCTATCCAGGGAGGAGAAGTTGAGCTTGCATGACTAAGTCAGTTTTCCAAGAGAGATTTTTATAAAGAGACCCAGTAACTGAGAACAATTTCTCTGGGGGAGTCTAGGATCTTAGCAGAGCCAGAAGCAAATAAACCAAAAGAATTTAAGACATTTACATCAAGTTGTTTGTCAATAAAGGGCAAGAAGTGGCTCCCTACAGGGGTGAATTACTATTTCTTCACAATTTGGGAAGGATGACAGGATGGGCTTGGAGGATGATGGCTGAACAAAGAGCTGTGCTCCTTTTCCACAGAAGAAAGATTCCCTGTGAGGTGGGTGAGGGAGAAAGTCAAGAACAGAAAATCTCTTTTGAATCCTGGGTACACCACTATTATTTTCAATAGAACTAAAAGTAGGATATTAATTATCTACAACTATGACTTTTTCTGGAATCAACTCAAGAACTTCAGACAAAGGATAAGACTGGTGCTGCCTGATTCCTTTGGGATTAACACTCACTGAAAATAGCAATAATCCTTGGCTTCCAAGCAACACGCTTGCTTTACAATCAAACAAGCATCAGCACAATGTATTCTGGCAAAGAAACCAAAGAACAACTCCCAAACTTTAAACACTGTCTGTCAGGCAGCGCCTGGTTGGGAAGAAAAAGAAACCACTTAAACAACAGACCAAGACCAGGAAACAAGAGTTGTTTATAAATCTACATAAGTCAGAGTATTTAGGGCCTTTCAGACAACTGAATGACACTAATGCACTGTGATTGCTTTCCAGACAAAGAAAAGCAAAGGCGGTTTTTAAATTCTTAGCAAGTATCAGGCATGAATGGAATCACCTTTGTTTCATACCATCTTGGAAATATTGAGCTCAGACATGTTTAATTCAAAGATTTCAACAGGTTCTTCATTCAAAATGTAAGTAAGCAATGAAATCGTCAGTCTAGAAGGTATACATGTGATTTTTAACTGTATACCTATACCAGGAGATGAAACAGCTTACCAAAAGTCACACAAGGAAATCCATGGCAGAACTGAGAAAGCTGCAGGAATACTGACAGTCTTCTGCTATAATCACTGCTTTCTTCGGGGGCAAATTTTGCCCTTACACTGCTCCCAAAATATAGATCAAAGCACACACTCTGCAGTGCTAAAGGACTAAGGCAAGTTCTGAACAAAGAACAACTGAACTGGAGGGGCATGTGATCTGATGCGTTTTTCAAAGCACAAAACCAAAATTTAATAAAATCTAAAGATTCTATTGATCTCATATGTCAAGAGTCAGCCTGTGTACGTGATCTCATTATGGTTGTTTTTTTATACAAAATAAAGCTCTACATGTAAACAAACACATCTACTGCCAGTATGTGTGCTGGAATACTTCATAGACAACATGATGGCAGGGGAGGAAGAGGAAAAAATACAATGGAACTACACCCACCTTCCAGGGGAAAAAAAAGTCACAAAAGGAAAAAAATTATGACCCATGCAGAAAACTAGGAGAGTCACAGGATGAATAAGAAGCGAGTAGAGATGAGCAGTTTTTAGGGATGTCACAACATTATTTTCCATCTTATGCTGCACTAAAACAATACAGCTCTCTACAAGTTTATCAAGATACAATTTTGCAATTTACTAGTCTGACAGAAAACACATTTTACTTCCTTAAACTATTATTCAGTTTCCAACCCAAACTATGTGCAAGTGATCAACAGTTTAGCATCCTTGAGCAGTACACAGTAACTTTGCGGTTTCAGGCTCGGGGCTGGGATACATGTCAAGTAATTCCAAACTTCAATGTGGATTAACGAAAGGAGGAAAAAATTATTCTTGACCAGTTTAACCCAAAAAACAACATGGATCTTTTCCACAGATTTCTCAGTGTCTTAGAACAGAGTCAAAACACAGATTTAATGTTTAGAACCTGCACATAAGCACAGAAATACAGACTGTGGGGGCTCTATTTTCTGCCTCAGGAGATGTCACAAGTTCTCAGATTTTAAGCCCTCAAAGAACCACTTGTTTTGCTTCGTTTCAGCTTTCTTGCTTCAAGGAAAGACAATGTAGTCCTTCCTCAGACAACAGCCACATTCAAGTCAGAAGAAAGTATATCCATAGAAAGACTGCTGGCAAGGTATAAACTTACAAAATCCAAGGAAGCTAACTTAGAGATCGGTTGGATGAATTAAATTTGGATCCAAAAGTTTTTCGATTAAAACCAGTATACAGATTTAGTCTAGTCTAGTGATTAAAGCCCCATATACACACAGGAACAAAACATGAGGCCACAGGAGGAGGAAGAGATTTCAAAATTAGCAGTAAATAACTGTTTGAAATCTTTTGTGGCAAGGACACTTAATATTACCATTTTAATTTCAATATTGCAATTTTGCATGATGTTTCACAATCACACTATGCAAACAGCAGGTAAAAACCTATACGCAAGCTTCATCCTCAGCATCCCAAGGACATTAACTACTGAACATATGAAATTACTTGGAGATCAGTGCCTAATTGAGTGAACTCATGTGCACGGTGTATTTAAGTTGAAAGACCTTGCCCATACCATCGTAACACAACCAGCGCCCGCAGAAAGTGCTCAACTGTGTTCTGCATTGGAATCCAACTGTGAAACTTGCACCCGTTCACAAAACACGGCAGGGAGAAACGATCTGGAAAAATTTGAGTTTTTCTCCTCCATGCCACATCTTCTCTACAGAGCAAACGGCTGACTGCCATCTTTCCTCTCTGAAAGCTAACATCATCTCATTGCCTTTTTCAACCAGAGACTCTGGAAATCTCATGCCCCACTTTGAACAAATTTTGTTGTGTGTGAAAGGTAAATAATACTGTGACACCTCAGACAAGTTGGTTTAACAGGTAGCTTGTTACCTGGGAGAGTAAGAGCGTCTGAAAGTCTTGTGGGAAGGAGCAGTGGGGATGGAGTTAGGCTGAGAAAGGGGAGGGGGGTGCTTCGACAGCCCGTCTGCACTCCAACCCCAGAACCGACTGCAGTGACCAGAGGAGAAACGAAAAAGAGAAAACAGAGAAAGGAGAGGGAGAAAAAAAAGAAACTATAATCTGAGTGGCTTAGTGCTGTCATGCTGCCTTGGAGAAAGAGAGAGAGAGAGAAATTTAATAGAAACAAAATTAAACAAGAATACTCCATTGAGCCCCACAAGTCATTGCTTTGGTCTTTATTATTAATTTCCACTTATTTCTAACATGATACCATTCACACAAAAAATAGACCCTGCTTGTCCTAACCAATAAATTGCATATATGGATATAGCCTCTACAATCAGTTCTTAAAACATTCTAGTTGAACCACCTCTGACCATGTGTCTGGATTCACACTCTAAGCAGGTACTTGCAAGCAACAGAATTTCCCTGGAAGAAAGGAATTGGAGTTGAATTTTAATCAGATACCCAAGGGTAGCTTGTAAAGTTTGGCACCAGGTGCCTCTGGTAAGAGCCTGCAATCCCTCCACAATCAACAAGCACTGAGCCTTCACAGGGCTTAAGAGACACTTCTATTTCACCAGATTCAAATTGATCCCAAATGTGCAGTAAATGAGATCATAAACGTATCACACGAATCAGGGGCTTGGTCAAAGTCCCAGCAGACAAACCTGAAAAGACTAAATGAAACCCAGCTCCCTGCAAAGCCTCAAAGTTAGTTCAGACTTCTCTTTGAACTTGTATGAAGCCCTTTTTGGTCACCGTTTGACACAGTGCCTTTAGCTCAAGGCATCCAATGCTGTGCAAATTTGTCCAAAATACAGGCCTTTGTTTTCGTCCTGCTGCCTTCATGATACATGAATTTCCAAAACCGTCTTCTAAATGAGAATCCAGATGCTTGAGCTGGTGGAGTATTCAGGATGCTACTTTGTTTCTATTAAGTTTAAGCACACTGTCCTGGAAAGTCATATTTGCCTATGCATAAGTGAAAGATGCTGCAAGACCAGAAACAGCAAACAAGTCAAGAATTGCTCTAGTGCAAATAGCTGCAATGCCAGTTGAAAACTCATCTGAAGAGTGGTGTCAAGAAATTCACTTATTAACCAGCAAGCAAAGCACATAGTTATTACAAACAACTATTACAGAAATGCACCAGACAAGACCGGTCATTAGAAATCCCACACCTCAGATCTCACCTACCTGCAAATGTGCCACAAAACAATGCAGGCTTGTCCTTATTGTATAAAGTGGGTGGCTTATTTTAATTTTTTCGTTGATGAACTTAATACCAAAACTACCGAAATTTACGTTTAATGGCACTTCCTATTTTCAATGAAAAAAAAGCACCTAAATTTACATAGCAAATAAAATTACTAACTTTCTATTTTGATGCATTTCCTCTAGAGATCTTTGAAGGATGAAATCTGTTCTTTTAATAATGTAACTATATCAACACAAGCTAAATTCTGCCATCTTTTACATTGCTGTGCTACTGTTCAGTGTGACTTACTTCTCAGAGCAGTTGATTAGAGTTAGCAGAAATGAGATTCTAGCTGATGCTAGTCTTTCTCACCCAAATCTCAGTTTTCACAGCTTTGACACAATAGCATTGATCATCTTTTTAAGTTGCTTAAAGATCTAACAGTAAAATGCACTATAAAAGACTTAGGAATTATATACATGTTTCTGGGCTACCAATAAAGGCAGAAATAGTAGAGCAAGCCCACTCATTTGGTGGTATTCCTTCAAATATCCCAAGAAATTCCAGATGAATTCACAACCTGCATGCCACTTTAGTTTACAGAAGATTATTTCACAATCAAAATGGTATTCTTACGCTGGAAGAATTCACAATTTAGTATTTTCTTTTTTATTATACTACATCACTTACTAAATCTCAGATTTTCTCTGCCTGACACAAACTCAAACCATTCATCTCATCTGATCATTGCCCAGGAAATATTCTTTCTTCTTTGTCACAAGGGAATTTTTCTTACTGTTTTCAACCCTCCAAAGTGCCCTCCCTTGCTTTTCTTCTCCAGAAAAGACCTTTCCTCCATAATTCCTCTCCCCCAAAACCAAGACCATCAAGAAAACAAAATCAGGTACGAATGCAGGGAAACAACTGACAAACATAGTGGATACTTTCCAGTGATCATGACGCAGGATTCGATGAAGTAAATGAAAGTAGGAGGAGGAACAACTTTGTCCAAGGCCCTGTAAGCAAGTTACCCCTCTCAAGACACGAGCATCGGGGAATACTTGAGCGCAGACTATCACCTCCCTCAGCGAGTTAGCTGTGGGCAAAGTCCAGTTCAACTAGATCATTGAATTGATCCAGACAGCTCAAATGCACACACAAAAATCAGGAAATCAACTGCAAAGGCAATAATATGGGAGAAGCAATGTGACCTCAGGGTGACAGCTTACATAGCTACTATAGAAAGGCAGTACCAGTGAAGCCTTGCTGCTTAATGCTAGCTAAGGATATGGCCCCCACAGTCTCAGTACCAGGGGAGAGCAGCTACCAGAAGGACTCGACTCTGCTTATTTTCAAACTCAGAGGGATTAAAAAGTCACATTTTGCATCACAGATGAATTGCAAGTGACAAGAGTTTATCATAGCAACATTGACACAGAAGCATCCATATGACCACTGCTTGCGGCACTGCAGTATGCTTTACTTCCATAACCTGTTAGTACATCTTCCAAAGCCTCTTTTTTTCTTTTTCTCTCCCTTAAGAGGAGCAAATTTACTTCAAAAACAGAGATAAACTCTCCATTGTTCTATAAGTCAGGGCCGTGCTCAAACAGTGCTACACAAGCCACCTTCAAGAGGGATGCCATCCAGCAGAGCATCAGAAACTACCGCCACTGATTTGTCATACTTGCCACTATTCCTGCTAGAGGTAAAAGCTGCAGCTACTATTACTGCTCAGGGGCTACCTAAAAAAAGCTGCCACCATTCCCTTCCCTCCTCCCCCCCCCCCCAAAAAAAAACCCACCACAGCCATACCCCTTCCACTGGATACTTTTAATGGCTTTTGCAGCAGTTTTCACCTTCACCTGTCATTATAGAGTAGTTTTTAATACATCACTCTTGAATAACTAAATCCAGTAAGGAAATGAGAAACACTACTTGAACAGAGACCTCAATTTTTGGATCAGCATCTCCAGGAACTTCACAGGAAGCTGAAGGTATGATCGTCTCTGAAAGAAAGTGGACCACTACACCAGTGACAGTTTTGGTCTTGCCATCTTTTAATGGCAGAACGCTCTAGAATCCCACTCCCTCTCTAGCTACTCCTTGTGAACATACTACATGGAAGACACCTCTAGAAAACAGCAACAACAAAATACTGAATGTAAGCTGAAAGTGTTTAATCAATATTTTGAGACAAACATCCTGAAATCAAGAGGCGAGAAGAACGCAAAGACAAACTCAAGAAAAGTGAGGAAGTGGCAAAGAAGAGTTGTGTCACAGTGGCAAAACCCAAAAAAGCATGGCAAAAGGTCATGGATTTACAAAACAGGTGCCACACGCAAGCGCGGCCAGCAAAGCCACAACGTAACCACAAGGAGACAGACCTCAAGTTATAATTTCCCATGACAGAAATCAGGAGGGCCAATCATGCTAAAACCAGGAGAAAAAGAAGCAGCACTACTGAATTTCCCCTGAAACTCTACCATTTCTTACTATAATGTTTCCCAACAAAAAAACTCATTAAAGTATGGAACCTCTACTTTAGCTTTCAATTTCTCAGGCTAGTTTTTGATTACAATAGATTTAGGGGCACAAAGGTATATTTAGATATCCAGAACTTTCTCAGGAAGCCCCATGTGTCCCTGATACGCTGCTGGAACTAGTATAACTTCTCACTGAAGACTAAAAATTTGCGTTTTTCCTGACACATGGAAACTCACACATGTAAGCATCCCTCCAGACAAGCTTTAGCAAGTTACAACAGGGCTGATCAACAGATTTCAGTTTAAGTCACTCTATTGGACTATTAACTGCAGTTCTTGCCCAGCATGTTTCCCTCTGCCTATTCTATAACAAAGGGAAATGATCTCCCATGCAGAAGCAGGACCAGCAAACAGCAGCAGTAGCTCTGAAGCTTTCCCAGCATGAATCAAAGCTTGTCCGAGTAACAATCTGACACTTTCTGCAAAATTTCTATGCCCCTAAAGCACACTGTTTAAATCTGTATCTCCTCTGCTCTAAGTTTTTCTGGTACCAAAACATGTACATTCCCAACATCTAAGAGTCTGTGTCTGCTCAGATAAAAGGTTTTGGAATGGATCAATATATTCTAGGATGGCATCTGCAGCTTCAGCAAAACACCTGGTTGCAATAGACTTGCTCTCCAGAGGACCAGGCCTCTGCTCTGCCAAGAAGCAACCAAGAGGGGGATTTAAAAAGTGCTCACAGTTGAAATAGGATCACTACCTCTGCTTGTTCTGCATTCTCACAAAGCATAAGAGGGCAATAAGAGAGATTTATCATTTCTCTCAGCTGCATAAGCACAGCACTAGAGTCAGCTGAATTATTGGGCACAAGGGCACACCTAAAAAATAGGCACAACCTGAAATCCTTATCTGAATGCCTTCATCTTCTTTGTAATGTTTGCAACCTAAAGACCACCTGGTTTCTAATGCTGCCATTTAATATTACCTCTACTGAACCCAGAAGTATGATTCTAGAGAAGGGCTAGTTGTGAAAGAAAATGAGTATCATGAGAAAAGAAATTAAGATTACACAGATAACACGAAGACTGGAACACTGAAGTCAAGCACTAATCATGTATTATCATGTTCAAGCCCTATTCATTAGGAGAAATCACTATAAACTTTTGGTCTTTATCTGTTCTGAAAATGAGTCATTCTGGAAATACACGTTCATGTTGAAACCCTTTAAGATTTTGTTAGTGCTTTGGTTAACCTGTCACATTACCTTGGAGACAGTCCACCATGGGAACAGTTGGTAGGTGAAGTTAAGGGGCTGGTTCTGCTGCTGGAGTGCCGGGAAGGAGTCCGACCAAGGGTATTGCTCGGGGAACCCTGGCAAAGGGGCAGGAAGACAGGGATTAGCAGTGTACTACAATATACAAACAGGAGGACAACAAAAAAAACAACAGGTCCAAATGCAGCCTTTATTTGCCCTGGGCAAACTTAGGCCAGTTTTGATGACGGCTCTTGACCTAAGAATCTGCAGTATGAACTGACAGAGTCAACTGCAGAAGCAAACCACAGCAAATATGGGCTTTTTTCCAGTAAGAAGCTCTATGATATTTTTAACCCCAAGAAAGTTGCCTTTCAGAGCCCACAGAGGGCTCAGGCACAAAGCTCACGTGCCTGCTGCAGCTATGCCTCAAACTGTGCAGATGCAAAATGTGCAAGTGTATCTGGGGGAGTGCTTTGAAAGCCATGCTTCATGTATACAGTAACACACTCTCAAAGGGACTGCTCTGAGAATCAAGAAAGCACATGTGCATCTTTCTACAGTCTACAGAACCTGTAATTTTAACCATGCTGCGTGGATGGCTTGCAGTAATGCCAGGGAAATGGTGTATCAACCTACCAAGTTACCCAGCTCCTCAAACACTATTCTCCATGCTCCAAAGCATGCAGACTATTACTCTGGCAATTTAATTATGCAGCTATTTTCCACATTGTCTAAAGCATTCTGACTGTGCTTGTTAGGAGCATAAGTCAGCAATATAATTTATCATTTTCCACTGGCCTGCATAATCATTTACACCACAGCAAAACGGGCAGAAAAATACTCCCATTTCTGACCCATTTCACACAAGAGGAAGCTGAACAAGGTGGAAGGGACTAGCAAATCCAGCCCTCTCTCCTAGAAGCCTAATGCTGCGGTTCTAGCTTACACAAACGTCTACTTGTCTCTATGCATGAGCTCAGATGGGAGGGTTCAAATTCCAGAAAATTTTACAGGATTTATACACTAACAAGGCAAAAAATACTCTAATCCTTGCTGCCATGAGGAAAAAGGCAGTTTAGAAACACATTTGTGTTCTCCTCTACTAACACCTCCCTTCAGGGAAATAAAAATAGGCCAGAGCTTCACGTAAAACAAAAACTTAGGATAATAGTTACAGACTGAGGAGACCTACTAGGTCAGATCAAACAGCCTGCAAACTTCTTAACAGACAATATATCAGATATCAAACTGAACCGATTTCAACGTTAGGGTTATACCCAGAAAAACCTGTGGGATCAGGGCCTCTGTTTTAGCCAAAGGTCATTACTGGCATGACTTTCAAAAGCACACTGACTTGAAAGCACAAACCCCACCAACTTTCACATGCATCGCAATTTTTTTTTAAATCTGCATTGGTTGTGATGGTATTAAAAACTTAACCAAGCTTTTTGTTTTAACAGTCCGTATAAAAGCAACATCAAACAGAAGCCTCTGCTGCAATATTGTTTCAAGAAAGATGACAGTCATGCTACTGAGCATCTGCAACAGCTTATCAACGAGCCGCTGTCTTTGGGGCTCTGCTGTCTGCAAGGACAAGGGCTTCTCACCACACTGGTGTTACTGGAGTTCTTGAGGTGGTTGTGCAGGAGCTTGGTAGCACCGTCCTGGAATGTTTTTGGCAAGGCACCAAGTAACATGGTAAACTCGGGAGTGTTCAATTCAAAGAGAGAAATCAGGACTATTTGTGCTGCCTGGAAAAAAAAAAAAAAAAGAAAAAAAGAAAAAAGACCATCATTTTTTATTCTCCATATTTGCATTGTTTGAAATGATTCTTATGGTAAATGATACAAGTGTTGCATTTAAAAAGAAGATGCTCACACTAGACAAGCATATTTTGGATGCGTCACAAGGAGATATTAACTACCATAGTTAACTTCTCAGTTCTTACAGCCTACGACACATTTTTGCATTTATATGAATTTCTCAGGTGTGTACAGCTCCTCACAGCTAGTCCTCCTGTCCTGTACACTCACTTCCATTGAATAAGTTACTGCAAAAATTAACAGAAATCAGAGATAAATCCAGAGGCTCAGATCATATAAGTATGAAAAATCTAGGAATGTAATTTGCTATTCCCATACCTTTTAAGTGTGAAAGGGACTAGTTTTTATTTCTACCCAACCTCTCCTCTTCCTGAGGATCCAAATTTGTTTCAGATAGAGAATCCCTGCTTCTGCTTTCCTTGCAAGCTGCACCATGGAGGCTGTTACAGCAACACAAGTCCCTGGCTCAGGTGGAAGATCTACTGGGACAGAGAGAGGGACTTTTCTCTCATCCAGGACAGTGCAAACATATCAGACTCCCCAAAGTCACTAAGCGAAACCATGGTACCGCTGAAACAATTGGGAATTTCACCATTAATTTCACTGGGCAGGGTCTCACCCCACTGCCCGAACAGGATCTCCACTAATTCCATCAGCAAACATACAGCTCTGCATATCCTGAACTAAGACAATGGAATCAAATGGGAATGAAAACAGTATAAATCACTGAGTGCAGATCTGCAAGAGTAATTAACATCACATGTTCCTAACCAGATTTCCCCAGCAGCACACAGCCCATGTGAATGGCACCAACTCTGCCTTTTTTTTCCCCCACCCTTGAGTTGAGAATATATGCAGAGATACTGTAAAAACTGAGTTAAATAACAGGGAAAGCAAAGGAATGGTGAAGAGCCTCCATGATGAACTCTGCAGCACCACCTTCTCCAGCCGAGGTGTAGCCGTTGACACACCAACCTCCAGGATATGTATTTGGATACAAAGCAGCAGCTTAATCTCAGAAAAAAAATAAGCATGCGCTCTGATTTTGGAACAGCATACAGGCTTAGAAATAGCAGACACTTGTATCAACCTTTCTGGAACTTTCCAAAACTTCCTAAAAACAAAGAATAACTTAAAAGAGGGTTAAAAATGTAATTCACTATTGTGGTGATAACTGTACATTCATTGTTCTCATCAAAGCAGAAGGCACTTTTAGTAAATAATGCATTTTTAAAGTTGCAGTAATTAAGTGTATCTGCAGTTCCCTGTGAAGTGGAATCCATTAGCAGATGAACTTTGGTACACAGAAACCCTTTCATAGTGAAGCGGAATGAAAGTGCCTCATTGTTTCAGTGTGCAAATTGCAATTCAAGCTATACTGATCCTTCTGCTCATCCGGCTCAATCCATAGCAACACAGCTTCGTATTTAAAGAACACTTTCCATCTGTAGATCTCAAAGTCTGGTAAGTAGCATTCTTTCCATATTGCCAAAGAAACGGAGGCACCGAAAGCTCAACAGGCTTCCCAGGACTGCCACAAACTATACGTCTTCCAGACTCTTCACTCCAAATCTAAATGGATCCAAATGGATCATGCTGCCTCCTGCCAAAACTCCCACTGACTTGAACTGAAACATAGAATGGCATTTTTCACTTCACACTAACAATCCAAGGATGAAAGATGCGGAGAGATAACTCTCATGGTTTTCTTAACTCCAGACTCTACCCTCCTATGACCTGAGTTTCAGGCAATTCAGCCTGGTACCCAGCAAGGATGTATATCTCTGTCCAGTTTGATCCAAGACACAAGTTTTCACCAGCATTCTGCAATAAAAATATTACTGCAAACAAGAGATCTCAGGACAACAATCGGCATGTTGAACTGAATGCAAAGTGACAGTCATGCCAAAGTACATTCCCATTTGTGAAGTCATGCATATCCTGGATGGTTAGAAAACGAACACACACATCTGTGCCAGAACAAGCAGGTCTCATATTCATTGAGATGACAAAAACGGGAAACTTGATCAAGAAGGTTCATAAATTGAGAGATTGCTCAGAGACTATAATATCCAGAGAGATTGGCTGGCAAGTCGGGAGCTGCCCAAGGTACAGCGAGGTGGGACAGGATGCAAGATACCTTTCTGTCCATTACATCCCCCATAGATGGGTTAGAAATAAGGTCATCCTTGGAGATCTCCTGCATAAAAAGAGCAAGAAGGACACAAGAGCATGTGTGCTCTGAGTGATGCAGGAGGCACTTTGCTGCTGTGTGCCAGAGAGATCTAAGATGCATCACATACCTGAGCAAAACCTTCAAAGCTCCACCAGGGACTTTGTGATCCTGTGACTTCATTTTGAAGTGGACAGTTACCTAACTGGTACAGTTTAGCCCTGACACATAAACATTGATATTATAGATGTTGCACTAGAGGAGTATGAGGGAATTTTCTGCTCCCAAAAGTCACTTCAACATGCATATATATTTTTTGGTCTTGGCTTTAACAAAAACAGAACTGTCTCCTTCTCTCTTTGCACAAACTACACCTTGTTTCTAGGGATGTCTGATAGCATTTTGTGTACTTTGAGCATTCTTTAGTAGCTTTGTTATGGCCTGCAAATAGATCATTGGTCTCTGAATGGAGTACTGAACTGGCTCACTACACTTATACTCTTATAGTAGAACTATAGTCTATACTTTTTGAAATAAAGTCAAGTAGTATTACAGCCTGTGAGTTGTGCTCCAGTGAAGCTCTCAAAGGCAACACTGAAGCTATGAGGGTACATCTTTGCTGTGTTCTTTTAGATATTCTTTATCCATCCAATTGTATTTGTAGGTTTATTTCAGACAAAAACTGCCTTGTAAAAGCTATTATCTGAAAGTTCAGGCATGATTTCCTGCTTCGTATTTAAAACACAAAGGTCTTGGCCCTGCTACCATAAAATCAAGAACACAGTTCCCGCTGACCTCAAAAGCTGAAAGGTGCACACTGGCTTGAAATCACATTTACAAAATGCTCCTAGTTTCACTCTTGCAATACTTTCCAGTTCTAATACAGTTAATTTTATTTTGGTAACGAAGAGTATTTCTACACCTGTCTGCTAGTTAGATCCGGACACACTTCATAATCCTTTAAGTTTTATTTACTTAATCTACATCTATCTAGTCCAAGGACATCTTTCACAAATAATATTTCTGACAATTTTAACTCCATTCAGCTTGTGACTAGAGGACATAATCTCAGAATCACTGGTCATTTCTGAAAATCTTGGCTCCTGTTTCATTAGATTATTCAAGGCATAAGCAAGTCAAAAACAAGCAATCAAAATACCTTATTTCTGTACTTAAGGTACAAACATTCCCCATACAGTACTCATACTTGATGATATTAAATTTGAAGAAAGAGCAGCATCCGAATTTCCCCTTGCCTTTATTTCCCTCTACCATAACTGTGGAACACTAACCCCTCTCGTTTCAGTGACAACGGAGACCCTATAGGCTCACCATATCTTAATGAGGTCGTTCCCTGTTGGCTCAAGCTGAAGAAACTCCAGTGAATTCAGAGTCTGCCTATGATTGTGAGGGGGTCTGGCTCAATGTCAGGTTGTTGAATCATTTGAAAGGGATCATTTATGTAACTTCATTATTTTCTTCATAACAGTACAGCTAGGCATCAGGTTTCACGGGCCAGTAGCAGCTCCCAAAGTTTCATACTGATACCAACGCAAAAGTTATGCTGTCCAACAGCATCAGCTGCTAAACAAACACATAGTCTAGCAGCTTTTTTTTTTTTTATTTAAAGAAAAAACCTAGACAGAGGGTAACGGCCAGATTCATAAAGATCCAGTAACCTCTGTGACTTAGTTGAAACATATTAAAAGTCCCTTTTAAAATATGGGCTTATTAAGCAAAAAGATCAAGACTAACTGGGAAAATCCATTGATTTTAAGGGGAAATCTGGTCAGTGACCTGACCTAAGCTTCATACAAGTGCCTGATGATAGTCCCTGTAGCTCGTCCAATCTACAAAGCAGAATAAGCTGCCAGTGCCTGAGCTACGTGAAAGCAGTTTGCAAGTTGCTCAAACTTATATTGACAAGAGGCTCACGATACCGTCAACCCCATAAGAGCAGAGAACCCCAAACTCTGATTGTTTCCGAGACACAAAAGCAATCTGCAAACAAGAACAAAGTTAACAGAAAAGCACACCAAAACCAAAACGTTATTTGACAGACAGACACGCTTTTTTCAGGCTCCCAGGCAAGGTGTCTCTGCACAGCTAGACAGTTGAGGTGAGACTGCAAACAAGATTAGTGATTAGTGCACACTGCATTTAGTCTACCTGTTTACATTTCTCTTCCAAGTTTCCTTCACCAGGCCCTGAGGAAGCTGTAGTTGTCCTAGCTGGCAAATCCTCACCTACCCAACTATGCATGGTCTGGAGTTGACAAACAGGAAAGTTTAAATTATTTAGAGAAAGCATAGATTTCAACTAAATCATCTAAACAGTATATATGCTATCGTTTTGCATAAGACAGTTTTAACCAGTCACTTGCATATTTTCAAGTAACTAAAAAGCATAAGTATTTGACTTAACCAAAAGAGCATTCCTTTCAGCAGAGGGCAGCACTGGCTTAAATTATTCAGCCACAGTTCTCAGGCTTACAGATCTTCCCTCAGCCCTTCCGCAGTGCTTCGCTTTGGCAACCTACAGATTACCTCCATGGCCATTCGGAAAACCCTGCTGAGATGCAGGGCCTAGGTGAAGTGCTGCACTGAGACAGCAATAGGGCTTGCATCTGGCCAGCCAGGAGCACTGGAAGAGGAGCTTGCATCTGCCTGTATCTATCCGTGCATACATGTCTCTTGGCATGTTCAGAGGAAATAGAAAAATCAAGAACATGCAAACTCCTGACTCCAGCCGGACCAGCCGCCTAACAGACCAACACTCTCTACAAATGCCTTTTATACTGGGATCAATCTGGGGAAGTTCCACACTAATGTCTACTCAGTTTTGACAAATATAACCATATTGTATACGAATTATTCATTTCACTATCCAGTCTAATGCAAATGCATTTTTAACAATGCAGGACATAACAGGACAGAGGAACTCTCTCTCATGTCCCTTTAGTTATACTAAAGTGCAGATAAAACATAAATCCAGTGAGCCTGGGAAGCAGCAGAGGCACATTAGCAGCTTGTATTAGCACACGTATTGGCATAGGGCAATACTTTGACAACCTTCTCTGATGAGCATAGCTGATATTGAGAGTTAATATACATCTACTCAGAGTGTTTGCAGGTTCTAAACAAGTGTCATTTAAGTGTACTTTTCAGCAGACAATTAAGCTTTAGCTTGGCACTAAGCTAACAAGCTATCTGCCAGAGCAAACCTCCTGCTTGTTCTCTTTTCGGGTCTAGAATCAGATGATTACAGACGTCCAGATTACTGATATGGTAGCATGAATCACAATGGCTTCATCAGTTCATAATCCAAGCATGTTAGCTTGATTTCAAGTTTTTAAATACATAGTTTTCCCAAAAGATTTCTATCAGATTATTCTGTTTACATCCATATCCTGAAAAGGAAGAATTTGTTTTAACAGATTTACATACAGAATTCACATACAGATTAAATCCACATTGTCATTGTGCTCTATATGGCACACACTTAATATAGCATAAAAGGTTTTATAAGTCATGGATGGTTGCATGACATATCAAAGTGTGACTACATTGTGAACGGCATCTCAAACAAGTGCCGGCAAAAACTATACAGCACTGAATCATCACATATTTTGATTATAGCTCTATAATGGATTAAAACTCCTTATGCATGTTGTTCTTTTGTCACCTGGCCATAGCAAAGACTATAGCAAAAAAAGTTCATTATTTCCGGGAGAGCCAGACATTACTTTCAGAAGTCCAGCAGATGAAGGCTACTCTGAGTATCTTTGCTCCATACAAAAAGGTAACTCTTCCAGAAACGGGACTTTCCACCCGCCCCAGGATTTTTTTTTATTTTATTATTTGATTTCATGTAGGACTAGCAACAAAGATTATATTATATTGACAACTGAGAAACTCATATGATAAGCCTGGCATGATGCAGGTCTGAATTTTGAGGGAAATTCCCACATATAAGCTGAGAAAGAAGAGTTTCTGAAGGTGGTTTGGAATAAAAACATGCACTTTGTCCTGCACGGAAGTTTGACATGCTAGAATAAGTATGGCAGACTTATCCATCCCTGTGTAGAGAAAGCAGCCAATGATCCATTTATTTGACAATTCTACAATGCATCATGTAAACCTCTAGCCCTCATTAAAACATGATGCGCCACCTCTACCTATATAGGTGTATATTTATAAACATGGCATGTGCAAACATATTTTGCACAGATACATAATAAAAGAATGAGCGCACACATTCTATGAAGCAACTCCTTATCTCATATTAGCATTAGCTCTTACTTAGTTTCAAGCAAACTGAGAAATGCAACTGCTTTTATAACAAACTGCTTTCAACATGAAGGAGTCTAGAAGGCTGTATAAATCAGAGAGCCATTTTAAGGAAACCTACCCATAAGACCATGTTACCCAACAAGCATGTGATGATTTTCTGGCCACTACTGTTCAGAAAAGCTATTTTTCTTACACTGCATACAGTAAAAATATTTGTGCTCTCATAGCTCTGTAGCTTCAAATTCAAAACAAACAGAAAATGACAGCTACTATTTTGGAAACACAGCTAGGACACTGAGAACCCTTTTGTCCTAGCAGCACTAAAGCAAGTAATTACTGTATTGAAATCCACCAAGCACCATTTTTGATGAATTACACTATTTTTCCTAACAATTACTATGTTAAAATCCCTGAAAGTAGTGCCTCTTAGCATTTAGTTCTAGTTTGACTTCTTTAAGAATATCCTTTTGCTAAACAGCTGAACTCAGCAGTGTGGACACACTGTTATTTAAGACTCCGTAAGATTGAGACGAAATCCTAAGGCCCGATTCTGTTACTTGGCTCTTCATGGAGTTAATGAGACATGCAAATTTTGTATAGGAACATTACAAGAAAGCTAGAGAACCCTCAGGTCCAGAAAGGCAAGGCCTGACCTACTGAGGAACATTAAAATGATTTGCCATTAAAAGCATTTCTGCAAATGTCCTCTGTTGCTGCTACTCTAAAAGAACATGACCAGCACTAGTTGTTGCCCAACACTGTTAAGGATGAATGATGCCACTTCAGCTCACTAAGAGACTTCAGGAGTCCATTTTCAGCTCAACTTTCATGTCACAGAATTGCTCAAACCAGCCTGACCCCAACCAGAAAATTACAAAGTTCCAGGAGAGATTTCAGAGGTCTCATTTGACATCACACTACAAAGGAGTCTAATTTCATTTCCTTAGCAGCATTTGCTTTCCTGTCTATCACGGGTCCTGGTACAGACATTGCAGCAATATTTTAGCCAAACTTTCTTTAGACTTTAGATATCATTTCCTTATCAAAATGAAAATATCAGTATTTCTTGAAATATGGCATCCAGGATTGCTATTAACCCCCCCCCCACACACACACACACACACACCCTTCCTTGGTTGTTTGAGAGCAGGAATCTGATGGCCTACGGCTCTCTCTTTGACCTCCTTTTCTAGTGTAATTCGAAACAGCTTCCTGATAAATCAGTTTTGGAAGCAATTCTGATCCCAGACATGGTTTTCTTTGGATACCTCTAGACGTCACCCACAAACCAGTGACAATCCAAGGAGGGCACTATTTAGGTCAGGTAGTCTGAGGGGGGCTTCACCGTGATGTAAATCCAAGTAATACAAACACTCACTTGGGCTTCTGGATTCATTGCAATGACTCTAGCATCTTACCAAGTCCCATTCATTGTCTACACTTGAGGGCAGCTTGGTCAAAACGCAGTTTAGAAGTGGGATAGTTGAAAGAAGAGTTTATCTAGTTATGCAAGCGGAAGGCAGAATATGACGCCGTGCACAGGACACGAGGTTGCCCATAATGCGTAAAAATAAGTTCAGGCTTGTAAAATAAAACTCCCGTGTGTGTTTCATCAACAGAGAAGCCAGGCAGGACATTTGGCACAGAAGAAAAAATTACTTCTTCCTTGAGATTAATGGGCCAAATCACGATCACGCAATATAGATCTGTTGCTGTTAAGACCAGAGCTTGGCTGATTACCAAAACAGTGGGCAGCATCACTGGCTCCTCACCTTGAAGACTCTTGTTCCCTTTCAACCTGTACACAAACTCCTTCTAAGCGCTAAGACCCCAGGTGCCCTTACAGATGACTCCATCCTGTTCTTAGTGCTGAGCACTCATGTTTAATAAAAATTTCCGTTCCCCTTAGCCTTGGGCACAAGGCTTCTTAAGGCTTTGGCCGGAGTCAAATTAGAAACCTCATTTTAATTTCCATTCTCAAGCTGATGGCTGTTCGCCAAGATCAGAGTATTTTCCCACACAGAGCCCAATCCTGCAATCCAAAATTAATGGGAGTTTTGCCTACGTAAAGACTGCACAATAACTTTGCTGGCAATATTAGTGATAACAGTGAAGCTGCTGACTTAATATCCTCAACACTAGTCATCTATTTGCATTATCATTTTGTGTTACTTTTCTGTGCGGTAATAACTGGCTTTTGTAGAATGATTTCACTGAATCTGAAACATTAAAAAAATCAGAATTGACACCCCATGATAGAAATAAACCAAGGCAGAGGAAAGTGAAGTGACTCACACAAAGCTAAACACTAATACAATCAAAACTGGAGTTCTTAAATCGTGATCTGTGCTCTGTCCATTGATGGACGTATCATGCTTAAGTCTTTGCTTGGGGAATAAGCGACAAATTGACTGTATGTGCATAAATCACCAACACATACTCTCACGTACACAATTCATTGCACCTGAAGGCAAAATTTGAACCACGTCCCATATAATTATCTATACAATGCAGCATGATCTATTTCTACTTGAAAGCTTTTGTTTAACACACAGGACAAATGCCTTTCACCTTTCTTCTAGCACTGTTTCCAGGAAGTAAATCTTAAGAGTATTTACCTTGCATTCAAGTTGAGTGTTAACTATCCTTAAAACAAGAAAAAAATATTTACCCATAACACACTGCAGCTCACTATTTTAAAAATACAGCATGACAATAATTTTCACTATACATAATTTACTGCCACTGTCAACAATTTAAATGGGTTCTGCCCTGAGACGTTGAGATATCTGTCAATTACTCAGTGATGTCAACCGTACGCTCCTTAAAGTACACCATGTATTTTTTTTAATAAACAAAAGTGATAACAGAACTTATATTTAGCTATAGATATCATTCCATGCTAAAACAAACTCTTTTATGCACAACAGCAATTCCTTAGGCTAAGTTTATTTCTGATTTCAAAAGCTATTAAATATAACCAGTAGTCCAAGTCCAATGGCAGACAGGTTAAGCATGATCATTGCATATGTTTAAGTAGTCATCGTATGGGTGTACTGAGTTTAATAGAGATGTGTCATTCAGTTTGAAAAAGCTCTTTCGATTAAATGTCACCTTAGGTTGCATTTTTCTCCAATACCTTAATAACCACAGGGCTGGGACCTCCATGACCACCACATACAGTTAATAATAATGGAAGGATGATCCCATTATTGACTGATAATATAATCCATTTCACGAACAGATCCCTTTGCTACCATAAGATAAAATCTGCATGATTAACTGCCACGTGCACATAACAGCCAAGCGTGTTCACCACTAGAACATTTATATTTTTAACTAATCAGCATGAATGTGCCTGTTTTACCTGCAGCTGCTTTACAGAGGAAATATCCAGAGGGAATAGCATGACCATGACACACACAGATATTTACATTAAGGCAGCAGTAAACAGCACATTCGTTGGGGGACTAAATTTCTTGTAAGAAAGTTCCTGCCTTCACAGGCAGCTCAGCACTGGCGTTTCCTTTCCACCAAGTCAGCTGCAGGGGTACAGGTGGAATTATTTCTTCTCCCTCTCCCCCAGACCTTCAACTGTTCCCTCAGTTTTTAGGGTGGCAATGTTCACAATTGCATGATCGGCTCTGCACTTCAAAAACCTCAGATCCTGAAGGTTATCAGCAGTAATACCTTCCAAGAGGAGAAAAATCAGCTTCTGACTCTTAAGTTATACAAATGAATCTTTTTTTACATGAAAAACTAGTACTGTTTTTCCAGCTCATAGTCTCCAAAAAATTTTTTTCTTTTTTGTGTTCTTCAGACACTTACATGTCAGGACTGGTCTGTGATAATCCAGTTCGTTATTGCATAATGAATTTATTAGTCTGTTAACTACAGCCCTCACAGAGATAATGGCCAACGATTGCTTATAAATCCTTCGCCGCAATGTTTCTTCCAAAGCCGGTAGTTTGCACTATGTTCTTAATAAAATCATAGTACACCAACAGTATGATGAAATAAAGATCACGTGTGCGTTCATTATAGTAGCCTAAATTAGGTCAACTGTGGAATACCACACTTGAACACTACCAGCACTAGAGGCAAATGCAGTAGTCACATTCAGGTTGAATAAAAAGAAATTAGATTCAGTAAACTCTTATCAGCCCCGAAGGCACTGTGACACTTGCCCAGGTACTGCTCAAGTGAAGTTTCCTGGCAGTTTTACCAGAGCTCTGAGTCTTGGAAATAGATAAAAGGACAGTCACTGCGTCATGAACACACGTTCCCCGCATCCCGCAGCTTCGCAGCTAGTGGCCCGCTTTTCAGCCGCTGCAGAGCCACTCTTCACTCAATTTTGCATGCAGCAATGATGACACCTAATGGTGGAATATTTCTTCTGCTGAGCAACGTAGAGATTTTGCTTTTTGCTTTCAGTATATATTTCTAGCTAAATAAATTAGAAGGTTCTCACCTGCCACAGTAAACAGTTGGGAGTTTACTTTGAACTGTAACAGAGAAGCATTTCTTTCCCTGTTATTTAATCCTGACTTTGTAAATAGAGCATCAAAATGGAAATGTATGTTCCAGATTTAAGTCCAGAATTTAAAGTCACTCTTCTCAGAGACAGACTATCTCGCAGAAGCAAGTTTCAGTCACACTGGTGTAAATAACCCCTGCAGAAAGTCTAAGAAGTGAATGAGACATTTTCCTCCAGATCCTATCAAACATATGCTGGAAAGCACACAACACGCACACACAGAAACCTTCCTTGAAGTCTGACAGTCATCAGATATCGTGCAGTTGCAGCACCTCTCTTAGCCAGTGACCATTTCATCAAAATCAAATAATCAACAAAAATAATTTTATTGGCAAAGTTATAAAATACCGAAATATTAATCTAGTATTAATTCAACATTTAGAGTATAGAAATCTCATACAATTTTTACATTCTGAAATGCTTAAGAGTTTTTAGTCCAAGTACTTCTCAAACCCCGTAACTCCTACTGGAATTTATTCCTATACTTGGGCTGGGAAAAGAAGGTAATTTTAAATTGCGTTACAGATGCCAGATTCATGCAACAGTCTCACTTTTCTCTTGGGACAGATGAGTATCTGTTATTTGCTCCATTTTAGCTTACCTGACACTTGCATCTACAGCAAGAAAAGGAACAAGTTAACTGGATTATCTATGCCCGACCTAAATGTGTCAATTTTTTCCAAGTTGAGATAAACACAATGTTGTTCTTTTAAAAGAAAAGAATTGAGAGTCCTTGGCAGCTTACTGATTTGTTTTCTTTCCTTGAAAAATACTGTGTCGTAGAAGTTGCGCTAGATTTCATTCGAATCTACAAAGCACCTACTCTTTACCTAAGCAAACAAAATACCACAGGTATTTCCAGACTGCTCAGTAACAAGTACCTGTTTAAATCGTGTTCTCTTTTTGCATGTTAATAGTAGTTAAAGTCACACAGCTGAGTAGCTACAAAAAAAAAAAATGAAGAGCGCCTTTACTGAATTGGCACTTCAGTTTGGATGGCAAGGTATGCAAAAAAAATTTTTTTTTAATTAGAATCTAACCGCTGATTTTTTAAATTGTCTTTAAGACTGTTTTTTTTTTTTTTTTTTTTTTTTTAGGAAGAACAACAATTACTGCAAGTGCTCCAGCATTTTGGCTTACCTTTCTCACATCTGAGCTCTTTGGTTCTGTTGTCCACGTTATAATTCTAGATACAGCGAGTCTTGTCTCACTGGAGTTCACAAAGTCTGTTGGATCCATCTGTCTTGCCAGGGACTCAATATACTTCAGGATAGCAACTTTCACCTGAGAAGTGAGATTTGTCAGTCTGACAAACTGGTAAAACACAGAATTATCCAGTGATGAACAGATATTGCTACAGATTCACAAGATCCATGTATTGAGGGGGAAAAAAATATCCCTGTACATGTCTCCATGTCATGTCTCAAAATCAGAAGCAACTTTCTACCCAGGATTAATTTTGTATAGTAACAGTCTGGAATGGTTCATCAGAACTGGCTTGAAAAAATATGTCTGCTTGTGCGTTTGCATAAGCAAATCAGCACTCCAACACCCTGCCTGCACCAGTATCGAATGTTTTAACATCTTATGGTCTCTCTCTTATATTCAGGGTTATTCCAGATGCCAAAACTTAGTTTCTGGTCTCAAAATAAATGTTGAGGCTAGAGTCTCCAAAGAGCTAAGATTTTGGAGATCAGAGAGAAAACACTCTAGTTATTTGGCATCCTGTATATTCCTATATTCCTATCTCTACTCCTATCTCTGGAAGAGAAATGTGATGATCTCCAGAGTTTCCAGTGTTCCTATAACCTTGAAAGAGCAACCTCCTTAAGGACAGGCTGCATGACTGTATCCCCTTGGGAGGATTCAATAACAGAACACCAATGTTTTTCCTTCAAAACCTAAATATCCCAATCCTTTTTGCTATGTCTACTCAGTACAACAAGCACTTGTGACTGTGCTTAGTGGCCCAGTTCCCTACTTGTCCAGGGTGAGGGCTCTGGTCCCTCCTGCCCTGTATAAGCAGGTTTCTTCCCACCAAGACCACAGTTAGAAGAATTTTCCCCTTCTAAACTTCACTCCGATACTTTCCAGTGTACCTAAAGCCCAACTCTTACTGACTTGTGATGAATCACAGGGCAATATTTTTAAAGATATTTAAGTGTATTAAAATGGGAAGGGGGGGAATTGTGTTTGTGTGCGTGTGTGTGTGGGGGATTTCAAAAGCACAGTGATTGCTAGCTCCTGCTGAAGTCAAAAGTCTAATTGTAAATCCAACCAGGCATGTCTCTATAACTTGAGATGCTTAAAAAAAATTAGCCTAGGTATTACTGGAAGTCATTTCAGGAGATGAGAATTGAGTTACTGTCATGTGCAGACTTTCGGAAATTATATTTCTTACAAAAAATATGCAAACAACTGCAAAAGTGAATCGAAGCTGCCAATGTACTTTCTATATTGTATCATACAGGTATTTACAATTAATTATCTTTTCATGAGTTCTGTACTTTAAAGTACATCTGTCATTGCAAATTAAAAGGACCATGTTTATGCTTCATTGAAAAGGCTTTTGATACTGACCTTGAGGTTTGGTGTTTGGGTCTGATCTACGATAAACCTCATCAAAATGTTAAATTGTTGATCAAATGGAAAAGAATCCCTGTCCAAAGAAAACAAAGGGAAAAATGTAATGCAACATGAATGATCAGGACTAAATTAATCTGATACTTAAAAGTTCACGTATGAGAGTTCAGCACCTACCATGACTTTTTCTTTTTTTTAAAAAGAAAAAACTTCACATCCAAGGATCAGCTGATTCTTGAATTAACACTGGCAAAAATTGCTAAGTCAATATACCTACACTTCTCCTACTTTTGTTAAATTGCTCCATCCTTTCTTCACTTCAGGCTGTTCTTTGTTCCCTTATTTACAGTAGCACACTCGTTTATCTTTTCCCCAGAGTTTATAAATTGTTTTGATTTCTCTTCTTTCCTCCTTTTGCATATCATTTGCTCTTGAATTATTTTTCCCCTCCTAAAATCTTATAATTTTTCGGATCAGCTACACTTTATAATAAAGATGTCCTATGCTGGACATTCTTAGGAAAGAACATGGACTACAGAATTGAACAGGTATGCAAGGACACAGCAGCATTCAAGATCTTATCCTTACATTACCAATATTTGCTGTTTGAACACATGTAAGACATTCTGCACTTTGTATCAAAGCATCCATCACTTTTTGAGCACTGCAAATGATAATTTTTTTATAAGTAAAGAAAACTGAAGTAAAAAAACTTTTTCCTACGTGGATAACTTTAGAGGACAACATCTAAAATGTAAAACTGATTAAATTTGTTAACTCAAGATTTGGATTTCAATGCTTTAAATATTGTGACATGATTTTGTTCTCATTTATACTGGTATTCAGCAGGATCCATCCCTCAAAATGTATGGCACTCCTGGGTTTCTAAGACGTTCATTAGGTGCCTTCTTGTAATCCTGAGAAAACCTACATAATTTTTGCCATCGGAGTACTCTACCTTGTGACATCCAGAGCTTTTTGAACTTTTGCCTGCACAGACCCCAGCAAATCTGCTCCCATTTTCTTTAGCAACTGTGTCAGGAGAACAAAAAGCCAGTCCTGCAAGTCATCTTTATGAATGATGATGAAATCAACCAGGGTTTCCAGAAACATGCTGAAGACCTGTAAACAAAAAGTGTGTCACAAAAAGACAGATGAGGCTATAAACAGATTTCTAAATCCCTCCCCCCTCAATTATTTGAGTTTCATGACAACTTTGTTATAGACAGTTTCATGAATGAATGATTTTAGTGACCACATTGCTCTGGGGGGAAAAAAAAAAAATCACAAACAATACACATCTAAAATGAGCCATATTAAAATACCACATTAAACAAAGGAAGGAAGAGGGGAAGAATGCACTTACTCTCTGTTGTGAATTCCACCGCAAAGCAGGCCATGCAACAAAACAAACCACTCGTTAGCACACAGTGATCAAACCCGATTGTCCAGATGCAGTTTGTCAACAGATAAAAGATGCATTCACAGAAAGTCTACATTTTCTTAAAATAAAATCTCTTCTTCTTAGAGTTATTTAAAACATTATATACATTCGATCAGATCCAGTATCCTCTCTCATGAAAGCAACACCTTTAAAGTCAACAAGTCAGGAGAGCTGGACTGCTTTCTACAGTTGCATGCAATCTTTATTGTGTTTTTTCCCTATTCCACTCCTCAATTTATTCCAACTTCTGAGACCCCAGTCCCACGTCATCCTAAACACAAGTGTTCAGCAAGGACAAAAGGCAAAAACAAACCGTACTTTTATGAAAGACTAAACTCTGACCTCAGCTATGCTACAGCAATTTAGTGATTGAGAATTACAGTTGTCTAATACTACAACTAATGCATTTGTAGTGATAATTCCATGAAAGCAATGAAGATGACAGATCAGCAGTGCCGCAGAGAATGTACTTTCCATGACACAGACTGAGCTTTGAGAACCAAAAACGTTAAGACTTTACAGATATGAACTGCCACACTAGAGCAGATCTGCAGCCCAGTTGGTCCAGACTAGCTATGGCCAAAAATGCACACTTTGAGGTAGGTTTGTGAAAGGCAGCTATAAAATAACCTGTCTACTGAGGGAATTTGCACATGACAATCATTTGTTAGAATTGGTTTACCAAGTAGCCTGAGGCACAAATATTTATATAATGACTCCTTTTTAAAATTGTATTTAACACAATATCAGATGTTTTCATCCAGCCATTACTGGTTCCCACCAAAGAGATCCAGCAAGCTTCCTCAGGAAAACTCCCTTTTCCCATATCTTCCTGATTCTGCTTACCTGTCAGCAGGAGAAGTGCTGAGCCTGAAAGTACCTATGGGTCCAACCTCCCCACTCCCCAACCCCCCATTCCTCCCTGCTTCTTTTTAGAAGGTGCATGTAAATTCACGTCATGGCCTTCAACTTCAAAGGACAGTGTTGTAAAGAAGGCAAAGTAGTTATACTACTGACATTGTTTAAATTTTTTGAAAAGATCCAGAACAACATCTTGGTGAGTTCCATAAATCTCCCTGGTGCATCTAAACTCCAATGAACATGATGCTGAACTATGATTCATTGCCCTTCAGGAACCTCACTCTGTTGTGCATCACCAAGAAACTCCCCAGAGAAGTGCAGATAAAACTGAACGCATTGCTCCAGTAGCTAACTTCTCAAAGGCAGCAAGTTCTGTGGAAAGCACGGAGCAAGCAAGTCCTACCCTGTAAGACACATCCCTTCAGCATAAAACAGATAGTCATGAGATTCATAAATGCCAGTTTCCCCCAGTAGATGGCAGGGGTAGATATACAAACCATTCATTTTGGAACAATGTCAAATGTGCACATATGGTAATGTAAGAGAACGAGCCAAGCCTTTGTGATCTTACCTTGCTGTGAGGGTCAGCAAACATGCGAGTAAATATTTCACATAGCCTTTTTAACTCGACTCGGCTAAAATACATAATAAAACATGATATTAATGCTAAAACTCTAGTTGCAGCAAAAAGATAAAGAGTAACAGCTGAAAAAGATTTCATCTTCTTAATTTAAAGGTTCAGTCACACTTCTGAAAATTCTCTATCTAGGCAAAGCTGTATTTGGCATTCCAGCTTAGCTGCTGGGAACACCAAGTTTAGGTTAAGAAATCTAATAAACATGTTTTAAAAACAAAATTAGGCACCTCTATTTCCTGCTGCTAGATTGCAGAAGACAGCCTATAATGTGTGTGTTCAGGAGGTATTTACTTTCCGCCTGTGTCAAGGCTATCAATTCACTGAAACATTTCCCTTTTATAGCCTAGGAATAGATTTCTCAGTCTCCTTTGTGCCAGGGAATTCAATTTTTCAAGTACAAAGAGAACCCCTATGCTGTTTGGGTAGATACTAATCATAAATATTTTGGTCTCTAAGCTATCAGTAGCCCCAGTGTAATCACTCTAGAATCACACAGTATTAACAGATACCAGAACTGACTCAGAGGGAGACAGAAGACACACTGAGAAGGCATATATACAGAAATAGATGATAGATCAATGAGCAGGCAACCTAATAAGTCAGAAGAGAATTAAATCAAGGTATAAGTGCAAGTTCCTATTAGTAGGAGTTTAGTAAGCACTTAATAATGCCCTTTTTAGGCAAGAGAAAAAAGAGAACACTCTATGGGTCCTTTTCATAAGATATTGAATCAAACACAAAACTGTTTGGTGCCAAAGCTCTTATTTTCAATGCATTGAAAAATACAGGGCCAAATGTTACAATATTAGCTTTCCTGCAAAGCAAGCTGTCAAAGGCAGCAGAAGTTTTACCTGTTTACAGTCCAAGTGAAAACAGAGCAAGATGACTGGGTAACATTTGGCTAACTATGGATAGTATTAGGTATTCTTCCCCAATTACTATGAAACCAGAGCAACTCGCAAAATGCACATTGATCGCTCAGAGAACAGTCATTCAGATCTTGATTATGGGTACCCTGTTACCAGATAGATGTTAATTCCACAATCTACCAACATATATACATATAACATTAAAATAAGCTTTAAAGAACAGGCCAGAATGTGTCAGCAGTCTAACTGTTCGACACTGTTAATTTGTTTATAAGTAACATTGCCCACCCCCCCAAATTTATTCATGAAAGACTGATCAAGTTTTAAGAGGGCACAAAGACAGTGCTCTCCCTAAGAGTTGAATGCAGACAAATAAAGTCTTTATAACAATGCCAAAGCAAGCTGGCAGCTTCATTCAGGATGGAGACTGTACTGTCTCAAAATGACTGTTCTACAATGCTCTCCTGACTCAATGCGATTGCTCCTTTTTATTACTCCAATGAAATTTCTCTCTGGACAAGGGTTACATGAAGACAGCAAGCATAAGCATCTCTTTTTTTTAAAGCCCTGCTGACCCAAGGTAACAACGCGCATGCCATACAAACAGGCACTAAAAGAACATTTCTTTAAGAGACTTGCTGGCCCTTGTTTTATTGAGAAGACCTTACTGAGGAGCCCTTATAGAGCTAGACCACAAGAAGCTGTATGAAACAGTGCGGATAGGTACATATTGCACCACTTTGGATGCTAACATCTTTCTGGATATATAATTCCCAACTAATACAGGATCGTACCTCTTTTAGTTCAGAGAATTAAAGAAAACCTAGCCACATCGCTGCCTGCTATCCAACTTGTTATACCACAACAGAACATGCTGGGTTTAATTAGAAGAAAAAAAGACTTGCCCCTTGGACTAATAACCTTGATGATGTTCTACATGATACCGTAAGAACACACAGGATGATAAAATCTTATCACCAGAACAGGCACCAGATCAACCCTGAACAAAGGTGGAAGCAGATAAGCAAACCAAAAGGAAATATAATCTAGAGAACTAAAAACAGTACCAAATTAGAAAAATAACTCTGCAAGGGCTTAATATTAAGACAGTGTAGATTCTAGGATGGGTTTACAACCTATCTAAGATCAAAGCCAGAAAACTTGCTAGCTTGAGGAACTAGTGACAGCCGTACAGTTCAAATACTGCAACCAGCAGGACTGAAAACAGCAGCTTTTTTCTACTGGCATTTCTGCTAAGAGCCACCGATCTGGATAAATAGTCCATCACCTGATCTTCTCAGCACTTCCTCCCTTGGAACTATCACCACTATCATTTGAAACTTTGGTTGTTATAATCCTCACACACCTTCATAGCAGTTTCACCCAATGTTTCCATATAAGTATATGAGGTGCCAAATAGAGTTTTTCCCAACAGCTGGTTTAAAAAAAAAAAAAAAAAAAAAAAAAGGAAAAGGAAAAGGAAAAGAAAGCATTCCTGTGAGAAGTATCTTTTAAAATACTCATAAGTAGACCACATCAAAAGGCACCTCTGATCTAGGGACTCTAACGATCATATTTAAAACTTGTAGCACTTCCCACTTAAGGGCTGCATCACATCATGTGAAATGCTTTTTTTATGATAGGAAGAAAATAACCTTTCCAGCCCTGATCTCAGTCCATTTTCATTCTCCCTGTTAACAAGCAGCATCAAGAGTTTTCAGCAAATGAGAAGATCTTTTAAAATGAAAATAATTACACAAATTCAAGTAGGTAGACTGCCAACCATACAACAGCCACTTATAAACTTAGCCATAATTTAAGTTCATAATATTCATAACAGGAAAATAAAATGTCGCAGCTATTTGTGAATGCCGTCTCCAAAGGAGAGAAAAGATAAACGGTTTGTTGCCAAAACCTCTTCACCATAAACCAGGGGTGAAAAGCCCATTGCCTGAGAGCCAGATGACTTCAGTTACCACAACCTGTGGCCATATGAAGTTCCCACATAACTACTGGGTAATTCTAAGATCTGCTTTAATGTGTCGCATGCCAAAGGTGTTTGAAGGGTTTATTTGGTTTTTAACAAGGAGAAAAGGTCTCTCTCTCCTACCGTAAACAAAGTTTCAGGGGTTGCTTTCTACTTCATTGCCTTAAGAAATTTCCTTCTGCATCATAAACTACATTTTTTAGAAGACTCAAATTTCTCCTATAGGATTTTTAAAGAGTTACAAATAACTACCTGGTGCATTCACAAAGAGCCACAAGTAATTATACCTAACACCACCTTCATAAAGAATCAAAGCAGACCTAACATTACACAAAGAGCATCATTTGATCTCATCTTTGAAACACACACACCCTGAGTAGTTTCAGAATAAATGCAGGGAGTGTTTGCTTCACCAAATATGTTACTGGGGAAAAAAAGAATTTTACTGAAGGCTTAAACATAGGCTATATGTAAAAATGGTACCACCCTTTGAGTGCATTTACATACCATCATTGTGAGAAATCTCACTGTGCAGCCACAAGCACCTACCATCAGAGGACTTGAGGAGACAGAGGAAGGCTCAGAGAAGTAAGCATTCTTAATTGGGCTCTGTCTACATCACTACTACAAATTTAACAGAAGTGATACTGCTGCCATAGCAGAAGTTTTTCTGCTAATTAAATAAAGCCCCACATCGTGGAGACCGAGCCTTCAAGGCTGCGAGTAGTACTATTTGTTTGCATAAGGCAAATAAAAATTAGTGACCATAGTCAAAAGTCATCCCCCCCATGAACGACCAAAACTACAAAGCTAGGAAGGTCACCTCAGTGTCCGCTGGCTTTTCAGTAAGTTCTGAAGACCTATGAGCCCTTCTTTTCTTTCAGACCAGTTGGAGCTGGCACAGTGGTTCAAGACCTCAGCTACATCTTCAGTCTGTCGCAGGTAGTGTGGAATGCCCCCGTTCCTGGAGCCATAGGAGCGCTCGGAGCAAGCGCTTGATGCATCACTATTAGCGTCATCATCTGAGTACATCCCATAGGGTTCATATCTTCTCCTCACAGGCTTTTTCTGGAAGAGGGGAAACCCAGCTTAGTAAATCATATATACTTACATCAATGCCAAAAGAAAAATGCTCTATCTGTAATCACTAAAAAAAGCAAGACTAATGCTATTGTTATAGTGACTTAAGTGTGTTAAGGACATCAGCAAGAACTGCCTGCTTACCTTACTCATTAGAGCAAGACAGATCCCCCATTGACTTCAACAGAAATACTCGAGTGACTAAGGGGCCTGCCCTCCAGCATGTAGGTGAGATACTTATGCCCAATGGAATGAGCTACAGATAATGAAATCATATGTTGCTTTATTGTTAAAAAAAAAAAAAGGGCAATTCCTCAGTTACAGACACTGTGACAATACAACTTCCATTTCAAGAAAAAATAATAAAGATAAGGAAGAAAGAGCTGAAGGACTCTGTGCTGGCATGCACAGTTGCTTTGTTATTGCTAATGAAGTGACTAGATTTTCACTGGAATATATAAGAGAACGATTTCTGTTAGCTTGGATTAGGATTTTTCCAGAGGCTAAGGGAACTGAGTACTCAAATCCCACTTATGTACATAGCATGGTATTAGAGGACCTAATTCCCTTAGGTACTGCTTTGACAACCCTGACCCTAAAAGAAGAGATACTAGAATAATAATGATGATGGCAAGCCAAACTGTATACTACAAAATAAACTCTTAAGTGAACCTTAATAGAATAGAATTGATAACACAATGTATCAGAAGAAATTGCCTATATTCTAAAGTGTTTGCTACAGCATTCCTTCCTCAGTGTCAGTCCTGCAGTTCTTGGACTTGTCAAGCCAGTATAGTTTCGCTTCCACTAGGACTGCAGGATTGAAGCATAGAAATTAACTCAAGTGCAGTATCATGGGGGATAGCAACAGGGCAGGGCAAGTTGGAAAGTAGAAATAAAAAGTCAAGAAAGCACTAGTACCTTGCTCCTGGAGTCTCCTAACAGCTGTAGGCAGGAAAATATTGAAGGGTGGGAAAAAGCATAGAGAATTATGTCAGAAGCTTATGTAGGGTTTGTTTTTGCAACAAAAACGTATAGCAAATGCGTCTTAGCAAACTCAAAAGAACAACAAAAAAAACACAGTTTATGCAAAATAAAAGTGGGTATAATAACGCCTGGCTTTATTTTCTAATTGCTGCACTGCTTGTATACCCTAGCCTGGGCACAATTTCTATTAGAGAGACTGGAAGTGAGATTGTCTCTTAGTAAGTTCACAGAATCACAGTTCCTGATGACAGATCTAGATACATCACCTCTCTGCTTTACTTTTCAAAAATATTGCTCTGGGAGATACAAATTCTTGGTAATCGTTTCCCTCCCCCTCCACCCTCCAACACACACATTATCAGTGACCTTAGAGTCTTGGAAAGAAGCTCTGATGTCAGGAAACTGCTATCTACAGTACAGCACGTTTAACCAACTTCACTTAACCAAGGTCTCTTTCAACCTACAGTTCTTGCACCAAACTGCTTTTTGAAGCTTAACTTCAAGGTCACCTGGCTGGCACCCCTGAATTAAAGCCCTTTATACCAAAGTTTCCAACAGCCTTTGAGCTCTTCTGACAGATCTGAGCACTGATTCCCAGCACAGGCAGCATGTTTTTAGGCCAAATCCAGCCCTCAAACAGTAGCGGCTCCAATGGGAATTGTACACACAGAGCAGAGGTCGCAAAACGACCCGCTGGGTTTTGTTTAAACTTGAGTATTTGGCTGAAGCCATCTTTGGAGAAGTTGTTTTCATTTTGTACTAGGCGGCAAAGAATACCCGTCTGAATACAAGGCTGCTGGATAAAAGCTGGCATCGCACTGCCCTTCCAAAGGGAGCCTGAACTGAGCCTGTAAATTGCCACTGCGAGAAGACAACTAAGAAAAAAAGAGTAAAATAGGGCGGTGGGAAAGAAGGGGACAACAAGAAAAAGTTGTCTCCCCTTAAAGCCATAGAAATCCAGACTGATCAAACTAGGTAGCAGCACTACCATTTAACATTTCAGAGTGTTGGGTTGAAACGAGTGGAACAGTTAAAGGGAACTCCCAAAGTCTAGCTGAAGACTAAGTCACAGCCAAACAGATCTCAGGGATCAGCAGCGAAATGAAACACCGCTGTGACTCTCCTCCCAATAACCAATATTCAACAACAGCTCACCTTCAGGGATACAGACTGATTTCATTTACACTCGCAGCCCCTCATCTACGATTACACCATGAACTGCTTTGGTGGCAAATCTGAGCAGCTGTGGGCAGGAACTGATTCACGAGCCACTGGATTTGACTCATGAAAATGGTTATTTAGGTCAATAAATTCAACACCACCAACTATTTGCTACTGTCCTGTTTCTCTGTTATTCACAACTACTCTTATGTTTCTATGGAAAGTGGATCAAAAAAAAATTTTTTTCTCTAGGAGTATTTTAATCAGACTCTAGATATGGAGGTGACATGAGCTGGGGGATAACCAAATGCAAAGGCAAATGATGTTAGCTGTCCTGAAAGTGAACTGAGAAATGGGGAAAAATAAAGTCCACCACAAACTCTCTGGGGACATGGTTCATTCTTAATAAAGAAAAATTTGATATCTCTGCCTCACATACATCAGGAAATCCCCTCCTTGTTCCAACAGCTCAGGGCTAGAGCTGGAGAAAACACAGGGTACACTGGGACCCACATAAAGCTGCAGAACAACTGCTCTTGCCTCTACACCCCACCCCCAAATCCCAAAGTAAATGCAAAGGCCTGTGCTAATATTTATCTTCTGCAGAGTGGAAGATACTTTCTGGATTCTGCCCAAGAGATTTTTATAGTACAGCAAGATTATGTAGTACAATAAAACTGAAAAATGACAATGAAGTTAATTGGAAATGCACCTAATGTTTCAAAAATACTAGCAGCACCCTAAACAATGCATTTCAGTCTAACTGCACGAGATGGTACCAGCTAGAGGCAAGCCAAGCTAAGAGCTGATCCGAATATCCAGCCAGGTGCAAATAACACAGGACAGAAATTGGGGAAATTCTCAGTTCTTCTGAAGACCTGATCAGGAACAGACACTAACAGAGAGCAGAGGATGCTTTTTCTGACAAAATCCTCACGCCGTTAACAGAACTGATGGAGGTCCCTCACGCTGCTCTGTGCAGCCTCTGACGGCCCGGCGAAAGGCCAACAGCAGATTCAACCCATCCCGCAGCTCTAGTGCCCAGCCACGTCAGTCTGTTTGATAACAACTGCGGAGAACTCGCGCGGAATAAAACAAACGTTGCTGCCAATATTCCCCGAACACAAGACAACAAATGTTAACTGAACTAACGATGCAGCATCAGACACCGGCACAATTAGAACAAAGCTATTAAGAAAGAGGAGAATGTACGTACAGGTAACTTTAAGCCACTTTCTGGTGTCGGAAGCATTTTGCATTTTTCCCTCTTACCAGTGCATCGGCCACGGCAGCCTCCAGATCTGTGCTTGTGCTGAGGACTCGCATGGCATTCACGGAAGCAGGCATCCTGCCTGGCTGTCCGAGCCCAAACCGGTCTGCACAAAAGACAGTGAAAGGGACTGTTAAGCAAATTCACATTCCCCTGGAATCCTAATCAGGTGTCTGAGCCGGACTCCCCAAAGCTTCTGGGAACTCTCGGCGCTTTTTCATTAAAGTCTCTTTTATCCGCAGCTCTAGAGAGGCTGCCATTAGTGTAAGAAATAAACTATTGTTGTTTGTCAGGCCCCAGAGACAGTTTTGGATCCTCAGGACATGTCCTTTTTTTTTTTGCTTGTTTTTTTAAGCTGGGAAAAAGGGCATCTATTCTGTGTTTCTCTTTTTAACTAGAAGCTATTTCAAAGTTTTATTTTAATGTCAGAGGCAGACAGGCAGGCCCCAATCTGGCGCTCTCAGGAATCAACAGTGAAATTTGCATGAGCTTCAGAGACAGAATCGTGCCCGCAGCGTCAGAACATGCTCAGACTCGAGCACTGACCCATCCTGCAGCTTCTTCTCAAAGATGTGAGATTAGAAGCAAAGATTAGCCTATTTTATGTTTCAAGGCTTGATTAACCAGCAGAGTATCATCCTACGCCCCAAAGAATAAGTGTTTATTATTTGCTTGTGAAGTGGTTCCAATTTTTGTTTTATTACAGTTCTTTAGAAGCAGTTTAAATGTACATTGGACTGAAACACAGCTTACAAGCTATATGATAAATCAAAATGGGTATTTTTTGATCAAACTATCATCTTTCTGCCCTCAAATTTGATGGTAAAGCTCTGAATGACACCAAAACAACAGGGTTGGGTCCAAAATGCCATTTACATTCCTGATATTAATTGACTTGCTTTACAATTCGCCCCAAGTCTGCCAAAAAGACTTACAAAAAATGAGTTTCCTTGGGGAAAAGCCAAATTCATAAAATCGGCACTAGCAGGGAGACAGACTCAGTGAGTTATCATGGGCCAAGCTCTGGCAGCAGGTTTTCTAGATGAGGAGTAGATCCGATGTAGAGCACTGGGATCCTGGCTCCGGTTTTGAACCAGAAAGAGACTGGTTTTGGCCTTCCAAACCATTATGAGGCCCAGAGCGCATTAGTTTTTGTTTCCACGTGGGCCTACCTTTGCTCAGGAGAGCCTGGGAACCCATCACTGTCTCCCTGCACCTGCACCCACGGGTGCCATGAGGAGTTCTGCCAGCAACTGCAGTGGTGCACGGATCAAGGTGCACAAACCCATTTAAGAGACCTTCAGCTTATCCATATTGGATGCAGTGATCAAGTGGCAAAAGAGAGGGATCGAGTCACCCAGGTCTTTTCTTAGTTCATCTATATTTAATTTGATGAATGAAAAATACTGTTTTTTAAAACACGCACCTGCATTGTGGATTTCCACAAAACTGAGGTGAAGTACTATATTCAGCAGTTTAATGTATACATTTTTAGAGGAAAAACTATATTTATAATTAAATTTCATTGCTTTTCTTTTCTTTTTTTTTTTTTTTTTAAGCCTATGGCACTGAAATACCTCTTAAGCATTTAGCTCACATTGACATGCATAATTTAAATCAGAGACTGAAGTCTGCCTATCTACTGTCCTATTTCAAAGCATTACCTGAGCATGATTTCAAAGCATTACCTGAGTCAGAGCAAGGATTAAGCTACTGAGGGTAAAATAGTGGAGATAATTAATTAAAAAAAAAAAAAAAACTGAAGTATTTCATTAAGAGGAAAAACTGAAGTGTTATTTATCAAAACTTACTATTCCTCAGAGATATGTAACCAGACCAGACATTTCCAATTTACAACAAAAGCACATTTTCTACAAAACACATTACATGGGGAGGGGGGAAACAAAAAACAACAACAAAAAAACCCTCAACTTCTTAGAACTACTGCCGAAAAGTAATCAAATCATGACAGTTCACAAAGAAATAAAAAGTTGTATGCATTATTACTATCCCCTTTTTTAATGCACTCAGTTGGAGAATCATTACAAATATTTAGTTGAAACAGTACTTCATCCCTAAAATGGAAAGATCTGTACACTCTTAATAGAAGCACAGAGGAGATGGTATTGCACTAGGTCAGATTAAAACTGAAGACACAAGTTACGGAGATACAGGCTACAAAGGTGTACAGAAGACAAGCGTTTTTTCCTAAGTGCAAGTGATAACTGGTACAGTACAAGTGTAAGTGTTGAGACAAGTTCTGGTCTCAGATTTATATTTAAACCCAGCTAACTTAATGACATTATTCAAGTGTTACTGAGATCAGAATTTGGTGTTATAACTTTGAAATAACATAGCATCATAAAATACTACATACCATCATCTGTTTTCATGTTAATTTAGTATTACATTAGAAAAGGGAAGATAGTTTCTCTTGTTTTAATGAACAACAGAATGACAAAGTAATTCAGTTGTAGATCAGTTTAAATACCCAGCATAAAGAAACAAAATGGAGCTTTTTTTAAACAAATTTGGGTAAGTATAATGTGGCGTGCTGGCTTATATCTGTCTCCATGGCTATCACAGGAGTCTTTTCAAATACAGATTTAAAGATCACTGAAAAAAGTAATACAAGTCACTCTGGGCTTCTCCCTCAGACACTGTTCTTGTACCCAAGTGCAGAAGTTAGATGGGCACGTATCTTAAAAGAGGCCCGGGAAGATCTGCAATTTGACGCTGGGAACACATCTGGCTCCAGGAACAACTACTGCAAGCAAGCCCAACACTACTGGCAAGGACTAAGGGGAGCCCAGTGTGCTCCGGCCACATTTCCTTCTCTCCCTGACCAGAGTCATTATGCTTGTACGTAGTCGGGGAGAAACCCCAACTAAAATTTTTGGCTTGATTTTGTCATTTTTAGTGAAGTTTGGGCCTTCTTTTGGACAAAGATGACTGACTGTGATATAATCAGGCTTTGCACCAAATCGCTGAAGCCAAGCGTGCAATAAATTTCATAGGAAACTGAAGGGAGACACAAAGCTTAAGCTCAGATCTGCATTACAATTTTTATCTTAATTTTTTTTTAAATACATACTTCAAATTCAAATTGTTGCTTTTAAAATGCCAAAGATAGTCAAATCAGCTGTGTCATTTCTGCAAAGTTACTTTATAAGGAAATGTTTTGAGCATTTTAGTTAAGCGACAGCTATTTAACTAGACTTGAGAGAAACAGAACATTTTTCACTCCCTAACTGAAGGGGGAATAATTAAATAACTTTCAATATCACTAATTCCTTATGCAATTTTAGCCACTGAGCAAATGCTGGAGCCCTCATTCATTTTTCACATCATCTTTGTCCCCTTCTAAGTTAAATTTCTACGGACTCAAAGCCTAGAAGCCCTCATTCATTTCTTAAGACTCCTGGTGTAATATTCTGATTTCAAAGGGAGTTACAGGTACTCAGCAACTGAGAAATCCAACACAGGGCTGGGGAAGAAGGCAACCAGAACGTGCAGATTTTTCTCATTACATCTAAGCATGAATCTCCTGGTTGAAAGCCCAGTGAAATTAAGGAAATCATTTTTCCAACTTCCATGCACTTTGGACAAGGCCTTCAGAATTATACACAGGATATGTCGGCAAGCATTATGCCCTGAAGTTCATTTTGAAAGGTCATTAGGTGTTCAATTCTTGCTGCTCTTGTGCATTTTGGTCAGGATTCTGCACAACACTTTCATTAACAGAGGCAGGAATCCAGAATACTTGGCAACAAGTGGGATCAGAGCCACTGGGACCCAGTCCTAGGCACTGGGAACTGCTACACTGCTAAGGAGGAAACACCAACAGAAGCTGCAAGTGCTCTGCATCATTCATGCTGCACAACTGATCCAGTTCGCAGGAGAACTGAGAAGGCCCTGGATCACCCTTTGTTTAAACACTGCTCACAATATTCCTAAAATACATAAAATTAAAAACATTCAACAAATGAAATTCAAAACAAAAAGCCACGTTGAACAAACAGAACAAGAAGCCCCACAGCGGTGAGAAGCACATGCTTAAGTGCTGGCTGATGCACGTGACAGCAAATGTTAAAATGGTGTAAAACAAGACGACGTATAAGAAGCAGATTCATGCAGTTAGCACTTGTTCACCTGACTGCCCAACAGAATCAGCAGTGGAGAGAGCACTAGTGGACCTGGAATGACGTCGAGAAGCTGCAAGTAAAAGGAATGGCAACACCCACAGGATTAACACACATTTAACCCAGGACAGAAGATGCCACAATCCAAGGGGGATGCACATGACCACTATCAGTATACGTGTTTTATAGTGACAGGGGAATGATGTTGTATATGAATGCGTAACAGATACAGTGCAAGCCCCACAGTGACATCTCCATCCGTAGCTTCCCCGCTTCCCCCACGACCGTAAACACGATGCATGACAAAACTCATTTGTAACTGTCCCAAACTCAGTGCAGTTCAGCACAAAAAAAAAAAAAAAAAAAAAATCAGTGCGCATCAGTCACGTTCCAGAACCACGGATCTGGAAGACGGCCATCATGAGAACGTGGAGCACACAACTACAGAGCAGGATTTAGATGTGTCCGATCTAAACCCCAAAGTGAAGCCAAAATGAATGCTTAAGAAATTGTGCTTGCAAGTATTTTTCACAACATTCTAGCCTATGCACAAAAAAAAAAGTGTTAACAAAGAGAATGAGTTACCACAAAAGTGGAAAGAGTGCAAGGAGTCATACAGGGAGGTCAGCCAACCACTGCATACAGGTGGTCTTTCGAATTTTTTCTTTTTAAACACACATAGACACATAATTGTTTCTGTTGCTACCAAAAGTCTCTTGCTTTAACAAATATTACACACATGTTTCTGGAAACTAAATATATACATATGTATGCACACAGATATTAATATGCACATACATACATGTATCCGGAATTATGCCATATGCTCACAAACACAAATCGTTAATAACAACGGAGCATACACAGTAGCAGAAGAGCTGAAGCCAAATTTAGCTCCCACTTCAATTCCCAATTGTCAGCAGCACATAAATTGCAAAATGCCTTTGGAGAGAAGGTTTTTAGGTCTTGGACCCAGCATAAAGGCGAGTTGGTTATGAAAGCAAATGGAAAGCTGGTCTGGTCATTTCAGAACTACAGAAATTCAGCTTTTTTCTAAAGAGGTTCTTCCTGTGTCTAGCAATAACCTGCTCACCTAACTCATAGCAACTGACCCAAGAAACTCTCATTGCTCACGTGAGCAATTCATCATCACAGATTCACTGAAGGCCTTGTTGCTTTACCATCTTTACTATTACTGTCAGGAAAACGAAAAATAAACCCACATCACCTTCTAATACAAGTAAACTTTGTTAATTATACATATACGTGCACAATACAAAAATTTGAAGTCTTCTGTTTTACACAAAACATTCAGAAACAAAAACTAATATTATAAAACAGAAAACAGCAAAACGAGAAAAATGAAAACTATGTTGTCTCCCAACAGGGAGAGCTTGGCTATAAGCTATACAGAATATGCAATGTGGTCTTTCAACACAGAGAACACATGCATTTAGTCAAGAGAACAATCCCACTGACACCATGAGTAACTCATGAAAGATTTGCAGGATCAATAGAGCATTACGGACCGAGCCGCACAACTAAGACTCTGATCCTGCAATTGCTTTCTCCCAAGCCATCTGCTGTGCCCCTGTGGATGTCACTGCAAGATCAAGGCCCAAGAAGAAACAGTAATTAAAAAAAAAATTAGATAAAAATTAAAAAAAAAAAATCACATCCCTGCAAGGAGGCCGAGTGCAAAGAGTGACTCTTCCCTGGTGCTGCCTAACTTAGGAAGCAAGTTGTTTGGTGCACAGACATGCACGTGGCACAGTCTCACCGACAGACTTGGAAGCAAGCAGAGCAAATTTGCAAGGTCAGGATGTCAGTGTTGGCATTGACTATAATGCTGTTAAACACAAGAATGGTCACTTACATATAACTAGCTTAAATATAGTTCACTAATATATGAGTTAATCTTTATGAGCAAAAATAGACTATGTACAGTAAGATTATCTTATATATACATCATATACTACCTTAGCATTAATATAATATTATTAGTTGGATTCTAAAAATACTCTAATAGTCATATTGTTTTGGCTTGAATTGGCAAAGATACATTTCTTTCAGATGAACTACAGAATTATTTAGAAGTTCATAGACATGTTCCAGTTTACAGCATTTCAATGAAATACAAAAACCAGACAAGATGATCACAACTATACTGGGTTACTATTATGCTGATACTTCTTCCCCACCTTACACCCTCACTTCCCCTTAATGACTTCTATAAGAATATTTTCAGAGACAAAATAATCTTCAGGTTATTAAGTATCATTAGTTAAATTGCAATTTCCCTCTGCCTCCAAAATGTAATTTTTAACAAGCACTGTAATAGATATTTGTAACTTAAGTTTTTATATTCAACGTACAAGGCAGATTCAGTGGTGCACCAAATTCACACTGACTGTGAAACTGGTAGGCTGCATTTATCCTTCAGAAGAAGGGCTCAGGAAGGTGTTTCAATTAATGTATTTTCACTAAAATAGACGAAATTGCACAACGACACAGAACACTGAGCGGCTTCTCCTGAAACCCAGCATGCTTAAACACTTTGGTTAGAGAAAACAGCCTTATCCTATATTGAAGCTAGACAGGTAACTATAAAAAACAAACTATGGTTACATATTTAGTATCCTTTTAAGGCTCTGATATCAAGTCAGCTCATTTAATAAAGATGTTATTTTTCTTAAAGAGCTAGAAGCCAAGTTCTAAACACTAAGCTGAACTCCTCCTCCCATTTCTCACCAAAAACTGAGATTTTATAGACAAAGCAAATAGATTATTTTGTAGCTCTGTGCTACACTGATGAAGTTTAATCCTAAAGCCTTTCTAATATTAACTTGAAGATCCCACTCTGCTCCACTGAAATCAATGGGAATTTTGCCAATGATTTCAAAATGGATACAAAGACAAGTTTCTCTCCACTGATAACACCTGAAGTTGAGATGAATAATCAAATCAATAATGACATCAGCTGTATTAGTTTAAAAGGTTATTCAATGTACAACATATCAACTATGAAAACCAAATCGGAAAATTTAGCCTATCTGTTCATATTTTTTCATAGCCTTTTCTCTCTAGTCTACTAAAGTTACAAAATTAAACCCAAAATGCTATGTTCCACTTGCACACTTCTTGGTACAACTGTATTTTGCCACTGCGTGGCAAATAAGATCCTTCAACAACATTCTTCAGCCTTGATTAAATCTGTAAGAGTTTTTCTCACTTTGAGCCACAAGCACAGTTATGAAATTATAAAGTAAACAGAGAGGCCCTGGAGATCAACTGTATTTCATTATGTTTGAGACGGCAAACAAACCTTTCATACAACAAGTAATGTATTTGGTTGAAAATATATATGATATGATATTTGATCAGAAACATTAACTATCCTGTTTTCAGCCCTGTGCAGATAAAACTTCTGCATGTGGCAGCTGTAATGAGATTTTCTATTTGTACTGTACACTTAGGCTGCATGATGTTGCAACTTTAAAACCCCAGCCTTTCTTGAAAAGACACTTCTACAAAATGGCATGTACCATTTGTTAATTGATGATTGACAGAACCTCTAAAGAAGAAAAAGAGGTCTCTCTATTGGAGGATTTAGTATAGAAGTGACTTACTTTTACTGCACCTAGCTCTAAGAAAATCAGATCATGCGTAATTGGAGTCACTCAGCAATAGGCTATGATGCTACTGACAGCTTCACCATGACTTAGAAAATACAGGCTTGCTCTCCCATAAATCTCCATCATAGCTGCAAAGTGAAGCACAGCAGCCCCATACAAGCCAATTTAATGAACCTGAAAATTGTTGGAGTTCAGACTTAACTACTTTCCTACTAACAGTGAAATGCTGAGAACCAGAATTGAAGCATGCAGAAGAAAACAGAAGGGAAACAGGGTTGGAAGGGGGGAGTGTGTTAGGAATCCAACAGAGGACAGGAAACAAGCTCATCCCACCTGCCAGTGTCTTGAAAGGGCAATCAGAACAAGGAAAAGGAAAAAAAATAAATAAAAAAATTGACCCTTAAAGCTCCAATGCCTACATGTACTCACCGAGCGGAGGAAAGCCCCGAGCAGGGCTTGTATCTCGACTGCTCTCACGGCTGGTATCGCGGCTGCACCCCTGACTCATGCTGGGTCGGGGGATGCGACTGCTCCGTGCTAGCATGCAGCATGGAGAGTTTCAGAGAAGGTGAACAAGTTTAATGAGGACAGAAAGCTCAAAGTCAAGTCACATTTCTGTTAGTTACGGTAATTATTACATTAGTAATTATCATTTGCAGCAGCCAGCTCAGGCTCTTACAAACCAACTACGCTACACGCTGGGCTGTGTTTGTGATGTGAAATTTCGGCAGTGTTAGATGTCTGGCTGACAGTCTGCTTTTTTCTTAAGCAATCCAAATTGTTATTCAAGTAGAGCAGGAGATCTTCAATCGTTTAGGGCATCTCTACTGTTACAGAACATGCAAATCAGATGAGGCTAAAAGAAACCTTTCTGGAAGATTTTATCCTTATTTGCAAGATAAATACCCTTCTGAAAGCAAGAGGAAGCACTCTTAATCAGATCAGAATTTTTAAAAGTAGCCACAAAACCAATATGCTATTTTCACATAGATATGGCTTTTATAATGATAGTTTTATCATGAACAAGTATCTTAAGGAAAAAAAAAAAAAGTGTATTGTATAGACTTGCAGAGATTTTTTTTCCTCCCAGTGAAAGATACTGGGAAAAACACTTAGTTCCTAACCACCTGAAAGACAGGTTACAAAGTGGTTTCCATTTTAAGGCAGCAAGAGCTTCAATTCTTTAACAAAAGATATCCAACTTCCATTCCTCAAACATTTCTAAAACCTTACATTTATGGTTTTATAGGCACATATATTGAGACACATGCGCACTTAAGGAGAACCTTTAACTATATTCTTTACTTTGACAAAAGCCCTACATCAGCAAGACTCTTATCTCAGGTCTGGCAGCTATCAAGTGTTGAATTTCCCAGAGCCCAACAGGCTCCTGCCGATCAGCTGTGTCGCAGACACTCATCATACACACGCTCTTAGGTTGGCCAAACGCAGAGCACTAGATAGGAGATTAAGCTGCTTTCATAGGAAAAAGCAATCCCACTGACTTGAGCTGAAATTTTGCCCAAGTACAAAAAGCAGAGCTAGGCCCTAGAAGGTTATTTAACTTCCTACTTAAAATAAAAGATTTGAGTACTAAGTAAGAATTTTAGAAAATGAGCAATTTAGGTATTTAAAGCAACTGGATTATTCCTCTGCAAATTGTGTCATTTTGATATCAAAGATGTTTACAGTCATGTATTTTAAAAGCTGTGTGCATAGCAGAGAATAAAATAACATTTTCCTGTATAACAGAGAATGGCACCTAATTGTTACAAGTTTATCTTTAAGAATTTAATGATTAAAGAGGGAGATTTTTTTGCTTTTTTGCAAAGGCAGTAGTGAATTTTAAATAAGTGTTCAGGAACACCTTTTAGGATTTTTTTTTCCAGTGTACAGAGTAAAACCTAACCATCAGCTTTGACGACAAGAGAGCAGAGGCATGTACCCATAACATTAACCTGCTTTATCCTCAGACTTCAACAGTATCCTCATATTTATAAAATAGTGCCATTTGCATGCTTCAAAATATATATATTCTCATAAATCTCTGTTGGCTCATATATAGAACATAAATGCCTAGACTCAAGCTAAGAAAAACTGTTCCCTAGACTGCTAGTGTGGGCTCATTAAAAATGGGTTTATGAATATTTATACAGCCTCTCTTTTTGAGGAGAAGAATTTTAGGCATTAGAAGAAGCATGCCAGAACATAATGCCTGTTTTTGAATGGTCAGTTAAACATTGGGCATACCGGTATCCTTTGAAGCAAAACAGTACAGAACAAAATAGAAATTTTCATGGTTAGGCTTTAAAATTCAAGTATAGACTACTGCCAGATTCTTGGTTTGTCAAATTGCCCCCAATTTTGCAAAACCCAGCTCATAAATCTCTTAGACGAATTAATGGTTCTGATGGCTGAACTTTGATGCCAGACAACACAAGATGAGCCATTGACCAAGTTGATTAGATCACCACAATGTCCAAAACTTCTGAGTGAGTTAGAAAGATGGTCTTATAATAAATAAATAGGACAGACTAAATAATATGAAGTGGATGAAATTAAGGCCCATGAGTACAGCAATCCCAGCTCAGACTGTACAAGAAAAAGCTCACAGGTGAACTACAGGTGAAAGAACACTCTTCAAGTCTTCAACACAAACATACTTACCTGCAATTGAGGGCTCTACAGAAGCAAACATCTCATTCTTGGGTCTCATGCTTATATGTAAATAACGGTAGCCTTCACATCAGGTTTGCACAAGTAGTCATTTCTTTTAAGCATCTCATCCATCAATCTTTACCCTCACACAACTATACTACAACTAGCAAAGGCTCTTTTGAGAGGGGGAGATGTGAATGGTTAAAAAAATTTTTTTTAATTGATGCACACTGTACATTCTCCTTCCCTAACAGATTATAGTATGCTTTATGATAAAGAAAATGCAAAAACAACATGCATTTCTTCAACTGCATGACAACAGACTAGCAGGACAATGCCACAGATGAAACACAATATTGGCTCCACAAACAAAACCCAAAAGCAAACATTGAGTAGTTCATGAATAGCAGTCAAACAGAAGATGTGCATGTTACTGGATACAGATATAAAAGCAAGAAAAAAGAATGGATCGAAAAGAACAGAAGGATGAGTCTGCTTGCTGTGGACTCCCAGCCACCTGCCCTGCAATTCCCCTGCTGTGCTGCATGTGGAAGATCAAATATCAGAGTATTACCACTCCTGTTCAGGGTATTATTCTTCAAGCACTGCCAGAAGTAAGGGCCAGCACTATTGTCATTTAGACAAGTCTCTCTATACTATCACAGTCTGTTTTTGCAGTGCAGGCAACAAAGGCAGACAAGACAGCCATTAAACTCAATTTTTAAATTACCAAACCCCAGAAGTTGGACAGAAATTAAGTAGGTGAGTAACAAAATTAACTAAAAGGAGTAGGCAGAATGGAAGTGGACAGCTAGGGAGGGAAATCAGGATCTCAACACAAATGGCAACAGCCAGCTCAGGACTGAAAGCCATAGACAGGAACAAGGGTGGGATATGTACAACAACATCCCAAAACTTTCTAGATGTGTCCAGTACAACTAAGTCTTACCAATCTCCCGTGGAAAGGTACAAGAGAGGCACATCATTCACAAAGTTATTAACGCACACTAGTAGGCTGCCTTCAAATACACCTGTGTAAACCAATAGATGCAAATACCAAAGAACTCAATCCATTCCCCTGTTGACCGTTCTACCATTTAGAAGAAAACCTCCATTTCATTAAAATCACACCCTAAGAGGAGACTAAGAATCCAAGCTCAATTCAGCAGATGCTTCCTTTACAGCAATGCAAGCATTTTACATGCTGTAATTGCAACCACAACAGTCAAACTGCAAAACTGCAGGAGGGTGCACCCAGTAGGCAAGTCAAGAATTTCCTTCAGCTTCCAGTAAACACACATAGCACAACCCCAACATAGAAAGTGCTACATGAAATGGATAGCCAGCTGCGCCTGCTTCACATTTTGGAGACCGACATTAGCTCCGAATCCCTCAACTTCTTTCAAATCCAACTGGCATTCAAGGATCTGGTTTCTCATTTCCCAAACTCAGAGGCAGGGGCTGTTACTAAAGCTAACTAAATCCCCATGCTGACAATGTGCTCCAGGTGAGGAGCAGGTGGCTGACCCGCAGCATATCCTTGCACTGCAATACCAGTCAGGACACAAATGCCCTACTGACCTATGCAACAGAATTAACTTCAAGCTGATGAACTTTCCATGCACTGGAAATGTACATCACCTTTTTAGGGAAGCTCTCCTTCAAGGGTCCCAAAGAAATCAGATTAAATGAACTAAGCTCTTCCTTCCCCAGCTGGGTAACACCACCAGTAATTTCCATTTACCAGACAGCAAAAGCAAGCTTAAAATTAAAAAGCACCACACCCGGGACCATACAGAGGGCCAGGCAGAACCTTATTATTCTAAAAGTGCTACAGTTGTGCTGCCTCTTGGAAAACAACATACCGCTTCGAGGTTTCCAACAAGCAGAAGAAAGCTTACTCCATGGAGTATCCATGTTCAGCACGGCAATCTGAGCTAGCAGCAAGCTACTGATGCTTATGGGCATCTACATGCACGGGCTGCATTAGCTTGTCATTGCCCTCGTCCTCAGAAGAGGCTAAGTGGGTGGTTTTTGCACAAAGTCCAGCTGCACACAGGCACTTGTGCTCTCTTCGAGCTTATTCTTGCACACATAACACTGGTCCTGCTGCAGCTCAGTCACCTCTGCAAAACCTACGCAACAAATTAATGGATGAGGCATGAAGAGGACCCAAGAATTACCCATTTCTAACAGCCCGATATTCAAGGCTGTTCAACACCTGCTGCACTGCAATGTGACCCACAGACTTGACAGACGTTTCAGCCCAAGGATTAAACACAAGCATATCATCAAATACATAAATAATCCCACAAACCCAAAGGACTGCATATGCTCAAGCACCTTTTTGATCAGAGCCTGAAAGTCTATCCACAGTCTTAGGACGAAGGTGAATGGGAGACTATTTAATGAAATGGATGACTAAAAAAAGAAAAAAAGAAAAAGAAAATAAGAACTGAAGCAACACAAGGAAAACTTGTAAATACTATGTTATAAAGCAATAAATACAATGGGATAATGTTACAAAGATGACAGCTGAAAACTTATCTCAATCCAAACCAATATAACTATTTTTAAAATCCAATAAAGACACAGAATTTCTGCAACTGAGTGCTAAAGCCAACACCTGGGTCAGACACTCTCCTGTTCCGATGAGAGCCCAGAAGACCAGGCTTTGGTCATCCACCCAGACAGAAAAAAACAGATCTGTTTAGGGTTCTCTCCCCCTCCCAAAGAACAAGCACTGACTGTGTTCACAGGGAACACATCAGAGCAATGAGATAGAAATTATACTTTCAAAGGAATTCTTCAAGGCTCCCACAATCTACCTGAAAGCTTGCAACCCAAGAGTGAGCATTTTGCAAGAAGCAAATTCCCTTCTGATACTAAAGACTGTTTCAAATCAAACCACATAATGTGATGATCAGTTTAAACATATGTGACAGTACTATCCATCATTCTTTGTTTCCTTTTGAAAATAACATTTTTTGCAGTGTGATAGCACAATAATTATTCCTAATACTTGGGAGGCACTTTACATTTTAAAAGCAATGAACAGAAAAGCACAGTGTATTCATACAGAGGTCATAAAATAGATTAGACATGAGAAGAACTTTGCATTCAGAAAAACAATCACAATAAACATGGAATTTTTTATGGATCACACCACAGTATGCGCGCTCTGGTGCTTTAAATTCTTTTCAGTATATTCGAACAATGAATAAATAAGAGATACCTCTCCACTAACAACTAACATGCTCTAAATAGAAAGGCAGCTTAAATTTAAAATACAACAGACAAATAAATAGTTAAAATTTTAATTGACATTAAGGCTAAGATTTAAATCAATTTCAATCTCCTAGTAAATTCCTTAGTGGTACAAAATAATTCAGTAACAATGTTATTTAAAATGATCTTCCTCTATATAAAATTCAAGTCAAACTTCTGAAAACATTTCCATTTTATTTCAAAACTAAAAAAAAACATTTACTTGGTCACAGATCACACTGAGTACCTTCACACCACAATTCAGATAAACAGATGTTTCTATATAAAGATGCTTATTCACCTAATTAAAAAAAGCCTGCTGATAAATTGAAAATAAAACTATTATGGAATATTTACATAACAGTCACTGAGACAGGAATATCAGAAACGGAATAATTAGAGCATAAGTCTAAAATGCCATCTGGGGAAATGGCCCCAAGATATTCAGGAGGAGAGAAGCAAATCATTTAAGCCACAAAAATTTCTGAAATAATTCAAGAAGGTGCTCTTTGCCCTTGATCCCAACTGACTTAACAAAAATTACTCATCTCCCTTTAGGACTAAGCCACTGATGCCAAATGAGGTATTTTTGCTATGATGGGTTATTCGTGTTACTTGATTCTTTTTGCTGCCTGATCCAACAACATAGCTCATGTCGGATTTCAAACAGCAGATTTCCCATGATGTTCTCAAGCCTACTTTGAAACTACAGCTCAACCTGGAAAATTAGAACTACTTTCCTACGAACTGCAATCAAAAATAGAACATTTCTTGAGATAAAACATTAACTTGCTAGCTGAAAAACTCGAAAATGTGACAGTAACACTTAATTTCCTAGTAAACAGGAAAGACCTTCCTTTGAGCACGCTGATCAATGTGTCCACACAGTGGCTGCTCTTACCTAGTCCTATCCTGTTGGGACTCGTCTCTCGACTGCATCCCTGGCTCCGAGGGATCTTGCTGCGTTTTTCTGACGACGATGGCACTGCCTGGACTCTGGACGCCCCGCCACTCAGGCCACCATAGGCGCTTCCTAACAGTTTACCCGGAGAACTAGACCGGCTGCCAGCTAGAAAAAAAAGAAGATAAGGAAAAATTTGAGGAGGAAAAAAAAAAAATTCAAGGTTTTAAATACTCTGAAAGCAAATTTGGAATACAATGGGCTACATCTCAGAATCTGATCCAAAGCCCACAGAAAACCAGTTGGAGCGTTTCCCATGGACTTTAGAGGAAGACCGAGGAAAGCCCATTGACAATAAATGCAGCAGCAATTCTGCTTACACTAATCTCGCTGCCCAGTCTGGGTAAAGACAACGCAGACAGTGCAGCGTGGACATACCCAAGCTAGCATTACACGAGTTTGCCAGGGTACCACGAGTAGGCTTGCTGCAGCAGCAGGGACTTCACCAGCTACTTCACATCATCAAGAAGCAAGATGCATCAGTGCTCCTGGAGCTCTGTGCTGTAGCAAGCCAGCTTCCAGCAGAGTCAGGCTGCTGCAAGGTAGCTCAGGCATCTCCACGCTACACTGCAGCGGTGACGTTACTTTCCACAAAAATTTTGTGAAGGAAAATTAACATCTCAACAGCAGCAGGGCAGCGTGTTAAAGGGTAAACCAAGAGACCTGTCACATTTGTAGAGATGCTGGTTTACTTGGTTCTGACCAGTTAAATCTAAGGTATTTAGTTATTTTTCATCTGGAGAAGTAGTTTTTAGCAAGTTGAGTAGCAGTCCTACTTTATTTTTCCTTGTCTCTTTGAATAGCCTATGGCAAGTTTACATTTTGTCTAAGCCATGCTGCCTGTAAAACAGTCTCCTGACAAAGATTTATTTACATATTTACATTCCAGTTGCAATAGATATTTCTATCTGGAATACTCCTGCTGCTTAACTCCATATGAGTAGAATACTACTACTTATTTTGCTATGATTCTTCATTTGGTAATTTGCTTCCACCAAAAATTAAGTAACGCTGGTTTACAGGTAATCACAAAGGACTAAAAGTAATGGAGTTAAGGCTTTTTTTTGTTCCCTTCTTTGGGTATATAAAAGTCACACTGAAAATCTGCCACTGTTACCATTCCTGACGCTCATTTATTTGCTAAAACAGTCAGGAAAAGCATACTGTGAAAAGGCTACAAAAACATACTCTTGCAAGCTCACATTCTGAACTAATATTCATGCTGCTCTCTTTCTAAAAAGTATCCACAAATCTCAAGAAGAAATTTCAGTTCCAGAATACTGTTATGACTAGTAAGAGTCAAAGACTTTTCTCTGTCTTAATTTAAGACTGTATGCAATTTTATTAATTTGATGGAAAATAGCATAACTGATATTAGTTCAAATTACTTGCCCCTTCCAATTTTTTGCACAAAGCAATCTGAAGCAATCAAATCATGTATTCCCAACGCTGCATGCGGTGCTGGGTGAGAATACTTGTGACAGATGCCAGTCACATGCACAGCATTCACACCCTGAAAGCCAAATAAGCCTCTCAGTTACACTGCTGCAATCTCACGGGTGTCAACACTGCACTGCACTGAAATAACTGGAAGAAGAATTTAGCACCTGGGGTTTAAGCTGCAGGAACTTCACCACAATGCTTACAGCAATAAGCCTGCTTCTATACACAATGTACATTTACCATGTTTGATTACTAAATCATTTACCATATACATTTAGTTTTCTAACTTTAAGAAAATGCTTTTTAAGCCTCTGATAGAGTGTCAGGGGAGAGGGAACCTACAAGTTTAGCAGCTAAAAAAACATGAAGGAAATAATGTGAGAAAGCAAGAAAGGGAAAATGTTTCTTACCACCAGCAGGATTAGCTGATCTGGATCCTTGATTATGAGGGCAGACCAAAGGACAGGCAAAAAGTGGATTAAAAGACAGCAAGACAATACAGCGTTCAGCATGCAGCTTATGTTATACACAACGCAGACAGATTTCTTCACAAACACGTCACTCCGAAAGCCTCTGCAGAATGCAGTGGGTTAATGCACAGATGCAACCGACAGTTTTTAGGCTGATCAGCTTCTTAGGGAAACATCAACCAAGTACGTAGACCCAAATTCTGCTGTAAATTATACCCCAGCCCAGTCTGAAAAATTGAAACAGGGTTATCCACTGTGTGGACAGAGAATTTGGTCCTGTGATTATACTTGATTCATAGCTTATTTCATACAATGTTTGGCCTAGGAGATAAAGATCACATCTGGATGGGCTAGGCTGGAATCAGGATTCAAACTAGACCAGGGCATCAGGCTCAGATGTGACCACCTAACATGTCATAAAACATTCTATAAAAAATTAAGCACTAAATAGTGTTTATAACTTTTGGATATTCAACTGTTCTTTAACTACATTGAGAGTTCTTTCATCCGATCTAACCATTCTTCACTAAACTGAAATCAGGAAAAAAGGCCATTTCTCATTTTTGATCAGTTTTACAGTGTAAACTGTAGGAATGAATTTAGATCAGAGCACCAGAGTCCAAATTCCTTCGTGACCTCAGTATAAAGATTTCCATTTGGCCCCATCTTGAATATAGTACTTTTCTCTTCAACTGCCCCAGCCTAATGTAATGCTATAAACTGCTTCCCCATCCCTCCAGCCGACAGAGCAAAGCAATGACAGCATGAACAGATGAGGGCTTTTAAATAAGGGTACAAAGCAAGACAAGTCCTCAGAACAAACAGGTCTCTCCACAAGCCCCATCTCTTCTCACCCACAAGCTTGAGTGTCCTCAGAAATGAGCAGTTTCTCCCTGCTCCCAAATCCTTTTAAAGTCTGAGTGACAAAATTCTTAGATACACATGACAAATATGTGGCACTGTATGTATGGCTCCTAGGGGGAAACCACGCCATGCAAGGAAGCCAGAAAGCACAGATGTGCCATGTGAATCAGATGGCAGAGTCCTCTCCCCCATACCTACACAAAAGGGGTAATGTCTTATTTTAAATTGATGCTAAATCACACATTAACTTAGACAGCTCACGCTTTACACATACAGAAATACAATAATATAAGCAAGAGAAGCTTGGCAGGGCAAGAACCCAAGAGACAGCACTCAGCTACAGACATAGAGGACATCTCGAGGGACCCAGCAGAAGTTATTTAGTCCTATGCTTCACAGCAATCTGCAATTCTGCTGTGCAACAGGTGAAAAAGCAGTAACTCGGTGACAACTAAGCACTTGAATTTGGGGCCTCATTTGTCAGCAAAAATATACACTGAAAGCTTGCTGAATAGGGATTCCTTTTGTTACATGTCCCAGTAGCAATCTACTTAGCAGAGGTGAGCTCAATTCTCAGCCAAATGCTACCATAACACGGGAGAAAAGAATTAATAACAGTTTTTCTCCTCCCCTCCAAAATAAAACACTTCTTACGCTGGGACTGTGAAACTACTTTAGCCCGGCTGCGGCCTCGGGTGTCAGCAGGTGTTGAAGTGACGCTTGTGGCACTGCCAGAGCTCTGTCTCCTTGTACGAATCCGACCTGGAGGAAGGCAAAGAAAACCAGACTGTTAACAGGTTTCTTCCAAAGGCAACAGTCCAAAACACTGTCTGTTCTACACTAGTAGCGTTGTTACACCCACAATCAACTAAGGTACAAAAGAAAAGTTTCATGGGGAGAAGCAACATCTTTCACTAGCCTGGCTGAGATAGAGGAGTAGTGACGGGAAACAGAGTGAAGGACCATTAATCCAAAAAACCTCTTTGCTTTCTGCAATGCTATCAGCTGGTATGATAAATAAAATATTACCTCTCACTACAGCCTTTGCTTCTGCTCTACAGTAATTCCTTTACAAAAGGATAAACAAAAGTTTCAGTCTCCTAAATGCCACTTCCTACATCCAATCATTACTTTGTGACAAGGCGATCCCCCTTTCGGAGATGGGCATGACAGATGCCCCCACAAATTCCATCGCTGGGATGTCCAAGCGGCAGCCTGGTGCTTTATAACCCGATCGACGTGTGCACGGTGGCATGCACCACGGAGTCCGTCAGCGCAGTCTGACTACACAGTCATTTCAGGTCCCTCCTGCTCTCATTCAGTTTTCCTTGCTGTTTACAGATCTGACATATTTATCCCTACATCAGTGTAACTTTACTTGTAATGGAGAGCCCCATTTAACACAATCAACATTGTGGAAAAAAAGATTCCATGTGTCTGCCCTTTATTTAAGCAGAGAACGAATACAAAGTCTCAAAGTGCTCTTGCTCCTTTTTCTGTTCTTTCTTCATGAAAAAGCCACAGAAATTTGAGCTAGAAAACCTCTACAAGGTCATCAGTTCATCCCCTTCCCGGGGCTGGGCTGTTTCCTACAGAATGTTCTTTCCAGTGCTAAGGTTCAGTTATCTGTCTCTAGTTAATGGGAAAGAAATGATAATTAAGAGGAGCACAAAGAAAATCTCCCTCAGCACTCTTCAGCAACTCAGTTCTCAGCCAAATCTGAAGTTGTTTCTCAGGACTGATGCCAGTGCTACCCTGCATTCAGAGGATGATTTCAAGTTGCAGGCACAATAATAAAAGGAAAAAAGGAAACAGGTAAGAGAATATTCTAGGCAACTGAATCTATCAGTTATAGAAATTTATCTCCCACCCTACGTCTCCACCATAAACATACAGATGGCAATATAAACAGAGACACATACATTTCTCACCCCCCCAAAAAAAATAGCACTTCACATAAGGTATACATGCAGGACGAGATGATGGCAAGCAGCCCAGCCTGAATGGATCGAGAGCTCTCGTCTTCTACCTCAGCTCTCAAGATATTCATAACATGGCTTGTTTATTTTTGATAGACACAAAGTGACAAAGAAATGCTTAACTTTGAGGAGAAAACCTAGACTTGCTGGCAGAAGAAGGAAAAGACAACTGTTTTTCAGACCCTTCTCAAACAGCATCAAGCTTTAAAACAAGCTCAGTCAGCTTTGAAAGGTAACATATTTACAGTCAAACAATTATCCGTAGACATGACATAGAAGAAAACACTAGCACAACACCGGGAGAACGTGTAACAAACTGCATTTTAACCACCAGCTCAACTAAACTAGCTCTGAGCATGCCCATGTGGATTCGCAGCAAGGCTGCCCACCTACGCTGAGGCATTCAGCCAGGCTGCAGATCTCCTCCGCCCTTGGACACCATCTGCCCCATCGAAAGTGGCAGCCTGATGCACAACCCAGACCAGCCCTCGAGCTCTTGGCTGACCCATTCCACCCCTCGCAGGGTGGGCAAACACTTGGTCAGCCACAGATGAGGGGCTTGCACCCCAAGCCCCCCACGGGATGGGGCAGGCACACATGGGGAAGGAGCCAGAAGGACCTCACACTCTTGGAAAGAAGCCAGCATTGCCACCACCTAATGTTTCTCACATCAGTAGGGCATCACTGGCGGCAGCTGGAGTACAAAATAGTAAGAAAACATGTTAAACCTGAGCAGTTTTAAGAAATGGCAATGGAAATAACTACCTCTCCTTCCAAAACACAAAAAGCCTCAGCATTGTAGAAAGTACTGGGCAGTAACTCAGCTGAAAACCAAGGCAAAGTAACAGACAGTATTGAAAAACACGTTTAGTGATGTGTCTGTGCCAGGGGTTGACCCACCTGACAAAATGGGTGGGAAGGGGGTGATTAAAAAAAAAAAAAAAAAGTACAGGCTTCTCAAGGTCCTTAAAATTTTATGTTCTTCCTGCATCTACAAAATCAGTTTTTCACTTTGTCATCAGATGACCAAGAACACGGAGGAAACTGGGACAATATGTAATAAATGACTGTCCCGTGTTTATGAAACAAAGCTAAAACCAGTATATAAAGAGAAACCAAGTTTGGTTTTTGACCCCAACGTTTTCTGAACTTTAAGAAAGAAAACTAAACCAAAGGCCCAAATTAAATCAATGTGTGAACCTTTTTTGACTGGTAGGTTTTACCACTGATTTTTGGTCTAATAGGTGTCAAAACGCAGAACGAAGGGTTCCTCTCAAACAGGAGGAACAAACATGCCAATACACATATTGGCTTTCTCATCCTTCTGAAGAGACTGATGAGTGTTTGAACTAATACTTTACTGGACCTGAAGAAGCAGCAGCTGTCCCAGCATTGTGCAAATGACAACAGGAATGGGCAGAAATCAGAAATTCATGACATTCCCAACTTCTATTCATGAGTCCACCATGGGGCACGTTTAACAGCTCGACCTAAATTCATTCTGAATTTACTGCAACACAAAGGACAGCATCGTGGTTTCATACACAAAAAGGATGTAAAGGTACAAATATTGCGATAGCACAGTAACAGCTCACCTTTGGAGTACTTCATTTTTTAAAGTCTATAGGATAAAGTAAAACAAGAGAAAAAATGGCCTCTCAAATTCTGGGAAAAATTCTTCCCGCAGTTACAAGGAAAGAATGCCTTCTGATATTGCTCATATGTATTCCTTGAAACACAAACTGTCAATATGCTTTCCAAAGTGATATTTTCTTACTGTTAAAAATGTGTATTTTTAACACAGATAGTCTTTCTTACAGCATGCTAAATGATTCAAAATAAATGATTCAAAGTTACTGTTCAAGAAAAAAAAGATTCTTAATTTTCCCTATCGAAATACAGTTTTTAGCTGTGTGTGTGTGTGTGGGGGGGGGGGGGGGAAAGACCAAACAGAACTCAAAATCGCTTTAGGCAAATCTATATGAGATATAAAAAAAAAAAAAAAAACCTGGAGGGGGATCCGAGATGTTTCGTACATTAACAACTTACCTCTACAACACTATCATTTTATAGCTTTGTGATCAACTCTCTCTCTGCCTTCTTTTACACACCCAGTCACAATTTTTAAATTAGCCTTATGATGTCCAAGAACTATTCACTTTACAATAATGTAAGATGAATCTATCTGGCTTGAAAATCTCAAGGATTTTAACATATATTATATCATAGCACATACAAATAGATATTCATCTATACAACACAAATGTCTACTACATTCTCTTAATGGTGTTATATAACCTGCAAATAAGAGTCTGCATTCACATCCAATAGTTATTTGCACGTAAAATTATCTGTGTGGCTTTATCATTTTACCCCAGACAGAATAATTAATTTCAAGCAAGACTAACCAGAAAAACATAATGGGCAAGTTATTCAGACTTAAAAAAAAAAAAAAAAAACCACACTCAAGCAAACCCTCCCCCTCACAGAACTTCTTTGCTTTCAGTGGCTTTGTTTCCATATCAGTCCAAACCATAGAGGCAGCAATCCATATTTTATAACCACCATTTTTCTGCTCCTCTTAAAAGAATTACTGTATCCTGACAACAGCAGTATAGCAAAAGGATAAAGAGTGCCCCAACCAGTTTCCAAAAACCATAAAAGCATTTCCATGAAAAAAAGCCCTTGATCTAAACTTGACATATGACACTGCTGCTGGTAAAGAAAGTATTTTGAAAGACTCCATATGAGTGCTTTGTGTTTAGAAATCTTTCTTAAAGTTTTTTTTGTTTTTATTTTTTAAAGTCAGACATTTTTATAACAATCAGTGGATCAGAGTCAAGTTTCAGATGTCCCACATTGTATTAAAAAAAAAAAAAGAAAAAAAGAATCTTACTAGATTTAAAGGAACAAGCAAAGAAAGATTCTGTGATGTATTTTTACATTGCAAGAAGCTTCTTAGCTCCTCTGCACTGATACTAAAGCACCTCCACCTCCCAGTACTCAGGCTTTGTGAGAGCCAGCCTGCACACCGCACCACGAAGAAAGTGGCTTTCAAATAGCCTAGAAAGGCTACGTAACAGCTCCACAACTGTTATCAGTGCCATGCTGTGAGTAATTATACCTGCAACCACACACAAGTTATGCAGAAGCACTGGGATGGCAATGGTGTCTCCACGGATCAGGTTAGGGCATTTAGGCTCCTCAGCACTGGGTTCCCCCACCCCATTTGGAGAAAGGGGGGAAAAAAACAAAACAAAACAACCCCCACACACACACACTCCTGCAGGAGCCTCTAGGAACCCCCAGCTGTGTCACTGCGAAATCGCGCGTGGGCACACAAGCTCTCAGCACGCCGCTCTCTGGGTTTTGCGAGAGAGCCGCCTCCAAAGCAAACGCACACCAGTGCCGCCCCATCGCCCTGCACGAGCAGGCACAGAACGCACGTTGGCTTTGCCGCCAGGTAAAGTCAAAAGTCAGCACCTGCAAAGAGACCAAGAGAGCAGAGAAACCTATTACCTGAGTCTTTCAGTTTAAGCTACCATGCTCAAACTCCTGGGCCAAGCCTTGAAGTTTTTGCTTAAGCTTAGTCCTATTAAGCTCAGTGAGAACAAGAGCGAGCTTTGAGGCAGAGAAGGAAACAGGAACTCTGCTTTCTTAGGACTTTTTGTTATTTCCAAAGCCTTTGTTAAAGCTCCACATCTGACTGAACAGACCTCTCTTTTTGAGCCTAAGATAGCTGAAAACCATAATAAGTCAAAGATTTTCTTTTCTAATGAATAATAAAAAAAAAACTGTTAAAAATTATGCCTCTGACTGTGGGAAAGATCTGCCAATCTCGTTTGTTTTAAAACTTGCTAGTTTCAGGACAGCCTGGTATTTATGCTCCCCCCTCTTGGGAAAGGCTTGTCTTTATGCTCACTTGGGGAAGAAAAAAAGGGAAGAAAAATAACAGAAATTGCAATCTTTACAAATCCTTTTTTTCCCCTCAACTGATCCTTTGCTTCAAAGATAGACTCTAACTGAGGCTTCAAGATATCACAGTAGGGAAAACGATGAACCAAATTCTCAAATGCAAAAAAAGTGAGCACAATAATCCACTACCTGTTCTCTAAAGCACATGTTTTATTTATTGAAATAAATCCACATTCTCAATCCTATTATCTGCTTGCAAAATATAAGAGACCTTCAATGTCTGAACATGCTGAAGCATTGTCAGAAACCATATCTAACCTATAGTGGAAATCAGACTCCTTAGTAAATGAAGTATCAAGTATGAATGTAAGGGATAACAAAGGCATTTGCTACGGAGGCATTATTCTGCAAATCACATACTGGCAAACATCAGTGAGGTCCGATGTGTGAAAAATACAGTGAAATCAAAAGAAAGGTGACTGTGTGAGATGGGAAGCAAAGGATTTGGAAGTGAACTGTTTCTCATGATCAACAGTAAAACAAGGAAATATCTGCCACCAAACCAAAAATACATGTGTACGCAAGACAGTCCCTTCACAGTATCCTAAAAATTACAGTATTTAGAATCCAATTTCAAATTCTGAAAATAGAACCTGCCTCAACAGATCAAGCACTATTCTTTCAAAACACTTACAGACAATTCAGCTTCCAATTTCCTGACTTTGGAACTGAAGGTGAAGCAGAATTTGCCTATGCGGGAAGGTTAAACTTCACTATTTTGAAACCAAGAGAAACAAGTTATTTGTGTCCTCCCAGATCCAGTACTTCCATAAGGCATTTGAGGCTCTTTTGAGATGAATTTTGTAATTCTGATAAACATCTGAGAAATCTTCACACAACATTAATAGGGATTTTCTTCAGGGGAAGAAAACTTTGCATTAGTACAGCTGGGTGCTGGAAAAGGAAGACAGTAAGATGAAACTATAAGCTAGAAGCTTCTGTAAAGAGGACAAGACAACTCCAACTGGGCAATAACAGACCTACTGACAACCGCTCCCACAACTGAGATCCATTAGTGGCCCTTCCTGCAACGCAAATCAAGCTCCGAACCATTCTGTTCTGAGGGCCAACATAATGCACCTCTTTTAAATATTCCTTGAAAAATTGGTTCCTGGTAAAATAAGCAGAAATTTTGTCCGAGGTTTCCTTTTAATCAGGTATAACTTAAAGATTACTTAGAACACAATTGCTACTTGCATAGCACTATCTGTAAGTATTGATCAAGACTATAAGCACTTAAATCTCACAAACTTTCTGCCTACACAATGAAGTTCAAGAGATCCATATATGAGGGGCCTGCACAATGAAGATGTAACTGTGCACTGCATGAAGGCACAGCCTTGCAGCACAGCCAGCCAGACCTACAGGGATTTAAGCTGTATATAGATTTATGCCACCTTTCTATAAAGAAGTGCATTTCATCGGTGTTTTCCAACTAAGCTGACCATACCTAAAACCAAAGGCCTGACGCTTCGCTGTTAGCTTATATTCTTGCCACTGGCATAACCCACTTTTATCCTGCTCCTGTTTTGAGATGCCTGGCTCAAAAACAAAACAGAGGGAAGACTGAGGGCAAAGCAGATGGGAACTGCCAAGTTAGCACAATGCTGGCTCCCGTCGGAGGGAAAGGTGCCGAACTTTTACACTGCAGCTGCAGAAAGCCGTGATGGGAACCAGACTGCAAATTTAATAAACTGAACCACACAAAGCCACAGGGATTTGCTCTTAAATTAGTTACTTACAGGTGACCTGCATAAAAGGGGGATGGGAGAAGATGGAATTTCTGCCTTTTATGTTTGACATGCATCTCTCATGTACACATGGTTTTTTTCAGAGCAAGGGGCTTTTTCTCTATTTTCTTCCTTTACTTAATTTTTACATTTATGTCAAAAATATAGTTTTGCCTTCCCTGTAGTTACTGACCAACTCTGAAAGATTAGAGAATTGGCAGAAGACCTTGGCCCACCTCTGAAGGACACACTGAACCCTGAACAAAGGCTGTTTTTCCCCTCAACTGTCTCAAAGGAAACCAGAGACGATGAAGAGTTTCAAACATACTGATTAAACTCATCCTTCAAGCGCTCAGGTTCCAAGTGTGCCCCGTTGTTACAATCCTCCCTGATCCCCATCCTCACCCCAGAGAATCCTCCAGCAAAAAGGAGGAGATGAGATGCAGTTTTCTAACATGAAGGAAATGGCAAACCCCATTTCTGAAAGTTCATCTCAAAATTCCCACCTCTCAAGTGACTTGCTGGGTTTTATTACAATTTTTCTTTTTTTAAACCAAGTCTGACTGCTTCCAAAGTAGCTGAATTGAAACAAGCCAACCAAAAAGCCTTTGCATTACGACAACAAAGCATTTAATAAACTAAAAATAAAGGTATTTCAGAGGATGGCTGTTGGAACAGCCCTCCACAAATGTTACTTACAGCCTAGGAGAGCATTTTAAAGAGCTGCATAACATTAACACTCAAATTTCCAAAGTTAGGCTGAAACTAGAAAGGTTTGAGAACTGAGGAGAAGGGAAGAAGAGAAAAAGAAGAGTCAGCAATGAGTAAGGAAGCTAAAGTCTGTATCAGTTTGGAATTTTCATCCAATTTGCCTTTGATTTAGAAATATAGGTGCTTAAGCTGACTTCATATTCCTTATCGCTGACAGATCAAAGCATAAACACTTGCCTATGATTAAGAGCCAGTTCGTTTATCAACACTGAAATTAAATGCCAGTTCAGGAGATGGTAGAAGCCTTTCCCTCTAAATAATAAATCAATGCATCAGTAATAGGAGGGAAGAAACCACACACCCCACAACAACACGGTGGCACTTCTCAGAACACCACATTCTACTACAAGCGAGGAGATGAACACGGTCCCACAAGACAGTAACAGATCCCTTGAGAAGAGACTTGCAACAGGAAAAAATGGGCTTGTAGGGGGGTTTCCTCTTCATTATGCGTAAGGAGGCCTTGTTTTCAATCCCTGTCTACCTCAAAAGTGATTTCCCAGTGATCTTTTTTGCTTGAGAAGTGAGAAATAAAGAACAAGCTTTGACAAAGAGCCAGAGAACCGGACTGGGAGCCCTCCCAAACTACTAGGCTCAGTGTGCCTTCTCTTGAAAAAAAGCTTTTCCTTCAACTGTCTTAGATATATGCCATCTTACTTAGACAGTTATCAAGAAAAAGAGAGTGCTCAGGTTTAAAGAGGATGAATAAATATTCCTTCCCTAGAGATCATTGTTTACTGCCCTCATTTTTCTGCCATGTGATCACCTCTTGCTGCCCAGTCTCCTCCTGAAAGCATTTGGCAGTTGAGACCTGAGCTTTGGATGGAAAAACACAGCAAACCTTTACACATCGTGGAGCTGGAAAACACAAGCCCTTTTTTTTATCTGTGCGCAGGTCACCTTCAACCAAAAGCACCTTTTTAAATACGGAGACCCACATACAACACTGTGATCAGAAGTCAGCCATAACACCAGAATAGTGCCTATTAGCAGGCAAGAGCTCGGAGAGGAAGGGAAGAATAACCCCATGGCATCAAAATGAGCAGAACAACCATGCAACACTTCATGCAGATCACCAGTGAACACAGATGAGAACCAGATAACACTGAGAACAGAGACCAGGTAGGGGTGGTACGACTGTAGACACACCTCAGTTACACAGAGAGACTGCTTACCCTCGGTTTTAGTGGTAGTACCATCTTTAGGCAAATTAAAAAAAAAAAAAATAAGGAAAGGATTAATAGGGAAGAATCAGTACAAACAGAGAAATGAAAGGGAAAAGGAAGTTTGATTAAGCAGCAAATCAAAGCTTGAAGCATCTGGAGAACATATTTAAGTTTTTTTTAAATCCTACAATAACACTAAACTTTGCTAAATCCCATTTTGCTTGTCTCAACATTACTTTCATGGAAATACGTAGGTAACAAACTTCCTTACTAGTTCAAAGGGGAACAGAATCCTTCAGGTATAACCATATGTTTGCATTATTTAAAGAAACAAGCAGAGTGCATTTGCTGCATTTTCTCCTACAGTCTGCCTTAAGCGTGAGGCTGACACTCTATTCACAGTCCTCTGGCAAGAAGCAAAGCCAGCTTCAACAGTTCATTCCCCTCTACTCCCCTCTTCCTCATGACATAGGACTGTCTTAAAGCGGTTTTGCCACTGAAGCCAGTATATAGAGCAACTAAAAATGGCTGCAATTGGAAGCTTTGAAAACACACTTATATGCAACCAGCTCCATAATCTGTATTAAGTTTTCACTGCAATGCATCAAGAATGAACAATCAACTTAAACCATGATAAAAACTATCACACAACTTCTGAACCAAATACAACCAACAGATTTAAGCCAAGATAAAAGATTTTAGATGCAAGAGAAACCTATTTGTAAAAGGAATCTATAGAAAGCATCCTATATAATTCACAAAACGTTTTCACATCAGACTAAAGAATAAATGCTCTACACTAAGGAGAAGTACTTTTCATCTGATTCAGTAAAGGCTTAATCTACACAGCTTAAATCAGGATCAGTGATTCTGATACCAACCAGGCATCTAATTCTCTTCACTCTTATAAAGATAAATCAGTGAAAACTTTGGAATTAGATCAGTATGAAACCAGCAGAATGAGAAACCAGCTCAGGTGCTCAGCACTGTCTGGGACACACCTAGGCTCATGAAACCAAGTTGAAGCTAAGAACATACTGTCAATCACCACCTTGCATTTCCTCCTTCAGCCAGGTGGCAACAGCACACCTCCAGAAGAAAAGAGTCAAATACAAACTTTGTCCTCAGAAAAATGGGGGCACCTGACAATGCCGTACAGTGCTTAGAGAAAACAACATAACACGGTTATAATCCAAACAGAGCCAGCCTAAGGAATGGATAGTTATGTCCTTACTGTATAGTGAAATGAAAAGGCCTAATTCCTCCCTAACTTCTACAACTCTTTTCTGTTTTGTAAAAGAGAAAGTGATCAAACTCAACCAAGATGTAGTATGCAAAGCATAAAATGAACCATGGAAAACCAGTCTCAGGGAAGGAGGGAAGGAAGAGAAGGAGGTGACACGTCAGAAAGGAATTGAAAAGTATTCTCCTCGACAGTATCACAGAAGCAGAATAGTAACTTTTTCCCCAGAAAGAAAAGTGAGACAGAGAAAGACTATCAAAGCGACTAAAAAAAAAAAAAAAAAAAGAGTGCTTGTAAGTATTATATACCTTTGCAAGTTTTTACCTTAATCCCAAAGTGCAGAGACCATGTCCTGATGATGGAGAGCTGGTAGGTATCTCAGAGATATGCTTCTCTAATTAGAGTTTAATATTCAAACCAAACTACCTAGGCACTTCCTGGTAGTAAAGAAAACTAACTGCAACTGTAGAAGAATATGTAGATTTACCTAGTGATGCATATGAGCCTGGGGGCAAGGCTGCAGCAGAACTGAAGGGGGTAGATGCTCCAGATGTCACTTTTGACTTGGCACTAGCTGCTGCGTTCACGTCAACATCACTGCGGGATCGCTGCAGAGATCCTGGTGTTGACACAGATTTTGTACTTACTGTAGATGCTGCAGATGGGGGTGTGAAACAAAATAAAGAATCAAGATTAATTTTTTGAGCTGTGTGCTTCAAAATGGTCTGTCAAGCAATTTAGTATACTGTTTTTATTGTGGGCTCTCTGCACAGCTTTATGCTGGCACTGGAATACCTCATCTAAGGCTGCCTTATCAGGACAAGATGGGCTTCTGCACCCTGCCTGCAAAGATATTTCAATGCTGACCCAGAGTCACCTCTAAAAATTTTTATCAGATACTAGCCTAGACACTGAGATCAAAAAAGCTGCCAAGGTAAATAACACAGGAATTTCTAACAGGACCTAGCTGAGAACACTCAGCCACAACACCCATCATCAGCTGGTAAGCAGCTGGCCAAAACAGACCTGCAGGTCAATTAGCCCAGGTCCTACGCTTTGCTGGAGGTTCTGCTAACATCCTTCCAACCACCTCACTTGTTGATGTTTCCCCTCTTAAGTTTGAGGCTCGTCTATTCAGCTGAAAACATTTATCTGTGTGTGCATAATCAAATAAGCTCTATCTCAACCTCACCTTGAATCAAAAGTCTCAATAGGATGTATTATATGCACAAGCCAGCTAGAACCCAATCTTAGTGTTGGTAGAAGAGAATATGCTTTCTTCTACATCTGACCAAGGCACTGTGTGTTATATTCTGTATTAAAATCTACTTTTCAGATTACTGCAAGCATTTAGTAAAGACAGAACAGTTGTCTGTACTTGGCAATATAGAGGTCAGAGATATATAGGCTTGGGTATATGGAGTAAGAAAAATAAGCATAGCTACTAAAAAGATTCATTCTTACACATTCCCATTGTGTCATTGCACTTAAGTCTCCTATGGTGAAGTAACATTAGCCATCTTGGCTGCACCTAAATATTCCAAACAGATTAACAACAGGTGGAATTTAACACTGTAGGACTTGTGTGCAGATGTCGTCTCCAATAAATACTGAAACCACAGAAAATAAACGAGAGAAAAAAAATAAAGCTTACTGGACAACCAGTCCATGTAGCTGTATGTCCTAGCTTCAGCAGCAGTTTACTCCAGCTGCTGCACAGCTAAATAACCTACCTTGGCTGTGATTCTCAAGCCTTTCTAGCCTTCCCTTCAGAGGCACAAGCAAAAACAGATTTATCAACTTTCAAAAGCACCATTATGTCAGCAGTCAATGTACAGAATGAGGCATATGACCCAGAACCAATTCAAAAGTTTTATGTAATAAGGTATCATTTTTAAGGAGCATTAAACAGTGATCAAAATTGTCCTTTGCACATTAAGTTGTCCGAAATTCTTGTTCTACTTCATCATGTTTCCTCAGTAACACCCCACTGCATTTTTCCCAGCTCCTATTCTCACCTCTAGATGCAGTGCTTCCAGTAGGACTTCTTTTGGCAGACAATGGACGGCTAGAAGTTAATATAAATATTTATTAAAACAAAAATGGTATTTCAGAGTCACCAGTAACAGTGCTACTCTGTTCAAGTACACTGTTGAGTTAATAGAAAATTAGTTATACACATGAACAGACTAACAAAGCTTGTTGTTTAAGCATAAATACAGCACCACCATAAAATTCTTTATAAAAGCACCAAGAAAAAATACACTATGTACATTACCTGAACAAGGTTTTTTTGTTGTTTTTTTGTTTTTAAGAGCACTTTTTGCAGATTTTAAAATTTTTATCAGGAGGTTGTAGTTTAGTCTTTTTTTTTTCCCCTTATATGGAAAGAGGTAAACTTGTACCTCTAGGATTAATGCTAAACAAAGAATTTCAAACCAAGCATACCTGGAAGCAATGACTAACAGTGTGTGAGCACAAAAAGCCTCCTAAAAATTGTATAGAGTCAAGATAATGATTTTTTAAAAGCTGGTAATGGGTTTTCCTGGCTTTCTATTTTAATACACTGTTAGCTAAAAAGGAAATAAATTTGGGGAAGCAGAAGTGTTGAGGCTAAAGGATGACTAAATGAGACACAAGCATAACCATGGAAATGGTACCCAAAGCAACACGATGGCTTCCTCCAATTCAATGGACCTATCTGCAGTTCTTTAGACTAATAAGAGGTAGTGACACCAGCAGACTTACTTGAGACTCTCCTGGGAGCTGGAGGAGGAGCGATCCGACTGTGGCAATGACACGATGCTGTCAGAGTTCTTCAAATGAGACTGCAGGGCCTTCTGGTAGGAGGATTCCAGGGTGTGATACAAATGCTCTGCCTCTCGGCTGAAGTGACCATGAAAACCCCAGTAACACCTGCAAATGAGACACAGTGATACTACTGACAATTCCTTGTCATGTTTTAGGGGGTCAGTGGAGCACATACACAGTCAGAGCCCTTACTGCACGGCAGCAGCTCATTAGTCCAATCATTTCAACAGTCTACTGCCCCTGTGATACATCTAAGATTCTGGGTAATACTAGGGGCTGAAGAAGCAGCTCCACAGAAGATAAACCAATTGAAATGAGAGGAACACATCATTTGGCACTTTGTAGAAGCACAAGCAGTCAGAAGACCTTTAATACAGAAGAATTCCTCACATCCCTCCAGCTGTCTACCATACACAGGAGATACTAGCCCCAACTAGACTGACATTAGTTTGGGACTAGCTGCTCTATAGCTATTTCTAAAACAAGTCAAAAGCAGAATGCATTTGCGTGGGCCTGATTCAAAAAAGCACCAGCAGGTGTTGTTTTCTTCTTTAAGTTTAACAAACAGCCCTTTCACAATGCTGCAGAGACAAGGCTTCTGCACTGAGTTGAGGTTGTTGACTGTCTTTTGGGAGGGAAGAAAAATGAAGAAGAGGGAGATAATCTCCATGGACGTCCGATCAGCACCATACTAAAGATGAGAATAAAAAAAGCATTTCAAAATGAGGGAAGAATCCTCTTTGGCCCCCCATCCCGGCTGATGCTAAACACCTTTCGCTCCTGTTACAAATCAATAGGAGTTGAAGGCACTCAGCGCTCTTCAGGAAGCAACTCATGGGCAGTTTCATGAGTAAAATCATTAACTCCAATGAATTAAGAATTGTTTGTGCATGACAGTCCTCAGAAGTCACATGCATTCTCACATCACTAGAAGGAAACAAAAATTTCCATATTACAATCAGCACTGCTAATTAAGAAACACAGGAAAGAAGAATTCAGCATGCTCTCTAAAGCCTCATGTCCTTCTTCTTGCTGCCTGCCCAGCTTACCCAACCACCTGCTGTGAAGTCTCTGCCTACTGTATTTTCACAGTGAAGGAAATGTTCCCTTCTAAAAGGATTTAAACAGTCCTACTGTGAAACACTTCTGCTAGTAACATATTAAGATTAAGAAAAATTTTGTTAATGGGTTTCATATTTTACAGCATTTTCTGAAGAAAAATGTACCTGAAGTCTTCTGTTCTGAGGAGCATTCCTAGCATATCAGCACACTACTGTAACTACAAACATATTATTGAAAGTGCAAGAGATCTTCACAAGAAGAAAATTCATTGCCAATATTAAAGTTTCTTGTAGATGCACACAGATATCTCCCTGTCACAACACATCTCCTTAATTTAGGATACCATTTAGCAGTGTACTAGCACAGCAACTTTCATTTCAACAGCAGCAAATAGCCTAGCCTTGCACTCAGGCAAAATAAGAAGAAAAAAAGGAAAAAATCTATTAGAAATATTAGTATTTTTGCACTAAAAATAAGTCTCAGTTAACCACAAGGAACTCAAATGTCAGAAAGATAGATAAGTATCAGTTCGACTCTAGACTCTTACACACTAATGCTCAGAATAAGTCATACAAGTAAAAAGACAAAATAAAACATTAGGAAAAGAAAGTGAAACTAGCACTACTAGAAAACAAGTAATAAAAATACAGCTGAGCTCACTGTGATCACCTCGTATGACAACTCCTGAAATACACACTCCCATGGAAGCCAGTGGAAGGTTAGCATCCACTGCAGTGAGAACCTACTTGTCTCAGCATCCGTCTCCAACATACAATACCATAGACTTACAGCAAAATAAGGAAAAGAAGCGGAGGAAGAAATGACACCAACAACAGCTTGCACTTACTTTCTTGCCTCTATCCTGGCTTCAGAGTCTGCGTCGTGGATTCCCTTCTTTATTGTTTCCGCTAACACTGATATGTGTCTGAAATATGAAGGAAGCGTTAATCCAGAAAGATGCACTATTTATAGACAAATGACTCCAGTCTGATGATTTTGCCTGGGTCACCAAGAACAGAGGAGTTCATCGCATCCTCTCATTTTCACACAGGCTCCTTTGGAGGTTTTGTTTTCTCATTCTTAAAACTCAGTTTTCTTTCACCCATGCTGCTGACTAGGAAAAGGCAAGCAGTGTTCTTCCAAGGTCAGTCTTTAGTTAGCTATGGAAACAGCCTGGGTATACAAATACTTAACCCTTGAAATAGTCTTGGGCAGTTCGGGGCTAAGGAAATTGGGTCCCAATCTCTTCCCCACAATTTCCTTCACTGTTCATTAGCATGAATTACCATACAATTCTCAAGTGTTCCTGCTAGATGAGGTGAAGGCTGCAACACATGACTTCACATTGTGGTACAAAAGGAAAATCCAGTAGGTTTAGGGATGCATTCAGCCAGGTCTCCCAGGTGTGCCTTTTTGCCACAAAAACATCTCAGAGCTACCTGACACAATCGCACCTCCTGGACCATTCTTTAAGGATCTGTATCATTCTTCCCTGGACATTAGGAGGAGAGAATTAACCCACTCAGTTGTTTTCAGAGCTTACCTTTCTAGGGAGTGAGTTTGCCATTCCTGCAACAGCAAGTCTAAAAATTCGAAACAGCGCCTGAGAGAGGAAATAGGAGAAACGCTGAACTAAGTTAACAGAAGCACTCTGATTCCAACATACCTGCCACTGCACAGTCGTCTTTTGCTATGGAGCTTTGCTGAACATTACAGAATTTGGTAAGGACCCCCAAAAAATATCACCTCTCTGCAAATGCCATCAATAAACAGTCCAAAGTAACTGGAGTCACCTCTCTACAAACAGAAGTCTGAAGAGGGGACTGACATAACAAAACAATCCGAAAAGCTCCATTTTCATTAAACAGGGCAGAAGATCCAAATTAACAATACTTTGTACCTGTTTGCTGAAGCTTCACATGGAAACTTCACATTAGCTTCATATGAAGGCATACCTCTTTAGATTTAGTCTCCCTTCCTCATTTCAAGAAGCTAAGACACAAGTATGCTATGTGACTTGTGCAAGGTCCGTCACAGAAGTCATCAACCACAAAGACCTCCTGTTCAAACTACAACAGAACTGATCTGCAGAGCATGGGCAAAAGCCTCCCAAGAGGTTAGCCCAACTGGAGTACACTTAGACTAGATGTTCTAATGATCCTTTCTGATCTTAAAATCTAACTTCCAGACAGCAGAATATCGCAAAACATGACTTCTACTACTGGCTCAAAGAAAGCATGTCCCTATAATGGCTAGTAGGAGCAAACGGGAACATGTCTGTGAAGGCAGCCAAAATAATATGACATGATTATAACAACATGTAATCACAAAGGTTAGAGATAATTTTTCTTTAATGAAAGGAGTCGTCTTCTCTGCAGTGCTGAGAAGAAACTAATGCCTAAAAAATACATGGGCATTACCAAAAAGTACATGTGAACCTAGTTACTGGTAAACAAGAGAAAAAATTCAAACTAAATGCTCACCTTCTAACGGCAACAGACTTGGAGGTACAATTACTGGTTATGATGGGTATTAGTCGAGGGATGTGCGTATGCTAGAACAAAAACAAACAAACAAAAAAAACCAAAAAACAGGAAGAAAGCTTTACACCACAGTTCTATGGAATGAAAGGGTATTTTCTCCAGCCACCCGAGGCCAGTATGTAAATACTTTGTTGCATTCAATTCTTAAAAACAGAGCTGCTAAATAAAGGAATATTTTAACAAGCATGGACTTTGCATTCGTTTTCTTCTATTGTGACAGGCTCTGACAAGCCAAAGTGCTGAAGTCACTACTGGAGGATCCAAACCATCAGTGGTCACAAATTAAGAGATGCCAAGCAATCTAGGGTTTACCCAGTGCATCACTAGGCAGAAGACTAGGACTCTTGTCCTCCTAATGGAGGACTCTGTCCTCCTAATGGTTTTAGGCAAGAGTCACTGTCCATAAGGAATTTTAGAACATAAAAGAGGGATGGGGCTGTCCTGCAAAACAGATTTAAAACTGATTCAACAAAGAAGTTCACTCACCTCTTTGAGGGGTAGAAAAATCTTATTCTGCAAAGAAGCATTTTTCCTATTGTTTCTACTAATTTTTCTATTTTTACAGGGCTTATTACCTATGATCATCTAAGACAAGACTGCATGACATCTGAGGCAGCCAAGTAGATTAGGTCTTAATGTAATTTTCATTGGAGTTATATTCATATTTTCCCCCACAAGTCTCAGAAATACTGCAGTATTTGGAAGTGATAACATTTTGTTCTCTTTTGACATATACTTACTCGAATGATTAATCTAACTGCTACAACACCAGAAGTGGCCATGACTTTGGCACTATTGGGAATTAGATTAAAAATCGTTGGCATGATGGCTTCTGCCCCATGGTCAAACTTGTTTCCCAAAACTGATGACAAATGTCTGAAAAACAGAATGAAGTCATGCAAGTAAGTGTGCTGAGGATTAACCGAGTCAGAATTTTACAGAACATCTGACATCTAGCTCTTTGCAACTGCCTCTGAAACCAGAGGATGGAGAATGACATATTTCATAAGTAGCTTTTTTTACTTTCATTTCTATGTTTTATGCTTCACGCTTATCTGAAATTTGAGAAACAGTAAATTCAGCTTAAAGCAAGAGATGCAACTAGCACTGCTGAAGGTTTACTGACAAACCAGTGGGACAACGCTGAATGAAAGTATTTTCCTGAACTCATTTGTTCATATCATAGCTTCTCTGAAACTATTTTGCCTTAATATGCATGAATTTCCAAAAGTGCTGTTAAAAACAGTGCAGTGCCCTTACTCTTGAAGCATTTCACATGGTAGCAAAGAATAAACTATTAAAAATAAAAACTAGATCAACCTGAATCAGAAGAAAATATACGCATTTCTGCCTTCATCATTCAGTCCTCCCCTACTCATGGCCTAATAATTACTGCTGGACAGACAGTGCAGGCCTGACCAGAGAAACTGTTCCACTGGTATTTCAGTTTAACCAGAACTCAGATGAAAGGCAAATGTTTCTAACGCAGATATTTCCTATTCTATTTTGCAGCCTCAGAAGCAGCAGGAATATCCTCCCTTCTGCCCCGATCAACGCTTCTGTAATCTAGCAACTGTCTTAAGTACACTGTTTGCATTTTAAAAGTGTATTACAACCAAAAGTAATGTAATTATTACGTGCCTGATTCTTTAGTCCTTCATTTTGATTAAATTCTTCAGTCCCTCAAATGGCCGAAAATGCCAGGGTCTACCTGGGCAGAAAGCTGGCTCATCTTCCAAGTGCTAACATTTTACTGAAGACTTCTGTAAAATCCCAACCTCAGTGAAGTCAGAGTAAGTTCAGCCATGGATTACAGCGACAACTGGATTTTATTACTGTGTTCAAATGCATGTCTAACTTGATAAGATCTTTATGATTTTATGTGGCCCAGCCACACCACTTTTATTTGGCCTCAATTCAGAGAGGAATCTTATTTAGCAAAGCACTTAAACACATGTGTAGTTGCAGACTCACTGCACATTCAATGACAGCTTTGCTTAAATAGCTCTCCTGAGCCAGGGGAGAATCCCTAATTGCGTGAGCGTACTTATTCCCATACGTTGGTAGCAACAACGCACTACCGTTCCATCCTGTGGTCCCTACACAAGGCTTATGCTGAAAACCTATCAAACTCAGAGATGAGAAACCAATAGTACTCAGCTTATTTCACAGCCCCATGTGCAACCTTGCCAGCCACTGAGCACCCTCAGTTCTGACAGCAACTGGTACAACTGAGTGCTCAGTTCTCCAGCCCAAGTTTTTCCCTCCTCACTTACAGAAACATACAACTCATCTAAATCTGAAATCAGAGAATACACTGCAAAGAGTCAAACGCATCTGGACTATGTACCTGCATCAACAATAAAAAGAATTTTCTCTCCTGTCTCTTCTATTAAAAAAGTGACATGCTGGAAATAATGCACCCGACATGTCTATTTCTGTAGTCACCATTTTGTCCATGAATAACTCAAACAGTTCTGGGATTGTGAAAACTAAGTTTCATCATAAATTAATGAAGCAATTCCAGTTAAACATAGTCTAAATGAGATCAGCATCTGATCCAAAATGTGCATGAAGGTTTCTAATTTTAAAGTCTGAAGGCACGGCTTGCTCATTCATTGCATGAATTGCATTGCATGCATCTAGTTCATTTAAACCCCAAGCACAGGTTCACACAACTACAGTCAGTGGCCTACCTGAGCATGGTTTTAAATGAATGTGGCAAAAAGTCACATTCCAACTTTATTTATGCAGTACTAACAGAACAGGTGGCATCCTACATGTGGTTTAACCAGGGTTTGTTCCTTTTTCCTATATCACATTACAAACTTCTTTAGAAAGTTAACTTACCCCAACGTGATACAAGCCTCTCGCACTACTTGAGATCGCAAGTCTTTAGCGGATAATTTAAATGCTCCATCCAAAAGCCGTAAGTGTTGGAAGAAGTTGTCATATTCTGCAGCTCCAGCCAAGAGTAAGGAGCGGATCTTTTTCAGCTGTTAGCACAAGACAAACCAGTGACAGCTAATGAGCAATAAACACAAGCATAGCTATGTTCAGGGCTAATGCTTGGCTTCCAGGGTTCCTGTACCACTACATGTGTTGAGAAACACAGTTCTTAAAGTCATCCAAGCAATTTTACTGCAGATCTTTTATTCAGCTCAGGGTTAACATACTAAATAAGTATTATGGTATTAGCATGTTAGTGATAACTGTTATAGGATTCCAAAAATATTGCACTCATTTAGTCAAACTATATTATTAACCAAAACAGTACTTTTTTAAAGCCATAAAAATAATTTGAAGGGTCTCCTCTATTTAATACCCATTTATTTACAGCATTGTAACATCTTGTGATAAACGTAAAAACTTAGATCCTCTCACATCTGTCTTATTAACAAGATGGCTGGACTTCATGGCCAAGCCTCATACTCAGATTTGAATTATACTGGCTTATATCTAGAATGTCTCCATTGACTTCATTAAAGCAATTATGTGGTTCCACTAGAAGTGGAATCCTGACCCCATCAAAATTGCAAGATTTCTATTAATATTAATGGGACCTCCATTTCACCCTAGAGATGCCCTTTTGGACACCTCCACAGGCCCCCATGTGTACTGGTGGATCAGTGTACAGTGCCTTGATTTAAGCTTGTTATTCAGTTCAGCAAACAATAAAACTGAAGTAAGCTGAATCAGCACAACTTGCCACTTACATCTGTAATATGGGATTTGACAGGCATGTCAAAATTGATATAGCAGTGATGAAAGTCTACAGCGTAGGCAAGGTCCCGGATCAATTTACACCGCTGAAACACAACTCATCTCTGTAAATAAGACTCAAGCTTGACATGCATATAACACGCTTGATTTCCTGCTATCTTGTTCCCCACAAAGAATTTACATACCCTTACTTTTTTAATAAATATGACTTTCTGAACTGCTCTACATTCCCCTTTGCAAAAGTAGGAATGACTTCCCTATAAGCATAGGGATTTTCTGCCACTTCAGGAAGTTTTAAGATGTCTTCCCTAAGCATGCGGCAACATAACAGATTTTCACCACTTAAATTGCACTTTAGCCTTATACTGAGATTCTCCCTTCATAGGATTAAATTTAGTGCAGGAAAACTTCCTATTAAAAGTAGTCATATGTAGGTTCACTACTTACAGCAGATACTCTCTGCTCCCAGTCATGCTTATCATCCGACAATATCTCTCGTATTTTGTTTATGGATTCTTCAAGATCTCGGCTGGAATAAATCTGTAAATTCAAACACAAAGTAGCATCAGGATGCAAAATTTACTCCAGGAAATGAGATCGTTCCCCAACTACATTATGTCCTTTGTCTCTCAGTTCTTAACTATCACATGCAAGCCAGTATTATCCACCAAGGCTGGTACACACATTTCCCACAATCAAAAAATACTAAATGATCACAGGATGCTTAAAAGATCATCTTGTATTATTTTACTATGGCTTCACAATTTGAAGCAGCATTCTTCTAGCCTTAAAAAAATAAATTTAAAATCCAATATGTAATTGGCATCTGCAACACATGAGAACAGTCAATAAGCAAAACTCCTGCTTTGCAGCACAAATAACTAGCTATGTTTTCAGAGCTATTCACCAATGATTATGTACCAGCCTCTGAAAACTCCAAACCACTTTCCACATAAAAGCAAGATTTTGAAAGCTTAACTCTACATTGGCTTTTAAAGGTTGCAGGAGCTAAGAATTTTCTTACTATTAAAACAGGGTCCCACTACATTAGGGCACAGAAGAAAACTAAGCAGTGAAGTTAACCATATTGAAAGTAGATTCACCAGAATAATGCATATATTGCATCAACAGTATAAGATAGGCTAAGTCACAAGCCTGCACTTCAACTCTGGTTAGTGTTCCTGCCTGAACTATCCCAGAGCCTATAGTCATCTTTGCACTGCCTAGTTTGGCATGTTTTAACCTAAATTTCTACTTACCTGAACTGTTGGGACATCCTCAAACGCTTTAATGAAGTCTTCCTCATCCACAGCACCTGCTCCCTCTTTGGCTGCTGACAAATGAAAAAGCCTTTTCAATCTTCTTATCAAGAAAAGAATCAATTAAGAAACCACCAGCTATCAAGGCACCTAATCAGGAGAGAGTTCACTACCCACACAGCCTCAGAGCGCTGCAAATGCAATGAAAACAGAGACAGGGAAATTCAATGCCAGACACAGACTGCACACTCATAGCATCCTTCAACTCCCAGGCACAGAGGGCACACTAAGGAAGTCATTACAGTAGTCGCTCAACAGTTAAGGGACACAGTCTGATAGCTGAAAGGGAATATTTACTTTAATTATAAGGGAGATTTTATTTTAAAGGATTTAATCCTATCTATAATAGATGAAGGTGCAGATCTCCTGACAGTTGTACAAACAGACAAATGATAAGGATGAGAAATAGTCTCTGGAATACTAATCAGATAGAGACTGTTTGATAAAGGGAACTTCCTCCATCTCTATGGGAGTGTTTTATAATCACATTTAGAATTAGTGCTCAGTTTTCTTTTTATATTTTCACTACAGCAAAGATGAAAGGTCTTAGAAGAAAACTAACCTGTCAGTTTTAGATTGCATGAGCTGAAGTTTAACACGTAGCTGTAAGCAACCAGCTTCAGCTACAGAGGTGCAGCTATGAGAGGACAAAATTTCAGGCACTGCAACATTGGCCTGATTTACTCAAAGCCTCTGTGCAGGCTACACCGTTCCAACCTTTCACAAATGCAAAGCGCATTGTGGCAGCACAGGGAATGTTTCCAGATTCACTCTACCAAAATGCATTTGTGGCATTCAGGCAACATACATGCAATGATCTCATAGGGGAAAATTTGTTATTGGATCCTGGGGGTCAGTCTGAAGATTACACAGCTTTAAAAGCCTTGAAATAAGTTCAAGCTTGAACACTGTAAATACTTTACATAAAGGCGATTTATATATGCTATTGCCTTACTTGAAGACTTTGAGCCCAGAGCTGCAGACCCAAGCCTGCGGGCAGTCCCCATCCCAACTCTGCGTGAATTTGAAGGTGCCTTTGAGGACGTAGAGGAGCTAGCTGAGGAAGGTCTGTTCCCATCCACGGAGTCTTCATCATCAAAATTTTTATCTGCCAAAGAAAATCATATTCAACTGTAAGTCTGATGAAGCAAAGATTTCCCAAGCAACATGCCCACCTGACAGCAAGCATGTTGTGTGTTGTAGTGATGCACGGCACAGCTCTGCTCTGCCGGCTCTCATCTTAGCAGCTTCTTCATGCTAGAAATCCAGTTATTCAGGAATGACTGTCAGGCCACTGAGCCCAATCCTTTGCTATTGCGGCTACTACATTTTAAACCTTTCATGAATGTCTCCAGATAAAAAGAATAAGCTACAGGTCTACAGCAGAAAGATACAAACCACAGATAATACTTTGGGTGTCTGAAGTCTCAACCTCTTATGTTTACTCCTCTTTGAGAGCTATTTTGCCATGGGCTGTAGTGAAACCAAGAACACAAGCAAATTGTCTGTGAACTCATCTGAAGGATCCAAGAGCGGAGGGGATGAGAAGGAACAGGCTGCCCTTGCACAACCTGCCTGCGCAACACCGAGAACAAGCGGACTAACACAAAAAGATCACACTGCAGCATCTATGCTGCTGATAAACAGACATTTGCCTTTGGCACCATTAATCAGAGTGCCATCCAGTACTACAAATCCACTTTAACTTTAAATGATCTCCAGGGTTTGCCTATAACAAAAAAGCAAAAATTACCTCAAGTCCATAGAAAGGAAGTATTAAGTGAATTAAAACACGCTAAACCCTTTGTGTATATCCAAAGGGAATTGTAGCCTCTACTTCCAAATGTGAACATAAATTAACGTAAAATGAATTACACTCACTTGGATTCTTAGTGAAGGTCACTTCAATTCCAGAAGAGTGCTTATATTGCAGTTTTGCACAGCTTAGCTAACCCACTTTAAAAATGGCCTTAGGTTGAAAGGTGACAAATATTTGGACAGCTGATATAGATTGTGTACATAATTTATTAAGGCTAGAAAAACCACCTCAGTTCCCATCAAATAGCTTTCAACACTGACACTTCATTCAAGATTTAAGACCTGCTCCATCCATGCCTATCTCTATCCGGGCAATCCAAGGAATCTACCTACCCCTCCACCTATTCCAGGAATATTTCCTTTGCAAAATTTCATTCAGTCAACAATTCAAGCAGGTGCTTTAATCCATCTCTAGTCAGGAAAGCACCTGGGAAAGTCTGAGCACAAACACAGGCTCCTAGATGGAAACTGATGAATGAAATTCAATACACTGAGCTCTCTGAAAGTCAGAAAATAAGTTAATACTACTAAAGACACATCCCTGTGGAAAGCACACACAAAAAAAAAAAGCAAAAAAGGGGGGAAAAAAGTCTGTATAGTCTTGAGCTTAACAGCCTTAAGGAGTTTTTTTCTCGCCAAAATGGTATCGGCTCATTAATAGCTAGACACAGAACTGCTACAGATCAAAAAAACCACATTTCCAATACACACGTGATTGTATACTCCAATCAAAGTACAGCACTGAAATAAACAGCACCCAGTTTAAGAGAGGAGGCCAAGGACATCTCTACACCATTAATTTTGATATTCAGAAAGGCCTGGAATATGGAAAGGACTAGAAAAAGTAACATCTAAAGAAAAAAAAAGCGAGTAATGCCAAGTATCTTGGACTGCTGTTCAGGCAAAACACCAAGACAAGCGAACATGTGAACTTTAACATCAGAAAAAATTTAAGGTCACACAGCTAAGGAAAATATAAGCCATATTTAGGATGTGAGATCTACCTTAACACAGTGCCCTAAGGTGGCTATGGAGATTGTACTACCATCCTGTTTGACACTGGTAATGTTCTGTCCTGACATACATAATAATTCAAAAATAAGACGGATAATTTGAAAAGAGCTCAGAGAAGAGCCATGAGAATGATTAAAGGATTGGAAAATATGATTTTAATTAAATTAAATGGAAGTTCACTGCAGGGGATTATTTATGCAGGGGATATTTAGCCTGACGAGGCTTAACAAGTTGCTTGATTATATTCTGTGTTAACATAGCACTAAAGATTTATTAGTGTAGTTTTTCAACATGATTTATTAGTATTGTTTTTCTAGCTAATAGAAAATACACAACAAGGCAACCTGCTTGGAGTTAAAACCAGAGATCAAACTCAGTGAATTGCCTTTTCTTTTAAAAAAATTTTATGCAATTAATCACTGGAACCACTATCTAAGAGATGTGTCACGCAGTGAATTCTACAACAGTACGTTCTTAAAAATCAAAATTGAATGATTTGTTTTTCCAAATAGATATACTCTAGTTCAAGCAGGAATTAATTCAAAAGTGTTCTTCAGTAAGAGTTGCACAGGTAGATTACAACGGACTTCAAAACCTGTAATTCCTGAATCCTCTATCTAGCAAGGGGTTTAAGTGAAGCAGATAGACTTGTGCAGATCTTGAACAAAACTTTAGGAAAAATTTACCCCAATTACATTTATTTCAAAAGCCTGTATATAGGTATTAAGCAAATACTTACCATATATACTACCAGCTAAGAGAAAGTCATCATCATATTCAGAACAGCAAATACTTTATTACTTCAAAAACACTTTCATCCGGTAACAGAATTCTACATCAGCTGCATTACAGGCTAAATGGTGTCTAAACTCAAATCCTCTCTCTGCAATTTTAAAAACTCAGCCCTCCAAATGCAGAAAAGGGTGTGGTTTGCTATTTCACATAATAAATAGAAATCAGAAAAACAGACAGAAGATTTCATTTCTATAGCATTATAGTAATTAATTCAACTATCATTTTAGTTTAAGCAGGCTTTCCTGAGTATTAGCTAGCAAAAAATCCCAAAAATTCCCAAATGCACCAACCAACAGTTTAGTGTATGTTTAAGTTACAATCATGTCTTCCTATTAAAAGTCTGCAAAATAAGCATTAAAAAAGTATTTATCTAATTGGAATATCCTTCAATAACCAAACAGCATTTTCTTATCTGAAAACTGCAGACCACCCCAGTCACATTTAGAGCTGCACATGAAGCCTTTCAGCAGCACGTGTGTCGGACAGGAAGAGAAACAAAGAACAGAAAGAAACCTGAACATGGAGTTCGGAAAATGAGAGGAAAAACAAGCTACTACACATTATCATTAAAAAGGCTTTTTTTAAATCATTGACTTCTGATCACAATAGTTATTTGAACTAGGATCATATTTTTTGCAGTTCATCTGCAAATCACGAGGTGCCAAATTCGACATGGGTTTAAGTCTACTGACTCCAGGAGAGACGTGGAGAGGAATCAGCACCACATCCTAACATTAAATAACCTCTGATATACTCCCATCCTATGATTCCCCCCCATGCTCGCTAATGAAGGACATATAGCACTTGCCGCCAGAGACGAGCTCTTATACGAGGCCTTTGTCTGCTCGCTAATCTGCTTTCTCTTAGAGAAACAGAGCGCACAGTTTTTTCCAATTCCTTCACCATATTTAAGAAGAAAAAAAAATTGCTTACAGGTACATATCCTTTTGCAAATAAGCTTCCTCAACATTCCTTCATATTTTCCATAGCGCGCCCAGATGTAACAGTGCTTCACAGAGAGCCGTGGCTTTCAGTCCAGGACATAATCAATCATTGCCCCTCGCATTCATTAAGCTTGCTGTCTTCACACATGGATTTAAACAGCTATGGCTTCAGTCCTGTTTATACCGCTGCGGCTCTGCAGGATCCACATCAACACCCATTTTAGCCCAGGAAACTTCAGGTCACTTCTAGGAAGGAAATTCCCTGCTAGTGAGGGGCACAAATAATCCGTGATGAAGACGAGCCGGCTCTGGCGTGCTGGGCTGGCTTGCGCTAGGATCCAGCCTGACTTTATCCCCTGGGAAGCGCTAACAGGAGCATCTCAACAGCTGTCATCGTTTGTCCATGATGAATAAATTTAGTCATTATTCATTTTAAAACGTAACCCCTTCAGGTCTGGGCAAGGTGTAAAACGAGAGGAAGAGACGGGAGAGGGAACCACAGCAAATAAGGGCCTGCGTTTTCCATACCTGAACTGTCAGCCTGGGACCTTTTAAAGCAAAGTAATCGAGTCTCAAATGTCTCTTCCAATGAAATGAAATGCTTTCCGGCTCTTAAAAACTTGATGATGTTAGATTTAAATCTTTTCGTTCTTTAAAATCTTCTTTTAATTCTTTTAGTCCTTTACCTGATTTAGACAAGAGAGCTACTGTTTGGTGACTACGAATTAGAAAGAAAAGCTCATGCCTGTTCCTAATGAAGATGCCCCACTCTAGTGTTCAGACCCGACTCTGCAAGGTCCTAAACCCACTCTAGCCCTGATGTGCCCATTTATCACATGCCCCATGTCCAAGCATCATCGCAGCTGAAGGGGGACCAGCAACTGCCAAGATTTCCTTTTACAGCCCATACCAATTTGATGTTTTCTTTAAACAATCATGCATTAAAATATAACCAGGTAAATCTCCTTTGTGACATCTAAACAGACTGAAGCAAAGTGGAACCTGTAGATGCTCTGGAAGATTTTTCCATTTTGTTTTCAGCTCCTCATAGCAGGCAACCTGCTTCAGAAATGTTGGCCCAAAGGAAGCTACTGATCTCCATTGTGTTTTAAAAACCATGTACAAAGATACTGTAAAAATGGCTACAAAAAATATAAAGTAAAGACATTTTCACCTATAAATCACTCTTAAAAGAGGACAGCTTTGAGTTGGTTGTGCAAAAGCTTTACTATTTGGCTCCCTGGCACCTCCTGTGAAATGCATTAGCTGTTTTTTGCTCAAGTATTAACAAATAGACTGCATCTCTTTCTCAAGTTGCCTTTCAGGTGCAGGTGAAGCTAGACAGCACAGGAGAAACTTGCTTTCCTTCCCACCCTCCACATTGCACGTGTCCTGCACCAGGAGCACTTATTTGACTGCTGGAGCTGAAATACATTTCAGCATATCAAAATCCCACGCTCAACACAACCAGGTGCTGAACTCTGAAGCTTTGAGAGCATGCAGTAAATGTACCGGCCGCATAGCATGCAAAGCCACCGATGCCAAAGGCCACACGGTCCATCTCTCAGACCCCTCCTTACTATCCTTTTTGCTAGGCACGACCCCATGTGCACTGGCTAACCCTTTTCAGACGCATGCCCCTCGGACATCTCAGCCTGTGCCCTCCCTCAAGGCTGGTGTCTGACATCCCCGTCTCGGCCCGAGACTCCCCGAGGACACGAGCAGCTTGTCACTCCACAACGTGGATGTCACACCAGCCTCCACGCAAAACAGCTTTCTCTGTGAAACCTATGAGTGGCTTAGCTGTAAGCCTGTGCAGCTCCAATGTCTATAGTTATTGTGTGGGTTTCTTTGGGAAAACGAATTTATAAACATACTAAAGATAAAGGAGCAAGTATACTCTCCTCAGCAAGACTGAACTTTTAAAAGCAAAGGAGTCACAGCCACAAGAACCACCACCTGGGCACAGCACGTGGTTACAGTTTCTCGCTGGGCCATCTCCCACCATTTCCCAGCTGCTGTTTTTTCCCCTGTCCACAGGTCCTGCCCTTCCTTCCCCACCCTCCAAATCGGGCAGAGTATTTTGGGTCTTTCAAACCTCGTCCACTCGGGCTCAGCGACGCAGCACAGCCCTTGTAGCGCTGCCACTGGTCTCTGCATAGCTCCAGCTCTCCCAGGCTTATCCAGCAACCAGCCCCATCCCCACACCACCCCCACCGCTATCGTCTTCCGGCACAGTTCAATGAATTGCCTCATCATCCTTCAAAACTCACTTTGAAGTAAATTCCCCCAAACCCTGACCTCAGCTGTGATCCCTCCAAGGGACCACCATGACCGAGCATGCCGCAGCAGTGATTACTCCTGCTAGAATATGCATAATCACACCACTACCTTGTCTTTTTCCTTTCATGCATTTCATATAGGCTGTCCTTTGTAAATTAGAATATGTATTACTGAGGGTGTGGTTGTCTGTTTAATAAAGGTTTCTGCAGTGTAAATCAAGGCAACATCTTTATTTATGACCGTAATAGATATCATAATAAGCAACATGATTGCCATCATCAACTACAGATAAGGTGGCACCTACCGTCTCATTTAGTTCTAGGCAAGTGGACACACACTTATTATTTTAATGATCCTTCTACCACCAGCATGTTTTTCTTTAGTCCAGACCATTTCTTTCTTCTTTAACTAGGAAATGTGACTTATCTTTTGGGCTGCTGCCTCATTATGCTTAATCACGAACAAATCAAGTTACTCATAAATCTAACAGGTCTTCAACTGCCATCACAAAGGGAAATAAGATTCCTGAGAGAAGTAACACTTGGGAATTGTTTTCTGCTCCAAATACATCATATTTGCACAGACACTCAGTTGCTTTGATAGACACGCTGCTCAGTCTGTAAGCACACAGCCAGGGCAATTTCACACGGTTTTGTTTTCCGCTGGCCCTTCATAAGCAGAAAAACAATCAGGTAGTAGCAGTAATAATAAAGCATATTTCTTTTAGTGAGGAATCTTACATTTATTAAACCAATTTCAGCATAATAAAGTTAATTGAGGGAAATGTATTCAGAACCTGACATGAGACTATCTGACGGACTAGGCGGACAGGCCTAGAGTACGTACCAACTTCTGCCAGAGGGTATAAGCAATAACCCCTAGCAAGCTTAAAACTTACCCTCAAAAACTAGCCTGGCAAGTCAGACAAAATATTCTTGTAGAAGACTCATCCAAAAATCACACAACTTGCAACTGACTCAAATTAAATTTGAGGGATTTTGTGATTTCAGATCCTGGAATCAGATGATTCCCATTTGTTTAAGTTTTATCCATGATGACTTTGGGGAAGCTTGAAAAAGATCCTTAAAGACTTGAGAGCAAGAGCCTAATAAAAAGGATTCAATATTTATGAGTTGGTTTGCTTCAAAACACAATTTCTAAAACTGTAAGACTGGCAATATTGTCATCACACTAACCAGGCACAGTGCATTCTCCAACGGCATACAAGTATTACTGTAACTAGGAATACAGCAACCGAAGTGCTTTTCCAGAAACCTCTGTCCACGAAACTAAAAAAAAAAATCCAAAACAGGAATTTTTAGAAGTTAGAGAAACTTCCATTCAGGCAAAGCTTTCACCAGTATGAAAAATTCTATTAGCTATAACTAGATTTGAAAAGCAGGTGGTGATCTGAAAGGTGTCACATCCCTACAAGTTTTGTAAAACTAAGTAATAACAAGAGAAAAATCAAATAGTAACGCTACTGAAGAGGCAACAGCACAAACCCAAACCTTGAACAATTCCTAAAAGCACCCAAAGTTGAGCTAAATCCATAAAAATAATGGAGATTTATTAGCGCTACTTTAGCACAGTTCACACAGAGGCCGAAACAAGAATCACACATTCATGTGCTAGGTGCTGCACAGAGACAAACTTTGCTCCACACAGTTTCAAAATCTATATGTATATACACTTACAACAAAAAATGGGAAGAAAAAAATCGTTTTTCTTAAAGTCAGCCTTGGAAATACGATACCCTCAGAGTGGCCCTTTCCAGGGAACCATACAGCCTTCCACCAGGCCTCGACAGCATCAGGAAACACACCATACGACACAGACCTTGCTGGGGGCGGGAAGGGGAGGGACCCCAAAATCCCACTTGTCTACCTATACTTTCAATTGAAAGAGCAAAACCAGCCTTCTCCTACACTACGCTCAGCCGCGCTGCCGCCCAACGTTCTCTGCCAGCACGTGGAGAGCACGAGCCCGCGGTTAATAGTCAGGCTGCTGGCACAAAGATATGATTATCTCCGAATGCAGCCTTCCACAAACACACCAGTTATTTCGGAGTCTATTATACACTCCGCAACAGGGTGTTATTTCTATATTTGACTCTTGTAGCTTTTCCTGTTGACTGCGCTTGGGGGGGTTCTCTCACTCTTTTGTTTTTGGACCCTCGAAAATACCCTTTAAATTACACAGTGGAAATACACCAGCAGTAGCTCCAAGCAAAGACATCATGCTGTCCTCGGACTCATTAACATAATCTTTACAGATAAAAACGCAAAGTGGGTCATATAACTTGAGCCCCAGAGATAGCAATCAATGAGAAAGGCTATTTATACAGGATGGACCAGGGGGATCTTTTAGAGTCAGGAAGTATCTTTTTCCAGAATTACAGGAATTAATTGCCATATTGCAGGACTAGTATGGCCGCGGGAAAGCGTTTCTTGATTCTTAAACAGCAGATAAAGCATACGTTTTCCTATTTAAACTAATATTAATCCTCCGTGCCGCACAGTGCCAATGTTAGGGTTTCTCCTCAGCATTAAAGTTTAATTATTTCAGCAAATAATTATATAAGTGGAAGCGAGTTCTTTTGCCTTTGTTCACGAGGCAGGAAAATCCAATTCCACAGGAGGAAAGTAGCTCCCTTCAGGCACCATCTTCACGCACACGCATGGCGGAGAAGCAAGCAATGATCCTTCCCACCTCCCGTTCCCCCACCTCCAATTTTAGCTGACTCTCCCCACTTGCCAGAGACCTTACTGCAAGGGCTGGGACCCTGTGCCCGTGCTGCGAGTCTCCGCTTTGTCCGAAATTCAGGTAGGAGACAAAGCAGGCAGCAGGGTCACGCGGCTTTTGGTCAACCGCTCCAGTGCTACTACTGTAGGTGATCACTTGTTTTGTATGGGCCAGCAGTCAACCTTGCACAGCGCTTTTTCCAAGATGATATAAATGGGATTTAAAGAGCACAACTACCCTATAGTAGCAGAAGGTATTTGTTATTATTTTAACATGTGAACAAACTGAAACAGGGTTGCTGATGGACATTGCCAAGGGCATAAAAACTTCAGGGCAGCACCAGAAGCTGGATTAAGCTCTATTCCTAAACATGCATTTTTTCGTGCATCACTTCCCCCCCATCACACAAAGGCTGAGAGTAGTGTTCCAAATATTTGCCTATTTTTCCCGATATTAAATCATCTTCAAAACCAGTTTATGCATATTAAAAAAGGGCGTTTGCAAATGGCTCACAGAAGCTAGAAATTTCATCACAATTTATTAGAAAAAAGTATTTTAATTTTGTTCTGCTTGACAGGATACTTGAAGCTTCACCACGCTTGAAATGGAGTTCTGGATATTTCACAGGGCGGATACCCACCAATGCTACACGAAAGCAGCTACCGAAAAGAGGCCATTTTAAACCGAGCTCCCAGGGAGACATCTGCTGGTGATGCCTTGGTTTTTATTTGCCAAAACCCATACAAAAGAGCACAGACACCTGGGGAATCACCGGGTAAGGCCGTGTTTCACCTGGACTGTCTATTCACTTTAACTGAATAAGGTGAATTAAGACACGCAGCACCAGGACGCTGAAGGCTATAAACAGACAGATGCTTCCTACCTGCGAAGGACGGTCAGGGGCCTCGAGCCCTGCACACCGCGGTTCGGGTTTTCGCACCATCTGTTGTCATGACATCACGCGACAAGGCATTTTTTCCAGCCTGCCCTCCCCAAATGGCGCTCCCAGCACAAATCCCACAGCCTGCTGGAGCAATTAGCACTAGATGCAGCTCACCTAGCTGCAGACTGCTCTGTAACACATTGTCAACTAAAGGAAATTGCATTTTATATTGCTACAGCATATTGCTTCCTGAAGGGTTGTTTGTTTTCTATATGTGCGGCTCATCACATTGTAAAGCGTTGACATCTAGTATACAAAGCTGTATTAGGAAGGAAAGGGCTTTTTGACATTTCTAGGACAAAGCATTGCTACAAAAAGGCATTAAGTATCTTATTGTCTAGAGTTACCCTGAGCTTTGCTTTTTCTTTCTTCTCCTTAAGTCTCATCAGAAGAGATTATGGGAGGAGGGAGCACTGCAGGAGGTCCCTGCTCCATCCACAAAGCCTGCTTGCTTCTAGGGACAGAGTCCAACCCTATGGCGTTATGCGCATTACACATCACAGTGATTCCCACCCAGAAAGCTTAGCCTAATGCATAATTAATATACTTTAATTAGATAACCATTTAAAATACTGTAAAATGCTCAGTGGGGCAATAACCATGAAATGAGACTGTCTAAAACTGCAGGTGGTTGAGATAAAAGAAGTGTAAAAGGAAGAACAGGGAGTAATGGACAGAGCCCACACCCTTCATGCATCATGAGGAAGATTATCAACTACTACAACAGGTATGGCCAGCATGATGACTGGGAATTTCTATTGTAAGGAAATGCTACATCTTTGTAAAGACACACATTATTACAGCTTGTGAAGGCACATGTGCAAACATCAACGCATACAGACAAGTTTCATTTATGTAGAAATAATTCAAAGTTGAACTTTATGGCCAAGGCTATGCACTGGATCTACAAATGAGTACCTAACGGAGGTTTTTGACACTTCTGATAGGAAACATGGCTGTGAATGACACCAGGAGCTCCTGACGCCCCGACAAGGATTGCTACCAGGTTTAAGAGTTGGCCGAGCGCTCTCCACAGCACCACACCAAAGCAGTCAGCAAGGGAAAGGACGGAGAACCTGCCTCAAGGCTGACCCTGCTCTCTGGGATATTTAGCAGTAGCAGTAAATAGCAGTAACCAGCTGCATCAGCACCATCATGATGCACTAAGAAAAAGCATAAGTTTCTGCTAACTCTAAGCTGGTAAAGCAAGCACTCAGAGGAGGATTCTCCCCACCCACCCTCCGCAATTTGCCTCTATACGAGCAAGCAGAGCCTAGCTTTGATGAGCTGTGCACACGGGCCCTTACAAAACCTACTGGCACTGGTGTGATGGTTCTACAAAGTTTGCAGACTGCACCAGCATTCATAATGTCTACATAAGTATAGTCAACAACTACAAGGGGAGATGCTGCTTAGATCAGCATCCTACTAGAGCCAGTGAGAAATGTCTATTCACCCCTACCCGCACCACACCCATTTTTGGTAGATATTGAAAGAGAGCAACAATGGGTTGCTGTTAATCAAGCCACATTTGTTTGTTCTCATTTTTAAACACATGGTATAAAAAAACAAAATAAAATACCCCCCCACACACAACTAAATAATTAGCATTTTACATTTCCCAGGAGCATTGTAGAGAAAACAGTGAAACTGCACTCAGTGGATCAGTGACTTCAATGGCAACCTTGAATTCTTTTTATTTATTTTAACAAAAGCAAAAACCATTCAATTTCATTGAGACTATTAAAACTTTTTGGACTCTACGGTCTGGTTTGAAAGAAAAAAATTTAGAGTAATAAGGGATGTTTTACTGAACGTACATTTTACACTAGAAGCAACTTTTAGAAGTTATTATGGGTTTTCAATAACTGTCATGTCTAATAACAACTCTGCACAGATTTCTTTCCCTATGATCTGGATCAGATTTATTTCCGTTGTTTCACAGATGGTGAAAGTGAGGCAAAAAGACATGAAAGGGTTGACTCCAGGTCATTCAGAAAAGTCAAAATCAGAGTAAATGACAGAAGATGCACCTGAGTATATGTTTTCATTTATTTAATTTGCATGAATTCTACACAAACACTAAGTCAAATTCTGCTTTCAGCTAGTCATCTAGCTCTACACATTGGGGGTGGAGGTGAATGCAAGGGAGTGCAGAACTTGGCCTGATTATTTTTTAGATCCTAATATACCAGATTTCCTTCTCTGTGATTTTGAATTAGCATGGAGAGGTTTTAGTAGTGGCATATTTGATACACACTTCAATACAGTGTATGGTTTCCATTTGGTTTGGCAATGAAGCAGAGAATCAATTTCATATTTAATATGGTTTCCAATCTAAGCATACTCTGAATGGCTGATCTACAAGTGGAAAGCTCCAAATCCAGATATCAGTTTGTTGGGCCTTCTTCACCCACACTTCAAAGATGCATTTTATAACCGTTGCATCAAGGAAAAAAGTCATGGGGAAAAAAGCTCCAAAGCCAAAAATATGTCACAGCTTATTAAATATTAACAGTCAGCATGGTTTGTTCTTCCAAAGCTTGTTTCTTTTCAACTCCTTTAAAACAAAATACATTTAAGCTCCTTTTTTTCCCCACATTCCTCCCCCATAAACAAATATTATCTTTAGGTACAGCAAATAAATCAGTCATGAAAAGGCAGGTGGGGGTGTCACCAGGGGGAAGGAAATACAAAGCAGGAGTCAAGACAAAGTTGAAATTTTCCTTCCCTTTGCTATTCATGACTTTAGACTTCTAAATTAAAGTATCTGTCCCAAAGAGCTTACACTATAAATAATGCAGACAAAGCATAGTTGAAAAGAAAAAAACTTTTTTTCAGGCTTTACATATAGGGAAAGGAAGCACAAAGATCCTTCTTCCTTTCTTTTTCTAAAAGAAAGAACAGTTAGGGAACTGCAAGTACCTGTGTCCTAATCAGGCTGTTTAATGTAAACCTTCTCAACTCGTTCCTATTTGGCCTCCATCTATGACACTATGTGCTTTCTCCCCCTAACTCAGCACCCTTATTCGGTCATCCTCAAGTCTCTGTGCCAAGGTAAAACCTAAGCCTCTGGCCCAACCATCCCAAATCTTCTGCCATGATTGAAGGCTAGTCCCATACTGGACACTAATAATTGACTTCGATATTACAACTACTTCCATCAGTCCCTCTGCGATGTCTCTCCTAGTACTTGGTTGTAGCATTGAGACCATCTTACCAGCAGGCAACTCAAAGAAAAGGAACTAAGGTGGGACTAAGGATGGATTAATTTTGGCTTTAGTCACTTCATTTAAATGAAAGTTCAGAACTTGATGAAAGGTGGTGGAGCCTATCAGTATTTAAAAGCATGCAAAAGATCTAGTGCAAGGACAGAGTCTGTATCAAGTAAAACCAAACATGAATTTGCTTCAGGACTCAGACTCACTATCAAATTATTGCAGCTTAACAAGTTATAAGACACCAGCTGAGCCACAGTAACAAACCTTGTGCTGCTCTTAAGCCACAGCAAATGCAAAGTAATGCAATTTAACTTAGCCCTAAAGAAGGATGGTTAAGCCAGGTAGAATTATTCACATTTACCACAGACAAAGAATGCATACACCAAATACTATGCAATTAAATGTCTTACTTTCTGGATATATAACTACTGCTGACTTCACAAAACAATTACTGACCTAAATGGAATTAGAGACATTAAAATCCAAAGAAGCTCCTATGCAAAAGCTGGGAACTGTGATTGCAGAACCTCCCTTAGCCACTTACACCACTGATGAAAAGGATTTTGCTTATCACTCATCCTTCCTTAGCAGTAATACCTTCTTTTTATAGGCTATTGCACCAAATTACAGTAGCTGATATAGAACAGGTTCAGAAAAGGTATTTAATACTGGTGGATTAAGTTATATCATCCTTAGTCAGAAAAATCATTAAAATCTTTAGGTGAGGTAACATCAACAGCAATTGTTTGCATTTAAAAACACCCCAGTTCTGAACAGCCATAAAGAACGCAAACAAAATGCAGATGCAAAGAAAAGCTCCATCCTAGTCTCACAGGTTAACTAAACACATTTCCATCTATAGAGATTTCGGGTTCACATAGGCACACTTGCATCTGTGCAAGACTTGAAAGGAATCAACAAGTCAAAAATTAAAATAAAACACCGCTTCATCAAATACAAGGAACCATTTTCTAAACAGCATGAGATATCTCCTGTCCCTAAGGCAAGTCTGGCTTGCACAGCCATTTTGTACATCTGTGACCCCGAAAGATCCTCACATTGATAATTTAAACAGACAAATAACAGCAAATTTTTCCCCCGCTGCATTGCTTTGTCTACCCTATAGAGAGCTAGTTCCCTTCATAGATGACATTTATGCTTTATTCTTAAACTGCAAGCTGTAACATATTGTCCATATTAAGGCTCAATCATCCCCTAGGAACAAGCTTTCCCCTTTCCAGCAGGCCATTCACTCTGTAAGCGGGATTTAGCAAGAGTACAGCAGACTCCATTACATCACTGTCTCTGCTTCACTAAATACTATGTCAAATAGTAAAATCACAAATATACATGTTGATAAGAAATGGCTCCTACATTTATTTCAGTTGTAGGATGCACAAACCACCCTAAAGTTGATAGTCATAAACTTTAAAAGTCACAGGGAATTTTACTACTTAGCCCGAAACCCAGAGATTACCCAACACAATGAAATCCTTCTTCAGAAGTGCTAACTTGTTCCAGCATCACCTACGCAGACCCCACACCCTGACAACTTTTCCTGCCAACTCTGAGGAGCCAGGAAATTAAGCTTATGAGGTCATTCCCTCCATTTGTCCATTAGGCATTATCCTTCCATACAAACAAAACTTAAATCTGTTGGCTAATTGGGGCTTTTGGGGAAAAGGGAAAAACAGTGACTGGATAAAGACGAGACACCCAACTGAGTGACTTCTAGTGGCAGCATAGCACTTATATTTGGTCTTGCTGTGGTCAAACATGCATGTAACTGGGTAACGAGCACAGCGCTTAATCTGATACGTGCTGTACCTTGCCCACATGAAAGTTTTGGAAGATGGAACAGGTACTGAAGAGTACCAAGAAGGAGAGGCAAATGGAGTTACTGGCTGGAGATTAAGTTTCTAGAACACGGGGAAATTGAGATGGAGATGGGGAAGGGAAGACTCAAATCACTGCAAAAAGAAAAAAAAAAAGAAGACTTCTATAGTTGTGCCCTTTGAGAGACATCTATGGTATCCGTGCATATGCAGCTCCTCATTTGCCAGATCAATTCACACTGGGCTCAGGAAGGAAGAGACAGGCATCACTTTCAGTCCAACAATTCAACTAAATACTTCCTAATGAGTGAAGTCGTGACTCCTTATCCTCTATTACTGTAAAGTCACTTCATAGGGTTTGATGTTAAAAGTAAAGAATGACTAAAGAAATGTAATACCCAGGAGAGAATTAAAATGTCTAGTCATCCCACTAATAATGCCTGTTTGGTGGATATTTTCTATGTTCCTCGACACACAGGTCCAAATCCTAGAATAACTATCTAGGACAAATATCAATTATGACCAATTTAGACCTTCCTGTTCAAATAAATTGTTGCACGTAGCTTAATGCATGAAGATCCTCTGGACAGGGCTCCAAAACTTTAGGCCCATTTGCTCTGTAGGAAATGCAACATGGTGAGACATCTTTGTATTAGTTTAGACCTTCCTTAGGACTTCAGCCAACAACTCTTCTATCCGAATCTCCACTGAGCAGTGTGCTAAACCCCTCTGCACACAAGGCTTCTGCCCTCTACCCTAGAGATGGCAATGCAGCATGTACAACAAATCTAATCTTGAAATTCTTTATTCACCCCTTGAAAAAGCTTCCTGAGTTTCAGTGAGAATGCTTTATTTTTTAGACAGATCATGGACTCTGAATTAAAACATTTTTATAAAGCATCTGACTATCCTTAAGGACAAAAGTCTCTCCCTCACTTTATTTTTGTTTATAAAAGTCAAAACACTACAAACATTTTCTTAGAAATGCAGCCTTTATTCAGAATCCTGAAGTCCTCCAAAATGAAATCTTACACTTGTGCTCAGCACAGAACCAGCTCAGAAAAAAATTCATGCAAAGCCTCCCTCATACATAGTTGCTAGAATAAAGAGAGAATAATTCGTGCTCCATTCATCTCATCATTGGTATGTTTGTTGAAAAGTTTTAAATAAAAACTTAATTCTTCAAGCTGTGTTCTAGCACTGCAAATTCTTTGTGCTTTTCAATTATCTTTTCATGCAGCTAAAATTCCCTTTGAGGGGAGCCTGCTTACCATTTCAAAAACTGAAAGGGGGAGAAAAAAATCAAGATGAAGTGGATTTATAATACTGTAATATCTTAACTGTAAGAAATAAAATAGTCCACATGAGCAACAACCTGCAAAACCAAGTAGTACAACATTTGAGCATTAATTCTAGTTAATTAGGATTTTTACTATAAATGAATAGATTACATTGCTTTAATCCTAAACAGAGATTTCTTGAGCAAAATTTTTCAGCAAATTAAAATAAATAAGCAAGGCTCAATTCTGAAATAATTACAGCTTGGAAATTCCATAATAGGGAAAGATTTCTAAAACTTAATGGATACCAATGTTGAGATAACGGTCTTCAACTACTTGGACTTTTTCAGTGTAGTAGCACCGACAAAATCTTTTCCAGAACCCAGGTTCTGGAATCCCATGGTTATAGGGGATGACTGGGAAGGAGAGATTTGTTTTTCAAGTTTGCTATAATTTTCCTAAGGTAAAATATTTGCAGCAATTAGGCCATGGACAGGACAGAGGAGAGCGGAGGGAAGAAAAGCTCTTTCAAGCACCTACTAGGCTCAGACAAAAGAGCCCATTTGCTCAGATTTGTATTATTTTCCATGGCCCCATTTTTACTGGCTCTCTATTTTTTAGACAGTTTTGTTGTCATCTCCCCCTCACTTTGCATTCTTATCCAGGAGAAAATACATGACTCTTACCAGAGAAGGCTGCAAGAAAATATTGTCTCCATTTTGCAAAAAAGTCAAACTGATGTTTTCTCTTCAGAAGGATGAGCTCATAACGAACTTACTGCAGATCCTCCCTCAATTCCACTACACTCTACAGTATACTCAGGTACTGTTACAGACAGCATGGTGAAAAAGCCTAGGCTCAAGGGTATTAAAGGCATTTTGTATTTCATGAGTCATAAGGCCTCCAGACCCACCTAGGATTTACTTCCCAGTGATGGAAAAGAACAAAATAAAGCGAATGAGAGATGGCAAAGAATTAATATTTAACTTTAGACACGTTTTATTCCAGATAAGAGCATGCCTGAAGTCAGAGGAATGTACATTACAGGTAGGTACTAAGACCAAAATGGCTCAGCTCTTCTTTCTAGTATTAATATTTGAAAGTTCATAGGAAAGACCTTTTGGAATAGGACTGCTCCCTTTACATACATCAATAAGGAATACATGAGACGGAGGATTACACAAGTAAGTTGCCAAGGCTTATGGGTTTAAAATGAAATGTTTTACATAATTAAAATCTAATGGAAAAAGGAATGGTCCTTGTATACTATTCCTTTCACAATAACCTCACTTGGATGTGTGAAACACTACATTCAGGATATTTGCTGTTTTGTATTTATTACTTGGCTTCATTTGGAGTCTTGGTGTTGCTGTAGTACAAGATCTTCTTCTACTAGTTCAGAGACAGAGAAACCAGTCTTCCAATCTCCAAATTATCACTTAGTTACAGAATTTATCTGACAGTTCCATTTCTGAACCTGTGACTTCTGGGCTTACCACATCAGCTCCCAGTCCCCGTCATACCTTTGTTCCACAAATACCTCTGTCCCAAAGCACAAGAAACTTCTACTGGACGTAAGAAACTGTGCTTGAGCACAGAGCCTCGCTATTTCTATTTATTCATTCACTGAGCAAAAGAAGCTTGAGAGGCAAGTAAAATAATACTGTTATTGTAATGCTGCCTGGGAGGAACAGTGAGGGTTCTAGACTGGTATGCTTTTATTTTACATTTTCACAAATCAGAAATGGAAACTGTGACCACATCAGTGTTATGCTACACAACTAAGTGTTAATGATCATTTTTGCCTGGCAGGATTACTATTGGTTGGCACATTAATGCTCCCAAACTCCGTGACTCAAGCACCATCAGGAATGAAAGTGGTAATAGCGTGGAGGAGGTGTGAAAGTGGAGGCAGGGACAAGCACAAAATTAGCAAGTTTATATTATTAGCAGCTGTTTCCAGGCATTGCTTAGACTATCTGAAGAATCAGAATTAAGAACATTTTAAAGAATTCTCATGAACAATTGACTATAGTCTATAAAGACATGAACCAAAGGAAAATAGAAAAGTATAAGTAGTAGCAGATTTGAAAGTGTTAGCAGATCAGGATGCAGAAGAAAAAGCCACACAGATCCATCTCTAACCCATTCAGTAATTTTTACTATGCCATATATGCTGCTGATACCACCTTCCAACTGTTTAACTACAAACAGGGAACGCTCACAGAGCGCTGCCTTCTGCAGCTATTACTGAAAACTGAACACTAAGGGCAAGATAGTGGTTAACAGCACGCTGTTTCCAGAAGCGACCAAAACTCAGAAGCAAAAGGAATACAATTTGTGGAAAAATATCTTTTCATTCAAGATATTCAAATCCCCCAAACCAAATCAAAGTGTAGATAAACCTTCAGTGGTTCTGGAAAGCCTAAGTACCAGCTGTACTTTGAATGGCCTGATGGATTTTTGTTGCTTTTGCAAGCATAAGCAAAATGCTGCGTACTGTAGGTACCACAGAAGTGATAAGTTCCTATTTACATATAATTATTCTTCATATGTGGCCAACTGCTTTACTAGCTACCAGAGTGTCTTCACAGAATTTTTATGGAGGTCCTGGGACACAGGCCAGCATCAGACTGGTTCACACAGGGCCCACAAGCTGATCACACTGGTCACCTGAGCCACCTCGCTCAACTGTTACAGAGCAATCACATTATTTCAAAGAAGCAATTATTGTTATTTTGCCCAGACAAACTGTGAGTAGAACAGACTCATAAAATAGGTAGCTATTTGCATTGCTGTAGCAGCCTGACGTATTCAGTGATCAGCATCCTAGTTCACTGGATATGGCGCACACACAGCAAAGATGGTGTCTGGGCTAGAGAGCCTGACAATTCTCCAAAAACCTAAAAGCACCACCTTCAAGAGCAGCATGCATTTCCAAGCAGAACAGAAAGGACTACCTATTACTTGTAAGAGGATTAGTGCTTCTGTATGGACGGACAACAGATCGGTCGAGTGAAGAGCGAGGGGCGGCAGAAGGACGAAGCTTGGCACAGTAAGAAGTGGTCACAGCCCACCGATGGCCCAGTCATTGCCAAATACTGATTCTATGATTAGGAGCCACAACCCAGCCAGCAAAGAAAGCTTTGAAACCGTTAGCCTGCATATTAACCAGCACCTGGGGGCTTTTCAATCCTGCTAAGCTAACTCAATTGAGCTAAAAAGATGAAACCACATTCATGCTGCCCCTCAGGTTAGGGTCTCCTCTTGGTATTATTTAGTTTGAAGGAAAGGGTCTGTTAAGGGATGAGGGGTTCTTTGCCTCCTGGCACTATGGAGGGAGAAATCCTTAATTTTCTCAATGAAGTAAGGCATATCCTACACTTGAACTTCTCCATGTATCCTGTTCTTGTTTAGGCTCTTGCACTTAACATGAATGGCTCCTAGAGATCACATCATCAAAATATCTTCAAGACTACTGGAAGGTCAAATGCACACCTTGCTAGAATGAAAAAACAGATTAAACGCACCATAAACTAAAGAAAGGGGATAAAATGGAGGAATTTAAACTTTCTGAATGAAAATTCTGGACTAAACACAATGGCAATGAAGCAGCCTCAAGCCTGTCCAAGTCTCACCCCTGCAAGCACACCACCACACTGGCAAATCATCTGCTTCTCTTCAGCAGCCATCTGTGATTGCCTTTATTTAAAAGAGTATTAGCAAACAGAGGAGCTGATACATGTGAAGCATAGAATATGACAGACAACTATATTTAGATTTATTTTCAGCTTCACTCCAGAGTTCACCAGTAAAAACATCTGAACTTACTTCTTTCAAACACACAAATTTCAACTCCCCTTTCACATAGTGGCATTAGCAAGAAGTCAATGCCCCCCAAGTAATTAGCCTGCTTTTGAACTGCTTTTGCCTTGCCTTCTTTCCCAAGCCAAGCTTCATGGGTCTTGTATTGCACTCTCTGCTTTACGAGTTGGAGACCGAGTTGACGAAGCGTTCGCTGAAAGACAGAGCCCATGAAGGGAGATACAGATCTGCCAGGGAACTTCCATTCCCTCTCTTTGTTCCATAGCTTCCCACCCACCCCCTCTTTTTTAACATTAAAAAACAGGAATCTATTAATACCTGCTAGCATCTGGAAAACCCCTCCATCTGCACAAAGCAGCACTGACAACTACTGCCTGGAAAGTGGGTGGGTTTGTTTTTCTTTTGTCACCTAGATAACATTCAAACCAGGCTTATTTCCCTTCTTCATGCAAACATCATGAGGGAAAGAGGGTCAAAAGCTTTACTTTTCACTGAGCTAGAAAAAGCATTCAGATTTCATAAGTTTTAAGAAATGTTTAATTTTCCTACATGGGGAACTGGAACACAGAGCAGATCCTGCAAAAAGCTTATTAAGAATAAAAGTTCAGAAGACTTAAAAAAGGTATTTTGAAATAAAGCATTTAAAGATTAAGATGGACAAAATATAGCTTTACCCACTAATTTGTAGCAGGCTCCTCCTCAGATAAACAGATCAATACATCCATATGTAAATACCAAGTTTTAGGATTTTTTTAATATTAAAATCAAAAAATAACATCCATCTTAATTCTTTACTGAAATATGCTCATGTGGTAAAACCAGAATAATCTCATCAATTCTAGTAAATGGTAAAATTGGCAGAGGATGTATATTAAATGACACAGGCTGCCATTTTTAGAGGTGCCTCTGTTCTGGCTTGCAGAAGTGTTATGCTGACATTAGGTTGTGTTGTTAGATGAGGTCACATTTTCTTCTTATGCCTTTGGCACTGTTATTGCTCTTGCTAAACTGAAGCGCTTCAGTAAGAGGTGAACGCTATCTGAAATCACACCGATGATCTTTGTCATTAGCTCCCTAACACATACAGCTATAGAAGTACTCAGTCAAAAAACATCTGATGAATTTGGAAAACTTAGATAACTACTGTTTTCTACTGAGGAAAAAACAGAATAATTTAGGTTGGAAGGGACCTCTGGAGGTCAAGCAGTCCAGGCTCCTGCTCAAAGCAGGGCTGACATCAAAGTTGAATTATGTTGGTCAGGGCCTTCCTTGTCCAGCCAAGTTTTAAAAATCTCCATGGATGGAAATTCTCTGGGCAACCTGTTCCAGTTTAACCACCCTCATAATGAAAAATTATCAGCTCAGAGAAAAAATAAGCATAGGGCTGTGCACTCAGTCACTGTTGTACATTAACTACTTGACATTGTATAAAACCAAATGACAATCTCTTGCTAGAAAAGGTCTTATTTCCAGTTCGGTGTTTTCTGGACTTAGTGGTCTACACATAATAGGTAGAGAAAAATGTCAAGATTCTAGTCCATAATTAACAGAGATGAGATGCTGGTCAGACAGTGCCCTGCAATTAGCATTTGTACTGTGTGTTTTCAGAAATCACTATTTTCCATGCTCTAAAGGAGAGGCGACAACTTACCTTTTAAAATCGCAGGTGGGATCACTGGTGGCCCAGGGTGAAGGGCACTATCAAATATTGCTCAGGTCAATTCTCACCTCAAACTGGTAATATATAGTGTTTCATGGGGAATGTGAAATGTGTTGGTTTAGATGACTCTGATCCAGTTTTCCAGAATGGGAGCTAGAAGGGTTTTCTTCACACGGACACTGGAGGCCCAGAGGAGAATTTCCCCCGCTGCACCTGCCTGGGGATTACCTTGTCTGTGGCACATGCAAATGACATTGCTCCTTCTGGTTGTCACACAATCACCTTTCCCCATATAGTTTCATATAAAAGACTAAATTTTTAATCTTATTTTTACTACTGGCCAAGAGAAAAAAATTAAGGCTCCATGTTTACCTTGAAGCACTCTGCGGTATCTACTACAGTCCACCTACGTCAAAGTTTTCCTGTGTCCCAGCAACCTACTGGATCTCTCTCACTCTCGGGCAACAGAAGAGTACATAGAGCTGCTTATACTACACCACTACACAGAGGAAATACCTTGGACAAAAATAGGGACAAAACTGCTCCATAATAACACATGGACCCTAGGGAGTAACATGGAGGGGAACGATAAGCAAGGAGCACACTGTATAGGCATACACAAGAACCGATCCAGACTTGGATTCCTGGAAGATTCCTACTATAATGAGACAAGAAACACTCAACACATCACAAAAAAAAAAAAAAAGATCTGAAGAAAGAGACCACTATGGAGCTTCTTAAGAAGAGGCTAGCGAGCAAGTCTCAGTGAGCTGGTACATAAACATTTCGCCTGTGGAAGCTTGGGATCAGACCTTATTTAAGTCTCAGGTGAAAAGGAGCATGATTGTCTCTCCACATCATAAAAGCTCCGTGTGATTAGAAGTCCCTGCAGATTCAGCTCCTGCCCAGCACAGAACTCAAACAGCAGGGGTATAAACCTGGCCTGAAATGCACTGGCAGAGCTACAGAGGGAGAGAAGCTCACCCAGCCCCTGCCTATCCAGGGCTGGCTCCAGGGCTGCCTCTGCTCTCTCATGTTCACAAGGAAAAATTATTAGGGGTGGAGAGTAATCACGAACAAAGTTAGACACATTCTTCATAAACCAGACCTAACCAGAAATGTCAGGTTTCATTATGAGCCAGAGCTCTACTGGATAGCAGTCACATTACTCAGGTCAGATGTATATGGAAGATGTACATCATTTCTTAAAAATGATGTACACATCTTTCCCTCTTCCCACACCATGCCCGAAGGGAAGGTTCTCATTAAGTGTAGGCAGTGGCAGAAACTCTACAAAAACCGTTGCCCATTGCACAAAGGAAACATTGGAAGAAGAGTGCCAATACTGTTTCATACATAAAAGCATTTTCCCCCTTTCCCTCTGAAAGGCTCAGAGCAATCATGCTTAAAACACCCATACAAAGCTATTACAACAAGTAGTCAATCAGCAGTTTACAAAGGGCCCCATTTTTTTCCTACTGAAATCATTAGGAAAAGATCCATTAACTTCAGAGGGAGAAGATTCAGATTCAAGAAAAACAGTGCGAATTTCTTTCCTACCTCTGCTTGCAAGCCTCCACTCTATCAAATCACTATTCATCCTGGCCTCCAAACAAGTTCAGGTTTGTTTCATATTCACTAGATGCTAGGCGTTAGCACCCGCATCTATACTAGAAGCTTCGTGTCAAGCATCTAAAGTGTATTCATGGTGGCCTGACAAGCTCAGAAGGAAGATGGGCCAGTCAGGCCTGTTACAGAAAAAGGAAAAGGTTTGGAAGTGTTGGTGTTACAGGTTTTGCCATTGTTAAGGCAGGCACTTAAGGTGATGGTGCACAGTGAATGAAGATATTTCTCTCATCTATAGTGCATTGTTTGCTCTCAAATGCACCTGGCTTGACTTTGAAGCCCAACTGCAAAGAAGAAGTCATTAGCAGTTCTTCTCATAAAGCCTTTGGCTTCAGTGAGCTCCCTGCAGGCTACACGCACAGTACAAACCAAGCGAGGATTATTCAGGGCTGTCTATAGTTTGGGGCTTCAGGGGAATAAACAAGATTCAAACTGCTTCACACAATGCAACAAAAGGATCCCTTTGACAAAGCAGCAGGGCAGAATTAATTCCTTCAGCAAGCAAAAGAAACTCAGTCATTATACAGTATTTGCTGTCTTAATACTACAAAAATAGGACACTTTTACTTATTGTAGTGTAGGTTTTGCTCTATTTCACATCACGATGTTTGAGTATCAGACAAAATACTTCAGCCAAACATAACGAAAGAAGAGAGCAATGTAATGTCAGACCAGGGCCAAATACAGACAATGCGCTACTATACTTCACATTGCAGTAACAAATCGGCACTTGTCCGCTGCCTGTGTTTGGAAAAAAGGTCTTATTTATGCCCCTGACTTACATGGCTGCAACTGTAGTTCTTTGTTCTACAACTTTAAAGTTGTAGTTAAAACTGGATATATCATCTGTAGTAGTAGTATCTATCTTTCTCTCAGAAATGGACTTAATGGTCTAATCAATCTTGTCTAGCCTAAGATCAATGACTTTAATATGTAGAATGACTAGATATCAGACAACATTCAAGCCTGCAAGCATTTGCTCTTAGGAAATTAGAAATCAGCCATGTGCTCTTTAGTCTAGACACCAGAATAAACTGGAATACGATTTCATGGTTATGGAAATCGCAGCTATTGCGATTACACTGCATATATGCTATTCTGCAAGGACAGGAATGCTCTTCACTAGCAGAGCCAGGCAGCCTGCAGGAAAAGCATGCCATTTCATGTGCTCTTATCACCCCTAAAAGCCTATCCTGCAGTTCACCAGTTACCTCTGGGTAGATTCTGTCCTCATCAGGAGCTGCTAATTACACCAGTTAAACTCAGTTCACTTGTTACAAGCTCAACCTGAAAACAAACCTCAAATAAACAAGCAGCAGCACTAGTTGTCAAAGAGCACAATGAAAGCTGCAAGAAAGTTTCCTCTCCCAAGCCATCTTCAACCATTGCTGAGGCTGCTGATTAAGGACAGCAATTTAAGTCCAACTGGGACAGTGATTCCATACAAAAACCAGCCCAAAGCATCAGCTTATGAGAAGTACAGGGGACTGCTTTCAAGAACCCAATACCCAGGCTTGGTCCCAGAGCCAAGATGCCAATAGAGGAAGGGGAGTGTCCACACCTTTTTTTGTGGAGACCAAACTGTTTGTGAGCTTCTGACAAAGTTTCATGCATCAAGAACATTTTTGTAGTACTTTCCATAGCACCAGAAAGCATGTGATACTTCAAAGAGCAAAAGTGAAGGTACTCTACTATGCTGCCCCAACAAGTGCTGAGGCTATCAGAGTGCACAAAATACATCAACATAAGCCAAATAAGCTTCACAAATCTACAGAGCATATGACTGTAGAATACTTTGTACTCAACAAGAGCTGGCTCTCAACATGCCAGTCTTCATTTAGACCATTTCAGTAACTCAAATTCCAGCCTTTTAGAGAATTTTTGAGAATTAAAAGACTGATTTATAATCACTACACTCAATACAATTCATATGTACATATACACATATATATTTATGAACCATCCTGTCAACAAGCTTGCCCTTGGATGATGCTGTGTATAATAAGTGTCAAAGCTAACAGATCAGAAAAATGAGACTTAGTGCTTTCACATGAAAACGTCATCGGAATTAATACTGCTCTAACCTTGACCCCTAATTTTTTCTGACAACAGATCTACAAAGCAGAGCTAGCTGGGCAAGGGAGTACAGCAGGTACCAGGGAACTGGTACCAGGGTCACCAGTCTAAAGCGATTTGAGAGACCGACTGCTGTAGATTTGAGGCTTTATTTTAATGGTGAAAACCAACCTCAATGACACAAAAAATATTGGAGAAAAGTCCACAGCAGAGAAAGTAGCAACACTACTAACCATTCTTGAAACGTAATTGTCTCCATAGTTCTACTGGACATTACTAGCAGTGTCCATTAGAAGGGTATGGTATCTTTTGTAATTCACTAATTCTTGTTACAGACACTGCCCTATAGATTTACTCTTGCGACTTATTCCAAATCTCATGTGTCCTCTGTGACATCCCTTGAGCTCCCTCAGATCCGCACAGTTCTCTGCCACAGGGGAAGGAGAGAACAGGCCCTGCATAAAGGAGCTCGTCTCCAGACATGCACAATATTAATGCTTTTAATCTACACCAGCATTAATGGGACTGTGTGGGCGTATTCATCTTTCTCCCACTGAGGTTCACACTAAATGGCAGCTTTGCATCATTTAGCTGACCACTCCTTTAGCCTACATTTTATGCACACCTGCTAAAAGTACCATGAAATGCAGTGTTAGCTTTGGTGTAGCCAAGCAGAACCATTCCTTCTCAAGAGTGTTTTTGTGTTCATACAAAGCCATTACAGGTTAAGGAGGTGATGACGCACAGTCACCCTGGTCTACTGCTTCTTTGCAAGGGAATCCTAGTGCCTGAAGAAGGTGCCAGTCTCCAGGCAAAAGAGCTCCACACTAAACCTTTACCTACAAGGAGACCAGATCCACATGGAAGCCTCTTCTCAATATTTGAAGAGATTGGTGGGTCAACAACATGTGAAGCACTTTGGATTCAATCCAGAAGAGACACTTTTACAGCATTACTCTCTTCTTACACAGCATTACTATCTTTTACACTTGCTTTTCTTCTGTCATTTGATATTTGCACAGTTCAGACAACGAGGGACGACCTTGTGGTCTGCCATTTCCTGACAGATTAGACCAGCTGGACTGTGGCCCCAGGCTCTCCGTTCCACCAGCTGACCTTTCCAAATTCCCAGCCACAGGAAGCCAGTCATGCTTCATTAACAACAACAACAGTGTTTAGTTTCTTTAAAAAAAACAGGTAAGTACATTAAGTTCTTTTTCCAAAGTCGGAATTCTGTGTGTTGAAATAATATATCATTCTGAACTCCTCCCTCGACCAGCACAGGGAGAACAAGGGTGGAAAAGGGCTTCACTGAGCAGGTGGCCACACTGTCCAGGGGTGTAATTAACTGATGAGAACGAGGACCAGACCAGATAGGTTTTGGGGTTTGCTCCCAGAGGCAAGAGGCATGTCCTGTCTATTCACAAGTAACATCACACATATATATCAGCTTCCTCCTCTGAAAATGTATGTAATAATTGCCTTAAAACTATGTTGTGGGATCGTTATTTTCCAAAAGGGTCTAAATCTCTACAATGAAGAGCTGCATAAAAATGACAAGTACTGCGACATGTAATATTAGTCCCATAGCGTTCAACTCACCCAGGTGATTTCTACCTTCTATTCCATTACAAGAGCAGCTGTCGATTAACTTGCACATCAAGATGGCAAACATCAATACAAAACCAAGCTCTGCGCAACTCAGATACCGACAGTCTCAAACTTCTTAAATTTAATCTGCTACATCCTCAGTGTAGTAAGTATTTATTTCAACAGGACAACAGGTACCTTGCGGGGACAGAAGAGAGGGAAGAAAAGACACAGCTTTTGTATAGATGGCTAACAAGTCTGAAGGCTCAGATGAAAGGCACAAGCTGCAGATGTACCAAAAATAAATGCAATACATTCTTCCATTCTGTAAATTACTTCTCCACAGCCAAACAGATCCAGAGCTCCTCTGCCTTTCCATTTCATCTAGTTCCCTCCAGCCTCTCCGGCTTCCAGAGATACCCTTTCTGTTACAAAAGCATAGTTAAAAGCACAAAACCACAGAAAAACCAGTGATGTCTCCATTCAGCACACGCTTGAAACTGTACTTCAATGTTAATTCAAAAGGACTTATAACCAATTTAAATTATCTTTCCCAACTGATATAGCAAAAAGAAACAGCTAAGAAACAAAGCCTCAGTGACCAGACACATCATACAAACCAGAAAAGATGATGGAAAATACCTGCCCTTCACCTGTCTCACAACATGTTCTGCTCCCTTATCCATATATACTTTCTTTACCTCCGTCAAACAGATCATTATTTATCATGTTTATACAAGCTTAAACTGAGCTTGATGTCATCATGCTACAGATGCTTACAGGCTATTTTTAAAGTTTCATCTTTACTGCAAGATTGCTTCAATAAAAGTTATCAGTCTCTTTACAACGATAAAAAGAAACTTAACACACAAATACTCAGACGCTAACAACAACAACAACAAAATCCTGTCCATCCTTCTGGCTTATTCGTTAGCACCTACCTTTCCCAGTAGTCATTATCCACAGTGCTTCGGAGATGCTGGAGAAGAGCGCTGCTGTGCTCCGAGCGCAGCCCTACAGTACATGTCTCAGTAACTTAAGCACCAGCAAACTCTCCACCCTCCTAGATGACTTGTGTGTGTGACCTAGCAGACGATTGCCACCTCTCCTCCAAAATAAAAGCCTGCCCAGCGCTCAGCTCAGCACCATTTGTCTTCCTAAGCCTGTTTGCTCACATCCCTCCTTTCGCTTTAAATTTAAAGAATTTTAAAAGCATGAGGCAGTAAGATGCTTATTTAAAAAGTTGTGTAATAGCAAGAGAGCAGAGCTGGTCTTGTCCATTTATATCTTCCACAAATATGAACTACCAGTTAACCCTTCTCATTCAAATATCACTGAGACATTATTGCTTTTCCTACCCACCCTACAGGTGAGAGGGTACTTCCTTCTTTTTTTCTATCACACAAATTCTGAGTCAACGAAATCTGTTTAATTTTCTATTTCAGCTTGAAAGTTGAATATTCATAGTCAATATTCATAGAGTGCAAGCCATGATGGAAAATTAAATCACACAAAGAGGCACAAATCCAGAAAAACAGAGCGCAGCGCCTGTCAGTTCAAAACCTTGTTGTGATATCAGGGAAAGTACCCCCTCCTTCCAGTCTGTAGTTCTGGTGCTTTGATGAGCATCCACAAACAATAGCCCACTCACAACACTTGGCAAATGTGGGTTATTTTTCTCCCTGTAATATCAAAATAGCATTCAGCGGCTAGTCTTTATTATTAGCACAACAAGTGAATCTAGAAAAGTTCTGGTTTTCATCCAATTGCCAAGCTGTCAACCTCATCATAAACATGCAAATTTATGCAAAAAATAGCATGTTTACCTTAAATACAGCAGTAGCTCTATTGAAGAGTAACATTGCTCTTTCTTTGTAGGCTTTTAGTAACTGGAATTATTGCATTTGCTATTTAAGCACTGTCTTAATTAATCTATTTATTTGTTGAAGGCTAACAAAAGCCGGCAACTATTAAAATTGCATCATCCCCTTCCCTTACTCTGTGTAAGCATACATGGGGGAGAGATCTCAGTTCCAGACGTCTGACTCCATCTTCTGCTGCAATTTCCTTGCAGCCCAAGACCAGCATCACCTCTACTATCCCCAAATCTTGCTCTCCTAAACAAAGTCAAAATTCAATCAAGTTCAAGCCCCTCTCTACCCACAGGTACCATACAGGCACACCTCCCTGATATCCCAGTGCAAAAAGGGCTCCCAGAAAGGGTTTGACTTAAATAGAAACAGAGGTTTAACATCAAGAAATACCATATCATGATTTTGCAATGATCAAGAGCATGAAAATACACCAAAAACATTTTGTTTACCAATGGCTTTGGTTTGGGTCATCACTTCCTATCAGTTTGCATCTCGGGAGATAGTTTTCAATTCATTCTTAATCTGTCCTGGAACTTGAGTATAAAATTTTCTGGAGCCCAAGTCTGATCCAAAGACCATTCAAATCCACGGAAAATCTGCATGGCCTGAGCTCAGGCCCTTCCAGACATCAGGCCAAGAAAAACAGAGTAAGCATGAATTTCTCGGAGTAGATTAAAATCTCTGTTTACGTCCAATAGCCTCTCCCCATATCACATCCAATTACAGATCATCACGCAATGCCACACGAAGACAGCCGCTGCCTAGCTGGCAATTATTGGCTCTTTCATGCTGAAAACCTATTTCTCCCAGGGGAATGAGACATCTGCATAATTAGCAGAAGCAGTTACACAAAAAAATAATTAGCTTGCTGAAAGCCTGAAGGGGGGAAAAAAACTATAATTTTTGCTTCAAGAGGCTGACTAATTACATGCAAAATAACAAAACACAGACAGACTATGAATTATTGTGAAACCTAACATGGATTTTAACTCCATATTCTAGCTATAGGGCCTTCTGGTATCCTGGCAACAAGCAGCATGTTTCGGCATAGCAAAACCTCCCTCCGTCTTAATGAAACACCTCCGATTACCATGCAAGCCTCCCCCGCCCCGCAACTCTTGCCTGGTTCTTGTACTAAACAATAAAAACAAGATCAAGATACGCAAAAATAATCACGCATTTCAAGACAAACTCAAAAGGAATGCTAAAGGATCACAGTCTGGAAAAATAAGTAAATATTAAAAAAAGGAATCATTTTTAAAGTCTTACAAAATCCACAGTCTGATTAGAGTTCATTTATTATATTTATACATGGGATCAGAATGTGCCCTATTATTTTAAACATCATTACTGGTAGACTGAATAGATTTTTGTTCATTTATCATCTCCTAGGAAGCATTAGCTGTTTAAGGGAAATCTTTATCGACTTGCAGCATACTTGCTAACCTCCAAATTTCTCTTTATACAAAACTACTGCTGCAGCTGCTTTTTTTTATTTGAATTTTCAATGACCTGCTAGAGAAAAGTTATCCAAAGCAGTAATCTCAGGGCCAAAAGATCAATTTTAGTCATAGTCCTACTTTGACCAATTTTATTTATTTAGACAAATTTTGCTCTTTCAGAACCAGTTGTTGTTTTTCCTGCCTACCCTGTACAGCCATAAGCTGTAATAAGTCAGGCCTGACAACTATTTTCAAATCCTGTTGTAATTAGCACACTCTGGTGCTCCCGGGTGGCCAGGGCTCAGTTACAAGTAGTATTTTTAGCCAACAGCTTGCTCACAGTTACCCATCCCAGAAGCACAGAATCCAAATATTCAGCCACCTTAAAGCTACATTAATAAATAAATAAGTTAGGCTTGATCTTTGCTGGGAAGTCATGATATAACTTCAGCTGATCTTGCCATTTCAAAGCCATGCTTTAACCCCAAGCAACAGAAAGCCCTTACTCTGGGGGAGCTGGTTTCCGGCCAGATCCGTTCTGCAGCCAGGACCCTGCTGACAGCACTAGCGCTTTTCCCACCCAACGCAGGGAGCAGCTCCGGGCAGAAAACCCAGAGCGAGGTGACACCACTTCTTTTGCAGTGCTGTTTTATGCTGACTAGCGCTTCCAAAACTGTGGTCCCCACGAAGATTTGTCAGGCCATCTCCCCAGGTCTCCAAGACACTAATGCAACCTGTGTAGAACTAGGAATAGTACAAGCTAGCTACAGATGGGAGCTAACATGAGCTTGTAAGACATGGTATAACTCTACCATGTTGCCCGATTTACTCTGATCCAGGGCAGGCCTGATAACATGATGTTTAAAGTGCTAGAAGCTAGTCTACATTTACACGTTTGCCACTGGCACAGGCAAAGCCTGGTGAAGTTGCAAACTAAAAGCAGTGGTATTAAGATAAAAAGATAGAGATTCTGATAATCAGTGCTGTACTCAGCCAGATTTAAAGGATTAACAAGACAGACAGCTGTTTCCTGAGAAAGGCTAAGTTTTTGGATGTGCAATATTTACCGTCTTTCCTACTGACTCTGACAGCTGCTGAAAACATCACCTTTGTTCAAAAGCTGCAGGAGGCATAAGGGACATGAGAAGCCCTACAGAAGCTTGGCTTGTCTTTAGGTCATGATAAAACACATGACCATGAGTGAATACAAGCCTCATCCACCGGCTAAGGCAACCTCCAAAGAGAGGAACTGGAAGTTGCACAGAGCTACTCACACACTCGATGAGGGGAGCAAATGTGCTGTATTTGGGCTGTGCTTGAAGGGTGAAGGAGGAATGAACCTGCCTACAACACCATGGGAAACTGAATCCCTCCCTCAAACACACAAAAGTTACTAAATTACTGTTCTCATTATTAGCTTCACAAATGAGAACTGCTTCAAAATTAACTCATCCAACTATTGACTGTTAACAGTCTTTCTTGGGGGAAGATGGAAAGTATACCAGAAGATCAAAGGGAAATCTTATCCTTTCTGTAGCTCACTCTGTGAGCCCAGGACACTGCTCCACTCACCCCAACTCTTTCTTCCAGGCTGCTTTTTGGTTGGTCCCAGGGTCCACTCAGGAGCCTCAGCAGAGGAGAAATGCTAACACACACATGCCAGGGATTGCACCCAACCATAGTAAAACCAGGGACTGTGGGAGATGAACACCAAGCACCAGCACACTGAGTTAAGCAGAGAGTGAGGAATACAGCAGTAGTATTTGTATCTGGAAGCTCAACGAGAGTGGAGATGAAAGATGAGAGATAGGGCGTGTACGGTTTCAGGCACTGTAAGGGAGCTAAATCTTCAAATTTATCAAAATGATGGCAGAGGAAGGGCTATTAAAAAAATTGGAAAGAAGTCTAAAACTAGCAGATCTAGTATATATGGATGCTTTGCTTTCACTTGAAAAAAAAAAAAAAGTGATGTTCTTATAGAATCCTTCTTTGACTGAATCTTAAAAGACATGTCTGTTTTCTTGGGGAAAAAGGAAGGCATTCTGAAGGAATTGCCTGCCCAGAAGGTCATCCCTATTGTCCCATCTAGCTTTTTACTGATACCTTCAGTGTTGTCTACAGCCATGAATTGCATTAGAGCGTGCTAGGATGTTAAGCAGACCTAGAAACCAGAAGAACCTCTCAAAAGGCAAGGATTAGCAGATAATGATAATGAAATGGTGCTAGTACGTGTCTGGTTCCTATATGTGCTAAAATGATTGCACAACTAAAACTTACATTGCAAATCTAAATCAAGCGCTTTCCTACTCTTCATTGAATTCTTTTTCTTTTGGGTATCTCATTTTTTTCATACCAAGTACTCTTCTAATCAGTTATGACATACATGATTTTGTAAGATACCTTAATTTGTTTCATTAAATCCCTCTGTTACTAGGCATTTTGGACCTTAAACTCCAAAATCTCTCTCCCTCCCTGCAGCGAAAAACAACAGAAGCCCCACCCACACTCACCATCCCACCACTTAAAATGACAACGTAGCAACACATCTCACCCAAGGCACAAATCTGCCGCCTCAGACTCCAAACACCATCCTACCTAGTGCAATGATACACACTTTTTTTTTTTTTTTTTTTTAAACTTACTCTACTACTAGCAGAAATTCTTACTTGGCCTAGCCAAACAGAAGAGAGAAGTTACATCAACAGTAAGCTCATTTCTTTTTGAGCTAATATTTCAGAATTAAACATCTAGGGGCTGTAAGCCTTAAAATGTTTGCTAATGGATTAAATATTTACTTCCCACTTTTAAAAAAAGTACACAGGCATTTGTTTCTCAGCTGCATTTTTTTCACCATTGTAAGATTCATCTATTTACAAGGCCAGTATTTTCCCACATTACATAAAAGCATAGTGTTTTTAACCCCATTCTACCACACGGGCACCTAAACTAAATCTTCATCATTCCCAGACCCACAAGAGAATATTACATCATATTCTGGGTTATTCCACAATGGAAGAATTTTCAGATAAGTTCAGTAATATTCTGCCTAATAAGAATACACAGCATTGAACCGATGTGCTTATCTCAGGTCCATTCCACAACCAGCAAGAAATTTCCTCCTTTGAACCGAAAATCCTCTCAAAAGTGTTTCTAATAGTGAGCAATACATACAAAATACTTTCTAGTTCATAAGCTTATCCCTAAGAAAAGCAACCACTTGTTTTTAAAACAAGCAAAATATTAGCCTCAGGCAAGAAAAACAGAATAAAGGCTCTGATAACTAACTCTTACCATCAGTCACAAACATAGGAAGTACACAAACTTCGACACTGCAAAATACAATCCCTAAACAATATGAACTATAAAATGGAATACCGTTACATTATTACTCTATTACACTGGCGCTATTACACTGTTATTGCACAACTGCATTAATATGTACACTTCCTGTGCTGTGAAGGCACTAAACTGAAAAAGTTTAAGTTACTGTTGAATTTACTTTATGAAAAGTTAAAACAGAAGCTGTATTTCCCTAATGAAGCTCATAAGGAAAACAGCTTTAATAATGTCCTAGTGTTCTTGAAATTTGTCCTTCATTCGCCTTCTGATACTACTAAGAAGTTAGAAAGACGAACTAAACATGGATTTCATTTTCTGCAAAAGCTATGTGTATATTTCTGAATCATCTTCCCTGCTTGCCTTCCCCAACAGAAAGCTTGTTCCATTGCCATTTGAATGCATCATCAACACAAAAATTAAAAAATCACTAAGAGAGAATACAAGCATTCCTACTCACCGCTTGAGCTCTGGATCATGTTTCCAGATTTTTGGACCTCGTCAAATTTTGTAAAGATTACATTCAACCTGTTTGAAAGTTAAAAATAAAAATACACAATGAATATTTGAATTTGATTTTTAGGACCCTTTTCATTTAGGATATGATACGATGAATTTTGCTTCAGTCAAGTCATTGGGAGCTTTACCAACAATGCCAATGAGGATGGAAGATATTTTATGTGCAACAATAAAAAAATTAGAATATGCAATGGCTGATAAGAAAAAATAAACTGAAAGACAGATACTACGAAGACATCTTAGAGATATGATTTGAAACACTACATTACTGAATGTGACATGTCTCATTGTAAACCCACGTCCAGTTCATTACAGTATTGTTTTGCTTATCTTTTCGCTATTTGCGGAAACACAACAGGGGAAAAAAGAAAGTAAGCTTTATACAACATTCTTGTTTGGCCCTGACATTTTCCATTCATGTCACAGGTCTGCTGGAGTGGAAGATCTTTATTACATCTCATTATTCCTTCCTAGAGAGTTTATTACTTTAGGCCACATTGTAGCAGACATTTCCACTGGAAAACAAAAAAGGCAATAGTATTGCCTCCCTGTGCGCCCCACCTCCGTGAAACAGTATTTGCACATTCCCTCCTCCCACAGTATTTGCACATTCCCTCCTCCCACTGTGCCATGGCACACCGCCATCTAGTCCTTCCCCAGGTCTAACAGTGTTGGAGACTGCAGCCCAGCACAGAGCAGCTTTCTTACTACACCTGAAAGACGTACTGTTAATGCACCCAGACTAGAAGCTTAAAAGCAAAACACCAAGCAGTTTGCAGCAGAAAGCCCATGTTACAGGTGGGGAAATGGAGATGGCCGATCCAGCTGCGCCTGTGGGACACTTCACTCAAGGATGAGGTTGAAAACACATGGTGGTAATGTTGAAAACCCTTCGCTACCAGGTAGATGATCCCCTCTATCTCAGCATTAGTCCCATCCACTGCGTCCCTCAGGACTAACTCCTGCCAACCTCACGCATGCGACAGCTCTGCCCCGGCACTGCGCTGGGGAGAGGAAGGAAAAGAAAGGAGAAATCAAACTTGACTCTCAGCTGCCCTCACCTCCCGTTAAAGCACTGAGGCTGTGCAGGTAGCGCACCCCAACTCTGGAAGGACAGAGTCAGGCAGCAGGATCAGGGACCATACAGCAGGGTAAGGCACAAGTTTTCCAAAACTGCAGCAGAATTTCATTGCTGGTATCACACACATCCATTAACGTGACAGCAGCGCTGGTACGTTGACTACTGCTAGCAGACAGAGGAAAAGGTCACTACCACACCCACAGCCCAGTAAGACCCTGAGAAGCTCCTGCTGCTCTTGGGGCCCTTCAGGCAAGTTCCAGAGCTACAAACTAGCCCTCACAGATGTAAGGTCAGACCATCCTGACCCAATTTTCCCCAGGGGCCAGTAAGAAGAGACAGGGCTACTCATCTACTCACTGCAGGCAGCTGAACTTGAATATCGTGCTCACCTTCACAGCTCTGTCCTATTGCTGCTCTTTTTCCTTTCTTCTCAAAGCTCTCCTGTGATCTCTTCTGTACCCTCCTGGACTGCCCTAGAGATCCATGGATCTAGCCTTGCTCAGCTGGGCCCCGATCTTGTGAGGAGCAGACCTCAACCAAACGTCCAGAGAACTCAGTGGCCATATCTGGGGCTAGATTTTCAAGAGCATTTAGGAATCCTTTTCTGGGCTCCTCAGAGTCTCTCAGCCAGAAGCACTAGGGGAATACACACGTAGCCCTTGCACACAATCAGCTGCATCTGAACGGAGGAGATTTCAACGGAAGCAGCATCCCCTTAGAGTCTATAAGAGCTTCTGGGCAGTACATGTGCCAGCCCTTACTGTAAAATATTGACATATGATGTTTTAATAGCCAAACCCCTTAAGCACAATTCCTGAACAATATCTGAAGTATGAAGCTAATATAATGAACCGCAGGGTGAATAAAAACTGGGCTTTGGGCTGCCTCATATCAGGTCTCAACTAAGCACAGGTTTAAAAAATAAAAACAGAAAATCCCCCACTCCGCATCTTTTCTTTGAGAATGTGAACTCTAGGATCACACACCCTCTGCCTAGCACCTACCTCCGAGGGGATGACAAGCATTAGCCCAGACACTGCTATCATGATTTGGCAGCAGAAACAGAGGGACAGACTTTTTAATCCTTGGAACTAGCAATATTGACATTCTAATGACATTGTAAGTTGCCTACAGACAGGCTACTCTGAAATGACCTCTCTACACATACAGAACACAAAAACAACACAACTCTTCTTCATTCGAGTTCACTAGACCTCTGTAATAATCTTATCGTCTTTCCAAAATTAGTGGCCATAACTTTGAAATACTTAGAGGTAAGGGATCACATTAAATGAAACCTGAGTGTTTGTAGGAAGAAAAAAATAAAAATCCTAATCTGAGGAAAAGTTTCAGCCCTGCAGCTCCTGAAAGCTGCTAAAGGAAGGAAGAGAACAGAGAAACTTAAACACAGTTAGAACATAAGGACGTTCTCAACTTACCGAGACTGGGGCAGTCCTTTTTTACTGAGATCAGCCCTTACACGTTCACCGACATGCCTGTAAATTTCCACGAGGCTGTTTATTGCTGCATCTCGAACCTGAGCGAGACACAAGAGAAATCATCTTCGTAATTTAAATAAATACATCCCTGCTTTTCCGAGGAGGAAATTTGCATATATCTCAGAAACAACAGTTGCCTGTATATATGTGTGATCACAGTGCTCATGAAGTAGTTTCCACCTCTAAATCTCAGATGCTGACAGTATCATTAGGCCTATTTTTATCAAAAAGGCAGCCAAGATACAAGCTGAAAGATTTGGCCAAACACACATAGGGCGTTAGGCTGTCTTTGCCAAATTCCACTTATTGTCTGCAACAAGTAAATTTTCTAAATCAAAAAAATAACATGGTGAAAGACAAGAATAGACATTATATTGCTAGTAGGTTATAAAAAAATGGTTTTAATGCAGTCTCACAAGCTTATTTTTTCCCCGTGTTAACAACAAAAGACAGGGAGATAGAAGCAATCAGTCACCTGCATCACTGTGTCAAAAGCTGAGGAAGGCTCAACGCTTGATTCTCCTATTGGAGACAGAAATTTCCTAGCCAAAAATTCTCAAAACTACTGCTGTAGCTATGTTGTTTCCAGATCTGAGAGACTGACCCGGCTGACATTACCCAGCATGGAAAAAAACATTTATAGAGAAATACATGCGACAGAGGACTAAAAATATGTATACCTAGTCGTTTGTAGGGCCGTTCCAAGCCAAGAGCTTTGCAGCAGTGTCACAGAGCTACAGTCAGTATCTCCTAACCCCCAATTGCACAGTTCTCCTGAGCAGGAAAAGCGCAGGTAGAAGGAAGACCACACAGGCCAAATATTGAAAACTCCCAAATCTCTAGCCAATTTTTAGCTATTTTTAGCGTATGCTAAAATCAACTTCACCTTAATACAGCAGCAAAGCAGTATCACCAGTAAATTAACTGTTGCTTGCTTGCTTTAAATGTTCTATGCTTTTACTGCAATCCAAGGAGTCTTATGAACATCAGGAATAATTAGTGCAAAGTCTGTATGAGCAATTATTTGGCTTGGATTCCCAGCTGAATAATTTTGCATGTTTAAACTGTTTTGCAAGACACTGGCTGCCGAGCACATCCTTCCCCTCCACCTCCCAACAGAAGAGCCACAAATCTGAATAACGTGTCACCTTTCTGCACTTAAAAGCAATCCCGTCCTCCATCGGACGAAGCAGGCAGAAGGTAAACTATCTGTTCTGCCTACAAGACAGCCCACAAAGCCATACGCTTCTGCTTGCTTCTAACACTAGCTTTCCCTTCTGCACAGACCTGCACAGAACAGGTTCCCAAAGCAGAGGCTGGTGGATGACTGCACTGAAACAACTGCTGCAGGAGCAGAGCTGCAAAGGGAAGGAGAAGCAGCGGGGCAGCACAGCACCTCTACACAGATTGCCCAGCAGCTACTCCAGTGCCTGCACACACTGGGACCAGCTGTAAGGTATTTTGTGTCTGCAAGCTAAAATCCCCTACAGGTTGGAGCCAAAGTACAGACAGGCACACACACTACTTCCTAGGAAAATATGACTAACACTTCACTCACCCTTGTCTTGTTTTTTATTTATTTTTTCCTAAGTTTTAATCCTAGCAGCAGGACTAATACTAGGCAGGGTTCTCAGGCACAATCCAGAACAGACTCTTCAGCATCTCCAGTTCCCTGGTACACAGACCCTAACCCAGCCTTGCCCTCCACTTCCAAGGGCAAGGGAGGAGAGGTCACTCAGGACAGCAATGCGTGAGATCAGGTGTGAAGGAGTCTCCCGTTCACATCTGCTCAGGACAGCAGAGGAAGAGGTAGATCGCCAACGTAAGCAAAGGACAGAGTATGCTGCGCAAACACTGCACACTTCAAACCAGGACACAGATCCCGGCACAGTGGCAAATGTAGGACGTTAGCCTAGTCTCAGCTAAAGATTTAGGGGATGTAGTAAGTGCTAACTCATTGACATGGGCTCTTAGAGCAAGACAGAAAGTAAAGGCCAGTCCTCCCAAAGAAGAGATCTTCAACAGATCACCACTGAAACAAGGCAGAACAAGGCATTACAGTAGGGCACAGAAGCTAGATGGAAAGATGCTTTAAACACTCGGGCTATTTATATGAAACACAGAGCATCCCTTCAAGCAGTTGCCCTGCCTCAGGGCTACAGAGCCTGCTACAAGGCGGGCAGGGACTCGGAGAGCTCTGTTCTCCCCACGGAGGTCCACCACGCCGCCCTCCCCCAGCAGGGTGAGGCAGCAGATGTGCCAGAGCAGGAACTCAGACCTGCCAAGTCTCACGCGCCGAGCGTGAGATTTGTTCAGTCAGCTGCTGTCTCACACTCCCCCTCTGCAGCGCCTGCATCTCGCACGTCTGCGGGGAACCAGCCTGCTCCTGATCCCCAGCCCACGTACCAGCCGCAGCGGCGCGGCAGCCGGGGAGCCCGCTCCTGTGGGCCCCATGCCGGGAAGCTCTGCTAGAGGACACAGGCCCGGCCTCCCACCATGGCCCCTCCATCCATGGCAGGGACGGCCCTTCGCACAGCCCCACACTCATGTGACCCCCTTCCACATGCAAGCGACAGCCACTACAGGTCCTTGCACCGCTCTGAAGGGTTGCATGCGTGCAGAAAGTTCATCAGAGGTGTTTGCAGGACTGCGTAAACACCATACCCGACATGGCAGTAAGCCCCTACCACACTGCCTTCATTTTCCATAGCAATAACCAAGCTTTCACGTTGATAGTTTTATTTTTCAGAAAATAGTGCAAGAGTAAATACAGCTTCACATCAGATACTCACCGAGTTATACGAGCTCTTAAAAGCCGCATTAGTTAAAAACAAAAAAATCCCCCCTACCTCCAAAAAATCTTTCTGAAAATGGCAGTAACAAAATAGCTTCTACTCCTGAAACAAAAGGGAAAGAATACTGTACTTGACATGGATCTCTGCTTCTCCACCATGTTTCACCAAGAGAGGGCAGCATTGACCAAGCATCAATGGTTCAGGCCTCCTGGAGCTCAAGAAAAGGAATTATGCAGCTGGCAGGAAAAGCCTTTCCAGAGCCCAGCCCTGTTGAACCAGGAGCCCACTTTGAGTGATTTGTGTCTGATCAGTTTGGGCTTGGGCTTTCTGGAGAGGCAGCAGAGCAGTATACAGGAGAGTGGACAAGAGAGTAGCCTCTTCCCATTGCAACTGGGGAATCAGGATAGGGAGCTGTGCCAGGCACAGGAGAAAGGCAGTGGAGCAGGATAACATGCCCCATAGTTCCCCTCACCAACTTTCTGGTTGTTGCAACAGCTCACCATGATGGCAGGACTGAGGTGTCTCTGCCTGTGCAACAAAAATAGGAGTCCTGGACCCAGTGTCCACTCAAAGAGTTCCTGCTTGCTGAGTCGTAGCTCAGAACCAGAAGGAACCTGAACATTAAACTTCCTTAAAAACCTCTTGGGGTAACCGGTTTATTCTCCTGTGCTGACACAACCAGCAAGAAAAGACTGCTTCGCATTCAGTCCTCCTTTTTAGCAAGGGAGGACCCTGACAGTCATAGAAACACAGCCGACCCCAGAACCAAAGTAAACCCATTCCACAGTTGGCCACCCACCCCACGCTTCCCGTCAGCCAAACGGCCACTCTAGACCATACAACTTTTGGCAGTACATGACCAGGCTGTCAGACTGATCCCATTTGCCCTCCCTGCCCTGACTAGTTCTCATCCGATGATGCCGGCTGCTGCACTGAGCCCAGAGGGATCCCTGCAGCTTTCCTTGTACTCAGGCAGCCAGTGTTAGGTGCAAATTCCCTTTCCACAAAGTTGTTGGGTTTTTTTGTTTGTTTGTTTTTAAAACAGGTCCGCAGATTGAGGGTGCTCTGTTGAACTCCTGGGAGTAATTCACATGCTGTTTCAGGCATACCTCAAATCATACCTATTCGCAGTCAGCCAAGGATTTTTCTTAAATAGAAGAGTTTAAAATTCCCTAACAGGAGCACAGTTTAATTTACCAACCGAAACTCAGAGCCCTGTTTACTGACAGAGGTGGTGATCAGCATAGCTTTTAGGAAGTGACTCACACCAGAAAAGCTTACCTGGCTGTTTGGATCTCCAAGTAAGTTACATATATGTGGCACTATCTTGCTCAATGTTAAACTCTGAGCTCCGGATCTGGGAATAAAGAACAAAAGTGCAACGTGAATTAATAGAGCATGCTTGTGTACATAACCTAAATTTGCCGTAGGTTCTGACTTACGCATTGAGCGTTGCAATAAGGCATAGGCAAATCCCTTCTCTTGTCCGGAAATTCTTGTGTTTGAATCCTCCTAGCATTCTGTCCCACACGTACTGCAGAAGACAAAAGAGGATAAGACAGCAGAAAAGGAGGCAGGGGAAAAGGGAAAGAGCTTCTTTCTCCAGCAGAAGTACACTAACATATCTAAAGTTTAAATATAAGCTTTGCATCCATCCAAGCAGAACAAAACAAGTGGGAAGACATTTTTAGATATGACCAATTTTCTGTCCTTTGATGACTTCATAGGAACTTGCCACTAGCTAAAATAATAGTTTCAGCTAGAGAAAGCATGTGCCTTCCAGCACCCAGACAAAACCACCACTGTGTCATCCATCCGTCCCTCCCTTGGGAAACCCAGCTAACATGCACAAACTCCCATGCATATCCTGTCAACACAGACACGTGCAACAGCATTCTCAAATAAGGCGAAACGTCTCAGAACGAAGGTGTAGGAAGACGAGTGTTTCAGCCAGAGGCATGGGAGAAAACCCTCTGTCTAATAAAAAGTGAGGAAGGACTGTTAACTTCCACACAGGGCCAGTTAGATGGTCATCCCAAAGACCTAACCACGACAGATCCACCACATTCAGTTGAGGAGGGCAGCAAGCTGACTCCACCACCTGCGCTGGAGTCCAAGTCAGGGAGCGCTAATACAAGCCAACAGGAGCTCCCTGCAACTGGGGTGACGCAAGCTGTGCTGCAGGAAGCCTTTGGGAGCTTACGCTGTTGACACAGGAGACAACGAGCCAGCTGCCTTACATGGGGCAGAGAAAGCAGGACTACTAGAAGATCAAAACTAGAGATCCTGAAACAGCTCCTTTTTAGATGGTCAGTCTGTCTTAGGCAGCCACACTGCAAAGGGTTGTCACGCATACCTGAGGATTAGCAGCTTGTTCCATAATTTTTAGCAGCAAGGTCTGATCCTGCTCCCGCACCAAATCTTTAGAGTCTCCCAGCCTATCAAGTAAACTTGGCAGCACTGAGGAAAGAACAAAGGAACATTCATGACTCTCAGAAGGAAACTGTCACCGTTGCAGTCCCTCTGCTCGCCCTCGGCCTGAGAGCAAAGTGGGCCCCCGCTCCCCAGGGGCGGCACAAGCTGCACAAGGTTGCATGGGCACAACCTGGGTGAGCCAAGCACCCTCAGCTCCCAGCAACATAAACCAGAGCACATGACAACTCAGAGGAGAGCGCCCTGGGAGGCTCTGCATGAAGTTACAAGCATGGGAAATATTCTGCAAAGAAAACATGCTGTAGGAAGTCTGGTGCTTCCTACAGCATAGCTCAGCAGGACGAGCAGCAGAGGGTCCAGGCTCTGGAGTTCGAGAGCGCTAGCACCTTCAGGAAAGAAAGCATGGGAAGCCCTTGTCCTTCCCCCTAAACCCTGCGTACAGTCTGCATCCAAAAAGCATGCAGGACTGAACCCACAACTGGTTCACACTTGTGGGAGCAGCTGCGTAAGTTCTTCAGCCCAGATCTGTGTTGAGACCAACCACATACCCTCCTGCGCAATGGGATACTGTCAGAGAGCTACGCAGCCAGTCACCGATGGCGCAACTAGGGTTTTGGGGCAGCCCCAGCTCTAACTGGAACTGAAGCATCCTTAGAGCAGGAAAGCAGAGGACAGCACACAGGCTAATTACTTATGGCAGTAGCTCAGAGGCCGGTCTGCCAATTTTATTCATACCTCAGGGGTAACAGAAAAAGGCCCTGCAGCAGCATATGAAATCACTAAAGTGCCTTGTGAGTGCTCTCCAGGCAGGGGGGAAAAAGGTTTCACATATAAGGTTGAAAAAAAAAATGTCTTTTAGGGCAATAGACTGTATTTCTGAGTTGTTCTTTTTAGTACAACCGTTCAGTCTCCTTTCCAACTGAGTTTGCACAGATCAGCTACAGAAAAACAGAAACACACCCTCATATCTGCATCTGATTTCACATGCCAACCCACTGCTGACCAAATACTAGCATCAGGTTTCCCAGGAGTTTCAGAATAAACTCATCTGATTGCCTCTCCTCCCACTTTGGGGGGCAGCAATGCAGTAAGGGGGGAGAAGGAACAGGCGGTGGCCAGAGCAGAGCCTGACAGCTCGCACGATAGCAAGACTGTCCCACCTTGCACCTTACCTGTGCCAATCTGTGCCTTGAAGCGATCTTGCAAGCGTGACACCAGTGCGGAAAGGATGTCCATGCCCAGGAGAACCACCTGCAAGCACAGGACAGACAGCAGTTTAGCACGGAGCCTTCACCAGGGCCTCGGGGAACAGGTCACAAAGGGTTGGGGGGTCACACACTGCCCTCCGAAAGGCCCCCCAGTGCACCGGGAGAGCAGCCCGTGACCCGTACTCCATGCAGTCTCGATCTGCTTCAGATCTGCGCTCACACAGGTAACGGGGCCACGCGAGATACGCGGCTCCTCCTTGCACCGCTCCCAAGACACAGGCAGGGTGTTTCTCTAAAAACAGAGCCCCCAAGCAAGCAAATCACTGCTCCCCATGACATTTCCAACTCCGAACTCATTGCCAAGAACCCGGCAAAACCAACAACTATAGTAATTGCTGTACAATGCTAAGTGCGTGCACAAATAGATGCACTCAACGTACGCGTACCATATGCATAACAATTTCAGTATTTGCTTCAATTAAAGTTTCTAATTTTAATTATTATTTACACCGAGTTATAATTAGAAAGTGGTGTGCACTAACAGCTGCCTAATTATTGACTTGCAAAAATTATTTAAAAATTAACGAGTTTATGCCATAACCAAGACCCCGGGAAAAGCAATTTATGAGAAACTTCACCTTAGATTGCCTACCACGAAACCCCCTCTGATCAGCTCTATTTAACGACGGTAGACAACACACCATACACTAATACAGAAAGTACTAGTTCCTGCGGGATAGCACTTCCCACGACCGCTCCCTGAAGGGCCGGCTTTAGCAGCTAGCTAGAGCAGCGCCGGCCCGGCCTGCCCCGCAGCGAGCCCCTGCCCCGCAGGGGAAGCGTCGCCCGCGGCCCGCAGGGGGCGCTCCGCCGCCGCCGCCGCGCGCCCTCCGCCACGGCTGCCCGGCCCCCTATGCAAATAGCCGCCCGGCTGCCGCAAAGCACTCTGGGTTCCGCCCCGATCGCCGAAAAAAAGGCTTAAAACGGAGCCGAGGAGATAAAGAAATGGCAGCGCGGCGGACTGCGCCCGCTCGGAGCGCGCCGCCGAGCCGGGCGGCGGGCGGGAGGGGCCGGCGGCGCGCCGCCCCTCACCCTGAGCCAGGGCGTTGTTGCCTTTCCCTTACAGGAGGGGCGCGAAACAACTGCGCCAGCCGTCCTTATCTTGGGGTTGCGCGGCTGCTCAATGAACGCGTGGTGAGAGCAGCACTGCTAACGCCTAAAGCAACACGCAGCGCCCGTCGCTTTGCGGCGTGGCGCAATTTTTGGAACCGCTGCGCCCTGCCCAGCGCCTTGCGAGCCGCGAGGGTCCGCACGCACCGAGTCCGCGCGGTCGCCAGGGGCCGCCCGCGCCTCGGCCCCGCCGGGTGACGGAGCCCCGAGGCACAGCCGCCAGGGCCGGTCCCTCCGCGGGGCGCCGCCGGGCACTGCGCGAGGGGCGAGCGCAGCACTCAGGTCGGTCAGACCGAACAGGACGGGCATCTCCCCCCACAAGGGGGAAAAAGAGCCATTTCGGCTTTGGGCTTCCTGCGCACAAACAGCAGGCCCCCATCTCTCCCCCGCCCCCCCATTGTGTTTTTCTCGAGCAGCAGTAATCTGGATGAAAATTGGCAGCATTCCTAGCAAAGAAATACACGATAGGAAATAAATTAGCTGATATATGTAGGCTCACAGAGAGGAGCAGCGTTACCATGAAGTCTGTTATACTACTGTGTACACTAAACCCCTCACATATTAAATCATTCAATCACTGTTATGGCTGCTGCGGTTGCTTTGCACATAAGTGGCCCATAACCCAAGCTTTCCACCCTGCTTGTTATATGGACTCGCTCCAAATTCGGCTGGAGAACAGCAAGAGAGGCATGAACGGTGTGCAAAGAAAACAGCTAACTTTATAAAGTCTTTTTAAAAAGCTTCCTAATATAAGCACCTGGATCCTGCTTTCTCCCAACTTACCTTCCTACCTACTTAGGCAACTATAGCTTCTCCAAACAGCTCCCACAATATTGTTCCAAAGTAAACAGCTCCTTTAAACATGGCATTTTTAATTCAACATAATTTGCAATGTGCTGTCAAAATCCAGGATCGATTAATATGCCAAAGGAGAATTTCCCCATGTTTTTGTAAGCTCTGGTTCCTTTTCACATTCATCTTGCACCCTGGATTTAATCTACCATGGATGAATGCTCAGGCATCTTCAGAGTCTGCTGCCTTAAACCCAACTATTACCCACTAGTCTGTCCGTTCGCTCGCAGCTCCTTCTCTTTGGGGTACAACAGCAGAGCACCAGTAAGGAGACAACATTTTAGATCCTTATTAGCTAAAAAAAAAATCAATTGTTTTTAAGAGAAGACACTAGAAACCTGAATACTGGTCATCATTCACAGCTGTCCGATCAGAGTCACAACAGCATCCTGTACTAAGAAATAAGTGCTGAATACAATTACTGAGGTGTGTCCCAGGGATAAATCTGATCCCCGGAAAGGAAGGGATCCATCTCTTCTTCAAACTGCCTTCCATCCAGCAGGAAAGAGCAAGAGGAATTCATCACTCAAATACTAAAAGAAACACACGCAGTGCAAACATACCCGATCACCCTGAAGTCTGCCCCCAGGATCAGACCACAGAGGAAGTTTCCCAAGACTCTTAGCTCTCCATTTCTTTACGCACAACAGCAAATTTGCACAATAATTACAGTGGTGGTTTGGGCTTTTAAGGAAACCATTGTGGTTGACAGTGTTATTCCCAACCATGCTGGATTCATTTGTCACACCTGACTTGCCACCTGCCTCTGAAACTGCTGAGGGTCAGAGAGGTGAAAAATTGAAGTCCTGTATGGATTTGAGATCCAGTGGAGCCACTAGCGAGAGACTGACAATGCTGAAAACCCCTTGCACGACTGACAAATGAACAAATGAATTCCAGCCCTTGTTGCACTGGATTGAACACATTTGGGAAAAATAAAAAATAAAAAAAAAAAACAAAGTAGAGCTCTTTGCCAGCAGCGACCCCCTGGCCTGCGATCTTGCAGAGCCCCCCTCCCTGGGGAGGCCAGCTGACATGCACCACTCCACACAGAAGCACAGGAAAGCCAGCTCTCAGCACAAAATTCCCGATAACATTGGAGCACTGATAATTACAGAGCCATTTACAGCCTTCACATCTGCGCAGGTGCTTCATGCTCTGAGCAAGGTAGGACTCAACTCCACCACCATTGCTTAATAGCACAAAGACTCACAGCCTCCAACCAAGAAAAATGCCGGGTCAGCAACTGCTCTTAGTCCCCTACCTTATACAGGTCCCCAAAAAGGGCAAATCTCAGCTCTCCTGTGCAGATCTCACTGTGCAGAAATGCACAGTGGCACCGTCCTAGTCCCAGGGCTCGGCCACTTTGCTTACTTTGCTCCTGACCTTACTCAAGCCAGTCAATAAAGCAATTTGTGCCATCCAGAATTCAGATCTATTGGCATCTGCTGCTGCTTTGTAACCTCTTAATGTTATTTTTCCATAGGGGCTAAGCACCATCAGGAAGCCCTTCTCCTGCCTCCCGCCAATCACTGGGTTTCAAGGCACCATCATTCCCAGCGACCAAGGCTCTTTTGTTAGTTCCCGGAACGCAGTATAACCTTTCCCAATACTGAAAAGCTATTTATAACAGGTCATCGAAAATTACTTCAAAGAACTCAAGGCATCCATCCCTTAATACCTGGGCGGTGTTGAAAGGCCTGCAGGCAGCTCCACATATCAGAGATGAGGCACAGCCTATCATCATCCGGACTGAAAGTAAATGCTCATGAAGTGTGGCAGACACAAACGAGAGCATCCAGCGTAGCTTAAAACAAGACACACCTAAAGGCGCTCCCATACAAGGGCAAGCAAGACAGCAAGCTGCACAATCCAACACCACGAACTCCCTGGAATGAGCCAGTCTTGGGCTACCCCCGCAGGCTGCACTAACACAGCAGCTCTGGGCCACGGCAGGAGAGGAAGAGCCATTTCCTCCGCTCCCAGCACCGCGCCACACACAGGGGAGATGCACGAGCTGTTTGTAGGCCACAAAATCCCGTGTTCCTCCTAGGGAACGGGCGATGGGCTGAGCAGCACCTTCCCATGGGCCGGTTTCACTCTGCCGGCTTCCTGCCGGACCACGCACATGGGCAGCTCAGGAGCAGAACGGAAGGCTGGAGATCTGCTTTCTATCCCGGCTTTGTCAGCAGCTTGCTTTGTGCCTCAGTTCTCTTATCTGTAACACAGCAGTGACACCATTTGACACCGTTTGACTATTTCACTTTGGGATCTGGAGGAGGTGGAGGAGGACAGACTTAAATGTCACACAAAGTTCAACAGAAATTTTAAGAGAAGGTCATGCACCTCACAGAATTTAACCACGGAAATACTTTTTTCTTTAATCTCTTACTCAGATAATCTTTTGGATTCAGATGCTAAGGCATGGAAAAGAGTGTATATACCTCAAGTAAACTTAATATATTTGTGAAGAAAGGAGAACTTTTTTCCACACTACACTGGGAAAATTCAGGCAAGCACAGATTCCCCTCCACACAAACGTCATCTGTCTTAATGCTTGATTATTCCATCTAAAGCAGTTCTAATTCTTCAAGGCATGAAATATCCACCACAACCTAACTGGGCATCCAAGACATAGCAACAGCTAAAATTAGCTGACATTTGCAAATTTAGATTTGAAGTCAGGTATATATTTTGGATCAGGATAGCAATAAGAAAACCCCTGGCAGACAGACAAATATAAAGTTAGCTTATGAAACACTGACTCCTCTCCTCCACCTTCACACCAGTATAACCACATCCACACTGGAGGAAGTCTCCCTCATTCTGCCGCTTCAGCATAGTTAACATTTAACATTCCACGGCAGAGTCACACCTATACAGGAACATCGGGGCATTGCCCCAGCCCAACACTCCCAGCACGGACACAAGTCATATGTGCACTGTGTTGTACAGAATAGCAAAACTAACACCAAACAAGAAAAGCGACAGTAGCACAGCTGGTCTTACTGGCATGCCTGTACAATTCACAAGATGCGGTAAGAGCTGAACAGGGGAAGAACCCGGGCATATCAGCTTCGAGTCTTTCTCTGGAGCCATGAGATACCATCCATTCTAAGACACCAAGTATTTCACAGACACCACCTTCAAAATCCACAAGCAATTTTGGATGCTGGGCCATTGATTTGTCATTCAATACCACAAAGCCTTTAAGAGAGCAGCTGCTTGGTTTGGATATATGAGTTTTTCCATTGGAACATGGGCCGCAGTCTCTTGGAACAACTTTCCAGTGGAAAAATGCTCCTTTTATTTCTCATCACTCATATAAAGATTCTAAGTCTTCTATGGGATAGAAATGCAAGTTTCCAACTGGAGTAATCAGTGATTTTTTTTTTGTTTTACATGATAGGCCAGCCAGCTGCTTTGGATTTAGAAAAATGGGGGAAAGAGTTGTAGAAACTGTTCAGAGGGTTTTTCTGCCCTGCTGTGGGGCTGATCAGAGTTATTCTGTCCTGAGCAAGGAGTTACACTAAGCAGCGCTAGATCAAGCCTAAGCAGTACCCAGGGCTGAGAACACTCCCTGCAGGTCATGAACATCCCTGGCTCTTTGGCCTTCCCTAGTCTGGACGCCAGCTCCTCTACACCAGCGAACATCAGCACTGAGGGTCTCCTTACAGCACAGCCTGCAATTGTTCAGCAAGTCAGACCGGCAACACAGTTAAAAGACCTGGCAGGATTTAAACCACACAACTGCTTTCATCTCTACACCCCTTTTCCCAGTCTCTCTCACCTCACAACCAAAGGCCTTTCCTCCTATTCTGGCAGCACGTCTTGCTCTTCCTTCTCCGTCACTGAATCCCTCCCCCTGCTGTACGCTGGCCCATGAAGATGGCACATGACAACAGTCACCCCTAAAGGCAGCAAAGACCAGGCTGCTCACGCTGTCCCTGCAGTGCCATGCTCGCAAGGGAAACCCAGGAGGTACTAACTGCCCTGTGCATCTCTGCCCAGACTGGTTCCCAAATCTCTGCTACCTGCAGGGCTCCTCTCAGTCCTAGGCTCTGCTCAGCATCATCCTGTAACTGTATTTTCCCTGCGCTTCTATGCCAACAGCACCTTGCACTCCAGCAATGACACTGATCTTGCTGGTCAATTGACTTTGCTTTCTGTCCCTGGGATGACAGCTAGTACTATGGTAGGGTCCCCACACCACAGTCCCAACCATCTGGGCCTCGTGTTTCACTTGTACCCCAGAAGGAGCAACAACTTCCCACAGGTCTTCAGGAGGTAGAAGAGCAGGAAGAATTACAGCCAGCCCATTCCCTTAACCCCCCACTGCACTAACACAACCTGGAGCTCAGAGCATTTCACAGCCACTTTTAAACTACTGCTACAAGCAGGAAGAAGTGTCTATGAATTAAGGATCACTGTGCAGTCCAAAATTCAGGGGAACTGGTTTACCTGATGCCAGCTCACCCAATCTATAAAGGTGAAGCACACTGCGACAGTGATGAAGGACAGTAATACCCATGACAGAAATGGCTGAACCAAAACACCCAGTAAAACCAGCAGCACTTGTAAAATGAGGGGAAAAAAGTGACTATGGAAAATTCTTCTTCATTCACAGACCTGGGAGCACACGAGCAACTCAAATAAGGCAAAGCTTTAGAGTGGAGTAAGTTCCAGAAAGACTCTAGTCATTTAAATTGGGGGGGGGGGGGGGAGAGGGGGCATGCACAGGGGGAAGGCAGCAATTAAAAAGAAAAAGAAAAGAAAAAGAAAAAAGAGTCAGGAACAATCACTACAGGGATGTATTCCTGGAACTGCTGTTAGGCCACAAGGGCATCTGGCTTAAGCAAAAACAAAACACCTCTAAAAACTCATTCTGGATCCAGTAAAAACAGAAAAGTTCTGTCCTGATAAAAGAGCTAGAGACTTGGTAGAACGCAACCAAAATTCGAACTCAAGGAAATGCAGCACAGAGCAAGAAGTTACTACTTCTTGAGATCTGATATCCCAGCACAAAAAAAAAAAAAAAAAAAAAGTTGGAGATGCTCTGGAGAACATGATCACTGAAGCGCTGACACCTGTTTCCAGGAGTGCTGATGAGGACAACCTAGGCTAAGCCACTGGGAGTCAGTCAGCCCCCAGGCACGCTGCTCCCCTGTCCTGCTCTGCATGAAGGAACTGAAGGGGCGAGCTCCTAAGAATAATAAATTCACTTTCTTTCTCAAAGATCCTTCATTGGTCCTTGGGTGGTTGCACACAGGCAACGAGAGGGAGCAGCATGTAACCCCTGGGCTCTGTCTAAAGGACACTGAGGAAATCACAAGTTGCAGAGTCACTGCTGTGGAGCACAGGTGGCTTTTCTAGTCTTAGCAAGGTCAAAGCTCTGGACAGCACTAGCAATACAAACTACAGTCAATGCTCAGTCTCCAAGGAAGCAGCACTTGTGGTACCACAATCAGGAGACTCTGTGGTGGAAGGCAGAGTCCCAATTTCAATCTCAGATTCCTGTCTCGATATCCCCAAACAGTGCTGAAAACCAGTGGCAGCAAATACTGTCTCAGAAAGTTAGTCCTGCTTTTGCAGCTCCTTAGGGGTACAGATATCTGCAAGGCAATACTCGGTGTCTTCACATAAACAGCATCAAAACAAGAACAGTGCTGCCAACTAGTATTACACTTTAGTTCCTCAAAAAAACAAAAGCAGGTAGATGTCTCCTTAGTCACAAATACTGCCACTGTTCCACACATTACAATCACTGCCAGCTGAACACATACATCTACAGCCAGGTCCTGAGCCAGTAAAGAAAAGCGGATCTAGCTCTGGGGGCAATGATGGGATCCCACCTGCATATGTCAGCTGCAAATCTGGCCCTTGAATGAGCTTGTAGCTTTGGCAACAAGTTGCATTTCAGGAGCACAAGGCAAAATGAAGCATCACACAACGAATACTAGGCCATCTCTTACAGAAAAGCAATAACAATGTTAAAAAAAAAAAAAGACATTTTAATGCCCTGCTTTGCTCTTCATGGGAAGACTGAAAGCCCTCACCACAGCAACTAGTAAATTACTAGTGTAGCAATGTGCCTCATTAATGACCCAGCTTGGTTTTCCTAATAAGGGGGTTCCCCCCCCCCTTAGCAGCAAGGGCCTGCTAAAGTGCACAGGGAAAGTGAGAAATCACATTTGTAATCTGCCCTTAGGCAGAATTGTATTAGCTGGGGCAGCTTAAAAGCTCCTAGTACAGAAGTGCTGACTCTAACTCATCTCTCTAACATCTACAGGAATAGAAAGTGCTCAGCACATTTGAAACCAAAACAGAACTGTTTCTGAAGATTTAGACAGCACCTGGAAAAACAAGGCAGCAAACACAACTTGCTGGATAATCATCCACAGTCTTCTCTGACCCCTTGGGGCTCAAGAAGGGTAGAGAAAATTGCGAGGATGCTTAAATATTCAACTATCCCACCACAATCACCAGTTTCCACTGGCACTTCCAGATCCTTCAAAAGATTACACTCTTCAATACCAACTTGCACGAGGCACAGCAACACTAGCATCCAGAAAAGTAGTGACAGCAGGCCATGCGGACAGCCTCCTGAGGGGGGCACCAAAGAGGTGCAAACACAGCCAAGCCCCAACCAGCCACTAGCACTGCTGGTCCCATCACCCAGGGAAAAAGAGCTGAGGGTCTGCTGAGGAGGCCAAACGCTCACTGTGGCTAGGGGTCCAGAGACGCTGGATGGCGTCAGATAGAGGGTACACACCAGACACTGACATCTCTTGCTGGACCTCAGCTAACAGCTTTTTTTCTTGCCGTATTTGGGAGGAAAACACATGCAATTAAACATTCAATAGCCTCTTCAGTAGTCACCACCTTTGCAAAACTCTGGAAATACCCTTACAGCCTGCAGCTCCCACAGAGCTCCCTGCCCTGTGCAATCAGACTGCCTGCTCAGCATCTATCACTCTCCCTCACCCGCTTGGGAGTAGACTCCAGACGCTACCATAACCCACAATAGCCTGGTGGCACTAGAACAAAGATCTCTTCGGAGAGAAGGAGAAGAAAGTGTTGAGATGCCTTTGTTAGCTGCAAGAGTATCAGAAGCAAACTACCCAAAGACAGTAGCCCACAGAAGTGGAGAAATGAACAGATACAGGAAGGGCCACAGCCAGCAGGAGGGAACATTTCCTCCGTGGAGGGACTCATCACTTCAGCGGGAATCTTATCCCTGCAAAGCTTCTTTAGTCCACTGAAATCTTTTCTTCAACTTAGGCTAATAGACAAGCCCTCAACAAATACTGCAGCATGGTTCAGAGTGCTGTGTGCTATGAAGTATGAAATGTCCCAAAGGAGATGGTAAAAGCTGAAGCTCTGGCCACCTGGTCACACAGAAGGCCCATAACATCCTCTCACCTTAAGGGCAATAGCTGCAATATCCTGCCTAAATTCCAGCTTTGGTGATTTCAACGTTCTTTCTGTCTGAAGAGTCCATTCTTCACTGCTGCTGCTAAAAACTGCTGTAAAGTGCTGATGGCACTGAAGAGCTCTAACAACCAAGTAAATAAGCAACTGATTTTATAGCTCCCAGAAAGCCTCAAAAGATGGATTATTTAGGAAAAGCACTAAGTACTGGAGCTGGAAGAAAAGCTGAAAGTCAGACCACATTTAACAAAAATTTATTTTTAGGTAGTTATTCTTAAGGAGGCTCCTTATACTCTCCTTACCTGCAACCATAAAACAATACAAACCTGCAGCCAAAGGAAATCGCCTCACTGCAGAGTGACACAACCCGCAGGACAAGGCTAGGACAGAGCTGGCCATCTCAGAAACAAACATAACAGCTCAAAAACAAGAGAACCCAAGTGAAGTTTTCCATGCAAAAACATGCTCTTGCAGCATGTCCTATAGACCTTAAAGCAAGTTTTACATGTCAGTAACTTGCAAGTCAGTACCACTTGCAGTGGTGTACCAGTGACTCCAGCGAAAGCTGGATGGAGCCCCAGAAAAACAAGCGCCACACAAATACAGAAAGGGACAGGCCCAGCCCTGAACTACTGATTGAGCACAGCAGACCCCACATGAGCAGACATGAACCAGTGCCTCTGTGCAAGCTGGACAGCTGTGATCGCAGTGTGCTCTGCTTGAGCAATTATGTCCTCCTGCAAGGGGCCAGGGGTCCTTTGACTGAGAAGTGGAATGTAACTGTCTCAGGCCTAGCACCAGCCTAACCTCTTTATACAGCTTCCGGCTCAGCATTTGACCAGCTCAGAGCTCTAATCAGTCTACATTCACGCACGCAGACATCTCTCAATTGTAGCTCTCGTTAGCCCAGCTCTTAGTACAATTCTTGATCAATTTAGGCATAATTTTAGTATCTTTTAACATCTGGCAATAGATCATCTACAAAGAATTTAATCTCTCTACCTGGTCTAGGAAACAGCAATCAGAAAAAAGATTCAAATCCTACCTATTTGAAAAGTAATGCTAACTTCCACAGCAATGCTTTCCACACGCTCCAGAACGGAGCAGCGCATGCTGCTAGCACACAGGAAATCAGCATTCTTCTCTTTCCTATGTTCCTCTCCTGAACTCCCTCTGACCTATGTGTCCGTCCCTTTGCCTTTTTGGCCGTCATTCTGTTGAGAGCTGGAGCAACAGCTGAAGCATCACTCTGCTGAGCCCCCACAAGAGAATACTACATCTGTTTTCCTGCCTCAGACTGAAAACAGACGCCTTTTTAGTCATTTCCAACAGATACTCAATTACATGACGGAATAGCAAAGCGCAGCATATCTGCATCAGGGCACACCCTTGGGCCACATTCGTGCATGGCATGCTGTCAGAAACCCAAAGAGGTTTTGCAATCTCAAGGCAAGCTACCCATCCCACAAACATCCAGGGCCTGCGAGACACCTACACACAGGCATGGGCCGATCTCTTGCCTTGGCATTTACAGAGTGCAGATGTCTGCAGAACTGTTACAGAGCAGAACACATGCGCTAAGCGCTACACATTTGTGCTGCAGTTCAGCTGCAGACTCATGGCTTTTTTAACAAGCTGTCTGGAAAATCCAACCGTATACATACGAGACTCCAACCCATCCTATTCACCTGATATTCCAGGTCAGAAATGGGTGAGAGTCATTGCCACAGGACAGTTGTTCAGCCAGGCTTCCTGGAAAGAGTTATACTGGTTTAGCATAGTCTAGCTGGAAATCCACCACCAAAACCCACTCTTGCAATTGGCACCAATGCAAACACAGCCACAGGCAGACCTACACGAGCCGTCTATCATTAGCTGGTTCAAGATTCAACCCGAGACACAGGGGTGGGCCGAAACTAGTGAGACTCAGCTACACCACCACCCATACTACATCTGTTTGTGTCTAAAGAACTCCAGTCTCCAGAGCTGTTAAACTGTTAGGTCACTGAATTGCTATGGAAAAGGAAAGTAACAGAAAACACAAATGCCTCCAGCGAAGCAAAGGGAATTCCTCATCCTGCGTTGTGCAAAGGAGCCAGTGTTTTCTTCAGGGAAAAGAACAAGCTGTCCAAGTAGCTGATAGCACAAATGAAAAACCAATTGGAAAATTATAGGGACAAGCCACATATATTTTGGCTTCTATATCCAATTCTAAAAGCACATTTAAATAGTTCCTATCAATGCTTTAACATCTCAGCTACACCGGAAAGAAGAAAAAAAAAAAAAAAAAAAATCACTCTCAGGCTGGGAATCCCCAAATAAGCATCCATTACTTTAGAGGCTTCCAAGAATTCTTGTGGATTAATACAAGAAATTAATTCACCATTTAACTAAATCATTAGCTCTTGTATTAATTATTTTAAATAGAACTCTTAGGAAACAGAAATACATCAGAGGAACAGAAGCTGTAAGAGTAGCACAAGAAACCACTCGCAGCTCCAGTGCAGGCTGCACAAAGAGCTGACACCCTGCAAAAGCAGTCAACCGGGCTGGTGCCTGAAAAGGGTCCTGAGGAAACGGGTACCTCCTGCACAGGCTTTACTCACCCTTCACATACCTCAGTGTTTTCACCCTGTTGTTCTTCCCTTCTCAACTCCATTGCTATTTTCAACAAAACTGATTAAGCCCAGTCAAATGTTTAGATAACCCATTTAATTGTAATTAAAAGAAACAGCTATCTTGTTTTTATTAATTCCATCATTTTCTCAGAGAGGCTTATTCGCATTGCCCACTCGTTTACAACTCAAAACAGCCTAGCTTTTTGCTGAACAGGATACACTGGATATATTTATGCAAGAAATTAATAGCACAGCATACCTTTATAAAAAATCAAAAATTAAGAATCTGAGTATATCTTAAAAAAAAAAAAGGAGGTTGTTGTGTCATACTTCAGTTTTGGGGTGTTTTTTTAACTGCACAAACCTGAAACCACACTGAAAGAGCAGTTTTAAAGAAGAATAATTATTTGCTGGATGTAGGCTACATTCCCCCTAAAAAGGAGAAAGGGGACAACAATTTTCCAAATGATTCCTTCCAATTAAAATCAACTGGTTTTATTAAAGAAACATAGCAATATTTGTAATTAGTAAAGGAATTGACTCAACTGTGCCCAGTCTTATTTATTTATTTATTTAAAGCTGCCAAGAAATTCTAATGGAGGCCTGGTGGAATTTTCTAAAGCACAAATTAGGTGCCAGTTTAAATGGATATCAGCAGCCCACAGAGGTATCAAAATATCTCTAAAAATGCACCCTTCACATCTTTGAAATCATCTTTTTAATGCTGTCTCATTTTTCTTATTCATACAGGTTGGAAGTTGAGTGCCTTCCTGTTCCTGTAACTCTAAAAGGTATTTTTTTGACTTAGAAGCAAATATTCCAAAGAAACAAACAACAACAAAGCACAGTAGTATTGGGTTTCATCTTAACAAACAAGGCAATGTCTTTTATGCATAAGAGAAAACATGGTCACCAGAACTCTAAGAGCCAAGACCTGATGCTTTGTGAAAACTGAGCTAAGACAGACACTGCTGGACACATCGTGACATTATTAGCCTGACCGGAAAAGGACGCAGGCATGTTTCCTCCCATCCCATCCAGCTCTGTTGCAGATTCTGTATGGCATTAAGAGATACAACAGCTCTTCAATCCTTAAAGTCAGAGTAGGGCCCACCAATAAAGTAAGGTTAGAAGAGACCTCCTGAGGTCAACTAGTTCAGCGGCCCCCCACCCCCATTAGATCAGGTTGCTCATAGCTTTATACAAAAGCATTTTGCTTTACCTGATTCTCAACATAAAGGCATTCAGCTGTCGTCGTTTCAAGTGTTAATGAACATTAATTTTATGTACTCTAGTTAGAAGTAGTTCTTTCAGTCTATGACCAGGTTTAATGAGCTTCTGTGTCACCCCCCTCCCTCCAACCCATAAGATCTTGTTGGCTTGACTGCAAAATAGCAAAATTAGGTGAGGAATGTTCATTTTTAATTCTTCTCTAGGGACAGTGGTATAAACCAGGCAACTCTTTGTAGTCCCAAAGGTTCCAGCTGCATGATCTGATCCATGACAATCTTTGGATTTCAACACGATTTCATGTGGGTATAGAAAACCCACGACAGGATCAGGCAGCAACACCAGCATGCGTGTGCGTGTGCACATGTGTCATGTTCAAATATTGCTAGATGTAGCAGGAACTGGTACATTCTTTTCAGTAAAACGGCATCAGGCTTTTGGTTTATTTAGGAGTTGTTTTTTTTAACTTGACAACATTGATAAAAGTAAAAAGTTCAAAGTCAAACACAGTGATAGGCTCCAATTACTATTCCTCTCTTCATCAGTGTGTGTCAACAATAGCTTTGTTCAAAGAGAAGGAGGAGGGATCACTGCAAATCTTTGGCAGTCTATGGCACAGAGAGTCTTTCAGAAGAATGGAAGAGTTTGAGTTTCACAGATAGCAAGTATGTCAGATTAGAAAGCATCATTTAGGGAAAGAGGAGTGAAGATAAGGCGATGCCCAAGGATAACACCGAGAAACATAATACACTTTCCTGATACCACTGCTTGTTGTACAGATTAAAGATCCAACGGCTGCTTTTTCTTCAGCATGGACCATTGCAGCTAGAGTCAAGCAACTCAGCTGACAAATCTGCCACAAAATGAACAACATTCAGGTACTCAGGAAGGGAATACAACTACACTTACATCCGCTTAGTGCCCTTTGTTTAATCCCTTCTGTAAAACAGGACTAATAGCATTTTCCTATACTTTGGCAACATAGAAGTATAAACTGATGTTTTTCAAGAGCTTTCATATCCTCATCTGGAACTATAGAGCATTATTGCTATCATAAACTTGTCATAGTGAGGTCTAGCAGTACTGTCTGTATCTTGGAAAGTAGTGTTATTTGGCTACTTCATATACATCTGTCTGCAGTGTTGGGACTGTGCCAGCATGCAGTCCAGTTACGAAGTTTGACCTAAGAGCTATATATGCAGAAAAAAATCCATGCAGAGCTGCTCAGTATGCTCACATCACCATTTAAAGGTATTTCTCCTCCCTCCTTCAAAGGACTTAACTCAAAATATTTTGAAAGCATACATATACATTCTAATCCTTGTCTTCAGATTCATACATCAAAGAAGATGCCAAAAGCACAGAGCAACATGGAAGCAAAGCCCACACTCTTCATTAACTCTTTAAAGAAAAGAGCTACAAGCTATGTAGGCCCTGTATTCTGTTTGGCACATCTTGACTTTTCATCAGCCAAAGGTAAAGAGTTCAGACTTGCTGCTCTGGGCCAGATTCTATCAGTCTAGAAAACCCAGATCCTGAAACCAGCTCTCTGTATTCGGATCATTCTCCCAAGAAGTAGACAGTATCAGCAACCACCACACATTTCTTACCACTTGATGACAGTCTATAGATCTTTAAGATTGCCTACATTGCATTAGGATGGAGGGGAAAAAAAGTAACAATTCTCCAAACACATTTTTAGTTAGTAAGCTATTTCAGTTTACTAGGTACATTGCATGATCTTGAAAAAGTTGCCCAATTATGTGCTGGCCTTACAGATGCTTTTCTAGTCTCACGAATAAAGTGACTCATTAAATAATCCAAGAGAATAGAAACTTTATTTTGTAAGATACACAAATTCAGTTGCATTATTTTTCATAAAACTACTCTTGTTCGCTAGGTAATTAGGGCTAGAATTCAGGACATGGCAACATCAACACCTCCCCTTTTATCATGTATTTCTAGCAACAGCCACAAGGTCCCAGGCCAAATATGTACAGAAGCAGCCTCTGTCCCTGCTCCTCAGAACTTGGTCTGAAATCCCTTCTTAAAAGGTTTTGTGAGAGGATGCAATACTAATACCAGCCCCAGTTTTACTGTTCCCTGTGCCTGTGCAAAGCAGCATGCCAGCAAATAGCACCCTTCAGTCTACACTGTCTCTGCAAGAAACATGGAGACTGTCTCGACTTTACAGAAAGAGAAATCCAAGGCATCCAAGCTGACACTAAGTGGCACAAAACACACTCAGACTTGCAGTAGAGCTAGGATTAGGCTCCCAGATCTTCCGACTCAAGTTTTTGGTCAGGTCTTCACCCCCTGAATAGGAGATGCAAGTCTGAATCTCTAACTAGATCTCCTGGAACTTGAGCAGACAACACTGCACAAACAGCACTAAACCTGGGGGGAGTTAAAGGGAACATCAGAAAGAATCTTAATTCAGCCCTCCTGGATAGGGACAGCAAGTCTTCACCCACAATGTAAAACTGATTTACATATTTATAAAAAAATATGTATTTAGGAAAAATAAAGGAAATTCTTACAACAAAACCAGTAGCTCATTTTTGTTACAAACGATGCCCCGCTTAACGAGCCTTGACTGCGTGATTTCACCATTACGCCCACCTCTAGTAAAAACCTAGAAGTCAGTTCAAGTGAACCCAGTGTGAGCACCTCCCATCAGATTCCTACTACAATAGTGTCTCACAGACCTTCGGTTCTCTGCTGGGTTTTGGTTAAGTCTAGAAAAACACAAGTTCATATGATAAAGACCCCACAGAAGAGCCTGTTGGTAATAAGCTTACAGATAGTCTCTGGCTGGAGGATATTGAACTCCAGACCTCTGCGGACTCAGCTTTCTGGACAGAGCTGCCCCTGCGACTGAGCTAAGCAATGAGCTAGCTCAGCATATGCCACTCTCAGGAGGGAGCAGACAGACATGCTGCAGCTCTCCTTCCCCATCAAGTTACAGGAGAAGAGCACAAGTCAAACCAGTTTTCTGCTCATATAATTGCAGTTCAGGAGCTTCTTCTGAGGCAGGCATAAAGCCATCACTTGCTCCTTTCAAACACTCACTATATTCATTTGGCCTCGGTCAATACAATACAGCAAGTACGTTTCAGTTCAGCTTCAGTACATATGCAAGGTGTACTCTTCCTCACACCACAAGAGTCATTAGAAATACTAAAAAGGTAGTAACATAAAGCGAAGATAGGAAAGATGACGACTGCTAACTGGACATAGTCCAGAACCAAAGCCAAAGCAGAGCTAACATCACTTCCATCATGCTTCCCAGATGACTGTAGGACCTTTTATAAACACAATGACCATGAAGGGAAAGTGCCCAGCTGACTTGTCCAGGATGCTCCTGCTATAGCCAAGCAGAGGAGCCTCTAAGACTTTCTCTGTTCCACACTCACTTTCCTGACTCTACAAGTATGAATTTCATTCAGGAGAGAATCTGAGTCCTCCTCTGTACCCAAGACAAATTCTCAGTACACCTAGATCAACTCTACCATCTCCTACAGATGCCCTCCTCAGAAATGCCTTTAATTCATACAGTCACATTCTTGATTGCAGCAGTAGCTCCTACCCAGGGTGACAAAACAACACTGCGACCTACTTGTCTGCCACAACACGAAAGTTTTCCTGTTTGCAAAGCCTATCTCCTTGGTACGACTGTAGCACTCTCACCACATCTGCCAGCATGCTCCTTTCCCTGTCACATGCTGTGTCTTTCTGGAGATTAGAAGCATCTCTGCCCAGAGCAATGCCTTAGAGCTTCACCCCACATCTCCTCCCACCTCCTCTTGTTATAGAGGAGGTTATAGAACGGGAGCAGAAAACCAGAGAGCATGGAAACCAGAGCAGCTAGCATAAAACAGCTGAAGATTTCTATATAGGATCTTCATTAAATGAATTACACCTTCAAGAGCATATGGACCCTCAGTCAGAGGGAGGCAGGCATAAGTGAGGCACCTGCCTTTGAACAGACCTATCTGCAGGCAGGTGAAGTTCTTCTATACCATTCAATTATTTATCACCATTCTGGGCTGCAACAAAAGTGTGCACCCTTATCCCAGAATCACACCATATCTAACAATTAGAGGATGACTTAGTACGTACAAAGCACTGCCAGTACTTACACCACAGAACAAACTAGTAGCCCCATTTGGCAGACAGGTAAATACTTGCAGGGAAATTACACGGAAAAGATTTCACTAGAGCAGGCTTGAACAAGAAGAGTGGTGATCAACTTTCCCATATCCTCTAGGAGAAGGATAAACAGAAATCCTCTTAGATTAGATAGAAGGGAAATTAAGCATAAACAGGCACAGAAAAACTAATTCAGGAGGCTGTAAAGTCTTCAAAAAGGTGTATTTTAAGAAAACTTCGGATAAGTGCCTGACAGAAGAGGTCTGGGTAGGTTTAGTTCCTGTCTCCAAACAAGAAGATGGATTAGACTATTTCCTGAGGTCCCTTATATTATGATAACAACAGAGCATCTAAGTTTTTCTGTTACCATTAGATATACAATTAATACCAGTAAAATAAGTTGACTAGTTGGTAAAGCCCCTTTACAAACAAGGCAAACTGGCAATAGACTCTTACTAAAAATTCACTGTAGATATAAATTATACTAGCATCAAACAAATTACTTCCCAGGGTAAGGCTGACACACTGGTTAACAAAACTTTGTAACACCGTCTTAATTCAAGATTAATGTGCAACCATAAAGTATGTCAAGGCTAAGGTGAACCTTATACTCCTTCTCCCACACCTGAAACTCAAACCATATCCCTCCTTCCTCTCCCCTCACGATCCTTAGCTAACTCTATACAGATGTCACTGACTTGTAAAGGAAAAAAATCTATTCTTGTTTCTGTTCAACACCTATCTTGGGACCTATTTTGAGAAGTACTAACCATGCATGTCATGAGACTCCTTGGAACAACATACTAGGGAAGCACTCATTCACAAAACATTTAACAGCTTCCTTCTCGCTGCAAGCAAGATACAAGGATGAAACTCAGATTCAATCATGCTGAGCTGCTCTGAGACCCAACATTACTCCACATTCTTGTGACACTCATTTAACAACAAACAATAAGTCTTAATAAACTTCCAGCTATTCGGAAGAGCTTTTCAATCACTCTTACATCTGACTTCATGGAGCGCACATACTGGACACTGCATGAAAGGAACCAGTGTTGGTACATTCAGAATGCTCTGTCCTGGTTTCCATCTCAGCATGACTCGGTTGTGCTGCTTTGCTGCAGCAAGACCTGCTACTAAAGCCAGAACAACATACAGACCAGACCTTTCCCGATTGTACTGTTGCATGAATGGGTTCATTTTAAGCGAGTGAAGTTAGGTAAAAAGTCCCCAGGCCACTCAATACAAAATTCACTTTAGACTTGCAGTCTTTTAGCTCATTAGGAACAGGTTTACATTAAGCCATTACAAAAGTGTCAAGACAAAGGAATTTGCACAATTCTCCAAATTTGATAATATGGAAAGCATCATCTCTCTATGCAGATATAGCATAAGATCTACTATTGAGTGAAACCCCAAGACATGGTCCACGCTATTGAAGTACACACACCTCATTTTTGAGGCAAACAGTGACCAAGAAACCACCTGCAATACCCTCAAGTTAAACTCTGAACTCACAAGAGCCCACCAAGAACAGCAAATCAGAGGATGCCCCCAACTCACCAGGAAACCACAGAAATGCTCCTCTAGCTATACAGGTCCTCACATCAGTCCAGTCTCAACTCACCACATTGGACTTACACTAACAAGTATCTTCAACTGAGGAAACATAGTATTCTACCAAAAGAACAGAGAAGAGAATCACAAGGAGGAAAAAACATTAATATTCCATCTTTGGACCCTGTATACTATAAATCTGTGGCAGAGCTGCCAAGTGAACCTATGTCTTTAACAAGGTAGTTCCTGCGCTAAGCGAAGCCTTTGCGTATCTGCTGACTCAAGGTGTGCCTGGCACAGACGTCTGCAACCTGTGCCAAGGCCTTGGAAACAGACTCACTGGCCATATACAAGCGAGCATAAACAGGCCAAGTCATCAGGAAAAGGAAAATTGATTTGAAAAATAAAACAAAGCATCTCAGGGGATTTTTTTTGGTTTGTTTCTTCTGTGGATAGCATGAATACCACAAAGGCAGAGACCACTGAAACACATTATTTACCACAGGTTAATCATGCACATTAACATGTTGTACTCGTATCACATTACTGCAATGCCTATTCATCTCAAAACCTCAGTCACCAGGGGGGGAGGTGGAGGGTGTCTAGCTAGTGGTTAAGGTTCCCTAAAAATTCAGATACAGTCTCTAAATGCTTCAATGGATTTTCCTCCAGCACTTTCCCTGCACACAGATGAAGACGACAAAGGCAAATTTCCACGTGGGCCACTCTGCCCTGCTACTGAAACTCTGCTGTCTCCACTTATTTCTCTAACCTAGCAAAAGCTTCCTACAGGCAGGAAATATCTCCCATTTGCCTGCAAAACATCACAAGCAGGACAGAAACAATAAAAATCCCTTCTGTTGCCTGCAAGGTATCCCAAACTTTAGTTCAGAAACCACGCTGCAAACATGCTGGACTGCTATTCTGACCCTGTTTAGGCAGAAAAGCTCAGCTCCGTTTCAGACCTGCATTTTGGAAACCTGGATTTTGTTGCTATGACCCGTTTTACAGCCTGGGCAATTGAAGCACAGTAAAAAGTCTTCACCAATATTGGAGAGGAGGGTTTGCTGGAAGCTAAGAGTCAACAGCAGGTTCTTTGGTATTAACTGCTCTTCAGCATTGCTCTCCTCTTATTCACATTAAATAAAACTCACATACAGCTTCTTTATAGGTCAGACTGTGAGCAGTTCTAGTTGTTGCTTCTCAAACCCAGAACATACTTAGATTTAAGTTCTTCAGGTGGGAAAGCTCTGTCCTCTGGTCATTTTCAAAGCACCCAAGATACTGGAGGCACAAGTGCAATTAACTGTTGTTAAGGCAGCCAGCTCAGCAGGAACTACACTCTTCTGTGGCTCTTGTGTGAATTCACTCTAGTAGTTTTAAGAACTGGGCAAACCAACCAGACAGTTGCTGAATCCTGCCAATACACTTCTCCCTTCCTTAAAAATCCTCCTTGGGACCTGGGAGAACAAAATATCATTAACCTGGAATGAAAAGCATCTGTATATGGCATTAGCCAGAACACCCACATATACAAGCAAGAGAAAACACCTTTTCCCCTGGAGCTAATCCCTGCAAGGGCATCTGCTTTCCCAGCAGACCTTTGCACCAGGAGAAATTAATTTTCCATTCAGTTCCTCACCATTCAGCAATCCCAACAGATGTTCTCTAACTAGTAAGTGTAATCATCTTCAGATGCACACGCAACTCAGCCCACAGCATTTCATCATCTTATAGCTAAAAGGAGGGGGCTGGCAAGCAACCCACCTGGACTCTTTTCCACACCATTAAGAATCCTTCTTTCCATAGGAAAGTTGTGGGGAAGCCTCCAGTCTTTTAGGAATGCTTTGCCAGCTTCATAGAAGCATAAGGCAGAAAGGGAAGAGTGTGAAAAGCAACTGGGGATTTCCTCTCCTCTACAGAGTCGCCTTGCGTATCGGCCTACTTCAGTCACACACAGATGGCAGGAGAGCGCTCTCCTAGTCCAGGATATGCATTTTCCTAACAGTGGTTCTGTGCTTCTCCATCTAAGTGATCATAACAACACTGCAGATGAAGCTCTTTCCTCAGTCACAGCAATGCAGGCCAAGGAAGCTCCAAAACAACTCGGTAAATGAATGTCTCTGGCACCCAGTCTGCCAGAGCCGGGTGGGCAGGAAGACTGCAGGCACAGCAACATGTCTCAAGCCAAGCAACTGAATGCAACTGCTAGCAAAACAAAAGGGGGAGAAGACCAAGGAAGAAAACTTCTCCATGTGAAGCAGGAGAGACAGAGAAAAATTACCTGCCCACTGCTGTTTTTGCGAGTGCCTTTACTTCTTTGGGGAAATTGCCTTTCCATTCATAGTGCTGATGGGAGGCTGAAAACCACAGTGCAAGCACCCAGCACCACTTCCCATTCAGGTCCCACAAGGCCTGGTTTCTGTAGCTCCAGAAAAAGAGTAGGGAGAGAAAAACTTCTTATAAAGTCTAAGGAAACAGGCAAGAGCCATATTCTTACCTCCTGCTTTTCTTCTCTCTCTCTTTCAAGGAAGAGACTTTCTGCTAATGAGGTTTGTAAAACAATACAAGAGCGTGAAGTACTGCTTTGGCTGCAAAGAACCAGAACAACCTCCTGCTTGGAAAGCAGAGGGACTTGAGGCAGAAATTAGCTCCAGCGGGCTTCACACCTGCCTGCCACATGAACAGACATGTCCATCAGCACAAGCACAGCTGAAGGGAGGACTCCACTCCACAGCGCTACGCAACACATGCCATGCAGTGGGGCCTGCCCTCAGCACAGCCATGAGGTCAGAGTGCTGTCATTAGGGAAAGTCATTTTGGAAGCTCAGCCTGATGTGCTGTGAGCTGAGCTTTCAGATCTGCTGAGCACTTTGCTGGCTACCCAGTGACTAGTTCAGGGGCCAAAAAGAGTACTGAAGTTCCCTAGCCCACTTCCAAAAATTTTCCTGTAGGATTATCTTACTACTTTATCTGTGAACTAAGAACTAAATACAACCTCTGCCTCATGCAGGGAGGCTAAAGTACACAGCATTAATATCTTTTAAGCAATCCAGTTCCCTTTACAGAAGGCAACACACTTAAGTTTATTGTTAAAGCAGGTGAAAAGCAGCATGCATCAGAAATGAATTTCACTATTTTGCTGGTTTGAAAAGTACTTCAAGATCCTTTTGGATGAAAAGTGCTACAGAATTATAAAATTTGTATTAATCTCATCCTTTCAAGATGATTTGCTCTCCTTTGATCTAGCATCAAAGACTGTTTCAGGATGTGTGTATCATTAACTATGTCAGTCAGTGAATCTCCAAACTAATCATTTGCAGGATATGTACAGAAAAAAAGTGTACTTAGTATTTCTAAATCAAATCTTGCAAGTCTGGGGGACAAGCTGAGGTTCCTCCTACAAAGCAGAATTACCCAGAAGTTTTCTATGCAGAACAGTTTAGTGAAGGCATTAGACATCAGAGATGTCCAACAGCATTATTTGCATTGAAGGAGCCCATTAAATGCTCCAGCCCAAGTGTTCTAGATAGATGTGGTCTCTAGTGAGAGTTAAATGAGGCACATTCCATCACCTATCAGGGCTAGAAAACTGTAAAAATTAATGTATGAGGCTCAAGTATTCATAGGCAAACAGATCATTTATAATTATTCATCACTAACAAAATAGCATCAAAAAAGTGTACAGTCCCTCTCAAACAGAAAATTTGAATCCCCCACCCTGCTACCCTTGCAGACTCATGTGCATGTGCACACACTTGCTTTCAGCAGAAGGTAGGAGTTCACTGCATTAAGGAGAAAATTAGCTGTGCAAGTCAAATGAAGAGTGTATGCTTCTTTTCAAGTTTCCTTATCACCTTTTGATGCAAGATAAAAGAAAAAAATAAGATCCATCTCACAGGTATGCAACTGTTCCCAAAATGAACACTGAACAGCAGAGATTCAAAACAGGCACAAAGATGAAAACAATATCTGTAACGCAGCTGAAGTATATCCACAAACACTGAATCTGTCAGCAAGAAAAACATCTTATGGATAGACCCCCTCTCAGCCTTACCTGGGTTCAATCCCTACCAAGCCTCGACCTACAATTCAAAGGAAGGTCTTGCAAGGATCTGGATCCTACTGTAGGTCCTGAGGCAACCAAGTATCTGCTGATGAGCTCTTCCAAAAGCCTACTTTTAGAGCTTGTACATGCTAAAAAACAGTAACCTTTCAAATATGATCTAGAGCATGACACAACCACCCCAACTGATCACCCAGCACAGACCAAAGCAAACAACATTCAGCATAAGGACACCTTCTCATGACTGAAGCCCTGAATTCTAAATCACAATCCAGTTTGTAATTTTGGTTAGTTAACTCTTCTCGAAGACATTTAAACCTAAAATGATTCAAGTCAAATGAGATTCCAAATTTGCTCCAAAATAATGGAGAACATAACGCAGAACGTCAAAACAGTTATTGTCTGGAAGCAGAAGTAACAGCCTTCTCACACCATTGATCTGGTAAGGGCAAAGGAAGCAGCAAGGGCAGGTGCCGCTGAGGACAAGGAAAAAAAAAAAAAGATTTGAGAAAGTGTTATCCATCTATCACACAACATTATTTCAAAGAACAAAGCCATCAAGGACCACAATCTCTTTATGCTGTTACTTGCACTGATTTAGATTAATAGATTTTTAGAGGCAGAAGGGGATCATTACATCATTTAATCTGACATCCTATACAGTACAGTTCATGGAATTCCAACCAATTCCTCCTGCACTGAAACCAATTATTTTTGTGTGAATAAAGCATGTCTTCTGGAACAACATCAGGGCTTAATCTGATTTAAGGTCTCCAAATCAAATAACAGAAGATGATGGGAACTAAGAGTTCTGAACACAGATTTAATTTTTATTAAAGATACGGACATTGCATATACTATAGCAAAACATGAACAGACATAAGCATTTTTCTTATTTGCCAAAAAGGGGTTTTATTCTCCCCTTCCCTGATTTATATGCAGCAGGTTTTTTTTAAGATTTCTAAGACTTCTAAGATTTACAGATGCCCAAATACTTTCTAGTAAGGATGTGGAGCACTGCATAGCAAATATAAGTCTACAGGCAATGGCCTCTTTTCCTTCAAGTTATCTTTTATAGCTCCCTAAAACATATCCCGAGTTTCAAAGGGCCCAGAGATGACAGGATGGGAACTGGTATACTCCAGCCAGACTGCAAACAACCCAAGAGGGCTCGGATTGTTCCCATGTCAATGCCTGCAGCAGCACAAAAGAACAAAACAGTAACAGCCACAGAATTTTTCTTCATATTCTGTTCTGTAAAAGCTTTATATAAACCATAGCATCTTTCAGAAAGATGCCACATTCACACAATGCCACAGTAATTGGCATGGAAGCCAAAATTTCTGCTGTGAATTCACATTTAATAGGCTGTGAAAGAACCAATGTGTTAAGAGCACCAGTATGTTTTTACTTCAAAACTTAGACTCACAGATCTTTGTCCAAGTTAGCTGTGATTGTTCATCCAAGACTGTCCCATCTCTCTGGACAGCCTGCCTGAGGGACATGCTATAAGCACAACATTGGAGGAGGGTCAATCTGAGCTTTGTCTCACTTGATTAACAGCCAGATCCTGCTGCCATTAAAGTACCAGATTTCCCATTGTCCCAACCCTACCACACCTTTCCTGATTAAAAAAAGCAGCTTTTAGAGCATTTTTATTTTAGTCACAGCCTTTGAGCCAAGTCTGGCTGCCAGGGCTGTTTTCTGGCATATATTCATTTATCAAAACTACTGCTCTCACTTATCACAAGTGCCTTTCTGATTCGCAGAAAGCAACCACCAGTAACACATTTCATTTCCTTCCTCTCAACTTGAAAATGCCACTCACCTACAACTGCTGAAGGCTTTGAAGGAAACAGAAGGAAGATGAACAGGCTCAAGTTATCTCCTTGACCTCCCAAAAGTTTTGCTTGGTTCACCTCCCCCCTTGATGAATGCCCTCTCCTCAAAGCCCTGCCCTCAGCCTCTTCTCTTTGCCTGCACTTACCTCAACCTCAATTAAAAAAAAAGCATGCAAGAACCTGCCCTCCCTTCCTCAGTCGCTTGCCACATGTCAGTCACCACTAGACATCTCCCTGTAGGGAAAGCATCTACCCCACTCTCATCCTTCCTCCTATTCCCATCTTTCCTCAGATCAGCTGTTCCCTTCTTCCTCCAACTCCTTGCTTAAGCACTCCTGCTCACATTCTCTGTGTCTTTATCCAGGCCTTTTTAACTGCCAAGTTTACTTAGTCTGCACAGTAACTAGTTCTCTGAGGCACAGCCACATACACAGCTCTCCACTGGCAGTAAATGTCACCTCATACATTCAAAGCACAGCCTTTGCTCAGTGTCTTAGAGCTTCAGCTGCCCCAAATGAGCTCCTTTGGCTGGAAGCACAAAATAGATTGCAGGACCACCCCACCCAGTCACCCCTCAGTTCTTAGTCCAACCAAACTGTACTGATGTTGGACCAACAGTCCTGGGATCATCATAAAATGCAGTCCTGCAAAACAATTGTGATAAATTTGGATTCTGGTTAAAAGCAGAAAATGCAAAACATTTGGAATGTTGAAGTACTCCCACACAATATTTAATATATACTCCAACAGCTCATCCAAGTTCCTCTCTATGTTAACTTTATGATCCTTTCCCTTCATCCCACTCCCCTTCTCTTTATGTTTACTGAAATGAGTGCCTGGGGAATCCCCGCAACCCATGACCTAGATGACTTCAGCACCATGTCATAAGAAATGTCTTCTCTCCACAGACAAAGCAGTGAGCAAGTCAGCCTCGCAGAGCTTTTCACCACCTAAAATTTTGTAACAGAGCTACCACCTAGAGAAGTAACCAGCTTCTGTTCAAGCATTTGATCAGCTACATCACATTGCACTGCTACACTTCCCAAGCAGTAATTCCTCCCAAAAGTGGGCACCAGAAGACTCTTTCAGGGATGCCTGTAAGAGAGCTGTCACAGTTACCATCAGCCCTGAATACCTCAGTGATAGCACAGTGAGGGGTAAACATGTGAGAAAGACAATGTTATTACCTAGTACTCAACTAACACATTTGCAAAGGGGCTGTATTGCTGCATACACCATCAAAACTCCTCTGTAGCCGGGTACTGCTCCACTAGCATTGCATGCCTTGACACAGAAGGATTAGAGATCATTTGCCTTAACTGACTGATCTTTAATTCCTCCCTCATCATCTGTGAAAAGACTAGAAGATTTCTAAATATTTTGTCCTGATAAAGCAAAAAGAAACATTCGTACATTTAATAAACTAAAGAGAGCAGCATTTCATGGTACATGCCACAGAGAAAACACTGGTAGACAACGGAGTTAAGTGAAATTCAGATAGCACATAAGAACTTCAAGGATGTTTCAAGACCACTCCATAAAATGCAGTAAACTGCATTAGGTTCACAGTTCTTTCCGGATCTTGGCCAATGGGGAGAATAAATAAATAAATAAATAAATAAATTTGACCTTAAAAGATGAAACAGGTAGCAATTGGTAAGAAGCTCAAAGGGACTCAGGCCTCCCACAACAATCAAATTTTAATCTTTGTAAGGCAAGGATCCTTCATTAGTGGGTAACACTTAATTCTCTGAAGGATCCTTAAAGAGAACAAGATCCACAGAAATTAGCAGTTTCCTTGCAGTGGAGAAGTCAAACCTGCTGCCCTTAAATTGAAGGAGATTGGTGAGACTACACAGCAACAGATGTAGAGGATTTTCTCCTCAGAAATATCTGCCACTTCAGCAGTGAACCTGACCGTTCAATAATAGGAGTCTTTGATATAAGCAGTCTGTATTTCTTGTTGGGGAACGTATGTGCAGACTTCCACAGACCTGAATGCTGTTCTTGAATCTTGAAGGTACTGCTGACTGACTGTTGACTGTCTGAAGGTCAGACAACTCATTGCAAACTACTCCCTCAAAAAGAAGTTTTCTGATAACTAGCACCTGTACTCTAGCACCAGTGTCAGAAAGAGCTTTCACAGTAATGTACAATAATCACAGATCTGGAAGCAGCGTCTGGTGTATCCAAGACTGCCTGCAGGAAAATTGTGACCACAGGATGACTCTTAGTAAGATCAGATTTAACTCAAACCTCTCTAAGCCTTGTGAAAATCCTTCAGTGCTCTAACACCTTCATAATTTACTAACATTCTTGTGTCAGTAATGTGTAAAAAAAGATATACTTATTTGTAAGGTTAAAGCTGATTTTTTTTTCTTCCCTCTCCAAAACCAGGCACAATGGGAAGGTAAGGATAGAGAGAACATCTTATACAGTGAGGTCAAACTTTAATACACCTGGAGGAAGGAATATCACTTGCTACCACTACCAAGGAGCTTGACATTGGATGAAGGTAGGACTACTTGAACCCACAGGATGAAACTTTAGTAACCAGAAGTATTTGCAGACAAATAGGATAAAGCAGCTAGGATTTACCACACGCATTTAAGTGTTCCACACAATGTGGAACAGCACACAATGAATAGAAGTCTGGAAAATTTGTCAAGAGGTTTATGTAGACCAAGGCAAATGTCTAAAGAATCTGGAGTAAGCACCAGGCTCACCAGGCCATAAATTGTGCTTCAGTCTGCAGTGCAAGCAGGCAGCTTTGCCTCTTCTGAAGGGAGGGAAGAAACCAGAGCAGAGGCAGAACATGTGTGCTTGCATTCCTCATCCCACTGTCCAACACCATCAGCACACCTCCCTTTCCTGGCGGAGGAAGAAACTAATTCAGGCATATAATGAAACACTCATACACTTCCCCTAGATTTGAGAATTCCCAAATGGCACCACATACCGGTAGATGCATGGTTCTGGCAACTACATGCAAGGCTTCCTATGGTCCTATGCCAATGACAGGAGGAGAAAGTCTAGAGGACTTGAACGTTCTGGACAAAACGACCTAGCAGGTGAAGAGGATTTCCCCGCCCCTCCCACCCCCCCTCCAAAGTACAAAGAGAATGCCTTGTAAAAGAAGGGGACTCCAAACTATGCAAGTCTGTCTTGGCACAAACTACGTAGTCACATCCATTCCAGTACCTACCCTAAGTATCTTGGAAAATACTTGAGATGTTAGTACATAAAAATTAATAAGACAGAAACAGCACTTGCCTCTGAGAGACTCACTGTCAATGGTGGAAACAAGGTTGCCACTTCTGAGAGTCCTGCTGGATAGTGCAGTCTTAGGAAGGTCAGTACCAGAGCCACCTACACAGTAGCCTGTATGGGAGGCTGACACCATGATCACCAAAATACTGCTGTCAGGGGACATAAATATTGTGCCCCTATCACCTTTAACTGAATGAATGCTCAAGGAAACCTTTGCAGGCAAACCTTTGCAATTCTGTCTTAAATTTTTGGTCCTAGAGGTGGAAGGTCTGGAAGAAGGAGATTTATACCCCTTCCTTCTACCTCAGTTAATCAAGGATTTACACCAAGCAGGCAATGAAAGATGCCTGAAGTGCAATGGAGCCTAAAAAAGGCACAAACTTCCCCCGAGACATTTTCATTTTCTTACCACTGGGGACCTTTTGGAGAAGTATTAGAAATGACACATCTGACTGATGTACTTTTCACCCAGGCACATTAGGCTGCTAGTATGCTGACTGTTCAAAGGTATTACTGCCTCAAAAAGCATGCACTAAAGTCCTCAGGTTTTCTGCTTACCACAATGAACAAAGCAATAGCAAAAAGCTTCCAGGCAATAGAAAAATGTTCCTTGTAAAGAAAAGTAATTTCTATAAATATTGCTAACACTGTTCACAGAACTGAATCCTTAACTAGTTACACACATTCACATAAGAAAAAAGGCAAGTGTACAGGAAAGAAGTAATGCCTGTCCACTTCAGTTCATAGCACAGGCAGCAAAAACAAATTGATGAGTGGCTGTGTGTTGTACACTTTGATGAAGGCATGAAGAGACCCCAAGGCAAGGGCTGCCCCAATAAGCACCACTGAACACCAGCCTCCACCCTCAGGCATGCTGAGCCCATACAATCCAGCAGAACGCACACCCAAAAAGCCTGTTCCTTCTCCATCTCCCCCAGCTGTGACATTGGTAATATACATAAACACACAGCCAACTGCCCCTCTTGCCAAAGCCTTGGAACATGCCTTAATTTGTTCCTGTTCCTTGATTACATCTTCCTTCAATCTTTTGGAAAGCCAAATGAGAGGGTAAAACTTGTGAAAACATTCCAGCTTCTCTCCCCCTCCAATTCTGTTTAGCTCTGCCTATTCATCTCCCAGGCCCAGTTCCTCCAGTTTCCTTAGACCCTTTCCTCACATTGCTCCATACTCCCACTGTTCCTACTGTTTTCCATTGCTCATTCTTACAGACACTCATGCATGTTTTAGGCCTGATCTCTGTTCCCAACTCTTCTCCTTTCAGCCAGCTTTTCCTTATGGACCCCAGCTGTCTCCTCTTTCACATTCATTAAAAAGCAACAATAATGACAAAGAAACTCAAATCACACACTGGGAACAGGCTACACAATCTTAGCCACTGGCACAGTGCCCTTGTTCTCCACCACCTCTTGTTTGAGGAAGGACAAGGAGATTCCTGTCAGGACAGGAGAGGACACTGTCCCCGCCTGTGAACACCAACATAAGACAGGTCCTACCAAAGGAGCTGACAAACTCAAGGCAAGGCAAACACGGGGGGGGCGGGGGGGGGGGGGGTTCTAACGAACAAACAAAACATGCAGTGGTGGAAACAGGGAGGGAAGGAGTAAGATGCTGAGTGGGACAAGTGGTGAGTGAGACAGATCAGCTTTGTGCACAACTGGCACATTTTTGAGCCTTTTAAGACAGGTAATAAGCAAGATCAGTCAGCAATCTCGTTAACACCTGGCAGCTGCATGTCTAGCCACTGTCACTTGCCAGACACACAGGAGAAGTGGGACTTCTCCCTGCCTAGGAACTTGAACACTTCTGGTAGTTTATTAAGTCTCTAACTTTGCAAGATTTCATGTAGCATCTAAGATAAAGCCTTTCCCATCTATCCCAAACAGCTAAAAATCCTGATTTGGTTACCAGTAGCACACACTTCTGCTGTTGCATATCCTTTCCCTTTTAGCTTTGCCAAATATAGACCTGCCCCATTTATAACACCGTAGAGAATTTTCTTACCTTGGTATCTTGGCTAGGATGCCCCTTCTTTCTACACCCCCATCCTTCTCTAACATTTCAAACATTGACATTTTCATCCCTCCAACCTTCAGGGTATGTCGTTTGGTCTGAAATGTCAGCTCCTGCTTTCCTAGTCATCTGTGCTGCCTGTTCTCATCACCCCCCACCTTTCAGTGGAAGCTCTCAAACAAGCACTGCTGCCCTTTTCTCCACACATCCCCTCCTGCTTGGGAAAGGCTCCTCATTAATTTCCATTAAGCTAACTTAGTACGAAAGGAAATTCCAGAAGACAACAGTATAAAGACAATTCTAAAATGCACAAACAGATGGATTACATTACAGGAAGAGAATGGGACCTGGACACCAAGAAAGAAGCAGAGCTCTTCAAGGGTGATCAGGAAGCTTGGCTCTTGATGGAAGCTGGAGCTGGCAGAAGCTTTCACAAGCAGATGTGATATTATTTTATTCACAGTCCAGCAACATTTTACAGGTAGCAACTTTCTAGAGACAAAGGGATGGATAAAGTAAAAGAGATGGGCAGTGCACATACCAGGAAGGCTGCCTATATAAACCTGGAAGAGAAGCTTTAGCCAGACAGAAAAGAAAACCAAATGTTCCAATCTGTAAGAGCAAGTACCTCCTGAAACCTGTGGGCAGTTTCAGCTTTCTATAGATCATCAAATTATTCCAAGAGAAATTCCTTCTAGGGGCCAAGCAATTCAGGCATGCACATAAGAGCAACACATCAGTGGCGCCCTTCATTCCTCAGGGTACACTACAGTGCTCCTACAAATTTTGCAGAACTAAACAAGCAAGCTACACAACTATCTTCTCCAGGGTCTTAATTAAAAAAAGCTAGGAGACTACCCCAAGAATCTGCCCCAGGAATGCAGTCTAATTAAACAGATATAAGAACATGCACAAATATGCTGTCCATAGGATCCCCTCCAAAACTTAAGTGCATTTCTTATTCCAATATGCAAGCTACAGAATTGTCCATATTCTTAAAGGAAAGATATAAATTCTTAACATTGGCTCCACTAGGTAACTTTGGTGGTGGGTGCACAGTAGAAGCCTATAACTTTCAGCTTTAAATAGTACTGAACAAGCAACATCCCCTTTATTTAAGCACTACTTTGTCAGACACCAAGTTCTTCTAAACTGGTAAAACCAGACATTTGTTCCATGCTACTGCATAAGCAGTAATGCTTCCATTTGCAGTAAGATCTCCAATTAGACCTAACATGACTATGGTGCTGTCAAATGGGGAGTCACAAGAAGACAAGGCAAAAATATATCTTTTAACTGAAAAAAAAAAAAAATGCTAACAGACACAAAGAACTAAGACAATTAGTAAAAACAGCTGATTTCTAACACGCCATTTACACCAAACGCAGACATTCCTCAAACATGAATTTCAAAATACACTGAATGGAAGCAACTTCAGGTTTTCCATTCGCTATTATTAGGTTCTCAACCATTTACCATACAGGCACTAACGCTCTTACCCTGACAGGGTAGTAATGCCACAGTTAACCCAACAATACTTCTATTTCCCAGAAGAGATCCTGCTCTACTTGTATGCATGTCCTCCCAGTCTGAGTAGAGCTATCCACAAGAAGGGAATGGAAGGGACACTACTGCCTTATTTTCCATTAGTTTCACAAAACTCTCTCAAAAGAGCTACTTTTGAAGATGAAAAAGTATTACTAAGCATGGAAATTTTCTCATTTAATTCAGGGCCCAATCCTACACATTCTTTCCTCTGGCTGAACTCCCAGTCATGCTATAAAAAAAAAAAAATTATCTTGCCTTCCATGGTCTGCTAACTGGGACTCTTTGCTCTAACACTAGAATACTCAAATGTTGCTTTGTTTTAAAGTTTCATATTTGGCACAAAAGCGATACCAAATGAGGAACATAGCAGGTTTTGTCTAGTTAAAGAGAGATCTGATCTAGGAAGAAAGTAATGAACAGCTCGTGGGAGGTAATGTTCACTCAGAGAATACAAGAGACTACAAGACTCCAATGCATTCCACATCTTCCCTATGTTTAAAGACATAGCCACAGAGCAGACAGCACATGCCATACAAGTATACGCATTAGCTTTACACGAACTAGCTCACGCACACCTAGCAGTCCAGCCATTAGAAACCTGGAGCTCTGAGCAAACCAAGCAACGGGACAAATCAGACTGTGCTGAGCCTCAGCTAGATTGTCACAAGTACCTTAGACGGCTCATCTTAGAGTTAGCTCATGTATCTTTAAGATGAACCAAATCTGTACCATCCCGTAGTCACAGGCATCCTAAGGGCATCTATTTGGGAATTGATTCACATTGGCACCTCTGACATTGTGACACTGACCACTTATGTTCCCATCAGCTTTGTTAGAAAACCAAATAAGAAGTAAGTTTCAAGGCTTTGGCTGAAAACACAGATACAGTAGATGCAACTAGATGACCTCCTGAGGCCCCTTGCAAACTGAATTTTCCTGCAATCCTTTGAACTGAATTTCCTACCATGCAGGGAACCTTAGCTCACAGTCTCAAACTGTGACTGCTAAAGGGGGGCTGTCACCAAGCCAGAATCACACTTTAAGATAAAAAGTATCCCTGCACCAAACAGCCTAGTTTAGTGGGCTGGTCCACCCAAAACTAACATAGTTGCACTTAATGCTAAAGACATGTTAGAAGATAAAAACCAGAGATATGCCAGGGTGAAAGAAATGCATGCATTTCTATTACTGCATATCAGGTAGTTTTCAAGCTGACTTTTAAGATGTTTATATCATTGCAATATCCATCTATCATCCATACACTCCTTCCTCTCCCTGTAGCACCTGAATTTTTTGACCAATTTCAATCAAATGCGATTGAGAAAACAGCAATCCCAAATACACTCTTACAAATATTAGTAACCAAGTAGAAGAGAAGAGGTTCCATTAAGAGAAAACACTTCAGTATGAGGAAAACCACAACATTAGACACCAGCAAATCTACACAGAAAAAGCCAAAGGAAAGGAGGCTTCTTAAAACTCTTCTGCTTACAACAAAATGACCTAATTAAAACTAGACAAAGTCAGAGGCAACTAACTAGATCCCACTGCCTATGGGACTCTCACTAGGTGATTTTCCATGCTGAAGTTCAAAGAGTGAGACAAGAATGGCTTTCAAGAGTATCCCACAAAGTGAAGGCATGGAAAAGCAGGCATGCTTTTAGCTGAGAGAAACCAACAGGCAGGTGAAGCTGGTGTTGGTGAGGGGACTGTAGGGGCAGATGAGTATTTCTTTCAGCATCAAGAGAACAAGAGAATCCCACAGAGCCATCCTAGAGTCTCTGCTCCTAGCAGAGCCACACATCAAGTTCGCAAAAAATCAAGACGCCCACAAGCCCAGGCACTGCAACTAATCCCCAGTCCAAGTACTGATCCTCAGCTAGGAGGCACAGTGCCAGAGAAGATGAAGATTCTCCCCCGCCTTATCCTGCTACCTACTAAGCACAAGGGTAGTTGGATCGCTCGGGCATATGAATGACTGCTAATTCTATCCCAGAGATAAATGCACTGCACTAACAGGCAAGTGACTTTCAGGCATAGCATGAACCATTTTTGTAAGTCACTCTGGGATTTCTAAAGACCAAAAAGCAGTATTTTAAAATAAATAGTCATGCTTATTCAAAGCATCAGAGTAGTTTCAGGTAAAGCATTATATCTGCTCTACCAGAGGAAAAAAATGCCTGAAATGGACTTTCCCTGTCACCATAGATAATCCTATTCTATCTTGTATATAAACCACTTCACAGGATCTATCCTAAAACCAGATAGATTTCTTGCCTGTATCTATTCCTATTTAAGAGTTTTCCAGTCCCTCAATGTTCTTGCAGTAGGAAACTTTCATTTAATGTCCAGTCCAAATTTATTCATGACCAGTTTTTACCCATTTGTTCTTGTGCCAACCTTGCCCTTCAGCTCTTAGAGTTGCTCCCCCTCCCTGATATTCACCCCTCTGATGTATTTATAGATGGCAGTCGTGTTCCCTCTCAGCCTTCATTTTGCAAACTAAACAAGCCAAACTTTTAGTCTCCTTTGGTCAGCCAGGCTCTCCAACCCACTGAACACCACACTAGCCCTTCCCTGCACCTGTTCCAGCTTGAATTCCTCTTTCTTGGACATAGGCAACCAGAACTGTACAACACATTCCAGAGGAGTGTCCAATAAAGCCTTGTACAATAGCATTAGTACACCCTTATCTCCAAGGAAATAAATCCCCAATAATCTGCCTTTTCCACAGACGCTTCAGCCGTGAACATAAAACACCCTGTAGTCAGCTAGTACACTCAAGGTTTCCCAAGAGATAGCAAACCATGTTAGTCCCAAAATGCACCTCTGAAAAACGCACCTCTGAAAAAACCCTACTGACAAGCACTGAAGTGCCGCAACTGAAACACTACACCAGCATTAAAGGAATAGCTTTATCCTCTCAATTTAGTAACCTAGATGTTGATAAGCCAAGCTGGCTCAGTCTGTTTTGTGTTGACCAGACTCCCAGTCCCAACAAACTGCCTAGCTGGTCTCACCAATGCAGAGGCAGCCACACCAGCAGGCACCAACAGAAACCAGCTATCCAGCCCCCAGCTTCCGTGGGGCCCACTTGTCTGTGCCCATCTGCACAAGCCATATACAATGTTCTGAGCCCAAACTAGTGTCAGCACTAAAATCCTACAGGAAGAAGATATAAATTCAGGCAGAAGGCAGATTCATGGGCTCAAACCTCTACAAGAGGGAAGGATATGCAAGGGAGACATTTACTCTATATTCCATTCTTCTGCTCCTCTCTGATCATCTCCTATTGGCCACTGTCAGAGATGGGATACTGAGCTAGACAGACCGTTGGCCTGACCCAACCTGTCAAGTCATGTGCGCCACTATGGAAAAAAAACTTTTACCCTATTTATTTCAGCATTGGGTCTCCACTCTTCACACTCGAGATTTTGTGGCCTCTCACTATTTATATTTGATTTCATAACACCTTGGTAAACAGCTGAGATATTGTTGTCTGATACACTCAGGCTCACAAACTTTTTTTTTTTTTAAATGCAATCAGTAGTACATCCACATCATATACAAAACAACTAAGAAGTGTTACTATTCCATTCCAGTTCTTCCCAGCCCAGCCGGGAAAGGAAAACCCTTCTTGCTAGGGCCAGTCATTGTTACCTGAGAAGCATTAAGAAAAGCCCACAGGAAAAGCCTAAATGCTGATTTGCTACAGCAGTTGGGTTTTTTTCTCCTGTCCTGAATATGAAAGACTGAAGCTAATATTAAACTCAGTCTATCCCAGCCACTACAGCTCCATTCGGCATCTGTCTCTCTAGCACTCCCCATACTGCTGACACCAAACTGGTAAGAGCTGCACCATAACCAGGTCAAACTACCATACCCAGGGGTAAGCATGGGAAAGGCAGGTCCAGCTACCAGAACCCCAGAGAAGTGAGCCAGAGAAAAAACTGACTGACCAGCTGGACTGGGAGTGTGCTGGGAATTGACCATTTCAATGCCTACAGGAAACTGGATATCCTGGAGCCAAAAGTCTCTGCTCTTTCATAGTTTAGGGCAGGAAAACCCACAGATTAGGAGCATGCCAGCACCAGAACCTAAAGGCAAGGACTGCACATGAAGTTGCAAATGCAATTAAAGTCCGGTGAGTCTTTTGCGCCTTCTAATTGGGCAACAAGAGGAGTCAGAGGCCATTTTTGCTAAGATACTTTCTGAGATATAGGCATGTGCAAGCAGTAGATGCACTCTCAGCCAAGACCTCCAGGACAACTCTTCCTCCATGATCTGGTTCTCATGTCTCCTGGATATCAAAATAATTTTAACTTATCTTCATTCTTACTAGCAATTTCATAGCTTCACGGTAAAGAAGTTTTCAGGGATGAAACTGCTGAATAAATGTATGTATTGCTGATCTTCATGTACTCATCAGCTTCCTAAAACTCACCAGCCAACAACAGCAGCTGTTTGAAAACCCTTTACCACCTGCCTTCCCCCCCGCCCATCCCCAAAGTCTTTTTCCCTGTGCACTAAACACTCAAAACACACTTACCAAGTTATCATATCAACCCATAACCATGCCTGATAATTACTTCTTAAATCAAAATTTCTTCCACTGAATTTCAACCAAAATAAATATGGCATAGAGAACAAATGTATGCTTATAGTGAACAACCATTCATCAGCTTAAGTCACTCTAATGGACACCACTTTAAACTAAGCCTGCACCATCTGTTCTACCCCTCAATTAGAGAAGCCAAAAATTATTCAAAGCACAGTTTAAGAAAGAAAACTAATTTATGTATGTAAGTTTTATTTCTCTTCAGCTCAGTGAAGCAAGATCTTGTAATGCTTAAGATTCAGACATAGATGAGAGTGCAAGGCTGCTTTCCCTAACATAATTAGCATTTTTGTCACGAGAAATAAAATTTCCCTGTAATATTTCACCATATATTTTGTTTTAAGGAGTGTGATGCCCCTGTAAGTAACAAAATCAATTAGGAGCTAAAATAACCAAATCAGAAGTCCTGCATACATAAACACAAATCAACACCAGGTCCCAGATACACAACCCTGCACAGCTCACACCGCGAGGGACTGGGTCTACCAGCACAGCTTTACTTGTACAGCGAGGAGGCCTTTGCAAGCGCAAGGTCCTCAGCCACCAGAATCTGTTACGCAGGTTAGTTTGTAGCTGCCCCCTTTATAGTCAAAGCCAAATCCTGCAAGCCACTGGGCACAGAGCCTCACACACATGGATCAAGCTGCACTGGGGCAAAGGGATCCTGCCATGTAGAGATACCCTCCTTGGCAAGAAGATCCTGTGCACAGTGAGAACAGAGCAGGTCCAAAATCTTTCTAACTGCAGAGGCACAACAGAAACAAAGTTTCATCCAGTTCCTTACTGGTAATCCCCACCTCGTTTCAATCTGAACTAGCCTCTCCTAAAGCTTTGCAATATGAGAGGTTGATGAGGACCTTTGCTCAAGTACATGGACCTTTATCCTGCCTGGACCATCTCTCCAAGCAGAGTTCACTCTCAGTTGTTGCCAGTCAAAAACAAAACAAAATACAAAAAAACCCCACCCACACAAAAAACAAAAAACCCACAGCAATACCAAAAAAATATAAAACTAAACTGACAGCACAGGCTACACCTTGCAGGGAAAGGAAAGGTGCGAGACCCCTCATCTCCCATTGCTAGATGGTACAGTGCTTTCCTGGTGGTTGGCAGTGACCTCTTGCCTGCTGCTCCCCAACCTCAGGCTGCCCCTAGGAATATCATGCTGATAAAAGACCGCTTTAAGATCCTAGATATATACCTAAACACTTATACACCGTAATGTGAAACTTCAATGGCACATCATAGCCTGGGTCTAGAGAAAGCCACATTAGTTACAGATGAGTAAGGAGATCCTGTCTACCTAATAACTGCCAGAAGTAGCTCAAAGTGAGATGGTTCACTAGGATATTTTTGATGATTTCAGCTCTTTCCCCCTGCTTCACGATTGTGAAGCTGAGAGGACGTGCCAAAGCACTGGACATCACTGCATAGGTTTGCTGCACATCAAGACTGACAGTTCAGTGCAGGCCTTTGTTACTGTTGAGAGTTTCTAAGCTCTGAAAAAATCTTTTTGATTAGTAGGGGAGAACATGGAGTCCAGCAGAACCACCATTCTGAAACAGCACACACAAGCAAACAAGCCAGCGGGAGAAATCAAGCAGGGAGAGGGGAAAATTTCCTCTTTTGATCAGTAGTGTCTTGCAGTCAGTTCTCCATCCCAGTCTCTCCAGTAAACCTCACAACTCCTAGCAGGCATGCAAACATGGACTCCCTGCTGCGGGTAACTGAGCTCCAGGGAAAAATAAAAGTCCTCAAAGAGAAGCCATCTTTCCACCTCTCTTCTGTCCTCTGGCTACCTACTGGCATTACTGGGAAAATATAGATCAGGCAGTGCCTACTGGGTGCAATTCAAGTGTGCTCCTGACAAGCATAGATAAGCAGCAAAGGGTCTTGCACAGGACCTCAATGCCTTGCTTCATATAACATCCCTCATGCTTCCTTTACTTGAAAAGATCTGAGCATCTTCTGTACCTCAGGCAGCCACCTGCTATGAAGCAGGGACAAGTGATCAGGTCACATCGCTGCTTGATAGAAGAGTGTTGAGGTGTCCATTTGACAGTTCAATGCTATTAGAAGTATCTTGAGTCCCCCTCTCCTGTTTGATACATGATGCTTTTAGACTTTGATAGCACCAAGGGAAGAGGAACATCTCTTCCCCTCCATCACTGCCTTTTGCTGCATCACTCAAAAGAGAAGATGGTATCATCTCCCTCCCAGTGCTGAGGTTAAAGATTTCACAAAATGGCATCAGGTAAAATAGAACCAGTGCACAAAAACCCCAAAACATAAAAAACCCACCAACCATGGTCACAACTTGCACAGCTCAAACTTGTACACCAGTGAGGGAGACAGCTTGAGCCCTCCTTGTAAAGGCTTAGTAATTTCATCATCAGTTGGGGTTCCTTTAGTCTAAACTCCGAACAGTACTGCCACACAGAAGTCACTTCTCTTTGGCTGGCTGATGTTTCCCCAGGGATAACATAAGCACATTTGTTTAGTTAGAACAGTCCCAGACAGACAGGCAGATGCCATGAATCAGCTGAACCCTCTCCCAAGCTAATAGGTCTGTTATCCAAATCCAGCCTAAGTTTGAGAGAGCACCCTTTATCACTGAAATGTTAAGAAATTTCAAATCTTGCAGATGGTCTCAATCTTTGTTTTGAATTGATTTTTTTTTTTTTTTTTTTTCAGATCAAGGAAACGACATGAGTAGAGACAGACTGCAAATATAACAGCTTTTTCAACCGTGACCAAACAACTGCAGTTTAGCTCTCCAGATGGCTACTCTAGGGCAGCGATGTTTGGCCTTTCACTCTTAGGGTTGTTACACTAATCCATGAACTGGATCAGATCACATCAGCTACACTGTTCTCTCTAACACCAGGCACAGCTGAGTTTCCACAACCCCCCACAAGCAGTCAAGAAGAAAGGTGACAATATTACAGATGCAGGCACTAAAACAAAATGGAGACTGGTATATGACAATGCACTAAGTCTTGGTCTGATACTGAAGCAGGGTCACTCCATCACCAAACTCCAGGTGGTCAGCCTGTCTCACTTAAACATTTCATACCCTCTATTTTATTGCCTCACTGAACAAAACACCCTCCCATACACATCTCTGAGAAAGGCCTCTGTTATGCACATTAGAAGTTAACTTATCAAACGCAGCAAATGCTACCTATAGAATATGCACATTAATGAACAATCAGTTCAGTTAGCAGCATGAACTCTGAAATGGAGTCACGCCAACACAGAAGTGGCACCAGTTTGTTACCGGGTAATGAATACTACACTGGATTTTGTGAGAGTATATATTTCAGACAGATTGGGAAGGAGAACAAGTTATCCTCAAAAGGATCACGTTTAATTTGTAAAGTACTGCATAGCTCTAATCCGTATCAGTTCATAAAATCCATGCAAACAGCAAATTTCATGACAATTTCAAGTTTATTGTGCTTGTGTTACCTTTCTACTGAGAATCACGGAAGCCTAAGAAAAAGCCAGTTAGGAAGAAGAGGGGCAATAAGAACATGCTATGCTCTCAGAAAATTACACATAGTGTTTGATACTGACAGCAAACTAAGTAAGATTTCTTTGTGGGCCAGAATAGTCCTCCATCAAGCTTGTACTGGCTCTCATTTTTTTCATTCCTGTATGCCAAACAGCTTCCACTGCAGTTGCTTGTTGACTAAATGAAGAGCAAAAGTGCATCTGCACAGAACACACGAACCAATATACTGCATTCTTGTTTCAATCAAAATTTCTATTAAAAATATAGTTTAAATGAATCTGAGGATGTTCAACTCCAGATCACAAGCAACCTATATGCTAGTCTCTCCTTCACTTCCACAGGAGAGAACTCCAGTTAACAGCTGTACTCCACAGTAAAACACACAGTTAATTAGCTTCAGGCTTAGGTCTGTAGGAAGTTTTACCCTCAGAGATTTTTCCAGACTCATGAGAAAGGAACAAAATCCCCTAGTTCTCCCTATAGCAGCAGCTTAGGTGCCCTGTTTGCCTTGTTAGTGTGCCTCAGGAAAGGACAAGGACAGGCATTTTTCCAAACCACACTTGAGAAACCCTCTCCAATGAGGAAACCAGAGTACATGGGAATAGTAGCTCTTCTTCACGAAGAAGTGTGGGGAAATGAAAAAAACACTATAGGGATAACAAGGTGGTTGAGTTTCTTGTCTCACTCATCTCTGTTGATGCAAAATCATCAAATCCAACAGAAGACACATGCTGATTAGCTGTCTTGAGCTAACTGTAATAAAACAATGAATTGTACTTTAACTGCCCCCAGAATTTAGAAAAAAATCTAGCAAGAATCAGTGACCATGTGAAAAGATACTGGCAGAGCATGTGCATGTGTGTATACACATATACTTTTTGCAGCTTTAGAACTCTTCTCCCCTTTTCTTTCTTTTTTAAGATAACAAAATTTCATCAGCTTTGCCAACTACTGGGATGATCAAAGCATCCCACAGGCAAACAAGATTTCCAAAAAATCTGTATATCAAAAAGCATGAATACCAAATAAAAATCCATTTACTAAACTCTCACTTGCTGAAGTCTTACCACCATGAGTCCTCAATATCACATCAACTATCAACTATTTACCAAGAAATGGGATACAAATGGTTGATTCAGCATGATTATCATTTTACAGAACAGTATGTTAGAAAGTCTACCATATAACTCATTTAGATCAAGCAACACTTGACAATGAAACATCTAACTAATCACATTCCACCTGGAAAGTCTTACCTTATAGTTGCTGGAATTTACCCAAGAAGTGGCCAGTCCATCAACCATTTTATCCAGCATAGTCTGATCATGTTCAAGATCAGCTGACTTCTGTTTATCTGAGAAGTAATCTATCAATTCCTGGCCAACTTGAAGTCTCTTTCCAACATCTTTCTGCAGCACCTGCGCTAAGCAATACTCCATACTGGGCTCCATAGTGTCTTAGAAATACAGCACCAGCAAGAAAGCTAGAGGGCAGCAGGTCCAAAAAATCCTTCTACAAACGTATGCAGGAGGTCGCCTCTTTGTTCGATGAAGGTTACTGAGGGTCTGGGTTTCAAAGATGCAATTCCGAGAATGGCAACAATGCACCATGTGTGTGTGAAGAGCAGCTGGCAGGATATTAAAAGTCCAATTTAAATAACTAGTAATAAATGAAGCAGCAAGCAGTGCTGTACTGTTGGGTCTGCAATAATTCCCAATTCAGCAGTCCATTCTGAAAGAAATGAAAAAGAACAGTATTATAGGTTAAATTAAGAATGGAGAAAAAAAGCATGCCACAAAATAGGTTATTCACATACAGCTGCAAAGCTGTGATAAGCTGGATTGAGCAGCATTGTTCTATTTTAAGGGATCATACGAGGTAGGTCAGGACAAAAACCTTTGGTTATTCTTTACAGCAGCAGTTACCCATCAGCTCTTTAAAGGTAGTTTTCATGACAGACACAGTATATCTGGCACTTAAATAAGAGCTGATTAATGAACAATATTCTCAACTACTAGAGTCACCATCCACCCACAAAGGTAGAGACAAAATCCTTATGCAGGTCACCAGGAAAATGCATGTTTCAAGAGGTGAACAGAGGAAGAGGTCTGGATCCTGTTTTGACTGTTAGTTTTCAGCAATCAATGCCATCATCTGGCCTACAAGATACAGCTGTAAAATACAGGTCTAACACTGGTAATATAAAATGAGCAGTTTTCAAATACAAAGTGCTCAAGCTGTTTTCAGGCTGAACCCTATTATATCACAACTACACAGACCGAGGGAACAGCATTGGCTTCTTCCTAGCATATATTGAAAATGCAGTTCCACCAACAGTGCCTGTGATCCCCCAAGAACCAAGACCATGTAAAAGAAAGGCAGAGCCAAACTTTGTTGCCACTCAGAGGCAGCAGCATCCGCAAATTAAGCTTTTTGCTTATGTTTAAACAAACAAACACACACACACGCCACCACATGGCTTTGCCTGAGGTCTGGTTACGTTCCCCAACCCTAGAGGCTCTTCTGCCCCATAACACAGGAACTGCATTAGGGAACTTTTGGGCCAGCACTGCCAGTTGCAAGCTCTGCTTCGCAGCAGCTGCAGCCTTTCTTTGTACCTCCCAATCTGCAGCCAAATGAATCCTTACAAGCAGCCAGGGACCAGACCTCCCAGCCTGTCCTCCAGCCTCCTGCAGATCAGGGCTCCTGTCATCACCAACTGCTTCCTGAAGCACTCCTTCACAGGTCAGCTCTTTTAGGAGGGGATGATAAAAATCCAGAATATCTTTTTACTTCCCATCTAATAATATCCAAAGTTAGAAGCCTGCCCTACTTTCTCCACCAGTGCAAGGAAAGCAGGTCAAGCTCAGTGCAAGGAAAGAGGCTGTGGAGCAAACACCCGGTTCAATAAACAACTGGAAGGAAGCTAGAAGCACAAGTTCACTAATTGGAAGCACTGGGGCAGCAAATCTATATACCTTCTGTTTGAGCAAATAAGGTTTGCACAAAAGACTTATTTAATAAGAATACAATGGATCTGATAGCAGATGAGATACACAAAGTCCTAGCCTGGAAACAAAAGCACACCTTGCAGTAGACTACTTCAGTTCATTATCTCACCTCCATCTTCCCTGGCCAGACTTACAAACTGCCATATCCTACAAAAAACAAAACAAAACAAAAAAAACCCACCCCACACACAACCACCCCCCACACACACACACCAAGCAGAGCACCTAGAGCTAGAGAGAGAGAGAGAGAGAGCACAGTGGCTTGTGGCCCAGGGCTTTCCTTAACCCCACAACTGCAAGCAGACACTTCCCAGCTGCCTGGGACTTGATGTGCCGCTCATTCATCAGGCAGGAGGAGTCACAGGAGAGCAGATCCTCCGTTCAGGCAGTCAGTTCAACTCTGCTGGGTGACAACAATCAAAACTGGTTCTGTACATCCAGGGACTCATCTCAGTCAAGTGTGTAGAAAATCCTACCATCAGCAAGAAGGGCTTGTTTGGGCCTCTGGACTAAACTCCCTTCTCACCAGCAAAACCTGACCCTCCAGAGCAGCACCTGCAACTGCACACGCAGCACCTAGGGCTTTAAATTAGTGCTGTGACAGCTTACCACTTGTGACCACTACTCCAACCCGAACTGTCTCAAGAGTATACCAAACTCACCATTTTGGCAAAGCTATTTATCTACCTATTAACTGGGAAACACAGAAAGCCATGTCTTCTACCACTAAACTATCTGACTGTCAGGCTGTAGGTAAGACTGAGGCTTCAAGATTGACTTGACTTCAGATTCCAAAATTGAACAGCACCTCCAATACTGCAATAGGGATCAATGCTCAGAGTTGGAACAATGCCATTTTCCTTTAAAAAGGGAGATGCTGATTCCAAACTAAAGGACAGCCAGACCCTCTTTTACTACTGAAGCTATAGTTTCACGCATTTCAGTTAAGCACCACCTCTGAAAGCAGTGCTTTGCGCCTTCCCACCCTTGAGCAGCACAGACTTGTGGACAGTGATACAGGTTTAAACTGACCTAGCCAGAAAAAATCAGTTCCTCAAACTAGCTCACTGCACGGCTCTATGAATACCTTTAAATAATACTGGCCCATCCCCTGCCCTCTAGCATGGGCTGGTCCTGCTCCTTGCTGAAGGCACTCCAGTTTTGTGAGGCAGAATATTACACAGAGTAGCCTCTAAGCACCTAACAGAGGAGGGTTTTCAAACAGCAAGGCATGATTTCACTGGGTACCTGGCTAGCAGGCAATTACTGGTGAAGGGATACAAAGATAGGTGATGCCTATCTGTTACCATGCTCTAGCTGGAACCGTGAAAGTTACTGGTGTGGTTTGTTTCTGGACACCAGATACAGCACATGCAAAAGAGGACTTAACTGTGTTAAAATTCAATAGAACATGGTGGAAAAAGTTTCTTAATTGCTCTTAAAATGGAAACATGGAACTTGTTTAAGCTTGAAAATTAATTCAGATTCCAGCAGGGTGTGAATGTTGGTTACCACAGAATAGCCATTTCTGATTAACTTCACATATAGACAAGTCCCAACACATCCAAGAAAGCATTAGCTGGCCATGAGAATGGAAAGTTCAAAGTTTCTATTTTCTTCTATGTGGTTTTCATTTAAAAGTTTATAAGTCTCTGCCTACAAGCAAACTTTTAAGAAAACTAATTTAAACAAATTTTTGTAGGAGTTTCTCTTGTTTTTCTTAAATATTATGCAAAGGAAAGCATAAAAATAATTGTGTTGCTCTGCAGAAGAACAGATTTGTGTAGTAAGTTTGTGGACTGAAGTCTAAAGAAGATGCACTACACACTATACAGCGCCACCTTCAAACACATGCATGGGAGAAGAGCCATAAATACCTTTGAATCCTGTGGAGGGCAGAAGTAACAAGCTAAGAGGAAAGCTCAAGGTTGGCGTATATCTACCAGCCAACAGGTGCTTAAGTGACATCACTTCTGTGGTTTATTTTTCCTGAGGTTTGGGGGTTTTTGTTTGTTTGTTCTTTAAAAAGCATTTCCACACACACGTTAGGAAGCCTATTAATTCCCCCTCTTCCTCACAAGAGGAAGTGGAAAAATACCATCTGGGAAAATCAAGTCCTAATCTAAGTTTGACATCAGCCAAGATAATCCACAAGAAAAGCTATTTTCCCCACCACCCCTGTTACTGTAAAAATAAAGTTCTCTCATTCACTATAAAGCCGTCAGAACTAAGTGCTTGGCCAAAGTTTCTGCTAGTGACACACCTAGATTTTTCTTTCAAGAGCTACCCAGCAGAAAGCCATTAGAGATGCTTAAGTTTAATGCCAGTTTAGGGCTCAAAATGATAGATTTTAAAGAAGAAAGATGATAAAGACTCAACAGCCCAAAATTACTCAGCCAGATGCAATCACTATAACACCACAAAAGTTCATACAATTCACAGCAAAGCAACTGGTTCAGCATGTAGAATAAGTTAACCCAAACAGTAATGAAGAAATACTTATTACCTAAAATTCTGTAGAAACATTAAACTGAGTATATAAGACAATGAACTTTTTCAGTGTTTAGGAGAACTCACTCACCCTAGACTAAGTGAAAGTCTGCATCATTTTGTAACTGTAAATTAAGAGATTAGGATATTTTTATAGGAAGCTTTACATCTCCTTCCACTTGCATTGAGTAAGGAAACATGCAGCACGTAGAACAGATGCAACACTACTGTCCTGGGGGCTTATCTATACTTGAGCGCTCTTCCAACATACCTATTCTACTTTAAAAATTATACCCTGCTTTCCTCCACTCTAGCCATCATGTTTAGTTATCTTCATCATGTTTCATTATCATCTTCATTTGCAGACAAACCCGTACAGGTCAGAGCCTCCCCAGTCAGCTGCTCCAACACAGCTACTCAGGACACAGGCTGCAGAGAGAAAGTGTTGCTGCTGCTTGCAGTCACTATAAGCAACTGCAAATGCTGCTGGACTTGCTGTTCCAAGCCTTCCCCACCACCTTCCTGTACCTACTTCCAGCCAGTAAGTTTGACTTTTAAACAGCTCCCAAACTTGACATTGCTTCTTTGGTGTAATATTTAATTTTTGTGCGGTTAATTATAGCACAGCAGTTGTATAAGTAACACAGCAGTGCAGTTGTACCAACAAGCCTCCTCTTTCATAGTTCTCAGGACCTAATTGCATGCAAACTTCAGTTTGAAATTAGTTCAAGGTACATTAGACAGACACCTCCTTGAACCTTGACTTTCCACAACAAAAAAAACTCCCTCAGGAGACCTCCACCCTAGCAAAATGCAGCAACTTTTCAAATATAAAAGCTACCAAGCATCAAGCTCTCTGTTGTTCACTGTTACTGGAAGGTGTAAATATTTAACTATTGGGTTTATCAACCAGACACCCTTGTGCAAGAAGTTCAGTGCAAGGACAATGGCACCTAGAAATAAAGTACTGCAATGACTAGATGCAGGTCTCATCTGCAAGTAGTTGAAAGCTTAATCTCTGCATAAAGGGTGGAAATTGTCAGCCTTCTATCCCCTCATTGCCCTCCCTGGTTTTTTTTGTTTTGTTTTTGTTTTTTTGCTTCAGCTGTTATGGCTACTCCCTGCCCAGAGTGGATTTGCTATCAGATCTTTACAGAGTATGAAAACACTCAGAGCTCAATTAGATCTCCTCTTCCTCGGATGTTTAAGTAGTGGTGGACAAAGCATCAGTACTGACAGCCTTTGTCTTAAAATACTCTTTCTAGTGCAAACCCTAGGGGAGAATGAGGTGGCAAGTAAACATCAAGTGTTCTATTTGAAGAGTAAAGCACCTTTTTTTTTTTTTGAAGCCAAAGGCAGTTGGCAGGAGTTACCCACCCAGCAATTAACAAGAGGTCCCTCCCTCTTGTTGAGCTGTCTCCATAGGTAGGCAATAATGTTTCCTTAATGCCCAGGAATGTTTCACAATCACTATGGTTGTTTTAGATTAGTAATTAGTGTTAGCTTTCTACTTCAACCTCCCCTTAACCCAAAGATGTCTTTAGATTTCCAGCCTGACAAGCAGACTCATGCTTTTCTAAACAGAAGTTACTGATTAGCTGATGGGATGGTCCCACACTTTACTCAATGTACTAAGTGCCTCTGACCACCCTTCATGCAGTTTCTTTCCACTTCCCCCATACAGTAACTTTATCTGTCTTTCAGACAGTGCAACCACCGCACACACACTACAGGTACTCAGCAGGGCAGTCTTGCTGATAACGCAGTGCAATTAAGTACTGCCCATGTGCATGCGGCTTCCTTGCTGGAAGTTTTATTAGGTCTTCAGTGCAGGCTTCCTCCTCCTCCTCCTCCACTAAGGAAGCTTTTGCTAAACTCCCTACTGCTGCTGGCAGTTTCAAGAGCCACCACTGGCTGAAGGCTTGCTAGCACACTGCTAATAGTAATCATTTTTAAGCTTACTTGGAGTGAGGGTATTAAGGGGCTTCATGTTTAAAGTACAGACTGGAGCTAATTCATGCTGGTGCCCAACTTCACTGGCATGAGGAGATCTGAGGCGATTTCTAGAATGAAAATGGCTGCAAGATTTCCAGGGCTTAAACTAACTGAGGCCTTCTAGCCCCCATACAACCCTCTTCCCAGGACAGACACTAGCCTGGAAAGTCGTACTGCATTCACTCTGGGTTAGATGAGAGATAAGCTTCAGCTAATAGGAATTCTTCTGCCTCAGTAATCGAACACCTCATACAGAGATACTGATTTCATCGAGGCATCAACCTTCAAAGAATCTCCACAGTAATGAGGTTGCAGCAAATCAAAATTACTTGCCAGCTTAAGACCTGAATGTGACCCCAACACCTTACACTAATGGCACCACCTTGCAGAGCAGGAGTAACTCTTCAAGAGTAGAGTAGAAATTTATGAGTTTTCATGTACTTTGTTCTCCTAATATAACCCCTATTTGAAATTAGTTTGGTTTTAACTTTGTCTGATATCAAGGACAAGCCTAGAATGAGCTTTCAAGGTCTCCTTCCATTTTAACAGATTGAGTGTCAAGATGCAGATCAAAGTCCTATAATGCCATGAGCGGCTCTCGTCAGATCAGCTGCCCACAAAAAGCACTGTGCAACCCCCTCTTGTAGGCCTCTTCATTCACTGTGCCAAGGTATTGTACTACAAGCAATTTATTAGGGGCCTACTACACCACAGGAAAAAAAATCCTATCCACGTGAAAGTTTATGTTGCAAATAGTACATAAGTCTGGGTTTTGCAACCACAAAAATGTCCCTTTTTTCCCTATCTTTCTTTCTCATATCTAACCATACCTTAAAGCCTGCAGAGTCCAGTTCTGACACCTGCGGGAACCTGCCCAGCAAACTGTATAGTACTGGCTCTCTAAGACACCCAGATCGTATTGGTACAATGCATTAAAATTTACATGTCATTTTTACAGTGGTGCTCACCATACCAATCTTGCGCTCAGCCTTGCCCTCCTGTGCCCACCTACATCCTCCCTCGCATGCCTGCTCCAGCAGTGAGAAGGTTTGACCACAAGCTACCTGTCCCTCACCAGCACCTCCTCACTCTGCTCTGCAAGGTGTCAGAGCAAAGAGCGTGCAAGGTCCCCAGAGGGGCTGTGGTGCTGCACCCCAGGAGAACAGAGGAGGTGCCCAGTCCCCTTCCTACTGCAACCCCAAGTGCAGGAAAAAGCTTCATGGATTCAGGTCCTAACCCTCTTCTCCACAACCCAGCTGCAAGATTGGATCATCAGGAAAAACACAGGAAGAAAAGGAAAAGACGACTTCCACCTATAGCCTCATTTGTCTAAAAAGGTTAGCAGTAGAGCAAGGCTTTGAAGTAAAACATTACTGAAAATTAAAATAGTGTCACCTGTCACTTGTCAGATCGCTAGCAGGACAAGTGGTTCTGCAGCACACAGGAGAATCTGGTAACCCCCATTCACATTGCAATGACTGACAGTTAAGATTACTAATTTAGTTGAGCCTGAAGATAGAGAACACCTCTCAAAGTACACATGACCTGGAGAAAAGGGTGGGAGAATACCAAGAACCTTGTATTTTATGGACAAGAACAGAGCAGAAATTCAGTGTCTTTCCCAGAGTCATTGCAAAGCAGTGCTCTAGTGGCAGTAGAAACTGAAGGCAAGATAACTCCTCAGGGGGAAAGGAAAATAACCCATACCACCACATGCTGGTTATAAGATCAGGATAATCTAGTTTTAAAGAGATCAGTGGGTTTGTGGTATAAATTCCATACTCCTGCAAATCCTCCAGGAGCTTGTTATCCTTAATGTATAACTAGCTAGTAACACAGAAGAAGGTCAGAAGTTTGTGTGTACAAGTCCAAGCAGAACTACCCCAGAGGCAAGTGCACGAGGCAAGTGCTGGTAGTATAGTTACAGATGACAGGAAAAAGAATAGACAGGATTGTATCTTGGGTGCAAGCCCTCAAGGGACACTGAGTGTCCACTAGGGACCTTGCAGTAAGATTTCTTCCCTCTCTACCCCACAATACTTCCTCCAAACATACAAATGTACTTTTCACAATCTTAAGACAGTATGTATCATATGGGTGCAAAAAATCTCCACGTAGCCTACATCTCAAATAACACTGTTCACACACAAAAAAAATTCATGCAGGTAAGCAGATGTTAAAGCCACAGACAGAAGCACCTCCAATTCTAAGACAATGACTTAAATATATACTTATGAAAACAATAGTCATGCCTGCTCATTCAAAAACTAATCATGTACCCAAAAGTGAACAAGACAAGAACTCAGGCAGACCAAGAGAGAGCTTTTTATAGATTAACTGTGGGATGTAACAGCAGCAGTTCATAAGTCAGCAGTTTTAGAAGTAGTTTATTCTCTTGGTCTCTCTTTTCAGAGCCTCAGAGATGGGCTTCAGGCCTCCCAACTGATGGGTTTAGATGCTAATGCCCACCTCCTCCCTCCCATCACTCCAAATCAAACATATGCATGCGTGCACACACACACTTCTCTGACAAAATAGGACTCTTTACACACCACTATTCCCCAGGGCTGTCAGCCCTCATAGAAACTGTTGGCCAATGTCAGGAAAACTCCCAGCAGCAGCAGAAATGCTGACAGGGGCCAGCATACGGTCAACAGCAGTGAACCAGCACCCAGGACCAGTTCAGCCACACGGAGGGAAGCGACAGGTACTCTACCGGGCTTGAGTATAAGCGGATTCTAGGCAGTGTGGCATTCGCAACCACACGTAAGCAGATGGCAGGAAGAAATCCTCAACACAGGCACAGCAAGGGATTGCAGAAAGCCACCACTACACTACGATTTATAAAAGATGGGCAGAGTACAGGACAACTAGGAGCAAAAACGACCATCGATGATATCATTTATTGGGCTGAACTCTACTGGCAATACATAATAGGCAAGCACATGCCAGAGCACTTCAGAAACCACTAGACCAATAAACTGCCTGCAATACAACGGGTAGAGATAGAGGATCCGAATCCTCCATTCTGCTCAGCATCACCTTGAAGCACAGGTCACAATCAGACTCCATTTTGATCAGATCTTTGCTTCAACAAGTCAGCATTGTTTCAATTTTGCTTTCTAAAACATCTTGGAATCTGAAATATCTACAAACCAAGTTTAAAGAGAGGATCTCAACCTATATCTAAAACTGAAAAACTAGGAAATGCTGCACCAGGGACTGGCTGATTAGACTGTTTATCCTGTTATTTTGCTGACATGGAAAACAAGAGATTTAAAAATGAACTCACTTCCAATAAGCTAATGATGATGATGCTTTCCCAACAATTAGTTTGGCTGCTCTACTTGGCATGCTGTTTCTAGATGCAGAATGGACATCTCTGTCCTTGGGGAGCGGAACATGCAGAGATTTGATTAAGTGATGCAGCAGGAAACCAGATAAGTTCAAACACTAAACGTGAATTGAGATCAAGCTCTGGGAAATCACCTGCAGCCTAACAGACCACAAAACCCATTTGTTGCCCTCCTATAACCTGAACAGGTAGAACTTCATCCAATTCTTTTGTTTTTCTGGGTTTTTGTTTTGTGGGAGAGGGCTAATCCTGTCAAAGAGAGGTGAAGAAAGTAATCTCTCATGTTTATGACAAAGCCAGATACTTACTACAGTGCAGAACGCCAAGGAACACACATGCATGTTTAGTTCTTCAGTATCCTGCTGAGCAAAAACTCTTAAATAGCTCACATCAGGGTTTCAGACAGCTTTGAAGACTGATAACAGGTTGGCCTGACAGACAATATCCAAAACACTGAGAGCGCTCCAAACAAACATGCAATGCAAATTTCAACAGTACACAGGCTGACGAAAATGAAAAGCTTGAGCAGAGAGCACCATGAAACGCACACCATTAAACCATGGGGCAATGATATAGCTGTTCTGCATGGTAAGGCTGCCACGAACACCAGTTCTCCACCAAGGAAAGAACTAATGCCTTTCCTCACAGTAGCACTGTTTGCTTGCAATTTACTAAGTCACAGCCTGAAGAAATTAATAGACAAAAATAGTCTGTTTTATTAACTCAACTGAGAAATCGTTATATACTGGCCAGCTTTTTTTTTTTTTTTTTTTTTTAATAAATATACTGGCAAGATGTGTTCAAAGGTACACTGGCCCTGTCAAAATCCAGGCAGAAGCTTCAGTTACAACTGCCAGCCGAGGAGGCGTTAACAACAGCAAGCCTCCTCTACAGGCATGCCAAACAGATTTCAAACCCCAGGCTAGGCAAGACCCAAGATAATGAGAGACTTTGCCTGATCCAAAGTCATCTGAGGCCAGAAGAGTACCGGTAATAGTAGTTAACAAGCTTCAAAGCCACATTACTCTTACAAAAATCTGCCTGAACAATTAAATGGGGGGGGCTGTCATTTCTTTATCTATCTGAACATTTTGTGCTCAGCCTGTTTCATGCTTTCCCTTATAATGCAGCATTATCTGCCTCTAACACACAGACTGTTGAGGGCCAGATCTAGCTCCTGAAATTGGAACTCCTACCAAAAGTGGCCAGACTTGATGTCCGCTCTTATCTTCTAACAACTAACAGCACTGACTGAATCACTGATGAATAGAGAAGGACTAACTAACATATGGGAGGAAGAAAAATCACTTCAGTTTGAGTTTTGCTATTTAAATATCTGGTTTTCATAACACTTAAGCTGTAGCTCAGATTTAAGATTCCTACAGAACTTCAAAGACTACTTATTTTGGAGCCCTAGCTCGTTTACAGGCAGTCTTTGCAAGTGTCCCCTTAGGGAACGTCACATGAACTAGAGAAACTTATTTCAATCACACAGGCATGCTGCTGTCTCACTTTTAGCACTGTAAGTTATCAGCCAAGAGAAGCAAGGCCAAAGCATTTAACTTGCTGGCATTTTTCTTCTTGGAACACAGAAACTTTTGAAAACTGTCTGATTAATTCCAAAGATTTCACGGGAATGTGGCAGGCATCAGTGTGAAAGAAGACCCTATTTATTTTGACAATGATAAAAATAAAGAGAAGCGTGACTATGAAATACAGAGAGAGGATCACCCATGGCGACACAGTCAGTCATTACTAAGTCCCTCTGGTAACTTCCAGGCTTCAGCCAACATAATTGACAGAGTTCAACAGAGAAAACAAGCAAAAGCTGGACGTTGCCAAGCCTAGGACTACAGCACAAAGGCTGGTTTCTTGCAGCAAGCTATGGACCCATGATAGGAAAGACCCTGAATATTACAGTACTGTGGTTTCATCCTGCACTTGGTTTAGTCCATTGCCCTAACAAGAACTCCCCCCCATTGGAAATTCCCAAACATACCCTGTTGCAGCCCTCTCTCCAGTTGCAACTCCCTCTGAATGAGGTTCAGAATCCTACACAGAAGCAAACTCTTGAACTTCTGGTGCCTTTTGCAAGATCTAAATCAGCAACTACCGAGCTAAACAGTGGACTTGCATCATTGGGTATCGAGCAGACACTGCTTTGGCTCCTCTTCTAGCAGCATTCAGGAAGCGTTAACAGGGATAAATGATGGACATGCAATCGCTAAAAAAATTCAGAGAAATAATCTAGACAATTTATTAATAAAACAGACTGCATTGCAGTTGTACCAGAGACTAGTACAAGTGCTGGGGTGGAGACCACATCTCTGCCTTGCCAACACCTGCTAGGGCACATGTTTCTTTGCTTGACCTCATCTCCTTTACTGAGAAACACTGCCTTATGAAGCAAGTCTGCAAAGCACAGAGATCCACCAGTCAGAACATGACCCTCACACCTGCAGAGTCTCTGCTCTACTCCACCCCAGGCTTCCCATACCTGGAGGATGTTGTTCTGCCTCAGTTTTCCACCTCTTTCCAAAAAGCTGGGAGTAGGGGCTTCCCCTCCCTCACAGATATCCGATGACCCATGCAACACTGAAAATACCTTAAGCGTACACTGTACAGGTATGTAATGGGAACACTGAGAAACAATTGCATTCTATTTTATTCAGACTCAGCAGCTCTCCAAAGCATTTTTACAAGACTCAGTCTAATGATCAAACCACCTCTTGGTACAGGCGCAAACTCCCAGTCTGGATCCAACTTGCATTAAAGATTTTGATGGAAATTAAATAAACCACAAACACACAAAGAGGGCTGAACCCACCCAAACCAGCTACTACTGTTCCACAAGGCGGTTATAAAAACACAGCAGCCTCAAGACCCTAGTATAATCCCACGCTCCTGACCGCAGCACGGTCACGTTTCACCTCTCTTCACTCACTACTGCCCTGCTACTGATGCTAGCCTGCTCCTGGCTGCAAGCGGCCCGGGCAGCACCGCCGCCAGCGCGGAGCTCGTCCCCGCGCCCACTCACCGTCCGCAGGCGGGGCGGCCCCGGCGCCACCGGGAGGGCTGCACCCCCGCGAGCCCGGCCGGCAGCGGCGCCCGCCCGCCCGGCGACCCGCGGGCGGCAACAAAGCGCCGCGGCGGGCAGCGCCGCAGCCCCGCTGGGGGGGGGCGAGGGGACCGTTGGGCGCGAGAGCGGCCGCGCGCCGCCCAGCACCGCGCGCCCGCCGCGGCCGTTACGCCAGGCGGCCGGAGCGCGCGGCAGCGCCGTTATTTATTTATTTATTCGTTTGTTTTCTCCTTTTCCCCCCGCCCCAAAGGAGCCGCGTTACGGGGCGGAGGCGGGGGTGGGCCCGGGCCCGCCCCGCGCGGCGGGCAGGCCGCCGAGCCGCGCTGCCCTCGCCCGGGGGCGGCGGCGCCACACAAAGCCCCCGGCCGCGCTCCGCTCCCCGCGCCCCCCTCCCACCGCGGCACGGCGCCCCGAGCCGCCCCACCCCATCCCGCCCCATCGCATCGCATCGCATGGCGGCGGCGGGCGGTACCTGGCGGCCGGGCCCGGCGGCGGCGGGGCGGGGGCCGGACGGCGCTCAGTGCCGGCGGCGGCGCCCGCTGCGCTGCATGGCTGCGCCCGCCCCGCTGCCACGGGAAGAATGGGAGCCAGCGCGCAGGCGCCGCCCGCGCCCACCGCGCACGCGCGCCGCCCGCCCCGCGCCTCTAGAAGGCTCCCGGGCCGGCAGCGCGCATGCGCGCGGCGGGAGCGCGCATACACCCTCACCCCACCCCCTCCCCGCGTACTATAGAGTGCTGGGTGAAGGCTAGAGAGGAAACGCCTCCACCTGCTCTCTATGGTAGTCCAGCCGCGATGAGGTAAGTGTGCCCAGTGCGCATGCGCGGGCGGCGCCCCACCCGGGCCTCCCTGGAGGCGGTGGCGGCCGCAGGGGGGTGCTTGAGCCCGCGCCGCCACGGGCGAGCGCCGCAGCCGCCAGCGCCGTGCGGAGGAGCCGGGATGGGCCAGCGCGGGCGCGACGGAGGGCGGCTTTGGGAAGGCGGGGAGGATCACTTCCCGGGTCAACCCGCCGCCGTATCGCATTCACTTCCGGGCCGGGCTCGGTTTTGCTGTTGGGGGAGGGTTAAAGCGGCCGCTGAGCCCCGCCCCGCCCCCAGCGCGGGGCCGCGACCGTTAGGGGCCGGCGGCGCCGTTACGGGCCGGGCCCGCTCCCTGCCCGGGGCACCGCGGAGCGGGCCGGGGCCCCTCAGAAACGCCCCCCCGAGGCGGCGGGGCCGGGCCGGACCGGACCCCGCGGGGGGCCAAGGCGGGAGCGGCGGCCGCGGCGCGGCGCAGGGGAGGCCAGGCCAGGCCCGGCCGGGCCGAAGCTGCTGCGGAGCCGCTGCCCGGTGAAACCGCAGCGGGAGCCCGAGCCCCCGCGGGACGCGGGCAGACGCACGGAGCAGAGCGGGTTGCCGAGAATTGCTGCTGTTGTACTAAATGCGAATATCTGGGGCTGAATTAATAGCGTTTGGGGTTAATTAGTAGCGTTCCCCCCCCCCCCCCAGCTCGCTCACATGCTGGGTGCAGCCCCTCAAACGCCGCCCAGCGCGTACAGCGCCAGACAAACACCTTTTTTCCGTGCGAGCTTGCAGGCATAACAGAGACAACGAGGTGAACAAAACAGTCCCGGCTGAGCGGCCGGAGCAGGAGGCTCGGGGAAATACAGTGCCCTCGGCGGGTGCTCCGCAGTGGTGAAGAAGTGCAACTGCATTATGCCCTACCGTGCGATCTCAGGGCAAGGAGAGCTGGGCGAAAGGGCTGCCAAGGGGAAAGAAGCCTGATACCGTGTTCATGTGCATAGGCCCCTCTCAGACACCTCCATATTGAGGGAAACTGCTTTGGACATTCTTAGTTTAAAAACAAGATGCACTTAAAAGGAACAAATTCCTCCCCCATTCTTTCTCCTAAATGGAATGAGTTAAAGAGCTCTAAATTTTTGACTAGTTGCTGAGGTGAAAATAGGAAGAAACAACTTGTGCATATGCTCTTTACCATACCATGTTTGACAGATCTTTTCCTCACCAGACTTATGATTGCTTCTCTTGTGTTGGTTGTAGGAAACTGGTTTCACTTCAAACATCCTCATCCAGGTCCTCTGAGCCACAGAAATCTGATGACCTCCATAAGGTGGTGTGATATCGCCATTTCAAAAAATACATATCCTGAGCCATCAAAACAGTTCATATGGAATAACTGTATGCAGAAGAAATGGCTCCATTTCACTCATAACTTCCTGAAATAATTCATGCCCCTTACTGTGGCTGCCTGTAAGATAAGGGTTTTGGTGCAGGAACAGTTGTCTCCAGAGTCTTTGGCAATCCTTCCCCCCCCCCCCCCCCCAAATAACATAGCACTGCTGATGTAATCATTTCAGCTATCAGGCTCCAGAGCGATGGCCAACTGCTGCTTTGTATGAAAAAAAATCAGCATAGGTTGAACGTAAAAAGTGGAACAGGCTGCACAGATGTCAGGGAAAGCTGGGGATATTCATGCTTAGAAGCAGGGCAGCTTTGTGTAAACTAAAAGCATGTGATTACAAACCAGCTTACAAATTACCTTGGTTCTCACTGCCCCCCCGGAGAGTAGGTAACCTCATGACAGCCCTAGCTGGCTAAGTACTACCCACTGCAGGGACAGAATGGCTCTGCTTAGCGTAATACGGCTTTCTTGTCCCTATATTAATATCTTTGTGTGCTAAGAGGAGAGACACTCCCTGGCCCTACTCAGTTGTGCAACCAGGACTCCGATCATTTGCCCTTACCTCATTTTGCAGTCTCCCAACACTGATTTTCATAGTTAAGCTGAATCTGTTAAGACTATGGGCAAAGGTTTCTTGGAGACTCTGGAGAGTTTCATCTCTGTCGCTTAAAATGCTATCAGATTCCATTTTGAACAAAAAAATAAGAATGATAAAAACCGAACAGGTATATTCTAGGTTAGCTGAATTATGGCAAATAATACTTATATTTCATTTAGCTTTAGTAAGGAATTAACTTTTGTATATCACACATTTGATGTGAATTCATTCTTTACAGTATTACAATAAAGAGGCCTTTGCCTGGCAGATTTCTCAGTACTGCCTTCTACTACAGTATAAGTGGGTGTTGTTGGGTTGGTTGTTTTTTGGTTTTTTTTTTTTTTAAATAGATGGTTACTTCTGCTGATTTCAGGGTCAACATTTGGCTGTCTGAAGCTACATAAATGCTGAGAGGTGCAGCCTGCTCATTTTTTTAAACATTGTTTCTTCTAGACAAAAATAACAAAGTGTAATTCTTTTCTCTCTTTTGCTGCAAACTTCAAGTGAACAGTACATGCAACTTAGAGGCTTCCTCACCATGAAAAGAGCAGATAGCATGTTGACAGTCTCTCCTTTTTTTTTTTTCTTGTAAAACAGGAAGTTTCTCTGTATAGAAATAAATTCCTCTGTCATTTAATCAGCGTTAATGTTCTGTGGGTTTTTTTTTTTTTTCTGTTATTACATGATCATTTCCCTAGTCCCCTACAGGGACGTTTAGAATAGTTTGTACCTTTATTTTTAAGATAACCAAATTGTTCCATGAGTAGCAGAACTAATGAGGCCTGGTTTCCTGCAGATTTGCGTCCTTTGTTCCTGCAGTTCCCACAGCTATCTCAGCAGCCCTACCTTCCTCTACGGATCCTTGACACTCCTCCCTTCAGGGGAGACGGCAGGACGCGTGGTTAGTCCTGAGCTGTGCAGGGGCGGGTGGGCTGGCAGGCTGCTGCCAAAGGGGTCGCGGCATGCCCGAGTTCCCCCTGCCTCTCCCTGGAGGCTGGCAATGCCGATTTCTCACCTCCACTTCTCATGAAACCTGAGATTTTTTTCCTCCTCCCTAAATGTTAAGAAGTTACAAGGAGGAGGCCAGCCTGACAGCTGAATAGAAGCAGACCGACCGACTAACATAAGCTTCATTTTCATTAGAAAAAATGTCAAAAATAATAGATTATAACTTGGAGGGTTTCTTTAAACTTCAAATAGCAGGCAGTAGGACACCGTTCTGATAATTTTCCCTTTAGGTCTCTTAACATTTATCGGTACTGCACATAGTATCCTAAATACTTCACCCTGCTCTCTCTGATGAAAATCCATTAAGCGAAAGTATTTTATCTGTTTTACAGCCTCACAGCATCTCACTTTTCTCTAAATCCACCTAAAGTTGGCTCCTCTTGATTATACTGTGCAGTGCATCAACTTTCACAGGTACCTCAAATTGCACTAGTTCCAGCACCATCTCGGAAAGACCTTTGCCTTCCGTTGCCGGGGACTGCTCAGGAAACCCATCGCAAAGGCATGCGAGGATACCTTGGATCCAGTTGCCCTCAATGTATCTTGCGGAATCAAATCTGCGTGGATATCTCACTTTCTCCAAAGTTACCGTTAGGTAACAATGACACAATGCTATTTCTATACCAATCCTCGGGGATTTATACCCGGGAATGCAGAAAGGGCTCTCTACATCCAGCACTGCTGATCCTCAGACAGTGATTTGGAGGAGACAGCAGTATCTCCACTACAGGAGCTCTTACTGTCCCTATCGACTGTTTGACAAGGACTTTACTAGTGGTTTAACAGCAGTTGGCATCACCCTTATAAATAACATACCTAAATAAAGGTACTTCTTACTATGGTCTCATTTGTTAAAGATCTGCATTTACTTACCTGTCTGGCACATAGAGCCCCACGCAGGCAGGACTAGTGCAGACAGAAAGGTAAGAACATCCATCCTCCGAGATGATACTGTTCCCAGTGAAGCAGCACTGATCCGTCCATCTGCAAAAGACACTTCTCCCTGCTTGTTGAGAAAGGGTCTAGTTGTTATGAGCAGGTGGGCGCCTATACATGTGCAAGAAAATATGATTCATTTGCAAGGTGAATCAGGAGATCAGCTTATGGATAGCTGTAGTTAGGGCACAGGAAGCTGTGTTTAAAATAAGGGCAGAAAATTTTAGAAAAAGGAATGTATGGATATTCTAGCTTTCTTTTAAAAGCGTGCTACTCTTCTGAACAAGAACACATCAATAGAACAGAACTAGTGAGAGGCAGAGGGATGGGATGGGATGGGATGGGAGGGAGAGAGGCTGTTTTATCTCAGGAGAAACATTCACTGCACTTGAGAGACCTGCTCTTCCCTCAAGGGTCTTTTGCACAATGTCTGTGTAGGGATCGGAGGGGCTGGGTGCTCCCAGGTGAAATGCATCTGTATATGAATAACATTATAACAACATCATTGCCCACGATACGAGGACTGAAATCAAATCCTGGCTGCCCCTTGGTCGCTCTCCCAGAGGCAGCATGCTGCCACGCAGACTTACAAAGCCACATTTCCTTCTCGTGCCTGTCCCAACCGGATTACTCACATGGATAAGGGGTAGCAAACTTCACCTGATTCTACATAACGCTGGCTCCCTCCCATTGCCATCTCCTGGCACTTATACCTCACACACACACATCACCCAGACAGACTCGCTTGGTGCTAAGGAAAAGGCTGGATTGCTCCTGGCACAAAGATAAATAGCATGGATCAACACAAAGTGAGGTCCAAGTACTGGACTCCTGAGTGGTGCTAATCCCGCTCCGGCACAGGCTCCCGGTGTGACTCACCTTCTCTACCCCTCACTCGCTTATCTGTAAAACAGGCAACGAGCTTTCCTTGCCCTATAGGAGGCCTGCGTGCGAATGAACATTTGAAATGGAGCACAAGCTAGTTTGGATCAGCATTAAGTTTAGTAATTCCTCATTATTCCCTTTGCACATGGAAGTTGTCACAAACCTAGATTCGAGGCGCTTTCAGCTCAGACAATAACGCTCCTGCGCCGCTACCTCTTAATTGGCATTTTCCTGCCAAGGCTCAGTGCTCTGCAGCAGGCGCTTCCCACGCGAGAGCTGCCACAAACAAGACAACCCGCTGACCCGCTTAACGCCCACGGGAAGGCACGGGAAGTCTCGCCTCGGTCACCAAACAGAAAAGAAAATCCAGTAGTAGAAGGTTTTGATTAAAGGGAAGTGAGCAAATGGCTTCGAGGCTGACAGTGCGCACGTGTGCGTGTCCGTGTGCATTCGCTCCCGCGCAGTGATCTGGCCACCCAGGGAAGAACATCGCGCAGAGAGCAGCTAGCCCTGATGTGGTGTGAACTGAGCTTGATTCGAGATCTCCCACTGGCATCAAGGTCCCGGGAGCCATGCGAGATCCCCACAGGCACCGCAAGCCACCAACTAGTGCAGACTGTGGCATTCGTTGTTCTGCGACTCTGGGGTCTGATCCAAAGCCCCCCAAACACAGCACACAGGTTACTGGCAACAGCTTTCCATCCCTTCTGAGCTGAGCTAGATTTAATGTAGCAGCCTTAAAGATGAAGGGTTTCTAGTCTGAGCTAGCCGTAGGTACTAGATCTCATATTTTTATCACAGCTATACGTGCCCATGTTTTCCCTGACTGCCCTCGGGCCTCTGGGAGGACATTTACAGGTCAGACTAACAGGAATCCTATTTCTGTCTTGCATTTAAATTTACACTAGATCACTTTTCAGCCCCATTTCCTCTTCCCTCCTAATAACCCATTACACCCCTTTAGAAGGATTTATCTCTTCCCGTTCTTGCTTTGTTTAGTCATCCCCTGTTTTTATTTCATCTTTTTCTTCCACCATCGAAACGCTTACAGCTCTTTCTTTCACTCACATCTTCATTTTATACATGCACATCACACACTCACATACCTTAGCAGCATGGATTCCTTTAATCTTTGAAAAACATTTCCTTTTTACTCTCACCCAAATATTAAACCAACTGGAAAGTGACACATCAAGGTTAGGAATGCAGTCTGCTCTCGACAAGGAAAAAATGCTGAGCGTTGCAAGACAGGCTAAGTAAATGGATTAAGATCCTTTTTACAGATTAGGTCACCCTTCACCCCAAATGCAGATTTCCACTGAAATTAATGGAAGCCCTTACTGAATGCAGCGGGAGGGCTGACATTGGACAACACCACAGCAAACATACCAGCAGCCCCTCAAAACTGAGTGTCCAAAACACCAGCTCCAAACGGTTCTTAACAACCGACTGATTAAATCTATATTATGTATTAACATGGCAGGATTTCATCTCGTAGAATTATGAGCTGAAGGGGAAAAAAAGCTGAGCCAGCAGTTCTCAGGATTAAAACCAGGACTGTGATTTACCCGATGTGACTGCGCTGACAGTGCACCAAGGATAGGTTTGCCCTAGGAGAAGCTGTTCTGCCTCTAACACTAATACTTTGCACTCACAGCTCCTTCCAGCCCACTCAAAGCACTAGCAACTCCAACAGTTCCATTTTACGGGGATAGTTTGTTTTTCAGGATACAATTCAGCAGAACGCGCTTTAAGCACTGCCTGTTTAATGAACAGCAAACCACATATTTATGCGGGACAGCTGAGGGAAAAGCCTTATAGATTTGCCTTGCATTTCCTCCGCCCGTCGCTTCTGGGCACATGAACGCAGCCTTTCTAGCGGTCAGACGTGCAGACTCAGCCCAGCACCTGAAAGTCCTGCTGGGTCCTTTCCAGCTCTCACATCACCAGAAGTAAAATATCTGCAGGCAGCCGAGTCAGCGGCCGTGCTGCTGCAGCGTGAGCGGCACAGCCCCCTGCTCGCTCCCCAGCGCGGCCACTGCTGCGGGGTCCGCGGGCGAGGAGCGTGCATTAACCCAGCAAGCCAGGCAGAGATGCGAGGGACTGTCTAAGCTCTTGAAATGGTGCTGTCCTTCGAGCCTTGCAAAGCCACCACGACAGAAGTACTGCTACTTCTCTGCGCCTTTTAGAGGAAGCAGAGCATGTGCAAGCTGGGGGCTTGCACAAGCACTCACAGGGAACCTGCAGCAATGCTCAACTGAGGAGTAAGCAGCCCGATTTCCAGGTCTGTACCTGCTCTCCAAGCCCTCAGCCAGAACTGGAGAAATGCACAGAAAAAACATGACATTCCAGAATCATTATCCTAAAATCCACTTTTATTTGCCCTCTTCCCCCCATGCTCTTTAAAGCGACAGCAATTTCAAACTCAGGTCAGGCTCTGGACTCCATAGGACAGGCCAAGCACAGGGTCGAATACACGACCATGGAAAGAAGGGGCCTTCAGCACACTGCAGAGCCCGCGGCCCACGGCGGAAACCCGCCGCGCTGCCCCCAAGCCCAGCAGCATTCATCCTCACAGTCACGCCTGCTTTGCTCAAGCCTGCAGGCCTGCAACGCACATGAAGGCCTCTGCTAATGCAGCGCTTGCTTTGCGCCCTGCCTGTATCATAGCGCGGCATGGACAAACCCTGCCTTCACTTCCGTTGGTTTCCACGTGTCCATATTCATGCAGACAGACGGAGCTCACAGGACTCATGGACATCAGCAGAAGCAGCCTCTGCAATACCCTAAGTCCTGGCAGCAACACTGCAAGCACTGCCAGCTCTTTCAGCCTGTAGGACACATAGGCACAAGCTCATCATGTCCAAGTACTTTGACGTGGCAGGGGCCAAACCAGGGCATCCAACTGCAGGCTCAGAGCAGGGTAGGCAGCAAAATGCACATTAGGAGTGACCAAGCTGGCTCTGTGAACAGAAGGACACGTAGAAAAACAATTTATCTTCTATCCAATCCCAATTTGCACAGCTCCAACCAACCACCTTGTACTCTGCTGGCACTTGTGTCAGAAGAGGACAAGAAAGGCTCAGAGAGCCAAGTTCTTCAGCAGTGAGTACTCAGCTCTGCTCAGTCCAGCCCTCATCCCACTGCATCAGGGAGATGACAACCATCAGTGGGGTTTATGGCCACACTTGGCCTTCAGGTCTTATGTCAATCCTCAGTAGAGCTGTAGGAAGAGCAACAGTCCTGCTGACCCCACATCCAGCTGGATCTGACGGTCACTGGGCTTCAAATCCCAGAGTGCTGTGAGCACTCTGCAAGGAGCCCCCATCCAGTGCTCTCGCATTCTGCATCTTCGCACTTCTTTAGCGATCCTGACCAAGCCTTTCCAAACACCGTTCCTCACGTGCCCCCTTTCTGGGCTGTAGCAGGAGCTCCCTGGGGGCACGCTCTTTCCCGGAGCTGTGAGCAGCCCTCCCCTCTCTGCCCCGCTCCAAACAGCTCCCCAGCCCCCATCACTGCAGAGGGGCGGCATGTAACTGGATGCTGCTGTACGCGATCCCCCATGCCCTCGCGTTACCTGAGTGCTGGCGCTCATTGCCTGGTTTGCAGCAAGTGCCCTGTCTGTCGCAATAGCTGGAAGCAGCCCATGGGGACAGTCATTACGTGAAGGGACAGCCATAAATACACATGCTCCTGTTTGAGTTCCAGCTCTGCGTCCCACGTTTTCCGGGGACTGCGTGCCCTGCCTGCCATCCTGCCTGCCGTCTAGCAGCTGAATAAGCTACCACAGTGACTAGATGAATAGATAGAAATCCTCTCCTAGCACTGTGCTCGTGTCTTCTCCACTGCTCCTGCTCTCTGATTAACTGGCCGCATCCTTTCTTAAATCCCAGCTGGAAGCATTTCCTTTACTTACTTGTTTTTCCTGTCCCTCAGAAAGCCCTTTGCTGCTGCACATCGCATTTCCATCTCTGCATTATTCAGCATACTGAACTCTATTGGGAAGCCACTCACAATGAAGCTGGTTGCAGTAAAGCAGCCCAACATATTAAGAAAAACATAAACCTGCATTTTCTTCCCTGATTAGAGCTAAGTTTTGTGTAGGAGCTTCCCTGTAGCCTATCCTTTCCTAGTGCAGGAGATCCACATAGATACTGGACACAAACTCCTAGCCAACAGGTGTTTAACTAATCCAAGTCTCCCAGGACAGCCAGCATCTCAATTCCTGCCATATGCTTAATTAACGCCAGGTAGGAAAAGTGATGAGAGGCCTCACTGCCCCCCGCGTAGGAGAAAACGTTTCACTTTGGCAGTTCTCACTCATGCAGTTAACCATTTCCTGGGCTTGCTCCGACAGCTGCTGGCCTCGGGCAGGGAGGGACGTGCCTGCATTGCCGGTGCCCAGCAGCAGCCTGACCCACAGAACGGCCCTCCCCACCGTCTGCGTCGCAGCACCACGGGCTGATCCCCCACGTAGCCTTGGCTAAGGAGGAGCAGATTATTGCTGTCCGGCGTTGGACGTTTCCCTGGTGCTGGGCTTTCATTAAGAGCCTGGGTGTTAGACTAAACTCTGGGGGACAGGCCGTGTTTGAACGGCATCTTGGACAGCGGCGTCTGGTGCAGGGCGAGGACCCATGGCTATTCCTGGAACACATCTAACAGCAGTCACGTCCCCCACATTCCTGGCACCCCGCCTGCCTGGCGCGCTCACCTGAGACGCCGTGCCCAGGACAGGGATTTGCACGGTGCCTTACCCAACACAGCCCTGGCCCGGCTGGCTGTGTCGCCCAGGCAAAGCAGGAGCCTGATACCCCTGCGCTGTCAGAAGCTAGGAGAGGAGGGATTTGTCAGAGCTGCCCTCTGCCCGCGCTGGCGCTTTGCTTCAACAGGACGGGATGTCACCACCCAGCGCCGTGCACGGAGCTGTTTGCAGTCAGGTTTGAGACTTGCTCCTCAGGGCCGCAGACATCTTAAAAGTCAGGTATGCAAACCAACAGGCTTGTCACGGCCAAGAGCATCCCCGGAGCAAGCGTCACTTGCCCAGCCTGCTCTCCTCCTCTACTCAGCGCTCATGAGCGGGCCCTGGCACGTGGACCATGGTTTACAGCACGCTCCCAAAGCGCCGTGCAGCCTGGACCACAATCTCCGCACACCTAATGGGCAAAACAAATGCAAAAAGCATCAGGCCACATCTTTAATTCCAACCACAATTTAACACTGCCAAGTCCACCAACACCTTTTCCTCTAGAGGTGAGCATTTGCTTCATGATTCCTTTCTCTTCTGTTTTTCAGCCAATTTTGCTTTTCCTTCCCCCTCCATTCCCCTTTTACTTCCAGCGCTGGGAAATGCTGTACATTCCTAAGCCTGGCTTCCCTTCCTGCCAAACAGAGAAATCAGCATAAATAAGAGTAAATGAGCAGATGTTCCTAAACAGCCTCTAGGCATTTCTGAAGCTTGATAATGGTGCTACATCCATAGAGACTCAGTAAACCAGCCCCATTAAGTCACTTATGAAAGGTCAGAGAGCTTTCAAGCTGTGGCTTGAAACCAAACCCCTAGCACATACCCAGTTAAAACACTTCACAGCCTGCCCTAAAATTACAGTGGGCAAGAGGTCTGCCTTTGTCCAAGCTGAATGAATAAACCGACTGGAGAGCTGAGAACATGAAACTCACTGCAAGGACTGACATATAACTCATGACACAGCACGTCCACCCATTTGCTATGGAAACTATGTTTGGCAAGTATCAGGTGTCTGAATTTCTGCTTATATACATCTCCCAGGAGAGCAGTATATTAATAACACAGGCTGCCTAAAAACAGAAACTGTCACCAAGAAGTTACCCTTCTCCTGAGAGTTTCTTGCTGTAGTCGGGGTATCATTGGGCTTACTGACCCCTCATTCAAGCAGCACAGAATTTTGTTTCCTTGCTCTTCAGATTTGCCACGTAAACTGATCTGATTTCGAGGAAGACCAATAAAAAGGAAAACAAGTCCTGTAAGTGGACTTTACTGTAGGCACAGCTTTCATGAATGTCTTATCGCTTGCACTACTACACAATGAACCTGGGGAGAGAGCACCAGCCAGGGCGTTAGCTTGAAGGAACAAGCATGAGAATAAGGCCCTGGAAGCTCATGCAACTAGGCAGGATAGCCCAGGCATGGCAAGCAGTATGAAAAATAGCCAGTAAAACATGGAAAAAAGCAGCAAGTAGACACGGGCTTCCAGACGCAGGCATAGGCAGAACACAAGGCACAGAGGAGAGCGCAGTCACGGAAGCAGAGGGGGAGGAAAGCAACGCAAGGTTCAAAAGGCAGATCGGGGAGCTGGAACGGGAAGCACTGGAAGGGAGCTGCTCGGACTTCAGTGAATGCGAAATTTGACTGGATAAGTTAACTCATTTTATCAAGTGTATCTTAAGAGCAGCTTTAACTCAAGTGGTCTCATCAGGATTATTTTGTATTAATTTTACTGGCACCAAAGAAATGTGCGTATTTAAGATACATAGCAGATTTCTCCTGTATTCGCATATTGTCCTAGAGACAAATTAGAGACTGGTTTCTTGGAGATCACCAGTGAAGCTGGGTCACACTAAACTGCTATGACTAGACAGGTTCCTTTATAAATCTGGGAAGTCATTTCCCAGGAAACCTTAAGCTCTGCTTGTCAGAGGGCAGTAAAAAAAGGCTGTGTCCACACAGCTGAAACATGCTGCCACCCAGTGTTAAGACTGAATTCAAGAGATTCAGTGCCGGATAGGAGAAAGTGCAGCCACATTTCTTGTTCTTTTTGATCTAACAGCCATCTCTACTTGCACAACACGTAATGTTAACAATATGCATTTTTAAAAGAGAACTGTCCATTCTGGGCAGATGTGCTCTGTTCCTGTTGTGTTGCTCTCTGCTGTATGAAGTAGTTATGGCAAAATTTCTCCGGAGCTTCATGTCAGTTTCTAAGGATCAAAACGAATCCACATTTCAAATTCCTCAGTTACTAACAGATAAGCAATGCCTGGTAATATTTCTCCCAACCACTCTGATCACACTAATCTCAAAGCCCCCTCCAGACCTTAACTAAGGATGTATTTTCCACATGTTTGAGGGATAAACACTGCCTGTTTTACATTAAACAATGTGAAAAGAAGAAAGCCTGCAGATGACTGTTGGTGACCATCAGGCTGGTCAAGAGGTTTCCCTAGCATGACTAAGATGACAAGTGTTTGATATGAAGGCACATTCATCGAAGTGGCTTCCCTGACAGTTCAGTGACAAAGGAAAATAATCTGAGTCACTTGCAAATGTCATTACAAACACAGGATTATTCAAACAATCAGGCCACATAGGACAGAATGAGCCAGCAAATGGATCAAATTTCTTCTTCTCTCCAGAATCCAAGTCTTGAATAGCCAGGATTTAGTGCTGGCCACCTACCTGAGCAGCTAGTTGTTATGGCCTAGGCATTTCCCTGAAATCTTTTGCCAAGTCTGACCTAGAGCCAACAGTGCAGCAGCAGAGTGTTTCATTTCAAGCAATAAAAAAATCCAAGGCTAAGTATGTTCCACAGAACTCAGACTGGAATTTCTACCTGTCTCAAATTTGCAGTAAAATCCAAATTCTAATTGCACAGCCAGACTGCATTTTCAAACAGGACTGGATATGTACAAAAGTCATACACTGTTTATAAAGTATACCTCCCACATATTTCTTCATACCTCAGCACCCTTTAAAGAAAGGTCATGCTCTCGGAGTAGTAATCCACATTAACAGCTTTTCCAGGAGGAAAGACCACAAGGCTGGTTCTGTAACATCTTCTCACAATGAAAATTTCAGAAAAGGTAAAAATATCTGTTGCAGAAGAAGTTTAAAAAGCATTTCCAGCTTCTATACTAACTCCAATAAATAAAGGACAGCTCTGCAGGAGCTTAGGTTGGACATGCAGATACCCAGTTCACATGGACAAGATTAGTAACATCACTGAGGTTAGTACGTCAGCTTTAAGAGTTTTGAGTCAGTTATGATAGATTAATTTGCAACAAGAATAAATCTTGCTGCACAATAAAACAACTACACTTAGCTCTCTGATCTTGTACTACCAGTGACACAAACCTGCCTTCGCATCCTAGTTCACCCAGCCGGTGGATAGAAGCTTACTACAATATTGTAATCTGCTTCAGGAGGTGACAAGCACAAGTTACCCTTGTCCTACAGAGGCAGTGAAACTAAGATACAGGGGTGAGATGCTGCGGGGCCTAGAGGACAACAGGACTGCTGATACAACCCAAGCTGCTCTGAGTACTGAAGCATCTTCTCACAGTAACAGAGAACTTTGCTCAGCCTGAGAGCGGTTGCACGTAAAATTGCCATCAGCATTTGTTCCTCTCCACAGTTCTGCAAAAAGTCCCTCAAAAGGCAGCCGTACTTGGCAGCACTGTAGGACACTTACAGGAAACAGTAAATAAAAAGTAACGGATTTTAAATCCACCCATCTTTAGTTCAAGTTCCTTGTAAGTTTTCTGACCCAGACAACGGCAAGTTTATGACACACAAAATGCCAGAGAATTAGCAAGTTATCTTTGCCCGGTCAGCCCAGAGGCAGAGCAGTATGTCAGCAGGGGCAAGCCTGGGCCTTCTGCTAAGTGAAATGCATTTTACAGAAATACGTGAGGAACAAAAGGGTAGCTGTGACTCTGGCTAGGCCACCTGTCAACAGACTAAACCTACCTTACATCCTCAATAGCAGGGTACACTGTCAAACAAAAGTCTTTTTTGCCTGCTTTGGGAAAGAAATTTGGATCTTGAATGTAAGTGACTGACCTCAGCCATCATCTTCTCTCTCTTCTCACCACCTTCCTAGTCCCAATCCCTTTAAGTCCTCCACAACCACTCCAAGTCCTAGCAAAGGCTGAGCTGCCCGGGCACTGGTGAAAGCAGGGATGAATGCCAATGCATTTTTCAGGCAGTGCGGTATCCTGCCTCTGCCCAGGACAGGACAGGCAGATCTTGACTTACCGCAAACAGAACATAAATCAAGGTATGTCTTCCCCGGGGGGCAAGAAAACCTCTCTCCCTCTATCTGTGTATCTATGTGAGAATTCACATATAACCAGATATTCAGTTAAACAGAAGAACCACTACCAAAACCGAACACAATTAAAAAAGGATAAAAACCCAAACCTTTTTATAGACTGTCGTTAATTATTAGTGTAAAATACAGCCCCATCAGCAGGGCCTGAACAGACAGCCCCACATCTTGCAAAGCAGGGAGCCCTAGAGACAAGGAAGTTACAGAATTAACTGAAGGTCACAACAGGCACGTCAGAACACTGGCACTGACGAGGGTGAAGTCAAGAAAACCTGTAGCTCCCAATAGCTAAACAGGAGGGGAACAATCGGTGAATAAATTCCCTGTACAAGAAAGGCTGAAACACCACAGTCCAGCAAGATGAACTGAGACAGGTCAGCAGAACCACCAGAAACTCCACCTCACCAGATTTTGAGTTGAGGAAAAACTTAGCTACAGACATTAAAACTTAAGGTTTATTTCTGTTTCTTCAGGTTTGTTTTTTTTCTTGTCTGTTTCTTTGGTTTCTGCACAGCATTCTCAGCACTGCTGGGGGGCAGTCTGACAGTTATTTCCTTGTCCTCTGTGTCATCATCTGCCTCGTGAGCTTTCCGGCGCTCAAGCACTGTAGGAGTACAGACTGGAGTAGGATCCTAAAGAGATCAGAAAACCGGAATTTACTACAGAGCATCTGCCAGAGAAAGTTGTCACCACCTGTCTGGTACCACAAGACATCTCAGCCCAACTCTCCATCAGAACTTCCACATTTAAAGGAAAATTGTTTTGTTTTTATAACTGAATAACTATTTTTCTACACAGTTTCTTCAGACCAGAAGTCAAAGGCAAAGCCAAAGGGCAAATATGAATTAAGGTATATTTTCTAAAACGTTATTATGCACAGTGATTTTCTAAATGTTTTATTTTCTGACTCACAGCACTAAGAAAGCCAAGAGGAAAAGAGTCAAAAAAGCCCTAAGTATATTTCAGATTGGCATACAGAAATGCCATATTCAAGCCTATAGCAGAGTTGAAGCATCCCAACTTCTCAGTAAATTCTCAGAACTCAGTTGACCTAACGTACAAGTTCACAGAGACAGCTAACCCTGTCTTTCTCACCACCAGTCCTGTCGCAACTATTGCAAATATATTCAGTAATACAAAAAAAAAAAGTGATGAAACAAAAGGGAAAATTTAATAGCTTATAGACTTTTTAGACTACCAGTGTCCCAAATCTCAATCCTGAAGACCTGATCTTTCCCATCACCCTGACACAAGTTTTAGCTGGCAGTATCTTTCAATATACTGGAATGTTATGCCTGGAAACCATGAAGGGGGAGAGATGCTATAGCATCTACATGGCACTAGACAGCATTAGTATGCATTAATGGTTCAACTTACTTTCCATCAACACAGCGGGGCATTATAATGTAGCACATACCAACAGAAGAACACCCACAGGGAAATCATTTTATGCCAGTTTAAAGCACGTACAGAGGTGGCGTACAGAAGACTGGCCCCCGCACTCCACCTGCTCCCGTCACAAGTGCCGAGTAGCAGACCCAGGCAGCAGGCGCTCCTTTGCCTGGACACACCTCACGGCACACACTGCTAGTAACAATATGCTGAACAGAAGCCTCTGCTGCTAAAACACTCTTTGTCTTGTTAAAGACAAGGAACCTGAGTGGAATCAACCACTGTCTTCCATTTAAATGCATTCCTGCACCTCAGAGCAGCTGTTACCACTGCTAAAGACAACTCTCAAAGGAAAATAACGCCGAGGTTTCCAGGCACTGAATTTAACCACAAGGACTGTTCAGTCTTACCTGGCTGTTCAAAGAAACATTCAGCTTTGGCTTGGATTTTTTAACTTTCTTTTTCTTTATGTGAAGCTCTTGCGCAGCCTAGGAAGCAAGACAGACCAGGTGAAACCCTACAGACTTCCTCATGCAAAGACACAGCGTCACCTAACAGTCTGTAGGCTTCTTTGCTTCACAATTACAAAATCTTTGCTTCAGCAATTAATTTGAGTTAATAAAAGTGGCCTAAACTGCTACAGAGGTGATCTGGTTTGAACAAAAACATCCGTAGCAACATATGAAAAGCTGCCACTGGGCATTTCGAAAAATACCACAAAGAGAAATGGTGTTGCCCAAAACACAGGTATATCACCCAAGCACTCCACAAACGAGCAATATGCTTGATTAGCATAGGCAAGGTACTTCTGGAAAAGTAAACCCAGGTGCACACAGAGTACAACCCAGCAACACTATGCTGCAATTTCCAAGAATTTCTATACAGTTCTTAACGCAAGAAGGTCTCCCTGCTGCTCCAGATACAATACAACTTTTACATCAGCTACACATAAACCATGTGATTTTCTTGTATTTAGCGAGTCCTTAGAAAACAAGCTTTGCTTAAACACTCATTAAAATGATCCCAAACTTACAAATCCTGGAAAGTCATAATCAAGCCCCCTTTCAGCCAGCCTCTTCCGTAAAAGTTTCTCCTTCCGTAGTAGTCGCTTCGCCATCTTTGCCTTCTCACTGACAGAACGTATCTTATTGTACCGCCTGACTGCAGGCTGAGAAGGTTTCTGAAACTTTCTGTCACAGTCTTTGAAGAGGTTTTTGTGAATCCTTTCAGGAGGCATGAACTGACCTGTGTCAAGAGCATATAACATCACATTATAGCAGAGCTACTTTTCCCACCAATGCTACACATAATGCTACTCAGTTCTTGTTATAACATTATCCACCGCTACAGCAAAGCATTATTACAGTATTTTACCATCACAAAGACTGGAAAGTAACTAAATACTCATTGGTAACAGTACTGATAATGGATGGAAGAAAAAAAAATACATTTTCAGTTTCATCCAGAAAACAGTCAAAAGATAAACCTGATTTTCTCAAGTTGGTAAGCATATATAGCTCATACTGCTTTACAAAACAAGTTTTAGCATCACTGTGTCTGAGAAATTCATTCATTTCATTAGTCTTTTAACCGGGAAAGCTCCTAGCATTTAACTAGATAGAGAGCAGCTGCAACAGAGTTATAAATTAAAAAGAATTTCCACATTAAAGGAATTGAATTTGCTCTACAGAAAACATCTCCCCCACTAAAAATTTTGTACACTGATATTATACAATAAGCATTATTAGTCTAGAGAAGAAAAAAAAGTAGTAGTGAATAAAAGGCTGCTGGTGATATTCTTTACACATGAAGAAAAGCAAGAAAGGCTCAGCCACACAGAAAATTCTTTTAGGCTGAAGCTTTGTAAAGAAACAAGAATCTTCAGATAATCAAAAAAAAACCCCACAAATAAGTATGAGTTTCCTTTGCACATTAGATAATTTACACTTTGGGTTATACTTACACTTTAGAAGTCTTTCACAAAACAGGTAGTTGTTCATTGTGTCTGCAACAATCTTTGCCACATCATCGGATTCGAACTCAATAAATCCATAGCCTTTACTACCTCCAGTCTGCAAGCAATAGAAGAAAATCTGAAATGATGCTTAGATACCTAACTGAAGAACTAAATTAAAAATTTTTTAATGCTTCAGAAGTGAAGGCCTATTTTCAGCTAAACAACTGTAATTTCAGAAAGTTCACTGAATTCATGAAAAGCACCAAATTTAGTCCTAGATTTGTAAAACAGTATTTGTAAGTATATATCTGTGCATGAAACAAACCACTCACCAATACCCTATTTTTATACATATATTAAAAAACCTACCCTGCATTTATTGTTTCATTTTTATTACCAAATTTATATAATATTGTAACATGATGATAAACCCACGGATGTGTAGAAGTTAAATTTATCAAGCACAAAGCAATCAAATGTTAAAATAAAATCTTTTCCATGACATTTCACAGTCTGCACTTAATTAGAGTATTTTGGCAACGCTTCCCACTTCAACACATTTACTTGTGAAGAAAGGGGCTACATCTACTGGCACTGAAACTGCTTATCTGTGGGACCATCATCCCTCATATAATGCCTATCAGCCCCAAATTCATTTTGGAAGTATTTTCAGGACAAGAAATTAAGCGCGGGGCCCCCTTCTGCCCACTCTCGAAACTGCAACGAAGCTTTCCACGTGTTGCGCACCAAAGCCGGAGGAACAGCGACAGGGCCAAAAACGCATAAGCTGCTAAGGAGTTTACGAAAGTAGTTAGTTTTGCTCGTTATCCAAGTCAGTAGGTTCTGTAAGCAAGAGGTCTCAGAGCCCTGACAGATTCAGGGTTCATTCTAAGAAAGTGAGTTACAAACGTACTGCTGTAGCTCAGGCACTTCACAAGCAGTAACAGCAAGAAAGACAAAAAGGAAGGTTAAACTTGCTTTAACAGCTCTTTGGACGAAAAGGAGAGGGGAAATCACAGCAGTCGAGCCGGGAGACAAGAGCGATTAGTCCTCCGGGCACAAGGAAACGGATTTCCGAAGCGCCCGCGCCTGGCGAGGGAGGCTGGGGCGGAGCGGGGCGGAGCGGAGCGCCCGCAGGGCCCGCGGCGCCGCGTTACCTTCTTACTCCTGGAGAGCCGCAGCCGCGTGACGGTCCCGAACTGGCCGAAGTACTCGCGGAGCTGGGGCTCGCCCAGCCCCCGCGGGAGGTGCCCCACGTACACGGTCCCCGCCACCAGCCGCTCCTGCGGGCACACAGCAGGCCGCGTTAGCCCTGCCCTGCCCGGCCCCCGCGCCCCCGAGCCCTGCCGCCCGCCCCGCTCACCTTGGCCGCGCGGCTCTGCCGGACCCGCTGCACCTGCTGCTGGAACTCGCGCTGCAGCCGCGGCTCCAGCGCCAGGAGCGGCGTCGCCGCCACCGCCTCGGCCGGGGCCTGGACTGCGGCCGCCGCCGCCTCGGCCGCCGCCATGTCGCGACCGCCTCACGGAGCACGCCGCCGGAAACGCGTCACCGGCGCTGCGCGCGCGACCCCCTCCTTCCACTCCCTCCTCGTGCGCATGCGCACTGCGGCGGCACGGGCCGGCGGCCGCCGCGCGCGCGCCGTCTCCTAGCAACGGCGCGGCCAAGCGTTCCCGCGCGGCGTCGCCTGGCAACGCGGCGCGGAGCCGCCGGGGCCCCCGGGCCGTGTCGCCGGGCGGGCGGGCAGCGGCGGGGCCCGGGCTCGCCGCGGAGCCCCCTCGCCCCTCGCGCGGGGAGGCAGCGGGGCCCCGCCCGCCCACAGCACCGCCCCGCGAGGGCCCCCCCCGCGCGGCCCTCCGGTGACGCCAGCAGACCGGTCCCCGCCCCGCGGTGGCGCCAGCTCCGCACGGCCGCGAGCCGCCGTCAGGCGCTGAGCGGGGCAGCCCGGCGCGGCGCCGTTGGGCGCTGAGCGGGGCAGCCCTGCGCCGGCAGCGCGGGAGGCCCCGACGCGGCGCCGGCAGCGCGGGAGGCCCCTGAGGCGGGAGCCGGCGGCGGCGGCACGGCGGGGCAGCATCATGTCGGTGAGCGACATGTTCATCGCGCTGCAGGGCGTCCTCACGGCCGACCAGGACATACGCGAGGTGGGCGCGGGGCCGCGGCGGGGGCCGCGGCGGGCGGTCGGGGCGGCGCCGCCGCCGCCGCCTCCTCCCCCCCCCCTCACGGCGCGCTGTGTCCGCAGGAGATCCGGAAGGTTGTGCAGACGCTGGAGCAGACGGCCCGGGAGATCCTCACGCTGCTGCAGGGCGTTCACCAGGGCGCCGGCTTCCAGGACAGTAAGTCCGGCGGAGCCGCCTCGGGCCGCCTCGCTGCAGCACGCGGTAGCAGAGCGTGCCTCGTTCCCAGAGAGGGGAAAAGTAGTTTTGGGGGAGCGCTAGTCTTTGAGCATCTCCTTTCCTGGGAATAGCCCCCGCGGGACCCAGGGAACGTGGGCTTCGCCACGCTTTTCCAATTCCCAGTTGCCTGTAAACACTACTGAGGCGTTCTCCAGTGTGGATTCCTCAGAGGCTGCTGTGGAGGATGCACCTGGGAGCCTTCAAGCCAGATGAGTAGAAAAGCTGCTATTCAACCTCTGGCAACACCATTCCTCCCCCTTCTATTCCCCCCCCACCCCCCCAAAATCTACCATCTCAGTGTGGAGAAGTACGTTACTGCTTGTAACTTGTTCAGTTTCTGGGTTGGTGAATTGACTCATATGTTTCCCTCTAACTGGCAGGCGTGTAGATTCTTATATCTTGCTAATTGTAATATAACCTCATGGGCCTTTTTATCTGTACTCCCCTTCTCAACCCCTCTTCACCCTCCAAAAAACCTGTGATGCTCTGGGAGGCGAGCAGGATAGTGTGTGAATCTTTAATTTGGTGTGTATTAGATTTACTGTGTGTGTGTGTGTGTGCATGCGTGTACATGTGTATAAAAAGTTCTGCTTTGAGTTAATACCTGACTCCCAAAATATAAAGGAAAACTACAAAGGCTGGTAAAGCAAGAGAAGTCCTTGATGTATGCTTGAGTGACAACTGGAATCATGCTGTCATTTTTTAGGTTCAAGTTGTAGCTAGCCTGGTCCCTTACTTTGAGCCAAAAATTTTTAGGACGTTCAAGGTAATGTTTCTGAGCCAAACCATTTGCTCAAGAGCATGAAAATATAGCTACAGACTTGGATGTTGAATGTGCTCTCCTTGTCCCCCCCTATTTATAGAGTTACTGCTAAAGCTACTGGAATAAGCAGGTTTCTCATTTAAGTATGTGATTTAAAAGCCATTCAGTCATGTCAATGAACTTCTGAGGAGAAACAACCATTCTGATTTTATGGAAACTCTTGAGAGGGACTTGGGGAGAGAAGAAATCTGGCAGGCCACCATCAGAAGGTGAATAAAAGAAAGAAAACCCTCATCAGTTCCTGTTTTATTCATCTGTAGTGTTGTCTGGTTGTTGTCAGCCTGGTGACACTCACCAGTACTTTTGCACTTGAGCTGGAGGCCTGGGATTTCTCTAGTCTCCTGTTTGGTAACCACTAGGTATGTGTTTAGCAGTGTGCAACATCTGAGGCTCAGCCTCCACTGGCAAGTATAACTTCCAGCTGTTTAGGAAATCTGCCAGTGCTTAAAATTAGAGCTGCTAATTGGCTAATTTAGACAAACATGCTCTGGTTTTCCAAGCTGAGTAAAACCATGGACGTTGTGACAATCATTTTGCGTAGGTATCATCTTTAGGGGGTTGTTTTCCAGTATTGAATAGTAGAGACCTGAATCTGCTTCAGTGTATGTTGATTTCTTTTTTAATTCTAGGAGAGAACTGGTCCTGAATCTTGCAGAGTCCGGGAACAGACCTGTGGAATAGTTTCAGTACCAAAAAGAAGAATGCTCAGCTCGTAATTTTTGCAATTTCAAAGATGATGAATGCAGGCTGGGAATTAACATATGATAATAGGCCTGTCAGTCTGACATCAATTTCAAGCAAAATAACAAAAGTTGATAGAGGTTTTGTTTAATCAAGGTTAATAGCAGAGTAATTTAATACCAATTAACACAAGGATCTTTAAGGGGAAAACTAGCACTTGTCAGATGACGTGTATTTAGACTACACTTTTACCTGATGATGGTTGTAGTGCTGTAGTGTAGTGCGTGCACTTAAATGTCTGCTTGGCTTAATATGACATTTTGTCCTCTGACTTGGTACAATGTTTTCATTAAGAAACTAGAATGGTGCAAAACCCATATGATTCTTTTTTGATGGGTCAAAAAGGGATAACTGATGATTCTTAAAACTGTGAAAGAGGAGAATATTCATTGCAACACAGTTAAATTTGGCAGCATCAAGTTTTTTACACCCTTGTATTTATTTATTCCAAGATGTAAGAAAAACTATTGACACAGTTATTAAAAGTTCACAGGTGACAGAGGAGTAAATAATATTGGCACTGTATTTCCATGAATGGTTTAAACTGGTGCTGCTGCTGCCAAAAGAAATTGTATACCTTATTGTGCCTCCTCCCCTGTGGCAGCATAAGTGGGATACCCCTGTCTTTCTATGGCAGCTTACTGTTCTATCCTTTGTGATTAATTCCTGCATCAATAATTGAGGTAGAGCAATGAGAAATCAGGGAGGCAACAGAGAGCCAGTGAAAATGGTTAAAGGATTTAGAACAGGCTGAGCTCTCCATCCCACCAAAGAGAAGGGTAAGGGACAGCTTGAGCTCTCTTAACAGAGCTACAAGATAGTTGGCAGCTCGATAGAGGGCATTTTGCTGTATCAGAGGGTAATATTTAAAAGATCATATTGCATAACGGCTTTCCTCTGTTCTCTAGGGGCTTAAAATACCTCTTGGCTAACCCTGTTTCCATTGACTTTTTCATCTAACTTCTTTTACTGCAGGGCAACCACTTACACACAGACAACAGCTATTTCATGGCGACTGCCTCTCTGCATGTGCCCAGTAATAGACTTTGCCCTTAGCTTGTGAAATACATTGTGTTAAGTTTAGCAAAACATCAGTGATGATGTGCAAGGAGGCACAAGGATAGCTTTGCCTTGGGAGTTTGTTTTGTGTCTGTGTGTCGTCAGGCACTGTCGTCTGCAACTTTATAGTAAAGATTGCTTTTCTGTCACAGGTTCCTTTGACAGGAGCCAAAGTGCAAATGTGCTCCTTATTCTGTCCCCAAATGCCACGCGACAGCTTACAGTTCGAGGACCGTGTTCAGAGGGCAGTTCTCAGTGAGCTTTCTAAATCTCTTTCACTCTTGCTACCATATGAAGCACTTTCACATTCTACTTTCTGAGACTTTCATTTTTAACCCCCTTTTTTTCTGATTGGGGGTGATGTTTGCTTAGTCAACACAAGTTTTTAGACAGATGCTTAAAAAGTGACTGCTGGTAGTTGTTTGATAAAAGTCATCCATGATGACTTTCAGATTATTTCAGTTATATGGATCTTGTTTAAATAACCATAGCTTCTACACTTCAAGGTGATGAAGATGCTGTTATGCTGACCGCCTGCCTTTCTTGGGTTGTGACCAGGATTTCTGAGAAGGCTGCAGTTAAAAAGCACTGATCTGATTAGTTCTGGCAAGCTGTGGTAGCGTGGGTGCAGCGTGGCTGTGATTCTTATTAGCGAACAGGAGGCGGCAGTGGGCGGTACGTGAGCAGGCGAGACCGCTTCTCTGCAGGAGCTGAACGTGAAACGAACAGGCAAAAACTCGGTTCTTTCGAACACATCGCTTGAAAGGGAGACTAACACACAGCTTCCTGGAGGGATGTTGCGCCTCATGTAACCTAACTCTGCCTGTTAAGAAAAAATATTATGAGGCTTTAAAACAGAGAAAGAAGAGTTACTTTTTGTTTGACTGCATGGGGTGTCTGGTGGTGCTGCTTTGTGTGTGTGCTTTCGTGGGGAGTGACCGCTGCGCACAGCGCCGTCCTATCGCTTGTGGTCCGGCCGCTGCTTTTGTCTCTTCTGAACTGCTGCATCAGAGCTGTCTCTAAAACATCCTGTTTCTCTCTTTGTAACACCTAAAACCCAGCTAGTCCTCCCTTTCTCTTTATTCCAGCCACGCAGCTAAACTCTAAACATCCTTTTTCATCAGCTTGGGCCCTGATCTCTGCTGTCTTCTTCCTTCTGTCAGTGCCGTACGTAACAGCCCTTTACCGCTCCAGAATGCTGCTGCGTGAGTGGCTTTGTAGCGTTTTGCTTTAATCATGTTGCTTCTCTTGGTGAGTCCTTCCCTTGCACCCTGTTATCTGTTACTGTAGTTCTCAACTGTTTTATGTTTACAGGTCCTTGAACATTTACCGCAGAAGGCATTTGCTCTGTATAGTGAGTCAAGGTCTACTAACACTCCACCTGCTTCTTGTAGTCACTTTTCACAACCCCTTAGACACCTGCAGACCGTAGCTTCAAAATCACTGCCCTGCTACACCAGATATACCCTATTTGACCTTACACTCAAGGCCTTTTGCAGCCTTTCTGCATCCCTACTTGTTGTTTCTCCTTCTTCTTTGCTGATCTGGAGCCCTGATCAGCGCATGTAGCAGTGATTCTTAAATAACACTGGGGCATGGTATCTCAAGTTCAAGGGTAAGGACCAGTGCCGATTAGACAGCCCAAAACCCCGGAGTATTTTTCATCTACCAGTGACTCGTGGTGTTACTGTGAATACCACTAAGACTGTATGTCAGTAAGTCAGTCTGGGACAAAAGGGAGCCAGGTGTTCAGAGGAGCATAGGTAGTGCCATCTGCATCAGAAAACTCTTAGCTTTGTTTACAAAATCCCATTGTTTGTCAAATACTGAATGTTGTGCTGCTTCTTTTTCAGTACCAAAGAAATGTCAGAAGGCTCGTGAACACTTTGGTACAGTAAGAACACAGCTGGCATCTCTGAAGACCAAGTTTCCTGCTGATCAGTACTACAGGTGTGCAGGACCACACACAGCCAGACACGGATTTGAGATTTGCCGGGCCATAGGTGGCATAACTTTGGAAGAGTGATTTAAAGGTTTATGGGCCCAGTGTTCTAAAAACATGGGCCTTTCCGTTCCAAAAAGTAACCATTGGTTACAAAGTGTGACTTTTTATCAGCACACTTTGAAAATGTTTTTGCTCAAACTCTTTATTTTTAATTTTTCACTAAAAATGTCTAGTATTTAATTCTTTTCCTAGAAACTTAAAAAAATAAAATTAAACTTTAAGAAACTGGTGTTCTATTGGAGCAGCCCTTGTTTCTGAGAGCAGAGCATTCTTCTGTTCCATTAATTTCAATTAAGTTGTTAGGATTTCTGAAAACAGAGCCCTAGATCTGTCATCAGATGGCTGTTTGATACTGTGGATTCTAAATGAAGTTGTCATCTTTGTATTTTGCTTGCTGCCGGAAGGGGACAGTGTCTAGCAGGAACATTTCAAAGAATGAGAATCTTGTCAGCTGTAATCTGCTGGCAGGAGATGGGTGGGAAGGTGCTGATCGTCTTGTTTCGTGGGCCTGACAACCTGAAAAGCTCGGGGAACTGGCTATGTGTGTGTGAGATACAAGCAAATGCTAGTTTAACATAATATCCTAGGGGCTGAAGTTTTGGAGCACCAAGGAAATTATTTTAAGGGGAAAGCTGGTGTGGCTTTGATAAACCACAAAGACTGCAAGGTTCTATGTGTAAAGTAAAGGTGCAAAACGTAATGTGTACTGTAGATATTTAAAATGCTTTTGGCTTAAATCTCCAGTAGCAAATGTTACTTATTTTTACCTTGATTTGGTGTTTTCTTCAACAGATTTCATGAGCACTGGAGGTTTGTGCTACAGCGGCTGGTGTTTCTGGCAGCGTTTGTTGTCTACTTGGAGACAGAAACGTTAGTGACCCGAGAAGCTGTTGCAGAAATACTTGGGAGTAAGTTAATTTTGTAACTCAAAGGAAAAAGCTTGCAAAGTCTTTAGATGTTGTCACTGCAAGGTGCAGGGAAATAGCAGAACTTTATCTCTTCCCAAGAAATAGTTTGTAAAATTTATCTAGTATTTGATTTCATTATATAATAATAACAAAAAATTGCTTATATCATGTTTTCTGATTTCCACCTTCTAAAACAAAAGTATTATCAGAGTTCTTCATGAATGAAGATTATTTATTCAAATTGCCTAAATCTTCCAAAAGAATAATACGAAGGTGACAGCTTATTTTTCTGACCTTTTTTTTTTTGCAGTGTTAAACAGGTGGGGAAAAGAGATCTAATTCTCATGTTGTAAGAAAACTGTCTTCTGAAAGCAAAGAATTTGAAAAAAATCAGTAAAATAATTTTTAAAAAGGATTTCAGACCTCTCTGCTGTATATTAATGGAAATTCAATTACTCTCTTGGATCAGTTATAACCTATTGTGTGTCCAATTGAGGATGTATCAGATGTTCAATCAAAACGCTGAGAAGAAACAGTAATTACATCACATACAGGAAAAGGCTGACTTTTATAATAGTATTTCATAAATTTGATATTTCAAATTAGCTACAGTAAACAAATGCAATTTCAACCTGCTGTTTTTGATCATGTACAGTATCAGTCTAGATTACTACTCTGTTTTTTTATCTTAGTTGAAGCTGATCGAGAGAGAGGCTTTCACCTGGACATAGAAGACTATCTTTCTGGTGTATTAACTCTTGCCAGTGAGCTGGTAAGGAAGCTGTTTGTGCATATATCTGGACGAATCTGACCTAAATAAACAGCAAGTAGTGCATTTCCTAATTTCCCCAAGTTGTTCCTGGAAGTTATAGTGTGTTGTGCTTGGGTCTTAACTTCTGGCAAACTGCCCTTGCCCCCCTGTGATGTTAGACTCTTTCCTCATTGATATTCTAAGATTTAAACCAGTCACTTCACTGAAAATCCAGGGCTCTGGTGAACAAAAAGATAGATCTGAGTATATTTAGCCTGACTGCCTGGGACAATACTGCTTCGTTTTGTAAAGTAACCGATGGGGATACTGATGTGATTTGGGTGGATTCCTCTGCTGATGTTCTCCTGTGCTGTCCTGTGCATCTTCCTCCTGTAGGCCAGACTGGCAGTGAACAGTGTCACAGCGGGGGACTATTCTCGCCCTCTCCGCATCTCAACTTTTATCAACGAGCTGGATTCTGGCTTCCGTCTCCTCAACCTGAAAAACGACTCCCTGAGGAAACGTTACGATGGCCTGAAGTACGATGTCAAGAAGATTGAGGAAGTGGTTTATGACTTGTCGATCAGAGGACTCAATAAGGAGGCAACAGGTGGTGTTGGTGGCGAGAAATGAAGGATGCTTGTTTTAATGGCATCATTGATTACCTCAGATGGTTGCCAATTCAGGAGGCATGTTAGCGAAGCCCTCCTGCAGTAGTTTAGAAGAACTGCAGCTGAAAGCTGCTCTCTATTTTCTTACAAAATGTGTAGTACGGGTGTTAGGTCTCAAAATGTTTTGTAAAATCATGCCTAGGTTAGGGCAGCAGGCTCTCTGTTTCTAGTGAAATTCCTCTGTCAAAACCCACGTTGCTGTTCTGTGCACAGCAGCAATAGCTGTCAGTAACTCTCATAAGCTGAAATTCTCATTAGTTCCATAGTGCTGCTTCACTGCTCTGGCAGTGATGTGCTTCAGCTGTTTCTGCTCACACACCTTTAAAGGTGTGTGCAAATACACGTGATATTTTAAGAAACACGGTGTGTAAATACCTATACATTTTCTTAAGACACTGATTATTTTTTGCCTTTTTTCTTAAATTTTCACCTACTTTAATAAGTTGAATGGAAGAGATTTGCGTAGCTGTTTATTACCCAGATCTTTTAAAATGGTTTCAGTTAATGTATCAAAACCCCCTTATTTGAGAAATTAATGAGCAAATTCCTGAGATTTTCTCCATTGGAACTGGCATATTGCACCCAGGCATGCATATATATATATATATATATATATATAAAATATATATATATATTTATATACACACACACACCTCTCTCTCTCTCTCTCTCTTTTTTTTTTTTTTTTTTTTTTCCTTTTTTTTACCCTTTGAATGAGAGTTCTGTTACCAGGGAGAGCAGGGTTTTCTCAAACATCTGCTTTCACTGGTTGGCATTTGTTTTACTGACATGAGTAAATGTTGAATTTCAGAATGATCATTTACCTTGAGAACTCTGTGTAACCAACTTCCAAATAGAGAAGTGTTAACTGATAAACTGCAGGTAGTGTTTGAGTTCTGAAAACCTAAATAGACCACAACTTCACCTGTTTCCTGGGATTAAAAAAAAAAGATAGTTCATGTAATAAAATGTTTGTATCTTCAGAAAATGGGAAACTTAGTTTTAGATAGTTTGCATGTAATATTTTTTCAAACACCAACAGACTCTTCCATTTGTGTAAATGGACAGATTCATACCTCCCAGTATGTTTGTTCTCGTGTCCTAAATGACTTTTTGTTTTTGAATTTTTCCATTCTTTTACCACTTTGTGGTTCCATAGGATTAAGAAGAAAAACTAACTTTGGGAGGAGGAATATTTCTAAAGGATGAATATGAACAATCAAAGTTATGTGGAGTTTGTTTGTGTTTCATTTTGTTGGCAAAGATTTCCCATTGTTTCAGTTAGTATTTTTTTTATTAGAAGAAAATGGTTTCTTGGTTACTTTGGCCAATAAAAACTGTTCTGTGTTTTTGGCCATTTGGTAACTCTGCCTGTCATGTGATTATTTGTTGTTGTTATTTGTTTCCCTTCTTGGGAGCCTAATCTGAAATACCATAATTCAAATTGAGTCCTCAACTGTATTTGAATTATTATAATATAATTCCTCACTTACAAGCTGTTAAATGGAGCATTCGTATCAGCTGGCAACTGGAGCATAAGTCAAGCTGCAAACAGATTTCGTAGAATTTTTTAAGATTATTTTTTAACTTTGGCTTATTTCACCAAGTTAAACAGGAGAGCTTTGGAAGAGAGTTTATTATTACCACATCCATGATGTGGCAAGGTTCATCTGCAGAGGTCTCCAGATAGCTGTTGCTCTCTTGACATCTGAGCAGCTCATACTATTTAATGTTTGTCCTTCGTATCTTCTGTCACATAACACAGGGAGATACTAATACCCTCTTTTCACAGCTGAAGGAAATGAGGGTATAACTGCCGGTGAGGCCAGCTTTAAAAGCAGCTCTTTGTTCTTACCCTATGCCACTGTTTGCTTCTTTTCACTCGTACCCTGTGGAGGTGGGAAGAAGGAGGGAACTTGAGCCGGTTTTACTGCTGAAGCCAGAGACTCACAAAGCAACACTCAAAGGCTCCAAGACTTGGCCTTGCTGGCCAAGGTCACAAAGGAAATGTGTGGGAGAGGGGAATTAGACAGAGGTTTCCTGAGCATCTGTTTCACGTCTCAGGTTAGAGGGCTCCTGCCACGCAGGACTGGGAGGTCGGGCTGTCTGGCAGGGCAGGTCTCTGGTTGAAGGGGAGACGTCTGCTGAGGCTTTGGGCCAGCTTGTGTCCCAGGTGTTCTGGTTGCCCTGGGTCATGCGGCAGGTCTCCTTCCTGACATGGGATCCCGTGTGCCAAACACAGCTTTGCTGCAGATGTAGAAGTGTGGCTACTGTGGGTGGACCAACCGGAAGAGCAAGTTTCTTACTTGGGAGGTCCGCAAGTTGCGGCATCCTTCTGTCCAAGGCTCTGTGAAGAACAAGTGCCCGAGGATACGTTCCAGTATTGTGTTCCTGGATGATGTTTAGCAAAGACCTTCTTCTTTCCTGTTCCTAAGTTTTGGGACAGCCGAGCGTATTCCTCTGGAAAAGTATTATTTGCAAGAGAAAGGCTGCATACTGTGTTCCCAAGTCAGGTCTGGGGAAGGGAAAAGGGAGCACCAAACTTTCTGCCTAGGCTACAGCAGGGAAAGCTGGGAAAACACGTTTCTCTTTTTGCAGCTTCTGGACAGAGATGGCCTGTGGTACCTCATGGCCTCGGTTGTGGAACCGTATATTACTCTGTTTGGTCCTAAATCATAAGGTGTGTTTCTGTCCCAGAGCTGGAAGCAGAGGAAAGAAGGAAAGTCCCAGAAGGACTCAAGTAGGGGAAGCATGTGTCTCTTCTGACTTCTCCTTTGCAGGAATAGTTGAAGCAGGTTAGCCAGTGGGGAATGGGATGGGAGACAGGGCTCTAAAGACTGCAGAAGCTTTGTGGGGTGAGGGTTGCTCATAATGGGTCAGATGCATTTGAACCTCTGAAGAAATGACCCCTGCTTGGTATTGAATGATCTGTGCAGCGCACGCCAGTGGCTGGGAGCAGGGTGAGTCAGTGCAGGAGCACCGGAAAGTCTGACTCAATGGCCAGCATAGCTATTCTCTGAAGCACTTCAGCCTGAAGTGTGTGCCAGGAGCGCTCTTCTGGGTCATCTTTGTACTCGCTGTTTTTTTCCCCCCATCTTGACGTCATTTCTGTGCGTTTTCTTTGCTTCAGTAAAAAGGGCCCTTAAATAGTTGATTAACTGTTCTTTATTTATAGCACTGTATGTTCCACTGCTGCAGATCAGTGGAAGTGCTGACCTGAAACCATTGAGGAAATAGGGGTGAACAGAGCTCCATAGCACAGGATGCAGTGTAGACTTTGAGGCTTGTTGTTTAACTGGACTCTGTCTACTAGAATTGATAAACTGCAGCCCTACTCCAGCGAACTCTTTAAGCTGGCACTTGCTAAAGGGCATGTTATCACCTCCAGACTGCCCCTTTCTGGTGCCAGCACAAGCCTTTGTGCAGGAAACTGGATCAAAGAACTGATCTAGCTGAAATGATCTTTATTTTTCAGATGGGTTTGTTCCCAGTCTGGTTCATCGCACAGTGCCACACGCACCGTGCCAGTACATGGAGGGAGGCTCCTTCCTCTCCAGGCAGTGCCAGCTTAAAGTGTTCACTGAGCTGTAACACTACATGGTAAATTGCCTGATTTTCTTGCAATAGTTTAACTGCTTCCAGTGCTGTTAGGACTGCCAAGCATGTTCTTTCTGGGCAGATAACCTGCCTTCCTTTTACTGCAAGGTGATGACTCCTATGCTCTAGAGCGTCACTCACACCTTTCAGCTGGGAAGGTCATTATGCACCAAGGCAATTAACAAGAGCAGGAAGTAAACATGGATGACTCCTGGGGTCTGCATGTGGCTGCTGATGCCCGTTACTCGTCAGCAGTCCACCTTCCCTCATTAAAGTACTGTCTGTTGATGGATACTGCGGTGTAACAAGGTACTGAAGTGTAAGAGCTATTCAGAGAACTGACCATCCTGTTGAATTTATGGTGTGTCCGTAAGCAAGTGTTTGATTTTGAAAGGAATGATCCGGTTTACATTGTAGTATCTCCTGAACATGGGTCAGGCATGAATTATTTGAAGACAGGTGTCTCATTGCTGGCTTCTCTGCCTGTCTGTTCCTTGACATTCCAAACTGTTGCACTTCCGGCTTGTTCTGGCTAGCTGTCTTTGGAAGCCTGGAGGATTGTCCTGCCTGAGGGGAAAATGATTGTCCTAAAACCAATCCTTTCTTGAAACAAGGGGGAATCTGCTCCTTGTCTGAATTCTTGTTTACCTGTACAAACATCTAACCTGCTGCTTCTGCTGGGAAAATGAAAGAGCCTGTGAGCTCTGCAAGCATGCTTCCTGCTCCCCAAAGCCTGCTGGCTCCTGTCCTGTTAGGGAGAGCTCTCTGGCCTTCTCTGGGACTGCACTGGGGCCTTGCACAACTCTCACAGGTTTCCATGAAGTCTGACCACCGCTGCCTGCTGAAGGCTTTACAGAGGCTGTGGAAAGGCTAAAGGGAAGAAAAAGCCTCAGATTTCAGCCACTGTGAAACAATCTCAGGCTATAAAGGCCTTGTGCTCTTTGCAGTGTCTTGGTTACCCCAAGCATCAGTTATGGGATCTGCTCTGTGAATTTTCTTGTGACATCCAGGCTTCCCTCTCTCACTTGCCAGCCCTCCCCTCTGTGCCTGGACAGTCCTTCAATGCTAGTCCTCCCAAGGACACTGACGTGGGCACGGGTGCTGCAAGGGATTTTCCCTGCACTAGGAGGGAATGGTTCAAAACCAACACCTGGTGCCCAACTGCCATTGAAAAATTATTCCTTTGCCTGCTCTTACACAGCCCACCTTTTCCTAGGAGAAAGCTGTCTTGCAATCTGGGTCTCTTCACCTTCAGTTGAGGACTTTTCTCAGAGATGCAAAGCCCAGGCTGGAGAAGATACCACTGGGGTGAGACTTGAGCTGGAGAATTGCAAATTATCTTTTGATTGGACTAGCTTTTGATTCCTTGTTAGGATTCTTCACTCCCTGTTGATGGAGACTCTTTGCGTCCCTATTGCTCAAGTTTTCCATTCATATTATAGAAAGGTTTCCGATATGGAACTACCTTCAACTTCCTGAGGGAGAAGTCTTGCTTTTTTTATTTAATGAGTGCCCTTGGGGCTTGCCAGAAGTTTTAAAACTGTGCAGTGTTACTCTCAAATCTTTGATTTCTTAATCACCTGTAGCTGTCTCCAATCAAATCCATATTCTGCAGCAGCATGTGTGAGAAACGGCACTGTTCTTTTGTCTGCCTGATCGGTATGACATTTAACTCAGCCATATTCTAATGTAGTGACAGAAGGTGACTCAAAGGTGATAGTCGTGTGCGTGAGGATTTAGCCCGGGTAGTTTTGACAGTGCAAACCTGATCAAATTTGGCCCTAGACCCTGACTTATCAAAATGATCACCTCTAAGTGCCAATTCCGTATCTTTGTCCAGAATTGGATCTGAATTTTCTAGCCAAACCTAACATTCCTCTGGCACGCAAGTTGGATGCCTCTTCGCCCCACATGGGTGTACTCCTGGCACCCTCCTGCAGAGAGAATCCCATGGGGATGTAGCAAGCCTTTCTATCTGCCCTAGGGCCATCTCTCTCAATATCGCCGCAAAACTGCATGATCTGTAGGAAAGACTTTTTTTTTTTCCCCTCTAGTAAGTCACCAGTAGGACTGATCTTAAATTGCTGTTAAAGGTCATTTATGAATTTTGATAAATCAGTGGGGATAGTCTGACTTTCTCTTTTTTTTTCTCCCAACATGGTACTTCCAAACAGGGTATGTCCTGCTTCTGGCCTGCTTATACTAGCAGGATAAGATCAGTTGGAAGGATTCTTGAAAAGTAATTTTAGTATCATCATTTATGACTTCTGAGAGGCATAAAAATATTACAGAGAAGGCCAGTTTAGAACAAATACTTTCTTGGCCTGTAGATGACCCTGTTGCTGAGTATCACGAGTTATAACAGCATTGTGTCAGGTCTGTTAATCAGAAATGGAAAAATACAGCACAACTAATCTCCAGGGCTGCCAAATCAGATGTGTGCCTGTGATACCAAAAGACCTGACGCTTCCCAGGAGAGGGATCATCCAGATTCAGAAAGGTACCTGGGGATCGTGGAAACCTACTGCATTGCTCATTGGGCTGAGAAACACCCATCACCCTTCCTGTGCAGGCTCAGCCCGCAGCACGAGCTCTCGTAGGGCCAGAAACATTGTTCTGCGCTCGTGCTCCCTTTCAACACCTGTAATTTAAAAGCAGGCGAGCAGCTGAGTACACACCAGATACACAAAAGATAAATACCATTCAAAACATAACCTCTGTCCAGTTTGACAGGTTCCACAATCAGTCTGTTGCTTATCATAGCAGGCTGTCCAGGATCAAAGAGCTTGTCACGTTCCCTGACCGCAGGCTTTTTAGGAGAGGGCTACAGCACCAAGTACACGTCCTGCTCGTAACTTAACACGGGGTGATTATTTATGGACCTGCTTTTCCAAGAGTTAGTCTGGTTCAGAGGAAATTGGCTGTGTTTACTAGGAACCTGGCTGGCAGGTGTTTCCTGTGATACCTAGAAAAACCCTGAGTCTGAAAAATTGAGTAGTTATACAAACACAAGATTGATATTAAAATTCAGACTGCTTACGTATAACGTAAGAGGCTTTTCTGCTCTAGCCTTTTTTAACAGCCAGGGTGACTCAAGGTACCTTGATTTAAAGATGTGACTGTTCAAACAGTTCATGGCTGGTTTTGATTGCTGTGGAGAAAATCACTGCACTGGAAAAATACTTGAAAACTTTCTGGAAGCTACTGCTTCCTGTGAAAGCCACTCATCAAAATTAAGCTATTAGGCTTACTGTACTTATGTCTTCTTGTAATATAAATGCTATTGGAGGTAATGAAGGGATGGTAGCTGCACCATTTTGGTCATGGAAGAGAAAATGTGCTGCAAGCTGTTGCTTTTTGTTTGTAATGTGAACGAGGCTTGAAGTCTGTTAGATGCAGACCTGTTACAAGAGTATCAGAGCATCTTTCTCCAGCAGCTGCTCTGCTTAGGCATCAATTTACTTGAAAAATAAACAAACAGCAAACTATAAAAGCAAAGCCATGTGCTATTCAGTGGCTGTTCAGTGCGTATTTTGGGGAAGAAATTGTTGCCTACCTCGAGTAGAAATAGCAGAAGGGAATTCCAGTTCACTTGAGGAAGTCGAGCTACTGCCCCGACAGGCACTTTGCCAGCTATTACTCACGACAGCGCTCAGCAGCGTGCTGCCACCCAAATTCATCTGGCTCCCTGCACTATTCAGCTCAAAAGGGCAAGTGCAAGTTTTCCTATGCTATTGGGGCAGAGGATTAAGGACAGTGCTTACCACTGGATTTCCCTTTTCTTTCGTTCCCATATCCAGGCATTTTTCTTTCTGTGATAGCCTTGACTTGAAGAATCTCATTGTCCCTTGAATAGTCCCCCAGAGGAAGGGTGTGTTGGTGTCGCAAGGGGCAGCAGAAAGCGCTGCGCAGGCCCAGCTCTCATCTGGGAGGACACAACCGCCTCCTCCTTTCCTCAGCTCTCCTAGGTCTGCAGAAAGGGCCCCGTGGCTGCAGGTGGTGAGGGTTGACAGCGCCAGAGAGATGAGCTTGCTGCTCTAAGGATGGGGAATAGGTGCACAGCCTCACATTTTCACTGAGTCACTGAAAATACTTCATTTTTAATATATTCTGTATTCCATAACCTTCAGAATCAGGCCACTGACTGCAGAATAAGTTAGGAAATGAATCAGAGCTATCTAAACGCCCATAAGACAGGGGTCTAATTCCATCAGACGCTATTTCTGGGTGCAATGTTCTGATCTAAACAGGTCAGAACAACCCAATTTGTTAATCGTTCAGTGGGTAGCAGGAGTGCTTCCTCTCTGCTGACAGCAGGGCTCTTTGTAAGCCTCTTCCTGAGGACAAGGAAAGAGTGAACCTGCTTGCTATAATGTTCAGCGTGGCTAAGGACTTCACAAGGCTGCTCTGGAAAGCAGTACCTTATTAAAGAAGTGTGAAACTAATGACATCAGAGAGATGGAAAAATCTTACATTGTAAGTGCTAAGTTGGAGGCAAGAAAGGAGAAATCCATGCAAGGAAGCTCTCTGCTGTAAGTACAACCAGAGTGCACTGTGCCATGAGGGCAGAGCTAAAAGGCATAGCTAAAAACAGAACACACTTCTATACATCTTGGGTACGTCTATGTAAAGTCTACAGATGATACAAAAAATGCAATTTCCTCAAGGACAAAATAAAACAGTAAAACATTAGACAGGGTGGATAAAGAGAAAATATAGCCTGTAAGCGCATGTTTCGCTGTTGGTTTCTGCCTAGTGTCCAGAGTAGTGTAATAGGCAGCAGCAGCTGTGGTAGAAGGACAAAGAACTGGATATGGTTTGGAGGCCTGCTCGGGCATTGTGTCGGAGGTGACTTTACAAGACTAGAGTTACCTGCATGGGGGTAGCCCTTCTCTACCTTAATTTGTGGGTTTGTTAATGTTAGTTGACTTCTGGACAAATATATGTTTCCTTGCTTGGATATTCCTGTAAAATGAATGCCTGTAGCAGGAATATTTTGTTGACAGTAAATAATATTGATTGGCTTTGTCTTTGCTGTATGGATCTGAAAGAAAAACATTTATGGACTGCTCTCCGAGATCCCCTGTCCAAAATTCAGGCTCCTTTAATTTAGCCTCTGGAGTTATAATCTGGCCTTTGCTGTATAAGTTGCAGCATGACATTTTGCTGATCTTGTAATCACAAGGCCACAGTCGGTGGTAATGTCAGGCTGGAAAGGTTAAAACCTTTTCTTGCCTTTTTACCATTGTTCAGCTTCAAGCAATTTCCACGCTGAGGAACTGGGAGAGGGCAGGCCTTACAGGGGGTGCTTGGTGCCCCCGCTGCAGCCTTCGCTTCTGGCGTCTTGGGGACTGAACTGCCCCGTCAGGACTGCGTCCAAAGCCTAAGAGTTTGTGCCAGTCCGTTGTTGCCTAGTAATAATTAGAGAAGCACAGCTGTACCGTTCTCCCACTTTCATTAGCACTAGCTTCTGAATTTTTTTCAGGGGTCCAAAGAATGCACATAGGCACATAGCTCACCTGAATGCTATCCGCACCAAATGAAATACCAATTCCAGAAAACAAATGAACCCAAATATCAAAAAATACCCACCTAGAGTCATTGAAACATAATTATTAAAACCTTTTATGTTAATCTACAGTACAATGTAAATTGCTCCTTTCCATTAAATTTTGAAATACACTAGATTACATCTTTTAAATAATCACAGACTTTTAAGTTCACTATTAGTGGTAGCAGAGCTATATTTACATACAGTTCTGGAATATTTCAGATGCAGCGTTATGTTCCAGTCCCTAAGTCAGTTAAATAACAGACTAAGTGGAGGGATACTGCTCTTCCCCAGGGTTCTAGACACATTTGGAGTGTATGTGTGAGAGAGCAAGAACTCCACTTATTCTTGTCTGCTTTTTTTGTTTGCTGTGAGCATGCAGCTGAATCTGAGCAATTTGATACCTACATGGTTTGGAATAAAGACTTTTCTTTTTAAACAAGTATTTTGACTGAATGTACAGAAATGAATAATGAAATATAATCCTTAGGAGTAGTGGTGGAAATATCATTTTCTCCAACCTTTCTCCTGTTGGGTAATACTGCACCTAATTTTGACCCTGACTTTACCTAATGCTGATGAAACACAGTCAGTGGTGGAAACCTCTCTCATGTGGTCAAGATCGGCTTTCAACGCAATCCATGCAAAGGCAAGCATCATACACCATTCTCCCACAGTGCAATATTAACAAGTAAAATTCAGTATTTTCCTCCAGAGATTTGCTTCTCAGGGAAAGCCTATTTGTGTTTCTACATCAGCCACAAAGAGACTGTGAGTCCGAAGGCTGGAACCAGAACTGGGCCGTAACACTTGGTTCCAGTGCTGCAAAGAATTACCAGTTGACATGGGCCAGGCTCCTTCTCGTGTTCTTCATGGAGGAAAACCCAGAGCAAGTTCAAGCCACTGAGTCTCTCAATGGGCCTTGCACATGGCCCTGCTCAAGCTGAGTCTCTCCTGCGTGTCTCCCATGCCGGACTCAGGGCCTAGTGTGAGGAGTGCTGATCATGATGTTGGGCAGTGCGTTCCGCCGCTTCTTCCAGGAGCCCAGCTCCCTCGAGTACCGCCTGATCTGCCTGAACCAGTGGTGAGTCCGTGCCCGGTCGCTGTCCCGGAACACAAACGCCTCCCGCCTGATCTCAATGAGTTCAAAAGTGTCGTCACAGTCAGGATCCGTGGAGACGACACAATTACTCAGCCTCAAGGGCTCCCTGAGCAAATGGAACTTCCCATTATTTTTGTCCCTGATGAGCACCAGCACGGCATCTTTCACAGGCCCTGGCTCGGCTGATTCCAGGCTGGACTCAGACACACGCTTCATGTTCACCAGGAGGAGGACCTGCATGTTCTGGAACTTCAGGGTCTTGCTGCCTTTCTTCACCCACTGGCCATCGGGGGGCTGGGCCAGCTGCAGAGGCCCTTCCATCACAAATCGTGTCTCCTCCCGCAGCCAACCTACAGTTTTGAGGGCGGTTTCTCTCATCTCAATGTTGATGACTTCTCTTTTCTTCTTGCTGTCCTGGCGAAAAGAACGCAGGGTCCATGTGTTCCCTTCCTGCTTGGTTTTCATGTTGATGTGCTCCAGGTGGGATTCAATGCGGCTCTTGGCCTCCCGTAGGCTGCCATGATCTGGGTGGTACTCGGTGGTGGCCTTGATGATTCTGCTGAGCAGCAGTGGGTACTTGGTGACTCTTTGCAAAGGGGCCATCAGGAAGGACCTCAGGTTCATCCGCCGCAGTGCTGTGTTGTCATTCTGGGAGACGTTGAGGAATATTCTGCAGGGATTTAAGAAGAGGGAATGAAATGGTGGCTGTTCTGCCAGCAGATGCTGCATCCAGAATACAAATGAACAGTGTGGTGTTGACAGATACTGAACACCGCAACCCCCCTTTGGTTTTAACAGCTTTGTGAATTCTGTCTTCTCAAAAACTAACAACAATTTCTGCAGCTGTGCTCAGCTGCAGAGCAGCGACAAGGTGCCTGGGACTCCAACACGTAACATCCTGGCTGTCCTCTATTAAATTATTTTAAAACAACAAGGGCGTGATCTTTCTCTGGTACACACTGACGTAGGCCTGAGGCAGATACATCAGTTTATATCAGATTACATTAATTTGTAGCTCCTTTCATCATTAGATTACAAAGTATTCTGAACAGGAATTTGGTAGCATCATCATTTTATAGCTGTTGCAGGGAAAACAAAAGTGACTCACCCAAATTTGTCCAGCAGGCTGGGGCTAGAGATGGGAAACAAACTCAAATCATATGTGCTTCACACAGTGGCTTAAGCCTGGCACAGAGACTGAGAGCTGTTCTCAGCTGGATGTTATTTGGTGAAATTTCAGCCCAGTGGTTAGTGGGCAAACACTGTTACCACAAAATGCAGTAGACAGCCGGGGACCAACAGGATATATCAAGGACTGAATATGTTTTGGAGAGTGAATTACTCTCTTCACCCCAAAAGAGAGAAACTCATGAACGACAAATATTAGGCAGCATCAAAAACTTTGATTTAGCTGAGCTGAACAAAGGCTTCACCCCCTGGCTGGTGACTTTCACTCCCTAAAACCTGAAAAAATACTCTTAGCCCTTTTCTTACCAGAGCAATTTTTCTCACCTGAGCAACTCCTTCTCCTTCTCCAGTGCATTCAGCATATTCACGGAGGAGGACTGCTGAAGACAGTAGGTCTGAAAGGCTGGCAGCATGTTGACGAACTCCAGAAAAATTTCACCGATGCACACGGTCATCAGGTCATCGTCACTCTGCAAGCGTGCAACACAACCCTGCTGGATTAGCTCAGGAGAGGTGGAAGCACTGAGGGGGTCCTGCCAGACCCTCCACTCAGTCCTATCAACATTAACTTATTTGGTGAATTCCAGGCCAAAGAGGGAACTGGGCTCACCCTCTATGGCAGACAGAAGTCCCTGCAGGTCTAGGCGTAAGCAGTGTGTGGGGAGGGGAAGGAAATCTGGTCTAACTGCTCACTCTGCTACATATACAGAGACCTACGACACTCTGCTTCTGCGGGCTCAGCCAGGAATTTGGCCTCAGCAGACTAGGGGCTCAGAGGCCAGAATGAGCCTGCTAGGCAGGAGGGTGCACTGGGGCCCTTCTTGCCCCAAGGTCTGCCATAAGGTTAATGCAGCAAGGCATAAATTAAGAGCACTTGAGGAACAAATGGGCAGGGTAGGCCTATAACTCAGATAACAGACCCAGCGTTTAACAACTTCTGCATTTGTTCTGAGTAACCGGACTGGCTGGGAAGCAGAGTCTCCTTCAGTTGTGCTCCTACTGGCTACTTTGAGGCCTAAGTAAAAAATAAATGTCCTGGAAAAAATCTTTGATTTCTGGATGTGTAATAGAATAAGGGGAATAATAATAATCTGGTGCCACGTAATGCTGTTAGCTTTGTCTAGGTGTATGCTGACAGGCTCTGCAGTTACTGCTCATTTCAGCAGCGAGAGAAGGAGCAAGTCTCTGGCTGCTGGTGGCCTTTCAGTGCAGTGTTGAGCTCTGACTGCAAAGGGCAACGTGGAGGCAAAGACAGGGAGAGGAACCAGGGAAACCAATAGCTGTTTGTGGGAGCCATTGTCTCAATAAATTATTCATGGAGGACATCATGACGGCAGTACACAGCTGTCCTCACTGCGCCAGGCAAAAGATAGTGGTTGTCAAGGTTGCCAGTTTTTGGGATGTGTGTTGCTCAATCTGACATGCAGGGTTTTGGAGAGGGAGATGAGGGATGTGTTTCCTAGAGAACAAAACATCCTGGCAAAACTGATACAGCAGTAAGTGAGTTGTGGTCCTCAAAAAAGGAGAGAGTGGAGCTGTTTATTTGTCCTTTGCTGTGATTGTCTGGTGCTCTGGAGTCTTATTTATACTGCTCTGCCCTCTGACCACCATGCCGGTGGGATAGGGAAGTCCCTTGTGCAAGGCAGGGTGCAACAGTAGAAGCAGCTCATGCACTGTGCTGTAAGTGCACGCTGTCATCAGAGCAGGGAGCACCCGTTTTCTGCCTGGCCCCAGCAGCCAGCCTGGAGGCAAGCTGCAATAAACTGCAACATCATGGCAGGCGTATCCAAGGCAGCTTGAAATGAGCCAACTCAGGGTTGGAGAAGAGTGTGGCCGGCTAGCTTGGTCCTCTTCACCCTTCTGGAGGCCAGATCAAGCTGAGCTCTGTACCCCCATGGTCATACTCTTATCAGTGTCCAAGCTAACTGGCTTAAAGCTAACTTTGGTAACAGGCCCGAGTTAGGCCAATGGTCTGCTAACATCAGGGGCATTATCACAGCAGAGGAGCGAGGCCAGCAGCTCTGAACTGGCAGAGGCTACTGAAATCACTTGTTTACAACAGCTGAGGGAGAAGGGCATTGGGCAGATGACCAGAAGCCAGGAGTCCTACCTCCTCATTCCCTGCTCTATGCTGCCTTCCTAATACAAAACCTGGCCCTGTCTCTGCCTAGTCCAGCCCCCATGGAAAACGCAAGCATTGTACCTGGTCAAAAGCCCGATCAATCTCCTCCTGGAGTATCTCCAGGAAGTTCTCATTGAGGTCGATGAGCTCCTGGATGTTGCTGAAGACACCAAGGAGCTGCTCCTGGCTCAGTAGCCCAGCCGCCTGCATGGGGAGGTAGAACTCCTCTTTGATGATGCGCAGGTCCTCTCCGTAGCTGGCCTCCGTATTGACAAACTCCAGCACGGACTCCTTGCGCTCCGTCCTGCGCTTGCAGCACTTCTCGCAGAGGTCAGCCCGTCTCTGGTTGCAGTTCTGTGCATCTGTCTCCACTGGGAGGTCCCTCTCTCCGCAGTCGGTGCAGGGCCGGTGGGCTTCCCAGGCCTGCAGGGAGCTCAGTGTTTCCACTGCCCTGTTCCTCCACTTCCTGACTGGTGTCTGGCCAATACTGCTGTCTGCCCTTGCCACCTCCGCCGACCTCGTCTGGGTGGCCTCACTGGGATCTGGGTTGTCTCGGTCTTCGTTCACACCAACAATCCCACTGTCCGTGCTCAGGCTGCTGACATTGCTCCAGTGGTGCCTGTAGCGGAGGGAGCCACGTGGGGCACGGCGCGTCTCATCGAAGCTGCCGCCCTGGCCAAGGTTGGCTTTTGCTACCACTGGACCTGAGAACAGACACAAATCATTACAGGCTCTGCCAGCTGCACAGAGCTCACCTGGGAAGTTCAAGCTGGCACAGCTGCGAGCATTAGGAATCCCAGGGAGGAAGATCTGGTGAAAGCAGGACTGCAAGCCATCTCCTCTCCTGTTTTGCTACTGGGAAGAGGGGGGCAGAAGCAAATGACCTCCAGGTGAGGCCTGGGGCCTGCCACCCCTGCACTGCCTATGCCTGTGAACTCACTTGGGCTCCCTCTCCCCCTGCCATCTGCCAGGCAGGGACAGAGACACAGCAGATAGATCCTGATTTCTTGCACACCAGTGTTAAATTCAGAATGCCTCCCCTCCCCGGGTCAGTAGAGTTACTCCATATTTATGCCAGCATAGCAGGGCTCAGCATCTGGCCCATCAGCCCCTCAAAGTGCGCAGGATGTGGGTACCATAGTCCCGCTCCTGCCGGCGCTTCTGTGCATGCTGCCGTGCTGCGGCCGCAATCTTCAGCTCCAGCTGCTTCCTCTTCACGGAGTCTGTTGGCATGGGGTCACTGAAGTGCGGCCGCAGCCGGCACTCTCGCTGGGCCTTGGCACTGTCCGTGCTCTCATGGGCGATGTCAGAGCTGGATCGGCGGCAGGCAGGACTGGAGGTCTGTAAGAAAGGCAAGTGGGCTTGGGGTAGGGGGAGTGGACCCACTGCAGGGTAGGCAAAGCAGGGCCTGGTTTGCCGCCACTGCATTTCATTTGCCAAAGGAAGGAAAAGGCAATTCATCAGTGGTGGGTTTGTAAACCCAGCTCTGCCACATGACCAACTGTGGGAAAATCCGTCCTCCCAGCTCTCTCTGTCTTGCTCAGTCCTGACAGCAGGGATCCCTCTCCTTTGTACAGCCTTTGTACAGCACCGAGCACAGTGGCTCCGTGGTGGCCAGCTCACATTTGTCAAACAGCCAGGAAGAAGTGAACAGTATAGCTCTAGAGACCCCAGAAACACAAGGTCCTAAGGGGGAACTGGATCTGTCCTCTGGGGATCTGAGCTAGCTTGGCTCTGTTCTGTGACTATTTTGGGTTCAGGAACACCTGCCTTTTAGCCTTACTTATGCTAGTGGCTTGACTGACTGGAGACTAGAGAAGGAGCCTGGCTGATCTCCCAGGCAGTGCCGCAGTGAGGGGCTGGGGGCACAGGGAGGCCCGTGAAGGAGTTATTGCTGGACTCCCTGCAAGAGAGGTAGTGGCAGATAGGCAGGGGCACATAACTGACTCCTGTTTCATTAACTGCATTAGAAATCCCATTTTTAAACAAAGTTTGATTGATCATGGGAGTTGGGGTGACTTCAGATCCCAGGCTCCCAGCCTGCCCAGTTTTCTACAAGGGAGGGATCCTTCAGAGCCTCTGACAAAGAAAAAAAAAAAAAGACAGCTCCTAAACACATGCCCGAGGTGACAGGGGAATTCCTCTCCCTTACGTTCCCTGCAGGTTGAGCATCGCTGGATGCCTCATTGCTTGGCTTGTTCTCCCAGGTCTCTGTTGCCATGGACATCACTGTGGGTTGCTGGCTGTCCTCTGGAGGTGGGAGATCGTCTTTCCTCAGATCACGCTCTCCCTTGGCGGCGGATTTGGCAGCAGTCTCGGCATTGCAGCTGCAGGGGAAGGAGCAGATTCTGATTAACATCACATGCGCAGTACCTGCAGATCCTGACACAGATGAGGCTGAGCAGAAAGCCCAGGTTTGAACAATCAGCTGCAACAGTTCGGGGAAAGTTCAGGCAGAAACCTAGACTGGCTGGCATAGATCAAACTCCTGGTTAATTGTAGAGCTGTGCATGTGTTTAGGGACTCTAAACACAGCTCAATTATAAAAGTGCAAATTGGCTAGCTGCACTCATGCCAGCATCAGTTTGGGGTATGAAGTCTCAGGTGTCCACATGACATTTTTGTGTCCATAAAACATAAGGTTCTCCCACAGGGACCAGAAAAAACTCCAAGTAGGCCATATCCATTTTCGCTACTATTTAAAGAGATGTTGTCAGCACAGAAATCATACTGCTCATCTGGAAGAAAGTTACCTGCTAAAAACCATAATACTTTGAAGAGATTATAGGATTAAAGTAGCTTTCCTTCTGTTTTTCATCTCATATGATCCAAAGCCCACTGCAGCCATTGACTGGATCTTTTGGTGCACTTAAGAGTCCTGAAGGGAGCAGCAGAGTCTGCTCTTCCCACCTGGCAGTTCTGGGAGGCTCCTACTTGTGGTCATCCTGTCTGGGACCGACAAAGGCCTGGCCTGCCTGATCCAGGCAGCCTGTTCCAAGCTGATGATCCCCTCATTGTAGGTAACGCCATCTCTCTAGTCAGAGAAAGGCTGGTGCAAAACCACTGACTTGACAGAGGAAGAAGCTGTAGTTTGTTATACTACTTGGGATTAGTTTTTTTTTAAACACACACTCTCTAAGATGCCTTATTTCCATGCATAATGAAGCCTGCTTGGAAGAACATCCAGATTTTTCTTTCATTTGGGACTTATTTAATTTTTATTGGCTTAGATTCCTTTAAAAAGAAAGGTTGTCAGGCCTGGATGGGGATGCTTCCACATAGAGGGAGCCAGGGTCAGGAACACATTTCAGGTTATGCATGTATTTTATGCTTAACAAAAGTCTCCTATGATAAAATCTGCTTCTTTTTAAAGGCTTCACGTGTAAACTGACGCTGGTAGGTCATACTGCTAATGTGCAATTCCAACACTCAGCTACAAGCAAACACATGAGACAGATGGGCATTTTCTTTACAATGAGTGACAGTTGGCTCTGATAACAAACCATCAGCCAATACTGAAACCGCTGAAGAGGGAACAAATCTCCCAGAACACAAACTAGCTCTGTTGTCAGGCCAGAAAAGTTGGTTTGCAACTTTCCAGCTGATGCTTTTTCATCTTTCTCCATTTATGCTTCCAGGTCCCAGCTGACGCTTCCAAAGGATTTACAAGTTTATAAAAGAGTTTAGCCATGGCTGTGCACATAACACTGCTGTGACGGCACAGTGTTAACAGGAGGCTCCCGGCTTTTACTTTTTGCTTTGCTGCTTCCCTGCCATGTGGATTTGGACACATCATTCAGTTTCTACAGGCCTCTCCTTCCCTGCCTGTAGAAAGGGAGCAGTCTGTATTACAGACTGTATTAGACCCTTACTGGGTTGCAGTAAGAGCACTGCAGACGCACACAGCAAAGCCGTGGTCCCACAGTACTGTCCTGTGGCTGATCTGGTTTAAGAGGTGCCTGTCTCTTTCCTCCCGCCCGTCCCCAGCCATGGTTGGAGGTACCCACCCCTTCAGTTGGTTTGGTCTAATTGTGTGGCCATGATCTAAGATCAGTCTGTGAAATGATCCGGGTTTAAAAAAAATACCCTCCCTCATAGGCACGTATTCCCAACCAGTTCATTTCATTGATGCTGTTTTGGGTAAGGTCCAAACAGTTCAGCAGGGCACAGCTGAGGGAGGAGGGAAGGCAGAGAGTAGGGAGCAAGAAATCTCTTGAAGGGGATCTGCCACTGTCAGCAAACCACCATTTCCAAAACCCACTCCTCCCCAAACAGCTTCTGGTTGAAATACACAAAAAGAAGGGAACATGCTGAGACATGGAAAGGTGACAGGATGTATCCAAGGTCAGCAGAAGAGCTCAGAAGTGGAATATTATCTTGTCCTCTTGATCACATCACCTCCCACCATAAAGCCCATACTCTCAGGGAGAAGCTGAGCTTTCATTTGTCATTTTTACAGTGCTTCAAGATCACCCACTGAAACATGGAAAGTGCTCCGGAGTATTACTGCTCCTCTAAGTGAAGCAGACAGCAGCTTTCCACCGATAAGGAAAGCTGGGAACCATGTGCCATTGGTTACTGTGGTTTCCATAAGCCATAGGGATATTTAAAAAAATTCTCCAAACACGACCCGAAGTGGGAAATAAGAACCAATACCATCCAGAGAGCTGAGTTAAGGAAGAGTGACAGGATATTATCTGAGAAATTAAACCCACTCCACGGTCGGTCAGTTAGAGGTAAGAAAGGCAATGATGGCAGAGCCCACGCTGTGTGAATAGAGATTTGTTCAGCCCTGGTTTGACTGCTCTACTTCTAATTGTGATTAAATGTCTCTGCAATGAGGTACTGGCCATGCTGTGTGCAGGTTAGTGCTGCCACCGCAGAGCAGTTGCTGTGCGCTGCACTGCCAGTGTGATCAGGGGAATGTAGGGAAAACAAGGAGGACACAGCAGTTTTGTAGAACCAAAACTTAGGGCTTCTCCTTTAACCTTTGCCCCTGGCTTAGGAGGGAGAGGGGAACATAGCCAAGAAAAAGGGATATTGTCCTCTTCCTACCCGCAAGCAGAGATCTCAGTTGCCAGGAGTGGTTCTCCATCAATGCCTATTCGAGCCACCCCCTCTGCTCTCGCACAGAGCTACAGAAGGACTGGGGGACACAAGCCAGCTTTAAGCCACCTTTCTGCTCCCCCAACTCTGTTGCCAAAGGCCCAGCTCCTTAGGCTTATCTGACTTCTTCCACTTTCAGGTGGTTGCACAGCAGTGCCTCTGCTTGCATCTACAGTGGGGATTATTTGAAGGCTCTGGATAGAAAGGAAATAGCTAGTGGCTTTTACATTATTCTTCAGGGCATGTGGCCTGTCTGCATTCACCTTCAAGCCCAAAGTGATCCCAGATCCCCCTGTGCGGCTCCTGTTCCTCTGTGGGCTCCAGGAAGGTATTGCTACTGTATGTCTGGAGATCAGCAGGCTCCTTGGAGACACAACCATCCCTTTCTCTCTGTCCTTCTCTCCCCTTTCTCTGACCCTATCCCGTAGGCACTTCTCTCACCACATCTTACATTACAGCATTTCAAGTCCACCATTCCCATGCTCACACCAGTCAGACCTGGTCTTCGCTTCTCTTTCCTCAGCCAGGACCCTCCCATCACACCATCAGTGACAGCCTGCCAGGCCAAGCTGGATGTTGCTTCTTTCCTCTCCCTGCTCTCTCAGCCTTCCTCTCCTTTTCTATGAAATTCTTCCTCCAGCTGTACAGTTTTACCAGTCAGCAGACCCTCGCTGATGCCAGCTTCCAGTCTACCATGGTCTCTATTTATGTGAGCCTTAAAACTGAACTAAACGCACTGGTTTCTGGTATCACTCAGATGACCTACACAATGGTCTAAACTGCATTTACTCCAGGTTTCAGAGCATCTTTTCTTTTACACCTCCTGTATTATTCATTTTCTCATCTCTGCCTCCCTGTGTAATAGTCTTTCCTTCCACCATCCGGCTATACTCCCTGCATACTGCTTTTTCCTTGTGCTCTACCCTCTCTGCCAGCTGCAGTTAATTGATGGCTGTAAGCACAACTGCATGGCTTGTGGGGATCCTGCCACCTGGGCCCAGAGATTGCCATCCCTTATGTCAGACTTATTTCCCCTGCTCCTTACAGTAATGTAAGGATAATGACAAAAGTCCTTACTGAACCCCTTGGAGTGCCTGGCATGTTTCCTTTTGTGGGATCAAACCACTTCCTGGGATAGGAGTTATTCTGGTTGGGGATGACGTGAATTTTTCCCATTCTCTCCAAGACGTGGTAGACTCAGACCAGCACTTCCCAAGGCAGGCTCTTTCTGAATGCCCTTTTACATCTCTGGGTCATTGGCTTTCTCTGAATCTTGAGGCAACAGAGGCACTGGGTCTGCGGTATACAACTGTAAATGCATCTGCTTTCCTTCCTTATCTCTGTGGGACCCTTCATAGATGTATCATCTTCCAGGCCAGCAGTTCTCAGCCCTTCCTGACTCTTTCTAGCTAATGGGAACAATCTTGTCCCTTCCTCCCCCGGCACTTTCCTTCCAGAATTGGGGTTCTTTTTGCTGTGGGAAGCTGTGTCTGTACCCACCATTCTTGTGTCATCCCAAATAAACCCAATCACTCTTTTCAGAAAGCCTTCTTCCGCAGTTGTGTCCTTTTTTTGCTTTTGCAGGTTTTTGTTGTCACCTTCTCACCTCATTTCATAGACAGGAGCCCCTGGTTCTGGCCAATCCTTATCCTGAGCTCTTTGCTGCTTAAACAGGTTCAGAAAGTGGACTATACATTTAAATGCCTAAAGGATTTCCACCTAGATCTCAACACTCCTTCCCAGATGGGATTACAACCTAAGTTAAAGGTATCCAGCGACTCATGAGGGGATTAAAACTGCCATAATTATAAAGTTGCAAAGCAAACAAATGCTCACTGCTGAAATATTAAGCCATTTAAATGAGCTATAAGTAAATAAGTATGAATTGCTGGGGAGACAATTAAGCTGCCAGACAAAACTGCTTTGTAAAATTGTAACACTTACACAAAACCACCAGAAAGAGAAGACAGTCTCAGCTCTCTTATTCTGTGACACTCCATCACAGCATCTATACCAAAGGTTTGACCTTACTCTTGCTGAGCTCAGTACCTGTGGAAATGGGACTGAATGCCTAGCTTTTGGTTCATTTCATTTGAGACCTAGAAAAAATGTTGCCTGGACTTCAGTGAGTGTAATTTGACAATTTGACATAAGACCCAAAAAGCCGGGCCTCTGTAGTGAGAATCAGGTTGAATTATGAATGAATCTTCAGTCAGTTTACAGTCTCAGGTGAAAATGATGTAAAAGTGAGAAATTTCTACCCAAAGGAAACTGGAATTAACCACTTCTTTGGCACTGCCAACAGATCGGTTTTTCTACTGCTATCCTGAAGAAATGACAGCCTTTACTATTAATTGTTACTACTATCTAAAATAAACAGGCTAGGGTGGTTCCTCCAATAAAACAATATCTCTCTAATCACGGAACCACTGTCATTCACATTTTCAGATGAGTTTCCATTTTCGCGTTAATAAAACCACCTTATACTCTTTAACAAATCCAAATGGGGGGGACTGGGCCCATGCACAGAAACTGAAATGACTGAGGCTATTAAAAGCACAGAAACCACAATGAAATCATAAAGTCCCTCAGCAGAAGGTAGTTGGAGGCTAGGAGAGTAGTAGGAGGAAATACAATATGCACTACCCAGTTCTCGTACACGTTGCTGTGCATGCACCTCTGACTAGATACCAGTCAGACCTTTGATCTGCCTGGAGACAGCTGTTCTTATGCTCTTACTCACGGCTTGTGTTATTTGCTTCTGCGTATTTCATTTCACATCAATGATAAAAATAGCCGAGTCAATGAAAATGGTTGCATACCATACCTTTCTCATCTATTTCTTCATCAGCTTTTCATGCTCTAGCACAACAGCACAAAGGCTGGACTGGACAGCTGAAAGAAGCATTTACGGCTCTGACACCACCTATTTCCCTTTGGATTACAAAATGCAGAAGTATCTGCTTGTCACTTTGGCTCTGTCTACACAGGCAGCTTCAACTCCAAAAAATGCCTTTAGATGACTTTCATTCCTGTGTAGAAGTCCCTTTCCTCTAAAAATTGAGTCCAGCTCCAGAGCTCTAGCATTCCAGAAATACCATCCAGTGTTCAAGGTTGGAGCCCTGGCATTTCACACACCACATCTGTGGATGTTGGAAGCAACCAAGAACCAAGTCAAATGTAATTCTTGGAAAAGTTAGTCCCGAAAGCCAAGTTTATGGAAACAAATCATTCCATCAACACCTACTCTTCCTTCTTCCACCAGCCTTATCTAGTGATTAGCCAGTAGTAACTGCTCCAAATTCCTAGCTCCTCTTCCAGAACTTCACTGATTCCTGTTGGGCCACCTGCTTGTATAGAAAAGGATTCCCATTTCTTCAGAAGGCAGGAGCAGGACTGCAATGTCCAAAACCAGGCTGGAGGAAGCAGCCCTTGTGAATGCCTTACCCAGAGAAGGGGAAAACCCTGGATGGAGGAGAGGGAGGAAGATATTATGGAAGTATTTTCAGTCACTGCTTATACTCTCTGAGTTGGCAGGGGGACAGTATTTGCAAGCATTTTCACTCATTGTCTGTGCTGGTCTCTGGAGGGTGGTGAAAGAGAGAGAAAAAATGAGATTTTGCTCACGCAGCTATCTTACTCTCATTAGTTTGCCAGTTCACTACTTACAGGCAATAAGTGAAAGTGCTTATTCCTTTATGTCTCACCACCTGAATTCATGTCCTGTGGTGATGGGACCAGATCTACATCTTTTTTCTAGGGGCTTGTAGTAATACTTTGTACCTCTCTGCTTTCTCTACTTTTAACAGACATTCAAAAAAACACCGACCTGTCAACAATTTATTATGGAAATAAAATGGGTGGGAAATTGGGGCATCAGGACTACTATTGGCTGCTGTCTGGGCAGGATTTAGGTGCACAAAGAGGCAAAGTCTTGATGAAAATGCTTTTTGATGCTTAATCCCATGCAAAGATGGAGTTTAAGCTCAATAGCATAAAGACACATCCACACAGATATTGGAGTCCCTAAAATGAAAGGCTCTGCCTGCAGAGTGTTCCAGCTACAGGAGTTAGGCGTACATATCAGGAGATTAGATTTTTAAGGGAATTGCTTTCAGGTGACCCCACAGACCATGTTACCTTTTCTTAATAAGTTCCAGGGCTGAACCTATGAATTCATCCTTCATTTTTTGTAGTTTAGCTCCATAACTGGATAAATCTGTGGCTTCTAACAGCAGCGATGAACAGCAAGATGACTGGGCTTCAGAAGGCAGCGACTGCCCTGTAAGGTGGATGACATCATTCAATTGTCTTGTCTCTCCTTTCTGCTGCTCATCACTGAAGGTCTCCTGCCCAGCCCTGCGGATCGCTACTGCCTGCAAAGGTGATCGTGGAATTGGGCTAGAGCAAATGGGGACTGGGGACCTATCCGGGCTGGAGATCTGGTAGGTCATGTCCTTCACCTCAGGGCTGCTCATTCCAAAGCCATCTGATGCAGCTGGATAATGGGAAAAGCCAGCAGAGATGTGGTTTTCATGGAACACATCATCATCCTCTTCCACTGTGACTGTGGCTTCATTCACAGCTTTGGTCTCCAGAGCTTCTGGACAGACGTTCTTATTGCTCTCCTCCTCCAGGGTCTTGTTTGCAAGAAGTGCCTTATCTGAGTACTTTGTTGGCCCACTGCTGCTGGCAGATGAATTTGCCTCCTTACTTCTCATTTGCTTGAATTCCTCAAAGGTGGGGATGTAAAGCCTCCCTTTACAGCGTCCTTTCTGACTCTGCCCCAATGTCACTTCGACATCCGTTTCCCCATTCCATTGTTCCAAGGATTCTGCTGTTCTGGATTTGGCCACCTCATGGCTTTTCCCAGTGTCTTGAAGGGGCAAACTGGGGGAGCTGTTCTGCCTTTGGAGCTGAAGCCTTCTCTGAGCCTCCTGCTTGATGTCTTCTGGACTGGTGATTTTGTGGGCAAAACACAGTCTCTGCCTCCCTGTGAGGCCATGCCTGAGAGCATTGCGTTCCACCAACACTGTGCAGCAGTTGAGACCACAACCATTTTTGTACTGCCTGCATGTCTGGCATTCAAAGAACTCCCGGGCCATCAGGTTAGTCAGGGCTGCCTGTGGGCGCACTGGCTTGCTGGGCTCTGCCACCCTGGTGCTGTGCAGCCTCAGCTTCTCCTTCAGTTCTTTTTTGGCATCCCTGTGGAGGGCTCTTTCCTCTGCAGAAGGGAAGAGCCACTGAGGCACTTTGGCAAAGGGAGGCAGGAGCACATTCTGTGCTGATCGTGATGTCTGTTTAGCACAGAGAGAAAGCTTCCTCAAAGAGTCCGATGCGCTCTGTACCGGGGTCACATCCACACAGCCTTCTGACCAATGCCTGGTGCCTTTATAGTGGAAAATGATCTCATTATCCAGGCTCCGGCAGTGAGAATACAGCCCAGAGTCAGCTACTGTTGCCCAGTGAAGGTTCTCCACGCTCCGATACATCCGGTGTTCCACAGGATTGGCCAAAGGTGCCTTGCCTGCGTGGCAGGAGTCTAGAGTGTGGAAGTCCCCAGAAAAAATCTCAGTGTCTAAGTTCTTTAGTGGATGCATGCTGCTAACTGAAAAATCCTTTAAGCCATGTTGTGCATAGAGCTGATTATTTTGGCAGCTCAAGATCACCCGGCAGTTTTCCTGTCTCTCATCAACACTGATGTATGTCATAGCAAATGTACATGGAGGCTCTAAGACACTGGTGTCTAGGGGGAAGAGGAGGGAGCAGGGGTGTCGCTTAGATGCCAGTCAACGTCCACAGACCACAGACAGCAAAGTGTGCTGCTGGGTACTCACATTAGAGAGCTCTCACATGGGTCGAGTCACCATGCGCAGACCTGTGAATGGAAGGAAAGATGAGTTACTGAAGCAGCCTGGTCGTGGCTCCCAGGATGCAATAGCAAGTCTGCTTCCAGGGAATGCAGAAGCCAAACAGCCAACAGCATACAGACAGAGCTGCATAACTAGGTGATGGGCTGCAGGACTCGGGGTGGGGAGAGTCTTTTCCACCTCTAGCCAAGTCAGAGGTGGCTTTACACTACCTGTTTTAATTTTGGAGCGGTTCTTTCTTCCATCAGCTATTCCCTCACAATAACACTGCTCAACTGTAGTAACAGATACCTCAGAAGTGCTTGCTGTGGGCCCAGCTTACTCAAGTGGCAGCACTATGGAGATGGGAGATTTACAAGAGACAATGAGGTTCTTTTCTTCAAAGGGGTTGCAGACAGTACTGTGGGGAGCTGAGGAGGAGGCTGGGGTGGGAAAGGATGATGTGACAGTGTAGTCTCCTCAAAGGCTCAAATAGCAACGGGAAAGAAGAAGGCTGACTGATGGTGGTTTTGTCCCTGAGACTAACTCTACAGCCCTTTAATGCTCTGATTTACCCTTCACAGGGAAGTTGCAAGTGTTTTAGTGACAGGGAGACAAGCAATTCCAAACCTTTTCATCGCAGAGACTGAGGTACCTCACTGATTTACATGAAGGTACCCTCCTGACCCCTTAGCAATAGGCCTGAATGATCAACACATGTTATAGCTCAGTGGAGGCACAAAAGGAAAAGGTGTGGTTTCCAAGGCTGTTCATACAGGCTGTGTTCAGCATCGCAAGGCTCAGGGGACCCAGCTGACTAAATCTCATGTTCAGAGAATGCAGATAGATAGTTAAAATCCAATTTAAATTCAGTGAAAGTCAGCAGGATGTAGGCTAAGTGTCTAAGTCATTCTTGAAAATGGAAGGAGCCATCTGAATCAGACAGGCCTCCTTGCAGTGAACTGATTTATCCTCCTAATTTCTCTTAAGGATTTAGGCCTCATGGACTTGCCCACAGTCACACAAAGCTTGTCTGTTAGAGCTTTGTCCACTCCCTTGGCATCTAAAGGCAAAGGAAATGAGTGAGGACCATACATACAGGAGGAAAGAACAAGACCTGGCAGGCAATTTGGGGCTAGCCTGAGCTTCATAAGGCAGCACAGAGTTGGGATGAAAGGAAGGGCGGTCTAATAATGAGCCAGGCAAGAAACAGCCAGGTTGAACACCCAGGAAGAGGTCTTGGTAAAGCTAGACAACAGGACCACGTAAGTTACAGCCCAGACTGTTTGCTCTGTAGCGGGCATGGATTGTCCACACACTGCCAAGCATTGAGGCAGCACAGACATCTTGGCCAGGAGGAGAATGAAGAGACTTGTTACTCTCTGAGGACTAAGCCACCCCACTTATCTAACCGTGTGAGGCACCAGCGGACATCTTCCATCTGAGGAGAAATCTGAGGCAGTGAATTGCCTGGGGCCAATCCTGGTCATACCCTGGTAGCTTGATTCTCCCCTTGTTTACAGTGGTTCAAGTTAATGTACCCCCCAACACATTAATGAAACTTTCTCTAACCTAATCCCAGAGAGGGAAGGCAGAGTTGCTCCTGTGGATCAATGCTGAATGGAGGATATTACTGCAGTCCTTCATAATCGCTAAACATGAATATTAATTGAAACTAGCTCTCAAGGTGTGGCTGCTTCCCAAGATGTCATAGGCACTTCTCACCCAGTCTTCTCAGGTTGGGACTGGAGTTCCCCTTCTTCACAGCTCTGGAAGAGCCCACAGGCAACAGCAGAGAAACATGAGGACCAGGACTTTCTGTGATCATAGGTTATAACATAATCTGTCAAGAAAGAGAGAATGAGATGATATGAGAGCCAGGCACAGAGTAGGGAACAGGGTTCCTGGTTGTGCTGAAAGGCTCCTGTGAGAAAGTGTTATGAGAGATGTCATGACCTGTCAGGCAGGCCTGTGATCTGGTCACAACCACAGGACTAAAAGGCACACTGGGCTTTCTGCACTCTCCTTTCAGACTCAGTAGAAAGGGAAAATGACCCTTGCTGTAGTGACAGCTGCAACTAAAGCAGTCATTGCCCAAGGCAGTGAGCTATACAGTAAGGCCTGAAGAGAAACTAAGGTCTTTGTGAGGAAGGTTCCCAGGCTACACACACAAGGATACATACTTGTTTGGTGAGCTCTGTGTGTGTCTGCGTGAAAGAGAGACAGCCAGTGAAGAAAGAGCAAGTGAAGAAAGAGCACAGACAGGAGGAGAAGCAGTCATGAGAAGAGCAAAGAAGCAGAGAAACCCTCTGCAGGCACAGAAATGACTGAGTGCGATCTGTCTGTTGCTACTTCTTTCAATTGAGTCCAGGACTTTGCGTGCTGTCTTCATAAATAGATGGGGCAGCACTGAAAATATGACCGACGTGTGTCACCACAGTCTTTCTTCAGGTAGAAATTCACTGCCAAGCCCTGTAGCTCTGACCCATCTTTGAGCTGCAGCACAGCTACAGAGACACCAAGCTTGGGTGGCTGGAACCCACTCTGCCCCTGCCTGCTCAGCTGCATGGCACAGACCTGTCACACTACATGGGTATTTGCACCCCTTGAGCTGACCTCTCTGTTATACGGTGGAACATTTCAAACCTGCTGAGAGAAGAGGGTACCCATTTGCCCTGAAGAGACCAATTTCCTGAGCGGATGGGGAACATGTTAGTGTTTGTAAGCTCTGCTGGGCAGCAGGGATCCGCCGCTGCTTTGTCAGGATTTTCTGGAAGTGTGTGGGGTGGCAAAAGTTGCTTTCATGGACAGAGCAGCTGGGAGAAACTTTCTGCTGGAATAGTGGAGTAGGCAGAGAGTGAGAGACAGAGAGGGGGAGCCGGAGGCATGATTGCAGAGTGGAAGACCCAGAGAAGACAGGAACAGACAGAGCGCATATGCGAGATGGCAGGAGGGAAAGAGAAAGACTTTCCAGAGGAGCTTGCTGACAGGTAGGCAGGCACCAAAAATTACTGGATTAAGTAAAGGAAGGGAATTCTGTTTCCAGATCATTTGTGTTAATCTTTGTCACCCATCACAGCTGAGTTTTCTTTCTCTAAAAGGTGACTTTGTGCTCTAACAAAACACTTTAGACACTGAAAGTCCCTTTGATACTTTCAGTGGAGCTCAGAGCAAAGGTGTACATGGATGTACCTCAGAGGTCTGCATGCAAAGGAGAGTTCAGCGCCCCAGCTAGAGTGACGGGAGCCTCAGCAATAGGTGAGCTCTGATCCACCTCATGCTTGCAAGCCAGCTGTGAAGATCTCATAAAAACCAGCTTGGACAGAAGCACCTGTCTTTCTTCTCACTCTGTCCTTGCAAGAACCTCTCTTTCCTACTAAACTCTTCTAATTCCACCCATTCCCCTCATGTCACCACCCTGAGGGCTCTGCACATCATTTTAGGTGTCTAAGCTTAGCTTCACTGAACACACAGGCCAGTCGCTGCCCAAGTCGTCATCTGGAAAGGGGCTGTTTATGTTGCAGCACAGCCTGCTTCACCTACTGTCCAAAGACACTGGGAACAGGAGGAAAACACTAGTCTCTGTAAAACACCATGAATAACAAGGGATAATTCTGACCTGGACTGTAACCAGGAAACACTGAACCCTTTTCTCTCCTTCCCCAGCTCTTGTGCTCCTTTCCTGACAGCACACAGCAATAGCATCACAGTTTCAGGTCAAGTGCATAAGCTTGTCCGGTCAGTGACACCACTACAATACAAAGCATGTGTCTTCAACCTCAGCTCTAAAGTAACGTTACTGCTAGCATGTTCTAGGCACTGTGCTGGAGGAAAGCAGGAGATGGAGACAGACTAAACCATCTGAATTAATATGCTTCTTACACTTAATGTTAAAAGATGATTTTTCAGCACATCCTCCTAGGCTCACTGTACATACAGAAGAGTTTAGCTGCAGTCATACATGGTCGCCATTGAGCAAATACTGGGAACTGCAGGGACATGGAAGAGTTTGTCCTCCCACTGCCTCAGAACTATAGCTACAGACTGCAGGGGGTCCAAGGTATGGAAACTAGCAGATGCCACAGAAGTGGGAGGCAATGGAGAGAAATAAGACCTGATCTCCTGCATGGTGTCCCAGGTCAGGGTCCTAACTTACCTTTTACTAAAGGTACACAGCAGCATTAATGCACCCTGTTTTCTTCCAGTTAAACCAAGCAGTGACTTCCCAGTTCTCTGTTGCTCCCTGGCATACCTGAGTACTGTTGGTTGAAGCTGCATTCCTTGGTTTACCCACCTGGGCACTTCCAGGCTGTCCCATCTGCACCACCCCAAAGCTAGGGCTTTCCTCTAGTCCAGCAATCCCCCAGGCCAATGCTAGCTTACTGCAGGCCAAATAATAGCAAAAAGGAGCTTATTATGCCGCTGTGGGAATGGCTCTTTGATCACATCATTGTCTGTGCAACATTTGCCTGTTCCCTGGCTCAAGGACTGAAAAGCTTCTGGCTGTTATGAGCCTCACGCCTTAAATGAGCGTAAGACTAAAGGCATGGTGTGCTCAGTTTATTTTCTACCATGTGATTCTGTTTAATCAACTCATCCTCCAATGCTACTCTGATAAGTGCCTGTTTGGAGACTTGCCACTAACCTTCATTTTCCTGCAAAATCCCTCCAAAGAACTTATTTATCAAGGATTAAAGCTTGAAGGATAAATTATTCCTTCCCATACACACTAGAACTGTTCTGCCTGGCTGACCTTCCCAGCAGAGCACCAGACAAAATGTCAGGAAGACAAAGCAGGCAGAAACAAGAATAAGTTGTTCAGTTCTGGTGAAAATCACTATGGGTAGGATCCGTCATGTTCAAGGACTCCTGGGACATCAAGACAGGGGACCACAGAGCCTCGCAAGGTCTCAGAAAAAGAGGTCACAAAAATCTGGCAGGACTGAGTAGGTTTGCCAGTGCTGTTTTGCAGGGTTTACTGCAGTGAGATTTGCTCAACAGACTTGTCCAATAGGGAAACTTGTTCCATGAGACAGTGGACAGCAGCTTGCTACTGTCTGGCCTCTCCTGCCTTGATCAGAGACATCAAGTGAGTGTGGTACATTTTCTGCTCTCCACACTTGGAGCAAGAGATCTCAGTTGCTAGTAAATTAACTTATGAGTCATGCCCATCACACCAAACTGACCCATGGCATCCATTTCTGAGGGACAGGGAGGAACAGGAGCCATCTTACTGCAGCCTGGAATAAGGGATTGAATGAACCTTCAGGTCTTATTCCAATTTCTCTAGTTGAGGTTTTGCAAACTGCACCACTAAATGGAGGACGGTTTATTCCAGAGCACAGTCTCCCTTTTATTTGAGAGATCCAACCAACTAGAGAGACGGGAAAGGCACATTGCAAAGAGCTGTACACTGGATTTTAGCAAGCTATGATACTGCTGTGAGTTTTGTGCTATCTGACACAGCAAACCTCCTGGACACAGCATGACGTCTTTACTGCCATGTCATGCATGCCACTCCACTTTGGCTGCTTAGCAGATCACCAGCAGTCTCAAGGGAAAGAATGCCAGACACATCTATTTTCCAAGTTAAAGGTTAACAAGAAAAATAAAGGTGCCTTGATTATATTTGCTTTCTTAGCTGTTCACTTAGCCAGAGCTGTGCTGCAAGAACTAGTTGACGATGTAGGAGGGTTAGGTGCCTGCAGTTACATTTCTTGTTTTTTTGGCTGTTCTAGCAGCTGAAACAGCAATAGGGCTTACATACTGCCTGTTAATTGCAGCAGCAAAGGTACAGCCACAGCAGCTTATTTAAACCAGTGCAATTTCTTGTGTTTCTTTTCTTTCTTAGGGGAAACAGCTAAGTGTAATGTTCCTCAAATCCATAGTGTCATTACTGCTTTCATTGCCTGCTCCATGGCACAGTCAGAATCACTAACAAGAGAAACAACTGACAACTTGGTCTCAAAACTAGATAATACAGAGAAAACCATATCCATGACAGCCCGTTCACAGTTTTTACAGTTCTTGTGTTCTCAGCTGAATCAGAAGCATGGACTATGTCTTCCTAGAGCCAGAAGGATGTCAGGACACTGTATAAATTGTCATGACAGAGGACCATGCAGATTGGCTTAGTAAAGGTGCCTTTATCAATGAAAATAACTGGAAAATCAGCCTTTTTCATTGCTTGTGTCCCAGTTTTGTCTCCTTGCTTGGCATGTGGAACATAGTCTCTCTTGAACCTCTGATGCTCCTGGAGTCAGAGAACTCCAATGGCTGATAACACAATGCAAATAAAGAGCTCTGTTTTAAGCAACCCAGACACAAATGAACGGTCTGAATCTGAGAATGCACTCTGCATCTCAGTACAAGAGAAAATGAAAGATTTTCAGTGTTGCCGCACTGTAAATACTCTACTCTTTACTAATTATATTTGTAGCTGATAATATAATATACTATTATTGACATAACATTCTATGTGCAATACTGTACATCTATAGTTACCAAGGCTAAATTAGCCACTTAAATATGTAAAGAACCTCTTAGAACAATAGTGATACCTCTTCTTTCCCCACTGCCCAACTCGCTCTCCTCTTGGCAGGATAGTTTAACTACACTGGCAACATCCCCTGGTACCATCTGGAATAGAAGAGAGTAAGCGGGACCCCCGATAGCATGGAAAGCTCTCATGAGATTGTGCATTTCAGTGGGTACCTCCTCATATTCCCAAAGGTGCTGTCCAGAACAAGTCACATACAGAGCAGCCCAGGGTCTAGAGGGGAGAGCACATACAATGATATTAAATTTCTGCAGTGAAATGAGTTGCTTGCCCATCATATTATGATGTCTATCTGTTTCCCTCCTTTCACATAATCTCTTCTTCTCCTTTTATGTCCTGCTTCCCCAACTCTTCCTCCATCCCACTGCATTTAACACAAGTTTACACAGACCATCTCTGGAAGAGGCTGAACAGGTACCACTTCAAAAGCAACACCATCATTTACATTGCCTCCATAAAAAAAAAAAACTTGGCTCTGATCAGGGCTGGCTGGTCAGTGCAGCTCGGAGGTATATACTTGCCAGCTGAATGTGCCAAAGGGGAAATATCTCTCTATGTTATCTGTTGGTCATCATGGGAAAATCCTATGGGGATCTACCCACCGTTCCACTAGGGACAGTATAGGAATCACCATAACTTCATGTGAACCTCTATTTTGGTCAGATTGGCTCCCAAATAATCTCAAGGCAGTGTAAAAGCTAATCTCAAAATTTTATGAAATCACCTGAAGGTCTTAAGCATTCTTGGCTCCCTTTCTGTGAGGCTTCTTAAGTTGTATGGGAAATTTGCTGTATTAACATGAAAGGTTTCACCTGAGAAGCCATACTGCTCCACACATCTGTGCACTTGGCAATGGTGCCTTTGATGAACTTTTCTGGCCGCTCTCTAAGTCTTAGCAGCAGCTTTTTCTTGTGACACAGCATGTTTTTCTCCTTGTGTTCCTCCTTCAGAAAGGATGTGATGACGTGATAATTCCAGCCCATCTCTGAAGGCAGGCGTTCCAGCACACTGATTTCAGGCAGTGGACTTTCAAGGTGATCTGCGTGCCCACTTGCTTCCTTGCTTTGGGAGAGAGCATCCCCCTTTTTTTCACCATTGCACCACTCCATCTCTTGGACAATATATTGCTCCAACAGTCCTCCTGACAAAGCAACTGAGGGAATGGAGCTTGCAAGGGATTAGTATTCACCTTGCAGCAAAGGAAGGCTGAGTACATTAGTTACTGTAACTAATGCTCCTGGAGACACTGTCATCACACCTCCATCTTGTGTCCTAGTCAGTGCTGCTCAACAACATCGGTTGTGAGGTGTCCCAGGAGACAGCATCACACATCACCTCCCCAGTTTTGAGTGGGTCAGGACCCTGGTTGACCACAAACCTCCTTTGGCTGAACCCTCCTCAGGAGGAAGAAAGGCCTATTTGCAATAAAGTGCCCTGCTAGGACAGATCACCCACAGCACCCATGAAGCCATAGCATGCATCATCTGACTGACAGATCCTGTACCTCACTGCAACGCCATGAGCCGCTCTGCTCCCCTCTTACAGCTGCAGGGAGAGCCCATGGGGTTTTTAACCAAGCAGAGCCAATGCTTAGACTGAGGCAGCTGACGTTCAGGCCCCAGGCAGTTTCCCCTGCCCTGTGTACACACCGTGAACCAAGCATTCCCATGCCTTTGGGTCATGTAGAGCAGATCTTACCCACGACTTGCCTTGGCCCTAGCATATGCAGAGCTCTATTAGCCTAGTCAGGAGCACGCCTGAACTGAGTGCAGCCTCCAGTCTTGCTCCACACCTGGCTCCAAGATCCCTGGCTCAGACTCATGCAGTTCATAGAGGCAACCTGAGCCAGGAAAACCCATCCAGGCCCTCTCTGAGATCTGGGAAGTACAAAGCCACATGTGAGCCCACTTCACATGCCAACATCTCTGCTCCTCCACCCAAATTTCCACTCTGCATAGACACAACATCAGCACTAATTGCAGCAAATGATCACAAAACGGCTACAAGCAAATTTGTTGTTCCTCAGGGTGGCAGAAAAGGTCAAGGCTGTCACTTGAAGCTCAGCTCTAGCAAAGGGTCCAGCATCAGTTCTAACTACCTAGGACCAGCTCCAGACAATTCTCCTCTGGCTTCCAGCTGACAGGGGTGCACTCCTGGCACAATCCCACCAATGCCCAGTTAACTGCAAGACATGTCTTTGTGACCCAGTCCAGTACTGCCAACCTGAAGTCCTGCCTCCAGCAATGGTCAATAGCAGATACTTAGAAAAAGAGCAGACACAGGTAGATCTTTTCTGCATCAAAGTCCCCACCTCCTAGCAATCAGCACTTTAGGGATTTCCAGAACTGGAATGTGCACTAAGACCTTCATGTTTACTATCCCCCAGTGGACCTGTGCTCCATTATGTCTAATTCATTTCTGGATCTATTTAGACCTTTGGCCACCAAAATACCCTGTGGCAATCAGTCTCAGAGTTTAATCATGCTGTATTTTAAAGTGGACCCTTCATGTTAGGCCCCGTCTCTCTGGAGAGATGAGGAAGAAACCCTGTTGAGTATGAGGTACGGGGACTGTCCTGCACCAGTGGGGAAAGGGAAGTGGGAGAACAGATGTTGTTAGGACTGAAGCAGAGGAAGTTTTGCAGGCGTAGGAAGGAAGGCTAATGAAAAGTAGCTAAGTATTTTTTCAGGTAGCTAATGAAAATGACAGGAAGTAGCTTTCTGAGCTATGGGTGGGACCTACATCTCAGATAATCTAAAAACTATCTTGATCCTTTGCATGTGTTTTATGAAGGCAGAGGGGATGGTGCATAAAAAATGCAGGGGGTATGCTGGGCTGGGGAAACATGGGAACTGAGAGAGAAAAGTAAATCAAGCTAGTAACAGGAAAGAGCTAGCCATTCCCTTCCCCATGCAGGATGTGATGAGGATCAACACAGTCTTCATCTAAGCAGTCAGCTGCGTTTTCTTCCTGTGTGCACTGAAGACTGGCTTCTCAGTTCACAATTTTCACATACCTTCTAGCAAGCAAGAGCTTAAAAGTCAAGTCACACTAAACAGAAAAAAAATCAGGCTTTTTTTAACATCATAATTTAACTCATAGTTTAATTTTGTGATCTGCAGAGCTTGGCTCATGATGCTGAATTTTTTCAAAGTGGAAATATTCTTGCTTGGACTAGCGATATGAGACCAACTGGGGACAGGGTATTAGCATGGAACCACAGCTCTTCACATATCCAGCTATGTTGCCTAGACCTATCTCAGGTAGGCAACAGAAAACAAGCCCTACACAACTGAATCCATTAGGGTTGTTGAAGGGATCCTTAATTCCTTGTTCTAACATTGCCCTGAGAGTCCCAATCTAACTGTCATAATGCACAGGGCAGAGAAGAAAAATCACACATTAATTCTAAAAATAAGATCTAAATCAAAAGTTTCTGCTCCCTCCCTTGCACCAGGGGGAGGTATTTTGCAGCATGATCATAAATTTCAAACTTGGAGAGCATTAGTGGCGTACTGCATTGGTCTTTCTGACAAGACAACATGGGTCCTGACTCTTATCTCACTAGTGGGGAAAAAAAATCCTCCCACATAACCCTACTGATTTCAGTTCATTAACTTTGTGCTAGGACCTATCCAGCACCTCCCAAAGCTGATGGAAGGTGGACGAGCAGAGTCCTTCCAAGCTGGCAACATACGCCTGATCAGTGAGCTCGGAGTGAGGCCTGGGGGAGGAGGGAGGTGTTGGTGAGGGTGAGGGAGTTGGATGATCTCACTCTATGCCTTGTTTGGTCACACCCCAAAGCTGACAGGCACTTCAGCCTATTGCTTGTGGTGGCAGGTTCTCCGTGAGGAAAGCAGGACTGCAGCAGCATCAGCAGTACAAAGGGGCGTGGACGGCCACAAGCAGTCACGCTTCCCACTTCTCTCGAGTGTGGAGGTAGTGTTACTTAGCAATGCTTCTAAAGAAAACCCGAGAGGCTTTTCATTTTCATTTGTCTCAGTCTAGGGATTTGTCCTCTGAAGGTCTGGAACTGCATATTGCCTGTCACTAGGCAGTGAGAGCCCTGACAGAGAATTGCTGTGGCTGGCCAGGCTCCTGTTACAGAGCTCTGCCTCTATGTCAGCCCCAGGAAACATCACAAGCTTCTTCCCCAGCCATCCTACCCCCTCCCAGTCCCCCCATGAGCACCACTTCAATGGTCCTTCCAGTCCTGTGAGGCAGTATCAGAGACAAGGAGAGAGATGACAGGCCCCTCCGCCCAGGGCTGCTTTTCATCTCACCAGTGGTGGGCACTTCCCCACCTGCTCTCCTGGGAGAACATATCATGGTCAGACTGAGCTGTAGGCGCATTTGTTTTCTTCTTTTTTGCTCCCTTTCAACTCGTCAATCCTCAGCATCCCCCATGGGCCTCTCTAAATAACCCCCCTCCCTTTCAGATGCTGATGCTTTTCAGACAATTAGACTGCAGGCCAGACCATCGGCCGGGTGTAAATCAGTGTAGTTTGTCAACGTTAATTTACACCCACGGAGATTTTCCCTCCCTTCGACACCATTTTGCAGAATTATATGACATGTCTTTTATCTTTCCTCGCAGTTTAGCTTGCCTTTCCCCTTCCCTGGCCCCCGAGTCTCTTGCTTTGCTCTGAGCTCCCTGTAGGTTTGCTGGATAAATTGCTTATTTGCAATGTAAAGTGTCTCTCAGTGCCACAGCCTGGCGCAAACAACCCTGAGAGAGCACGTTCATCCTTACTTGTGCAGCAAAAATTCAGCCCTGGCTCTTCCTGGCAGCAGTTCCCTATAGCACATACTGTTCATGACTTGCTATGGGAGGAGATGTGTCCTTTATTGCCACCACACAATGCAGGACCTCCTTGGAGAGATGTAGGGAAAGGAGAACAAGAGGTCTGATCCTACAGGGGTCCTGAACTCTCTATTCTTCTGAAGCTGATGGCCATGGCTCACCCAGCTCAGCATCGTATAGGATCTCACTGTCAATAGGCAGGATACCATTAACAACTTCTTGTTGCTATGGTGATACTGATAGATAGTCCCTGGGGTTTGTGGGAATTCAGGGAAAGCTAGCAAAGAAAGGTGAGGGGGTCAAAAAATCCCCCCAGAAACTGTGAGTTTGCCTACAGATGACCAGTTACGTGACATCCTAGGTGTATTTAGTGGCACTTACCACTTTCTAACTCATTTTCCCTCCTAAGAGAGCAATACGCTGTTCTTCAGGACCAGTGCAAACACTCCTTTTAGCAGTAGGACTCTGGTGCACAGGCACACCGCTGTAAATGAATTTCTGTAGGCCTTTCATTATGAGGCGTTATTTTTGCAGCTTCACCCTGGCAATTCATTTCACATACAGAGCAAAAATCTTGGCTCCAGCGAAATCACTGGGACCTTTGCCAGTGGGCAAAGAGCCAGGATTTTCCCCTGCTCTCAGATGCCTTATCACAAGTGACAATTTCATTCAGCTGCCACAATAGCCACTGGGAACCTCCTGCCCTTCCAGAACTGTTTCAAGTACAGAAAAGCTGCTGTTACACAGAGTCTTTTGCTTTATTTTCCAGGGGCTCAGTGAAGAAGTGCACTCTGTAAAGGTGGTGTTGTGGGTTGTCTCCCAGCTTTCTACTCTGCGTTACACAGTTTAGTGCAATCTCTTACCCTTCATCCTAGCCGAGTAATGAATGCTGGCCAGGAGGGACTAAGTTCCGTTTGTGATTGGGCTTTCTTGCCTTGTAAAAGCACTCTAAGGATTTGAGGGACAGGAACCGTCTTTCTGAAATATCAGTTCTCTTTGGCTTTGCTTTCTCTGGGAAAAACATTCTTAATTCAGGTTAGCTGATGTGTTAACAAAGAAGTGATAAAGTCCCAGCAAAACTCCCTCTTCCCCTGTACATGATATTTATCTCAGGCCAACAAGGCATATACAAACTGCAAGATGCCTTGTTTTTCGGGGGATTTTAGTATAATTAGTTAACATAGGAGCAAGATTTTTTTCTAGCAAAGATTCAACCTCTTCTGCCGTGTTATATGTCCAGAGGTTGCACTACACACTCGCAAACTTACCAGAGAACTTTTTACTCTGAACAGTGGTACCAATCCAATTATGCAATTCCCTAGTGAGCACTCTTCTTCCAGAAAGTTGTTATTGTTTCGGATCTGTTATTATAGAATAAGTATATCTACAGGGAGCAATACCTATAGTGGCATCATCATGCTGACAGAGTTTTCCTAGTAAATGCTCCTGTGTAGATCAAATCCAATTGATGTGTCAGCTTTTCCATCACTTTGAATACTCAGATCCTTCCCCTCCCTGTGAACTCAGGAGCAGGGTAATTTTGTCTCCAGTTCCTCTCTTTTGCATCCATTGATAAATGTGGTTTTAATGGACTATGGAATCTGAAAGCACTTTACATGAGGAACAGATCCCAGGGGCAAAATTTAGTTAGTTTCTCCTACATTACATGTGGCTATTTATCAAATTTATTGGGCAAGGTTCCTAAGCGCGTGGAGACCTGACTGGCACTGACAGAGGCTTTCTCATGTATAGGAACCCTTTGATCAGACTGCCAGCATCATTTATTTGCTTGTGTTTCATATTCTTGAATGCTCCAGTAAGTTATTTTTCCCAGTTGACTATCAGAGGCAAACGCTGCTCTTTCAAGTTGGATTTGCACCTCTTCCCTTCACTTCCATTCCAATTAGCTATGGGAATTTTTTTTTCCCTAGCTCCTTTTGCCTGCCTGTCTGTATTAGAAGCTTTAGGAACACTGATGGCTGGACAGAAACTCCAGTGGGTGACTTCCTTGTAGGAAATGTTTCGGCCTGCAATTATCAAGCTTAACTGCTCTGCTTGGCGTGCTGCTGGCCAGGGCAAAGAGCACAGAGGCAGCTGCAGTGCCCTGCCTTTCCCTCAGCTAGGAGCAAGGGGACATGGGGGGGGAGCTGAGCGTACTACGGAGGGGGAGAAAAAAGGCATTAGCACAAACCAGGACTAGATAGATGCAGGTGCTGCTTTATTGCTCTGGAAGATGGGGGAGGCTGTAAGAATATATTACTTTCTTTAAATAGGATGTCTGTCTGCGAGGAACTGTTGATATTTCTGCTGTGTACGCAGCTATTATTTTTCTGCTAACAACTTCGTGACTGCAGAGACATGACAGAGGGTGAACTGCCCAGAGCAGCTCCGGGCTGAGCAGCAGCGGCCAGTTCGGACTGGGCTTTTCACAGGAATTTTGGGTTCCTCCTGCTTGGAGACATCTGGGCAAATGTCTTTAGGTGCAAATCCCAACAGGATGGAAAGAGCACATATTCCAGAGGGCATTCCCAACTACAGTCTGCCCTAAATACCTGGTTACCAAAGCTTTCTGAGGATAGATCCCTTATGTCAAGATGCTTAATGCTAACAATAGCAAATGCATTCAAGGCAGGAGAGTCTCTCTAGGCCGCCTTTGACTCCAGTTTGGCACTAACTCGCAGGTTACCATAGGAATGGGATTCACAAAGATCGAACTGAAGGCAATACAGGCCCATGTGATTGTTCACCACACCCAGTCCTGGCCTCACCTGCCCCCATGCACATAATGTCATGTGCACTTTATTGGGAAGATTTTTAAAGTCAACATTAAGAAACAAATTCCATGACTGATTAATACCAAAGCATATGCTCCAGGGATGGTCCTAACCACATCTACATGTTTTAACATATCTGTATTGTGAGGGGACACTGTCTTTTTGGTGCTCCACCAGTTCCTACTCTACAGTGGGAAGTGATGGAGGAGGAGGCAGGACATGCCCTTCTGTTTAGAGTTGGCTGTAGAAGAGCATTTTGTTTGCTCAAATGTACTGGATGCTTTGCGTGAGTGAGCTGCATCTGGTCACAGGGCAGGTTAGCGATCGCGCATGTATGACCCTGAAGAAAAGAAAGAATGAATACAGCACTTCTGCAGCTCTTTCTAAGCGAGTGAGGGAGAAGACAAGGACTGTAAACCAGATCCCCTCTCCCTGCTCTGTGGACCTCAAATATTAACTATGCCTCACATCCTCCCCCTGAGGCTAAGTGTGAGTGAGGCACAGAACCCAGACCCACACTGGAACCAGAGTCACACAACACTCCCATGCCCCTTCCTAGGCCACTGACTAGCTGCAAGGTCTGAAGCTGGCTGCTCCCAGCCCACACTGGGCTCTATATTTCCCTAGTGATAGAGTAAGATATCATTACTTTCATCCCTTCTGCAAAATGTTCCGAGTGTCTCATTAAGGTTGGTGCACTCTTGTTAACCTTTATTTTTTGCAACTGGGAAAAAATAAGGCACAGGCCATAGGAGCTGACTAAAACCATTGCATGCAAATTTAAATTACCAAGGCAGTACTAAGAGCTGAACCAAGAGAATCATGTCTGAGCCACAGGGAAACGACCAGCTTTCATGTAATAACTTGGCTCCTGTACAGCACTGAAAGTCTGCAGCCTTTGATGCTGTCTCAAAGTATCCACACTTACCCAAAACTTAACACTACAGCAAGGACAGAGAGAACCACTTACAGATACAATTGGGTAATATCAATCAAAAGAGAGAAAATATTGTCTATACAGACACCCAATCACTCATGGGAAACAGATGTGACTCCTTTACAAACTCCTTTTTTAAGGAGTGCCTTGAGGTGGCATTTGCTATTCCTCTGAACAGGAGCAACATACAGCTTCTAACTAGTGCTCATTACAGACAGCAAGATAGAAAGTTGCTTGCAGGAAGGTTTCCCATCCTTTGAGGCAATGGGATGTTTCTGAACAGCCAGCCCACGGCGTGGTGCAATAAAGAAAAATAGGATGGGGATGCTGCAGCCAGGGTGTGGTAAGAGTCTCATGCAACACTGCACCTCCGAAAAGCATTTTACCTCAACTTCATAAATACTGCCAATCAACACTAACTGCATGTAGCTATAACACCTCAGAAAGTTTAATTACCACTTAAGAAATGGAAGACAAAATGAGCTACGTGACCTTTCCCACCCCAGATCCTGTAGGTCAGCATTATTTAAGACAACTGGGAGCCTGAAAAGCTAAACATTAGTGTTGGCAGATGAACAGATGGATGGATTGCTGCCAGCAAAATCCATCTTCCGCTTGCCTCTGTAGGACTGGGTGACATTCAAAACTAAGTACTTCCCTATGCAAAGAGAAATGAACACAATGCAATGAGCAGGCTTTAAAATGGACTCATCAGCTGGCAGAACCAACAGCAAAATGCTTTATGGCTGCTATTTAATGTTGCAGGCAAGGCTGTAAAGAAGAGACATTAGGCTGTGACAGAGGTGGGGAACGTAATGACCACAGTGGACTTGCTATAAGCCAACCCATGAGCAATTGTAAAAATCTTGCAGTTTTCCTTTGTGCGTAAGTGCTCTAAATCTAATTAACCTTTTAATCAGAGCAGATCAAGTTACAGTAGTACTATCAAAGGGGATTCTCCATCTGCACTTCCATGGAAATTTCCATCTTTGCTCAGCTTGGAATTTTTCTTGTTTAGGCTCTAAGGTTAAATCCTCCTCATCTTTGAAAAACATAAAAGACGAAGCCCAGTTGGTGGGAGATTTCTTAATGTGGCCAGTTACTGGGCAGACATCAGCTTGCCTAGAAGTTTACAGATGGGACTCAGGCCAGAGCCTTCAGACCCAACTCAAATACCTGTTGCCTGAACTCTGAGAACAATCCTGCTCCCTGACCGGGCAGGTGCGAGAGGAGCCATGCCGCACTGTATCAGAATGAATCACACTACCCTCCTTGACAGAGAAAGCTCAGACATCTGAAACCCACAGATTCCCACATATCCCAGGACCTTCTGATGCTCAGGGAGGACTCCAAAGTAAAGGATTTCATTCAGCTGTTAGGCTATGACAGACTGTTCTCTCATCTATTACACTACAACATGATTTTTCTAAATTGACACCAAGTACTCCGACATATATGTTTGTGCCTATAATGCTCCAAAGGATCGTTAGAGTTCTCGGTCTCTGATTGGTTTACAATATCACCCAGATCAAATGGTATATTGTGTTTTTTTTACAAAGGGCTGAGGTCTTCAGGGTTTTCTACATCTGCTGGCAAACAAACCCCAATCAAGACTGGGACCAGGTAAATGAAGCTTCCTGACTAATCCACTACAGCACCTGGCTTTGCTGAACTTGCTTGCGTAATCTGAACCGAAAAGAACTCATTACTATCGCCCATATGTCACCTCTAAATATACTTATGTATTAGCATCTATGCAACATTCAGTACAAAATCCATATGACTCCTTTCAGCAAGCAGAAGCAGCAAGAAGTGGGGAGTTGCAAAGGTAGTCTGGAGATGGAGCATGTGAGGATTTCTTTCTTGGTGCCATTTAAAACTTGTTGCAGATGGCCAGTGACGGAGGAGTTATTCTGACCTGCCCCAGATGGGCCTTGTCTTCTTTCTTGCTTGAAGCTAAAATGGATTTCTTTTGTATGAAGTGTGTTTACTAGTGTTTCCTCTGGAAAGGAAGTTGGGTAGCCTGGGAGAGCAGGTCCAGGACGAGGCTGAGGAGTATCAGAGTCCTCAGCACTACAGGCTCAAATTGCCCTAACCAGCCTCATCTCAGGCCTCCATCCTTGCTTCCACCACCCACTGGCACAGGAGCTGCATTTAAGCCCTTGCCCTGATCCTTGCCTGAGCTATGCTCTATGTATGCTGGCCCTGGCAGCTTGACTTCCTGGGTGGCTTGGACTTGTGTCGGGACTACAGGTTTCTCTGGTGCTTGCTTAGCTCAATCTGGCAACTACCACTGGGCCTACTCTGCTCTTCCACTTGGGTGCAGTCCCCTTGTCTGAGGCTGCTGCTTTGGGCTGCCCTGCTGTCCTTGGCTCCCACCTCACCTTCCCTTGCAGAGCAGTTCACTCTTGCTGCTTGCTGACAAGGAGCTTGCTGAGCCCCTGGATTTGGACAGTGCTACTGTCCCAGGTCAAGTACAAGAAAGAAGTGCTCGCCAAGGAACAAGTGAGTGGGAAGTCAAGAGCTTTTAACTGCTCAGTGCACCACCTTCCACCAGGAGACCTTCCAGACAGCGTGGGTGTAGGAGCAAGGCAACTCAAGCCTGTCGTGAGTGGTCTTCTGAATGGCAAATGATTCAAATGAGAGCATTTGAATGCTAGTGGATTTGTGTTATAACAGATAAAGCACAAAACAATGTTTGCTGTCAGCTCCTAAATAACAGTAAAAATCCAGCAGCCAATTAACTACCTCCGGACAACACGCATTTTAACTGTCAAGACTACAAGACACATCCACTGAAAGAGGAAAAAGGCTACATCCCTGTAAGAGACCGCAGTCAGAGTGGATAAGTCAGAGGCCTCACGCTGCTACTACTCCCAACCTTACAGATGATGAGTTCTTAACTCCAAAAATCATTGTATCCCTTGCGGGCACACACTGTGTTAGACTTCATCTTGACAGACAGCAAGGAATTGATCAAAGAATTAAAAACATAACTGGTTGCTTGGCTACCAATGATCCCTATACAGTTATATTTGCTGTGTGCAAACAGAGCGCAGTACAAACCAATTATCCATCATTATGACTCTGAAAATGTCCGTTTCAGAGACCTGAAAACAACAGCCAGGTCAGAGAGGAAATTTGAGTAGAAAATACAAATGATAATTGGGAGATTCTTTTTTGTTAAATGTTCAAATATCCTGTGACTGAGGAAAATATTGGTTTGGGGGAAAAAAAAATAAGTCTTTTTCATTGGGAAAGTGAGAGCAAGCATGCTATGCATATAAACACTGAGCAAATGGAAAGCAGTAAATAAAAATGACAAGTTAGGAATTGTGAAAAACTGATAAGGGAAAGATAAAGGCACAGGGAGAATTAAAGAGCTGCAGGGTTAAGGATGGCATGAAGGAGCTGAAATGTATTGAGTCCTGAAGAAAGCATAGTCCCATTGCAAAAATGAAGTGGAATGACTGTCAGCTGCAATGCCATGAATGTAAAGTAAGTAGCAAGTTACCCTCTGTCAGTGCTCAGCAGTAACTGTCTTAGGAACTCTGATATTAATCTCAGATAGTTCACTCTTTTTTTTTTCTTTTTTAATCCCTAAAGAAGAGAAAAAGGTGGCCTTAGATTTAGGTCAGTTTGGACGATGTATTTCACAAGAGCAACACATTTCAATTGGTTGGGAATGGAGGCTCACCCAAAGCAGACTAAAGAAAGGTGCATGTTTTTCATAGTGAATCTAATTAACCCTGGAACAACTTTCTGGGGGCTGTGATGATTAATGGGAATGACTAAGACATGGGAAATACAGCCCTGTGCTTGTGTGAGGCAGGTTGGGAGAGCTAGCAGGTGCAATGGCTGTAGTGATCTGCTAATGTCCCTCCTACTTCTTGAAACAGATATATGGATATTGCTATTTAATAGACTGAGGAGCTACATATTTATTTCTCTCCATTAGGTACTATTTTTTTATGTGCCACCCCCAGAGATCAAATCATTAAGTCTTTCATAACTGTGACCTTCCTTTAGCAAGGTCTGTCTTTGATCTATCAATCAAACCGAGTCTTGGTGCCAGATATGTGGATAAGCTGCTGTGCTTGGATGCCTTATCAGCGACATATTCATGAGAGTATGCACCACACAGATGCTGGCAGCTTAGATACTCATGGGCTAACCTGTGGACTGAATTTATCACCATGGCTGTAAACCCTTTATGCTCAGCATTGCTGATGTCCAGCCTCTCCTCTCCTCAGCAGTTCATCTTCGCTCTCCTAAAATACAAGACAACGAAGGCAGCCACAGAGGGATTTCTGCCTTCCTTGTTTGCTCAGTAAAGTACAGCTATGCTATATCTGACCATGTCCTCATAGCAATCTAAGCACTCTGAAGATTGGAATTGTTAGGGCTGGATGCAGCTGCAGTAGAAATGGGGTTGGGCTGGACCCTCTGCTTCTCTCAAGTAAAATCTGCCTCTGTCCTATGTTCAGGATAGAGGCCCTAAGCGCTAGACCTTGTACAAGCTCTGAGCTGGAGAAATCCCCTGCCCTGAGTATCCTGCAGTTTACAGGGAAGGAAAAAAAGAGGAAAAAATAGGTCAGTTTGACTTCTTTATGCAACACAGCACAATACAGTAAAAATAAATTCTTGAGGGGACACTTACTTCTTTTTTTTTTTTTTTTTTGCCTGACTCCATTATGAGATTGCTTCTTATTAGGCCAGGAGAGTGGAAGCGAAGAACAGCCCAGGTAATTTTGAGGCCAATAGTGAATGAATGAAGATGAGTGTTCCCAGCTTACTCAGATGTTCAGAAACTGCTAATAGTACTTCATTGTTAGAAAGTATTTTCTATTGCTGAGTTCGAGCAGAAGCTCAGAGAAAAGATCACAAGAGTCACTTGAAAAGTCTTGGGGTTACGGTGGCAGCTACTGCAATGTGAAGAAGCTTATCAGCAACCTGGGTAGGATGTATGCAGTGTACTGAGAGATGCTGTGTGCATCTGTTTTAACAGTGGTGTATGGCAAGGTGTGTGTGCGTGTTACATATAAGATTGTTCCATGTAGATGGATCTAAATGGGCCTGATTCATAAACACCACCAGACCAGAGTCTGCCTGCTCTGGCTAAATATTAGAGACCTAATAGCAAGTTCATGAGAGCAAGTTCTGTGTGAAATATGGGAGGTGTCTCTCTCTGAGTTGCAGTGAGGTCCAGGCCATCTGTCTGAAGGGTTATACTCTACCCTAGGGGTCAGCATTTAACAGCTGAGGCCGTTTCTGAAAATACAGAGCCACCTTCTCTGGGTAAGGACAGGAGTTTGGGATCCTCTGAGAGACGTGGGAGTTTTGTTGTTTCTTTTACCCACTGTGGATATGTCCCAAATTAGCACCGTCTCCTTCTAGTTTCTTGTTAATTATAGGGGCCCTCATGCAGGTAAACCTGTATCTAAATGAAAAAGGCCAAAAGGCCCCAGAAAATTATGGGCTCACCTTGTCATATCCCAGGTGGCAGCACTGCCTAGAACACGGTGGAAAAGTTGATTTATTAAAATTAATGAAGGAGCTGGCTATTCTTGAATAATTCATTACCCATCAGTTGCTGCTGAGGTAATAGGAGCTCAGCAAGATCCTCTTCAGCTCTGCACAGTGCCTAAAAATCTTTAAGCAAAATGAACAGCGAGGCTGGTCAAAGATTGAAGGACTGCCTGTGTCCAGTCATGAAGTGAGAGGCCCTGATTCCCATTTCTGGAGCCATCCAGATGCCATCTGTGAAAATAGCTGAGATATTTCAAATGGAAGTAGCCCAGTTAACACCATGGACATTTGCCAGGACATGAAGCACTCTGCCTCAGCCATCAATTTCTGCAGAATAGAAGGGCTCCATTTTTCACAACTCCTACTGGAATCAAGCATAGATTTTCATATTTGCCATAAGTTAGGCATGTCTGAAGATGCTGGCTTGAGTTTCTGGTCATTACCAGAAAATAAATAAAAAATAAATCAACCTGACATGCAAAGAAGTAGACACTATCATCCTGAGTCTGCAGACGTTAAGGTGCAATCTCTGCTACTGCTCTGGGCTTTCTTCACTGGTAGAAGAATCAAATCATCCACAGCCTGGGCAGTGCCAGAGCTGGATTTTGGAAGGATGTCAGTAGCCCTGGAACAGAATCATGTTAACTTACTCTTGTGCCACTTGATGAAACAAGGGCTCTTTCTCAGCTTGGTTGAAGTCAATGGTAAAACCTTTGACAAATGTGTAAGAGCAGCAGAAAAACCAGGCATTGTAATTAGATGGCTGAGATGGAAAAATGAACCTTCCTCTTCCTGTATTTCCTCCTTTTGCAGGGGCCAGGGCGATTGTAGTTAAGAAAGAAAGAGGAAATAGATAAATGCAATGAACACCCTCCTGCCTCCTAACTGCTGGGGTAGTGTCTCCTAAAGCAATAACATAACTCTCTACTAGCTGCAGATGAAAAAGACTCTCACTGAAGTCCAGTGCTGTCCCTCCTTCCAGCTGGTGAAGGATGGGCACTGGCCCCACAGGCCAGTGCCATGACCTGCAGTGGTAGTGTCCTCAGCTCCAGCTTTAGTTAGTACTGCATTTAAGTGATCCTTTGTCCCCCACTAGACACCCAGGAATTTGTTATGCCCTCGTGATACAGCAGGATGTACTGGATGGCACCAGGCCTGTTACATGAGCAGGCCTTTGACTCAAGATCCTGATGAACAGGGAGAGATCCCTACGCCTTGCTGATTGCCTCAAGTTAAACTTTATTTCCAGATGCCATTCTTGCTTCAGGCAGAGAAGATGGATTTTGTACAGGCTTCAGTGGCTGAAATATTTTGGTGGAAGAACTCTGATATATGCAGTTGGCTTCATAAGACGTTTGAACTAGCCCTATGAGAGGAGACAGTTAATTTCCTCTTTCCACTCCTCTCCAAAAATATTGCTTCATCAATCACTTGTGTCAGTACTTTAAAAATTAAAGCCAGCTCTCCTTGCCTCAAAATGGAGGCAGCACTTTCTGCTCTAGCTGTCTGTGCCATGTTAATAGCCTCTCTGGGAGAGGTCACAGGGCCTTGATTTATGCTGCTGAGCTCTTTGTGGACATGGATTAAGATCACATGGAGAAGCCACAATCTGACATTATGACATCTCACCCTGAAGTGTGTGAATGAAGCAAATATTGTGACTCTCTGGCCACACAGACTGGGAGATGCTGTGAACAGGTTGTAACTTGGTACTCACGAGACCTGACATCTGGACCCTGATCTGCCACTTCAGTTTGCCGCTCAACTCCTCAGGTCTTCCCTAGGCAAGTCACTCCACTTCCTGTGTTTAAACTTGGAGACTTGTCAAACAGGACTATTAAACTACCTTCCAGCACCTGTGAGAACTAGCTCCTTCCTTTCCTTCTGGTCTTGGAACACCAAGAAAAGTAGGGTGACGTTTTCTACAACTGAAGTGCAATTATTTGGAATTAACTGAACTCTCGGACCTGTGTTCATGTGTAACAGCTCCAAGCCACTGTCTGAGCAAAAGCTGGCATGGCTCTAGTCTCCTTGAAAGACTACAGTTGTGACCACAGGAGGCCTTCCTAGTGCTGAGAGCCTATCCCAGCACATCCATGCTGCTCGAACAAGAGTCAGATGCATGCTGGTGCCCTCCCACCTCAGGACAGAGAGAAATGCAAGTACGTGGGCAAGGACAGGACTGTGGTGTCAAGGGACCTGTCCATAAACACACCTGCCTCCCTTTACATACCACCAGAGTAATTATGTGCGTGGTTTTGTCAGCACAGTTGCCTTTGGATACAAAGAGTTTTGTGGCCTTTCACCATTTTTTTCATCTCCTTCTCTCTGTCTCTCTCTCAGCTCTGGTCATCTGTTATCTTCTTGAGGGGGCACCTGACTAGCAATGATGTATAATTGCTCCAGGAGCAGATTTAGGAGGCATGGTGCCCCTTTGGCTAGCTAGACAACACAGATATGTGGCTTCCTTTGGCTTGTTCCTTTAGGAAATTATTATGTATTTACAGTACTTCTTCTGAGCAAGGCATCATCCCTGAAATACGATAACGTGGCAGTGCTCCAGGGAGTTCCAGTTTGGAGGTGATAGTAAAGGATTTGATCATTTAAAAAAACAAACCCCAGAGAAACGCTGGAGGAGGTGCTGTTCCCTTTGAAGGGATCCTGTGAGGTAGAGACTGTAAGGGAATTAAAGAAGCGAGCGTATTATCCATTCCAAAATAACCCTATTGTGTTCAGGAAGATATTAAAAGCACATTTCAGTGGAAACAACTTTGGGGAAGAGTGGAGGCTGGAGCCTGTTAAAACATTCCCCCCCTTTTTTTTTTTCTTTCCCAGCCTAAACAGTAAATAAAAGGGAACAAAGCAGCCTAGTTCTTATTCCAAGCATAAAGGAAGGCAAACATAGTGTAAATCAAGTTAAGTTTTATTCACCTTAAAAAAGGAATAAATTGGACGCAACTGAGCTGGCTGGGACTCTGAGGAAACTGGTGTGGTTGGGCTGAACTGTGCTAGGATCACAAAACAGCCTGCAAGTTGCTTGAAGGAGGCACATTAGTTTCCCCAGGTCCAACAGTGAGGGAACAGAAGGGTCCTTTTCCCAGCTGGGCTCTTTTCCCAGTTCTGCCCTCTGTGGTGCCGTGCTGAACACACACTTAGTGTTGCTGAAGGATGAGCCCAGTCGAGTGTTAAACTTGGCTTAATCTAAGCAGGAAAAAAATGTTAAACACTTTTTTTTTTTAATTTTCCCTGAGGATATGGTGGAATTAAGCCAAAAGTGTGCATTTGTACTGCTCTGCCTAAGGCAGTGTAAGTGCCTTCTCTGGTGAATCACTAGGTCCCCAAAGCTTTTGCTCTTCCTAAATGAACTCGGAGTATTTTGAGGGAATCCTGCCAAGTACAAGGACAGTGTGACACCACTAGGCTAACGCATGATGGGTGCCTATGGCTGAGGGCTGTGGGGTATTGCGCAGAACTCCCTAGGAGGCTGCCATTCAGGATCTAATCCTCAGTATCTGACTCTTTACTGTGCCCAATTTACCTCATTTTCTGGCTATTCTATTCCTAACCTTTCAAAAAGCATTTTCCCAATCTGCTGCCTGCTATCTCTCAGGAAGCTGATGAGAGCAAGTCCTCTTAGTTACTGGGTCAGCATGAGCAGGATGTTGGCAGATAGGTGCACAAGGTGGCTTGCAGGAAAGGGAAGATCAAGATAGATGGAAGACTGCTGCCACCATGATGCTATGAACAAGTCACACGTGGCAAGGTTTGGGACCAAAAGCTCCGTGAGATGGAGATGAGGAAGTGGGACCAGCGCGCTCAGATAAACCTGAGGCTTCCCTGCAGCTACAGTAGCCATGTTGACATGTACTAGACGAAGACCAGGCCCAACTGTTTTAACATGAACTGTCTGGCTGCTTTAACTGGATATAGGATTTTGAGCCCTAAAGTCAGCTGTGTGACAAGACAGACAAATATTTACCTGTTATCTCCTTTATTTCACCTTACCCAGCACTGCATGGACTGCACATACGTTTCTATGCGTTAGAGTTGGCCAAGGATTCGACAGATTTTTTTTTGTCAAGAGGAGGAACAAGTAATTTCTTACATGTAAAAGTGCTGTTCAGACCCTCTGTGAATTGAAGCAAAGCCACTATGGCCTCACTTCAGTCCCTTCTCCAGGAAATGCCTCCAAGGCACTGATAACAGCAACTGGCTAATCACTGAGCTGCAGGGCTACTCACCAGCAGCAGTGACTGCACCTGGATATCTGATGGCCTGTGATGTGACACTTGCCTCACTTATGCAATGCAGTCAGTGTCCCTCTGGACTTGCTGAGGGACACACTTGTCTCCTGCTCTAATGACACATGGAGCTAGAGGATCAGTTACCATAAGGGGATATTTTGAATAGGAAGGGTATCAGCATGGCTGAAAACAAGGCAGCTTCATACAGATGGGCCCTGGTACTCTGGGCTGCCTGCTGCAGTCCATGCTGAGGCGTTGGCACAGGGAGGGAGCCAAGGCAGCCGAGTCAGATTCCTGCTCGGACTCACACACTGAGCATACTCCCTCTCTCCTTTGGCTCTTTGCTATCTAAGATGATGTAGGGTAGCAATACCACAGGGTACAGAAAATGCACCCCATGCTGCCTCTGAACACTGCACTGCATGTGGTTCCCAGTCAGGGTTGGCCTTGCACTTGTATAAATATACTGATACACCCAAGCTGGGTGCTGAGGCTTCTCGGGGCCTGTAAATTCCTTCAAATGTGGCTGCCCATCACCCTGCAGTCACCCCTGTCACAATCAGCAAGATGATGTCTCAGCCTCCTTATCTCCTCCTCTGATTGAGCTCTGGATTGAGAGAACCTAGGCTCAATCCTCCTCTCATTACAACTTCACTGAAGCAACAGCAGAGAGAAAGAGACATGAATTACTCTGCTCTAAAGAGTGCAGGGACCTGCTCTAAGCAAACTGGGTAAGGGTCCCTCAAACCAGTGTAGTCTCATACCACAAGATTTTGTCAGGCTCCCTCACTGCAAGGGATGCCCTGAAGCTCAGAGTCACTGCACCCCTTCTGCTCCATGACCCCATAGGCAATGCGGCAGCGCAGTCTGCGATGTGCCCACCAGCCAAGCCTGGCACATGGGGACAGGGGCAGGAGGCTGACCACCACCTTGTGCAGTTAGGGAAGGTGCTTCCCAGGCAGGTGCTTGGAGGAGATTTGCTGGAAGACACCTGTGACCAGCAGTTTTCCTACCCCCTTGCAAGATGATTCCCCTCAGTGAGGATCACCCACGCATGTAGGGCCTAGAAGCAGGTTCGTCTCTATCAAATGACCACAGACTTGGCTTCACACATAGCATATAACCCAGTACATCAAACAGAAAGGAAGCTGGGAGATCTGGACTATTGCATATAAAAAACCATCACGGTAGGGCTAGTTTTCTCCTCAGTTACACTGGCATAAATAACCCAATCAGAAGGGAGCAAAGGTACCTGACTTCAGCTACTGCTGGAGCAAGGAGGACACAGCATGGGGTACAGAACTACCAGGGGAAGCTACAGTGAAACTGGCACCTCTTTGAGCCATTTATCACATCACGAGGCAAGACGAGTCAATAATATATATCGAGCTGGGAAAGTTAATCTGCATCCAGAGCATCATAACAAATTAAAAGGAAATAAAATCAGTACAATTCCACAGGCTCTCATTATCGCAGTGGAGAGTAATTAAAATCCACAGGCCAAATTCAACACTGGAAAAACCCTCCTGAAGCCAGAAGGCATTGTACAAGGGCATCACTTTTTCCAGATGCTAACTGCATGCTTCAAACAGCAGCAGGAATGGCAAAGCAAGCAGTGTGGATAGGGCAGGGGAAGGAGGGGAGTCCAGGAGTGGGGCATTCTGCTCCTTGTTCTTCGTCCTGTGGAGCTGTGCTGCCTGCCTGCTGCTTTTGTGCTTGATGGGGTTGAATCTCAAGAACTCCTGGCATTTATACGCAGGGCTCCAGTGACTCAGGAACGCTGTGGAATCTGCCTGGCCTTCCCAAGCCAAACATGCAGCTGCTGTTCATCAGCCCTTGCTAGCATCCCTGTCCTGCCTCTTCACTGCCTCATCCTGCTCCCTCTGAGCCACACTGCCCTTTTCCCTCCTCACTTCTCAGCACAGCCACCCCTGCTACACCCTTTTTTCCTTGCTACAAAAATTCCCTTCCTGACCACGCAGCACCCTCTGCTATCCTGCTGCCTGTCTAGGCTCTCAACCCACCTTTCTGTGCTTTGCTATAAACTCTTCCTGTGGCCTTCCCACACCCCTGAAAAAGAACAAAACGAGGGAGGACTATCGTCTACCCCAAAAGCAACAGTCAGTTCCACTTCCATTAGCACACACAGCAGTTCTGGTCCAGCCCTACATGGTTACCTGCTCTGAAGCAGGGATTCAACTTGAAGTAGCATCCACTGCTTGCACCTGGGTACCCAGGCCCTCTGTGAGGCCTCGCTGCCCCACTTGGCTCTGTCTCAGTTCAGTTCAGGGGCTGGTTCCCATGAGTGGGAGGAGAATACGCCACGCACAGAAGCACGCCCTTCATCACTGCACGCAGCACTGTGTAATGGTAATCAGCCGCTGCAGCACGAGGTGAGAGCACAGCCATTGGACTGGCACCCAGAGAGAGGCAGCTGATGGAGATGCCAGCTCCTGGCAGCAGGCAGCACTGGGGATGTGAATGCCAAAGCTTGGGTCACAGGGCTCAGGGGGAGGAAGCAACCGTTAAGGGAGAGAGGCATTGGACAGAAGGAATCAGTTTGGGGAGATCCTACGGCCCATGTCTAGCAAAAGGTCAGACAGACGATCTGAGTGTTCCTGTCCAGCCTTCAAGTTCGTAACAAACCTCTTATCTCTTGTAGCCTACACTGTGCATTTCTTCCATCTATGGAAGTCCTGCTGATGTCTGTGGGATTATGCAGCTGTATTATATATTGTGTATGGCAAACTCCAGTCTGCATATGTACTTTATTACTGGGGATTTTTATACATAGACATATTTATAATGCAACAAGTATGATCTTCTACAGAGATAATCCAATGTAGATTGTTAATGCTATTTTACAAAGGGAGGTAGCGTGGTCCAGCAAGTAGAACCAGACACTGAGTTGTATTTCTAGACAGCATGGCCTTGTCCGCTGTCTGGAAATGGTGGACATCTCACTTGACTTGGCTTTGCCTCAGTTTCCCTTTCAAAAGTTAAATCACTCTACTAACACACATCCACCTCTGTAAACACATTCAGATCCACTAATAAACAGCACAATAAGTCTCATACTTAAAAGTGTTTAGCATCTATATTCATAGCCATATAATCACAAAATACCTTATATCATTTCACCAAAAATAAGTGCTTGCATCTTTCAAAACAGTTCAGCAGGAGCTGCAGAAAAACTCTGGAAATTTGTCCCTTAAATAAGTGCCTATGTAGGGGCAAACCTTCTCTAATTTCCATCAGAAAATAGCAGAGCATCTCTCAGTCCAGAAAGTCAGGATTTTTCTGCTAGGACACCTTTTTAGCTAGCCCACTGGGGAGGAGCAGCATGAGCTTCTGCTGTGTCATGCAAGCAGGTGCATTCGCTTAGCAGGTGCATTCACCTTGGGTACAAGATTTGAGGGATTAGCTAGTGTGGGAAGGAGAGGTTGGGTTTTGCTCTGGGAAGAAAACAAAAGAAATAATAGGGTAAGAGAAGGTGGTGCTTTAGTAGACCCTAAGAAGGGGAAGTGTCTATGTTTCTCTGCTTGTGGTGGGGTAAGAACATTATTTTTAATGATGTACAATTTAATATATGTAATTTGTCTTTCCTGTTACAACACTGAGTTGACTTGTATCACGCTTAGACATTCTCAAAGGACCTACTCTTTATGGTAGTGTTAGCTTGATATATAGTTGGAGTTTTGTCCTGAATGTGGCTTTACTCAAGAAAGATTGTTTTAACACATGACTATCTTTACATGAGGTGACATACAGGTGAAAGCACTGCTCTTAATGCAGTAGAGAAATAGAGCTGCTGACTCTTTTTCCCTCTGGAAGAAAGAGAGTTTCTTCCTACAGAGGTCAAAAGTTGCCTGTTAAAAAAACCAAACAGACTATGCACTAACATGTACTCCAGTGTAATAAGTATGGGGGGGATTGGAGTGGGGTGTTGATGTGGCTGTGGGCTACACAAGTGCCTGTGGTTGCTTCTGGGCTGGCCTAGCTCTATCCTATGGATTTATTTTGTGCTACCGCTATAATGAAGACATGCGGGCTCTCAGCCCTCCTCAGGCTTAACAGTGTAGCAATAGCTCTGCAACATTTCTTTGCGTGTGACCAGGGATAACACAGTACTGTGTAGAAGAGCAAAGACTGTGTCCCTTGGGGACATAACTATATGTCAGCCAGGTAAGAGAACTTGCAGTAAAGGGCAGAAGATCTTCCCTGCAAGGCATGACTGGCTGTGGAGGTACTCCTGCACTAACAGACCCGGCTCACTGAGCCTGGACTGGGATGTCAGTCCTTGTCTTAACAGCTGGAGAAGATGTCCTGAGCCTCAAGAGGCAGATCAAATGAAGAAGCTATGCACCTTAACTTTCAAATGCTCATCACCTCAGGGGTTGCTTCTAGGAAAGGGAGGCTTCCATAGCTTACTCCTTCCCCTTCCAAAGGGAGTTGCGCGTGGTTTTGAGGGTTTGTTGTTTTTGTTGGTTTTTTTTCTTCTTCTGTGACTCTGGCTGATGTTTGTTCTCAGTGACACTGCCTGAGCTTTCAGAGAAGCTGAACTAGTGACTTGTGAGGTCCCCCACTGCAGGTGTGGCTTCTCCAAGGATAAAGCACTTATTTCCAAAGCCACAGCTTGTCTTAAACTAGACAGAGGACTGCTGCATTGTAGCTTGCAGACAGGTTCTCTTGCGTAGCAGAAACCTGAACCCTGACTGTCAGCAGAGAACAGGGTTGCTGCAACAGCCCCAGGGAAAAATGGGGCAGATCAGTGCAAAACAGTTAAGTACTGCTAACCAGGCCTCCTGAGGGAGTGCTCTTGAATATCCTTGGAACTGACAGGTCTCAGGTGAGTTCAGGACTGATTCCTTCCCCCCCCCACTCTGCCTGTGAAACTACCCTAGTAAGAATGAGTCGTGAAACTATTGATCCTATAAGAGAAGCAGGGGGACTGAGTTCTAGGGCAAAGATGAACATGATCTGAGAGCGACTGTGACAAGTTACAATCTAGTAACACAGATTAAAACAAGAACCTGGCTAATTACAAACAGAACTCTAGTAAGGGGAAATCTGTTGTATGTAGTGCCATGTCAGGAAAATGGCTTGAATCCAGTATCTACCTTGAATTCTCTGACTTAATATGACCAAAGAGGCAAAAAAAGTCTACAGTAGGTGGATCTGGGAGGGGAAGTATCCTGTAGGAGATGATTTGGCGACTCCTGTCATGTAGAACCCTTCCTCTTTCTCACTTGGAAGGGAACCACCCCTCTGAGCACTCCAGCTTTGCATTCCCATTTCTGTGGATTCAAGGGTAGAGAAAGACCAAGATCAAGGAGTCTCTTGGAAGATTGCCCACTCTGCACTGCTTCTGTGCATCTTTGCCCCAAAGTTACATTCCCTGCATCTCGGGATCTGAGCAGAGCATGATGTGGGAAAGGGAATGGCCTGTCTGCTGCTCCAATGTCTAACAGATTCTGCCAGCGGAAAGCCTTGTGCTCTGGCTGCAGAGTGTGGTACCAAGAGTCCCTGTTCCTTCCCTGGCTCTTGGAAGGGACTCCAGGAGGGGTCACTTCCTTCTTTTCCTAGAAGCAGACTGAAAGGGCCAAGCTAATCTTGATTTAAAAAAAAAAAAAAAAAGTTACTTGTCCCTCACCTCTTAGCTTTCACAGCTAGGAGCTGGGAAGGGAGAAAACGGGCTTGCAAAGGAGCCACAACGCCATGAGTGACAGGAGTACTTCAGCATACAGCTGACCAATATACCCAGGCACTGATGCCCTGTTAGTCCAGTGGACTCTGCTTTAATCCAGTATCATCCATGGCTGGTACTAATTCTGCTCCAGCCACACTTGCAGCTGCTGCTTTGCCTCTAGGCTTCTTTGCAGGGTGGGTTTATTGAGTGGGGTGCCTGAAATGTGACGATCCTCAAGATGAGCAAGGATGTGATTGGTGGGGATGGTAGGCAAGTTGTCCTTGAGGCAAGCTACAAAGTCAGCAGACAAATCTGTCACAGCAGCTCTGACTGGCTGTGACACTAGGAACTAACATGTATCACTTCTGCACTAGGTCTGAATGGAGAGGTCTTTCCTCAGTGTCAGAGGATCCTTAATTCCCTTCTTGGGGGAGGAACCTTGCATGAAGAGATCAGCAATGCTCAGGCAGTCTCGTGAATCACTTTCTTGTGGTCAAAACCACTGTCATCTTTCCAGTAACTAGCCGGCTTCCTAAACAGGCCTGCAGAAACAGTCCGACTGCTCTGATACAAACAAATGTGTCTTGACAGGACATTGTCAGTGCTGCTCCCAGACCCCATGGAAGCTGTGAGACGGGCTGCAGTGTCTGACTGGAGCAGCTCTAGCAGCATACCTACAGCCAGCGCAACGTCTAGCTGCTTCTGCAAGCACTGCCAAAGAACCATGTGTATAAACTCCCACTAGCATCTGCTGGAGCTTTGTTTCCAAAGGAAAAATTAATCTTTGCTTATATCTATTCTTAAGCATTTCAGCAATTAGGGGAAATAGGGGTGTAGATGCTCTCTCTAGCTAAAAACACTTGCAAAATACAAAGGCATGACCAACTTATAGGAAAATATTGACTGCTGCTTCTTTACCTGCTGCCTAGGGTGGGAGATAGAGAAGGATTTCAAATCATCTTTAGTTCTTTCCTGGAAGAAAATCCTATGAACAGGTGCTGTTTATTTCCAGACTAGGTTATTACTAGACAATAAAAGGACTGACTTAAATCTAGTGTCTACAAAGTCTGCACAGGGTCCTGAATTGCTGCAGGCCCTGAGTTGTTTCATAGCTGGAACTAATAATAGAAGACAGTGGAGGAAATTCTCTCTTTCCCCTTGTGCTTCACCTTGAAGCAGCTGTTAGCAAAGCCAGAAAACTCCTCTGCCCCTCAGCGTATTCAATGCAGCCTTGGCAAAGGGACTGCAGTCCGTCATCTCATGAATATGGGAACTGCCTAATTCTCCAGCAATTCCATTACCTCAGCCTGAGGGTCCCAGCTTTGATAACTAGTTCCTGAAATCACATACTTTTCACTGTCCTTGAGCAGCAAATCCCTGCTTCTCACATAACTGATGCTGGTACCTGCTGTGGTAACACAGGTAGTCCTGGGGCCCTCCCTGGGCAGGGATGGTGCTGCCGACAAGGCTCCTGGTCCCAGCTCTCCTATGCAGTCCCTGGAGCTACTTACCCTTTGCTGCTGCAATTTCCAGCAGGGTGTTCTGAAAGTAATAAATGCTGCGCTGTGCTCTTGCGGTGATCTAGGGCTGATTGAATAGCTCTGAAGTCTGGATGGTGGGCTGGCAAGCCGGGAGCAGTAATGCAAGCAGTCCCTGGCAGCAGAGGAGAATCCCTCACCCTGTTCCTACAAGCTGAGGAGCTCCCTGCCTCCTTCCCCTTCCTACCTTGGTTGTGACTCTCATCCTCTGCACGCCTACACAGTCTAGGGACTTGCAGTGCCTCCCACCTGTCGCTCCATTTTTCCTTCCTCGTCACATATGTGCTCAGTCTACCTTCCTCCCCTCCTTCCTAATCTCGCTGATGCTGCCAGCCCTGCCCATCTTCCCGGCACTTGGAGCTAAAGCTGTTCCTGTGGCTGCCAAGCAGTTAGGGCTGCTGTGAACTGCAAGGCAGCTGGAAGCTGAGGCTGAGCTAACCATGAAGCAGGGACTGTGAAGCAGACTTGTGGAGAGCCTGGCCAGAGGTGCCTAACTTATACCCAGAGACTACTGGGTGCATCCTCTGAATTTTAGCAGGTGACATGTGAGCAGTAAAGTCACTGGGCTGTGGGCAGTTTTACAATCCTGGCTAAAGAGTGCTGCATGTTATACCTCACCATCTCAGACACCCACCACTGGTGCTGCCACAGTGCTTTGGACAAGGAGAATGTGCTTGTACACTGCAGCATGAGCTGGGGAAGTCTTAATGCTGGTCCCAAGCGCAGAGCATAGGCTTGGGTAAGAGCTCTTCTTGGGGGCTGAGAAGTAGTTACAGTAACACAGGTTACTGAGTCGTGATTGCGGCAAGGTGGAGAGAAGCATAACTTCTTCGTTTCTTCTGTCATGCCAGGATTTTTTTCCTAGAGCTTGCCAAAAGGTAACTGTGTCAACGTTAAATAAACAGCAGCCTGGGTCTTCGAATAGTTCGTTCTCTTTCGTGGTTTGAAACTGGCCTGTACAGAAGCAGCAGAAAGAATCACCTTGGAAGCCCATTGCTCTGTAATCAGAGCCTCCCTTTCAATTAGTCCTATTATGGGGCTGTAAATACAATAATTCTATCAATATTATGGAACAGTTATGCTGCATTTGCATTAGCATAAATGAGTGCTAATGTGCCATAGAGCTAATCTGATATGACAGTAAATGGCTGATGCCCAGCAATGGAGAACCCTGGAGCTACACTTGCCCTCCTCTACAACAACTGTCCCTCTGAAACACTGGAGAGGAAACAGCTTGGGATGATATTAGTGACTCCAAACTCTTTACATCTTGTCTGCTAGTAACAAATGATGCTTCTTGCAACTGCAGCACTGAGGTGGTTTTTTTATTACTATTATTTTTTGGTTAGAGTGGAACTTGGATGCCTACAAACTTAGATCTTAAGAAACAAGGGTCTCCAGAATATCTTGCAATACTAGATCAGCCTGGCCAGGACTCTCCAAGCACCTGATAGATATTAAACCCAGAAAAGATGTAAAGACATTCAATCTGTCCTCCTTTCTCTTCCTTTAGCGACTACTGGGAGCTATACAACATCACCTACTCCTTAGTAGTCTTGTCTTACACAAGTGTAAAAAGCCTAACACTTTGCAGATGCTTTGGCGCAATTATTGTCTTGTGCCGTTCCCTACAGAAAGAACGGCAAGACTTAAATCCGAGACTGGGCTGCAGCTGGGCTTCTCTGATTGAAGGCCTTCTCTTAGTTTCTGGTAACAATGGATAGAGATGGTTTGTGGTAACTAGCAAAAAGCAGCTTTACTGAATAAATACCATAGCTTAAACACAAAAGACACAAGGAGATCAACCTAAGCAATGCCTAAAGATGGGAACCAGACCTGAAACACAACCCAGCCCTTGCCTGGACCATAACCAAGTGGGCATACTCTCAAACAGGCTAGCATCTGGAGTCTTCTGGGTTACAGTCACAGTAGGGATTTTTTTTTTTTCCTTTTGGAAATATGGCCCTTAAAGAGAGCTAACTCTCTTTCAAGAGAGAGACCCTCTCTCTTGTGTGAGGAAGGCTGTCAGAGAAGTCATGCTGGAAGCCCAGATACCTACTGTTTAGCTCATCAGCTCTGTGACTGTACAATGCCTTGCCTAATACAGCCTCATTCATGATGGAGCTCTTGGGTTCTACCTCAGTACAAACAATAATCAGAGACCTATTTTAATCAGCAACCACTCTTCTCAACAGTATAGCACTAAAGTCACACAAGTTTTGACATGTGCAGTAGTATCTCAAAAATCCCAATGCATCCATGGCCTGTCAGTGCCCAAAGCTGCTACTGGAGCAGCTAGTGAATTTAAGACACAACGTTGGTACAGGAGGTGGGGAGGAGTACTTTAAGCATAGGATTCAGGATCTGTGTGATCCTGGTTGTGGTTCTGGATTTGACTCTGTAAAACGGGATCAATAAAGCCTCCCCAACTTGCAGCAGGGCTCTGAGTCTAAATTGAGGTGTGAAGCACTTTGAGAGCTGCAAATGGAAGATACCACTACCTGCCCCTCAGCCCCTACTACAATACCAACAAGCAATGCGGAGTACTGTTGTTCACAGTGCTTTTCAGTGCCACAATGACTAGGAAAGGAAGGAAGTCCAAAAGTGCAGAGACAAACAGTGTTTTGCTGCAGTGTAAAGAAAAATGGTAGAAGCAGGCTTAGAGATGCCCCAGGGAATTCTGTTGTATTCTGTACTATTCTCAATAATCCGGTAAAACTTCTACCTCCACGCACTCAAGCCCATGCCCTTGCTATCAAACCCAATTACGAATTTGGGAGAAACGCATTCTGGAGTTGAGACCGTTATGAATCACCCTGATGAAGTGAATTAAGAAATGACGTCTTCGCATCCTGCAGAACTTAAAGGGCTAGGTGCTGTTCAGCCCCCCTCTGGAAAAATTTTCGGCTAATACCGCACAAGCACGCAGTATCCCTACTCGCTTCGGACAAAAGCCACCGGGTACCCACAAAAGGCTCTCGACCTGCCAATCTGTCAATTCCTAAAGTTGTCTCTGAGGCTGCTGTAAAACACCCATGAGAGAGGAAAGAAACAACAGAAAGCAAGGCAGGGGGCTCGCTGGAAGCCCTCTGCGGCGGGGGCCCACAGCTGGCCCAGGCCGCGGCACCTCAGCGCGGCGGGCGAGGAGCCGTTCGCCGCCCAAGCCGGGCGGAGGCGTGAGGAGGGGTCGGTGCTTCCCCCCCCCCCCGCTCCGCTCCCGCAGTGTAGCGGTCCCCGAGCCGGGTGCTGAGGTCGCCGTTACGACCCCCCAGGGCTGCCATGGAAAATAAAACATTAAAAAAAGAAAAAGCGGCACTTGATCCCCCCCTCACCCCGTTCGCCAGCCGGAGAGAGGGGCAGCGCGGGCAGGCGGGAGCGCCGCCGCCGCCGCCCCGCCGCGCAGCCATTCGCCTTTGTTGCAGCCCCGCGCCCGCAAGGTGCAGCGCGGCGCCGCGCCGCCCCCCGCCGCCATCTCCGCGCCCCCGGGCGCCGCGGAGCGGAGACCTCCTCGGGGAAACGGCTGCCGGGAGGCGCCTCCCCACCCCATCCCACCCCACCCCGCCGCCGCTGCCCCCGGTTACCTGCAGGGCCTCGCTGGCGGCCGCCTCGCCTCCCGCCTTTGTTGTGCATGCCCCGGCAGCGCCTCGCACGGCGCCGAGGCACCGGCCCGCCGCCGCCGCCGCCGCCCGCCCCCGCCGCGCCGCAGCCAGGCCCCGGCTTAGCCCGTCGCCACGGCAACGGCGGGCGCGCGGCGGCGCGTGCGGCGCTGACGGGTAACGGCCGCCGCGCAACGGCCGCGGGGGCCCCGCCCGCCGGGCGGGGGGTGGGCGGCGGCGCCGGTGCCCCCGCCGCGCTGAGGGAGGCGCCGGGACGCGGCGGGAGGGCGGCGGGATGTTTGCCGGGGGTCGCGGAGGGCCGGCAACAGCAGCGGGGCGGGGAGAGGGTGATTTTGAGGTACGGCGTTAGCTCAAACGTCCGGTCGAAGCATCGACCCCTAAGCGCTGCTCATCCCTGCCTTCATCCCCTGAATTGGTAAAAACAGGGGGTCCGAGCCCTGCACGGCTCCGGGAGTGACATCTGGGGGCACGGCGAACGGCTGAGCACGGGAAAAGCCAGTAGTTTTTCCTGATCTCACTGCAGTCAAAGCCGAGAGGAGGGGGAGGGGGAGGGGGAGCCGGGGCCTCTCTGAAGTTCCCGGGAAGGTGGAGCTCAGCACCCGAACAGCTTTGTCTCGTTCAGAGCCAAGCAGCACCTTTCCTGAACCCTTCCTCCATCCTTTCCTAGTTTGCCTAATAATTTCCCGGACATTAATAAGGAAGCTGTTTTTCAGTTAGTTTCTAGTTTCCTCTTACATTTCTTGGGATCCTCCATTTTGCATATTCAGTAGGTTTTTCTTAGGTATCTTTATTAGATTAAACATGTTGGAAGTCCTTAATATGATCTGATTACAGCTTGCAGGTTCTTTTGTCTTAAATACTAAGCAAGCATGGCTTTGGTGATTAATTTTGATGATTATCTTTCTGTATCAACTTGTAAAATCTTCGCAGGCTTTTACACAGGACGAGTAGTCTCGCTCAAAGCAGTGGAGCTGCTAAGAGAATAAAGCCAAGGAGATGGTAACACCTGCGACATTTTACCCTTTTCGTGAGCATAGAATTGAACTGCATTGCATTCTGCATTTGCATCTTTCTATTTTATTTTAATTCATCATTGATTTTAGGGATAATAGTGCCAGACTGAACTCCCTTTCACTTTTAGACAGTAAGAACTTGGCAAACTTAATGATTGCTTTGATTGTTTCTAGGATTAAGTGTTGTGGTTCACTGGCTTTAACATGTAATACCAGATGGAGCTGTGTCTTATTATCCATCTTGTATATGTGTATGACCATCTTGCTCTGAACAGGCAGGTTCTGTATTAGTTGGTACCATGTGTTCAATGAAGTTTCCCTGATCAGAATTTCTCATGTTTATGGGTTTTATTAAGTGATCTAGCATGGATAAAGAAATCGTTTCTGTTTAAAGATGTAATCAAAAAGAGCAGAACTAAATACTGCAGAGAGAAATAGCCTGGCAGCCCTGAGCTCTTTCTGTGTGTTCAACATTTGATTATACAAACGTTTTTCTTTTTTAGGCCTGTCAGACTCCCATTTCAGCTTAATAGGAAGGGATTTCAGTAGCATTAGGCTCATACAGCATCCTCCACTGACGACTCTTAAAACAAATTACAAATATCAACACACAAAACCTCCTCACTTAGCTGCATTTTAAAGAGGAAAAGACTGAGGCAGAGAAAGAATTTGCTCAGGGTCACAGAGGAGTTCTCTGGCACAACTGGGAAAAGACTGCCAGAGCCGCAGTGTCTCGACCTCGGTCATCACCTGCCAGACTTTGTCCTTCCATCCTAAGAAGGGAGCCAGAGTGAACCCAGCCCTGCATTAAGGGAGGGGAGATGGGAGGCACCTGTCCTTTTGTTCTCCTTGGTAAATCTGGGCCTGTATATCGATCATTTGCTAAACGATCTCTTTTATTAAGAGTTTTTCAGTGTAGTCAAGGATGCCTGGAGGATGACCCAGAGTTATTGTGCTATTACGAACAATAATAAGGAGAAGTTGGAGACCTATTGAAATGATCTTTACAGTTCCCCATGCAAAGAGCTGCCTCATTTTTTACCAGCTGTGTCACTGCCTCCTTTTCTTACGCATGCTAATTTATAAACAGCCCTGATTCCGCTACTTGGGAAAAGCTTTCATTTTTCCTTGTGCTTGATGTACATGATATTCTGCAGGGGAGAGCAGATGTTTGTACCAGATTCTGCTCCCATGGAAACCAGCGCTAGAAGACTCAAAGAGCCGAGAATGAAATAGTTAGTGTCTGGATTTTCTCCTGTCCTCAGTTCAGCGCTCCAGTTACAGCTGGTCTGAAAGGCCAGGAGACCCTCTTGGACCTAACAGCATAGCCTCAAGCTCATGCCTGCATCTCTGCTGGAGATGAGCATCCTGTTGTTTCCAATTACAGCTAAAGCTGGGAAAAAGAACGATCTGTTTGTGTAAATAGATATTGCGGGAGCTAGTGGAGGATGCTGCTTTGCCTCCTGCTCTGAAAGAACTATGAATTTTTTGGTTCCATTTGCTGCCATTTTCCTGCTTCATGACTCTCTGGTGGCACCTTCAGCAGGGGAACAATCGTTGTCCCTTCTTCATCCATCAGAGGATTCTTTATCCATCAGAGGATTTTGTTTTCCAGATTGATTGTTGTTGCTGAAGGTGTAGCAATAATGGTCCTGTACAGCTTTACTTAAGGGAGGAAAGAAACAAAACCACATGACAAATTGGTCCAATTTATCACAGCAACAGAAACCTGCAATTCAGCTAAATCGCCCCCACAGGCCAGCTTAGGCTGCGTCAATATTTAATGACCTGAATGCTGCTGCCTTCACTGCTCCAGCTTCCCCTCTGTCCCTCTCACCTCCAAACACGGCTCACCAGGACCAGGGAGGGTTCATCTCCCCCCACAGCGGGGGAGAGCACCCCCGTGCTTTCTCTGCTGCAAGCAGCAGTCCTTCTTCAGGCTGCTTGGGCAGGTCTGTCCGGCATCCAAAGTGACACAGCCCAGTCCCACTAGGCACATCCAAATGCAGCACCTTTTTGCTGCCTAGTTGGACAATTCTGTCCAGCACGTTATGCCTGAGGAACTGTAGCTCCCTAGCTGCCTGGGAATAGCTGTGGTCTGTGGTAAGCAGTAACACAAGTGGCAGCAGGACTGGACCCTTCCCCAGTCATGGTGTGTCCTACAGCCCTTTTTTGGGTGAGTGCTAACATCATAACCCAAACAGGACTGTGCACCTGGCAGCAGGTTGGAGGTGGGTGGTGGTGGTGCAGCTGCCTATGAGTGTTCCCATTACCCTGCAGGGGTACTAGATCCCAGAAAGAGCCACAGTGAAATCCCCAGCTCAGGTCTCCCTGTCCTGCACACGGTACAGGAGGACCTGAAATGAGGATTAGCTGAGCCCTGCCAAATCCCTCCCACCCGTGAGGAAAGGGAAAGGGCTGTGGAGCTCAGGGATCTCTACAGCTAGGTTGCTGGTTCAAAGCTGCCCAGAGACCGGCATCTGACAGCTCCTTCTGGCTCTGCGTAACATGCTTAGCCACAGCGCAGCAGGTGGTGCAGGGGGTGGCACCCCGGCACGCTGCGGTGGCTTGCTTCTGGGGTGCTCCGCCTGGGACAGCAATGGGAACAAGTGTGTGCTGGGGTGCAGGGCTGGGCAGAGGCCGAGCAGCCATGCAGGCCCCAGTGCAGCGGGAGGCAGTATCGTGGGTGGAAAGAGCACTGTCAAGGGGCTGGCAGATGTGGGTCTGGTCCCAGTTATAAATAGTCATAGGCACGTTACCTCGTGGCTCTGCTGCCTCAGTTTCCCTGGTCTGTGAACTGGAGATGATTGAGATCTCCTGGTGACAAGCACAAAGTAAGAAGAGGCATTTTTATTTATCAGGGCAGTGGTGGGATGGGGGACTTGCGCTGCTGGACTGGTGGTGAATGACCCTGCAACTTGAATTCCTCCAACAAGACAGCACCTTCCACCAGACGCTGTTTGCTTTAAAAAAAACATTATCCAGAAAATTGCATATTCCAAAGGGGGAGTTTATTATCCACTCCAATGGCAGTGAGTGGCAGAGGCCATTAACATTACAATAAATGTCTTTTTGGTGAGACGCCTCTATAATTCACTTGGTATTTAACACTGGCCAGGGGGGCTCATCTCTTTACATAAAATACATTAAGCAAAGCACCTTTGTGAACATCCCTCTGTGCTAAAGAGCTGCTATAATGAGGGTGATTAGGAATAAGCATACAGCGCAGGCTGCTGTCTCAAAACGGTCTGGGTCACTGGCTGCAGAGCAGAGGGGACAACGATGTGCGCAAAGGACTGGTATTTGGGAGGGAACAGCTGGCTTGCTGCAGTTCATCCCAAGATGCTGGGCATCTTCCAGCACGAGAGCTCCCTGAAGGCTGGGAGTGCAGCTGCTGGAGCGTTTGATGATTTCCCCCCACCAGCCCCTCCACTCTGGTGTTTGTAGAGCTTATTATGGGCATGGCCTAAAACTAATAGCAGGCCGATGAAGAACAACATGTAATTCAACAGATGTGCAAATGTATAAATGTACTGGCAAATGCTTAATGGATTGTTCCACCACTTAATTCTCCCAAGAATGGGACTGAGAGCCAGGTCGGTGCCTTCCAAATCACAGCTCCTGTTAAAAAATTTAACCCAGAGCATGGCTGTTCCTCTTGGCAGCTGTCCAATTATTAATTTTAATGTATTGGCTGCATCTGAATGGCCTTGGACCTCTGCCCACTATTTCTATTTATTTGTTTTCCATTCATCTCTGCTAAAATTAAAACTCAAAACCTTCAAAAGAGGATGAAAAACAAACACTGAACTAATACTGCTGCCCCCATACAATTGGCAGAAATCACTGTGTTTTTTATTTCCTCTGCAGTGAGGTGAGATCTAACGCTTAAGACTCTCTGGGCCTCTCACCTAATAAATACCTTTACTAGTAGTGCAGGCACCTACACCACTAGCTGTGGCTTTGAGTTCTCCTTGCATTCTGGGCACGTCTATGAGCAGCAGCCTTTGGCTCTTTACTAAAGGTTTTTACTAGGGACTGGGTCATAGTAAATGTGGAGGCCCTGTGCTGGAGAACTTTCTGGATTAAACAAACAGTGTCTGCATGGTTCAAGAAGACTGAGCTGATGATCCAGATGGCCCCATGTAACAGTTTGGACTGCCCCTATATTATAATGCTTTGTACTGGCTGTGGAAAGAACTGCATTCTCTTAAAAGAAACATATAAATCCAAGAATAGCTTTCTTTTTTTTCTCCCCTGGCCTGTGAGAAGGATGTGATTTTGTTTCCATATAACTGAACAGGATTTTTGCCCACTGAAAAGCAGGGCTGTGATTTTTTTTTTTCTTTAAAGACAGCAGTTTTTTTCGTTTTAAAACATTAAGTGCTCTTTAGCGGTGTGAAGGGGCTTGATCAAAAGGCAAATTGCTCTCTGAGCACCTGCATGGGCTTCCAGCAGCCCTAACATGTTCTGCAGCACCTGCCTCCCCCTCATTGCAGGGACACAGCCCAAAGAGATCACATCTGTGTTTTGCCTTCCTCTACCAGTATCTTTTAAATAGTTTTTCTTTTTTTTTTTTTTAAGCAAGAGGCTGGTAGAGATTCCTCAGGCCAAGCTTTGCCCATGCTTGACTGCAGTCAGCTGTAGTGCAGTGTTCTGCCCTGCTGTAAGCATCCAGCCTGGCCAGGGCTTGCTTGACTTCTTTTTATGTCTTGGTTTGTTCTGTGAACCCATCATTATCTCAAAGTACATCACTTAATAAAATGTTTTGCTATAACAGCCCAGCTTTTTACAACGGTGTGATTCTTCGGTGATGAATCCAAGTGTGAATAATAACTAAAAAGCCAAAGATTATACACTTAAAGTGATACAATTTCTGGAACATCTTCATTTACAACTACAATACTTTAATTCTAGTTGTAACAGCACAGTGGATAGGAATTTACTGTTGATGCACAGGAAGGCAGGTAGCAGGTTACAGAAGAGATTCTTAATAAGATCCGTAAAGCACACCAAAATAAACCTTTGGTCTTCTTCAGTGCTTTGTCTTAGAATTCAAGTGTTTTCCTTCCTTAAAAACACGTGCAAATGAATGCATAGTGCAAGGACTGAGTCTGGATGAGCAAGTAACAGATTCTTCTGCTTGATAACTATAAGGATTTCCTTCCACCAATGAATAGAGTTCCCAGTTCTGCATTCAGGGCTTCATGAGGAATGACATCATCCTCCACAAATTCATCTCCGAGCTTCTTCCACCATGGCCAGCGGCTGTATTTCAGCATAGTGTTGTGGGACTGTTTGGCCTTGGTAGCTACAGGGACTGACCGACTCACAAAGATATCAAGATCTTTTTCTGTGGTCTCTGCTAGCCCTGGAGCATCTGTAATTACAAGGAGAAAAGTTTTTCATATTTTGTTTCTTATGCTGCAGTTTATGAATATTTTAAACCAAAAAGAAGTAGCCCTACCCTCCCACTGTCCCGGGTCATTCCTTTCCCTGTGCTGGCATTAGTATTTTATGGCTACATGCTAAAGTAGGTAGGAGAAGCCATCCAAATTAGGGCTAACCTGAAAAAAAAAACCCTAATGGAGAAGGCAGAATAAGGGGAAAAGCAGGACTACCTCTTTTGTGGGCAGCACTGGCAATCACCAAAATAGATTGCTTGTAAAATCATGATCTAAGAGAAAGAGGAGCTACTGTTAGTCACTGCTGCTGGATCAGCGCTCCTGGTGCAGGGTGACATCACTGCAGCGTTTCCACTGCCCTGACGCAGCATCACTGCATCATCCCTGCCTGGGGGCTCCACCGCAACGTGAGACTGTGTTGCTGGTCTGTCTGTTCAGGGAGCGATGGGCTGCAGTGACACAGCATGTGACAGACTAAGTAACGGAATTCAGTGACTTGCTGAATTTTGTCCTGCTTGGGTGCTCTCTGGTGGCTGCAGTTTGCTATTCTCGCTCTTTCATTCCACACTACTTGTCTGGAATTAAGATGGCACAATAGTGAATTCAGTTACAAATACAGCCAGGTCAGTGAAAATGAAGACATGACTCAGACTGCATAGCTCAGAGATTTTCCTCTTTATCTGGAAGAGTGAACCAACACTTCACTTAAAAAAAATCAAGAAAACAGAACAAGATAAAACAAATGTAGTGTAAGGGGTTGTGTAAGATCTTAGAGACTTTAATGCCTTTTACAGGGCCATTGCTTTTGTTGCAAACATATCAGAGAGATACTTCCAACAGAAGAACAAGACATAACTTAAAAAACAAGTATATATACACTTAACCTATAGCAATATATGAGTGATCTCTAACAAAGACATTTGTATCTTAAGAAATGACATATGGCAAAGAAAGAAAAATACTTCAGTTTTGAAATAAGACTTTACACTGTTCACAGTATAATCCTATAATTTTCCCTCTAAATTAGTTTAATCCAAATGGTAAGCAAAACTATGACTCTAGAGTAATCACATACTCATTAGCAGCTCCACATCAGTGTTGACCCGAGCCAGTAACGCCTCTCTCCGCTGTGTTGCTCTCCGATCCAGACTGCTCCTCAACAGGAACTGCGCCAGCTTTTCCTGGGCCTGCATATGTAATTCTTCACTCATTTCTTCTGACATTTGGGAAGCCTGGAGGAAAATAACAGTTCTTCACCATTAAGAACTGGTTATTTTAAATCTTTTGTGGGTAAATGTCTAAACAAGAAATGCAAATGCTGTTCTTAACAGTTAACTTAATTATTTTGCTTCCTGTGGAGTTCCCTCCAAAGCTATCCATCATCAAGTATATATAATTTTCCAATTACAGTTTGCTTTGACCAGTTTTATTAGATTAATGGTTAAAACCCCCAGTATCCTAGTACCTTGCTCTTGAACAAGCAGGATTAATACATGCATACCTCACATAGATTATCTTGATAAGAATTTAGGAAGTTGAATATATTTCATCCCTACAATGTGTTATGTTGCATGGATAACAGGAATTATGAAATGACTAAGAAACAGACCGGATGCAATTTGATGTAGTCATCCACCTTCTGCTTTAAAGCTAGTCTCTGCTCATCAGTCAGTCTTTTGGTGTCTTTCCAAGGAGAGAGCGCTCTTTTTTTCCTTCGTTTTTCCAAGAATTTACAAGCCTTTAAAAAGAACAAATGAGAATATGAAAATCACCCATACGAAATTTTGTTTTCTCATTTTGTTTGTAATCAGTCAGTTACAGAAAAATTTCCTGGTACTGCATCTGCTAAAACATAACTTTATCTATAATGTTGAAGAGGCAAGACATGACAGTCAGCATGAATACTAAATAATAAGTTAGAATACTAATAATCACAGAATAGTTGAGGGTGAAAGGGACCACTGGAGATTGTCTAGTTCAACCCCCCTGCTCAAGCAGGATCTGCTAGAGCACGTCACCCAGGACCGTGTCCAGTCATTTTTTTAATATCTCCAAGGAGAGAGGAGCCTTCACAACCTCTCCGAGCAACATGTTCCAGTGTTCAATCACCCTCACAGTAATAAATTACTAGCTTACCTGAGGTGTGTAGAAAATCCAGCCTTTGGTTTCAAAGCAGCAGATTTTATATTTTAGTTACCAGATTGTATGATACTTTGTAATTTATGCAAGGTGTAAACCCTCCAAGAAACTTGGGGCTCTAGGTCTATCTTCTGAACAATTTTTGAATATATTATTCCTAGAGAAGTAAACAAACTGTGCTTTTTGAGACATTGCAATAATCTGCTCAATTCTATCTATTGCCAGAACAAAATTTATATACTTACTGCTCTCTGAATGATGACAGCTGCTTTATATTCCTTAAGAGATTGCTTCTGCTGATGAAAATATCTTCTCACTCTGTACCCTCGCCAGAATCTCTGGATAGTTAATGCTGATTTTCCCTCCATTTCCTGCATGTGCTTACCTACCTGACCTAAGGACGTGACAAAAATCCAGTTATAAGACTGTGGATTGTGATCTCTTAACACTTTACATTTTTAATTCTTATACTAGACCATACCAAAAAGGTTGGGTGCTATCAGATAAAAATCCCCCTTCATTCTAAATCAAAGGCAAGGAACTAGTTGTGGGCTATTTCTCAGAGAAGAATTGTAGTCACAGTGGAGCTTTATAAACACAAGAAAACTGGCTCTCCCTTTGCCCTGCACCATTTTTGAGGCAGCAGATCTCACGCCACCATGTCTTTGGCACAGTTCCCTTGAAGAATTAGCAGGTTCTCCATCAGATAACTGGGTCAGAAGAAGAGACAGTAAGATTATAGTGCAAACAGACATGCAAGATTAGGAAATGTATTTGGGGAAAACTTTCTTAAGGAGACCCAGACAGTTTAATCTTCTGATATAGTTTAATGTAAATCATACTGGCATGGATTATTTCCAGTAAGGCCAGCTGTCGTTCATGGAAGTGTCTCATGGCCCTCTGTCTCTGCAGTTGCATTTGCTGTTTTAGAGCCTCATCTTCTTTCTGTTTTTTTAAATGCTGCAGCTCCTGTTTTCGTTTAGCTCTGCAATACACAAATAAATTAACAATTTAGCTTAAATTTTACTCTTTTTGAAAGCGTCTCTCTTTCTGTTGAATGGTCCAGCAGTAAGGCAGGAAAACTGCAGAATGATCTGCCAGCTCAGCTGTTCGTATTAACATAAAGTTTCTGCAGGACCTCACCAAGCAATGAGAGATCACCAGCAAGCTAACATATTACCCACGCCATCTATAAACATAAGAAATTCTGAGCTAGTCGCTCAATTTGGTATCAAATCAAGGGATATATTTTTAATTAGGATAAGGTTCTAAGGACACTAAGGGTAATGATGCTCCATGTGGGACATTCTCAGCTAGCATGAACTGCATCAGCATGCATTGCACCTGCTTTCCACAATACATACTATTATTTTTGTACAGACTGCAGAACTAGATCTGAATGTCGGTTCTTAAGGCTAATTTCTTAAATTTTGGAAGATTTTTTTTATCCAAGAGATACAACTTGACACATTTCTTCCATCAGCATCATTAACAGAGCACTAGGAAAGAACTATCTTGCACTATTCCTTAAAATAGGAAGGCTCAAATTCTTCTTCATCTCTACTGGTTGTTGTAATTTGATGGTAGGATGTTGCCCTACTGTGCTTAGCATTACAAAAACCCCAGCAGATGTTTCACAGATGAGACACTGAGCTGAAAACTCTGTAACTGGCTCTTGAATGTTTAAGCTAATAATGGCAATAGCCTATATATCACTTATATTTATACTAACATATTAATACATAGACTAATACATTAATACCGATATAGCTATACTAAATAAATATACAGATATATTTAAACTAATAACTACTGAGACCATTTGGATACAGTCTCAGTGAAGCTTGAGGAGCTGTGAGCTAGGCTTCCCTTCCCTACCCTTTCTTATCCCAATGGACCTGGCCTCATTAGCAGATTAAGGCTTGAGACTTTACAACTTCACTCCACAATGAGGTGGTGCTTTGACACCTTCTCTTCTCCTATCACAACAAAATTATTTGCCCTCTCAGGATCTGAGTACCCCAGCTGGGCCCATAGCTGTAAATTCTGCTCTCCTCTAGCACTTTTCTAGGGACAATGAAAGGAGCTTCTTAAACATTAGGGAAGGGGAAAAAATGGACAGAGCACAGGTATAAGGGGTGGCAGGAAGGAAAAAATTTTTTTTAAAAAAGCACTAGACTAGTACTAATGTCCAGTAATTTTGATATCACTGCAGGTCATGTACCTCTAGACTCACAGTAATATTGAGGTATCTGTGTATTTCCCATTACTAGCATAAACTTAGCTGCAACTTTCCCATCAACCATAGTTTCCCCTCAGTCTCCGTAACTGAGTGGGGAAGATGGAATGGAAACTATTTTGTAGAAGAGATACTCTGGATTTAAAGATGTGGCCCTAAGTGGTAAACAGCCTCCACCACAATTTAATAGACCATAATCCTTTTATGGCAGTAATACAGACTTGAAGCACGCCCACACATTGACCTACAGAGAAAGATCATGATATATGTGATTACATCTGAATGGTCCCAAGGAAGCTAGAGGTTTTCAGCCCACACAGTTCAGCAAATCAGAGCTATAAATCTTTGCATTTTTAATCCAAGCAGGCACCTATTATACTTCTAAGCAGAATGATGTCACAGGATCAAACAGGACTTATGATGACTTTTTCTTAATAAAACTATTAATAGTTTTCCTTAGAAATCTTTAGAAGCTCCCTTACATGGAAAGCAATAAGAATATTTGATGGACTTCTCAGAAATGCATCTGTTAAGATACCAATAGCATCTGTCAGGTATTTAAAGGTTTCTTTGATACTGATTATTTCCTGTGCAGTCTGTAAAATACACACTCTTCTCCATTCTCTATTCCTCCTCATTATAAGCCATATTTGTTCGCACAAGACCACACTGTGACAGCCAAATGCCTCTGAACAGAAGTAAAACACACCTAGGCTGAGATTCAGGCTTCCTTCAGCAGTTCATGGCACAGATCAATCTTCTTCTGATTATCTATTTACATATTTAAAATAGTTTAACTTTTGAGGCATGCATGACTAATAAAAACTATTGCCATTTTAACATTCTATAATTACTAAAAGTTCTTGAATGAACTTCAAGGAGAGATTACAAGCTGTAATATTCACTGAGGAGAGATTTCTAAAACCACAGAGTTTCAGAAGTGTGTAACTTCTAGCTTAAGATCTTCCATGGCAGCTGCAGGTGAGCCAAGTTTTGAGTTTCAGCCTCAGCAGTATTTAACTACGCTTGCTCTAAAATAGATCCCCATCACAAAACTCTGTAAATATAACCAAGTCCTGACTGTTAAGAATTCAAAGGGCCTCTTGAAAGCTCTTCTAAAGTCATGCTTACAGTATTCCAAACACTGTTTTTATTGCTCAGCATAACAGTCTAACTTCAGGTTTCAATTAGACAGGACAAAAACACTGGCATTGTACAGTTGCTATATTGTACTCAGTACATCAGGACTGACTGGGCCATAAACACACAACTCTAAAAATGTTAATACGTTTCCATTCCTTTCAATTTTAAACCAACACATACAAAAGTCTGTTTAGTGACTTGGGAACTGCTTACTTAAGAGGCAAGCACTGAAGTTTGCAGTACTGAAAATATAACACAAGAAATTTAAGCAGCTAGCTCATTGCTGATAACCTCGCCACCCTTTCCTTTCTGCTTTAGGAAGTTATGTCTTACCCATACTGCAAGTTTTCTGTGCTATGATTTTGGCTTGCAGACTCGCAAGATGCCTAATGTGGGCAGAAATATTAGCCTAAAGAAAGAATTTGGTGGAATAGGAAGGAGGCACAAGAGTGTCATCCTTGGTATTCCAGCACAAAACCTGAAGTGCCTAGTGTCCCTCAATGGACAGACTGCTTCCTCCTGCAAATCTTCCAGAACGTAAAGATTACTCCCTACATAGTCCAATATCTTTTTAATGCCAGTCCAGACGACAAACCATAACTGTCTGCTCTCTAACAGCTTGATCAGAATACAGTGTGATTTGGCTAATTGATTTGTAAGATTTAGTTTAGACAGGACAGCGCTTAACATGTGCGGAAAGGGCTCAATACAAACCTAGTGTGGAGTCTGAGCTTTATTTAGATCCCTTTACCTGTGTTAAAAATTCACATTTAACTTCTCAAAAGAGTTAGCAAAGAGATACTGCCTAACATGCTAATATTACCGCTGAAATCCTACATTAGGTAACACAAGCATTTTTTATGTAGTTTTATTATTCTGCAGTGCTTCAAGCCAGATGATATTATTTCTAGCTCATTGAAGTGACCATATGTATGACACTTACTCAAGATTTCAAATATTAATGTAGCACACCGTCTTGTAAGCACTATACTGAGCAAGCAGTATAGTTCTTGGTTTCTGTAGCACTCCACCCTGACTCCAGGGCAGCTCCACATTTAATTTATGGTGGAATTTTATAACAAGTTAACTGTGAACATGAGTTCTGTTACCAGCATATTATCTTCTAGTGTTACTTAGTGAGATCCAATGCTACACTGTCCCTCCCACACTTTTAGTTTACCATACGGCATAAATTTTTTACACAGAAAACACATAAAAGCATCATAGAAGTAAGTTGTTTCATGGAGAAGAGGAAGTTTGGCAGCTGGGAAAGGGACAGTTGGAGCTTTTGGCATCAGAGTGGCAGTTTGGTATTGCTGGAAAAGCACATTGTTTGGATGTTTCTGCTAAAATAATCTGCAGTGAAACAGCTCATATTGACATTACATTACTTTTATGTTTCAAAAATAACAGCTGACTGGAAAAAGGCATCTTCAAGACAGAGGACCTGTTGGTCAGCCCAACCTCATTCCCTGGGACGTGGGAACAAGTCCTCTGGGAAACCATTTCCAGGCACATGAAGGACAGGAATATTTATCAGAGCACAGATTTACCAGAGGCAAATCGTGCTTGCCCAACCCGATTGCCTCCTGTGATGAGATGACTGGCTCTGCGGATGAAGGTGAGCAGCGGATGTCATTCACCTTGACTTTAGCAAGGCTGTCATCATAGTCTCCCACAGACTGGAGGGTGGGGTTGACACTCAGAGAAACCTCACCAAACAGAAAATGGGTCAACAGAAACCACAGGAAGTTCAAACAGAAAGTCCTGCGCCTGGGACAGAATAACCCCATGACTCAGTACAGGTTGGGCACAGACTGCCTAGACAGCAGCTCCACTGAAAAAGACCTGGGGTTCTGGTGGACAAGTCGAACGTGAGCCAGCAGCATGCCCCTGCGGTAACAAAGGCCAGCTGCAGAGCGGGCTGCACTAGCAAAACCTAAAGCAGCAGGTCAAAGGAAATTATTATTTCCCTTTACTCAGCACTCATAACGGCACAGCTCAAATACTGTCCATTCTGGGTGCACCCCCCCCCCCCCGCCCAGTACAAGACAAATACTGACAAACTGCAGAGAGTTCAGAGGGGGACAGTTAGGGGGTGGCATGTATAATGATATATGAGGACAGGCAAATGGCTGGCTTGGTTTAGGCTGGCTAAGGGAGAAGAAATCTGATTTCTGTCTTCCGTTACCTAAAGGGAGGGTTATAAAGACACAGCCAGACTTAGAGGTGCACAGCTGAAGGACAAGAGGCACTGATAACAAGTTGCCACAAGGAAAATTCCCACTGCCTCTAAAGGAAAGAATTCTTCGCAAGTCGAATGCTGCAGCTTCAGGACGGGGGATCCTTGGAGATCTCCAAAACTGGCCATGGCCCCATGCAGCCTGATCTAATTTTGAGGCTGGCCCTGCTTTGAGCAGGAGGTTGGATTAAATGACCTCTTAAGTTTTTCCTGTGACTCTGTGACCTGAGGAAAACCAGATCAAACTTTTTTACTAGATTCTTCTCCTGAGTGCTTTTTACAAAACAATGCTGTTTACCTGAAGCTTCTTTGTAAAGCAGTCACTGCTTGAGGAAGTTTTTTTAGTCTTTTCCTTGTCTGAAATCCCCTCCACGCAGCCTGGATTAAATAAGCTGCTTGATGCTGCCTCTGAAATTAATAAAACAGGTGGTAGGATATTTTCTCTGCATACAAAAACACTTTATTACCACTTGCATATTTGGAACAATCTCAGTGTTTGGCCAAAATAACATCAGTGTTCAAATGCATCAAGATGCCGTGTTTCTGTTATAGGAGCTTAAATTCTCGAAACTGTAAGAAAATTATTACCATGAACCCTGTATTTGCTCCAAAGGCAGCTCCTCCGATCATCTCAATCAATGTTTTCTGGTAAACAGATGAATCCACAGCACAAATATAAAATATATATTAGCTGCATTAACTAATGTTAGAAATTTGAATTTAAAACAACCGAAGCACTTGATATTTCAAGTGTTGACTCAAAATACCAATACTAGAGAGGACAGAAAGAAATTTGCAGGAGTAACATTAAGAAAAATATTATTATTTGGAGCATAGTTGAAAATCACTGAAATGCAACAAACATGGAAAAAATCAATTCTATTTTTACATGGTAATTTTTCAGAAAAAAATCCCACTCTATTTAAGATGGAAGCAGGTCTCTACAAATATAACACTGATTTCCTTTGAACTATTATCTCTGAGAAACCTGCATGTAAAATTTTGGTAATAACTTCATAAAACTTATTACCAAAATCTGCTCTTGTCCTGAGAACACAGCCCAGAAGATGTTCTTATTGTGCATTTTCTCATCTGGAATACATTGCTCTTAATTCTATGTGAATGCTCCCAAGAATTCAGAGATCTGCATTTATAACACTGCTGTGAAATGAGCAAATAAAGTTATTTTTGTTTTGTAATTAACAAAATTAAATTAAATTGTTTCCCTATGGTTGTATTAGAAATGTATGGTGAATCTGCAAAATAAAGCCAATCGCTTGAGCCACATTCCAGTACCTTAATTATAAGACAATTTCTTGATGTCTTCAAAAATGATAGGGGGGAAAAAAAAGAATAAATAGGAAATTTAAAAAAATCCATTGATATAGTGAACAAATAATGCAAGCTTTGAAAAACGGAGACAAAGTGATATAGTAAATTCATTATAAACATATGTAAATCACATGTAACTAGGGTTTCACATAGGAAAGTGTCATTAAAATTCAGCACCTGCATTTCCCCTTTTCTATTGGATTGTTCTGAGTATAGCAGGTCCAAAAGTTGACTGAGATCTCTGTCAAATCCTTTGCCAGTCCACTGCTTAGTTAAAAGTGCTTTCAGTCCTAAGAGAGAGAGAAAAGAATAAGCATGCTATACTGCTAAGGTGATTTTTTTTCCCAAGATTTCAAACTAACATTTTTCAAGTCGAAAAATCAAATCTGATTCTGTGTGTAAAGGAACACTAGACTAGAGCCGAATACGATCAGTTAACTTTGAATTTCAGTGTAGAATATTACCAATGAATATCTGGTGCTCCAATCATTACAGCAGTGCTATACAATTATAGTTTTGTATGCCCAAGGCACTACCTAGGGTGTCCACACAACTGGCAGTTAAATTATCAATATACTTTTAGTGTCTTCTCGATAAGTCTCTGTAAGGTACTAAGAGGATGTAATGCACCATGCAAGTGCAAGGTTTTATTAGCACTGCTTTCATGTATTTCATAATAAAACTTATTTGCTTACAACTGGAATTCTTTGATGTCTTATCTCTACAGCATAGTGTGTAGCCCAGTCCCTGAGACAAAATAGCTTTTTAGGCTCAAAGTAGCTGAAAAGCGCACTTGTGCTCCCCCAATACACACACACACACGCACCCCCTGCGCTGCACGTAGAAGGACACAATGTAGACAGTAACACATGCCTTCTTAGCTTAGAGAAATCCCAGAGCTTGTGAGTTTTCCAGGGGGTCTGAGGGAGAAAGGACATCAGGAAGTAGATGCGTATTTGGACAGACTCCTGAAGAATTCCTGTTTCAGATAACCTTTCTGTCCCCAAGTCATTATCCATAAGCAACTTCACACAGTGGGTAACTCCAAGCAATAACCCATCATGCACACTTACAGGATTTGGATATGAGGCACAAAATCCTCCATGAGAACAGGAATGGCACCTCTGCTCTATCAAATATGTACCACTTCGGAATAACGGTTATGGTTAAACACTTGGGAAGAGATATGGGTGAGATGCCAGACAGAGTCAGTGGTTACCCCAAGACTGCCTGAGCTCTGCGACAGCAAGTAGCCCAGCCACACAAGGCGGTTCCCTCACAGAAGTCTGTAGGTCTGACACAACCCATTTGCCAGTTTCTGTAGACTAGGCAGCAATATCTATGGACCTTTCAGCTAGTGACAAGTAGTACCTCAAGTGTGCCTCTCGGACATATCATCCCATGCAGATAAAAAGACCAGGCCCTTCTGGAATCCTGAAGTAAAGACTGCGCTAGCCTTGAAGATGCGAGTTTTAGGGGATTTCTTCACCTCAGGGTGGCTGTAGTTACTGGCAGAAGGCTAACACAGAAGTACCTCATACTGGTAAGAGCTCTGAACCATTGTGAAGCCAAATTACTTCAATGAAATGGCCAAGATGGTGGAAATGCTGTAATGCTTCTTTGTTGCTGCTGTTCCTCAGACCTTCTAAAAGATACCAGAGCCTGAGTGAAAGTTAACCTAAGGGCTCCAACTAAAAAAAAAAGATGTGATTTTTTTTCTTACTGGAAGCAGGAAATATGCACAGAAGGAAGAGTCTCTGAATGACTGTGGCATTTTGTTGGTTCCAGACCAAAATAAACTATAACCCCTAAAGCATATTTCTTTGATGGAGACTTGCATCTCTTTAGACAAGCCACTGTTCTACAGCTGGGATGAGCAGCCCATCACAACAGCTTCAGCAGAATCCACAACATGATACTAGCATTAGGCAAGTTGTATTTCACTTCATATTGAAAAGAAGCCCTCTCTCAATTTTGTAGGTAAGAATGGTAAAAGCTGCCCATCTGATTCAGAAATTTATCTGGCTAGTACTGCCTAATAAGTAGTCAGACATAAAAAAAAAAAAAAAAAAAAGGGAATAGTCCTTTTTTTTTTTTTCCTAGAGATTGCCCTTCTCCTTGCCTAGAGATTGTTTATTGCCCTTGTCCCAAAAAGACTAAGGCTTCCCACAAGCAGTTCTGACCATCAATGATAATCAGAATATAAAAGCACTAGCAAACATCAAGTCCTTTTTTCTAGTCTCTGTGGACATGGGAGCAGAGGACAAAAGGGTTTGCTGGAGCTCCTTGCTAGGCTGAAGGCAGAAGCATTAGATGGGACACCACATTAGATAGTGAAGAAAAGACAGCAAGTTATATGCATACTCAGTCTCCTCATCTAAAGGCATCAGGACAGAAAGACAAACTTATTTGACGAATTCTTGGAAGGGGTTCATTTCAATCACTTGCACATCTGAAGACAGCCAACTCCTCATTAGCAAAGCAGCACCTATCAGATAAGCAGACCTGTAACAGCTAGGGTCAAAAGACGGCTTTAAGCAAAACTTCCATGCTTCTGAACTAGTGAGGCTTAGCAGACTGGCAGACATCCAACACACAGCTCTCACTGAAGCAATACAGGTACCTGCTACCTAGGATCCATCAATATCCAGACTTTCCAGGAAAGAAGATGCACTACATCACATAGAAAGAAGAAGTGACCCAGACTGAAAGTGACAAACGACACGTAAAAGAGGCAAGTTACCATATGAAGAGTCCTCAATGCACAGAAGAAAAAAAATCTAGGAAGCAGAAACAGGGACAGCGCCTTAAACTACAATGAAAATGAACAAGGCTGGGCAGGGCGGGGAGCAAACAGCACTGCAGGTTCCCTCTCTATTGGAGAGCTGCAAATTGAGATGCCACTGGGCAACCTCCACCTTTGTGTTTTTAAACTGAACGGGAGAAGCAGCAGAGCAATTGGTCCCATGCATGTTTACAAACCTTTGTAGCGAGTTGTGAGTAACTTCACAAGCTGCTGGCAAAACGTTGCCAGTGAAAGTAGCAGTTTTGTAGCAGCATTTCCTATGACAGGATTGGTGGTGGAGGAAAGCTTATAAACAAGTTCATCCAAAAGAGAGTGAAGAATCTTCTCATCAACACGAAGCAAGACAGGACTGGATTAAAAAAAAAAAAAAAAGGAAAAAATTCAAAGTGTTATAAACTATGAGCTTTTCAACAGTGACTTCCTTTCAGAAATGTCAGACATTGGGCAATTCAACACGCCCAAGTAGCTGCACCAGCAGTCTGATCCAGGATGGGAAGAAAAGAATGTGAATAGGTTGGGGGTTTTTTTGGTCAATGAGTTGATATTCTCATGTTAATTCCAATTAAAATCAGAAAAACAGTATTACCAACTCATTCATGGCTGCCAGCGACTCAGTGGCAGAGGCAGTACTAGCGTCTCAAACAACTGATTCCCATCGCCTCAGTTTAAAAATGGGATAAAGAAAATAAAAAATGTTTCTTTTCTACAACAAAGACTGTAGAAATAACCACAATTTTTATATGCAAATTATTCTATTTTACAAAGCGGGAATAAATTGATTTTTAAATTTAAAATTCAGAAAGAAAACAAGGATATAAAACCAACTGACCTATTGACCCTCAAAATATCGTGTAAAACAGACATCATTATAATTGCTGTTTCAACGTCATCTGTCATTAGCAACTGCAGGAAATGATCATTTTGCAGGACTGCAACACAAGAAAAACAAACAAAAAGCAATCTGAACCATGGATGCAAAGATATTTATTTGTTTTTATAGTATTTTTATGGAACACAAGCCATAACAAAGAAACATCACATAGTGTTTCTAGAGCGGACTTTCTCTACACCAAAACTTACAGGAAAAGTAAACTACTTCAACATCTTAAAAACATGTTGAGCCCTGATTTTTCTTCGGAAATCCGTTAGGCACCTGGTGTTGCAATGGCATAAAAATCTTTAAAACCTTTTATGTTACACTTACACCTCCTTATTGTTACAGCTGTAGCATTATCACGGGGCACCAATATCCAGAAAAGATAAGCACTTCAAACTTAAGAGTTTGTTACACCAGGTTTATTTAATCTAAGTCCACTGATGTCATTAAAGTACCATCATTTTTTATTCAAGTGTATTATTATTTACATATTTAGTAATTTTTCCAGTCATTCTTTTTTTAGTTAAACATCTTATGAACCTTAAGTTTTTGTGTTAGAAACAAAAACAAATTCTGCTTCTAATCATCACCTAGGAATTAGTGTGACTAACGTTGGTTTAACTGATAGCTTATTTTGCCCAAAGTGTAAAGTTTCTTAGATATTCATATAATTTTCTGGCATGGAAAAAAATTCAGAAATCTGCTGCCAAGTCTATCCCCTTTTTAGGGCCTGTCATGTACTCTGGTCAAATTTCTGCATACACAGAGACAGATTAAAGAGATCAACTGTATTTTACCAGGAAACAAAAACAAAACCAGATTTTTTTAAAGATAGAAAATTATAAAGGGAAATTGCACTAAGACACCTTTATTGTTTGTCTCCAAAAGAATATAAGGGCAACTCTAATATTTCCCTTTAGTGGATCTTTTTCATTTTAGCTATAGCTGCTTCTGTTGAATAATGAACTATTTTAAGAGATTGCTCTAAAGAGCACTCTAATTAAAAAAAGAAATAGATGGAGATTGGCTTAAGACTGACTCTTGACACCTGTAGCTATAGTAAATCAATTTGGGGGTGTTTTATGAGTTTAATTTTCTCTTACCACACTCTGTCAGTTCAATATGCCCACCGAACAGCCAGCAGATGGCATCAGTTACTGTACGGAAACAGTGTAAAAAATCTTTTTTTTCTTCATCCTAAACAAAAGAGAAGTAGATAAATGCATGTGTATGTGTCTTCCTTGATGACTATAGCTTGATGTAGTGGGAAAGCCTGTGTGTTTCAGGGATTCTGAGATCAGCTCCACCAGGAGCTTCCCAAATCATGTTGGTCAAACCCCAGGAACAAGTCAAAAAAAGAACCTGTAAATCCTTCCAGGCCAAAGATCAGTCAACAATGTATACCAAAAAAAGCATCCACTCTTTAAAATTTCATAATAGGGATGCAGAAAGCTTGTTTATTCCTTCAAAACTTGATGGCACAGGAAGGCTAAGACAACAGATAACAGCTCAATACAAATATATCATAGATTTAATCCACAAAATGGGAAATAAGTTATTTAAGATTAAAGCACAAAACCAAATGATGCAAAGCAGCCAAAGATACAGTTCAAACGCAAAAGGTCGCTAAGGACTGGCCCAGTGAGGCTTCAGATACAGTTCCGAGTTGGAGCTCTGGGAGCAAAAACCAAACCACCGTCAAGCTGAAGCTTGATCAGTGTACGAAACAGACTATATGTGTTTGCTTGTGATAACACTTGACTGGACACAATAAGCTGGAAGAATTCAGGTTTTAATACATGAACACACATACACACACAGAGTCAAAAGTCTGTTTTCCAAGTGTGATTCACAGGCCACTGGAAACCTAAAGCCTTGGTGGGCGGACAGCTAAGGGTCTTTTGATAGTTCAACGTTGCTGACAAATGTTATTATACAGCACTCAGTCTGACATCTTCCTCGTTAAGTGAACTTCCACAAATAAAACTCTGGAAAAGCCATTCCTATATCTGAGCTGTAAGTCCCAAACATCCATCATGGTTTAACAGTATATTTGGTTCATACTGACAATGAGAGATATGAAATATAGTACTAAGTTAAGGCATAATATTATCTGTTCTGTGTTTTGGCAATATGTTGGTTTCTGGTAGCTATTTCAGTACTTCCCTTGACTTCAAAGGCTTGTACAGAAAGCAAGTGAGGCCAGAATAAACTACAAATCTCTGCTGGTAGAGTGGGATTTCCAAAGCTCCACGGAGCAAGCATCAAGTCTGGGTGCCCAGTCACCTCTGAGACCACAAATTTTAAAAGCTAAAGTACTGACTATAGCATACATTGCATTTGCATTTAAAAGTAATTGTTGCCCACAAGCCTAACTCAAGTAGCATGTAGGTTGAAATACATAATAAGAAAGTGTGGGGGAAATTACATATTGTGGGTAAGACTTGAATCTCCTGGGATGTCATTCAGGAAGTTTGCTTCTTAAGCACTACACGCGCTTTAAAAGTATTGAACTAACAGAAATTATGCCATTTTAGTGATTTTTTCTGAGAAGTGATTATATATGTGGCACCCAGCATAATATGCAAAGAAAAACTTTGACTAAATGCACAAAGTCATTGAGCCAAAAAATGAGACACTAAGGGGAAATAAAGAAAAAAAAGAAATTAAAAGAAACTTTCAGAATCTGTGAGGTTGGTTATGCAAATTATTCTAAAATCTTTTTGCTGATTCCGGATCTCTGAATGCTTCAAAAGCATGAGGAAATTCAGGTGGGCAAAACCCTCCTTCTCTGCAAAGAAGGGTAGAGTTGTGAGAAAGTGCTCATATCTACTAATTTGCAAAGTCTCCCTTTGAGGTTCCCAATGTGCCAATTCAGAATCAGTGAACATTTTTGTATTTTTCTTTTTTGCCAATTTCACTGCAGAAATATGGCAAAACAGATTTCAACATTTCTGACTTAGAGTCTGCTACCTTAAGATGTCCTAAACCATACCTTCTTTTTTGTAAAGCTGAATAAAGTAGTAAAAACACAGCAGCTGCAAAGACCGAAGTAATTATACGCAAATCAAAAAAAACCCCAAAACACTATGATGATTGGGAGGCTCCCTTTTGTAAGGCATTTTTCTTCTATCTAACTCTTTTAATTCTTCTATCCTACTTATAATTGCCTTTTTCCCCCTTTTGAAAACAACCTACAAGTAGTAGCCAAACACTCTAAACAATTGTATGGTAATGAGCTAGTTTTTGCACACATAATAGACTGAATGCTCCAAGATGACAGATCTCAGTTTCTAAGCTCCAGGACGTAAGAAAAATTTTTGTAATTTCTGGAAAATAAAATTTCATAATACAGTGTACCTAGAATAATATCTTACTTATAGAATATAAAAGCTTGGAAAGTTCACAGAGGTGCTCTGCTTTTTTAACTATGAAATTTAAATACCTTGATTGCTCGGATGAATCGTGCTTGCAGGCGTCTTCCCAAAAACAGCAGGTTGTCTATAGCTGAAGGAAGAAATTTCTTGTAAAATTCCTCAGGATCTTCTTTCACCTCTAGTCCCACACAACAATGACTGAAATGAAAAAAAAAACAACAAACCACACACACAAACCAACCTGAATAGTCCAGGGCCTCCTGTTTGAACAGCTTTGAATGAATGTCATGTCACCAGAGAAGAAATGCTTGACTGGAATGGGACAATTCAACACTGAACAACAGTTAACTGCTGTGACTAGCTCCAAGGTAGCTGCCTCACAAGGAAGAGGAATCACTGTGAGGCTGGAGACTCCAAGCATATTACTACTTATTACAAAGTAATACTTACTAAGCATGTCTCAGTTTAAAAGATAGCCAAGTCACCTTCCCCTTTAGCTCCACAGGACCTGTTCAGGTCTGTTCCATATGCTAGTTAAAGGCTCTGATGGTCACCAGGAAAAAAAGCAAAATAGAAAGGTAGACATAAACCTGATAAAGTGGATGCAGAGCAGGCAATGAAAGTATGTATAAAAAATGTTCAGTGATTCCATCTGTAACTTTCCTCTACTTGAGGAATACATGCGGGCTAGAAATCAGTTCCTCAGATCTGAGTTTTGTTATTTTACCTACTACAAACATGTTGGTCATTTCTGGAAGACCGTTCACAAGAAACTGCTCTGCAAGTTTCACAACTGGTAGCTTTTTCACTCTGTACTCTGCACTGACACTAGTGCAACAAAAGAGTTTTCGTAACTTTTTATGAATTTTGTTTTCTGACATATTATCTGAGCTTTCTTAGCTTGTTGTGAATGTGTACATGCAAAGCTTTGCTTACCGAAGCCCTTGGAAGCAAATTCTAGGCATGAAGCTGTGATTCGTGTAGTTGCAAAAGGACATTTTTACAACTAAAATAAATTCCATTTTTCTCTGAAAATTGAAATAGCTTATAAGAGATGATTTAAGCGTCATACAGCTCTGGCGATAAATCTTGTATCTGTTAGTGAAATTCCTAGCATTACAAATTCATCTTGTAGATACGGTATAAATAAAACATGGCTAATTTTGTCATGTCTTAGAATGTTGCTCCCTAGTTAACTCAAAATCAAGTACAACCTGGGGAAAACGTAAAAGTTAATTCTTTCTCCTGACATTGAAAACTGAGATTGGATCATGGGATTTAAGTTTACAGTTGCCTTATTTGCTAGCTATGAATTCAACTAAATTATGATCTTCTTATTAAACCACTACATCAAGCTATCTGGTCTGTATTAATTGTATCCTCTATTATGTTTAAAATTTAAATAGATATATTCACTCAAGCCAAGCTGTGAATTAATCAGGCTGAAGATTTTTGCAAATGAATTTTAAATAACCAATTTTTTAAATAACTGCCATTCAAAATTAGTAATTACTCAGCAGAAATTGTGACATAGATAAGCACTGTTTACAAAAAAAGGTAAACCCAACACACAAACTGTTCCCACCAGTTTGCCCAGCTCAGTGAAACAGAATTCAAATGAATTAAACAGGACCAATTAGGCTATGCCTGACCCCTCTGCTCTTGACTGCTCCCTGCACTTTAACCCTGGCCTTTCCTGAACAACAAGCCTTGCTCTGGATGGGAGCCAATGCATTATAGCTTGAAAAGAAAAAGAGCAAGATGAAAGCCCAGAAGAAAACAAGAAGAAAACTTCTGAGCAATTTTTCTTACCTTAGTATCTCTGCTAGCTGGGCAGCAGTAGCCCAGCCTCCACGCAGTCGAGAGTAGTCTTGTCTAAGGATGAGCATGCAGTACTGAGTAAGATCATAATAGTATATTTCTTGCTTAATTTTTTTTGATTCTTTACGTCCCAAGGAAGCACTATTTAAAATTTCTGTGGGAAGAAAGCAGAAAATAGGCTAGGAGGATCATATGATTCTGATGCAAAAGAATAATTTTTTTTTTTTTTCAAAACATAACATAATACGTGTACGCACACTAGGATCAATGTAGTTCTAAAAGTGGTAACATAAAACAACTTATCGGCATTTTTCACTCCTACAGCTACAATGTACTTGTTAGATTATATCACCATTAGGAAGGACAACTGAGCTTAGATTTCCAGTTTTTTCATCATATATTCAAGTAGTAAAACATACATTATCTGGGATGTATCCCATTTGTATGAATTTCCTAGGCCAAATAAAACCATAATGAAAAGCCACTGTGAAATGTATAACCTCCTTATAATTACATCCCAATTTAGAACAGGACCTAACTTGTTTCCACTGTTTCTATGGGCAGTGGATATGAGGCCAAGGGGAGGATATGGGGACTCATACAAGCTTGTGATTGTGTTTCTGCATTAAGGCTTAAAAATTGCTTACTAACAATCACTCTCAGCCCCTCTGGCTCTCTACCCAAAAGTGCTGGGAGAAGTTATTTGACCAAGCATGAGATCCCTGCCCATAACAGCACAGGTCTTACAAAAATGGTAACAGTGGAGAGGGATAAAAGAGCTCCCCTCCATTCCCTCCCCTCTCATCCTCCCTTGTGTTCCCAAGCCAAATGCCACCCATGTACAACTGTCAGGAAAAGCTGTATGATCAAACTTATGGAGTTTCCAGCCCTGCTAGAAATATGGAAAAAGAAAAATCTTCTGAATTTAAGGAGGCAGAATGAAAAAAGCCTGTCCATACTTCGCTATCTCATCCTTTTATTTTAGGAAAGGTATTAATTACCCTTTAACTTCAGAAGCAACACCGGGACGTCCTCATCTTTGCTCTCCGAGACCTGAGCAGCCAAGGCCAGCACCCTGGGGTCCACGGCTGCCGGCCTCGCGCCGGGCGTGTTGGCCATAGGAGGCCGAGAGGGGCCCACAACGAGCGAACAACAAGTCCCTCTCACTTTTTAATTGTTCCGCGTAGGTGTGGGGTCCTTATGCGACTACTTCCATCAAACCACCAGCTGCTGCACCACCAGCTTGGAGCTCAGGCCCTCGGCCTCGGGCTGCGAGCCTGCCCCTGAGGAAAGGGGCACAGGTGGTGGTGGGGGGCACATCCAGGCTGCTCTGCCGGCCTCTGAGGGGGAGCCCTGCCCGCCCCCTACCCGCCAGAAAACCCCCGCGAGGCCCGGACGCCACGAACGGGGCCGGAGCCGCGGAAGGCCCCGGCTCGCCCTCCCCTGCAGGCCCGGCGGGGCCCCGCCGCGGCCGCCCCTCGCCCCGGCCGGCAGAGGCGCCTCAGAGCCGCTTTCCCCCCCCTCCCCCCCGCGCGCGAGGCTCGGAGCACTGCCACGGCCGCTCTAACGGCCGCGCGGGGCCGCCCCCACTTCGGCCGCGCGAAGGGGGGGAGGGGGAAAGCGGAGGAATGGGACCGCCGGTTCTAACGAGGGGGCGCCGCTTCCAACCCCCCCCCATCCCCTCCCCGCTGGTGGTCGCGGCCGCTCTCCACCAACCAGAGCGCACGCCTGAGAGAGGAGGGTAATATTTGCATATCCGCGTGCGGGCTCGCGACTCCAACCGCCCCACTCGTGGACCTCTACAGAGGGCCGCCTCGAGGGCACACCCCGCGGCCCAATCCGAGCCCGCGCCGCCGGTGACGCACGCCTTGAAGGGGAGGGGCTCCGCCAGCGCCAGCCTGTGAGGGCCATGGTGGGCGTGGCCTTCCCCGAGCGGCCGCCACGCCCCTTGCCCGGCGGGGGCGGGGGCAGGGAGCGAGCGTCCAGCCGGTGGGCGTGGTCGGGCGGCGCTGCGGCCCCGCCCCCGCGGCGCCGAGGGATGTTCCGTGGCGGCGGCGGCGGCGCCCGGGCTCGCCATGGTCTGAGGCGTGCGGGGCGCCGCGATGAACGGGGCGGCCCCGCCGCTCTTCGACCCCAAGGAGCGGGTGCTGAAGCTGGGCGAGAGCTTCGAGAAGCAGCCGCGCTGCGCCTTCCACACCGTCCGCTGTGAGAGGGGGGGTGTCGGGGTGGGCCGGGGCGGCCCCTCCCCCCTCGCCTCAGGGGGACCGTTGGTCCCGGGGCGGCGGGGGGGGGGAGGGGGGAGACGGGGCCCGGCCGTGTCGGTGCTCGTGCGTCTCCCGTCCGGCCCCCTCGGTTGGGGGGCCCCGGCGTCGCGGGGGCGGCGGGCCGGGAGCGGAGGGCTGGGGGGTCGCCGCGGCTCGGCGGAGGGGTTGGGGCGGCCCCGGGGAGCCCGCGCCGGGGCCGGGGGGCGGCATTGGGCGCGGGCTGCGGGCGGCCGCCGGCGGGGCCAGGTGCGGTGAAGCTGCGGCGTCTGTGGGGCCCGCTGAGGTAGGCGCTGTGCGGCCGAGCAGGAAGAAACGCTTTCCCTTGAGGAGCTTATCTTTTTGGCAGATGGTTTGTACCGGGAGCGGGGCAGAAGTGGGCAGCTGAAATACAGGAGAGCTGCGGCCAAGGCCCAGGAAGCTGAAGTGACCTGCCCGAGCGCCTCCACGGGCCCTGCGGCGCACCTGGGAGCCGAGTCCCCACCGCTTGGGTCTTAGTCCAGGGTCCTGAGCAGCACCGTGCAGATCAGGTTTCGGTTGCCCCTGAGGGCCCTGGAGCTAGACCAACGAGCAAGCGTGTTGCTGGCGAGCTGTGCTGCCGTTGTGTCCAAATACTGTTCCTCGTTTCTTTCAGGGCACTAATTTGCTACGCTTCTTTTTTTGCATCCGCAATGGTGTCTCAGTGCAGTTCTGTTGAAAACTGAATGGGGTTGAAGCTCTAGCTTTGTCCTCTTTCCTTGTGCTTAGTTTTTAGAAGCTAAGTAGAAATCCAGCAATCAAAGGTTAAAGGCAGCATTAATCGCAAAGCTAGAATACCCTCCCTGAGTACATAATTACTATCTAGGGAGGTGTGTGCTCAAAGATTCTGAGGGTAGCTAGGAAACAAATGCTCTTAGGATTATAGTTCTGGTAATTTAGAACTGCCGCTTCTGTTTTTGATGTCTCGTTATTTATAGACTGATCCCCAAGGTTCAGTGTCGTGTATGTTCTCTAGAGAATGTGCTGTATGCTTTCATATGGTGCAGTGAGATGGGTAATGTGCAAACAGAATGGCACTTGGTGGGATTGTTTGCAACTTTGGGAGGGGAGGGGGCAAAAGCTATAAGTGGATTTAAACAAATGTGGTAACTTGAAATTTACCCTATTTTAAAGAGGACTAAAAATCTCTTTGGATACTTCTTACCCTTAAGATTTCTTGCTGACTCTTGTAATTTGATTTATTCTGAAACCTATTTTGAAATCTCTCTTTCAAGCCAACAAATGAGACATAGAAACCATCACATTTGTCAGTGCTGTCAAAGGCACATGCAAAATTATCTTTCTTTGACACCTGAGTTTTTGTTACAGATGAGTGAAGAGGCAGACATCTGCTGGTTAAAAATTAAGATTTGAAGACCAAATATGGACACTGAAATCAGTATCTCAGTTTTCTAAAGTTTTAACCACCTGGTGGCTATATTTAAAGGCAAAGATCTTCTCTAGTTCCCTATGAGAAACTCTGGAACTATTTTATGCTTAACCCTGTAAGACACTGTTTGGGGTTTTGCCTTCAACACTAGGTTAGTGGGGGCTGTTACCAGTGTCCTAAGCTCAAACTGTTCTGCTGTGTGCCTATTCCTGCCCACCGGCTCTTGAAGATTGTTTTTTTTGACCAGCTCATGTATAAGTTGGAGCCGTGCTTCCTAAGCTGTGGTCTGTGCCAACTGGCCAGTGGGTTATAAGCAGTATTGTTTAACTGGGAAGCTCCCCAGTTGTAACAGAGGGCTGCAGGCTGTGACCAGCAGGGCATGGCGTGACAGGTTGTGTGGCGGAGAGCGTGCTGTGCTGTGGCTGGGGACAGCGCCGCCTAATGGGTCCCCTTTACATGCCTAGTCCCTCTGTGTCTCTCCAGCTGTAACATGGTGCCTCTGTCCAGTACGTGAATCAAGGTACTCCTCGTCATCCCCTGGTGTGTGACTGGCCCTGTGCCAGCGTTTGCAGGAACCATGGTTCAAACATATTTTACAATGCTTGGCAGAGCCTCTTGATGCCATCTTACTCTTCCCTAGTTCTGTGCATGCTAGCCTTCTATAACTGAATTCTTCTGTGGTGGAACTAATACTTCAGAGGTAGCGATGTGTTACATAGTCCTGATGCCTGAATAGGTGTTCATTTTTAATGTCTCAGATTTTTGAAAAGAACCAGAAACTGATCTCTTTTGCTTAAAGCTTATTTTAAGGGATACTTTAGATGCTGAAAAAGATAAAAAGGAAAGAAATTACTTCCCAATTAAATATTCCACTTTTTGACCAAAATTAAAATATTGCAATAGAAGTATTGGTAGGCTTCTGATATGCCTATTATAGTAATCTGAAATGGATGCTGTAGTCAAATATTGGGGATCCATGTTGTCCTTTGCATTTTCAGTCACTTTTCTACACCTTCCATGTTTGGACTGAAATTATCAAGAATTGTTTCTTGTTTTTTTTCTGAAAACTAATTATGTGAGGGTTTTCTATCTTTATCCCTTAAGACCTAAAAGTGCTTTTTTTAATTTTTACCAAAAGATGTTAACACTTAGACTGAACATTGACTTTGAACTCTACTGACTTGTGGAATGATCTGATCTGGGGAATGGTAGATAGTACACTAGTAAAAAAAAAAAAAAAAAAAAAGGCAATAACTTAATAGCCTTCAACTTCACAGCTTTGTGATTATTATCCAAAATGTGCTAGTGTTTAAAAGATTCCTGAAAAGCCTGTAGATAATCCAGTTTCTTCTTTTTTTTAGATGACTTTAAGCCAGCATCTATTGATACATCCTGTGAAGGAGACCTTGAAGTTGGCAAAGGTGAACAGGTGACAATAACACTGCCAAATATTGAGGTGAGTTGGGTGGCTGAAGAGTAGCAGGCGTAAGGAAATGACTTATTTTGTTGTTATAAGTATATACTGAATACAGAAGGATATGAAGTTTCAGTGCTGTTTCAGAGCTGCCTGTGCAATTTTTAAAGTGTATAAAAACAATTGCTCTAAAAATGTAAAATTGCAAAGGGCCTAAACATTTAACAATTGTACTGTGACTTTAAGTGTATTCACTGTATTGGAAATATGCTGTAGGATGACCCTAAAGTGTTGTGTACATAGAAAAGCTCCATGTGGATGTTGGCAGTGCAAGTTTCCCCTTGGAGTTTACTGCTGTAGTGCAGTTCTAAAATGGGAAAGACTGGAAGGGGAAAATTTATTACCTGCCATCCTTCACTGCTCTGTTGATACTGTAACTGAAACCTCTTTTGGCAAAAGGAGTCTTGCAGTGAGCATGCCTCTCATTTGGAAATAAGCATTTAATCAGTTTTCAACTAAGGTAGGTGAAATCATGCCCCAGTTAGTCACCAGCTGCTTTTGGTCATGGCTAGCATGAATCTAATTTGAATTAACTGATGACAAATTTTTAAAGGCTAGAAACGATCAGTTGTAATGAACTTGTCATTACTGTGATGGATTGTGTTCTCTTTATAAGAAAAAGACTACTGCAGTAACACTGATTAGACTCTTCTGATTTAATAGGGCTCAACTCCACCAGTGACTGTTTTCAAGGGCTCAAAGAAGCCTTACCTAAAAGAATGTATCTTAATTATCAACCATGACACTGGAGAATGTCGCCTAGAGAAACTTAGTAGCAACATCACTGTGAAAAAAACAAGGTGGGTGATTTACAGGAGAAACAACTATCCTCTACTTACTGTGGAAATCATTTTATTACTGAGTCTAAATTGGGATACACTTCCACCCACTGTTATTTTTAGCAAAACATCATTTTTGGAAAGTCCCTAGCTTTGCTCAATAGAGTGAAAAGCCTGTTTTTTCAGCACATTGACTTCATAGCTTTTGAGTCTTGACTGGTAAAAGAAATAGGAATGGGTTTTTAAACTGAAAAATTGCATGTTGTTGAAGGAATTATTTTCTAATGCATTTTGAGGGGAAAAAAATTCTGTTTGTAAAGTAGCTTGCCTACTGTCTTATGACTTCTATATGAGAAAATAGAAAAAAAATTGTCACATTTCAGTAATATTAATGGCTTTTTTCCCCCTCATACTGAATTTGCGATGATTTTTTTTCTTGCTGCTGAGTTCACATAAGTCACTTCCAAAAGAATTATTAAGAAGTACTCCTTAGGTAGCCAGGTGTAATAACAAATCAGCTGACATAGGATTAAAAAGTTATTGGCACTGTATATTAAAAAAAATCAATTATTAATACATTTATATGTAATTATATGCCAGTATGATAATGTAACTAGAAATCTAGTGATGCAGTTTAGAAAAGCATGACAAATAATTTCATAACGTAAGATACTGTTTGCATCTTGTCTTCTGGAATCATTTAAAATCTCTTGCTTCTACACACAGAGCTGAAGGAAGCAGTAAGGTCCAGTCTCGTATTGAGCAGCAACAGCAGCAAATGCGAAATGCAGCTAAGATTCCAAACAATGTTAAAAATTCTCCACCAAAAGAAAAGATTTTTCCGTCTTCTCCTATGGATGATATTGAACGAGGTAAGCAAACTCTGTCATATAAGCCTGAAAAGTTTCAGGAACTTTGCTCTTGGTTGGAAATAGCTTGTAAGAGCCAAGTTTTTTTTTTTTTGGGGGGGGGGGGGGCGGCGGCGGTGTGTGTGTGTGTTTGTTTTTTAACTTTTTTCTTTCAGTTTGAGGTCCACACTGGAAGCTGAATATATGTATATGTATGCTTTACCCTTAGATTGAAATGACCACTCTGGCTCAAGTGGTAGTAAAATGAAACATTAAGAAGTTACAAAGATTTCCCCCCCCCCCCCCAACCTAAGCCTTATGAATGCCATGATTCACACTATCTTATTTCTCATCATTTCTGTCTTCTGCTGCTACTTTAATCAAGGATGTAGATCGGTTGTATTGTGGCACTGGAATTGACTCAGTCACCTCCCATTTTGACATTACTCCTCATTCTTTTTCTGCACTCAAACATATAGGTTACAGTGCTTTACAACTCAAAATACATTTTAAATTACTGGATGAGACTTATAAAAGGTGAGGTTCAAATGAAAGACAGCTAAAAGCCAGCATAAATCAACCCTTGAACAGTACCATATACTGCATTCTTGAAAGACTTTGATTTAGTGAAATTCTCATATTTCATTCAGTAGGAGCCTTATTTTCCTTTGGAGAACAAGAAAAATAGCAAGTGGTAATTACTTGCTGTATAAATGCTGACAGGTGGCAGTTTCATTGATTGGAATTGACATCTGCCTCCCAAGATGTTCTGAATTCCATTAAACGGATTTCAGATGTGTCATTATGAGGGTTTTTTCATTTTGGTCTTAAACTCTGACCAGAAATCTTTATACTACAAAACAATACTAGGATACCTCTAAAGTTGCAAAGACCAGAGTATCTGAGCGCATGAAATGAAAAGATGCTTTTTTTCTTGGTGGTCAGTGTGTGGGGTTTTTTTCCAGAACCTACTGCATGTCACCAAAGTGGCTGCCAACAAGTATCAAGTTCCTTTGTACTGCCAGTCTGGTTTTGACTACTATTAAAGAATGCAGAATAATTAAAAAACAGGGCTGGAAGGGACCTTTTAAGGTCATCTAGTCCATCCTTTTGTCCTAAAGTAGGATTTCTAACATGATGATTTAACCTGTCCTTAAAACCCTCCAGTGACAGATCCTGTGTTCTCCTTGGCAATCTATTCCAGAGCTTTGCTCTCTTTACAGTCAAGGATTTTGCTAATACCTAATCTGACATTAAGCCCACTATTATTTTTAAATTTATCATGCAAGTATAGAACAGGTTATTGTGCTTTTTAGCAGACCTTAATGTCCTCAAAGGCTGCTATATGTTTCCCATTCTCTGTATGCAATGGTGCCAGCTGGTTCAATATTTCCTTGGAAGTCAAGTCTTCTAGATCCCCAGTTCAATCTCATTCTCCTCTAGATAGACTCTGACTAGTCCAGAAACTTCCTGAAGTTCAGTGCCTAAAACCAGTTAGTGTTTCAGCTAAGGTTTTAGCGGTGCCAAGTAGAGCAAGAAGAGTGTCTTACAGGCTTTATTCATGTTTATATGCAAAGAATCACAGAATTGCAGAACAGCTGAGGTTGGCAGGCACCTCTGGAGACTGTCTAGTCCCAAGCAGGCTGCCCAGGACCATGTCCAGTCAGGTTTTGTATATCTCCAAGGATGGAGACTCCACAACCTCCCTAGGCAACCTATTCCAGTGTTTGACTACCCTAAAAGTGTGTGTGTGTGTGGGGGGGAACTTTCTTTTGTTCAGATGGAATTTCCTGTTTTTCAGTGTGTCCATTGCCTCTTCTCCTGTCACTAGGCACCACTGAGAAGAGTCTGACTTGGTTTTCTTTACACCCTTTTATCAGATACTTATAAATATTGATAAGATACCTCTTGAGTCTTTTCTCCTCCAAGGTAAATAATCCCGGTTCTCTCAGCCTCTCCCTATATGAAGGATGCTCCTGTCCCTTAATCATCTTTGTAGCCCTTCACTGGACTCACTCCAGTGTCATGTCTCGGTATAATGTTTGTCATTTCTCTAGCAGCAGATGATGTGGTAGAACCATGTTTAGTGATTCACTGTAACCCACGCACCCTCTTCAGAACTATTGCTTGCTAAATTCTTCATCACATGGTTGTGTAACTGATTATTCCTGCTTAAGTGACTGCGCTTAAGTTTCTACTACCCTGAACTTATTTCTTTCAATCTTTTTTTTTTTTCAAGATCACTTCTGTATATTCTAAATTTGTCTTCCAGTTATATCTACAACTCTTCCTTCCCTATTTGAGAATTTAAGTTCTCTTTAGCCTTTTTCTTTCAAAATTCTAGGTAGAGATCTTATTCCTTATGTTTTGGTATTAATTGTTAGCCACTTGCTTACAGTGTGGGCTTTTTGTTTGTTTTTTTTAATATGGTGAGAGCAGGAAGGAAGGGGAGTTAAGTGCATAGGACTTCAGTGGTGCCTGTCCATTAGCTTTCTGCCCCAGATGGATTGTAGGTCAGTCACTACTTTGGTCTTTGTTCTCCAGAAAGCCTAGAACTCTGAACTCTGGATAACTCAAGTTACTGTATAAAATTTCAATCTACCATGATTCAGTGCTCTGTTTCAGACTTCTTACTTCAGCAGCACCCCTGTACTTTTGCCCAATTATTATGTACCCTTTCTGCAAGACTAAACTCCCTCTATATGCTGGACTTCAGCAAGTATATATCACAAATGCATACTATGCAACACAATCTATACAGTTGTACCCTCTTAAATGTTATTTTAGTCAGGTGAGTTATTTCACCAAGAGTACAAGTTGTTTGAGTCATAGTTTGATGTGTTAACTTCCAGTATTTCTTGTCTACCTCTTGTTCTAGCTTTTTTTCCCAGACCTTTTTTCCCAGAGAACAAGGATTTGGTGAAATCCTCTGAGTTCTAAACTGCAGAGTTCCTTTGGGTCTTCTGTATGCTTAACTTGGTTTTGAGCAAAATGTCAGGCAGTCCAAACACATGTATTGATTGTAATGCTAAACTGCTAGGAAGCATTCTGGGTGCAGCTACTGACATCTTGTTACAGACTTATCTGTGTGTTTGTAACTGCAATTTTTATTTGGTGGAGGGCATCTTCAGGGATGCTAAAGAAAATACAGAAGACGTGCTAGTTGCAGAAGTTAAAGGCTGTGTGGGATGTACTACCTGTGGAGTGTGGGGTTAGCATTTGGGTTCACAGTCAACCTTGTTCTAATGATTGGCTTGAAAGGGAGAAACTGCTATTACTGTGGGAGCGGAAAACCACATTACGGGCTAGATGATCGCTTATACCCTTTTTTTTGTTCTTGTTTTTTTTCTGAGTTGCTACAATGCATAAATTCAAATATTCTCTGGCATGTACCTGACTTCTGTTAATTTCTTTTCTTTGTCCTTCTTATATTTCAACTATGTTGGATGTTAACTGAGAAACAAATCTCTTTTGCAGAGCTAAAAGCAGAAGCCAGCATCATGGACCAGTTGAGTAGCTCTGACAGTTCATCTGACTCTAAAAGTTCTTCATCCTCTTCATCCAGCAGTGAAAATAGTTCTAGTGATTCTGAAGATGAGGAGACAAAGTCCTCTCTTCCTATGTCAATGCCATATTTGCAGCCACAACCTACTGTATCTGCCATGCCACAACAGGCTGTCCCTGACAAAGATGCCAGTCATAACAGATCCCAGGAGAGCAGTGGTCATATGATGAATACACTACGTAAGTACAAAGGCTGTTCTTTTCTTAGTATACAATTCCAGACGTCGAGATTCTGAAAGGAAACCATATTGTTTTTAAGTATGTCTCTGTTATAATTAAAATTGTGGGAAGTGATGCTAGGGTTTGATTGTTCAGCAGAGGGCTGAATTAGACACTGGGATAAAAGTTTCTTGGCCCCCAGAGATATTAAATTAAAGCTGATTCAGTTGAAAACATTTCCTAAGCTCTTCTGGCTCTTTCCCAGTTATATACATTGGGACTGCAGAACAGTAATTTTGTATTGAAAAGATGTGAACTAACAGGGCACTCCCAAAACATATGCTTATAATTTCTTGGGTAGAACTATGGGAAAAATACTGTATTGGTAATACTCTGAATTACAGAAGAGACAGTATATTTTTAGCTGCTTCAGTTACTATTATTCATGGCATTGTTCCACTGGACAGCATGGCAAAATTCTCCTTTGCATGTAAAGGAAGGAGGCTATCTGCTTTAGGTGATACTATCTTATTTCACCCATTCAAACAACTGAAAAAGCAATTCAAAAAATTGCCGTGATCTTCTTCAAGAGGTGCTTACTGCACAGCCTGGAATTGAATGCTCAATGTAGTCCAAAAGGAAATGTTTGGACAGGGGGAAAAACAAACAAACAAAAAAACCCCCAAACAAACCAACAACTAGGTAGGGAATCGTTTAAGTTAGGTATCTAAATAGATATAGCAGAAATATTCAGATGGAGAAGCTGTGAGTATTCAGCTATGGTGACTCTTTGAAAATGATTGCCTCTTTAATTAGGTGCCTAGCTGCAGGCTCCCAGTTTGTGAAAAGATTCCCATAAGCCTGGTTTGCCAAGATCTTTAAGGTTTATCATTTATATGTAAACTGGTTATACTGAAATCTTAGACTCTGGCATGTCTACTTCATTACTTAATAGATAATGCAAACTTTTTTTTTAGTAGCTAGTATTTAAATACACAAACATCTGTGCCATTTATTTATGTATTGCATTAACAGAGATAAGATTAGACTGAAAAGTCCTGTGACTTCTTCATGTTAAAGTTCTAAATGCTGTTCTCATTTTACTGCCACTGTAGAGAACAATGTCTCCATGTTTATAATTTGCATAACTTTAGTGTGTCACTTACTTCAACCTTTATTCACAAATGGGATTTCCCATTCTGTGTGCTTTAAATAAGCATTCCGAAAATGAAATTAAGCTCTGTCCCCAGTGACGGAATCCCAGCTGGCAAAGTTTCCCCTGAGAAATACATGTACGAGTACAGGTGGCCCAGTCCATTAGTTCCAACAGTCATAGTGAGAAAAAATGCTGCTTAAAGCCTGACAACATTAAAACTAGAACAGGGGAAGTTGGTGACTTGATGGTGCTTGAGAACCATGTCGTCAGGTGGATCGTCTCTGCAGCATCGAGCCTCAGGCTTGAGTATCTGAGCTTGCCTAGATCTTTAGCTTAATCCTCTGTACTTGTGTTACGGTTATTGATCTGTTGACTGCTTAAAACATTGTCTCCAACTTCCAGTATTGGTAACACTTAAAATACACTTCAAGAAGGTAAAGATCAAAAAAAAAAAGAAGAAAAGTCATTTTCAAGGCAAATGTGTTTCTCTAGCTCCCTTGCTGAGAAAATCTGGCAGGAGAGGGGGAAAATAACAGGGAAACTGGAGAAACTAGATGGATAGCACATGGTTCTAGGTTGGATGGCAAGTGGTTTCTCACTCGGGGTCCTGTACAGGAATGTCTTTCATCTCAAATACTGTTTTACAAAAATAAAATACTGAAGCAACAAATGTCAGCACAAGCTGTTTGCTCGTCTAATCCCATTTTGAGCTTTGACTGCCTATGTGCCTGCCTGTAGAATCAGCGTCATAGTGGGTAATAGTGAAGCTTTTCTTTGGCTTGCTGTGTGCAGTCAGAAAGCTAGGTCGGAGCTAGGGAGCAGACTTTCATCTTGCATATGGAAATCATACACCTGAAATTTTGTGGAAAACAGCAGTGAGGCCTACCCTCAAAATACTACTACTTTTTTCTTCTTTTAACTTTCAGAAGTTAATTACGTAGGCTCATGACTTGCATCATGGTATAGTTTGCAAGTGCTGGCACTACTTAATCTGCTCTTAATATTTAATGATATGTTGCTTTCTGTTAATATTTTATTTAAATGAGAGTTGTATTAAATTTTTTTCCAAAGCAAAATCAGCATAAATTCACTATTCTGGGGTTGTCTTATGTACACAGCATTCAATACAACTTCTTCTCTTGATACTTGGTGCTGGTACAGCAGCAGTCATGAAATAATTTTTCACTGTGCTAGTTTGGCATTAGTGTGACAACTGAGATCTGTGAAACATGAATCACTTTTTTTTTTTTTTAATTTCCCTGGTCCCCAATAACTTACATGAATACAGTTAAATGTATTACAGTCACCAATTTAAAAGTTTAGGAAATGTTGTAATTTGCAGTGCAGTCTGTTTCACCATCTTGATATTGCTAATCAGCAGTTGGCACTGTAAAAATTGAATTGACTTTTTTTTTTTCAGTTTTATTGCTGGCTTGTAATTACAGTTGAGTCTACATGTTTCTTCAGAGCCCTACTTAAATGAACTCTACATTCTTGCACTAAACTCACCTGAAAACCACCAGTCTAGTCTGTGTTATTCTGCCCTTTTTCTGAAGGTGTATTTTAGGAGGTAGGGGATATAAAAATGGGCCCAACAGTTTTCCCTGAAAATGAATCCTAATACTTTATTTCTGATTCTGGAACTTGGAGTTCCTGTTTTTCCCATCTGTTGGTTTTCACAAGTGTTAGTGTCTTTGGCTGGTGTTAGAAGGTTTGTTTAATTTCTATGAAGTATGTTGAAGTAACTTTTGAGGACTGCAGAATCACTATTTGGAAGGTTATCTTTTTTGTTCTTCCTCCCAGTCCTCTCCTGATGCAAGTAGTTTATAAAGGGATTTTTTTTTTTTAAGAACTTACCATTGAAAGGAAAATATGAAAATGCTTGAGTCTAATTTCCTAATGCCATTCTCTGTCTTGAAATATTCTTTCTCAGGATACTGTGTTGCCCTGAATAATACTTGACAAATTATTTTTTTCTTTAAAAACTGCTTTTTAACTTCATATTAAAATAATATGGCTGTAAATGCTGTGTCTATATAGGATTGGAAAAAAATCAGACTATAGTAGCACTTTAAAGATTGCTGCAAACAGCCATCTTCACTGCTTGTATCTTACATAAACAGTGTTTTCTGCTTTGTTGCAGAGAATCATGTACCACTTTTTAAGCTTTACTGGTGACATACTGCAAAATGAAAGAAGGCTGAATGCAGCCATATTAAAGACTTCAGTGTTACTGGCAGAAAGTATCTGCTTGATAACAAAAGAGCCAATCTGAGTGTCATGTTGGCTTACCCTCTTGGGAGTTACTCTTACTCATCCGCAAAAGTGATCACTGAAGGGTGCTGCAACTGAGGAAAGAGCATGTGAAAATACTGTGACTAGTCAGTTTCTGTAATTTTTTGGCTGTTTAGACCATTTTTGCACAACCCTGAGTTTTGTTTTTTTTTTTTTTATGGTGGTTTGGCAAGGGAGGTGTGAATAAAAGCTTACTAGCTGGAACAAATTCTTTTGAAGTGAGTGGGAAGTTGCTAGATTTGATGAGAAGTCTTCATAGCATCCTGTTATATTTCTTGTTAGTTATCTGTCATCCTGGAAAGATTCCCTCCTTCCCACCTCCTGAGCTTATGGACATCTGTGAAAGCATAATGTAGGCTTTCTTCTGACTTCCCCATTTTGAAATATATATAGTCACCAAATTAAAGTGCCGTGTAAAATTTCTTTTGATGTTTTGTTTGTTCACTTGTTCCAAAACCTGTTTGAAATAGTAGGTCACTGATACATCTTTAAATGGTACATCAAAGAGCTGCTCTTGATTGAGACACTACTTTGTTTTCAAGCACAGCCCAGTAGTATTCACATGTACTTAAAAAGAACAACAACAAAACAAACAAACAAACAAAAACCCCTCTTGTTTTCTTACAGAACTGCATTCACCAGCAGTTTTCCCATTTAGGTAGTATGAAGATGTGGGTGACAAAGATAGGTGTTGCTTGTTGTGATCTGGTGGTATTAAATGAATGCATTGGTGTCCAATAAGCTGATGGCTTTCCTACAGGGAATGCTAAGATTTTAAAATTGCAGAAGTGTGATCTCCCTAAGGTTCTGTTGCTGAGGAGTTAGGTTCTATGCCTAGTCATTCACTTATGGCATGTTTTGATATTAGTTTTTGTAAGCCTTTAATTGGGAAAGGGGAAAATCTTGAAAGAATTTTCTTGATAAAGACTAATGATGATACTCTCTTTTTAGGAAATGACTTGCAGCTGAGTGAATCTGGAAGCGATAGTGATGACTGAACAAATTTTTGGCCTTAAATATATCACCTTTTTTGCTAAAGTTGTCTTAGCATCTGTTTTGCACTAAGATTAGATTACCAGAGACTGGAATGAATGTCCTCAGTTTTGATAATGAAGACATCTTAATTTTCTACTGACACATCACATCTATGATTCAGCAGCATTGATATCTTGTCAGTGCTTTGGTTATGTGTTTATCTTCCAAATTACTGTATTTACAGTAAAAATGTGTATGATCTGATTTTGATTATTTTTGCCTCAGCCACCTGTTGTACTTGAAACTGATTTGTAACAGCTAGTTACTTTATATAAATAGTTATGGAATGGAGAAATTTCTGATATTTATGGAGGCAAGTTTCCTTCCTATCATTTAAATATTGAATGCTGATCTTGCAACTCTTACTTGGAGGGGGTGAAAGGGAGAACAACTAAATGAAGTCGGCTGTGTCAGCTACACTTTTTGTTCAGTTCACAGTTCATATCTTTAAGGAAACTGCTGAATAATGTGGTCCACTAAGTGCAGTTACAGTTTACAATTGTTCAACACATTGCTGAATTCTTAATTTCATTGTATTATAGGACTTTATATTTCTGAGCCTCAAGATTCCTAAGGGAACCTGTCTATTTTCTGCCTTTTTATGCAACTTGAATGGCCTGGTCTTTTTACAACTTTTTTGTATCTAAATTTAGATAACTGCAGAGAGCAATGAATTTCCTTCATTTAATTCTGTAACAGAAATCAGAAAATTTCTTTGTAGGAGTATAAAAGTAATTTAATAAAGCAATATTTATAATTTTAATGAGGCTGATTCTGTTTTGACTGGTTAAGAATTTCGCTTTCTACTTATAAGTAGTCATGCCAGTGAACAAGACAGCTCATCCGAAAAAAAAAAAAAAAAAAAAGCAGTGAAGTGGCACCTAATACACATTCCTCACCCAGTCTGCAGGGCTTAGGTGTTTGTTGCTGTTACCTACATTGAGACAAGCACTAGCAAGAGCTTGCTGAATGATTACAGCAATGCTAGTGTACTACTGAGTTTTTTTAATAGATTATATCCCAATGTCATTGGTAAGCAATACTGCATTAGAGGAAAAAAAGGTGTTTGTCTAGTCTTATTTCTTCCTCATTTAAATTTATGTTTAAAGATCTGAAGAACCTCAGGTAAGAATCAAATTTTCATCCTGTAGTTTACTACTGAAGGGTTTTGTAACTAACAATAGCAAATGTCTGTGGGATGAATATTGATGAGAAATCTCTGTTCAGTCTTGCACAGAAGTCTCCTCTTTGCTAGACTGGTCATTGAATCACAGCTCCGTCTCTAAACTGAGGACTGAATTCTATATCTAAGCCTGAATGTCATGGTATGAAATGCACACTCAGTTAATGTATACAATAGATGGTACTAGACAAGCTTATTCTCTTAACTACTGGGAGTATCAGCCCACAGTTCCATCTAGATGGATTAAGAGGCCATAAATGGGGCTACCTCTTACAAAGAAACTTTTGTAGGTACCACAAGGCAAAAGGGAAATGTTGGAAATGCTGCTTTCTGATCCTTCCCACCTCAAACTCTGATTTGTTTCCCATACTAGGGCACTTGACCTTGGTCTACACCAGATAATAGTTTTATAGTCTTGCAGCTTCCTGAGGTTGGTATCTTAAGAAGCAAAACATTTTTTTTGAGGTTTACACTCTAATAAGTAAAAAGCTCAATTTAATGAGTGTGGATGAACTGGTCTTTGAGAAAGAAGGGCTGCTGAGCAGCCTAGAGAAAGGATGCTATGTAACAACCACTGTAAGATCCTTTTCCTCTGAAAAAGGTTCAAGATTGAAAGTGTATTGAGCTCTCTGATAGAGCATAACTCCTTTACGGGGTCAGGAAGGAGATGCAGTCAGAGCCCTGTGTGCTGCTTATTTTGTGCAGCTTTGAGGCTCCAGCTTGAGTTCTCCCCTCAGATAATAAGAGGGCTTATCCTACTTGGAAGGCTTTCACCGTCTTACCACCACAAGCTGACTTTTTAGGAACTGTGGCTTGGTAATAGCTTATTTCAGGAAATGCCATTTGAGGAATATTGTTGGTATTGGAACTCTGCTAGAGTGCACAGTTTTTGGCACCTGCTGCTAGTAAAGTCTGCTAGGGCAATGTGAAGAGCTGAGATGTTGTAGAAAATCTTAAGACAAAAAGAGAAGCCTGCGAACTAAATAAAAAAGGGGGACACAATATAGCAGTGGGCTGAAGTAAAATGCGTTCTTTTCTTCCTTTTCCTCTGCTCCCAACAACTTATGTCAAAGCCTTCCTTTAGACCCAAGCAAACTTTGCGAGAATCTTTGTGGGAGAGATTTGAATCTTGTTTGCCTATGAGTAAGAAGTGCCTACCTATCATTAGAAAGTACCCGAGAGAAAAAACTTGCCTTACTGCACCTTGGGACCCATCAGCCAAGGCCTTGTGCCTGAGTTGTTCTGTCAGTCAGTAGGTAGCTCCCTTCTTGGGTGTGCCAAAAGCAGCATCTCAGATGGGAGCAGATAGATAACATCATTTAGTGATGCTGCTGTTTTTTCTGAATAACACCGCATTCAGGGCCCATGGGAGTGAGCAGATATGTGGAAGACACTGACCAGACCAGGATGTAAGTCATGGAGTGTAGGTGTATATACCATGGACTATATGCACTCTTCCTTCAGTAACAAAACTAGCAAGTACACCCCACCAGTATCTGGTGTACATGTGCTAACGTATACAAATACTTAAATACAGCTCTGGGAGCAAAGTAAACTTCCAAGTTCTAGATTCTTGGGACTATAACTAACCACGTGCTATCGTTAGGGTTTGATCTTTGGGTTGAAAGCTTTCTAGGATGGGAAGAATCTCTGTTATGCTTTTGTGTAGCACATAGTACAAAGTGATCAGTGGCCACTCAGGCAGTACCCTGCACAAATAAGTATGTGACTTAGATGGATGTATTCTGTCAAATGCACAGTTGTGATAATTCAGGAAAGGCTCCCTTTAAATATCAAGGTATGATACGAACTCTGGAACAGAGTTTTTATAGAAATAAGGGTGTGGTGGGGAAATAACAGATCTTATTACAGGGTAAAGGAAAAGTGCTGCATGCTGATATAGCCCAAATGTATATGATCTGACTCCCCCTTCTCCATGTAAGTGTCATGAACACAGAAAGTAAGCTAAAGAGCTTGTTTGGATCTCTCATTCTACAGCAGGGATTGACTTGGATCTCATTTGAGACTTGCCTGGGGGTATTTGCTCCCCTATGGCTTGTTCCGTGCTCATTGTTGAGCTACTCGCATCTCCTACTGGAGTGCATTATCAAATGACAGAGGTGAGAAAGTCATTGTATGGAGATTTGGAAGCAGGATGAAGTGATGTATTTTATCAATAGAAAAAGCTATCAGGGGTTGTTTTTTTTTTGGTTTGAGAATTTTTTTTTTTCAGACCCTGATTTGGAAATTCCTTTCCTCTCCTTTAAAAATCAATTTTATTTCTGTCATGTCTGCTTAACTAGAAATGAGTAAAATCAATAACTGATACAGGTTCTTGTGACCACTGTAAACTCTGAATGCCTATTTCAGAATATTCTTCTCAAACATGTCTGGTTCTTTCTCCTGACTCTCATCTATTCTGTCTTTACACCCAGCAATATAAAGCATATGTGTGTGTATGTATCTTTAAGTGGTATGTACACTTGGAGAATAATGATCATATAAGTACAATTTTTATTCTGCCATTATAGTGAAGTCATAATGTATATGTTTTGGATTTGAGGAACATCTGCGTATCACATTGATTAAATCCAAAACACCTTCTGTGCCAAATGCAACTGAGAACTTCAAGTTTTTCAGTCTTATGACTACCGCAGTGCTGAGGACTCCTACAACAACAGCTCATCTGAGCCTTCTCTGTGCAGAACCTGATATGTGCAGAAATTTTCTAGTAACTACAACTTCAGGGTTGCAGTATTCAACCCTGGATAAGTCCTGAAATGGTGGTAACATGCTTGCCAATTGTAAATACCTTGCCTGATAGTTTCCAATTTTTGTATATAAATGTTGAATATCAAAAAGATTTCTGTCCTACTCTTGTTTTTCATGAACCCTACCTTGGGGCAGTTGGACAGGCTAAGGTGATCTCTTTAGGGCAGCCTTGGTACCACTGTATTCCATGACTCACACTGGCATTGCCATTTACTTGGGGTTTTAAGTCTACCTGTAATACACTTTTGAGATCCTTGCCCATAATGCTGTAACATGCCTTTTGGAAGTTCTAAATTATGAACATCAAACTTAAAATCAATTCCATGCATTTTTTTTAGCTGCTTGACAAGTGATAATCTTATTTCCTGCATAATCTCTGAAAATCATTTTGATATCTAGGTATGGGTTATTGAAAACAGCTGGTCCATCAAAATCATGATATCAACATCAGCTGGAACACAGCACATGGTAGAGTTTATTGTTAAGGCACTTAATATGATCAGCTTTATTGCATAAGCTTTTTTTTATTTTGAAGGGAGATGAGAGATAACAATTTTTCAGATTAAAGGACTTCAGTAAGTCACTTCTATGCTGACAGGCAGTGAATCATCTTGAGAACAGAGCAACAATACTTCTAAGAACTATTATTTGCTGGGTCTTTCTTGACTGATTACTGGGGAATCAAACATGAAGAGATTGCCTCAGATAATAGTTTGCTTGGTTGACAAAATTTTTTGGCCACAATCATTGTATCATTTCTGGCCAACATCACAGAATCACTGAGGTTGGAAGGGACCTCTGGAGATCATCTAGTCCAACCCCCCTGCTCAGGCAGGGTCACCTAGAGCATGTTGCCCAGGATTGAATCCAGGCGGGTTTTGAATATCTCCAGAGAAGGAGACTCCACAACCTCTCTGGGCAACCTGTTCCAGTGCTCTGTCACCCTCACAGTGAAAAAGTATTTCCTCATGTTCAGATGGAATTGTCTGTGTTTCAGTTTGTGCCCGTTGCCTCGTGTCCTGTCACTGGGCACCACTGAAAAGAGTCTGGTCCCATCCTCTCGACGCCCTCCCTTCAGATACTCGTACGCATTGATAAGATCTCCTCTCAGCCTTCTCTTCTCCAAGCTAAACAGGCCCAGCTCTCTCAGTCTTTCCGCATAAGAGAGATGCTCCAGTCCCCTAATCATCTTTGTAGCCCTTCGCTGGACTTGCTCCAGTAGCACCACATCCCTCTTGTACTGGGGAGCCCAGAACTGGATGCAGTACATTTTTGATTTTCTTTAGAATTTCTGCAGGAAGGTTTCTGAGAACAACCTAACAGACTGTCAAATGATTCTTAAACAGAAAAGGTAACGATACCTAGGCTGGACAGAGAGGAAGAGGCCCAGTGGCGGAAAGAGCAGATGCCTTGGCTCATGATGGTTCCTAAACTGCATGTTCACAGTACATGCAAGTTTCTTCTTTCATGCCACTTTTTGAGGTCATTCAGCTAACTGTGTCAGCAAGGTGCCAAGCGCAGTCTAAGAAGACATGCGGTTCAGACCAGCTTTTCGAAGAAGCTTAAGAATTAGGAAGAGAGAAGTCTTGAGTAAGGTTTTCTGTTCTGTTTTGTTTAAATATACATTTCTACTGTTTTCAGGGAGATAGGAGAAATGAGAAATCAAGGTGAGGAGGTACTGAAACCCAGGAGTGGGCTGAATTAGTGAAAAGTCCTAAAATAATCTGTTGTTGGGGCTTTTATTTCAGAGCTTGCAAACTCTGGTGTTGGAGGAAGACTCCTGAATAGCAGAGCTTAGAATCTGTGTCAGCAGGGGAGAACTATTCAGCTTCTAAACAGAGATACCAGCTTGATATGATACAGGGTTTTCATAAAAACTATGCTGCCTCTGCTGCAGTTAAAGAAAGCAGGGTCTGGCCTGCTGGGAACAGCGAGGGCTGGAGCTGTAGTTGTTTCTGTGGCTTTCCGAATCCACAGAAGAAATGAGTGTGTTCTCACATTTTCCTTCTCTGAAAAGCAACTCCCTCTGCTGTGGTGAGGAAGGAGTGGAGGTTAGAGGCAAAGATGAAGGAGCCTTTCATTCAACAGAGAGGGCTTTGTTGCTGTACAACACATACCTGGTGAGTTAGCAGCTGAGACCTCTCTCAACTCCCTTTAAACAGGGCCCTTGTTACAGAACCTGTTCTCCATCTCTCGTCTCCCCTATGTTGTCTTTCTATGCAGCTTGGGTTTGTCTCCTGAAAATTCATACCTGGCTTATTTTTCTAAGTGTGCCTACACACGATAGAAGGTTATTTGTTCCCTCTAGGAGATGAGGCCTTCTTCATGCTGTTACTTAAAGAAAAGTGGAGTGTCTTAGAAAGGTAATTAAAGAAGACCCAACAACAACCCAAACTGTTCTTTAATCTCTTCAGTTTCACTTCCACATGCTGTGTATCTTGTTCTACCAGTTTCAATGCCCTTGCAAAACAGTTGCACAACGACTTCCTCTTAGCAACCAGCAGAATTAAATTTGAGCTCTCCTAATTGGCTGTACCTTTTCTAAGATCCTCAATGTATTGAGTTTCCAGTAAACTCTGCAAACCCCCCCTTTTCCCACACCTTTTCATTACCACAACTTCTGGGATAAACGCTCATGTACTGCTCTCCTAGTGACATGGGAGCCCGTGGCAGCCTGAAATGCCAACCCATCTTTTAGCCAGTTTCCTTTTTATACCTGCTTTGCTGCATGTCAATAACTTAGAAAAGATCCAGACTTTTACCTGTGTTTTGATACAACTGTTTATGCTAGTGTTAAAAAATCCTCCACCTCCAAATGTTCCTAAAAGCTAAGGCATTTTTCAAGGCCAATATCCAGTTAAGATTCCCCCTTCAAATAAAAACATTTTTTTGTGCCAGTTTCTGATTCTGCTGGAATAAAGAGGGAGGAGAGACGCGTGACTCAACTCCTGGGACACAGACTGTAGCACAAGCAAAAACATATAACAGGCACAAATTTACTTCGCAGTAGCATCAACAGCTCTGCATACAGGTACACCTGCCCCCCATAGCAAAAAATTGTCTAGTTCAAACAGTCTGGCATTAGAACAACAGACGAACACAGCAAACAGACAGCACAAGGTAATAGGCCATTCAGAGCGTTAGGCCAGAAAAGCTATTTTGGGATTAGCAGTTCTTCAGCGACTGCTCTGGAAGGGGCTGTGTGCTTTAAGATCCTCTCCCGCCGTGATGTGGAGCAACCTCCAGTCCTGCACTGCACAATGACCCAGCTTTTTTTCCCTGTGTATGTTACCAGTAGTAATTAACTTTTCATAAATGCTTTTTATAAACACTGCTCATAAAAATGTTGGCCAAATATGACCTCAGTGTAAGTGGGGAAAACCCCACTCCGATCAGCAGCTACACTTGGATTGCTCCCTTATTTGAGCTGCTCTCCCTCTTACAAATACAGCCGGGCTTTCCCCTAACATCCTTCACCAGGATACAGTATTTGCCGAGGGTACTGCTCATCAGTGGCTGTGGCTGTGTTTAGCTGAGGACCTATGACTGTTAAGCTATTTTAAAAGTTCTCACCACAACGAGTGTATTCTAGAAAGTACCACCTGGAAGGAGTGTATCGAACTCAGTGGGGACTTTTTACCCCCATTAATTTGTAAAACAAAACGTCTGCTAAAAGCTTCGAACCCATCCCTGCTTTTGCACTTTCTGTTTGACTCCCTGCCGGTGATGAAACAACGGCTACTCACAGGCAAATAATTGAGAGCCCTGAGAGAAAAACTTGTTAAGTTTTTAATAACGTCTCGGCTCTGCTTATGACTCCGTGGAGAGCCTTGGAGCTGAACAAGCCAAAGAAGTTGCCGTGTTACACCAGAGCCTTTGATCCAAATGACCTCTGTTCTGAAAACTAGAAGTGCTTACGCTGCACAAATCTCTAAATCTAACAAAAATGCGTATGAGAGTGCCTGTGCCATATTGCAGAACGATCGCTCTCAGGCGGCCTCTGTTAAATGGGATCAGTTCTGTGACAGGAGGTGGGCAAATGACCAGCACCCATGTTGGTGGATTGAGCTGACGTTTCTCCAAGGCCTCCAGAACAACCCCTGGTCAGGCGCGTTGGTTATTGGAAACGCAGAGACTGCAAACCATTCCCTAGTGCTGCAGGAGCTTGTGAACCTCCCGGCTCTTATCAACAGCTCGCACCAGGCAGAGACCTCCTGCGGCGTATCGACGCTCGGCTGCCAGAGGCTGCCTGGCAGCTGTGTTTTCCTCACCTCGTATGGCTCTGACAAGGAGGAGGGGTTGTACAAGTAGTAAATTTGTTTTCCAAGCTTAATGAAAACCGTAATTTCAAGCTTGCTCACACCTCTCAGGGCTTTTCAGCTCCCAGGTATAGTGGCAGGGTGCAAGGTCAGGAGGGAAATATCACGGTCACCCCACAACAAGGTGAGGTGGCTGTTCGAGGTTGCACAGTGGCTCAGCGGCAGGGCTCCTCACTGCCAGACTCTGCTGAGGTGACAAAACCACGCACCCAGCCAGTTTGCTGGGCTACAACAGCCCTCCCAGACAGGGATACAACATGGTGAAACCAGGCTGCCTGGTCTCACTGGCTGCTTTTCCCCAAACTCCTTAGGGAGGTGAATGCTCCACAAATCATTGACATTACCCATAGTTTCTTCCAGCACCGTTAGCTCTGTACTCCCGCTCCCAGCCTCATGTTGCAACTGGGCTTCTCTACACACACAGTTTCTGAACTCAGCCAGGCTGGGGAATCCCAAACCATTCCTGCCATGAGACACCAACCACCTAATGGGGCGGCTGCCTCAGGTCAAGCGAGGAGATGCCCTGAAGGAATCAGAAGGTCCTTGCTAGGAAGAGCAAAAGAGCACAGGCTCCCTCCCTTCATCCCACAAGAGAGGGTATTTAGGATTGTTAACTGCATCTGCATGGCGAAGGGACCACATGCCTCTACTCCTTGGCTTTGCTGAGGCCTCCTTAGCTTGGTCTCATGGGGCAGGACACTGAAGTTCCTTCCTCCTACTGAACGAGGAGAGGAAATTAAAACCTCTTTTGCAGTGCATACAGTGGCTGCCCACTCCCCTCCTCTGAGTGCAGGAGGTAGGGATACCTCTTCTGTTCCCCAGCCTCAGTGGAGAAGATCACACAGCACCTTCCTCAAAGGCTTAAACATGATTAGGCTGCAGTCAAGGCAGGGACACAGAGGAACATCTGAGTTCCTTTCCATGGTGTTGTGTGGTTGGGCTGGCAAATAGAGCAAAGAGAAAAGTGGGTCTCCATGTGCCCACTCCTGGTCTCCCTTATCTCTTTAACTTGGCCTGGGGCAGCTCAGTAGCAGCCCTGCATTGCTTCCCTGCAGACATGCAGCTGTGACAGGTGGCAGATCCTGTGTCTATAACCAGTGGGCATGACTCTCTCTCACCCTACTCTTTAGGTAGGTGTTTTATATGGGTCCAGTTAATGCAATAGTATTTTATGTCATTGCTGTGCCCCTTCTGACAAGAGGGGATTAGGCCCAGTCTTTCTAAAGGTGCCACTTGCAAAGCCTGAAGAGCGAGCAGATCAGAAGGGAGCCAAACCATGGGAACTGCCTATGGTAGTCCTTTTCTCCCTGGGACTGCATTAGTCACGCATCCAAGCTCACAGTCCTGTCAGGACATAACCCACCCAGCTGCATGGTCTCCCAACCTCTGGTGCTACCTGTTCACAAGGGAAGAAAAAGGATAAAATGCAAATGTTTGAGTCACAAATGAAGGGTGGGTGAGCAGGATTAGGCGAGGCTCTGCTGACTAACCCACCCCAGGAACAGACAGGTATTGCTCCCATTTTGTACTGAAGGAAATGAGTCTTTTAAGAGGCTGTGCTGAAGCCCAAGGCTGTGTTGGAAGGGGCTGCCAGTGCGGAGAACGTCCAAATTCTGATCCTAGGCCGTCCCATCTACATGATGTCCTGGGCCAGGGTCTGGCTGGGTTCACATGGAGCCGTCACAAAATCAGGATAAATAGCAAACCTGGGATATGTCTTTGCCACTGTTGTATCTGATACACATGAGCTGAATCCCTTGAGGCAGAAACAATTTATCTGTGGCCCAAAATGACTCATTAGGAGCTGTTTCAAAACAATCAGTATTTTTCTATGGAAAAGGCATGTCCTGATGAATTTGGCAAATGTACAGTTTCAGATTATTTTATAGTCTGATTTGTAAAGTTGTATGCAGGGTTAATGACAGTTTAATATTGGGTATTTCTGGAGACTTACAGAAAGACATTTTTCTGGTTAGAACTTGGTCTTGCTTTTAAAATTTCCAGTTCTTAAACAAAAAAATAACTGGAAATTAGAGCACGGTTTTCTCAGATGGCTTCATCTGAGGCTTTCAGGGTATGATACAATTAAGCATTGAATTATGAGGCCTTGTATAGATTGCATAAGATTTATTCATCTCCAGCCATAATTCAGCCTCCTCCAGACTAGAGTGGGATGGCTGTTTGTTAGTGAGCAGTAGTGCCAAAATACCTCTTTAGAGAGGCAAGCTAAAAGCTAGCTAACACCGGGTTGGGAAGAAACTAGAGGGTCAGAATGTATTTAGCAATAAAATAACTTACCTGTTCAGTCACACTGACAAGCAGATACATAAATACAGAAAAGAAGCGTGGCTTCTTATCACAAACAACATGTGTGAATGGGGTCCAAGACCTGGCTGCTTTGAATTTCCAGGAATTAGCTGACAATGTATTAGCTGTGCTAAGATAAAACCATGTGTTTGCAAGGCCTGCTGTTAACTCTCTTTTGTGTGTGAGCTAAGATATAGACAGCTCTGAAGAAAGAGCATTTGGTGCAGTAGATTCTGGTCTTGACTTGAAGATGAAGACAACTGTTAAACAGCAATTGTTCAGCAAAGGGAATTGTTCAATGCGAGGGAGGAATGGTCAATAAATTTCATTTTTCATTTACAATGGCTTTGAATGCCATTGTAAATGGATGGATTAGTTAATAAAATGGATTTGAGGTTCTAACAACCATTTAAATTAATTGCAGCATTCTCACAACTTTAATGGAACCAAAATGACAACTTGAATTTACAAATACCCAAGTGGCAATCTTCAGGACACCAAAAAGCTGTCATCTCCCTTCCACTTGAATTAGATACAGGCACAATTGCATCTGCAGTCCTCATTCTCTGCTTATTTCTAATGATTGGTGTGGTTGGGTTGGTCTTTCAGCACTTCACTCCTTTGATGACTGCCAGCAGGACAGCTCATCCCCACACACTAGCACAGCAGGGCTGCCAAAGGGGGGAGTGTAAAGGCCCTGAGAGCATCCCACCTCCTGGAGATCTGGCTGCCTGGGCTCAGGGCCAGCTCGGAGCGGGTGCAGCTGAGGGCGGCCCCATTCTTTGGTAACCTTGGAGAAAGGCCCCCAGACAGTGCTCTGGGGAGGCCACAGCCAGGGCTGATCCCCTGCCCACGGGAGCTGCTTTTGAGCTGAGCCTCTAACGTTTGGCTCCCACCTGAGCAAGACGAGTTTCAGTCTTTTCCAAAGGAGTTGCATTCAAATGCTGGTGAAGCACATACAGGACCTTCCTGGATGCTGAAAACTGGTGTTCCAGTGTGTGGCACTGGGGGATTCAAGTGTGCGACAGAACATGGTGCTGTATTCAGAAATGTTTTGATTCCATAGACTCTTGCTTTGCAAGGAAATCTGAAGCAATTTGGTTTGGGGCCTCTTCCCACAATGTTCTAGTCTTAAATCTGTTATTTTAGCATGCTGCATACTTCTTCTTCTTGTGCAACCGCAGTTTGATAATTACGGAGGAAGGCAGACTGTTTATCCAAGACCCCGGATTGAAAGCAATGAGTTTCTCTGAAGCTTGGAGCAGAAAGCTGGCCCCATGAGAGCCGATTTCTGTATCCATCAGGACTCACAGAGCTCAGACGGTATCCCAAGGTTATTCCATGGGGCAGTCCAGAGCATGACCTTTTACTAATATATTTCTTAACATTTGCCTGGGAAAGAAGGTGCTGTTAGATCCTCTAACCAGAATGTTGGGAATTAGGCATCTGGCTGTTGAAGTCTATTATTAGCAGGGATAAAAAAAGAAGAAGAAAAAAAACTAGAGTGGGGCTTTTTGAAACTTCTCCCATAGGAGGTGTTCTCCTGAGGGAGCTTTGGCAGTAGTTGTACAAACAGCCAAAATCCAGCTGTGTGTGTGCCATATTCAGCGGGCTGATTTCCCGTCAGATCCCACACCGCCATGCCTGTGGGCTCTGCTAGGCATCTTCTCCCTGTTGAAGGAAAGTCCCATGTTTTGTTCCTCCAGCCGGGAAAGTGTCTTGGTGCTTAGGCAAAGCGCCAGACAGAGCAGCTGCCCAGAGTTTTGCTGTCTTTGAGGGAAAGCTGATGTTCGACACCTCTGATCTTTTTCTGATTCCTGTTTTAGAAATGCTCTCAGTATTTCAGTTTGTCTTGCGATGTCGCTTGCTATTGTCGAAAAATTGCTCTGCTGTTGATTTATGTGTATACATCCACGTCTGAGCGAGAGATGCGAATTGCTCGTGAAGGGAACGATTTCCCTCCCTCAGCTCCGTGGGAGATGGCTCTGACTCCCAAGGACTCGCTTCCCAAGAGCAGCTATTATGGATAAGCACAAAAACATTTCCAAAGAACCAGTTGTGCGGAAAAAACCTTTATGCTGCATTTCTGTTGTCTGTAAGTGGATATTTTCTCCCGCGTTTCCTGATGTCTGTCGCAAGCGTCTAATTCTGGCTGTCATGTCAAACTTCCCTTGACAGAACTCTTGTCGCAGCCCCAAAACACCTGGAAACCCAAATCCGCGCTGCTGCTGTTCGGCGACTGTTCAGCAGTGCTTTGAAGAGCCATCCGTCACCTGTCAGCAGCGACGCCTGAGAGCGGGGCCACCAAGAGCACGTTGGTCCTCGGCAGCTCGATCCAAAGCGAGCGGAAACACCCTTCGGGTCTCAGAGCCAGGCCTGGACGTTCACAGGCCGTTCTGCTCGCTGGTTCCCCAAACTGCTCCGTCCGGTGCCAGAAAACTTGTTCTGTAACTGGGAAGCATCCCGATCCCTTCCGGTCACGGCTTAACCCTGCCAGCCGAAGCTCCCGCTTCACCTAATCCCGCTATACCTAATCCCGCTTCACCTAATCCCACGTTTCGTGCAGGGTGAAAGTTTCCCTGGCGGATCACTGAGAGCCAGGGACGTGCTCCTGGGGCAAGGCCTGGCTGCGGCCAACAGCCGGGGGACACCAGCGGAGGGGACACCCGTGAGGGGCCACCCGTGGGGGGCCACCCTGGTCGCCATGCAGTGCCCGGCCGAGGGGCATCTCTCCCCGGGGCGGGTGTCGGTGCACGGAGCCCCTCCGGGACCCCCAAGGGCGCCCAAGCGTCTTCCGTGCTGAGGAGGCCACAGCAGGGCCACGAGTTTCAAACAAGCAGGTTTTTATTAAAAAAAGAAGAAAAAAGAAGGCGGGGGGTCGCCCCTGCCCCCCGGGGTTTACTCCTCCCGGAGGCCGGCAGCAGCCGCGCCGCTCGCCCGCCGCCTCCCGCGCTCCCCGGCCGCTCGGCTGAGGGGCCGGCGCCATCTTCTGGGCCGGGCGGGCGGCGGCGGGGGCAGCGCGGCGGCGGGGGCGCAGGGGCCGCGGGGGGAGGCTGGCGGAGGGAGCTGCTGGGGCTGCGCGGCCGCGAAGGGTTTTCCATCGTCTTCCTCTCCCTTAGGCAGCTCCCCGCGGGGCTGTGGAGGCCGAGAGGGAAGGGCGGCGCGCGGCGGGCGGCACGGGTAGAGCCTGCCTGAAACTGGGCGCAACCCGCCCGCCATCCCTGCGGCCCAGCGCGCCCCGGGGCCCCTCCTCGTTCCCGGCGGCTGCTGCCGCAAGAGCGAGGCGGGCGGCCAAAAAAGCGCCGAGTAGGTTTTCTCCTGTTCCCCCCACCACACAACTCGGGCTTTATTCTTTCTAGGTTTGTGTTTCTCAGACGTGGCAGTTCAGGGGCAGAGAAACGGGTGTGATGCCCGGTGCTTGCCAGCTCCTGGGAAACGCGCTGCCGGCACTCGCCCGGCGCTCGCGGGACGCGGTCGCACGTTGCAGTTAGGCCGCGACGTGAGCCCTGCGTCCCTGCACTTGTATTCCTGTCTGTCCGGCAGAATCCTTGTTATAAGAAAGCGGGAGAGAAAATGGGCAAATCTTACCTGTGTTTCTAGTTGGGAGGTTGGAGAAATGCCGATGGCAGTTTCTATGCACTAGTCTAAGGAGAGGTGGAAGGGGAGGGGGGAAAAACTGTAGTTTGTCCTTGTTCATCAGACCAGTGAAATCCAAAGAGTGAACAAGCTAAGGGAGCATCACAGGGCTCAATTTAACACTGCTGCCAAACGCCAGCAGCGTGATACAGCACAGAAGGTCTGTAAATTATACATCGGTGCAGCGTAGAGCGGCAAAAAGCCACCGGAAAGGCACTTGGGTTGTGTGGGGGTGGTGGGACGTGTGCTCTGCTCATGTATTCTTGTACCGCTTCTGTCCGAGACAGGTTCTGGAGGCCGAGTTGCCGCCTCGGCACAGCTCTGAGCGAGGACAGAGAGACAGCGCTGTGCTACCTTTGCCTCTGCTTTTCAGGTGGGCATTGGCTTGCGCCTGCCAGTTTGGACTTTGGCGCTGGTGGACCTGGACGTGTCTATGTGGGCATGCCCACAGAGTCTGTGGTGAGATGTTTAATGCAGGTCTTCCTGTTTGCCCTAAAGAGCCTCCTGAATTTGGTGCCCCCTGAGGAAAAGGGTGTAAAATTCAATAGTTGATACTGACTGACTGACTGAATTTGGCCTTCTGGAGAACAGGATTTAAGAGTAATGTTGAGATTTCCCAGACCTGCCAGAGTTAGCAATAGGAAAGATGTACTGCATTACTGTTTCCCCAGTTCATGTAGGATCAACCTCTCTAGAGCCTTCTGTGGTTTTTATCTGATGGATCAAAAAGGAATCTCATCCCCACACCCTTTGCCCTGATCACTGCTGGATCTTCATGGAAGGAGGTAGTTTGCACTCAGTGATGTAAGGAAGAAAGTCTCAGTAGTAACTATTGAGAAATGGGAGTTCTGCACACATCAGTTGTGGTTTCCTGGCTAATATATTTTAGGAGAGAAAGGCTGGTCTAGATAAGCTGCTGGTCTGATACTGTGGAAATGTGTAATGAATTTTCTTCCGTGAACTCTCCAAGCAACTTTGGAGTCACTTACTGCCTCTCTCTGCATTCAAAAGGGGCTAATGCTCCCCATCTCATCCTTCCTCTGTTTTTGCAGACTGTCACCCCTCCACTTTAAGGCTTGTCTCTCACCAGGTGAGGATATGACATTTAGCACAGTGTAACTAACGTAGCTGGTGCTTTTAGGCACTGCTCTGATACTTCTGCTAATGATTATTCCTTGCATTAACCCCTGTGGTGGCACTTCTGTTGTGAATCAGGAAACTGTAGAAATAAATCTCTTCCTCTCAAGGGTGTCTTGTGGTGCAAGCAGAGAGTTGCAACACAAGAGATCTTCCTGGCCTTGCCACTCACTCAGTGTGACTATAGGCAAGTCATTTGCTCTCTTTGGAGAAACTTCATGTCTTTGAAAGCCAGAGGAGCATGTATCTGACATGAAAAAGTGGTTGGCAGTGAAATTACTTGTGTAGTGGTAAAGTGAAGGAGTGTTTTGTTCTCACTTAGTCTTCTTTTATTACTTACTACATCAAAGAAGAAAATGGCAGCTCATCAGCAGAGGGGGAATGCTTTTTGAGGAATACTTAATTCACTTGAAAAATACAGTTTTGTGGAATGAAATTGTTTGTGAGCCTGGGCTAAGTTCAGTGAATTGTTTGGACCAAAAAGTGTAGAGAGGGAACTTATTCAGGGAACATTTCATTCTGACAGCCTCAGAATGAAATGTGACACATTTTGTAGAAAATGTTTTTTGTTTTTTTTAATTTAAATCACTACAATTTCTGGGAGACGAGTGGTGCAAATGAGATGTTTAATGTGACCTGGACAAGGGGAAGGGGGCTGGGAGCTGACTGAAAACGCTGAGAGAAGCTTCAAACTGTTTTGTTTGGGGGTCAGCCTGTTTTATGGGTTGTGATCGTTTTTGGCTCAGCCACCATCTCAAAATCCTAGAGTCCTCAGTGTGATAAACCTGAGCTGATGACAGGACTCCCTTACACTTCCCTTATCTCAGAGTTACAGTTTGCTGCTGCTCTCACTAACAGGGAAGAATTTGGCATGCACCTTGGAGTGAGGAACGCAGAGGAGTAGTAGCAAGTTTCAGCCAAAGAACTGCTTAAAACTGGTGTCTGTTTTCCTACAGCTCCCCAGCTGGAAGGGCTCTGTCTTGTATGATACCAAGTGACCCTCCGGAGGGCTGCATGCCTTGCTCTCCCACTCGAGTAGAAAGTGCTTAGCATCTCACACCGTGCACCACGAGTGGCTCAGAGCTTTGCATAACTCTAATAACCCTGGGAGGGAGACCCACTTTCTAAGACAAACAGTGCCAGATTGGAGCTGTTTTCAATTAAGATAAATTGTGTTGCATTCATGCTGTGTTCTAAACTGTTTGAATTGCAGATAAATTCTCCTATGAAAAAGCTCCTAACAGGAAAACCCTGTCTATCTGTCATTTTGGTAATGAGCCCTAAAGGCCTGGAGGAGGAGGGAGAAAGTGCTGCAGCTCTTTCCCAAGATCCGGTGGTGACTGTGAGGTCTTGATGTCAGGAAATGGAAAGGGTTTTTTTTTGTAACTGAGGGAGAGTGCTTGGTGACTACAGTCACTTGCGTTCGAGTGTGCTGAGGGGGAAACTGAGGTATCTTCCTGTAAGGACTTGCTTATTTAGGGCCAAGAGTGACAAAATGTCTTTTTAGCTGGAAAACATGAATAACATCAGCTTCAGTGCCTGGCTCATCCATCGAATTGGGAATGTCCCTGATGAAGGAATCTTTCCTGCTGGCTGGGTTGAGTTTCTGTACGTCCCTGACGCAGCAGGCAGCAATGATTCATGATGAGCAGTGTCACTTCTGTAATGGGCTGATGCTGGCTGTGTGTCCTTGGACTGTGCATCTGTAACACCGCTCTTGCAATGGGCAGATGGAAGGTTAGTGGAGCAAATGCCAGTCCCCTGGCTGGCCAGGCAGTGGCACTGAAAGCAAAGTTAAATCCAAGCGTGAGCTCCGTCAAGGTGTTCTCTAGCTACAAGGGAGGTGCTGGACAGGCTCTTCTGCCTGTGCTGGAAGGAGGAAAGTGATCTGGAAAATGGAGCTGTGGGAGGCTGCATCAGGTGCAATTTGCAGAGCGCAGGGAGACATGCTCAGCCCTGCACCATGTGGGAGTGCACTCTGTTAACCCGATTGCTCACAATGTGTTTCCTGCGCTCACAGCTGGCTCTGCTGGGCTGGATTTCACAGTGGCTGTTACTAAATGAAAGTTAGTGCCTTTGTTGCTTGCTCGGTTTGCCCTGCCAAATGACTGAGACTTCAGCTTTCTGTTCTGCAAGAGAGGTGTATTTTCAGCCCTCTTTTTGTTCTCCCTTGCCTGTCCCATGAATGAGACGCTGACTTTGCTCATGAGTCTAAGTGGAGCTGCAAAGTGCAGGGAAGCAAAGAGAATCTAGAGGCAGAAACGTTGTTAAAAGCACACAGGAAGAAGGGAGTCAGTCTGCAGCAGAAAAGGTTCTCTTACTGCAGCTAGCGATAAAGGCAAAGATTGCCTATTGATCTTCTAAATTGCAGAGTATGCACAATGCAAGGAATGGGTCTGAGCTGTTGTACTTGAAGTGGCTGAAAACATTTTGATAAAATAGTTTTGCTCAGAAAATACTTCTCAAAAGGAGAGGTAGTTTTGATTAAACTCTGCTTGGATCAAGGACATACAGAGAGACAATTGCATGCTCCATTACAGTGGATAGCGTGGGGGTTACAGCACCTGTCTGGGAGGCAAGAGATGTGAGAAACTGCTGAACATAGGCTTGGATCAGTGTATCCCTACTTCATGAACCAGGTTTGGGGGTATTTTGGGGTAGGTTTTGCTCAACGTGTCTTACTGGAGCTGTTCCACTTTGTAGAAAAGAAATATTTGCTGAGCCTGAGAAAACTGCGTGCAAGTCACTGGTTGAAGCTGTGATATTTACAGAGCATGGAGCAGCTCCAGCAGCAGAGATAGTGATTAACATGGCATGCTTAATAGCCTGCTTGCCCCGTGAGAATGACAGAGACCCTCAACCTGGACTTGAAGAGTCTTGCCCTGTCCAAGTTAATAGCCCCTAGTCGCTGGAGTACACATGCATTTCTTTCCAAAAAGGTTTGAGAGGCTTTGATTTTATTCTGAAGAGGCATTTTTCAAAGTTGCAGAAATCCCTGTGGGTTGGGATCCCATTTCCTGTCCAGCGCTTGTTTTAGTAGATCAGCCACAAGAGTGAAATGCAGGACTTACTGCACAGTGTGTTCACATCCATGCAATAGTTAATGGAATAGGACAATTAAACTCCCAGATCAATAGGTTTCTCTAGTTTCCAGATAAGTTCTAAATTGGGTTCATTGCCCGGAAGATTTGCTGAAAATCTTTGAAAATACATAAGCATAAGTTTCCTTTCAGGCTGTATTAGGTATTATCTGTTAAATAACTAGACAAGCACAGAGCAAGCTAAACCCCTGACCTGCTCAAATTAAACAATGCTGTCTGGGTGAATTAAAATAATCCTTCTGGATGGGAAGACTTCCTTTCTGCTTTGGCTTTGGAGATCAAGCACTATGAATACAAACAGTCTCTCCAAACTTGTGACCCTTTTCAGTGCATCTTCTGCCTTGTTTTCCTTGGACAGTATCTCCTGCACTGCTATTACAGCTATTCCCCGCCTGTATGTAGGGATAGAAACGGTGGTAGACCAGCGCAGATGTGCTGTGGATTGCCAGTTGGAGCTACCTATTGTCAGATATCCGGGTGCCCCAGGACTACCTGAGTTCATATGCGATGTTGTACAGGGTGTGCTTACTGCAACATGGGATTATCATCTGGTTGCATACCTTTGATTGCCTCAAAGCTCTTTCCTCATGGTGTCTTTAAAAAATGCAGGTATTGCAACTAGGCCCCCTCTGTTTTTTCCACTTCTGAACAAGAAAACAAATGGGCTTTGGCCAGTGTGTTTGGCCTTTAAATTGGTAGAGGAAATGTAGGGCTTTCAGCCAGCAGTGATCTGCCATACCGATGTGGGTCCTGTGGCATGTAGAGTGCTCTGCATCTACCACCTCTGCAGAACAGATGGGCTGTGGGATGCCTGGAAGAAGCCACTTCTTTGGACTGTGAGATCCTACAGAGGAATTGGCCTGTGAGGTCCTTTAGTTTTACAGAAGCAGCAGACAGAGAGTCCCTAAGACAGGAAGGGATGGAATCAACGTGGCTTAGTCTGTCCTAAAATACAAGCCAAACATTCTTGGAATGTGGAATACAATTTTTCTTTCATATTTATTGCTAGCTACCACCCCTCTTGCCAGGCTGGAAGATACAAACATCGGCTCCTGCCAGTCACAGCCCCTGCTGCCTGTGCCTTTACATCAGCATTCCCCTCACCTAGCAGGTATATTGCTTTCCTCCTCTGCTGTCTGGCTCAGATTGATGCTGTCATTTGTGTATTGAGACAACCACTGCCTATAAATCCTTCCAAATGCCCTATTATTAAAAAGGGATCTCACCTTCAACTTTGGGGTGGGGAGAAGGACTCATTATGTTTCTGTTTGTTAGCTGTGCTCATGCAGGCAGAGTCTCTCGGGGCTGGAGACAACGCTCCGATGTGTGGTGTAATAACGGTCAGTGACTAGGTTGCACGCGTCAAAAAGTATCTCGAGGGCAGGCAGGGCTTTCAAAGGCAACAGCTTGCAGAAGCTGAGATTTTTACAGCTGCACTGTGAGGGCTGGCGACGTGGGAACAGATATTTGTGACTTCCAGGGGATGGCTCTCTCCAGGGCTTGTTCAGAGCAGCGGGAAGCAGCTCAAGGATCCCTTGTCGTTTCGTTACCCATCACTGAGGGTGAAGAGAGAGGGGTGTAAAATCAGAGGTCCCGCTTAGCCTGACTGGCAAAGCCCACTACAGTGCCATTTTGGGGGGACAGGAACAGCCAGTTCCTGAGCATGGCGGGCTCTGTCTTCAGCTGATCAGAGACTTTTCAGCCTGTTCCCTCCTGCCTCCCGGGGGCCCTGCTTCTATAGGGAAGGGGAGGTATGGACCAGCCATGCACTGAGCTTAACCTGCAGGCCAGGCTAAAGAGACATCTCCGAGGAGAGACATCTCTGTACAGATTTGGCACTATTGAATGTCCACTCCACTTCACCTCTGAACTTAAAAATACAATGCTGAGATAAATGTATATCTCTACCCAAATGGATCGAGTTTCTGTGGGTTCTGGAGATTTCTTCCCCATTTTTTATTATTTCACCTCAGGCTGAAGGGTCTGTTTTAGGACCAATGTAATAACTGTCATAAGTTTGCCAGGCTGACAAATCTGTATGGTGCCAATCACAGTTATAGAGACCCTGGGACCACTTCATCACAGCAGCTTCACTCCAAGGCTCCTTTTAATCTTTCCTAATAAAATTTAAATGACAGTAGCTGTTCCAGTCATGAACCAAGAAAAGCCTCTCATATTATTTCCTCCCCCTTTTTTTTTTCAGTGTTAGGTTCTCCATTTTGTAGTGAGTAATTTATAAATGAGAACTGACATCTTCCAGAGCCTGCTATGTGTGTCTGAAACAAGTGGCACTTCTGTTTAGTGACTGACTTCTCTCAGCAGATGGGGTGTTTCCAGGGCAATGTGGAAAATTGCATAGTTGGGCCATTGCCACCCCTGTCAGAATTCAGGCTGAATTTTCTGAAGCTTATGGGTGGTTTTGACTAGGAGTTGTTACTGAACTTGGATATGAATTTGAAGCAGCCTCGTCTAACCAGCCATTAGAGATCTAGCCCATCCATGGTACCGAAGTGCCAGTCTACGTTTTAGTCCCATGTGAAATGAGGAGACCCACATCTCTCTCACATGCTTCCATTTTTCTCCTTTCCCCAGAGGAAGATAGTGGAAGAAGAACCTTAAAAACACCCACAATCTTTCACTTTAAGCATGAGTGGTGTTAAATGACCTGCCTTGCTGGGAAGTGGGCCTTGCACTTGGAAGGGAAGGTAGGGTGGTTTGTAGTGGCTTTTAGATCCTGCAGGCTGCACAGTTCACAGACTTGGACTAGCCCCTGAGAGAAACCTCTTTGGCAGCAAGAGTCAAGCCACAAAGCCTCTTTCAGTCTTCCTAAAGTGTGAAGGGTCAGGGAGCTGTTTGGAAATCCTGTGGCTTGAACCCCAATCTGAGCTATTTCTAGCACTGAGCACACTGGGACTGGAGCAATAATCTGGATCACCCCCATGTCTTTTTTTATTTTTCATTAACCTACTGATGGCTGCTCTCTTGTAGTGCTTTTCAGATCTACCGAAAACAACTGACCATGACTGCATTAGTGGGAATGGATGCTTATGGCTGGTCTCCTGGTGGCAGCAAAACCCACTGTGCCCCATCAAAACATCACACTCATCTTGGTGCAAATATACTTTCCTTCTGGGCTGTTCCTCAACCTGCCGCTATCAGAAACCTGGGGAGTGACCAGAATCACTGAGGTTGTCAGAATCATAGTGCTAGTTAGTGTTTGGGCATAGTGAAAGTGATTTCTGTAGACCTGTGAAGAAGTAGATTGTCCGAAGTGGGGACTGACGGAGCCTCCATGGTATTCCTGAAAACCTAGGAGAAGTCATGGGCTGTTAAGAGTCTCACCTGTTATCCAGTACTAGAGGATCTCCGTTTGGGGCTCCCTAGAAGGGAAAGAGGAAGAATGCTGGAGTGGGAAGGGTGTCAGTCTGGTGGGGTGGATTCTGTTCCAGTCTGGACACCCTGCCTGGGATAAGGTCAGGTGTTGGGGTTGTGTGCTGTGAGCAGGCGAGTGCAGGATTGCTGACCCAGACCCCAGGCATTGCTGGGCTCCCTTTATGTCATACATGGGGTCACGGAGCTGGAGGGAAGGCACGAAACCATGCTGGTAACATCTGAAATCCAAGCGCCGTGGCAAGGAGGTGGGAGATTGGGACTGATGCATGTTCCCCCTCTGTTAACCTCTTCCCTATGAGTCTGTACTGGTCTGGAACTGGGAAGGCCTCCTGCAGGTCCTGCACCACCACAGACCCCCCCTGTGACCACAGGGCTTTTTCTTCCTTTCTTTTAGCAATTAGCCAATTCACATACATAAGGGCATGGGCAATAAATTGTAATCAAGGCATCTTCCATCTCCTTTCAGAGTGCATGACAGAGAAGGCGATATCTGGGGCCTTATTAATACTGCAGTGGTGAAAAGTCACCATCTCTGTGGCAGAGATGGGCCTTGATTTACACGTGTATAACTGAGATCAGATTGAGGCCTTTGGACTTTAGTGTCGAGGGCCTGCAGGGATGTATTACCTTTTCTTCGCTGCTGATGAAAATGAAGTTCTGGGGAAAATGAGTAGTGTGGTCTCATCTGAATTCTTTCTGGACTAGTGTTGCCTTCAGAAACTCTAACTGGCAGTCAGCGCCTCTCTTCTTGGCAGTCTCAGCTGGAAGGACAAGGAATGAATGGGCTGGGAACAACATTTTTTGGCATCTCTCAGCCATCCATATTATCTCATTTAGCTACAAGAGAGCTTGTTACCAAGAACATCTGTTTGTCGTGTCTAGGTGGAGAATGAGATGACATTTAGAAGACATGGTATACATCCAAATCTCTGTCACTTTCGAGGGCCAATCCCAAGCAGAACATCTTTGAAGGAGCTGACATCTTTGGTGACATTTCCTGTCATTATTCAATATTCAGTGTCCCTCCATCAGCTGTACATCTTCCTACATGACTGTTTGGCCTGTATCCACCACCATCTTTGCCCTCTTATGAGAGTACTTTTCCCAGTGTGCCTTGTTGGAGATCTGGCCCTTTAGCAAGGTTGCATGTTCCTGGGAGACTTGGCCTTAGGAAATTCTGGCCAAAATCTACTGCCCTGAAGGGTTTGGGTGGTTCAGAGCATCATCAGCTCTTTCTGTCCCAGGTTACTTGCAGGTTGGTTCATTCAGAAAAGGCTGCCTATAATGATATTTGCTGTGCTGACTGTTTTCAGCACTTTAAAGATTTAGAAGGTGTGGGAGAGAGTAAACTAAGCTTAGATCTGTAAGGTGCCCTAACATAAAGCAATCTCTTTCCTGTGAAGTTGTTCTGTGACACACTGCTGCTGCTTAGCTGGGGTTCCTGAGCAGGGAAGAAATTTGGTAGTAAAATGACACTTCTGGAAGTCCTGGCTGCTGCTGCCAGGAGACAACTGGGAAGGCCTTATACATGGGTGCACTCTGAAGTTGTGGCCTGCCAGGGTAGACATGGGCCTGGTGGCTGGACAGGCCTGGGCTGCCTGTTTCTCTGCCCAGTTACCTCAAATACTATCTTTCATGCAATGGTTCTCACCTAATTCTTGTTATAGTGATCTTGGGTCCTGTTTATCTCCACTTCCCTTCAATAGGGCTTTGCTATAAGCTATAGCAGGAAATAAGAGGTTATGGGAAAGTTGGGCTGTTTATATATTTCCTCTTTCCTTCTCCCCCGTGGGGTGCGTGGCAATCCACACTGCACTCTGCTTTCAGTCCTTCAAAGACCTTTTGCTACGGCAGCCAGCACAGTGACCAAGAGGTTTCCTTTGGGGTCATGCATGTCACTTGAGAACTTCTCTATGTGTTCGTCTTCCCCAGGGTATGTGTCCTACCTCCCACCAGCAAAGCTATGGATAATGTGGGACAGGTTATTGTCTCCTCCTTAAAACACAAGTCTGAGCTTTGTCCCTAAATATTGTAGGACTCTGGACAAACCTCTTTCCTTCCCTGTGCGTCTGGCTCTCCTTTGAGATAAAATATGCTTAAAAACACACCCCAAGGGAGCTTTGCAGCCTGCTTTATTAATAATTGGGAAATACGTTGTCATCTGAAAAGAGATTGCTTCTGAGAGGCAAAAGTTTCCCTGAGAGCTGCTTCTCTCAGCCTCTAAGTGTTCTTGCCCCATTCTAAATTGCAAATCCTCCCTGCCACCTCTCTCCCCAAGGACAAGCTTGTTACCACCGAGGGGGGGACAAAGCAATGCATGTGCTACTGATTTCTGGCAGTAGAGAGGCTGAGTAGTTCAGGGGCTGCTTTCAGCATGGGTGAGGACCTTACTTCTCAATTTCAAGGGATCGCATCCTTTTTGGCTGGATCTAACCCATCTAAAGATTTTACAAGATGTGTGGAGCTTGCCACAGACTAATGGCATTCAAGGATACTGTCTCTGGTCTATTGCTTTCTGGTGAGTCACCGCAGAACCTCATAAATCATCAGTTTTGAAGCTTCACAGACCCTGTGGGGATAACCGAGGCCCAGAGGGTTATAATAACTCCAGTGACATCCTTTTAAACCTCTTTCTCTTCTCTTACTGCATTTTAAACCCCATGCCCCGCTGCCTGTCATTTTTTAGCATATGCCAATTGGTCACAGCTTCTAGCAGAGAGCACCCAAAGTTCTGTTTATGGGGGCCTGCAGTATGAATTATTACCTGCAAAGCTTGCAGTCAAGTTGTGGGTTATAGTACTAATTAAGGCAAATGTCATAGCAAGAGCACGCTGACGTTGTTAGAATTAATGGCCCAGAGCATTACTACTTAACGCACTTTCTGAAGTTAATGGAATTGTATTAATTGGGATCTTGGAGGGACTGAGGGACACAGAGAGTACATCACTCCTGAGCAGCACCTCTGTTATTACATTAAGGCTAGAACAGCATCCAACTTCCTTCTGCCCTCTGTGCCCCTCTTGCACAGCCATTTCGCAAATGGATAGCTCTGAAGAGGCTTGAGGGAAGGTTGTTTGGACCTAGGTTAAAAGGTGAAAAAGTCCATTCCAGCTGTGGTTGCAGAGGATCACCCTTCCTCCAGAAACCCGTGCTAGTAACTGCCAAACTGCCTCTGGCACAGTCCTGAAGGGATAAGGAGGTGGGTTGAAAAATACTGTGTGCCCTTTTCCCAGGGTCTGATTCTGCAAAATTCACCTCCCCTGGAGCTTGCTGCAGTGAGCATAACCCAGGATTTCTTTGGAGAGCACAAGAAAAAAGTGAAGTGTCTGTTAGAGACTGAGTCCTTTTGGGTATTTACCAGTTGTAGCACCCGTGAGATCGGTGCAGTGCACAGTCAGATCTAATGCCAGGTGCTTCTATAGAAAATTTTAGTTTTGATGTAGTGAGAAGCAACTCATGGAGGGCATCTGCTTTCTTTGAAAACTGCCTCCCTCAAAGCTGACGTTTTGCAATGGAAAAACCCGAACTCAAAACTTTTAATACAATGCTCTGTGCAGTTCAGTCAAAAAAAAAGAAAAAGTTTTCTACTGAGGATTTTGTTTCCAAACCAGAATGTTCTTATTTCCATCCAAATTTTCCACATGGGGGAAATAGTTTCTAAGCAGCTCTCATACAAAGTAATTAACCATAGAAGGGGAGTAGATGATTTCAGAAGAATAGGAGCACACACTATCTCTAGATAATGATATTAAATCCATTGTGCATTGGGAATGAAGGTTATTATGACACTGTAAAGTGGCTGTACCATTTTATCTCTGTCCAGTTCCAGATTTAAAAAATACTTAACTGTGATAAAGCATTTTTTCTCTAATAAGAAGAGTTTAACTATCAATTGTACTTCACAACATTACTGGGATGTAGGTTCATGATTACCATTGACTACATTTACAGACTTTCACATTATCTCCTGGGTTAGCATGGGGGAAATGTTAATATTTGCAGAAAATAATGATGATTCGATGTCAACTTAATCTCCCACTATGTGGAATTTGAAACAACAGCATTGTTGAGCAGGTGCTGCCCATGTGGGAAGTTCCCCATCAGGTCCGTGCTGGCCTCATTCCCCTCTTGGACACTTTGAGGGCCTGGCTGCTGTATCCAGAGCCCATCATGTACAGAGCCGCTCAGTCGGACCGGGGCTGGAGCGCATGAGCACCAGCCTTAGCCCAAGTTCTGCTACAGATTTACTGCATGACCTTGGACATGTCTCTCAGCCTTTGTGTTGTGCCTGCTGCGCAGCCACCTGTAAGCTGCAAGGGACAGGTGGTGTTTGCCAATAGAAAATTCCTATGTTCAGAGGAATTTCTCTTGGGACTTGCTACCCTGACCTTAGCCCGCAGAGCTGCTTTGTTCCTAAGCAAGCATGAAGCGCTCCTCGCTGTTTAAATCTAGCTCGGTTCTGTTTGAATTGAAAGATTCCTCTTTTCCTAAGCAGAGTGTGTTGTAAAACAATCAGTGACATTTGTTAAATGGAGAACACATAGGGCAAGGACTCCATCAGCTCCGAGGAGACAGTGAGTAATGGTCTCTTAATGTCTGAGAGCTTTAAAGCTACTATAATATTCTTCAAAGTCAAGATAGCGTGGTGGGGCTCCACGCTGCTATCCCGTGTTCAGGTGCAGGTCATTGCTGAGCATGTCGCCAGCCACCATACTTCAGCAGTAGCTGTGAGCAGGGGAAGGAATTAGTTGCTGTGCAACATGCATCAGTGAAGAGACAGATTTATTATTTACTTGTGAGCGTTCCTGTAGCACTCATCGCTCAGCTGGTTACCCGCGCCTTCGCAACGCTGCTTTGCACTTCTAACTGTGCCTGCTCTGCCCTCTTCCTGACACAAATCAATATGCTAAGCCTCAGCACATTTGGGAAGGTAAAAGAGACACAGCCTTAACTGCAAAAGAGGGAACTGGAGGGAAACATTTGTCTGTAATCAAATGGCAACCTGTGGGAGAGCTGAGTGCGGATCTCCACATTTTGGATCCCTCAGACTTGCGTGCTGGCAGTCTCTGCCCTAGGGCTTACTTTTAGGCCTTGGGCAAGGTCCTCTCTTACTGAGGACCATCTGTATGGAGGGCTCAGAAGAAAAGTCAGGGCAGTGACTACATTCCTAGTCCTGTGCTGGGTTTGGTTTAAACCGAGTGTCTCTCCCTTCATGTGCAGAGCTGTTGAGCTGAGGAGTGCAACTGAGCAGAGGAGGCTGTCCAGCACGCACGCAGGACCTGTGAGGGCTCAGTGCTGGCCAGCATTGCTGTTCCTACCACGCACAGCACAGGGCTGGGCTGATTGACCTAGTTTGTCACTGATACATGAAGATGCATATTACACTATTTGAAAGTTGGCTGAGTAACAACTATGTGGTAATGAACTGCATTTTTAGCTTCAGACTCTCTGGGATAGACCGATGGGAGCAGAATGATGATTTATATCTTCAAACCTGTTATTTACAAGCAGTCATGTTCCTCATCTCTCTGTAGACAAATTGAAAGAGTAGTAAATTTGCTATATATAATCCCTTGAGCTAATGCTTATGGGAGATGTAATTTAAAACATTCATTTGTCCTGGAGAATTGAGCCTGAACAGCATTACCGTGCGAATAGGTACAAAAGCTGAAAATAGGTGGACACACTCCATACAGTCCCTACTGTAAAGAATTCACTGTCCACATAGACACAAGAGAAGAAGCAGGAGGGAAATTAGGTCTCCTGAGTGGCAAGCAGGTACCCTGCCTGTTAGTTCACCTAACTGATCACTGCCACTAGTGACTAGTTGAGGACTAATTAAGGATTAACTGTGGGTCAGGGGAAGTGAACCAGCTACCAAATGGGCACGACAGCATTGGGCACTTATTCCCTTACTGATCACATAGACCTGAAAGTGCACCCCCAGCTTTTAGTAAGCACAGGACTACTAACATTTTAGAATTGATCTGGAATACAACTCTGCCTTGTTTCTAAGGGAAAAAAAAATCTTGTGTATGTATATGTGGGAATACAGCCATAATGTGAATAAAGCTCATGTAAGGTACAAAGTGTGGGGGAGATCAGGCCTTAGAGTATTTGCACTTCTTCCTTTCTGGACATTTTTATGAGGGCAGTGTTGTTCAACAGGATTCACCCCCATGCAGAAGAACTTGTAAGAGCATGGACTAGTGAGGGACTGTTCTTTTCCTTTGCAAATAGTCCGATGTTTTAATATCAGCATCATTCCACAGTGCCTGTGGCTTACCACCCAGAAACCTGAGTTTAAGGAAGAGGTGAAATACAGCTATTTTCTGTACTGTGTCTGGTTTCCCTGCAAATCTGCTTTCAGTGTGGAAAATGGATTTTTAAGGGCTAATGAGGAAACAAATAGATCTAGTTAAATGGATTGGATTCTCTTTTAGCTTGAGTAATTCCACTAGCTTGAATGGAGTTGGTACTGATTGACAAGAAGGAATTGCCAGTTGTGCCATGGTCTTCCTACGTGAGGCCGACCAAGCTTCTGTAATGGCATTGTGCCTCAGTTACTCCTCTCCTACCTTCCTGATCCTGTCTACTGAGACTGCAAAACCGTGAGTGTTTCTTACTGTGAATGAAAAGCACCAAGTACTATGAATCCCCGTTGTCTGCTTTGGCACATAGGCAGAGCTAATGACAGATTCATAGGAGTCCTGATCAGAGAGTAAGGCACGAGCCCCTCTCTCTTTTCAATTTCCTGCTATACAGGTGCCACATACTCAATTTTCCTTGAATACTTTGTTTCTTCTTTGAAATTTTCATGAAGCAGAGGGAGAAGACTTTACCCATTTGTCCAGAGCTACCTCATGGTAATGCTGCAAGCAGATTGCCAAGTCCCTCCATGCTCTGAGTCTGCCTTTCTTCATGCCTGTGCTAGGATCAGCCATACCTCAGAGCTTTGAAGTGCCCTGTGAAATGGTGCTTCATGGCATAACTACCGCAGTCTCATAGTCCTGTGGCTGCCAGGGCATCCACTTGCCTGCCTGCCTCCTTGATACTACTTAGGTATCGCAGCACTATGCTAAGACAGTAGTAATGTTTTCTAATACTGAACAAAATATGTCTTTCATGGTGTTCCTTAGCTAGCACTGCTGCATATTTTAAAATAGCTTCCCTAGACCTCGTGCTCTTTGGCTTGTTATCTTCATTTCCTGTGCAGCTGCCAGGTGTGTTTGCTCTTTTAACCTGGTGTTTCATGTATCTGGAAGATGGTGAATGCCCATATTTTCCAGAACCACTTCTGTTGCTGTCTGCATATTATCTAGCCTCTCCCTACATGGGATACAGTCCCTGTCACAGCACTGAGCTCCTCCCTTCCCTGCAAAGAGGCAGGAGGAAAAAAAAATCACTTCATAAATTCTCCCATTTCATCACCTGCTAACTCCAGTTCACCCCTATCATTTTTAGTGGAGTAATTGTCTTGTTTACTTTCTGTCAGATGCAGATTTGTCCATGACTCACTGTGCTTTCTGGGAGCCTCTCTGTGGCTCTGATACTCAATATCTCTTTCTGCTTCCTTAATAATCCTCCTAACTCACTTTTCTTTGTTTTTATAGGTCTTTTCAGTCCCCTTGCTAGGTAGTTCATATCTTTAATACCTTTCTGTTTATTGCTTGTACTCCTCTACCTTCTGGCTTAAATGCATTGGCCTCTAATGCCTTGGGTTTTGCTCCCAGTCTAGACTTGTGTAATTAACACTGGGCTCACAGCAGGTGAAACAGTAATTTTCTGGAGTCTCCCATGGACCTTGTGCATGCTAGAGGGAATCCAGGGGCAGAGCCCTGGTTTCTCTGCCCCCAATCTGCTTCCCACTGATGCTCCAAAGGCACTGCTTGCACAGTGCCGTAGCTTCCTTTCCTTTTCTGTGGCCTGTTGTTATTTCAGGAACTAACTTCATCTCTTATTAGGCTTTTTGGCATTTAACATACCAGAGCTGGGAATGCAGGTGTCTCCCATGTACAGATAAGAAAGATATCCTCCAGGCAGTACTAGGGAGTGTTTGTAGGCTTATATCTGCAGAGAGTTCAGGGGAACAGAGGGGTAGATTTGACTGGGCTCTAAGATACATGAAAATGAACACAGCACTCCTTACAGGGGCACTTTTCCAACCTTAAATGTGTAAACTAGAAAAAAGTCAGAAGGTATGCCAGTACTATTGCACTAAAGCTGGGAAGAACTCAGGAATTTCATTACTAATGGAAATGAATAGTGGAAAATACTGGGATGTTCTGCAGATTAGACTCTCTCAAAGCCAAGTCTGAATCCTTGTGGTGGTCTGTTCTCCTCCACAATCCACTTTTATATCTGATGTCATCAATTATATGTGCAAGATTGGTATTAGGTAGCTGAAAGTCATCCCCAGTTGGGTAAGCATGTGAAGTGTTATGAAATGCGTGATTTGCCCCAAAACAGGAACAAATCCAGGCAGGGTTTCATCCCCATCCCAGTCTTCAGCCTGTACCTGTACCAGAACTGTTGCAGTCACTTGCTACTAACCACAGCCCTCTTTTGCTGGGACACCAGCTGGGGCCTACTCCTGCTAGCGGGAGGGGAACATCTCCACGGACAACCTTTAATAGAGTGAAAATGAAAATCCAGGGCCTTTCTCGTTCACATTGAGAAGGTAAAAAAAAGTGTTCTCCTTTTCTCTGACCCTCAGCTGATTTCCTGTCTTGCCTTTTAGTCTGTGGCACTAATGATGCTAAGTGATCCAGCAGGATGACTTTCCAGTGAAGACCCCAGAGAGGCCAGATAGCTGAAATATTTTGAGGTTATTCAGAAAAGCAAAACTCTTGAGGAACAATTATGGCTTTTTTTTAATGGCAAAAAAGGTACGCCAGTATGATTCCATCTTCCTGGTGCTCAGAAGTTAGATGGGCTTTTAAGACCTTACAAGCATTGGTATGTGCATAGCATATCCTGTGCCAGGTATTGCTGTGCTTTGTTGCTGGTATTCTGAAACCAAAAAAGTGAAACCACTGAAGTAGAGGGGACAAAGACCAAGTAAGACATAAAGGTGTCATACTGAAGCAGTTATGATTTTGGCATTTCAGAAGAGGCAATGAAGGCTTTTGCATGGAAGAGGAGAGTGATGCTGAGAACTCCTGGGTCCTTTCGTATTCAGAGCCAAAACATGCAAGCAAACCTGATGATTGCCTTTTTTCTTGGATACCATTACAAAAATTAATAGGTGTAGGGAACAATACAGTGTGTGGAAAAGAGTAAAGTATTAAAGACACTGTTTCATGAGATGTTACAAGCAAAATTAATTTCAGTTGGCTTGTAGGTAAATGCTGCCACAAGACTTCAGGGACACATTTTGGATGCTTAGAATATGAAATGCATCCTGCCGTGTTGAAGGGGTGTGCATGTGTGACTTGCTATGCTTAATTATTTATGTGTGTATTTATTTTGCTTTACTGGAAGAGACAAAAACAGAGCTGAGGAGTGTTCTGAACAGTCTCCCAGACCTGTATTTCATCAGGACTTTTGCACTCAACTCCTGAATCTGCTGGGATGGGGGTCTTCTCTCCTGCCTATGGCTGTCTAAGCGTAGGCTGAGCAGACTTTGTCTCCTCCTACGGAAGAGGTTGGAGATGAGCAGATGAATTGCCTGCTGGAAGGGCCTGTCTCTCTCCAGTGACTAGAGAGACCATCACAATAAGTAGTTTAGGCTACAAGTGTGACTTTTGGATAGCTGAAGTTAGGTGAGAGATGTTCCACCCCTATTGCCAGAAATGCAAAGATTTTTGGTAGGAATCATCTAGCTACCTCTATACTTAGGTAGGAACTCTTGTGTTCTGTAGACAACACCTTGAGGGTGACTAAGGATAGATATGAATGCCACCCATTGCAAGTAGCTGAGAGTGTCTGTTCCTGAGTACTGGAGAAAAAATATTTTCTCATGTGGGCATTTAGAGAATAAAATGGTAGGATGAAATACCATTGTTCTGATTGCCCTGTTGCTTTGCATCTTCTGATATCAAATATATTCTAACTTTAGTCATGAGAACCACTGGCTTTGGAGTTAATTCTGAAAAGTTCCTCAGAGAACAGCACACCACTTTTCCTGTGCTATACAGAAATAACTTCTATTTTGAGGATTCATAGGAATATTGGCTAGACTTAAGGGGTAGTCTGGGAGGGAAAACAGGACAGGCATCTCAGGGAGATGATCCTTTTTGAAAGGATTATTTTCTTTATTTAATTCTTTTTTCAAAATCATCCTTATTGTCTTCCATTCTCAACTCCTCAGCAGTTTCAAAACACTTAATTAAAAGTTCATATTCATTTATGCCTGGTGCCCTGGATAGTTTCTGCTTCACTTTCAAAAGAAGCTAAAATTCCCAAGTGAGGCTAAATGGGGATAGTATTAGAGCAAACTGGGTAGATGCAGTTCCTCTGGAATGGAGGGATGTGGAAAGCATACGTAGAAATCACATCTCCTGACAAGCCTCCTTAGGCAAGACATTAGTCACAGCCTGGGAGTCAGATGGCTTCCTGAATTACACCAGGAAGGAGCAGCTATCATCAAATGACACATCACAGTATGGCACTTCGGGGCAAATTGCTTAATACCTATGCATTTCAGCTTAACTGTCTGTGGAACAAGGACAACACAGTGTTCACTTGTCCCAGAAGGTATATATGTGGGGAGGGTAATAAGTTCTTTAGGTATTTGTGTCACAGGACAGTAGATCAGAGCGTACTGTGCACTGAAGCTTATGCAGTTACCAGTTCTGTCTGAACATACCATTTCATATGCGTGTATCTGGAAGCATCTACATAAGCATCCTGGATTGGAGAGGTTTTGCCAGTGTCCTGAATGGGAGGTACCATCCCATTTGTGAGAAGTGCTCCTGCTCCCTGATATATGCCAATGAAACTTCTGTACTCTGCCTCTCCAAATGTCACGTGTGCAGTTTTTCTGTGCATGCACGTACATGGTGGAAAACTAAATAGGCTTCATTATTCTATCTCTTAAGCATAAGGTTATTAAATTGTGAACTCAAAGTGGTAAAGCCAGTTTCATAACTCATGTAGTAATGTTCCCTCTATTTAATAAGGCAATTCGTTGATCTGCAGCAGCAAATTATACTTTTTGAGCATTTAAGTAATACTTCCACTTGGCTTCCAGTTTACGAGGCAATTTAATATTTCCCTGGGCTCACTAGTGCTGACTGTACAGAACTTCTAGTGTTGGGCATTTATTCAGCATAGAAGCTTGAACAAAGTTATTGCTATTTTATGCACAATATGGGAAAAGCATTTCCTTTTAGAAATCTCCCCTTTGTCCAGCTACCACCACCATCATTGGACTACGCCCAATTCTGGCAAACAAATCCAAAAGGAATGGATTATTCTAAGTGAGCCATGTTACAGTAAACCAGTGTCAGGACCCCCTGGCCCAAATGGGCCACAGTGCCGGATTTTTGAAGCTGGCCTGAACTGGTCACCGTCTCCTCAGAAGCACCAAAGGACCCGGCGCCTCCCCTGAATGATGAGGAGAACTCAAACACAGGAACTGGGTGCCTTGAAGAAAACTATCTCAGACGCAGCCATTGAACGAGAATTGTTGGTGTCTCTGTGTTGAGCCTTGAATGGCTTAGAGAAGATATTTATGACCTTAAAGCTATTTTGGTTTTCCATTTGTGTTGGCTCATGAAATGAAAGATACTGCCACTCTCTACAAACGTTCCCTCATTTGTATCCTTAGACCATGGCTATTAGGACCATCACTGTGGGAGTCCTCGCAGTGCTGGCTGCAAGTCCCCTGTTCCTGTCCATTTGCAGTCATGGTCATGCCGGAAATCTGCCAGAACACTGGATCAAATTCCTGCAGACAGAAGTATCCCTATTCTAATATTCCTTGTTCCAAATGAATCTTTCTTCAGCTAAAAGCTCACCCTGGACTGGAAACACAAAGATGTTTATTCCAGGATATTTCAGAAAAACATTTTGGGGAAATTGCCTTTAGGTGGCAGCAGGAGTACAAGAATATTCAGCTTCTTAAATATGCTGGGCTGCTGTGGTGAAGTGACTGTGAGCTGAATGTAAAGCCAATTTTACAATCCTTTCACAGCCTAACACACATTAGTTTTTATTTGCACTATTAGAGCACCTTACCCATGAGCTGAAGTCATGAGCCAGGACCTGTCTGTCCTGTATGTCCTGTATGCTTCTGTATGTAACCCCTATGTGAGGACAGTCTGTATATTAACAGAACACAGAAATGACACAGTCCCAGCCCAGCTGGTCTCAGTCTGGACTCAACATCACTTACACATAACATTGCAATGGAGAGTGAAAGGCAAGGAGTTGGGAGAGGAGAATGGTGAAGATCACAGTGTTACTTGTTCACCTGTTTTACAAGTCAAGGCAAAACTAATATCAGTCTTAATGCTGTTGCAGTAGAGCTGCTAGACTTTGCAAAACTTCCCATCTGTGGGGTGGCCCTACTGCTTGCTTATCTCCTGGGAAACTGAAAGATACTTCTCTGTTAATCTCCTCATTTTCAGACTCTTCCTTCAGGTCTAGTTTGGAAGGAGTTTCCCAGATGATGTGTCCATCACATTCTCTTGGAAATGCTTTGAAGCTTATGGTTTGCTTGTGGGACAACAAAGCCTGCAAAGCCCTTCCCCTTTGGAGACTGGTATGCCTAGGGGTCTCTCTGGAAGAGGAAAGGGGGTTCTGGAAGTGCCGGCTTTCTGCCCATTCAGGCACTGCCATCCATCCAAAAATATGCCGGTAACTCTCAGTACTGCAGAGAGAGATTTGCCTCTGGCCAGGCAGGCTTTAGGCTCATGGAAGGCAAGGCAGAGGCTGAGCTACCGCTGCAATCCTCTCCCTCACCATTAAGTGACTGATGCCATAGTCTGGTGGGGCCCCCATGGTTTGGGGCAGCAAGCAATTGCCCAGGTGCTGCCCTCTGGGAACCTGTCCTGCTTCAGACCCTTCTGCTCTCAGGACTTGCTGGCCTCAATCTCACCATTTCTCAGTGCTGCTCCAGAGAAGAAATCCCATTTTCCCTGAGTGTTGGGCCCCTGCCTCCCTGAGAGGGCCTTGGAGTGGCATCACTGATAGAGCTACTTTTTGAAGAGTGAGCAGATACACCTGATTTGTACATTCACATTGACTTGCTGAAGCTGCTGACTCGGTGGGACAGGTCCCAGCATCCCGACCTTCCCCGTCACGCTCAAACCTCCTTCCATTCATCCTGTCAATGAACAACTACAGTTGCCTTGCACTCTCCTGGAGTCTAGCCATTTATCCAGCTTTTATGGTGAGTAAATAATATGCTCAGTTATATGTCTGGAAATAAGGTTCTGTACAAATTCCTCAGGCAATCAATATACAGAGTCATTTTATGTTAGAAATAGCTTGTTCCAAATGGCCATATATATCTTTATTATACTGTAAATTCACACACTGTCACTGGAAGCTACATATGCCTTATTATCCAGCTTTGGTTGCAGAGCAAACTCCTTCCCCCCTTCCCTTTCCAAGACTCTTCCTCTTTCCTCCTAACCCCTTGACTCTGGACCAAGGAATCAATCTCCCCCTACAATGAACCTCAAAATCCTCTCCTTCCCTTCCTAATGCAGACGTGTCCTCTTGTTTTTTTTTTTTTTCTCCACCCTAAAATACCCCCCTCTGCAGCCTTCTCACAGAAAAAACAGGCTTCAATTATTTATACTCTATAGCTTTAGCCCCAAGGGACTGTCAGTTTTACTTGAGGTCATCTGCATCCTCTGGTTCAGGTCCCTCTGAGTCTGGGGACTAACGTGAAGGGTTTCTGAAAGAGAACTGTGGAAGTTTCTAAGAAGGTTATAGGCCCCAGATTGGATAAAGCAGGGCGAGTTTACGTCACAGACTACAAACTGCATTGGCACTGCGGGTAGGGATGGGGCAGATGGGTGCTTACTGTCCCCAAGCAGCCAGGCTGGCTGCTTCCCAGTCCCATGCTTTAACTAGCACATCACTGACAGTGGCACAGCAGAAGGTTTTTGGCAGCTGTGTCTTCTCTGCGGGGAAAACGTAAAAAAGCAGGAGAGAGGCAGAGCATGATGATATTTGCAGGTGGAGAATAAAAGCCCTTGAGCACAGCTGACCCCCTAGAAGCACTCCTCCTTGCCTTCCTGAGATGGGGGAATGAAAGCTATTTGCAGGGTTAAAGATATGGGCATTGGAGACAGCAAAATAAGCAATAATGGCCTGAAAAGAAGGCTGGGAGATGAAGCAGGGCTGTGCCCTGAGAACAGAGGCTGCTTGCTCAGCAAGTCTCACTACTGCAGCTCAGCTCTGGGCAAATTCAGAGTGGATCCCACCTTCTGACTTTGAATTACCTTAGGGGAGGTGCCTGTTTTTTACTGTTCTTAGCACCGTTCTGCCCGGAGAGAGCGAGCGCGGCTTGTCCCACTCTGGCGCAGCTGCGGCAAAGCCCTGGCTAAGTGACAGCTAGTTCCTGCTGTGGAAGAGAGGAGGGGTGATGCTCGTGGTGGTGAGGAGTGTAGGCTGAGGCTCACTGCGGGCCTCAGCTAAGCTGGAAGGAAGGAAATTTCTTTTCAAGCCCAGCATGTTTGAGCAGAAGTCCTGAGGAGGCAACTAAAATGCTTCCCTGGGAAACCATCTTTGCTTTTCAGGGTGAGGGTGAATAATCAGGTGCACCCACATTACAGGGCTGGGTTTGGGTCTAGGGGCTGAAATGTGGCCTACAGGTCTGGGATGGAGAAGTTTCTCCTGATGCAGTAAAAGCCTCCCTTGGAGTAAGAGTATTTCTCTATACTGGAGGCCAGGTGCTTTGCTTAGCACAGAGGTGCCCGAATCTTCAGCAGTGATCTTGGGCCAGGGGTCCTGGGGAGATTTGCCATCAGCTCCCCAGTCTGACAGAGAGGATAAACAAAGTCACTCGGCATGGTTATATGAGGTGTTTGGAGAGACAGTTGGTAAACCTAGCCAGGAGGACGGGCTGCAGCCCTCCAAGCATCGTCTCCCCCTGCCAGATGAGGGAGCGAAGCCCCGCCACAGCCCGCAGGAAGCCCAGCGCTGCCTTGTGCAGGGAGGCAGAGCTCTGCTCCCAAGGCCGGTATAGTCCTGCACAATGAAGTCATGGCTGGAGGCAACGGGCACATCCTTTGCTCTGTGAATCAGCACAACCTGACTGATTACAGGGCTAGTCTTGGCATTGAGGATGTCGCAAAAAGTTCCTTTGAAGGAGTCTTCAGAAAAATGTTTCCCCCCTTAGTCTCCTGTTGACTTGCTTGCGATAATACATCTGCACTGCACTATCAGTGTGGATCTAGCTCACAAGAAGAAGAGAGAGGGAGAGAGACTGCTGTTCATCTTATTGACTTATTCACTTCTTTAAAAGTAATTAGGAGTTTAATCAGAGTTTCTATGGATTTTTGGGGGAATCTGTAATTAAAATCTGCACAGTCCCCTTGCATTATATACTGAACTTTCTCCCAGTGCTACTCAAATATCTTGAATATTTTCACTTCCTCTAATGGAAACTGTCAAGTACCCCAACATAAAAATGAACAGCTAACAAAACCACTGCAACAGGCCACCAGACTGCAGCCCCCAACAGTTTTTTGTTGTTAGGAAAGGTCTGATCTGCAATAATAGCCCAGGCTGTAGGTTAACGGGCCTGATAGACTCCAAGCTGCTTTTTCTCTAATGAATAGAGATGTTTCTTTTCATCAGCATTAGAGTGTAGCGTATGGAGAGGGGGAAGGGAAGGAGAAGAAAAAAAAGACGTCTCACTGGGTAGGGATGGAGCCAGTCTCTTGATAAGCTTTCAATTAAGAGCAGATTAAAATTAGGTTTATCTTCTCCTGAAAATGGCAATGACGTTAATGTAATAATACAATGTAATAACTTAATAGCCCAGTTGGAAGTGACTCATCCACATCAGAAAGATCACAATTTTGCTGTCTATTTCTGGGGAGGTTAAGTGCGTGTCCCTCATTCCTGCAGGCATACAAGTATCTGTGGGGAAAGTGAAGCTGGACAGTAATTCACGGTGTGGCTGCTTCTCCTCCCTGGCTGATCCTCAAGGTGGCTGGTTCGACTTCCTTTAGGGCTGCTGGGAGGTGAGAGTTGGGTTGAGTGTGGCTGGGGAGATGATTAAGGGCTCTGATTTGCCTTGAAATGCAAATCTCCTGATAGTTAGTGTATTCCTGGAGGAAGATCTTCACCTGCTGGCAGGCCTTGCGTTTGGAGGGGAGCCAGGGTTAGCCCAGCTTTCTCTCTCAGTGGCAGACCTACAGCATTTGGTGCAAAACTCCTTCATTAGCCCCTGCCTGGTGTAAGGGCCCTGTGTGCTTGGAGGGGAGTGTGCAGCACGCTGTACGAAAGCGTTTTCATATGCCAAGCTGTGTGCTTTATACCAGCAAGCCAGTTGTCAGTGGTGCAGACATTGGTGGGATTCAGCAGGGAGATGCTTGACGGAGACCAGAGCAAAGCTATTGCCCTGGTCTGAACCCAGCCCTGTCTTGAAGGAATTCTCCATTGGCATTTCTCTTCCATGGCGCACAGAGGCATCAGCAGAGCCCGAGGCTGCGTTTGGCTAGGCACTGTATTGCACGTGGCTCCTATCCCCCAGCAGTGCAGTGTCAGTGGAAAAACTGACAAGGGGGATTTGAGGTGCAGTGTCATGTGATGGGGCAGTGTGTAGAAACAACAAATGCTGAGTCTCAGCTAAGTCCTCCAACTCCTGGACCCCACTGCTTACCCGATCCCATTGCTCACCAGGGAAAGGACACAGTCCCAGATCTTTGAGGTGTAACAGCAAGTGGCTGGCATTGCAAGGAAAAGACCCAGGAATTAAACACCTATGGCTGGTTGTTCTCTACTTCTCAGTCGAGCCCATGACATGCATTAAGGACTGTGAAATCTGCTGGCCTCAGTGGGAGTTTATCTCCTCTGTTCAGGTAACGGAAATGGGTTTCCTCTGCAACATGAGTGTGTTAGTGAAAGCGGCTCCATTCAGTGTTTGCTGCCCTAAGCTCTGGTGTTGACCTCTGCAATTAACCCAAACTGTCACCCAGCAAGAGTCTGATTGAACTGGTGTCACGGGAGACCACAGCCGCTCATTCAGCTGATTTCTGGATGATCTCAGACATGCCCTTTGGTTTCAGGGAGAAAGCTGGTAAATCCACTGCCTGCAACTTCAGACAAGGTAGCATTTCCTGCTCTTCCTGGACAGAGACTACTTCAATTTATTTGTCCCTGGAAAAAAACATAGAAACACTTAAGTTTTTTTAATGAAAAATCCCCCTGAGATCATAACAATCCACTTTGCTCTTAACACCTGTGGCTCTCTGAATGCAGGATGCTTGTCCAGTTCACAGCTGCTGGAATGTGGTAATCCCATGGCAGATTTGGGCCCTGCTCCTGCAATGAGCTCCAGGTTCTTTGCTTATAAAACTGTATGACTTTGTATTGTGACCCTGTGAGGGCCAGAAATCAGCCTCCCAAGGGAGCAAAACCTTTGTTGGAAACTCTTCTATTAGGGACCCATTAGTCTGGAATTATCCTCAAAGTTTACCAGGTATTTGATATTGCTTCACTGCCTCTGGTCGTTCTGCCTGGAGAGTTTTGGTGTTAACACCAATCTATGACGTCTCCTGCTGATCAGTGCTCTGTTTTCAGATGTGAAACGTCTACTGCCACCTTGGAGGGCTGCTCATATTCAGTATTCTCTGCACACCCCGTGGAGTGGATGTGATATGGCCAATTTCTCACCATCCTTTTCCAGAGGTGACTAGTACATGGCGGACAAGAGATGTACATGGTGGGCAAGATGGTGGACAATCACCATAGCTGGTGATTAGCTCTGCCAAGAAGCTGAGACGTTTGGCTTCAGGGGGAGAGGCAGGAAGGAGCTTCCAATGCAAGGTAATTTCTGTTGTCTTTTGCTGCCTCTTTGAGCTGCCTTTGGCTCGAGGACATCTGATTCGACTGGGGGGTGCTTTGCTCGTCTTGTTTTGTGGGTTGATCAATGCTGCAGCTTTTAACTCGTGTGTCAGGGAAGACTATCTATCTCTCTTCCCTATGCAGCATTTCATGGGGGAGGGTATAAAAGGCTTCCCTTCCCTTGGCGCAAAGGCTGTCCGCTTGTTCCAGAGGCTGGGGACTGAGGTTTACACGTAAGGAGTGACCAGATTAAATGCGTTGTCTTCCCAGACAGAGCACTCAAGATGTTTAAATAATAATGTGTAATGACAGCAATTTTCAGCTGAGAATGTCTAAGCACTTGAATGAGTTACCATGCATTTGTGTGCTGGCCACTCTGTTACGTGCTGGAGATTTCCTGGGCTTCAGCATGTCAGTAGCTTTCTTGTGCCTGTGAGTTTATTTAGCTGAAAACAATAAACTACAGCAGTTTTCTGGTAAGTCAACACTCACTTATGCCCAAACACAAAATTCTTCACAGCAATATTTACTCATGTCTGACCTCTAGTCTGGGCCTAATCCTTTACCTGCTGAAGCTGACTGAGTCATGCGATTGACTGCAGGGTGGGTCTTGTCGGTTAAATGTCTGTGCAGATTGAACAAGTTCAGTGGCAAAGACAGTGGAAAACAACAATAAAGCAAATGAGGTAACAAGGAAAGAAAAAAAATGACTTTTTTCTCTTGGCCTAATGGGTTGTGATTTTTCCATCTGTAAAATGGAGTGTGTAGGACTCCTATCATCATAATATTCTAGCTTTAATTCAGCACCGCCTGTCATGCTCTGTAAAGTCTTCCAGTGGCGAGTGACAGCACAACAATGACATGGCCATGACTCTAACACAGACCCCTGTGGTTTTCCCTTTTCCTCTCTTGCTTGGCTGTGCAGCAGGGGGTATTAGAATGGGAAAAAGCAGTTGGAAGCAATTAAGGTGGGAAGTAATGAGGACCTGGGTAATAGCCATAGGGAGAAGGGAAAGGGGGGAAACTGAGAAATCCTGTGTAGCAAGAATTGAGGAAGCCAATAGATTTAGGGGTTGGAAGCAAATACTTAGAGCCTGTTAACAAAACTAGCTGCGCACAAGGGTTTTCTGGGGTGTAAAAAGGATATTACATGATCCCTGTAAGACAGTAGCATCAGCACAGACCACAGGAATCCGTCTGTCCTTCCTGTGCTGGTCATGGGGCTCAGTTCCCGCACTCTGCTCTGATTTTGGAGGTTGCTCAGCGCCCTTCTGGGGTCTGGAAAAAATGTTCCCCATTTCGTCTGTTTTGTCTGAGGTGATGTCTGTAAAGTAGCTTTTTGCCACTCTATAACAGTTGATGGTCTGGTTTCTCTGTGCAGAAACTTGCGGTGCTAGCTTTGCAAAGGGGTGACAGTCCTGGGACCCAGTTGTCCCCAGGCTTGTGTTTGAGCTCATTTATCTTTTTGTGCTGGAGCCTCTGGCTTCAGTGCTTACACATGTGGGTGCACATCTGTTAGAGGGGCTGTCTGTGTCAGGGGGTGATGGGATCGGCTTTGTTGATGATATTCAAGGCTAAACTTTATCGCCTCTGTCCAACTGTATGAACACTGGTCCTCCTCAGTTAGCATGAGGATAATGAAGGCAGCAGTTACTTGTTTGGATTTAAGCTGCTTGAGGTGGTTAAACTCTGGTCTACTTTCAGGTGTTCCCGTGTCCCATGGCAGTAGATTTGGTAAGTGCCTGCTTAGCCACATTTCCCTCCAGATAGTAATGGTAGGGTAACTGCATACATTTGTTTACACTGTCTAGGAAAAAACGTATAGTAATTTGCTATGGGAGTCTGATTTTTATTGTTGCAATGACATGGGCTCTTTTGTTGGGCTTTGGCCTGTTTTATTTTGTCCTGGTTTTGAAGCAGTTGGTTTTTAATAGTATTCCACTGACTGACATGGGACACTACTTATAAAATTGTAATAGAGAAATTTGAATGTCGCACTCTGTAGAAAAATGAGACATTCATCCTATGCATCATAAACATGCAAATTTAGCCTTTGACAGCAAGAACAAGATCGGCTGATTGGGAGTATTTCTGAGGATGCTTTTTAGCTTTGTCCCCTCACAACAGCGTGGTCAAAATGACCTCCTGCATGGGTGTGTGAGAGCTCCTTGTCTTTATTCCGGAGAGGCCAGGGTTAGCCAACTCTGATAACTCTGTGCTTAATGTTGTTTAAAAAAAAAAAAAAGGTAATTCCCTTTCTGGCAGTGATGAAGGTGTGATTTGTAAATAGAAATCTGGGAGCAGTGCTGTGGCTGCAGGTACAGCGAGGGTTTGCCAGAAATGCAGCGGAGCTAGATCACGTCTGAGTCGGTGTGAGGGAGCAGAAGAGCCCTGTCAAAACGCACACTCTGCTCGCCAGAGCGACTGCCCTGGATGAGACCCTGCAGAAAGCAGATACTGTGCAGAAATGGTTCACATATTATAATTTCCAACCTCCATTATTAAGGGGGAATTCTCCCTTAGGGATATTTCAGTGAAAGGCCCTAGGCTGCTTGTTCCTAAGGTGTTATGGAACAACACGCCTAATGGCTACATTTGATGTTGTTTAGAATGTGAAATGTCTAAGAAAGAGGTCTTGTATTGGCCAGGATGTAGATACTGAGAGGTCTACTAAGGCTTGTTACACAGACCGTGGCTGTCTTCCTTTGAACTGACAGCCATTGCTTTTATACAAGGAGTACTCTTTTAAAGGATCTCCAGTCATCTGATGTGCTTTTTGGGGATTTCAGCTCTCAGGAGGCTTTTCTCCTGTCCGTTCTCCCACCTGAGGTGTCTTTGTCATTCATTTCCTCTGGAAAAGAAGTACCTGGGCTGCAAACTCTTAGATGCTGAAGGAACATTTGGGAATATGTCACTTGTCCTGTTCTTACACTTTTCCCTGCGCATCTGCCTTTAGCTGCAGTCAGAGACAGGCTTCTGACCCAGACGGACATTTGGTCTAATCTGGCATTGCTGTTCCTTTTTTTGTTATTCTTCTTCTTCTCTTCCCCCGGCTCTTGCCCCGTCTCTGTGCTGAGAAGTAACTTGAGGACACACTTCTGCCTCTTTCCTAACCTTGGACCCTGCATCTACTACAGGTAGGGAGGGCAATGAGCAACTCAGGTACCAGTCCCTGGCTCCCAGTTTATGCAGCAAACCCACAGGAGAAGCTTCCCTTTCTTAAATACAGGACTCCCATGGTAATTCAGGACTCCCATGGTAACTTCAGGTGTTGTGCTGCCTCATCCCTCACAGCACTTGTCTCCCAAGCACATGCAGACAGTTCTCTGCCCTGGGCCTAGTCACTTAGTCAGGATATAGATGTTTAGTCTGTTTTAATTGGTTCCTCAGAAATCAACCCCAGAAGCCTCCCAGCCATATCTGCTGTTTTTCTCCCAACGCCATGCAGTTTGCTGATATTCACCCTGCCGCTGGGGATTTTAAAATGTATATGTGTATTTTTAAGCAAGCAGCTCTTTACACTGAGCTCTTGGAGACCAGCCACTGAAGGCATGGAGGTGTGCAGAGAGGGCAAGCTGGAAAGGGAGGAAGATGCAGGTGGATCCCACCCTTCCTGCCTCTCCCTGACCCTGCTCCTACTTCCCTGAGAGACTGGGGGATGCTCAGTGCCTCTGTCTCTTTTTGAGCCCGTCACCTCTGTCAACAGGGAGCTGCTGGAACAGGCCGGAACAGGCTGTGCTACTGCCAACGGCACGACACAAAAAGGCATTCACAAATAACGAAGCTCTGAAACGTCCTGGGCAAATGTGTCAGCAGCTTGAATAGGGGGCAGTTCTGCTGCGGAGAGAGTGGGCCTGGCTGGGGAAGCAGGGAAAGCAGCTTCCCTCTCCTCCTCTCTGGGAGAAGGGAGCTACTGATGTGATGGAAGAGCAGCTACTCGCTAACCTACCTCCTGACCATCCCTGAAAAAGCCTGACTCTGGCAGTGGGTCCTTAACCCTGCTGCAGTTCAGGGTCTCGTCACTCTGGTCTCCCTCAGACCTTGCACTGATACCCAAAAAGCCATCCTCTCAGCCACAGTGCTTGGCTCTCTGAGGGTGCTTGTGGCAGACAGACACTGCCCATGGACCAGCCTCCAGACGCTGCCTGTGATGCCCTGAGCAGCCTTGCACAAGTTGCCTCCTCGTTCTGTGCCTCAGTTTCCCCTTTTTTATAAGGGGATAACAATACTGGCCTATCAAAGAGAGGGAAGTTAGGTAAGGAAGGATGTTTGTGTCACTGTGGCTGTCTGTACCGGATGGGCTGCTCAGCAAGTGCTTCTCCCAGCAAGTGAAAGGAGGTTGGTTTCAAGACTAAAGCAGAAGGATACCTGTCTTTGCCATTAAACTAGTGGCTCGCTCTGGCCAAATGACAACACCTCTTCATGCTCTTTCCGTAAAATAGGAAGGGTCCCACCAGGCCCAGGCAGCACTGAGGGTGTGCTGAAGCTTAGCTCTGTACCAAACAGTCTGTGATCCCTCTGTGCAGGTGTCATGCCTCAGGCAAAAGGATGCTCCTCAAATCAAGTCATAACGACCCCCCTACAGCAGGGTATGGAAGACGTCAGCTCTTCTGCTTGTTATACCTGCTCCTTGATCAGGTTTTGCTTTGAGAGAAGAAGATAAATTTTTAGAGGCTGTATTGAGTGGGAGCAAGGCCTGCCCCTGCCTCCCAGCTTTTTAATAGCCACTAAGTTGCTAAAGGACTTTGCCAGCATAGTCTCTGTGCAGTACAGTACCTGGGCTTGAGCCACTTGTGATACCTTCTCCAGAGTCTTGAGATCCAGCCCAGAGGACGTGTAGGATGTAGTATTGATGTTCCCAATACTGGAATGTTTAGTGTGTGTGCAGATATCAGCTAGATGTGTGTTCAGAGTTATTGCAAGTGCGATCACCAAATGTTATCTTCTGAAACCCTGCGTTTGCTTTGCAGCAAATTAAAGAAGAGAGCAGAGGCCCATATGCTATTTCAGTGGTCGAAGTGGAGAGAACAAATTAAAGGGCCTTTTAGCACAGTGAGACAGCTGTGCTCTGCTCCTGAGAAGCCATCTATCTGCACTTCATGCAGGGGAAAACATCTGGCCTAGCACCAGCCAGTTAGCCAAAAGTGGCCAGACCGACTAGTATTTGCCAATGAGGAACTTTTTGAATGACACCTTAGCGGAGAGCAAAGGGCAGATGCGAGGCCCAAACACTGCCTGCCAAGTAGTGTCCGGTGCCTTTTGTGGGACTGCAACGTGCCAGGTCAGAAGGGGCTATGACCTTCACAACAGGGGCTTTTCTGGGCTCTGTGGGAGATGTCAGGTGTTCAGTGGGATTCATTCACTATTTGTTGTAATTCTGAGTTACGGCAGGCAGAGCGAACCCCAGGAACGAGCCTGCAAGAGCCCTCTTCCTCTGCTTCCCTGCAAAGGCAGGCAGCTTGTTAAAGAGCCTTAAAGAGTTGTGTTTTTTAAGCACTACAGAGGTATTATACATATTATGTTACTGTAAAGCCTTGGTGCACTCTGGAAATGTCTGTTTTTCTTTTTCTTCTGTTAGCAAAATGAACATCTCTGGAATAGGAAGTTAAGTGACTGGAGTCCCAACAGGTTTCTGCACAAGGAGAAACTAGAAAGATGGGGGTGTTTGTCATGCCTTGCCACAGGCATAAGGAGCCACAATCAGGTTTTCCCAACTTTGCTTATTCTTTATTTTTAATATAGCTTTCATAATAGAAGCAAAATTGGAAATCAGAGAAAATGTCACTTCAGTGTTAATAAATCACAAGAACCAAGTCGCTCAGAGGATGTAATCAATCCCTTTCTATACACGCACACAGATGCTGGGCATGTTTAACTGTTTCACAGCACAGAGGACTATAGGGGGATCTTCACTGCCTTCTTTTAACCCCTTGCTTCTAGCATTTTATTGTTCACATGAGATGATTCAATGAAATTAAACCACACCAAATCTAGGTTGAAGTTGCCCTTACTTTGTGTTTACCTTACTTAGGTGCTTACACTTTGGAATGAGTTCAACCTGCGATACGCATGTTTCCAGCTGTTCCTGGGCTATTCCTGTGGGGTCCAGAGCTAAGAAAAGTCACTCTGTTATCAGGAGGTTTTCGTTTGCTCTGCGGTGTCTCCTGGTCACCTGAAAAAGTTCTTAAGGATTCAGAATTGATAAAAGGTTACAAATCACTGGTCTGTAGGGGTGACTTCTTTAAGATCAAAAAAATAGTTTCTTCCCTCTTCTAGGTTAAAACTTGGCCCAAAGATTAAGTGACTTGCTGAAGGTCCCTTAGGAAACATGAGGCAGAGACAGGAGATGAACCCAAGTTACCTGACATCCCATTTGATGCTCTCTTAACAAAACTGTCTGCCTGCCTTATTGGAAAATCAGCAAGAAACAGGGGTAATGAACCTGCCCAGGTTGCTGGAAGAATGACTCTGCTGCTCTAAAGCAGGTAATCCCTTAGATTTAGGAAACAGCATAACTCGTAGGGAGGAAGCTTACAAAATATGTCATCTGAAGACACTGCCATGTTTAATGCATTTGGTGCCAATGATTTGCTTTCCCTTGCTATGCTGTTTACAGAGCAGCTGGTGCAGAGCTGTTTAGCTTGCTATTGAAGATGAAAGGCTGGTTGTTTTTCAAAGCCCTTTGTGCCTCTTTGCTTCTAACTGGAGCTATCAGTGCAAATATTTTTTATTTCCTTTATCACTAGAGGTCTGAAGTCCCTCTCTAAAGATTTCCTCAATTGAAAGGAAGATTTCTTTTGCTTTTAGTCCCAAAAGACCTGGAGGGTCTTTGCTCTTTTGTTTGGGCTGAGGACTCCACAGACAAGTGCCTCTGAAGGTACTTTAATACCCAGAGAGCCAATGTCCCATCTGGAGTCTTTTGATGAAGGCACAAGGAATTCAGTCCATCCTGCTCATTTCTGTGGCCTGGGAGTGAGAACAGCCCTCTTTAAGCAGAGATGCAGTGAAATATTTCTGGTGATTATTAATTAATGGTATTTACAATGGCACATAAAGGATGGAGTCCCCTCCCCCAAAAGAGCCATAGAGAGCATGTGTTAGGTGCTGCACAAACCCACACAAAGAGAGATGCTTGCTTGAGTAGCTTAAAAGCTGAGATCATCAAGGCAGCATCCCCATTTCACAGCTGAGGAACCTAAGCTATTGGAGGTCAAGTAATTTGCCCAAGATCATGAAAGGAAGATGAGAGAGAGCTGAGAATTGAAATAAGGTACCGCTTTGATACTTTAACAACCTCATTTTCCTTTTGTACGCCTTCTCCCATGCACTGAAATAGCTTGAATTACAGGATTTTCTGTCTTTCATATACTCTGTCGGCTGGTGGTTCTGTTATTTTGGTAGAGGAGCTATCTTAGAAGTCTCTCTGATCTCTCATTAAATCCGCGTGGTCTCTGCTTTTTTTTTTGAATGTTCTAGCCAAGGTGTATTTCTCAGAACAGATCTAATTGCTCCTTAACGGCAGTCTGAAGGCCAGTCCCTGCATTTCACATTCCAAGCACGTGGCTTTCCTATCCAGCCTGCACCAGCAGAGTTATCGGTCAGGCAGACCAATGCTCCTAAACAGCTACATTGCCTGATTAGAAACCAGTCTATGCAAATCTCATAAAGAAACTGTACTTAAAAGAACTGGATCCTGAGTGTTCTCCAAAGCTCTTCCCATCAGTGCATTCAAGTGACTTCTGACTGATGAAATGCTCTTCAGATAAATGTGCTTTTCATCTGTAAATGTGTTTTATGTAAATGACTCATAAAAGTGATTCCAGATGGTATTTTCTTACCTGTTGAAGAAATAGCAGTGGGGTGGCTGATCTCCCAGACCTCTGAGCTTCATATCTGCTCTCTGTCCAGCAGTAGCCCTGAAGGCACATCTGGAGGTGGAAGGGGGCAGGAGCTCTTCCCAGGCCAGAGAGGTCAACAGCTGGGCCAGGCTGGAAACAAGTGGAGTCCCACATGACCTTGCTGGGCAGCATGCACAGCCCTGGTGACTCACCTTGTCCCACAGCCGGGGACTCAGGCTGCCCTGGAGCCCCTCTGCCAACACAGCTCTTTCGATGACATGGTATAGCCCTGGAGTGGAGCTGCAGCCGAGCTGCTTGTGAGTTGTGTGGGGCTGAAAAGTCACTATCTGGGCCACTCTCATCTGAGCTGAGCAGGAGAAAAACAGTGCCAAAGTCACAGTGTTTGCTAATGGCAGAACTGAGCAGATCTTGCTGTCCTTAATGAGCGGTTTGAGCACTGAGCAAGGGGTGAATCAATACTGACCAAGGTGAACCCAAAGGAAGAATGTCTCTAGATGCATTTCCAGTTTTAATGTTTTCTGCGTATCAGACAGTGATGATGCTTGGACACTGGCAGATCCAAGCAGCTGATCGCTTCATCACATAAAATGTTTCCTTCCTGTTTTGTTTCTTTGGGGTAGTGTCTACACCACAAACCTCATGCAGGACAGGCACAAAATTCTTCCTCTGCATCCACACAGGAGCTATTTTCTTGCTGTTAGTGATGACCCATTACAGAAGTGAGGTTAGAAATACATGAGCGTGAGGAGGGGGACAGGACTACCGAGGAAAATTTCTGCCCTGCATCTCAAATATTAGGTCACCAGAGAGCTGTTTAAAGAGTAGTCGAAATGGATATTGCTACCACTGAGGGTGACTGCATCTTAGCAGGGAATGTAATTCTTTCTCTCTCTGTTATATTTGGCCATATTGTGCTAGATCGATACTAAAAACAGTCCCCAAGCCAAAAAGACTAGCTCCAGTCACAGAAGTCTGTAGAGAGCTGGAAACTTAAAGTGAATCTTTTAAGTCCTGCAAGGCTACCCTCACTTTTCTTTCTCAAACAGCCAGAAACAGCTTTCTGAGAACAGCCTGAATTCTCTACCTGGTTCTGCTGCCAACTTTGCTGGTTTCTGTTTCTAAAAGTTTTTGTTAATTTTTATTTTGTAAATTTTAACCTCTTCAAAAAGATATCCAGGTGCACTAAATAAGTCATCTCCTGTCACAGAACTTCTTTAACTTAATAATTAATAGATTGATCGCTACTGGCAACAGGCATAAAAGTCCAGACTGTACGTAACTGTTCTCTGTACTAATGCAATAAGAGTGGGTTTACTTTTACAGTGGTGATTTTAGCAGCAATCTAAATCAACACCCTGTTGATGATCAGACAAATCTTCCTTTAAACAGAAATGCATTGCAAGTGAGCTAGTTAGTATTATGGGCACATTATTGTCTTTACTTTCTGCAATCAGCTTTTATTCATGCTTTTACAATAGGTGTAAATTTTTATATATCCTTAGGCAAGCGGAAGAATGAACTGAACTTCTAGAAAATTACTTAAAATGGGCTATAGTGACAGGAAATAGACAGTCCCATACAATGTATAAAATGTCAATGGATTAGAGTGCAGAGTTCTGCAAATAGCAGGGCAGCCCTGCTATGCTGGGGCTGGTTGTCAGGCAATTTAAAAAGCAAGGTTTGACTGGGGTGGTATTTGAAGGGTGGGAGGGTGTTTTCTGTATGGATGTATGTTGGGGAATTTGGGAGGGGAGAGGGAGAATGATGGGGAAAAAATTCTGTGGTATGAGGCACTGCTGGGTACGCTGAGAAAATGGTGTCTGGGAGAGGAATTGTCTTGCGTGAGGATGGAGGACTTGCCCAGCTCCTGAGCTCCTGCAGCCTGCCTTGTCCCCATACCTCAATCCCAGGTCACCCTCAGCAGTGTTGTGATGTAGGAGAAGCAAGGGACACCAGGGAAGTGGCTTCGTACCTTTGTGTGATACAAACAGTGACAAGCACACACTGTGGGGAGAGAGGAGCAACTCTGGAAAGCTCTGGGTTTGATGCACTGAGGCAGGACCAATAACGGAGGGCAGCCAGTTTTATTTTCCCTTCCTCTTGACAGTGTTGCTTTAAAATAACAACATGGTAGCAGCTCACACTTGCGTTGCTTCCAAAGGTGGAGTTTTTGTTTTCCCCGTTTTCCAGCCCCAGCCCCAGGGAGCCCAGGCTTGTCACAGGATGCTTTGCCTGCCTCTGTCTGGAAACTCCGGTTTGGATTTGTCCTTGCCGTTGATTTGGGTATTGCCACTTTACTCATGTCAGGAGTGCAATTCGTGTTAGTTTCAAGGAGAAACTCTTCAGCTGAACATCTGGAAAAAATATTAATTATTATCTTTTCTGCTCCTTCAGTGGCTGTGTAGTCCTTTGCAACCCTCTTCCCCAGCAAGGCCACCTGTGAATCAGTTTGAATACTACATGCAATGTGTTGCTCATGCCTGATGGGTGGCCAGCTGGCCTCCGTGCATGGCTACGTGACTGGTGATGCTTGGAGCTGACGTCCTGAGGCTGAACTGTCTCTAAGAGGAGTCACTGTCCTGTGTTTTCCCTTTCGTAATCTTTTGGACTCTCCGCTCAGTCTGACTGCTGTTTTGTTAACTCTCCTGAAAGTTGGTTGCAATGTGCTGTCACTGCAATTTTGAAGCAAGTAGAGAGAGAAGGTGGTGGCAGACTTAGTGCAGTCTAACTGAAGGCAGTGAGATCCATTACATTATACTTAGCCTGTCCATCTCTAGTCCTTTCTTTTTTTTTTTCAAGGTGGCAAGATGAGAATAAGCTTAGGATGACTGCTCCTTGCATGAAGGGTTGTGCCAGCGTATCAAGAGATGGCCATGTGATCACCTCACTGACAACGTGAGTGTCAAGTCATTCTTTCTTGTATGTTTGCCAGTCTGGAAAATTCCTCATTAAAGCAGCTCTTAGCAGTGCAAGGTCAGATCCTAGGTAGAAACAGCCTCCTTCATGGCCAACAGGCATGGACTGAGCCACAACTGCATTTCCCAGGCCTGCTCCAGTTTGCAGGATAAGCTATTTCCCTGGGCAGGAGGAGGCTGGACCTTCTTAAGTCACTTAGTTGCTTTGGTTCGCTTAGCAACGTTAGGATGGGTACACCAGCCTGGCTTGCTCTGTCCTAGAGAGCCATATCTCCAGGTACTCTTAACACTATTTCTTTGCGGACACTGGCAAACGTCTGGCTTTGATACCTGCTTGCTTTTTCCTTGGGGACTCCAATGGATGCAGTAGCTCCTTTCAGGCAGGTTGCTGGAGAGCTGCTGAATGGCCGTGCAGATGTATTTTGATACCAGAGGGGAAGTCCAGTGCTGCTTACCTTTATATGTCAGGACTAGATTGGGCATTGAGACTTCCACAGATGTTGGTAAGGGAAAAGAACAGGGAAGGAGAGTCTATTAATGGCTCTCCACATGTTGAAAAACAGAGAGACAAGCCCATGTGTCAACCAATAGTGGGCCCATCACCATGGTACCGGCGTGCCTCTGAGGATAAGCATTCTCCATGTGCATATTGGAGGCAGAAGGTTCAATAAAGTGAGTTTTTGTTGTGTGCCCTGATGCCAAAGAAAATTTATTTCAGGACCATCCCAGTGCTAGCAGTGACCTTTCCTATCCTCTCCTTCTTTGGGGCAGGCAGTCAGCTCTGGTGCTCTGTGTAAGCCAACCCTTTGTCTTGGTTTTGGCTTTCCCTTGCCTTCCCATTTCTGGCTTGCCTTGGGTCATTGCATGGGCCAAAACCACAGCAGAGCAGGAGGGATCATGTGGGTGGCCTGCTTTCACTGGTCAGATACAGCTGTGCTGTCCGAGCCTGTGGTCTCAAAGCTCTTTCCTTAGCCTGTAAGTAGGCAGAAAGCCTGTTGCCTTCAATGGCTCTTTTGCCTGAAAAAGCACTTTATGACTTGTCCTAAAGCAAGCTGGTAGGTGGTGCAGACTCGCTCCTCTCCTGGCCATCTGTCCAGCCTCTGGTGAAGGAGGCGAGCTGCTCACCGTGCTACCTAAGCCATATTTGGCCATCCTGGGGTTTAGAAAGACCTACTGCCCTTTGCTGGCTTGCACATCAGCACCAACTGCCTTAGACAACCACTGAATGCATCTGCCACAGCTTTACAAAACAGCCACAGCTTTCACTGGCTTGGCTGGATTCATCCACTGTGCAGGAATGGGGCTGACCCACTGCTGGGTCTGTTGTAAAAAGCGAGGGGCAGAGAGGGATTTGGTTACTGCGAGCAATGGCTCTGCATTTGCAGGGTTGCCTTTTGGCTTTGAGCTAGAACGAGTGAGGCTCCTTCGCCATTTTAAACCATCTGGATCCAGTGTCTAACCAAATCCTGATACTGGTCACACAGACAGTTTTTTGGCTCCCCTTGGCTTCAGTTTCCATGGTGGGTGCTTCCTCTGAGGAGGTGTTTGCTGTGGCAGCCAGGTGGGACTCAGCTGCATAGCTGAGGGATCCAAAAGAGTCTCTGGCTTTAGAAGATCTGGAAGTGTAATGGTCTTTGAGGCTCACAAGTGCACATTTCCACCCAACCAGAATATCTGGGATTTTTAAAATTTTCCTATCCTGAAGCAGAAAGGCAAAATGTTTTTATTTTGTTTTTGAAATGTTTTATTTCAATTTTAACCTTTTAATATGTATGCTTGGAGATTTTTTTTAACTGTAACTCAACTAAAATCTTTGAAATGGCATTTTTCAATAATTTTGAAATTTCTTTCTTCTTTTTACATAGAGATGCTCTTCTCAAATTCCCTTCCCCCACAAGCCCACATTTTTCACTGGTCTAAGCGTATCCCTACTTTCTGCTTAAAAAAAAAAATCAGTTGGTATAATCTAAATCTTCTTGATTCAATTAGAAAGACCTTTTGCAGAGCTGTGAAGTCAGGGAGTTTATCTCTAGAATGCTAAGTGAAGGCAAAGAGGTCACCATTGGACTTAAAATTAACCCCAGAACCAGTTTTTCGTGGCTTTTAGCTCAATTTTAAAGGCTGGTAATTCTGTCTTTGGTCTGCACCAGGAAATCACAATAAGAGGTCTCATAAAGCACCTATAAATTATTTGATAGTGAGACATCAAACAGAGATGTGCATCTATGTGTTTTACTGTCCTAACTGCAAGCAAAGACTTTAAGTACTCATTCACTGACAATTGATTCCAAATCCCTCTAAAGAGCTTTAAGAAAATGTATGTACTTGAGATTTACCATCAACCAAGAGTCCCCTCATACGGGGTCTTGTAGCTACTTGACTAATACTGTCAGGTGCAAGGGTAAGAGCCATCTAACAGCTTAGCACCAGCGTAAATCTATACACTCCTTGCAGAATGTATGATTTTTTAAATACACTGTGCTGTAGCTCTGCTGTGCATCCCTAGTATCCCTTGAACACAGAAGCTTTCTCTTCAACAGCAGCCCAGTGAAATTGGTGCAGTTTTGCTGTTACAGCTGTGGATCTGGTCCTAGAGCCTCCTCCTTGTTTTCTGCGGCCCTGAACACCAGGCCACAACTTCAGCCTGGTGTGCCGCTGTTCAGGATGATGCCTCTTCCAAGGTCAGCAGAGGATGAACTGGGACACAGATCTTTCCGCAGGCTTTTCACCAGGTCCCCTACTGTTCTGGTGTAAGAGAAGTCACTCCTCCCTATGTGCAAGCTCAGCAATAACCATAGTAGTTTCTTGTATTGCAGCAGCGTGTAGAGATTGGGATTGCCTAGTGCAAGGGGCTGTACAAACACAGACCGAGAAGAGGTTTCCTGCCTCACGCATCTTAGCTCCTTCACGTGGTGACTGATGGACACAGACGTGGGGCTGTCTCCACACCTCAGAGTTACTCTATCTGCTTTTCTGAAGCTGTGTGTATTAAAATGCCTGGCTGCGTATATATTAATGTATATTTTGATATATGATGATTGTAATCATTTGAACAGTTCAACTGGAGCAGGGATGAACTGAGGTGTAAAGGAAGCACCCCCTTCTGGCTGAAACAGAGCAGAGGAAATCTCTGCCATAACCAATGATAATGAACCCCACCAATTACTCAATTAAAGCTAAACCCATCTTTAATCACGAGAGTCAATTTAAAAGGCCTTTGGGATTTTTGAGAAGGATAAACTCCTAATCAGTGCAAAGGGAATTGCTCCTGTTTATTCCAGGGTTGAATTTGCCCCCAAATCCACATGCTTATCTTGAAAAAGAAAAACAATCATTAGTTTTTAATAAAGAACTTGTTCCCTGGCAAGTAGGGGGGAGGGACTGAAAGCATTTCCCCAGACAGTCTGGAGTTCATTAGTGCACTGATCAGGGAAGGCATGCAAAAAAAGTGCACCAGATGAATATTCCTTATTTAACCTCCAAACCAATAATTCAGGAAAAAGCAATTTCTTCTAAATCTGAGTTCCGGGTGACTGCCTTTTATCTGAGCTCCATTAAATTATTCCCCTGCTAAATTCTCATGGAATAGGCTGTTTGCTCCAGCAGCCATTGACTCCCTCAGATCATTTTGAACCCAAAATATTCTGTTTTTATAAGTAATGATCCATCCTCCACCCTGTTGAAGTAAGGGGCGTAAGGAAGGTGTTTGTGCCTGTGTTGCAAGTTCCCTTCCCCCAGAATCGCTGTTGCTTCCCTCAGTACCTGCTCCGCGTGGAGCCACCAGCCCCCAGAGGCCCAGGCTGTCAGGGCTGCTGCAGCCACTAAATCTCAGATTGACTCACTCACTCCTCCTTGCCCGAGATGTCACACACTGTCCTTGTCTGTCAGGCTAATGCCAAAGGTGTCTCAGCTCTGAGCCTGCTGGGGAGTAACACATAGGACCTTCTCCTGATTATAAATGTTTTATCATGGTGCTTTCTCCCTCAGGCAGCCAGGCCAAGAGCAGTTCCTTTCTCTCGGGCCCTGGAAGAGCAGTTGTCTCATCCTTGCTGCCTCAGCAGTTGGGATAGGAAACTTCTGGTGCGGGGCGGTTGGAAGGTTTGGCCTGGGAAGAGGCAGAGGAGAGCTGATGGCCCCAGACAGGGTGTCATGCAGGAAGAGCACTGGTTCCTCGCTGTTTAAGGGTGCTTCCTTGCTGCTAACACTTTCTGACCTCAGTGTGGTGGTGGTGGCCAACAGGGATGGACCAGACTCAGAGGCACCTCCCTGCATTTGCCTGTAGTGAGGGATATGTCAGGGTTTGTTGACTTGCTCATAAACATAGAGTGCACTTTTTTGTCTGGTTTATTTGAAATCCCCCTTGTCTTGCTTTCTCTCTCCTTCCTGGCCTGCTGCAGTCTTTTGGCGGAAGACAGTCTGGATTCATGTCCGTTTTATACTGCCTCTTTGTAAGAGTCACGGATCCTGCCCTGGGCTTGATGAGCAACGTGTTTTCCAGACTCTTGGAGAAGCTACAGGGCTTTCAGTTCCCTTTCCTGCTTTTTCCCCTGGTGGTGGGTAGGATTGGGGCACACCACGAGGGCCTCTGGCAGTGGTGCTGCCTCCAGCCTAGTCGAGAGGCCGCATCAGGCTGCAGTACTACCCCTTTCTCCTTGCCTGCCTGCTCCCAGCCCCTCTGGTCCTGTTTGACTGGTCCTTGGCCTCACACTCACTGTGCAAGCTTGTAGCCAGACCCTCTTGCCCTCATTCCCATTGCAGTGTCCCGGCAAGGTCTTCTCTCTTCGGTCTCAGTTATGTGGATTTCTTTCCTCCTTGCTTCCTCTGTGTGATTCTTCCTCAGGGTTTATTTTTGTGTGGCAACCACTAAACCCAACTTTTCTACAGTCTCCTGTTTATTCTGGACTTGCACACTGCAAGTTTCCAACACAGCCCTCTTTAAAAATATAGATTTATTTATTTTTTATTGACTCAGGTCAAAGTAGCTGTTCTGAAATCCAGCAGGGACTGAGCATTAGGGGCACACAGATGTGATGAGCTGGGGCTGCTCTGCATACCAAGTGTAGTTGGCTGAAAATAGCTGTGGCCTTTTTATAAACTGAAGTATTGTCCAGCCCTGTTTTCATTGACCTGACATGTAAATGTCTTGGAGGGACTGGGCAGAAGGACTGCTTCAGTATTTCCCAGGTGATGTTTGCTTGGGGCATGTTTGCCTTTAAAGATTTCTTCCTGTGTATGGACTGTGAGGCAGAATGAATATTTGATATAACTTTTTATATTTTTATCTATGATTTTTATGTTGAATTGAGTGTCCCTCATGTCATATTGCTTCTCTTTCTTCCTCTTTTTGGTGACCCATCCTTATGCACCTCATTTTCTTTCTTTACTCTCTCTAAGGAGGACTCCATATCTGTGACTCAATGTATGTGGCTTCGTTGCTGGTTGCCCCCAGACCCCAAGGGATTGCAGGGTCCTTACAGTGGAAATGAGTCAGGGGTTCCCTGGGCAGCCAGGGGACTGAGGTCGGGGAGCCAGATGTCCTCACTCCAGTGCAGTCCTGCCAGCACCCAAGGAGGAGATTCTTCCCATCACACCAGTTTCCTACAGGTTTAACTCCACTGACAAAGCAGCTCCTCCTGCTTTTCACCAGAATAGGTGAGAGGAGAATCAGCTTCTTAATCTCAAGGCACCCAGTGGCATCTGATCATGTCCTCTGAATTATTCTCTCACAAATATCTTGAATATCTTGTTTATCTCCTCTAAAACAGTCAGTACATTGCTCATCAATCAGCCTTATTTAGAAAATAATGTGCCACAGGTGGTCTAGCAACCAGAGCACTGGGGCTGAAATAATTGTATTCTCTGAAGCCCCATGCCTGAATACTGGAGAGAGCTGCTGGTGCCTTTGAGAGGTCCTCAAAGTATTCAGGTACATGAGGATGAGGGCATGGGGATACCTGGGTGGAGGGCCTGCTAGCCCGCTGTATCAGGCTCTGTCCTTCTGCAGTGTACCAACTCCCTTGGGAGCAACAAATTTCAATTTTACAGTGGATTATGCAGCCAAGGCTGGGGAAAGTGAAATCCTCTTTTCTCTCTTGGGGAATTAAAGAGCCCAGGTTATTTTGCCTTGGGAATACAAATCTACCTGCCTGGCTTGCTCCTGCTTCAACAAAAATTGCACTTCAGTGACAAACTGTAGAAAGTAGGTCTGCCAGAGAAGTGTTCAGTACTTCTGGGGTGACCAGCTTTTCAGAGGAGCTGAGTAATTTTTACAGCAAATTTCTTTCCTCCTGTTTGCCATTCCCCAAAACCCAGGTCTTATTTTAGGAGTTAAGCTGAATCTGAGATCTTGAAAACATATGGCACCAATTCTGATTGCTGAGCACCTTTGGTAAGTTGGCTCGATGTGACCTTTGGTTGGCTTTCCATTCCCCAACAAGGAATGCAAGATTTGGCCAGCAACTGTGAAAAAAGGGAGAAGTGTAAGGCTCGGAGAGAACAGCTCTGGCCAGTCTAGCTTCAGCGTGATTCTTGCCTTAGCTGTCTACTGTTTCTGCAGGACCACCCATCTCTTCAGGAGCCCTTCTCTGGAGCATGTGCAATTCAGAAAGAGACCCCACCAATAACTCTACACTTATTCAGGCACTGAGGAGTACACAAAATATGAAAGACCTCTTGAAAAAAATGAATGATGAACTAAAGAGTTAATGAGTCCTCGAGAAGCTATAAAGTTGTACACAGAAATCAGACTGGGGAGATTTGCCAGTACATTTCTGTGGCCAAACCCACAGATGAAGATTAACTGACAGGCTTCAGGGAGACAAACAAAACAACGTTACTATGGGGCCAGCAGCCTGCCTTGCCATTTGTGCTGTGCACGTCAGCATGGTGTATGAGTGCTGCTGTGGGTGCAAGAAGAAACAACCTTATATTCATTCCCTAAATTTACATCAGACACATCCTGAAGTTTAAACAGTTCATATTGCCCATTTTTTTGTCTTGGCCAGCTTCGCTGCTGTCTTCATGGAAATCCCTCCATCTGGGGACACTCCTCTGACACATTTCTTTGAGGCTTGCTGCAAATATTTCCGTAAGTAATGTTCTTTGATTGTATTTCTGTTCTTTCCGCATTCCCTGGCTGGGAGTGCTTGAGCAGGCAGACTTTGGGCAAGGAATGTTTGTGGGAGTGGGCTGCTTTGAGTCAATATTCCAAAGTATCCATGAAAGAGAGCTTCAAATTCAAAGTTTTGCAAATCTGCTCTGTGAACCTGTTTCTAAGATGTGTTCTCATCCAAATTAAATGCTCAGAACTGTACCATGTAACCTAGGTGTCCCATCATGCCTGCTTTTATTCAGATTGCTAATGCTGTCAAACTACCTGAAGTTGTTTGCAGAAGCTACTTGACAAATAGTTTTGAAAAACAAATAAACCTAAGAAAAAAACAAGTTATGTTCATAGGGTAAAAAGGCAAAAGGCAGAAAATGAGCAAGCTACTATTATTTATCGTGAATTAATCAGCCATCTCCAGATCTGAGAAAATAACTCAGAGGAGGTTGGAGTCTCTTTTTTCTCTCTTTGCAGCCAGTGCTGGAAGCAAAAGTGCCAGAAATCTCTCTGCAAAGCCTGTTTTGATGAGATTTCCAGCCAGTTTCATGAATCAAGTTGGTTTGGATTAACTGTGAAGAAGCCCTTGGGCAGAACTAGTGAATCCTGGGTTCATTGATCATAGACACTTGTGTGCATGGGGCCTGACCTAACACTCAATAAAGGCAATGAGTAGCCTACTGGGGCGGCTTATCCTGTAGCTGCAGAGCCTCTGCCGTTCTCTCCAAAGCAGCTGGTGTCAGCTGTTCTCAAACGCTGGAAACTGGACTTGGGGGGATCTTGTTTGTGGTCTGTAGGCCCAATTCAGTGGGTCTTAAGTCAGGCCCAGAGGCAAATTTACCTCACTGTACACTGCTCATTGAAAAAAGACGGTGTAGCAAATGATACCTGGTAAAAATGAAGCTTGGCTTTTCCTCCTGCTGCTCTCATGGCTTTGTTCCTAGCAGTAATTAACAGGGACAGGTTCCTACTTCCCCTGAGATTGTTTAACTGTGGGGACAGTTCCAGGGCTGTCCCTGGAGACTGTCCCCAGTGGCATGTTTTTTAAGTTATACCCTTCTACCAATCCTTTGTCTGAAGAATTTCCTGGGGAGTTTGCTCTCAACACCAAGACGTCTGTAATCAAACCGGCAATGTTATTTGGGGAGGGTAGTATTTTAAAAGGCTGCCTCTCCTGGAGTGTGCTTGGGGTTTCAAGTGTGACAGGCTACACAAAAGGACCTGAAGTGGAGACATTTGAGAGAGCTTGGGGAACTTTTAATCTTTGAGCCTGAGCCCAGCCATCCTGTCTGACTTTGGTTTGGAATCTGGGGTCTCTGATTCAAACACACCCTTTTCATTTGACATCCAAACCTAGAACAGTTCATGTTCCCTTTCCAATTCAGAGGAAGCCAGAAGCCTTAAAACAGCAAATTCTGTCAGGACCTTTTGTCTCAAAAGGAACTCCCCAAATGGTAAGAACGGCTGATCTTGTGAGATTTCCATTGATCATAATGGTGGAAATCTTATGACATTGACCCCTACTTCGCCTTGAAATACCCCTCTGTGCCCAGATTCCTCCTGCACATCCAAATTCCAGCCTCAATCTAAGCTAAGCAGAAAGTTTGTTGCAGCCCCTGCTTCAAAACATTGGTAAAACCTTTCATACCCCTCAGTATTTCATGAACATTTCAAAAACACAAGGCAAAATATCTGCACAGCTACAGGGTAACAAATCCAGGTATGGAAACTCAACTCAATTTGAGATGAGGAAGAATCTGTGTTAAAGAGGTTTGGGTCTTCACCAAGTAATAGAATAATTGTTTAATGAGATGCAGCTGTGGACCCAGCTGAGCTGTACTTGGGTGGCGATGGTTTAAATGCAATTTAAAAGGCAGCATGTCCCAGCAGTTGTTATTGGTGTAGTGTTATTGTGGGTTTTGGATTTGCTCTATGCTTGTCAGGGGTGAAGCCCTGACTCTCTACAGTAGGAGCTAGCAGTTGTTTCTGAGGTTTGTGGGTAGTACAAGAGTGCTGTTGCAGTGTGATTGCGAAATGAGTAAGACTTGCTCTCTCTTGCTGGTTCCTGTGACCCTTGCTGCCCTCCTGGCTGCATTTGCTGCTGCCCTGGATGTATACAGGACTTGAGTGCAAGTGCTGTGAGCTTTTGGCAGACAGAAAATCCTGAGGTCTAGGTTAACTTTTGTGCTTATGAGCACAAGCAGAGCACATTTGAGGGACTGATTTGTATCAGAAAGGTGGGAGGAATGGGGGTTTGTAGGTTGCCGTTTCACATCCTGACAGCCTCTCCCTGCCTCATAGCCCTTCTGAGGAATGAAACAGTTAATGTATTCCCCAGCACTTTTATCGTTCCTGCAGAATAATCACCGTTTTAAAGATGCCTGCCTTGAAATTACAGTGTAATACTCTGCCTGACTAAACCCTAAAAATCTGGTGCTGGTAGATAAAAATCATTGAGAATGATCATTTCTTCTGAGACATCAATAACTTCAACAGAGCTGTTTGGACAACAGCTCAGCTGCTCAGAAAATGGCAAAGAAAAGTTTTTTGTGTCAAGTGGCCCATCTTGCTCAGCCTGAAAGCTTCTACCTTTCTGACTGAGGGTCCTGGGGGGTCAGATTTTCTGGAGGTGAAAATCCACTAGTGGATATGTCTGACGGGGAGTCAGGGTGACTGAAGCTGTTTGTGAGGCTGTGTGAAAAGGTAATATGTGTGTTGAAAGGGAAAAGCATTGACTAAATGATTATTTAGGAGTTCTGGATCCAGTTTGTGTTCTGTGCCTGCCTGCAGGACCTTGGGCTGGTTGCTCTTTCTCCTTGGCACTGTCCCTATTACATGGTCTGGATTCCTGGACCAGTCTTGCAGTAGGTAGGGAGACAATAGGAGAGCACCTCATAAACCTTAGGTTGGTCTTCCTATCTGCTCCTTCAAGTGATCTGGACAACCTCAAGCCTGCCAGGGTTTCTTCCTGCAGTGACAAGTCAACCCAAAGCCAAGGAGCAGGGCACTACAATATCCATCTCTATAGGGTCTGCCACTGCCCCCCTGGGCAACTCTAGCACCCAACAGCATCCATGGAGCCAGATGCCACACTGAGAGATGGGACTTGTAGGGAGCATCCTGGAGGCACTGTTTTTTCTTTGGAGCTTTTCTTTTAGAGGGTAGGCTGCCCTCTGACATTTTTTTTCCCCCTAGCCTGTTGGCTAAGTCACTTGGGCAGACAGCCCTCAATTTGGAGGCTGATGCAGGAAGAGAGGCTGGAGTGAGTCTGTCTGTGGAGGGGGTCAGTGCTGATTAGGGTCAGATGCTGTTACCTTAGGGGCAGTTAATTGAGGGGGTATAAGTAGACAGCAGGCCATCTCTCTCTCTAATTTTCCTTTCCTGGCTGTTATTTAATAAAGCTACTGAGAGGGAGATTATATTAACTTTACTTTTATCTTTAATTCTGTGACTGCAGTAAAAGCTGGTATTTGAGAAGTCACTGAATACAGAATAGAATTGGTTCTATAATAATAATAACTTGTTTTCCCTCTTTGAAAATAAATCTGGTCTTTACTTGAAAGATTTAACTGTTTCTGGCAGTCAATCATCCAGCACAATTTGGGCTCTGAGTACTTGATTAGAATAACTTTAAGGAAAATTGCCTTCCTGAATCAAGTAAGGATCCATTAACCTGATGAAACGGGGTTTGCTTATCTGAGAGGTTAAGACTCAAAACACAGACTGGGCTGAACAAGATGAGGCCTCTTTTAGAATGGCATAAAGACAGAAAGTAATAAAAACACCATCTGTCATGTCTAGTCAATCAGATCTAGTATAAGAGAGAAATTATTCCTCTGACTTTACCATTATTAGATCGTCTGTTTGTTAACAATGGGAAGTGTCAGGAATGCTGAAAACTGGGTTTATTGCCTCAGATTATTTCTAGGTGTCTTTATCTTAGAGAAAATTAATATTAATCTGAGTCTGTACAGCAGAAAATTATTTCTAGATGAATACAATGCTAAGGCATTCCATATTGAGTCTATTTAGTGATTTATTGTTTGATGTAAAACAGAATGAGAGATGGAAAAAAAGTGCCATGTACACCTTGCTTCTGAGAATGATTTTTCCTCTAAACAAATCTCTTGCAAGTTGCTGAGCACTCAGAGACTTATCGAAGTCAATTGAATACATACCTCTCAAGTGGCCATCTGCATCTTAAAGGACCAGTGTGGCTGGATCTCATGTGGCCTTGACATAGCTGAAGGTCATGTAAAAAGGGACTGCTTTTCTTAGCAAGGGTTTAGTAAAGCTAATAATGCTGTCATGAATGGATTTCTCTACCACTGAGTACTAATATGTTCCCCTTTGTTTACTGAGGGCTATGCAGGAGCACATAGAGACATCTAATGGCACATCTAACAGCAAAGACATGTCAGCTGTGGGCACAGGAGGTGGAAGGGGTGGTGGAAAGCCTATGCCAGCATATCCCCAACACCACTGCTCATCACTTGGGGTGGAAACACCATCTTCACCTGTCAGAGCACCTCAGATGAAACTGTACTGATGTATTATAGCTGACCTGAATTGGCATGTCTTTCCCGTCATCTAGCAACTCTACTGCAGTTGGCGCATGCCTATACTGCCTCACAGCCCTTATGTACCATTCCCATCTTGCCAGAGCAGCTGATGAGCTTTTTTCCTGTTTGCAAGGTAGGGGTCCTCTCTGGGGAAATAGGTTTAAGAAGAGAACAAGTGTTGGAATTGCTGAAACCTGCACTCCGCCAGATCTGGGCACTTTGCTTTGCTCAGATACAGATGAGATTGATTGCTAGTGAGTAATAAATGTAAAGTATGACCAGATAAATAGCTAATAACTCACCACAGGAAGATATTGGAAATCTGTGGAGGGCTTGTATACTTATAATGCATGAGTAACTGCTTAGAAATGGATTAGGAAAATGGAAGAGCTGGAGGTGAGTGTGGTAACCTGAAGAATGAATGTGGCCTAATTTGACTTCATTGAATGTTCTGCTGTTGGAACAGGACTCGTACTCTGGGCCTATGTCTGCAATAACTCAAAAGCCAGTGGGGCCTGCTTGGTTGTTGTTGAAACCAGCAACGCTCTGCTGGTTTGCAGCACAGCAGACTGGTAGCCTGCAGGTGCAGTCGGAGCAATGTTCACCATTGCCCTCTACTTGGGGCAGTGCCATGGCTGCTGCCTGCCTGGTGGGTTGTGCATGGCTCTATACCAGAGATAGTTTGCTTATGCCGTGAGAAATATTACTTTGCTCAGGGCTGCTCTTTGCACAAGTGAAGCATGCAGAGTATTTGCATGGGTTCAATCCCATGCTGAGGCAGGAGGGATGTTTCTGGGAGGAGGGAACGTGGAGCAGAGGGAAGAAATATGTGCTGTGAGGACGGCATCTAGCAAAGGCTGAGCAGCCCTGATCCCACTGACATCAGTTGGGTTGGAGGTCACTCAGTTCCTAGGAGAAGTGGATCCCTTTTGGGGAGGAAGCATAAAGAGGCCCATATAAATTCTTCCTTCCATGTGAGTACAATCCTGCCTCCCCCCTGCAAGTCAAAGGGGATTTGACACAAGTACCAGTGGAGAGCAGACTCCACAATATGGCCAGGGCCGAATGAATTACATGACAAATTTTGGGTTCTCTGGAGACCCAAAGGCTGTATGTTTAGACCAACATAAAAAAAAAAGAATAAAAGGCCTCTGATGTTCTGGCTCTTCCTCTAAGACCTGATGCACAGAAGGCCCACGTGATTGCACTTCCCACTAGAGCTGGTGAGAGTTACCATCACTTGCCATCTTAGCAAATCAGTCCCCACAATTGTGATGGGGGGGCTGGAAAGAATGGATAACACTGCGAGTTCATTATGAAAACACAGGGAACCAGAGTTAATGAGTCTTGGATGAGCCCCTGATCTGCCTAGCTTTTGGTGCAGCAGTGGAGGGAACTGGTCGGGAGGATCTGCTTAAAATTGCAGTAGGAGTGACAGTCCCTAGATTGCAGAAGGGCATATCTGTCTGTGTTTAGACATGAGAGAGGTCACTGCCATAGAGCAGAGATCTCTCTGGATCAGATCTACAGCTTTTTCCATCAGGACAGAAATATTCTGGGCTTTACATGTTACCTGACCCTGGCAGCTTGCCCTGATAAAACACTGATTACACAACTGCAGTCCAGCTTAAGCTGCAAACAATCAGCTGCGTGCTGAGATACAGTGAGAATACCCTCTTTGCTATGGCAATGATTGAAATGTCTGTGTAGTGTGTTGTCTCCCAATACAGGGAAACTTGTAAAGAATAAAACAATTAGGTGGTTCAGTGTGAGTGCATGCAAAAAAAGCTCCACAGTAATAATGCCTTCTCTAAGGCTTTCCTAGTCCTGTATTTGGATTAATGAGTGAAACCTCTCACCCCAAATGGGAGATCAGTGCTGCTCCATTCTCTTTTTATGTCCAATGGAGCTAAGGCTAGGGAACTTCAAAGATTTGCTTAAGGTGTCTGGCAAGTAGCAGAGTCGGAACTGAACCCAGCAGTCCTGCTGCAGCGTCCTGTAGCCAGCGTGCCCTCCACTGCTGTCTGACAGTCTCCTGGAGCTGGGCATCCCTGCGAGCTGGCTGTGGAGAACAGATTAGTTACAGGATTCCTCCATTTCTTGTTACCAGCTGCATCTCGCTGAAGGATAGTCTAGCAGTGAGTGAAAGCAGCTCTTAACTCCGAAGCTGGGTGGGAGAGGCCGCAGGACTCACCACCAGGAAAAAGCTACTGACTAGCTGAGGGGGCAGTACAAAAAGGAAAATTTCCAAGTCAGTGTGCGCCCCTGAGGCTAGAAGTGAGCACGGAGGGGAGGGCAGTGCATCCAAGAGCCGACTGAGACACTGGATGTGGCTATCTTTCAGCTTTCCTCCAGACCTGAGGCTGTCACAAGCTGCAACATCCTCCTCAGTAGCTGTGCTGTCCTTAGAGCCTGTGACAGAGTAAATCAGTGTCTAGCTTTTCTTTGCTGTGACAATATTACAGGCAGGTCAGCTTAAGGGATAGACTACTGGGCTGGCACGCAGGAGGTTTCAGTGGAGTCTTAGTTCATTACATTGGTTTTACCCTCTTTTTTTCATCTCTGAAGTGGAGACGCAGATACCTGCTTCGTGAAATGCCCCAGGACCTGCTGCTAAAAGGCACTGTGTAAGATCCTGGTTCTGATATCAGCAGGGAGAAAATGTCCTGAGGACACCAAACAGTCCTCAAGCGCTTTTCCAAAGTCCTGCCCCCCCCCCCCCCCCCACATCCCTCTTCTTTCTAGCTGCAGGGACCTCCCACAATCTCGCTCTGTGAAGAGGAATTTCCAGCCTCAGCCCCAGACAAATAGATGGGGTAGACTTTCAGGTTTTTGTTTTCAAGCCAACTCTGTTACTCAGGTTTCAAACAAAGAGTTCAGGTTACACCTGAGCCAGGCAGCTGTGTTGTTGGGTACATGGGAGACTGTAACACACCTTGTTTGTTAGAAGCATAAAAAAATGTTCAGAATTTATCATTTACACCCTCATGATATAACAGCCCTGAATAGTATATTAGAAACAGAGCTCACATTCCCTTTTTGCTCCTATCCTAGCTCGCCTGTTCTTGAATTCCCCCTCCCCCCCCCCCCCAGCACTCTCTGTTGCTGACTTCCATTTTACTGGTTCACATCGGTATTTAGCTATTGTTTCAGCCAGGGACTGTCTCTAAGAAGGGAGCTGCATTCAAAAAACTCTTGAAAAACTAAAAGGATGCAGGGGAAACAAAGGCCGAGCCGGAAGGACTGCATGTTCAAACATCCCAGGGACCCAACACGTTCTATCAGTCTGGATTGCCTGGGGCACCTGGATGTCCCTTTTCTCTTGGTCTAGAACCCACTGAAATCAGTGCTGCAGTGCTACCAGTCAGCTCTGAGTCGGGACATGATACCCTGTCCCATAACAGAAAGTATAATTTAGAACTGGAGGAAAAAATAGCTGGAAAGGAATTTAAGAGGTCACTGAGCCTATCTCCTTACCAACAGCATGAATAGTTAAATTATTCCTGACTTTCCATGTGATTTGTTAGCCTTCCTTGGTATTTGCTTACTGTTAATCAGTGGTCTGCTCTGAAAGACCACAGATCTTATTCCAGAGCCAACTCTCAATTTATGCAGTGATTTGGCTATAGTCCCATTACGATAGCCTAGAAAATAATTTACATTTATGGTTGTACATTGTTTGTGCTTGGTTTTCTTCATTTCCTGCCTCAGCTGATCAGCTCTATCTTTTCTTGTGTTTTGATTGAACACTTCCTCCAAATGAGGAGAAATATCCTAATTTTTCCATGCTTTGACAGTCTCTAAAAAATCCTTTCCTGCTGTGGTTTTTTTCCCCCCTTAATCTTCTAACAGAAGTCACAAGTATTACCAAGGAAAGCTTTTTATTCTTCCCAGCAACTATTCTCCCTCTAGCTTTTCTTCTTTATTGCATTGTCTAGCCTATAGTTCTCATACTTCTTTTCTGCTTGCTTTTCACGGTGCTTGCCCAGTGTCTAATGCTGCTAAATTTGCCATGCTGTACTTTGTACTTATCTGTGGTATATCTACTTATAATACGACTAATACTCTGGCTTCTGGCCATGCATCCTACATTCTGGATTTTAATCCTTCTCACCATCTCTCTTTACTTTAATATATCTTGTGAGAATAGCCTGCTCTTTTGTAGCCGTAATTAAAGTTGCAGTTTTGCTTCAATGCTCCTTTCACAAGCCTCTTTACAATTTACCATCTTCTTTTTATGAGTTGTCTATGTTGTTCTTCTTCTATTCACATCTGCCAGTGCATCCCTTGTTGCTGTCAAATGACTCACCACCTGTAGGAGTGTATTCCTCACTTCATTTTTTGGAATGTGGTCTGAGATCAGCTTAGACCACTTACTATTGCACATGTAACTAGCTGTTGCTACATGTGTCTTTTCCCCATAAAGCTCTCATGTCTCTTCATGTTTCCTTAATGCGTCTTTCTAGTCCACCTGCCCAGTTCCCCTAGGTCAATCTTAGTTCACTAATAGCTGAATTCATTGGGAACTGCATATCTGTTTGTTACTTCAAGTGTACTTTGTGTAATGAGGAGATAATGAGAGATACCATGCCATGAAGCAGGTAGGACAGGGATTTTGGCACAGTGGAGGGTGGAAGGAAGATGCAGATGGCTTCAGGGCCATGGTGTGTGGTGACTGAGACCCCATTTTGCTCCACTGCTGAATACACAGTTTCACTGCAAGTCATTGCTCTATCTGCAGAACGTGTCTGGGGCTTTCCCTTGTGGAGGAGATTCCTTGCAGCCTCTCTGAAAGGAAGTCACAACAGTTTGGGGCAACACAACAGGAGTGGGGCAGAAAAAATGTTGATCCTCCTTCAGGCAGCTGATGGCTTTAAGGTGAAAAGGGCCTGGGAGAACGGCATTTCAGTGTAATGTCTGCATTCCTGCGTGACACAGGAAGAACCTGGAATTGAAGTCAGTCTGTGAAAAGGTGCTGAAATCTTGTTTCTTCTCATAACCTTAACTACTATCAGATGGACATAGTTAAGGCCAGCTCTAAAGCTGGTGTACAACATCACAAGTCTGTCTGGGTTTATGGCCAGCTGTAGATCACAGGTCCAATGCCTGTTCTCATCCAGAAATAGTAATTTTATTGAAATATACTGTAGCTACAATGCAAAGCGCTTGCTTGAGAACATTTGTGAAAGATGCAATGCAGCCTTAGTGTGAGGTGGTATTTAAGGAGAAAGGTGGCTTCTCTGTGTTTTGGAACTGAGTGGAGATGACTTCAGTGGGACTTCGAGATCAAAACTAAATGAAGGTTTAACTATTTTAATTGGTAACGAAATGTTTGCTATTGTGAAGTGAAACATTGACGAGTGAAAGCCAGGATTGCTCAATGAGGTTCTTCAAGTACAACAGAGCCGGGGGTCACCCAGTGCACAAGGAACAGCAGGCATGGCAGAGAAGGATGGCGTGCTGCAAACTGCAAAGGAAACTCAAGCTGGTGAGAGGGTTTTTTTTTTTTTTTTTTTTTTTTAAGACCTTTTCTTGCTAATCATAGAAGAAACTGAAGGCAAAAAGGCACTAGAAGGGACAAGAAGTTTCTCTCCGATTGTTACAGGTTGAGTAGTGCCCACATGGCAGACTCTTACAGATTTAGGCACTTGGTATCATTAGTGGTGTTACTGTAAATACCTTTACAAGTTTGAGTCTATAAGGGCTAGTGGTAATGGATAGAGCAAAGATGAAGGACTGAAGACTTCTGGCATCTTTTCCTGGTTGTTCAAATGATTTGATATGTACTTTTGTTAAATTACTTTGATCTTTGAGACAAGTCTGCTGATAATGGAAACTGGTCTCAGTCTGTCTAAATTGGTTAAGCCATGTTCTTTCATGTAATCAAAGAATTGAAGAAAATAAGCCAGAAGAGACCTGGAGAGGTTATCTTGTCCACCCAGGGCCAGGTCATTGAGCCAGTGTGTTGCTGGCAGACATTTATCTAGCTTCTTACAACCTTATCTTGGAAAGAGAGAAAGAGAAGAGGAGCAAAACAAAGATATGGTAAAAGTACTATAAAAGTATGTGAATTCAAAATAAGACTCAGTAGAAAGAGACCAGTGTGCCTGAGCTGAAAGTCAGGAAGGAATTGTACCACAAAATGATGACAGGTATAAATGAACAGATCAAATGACTATAAACAGAATAATGTGTACAGTAAAATAGCAGGAAGCAGTGAGAGTGTGAGGACTGTGAATGCAAAGGGAGAATGCAGATTGTTTTCCTGTGGATTTGGGGAGCTGAAAAAAATTTAAATGATGAACCGGAAGTCATAGAATAATATATTCATGGGGACTTCTGGCTATGCAAGACATCTGGTAGCTGAATATTACATCTAAGCATGAATCATCGTGCAGATTCCCCACTTGCACAAAAGACAACCTGGAAAGGAGGAAATCTTAAAGGGAACAGTCCTTGCTCTAACATTTACCAGTTGAAGTTGTTTAGCACATGATTTTCATAGAAATTCAGGAGGGAAAACTTCAGAAGGGCACCTCATCCATCTGTCTGCTCTGGGACAAGAGCCAATGTATTTAGTCTGTCCCTGACATGTTCTTAACAGATACCAGGGATTCCCCAGACACCGCAGCTCCAGCCCCACAGCCTCTGTTCCAGTCCTCAACTGTCCTTGCAGAAAGGGAATTTGGCCAAAAGAGGCCCCAAGTCGTCTTTACTGAAAATTAAGTCAGTTCTTCTTATCTTATCCTCAGTGAAAATGGAGAATAGTTGGTCTCTGATCTGAACAGCCTTGGATTATGTAAAATACTGTCACCACCGTATTTCCCCTTGTTTTTCCTAGGCCACTACAAATACAAATCTCCACGTCATTGTCTTTGCCCAAGTTTTCTAAACTTTTGCTCATTCTTGTCACTCTCTTCTGGACTGTCTGATGCCTTAAGGCCTAGGGCCACAAGGTGGACATAGTGTTCAGCATCTCCAATTTCAAGGGGCATCCATGTTAGTGCATCTCTTTTTCTGGCAAAAGAATCACCTTTTACCCATGTATTTGGAGTGGGGGGCACCCTGCTCTGCTCCCTTGCGTGGCAGTAGTTTTTCCTATCAGTGGGTGGGTGTAGCGTTCTGCCCGTCGTCTTCTCTGAATTACATCTTATTCACTTCAGAGCCATGAAGTTGTTTTTCCCATTTAGCATCAGCATTCTGAATTCTAACCCGGTTCTCCCCCATGCTTGCTCTGTCCTGGTTTCGGCCACAAACATTAGTAGCATGTTGTCTATTCTGATGTTCTCATTGCTCATGGAAATGCCGAGAACCTGTGTTTCATGCCCTCCCAGTCTGACAACAAATTATTGATAGCTACTCTGAGAGGGATTTCCCAGTTGCCCACTATATAGGGATTTCATCTGGACCATCTTTTCCTTGTGAGACCTTAGAGATCCTGGAGTCAGGGTATGTCACATCCACAGCTCATCTAGCTGTTGCTCCACTTACCGTGCCACCAAAGAATAAAAATCTAGCTTGACAACGCTTATTTTTTTCTAGTTCAAAATGGGTGTTTTGTAATCCTTATTTTCCTTTTGGTGCTTAAGGGGATTAGTTGATCAAGTATCATTCCAGCTATGGAAACTGGGCTGAGGGGTTTAGCATTCCCTGGGTTGTCCTAGACTGCCTTTTTAAAGACAGTGGCGATGCTTATCCTCCATCTGTCTTTCACAAGGGTAGTGGTTCAATAATTGCTTTTAGTACTTGAAGGTGAACTTCATCAAGCTTTAATGATTTGAACGCATTTGATGTATCTAAATATTCTTTAGGCTGTTTTTGTCTTGTTCTCACCCATATTCCTAGCAGCTCATGTTAATGATGTTAAGTATTTTGTTGCAATTAAGCTTTTTTTTTTGTGAAAACTGAGACAAAAATGATACAACTTTTCTGACGTCTCTGAATGAGCTTTTGTTTGCTCGTTTTTCTAGTTCAAATAAGACTTTCATTTTCCTTCATTTTTCTCCAATGTTGACAGTATTTCTAACACCTTTTCTCATTGCTTTTGTGTCCCCTGCTAGCTGTAATTCATTTTTTTTGCCTTAGCTTTTCAGCTTCTACTGCTCCATGCTTGAACTGTTTATTTATAGTTATCTTCAGAAATGCCACCTTATTTTCATTTGTGGTACAATTCCTTCCTGATTTTCAGCCCAGCCACACAAGTCTCTTTCTAGCGAGCCTTATTTGGAATTCATTTGTGTCTGAGCTGCTTGCAGATTTATTCTCCTTAACTCGTTCTCACTGTTTGCCATGAGTTACCATTTGTTACCAGCCGTTTGAATCCCTTTCCCCTTTCTGTCTGAGAATGTCTTCTGGTGGCTAATGACCTAAACATCTCTGCAGTGTATTTGATAAGTAGTATGCTCATCCCACTGACTGATATGTTTTTTTGTACTGGTATTAAGTAAATCATTTAGCTTATGTGAGACACGGGGCTGTGTACACACAGAGAAAATATAGCTGCAGGATGCTGAAAATATTAAGGCATCACATTGCAGCGGTGTGGGAGCCTGACACAAGAGATGGCGAAACCTTTTCTGTTGTGCTTTTGTTGTACTCCTTTAATAACTTTGCTGCTGTGTTTGTACTGCTTACCTGTACACTGGCAGACCGCAGCAGGCCTCTACTGGGAGTTGTCTAAAGATACTCAGTACAATAAGAGATATCACCAGAGGGCTCAAGTATTTCTGCTGCCTTGAACGCAGGATCGGATTTGCAGGACTTGAGGGAACATGCTGGCCTAGGGTGCAGGAGGCAGGGCCAGCAGGCGCAAGTCCTGTTCCTTGCACTGTGCCCAACCTTGGGTCTGCTTTTGAGTCACTCTTGCAGCACTCCTGTCATGAAATGGCCTTACCAAGTCCTACCTCCCTAGAGGCTGTTTGTGATACCTGAGAAGTGACCTAAGTGAAAAGCAAGGGCATAGGCATGCAAAACACTGAGGGCTGAAGGGAAGGAGCTGGATCTGGGGCAGTACAGAATAGGTACCAAACTGTCATTTTGCTGCAGCTGTAGAGAAAAAAAAGGGAGAGGGAAATAGGTAGACTTTCCTGGCCACATCTGAGGATTGGACTATTGCCCCCTATGCTTGGCAGGAGCGAGGCATGGTCACAGGGGATCTTCAGCGGAAGCAGAGCCAGAGCACATGAGGGAACATGGAGAGCAATTCTGCTTCCTCTGGGCACTCTGCAACATCCCAGGCCCTTATCCAAGTGTTACCCTAGTCTTGTTAGCAGTGACTGAAGCCAAGTTAAGAATCTGTGATTTGAGCAAAGGCCTCTTTCCTAGTATGTCAACTGCAAACCTGGTTTCCATGATGCCTAAACACTGGCAGCAACTCAGTAGCGGAGCTAGTGCTGAGTTTATAGAGACTTCTGTACCAACTGCAGATTCTGGGTATGGTCTGCACTTTTGCTGATAACAGAAGTGAAAAATATTTGGTAATGTTCTTTGTACATTTGCCTTTTAAAGAAGCTGAATATAAGGGGAAAAAACCCTGCCCTGCACTGAGAATACTGCAGAGCCACAGCTCCTGAGGATGGTTAATGGGAAGGTTGTGGATTTTGCTCTGTAACTGTGACTGGTGAAGAACTCCTCTGCTTCCCTCGGGGAAGGGCAGCGGGAGGAGGGACAACAGGGTGCTTGCAGGGACCTGGGTCTATGTAGCTGTGTTGAGAATCCCAGGGCTCCCAGCCCAGTGTAGGGAGCACTTGCCATGCAGGAAGCCCAGAGAAGGCCTTCTGGATATAGGGTGAAGAGACAGAGGTTTCTCAGATGCTAGCTGTGCCCTCCAGATTAAACCGTTCTCTGGGAAAAGGCAAGGTCGTTCTGGGAACATGGTGCGGGAGCATATCCTGGGTCACCTCACTCCTGGGATAGCAAAGAAATGATTTAACACAGTGCAGGCATCCATGACATCCTGATATCTGAGGGTTTGGCATGGTGAGCGTTTCAGTGGTTACAACTTGGGCTGGAAGTGTGGCTTTGCAGTGGAAGGAGATTATTGCAGTCCCTGCAGAATAAACCTGTCACTACCAAACAGGGTGGGAGAAGCACACTTTGCTCCTAAATCTGCAGGCTTCAGAGGTGTCTGGGACCTGGAATTTTTATTCAGCTCACATCTGTTCAGCATACAGTTCTGTGCTGGGCTGATGCACGTACGATAGCTGGGGGCATGCCAAGCAAACAGCAGGTCTGTGCCACAAAGTACTGGCAGCCCCAACCCATGAATGATTTAGGCTGCACTCTCTCACTCTTCTTGAACTCTGCAGTCGCCTTTCATAGTAGCACCTCCCTCCCTCTTCTGCCCTGGCTGCAGAAATATGCTCAATTAGGGTTAACTCAAACTGAATCAAACTTCATGCCTGAGGTTGGAAATCTTCCCAGTCAACTCACCACGGCCACATAGCATGGTGGGAGACAAGGCGAGAGAGGAGATGAACGCTTTTCAGAGAAATGAATCCAAGGAAACTTTGTTCACTTTTATTTCTGCAGGAGATGATCCCCCCAAAGGAGATTTCCCTGTTCAGAAAAAATCCCCGGTGAGTGTTACAGCTGGTTTCCTTTTCTTTGCTTTCTGCTCAGCTTGCTCTAAACATTGCAAGATCTCTCTGTTCCTTCCTCTGCTGTGCTCTGGCTAGAGACAGACAAACACCCTTTCTTGCAGAGGGTTGGAATAAGCATTAACAACTCAAGGCAAAAATCCTTCCATTAACCTGATTTAGTTAAGAAAGGGCAGCTTAAAGGGGAAAAAATGAGCTGTCTGAGTCTTTGGGGAAAAAAGGTTTTGATTGCTGCCTTTTTCCTGAACGCCCCTTTCCTTGTGGGAGAGTTTCTCTGAAGTAAAGGGGGATGTTGTACGTGGGAGGGAGGGAGTTGGCCTGTTTATTTAGTTTGATCAGACCCACCAGGGAAGGGTCTGCAGATGCTGCCAAGCAGAAGAAAGGACAGGAATTGAGGATGGGCCACTGATGTGCGTACCAGAGCCCTCCCGTAGTGCCGGAGCCTCGGGTTTAAATCTCTGGCTGTGATTTAAAGCCAGATTCGTCTGAATGTTTCTTGTCTTATGACTTTGATGCTTGTGCAGATTTTTCAGGCTAATTCTCATTGAGTGGTTGACCCCTAAAAATTGTACACTGTCTCAGCTTTGGGGAGAAAAGGGCTTGTTTTGTATGTGCTCTGTCTTGCAGGACAATACTGTAATACTTGCTCTTATTGCCCTCAGTCAGTCATGTCATTAGCAAGCCCAGTATTTAGCTCACAATTTTAAGTACTGTGCAGGCATTAACTGTTAAATAACTAGAGCTCCTGTGAAGTACATAAATTTAATCCTGTTTTGCAGCTAGTCAACAAGAGGGAGAGGTGAAAGCAAACATCTCCTGCAACTGGCACTTTAAATGACCTTTCTTTTTTTCAAAGACACAGACTATCAACTTCCACAGTATCTTTAAGAGCTCCAAAATCCCGCAGATCCCGGGTTCACATTGATAGCTAAGCACAGCAGAGTACCTGTGTGCTCGCGAATCCAGGCTTAGCCTCTTTGCTTTTGCTGGGGCTCTCTGCTGAGCAAGGTCCTCCTCTGCGAAAGCGAGCAAACTGCATCTGGCTGCCCTCATGGATGAAAGCTGCCCACTTTTGGATGCCCGGGCAGGCCACAGGCAGGTCAGTGATATAGCCAAGAGAATACATGAGGGTTTGTGCATGTGCTGGTGCCATCTCATGACATATGTGCCAAATGGAAGTATTCCTGCTTGTAAATGCCCTACTCTGTTCCACATTAGTAAGCAATTGCTGAAGGTGCTGACTCTCACACGTGGGCAGGGTTAGCTGGGAAGAGCCGCTGCCTCCAGCTTTCCTTTTCTTGCCTGCTTCCACTCCTCCGCAGAGGGTGCCCGTCCCAGAGAAGGGGCGGCAGAAGTGGGCCACCACCAGGTTTTCTGTCACTACAGGTCACAGCCTGGCACGTGATACCCTAAACCGCTGCAGCTAAATCCACCAGAGCTTGTGTGTCGGAGTGCATAGTGGTGATTTCAGGGAGCAGTGTTCCCGACACCTGGCCCTGTGGGTTTGAACAGTTACACTCTGCATCTCAGCCAAACGTTATTAAATATCACGAGTATAATAGCAAGGTCTGTGAAAGTGAGGAATAAAATTATACCTATTACATAGTTTTTACTTCCAGGTTCAAAAATACCTGCAAGTACCTGCAGGAAATGTAATTCGCCTTTTACAGCTTTTCTTCTCAATTACAAAGAACTTGTTGGAGAAAAATACTCTGTGTGTGTGTTTGTGCATTTACAGCTTGTATACACCACCATTTTGAGGCTGGTCTAAAAGCAGGAAGCCCTTGTGCAGCTTCCAAGGGAGCCCACTCTGTCTTACAAGCCATATGCTGGGCATGATGGTTTCAGAGTAAATAATAAAATGGATAATTACATATTTACCCAAGTAAAGCAAAGAGGCCAAGGGTTGCTTAATAAAAAGGCATCTCATACATAGTGAAAGATACATAAAAAAGAACAAAAATATTTGTGTTTAGAAGTGTTGGGTTGAGTTATGGAAGGCTTTTTTTTTTTTTTTTTTGACAGCCGGTCTCTTCTCTTTTGTGGTTCTTGTGTAATCTTGGGAAAGACAACATCATTAAACTAAAATCTTGTAACCTTGATGCCATTCCTTTGGGGATCCAAATAAGCTCAGGTCTCTTGGTGGTGGAATAAACCTGAATAAACACATCTATTTTGGTATCTGTATTTGCATTTGGGACTCTAGGAAGAAATACGGAATACATTATTTCTGACACCAGGAGCAGAAATGCATGTGAAGAGTTCATCTTACTTCACTGGCCCATGCTATGGCCACTGAAAAATTAAAACTATAAATATAAATGCAGCTGTTGATATCCTCCCCCCCCCATGCATCACCTAGTGTATGACAAGCCTCTCTTTCCCACTAATTGGGAGAGGCTGGATGGTGCTCTGAAAACCTGCTTTCCCCGTTGTGAGGAAGTGAAGCTCAGCAGCTGCTGCTCAGAGTGCAGGGGGCAGCAAGAGGGACTGAGGCACACTCAGGGTCATGCCAAGACTCATATATGTTTAAATGCATTGTTTAACTTAGAGACTGCAGATTTTACCCAGATTTAAGTAGGATTCATTCATACAGTGGCCAGGTTTGAACCATCACTGTTTTGTTTTGATTTTGATTAATAGATTGAATTATCCATAGCTGTGACAGTGTTCTTGGAATACAAAATGAGTGCCATGCATGAGAATGGGGAAGGGAGTGAAGCACAGCCAGGGCTGATGCTCTGCCTCGGTGAGCCGTGATGCATTTTGGTGCAACTGAGGTGCAGAGATTGAGGGTGGTTATCCCAGGAGAAGAAGCAGCTTCAGGTGGAAGGATGCAGCAGGGAGCAGTACCCTGGGGTCTATGAACTGCTGAAGTGAGGGCTAGTACTAGGAGAGGCAGCAGTTTCAAGGCAGCAGGCAGTAGCTTTAAGTGCGAAATGCAGAAGAAAGGCATCTGAAGGTATTTTTGCATCTCAGTGGGTTTTCACATTGCGGCAAAGAGGTAGTCAGGCAGCTGTGGGCTCCTGGGCTTTGGACTGGGCTCGCCTCTGCTGCTGGGGCATTATGGGGATATGTTGCTGGAGTGAAGGCTTTCACAAAGCTGATATATTCTGGTTTGTCTCCCACAGAAACTCTGTGGCTCCAACTACCCCCTGAGCATTGCTTTCATTGTGGTGAATGAGTTCTGTGAGCGCTTCTCCTACTATGGCATGAGAGGTACGTGTCCCATGTCTGGGAAGCAACTTTCTGTCCTTGGGTTTCTGTGCACACTGATCTGGTGTCCCAGGGTTGTGCTGTATGTGAACTCACTGTCTGTCAAAGGTCTTTGTTAAATTGGTATTTTTGGGATGCAGACATGAGCAATGTGCCCTAACATTGAAGCTAGCCCTGCTTTGAGGAGAAGTTTGGATTAGACACCTCCAAATGTCCCTTCCAATTTTTTTATGGTTTTGTGTCTTGAATCTGATTTTCCTGTGTCTGATGTCTTTCATAGCTGTGTGAAATCAGTGCATCTAAGAATTGAATCATACAGGCCTGTAACTTGCAAATAGAAAATATTCATAAGCAAAGCTACAGGTTAGGGTAAGATAAGCTAGAAAACATCTTTTCCAGCTATATATAAATGTGTATGAGCAAAGAAAGGCTAATACTCATATATCTCATTTGAGATCTTTCTGTGTCGGGATACCAGGGACAGGTCTGAAAGCACAGATCTTTTCACAACAGTGCCTATAGCTGCTAGACAAATCAGTGTATTTTTTCTGGCCACTATAGTGTAGTTTCCTGCTTACCTGGGAAGATGTATGTTAATTATCTGATGTGGTTTGCTTGTTTCCTTTTAGCTGTCCTGACACTGTATTTCATCAACTTCTTCCACTGGGATGAGAATCTCTCCACCTCTGTGTACCATGCCTTCTCCGCTCTCTGTTATTTCACGCCTGTCATTGGAGCCATCATGGCAGACTCATGGCTGGGGAAATACAAGTAAGTAAGGACAACTCTGCACCATGCAGTCTGCATGAGGGTAGCGCTGAGCATGCTCCTTGTTATGAGGCTGGCTCATTTAGCTCAGGGTTCAGCAAAGATGCACCTACTAAGGTCAGCTCCTCTCTGTTAATGGAGGAAATGCTGGTCTGTTTGCTTATGCTATTCTGAGCTCCTCTTTCATGCAAGGATTGATATGGGACAAAATAATTTGTACAAATTAAATGTCATGAGCACGCCTTTTCTCCACCCTCCTTCCCTATACACCTTTGGAAGTTGAGATGTAGGGTGATTAACCCTCAGCTTGCCAAGATCTGCTGCTGAGACAGATTCAAAGAAGGTGAGGAAGAGTGTCATCTTCTGGATCTAGCAGTTTCAGGTGAAGATGTCACTAACCCCACTTATGCTTTCCCACATAGGGTGTGTGTGAGCACACTCATTTTTACCCCAGGGAAAGTCAGCTGGGTTCACTCAAATCATCTCCCTCAGCACATAACCAGGTAAATTTTCCCTGAGTGGATTAGGGTTTCTTCCTTACACTGATAAGTTGTGGGGCCATCGTCTGCCCCAAGGAATCATGGTGAGCAGCTGGATAGAGGACTTTCTTCTCTTGGTCCTGTCTATTCACTGCCTGAGAAGTCTTGCTGTCGGAGTGATGAAGTGTAGCTGGACCTGTCTCTCTAGGACTAAGCACACCTGGCAACGTGAGTCTCCACATGAAGAAACAAACTGGGATACCTCTCTCCCACAGGAAGTTCCAAGGGGTTACTTATGTTCTTTTTTCCCTTGTGCTTTGTGCTCAATTTCAGTCATTCTCTTGTCCCTTTGAATGAAAAGTAACAGCGGGGGGGTTTAACAATTATTCAATGTCTCATAGCCATGTTTATTGCTATCTGAGGATATCTGATCTTGCAGCATGGTGATGCGAGAAGATAAGTCCCTATGCTAATCCCTATCTCCTTTTAGAGCATCCAATGCCTCCATCCTAACAAGTCCTTCCATTTCCTCTGTGTGTGTCTGTGCTGCTCATAAATACGTAGGCATGTGATAATCCTGAAGATGTTTAAGGAATGGAGTACACTCAAGAGCTTCATCTCCCTAATCAGATTTCCTTCCCCCCCCCCAAGATGAGGGGGCAGATAGATGAGCTCAATAATACTTCAGAGGTACTCATATATCATTCCCTTATAACAGGGAAACCACACTCCTAATTTGGATGTGTTGGTCAAGTGGGTTGAATGTGGGCCACAGTCCTTATAGATACCTTCCAAACTAAGGATTCATTTAGGTACATGCTAGAAAATGCCAGTTATTAGTAATCTGGAAATGAAGCTGGATATGAATAGTACCCTTCTATTCACAGCTTTCCATGTGTGACGTACTGGAACATTGTTAGTTTATTCTGCCCAGCAACCTCGGTGAAGAAAGCAGGGGCTATCCCTCCTTCTTCTTAATCTGAACCTATTTGCCTATCTCTTTCTTCCAGTGCGTTCGGTGTTGACACAAAAGAATTATAGTTGCATGCAATATCAGGCGTATGGACTAATCAGTTCCTTGTGCATCTGCCAAGTAGACCTGCCATATCAGGAAACACAGGCACACTCTGTTTTCAGATCGTATATCACCCAGCACCTTCAGTCACTGCTGTTTGCTCTCTTCACAGGACGATCATCTACCTCTCCATTGTGTATGTGGTTGGCCATTTGATAAAGTCAGTCGGCGCAATTCCATCCCTAGGGAACCAGGTTGTTCATGTGTAAGTAACTGTTGAAGCTGCAATGCTGTTGCAATGGTAATTGATTTACCCAGTACTGTCAGTTGTTTCACCCCCATCAGGTGAGCAGTTTGGGGGCTATGCATAGGTTGCTTTTCTCAGGGAAAGGTTTGGGATGTCTGGGTAAGAGCGGAAGGGGGAAGCTGGAAGTTAGAGCGTGAATGCAGCAGGAGCTGGAAACCACCACAACGATTTTGAACCCTTTGAAAAAGGGACATCTGATTGCCCCTCTCTGTTACATCATGTCACTGGAGTTTGGTCTTTCCCATTCCAGCTGCCTGTACCAGGCTCCTTCACCCTCTCCTCCCCCCCAAATCTTCCCTCATTTCCTCATTGGCATTGCTGCCCATCTCAGCAGCTCTGTGTGCCTGGGAACACAAAAAACCTGTAGAAGATGCAACATGATCTGTAACAGAGGAATGATCCGTCTTCTTCAAGCTACTACCCTTCCTGCCCTCTAGATTCATAACTGATAGGATTGTCAGGGTTAGTTCCCCAGCTGGCATCTCTGAAACCACCAAGCTCTTTTGGCCTAAGTGGCCACAACTCTGAAAATGTGAATACACAGGCAGGAGCACATCTCATTTACAGAGCAGCTTCCTGATGTCCTAGACTTGGTCAGTCCTGACACTCCTGTTCCATAGAGAAATAATTTGTAGGGCCAACAATGTGATTTTGAGGAGCACTGGGAGGTAGAAAGCACCCAAAAATGATGTTAATCCAACCCTTTTGACTCACCCCGGCTGAAAATCCTATAGGCAGTCTTTTTTTATTCTTTTTTTCCCAGTTGATCTCTGCAATCTCTTGTTTTCATATGAGTCAAAAATAATCCCACAGATGTTTGATCTGTTATGTCTGATAGGACCTCAGAGCAGCAAGAAACTGAGAAAAACTGTTTTGTTAATTGACTGCTACCAAATATAGAAATTGTTTTTCACGCTTAGCTTGCTCGTCATCATTGCCCACGTGCAAAAGACAGTGATACTGGAGAAATCATGGTTGGGTGACACTAAAATGCTCTCCTAAGTGCTGTAAAGGTTCTGCAATGGTGATATTTTTGTTCTTGCATGAAGGGTCCTGTCTATGGTTGGTCTGTTTTTGATCGCCCTTGGAACAGGAGGTATCAAGCCCTGTGTCTCTGCATTTGGTGGGGACCAGTTTGAAGAGGAACATGTAAGATTTTCTTTTCTTTCCTAAAATCTGCAGTGTCTGGTTACTTTATGAGCATGTTTGTGATCAAATCCTGTTGTACTAAAATAAGGGTAGTTTGCTAGGAAAAAAATGTAGAAAGGATGCTTCACAGGATGGTTTGCATGAGACTTAGGAGAATCAGGATGGCTCAGGAAAGGGAACTGACAGCAGGACAGAGATGACATTGGGATAGATGGGTCATAATTGCATTAAATAATCTAAATGCTAATTGGACATTGGAGTATTTGGAAGATCCTGTACAACATACCATGGAAAGGTAGCTACTTCTGAGCCAACTTAATAGAGGTGATAATGCACTGCAATGCAATATAGTGAATGAAAGATGAAATTTTATTGTCAGTCCCTATGCTTTCTTGGAAAGTTTCCCTCAAAACAGTGAGCAGTAATAGCCTGTATCTTAAATATTGCTCAGAAGGAATTATAGGAAATTCCGGTATTTCAAATGTAGTTCTAGTACCAAATATAGCCAAAAGGTTGAAATATGTTGTTTTCACAGAATAGAAGGTTTTGCAGAATTGTGGTTTGCACTTGGCAAAATGGTTTTTTTTAGCTCTATTTGTAGTGCATCTGTTGATTTGTAGTCCAGGTGCCTCATGTCCTCATTCTCCATCATAAGTGCTTGGCCCCCACCTGGCTTTCATGTCCTGTAAGATGCCAATCTCAGAACTCCCATTGTGCAACACAGGGGCTCAATCAGGGATGAGGTGGTGCTTAAGGGTCAGGAGGTACTACTGCAGCGAAGAGGGTCAGGAGGTACTACTGCAGCTCAGACAAGGGAACATTTAAAATTGACTTGAAATTAGATGGTTTGATTTATGTTGACCTAATATACAAATAAAAATTTTGGTTTTCTCAATGAATAATATTCAAATCAACTTCTGTGCAACTTCTGTGCATGACATAGGTCTTCAAATATGTAAGAGGCCACTACAAGGAAGGGAATAATTGTTCCAGTCTGTGATGAGTAGTCTTAAATTCAAGAAGGATGATTTAGGATAGACAGTAGACTTTCCAACAGTAGATCCAGAGAAGTCCTGGACTAGGCTGGGGCTGTCGAAAGTCCCCGGTAGTGGAGGCATTGAAGAAGGACATTAGACTAATGGTCCAGCAGGAAAGGCACTTGTAGGGTTGGTTGGACCTTGGACAAAGGATAGCCCCTGGGGATGGGAGCCAGGTGTTGTCTTTTGCAATGCCCCAGTATATAGTCAGCATTTAAAAAGTGAGTAATATAGACTAGAATGCTTCTTTTAAAATTTGGGGAAGATTTGTGCTTTCTGCACCTGAACTGTGTGATATTGAAGCCATGCAGCTGGTGACTAAGGTATACTAAGCAGAAAGAAGCTGGGAGGTTTGATAGCCGCTTATTCCAAGCAGACCCTTGTGCAGGCATGTCCAGCCTGTGCGTTAGAGGACGCTGCAGCAGCAGGAGCAGCAATCAGCTGGCGGTCACCGGCCTCCTCAGCTGGCACAACCCTGACCGAGAGCAGGCCGCTGTGCAGTGCTGCTCAGCGCTCCAGGAATATGCCCGGTGCATGCTGGCATGTGGGCATCCCTGCTAGCAGCACCAATAGTTGTCCCTAAAGGATTGCCATAGGTGTTACAGCAGCCTGTTCAGAAGTACTACTTTTATGAATATTAATGATTAATAATGTTTACCCAGCATCTTTCAATTACCAGCTAATTACAATATGATAATATGTACCACTTATCTTCTGAGTGTTTTGTAGACTTCAGCTAATGAATCTCAGCACCCCAGTCAGGCACATAAGTATTATTATCCCAAACTTACCACTACAGCTGAGTTACAGAGAAAATACTGAATTACCTATGGTTGTGTGGGTCTGTGCCCATTCTCCGGTATTCAGACTATACCTCTCCAACAAATTTATCAAATGCTAAGGTTCAAATATTCACCTGCGTGTTGCCTTCATGAGAAACAAATTTAGAAAAACTGTTAAAAGGCTTCTGATAAGGACAATGTGCTATTCCATTCATTTTTTTTAGAGCAGAAATCTTGTATTTTACCATCTGGAAATGACTTTGCCTTTCAGGGAAAAAAAAAAAGAAAAAAAGATTTGATGCTATGTGAAAGGAAACAAGTCTTCAAAATTGGAATGAGAAGCTTTGATTTTGTAAGGAATGAAATGTTTGGGGCCAACCAAAATGTTTCTTCCCTTCAGAGTTGTTTGAGGGGGAGTCGTCATGTTTTTCATATCTTGTCCTACCTGAAGTGGAAGAAGTTATGATAATTCCCAATGAAACGAAGAATTTAGTTCTTCCTTCATTTGCAGGACACCAGTAAACTTCATCTGAGCCATTAAGTGCACAGGCTCACTTGTTCCGTCTGGAAACCAGAGATGTGGTAGTTCTGAACAAATATTTATATATAAAGATATATAAAACTTTAATATAAATTTTTATATATAAATATAAAAATATAATACTTTAAATACATATTAAAACTTATATATATATTTTGTGTGTGTATATATGTTTGTGTGTGTGTGTATATATCTATATATATAACTATATATCAAAAATATAAAAGTGGTCCCGCATATTCCCACATAGAGACAAATTTAGATTTTGAGGTAAATGCACACCACAGTCTGGTTTTCTTTAAAATACTTTATGGATGTAATATCCTTGGAGCTGCCACTTTGAGAACAGTACTACTGCAAACAGTGATGGAGACCACTGGTTCAGCAGGAGGTCAGATAGGGAAAATGGATTTATCTGCAGGAGATTTCTAAGCATCTTTGTCTATAGGATTAGCAGTCCAGGCTAAAAATGCCTGAATGGAATAATATTTGCAATATGTTATATAAATGCACAGGCTGCTGTGCATATTAATTAAGGACCAAAGCTGCTTTCAAACAATGTGGTACGGTTTTTAAGGTACTAAATAGCTCTTTCTCTTTGTTTCTTTTTTTTTTCTGTTGCCATGGAGATCAGGATTATCATGTATGGTACCTTTTCTCAAATTAGCTAATCCAAATCATGTTATTAATTTACGTCTGCTCCAAAGATTAAGAAAGCAAGGAGGGAATTCTTTTTTTTCCAATCAGCACAACTTGCAAGCTGCTAGGTCATTATTTTTGTACTCACTTCTGCTTCTCTGACCATTTTTTCCCATAACTGAAATTTGTAAATGTGTGAAATAAGATGCCCCAAATTCTTTATGCATCACTATCCTCTTATTTTACCAACCCGTTGCTTTTGGCAACTGTTGCTCTAGACTTTATCATGCCGAGAGCTGTGTGCTTGAGTCCTGCTCAGCTTATGGAAGTTCAAAATTGCTCAGATAGGAAAGGCTGTAGATACAGCATGAGAATGTGGCTAGAAGAGAGCAGGTTTGAGGACTGTTCCACACCACCCCTATCAAGTCATGGCAGTGCTACACCAGAATCGGGGGAAATTGCTGAGGCTAGTAATTTCTTTAGATTTCTTTATGATGGCAAATAGCTGGTCATAAAGGTAGAATAAAGTATACCTCTATTAGCCTAGTGTAGCAATGGAAAATACCAGGTAATCAAAAAAATCAGTAAGGACAGAAATGGAGTTTTGGAGATAATAAAGACACAGTGCTGTTTGCTGTTAACCATGGGAACAAGCCGCAGGGATAACTTATAAAATAAAAGCTTACTACTCCTTTAATTCAGGATAAATCATTTACAAGTAATGTATGGATTAGTTTGTCTGGGGCTGACAAGTTTTAAACTTTTGTAAGGTCCAAGAGCCCAAGCTGATGGGTCTTCATTGCTGTGCTGGGGCCAGACAAAGCAGCCCTTCACCCAAGCGCAGGAATGTCCAGTCCTCCTTGGTAGGTGGCAGTGGGAGGCGATGGGAGCTCTCCGAGGTCTCACCCTCACTGTCCCAGCATCCACATCACAAGGGGACATAAGAAAAGCCCTTCCAGCAAGCTCCTGCTTGCCTCCCTTCCCTTGTAGTAATTCTCTGCTGTGATAAGAGGTTTCTTGCCATAGGAGGTAGCAATATTTCCCATTGGCCACACTTTCAGTTGTGGGAAGTTTTGGTACTTTTGGGGATCCTTGGCTTCCTTCCTTAAGGGTTGTCCTCTTTAAGCTGTCTGCAATTCTTCACGCTTTTTCCTGTTTTCCAGCCCTGTAATTATTGGCATCTCAGGGAGTAGAAGGGAGCAGGACATGTTTTAGAAGAAGAGGCAAACCAGGCCCCTGGAGAGCTTCCTTACAGTGAGCTGAGTTAAAGCTTCACATTCAGATGATGCTCAGGTCACAGACACATGGCTCAAGGTGCCCTAAGGAGCTCCCTGCCCAGTGCTGAGCCATGTCGCAGGTGATTTGCGCACTATGATAAGATGCCCTGGTGACAGCTGGGAGCTGAGCCTAGATACGTGTGGGATATATTGGCTGCTTGGGCTTGGACTGTCCTTAAATGCTGGTTTCACCAACTCAGATGTCCAGCTGTAGGAATAGCTGGTGGTGCAGGTGAGCATGGTGTAGGTCAGGTAGCCTTCTCCTCTTTAGCCACTTCCCTGACCTGCCCAGGCACAGGGGTGAGGTTTAGCACTGTGTGTGTGTGTGTGTGTGTGTGTTCCAAAGAAATCCCATAAACAAGGAGAGATGGCTCTCAGTAGAGTGCCCCTACACATCAGTCCTGCTAAGGGGACCAGACTTAGCATGGAAGTCCTTGATTCTTTCCAAATTTTGAATTATGCAGGAGGAAAGGAGATCAGCAGGAATCTTTTGTCTTTATGAATTGTAATTTGTTACAGCACTGGCTGAATTCTGAACTCTTTCTCTAAGAGTCAGTCCCTCCATCAGGCCCTTGATTTGCCCCAATAGATTTAATTTACCCTATTAATTTGAGATTGGCTGGTCTCATCTTGGTAATCTCTCACCTGACAAATCCTTCTCTTGTTTGCTATCGCTCTCCCATCTATGCTATCGGTACCAACTCCTCAAAATAACAGGTTTCTTTTTCTATTTCTGCACTGGAGAAGAGGAGGGGAAAAAAGAGCTTAGACATGGGAAAAAATGATGGACTTGTCAAGCTGTGCCAAACTGGATTGAATTAGGTGACAGAGGATCTGAATCATGCTACTTGTTCTGAATAAGTAAATGGTTTTCCCCCTTCCAGTTTCACAGCACTCTCAAAGCAGTGGCTTTTCCTCTGAAATGCCAAAAAGCCCCGAAGCGCTTCTCAAGTAACGTGAGCTGATTTGTGTGAGCGTTTACCATCACCTGAACGCAAGCTTGTTTGCTTAACATTTTATGCACTGTGTGTCAATATTTACCCAGCCTTCCTAACAAGAGAATTGATAGTGTTCAATTTGCAAGCCCAATGCTGTGCGTTAGCTGTGACATTGATATTGTCTTCTCTTGTTTTAGACCTCGGAGAGAAGCAAGTTTTTTTCTGTCTTCTATTTATCCATTAATGCTGGAAGTCTGATCTCCACGTTTGTTACTCCTGTATTGAGAGGTCAGTGTTGATTTAGAATAAGTCGATAATTTAGCTGCCCTCTGACTACTCTGCTGTGCATAGTTAGGCTCTCATGACAACTGAATGACAGAAATTACATTATCTCTGGAGTGGCCAGTGTATTGCGTTTACGCCTTGTTAATCCTGCCGTAGCAGCATAACGGATTTATGGGTACTAGCATATGAGTCACGCAAACCATATTCCCAGCTGTATTTCAAAGCCAGCCTGAACTGTAGAGTTAAAATATGGAAGGTGGAAAGACCTGTATGGTCTAATCCTCCACCCTGCCAGTGCAGGATTGTTCCCTGGTCTTGCCTGCAGGTAACCTCTGGGTGGAGGTTGATCCCTGCTGTTCTGTGCAGGTGTTCAGGCTGAATGACTTAGCAGGGCTCGTTTTGGAGTCCTACCTTCTCCCTCATGCAGGGCGCTGCTGACTTCCAGAGGGCTCTGTACTTACACCCAGGCTTGTCTGCGTGGGTCCAGTTGCAAGATTGCAGCCCTGAGGAATTAGCCTTGAAGACAAAGCCCAGGCCTATGCCCCACTTAAGGCCTACTTTGCATTCCAGCCAGCTTGCACAACCCCTTTAGTCTGTAGTTTTGCTGCACTCACTCCATTGTATCTCAGCACCTAGAAGCCAAGGAGATTGGCACACTCTAAATACAGACCCACAGGCGGAAGGAGGACAGCAGTCCATAGGCAAAGGGGACAGGGACAAGGTAGCCTTCATGCTCAGTAACAGTTTTTTTTCATTTCATCCAAGGGCCACCAGGAGGTTTGCTTTGTTCAGAGTGGCTATTTTAACAGGCTGTTCGTTTCACAAGGCAGTGGGCAATTGTGCTTCTCTTGTATTTATGCCAAAGCATACAGGCAAAGACAAACTGTCTCTCTTGCTCTTTCTTTTACCAATGATGTCCTCACATCCATATTCTGTTGGGAAGGGGCTGCTGCTAAATGTAATCAGTGGGTGGATGAAAATCTGGTCCCCTTTGGACATCAAAGTCTGTGCCAATACAGTGTAACAATAAACTAGTTGCAACATGGAAATGAGGTGAAGTGGATGGGAAAAGAGTAAGATTTCTGCAAAGCATGAAAGCTTTTCTTGGAAGAACAAGAAATGCAGTTCATAGACATTTGGCAGAAATGTGGAATATATATTTTTTAGGTGTAGAAGTCCAACAGTTTTAGCTCACGTTGCATGTCAAAAGTTCAGTGTGTCCATAACATTTTGCTGCCAGCTTTGGGTTTGAATTTCGGCTAATTCACTGAAAATAGACAAATGAACGCTATGCATGCACATGGGTATGCGACTGACCATGACTGCCCAGGGACAACAAATAGTAACAACGAAGGTTTCGCGGGCTGGTTTCCTGTTAACTATGTGGGCTTATTTTAGCCATATGTATTTGTTATTGCTCCATTTAAGAATACAATAGTTTATAGCCACTGGCACACAGACACAGATCTCACTGCTGGATTGCTGTTTGCAATTGGATTTCTAAATTCACATAGTGTGAGAACTGAGCTAGGCCAAGAGGCACAGGGTTTCAGAGCTCCCACAGTTAACCGTATAGCTCCGATCAATCAAAGCCACGTTCTGAAAACCTGGCTTCCTGATGGCTCATAATATCATAAGATCTGAGGTCTGGGACAGGCTAGCTCTAGTGAGATTGGGAAGGTGGAAAGAAAGAGAACTGGAGAAACTGGAGATGCAGCTGGAACATTAAGTCTAATGCTGCACTCCCTCTTACTCTGGAGTAGGCATACTGGCTTCACCTTGTCCACTGTAAGTTGATATGAAAACAGATTCAGGATTTTAGCTCAATAATTCATGCAGCTGGCACAAATAATGCAGAAATACTGTACTAGTATTTAGATCTAGTCAAATACAGAATGATCCCAGATTTTTAGTTAACCAGGTAGGAAGGTTGGGGTTTTTGTTTTCTGATTTTTTTTTTTTTTTTTTTGAGCATTTGCAGTTCCCACCATTTCTTTCTACCTATTCGTCTGCTCCTCCCCTCTTCCTGGCTACCATTCTCATCAGTATCCCGTTATCAGCTGCTGTTGCTGGCAGACACTAACCCTGCTTCCAAATTGTCTCTGTCAAGGGAGGACAACTGTTTCAAGGAGATTCAATTCACAGCGTCAAGCACCAGCAAAGAAGATTTAAAGCCAGTGGAAGTGACTGATTTAGGGGAACTAAATCAAAGGCCCAGGTAACATAAGTCTGACTGTAATGAGATGCTTTTATTTCCGCCTTCTTTTTAGGGGATGTGAAATGTTTTGGAGAGGATTGTTACCCACTGGCTTTTGGCGTCCCAGCAGCACTGATGGTGTTAGCCCTTGGTAAGTGGAAACTATAGTGCTTAGAATAGTAATTAACCATTTGGGAGTGCATGGATAGATAAGAAAATGCACAAGTTCACCAACTCTGGATGGATACTGTGATGCGAAACTCAAGGTTTCAAGGTCATCCAACAGTTGTAAAGTTTTAGAACTATTAACTTAGAGTAACCCATTGACACCCCACCTAAAGTGTTTCTCCAGCACAGGCCACGGTAGTAGTGTTAATCTTGTCTCCTCAAGTCTCTCTGATCTGCTTCCACCGTTGTCAAAGTCTGATGTTGTAATAAGATAATTCAGGACAACAAAGAAAACCTGGTTCATTTAGGCTATGGCCATCCTGCAGTTCTGTATCATGACATTGGTAAGGGAGTTGTCTGGTAAGCGTTTTGTGATATGTAATTGCCTTGTGCTACAGAACAAGGGGAGGCACCAAAATGATTCTCCTGGTATTTTGCAGCTTTGCCTGTGAACATGTTTGGCCTTTGAGCTGCAATCTGAGCAGTCCTCAAAGTCCCCCAACTTACAGGAGAGAAGCTTAGCATGCAACTTTTAACATCTCCACATGCTTTTTGTAGCTTGGGACCATCTTTAATGGCCCAGATGTTTGCTTCAGAATTTTTTTGCCACACAGAAATCCCAAAAGAGGAAACTGAATGAGACATTGCTTTATTCTGAGCTGTCTCAGTTTGCTTGACTGAAGTCATACGCACAATTACAGTGACAGCTTATTATTATGTTGCGGTAATAAGCCCTTATTGCCTAAGTGTCAGGAGGCAGCTGCAATCACCCTATTTCCTAAAGCTTGCATCTTACCCCTGTTAAAGTACTGCCAATGTTTCTCCTTCAACCTCTGTCAAATACCTAGTAGTTTCCATATTCCTACTGTTATTCCTTGGTAGCCAATACAGAGGACATCCCCTTAGCTTTAGTTTCACAGTTGCAGGTGACTGAGGGGAGCAGTCCCCTTATTACACTGCATTTGAGAGGGTTTGACACAGCATGGGGTGAGTTCTCATTCGGCTTGTTAGCTTAATTGAGAGACCAAGCAATTGTGTGATTTCACCATAGCACCTGTGATTTGAAAAGTTGTCCCCCTAGGGAATGCGAATGTTGCTCTTTCCCTCAAACTTCCATGAGAGAGAAGGATCAGGACCCTGGAGAAATGTCATCAGCTCACAGCTAATGTTACAGCAATTATTTTCAAAAAAGTGCATGGTCATGGGCATGAGAAGCTTCTCATTTCCCATATGGCTTGTTCATATCAGTTTAAGACAGCACAGGATCTTCTGTGCGCCATTGTGTGATGAATGTTTCCAGCAGGGTAGCAGTTGCCCAGGGGAAAATGGACATGTAAATATTGCAGTTTCAGTGCGGGCGTCAATCGAAATGTGTTTTCAGCTAGTGTCTTTCTGCCAGATTCCACGGTCTGTCTGGCAAAGTGGCTTCGTGTTCTTTTGTAACATGTTAAAGTGCTCTTGGAAATGATTTCTTTGACTATGTGAGCAGCGTGCAGAACTGCAGAAAATACCCTTCCAGTCCTGACTGCCCCCCTGTGATGCTGGAAAGTGAGGATAGGTCTAGAGGCAGAATGGAAGTTTTATAGAGCAAGATTACCTGGATTTCTTCAGTTTCTGACAGTTGGATGAAGATTGATACTGTCTAATCTCAAATGCCAAAGCTGGTGCTAGAACCTCAGTTTTCAATGACATCCCCAGAAGATATTTCAAGAAAGCTCGTGAATCGCCATTTGGAGGCACCAACTGCTCTACATGCTGATGCTAGAAGTTAGGACGTGCAATTATGCACTCTGACTTTGGACAAGGGTCTTTGAGTGGGATTCACCTAAACTGACTTCAGCAGCCTCTCTGATTGTTTTGCAAGTCAAAACTGGATGTCACGGGTCTTCTTCGTAGTCAGAGAAGAGAAATGATGAGTCATCCCCAATTTCCCAAGACACCTGCATTAGGACAGAAATACCTGCTTCTCTCCATTGGCTGTGGAGTGACCCTGGATGACTGGGTTAGCTTAAAGTGCTGAGGTTGGGCCTGATGGAGCCCACTTTCAGCTTCTGCAGTGCTTCTCCATGTTAATGTCTTTGTAATTGCAATGCAGTCTAAGGCTCTCAAAGAGCAGGACAGATTGTCTGTAATCAGATAGCTCCATCTGTGACAGAGCTTTGAAGGCTTGCTCTAGTGTTCTCTGTGCTTTGAGGGAGAAAAACAAGACAAAACAATATCTTAAAATTTCCATTCCTTTATGGAAGCCAAAACAGGTAATTTCTGTTAATGCCAGCATGTGATGCAGTGACCTTCATGAGCTGGATTGACAGTTCCCACTGAAATCTGTGTGAGATGCAAATATACGGAGCCCAGGTTGGATCTGGATTCCTCCTCACAGAGTTGCAATGACTCAGAATTGGGTTCCAACACAGATATAATACATTAGATGCAGCAATTAAATGTAGATTGTTCAATAATTTTAGCCTATAAAAAGCAGGAATAAGGGAGGATTTTCAAAGCATTAATTCCCAGTGCAAATCAGATGTGGAGATGCCTCTTGTTTCAGAGCAGATCATGAGAAGATGACAGTGACTTCCTGGGGATCCCACAGCCTCTTGTAGGATGTTGCATTTTGCTCCATCTGAAGGCATTAATGGAATCCTGTATATTTGTTCTGCTTGATGAAAGAACAACCCTGTAAGCACCAGGGGAGAGGATTTCTGTTGAATACAGGGTCGGGGGTGGATGGTCCTCCACAGGAACCAGTACATGAGTAAGCCCTTAGTCGCATGAATTCCCATTTGGATTATAATATTTTTCAGTTGTGTTCATTGCTGGAAGTGGACTGTACAGAAAAACACCACCGGAAGGGAACGTCTTACTTGAAGTGTGCAAATGCATTGGAGTAAGTGCGTGCTGTTCCCTTCCTTTTCATGCATGACTCTGAGGCTACAGGTCAGAAAAGTACAATGGGAATTTGGAGGTGGTATTTAGAGTTCTTCTGTATGTTGCTCCTGGATGTCTTGCTGATGAGCTGTAAGAAATAAGGAACACATTTAGGACCTAGTTTGTCCTTCCTTCAATATTTTGATTGTTTTTCTTTACTCTTTGAATTATTCTGCTGATGTGAGCAGAACCACTAGTGGGGGATGCAGGTGATAACTGAACCGAAGGGAAAATTCAGAAACCCTCAGAGTGTCAGAAATATGACTCAATTTTTTTCAGCTGAATAACTTTACTGAAGTTTATCAGTTCAGGAGACAGTAATAGTATGCATTCCTATTAAGCACATTCAGCATGTTAATGTAAATGAAAGAGACACCTGCTGAAGTCACATTATAGCCTTATCAATTATCTTTCATAGTGTGTGAACTGAATACAGTGTATGAAAAATTACTCTCTTGGTGTTAGGTGGGTAATAACATTTCTCTTTCAGGAAGCTGCTGCAAACAGCAGATGTTTACTCTCTGCCTAGGTCTATGCTAGTGACAGGCTGAGGTTTTTTCTTTTTCTTGATTCTTAAGTGAGATGGCCACTCTTTTTGCTAGGGTCTGTTCAATGGCTGGAGTGCACAGCATAAACAAACCAGTTACGTAAGTGGTGTCACTTGATTTCTCCTGCAGTGAGAAACCAACACGAAAGATGGTCTAGGATTGACTGAGACATGGGCCACAGCAGGAATATACAAAGGAAGACCTACAGAACAAGAAAGAAATGTGAATTCCGATTTTGACTTTGCTGTGGCTAATGAGGCATTTCTTCCCTAGCACAGTTGTCAATCCAAAAGGCACCTTTCAGAAAATAAAAGATTTTAAAAGTTTTATCATGTAGCAAGCTTTAAATCAAGCAAGAAACAATCTTTGGGGGCCAATATCACATCTGTCTGGGAAAGACAAGACACGAGGTAGTTCATTCCCGCATTTACTCAACCAGTGTCACAGAAATTTTCTTTCAGAGAATTGGTCATAAAGGGTCCAGTCCTGCACATCTAGATATCAGAAGTGTCCAGCAAAACCCTCACAATTATCTGGAGCTGCTTATGTCTGGGGATTGGGAGGGCAGCCTTGAGTTGGGAATCTGAGAAGGGCAGGAAAGTAAGGTCTCTGAAAGGCAAAGGAAATAGTTAAACTAGGTGGCACACATGCAGGAGTTACTCACCTGTTTTTCCTCCCTAGTTTGCTATCAAAAACCGGCTGAAAAACCGCTCCCGTCAGATTCCAAAGAGAGATCACTGGCTAGATTGGGCGTCAGAAAAATACTCAGTAAGTAATGCCTTACCTGGCAAGTGTGTAGTGGAAGAGGGAAGGAGGGCAGAAGGCATGAAACTAGCTTTCCCACATGGCACACCACTCCTCTCATGCACTGTGCTCTCACTTTGCCTGTCCATTCCCACATCTGTACTCTCCTGACCCTTAATGGACAGTTTAGGTGCTGCACTGAAATGTAGAAATGCAAATATGTCCAATATCATGAATATGTGCAATGAAAAATTGCCATGCAACTCTCTGGAAAGAAATAGGAGCTCTCACGCTTTGTAGCTTCAAGTTCTTATTGGTTCATCCCCCCCATCTTACCTTTTTGCCTATTCCTTTTGTAGAAAAAACTGATTGGTGAGGTTAAAATGGTGACGCGCGTTCTCTTCCTGTTCATACCACTGCCGATGTTCTGGGCCCTGTTTGATCAGCAGGTACAGTACAGTGTGCCATGGGCCGGGCTGCCAGGCTGGGTTTGCACCAGTCATGCCAGGGTAACCGAATTCTCCTGACACCGCAGTGTCCTGGGGACACAGAGCTGCACACTTCAACCACGCGTCCACGGGCTTGTTAAGGCAGTACCTATCATCACTGCTGGTCATGCCTTCGCAGTCCTGCCTCGTTATTTGGGATGGGAGGCTGAGAAAAAAGTGTGTGCCATGCCCACTGACAGGAGATAAAGGCATTAAAGAGAAGGGAAGGAGTAAGGAGAAGGGAAAATAAGACCTCCAGCACGGTCATCATCTTTGTCTCCATGTTTTCTAGACCTGTAGGACATCCTGAAGGCTTCACAGCTGTCTGTTTTCTCCTTAGGGATCCAGGTGGACTTTGCAAGCCACAAAGATGAATGCTGATTTTGTAAGTACTTAATGTCACCAGGGATGATAAAACTAGTAGTAACATCACTACTCTTGTTTTTTAATTGGAGACTTGCAAAATTAAGAGCTTCTGCGTAATGAGTGTGTATGAGTTGCACTTCTGGTGATTAGAAGAGAAAGGCTCTAGGTGGCCATATGCAATTCATCACAGCACATCTTGGCAAGGAGTTAGGGCTGGGGAGCCATCAGCAGCCTGCAAAGTCAGGAGTGCTTAAGCATTGGCCACTAGTTGCTCTGTGACCTTGAGCAAGCTACTTATCAGCTCAGGTAGGGTTTCCAGCCTGCTACCCCCACTGAAGACAGGGAAGTCAGAGAAAGTTCACGCAGCCGTTATGAGGTGTAATTAGAGCTATCATAGTTGTATACTTCTGCTGCGGCATAGTTGGTAATACGTTAATGAAGCCTCTAGCAGTCGGCAGGAATCCTGCGTAAAGGGTTGAGATGTGGTGAGGATTAATTAGTTAGTAGCCATAAAGTATTTCAAAGGTGTGAATGGCTAATGGTACAGATGCAATGACAGATAAATGTAGACGAGCTGTCTGCCTAAAGATTTCACCCTACAGGGCCTGTTTCCAGACATATATGTTTTAACAGGCCATCTGGGTCTTACCTGTGGATACTCAGGTCAGTATTTAGAGTTATAAATGCCCATTTTACACTTTAAATCCCAAAATGTGAGCCCTTCTATGTCACTCCCATTAGATATTGGACTCTCAGCATGTGATACTCATTAAGCTTAATTAATTCAAATGATGCATGAAAAAGACTACACCTTGAGTAATATTTTATCCACCCCAGAAAGAAAAAACAATGAAAGTTCATGCAGTCTTTGTGATATGTATCTAGAAACTTTGTCGTAAGCTGTTGTGGTAGCATGCATTTAGTGATCCATTAACAAAGCATTTAAGGATCACCAGAAGTCGCTTATTAAACTCTCCCTGGTGGAGAAGAAAACTGTTTGGGTTTTTTTTCTGTTATACCAGCTTGGATGGATTTTTGGCATGTGTTTCAGTCTGATTCCCTTTCCACAACCATGGAGAATTGCCCCAACCCCCAAAGGTGAGAATTAACTGCAACATTGGGGTAATTCCTCCATTAAACTTATTCTAGTAAATGTTTGCAAAATTCCCCTTTCTTCCCTTCTCCAGCTGAAGTGCTCAGCTAGGGTGGCCAGAGTTAACAGGAAATGATTTAGTGTGAGATGTGAGGTTTACAGGCTTCTTTCCTAATGCCGCATTTGTATAGCATGCACAAAGTGGCAGAAGGAGAGGGTATTTGCCTCATCTTTTTAATTGTAAAGCTTCTTTGCTGTGCCCTACGCTTTCAGTTCTCCCAGGAGGCTGCTGCTGGCAGAGACAGACAGCCATTTTATATTCAGCTCAGGACAAGCCTGACAGAGAGGAGACAAACCCCCACAGTGCTTTCTCGGAAAGATATTACGTCCTTCCTATTTTTTCCCCCTTTTCTCCTAATCCTAATTTAAAATAAAAAGCATTGCATGGAGTTCAGACAAACACCGGCCCCTTTCTGGAGACAGCTGACCTGTCCCTTTTGCAGGGCTGGGATTCCCCCGTCCATCCCCATTGACCTTGCCTGGTCACAGGGGCTAAGCACACCAGTGTGAGGGTGAGGCAGCCCTTACAGATTCAAGGACCATTGGCTTAAACTGAGAAGTTGAACAGGTGACTGAAATCCATAACCTGTTTTGGTTCCTGTGGATGGAGGAAAGGAGGAAAGAGGTGTTTTTACTGCCCACTGACTCAGGGTGGTCTGTTGCTGTCCTTTCAGGGTGTTTGGGCCAAATGTGAACAGACCTCAGAAGGTCCTGAAGCTTGAGAGCAGTCACTTGGGCTTTTCTCATTATAGAAGCAAAGAGGGAGGAAGGTCTAAATCTACATCCTGGCTCGGACTCCAACATGCCCATTCCTCCCTACTCACCTAGTTCAGGGGTAATCCAGTTTGAAAGATGGGTCTCAGTATCTATGATAGGCTGTGTCCCAGCTGCCATGTATCAAGAGCTTCCTTCTGCAAAATGATTCCCATCAAACACTGTCCTTAGACAGCAAGTGTCAAGAACACAGTATCAGCTGCTAAAGCCAACAAAAAGCATCTGAGGAAACAGTCTTTGCTGCTAAGGCCTATACTGTGGGCTGTTTGCTTATTTGCCATCAACCGTATACGCTGTTATTTTATGATGTTTATGAATCACTTGGAATGTCTTTTTGTTTCAGGGAATATATGTCCTTCAGCCTGACCAAATGCAGGTAAAAGATACTGTAGGGTAGGAAATAACTCTTAGAAATGTTTTTTCTTTTTCTCTCTTTCTTGTTTTTCTTGTGGGTCCAATGGCCTTTCTCTGCTACTTTTGAAGGCCATGGCAGTGCTCCCCCTGACTGTTGTGGTGTGGACTCTGTGCTACCATTTGCTAGCTGTTCCACAAGGTTAGCCGTGGGACTTTGAAAGTCCCTAAGGATGTCCTAACGTAGAAGTTGAATCCTGCAGAGTAACGTAGAGGTGCAGGGGGATAGAAACTGTATCTCCCTGGACCAGAAGCAGAACTGGGCCACCAAGTTCCGGATTAGGACATGCCACCACAATAGTGCTTCAAACAATGCCAGTGTCTGGAATGTACAAATTGCATCTCCTTTTAATAGGTCCCTGTGCTGGTGTGAGCATTGTAGCTGGAGTACGTTTTCCTTCCTCCCTTCCTGCGGGGCAGGTGAAACTTTGAAGGCTCTGAGACTAACATGTTGTCACAGTTGATTACAGTTTTTACACTGAACAGCTCTGGAGAAATTCAAAGCTGTTCAATTCCCTGACATCTTCCTTCAAAACTGAGACTGAGTATCCCTCTCTGCTTGTTCTCCCAAGTCACTCTTGCACTTTCTTGCTCTCCCACTGCTGCCTGGTAGACAGGCTCTGCCCTCCTGGGAGAAATACAGTTCCTGGGGGATTCCCAAGCCATGTGGAAGCGCAGGAGCTTGGCAGTCTCACAAAATAGTGCCTGTTCCTCTGAGATTTTGCTGAAGTCCCAAGATGTTTCCATCATTGCTGATTTGTTGTTAGGTCCCACTGCAGCGCCGAAGTTCACTAGCCTCTTGTCGGTGGGTTTTATACTCTTTAAAAACATAACACCTCAGTTTTCTCTTCAGGGAAATTGGTTCAGTAATGCTTGCTTACTTCTTAGAGTGGAGGACATGAACAAAATATATTTGTGCCTGTGAAACCTAAATAGGAGAAGCTGTTGAAGTGCAAACTATGATTATATTTTTAAAGGAGGTTTTAAAGCTTTTGTTCATGTCTTTTCTGTAATGGAATTATTTCTGGAGGACAGTGCTTTATGAGTTTAATTACTGAAAGTTGCTTTCTAGTCACTAAACTCCCATTGTTTTGTATTGCAGTTCTTAAATCCACTTCTTATTCTTGTCTTCATCCCGATTTTTGACCTTGGGCTCTACCCACTTATAAACATGTGCAAATTTAATTTCACGTAAGTACTTTGGGACCCTGCAGATGCCTTGGTTTTAATTCTTTAGCAGCAAGTGTTCGGAAGAATAGCTTTTAAGGAGAGGAAACAGAAATGCCCATTCACTCTATCCAGTACTTGCATCTACTGCAGCTTATCTGGCAGCATCACCATCTTCCATAGGCTCTGGAAATTCCAGAGGAAAATTTAATGATGTTGGACTCTGCTCTCATCTAAAGGGAAATGAGTTGGGAGCCTCCAGGTCTTGTCAGAGCATCCTGTGTTGTTGTTGATCTCCTTGCCAGCAAATTTTCCCTGAGAGACGACGTGAATAGTCCCTCTCTTAATTTGATCACCACGTTCTTCATTGTATCTCCTATGCTACTCTGAGATAATTCTCTCCCTGCAGCTCCCCATGGGGCCAAATTCACTTTCCCACATGGACCACGTGGTCTTTTGAGAGCAGATGTCACATTAGGATCAGAAACAGTGGAATTGTAAGGAAATCTCCAGTTTGGCTCAAGCATTTTAGCCCAAGTCTACATTAGCAAGTAGTACAGTGTAATATGAGCAGATCTGTAGGGCAAAACATTTGGTGCTAGGGCCCAATTTATGCATTTGGGGTTTTTTACTTCAGACTAACGTAGCCTGACTCTGTGGACTGATGCCCTATTAGCAGGGGGAGTATGTTACATGTTACTCCTGGAGTGCCTCTGCCACTTTAATTCCAGCTGAAATGAACCCAGTTTGCATGCCCTTACAGCGCTCCTCAGTGTGAACCGAAGTGTGGAAAGTGGGCGTGACTGGGAGATGGGCTTCAAAGGCATGCTCCTGATCCAAACTAAAATGCTAGGTAGACAAAAACACATAAAATGGGGACAGAAGGAGCCTCAGCACCCATCCATTCAATGTGCTGATCCTCTGCTATTATGCTGAATTATCTGTGCCTAAAGATGTATGAAGAAAGTTATTGTCTTACCCTATGATGGTACTCTTTGGAGGACACACATCAGAAGCTGTGCTTCTCCACAGTGACCTAGACTGAGCCCCGTCTTGAGAGAAGACTTTCTGCCTGATGACCAGTTCCTAGGCTAGCTCACCCAGCAGCACCAAATTCATACACCGATCAGGACTGAACACCATGCCATTTCTGTCCCCAGGATGCTGAACATTAACAGGCTCCTACCCAATTTTGCCACAGGATTGGTTGTGGAAACACAGTAGCCTGCAGGGTTCTAGCCTATGCGGCTGCAAAAATTTGTGCTACAGAATCCCAATGCAGAATCAGGCTCAAAACCAGTTTGTTTCTTAAAAGAAGCAAACAGTAAATGTTTTCCTATCCCTGGATATGTAACTGAGAGACAGAATTTGGGTCCACAATCTGTATTTAATGCAGCCCAGTGGATGTGGCTTGTGAGTCCAGAGCATTATAAAGACTGGCGACCATTGAATCTAGATCCAGATTTGTTTCAAATTTCAACAACTCAGTACTCAGTTTGGACCTGCCTGGCTGGTCCTATTTTAATCTGTTCTATATCAGATTATTTCACATGACTCTAGTAAAGTTGCAGTAATTTTGCTCCTTATTCTCTAGAAACGTACATGTATTGGCATGAGAAATAACCCAGAGTGATGACACAGATGGTCAGAAATGTTGATGACAGAAAATATACATTTTTCTACTCCTCATGCCTGCTGCTAAATAGCTTGCTACTTTACTTTTGCCTTTCCCAAAAGGGACTTGAAGATGTATCATTTCTAGTGCTTCTTCCAACATTGCAGGTTAACATAATGCCATGAGCTATTCCCACTAGAAGAGCTAGGAACAAGATAATATGAAACTTGCAAGTAAAGAGCTTTTTTTCATGGCATATCAGTTTTAATTGGCCTCAGTGCTGGCCTCATACAGAATAATAGAATAGTTTTAAGTTAAATGATTGGTAATTTAAACAGCACATCATCCCCAGTGCCACCTGTTGGACAGTTTATTACATGACTTTGGCATATCTTTGACTCTGAGGAATGATATTCTATATTTTAAATTACTTTTTTTTCTTAATGGCACCTCTTTCATTTGCTCCACAGACCTATTAGGAAAATGGCAACAGGTATGATCCTTGCAGGGATGGCGTTTGGACTTGCAGCCATTGTAGAAGTCAAAATAAATGTAAGTATAGTACAAGAGATTACTCAGAAATCCCTGGCTTTCACTGGGGTATTTTTATTGATCTTTAACATGTTCTTTGTAATTAAACATACTGATCCAATTGCTATTTAAAAATCTTACTTTGTCTACCTTTCTTTCTCGCTATCTCTCTCTTCCCCCCCCCCCCCCCCTTCTCTGTCTCTCTCTTTCTCTAGTCTTTGCAGTTTTGCTGTGCCGGTCATCTATATTGGTTTATATTCTATAGCGATTTCCATCACCAAAGTGCTTTGACAATCATCTAGTTAACGCTAGTGGTTAATTCCAAAAAGGTAGTCTGTTCTCTCTTTTATCTCTTGAAGTAGTTTGCCTGTATTTTGCTGCTTTTTTTGTGTGTTCCAGTTTTAGTCATTGCCTGCTTTAGGGCGGGGATGTGTTTTACAAGACAAATTTGTGATGCAGGTGAATGCACTCACTTCCACAGTCACAGGTATCAGGGACTGCTCGGCATCCCCAGCCAGGGTGCCAGTAAATCTCTTGTAAACTCGATGTTAGCCCCTCAAATTCGTTTCTGGCCTGAGACCAGTGCTGCACACTTTGGCCAACCTTTGGCTTAGAAAAGTTACTGTAGGATTAATTTTTAATGCTTTCGGGTATACTTAAAATGCTCTGTTACAGAGTGGCTGGTGCAAAGCGCTGGATTGATGTTTACCTGTTCCTCAGGTGAATCCACTGACAAGTCTCCACTGAAACAAGACTCTCTGGGTTCAGTGCTCCTTTCTGATCTCCTTGCTTGAGCACAGAAATGTTGTCATTGCCACTCAAAGCAGCTCTGTCCGAGCACTGAAAAGCTCCTCTGTGTGGAGGGACGGTGGCTTAGAGAGATGCCCGCCTGCCTGTGCATGGAAATTATAGCCTAAAGGCTGCTTAAAAGCTCTGACAAGGAAGGAGGTAGGAGGGCTCACCCTTGGCTTCGCTGTTGGCAGTGCAGGCAACAAGCCACAGTGACAGGGTTTGCTGGTCATGGATTGTCAGGTCCAGAGCAGCATATGGGCATGGTGACAACAGGATCATCATATCTTCTCTGGTAATGTCTCCCTGCCTAGCTAGATTCAAACTGCCTTGCCTGCAATACCCAAATTATGGCATGAGAGAGAAAAATTTAATAGCTCTAAAGTATTACTTACAGCTACCTGAAAGTAAAGTGAGGGAAAAAGGGGAAAAAAATAGTTTTAAGTCTGCAGGTAATACAAGTAGAAAATGACTGAAGTACTCTTTCTAGGAAATAATTCCTGATAGAAGGGATACATCTGTGCTTCAGACATCATCGCCCCTCTCTCAGAAGACAGAGAGCAAGAACTATACAGTGTGCCATTAGATAGCATGGTGTTAAGTGATTTAAAAGCACCAATTACAGACACAGCTGGAGCTGGATTTTCAAAACTGCTTAGCTTTTGGCCTAATTCTTTTCCCAGTCACTGAGTGCAATGGGAAAAGAATTGTTCTGGTCAGTGCTTTTGAAATCCTCATCTAATGCTAAGCACAATTTTTTCCTTTCTGGTATGGCAGCTGGTTAAATCTAGGCACTTGGAAGCTGTGTAATGGGAACAGGGACATGGTTCTACCTGCCCAGCAGTAGGGTAACCTATGCATTTAATAGTGTGAAGAGCAGTCTTTGTGAAGAATGGTAGGCTATAGAGCTACTATGAAGAAACCTCCCTAAATAAGATTTATGTTCATTTGTCTCTTAGTGCAACTTCTGTTGAGGAAGGGATGGAAAAGTGTCATTATGGAGAGGAACACTATCATGACTAAAAATGAAGAGATATTAAGAGCTCTAATAAAGCATATAGATAGCACTTAAAGCCTTTTATTTTAATTAGGAAACCGATATGCCTCAACTTGTCCCAAAAGAAAGTTTAATTCAGGTCCTGAATTTGGCAAAGAACCCTGTTCAAGTGACAATCCAAGACCAGCACCTATTTCAGCAGCCCACAGAGGCTTTTCAGGTAAGTGTATGTGTGGGGCTGGAAGGCCTGACTCACAGTCCCTTTAAAGTTGGATTTTTTTTCAGCTGCTCTTCAATAAAGCCCATAGATGCTAGAGCATGTTCTTCTCTGCCTTAGAAGTGCATGGGAATGGCTTTGGAGATGTGACACTGTCTTCAGTGACCAGATGAAAATGGAAAGTTTGGAGACATAGTTCCATTGCAAAGGAGCAAATGACTAACTGCATTCATCTATAATTAGGAATAAATGACAGTTGTCCCGTGTGCAGATATTTTGCTTCAATCTCTCAGTGCTCAGACACTAATCAGGCATTGCAGCTGGGATTTGGATTACATATGAAATACGTTTACCTGCAAAGGAGAAAAGGGAAAGCAGTTAATTGGGCTTGGGCATTGTAATGTTTCCCATTTCAACTCCCAGATTATGTTAAAGAGCAGCCTGGTTAGGGACTCGGTGTGGCAGTCTGTCGGCCGTCAACTGCCTGCCACAATCTAAATGTCCCTTTGGGGCAGACCAGGGCTGGAGGAAAGGGTAGCTGTGTATGCAATACATGCTCCCTGGCCTCTAGGTTGTATCCAGCAAGGGGAGATACTCTGAGCTCTGACTAGGACCAGCCTAGAGATTGCAGGGCAACATAGGTCCTTTGCTGTAGGAGGGGAAGCTTTCAGCCAGCTCTGGCTGTTAACCTCTCTTTACAGGCTCCCTTGAAGAGAGGATAGGGTTGCACTTGGTGGGAAGAGTCAGAGCCTTTCTCAAGCGCAGAAAATGTATAACCAAGTTTGTTTTCTTTCCACAGAACCCAGCTGAGTACTCAAAATTAATATTGAATGGAGAGCAGCAGAGCCTTCACTTCACCCTGCAACATCAAGGATTGTCTCTTGGTTTTAACTACACTGTGAAGGAAAAATCAGTATACAGCTTAATTGTTTTTGAGGCAGAAGGAAGCCTATCAAGCCGCTTAGTGAGTGTGGGAGTGAAGTGTAAATACAGTATTAATTCAATGGCTGTGATGATACAATGGGTAATGGGGTAATAGGTTCATTAATTCATTTTGCTCAGTTGCAGGGTCTGTCTGATTGCTCTCAGATGCTCTAAACCTGACTTCTTAGCTAGCGGCACTGGATCTGTACACATTTCTGCTGGTTGATTAATAGAGGTGTTATGGCATCTGAGGGCTACTGGGCACAATTTAATCCAGTGAATGGTGCAGTGGGAGAGCAGAATAATACCTGCTAGGCAGTAGAGCTTGAGAAAGCTGGGGAAGCAGAGAGCCGGAGATTTTCCCCAAAAGATGGTTCTATAAAGCAAAGACGTTAAAGAGGCTCTAGGGCTGGGCATGGAATAAAAACATCAGGGCAACGTTCCTAGGTTTAGTTATTACAAGTGTTTAGTAAAAATGCACAGAAGGCCCATTCGTTTTGCTGAACAGAATAAATGATTAAATTCATTTCAGCCTCTGCGGCAGAGCTGGCTGTGTTGGACTTTTGTGTATTGCTGCAATTGTAGAAAGGTATATGGGATGTATAGGGCCAGATTCTGATATCTTTTACATGCAGCTGTACCTCAAGAAGCTCCCTTGAAACAGAGGGTGTTATTCCACATTGTGGTGGGTGTGTATGTGTGTGTGTAAATGCCATCAGAATCTGTCCTCATGCTAAAATACCAATTCTGTCTGCAGTTTCTCAGCCTTCTGCCTCGCAGGGTTGCCACTCCAAGCATTCAGTATTGTACAGCAGAAATCATATAACTGTTTTAAAAAATGTGGGGTTTTAACAATTTATTTTTGCCTAAGGTTGTTTTTTCTTTGCTGTTGTATGGTTTGGAGCCTGCAGCGTGTTTTCATACAATGATGTTAAGCTTTCCCTGTGATCCTGATGATATGATTGTGTGCTGTTTCCTTAAGAAATGGATACTCATACAAGGATTTTCACACAGTCCTTGGATTCCAGAAGCTGGCACTTTAAAAGGAAAAACAAAGCAGAAAAAAAAAAGGCACCACAAGGCCTGTGGTAGAATAGCCAGTGATAAAAGCCCAAGATGGATTCCCAAGGGATGAAGTCGTACAGAATGGGTTGTCTGGTGTATATTCAGAAGAGTTTTAAAAGCCTACCTGCCCATGCTGAGAATCACTGCTACCCCCATTGTGTGAAATTTATAACATTATAGTCAAAGTTGCACTTTCAGTGCCATGCCAGGCTGTCATGGGTTTAGAATTAGCCAGTACAGCCACAGCCTATGAAGAGAAAGCCTGAGACGGGCTGGAGCAAAGCTGCTTTCTGGATTAGGTACATCCTTGTGCTGCCCCAGCCATCCAGCCTGAGTTTGAATTAATACCTGCCCCTGGCACAGGCAGGCCCCCATGGGCTGGGGAACAGCAGTGCTGTGGGATGATGCCATTGACCCATCATTTCTCAGCTCTAGGTAAGGGAGGAGTGGAAGCCAGCAGGATAAATTATACTCACTTTCCAGCATTGCAACAAAAGGAAGGCAATGCCAGTGTCACTGCTGTGTCACTGGGCTTGCCCTGGGTGAACCATGTCCCACCCCAGCCTCCCTCACTACTAGATTTGGCACCCTCGGTCAGGTGGGGGTGCTTTTCTGGAAGGAGCCAAACTGAAACTGTTTTCTTCTCCTTTGTGGACTTTCAGGGGACAGGTAATAAATTGGAGAGTCTGGGGATCATCAATGAAAGTGAGAAGTAATTTGGCCTGTCTGCATCAAGTGTTAATCCCCACGTGTCCCCTTCTGAAAGAAATGCTGTTGTTGTTGATTATCTATTGCTCTGACATTTATTATTCACTATGGCTGTTTATTACTTAGGGCACATTTTGTTATTTGTGGATCAGCATATCACACTGAAAGTACAGTAGACATTTTATGGGTATGTTGGAATTCTGAATCCTTGGTCTTAGCTCAGGGTTTAACATCAGGACTAAAATGGGGAGAAAAAGCTTGCAAACTTTTAAGAGAAATCTACCTTCCAAAGGCCCTTTGGCTTGCCTGTGTTGCATCTGTGGGCAGCACAAATTGAGACTCCTCTGCTGACTGCAGTCAACATGGCACAGCTGTGGATTTCTACCAGCTGAGAACCTCACTCTATATTCTTTTTGTGTGACTTACCATCTTCAGGACAGAGGCTGTGTCTTTACTGTCTCCTCTCAACAAATAGACCCTCCTCAAATGGGGGTAGATCATATTATTAACTATCCAGCTGATAAGGAGAGTGAGTGAAGTGTGGTGACTGAAATAGTAACCTAGGGATCTCTATTGGCTTTAAACTCCGTGCAGTCTGTGACTACGCCGAGAATGAAGGGATGGAAGTCACTCAGGCAATTGCAGGTTTGGTATGAGTAAGGCACTCATGTTTAACTGTAAGTAACTATTGGGACAGGGTAGTGTAGATAATGCTGTCTTGCTATTGTCTGATCAAGACGAATACTTTTTTGGAGGGTGTTACATACCTCAGTAGAAGGGTGACTGGCTGGAACCCTGTAGCCTGTGTTACACAGGAGGTGAGAAAAATAGTATGATCTTATCTTATGCCCTTGGTGGAGCTGAAGTCAGCAAAAATTTTGCCATTGGCTTGATTGTGCCAGGACTTCACTTCTGTGGCCTGACGTAGAGCTTATATGAGAGTCCAGTTGACTTCCATGGGCTCTGCAACACATGCGCAATTCCATAGACACTAGTATTCTGCTACATGTTGTTTATAAGGCAATATTAATAAATGTGTTTGATTTTTTTTTTCCTCCCTCTTTAGATTACAGACTTGGAAGCAAAGCCAGAAAACGGGTTGGCAGCGGTTAGGTAGGAATTGCTTTTTGAGGATTTGGGGGTGAGGGGAACTGCTTTTATCTAATGTGAACTGTATATAACATAACCCAGATGTTCTCAGGTTGGAATCTAATCCACATTTCTTATGCAAGAAAGATTCAGGTGTCAGCTGCTGAGGCTGACAGCATGTCACATCCCACCCTCATCATGCAGAACTGAACATTATTACCCCTTACTGCTTAGCATAGTCTGGGCTGAGATGGTGACATGAAAGATCTCCTCCCTTCCAAGGGAGGAAAACTTTGTCTCCCTGTTTCGCATCTCGTTGGGAAAGAAAGCGAAGAAGTAATCTGGAAAAGAGCCCTTGTCATTTGTCCTCTGCAAACCAGCCAACCTATGATGTTCACTTATCCCATCCTGCCTCATGCACAAGTGGCTACTAAATCAGATACAGCAACAATTTACATCCTCATTAACAATTCAGCTGGGCACTGGGCTCTGCTGAGCCAGCTACTCTACTTTCCAAATTTCAGCTAGTCCCTGAACAGTCCTGTGCTGAGCTGCGCAGACATGCTCTCTCACTGAGGTCACGGTTACTTCCAGCGCAGCATCATGCGGTGTATATGAGCCTGCTGAGATGCAGAGGCAACAGATTTGTAAAAACAGGGATTCCAGATGGACCTCTGGAGGATTTCAGCGGGCTGAAAATTAAAAAAAAAAAAAAGAAAAAAAAAAAGACCTTTAAGTAGTATAAAACACTGTCTGACTCCCATATCCGAAAGCGTGCATTGATAGGAGCAGGAGAGCAATATTTCTTCATTGCCCTGTGTTTATGAAGGCTGCTACTAACTAACCTTGGAAACTTAATTAATAGCTGCAGTCAGGAACAGTTTTTATTTTTCTGTGACCAATTTTGACAGAATCCTGAAACTTACCCTTCAAAAATTTGTAAAGAGGTTTCACTAAGAAGATGCTCTTTTTCCACTGAAAAGTTACTTTTTTAAGCACTTGACTATCTTCAGGGATTTTTCCCCCATATTAACAACTGAAAACCAAGATATTGATACAGAGCCAGATCAAATGAGAAGTGTTTGGTTTTTTACTAATAAATTTTCAGTTGTCAAAAGTAAAACCTCTTTTGTGTGTGGAAAAAGTAAATTGTGGAAAAAAAAAACCATGCATATTCCCATGGAAATTTCAGTTTTGATGAAAATATCTTAGATTGTCAGAAAACTCTTTCCCACTGCTAGAAACTCCTTGAAAAGTATCCTAGCATGGCACATGCTTGTCAGGATACTCACCTTTCTTGTGTAGACAAGCCCTGCTTTCCTGGATGGCCTGTGACTCTGGAGTCTTGGACAGCTAAGGAGGAGGAATCCCTGAAGGTATCTGAGAAGAGATTGCCTGTGAGTCCCCTACCCTGTAAAAAGTTATTGTCACTTTACACAGATGAGAGAATAAGAGGGTAAAATTATACAGCAATGGGAAAACTAATGTTAAATCAAAAAAACTGGGCAAAAGATCAGGCTGAAATATTGGTAGCTTGCAGGAGAGGCTGGTATAATCTTATGGAGTTAGAGTGCTTTGGGAGAGAAAGCACACTTCTTAGTGTCTCGTATTATGTTTCTCTTCCCCTGTCTAAGACCCCAGTGAAATATGCTTTCTTTGCAGATTCATTAATGGTTTGAGCCAAGACGTCAACCTCACCGTTGACAGCAAACGGTTCATTGCCATTCAGAAAAACTACAGCGTTTCTGAGTACATGCTGCTGGAGAGGGACAAGTAAGTTTCCCTCTTGCTAAAGGTCTTTGCTGAAGCCTTTCCTTGGGTACGTTGGGACTTTTCTCAGGCAAACAGCAGAAAATTTTATCGCTGCTGTCTTGACATTTGATTGTGAAATGTTTGTTAACGTGGTTTGTAAAAAAGCAGAAGTATCAGCCCTGCATAGAGCAGGAGCTACGGGCCACTGGTGTGTGTGTGCACAGAAGTACCATGCAGGGTGTTTAAGCCACAGGACAGCAGATCAACATCTGTGACTGATATGTAGTTGAATAGATTCAGCCTCCAAAGAGTGTCTGGGATAGCTCCTTTCCCATGGGTATTATGCTTTGGCTAGATTAAGATAAATCAGCAAGGACAAAGCTTAAAAATTGTATTTGCATGACATGAGGATACTGACATTCCCAATTAGGGCATGATCTGAATTTTGTCAGAGCCAGGTCCAGGAAATCTTGGGAACCCAAGAAGTCTTTTGAAGAAGTCCAGATACTGGGCTTGACTTTCTATGAACTTTTATTCACATTATGTGGTGGACTGGAGGGAGAAGACTGTCTGATCCTGTGTGTGTGTCAGCAGAGTGCGGTGGGAGATAGAAAAGTCCCCTCTGCCATGTGACATCTGCTCTATCTTGACATTCTCCCAGGCCCAAGCTGTTAGTGCCAGGATGTTCTCAGAAAAAGGCTAATTCATATTCCATGCTACAAAGTGTTGGTATGTGGACTGGTAATATCAAGTAACATCACATGGCATTGCAGCCTGGACTCATTAGACAGGAGCTCCATATGGCCTTGGGTTTGGCAGCGTTGGAGCTGGCTCTCTAAGGGTATTTCTGGCCTCAATAATGTTTCAAAACAAGCTTTATGGCTTTCCTCTGCATCACCTCCATCCAAGAAATTTATTGGTGCAATTTAGTAGGATGCAGCAGCCACTGTTGCAATGCTGCTGAGCCTCTGTGCCATTTCAAACATCCAAAACCAGAAGAACAAATACGAAGGCTAATTTGCTTTTTGAAAGAAAATTTCTAAGGGGCTTGTGGGTGCATGTCTCTCATTTCCTGAAGACTGCCTGGGCCTGGCTAACTTGTCTGGCCCACAGTTCCTAAATGAGTGGAGAAAAGTTTTAGAAGGAAAATAAACCTGGGAAAAATAAAGAAATCAGTGCTAAAGAAATCATTTTAAAAATGCTAGCAATTACTCAGGTCGTTACATGAACTCTAATCAGTGCCTAAGTATTTCTGGAAGGAAAAGACAGCAAGAGCTCTAGTGATCCACTGACATAAACATGATGGCAGCTTTACATTATACATCCTCCCTAGTCCGTCGTAGGGGCCTTTTTGATAGCTCTGCTCTATGCTCTTTGTCTGTGAGACTAACCAGGAAATACTGTACTTTGTTCTTGTATCAAGATATGATGACGGAAGGTGTATAACTGAAGCGGGGGAGTTCACCTTGGATCTAGGGCTGCTCGACTTTGGCGCATCATACACTGTTGTGATAACTAATGTAAGTGACCTTCTGATGGTAACGTGCTGGTTACGTTCTAGTCTCTGTCAACGCTTTTGCTCTTGCACTGGGGACTCTCACATGCTTTCTCCACCCTGTGAGACCTGGACAGTAGCTATTTAAAAGCGGTCTGTTATATGAGGGTCAGTAAAAGGTTTTGGTAGTTCAGAAGCAAAGGGTGTGGGCAGGCACTCTGCCTTACATTGCGATCTTGTCAGATCTCGTGGTTAAACAAGTAAGGTCTTTTCCTTGATGGAAATCCTCCATGGAAAATTGTGATCTGTGGTTTGTGCTGATTTTGCATCATCCTTGTTGAATTAACATTGGCCCAGCACATTTCAAAGAGCTACTAGAGGCAGTTTGTAACACTCCAGCTAATGTTGCTTTTGGTCTTTAAAATACTGTGCCTGGCAGTACTTCACACCCAAAAAACAATGTGGAAACAGTCTTCTGCATCCTCAGGCTTTACTTTCTGATCCGAAGGCTGATCTTCCGAGCCTTGTGCGTTAGGTGTGGGGGGGAAGAGGGACAAAGTGTTGAGGGAGGTTGGTGAGATGGTGATTGCGCATCTGTCTTTCCTCTTCTCACTAACGTCCATGTAACTCATTTGGGACCCTAGTGCAAAGTCAAGGCATGGTTTTTTGAATGACCAGGCCTGATGGGGTTTGATCACTGCTGAGAGGGGTGGATTCCTTTGACTGCCTGCCAGCCTCTAGGCGTATACTCCAACCCTGGTCCAGCTGGCAGAAGCCAAGTAGATGAATGTGATCAGCTTAGTTCCCGTTTTAACCTTTCCACTGCACAGACACACAGACAAACCAGGTCTGGCAGGGCACACTGCTAAGCTGCCCTCTGGGGCTTTGACTACTGCGTTGTGATGAGCAAGTGCTGTCAGCTACTCCCTGACAGTAACACCTCCCTGTTGGGCAATTAATGGGAGCTGTCCATGTCTGCAGAGCCCAAATATGTAAGGGGAAAAAATATAGCTCCAAAGCACCTGGCTTTTTTTTTTTTTTTTTAACTCCAGTAGCTGGAGTGGGATACACAGTCCTGGAGGGAAGAGACAGATGCTGCCATCTGTGAGTGCAGAGATTTAGGTACATAAACCATACACACTCTTGAAGTGATGCTGGCCAGACCCTTTCTTCATGGCCACAAGCCTCTTTGCCAGATGAGGAACTGAATGTATTAGTTGTGCTAAGAATATGGAACTAAGAGTATTGCCCCAGAGTTTCTGCCAGTGCAGCTGAGTCAGGGCCAGTTGAGGTAGATGTGTCCCATTCAGTGTGGGCAGGGATTCAAGTCTGTGGGTCCCATCTGCAAAAGTCCCTTCTGTAGCCATGGCTGCTCAGGGGTGGCTCTGTGCCTCAGCCCCTCCAGGCCCTGTCCTAGTCCTTCAACCTTTCTGACCCTCTGTTTTCTCATCTCTCGTCCTGTGGTTTCCTCCTTGTGTAGCGAGTTAATTTGCTCCAGGCCAAGATCACTTTTAATTATTACAATGATTTGTACTGTGCCCTGCTGCTCTTCAGGGGATGCTATATAAAAGAACCAAGATGCAATGTATTAGTCTGCTAATGTGGCTGAACTGTAATACTTAAATCATGGGGATGCTGCCTTCCACCCAGCTTTCCTCAGTGTGCAGTTATTGTATGGTGCTTGTGATTTTTTTTATGGGCTAGAGAGCAATACACAGCCCTTCTCTCACCCCTTTTAGCCTCCCAAAATACACTTTTGTGATCTGCCTCCCTGCATGGTGATTAAGTACATCTTGTAAACATCTCTTGTATTTTCCCAAGTACCCTCCTTAAAATGGGGTTTTCTGCCTGAAGTTATTTCAGCCTAGTGTTTTACTGGCTACTAGTCAAATCTCTCTCTGCCTCTCTGACAGTCTCTGCATCAGAGACAGTATTAATTACATCTAGGAAAGCAAACAAAAAGAATTAGGAGTACAGCTACTATATCTCTATCAATACATCTGATCTGGGACAATCTCTGCTACTCTGGGAATTCCTGAACTGGATTTGCTTGGGTGTCACCATTATAGCAAGAGTGTTGTATAGTGCCAATGAAATCAGAGCAATGACCACATGGATGCAATGAGCATTTATCCTCTCGTCCTCTTCTGGCCCTGGGAGCAGCAGCAGGTCACAGGCTCTGCACAAGTATCAGACAGGCCTTTCCCCACCTGCTGCAGAAGGCAACTCGCTGTTTTGCAATAACTCGTGTATCTCTTGTGGCACATGAACTAGCTGGGACATTTCCATGCTGTCACTTCTGCTCTGTGAAGTAGGAGTCAACCTGTCCCACTAAAAGGCTTGAATATGGCAGAGGACAGACTCTGCTTGCAGGGCAGAGCTTTGCTTCCATATTTGCTTAAAACTCATTTTGATAAATTCTCTGTGGAATCCAAGCTAAGAAGGATCTGATCTTTCACCAGCTAACCAGTGTGCCTTTATTTTCTTGCTAGATGTCTAGAGGTGCCCTTCAGATATGGAAGTCAGAAGATATCAAAGCCAACAATGTCCATATGGCTTGGCAGTTACCACAGTACTTATTAATATCTGCTGGCGAAGTGATGTTCTCTATTACAGGACTGGCCTTCTCCTATTCTCAGGTACTGCATTTAAAGATAAGGGGCTTGCATTTAGACTTGCAATAGGTTTATTCCTGCATATGCCATTGACCTGTAGTATGTTGTTTGGCATGACGATTACTGATGTTATCTGTGCTTCAGCTAAAAGTGGGATTATAACGCAGTTTGTTGGGTGCCCTCAAGCTGAATTCATTCATACGCTGAAGATACCTGCTCTCAATTATACTCAAGAAACCTTTTTCTGGTAAAGCTGGAACAGAGAACACAAGAGGATAGAACTTAATTTTAATGGGAAAGACCTGAATTCTGTAATATGAGGGTTTTCTCTCAGTGATATATTTTTGGTACATATTTTACAGTGGCAACAAGGCAAAAGTATCACAAGGACTACAGGATGGTCTGGGGGCTTGGCCTGTGCTTTAAGCTGAGAGACTAAAGGGGTCTTAGCCTGCCCAAGCCTGCAAAGAAGGAGCAAGGGGTAATGACAGTGTGAGGGGTAATTTGTGGTATGTTAGGCTGTCTGGGGAGAAGGTTTATGAGAAGAGAGGACTGAGACATTACAGGATCAAGAATCTGAAGCTACTCAAATTTATCCTTCGAGTAAAGTACAGATGTTTATTAATGAGGGTGATTAATCAGTGGAACAGCCTGTTGTGGGTTGCAGAAAACTTGTCATTGGCAGGAAGCTTAACATCAAGATCCAGTCTCTTCTCCCAAGGTGTGCAGCTGCAGGGCACCTGGCTCTAAAATGCAGGGCTGCTTGTGCAGGTCCCTGGGCTTCCTCATCTTACAATTTTGAATGAGGCAGGATTGGGGATGGTCAGGACCAGCTCTACAACAACAGCATCTCCTCCTTCTTCATATGTCCTCCTGGGCGATTTATTTTGAAAGCCCCTTGTATTCAGCTGTAGGGATTAATCACGGAACAGGTACAGTGCAGAGGAAATTCCACCAGCTCCCCTTAGGCTGAGACCAGGGATGCCTCCACCTAGCAGGACATCGCAGGGAAAAGCTGTAGGTGAACCAGGGCAGGAGGGTGCAACGTGATACCCACTGACCAGGCCCTTCTCCTCTTTTCAGTCTCCAGCCAGCATGAAGTCAGTGCTCCAGGCAGGCTGGCTGCTCACGGTGGCATTTGGGAACGCCTTTGTGCTCATTATTGCCCAGGCTGCACCAATGGCACAGGTATGGTTCGGCTCTTAGAACAGAGGTGATGCTTTAAAACAGGCCCTGGACAGTGCTTCTGGATATCTATGCCCTGGAGGCCCCGCAAGCCTGTGTCCAGCTCGCTTGTCTGTACAGCTCCGGGCTCCTACGCAGTGATGACATCCTGCCTGAGCTGCCCCCCAGCCTGGGCTCTGTTTGCTGATTAGCAGTGTTTCCCTCTGCCTTAATTCAGAGCCTGGAGCAATGGTCCTCTGCAAACCTCCCAGTGGCAGTAAGCAATACTGTGGCCTGCTGCAGATGTCTCATTGTGCTAAGTTTGCTAGGGCTCAGCTCCAGGCAGAAGGGCCTGAAGCCTGCACACGATGCCAACCACATGGTGCTGTTGGTTATAGAAAGCAGCTTGCCTTCATCCAGCTAGCCCCATGGCTGGTCGGTCACTGTAGGTGTGTGGCTCTGAGACTCCTTAGGTGCCAGCTGCCTATGGCACTCCTGAGACGTGAGGCTTTGCATCAGGGGGTTGTGGTGCAGATGTTGTTTAATCCAGGGTTTCAGACTTCTGGAGCGATGGCATGAAGGTATGAACTGTGGCTGCTTTCTGGTTAAGATGTAATGTGAGACTACATGTCCCAGAGGCATCTTGCATGCTTCCCACTGCTGGAAAAGGCTCAGGCAGGTCTGGTCCAGTCAAGGCAGATTTGTAAGAAAAAGTTTAATGAAACTAGCCTGATCTAACTAGTTTGTTTCAAGGTATGGCACGTATATTTGTAATTCATTACAATTACATGGGTTTACCAGAAAGCATGATGAGAAAGTTTCTATCCCATCAGCAATCTTGGAAGTTGAAAAATAACTTTCATCCAGTTCTTTAAAAAGCACTTGGAAGTGCAGAGAATTCCTTTGGACTAGGGTCCCCTGACTGGTTGTTCTTTTTTCTTTCCTAGTGGGCTGAATTTGTCTTGTTCACGGTTCTCCTCTTTGCTGTGTGCATTATTTTCTCCATCATGGGATATTTCTATGTCAGTGTGGATCCTGAGGACCTGCAAGAAAAGGAAGAGAAGAGAGAGACCCCAAGCAGAGGAAACATGATTAGTCTCATTACCCAGAAAACAAAGCTCTAACACATCATGGGTTGGGATTTTTTTTTTTTTTTAGCTTGGTAGATGGGTGGGAAAAAGAAGGGTGGGACTGGAGTTATCTTATTTTATTGCATTACAGTCTTTATTACTCAAAATGTAGCCGCTGTCTAAATGGGACAAAATAGCCCTCTTTAAAAGCAATAGGGATCCTGAAATCAGAACAAAACTCCCTGGGAAAGCTTCTCTAGTATTAAAAGCACTTACAAATAAATATAGTGTAATTTAAAACCTGCTCATCTTTCTAAGCAGGGAATAATTTTCTATGATTTTGTTTTAAACATATATTTAGGGCAGCAGGGAAGAAGGGTGGAGGGCATGCCCTGTGGCAGCAGAAGTGGGAGATGCTGGGAGAAGAGGATGGAATTTAAGGAAAGAAACCCAGTATAGGAATTAGGGAAGAACAGAAGTTACAGACAGAAGATTTTTCATTTAATCGTCAAGGACTGGAAACTTTACACAGTCGCAAAGGATTTCATCATGCATCTTTCTTATGATTATTTCACCCCATTATTGCATGTTATGAGTGGTCCTGACTTATGACTTTCACCTCCAGGCCCAGATGTAATAACAGAGAATTAAATGCTGCAGGGTAAAATATTCCCAAAACACTACTGAACAAGATACACATGCTGCCATTTATCTCTCTGATCCACATTTTTTCCTCGATGTTTTTAGAGACTGATGATATTTTTTGATTAGACACAATTAGAGAATTGGTTTACGCTTTCTTATTTCAGAAATCCAGCCAGTTATTTGGCATCCTCCTATATATTAAGCCTTTATTGAGCATTTCCTTTCAGTACCTGCCACTGCAGGTTAGAATATGGCTGTTTTCTCATCTTATGCTTCAGTTGTTCCCCACTGGGAAACACATTGCAGCAGTTTCTATAAAATTCCAGGCATCCTGCAGTGAGTTAAACAAGGATGCACTTTATCATCTTTTTCAGGCTACAAAAGGAGACCATGGCATAAGAGATTTCTCCCCCCCCCCCTTCTGTGCCTCTCTACCAAACTTTGCATATACCTATTTTAGCAGAATTGTGATACAATTGTCTGATTTTTCTCACTTCCATGAAGCTGTGATTTCTTGTTCTGCACGGAAGTAATTCAACCATTGCTGATCCAGTAAAACTCCTGAGAGAGTCCTTGCCTTCCTCTGCCACTCCAAGGCCACAGCTGTAACAGGTATGGCCTAGCTTGTAACAGGGTTGACAGGAGGATCTGCAGGTTCCCTGTAAGTAGATTTAATGATACTTTCCTCTTTGGACTTGGCATTGGTCCTGTGTGGTCGCTGATGTTGTGATTCAGGAGATCATTGAAGCACATGCTTAATTCTATCCCTGTTCAGGATAGTGCTAAGGAATATGCTTATCTTGACCTCTCTGGTGCTTTAACATGCTGCCTTGCATGGGGAGGGAGTCTTCTCAAATAAGGCTGAGAAAACCCCTCTTTTTGGTTTGTAACTCAAAGACTCACCGCATCAGACTGTTTCCTTTGCTTCCTGTCCTAAATGCTCATGAACCTGCAACAGTAGTCCTGCAGAAGCTCCTGCCTGCTGTAAGATAGCATCTGGGTCTTACCCCAGAAGGGGACTGTGGTCTCAGATAAATGACAACAGGCTGCAAGTGTGCACACAGAAACACTTAATGTGGTTCAGCTGATGTAGAGCCATTTATTAAGCTGTGGTAGCTGGATCGGGCAGCTGAATCCTGTGACTCAGTGGGGAATGAAGGGCATTGAAAGCCATGTATTAGGTCATTCAACCTGTTCTTCAGAAGCTAAGTGAGGATTATTCCCTCTGCTCTTTTCTGGTATTATTCTCTTGCCATCGTTCTTTGTGTGGATTCTTTCTCCTCCAGGCATTGTTGTTTTCCTAATCCTGTTTTATGATACACTGCGAATCAGCTCAGAGGCTGCTGAATCACTCTGCTATGATGCTCTCTGACTAGCTTCCAATTTGAACCACTAATAAAAAGCATTTCTTTCCCTCCTGCAAACAAAACAAAAATCCCCGAACTGAAGGAACGGACAGGCTCACATAGCACTGAGCAAACACAATTTAAAATTATTGGAGCATTTAATTTTTTTTATAAGCCTTGAATTTGGAAGTGGGTTGGGGTTCGAGTGCCTATGTGGTGAAGAGACAGTTGAAAATTATTGAAGCACTTTCCTTGGGAAGCACTTGGTGCATCACAGCTTGGAGTGGCGTGAGGGAAAGCAAGGTGTCCAAAGGAAGCGGTCCTCCAGACTACATGTACTCAAAAGCTTCTCTTGATTTTTTTATGTTTTGTTTCCTTAAGGGCAGCATTACCAGAATCTGTCACACGCTCTGAGTTTAATTTAAAGGAATCATTCCAAACTCATAAAAGATACATTTAGGATGTCATCTGAATCTGCTTTTTAGACTCCTGATGCCAAATTGTCCCTTTCCAAACATTTCCATGTTCCAAACCATCACCATAATGCTAGGGGGAGAAAAATTGCAGTTCACAGTTGGAAAGGGAAGGTTATGAACAGGAAGGCAATGTTATAAATAAAGTGCTAACATGAGGCCGGGGGCTGATCCTGCAGCCCCTCAGGGGAATTGCGTGCCTGAGGGAGTGTAAGGGTCTGTTCCCATTTCTCTTCCAGCTGACACAGTTACTTCCTCCCCACCTGCTCATCATCACCTGTTGGAAGTCACTTCTCCCTCTGATCTGCCTGCTCAGTTGCTGGTATGATCATGCTCATCGTTTCAGCTGCCATCATAAAGTTTTGCTAACTGGACCTATTTGATTGAAATGCGCCAGCAGTCTGGAAGGATTTCCACCAAGCAAGCTGACAACCAGCCAGGACCTGCCCCTGCTGTAGCTGAGGAAGGTTGGTTTGCAAAATCAGACATTAAGCGTAGCATTTCTCCAATTTTACAGCCACCACACCATCCTTGGAGCACTTTCATTCCTTCCAAGTGCACTCATGAAAGGATCAAAGTTTTAGGACCTGATTCTGTGGAGTACTGAGGTCTCTGGGTTTTTCTTCCATGCAGTTGGCTTAGATACAGGGCCAATTTACATCCAATTTTACATCCAATTTTAGAACAGTTCCTTGCTCCTCCTGGTTCTTTGATTTGGAATCAGAGGGGAAACCAAAACAGTGATAGCTATGTGAACCTGTATAGAGAAATAGCAGGCTGCCGTCTGTCCAGTTTAGCCTGTTGCTGGAGGGAGTCTCAGCTGTTGGAGTTTGCCCTGAAGCAGATTAGGGAAAGCTTACACCAACTGTTGTGGAGGCTGACCTATAGAAATTATTATCTCCAGCTAAGGTCAGTAATAAGCTTAATGGAGAACTATAGGCACATTGCTGCAAAAACTCTCTTCGTGGAGACTGCAGGGGGTTGACTTTATTGTGGAAGTATATTTATGAGGGTATTTATCTATTTTTTTGAAGGATGCATTCTGATAAAGTTTTTTGTGAAGCAAACTTACCTTTGGTTGCACTAGCTGTTGTTCAGCACATCTTTTTCCCTTAGCAGATTGTAAATGCAGCAGTGTTATTTCCAGCTTTGCGTGAGATAAGCTTAAGAATGAGATTTCAAACTCAGCAAAACAACTTCCTGGCTTTCAGTTCCTTAAATTTACCTCTTCCTTCTGAGTCATTAGAATGACTTTTCTTCCCTTTCACGTTGTTCCAGAAGTTGAGAATTTTTTTTTTTTTTTAAGGCTAAAAGAAATGTCACCAACACTAAGGACCACACAGAAAAGCTTTTTCTTCCTTAGACTGAATCCACTTGTTAGCCGTAGTGTCTCTGTTGTCCTTGCTGCCATTGTCAGCTCAGGGCAGCTGGAAGTTTGGCTGGGTCTCCGCTCTGCCTGGGAAGAGCTGAGTCTCTCTGCGAGGTGGCCTGTGCAGCGAGGTGGCCGTGTGTGATCAGGGGGAAAACGGCTCCGGGACGATGGTGGGGACTGGCTCAGACCCAGCTGGGACGTGCCGTGGGTGCTGGCTGGGGGGCAGCAGCCTCGCCGGGCATGGGGACTCGTTTCCCCTCTGGAGCCCAAACCAGGGCTAGGGGAGATCGCTTGGGGTAGCGCTTGCCTTGGTGGAAGATGTGGTTTTCTTGAGCAGTGACCAAGGCATGAGTTTTATTGAGAAAGCAAAAAGTGAGTGAGTGGAAAGAAAAGATTTCACTGGCCTCTGTTTTGGTCTAAGGCACTGTACAAGGAGGCTGGGAGATGGCTGGGCATGGAGGGCAGAAAGGACTGTATGACCAAGATCTTCCCAAATTCTCAGTGATCAGTGCTCTGCAAGGCAGCTGGAATTCACAGACTCACAGAAGAGTTGAGGTTGGAAGGGACCTCTGGAGATCATCTAGTCCAACCCTCCTGCTCAAGAAGGGTCACCTAGAGTGTTTCCAAATATTTTGTCTAGACGGCTTTTGAATATCTCCAAGGAAGGAGACTCCACAACCTCTCTGGGTAATCTGTTCCAGTGCTCTGTTACCCTCATAGTAAAGAAGTTTCTTCTCATGTTCAGATGGAACTTCTTGTATTTGTTTGTGCCTGTTGCCTCTCGTCCTGTTGCTGAGCACCACTAAAAAGAGCCTGGCTCTGTCCTCTATAGACCCTCTCTTCAGATACTTATGCAAACTGATAATATTCCCCCTCAGCCTTCTCTTCTCCAGGCTGAACAGTCCTAGCTCTCTCAGCCTTTTCTCATAAGAGAGATGCTTCAGTCCCTTAATCATCTTCGTAGCCCTCCGCTGGACTCGCTCCGGTAGCTCCATGTCTCTCTCGTATTGGGGAGCCCAGAACTGGACACAGTACTCCAGATGCAGCCTCACCAGGGCTGAGTAGAGGGGGAGGATCACCTCCCTTGACCTGCTGCAATGCTCTTCCTAATGCAACCCAGGATGCCATTGGCCTTCTTTGCCACAAGGGCACATTGCTGGCTCATGGTCAACCTGCAGTCCACCAGGACCCCCAGGTCCTTCTCCGCAGGGCTCCCCAGTTGAAGGTGTATTACAGATGGGGATAGCACAGGAGGGAGCGCTGCGGACAAGGGGAGGGTCAGCAGGCAGTTTTAGCCAGGGCCCCACGTAGAGGAATAGTCTCCTCTCCTCTTCTCTGTGTTAAATTTCTTTCCCTAGCCACAAGAAACATTTTCTAACAATAACGGCTTAAACCTGGGAGTTTGGCTCCATGGCAAGTGCCACAGCTGCTGAATTTTGGATGGTACTAGACCGTGCATTTTGTTAGCACTACATTTGTTATTGTGATGTGATTTGAATAACAGCACTTAAGAGATGTTTCTGGTCCTAGATGTTGATAGAACTGGCCAGTGTTTTTTATGTTGATAGCTGGATTTACCCTACTCCTTCATGTTAACATCTGAGATAAACCCATCATGTACACACAGATATTGCGAGGCCCTTGGATTTCCCCAGCAATATAGGAAAAAGCAAAGTTCTCAGTGAGACTGGCTAAGTACTAACTGTAATATTGCTTCCTTGTGGGGAGCAGCCCAGGTGCTTTGTAAAGCGTGGACCCTTATTTATCTCTTGCAAAGTGCTTCCCAGAAGGACAAAACCAGGGGATGCTATTAAAAATTTTGCTTTGAGAAGGGCTTACTCTGCATTACAGAAATTTCATGAAAGAAAATAATTGCATTACTTAAAATTCCTCTTTCCTTCTCACCTCAGGTGGTCAAATAGGAACCAAACAAGTTGTCTCTTAGAGAGCTTTGGATCTAGCAGCTGCTATATCTCCTCAAGGTCTTTCTGCTGTGTTAGAAGATCTTCTTTTACTGGAAGATTTAGCCTGCCTTAGTATCTGTAGATCAGAAGATTCTCAGGATACAGAGCAGCCAAATGTAGGCTCCCACTGGCTGTTGACCAACCCTGATCTCTTCCTTTTTAATGAACAGATTTCAGCAGCTATCCTGCAGAGCTCAGCCAGTGTTGACCTAAATTTAGTCTAAAATTTAGGACCTGAGAGACTTATAATGAACAAGATAAATAGCAAAACTCTCAAAAAACTGCTAAAACACTGTTTTAATGCTTAATTAAAATTTTAATATGCTTACATAAAGTGAAAAACTTAACCAGTGCATAGCAATTCGGTCAGAGCAATGAGGGGCTGAAGCTGGAATCCAGCAGTGTTGCAACTGGCAGCCAAGCTGAAGACACAAGTATTAAGCAAACATCACTTTTTAGATTATTTTTTGTTATTGCATATGTTGTTCAGTCTGTTTGGCCTGTCCTGTTCAATCCACCCATGTGTGTAAGAAAAAAAAGAGTGAGTGAAAAGAAGCTGAACTCACTTGCGGAAGCCACGGATCCTTCCCAAGCTGCAGCTTGGTTTTCTTCTCATCACAGACTCCCAAGTTACCTCCAAGCCTTCCCCGCTCTAGTGATCAGCCCCCTCAATCTCACATGCTGCTCTGCGCTCTTCAGAAGTCACTCAGATGTCTCCCCAGTGACTTTGCCAGCCCTCAGCACCTTCTTATTCCTCCCATCCTGCAGCCTGTCTGCTGCCAGTGACAGCATGTCTTTTTGGGTGCCATCCTGTGTAATGCTGCCCACTTCCCTGCAAACACACTAGCTTCTCACCCCTGCAGAAATTATGCAGACTGAAATATCGGGGTGGTAACGAGGCAGTTGCCCTGTGTAGCCTTGGCTCTGGCCTCTTGCTATGGCCTCTTATTGCTCTATGTATCTTCTGCTCACAGCCCAGCCAGTTGATTCAGAGGTGGTGGCATAATCCAGAGTCTCCAGTGTGTCCCCCCTCTCTATGAGGTGCCCAGTCCCCCAAGGTGCCATACTGAGCCATGTCAAACTGCACCCAAACTGCACTGGACCCAAGCACTTCTGTTCCCAGGCCCCAGGGGGCATTTGTGCTGGCTGTGGCCACCCCGCAGCCCTTGACGATCTCAGCCTGCTTTTGTCTGCCCTTACTTTATACAGTATCTATAGTCAAGCTGCCCTTTCCAGCCCCCCCCTGCTTTTGCTGGAAACTCTGGCAGTTGTCCCTGGAGCCCAGCCTCGTCTCCCAGTCAGTTTGTGAATCTTTCTCTTGTGGACAAGAGGGACAAAACCACTCAGGGTGTGATCGTTGCAGCACCAGCACATGGTCAACAAGTGGGTCGTGGGTTGTGCCTGCAGCCATGGTTCTCCCAGCAGCATGGACACGGCAAGCTGGTGAACTGGTGCCAGCTTCTCCAGTTTTGACAGGTGATGTCACTGCTCTCCTGGGCTGTGCTGCCGGGGCTTGGTTCCTGACTCAGCTTGGGGACAAATAGCAGGATCTAAGCCTGAGGGGCAGCTGCTTGTTGTGGGACGGGAGACCTCCATCTGTGCTGCTCCCTTGTGTCGGGAATCTTTCTGCTCTTTCCTTGTCTAGTTGCCCAGCCCTGGTGACCAGGTGTTGGGTTTATTGGTATCTCCCAGACCTTGCTCTGTTACATCACCTCCAGCAAGGGAAATCTCACTGGGTAGAAGTGAATTTTGTTTGTTTTAGTTTCCAGCTCTGCTCCGCTCAGAGCCTTTGTTTGTGCTCTTTCTCTATTTTCCCTGTGCATCAAAACGCTGTCCATGCAGACCTTAATGCTGTCCTTACCGAAGACAGGAACCTTTCATGGATGCTGTGCCAGTATGGACTTTTCCTGCCCAAATTAGAGGTAAAACAGGCCGGTAGGAATTCAGCAGGTGCCAGGCACTGGTGCCTTTCAGAAAGGCGAGATGCTGTCAATCACGGTGTCTCGCCTCTACGTGAGGTGATGCGTCTCAGCTCCCCCTGTGCCCTGAGCTTGGCAGAAGCTGGTGGACGCTCAATTGCACAGATACCTTCTCATGATGCTGCAGGTCCCGGCTCTGTGCCAGCCCAGCTGTGTACCATTCCTGGCCTGTCAGAGCCATCTTTGCTTCCTGACACTCACTTTATACTGTCTAAAATCTGTGGAGCAAACAGAGGACAGTTCCCTCTTTCCGTAGAGTGTGTTTAACTTGCCTTTTTCCCCCTTTCTCTATCACAGCCAGTGACTTTAGCTGCCTGTTATTCTAGAGCTTCCTCGGGGAAGCAGAGCTTCTTCCAGGGAGTCTGGTGCTCTTCCAAACCCCTCTGCCCTCTCTTCAGCACTTCCCTGAAAGCTCTCCTCAAATTCAGGTCGTCTGGTCCTCTGAAGAGTGAATTCCTCATGAGACGAAAGATTTAGCATGTTTTAAACCCAGTGATGGGCCTTTTCTCCTGCCTGACAGTATTGCAGGTGGTGCCTTTTGTTATACACCCGCACGCTCGGTTCACCGGTCCCTTTGTGGGCATTAGCTAGCCTGACTGATATTTGCATTTCATCCTTTGCTGTTTGCTGGCTGGGGCTTTTCTTTTGGTCTTTTGGAGCTAATGTCACTGTTTCCGTGCCCCCGCTGCCAAAGATTGTCTTGCGCACCTGCACTCCCTATATTAAATAAATAAGCTGCCATGTCTGTTTGCAGGCAAATGGTCCATCCATCTTCTGTTGTAACTTTGGTGGTCCTGTGAAGAATTTCCCTGAATTAATGATGTCAGTATAGCCCTTTATGCCCCTACCTGAGGATCTCTTTGGCTCTTCTTTGCACCATCTTTTTATACATTCTGGTTAAAACCAAGTTCCTGTGTTTCATTTCTCACAGCCTGCAGCACTCCTCAAGCTTCTGTAGTGCAGACTCCTAGTTCCCTCTTCTGTTTGAGCTGAAAACTATTAAAAGCCATCAAGTGCTTCAGAACCAGCTATTTTTGTCTAGTAACATTCTTTTCTGAAAGTTTTTATTGTGCTTACATCCATTGCTCACAGCTAAGGAGTAAAATGCTGCTCCAGTCTTCTCCTGTCAACCCTCACTTTTCTGGAGAAGGTTGGGATTTAAGCTTTTTCATACAAGACCTAATCTTTGCTCCCTTTAGTCCTAGCACCTTTCGTTGTTGAGCATCCCTTGAAGCCAAGAATTTTGGCTACTTCCCTTGTTTTTTTGCTTCTATCTGCTCATCTTTTCTTCTCTGGTGTCGCTGTCACACAGCTCACAGAACCCACTGGCTTACCAGGCTGAAGAGAAGCAGAGAAGTCATCCCAGTCGTTTTAAAAGCTGCACCTAAATCATAAATGCTCAGCTCTAAAAGTATTGAATGCATGGAAGACCTTTTTCAGCTTGTCAGAGGAAGAACAGGTGCTTTTCCATGTAAAGTCTTGCTCTCATACCTACCTCATGGTCTGTTCAGCTCTGCCAGGGAAGGTACGATGCCAGGTCAGAGCAGCGGTGCCCTCGCCTAGCACTTTGCTCCCACTGTCCCACTGGCTCTGCACTTTCCAGCTTGGACTGATCTGCGCTGGTGCCCTCCTGTGTGGGTCTTTCGCGGTAGTAGATTATTTGCTCTGAGGAAGCTTTTGCCTCTTTGTTTGTCCAGTCTCGTGATGTTATTAGTGGTGACACCCATCAGGGGGCTTATTTTGCCTCTTCAGTCTCTTCTGTTGTTCCAGGCTCCTCCTCTGGTTTCTCTTGGTTCAGACTGTCAAGCTCTTGACAATTTTGTCTTCCTCATCATGGCTTTCCGTTATCAATGCTGTGCTTGGAGTCCAAATGCCCTTCACGCCACAGATCTGCAAGCAAAGTAAACTTAGCAAATCATTAGGGCAGAGTTTGACAGCTCCTGTCTTCATCAAAGACAGATTAAATTAGGTCCCTTTGATAAACTGAGCTGATGGGCCAATTTGGATTGCGGATATGGTATTATGGGTCTCATGGGGCTTATGATTAAAAGACATAAGAGAATGCAATTATTTAGAGAGCTGCCAGGAGATTTGTGTAACCCTCTAGTCACTTCTTTAACAGAACAAAAATTCTGTAGGGTGCCAGGCAACCCCCTGGGAAGTGTCTGAGTGCCTCTAATTGCTGGGGGAGGCAAGAGTCACATTTGTCTCCTGCAGGTTTTGTTGTGTATGTGATAGCGTGGTGGAGGGGGATGTCACTCCGACCATTTCTGTCCCCAAGGCACCTGCTCTGGAAATGAAACCTTGTTCCCCTCATACAGATGCCTTCTCTTTCTGCAGTTGTTTGCATTTTTTCCCTCTGTAAACTAAAGTTGTCTTTGATTGCAGCAAGATAAATTTAGGCTAGGTGTCTGTGCTGGACTCTAATCAAATCCTAACCTATATGGGGTGCTGAGTGCAATCTAAGATGACTCCCTGCTTCAAATCCTCAAGCCTGGAGCTAGATTCTGATCCAGTAGGGAAATGCTCTGAATCAAGCCCTAAAGTTGAGAAAAGTCTACCTGGACACATACAATTTTGCTTGGGTTTTTATCTGCTTTCAGGTTACTGAATCAGAGCTGGATGATGTATGTTAATTGTAGTAGGGCTATTTTTTTGTCATTTTTTAAAAAGGAACATTCATGCTGCATTTTAATTACAACATTTAGAGTACATCCAAATAGCTTAAGCTCAAATTGATCTTATTTTTCAGCCAGGAAGCTTGTTTTTCATCCATTATAATAATAAATGTGCTATTGATAATAATTTAGGTGTGATGCAGCAAAGTCTTCGCATTGTGCATTGGCTCTGGAGGGCCAAGATTTTCTTATTATGCATTATTGATACGACACATTGCAAATATTTTAACAAACAAATTAACAAGTTTTCCTTGTTCTCCTGTTGGTTGCAGTCTCAATCTTCTTGACAGCTGGAGTCAGGATTAAGGATTATCTTGTTTAAGACAATTTTTTGCTAGTAGGTTTGTGCAATACAAGCACAATAAGGGAACTAGCATTGGCACTTAGAATTAAATCCCATCCTTGAAGCAACTATTTTAGCCTTATTCCTTCCAATTCTGCTAAGTAGAAATCGGATTTGCCTGGTAAAGTGCTTAGTCCTGTTATTCATTTCTTGGTTTATGTAGTCATTTTATATATACAAGCTTAACATTAAGTGCTGGCAGAAGATGTCGTTTTTCTCTCCCAACCTTGAGCTTACTAGGTCTGTTCAGATTGTAAATGTTTTGTGAGAGAGGTCCTCTCTGAGCACATACATGGGAGCAAGGAGACCACCCTGAACCTCTGTAGAAAAGAGAGATCCAGAAGGATGTGGTGGGTTTGGTCCAAGGTAAAGCCCTGCAGCTGGCACTTGGAAACATTCAGCACAGTTCCTGGGACAGGTAAAACACATCCGTGCTCCGCAGCAGTTCCTCTTCACCTGCTCCAAGTCTGAGCGCTGGCCAAAGGGGACCAGGATGGAAAGGGTGAAATGCCTACATCTTCCTGAGGAAAGCTGTGTCTGGTGCATGGACTTCAGGAGGACAGCTCCAGAGGAGCCCTCTGAAGGTCGCTGCAGGTGGAGCAAGGATGGTGCTATGCCCCATGGGAAGGCCTGATGCATCCACTGTGGTTTCAACAAGAGTTGGTCAACTGGTGGGGGAGCTGTCACAGAGATAGGGACATCTTCTGAAGGAAAGCACAGCTCCAGGGTAAAGACTCAAAGGAAGCACGAAACACCCCATCTGGAGCACATCTTCGGCAGTGGGCCATTTCTGCGCTGCAGTTTGCGGCCATGGACTCTGCACACATAATACGGGGATTCACTGGTATATGAGCCAGATTTTGGAGACTAAAAATGAATTTGTTCTCAGAATTTTTTGTCTTGAACTAGTGAGTAAAATCACCTTTTGTTAGCTGCAAATCTGTGAATTGGGTCCCCCAAAGGCGTAGTGTTTGAAGATCACAGGTGATTGAAAGATAACTCATTTGAGGGGAGGTTTTGTATTTGCCTTTTGAGTTTAGAGGCTGGACATCAAACATCCATTCCTCCACAATTCATCTGGGCAAAATTTTTTGTTTTAATGTAACAAAACCTGAGACTCTTCTTGAAAGAAGAGCCCCCAGGAGTTTTGAAATACCAAACATCACAACAGGAAAACTGACTGAAGTTGGCAACTCTGACTTTAGTGTTTCACATTGGTCTTAAGCAAAAAAAGCCAAATCAGACAGCACTCGATGCAATGGAAGAAAAACAGGAAAGTACCACAGCTTGGCTTGAAATAATATGTTAATAGAGAGAGTGTTTCTTTATTACTTTTTATTTGATAAGCAGTAAAACCGCAGAGCTCACTTGGAGCACAGTTCATATGTGCCCTCTATTAATTGCACATTCACATTTGCAGTATAAACACTCATTACTCGCTTCCTTTGGAAATAACGGTGGCCAGTATGGAGCAGCGGGGAGGGGGGCACAGCTGTGTATTTCAGCATGTCTGCACATATGTTTTCAATCCTGGAATAATCCCATTATATGGACATTTTAGCCTGGTATTTTAGCCTTCATCTCACTTCTTTTTAAGGCTTAACACTTTTCCAGTTGATTGAGCCAGCATCAATCACAGTAATATGCAGCAATAATGTTCCCATTAAAAATTGTGGAGGAGCCGGGTAGCTCAGGGCACTGAGGAGGGGCTCGCACGTCCTCTGCCCTCACTGCTGGGGCTGGAAAGCTGAACGGGGGCATCTTCTCCGTGAATGTCACGGCGGTATTTGCTGACCACAGCAACCTGCAGCAAAGAGAAACTGCCCTTCATTCAGGTCCCTAAGTCTCTCACAGCTTGGGGATACGGCTATCAATGTGGTTACGTTTGCAGCCCTCTCCTGCTGTTGGAGGTTACGGCTTTAAGAAACAACGGCCTTACATGCAAGTTTGTGAAGTGTAGCTACCAGCTAGACACGCCAAGGATAAACTGTCTCCAATTACCTGCTTTGCTTACACCAACAACTGCCGTATATTAGAAATCAAACCAGCCACAGGGAACCAAACTATTAAGCTGCTTTCTCGTAATCATTAATTATGAAGATACCATCACTCATGTTTCTAATCTATGAACTGTCCTGCGATAATTGATTTCTTTTTTTTTTAGTTCAATGAATTGTAATGGTGGGGCTGCAAACAAGGTTGGCAAGTGTTTCCTGCAGGGACCAGTCCTGCAGGTCTGAGCCGGCAAAACCTCCTGTTGGTGACCGGTGAGGGCCAGCGTGGAGCCTACAAGGGTACAGGTTTACATTTGTGCCACATGTGTCTATCCATCCTCCTGGGCCACCCTGTCGCATCTCTGGGAAAAGCCCAATCCGAACCTGTCCCGCCTCCCCCAGGCTGGCAGGGGAGAAGGTCGGGAAGAGTTTATATACCCTGACAATCAATATGGGGAGAAACTTTCAGGCCAAAGGGTGCAATCCCCAAAGCTTTCTCTGACATGCTGAATACCCTGAAATTTTGCTAGGATGCAGCAGCTCTAAGTACTGATTTTCCCTTTCCTGCTGTGTCATCTCTGATGTGGTTATTCTCAGAGCGTGGCAGCGCAGGGAGAGGAGGCTGTTGCCCTCCCTGGGCAAAGGCAGCAGTCACTGTGTACCGCCTGGTATGTCTTCAGGCCTGCCCTTAATTCACCCCGCTGGCATTTGGCCCTCCTTAAACATCTCTGTCCTTTCCTGGCAATCCCATTGCTATGAAGGATAGCAAACAGGTCAGAAGAGAAAAAGCCCTCCAAAGTTACTGTTCCCACCGGGATCATTTGCTACCCGCGTTGGCCGTGGTTGGGCAACTGAGTTACTAATGAGACTTGCTAACAGAGCATCTGGAGCAGACTTGTGCTGTTTTCTCCTGTAAGTGCTTTCTGGACAGATGTATCCCAGCTGGCTGGGCCTTCTCAGACATACACGTGTGTCCATGCGTGTGATCGGATCACTGATGGATGCTATGCAGCCATCTGGATGCGGGAAAGAAATGACAAATCCCCCCTCCCTGAAACCACACCTTCCGCAAGATATTGATGAATGGGATCTTTATAGGCTGCTGGGCTAATTAAATAAAAGTTGCATCAGCTTCTAGCTGACAGGCTCTAATTGCTCCTGAACAGATTTTGAGAGGACCAGATGAATAGGAAAATAAAAGGGAACGTTGTGGATTTGATCCAAGAATTTATCTGAATCAGATGTTTCTGACTAACTGAAAGTTTGTCTCGCCGTGCTCTGGGGAATGGGGACAAGGAAAGGGGGTTCTCTGCCTTGTGAGGAACGTGTGGGGAGGTGCTGTTGGAAAGGCAACAATTAACACATATAACAAAAAGGAGAAAATAGTATTCTGGCTTCAGATAAGACTTTCTGAGGTCTCATCTTTGCCTTTACCCTGGTCTCTAGCTTTGGCCCTGGAGCAGTCAGTAACCGTTGCTCCGTTGCCCTGTTTTCCTGTCCGTCATGCAGGACTAGTAATGCCTGCTACAGAGTGCTGGGGTCAGGATTGCCTTGGATGCTCTTGGCACCAGATGAATCCCTGAACCTCTTCTTTTCTCCTCCCATTGCCTTGAAGTAGAGCTGTGGGTGGTCCAAAAAAGGCAAAACAGGTGTCAGGAAGCCAGCAGCACCTGCTGAGTATCTCCTAGGTGCTGGGGACAGAAGCGGAGCCCACCCCTCCACCATCCTGCCAAGAGCCTGGTGAAGGATGCTCCGTGGGACCCCGGTCCTCATGAGGCTTGTAGCAACATCTCTGCATTACATGGAGGTTGGGGCGGTCAAACAGAGCGACTCCTTAACCCCTGGGAGGAAGACGAAGAGGCTGATGGTGTCCAAAAGCTTCTCACCTCTAGGCTCTGGCTTAAACCTCCTACACGTGGGGAGTGTGGATGGTTCAACAGGACAGGCACTAATATCAGAAGTTCCTGGGCACCAGGTTTCAGGTGGGTCCAGGACAGGTCTGGGGCTGGGTACCCCATTGGTCCTGGCCTGGACAGGGTAGGCCTGAACAAACTCACCGAAATGAATGGCAAAGCTCTCAGGGACTTCAGCAGTGTCAGGATTTCACAGATGGGCTCTGCGGGCTCCATCTGGGCACATCTAGTCTAAGAAGCTTGTCCCATATTTAATTTATGGGGTGATTAATGGGTTCTTAGCATACCATGCATTTAATTCCATTTTGGCCTGATTTATGGTGTGATGTGAACTGCATGTGAAGTTTTTAATTCAGTAGGAGGTGACTCTGATTCAGTATATGGAGTGTGACAGAAGAGGTGATAAATTTGATTCCAAAGGTGATGCATCAATTTCCGCGTGAAGTGCATCAAATCTATCCCATGGCACATTGGTTTCGGTGCGTGCTACTCCAGCAGTGGCACTGCCACGCTGGTTAAGCGGGATACCTTCACCAAATTGCCAATGATCCCAACGTCCACCACCTCCCCAGAGCAAAATGACCCTTGCTGTTGGTCTTTCATTGCACCTTGCAGGACCTGAAGAAAAACACTAAAAAGGCTGATCAGGTGCTGGTCAAAATATTTGTCTTCAATTTAATACACAGCCCAGGTAAGGATTTCTGACATCTAACCTAATTTCAGGTCTCAGGAGGCTGACCCCTCTCCTGGGAATCTGAGGTGGTCCCTGTTTCCTCAACTAGGAACAAGCCAGCAAATTGGGTTCATTTCATGATTCAGTATCTTTACTTTTAATTCAATATCTGGCTGAGCCACATCACTGAATAAGGACATGGAGTTTGAGTCCTCTCCAGGAGAGGGAGATTTTAATGGCAGGTGCTCTCACATCTGTAACCACTGAAGGTTTCTTTTTTTAAAAAAGGCCCAGAAAAGACACCTCTCTTCTTCCTCACTACACTATGGGGATGCTTTTGGGATAGGACCCCCCCAGCTAAAATAAACACATCTTGATTAGAGATGCTAATGGCATCAAGCACCAGCTGCTGGGGCTGATGGGGTTGGTGCACCCCAGGCGGGACAGCCTGGGCACGTGCCAGAGCACGGCGATACCCTGCGTGGCCCCGAGCCCCGTCCCGTCCACACACCCCGTCGGCGCCCGGGGTGCTGCTCTGGCCCCGGCACGGCGGCTGCGGCGAGTGCCCAGGCCCTTCGCGCCACCGCAGGGAGAAGGACGCGAGGGGGCTGAGGAAAGGATCTGATGACAAGCTGAGCGGGAAGCAATTACTTTTTCCCTTCTTTCCTCCTCTCGCTGCCCCAACCTCTGCGGTGGCAAGGATAAATGCAGCGTATTAGCAGCCGTGAGTGGCAGATTCACTGAGCCACAATTTATAACACCGTCCTCCCCAAAGCCTCATTGGAGGGCGTTAGGCAGGTGCCTTTTTAGAGGAGATAAAGTGACGAGAGAGTCGCTCTGGAAAACCATTTGGAAACCCTCAGGAAAGGAGCCGTTTCCTTCCCTCCGAGCCAGGTGCACCTCTCATTGAGCTGACCCCAGCGGAGCTCCGAGGGACGGTCAGCTCTCGGACACCAGATATTAAATTTCGTCCTGTGAGAGGCAGCAGATGTTGATGAGCCAGGTCTGTCTGCCACCATATCTAACGTGTAAGGATGGCTGAAAAATCTTCCATCAAAATGTTTTGATTTTTCTCAAATTCAAAAAGAAAAAAGGAAATTTCTGTTGGAAAGAACTATCCCCCAAGGCAGAAAACGTATGGCTGAAAAACTTTGTCTTCATACTGTATATAAAGGGTTGCTGCTGTCAGAGGGGATAAAGAGGAGGATGTTTTCCATCAGCCCTGTTAATCTGATCTGTCCTTGCGTGCAGCCATTTGCAGGCGGATAAAATAAAACAGGCCCCGATACCCTGGTCAGCCAAGCTCTCTGCTGCCGTTTCCAGCGAGGGACTCTACGCTATCTACACTGAGAGGCAGGGGAGGGCTCGAGCTTATAATTTACCCCCCTGCAAAGGGTGTCATGCATCAGAGACGGGCACTGGGCTCGCGTGCCTTTGCTCTGCCTGGAGAGAGCCGTGGGCGGGCTCGGTCTGTGCTCTGCCCCCCCAAAATCACTGCTTACAGCCGAGGGGAAACACGTTGCTCTGCTCTGCGCCGGCCGGTCCTGCCGCTGAGCCCCAGAGCCAGGGCAGCGCGGTTCCCCAGGGGGAGGAAGCCTTAAGCCCAGTCTCCCGCTTTCCCAAACGGATTTAAAAAAAGCTAGGCACACTTTAGACACGGAAGGAACGTCCTAGCTAAATGGCGCAGCCTCCACCGCTGTGCTGTGGCTCTGGGGCAACACGCTGAACTCGCCGAGCCACCAGCACCAGCTCTCCCGCAGCGCTGCGGGAACGCCCTGCAGAGCTTCGCGGCTGCCAAAAATATCCCTGTCGTGGAGGAAAGCATGCAATTCGTTTCTTCATTTATTTGTTTTGCATGGAGGACAAGGATGTTGGTTTATAATGTTGAATGACCATTTTAGCTGAGTGCGGTAGGCCCCATAAATCAGTCGCCCTCTCCAGAGCATTAACCAGCCAGCAGGAACCGGCAGTGTTATGATACCGTTTCTTGTTATTCTGTGGGCACTCTGTGGCCAGAGTCCCTGCTGGTGTAACTTGGCCTAGCTCTTGATATCCATGGCTGCAAGGTGATTTATGCTAGCTAGCTGATGATGTGAGCTACTGCAAGGACTCTAATGCAGCTAGTTAAAAAATCTTATTTGGCCTAATTTTTACTGAAGGAGAGTTCATACCTTTCTAAATGGCAGATTAAAGTTGCATTAAGTTTACAGGTAGGTTAAAGTTAGATTAAAGTTAACTGCTCCAGCAGGACATGCTCCAAGGAGTGCCCGGTTTGTTTAACCAGGCCTCCTGGAGGCTTGATTTTTTCTGTTTGCATTGCCAGGACTCTCAATAGACATCACGGTCTTCCCCCAGATCTTTTGTCCACCATCAGCTTAACAACGGTGAGGCTGCTGGTACTGCAGCCTGTGGGGCTGGCTTGTGTCAGCCCCTTGGTTCCCTGTTGTCCACTGTCTCCATCCACCCACCCATCCATCTAACCATCCATCTAACCGTCCATCCATCCGTCCATGTATCCATCCATTCATCCCCTTTTAGACCATAAGATCCTGGGGCAAGGACTGTCTTCCTTTTCTCTCTTTTATCCAGTTCCTTGAGTGTCAAGTTTTTCTTGACTTGCATAAGTGCACAAAGCCCGTTCCTCTTCATAAACAAAAGGATGCGTCTGAGCTAACGTTTTCCCAAGCTGCTTAAAGGTGAGTCCTAATTTCTGTTTCGAATTGCAGTTTTAAATTCCTTTGAGCTGCTGAGAACGAAGAGGTTTTTCCTGTGTAAGCCCGCTCAGCCTGCTCAAAGGGGTGGTGGGCACCACGGGGTGTTTTTGTAGCCTCCTGCCACTGCAGGCCTCATCACTGCTCTGCGTGATCAGCTGTTCGCTCCGCTCAGTTAGATTTCCTGGGGGATATTTGAAGCCATCATGATTTGTGCCATTTTGTCTCATTTTCCCACACTGCTCTGCTATTAATTTTTTTACACTAGAGAAGATGATGGCCAGGAGATCTGAGGCCTCCGGGTGAAATTCATCCTCTGCAAATAGAGTTAAATGAACACTCAGCTGGGCATGGACCTTTTCTGTCTTTCAGCATATTTTCAGTGCAGATTAAGCTAAACATATTTTCATGTGTAGGATTTCCCATTCACATCAGTGGACGTTTCGGTTAAGTGGAAATCCAGAACGACGAGGTTTCTATGAACTATAGGACTCGGGAGGCTTGAAAAGAATATTTGAGACTGTTTCTCCCTTTGACATTGTGCAGTTGCGAATGGCTTGGTCTGAGGTTGATAGTGGTATCTCTGTTTTAAAAGGAGTTAAACTATAAAGTTTGGGCAGTTCCTTGTTTGTTTTGAATCAGCTTCAAAATCAGCAGTCTCCCCAGTTTACACCACCAGCATCTGGCTGGGCACAATTTTAATGTGCAGCTTCAGGTTGCAGACGGAATTGAAAATTTCAAACATATGGTGCTGGATTCATAAGTGGTAATTGCATCAACTTAGGATCAATGGAGCAGAATAATATCTGCCCACTAATAACGGCTTAATAAAATTAATAGCATTGGCCCAGCCATGAATTACTTTAAAATAAGGGTTGTAGAATAGTAATGTAAACAATCATTGATTTTTCTTGGAGAAGTAGAGCATCGTAAATTAAATATGACTCTTCTCAGTGTGTAGTAGATACCAGACAATGCAGCAAATCTATCAGACTACTTAGAAGGTGGGCGTAGAGGCGAAAACCGAATTGGGCCCGTGCGACATTCGGGAGGCGATTAGATGGATGAAATGAGCCTGGATCAGAAGATGAAAGCTGAAAGCCACATGGCACTTAATATTGCTGAGATCCAGCATGACCCAATTAATAACACATTAGCACAGGACAGGTCTGTTCGGCAGTTCAGATCCGTTAATTGAAATAGCGTGATTAATTGTATGCAGGGAGATGAGGGATATGCAGGAAAAGGAAGGGAGCCTGCAGCTGGGAGCGGGTGCGCTCGCAGGTGGCAGGGAGAGGATGAGGATGGCCGGGGAGGCAGAGCGATTGCCGGGGTGATGAACGTACCCAGCCACCTCTGACAGCAGGAGGGGCAGAGGTCGAAGGCGGGCTGGCTCCTTCAGTGCTGACCTCCATCCTAGGAAGTCTCTTGCTATTTTTGGAGGTATCTTTAAGCTCCTTGGTCATCTGGCCTGATGCCCCTATGTGAATCGTTTTTCCCCCGGCAGCTGTGGAAAAATGTGATCCACGACGGTGAACTTGTTCCCGCATCTTCAGCCGGGCGCCGGTGGCCAGGAATGAGGGGGACTCGCGGGGGCTCGCGGCTGGGAGCCGTCCCCAGCCTTTCTTGTGGACCTGGGGAAACTGCTTTCGCTGGGTGGGCGTTTTGTAGCTGCCATCGCGCACGGGCCCATCGCTGCTCCCCAGGACGGGCGAGGAGTAAGGGGGGGCCAAGCCATCGCTGGGTATAAAACAGCCCAGCTCTGCTCCTATCAGCTGGTACGGATCCAGGACCTGCTTTTCTTCTTTTCTTCTGCAGACTAATTTCCATGTTGATCCTAATTAAACCCCAAAGCCTATTGTCTCCAGGACAATTCTGGGGACATCTGCTGGTCAGGGCTTTGCAGAAGAGCAGCGATTTGGAAATGTGGCCTGGAGCAGCGTGATAGCACCTTGGAGCCCAGCCTTAATTGCAGCAAATGACCAGAAAGAGCTATATAATGATTTAAGCTGTTACCATTTTCAGAATAATTTGGCTGTAAAATTACGTTCAGTGCCGCTCCCAGCCTGTCATTTTTGCCTTGCACGAGTGCTTCTGCTCCGGCGCAGGGCTCGGCGGCGGGGCGGGCAGGCGCCGGCTGTGACCGTCCCGCTCGTTTACCTTGCAAAAACAAATCTTCCTTTTCCTTCCACTTCGATACGCAAAGCGCCGTCAGGGCGTTCGCGCAGGCAGGGGGGCACCCCGCGGCCCCGGCAGCTCGCCTCCGGCTTGAAAAGCACCCAAAGCCGTGACTTTTTGGAGGCCGGCGGGGCCGGCGCGGGCGGCGCGGGGCTGGTGCTCCTCGCGGAGGCTGCGTTGGCCTCCGTCACCGTGTTCGGCCGGGGCGATGGGGCAGAACTGCGACAGCCGCCGTGACGCCAGGGAAACGGGCTTGGAAGGAAGAGTTTTAAGGTGGGGTATAGTAAGTGAGCGGAAGGAAGGACCCGCGGCTACTCAGTGAGACATTCCTCGAATCCTTGTCTCCGTTTCAGATGATAAAGGAAAGTCGTTAGGGCTCAATTAGTCCTGGAAGACGGGGTGTCTCTGCATGGCGCTAGCTGGAGAGAGCAACCGATGTTCAAGAGCACAACTTCCCCATCCCGTATGAGATCGTTAAACATCAAACGCTTTGATTTTAGCTGTTTGCATTTGCTATCGCGCCCTCGTGCCTGATGAAAACCCCGCGGTGGCGGCTGACGGACGCCTGTTTGGAGGAGCCCCGCTCTCCGCCTCCGAGCGCTCAAAACACGCAGGGAAATAAGTCAGGCGGCTTTGAACGGCAGAGGGTGTCAGCATCCCTCTAAGGGAAACAGCGCAGAGTGTTAAAAAAGAGAATTAAAAGGGGAATTAGCGATGGATAAGTCTCGGGGACCCTGCCGCCGGGAGCTGCTGGCAGGTTGCCCGTCCCTGGCACGGGCCGGCGTCCCCTCTCCTCCGCGCCGCCTCGCAGGACGTTACGGGGGGGACGCTTTGCCCCCGGCGGCCACGTGCACGTCCACAGAGCCATTAAGTAGTTGTAAAGCGGGAACTGATGTGTAGCTGATGGGCGAGCGAGAGCAAATCTGAACGGGAAACCTTCCCCAAGCCGTCCGCGCGCTGGCCCGCGCCGCGGCGTCTCGCTCAGCAAGCGACGGAAACCTCGGCCGCGCCGGCGCGGGGGCCGTAATCGGGTCTGAGCACCCGGAGGACAAGCCAGGAGGAAATAAAGTAAACGGTCCATAAAAAAGGAGAAAACCCCCCAACCGAACACCCCCCCGTAAGCCCTCTCCCCAGACGTGGCCGCGCCGCATGCAGGCTGCGATCTCTTTGGGTCACCGGGGGAAATGTAAAGTTTTGCAGCTGTGCGTTGCTTATTGCTTTTATTCCTCCCCTCCCTCCCGTTATTTCCTTGCCTGGGCTGCAAAGAAGCGAGCAGATTAGCGGCATAACCGGGTTCCTGGAGGTGCCTCGACCCCTTTGAGGGAAAAAACCCTGAAACCCACAGAGAACAAACCAGAAAGGCGATGCAACGGCTGCGGGACTTGGGGATTTCATTTGTTCCTCTCCACACAATTTCCTCCTTCTTGCGAGCGGGGAACGCAGCGGGCTAAACAAATAAGGTGCTGTAATGTAATTTTAGATATATGCTCTTTAGAAAATGAGCACGCTCTTAGAGCGCAAGCTGTAATGTTTGGGTTTATTATTTAATTACCGAATTTGTAAATGTAAATGGGCTCAGAACTTTAATTTTCGGAGGCTGGAATTACCTTCTGTTCCTCGTTTAATATTCTGGGTGAAAAGCTCCCGTATCTGTCTGCAGCATATTCGGAGTGTGTAACATAGCTGGGTTTAGCTGAGCGTTTTGCTTGCTCTTGCTTTTAATTTGTAGAAGCAGGGCCAAAGGAAGTTTTACTGCAAAGCGCTTAAAAACCATGACGTGGAGAGCGCAAGGGAGCTGGCTTCAGCCCTCCTCCCCTCAGCAGCCCCTCGCTGGCTGCGAGACCCCTGCGAAAACAGGGAGAAAAATCTGCTCCGCCGGCTCTAGCTGTCCTTTCGCACCTGACAATTTGGATGCTGCCTTTTTTGGGAAAGTTACCCTCTTAAGAACTGTTTGCCTGCTATCAGCCATGTGAAATAACCCCCCCGACGGTGCAGGGCCTCCCCGGCGTGAAAGCCGAGCTCCGTTCCTGCACAACGCTCAAAGCACACGTTTGATTTTAATCAACTTTTGTCAAAAGAGCTTAAGCACGTGCTTGTGGCTAAGCCAGCGCTGAAGTATCCCGATGAATTTTCCCGACTGAAGGATGCAGGGCCTCGGCCAGCATAAATGTCGGGCAGAAACTGCTTTTAAGGGCCCGCGTCTGAACCCCCCCCGACAATCCCGGGTGGTTTCGGAGGGAAGTTATTTCTGATCATCTGCTCCGGGCTTTGCCTTTGGATCGAGTGTCTGCAACCTCCTTTATAGTCCCAAACAGCTTCCCGGCAAGTCCGGATGAGATCAGAAAAATCAACAACAGGGAAAAAGTCTTGGTTTTTGACGGGAGGCGGCTGCGAAGGCGACCCGGGGCTGAGCCCGTCCCCAGGCCCACGGGACCACGGTCCCTAACGCTCCCTCCCGGCAAACGCCGAGCTCCTTACTTTTATCTTTATCTCTACTTTTATCTCTACTGAGGGAAAACCCGTCGCTCGGCGGTCGGGCGCCTCCGCGGTGCCCGTCCCGGGCGTCCCCGGCGCCGGGCAGAGGGGCCGAGCTGGGCCGGCCGCGGGTCGTCGCTGCCCGCTGCGCCCGGGGGCAGCTCGCCTCTCGCTCGTAGCCCCAAAGAGCCTTAAAACGTCCCCCGCCGAGGTGGAGCCGGAGGCCCTGGGCTCTCCTAGCTGGGGCCGCGCTCCAGTGCTTTTTCGGGGGAGCAGAGGGGGATTTACAGCCTTTTCCCCCCACACACACTACTACCAGCGAACAAACTGCCTTCATTTCCATTATTTATTTTGAAGTGGGTTTTGCTCGGGCTGTTCATTTGCTGTAATTTCCATTTCATTATGTTCCGGTCTAGCATCGGCTTTTTCCATGGGCAGCTGGCCAAAGCCGGGAGCAAATCTGTAGAGATGAGGCGCAGAGGTGCGTTTAAAACCGTGGCTTTCTTACTTTGCCGCGGGGCCGTAGCAAAACGCAAGTGGTCGCTTACCACCTCGTTCCTCCCCAAAGTCACCTTCGCACCGCGTGAATTTGGTGTCCCGGCTTTTATTGCGGAGGAGGGTTTGCCGTGGGAAGGGGTCTCCGGGACACCGGTCCGCGGGGCAGCGCGGCCCCAGCCGGGGCGCGGAGTTGAAGGAGAGGTTTCCTTGGGAAGCGGGAGGCACGCGGAGACCCGCCACGCTTTCCAGCAGCGGGTTTGGGGCAACATCACCTATCGCCGAGGGTCAGCTCGTGTGAGCAAAATTCCCATTTGTCCAACACTGAGTAAAGGCCGCGCGATCATTCCTCAGCGAGAAGAGCTTGTGAAGGATCATGTTAAAATTGCTAAAATATTCTTTTGACATACGCTGAGGAATAACTTTTCTCTCTCCTGAATATCACGTTTTAACAACAGGCTCCTTTTTTTTTAAATCTTTTTTAAATGTTGTATAATTTTAAATTGCCGCGTTCAAGCAGATGTACATTTGGCATCCGGATAGACAATGCAACATAAAGTAACAATCATCTAATGCCTATCCATCTGGATTTGCCATATAAATAATTACAGCAAAACACCTTTAAAAAGGAGACTGGGAGAGGACGAGCGCATCAGCAACAATGTGCAATAAACTGCAAAAGAACACGTCAGAATTCGCGCAGTGCGTCCATCTTAATCCCTTGCTAGAATTCAAGAACATTAAAAATAAAACCCCTTCACGTTTTGACTATTTACACAGCTGTAGCATAAATATTTAGATTTGCAAGAGAAATGCTTGCTCAGCCAAAAATCCCTCCGAGATCTCTGGAGTCAGCAGCCGGGGGTTTATGGAGGCCCAACATTTCCTGCGAAAACTAAAATCGATAATAATTAAAGCAGAGAGTAATGTTGCTGCAGCAAAGCTCGGCAGTTAGGTAAAAGTAGCTCGGCTCGTATTCCTGAGAGGAGCGCGCGCAAAACTCCCCGCGAGGCCTTGTAAACACAATTACAGGCTGTAGAACAAGCAAGCGCCACGTACTGGCTCCTTATTTATTTATTTGCATTTTCGCACGGCCTTCGCACCGGCAAAAGCGCAGCGGTTGCTCCCACGGCCGGGAGCGCTGGCCGCCGCGCTCCCCGGTGGGCCGCCCGCCCGCTTGCCGGAGGTGTCATCCCGAGGTGGAAAAACTGCCGCCGCTCCGGGGAGCAAGGAAATCCAGCCCTCACCTCCTTCTGGCTCTGCAGCCGGAAAGCGAGGGAGTGATTAAGGGCATTTTCTGACCCGGCGGCTCGCGCCGGCACCTGCCTCCCGGCAGGGCAGCAGCTTGTAAAAATGCCTCTTTGCCGGCACGGAGCTCAGCAGCCACCACTTGGAGCTGAATATGTTTAAAAATAAATAAATATATAAATAAAAATATGAACGGTGTAATGGTTCAGGACGAATTTTAAAGATCGCTCGCTCCAGGCTCAGTCTTGCTCCCCTTGGAGCCCGCATCGATCGGAGCAGCAACAGCCTCCAGCCCTATAAATAGGCGGGATGCTTAGGACGAAGGGAAGCCGGTGCAAAGCGAATCCCGGCATAAAGGGTGTCAGGGCCGGGTTTGTGGCCTCAGGCCTGGCAAAGCTTCGTTACATGCTTAATTTCCAAGGTGTGGGACGTTGCGCTGAGCCCCTTTTGCCCCGGGAGGGGGAGTGTCCCCGTGCCATGCCGAACGGGGCTCCCGAGGAGGCAGGTAGCTCTTGGCTGCCTGCTCTTGCAGAGCTGGCGCAGAGGTTGTGTTTGGGGCTGAAAAGCAAAAAACAACGTGTATGGGGGAGGCAGAGGAGGTAGGAGATGGGGGCGGGGGGGTGAGACCAGCAGGGACGCTCCTGTCCTGTCAGCCTTGTGCACCGCCACAGCTCTGCTCCGCTCGGAGACCGCAACGGGCTCAGGGGAACATGGCCCTGACTTGTCCGGCCTTTCTTTCCTTGGAAAAAGCCAAATTTGGAGCCGGGGCTCTGAAGAAGGCCACCCCAGACTGCCATGGGGACACGTGGGAGACGCTGCAGTGGGAGCTGAGCTCTCTTTCACGTCTCACACCATACAGATGGGCCTTAAATTCGTGCTTTGAGCATTGGATTTTCAATGCATAGGCATGGCAGTATATGCAATGTATAGCACCTTATTTCCACGGTGCTGTGCCTGGTGGAAATCGGGGGGCCGGCAGCCTGGCCCGCAGGCTCGCTCCCAGCAGCTCCCCACCCTATTGTACGGATGGAAAACTGAAGCAGAACGACCTGCCGAAGGTCACCCAAGGTTTTGTAGCAGAGCTGGGAGAGGAAACTTGTTCTTGTTCTTGAGGGCCCTTCCTCCTTCACTGAACCTAATTTGTTCCGGAGGGGGAACATGCCTGTGTCTTCATGGCTGGAGCAGGATGGAGAGGAGATGCTGGGACTTCACTTCATCCCCGTTGCCATGTGGCACCAGTGTCCCCTGGGAAACACACCATCTTTCATGTCATCCTCACGAGAGGGTCCTCACTCGTGCTGGCTCATTCCAGGAGAATGATTGCAGCCTCCTTTCTAGATAAAAATCTTTAAGTGGGTTTTCCATCCGGTAAACCATCGCTTTAGGAAAACCATAAGGTAGAGCAGTTATTAAAAAGAGGATTTTTACTAATGCACCTACTGTGTCTTCATTATGTCAGTGCACCTCTATAAAGAGATTTGTAGAAGAATCCATCCATTCATTCCCACACATAATTCCTCAATAGCCCATTTGCTTCAAAGATTTTTATTGACTTTTACTACTACATGAATCCTTGGATATTTATTTTTTAGGCCCCAGGGGACCCGTTGAAAAAGAAATTCATTTTATGAAGCTTTATGACAAAGGTTTTGCTGTGGATAAAAGCCTCCCATTATTTTCAAACTTCTGTTCTCCACAAAGAACCCTTCTAGGGTTTGCGCCTAAAACTGACATTGGGCATGAGCCACATGTAAAATTTTAGCTCTTGGAAACAAATAAGAATATACTTACAAATTCGTCTGTTGGAAAAGGCAGAGAGACGGCCAGATTGGGAGAGGATTTGGTCCTTTTTCCAGATTTCTGGGGTTTTGCACTGTGGCCATTTTCACCAGGCAGTTTCCCTGAAGGGGAAGCACTGGGTGTTTGTGGCATCCTTCACCGCTGGGACGAGCATGGGGCCGCTGCTCCAGCTCAACACAAGGGGTTGCGTCCCGTCCCGCGGGCATGGGAGAGGTGGGCGCAGATGTCGCCTAGTCTAGTCTAATTTAATTGCCTAGTTTAGTCTAATTCAACAAGTTGCACCCGTTCTTTGCACCACTGCTTTTGGCAGTAAGGATGTATCTCCTCAGGCATCCAAATGTGTAGAAATGCCCGTTTTGCTGATGAGCTGCTCTGGCTTTCCGCGACGCCACCTCCCAGCCTCTGAGGCCCAAACGGCTTCTCCGCGCAGCGCTCGGAGAGGTACAAGCGGGAGGACGAGCCTTGCGGGGCGACTGCGGCCCATGGGCATGGGGCAACAGGGCTCCTGCTGGCCCCGGGCTCCAGTTTGGTAGCCCCAGGGTGGGCTCGGCGTGGGGGACACGCAGGCGCTTGGGCTTGCTGACACAGTCTGGAGGCGATGGGGACTATTAAACCCAGGTGTTTGTGTCTCACATGGCCAGGGAGGTCGCGGAGAAGGCAAAACTCGTCAAGAAACCAGGAAAGCTGACAATAGTGAAAGTCCTTCTCCCTCTTCCCCTGGGACTTGTGCAATATTTGAACAGTGTAAGAGCACAGGAAACTCGCAGCACTCAGGAAGCATTTTGCATGTAAGCTAGGTGGGTTTTTTTATGAAAGGAGCAAAAAGTATCTTCTCATTTTATTTCTCTGAGGACCAGAAATTTCCCAAAGCAAATGAGATGCCATGAAAAATAGGACAGACTGAGTGTGGGGGCACGTTGCACACATCCATTGCCTAAACAGGCATTCAAAGCAGCCCGGCAATCCAAATGCATCTGGTTTGTGCAGCTTCACGATGATGGTCACTCCTGTAAGCTAGAGGAGTTGGCTTATCTTGTTGCTCAATAAAAATATAAGCCATCTGGGTGCAATCCTGGTCCTTCTGAGATCTGCTGAGTTGAGGTTTCACTGCCTAGAGCTCCAAAAGGATTTCGAAAGTAGAGGAACTACGGAGGTGAGGGCTGTCTACAGGCCAACGGGGAAGGAAGGATGGAATAACATGGATTAGAGGAGACGTGGCCAGATCTACCCACGTCCATCATACAAGTGCAAGAGGGAAAGCCAGACAATTATACAGTGAAAAAGTTGACATAGCTAAAGGAAATACTTAACTGGACTCATTTGTCACGAGGTGTCATTGAAATTAAGAGCCAACATGTCCATAAAAGGATTAGATATTACATGGATAATGAGTGTAGCCATCGCTACGTTTTATGAGGGACATAAACTGTCACGCTTCAGGGAGTAAGTCAGCTACCGTCTGATGGAGAGGAGGAGGAAAAAAGTGCTGTGGAGAGATAGGTACTTTCTGGTTTTCCACCTGTGGATACCTATGGCAAAAACCACAGCCGATTTTGTTGTTCATTAGCCCACAAGGTGCAATAGCAGCTCACCAAAGATCACTGTTAATAATTATCTAAAGCAAATCAAATCACGTTTTGGTCCCTCAGAGGAATCAGTCCTTCATGCTGTATCACCAAAAGTGACTCGAAGAGCAGGTTTCTTTTTTTTGCCCGGAAGCACCTCATCCTCCGAGCTGACCTGTCACACATCCCGTCCTTGTTCCTGGATCGGCTTGGACAACGTCGCTGTCCGTTTGCTTGCCCTGCCCTGCATGTTGACAAGGCTTAACGAACACCGATGCGGTGGCACCAGGTCCTGCTGGTGGCCCACAGCCTGCACTCAGGCTCGGGCTCATCCTGCCGTTGCGGTCGCTCTCAGCGGTTTGCCTCGCTATCACCACCATTGCTGGAGGGGTATCTCCAGACCTCCACAGCCCCAGTAGTCTTGCCTGGGAAACTGCAGCTGACAGTAAAACCCAACAGCGAGCCACAACCGTCCTGAATTATCGTGAGTCTTCCTCCACCCCTGCTTTTCACCCTTGCCTTCCCTTAGAACTTGGGTCTCTTATTAATTGAAATAGAAACTTTCTATCACCACTGATTGCATTATCCAATATCAGTTGCCTGGAAGGATAAAAATAAAAGCTGGAAACTCACTTCTTTTAATACAAATAAATAGGTGCCAGAGAATGTAATCCAATCATGCAGTGATTGAATTAAGTGGAAGAAACTGCGCTATGCCCACAAAACGTCTGCCCTGGTGATGGATTACAGTCGTGCTCCTTGTTTGGCTAAGTGATCAGCAGTAGCTGCAAGCCCGGAAAGCGAGAGACGCTTGGAGACAACTGCAGAATTTAACAGAAACTCTGGGAGTGAGATATTGGCCCCGCGGAAATCAATGGGCGTTTCGCTATGGAGTTGCCCAGGTCCTGGCGCTTTGCGCTGCTGTCGCCTCTGATTTTCCCGTAGAGCAAAGGCAGCTGGTGAGCAAGGGCTGAGGACCCGTGTGCGTCCGCACGGGCTCTGCTCAGTGAGACGCCCTGCGCTGCTGTTTGGATTTCCAGCTGCTGATTCGAGTCCGGGTCAGTAGAGACGTGGGAGTCGCTGCAGGCAACCAGGATTATCCCCAATCTCCAAACCAGAGGAATTGGGTTAGAGGGAGCTGCAAGCTGTTTGCGGCACCGGGCCAAGGATGCTGTCGCGTTAGAGGGAGGCTGACATGAAAACGCTCTAGTTGTCCACTATGAGTTTTCTATACCAAAAAAAAAAAAAAAAAGACTTTTGACCAGATAAACCTTACGATCTGCCTGCGCCCCTTTACTAGCGTACGAGATAAAATGGAGCGGCTGAAGGACAAAAAAGAAAAGCTCATTGTGAATCTGCATTACTTTAGAGCAAGATCCATGAGGATTTTATGCAGGAAGGAAGAAAACATGGATTTATGGCTGAAAAAGGTTTCCAGGCAGGGTCCCAGAGCTGCGTGCGCTGATGAATGTAGCACAGCCAAAACCCTCCACAGCCCAAGTGCACCTCTAATTATGATGAATTTCCCAGCCGCTGGAGTTAATGCACTAGATATTGAAATCATTTGTGTTCGTTTGTAGCAAATAATTAGTTTAAAATGTTATCATTCATTTGGGTTATTTGACTTCTCTATTAATTGCATAAATAATTGTTTAAAAGACTGTGTTTGGGTCAGCGCAAGTCATCAATATTGTTCCTTTACTTCCTGACAAATACAGAGAAATAGCAGGCGGCTCCCTGCGCTCGGGCTGAACGGGAACGTCACGGCTGACATTTCGCGCCGTCCCGTCGCGCCGCGCAGGAGAGCGGCACCTTCAGCGCTGCCTGCCCCGAGGCAGCCGCCCGCGGCTCGGCGCCCCCGACGTGCCCCGTTCCCGCCGCCTTCAGCGTTTTGTCCCTTAGAGCTTGGATGCTTTACACGGGCAAAACAGCGGAGAGCGGGGTTTCGTCAGCCCGGGGAAGAGGAGGCCAAACTCTGCCCGGATCCACCGGAAAAACGCTCCCGGGGGTGGTGGTGTCCCCCAGCGAGGGGTCTCCATCCACCGGAGCTGGGCACGGCCCCAGCTGCCTCTGCTTCCCAGAGAAACTTCACCTTTCCCGAACTGTTAGGAAACCCTCGGTGATTTCTAAGCGAAGATGCACCGAAGTCCTTTTGTGCTTCCTCTTGCCGTAAATTTTCTGTCCTGCCGCAGCTAAAGAAGAAGCCGTCTTCTTAATCACACCACTTCATAAAACAAGCAAAGGTACCCGGGAAAAGGCTGCGGGGCCATAAACTCCTCCGTTGCGCGCCCTTCAGTCTTGCTTGATAAATGGAGATTTAGCTGGAAGATTTGTCATGCATGAGCATTAAAATGGGAGCAAGGCTATTTTCTTTCTTGGCGAGGTGAGACAGAAGAGCTGCGCTTTCGGCTTCGGCAACATTAGTCTTTATTTCAAGGGGGAAAATAAATTAACCAACCTAAAAGCGGGAAGGAGGGAAAAGTCTTCAGGACGGATTTTTTTTTTTAATTTATTTCGGGGGCTCTCCAAGCACTCCCGCTGTTTCAGTGCAGTCAATAAAACACGAGGAAAACGTGCTGACCCCATCAGCATCTTGCAAGAAATCCTCGGCGAGGCAGCACTAATAGGAGCCGCCTCTCTCCGGCAAACGGCTCCGATCGAGCAGGCTGCCAAAACTGTAAAAAAGTAACCGGTCAATTAGCTGATTCTCTCAAAAGAATTTATCCCTGATAGCTCCAAAGGGATAAATTAAAAGCTCTCTCCGTGTTTTTTTTTCCCCCCCCAAAGGGCTGTTTCTGCAAGCGGAGCATGGGATCGGGGAGCCCAGCCGGCCCCTCGGCCCCGTCCGTCCGGGAGCACCGAGGGGCTGCGGCGGCAGGAGCGCGAGGGGGTTTGGGGGCTGCGCGGTGCCGAAAGCCACCAGGGCGGTGGGAAAAGGGGGGTCGGCCCCTTCGGCACATAGCGGTGCCCCAGGGCAAGTCCCTTTTCTCCCATGTGCTTTTTTTTTGGAAAGACGGCGCAGCACTCTCACAAGAAAAGGATTTCACCTTCCTTGAAATTGCGAGGAGATGATTTAGGGGACCGCAAATTTCAAGCCTGGGCTTTTACCTGAAAAGAGGCATCAATTTGCTGTAGGTGTTGGCTTAAAAGAGTTACTGCGGTGCAAACCCCCCCCCCCCCTTAGTTCAAAACCTCGGTGCGTGCGGTGCGTTTGCAGGGAGCCCTCGGAGGCGTTCGGCAACCGGCCCCTGCTCCCGCCCAGCGAGGGGGGAGGCGTCGTCCCTGCTCGCCCGCGGGGCAGGGTTTCTTCACCCGCTTTGCCCTGATGCCTCAGAAGTTTTAATCCCCCCCCCCCCCCCCCGCCACAGCCTCAGGGTTATTATGTCCATTTTACAGATGAGCAGCTGAGGCTGGGGGCCGGATCCGCGCAGGGGCTTCGGCTCGGCAGCGCCTGGCCCCGGCTCGCGGCGTCTCCCCTTTCTGCCCCGCGCCGGCGCTCCCCAAACCTGCGTTGCTCCCCGCCGCCCGGGACTGTAGTTGGGGCTCCACCAGCAAACGGCGACGGGAAACAAACCACCTCCCTTGCACACGAGAAGATGTATTGAAATGCATTGAAAAATCCTGCCACGCGTGAAGTTTCGGCTGGAAACCTCATCTCTGCACTACCGTGTTTCCCTGCAGCCGGACAGCCCCAGCGCGGAGGCATCCCGACCTGCGGCCGAGCTCCCAGGCGCTTCCGTCGCAGCAGGAAACGCGCTTTCGCTGACAGATATGTTAAAAGAAAGAAGCCACCGTCGGCAGCGCCGGGGATTAAACAGCGCGGCACGCTGACCCCGAAACCGCGTCGTCAGGGCCTGCAGACGAGGGCTGGCCGCCGCTCGGGAGCCCAAATCACTGGGTCTATTACAGAAGCACCCGAAGGAAATTGGAGACGTGGCTCGCCCACAAAGCCAGAACCGGATGCTCGGAGACTCCCCGTCCAGCTTCACAGCCTGGGATTCAGGACCGGAGCGGGGTGCCGGTGGGGTGAAGACAGGGAGCAGCTGCTCTACGAGCAAACTCGCCTCCAGCGTTTCGTCGCGGGCTGGTTCGCGGCCGGCAGCGGCGCCACGGCAGCTTTTGCAGGGGAGCTGCTCGGCGGCGTTGCTGGTTGCAGCTTGGGCTTTTGGAAAGGCCTCGCTGCTGTGAAACCGTCCGGTGCTTGCAAGGAGCTTTGCTCCTCTGCTGGTCCATTTGATCTTGCAGTCCCGTCCTCCTGGTTTTTCTCCGTCATTGGGCTGCATCTGTAATAAGATGTGCTTAAAAGAAATTCAGACCGTAGTATGATTTTTATACGTTTTCCTTCTAATGTGATGCTAATGTAATTCAGAATGAATTCCTCTTTAAAGTTATTAATGGTTATGAGAGCTGGCATGTTCAATCTAAGCATGCGTTGGTTTAACTTTCTGACGCATCACCAGGGATGGGCAATTCTGTGCCCGAGGAAGTGGGCTGTGAATCCGGCTCTCCCGGTCCGACACAGATTTCCTCTATAACCTTGGGAAAATTGGAGATTTTTTTTTATTTCCCCTTCTGTGCCTCAGTCCCTTCTCTGTAAAATAGGGATAAACATTTCCTGTCCTGACCCCTTTGCCAGTCGTGGGACCTAAGCAGCCAAGCTGCTGGAGCAAATGCTGCCTTTGCTTGGCTTTTGTGGCGATGAGGGGTGACTTTCTCAGCTGCAGCCTCTAGCCACGTCCCTGCTGGCTGGTCCTGGCTGTCCTGGGTTGTCCTGGCCTTGGTGGCCAAGGCACGGCCAAGTGGCAGCGCGGCTTGGAGGTCACCCCTGCTTCTCATAGATGCCGCCGCTCGGCTGTTTCCCTGTGGCTGTTGCTTTTATGGTTTTTTTTTGTTTGTTTTGCTTTGTTTTTTGCCTGGTTTTCATTGTCATAACTTGAATCGAGCTGTGAAAATCAACATACTCGCTGCTTCGCTGCAGCCGCTGGACCCTCCCATGTACTCGCTCGCTGGCCTCGGACTTCCAGCTGCAGCCAATTTTTCTGATGGCTGCAAACTGCTCGTTTCCCACTGCAGACGTGGAAGGAAGAAGGTCCAAAACCCCGGTCACCGGGTGCCCCACGCCCCGAGGAGCAGCGCGGCTGGGCGCGAGCACCCGGCGGTTCTTGGGCAAGCGAGCTGGCCCCGCTCCCTGGCCCGTCCGTCTCAAAGAGGCATTTTGGGGAGAAGCGAGCGGGGGGTCCCTTCTAGAAACGCCGTGCAATAGTGAAACACCTCAAACTACGGATTTGGCCCATTACCCGGTGGCAGCCAGCTTCTCTGGGGTGGCACCAGCAGCTCCTCACCCCCACACTCACCTCCCCGGCACTTGCTTTCCCAGTAACCCCCCCCCCCCCCCCAAAACCCACCTGTCAAGTGACTTTGGAGAAAATTGCAGTATTTCCCCAGCCCTCTGTGAAAGCACTTGTTAAATTCTCTATTCCTTCCTTAATTACATTAAAGCAATGACCCTTCTATCATCGCTTTACAACTCCGCAGCTTAAATCCACTATTAAGGCAGGAGCATCGTGGCTCAGACATTTTAATTAACATGAGTGATCTCACCTTTGTCCATTGCATCTTTTTACATGTTATTACATCAGGTAATTGTTAAACTACTCACTGGCTTAGCGAGGTCTGTGCTTTCATTAAAGTGTCCTGCTTTTCTGACCCAGCACTTTTTTAAGCTTAGTCCTTTCAGATGATTCGAGTTAAATCACCTGCAAGGAACTGGATGAGTTATTTCAAGCGCTGGTGGTCCCAGTTATGAAGCGCAGTTTGATCAAGGTTTCTGCTATTTGAGGAAGCAAAAAGGTGCTCCCAGAGCTGGCTGGGAAAGCAACTCCCTATTGGCCAAAACTATCAAGAAAGAAAAAAAAAAAAAACTGAAGAGTTTTAATTCATTTGAAAAATTTCCACACTCGCACAAAAATGCGTTCATTAATTTTTAACATCCCCTTTTGTGTTTCCTCGCTCACTAGAAAAAAGGCTAGGAGAGAAATCAGGGGCTCTTCCCCTCAAGTAAAACTGAACAAAAACCCTTGAGACTTTTTTTGAGCATTTTAGAAATGCTACTCATGTCTTTTTGATAGGAAACTTCATTGAAAATCGATGGAAGGGAAGAAAGAACCCCAAAACCCAACCCAGAAATCTTGCTGAGAAGCCTCGGCTCACGGGATGCACCCACTGGATTTATCTGCACTGGAACGATAGATCTCTGTTTTCCCCCAGATTTGGGTTTCCCTTCCTTGTGTGCAAACCCACGCACGGACCTGTGAGATTTCTGGGAAATCCCAGGGGGTCGTTTCAGAGCCTTATAGAGGCCGTGCCTCACAGGACGCTCAGGAGGCAGGTGGGCATCGCACCTCGCTGTTGAAACGCGGCCCAGGCGGGTTGCGAGAGGCCCAGATTCAATCCCCTCCTCAGCCAGGACAACTCCTGCTCTCCAGCTCTCACCTCCTGGGATTCTGCCTCGGCTCAGCAAGGACCCAAAGCGCCAGAAAAACCCCAAATCTTGGTCTGAACACCTGCTCCTCCTGCCCGCCCCCGCTTGCCACGTGGGAGGAACTGAGTTGGGACCTAATCAGGGAGGACGTTCCACCACCACTGCCCTTCCCCATCAGCGCTGGGGATATGGACGTTGCCATTGCCCACGCTTCGGCAGTTGACGGCTGCAGTGGGCAGTGCTTTGGAGGGTTGCTCACCACCCCGTTAGCACTTGAGAAGCACCAGAAGGCCCTGATTGCCCTGAGCAGCCTCACCTGGGGCCCTCCCACGGGCTGTGCAGCCCCATTTAACCCAGACCTGGGCTAGGCTCTGGTTCTGGATGGACTTGGACCCATGTTATTGTTTGTCTCTGACATATCTCCTTTTGCTCTTGGCTGGACCTTCTTGTTGGACTGTTGGACCTGTGTTGCTTGCTGTGTCTGTAGCTGCTGGTGGACCATGTTTCCAGAACTGCCTGCCCTGCGCAGCCCCTGTGGGACTGTGCCACTGGTGAGGGTGCTGCTCATGCCAGGGTCACCTTGGTTCCTGACTCATCCTGCTCCTGCTGTTCTCTGATGGTAAGTTGTGTTTTGGGCAGCTGTGTGGGCAAAGTATGTTTACCATGTTGTTGCATGAGGCACAAGCCAGGAAAGAAGGCAGCCGAAGAACTAGGGGATGCATTCAGTTAAGGGGCTATCTTAATTTTTGCCATGTGCTTGACCTCTGTGCATCCTTTTTGGAGACTGGGGTGGTTCAGCTGCCATGTTATGCTTCCTATTGGAGAGATGTGTTTTCAGTCATATAAACTGTTTGGGACAAGAGTTGCTGTGTTATTCCTGCTCTGTGAATAGCCTTTGCCACTGATGAGTGGTGGGCCACCTCTGTAGCTCCTAAATATGCTGTCAGATGAGGGGGAAGGGGGACCAGCTCTGGTTGGGCACCGTGTGGACAGGCCACTGGCATGCGGGGATCAGCAAGGCTCCTCCGTGAGTATGGGCAGGCTCCGTGCAGCAGGGCTGAGAGCTGTAGTTAACTGGGTTAATTATATTCATGTTGCTAGGAACACTGTGAATTATGTTAATAGCGGCATCTGGGGAAATTACATCTTCATTAATTGGTCCTGATTGCTTTTTGGCGAATGCGAGATGTTTTTGACTTTAATATGCAGGACAAAATTTATTGTAATCAACGCATGCAGTAAATGCACAAATACCAGACCATTACCTTGCCTTGTTAATTAACTCTCTTAAGAGCAAGAGATGCAAAAGGCCTGCTTGGTCATCTTCTTCCTCTCTCTCCTGTTCCCAGTCAGAATGGGTTTGTTTCCTCCAGCGCATTCTCCAGTGCTTCTTTACTAATGGATTTTTCTAAAAGTATTTTGAAGTTAAAAATGGCAATAATGTAGCTGGTAAGCACAAAAAAGTAGCCCCATGGCCAGGAAGTCTTCTGATGACACGACATACTCTAGAGTTGGCCCTGTGGCTCTCTGGCCCCAGCTCTTGAGGTATCTCCTTGCAGATGTAACTTGGTGGCAATTAGGTCTATTCACACGCTTAGAGTTAAGCATGAGCTTAAGTATGTTGCTGATTCAGAGACCTCTGATCCTACCATGTCCCCAGTGTGAAGAAAAGGCTCCCAGGCTGGGCTGCCCCCAGGGGACAACTGCTGGGTGGGAGGCTCAGCTGTTGAGGTTCACCACAGCCCTCAGCTGAAGGCAGTGGCGGCTAAAACAGCAATGATCTATGCACAGTGCCTAGCATGAATCTTGGCTTTCGGTCAGTGTAGCAGCAAACAAGGAATTAAACTACATTTCCATGAACTATTGCTACATAGCAGAAAGCTCTGTTTTTAACAATGGCCAAGATCCTAATCTCTTTGGATGGAAAAAAACCCACCAAAGCTCTGAGAGAATACAAAATGCAGGGCAGAGGCAATACATTACCTCCCTGGGGAAAAATGGGCTAAAACTCGCTTGAGGCATCGTGCTCCTCATAAGTTATAAGGCTGTTTGGGGATGGCAGTAAGTTGTATTATGGCCCCTGCTTGCTCTGCCTTCTATTTACACAACATCATTTTTCATTTTAATGGTGTTTTTTCAGTCAGCTTTGTTAGGGCTGCTGCTAATTGGATTGGATTCATGTGCTCTGCCAGGACACAGAACAAGGCCAGCGCTGGTTAAATGGAAATGGTGAATTTTGCTGCCTAGTGTTTTGAATAGACATCTTCCAGGCTGTGGAAAGGGGGAGGAGGGGGCACTGCGGTGGCTGGGGGAGCAATTTAGTAACAAATTTAACCCTCCGGCTGCCACAAACTCAGAGGTGCCCTCCCCACGGTGGTGATGGGGCAAAGCACCACTCTTCGTGAGAGCAAGTCAAACGGCCACCAGGGAGGAGAAAACCTGTTTGCAAGTAATGTTTCTGACCTTCTTGAGAAAGATGCAGGCTCACCTCTCTTGCTAGGAAATTGGGCTTTAAAGTTGGTGATGCGGGAGTGTCTGCTTCAGACCTTTGTGAAGGGGTTTTCATGGGTCATCATGGAAGAATCAAAGTCCTAGCTGGGATGATCTCACCAGAGCTTTGGAAGAAGCAAAGTTTATGCCCCAAAACATATGCTAGATTTTACTGGGGAGGTGCACGCTGCTGAACAGGGAGCTAGCAGTGGGTTTTCCATTGTCTTTGTAAATAATAACACAAAGGCCAGGACTGCTGTAATGTGTGTTAGATTTTGCAGAAAAGAAAGGCTTCTGGTTTGTGGGATGCACTCTTAATAGCTGCAGGGTCTCCCCAGGTCCCTCAGCATTGGGGCCCTGGGGAGAGACTAAGAGCCCCTTGGTTTCTGCTCAACTTCCCACGACCTCTGAGCTCTCTCAGACCCACAGTGCCTGAACCCCTGGTCCCCACAACCTTACAGTGTTGCCCATGGCCTGGATGCAGGAGTCCTGCCAAACAGACTGTCCCGAGATGACCAGGGCCTTTAGCTCCCAGTTACCCTATTTAGACAGACAAAACTCAGCAATTAAATGGACAAATAAATGTCTAGTGGAGCATCCACTTGGAAAGTCTCCAAAAATACAGCTCCTAGATCTGTGGCTTGTTATATGGAGCGGAGCGGCCGTCCCTCCTGCTGCTCCTTGTGCCAGCACAGCAAAGTCCACCCTTGGGGCACCAAACCGTTTAACAGGTTTAACTGCTTAACACACATAGCTGTGGGATCAGTCCCCCTCACCCAAAAAATATGAAAAGTGCAGTGCAGAACTAAAATCCTTTTCCCTCACCCATTCAGATGAAATGGGTGATAAAATTAGGCCATGCATTTTCAATGGTCTTCTCCTGTCAGCTGCTGTTGTATTAATACTAGAACTGTCAGAAAACACCACCCAAGTAGTTCATGTCTGTAGGTGAGCAATAGAGTGAGAAGATTACTAGTAGGTCAGAAGTATGGACTTGTAGCACTGCCTTTTTTTTTTTTTAAAAGGCAATTAACACTGCATAAGGATTCATCCTGCCTCTTCATATGCCAAATTTGTTATAGTGTTAGCCGCAAGTTGGAGTTTTAACTAATATCATAACTTATGCCATTGCTCTTCCATTGCACTGCTCTGTGACACCAAATATTGCTAGAGCAGAAGTCCTGAAAGATGGAAACAAAATTGAAACGTGGGGAATTAATGCCATGAAGTAAAATGTCACCTATGCTGCCTCTGTAATACAGGAAAGTTTCTGGTGAGAGACAAAAACTGAGAGGTCTCATTATCTGGGTTTTTCCCTTCTTGTGCGACTCTGATTTGGGGGTGTGTGGTTGTCTAAGACAAGCTAAGAAAGTGCAAATCTCTAGGCAAGGGCTGTGGTCAGGGATGGTGAGGAGCTCCTTGCCTGCTTACCACTCTGTAAACCTGATTTCAGAGCAGGGAAGGCCCAGGCTCTCCATCAGGTGTGTGGGACTGATTGGGTGGGTGTAGGAATGGGCACACGCTAGCCCAGGCCACCACTTGGAGACTGGACCCTGGGTTTAAGCATGGTTTTGACTTCATCATTTAGCTGCATGGTTACAATCTCTTATTGCCGCTTGGTCAAAGCAGAGATGAAGAAAGTGTCACTAGTGTAACTATCCTGGTGGTGTTTCCAGGCCATGATCTTCTCAAATGCTGATGTGCCCATTGCTGAAAGTGAGCAGGAAATGCTCTTTTGGAGAAAGGGTGGGTGTCTTTTAGTGACTGCAAAGAGAAGCAGCTTTCTCACAGCCTCCTTGTCTTGATGGCTAGATGGCTGAGTTTCTTGCTCTTTGTCAAACCAGGCTGTCACCGAAAAGGTTTCAGAAATCATTTATTTTAAATACGATGAATATGCAGAAACCTGTCCAAGCTTCTCCACGCAGTGGCCATAAATTTAGAAACAGAGTCAGAAATCACAGCATTCAGTACCCTGCGAATCAGGTCAGGGCTATAAATTTCTGTTATTGGTCCGCAGGCCATTTGCCATACGTGACTTTCTAAATTTGTGGTCATTTCTCTCTACCTGTGTGTGCTGAGTGTATGGCACTTTTTTTTTTTTTTTATATTGTGCCTCTGAGACGCAAAGTCCTTCTGGTGCTTTTGCCCAGCATCATAAACAGGCTGGGTCTCTCCTCTGGTCCCCCTTGCTAATGGCTTCTGGCCACTGCCTGGTCCTTAAATCATGGGCTGTGCCTGGACAGGCATAAAATGCAGCTCTCCCCAGATGGACTGTGTTTGTTTAGACCAGTGAGTGATGTGTGTCTGAATACATGCAATTCAGCCTGGGGATAACGGCTTCTCCTGCGACGCCGAGGCTCCCCGAGGCAGCTCCTCCTGTGTAGATAACAGCTTCTGCCTACAGGTGGCAAGTCCTGCGAAGGGCTTAAAAACATTCAGCAAGTGTTTTCAAGGATAGTCATTCTAAATGTGGAGGGAGAAAACGTTCAGTGTAGGTATCCTGGAGGGATGGTGGGGTTATGTTAAAGTGATCTCCACTTCGGGAGGAAAAATCAAGCTAGGGAAGTTTACGTTTTGCAGGATGGAAGGCAGTGTTGCCGCCTACCTCCTTTTACCACCTGTGCTTTTTCTCCCTCACCTATTCTAGGTATAAAAGCTTTTTTGTAAGACTTCTTTTTGTGCTCAGCGTGCTAGAATGAAATGTTTACAGTCTCTCTTCTCCAGCGCAAATGTTCCCAGCAGCAGCACTCTCTGGCTGGGCCCAGCCCCTATGGTCAGCCTCAGAAAAAAGAAACGTGGCAATAAGACAAAAGTGGACTGCTGTTAAAGCGCTGTTCTTCAGTATGCCAATGTATCAAAACGGTGTTGCCTTATTCTACAGATCTGCCCCCCAGGAGCCTGGTGAATCACTAAGTCAGCAGATGTGACTAAAATGTTCTTTAGCTGTTTTTTTTAATCCTGTTGGCACAGCAGGACAAAAAAAACATGAAAATAAACTACATCAACAGGACTGTTTGTTAAATTCTGGTATTGTTGCAGTGGTGCAACCCCATTGAGACTGCTTGTCATATTAACACAAGAGTAAAACTTGAAAAATGTGGATTATCAGATGCAGCTAAGAATCTCATTTTCCCTACAGGTTCGTTACTGACAATGATTCATTGGTGTCATCGGGGTCTGAGCCCAAATAAGTGGGTGGAGAAGGACACTTGATAAAACTTGAAACTGCACACACCTGAGCCAAACAGAGCTGGTATGACCCCCCCACACACTAATTTAGAGTTGCTTTTTTTTTCAAAGCAAAGGTCCCCAGCAAACTGTACAACTATATTTACTCATTCCTCCCAAGCCAGCCAGAGGAGCAAGAGCCAAATCCTGCAGTTCCCATCCATATGCAGTAACTGGAGTGACTGCTCCCAAAAGGACTCCTCAGGATGAGGTTTCCATGCTTGTTAAATGTGAACCTTCAAACCTTTTCAACTTAATCCTGTTCCAAGTATATTTGCATTTTTTCAAATGGGAACAGATTTCTGGATTTCTGACCTGTTTGTTGCTGTTAACAATCTACATACTTAGAGTATTTGGCATCTTCCATCAGGGACCTGCCAATCTGCAAGCTACACAAAAGTACAGGGAAAGCACTGTTGCCATTATGATTTTCTTAACTATAAATAGCTGAAAAGTGATCTTTGTAAAAATGGCACCGTCTTGATGTATATAGTGAAGAATAGACATGGGGCAAAGGAATTACCAGACAGAAGGTTAGTGGTGCAGAGTTATGAATGTGAGTACAGGATAATGATAGAAACTGGGGGGGGCAGGGGGGAACAAAACTTGTTAGGTTGAAGGGAGACACACAGAGCCCAGTGTTTTAACATGTTTTCATGTTTTGTAGGGGATAGCTTAAATTACTAGTGAAAGAAGTATTCTATGTCTTTCCAATTTCTCCCCAGCCTTCATGTATAGCTTCTGGGTTAACCCATCTTCTTACCTCTATTTCCAAGTCCTGTAGCCTTTTAATCAAAGGACCACTCAGCCTTCAAAAGCAAATTCAAGGACTGTTGCACTTTAAAGAAAGGATGATTTTGTACAGCAACCACAATTATCATCGCTTGCAACCAAAAGGAAAAAAAAAATAGTTAAACTTTAATTGTTCTAGTAAAGAGTAGGACAGTCTAGAAAGTCAAGGAACAACTGCTTAGTCTCCTACCTTAGAGGTAGGGAGCTGTGCACATTTGGCTTAAAAAATAAATCATAACAGTCACTTCCTGATGGCCACCTGTCTCACAGGTTCAAGTGTTTCTCAACCATTTTGTGGAAGGGAGGAAGTAGCTGCATTAGTGGGAGCAGTACCCCTTGGCTGAGGTTAAGTTTATTTGAACTTACTATTTCTAATGTGGTCAAGAACTGCAGTCTACAGTAAGTCAGTCCATCTCCTTCCACCCCCCCCGCCACTGCTCATCCTACTCTGCCATGCGACCATGTTTCAACACCCCCTCCCAAGTCTATTGCCAAGCCATGCTTGTCTGTGATGCCACCCTGCTTTGTTAACGCAGAAGTCCCAGCAGATGAGCGTCTCGCTACTAACTAGTGCAGGCCCAGCACCTGGAAGTGCAGTGTCCAAGGACACCAGAGTGCTTTTTCAGCTCACGGGTGGCACTAACCAGCTTTGGCAGCAGAGGGATGTGAGGAAGCGCAGGGTTCAGTCTCTTGTATGCTTTTTTTGGCTCAGGATTTAAGTTGCCCACCCTGAGGCCCCAGCATACTCATCTTTTTGCTGGGATGAATCTTCCCTTTGGGCATAGCTATTCCGATGTAAACTGCAATCCCTGTGCCTGTGGGGATGAATCAAGTCTATTACTCTGAGATGTAGACATGGATTAAATACATCCAGCTCCAAGTCTGCTTTCCAACTCTGACCACAGCTGTAAGGCATTAGGTGCTGCAGTATTTCCTTACAACGCAGCTGGGCCACACTCATTCCTCATAGTTACTGCTGCTAGTAGGATTCACTAGGAAGATAGTTACTGCTGCTAGTAGGATACCTTGAGACCAAGAACTGGTGTTTGCATCATACTGGGGGATGTGGTGGGGCGGGGGGGATGACTGGCAGCAGCCTTAGACTGAAGCTATGAATTGGTGGTCCCAATTTAAATAATAATTAAAAAAAGACAAAAACCTTCAGGCAACTTATGTGTAACAAGCTTAATCCAGGAGGAATCACAGCCCCTGCTGTTACCCCCTCCAGTGTACAGCCTGTTCATCTCTGCATGGCTGCCCCGGAGCAGTTGGATTGCCTCTCTCCACTCCAGCTCTCTGGGGACCTAAGAGTGAGCTTTGGCTTCCAGCTTGAGTCACTCCTCTGCCTGCCTCATGTATGTGCCCTCTTCTCACACAAAAATGTCCACAGATTGGTGGATGATTCACTGATGCTCAGAGTTGTAGCATGTTTTAAAGATCCTATCTATAAAATAAAGTGGAATTACGTTATAGCTGGATACTCTGTTTTGTTTGTAATACTGAGGAACTCTATGACCAAATACTCCTTTCTCTTCCTATCCCTCATTAACAAGTTAGTCGTCTTTCAGCTCAGCTTCATTCTGCCATTTAACCGGAATGTGCTGTAGATCTGGAATAGGTCTGCATTTCCCACTGTGTCTATCTATAGTTAAAAAGCATTTGAAACAAAGAACTGAACCTTTCAATTATTACTGAGCTTAAACCTAGCACGAGGCTGCCACTTGATTTCTTTATTTCAGAAATGATATAGCACTCCAGCATTAAATTCTTGTTCTCTCCAACAGCAGCTGAGCCACTAAACTGATGACATGTGGATTAACCAAACAGTCCAGCAAATCATTGGTAGAAAGGGTTGTTTGTGAGGCATTTGGACTGCCGTCTGAATCCATTTGATTTGCAGGCATTTCACAGTCATTACTCATTACCAATAGCTTCCTGGCACAGTGTAATTTTCCAAAATGTCCTCCTTCATTTCCATGGATAAGATCCCTATAGTCACTTTCAACTGCTCTTGCGTCCATTGAGCTTGTTTCTTGAGACTGCGGTAAAACTTGAATAAGATGAGGCCCAAAAGATATTTTCTGTAACTTTTCTGCCTTAACTGTTGAAAAGTCTGCTTCATGGGTTAGCAATTTGCAGCCCTCTGGTTCAGTGCCAACTTGCCTTTTCCTTCTCTTGCGCGAGGCACTTGTCATTTTCTCTGCACCGAAGCTGCTGGGATGTGCCTGCTCTGACACGCTTGCCTTTTGACACTTGAAATATGCAGAGACTGCTCTATTCAGGTACTGAAGATTGATGTCATGGGATGTTGCCTCAATCTAAGAAAACACCCAGAATACACTCAGTTAAAAGGAGGTATGTCTCAACTCAATGTTGTATGATTATCTTCCCTGAATTACTTTTGGCTATGTGAAGGGAAGGAATTTAAAATTCCTTTTTTTCAGGAGGTAGAAAGACTCACAGGGAGTTAAGCAAAATGGCAGTAATTTCATGCTACCCACTGCTAATGAGAGCAAGAGAGCTTACCTCTGTGGGATTTAGCCACAGATCTGCATCGCTGGGATTTTCTGCTGATTTTATGGCACACACCAGTGTTCGAGTTATTGCTTCTTCTACACGGGCTTCGTGGTCTGCATCCTGCCTCAAAGGAACAGAAAGTGTTTGGAGACAGGGTAGCACTTAGGTCTCTGCAGAAAAGTGGAAGATCTTGGGAAGAGCTAAATGGACGGCCTTACTTTTGAAAGCCATATTAATGTATATAAAGTCAGTGAAAGGCCTTGGGCTTTTGCAGCTCCTTACTCATGTATACAGCCCTCATGTGAGTAATAGCGCAGGTTTTGGTGCAACTACTCATCCGAACAAGGATTTGCAAAAAATAGATTCCAGTGTGTATGTAATCTTTTTCCTTATTAGTGTTCTGTTAATTGAAGCTGGTACTTCAAATTACTATGCAACGTTAGCATTTAATTAAGATATCTGTTTATATGGCTCCTTAGGACTAGGACCATGAAAGTACTTAGCAAATTTTATATCTATATATTATGCCTAATTTAAGTACTTAAAATACAAAGGATGTTAACATCAAGTCAACAAATATCTGGGGGCTAGAGAGGCACAGAAGTGAGTCTTCTGAAAATTCAGGAAATATATTATCATGTGACACTAAGAGAAGCTGATATACTGCTGCAGTCTTAAACATCAGCAGAGGGAAAAACAAATGTTTCCTCTAAAGAAAGCTCTCCTGCAGAACCAAAAACTAAGGCAGTAACTGGCTCTTTGTTTCAGCCCTTCACTTCTTGCATCATCCCATTAAGCAGCTGGGTACTAGCTAGTTTAGGATAGCAAAACAAAACTTCATAGGATTTTTTTTTAGCCTTTTTCACATTTAACTGGGTTCCTTGTATGTGGAGAGGAGGCAATGAGACTCTAAACAAAACGTATGTGATTTAGTTATCTCAATGACAGGTGCCTAGGAGTGGATACATAAATCTGGTCTGGTTTAGGCACTTGGAAGACACACAGGTTTTGGAAGGAAGAAAACCTAGTCAATAGACAGCCCCGAATTGCCTAACTGTGGCTTTAGGAAACGTGTCAAGCAAACCATGCATCTTGCTAGCATGCGTGCTGAAGACAGTAATTCATCCTGAATCTCCAAGTAGAATCTGGGATAGAAGCAGGGGGAAACTGCTCTTAGCATTTTGTGGCTCTGGATGCTCTGCCCGTTAATGGCCTTACATAACAGGCTCCCAAGATGCTAAAAATTCAGAATCTGCATGGGGAAATGATTATTTTTAAGGTGTTGCTCTCCTGGGATTCATCCTGGCCTGTTGAGTAACAGGGTTGCACTGATTGTGTGAATATGTTAGGAAGCAAGGAGTACTTTGAATAGCTCACATCCAGCTGAAAACAACTTCTGCTCTAAAGTCTTGCCAAAATAATTAAGTTTCACTAGGACTATCGATGTTGGCATGATTCACATCTGTCAATATGAAAGCAGCTGGTAACAGCTGCAAGTGAGAGAACTTCTGGATTTGGTAATGGAAGCGACTTCAATACTGTCTTTCAGCATCTATGTCAGAATTTATTTTTATAGATTGTACAACCCAACATCTAACAAACAGTGCCACCATGATCTGCAGGGGTAATATCTGTAAGGAACTTTCATCTGGGTTGCAATGAATACATACAACCCTTTCTATGGCTTATCTTGAATGCTACAATACAATTGATTTATTCACCATAGTCTTTTTTCCCTGTTTGTGGCAGCTTTTAATTTTGGATCACTCATTAGCAAGATCCAACAGACACTCTCCTGCTCCCAATACTATCTATATACAACTACCTGATCCCACTAGGGCCAAACAGGATCTCTGTGACCTTAGCAAGACCCTTCTGACTGGAAAGGCCACAGAGTTTAGTTCCACTCTCCCCCTTCTCGTCTTACAGCCCATAAAATGACAGGAAGAAATGCTATAGCCAACACAAAACCCAGCCACTTGGGAGCTACCAGCCTAGCACAATCCTGACCTGCTCCTCCAGAAGGGGACAATTTGTGAGATGCCGCTTAGGGTGCAAGTTTATGTTGGTGTAAGCATCAAATTTAAGGCAGGCTTCAGTAGCTGCTCTGTAATATCCTTGGAGCTTCCTCTGGCATTGGACATGGTCTGACTCTTACTTAGGGCTCTGTAAGAGCTCAGTGTGGGCTCTGACAGTCTGTTGTTTCTAAATGCATGCTCTCATATTGAAATTTTCTCCATGAGAGACACCCAAGCAAGTCCCTCTACTCTGAAATCACCTGGTTTGAGGGGATGAGAAATGTCTTGTGTAGTCTGAGCAGAAGCTGAAGGGACAAATTCATCCCCCTGCAGATTTTCAGCCTAATAAAAGTGCAAAAAAATGCAATAGCATTTTAGTGAGGCATCTTTCACAGGCCATTTCAAAGAGCCTTTTTTATCAAGCTAGGATTAATGATAAAGTAATCTGAATCAGAAAACCTTCTGGGATACGGAGATGATATCCCTGGAATGCTCCCATGCACACTAGGTAACATGAGCAGGAAAAATTCAAAACTATCACACAGAAATGGGAATTCAAACAGCTGGTGCCACCCCACTCCTATCACATTAATCTGACTTATTTAAATCCTGACTTAGCATTGCATGTAAGCATGTGCTTGAGGTGAAACTGTTTTGTCAAACCCTATTCAACACAATGCCTATTAGTCCATGAGAAGTCAGACATGAAAAGTTTAGCATGTGTTTAACTGCTCACCTGAATGAGGTAAATTTAATATGACTTTTGCTGAATTGCAGCTTCAGATCTGGAACCTCGGAAAATCTTTTTCAAGAAAAACTGCATTGGCAAGGACTCTTCCCTCCCCAGCCTCTGACTACAGCAAATCCAGCAGGGCAGAACCTGCCAGGCAAGGGACAACATGCATCACCCTTGATCCTGAACAGGAAATGCAGCTTGAGTTCTGGGTGGCATCACTTCTGCGCCCACTCATATTCCTTTCAATGTTTTTTATTGAAGACACTTATTTTCTCTCACTTTCTCTTGCAAAAACCTTGAATCAAATGTGCCAGTGTCAAAACATAGCTGTGTTTTAGTGGTGGTTGATAAATGAGGCAGCATGCAAGTCTGCAAAGTGTTCTGGGATCCTTGAGGATAAAAGATGCTATGTAAATGTAAGCTTAAGACCATTAAAACAACTCAAAAACGGCTCTTGAGGTCATTTTATCTGGGACAGGATTATTTATGTGCAACTCGGTGGGTTTCCTACTCTTTAATACACAGAGACACGGAAGTGCTACATCACCATGACACAAAAGGGCACATACCAGTTCAATCCAAGAGTTTATGCTGACAGTGACAGGGTCAATGGATTCCACATAGTGCCACCAGTGCCTTGGAACAAGCAGGACCTGGAATCAAGAGACATCACATCTGAGTATCAGCAGCAGCCAGCAGAAGACAGTGATTCACTCGGGGCGATGGGGATGCAGAGGCAGAATGAGGCAAGGATAGGAGTTGGGGATGGGTGGTGATCTTTATTTCTCTTTTCTAAAGAGCCTTCTCTCAAGCCTAAAATGTCCCCTCCCTCCTCCAGTCATATCAATATCTAGTTATATGAGAAGTAGACATGATCCAGAACTACTACTCATCTCAAATCTTCTCATGTGGAGTAAGACTGTGAGCTCCTAACTGTTCTAGATAGGCAAGGTCCTGCTGTATGAAGGGATTGCAGCTGGTGTAGCAGTAGAGCAGGGCTTTAGAGAAAGTCTCATCTAAGCCAAGTAGTCTTTTGTAGACTCTCCAATTGAGCAGACTTCCTAACTTCTTTAGAATGGCTGCCAGCTGGCTTCACCAAAAGTCAGTATCCTAATGCTCATCTAGGTGATTAACAATGTGTAGTTGCAATTTTGGTAAATACTTACCTATATGAAACTTGTCAATTTTAGTAGACATGCTTTTAAAAGAAGGTATCCCAGAAATTGTGACAATCTAGTTTAGATCAGGGCCTTACAACTATATCAGGATGATAGATCTTACATAAAATTGATTCTAACCCTTGGCTTTTATGGTACAAAGACATTAACGTTGTTTTGATGATATAGTACAAACTTTACAGATCAGTGAACATTAGATTAACACAGAGCTATCAAGAAAAGCATAAAGACAGTTTTTGACAGGGAATGAAAATGGTCAGAGATGGAAAAAAATACTTCAGAAGGGGGAAAGTAAAGTAGTGATCTGTATCTGAATCACAGCTTTTTTCCCCCTCCTCCTTTCTCCTTGGTAGACGCACATTACTTATAAGGATGTCCTGCTAGCTAGACAACCTGCCTAATCAGAAAATGTCTGTGCCGGAAACAGTGACTGTGGCCCTAATCCTGCAAACACACAGGACACTCAGAGTAAGAATTAATTTTGGACCACAGGACAAAATGCTTTTCACAGGTTTCAGTTTAAATCAAGCACAAAAAAAAAAAAAGCAGTGGACCTTTAAAAGCCCCAAACAATTAGAACCTCTATTTTAATCCAGTACAGTATACAAAATAGAGAAGGAAGTAATTGAGAGAGAGGAGGAAAAAACAACTCTGCTGTTGGTGGCACAATATAGGCCTGCCATTAAACAAACCAAACCCTTGCTTAATTAGATGTAGTTACAAACATCAAAAGCAATTAGCCATGTTTGAAACTACTAGCAATGGATCACACTACTTAATGTGATATCTAGTTATCCAGGATGTTTTTGCAACTTTGAGATGCTGTCAAACAAGGCAGGATTTAGCTACAAATTTGAACATCACCAAGACAGGCTGTTAAAAAAGACACTGAAAAGACAGAACTGAAAGGCAGAATAGTAGAAAACACATGGGTTTGCAGACACGCACACACCTTAATGTCACACACATCAGTACAGAGCTCAGGTTTAACCAATCTCAAAATATGCACAGCAGATCAGTCTGCAGAGGGCCATTACTTAAGAAAAAACACTGACAATTATTTATTCCTCACATCTAAAAGTGCATGAAACCCTCCACAGACTGAAGCCAAAACATGGTTTCTACACTGAACAAGCTTCAGGGTATCACTTCTATCACACAAACATACGCTTTGTTTAATCAATAGTGTAGTTGCATTGGCTGCAGCGGAATTATCTGTGAGCAAACGTTTGCCCACATATCACTGACTGCAGAATCATATGGGTGGAAAAATGAAGAAGGCTCATATCTTACCTTGTGCTCTTTTTGTTAAAGAAGCTGGGTGCTCCCTTATGATGGGACTCAATGAGGAAGCCTGGAAAATTTTGCTATACAGTAGGAGTAAGTATAGTTTCTCAGGTAATTGCCTATTTCCAACAGTTGGGTCCTTACTGTAAGACTTGCATGGGAAGACTGAGTTTGCAACATGCTGGAGATGTGGCTGTAGGTGCTAGGCAATGGGGGTATGGTGCAGAGGTAGTACGTAGTAGGGGAGCAAGAGCAGGAGATAAATCCAGAGAAGCATGTAAATGCTTCAGTAAGAGGGGCGGTCTGGAAAAACAAGCTGGAAATTAGGACTGGAACCTGCTGGCTTGACACAATGCTTATGCAAAGTGGAGACAGAAGTGCTTTGGAAGGAGGAGGTATAATCAGGAGTAAAATGTGTATCCCCCCAACGAGTCCAGTCTCCTCAAACTGAAGAGGAGGAACTTGGTTTTGGGAGAGACTGATCTGATTTTACTTCCTAGCAGTTTGAGGGCAATAATTGCAGAAGCTGTGTATTTCTGTATCTGGCACTGTTTGATGCAATTTATAGAGGAGCTACAGAGCTGTGACTGTAAGAGGCAAAATAGGTACCATAAAAATAAAAAGGGGAAAGCAAGCTTATGCTTGTTAAAATAAGGATTTATGGCAGTGAGAAAATTGAAATTATCAAAAGGCAAAAGGGCTAAAACTTTAAGGAAGATGAAGAAATGAGAAAAGGTAATTAAAAAATATAGCTGGCAAGGGAGCAGCAGAACTTAGCTGAACACAGAAAATAATCCTGCAAAGAGAAAAATAGAGTAGGATTCTTCATGGATCTAGCTTTGCAAGCTAGAAGCAAAAAAAATCTGTCAACTCCACAGTAAAACAAAACAGACTTCCATATATTTATGAAAATGGGATATAAATTTAACTACACTTTAAACTACATTTCAATGGGAAATGTGGAAGTAAATCACACTGAAATGAAAAAAAATGTAGCAAGCAGATTTTACAAGGGAAAAGTGAGGCACAAAAGCAGGACAGAATGATTCCAAGCTAAGAGAGAATTCTGTTAGCCTGCTTTCTCCTCAGTACAACTATCTGCATGGGTTGGAAAGATCTAAACAGCAACCAATCAGATAATTTTCATATTTAGGCTAGTGATGGGCAAATATAGCAGATGAAGTCAAAGTAGGACAGAAATCCCAGAAAACATGAAATGAAATCCTAGACTGTAAGAGGAGAAAACACAAGAGAATAGTCAGGAGAGTAAGTGGAGCAATGCTGAAGACTTGTACAGCACAGAGAACATAACAGGTTTAAATTCTCAATGGAAATGATTAACTTGATACAGTGCAAAGGTAGAGCAAAGGTGGAATTGCCTCAAAAAAGAGAGAGAGTACCCTGAAGAGAAATATGTATCCCAAGAAATTCCTGATAATTAGAAAAAGATGCTTGGGTAACTGCCTAGGAAAAGGAAGGACCAAAGAATGAGTGTGATGGGAGGAAAAAGGTGGTGGGTGGTGGTGGCGGGGAAAAATCGCTTGCATCCGTGGCAATGAAAAAGAAAAATGCCCAGCTAGCTCTGCTGTTACAGTACTCTCCTCTCAGTAAGCCCCGAGCTGAGGTTTGGCAGCAGCATGTGAGAAGCACTCTCTGGGGTCCTGATGCCCCAGTCAATGCCCTGGCCTGGTGGGTCCCCAGCTCCTAGAAAGGAGCTTCTCTGCCAAGCTCCTGCCTTGCTTAAGATCTGGCACATTCCCCCCCCCGCTGCTGAAACATAGAGCCCATGGCCACTCGAGGCAGAAGTACCCTGGGGAGAAGCCCTCTGAGCAAAAAGGGAATTAATTGGGTTGTTGGGGAACTGGGAGAAGGTCGCGGAACAGGCGGGACAGTAGACTCAGGAACAAGCAGGCTTGACTTTTGGGGGAGTGCCTGTAGGGCTCTGTGTGCACTGCAGGCTAAGCTGGGTGTGTGGTGTGTTTTTTGTTGTTGTTGTTGTTTTAATAACCAGTAATGGTCTAAGCTCCACTCCTGAACTTCTCTACCTCTTCTGTGATGGAGATGATAGTTCTGGTAACCAGAAGATCAGTCAGGCTCTCTGCTGTGTTGAATAGAGCCTTCGCTATGGACTGGTTCAGGGCCAACTCTGTAGTCTCACACATGAAAATACTCTCTTCCTTCCCCACCTCCCCAAAGAAGAGTTATCAGCCATACACTACACACAGTGCCACTGACAACTCTGAATTCTCCTTTAACTAAAATCATTTCAACTCTTCAACAAAAGCAGTTTTTCACTGCAGTCCCTTTAAAAAAATTTTATATACCCTGAGCCGGAACACTTTATTGCCTTTTTAAAAGTTTCAATTACTACATTTCCTGACTTACTACATCTTTCTTCACATCACTTATTTCTCCTGATGATTGAGACTGGGTCTGTTGTGCTGTTCCCCACTTTGAGGCCAATTTGAAGTTCTCATCCCCCCTCCACTTTTTTTTTTAAAGGTTGCACACACAGGTAAATCCCTGCCTGACCTCATGAACATTTTTGCTTGCATAGGACTGTATCAGAAGTCAGAGATCTGCTTACGCTGTTGCAAGCTCTGGCTGCTGAGCAGCATCCCATAGTGTTACTTACTGCAGTAAGAGCACAAAAAGCGAAAACCTTGCTGCTGTACGCAGGAACTTAGTGATAGTTGTAGTTGCAGATACAGGTTTAGTTTGAGACGTGTTTCTTTAGACGTTTAGAAGGCAGGCAAGAAAAAGTAAGCGAGGAGAAGTTCTGAGCAGAAGCCAACAGTGAAAGGCAGAGACAAGTAACCAAAAATGTTGGTAACTTTTTTTTTTTTTTTAATTATTCTTCCTATACCCTGATAATGTTTAAGGCTAGAAGTCTTCTTTCTCAGATTTGATGGGCCTTTGAGTACTAGGCTGGCTCAATGAGGCCTTTCCTCATATCTCAGGTGCCTGGAGTTTCATTGCAGCTCCTCTAGCACACAGGGTCACGAAGTGACAGAGCAGGCTGCAGGGCCCTGATGTCCACTGCCCCTCCTGTTTAGGACGGTGAGAGAGAAGTGCATTTCTCACATGAGCCTAAGCTATATGGTGCCTGCCCTCCACTAGGAGGGCAGATAAGTGGAGTCTTCATGTGTCTACCTTCAGACAAGCAGAGATGCACTTTTTACAGTTTTTTTTCTACCATTGTCTAGTGACTTGAAGATGGATTAAGAGAAAGATGGACTAAGAACAATTACATTAGTGAGCAGGAAGGAAGCAAGAATCAGGTGAGAGATGGGGCAGAGGAGAGAATGATCAATGATTTTGAATTTATATAGCATCTCAGTTTTTCACAGCCTTTTCAGGTAGGATTCATCTCACCTATTTTTAATAATCAAAAAGTTAAGCATCTACTTGCGTAGGCTCCTTTTACAGCCTGTGCAAAAAGACAAGATGGGATGAATGTTTCTGCAGGATTCTAATTGTAGAAGACAAGCAGGATGAATTGCCCTGTAGAGGTGCCAGGTTCTTCCCACTCATGACAGGCAGGACATCTGTCCTGGAAAGGGTTTAAGTTGAGGGTGATGGATCCTACTCTAACTCTCCTAGCCCCTGTCCCAGAGACATGAGGAAAGGTAAAGAAAGGGTGGAATATATTAAAATGGATGTGTTTTGTCCTGTTTGCAGTCTTTTAAGCAGTATTTTGTATTTGTGAAAACAATCAAGGTATTACTAGAAATATGACATAATCTATGAACAAATAAAATACTAATGCTTTGGGTGAACACCCACCAGTTTGGTGAATACAAATTCACCAGCAGTCAGCCTCCTGCTCCATACTTACCATTCAACCTTGAAACCATCACACAGGTGACCAGGTCCAGATGTTTACAAGGAGTCCCTACCTTTGTGTGAAACAACTTGACCTTGCAACTTGGTGAATGTAGTCATATACAGCTGCAAATCCTAGAACTACATAGCTGCCTATTTAAATAAGTTAGATGTCTAAATGTTACCATAATTTCTATCCAGAATAGATCATTAGTGTATAACCAGGAGCTGCATTAAGACCTCTGTGGAAATTCAGCCTGCAGCCACTGGTCAAGTACAGAATGAAACCTTATAAAAACCTAGAGTTGTCAGCCAACTATTTAAATTGATAACAAAGATTCACCTCTGAAGAATACAGTGAAAGGACACAAAGAATGCAATCAAAGTATGCATTATGCATTGGTACAATGTTATACAGAGGAATTCTGCTTTGAAGCCTTAAATGGTTGTATAAAACGGTTTATAGCAAACACAATGAGACATGGCGACCAGAAGGTGGCATTAGACACATTAAGTTTTCGATATTCAAAGCTGTACTCACCCTACATGCAGTTCCTCTACTGAATACCTAAGAACACCTTTGTCTTTATTTTTAAGCCTGGTATTGTTACAATATCTAATCCAAAACATTCTGCTTGCTCTGGGAAGGAGTGGAGATGCTGTAAGTTATTGCAGAGCAAAGCTGGCTGCAAATCCTTAAGTAATTGTATTAATTCTATCTGAAAGCCAAAACTGAGCTTGTATCAAAATCATTATTTAGGGATCCTCTCTCTCATTAACAGAGGAATTCTTCTTAGTTATTCCTTTCCTCTCCATCAAACAGCAGCAGTTCCCAGCCAGCTGCCCCAGAAGCTTCTGGATGAGAAGCTGGAAAGCACTGCCCAAAACGTGCTGATAAAATGGATGAAGGCAATACCTCACAGCTCCATCATTGCCTACATTACTTTCTCCCCAGAAATCCAAACAGTGTCTCCTTCATGGCAATACAGAGAACCTGTATTACTGAGCTGTCTCAAGACCTTTATTCCCAGCAAGATTAATTTGTAATTGCTGTAAGCCTAATTAAAATTAAGACCATATTAAAGTTCACTATCATACTTGATCATTCCAATGCATATTATAAATTGAAATAGTGTTGGGGATCATAGATAATGCAGCAGTGCTGAATGGATGTGGCATTTTTATCAATAGTAAAAATTTGTTCTTTGTGCTTTTAATTATTAAACACTGTCACCTTACAAAGTGCAGATGGCAAAATTAATCATTTTGCTTTAAGAGTATGACTAGAAGTTAATGTATTGCAAACAATGAAGAGTCGATCACAGATTCCCTTCCATTTGCAACGGTGCAAGCAGAACATACAGTTCCCAGTTGATAGACATCATCCTCTTGTTGGAAACTACTACCCTGTTCCAATGCCAGCTCACAGGACTGCTCCCCACTGTCTCCCCCAAATTAGCTGGATTAGCAAAACTCTATTTTTTAACTGCTGAAGGCAGCTGGGTTTGTCAACTAGGAGCTAGAGAACACTCACACAAGTCACTGAGCTGGCAGCTCAGAAGAGGTGACAACATCTGGCAGGAGAACGGTGAAAAGGTGCTAGAAGTGGCAATCCCATTGTCTTACACAGTTGGAGCAATGCACATCGGGAGTGTTTTACAAGGACACGTACAGCTGAATGAATGGAAAAGGGTAATTCAGGCTCTAAATACAGACTATGTTGATTAAATAAGAGAAGGACACTATTAATGGCAGGAGACCAAGAATTAACATTCCTGAGTCCTGCCCCCATTCTGCTGCTGACTGCCTGTGTGACTTGAGCCAGGCACTTTTAACTGGACTTTCTCAGTAAAACGGGGTTAATAATATCCTTACATCCTTGTAAAGTACCATGAAACCTCTGGATGGTGTGCACTTTAAATGCAAGTATCATCACTATAAATATTCAGCTATTAAAGCAACAAGTTGGGCCAATGTTCCCTGGTGAAGGTTATTCCTCACTATCAAAATATAAATGAGTTCCTTTGCTGGCTCTGCATGCTCGTTAATCAAATATATTTTATGCAACATACAGGTTTCAGAGTAGATAGGTTAGAGTACTGCTCGAGAAAGTTTTCAGTCCTTTAAAGCAGATGGAATTGGGGGCGACTGCAAGAATTGTTATGGAACTGGGGAGCCTACTGAATTCTCCAAATGTTTGCAGTTTTTTGTGTAAAAGGCTAGTAAAATAATAACTAGGTTATTAAGAAAGTTCCTGTATCGAGAGAAATGTATCAAGCATGATTGCAAAATGTAGAGGGACAGAAATATAGTCAATCTGTTATGATTTCCTAACCCTTAGCAATATAAATCATTTACTAAAAGCTTTAAAGTAATGTAAAGTATATATGTGAATGGTACCTGTCCTGGACTGAGTGTAACCATATGGGCTGTTGCGTTCCTAAACTCAGGAAAGCGTTTCAGATCAGGATTGGCAACATTGACTTTGCTGAATACGCTGGATTCCTCATAAGGGATCCTAGTGGGATAAAGGAAACTGGTGTCACCAGGTGGGAAGAGGTGCCATCTTTTCCTGAAAATAGAGGGAAGATAAAAATGTATTTAGTGCATGTCAGTTATAGCTAAGAACTAAAGGCAATAGCAAGGTTTTCAATAAAACATAAATCTGCCTCACTGTGTGAATCTCCTACGCAGTGAGAACACAGGCAGTGCTTGCAGGCTGTCTACTAAAAGTGTTTTTAAAACATTCCACTTTTTAATTTTTTAACTGAAAAAATTAGAGCTTCTCACCAATTATTTTTAAAAGGCAGATAAAATAAAATTTAAAAAAAGCTCCTCCATCTGGTTCTTCCTTCCTCCCTTTTGCAGAGCAACATGCAGCATTTACAGATGCTCAGAGACCCATTAAAAACCTGGCAATTGTCCTACGAACCAAGAAAAACAGTTTCATCAGGGACAACATACTTTTGTTCACTGAATGAATAGGTGCAGTACCCCTGTTTGTTTTAAAAGGAGGGCACTGTGTGTTTATGATGGTAATAGTGAAGGAGTATGAACTTGATCTTTTGTTTCCTATCATCACGTGCATTACTCATGTTCATCTATTAGCCACAAAACCCTCATTCTTGGTAAAACTCACCTTGAGGCTCCCATGCCACAGTTATGACAACAGCATAAAATCAGAGAGATCCACAGACATAAGCATTCCAAAAAAAACAATTTTTCTAGTGTTGTCAGCAACCACCTGTTGAAACTGTGGCTTGTGTGAGCCACTGGCATTGAGAACCCCCTCGGCAACCACCAGCTCAAGGACAGGGTGGTTCTGCTTACGAGGGCACTCTTGTGCCAGGCTGTTTTCCTGTGTGACCAAAGGAACAGGTCTACACACCACAGTGCAGGGCCAAGCGGAAAGGAAGGATGGACTCTGTCCTCAAGAGCGAATCTCTCTCTTTTGTTTACATGGATCAGTGCAACAGAGACCCATGCACTGAGCAGTGGAAAAATAAAGGCAGTACTTTGCAGCACGGTTGGACAATTTGTGCAGCTCACCTCTTGGTTTCAGGCTCTAGCTAGGTCTTTTCTTTTTGTCTCTTTCCTTAGTACTCACTCCTTGCTTTTTGTCTACTGCTTCTGGTTGTCAGTTCTAAGTCAGATCCGAAAATGAGAGAAAGGCAGCCACATGGCACAAAACCTGAAGAGACAGGAATAGCAGGATAGCCAGAACTGCAGAAATCAGCACAGATGGAAGTGCCACAGGCCGCTGATGTTTCTTGGTAATTACCAAAGCGTTTGCTGGCTGAAAACTCAATAAATAGTTGGCCTGAAATCCAAGCTCTATTGCAATTTTAATATTTGCCCTCCAAAGCAGATCCTCAGGAGAATGACTAGGTTAGGAGGCTCATGGGTTAATCCTGCAGGCTCATGATAAAGCAATACCCCGAAGCAAAAAATTATTAAGAAGCCTGAGGGATGCAAGGAGGAAATTCAAGATAGCAACAAAGGGCTAAGGAGTGGTCCCTGACTTTCCTGCAAAGGCAAATCTATTTAAGTTCAGCATAAGCTTATTTTCTGTTGCAAAGCCCATCTTGTTTGTGAGTCTCCAAAGGCGTTCTTTCTGCTCTGAAGCAGCACAGGATTCACAAGCTTGTATAAGTTTGCGATCTATTTATAGGTTTTGCTCTAAAGAGGAAAACAACTTTGTCTTTTCAGGCCACAAAAAGGCTTTAGGCTTCTTTCTCTGAGAAGAGCAAGGATTTTGGTCTATCAGAGGAGGGGGGAGTGCCTTGGTAAGGCAGGCAAAATTGCAACACGATCCTAGCACTCTGGCTCAAGTTCAACACCTGAAGGTAGAGATCAAAAAGGCAGGGCGGGTGTCAGGTCTGCTGGATTACTGTACTTAGCACACCCACTATTTAGGCAGATCCTTAGAAGACATTTAAGCACATAAGCCTCATGGTTTTCAGTGAGATTTTTGGTTCCTAAATATACTTAAGTGTCTGGACTTCAGTGCGTAATGCTTACTAATGTGATCTGAAGTCCGTGGGACTGGCTGCAGCAACAAGTAGGATGCTGAGTGGGGCTTCCAGACTGTCTCTGCTGCCCTTTCCACCTGAGAATCTCAAGGCTATTTACAAAAATGAATGAAAACCCACCTGAGAGCTAAACAGAATTACCCTTCTTACAGATAAGATGATGAAAAATGCATTTGCCTCAGGCCTTTAAGCCAGTCAATCTGTTGCAGAGCCCAGCATGGAAGCCAGGCTTGCCTGACTTCCAGTCCTGCACCTTAATCACAACGCAACCATGATTTTACTGTTTTATAAATCACACCAGAGTAATTAACCACATTAAAATCCCACTGGCAAATTATTCCTTCCCTTATATACTATCAGACCTAAGAAAAATACATGCAACTTCCTTTGTTACACTAACGTTAACAGAATCAGCCTAAAAAAATGAGGCAAATATGCAGGGAAAGGAGGAAAAAAAAAAAAAAAAAGGAAGGGGAAAAAAACCAGACAGTTTGCCAACAGGCAGAAAGAAATGGCAACAAAGACACACGCCCCAAAAATGAGTTTGAAGCTTCAAGTGTCCGTTTTAAGTTTGCTCACAGTTGGCTGCTCCCATCCTGATGTTCCCCTTTTAAATGAATTCTAGCAGGCTATTAGAAGCTCTTGCACAGAGAATATCATAAAGCTGAAAGTGATTTATTTCTATCTTGTTTCTGTTTTTTTTTTTTTAAAAACTCTTTATCTCCTAATTCCAACTTCCCAAATTCATAACCACTAGGAGGGTTAGAATATTTATTATTGGACACACATAATGCACAGATTAGGAAGAATATTCTTCCTCAAATAGAAGAAAATAAAATTACATTGGCGTAATAAAATTACACTCAAACTCCAACCTTCCAAATTTCTGCCATTTCCTATAGAACAGCTTTGATATTCTTCAATCATTGATAGCTGAGCAAATTAAAATAATCAGGAGTTAGAACTACTATTCAAGAGTGCAGAACTAACACTCCTTCTAGCACTGTATAGCTTTCCTCTGTATAACACGGGTATTTGTTACCTTCCCTGTACTTGTAACACTAAATTGCAGCCGTAAGAGTCCAAATGGCACGGAGTGTTTGCTCCTTCAGAACCAATCCACAGTGTGCTCTCTTTTCCACTTCTTCCAGGAAACCCAAAGTCAGACCACTTTATATCCTACAGCAAAGAAAAGGTTATTTACGTAAGCAGTTAAACTGTTTCACATCTTACTGTCAGTTCTCTGGTCCTCTTGTGTTCTCCCTCCACCTCTCCAGTAGCTCTTTATCTTCTTCAGCTGTTACTCCTAGGTGGGAGTTTCTGCTCCCCTTCCTGCAAAGTCCTCCTCTCCAGCAGGATTTCTTCTGCTTTCCCAGCCTGACTGCGCAGAGTCCCAGATCTCTGTCTCCAGTTCTCATCCCAGTCTTTCGTATCACTCGAGTTACCCTGCTTGTGCTACAGAAGGACTGCCCAAGCACTCTGTGGCCACACAGGGCTGCTTCTCCTTCTTTTTAAACCCTCCTTTTTTCCCCACTCTTAACCATATCCAACCAAGCTCAGAATTGCTCAATGATAAATTCTGATATAAGGCATTTCAAAAAAGGGAGGAAGAAAGAAAGGAATGACAAAATCCCCACTCCCCTTTTCAAACCAGTTTCATAATCCATGTGGCACAGTTGCTCTGTGTCTCATTACTCCTGAAAGCCTTGTCTCAGCTTTCTCCATGGATCCTGGAAACACAGATTATAGCCCATTTCTGACCCAGCGGCATGTCGGTTTTTGTAAGTTCCTTATTGCATAACGGACACATTCTGCTCTTGCCTTCGCAATTGTGGAGGCAGTGAACTTAAAAGCAACTCGATTGCACGGGGGAAAAGGGCAGAACATGTGTGCATCTATTATGAATACGATCCTGGAGCTTTCCGGTACATTGATCCTCCCCAAAGCAATCCCCCGGGGATGAGAGCTGGAATGAGAGACAGGGAGGTATTGCTGGGATAGTCCAGGAGATCGACCAGCTTTTGCAGACTGGCTCTGCCTAGCTCGGATAAAGCTTTCCCACCTTTCTACAGCTCACCCTGCAACCTGCAGAGCCCGTTCACATGTGTATTGGAAAGCATGTCAAGTGTACCAGCCTGAGCTGCTGTGGCCTTTTGGCTGAAGCTCCAGCCTGAGCCTTAGGAAGCCGAGATTCAATTCCTGGCTTACTGATGGTCTCAGGCAAATCACTGCATCTCTGAGATTTATTTTTTTCCATCTTGAAAAGGAAGATAATGATATTTGTTCAATTTCAGAAAAGCACTCTCAGGGTCACTCACATCACCTAATTTTAGGAACCTAATTTAAACTTGGCCCCTGCTCTTGTCAAAGCTCTCTCCATCACCCCTTGGAACAGCCTCCCTCCTTCATTGTCTATAAAGAGAAAATAGGTGTCTATTCTCCTAATTTAAGTATGTAAGCTGGCTGCTTGCAGACTGGTGGGTGACTATCCCTTTTTAAGATCTATGGATGAGGAAAACTACAGTTAGACATTATAAGAATGACTTCACCATGACTCTGTATTAGAGAACCCTCAAAATGAGTGATAGCCTTCCCAAAAATTAGGTATTGCTAAAGATTTTAAATTTCAGAGCTATTGATTTTAAAGGTATCATTTGAAAAAAAATGCAGAAGTCTAATATAAACATTTGTCAAAAGCAGCAAGAAATCAAAAAGCAAAAGTTGCTTCTATAGATTTCAGCAGCCATAAAATTTAAAATCCAATACAACTATTTCAGTGATAAAGTTAAGTGTAATATCGTCTCTACACTTTAATCTCACACCCAAATAGTTTTTGTATTTTGTTACAATTTAAGTGGAAAGAAAGCACACATAATCAATATTAGATTTAAAAGAACTTTTTGAAAATGCTGCAGCTGTAGTAAATAGTGGAAGCGATTATGGGTAAAATAGTTTTTAACCAATGAACTGAAAAGGAACTGGTAGGATTACTGGAATCCTGTCACAATGGGCTCCTTTTCTACAATAAAAAGCCATAGCAAGAAGAAATGCACTAAAAGGTGTTCCAACCATAACAGATGGCACATTACTTGTGAATTATATTTATTTCATTTGCTGCTTATAATGAAGTTAATCTGTACCCGTATGTCACTTTAAAAGGTCTCATTTCTATTTAAACTTCATGCATATATCTTGCTTCTGATTTATACCTCAAATTCTGTAATGAAATATCAACTGAACAAAAAATGTAAGATGCTAGATACTGCTCATAGATTAGACTAATGGAATCATTACCTTAGCCCACACAACTGTAAATGATAAACAGTGCAATCTAAATTTCAAACAACTTCTAAATGGCCCTATTAATCACTATAAATAACAGTGCAGTTGGCCTTCTTTTCCCCTTCAAGTCACCTTAGATAAATCTAAATAAAATCTACAATGAAAAAAAGGGGTTACCATCAAATTCATGCAAGAATGAAAACTTCTGCACAGAATTCTTTTGGCTGATATAAATTGTGTAGCAGTGTTTCCAAATCCATACAAGTCTGGAGCTGATGCATTTCACTTCCACGCCTGTGAAACTGGCAGATGACATACACCATATTTGCTTGCATAACACTATTGATTTTTTCCTTCCCAGATTTTGCTTTAAAAAAAATCCATGGCATAACCATTATGCGTGTCTGTTCTAAAATTACAGCACAATCTGTTGCTTGTTATAGGTCAGGTGACGAGGTTGTGGCGTGGTACTTGCACACAAACGCAATTCTTAGAGCCTCAATTTTGTACTTGAATAGGGGCAAGGGGAAGAAGGAGGCGCAGGAAAATGGTTGTTTCCTTCAAGTATGCTTTTATTGACCGGACGAAGCAGCAGGCTATTCAGGTCTTTTAAGCTGCTATTATCCTCACGGTCTTATGCCATAAAGCAAGGGAAAATGCTGTCTATTGAGGCAGGAAGAGAGAAAGCCAAGGCAGGACCACAGATAGGGGAAGTCATTCAAAGATTTGGGGAAGCCCGAAACACCACTGGAGCTCTGAACTTAGTTGAAAGAATGCAACCCAGTATCAGAGTTGTGCAGCCCAAGTTATGGGAACCTACTCAAGTGTTCAGTGTGCTGCAGAAGGGAGGGGGGAAAAAGGTATGATGGCCTCTGTGCCCAAACCTTACTCTCTAACCCATGGAAAAAAGGGAAAGGAGACAGTGTGAAAAACATTAAGCACTGAAAAATATTGATTTTACTAGTATAAAAGAATAAAATACATATAAGGAGCACAGAAAATGCTTTCTGAGGAAAAAATTAATTCAAAGGGGCTTATCAGTTCATGCTCCCTGCCATTCTGATGATACAGTATTTGCAGAGAATTATGATTCCATCTTCACATTTGAAAGTGTGGAAATGAGTAAGGCTTCGTTTACTATTCCTTCTTCACAACTTAATATAAAATATACCTTTTGTTTAGCTGTCCTTAATTTTTCCCTTTTACAATTTGCAAGGAGAAGCCGCAGGGATGTAGATGAACCAATACATTGAAATAGTAGTTAGCCTTAGAGGAATTAAAAGAAAAACACAGCTGTGTGTCGGGCATTTGGAAATTACCATAGATCATGTACTTCCATGGTCAGTTACTTCATATGTTATATTGCCTCCATGAACAATCAAGGTATAATAATCCTGCAGACTCAGAATTTCTCCCCGTCAAACAGTTAATCTAAACATTTTAAGGGACTGTGCTACTTGAGAAAATGAGCCACAGGAGAAAAATACGGAGTAAAACCACACCGCAGCCTGTTGCTGCTAGTGACTCCATCCCACCCAGCACAAGCTTCCTCCTGAGTGGAGCTGTATGGAAGCTAGTGCAACCTCATTCATATACAAGATGGATCTGGGGTGGCAGCAGGGTCTAGTGTTTGCAACATGCTAGACCTGCCAGCTGCCTGTCATCTCAACGAACTATTCCCACCTCACTTTCAGACCTTCAGAAGAGGTTCGGGAAAGATGTTCAGCTGCCAAGGTCATAAACGTGACCGGTGTTCCCTGACCCTGCTCCCAAAGGCCTTCCTCCAGTCACAGAATGATGCATGGCTAAATGGGAAGGGCGTGCTGCTAATTTAAATAATTTGTTTTGTTTTTTGTGCTATTGTTTTTAGGCATGTAAGGAGACCCAGAAGTTTAGATGGCTGCCCCTTGGTACTAGTTCTCTATTAGACTGAAAGTTAAGTAATAGCTTTTATTTCAAAATTTTAAAATAAATGGGGATTGCAGTAGAGGTTTTAAAAGCTATCATTTGCAGTGATTAAACTGGAAAGAGGTAATATTAATGGTTTACCTGGAAAACTTCTTCCTTGTGTTCAAATAACCTGGCAATGTATTTGTAGTCAGCATAAGCCCAATATTTGGAGTATTCATAACAACTGAATGGTCCAGAGAGGCAGGAAGGCTGTCCACAACTCCAAGCCAAAAACTCTTGAAGTGTAGCCTCCACATAGCTACACCTGGTTTCAAACTGGGGAACTAGAGCAACGTAAGAAAAGCCAAATATTACATGAGCACTGAACACAGAACCAATAAAAATAATATGTAGTTTCTCTCTCAAGTCTGGTTAAATGCAGCATGAAATCTGAAGTGGAACTTAGGTGGCTTGTCTCTGGTCTATTAAATGGTTCTCATCACCTAATTCATAATTAATGTCTGAGATTATTGCTTTTTCATTAAGGTTTAAGTGAATGACTGTTACCTTGAATCTGCTGTGAGCTAAGAGTACACAAATAGTTACTGTTGCTCATGTGCAAGGCACCATAAAGCACAGTAACTCATTCATACATCCAAGTTCCCTAAACAACTTATGCTTTGCTTAGTCTCTCTTCTTAAATGTGAGCTACAAATGTGCACACAAGTATTTGCCTGCCCTTCATTTTGTCTCCACGGATTTTTGTAGATGGACATGTTCATCTTTCCTTCTTCCACCTAAAGCAATAACTAAATCAGCACAGTAACATTTGGGAAGCAAACTGTGGAGTCACACTCATGTCAATGATCCATCTAAAAGCTGTGCTCCTGTTTTTCAGTTGGGACTAAAGAAGGATATTGTGGTGTTTCCTGCTAGCTATAAAAGTGTTTACCGCAAGTATTTTGTTTCCGTCATGCTTTGGTCAGGCTGACTGGTATAGCCTTTCAACTCAAGGTCAGGTCACTCAGAAGGCCTACAGGGTAGTCCACAACACAGCATATTTTTTTTTCCAGATAATCACAGATCTTCATTTCCCACAATTGTTAATTTGCCAGCTTCAAAGAGACTTATCCAATGTTAAAAAAAATATTACGCGCTGTTCTATAACCACTACTGGAAAAAAAATTACTGCAGCCTATATGAATGACAATGACAGAGCTGTAATTTAACCTTGTGTAACTTGCACAGAGCTGTTCAAAAACGGGATCCTTTTACTGTTCCACAGTAGCTCTTCCTTCCTTACTGCCCTGATTTTGTTATCACAGCAATTCCCATACAGTCTCACATATTTTTTTCTTATTCCCTTTGGGTGGGAGAACAGCTTTTACAAAACTTTATCACTAGCATTTTGTCATTTTCCATTGTAGTAGCCTAGGTAGCAGTTTTTCTTCCCCTCATTGTCAAGTTCATTAAAAATGTCAGATAAGCCCCAGCATTCAGCAGTATCTAACCTGGCTCTGTGCAGTGTAGGGCTCCCTACCTATGAACCACATACAAGAAATACAAACCACTTGCAATAACCAAAAAAAATGCATGTATCTGATTCCTTCTCTGTGTTGCAGTTCAATGTGCTGTCCTGATATCCAGTCATTAATGCAGTGCACACCATCTTACTAAAAGATGGTCCGACAGAAAAATTAGATAAAAGATATAAGCTCTACTGAAGGTTGCTCAATATCTGAATTATTTTGATGAGAAGAAAAGAGTGTTCAAGACATTACATATTTTCCAATATGACTCTGGAGCAAGTATTTTAAAGGCAAGAAATATGCTTTCTAGCTCACAGTGTATTTCACTCTAAGCTTTACTTCAAAAATTCCAATTATGAAAGGCAAGACACAAGGCCAAAGGCAAGACATCTTCTTGGTTGTAACCTCCCCAGGGTAGGGTTCTTGGTTTAAATTATATCTACTTCAGTACCAAGTACAGTGTGGATACTTAGTGAACAATAAATAGTAATAAAAATGGTCTTTGGATAATCTAGAAGGATGGATTTATAGAGTGCAACTAAGGTGAAAATGTCAATAGGTAACTGAAAGCAAGAACATTAACCAGTTTGTTAATAATGAATAAAAGCTGAAGATGTTTTGTAATTAATAAGTTGCAGATTAAGCCATGTAAGTCTAAAGTAAGCTATCAGTGCTGTCTGATGACACAATATCTGGAGGCATGACAGTCTTTCTCTCTCCCATCCAATGCCTCACATTGAAAGCTGAGGGAGGGAGGAAGTACTTTATGCACAGCAGTGGCTCCTGTCCTTGATTAAGGACTGCTCCTGACAGATGCCAACCAGTGTTCTGCTCAGAAGAATAGTGTTTGCTATGCAGGCTTTCCACAGAAAATGTAAAAACAAGGAAAATAGCCTTAGAAAAATACCCTAAAGCTCTAATAAGAATGAAAGTGAATTGTCTCCTCCATTTCTTCAGATGTAAGCTTAAAAGAAAACTGAATGTCCAGTCATAGCTGATGGGGAATTAAAAATTATTTAAATGAATAATCCAAGCAAGAAATAACCATTTAACTTTATAACAAAGCATAGGCACACTCACAAAGCAAAAAACTGATCATCCACATCCAACTCCAGTTACTACCTCAGTTCTCAGCTTTACATGACATTTATTCAGCCTACAGTATTTATGCTATATTCTCAAGCCTTATATTCAGCACCTGAATCTATAGTCATCTTTGCAGGCCCTCTCAATCCAAAGCTCAGAGGCTTGAATTCTTCACTTTCTTTAGTAGCAAAACATGTCACTCGGTGCCTCTTGGGCAGCTGTACAAGTTGCAGTCCATTTTTATCCAGCTGTGTAACTGACAGGATCAGCTCTACATGGCATCTCTAAAAAAAATTTCCTCCAGAGAACTTATGACTCATAACTGATCAGCATGACAACCTCTTGCCCTCTCCAACTTCTTTACAGCAAACTCATTGTTTATTCATTTTACTACACAACCAGAGAAAACAGTCACAACAAGAAAAGTCTGTATAAGCTTTCTCCTTCCTTTGTGAATCCTGGTGTGCTCCAAATAGCCATGGCATTGGATAGACAGGCTATATTGCTGCACTTTCTCCACCAGAAACTTAACTGCAGGTGCTACTGCCCACCGTTTAGCCCATCTCAGAAAAATAAATCTTTTAGCCTGGATGGAACTAGATAAGTAGGTAATTCCCGATTAATAGCACCTTCATTGTTCTTGTAATGAATGCAGGTTCTTTCTCTGGAGGTATCTTATCTCTGTCAATGTTTAATCTTCTGATTGTTTTTTTCCCCTAATGGACACATTCTGTTTAACTTGTGTAGTCAGAGAGAGTATTATCAAAATCATAAACTCAGGTACAGAGAAATAATTTACACAAATAATACTGCTAGCTCCAATGTTTTCCATGTTTCATCTGCAAATGTGCCTTGCAGATTGGTATGCCTCAGGAAGGTCCAAACTACCAGGAGAAACAAATACAAAAATCCAGCCAGCTTCCACAGAGGATGCCCTGTCTGCTGCTCTCCATTTTTTATATTAAGGAATCTTCAGTTTGGGGACCATCCCCATAGACTGCAGATGTGGCAATAAAGAAAGATGAGAAGTTGTCACAGTAAGAGGTCTCAAATTATTTAGGGATCTCCAGATGAAACCAGTGGCTTAAATTGTTTCAGAAACTTTGAAGCACACAACAAAATATATCTACAAGCAAGAGGACAGTTTCTTTCTTGCATGTGTTTCTGATTCAGTGTCAGGTGTGGTTCCAGTCTAGTCTTAAGGCAATGAATCTGTTGTAAACATTGAAGAAATATTCAGAGAGGTCAATACAGTTTTAGTCTCCTGTTGCTTTCTCTAACCACATCACTGCCTGCATTTTGTCTGGGAAAGTTAGCGTGCATTGGATAAAAATGAAAAGAAAGAGAAGTCCTCACTGAAAAACTACTCTGTTAAGCACGCAAGAATGAGATCAACCATCTTCCAAATGACAGTGGCACATGAAATGTTATTACATTATTTCAGACTCTTAGACGGCTTGGCTAATGGCTTCACTAATATATCCTTACAATACAAAATTTTATAGCAGCACAAGTCTCATTCAGCTACAATATAACCCCTGAAGGCCCTACCCATCTTCCTGAAGACATTTCTAGCTTGCATTAGCATATAATGGTGGTTCCTAGAGACAAACTGATTGCTGCCTAGGGATTGATGCCTTTAGGAAAGCATCAAAATACAGATAGATTCAACTTCAAGATACAAATTCCAATTTAAATCCAGTCCTTATCCCTAGTGACTACAAGTTATTGTTAAATGATGACATATATTTAGTTGGTAGCATTAATCCATCACTTACCTATATCACACCTCATAAATCCCATCACAAGCTTTCCCACCTGGAACACCCACTCAGAAAACTGCCTACTGATCAATGGAGACTGAAACTCAAACTATCCTTTTACCTCTACTGGTAAGCCTTGCATATTAGAACTGAGGTATGTTAACAAGGTATTGAGGAAAATGTCACACGCATGCAACCCCTACCTTCTTCCCTGTTGGCAATCGGGTACCTTTTACATATAGTGCAGGAACAGGCTGATAGCTCACTGAAGTATTGAGACACTGCTATGAAGACTTGTTTATGTGTAGAAGATGAGTAAATAACATTTGCTTTCCCAGGGATGGCATAACAATCAATTAATCCATGCTGGTAAAATGCTTTGAAAACCTAAAATGCCAAGCATTCCCCTTCTAACAATTCTTTCTGTTTCATCACTCTCTTGCAAAAACTGAACGTGAACTAATATGGTCATGATACTGTGAAGAAAGCAAATTTCACACAGTGTTGTAAGTAAGATGACATGATGTAATCCTACCACTTCCATAGGAATGGACAGAGCCTCATTTGGAGTCTCTGAGCAGACATTATGCTCCAAGAAAGAAGTGCTCCAGCTGAAGAAGGTTAGAAGAGTACAGAAAGAATAGCTAAACAGGGTCTAGAAAAACATGACTTACACTGAACATTTTTTAAAAATTGGGTTTGGCCTAGGGAAAAAAAGATTGAAGGAAGACAAAATATTTTAGGCAAAATGGAGAAAGCACATGGCAAACTGTATTTTGGTAAGCTGTTGGGAGGGCAAATGATCTACAGGGCATGAACAAAACAACGAATAACCTCTCCATTGGCTAGCAGATTGCTATCTTGGAGCCCATGGTTCCTACATCTTTCCGCCCTGGCATGAACCTCTCTGTCTGTCCATGGATAGACCGTGACTAATATTGTGTAGCTAGAGTCAGCAATGGAGTTGTTACAGTATTTAAAATCAACAGCAAAACTTGCTTTTCTACCATGGTGTGTTCTTAGATCTCTGAGTGAATCTGAAAGATTAGAGGTGAAATTATTCTACTGGTGTCAAGCTATTTTATTAATGTTCTGCAATTCTATAGGATTTTTCATCATAGGACCTCAAAGTACTGACAACCAATACAGCCTAACAAAACCTGTAGGAGGAAGGCGAAGATTGCCTTTATTTTATAGATGAAAAAAAACAAAATAGACTGGTTAATCAGCTAATATTTTAAAACGCTCAGGTTTGTGGATGTGAAGCTCAGCCCACGTGAACATCTGAAACACATAAAAGACCAGGACCAACCACACACTCCACAAACTAAAGGAAACTGAGACTCTTGATTCTTATATGTAGTGTTACCCTGACTTCCTACTAAGAATACACACACAAGAAAGAGAAAGGCAAGTTCCACTGTTTACCAACATCCTAGAAACAAAGCCTGTGGTGAGAAGTGATACATTAGAGAGTGAACAATGATATAAAGGAGAGGCAGAGGACTGCAGAACCTAACAAGAGAGTTGTGAAATATAACACCAGTCCACCTCAATCTCACCTAAATCCATTGTCTTCATGCCTATCCTAAACTGTATTGTCTTTCCATCCAACAATGCAGAAAGGTATTTCGTATTCCAGTGCAGGGCTGGCCAATTGTCAACCATGTTACAGAAGACTGCAGGTTGCTGTAGAGACATCACAATCTCCTTGGCCTTCTCAGGAGTAAATGGTTTGACATCTGCACCTATGTAAAGAAACAAACATCTGTAGATAGGCGATTTATGATACATGAAGAGTTCTACCATCTCCCACAGCATGGAAAACATTAATAACTAATACTGCCTTTGCTTATGGTTGATTTTTTTATGTATCACATGTAATATTTGTTTAGTCAAACTTCTGTTGCAAACACAGAAAGAACATTCCTACACTAAATTAAAATGTAAAGCTGTGTATTAGCACACAAAGTATAAAAAAGTAGGCATATGCTTAGAATTTCTACTTGTAGCTTAGGCAATAAACCACTGTAGCCACATGGTTTGGAATTAACTTAACAATAAAAAGATCTTACAGTTAATACCCAGTTAAGAGAATATAAATTTTATGAGTAACAGTCCTTTTATACAGGATTCTTTCCAAGATATGCAGAGAGTTGTCAGAGATGGCAACTAGGGTTCGTATGCTTTTGATTTTAACCAAAGAACTGCAGGGAGACAAAAAGCAGCAGATACTTTTAAAGAAGTGTTTTAAAATTTCTTTTCACCTACAGAATTTTAGAAAAAAGAAATTGTGCCAATGCAAGAACAATGCTAATCCCTGATCTCAGTTTAGTCCTTTGTTGTTCAGAGATTTATATGCCCCACTGAAGCCGTCAAGCTGAAATGCTGGCAACCTTAAATAAACTCAGCACTTTTACAACAACTTTTCTTTAGGGACGTATTGAGAGGCAAAACCTGTTTTAAAAAAGAAATAACATAACAGCTCCACGGAGCTGAACCAGTGGACTACTACTCCAAATCATTAAAAATCCATTCATTATTCTAACCTCTATTAAAGTTAACTCATCCAGAATTTGTATCCATATAATGCCATAACATAGCTAATAAATCTGTTTGGTTCCCACAACCCCTAGCAGCTCATTTAAAACAAGCAAACCAATTCATTCAATTTATGGGTTAGGGTCTATCACATGCAATGGGTCAAACAAATACAGGATGAGCAAATTCCCTTTCCTGCCTGGTAGGAATTTTGCCTCTCGCTCCTCCCAGTGTGTGGGTGGGGGGACAGGTAGTGGAGAACCAGCAAGTCCCGCTTGGGACTGGGGTTTCATAGAGTCAACGTGAGCTGGGTCCCACCTCTCACGGACTTCAAGAGAAAACTGAATTCCTTTCTCCTTTCATTCCTCTTGAAAATTCCAGCTTAAAGCTTTAAAGACCATGGCTATTTTATATTAATGGCACATAACATTTAAAAATGGCTCCCATTTCTTGATGCAGATGACAAGAGGGAGTTTGCGTTTTGGGCTGTTTTCTGACATTTCCTTGCAAAAGCAGAGCAACACTCGACAGGATGGTGTTGCTGTGACACAGAGATGGCTATGACACTTGGCCTGCCGTCTTGCGCTCCAGCATGTTACATAACCGGGACATAAGGAGGCCTCACGGGGACCATATGTCCTACCATATGGTCTTCACTACCCCAGGAAGAAGACTCTATGGGTTTCCAAGCAAAAGGTTAGTATACCTACAGGGAGCAAGTTCAGACACGGCAGAAAGTCCATGTGCAGGCACAACTGCATGTGCACGTGCAGCTACAAGAAAGCACGATAATAGGTTAAAGCTCAGCATTTTTTTTTTTCTTTTTGCAGCGATATTGTTCAAAGACTCAAGGCAAGGCTCAGTCCAGATCTGAACACCCGCAGGGAGATTCAGAAAACTTCTTCCACCTTGGACCGGTGCAACTATAATATCGTACAGAGGATATGGATCGTACATGGCTTTCACCATGTGGGAGCTGGCTGGCCTCACACATCTTTCAGATTTTCCAACTTGGTAAAAATAAAATTATTCCTAGTTAGGCTAAGTTTATCACCACATGGCTGTCCTTTTCACTGCTCAATTGTTTTTGCTTTAAGAGCAATACATTTAATTATTTTAAAGGATATAAATCTAAAGAAATGCAAGAAATTGGTGGCGTTTTTGGGGGAAGATTTTGTAAAGACAAGTTTTATTGCAAAAGCTTTAGGTTCATCATGTAACTTTAGTCAACAGTTGGGATGTGCTACAAAAGCAAGAATTTTACTGGGAGAGACAGAAAGGCTCACTGAAGCCAACTGTTGATTCTGTGTGGCTTTCTAATGTGATTTCCACATGCATATTGTGCTTTTGAAAGGTGTGGTTTTAACCACACTGAATATACTTAGCTCAAGCTACAGGGAGAGCTTGTATCAATGCCAAAAACCCACTCCCATAATTTGACTACACAGCCTTTCCTCTTCTGAATGTTCGCTGTAGTTTTTTGTCATGTTCCACACTTCACTCAATCATATGAACACATTTAACTACAAAATATAAAAGCAGTGAAAAAGGTCAAACGGTTCATCTCAATAAGATGCTAATCTTTCCTACCTTCAAACAGTATTAAAATTATTGTTAAATCAGTATATATCTTTTCCTGATATAGATAAAATAATCACATACAAATATACACGATATAATCAGCACTGAAGTTTGCTTTTGTTTGAAACATTTTAGTAAATGTAAAGCATTAAATAAATGAACATTCATTTTTTGGAAAAGACAAAAGTGGATTCCAGGAGGTTTTGTGCAAAGAATCTTTTAAGTGTCTTGATTCAGAGTTTTATGTATTCCTTGGAGAGAACAGTAGTCAGTTAAACATAATTCCTTCTCCATAGTATCTGTCATGCATATCTAAATGCCTGTGAGAGAAAAGGAACACAAAAAAAAGGCAAATATCAAATACTACATCAAATAGATATCACAGTAATTTGGACAACTCTGAGCATGGCCCATATAGATTTCTGATAGAATTACATACCGTAGGAGTGGTAAAAGGTAATGAAAAGAGATATCTGAAGATGGACTGATATCTCTTGAAAGAGATATCAGCAGAAAAATTCCTAATTTAAAATAATAATCTTATCCTTAATTATTGTTATCATAGTTTAACAAAGACCTCACAAGCTGGTCTCTTGCTTCCCAGTATTTTCTAACCTGAAATTGACAGTAATTGATTCCTAGGCAAAATCTGGGATTATATAGCATAGATAAGGGCGTACAGTTTGGACATTGATACGTATAAATAAAATGTGTACCAAAGAAACAAAACGTCCATGGCACATCTTGGACATTAGAGACAAATTTTGGGGAGAAATCAGGCAGAAGGAGAGGATAGAGATGCATATTCCATTCAGAAAGAAAAAAAACTCCACTGGAGTTTTCATTTTCTCAGTTGTACTCTCATCCAAAAGGGGAAAAAAAATACTATTAGTCCTTTGCATCAGGCTTAACAAATGATGTACCTACACAAAATGATGTACCTAGTACAAAAAGCAACAGGAATAATTTGTCCTATGTTTTGAGACAAATACAAGGCATGCATAGAATACAAACCAGACTTGAAAAACTGAATCAAGTTTTAAGTCGAGGTTTGTTACCGTGATAACTTAAATAATTGCTTAAAAACGGAGAAGTTCTTCAGAAAGGTAAGACCTTGTGATTACACTGCAAACTAGTGATCTTCCAATTAAAATACTCAGACTAGCCAGTCATCTTCATGTGAAGTGTTGTCAAATAGGAAGCTCATTCAAATTTCAGTGCTGAGGGCAGGTAAAAGAAGAGTAATGAATTTGCTAAGTACTTTCCAGCTGACTTTGTGCTTCCAAGAGAAAAAAATAATTTTATGTTTCTGATTAACAATTTTTCTGAGTAACTGAGTGGGGCTTGGGAATAAAGAGCACAGCAGGCAGTCTGAAGAAAAGTGGACTTGATCAAAGTTGTTCAGAAGTTAAATGTATTGTCATTAAAAAGCTAAATGTACTGTCATTCATTTAAAATAATTTAGCAAATTAGAAGAGTTCATTAGTGAGTGGTGGCGGTAGTAGTTGGCTTCTGCCAAAACACCCTGCTGCTTAAATATGAGAGTTAATTGAGAAGTATTACAATTATTTTCTAAAAGAAGGAGCACAAGGAAATCCTGATAATATATTTGGTATAAGCATCATCAAATTGTTTTTCTTCTAATTCTGTAATGTTTCATCATCTTCATTTCTTTAAAACGTATAAAAAGTTAAAAGAAAAATTTTGTGTTTTGAATACATTAGTACAGAGCGATCAAGTCACTCAAAAAAAGATTAACTAATCTTAAATGTCCAACAACTGAGCATGGGAAAACGCGGGGCGGAGTGGGGGAAATTCCCCAAAGCAAAAATAAGTGACTTGGGTTGGATGTCAGACTTAATAATTTTTCAGTACATTAACTCTGTAAATTAAAAAACAAATTTAAATAATCTGCATGTGATTACAGCATTCTGCACTATAATCAGTCTACTCTGGGCAAACAGAATGCATCTAAATATATACATATATTTTTCAGGATACACCGCAGGAACATTGAGGTGCTACTTCTTGGCCAGTTATTGTTACTCCTATTTTAGACTCTGGGTATGCCTACACTGCAGATGCAGCATAGCCTAGGGGCATCTAAATTACATTTACATGGATATTTTGGCTACCAAAGAATAGTTACTTTTTGCATGGAGCTTCTCAAGATGAATCAGTCATACATTTCTGCACTGGTAAGACTGGTACCTAAGCTACTGCACGCTGAGGTAGTCTGTGAAGCAAACAAACCCTACATTGCCATCAGCGTCTGCTACCAAGGAGGGAAGGAAGCAAAAGTAAAGAAACGGGTTGTGCCTCCCAGGAAAATTCTGGGACCAGAAGAGGAAGTCATATTTGCATTCGCTTTCCAGCCCTGCTGCAATAGAGCCGAGCATCTTGCATCACAGTTTTTCTTACAGTAAGTCTGAGTGACTCAAGACATGAACTATAAGAGCTTGGGCTTTGCCCTCAAACCTCAAACGGTCCTTGCGATAAAGAAAAGGAAATAGCTCCGAGACATCTTAGGGGGAGAGTAAGAGGTAGAAAACAGAATACGACACTGGAAGGGACTTGCAGTTCTCTGCTCTAAATGACAGCACACAATCCCACACGTAAATTCATCAAATTCCTTTGTAAATCCCCTAACGGCTCCTAGCAAAAATTCGGTCCAGAACTCACGGCCAGCTTTGCCCATTTTCTCTTCTCCTTGCACCTTGTACGGCACTTCTAGAAAGCAGTCATGCATGCATTCGGCTAATTAAAGAGATGCTGAATGATCTCCTTTGGTCTCCTCGAGTAAAAGATATGCTTTCCTTTTCCTCGCTGTCCTTATAACGCCTGTCTACATCTTCTGCTACTTGAAATCTCCCCTCCCACAACAGGCAAATTAGAATATGCACAAGTGAGAGAAGCGATACCAAAGACGCTCGCAGTGAAGCTTCCAATGACCTCTGTATACTTCTTGTTTGCTGGCAAAATTGCTGAAAGCACACTGGAACATAGCGAGGCTGCAGCACTTGTCAGATACATGGAATTTTGTTTTCTGTTGAAGAAGACTATGGTCTTTGACCAAAATCTTCCCTCAGGATATAAAAGATTTTATCCAACAGGGCAGACTGCTCTCTTTCTTAAGCTAGGCTGCTACAAAGCCACATTTTGGTCCATGTGGCATGTACATCACACAGAGTTTCCTCTGCTGTTGAGGAAATTTAGTAGCAAAGACACTCTTCCCCAGTACTTCACCAGCACTCATATGTATGTCTCACAACCTCCCTACCAGATGGGACATTTAATACAAAACTTAACATTAATATAACATTATGATTGAAAGTAAGGAAACTGGGACATCAGGGAATTAACATCTGTATTTCTTAAAAAAAATAATTTGCCCCTGTTTTAAATAAAGTTCATTTCTATTTTATTCTTTTTTATTCCTTGTTAGCAGTAAATATGAGTGCACCACTCTTAAACTGATTAACGCACTGTAAAAATTTCCCTGGTAAAGATTGTAACCATCTAGGATTTTGCTGCTGTCCTACGCTGCAAACACAACTGACAAGAACTTCAAAGTGACAGCAACAAAAGAATCTAAATCTTCTAAAACGTACTGTTTTTCCATAAGCATATTGCAGTTAATAGTCAACAATACAACTGAGTCTTTTAAATGTGATCCAGAAAGAGGTTATAATGGAAGTATACATGACTTTTTGTTCATTATTATAATATATAGGATACACACTATGGTTAATGAGAGTCCCTTAGAGGTATAATTGCCAGGATGAAATTATACTTTAGAACAAATAAAATAAGTATTCTTGAATGACATAAATTATTAAATTGAAAGAAGTTGGAAAGACTCTCCATGTGAACCCCAGGAAAAGCTTCCAAAGTGCACAATAAATAAAGTAAACAATCAGGACACAAGATCCTGGGATTGCCATTATTATTATAGGAATATTAAGCAAAAAAGCACAGTTAATATTTATTACATTTCTTTACATTGTTCTATTTCCTTCAGCGTGGGTAGAGCAAGCAGATGTCAGCTTAACCTTTGTTTCAAGTTGCTATTTTCCTCTGTGTTCTCATACAACAACACACTGACAATGCACCTGTTGCCAGCAATGAAAGGGAAATTTTTCCATGAAAAATTGTTTTCACTGTTTTCTTTTGACTCTTATGTTTTGGGGTTCATATGAAGAATGTAAAATCATGCTTTAATGTAATGTAGGGCTAAGGACATATTTGACTTAATAAAGATCACTAAAATGTGAACCACCAAGTTCTTCTAATTTAATTTTCAATCTTATTATTTCCCTAACGTTAGTTCCGTTTCTTAATATAAATATGAAACATAAAAAAAACCTGTTTTTACTGAAAAGGCACAGCCATGTTATGCAGTAGTTTACCTTTCACAACTTTACAATACAAGCTGCAGTTAGTGGTGTCAACATACCTTTATCATCTTCCCTCCACTTGGCATTCCTTGCACACGGTGACCCTGAATAAACTGAAGGAGCATTGGGACTATGGTCAGCTGAGGTTGAGGCTCCAATATAACATCCTTAAAATACCTAAGACCCTGACCCTCAAGGCTGTCTAAGTGAGGTAGGAAAGTATCCATAATGATCAACCTGGATGAAAAACATCCACCTCACAGAGGATCCAGTTACCACCTACATGTTCACTGTTTAGCAGGCAATGAACAGCGCAGCAAGCAGAAATGGAGTACAGAATGGCTTAAATGGATTCTGAAGTCCAAGTCAGGTATGAATTTTGCATATTCCTTTTTAAACTTGAAGAACCTAGAATGTGGTCTGCGGGGAATCTGGTGAGATATTTTTCATTGGCAAACCACAGAGGCCCACTCCACAAGAAAAAGGAGCTACCACGCTCCTCCCTAAAGGACCTTACAATGGACTCTGGCTCACCACAAAACTAGAATCATCTCCACTACAGTGGTCACTTTGCGATGTGGATGTACGCATCCCGCAATCAAAAGCTGCAAATATGTGCCCTCTGGATAATACTGACATATGAATTTAAGAATAAAACTGTTCAGTTTTCATAAGCTGAAATATGTCTCTATTTTCCTTTCCTTTCGATACCAAGAAAAACAAAGCAAGCAAGCACAGTAATACCTTTTTCTTCCTGCAGTACAAGGGAATCATTGAATGACTTTAGAGCTAGAGGTCCATCTACCTCTCAATAAAAGAGAAAGGTGAGTAAGGTGGTGAAAGACACAGATTGGAAGAGGTCCAAAACAAGACAAGCCCAAAACAAAGCAGATCCTGGACAATCTGTTTCTAAATAACTAGAAGGAAGGAGATATCAAAGCTAGCGGAGGGAAAAATAAGTTTCACTCATAGGCTCACATCTCACAGGCTCACCTTCAAAGGTGAGGCTGCCGGTGCAGAGGGTATAAAGAAAAGAACCAATAAGTCTTCTGCAGCAGAAGCACTGCGTCTCCCTGCAACACTCCTGCTGTTTATGGGAACTCTAAAATTATATTGTCCCAACTCAAGCCGAAGTCCTAAAGTCGAGAGAAAACACTGGAAAACAGGCTTACTTTGGAGGCTGGAGGGAAGATTCAAAATTGTCTAAATGCCACTTTTGAATTTTTGAATTAATTTAGGGTCTTGCCAATTTTTGCTTCCAGCCTTTGTAGGGTAAGCAATCAACTCCTACTTGTCAGACAGGAAGATTAGAGTGGAGGCAAGAGAGTACAACATTGTACCCATGATATTAGGAGTTGTTTGGGAGAGAGGCATCAGAAAAAATGGGATGCCCAAATTTCTCTCATCTCTCCGAAGAAAGTCACCTGAAGAACATAATCTGTCAAAAAAACGAATGATTGTAGTGAGCAAACAGCACTTCTTAACACACTAGGAATTGGGGGTTCCAGCATGGGGGGATACTTTCTTAGATTCTCAATTCAACTATTAAATGATCAGTGTGTTTTAGCTGACCAGGCTCTCCAGGAGCCTCACAGTTATAACAAACCTGTCAAAACTTTCAGTTTATCTCAATAAGCAAGGCTTAAAACAGCACAGTCTAGGCGACAACTCACAAATGGATGAGCCAGGCCTGCCTCAGGGATGGGAGGAGCAGCTGGCAGCCATAACAGCTTCAGCCATATAATTTTTATCCATCAGCACTAATCTATCAGAGCTTGAGGCTACCACTTCTCCTTGTACGAACTCCAGAGGGTCTTGGGCCGGACAGATGCAGATACGCATGAATACAGAGATTTCATGGTTGTGACTGATAACTAGAAGGGCTTCCATATCACAAATTTGGATCTAGGTGCCTTAAGTCCATGCACGTCCTGTTGCGGGCATTGAAGTTCTGAGCCAGGAGTCAAAATAACCTTTCCACTTGCTTGAATATATGCACTTCATCTGATAATATTCAAATCTCTTTAGCTACATTATAATGAGGTTAAAGCAAGAAAAGATTTCCCCACCCCAAATATTACAAATGTCAGTAATGAGAACAGTAAAAATGTCACCACACGGAGAAAAGAGTGAAATTAGCATATTTAGAGAAGTATTATACCCATGAGTGAAATAATGCAATCAGCTGGCTGCAAGATAAAGCTAATTTGGTTTCCAACAGTTTATCAACAATGCACTGCTCCTTTACATTAACAAATTTAAATGGTACCATATCCTGCAAACAAGAATAATTCACACAGAATATTACACTGTGTTAATTAAATAGCTGGAATAGAAAAGGTCAGGCCATGACTGAAAGATCTGCATACGGGTTGTGAAGCTATGAAAAAAGCTGGAGTGATTTAAAGTCAAGCAATTAAAATAAATTATTTAAACGATGATTAACTCCATAGTAAATAAACCTAGATTTACACAGTCTATTTTAACACTTCCTTTCTTTTGTTGTTGTTTCTCACAAAACTGTTTCTTGCTGACCCACGCAAGAGTCAAAGTATCTTCAAAACTGTCATATGATGAGGTAGCTTGGAGAAGTTATCAAAGAGTTATTCTGCTTATGTTAAAGTTTCCATTTTAATTTGTAGGTAATAAGAGGCAAGTTTTGCAGTTACCTATTAAACAACACTGGAAAACCACCCTTGCCTAATTTCTGTATTGTTTTCCTGCTACTAGAATAATCAAGAAACACCTAGAATTGCTACAGTTAATTGTGAAAAGTTCAGAAAAAATATTTTTCCACTTTGTTTACTTTTGCAACGACAGCACTTTGCCTTTGGCACGATGCCACTGAGTCAGTTAAATTACAGTAGTTACATAGCCACTGAAAACTGAAAAAACATTTTGGCGTGGCCTGAACTGTACCGAGGTGGTCACGTATAAAAAAAGACCCAGCAAAGCAGGGAATTAACCTTACTTGGAGCCCCCAAGCGCTACCGGAACACGTGCGAGTCACGATCCAGCCTGAACCTGACCCAGTATTTCTGCAGGGCCGGTGGGGTTTGGGGGGGAAATTTCACGGGAGCGCGCGGTTTCGGCTGCAAACCCGCGGCCCGGGCGAGCCGAACTGAAATAAGTCGTTTTTCAGAGAAGATGAAATAATAATAATAATAACACGTCCCGTTTGGGGCGGGAAGCACCGGTACCGCGACGCGAGGGCCGAGGGCACCTACCCGGCGCGGCGGCCGCGGGCCCGGCCATGTTGGCGGCGGGGGGAGGAAGGGAGGAAGGGAGGAAGAAGGGAAGAGGGAAGGAGGGAAGCGGGCGCTGGAGGTGCCCCGGCCGACTCCCCGCAGAGGGCCGGCGGCGCAGCGCGGCTCCTTCCTTCCTGCCCGCCGCCGCCGCGTCCCTCCTCCCCTCGGCGGCGGGCAGGAAGGAGGCGGCCGCCGGCCCTGCGCCACCGCGCATGCGGCTGGGCCGGGCCGCGCCGCGCCGGGGCCGCGCTCGGGGCTTCGGGCGCCAGCGTCCCGTCCCGTCCCGTCCCTTGCCCGCCGCGCCGCAGATGGGCTTAGGCTGGAGCAGCGCCGAGGAGCGGCAGCCGCTGCTGCCGCCGGCCCCACCGCAGCGGCGGCCGGAGCGGCGGGGGGCGGCGGCGGCGGCGGCGGGGGGCGGCCCGGTGCCGGTGGCGGTGCCGGTGGCGGTGCCGGTGCGGCGGCTGGCGCCGGCGGCGGGCCGCGTCTACGGGCGGCGGTGGCTGGTGCTGCTGCTCTTCTCGGTGCTGGGCTTCGCGCAGGGGCTGGTGTGGAACAGCTGGGGGCCCATCCAGAACTCGGCCCGCCTGGCCTTCGGCTTCAGCGGCTGGGACATCGCCCTGCTCGTCTTCTGGGGGCCCATCGGCTTCGTGCCCTGCTTCTTCTTCATGTGGCTCATGGACAAGAAGGGTGAGGAGGCCCCTCTCTGCCGCCCCGGCGCGGTGGGGTGGTGTGGGGTGGTGTGTGGGGTGGTGGTGGTGTGGGGTGGTGGTGTGGGGTGTCACGATAACACCACCGGAGGTGAGAAGCCCCCGCTGCACGGTGGCCTCCTCTCCGGCGCGGTGGCTTCTGTCTAGGTGGCCCCGATGAGAAAAGATCTTAAAAGGGGGTGACTAATGCTTTCGAGGCCTCGCAACTACTACTTTAAGTTCGCTGTTGAAACAGATGTGCGCCCAAGGCCGTGCGTAAGGAAGGGACTTTATTACTAAAACGAAGAGGAGTTGCGGTGTTTTGTCCGGTGACCGAGGTGCGGGGCTGGAGGAGATCCGCTTCCTTCCGGCACTTCCACGTGGGCGTCTCTCCTGGAGCCAGCTGTATTCACAGTGTTGGGTTTTCTGTTAATCGGTTGTAGGACAAACGTTCGCGTGGGTGTTTGGATCAAGTAATGTCAGCGTCTGGGTGGCTGCTCCATCTGGGAAGGACATTCGGTTTTTGAAAATAGACTCGGCATCGAGTTGGTGGTTTGTTTTTCGTTGTGTGCTATGAGGATGCAGGGACGGTAGATGTGAAGCCAGAAGTTGTTTGTCTGGGTTTTTCAGAAGACAAACAAGAGGGAGAATTCCCTAATTTATGTTCAAGTCGGTACGTTTTCATAGTGTACTTCTGGAGACAGCGATCGTGGTGGGAGACCTTGGCTGAGGCCTGCTGAGTTTGTGAGCAGTCACCCCGGGACTGCACCTGCGAGATAAAGTACCTGTGTTTGCAGGTTTGAGCTTTTGGGCCTAAATCCACGGAAGTGTTTGGTTTTTTAACTCCTGTTTAAACAGGCCTCTAAACAGAAGATAGGACACTAAATACCCTCGTGGATCGTGGTGTTAAGTGCTACTCTTTCCATTTATTTAGGAATTAATAACTCACTTATGCAGAGTAAAAGGGGGAAAGTGAAGGGAGGCAGGAAGAGAAGTTCTCCAGATGACTCCATGGTGGCTAGAGTGTCAGTCTGCTTTCAAGCAATTTAGTCTTAAGTCAGCAATTTCTGTCTAGACTGCTGTATAATAGTCCTGTTAATCATCTTAAAATTAAAAAGTAAGTTATAACTTTGGCTATTTTGTTTTAAGCAGTGCAGGCAATGACTCTGTGTTACAAAGGAAATTAATTTTGAACCTCTGCTTGCAGAACTAAGTCTGCATTTTTGTTTCTTCATTTTATATGAAGTTGATTCTGAGTTATGCAACACTTTCTTCCACAAAAGAGCTTCTTGGTATTATTTGCTAGAAGAAACATGAGTGGTTTATTGTTTCTGTAATGTGATTAGCATTGTTGTTGGTGGATATCTTAATCTCACATGTAGCTTGTTTTGGATGATTCCCTTAGAGACACTGACGCTCTTTACTTTGTTAGCGAGTAGTGGAGGAGTCCTGCCACTTGCTTTCCTGTGAAGCAGAAGAAGCCTTCCACTGTTGTGGTGCACATTTCCACAGATGTTCGGAGGCACGTTGGGGAGAAGGTATCTGCTCTTCGGAGCACGCATGCCCTGGGAGGAGTGTGACTGATTCTTTGAAGCTGTAAGTGCGGTTGGGTGCGACCTTGCAGGAGCAGTATTTCACTTGCTTGGGGGAACAAATGCTTGCAGTTATGCTGAATTTACTCTCCGTACCAAAAATATGGAGAAACTACACAGTTTATTCTCTGGTTTCATGCATCAGTCATTGGAGTTAGCTAGTAAAGAAGCTGTCGGGGGAAAAAAAAAAAAGCATTTGAAGTGTCAACATCTCAAACCTGAGAGGTATCAGAAGTATGACCCTGTAGATGATGCATGTCAGAATTTGAGAGGAGATTCTGCTTTTATAGTCCTGTATTTGTAAATAACATGTATCCAATTGGTATTGATACATCGCTGTCTGCTGTCAGTTAAGTCTGATTTTGTGTTATGATAGTTCAAATTGAGTCCAAAAGTATGTCTTTTTTTTTTTTTTTTTTAAGTTGTTAATTGTAGCATGTAGTTTGAAATGTAAATCTGTCTCTGTACCAAACTTGGGCTGTATCACATGCATGCTGGCTTCTTTCAGTGCTGCTTGCAAGTGTTCACTTTTTTTCCTTCTTTTAATGAAATACGAGTTGAAAAGTTAAATATTCAGGAATAGGCACTTGAATAATCTACTGGTCAGGTTATAAGAAGCATTACTCAGACTTCCTGATTCAATTGCAACATGGTTTCTCAGGGAAGGGTGGTGTCCTCTGCAAAGAGAGGATAGGAGTATTTATTTTTAGTACATGATGTGCTAAACAAGCCACAATTAGCTGATCCTCAGTTCTGTATATAAGGGATCCAGGATTTTGACATTACACCTTTTTGTTTTCTAACCTAGCATGGTTTCTTTGCTTTTGTGACCTTTCCCCTCCTGGCCTGTCAAGCCTATTTCTTGGAATTTTTGCAGAGGCCTGTTTGGAGTTGACACAGGTAACGTAGTAGGAGACTGGGAGGAAAAGATTGTCCAGGAAAGATGTACATGGTGTCAGTGTTGACTCCTTGGAGAATTCCTGGGGAAGATACTACATGCAGCCTTGTCTCCTCCAAGGACTCTGTGGACCCGGAAAGGCTGTTGGTGTCAGAAGCAGCATGAAAAATACAGTCTTGGTTAGCCGGGCCCATATTCCTGTTGATCTGTAGTGATTTCCCAATTTTTATTAAATTGAGGGTGAATTTTTGTCAAGGAAATAGTGATGGTTTTCACAAGGTTGTACTTCTGGAAGATCTTGCTTCAAGCCCTAAATGGTTTTGGTAAGAACAGGCAATCGTTCTGAAAGATGAAAACACAGTATTTGAAGGGTTTGAGAGGCATTGTAGCAAACCTGGGGTCTAGCTGGTGTTTCTATGGGGTATGTAAATTGAAAGATGATTTATATATTTTCTGAGCTCACGTTGTTCTCAAAATATACTAGTTTTCAGATCAAGGATCAGTTAACACAACTGGAAACCCTTCCTCTTTGGGGAATGAATCTGTCCCCATTCTTGCTTTCCTCCTTCCTCTGGCTGAATGTATACTTTTAGTAGTGTACTTTTTTTTCCTTGTGGGAATGGGAGTGCTTTCCAAGCTAGTTTACTGGGGTGCTGTCATAAGGGCAGTAGCAGTGTCCATGATATTTCCTAGTCCTGGACAGTGCTGTGTGTTTGTTGAAACTGAGGTATTATGTTTGAGCAGGCATAACTTGCCATTTTGCCTCTTCAAAAGCATTTGAAAAGCCTTTTATGCAAGTAGAATTATAGGTGTTTTCTTTGTTTTGGTTGGTTGGTTTCTTGGTGAAGAAAGGTGAAAGGAGGGAGTGTGCAGTGGAGCTCTGTGTGTGTCATCTGGTGTATTTTATTTTAGCAATGAAATAAATGAGTCCATTTTTAAAAGATAATTATCTTTTAGAGATTCAATAAGACTGAAATTAAATGGGAAACTTCCCTCTGACTTCAGTGAGCCATTGAATGGACCCTTGTTTACGTGATTAAAATTAGCTACAATTTGTCATGTGATGTGTCAGTGTTTATGAATGTTTTGTGCCTTCAGTGTTGCGTTTCATGGGAACTGTAAACATATACATAAAGATCTGTTAGGATGTTTACATCTAACTCCTATTGAAATAAAAAACTTAAATACTTTTATGGATCTGGTCCTCTGGCCTTTTTGTAAGTTAAAATTCATAGCGACAATGCAAGCTCTAGAAGCAATACATAGTGTCAATCTTCATTGTGCTCCCATATAATCCAGAGAAGACAAAGAAGAAAGAAACACTTTATGATAATTTTACATTAAACTATTGAATAGAATAGTGATGTTTTTATGTTAACTTTTGGAGTACAGTGAGCCCAGTTTTATCTTGTATTGAGTTTGAAGAAATTTGACATATCACTCATAAAAGTGAAATTTAATCTATTTCTTTTTATTGACCCTTTTTTGTAGAGTGATATAAGCTTATGTGGATTGTGTAAACATTCTTAGTCACTTTAGTTTACTAAAATTAAATTTAACATAGCATTGTTATCCTAGTGATTAAATTACAGTGTAGAGGAAGAAATTTCACTGATCTCATAGCTTTCATTTTTCAGCTGAGATTGACGCATCTATTGAAATTGTGAATGTTTTTATTTGTACGAATAGCTATGCCTTTCCTGAATAGCAAACTCTTGATTTCATTGCTATCTCTTGAATCATTTAAGTTGTCAGAGCGTCATATTCCTTCTCAATAAAACATTTGGTGGTACTTTTCTCTTTCACAAGGGAATTGTGAAGTTAAATCCTTTAATGCAGTCTGACAAAATAGTCATGAATATTGAACGTGTGAGTACTAAATTGGGCCTTAATAATATAAGAATGCCTTAGTTACTGTTCTGTGTGCAGAATAAGCTACACCTGATGGACAAATAGACTTCTGTATAGCAGCTTTCATGTTTCAAGCTCCCAAATTGTCAGGGTGTGCTGCAAGCATGGGAACACTGATCTTCGTTTCTGGGAACCTTTGGACTGCTTTAATTCATGTCTAGGGTCACTGGGACAGGAAGAAAAAGACTTGAGCTGATCTTGTTCTCCTATATTAGATTTTCGTCTAGGAAGTGTGCGAAATGCTTTTGGTTTTCTTTGAGAGACGTGAGGGGGAGTACAGAGAGGAAGCAAGAAATGGGAGATTGTTTCAAAAGCTAGTGGAAACATAAATGGTTATGTGAAGCCAACAATTGGGGAAGATTTTCCTTCTGTTAGGTGTTTCCATTGTGCTTGGCATCTCAAGGTCCTTATCTGTTATTCAGGCTCTCAGGCCTTGTAGTAGTAAATATAAATTGGAGCATGTTGCTAATAACTTAGAAAAATTGCAGCAGATCTAATTACTGATAAGTATCACTGCTCATATAGATGGTGTGAAAAATTTTCCATGGTGGCACTACAACAGCATACTGACTTTTGAGTAGAATTATTCATATCACTATAGTGTCCCAAGCCATCACAGAAACACACTTTTTTTGGTTAACAGGCACATAGAAATATATGAATCATCAGCCTTAAAAGTCTTAAGGGTTGTCATCTTGGAGCTAAGAAACACATCTTCAGCTCCTGTTTGTCATGATCTCAGAAACAGACTTCACTTATCTTAGATGCATTATTGCAAGAGATGGGGCCGATATTTCAAAATGACCAGTTTGGTAGTTCACAGGTCAGGTTCAAGCATGAGCCTCAACTAAAGATTCCTAGGATAAGGTAGGTATAAGATTGTAAGGCTTTAACATAACTTGGGAAGATCAAGCTAAAAGGATTTACAGACTTTAACAATAAAAGGTATATACAAGCATTACAGTGTATATACAAGCATTACAGTTTTGGTCAGTTAGTACAGTCTACAGGAGAGAAATATCTGTGGGTAAATTTACAGATATGAAAGCGTGGGTAGAATGGCAAGGAGCCAGCGAGAAAAGAAAGTGTTCTGGATCTTGACTGGAATATCCTCAGATTACGAAGAGTACTCTTATCATATGAAACTGGTTCTACTTGGTAACATTAATGTTAATGGCAAAGGTCTTGTTACCTACAGCAGCAGCAGCAGGAGGCTCTTTTGGATTTAACGAAAGGTGAACATGAACTTAGTGTTTTGATAAAATGAGGAAGACAATGCCCTGACTTATTTGAAGTGAAAGCTATATTTATTTGGTGAAAAGGCAAGTGATTAATGCATTTTAACCAAATGCAAAAGAAGTTTGAAGGAAAATATCTCTTACCCCCGACTGTTCTCTCTCATCCTGGGGAAATATTCTACTGAATGCTATGAACAATACATGTTTCATTGTCTCGTAAGTGATACTGATCCAAACCAATCAAATTTTGTGAAAGGGATTGATTTTCCTAAACTAACGAATCTTGAAAGAGATGAGAGGGAGAATTGCTTTTCACACGGAGAGATGAAAGAAGCAATTAAATAGCTGAATATAGGCAAATCCCTCTAGAGCAGATATTTGATCAATTTACTTTAAAAAAAAAATCTTATTTTGATCAGTTAGCATGTGTGTGTATAGACATGCTTTTCCTCTACACCATCAGAAGAAAGGAAGAAGGAAGACTGAAACAAACTTAGCTTTTGTTGCTTAATTGTGTGTGTGTACATAGTGGCTGCAGTGAAAGTCCACAGAGTATTTGCGTGGTTTGTAGAAGTGAGGACTCATTAGAGAATTGATTGGCCCACCCTCACTGGAGTGAGACCTACTGCAAAAGACCACTTGAGATACACAGTGATTAGCAACGTAGAGTGGTTTAATTAGGATCTGATGAGTTGTATTAGCTTGATACCACTATGATTCATCCTTGCAGTACTAGCTTGATTGTTAGCAGCACTTCCCATACCTCCTGACGGGCCAGACTGATGCTTTCCACTCAGTCAGGGCTGTAGACAGATGTCCTCTTCTGGAGCTAGCTCTTTCTGTTAAAGATGGCATCACCCCCAAATGCTGCTTTGTACCGTGCTTCCACAGACTTTTCTCTTAACACTGCTACCATTTGAGCAACACCCACACACGTTTTCTTGCTTCTCTGCTGCTGTTGCAGTGGTGCTAGGGCAACTGTTTAAAAGGCCACACAGTGAAGAATATCAGGAAACTGCTCTGGGCTTAAAACAACTTCATCATGATAGAAAACAAAATCCTAACATCATGTAGCTCACATGAGGGTAGAAATGGCCATGTTATCTGAGGACTTGAGGACTCTCGCTTTGGTGCACTGAACATATCTGCACACTGAGCATTGGACATGTAATTTGCTATACTTTGATGTGGACAAATTGATAAACAGAGAAACCATTTACCAGTTTAAAATATGATTACTTACTGCTGTTATGCAACAGCAAATACTAGCAGAATTGAAGCATACAAGTATCCCTGAACTGGGTCAGAACACAGCTCCAGCAAGGAGGATATTAGGCCAACAGTGGCTCTTAGAAGTTGACTACAGAGAATATATTACTAGGGCAATAATGTACTGATATTTTCCCTGTTAAATGCTTGCATCTTTTTACTCCCTTTCATAACCTTCTCTGGCCCCAAATTCTTCCTAGCTCAAATGCTTTCTCTTCTCTATCTCCTGCTTCACCTGTGTGCCTCCTTGCCATTGTGGCTTGCTTAGCTTGCACTCCTATATCCCTCTGTCCTCTGTTCCTCCTGCTTGAGGAGGAGAAGAGACTGGATTTGAGAAGCTTGGAGCAGAAGGAAGTGAGACCAGCATGTGAGAAAGGCCCTTGGATAGGTAGGAAGAGGTAGGCAGAATTAAAGGGCTGAGGTACAGGACAAGGTAGCGGCTCTAACACGGGAGGCGTATATGCAGAGCTGAGATCTAGAGCTGGAGGGAAGGGAGTGGTGGGGTAGAAAGGGTGGAGGAACAAGAGGAGTAGGAGGCAAGGAGAATAGCGCACAAAACTTCTCTCTCACTCTCTCTGGAAGAAGTATCATATGGGAACATGACTTAGGTTGTCAGCAACAAACTAAGGGGGGGTGACAGGTGGCTTTACATATCCTGGGTTGTCTGCACAGTATTTCAACCACAGCCTGGAAAACATAGCTTTTCTGAACTAACTTGAGAAGTGCTCTTAAAACCAGTAGTTGGAAGGGCTCTTCACACATAATTGTTTGCCCATTTTGACTTGACTTGAACAAGGTCCCAGTATTCTGCATTTGCGAAATCCAAATTCTGGACTTAATATGACAGTGCCTCTGTAAAGTGGGAACCCCCTCTTGTCTGCCAGAACAATTTATTCGGCCAATCCTTTACATCCTCTTCCCTTGAGGAGCTTCAGATATAGGCCACGCGCAGCCTGCTTCCTACTGCCCTTCTGCGATGCCCCTCAGGTGCTCCAGATATGTGCCCACCACATAACAAAAATGCAGGTATTCCTTTTTGTGTGGTTTTGAGGATGACAGTTATCTGGCCCGTGACAGATGTGTGAGCTGGCTGTGTGAGTGTACGTGGCCGCTCTGTCTGGTAATTTTCTACTTCTGGAATAGGCAGTCAGAAAAACTGTGTGTGATTGGGACAGATGATATTAAATACCATTATGTTGTCCACTGTCTTGCTACATTTTGAAAATATTGAAATCTTACCGATCTGATTTCTTCTAGAAGTTTTTAAGTGTGGCAACCGTACTACATAAATGCAGCTGATATTAACTTATATAAAATAAATGACAAATAATAACTCAGTTGTTATCAGAATCTCTTGGGCCTTCTCTTAGGTCTTTATGAAAGTAGCAAAGCACTTTGGAAAGTTGTATTGCATTAGTTTTGCTAGCTATGTGTTTATGCTGTGTTTGTAACTTCTAACTATTAATTTATAATTCCATTTAAAAATAAATACAAAAGAAAAAAGTAGATCAGATCTTGGCCTGTGAAAACTGAGTCTATTTCCTTTAAAGAAGTCATATAATATTGCTTACTTTTCCTATCAGAAGAAACTAAGTATGAACAAAGAAAGAACATTTTTCTTTGGTAATGTCAAACTAACCCAGCTTTACTGACTTCTGAATACCAATAACAGTGTTATCACCTGTGTAAACAAAGCAGATTTTATTAATTATTTTTGGCTGGTGTTGTTTTCAAGAGCTAAAGTTTCACGTTATATTGTAGAAGTGAAAAAGAAATGTAAAGCGAAAGCAAAAATGATGTTGATTACTTGTTAATAAAGTTCGGAGACTTTCTTCTTTGCCAATCTTTACCCAATTTGCTTTTCTGGTAAGGAATGCCCTACTTACGGGAAAGGAGCCATATAGAACTATAGTAACTGCTTGCTTTTTCAAAGCTGAAGAAGATGATGGTGCATAGCACAGATCCTAAATTGGTATTCCTCACTGTGAAAATTTAGTCTGAAATTTCTAAACAAACACTTTTGATTTAAAAAAAAAAAATCACTGCTGAGGTTAGCAGATGTAAATTTAACAAATGTGAAGTTTTGGTAATTTTCTGTTAGAATATTTTGCAAAGTTTCTTGGAGAATGTCGTTTGCATTTTCCCAGTGGAAATCCAGTGTAATCTCAACCAAGTAGACCAAAGACATTGTTGGTAGAAGTTTCTTTAAGAAATGTCTTAGTTATAATTGTGGAGCAAGTGAACTGGTAGCTCTCTTCACCTTTCTCTAACTGGTGACACTCAGAACCATTCCATCACTTCCTGTCACATTTTTATTTTTTAATGCTTCTCACATGCACGTGTTTATTGTGGCTCTGTAGCTGTGCTGTAACTCCAGTTGTTTTGCAGAAGCTCATGATCAACACTCCAGCTTCCTCAAAAGCTACAAATTAAGCTTTCTCATGCAGATTTGCAGTAGAGAAAGGTTTTGGGATTTTTCCTCTTTCTAAAGCTGGAGTTCAATATGACTCAATGTGAGGGAGTGATGTGTCTTGAAAGTGAGATGTCTTCTGCTTTTTGCAAAGCCTGCTGATGTTTTTCTGGAATGCAATACCTCAAGTACAACTGCATTTAGAAACTCCTTTTCTTTCTTTTAATTTGGTTATTTTTGGTGAGTACCAGTCTTCTGAATGTTTGAGAAAGGCTGAGATATTAAGTTTTAATTGATTAAGCACATGAACTTCAAGAATTGATCAGGAGCTTTTAAAAATGTCATGGCTTTATGCCTTTAGGACAATCTTAATCTGAACTGCGGCAGTAGTTCCAAAGGAACTGAGAAGCATTCACACACATGAAAGTTAAAAGCTTACTCCAGTGACCTTTCCTAAAAGTCACAAGATATGCATGGATAATTCATTGACAGGACTCTTACGGCTTGTCTTCCCTGACTCGCAGCAGGGATAGCAAAAAGGAGAATCTTTGTGCTTAGTGTCCCACTTAGCGGTTCCACTAGGTGGTATTTAGTGTTGCTGCCAGTCCGTGCTGCATGGTTGCTGCTTGCTACTCTGGTGTGGCAAAGCAAATGCCTCTGTGTTTCTTGAAATGAGGAATTTCATGCACCACTGGGTGGTGTGGGCAAGTACCACTGAGATAATGGCAGAACATCTTCCCTGACGGATGTGCACGAGAGATTGTTTTTCTCCTCTGTCGCCACAGGTAAGGATCTGAAGTTAGCTGTGTGGTAATTAAGCCTGCTGTGCAATCGGGAGTCCTTGAAACGAGTGGGAAGAGAAATGAAAAAGCTTTCTTCTCCCCTGTTCAGTACTGAAAGAAGCTTGGGTTTTCAGAATTTGTCTGAAAATAAAACCCTAAGAACTACAATTAAGACTTGTCATCTTGTACTTCCTCTGGACTTGTTAATGAGCATCCGTGTTTTAGCTTCAAAATAATTAAGAAAGTTTAGCCTTCCAGCTACATTATCAGCTATTTTTGTGTGTTGCTCTGTGTCTATGTCTATGTATGCTCACACTCACTTTTGTGGCCAAGTATCTTTACATAGTTTTTCGGTTTATAAAATGACAGAGGTGGTTTAAATGATTCACCCAAATCTTCACGTGTCAGTAAATGTCGGGGTTAGGAGTAGAAACCAGGTACCTGAATTGAAGGAAGAAAAAGGAGGAAAGTACACCTTTTGGGGTGTTTGTCTGCATGTTCACCTTGCAGGTTTAGTAAGTATGCAAATAGCTTTTTTTTTTTCTCTCTCTTTTTAATTGTATCCCAGCACTGCACTGACTCCAGGTGAGGTGAAGAACCCATTTGGCTAGGCTTTGTAACACTAATGGTGAGACCAATTCCTGTTTCTAAGCTTATAGTCTGAATAAAGAAAGCAGAGGGCAAAATGGGGAAAGAGAAGCAGAAGTAACCTGCCCAGTTTCATAAGGTGTGTCAACAGAGGGGCAAGTCCCACTGTCCTAGACTCTCTTCTCTCAGAGGTGCTGCATAACAATTAGGAGAGGTTCATTGTGCTTGGATTAGCTGCAAATAAAATGAAGACGCTCTGTAGTAAAATGTATAGCATCAATAAACAGCTGAAATAATTGATCTCCTTTGAAGCTAAGGATTAAAAATAGAAGATAGAAAATTGTGGTTTAGTAAAGAGGTTAAAAGTGATTCCAAAACCGGTTAATACCATTCAACTTGGTGCTTTATCTATCTGTTCAGGGAAGGAGTCAGTCTCTGGATTGATACCTAGAATTTACATTTGTAGAAACTTGCTCTCCAAATTTTTAACCTGAATCTTTGCCATTTGTTTTTCCATTGTTGGCATTAAACTATTAGGATGTTGCAAAATCCTTAGCTGACAAATGGAAGGAAATTTCAATACTTGTAGATTATCTTTTTATATACCTAAAACCTCAGATTAAGCCTCTTCAGTTCTTAAAATCAGGAATACTTTGTTTACAGTACCAAAATTTTGAAGTGCTGCATAAAATGTGATGTTTAGAATTTGTACACAGTATAGTCTGCCCCTGTCCATGATAGGATCCCTGTTAATGGAGCTAACTGTGTAAGACACCATCTAAGAACTTGGATCACTCAGTGTTAAAACAACAGAGCTTAGTGGAGTAGAGAGCTGGAGAATTAATCAATGCCTTTCTTGACATCTTCTCTTTAGAGATTATTTATATGGTCGCTTAATATGCTGGGATAATGTTAAAGCGGAGTGGGTCCACTGATTGCACTATCACAGAACTTGACCTTATTGATGCAAATGAGACAAAAGCAGCCTGTGTCCTCTTGACATGGTTATGATATCTTGTTCCTCCTTACAACAGGTACAGTCAAACACCTATATCTAGAGCCAACTGAAAAATAAGAACTTTAACATGCGTTAATGAATGTTAAGTCAAAAAACATGGAAAAATGTTATAAAGCAAGAAAAAAAGTATTTATAATACAATTCAAAAGTGAACTATGCCATTAGAATGTAAATACATAAGTATCTTAGTTCCATAATACTGAGGATACAGATAAAGATGCAGCAGCTCAAGAACAGTGGGGTTGCTGTGTGGTTGTCATAATTATCAACTGCATTACATTGAGCTTTGTTTCTCATGATTATCTTATCCTAGCGTCTTCTAAATTTGTTTTAGTAGTTGCACACATTCAGTCATTTCCCTCCAGATGACCGTCCTCTCTGAAACGCTTGCCAAATTCTGTAATTTGAAACTCCTCGTTTTGATGGAATCTTCTACAAGATTCTTACCCAACCTCATAATACAGGATGTCTTATAAGCGGCCACCTGAAAACATTTACGCAGGTGAAGTATGTTTTTCATCGTTTGAGAGTTATCCTGGAAAGGGGGCCGGTGGTGACAAGTGTTGGACCTCATATTTTCAGTTTTGCATGCAGTCTTGCTGTGTTGGCATGAGTGCTAGTAGCAGAAGTAACTTTATCTTTAGGTCAGATCTTGACCCTGGCAATAGCCTTTGTTCCTGATTTGACAGGGACTTCCCTGTGGATTCCCCTGTGTCTTTGGTGATTACTTCTCTGGGATATTGGCTAGTCTCTCTTTCTGACCTTGACTAGAATTTCTGTACCTATAGAAACTATTTCATTTGAAGATGTATTCATTTGTTTCTTCAAATTTAAATTTCACAAATAAATTTGTAAGAAATCTCAAACTCCTCCTGACAGCCTGAATGTTGACTTGGCAGCTATTGCTGACAGATTCTGTTACAACAGCTATAAGAAATTGTGAAGAGCAGTTGCCCCCCTCCAAAAGCCATGACTGATTCTGAAGATCTTCAGGAAAAAAACCCCATACCTCTGATAGGTGTTAAAAAAGCTCTTGGAATGTGTATGTTTTGTCTGGGGATCTCATTCTACCTACCATCAATCATGGCTTTTGGATGTTTTTTCATCAAGAAAGGCAAAAGAAGAATTAGTAGTTTAAAACAAATTCAGCTTTCAATAGGAAGGAAAAGCACAGTTTAACAGTGAATTGTTGGAACTGCTGCTGAAATTGGTGTGTTCTTCATTTCTTGATGCCTGTGCATCAAGACAGGATCTGTAATGCTTTAGTCAAAATAGTGGTGCGGTAGCTTAGCGTTATTAAAATGTTTGGAGTTCAGTGTCACAAGGGATGATTCTTGCTTCCAGCCTGGCCTTTAAAAACTGTGCAAATGTGCAGCGGGCTGACGTCATTCATTTATAACTAGAGCACAGTTGTATTTTGTATTCCCATGGACTGGTTTTAGTATCTGCACTGAAGGCAGGAAAACCCTTAAATACTGATGTATTTGAAAGAGAGGTGTGTTGTGTAATTTGTGCACGGGAACTTCCCTTCTGGTTGTTTTCATTGGTGGGCTGCGTACTACAGCCTTTCCTCTGGCTAAAGGGATGGTGAAAACTGTCTGTTGACTGAGTAAGGATTTGTCTTCTACAGCCTCTTATTCACATTTTTTGTGATGTTTTATCACCTCAGGTGCCTGAGATAAGTGAAATAAGGAATGGTCACACTTCCTAAAGGTTTACAAAGGCAATAAATAATTGTTACATCATGTTCCTCTCTTTTGAATGACAAACTGATCACGTATAATAAGTTAGAATGAGACGTTTATTGTAGTTGCACAGTGTTTTTATAAAGTTTCTTATTAAACTAGGCACAGTAAATCAGTTACCGCATTACCGTCAGTAGCGCAAGGTGGGGAGGCAATAGGCAATGCATCTTTTCATGTACCATAAGAAGTATCTTGAAAGTAAGGCATGCTGGAAAAGTTCTAGAGGTCTAACAGCACAACTCTGTGTGTTTGATATCGCTTGGTATCGTTGCAGTGAGGGTGAAAAAGCCGAAGTAGCAGCTGGGTGCTAGAAGCAGGCTCTGCCTCCTGCTGCTGCATTAGACGTGGTTGCAGCAAGGTCGGGTTTTGTTCATTTTCCGCGTTGGGCTCCGGCTGGCGGGAGGGCAGCTGAGCTCTTCCCACCACGTGTGTTGCTGGACCCGCTGCTTCCACAGCAGAGAGGAAGGGAAGCTGCGGCGGGCCAGATAGCTGTGTCCCAGGGGCCGCATCCAGCCGGCATATCCTGCTGGCGCAGGTGAGATTAAGGTTTACTAGTGCAGCATGACCTTGGCTGAACTCCAGATCCATCTTTTGCATGAGAGCTTAGAGGATTATAGGTTCAGAGTTGTGCTGAATACCTAATAGTGGCAAGAGTTTGGGGGTGGCTGTTTTAAAAGGAAATAAAAAAGCAAATGCAGTGTAGGCTGCTGGAGTTGGAAAGCAGACTGTGTTATTAGCCTCAGGAGGAATTAAACTGTTAAACAATATTGATTATTGGCTTCATAAATGATAATTAATGTCTGTTTTTATTACTGACTCAGAATTTCTGCTGCTGGCTCAGACTTTTCTATTACCGTCGGTGCCGTTTGTCGGTTGAGAATGTGGCCACAGTTTGTTCAGCGTTTGCTACAGTCTGTGGGACCCCGAAATCTCAGGCAAGCGCAGGCTGGGCATGAGCAGCCGGCAAGAAAGGCTCTAAAGTACGGGAAGCTCCCTCCATTGGCAGAAAATCCATTTTAAGAATTTCTTCCCTTTCCAGCTGCTTGCCAGAACCTCTGATAGGAGAGGGTCAAAAACTGGAAGATGTGTGTGGGGGGGGGTTTGTTTGTTTGTTTTAAATATAGTACCCCCCTCCCCATCAATTACCCGTTGCATTTAAAACTAGCAAAGCTGATATGAGGTCTGTTCAAATTCTTGGCTGTGCGTGTTGGTTTTAAAATAGAGAAATAATTTCTTGCAGTGTTCACACGCTTTTTTCAGACTTGGTTGGTAACTTCCGTTTATTGGCCCTGTGATACAAAACGCTATGCTGAAACGCTATTTTGTACCTTTTTGTATAATACAAGATTTCTAATTCAGTTTAACAGCCACTTCAAAGTTTAAAGCAAAAATATTTAAAGAATTATAAAATAATTATTAAAGACATACTGATTTCTGACAAAGATGAAAAGGAAGACAGATTCAGAGAGTTGAAAAGTAAAGGAAAGAAAAGGGCCGGTGCTCAGAAGGTAGAAATAAGTCATGGAATTAGCAAAGAAAATGATGTCTAATATATGCTTCTTGTCCGGCAGCCTTTTACTCATTCACTTTGGTGTCATGGTTTTCAACCTGCTGATTTAACCAAAGGAATTTTTAGGTGTGTTTGAATGTTAAGGTGAAACAAAAGGCCAGAGAATCATCTGTGCAATCAAAACACTTAAAAGTGGCACTTCACAGTGTATAGTCTTCAAGATGAAGACTTCAAAGAATGTTTGGAGAGATGGAATATATATCTTGATCGTGAGGCTCTCACTGATTATTTTATTTTAAAATTACCTGACTTGTAAGGTTGACATTAAAGGTAAGCCTAGAATTAGGGTTGGTGAAAAATATCAACCTTACAAGTCAGGTAATTTTAAAATAAAATGATCAGTGGGAGCCTCACATAAAAAAAAAAAATCAAATAGGAGTTTTTGAAATGGAAATGCTTCTCAAGTGTCCTGTGGTGATTTAAACTTAAATGTTCCTGTAATACTAATTTGCTTCTGTGCTCTGGGTTTGCACCTGGACTGTGTCTCCTGTTACGTCACATGGCCAGGAATTTCCACATTGTCTCTCCTTTTCCTTATATCTCCTAAAAGGCAGAACATGACATATTTTGTGAAATGTAATTCAGAGAGCGCCTGGTCTACATGAAGAGTAAGAAGGTGAGGATGTAGATTACAGCTTCCTGGAAACGTTGCAGCAGCACTTCCAAATGAAAGACTTCAGATTTTTCAGTTAAAAAACTTGTTTGACTTTCCACCAATAAAATTCTAATTCTAATTATGTACAAATTCTTACTGTATAAAAGCAATGCTAACAAAGAATCATTTCAAGGGGGAAAAACATCACATATGCAATCCCAATACAAATTATTATGCCCCCTCCACCAACGTATTATTTAACATTTTATGAGGTATTTGGGCAATACAGGTTGAAGCCTGCCATAAAAGCTCACGCAACTGCTCAGAAAACATGAGGAACAAAACCAGGATTTTGAACCACATTACGAGTATGTGTGTTAGGGCTGTTTGAACACAGACACTTGAAAATCCAGTTTAACAGCAACGTGTGGTGGTTAAATGCAGAGTCGATGAGCAAGCCTGAGCAGGCACTGGAAGTCCTATAAGCAAACAGATCTTCTGGGGAGACGATGCTTCTCTGGGGCATTAGGGAGGTGAGGTGACCCCAGGAGTCACAGGAGTGTGGGCTGCATTTCTCTCAGGAAGGCCTAGAGCTGTGCCAAGGAAAGTCATACTTGAGTTCAGAAAACCCATAGCAGTAACTATGATTTTTGTTTGTCTTTTTTTGTTCTGATTGTCTGGAGTTTGGTTGACTGAGGAAGGAGCCATCCTTGGTTTGGCGAGCGCAGTGGCCAGTGTGATGAGTCCCTTATCCGTGACTGAGGTGTAGTAGGAGCTGTTGCAACAAATAACAGATGGATGTCTCTTCCTCTAAAATGACATTTTGATAAAATGCACGCTATGAAGTTCCCTCATAAAGATCATGTGAAAACAAAATGTTTAATGTGGCTGCTAGAAATGTTCTAATTACTGGGAGTCATTAACATCCAGGGAGCTCTTCTCGGAAATTTGGCAGTTTAGAGAGAAACAGAATTTTTTGGTTGTTCGTTACGTGGATTAACGTAGCCAGTTGTCCTTTTACTGACTGTGTTTGGGGTAGTTACTGCAGTTTCATGTAAATGTTAGAGATACCACTTCATATTTGTTATTGTTTAATTGTTTTATTATATTCTGCTAAGAATTTGGAAGCCCTTTATTTTCAGCATTTGCTGTTGTGGATTTCTTTCAAGTTTTATGACTTTAGAGAGGCAGACTATAGCATTGCTTTTTAGTTGTATATATTTGATTTACTTGTTTTGTAAGACTCTGGAGGTTAAGCCCCTTGGTTGTCACCGTTCCCTTTCCACCTCCTGGAGATGGAAACATCTTAGCAGCAGCAGCAAGTAAACTGCTGGCAAATGGAATTACAGCACTGAAATAAGGTTGTTTCTGATCTAAGTGCTTCTTGGTCCAGAATTACAGTATAAGAAAAAAGCATTTTCAAGGAACTGGTCAACTACAGCTTTTTTCTAATGTAGTGTGTTTTCAACCTCTGACAACTTGAGCTGAGCGCAGCAAAAATTTGGCCTAATTGCAAGGCCTACGAAAAAAGACTTACATTCTTTCCACTGAATAAACAGTGACTTCTTCAAGATGAAATGTGTGTCTGCATTACAAAAGAAAACGATAACAGTACTGTACGTGCACTGATTAAGTGGTTGGAGAGAAAAATGTACAGGTCCAGTTCTTTGGCTCTAACCAGAATTCACATCGCACGTTGGAGCATATTCCCTGACTCTTATGATTCTAAAGGAAACGTCGTACCCTTTGATGATACTTTTGTTGTCACTTTTCATTTCCAAGGGTGTCTCTAGGCTTTATCCTGTGCAGTAGTATGCCAAGTGTAAGACCTTTGTAATCCTGGAGTGGAAGTACAGAAAATAACACAGGCTTTCATTACATACGTGTAATTCATATCAGTACTGAAGTGGTTCTGATTTGAGATGCATAACTATGTGAGACTGCATGTAAATGTATATATTTAGACTACATTTTTTGCAGTATTGCTGACAGTGTGTAAAATACTGTTGTTTTTTTATCTTAGGTCTGAGAGTAACTGTGTTATTAACATCATCCCTGATGGTATTGGGAGCTGGCCTAAGATGTGTTCCAGTTTCAGACCTAGAAATAAGGAAGAAGTAAGTGGATCAGTTGTTTTTAATATACATATTTTATACTTGCTATAAGTGTAAATTTTTGCTGCTGTTGCAAAATAATGTCCATACAAGTTCTTCTGTGTGAAGCTGACACACAGAACACTTGCTGCATGGAAGTGGGCTTAAATGCTTCTTTGCTTTTGAAATTAATTTTTCTAGTCCTTCTGCCTAGTATCTGAAGATCAGAAAGCTCTTTACAAACTTGAGTTAATCGAGCCTCACCCCATCATGCATAACTAATATTAATCTGTTTTGCAAACAAGGCAATGGAGATTTAGAGAGGTTCAGAACTGGCCCAAGATCACACAGGGAACCATTCCACAAAACCCCCAAATATGTAATTTGTATGCAAATCTTAAATAATTAGCTCATGTATCTCATATTGGATATATGAGATTGTACAGTGAGACAGATGAATTTATACAAAATGACTCTTTTCATATGGTCTATTCCAGTCCACATTCCAAAGTAGTACTGTACTGTCTTTGTGGTAGAAACGGATATCTTTTGCACATGCACAATTTAAGAGTTGGTAATAGAGACCGGACTCCTCCTTAAAAATTCAGTCCAAACAATTCAATTGTCCCATCAACGTATCCTGAACCTATGGGAGTCCGCAGTAAGTATAGGAGTCAGATTCTAGTCTTACAGTCAGGGAGTGTGGATTAGCTGTTGTTCACTTACCTTTATTTTGTCTCTTATACCAGCAGGTGGGAGGAATACAAGATTATTATTACATGTTTTTGTTCCTTCAAAAACAATAGCAGCACTAGTTCCTCACTAGTTATGCTTCTGTAATATGTAAGCACTAACAAAAAAACTTATTTTGAAAGGTTTTTTTCATGTGTCTTGTTAGAGAGGATTTGGTCTACAAGTCTTTTTTCTTTAGAAAACAGGTTGCCTGTTTCATGCTGTTTCCCTCCACTTCTCATGAGGGTAGCAAGACCACTGGTTTTGCTGTAAGATTGAAAGTACTGACTGGCTATGAATTCTTCAGGAGAAGACGACAGTGAAAAAGGTTATAATCTTGTACCTAGACTTCCTCTTGAAGTCTAGTCAGCTTCTAGATAATCCTTGTATTACTTCAGCAAGCTTTGCTTTTTTTTTCTTTTCTCCTTAGGATTGGTTACATTGAAAATCAGCTTGGAAGCCTTTAAGTTAAGAAACAAAATATTTGGTGTGAAGTGTAATGACTAGCTTAGTGAACTACGTGCAGCTTGGATAGTGAGGAGGGTGTAATTTCAGTTCTCTGATGCTAAATGAGTATATAAGAAGCCCAGGATGCTCCAGATGTTAGTTGCCAACAGTGTTGCCCATTTCAGAGCGTTGTTTAAGGACTTTGTGAGCGGGGAGGCTGAATTAGCCGTATTACGCTACCATTTACAATGTTCCTTTCTATTTAAGGTGAAAACTTACCATTAAGGTGTCATGGAAGAGCGATCCTCATTTTGTGCCCTGTTTTAAAGATGCTAAAGGATGCTTAATATCCAGCCTGTTGCTTCTGACCAATCTTAAGTTAAATTTATATTTTTTTTAAAATGGCACAGATAGTTTAAATGCAGTGAAATGTGGTGTCTTATGTAGCCTTTCTGATTTAGCCTGATTTATACTAAAAGACCTGTGCTGCCCTAGACTTTACCAAGGTGAGGATTAAGACTGCAAAAGCAGAGAAGAAATTCTCAAATAAGAGAATTAGATGTGAGGTAGCATTTTGGGAGTGGGAAAGAGTTTCCATGTAGTCTGATTGCCTTTAAACAAGATTTTCCAGTGTAACTGCAGTGAAGAGACCTGGAAGAAGGGAGAAATAAATACCTAAAGAAAAACATTCAAAGAACACCTTCTTTAACTGTGGAAAGAAAGGCTGAGGACTGTATAAAGTCTGAGATGTATGAAATATAATGATGATACTTTTTATTGAAAACCACAGAGACAAAAAAAGAGCCTGAGCAAAATCCTGATGGAAAAGGTTACTTATTTCATTTATTCATGCTGTGAAAAATATATATTATCTCCAGCTGAAATTGATAAAATTGTTAACTTTGCCTGCTCTAAAAAAACAGAGATTTTCAAGAATTGCAACTCTACCTGAGGAAATAGTTTGATCTTTTACGCAGTTCAATAAAAAAAAATCTACAGAGAATTAATTATAGCTGTGGGAAGCAGGAGTATGCTTTTTAGTGAAGATTTCTTAAGACATTGTAAATAATTGCACATACTGTGCAGTGTTATACCAGGTGACCTGCCTCATTTTGAGGGCTAGGACTGAAAGCCGGTTTGCATCAGTTACAAGAAGTATGGCACTAAATAAAATAATATTTTTGAGACAAGTATTACTACTTTATGCATTAGAAACAACAAGCTGAACCCTAAATTATAAATGTATTCCGGATGTGTATATGCATTAATATGACCATTGAACATTAATCAGGCAGTCAGATGGACAAATCACACATAAGCTAATTTTCAAGCAGTTCAGAAGCTGGCATAACTGGAATTCCTTTAAATGCTTTTGAATGTTTTGTGATGTATTCCTTCAGTCCCTGGGATAATCTGTAGTAATATATTGAAGGATTTCCATGGGAAATTCTGCAAATGTTAAGATACGTAAAATTAAAATAAAGTTCATGGGGTTTGTCAGTTCCGGTTTTTTCTGCTTTGTAGAAAAGCTCAAGTAAGCTGTTGTAATTTAACATTAAGAATGGATACTAAAGTACATTGCCTATCAGAGCAATCGCAAAACTGAGGAAATCACTGTTAGGACTGACATTTAATCCTCACTGCTTTGTACTCCTTATCACCCACAGACCTGTAATATCCAAATGCGTTCTTAGCCTCTGTTCTAGTCTGTAATTATTTTTTCAGCTCTGTCATATAGTTGCTGACTAGGACTATCTCCAGTTCTTCAAGTCATGTTTTAAACACAAACCAAACCGTGATTTCAGTTCATTTGATACCCATGTGTATGTGTGACATGTATAAAGAATTCAGGTTGAACATTTGAGTGTATCTGTGAAGCAGCTGTTCTTTAGGGTGAACTTCCCAATCTCTACCAGTGTGACCTAAAACAGTACTTAATAAACCTTTTAGGCTGGGAATCCATGTCAGAATTGAAAAAATTCAACAAAGGCTAAAGTGGGGGTGCATAGCTAAAACGTGGAAGTATGGACTTACATGAGATTAAAGGAACCAGCCTATACATGGAATTATTGATTAGTAGAGCCCTTTTTACTTGCACATATGCTCTCATTGACCTGCTTTCCTCCCCAACCCACTAACCTATGAAGCTAATATAGAATATACATTATCATACAGTTAAGGAAGTTAGGTGAAAGAGAATTTTTCTCATCTACCACACACATCTGAGCTTGTCAAGTAAGTGCCAGACATGTGACAGTGAATTTGACTTTTAAAAAAGAAAACCAAAAAACCAACGCCTTTCTAAATGTTATGAAAGCCTCTATGCACCTCACTGGCCACACCCAGTTTTTAAATTCATAGTTAATATAAAACTTAGAGTGTAAAAGACTGTATCAAATTGTACTATTCGTAGGCCTGTGCCTTCTCTTCTTTCCTGGAGGTTGCAGGAACATTGCTATCGCTTTTTGGCTGCATCTCCAGGTCCCAAGTTATGCAGGTACTGGGCCTGCATGGGATGAGGGAGCTCACTTGCTGAAGTGAATGGGTTGAATTCGGTGGATGAGCTCTTGCACCACTGAAGTTGCTGCTTCAGACACCTGTACTCATGTGTGCTGGCCTGTGCTGTCCCCTAAAAGCTGTTTTGTCCTGGGCCGAGGGGGTGATTGGTCTGGCTGCAAGAAGAACGCATTCTGCTTTGACTGACGGCCTCTTTGCATGGGTCTGCCAGAAGGGTACCTCCGTGAGAGGCAGACGCCTCTCGCTGGCAGCAGATTAAATAAATGTGGTGTTCGCCTCTTGCCCTGTATGCTGGCCAATAATGCGTGCATAGGGAAAATGGTAACAGCTGAGCAAACATATCCTGATGATTCTCCAGAATACGCTTTTAGCCTTATGCTGTTTGTGGTTAAGCAATTTGTGATCAGAGGTAGCATCTTCATATTTACTAGCTCTTGTTGGGTTTAAACTGTTGCTGCAAAGATCTATAAAACTTCTAGCCTCTACAGCATCGGGGAGATTCCTCTGCTTGAAGCTTTGCTGTGTGAAGAACCAAGTCCTTTTGTTTTTTGTAAGTCTGTCACCTGCGAATTTAATTTCATGCCCACTGCCTGGAAGAGACAGTAAGCAATCTATTTGTGTTTTCCGAGTCACTCAAGGTTTTATACACCTCTGTCATTTCCCTGGCGTGGTGTCTTTCTAGACTTTCAGGTCACAATCTAATCAGTCATTCTTCATATGGAAACCCTTTCCTACCTTGATTATGTTTGATGCCATTCTCCTAGGCTTTTTTGGTTCCTGTGCTTTTTAAGCTGTAGGGATCAGATTATACACATTATTCAAACTGCAAGTGCTCCATAGGTTTATACTGTAGCATAATATCTTCTCACTGTTTTCCTTTCCTTTTGGCTACAACTGAGCACTGATTGAATATTTTCATTGAACTCTCTGTTATAATGCTTTGTATCCTGAATATTAACAGTTACTTAGGAGGCCATCTTTTTATAGACAAAATTAGGATTGTTTTTTTCCTCCCCATGTAGTACTTCACACTTATCTTGTATTCTATATTTAGGAGTGGTTTTACAGGACAAGTTAGGACTCCTGTATGGCTGTAAAATAGCAAATCTAGTCAAAAGGCTATAGTAGATCTGCCAGTGAGTTATACTAAAGAAGAAAGAAGAGAAATAAGTGATGAAATCAGTCCATAGCCACAAGTCTGTGGCATTTAAGTCTGATCATATGATACAAGATTTCTTAAAAATGTTTCAAAGACAGGATAATTAAAGACATGGAAGTAAAGGATGTAACCTAATTTGTCATTTGTATCGAATATAGCAATTAAACAATTTATTAGGACTTTGTATGCTGTGGGTTGGTAAGGTTTGGCCTTTACATTAGATTTCACAATGGAGAAGCAGTTATTAAATTGAGGACCTTGAGTCATGCCAGTAAGAGGCACTCTTTGGTAGAAAGTTTCATTTAAAACATTTGTTGCAAAGCCAACAAGTTAAAGTATGATGGTGGAAGCTGGAGCAGTATTCACTGACAGTTTTCTTGTATGCAAAGTCTGTTATGGGGAGACACTGGTAATTGGTAGTTACTGTATATGGGGCTTTTTCTTTCATAATACCACTTCTAAGGATTAACTTTTTTGCCTGCTCCTAGATATGTTGATGTTAATTTTTCCCTTTATTATGTTTGCTTATGTTCTCTTACTACCTCTTTAGTCCATTTTGTTTCTATTAGCTAGTTGCAACCCAGTTTGTATTAAATATTTTATTCTGGTATTATTACCTGTGTTACAGTTGGACATATTCTTTAATAGTTCCACATGTTCCCTTTTCATCCCTGAAGACTTAAAGAATATCTGCCATTTGTGGTTGTGACATAAAAATTGATGACCTAGGTTCATCTCGTTACTTGTGTTTTCTGATCCTAGAATGACCATGAGCCACCATGTGATGCATGAAAAATGCAAAAGGGAGCCTCAGAGGTAGTTCCAGTAAAGGAAGGAAATATTAGGGCAGTCATACTCCCTGGCAAGACTGAATGCACTTGGGGTCATCTGTGCTCAAGAGAATACCCCGAACTGGAACAACTGGGGAGAACAGTGATTAAAATGTTCAGGAAATAAAAAGAGCCGTCTAAGAGAAGATGGTAGGAGAGTCTGGCTATTAAAAAAAAAAAAAAAAAAAAAAAAGGAAAATAAAAGACAGCAGATGATGTGTGTTGTGCACTCCCTAACTCTTTGGGGAAGAGAAATGAAAAAGCTGTTTAATCCAAAGCATGGTTCTGGGAGTAAAAAGATGAATAAACTTACCCGCTTTTATTATGTAGTTCAGTAAGTGTATGAAGAAAACCTTGAGATGCAGCACTTGCCTGATTCTAATGGCACTTGCTGGTTTGTGCTCTGGCTACAGTGCTGGGGGAAGGCTGAGTCCAGTTAATGCCCAGTTTGGCTAATGAATAATATCAATAGAAGAAGTAAGTGGAGGGGGAAAAAAGAGACAAGTCATTCACAGGTAAATTTTCATGGGGAATATTTAATCTCTAAAGCCCTGTAGCTTAACAGTTTAGATTGTTTTTTTTTACCTGCACCAGATTGACCTTTATGGAGTGTTTTTTTTTTTTTTTTTTTTTTTTTTTTTTTTTAAACCTGCGCTCCAAAGTTGCTGTTTTAGGAGAGAGATCCTGTAAGCTGTTCCTAAGTGGTGGCCATTTTGTCCTGCTTTCCAACATAGCAGTGGATTCGGTGGGTGGTTAAGTGTCCTTCTGGCTACCCAGTGGTACTGCCTGTCATTGCACGAGCCGTGTGTCGTGTGATTCAAGGGCAGACGCTAATCAGCACTTCCATGTAGGTGGCAGCCACATCAGCTTCTCCTTCAACTGAAACAGCCCTAGTGGAAGCAGTCAGCAGCTGGACAATTTGGGTGACACGTACACTTTCCTCTTGCTCTTGCGCAGGCTTTCTGCTCGAGCGCTCGGTGTCGTCAGCTGGGCCCAGGGATGGTGGTAACTGCTGAATTAGCAGAACTGCTGAGTTAGCAAATTGCAGAGACTAAATGGCTGCGAAAATTTTTGGAGTAGTTAATTCAATAGGTGTTTTAAAGGAGACTCTGAAATCCCAGAAAGTGTTTGGTGTTGCAGTAATATTTAATGGACAGTATTTCTACAAGGCCTCGGCTAGGATAAGCCTATATTGTAAAGAAAGAGAATTTATATCTTTGGGGGGATTTTCAGCGCCTGCTCATATAACAGCAGGCGTTATCCTCAACTGTAGAAAGCCTTTAATTTTATTTTTTTTAATCTTCCTGAGCTCTTTGCCTTAGTCATGTCTTGTGACTCTTATTCTGTTGGGTAATTTCTGTTCTTAAAGAAGAATTCATGCTAATTGAATTTATATCAAAGTTGCTGCATTGTAATCAAAATATCTTCTTGCTCTTTCACCGATCCTGAGAAAAGTTGTGCAGGAGCACTTACCTGGGTTTTATTCATCCTTTATTATTCCTTAATTTGTTGCATCTCCTGTATTCTACTCTTTTACTGAAAAAAAAATCCTATTTAGTACCTATCCTGTACTAAATAATTTCTATGAAATATCTCCTCCAAGGGCAGTCCTGATAGTGGACTGCAAGGCATTCCCGTTGCCATTCCTTGGGAACTTGCTTCAATATGTTTTGCCTCATTAGTCCATAATGTAATTGTTTGCTTTGTGTGTGCAGCAGTTCTGTTTGTCTGGGGTCTGTTCACATTTGATGAATTAGTGTTGCTTTAAAGATGTCTTCTTTTCATAATGGGTTTGTGAAATGGCTTGGCTTGGCTTAAAACAAAACAAAAGAAAAACAACAAAAAAAAAACCTCTTAAAAATGCCAAAAGGGCTTTGAATTTATATGCCCTCATCTTTCAAACTTGGATAAAGCTTTAACTGCAAAAACGTTGTCAAACGTATGATGGCTGCGATGACGGTGCAGTAACATGGCGCGGTGATGTGAGGATGCGAGTGACTTTGTCACCGTAGTGTCAGGGGTCTCGCTGTGCCCCAGCGCTGTCCCGTTTCCCTGTCAGCTTGTGTGACAGACGTCAGCGTCTCACCCCGAGATTGCCATTTCTTTGCAAATCCTTGTCCTTCTCTTGGCAGGCTCTCGGTAATAACGGCTTCAAAGTTAACTGTGTTTTTCAGTTATTTTAAACTTAAAACCGAAACTCACTGCTCTTCAGCATATTGCAGATTTGTTTGCTGTTTCCTTTAACTGTGAGAGAAGGGATGTGAAGATTCAATATTTGTGAGAGATGCCATGGTCTGATGCCAGTTATTTCAAAGTCTGCTCCTTTAATAATATGATAGATTTTGAGGAGGCCATGGTAGGTACAGTGGGTGAAATGTGAGATGAGTTCCTGATGAAAATGGTAGACAGTATGTTTGTAAAAGTTTTTCTTTTTTCTTTTTTACTTTATTGCTGGAGATAATGCATCATGCAGTGACTCAGGCTTTCTGCTTGTAATAATTTTTCTTACTGATGGGGAAAAACAGCTTTAAATTATTCCACATATCAATGGTTGCATGCATCAAAAACAAGCTAAAAAATGCTAATGGCCTAAATCCATGAATATCCAGAAGCCATAAAGCTTTTGTAGTATAAATATATCATTTAATGAAAATACTGAAAGGAAGTGCATTTCCATGAAATTCATCTTTCAGAAAGTTATTTTTAATAGATGAATTCATTGCTTTTTCCAGAGGTATAGTTCTTCTCCGTCCTTTTCCAGACATAGATCCTTCTTGCACTGCCTTTGGGTTATAAGCAGAACAGAATTCAGTACAAGGTTCTCTCATATACCACATTGCAATTATCTGCTGTTAAATCATGAATTTGATCTTCTTAATTTGACCTTTGCCTTAAAAGGTGCATTAAAACATTCCACTTAATAGAGAGTTCTTCTGTTGTGTTTATTTTTATGAGTCTAAAGGACAAGCTCTGTCCATTTCTATAACTTGACGGCTTCTTTACAAAACTGGTAGCAGTTCCCTCCAAGACATAATAAATTTTCTAATGTATTACGTGGTTAAGCTCATGTGTTTTCATATTCCTTTCCCTGGGCGAGCAAGTTGCATCATGCATCAGTTCAGACACCCTGGAGTGGGAGGTATTTCCTTGCTTTGTTGCTGTGTAATAAGGCTAAATGCAGCAGTACTTGAAAAATGCTCTGAATCCTCCAGTGGAAGGCTTGCTTTCATTTGCTTCCAGTGGTTCCCGCAATGTGCTAGTCGCTATATAAACTGGCTTGTTTTCCAAATTAACACGACTTGAACAATCCAGTTCTTGGCAAAACATTTCACTCATTGGAAGCATGTGAAGGAAAAATCAACCATCCATTTCTGTAAAATGTGAACTGCTTTATCCAAAATCCCTTTTCAAGTTAATTGTAAGGATCAACAAATGATCTACCAAATTGTTGCAGCATAAGATGCCCACTGCAGTGCTGTCTTCCTGTAGCAGCAGACAAGCACTGTCGGTGGCTTCCTTGCTTCTCACACTTTGCCAAACAGCAGCAAAATTGAATTACCAATTTTTTTTCGTTGCATCTGTATAAAAGTCCAGATAATGACTAAGCCATCAGTTCTCATGGCAGCTAGTAGAAAAAGCATGGTAAAAGGGTAAAAAGAGAAAAGGGGGAAAAAAAACCCAAAACGCCAACCAAAAAGCCTGTCTCCACAAGGTTCTTGAGCTCGTCTCCCTTCTAGGACCTAAACAGACCTAATTTCCCAGTTGACCAGAAGCTCATCAGAGCCTGACAGAGAAGATTTATGTTTGGAGAGTCAGAGCAGCGTGTTGGGGCTGACTGCCTCACTCCTCCCGTGTCTTACCTGACAAAGAAAAGGTGAAAATGCTATTTCCACTCTGCAAATTAGTGTTAAAATACTCATGTGAATTCTCCATTCCTTGCCTTCCCAAAGAAAGCTCAATTAACAGATCTTAACTGTGTTTTGGAGACTTTTTTTTAGTATTGTGGTATAAATCGGTTGTGTTAAAGGTAACTTCTTGGGTAAATCCTTATTTCCTCTACAATTGTCTTTGTTTCACCACCTGAGGAAGGAAACTAATGAGATTCTTCTTTTAAAATGCTCGTAAGTCTAGACATGGGACATACTGTGCTAGAAATATTGAATGTCTGGGGGTTTTTTTACATAGAGAAAGTGTTTATGTAACACGTAGCTTTTGAATAGCTCAACAAATCCAATTCCTTTATGGGACTGTGACCATGCATGAAAAGTTTCAACCCATACAGGGAGAAAAAGATAAGTAGAGCAGACTAAATGGAAGCTCTTTCCAATCTTAACTGCAGAATATTATCATCAATCACTAAAGCCTTTTTCCTGTATAATCTCACTCTCTTTAATACCCAGTTCATTCAGTGATACTGTAATTTCAGCATTTATAGCTTTACATGCTTTTTTTGTTGTTGTTGTTGCTTGTTACAATATTGCAAGTGTGACAGCAGGGGGTGAATAAAGCCAGGTATAACCAGCTTACTACTTAAGATTCGCATGTAGTGTTCTCTGGGGAAAGTGATGAAAACCATATAATTTGAGTTATTTAAAATTTAACTTGACAAAAATTTGAAAAAGAGAAGACGATATAGTACAACATGACTTTTCCTTCTCTGATTTCTATTGTTGTATATGAATTATCCCCCCCTCCTTTTTTTTTTTTTTCAATTCAGAGGCCAGTCTAGGAACATGATCTTTTGTGCAAGAGTGTGTGTGTGTGTGTGTGTGTACATTTTTTAATATAAGTCTGTATACACACACGTACGTATATAGTAAATTTTTAATGTATCCATTGCTATGATGCTATGACACATGATATTTAGCATTAGCATTTATTGACAGTCCTCAAAATCATGCTGTTTTGTGTAGAGCGTTTGTATGTTCAGTTGCAAGTTACAAATCTGGCAGAGTACACAAATTCATAAGCCCAGGGTCAGGTTTACAAAAACTCTTTTTTTTTTTTTTTTTTTCTTGAAATGAGTCTCTGACCTGCCTCCTGAGATAGTAACAAATAAGATATTTTGTGTAGATGTTCACTTGCTCGCTTCTAATTTAAGCTAGATAGTAGTCAATTATTTTGCAAGTCGGGTGAATTTTTTATGTCTTTTTTTTTTTCCTAAGTTTGTTTTTCATGATTGTGATTAAAAGCTTTCCAACTCTTCAATATTTTCTGTTATTTGAACTGAATAATTTGCTACTGTTTTGATACATGAAAATAATTAGATGGCAATTGGACAAATAATGCATATGATAACAGAATAGAGGTGGATAAAGAACAGATCAAAATCACACTGTTAATGTAATAGGTCTTAAAAATATTCTTCCATCTGGGTTTAGTCCTGAGCTAAGTTGTCTTGATAGTCCTGTTTTCAGAGGAGACAAATCTTGTTGTACAGAATCAAACTGCAGTTGTGGTCGGAAGAAAACACAGTTGCTCTCTGCTCATTTTGGGTAGTAGAAGCAAGAAGAAAATGGGGAAATAACAGACACATTTGTTTCTGATGTTGGAGCAATTTTTAGTGCTGGTGATGGTCTACAAGAAAAGAATCCTATCGGCTGTTAGACTGCAATCTAGTTCTGTGATGAGAAGACATGGTGACAAACAGCAGAAAGGCACCAGTAATGTTGTGTTCATATTTCTCTGTCAGCTGTAGCGGCTGCTACATATGTCTCCCAGAGTAGTAGATAACTAAATGCACTGAATCACATTTTGGATATCTCTTTCCTGTCTCTCTAGGGAGATGAGTTAAGGATATGTAGAGGAACAAGGCAAATAATCTTTTTCTTGGGAGAAAGTAGCTTAATTCAAGCAAATACTTGAGCAGGATATAAAATAAGGTTGAGACGACAATCATATACAGAGACATTTGAGGCAGTCTGTATACCAATGGCAATTTATTCTGAAAGTAGTGTTTATTAACCCCAGTAAGTTAGATTTGAAAAACCAAACCGTAGGAAGATAGAAGATGCTCTGCCCTGCATGATAATGTCAAGTTTGATAGATGCCAGAAATGCAGATAGAAAGGCAAATCAATCAGAACAGACAGCTTACCAGACTGGCGAGGACAGGAGAGAGAGCAGACGGGAACATCAACAGAAGAGTCCTACACAGAGGCAAAAATAAAGTTTTTAATTCACCATTACTTTTCTGTCTTGAGTTAGTTTTTCAAATAAAGTTCTGAATTAAAATACTGGGTTTTTTTTCCCTCTGGATCTACACAGTAAAATTAATATATTTATCTCCCAGTAGTATAGAGGTCAGTTATAGAGCTTTATTTGAATCGTGGATCTACATGAAAAGAGTATGTATAACTCCCACAATTTTTTTTTTTTTTTTTGAACAATGTTGTCATAGTAGTATAAGTGAACAGAGGTGTTAATACGGCATCTTTAGCCAAAGGTTATTTTGTGGTAACATAGTTTTCCTAGCATTCACAATTTAAGCATTAAATTCACTCTGGAGCAAGAAGAGCTGTTGAAATAAAATCTTTATATGTGCAGTAGTTACTTAACTTGCCACTGAAATGCAGCTGTTTCTGGGGATGCAGAACAGCTCTGCAAATACCTTGAAACAGTTTAGGGTAAGTATGAGAATAATTAATTATAGTGAGATAAGTAGAATGAAGATACCAAATACACAAGGATGCTTAGTTTGTCCAAAGTACAATGGATTGGAGAATAACCTTAAGTGATTAGTTCACATTTTGCAGCTCCAAAAAATATACTGGAACGTTATTTTGATAGTGATTTTTATTTATTTAGAACTAGTCCATTTTATTTTATTGGAGGTCCCAGTTTAATGAGCAGTAACAGGACTTGACCATGGTTAGCTCTGATGTCTATCTAAAGCACATCATGAACACATAGCAAGGACAGATTTCATTGCTATGTAAACTTTAGAAAAAGTATATTTCCTTATATTTAAGAGTGGATACTACTTTCCTCCTAGGTAGGAAAGTGTTTCCTTCAGATGATATGTGATAGCTTTTTTTTTTTCTTCTTCTTCTCTGTATGTTTCTTACAAATGTGCTTAAGCAATTAATTTCTGATCAGCTGAGAATTAGTAGCATATATTCTTATTGCAAGCTAGCTTGTTAATTTGATAAACAGTCTGTCAGCTTCTCTTGCGTATTTTTTCCTTAGTGTGCTTTAAAAAAAAAAAAAAAAAAGCTCCTGCCACACCGTATATTATTTAGCCATTTGTGGCTTGAAACATTGCCTAAGTGCCAGCTTATGTTTCCCCATTTGCAGGCCATAGCTTTTTATGTCTGACAACTCCAGTCTTGCAGCAATAACACAGAGTCCACACTACACTTAGGAAAAACAAAGAGTTCTTCTCTCCTCCCTCCCCCATCCATTTTAAAATAGCATCTGCCACTATTTTATTGCACAATGGATGGTCTACTTTGGAGAGGCACAATATTTTGGTTGACTTGCGAGCTGTTTTTTCAGACGTGAGGCTTCTGTATAAATGCCAAAATGCTTTTGCCTTTCAAGGCTGATCACTTTTGCAAAAGTCAAAGTGGAAGACTTCTGGCCGAGTTCCACATTTAGAAGAGCCTTCGGAAAGTTCTTTATGTATGTGCTTGTTGTGCTAATATTAAGTAAAAGTTTGTAGAGGCTTCAACGCTTGGAACTACTATCTCTGTTTTGTCACCAGTCTTATCTGTTAAATCCCAGTGAGTGTGAAAAACAAGGGAAAACTGGCTTTGCTCGGCTCTTTCAACAGTGTGTTGAGCATGGCCAGATTGCTGAAGACGACGCTTCTCTCGGAGCCCTCGACAGCCCGCCTCCTCAGCTGTAGGCACATCGAGCTCGTCTGAGTGTGCAAATAAAAATAAATAATGCAGTGAAAAAATATGCAGAGTATTTTGCTGAAGTGTTTCAGTTTTGGAGCTGACATAACAAATTGAAATCTTCTGTTGGGATTTATGCAGGCGTAGAAGGGGTCAGGTTTTGGATGTTTGTATTTTTAGAGCTTTCTTGCTGCTAAAACCTTATGCCCTTTTATATCTTGTCACGATACCTTCTTCTGCAAAAAGAGTCCCTTTAGTTCCTTCTTCTTTTCCTTCTTTGAGCAGAGCATTGGCTCCTCCATTTCTGTGAGGAAATGAGAACGAAGTAGCCCTGGGTTCTTTAAATCGGTCTAATTGGGCTTCCTTTAGCGTAGAGCATATTCTTTTTATTTATTAATTTATTTGCTCAGGACTTCTAGTGCTTTTGTGCAGTTATTCCGTCTCAAGCACTCAGTATCTTGCACCGTATCTTAAAAATAAATAAATAAAAAGTAGTAACCATCCAAATGGCTTTGACTTCTGTTCTGTATTCCAGACTGATTCACGGAGGACAGCTGTTAAACGGCCTGGCAGGGCCAACGGTGATGAACGCTGCGCCGTTTCTTTCCACGACGTGGTTTTCTCCGGATGAACGTGCCACGGCGACGGCCATTGCGTCGCTGCTCAGTTACCTGGGTGCTGCCGGCGCATTCTTGGTGGGACCTCTCGTCGTTCCCTCTCCTAATGGGACATCGCATCTCCTCCTGGTGTCAGAAAGCACCACTGAGCACATCAAGGACCGCATTGAGGCTGTACTGTATGCAGGTATGGTTTGAAATAATAATAACATTTAAAAAACCCATGCTTTAGTTGAGTCGCTGATGTGTTTGTTGGTACTTGTGAACCACTGCCCTCTAGTGGCTGGTCTGCAAAGAAAACAACTGCCGACTGATGGAAAATAGTGCAACGTTTTGCCCCCTCACTATCAGAAGAGTTAAATTTTGTTCCCTTTTGCGTAGGAAAGAGTTTAAAATGGCCTTTTGTACAGAGTGATTCCAAATGGAGCAGTTCAGGTGTTTGAATCAGCTGATCTTAGGAGAAACGTCTTCTAGGAGAGCCTACCCTTTCCCTGCGCTTCCAAACTGCCGCTTCCTGAGTTTTCATAATAAATGTATCCGTGCCAGGTTGTTCTTTCCTTTGTGTCTGTTTCTGTGCGGATGGGAATTGAGGATGGAAACCCAATAGTCTTGCAGCATTAAATTCTTTTCTGCATTAAATAAGTCTGCGTTTATGACTTACATATGCCTTTCAAATGTGATTAGATGATTGGTATTTCAGAATCTGACGTTGGAATTAAAACTTGATGGGTTTTCTTTTTTAACAGAAATCACATAATTCTTATGCACTGAGCAATTTCAGTGAAGCAACAACAGTTTAGTGGAAAAAATCCTGATATAAAATTTACCTGACAAAACTTGGATTTTTTTTTCCTTGCTTTTTTTCTTGCAATGGCCTCTCTAGCTCTTTGTGTTAGTTAAAAATAAATTAGCCATGTTCAGCAGCAAGCTTTAAAGAAAACAAGTTGCCTAACTGGTTTAAGAGTCTAGGGCATGGTTCTTAGTGGATATAAATTTCTATAGCATTAAGAGCAACTGAACTTTACCACGTCATGTCAGTGACACATTTGGCATTGTGGAGTTTGGGTTTTTTCTTAATTCCAGCCTGTGAAATTCAGCCAGGAGTTATCCTTAAGCATTCCAGAAGACTTAAGGTATATATACCGTGTAGTTCATATTCAGGTTTATGGGATTCAGTTGGCTTTTTGTGATTGTTTCTTCCTGGCCATTATTCTTATGGAAATTTCATCAAGTTAATACTCTTATTGCATGAGGGCCACTTTACCTTACTTCAAAGAAAGTGTAGTGAAAGTTGAATCACTATTTAAGCAGGTATTTGACTGTTTCTTTTTGAGTAATCTACTCTTTACTGGACTTAAATATATTGAAACAAGGAAATTTTAGTTTTGTTTAGGCCTTTTTCAGAGATAAATGCGATGTTAGACCCTGAAGATTTCATGGCAGATCAAAATGGTCAGTGTGAAAGAAGGAAAAGTGAAGGCAAGTCAGCCTTTGTCCTGAGAAGCAGTGGATAAGAGGAGCAAAAATCTAATAATTAGAAAAGTACTTTAGCCCTCCTTCTCCAAATTTTCCAGATAGAGATAAGAATTCAGTGGCCTAAAGGAAATAGTTTTGTGCCCAAACCCGCTGCTTTGTGAGTCCAGTAGCACTATAAATGCTGCTGCCCCTATCTGCACTGACCATTACTTTCGCTTCTGTTCTCTTCTGGGGAGGCTTTCTTGAGTGTTTTCTTCAGAAACTGAGGTGGATCTCACTTGCCACCAGAGGCTCAGAGTGTGTTTCGCCTGTCCATGTCTTAGCAAGGGTTTGTGGGGAACTCGATAGCAGGCAACAAGCTTTCTCCTTTTCTGAGCTGACCAGGGTTTGGGAATAGTCCATCCCTTAGACCTGTTTGGGGTTGTTGTTCCCAGCACAAGATCATCGTATGGCAGCTGTTTAGTTTCCTAGGAAATGTGTTTTGTGGGGCATCTGTAGTTTTAACTTTGTTCAGAGCACTCTTAAATACATAGCTGGGGGGTTTCTTTGTGCAGCTGCACTTGCTGTGTTAGTGATGTGTCATGTGGGGTAAATAATTTCAGGAGCTACAACTTCTGTTGCTGTTTGGGCCATGGAAAGGAGCTCATATCTGAGTGTTACTGGACTGCAGAGAATTATAACAATGATGGCAAAACTTGCAACTGGTTTAAAGTTTATTGGAACAGTCACAAGAGGAGATTGCCTCCCATCCTTTACAGGACTTGCCCGGTCTGTCTCACCTCAGTCCTCTTTCCTGGAGAGCTCTAGTAGCAAGTTCCTCAGTGTCTTCCTCTCTCTTGTGCTCTTATGCCAGGTAGGATCCAGAGGTGGAAGAAAATCTGCCTTCTGGTAGGTAAGGAGCAGTTGTACAGCTCTGTTTACTTGCAGGCCGCAAAACACTTAAACAGGTATGGTAGCGTATCATTTGTCCTGTTAATCAGATGGGCAGAAAATGGAACTCAAATTGACTTCAAAGAATCTAGTAAAGGTGTTATAGAATTGGCAAAACTAGGAGTTGAGCCCAAGTGTCCTTATTCCCTATTTTTTTAGCGAGTACCATCAGGCTTGACATGACTTTTCATTTAAAATGCTATAGGAAAGACAGTTGCACAGAGTAAGCACTCTGCATTCTTACACGTGTTCTGGTTATGATGGAGCTTGTTGCTGTTGTATGAGATAGCATTAGATAAGTAGCCTCCAAAAGTTAGTGTTGACTTCTAAAATATTATATAATATGAATTGTTAATTTGGGATCAGTAGCATGCCACAAGTATGTCAATTTTACAAGGACTTAACCTCAGACATGATTATGAAGCAATTGCTTATAAATCCATTCCAAAATTGCTCTGGTACCTCCTGTCTCGTCTGTGTTTTATTAAATTGCTGTTCCTTTATCTCAGATGTGGACTAAGAGCTCAGCTGAATTATCACAACCTCTTTCTGTGTCTCTACACATTCTGGTCCATATCTGGGATAGTAGGGATGTAGCAAATCAGGATGGAGTTGTATTACCTGAATTGCATAAGTAAGCTTGAATTATTCTGGACTCCAGCCAGAGCTTTGAGCCTTGTGCTTTCCTAAACATTAATGTAAAATCATTGTTTGTTAAATATATACATATGTGTGCAGAGTTTCCTCACTTTCCCCCTTACAGTTCAGGACAGGCTTAGGGTGGGGTCATTTTGTTTGTTAGTTTTGGGGGGTTGTGGTTATTTGGAGGGCTTTTTTTTGGTTGGTTTTTGTTTGTTTGTTTTAGTCTTATGAATAGCATTTCAAAAGGAAAAAGAACTTGCGTCAAGGAGGCTTGTATCTCTGTTTGTAATCCTCTCCCTCTTCTATTTAGGGCTTACTCAAGCAGAAGGGTGCCTGCTTCCTAGGGTAAGATGCAGGCATCTCTCCTCACTGATGTTCACAGGTCACTGTGGCATGGTGCCCAGATGGTTTTCCTGAGGCGTTTCAGATTCACTCCTAGCAGAAGACGCACACTGCTGTCTATCTCAGTGTAGCGTTTTCACACCTTGGTTTATGCTGACTTGCCCAGTTCCTAGTGTTTTGCTGCATCCGTTCAGCATCATTGAGAAATAGACAGTCAGTTCCTGTGGAAGAGCTCTTTTGTGACTGCAACACCCTCAGTCTCAATATTGACCTATTTCTTACATTTTATCTTTTACTGGGACTACCTTTCACTCCCAGTTTACACTCTAAAACTTGTCTTGGGATTGTATTCATCCTTATCTGGTCTGGTACAATAAACGATGGTGATGACAAAAGTGTGTGCTTCCTTATGAGGAAGCAATGCAACATTTGAGAAATCAGATGTGTTCGGGAGTAGCTGGACTTGTGACATGTAGGTATGATACACAAAGCTAAGATGGCACTAAAGACCTTTATCCCTTAAGAGAGGGAACAGCTTTGGTTTTGGATAAGTTCCAAAGAGAATTCTGCTGCTTTTTTTTTTTTTTTTTTTTTTTTTTTTTTTGGTGCATGAGGACAGTGTTTGCAAGGCAAATTCATAAGCCTAGGAAGTACAGCACTGGGAAACATTAGAGTTGCAGGAAGGTACTACAAGGACTGTATGCTAAATAATTAAAAAAAATGTTACTATAATGCTCCTACTGCTGCAATTTGACTGACAGAAGTTTTGAGGTAATGCATAGAAGAGGCCCCAAATGAGCACCTATTGTAAAATACTACTGTGACTTTAAAAAAAGTATCGACATGTTTTACATTCTTTATAGAAGAAGAGAACTTCTGCCTTACGTCACTGCAGTATAATAAATGATAAGCACCTCAGATGTTTCTGTATGCTCACCTATTCTTGTTGACTGTACTCATCTGCAATTTTGAAATCTTTCTTTCAAGATGTAATTAAAGTGTATGTGTGCATATGCTTACCTGTGCCTGTAGATCAAGATGCAGGAGAAGGGGCTAAATAGCTTTTGACAAGCTTTGCTTCCCTGTCCGATGTCATCTTACAATGATGGAGCCTCTCACCTCTTTCTTAGATCTGGGATAATCAGCTATGGCCAGTTCTTTATTCACTACTCCTGTTCTTGAAAACAGTAATGTACAGGAAGGGAATTAATCTATTTCTGGAGCACAGAGGATTTGTTGTAGTGAGAAGAAGGTTTAGTTAAAGTGCCCTTGACCCTCAAAACCTTTAATTAGACTGCAGTAGGAAAAAGAGGAACCAGATAGTTCAAAATGAATCCTTTAGTGTTTGATTGTGGAGAATGGCATTGTCACATTCCCAGTAAGCCTTCAAATGAAATTTAGTGTAGACTTTTTTCTGTATAGAGGATTCCATCTAGATATTTTTGCCAAATAGAAAAAATTCATTTCTCTTCCCCATCTACCACTGGTCCATTCAGACTCTGAGTATTATTTACTTTTCGCTTTCCTGAATTTATTTTCTTTAGGTTTAGCAGAAGAGCTGGCGAAGTGCCACATTCATATTGATTTATTAAAAAAGAAAAGAAAAAAGAAAATGAAAGCAACTGAGTATCCAGCTCTGCTGGAATTTGTGGTGTTGGTGAACACTTCTTTGTAATAAGATCACAGTTCTTTTTAAGATAACACACTTCAGCTATACATTTTTGTCTCCAGCAATAAAGAATCTTGTTTTCAAAGCAGACAGGAAAAATATTTGTATTAAGGACTGTGGAGAACACCATGTACATTGTAAAAGGCCTGTAAAACAAATTAGACCGACTGTGGGTAGAGTTGTTTTTCCTCAGAATGTCTGCTCACAGGGCTTGGTGAGCATTTTTTGTGAGGTGCTCATCACTTTGCAGCTTTGGGTCCAAACTTATAGTGTGAAATTTTTTGAAGATCTAGAATACCTGCTGCTCAACAAGAGGAGCATCTGCAAATAGCTGTATTCTTTCATTTTCTCTCCCTCTTACCTGTATTCTCTTTCCTTGAGGCATGGCTGCTCCTGCAGTTTTCTCTTTATGTTCTACTGCCATGTAATACTGTTTGTGCCCAAGATGCTGCCTTGGTTGACCTTTTGTTTACCTTCATCATCTTGCACACTGAATAATTGCAATTCCATGCCCTGGGGCTTCCCCGGACCCATCTGTTCAAAATCTCCAGCACACTGTTACCTGCATCATATTACTTCAATCACAAGGAAATGCAACCAAATATTCATATTGCAGTTCTCTCTAAATCTGCAAATGAACTCACTCCAGTCTGTCTTACAGACCATATCAGTCTCCATCCCCTCTTCCTGACAGCTTTCCTTTTGCTTCACTTAGTTCCTCAACTGTTAATGTGTGAGCCTTTACTCTGCAGTGTTTCTCCATCTCATTGATTCTCCATCTCAGTTTGAAATCTTGCTTGGGGAGGAAAAAACAAAAACTCCTTCAAGTTAGAATTCTGCTGTTGGAAACGGTAAAGCGCTTGGGATAGACTTTGTGTGTTGGAGGCTAGCTGATAACGATACTGTGCTGAAAGAAGTCTTTCAATGCTAACATCCGTTCTCTGTTTTGTTTTTCTTTGCCCTCTTGTTTAGAATTTGGAATGGTTTCCTTGATATTTTCCGCAGCGCTGGCCTACTTCCCCTCACGCCCTCCATTCCCTCCCAGCGTGGCTGCAGCTAGTCAACGGCTTAGCTACAGGAGAAGTTTTTGTAGACTCTTAAGGTAGGTTCTCATTGGGTTTCCAGTTCAAAGCAGTTCAGCACCTAAGTAAACAAAAACAAGTGTGCTTTAATCTTCTCATAGAACAAACAAGTTAGTTTGCAGTGTTTTTAAACAAAATCACATTAAATATTAATGCAGACATATAAAAAGATACTAACTGCTAAAAAGCATAGACATTAAGTATTCAGTCACTGAGTATATCGCAAGCCTTTATGCCAGAGTCCTTCAGCATCAATGCTGCTGTAGTCATCCTGTTAGCACAGCTTTTCTTATACAACACTTTTGTTACATCAGCTCATGCAAGATTGTTAAAAGTGTGCATACTGCTAGGTGTGAGATAAGTTGTTAACACTGGGCATAACTAAATAATAAGCTGCTTTCTTCAGTGCTCATTATACTGAAATGAATTTGGGTTCTACCTGTCATTCAAAGGAGTATCCAGCTGCTCTCATTCAGCAGTGGGAGAAGGGAGTGAAATATCTGAATCCATTATATGACCCAAATCTCATTAACTGTATGTTAAAATGTGAAGTGGGGATAGGAGAGGAGTGTCCAGACGTGTTTCTGGACAAGTTCTCTGATTAGTTTTCTTCGAAGTTGTTGAAGTTTTAAAATAAAATGACATTGCCTGCTTTGCAGCTTTCTTTTTTCCTGTCTATTTAGATTATAAGCTCTTTTGGTAAGATGCAGTCTCTTCCCCGGCATTTGTAGAATGTCTGGTGTAATGGGAATTTTGGTGCTGTATAATTGTGAAGGCCTGTGCCCTGGACCTTTTACTGCATAGATAAACTTCCCGGGACATAAGAGAACTGCTGTCATGATGCAGTCTGGTTGACTTCACTGGGTAGCTCCAAACTGTTGCTGCAATTGTTTCTTCTATGATTTAGTAGTGGGAGCTAAATCTGCGTAAAATGGGCTTACATAAAACTTGATAGGATAAGTGCAGAGCTTTATACATTTAGTTATTGCAGACCTATTGCGTGCTGTGCTTTCTAAAAGTGTGCTTAGGACCAGAAAAAGCAGCTCGTTCCCTATTTTCATGTTTGTTTTCTGGTGTTTTTGGAGGATTTAGTTTCAGTTTTGGTGACTAAATAGTTCTGTATAGTTCAGAAGTGTGAGACAAAATACTTACTCATGTATGTTCATCCTGGAGCAGGCTGGTGGTTGGGAGAAGGTGTGAATGCAGCTGACTGGTTTAGTCTGCAATGTGACCTACTCAGGATATTAAAAAAAAAAGAAAAAAAAAAAAAAAGAGCGATTCCCTTAAGGACACTTAGTGCACACAGTAATGCTGTTACACACCCAAGCTGGTGTGTGGTGAGACCCTGCCTGAGGGCTGTGTTGTAAAAATGTTGCTGTCAAATAAAAACCCAAACAACACCTGACTCTGCTGGTGAAATATAAAATTTCTTTTGACAGTACTCCATTTGGGAGCTTTGCAACTAATAGATTGCTTGTTCAAAGTACTGTGAACACTGGATCCGAGATACTGGTAAAGTCAGGAGGTAAATGGTGAAACTGACTTACCATCCCCAATCAACAAAACTTAATAAAAGAAACTGGACAATTAAATAATGAGCGTGGTTTATAGTGTTTGTGAGATCCAAGAGGATTTTCAAAATGCAGTCGGGTAGATCATTCCCCTCCTCCCCTCTGGTCTTTATGCATTCTTCCATGCTACCCCCTATCAAAGGCACATCTTCATTCCTCAGTACATGGAACAATCAACAGTTCATCATTAAAATCACTTATCTTGGGGAGCCTTTCAGCAGCAATCTATCAAGCAAGGGTGTTTTATAAAAGAAAATGGTATCTGCTGTGCTTCAAGAGAAATCCATCATCTGGTTCATTAGACTTCCCAGCTCTGTTGCTTGCCTAATCTAGATTTCATAATTCTTGGCACAGAGAGTCTTTCTTTTGACATAGCGGTGTAGACTGAAGGTAATCAGCTGATAAGTACAAGGAAATCATGACTTATTGCAGCCTTAACCTCTGGTTTGAAAATTGGGTTCATATATTTAGGATGTATGTGAGCTGGTGGGCTGACTTTACCCAACCACTCACCAAAAAACACTTGAGACTTAAGATTTTCACCATTTCCCTTTTCTCATTGCAGGCTTCAGTTTTATTATTTCAAAATAAAGCTGCGTAGCATAATTTCACCATTAAAGTCATTGACCTTTTCCCTTGGCTACCAAAGGAATTTATCATATCCTTGTAACTTGCACACTCCTTCGTGCCTTCAGGTCATTGAGCAGTCTTCTTCATGACCTGCTCCTTGCAGAGTTGTATTTTCCATCTTCTTAGGGTCAAAGGGAAACCTTAGTGCAACCTTCTCTTTATAGGTTGCTGTCTGTAAAAACTATCCTCCACAAGCTCTTTTTCTGGGAGTTGCTTGGGAATATTGTTCTTTCTCCTGACTTGAAGGTTTCCTGCTTCTGACATTATAAAGAGTGCCTGATCTCTGGTTATCTCCTGATATCAACTCTCTCAGCCTGCAATGGGAGACGACAGATTAGTCATGGTTTGGGAGCTAAGCACAATTCTTTTAACAGTCTATCACACTCTACGACAAGTATAATTTGAATTTCCATTAGAAAAAGTACTATGCCCTTTCTCAGTTTCTTGAGTAAAGTAAACATGGTTTTTTCCTCCTATTTCAGAATATGCCACTAATTTTCATGGGGAAAAAAAATCTAATACAAGCAAATAGTTGATGAGTCATTTTAAAATTTCACATTAAGAAAGCTTCTAGTGATTTTGTTTTGAAGTAATTAGATGCTCTTAGCCAGTTACATGCCTTTTATATTTTTCAAGGGACTATGTAAGCAATTCTGAAAGTTCATAATAGGGTTCTTGTGCATTTTTTTTTTTTTAATGAAACTTTCACATGGTATCACCATCCAGTCAGAAAGCTGCTCAGATATTAATAGGTACTGTCAAACTTGCTCTGAAAATGCTGACTGACTTTGACAGTGCTCCCCTCTGAACTAGCCTGTCTTATGGATTCTGGTAGCATTATGTAGACTTCTGAAAAAACAGAAGAAAAAAGACAATTCGTATTCTAGCAGAATGTCTGAACAGAGTGGCTAATGCTGATGTCCTGTCATAAAGGCTGATATGATGGGAAACAGTGTGGGTTCACCAGTGGATGGTGGGACAGACAGCACATTGCTTTATCTATTTCCAACTGCAAAACTGTAAAAACAAATACTAGTGGCTGGAGCCAGGAAAAGCAGAACTGGTACTTAAGGTGCATCTTTCAGGTGGCTTTAACACTTAACATAGCCAGTGTTGACTACTGTTGAACAAGGGGGCAAAATGACACTGGATAGTTGGTGCCACTCCAAGTATGTCGCTGTCATGTCCCCTTTCTCCTGGTCAGCTTCCTTAATCTGGAAGCTAGGTAGTGTGACAACGTAGCAGCCTCCATCGCTGGAGGATACTGTCATGCAGAGCTTGTTCTCCAGTGTTGGGCTTGCAGGTTGCATGTGACCAGACTCCACAGGCAGTCTGACACAGAGCAGCCACCCCACATGCAGGTCTGTCCCACAGCTTGAGTTATAGAAGATAAATGTGCCAGAGGAGATCCTTTCAGGTAAGTTACAAAGTACGTACCCCCAAAACTAGCTCTACAATGAAGAAAAGGTTCAGATACCCAAAGATTTTGAGTAGTGGGCAGACATTATTTTGGAACAGTGCATTCAGCCTTCTTCCTTCTTTGCAATCTATGACATAACTACATAATGTCCATGCAAAATGAACACTTTCCCTTTTATTTTATTCTACAAATATTGGAATAGCTTTTACATGGATAGTCTTAAATAACTTCGGAAAACCTGCCTTAAGAGATGCCAAGATGACACAACATAGATTAGGATAAGAGTATGGCATTCTTAAGAGAGAAAAAAGATTGTCAGGAAGAAAGCAAATGCATTGGCATTCCAAGAAATATAATCAGAGCATGGAAGAACTGAAAGTTTGGGAGTCGTTTTTCTTTGCATTTAAAAAAATAAATCTGGCATGAATGATATTGAAAGAGGAGGATATGTTCATATGATGTAAATGTGTTATTCAAGAAGAGGATGTGTGAAAATGAATAGCGTCCAAAGAATGCTGGCTGGTGTGTTTTGAATCTTCTAAGGGAGTAAAAAAGCATAAGCTGCAAACCTCTGAATGTTTTGGAGAATATTTGAAGCTCTTTTCCTTCCTCTTGGCTTTACTAACTATGTGCTATCAAATTGCCACTGCATGCCAAGGAACGGGTACTGATCGGTATCTATTTTATGTAAATTATTTGAAGGATGGGGGAGGCACATTTTATGGTTACACAGATATCCCTTGGAGTAACCACCTTGGGAAGAACTTCAGAAGCAACAAAATAATTGAAATGGCCATCAAAATGCTTGACCTAGAAATACCAGTGTTGCAGAATCCAAAGTATATTTTCTGTGTTTGTTCCCAAATCGAAACATTTCAGAGGAAGGGTAGGACCTCTGTTAGCAGAGGTTTTGTATTTGCTTTCAGTTACAGTAATGGGGGATTGGGGGGTGAGGGTTGGTAGTGGTGTTTGTAGGACTTGCCTGCTAACTCCTGTTTAGTCTTCTAGAGTGAAGATGATAACACAAGTTTGACTGCTTCATCGTCACTGAATACTGAAGGTTGAATGATTTTTAACTGGGAAAAAAACCAAACACATTGAATATTTAGAGCAGAATCTTATGCTTGTCTCTGCTTTTTGATAGTTCAAACTGTCAAAGTTTTCTACTCTTGCTACTGTACCCAACTCATTCCACAAGCCCTCCATTTCACCAAACATAAAAAATAGTAAAACAAAAAGTGCTGTTCAAAGAGCGTGAATTTCTGAGTTTATACTTGAAATATGCTTTTTGTCATTTGAATTAGTGCTTATTGTTCCCAGTACATAGGCTAAATAGGTTGCCCATGCAAATGAGAAGAATTGCTTGCGGAAATGAGAAACATGTGGGCCCAGCATGTTACAAAAATCTTTGAACTATGTAGAGAGAATAGCTCTTTTTTCCATTTTTTTATATATATATATTTTTTATATCATGGTGCTAAGGCAGTAACATCTCAGCCACTGGAATTTTAGTGACATAGCCAGATATCTTACTTGTTTTTTCTGGCTTACTCATTCTTCAGACCTCCGCTATTTTTCTGGATGGGCAGAGTATAGATTCTAGGGTGTGATTTCCTCTTGCAGCTAATCTTGGTGCAATTTCTAATATAAGCAGCAGCTAATTGATATGTTTTGTCTTCACAGCAATTTCCGATTCTTGATGATTGCTTTAGCCTATGCTATACCATTGGGTGTTTTCTCTGGCTGGTCTGGTGTTCTGGATTTGATATTAACACCAGTTCATGTAAGCCAAGTAAGTATCTCCTGACTGATAATCAGCAGCTATTTTGCAAGTGGTATGTTTTTATTTTGCACTAACATACAATTTTTAGCAAGTTTTCTTGTTTAAGATTCTATTAATACATATGGACCACTCTTCTCCTGAAACTTTAAACAAAATAAACTGTAGCTTTGGCATTCCAAACTGTCATGATTCTTCCTGCGAACTGTTCACTACTGGCTAATATTTTGAGAACTGTATGCACCTTCTGACAGGAACAAAGAGGCGGATAAACAAGTGGGAGTATTGTTGGCTGCTGCACCTTCAGTAAAAGAAAATAATGTTTACCAGGTGGAAAGGATGAAGAGGAGAGAAGAGGATTTTTAAGCTTTTAATAGAGTATTATAAAAATATATAATATAGGGGACATTCCTCAGGTGATTCTATAAAGAGAGGTCACATTTAGGTCATAGGCTACTTGGTCATTTCTTTTCCTTAGAATATCCTAGAAAAAATGTTGCTCTTCAGATTGGCTGGGTGGGAGAGGATGGTTTGCTAGCAGTTTGCAGCCCCTGTTTACCATTTGTTTTGAAAGTAAAATCTCATTTTTTCAGCTTTAACACATTTCTCCATGTTCATTTCTTTGGTTTCTGTCAGGTAGATGCAGGCTGGATTGGATTTTGGTCCATAGTTGGAGGTTGTGTTGTTGGCATAGCAATGGCAAGGTAAGAATAATTATATGTCCTTCTCCATTTCTTCAACTGTGATTATAACTTGGCTTATACTCTTAATAACTAACTTTTTCTCTCATCTTTTAGGTACTTGAAAGGGAGAATGCATAGTTCCAGGGTTATGATGTGTTTGTTGTAGAGCCATGATTTGTATATTCCATATTTCTGGTCTTTGAGGGTTGAGAGCTCCATGTGCATATGCCTCAAGTTGACAAGTTGTACTGTTATTCCTGACAAGTGCTTGCTGTCTGCTCCTTTTGAACATAGTTACTGTGAATCCAGCTGCCTGGTATTAGGGAGAATGCTATCCATCCTAGCAGATTTGGAAAACATCAAAGAAATATAGTGTCTGTCTCCTTCCATCAACACTTTTGGGCATATTGATTCCTGCAGGGATCTTGGGAATGTAGCACAGGCAGCCCAGACACAATAACATTAAGTTCCACGCCAAACTAGTCTGGGCCCATTTTGGCTAGGCTGTTGGGTTCCTGTATGGCCTAACTGTTCTCTGCTATGTGCTGCACTGTGGATGTACCCATGCTTTCTACATATCCAGACTCAGACAGCTCTGGTTCTCGTGAATGCTGAATGACATGGGGAATGGACAAGGCAAGGAATGGAACGCCCTGCCTAAAGGCCACAGCTTTTTCTCTGTTGAGGTTCCCTCAAAAAAAAAAAAGAAAGAAAAAGAAAAAAAGAAGAAAAAAAAGGCTTTCAGGAGGTCCTTGAGCAGTGAGTTTATAAAACAGACTAAAATCAATATTTTCAGATTCCAGTTCTGCGAGTGCAGGGATCTGTCATCATTGTAGTCACTGTGGGATCGTGGCCCCAAACTGGCATCTTTTTAGGGCAGAACTTGAAACTCTCTTTTTTGTGTACTCTGATAAAGAGCAGGTAATACATAAAGAAACGTGGGGTTTCTCTTCCTGACATTTTGCGTGCTGCCTGGCAGCCAAAAAGGAGGAAGAGGAAAATACCCTCAGACCTAGGGAAAGAAGCAAATGTTTCCCTTCTCTCCAGTCCAAATGCTACCCAGAGGACTTAGTCTATTGAAACGCAGCTCACACGCTGATTGCTTCCACAAAGAGTCACTTTTGATTAGCTCAGCTTGGGTATGAGGCTTTCTGTGTAAAACAAGTAAATGTTTAAAACCAGCTGTTGTAAAAGAAACTCTACCCAGTAAATGACCTAGATGCTGCAGCAGGTTATGTGATGAAGGAGTTAGTATGCTGGTCTAATCCTTCACATCTGGGATTAATCGCTCTTATATTGGGGCATTTCAAAAGTAGAGGAGCACCCTTAGCAGCTCCCTTAGCTTTGTCAGGAGAGAAGCTGCTGACTTGGTGCCAACATGCAAATCTCAACCTTTATGGAAGATGAATTTATTTAATATATTGCCTGGGTTAAGTAACAGGAAATGCTGACAGTCTCTTTAACTGCTTCAGAATTGATTTCAAACCCTATTGAATACGAGGCTTTTGTAGCATTCAGAGTTTTGGTTTTGAGTAAATTTAAAAAAAAAACAACCAACAGTCTGCCTTCAAATATGTCTCTCCAACTCAGGGAGTTCAAACGGGAGGGTTTGCCCACAGAAAGTGAGGGACAGGGCGATTTGTCACTCCTGATGGATGACTCTCCCTCCTAGGCCTATTCAGCAGTTATCTGTGTAGCGTTGAATCAATGACGAGTCGGACCGTAATCTGCTGAAAGTTGTAATTAGGAAAATTAGGTAATGATTCTTGTCAAGTGTGACAAGCTGATGTATTTCAATGTCAGATCTGTGACTTGCCAAGCAAGCAGCGCTCTCCCTTAACCGCTCCCAAGAAGCTGGGTTTTTTCCTAACTTTGTTTCTGCTGATTTGTCAAAGCAAAATTGGGACAGCTTAGGAATTTGCTCTTGCCATTTCTGGCAGTGTAGATTCTACCATTTAGATATATAACAACCTGAGGTTTGCACTGGAGCATTTGTCCCTGCATGTCACAGTAGGTGTTAAATCATCTATATAAAAAGTAACACACAGTTTGGAAATTTATTTATCTATCTCATTTTCGAAATGGTGCAAGTTTTCCTCGGCACAAGATATAAATCTTCCTGCTTTCCACCCCCTGCTCTCCCCATAGCCCTGAACTTAGATATGTTTAGCTAATTTGTGTAATGCGTTTTTATAATTGAAAAGCCTGGGCTATTTTGGATTTCTGGCAGGTGTTGTACCCTGTGCCGGCAGCTTTAGAACGATACTGGTTTGAAGAAAAGCAGTGTCAAAAGAGCAACATTCATATTATCGCACTGAAAACATAAATCTATTCGCTCTTCTCGGATTTTGTTTTTGTCACATTTGCTAATGATCATAGATATTTCTGAGGTTTTGTCCTTCACAGCCCAATGTTTCTTTCCGCTTTTAACCTACAGCGTAGTCAAAATGCTGAAACTTTATGACATGGTGATAATTTCCTTAGCAACAGACAGTGTTGTCAGCAACATAGGTTTATGTTACAGATTTAACTATAGGATACAGCCCAGGGCTGGATTTGGTGGGTTGCAGGAGATGGTTACCAATGCTACGCTCAGAGATCTGTGTCCTAGATGTGTTATGGGCAAGTATATACCTTCTGTCCTGCACTGCCTACGTTTTTAGCAGACGCAGATATCCCACTACGTGCTAGATACTGAAGAAGGCTTTGAACAGAACAGAGGGTTTTGAAGGCAGGAATCATTGCTGCTAGGACTAGAGGAAAAAATAAAAAACATTCTTCACAATTATTGGATTGAAACTAGTGTTCTGGAAAGTTGACTAGTTTTACAGTCGTCTTTATTCTCCTGTAACCAGACAAGAAGCAGAAATCCCTCAATTACAAAATCCAGGCCAGTTTGCTAAATTATTGTTTCCATTATTTCTGTTGCTGGCTAAATTCAATAGCCACATAAAACTTTCAGTTTGTTTGTCCCTTTTTGGCTCTGATGCCCGTGATATCCGAGTGATCCTCGAAGCATGCTTCTACCACTAATACTGAAACCATGCTCTTTCTGCCAGAAAGAATTGCAACTGCTCGGTAAAGGCAGGTATGTGCTCCGCTTAACTGTCTTGAATGGTTTAGATGCATCCTGCCATCCACACATATACCTGGTAATAGGACAGAAATAAAGGATGCCCTAGTGACCCCTTCCAGCCCTGTTTTTTATGAATCTCTCTTCCTGCAGGCTGACTTTTTTTACACTTTTTTCATTAGGCAGTATATACGTAACTGCTCTTGCCTCTAGAACAGGGAATACTGCTGCTGGCTGCCAACAGGCGAAGAAGGGAGTCTCTGGAAGAAAACTAAAGTTTGCACTTTGCCATGCTTCCGAGAAGCTTTTTATGTTGCTGGTTTTGACCCCAGTGATCACAACGAATAATTAAAGAAACTGAGTTACTATTGAAGAGAGGTGATCCTGATTGCTGGGTATGAATCGTCAGGAAAAACTAGCAGCTAACCTCTTACTACTAGAGATTAATGCTTATGCCATTTGAACACTACAGTTACAAACTTTTAAGATCATATACAGCATTGATCTTCCTCTACTGCTTATTGAATTACTGACTGCTAAATTCAGTGTGGAATTAAAGCACAGGGAGAGTCAAAATAGAAGGAAAGATGTGATAATTTTTTCGGATTCAGTAAGTCATACATCTCTTGTGATATATATGAAGCTAGAACTCCTAGTTCTCAAAATGTTGGTAGCATTATTCGTTTTATCAAGTAAGCTATATATAATATCGGCTTGTAAAATGGTCATTGTCAGGGGAGAGAAGGCAAGTAGCCAACAGGCTGGATGGATTCCACCATGAGCCAAGCTGGGTGGGTTGTGCTGCCGTCAGTCTGGTAGAGGTATGGGACTCTGAGGGCAGAAGACCTTCCTAAGGCGTATATTCCTTGATGACCAGGAGACTATGGCAAATTGCTGGTAGATTAAATGACCTTACCTTTTCTAATATATCTTTTTTTCTGTATCCATGTTGAAATCCCTTTTGAAAAGAGCAGCTGCACTGATAAATAGGCCATGTATTACTGTTCAAATGTATTATGTTTCCTTGAAAGAGAATTGAAAGCAGATGAAAAAAGTGATTGCACCATCAGGTGGTATAAAGCTCTTATTTACCTCTGTGCAAGTCCTTGGGCAGTCTGTTACACAGATATCCTCTCCCAGGTCATCAGTAGGGCATGTCTGTAGGAGAAGAGTGGCACCAAGTCTCTTGGTTTCTGAAACATTTTAAACCAGTATAGCCATCTGCAGAGTGACTGCATATATCAAAAAAATAAAAATAAAGAAAAATCTTGCTTCGCCTAAGCTGTTGAGAGTTTCATTACCAATAAATGTGAGGGTTCAAAAGTCATACCTTGTCCTCTTCTATCTGGGGATTCTGGTACTTGCAGTTTTGTCATCTCCCACAGGAATGAATCTCAACACTTAACTATATTTTGACTGAAATATATCAAATTCCTCATCTGCTAGTTGATCAGTGTGTCTGCCAAGAGAGACTGGCAAACACTGACAAAACAGCAAAGTAAGTAGTGGTGTGATGTTGTGTCCAACAAATGCAGAAAAAAAAATTATTCTTGTATACCAAGTATTTTCAATGATGCCTTAAGATTTTTTTTGTTTTGGTTGTTATTTTCTGACAGCTGTAAAATCCGTGGCTATTCAGCTTGACAGCTAGCGATATCACCATTCTGTAGAAATGGTCTTTTTGTTTGTTTTTTGGTTTGGGGTTTTTTTTTTGCAGTTTCAGGCAATGGGAAGCAATTTTTAAATTATTTTATAGCCTCTGAAATGTTTAATGAGAATATATTGAATTAATTGTCAAGCATCACAAATAATATGAAGAATAGCATTTATACTGCTCTGATCTGTGCTTTTGTTTTAGATTTGCAGATTTTATCAGGGGCATGCTGAAATTTATACTGCTGCTGCTTTTATCTGGAGCAACATTAGCATCAACCTGGTTCACTCTCACCTGTCTAAATCGTGTCACTCATCTGCCTTTAACCACAGGTATTGACAATAATTTTAATTCCTATTATTTATAATTGGTATTTCAGGCAAATATTTGAAGTCTTACATTTACAATATGTCTGGTATTCTAATCCTGATACCTTCAGCAATACAGTAATTTTACCAAGACAGGCCAAAAAAGGATTTAGAAAAACCATTAAAGCTGATATTTTTCTACCAGCTTTTAATAACTTCTTTAAAAAAAATAACCAAAACACTAATTATAACAACCCAGAATATACATTTAAAATTGATTCTGGGGCTGAGTTTTTTTGTTTTGATTACTTGGTGTTTTGGAATAACAGTGAGAAATAAAACAAGAAAAATCATATGAATTGGAGTAATGTTGCGTATAATAAGGATCAGTGACATGTCTGGGAATTTAGGATTTGAAATTTGCATTAATTATTGGAAACGTAGTACAGTTTAAACAAAAGTGAGCCATGGTATTTTCAGCCATGTCTAGGTTGCTGTATCCCTGCACTGTTGTCGTCTTTTTTTACGCTGCTAGTATCTGCAAGAAGGCTCAGGGAATTCATCCAGCCCCAAATTAACTCAGCCTATCCCTCAAAAGGATTAAGAAAAAAAAAGTCATTGGTAGAAGTAGAGGGAAAGCTCAAAGGTCTAGGAAGTCCCCAGTTGTTCTACTCAAGCAGCCAGTGAGCTATACCCTTAGTTAAAAACAAGCACCTCTTAGTTTATAAAAATCTATCCTTCACCTTCCTGTCCGCACCAAAGGATTGATTCACCTGTGATTCCAAGACATTCAGCAGAATAATGAGTTACAGTAAAACTAATCCATTGAGACTTTAAGCATATTTATTTATTCATTTATTAAAGAATTCTGTAATTCCATTTTAAATATAGTGCCATGTTTATTACAGGCATATGATAGGAGGAATAAAAAAAATGCTTTATTTCTGTTTTTAATAGTGTGGCATGGAAAGTAGTATATAAAATACTGTTTTATTCAAATTAACTTTGAGATTCGGCAAGTGTCCTTGGCATGTTGCATATGTCACAACTATAAACTAGAAGTGGGTACAGCAAATTGAAATACATGATCAATTCAGAAGAAACGCCATCTGGATGGATAGGTCAAATTTGTGATTTGTCTGGAAATTTAAATTTCTTTCAAAAACTTTTCTGCATAAATAAAATGTAATATAATAGATAAACAAATCAAACTTTGTGGCTATTGTCATAACAAATGACTACACTTTTCTTCTCCATCAGAGACAGAAAAAATGCAGTAAAATCTCTTATTCCTTGTGCTTGTCTGCTTTATCACTACATGCCTGCAGTAATGTAAATTTTTACAGTAACTCTATCCTCTGAATTGATGCAGCAAACCAAACGCATAAATGTCCCTTCAAGTCTATGCATAAGAATGAAGCAGAGAGGTTTCAGGAGGTGAAAGTCATTATATATGTACTCACCAGTGATCCAAAACAAAACTGTTAGAACTCTGCATCTGATTTTTTTTTTTTTTTTTTTTTTTTTTTTTTAAAGATCTCAGTATGCAATATAGATTCTAGTAGAATTTGTTTAGAGCATGCAGGTGCGTTACTGTGATTTTTTTGAAAGGTGATACACTGTCAAGACATATTAGTACTTAGGGTTTGATATGAAGCCACCTAAACTAACAGACCTTGATAAGAATCTAGGGAATCTGCATTGTTCTCATGCAATTGCTGTTTCTTCTAAATTGGAAGCTTCCTTAAATTGAGTTGTAAATCATGTTTTAGAGTTTTTTGACTGTGTTGTTCTTATATATGTCACTAAATTTTGAACCCTTTTCTATAAAACACAAGCTTGTCTTGAATAGAAATGCCAGCAGTAAGGTTCATTCCTTTTAAAACAAAGCAAAACAAAACAAAAAACAAACGAAAAAAAACAGGCAACAGGGCCTAATGTGTAAACACCAAATAATTTTTTTTTTTCTCCTCTGACATAATGTTTAAACTTCATAGATAGGTGGTGGCTTGTTTGTTTGTTTGTTTCTGAAATTAGGCTTTCCTTATTAAAGTTCATATAAAATAGATGCAATGCACTTGCTTAATTTAGATCCCTGTACATTGAATACCAGTGATACATCTTTATGAAATACACTCTTATGGATGAAAACACACAAGCTATTTAAGCTAATTTATAGGACTTTATGCTAGATTATTCCGAAGCGTAATGATGCGCTATGATGATGGCCTGTGCACTCCACAGTAATTGGGAGAAACGGTACATTTGAACTGATTTGGACGAACTTCATTCTTTTTTCTTTTTTTTTTTTCCTTCTTCTTAAATTAAAAGTTTGAGATGCAGAGTGTATCAGCCAAAATGCAGGCCATTGCCTAGCAGCTTTGGGAAGTGGTTTGAGGTAGCTGGTTACAGTAGAAGTCCCTCTGCGTACTCAGTGGACCAGGGTTGACAAGGGATTCTAGGTAATTGTACTCTTTGTATTTTTGTATGCTTGGAAGCTGTGCAAAACAAAAGCAGCTGTCGTCATGTCATATGGTTGGGTTTTTTTGGTTTTTTGGGGGGGAGGGGGTTGGTTTTGTGTTTTTTTTTTTGTAGTGGAGGTCTTTATAATGCTTTGTATCCCAGAGCTACTTTGGAGGCATCACTGAACACCTGCTGCAAAGCAGGTATTAATGTTATGTTATTGAGGGCAATGCTTGATGTATCCAAAAAGTTGATGGAGAGGTTCTTCAGCTTCTTCCTGTCACGTGGCAAAGAGCACAAATGTCATATCGGACACCGCAGCTGAACGAGTGGTGGGTCTCAGTCCCACTTCAAATCTCATCCAAATGCTGAGGCAGGGCAAGCAGGGTTCAAAATAGACTTTCATGGAAACTTGTGTGGCTGTACCTTTGATCTTGTCAGGATGATTTCCCTTCCCAGCACACTAGCTCCCATTTTGTGGGGGGTTCCCCCCTTCTTTCTTTCCGTGCCTCAAATGTTGGTCTCTTGTGGGGGCAAATTAGTCTTTGCCACCACAGAACATTGTCACATTCAGCAGTATCCAGAAACTCCTAAAATATCTGCATGACCTGGTGGACTGCCAGGACAGTTTAAAGGGAAGCTCTTCTGTGGGGCAGGACAGTCATTTTGAGGTAGGAAGCTGCCCTGTAGGAGTCTTTGCACTGGTCCGGCTATTAAGGAAGGCTTCACCCTTCAGATGAAGGCTAGTTAGAGAATATCTTCATCAGGACCTCTCATCTGGCTGCTGCTTGATCCATGAGTAGTGTTTGCATCCGTAGGAAAAACCTTGCCAGTGGTTTCCCCAGGTCCAAAAATCGTCTGTTCCTGAAGTTTGTGGTTATTCTGTGTCATACGGGCTCATTCGCCCCTTCTGAAACCCCTCTGCCCATCTCTCACCTGCATCCCAGATGTCCCAGATCTCAGATAAATATGTTTGCATGCAGGCAGGCTTTTGAAATTTTGAAAAGACAAGACAGCTTGGCCAATTATTCACCCTAAAGGGAAAGAGAAAATAATCTCTAAAGACTTGTCTAAAAAACAAACAAACAAAACAAAATACCATCCCTTTTAATCAGTATTCCTTATAGCAGCTGTAGAAATGTCTCGTTTAAATATCAGGGGAGGAATCGTGCTTGAAAAAATGGTCATAGCAAAATGTGTCTTCCTGCACTTGTTTGTATAATATTCTCCTAATCCCTTATAAATAGGCACAACATCATCTAAAGATATTTCCTACAAAATGTAATTACTTAGAATGGAAACCTTTAATGCTGATATTAAAAATCAATGACAGCTTTGTGTATTCTTTAAATGGTACTGCTTAGTGTTGTGTTGTGTTGTGTAATGCATGCGTTGCTCTGCATTACCATAATATGCTCTCAAACCGCTGTTTAGACAGTGTTTCCTGCTGCCACAGAACAAGACAAGTTTTCTGTCAGTTGTCACCTTCTTAATACCTCTCCAAAAGACTTTGTAGAAAGTGTTTGGAGTCTTGTGTATGAACTGTAACTGCCAACGTGGAAAAAAACGAAGGTGAGTCAGTAATGATATAGTGCCATCATAGCTACAATATCATCTGGCCCAAACACCTCTCATCAGCTAATCACAGCTCTTAAAACCCCTTAATTTTGGAATCAGTTTACATTTTAAGCAAGCTTGAATTTTCTTTAAGGAATTATAATTTTAATGTATATTATTTGCATTTTTCAGCCAGTTTCAAAGATGATTTCATACACACATTGAACATTAAAATAGTTTTCCCCCTTTGAATTCCCAGTGCAGCTGCTGATCTGTTTCTCTGTGCCAAGTCCATTGTTAGTTGAACTTCATTATGTGAATTTATGTACAATGGGCTACTTTGACCCAAAATAATTGTATAACACATTGTAATGCCAATTTCAGTATCTTGCCACTTTGTATTGCTAGTACTATCTCTGGATACAAATACTACTAGCATTTTCCAAAAATTGATATGCAGCACTCGTTGCTTGCAGCACAGATTCAGTGTTTTCAGTGTAGCATATCAAGAATGTTCTAATATTTATGAGCGCATTCAGCAGAGTTTTGCTTTACAAAATCTTTGCTAGTGCTGCATGGCAGATACTCTGAATACAGTGGCAACTTCATGGACTTGATGACTATATTTAGGTTAAGCAATCTAAACTTTCTTTTCTGGTTTGAATCAGTTTAACTGATTGAACATTATAAACGCATCCATCTCCCTGTGTACATCCACAAAGCACAGAGTTGGAAAAGAGAGATATGTTAATTATTTAATACTGATTGTTTTATTCTTTGAGTTTAATTTCTTTACTGTAAACAGAACATGTATAATGATAAGGAGAAGGCAGGCTGACCCTTTGATAAAATAGTGGCTCGAAACTATGTAAATTAAGATTCTTTTTCTAGCTTCAACATTAACCTGCTTATGGCTGCGGGCAAATCAAATTACTCCTGCTCTTGTTAAGCTTTTCCCATCCATAAGACGGGAATAATGACCCTTGTCTTCCTGAAGGCTTTTATAGCTCCATGATTAGAAGATGCTCAAGGTTTGAAGGGTTTATTTAATAACAATAAAATACCGAGCATTAAAGTGTAAAACTCTTTGGGAAGAGCATTTCGGGAATGATATCTGTAAATCTGGCCAATTTAAATATCCATCAATAAGAAGCCTTAAATATTTTATGAGTTCTAGGTTTTTTGATGATCACTCACCAATTCCTTCAATTTTTTGTTTTCTGAAGTGAATACTTTCAAAGCAAGTTCTACTTGCTTTTGTTTTGGGAAGTATATGTAACAAATGCAATTTGATCGTATTTCTGCTTACTTTCATAACTATACCATGAGACAAGAATTTGATCAGCACATGCTGGAATGGAAATCTGTGCAATGGAACATATTGATGTTATAAATACACACTGCAGGGACATCCTTCTGTTGTTTTTTCCTCCTGTAAGTGAATTATAGTAAAAATTACTGTGTTACTTTGAGGCAGGCACATTTTTCATGAAAAAAATTAAAGGCAGTTTCTTCTATGATTGTTCTTACCCTGGCCAGTAGCAAGAATTAAATTATAAGAAACTCTTATTCTACTTTAACAGACTTTAGAGGTTTTGATAAGAACTAACTTCGAGTGTTATTTAGATCATTTGTAGAGGTGCTGAAGTCAGCAAAACATGTATCCAAATAAGGTAGTAGCCTTTCATTTTGGCATTTGGCATGCTGTTAGAATAGGCAGTAACAAAGTGTCCTAGATCTCTGTAGGTTATACTTTAAATTGTATGCTGAGCACAAGAAAAAATGTTCAAAGTTCAAGAGTTTCTGGCAGAGAACTTCGAGAGATGATACTGCACCACCTGCTTGCAGATAATACTGCTCTAGGCTTTCTGATATTTCTCTTGTAAATTTACATCTACAATATGCATTTTTTTTAAATGGAACAGTGATACTGCATACTGTTTATGTTAAAAATCAGCCAATGTGCCAATGGGCTGATAAAAGCCATTTAGGTCAGTGGGGATCCTTCCATTGATTTCACTTGGCTTTGGATCAGGCTCTGTAGTTATGAACCAGTGTATTAGTAAAAGAGGATGGTATAATTTAAGAGTAAATTGCTAAAAATGTTACAGGTGATCTTGGGGAATTCTGGGAATTTGTTTTTATGTCTGAACAATTCTTGAGATTTTCTTTCTGCTGTGTTGTAAGTTCAACAAGTAAGTGTACACTGACATGTAAATCATTCCCTGTTCTAATTCCCTTTTTTGCTATGAAGCTCTTGCCAGAGCAGACAACTGGGGAAAAATAAAGTCTAATTTTGGGACATAGGTATATATTTGCCATCCTGTAGCTAAAGACCTGCAGTAGCCAAGGAGGAAGCTAACTTCTTGTTGATTTTTCTCCTTTTTGCCCTAAGCCACCATAACAGCATCAGTCCTGAAGCGTACCTTGCTTCATCTTAACTAATAGCATCCGTGACGCCATTGTCAAGGCCCATATGGTTCCTTGTTTCCTTTTTGGCCAGTAGAAGGTGAATGAATACTGAGGAAATAGCATGGGTTGCCTCACACCTCAAATGTGGCTATTACATGGCTCAAACTAATGTGAGCTTCCTGCCAAGGCAGCTCCAGGCCAATTCTCTCCAACAGCTGTGCTTCGGATGGGAGTTTTGCCTTTCCTGTTCTCTTTGCAGTGGCCAGTCTAAAATAGCTGCTTAATGCATGCAAAGATGTTTAAAATATGATACATCAATGAAAGTGGTTTAAAAAAAACCAGCTCAGTGTCATTATTCGTTGTTGTCCAGAACTGCTGCTATCTCAAGCAGACGATGCTTACCTTGCACATAACTTCATGTGCAGCTAATAACTTTTCCTAAGAAAAGGTGATCTCTTTTTATATACTCTAGCATGACACACTTTGACACACTTCCCCAGCATATGCTTCTGTCCAAGCACGTGCAAGCTAGTTGTTTGTCCGTGAGCATAATATTAGTTTCTTGGTAAATCTTCTTTTTTTTTTTTTATCAGCACTTTCATATCCTTATATTGATTTCCAATGACTGTCATCAAGATTGTCTTAATTAAAAAAAAAAAAATCACTGTAACTTTAAATGCTGTTCTAAAGAGTAAAATCGTGGTACTTGTTCATGTTCATGCAGTGCAAGGTCACTGTAAAGGCAGTAAATGTTCTCAGTTAATGGGTGGCATTCTCCCTACTGCAGTATCTTGTAGCCCTTGAGCTGGAACAGAAAGTGTGCTACTTTGTGTGTGAAGCAGAAGGCCAAAACAACTTTTGAACTCATATTTATATGGCTTCTTCCAATTACTTATTTTTCTGAAACCGCATATCTTATCTTTGACTTTCTGTGTAGTTGACCAATTGGATTTGTGACTTTCAATCTCCAGGCTGGTGCAATAAAATTATTTGTATAGCTCTGAGGAAGGTGCTGGATGGTTTGCAGAAACATCAAATAAAAATATTTTCCTCTTACTAAAATGTGTATCTGTTAAGGGAGAACGCTGTAGGCTTTCAGATGTTTAAGTTTTTTTTCAGAGCTGGTTTTTGTGGTTTACGAGTTAAGATGTCATTTCCATTAGGTCTTAGAATTTATCTTGGCATCTACAGGAAGCGATATTCTGCCTATCCTTTTGCTTTGACATTTCCTGCTTTGGTTTCAAAAACTGTGTGTATACATACATACACCTTGTTTTATAAAGAAAGGTGTTACTTCTGAATAGATTACGGAGCATCCAAACAGCATCCTGAAGGAAGCGATGATTGCATAAATATCATCTGTGATCTCAGCAGAAAGATTTTGTAATTGGTATTCAGCTGACAATTCTGGTGTCTGCACATAAGGCAGATGATACTGGAGCAGGGCGGGGGGGCAGAGAAAGGGTAAGGTTAAAACTGCTTTGGTCATGGTAGTGCAGAAGTGTGTGTTGGTGGGTGCATTTACACGACTAGAGCAAGCTGTAGTGACAAGGAATGTAAGGGTGGAGACTCTAAAGTACGGAGTTACTATATTTGCTTGATTGCAGTCTTGTCCTTTTAATACATCTTAGTGATGAGCAAATGTCATAATTCAACTTGTGTATTTTAGATTACCACATTTATTTTGAAGGTTTTTTATTTGTTTTATTGAAACTTCCACACCTATTGTATACCCTAAAATTTGAAGTCTTGATCTTTTAAACGGCTGCCAATCTCAGATGCATATTTCTGCCATCTCCTCAAGCAAATCTGAATTTTTGGAAATTATAGTTCTTGAAGTTGTCTCTATTCAGAGGCATACAATTCCCTTTTCCTAGGTATTGCTGTTTATGGAAGAAGTTTCAGTCTTAAGCAGACACACTGCCTCCAGCAGTATTTGTAGCCAGCTCTACTTTTGATGGTGCTTATTTCATCTTTCAGTAGCTTTGTGACTACTCTGTTTCCACTGTCTGGGTTTCTAATACAGCATTAATACTACTACCTCTTTTTCTGTTTGGAAAGTTCTGAAAAATTTCACTAGAAGTTACAAGTAACTATCTATAGATACCTTTAATTGAATTTAGCGAGGGGCAGATGCTCATTTGTCTTTAGATATTCTTGTATTTCATTCATTTGTTGGTTTCTCAAGCCAAATCAAAATGTTTTCAAATAGCTGAATTCAATTTTCTGATTTTTTTTTTCTATGTCTGACAGCAGTTAGAAAGAGTTAGAGCAGTCTGCTGTGTTGTTTGAGATAACCAGGAGCTCAAACAGAGGTTTATGAAACTTGAAATATTGGTGAGGACTTGCAGCAAAAATCTGTGGAGATTATAACTAGAGAATCAATTCTTCAGTTTCAGCTAGAAGACCCCATTAGGAAGAGCTTCTGAATACACTTGTTTTTTCTTGCTCTCTGAGAACTGCTGAACATACATTGCATCAATTCCTTTGACTTTTATTCTGCAGTTTATAATAAAAGAATGAAAGGTGAAAATTTACTTTTTTTTTTTAACAACCCAGAACATTGTAGCATATTAAAAAAAAAAAAAAAAAAAAAAGCCAGCTGCTCCCTCCTGAAGTTATGCCATCTATATCGTCTTTCTGATACTCTTCTGTCCTCTTTTTTTCCTGTCCAAGCAAATCCTTCTGTAGAGAAAGAAATATGTCTCTGCCTAGGAGGCAAGCCACATCAAAAGGAGGATCTGATAGGCAGTCATTTCTGCTGTGTCTCCTAAAGCCTTTAGCTCTTTTCCATGATTCTTCATATTTTAACAAATGACAATTTTTTTTTAAGCTGGAAGTTTCCTGCTTCTTAACAATTTCTCAACTGAAAGTTTGAGCAATGCTTAACAGAAGGTGAAGCAGAGTTGTGTTTTTTTTTTTTTAATTCTCCCCTTTCCAAGATAGAAGAAAGTGAAGTATACTGAAAATGCGTTTTCTGTTTTGTATATAAATATATACATGAAAATGATTCTGTCTAGGTTTTTGTCATACTGCAGAGAGGAGATGGTATGAAACATGCAATAATTTCCTCATGACTTAGTAACATTTTTTTAGCTGATCTTATTTTTTTTTTTTTTTTTTTACATTTTTCTTGTCATTTTTGTAGAAATTTCAGGAATTATTCCAGACCTTTTTTCAGTATTCTAATTGTTTCCCCACCCTTTTTTTTTTTTTTTCTTACTTGATGGGTAACCTCAGTTTATGGAGGTTGCAGGTCAGGAAATATTCCCCTTACAAGACAACATTTAAGCAGAGACTTAAATTCCTTTGGAACGAATGCTAATAGAATTATTTTTTAAGTTTTCTTTTTTCAGAAGTAGACATAATAGGTATATTAATAGATAATATAGGTACTTTCAGCATTTACTACACTGCAAAGAATTTGGCAGTGTCAGATATCATAGAATAAAATATCAGAGAGAATTGAAGAAATGTCTATATTCTTCTGTTATTCATCCAAGAAAAGCAATAGTTCTATAGTGGAGAATAATCTGCTTTATCAAATAATGGCCTATTTCTGCCAGGCACTGGGTGCCTTTCATTTCCTATTGAAGCTGAGAGGGATTCAGTATGTTGCAGGTCAGACCATGATGAATACTAATGTCTTAATATTTGGTAGATCATTAGTATTTATTTGTAAAATGAAAGCAAAATTACTTCTGGCCTTTAGAACTAGGTCAAAAGGTTAATTCCATGCCCATTTCTAATTCAGTGCATTAATTGCTCCCTTTCTAATTATGTGTAAGACAATAGTTCCCGTTCATTTCGGAGAAGTCGAACTCCAGGTGACGCTTTGCATACACCGCTTCCTGCTTGCTTATAAGTGCATTCGAAACCATTGAGTGTGTCTTTGTGGGTTTTGCTTTTGAAAAATAAATCAGTATTCCTGATTTTTTTTCAGATCAATGCATATGTTCTGCCTAAAACTAGTGGGATGTGATATGCTTTATGACACACAGAGGATAAGAAATAAGTTTATCCATTTTTCACTTACTCAAGTATTAATACTATTGACACCTTTGAGTTTGACCAAAAAAAGTCAATGTGAAATTAATAATGGTTTTTGTTTCTGTTACAGCTACACTGTACACATCCTGTATTTTGTTGGGTATATTCCTGAACAGTAGCGTACCAATATTCTTTGAGCTCTTTGTGGAAACGGTCTACCCTGCTCCAGAAGGAATTACCTGTGGAGTTGTTACCTTTTTGAGTAACGTGTTTATGGGAGTGCTTTTGTTTTTCCTCACATTTTACCATACAGGTAAGAAATATGAGCTACTTTGCAAATATAAATCTCCATGAAGACATACTTTTGTCAGTGAGGGGAAGATTTGCACATAGAATTTGTATTAATAATCAAATGTATGAATCCCCCTGTGTATCAGCGAGGGAAAAGAACTCTAATTGTTCTTCTGCAGATGCATGCTAATAGCACAATAAAATGCTTTGGTGCAAGATATATAGTCAGATTCCACTTGGAACTTGCTGTAGCCAGAAACCATCAAGATATGCACCATCGTCATATTTTTATAAAGGCCTGGATAATGCTGTGACCATTAATAATGTTTTTATCTATGCACATTCAAAACCACAATAAAGCTGATTCAATCTTATGCTTCAGGGGATAAACTTATTGCCCAGGAGGGGCAGAAGAGAAATGCCCTGTTTATGTTCAGCGCTGCTCAGTTGGCTGGGCATATTGCTGAGGATGAGAGAACGTGTCATTTTTGGACCACTGCTCAGAGATGAAATGTTCATTTAGATAATCCAGTGGCCCTAATGAGGAAGAACAGCTTTTTGTTTGATATTTTCCTCAACTTCTTCATAGACTTTTTCTTCTCTCATGCAGTATTGGCTTCCTTGTAATTCCTGACCATAACCTTCAACTCACTATTTAGTAGGTTATAAAACATACTTTATTACTATAAACTGTAAAATAAGAACCCATGTTGCTTTAAAATAGAAGTGGTCTTTATTAATGCTTTTTAAAGTTGCAATTTTTTGTTTTAAATTTAGTAATCTGGGTGAATGTTTGCTTCTTGGTGCAAGATTTTTTTAAAACTCTTTTGCTTTGGAAGCCTTAAAAACTGATAACTTTCATCAGTGATAATTGATGAAACTGATAACTGTCATCAGTGCATCTAACTCTTACGTTAGTGTCTCCTAACCAAGAGGAGACTGACAAATTTTAGAATTAATTACATTTCAAATTATGAGGGTTACATTGTGGGGCATATTTTCAACATTTTGTTTCTTTATGACAAGTAATTGCATGCAGGATAATAACTATATTCTTAGTTCTGTCCTGTGAATGTAAATTGAGATATATAAGAATTTTTTGATATTTCCATTGAACTCTGTCATTATAAAAAGCGAATTCTATCCGAGCTTCAGGCAATGTGATATTTAGTTTTGACTTTTGAGAGAATATTGTTTGGTTAATATTAATTGTCATGAGCTATATTCACATATACTATTATTTGCAACATTTACAGTGGAGCGGAAAAGATTACATGGAATACTTTGGGGATATTTTCAGCACTTTTCAGAGTAACAGCCCAGTGTTTTGAATTGCTTAGTGATCAAATATTGGGGTACAGTGTGTTGCAATGTTTCGATGGTCTGACTTCCTTCTGACTGAAAAATTATGTAGAGTGAACTCATACCCTTATAGGGTATTTGGGGCCATTTTATTTTTCCTCTAGTACTTCTTTCCGTAGCAGGTATAAGTAAATGCAGGTGAGGATAAACCTAAGATCAGTATATCCATACACTTGGAATCTTTTCCGTCTTTCTCCTAAGGGGGGAAAAAAGTTGTGCTCAGGATGATCTCTTCTCAGGGATGCAGTATCACCAGTGAGATCAAAAGTACAACTGCTCATGTGATCCCTGAGGTGATGCTGTTGGCTACTTTATTAAAAAGAAAAATCCTTTACAAGGTGGATAATGATCTTAAATATCTGCCTTTCCTTCGATTCAAATATATCCTCTAATGGCATTTAAGAAGCTTACAGGTAAACCAGAACTCGGTCAAATTCAGCTTGTTCCCTCAGCCTTGCTTTTTACTCCAAATAATCTTTCAGTAATTTTAATTCTGATTTCTCTCTTTTTCTTCTCAAACTCTGACATGTAATGTTCCAATTACGAAGGCTGTGAAGGAGCCAAGCCCTGGAAACTTTCCAGTGCATTGAAGCTTTTGATCCAGCTAATTCAGTTAAGAATGGGAAATTTAAGCCTTTCAGAAACCTTAGTCTAACTTCTAGCCCTTATCCTAAAACCAAAAGCTCAGTCTTTAGATATAGTTTCATTCTCCTTTTCTACAGTGAGTTCTAAATGGAAAAAAAAAAAAAATCAACATTTAACTTGATGTGATCAATGTGCTAGTGTGAATCAGCAATGCTCTCTCGACTTTTAAAGCACAAAAAGAGATGAAGGATTTACAAGTAAAATTTGGTCTTTGGGGATATTTGGGTTAAAGTATGTTTAATCCAATTAAGCAGGAGTGTTGTTTTATATAGAAAATAATAGTGAAGCATTTGCCCATTGAATTCTGGGATTACATAGCATAGTCTTCTCCAAGCTAAGAAAGATTTTATTAAAGTTTTAATAAGATTACTACCTTAAAAAAACAACAACTGTAAATTGTTTGGGGAATTGGCATTGTTAAATATTGCTGTTTTCAAGGGGTTAATTTCTTAGGCTTTCTGACTTTTGTCCTTTCCATTGTGTAATATAAATTGTGCTTTTCTCTTTTAGCAACTTCTATTTAAGAAAATAGCACTGCTGAAGTCTTTAGTACGATAAACTCTCCTTCAATGTCTGAGTTAAGATTTTGTAAAATACTGAATAAGACTATGTCCGGCAAAATTGATGCTGCTTCAGTAAATTAAGACAGATTAAAAAAAAATAAAAAGTGCACTTGTTTCTGAATAAAATTGCTAAATAGTAGTCAAGTATCAGGCGATAGAGAGGATTTGCTGATTGTGGAACAGACACTTTTAAGAGCAGTACATTATGTCTAACAGCTAAAAAGAGGCTTCTGAAGAGCTGCTTATGCAACTAGCTTTAAATCGAATTCATTGTACTACGTATAAGTTTCTTCTGAGGAATTTAGTCTTCCCCCCTCCCCTCACCCCTGAACCATATAGCAGGTTTGACTTAAAAAGTCAAATCCTGCTTTTGCTTATGTGTTTTGGTTTTTTTGTTTGTTTTCAACCCACAGAAATCAAAGATCTAATGAGGAGAGTGTTCAAAATTCATTTATTCTCCATTAGTGATGATAGATTTCACCCCACCCCCCCAATGACATGTTCAATAAGGAGGATTGACATTAGCTAGTGGCATTGGCTATATATGGTGTTTTAAGTTTTATTTTGGTGTTTTAAGTTTTGGTAGCTTTAAACATGGAGCCTGTTCTGTAAATCTGAGATTGAATCTGTTTGCTGTTTTTGCAGAGTTTTCCTGGTTCAACTGGTGCCTCCCAGGGTCGTGTTTGCTCAGTCTGCTCCTCATTCTGTGCTTCCGGGAATCCTACGACAGACTCTACCTGGACGTGGTTGTCTCTGTTTGATAACCCAGAACTGGTGAAGGTTCAGAAGAGACCGGAAGTCAGTTTTGCAGTCTGCACATCTGCCTGGATTTGCACAGCCAAATAGAGGAAGAAAAAAGAAATTACAAGACTTAAGAGTGGCTTTATTAGAGAGAATGAGGGAAAGGTGGTTTCTTATGTCCAAGACCACCTTGATTGGCATTCATTACAAGGCGGATAAATGTGAAACTTGAGTGGTGATGAAGCTACCTGAAATGCACAAATAGAATATCGCTGATGTCCAGGTTCTAATGTCAGGACTTGGAGTCTTTATTTAAAAGGCTGTTCATGTAGCAGTGAAACGTACAGTTCTTTACATGTGTGTGTGTGTGTGTATGTGTGCCAACTCAAGGTTATATTAGGTGTCTGTACACACCGGGGTACCAGTAACCTTCGAGTCTTCTATCAGAATAGGAATAGTGAATAATCTTAACAGAAGGAAAAAAAAAAAAAGGAAAAAATCTTTTTTTAAAAAAATCTGTGTTTTAAATTACTAGTCATTAATATAATGAATGTCCTTTAAATAGTTAAGCTAAAATAATTTGGTGCTTGTACACTACATTTACATTCTAATAAAGTTATTTCTGATATAAGACACTGGTACCAGGGGTTTTAGCCATACTAAATGTCCCAAACAATCCTTGCAATGTTGTTAGAGGTGTTTAATTATCACCCTGGAGCACGTGTATACTGAATGATAGCTACAGCTGCCACTAAAACCTGACTTGCACAGATAGGAGGTAGCCTCTGAAATACCACCATGGTTCTGTGTGTCCTCAATAGAAGCCATCTGTGGTATCTCAGAAGTTTATTGCAGAGTCACTGTTGGTAAATGTTGCTGTTTTAAAGGCCACCACTGTGTTACCCTTTCATCCCCCATCTCCAGTACTACCTTTTTTTACCATGAAGACCTGTTCATGCCCCTAAATGCAGTTGGTGTGGATGTTTGAGTCCTGCTACTTCTCTTCTGATACTCTAAGGTATGCATGTTTTTTAGGATTAGTTTACAATTGAGGGTGCCTAAACTATATAGTTTGTTAATCTAAGTCTTTAAAATCAGTTTTCTGAAAATTTTTTCTAGTTAATGAGGTGCCCCGATGGCGAAGTGACAATGAGGAATGACTTACGAGTTTTGGCATAACATGGGAAATATAATGCCAGCTCTTTTTATCAGTACTAATTTGTGGTCTTTCTGGCCCTTATTTGAACATAAATATTGAAGACACTTTGAATAGTTTTTTAATCCAATTTTAAACCTGCTAATAATTTCTTAATTATATGCTTATATTTCATTTGAGCATCACTTACAATATTTCCATTTGTGTTCTATGCTTTGTGTTAGACTTGTGTGTGTGCATATTTATATCTATGTATTCACAAATAAAACTTATATATATTTTATATATATAAGTTATATAAGGGTATGTGCTTACATAGGCTTATTTTAAGTAATCATGTCTCTGGATGGTGGTATGCCACTTGTTGTAACTAAACAAGTCACTGCCGTGAATGAAATTGCACACATACGCTGTCAGTGACTTGATTCTTTTTTCTTTTTTTTTTTTGGTGGGGCGAATGCTTTCCTATAGTAGCTATTTTTTAGCAAGGGGTGCGTGCGCATGTTTGAGGATGTTGGCGTGCAGTGTGCAGCTTCAGTAGAAGTTTGAATCAAGCGCCCTCTGCTCCTATGAGGGGCTCTTCTCTGCCACTTTTGAGCGACACGGTCACTGTCAACTCCCTCAGATAAGACCTGGATGGACTGAGCGCTGCCTTCAGACACGTATCCGTTCGTTCCGTCTTCTCTCCTTTTGCAGAGAGAATATGTCATTACTACCTTCAACTCAGGAGTGTGCAGTAAAATAAAATAAGCTGTTCCATGGCATCTACTTTTATGTTTTCAGAAGAATGGATGTATTTACTGCAGTAAGGAACAGGAAATGGACTTCGCTTATTGCCTGTATCAGCCACTAAAAGATCTTTTCTCTCTTGAAACGGGCTCTTTGTAGACAATGAAACTAACTTAGGTTGAGATAACTAAATCGATCTAACCAGCACATTCAAAAGTGCCGGCATCATCCTTTTATCGTTTTTCAGATGAATGGTATTAACTGTCCAGCTTCTTTTTACTATGTTTTCATGCCTGAATAGTTTCAGTATCCAGTAGCTGCTGCTACCTATTGTCTTCTGCAAACCGGAGCAGCTTGCCAAGGGTTTGATTGGAGTTGCGTTGTCATGGCAGGACTGCGAGCCTGGATGGCTCTTCGGAGCTCTGCTTCTGCAATTTACTGTGTCTATATTAAGATTAAAATTGCACAGTTCAGGCACTCTCCCGAGTGACAGAGATTTCCCATCCTTTCAGTGTCCCGAGTATTTTAAGATGGAGAAGCACTTGAGGCCGTATTCAGGCTGTCACCTGCTGTTCCTCTGTGCCAGAGAGCAGGGAGCAATTCAAAATATTTGTCAGGGCTGCCAGATCCAGACTCTCCGTACAGCTGGGGGAGGAGAGCGAGCATCTTGTTTTAGACCCCCTCAGTTGCACTTCTGAGGCAGTGCGAATTGCTCTCTGCTCTCCTGAGCTTAGATGCTTTGGTAGAAGTGTCTGTGTCTGCCTTGGGCACTCTAGTGCGTGGTCTAATTATGGCGCTCAGTGCCTGTGCGCCAAAATGCAAACGTTGCCTAGGGCTGAGCGGTACGGCAGGGCTCTGCTGAAGGCCTGTGCTGTGATGACAGGCACCGTTCTGCACTTCGCCCTCAGCCTGAATACCCAAGCAGTCTGATGGAAACCTGCCTGCGTAAGAACCAAGGGATCGCTCCCAAATTACTTGAAGTAATTTGGGAAGCCTGCAATTTTGGGTCTTTAAGATTTTATCAAATTAGCAAGTCTGGCTTGGCACAGGAGGTAGGCAGTGCAAATGTTCTTTCTGAGATGTCTAAGATAACTTATCTACATCTGATATCAGTAGCAGGATTTTTCTTTGGAGGAGCAGTCCATTTCATGTCAGTACCCTGACTGAAGCCCATGGGAATATTGCTCGAACAAGGGTTATCAAATTGGTCCACCCTTGTTCTGTTTTACCATGGGTAAAAGCTTTCAGGATAATAACACTTTATTGAAAGTGAGAATTTAAGACCAGAGGGAGAGCCCTAAGCAGTGCTAAGGCACGGTGGCCCTACGTTGCTTTTCATCTGGACACCCAGAATAACAATTTTTCTAAGTGCTGCAGAGCCCCTTGAATATGAATAATTGTGCTGTGTTTTGTATTAAAATTGCAAGGAAAGATGCTCTACAGTGACTACGCTCTCTTTAATAGATCCTCATTTTAAGTAGATTTATTCTGGGCTGCTCCTCAGGTTTCTGCTTGGCTCAGTAATAACTCTGAATTCAGCTCCCAGTTCGGCTGGCTCTTTCTTCTTGCTAGCTCTTGAGCTGTGTTAACTTTCATGCTGCTAATGAGGAAGCTAAGGTTTAGAAGAGCTAGGCTCCACTTAGAGCACTGTTTACTATAGCTCTTCACCACTTTTAACCATTAATTTCCCTTTGATTCCTTTGCATTCCTCAGTGACCTTCTGCTCCCTTCATTTAGTGTCTGTGCAGGTACTGTAGAGAAGCACTTTCGAGTTCCCAAGTCAATTTTAGATTGGCCGAGTATATATTTAATAAGCATAAGAATAGTGATTTTTAGAAAATCGTGCAAGCAGGAGGAAGGTGCAAACCCAAAGGATTTTACATGTTCTTTGTACCATGTATGTGAACAGATAGTCTGTTAAAAGAACAGTATAATTTGCCTGAAAATTATAAATTTGGCTCCTACGCCCATTGGAGGCCAAACTGGTATGTACCATGCACTGTATATTCAGGTTTGCAGCATGGCTGAGGCATTGCAAATCATCCAACAGGTCTAAAACGAACAGGAGTGGGATGTCTTAAGTCTTCAAGTGAGTTGGAAAATGCCAGGCTGCATCTGTGCTGGCATTCGTAACTCTACGGAGTGATAGGCCGATGGATCGAATAAGGGGAGGAGAGGTTTCTATAGGGCAGTTAAACACTGAAATACTGGATTGAGTTGATCAAATCCGTCAAAAACTTGAAGTTGCTTGATGACAGCAATGTTAACACCTGGCTTTTTCTGCAGTAATGTTCGTTAAACTTAGCAAGTGAATGCATAGCCGTACATTTAAAAAAAAATAAAAAGCAATGAATTGATTCATATGCATGTATTGACTGCTGCTAGAAAGGGAAGTGCTGTTCAGGTTGTGAGGACTGACTAAAATATGAATGGGGATTATACAATTTACCCAGTGGATTTAATTGTCCCGTAATGCTATGACAGTGGGGGGGGGGGGTTAATTGTTACTCTTCCTTTCTTATTTTGAGTCACTTGAAAGTGTTAATTTGTATTTGCAGCAAAAATTTTGCGTTTTTCATGTTTCTTTTTCTTTTTTTGACTGTAAGTATAGATCATTATAATAATTTGGCAAGATAACTGCTACACTTGTATGAATCTGCATATTGGTATTTGGCATCGATATTTGCTATTGGTATCGCTATTCTCAATGTTGTAATGCGCCAGGCTTTGAGAGGGGATACGGTGCGTGTGAGGGTGTGGGAGAGACTGCGAGGGCACGAAGGAGAGAGAAGGGGATAGTGGAAGTCGCAGACACGCCATCGCGTAAGGTTAAATGCTGCCCCACTAAAGCGAGCAGGGATTTCTTCTGTGGCTCTAGGACGTGGATCACAGAGTCAAGGCTGTGGAGGAGGTGGGCAGGTGAAAAAAAATAAAGAGAAAATCGTAATTGTAATTGCTGCCTTCCTTCTGACTGAGGGACAGTTTTCAGGCTTGCTCCTTTGTGCACGTGTGTGTGAGAGAGAGAGAGATCAAAATTATCAGCATATGGTTCATTCATTTCTCCGCAGTCGCTACTGATAAGACGTTGCTTGTAGGCGGCGTGGCCGTATCTGTCTTGCTCCATCACGGAGTCTAATTTCCGACGGCCTAGGCCAATATCAGTGGAGGCAGCAGCCACAGTAGCACCAGAAGATGATGTCAATCTGCTTATAATTTTTACAGTTTGTGCTTCAAGATGGATGAAACAGTAATAAATAGAGGAGAAAATCTCTCTCTGTCCAAAGTTTTGACAAGCAGAAGCAAATACTTGCACAGATGCTCCGGCTCTGGCTTTTCCCTCGGGATTGTCCCAAGCGGAGTGGCTCCTGCAGGAAGCGTTTGCGGCAGGACTGTGGGGAGAAGAGATGGGTGCCGAGGAGGAGGTGGAAAGGGCTGCAGCGAGGATCTCCATACGACATTGTGTTCCTAGGTGTTTGGCTTATGCATTTTCTGTGGCCCGGTTTGAGCTGTATTAAGGGGATCTCACCTTCAGGGATACCTCCTCCCTCTGCACGTCTGTGAAACAACTCGGGCCACTCAAAATCCAGGCTCCTCAAGTTAAATGCCTTTTGGAAATTTTGGCTTTCTGTTTTCTTAAGCTAGGCCTTCACCTTATTCCCAACTCCAGTGTTTGGATGAGCGCTTCAGCCTCCCCTCCTGCAGGGGTGATGTGGTCTCATGGCACTTTAGGAAATATATTGCTGAGTTTGTGGGTTAATTGCTGATGCTTCCTCGAGAGGTTTGTTTATTTGGCATGGTCTGACCTGGCATCTAGGAGAGCGGATGGAAATTGTTTGTCTTCCTGGTGTCTTCCAGCTGCTTTTGCTCAAATACTTTCTTTATGCTGCTTTTGTGGATTGCCCTCGGAGGTGAACACAAGGTGAATGAAGAGAGTTTTGTGCCGTCTTGGATGGCTTAAAATCCTTCCTGATGTGCACAACACACACAAACTTTCTCAAGGATGAGATTCTTAGCTTTGTTTTATGTCTGTGACACCATTTGTTCTTGAACAAATATTGTTTTGGCACTCAGCTTCAAGTGACGCATGCAGAAGTACTTTAGTCACTGATTTTTCAAGGTGTAGCAGACAAGGAATGTGTGACTTGCTCTTTTCAATAAAAGCTTTTTCTTTCCTGGTGTCTCACACTGCTAGCTTCCCCCAAGTGATTTCTTCGCTTGTATCCAGACAGATTTGTTATGCTCGCTTTGTATTGCTACATGAAGAAAATATTATGAGCAAATGGTAGGGTTTTGGGGGTTTTTTTTGGTTTTTCTTTGTGAGGCGCTTTTCCTCATGCTCAGGCCGCTTCTCCAACCTTGCTCCATCTGTATGTGAAAGCCAAAAAACCCCCCTGTGTTTTCCTTTGCGGAGGTGACGTGTGGATTTGTGATAAAGCCGGGGCTGGTGGTGAGAGCCCGGGCTCCGCATTGCTTTATTACAGAGCCGCTCGTGACTGAGGGACGGGGTGCGCGGGTGCGCGGTGCCTCGCCTCCCCGCGTGTGAACGGCGAAGGCTGCGTAGCCGCGCGCCTCGCCGAGGCACCGTCACGCTGCCTTCGGGCGCGCGAGGTGCTCCGGGGTCCTGTGAGAGAAGGGTGCGGGGACAGGGCAGAGGAAACGTCCCGCTGAGGTGGTGGTGCTTCCTCGGCCTTGAGGGCGGTGGAAAGTGCCAACCCTGATTCGCTTGAACAGTCGCTCGAATTTGTTTCGAAGTTCTCGCTGCCCTTCGCTGCCGCCCCGCGCTGTCACCGCCGCGAGCCTCGTGCGGGGCCCTCGTGCTTAAGCGGGCGGCGGGTACGCGTGTGCCGGGGCCGCGGCGGGCAGCGTCGCAGGAGAGGCCACGGCACCTCCAGCGCGGCAGCGGCTCCTTTCGGGCGCCAAGTCGCGCGTCCAAGCAGCGCCGCAAAACACCCCCGGCTCGCGCCCTCCTCTAGCTGCAAAACCTTTGGTTTCCGGGTTTGAGTGTATTTTCCAAATGTGGCTGCCTGCCTGTCTGCAGGATCCTGTAGAAATACTGATTAAAATCTCTTTTGCCTGCATAGTTTATCATCTTCAACAGTGCATTTTAGAAATAAAGTATCTGCTAAGGTGGAAAGACTGGCTTAGGACTGGGGATTTTTAAAATTATGTTAACATATAGAAAAATAAGAGGGTTTTATGTGTTGGAGTGCATCTTTATAAACAATCCTCAAACTGTAAGACTGTTCAATTTTACTGGAGTTTGTATGCATTTTACTTTTGTAAATTTTTAATGATTTGATAGAATTTTATTTTAGGGCGAATTCTACTTTTTGTATGCGATATTCTGATGTGATGTATTTTTATTTTTCAGAAAATAATGTTTAAACCACTATATACTTGTAGACATAACACATCCATCTTGTCATTTCTTTGGAAAACTGGAATCTTACCGTGGAGTGCGTGCTACTTGGCGTACCGGGTGTTGCACATTAAAAGGATGACTCACATCTCTTGCCATTATTATTCGTTAATTCTGAGGGGGGACGAGGCCTATGATAAAAATCGGGGCTGTAAGCATAGAGGTGACACCGAGGAGGCTGAGGTTGCTGGTGGGACGGGGAGGTGGGATTTGAAGAGGAAAGGGGCTTTCCATGGGCTGATGGTAGAGGCACTGCTGGAGATGCACGCAAAACGCGTCCTTGCTCGTGCTCCATGAAGAGCAGCGTCTGTCCGTCCGTGGCAGCGCAGCCCTGCAGAGCGCCCGGCGGGGACCCTGCGTGCTGCAAGACTTGCTGTTCCTCGGCATGGTTTTGCTCATCTGACTGCTTAAACGGCAGGGGGTTGGGACTCACAAACACATCCCCACCACAGACTCCCTCCCTGTCTCACCAGGCTCAGCCAGGTGGTGATACCTTCTTCCCATCACTCCATCTCTTTCTGTCTACCTAAATTACAACTTCTGCGGCCTTTCTGTACCATGTGCGCACACATGGGGTAAAAGGAGCCACAGACTCCACAGATGTGTCAGCGCTCTTAGGACAGAAATCACAACTCATCCTTTGGGAATGAGCGATCTCTCTTGGTCTTTGCCACCTGCCCTGAGACACTGCTTGCTTTCTTTGTCCCTTTAGTCATTTTGTGGGGGCTCTTGGCTCCCTACGACGTCTTCTTGACTCTGATTTCACATCCTGCCTCATCCACATTCAAGCCTGCGGGTGCTGCAAGCCAGTTGGGTTTGCTGGCTGCTTCCATTAATATTTCGGCTCGTGCTTTTGGAAATGAGAGCCCTAATAATAACCTCGCTTGTGTTTATTCTTCATTTAATTGAGACAGACTCAACCTGGGATCTCTTGATCCATGTTTATTTTCTGTGACCGGCTCTTCAGTAATGTCCTGACTACTCACCGAGGCAACTTTAAAATAGCCTCACGTCCCATTAGTGCTCTGGAGAAATCTGTCAACTCTCGGATCATGGAATATCGGGGCCCTGCTATTCTTAGTAACAGCCACTTTCCAGGCTATATATGGGAGCTTAAGGCTCTTCTAATGATACAAGTCCTGGTCGTATTTATCTTTGCAGTGTTACAGGCATTTCTTCCCATGGAGAGATCAGGGCCCAGGGTCCATCTCGGATCCCTAATGCGGTTTTGGGCATCAGCCGACCCTCTGTGCCCATCAAAGGGATTTTTAACCCAGTTTCTCTTGGGAGATGATGGGAGATGTTTGTCCCTGTGGCACAAGTGGAGGGGTGGCCTGGGAAAGGCACCGGCGACGGTCGCGGGGTTTCACCCGGCAAGCAAGGCGCTCGCGGCACCCGCTGGTGCCCGTCAGCGCATAAATTGAGTGCAACAGGAAAATGATTTCTGCCGAGCTGCTAGGAAGAAACGCATGAACAAAACGCGCTGTTGCTAAGAAATGGGAAAACAGAAAACAATAACGTGGCTGCTGCCAGAGTAATAAAAGTGTGTCAGCCTCGTGCCCGGTCTCTCATGCCGATCGCTTGCTTATGATGGGAAATTAAGCGCTGCAGAAATGGGAATTGCTTCTGCTGTGGCCGTCAATGCTTCACATCATGGAAATATCAAATGTTTCCGCTTGCTGTTCGTCACGCTGGAGGGGAACAGCCTGTCGCTGGCGCCAGCATCTCCAAGACGGCAGCGAACAGGCTCCGGGAGGGTTTGGAAACTACGGGAAGCGGCTGGGTTGGAGGGACCAAGCTTTAAATTACTCAAGATACTCAAATTGCTTCAGTTGCTTCAGTTTTTCAAAGATATCAAACTCGGAGGTGACAGATAGCTGTGACCAGCAGCTGAATACTGGCGTTTCTTCCACGGCTTGCTGAAGCCCCCGTATGGTCTCTATAGCGTTAAAATTAGCGCAACCTCATCTTGCACGACCTCGAGTTTGGGCCATGGCATGGTCAGCGTAGGGGCAGTCACAGCACAGGAAGGATGATGAAAAACTCAGCCATGGTGCAAATGTTATCCAGAAGCGCAGCCTGGCAAAGCAGCACAAAGCGAGCGCCCAGCTGGGCGCCGCGTCCTTCGTTCACCAGGTCGAAAGCGTCCTGCTTCTCTCCCTTTCTTACAGTTTACGTGTTGTCTACTCAGACGGACGATTCAACAGACCCTCAAGTGCTGGGGGGGTGGGTTGGGGCTGGTCTTGCAATTTTTTTTCCCTATTGGAAATGGGCTCAGACCCCAAGCGGGTGCCGCAGGGCAGCTGCATCGCCCGGCCGCTCGCCAGGGCTGCAGGGGAGGCAGCAAAAGCCTTGCGAAAAACCACGCTGCCGCGGGCTTCTTGCTGCAGGCAAGCGGCAAGAGCGGGGCTCAGTTCGGCGAGGGGCCTCGGCTGGGTTTGCCGCGACTCGTTCTCGACGGCGCCCTGAGACCGATACGCAGCTGCTTATTAGCTTGCAGTGGTTGCTAATTGTTCGTCTGATGCTCGGTTTCAGCAGCTTTCCGAGCGCTGCCGTTAACCTGCCTGGGCTGCAATTCCCGGCCCCTCTTTTCCCTCTGCAAAGCCGGTCCCAGCTTTTCCCTCGCCCGGGCCAGTCCCAGCGAGCAGGGCAGGAGCACGGCCATGGCCGGGGAGCCAGCGAGGCGCATGGGCCTGAAGTCAGGGCACAGCTAGAAGTGAAGAAGCCCTTTTTCTTTTTTTTTCTTTTCCTTTTTTCTTTTTTTTTGCTGCATTTCTTGTACATGGTCCCTTAGTTCTGCTCTTGGCGGTGCCAAACCAGCGTGCAGGACAGCGGGGCAGGTGCTACGGTGCCGCGGGAAGCTCTGCCCGGCTCCCGCGTGTCCGGCGCCGCGAGTCCGCCCGCTGCAAAGCACGGCCTTTCTAAAGCTTCGGTTTAATAAAAAGTAGGCAGGGAACCTCTGCGATAACAAAGTTTTGCCTGTTTACGTCACACAGTTAAGACTAATAATAAAAAATAGTACAGGTGGGAAGCATGGTGAAGGTGAGAGACGAAAATGCAATGGGGTTACAAAGGAAACTATGTTAATGAATCAAATTAGCGACTAGAAAAAGATTGATGTGATAGACAGGTTTTTTTAAGGGCATCGGAAATAGGTTCCATTATGAAATTTTGCTTTAATTGTGTGCAGGGAAAGTCCTGATGCAAAGCAAAACTATGCAGAAATGGTCTGCCTCTGTTAAAGTAAAAGCAACTGGGGAGAAAGAAAAAAATCTTATTCACAGCAAGTTTGTTTTTACTGATCTTGTACTTCTCTATTACTTTTTAATGGTCTGCATTGAAAAGAAATTCCTGTATGCACACTTGAGAATATGAAAACACCCAAATGCTAGCCTATGATTTAGTGGGATTAAAGTATTATGTATGCAGGTGTAGCATGTTTCAGGTTATTAGTAATCCAATCTATTTTTTACGACATTATGGCGTAATTTTCTGTATAAAACTTCAATGTAAGTCTTGAGCTGTATCGGAACATAAACTAAAATGTTCCTGACTCTGTCGCTTTCCATGGTCTTTACTTTGATTAATAAACGCAACAAGAGCTATAACATTCTTCAGTAAGAGCCTATGATCATCCTTCAGTCAGAATGTGTTCCTCATTTTATTATAACTTTTCACAGTAATATGTAACAATCGAGAAGGCTCTGGGATACAATTTCACCGCAGCAGAGCACGTACCTCCGAAAGGCTCTGCAGAAGACGAGCCTGTTTTTGCCTCATTGCAGCCAGCTAATCTCCTTGACAGAGCCAGAAGTTGTGTCCTTGGAGAGCATCAGCCACGTGCTTTCCTGGACGGAAACTGGAAAGCAGAGGTGAGGATCAAAATGCAAAACTGGGCAGGGATTTGGCACCCCAATCTGCAGAGAGCTTTGCTCTTTGCTCATTAGATACCTTACTCAGAAGTATGATTTTTTTTTTTTTCAAATGCACCAGATATTTGGTGTTTAGCTGTGCTCCACTCTATCAACAACGGCTTGCGCTGGAGGGGAGTAAACTGCCGTAGCAGAATTTAACGTTATACCCAGTGACGGTATTTTGCAGCCATATAGTCTGTGATCACGACAAATAAAATCCAAACTCGTGCAGCAGGATGTGGCCCAGTTGCAGAGAGAAATGGCACACGCCGTTAGGCTCCTGCAGCCCTGCACAAGTGCCGAGTGAGGTTTGCTTGGCCCTTCGCAGCCCGTGCATTAACCAGGGTCAGGAGAAACCTCCTCTGAGCTGCATCTGACCTGTCCCGTCAGACCTCCTCGGGAGGCTCTGCATCGTGCTGCATTAGCCGCGGCGGGGAAATAATTCACAAGCCTGCCAGGTTGTTCTGTTTTATTTCTGAATTATTCTTTACATTGTACAATATATAAAAATACAGAGTACCCCCCCAAAAATTCACAGTGTCTAAAGGCAGTGATTACAGTCTAGGTCACCTCTATACTAAAGTACCATCAAGTTCAATTGCATAGGAAGGGTGATGTGCCTTCACAACAGAGTCCAATGATACTCTCCAGGTTTTTGCTGTTTTGGGGCAAGCATTCTGTGTTCTGGTAATAATTTCCCATTTATCCAAGATCTGGTATTGCATCTGTCACTCTCCCACCTCCATTACAAGCTAAATCATATCATTGACATTTAACACACTGTTCTTCCCCTCCTAACGTTTCTTCTGTGGGAATGGTCCTAATTAACTCTATCTGTTTAAAGTATGCGCACTTTTGGATGTTATCTAAGGAGTTGTGTGTGGATGTAAACCACACTATCAGGCAGCTGGCTGGCTTTTACATTGTTTTGACAGTTTGGTACTAAAAACATTTTGCCTCGGTTATTAATGGCCTATGCACGCTGACCTCCGCTTGACTCCCTGGCACGCGCATTACACAGCGCTCCAGCTCACAGGGGTTTCAGCGTTACAAGAGTAGAGCGTTAATATTATTCACGATCAGATTCATTAAAAAAAAACACATTGGGAATTCCAGAAAGCCAAACACTGGTCATATTTCACTGAACCATCTCTAATAGCAGGGGCAGATTTGCAGATGAGGCAGGAGGCAGAAGAGATCAAGTTCAGGAACCAAACTTGTGTTGAAGAATATTGAACACTCATATTTGTGGCTATCAAAACAGTGGGTTGCTGGTTTTGCTCCTCCAGCCTGGACAATTACAGAAACTAAAATTTCCCAAGGGTCCACATGAGGAATTCACAGGCAGATTGGGTGAGACCAGCCAACCCCACCAGATCCCACCAGGATCTGTGCTCTAAAGACTTTTTCATCCAGGTTTGAAGGCTCTAGAGACTGGACAGTATCAAAATTTATGGATTTGCTCACCTACCCCAAGCCTGTTCCTGAAGCCTTCTGAAGTTTGTTCCTAACAGGCTTAAAGGGGAGATGCACCTGTACAAGTCTGATCCTTGGGCAGAAGGGCATTAAATGACCTGTTGAAAAAAAAAAAATCCCTCAAACCAAATTTACTGGGTATTTCTTCATTACGCCAGAGAAGTCCAAGGGGTGCTGCGCCATGCCTTGCATGCAGGCTAGCTCATGGGCGCGACGGGGCAAGAAATGCATGTGGAGCCTCAATCACGACCACGGGAAGCGCCACGGAGATCCGGGGCGCTGGGCGCTGACACTCACAGCCTGGCGGCTTCTTGGGGCCCCTCGGAAAGCCGTGAGTTTGCAGGGTTGCTCTTCCCTAAATTTTGTGCTAAATCCTTGTTGGGTAACAGTAAGGCAAGTCTTATAATGCCCATCAATAACTCAGAAAGCAACTGCTAAATTCTTTAATATTTAAGTAGAAAATGACATTTGTTCCAGTTCTAATAGATGATATGTTTTGCTCTAATGGTATAATATTTGTTACTCCTACTTGCTATTTTAATTTTATTTGCACAATTACTCCCTACTTATAATTACAAAAACAATAAAGCGATACACATGAGAGACTCAGGAGGCTTAATCAGAAAATATAAGCAGCAAGAATCTTTTACTTAGTCATTCTTAACCAGAATGATTTAGAGGAGAATCAGCATTTCTAACTAGAAAAATCAATTTTCTTCACAATTAAAAAAATATTTTGCATTTAGCTCAGAAGTGTGTTTTGTCAAATCTAATGGAAAGGATACTAGATTTTTCACAGGTTTTTTTTTTTCAGTTTGTCTCTGTGGGATTTGAATACCAGCACTACCTTTCTTCTTCTGCTTCCTCTGCAGGCATTTTGCTGTATATATATGTATGTATATGTATTTATATACACATATATATATAGCATGTATATATTATAAATAAATACAGTATCTATCCACTGATAGATGTATACACTATTACAAGAAAGAGCAAGTTGTTACACAAACTCTACATTTACATTTATATATACAGATATATAAATATATATCTGTATATATATATATATATATATATATATATAAAAACTCTCCTGCACACTACATTTGGTACAAAGAATAAATCAATCTCAGTGGACAGCAATTTCCCCTTCAGGTGGCCTTAACATCAGATTAACACTGGCGGTGTCAAGCTGTCTGCATCAGCCGTGGACTCCATCCTTGCTCTCTGCTGCTTTCGAACAACTCTCTCATTTTCTAAAAGGAAGGCATTAAGAACGGTGGTGGTAGCACGATGCACATTCTTCTCCTGTGGCATCTGCACATTTCACACGTTTAAGGGCAGCCCTGGCTCGTACATTCAAGCACAGCTTTAGCGCAACAGCCCCTCTTGCCCTGTGGGGTTACCGTTGGCGGTTTGCACGTGTTACTTCTGGCGGGTGGGACGTGGCCCGAGGGCAATCGCAGCCCGTAGCCGGGATAACTCTGCAATACCCATGCCCCTTCTGGAGACAGTAATGCGGCCGCTTGCACGGAGAAAGAAAACAAATGGCCTAATTATAGAAGTTTCCACTAAATATTTGGCCATAAGACTTCCGTCATATTGGACATGGCGTATACCTGAATCCTAGCCAAAGGGTTTGCACAGAACGAATGCTCCGAGGCCAACACAATAATGACCACTGCTCTCCCTCTCTTTCTTAGAAGTTAAAGAAAAAATTATATATAGTGAGATGATTCTTTTGGAAAGTAATGCTCCAGAACTAAATGCATTTCCAGTGTACTTTAAGATGATACTAGGAATCACAGGAAATTTCAGCAAGTTTAACATCCAACTGCAGGAGCAATTCAATCTACTGCAGATACTACAGACTTGATGATCAAGCTGCTGAATTACCTGGATCACGAGAGTGTCACTGCATTTGGTGTCATTAACCTGCCACACATTAGAGAGTCCATAAAAAAATGCAACCCTCACATTGCATTAACGTTGTCCTTAAAGAGCTGCACTCTCATGCAAACATTAACTGAGTAATAAGAGTCCTGATTTCTCTCCTTTTCTCTCTCTCTCTCCCTCCCGGGTTCTACTTTCTGCTCGAATGAAGTCTGCCGACTCTGTGACTGCCAATTATAGGAAAAAGGGCTGAATCCATTTGGATGGCTGGTAAGAAGGAACGTCTTGACGAAACTATAACCACATGCACCACCCTCGCAGCATCTGCCCTCCAATAGCCTACAAAATATGCACCTGTTGAGCACAATGGCAGTAATGACCTATCTATCTTGGCAAGTTGAACATTTAAATAATTCCAGCTGCTACATGGGACTTTCTTCGGAAAAAAATAGCCGTTTAAATCACGTTCTCAGAGAGGCTGAAAATGGAAAAATGTTTAAGGAGCAAAAAAAAAAAAAAAAAGAAAAATAGAAAATGAAAACAGTTGCGAGGTTTGCCTCACTTGCTCGCGTCCCCCGAACCACAGCTGCAATCCTGCCACATGTGTGATAACTGCAGAATGGGTCACCAACAGGGAATCTTCTGCAAGGGCAGCTCAGAGATGTCTTTAATCTTACAGTTGCTAGAGCGATCCTGGAAGCCAACATTTTCTTCTGACTCACCTAAATTAAAGCTGGGAAATCCCAGCGAGGTACTCTAATGTAATCATTTTCAACCCCTGGGCTATATACTTGTTAGAGCTACTTTAAGTCAAGATTTTCGGTGTTGCTCCAGGGGACGAGGCAATTCAGTGAGGCTCAGTTCCCCCGTGTGAACTCTTCACGGGCACGAGGCACAAAGGCAGCGATCCGCAAACGGGATTTAGGGGCCCGCGAAGAGCCCCCCTGCAGGCGTTTGTGGCCGCTGCTGGCAGGCTCGTGCTCTGCGGGCGAGTTTGCCTGGTTCCCTACTGCAAGAGTTGCAGCAAGTCGCTTCTCGCAAAGCTTCAAGGCCTGCATCAGCTCGTAACCCCTCTGCTTCCCATCTGAGTGCATCTCTTTCAGGGCATCCCTTTCTTCCTCATTTCCCTTTGCTTCTCCCGGTGAAACCAGTGCCGAAGCAGGATCAGCCAGCTAAATTAGAAGAGCAGCTGCTGGAAATGATGGGCACCATGGAGGCAAGGCATCCTCGGGGCAGTGCTAATGACCACACTTCACTACAAATATCCCTACAGCCTTCAATCACTGCAAACTGAAGTCTAACGTACTAACTTAAAAATGGGAGGTTACTTTATTCTTGCCTTCTGGCCAAACAACCGTAACACAGGCTTAGAAAGCCATGTTGGCTTTTCCTCCCAGGAAAAGCAATACACTTGTCACGAGCAACACAGTTGTTCTTCAGTTCCTACCAGCTACCTACGTGAAAGACCTGAGCACAGAGCCCAAGCTCAACCTTCAAACAAGCAACTGCAAAGTAACAGCACTGAGAAACCAGCAGAGTGTTGGCGTACAGCAAAAATCTGAAATAAAGCAAATATAAACGGAACCACTTGGAATATGTCCAAGTCACTGACCAAGCATAGGCATGGCAATTGCTTGAGTAAGATGCAGACAACAAATCCAAGTTCTGGACCACTTGGAGCTCATGCGCGTTTTGGGGTGTACTTTTATCTCATGCTCAGTATTGCAACAGTCTAAAATTCTTAGCATCAGGAGTTCATTATAAATATTTAGAAACACTGAATGATAACAGTGGTGAACTTGCTCACGTTGCTAACACATTGGATGTAATTGTACATTAAGCACCAGCAATAAGTTTCCTTTTTGCCAAACAATTATGTCAGACAAACATCTGGTTGTAGACAACATGGCTTCTGCATCAAACTAATACAGTTCTTATAGACACAGTCACACACATACACAAAATTACATTTCAAGGCTGGATATACTGTTTAATAACGCCACTGCCCCAATTTACTTCAATAGCTGCAGCAGCATTTGTCTGTCGGGTTGTTTTTGTTCAGAAAAATTAAAGAAATATTGGCAAACAATGCACATTACTCAGCTGTGTTATTATTTCATAGAATACTGACTGGAAGACGCTATAAGAATGTGCAGCAGGCTTTCTGGGTCATCTCAGACTATGGAAACATTCCTTACAAAAATACTCTCCCCCTGCAAAGTCAGAATTATTCACTCTTTGAAAACAAATGAACTAAAAACCAACAGTAAAACAAGAGTAAAAATAAGCCCAAAGCATGGTGACTTCCCACAAGAAGAGCATGGCCTCTAAAGTTGTCTCTCCTGGCAGACACAGTCAGGATCAAAGCTAGAAGAAAAAGAGTTAACACGGTCTTAGAAAAAAGAAAGAAAGAAAGTAAGAAAAAAAAGCCCATGGCTCTTGTGCGGCAATCATCACGTATTTTTTTCCAGTGAAATAAACATCTTTCTTTGTTAGGCACTCCAAGTTCATGTCGCTGATGTTATTCCAACATTTACTTAGCTCAACTTCTCACTGCCTGTATAATTTTCTCTTAATTAAGACTGGAAACATTCTGGAAAGCTTCTTTGGGTAATGCACTTTGTTTGTGTGTTGTTTCTCATCAGCTGGATTGCATATTACCAAAGAAGGCTGTGGAGAGTATTTCCTGTAGTAAGAAAAGATTCTGTTGAAGATACAGGGAACACTGCCCTAGAAAGTCACTTTTTTTTTTTTTTTTTTTGCAGAAACATAAAAAAACAAAAGCAAAAAGAAAAAAAAGGAAAAGAAAAAGAAAATGTTCTTTGAGTTGTTGGCATGATGGAGTCCCGCTCAGGCTGTCTCGTGAGCTACGTGTCATCCAGTGCACCATTGCTACCCTGTCCCAGGAAGGATGCTCCTCACCAGACAGACACTCCTTGCTCCAAGAAGCCACCTCTTGTGTTTCTTAGAGTGCACCTGTACGTAGCTGTGTTCTGCTGCATGGTGAACGCTGAGCACAGCACACAGTCAGCTCCTTGACAGTGTCGGCTTTGGATAGAAATGCTGATCTTCCAGCCATAAACAGTTGCAGTAGTAAGAGCCATCTCCAGCCAAATATCCACAAAAGCTCTGCAGAATGGTCCATATGCTTTTTTGTCCTTGTAAAGAGATGTGCTGTTTACAAGTAATACAATTAACCAAAGGAAAAAAAAAAGACCCTACTGTACAATATTTACATCTAGAGATGGGGCCAATATTTGGTCCATAAAATCAATTAAAAAAATTTTCATATAGGAAGTGATCCAGTCCTGTAGGGTCTGTCCATCATCAGCTGTTGGTAAAGGTCCTTCCAGGGGAGGCCTCAGGCCTGTAGTCATATTTATTCAGTGTACTGGGATAATAGGTTGTTGTGTACACGTTGGTTTGCTGCAACGGGTAGAAGTTGGTCCTGTCATCTGGTATCAAGTTGTTCTTGTTAAGTGTCTGTAAAAGAGAAGAGAAAATGACGGACATGGAAATGGTGTGTCACAATTACTCATTTCTACCTGCAGATACCTCCCTCTCACCTGCCTTCTCCAGCATGGTCTCTGTTGCCACCACCACCACCTTCCCTCCGGCTGGGAGAGTAAGACGGTACATCGTAATCTCTATGGGGCTAGCCTGTGGGGGGACCCACAGCTCCTGCCAGGTCTCCTTTGGTGGATCTGTGCTCAACTATTACTAGGGCTAGAATCCAGGGCCTTCTCCAGAGACCCGGAGTCTCCTAGTAGATGGCACATTGACTGATCATCAAAACCATGCTGGGCCTACACAGAGCTTGGTGATTAATGCTAGTGCTCAATCTAATCTCTTCTAAAATGTTCTTGACATAGCCTGCAGCTCCCTCTCAAGCCAGTTGCCAAATGGCAGCTTCTTCTCTTTGGAAGAGCAGGTGTGCATTTACCTGATCTCCATCTCCATTGGTAGATATCCAGGTTTGGACCCCCCGATATTAAGTGTGTCACTTCTGTAAGCTACAGTATAAGTAACAAATCATGGTCACTTTTGGAAAAACTAAAATGACTTAAAAAAAATTAACAACCATGTAACAAGTGTTGTCAACAACAACATAAAAATGAGAACCACAAATGTCCCTTTTACCATTATAATTTAGAAATGGTGTTCTTCTCCCTCCCTTCTCCCCCCTTCTTTGTGTTATGCAAGAATTACTATTATTCTTCCCACCAGCAATCAGATGTCCCCCTCCCGCCTCAGGATTAAAACCCATTGCTATGCCAGCCATTACCTATGCACAAGAACAAAATCCTGACTTGGAGGATGCAATAATTGTACGAAACTTTATCCTTCATCTTTCTAGTCACCTGATTTGAATGGATTTGGCTGTAATTTCTGAGGAACATTTATGAGAGTTCTTTTTTTCAAATAACCCTTAGCTTAAATGTCTTAAATGTACTTCTGGCCTAAATCACTCCTATGCACCCCTTAAAGGGTTGTTATGCTGCAAGGCAGGGAACTCACGCCTTTGATCTGAGAAGCAACACAAGGCGTGTTATTGCAGAATCCTAATGAGAGTTGCACAGCACATTTCCAAAGAGGGTATGAGTGTCTCTCCTGTCTGGAGCAGAGAGACGGAGGGGTCCAGAGCAGTAACGAGTCCTGGGACCTACTGGCTGTTCTGCTACAACTTGATGCTTCTGGGGAAACCCCTTCAGCTTAGTTTCCCTTTGAGACAAGCAGCTCATACCCTACCCAGCTCAGGGAGAGATGGAAATTAATTAACTAATGTTCAAAACCATGAAATACCCAGCTCCATTAGCTTTACTCATAGTGGAGCCATAGCTCACCCAGGCAAGAGGGTTCCTATATTCTTCTAGTGAAAAAAGCAAATCACGAAGGGTAAGATTCAACTTATCTCACTTCAGCCACCTAAACTTCAGGCTCCATCAGTAATCCAGGGAGAGGCCTCCTTCCCATGTGAAAGCAGGTGTGGATGAAAACTGCCTTCTGGGAGAGCCCCTGTCCCTGCCGCAGCCTGGGAGCAGCCAGGCGACTAGCTGGCAGTGGGTGTCCAACTTTTAGAAGGCTACAGTTAGGTCTCACCCTGTGCAAATAACTACAGCACAACCGGGGCTTAGCCACATGCCAGCTGTTATTGCTTAAATGACCAGAGCTACTGCTAAGACCACGAGAAGTAAATTTATGTTCCAATTTCATTTTAATCAAGCAATTTTACTGCATGGGGAGGGGGAGAGGAGGAAGAAGAAAAAATACTTTCTTTTGTTAGCAGACTCACAGTTGCAGCTACCTTGGGAACTGTGACTCCCAGTTTCACGCAAGGTGTTAAGAGGAAAGGCTTTCCCCTGGCAAAAGCAAGCTGGCAAAAATATAGCTTCCCAATTGCAGATTGTGTAAAGGAAAATGCCTTAAAGAAAAGTATTAAACTAATCAACAGACTTGGACTGTTTGTCTAATCAGGGATGCAGGAGCTATGATACAATGATCACTGGAATTGCTATATCTGAGTAACATTTTTTGGCAACAGGCAATACCTGAAACATCTCATATGTGAAACCAGGAGGAGAACCAGTCTCCTTGTGGTCTGACTGGGATCTTTCCCAGCCTGGACTCTATAAGATGAGCTCACAGCACAATGGTTGTAGGAGCTGAAGAGAGAATTTGTATAGGCACACTCAAAATGACAAATACTTCCAAGGTAAGAGAATTTTTGCCCTTTGAAATGAGAGGAAGAAATAAAAAGAAATGTCATACTTTGCTCTTAGCCACCCAAAGAAATATTAAAATAGTGTAGGCAATAGTCTGCCACTTTGTGCTTGAGGCTGGGAAACAAGGGAGTCAGGTTCAGTTCTCTGCTGCTTGCTATGCTTCCTGGGGAAATTCAATTAACTTCTCTGTGCTTCAGTATCCTCTGACCCAGCTTGGTAAAAATGATTGAGATCCCCCGGTATAAAACACTTTGCTATGCATTATGACTGAGTATTTGGGGGAACTGTTCTCTGGCAAACAAATACAATTGCTCACACCTGCTGGACATGACGACTGCCAACCCTATCGGCGTCCCTAGCTCTGGTGCCTACCGCAGGCAGTGCAATCCCCCAGGTCACGGACATCCACAGCAGGAGGAAGAGGCTGATTCCCCACTGCCCCGCTCCCTGGGCTCTCGGCCCATACCAGGGGAGCGAACGCCACTGTCATGCCTACGTTGGCATACAGGGGAGAGCCACTGTCAACCTGAAGAGAGAAACTGGTGGAGCGAGTCAGTGAGGAGCAGGTTTCTGTGTGAGCAGGTGCTGAAAGGACACCCACAGAAAAGATGCTCAGCGAAAACTGCAGGATAAGAGCAGTCCATGAAAGATGTTCTTGGCGGGGTGGTCCAGCATCCAGGGCTTGTCTGGGTCATTTTTTGAGACAGTTAAGATTAAAGACATGCCAGGGTTGAAACTTCTGATATTTGGTGTCATCGATAATCCTGGTCTGGGATGGCTCAAGACCATTTTGATCTGAGGACAAAAACCTCAGGGCTCTACTCTTTTGGCTTTTGGCTGGAAAAGCTGTATGAATTTCAACATAACCCACAGTGTTTAAAACTAGCCCCTCACAGAAGACTTAGCATTTAATTAACAAGATTTGCATTTTTTTTTCCCTCTCTCTTGTCTTACTTTCATATAACATTTAATCAGGAAAAAAACCCACAACTGTTCCTTTGCTCTCGTTGGTTCTGATGGAGGGCCTTATATCTTAGGGAAATACCTTATGAAAATGGTTTAATGGAATTTATAATGCAATTAGCTGCAAAGAATTTGTCTCCAGAAACACTGAGATGGCAGTACAGTCCTAAATCAGCATGATCAATGTGCACTGCCTTAACATTTCCCCACACAAACTTATTGTCTGTCTCATTTTAATAAATAGATGATTAGGTTCTCTGGCACTAGAAATTGGTTGGTATTTTGCAAGAAGGGAAATCAGGAACTGTAGAGATACACACACACACACACACACACACACACACTCACACACGCACAGTGCAAGAAGAGGACCACAGTTAAATCTCTCCATGTGGGCTCTCTTCCCAGCAGCACCTTTTTACACTATAGGTCTCAACTAATTCAAAGGTCCAACCTTGTTGCCAGTGAATTCTATGTTTGTACCAAGTGCAAAGAATATTGAGTATTTCAGTACCTACAGAAATGTAAAAACAATTAGTTACCACTATTACTATTGTATTAGCAGTTAATTAGAACTGAAACAGTCTAGGAAAGCATACCAATATCCCCTCTTCTGTGCTGCTCTCATCTCTGATATTCATATAGGAGGCAAAATACTGACATACATGCTCAAGCTGTTCTTTCCAAGGTAAAGCCAAGTGCCAGCTGTGTTAAACGTGATTGCATTGTGCCATATTCATATATTAAACTTTGCTCAGCTTTTACTATTGATATTTTTAGACTTAATCATCATTCAGATTTTCCATTTGTTGCTTTTTCTCCAGCAACTCCTTGCCACTACTCCTCCAAATTCTGCCTTTGCTCCAAATCATTAAGTCATAATCCACTGACCTACTTGCTTACATTCTCCCAGATGTATCAAAACATCTTCATGCTTAACAGTACGGGAGTTCCAGTACTATTCCTGTCCTACAGCTGCATGCTCAAGCTGTATAAACAGTTCTGACTCACATAAACAGCTCAAATGTTTCAATTTTCAATAAACAATCATCAAAATTGCAAAACTTGATTTAAAAATGAACACCCCCCCCTCCAAATTAAAAGGAATTCTATATCCTTTTTGGCAAGCTAAAATGAAAAGGATGGTTCTAAAAGCATTTTCATTTGCCACAAGGCTTTCCTCCTGTACACATATGACCAATACCAAAATAGGGGCCATAAAGTAGGGGTAATTGCAACAGGGTGAAATACAATGACAAGATTTCCTTGATCTCACCACGCAGAGCTTGGTATGCTCTTAGTGCTCCGCATTTTCTTTTCTATTTTGGGGGCCTTGTGGGGAGTCAGTGAGTTTCTTGAGCTTCTTGAGCTTTGTAAGCTAATCTTCACCAGCTTCCCCAGCTACACAGCGTCACAGTCCCAGTGAAATCAATGGAGCAAAAGCAATTTCCACCTAACAATTTCCCTACTATTTGTCTGTCACCAGGTGTTATTTCAGTTCTTCCACCTCCCACCCACAACACTTTTCTCTTTACAGATATAAAAAGAAAGAAAAAAAGTTGGGTGACTTTTCTGGGCGTCTTCAAACCACCAGGTCTAGCATTTGTGGTTAAATAATCACCACTTCAACCTCTGCATAAGTTGAACAACGTAGCATGCGGCATCTTTCCAATAGCCATCATTCAGCAAAGATGCACTGCGTGTGCCAGGACGGGGCACTTGGAAGCTTCCATGTCGCAAGGTTTTTTGTAATGTTGAACTCTCCATTGTACTACAGAGAAAAACCTTTCCCTCATCATGGAGTGAGCACAGCCACTAAGGAACCAAGGGCAGTCACTCCAGTAAATGTTAACCTTGGTCATCCACTGTGGACGTAGGCAAAGGTCTAAAATCAGGGCTCAGGTACCAGATAGCAAGCTCCTAGCAAACCACTCCTCCTAGCAATATGCAGATCAAGCCGATGTGCACGGAAACCTGCGTCCTGCCTCTGCAGAAATCGGTGACAAAAGCCCCACTGAATTCAGTTGCACAACTAGCTCTAAAAGAATTAGTGTTTTCAATTTTCCTTGGAACAGTATCCCACAGACATCCTGTAGTAATAGAGTTAGATGGCCATTACTCCCCCTTCTCCCTCAGGAAAAGGGAGGGATAAGGGAATTGTGCAATGATATAGTGAGTCCAAGATCCAACTTGTAGCTTCTGCTGTGTTGCTTTTAAGTTGTATATGTTCTTTTCAGTGAAATTAGATCGGGCAAAATGCCATTTCAATGCAGATCAGCTGTTTTATGGAGCTAGCTCTGCCTTCTTGTTAAAGGATATTACTCTTTGAGTTCTAGGAACATTAGCCAAACGAATTCGGGTTGCAGAAATATATTAAGAAGCACTTCCCACAGCTTGTACTTCTCTGGAAGTACCAAGGTAGAGATCTCAGAATTATAATTAAACAGTAAATTTGGAAATAATTAGCATAATAGATACATTTCTACAAAATAAACCATACAACTAAAATAACCTCTTTGGCAATAATTGACACCAGGAAAATAAATGACGTGTGGCCCACCCACAGGCTCCCTTTCCTCCGATCAACCGGATGCCACAACACTGCTGTGCTTCTCAAGCCATACATTACAAACAACCCTGGAAATATGGAAAGCTGCCAGAAAGACCTTACAAAACCCAAGTATTTACTGCAAGCTATAAGTGATTTTTTTAAGACTTTAGTAAATCCTTCAGGTTTTTCTTAAAAATTTGCTTACTGTCTGATGCTGCACAAACTGTCTCACCTGAAGCTTTTATAAAGGCTAGTGAGCTCTGCCCACGCTGAAGTCAAAGGTAGCGGTGCCCAGGATTTATGTATTAAGTCGTTCCACTGAACTCAGTAAGGTTGTTTGCTGCATTTACAGTGAAGTGTAGCTGTACAGATGACAAAACTATTTTCTACATAAGGAGGTTTTCCCACTTGAAAAGAGATACCAAAAAAAAGCCTACTGTGGGACTGAACTAAGGATTGCATGTTCCTTTTGGATGGAAGCTTACCATATTTTTAGACTGGAAGTTCTTTGTTCACTGTTATTGGTAAATAAATTAAATGGTATCTTTGTGTTTAGCAACCCCCAAATGACAGCAGCATCTGTAGATGTGCTCAGGTTGACAATGGAACTAACATTCAATTACGAGAAAATGAATAGCTTCAGTTTTCTACGGTTGTTTGAAAATAGCTATTTTATCCTTATACTTGGGAGGGAGTGAAGTTATATTACTGCCATTTTAAACTTACAAAAACCCCATGAGATGGCGACATAAAGGACCATAATCAGAAAGATGCTTTGGCACATCTCTGCCTTTAAGCACATGGGTAAGACGACAAGATGAACTGTAAGTAACAATAAGCCAAACTGAAGCGAGGCCCTGCTTAGAGCTAGGTCCAGGTTTAAGTACTTTTCTGAACAGGGAACTGATGACCAAGGAGTCAGTGGAAGTCTGCCCACTCTCAAGTGCAGGTGCGTAGCCCAAAAGTGTGTTTTTAGCCCTGGTTTGCTGGTAATTTGGTGGTGGCAACACTCATGATATTGTGTCCACATGGAAGAGGAATTCAGAGCTGCCTCAAGCTGCTACCCAGTACAGCTGCAGGCTATATATATTATAGCTGTATATAACAATATATAGCTGTATGTATAATATACAATACATAACTATATATACACACATATAACAATATAATACAACAATGTATAGCTGTAGGCTACATTGTATAGCACTAGCAGACATGATCTCAGCTATATGGGGAGGTATAAACTGTCTCCTTACTGCCCTACTATGATGCTTCAGGGTATGTCCTTCCTCCCCCCTTCCTGGGCCACTCAGGCATGCAGTAATGTTACTACAGAGGCTAATCAGTTGAGCTACAGTACCCGTCCTTGTGCATGCTCTAGTACCCAAACTAACTCACCAGAGGTATCTTAATTGCCTTCTAAAACTAAGTTAAAGAGTTCACGTTGGGTGCAGAAGACCATCTATACCAACTGCTGTGGGGCCTCAGCTGATGCATGGGCACTAGTAAGGCCACGGTGACAGCCTGCAGGTCTGTCCGGAGAAGGCAGGTTTCACCGCCTCGTCGCAGCTATATTGGAGCAAACAGCCCTGAGTCTTCAGATTGCCTCAGAGCTGCTTATTCTACGCAATTACAACCATAAGTCATGCAGAGCAGTGCCAGCCCACAGCACTACATTTAGACTGAGAACTGCAAAGGTATAACTGCAGTGGTGCAAAAAAAAAAAAAAAAAAGTAGTAGTAAAAATAGAAATAAAAGTAGAGACAGGGCCTAATTTGCCATCTGTTAACTCCATTCAGTCTCTTATAGTCTTACAGCTTTCCAAGCATCTCCCACCCACTAAATAGCTGCTTTTTGATTATTTTCCTCAAGATTGCTTTGTTTTCTCCCCACGCTGCATCTCACCTTGATATTTCCTCTCTACATTTATAACCTCTCCAGGACACTTTCCATTATTTCTATACCAATGGCTGTTTTTTGACACACCTCCCCATTTAATATCTCCTGCTCGTTTAATTAACATGCTGATTGCACCCTCTCCGAGGTTGTTCATGAAGATATTAAATAAAGCCAAACATTGCATTACTGCTTGCAGTGCCCCAAACAACTTGCCCCCATGGCCTTACGCATTCCCATTAAAGATTGTCTGTCGCTTACAGTCCGTTAGCTACATTTCAATCTCTGCAGCACCTTTCTTGTCCAAGCCAATTTGCACTTACATGTCACAAGATTATTTAGGACACCAGTACTGTACTGTTCTTTAAGCGTACAGACCAGTGAAGCTCCATTTTAACCAAGTGAGAATCTCCCCTTATGTAGCTCATTCAAATGCCTTCTCTTCATCCACTAATGCTGAAACAGTGCAAAAAGTGATCATACTTGATTTCTTCCTTCTCAGCACAAGGGTCCCAGCTCAGCTGTCAGTTCCACCCAAGCACCTTTCATTTCATCAGTGTGTGATTGTGTTGCCTCTCAAATATTCATTCGGAGCTGCCTGCGTATGAACACTGACATAGATTGGTTTCAATGAGTTCCCATTGCTGTAACCGAAAGCACAATTGGGTCAACCCCATTTGCTTCTCCTGGTTTCATTCTTTATTATGGCCCTGACTCTGCCAAGCTTTTAAGACAGCAAGGATTTAATACCCCACTGATATGCTTTGCTGAATGGGGAATATCCAGAAGTATTTTATCAGTTGGGGTCCTGTGTACTTACAGGTATTTTCTCATAGGCCCAAATCCAACCAGCCTTTCCCATGCAGAGTTACTGGAGCTACTTGTGTGATTTTAGTGCATTGGAGTTGGTAGCTTAATAGTGACTCAATTAGCTGGGAAGAAATTGGCCTTCTTTCATATGAATGCTTTTGTATTACCTTTGCATTTCATGGCATTGGGGGTTTGCCCAACTTCCGTGATACTTATAAAGGTAATTGGGGTTGTTCATTAGCTGATTCTCACAGACTCTGGGATACAGTCCATCTAGAATCTGTGGATTTTCAGTTCTTTCCTTCATTCACATGCTTTGTGCCAAATCTCAGGACAACATTAAAGCTGACTTAATGAGGATTCCCCTTGCCTACAGGGGAATGCAGGCAGAGCCACTCCTGCCTTCGCCAAACCTACTTTGCATATATAAAGGGCGCAATGGTGGAAAAGTGGCGATTGATGTAGTGTTGTTGCAGTTGTGCCATGGTGGCAGCCAGCACATCTTGAGCAGCCCTGATGCCCAGTTGCTCTTCAGGATGGTGCTTGTGGTCACAGTTCAGGAAAAAACAGCTGGGGTATTTCTTCAGTCCTCCCTCAGAGCTGCCAAACAAGTTCTTGAGATTGAGCTCTAGCTCTAAAAAACCAACAGAGCTATCTGTTTTTTGTATGTATTCAGCTGCTTTTCTTTACAATTCTACCTAAAAATCCATTGTTCACTAGTGGAGTTACTCTAGATGAACAGCGATGCAGCTCCCCTCCACGTGTGTCACAAAGTTTATACTTTTTCTGGCATATATTGCTTGTCTAATATTACCCTCTCCCTTTGCTTACCTCCCTGCCCTCATGGGTCCCTTTAAACTCTTCTGCAAACCCATAATTAGTTGCTCCTGCATGTCTTGGAGGCATTGAGGCTCTCCCAGGTTGACTTTGGCGCATACCACTGCCAGTCAGAGCTTCGCAGAGACAAGGAGGGAACCACCACTTCAAGCACCTGAGCCAAGCGAGAACCATTAACTTTTAGCAAATGGGGCCAGGGTATATTTGAACTATTCCTATTCTGACCAGTAGAGGGAAGTCATGTAAGCATGCAACAGCGCAGAGAGATTTTATTATTCCCAGTCCTGCAATTCTTCCTTTAATTCTACTTTTTCCAGAACACTGGAGTGTGGAGAGCAACTAAATGTCAACGCCAGAGAAATTAGGGGAAGCAAAGAATGCAAGAAAAAGGTAATAGCAACTATGAGACCAATTATGATAGCTGGAAAAATTAGATGAACTTTTGAGCACACCTGTCTTTCAGGTCTGAAATAGCAGCTCATATGGTCAAAACTTTTTCCAGCTATATTCATTGATCTAATAAAAACAAAGAAAAGATCTTGTCTACCTACTAACCTGTCTTACCCGTGTCCACCAATCATCACAGCTACAAATAAGGCTAACACAGCTAAGCAAATAAGGTTAACTCCAGCATCCATGATGACTAGTCTAGACCATGAGAGGCAGAGCACACTGCCATACCCCTGGTGTGACTGTAGAGGAGATACGCCTGGTCATACACGGTTGAGGAGAGAAGGCTGAGTCATCAGAAAAGAACATGGCAGGAGTAATATGAAGCATCTACCTCTACTGTGACTTAAAACTTCTCAAGATGGCTTAAAGAGGAAAACTAAAAATTAATCCCCAAGATTGGACTCTCTCAAAATGCTGGGGAAAGAGGAATAATGTGGATTCCTACTGCAGAGCGAGCAGCAACAGCACTGCGAAGTAACGAAGGGCTTGCCTGAAGATTGCAGGGAGGAGGAACCAAATTCGACTGAAGGAACATTGCAAGCCGCTGTCTGGCATCCCAGAGGGAGCGCTTCCCTCACGGGAACACGAGCAACGAAACAGTCACACCCTAACGAGCAGTTTCCCCTGCTCTTAAATAATGTAGCTATAAAATGGAGATATCTGTGACAGGCACACAGCAGCCTGCTGACCGCTGCTGCCACAGGGTGAGGACACCTCCAAGAGATGCACATCACTCCATGGGCATTATCATCACAGGACAGCCACACCTCCAGGCATGCTTGACTGCTCAATTTGACTCGATCCAAAGATATAAAGGGGAGAAAAAGACACTAATAGGTTTTGACTGAGGCGCACCACTTAATCCTTTTTTCCCCATCAGTAAGCTCTCTTGCTTTCCCTTCCTAGCAGGCATTATGTAAATTGAGAGTTCCCTGAAGTGATATTTGCAACTGCAGGATCATACAAGAAAGGGCACAATGCTCCTTTGCCAATACAACCCCCTGCCCCTACTATTCTTTTTCAAATAATACTATACTCATGGTAAGTACTAAAAATATGTACTCTGCCATTCAAGCAGTTAATGTTCTTAAATGCCACTTTGTTCAGGGGAAATAGTCTTTGTTAAACATGAACTTCACTGTGAACAAAATTTATGTTTCAATCTGATTTACGATATATATATATATATATATATACACACACACACATTATATATTTTTTCCCAGATGATTACATCAGCTAAATCTCTCTCTAAAATGCCATGCAGCTAAAGCAAATGTTTAAGGGAGACTGTTGATGACTTATTGACTATGTTGGGTATCATCAACTGCTGGCTTTTGCCTGAACTTTACAGCCACTTCCCCAGGCTTGAATGATACACAGTGGAAGGGTCACTGAGAAAAGAAAAAAGCTTATATCACAATGATATCAGCGTATGGGCTCTGATCACTATGAACAAATGGGTTAGCCAATTTTAGTTGAAGTAGCAACATATCAAATAAAGCAATAGGACACCAAAGCCCTAAGTTTTTCATGGAAGAGAGAAACAAACATCCTCAGAGTATGAGGCTGACTTAGACAAACATTTCTCTAGGGGACTTGATGGCAGCTAAACCTCATTTAAACTTGAACCACTGGCTGTCTCCCTGCTACAAAAAGGTGTGATTTTCAGTGTCAGTGAAATGACCATAGCCAAGGGAAAGACATTTAAAAACCATACAGGGCTCCACTTCCTTACACCCTGAGCTTTATTCCTCATTACAATGTTGGAAGCCACATCAAAGACCCAGGCTCTTGTTTTATTTGGAAGGAGTCTTCTTCCAAATGCAAAATTGTTTTTTGTTTCATAGCCCTCCACATTCATATTTTATCTCCATGAATTATTCGGGATTCCTAATGAAGTGTGGATCACAGTGTCGGGAGTCCTTTGCGGGGGGGGTGTGCTCTGCACTGTTATTTGATTTTCAACAGCATTGTTTTCACTTTATTGAGAAGAATTCTTTGTAACTTTTTATTTATAGACTCCCAAGTGATGGAGCGAGCATTCTCCCCATTTTTTCATGGCTGCATTTATATTTGTTACAGAATTTTGGGCAGTTATTGGACCCACAGTCCCATCCAAGCTAACTTGTATTGTTCTGGTGCCCTCCCAGGAACCTGAGGTATCAGGTGACACATCAAAAGTCTAGTTTCCTTCTTTCTTTGCCAAAGCCTGCTATCTCAATCAGTGCTCTCACAAATTTGCTCCTTGACATAAATGACTATTTTGCTTGAGCAGAACTTCAGTATTTGGCCCTTAGTTTCCATGGCCCTTAGCAGCAATGGTGCCTAGAGCTTAGGCAGTGCTCCAGTGTTTCCCTAGCTTATTTCAGGCATCAGTACAAAAAGAGTTTGACTGCATGACTCATGACTAAAACAGTGCTGAAGGAAGGAAGGACAGAGGAAGATCTGTCCAATACAATCGAGAAGCAAATCTGCAGAATCATCATTATGACCAATCCTGCAAACTTACATTTCTCACTGATCACATCTGGCCTGATCCAAAGGCCACTGGACCTTGGATTTGGACCAATGTGCAGATGCCTTTGTCTGTCCACATCCCGTGTAGAGTCAAAAGTTGGCTCCCTTTATTAGCAGAGGATTTAGCAATAGGAAGAAGTTCAGTCCAAATCCTTTCTCCATGTGTGGCTGTTCCTAGAGCTCCTCACTCACAAGGGCTCAGCCCTGACCCTATATCCTCCTGCTTTTACTGCAGGATCATCTGGCTTTCCATCCAGCATGATGTTAAAAAGTAACTCACATGAGTAAGTCACTGAGTAGCTAGCAACACTTTAAAAAAGAGGTTCTCCTCTCTGCTTTGATAGCCAGTTATTAACTAATCGATGTGGCAGTACCGGGGAGGTGGTAGGTGGTTCTGTAACCCATCATGCCAAAATGTGAAGAGTAGATAATTTTTATTTCATTATGCTCTTGTTCTGCACAGTCTTCAATATTGTCAGAGTGCTGTATGAACTTTAACCAATTAATGAAACATGAACTGCTTATTAGGTGACCCAAAAGGTCTCTCCCCTACAATCTGTGAATAACAAATGAAAATCAATGTGCTTCTGTTAAATGCATATGCATGAAATCTTTTAAGACATCACGGCTAAAATAGCTAACAATAAACCTCACAGCATCTCTGAGAAAGCAAAACAGGAAGGGAAAAGAAGCCAGGAAAAATAAAGCATTCTTCTGCAAAACACTGCTTAGGCAAGTTAGCATCAACTTAATGATCAATAGGTCACCATTATGTACAATATTTACACCTGATCTGCATTAATGCATTGCTGTGCTTGAATGTCCAACAAGGCTCATCTCAGCTAGCACTTCCTTCATTAAAATCTGCCTTCATATAAAATTCACCTTGATTTCTAAGTTTGCATTCAGTGCTGTATATTTGAATGTAACATTGCCAAACTTTCTACTGTGTTCACCTGCTGGTTGGAGAGCAGAGATATTTCAAGATGAAAACAAAATAAAGATGGTTGCAGAAGGCTTAGTATTATCAAAGAATGGAAAATAATAGACTTGTGCATATGCTCAGCTTTCTGCTACCATCATGTCACTATGCATTATCGTTTTCTGTTACTGAAAAGTAGTCTACACACCATATATTTGCTTAATCCTGGGTTTATTAACTCTTTCACTCATACACACACATTGATTCTTTTGCTTTCCTTACCTAAAAAATATCTGGGGGAGTTTTCTTGGCATCTTCTGAGTAGAAGCTTACTTGGTTTTAAAATCTGGAATTTCAGGTATTTGTACTTTCTTTCATATGCACATGTTTGAAATTCAGATGGGCCCATATCCAAACTCAGTCTAACTCTCATTTTCCAGGAAGGGAATTTTAGCTCCTCCATCATTTGAATGTTAATTGTGCAGCACCACAATAAAACCACACATGCTCCTTGATGGCATGAAAAATTCCCTCCTGACCCTTACAAAAATCTGCCAGTTATTCCTAAATACAAAGCTAGCTAATAACAAGTTTTGTAAGTAATTACACAGCACAGAGCACAGACAACCTCCCTCTTACTGCACTAACACTATGTTCTTCAAAGGAACACTGAGGAGTGGCAAAACTGTATTATTAAATGAGACTTTTTTAGGCAAGAGTTTATGAAAGGAGGGACAACAAAGAAGAAGAAGATAAGAAAACATTCAACAGGGATAGAGAAAAGGGGCTTCACTTGATAAACAGATTCTACCCTTTCTGTAAGTCTATCTGCCTCATTTACCACTCTCTGTGAGAAAGTATCATTTCAAGTTCTTCTTAACAAAGTAGTCCCTTGCTCCTAAAAATTTAGTTTTGCTCTGTCCAATGACTGCAGATTTATGAACTTGAACTGTTTCACTTCCTAACGTTTTATAAATAAGCCCCATCTGGTCTATCTCTCCTTGTATCCAAGTCCCTTCTCCCCCCACCGTACCTCGTGCAGTTCCAGTTAGCTAATGCCTTCCTTTAAATAAACTAGACTTCTCAAAATTTGATCTAATGCCTAAGCTCTTTATGTCTCTCAAAAGAAGTCTCTAACAGCTGCTTACTGTCACTACACACTACATCAAGTATTCAGAAATGGATCTATCAAAGAGGTCAACTCCCTCCTGATACTACATTAACTAATCTGCTGCCATTTTAAACTTTGCTTGGCTTTGCTATTACTTCTACTCCACTGCACTGCTTTGCATAGACATACTGCATTTCATAATCCATTTACCCAATCGATCAAGATTATTCCGGAAACAGCTTCATCCTTCCAAATTATAACCATTCTTCCAATTTTAGATCATCTGATCATATAGGAAAGCACAGTATAAATCACGGAAAAAAATGTTAATATAGAGTGCTTTTGCCCACAGAAATAATTTGTATCTTTTCTTCACTGTTTGCTAAGTGAGAAACATGAGGACCCTCTTGCACACCTTTGCTCCTGCAAGTCTTTCTCACCTGAGTCTTCCTATTGACAACTATTCACGTAACTGAAAGGATTACTCTCATAGCTCGAAGCTTCCAGGATCAGTCCCCAATTCCTTAAGTGTCTTAATAAATTACTACCTAACCCGTGTATGCAGAACATGTAGAATAATACATCCTGTGAAACTTTGTTAAAAGCTTCTGAAGATCCCAATATGTCTGCTGCTTCCCTTCTATCTAGATCAATGTTTATTTAATTTAGAAAAGGAATCCAATTTGCTTGACATGATTTACTTTCCACAAATCCATGCTGACTCGCATTATGATGCTACATCCTTATTAAACTGTATGCAACTGTAGCCTTATGCTGTCAGGAAATGTATTTTTGAGACTGCATTTATAGACAGTGGGATCCTCTGAGGGGCTGCAATGCCCAACACAAGGAATTCAGCACATACTTATTGCCAAACTGGTCTGTTATTTTCCAGCTCTAACTGTTTTCCTTTAAAATATCAGAAAAATGTTGACTCTTTTCAAAAAATATGATGTAAGCTCTTAGTTCTGATGCGTATTCATATTGCAATCGCTGCCATATATCAGGAGTCTTCCTGAGCCGAGCATTATAAAGTCTCTACACAGAAACTGTCCCCAGCACCCATGGAGTTTAGTCTATGGCCTCACAGTTGATCTTACTATAAGATCTCAATCAGAAGTCCAGCCAGATCAGCAGAAACACACAACGACAATGTCAACAGCACACAGTTCCAGGAAGGAGCAAGCAGCTGCCGGCTTTCCTTCTGTTTTGTGTTCAAGTCCCAGACATGCTGCGCCCTGCTCAAGTGACCTTAGGCGGGCTGTTCCTCCCGGGGTGATGGGAAGCCCTTCTGTCCATCCCACTGCTCAGCCCTCTGATCTCACACTTCACCTGCAGACCGAGGTTCAAACACAACGGTGTGCCAGTCTTTCAGCGCATTGGCTTTTGCACCCTTAGTCATACCTTCTCTGGATAATGGCTGATGTTCTCTTCAGCAAGTGGACATGCCAAGAGAGCATGTTACTTTGACACTCATCTCTTCCTAATTTTTCTCCCAATTTTGCTGCTACCATTGAATTCTGTGCAGCTGCCTGGGGAATAAGCTCTGTCCAGTACTGGCAGAGGGGGCAGAACCCTCTTCCCTTCCCTGTTCTCTCTGATTTTGCAGATCCCAAAGTATTTCCAGAATCTCATCCCACCAATCAGCATTTTCCCAGCTATTTGTTCAAGTTTCCATTTTTATTCTTCCTCCCCTCCGTTTCCTCTTACCAAGCACTAACAATGCACTGAGCTGAGCTCTTAGTGATTTCTTAGGGGACAATTTGCATATGTGTAATGGTCATAATGGGCTGGAGTATGCTGGTATGTATTCGCCATGCTGGCATTTATCAGGGCTGTGAAACAGAACAAAACCCCATTGCAATATGGGACTTTTTAACCCCTTTGTGACAGTACTGCTACATGCACTTTCAGTATCACCCACGTCCCACTTCAACCCCACATGTAATGCTAACAGCTGGGCACAGAAACACAAACCTACCCAGTTCAAACCATGACATAAATATGGAAGAGTTCAGGTAGTATCAAGCTGTTTGTGGTATTTCCCATCGAGCACCCTACCTTGAACTCCATGGGGGTGTACTTCTCGTTCTTGGGGGTGGTGTTGCCTTTGTAATGGAGGTGGTTGGGAGTGGTTGGGTGGATAACGGTTGACTCCTGGGACTGCCTCTGGCAGCGCTGGCAGTACACGTAAATCACAAACGTTAAGAGGCTAGAGCCAAAGAAACAGGAGACCCCGGTGGCAATCAGATGGATGAGACTAAAACCTGCAAGGGAAATGACAAGTGATGCTATTTTTAAAGAACAACCTCTTTCCCTCTGCCGACAAGACCACAGGTGCAAATCAGAGCTATGACATCTCGGGATCAACATTAATAAGCTGTTGAAGCCAGAGTCTTACGTTCTAACATAAACTGACATAATCTCCCTGCAAATCGCTCTCCCCTCTGCAGCTCTGCCTTGTGCGTTTAACAGGTTCATGCATTGTTTTCTCAAAGCTCCCTCCCTGTCTCTCCTCTCTCCCCTCTATTGATACTGAAACTAAACATTATGTTAAGCTGACAGCTAAAGAAATGAGCCGTACAAACAATACACATTAATGGATTCCAAAGCATGTGCGTGTCATGGAAATAAGGGGATAAAAACAGTGTTTCTCTAAAGGGAAGGAAAGGGAGGCCAAAGCCCTTTTTGCCAGCTGCCCAAAAAGCCTATGGGACTGTGGGGGGGTAGGGGAGAGACACACTCCTCCCTGGTGTAATCCAAGTGTGCTCAGCATCCTTGCTTATTCATAGCAGTGTATTGCCTTGGTCACCTCTGCACCACCTTCTGCGGTGTATCTGTACCGCTAACAGCAAAGCAGGGGTCCTCAGGGGAATGGGAAAGATGAGGTGGAATAAGGTGGGAAAGGGGGAAACTGCTTGAAAAAACCTTCTTTGGTTGTATTTCTCCACAAACTGCACAGATAGGAGTGGGAGGCAGGTGCTGGTGGGGTAGCTACGGTGTGAAGATTTCAAAAAGAAAAGCTCCTGGACTATAAAAGCCTCCTACAGAGCTCTCTTGGTGTGTGATTTTAGCAGCATCCTCCAAGCACAGCACTGACCCCTGGAAGGAGATGTGTATCCCACGTGCTGGGAGCTACCTAACTCGCAACTCTGCCTGGCAGGGGAGGAGAAAGTCAAATAATTCTCCTCATACCTCCCTCATCTGAAAAAACCCTATGGTAAACCCAACAGCCAACAGATTTCCACCATCAACAGAACAAGGACTTGTGACCTTTATAGCCACCAAGTTAAAGAAATAACCAGAAGCAGTCTTGGGTGGCCTAAGTTGACCCTGTTGTTGTTTGCTGAGGGGTCCACAGGAAGAGAATCAATGATGATGACCCCAAGTGCTACTGACTTTGCTCTGTCATATAATCTTTCAAGCAGGAATGACAGGGGCCCTAGTGCCCCAGGGCAGCTGTCCTAGGGGATAGCCAGATCGCTTCAGCGGAGACTGCAGCAGGAAAGTTCCCATAATACTTCAAAAGCCAATTCATTTGGACAGACTGCTGCGTTGACTTGACTGTGCGCAGAGAAACGGAAGGGACTACTCAGAGTGTGGCTGTAAATGAGGTTCATTCTTAGTCTGATCACGGTGTGCATCTTTTTTGGTGCCATCTTACATTTTAACTGATATGCTTTTCAAATAGAGAATTCTGCCCATTAGTCTTCTGATCTCCTCTAATCTTTAGTTAAAAAATATCCTCCTGAGTTTAATAAGAACAAAACCAATAGAGTTCTACAGAAAAGTAATGCACTTCAATCATAATTACAGTAAGGATCATATAGAATTTATTAGACTGACAAGCTACATTTATTTTTTTAAACCACACTATAAAATTCTATTGCAAGATTACAACTTTCTATTGTGTTTTAGATGATGATCCAAAAAACCAGCAGAAAGACGATAATTTCCTATTAAATATTATGAGACTATTCCAAAAAGACATTTCCTTGCTGAAAACCTCTGCCTGGTTTACCTCACTCACGAGAGCTAAAATACAGAATATGCAGCTGGTGTTCAGTGAAGCCACATGACATTCTGTCACATTCTCCTCCTGCCCAGCTTTGCTTACACTGCAGTGAATGTTTCATTTCACTGTTACATTTGCCTATTCACTACAGTAGGAAATCCTTTCTAAAACATAAAGCTCTCTTACATTTCACTGTTGCCCTTGAAAGACCCATCTGATTTTTCAGGTGAGTTTTAGCAGTACCTCAGGGGTAAAACAAAATATTTTATCTACAGCACATCAGTCCCCAGGGTGGAGCCTTTCTGGTTCACCACTTTTATAATATAGACTTTCTGAAATGCATCAGCAGAATTTGTGTTGATTGGTTTCCTTGCCAAATATTGTGGAACGCTATGTAATAAATAATATTAGCTATGGTAAAATGTAGATTAGAATAGCAAATGCAATGGTGGTGGAAAAAAGAAGAAGGAAATGCGAATACAGGGCGTAACAGCAGAGTGCAACTGTAGTAAGGAGTCCTGGAACTGAAGAGAGACTTTGCTCTCTCTGGAGGGGGAGGAGTGATGCAGAAAGCCAACTGTTACATTGTAGGTGCTGAAATCTTAATTCCACTGATTGCCCTGCAGTCACAAACCAAAAGGCCACATTTCCATTCCACAGATGACATGCCTTTTTTGCCATGATCTCCACAGGGGGAACAGATTTTGGCAGCCTGCAGACTATCTCAGTTTCAGGAAAGCAGGGGTGTGACGCAAGTAGGAATTGACATGGTCATTAGTGTGAAACTAGCATTTTTAAATGTCGAAGGAACCTGCCATTCTCTTCAATCTGCATTTTTATCACAGAGGCTCCTAGGCCAGTGGAGAAGTGACACTAATGACTGTATCTTCCAAGTTACACGCATAAAGGAGTCACATCTTCTCTGAGAGGTGAAGACTTCAACGAAAAGGAGTGCTTGGAGGACAACCATCAACTCTAATCTAGTCCTATGATAGCAAAGGAACTGTCTAAGAGACCTCCATTCACCAAAGTCTTTATAGGTTATTTAAAAATACCTGCCTCCAAACAGCTGCAGGCTTACAATGGTGAAATGAGGAATATTCCTTCCTTTCTCCTGAACGATTTATATGGAGGATAGAGAAAGACAGGTGACGTGTTCCCTGATAATTAATGACCCTCAGGGCCCAATCCAAACCCTAAAATAAATAAAAATCTTGGAACTGACAACTGGATGGTGAGATACATTCCTCCAGTCTGACTCAGACAGCAAGACTCCAATGGAATTAAGGTTATCAGTGTGATGTGAGCTGCACAGATTAATGCTTTGGCTGATACTGCACAGGGAGAAAAAAAGCTAGGTTAGGATAAAAATAAGATATATAGTTAGTGGTACCCTACCTCCACAGTTTGTGCTCTCATCAATGCTGGAGGCTGGCAGGATCACTAAATAAAGAAAAGATTGGAGAAAGTTGTCATTTTGCCATCACTTTGCTTCTTTAAGTAATTAAAGCCCCGGTGCTCTAGACATGAGAAGCTGCTCGTGTGCTTTGCAGCAAGCTGAGAGTCTCTCTAAATTGAATGATAAGCTCAGCATGGGGAACCACACGCAACAAAACCTCTCAAAAGGCCTGACAATTCCAGTACTATTACCTGATCACTGTTCAGCTTCTTCCATTTGGAGAAAGAAGACAGCTGAGAAAACCATGGAAAACAAGACTACCATTGTCTGTAGATCTCAGATTTTTAAACCAGGGCATTGTAGTCCATAAAAGAACATTTGGAAAGCAGTTATTCAGTCTAGACACATGTCAAGTATTTGCCTGAGAGATTCAATTTCCACAAAAACTAGGTTGGAAGATGTTTATGAACATCTGTCCATCAATAACGTTTCTCTGTTAGACCCCTGATTGCTCTCCCCACTTTACATGCCAGTTGTCTCCATTTGCCCCAGCTTGCTTCTTTACTCCTGTGGGATGCTTTCCTCTGATGTTTGAACTTAAGGACCTCCTGTTGCCCAAATCCACACCAAGAACAGAGTTCATTTATATAGCCCAGCCTGAGACAACTATGCAAGGTTAAAAGCTTCAATTCAAGCAATACTAGTTACTTATTATAGATCTAGATAATTCTGCTTTATAAGAGAGCTGAGTTGTCCCCAAAGGAATGTCAGTTATCCTGTGCCTGAAACAAGTAAGTATATAGCACATTTGTTAGTTTGCTTGCTTGTTGTTTTAGAGGCATCCCAGCCCCATCTATAGTAGAGAAAATCTCAGCCTAGCTTGACAGTCTGGGCATGAGCTGCTTTCCTGAATCAGCCCACCCTCTCCCTCCTTGATGACACTGTACATACCGGGAATTTCATTATACAGGCAATCTTGGTACTGTGTGCTGTTTCCGACGCACTGAGAAGAGTCTGGACTGTGTACCTCGCAATAACGACTGCGATACTGGATCCCCTCTTCATTACACAAGCTCCACTCTGACCACTCTGACCAGCCACCTTAAATCCAAGATCAAGATAACACAGAGAGAACATCACCAAAAAGGGAAAAGACCCCTTGTAAAATCCAAACTTCCCCAATGCTGGAGAGTGTCTAGATCCTGATCTGGACCTCTTTTGCACATATAATCCAGGGGCCTTCAGTGGATTTAATTCTCTCCATACAAGTAACAGTGCAATCATCATATCCTACTTGTCAAGTTAAGCTGCCTTAACACTGACTAAACCAACACCTTGTGGAGTATTGCATAATGCGGGGTTGCCTTAAAAGCTCCTATATCAGCTTTCTGGCTGAAGATGCACAAGGAGGTGGATGGGGCTACGTTGCACCACAAACCCCAACATCTGCAGTGGCCTTCTGGAGTTACCCCAAGCAGCCAGCCCAAATTACAGCGGTTTGGTTAAGGTCCCTAAGAACAGCAGTCAGCCTGCATTGGATCAGAGAAACACAAAGGTGGTTCAAAAGCAACACAGGTCCAACACCTGTCCTTTGAGCTGTAGCACACACTCATCTGCCATTCTGTGTAAGACACAAGAATGAAGGATTGCCCCTTCAGCAACCATACAGATTGGTATTTCATGACTCCTTTTCTTCATCTTGCGAGCTTCCACTTTCAAGAACCAAACTCCCGCTTTTTCAATTACTTTAAACGGATCAGCCGTTAACAAGATTTTGCCTGGCCAGCACCGGAGTGCCAGGGCATGCTCTAGTGAACAAGTAAAGAGAAAGGTGATGCATTTAATTTGAACACTAGGGTGCCTATGTTTTCTCTGGTTCAATATGCATTTACTGAATGGGTAGAAAAGCTTCTAACTGATGGTATTCCTGATTTATTTTTCAACACTTTGCAGATGTGGCTTGTTCCCACCACCACCCAAACCAGCTGAAGCAGAGATGAGACCTGGCTACCTTCACATGGGTGTGTGTTGCAGAGGGCCTCCTCAGTGTGCAGACCAATGCAGATATCCTCTCCGCTAGATGGGGCTGGATTGGTGCAAGTCCGTGTGCGCTGGTAGTGTCCTCCTCCACAGGTTGCTGAGCACTGAGACCAAGGAGTCCAGCAAGACCATGAGCCTTTCACTGAAGGATATTGAAAAGCAAGGAGAGGGAGGCACATGTCACTGGTTACTCCTTTCACTGTGGCAAAGCTGGAGACAGCCCCAGCCTCTCACCTTCTAGATCCACCCTGCCCAGACTAGCTAGCACTTTCTTGTACTCCAGGACATTTGGGCCTGACAACAAAAACTTTTGTATCCACTCTGTGGATGCAGAATGAAGTATATCTGCACAAAAAGACTCTGCATCATGAAGTGCCCTAACAGAAACTATTCTTTAGGGCAGTAACCTTGTTGTTACACACATTTTATACAACAGCATTACTGTTATTACGTTGTTTCCTGACACTTCACCTACAGCAGCAGCAGATTTACTTGGAAACAAAATGCTGTACAACCTAAGTGGAGCTTATATGGCATCTTTCTGGGGGGGGGGGGGGGCCCCAATTCTTCTAGTCCCAACCCTCAGAAAACAGGAGCTCAGAGGCTTGATCTGAGTACAGTCACGTAACAAGTTAATAATAAATCTAGGGAGGCAATTAAGAGCCCTAGTTTGAACCCCTCTTGTCTGTGTACTAGACTATCTGATTTGCAGGTCCACATTACTTACTTCAGGAGATATCTTTAACAACCTGATGACTTAGTGCAAGATAAACCCAGGATTTGTGTATACACATCGAGTGAGGAAGGGAAGGAGGGAGACACAGAGAAATAGGAATCATGCACTCAGAACAGATTGTAAAACATCATAGCGTCCAAGGGCAGAAAACAGCACAGAAGAAGGGCACGGACATTAGTGAAAAGCCACTGAGATCTTCCAAAATAGTACTAATAGCTGCCTTTATAGTGCCAGAGTTATTTTCTTTTTAGAGGCCACAGAGTGCAATATTTGCCACTCTTGCTGTGCTTTACACATTCTGATCATCGTTCTATCCGCATTGGCATTTTATCTTTGTAATGAGTTTTAATATCATTATAATACTAAAATAATATAGCACTTTCAAGTGTAGGCCACAAACTGTATTGCCAGAGGTAGATAAATGCTGAAACTGCAAAGAGGTGAGATGATTTGCCTAAGATCACTTAAATTTAGGTTAGATATTTATTGCAGAGTAAGGAGAAGGATAAGCAAGTGAGAATACAGTTGTCAATGGTCTATTATTACTATTCTGGACCAGAAGTGCAACATAAACATGAGGACAAACTCGAAAACCAGGAAACCAGGCAAGAATACTCCCTGCTGGCTGTGCAGGAAATGGTAACTGATGCCAAGAGTAGATGCCCATCGCAAGAACAATACGTAAGCAGGAGAGGGGGAAGAAACAAGTGTTCACAAGAAGAATCTCCACATCAAGCATCTCTACACAGTATTAAGCCACATTCATTAAGCCTGTCTTCTCATCAAGGTGCAGGTGCACCATGATGCCCTCCACTGGATGGAGCATCAAACCTGCTTGAAGCAAAAAATTGCTAGACAAGCCACAATACTACTTCCTTTAGAGGATGTGGCTGTGTTACCCTCTGAGGCTAGATGAAACATAAGTCACAGCACTGAAGGATGTGTGGGTCACAGACATGGGTCATTTCAATAACTTTTAAAAAATTAAGGAAAAACCCCCAAAGCTAAAAAAAAAAAAGCAGCTTGGAAATACTGATTTTTGATGTCTCTACCATTAAGATGGGGAAGAACACCTCTGAATTTCACGCAGGAAGATGATAATGGTTACCTGGGCAGGGATGTGGGTTGCAGTCTTGGTACTCCATCGCTGACCCCACGCAGGGCAAGCCACCATTTTTAGGTTCGGGGTTTGTGCAAGTTCTCTTCCTGATCCTAAATCCCAACTCACAGTCCCTGGAACAGGAGGACCAGGCCCCCCAAAAGGACCAGCCCCCATTGATAATCCGTGCAGAGGTCTTACCAGTCTTGAGGAGGTCATCAACAAGAGCTTCAAGGAAAACAAATGATACACCATATGATTATAAATCAGTCAGTTGTTGGCTTTTATAAAAGGACTTCAGCTCATAAATAAACTCAGGATTTGTGTGCCTTGGGGAAGGGTTTCTGTTGAAAGCTTTTAGCAAGAGTTTTGTTCCACTGGGTTAAAGGTAGAAGTGAAATAAAATCTGCACACACACGAGCTGAGTCAAGTTATAACCTTGATAAATAACCTTTCTGGGCAGCAAACTGCAGCAATCCAGGCTGTGCCCTGAGGACACTGCCTTGCATCCCAGCAGTAGCGAAGGGAATTATCCCAGAGGCAGTGCACAAGGGGACCTCCAGAGAGAAAGAAGAGTACAGACACACTGTCCTGCAGAACGGCTCTTCTCCTCTTTTCTATGTCCTCATTACTTGCCTGTCCTCTTTGGAGCAGTCTGACAGTAACAAGAACAAATCTATACAGTGCCATAAGTGCAGAGCTCATGACCGTGTTGATCGCTAAGTCACAGGGCTCTCTGCATGCATCCCAGTCATTCTGTAGTGGCACTAGCTGTACGTGTCAAGATTTATGTAGACACACTCAGGTTTTTGCTGTCCCGAGAGGATCCCCCATCTAACACCAAATCTAGGCTTGGCCCTATGGCCCCCCGGAGCTGGCAAGACGTACAGTCAGTATCACACACTGCCGAGCCATCATTGGGGCAGAATCGACTCTCGGTCTTCTTCCTCCCAAACTGCAGCTCGTGAGGATCGGACAGCTGGGCACGACACGTGTAGCGGAAGCGCTGCTCCTGGCGGGCACCGTTCTGGGTGATATTGACAGGCATCCAAGGGGTCCAGGGTGTGTTTCTGCGCACCTCCGGGCAACTCTCGGGGTTGCACGTCTTATATTCCTGCCAAGGAGGAAAAACACTCTCTCCTTATTTATCAAACAGCAACACTGTAACAGGCAGGGATTCATTTACATCCCAGAAGACAAGAAAGTACCCTCTGGATCTCAAACTACATCCCTCCACATTATCTGACCTCACAGATACAAGTCAGAGCTGGGCCCAGCACAAAACCCAGGCACTGTGAAGGCAGTGGTGGTGGATAGCCTCATGAGGACCTCAAGGGTGAACTGTGCTTGTTATTCTTATGTCCCTCAGGTTTGTGTTTCTTTGCTGACTCAAAGTCCTGTGGGGCTTGGAAAGCCTGGTACATCGTGGGCAGGATAATACTTCAAACAATATATAATAATAACAATGAACAAGTTATCTTCTGCTATGGCCCTGAGATGCTATTGCCAGGCCGGCCTACAGGACCCTCATGAGGACAAAATCTCAGTAAGGTTTATTCCTTCAAAAGTTTAGTGTTTTATTTTTAAGATGCTTTTAGAAAAATCTCTTTTTATTGCTATTTTTTGTTTGGTTGGCTTTTTTAACTCTCTAATGAGGATTATGAACCATTTGCCATCCTTGGTCTAGACCTGAGCACCCACTGAGTCCAGCCAATATTCTAGCTGGAGGGGGATGGGGTGATTTGAAGTTTTCACAATTTTCTCCATCAGCGAGAGGAATTCCAGTGAAAAACATCAAGTTCTTGTTTAAAAATAAATAAATAAATAAATTTCTTCTGGCAGAGGGAAGGAAATGTAATGCTTCAGGATTTTATGATTCTAGAGTAAATGCCAAACAGCTTGTGAACAGATGGGAGGTTCCAGATCAAATCTGCTTACCCTGGAAGAAAACTCTCCATAAAAATAATTAAAACAGCTGCATGAAGCAGCTGCCAGAATGGGAAAGTGAAAAAAAGATAGAAAAGGGGTAGCCATTGCCTCACTTGTGGGTTAACTGCATGTTTGACCTGCTGTTTACTCTAGCATGAGAGTGAGACTCATTTCTGATGCCTGTAGGGCTTCCTTGACTCAGTGGGATCATCCCTGGGAGTAGGATAGAAGAACAAAAGGTGGAGTGCTCTCAGGTAAACTACCTGAGATATCTAAACCTACAAAAGCTTAGCATGGCAGCCTCTCCTTACCCGTACACACACACACACACACACACACACACACACAATCACGCCAACTTGACTGGGTTCTGCAGTCTGCCACCTCTTTACTTCCCAGTTCATTTCAGCATGGTCTCCAGCAAGGGCTGAGGCTAGCATTTTCTTGTAGCTTGAGAAATAAAAGCAAGACGGAGAGAGGAGTTAAATACCAAGTCCCTAGAAGCTAAATGTCAATAGGTGCCCTATATGCAATGTCAGTAAATAATACATACCACAGCACAGCCTGGACATGTATTTCCATTTTCACAGGACCTCTGTCTTGAATGTATGCCTCCGCCACAATTCACACTACATTTATTCCAAGGACCCCATGAAGACCAAAAAATTGGTAACGGGCATGGACTATTTTCATTACAGAATCTGAAAGAGGAAAGCACATGGCTCAGAAAAAGTCCATGTCAGCACATCCCAGGGACAAAAGCACAATGGGTGCATACTGCATTTGGGTGCAATTCATGCTTGCACAGAAAGTCAGCATAAGCTGGTTATATTAGTATTATTCCTGTTCACAGCAGAGAACTGTACCCTTTATACAGAACCAGGAGTGGTTAACCAGACAGTAAGGCGGAGCTCACTAACAAGGTTGGCACAAATGATCAAGATCAGGCTTCTGAAAGTGCTCTGATCTCAAAACTTTTATACACTGAAGTTACAAAAGAGCTCACAAGCTGAAGCCCAGGTATCTCAATGAGAGATACTGAATGGTAAGTGTTTTGAAAATCTGGCTCTTATTTAGGTAACTAATGGGAGCTCAGCTCATCAACCAACTGTCCCTAATGACAGGTACTAAGTGCTTGACAATCTTCTCTTCCCAAAATCTGGCCCTTACTGTTGTTTGGACCCTAAGAAACTAGTGTTTGCAATTGGAGCCAAAACAGCTATATGCATCTAAAAGCAGCTGCTAAATTAATGTTGTTTCATGTTCCCTTTCTAAAAGGTAACTTCAATTTTGTTCAGTTTTTGAATAGATATTCTTCTCAAATTGAATCACACAGGACCCTAACTGACTCAGACATAGTCTTTAAAACAAAAAAGGGACCGTTCTGAATGGCCACAAATCAAGCCAAACATTAAAATGTCCTGAATCAAGGAAGTTAAATGAATTGCCCTTTGTATTCTGAGAAATGCAGAAAGATCTGTCTTAAGTGACCACTCAAGGGACAAGCAACAGCCTACTGACAAGCAGAGGTGGCCTTTAATGAAATGTCTAAACCGGAAACCAAATGGGGATGCCTTGAAGCATGTGCTTAATTATGGGCTGGGCTTGAAGAACCAAAATAGTGCAGATGGCTCTGTAGGTTCTAAAAGTATTGTCTTTCAGTGATTTTGCATCAAATTTGCATAGTTTAGAGGGGGGAGAAATAGATATTCTTCTGTTGCCAACCCAGCAAAAACTCAAGCCTGAATCTGTGAGTTAAGCTGTATTCTCTCTTGAACTTCTGGTGCATCAGCACAATTAATACAGAACTTAGGAATGGTGTAATTGGCAATGAAAGCTGCACATATTCAACTGCCTCCTCAGGTACAGAATCAGAAAAATGTAACTATCAACAGTTAGACTGCTAAAAGGATATGACTTCTCCTTTCATTCAGGAGGACAGTCCTCTGTTTTGGGGATAGGAATAGTCATGCACTAACACTTGCGAAGGTCTGAAAGGTCATGACAAAGGGTGGAGGCAACTCTGAAGTCTCTGATGGTCACAGGATCATTGCAAGAGAGAGGCTGTGCATGTTAGCAACCTCACCCATCTCAGGCTCTGGGAGGTCTTCTGCTCCATGTAATTGGCCAAACAGCCTTAATCTGCATTCATAGAAGAGCTGCCATTTCCAGCTGACAACATTATAACCTCAAAAGTGAACAAAGTGAGTTGTGAACGCCTCTTACCTCTCTTCCCTGCTCTGTCCAACACAGACCCTGCCCCCATACCGTGGAGCGGGGTTGCTGCAGGATCGCTGGCGGACCTGAAAGCCGATCCCACAGGAAGTGCTACACGGGGCCCAGGAAGACCAGGGTGTCCAAGCGCCATTTCTATCAAAGGCAGGGAGAGAGAACAGACCATGCAGGTTACTTGAAGGTCTGCTGATGTCATGCTGTGCTCAGCAGCAAAGCACATAAGGCTCTGACAGGGGAATCCTTGAACGCACTGGAAAAGAGATGTATCCATTTCAACCAGACTTTATATCAGCTGAGATTTAGAAAAGGGACTTTCAAAGCATTGGCCTCGCTTTCCTTCCACTGAAGTCTCTAAGACTTGGAAAGGAACAGAATGAAGCCAATACTGAATGATTTTGGAAACCCCTCCTAGGATTTTCTGGGCAACAGTGGGGTTGCTGTAACTCTCACTGACTATTCCCCCATCATCTCCCCTTGTGTCTCTTAACCCCTCTTTTCTGAGCCAAAAGCTGATCCCAAAGTTGTATCTCCTGGGCTCTTCTGCACAACCAAATGTAGTTTTTGAGGCTCACCAAAGCCAGCTGTGCCAAAGGATGTAAAAAACCTACCTTCTGCTCATTCAGCAGGTACTGATACTTTAAATCTGTTACAGCAATAATACTGCCAGCTCCCATGGTTTTATCACAAGCCTCATAATATTTGGTGTTTTCCTAAAGCCTTCGGCCTTGAATCCTATTAAGTGGAAATCTCAAATTTCATTAAAAATAACAATAATTGCTTCTCGCATTCAAGGCAGCCTGCAAACACCACTGTAGTGTGACCTTAAAGCTGTAGAACCCAGAAAGCAATTAAGAGCTCAGAGGCAGGATTGAGTTTCCTAGTTTAATGAGTGATTGCATCTCAGCTGAGCAGTGGTAACTTAGCCTGCGGGAAATGTGATGTAAAACCCCTCTGTTCACACCTCAATTACAGAGGTGCAAGCTAGCACTCTGTACCTCGCATCTGCGACCGGCTGAACACGTGCACGCAGTAGGTTTCTGTGACGCCGCTGACATGGTGACTCAATGATGTGTTTAAACAGAAGCCAGCACTTTCGTCTTTAAAATCTCTTGATTATTAAAGCTCCCCTTCCCTTGATTTGGCAATGCTACTAAACCTTCGAGTCTCACAGAGTCAGGGGAAGGAAAAACCGTACTCCATCTCTTCTGTGCTGCAGGTTTTCATTTCATAGGGAGCCAGTGGCAATGCTCTGTCTTACAGAAATGCCTGATCTTGATACTACACTGCCTTAAGCCAAAAAATCTCATTTGTTTTTTCTTAAAAAAAAAACTTTTTAAAAAGTCTAGTCAAAAAACAGGTGCTCGCTGGTTCTTGAAAGCTAAGCTCAAAAACAGATGTTAATTTTCAAAGCATTTACTGAACTAATAACATTGCTGGCAAGAAATATTTTCTGGCGTAGCACCAATCAGGGCAGAGGATGAAAGTTAAAACCCACATTGCCCTTCGCACCTTTTACATTTGTTATCAAGTCTTGCTTGTTCTTGGCAACCTTATTTCAGACCCCTGTTAGATATTTCTCCCCTCCTCCTCTTGTTCTCTCATCCCTTCTCCCTCCTTCCCTTGCCCTCTCACTCCCCAAACAAGGTTAAAGAACAAGAAATTCACTTACATAAAAATCCAACTCTTCCATGGTACTCTTCAGCATTTTAACCCACCTACTACCTTCCCAACCTCAGTCCAGAAGAAAGATTAGGTATAAAATCTCAAATGAAAAGAATCAAATGGAAGGTTGCTGTTGCTGTAGCAAAAAAGGAAAGTAATCTCTACTAAAATTCCTCAAAAAAAAAAAAAATTTTCACCATCTATTTGTGTTCCAGGATTTTTAACGGAAATGAGGACACTTTCAGACTTCCAGCTCTTGCTTTCTAATAGAACTCATCTTTAAGCATCCTGCTTTCTCTTTGCAAAAAAAATCACAATGCCATATGAAGTCAATTAAAGGAAATTCGAGGGCTGAGGCGGATGTAGGATGACCAGATGTCCCTATTTTTCAAACCATGCTGTTTTCCGGTGTCCTAAGATTGAATAATATATTTTTCATCCCCTTCTCTGAGGATGTTCCTGCCTCTTTCGTCATCAGAGCAGTGCTGACAAACCCATCCCTCTGGCACACTTTGCATTTCCCACTGACATAAAAAGACTGCCTCAGGAAGGCTCCGTACAACCCACGGTGGCAGCACAGGGGTACGAATGACTGCCTGTGTTTTAGGCAGCACAGCCTACAACTGGAAGGAGAGATGCCAATTAAAACATGAGTGTTGCTGAATTTTTCGTGCCAAGGACAGAACTAAACTCCAGGGAGGAGTCAGGAGACAGCTGTCCTTAACAGAATGAGTATTTACAGAGAAAGTGAAGTAGATTAAAATGGTATTGACCCAATATTTACCAAAATATTGGCTGGCCCCACCCTGGTTAAGTAGTGCTTACACTACTGCATCTTTTCTTTCCTTGAGCCATGACATGATGTAGTCTGAGGGTGATGGGTAACAGGGACACAAACACTGTGGCTATGCTTAGGCATCCAGACGGAGGACATATACTCTCCATATTGCTCAAGCACAAGCTTCAGCCATCCCTGGAAAGGCAGCACTTGGACACAAGCTGAGCTGTATGTGTTGTTTAAGTGCTGTCCCTGGTGGGCATGCCTCCTAAGCTCTGCTCGCTGCCAGTTGCTGATCTGTTGCTTTCACGTAGCCGATGTGTTGCAGACAGTTCACAGACTCCCAGAACAAGGCAAACAGACCTTGCTAGGAGCTGAGCTAGGCTCTGTCTCTAAGAAACGCTGCTCTGAAGGATCTCTCCTTGCTTTCGGCAATGCAACCTCAGCCTTCAAGCTCCGAAAAACAATGATTGAGAGCTTACTGATTTTTTTTAGCCTACTGTTGTTCTGTTGGCTAACAACTGCTTCTGCTGTACTTGCTGCCTCTTGATAGGTCACTACCCACTGTACAGTTGAGGGAAACTGAGGCACAGTGTAGCAAAGGCTAATGCTTACACTTTTTTGGGGTGCCCACCTTCCAAAGGCCCCTTTTGAGACACCTGAAGGTCCCTCCTTCAGAGCCATTGGACTCCTTCATTTTTCACTGCCTTCAAGTTGGACCCCACATGTATCAGTTTGGCTGAGATACAAGAAGACAGTCATGGAAACAGAAAGAAAGAGAGCAGGTGTGAACAGGCACAATTCTTATTGCACTCCTGAAAAGCACAAAGATGCTGAGGTACCTTGAACAATTTGCGACCTCAATCCTGGCCCCTTCACAGGCACGACCTCCGCAGCGAGGACGAGGGCTGTCACATGAACGTGACCTACACATACAGGAGCCTGTGCTGTCCCCATCTGAATGCTCACACAGTTGCCATGGGGACCAGGGCCCCAATCTTCCATTTGTTGTCAGGTTTTTCACCTAATTTGAAAAAAAAAAGGTCATTAATAGTGAGTTTACATTTCAGGAGACAGCCCCACAATAGAAATGCCAAACAAAGCTGCTGGGGGGATTAAGGCGCAGCTTAGATGGGAGCTGTCTGTGCTTGTGAGCAGGATTCAAAACAGAGAGCTGTTTTCAGACAATGCCGCATCAATATTTACCCTCCGAATTCCACCCCGCATACCTAACATGTGCACGCAGGCACCCGAGCCTACCCGGCCAGCCAACATCAGATGCAAGCATCCATCTGCCACACCACAAAACCGCCATGCGCCCCAATCCCACGCTGCGCAGCTCCAGCTTTCCAAGTAATACAACGGCCAATGCTAATTGGCCCAACTCTGTTCTGGTTCTGCCCCTGCAGTACTTGGGACTGCTCCTATAGACCATTTTCCTAGTTAGCATTTGTGTAACCACAAAGACCAACTGAGATTGGGGCCTCATTGAGCTTGGCCCTGTCCAAACATTCAGTAGGAACTGGCTCCCTTTCTAAGCAGAACTGTGGCCTGGATGGATAAGTTGGATGAAGGACAGAAGGTGAAAGAGATGGGGGTGACTATAATTAATGCTCAGGATCACACTGTGGACTAAAGAGCAAGAACTGATCTCAGGCAATTTATAGACCAGAGCAGGTTGCCATCTGTTTTCTCTGCCCTTTGTTTTATGCCTGTGCAGCAGCTAACAGACTAGGACTTGCACTAGTTCCTAAGCACTATAACAAAGTTAAAATACTGCAATCCTGGCAGAGCAAAAGCATGAGGAACAGACTGTTTCAGAACAGATTTGGAGAAGAACGCCCAAGAAGGAGGGTGTCAGTGACTGCTCCCAGGTGTCTTGTTTTAACCAGTGCTGTTACGGCCGCTAAGTGACCCCTAAGATGTGGCCTTAGCAAGCGAGCTGCTAGCCCTTATAGCCAAGGCTGAACTTGAGAAAATCAGCACTGTCTGCTCCTTTCTGGGTCACTCCCAGGCCACCAGTGCCTTCTTGTGCCCACTCCACCACTCTCTCTGGAACCAGCTCTGAGAGGAAAATTTGCTAGCTCCAAGACTACGTTTGGCAGCCTGCTGTGAACCTCTGCCCTGGATCCCCCCTGTTCCTGACTTCAGAGACATAGTGCAGAGAGACATCCAAGCTGGCCTGTCTAGATACAGCACAGGCCCAGCACAGCTCAGTCCCTCACCGGCTGGGAGCCCCTGCATCTGTCCCCCAAATCAGGTGACACATTTCCACATCATATTGGCAACCACGGGGCTACTCAGCGCCCCACTGCCTGTCACACAGATGCTGCACCCAGGTGATGTGCAGGGATGTAACACCACAGACCTTGTGGGCAAAACAGAGTAATGGCCCTTGCAGAGAAGGAAGACTCCTACTTGCTCCTTGCTCCCCAGCCCCAGTGCACACCAGGTAGCACGACTGTGGTACCAGTGAGAGAGGTTTGGATACAAAACGTACTGGAAATGAGCACTGAAGGTCTTATACCACGATGCCTTATGGTTACAGGGAGCCAAAGGCATCGTGGTGCCCAGCCAGCAGCAGGAGGGGGTGTGAAAGTGCTGTGCCAGACCCAGGGTCTGGAGCTCAAGAGTGATCCCCATGCTGCTGCTTGCGGAGCTGAGACTCACGACTCTGCTTCCCCCAAGCCCTGGGGTCGGCAGCCCCGAGGAGCTCCCAGCTCTGCTGGGCTGGAGCTGCTCCACCATGTGTGGCCAGGCCGCTCAGCCCTGCCCTGAGACGGCTGTCTCCCGTCACGCTCTCGCCAGCATCCCCAAGCCTCTCCCACCACTTCCAGCTGACAGGTGCGCTGGGAAGGGCACCTCAGGGACTGCAGCTGGCAAGAGGAAATAAGGAGGGGGAGACTAAAAATGGCAGGCTTGGGAAGGCTGGTTAGTAAGAAACCAGAGGAGCCGGAAGAGAGACCCATTTCCCCCACAGTTTCCCCATATCCCTCCAAAACTCTTGTCCGCTGCCTCAGGCTCTGCCATCAGGAACCCCCTGGACTTCAACCCTCCTTAGCGACTCCCACTATCCCCTTGGCCATCTGCGGGGTGAGGCCAGCTCATCTGCCTCTCGTCCCCCCTCTCCTCCTCCCTCGCGAGGGGTTACCTCCTTGCCATGACACGCTGCTCCCAGGAGACCCCCTCCAACCTCCCCACCTCCTTCATCCCGCTGGGACATGAAGGCAGGGAACGGGCGACTCATTCCCACTAACGTCACCCTGGCACGCTCAGCGGCTTTGGTAAAACAGCCAGCAAAGGCAACACTGAACTTGGCCTCGGTGTCTCACGCAAAGAAGGGCAAAGAAAGGACCAGGCTGGGGCCCTGGCGAACAAGCCTGGCTCAAAAACCGAGCCAGCTACAGCTGCTGACAAAAACCATGGGGACCACACTTCGCAGACTGCAGCCATCAGGCATCAATTCACTGCACTGCCCGGGGGGGAAAAACATTTCTTCTGCTCTACCAGCAAGGAAACTGAGGCACTGAGAGGCTGCGAGACTGGTCTGGGGCCACGCAGTGAGTCAGCCGTACGTGTGGGAAATGTCCTTGAACACTCGTCCTCTGAAACACGCTGCCCTGAGTTTATTCTCCGAGTCTGGCACTGCGTTAAACACTCACTACGCACCTTTCGTGGGCTGTCATCTTCCCTCCCACCCTTCTCACGGCATCAAAAATATGCAGCAGTGACACGGAAGTAATTTAGATCTGTTACTGCGCTTGTCAGACTGTACTTACGGGGCTTCAAGCCTCTGTTACAAACCTTTGTTTTCAATAGATTATCAAGCCGTAGTAAAAATTTGCTCCGGGCTGCAGGTTACGAGGCAAGACGCCCAGAGAAGAGAACACTGCGTTTTGTTGCTGTCGTCAAATTTGTTGTTTTAAACACACATGCAGTCAAAAATGAAGACAGTTGGGTTGCTAAAAGTTAGGGGGTAAAAATATAAAGAGAGCTACTTTGAAATATTTAATACTAGATTTTTATCCCCTTTTTCCTCTTGCCGTACAAAAGTCATAATCCAAGTATTGGATCATTTCTACTCATTTTTGAGCCAGAAAGCCTTGCTGATTCCAGCAGGGAGTTCTGTTCAGAAATCAATGGTATGATATGGCCCGTGGCTTCAATTAAAAAAAAAAAGCTGACAAATAATTATTGGCTCATGAGTGATACTGGGAAGCAACCCAAAAATTAAACAAATAAGCGGCCATAGCTGAAATGTGAGGATTTATAAACATGTCACGTTGTGAGTGTGGGAAGTTTTTATCCTTAAGAAATTATATATGGATTATTATTCCATCTTTAAATTCACAGAAATATCTTCAAAAGAGCAAACTGGGAATTGGGATAAAAACCCATATGCATTGATCATTTGCAGGAAGATCTCTACAAGGGAAGTCCTTTGAAGCCAACAGTGTCCATTCAATAGAGAGGACACCTTTAAAAACACCTGTGATCTAATGCACTTTTCTCACCGGACAATATGACCAATTTGAGTTCTCTTATTTTGTAAACTGGCATACTTCTACCAAAGGCTTCATCCTTTCCTCCTTGTACCATCTCTTCCTCCTACTGTCTAAAGGCTCAAGTACAGCATTTAAAAATTCAGACTGAGCACTTCCCAACCTCTCAACAGGATATTTTCAATGTTTATTCTGACATTATAGACAAGGCTAGAAGCTTTGCCCGTTCTTTAGATTCATCAGTACTTCCCCCTTGGGATTCGGATGTCAACTGCTTATAACTTTGCCAAGCTTCAATCATTTCAACTGGACATTTCCATGTTGGCTGTTTGATAGAAGCTGAAAGTTTGTGGAAAGTTTCAATCAAGGTACTTCAACCATTTCTAAAATCAAACCTAAGAAAAAAAGAACATTTGTCCATAAGTAGCAACCTTTTCCTTGAATCATTCCAGTGTTCAAAGCAAGGAACTGATCTTTATCATGTCCTTGTAACATTTTTTGCAATTTTCATGAAAAGCCATTCAAATCTATCTAGGGTAAAAAATCCTTGGGAGGTGGAGAGGAAAATTCTCGGTTTCTCAATGCTTATTACAGATTTTGATTTTGGCACCTAAAGTCCTGATATATTCTCTGTGCACTGGGCATGCTCTAGTGCTGGCCAGAGCAGGATCATCCCAGGAACTGCAGCACTGAGTGGCTGTGACCACACAAATTAAGAGCGGGGTGCAAGTCCACTAGCCACCCTTAAAAAAGGAGTGGGGAGACTGGGACTGGCTAGCAAGAAAAGGCGGTGGCAAGGAGCAGATGCCAGATGGCTGAGATAGGGATTTGCTGGACACATGGAGTGGACCTGGGATGAAAACCTGAGAGGCAGAGCATGATCTGGCTTGTGAGAAGAAGAACTGGAATAGTCACTTCCTGACACTGGACATACTCAATTCCTGAGTCCCAGACAACTAACTGCCGTCAGCAGTGACCCCATGTGCTCGGCAGCTGGAGTTTGTGAGCTGAATCTGAAGTCCTTTTCCTGCTGATGTCTCATACTGGCATCAATATGATGCTATAAAGTAGGATATGTGTGTGTGTGTGTGTGGGGGGGGGTTCATTTTCCTAAAAACAAAAAACATCTCATCTCTCCCAAGCCTAAGAAGAAATAGCATGCAGTCATGTAGTTCAAGACTGCCTGATATGGCACATACACCAATAGGGAATACAAAAGCTGCATATACAGCATTTGTCCTAGCATTTCTTAATATTTGAATGTTTGACATTGCAACCTTAGCAATGGATCTTTAGCAGATTCTGAGTGTTATCTGTTAATAACATATATTAACCATTGCACAAAGTGCTATGTTAACACAGTACGATTAATCCTGTATCCAAGGTCCCTTATTATTAAAGCCAAATAGCTGTAGTACAAGGCAGTGCTGTACAAAGATGTACAGACCAGCTCTGAACAAGGATGTTTGCATAAGAGTAGCTGTCGAGTTTCTTTAGTGTTGTGCTTGACTCACACTAATGCCTGGCCCTCTTAGGACATAATTCAGTAATATGCCAGTTTCAGCTTTGAAAGTTCCTGCATGCCACCCCTTTAGCTGTGCCAGGACATCTGTTTGCGGGCTAGGCTGCAGAAGGACTCACTGACATTATCTGGGTTGGGAAAAGGTTATTTGGGAGGGGTGTTTTTAACCTAGACCATGTCGTGCTTTAGTGTGATCTCACATACAGCTGTACCAGCGTAGCTGAGCGCATGGTGCTTGGCCCAGAAAAGTGGAGTGAGAAAAGCCAAGATTTCTTAAGACAGTAACTCATCAAACTAAACTCTCAGAATAGGCCTGTTTTAACTGAAATTTCACTTTGGGCCACTGCATTCCCTTACCTTTTTAGTGGCCATTTGCACACACTGCCCTAGCCTCTTGCCTCTGTTGACCACAGTCTTTATCCTGCACTGAACGTTAGGAACATACTTGGGTGCACAGCTGACGTAGGTGCTTAAATGAGCCATCCCTTTCCATCCCAGAGGTGAATTCATTTCAGCGAGGGGCAGAGCAGAAAGAAAGAGAAAGTGATTGTATGTGGGTTTTAAAGCGCTTGGTGGCCCTTCAGTCGAAGGGCACAAGGCTGATGTATGCAGCAGAATGACAGCACCTAAACCTAAAATAATCTACAAGGGAAATGCTAAAGCAAAGGTAAAATGAGCACCCCAAGAGCAGCCAAAGCTCCTCAATATTCTGCGCCGGATTTTTATGACCTTGAAACAATGATCTGGAGCAGCCTGCTCCCTGGTGTGCACCACTGCAGACATGTTCAAACCAGCGGATTAACACCTCACACACCTATCAACAGACACAGGCATTAAGCAGGACGAGATAACAGCGTGGGCAATCAAGAAGCACTGCATCCCAGTTCAACACGGGAGGGTTATAAACACACAAGCCTCTGAATCCAGCAGCGAAAAACTTAAGCCTGCCAAGCTGAGGATGGACTGAAGTAATGACTAATATTTCCTGGGAAAATATCTGAGAAGTAAGGAAGATAAGAGGCATAAACATCCCAGCACCTCCAGACAGAAATAGCATACTGAAGATACAACCCATCCAGCCCCCTCTCTCTGTCTACTGTATTTAGCAGTATTTACATGCTAATTGACATTAGATAATAACAATGGACATTAATGAGAATTTCTCCTCCCCACACACTACAATTTATTTAATAAGACTAGCTTTCCTTCCTAACCACGTTGCAGGTATGGTTCAAGCAGCAGGAATTAAATTTGGCCAGACGGCTTCTGGGGATCACAGTCAGGAGCCGGATATTGTAGTGAGAGAAAAAGGATGGGTGGGTGAGAAGGGAACCAGAGAGCCAACTCAAATTGACTCAGGCAGTGCCACTTTCTTTTAACTGCCACATCTCATGGAGAACAGGGCAAGGAAAGAAGACAATCCCCTTGAAATATCACACAGATTTGATTTTTGGTCTACTAAATTCAGGTTAGAAATTAACACTCTCCCCTTCCCTCCTGTTCTCTAATATATACTGTATCCTTTCGTTCCCTCTGCAAACCATCCATGCCCTGTTTCTCAGCTGCTCCTCAGACGCTTTCACCTTTTCCAATGCAATGCTTCTTCACCAGCTTTAACTCCTGCATCCAGCTCTGGAGTCTAAGAGGGGAACAAACTGGACACAGCCTGAGGACGCTGTACAGCAGCTATTCTGATTTCCCAGACCTACAGGGAAGCCAAGGAAATGGTGCAGATGGCGGAGCACTCCTGAGGTGGCTCCATTTTCACCTGGGCTTACCTCCTTCTCAGCAGCAACCCAACAGCATGATCCAACCTACTCCACTCAAGGCAAGGGTGGGCAGGAGGGGGACTGAATGCTTGTCTTGGGATCCCCCCTTCTGGGGCAAACAAATGCATTGGGATGTCCGTGCTCAGAATTAGAGAAAGTGTTTGCCGCTGGGCTCGGCATTCCCCCTAACAGCCAGTGCTCTTCCCCTCTCAGGTCACTCCAGAGCACAGAGCAAGGAGGATGCAGCTGTACAATGAGACCAGCTTGTCCTAAGGCAGCTTCTTGGCATCAGGCTACCACACACTCACTTTCTCTCTCCCTTTTACACACACACACTCACACACCAGTGGATACAAAATATTTCCACTCCTTCCACTTACTGGGCACTCAGTAATATTTTGAGTCCACAGGCTCATGTTGGAGCTGTCCTCAATGGTGGTGCATCGCTTCTGCTTGCTATCCCAGCCGCAGTAGGGGTCTCTGGCTCCTAGACATTCCCTGCATGTGCAAAGAGAAAAGATTAAAGCTCTTTAAGACTGGCTAGCTCTAAAAATGCGTATTCAAGTATAGTGCTTGTATATGACAGCTGTCAACTGCACTGAGGCTCAGCAGAAGAAACAATTTCTTCTAAGCAGAGGTTTACCTGCTTGGAAGGGGAGAATGGCTGAATAGAAGAGTGATAGGACACAAAGCAAGTATCACTCATAGAAGCTGTAGATTAAAAATCAGTTCACTCCTTTCCAAGGCCTAGGGAAAGAAAATGACTTTACAAATTTTAGTCAAAGAACACTTGTCATTGAGATATCTTTGTGCCCCCAAGTAATCACTCATCAGGCCAAATCTCACACAAAGCAACCTCTGTGAGTATGTTTTCTGACACTCTGTCCATCCAAAGGGGTTAGACAAGCACAATTAGCCAATGGACCAGTAATAAAGGCTTTCTATTAGTCTTAGCCTTTGCTGGAACAATGGTTTCATTTATAATTCTAACATCAAGATGTCAGTTTGGAAAAGTCACAGCAGAACATTATTTCTAAGCTTTTGGCTGCTTTGAACACTGCTGTATTCATTTTCCTCCTGAATCCATATTTACAGGCTAAGTGGGTGTTCCCAACATGTGAGCTGCTAAAGAAAAATAACTAGGGTTACTACTGCCACTAGACAGAGATGGTCAGTCACAGAATTAGGCTGTACTGATAAAATTCAGCTGTATTGGTTATTCCTATGAGTCACTTTCAAGTTGTTAGTTTTCATTATGAAAACATAATTGTACAAGCCATATCATGCATGTGTTAGTCAAAGACAAAGAAGAGAGGACTAAACCTAAAAAGATTTGTAACACCACTTTTTATTCCAATGATCTGTTCTATTCTATCACACAAAGAGCTGCTAGGATCTTTCCGAAAGTCCCAAATGATTTGAAAACTGCCAATTAGACACCAGCAAGAGACCAAAGGGAAAAATTCAGTTCAAGAAGCTAAATGGGAGAGTAATAAAATTTATTCTAGGGTAGGTATCAGTATGATAAATGAAACATCAAAAAAAAGAATCAAATGCAATGAGATGTGAACTGTTCCCACCCAGAAATCTTTGAAATCGTATTAGCTTGTAATCAGCCACAAATGAAAAACCATGTCCGTCAAGCACAGTTGAAAATGCTGGATGCTGTACCAGTCTGTACTGACTCCACAGCAATTTGCCCTAAAGCAAACCCTAGACGGTTGTGTGCTCTGGTGCCCTCTGATTTTTACACATACCTATATGTTTATATTTTAATTACAAGTTTCGAGTTTGCTCATACATTGCAGAAGGACATTTGCTCTACTGAAGATTTAAACTACTGAATTATAAGAAACAAAGCTCTATATCCTTCATGCTCTAGGATGGAAGTCACAGTGGGCTGTCTACCAGATTTTCTTTCAACTGCTTAAAAACATCCAAGGAAAAGGCAAAGACGATTTTGACTCAGCCCCAGGCAACAGAACATCAAATATTTGCCTAGAGAAGATTTGAGATCCTCAGTCCAAGGACACAGAAGGGACATGTGCTGCTTTGCTCATTCTGGCTATGGATCCTGATCCTACTGTTTTGGCAAGACACACTGCCCTAATCTGCGGAGTGGGACTGCCTCCACGTCCACAGAAAGGTCTTATCTGCCTTCGACACTGCAGCAGCCCCTCAACACGGTCAGCGTAGAGCGAGTTACTGAGCAGCCATCGGGACTGCGAGGAGGAAGCAGGGCCACCTTCTAGGTAACTCGGCACTTCAGGAGTGAACTGTGCAGTTTCTGGAGAGAAGAATAATAATGAGAGAAGCAATGAAAAAAAAAAAGCTCCTGGTTTTAGTTACAGAGCCCTTTGGTCATGCTTCCAGACCCTGACACCGAGTACACGCTATTGTTTCCAACTGCATGAAGCCATTTTGCTGGGCACCCGGCGAGCAGAGAGAGGTCATTGTAATTCATAACAGGGAAGGCTGTTGTGAGCATCGCCCTATTATGATACACATTTTCTCTGAGTTTAATTTATAGGAAAACATGTGCTGCATAAATTCAGGAAATAATCTCCATATGTTCTGTGCTGCAGCCCTCAGCCACTCCGCAGGCTGCAATATATCCCAGTTAGGCACTGACCACTTTGCTGGCACTATCATAATGTATGTCATGCAGCTAATGTGCTGCTCTTGGCTGCGAGCTGCGAGCTGCAGAGCCCTCACAGTGCACCCGATGAATCACAGCCTGCCAGTCCCTTGCTGCCGACACTGACCCCCACAGCTGACGGGCCATCAGGAACCCAACTGCAGCCCCTGGACCAGGACGCGACGCTGGGCTTTGGCAGAAGTCCGACACGGCGCTTGTTAGCACGGAGCTGCGGCTGGCCCACTCTGGGCTGTCTCCGGGTCCGGGATCCTGGAAGCAATGAATTTCTATTTGGCTGCCTCTGCCATGCACACAGGACCCCGACTCCATTGGGTTGTCGAAACACGCACTCAGTAATTTAACAACCATCAAAGACTAGGACTTCTTCCCACCTGACAGCAGGCCCTCAAAACCACTTGAAATCTAAAAACAAAATAGCTACGCTGTCTGCCTCCCTTCAGAATTCAGAGCCCACTCGTCTGCCTCAACTCTGGTAAGAAACCTATTATATCAACTGACAGCGATACACTTAAGGGTAAGGAGAAATGTATTTACTTACACACAATTTGCTTCATTTTTTTCCCTTTTGTAAGCAGGAAAAGCATTACAATGTGCACTACTGCAAGAGAACATTTCTGGCAAATACCTTAAGTGAACACTTCAAAATCCACCCTAATTTATATCTTTAAGATATCTTTAGAATATATGTCCCTATTTATGTCATTAAATGATTAAACCACACCAGTGAACACACACCAAAAGACAAATATATGTATGCATACACGCACACACAGAGATCAAAATGCTTCAGTAATGTGCTGTCATTCTTAGTAGATCAGACACCGTGGTGTGGAAAATGAAAAGATATCACAGCATTTCCTTGTGCTCAGAACACTAAATAAATTGAAATGTTTATGTGTAAATATCATTTCATATTATGCTACTGCCAAAAAGTCCCACACAGGCCTGGGGACCTGAAGTCATGTGGGGCATTATGTAAAATCTGTGAAATAAGCTACAGAGGAGTTTACATGCTAGAATGAAATTCTGATGCTTCTAGAGTCAATGGAGCTTCTGCCACTGGCTCAGCAGGGCCAGAATTTCATACCATATATACAGTCTTCAGCAGTGAAATCTATACATCGGTTTCCTCAGTGACAGATGAGCAATGCCTTAAGGAACCAATGACAGCAACATTTCCCACCAAAATTCACACAGGTAAAGGGAATCCATTACTCCAGAAGAGGACCTGAGCATGGCAGGGAACATTGGCTGTATTAATGCTAATGACTTAGCTAATAAAATCCCCAAAAGTGGTACGTTTGTGAAAGTAAGATGGTGAGGTTACCACACAGCCTGTGCCCTCAGTTCCCCTCTGGCCATCTACTAATTGTAATGCATTCAGTCATTCAGTGAGGACTCAGGAGAGCACCTCTTGACAGATATCTAAGAGGTCGGAGTTGTTATGACAGGGCATTACCATCAATAGCGATTCACTTTAGTTCATTGGCTTGCAATAGATGTCTTATCTGAGGCATAATGGAATACACATTGAAAATGCTCAATTGAAAAACAATTCCATTTTTAAGGTATTTTTCTCTGGTTCCTTATTCTCACTTACCAAGGACATTTGCATGAAAATAGGATCTTATTCATAAGAGTTCACCTGCTGCCTGCTGTTCCGGAGCTGTAAGCCTTGCTGTTGTTGGCTATTGCAGTCATTTCTACAGCAGCGATCTGGGATAACACAAAGGATTAAGACTCTGCAAATGGGGCCCTATCCACAGCCCACTGAAGTCAATGGAAACTCTTACCTATGACTCAAAAGAGTTTTTATAGGGCCTTTGAAGCTTACAAATACTGAGCCTTCACTATTAGCATTTGCAGTAAAAAGATTTCTGCTTCCAAGATGCTGGTCCTCCCCAAGATCTCCTCAAGAAAAGCCAAGGACTCATGACGTGGGGAAGGGAGATCATAGCACTTTTTACTTCCCCATGCCCCAAGGGCCTACTTGGAGATATATGTAAGGCATGAGGCTGTACAAATATCTTGATCCATAGGCACATTCCTTGGAGGAATGGTGGGAAATGAAAAGGGAAGGGAAGAAGAAGGGAACCCAAAGGCAGCTGTGGGGAACCAGGCAGCACCTTAGAGGCACGGGCCCTTCACGTGAGGCTGAGCAGCTGGTCCCAGTGCCTCTCTCCCAGAAGGGAAGCTTCACCCCTTCTAAAATATGAACAAGGCATAGATAAAACAGTCACCAGCCTAAAGCAGGAGGTCTCCTAGTGCAATCTCAAGGATGCTCTGTTAGGTATCTCCCCTTCACGCCCCTCGTTCAGGCCTTGTCTTATGTCCTAATCCCATCTCCTCTCCATCTCCAGTCATGTGACATTGCTGCAGCAGCTACAACTTCACCTTTGGGAAGTATGGTCAGCATCCTATGATGAACACCAGATAAGGAGATTTCTGCTTGGACAAATATGGGAACTGCTCACCCACAGCACTGAGAACTAGACGTCACAACTGACCCGCCCTTTCTTTTGTTTTTATCTTTTTAAATTTTCTTCCTCTTTCTCTTAAAAGGGGCTGAATTTGACCAAAGGCACACAATAATGATTGATCACTGAGCACAACTGCTTTCTAAACAGAATGCTTGTCCCAAGGTGCTTGCAAAGTGACAGCAGCAATCTCATAATCTAAATGACACAAGGATTTGGGAACTTTTTTGTAATAGCCTAAATGATGTCTCCTTTCAAAAACTTCATTAAGGCTTAAAAGTCTCTAGTTCAGAAGTTTCTCAGTCAGACTTTAATTCGCTTCTGGGTCTAGATGACTTCATCTTTTGGTCAGTTTTCCCTGACAGACAAAAAGCTTCAGACTGCGTAATAAATGGATCTTCAGATCAATAGAACCAGACTGAAGATATTAGGCTTTAACAGACCAAGGGAAAGAAAGAATTACTAGAGCTTCTTCCCACTCTTATTACCAGAAAGAAGAGAAGCAAACATGCCATTTTGTACCAAGAGCCACAAAGCAGTCATCTCGAGCATTCACACTAAAGGACTGTGCTTCTCTCATCTATCAGGACGTGCTTGCTCTCCCAGCCTTCATCCTCTCTACATTTTCCTCTCTCTCATTCCTTATTGATGACTAAATGCAATTCAGAATGGAACAACAGGATGTGATGATCTACAGAGGAGGGGACTAGATCCAAAGGCTAAGAAACCCCTTCCCAAACTGTGTTTGCTAACAAAACTGTGGCACCATGATACGAGAGGGTTCTACATTTTTGCTGATGAATTTGGAGCCTGCAGTGAACATCACGTTCACCAGGGAGATGATGATCCCCATTCTGCACCTAGACTTTTAAGTACCCAGTAGGCATCACCACTTAGTTTATTAGAGGCACAGGGTTAGCAGCATTATCAACTCACTAACGCAGCGCAAACATTTATTGGCCTGATCCTGCAAGGCATTGAGCAACCAACACTCATCTGTGCTCAGCATCCTAGGTGACGGGCAGCACCTCGCTCCTTTTGAGGAACCAGATCTCAGAATTCACATGGCTTCGCTCCACTCAGAGCAGGCAAGTTAACGCTGAGCGCACAGCACTTTGCAAGCAGGAGGGTGGTTTTAGCTATGTCTGCTAGTTGCAGGCATGCAGCTGTGTTTGGCAGACAGGCATTTCCTGACAAGGTTAGCTTATTGTCCCATTGCTATTAACCTACAGAGAGGATGAACTAAACAAACAATCATATTAGCTACCAGCCAACCAAATCATAATTACTGACAACCTCAATAGCCCATGCAAGGAAGAGTGGACTTCTGTCTTCTCTAAAGCCAGATGGCATGAAAAGAGAAGAATGAGAATCAAAAGGATGTTCATGGCTTAGGAAAATAAGATTATAAAGGGAAAAAAAGCACCACACCTTCAAACAATCCCTATAGTTTTGATACCTTTAAAAATTTAAACTGCAGAGATGAGTTAGTGATCTGTGCAAATCCATTATCTTTCCCCACTGAGAGGAGAAGCCAAGTGGAACTGAGCTGCTTTAGTCAGACGGTGGTCAAGTAGCAACTTCATTTCTCAGCTGGTGAATATAACATATTCTGTGCCAGATGCTACTGCCCTTTCCTCCAGATCAGTAGCCACATACTTTATATGCAATTAATGGAGTGATTTGTGCAGCAGGGCACTACTCAGGAAGAGCACACTAGAGCTGTCAGGTACCACCACTGTGAGGGCTACAGTTGATGTTAATCTGTATAGCTAAGGTTTGGCATTTGGGTGCTTGATTTTGGACACAAAGGCAGAGAAGCTGAAGTGCGCGTGTGCAATTTATCGCCCACACGTGCTTAGCACCAATGATTCCTACTCTGCACATGATTTGTTTTGAATGCATAAATTAAAGCTATGGCGTAAAATGACCTCTAAAATTAAAATTCATCTATTGGCCAAACACATGTAACTTATTTGAAAAGAACAGTGAACATACACATGATTTTCATAGGCAGTTTCACCTTATTTTCCTTTCCACATCAGGGACCTTGACTTATTAGTATCCACCTCCTGCTCTAACATTTTCAATACCTCTTTAATCGATCGTGGTTTATAGATTATGGCCTCATGCAATTCACAGAACAAACTATTCCCTTTCTTACCCTCTGACATCCCATTCCATCATCTTCTAGCAACAGTGACTTCTTTATTGAATAGGTGTTTATTTTTATTTTTAAAGCCGTGAAATAAAACAACATTGCATTTATTCAAATATGAAGATTAATGCCACCTGAGAAAAAGTCTGATTAAATCTGGATTTATGTTTACATCAGTAAAGCAGGTTATTAAAAAAAAATGAATGTGGTGTTCCATAAACACTCTTAGGAACTCTTGTCACTGTGCCAAGCAAAACTGACCTCTAATAAAAACAGAAATACAGAGGGTCTCTGACTACCAATGATGGGATCAGTCATCCACAAGAAAACTTGGATGCTGTTAAAGCCCCAATGAAAGGAATAGCCAGAAGGAATTCCTGAGCGTGGGGCATTTTGTCGGGACTCTGAAGCACAACCATTTCCCAGCCTCAGCAGGCTTTTGAGCCTTAAGAAAACCTTCCCTCCGGGGCTGCCGAATGGAAAGAGGCAGCGGGGACTCGACACCCCTCGGAAAGGCAGCTTGGGCAAACTAGCGCAGTCACGTGTTCCTGCCTGGATCTGCCCCGTGTCAGCCCGTGTCTGAAGGCGGCTGCCAGGCGACCCTGCGCTCTGCTTCCACGTTTCAGCTTTGTGGTTGCAGACTTAAGTCTTCTGTGAGAACAAGTAAATTCTTGTAGTCTGGCGATGCGGGTAGATAAAGAAGAAAGGGTGGTTTAGGCAAGAGCAAGTCCAGTGCTAGGGATGGAGAAAGGTGCTTTATGTAGCCTCTGGAAGATGCCGATGATTTAAGGACACAAATTATGGTAAAGGAGGAAACTTAGGAAGGGAAATACACCTGCAAAGGTAGGAAACCTAGAGATGTGAGTGATGATAAAGAAACCTAAAAATGGTCTATAGTTGTCACCCAGGCTGCAAAGGGTAATCCATATTCGAGCAGCTCCTTTGTCAAAGTTGGATTTTGTTAAGCTCTGGGTAATTATTTTCTGCTCAACAAAATGTAGATTCAACCAGACAGAGTCTTTGTAGATTAATGTATGTTGGAGAAGGCAAATAAGCGTTAGACCATCTAGTACATCCCTGAGGATCTAACAGATCTCTTGCCCAGCATAGGATTATTTCAGCACCGAATAAGGGGCAAAATGGTCCTTTCAATATATTCTCCATTGCTTTTTCCCCACATAGTCATAAAAACACCATCGAGCAATATCAATTCCACTATTTAACAAGAGAGACTATTACTTAACTAAACAGATACTCCTGAAATCTAGCCCTATCCCTTTTCACACTAGTGTTCCTATAGATCTACAGCATTTTGGTATTTTGACATGTAAAAGACACTAGATAGAACTAAGTGCAATATTATGTTTTTCTGTGAGCCATGTGTATTTTATATGCTCTCTTGATCCTTACAAGTACAACAACAACAAATTTTCTCTGACTCCAGACCCTTCTTTCTCCCCAAACAAGTGAAATAGCACATCTCCTAATAAAAAGTTAATGACACATCTGTAGCAATGTATTCATCTGGTATTAATATGGGGCTTCTGTAACATGAAGGACACATTTATGTTTTACACTGTAACTGTTGTCTGAAAACTTGAGTCATGAAAGCAAACCAGCCATGGCAGCAGTAAGATGTAGGCTCCTTGCATGAGGAGCCACATCTCCGCACGTGACCGCTGCCTAGAATACAAATCTTATGACGTAATAGCAGCAAATTGCACAAATTGACAGAGGCAAAGGATATCTGCCCTGGGGCTTACTGGTAGCTCTAGTTATCAATCTTGTTTGTTTAACAGTGGCATCAATGTCATCCTAGCATTATGTATTCCAAGAAAAGTACGTGCTTTTCTGTCAATCGCCGCTGCGTTGAAACTAATTTCACAGAGCCCACCAAGCAGGTGTCAGATGGTAATGACTTTTAGACACCATTGATCTGAGCTGGCCTAAAGCCAGTTTGCTAAAGGCAAAAGGATCCATACTCTAAACCGCTCCTGGTTTTCCTCGCCAACTAAGTCACAAGGGCGATATTCTATAAAACTAAGGAACAAACAAAACTCCCCAGCACATTCAACCTCTCCCCTTCTTCCTCCCCTCCCAGGAAAGCACCCCAAAACAAAATTAGCAACGTAGTCATCATAGTAAGGAAACAAAAGCCAGGAGCCCTGAAATCTGCTCATTTTACTTGGCTCATTCTGAAGTGACCTGCATCTGTTCCAGCAGCTATATAACCCTGGAGTCCAGCACAACATGTCTACAAAATCCCATTTGTGCCACGGTACCATTCACTTGGGGTCATTTATATACCTTGCAGCTAAAAGTGGGAGCCTAAAAGTGTATGGACAACTTAACATGAATGTAAAGCTTTTTAGTGGTTGGTGTGTTGAACAGAAATGGGAAAAATCTAAAAATTCATTTGGTTCTGAGTAGAGCCCCTTTCACTGTTTCCTCCTGTGTCCTCTCTTCTTTGGTAATGCAAGTACCAGCAATCTCAGTAAAGGCTTGTTCCTCAAACTCAGCCTCTTGCTGGTTTTCCTACTCAGATTGTATTTCTCTCCTCACTATTATTTGTGATTCCATCATACTTAAGTGCCATCTATAAAGTATGCTATTTTCTTTCTTCCATGCTATTAAAGGTAATGTCAAATAAGACGAGATTGAAAACCAGTCTCTCTGGCATCTTACTGGAAACATGCCCCTGCTCACTACATTACCGTTTACCCTGCCCCCCCTTTTTTTCCCCCCTTCAATTTTAGATACACAGAGACACATTCCTTTCCCAGACTCTTCATATGCTAAATCCAGATATGCTAAAATCCAGATATCTTACACCTGTTTCATTCCCTTGAACTTTAAAGGTCCAGATTTTGTAAATAGCATGGATGAGCTTAACTTTACATATGTAAGCAGCTACATTAAACAAAATGGGAGTAATTGTCTGCTACAGTACATACAAATGTGTTTTCTGGATAGAGGAAATAATAGTATAATTTTCTACTTCTATTTAAAGAACACAAATCCATTTCATCTACCAAACTTTATTCTTTTTAGGCACTTTAGGGAACATGGTTCTGTTTGATATCTTCATTTGCTGTCAGTGGGAGTCTTGCTATTTACTTAAATGGAACCAGAATGTCAAACCAGATGTTTAGTGATTTATTATGCTTTATTATTGGAGACTATGGATGACAAAAGGTTGGGCTGAGTACTCTTCTTTCTGCCTGTGAAGTCTTCCAAAGCTTTTCAAAATTAGTGGTAAAATAATTAGCTAATTCCCTTAATCTTGGAGACCATATCAGCCAGAACAGATGGAAATAGATGCTTAATCTTTACAAATTTTTGTAGGCTCTTACCTTTCCATTTGCCTTTATCCTCTGAATGACTTGTTTTTAAAGGATGTTCATTGTGTTGGAAATTTTTTAAAACCCTCAAGAAGATTTTCAAAAGTGTGGGCCAGATTTTCAACAGACTCCGCCGAGAAGGAATGGCTGGATTTTCAGGGTCTTTGCTGATCAGTCTTACCACCAGGGTCACCTAAATGATCTGTTGGTTGCTGGGCTCCGCTGAACAGTCTTTCCTTTGTTTCCTCCCCATACCTCCCTTACCATTTTCCCTCCCGCAATTTTACCCAACAACAGCTGCTTGTTTGTCTTTGGAGGAACTACAGGCATTCCGATGAGGAGAGCAGAGGATTTCCAGCCCTTACTTGAGTCACTCCTTCCCCAGCACTGGGAAATTTTTAGACCTCTTCCCATGCTGTATTACTCATCTGATTAAGTTCCCCAAGACTTTCTTTCCTGAAATCTGGTAATCCTGTAACTACTCTGGCTTTACAATGCTAAATTCAAGTGTTTCGTTCCTTTGTTACAGAGGATTTTTCACCTTATAAGAAGAAAAAAAAACACCCCAAAACAAACAGAAGAAAAGAACCTACCAACCAATAACAACCAAAATAATCCACCATGCAACATCTCAGATATTTCCCTTAAAATGTGGTGTGGAAGTGGTACAGAGAACATGTTTGGAGTTTTCCAATTTGGTACTTTGGAAGGCAAACAAAAAGGAGAGAAAGAGTACAAAAAACCCTCTGAACTTCTTTACTGTGGCTGCTGACCCTTTTCTCCCTAAAAGTCCCTGGAGCCATTTCAGGAGTTACTCACCCATATGTACTTAGTTGTCTGATCACTGGCCCAGAGCTATTTAGAGGTGAGTTGTGTTCCTCGCAGTTCGCAAGTCAGCAGAGAAGAGTACCTGTCAGCTGAGTCATTTCTGCTAGCTTTGCATTAAGCAACATGGCCAGAGGGGACGCACGCCAGAATTTAGGCCAAGTAGGACAACTGAAGCTCAGCATCACTCATTAGCAAACTCCCTGCAACAGGGCCACGAAAGCCAGCAGAGCACAGACGAGGGAGAGTCCCGGCTGCACACAGGAGGGTCTGGCTCTCCCCATAGCCTCCGAAGCACGAGCAACTCTACTCGCTTGAGATCGACCTGAGGTAATACTCCCACAACCTGCTATAATATACACCGGTCGCAGGACCTCACTGTACATCCTCAATAACAACCTACATCACGCAAACTACAGATTTTATGCAGAAAACTGTGAGGAGCAAGAGGGACGAATGAAGATCAACATAAAGTGCACTACAATAAATTGCTCAGGAGAGAACAGAGAAGGTGGGTGTTCAGGAGACGCTCTGGTCTGGCTCCCAAGCACATTTTCTTTTTGCTTATTTGAATGTGTAATCAAAAGTGGCTACAACTCCCAGGCTGGCCTCCGGGTGGCTGGTCTGCTCAGCAGCAGCATCCTGCCGCACCGGAGGCGCGTTGTCCCAATGCTGCAAAAGGGCAGCACAAAAGTGCATTTTCCTACCTGTTTGACTGCCGTTCTTAAAATGAATAATTTAACCACAACCTTTAAAATAATTATTAAGCTACCCTGACAGATAGGCCCCACCTGAAAATAATGGTCTGGATCTGAAGTCCTCACCCCCTCCAAAATTCAGATCCAGGATTTCGTTCAGACACACTCTAGAGATACGGGAGATGTCAGTGATAAAGCTGCAAGGTTCACTCTCCAGGTATCCCTCCCCAAAGCTTGGGGGCAACTTGAGGTAGAAATCCAAGCTCATTTGAAAATTGCAGGGAGGTTGAAAAGATTTCAAAGCCATGCAAAACCCAGCAGCAAGCACAGCCAAGCTACCACCCAGCAAAGCAGCCTTCGAAACACCCCGCACATTCAAAGGGCTTGTAGGTTTTGCTCACATTGGACATCTTCCTAAAACTCTCCAGTGAGAGTGGGGAATGGCAGCTTTAAAGCACAGTAGGAAAACACATGCACAAGGCAAGGTCCCTGCAGCCAAGTCCAGCCTGTAAATTTGGGCAGCTGACATTACAGATGTCTTCCCATTGCCCTGCTGCTACGACTGGCTGTTTTGAAAAGACAGATTGAGACAGGTCAGTGGGCACACACAAAGCACTCTTTAGACACCCAGAAGTATCTTGGGTCAACGAACCACATCAAGATGCGGGGCTGAGTTACCGGTCTCCATTTAAGAGACTCAATTGGTGTCGTGTCAATAAACAAACAGTAAAGGAGATGGCAGAAACGTTTTTCCCTTGCCATCTCTTCCCTTCCCTGCTGTTTTTTCCTCTGCCCCATCTCTGAGCCTCAGTAACATGCCCCAAAGTTTTAAAGCAACACAGCAACAGGGAGTGCTGGAGGGGATCAATGTCAGGATCAATCTTGCCTCGATATATGATCGCCCAATCCAGGCAGAAGGGAGAAGGCAGGGTGACGGCAGGAATCCTAAGCCAGCAATCGCGAACCCACATCAGCCCCCGGGGTGTAAAAGGCTGTAAAGTTTCCTGATAGCATGAGGCAGAGCCAAGGAAAACAAACAGCGTTGTGGTATTCCTGCCTGGGAGGCACAAATTCTCCATCACCTCAAAGCTTCCCGAGCCCCCATCAAAACGATTAGATTATAAAAATTGCTGAAACTGGAGTTTTTCAGGGAAGCCAGTCAAGAAGTCACAGCATGACAAAAAAGTAAGCGGGGGGTGTCGCAGGGGTGGGAGTCCTTCTTCCCGTGGTGGCTGTATATTGGCATGTATTAAACATAGACACAACAACAAGCAATAAATCACAGCCCAGGAGAAGTGCCAGGTGGAATGCACTGGCGGAAATTAAAACATCCCTCTCGATACAGTTCAGCATTGAAAGAAATACAAAGGAGGCCAAGTTGACTTGTCACCTACACAGCCAGGATGCTAAGGGGAAAAAGGCTTCCAAAATTTGCAGTGAAAAATTTTCTACCAAAAAAGCTTACCTTTAAAAAAAAACAGCACCCTCTCAAAAAATAAACAACAGCCTTCCTCGGTTTTCCTAAGTTTTCTCCTTTTTTCCCCTCAAATGCACAGTCCCTCTATGAGACTCAGCTGTGGGGCAGAGGACCCACTACAACAACACAAATGCACTAATTGGCCAGCACCCAAATTCGGCAAACCTGACCTCCCACACTGCCAAACATACACACCTACCCTGCTGTCAGGAGGTCCCAGCGCACGTACTTTGGTATAGCCCAGCGACTGACTTAAATAGCCTAGAAGTGTCATGGAACCAGTCAGTGGGGAAGGGTTTGAGTCTCCTCAAAGAGCTGGACTGCTTCCTTATTGCACTGAAAGATGCCTCTGTAAAGTTTGGTTTAGCAAAAAACAACTTTCCCACACAAACTTCCCAGTAACTTCAGCTAACACTCAGTGCTGTACAATGCATAAAACTCAGGCTGCTTGTGGCCACCAGAGCGCAAGGGGACCTCCAGGTCCAGAGCGGATGGTGCTCCTGGGAGGTGCACCCCACTCCTCTGCCCTCCAGCACTGCCACTTCATCCCCGCTTGTCCCTATGTCTTAGGCTGGTGAGCCAACCTCCACCATTCGAGTTTTAATGGAAGTGTCATATAAAGTACTTACACAGGCTGAAATGGAGACACGACCTATAAAATACTGGCAAGCTGAATTCAAGATTAGGAAAAGAAAAAAAAAAAGGAGAACTCAGTGCTCTTGAAATTGGATCACATATATGTATACACGCACATAAATATTCTCAAACTAAAATTCTCCAGGACAGCCTGAAGAGGACAGCTGTTATGTTCCACCCTTTTAAATCTCTGTTTTTAAGGGCTAAGGATGGGATGGCATTTTCCAGCTGTGATTCTCTTTCTCTTACTAAACACTTCTGTGTCAGCCTCTCTGCATACACAGCTAAACCTTTACACATTAAACGCTTCTGAGTCAAACTTGCAGTAATGACCGAGGTATATTTTCTGAAAGGGATAATTAAGAGGTTTAGCAAAAATAGAAAGAGCTGGCATTTTTATATTTAGACAGACATGACTAGTACAAGCTAATAGATAAACTCTACTTGTTGAAAATAAAATGATGGTGACATTTTCTGTATCAGGCTTCTTGACAATAGGAACAGGGACATTTTGTAGCAGGCCATGACAGAGAGGGCCAGTTTAGACAGTGCTAGCAAATTTCTTCCTTTCGTCTAGCACAGAGAACATCGATTTCAGACAAAACTCTGCTCAAAGAAAGCAACGCAAAGGCAGGAGTGGAGAGGGAAGAGCGTTTTTAGGGATGTAAACAAGCAATTACCCCCAGCAGACCCACTATGTACTTAGGGAGATCATTTGAATGCATATCTCAATCACTTGGTATCATACTGTTTCACCTGCTGGAAAGGGGCCATATGTTTGAGTACAGAAGATTTCTGCACTCATTGCTGGGTGGAAAACAGCCTGGGTGCCAGGTCTGACAATTTAAAGAAGTTTTTTTCCTACCCCTTCTAAAAGGTGCAATCCAGACATGGCATCTATCCAGGTGTAAGCAGTGTCACACATAGTTGAAATGAGCTATTGGTTTCTAAAAGCCATAACAAGTTGCCATCCAGCCCAACCCTGCCTCATCAGATGTTTGAGAGGTGATCATTTGTATAAGCCAGGACAGGCTGAGGGTAATCCAGATTCAGGAGCCTGCAGCCATACAGCCAGTAACACCCACCAGCAAAACACATGGAGTTGATAAAATCAACACCGAAATGTCAAGTAAAACAAACAAAAAGAGGAGGGGCAAAAAAAGTAAATACTGCAAGTCCTTCTTTGGTAAAATTACAATCAATTTCTGATGAGGACTAATTAATATTTACGAAAAAAATATTGCCTATTCTCATTGCTCCTGGCATGGGTGTATCCATCAGGAGATGCACTTTCACCAATGTCTTCTGTCTGGTGGTGATGAAAAAAGGCATTCTAAAATGAACCACACTAGAATATGTTTCCCTGGTGCTTTTCTTTTTAAGTTGAAGTGGAATAAATATATCAGAGCTGTAAATTTGCTTACCCTTCTGTTCTGTACATGGAGCATCTCTCCAGAGGAATTTTTAGCACTCCATTATTTAAACCCACAAAGAGCGACCTGTCACTGTGCAGGATTTGAAGACTCTTGATTGGTTCCTGTTGTCCGTCAGGGAGAATCTGCATTTCCTCTAAATAACAACTCCTTAGGCTCCTATTAGTGGTAGAAAGTGCCTTCAAGATGGTCCCATACTCTAATGGAACAAGAAACAAGACACAGGTAAATCTTGGAGTCATTGACTTGATTTCATACAAGCACAAAGACTTAAATATTAATGTCACCTTTACACAGCTGCTTTAAACCTATTTCTGTGTCATTTTTAAAACACGCCTGCTGCCTGTGGTATGTAGAGCCCCAGCTACATAGGTACAATCCTTAAACAGTTCTCAGACATTACATAAACTGGCTGTGAATACTCTGCAGTCGGAAAACAGAAGGATGTGAATCATCTGCAGAACGAGTTCCTGGAAACATTTCCCATTTGGAGCACTGAGGCAAAAAAGGAGCTTGGTCCTGTTACCGGTGAATTATACAAGGTGATCTGACATAGTAGGGATCATTTCTGGTGCTTTGAGTCTATATTTCCTTTGCTTTATGGAGTAGATCGATCTCATTTGGTGCTGTGACAAGTGACATCAGATGCAGTGGCCCTGCCGGCAATCTCGGAGGCCACCAGAAGGACTGCATGGATCAAGGATCGAACCGCTCCTCTTCCTAGAAGAAGCAGTCCTGCCAACTTGACAAGGGGATTTTATGGCATGAACAGTGCATACATGGAAAAATATATGTCAGTGTTCACAGTGCTCTTGACTAAAAGTTTAAGGATCTGATAAACTGTGGGAGATTTCTGCCAGGGAAAAGGGGGCAACCAAACAATTTTTCATTAAAACCCCCAAACAGGTCTATTTGTACCAATTGCTCCTGAGTTTAATCTTTCTGTTTAGACAACTATTCTGTACTGGTGCCAAAGCTCAGTAGTTTACAGTTTACAGTGGCAGGGTTGGCTGCCCCAGGTAGCTTTTCTTTCACTTGGCAGGGCCTGAAGAGCGGAACAAGATTAAGACCCACATTTGGGCTTGTTTTGTCTCAGATTTGGGGGTTGTGTTCAGGGTTGCCTCTACTTAAATATTTGAATGCTTTAAAAGTTTGAGGTCCAGCAGAACTTATTCTCTAGTTACCACTAACCAGGGCCAGAAAGCAAATATGAATGAGAAGCTGAGGTTACGGCAGAACCCTCTTCCACATAAATGGTCTGAGGCAGGAAGCGAACACAATTCAAATCCCAGCCTTCTCTCCTGGCTTTGTAACAGGACACATCCCAGAAAGTACCAGTATCTAAAAATGGCAGAACCATGTCATACTTCCATTGAAGTAAAGTCCTCTCATCATAATCAACTTCCATGGAGACTCGCACAGTGACAATGTTACAAGAACACATCAGAAACCATCACTTTCCAAGTAAGTGGTGGTAAAAGTTAGATAAATTATGACACAGTCCTGGAAGGTGGTAACATGAGAATGAGACAGTGACTCTGCATTCAGATGCGAGATTAAACTAACACTTAGGGAGGCAATCCATCTTATTCTAAAGTCAAGGCTTCTGCAACAGAGGATAAAAACATTATACCCATGAGGCTGGCCATATGCTCTGATTAATCAAAATATTTAATTTAACTTCGATCATTAGCATGAATATGGGCTAAGACAACCATTTATAACACTTTGTCCTTCTTCAACATCTTTCATTTATCCAAGATATCTGTGCTTTTCAGAAGAGGCAGTGTGTCCTGCTAATTAGAGGATGGCAGTAGAAATCAAGAGACTCAGACCAGATGCCTAACTCTGCCACTGGTTCACCATGCTACCTCAGAAAAGCGCTTGCCTCAGCTTCCCTATTGGCATTATATTATTATGCACCCCGAAAGCACCTGGGAGTCTACACCAGTAGGCACATGAAAGTGCAAAGAAAGGAACTACTAAAACCTTGCAGCAAGCCTGGAGGTTAAGTATTATTATTGCTGATGTAGAGATCAGGACGTCATAGCACAGTGAGGCAACTGTTGAAACATGTTTTTATAGAAGGGAGAAGTCTGCTATTGTTGTTTTTAAACACATTGTAGATTTATGGCCTGTCCACCTGGATTCTGTCTCAAGTCCTCCATCCTGCTTCTAATTTATTCAGGCAAACTAACTTCCATGAAGTTTTGTGCCGTAACGATACTGAATGACAACTGCATAATGATGGCACAACTGGGCTTTCAGGGCTGCTAGCTTTGTGAACAAGTGGAGAGAACTTTCTTAAGTCCTGATGTTCTTACCTGTCCCAATATACATCACGTGGTAGAGAGTATCCTTCCCCTGAACAATATCAACCACCAGTTTGGAAAATCGAATGCTGTCCTGAGTCACATACGGATCTACAGTGACCGGCTGCACCACGTCATTCATCAGGAACAAGCGCTGCGCATCCTGCAGGATCCTCTCCGTCAGGTTTTCATTGGGGCCGTCATCGTTCAGCGTCCCACACTAGACACAGAAGATCAAACTTCAGCACCTGCATTTTCTCCCCACTCAGGCAGCTCAAGACCAAACCCTGAAATTCTGGAAACCCATTCCCTATGGATTTCCTGGGCTGGTGGGTTTCTGCTCACAGAATTTGGCCCTTCATGTGAAAGGCCTGGATAACAGCTAGCTTTGGCCAGTAGCCCACTCCGTGAAAACACTTCTCCCAACTGGTCCACTGACTAGGGATGTAGTGTTTCATTCCTTTGTGATACCCTGGAGGCAGCATGCCAGGAGAAGGGCAGAAGGAATTAACAAATTGTGGAGAAGAAGAAAGAATTAAAGCTAGTGGTATAAAGAGAGCTTTAAAGCTAGCAATGTAAAGAAGTTTTTGTGGTAACAAATCCTTGAAGCCTTTCAAATAATCTTCCAACTCTACCTGGCATATCACTCTGTATAAGGCACAAAACCTGAGATTAAAAAAAAACAATGAAAAAATGGTTGATTTTGCATGAAAGCTACCTCACCACACTGTTTTTCTCTCATGTGTTCCCTTCTGAACAGACCTTATCAGGTTCATCTTAAGAAAGGCAGGTTAGCCAGTAACTCCCGCCCTCCCCACACGCAGCTCTTCTATCTTCACAGATAATGGCAGATCAGCCTGTGTCCATCCAGCCTCAAGCATCAACGGGTGAACTGAGATAGGACTCGACTCCCTTCTAACCAGAATGGAGAGGAAGAAGAGAGTTCATCTTGTTTCTTTTAAGCATCAGCATAAGGCCTACCAGGTGATATCTCTTTTTAAGGTCTGTGTTTCTACCTCATGCTAATGTCTAGAATTCAATATTTTCAAAGGCCAGTGCAAGATCATATTCCCAATGCAGTTTTGTTGCCCACGTCAGTAACCAAGGCTGGATCTCCACTCTTCCCCATGTTGCCATGTATGACAGGCAGAAGATTTATTATTCCAAAAGAAAGCTGGGGGACTGGTTATTTATCCCATCCAAGGCAATGATAGGCAGTGGCAGTACCAGAATTCTTGCCCACTCCCATACTCAGTCCACAGGACAACCCTACTTCTCATTAACTGATGCTCACTCCTCAGAAGTTCCACTAGAAAACAAACAGATTTCTTTTTTTTCATTTTGGGTCCAGGTATTTGGGCTTCCTTGGAAGAGGTTAGTATACTGCAAATCAGGATGTCGATTTACAGCACTCCCGCTACTGTGTACAAATTTCCCACGTGCATGCACTCGATATGCATCAAGGCAGCTCTTTGCAGCATGACTGCCTTTCCAAGATGCACCATGCAGAGCTGCTCTTACGATGTGCTTAAATGAGTTCAAAGGAATTTAGCTCACATTTACACAATAAACGCAGATCCTAACGGCTGGTATGCTAACTCCTGCAACTGTCAAGCCTTTAAGAATTTATTTCAGTAACAAACATATTTGACACAGTTATGTACAACTTGCTTTGTGCAAAACCCACCACCACCATTTTGCAGCTTGTTTGAAGTAGCTGAACAGTGCGACGCTGATTCACACGACCTACGAAACGTGGCCATTTGCTTACCAAATTTGGCATCCTCCTGAGTGCCCAGACCAAGGAAATGAGAGCGTTTTTTTGACTTGTCCTCTGATATGTTCAGTATTTTTTTTAATGAAAAGGTCTTTTTTATTTCATGACTGCCTGATCCCAAGTTCTAAAGAGTTTTTAGATCTCTCTCTTCTGCTGTCTCTTCCCTGTTCACCCTCTGATTTACACTACTGTCTTGCTTTGGATACTTTTCTCTCCACTTTTTTTCATTTCCAGAACTTCACTGAAGAAGGAGTCCTGGTGGCCAGAATGTCATTGTTAGTTTTGTTTTCTCTTCTCATCAAGTCACAGATAATCCTTTTGGTTTATTGGCAGCCCATGTGCTGACACAGCATCCCTGTGGTTTGTTTTTATTTTGTTTTGGTCTAATTTCGTGATTATCTACACTGCTCTGATCCTCTATATCCTTCAATATTTCTCCTTCCTCTGCAAGAAAAAAAAATTTTTTTCTGGCATCCTTCCCTCATCTTCCTTTCTGAACACTGAGGCAAAAAAATTAATCTAATTTTTTGCAATATCTGCCTCTTCTGTCACTAAATTACCTTTGTCATCTCCTAAAGGCCCTTCGCTGACCTCTTGTTCCTCATGTACTTGAAAAACATCTTAATCTCTTCTTGCAATCTTCCTTTTGTCTGCCACATACCTCCTTTTACTTTCCTTATTTTCCCCTGACCCTTTTCTTTCATCTTGCTGCTGCAATCTTTACACTCCACATCTTATCTGATACTTTTCACTACATGGAAATTCTTTCCAAAGTCCTTTTTCTGTTCTTCCCGGGTTAGCCCAGCAAGGGACGGAAAGTCCTTGATTCTCATTGAACCTTAATATTTCTTCCAAATTCAAAAAAAGCTTCACAGCGCTTGGTATGGCTGGGCCTTCAGTGAGGCTTTGTTTCTTGGTTTTGAGTGCACCTAGTTGAGGGAGTGACCAAAAGCCCAAGCTTGCCCCACCTTGTACAGGCATAAGTCCCCACTCAAGTGCCATCAGGGAAGTCAGGGGTTAGGTTCCTCAGCAGGAACCCAAGCATACAGCTGCCTGCAGAGTGGATCTGCATCCCATCTGCTCTTGCAGTGATTTTAAGCTCACTGCAGAGTCCTTTTTGGAAGATCCCTGACATCACCAGCTTGAGGGCAGATGGTATTTGCAGGCAGCCTCAGCACCCTTGCACTAATAAGAGAGAGCCAGATTCACACAATTGGGCTGAAAGGATTCATTTGCGGGGAGCAAGGACAGGAAGGAGAGTCTGTTGTCCCTACGGTTCCCCAGGTGGGAAGGAACTGAGCTGTAAAACAGGCTAATGCTTCAGAGGACTCAGGTTTGCTGGGTTGGTCACTGCACTGACTGAATCTGGGCAGAAAGGGACTGAAGTAGTTCCATAATTTTGCACACTGGCTGTAATTCAGAATCCTGAAAAACTGCTCATTCACAAAAACAAAGATTTTTAAGGCCAGAAGGAACCACAGTGACCATCCTCGTGTAGCCTCTTGCACAACACAGGGCACAAGTTTCCACTGGTTACTCTTGCAACATGTCCATAACTTCTGGCTGAGTTAGTGTGTCTATCTTGGAAAGATATCCATCTTGGACTGAAACGTTTGTAGCCTTAGGGGACCTAGTAAGTGACAGAAAATTCATCACATCCTTACACAATCCCAATGGCTAGTTACCTTACTTGTTAGCAAAAAAAAAGGTTGTCTCTACTTGAATCTGATTTTGTCCATCCTCAGCTTCCAGTCCTTGGTTCTGCAGGTTTTGGTGGGGAGGTGCCTGTATGTCTGCTTGTGAGGATCACATTCCTGAGGTTCACGTGTCAGGATATAAAAGTATCGACAATGAATTTTCTCTGCTGTGTCAAAATTTGGGTCCATCTAGCCTAACACAGTTCCCACCATAGGCCAGTACTGGTTGTTTCAGAAAGCAGTTTATCAGGTTTTTTGAGGGGGAGGGTGTTCAATGGCATATCCTGAGCAAGCTTTTCCTCCCAGCCTTTTTACCTAGCACACCATCTCTGGCTAGCAGATATTTTAAACTCTTCAATATTATAAAAACTCTGAACATCCATGTTATCTGTAAAAACATTCTCTTTTTGCCATGCATCACATGAAGTGCTTGAGCTCAATAACAACATATGGCAAGGAGTTCCACAGACTTAATTACTCCTAAATGTGGAAGAATATCATTTATCTGTACCATGGGTCTAGCTGGAAAAATGAGCCCCACACAAATCAACCCAGTGGAACGACAGAGAACATAAAAGGGACCAAAGTAAATGAAGGGCAACAGTAGTACCTGGAAATTAGGGATGGGGTTTAGTGTTGGCAGCCAGGCTGATCTTGGGTTCTCTTGGTAACGGAAAGGGCCATTAAATGCCTGAGTAATGGCACTCAGATTGAAGGCACACACTGCTGAGGCAGCTATGCTGTTTCTGGAAAAGAGAAGAAAAAAAATCAATTTAATCATTAGAGCATTGACATTTTCATCATAACACACATCAAACTCTACTCAAATAAAATACATGCAAATTGCTAGGTAGAAGTACAGTGATACCGATCTCACAGGGAGTAAAAATAAATAAATAAATTGTAAAATGCAGATGGATTGCATGACAATTTTGAGAATGAATTTTAAACTTGGTTTTAAAATATCTGTGATTTAAGGGCCACAGAAGCAGTTCTGACATGAAAGGTGAATACAGTTTAATTTGCATGGATTATTTGTGTCTGGTTTTATTTTTTTTTAATACCCCATCTATCTTGATTGATTACAAACAGCCTAATTTTTAATCTCTTGGTGTATCTCAAGGTGAAATTCAGTTTCTACAGGCTCCGGAAATCTTCAGCTGCAAAATATATCCTCTGAATTTTTGGTATATTCATTTATATATACATACAAAATCCACACATGCATGAACACACATGCAGTGAGAGGGAGAGAGCGACAGTGCACAGCAGCCTAGTTGTTACAGCAGCTCAGCACGCAAGAAGGTCTTGCTAATACGTGGGAGCCTCTGTTTTCAGTGATCATAGTTCACTTCTTTGTGTTCCCTGCTGGGAATAGCATCTGTCTCGGGCAGACGGCTCAGCATGCACGCGCCGGGCAGGGGAGGCACGCTTAGAGCAAATGCCACCGGAGGAAGGACTGTCTGGAAAAGAATTTGTTCTAGCGATGCTACGCCACCTGCTCCGACCCGCACGCGGATCAGTGGTCCCGGAGGGCACATTTCTGCAAGGTCCTGCAGGGTTCGACTGCGCCTCCTGGATGGGGATGGCATCTCACAGAGTCAGGCCCAAAGAGAGACTATTTGCTAAGTAGTAACCTGAAATTCAAAACTTGCTTCCAGCCCTTCTCTTTCCCTCTTTTTTTAAAGGAAAAGAACAATGATTAGAGAGAACTAGAGAGAAAACTAAAAATAGGGCTAGCACAAGAGATTCACTAGTTACAGTGTCTTTTAAATAACCCAGGCCTTGCTGTACATATCTTGCTGCTAATTAAAGAAATCTGAATTCTCTGAAAAGAACAAATCTTTTTTACTAGACTAATAATTACCCTCTCTCACACAAAAAAGCCTTGCTCCACAATTCCAGGCAGGAAAGCAGAAGGACTGATTCTTTCACAGCATATTGCTTTAGAGCAATACTAGGTAAGGAAGAACTTCTTGCTTTGCCTTCCCCTCTCGGCTCCTGCCCCTGCCCCTTCCATTCCTGGAGTGATGGAGTAGCTCCCTTTGAACGTGTCAAAGCAACGCCAGGCGAAGCCTTCTCCGCTTTTGTCTGAACACCGCTGACGCAGTGCATGCTCACAGAAGGCAGCTCTTAAGACAAAGCTAATGATGGATGACAAGTGAAATGCCTTGAGGCACACATGGGAAAAAAAAAGAAAAAGAAAAAGGAAAAGGCAAAGAAAGAACCACTCCCCCTGACTAGCCTAAATAAAATGCCTTAAAAAAAAATAAAGGATTTTTATAGAGCCCTGCTAAAGATTCCACAGTATAGCCCTTTGCCTTTGCTAAAGGGGAAATGAGAGATGTTTTCCATGAAATAATCCTATCTGTGGCCTGGCATACTTCTCATCCCTCCCTGTGAAAAGTTTGATCCCAATCTCAAACTAGTGACATTAATTTGTGCACCTGCCACGTATTGCACTGATGTGAAGTATAATCATCTCCTTTATTTCCACTTGCTACTTCCTATGATTAACTAGGTGGTTTAGGAAATGGGTTAAGTTCAAGACGGTTTTAATGCAGTCTCAATGACCTCAAAGAAAAACTTTAATAAAAACTTCTTAAGTATTTCATGAGCAGCTTCCCCCAAAAAAGCGATCTTTCCCACTGACTTTGCTGGATATAATAAAACAAAGAGCAATAAATCTACCTGTGGGTGTTTCCACAACCAAGTACGACACGGACTAATATTCCTTTGTTATAAGGTGACCTTAACCCCACTAAACATGAGCCTTCAAAAATAAATACACTTTTACAAGTATAACAAACAATCATACTCTTGTGGTGCATCAGTATTCCAAATAAAGGTACTCAGGCGGGAGCATACATCAGCCCTCTTTGGTATGCAGAGCTTATGCAGCATGATATAAGTCCCAGTGGAAGTTAAAAGAATAATTACCATTATTTCTCTAGTCAGATGACAAATTGGAACATTTTCACTTTGAACTCTGGAAAGAACATCATGTTGTAGACCCAAAATGCTACTTGATCTAACTTCAGCTATTATCAATATCTCATCTCTTCAATTACACAAACGTTACATATTATACTGTCGTCAGAAGCTACAGGAGGGAACAAACACCCGTAATGCAAGAAGAGTGATTTAAGTATAATCCAAAAGAGAGAGGGACAACCCTCACCATGTTTTAGCAAACCTGGGAGACAGATACAGCAGAAGACAACTATTCTAACCATTGCCAGCCTACACCTTCCCCCTTATATTCCAAAACTATATCAAGTTGAAAAATATAGTAAATCCATTAATCATTGTATTCTCATTTCCAGCTTCTGGCCTTGGCTGGATGAATCGACAAATGGATGGACAGAACATTATCGCTATGGGCACAGAAGTCCTTCCTGATAAAAAAGTGTCATCTCATATGCCCAAAGTTGTAGCCAGGTTTCCTTTTAACGCTCAGGAGGTTTGGTTAACATCCTTTAAATACTTATAAAGAGTGATTCACGTTCCTTTCAAATCCAGGACAGATTTTCCACACAGTCCACAGTTGAGGCCCCCAATCATGTTTACTCTTGCTAGTTGCTCCTCCATTGGTTGACTTTTGACAATGTTGGCAATGATAGTGCAGGAATAAAACATGGAAGATGGATGAGGGTGGCCAAAACACCCATTTACTTCTTGGCATTTACAGAGTGAGAATAATATTCTGGCTCTGTTGATTCTAATAGTGAAACTCCCAGCAGTGCTTTAGCTCAGAAAGCTGGGCCTGATGCTTTGTGACTGGAAGGTCTGAAGCTCAAGCTCAAGCCGAGTGTTTGTCATGTCTAGTAACTAACTCAGAGTTTCATTCTCTAGTTTATACATCAGAATAACACCCACCCTGGAGAACATGTATTATTGAAACTCAATATCAGACAGACTGGTTATAGCTTGAAACTTATCATCTTAGCCTTGGGCTTTAGAGAAAACTTATTTGAGTTTTCCTGACTTAAAAATATACATTATGAGTTTTTTAATATATTTTTTAATTAACTCCTCTTCTCCTTTCTGCCTTCACAGCTACACTAAATCATTCCAATTACAAGTTTTTTCAATATCAAGCCAAGAAAAGGTGATTATGAAGTTTCAGAATTCATGCCTTCCCCTCGGAGCTCAACTCTGCTTTTGATTTGTGGACCTGAAAAGAGGTTTGTAGCAGAGGTACAGAACCACTCAGAAGTATCAAATGCTGTGTAGCCTGCCTGACTTTGCTTCTATAAGGTGGCTTTCCACAGCGGTTTATGTTGATTTCAGTCTTGGCTGTTGCAATTCTATTCACCTCTTTCTCCTCCTTCCAATCCCTCTCTTCCAAGCATACTTACCTGTCTATCCCTTGAACCAGCACCGATGTTCATGCAACCATTCAGTAAGAGCATCCAGGAAGTTAACCTGACCGAAAAATAATTTTTTTTTCTATAGGCTTGTTCTGATACCAGCTCTCTCAACTACACAAGTAGCATTGCCACTACAAGAGTCGGAAGACTGAAGCAGCCCAAACTTATATCAAGTTAAGTTACCCTAAAACTGCACTGTTGTCATCTTTTATGGACTCTACACGCATCCAGAAATCTATGGACCAGGGGTTAAAAACACTGTGTTAAAGCCACAATGGATAACACAGATCTATCTATCCCTTCCCCTTAACCAAAGGATCTTTCAAAAGATGATTGTCCAGACTGTCTAAGAAATGAGGATACTCTCAGTTTCAGACTGCTGGGGATAGAAGGGCAGTAAAACCAGCACAACTTACACATTAGTGGTGAAGACACCATAGATCAGGTCTTGCTCAGGAAGGTAGAAGGTGCTTTGTAATTCATTGTAATAGAAGGGGATTTCTCCAGCCCGGGAGCAGTTCAGTCTGGCCTTCATAAAAGTTGTCCATGTGTCCTCCAGCAAAAATCTCCCCCCGATGTCATTTTTGCAAACCCTTGCCACACGAGAATACACTGTTTTCCCACAGTCGTGTTCCACCGCATTCTCACGGAAAAAGAAGTAGGTGAACAAACCGATGTCATAGGCAGCGATAAAATTAGGCTCTGAAAAACAAACATGTGAAGAGAATTATACAGGTCAGAAATTAATCCATGCTCACTGACTCGCCAAATGCATTGCACCACCAGCTCTCTTTACAGAGGCTGTCAAAGCTGGGACCAGAGGGAGTTCTCAGTCAGCAGAGGACAGACAAACAGTAGATCAGAATAATGATATATGGGGATATAGCTCTAGTTCCATTTTTCAGATCTTGGAAAGACCCCATCATTTTCCTACTTCAATGGCAAAGCTGCTACTGACTTTAGTGAAAGCAGAGTTCAACACTTTGTATATGTAGGATTATTCTCTGTACTTATACTCATTTTACAACATAAAGCCTTCCCATTGGGTTCCTCCACCTATTCACTTCTGAAATGCACCTTATGTTGTGTTAAATATGCTGCTTGCATCCGCCCAATTCCCTAGACTGCTGTATTGAAACATTCAACCTATTCTAACACAATCACATCTGGCTTTTATCATGAAGCTTTTCCAGTTTCTAGGCACACAAGATTATCTTCTGTTCGTAAAACAAAACCACACCACAAACTGACAGTATCAAAGCAAGCTCTCCTTAGTTCTTTTTCTCCCAGAATTGTTATTATTTTCACAAGAATTGAAAAGAACCTCGAATTGGTTTGAAGTGAATATTTTAATTGGGTATTAAACAAGGCTTTAAAGTGTACAGCCTTTCATACCAACAGTTTCTCTGGCAAAGGGAAAAGATTGGCCAATGAATAATATTTGACTAAACAACAACAAAAAGACCTGTTGGTTTTATAGGGTGCTTTTATGATGTTCACTTCTGAGTAATGCTCAAAGCAAGAAGAAAAAAAATACAAAATTCCTTTAATGTTGCAGCCTCAGAGTAAAAGGAGAACAGAGTCCGGCAGAGGGAGAGGGAAAGCAGATTCTGCTGCTGCTACAAGGCAGTTTTAGGAGGCAGAATATGATACAAAGGGGAGAGGGCACTGCAAAGCATCTCCAATCAAACTTCTACTTATGAACAAATTGCAAACCTTAAGGGGACTGTTGTGATCGCCAGTCCAACCTTCTGTCTAACAGACCAGAGAATTTCACCCCATAATTCCACCACCCAATCCCATAACTAAGAGTTGAATTAGACCATATCTTTCGAAGGAGACCTAATATTACTGGATAACTTCACATGATTTCAAATCCATCACTTTCCTCAGAGACTTGTTTCAGTGACTAAAGACCTGGTAGCAACCTGCACTTCTTTTTCCATTTCACATTAGCTGGTTTCAGCTTCCAATCATAGGCTCTTGTTATGGCTTGTCTGCTAGATTAAAGAACTTTATCCTGCCAGAGATCTTCTCCTGATGTAAGTACTTCCATATCATGAACAAATCACCTTTTATCTCCTTTTCAGAAAGATAAATAAATTGAGCTCCTTAAGGCTCTCACTGTGAGGCAGGCTTTCCAAACTTCAAATCACTCTATGGCTCTTTTCTGAATCATCTTCAAGTTTTCTCCTTCTTGTTGAAAAATGGCCATCAGAAGAGGATGAAATATTGCTATATCACCAATACTGCACATGGTTATAAATCCAAGAATCATGTTAACTTTTCTGACCAGAGACTAGAAACTCAGTTTCTCTGTGTCCTTCTTTAAACTCCCCTGTTCCGATTTGACTTCCTTCTAAATTCTTCATTCTTGTGCAGACAAGAGGCACATAGTTTTAACAACCGTGTAGGAGCTGTGCTGCTTCTTGCTCCTAACATCACAGTCTTGCCTGATGATATCCTTCTCTTACACCTGCTGTTCTCCATACTGACTTCAGTCTATATACAACTGTCTGCCGAAGCCTAGTTCAGCCTCTTTAAGCTCCAGAGAGTGCACACTCACACTGCTCACACATTTGATTGAAAGGTCATGAAAGCCAGTGGAAAGATTCTGAATATCCAGCCAACTTACTTGGGCCAAGGGAGAAAGGGGAAATATGGGGTTTCCATCACTACAGTATGTCCAGTCAAGATATGCTTTGCCTCAGTCAGAAGATGTGGACTCCATGCAGGAATTACTGGGTGAAATTCTATAGCTTGCTTGATGCAGGGTATTATCACACTGGGGTAACAGCTGCTTCTAAAAGCTATAAATCTGCAAAAGCGTGGCTGTACATGGAACGTAACTCACTCTGAAATTTCTCATTTTGGGACTGATCTCGCATTGATACCAGCCATCTTCAGCTGAGTCAATGGAAGTAGAGGGTGCTCAGCACTGTGCAGAATTGGGTCAGCAATACGATGCTCTATTTAAGTTGGATCTGATCTTCAAGTCTTTGAGTAGTTTTCTTGTTAAAATGATGTATTTGGTCATCTCACAAGACAGAGACCTATATATATGTTAAGCAGCCTGTAAGACCCACTTTCCATATTCTAAATCTACTACTCTGAAATCCTTCCAGGCTATTTTTAAACTTCTAAGCTGCATTGATTACTGCACCAGAAACCCTTCCCCACCATAACTCTGGATTCCAATAAGAAAACAGAGGGAAAGATTTACAAGCCTGCCAAGTTGACTTCAATACACCTCTTGCTCAGATACGACCCACATGACTTTACCATTGAGCCATTTGGAGTTGTATTGTGCTGTCCTAAGTGGGGGAACGTTTCCAAGGCTGCGGTAAATAGCAGGATCTCGTCCAGAGAAATCAATTACAGTTGCAGCATAGAGCTCTCCTCGTGATGTAATCACAGCTGTCGAGTTATGACGGGGGTCGTACGGGCACCGAGCCACTCCATTAATTCTGTCAATGATTTTGCTAAGATTTCCTACCTGTATTTAAAAGGAGAGAGGAGAGAATTTAAAGATCAGCTGGCTTTCTTACTAGTACAGAGAATTCAGTTTGCCCAGGAGTACCTAAAAGCAAAGCCCTGATTTAAAAAAAATGGGCAGCTATAAGAAAGTAATGCCCAGGATGATTGTAAATTGATCATTACATCCATCATATGCCAATGAAAGAAGCTGTGCCTGAGGCTCACTGATCCTATGGCTTTGTAAGGAGGGTAATTCCCCCCCAGTAAAGCCTGTAGGACCCAACCCACTCAGTGTAATCAGCTGCTCCTGCTGCTAGCACAGGTTTCTAATCTTCCATAGATGCTTTCTGAATGTATATTGGCATAAAAAAATAAAAACAAACATTGTTCTGGACTTGCTCCTGCCTCCTTTGAAGCCAAAGAGAGTTTTGACATTTATTTTGAAGGAAGCATCTAAGTATTCAGGTCAGGAAGAACTCTGTCTACGTTCCCCATTTTCAGCAAGATAGCCAAGGTTTACACGAGCAGCACATTGTCCAGATCCAGCTCATTTGTAACATGGTTTTTTGCTCCCCATCTGCACACCCACTGTCCCCAAAGGGCCCAAAGAAAAAAGCCAAAACGGTTGCAGAGCAGCTACCTTTGGAACATACTCTGCACCCACGATGTCTTGCCACATGGCTGGCCTTCCCCAGGGTACGTATCCAGCCCTCTTCCTCCTCCCTCCCCATCCCTGCGAAAGAGGCAGAACAGACCTGTCGACTGGAACACACGGGCGAAAAGGCATTGGTACCACAGGTAAACACCTTCTTGCCATAAACAATCAGCACCCGGACATAGTTCTGGCACTCTTCCTACAGGGACACAAGACAGAAACAGAGGCTCTTTACTGTGGGGTTATTCATTACACAAAAATGCATTTACCTGTATTACAGCTGGAATACACCTTCGTTAGGCCTAACCGGGACCAGGATTTGTTGCATCAAGTGCTGCAGCAGAGTCCAGCTCTAGGGAGCTGGCAGTCTGAGCAAGCAAGCCCAATTTGCTGGTTACTTCTCGAATCATAGCCCTGCACACACAGTCTCCGGATAAGCTGTTCTCCGTCAGGCTGCCTCTGGATTAACTACACAAATGGCTCTTTCTATGCTCCGCTTAGTTTGGAGGAGGAATTCTCCCTCTCTTCATGAGGGTAGTCCCGACCTAATTTTCCCAGTAATGCTGCAGCTTTGACGACACAGCCCAGACCCAAACTGTCTGTAACCCCAATGGAAGGCAGAGGCTCTGCTTGCACTATAATTCGCACCAGCGCTAGCAGGAAAACCAGGAGGAATTTCTGCTTTATAGACCAGGCTGGTCACGAGAATCACTTGCTTGAACAGACTCCTACTCCCTGCCTCCTGTAAGGATCGTGCACTCAGGATTTTCCATAGTAGAAGGAGTTTCTCTTTCAGGCCAGGCCAGTGAGGGACAGCAAATCCCCTCTTTTCAACTGCATGACCACTCGCTGTTTCAAACAGGCAGCTCCTGCAACATGCCAGTCCCATAAGTGTGGGACTCCAGTCGTCCCACGATGGGGTAGCGGTGACAGCACAAGGCTGCAGGTGGGTCTTCCCAAAAAGCTCCTCCGAGTTGCTGGAGAGTGCCACAGTCTCCCTCTCACCCTACAGCCTTGTATCCAGATACCTGCGGATCGCAGGTCAGGCCAGCCGACTGCCGGGGATGTTAAGCAGCGGGGCAGAAGAGGCCACGTAGGGCAGCGCGAGCCCCCTGCGCAAGCCTCACGTGCGGTGCAAGGGACCTGACAGCCACCGGCCCCCCAGGCTCATGCTGACAGCCCCAGTGAAAGATGTCCTGCGTGCCAGGCACCAGACCGCCTGCGCTGGGCTCCGGCTCGGCCCTCCGGCTCAGAGGAAAGGACAGGAGCAATGGCTCATGCCTGGCACTCACAGGGCTCTAAGGGAAGAAAGTCACTTATTTTCTACTGTAAACAGAAAAGGAAAGTTGTTAAAAAATAACAGCCTTGGCTGGGTTACTCTGTCCGCTTTGCTTTCCTCCCTCCAATAGATCATAATTTGCCACTAAGCTGAGCCTACAGCTGCAGACACCGCTTCTCCTCCCGCAAGCAGCAATCACTCTGCGAGCTTCCCTGTCTCACAGCGCTCCACACTGTTGATCATTTCCCTGAAGACTTCATTTGCAAAATTCAGCAGTGTAAAAACACTCCGTATCATCTGGAATGGAAGAGGCTTGCTTAGCTGGATTAAGTGCCATCTCCTTTCATTTGCTGTACGGAAATCAACTTGTTGAAGGATGGCATTTAGGGAGAAACCACCTGTGTTAGCCACGGACAAGCAACCGGACAGGCACGACATTTGGGGGCTCACTTTGAACAGAGAAGATCGCAGAACCTGCACTTCAGAGCCAGCCTGGGAGCAGTCACCCAACCCCAGCAGAGCCTACAGAGTGCCACGGAGCAGGCGCCACCAGCCTTAATTCTCAGCAGGGACATCAGGGATCAGATACGCAATGCCTGGCACCCAGGAACCGGACCTTAAATTCATAGCTGGATCGATCCAGCACTTCATATTTCAGAAGCAGATCAGTCATGGCTATTGTGCACCAATCTATCAAACAGGGCCTTGAGAAACAAGGTCCCACTTGCTGTGTGTTGAGACTAGAGGCCTCACTCTCGTTGCTTCCTTTGATAAGACGAAGGGCTTGCCAGCCTATCTTCCCTCTCCCTTCATGGTTACGCTGCGCTGTGGGCCTAGTTACTTATCACACCCCACCCGAGGGATGTCTGCATTTCACAAGTGGGTGAAGTAACTCCTGCTTCTGTAGATCATAGTTATTCAGTCCCACACAGTATTAGGACCACTATGTATTTAACTGCAAAGGACCAGAAATTGTTGAGGAGGAGATGTTACAGAGGAAGTAACGTATAGGCTCTTCTCCCTACCAGGTTTTCTTTTCAGAATATGATTAAGATCTGGCATCTAACCCAGAATGCAGCTCTGCATCCAAATTCCCCACAATAAGAGTACTCACCTGCTCCCCCACCTCTTCCAACGTTCCCTGCTATCTGCAGAGTCAGAACTTCACATCTGACCTAAACCAGCTAACGCCATTTACATTGCTGGACTCTTTCCTGCAGAGGTACTTCAGTTTTTTGCTGAATAAAATCCTGTTCTGCAGTAATCTAAAATTCTAATTTGCAGACTCCTCTTCTTTGCACAGAACTATATTACAGAGTCCCAACCTTCTATTTTTATAAAAATTTTCTCAGCTGAGCAAACAGCGCACAAAAAGAATTTGTCTGCGAGGCCATGCTGGATGGTCTTCTGGTGTCTGCAGGCAGCAGTGCATCTGTTGCACATTTTACTCCAAGGCACAGCAGCCCAGGTTGGTAAAGATGCTGGAAGCTTGTAAAATGTTGTATTATTTTTGCTTAATTATGCATGGTTTTATTTATACCCATTCAGTCAAAAGCAGAGGTTATTTATTGAAACAAGAGAGATCATACTGAGCAAGGATATCTACTGCTGCCTGATCCTGTACTAGATTATTTCATCTGTGACTTCCAGCCCATTCCCAATTGTGTTAGCACAGAGCATAGTCAGGATGGATGAGAGGTTAGATTGGAAACATTTGACAGCTGATACTTTTCACAGAACTGGATGTATCAAGCCCACTAATTATTTCACCGGCTGTAAAGGCAAAAATGGGGGTAACCAGCAGATGTTTCCTACACTGCTTAGATAATGACGCTGCTAGGTGTGGGCCATATCCAACCAGAGGTATCCTTAGGAATTAACTGCCTAGGCCTTGCGTAGGTGCTTTCACTGGCCTTGCCTTTCTAATGATGGTAACAGCACTCCGCACTTCTGGAGGAAGAGCAATGATAACATGTTCTTTTCTTCCACGAGCCTCAAAGCAATTTACACAGCATTAACTAATGTTCTGAAACAAATGTGCATTGGTTTCCCTGTCTTCTCAGCTGGGTAAATTGAAACACAGAAGTGCAAAAGGATTTGCCGTGGTGACACACTGAGTCAGAGGAAATCCTGAAAGAGAAAAACGAAGATTTAACTACCAGTCCCCACCTCTCTAACCTGCCTGGCCCTAAGAGGGATCCTGCACTCACTGGTCTTTGTCACTGCTGTATCCACTGTCGGTCAGCTCAGTCTATGAAAGCCTCCAACAAAAGCAAGGAAGAAGCTGAACCACTTAAATGCTCCAGTTTGCAAGATTTTTCTCGGGACACTGTCAGTGTCGGTGAGATTTACATTAGATCCCTTTTCTACCCTACTCTCAAAATAACTAGAAAGGAACAGCCTCCTCTCTGCGCTCTTTAAACCAGCCTGGATTTGCTCCGAAAATCATTCAACATGCTGCTCTCTACAACAATTCGTAGCTGAGGCAACTGGTTAGTAATATGATCTCACAAACACTTAAGAGAAAATAGGAGCTATTTAGTGCAGTTTCTTCCATGTGGTTAGAAAACTTCAGCTGTGCAGCAGGCAAAATCCAGTGGGATTTTAATACAGTTCGAAAATCTGGCAAACTTGAACTCCAGCTCTGTCCAGACAAGACAATATTTGGATCCTGCTCTCACATTATGGAGCAGCCAGTTAAATCTGTGTATGATCAGTCTGCAGATCTCATCACCGGAAGATATTACTGGGATCAAGAGATTGAGGATTTAAATAAAGGATGAAGACTGGATATTTATATGGTTAATGAGAATAACCCAGTTATATTAGTTGGGATTACTATTAAATTTATGGCAGAGCTGATAAATCCTATGGCTCACTGCCAGAGCATTAAGTATATCTCTGATTTTCTCATGAATTCCATGCTCCCACTTTGGGGTTCTTGCTCCTTCCTCAGAATTATCTGGTACTACCTCCTTTTTGGAGATAAGGCCTTAAATTGAACAGACCTTGTTTTCTAGAAAGCAACAGAACATGACTTTTAACGTTCAGCTCCCTAGGGCACAGGATCTCACTGTAACTAAGAGAATAAACTTTACTGAAGCCCATCCTTTCCCCTCTTGCACTTTTGTTCCCCTCGGTTTAAGCCCATTTTGGTTTATTTTATTTTTTGTAACATTTAGCATTAAACGTGTCTGCTCTGTGAATGGTGTAATGCCCACCACAGTGGCTAAGAGCAGAACTCTTTCTAGCACATATGGATGTCAGGATGCTTTGAAAGCACATTTCAACCCCAAAATGAAGCGCGGTACCCTGTTACTCCGTTTGTGTGGACAGACCAGCAAATGGAGGGGCCGAACTCCTGCTGGCTCTGGTTTAAGGTAAAATTCAAAAAGACATTTTCAGGATACTGCGAATAAGACAGCTGTAGGTGCTTCTCGAGCCATTTCATCTGTCATCTCTGAACATGGGAGTTCTGAAATGTTATAAGCCCTTAATCTCATTGTACAGATGTATTTTTCTTTGAAAGTCTAACTGAATATAGGCACTGCTCTAATTGGCCTTTACTTTGAATAAACCACTAAAGCTCTGTTTTCAGAAATCTCCTTCTTAATTTTTTTTTTTTTTTAGATAACACTGCTTCATCATATACCAAGATATTTTAATCATAGATTAAAAATGCAGTTATATGCTATATCAGGAAAACAGATATTTCAGATGGTCTGTTGTCCTCAGCAAAGAAACGCAAACTCTTCAGAATAAGGGAATTCATCTAGGGTTTAGGCCAGGGCTGGAGAGAGGAGAAGCAGGATGAAACCTGGCAGATACATAGTTATGACCTTCCTGCAGGACTACAGCATCATGAAAATAGTTTCACACAACATGTGATTATTCTGCAGAACTCACTGCCAGGTGTTCACTGAGGCCAGAGCATAGTAATATAAAACAGGTAGATGGGAATGTATATGTAGGACATCTAGAGTTGAAACAGCAAGTTTTCTTAAAAACCTACAAAGACCTGGTGAATGGTGACCCCAAGCCTGCCTGTCCTTGCCAGCTGTAACAGCAGGGGCAGGGTATTACCTCTCCTTGCAAATCTGGCTCTTCTTTCACATTCAGCTCCTCCTGGCTACATCAACACTGCCATAAAAAATCCAGACAGTGCAGAAGAAAGGAATTCTTGTTTCAGAAGATGTTACCATGGATGGCAGGTTGTTCCCCACTGAAGCAAATCTTCCTGCACATTATTCTGAAGTAGCCAGATTTGGCCAGCACAGAAGACCACATATGGGGCAGGAGAACCCACTGCTCTGCTTCAACATAATCATCAGGACTATTCGATACAAAACTGGGAGGAGTGGCTGATACACCAGAGGGCTGTGCTGCCATTCAAAGAGACTTGGACAGGCTGGAGAGGTGGGCAGAGAGGAACCTCATGAAGTTCAACAAAGGCAAGTGCAGGGTCCTGCACCTGGGGAGGAATAACCCCATGCATCAGTACAGGTTGGGGGTTGACCTGCTGGAAAGCAGCTCTGCCGAGAAGGACCTGGGAGTGCTGGTGGACACCAAGTTAAGCATCAGCCACCAATGTGCCCTTGTGGCCAAGAAGGCCAATGGCATCCTGGGGTGCATCAGGAAGAGTGTTGCCAGCAGGTCGAGGGAGGTGATTCTCCCCCTCTACTCAGCCCTGGTGAGGCCACATCTGGAGTACTGCGTCCAGTTCTGGGCTCCCCAGTACAAGAGGGATGTGGCACTACTGGAGCAAGTCCAGCGAAGGGCTACAAAGATGATTAGGGGACTGAAGCATCTCTCTTATGAGGAAAGGCTGAGAGAGCTGGGCCTGTTTAGCTTGGAGAAGAGAAGGCTGAGAGGAGATCTTATCAATGTGTACAAGTATCTGAAGGGAGGGTGTCGAGAGGATGGGGCCAGACTCTTTTCAGTGGTGACGAGCGACAGGACGCGAGGCAACGGGCACAAACTGAAACACAGACACTTCCATCTTAACATGAGGAAAAACTTTTTCACTGTGAGGGTGACAGAGCACTGGAACAGGTTGCCCAGAGAGGTGGTGGAGTCTCCTTCTCTGGAGATATTCAAAACGCGCCTGGATGCAATCCTGTGCAATGTGCTCTAGGTGACCCTGCTTGAGCAGGGGGGTTGGACTAGATGATCTCCAGAGGTCCCTTCCAACCTCCGTGATTCTGTGATTCTGTGATTCTAACCTGCCAGAAGAGAAAGTCAGAGCCACACTGGGAGTCATTTTGGAGTGAATCAAACAAAACCAATCACTCAGGCAGTAATACCCCAGCCGCTCTACTCAGAGAGGGCTCCTGCACTGCCAGCAGCCAGATTATTCCTGCTGTCTACATTCACGGTGGGAAGAGAGAGGATTTCTGTCTCTCCACTGAACTGGGAGGCCACACTGCTCTCCCTGCTCCTCAGCCATGGGGTCCTCTGGTCCATTTAGCTGTACTTTCTACCTGCACTAGCTATCCAAAAAGCCTCATATCATAAAACTAGGTACATTGACTATGAAGTATAACCTGCAGTACAGGGAATTAACCAGCAGAACTTCATGCAAAGATATTTGTTTTAGAGTGCAGCAAACATTCAATTTATTTGTTGCAGTTTATGCCAATTTGTTAAAAAAAAAGTTCACTTTGCAAGTTCTTGAGCAGTGTTATTAACATGCTTTCAGATGTTTATATTTATTTCTTTGGACACACAATTCCATTAATCAGTTCAAGCCAATAGCCTGACCAAGCTATCTTTCTCCTTGGAGTGCAATAGATAGCAAAGAGAATTGCTAATGATTTTTCCAGCCAAATTTTCTTTAATGGACTTCAGATCAAATCTGGAGGCTGCTTCTGCATTGACAGCTTAGCAAAAGTACTAGAAATGTAGGATGAGAACTCAAGAAACAGTTATAAAGGGAAAAAAAGATCTGAGAGCCTTCCAGTTACACCTCTCTGCTTGGGGATTTATATGGTGCCTGTCATATCTGGATGCCTACTATTTGTAAGGGGCATGGAGATTGCCTGCTGCCCTAGAGTCCCAGCGGAACAGCCCCTGTCTGATGAATAGTCACTTGAAGGTCTGAAATGGAAGATTCTTCCATTAGCCTCATGATCCCCACACCATACCCAGTTAGCTGGCCTTAAGCCTTAAGCCTTAAGCCTTAAGCCCAGTTTAAACCTTGGGCTAGGATTTCTTTGTAACCTCATGTGAACCATAAGAACTCCTTGCATCAGGACATCATCCAAGAACAGGAAGAAACTATACTGGCAATATGGTCGGACAGCCAGTAGATGGACTGCCTATGAGCATTTCTCTTGGTGGTCTTTCTTGCTCCAGAGCCATTATATGGCATCATCCTTCTTCTTGCTCCAGCACTACCGAGAGCTACGCAAACAAAGCTCTTAGGACAGCATGTTGTAGACCCAGATCATTGCTGTTTTCACAAACGGTTTCCATTCACTCTTTGAAATGACAGTGTGCGGCTTTTGGAAAGTTATCAAATAATTCTACGTTCAGCCAAGAGAAAGACCGAAGAGCTCATGTTTAGAAAGCCACAACTTTGCATATCAGGCAAAATTCCTTAGATGTGGTAGATATGGACTGTTATGCAGAGACAAACTAATTAAAACTAGAAGCTGAGCTACTTCTAATGAAATTAAATACATTTTGACCTCGTGGGACCTCTTCCCCTGCCACTCTATCAATCACTCATTTTAAATACACCCTCCAGGTGATATCACTTGGAAGACAGAAAGAAAGGCAGGATGACACTGGTTTTGTTCTCTGCATTGTCTACCAGTAAGGTGGGTGTTTTCAGGGGAGGATTTTAAGGTACTGATTAGGAAACAGGATTCAATTATTAAATGCTGCAAAAATATGAAAAATAACTAATGGAAGCCAGCATGGATCTACAGAGACACGGAAAATAAAGCAGATATAATTCTTTGAGGAATTTACAAGTTTTGGTTGATAAAAGTAACACCATAAATGAAAGAGACTTTTCTGAGGTGTTTAAATCCACATGACATACTACAGACAGTTAATTTTAAAATTAAGATCACAAACATATACATTAAATGGATTAAAATCTGATATATTACTGGACTAAAAAAAGGCCTCGGTGAGAAATCTTTCACAAACTTGAGTTTCTAGTAGGGCTCCAGAAGGGATGGTACTAGTCCAGTATCAACATTTTCCTCTGTCATAGCTAACAAACATTTGTGGATAACCCAAAGATTAGGAAAAAGACAATTAACAATGAGGCCAAAATAGTGATATATGCTAGGCTGGTTGGTGAGCTGGGCCCAACAAAATACATTTCTGTAAGATACTATACATTAAAGAGCAAGGAACAAAAGGCCTCTAGGTATAGGCCAGGAGATTATACATCCTGAAACTAGCACCTGTGGAAAGGATTTAGTGGTCACAGTGGCTAGGCAATTCTGCACGATCTCCTATGACAGAAGAGCTTATGAAACTGCTAGGTACATGAACAGAGGAGGGTGAATAAGAGGTGGAAAACTATTTTAATCACACTCAGGCATTAGAGAGATTGACAAGGGAATACAGGAGAAAAATTGGAGTGTGCAGAAAACAGACACAAAAAATATTCAAGGGCAGCAGAAAAATTCCTTAGAGCAAGAGGCTTGAAGAACTCAGCTTTTTAGTTTACCAAAGAAGCATAAGAACTGACTTGACAAGAGGATACAAATATAAATATTGGTAACTAAAGGGATCTTTAATCAAGCAGAGAGGGCAGAATGAGACCCAGCCAGTAAAAGCTGAAGCCAGATTCAAACCGGAAATAAAGTGCACGTTGTTAATAGTAAAGGTGATCAGTCATCAGAACAAGCTAGCAAAGCCCACAGTGGGATGCCCATTGCTTGAGGCCTTCAATTCAAAACTTTCTGCCTTCCTGGAAAAGGTGCAGTAGCCAAACACAAGTTGCTGAATTCAATTTAAAAATGAGTAGGTGAAATGTATGGCCAGAGTTACATAAGGTGTCAGAAGAAATGACCTAATGGTACCTTCTAGCCTTAAATCTGGGACCCGGATTTCCCATCTCTCTTTTCTGTAGCCAGTGGGCAATCAGATGTGGAGTAACCATCATGCCATAAAAACTATATTTCTGTGATGAAATACTGAACATGTATGCATTTTGTGGCTTTAACTCCTGCACTATTTATTTTCCTTATGGTAAAGCTCTAGGCATTTTAGGAATAGATTTTCTAAGCTGCGGGAGGAATCTGATTTAGATACTCAAAAGGCATAAGAATGAAGGGAAACAAGGCATTTTAATATACCAGGTGGCTTTGAAAACCTCACCCTAAAAATACATGTATTATTAAATGGGCATGGAAAATGGATCAGTCATATAACTTACGCAGACTACACCATGAATTAATATGAGAGCCAAAGGTCCTCCTTATTTCTAGCCTCCATCACCACATATCTAAGTGCCTGACAATCCATAACATATTTATCATCAAATCATCTGTGCAAGGTAGAAAACTGCCATTAGTCAAGTTCTGACAACGCAGAACTGAAGCAGACAAAGCCCTGGCTCTTGTACCACCACTGCAGAGCAGGAACAAAAACATGCACGTTAGTGCTGTCCTCGCTTGATGCATTCACCCAGCCCAGGGCAAAGGTACTGGGTCAGAGCTGAACTTATTAGCTGGAGTCAAGCTCTTCACCAGCTGGCTAAGCTCTTTATTTTTGCAGCTAATGCTAAGTTGTTTCTCTGCAATGCAATGAATAGTGTAGACTCCCCAACAGTGACTTGTCCATGGACACACACAGGTTAGAGAAGATATGGACTTGGGAGATCTGAGTTTACTTAACCATTGCAGAATCTTTCTGCCTTTCTTTGTAGCTCCATGTCCTCTTCTCAGATTTTTAGGCAATACCTCTATTTGCCATTAATTGTATGTCAAGAAGTGTCTAACAATCTGATTAATTATTGTTCCTCAGAACTGCACAGCCAGGGCCACCGCGCCCACTGAACAATTTTAAGTGCTGGATCACAATGAGCACAAACTCAGCTGTTCAGTGGATTATCCTCATGAAATGTCTGGCAAACTCTTTGCGTCACAGACGTGAGGAGGCAGCAGCAGCAAAGATGCTCAGGCCATCACTTTGCTTTGGCATGACAATAAAAAAGATAAATTGAAATTATCCTAGAACACGTTCAGCCAAGTGCATGGAATCTCACGTAGGGTTTTATCTGTAGTTTGACAAAATAATTCTGGGTTATAAATTCAAATACTTCATGAACAATGGAATACTATATAAGTCTTACAAACTTTATAATGGAAGAAAAGAGCAAAACCCTCTCTTTATAGTACACATTTTAAAGTACAGAAGAAATTCCCATGTCTTGGGTTTTGGAGTTTTTGAATTCTGTCCGTCTTCACTTGGGTTCTTCTTCTAGTGGCTGGTCACGTTTGGTGTTTACCTAACCTAACCCAGTTTGCCTGGGAGGATCCATGGTGCTTTCCTGCATAATGTAGTCCTATGCAAAACTCTGACAGATGTTCTAGGATACCTGTACTCCTGTTCTCCCCAATTACATGAAGCTCACTGCTGCCCATCCAGCAAAATTCAAGCTAGTTTTTTCGTGTATATACAAATTAATACAGCAATCACATGGAATTTAATATATAAAATGAACATAATCAGTGGAAGAGCATATAGTCCTGTGTTTAAAGCACTGAACTGGAACTCAGCAAAACACTGGCATTTTGGGACAATCAGTCTGTGCTTGACTGTCCATGTCTACAGCAAAGATAATGTTTATCCTCTCTTATCCTATGTCAAACTCCTTTGGTTTAGACCGAAAACTCTTTGTGGTATAGCATTTAGGACAGTAGGACCTGCTCTCAGCTGAGGCCTAGAGGTTTTTGTGCAGTACCAATAACTACTCATTTGAAAACTCAGAGTATTCCCTGCTTTCAGATACATGGTTTTGTTTTAGATTCTCAGAAAAGGGGCAGAAGAGGACCTGTGTTCAGATCAGAAATATCTGCAAACTCCAGACTTGTGGGATAGAAGGCCTTGGTTCAAACACTTCTTGCTTTAAATCGTAGTTTACCAGAGTGCACCTGCTTCCTGAGGAACTCTCTGATACCCTACCTGAAAAGAATTGCTTTGTGCTAGCAGATTAAATCCTCATGTTCACGAGATTTATACAAGACCAGGTCTAACTGCAGACAAGCATCAAACACAAGCCCACGTGGCTGAACTCCAGCAGCTCACTGCTGAGTCCTGAGAGTACTGAGGCTGACCTGACCAGCCTCAGCCCCACCACACAGTGCTACTTCTGGTCTGACACCTTGAGGTGTCACACACTGCGTCCTCTCCAGCAGTCAAATTACCTTTAAATTTCATGCAGTGCAAGTCTAATAACTTGGACAGGGGGCCTTTGAAATGGCTTGCTCCATATGGTAGTGCTCATACAGGTGTGGTGACAGCTCTGAAAGGCTGCAGATTTACAAACTCGGGCTGGTGTTAGATGCTCCCTGTGTGGGTTTCTAAGGGAATGAGGCAAATAAATTTACCCATAGTATATCTTTGTAGCAAAGCAAAACTTACCTCAGTTTTTCCTTTACTCTGACAGGACCGCCTGGTGTCTTCATCTGAACCCCATGCTGTTGCCTGAGAAACCAAAAGGCACAAGTCACATGACAGTGCAGCGAACCACCACACCTGGAGACTCCCAAAACAAGAGCGAGTATCTCCAGCCAGTTTATGCAGCCCAATTTGCAACCAGCATTGTGACAGTAAATATATCTCACTCCCACTGTGCTCACAGTGCACACAAATGATAAATAGATGAAATGTCCAGATTCCAGTTCTTGCAACTTCTGATCATCATTCAACTGGAAGTGTCCAAGACACAAGCCCCATAGGCCAAGCCCTTGCCTTTTTCAAAGAGGCAGCGCTGCGCAGCTCTCACCGAGGCAAAAACCTTCCTTGCAGCAAAGCCCGGACGTTCTGTACATATCTGCTGGTGGCACACTATCACCTTCTAAGTAATCATGCAGAAAAGTGAGCAGGACAAAACGAGAACGGGGAGCTGAAAGGCATAGCTTGGAGAGACAGGAAGCAGGGAGAAACGGATGGCAATTTGTAACGCTAGAGATGTGAGGTCAGATCCTGAGGTGGAGTGAAATGTATTAGGGTTGAAGGCACTATTGACTGGGCTGTGAGGCCTTGACCGAGAGCACTCTGACTCCTTCAGGGCAAAGAGACCCCTTCCTTCACAAGAAAAGTCAAACCAGCAAAACTCCATTAGAGAGAACTCCTAGATTTAAAAACTTCAGCAACACACCCAACCATTCAGTGCCCTCTGCAATTTTCCTTCCTTCAGCACTTTTTTTAAATAGTGGTAACGAATTCAAGCAGGTATTGTTAGCTGGAGGTGAAAATACATATAAACATCCATACTATACATAATACATCATTCTGAGTACAAGAAAAATAGCTCTGCTACATATGGAAAGGCCAGGTTTGCAAGTTTAGATACAGACCCAAAACTGCTCTAAAATAGCCAGGATTTCTTTCCTTTTTTTTTTTTCAATCCATTACCAACACAGGAAATAGCTTTAAAGTTCGGTCCGGATCTGAACTTTTCTTGAACTTTCTCACTGCAGCCAACATACTTTTTTAAACATTGGACTTCCATAAAAATTGTCCCCTTGTTACATGATAAATCCCACTTGTTGCAGTAGGAAGATGGTAGTCCAGTAAGAAGACGGGATGAATTCCCCCCCCCAGTGAACACATAACTGCAAGAAATACCACCACCCAGGAAATCCATTTATATTAAACATTCGGGGGAGGAATATTGGTACCTCACTTTGAAAACCGGAATCTTGTCTATTGTTAGTTGAGCATTCAGTTCAGTTTGGCTTGAAGTAAGACCTTAGGAGCACATGAAAAGATCTGGCGGAAGAAGGGAACAGCAGAGATCTTTCTGTGGGAGTTGGTTGGGAAATACCTCCCAAGTACTGTAGTCCAATCCAGGCTGAAGGCCAAAAGTTTGTGCCTCAGAAGTACTTTTGGGAGAACTGGGATAAGTCTTCCCTGGAAAGGATCATGTCAGCCATATCCTGAGAGGGGGTATGTCATCGGAAGAGAAAGCTCATTCTGATAAACCATTACAGTAGAGTGAGGAATTTTGACTGGTGACTCCCAGGGATCCTCAACATCTGCAGAATCACTACTCAGCAGCATTTTTATCCTCAGTCCAATTCTGGCCCATATTCATCTAGCCACAGTATTCTTGGTCCTTGGATCAATTTTTGACAAGCCTAATACAAAAAACCCTCATTAGAGCTTACTAGGTGGCTCTTCTTTCCATCTTAAAAACTGGAACACAGCACTTCCCATTACAGCCCCAGCTGACCTTGACAATATTTGACAGGACAAAATGAAAACAAAAATCATTGGTTACTTCAGCAATCACTGCTGCTTCTCAACAAATACTCTGGGCCTTCTGGGACTGTAGCAACCTAACAAGAGCAGAATTTGGCCTCCTAGGGGACACCTAGCTCCTCCTGCCAGCCACCTGCACCACAGAGCTTTCAGGTACATCCCAAACAGCTCATGTCAGAGCATTTATCCCTCCAGCTACGTTCTTAGTGGCGAAATGTCTTCTTTTACTAAACTGCACTGCCCTTCAGCTTTCTGAAGCACTATCTTGATGAATTGAGTGATAACAGAAGTTCTTGGTGATGGCCCAAATTATGGGAACATGTTGTTTGTGACTGCACCATTAGTCAGTGTGCATTTCATTAGTTATGAGGATAATTAAGCAATATAGCAATCTCAAGCATGTTTTACAAGTCCCACACATGTCTTTAGAAGGGCAGGGAGGTATTAGTTTGAGGACTAAGTAACTCCAATGACCTCAAGTGACTCAAAGAAAATATTAATGACCCTGCAATGCAGAACATTTTGTCAATAGTAAAAATATAATTGCAAGGCCAAGCAGCTAATACATGTTTAAATAATTGTACTTCAAGGTATCAACATGCACCAGTCAGATGACCTGCAGCCCAGACAAGTCTTTCCATTGGGCTCCCAGGAGCCCTCACATATCTGCAGTCATAGCCTTTGGGCTGGACCCCCTGAGCCCAGGCAGGCTCCAAACTCTGAGCTTGAGGCCTTTGCATGAGTTTTCTAGCCCTCCTGGGTTTCTTTACTTGACTAATCAGGTTTTCTTTCAGATTAAAACTTCACACTCTTGTCATCCCTGTTATCTTGGGCCTCTTCATTCAAACTCCCTGTGTAATGTTGGTGCTCTACTTTATGCATGTCACTGTACAACCCAAGCTGTTTCTTCCCAGATGAAATCTTCTTCCTCTCTCTTAGATTCATTTTGTCCCAGACTCAACCTACATCCCGGACACTGGGCAGAGAAGCCTTCAGAAAGATCTCTCTTTTTTGGAGAACATCAAGTGCACAAAGCGTATTTGTAGAACCAGTTCAGCTGTGTGTGCCCAGAGTTTTCTCAGCAATATAGGCATCTACTTTCTATTTCTTTTTACTGCTGAAAGCTGACTCTGCACTCCTGATTGAGGTCAAATCAACCACACATTTTTGGTCACCCCACTGGGCGATCATCCTGAATTTATCACTCATTTTCTCAGCTGTCTGAGCCGTTTAAGTTTCCCAGCTTCAGAAAACTTATCTGGGATTATTTCTATACCTCCTGCTACACATGTCAGTCAAAAGCAGTAGAGTGGACACCTCTGAACCCATGTGGCAATAAAACAACTTTCATGGCATGGGTCATGGAAAACAGAGCCTGGATGAAGATGTGACAAAAACTGGTAGCAAGACTACATATGAACACAGGACAATATGTTCTTTCTCCTAGTTGCTTCCTTACCTGCCACATGCTTAAGCAAATAAGCAAACACATTTTTAGGATGTCAGGGTGACAGGACATCAACATTTCCTTCCCTTAGCTCCTTGCCAAGAGCATCCCAGCTCCTCACGTTACCTCCTTACAAGCTTGCCAGCATCCTTTCTCTCTTGCAATTTCAGAAGAAATGCAGAATTTCTATCTCCTATGCAACCACATGGCCCATGTGCAGAACGTGGGAACCTCAGATTCATATGCCATACAACTGAAACAACTAGTTCAGGGATGCAGCTGCTGTGTAAGACAAGAGCCATGCAAACCATGAGCAGGACTGCCCAGCCAGCCATGCAGAGAGGCGGTAGAGTATTAGCAACTTTGTCCCTGAACTGAAGTTGCAATTGAATGTGCCTTCTATTCAGCATATTTGCATGGGCATCTGCTTCTTCCCATCTCTATTTCTGTTCTTGAGTTCCATGCAGACAGATTTTCTCCCCCAAAAAAGGGGAAAGGGTTTATTTCTGCATCTTTAGGAAGTCATATGAAGGAGAACAATCAGTGGAAAAGCATTCATACCACTGTGGGTATGTGGTGCAACACTGGCCAACTAGAGATTAACAGAAATGGGCCGCAATGGCAAAGTTCGGTGCAAGTCTGAACATTCAAATGTCACACTCAGACACAGAAAGAGTTAAGGTCTTTTTTAATAAATTATGAGCATCAAAGTTTGCTTCCAGTTCAGACTGCAGATCAAAAGTGATCTAGAAATTCTAGCCCATCATATGCTGTCAAATCAGTTATTCAGCACACACTGCTGCAAAAAGCTTTCTAGATACATTTATTTAATTACCTGCGCATCTTAAGGTTGGCATCCAAAGTACCTGCCTGTCACTAGGAAGTCCTGTTGTCAATAGTCATGTGCATCCTCAAATGCTGATGTGGAAGCCTCCTCAACTTTTATGGACCAGATTTTACATTCAGGCCAGCAGTTTATAATTACTTCAAACACCACATATGAATTTAGTTGATCAAGCATATGTTAATCCCTGCACTGTACCTGCACAACAGAGGTGCTGGTTTTTGCTCCAAATCAAAATGTTGTTTTAAAAATGAAAAGTGAAAACTGGAAGAGAATAAGCTACGTGCATTTTTATCGGGTAAATTAAACCCATTTTTAATTTGTGAAGTCTCTTTATTACAATCCTATCCATCTGTTACCAAACTCACTTCCATTAAATAAGTGCTCCATACAAGCTACTGGCAGCCGCACATGCCTGCAGACAGTCTCAGATTCATGCTGTTCTCTCCTATTAAGGGAGAAATGTGTAACACAAAAACTTACATTGTTTATGATTGAAAGTGGCTGAAAGAGCAAGGACAGGCTTACTGCAAAAAAAAAAGAAAAGGACTGATTCTATAAGATGCACAGCATTTCCCAAAAGGCACTGAGCTGCCCAGGTTCCTGCTAAGGTCAGCAGAAGCAGAAGCAGCGTGGTGTGTCAGGGGTTCAGGTCTGCGGGGACTGCTCACGGCAGGAACTTCCATTTCCATCAGCCCTCCGCAATGCACACAGGAGACTTTTCAATCTGCCCAAGGGGTAAGAGGTGATTTTGGTTCTCCGCTTGAGCCGTGTAGGGTGCCCTGAGCAGAGGCTGCCAGTCACGTAACCCTTTGCTGAGTTATGCATGAAGAAGGGAGGGCAGGAGGTGTTGTGATATGACAGTTATTGTGCACTAGAGACCCAAGCTGGCAGAGTCATTTCTTTCCCTGCATATTTATTTACATCTTCTTTTCCAACTACTGTACAAGGCACTAGTATATTCACTGAAATATACCTCTGGAAAAAAGACCTGCTCCAAAAGCAGCTTCCTGTATTCCTTAATCCAACTCAAAATCTCTGCATTTCTTATTTACAAACTGTTTTTGGATCAGCTCATTTCATAGCAAGGTATGGAAATTTTTCTCCAGTCCTGGGGAGACAGGCACGTGGAGGGGCCATGTTCCTGCACAGCATTTAACATCCACTCACTTCAATGGAAATAAAGCACATATTTACATACCTTACTACCCCAGATTAGTTTAATCACATACTTAAGGACTTTGCTAAATTGGGTTGCAGATCAAGACCTTTAGGCAGTGACTGCTCAGAGGACAGTTCATTCCCCTACAGGATGTTAGTCTGAACCTTTTCATCCATATAGATGAACAGATTTCAGACCTCTAAAATACAACCCATAGATTCTTGCTGATGTTGACAAATCCATTTTATAAGTTCATTTCTATGTTTCTACACACTTTGCAGTCTCCACACAAGACAGTGACAGTGTTAATCTATCCTTCCTTGGGCAAATTCTACAGCATTTAAAAGAAATAGGTAAATACTGGTTCTTATAGCACTTAAAAAAAAAATCTCTGAAAGAGTTCTATAGGCTGGACCACAAAAATCCATGTAAAGGTTCTTGTTTAACTTATGTTTCTATAAAACTTAGTGTAAAAAAAATTCTACATAACTTTAGCTATTTCTTCCTTATTAAATACTCCAGGACTTCTCCATAAAGACTCGCTGCCTTCTTCTATAAGTGGAAAGTTAAATTCCTTTTTGAAGCATTGGCTTTTGTCTCTTAAGGACAAGTCACCTTTAAAGGGGTCTATAAGCAAAACTTATTGAAATCTAACTTCTTAATAATAGAGAGCAGTAGCTTAATACCCTAGAGGCCACTTCTGAAGTTCCAGTACAGGTAATTTATTAAAACTGTGATAAACATGTCTGATAAACAGATAACTAATACCAAAAGAACATAATGCCAAGTTTCAATAAGCAGTCAGTTCAGCTGCATACCGCAGTATACAAATTACAGATCACTGCTGCATGCAGTGACAGCTATGAGGAATTATCACAGTATTGAGTCAATTCATTTCAGGGGGGACGTGGGTGAAGGGAATTGCATTGTGTTTTATCAAATTATTAATTGATTTCCCTTAAGTGATCTCAGACCCTTCAGGATGTGATAAAACTCAAGCTGTATGCTTCACTTAAACTAAGTACCCAGAGCGCGTATCGACAGTGACTGGCACAGTCGCATGGCTCTTCTGGAAGTGGCTGGATCGTAAGTCACCTGGGGAAGACTTCAAAATGTAACACTTGGAGGTTGGCAAACATGCAGAAAAATTCATCAGTGGGCTCTTGTTCCCATAACCCTAATTTCTGAATCAGACCTTTTCTACATAAATGAAAGTCAGCCCGTTACTATCCTGGGACCGATTCTGGCCTGGTATTTGTTGGCTACTCAACACGTTCACTCTATGTGAGAACCAAAGTGGATGCTAGATGCAGGCCTAGTAAGAAACGAATAATTCATCAGAAAGAAGGACTTTCTCACTTTAAGATTAGATCTTTACCTCAGCCCCAAGTAACAGCAACCGAGGCTCATGGACCTCTGTCTCATGGACTCTTACCACATCCTTACAATGAGAACTGCAATAGCCCCGAGGAAGTTCTTCAGTCCTGGCTCACCTGCTGTACAAAAATAACATAATTGACTACACCTGCACTCCCTAGACAGGGAGGAGACTTCCCAGCAGGACTGGCTACGTTCCCTTTGCTGGTTGCATTACTTCAACCACATTTCATTCTTGGGCATCACTGACTTAGAATAGAGTTTGTCCTCCTGCTTTACGTATTCAGGTTGTATGCACATCCGGGCAGAGCACTTAATACTACCTAGCAGAACAAGGCCCAGCCTCCAGGCATGTGAGCTCTACTTTCTCTGATCAAGTTACCCCAACTTAAGGAGTTACTATGCATTTGCTAGGTCATGGTCTCCTACTCTGCCCATGCAAGAGGACTCTCCTGAGGAGCAGTACATCAGGAAGCTCCTGTACCTCTGCCATCTCTGCCTGCAGAGAGGATCTGTGTTCGACTGCAAAGCTAACTCACTCCTTTCTGGGGGAAAGTATTTCAGCCGCTTTGAGTTCTTCTTCGATGGTCAATGCTATTTATTTTCTCGCCTTCACAGCTTCAAAATCCTTTGTTATTTACTTGTATTACAGGAGCACGTAGAGGCATGAACTGAGATTGTGACCTTGTATTTCTTGGCAATATACAAACATACAGCGAGGAAAGAATTTCTGTCCGAGAGCACTTACAAGCTAAAAAGACAACACGGGCACACGGTAGGAGGGGAAAATCAGAAGCACAGAGAGGTCAACTGCCTAGGAAAAGCCACGGAGCGGGTCAGAGGCAGAGCTGAGAACTGAACTCCGCTCTCTTGAGGACTTGAGACAGCCTTGTCTAGCACAAAATGTGTTCTTAGCATTTTAATGCAAGCAGTATCACAAAGTGCATCCACTGAATTGGTGATGTGCAGAGGGAGCGGGTTTAGAGACTAGAACAACGGCCAAGACGCCGTGCACCCAGGTCCTCTCCTTCCTCTGATCCGCTCTGTCATCTTAGGGCAAGGCCACAATCTGTAACTTACAAAGAAAAAAACAAATTTGAGTTTTGGTGCTTTCAACTTCCATTTGTCCTACAGGGGAATCCATTAAATAACATAAGGTCTGTAAATCAGACACTCCCCTCTCTCTGCAGTGTCAGGTAGGAATTTACAACTCCAGACCATGCATTTCCTTATCTGAAAGGAGTACTGTATAAGGCTTAACAGATCGCGGTTTCTAAAGCATACCCAGATGGAAAGCACTGTGCAAGGTTTTATTATTAAGATAATTGTCTAAAGCTTTAGTAAAGAATATTTGATACCAAGTACTAAAAGTTAAAAGGTATTTTGCACAATAAATAATAAATACAGATAATCACGTCCAGGTTACAACCTTTACTTTTCAGCTCTTCGTGAATTTTAGGACACAAAGGACAGCTTATAATGCAGCAGCCAGCTCATCCTTGGAGAGGTAGATTGGCAACTTAAAATTCATGTTTGAAACACGCAGATTGATTTGCCAGTGCTTTATGCATCCTCTCAGTAACCCTAGTGTAAAAATATTTGTAATTCGATGCTAAATTCCACATAGAGCAGAATTCGCTTTTCTGCTAATTCTCTGTTAAAATTGAGCTTTTTTGACAATGAAGTTTTGAATTTTCTTTGTCTGTCATCCAAAACTGCCATTTTCACAGTAGTATCTAAGTGCCTAGGAGCTTCCATCATGGCCCAGGACCCCCTGCGCAAGCTTCTGCAAAAGCACTGAACATAGACAATCTTGCCAAGCGGATTATAAGCAAAGCATCACACACAGGACCTCAGGTGGCAACAGGCAGCGAAGCACAAAGAAACAGGGCAGCATAACCGCACAAGAGGCAAAGGTCTCAGCATACCACTGACATAACAGGTCTTCCGAGATGCAACGGGCAGCGTGGTAGAAAGCAAGAGGAGGAGGCACATGTGACCAAAGCAGGGAGAGATGCTGGCTTCACGGGCTGATCCAAAGTGGGGAGGACCTCTCATGAGAAGTGAGAGGCAGGCTGTGCTGTACATGAGCAGGCCCATGAAAGACAGAGAAAGGGGGAAACACTGGAAGGGTGCAAAGCCAGTGCTGACCCAGTCAAATAAGGAGCTCAGGATATATCTTAAGAGATGCCACACTTGGACAGAAGGGATTGTGGAAATCAAGAACGATGCCCAGATTACAGTTTTTAGCAACAGATCGGTTGCAGTGCTGTGCATAAGGGTAAAGAAAGAAGGAGTACATGTTCTGCTGCGGCTGTACGCTGAGCTTAGACTGACAGCTACATATTTATGCAGCAATGTTAGATGAACAGGCCAAGATATTACTTTGGAAGAAAGATACCACTCTGGAGAATACAGATAAAGATGGCATTGGATTTCTGTTTCCAGTATCTATTCTTTGTATTTTTCTCATTCAAAGCAAACAAAAACGTCAGTCTGTGACAATGATTTCATTTTGCTGATGATCCGCTTCATTTTGCTTGAAAGTACTGAGCACTACAATGATTTAGCTGCATGTATTATACGGGATGCTTATCTCTTTTAAAAAACAACCTAATCCATTCAATTTTTCTACTGCTTTTAAGTATGCAAATGCATATATTGGGCCAAATGCAAATTGATGGTCTTAGTTAACTGGGACATTCAGTATGAAAATTAAAAAAAGACCTTAAAGCACTTGCCTGTAGCCAGTACAGAATGAATGACAACATCCAGAACTGGAGAACAGCATGGAAGATGTTAGGGAAGGATGACTTATAGTGTTTCCTATTACTGAAGATCAAAAGCATACAGAAACTGAGACAAGGCTTTTAGCATAGTGGGTAATTAACATCCAGAGTGGAATTTGGTTTCTTGCCATGTCACATTCAACTTAGAGCTTATGACAACAAACATTTACTAAATGCACCAGAGATTACAAAGACATAAGATTATATGATAAATCAATAAATGAACTAATAAAGAGGTTAAAATATACTTATTCAGAAATGATTATGGAAAAATTCCACTGCAGTCAAGCCCAGGTCAGGAATATATGTATGGCCAATGCACACACTGTTGGGGTTGACACCAGACAGGTAGATACCCCGCAGCGCTATTTCTCGCACCAAAAGCACTATTTATTCTGCAAAGAACAGGTTTTGTATTCTTTTTTGCTTCAGTCACTACAAACAAGGTGCAACAAGCTATTTCTAAGAAGCGCACCAACGAAAGGAGTCACAGCAATGGTCACTGCTGGTAAAATGGAGGCAATTCTTCCTTTGAGGCCCCTCTACCGCCAAAAGATGTCCATCTCCACCCCTTTATGTTCCTTAGTGGAGTCGCCATTCAGAACTAAATCCCTCCTTCCTCTCTGTGGGCTCCACTGATGGATGTGACAAGACTTCTAAACAGCCTCCTCTTACTGTTTTGCACAATGATTTCTGGAATAGGAGGTTCAAAACCCCTTCCAATGGACCAGCCCATATTCAGTACAAAATCAATTTAGCATGGCTATAGTCTCCTTTGTATTTCTGCATCAAGCAAGGCAATTTTTTTCTCCTTCATTTTTTTGCTCTGGGTTTCCTTGCCATTGTGCCTCTTTGAAGCTTGCTCTTATGTAGAGATGTTAAGGGTTCCCCACTATACATGCTTTTCTTTTTCCACTTCTGAGGCAGACTGGACAAATCCTGCACAGTCAACCAAGTGCATTTTTGTGCACCCACATGAAAAGTTCAGCTACAAAAGCAATCTTCCTACATATGCTTCAAACTGAAAATGTAATCACTGAAGCACGTGTGAAACCTGTGTGTTACGAGCTTTCCAAAATAATTGGGAAAATCTTGCATTCTTCATTCTTCTTCAGGCTATATCATGAAATATACTTGTTTAGCATTTATTTGTTTACTTTGAGAAGGAGCTGAAATGAGTTGGAGAAAAATGCCCAGTTTGGGTCTGATTCTCCAAACTCTTAGTTTGAGGTTCAGGAATCAAAATCAGCACATCCTGCAGTATTAAAGGGACTAATGAAGAACTCAAGATGACGTTCTCACTGTTCTGTGCCTCCTGTTTCTCTTTAGGGAAATTGCATCTATTGCATTGGGGGGACTAATACTCTTTCAGATGACAAACACTGCAATATATTCTCTTTAAAATTGTATAAGAGGTTCAACATGGGCTTAGTCCTATCTTGGCTTGAAAAAAAGAGGGCAGCGTGCAATTAAACAAATAAATGTGCATGCAATTCAACTTATCCTATCAACATTCTTTTCTGGTTGTGCACTTAAGCTTGGTGTAGCGCAACCAAAAGGGAAAAAAAGGCAGTGGAAATCTTTAATTAAGTGAAAGATGCATTATTGAGACCAAATGAAAGCTTTGAGATTACTTTAATTAGCCAAGGCCAGTTTCGTGCAAGCCAGAGAGACTGGAAAAGTTTTGCAAGGCAGGCTGAAAACAGAGATCCCGCCTGAGCCTGCCTGTGCCATGGGGAACATAAGTGAAACCAGACTCTCACTCCTGCTCTACTCCATTTTAAAGTTTTAGCTTTTGAGACAGTACTTAAGAATAGAGGCAAAAAAAGCATTAAATCCTCCACTAAAAAGGAGTCTTTGTACTTTCCCTATTCAATTCAGCAGGCTTATATTTGAATTTCCATTTGTTTTACATATGTAGAGAAAGGATCTAGACCACTGCTCCTAGGAACTACGATTTTGACATGCATGGTGGTAGTACGTGGAATTCTCAGCTGCACTCTGCTAGGCATTTCTACACAAAATTAAATGACAATCCTTGCCCCAAAGAGCCTGTATCCTAGGGTTAAGATGAAAAACAACATGTGGCTGCAAAAACAGGCAGAAAGAACAAAAGGGAGGAAAGAGATGGCTGGTAAGTGCAGCCACAGAGCACACATGGGGCACAAGCAAATGTGGTGCAAGCTTCCCAGGGAAGTTTTTGGCAACGCACCTTGATTTTGACCTTTACACTCTCTGGCTTCTATGAGGTTTGGTGCTCAGCATCACAAACTGTCAGAAAATGTCATTTCTCATAAATCACTAATAACCAGGAACAAGTGGAACCTTTCAGACGTTACCAGGCAGGGCTGGAAAAGGAAGTCAGCAACAAAAAGTCCCCCAAGCTTCATAAACCAGTTTTCAGTATCTTTTTTATTGTGCTACAGCTACATTGTGCATTACATATCTGCTTTCCTCCACCAGGTGCCTAATGCTCTTGATAAGCTAATTACAGCCTTCTGCTTATTTCATGTCAAGCTTAACTCCCCAATCTGAGCCTAGCCTGCAATTCTGGCATGTTTTTCCTTAATCTAAGACCATCTGTGCTCCATCAGCAAGGAACACTTAAATACTGAGAAAGTGAAGACCCAACAGTGTTGAATTCCCCATACCCTCCCCCCAACTCATCTCCCCAGCAATTCCAGTTAAGTCTGAAACCAACATCCGTCCTGTCATAAATACACTGGAAAGCTCCGGGCAGGCTACATTTCTACCTCCATGACATGCAGCAACACTTTCAGTGGTCAGTGGAGAAACGACAGGCCAGACAGGACCTGAATCTCCTGGTTTCTTTACGTCTACATCTAAGGCTTCACTCTTCATATACAATCACATTGCTAGCGGTACGTGTGGTGACTGGAGTTCAGCACTTGATCAAAACAAAATCAAACACTTCTCTCAGAGAAACACAAGGAGCCAGTTTGGAGAAAAAGTGATGGGGTTGATTTATCAAGAGTCCAAAAGGTCTGTTTTCTCAAGCCTCGCGTTTATTGTTGCAACGCGGCAGTGTGCAACAGTTTGAATCAAAACAGGACTGCAACGTTACGGAAGACGGCTCTCCTCCCCGTCCCATCCCACCACCACAAGCTCCAGTGTTTCCAGCAGAATCCCCTCCTGCCACCCCAGCAGGAAGCAGTCCCAGTCTGCTGTGGCTGTACACAAGCAGAGTCCCACCGCTTCGCGAAGCATCTTTCCATCTAGCTTCTTCCAAAGGCTCGGAAACAGATGCCTTCAGACTCCCTGCTTGGTCTGTCACAGTTTGCCTTGCTTCTGCCTCTTCTTCTCCAACACCAGACGTCAGCACCTGATGCTCTAGTGAGCTCTGCCAAGCTTCATCTCAACAAGGAATTTATTTGCTCCTTCTACTGCAAAGACGACTCTGATGCAGTGTCTTTTATTCCTTCCGCCCAGCTCCTCTCGGATCTGTTCTCCAATCTGCACTTTCCTGCCAACTCAGGATTTATTTTCCAATTTCCTTCACTTTGAATCCTGCCCTTACATTCCCCCTGCCACCTGTCTCTTCCCTTACCTCTCTTCCAAAACACTTGTATTTAACCTCGACCAAGGTCAAAGAGTCTACACTAAGTTTTGAGAATATGCCTGATACTTAAGATAAGGGAATACAAAATGATTCTCCAATAGCCTTAATGCAGCATACTTCTTCTCTGTGCTTGTTCTGTCAACCTCATTCTTGGTGGCTCTCAGTGCTTTTACATTTATCTTTTCTTGAAAAAAAGCTTTTTCTCCCCTTGTTCTTAAATCCTCAGTAGCTGATCTCACAGCAAAAGCTACTAAATTTGTAACAATTACATTAGCCACATACATTTTCTCTCCTGTCACTGTGTTTACCACTAGTATATTTATGAACCATTGATCATTCCTTTCTCCCCTATGCATCAAAATCCTATGCTCTTAGGCAACTGCAGCTTGTCTCTCACTATGCCTAAGCTAACTCAAGAATTTTGTGGTCATTTTTAATAAAGCTCAAACCTCTTCTCTCTGAACAACCTCACAGCTTATTCAACTGGCTGCAGCCCCGTTATTCCTTGTTCATTATTTATAAGGAAAGAAAACACTCTCAAAAAGCTCAAAATCATGCTTTGTCTCCTTTCTGAAATGATTAATTAACAATTAAAATAATTTCTGGAAGTGTTTCAAATTTCTCACACAAAAATGAAATAGTGTTTTTATTAACCCCCCCCAACAATTCTTGCCAAGCTGTTCACTTTTTAAAACAATAATTTACATAGTTATTTGCATTTTAAGTATTTTTATCTGAAAGGGTAAGTTGTTAGTGCATTTTTCCCCTACCAAAACCCAGCTACATTAAAAGGTTTTCAGTTAAGAAGTTCACAAAAAAGAGTGAAAAACGGATTCATTTTAAACATGAGGACACTCTAAAATTGCATAATTACTTAAATAAAAACCAGAAGTGAAGATAACAACTGCTTAATATTACATGTACTATCAATCAGAGTGTAACAACTTTGCAACCTCATGATTAAGGCAACTCCACTATATTTACAAGTGCATATCTTTGTGTATAATACTCTGGCCTTACACAAAAAGCACTTTTAAGCCATATATTTCAAAGCACTTTAAAAAGACAAGTATCATTATCTCAGCTTTACATGTGGAGGAAAGAAAGCACAGAGCAGAGATGGCTGGAAACCACCTCACCTTACGCAGCTGTCTAATAATCAGGCGTCTAGTCCATGCTATCTAGGCTCTCCTTAGAGAGAATGGACAGAAATATGCAATTTTTCTGGACATTTCCTTTCACTGACTTCCGCTGACTCCCGTGCTTGGTCTCCTCAATCTCAGAGTAGTGCAGTGTCCACTCAGTCATGTTACCAGTAAAAACACACCGGATAGATAGAAAACATTGGTGTGGTCGCTTTTAGATGAAAGGAGCATTTCAGTGACCTAGGAAGTCTGTGAGAATGTTGTTCCTATTGAGCAGTCAAGTTGTGGGGGCGCCCAGCAACTCATTTATATCCCAGAGCCACACCATCTCACCCTTTCCAGAGGTGCTACCTAACTTTCCTTTCTGCCCATTAGCCACATTCAAAGTCAGAGCAGCCATTCCCTGACACTGCATCGCTGGAAGCTCACTCTCCCTTCTACAACCCTGAAGAAAGGCTTCTGAGCTTGCAAACTTGCCTGCCTCTATTGATCCTATTGGCAGGACTAAATGAAAGTGTTACCTGTTTCTACAAATCTCTGAAAGACCAAACATAACATGTGGAAGCATCACTTACCTTAAAAAATAGGGCTGGGGAGGTCTCCTAGCCCACCCCTCAATGGTTGTGTTCCACCACGGACAGTATTTGGCCAGTTCTTCCCTGACCATTAGCTACCTCCCAGCTCATGCATTCCCAAGAAACCTCCACAGTACCTCAGATCTGCATCTGTGTGAAGACTTTGCTTTGATATGGAAATTTGCAGGGCTTCAGCTGGCACCACAGGCCCTGTGGATCCTCTACCCAAACTTCAATTATGCAGCAAAACTGGAAAAAACACCTCCCACTAGATTAGTTTCTTTTGGGGCATCCTCTCCCTCCAGTCCTACTGTCCTTGCTCCTGCTATGATGACATCTTCCTCCAGTCAAGGCAGCTGGAGAGGTCGCAGGCATAATCAAGTTGGGACCTATTTACTCTTCGGTCCTCACGGGGATCGTGCTTTCTTGTGTTCAGCCTGGGGAAGGTAGATGAAACCTTTGAGCCCAAAGCTATTTGAAGCTGTGCCTGCCATGCCGAGATAGAATCGATGTCCTATGGGAGTGATGAGCAAACGGTTCCCATTTCTGCTCCCTAGCTCTGGATTTACCGTAACGGCTGTGCAGTGACTGTGCTAGTGACTCTGCTGTATAGCTCCAGGCTCCTATAATCTCCTTAGTATTGCTCATTCCGAACTCTTACATCTAAAAGAATCTGTAAAACACACATCAGCTAAACTGTTACTAACAGAAAAAGCAGGATTATTTATCCAGGGAAAAACCACACGCAGTGACATGAAGTGTATTTACTATAAAATAATTCTTTTTTCTTTTCCAAGAGCTCAATAGTTGGTTTTAAAGGAAACACATGAGGTCATTTACAGGCCCGTCTTAGAGAGGTGCAAATCAATAAATGGTGATTTTTTATTCTCTCATTATAAATGACTGGATGCTATCAGGGTCAAACTTAATCCTGTGCAGAGAGCCAGTGCAAGGCACATGAATCATTTAAATCTCTCTTAAGCTCTGCTTTGAGTGCAAAATGTAGATATTTCCCTGCATTCTCAGTCTCAAAAAAAAGTTGCCATTTTTTTTTACAGTAATTGGCCCCAATACTCCATTGTTTGTCTGGAAAGAGGCCGTGCTTTGTATCATTGAGGACTTCTCCTCCTTCTGACTTCCCAGCACATGAAACTCAGCTCCAGTGCCAGGGAAGGGACAGGGCGCTGCGTCCCAGGTAGGAAGCGCACTTTATTGCGATAAACCGCAGCGCTGGGAGGTGATAAACCGCAGCGCTGGGTGCAGCAGGGTGCCCCAACCTCTCCCCGGCGGGGTGATGCCATCCATCGGCTCCGCTGGTGGGCAGCTCACCATCTACGCAGCCCCGGGCTGGCCAGGCAGGCCAGACGCTGCGGGACGTACCGCCGTCTCTCTCTCTGGGAGAGCAGGAGGCAGGAGCGACCGCGTGAACCTTGCGCTCAGCGTGTGAAATTCAATAGGTCGCCATTGCCACATCGATTCTTCTTAGGCGAAGGTGCCGCACCACCCCGTCCTGGGTTAGAGCCTCCACTGATGACCGCATTAGACCGCTGTAATTTAGACAGGAGTGACTACAAAATACTTCCCCCGCCTTGTGACGAGCCAGGGTTCCCAGCTACAGAATAAATCTTTCCTCGTGTCTATGAATACCCCACATCCCTAAAATAATAATAATAATAATAATAAATCAGCCTATTCTTATATAAATCTCTGCCAGCATGTCAATTTAGCTATGGTTGTAGCCTGCAACAGGAGGCTGATTTGCCTCCCAGGAACATCTGCAGAGCTGGTTTTGTTGACAGCAGCAGACAAATGCGTGTGTTAGGGAAGGGGAGAGTCAGGGCACAAGCACACGGAATTCTCCTAAAGTCTCCTGGAGCCGGTGGAATGGGAAGCCTCACACAGAGAAAAAAGGGCAAATATGCTAAGCAGAATATGTTTTGCAAAGATACAGAAGCAACACCGGTTATAAGAAATGAAAAGTCCAAGGGAATTTTTTCTCATTTTCCTTCTTTTTTTCTCACTGTATAAAGGATGTTTAATGGTCCTGACTATAAGTTGCAAGGAATAACAACATTAGTCTTCATCCCCTACACATAAAATGCCTGACAGGTTTTTATCAAATAAAAAGCCCAATATGCCACTGTTATCAGTAAGTGACTTCAGCAGCTAATTAAATTCTCGGTTTCTGAGTCCTGTTCATAATGTTTGCTGACAACGACCAAACCCCCCGTAGTAATTCCAGCATTTAGGTGAGGCGAGGCAGGGAGGGAGGGAATGACAAGTAACACGTTATGCGGGAGAGCAGGCTGACAATCCACAGCTGGCAGTCATCACGGAAGCCTCACTCGCACCCTGGGAGTAACAGGCTAGAGCCCCTCCAGGCGTAAATCAACTCCACGGCCGTCGCCGGCTCCGAGAAAGTTGCCCTGTTTTATGCCAAGGAAGAATCTAAACTGGTGTAGCTCCTGAACCTCCTATATACACTGTACGGCCCTATAGAAATGATCCACCTATGTATGTGTGTATGTACATATATATGTAACATAATATATATGTAAATATATACATGAGATCTTCCTATACCATGCCTAACTGCTCACTTTTGAGGGCAATCATATTGATTACGACTAGACGGAGCACTCTGAGCCTGTTTAACAAACTCATTAATGCACATATTGAAATCTAGTCTCACTCAGTAGAGCATGCAAGCATGTTCTTACCTTTGACAGTTCTCAAAGGAAAACAGGCATTTATTTAAAGCTAAACATGGGCTTAAAAGCTTTGCTGGATATAAATGGACTCCTGAGCTGGTTAATTCCGACAGACGGGACATGGTGTTCAGAAATCACTCAGAATAAGGAGTGTGACAAGAGATTTGCTTCCTCTGCTCTCTGAATATCAGCCGATGAGTAACCTGTACCAATATATCAGCACAAGGGTTGCTCCCAAATGGCTGGGGCCAGAGCCTTCAACAGAGTACAGTTCCCTGCAGCAAATAGGTGGAGAAGTGCATCCTTAGAGGACCAAGTGTGACCTTCAGACATGGTCATCTCCAGCTGGACATGCCTGTTTTCTCCACCCATCTCCCTCTGCACATCAAGATTTTGAAAAACCCGGAATTTCCACCAGGCTCTTAGATAAAGCCTGGGAAGGGAGACCTGCACCTGAATGTTGCAATCTAGCTCCTGCTCTATCACTTTAAGGAAGGGTATATTCAGGGAGTAGATTTGATCTGGGAACCTGAAACCATAAGAATAAAAAGCTGAATTTGCCAGAAAGTTTGTTCAGCCGATATAGGCTTTATTATGGAATAGCTTTAAACCTCTAGGCTGAGGGTGAGGGGTTTTAGGTGCAGCTTTGGAAGGTGATTTATGAATAGATTTATATGTTAATCTGTTAATAAAAAATGTAGCATACTGATAAAATATGTGACAATCATAACTCAGCTATGAGCCACATATTAAGACTGCATCTGCTCTAGTAGAGGTTTTGATTATGTTTTCAGATGAAGGAACTGCATTGGCCTAAAAATAAAGAAGTAGATGTTTTAGCTAGAAATACGTACCATATAATTCACAGAAGTATCTGGGAATCTGCATAGAAACAAATAATCAACTGCTTTTAAGAAAGTGACTTTTGGGAAGTGAAGCTTATTCCTGACCATTTCAAAACAGAGTTTCTGTCGTCCTGTGGCTCAGTGGCACATAAAGCTATGCAAAGTATTCTCAGTCCTCCCCAAAATTACTCCCCAAACTGGATTTTAAATAGCACGATAATCTTGACACTCCGGCTTGATTCCATAAACAGGTATCTTCAGCAAACTCGGGCCTGCTTTCGAACACCCTTGGGTTTACCCTGCCATATCAACATGCGGGGTCCTCCTCATTTCGGAGAGGAGAGTTTGAGAACGGGAACGGCTCTGACTCAAGGCCGTTTCTGCAAAAAAATATCTGAAACACAATATGTTTATTAACAAAACACAGGGAGCCAGCAGGGAGATTTCGGGCCTCCCAAGCCCCAGCCTGGTGTCTATCCAGCAGGACACACTGTCTCTCCCTGTCTCGGGTGGACGTAAGATTTATCTCTTGTTTGTTAGTTTGCTAATGAGTGCCAGCGCTTTGTGAACATATTCAGAATCCTTAAAATTTCATGGTGAAGTATTCTCCCCCTGAAAGATTAATAGAGTGACAATTTGGACTGTAAACTGTATTATTCATTGCTCCCTGTTAATTTTGTTCACCATATTTTATTAACTATACAGAAAAACACTGAGAGTCAAACTCCACCACCACTCCTCACACTTTTATGTACTTGCAGAGCGTGTTTCTCATCAGCACACACAAACGTGGCACTACCGAGCCCTAAATAAATAGAAAATAATGCGTTTAGTGCTCAGTTTGATTCAAATCGCAAAATACAAAACAGGTTCCTTTTGTTGCCGCGTGACATATTTAGAACCGCTAGGCGAGTTTTATTAACTACACTGTTGATAGGTACTATTGATTTACCAGTGATCATGCCACAGAGTTAAAGATCCCTTCAGGGATAAGCAGGGAGGGATGTGTGACTTCAGGAGAAGCCGCTGAGTTTACGAGCGTGATCTTTGCAGCAGGGATGTTTCTGCTTCTTTGATTAAGAGAGGAAAAAGTGAAGCGGGGTAAAACTGCCTTCACTGGAAATGCACTGGGTGCTTAGCTGCAGTTCATCGGCTAAAGGACCATTTCGTCCCAACTTTAGGTCTGAAAAAACACCCATGCCAAAACCCAGTGATATCAACAGAAAGGAACTGGTTTCATAAGCTTCCATAATACGCTCTGTCTCTAAACTTGGCCTAACTCAAGAGGACAAATAATTTGTTTCAGAATTGTTAATTAAAGAATATTTTATTTTTTGTGTCTTTCTTAAAAGATGAGACAGCTTACCTCTTCCAAACATCTTGCAATAGGCGCATGCATTTATTCCGTCATATTTTGTTAAAATATAGTGTACCTTTAACAAAGGGAATACATACTCTCAGAGTATGTGTTTTTAAATACTATTATTAGCCTAATATAACATAATTGGTCAGCAAAAAAACCTCACAGGGCTGGTTAGGAACTTTTTCAGAAGAGATATTCTGTTAAAACAAATAACTGAAATCAAAGCATTTTATGAAGTCCTAACAGTTTCTTTTAAACTTATCAGAAGAGAGCCCAGAAGGGACGCTTGGGTCTAGAGGGAAACTTCTGGTCACAAACATAAAGGAAAGGAAAAAATATACCACAAACAAACCAGGTCAGTCTCTTGAGAGCAGAGAATGTACATTCAAACCCTCCGTCTGCTCAGTTCAGATAATGACTTGACCTAGAATATTTGCATCCCAAATAACCATGTATCTATCTCTTTCTCTTTCAGATTTCACAAATACGTCAAAAAGTCTTGTTTTCATCTCAGTGCAAAATATCTTGACATCTATAAAAGGTTTTGGAGATGAAAAAAATCATTTCCCATGTAGTTCTAGCAAGATCTCTAAATTCCAGGTAAAATCAGGGTGAACGGGGAGTAGGCACTACACTGGGATTTATGAAATGCCTGCCAAGTAGCCTGCTTTTAATGCACACCGGAGAGTAGCATTCCTTGGTAAGAAGTCCTAATCAGCATACTGCATTTTTTTTAATTTGCTCAAAGGCTTATGTTTTTAAAATGACCCTTCCACCTACTCTATTAATTACAAAGTCCAGTATAAACCAGACTTTTCTATGGCCTCAGTGTGAAATCTGGAGATTAGGAGCTAACCTTGTTTCAGGCTCATGCATAAATTAAACAGCATGTGCTCCAAGTGCACATCATTTCAAAAATGTGTTCTATAAAATGTCTAATATTTAGAGCTCATAATGCATACAAGAGGTCAGTTTAAAAGATGGAGATAAAATATTGCACGGATTCTGTTTAAAAGATTAAGAACAGTATCCATTTTAAAACTATTATTTCCTGACTGCTGCAAGAATTTTAATGCTACATGTCAAGGTTTCAAAAATTATCAGGTGCTTTTGGATACCCCACCTGGAGCATCTCAAAGACACTGATTTTCAGAAATTCTCTAACAAGGTGCCTCAATTTTGGCAAGAATGACCAAGGCAAACAAAAACACAAGTGACCCCCAAAATACTTTGGCCCCAATTTCCTTCAGCATATTGAGATTTAACCAAAAAAAATTCTCACAAAATATCAATCACCACCAAAGATTTTCATGCCACTAAAACTCATTTTCAGAAAGGTTTCTCAGATCCGGAATGGAATTTCTGAAGCAAATTTCAGAAAAAGAGAGAAAAAAAGAACAACATAAAAAAGTTTGGATGTTCTCATTCTCCATTTCTCCTACTGGAGTAGGAAATGAGCTTGTTCTGCTTCAGCTCCTGCTCCGCTCCACCCCCGGGGTCTCACGTAAAAGCTCAGTGTTACAGTTCTTGGAGAAAAAACCTCAGCAGAACCAAAATAAAATTCGAAGTCAGGAGCAAACTTTGCCACAGGGTAGAGTAGCAGGGACGAAAGTGCTGGGGAAGGAATTCAAGATAAGGAGCTGGAAGCCAGGAAAGGAAAAGAAAAGACCCCTTTACTAAAGTATAACATATTCCAAAAACTGACACATCCTAAGAAAACACTCTGTGAATCTACCTCTTTTCCTCCCCTCCCCTGAAATCTTAACCTCTCTAGAGGGTAATGCTATCTTTTTATACGGCTCTTATCCAGTAACTTGCCCACATAACATTAAATCTTGTCTTTGAGTCTACTGAAATTTCAGGACTAGAGTTCTGTGTAACAAATTCTTGGGAGTAATTTCTTATTCCAACTACATGGAATGGCTACATGATAATACAGAGCCTTCTTTTCTGTGGAGATTACAAACTTAAAAATTTATAGTAATGGCAGTCCAAGACAGATCCAGAAATAATACCAGAACTTTAGTTGCTGGAACTGAAGACTCTTAAAATGTATTTTCAGGAGTGACAGTCTTACAAATACATCCTTGAAGTCAGTGGAGAATTCTTGCTTATCTCAATGGGTTTTATACTGAACCTAAATGAAAGCCATCCACAATCATTCAACAGGTAGAAGGAAAGAGCACAGTCTTTTAAAGTCTGAGATTCCAAAGCCTTTCTAAAATCAGAGAGTAATGACATGGTTAACACTGATCTTGTGATATGTGATAGATATAAAGAGGATTATAATCCAGAAAAAGAAGAATTTATTCCTATCAAAAAGCAATGAATAAAGTAATGCTGTGATGAAAAACTTTATGGCTTGCTCAGTGGCAGGAAATATTCATTTTCTGGTTAAAAAAAAAAATAACTGGAAAGGAAAACATGCACTATGTAGAGTGAGCTAGTAACTGTACCCATTACCAAAAGAGAGACTAAAGTACTACAATCACTGTGCTAGCAAACAGTGGCACAGGGATATTGCCCCAGAGAGATGCTGTTGCCACTCTCACTGAAAAGGCAATTAAGAGTTGTTTCCTTCAATGGAGATCTTTAAGCTTTACCTAACGCTGCTGTAGAGGGAAGTATTCCTCCCACCGCCAAGCTCTGCCCCCCAACCAGCATGTCCTGCTGTCTTTGTAAACCATGCTCCCTTGTTCTCATGAAAGTACAAATGTGAGGGAGAAGATATCTGCCAACACAATCCTGCACCTTCAAGCAATTTAGCACCACTAGCAACCTGAAGAGTAAGTGCCATGAACAGAAACAAATTAGACTCACAATCCCAGAAAGAAAACCTACCCCAAATCAGGCCTAACAAGATCTGTGCTATATTTTAGTTACAAACACAAGGAGACAGAAAACATCCCAAATTAGCATTGGGATTACTTCTTAAACTGCATTCTCACCTTCTGTTCTCCTTCCATAGATCTAACTGCAAATTCCTTGCATTTCTTGTCTGGCTTTCTGATGTGATCTTTAAAATGATGCACAGCGAAGGGAAGGCGGGAGGGGGTGTCTCTAAGCAGCATCGTGTGCTTTATGGAGACAAGCCAAGTAGCTACTTAGGCAACCATTAGGTCGGGAAACAATCACTTCCATCATTCCCAACACGTGTGTCAACATAATTCCATGCTCTCTTTGTCATGCAAAAAGTCTTGGCAAAGTGGCCGGATACACCCAGAAAGCAGGAGCAAACTAAGCTCATTATGTTAACCGGAGATCCCACAGCATCCTCCAGTCCCATAAAAGGAGACTTCCCATTTTTTTCTGCAGAGTAGGAAAGGAAACTCGCTGCAGTGAAAAGGGCCCAAGCTAAGCCTGACTTCAGAGCTGTATATGGGATATTCAGAGCTGGGTTTGGAGGAAGGGGCTCCCTCCTCCGACAAGCACAAGAGGCTGTGTTAGGCAGTGTGGTAACAGGCATTGTGGAAGGTATGGCACCTCGCGTAACTACAGAGACTTCCCTCTCCTGTGCGCTTGCTGGAACCCTTCCAGCCGTGCTAGTACGGCTCTGCAAAGGGAAACTCCTGCCAAATGGGAGTATCAGCTTCTCTAGCTCTTCATTGTTGTCATTGGTAACTCCAGACTTTGTTTTCCCTTTAAAGAAAGATTCAATGCATTTTACAACCATTAAACATCTTTTCTCCTCTCCATCTATACTTGTGTCTCCTACTAACAGCAAAAGGCTTGCGTACATGGGAACGGCTGGCAATACTAGCCTAATGGCTTGTTTGCCTGGTCGGATACTGGAGGAAGGCCCTTCCATCTGTCTAAAAAATACTGAATACATCTTTGGTTCTATAGCAATCACAGAAGATAGTAAATACTCCAGAGTATATGTATTTATTTACTTAAAGTGGGTTTTTTACTAACAATTTTTGCTGCATCTTTCAATTCCAGATTCAGTGCAATAGGAGAAAAGTCCTAATACTGCTGGATATTTGCAGGGCCTTTCAAACTTCATCTGCTTTGCCCCCATTCTGCTATGGGTAACATACATTTTGCAACCAGTTTTGCCTCCTGAATGCTTGCAAGTTCGGTCTTGTTTTTAGCAATGCATTCAGCAAAACTCAGCTCTTCAGCAGTCCGTGTTCAAAAGGGCCAACAAAGGCTGAAAACGAGGACAGACAAGAATAGTAAAAGCTTTTCCTACATGTTGCTGACATCTCCTCTAAAGAAAGACAAGGATTTCTTTTGATTGTTGTGTTTAAGCCTGTACCAACTATTGGTCACACTACCTGCTTTGTTCCTTTAAGATGTCATATTTTTGGCACAACCCCTTACCACCCAAACACTCAGGAATGAAGAGCAGGGTGTTGTCCAAATGGGCAAGTGTAGAAAAGCCCTTCCCCCAGCATTATCTTCTGAATGGGAATAAGCATCTGATTTTGACTTTGTTCTTCTCCCTGCTCTGTCACTCTGGGCACATTTATGCTCTACAGCCTTCTGAAAACATACATCAAATATTACAGAAGCAAATATTACATTAGCAACTCAAATAAAACAAGAGAGTAAAATGTGAACATACCTGAATAAGAGAAACGTTGTGCAGACTAAGTCTGAAGAGGTAGTTCCTGCATAAGCAAGCAGAAGAAATAAAAATTGTTAGGTTACCCAAAGAAGGGAGGGGAAAGTTATAAAACGAAGTCATAGTTTTTGGTTATTCATTTGTATGGGCAGTGAGCTCTCCTTGGACTCCTCTCCACACAATGCAAAGATATTAAGATGCCCCTTTTCATCTGTGTCTTAATGAACCTCATAACAAAGCTCTGAGCAAGTCTGGAGCAAAATTTTCCAAACCTCATAATGGAGGCCCACAATGAAATCCCAGCAACACAGAGACTGCTTCTAAACCCTCAGTGGGCTTTGGTTCAGGCCCTGTAGGGGCTGTGCTCACATTTTTCTTTTTTCATACTGAGAAGTCTGGAGTTGGACAGAAGCCAAATGGAGCAAAGCTGACTCCTGTAGTATGCTCCCCACAAGCGCATCCTTGTAGATGCTCCCATCAAGGACTTTGTGGGAAAGGAGGAGAAGAGGACAGATACTTCTCTGCACAGAAAACCATCAGGGAAATCAAGGCAGTGACTGCAGATACTCCCAATCCTCCTGTCATCACATCTCCACAGGCAAAGCAAGGGAATTCCTGACAAGTCACTGTTGCGTGAGATACCACACATCAGTTGAACACCTGTATCTGTCCTTCTGCATGTTCTTATCCCATCACAAATAGGAGGGAACATGCATTTGCATAAACATCTATGGAAGGAGCTTAGTTAACAGGATTTGACTCATATTTTTGCTTGCTAAGACATTGCAGCTATCAGGAATCAGCTGACATATACTAAGCCATAGTGACTTGACTGTGTGCTTGAGGCTTTTGGCCATGTCTAACTTCATATTTTTGCATCCCATCTGTCAGGGGGTGTGAAGAGCTGTAATCCCTTTCCAGCATCCCTGTCACCACAGTCTCCCAGAGAAGATGCATTTGTGTTATACCAGGTGAACTATGTTTTTGGAGGTGGTTCTATTTTAACAGTATGAAGTGCAGCTTGACGATATAGCTTCATTCACTCTAGAAGTGCCAATATACCAGCATTTCCCTACTCAGCAGGAAAACAGGTTTCAGTCCTATGTCAATGGGAAGTCAGTGGAAAGCTCCTATGGCAATGAAAAAGTCCTAAGGACTCTTCTGAAGAGCTTTGTTTAGAGTCTGTAGTCAGCAGCACACTCTGCCCAAGCAAAGAAAGTTATTCTAACTTCCACGCACAAGAATTTTATATTATGTCACAATGACCACTGCAAGGCATGAACAGTTCTTCCTTCTTCTCTTATCTCTTTTATATATCACATAAGTCATAACCACAGAGCTGTCTATATATTTTGTCACGATTCTATAAACAGATTTAAGGGTTTCAACCACTGGCAGACTGTCTGTAAAGAAAGATCGCAACGAAGATTATGAGGAACTCTGGAAGTCAAGCTCCTGGGACCAGATCTTCAGCTGATGTAGCTCTAATTTGCACCATCTCTAGCCTAATCTGTACTGGGACCACTTACCCAGAGAAGAATGAGACCCATTAGCAATACCTGGACAAAATATATCAGTAATATGTAATGTAAGTACGCAGAGAAGTACATACACAAAATCTCCATCATCTCTCCTAGTCCAATCTCCTGAGATCCAGCGGTTCTTTTGTATTCTGAAACCACACTCCTTCTAAAAGTGCTGCCTACCCTTCCAGGTAATTATTTATTAACTCTTTAGCATCAGGTACAGACTTAAATATTCTGTCCTGCTGTGTGCAGCAGACTGGAGGCATCAAGCATACGTATAACTAAGATCTCAAAATGGAGGGAAATTCTCATCCAGTGACTGATTTGACTTAGCTCCTTTAGAAAAGCACACACTACTCTCATCAAAATACTAATGCATTTCCAGTATATAAGATATCATGGAATAATCCTTGTCCTGGAGGAGTTAAGTTTGTCACAGGCCTCTAATCTTACAACACTCTAAGGAGAAAGTTCTTGTAACTAGGGACTTGAAGTTGCTATCCTGTTGTTAAGCATGCTATTTAAATGCATTGATTTTGGAAGTCTTATAACATAGATTCCAGTTCCTTGTTTTAGTCTTGTAAAAAGCTGGACAGTTTGACTGAGTAATAAATTTTAATATTAGGGTTTTTTTCCCTGGTAGCACCGCGGAGCAAATTCAACCAGAAAATCTTTAATGGAAGAGACATATCTAAAGGACACGATTTTCTTTGCGCTCAGCCAAAATAGATGCAGATGGGAACAGTGTCCATTTAAATAAAGACAGTCTCTGTCCTCTCAGTGACTGCTGTGTAGCGCCTGAACAACGCATTAGCAGTGAGATCACTCAGCTGGCTGAGACCTGAACCAGGCAGAAGAAACACAGTACTAACGCTAGTCGCACAATGATCTTCCAAAGACCTCATACTAAACTCAACTCTCCAAGTCCGACCTTATGGCTTTCTGGCAGAAAGGGGGGTTTCCCCTTTATTTTTCATCAGCTGGCCTCACCTGGCATCTGCACAGCCACTGGCAGTTTCTCTTGGTTTGTTTGATCCTTCGCACATCTCATCAGCAGTAATATGACCACCAGCGGCCAGACTAGGCTACCAGAGACCCCTCTGGACTCCAGTTGGCCTGCCCAGCTAGAACTGACTAATCCTTAATTAATAACATGCTCTTTTAACCGTGTTGGTTCTGCAAGGCCACACCAGGAGTAAAATGCAACAGGGGAAGATCTGCTGAATAAGACTGTGCCGTTTTTATGAATTGCTTTTTAACTGTGATTTCAGTCTGAGAATGAACAATGTCTCTGAATGACAGGCATGGTTTATTGTACCTAGAATTGCCCCATTTGTGTCCTTTTTTTCTGCTCATGTTTGAAGTTATGTCTGTTTAATACCTTGCTGAACTATAATTTAAAGCAGCTGTAAGAATAGGATTAAGAAATACATAAGCACACTGAGATCTCTGCATGAATGGATGAGGTGCCTTCTTGGTCTTTTCTTTTTTTTCCTCCCATTTTGTCTTCTCAGTAAATGCTGGCTAATTCCTTTCTCTTTTAAATTAAACCCACCTGGAATAGGCCAGAAGAGCAATTGCTTGGTGCAAACAGCTATTCTATTAACCTCCTGCTCCAGTATAAAAAACTAGTGCCCAAACCTGGAGGGATGGAACAATCTTCTTATTCACTTTCTGTCCTAAAAGGTCACACAACTTTGCTGCATGATATTAAAACAGTAACTTTGTTTCATCCCAGTGTTGGCTGCATTTCAGCCATCTCCAGACCAAGAGACTACATTCTTTTAAGTACTCTGGGATAAACTGTATTATACACAGTGTAAGGTGCCTCAAACTGCTAATTATTACTACTACTAATATTATTCAGGAACCTCAGTGCATTTCTTAAAATACCCATGTTAATAATCCCTGACATCTCAGTCAGGACTGCAGCTTTATTACATTAGACAGAGAGTGGGTTGGTGGTGGTTCCTTCATGGAGCGATTCACAGCAGAAACCTATTTAAACAACTTGAGGGTGGATCCTCTCCCTGTCTCTTATGATTGCAGGGGGATATTAGCCCCAATACAGGCATACAAAGTTTGCTGCTGTAAAGACCTCCTGCTCTATACAACCTAATCTTGAAGAATTTGCCATCTAAACAGGTAGAGAAGAGTGAAAAAGAGACATCATTCTCGTTTCAGTTTAAAGCACAGAGTAAGAAACTTGGCCAAGGTCACAGAGGACATCTGCAGCACAACCAGGAGCTGATCTCCTAGTCCATTAGCCAGTGCCCTGGTTAGGAGAAAGACTGTTCCCCCAAGTTGGGGAATAGCATTTAAGCCTGTGCTGAAGTGTCATTTACACTCCTGGAAATTGGGTATACACTCAAGTACTCTGGGCCCTCTCTCCTGTTCTGCCTACGGGCAGAGCCAAGCTACAGTACAAATCTTGTAGATGAAAGTATTTGTTAATTGGCTTTGTAACTTGTATTTGGCTGCCTTGTAAAATGATTAAGCACTCACTGTGCCTGGTACCACAGTGCAGGCGTACCAGCCACCAGGAGAGCAGCTGAGATGTGTTTAAGAAAGGGCGGAGGAATATATCCACCTAAATCTGCTTGCCAATGAAATTCCCAAGTCAAAGCTGCTTATTAAGAGTCCGTTTCATACAGCCAAGCACACCTTGGATGAACTTTGTGATGTGATGTCCATGCACTTGTTCACACATCACCCGGCCTTGCAGCAACTCACAGTGAAGACAAAATGTTTCATCTAAAATGCTACTGAGCAACAGAGCTACAAGAAACACTATGCCTTTCCAATGGGAAGCCGCATAATTAGAGAACTGCAATAAAAGCTGAGACTCTTCCTCTAAGGAGTTCAGAAATTATAAGGGCTGCAACATGCTTCAGACAGCCTACAAACACGCTCCTTCCCAGCTCTGAGCAAAGCCCTTTTTTCAGGCACTACATCTGTCAGCACTGCTCTTGCTGATTAAAAGATGCTTCCTTCTAATTAAAAAGGAGCGTGCTTTTCAGTTCAGTTCTGCTGTAGTAGATCAGGAGGAACTTCCCTGCAGCTGATGGATTGAACAGGTTTTGAACAGGTGTATATGAATGTTTACCTAGCTTCAGAATCTTTTTTTCTATTTAATGAGTAAGGTTTGTTCACATTTCCCACTGCCGTCTCCCCGCCACACACCAAGGAGGTGGGGTAACCTGTCTGTGCTCCAGCACAATCCCTGATAGCGATGTGAAGCTACAAGATCCCCTAACACAGGACATTACTGGAACCTTTCTGGACTTCAGCACACACAGATTATCACTCAGCAGTACCTTACCTTACCCTAGCTGTTCTATATCACTACAAGACATATATATCTACTTGCATGTTCCCGCTTTCCAGCATCTTATAGTAGATGCGGGTAGCTTACCCCTGCCTCATGACAGGGCAGGCTACCTCAAGCACCCTCTCCGTACACAGACAACTACCCTGGAAGTAGAAACACAGCCAGCAGAAGCTGATAGTAGCGTTTGATCATGCTAAAAAAACATGGTTGGAGAGAGCTGAAGAGGATTGAGTGAAGAGTTGCTCTCCCCTTTTGGGGCTATTATCGCACTGAAACAGCCATCCAATACAGCTTAAGTGAGATACTGGAGGCTTCAAGTATGCTAGTGGGGCTCTGGGAAGATACTTCCCATGCTTGTGCTACAATCAGGTGCCAGGTCTACAACAGGGACTCACAACTGTCAGTGTAGATAATAAGAAAAATAATTAACAGAACAGGGTCCTCTGGGTGATGTGAAACAAGACATGGAATTATGCCTGTGACAAACCTAACGCTCCCTCCTGGCACTCTCCTAGAAGCCACGTCCTAGGGCCGAGCCTCGGGCTAGGAGCCAGGAGGTCCTGTCATCTCTTCCTATCTTTGCTTCTGGAGACCTTAAGTATACTTTGTACTTCCACAGTACGTTACAAACATAGCTTACTCATGCTTCCCAACTCCCTGCGAGCTGGTTAGTATCATTCCCTCTCTTATAATAATGGGAAAATGAGCCAGAGAAACATTAAATGACCTTCTCCAAAGCGCACAGCAAGTCAGTGATGGAATTGAGATCAGACCCCAGGGCTCTTGGTTACCAAATTTCAAGCTAGATTAAAGCATAGTGCCTCTATGGAGGTCCAGCTGTGGCTGAACTTTTCAGATGGTTATCCACATTTCTGAACAAGCCAGCTGTCCCAGGAAACCCCGCTTCTGAAGGGTGATTCTGGCCTTTGCTCTCAGAAGGAGTTAATTACATGCTTGTTCCATAGTGTGATGTGATGATCCCTTAGCAAATGCTGCGCCAGTGATTCATTTGAAGGGCCTGGCATACAACTGCTGGAGAAAGGTGGTAAGCCAGCATCTCCCTTACAAGCTGGAACCTTATTCACCAGTAATTTTGTTTCTATTGAAGAAAAACTTGTCCAGTACATCATTCTTTCTTAAAAATCAATAGACGTTCAACAGAGAACCATACTAAATGGCACACAGTGATATGATGCAGTTGCCATATGAGCAATTGCTTTTCCCAAAGCAACATTTCTCTGTGATAAATCTTGCCAGAGCTGGAGCAGCATCCTCTTAAAAGAGGCTCTTCTGCAAGCATTCAAGATATTTCTGAATCATTTTGATTAAGTAGCTTCCAAGTTAAGCCAGGGTCCCAGCTAGCACTTCTGGATTGTCACTGTGTTGCACAAGTACTTCCCAGTACTTTCCAGTAGAAACCAGGATGAAAATCAAATCCTCTATATTCCAGTCAATGGAGGAGAGCTATCATCAGCTGTAGCAGCACAGGGTATGTGACACAGATCTGTGCAGTCTCGATGCTGTGTATTCAGGGCCAGCTCTCGGAAGAGTCAAAACAGGCAGATGCAGTCCATGCAGGACCACAGTGTAGCTCCAGCACGTTTGGCCTATATGACTCTTCAGAAATCCAGACTGACTGCTGCTACTGTCACCGAGTAACATCACGGTTCAGGGAGCGCTAGCTGCTGCAGGAGGGAAGGCAGGAGGAAGGGGGTCATCCCTCAGAGCAGCAGCCAAGTCCCCTCTCCCATCACCTCGCAGGAGCAGCATGTCTCTGATTCCACCTCTTTAGGGGTGGCAGCTTTGCCCACACTCCTGAGAAGCCTTCAGCCAGCCGTTTTCTGGAGGGTTACAATATGTACACACTCAGGAGGATCAGGAGGGGGATTTTGTTTTTAATATTATTTGAACAAATGTTAAAAAATGGAGGCAAATTTCCATAATTCTTTGTTACGTTTTCCTCCATTTCACTAGATGAGTTTCTTTAAAACCTCGTAGAGGGAAACTGAGTCAAATTTACAAAACACTTGTGTGGGTTGGTCCCCAATCTCCTGGAGTGAGTCCACCTCTCAGGCCATCACATATTATCCCACATACCACCTCAAGTCTCTCTTGACTTGTGACTGACAGCTCTTCTCTGCCTCTCTCATCCCAGCTGGCAGAGTAACAGAGCACTTATAGCACCTTGCTGTGGCACTGAGCCACATGGAGACCTTTGATCTCCTGTTTGCACATGACTTAGTTGCGCTCTCATATGCAACCTGTAAAATTCCTGTTCTTCCAGTGCACTGAATATCACTCAAATATTCCTTGGCAGCCCCCCCGCCTGCCTACTTAGGCTGATAAACATGCTCAGCTCTGTTAGGCTTTCCTCAAACTCTGGAGGAGTTCAACATGACTTGTATGCAAATACAGATATAGTTGGCTGGCAAGCTCATGTTATTGCTGACCAATGCCTTCTCTTTTTACTCTTCTCTCTACAGGTTTTTTTTACACCTTAGCAGTGGCACAGAACAGTAGGTTTAGCACCTAAACATCTGGATATAAAGTGATACGCAAGTCACCGTGGTGAGCCCTGCCATATAAAACTGACGTAACACCAATTTAACTGGAACAAAGGAGTATTTTCAGTAGTGCAAAACGAAACTGCTCTGCAGCCCCATCCCACAATGCTGTAAAACACATGCTAGGCTGAAACCCCCAAGGTATTTGCCAACATTTCCTGACCTCATACCCCTCTCTGTAATACAATCTTTAAACTGAATTTTCCTCACGTGTTACTAAAGCAAGCGAGTCTCTCACGGGTGGCTGCTTTTGTGATAGCATATCACCAATTTTCATTTTATCTGGAGTATGAGATGCTTCTCCAGCCAGGCTGCATTAGCTGTGTAAAGATGCTTCCCATCAACCTGCGCTGCACCCAGCTTGCTTTTCAGTCAGTCCTGGCTGTGAGACCACCGGCCAGGAGAGCCGACGGCTGCTTTCCTGTCTGTCTGCTCCGGGAATGGGCAAAGCGCCCTGACTACCACCTCAGGGTTCGTCAGCAGAGAGGTGGATGGTGCTGCCTTACAGGTTGTTTGAAGGACCACCTGTTTTCTCTGCCGACAAGGAGGACAGACCTAAGCGACTGCCTGTTGCCTCAGCCTGTTCTCCAGGAGCAATACCTGGGGCGAAGCTTTCTCTCTGCTGTCTTACAGCTGCTGCTTCTTCTGTGCCTTGGCCAAGCCCAGCAACCTGCCGGTGCTGCAGTGTAGCATTTTATTTGATTTATTTTTTCTGTGCTAATTAAAATTCCCATCCTGTGCTCTGGGCAAATGTACAAATTTTACGTGAGAAAAAAATATATATACTTTGAACAAAATTTGGGCCAGGCTCCAAAGTTCCCAGAATCCCATAAGCTACAAAAACTTTCCTTCCATCCCTGCCCATACCTCTTCTCCTCCTCCTCAAGGGGTAGTCTGGGACAGCACAGACTTGGGGTGGGACAAATGCAGACTCCTACAGCCCAGCTGAAGGGAGCAAACTCCATAAGTAAGAGCCAGGCACCCCAACGAGGCTTCATCCCTCCACACCAAAGCAGGGGCTGAGCTGGCCTCATCTGGCACAGCATCAGAGAGGAGAATCTCCCTTTAAACTATCCCAGACTCAACCACAGAGGTTAAAATCTGCACTTCAGATCATACTTTTATGCCCTGGATAAGGAAACCGGGCACTCCCAATTATGGCTTTAACTAGCTGTAATGTTTAATCACGAGTTTCTCACCTTCGCCATGTTCTTTTTCATGCAGGTCAGGCAGTTTCTTTAAAAACCATTAATGGTCCTTTTAAAGTTTTTGTTAATTTCCAAGACTGATCCCCCTTTTTTTCTTACGCTGCCATGTTACCTTCCCTCCCCCTGGAATGAGGCTGCAACTTTAACGAGAGCCTTCTTTTTGTCTGATCGGAAAAATCACAGTGAGGAGGGAGGATATTTGTTTTTCTAGGTTCCTTTGCAGCACAGATTTCAGATACCTTCCTACGATCTGGATATAACCAAACACATTATCATGCTCTTTGCTTGCTCACGTCCTCATTAACACCTCAACGGGCAAGGTAATTTCCCAGTCAAACGTGACTCTGTAGGGGGTACGGTTGGCATAAGAGGGGGTGATAGCGATGCGAGCCTCCAGAACATCGCAGTAACACAGCTCACTCGCTTTGTCTCGGAGAAGTATTGAGTCAAATTCTGCAGTCTGTGAAGAACGGCATGTCTTTGCCTGCTGATAACAGGATAAGCCTGTGTACTATTTAACCCTTGGTTAGGCCCATGTGACTGTGGGCAATGTTAAATTGCTTGCAGGTTAGTCTCTCCACGGTACAAGACATGATTTTTTCAGACACGCTGAAGTCCCACCGTCCCAGTGCAAGTCTGTGGGACTCACAGACTCTCACCAGCATTTTGAAGACTTATGTCTTATGCCAGGTTGAGGGTGGGTAATTAAACTGCCAGAACCCCAAAGGTAAAGGGTCCACAGATTTTCTGTGAGTCCATACAAAATATTGCTTTGGGTATGTCCATATTAGCCAAGTAAAACAGTGCAGACACCTCTGGGGTTGTGCAAACATCAACTGTTACTTCCAAAAGCTGCAGCCTGTCTGCAGGAGCAATTGTGCCAGGTGAGCACCGCACTGTCGTTCAGATCCATAAGCTCATGTGTCTCTACATCATAGGCTGTTTCACAGGGCAGGCTTGCTCTTAATCCCTCTGGGCCTTAGATTCCCATCTTTTATGTGAAATTTATGATAGTGCTTTCCTTCTTTGCAGAAGCCCTGTGAGGATAAATCTTGGTGAGGGGCCTTGATCGTTTGGCAAGAGAAAGCGTTGTTGACTGAGTTCAGACCTGATGCTGATGCTCCAAACCTGCAATCATCTCTGACCCAAGACTTCTGCCACTGAACCAACTTCCTGCTTTGCAAAGTGTTTTTTGCCCAGGCAACATAATCTGCTAAGACTTATTCTCTTCAGAGTTCAGTGGCAATACAGATCTGGATAGGATTGAAGATGCCCAAGGGTAAGAGTGATATTTTCCAAGCAGCACAGGTTTTGTGAGTTTTACTGCACTCCTCTGGAGCTTTCTGCCAACTAGGCAGGAAAGAGCCTATGTTCAGCCAGAAATCTGCACGAAACCTGGTGTCTGACAGACTAATCTATCATACACTAGAGAGTTTCAATAAACTCAGGGTGCCAAACCTGCTGGTTGAGGATCCTAGGCTATATTTACAATCTCCCATATTTCTGCAAGCTGCAGCTTGAAGCAACTCTTTTGGGACATCACTCCTTCCATTCAGTCTTTGGTTCCTAAGCCTACGTGATACAGAGTTGTTTTACTGCTCGTATGTTCTGGAGCAAGGCCAGCCAGGAAGGGGTGTACCCACGCTGTTGTGCTCCCAATTTATCACCAAGTTGTCCTGTTCAAAGCCAAAAGTGACCCTCCCAAAATTGTTTTTCACACTCACAGCCCTCCATCCCAGAGTCAGAAGCAAAGCTTTTGGCCTGATCTATAATAAGCATTGTAAGTTCAAAGAGCATCTTCTCCCTAAATTAACCCTAACTCCTCTCTTCAGTGCCTGTCTACTTGGTATTAAGAGGTATATTCAGTACAGCTCTAAATCAGGGACAAAAATCACCCCTCCTCAAAGCATCCAGACATGCCTCACCAGCAGCTTTGTTGCTTTACATTCAACGGAGTTTGCAGAAGAAGCTGGCAGCCACAGAAGGATGTGCACTTTACTTGCCCATTGCAAGTCCCTTAATGCAGCATTTGCGCACCACCCTCTACCTCCGGGCTCTCCTCGGTGAAGCCCATTTGTTACAAGCCATGAGAAACAACCCGTCCTAGCTCCTGATGGAGCTGACAGCTCTCGTGGCAGGCAGGACAATGAATACTTCTGGTCATGACGCTTTCTGGCTGCTTTTCTACAGCGACATGTCCCCTCGCTGCGAATGGCCAATGCTCTTAGCCAGGCCTCTCACATCCGCAGCCCCAGCACGCTACTGCCCCGAGCTGACACCCCCGCTGCGTCCTTCTGGGAGAAGTCAAATGTTTCCCTTAGGGTTTCCCAGGCATGCTCTGCACAGCCATTTGTTTGGGTACCATCCTCCTGTTGTCCAAGCTGTTTCCCTTCAGCTTGCCATCGTGCCAGATCGTCACATGGTGTCTCAACCGTCCTCGTTTAAACCTTTTATGTTCTCCTCGCCAGGAAGCTCTTGTGAAGCATGCTTTTTGGCTTGACTCCAAGCAGGGCCTTTCATATCAAAATTTCTTCATTGGCCCCTGTCTCTGCCCAGTCAGTAATGAGATAGCCTCGAGGAGTAAGTCCGGGGTGCAGGGGTGGGATGTCACAAGTAGGCAGTGCACCTCCTCCACAAAACCCATCTTCCCAGACTTTGGGCACCCTGCGCACGGGGCAGCTGAGAGAGCAGGGCACTGCTTTGCAGACGTGCAGGCAAAATCACTGCCCCACGGAGAGGGAGAAGGCCAGCCGGCTTCTGCTACAGCCTGGGCAGGGGATGTGAGGAGAAGAGGGGACAAAGAGTCCCAAGGAGAACCTTGGAGAGTCGAGCCAGAACAACCTGCCAGAACGGGAACGGGAACGGGAATGGGAATGGAGCTTCCTCCAGTCCTCCCATCGCCTCCTGTGTCCCCCTGCAGCAGAAGCACCCTGCATGTCCTCCCCAGGCTCTGGCCGAGGCAGAGGGCCCATGGCCATCTGGCTGCCCCAGCAGTCTGCTGCTCCAGACAGCTACTGACAGTGTCTAAAGCTGCTCTTGAGCTACGGCAAGCAGATACTGTCCATTCAAACAGTCACGTCTTTTAAGTCACCACTTTTTAATGCAAGTCTCTTTTGCTTGCCCATCAAGTTAGGAAATTCAGCCCATCTCCTTCGTTAAACCATTTATTTTACAGCAGCTCATTCAAGCTGTTCTTCCCAGTCCATTCCCCAGCTGTATAACTGACCAAAGAGCAGCGTCCCGGGCTGCCTCGCCTCTGTTCTGGCACCAGGATCATCTCGTCTGTGGCTCTTCTGCCGTGGCAGCAAATATACAACATGTGTCTATAATTCAAAACTATTGCTCATTATGCAACACTAATCTGCAAGAAACTATCACCCACTTCCTCACCGTCACTCTTTGATTTCAGATGTTTAGGTAGTGCAAATAGACCCGCAGTTAATAAAAGCAAACTGCTCACTAAGATCGCCATAGAGCAGAGTTAAATCTGAAATCTAATAATGGGAAAAAGATTGAAAGTAAAGACGATAAGCATTCCAGATCATGCTATTAGAGAGAGACGGCAGTTTCTACACAGTCTGGGCTGCAATCAGTTTCCATTTCAGCTCCCTTACTGGCATTGGCTTGGAAGTTTTCTCAGGTCTGAAAAATTCAAGGCTTATTCTTGAAGAAAGGAAGGTTTTGCAAAAAAAAGCAGGACAGTTGGACAAAGTAGCATTGCTGATAGAAGCAAACAAAAATCCAGATTCAAGTTCCCCAAATCATCACTTTTTTTTAATGCACGGGGAGATTTATGTATCTTGGTTTTTGAGCTGTGCAGATCATATTTTCAAGTTTTTTCTCAGTAATAATGACATCTAGAAAATTGCTTTTCCTCCCATTAAACTAAGCTCAATAGTAATCACATGAGCTCAAGAGCTGAAAAAAGCAGCAAATGTTTCAAAACAATCACTCATTCACAGAAGAAAAACAGTACATTAAAATACTAACACTACATTTAAAACAAAAACAAAGCATGCAAACTATGAGTCAAAATGAAGGTTATCCATTTCTGAAATGTGTGTTTTTATACTTAATAAAATGCGGTTCACAATATGGGCAGTGTGAGATTTACAATGTCCTAAACTATTCATATCCTTACTCGCAAGTGTTTGGATTTTACAAATGATGTGACGAGCAAATACGTTGCTTAGAAACCATGGTGGGCTTTTGAAACTAATTCTTTTGTTTCTGGGATTTTGACTTGGCAGGTGTTTGGTACAGTGGAGTTATCAGACTCCTCTGGTTCGGGCTCAGGCACCACCAGTCAGTCGGGAGGGCTCTCGGATAAGGATGAAGCTTAAAACCCTGAGGCTCATGTTATCCCCGCTCCCTTTCTGCACAGCGTGCCCTCAATACCTGTTACGGTTTCAGTCACACTGTGTCCAATTCCTGAAACCAGAAACTCTCGTGAGCCCCGGGATTTTCTTTCCTTCTAGGAAGCATTTGCTACGAAGCTTTGAGACAGAGGAAACACAGGGCGAGCTAAGCTAAAGAGATGCCGCGGTGAGCTCATACTGCTTTTAAATAGAAAGAACTAGTCTGAAACAATTTATAACACAGTCATCTAAGAGAGTGATGTTAACCAGGAAATTGAGAAGTGGGAGTACTTATAAACTCCACCCTGATCCCCAACTCCTGCCACGAGCCCAGAATAGCTGGTGTTACTACTAATACAATCTGCAGTACCACATTTAAACATGGTTAACATTTAAATTTAGGTTTCATAAATTACACCCTGTGGAGATGGAGAGAGACAGCTCCTATCTCTTTGAGGTATTGTTTCATTTGCAAATTCAAGCAGATGGTGCACGAGCAACTAATGACTCAAAAATCACCCCTAAAAATAGTCCAGAAGAAGGTGTGGATTCATCAGGGCAGGAGGGAACAGAAAAGGCTTTACTTCCCGTTCCCATTTCTCTGGCATCTCCAGACGTTCAGCTCAGCACAGCGCGCGGCATGGGGCACCCGAAGGACCCACGGGGCTGCGCAGAGCCGTGGACCACGGGCTGCTCCCCATCTGCAGCCTCCTCTCCATGCACCTCTCCCCGGCCGTCGCGCAGGGGAGAAAACGGGCGGTGGGGAGGGGAAACGCTCCCCTTCTGCCCCACGCCAAGAGTGCGTCCACCCCGACAAACCACTCCGGGAGATTATGTCTCCTTTAACCGCCTCAAAAATTGCTCAGCAGAGCCATTCGGTGCTATCGAAACTTTCAGAGTCTCCCAGTCGGCTTGGTGGTATTTTACAAAAACCGACTTTTCCAAGCAAATTCTATAAATACCTGTCACCGTTTCCTCATGAAGTAATACATTGCACTGTATTGTACTTCCAGCAGGAAGCCAAATTTGCTGTCATCCCTCTGCTTATAACGATCCTGTTGCCTTGTGTCTAACCGCACTAGTACAAACTCGTGCGGAGACAGAGGGTCCCTCCAGGATGCATCGCTGGGGTTTGAGCGGGGCCGAGGTGTGTCGGCGTTAGCAATGTCTACACGGGGGGAAATGGGCTGTGCAGCTGCATTATGTAAACCGTAAATCCCTCCGAGCGACAAGCCTGTGTTTGTAAAACGCCTAGCAGAAGGCACTATTCACGGCTGTCCCCAAAGAGATGCCATTCTGAAGCAATAAATATTAATAATCACTGGTTAAAGATTCCCACACAGGTAAAGCTGCGGCTTCAAAAAGTAAAACGTTTCTGCATGAAAAGCAGGAGCGCCTCTGGTAGTTCAAGCAGTTATGTGATGGTAAGTTTTATTATTTACTGCATAAATGCACACAGAAAATGTATATTAAATACCACTTCAGTTGTCTCTTTGGAGCCAGAAACTCCCCCTCCACTACACATCTCGCTCTCTTCTCTTGTTTATACCAGGGGTTCCTCCAGCTCTGCTTCTCACCACCCTGTCTTCTAATGCCAAATAAACTAGAAAGAACGCAGTCTCTTCCTCCATTTTCATTAATAGCGCAGACTGCTACCACAAAGTTATCTGATTCCAAATGTTATACTTAAACTGCTGTTGGTGGCTGATTTGTTGGACTATGCTTAGTCTTTTCTTTTGGGGTTGTCTTATCTGTTTATCATGCAATAAAGAATTGTTGCTGCTGGGGCCCATGATTCAACCACTCCTGACGTATATTATTTCGCTGAACCATAGTTCTTTTCGCTGTAACAAATGCAGCTCTAAATTTGTTAGAGCTTGCCTATGCTCATGCTGTGTTTGTGTTTCTAACCTTCTCTTATGGCATTTTACATAAAAATACTGTTTAAAAATAAAGGAAAATAGATGCTAATTATATACAATGGGCCAGAACAACAAAGTTGCACCAAAATGCATTAGGTGAGGATCTGGCTTTGCCAGCAGGACGAAGAGAACAGGTTGAGGAGTGAATTCTAAAGGAAGAGAGAAGAAGCCAAGCTCTTACACCTCCACAGTCTCACTACAGCTTTTAAAAGGCGTGTAGATGAACCTGGTACAGACGGAAAGTCTGTCCATGGTAAATAAACCACAAAGCCAAATTCCGTGCTGGCAGAATGATGGCGCAGAATGATTTACTATAACTCTCCTCACATTCATGCTACTGAGGGAGATGCCAGCATTCTTCTTCATTAACCAGTCATTTTGGTTGCATTTTTTTTTTAATTCTAGTAATTTTCTCTTCTTTGCAATTATACTGGGATTCTAAATCCCTCTACACAAATTATAGCTTTCTCTTTGAGAGGGAGACTGGCCACAGAAGCTGGAAACACACTCTGCTCTGAAGCCAGAACCTGAAGGTAAAGAGCTTGAGCAGCAACCCTGGTCTAATTAAAAGATTATCTTTACCTTGCTCCCACAATGAGCTGGTTCCTGTTGGCATCCAGTGCAAGCTGAGAAAAGTCATGCACACCTGGATAGGTGAAATTCGACACCCAGGGCTTCAGATCTGCAACGACAATGAAAAAGCAGAAAACAATAAAGCTGCTCTAGAAGCAGTGAGTTCACCCAGACATCCACTAATGGATTTCCTACAGAGTTATCTGTCAGAGGAAAGATAATTAATAATCTATTTAAAGGTTACTATTTATTCTCATCCTACGCACAATGTGCAAAAATTGCACATAGATGCGGGGCTGTCTCAGCAGTTATTTTCACATCCAAGATGGAGTGTCAGCATTGGCTCTGCAGACAACGGCAGCTTGCTTTTACTTCTGTTAAAACTGGGGAGCCAGGGTTAAGCAGTGTAAGGGGACTAGGTTCCCCCTATAACACCTCCGCAGCCTTGCCTTCTACACTAGGCAAAGGGAAACTGCTGTCCTCCAGAAAGGGAAAGTGGAATTAATTGATTGAAAACTGGGTTAGAGTAGAAGTGATGTGCACTCAAGAGCTGACTGCTCCAAAGACAGGTTTTACCTTCTCTTCTAGGTTTAAGGTTCTGTTCTAGGTTTCATTTTACCTGGCGCTGGGGATCCCCCTCAATTAAAGCCCTCCTTAACCAAGACAAGGGTGGCCATCACAGCATTGTGGTAGCTAAGAGATTCCAGAGGCTTGAAACTGATTCTGTCAACTAGCTTGGATCTGCCAACCTAGACACTGCAATCACACAGGTTAATGCAGAGCAATAGATTTGGCTAAGCTACACTCATGGAGACAAAGTTCTTCTTACAGAAGCTACATCTATTAACACAACATCTACGGAAAGCTCTACAGCAGGATAGTCTTGATGTAATAAAAATACACCTGTTTTAAATAAGGAAAAACTAAAACACTGCTTTTAGGGTACTCTCAGGTCTGATGCTAGGGCATACACAGAACTCCAGATTTCAATATAGTTATCAACTCTGACCTTGCACATATCACGTATCACAGAATTTCATTCTCTCACATTACACCTTTACTGCATGAAATAACCGGGGCTTGATTAATGGACACCTTTCAGAAAGCCATCCAGTTTTACTGGGAGGACTTCTCTTGGGAATTTGTTCCAATTTTTAAGTACTCTGGCTGTTAAATACACAGATAATGCCAGACATCTGAGGGAGCAAGGCACAAATGAGACCAAATCTCTGAAACATCTGAAATCCCTCTGTGACCTATGGACAAGTAACCCTGCCTCTTTCAAGAGATGGATGTTGAAGATCCGGGAGGCTCAAAGCTTTGAACATGAAGGGTATGATCTTCTGGCCTCGTGCCAACAGGATACCAATAGAGAGGGCAATGACCTGGTGACTCATAACAATAATGATGCAGCTTTGTTCAGATCAGTTCAAAAGAGCTCTGAGAAAGCATGCGCCCTTGTCATTTTATGTGCCCAGTGATAAATTGAGACCTCTCATTGAAGACAGCCAGGTTTGAACATTTTGGTCTGGGCATTAGTTCCCCCTTCCACAGGGGTGAGATGACAATGCTGACAAGGGATCTCATTGTTTACAAGGCCGTTGGCATCTTGGCATGCTTTGCAGGATTACATATGTGCAAGGGTTTAAAACCCTTGACGTAGGGATATTTGGGGGGCACTCTCAAGTCCCTTCTCCTTCCAGGGGCGGGTGAAATCTAATCAAGTCCCTGAGTTATCAAAACCTTGAGAAAACACATACTAAAGTCCCTTCAGTCCAATCTCTCCATGTTCTGCCTTCCTTCCCAAGGCAGAACCTTGCCATGGAGCTTCTGTCTCTGCTCTGGATGCCACCACGTCTCACAACCACTCCTGAGCCCCCATGACACGGGACTGACCATCAGACCTGGTCCTGCACCTTGCCTGACTCAAGGCTGTCAGGGCACCTCTGACGACAAGGCCTCCACCCCCTCAATCCCAAAACCCTGTCACTGGGAGCTGGAGGTTTCCAGCCCTTCTCAGCATTCCTGTCACACAACGTAACCACACACAACACGTGTACCTCCTCTGCTCTTCAAGGAAAAGGCATGAGTTAAGGAATAACTCAGCCAGTCTAACCTTCAAACATCTCCACCTCCTACACTCCTCTGGGACCCTTAATGATGTACTAGCACCAGGGAGGTACTGCAGTTTCACCTCTGGCATTCTTCTAACTAATGGGGCTCTGTCTTCTTTTCCTGTAGCTCTTTAGCTGCAGAGACATTTCTGAGCCAAACAGCAGAACCAGCAACAATAACACCTTTCAGGCAGGTTAGCCAGCTGACGTGCTGCAGATCTCCTGGCATTTGTGTTGGCTGACGGGGGTGGGATTAGGGGATTGCTATATAATGATGATACCTTTCAAGGATCCCGCTTTTAGGCCATAATTTCTCTTGTCATTTTACCTCCTCTCCTACCAACTTTTTCCTACTAACTAACCCACTATTAGAGTGCAGTAGCAGGAAGAATATTTCCTCATCTGCTGCTCTAAGCAAAAGCTCCTCACTTCAGAGAGGTACACTCATCAGTTCTTCCTTTTAATGGCAAGCTCTGAAAAATTACAGGTAAAAATAATTAAAAAAAATTAAAGGCAGTAGGTGGCTTGAATCTTTCCATGTTGGCTTAAATGTCAATCAAGCCCATGAAATAACAGGCAGTGTCTTGATTTCTATTACTACTGCAGGTGGTACAACTTATAAAGAAACCCTTCCCGGTTATTAAATTAAAGGCTGCAAGGCATGCATCCTCATAGCAAAATTAAGCTTTTATAGGCATGTAGTTGGAGATTATTAAACCCAGCATGGTCTCAGCTAAGAATGTCTGACCGTGAGTTGTCAGAATTAATGCCAAATGGCACATTTTCCTTCCTAACCTTCTTTCTTCCTGTTAGAGGAAAGGGATAAAGTGGAATGGAAATCAAGAAAGAGACAGGACATGGGTCTTTTTTCATCTGACACGTTCAAATCTACTGCTCTGACCACAGCATCCCCAAGGACAGGTCCAAGCTTTCATTTTAAAACAAGCTCAGTTCTGCTAGGTAAGTGCTGCCCTGGGCCTATCCTATATTAGCTCAAGTTTACACATATGGACCCAATGAACTCCAGAGTTTGCTTGTATTTGACCTTTCTCAGAAGGCTGATTTTTCCAGTGCTCTTTAATTTGGCTGGAAACCTTCAGTGCTGGGGCATGTTTACATTTGCAAAAGTATCTGTTTAAAAACAGTATGAAAAATTAAAAACCAAGGCCCTGGCTTTGCATGTCGGCAGCAGGGGCTGGAAAGCTAGGAACCGAATGGCTTAAGGGTGAAATGCTCATCAAGGGCTCCTTTGTGCTTCTCATCTCTAATCATTTCCAGGGGGTTAAAGATCCATGCTCTCACTTCCTCCACATTAGGACTAACAAACAAAAGTTTAATAGTTTCCAACCCCATCCTGTGCCAGCCATATGATTCAGAGCCGCTAAAGCTCTGAGAGTCCCTCCAAGCTCAAGGTGGTTCAGGTATCCAGCTGCAAAGAGCACAGAGCTGTGCAGGAAATGTAAGTCTGCGGACACAGCTGTGCTCACGCTTTTATGCGTGCATGAGACAAGGTGAAAAAAGGCCCTCTGCCATTTCGGAGGGTGGTCCCTGCAGCCTGCTAGCATGCTGCTCTGCATCAGTTTCCTGAGAGTATAGGACTGGGACGAGGATTAGTCAGCTGCACAAAGGACTGCGTGCCAGACTGCAGGAGCTGGGTTTAAGGGCCTGATCCAGGGGCTCTTCAAATCATTGGCAGTTTTCCACTGAGCTTGATGGGTTTTGGATCAGCTTCTAAAGACATGTGGTAAACCTGGTAATACTTGAGCCTCCGTCTCCTCAAAACCAGCTGTTCCCCACCTCACCCTTATCCCAAGTGTTTTGAAGGAAAGAAGCACGTGAGCACTGGGTTGAGACTCCCCTGCCTGAAGGACAGTATTTACTGCTTCATCTCACTGGTGCCCAATTGCAGCTCCCATCACCAGCAGCCTGTGGCAGCTTTGTGCATCCAGCCACACACCACGCAAGAACAGAGAGGTTAAATGCCCATGCTTTGAAACTGCAAAGCCATTTCTATGTGCAAGGAGCATGGCTAACCACTGTGTTATTCAAGAACATCTCTTCTGGAATAATTCACAGCGTGAACTCTCCTAGTCTGGAACAAAAGAAGCTAAACTAAACAGGAGCAAGGATTCTTTGTGCAAAATAAGGGTATATCCACATATACAAACCACCCATGCATCTATCTGCAGTAGCTTTGATATGAATAACAGCGAGGCTGCATGAGCAAAAACCTCATCCTGAATTACTTGTCCAAGGATTTCTCCTGCGTTTTGGGCAGAGCTTGCTTCCCAACATGAATACCACACTGCCAACTGCAAAATCATTATCTCTTTTGGACCTAGCTAGTTGAAAGGTAATTCAGGCATCAGGTGTGTGCCCTGTTCATACTTTTGGGTAGCTGTGTAGTCACATGTGAAGACTGTCCAGACATGGAGTTATTTTGGAACAGCTCCTTGTGACTAGTGCCAGGTGTAGTCAAGCTGTGACTCATACTGAGGGTGTGCCACCATGTAGAAACATGAGTCCCCTGCTGGAAATGGGAGGATTGCAAAGAAAAGCTTCAAGGATACAAAAAGACAAACTAGAAGCAAGACCCAGGGACCCCATTCCAGAAAATACAACACGAACCAAAAACTTCTTTTAGACCAAAGACTTATATTACGTAAAGCCCCTGTAAAATAAGCTGATTCAACAACAAAGGCTTGTGCAATAAAGCAAAACATATATACAGCACTGGTGGCCTGCCAGACTCAATGGGCATAAATAAATACCTGTTCTGCAGATATTCAGACTTACTTTTGTGCAGCATTAACTTGACCACACATTGAGTGCTTCCCTTACTGCCTCAAGATGCCCTCTTGAAACCTCTCTTAACTCAGTTTACTAGTTCATGGTACATTTATTTTGTGTGTGTGTGAAAATTTCAGCACTCATGCAGAGGTCCAGATTACAGCATTGACCTCTGCAACCCTGAAAACTCCTTTCATCAAGCCTTTTGGCTTGCCTCAGCCCTGGCACAGGGCAAACCAAGTTTAGAGACCAGCAGGTACTCCAGTTTGCAGGTACTTAACCACTTAGGTCTTTTTCAGACCACCCCCTAGACTAGAGGACTCTCAGTGTTAGATCCCACCAATGACCAGCAGACGTAAATCACTTTGTAGCACAAGGTTGTTGTGTTACAACCTTGTGACTCAGCCTACCTTTTGGGTAAACGTCCCATTTGCAGAATTTGACCTACCATCTATTCATTTGTCAAGACCTGCAAACTCAGACCACCCTCTGTCTCAATTACCTTCAGTATTCAGAGTATTTTTCATGAAGCAGACAGTTGCCTGCTAAGACCAAGGCCACAGTGTCCATTCTGTAGATGTCACTGACCAGTCACCATCAGGGACAAAGCAAGTAAGGTTGTAAGCAACAGGTCAGAAAGCTCAGGACTCTCCATGCTACCACCTGTCTTCTCAAACTCAGCATATATTTATCATTGCAGAACCACTCCCAGCAGCACCATAACCACCAGGGCACAAACAGCAAAGATCACAACTCACAACTTTGCTATCTCATCAGCTCAGTCTTCTACTTTACAGCTTCCTTGCCTCGGTGTGGACACTTCCAAAGATGCATAAACATTACAGTCAACTTACAGCGTTATCTTTATTAGACTGACAATGAATCATATTTTCATATCAGCCTCATTTTAAATTCTAGCTCTGTTTTAGGTCATGCCACAGGTTAGTGCAATAGTCTTTTGAAAATGAGTTTCACTCCTACCTCATGCTGAGATGTAAAAGTAGCCTCCACAACACAAAACCACCCCAATTCAGCAAAATTCTCAGGAGAAGGAGAAATCCTTTGCTGTGCTGGCAGAGCTGAGCAAACAGTGTGTCAGCACTCAGAGCTCAACTTTACTCATGAGGCCAGAAAACTCAAGCTGGCTTTACCCCAAAAATCCTCCCACACTTGCATATCATCCTCCTGTCTTGTCTTCCCATCACCACCTCCACCTCATTACTGGTATTCTCTCTTTCTTTAACCTGATCTGTTGAAATCTTTAATTGTACATTAAATATGTCCTCATACCAACTGCTGCAATTTCTAGCTTCATTGCCTTCCTAAATCTCTGATCTCCACTTACAGCTATGAGGATTCAGAGGGCTGCTGGCAGAGTAATCTCCTCTTCTACAAAATAGACCAACCCTACCCTATGTCGTAACCAGCAGTTTCCTTCTCACTCCTCTCTATATCCAAATCCAACTTAAAATATTCTTCCAGATGTCTCTTTTTCATGGTTTCACTCAATTTACCCCTCTGACCCCACATTCACCTCTTCTCCCACTCACACTTTCTTTTCTAGCAGTCTTCACCTTCCACCCATGTTTCTACCTCATTTCCTGCCCACTCAATCAATTCTTCCAGGCTGGGCCAACTATAAAACTCCTTCAAAGACAGGAGAAACAATGAGCTAACCCATGAGTGGCATAAGCGTCACCATGAGAGCTCCTTGCAGTGAGCCATTCCCTTTCAATGAGAGCCAAGAGGCAACAGAGTTGCTAATGTCCAACCTGTCCAAGAACTGGTAGGCAGGAAACAACTGCGTAAGGATAAGACTTTTTCTCTCTTGGTATCCTAAAAGAGAGAACAGCCCCATGTCTCAGCTGCCAAGAAAAAGGAGGAGTCTGAAGAAAAGGCTCTGCTCCTTACCATCCTCAAGGGAAAAGAAGCGCTGAAGACTCACCTTGCTCCTTCACAGAGTAATAGTCATGTGATGTTACCATTTAAAGTTGCATCACATCTAGATGATTTTGTGCCTCTGGGTTCACTATCTACAGCTCCTTATTAAATGGACCTTGCTGAGCTTCTTCCATCACAAGAGAGAAATGGCACCTGGTGACGTAAGCATGGCCCCAAGGGCCTAACAGGGCTGACACTGGAGCCCTCTGTGTCTTGGGCAAATCAAGAAATCCTTTAGTGCCTCAGTTCTTCCAACTGTTAAATGGGCTTACTGACACCAGCTAGGGCATCAAGGCCTAATTATCTGCAAAGCACTTGAAAGCTGTGATGTACAGGACGTACTGTTGTTAAAACAGGCGGAGCATCTCAAATCTTTGTTTCCTAAATATTAACCATTTCTTCAAAACAAGTGTTGCTAAATTGTTTCAATATGGAGAAAAAAAGAACTTAGCCCAAACCTATTTTTTGCGAAAGTACAATTATGACTGCTTGTTTGTTTATTTATTATTAATACTGAGCAGCTGGCAAAACACATCCGTCTGTCAGCAAAAACTCAAGGATTCAAACTCATATAAAGAAAACACCAGATAATAACTATGAGCTAGGGCTTGCTCTCATGTGCTGTTATGCTCTCCTGGGGGCCCCCCAAGGAAGGAGATTGAAGGACTGTGCGTCACACTCCCATTTCTTTACGTTCTCCAGCACTTCTGCTCTATAGGGAGGCCAGTTTTGGCCCATTCTCTGTTTCACCTGGGTTACTCTCACCTATTTGCCCATGGTGAAGGACAAGCAGCAGCTCAGTGGAGACCTACCCCTGTACCCAGGGGACAGCTAGACAGGAGAAGACTTCTAATCTGTGGGTGCCCAGGCCTCAGGCCGGGTGATGGGGAAAGAAGAGAGAGGCTGTTCCACCCTCAGCTTGGCTCCTGTTGCTCAGAGTCCCACAAGGCCACAAACCCCAGCCATGGTACAGCAGCTGGACATGGCCAGTCACTGCAAATTAGGCACACGCAGTGGCAGAGCAAGAAGAGACACAGCCACACCACTGATAGTGCGTTGGATACAGATGTAAAGCCATGAGGCAGGAGCACATCCATTTGCATGGCTAAGATCCGTCTGAATATGAGGAAAAACTTCTTTACTGTGAGAGTGACTGAGCACTGGAACAGGTTGCCCAGAGAGGTTGTGGAGTCTCCTTCTCTGGAGATATTCAAAAGCCAGCTGGACACAACCCTGGGCAACATGCTCTAGGTGACCCTGCTTGAGTAGGGGGATTGGACTAGATGATCTCCAGAGGTCCCTTCCAACCTCAACCATTCTGTGATTCTGTGATGGGGCCACGGGTGTGTTGTCTCCATGGCACAATACTGCATGGGAAGACCTAGCTTTCCTCAGCAGGCTACAGACTGGGGCAAACACTGCCCTGACACTGCCTCCCCTCCTCGTCAAAACACCTCGAAAACCTCGCCTGCTATCCCTGCACGGCACCGCACTGCGTCATGGCACCATAGCCCCATGTCCCATCACTCCCTGGTGAAATCATCATCACCAGTGTCCCACACAGCCCCTGTCTTAGCTCATCCAAAGTTTCCTGGTTCTCTTAAGCATGTTGCAGAGCGGTTAGGTATTGCAAGCCAATGTTTACTGAGACAAGCCCTGCAGCTGTCACGCAATCTCCCTCGCTGAGAAAGATAAGGTGAGTGCTCATGCATCACTTGCACCTTCCTATGACAGTCTGATCAGTATAATCCCTCTTTTCAGACAGGAAAGCAAGCTGCATCTTGGCTCCTACAGCCATTGCAGTCTGATGGAAAAAACACTCTTGTCATCATTCAACCTTCAGTCTGCCTCTCCCACATTTGGAAGTAGATTTTTTTTTTCACTAGCCTTTCAGTTATGCCTCTACTCCAGCCACCTGTGCCAACAGACACGGTGCAAGATTGAGGACAACCGTTTCCACTAGCGAGCACTCAGGAAGCTGAGAGAGGGCAGAGTAGGTGCGGCCAAGTCCACCTTCTTGAGTTTCGCCAGCATGCACCTAGATCTGCCACAGAAGCAGGTGTGCCCTGATTTTGATGAACATCTGAAACAGAAGTTGGCCGTCTTTGTTGGCTCACCAGAAACTGAACTGGGGACTGCCAAAGTCAAATGCACAATTTGTATTCTTTAGCTAGCCAGGCCTATGAGGGCTCCTGTCTTGTGCGGACAAAGGGTCCAGTCATGAGTCAGCTACACCAGTGAATCAATGAACCAGTGATGAGGAGAAGCCATAATTATAAGAGCAAAATATTGGAAGAGTTTTGAAATGAGCCTTTTCTCATAAGGATCATTGTTCTTAAGTCAGAAGCCAGCTAATAATAGTAAGGGATTATCAAAGACCACATTTCACCAGTGACCTCCACTTCTTTTATTAATGTGCTCTAACTCTGAGCAATCCCCATGTATAAAACACAAATCTGAATTTTGCAGCTCAAGCTTTTCCATTAAAAAAACATTCTAAGGATCGTCCAATGCTAGTAAAAAGGAAGGAATGGATGATTTATGAAGTCACAGTTTTTAAAGCCAAAGCATAAAGAGTTTCTTAAGGATTTTATCTGCACATCCCAAAGCTAGAAATGATCATAAAAACCTCTAATCCAGTCTACTGTATATTGCAGACCACAGACTTTTATCTAGCTAATCCTATATAGAGCCCAGGAACATGTCAGACCTCTTAAGCACTTGCTTTAGCTACGTTAGAGAAACAAGTTGGCCAGTTGGACCTGTGGTAGCAAAACTCTCTAGGAACAAAATTATATGCTACGGTTTCCATTTAGGGACTTGATCTGTTCTGTACTGAGTACTCTGACTGTGGCCTAGCTAAACATGTAAACAAATAATGGTTTCAAGTACACAATCCCATTGACTTCAAGGTAAGTGCATATTTAAGTGCTTGACTGAGCTGGGGCTATAGTATTCATTACCTTACAGAGTGAACCCAGCAGGGTTAAACAAGAATATTCTTAAGAGAGTGCTAGTACTAAGCTGAAATTTATCAAAGCATAATGACATCCTTGGATGGAAGGTTTTAGGAGAATGTGATATATTAATACTCATCACAAGTAAACGTGCTAAATAAATGATGTCTGCCACGCCACTGGCTCACAAACTTATTCAGTTAGGGAACAATGCTAAGTAAACTTTAAAACTGAGAATGAGGTCTCCAAAAGGCATGTTTTTGTTTGCACTGAACCACAGAAAAAGAAGAAAAGCACTTTGTTTTGCTTTCCATCCAGTTTCCTTTCACTGAGGTGCTCCCTGGGACTTGAAAAGCAGCAGCCCACTTCTGCTCCCTGGACCCAGCTGTTTGGACCTGTGCCAAAGAACAGGACTATTGCTTTCTGGTGCCATCGCTGTTACACCAGCAGTACCGCTGAAAATATAAGGAAGCTACTCCGCTGTTGACCAGAGTGTTTCATGGCCTTGGTCCATGCATCCTACCTTGGCGACCTTCTGGGTATCTGTTCCTCCACACCACAACGCCCTCCTCGCTCAGCCCCTCTGCTGAGGACACCTCCCCTTGCCTCTTCACTGCCGCTCATGGTCAGAAGATGCTCCTTCACTGGAGCAATCGTACCTCTTTAAAGCTTTACCTTCCCCCACTGCACCATCTGAGAGTTACTCAACCACTTCGCCTCCTGAAGCTTCACCGTAAAATCTTCCTTTTCTCTCCTGCTTGTGAGGGATTCTCACTGTGTAAAGCATTTTGTGAATGAAGGGCACTCTTCCAAGACCCCTTTTCTCCTGGAAGCCCCAAGGAACAGCACACAATCATTTTTTTAATCAAATCTCATTGTGTTTATTTGTGAGGTATCTTGGACACCATTAATGGGGAAGTGTCAAAGGACTAGCATCATTATTGTTATAATTATTATTATGGAACGAAAAAGATATTGAGAGCTGCTGGGTGTAATTTTCAAAAGTTTGCCCGAGAGCAAATTACTTTCCTAACTGCTGTGTATTTATGGCTTTATTAGTCATAATTTTCAAACAAATTCTAAATCAACCCTAAGGAAGAAAATATCAGCTTCATTTGCCACAGTTCCATTTTTCAAGATTAAAAAGAAAATTGCCACAAGGATCACTTAATGGAAACAAAATCTTTACTGAACTGCATTGAAGGTCAAATATCCCAATCTTATGCATAGGATGCCATTAGTTAGCAGTTAACGCTCCATCATTAGTTAATGTTTTGGCTCCCTGTATTGAGATTCAAGGACAGCAAAGCTATGAGCTAGAAGAAATTTCTCCCATAATGTACTTAGCCTTCCCCTTGATGTTTAGCCAGATACACTTCTCAGACTTCACCCCACAACCTTCATCCTTTGTTAACTAAAGTTTTGGGTTGGATTGTCAAAATCTCGCTAGCTCAAGAAAAGTATAAATCTTTATCAAAATTTCCTAAGGGGTTTTCCTAGCTGGATTTTGGAGTTGATGGATGTTAATGTGCTTTTTTTCCATCAATGTACAGTAAAGGGAATAATGTATTAGTGACCAATTCAACAATAGTGGGGGTGTTTGGTAAAAGGTCAGGAACAGTCAAAGCAAATAAATCATACCCCATTATCCTTCAGCCCACAAAGTTAAAACAGCTTTTGCTTTCAACACAACAAGCAAACACTTAACTGCTCCCCACAGATCTCAGTGTTCAAAGCTGGCCAGGTTTCAATAAAATGCTGTTTAAAGAAAAAATATTGAGAAAATATATAGCAAGCTACATTCAAGCAACCTGAATCACATTCATCTTGTAGGAGGTAATAATTATGGATAGTCTGAAGTAAAATCCCAGATTTAAACCCTCTTGAACTAATTCATTTTAAAAACCTGAGGCAACAGACAGAGCACCTTGTGCATTTAGGAGAGATGGAGCACCAGGCGGTGGGTCGAATGCTGCATGCCCAGAACTCACACCAGCACTTACGAGACAGTCTGCAAAGCTGTGATATGTGGTCCTGCGAAGATCCGGGATGTAAGCTATTTAACCAAGTCCACCTCTCTCCTGTGCTTCAGCATGAGACCAGCTGAGGCGCTTCTGAGGACAAAGAAAGGCTACAAATATTAAAGCAGGGGAGCACAAATGATAGTCTTTCAGCTCACGCTAACTGCCATGACCCAGGGGAGAATGCACTGGCAGACAGAACAGAGAAGGACCTGGGGAGTCTATCATACCTTTTCCTAAGCATAATATAATGGATAGAGCTAATGTATAATTGTAGAACTGTAGAAATAATGTAGAAACTGCAAGTGAAAACCTGTCCACAACTCATTTCCAGCTAAGTCATGAACATCCAAGCGATTCACATAACGCAGATGAGTTTGCAAACTTCTAAGCACTTCCTTGGTAAACAAGCTCAAACCAAACACTCCCCACTCCACCCATTACAGACATACGTGCACATGTCAGTCATGGCTCTGGCTCTTGAAAAAAATAGCCGTGCTATGGCAGAAGACGCTTCTGGCTGCTCCCAAGGGACGTGCTGCAAAGGGCACTCCAGACGTCTTTAATGAGTCACAAAGCTGCTTCATGTCTGAGAAACAGCTGTCTACAGTGAAGGCTACTGCTGGAGAAACACGACAGTATGGCAAGGGCATAGCCCAGCTGCAAATGCCGGGACTGATCTACTGCTTACAAGATGTATATAGAAAAGACAAGAAAGTTAGCATATGAGCATGACTGACAGGAACCAGAGACAGTTTCTCAGGTGTTTGGCTTACCAAAGTGACCCATATGTGAATTTCTGAGCTGGAGCTGAGCTGCAGTGACACACTTTTTAATGAAAGGGGACTTGTACGCATGTGTGCATGCAGGTATAAATAAAAAAGGTTTCACTAAGAATATACCTGACTTGTTTCACCAATTTCTCAGCTCACTGAAAAACAAACAAGCATGCAAGATCCTAAATGCAGCTACCCACTCACAGCCAAACAGGTAATAAGACACCAGAAACAGGCTCCTGGGAATTAAAAGATCATTTTCCTATTGATCTAACAAGGGAAATCAAACTTTAACTGGAGTTTCTATACGCACAGAGTAGAACAACCTAATTATGAAAGGCCAAAACTAGGTACCTTATTACTGTTGGTGAACTATACTATGAGCAGCACTTTCCAGCCGCAGGGAAATTGGGGCACCGGTGCGTTTGGTGCGGTACAAACACGCCTGGCAGACCTTCCAGCACAAATTCCTAACCTGTTGCCCACAAGCTCTGTGGAGTCTGCTAGGACAGATCATCCAGCCCACAGCCCACTCCCAGCCCTCATCTCTCCTGGCAGCACAAGCTTTGAGCTTGAACATGTAAAATAAGCACATTTTGGGCTCTTGACTTTTTGAGACCTTCTTCTCTAGGTCACAGGTAACGGCAGATGACTGGGGGAATGGACTCTGTAAGGAAACGGTCATTTCTGCAGGTCTGAAAACAGCTAAAATAACATCATTTTTCACATGTAGCTTGTATTTTGCTTAAATGAGAAGGTCATGTAATGTATTCTCCCTCTTTCTTACCCCTCCCATAGCAATACAAAGTGATGTCAATTCAATCAGGTCCTTGACTAGTGTGGATGGGATATTGTAAACAAGAGATGAGGTATGGCAAATACAGAATTTCTCAGAAAAAAAAAAGCTAAAAAGTAGACAGAAATGAGCTTTGCTTGGATTCTTCCACGACGTTAAAATCTAGTCAACTGGAAATTAAGAATATTGTAATCTGAAGGCAAAATCACAATAAAAAGAGAGGCTGAGCACAAGCAAGGTGGGAACTGAAGACTGAAGAAGCACTAAACATGTCACAGGCATCCGCTCTGTCTTGCCGCTGGAAGCCCGGCCAGCCAGGTTGCGAACAAGGAGCTATTCAACCCCTTTGTAACATGTATTGTTTTGATAGTCTGTTTAATCTGGCAGTAAATTAATGCATCCTGTATGACTGAATGGTCTGAGGTCTTACTTATTATTACTGCCCGACCACTGAAAATTGCTGGTGTAATATAATCCTCTCCCCTGGCGGCGGGAGCATCCGCAGGGCCGCTGTGGGGGCCAGGCGGCCAGCCGCTGGCTTTATGCTGCCGCGACCCAGCAGGTTGTGATCCACGGGGCAGGGCGTTTGGAGACCCGCAAGGAGACCCGTGAGCCACACTGCTGGGCACAGACGCCTCCCCAGGGCAACTGGGCAGATAAGAGGCCGATTCCCCTGCTCGTCTCCCCTTGCAGCCTGAACCTGCTCGTGTTGGGGTCAGAACAGGATATAGCTTTAAGGTAAATTAAATTATGAACTCAGAAGAGTTTTTGGAGGTGTGAGCCCTCCTCTATAGAATTTAAACACTGTGGGCAGTGGGAATGAGGTGCCTTTAATTTCATTTCCAGCAGGGCTTCACGGCGGAGAGCACAGGATTAAACTCTATCTTGAACAATCATGAGGAAACAGGTGCTGAAAACAAACAATAACCATGAATCTAACTTGGGTTTAAGAGACCCGAGTGATAATCTGAGACATCTGCTTGATGTGTCTGCAATTTCTTTCTTTATTTCTTTTGTGTAATTGTTAAGTTCTAATTAACTCTTGCCAGTTTTTGCCCTTTATCATTAAAGGAGGGAAGGGAGCAAGAACAGTGAAAGGGGAGGAGAGACTACTTTTTTCTGAGAATCTGTCGTGCCTGATTAATACAAAGTAAACTGGCAGACTATGAGTGTAATTACATGGCAATCCCTTCTGCGGAGAAGCACTATATGACTCATACTGAGTGCCAGAAATGCCCATCTCTTCTTCAGGATCAGGCTTCAGGGCTCCAATATTCCCTGCAGAATGATATATCTCAGTGTTGGATCCTACAAACATGTCCTCTGCAAGCTCAGATTTCGGTGCCTCTTGGTTAATATGAAGAGCGCACACATTTTTCCCCTTTCTGTATCTATAACATACTCATTACTGTATTTATCTATTTAAATAGCCAAATGAGTTCCAACACGTTTTTAACCACAAGGGTTTCTCCTTTCACCCCTCCCCAGTTAAACAGATGGTCAGACTTATTAAGCAATTAGAATCAAAGTTTATTTACCCATTCCACTGGAACAAGGTTAGAGCCAGTGTCACGTTATGTAGGCTTAAAGATTCTGCTAATTTACTTTAATCCACTTAAACCTTTAAAGTATAGATAATGGAAAACAGACAAGAAACCTCTTACACTTTCCACACGAAGAGACAATAGTTTCCTCCTCTAGAAGAACCCTGAAAGGTCAGCAGGGAACCCTTTGACTACTTTCCTCCTGGAAACCCTATCTCAAAGGTCACAAAGCCCCTACTTAATTGCCTTTAGCAAAGAACCTAACTTGAGACACATTGCAAGGTATTTAATTGCCTTTAGCAAAGGCAATTTCTTTAGCAAAGAACGTAACTAGATATGCATTGCAAGGCCCTAAATGGGAACCAAAATCAATAGTTCAACATTTAGGAGGAAACCACTTTTATCAAGGAGACTCAACCGATGACGCTGGCATACTGAGCTTAATATACTAGACTGGGGCGAATTCAGAAATAATGTTGATGCCTGCATCGTGATCTAAGTGTCATGGGGGTAAGTGGACAGATTAGGCAGAGAGCATCCTAGGGGTACACAAACACCCGTGGAAAATCCAACAGGGATAAGAATATGGGAAATCCCACGTTGTGGATGAACAGAAAAAGGACTCCCTGCGTTTTGTGTGCGGTATGGCAGGACGCTGCAGTGCAAAGGCCCCATCTTACATTCTTAAAACCTTGTCAGGTTCAGTGCCCAGATGAAAGACAGAAAAATTCCTGGCAGAGGTGATAAGTACATACAGAAAAAGCAACAAGCAAAAAGGCAGCCACACACTGCAATTGCAAAACAGTTTGTTTCTCTTGCATCCGGATATTTCCAAATGCTTTATCACTCTTCACTTATTAAGTATCCGGATCTGGACAGCCATGTGAGGTATATAAGAATTACGGAATCCATTTAGGGAAAAGGAAACTGAGACACAGTTTCAGCGTGGCGCAAGATTACAAGCAGCCTCTACTAGAATTGGAAATGGAGATTCTTAGACCAGCAGTCCCCAAACTCACTGAAATAAGTGACTGCTGTGAGACCGCATGGTGAAATCTCTGTAAGGCATCAAAGTGAATACGACCACTCGCACTGGCCTGTGAATCATAGGTTTAAGGAAAACAGCGCAGACTAAACCATCATCCATAACAACACCAAGAAGGACTTCAAAATGGATCATCCTACTGGAACTTGAAACAGGAACAGAAGCTCTTACCTTCAAAAGCAATTGTGGGGTGTTCTTTCCTGACACATTGCTGATGTTCAGCTTCAGAGTATTCAGGTACATTCTGTGATGCTGAGAGATGAAAAGCAAGAAGAAAAAGGCTTGGCAATGACAGGGAAATGGCCTTTAATCTTGAAACAACCATGACTGAAGGGCGGCTGCAGATCTAGCTTCCAAGGTAGGCCCAGGGAGGATACCTGAAATAAAAACAATTCCACTTTCAGAAAGATGAACGCTTAACCAAAGTGTGCAACATGGGTACAGAAGGATTGAGCTTCCCCTTTCATCCCAGCCCCACTTGCGCTGAGTACACATGACAATATTCCACAAACAACACCCTAAAAAAATGAGCCAATTTACAACCGTATTTGGGCTGCTAACTTCAAAAAGAAGTGAAGCACACAGCTCCCTAAAGATCTTTGTGTACTTTTGGCTGTATGTCCTTATACAGTACCTGGTGCGCAATGCCCAGCGCTGACAAAGAACAAGAAATCTGCAAATGCTCCAGATGTAAATACGTCCCCTAACGTGGACACCTCACTGCTCAGTTCCACGATGCGTCATGTTACATTCAGGAGATTACTAAGTGTAGGCCAACTCCAGCCGTCACTAAAAACACGTGTGACGAAAACTGTTCTAATAGATTTGTACATTTTAGCACTGCCTTTTAAAATGCCTTGAAACAAGAAAAAACAATTTAAAGGTGTTGCCAGGAACGTGCTAATTAAGGCATAAAATAAAAATTAAAAGAGCTTAATGGGGGAATGGTGAGAAATGAGTCGATCGCCTGCATTACCGTGGGATGCTGTAGTTCCCAGTCACAAGAAGCGAGGCACAGCCAAAGAGGAGCAGCACTCCCTCTCAGGCTAGGAGAGGGGCAAGTCATGGCTTTTCTACACGAGCCATTTTTAACAAAATAAGCAGAAAAGATACAGCTCTAAGAATGCCCCAGGGCCTACCAGGCCTGAGGAAGGGCATGGAGGATTAATTAGCCAGTGCCACAAGCTCCCCAAGACGTTGCTGCAGCTTAGGAAAATCTGCATTGCCAAATTTCATCTTAATGATATGCACGGTGTCTTTTCCTACTGTAACTTTGTTCAATTATTGCAAATGTGTGTTTCCAAACAGTCTGTTGCACTTAAACCTTATCCAGTGATAAAGCTGATTCTGATTAACTTCACACATTAACAAGATTTTCAATTCCTACAGGTGTAGTGACTCATGAAGGTAGTGTAACAGTCACCGAATCAAAGAATCACAGAATGGTTGAGGTTGGAAGGGACCTCTGGAGATCGTCTAAGTCCAACAGTCAACTCCCTCAGTGCCCGATACCTCTATATTTTTATTTGGAGTCCCCAAGACATCCTCAGTGAGCTGTACTGGCCAGCCTGGGGGCTGGTAACATGAGGCACCAACGAGCCATGACAGACTCAGGGCATGGAGCAAACCCCAGCATGGGACAATATTGCAACATTGTGGAGCCTGAAGAAGTTTCCAAAGGTATTCAGGCATCACAGGAGCAATCACGCACTGCTTACAGGGCTACAGGAAACAGCTGGTTTGAAAGATGGATTCTGTGTTTTATCCTTATCCATATTTCTCTGGGATTTTAAACACTAGTATAAAGATGAACTGCCAGTGCATCTATTATATGAATTCTCAACAGCCGCTACGTGCTGTTGACTGAAAATAACGGTGAGGTGGCATTTAGGATTTGGGGAGTTCTCAGGTCTTTTTTTCCTAACTAGTGTGAATGAGAGATTACAGCCTTTCACATTTTTCCAGGCCCCCTAACATCTTTATAAAATCTCCCTCCAGTTCTCCCAGGAAGGTTCTACAGCACTTCGCTAAGGAGGATTCTTTTTTAAACATGGCAAATATCAAGCTAAATTAAAAAGTGGCACTGGCAGAAGTAAGAGAGGTGAAATCATTCAAAGCTAAGACCAGCATGGCCTTTAGTCATTAAGAACAAGCATACCGCTGGGCACACATAAATGGGTATCATGGCATCTCAGATGACAAGAGATGTGCAAGTCACATCATTATAATGGGAATTACCGATGACAAAGCATCAGATTATGTTTTCAGCCATTGGTTTACGTGACAATTTTTTTCATTACAGATCCAGGAGTTAAGTACAGCACACATGTGAACCCTAGGGAGATGCATTTTGCTTAGCTCTCAGATTCACAGTTGCAGGAGAGACAAACAAGCTTTCCTTAGATAGGAGTTGGTAGTTGTTGGGAAATGCACAAGAGACAAAAAGGACTTCTTCACTGCCAGATAACGGTGCTGGAAACTGGAAGAAATAGCCAAGTATATGCACGCTATACTCCTCCCAATGCATCTGTAATTGGCTAATCCTGGAAATAAGGTACTAAGCTAGACAGACCTTTGATCTGAATTAATATGGCCATTCTCCTGTACTAATTATCCAAACAACACTCTCAAGTCAGGTGAATGAAATTCTCTAATAATCATGTGACGGTGCTCAGAGACACATGGTAGGGCTTCCCGTGCAGGCCTCCGATGCTCCTCTAAGACCCGATGGGGTCTAGAATCAGCAGAAGAGTAAATCCAAGTTTCACACTCATCAGGGTCATGGAACCATAAAAAGCTGCATACAGGAAAACCGCATAATGTCCCGCAGCCCATTCTCTGCCAAAGCAGTGTTCCCTATTGTACATTTACTAGTGTTTTGTCTGGACTAGTTGTAAAATGTGCCAAGTAGCTGGATTTCTGCCACTTTCCCTGGGAGATTTTACCACAGTCCAACAGACTTCTGCGTTCCTTAGAAAGCTGTAACCAATATTTGGGGTAAAGTTTCATCCTCTTTATTAAAGTTCAGGTTTATCATCGCAGGGAAATCCAAAGTGTGCACGAAAATCATGGTTTCAAAATTGATGTGAAGTGGAAAATAATATAAAAGACAAAGATGAAAAAGAAACAACATAAAAAACTTTGTATCCTCCCCTATCTCCCCTACTTCCTTCCTCTGAGTCTACCCAATCTGTGGAGTTCTCATGTGCTGGAAAATTAATTAAATAAAATCAGTGTCACGTACAGCCCTGAACTGATACCCATTGACTCCAGTGGATAATGCCAGCTTGATCAAGGGTGACAGAAATCAGAGCCCTAGAGCATCAGCTGAACAAGAGTCAGATACCAGATAGCACTGCAAAAGGTTACCTCTTCAAGCTGCCCCTTCCCAGGCTGCCTGGGTCATTTTCTTCTCAATGATTTAAAAAAGGCCCTAAATAAGTAATTGCTATTCCCAGCCGCTGCAACTTTATTTCTGGGAAAAAAAATACATTTCAAATATGAAAAAGTGCCACGTGCAGCAGGAGGTGAGTTGTATACCAAAAGCAAACTAGTAACTGCCTGGAAGAGTTTGGCAGCTAGTTATGAAGTGTAAATGTTTTAAGACTCAAGCCTCTGGTTTTCCCCAGCTATAGATTTTCACTGTGAGGGCTGGAATATGAGCAGTGCTTAGGACCAGGCTGCCCTGGTTGGACTGCTAAAACCCTGCACGGAGCAGGCTAGCTGGGGTTTGCACTGCTGGAACTTGCCCTAGCGTTAAGCCATTTAGACACAGTTTAAATGCTATAAAAAGAGCTGTTCTTATTAGGCTTTCTCTGCTCAAAACGGCTTAGGGCTCAAGAAATCAGCTGTCAAGGCCTCAGTACAGATGAGAGACAAGAGCTGAAATCCCCAGTTAAACTCAAATCCCAGACAGGACATACCATTTCAATTCTTTATTTACTCATCTTGATGTATCTTTACCACCTTAGCTATTTTTCCCCCCAAAATGCAGACGCATAAAAAAAGGATAAAAATGTCCAATACGATTATCTGTGCAAGTTTATCTGCCTGCTCCCTCCTGCAAGCAGGTCCTCTGCTCCTCTGCGCAGTACCCAGGCCCTTTGATGAGGGCTTCTCCCACACAATGAATCCCTCTGGCCCTGTGCCAAAAAGGTCAACACGTTCAGGCTCCATTGGATCCAGTGACATATGCTCCAGCGAGAGGTATTTTGTAAAGCACCACTTCTGCCACCATCCTCTTGTCTCTTAAATCAGGGTCTCTTTGCTCATGCACCTCCCCAGCTGTAACTGGTGGCACTGGAAGGGAAGCACTGATCCTTCTGGGTAAAGGAGATCTGCATGCTAAATGCGTCACCTAAGCTGAGATTTGCAACCACACCATCCATATGAGCACAAACCCGCTGCCACATGCCCATTCCTCACCCAGGCCCTTCCAGCATGGCCTGATAGGGGTAGCATATAATTCTGCTTTGCCTCGTGGCTTCACCCTCTTGCACAAGCGCAGCATTCAGGGGATCACCCACAGTTCCTCCCTAATTCATTCTTGGGGCATGAGTCTTTTCCAACTCGCCCTGCATTGTATCATTGTAACTCCATTGATTTCCCAGGAACTAATCCTGATTTACAGAGGGTAACTCAGATCAGGCCCCCTTTGACTAAAGCTCCATGTCTAAAAGAAAAATACCTTCAATCAATCTTCAAGGCTTTAAAACAAAGCACACTTTAAAAATGGCTGTACCAGGAATACATATCCTGCTTTCCTCTGACTGTAACTCTCATTTTGACTTAATAAAACGTGACAGTGAAGTTTAAGGATAAAAGAAAATGCTTCATCTTTCATTTTAAGGAGAAGAGATGCCTTTAAAAAAGACTAAAAAAAGGAACCTCTTGAAAAAAGCATTAATTCCTCCATTCAGGATCTTTTGTGATTGGCACAGTTATGATTTTATTAGAATGGGATAACAGAGGGAAGATGACCAGTGGAAAGAGGTGAACATCAAAATATTCAGAAAAGTACTGTAAGAAAAAAGGCAATAAATATAAACTTTACAACGCAAGACAGCTCAGCAATGCGGCTATGACAAGCTGGCACAGGCAGCTCTGCCCTAGAAAACAGAGAACGCCAAGGCCAACAAAACCACGGTCCTTTCTCTATTCATACGCCTCTCCTCGCCCTCCCCTCCCACCCTCACCAGCTGGAATTCGTTCCATCAGACTGGCTCCAAAGGCTGTTTCACACTATCGAAGAAAAAGGCACAGCTTTTCCCTCTGTCCCTGGCCACGTCAGTACGCTCAGCTCTTAGCCATGCCTGTCAAAAAATGACACTGCACTTGCATGTCCTCATGTCAAATCTCATGTACACCTGTAGACTGGGCTCCCGCATACTGAGCCTTTCTCATTTATTTACTTTCGAGGCAAGGGTATGGGATTGGCTGGTCAAACTAGTGATCAGATGAATTTGTGAAGAGGTCTTGTTTTGCTTTAATTAAATCACCCTCGTCTTCTAAGGAATGGGCTAGTTTACCTCCAATTTCACGACCAGTTACACTCTGCAGTTCTTGCTCCAGTTGGGTTTTGTTATGTTCTCTTGCATCTACCTTTTTAAGAGATTCCCATGGCCTTCATTACAACACATATCCTTGTGAGGTTGTTCGCACCCCAGGAAGACAGGACCACATTTTCATGCATATAATCCAAGGGTTATCATTTAAAAAAACCCTGCAATTCAGCAGCAGGGAGGATCACAAGAGTGTGCAGGTAATATGCTCTCCTGTGGCAAAGCAGAAACCTGAGCTCCATCCTAACCACTGCATCACTCTCAGTTCCTGCCTTTCACAGCATCTGTAAGGTGCCAGTTACAGTATCAGAATAGTTTTTACATCAGGAATAAAACAATCAAGATCTGGCAATACAAGTTCCTTTATTGAAACCTTCCTGTTATCTAGATATATATAAATAATTCAGGTAACTCTTTGCAAAGGAGAAATCAGTTTAACCTAATATACTCTAAGGTTCATGGCTCACAAAGCCTGTAGCAGAGCTGAATATTAATAGTCTATGGTCAGAAGTTGGAGCCAGACTCTTCTCAGTGGTGCCCAGTGACAGGACAAGAGGCAATGGGCACAGACTGAAACACAGGAAACTCTGTCTGAACATAAGAAAACATGTCTTCACTTTGAGGGGAGGTTGAACGCTGCAACAGGTTGCCCAGGCAGGTTGTGGAGTCTCCATCCTTGGAGATATTCAAACTCCAACTGGACACAGCCCTGGGCAACCTGCTCTAGCTGACCCTGCTTGAGCAGGGGGGTTGGACCAGATGATCTCCAGAGGTGTCTTCCAATCCCAGCTATTTTGTGATTCTGTGATTTTTAGGACTGTATCACACAAAAGATGGACAGTGTACTTAGGGGCATTTTATTTCTAGAGCATTATTTGATTGCTGTTCAAACCCATCCAAGACTGATCAAGGTCCCAAACCAAGCCCACAAAAAGTTCTCATCCGGATCAGGTAACAGAAAATGAAACTCCTTAATAGTGGCTCAGGATGAAATGAATTGGTGTGGGTCAGTCCACTTCTTTATGGATTGGTGTATAAACCCGATGAGCCATCATCAGCCACCACTTGGTTACTTAGCCTCAGCAGAACAGTTAATGGCTGAATGATCCTGGAAACTGAAGTGTTTCCTCACCTTTAGAGGAGGCCCTCCAGAAGAGGAACCCATTACAGAAAGCTTCCATTAAATAAAGCTGATTCAACAATAAAAGCCTGTGTAACAGAGCAAAATATACATACTGCTGGGTTCCTGCCAAACCCAGTGGGCATAAATAAATACCTGCTCTGCTGACACTCAGACCTACTCTTGAACAGTGCTAACCTGACCACACATTGAGTGCTTCCCCAAGTGCTTCAAGAGGCCCTCCCCAAAGGGCTCTAGAACGTCTTTTTACTGGCTACACATAATATAAAGACATGAGAGGTTTTGTTAGGGTTTGTTTGGGGTATGAATTTAGCACTTGTGAAAGGTGCCTTGGAGTCTGAAGTCTTCTGTTTATCCAAAGATTGTATTTGGCAATGAAAGCTTACACACATTTTTTTCTCTGGTGGTATACCTCAACTGTTCTCTAGAAGACTACCTTTATAGTAGAAATGGAAAGACCTTCTTTTTGCTGGTCACAGACTGGCCTCTCTGAGAGACTGTCAACAGGGATGTCAAAGTGGAGGTATTTTGTGATTCTGGGACCTAGACTGATTATGGAATTATTTCTCATAAGTTGCATCTGTGAAACAGAGCCAGGAAGGCAGAGACTCCAATCTGCAACGGCACAGCTAACAGCACGCCATGGATGCTACGGTACTTAGCATCACTGCGATTCACACCCAAAGTTCCCTGCAGCCTGGACTGGAGATCAGGAGCTCCCGGCTCCCAGTCAAAGCTTCTGGATAGTCTATCAAAAGGATGACCCAAATGAGTGTTACTCACAGCCCAAGCATTGAGGCGTCCCCAGGGCCCACAAGACAGTAGCAACAGAGCAAGAATAACTACTCCAGGGGCCCTGTGCACAGCAGGGCTGGGTGCCCAGTGCTCTGCATCGCTTGCAGCATGGTCTCTGCTCTCACTGTACATGTGAGGTAGAGTCCTCCGCATGGGTGCAGTAAATCCAGTGTGCCAGGCGTGCTGTTCACATGCAGATCAGCTACATGATGCAAGCACAGTCAATTCAGCATCAGGCTTGCTGCAAATAGTCTGTTGGCTACCAGGGCTCTTTCAGGCTGGAGATTTGGTACTCAAGCCTACAGGCCCATGCCTTAAGCTTACAGAGATGTTGTGAAAACACTAATGCAGCTGCTTTTCTTCAAGTCGCTCCCCTGCGCAATGTGGGAATGGCTTCTACATTTGCAAATTAGCAGAGCCACAGCCCCTAACACCGTGCTGTGCAACCAAAGTCATTTCAATGCATTCTGTAGCCTGACTGTCTGGAGACACTAATCTATTTGCACTGATTTCTAGACAAGTTGTGTTGCAGCTCACACACCTCCGTACTGCAACTATGACATTACTGCTGGGGAAACTGAGGCATGACACAATTTGGTGACTCAGTCACTAGTAACTGCAATTAGGTTTTGATAGAATCAGAAAATGAAGTCAAGTCTCCCTGACTCTTCCAAATGCTTTGGTTACAGGACCTTCCTTTTCCTCCTAGTTTAATATGAAAACTGTAAATCTCCTTGACCTTTAAGCTATTAGAGCACTAACCCTAGTTTTACTGGCATTGTTTTTTTATTCAGCTCTAATTACAGGGCCCACTGGAGACATCTGATGGGATTTTAGTAAGGAAGTTAGGGATAGTGGCTCCAGACTGTAGCAGACCCAATATAGACTGGTAACTTGCAAGCTTTCTCTTCAGCTCTTTGCTGGCAAGCCATGGACAACTGCAGCACCCAGACTGTGCTGAGCAGACAGACAACCCTGCTAAACTATGTAGCAGCCGCTATGGTGGCCTTGTAACTGCACAGTTGGGAAAACACTAAAAAGAGGAAATTTTAAAAAATCTTATTTCTGCCTGTGACCCAAAACAATCTCTGTATTTAGGTCTTCAGCAATGAGAACTGAGCCATGAAATCACAGCACCAACTAACCTCCCACCTGAGAGTCAGCCACAACAGATGGCCTCAAACTTCCACAGAGCTTTGTTTTTCCAATCTGAAGACTTGAGTGCAAGCTCCAGGCCTTTAGCTCCTGCCATCCACCCCCCTTCGGCTCCATCCCACACACCCTTCTGCCTCTCTTACGCAGCTCTACGCCCCAGGGTCAGAGGTGGCTGGTACCCGTCAGGAACCCATGACACACCTCCCAGCAACTCCTTCATATACTGATAAGTTGCAACAGCAGGATGAGAAACGTTATGCTTTTAATGCTTGCCCATGCAGGAGAGAGAAACCACCGCCTGCTTGTTTGTGTCAAAGACCTGCGATTACCTGTTGCCTCCGAGCAAACACAGGCTCGTGGCTTAATTGTAACTTGCAGAGAGTAAGCGTTAGGCATTGCTGTAGTGGAACTCCAAGTCTCAGCCTGCTTGGAAACAAGACTACGTTTCGCTGCAGTGTCTTTTTGGCACCGCACAGCACCATTCATCATACAGAAGCCTTTGGCTAGAAGGCATTCGAATGGCCAATATATGCCCCAAATGTGAACAGACAAAATAATAATTATCAACCAGACTCTTTTTTCTCCTGCCATGCCCGGCTTTTGCCATATTTCTCGCAGCAGCAGCTTCCTGTTGAGCTGTGTTAACTCTTGCCCTCGCTGGAGCAGCAGGGCTGTTTGCTCTGCCCCGACTCTCGCGTTGCAGTGGGGGTTCTCTATGGGACGGCAGCTTCTTCCCAGACCTACCGGCTGCAGGACAGCGCTAAAGGGAAGCAACGCAGCAAATACATGGCTCACAAATCACAGGTTATTAAAGACTGCTGTGGGTGAACGAAATGGGACTGATTCCTCACCTGCTGAAAACAGCAGTGACATCAATTTTCCCCAGAAAAATACCTGGTGTTCAATAACTTCCAAAAAAGTCGAGCTGAATTTTCCTCTTCCACCAAACACACTCTGCAACTCCCCTGATATCAGAAGGGTGCATTAGTTGCTAATCAAAGCTCATCAACCTAAAAACACAGAAATTACTATCCTGGGTCACAGCAAGCTCCTTTCAGCCCTTTTCTCAACAAAGGTATTTAGGCAAAGAGAACGTGAAGCAACACAAATCTGGAGTGATCCTACAGCAAGGCCCTTGCTGTGTTCTGCTACTGAACTGGGGTCATAATTTTCACTGCCCACCTATTTACTTTTCCTGAACCATACAGTTTGGTCCCAGTGCTGTAAGACATCTCTCTCCCTAAACTGCGAGACATCAAAGTGATCCAGCATTTCATACAAACCCTACAGTCTGCTACCTAGCTGAGCAGCTCCATGTGGAACCGAAGGCAGGAGTATATGAGAATAAAAGCTTGGATCGTCCTCCACACTCATGTCCTTGATTATATCCAACATCCAGCTAAACTCCGATGTAGAATATGCTCTACAAAAACATCATCAGTTGGGAGAAGCAACCTGTTAAGTGGAATATCCCAGCCCCATGGTGCCAGCTCTCCTCCTTGGAAATGCTTTAAAAAAGCCAAACCAGCCCTCAGACAGAAATCTTGTCGTCATCTTCCAAGGGCAGGGTCTGAGCAAGTGTTTGGGGGCTCATACCGTTTTAACGCACTCCGAGGCCAGGCTTTCTGGAGAAGATAAATTATTTGCAATGAATTCCAATCACATGGCACTCCAACCCCCACACCTCCATGCTGCATATATAACCAAATCAGTTTAGAAAATGTAAGTAATTCAGGGACTTAGCTGTTCAGCCTGGCCTTGGAGGATTTACTCTCATTATGGCTTTTATGCAAATTCTGTCCTCCAAATCTCTTCTGAATCAATTATTACTAGATTAATTTAAACATGTCCACCTGGGGTGCCTGTATATCATGTGCCTCATGTTAAAAAGTAAAAAGGATGATAATGAATTCAGGAGGTGACTGAAACAGATTCCTGCTTTGTGGAAATGTGACCTTTTTGCATAATGTCACAAAAGAAAGAAGTTCCCTCAAGAAACATGGCAGATAGGGTCGTTACTTGGATCAGCTGGGCTTTCAATCACTCTTTGGAAATTAGCATGATACAATAAAAAATTAATAAGAAATTTAGAAAAATATCACTTTAATGCTCCAGACTATTAAAGTCTTCGATGGACTACTAATTGAAATGTAATGCTTAATTTTAAGCAAAGCCATTTTATTAATGGTAAAAACTTGAATTAATGTCATTAACCAATGTTAATATTACAAATCCCCCGAGGGATAACAAAGCAATCATGTTATTCACAGAACTGAAGGGGGGGGGAAAAAAAGACGCAGTCTGTACACGACTTGGCTAAGGAGGGAGAGGCGGCTGCCATCTGCATTTCCTCCGCCGAGAAAGGGGGGTTGTTTGTTTTTTTCAGCAAAGGGGAGGGAGAGGAAGGGAAGAATTTGCACTAAGGTAATTACTGCTGATTTTCAGGCACTTAATAGCGAGAAGATTATTCTGTTACTCAAACACCATACTGTGGGGATTCTGGACAAATAATTTGGGAATGAGAAATTGATTACACACCCTCCTGCTCGGAAGCCTCCACAGCGTGCACGAGGATCCAAGCAGCCGCTAGCGCGCACACAACTCCTTCGGCTCGATGTAAAAGCTTGATGTAAACAGGCAGACCCCCACCTGGCAGTAAATGGCTTTACAGAGCCGGGCTGGTTTGCATCTGCCTAGGATCAGGCCCAGACTAATCGCCGAAGACATCACCTTTCGTGGTACTGAATGGCCTCGTGTCTACGTGAGGGCAAGCGCTTTTACTTTACGTAGCTTAGCAAGTTCGGCATCTTGTCAGATCTACAGCTCAGACAGCAGGATAGACAGGGCTTAGCGTTAATTAAAGAACCAAAACCAATGCCGCTGCCAACTGGCAGAAGTCACATCGCCCAGAGGGAATGAGAACCTTGCATGGCCCTGGCATAAAAGGGCATTTGCCCCAGAATAACCAGGTTTGAGGTAAACCCTTGATTAGCTATTGTTTTATTGTTCGGTTGATAACTCAGGGACAAGGACGAGACTTCAGCTAGCCAGGGAAGGAAGATCTCCCCAAGGAGCTACTAACCTTGTTGTTATTCCTCAGAATACCCAAGATTTTTGCATTTTATTTACATAAAGTGAAAGTACTCCAACACACCCAACACGCTATCGTCAGAATCCAGGACAAACACAGATGCCTCTTTCAGAGTGCTCTTTTCAAGGCAACTGGTCAAACATGTCACCAATTCTCAAACAGTGTTAATACACAGGAACAGCTACAAAAATAGGTTCCTCCGTATCACACAACATGCTGACGCGCTGCTGTAAACCAGCTTTCAGGCTGCTCAAGAGAGTCTTCCAACACTGTCTATCCAATTACTTCTTAAAAATTAAATTTCCTCCTTCTGAGGAAAAATAAAAATAAAGTAATCCCACTGATTACTACCAAGCCCTTTTATTTATGCTGCCTAAGGTGTAAAACCTCCAATTCTAACCCAACAGAAAGCAACTGAAAAAAGACCATGACTTTCAATGAAGTAAGAATCTGCCCCTGAATTTGGTCCAATATACTAACGGGACTCATACTTGGCAGGTGGGACCAGGGTCCGTCTTTCTTTGTGGCCCAAGCCTCAGAGCACCCAAGTGCCTCTTTATGTTTCCATTCAGAATACAGACATGGCTGTAAAACAGAATGAGATTTGGGGATTTTACTTAAATTGAGACATTACTTAGCAATCTTATAATAAGTGGGAGAGTGAGCAAGAGGAAGAATTACTGCATGATTTCCACCCTGCTTACCAATGAGCTCCAGCACGTGGCAGGTTTCAGCCTACAGAACCAGTTATGCTCGACAGCATGATGCCATTTTTCCTGCAAATTCACAGACCTGTGCTTCTCCCTTACCTTCTCTCTCCCCCGTTTCCTCAAAGAGCAACATGAAACCTCCTGTGAAATATCTCCCAAATCCCTTCTGTTACTCTTTGATTTTCTCTCCCAGCTCCCCACTCCCTCTTCGAAAACCGAGGGAGGGGAAGCCACTGAAGACACCAAGGTCAAGGCAGAGTGAGCCAAAGTCAAACTCATACAATCATTTAAAACCGCACGCCATTAGACTGTTACGGAGACACGAGACATTATGGATTGCAGCTTAATAGATCACAATGGAGGATGATGGGGGAGAGGGGAAGAGAGAAACGTTCCTTATATATTGAAACTTGCTGATTAAAGCGCAAGAGTGGGCAGGGGACTGCGACAGCACTTGTGCTCATAAAGCCGAGACTTACTTCTCGATATTAATGGACACACCATTGTCGCCAGACGCAATGTTTTGTTATTGCATGATTAATTGAAAGTCACACGCAATGACATATTAGAGGCAGGATAAAGCTGTCACTGGAAAGCGATTCTTCACAGCAATTCCCGCCACCCTCTACAATCTGAAATTGCACACCCAGTCACAGACGACCCCGCAAGCACAAACACATTACATATCTTTATATAAATAACAGTGACTAACAACGGCAGTCTGAGGCAATCTCTGTGGGATATGAAATAGAGAAAAAGGTAAGACAGAGAAATTGTCTTCAAACATTAGTAAGCTTGTCTGTGCTAATCTCCATCAAATGAGCTGTTTCTTTTTTCCTCTAAAATAAAAACTGTTCCTGCTGGAGATGTAGGAGGTATGATAAAAGGACATGTTGTGGCATAAATGACAACTAGAAGCCTTTCTTCTTCAAAAGGTCACTAGTCCTAAATCTTAAATACGTATCTTGATCAAGACTAATTAAACTTCGACACAGTCGCTTTATCACTTACTTGGGTCAGTAAGTAAGCATCAGTAACTGGTCCAGCTTACTTTCTCAAGGCCCCTAGATCAAAGACTCTTTTATATTTCTTTTGGCAGCATCAAGATGATATCAAATCATTAATTTTCTCCATGCATTTTATTTCAGTCACAATCACTGCGTTAAAACACAATCTAGGAAAAAACCCTACACCGCTCAAGGGAAAGGACACAGCCCAAGGCGATATAGGTGCTCAGAAAATAGCTCACGTCACTTATATTTTGTGTATACCAAATTCACAGCTGAGCTGCCAATAATGGTACAGAGTTGTCTAAACTTCATTTGGAGCTTAACGTTCCTCTTCACGTCCCACTGGATAATGGTTAGATCTGTCACACTGCTCAATTAATTTATTTGCTATCTCTCTGAGACTAAATTTAAGGTGATACCGCACTATTCAAATAAGACATGTATTTTAAAGGCTGGATCCAGACAGGATGGCGTTATCTAAAGCCAAAGGGTAGCCTCTCTGCTGCAACTTCTCTGTTAAAGAGCTCCATTTCACACCCACTTTGAGATGTTCAGCGGTTTGAAACCATTTCAGCTCCCCCCCTTCGACACCCCGTTACCAACCACTCCTAAAATAAGGACAAGGGATGCAAAGGCCTTTACCTGCTTATGAGACGCTCCTTGCAGGCTCTTGTAAATCTGCCAGTGCCAGAAAGGAGCCAACATAAACGGGGAGATGAAGCACAAAGCCTGGGTTGTCCTATGGCCTACAGGCAAATAGCAATCTCTGTCCTCACCTAATCCAACCAGAACCCGGCAAGGGAGGAAAGCTGTGTCCACCGGCCTATTTAACAGTCGCTTAATGACCGTTAACTTTTTTCAGCCAGCCATTGATTCCAATGGCATGTGCATTCACACACAATAATACCTCAGACGGCCTTCATTAATTTACCGTGCATAATTTCTCTGAAAGCTTTCGCCAATAGAATACCCCTAAACTGACTCACTAACTCGTGAAGATAAAGCACTTTCTGTGCGCAACCATTATGCAGATTCGCAGTGTTCTCCTCCAATAAGTTAAAAAGTAGGTATTGTTCAATGCCTACACATTTTTTGGACCCAGCAAAGTACCAGGGCGCACAAATTTAAGACCGCTGCTTGAATATCCGGTATGACAATGAATATGTAAGATACTCGACGCTGGGGAAGCGAAAGAACAACAGCAAAAAAAAAAAAAAAAAAAGCCAACTTATACGAAAAGCCTTTCTGCTGCGAAGGTCCTGAAATCCCTTACAAATTTCAACAATGGGAAGTCCTGGAAGCGAAAGGCTTTTAAATTACCGGGGGGAAATGCAGCAATATAGATATTCACAAACGTCGGCCCATTCATCTAGAGAGAGAGAGGGGGAAAAATGCAGCAAACCAAGTGCGTTAGAAACAACCTCTCCTGGAGAACAAAGGTTTGGAGCTGTCAGGAGCTCCTGTGCCGCCCATTAGTGTTGCAATAAATTAAGAAACTGTCAGCGTTTTCCCATTATAAATCTCTCAAGTCTCCGCTTACATGCACCGAGGTAAGATGCAGACCCTACTCCCGCAGCAGCAATGAAATTGCAGACAAAAGAGTCACGGAGGTATCAGAGCCATAAATATCACCAGTGGTCTTACAAACTTTACAGGATGTTGGTTTTAGGCAAAAAAGGGATTTTTTTTTTTTTAATTACAATTAGGTTGCCTTTAAGCAAAGTTAGAGGCTGACAAGTGAAAAGCTGATTGGGAAGGCGATCTGGGATAGGCTACTCTTGGGCGCCAGACTCGCAGCCTGGAGGGTTGTCTCACCGCTTTCCGCAGGACTGATCACAGCCCACGGACGCCGGGTCTCCACTTCCAAGGGGACAGGTGGCAGGCTGCATCTGCATCACTACTCAAGTAAAACGCGTGGTCCACGCACACGGAAGCTTGCTATGCCCTCGCACATCACACGTGGAGGTGAAATGCAGATTAAAAAAATGTGGGTCTGAAGCTTAATTTAATCTAGCTCAGATCCATGAGTTGTCAGACCCAGTGTTTCGGTTCTCTTCAGCAACACTGAACCACTTGCAGGAAGCTCCAGCACAGCAGGAACCTTATGCACACAGCAGGTGCATTAAAAGTGGAGCTTTTCTAAAAATATTTAAAATAAATCTTCATATATAAGAAAGTGGCATTTTTGTTGTTGTTATTTCAGAACACAGACTGCAAAAGAAGGCTCCACGTATTTCAATGCAAAAAAAAAAATTATAATGAAGACTAACAACATATGTAGAGGAAATATGCTCACACGCAGATACTTTTTTAAGTGAAAAACACCAGAAGTGTTTTGGCAACACAGATTTAGTCCAAAGGATGCAAGGCATTATCAGGTAATATTCAGGTAATGAAAATTCAGAGAAAACAGCACTGCCTGGAGTTAATATCATTAAAAACCATTAATAATGCTGCTAATTACACATGCTTAACAATAGTTTTGCCTGCGACTGTAACATCACAAAGTTGCTAATAAAATGGTCTGTCTAGGGAGTAACAGACATTTTCAAAAGCCCCTAAATACGTGTTTACAGATGACGTGGGAAAAACTGATCTAACACTTCAGCGGAGGAATGGCTTTTCTTTTTTTCCTCTCTCTTTTTTTTTTCGGCGCATTCGATTTACTCCAAACAACAAACTCTTCACTGTTGTTCTGACATGAAAGACTTGTTAGGGTAATACTGGCACCCTGATTCTGGCCTGTAAAAAACAGGATAAAATAGCTGCAAGCCTCCCATGACTGAAGCGGTAGTATTTAATCTTAGTACAACATACCTGACTGTACTAGACATAAAGTACGTTGGATGATTTTGGACTGGACGCAGTCTGTCTGCTCCAAACAGATAGAAGTAATGTCTCAAACACGAGACAGGAGATACTCTAGGCTCCCTGTGTGTATGACAGTCGAGCAATATAAGTGCCAACCGCTTTCCCCTTCATTCAGCTGTAATAGCAAATAACTCTTTACATTTTTCTAACCCTTTTAAAGTGTTTCCATACAATATCATCATTTGTTCTTAGCTTGGACATTATTGGAAAAAAGTAGGACAACTTTTCCCTCTTTAATCCTTGATTTTTGCATTACTTTTTTTATTGTATAATTATATGTATTATATGTATAGAAGTTATTTACTGAAATCTTGCTGTAATTTTTCTCACAAAGTAAACAGCATAGCACTCTGCTGCAGAGTTTATAGCAGCAGAATAAAATTCTCTCCATATGTCCGAAGTACAAGAGGTTCACAGTCAGAACTGGCAAATGGTGTGATTAATCCTGACTGCATTTCAGCAAAGACAAATGTACAAATAATGTACAATTTCTCTCTTTGTGAATTACCACTTGAGAAAAACTCCCTGTCTGTATCGTATAAACCCAAACCAATTTTTGAAGATTGTTTACAATAAATCAAAGTTGGGACAGTGCTTGACTGATGAAATTTCAAACACCATCTCTTTATTCTTTGGGTGCTCCTTTTATAATGTCAAGTTAACAGAAAAAACACAGTGGATACACAGATGCCAGACACATTGAAAGGTTTCCATCTGGGCTTTAATTATTATCACAGTTGCCTCACTAAATTGAATACGATCCTCCCCCTCCTAAGGGCTTCATCTTGTTTCTGATTTAGCTTTCTTTGCCTTCATGAACAAAATCTGGTATAATCATTTTCTATAATGCCCCAGAGGAGCATCTTCCCGTGTATAAACTTGCTGCCCCATAAGTCAGCTTTTTGCATTTCTTTCTCCAGACATTACTCTGAACTTTACTCAGAGCGATTCCTCTTTCCATCAGGAAATTATTTTGGAAAAGTCTTAGAGTAGATTTTCTCCAAAGACGACATTTAGATTAGATTAAGTCACTGCCATTATCATGAAGTTTAAAACAAAAAAAAAAGGGACAAAAATTTATAAGCAACCGCTTCCAAATGCAGGAGACAAACAAAATCCTCTTTCTCCCCTTCTAAACAGCATCACCTGTTCCTGACCCCAACTGACCAGTTCATTATTGCTTTCAGATGTTAATTAGTGAGCCCAGACAGCCTGATCTTTGCCATTACTCCTGACCTACTAGTCTTGGCCTCTCACAGTTATTATCAGTGTCTTTCTATAGGTGTTCTCAGAGAGCAGCAAGAAGTACGCCATCTGTTTTAGCTCTCCTAATTTGAGCTGTTAAATAAAAACACGTAACATCATCTACAAAAATACCTTTGTTAGGGTTGTGCAGTGAGCTTTGAATCCTTTATAATTAACTGCAGACCTACTTGTTGGTTTCCAGTAAGGTCACTCTTTCAGTAACCAGAGGTGGTCCCAGGAGGTAGTACATAAATAGCCTATATTGAAGCCTAAATTAGGCTAACACAGAACTTCCTGTACTCGTCACTGCAAATAAAGCAAATATTTATAGACTCTTGCAATCTTTGAGGTTCCTGCCTAAGAATTAGAATTAGAGCAGTTCTTCTTGCTCATAGGAAACCAGAACCCCAGCAAATTTCCCAAAGCTTGGATTCCTGAATGTATTATCTTTGTTTGAAACTCCCTGTGTCTTTCTTTCAATATCCTTTACAAAAGAAAAAGAAAATCAAAAGATAATTCAAAAGGGAGGTGAAAACAAACTTTGAAGGAAAACATCTCCCTGTTAAATTCTTGTTAAAGAATATTGTCACAGGCTCCCAACATCTGGTTTCAATTCAGGCCTTCACCACAGACTTTCTGCGTGGCCTCAGGCAAGTCCTTTCCGTTTTAAGCCTTCATCTTTTCTCTCTTTTTTTAAAGCAAGTAACGGTTTTCCTTCCTCCTCCCTTTACTTTCTGCCTTGACTGTCCAGAGACATGCATAATTCTATGGAAGAAAAGTAACAACATCTTCTCACTGGACATCATCACGTAAGTAGACACTTCTCTGAAGGATGAAGGCCTTGGACTGTAAACATTTCAGGGTAAAGACCATCTCCTAACATTTGTCAAGTCTTCTGTTTTATAGACTATTTAGAGAAGGCTAATGGTATGCTGTAGGAGTTTCTGGAAGCAGCTGGCGGAGTTTCTGTTGGAATCATCACTTTAAGCACTGTTGGGATGTCATTGTTGTATTCAGAGGTGTCAGAACGCCTAAAGTTTTGGCCAGCCATCCTTTCTCATTAGTAATTTTCACATGAGTCTAAATAAATGTGTTTCTACTGTGCCCAGCGTAATGCTGCTCCTATGTGCCACATTAACACGGCTAAAAAATAAAAAAACCTATTCATAATATTCTTAAACCAAGCCAGTATTAGAAAATGGACACGCGTCAGGGAAGTGGGAAGCATTAGTGGCTGGGGTGGATGGTGTTAGCAAACAGGCTCCAGCTGTAATTGTAAGCATTACAAGTAACTTTATCATTTATTTTCAACAGCTAACTGCATTTCCTTGCCCATTCACCACCTCATAGAGAAGGTCTGCTGAAGATCATGGTACCCATTTATCTTAGGCTAGCTGACTAGCCAGCAAGCCTCTTTGTTTGGCTTCTGCCTCCACGTGACATGCTAGATGCTGTTCAAATATATAAGACCCAGCCTCAAAGTGCTGTCAAAGAGCTTTCAGACACCACTGAAACACAAAAATAATATACGTATGTCTATGTGAATACATCAGTGCAACTCCATGCCTCGTCTTGTCTGTGTCCAGCTATGCTACAGCTTCTTTACACCTCTTTAACTCCATCCATTCTACATGAAATGATAAAATGATCATATTTCCCAAGAAAGTGTTTTAAGAATAACAACTTGGCTTTGGAGTTGAATTTAATTATCATAGTATGTATACACATTATCCCCAGAATCTGGAACTTCAGCCTAATCAGATTATTCATTTCTTGTAGGCAGCATGGTAGATGGCTTTCTTGATCACAGAATCACAGGATACTATCTCATTTTCTTTTATGTCCAGGTTCTGCCAGTCTGAATTACCTCATATCAGTTTATTGAGATTTACTGAGTCTTTGACAGAAGCAACTTCAAGTGCTATCTCCAGATGCTCCCCCCTTTCTGTAGCCCAATCCCAGAGCTCTTCACTTCCGTTGCCTTTCTTTTCACCTCTCTTGTTCCACAGATGAGAAACCCAGCTTCCAGGCTAAGACAGCTACATTTTTCCAGAGGAATGAAGCTGATGTTCCTCCCCAAAAATTTCAAGAGAGTTATAAGTAATATTCTTGGCCAAGACCCCTTGACTATGAAGGAACTTGACAGAGAAGAAAGCCAAAGCCTTCCTGACCATCAGCCTTGCAAAAATCCAAGACAAGAAATCATTCACCTGTGCTCATACAATAATAATACTTTGCTGAGGTGATTTTGGAAATTGAGCTACAGAAGTCCATGGGCGCTAAAGGAAAAGAATCTACTAACAGCAGCATTACATGAATCCTGAGAATATGCTAGGTGTTTAACTGTGAAGATGTTAGTTGCCCTAGAAACGTCATAAACTGGAGTGGCAGATAACTGAAGTAGACAAGATCTGTCAAAAAAAGTTTGGCACCATCAAACCAATGCTTTGAAAGCATAAAAATGACTAATTGTATGTGTTTTCCTCTCCACACCAGACAAAAGGTTCTCCTGGCAATGAGGGACAGCTCTTTGAGTTCTATTTTGCTATTCGTTCATCTGTTTAAATTCAGAGCGTAGGATTTAAAGCTGAATTTAAATGAAAGCTAAGTAAGTAATGGGCTTGTGTTCATTCGCCTTCTCTTCCAAAGACCAGAGTTCAGCTAATGCTTTGAAAAAGACTGGTGAACGTTTTGGGATGAAATGTCCTGCTGGCTCAAAGCCTTACTTACCACCACCATAAAGCTGCCACACAACTTAGCACAGGTCTCATTTTCTGGCCAGGAGGCAAAAAAGACTAAAAAATTTCAAAGGTCCAACCCACGACACACTCAGGTAGGACTCATGTACTGGACCAGATTCTGACTTGTCATACCAAAGGAGATGAGAAGCAGTGGGTGAACACAGAGGAGACAGAAATGAAGGATTTGTCTGGAGCACAAAAAGACTGTGACCTCAACTTTTGCCAAGCCTCCTAATCCCTATCTCTCATCAACAATAAATACACAACGGCATTGAAAAAGAGAAGGTTGAGTTTAAATTAAAAAAAAAAATTAATTGAAATGTATTTAGACTTGTGTTTCCTTATTTGGGCTCTTTGTGTATGTTTCTCTTTCCCTCTCCCTCCCTCTAACTGGCTAGGTGCCCAACAGAGGAGAAAAGAAGAGACTAGGAAATGAAGAAAAAATAATTATAAGTAATAAAAGTCATTTTAAATCGGTCTCTTTTCTTTTAAGGTCTGATGTCAACGCGGGAGGAGAAGCTCTGGAATTCTGGATTTGTTACCCTCGTCTTCCTGGGTGCCCAGCGAGGCTGGCGTGCCTGCGTAACCAGCCCACGGCACACGGCACAGCTGTTTGCATTCTCTCTGTGCACCGGGAAGCAATTTTTCCCTTTCATACATTATTCACAACCTGCTGCAGCCATTCCGCAAAGTCAGTACATCTCCTTTAGCACAACGATGAGATTGAGATGCAGATTCTTTCCCTTGTTGTTTTGAATACTGAGAACACTGGATAGGGGGTTTCTTTTCTCTCTATTTAAATTTCTCTTTTCAATTTGGAGCTGGTTTAAACCACACATAATGCAGACAGGTAACAACTAAGGATTTCCTGCTCAGATCTATCGCTTCTCCTTGAGTCAAGTCTGCAGCAATAACCCTTCTTGTTAGGACACGGATAAATTCCCCTAAAGCTTAGAGAAGAGAGAATCCCAACTCCCTCAAACTTTCAAAATGGTTTGGGAATTGAAGATCTTCAGAGAAAAGACTGTCTCTTTTTCCTTTCTTTACATGGCCAATACAAATCACAGTCAACTTCTTTGAACACAAAGCAAACATTTAGCCCTAATAACCATTACCATTAATAATTCCCTGCTTTTGAAACTCTCCTAGACCGCAGCCACCAAAACTTATTCTCACTTGACATTAAGATGATAGATTTGCCAACAGACTTGGGAGGTGAAATAACATCATGGGGCCACCTGCTCCCTTGGAGTTTAGCTTTAATAATGTAATACAATATCGTAAGCTGAAGTCATTTGATGCACTTGGTGCAGGAAGGAAATGTAGATTTCCTCGCTTTCTCTGAAAGTTTTGGTTTAGGCACCGTAGTAAGATTTATCATTCCACTCCTACATCCCCAGGCTGAACAGAGCAAAGAGTCAGATTCATCCATGGTGTCAGCATTGACTTGACATGAAGCCAAAGAGAAAAAGGAACGACGACTTTATTGCCATTTCTAAAAGATCTAGCTGGGCAGAACGAGCACAGATTTCTTTTCACAACTCAGGTTTGGCAGCCACCTCACATTTCTTCTCCAGATAAAGTGGAGTATCTTTGTTTTCCTTTGAGAAGTTAATTACTGTATAATCTAGGACTCCTACCACACTGCATAGGACTGTCTCTGGGAAAAATCCATCTTGAGGCTCTGCATGGTTGGTTACCTGTTCACTTACTACAGCATCGCTGCAGTATCTACATTGCCCAGGCTGCTTCACACAAATTGGATTTCATTTCAATATTGCATTGATGCCGTATCCTGAACATGAACCACCAATTTGCACACAATATTGTAGGAGTCAGATCCACATAGCTGTAACTGAGTCTGAGCCCACTGACCAAGGAAGTGTATCATTCAGATCAGCTGATTACCTAGTGTGGGTTTGATATTAAATGCAGAACTGGCAGGCAAGAATTCTGGATTTTAATCTTAGCACTGCCTGGGGAGTTCTTTTAAATTCCACCTCATAGACATACCTTTGTTACTTAGGCTTGTGAAATGCTTTGAGATCCTAAGGCAAAATGAACTTGCTTTCTGGGTGTGCATGCCTGGGTTCTTCACCGTCAGTGAGTTTCAGGGCTCAGATGAAGCCCTCCGTTTTATGCACAGGCTTATGTGTTAAACATGAGGGTCTTGACAACAGGATCAGCTCCAGGTTTAAATCACAATGCATAAAAGCCCTGTGTAATTTCAGTAGCACCGCATCTGATGAGTAAATGCTTACACCAAGTTCAGGTCAAACCAAATACCACCTGCACAGGGTGGTATGACATGCAATGAGTAAGGGTTCTCCGCTGGAAGTAGGTACATGTAGGGTTGTTTCCTACATTTGCAGTGAAACAGGAATCTATCATATGCAGAGTCATAAATACACTTAAATGTCATCGACAGGCAGAGGCTCTGTGAGAACAGCCTGTTACCCGTTACAAAGGCTCATGTTGTTCTTCCTCCTCCATTGAACAGACTGTAAAAAGAACACAACCAATTTGATCTCACACATCCAACTAGCATATAAAAAAAGCTCAAGAGCAGCTGCTGCCTACCTACAACTCTCTAATTCCAGCCCAAACAATCTGCTTCCCAGTTGTGGGAGCACAATCCGCAAAAGAGCCCAACAATCAGACGGAGTCAGCAGAGACGTGACGTTGTGCCTCCAGCTCTGGCACGCAGCTAATTACAAAGGACAATTATTATAATTAATGCCAGTGGATGTGGCCAAGTCTCACTGCAACTACTGTGGGGAATTTCTACCCCTGCTCCAACCAAAAACCATCTGTTAAACAGGAAAGCACAAAATAAAACCCCTCCTTGCCAAATATTCTCAGTAAAATGTGTTATTGCTGCTAATCAGGCAGTCATGGGGAGGTCGCCTAAGTTCAAATCACAACCAAACTGTAGGTTTGGAAAGACCCCTGCCTTCATATTCTCCATCTCCTCAGGTAAATAGCTCACTGATGTATGCACGACAAGGCTATTTTGGGGGAGGTCAGGGATGGACAAGTTTCATGCTCTTTTTTGTCCCAAGCTGCTTTGTTTTGCTCAGAAGGGTAGCAGGGACCAGCTGAAGAAAATGGTTTGCAAATGGCTTCTACTGCACAGCTCTATCAAGGTAATGAGTTTTGCAAAACCTGGTTGCTACTGGCTATTCACACATTTACATTTTCTTGTCCTTGTACCTCAGTGACCACCTGAATGGCAATGGGAATAAGAAAAAATTATTAAAGTAGATGTCATGTTCCTGACTGATCCATGCACAGACTGCTAACAGAACGACCTCATGCAGGAAAGCTGTTGGCTATGTCAAACCACTTTCTGTGCAATTAGAAGACAAAAACCACATAATCGTCTGCCATTGGGCTCTGATTTCTTCTCATCTCTCCTCTTCTTGCTGCAGCACTGGTGACAAGCCCTCATCAAAAAAATACCCATGCATGCACCTCTTTAGGCACTTAGTACAGGTATCAGACTCCTAACTCATGAGTGCAGAGACCTCCATCTGCGTGGTACTGGCACCCAGGGAGCTGCAAGAAGTTTGGTGGTGGTACTCAGGGATATCTGAACCAACTGAGACTGCCAGAGAGATCAGTCACTTCTCCCCCCAGTACAAAAGCCTAATGGCCAAGATAACACTGCAGCAAAACAGATGGAATATTTTCAAATATGTTAAGCAGTGAATAGTATTGGGGCTTTTTTTCCTCCTAAAATGTCCTTATTGAAATACAAAGATAATAGCTTATAAACTTTCAATATCACCTTCTTTTGGATAACCCAATCATGTTTTGCAGTCTCACCAGATTCAGTGAGGAGCTGATCTGCACTGGAATACCTGCCCCAGATACAGATATTCCATTTTCGAGATGTGCAGTACAGGTATTGCTAGCAACTTAGTCACAGCAGCAAGAAGCATGGCTACAAAACTTGCCTGAGAATATCTGGGCCAAAATGCTGCGGAAAGGATCCAGGCTCATTGGTTTGTGAATAGCTGTGCATAGGCACGGCGTGGTAGACAGCTGCCAGCGAGCCGAACAGGCAAAACCAGGGACTGCTGAAGAAAGCGATACCTTCAGATGAAGCCAAAGCTCAGGTCCATGCCATTCACTTCCATAAAGCTAATACGAGATCAAAGAGGATGTTAAGGGATTTATATGGCTCGAACACAGGCAACTCGGTTCAGGTCCTAGCTCTGGCTAGAGGTAACCTACACAATTTAATGCAAGCAGATGGCATAGGGGTACCAATAAGTGCTACAAGGTGCAAAAGCATCTGAGAGTATATTCCTATTAATCCCTGCTATTGCAATAATTAGTAAAATAGATAGCTGCTGTCTGCAAAACCGCATGGGTCAGAGTTAAGGTTTCTTCGTAGGATGTTGCTAATACAGTGTAATGAATTATGAACATGTATTGATCTGAGCTGAATGAAGATTTGTTCTTCCTGTATCTTTTTGTTGATGTGCTGCTGTGCAGCATGTTTGACATAAGTTAATTAAAAACTGCTTAGTAGTCTTCACACATAGGTTAATGGTGAATACATCTGTAAAACCAAAACCATTACACACAACAGTGGTTTTGTGCTAGAAGGTACACATGTAGGTTTGTGACATACCAGAGAAATGTCAAAATATTATTATTGAATTTGAACACTTCAAAATTCATGAAAATTGTATATTTTTCAGCCCATTTACAATTTTTTCATTACTTCCCATCAATATTTAATTCTTTGCTTGATAATGATTAGCCCCAAAAGACAATAAAAGGCTTCAGAGGAATATAGAAAGCAATTCATAACTTTCAAGAATAATCCTCCATGACTTCCAGCTAAATAATCCAAATTCTTGTATGATACAGTGTAGAGAAGACAATGTATCAATGAAGCACGTTTATCCTAAGGATTTAAATATGAGTGTTCACAAAGATGTAACTCTTCCTTTTACATTTGAAATTACTCTTGCTCAGACTGCTCATGGGAAATAATCTTCTCAGCTTTTGAAATAACATCTGAAGTAAAAGGCTTCTCACCATGCTGGTGATTCAAATAATCCTGCTGAAATTTTTAATGTCACTAATGACTTTATTTCTGATTTAGATTTCTAGAAGAACTATGAGAAAAAAAAATCTTCATATCAATGGTAAGAATCCTCTGGACTACCTGAGCCTGCCGAGAGGAGAAAAATAGAGATGTCCAAGCCAAGGAAAGTAGTTTTACGTAATAACTAAGCACGTGTTGCACCAGTTGTTTTTAAACCCGCCTTCCTGTCAGATAATATACTCATAAATCCATCAGCACCAGGTCACCGCTGTGTCCCTCTAGGGTGCAAATGTAATTGAAACCTCACAGCCACTTAGAGCTGTTGTTTTTCCCTGTTTAAAAGGCTAGAGAGGTTAGACTCAAACACACTAATATATCAGATCAGGCTGGCATTTATAGCACCACTGTCTAACTGAAGAGCCCCTTATAAGTCTACGGGCAAATGTTTTCTTCTGATTTGCATTGACTTGCAGTACACACATCCAGATTGCTTGGCCTGTGAGGGTCGGGGAAGATGAACCTCTGGTAGAATATAATAAGACAATGAGTTAACGGTGCTTAACATCTGTTGCTTAACCACATTACGTCTCATCAATCAGTTTTCATTCCACTTCCCATTGGTGTTTTTCTTTATCACTCTATCTTTTTTCCATTATTTCTGTTCAATGGAGTAAAGACAGTAGATGAAATGTTAAAATGACTTAGGATTATCAACTGCAAGAAGAGTGCATAAGCAACATTAAGAGTTTGACTTCCATGTAGGAAAGGATATTCAGGTGAATCAGAGATCCCAGAGCAATTCTGCAGCTTGAAATTGCAGAGGAAAAACAGATTTGCCATTCTCTTCCAAGAGCAGGTGGAAAATTGCGTATGCAACTGACCCATGTATGTTCTTTTTATTTCCTTTTCTTCTTTTTCTCTTCTTTTCCTGTTTCCTTTTTTTTGTTTGTTTGTTTGAAAGCTTCCTTTTCTTCTTTTCAAGCATCATTTTGCATACAACATAGCTTGCAAAATGCAGGTGCTACCATTACCACAGACCCTAATGCACCTGCAAGTGTGTTTGCAGCACAGTGTAGACAAAAGCCGGGCAGCTTTCACCTAGCTAAATCGGGAAGGAAAAGTGGCCAAACCAGGACATCACGGACATCAGTACAGGTTAGCCACTCAATTCAGTCTTCAGTCTCAGGCAATTCAGCGCAAGCTGTTGTCTATATTACCACAGCTTTACTGATGCAGATCCCCCAAACAGCAAAGTTCCCAGAAAAACAGAATACAGGATTCAATGCAGAGTGCAATATGCCCCTGCCGCTAACAGAATTTTCTACAGGAGTGTGTTTTGTATCCACAAATAGATATGCTGAAGCTTTTGAAACAACGGAAAATATCCAAACCTCCTGAATCAAGCTGATTACGTTATGCAGAAAATAAGAGGGTGATTGAGGATGCCTGGGACTCTGCCAGGGCAGCAACGTCTGCCTTGGACCTGGGGGCAGCAGTGTGAAATCGGCCACTGCGCCACGGGCCAACATGCTCGACAGTTTGCAATCCTGCCCGGTTTCACTCTGCTGGTAGTGCTGGAGGAAAATGAACTTGTCCACATAACCATAGCTAAAGCTGCTGCAGTTCGGCAGCTTGCACAGGCCTTTCTACACCAAATGTAAGTCCGGAGCCTTCCCTACCACTACAGCGTCTGTGCCTCCCGCACATACGACACCAACCAAAAATGTTCCACGTCCTGTCATTAAGCAGCCAGAGAGCAAGCGACACACAAGCCTTATTTGAAAGTTCTTTTTAATAATGCTTTACACAGCAAAATAAAATTCCCTGGGATATTTAATCTCTCTCTGCTCTCAGGGAACCACCTGCCAGAATAACTGACACAGGGTGGCCTCACTAGGGGGGTGACGTCAGGGTTGGCAGTGCTCACGTCTAACACTCTCCAAACAGGATATTTCAGACTGATGCTGACATCCTATATATTGAAATCTTATAACCAAGCCGTCTGTGTCAATTCTGTGTTACTTTGCTGCTCAATAGCTGGTGGGTCGTGAAATTACAGGAAGTGGCGACCATCTCCCACGTGGTTCCTAGATCAAACTGACTGATGCTTCTGCTGGCTCAAATGCACGAGGAAAGGAGAACAAAGTCCCAGTCATTCAAACATATAAAAGCAGCACAGGTAAAAGCAAAACTAAGTTAGTTAAGTAATGAGGAAAAAATACAAAATGTTGCTCCATGATGTACTGTAAGAACTCAACAGCAAAGCGCATTTTAATTCAGAGCCAATTAAGACATGCATTGTTATAATATTTGGCTATGGACCTGTGTCAATTATTTACATAATTTATCCAATTAAGGAAAAGGAGTTAACTGTACAGACTGTAAGTGATAATTGCAATGAAAATTGAGGATTTCCACTATACCATTTCAGTTTACCCTGATCCTCCCTGATACCATACCTGGCCAAGCCATACCATATCAGCTACCTCTGCCTCCATCACTGCTCTGTTCTGTAACAGAGGTAACTCACTTATAACATCAGTCATGATGACTCACAGAGAAAAATCACTGTCTAAGATACATCCTCACGCTTCAGGGCACCAGCCAAGCCTGATCGGCGTGATTAAGAGGAAGGTCCTTTACGGCACGTCCAAGTTTCTTGCATCTTCCCTGCAGCATCCGACACTGGATACTGCCGCTGACAGCACGTCCAGGGAGAGCGACTGCCAGTTTCATCTGGCACGGCAATTCCTGCTCTCCTAACACGTAACGAGGGCTGCAAGTGTCTCTCTAAAGCACTGCTCAGACTATGCACCCTTAATTGTTTTGCCAGTAGCCTTCTGCAAACCTGCAGAGACTTCCTACCCACAAGAAGGATACAATGTGTCAAATAACCAGCTTCCTGCTGAGTAAAAGTTATCTTCAGAAAAGTATTAAAAAGAAACAGTGGATACCAGACACAGCCATTCTCTCATTTTCATCTGCGGTGCACTTGCATCATCCGCAAACAAATGTCTAGCGCTGCACAACCAAAGTAACTCTGGGGAACAGCCTTTGTCCTGTTCAGCCCCGTGTATTAGGAGCAAAGTTATCAGCCAGCTTCCTAACCCAGCCTCTTTATTGCTGCTGAATCCCTTTAAGAAAAGGGAGGAAGACACATTTTTCCTTCTACATAAAAGGAAGAGTTTGCAGTGGTCAGAGACAGAGAAAAAAATGTTTTAACTTGGAAACTGGTTGGCTTGAGTGTGTGAACATTAATCAGGAATATATAAGAAATACCAAGGTATGTACTGCTCTGTTGGCCTGGATCATGCTTTGATGTTTACTACTGCCAAACATATTCACTAAAATAGGAAATGCCTCCAGGCTGAGGATCTCTCAGTGCCAAAAGAAGGAGTCGAGGCAACAAGGATAAAAGGCTATGATGGGAGAAAAAACAAGCATAAGGAAAGTACAAGGGTATGAAAAGGAGTGGTAGGTTTACTCGGGGGAGGGAATAAGGGGAGAGCCAGCAGAGCGTGCTCGAGTCTGAGATGAAAGAGAGCTTCCATGACTCCCTCCTCCTTTCCCACTCATTCAGTCCTGACAGACAGGGACGAAATGAATAAAAATCAAATCCACTGAAGGAAAACGAAACACAACATTTTTCATTAGCTTTAATATCAGCCAATGCTGTGGGACTCCTTGGAGAAGGGGCGCAGTGCGCAACAGCCAGGAGGTCGTGGAGCTGCAGTTGGTGCAGGCAGGCTGGGTGTAGGTCATTTAGAGGCGGGATAGAGAGAGCAACCTGCTAAATGGAAAACCAAAAGATCAAACAAATAGCCAACTGCTAGAATCTTAAAAATCAACCAGCTGCTTTATTGAAAATCAATTTCACTCCCTTAGGAGAGGAATAACATAACGGAAAGACTTAGATCCAGAAAAGAGCCTCACTCCTGAATTCTGTGCAAGAGGGCAGTATTAAAGGACACCCTCTGGCACTGACTCAGAATAAAAATGGTAGAAATCAGGTTGAGAAGGAATAAAAGCATATAGCACAGTTCTGTGCTAGCACTGAGTTAAATGAATAGTTCTAATTCATAAGATCTGTTCATCTGCCTCCCAGACATGGTATTTCTCTTTAACATCATCCTCTGTTTCTAATTAGGTTGTTTTGCTTCCTTCTTTGCAAGAATGCAAGTTCTGCCTTTCCTTCTCTCTCACGCCTTGTCCCAACACTTTTCTGGGGCAATTCCTCCACTCTTCCCCCAGTCTTCTCACATTTTTCTCTCCAACAGCAATCATCTAATTAATGTTCCTTTAGAATGATCTAGAAAACACCACAGCAAGTAAAGCAGTGACTTAATATGTTCCTTGAAGCCACATCCTTCCTTTTCTTTCCTCCTTGCTTACCTGCTTTCACCCACCTACCCGTCTGCTAGATCTCTACCACATGCCCACTCCATCTCCTTCCCAGGCTGAAAAGTCCTAGTCTATTCTATTCAATCACCCAAAGTTAGAGACGCACCTGGTAATAAACCTTATCTGTTTTCTTACAACTGATTTCAGTGTTTTCTCTCCCCAAAAGCAAGTCTGAAATACACTGAAGTCTTAAGCACCACTCATCAGCCCCCCAGATTAGAGTCTGTCCACAGGTAGCCAAGACTTCTATGCTCATGATCACCTACAAACCCCCACCTGGCCCAGCTCAGCTCTTGGGGCAACAGTATCCAACCAGCAACATGTCAAGAGTACTGGTATACCTTGAAAGAGTCACAGGCAAAGATGATTAAGATTTTATACTCAAGACCATTACGCATTATTCTGACTCTCTTTCCAGTAGCCACCAGGCAGGTGAGGCAGAAGAGACCTCCTTCCAAGGCCCGATCTCATTAAAGTACAACTGAATTTCACTAAACCTTCATTCAGTTCTCTGTGCTTCTTGCCCTCTTTGGCAGGAAAAGGCGCTTTTGATAGCTCATCTGTTTAATAAGGAAATTCCTCAGAGGGTCTTTTCTGAGAACATACAAAAATCCACTGACAGCTGCTGTGACGCTTGCTCATTTTGGGTTAGCGCACAGTACTTAGACAGGAAGCAGTTGAGGAAAAGGTACAAATTATTAAAAACAGGCCTGGTTCCAAAACTTACATTACAGTACAACGCATGGCACGTAGACGGCACGCTCCCACCTCAGCGACCTGCACGGGCAGGCAACCCCACACCGCCGCTATTGTGTGACTGCGGCACAGGAGCTGCAATTACAGCAGGAGAATGTGACCCACACCACTCGCAGTCCTTCAAAACGACAATGTTCTGACTAATTCCTTTTCAAAAGACACATCCTGCTTTTGCACATGGTACGAAACAAAGCCAAATCTTTGTGTTTCTTTTTAAAGATTTAAAGCAGCTGCCAGACAGCACGCTGTCTCTCTGAAGTGCTCGTATGGGCCCTCACACCACAGCATCACTGTACTATAATCATTTTTACAGCATCTTTGGGGAAGATCTCCTCCAATTTACTGGAAGGGAAACTGAGTCATGAAGATGCTAAGTGATTTTACAGCAATTCCCAGAGCTCGCCGCTGCAGAGCAGGAGGATGAAAAATCTCTCAAGTCCTACCCACATACACAGATTCCCACCTCTTCCTTCCTTTCGTGTGTCTCTGCTCTGCCGCCAGCGCTTGGACAGATGCTGAACACAGCTGAGACCGGGCCCCATCTGTGCTCCCACTCCCTCCTCCCCAGGAACTGGGCTCCCTCTCCAGTTCCTCCCTCTGGGCCTTGCAGTGAGGGTCCCGAGGGGCTACCGAGCCTCACATGGAGGCAGGGGGAGGAATTCGCTCCAGCCTTCGGAGGGATGCAAGCAGCTGACGTGCCCACGTGTGGTCCTGACAATCTGATCCTCTGTGGTGGGGGAGCTGGAAAAAGGCCCAAACACATTATTCTCTATCTGGCCTTCTGCAGCAGAAAGATGGACAAACTTCATGGCGAGAAAGTTCAGTCAATACAGATGCATCAGACAGCCTTGCCCACCCCAACAGGCCTTGCTGGAAAAAGGAATTCAGCTGTGTTGGATCATTCTGGTTGTTAAAGATCCCATGGTATTTCTCTCATAGAAAAGGTGATACCGCCATAGTCCTGTCCACTCCAGCACAAGGGTGGAGATAGATAGGATTTTGCTCCCCTACCCACACCGCAGCTGGAGCCCCAGCCAAAGGCAGCCTCTTCCCTTCCGCTCTTCTTCCACCCCAGAGGTGACTGCATTTCTTTCGTGAGATGATTTCTATATTGCAGTACGTTACAGTCTATGAACCACTGTGGGGCCTTGTATTAAGGGAGCTATAAAACGTACATCCCTCTTCCGTTACAGAGCAAAGATCCAGTCTACCGTACCAGTCCACATTGCTAGCTGTCAAGCATTTGCAATTCAAACTGTTAGGAGGAGTTGCACTCCAAACACTTGCCCCAGGTTTCCTCAAGCAGCCAACACAGTAAACCTTGTAAACCTTGAAACAGGGTTCATAAAGCACATGATGTCGGCCTAAGTGAAATAGCACAGTTCTGTGATTGCTACATAAAAATGGTTAGATTTTGCCATCCACTTCAGAAATTCCTACTATGAGCGGTGATTTTTTAACTTGCTTTACAAAAACACAGAAGCTCCCTTCTTCCTCTCCTCCTTGCCCATGTCAGCAGACTCGCCTGAATGTTTTCATGTACACCCACATTTGTCTTTCCTAGCATTTTATTACAGAAACATTTCTTTTTGCTCTTTTCATATGCTATGTTCCAAAGCTTATCTGTCAAGAGTGTGTTACATCCCAAGTAGTAAGCTAATGTGTGTAGTCAACCGGTAGGCAGTCATCAAATCCCACATACAGACAGAGCCTTTTATAGAAACCTTGAGAACGGTCATAAAGCAGAGGATCAATGCAAAGCTACAACACACACAAATACACACACACACATGCCTTTCCTCCCCTCACTGTCAAGGCTTTCGGCTCAGTTTAAGCCCCACATAAACCTTTAATGTGTATAATAAGCCTGGCAAAATTTCAGCGAAGTTTCATGAAGGTTCACCCAAGGACGGGCACACCAACAGCTTGGTCAGGCAGATCTTGGAGTGACTGACTGTGTACATCAACACCATACACACTGAAAATAAACATTAATATATGAGCGGAGGAACTGATTACTGGTCACAGCTGTAACCACAAAAATCACAGGTTTTGTGCATTCAAGAACTGGACACTGCACTGAACACAAGACCTTCAGAAGGGGCACAGAACCAAACAAGGGGAGAAAGGGAAATAATAGTGTTTGCATTTAAGAGGCAGTATTTTGTGTTTCTCTGCAATTAGAAAACTCAGCAACAGTTGAATAGATTTACATCCGAAGTATCAAAAAGAATATTTTTTCTGCCTTCAGAGAAGATACCACTCCAAGTGCTAATTTTTATTTAAGCAACTGTAGAGAGCAGTCTAGAATGAAATTGCCATCTGAATCTTAATTATACCTTCACATTGAAACACTATAGTGAATTACATGTAAGATTAAAAAAAAGAAGTGATATTAACATATAATGAGCCTCATCAATTACTATGGATCAGGAAAAGTAGCCCTCATATTATTGAAAAAGTTTAATTTGCATGACTGGATGATTCAGAATCTTCCAGGTCATTCATTCAAATCTCTCCAGAAGTCATGGCCATAGACAGATGTTCAGTAGCAGTCCTTGCCTTAAATAACTAAATTAAATACACTGTTAGTTACCCTCCAGTTTTGCAGCAGCGAAATTAAAGAGATTTTCTACAGTAAGTCTAGGGAGGAACAAAGATTCTAGTCAAGGGAAGAACAAAAGTCTAGGGAAGAACAAAACCCATTATTGAGCTAACTGTATATGGATATAAAATTAGTATGATTTTTATAGTGCAGCAGTATGCAAAATGACTTGTATATTTGAGCTTAGTTTCAGCCAAGATTCAGCCACATGCCGGAAGCAGGAAGAAGATTTTAGCAGTATAGCAAGGGATGGACTTAAGGACAGAGATCTATGTTCCTATCATTCGTGCAGGAGCACAAACAACTAAGAAACCACACACAAAACTGAGAGCCTAGACACAGAACTAAGGCTGTGTGTGCTCTTGGGTTTAGTCCCGACTCAGCCCCTGGTGACTTGGGGTCTACAGATCTGCGACTCCATCGACACATCCGAGGGAATCCACTTGAGCACATTGAGCCGTTTCATCCAACTCTGCCACGTCATGGCTTTTCTTGTCCCTGCCTGGGGGTTTCCCCAGCCGTAACTGCATCAGTTGATGATCACAAACAGGAGAACAACAGGTACGAAGACACAAGTCAGGAGCTGCTCAGCATTGCTCTGGACGTAACATTTATCCTCTCTGCTTTAATATTCCTACTCAAGAGTTACATTATTTCCCTGCTTTGCGGGGATGTTAGGAAATCCATTTAATACTGTTGAGCAGATTAAGATGTTGGACGAATATCGATCACTGAATTCATTCTGACTTTAGTACCATATATATATAGGCCAATCTTCAAGACACTTTTGATGATCAGCAGTGACCGATTGTATTTAATGAAAACTATTTTAGAAACACATTTGAGTCGGGTATCATTCATTCATTTCCAGATTCAATCGGCAAAGGAGCAAGGGAAAGTTTGTTTCCTTTTCTGAAGATTAAAGGTTGTGTCTGCTTTGAAAATTAATCACTTTTCATTGTCATAAAATGCTCTAGAAGGCAAACTGATGGATTGCCATGGGGTTGACTCACCATAAACAGATACCCACATGCCTGCAAGCGCTTGTAAAGATTAAGGATGGGAAGGTATTTTTTTAGAGGTACACAGAGATATCATCATGAGTAATGAAATGCGGAAAACAAAGGCGAAATCTCAATTTAAAAATGCAGTGTGGAGGGTTTATTAAAGACTGGGGCAAGGATAATGTTCCACAGGAAGCTGTGAAAATTTAATATCACTTGCAACTGGATGTATATGAACTAGACAAAGCATCTGAGAACATACTGTCAGGTGTGATAATGTTTTGGCAGGCAGATCATCTAGATGATCTAAAAAGCTCCTTTTCTATCTGATATTGTATGATGGCCCATATCAGGAATTGCTTCCAGCCTCTGGTTCAGCACAGCCCCCCAAACCTGTGATGGTAGCAAGGGTGACAACAGGGGAGGATGGACCAGAATAGCCATGGGATGCCAGCACTTCCCACAACCCAGAAACGCACCATTCCCCCAGTTCCCCCCCTCCCTCGACCTGCAGCTACTTCTCGCCTTCAGAAACTCGCTGACAAAGTCATCTCCTGACCACGTCCTGGCTTTAAATCAGAAAGATGGCAGGACAGCCGTTACTGCCGCTAGGTATCCCTCATGGTCCACAGGCGTCCTTCCACCCTGCCTGTGACACGTCTGTCCCAGCAATGCCCTTGTGGTGGGCAGCATGGAACAAAGTACAGATAATGACTCCAATTAAGAGGTGTGAACGTCATCCCACTCCCCCTGCTCTCTTCCAGGTCAATATGAATGTGTTTGAAAACTACTGGCACAGCAAGTTAACGATAATTCAGATTTAATTTGCACTCTGTCATGTCTGTTTTTTCTATAGGCTTTAATAGTTTAATTTAACAGTCTTAAGCACTGTCTATATTACTGAGACATAATGCGTATTTCAGATTCGAGCAGCTGCATGGCACAAAATAATATTTCATGTTTATCTTGTCCCTTTCATACCAAAGACGCTTAAAAGTACCTTGATTACTATATCCATACAAAAATCAACTCATCTGTCACTGAAATGCAGCCACTTCTAGCTTGGAAAACTCATCAGTCTTTAATAATTTAGGCAAGTCAGAGCAGAATATTCCACTGAAATGGGGAGGCAAGTTGAGCAGGTAAAATTAAGTTATCCAAAATAGCAGCTGGGCAGGACTGTCTGATATATTCACTCTCTTAACAGGAACTTTTTAAAGACTCTAAAATGTCTAACCAAAAGGCAGTACGTGCAGGAACAGCTTCCCTAAGGCCATCACCAGCTTACTGCTGTTTCCAAGAAGGAGGCTCCGGGCAGCATCCTGCCTCTTCCTTTGCCACCTCCCCGCCAGACCAGTAAATCTCTGCTTTGCAGAATCATAATTTGATGACGGTCAGAACTAGCCTTCAGAAATACCAAGAAGTGGTGAAATAATTGTCAGAGTTTCTTGCTTCAGCATCACCCAAGCAAGATCCTTCAAGCAAAGAAGCCCTGGAGAAGGCTCCTGGTGAGCTGCACACAGTGTGACCTGGCCGGCACGAAGCACCGCACAGCAGCCCCGCTGCCAGCGCCGGGGTCCGAACGCAACGGCTATCCGGGGAGAGCAACTTTCACATCTCACTGAGCATCCTTGCAGTCTCTCTCCCCAAATTTCAAATTCTCAAGGCCCTTGCAGTAATCAAATGTGGTGCTTTGCCATGTAGTTTCCCAGCTAGACCTTTGTCTCACCGGCACATTTTTGAGACAGTGATCCAGGGACCAAGTAAAGTAGGAGGGAAGTAGGTGGGTGGAGAACAAATGTATCAAACTTAATAAAGATTCTCTCTATTTTCTAGTGCATTATCATCATCCATGTTCATCACTTATTAAAAGAAGTCTTTTATTTATGAAGTCTTTAAGCCTAGTTTAATAACCTGCAATCATTATTTGAATCACAGAATTTGCTTTTTATTATATTGTGTAAATGAAGCACTGTGGCATTTAATGTAAATTAAATTTTCTCTCCCTCTTTTATCACTGTTTTTAAAGCTGTTGTGATCGGGTGCTTTTCTCGACCTACCCTAAAAATGCAGAGCACAGTATTCGTGGCCTATAGTCATGCTGTTCCTGGGATTTGAGTACAGCGATGAAAGAACAAAGATTATAAACCAGCCTTTCCCACACGCTTGCTGCTTCTGAGGTTTCTAACTGGACTGTTCAGACCATTCTCTCTCCCCAGAGAGAGGCTCAAGGTTCCCTTATATCCAGGAGATATGAAAAGGAATTTGTTCATTATTAATACACTGTCTCCAAGAGGTTTTCTTTTTAATCAAAGTACAAATTCTAGGATGGAATTGATATACGTGCAAATTGAGAACATTGCACCGTCGACGGGATTGCCTGGCGTCGTGGGCGACGGCATGGTAACAGACCATAAATCACGTATGTGGCTGGGGGACTCGTCTAGTATCCCACCCGGTTCAGGCCAGAGGGAAAGATATTTACAATTTAACCTACAGGAGACTTCCCAGGGACAGTATTTTACATATTGAGATGCCAGAATGCCGGCAGGCGCAGCAAGGCCTGGCCGCATAGATGTCAGTAACGTCTGTCAGAACCAAATCTAGTATATCCTCCTCCCACGTATACTAGCACGTTCTGCTATAAAATTATACCTCTGAATTCCCAGAGGGACTTGTGGCGGCAGGTCTCACGTCCTTCACTGAGGCCAATCTTTCACTGAGATAAAATGAAAACATGAAAATACCTGGAGTAAAACCAGAAGGACAAATAAAACAGGAGGAGAATTAAACATGGGAACCTGGTCCAAACTGCAAAGCTGAGAGATGTGGATCCAAAATCTGGAGCACTTCTAATCAGGGTTTTGGTTCTGGCTCATCTGTAATTAAAATGAAGTACAAATCTGCCTGAGACAGTCAACAATCTCAGCTGTTTTTGAGATCTGCCTTTCATTAATTTCATTAACATCTTAAATGCATTCTTATTGCTTGTTCTCATGCTGAAGAGCAAGCAAAATAACAACGTGCCATGGACCAGTTTATCTTTGTCTTCGCAGAGAAGCAGATGAGGTATCAGTCTCGGGGGCATGAAGGCCCTTTGCATGGAGAATGGCAGTGAAGGGAGCTGTGCAAGTGTGGAAATCCTTAGCCCGAACAAAAAATAAATTGAAACTAGCACTTTCATCAGTGCCTCACACACTTTGGGGAGCTGCACCAGCACTGTCAGTAGGAATCACCGTGACAATCTCAAGATATAATTTGCCATTTTTGTTTGAGGGAAACAGCCAAAAACTCAGAACTGCTATCCAGCCCTCCCAAGTACCTGCGCTCTGGGACGCCAGGCTGGGGACCCCGCAGGAGGCTCACGGCCCTTCCTGCTGCTTGCACAGGGAGAAATATCAAAGACCAAGCTCCTGGTTAGTGCTAAGCATTAAAAACATGCTCCAGTTAGGTGTGTACCCCAGTGTATAATGGCATTTCTGTCCCTTTTTTTAATGTGGAAACATAAGAGCAGAGTGAAAATGGGAATGAGGACGCTGGTTCCCATCTCTGTGAGCTGCAGCTGTGGCAGCGGAGAGAGGAGGCACCACTGTTTGGGAGTGGAAGGAAAACACTTTCCATCAGTATGGTATTGCAAGCTGTGGAAACTCTGGACGAATTTTTAATCAACTTTCACTTGACCCAAATTCTTTTGGCTAACTTCAGCTCTCACCTGGAGTGAGACAAGTTACCAATGGAGCAAGCTAGAGGGTGCTGCAACATATAGGGGCCTTGGACTCGACCGCCTGGCATGCAGTCCCCGCTTTGGAAATTCCTGGAATAAATTAACTGTTCACTTCTGTGATGATGCTGACTTGCTCTGCTCGGCATAGGCGGGTATTTTGATGCAGTGGAAATGATACTTTTCAAGACCTGTCATCATCACATTTTCAAATCCACTGGAATGTTTAATAGTGAAAAAGATAAAAGAAAAAAATGGCCTTCTACAGAAAAAGACATCTGTCTCACGAATGAAAATTCATTTTAATTAAGCCACCTCACATACATTATAATCTCCCCATAAAACTTAATATCACCTAAAAATTCCCATCAAATGCAAATTTTCCTCAGTGATTTATTTGTGCAATTGTGAGACAGGGAGAAAGCACACAAAGCAGTGGGAGCTGCAGACTGAAGTAAACAGTGTGTCAGAATATGCAAAACAAGGGAAGAACAAAAAAAAGCGAGAGAGAGAAGGAAGGGACAAACATTCCCTGGCTGGAAAGTTATTGAATGTTAAGAGCCAAAGCAGAGTGGGAAACATGGAGAGGAATTTCTACGAGTAACCTACTGACTCTACCCGATTTCCACTCCCAGCATCTCTTCCATTTAGCTAATGGATGAAAAATCATTTTAGGGGCAGGAGGAGGATTAGATTTCTGGTTTAAAAGGTCATTGCCTAAAATCAGCACGACAGTAAGCAGAAAGGAGCTTTGCCGTTGGTTGGATTCGGCGTATCCCACACTTTGAGGAGTGCTGGCGGTGAGGTAATCCCCTAGGAATGTGTGTGCGGTTGGATGGCTGTGAAAAGAGAGCTGGTCAGCCACCAAAGCTCCGTGCTGAATATTCACGTCACACACACACAATCATTTTTCTTGTTAAGTATTGAGAAGAATGGGGACATTATAAATGCAGTATCTTTTTTGGCTACAAGTTTAGCTGCTTTAAAAAGATCCGCTCCCTCCCCTCTCCCTCCACTCCACCAGCTGTGCTCCACCTCCATCCTTAAAATGAATCTGCACATACTGAACTTTAAAAGACATAAAAAACAGGGAAAAAAATATATCCAATAGAATAAAAGCTAAAGAGTAAGAAGTTTAAAAGATGATGACGTAGCAAAACTAGAAGAAGCATTTTAAGGTCACTTGTCTATATAAAAATGACGCCTTACTGCTTGGGTTATATCCATATCCATATCCCTACCCACATCCATATCCATGTCATATTATTCAAAGGAACTGTTTACCCCTATGCAGGCTGAAGGGACATTACAGCTACAGCAGATTAAGGATGGTTCTATTCTGCTTCCTGCATTTATAACTTAACTTATCATGCCAGTTTTTGACTGGGGACTGCTTCCTACTGATAACATGGTTAGGACCAATGGATATGAGTACAGTTTGCTTTTCCACTGACAGGTAGTGTTTGTAGCGCTGGCTGTTAAAAATATCTTTATTTGCCTGAGGCACTTAGCAATTTTTTGTTGTGAGACAGGGAGAAGGTGAGAATCAGGTGTCCTGACCCAAAACTCAAGCACATCAGTAGAAAGTGTCCCATTCATTTTGGAGAATTTTGGATCAAGCCCTAAGCAAGAACAAATGCAATATAATACTTTTAGCCTCTTTTCTGATTATTTAGCAATATGGTTAGACACATAATCTTCTCTTCGGGCCTGCTTCAGCTGCCCCTACATTGGTATTCTCCTACCGACTTCAAAACGAACTGGCTCACCCCACGCTTAGCTCGCTCCCACACAGTTTCCCTGTGCTGGAAGCAAGCAACAACTCTACACAGAAGTCATTTCTAAATTAATAAAAGCTACAAAAGACCAGGGAATTACACCAATCATGTCCATTCTTTGAAAATAATCATTTTTCCCTTTTCTCAGAAAACTGCACATATTTGTACTCACAAGACTACATAAGTTTCTAGCTCAGTAGACTCTTGATTATGAGATGATTAGCCTGTTTGACACATGCAAATGCCAATCTTTGTTCTCTTATGGGAAACAACCAGTTCAAAACTGTAATTCTGGACCCACTCTAATGCCATTAAACCTACTGTTAAAAACAAAAACAGAGAAAGAGGGATGGGGGGGAGAAGTTGCCAATCCACTTCAAAGCTTCCACTATATTTCTGGGTAAGCAAAGTCCAAAAAAGCATTCGTGCATGTGCCCAGAGAGATGAAAACTCATTAGGAACAAACTTTCTACAACCTAAGCAGCAAAAGGCTCAGACAGGTGCTCTGTACCGGGGGCCAGAATGCAAATGTTACTGCCTTCAACTTCTAAACATGCATGTAGAAATGTCCTTACAGCCGTAACCAACCTAACACAGAGGTCTGAAACAAGACCTAGAATCGGGAAAGGTCCTGGACAGTGTCTGATACTGCTTACTCCTAGCTGAGGATTCGCTCACAACATATCATTTCTCCCTCAGAAGACACTAAATTCCCCACAGATATTAACTGACCAAGCCTGAAATTCCTTCTGCATTTCACCAAGTCAAAGCCCTCCACCTTACCAGTGAGAAAACTGTGATACAGTGAGATTAAGAGACTTCTCAGCCACAAATTAGTGACTATAAGGTGCAATTCCCTTGTCAGCTGTGGAATTTAACTGCTATATGAGATCGTATTTGAACACTATCTCCAAGTACTTCACAACAAGACGTGAATGACACACTTTGTACAAAGAGGGCCACTTTTTCACACTGTATTAATGAAGGTCATTAACTTGCATGAACAAAAGGTACTTTCTGGGGTTTTATCATCACCGCCATGACTACAGCTAAGTTTACTCATGGCTCAGCTTGGAGATTCGCTGCCTCCACTGGAATTTCTGCAGAGGGTCCATCTCCCATGCAAGTCATCCAGGAAGCTGATTAAAAAATCTCCATATGAAATGACACTTAGAGCTTCAACCTGCCCTAATTATACATGTTTGGAAGGAGACAATCAGGGGCTATGTTTAAAAAAATTACACTACTAAAAAGTTATTTTCCTTTCAAATATCTTATCAAGTTCGTTAATACCTTCTGCTGTTGGTGAAATGATCCCCCATTAACATTTCAATTTATTATTGCTGTTCCATTAATGAGACTACAAAAAATGGAAATGAGGCCTATAAATATGCTAAGAGTTAAAGTCAGGAATCGTAACCGTGTGTGCACTTTATGAGTAATGTTTCAGTACCATGAGCATTCAAAACAGCATGGAAGGATGGTTCTGCAGTATAAACATCAAGTTGAACAAACAACCCCCCCCCCAAAAAAAAAAACAACCACCACCACCACCACCCCCATTTCCTGAAATTATAGGCTAAAATCCCAGCAGCATCAGCTCAGTCTCATCCCCTGCTGCAGTGGATGGGTGAACTCCATGCAGGTCCATGCACTGTTAAAACGTCTGTAGGGAAGGACGTTCTCAGTGAAGGTCACTGTGACTGTTACACTTCACACAGCAAATTCTGCAAGAGGAAGGACTTGTCTCTGTGTCCTTTGGTAAAAAAACATCCCTCCATAATAATGCATAGTTACTGCTACCACACCCAGGGGTGGGGGGATTTATTTTCAGGTCCTCCAGGAAAAAGGGCAAGCTATAAATAGAGAACTGCAGCCTTGGGAGCCACATTTGGATTCATTTAAGAAACACATTTATTGCCAGGTAACCTTTTAGACCCATCAGGCTCCCACAGCTCCTCTGCTGATCTTTTCTCCAACTAACAGTGAATATTCTCCAAGGGTCAAGCAAAATTCCTTATGGAAATGGCTTAACTGAGACTTGCATTTTTGATTATTAATATTTCACTCTTGCTTTCCAAAGTTTTTCAGAAAAGGAGGAAAACAGTAGCTTGTTCCCCTGGGAACAAAACCATGAAATATGGTGCCTCGCTGAGCCATGAAAGGAACGGTCCCTTCAGCATAGGGATGTCATATCATGCTAGCAACATTTTTGTTCTCTGTTTTACTTCTCTCTAGTGATTAAAAAAGATCGATCCTACCCTGTTTTCTGTGCATAGTTGAAGGCACTAGGCTTATGCTAAAGGAGATGTGTAGTCATACTTCCACTAGCACTATCATCTTGCAAGGAACAAACTTATAATTATTATATTGATTTTATAATTTATTTTCCAGGAAGCTCAAATTTCGTGACAGGAATTGGCTTTGTGCTGAGGTCCCACTCCACCAGCGAGAAGAGACTACTGCATTCCATGCTGCTTCTAAGCATTAACAGGAGAAATAATCTAAATTAGCCAGTTTGCAATGGTAGTAATGGTAGGTTTAAAAAAACCCAGACACCTTCAGTAAAAGAAAATAAAATTAAAACAGAAAAAGCAAACTATTTAATGAGAGCACAGACTATTTCAATAAATCTAGTTATTTGATAAGCAGATTGCCACTGTCAGCCTTTTATCATCTGTGAAAATGCATGCTGGATCTTCTCTGTTTGCTTACAATTTCAAGCTTTCCCCTTCTGATCAACATTAGCATTTTTGCTCCAGTGCCTATAATGACACCAATTGCTAGCAACAAGCTCAGCTTCCACCCTTCGGGGAGGGTTTAGACTCACTGACAACCCAGGCATGGCTCAGTGGCATATACATATGGCATACAGATCAGGGGGTTCAAGGCTGTTAAATGTTCTTCCCCTTCTGAGTTTGCCTAAAGGGAAGGAAAACGGCCCCTGCTGAGAATGTATGTACATAAAGCTGTAACAAACATTTAATTTTAGCTACTCTGGAAGAGAACTAGTCTGTGCACTCTGCACTGCCAGTTCCTACTGCAGCTGCTCAAATGAGGTGGCTTTGGAGGGTTATTAATTCCCATATCAACGGTCAGCCTCCTCCTCGTTACTGAAACATAGGATCCCGAGTGTGTTTCTGTCTTACTTTCCCACATCTCTTTCAATTCTTCCATTATAAGCAGATAGAGTCATTATTTGGCTGAAAAGGACCTCCCTCCAACACATGCTTATGATACTTCATCTAGCTTTATGATTCAAGTACACATTTTTTCTGCTGTGTAAACAAAGCTTGTTCCAAAATAAGAAAGAAAGAAAGAAAGAAAAGAAAAATGTACAGCAAGTTCCAGGGAAACTGCCGACATGGCTACTGTGTGTGGGCACTGTCTGTGCTGAAGCCATTAGCATCCACATGAGGGAAGACTTGGATCCAATTTTTAAACGAGGCTAGTGAAAACCGTTTCAGTCGCCATCAGAGCTGAGTTCAAAGGATTATTTCACTGCTGCACTCTGAGAAGGCAGTGCTGCCGGATGTCATGCATCTGAAAGCACCTTATGTAAAACATACGGCGTCAGATCAAATCATGTGTACCCTAAATCCTGCACAGCCTCTCCTTCTGCCCCAGTGCTGAGGTTTATGTCCTAAGCTTAATGGTGCTCCCAGACAGCCTCCAAAAACTCCATGGACATTTGACTCCCCTTGGAGTAAAGGCAGAAGTCACTGGAATTAATGCAGTAAAGAAGAAGTTATTCCATCAAAATGAGCTCTTTAACACTGCAGTTAAGCTGATCAATGCCAGCTGTGGGTCTAACTCTACTGTCTTCAGATCGCAAGATACTAAAAAATGGCTGTTTTAATCTGCTTTACCAAATACAAAACGTGGTTAAAGCATAGGCAGGGATTCATCTCACCCTACTTTATTCACCTCAAAGCAAGGCCTAGGCTAGGCAGCTCGGCTTGTACTGTGTCAGCGGGAAGAGCTCCGCACTCCCAAAGGTCAGTTCTTCTGGACTATGGGAACGCCGCTCTGATGAGTCACCCGCTTACGGTGCTGAGCTCCTTCAGGGACTACAGAAGAAAAGTAGGTGGTTATTGATAGCCCAAATCCACTGTAATGGAATAATCTGACAGTTACGAAAACTCCTGATCATGATTCTTTTCTCCCAGCGTTTTTGTACCAGTGTGTTCCCATTGACTTTTGCAGGGTTATTCTGACTTATATCCATAGAATCATAATATCTGCTCCAAAGTCATGTTCAGCTAGACTGAATGCTGCTGAAGGCACTGAATTAAATCGTCCTAACTTCTTCAGAACAGGTACACAAAAGGTAGGAGAGTCTCAGATCATCCTTTACCTAAGGCCTTTCATTTCAATAGGTTTTGCCTTGATGAATTTAGCTCTGATGCAGCCAGTGCTCCCACCACTAGCTCTCACAAGAAGTTTGGTCTGACACCAAACAACTCTGCCACAAAACAACTGAGTAATAGAAATAGCTGCAAAAGCTCCTCACCACAGGATGAATTGCCGTGTAGATGTAGCGCAAAGGTAGATTTTATTAACACTTCACTGCATTACCTGTAGTGAATTTTGCTGAAGATTAATCAGCTGCCGCTTCTCTTTCTAACTTCAGCAGTGTCAAGGCTGTACACAGAGGTTGTTGGAAACAGTATCTGATCTAAAGCTACAAACAAAAGAGCTTATTTCTTCTTATCTGGTGAAGAATCCAGTAAGTCTCTTGGGTGCATAGTTGAACCAGAGTAAGAACAGTAAAACCCTTCCCGGAATTGCAGGATCAGGAAGTAAGCAAGAAACAGGAGGAAAAGGAGTTGTTGAACAGAGAGTACTCGAGGAAAGCTTTAGCCAAAGGCGAGGCATGGTGCAGGTCCCTAGCAGGCCCTCCAGCATGCACGAGCTGGGGATACGGTGTGCTCTGATACTTAGGACATGAAACCAAGACTGGGACTATTCCTATTCTTGCCTCAATTAGGGCTGCACTTCTATCCTCAGGCACCTCTCTCTTCCCCACCTGCAAAATGGTGATAACGCCTTATGAATAAAATGCAGTTCATGGGAGCTAAGTTTTATTAGCAATAGGAGACCGCATCCTACATGTCTTCAGGCAGGCAACACCCCAGGGAAATCAGTGTGGGATTTCCCTGCCAAAGGGTTCGAGGACAGAGCTCAGAGCTGTGGGATAAAGACCGTATAAGGAAGAAGAGATGACCAATTCGGTGCCCTTCTCATATCTCCAGAGGGGCTCAAAGTAATTCCCGAGTTTATTGTTGCAGAGGAAAGCGCAGACATATTGCTTTTTTACAGACACAGACATTTCATTAGAGGGCATCGAGAGAAGTTTTGCCTTTGTTTTGCCCTTCATAACTAAAAAGTGCATTCTGCAAAATAAACAAAACCCCTTCTTTCATTATCTCCAAACATGCTGCTTCCACCAGGAGCCAGTCTCTGCAGCAGCTCTCATTTCACTCCAATCTGGTAAAGTCTTCTCCTCCCTTCCCCCTCCTCCCGCCTTTAATACCTGGGGAATTCAGCTGCTTGCGGAAAAAACTTGAAAAGAGAAAAAAGGAATAAAAAAGTTGGCTTGCCTGGCCCAGAAATAAGAACTGAAAAAAGTGAAACCGTATGCCTCGCCCCCAGTGGCTCTGGGACTTGGAACCAAACCAAGGCCACGAAAACAGAATATTGCTCTTTGTTAACCAGAAATATATAAATAAAGGACGACTCACTCTTATCCTTCGGGATATGTTTTCTAAGGAGGAAGAAATTCCCCGCGGAGTTTATTATGTGTACATGGGAAGCATGCCTCCTAGGGAAAGCAGTAGGGGTAGTTTTTCCCTTGGTGATTTCCTTCCCGCCTTTCCATCACCTCTTCCTTCATTTTGCAGTTCTCCCTCCCCTCCGTTCTCCGGTAAGCGAAGCCGCACAAAGGAGCACGCAGGTAACTCTGATTTCAGCCACTCAGAACCACCCCGCATCTCCTTGCCTGTATATAAACGAACAGTGTGTGGCCTGGGTTTCATTTGCAACTGTAAATGAAACAGGCCTACAACTGTGTTCATAATCCTCCTTAATTGAATTTCTGTGACAAAACCCAGACAAAATTATTACCCTCGAGTTAACAGTTTGCGCGAAGTAGCCTGGGGTTCCTGGGAAGCTGTAAAACAAACGCGGCACAAAACTGGATGCCACAAAGCAGTTATTTGGTGCAAGTACCTTTTTTTTTTTTTTTTTTTGAAGAGGGGGTTAAATGAAGGAACAAGGTCGTTTTAAAATGACGGACAGCCGAAAAATTCAACAAAGGCCAAAAGACCAACCCATGCCGCTCACACAGCAGCTCCTGGGAGGAGGTGCGGGGCCATCGCGGCTCTCAGAAAGGGCAGTATCGTTCCCAGCTTGGTGCGGCTGCTGGGGCGATTCTCACAAGTTGAGGAGGACCTGAAGCAACTGCTTCGCTTGTGCCAACATTCACACCTCCTCAAAGGAGGAATCTCCTGTACAACCATCCACTTTGAGGATTTCCTCCAACTCTACCAGCAGTTATACAGTAAAAATAGATATTCATAAGGCACAGAGCATTAATACCAATGTCAGGCTGCTGCTAAGATGCCTACGCTTATTTTTAAAATGTGAGAACCCTTGCTAAATGGAAGCGAGGATGCAAAAAGGGCACTGCCCGAGGGGTACTCCCACCGCTTGCGGAAGACAGGAGTTAAAGCCTTTCACATTAAGAGAAATCAGCATTTGCTACTCTTCCAGATGACGCGGGTGTTTTCACGAAGGGCCGGGCGAAGCTCGTGTGAGCAGAGAGGTCTGCGGGCAATAGCTAACGTTTTGGGGCATATGCCGTGCTGCTCGAACACAGACACCCTTTTGTACCCCCAAGTTCCACATTTTAGTCATCGCTGCCTGCGTCAGCTGGTAACTAAAGCAAACGGGCGAAGTTTTTAGGGATCAAGGCAGACTCTTCATGGCTCGACTGACACAGAGCTGACCGGAGCGGGAAGACGGCGTCGCGCCGAGGCGCCGCCTGCCGGGGCCGCAGCCCTCGAGCCCTCGGCGGTTAAAGCCCGTGGCGATTGGGGCAGGCGGCGAGGCCGCGAGGGTGAGCAGGGCTGAGGCGACGGCCAGAGAAGCGGAGGCGAGGGCCCCGTCCCGCAGGGCGCGGCGACACCAGCGCAGTGGGGCGCTCGCAGGAGTTTCCGGGGGACGTTTGCCCTCGCGGGGACGCGGCGGGGCGACGGTCCGGCCCCACTGCCTTCCTCAGCGCATCTGCTGCTCCAAGGAGCTCGGCGACGGCATTAACGCCCGGTTTTGCGAGATTGCTCACTAGCCGTGGGTGCTGGGCCACTTCGGGTTACCCTTTAAGGACACCTTTTTATAGCTTGTGGGCTCCGTCTTTCCTCAGGCCACAAGCAAACTGCACTAAACAACACCGGGGGCAAAATAAGAGAGAAATGAATAAATAAACACATACAACCTCCCACACGCGCACCCCCAAACGGGGCCAGAGACCAACGTCTTTTAAAAAAAACACATAAGGGGACAGATCAAACCCCAGTGCTTTGCCACTGGTGGCAAAGGAAAGAAAAGAGAACATTTGAAAGGGTGATGAAATGTTCGAAGAAAAAGCAATATATTTTTATGTACTTGTAAAATCCATTGGCAGTGACTTTTCTGGTTAATTGGTTTCATCTTATTAAACTAAAAACCTATTTGTAAAAGCCAGACGTATTCAAGCATAATGCCAATTCCCGCACCAAAAGCCAATACAGCATTTCAAAGAAGAAAATTAAGCAATGCAAACCAGTTTCTATTAGTCTAAAAGCACAGCGCTTGCTAAGCAGTGGAGAGATGCAATGGAACGCTTGACTTTTCCAAAATGCACTCTGGAGACATCTATTAAATCATTTACCCCAAAGCTGCAGCCCCCTTCTTCCCTCACCCGATGAAAACTGATAAATATTTTGGCCCAGTTACGCGGTGATTTATACATCAGCGTTCTGCTATCTCTCCCTGCATTTGTCACATTCAATTTTTTCCCCTTATTAGACCACTCTCCTTCTCATTAAATAGTCCCTCTGTCTGTCTTGCCAAAGACCTGCCAATGGGCCCCTCATTTTACAGAAGAATAGGGCCAGCTTTACCAATGGGAAAGGGCCTCTAATGCACCATGGACACAGCACAGTGAAGCATGGTAATTTGCCTGTGTTAATGATGCTACTTCACAACGATCAGGAGAACAAAAATCTTTAACAGCTAAATGACACCCAGTCCTTCTGCAGCCTGTTGAAATCAAAGACAGTGGAAGTAAAACACCATGTCCTCTACCATACGAGATCTAAACGTAGCTGCAATGTTCTTTTCTTCCAAATCCCTCATCTGAGTGGAATCACTAAAATGGGTGATTTGGTGCTGGGAGCAGGGCAGGAAAACCAAGCCAAGCCTTTCAAAATGTTTCAGCAGTTTAAAAGCAATGGATGTCAGGAAAAATTATTAATAAATATGTATGTAAGCATTTTTGGAAATAATATACACATGCATGATTCCTGCCTCCCCCCCAAATTATTCTGCTCTGCAGAAGGGATTTGTGCAAGATATTACTCACTAGTAGGACTAAGGCACCTATTTTCTTCCTATTTTCTTCCAAGACCTATTTTCTCCTTTTTAAGGTGAAAAGAGAAAGTCATTGTTCTGGGAAGGACAGAGAGGCAGTCGTTGCATGTGCCATTACTGATTTCTGAAGATGCTCCGACTCGGCAAAGCACTGAGCTCGAGTGCTAAATCAATCCTGAGAATTGCTTTCAACCTCAGTCCTCATCAGAAGCTTTGCATTTCTTATGGTTGGGCTCCCTAGGCCGCCTGGCTAGGCAAAGCACTGATTGCTTTGACCAGTCAAAGGCTGGTTGCTCCAAAAAGTCAGCCTTCAGATTTAGCTGCTCAGTGGGAGAAATTCTGCTCTCTCATTTGGCCAAACAGAGCAGGCAGAACTGCACTGACTTTGATGACATTACTTTGGTGTGCACCAGAAGGAACCAGGAATCATAAGCAGTCATATGGTGCATGTTTGGTAATCCTTTATGTTGAAAGGTTGGGGAATAGACTTAAACATAGATTTATGGGGAAAAAAATGTACCAATATCGCTTACAGTATTGTTCACACTAGTCAAGAAAAGGCTTCTATGATATTTTCCAGGGGCAGAGGGAATGATTTGTCAGAAGTTGGCCAGCTGCAGTTTCATAGAAGGTTTTGTAGCTGTCTGATTGGCACACTTCACATATTTCTCAGCCAAAACTTTCCTTTCTGGTACAGCTGTGCAAAAAAGGGGTAGGACTTGAATTCAACAGGGCTGCGACAAGGAGAACAAAGACATTTCACTGCATCACTTGTCCAGACATTCTTCATGAGGTTGAGCACTTAATAAACTATCATGTAAGTCTCTTACTGCAATTAAGTGATTGCTTCTGCTGTAGACAGTTGGGGGCTTTTTTTCTTTTTTTAAAGGTTATTCACTATAAAGTTCTTCAGCTGATTGTCTTATTGTCTTAAAAAATTCTGTGCTTACCACAAGAAAAGTTTGGCAACACAGGTTGAAAGTAAACACCTAAAGACTCTCTAAATACATGTATACTCAATCTACAGTAGCACTCAAGGGAAGAACTAATATTTTCAAGACAGATACCACACACTGTTTTAAAAATTTCCCAAAATGTTGTATTCTTAAGCCCTTCTTTACTGATGTGCCTGCTTCAATTAAAAAAAAAAAGTTCTAAAAAATCTCCCAAGATGCATGTTTCTATGGCTGGCTCAACATTTCACTTGTAGAAAACATGGTTACAGTGCTGGCAATGGCGCTTTGGGACAGACATAAACAAATCAGCATCTTGATGTCCTTTAAAGACCAACTAATTCATTGTAAATTTAAATGTTAACATTTTCTGGATGAATAATTTTGATAGCTTTCATCTTGAGTTCTCTAGTCCTTGCCAAATTGAGACCATAATACTTAGCAGCTTTTTATCATCAAAACCGTGGGTGACTCTTCAGAGGCCTGATATTTGAGACCTGTTCAGGCAACCTTCCCCTGAAGTCAAGGAGCCAAGGAAGGCTTCCCAGCTGTGACCCAGCACAAGTGCTTCCCCAGCAGGGCATTCAACCTCTCTCCCCAGGCTTGCTCTAAGCTTCTTGGCAGCATGAAAAAAGGCATGTTGCCTTCCAGAGGCTGAGCACAAACAAATCTCCATCCTTGGGGCAAAATCCAGTTCTGCAGCAGAACCGGCAGAGATGCTCCTCTAAACACTGCACTTCCTAAATGGGCCATGCCATGAAACCAGTGAGCTCTTGCAGCTGGTAACGAACAGGCAGCCCCTCACGCACCCACTCTTGCCCCTTCCCAGCCTCCTTGTTACGGCCGACAGCCCACGCCAAGTCCTGCCACCCCAGGGCAGTACCACCCCTCCTTTGGGGTGGCAGAAGCAGCAGAAGCAAACACGGAGGCGGGGGACAGAGTGGGGCTGTGCACAGGCCATGGCCACCCCCTACTGAGGCCAGGGAGATGACTGTGCTTCAAGGCCTTGAGCCGTTCAGGGAGAACATCTGAAGGAGTGGCTTGACACCACGGCTACCCCCTCCTCTGCCCTTATCTAAAGCAACTGCAACGTCATGAAAGGATGTGAACAGAAAGGCTGGAAGATCAGCAGAGTTTCATCTCGTGGTGTTCCTCTCGACATCAAATTATGCATGTGAACACTACTGCTCACACACAGGGGCTGCTAAAGCCATCCACCCCAGAGGAGTTGATACAAGGTACATGTCGTAGCAACTTAAGTATGGTTTCCCCTCTAGATTTTCCAAGACAAGTGCATGAGTGTAGTCATTACATTCCTTTATTCTAGAACAGTGTTCTAGAATATTATAGGTAAATAAATAATAGGTATTTCTTTTGCTTGCCACCTGCTAGGCAGATATAGCCACCAGGCTGTGCAGCTATTATGTGCAGAACTGCAGTGCCTATCACCCTTTTTTATTCTTCACGCTCCTTTTGCCATGCATTTTCCTTGGGCTCTTTCTCTTTTGATCTCCTTGAGAAAAATGGCCTCCTTTATTGATTAAATTACAAATTCCAATGGCTGGTGATTGAGTTATATGATAACACCTGCCGAAAGCCATCAGCTACAATTGAAATAAAAGGAAAAATTAGCACTCTCCTTATTACAAATGGTTTGGATGTTGAGTAGCTGACTGAATTAAATGGAGATTGAACAGATCTGAGAGAACTGATTAGGAGAAACAATGCAGAATTCAGAAAAGAGCTACGAAAATTAACAGCTCACTAATTCACCTACAAAAAAGATGGGAACAGCTGAGGAAAAAAAAGGAAATTGTATTTTTTTCAAGCATCTACAACGAGGAATTACGCAAAACCTTGCCTATTTGAGATGTGATAAGACTCCTCGGACCTCCAACTCTGACACCAAGTGACCAAAGGCCAACAAATACATGATCAGGGTAGCAAGCCCTCACTTACTTTCATTTATTCAGCTTAAAGTAGGTCTTTTTAATTAGTGGTATCACAAAGCGACATATGGTTCTTGGCCTTTGTTCTGTGCCTGGGAACCAACTGCATGCCAGCTTTTGGTAATGTATCATTGCATTTTATGCACTGCTCATCTGTACTAATGAGGTATTTTTATTTTTGTCTACTTGTGGCATTTCCAGCAATACTGACAGATGTCTTGGGCTCTCCTCCTGCCGATTTAACAAGCCATTATAGGAGTACTTAAACAGGGCAACATGAAGCTGATAAAGCAGTGTCTAAAATGGCACTATCCATTTTAGAACCATCTCATCTTCCAGTCACTTCCTTGTAAGCTCTTTGCAAAGTAGAATCTAGCAAAGATGAGTTCTAGCAAAGCTCTGAAAGAGTGTAGACATAGATGTTAAAAAAGGGTTGCAAACATAATATTATATACTTACAGCCTCTGCATTACTGAAGGGTCATATTCAAAGTCCTGCTCCAGGGAAAATCCTTAGTAAGCTGTGGAAACACCAGAAAAAGAATCTTAAGTGGATACTTCTAACTACATCTTCTCATCTCTCAAGGAAGAGAATTTAATGTCAAATTTTGAGATTATTTGGGAAATAAAATTTAAAGAACATATCACTTAAATTTAACCATAGAGCAGTGTAAAAATTTTCCTTAAAACTCGGCTGAAGTTTGCTTCAAAACTTGCTTCAACTTGAAAGCATTTTTCTTCATATTTGCTTTCTGCAAAAATCCTAGCCTACAGATTTGCTAGTAGCAAATGTTTGTAGAAACAATAAAAATTTTAACACACTCAATCTATCTTAGATATCGTGCAGCCCTGTCTGAACTTTTCACAATCCTGAATGCTTCATCCTCCAGGAGACACGAGGAATTGCTTTTGTCCCAATTTCCAAGGAGAAGATCAGCACCAACAAGAAACTGAGGCTGTGAACACACATCTTTTTCGCCACTGTAGCGTCCTGCTTGGAAAGATGACTGTCTCCATCACCTGTCTCCTTGTCCCATCAGTCACCACTGCGGGAGTTCACTGTGCCCTCCGTTCTGTCTACAGAACTACTTACAAGAGTAGTCAAAGGGATACAGGTTAGCAAAGACCCATTTAAACTCTTCAAGTCAATCCAGGAGCTGCAGCCAAATGAAGAGGTGTCAACACAGCCTACACGACTTGCCCCAGGTCTCACAGCAAGCCAGGCAGGGCAGACGGCGGGCACGCCAGCTATGAGCCCACATCCCCACTCTTCGAAACACTGAGGGCACTGATGACAAAGCAAAGCACCAAATGAACAAATCTGCTCAAGAAACCCACACCTCAAAGGCTGTTTTCACGCGTCTGTCTTACCCCAAACCCACACCTCCATCACAACTTGATGAAAGTAAACAGGCAAAACTTATAATAAATTATGATAAATTCTAGATTATTTTCTAATAAATTATTCTTTAACATTATATTATGGCAGCACTCAGAGGCCTACCACCTGCCTGAACTCTTTGTGCTAAGCACTGTACAGACATTGGACATGGTCGTTTCTGTTCCCTGCACCTCGCAGGCTAGAGATCAAGCAGCTAAATGCGTAGGCAGGGAAAAGACAGAGACAGCAAAAATCGGAGGATGCTTCTGCACAAAGGCTGGTGAGCACAATTCCCAGTCAGCCAGTAAGAAATGATTCACTGTGAAAGAGAGTCTGACCCTGCTACCTATTACGCTCGACAGATGATCTCACTGAATCATTTATCTAGTTATTTACATGGCCTCCATTAGAGTAATGTCTGCGCGTTCACAAACCAGATGGGTTTATCCTCCCTGCACTCCTGAGAAGTAGCACATGCTATCAACCCTACATTACAGACAGGGAACGGAGACACAAAAACGACAAAATGTTTTTTCCAGGGAAGCTCAAATCTGATCTGCCAAAAGCCTCTATCATGCCAGAGGCTCCCAAGGGTTAAGGTGCCCCTCTCAAGGACAGGGTAACAGGCTCCAGCCGCAGGCCGTCCTCTCACAGTCCTGGTAATTCTTCCTTGAACACAGGCTTCTAAATAGTGTGGATCTTGCAAAAGGAGAAAAAGTCGCAATAATTGTAGCAACCTCTGAAAAAAAGCAAACTGCAGTAACAGAGGAACCAGTCATCCCGCTTGCTGAGAGGACTGAAGCAATTGTTTTCTACAGGAAGCCTCATTCATCACATTTCCATAATCCAGAAAATGCTCCCACACTCCCTTCTTGCAACATTTTAAGATTGTAACACTCATAAACACCCTTACATTTCCCTCCTTTTCCTATTGGTCTTCCTTTGTGGAAGAAATCATAGGAGAGGGATGAAGATGTGAAAATTTCCTTGGCTGCCAGGGCTGAATGCCAACTGCAGGAAACCCAAGGGGACCCTGGAGGTGACAGATCACCTCACTAAAGGACTAAGTCTCTACTACCAGTTGGCTCTTGCTCTTTAAAATGACAACAGTGGAAATGCTTTTCCGGTGATACCCCAAGTGGCTGCTCAGAGCCCAACATACCAGGTTGTAAGAACATAAAATATATTTGTTAGCTCAAACCTCCCGATCAGGATTGGCATTCCCTTCTGAAAAGCAGGCCATCGGTCAGCAGAAACTCTTGGGTTTGATCAACACTTTTGGTGTGCAAACTGCCAAATTCTCTAAACATAACAGCTCCCCTCTGGCCAGAAAATACAGGATTCCCTAAACCCACCCTTTGATCTGCAAGAAACTGAATGTTCTCCTGAAATTACTTGTCAGATGTTTGAATTCCCTCTCAGGTTACAGCATGAAACCATTCCTATCTCTCCATTAAAGAAGCAGATAGACAGATGGGATTGTCTTCATTTTTCAGGACTCTGGATGCTCTTTTCACATTAATTTTAACCGGAATGGGGTGTTCAAACCTTGTGTTCAGGTTAAAAGAACTAGACCTATAGACTGTGTTCAATCAAGGCCAGGAAAATCCCAAGCCTGCTGGTTCCTCCATAGTGCTGTCAGCAGTAAAAAAAAAGTGGCACAACAGCACAATATAAGGACCAAACTGCCCTCTCCATACGCTCCTCCAAATCCACGCCAGTGGGAGACACACTGTCTTAGCCAACACACCTTGGATCGAAGCAGGGACTTCTAAAATTGAAAGACCAAACATCTTTGATCACCACAGACCCAAAGCTCGGGGACTGCCGTAGGGAAGGTGGAACGACTCCAGAACCACCACAGGATCTGCATGCATTTTCTTTAATAATGGGTTTTATCCTCATTTCATCCCCAGTCCACGGCAGGGAGGTGTTAATACCCGTTTGCAAAATAAAAAAAAAAAAACCAGCACCGCCGATAGATTACACACCTCGCCCAAGGTCCCTCGGGATATGCACATCTGCACTGCGAACTGATCCCAAAGTGCCTCAAATCCAGTCTGCTGCCCTTCCCTCCAGCCCAGCCTAATTCTCTAAATTTCATGATGATTCAAAGCTCTATTTAAAGCCCCTACAGCTATGGGTGTGTGCAAGGAATTACAGCTGAGCCAAAAGGTTTGAATTTAGCAGCTCTGCTTGGGTTTTCCCCAAGACTTTTTTGTCTTGGTAACAGTGAAATATGAACCTGTGGGTGTTTCACCTGAAATGGAAAAAAAAGGGTGTTTTGTATCATATCTGGGTTATAATATAAACCCCCAAGATACAGTAGCAATGTCAATGTCTTCTTCTTCCAACTTAACACATCTCCTAAATGGTCCAGTGGTGGCTTCCCAGCCTAGCAGAACTTTCCCAAACTTGCCACTTACTTATGTAGCAAGGGCTGCTATGAAGCGGAGACACACAGCCATGGTTTACTCTTCAACCCAAGCTAAGCTCTTTAGGTAAGCTTTAATATGACAGCTGGTATTGCTTGCCCTAGATCAGATGACCAAATGGAGTTATTCTTTGTAATCCTGCAGAGGCTGCTTATAAATCAGAGAACACTTCACCTCTGGCCACATGGCACTAACAGATAATAATACAAATGGTTCAATGTTTTAACATTAATAAGTCTTTGCTTGGGTTATGACAGATAAAAATGAGGTCAGGATCTCCGGATCTGAGCCTTAAGTTAGCAGCGCCTCAGTCTGGGGGAATCTGTATCACCTCGGCCTTTACAGCACTGCGCACACAGCTGATGTGTAACAGCAGCCTACAGGCTGGAGACGCAAAGGTGAGAGGGGGCTATATCGCTCCTGCCCCCCCCAGCTGCCCGGAGCTGTAGCGGGAGCAGCTCCCTCGCAGAGCAGCACTTGCCCCATCTCCTGCTCCACCGCTTACTTCATGCACCAAACGTTCACCCTCCAGCGTCCAGGGCAGGAGAGGAGAGGAGGGCAGCGAGCCCAGAGCCCCACGCCCTCCCCAGCCAGCAGAGGCCGCGGGGCCGGGTGCCGCTGGTCCCCACTGGGTGCTGGTGTCCATCCTTCCTGCCCGGCGCGGCGGGGAAGCCCAGGGAGCAGGAGCCCCGCGCTCGGCTCCTGCCCTGCGTGCCCACAGCCACCGGCTCCTCCGGCACTCCGCTAAGAACTTTAGCCTATGAAGAACACAGCAACACCACTGCTGCGGCAATAATTTTGAAGTCAGCAACCGCTAAACACACACGGAAAATAAAGTTTGCTTCCACACGAGCTTCTCCACGTTTCTCAGGAATCTGAGGGATGTCCTTTATAGAACATGAGATAAGAGCAGACTTGTTTTTCAGCCTGCATATCTGTGTGGTTCCTTAGCTACCAGCCAAAGCCTAAAGGCAGGTCTTGGCATCTCATCCCCTTCTTATAAACTCTTTCAGAAAGTTAGAGCTGACTTTGACACTAACATGATGAGAAATGGGGAGTTATCTGTGCCATTCTGGGGAACATGCCAAGGCCTGCATTAAAAAAACCCACAACCCTATTAAAAACAAAACAAAGCAAAAAACAACAAAAAAACAACCCTCCTGTTTGCTACTGATTAGGCAGCCGAATTAAAACTGATGAAGTGATTGGATAGGAACCAAAGCTGTTTATCTGCACATAAATCACAGACATGCTTTACTCAGTCAGTATGGATTTACTGAGCTACGGGAAGGACCTCTTATTCACAAAACTGATTATTGCAGCAATTAAAATATCAATGATGCAAACATTTTGGGGAGAAACTTATTAGGGGCTCTTGGAGAAATAATTCCATTTAATATGAATTCAAACAAGTTCCAAAAAATAAAGGCAATTTTTAATAGTGAGTTATTTTGTTTCTTCTGATAAGTATATGATGTTAGAAAAATCAAATTTTAAAGAAGGAAAGGCACAAATTAACTAGCTGGACCTGCCAAAGGAGATTAAAAAGGAAGGTTGATACATATTTTATGAACGCAAGGGAATAAAAAAAAAACAAGAGAGATGTACTGTCAAACCAGACACGGTGTTAATGGCTAAAGTATATGGCAATAAGAACTGCTGTTCCCATAGTTATTAATGTAAACTGAAAATTGGGAGCAGGCTGCAGCAAAAGAAAATAAATCACACTTTTTTTTTTAATCTGAAAATATGTGTCAGATAAATCCCCACTCTCAGCATTCATCCTCTGCATCCCGGCCCCCCAGCAGCAAGACAAGCACTGTCATTTCAGCCGTCCAGAACTTCCAGGCAAGTGGGAAAAGTGACAATTTCTCATGATTAATCGCAGCTAATTTATTTATACAATTTTTCAACTTATCAGAATCATTGGCCTGGAGATTATCTCCCCCTTCCCCTCCGAGTCCTGAGAAGCTATTTAACATGGGAAGCAGCTAAGGGGGGCAAGAGGGGAGAGTGTCATGCAGCCAAGTTATGTGTCCCAGCTGGAGTTTGGGATGATGTCTTGCAGCTCTGACTCCTCCAGCCAAATTTCATACAGGAAGCGGGAACGCGCCAAGGGCGCAGTGAAATACGCTGGAGCCAATAAATAACACTTGACTCCATTAACACACTCATGCTATGGATCCCATCATGAAACCCTTAGTCACTTTGCACCATGTTTCCTCAGGAGGTAGCCAGTGACTTGCGCGAGGAAAAGGTCCAGCAGCCAAGAGGATGCTGCGACCCAGCCTTACAGACGTCACTGTGGCTGTGCCACATGGGAATACGGAGCCCTTCCAGAAGCGGCAAACGCTGCTCATATATCCGGCTCTTATGGAAGCACAGGCCAGGGAAGGTTACGGTGACACCAGAGAGGTAGAAGGCAAACCGCTGCGAGGACACCGCCAGCCCCAGGAGGACAACCCACGCTCGGCCCAGGCGCTGCTCTCTGAGCCCGGCATGGGCAAGGAGGTATCAGAGAGGGGCTGGTGTCCCCATCAGCTCATGCGGTTTTCGCCCATACAAAGCACAATCTGTCCCAGCTGGGCTGCCGAACAGCAATTTGTCACCAAGTGACTGTTCAAAGGGGATCTTTCTGTGACCCTGGTTTTGTCATCAGTGTTGTATTATTCCTCTTTTTTTTTTTTCCTCCAATTACGCACCATAACCATGCAGTGCTGATCCGCTCCTGCTCAGCATGCCTTGTGCGCCAGTTCCTCCCTGACCCCGGCAGAACAGGATGGTTGCTTCGTATTTAATTAACTCCCCTTAGATGATCAGGAAAAGAAATATAAAAATCTTAGTTTAGAATTTTGTAATCCATGCGTTACAACTATGGTGATTAATAAATTATTAGCTGCAGGAATAATTTTACACAGCGTAGAAATGCCACCACTTTTGTGCTGCAGCAAGAGATAACTATTGAGCAAAGTAGTTGACAAATTATCTGACATATTTGTCAACTACTTTGGATCCATCAAGATGAAAGGCTTTACATAAATGCTGTATGATTTTTTTATGTATATATATAAACACTTTTACTGGACTGTTGATAAAAGCCTGAGATACAAAGGAACTCTTTCCCCTAGTTGAGACAAGGCAAGCTGCTAAACAAATCAGTTCAATCTCTGCCTTTCAAGCAATATAAAGTAGTATAACTTTCAGGAGCAACACCTCATCTGATTTTTTTCCAGACTGCCTATCAGGAATCAAGCAGTAAGTAAACATTTGAAAAGTGTTCCTCTGAGAGCAAAGGTTTAGATTTGAGTCACAGGATCCATTGAAAAGAAAAATTGCTTCTGTGTATTGGGACAGTGCCTTCCCTTCTGAAAACTTTATAAAAAGAATAAATGGAGATAATCTTTTTACAAGGTATAGCCCATATGGAAATTCATTATTGCTTCCCTTTAAAAAAAAAATCAAGATAGTTCAGAAAGTGAGAATGGGGTCACTATTAAAAAAAAACATGCTGAAGTTTTCCTAATAACTGTATCTGGTAAAAGTATGGTTAAAAAGCTTTATTGTGGTCTAAAATGCAGCTCCTCTTGATGAGAACAAGAGATAAAAGAGGGAAAGACATAATAACCCCCTAAACCCCTAAGAGTATTTAATGCAGAAGTGGGAGAATATCTATACCCAGAGATTGTGGATTAAATATTTTATGGATCCATTCTTCTCCTAGCACAAAACACTCCCTCGAGTGACTTCAGGGCTGCCGCTCCTCGAAGACTGCATTAATGCCTGTTAGCCCAGTCCAGTCCCTGCGATGGAGGCACAGCTGAAAGGAATCATTGTTCCCGCTTTGCAAAAGCAAAACCCAACCTCCAGAGAAGGTGAGTGACTTGCACAGGATTTCACAGCGAGCCAGTGGCGTAGCTGGGGGGGAGCTACGAAGCCCAGCTTACGGTCCTGTCCCCCCCAGACACCAGCCCCCACCCAGCTCTTACAACGTTTCTACTGAGAACATCACAGAGGAAGGTGCTGTTTTCATTAGTGTGCATTTTGCAAACAGCCACAACTACTAAATTAAGGCTGCCACCCAAAGCACGCATATATGCAGAGACGGGGCCAGGGATACTGTCCGGAGCTACCTTTTAGGGCTGGATTCGGCTTTCAACAGGTGTGAATCCCAGGGCAAAGCACCCCGCGTGGCCACAGCAGGCAGCTCGTTGTCCTGTAACACACAGGTTAATTTAGGTGACTGGCTGAGCAAAAGGCAGAGAGGGAGCTTTTCTAGTTCACTACTTGTTTTTGTCTTTGGCTGTTCCAAGAGACATTTTAAGGGGCAGAGGATCCTTTTAGTATATAGTTGTGATTCTCATTAGTGTTGAAAATATGCACCTGAATATGAAAAGAGGGCAAGGGGAGACAGGAGATAACTGCAAACATCCTTAGTCAAAGGAAATGCATGTTCCTCCTCCGCGGACTACGGCTGCCGCATACCATGCTGGGCATTAAAGTTCAGAGAAGTACAACTCGCTGAGCAGAGGTTAACTCTTTGCACTGGTTTTAAACCAGACCCGTGATACAGTGAGTAGATTAGCCCAGAAAATTTCCAGCACAACTCGCTTTGGTCAGTAAAAGATTGATTTGCTTATATTGACACATTTGCTCTTTCGGTTTTGCCAGGTCTGTAAAAAAGATGGAGAGGTGTGAGGGAGCCTAGCGGTCCCTACGAGCAGCCCACGCGCTCCCCGCCGGCTCGCTCTGCTGGCGGCTCCGGGTCAACAACCCCGGGCTTGCAGGAGCCACGCCACAAAACAAGGCCCTGGATGCCCAAGGGAGGTTTAAGACTAAGTTCCCAGGGCTTCCAGGATCCCCGATACGCAGTCAAGCAGCGCTAAACTAAGACAAGGCTCCTCTGCTTCCAGACTCCCCACGGTACAGGAGGGACCAGCCCCGAGCCCAAGGAGCACCCAGCTATTCCCTTTCCTTTATGGAAAGCGTCCCTCAGTCCCTCCAGCTGTGTATCTTCTTCCAGCAGAAGGGCTGTATGGTCCCATCCTGGCTTGTCAGATGGCCAAACCTATGCTCAGCATGTCAAATGCAAATGAACAGCATATCTGGCAAACCTGGGGCTTATCAAACACCCCTCTGCAGCTTGTTCTCTGCAAATGGCACCACCAGATCACTTCTTCAGCCTCCTTCATGCCTCCTCGTGTTCTGAGGACTCCCGGGCTGGGAGCTGCCTGCAGGATCAATACTGGAACCAGTCTATCTGACCCATATCTCTTTGCCGGAGAGTCCACAGGGAAATGAATCACCATGATGGGACCAGATTCATTATTCTGGCAAACCCCGTGTTGTGCTCCATTCTTCTACAAAAACAGATTGAAACTTTTTTTCGTATTAAAAACAAAAATTCATTTTCCATAAGGAATTTGAAAAATGCTTTGCTTTGCTCCAAATAGAAGCTTCATCTTTTCCAAAGCGGAAATTTTTCCTAGCTTCAGACAGCACAAACTGGGCACAAACTGTAAATGGTTTACTAATACCTTCTTGTAATGTTACACTGGAAAAAGGATATTGCAAAGTTAAGCCCTTGCAATGCTATTTACTTACTATGGGATATATATTCTAGGACCAAATTAATCAGCTTCGATTCGCCGCTCCCCTGCCCATACTGCAGTCCCCTGCAGCTGTACCAAGTGATTGTGAAGCAGTCGTATTACCGTAACAACGAACTCCAGCTAAAGACGCCAACAGCATCACTCCAGATTTGAACTGGGCCTGAATTTGACCTTAAATTTTTAGTTAAAATACACTTTCTCCATCCACTAAGTAGCATCTGCAGAAGTTGCATCAGTTCCTGCACTGCAGCAGACACATTTTTTGTATCCAAATGATTACAGAAACCTACCTACTTCACATATAGTTGGAAATACAAGATCCCAACAAAGTAAAGGGGAAAATTCCCCTCAAGGCCAATGACAGCAGAGGTAAGAGAGTGCTGAGCCATTTGGAAAACCCTGCGTCTAAATTCAGGGCTTCTTTGCTTTGTCCAAAATCACAAATAGGATATAGCAGCCTCGGAAACAGTGGCCAAGTCTTCCAGCTCCCAGATTTGTGCTTTAACTACTTGACACATCTTCTCATCGTTGGAGCAGGAGGAATGACATGATCAGAGACCAAAACCACTTGCACTGAGCAATTTGAAAGCACCGTGTTTCAGCACACCGGAGAAGTGTGTCGTTCCCTCGCTAACTCCCCAGCCCCGAGGCCAAGTCCAAGACAAATGTCCCAGTAGCGGTCCAAGCCCCACTTCCCGCACGGTAACCCAGGCAGCAGTTAGAGATGTGAACCTCCCTCCCGGAGGCAGACCCGCTGCAGGCTGCTCCAAATCCCTGCTGCTCAGGCGGCTTCCTTCTCTGGCATGCCTCCTTGGCCTTCTTCCTTCTATTTTTCTCATAAGTTTGCCTGTGGATGATTTATCTAAAAAAAAAAGCAGCTTTTTCTTCATTACAAAAAAAGAAAAAAGCGTGCCTGCACTTGGCTGGACATAATAATGAAGTTATAATGTCCTCTTGGAGGAGGGCTCTCTCCGTCTGTCAGATCCTTCCTCTTCCTTGAGCTATGGGACTACAATCTCGGGGAAACAGCTCGCAGCCTTCACGGTCACCATCTCCTCTCCTTCCCTCCCAGCATTTTTCTAAACAGCTTAAATGATCCCATGCCTGGTCTGAGTGTCTCGTCTGATATAATCATCATCTCCAAGGCCTTCCTTTCCATCCATCAGCGCCCACGACGCAGAATCCCTACTCAGCCTAAACATGACTTAGCTTGGTCCTTGCAAAGAACATTTGTTTACTTTCTCGGAGAGGCTAATGAGTAAATATTATTTGGTAGGCCAGAATTTCATGAACCCCAACTAAAATAAGGGCTCCAGGACATTAGGCACAATACAAACATACTGTAAAAAGTTTGTAATCATCCCCGAGACTACAGAGGCATCCTGCGGGGCAGCCAGAAAATGAAGTGAAGCGAGGTTTCTGAGCCCCAACGCAGAGGCTTAAACAGAAAGCCGTCTTTCCTCCATATCTCTGTTCGCAGAATCCACTGTTTTCCGAGTTTCTGCCTACCCAGCAAATATCCAAAGCTAGTAGCTATTGATCTCCAGTATCAACTCAGTCACAGTTTTAATTGCAATCGGCTAGTAGTCATTTTTCCTGAAAATATACTTCCTTTAGTTGCATGAAATCCATCGTAACGAAGCTACGCTGTCTACGCAAGCTACCTATGTCTATCAAGGGCAGATGGAAGGCAAACTTTGACCCTAAATAAGATGATATATGAAAACATGACAGTGTTTCTTCAGCTGGAGAAAAGAGAGATTACTTTTAAAGCGTTTACTTAATTCTTTCTGGCTGTATTACAAAACAAGCAATTATAAATCTCCTAAAATTGTTCTAAACGGTACAAGTAAATTTAACAAAATGAGATACAAATGCCAACTTCATAAATGCTTTTCCAAACAGAAGTGTCAGGCGCAGTTACAATGCCACTTCAGGTCAGTCCAGTCCGATGGTAATTACAAGTCTTAAGAATATACGAAGGAACATAAAGTTCAAAGAAACTCAAGAAAGAGCGAGCAAAGCTTTGGAGAAGGAGCGCGTCCCCACGCCAGCGCTGCACGCACAGCTAGTGACCGCTCTCCGCAGCGGGCTGACGGGAAACAGCCTAAGGGATGGACAATCTGCCAGGCACCGACGAGCCAAGACAAAATGAAGAGAAACAGTTATAAAGAAGGACTTATTTTCCCTGGGTGATGAACTGCTCTGCTCAACTACGGCACCAGAGCAGAGACAGGAATTAGGCTGTGGTATCTAACCAAGAAAAAAAAAGGCTACTGACACCTACTTAAAGGAATGAAGATATTGGAAATAAGTCCGTAGTTTAGCAACACAGGAAACAGTTTTCTCATCCCATAAAGCTTCTCCCATTTTACACCAGGATAAAAATGAGACCTTTCAGGGAAATCCAAGCTGACATCTGAACCCCAAGGAACAGCCCAACGGCCCAACTCCCCCTCCCGCCGGAAGCTGAAATCGCCTGAACGCTGCCGAATTCAGCCAGCGCCTCTAACACGGAGCTTTCACTTCCCAGCCAAAAGTCCACACCACAAAGTTGCTGGCTATTCAGAGAGACGTATATATCTGTATCTACCTAGTGACCTGCAACCACAAGAAAATTCCCAGCCAACTCTACTTTCTAATAATACCTGTCACCAGCCTGCCTTAGCTGTATAAAATATCCCAACAAATGCTAAAAGCTCCATGCTTACATCTCAGCAGCACAGCCCGCACACGCTCTGGGGGCTTAATAACAGCATCTACTAGCGCTATTATATAACCAACAGATCATTTCCTCTGACCTCTTGCTGACATCTGAACTTCCCTGGTTACGTAGCTTAGTGCAGTAAAAGCTACGTATTATTTGATGAACGCTGGTAATGCGCTATATAGTTCAAAAAAATATTCCCACAGGACATCCAGGGACCACTACCTTTACTAGGGTCCTGGCACAGCTCTTACTAGTAGAGATTTTAGAGGTTATTATTCAACAGCTTCAGCAATTAATAAGAGAGAAGGATTAAATCTGAGATTTTCATCTTCTGTCCCCAGCCAGAAAGATGAGTTATTTTGGAAAAATGTGGCCTGCACTTACTGTTGACAACTTGCATTTACTTTCCTCAGTTTTTACGGCTTCTCTCTCTTTAACGTTTACTGCTGGTGCAACTTCTGCCATTGCTTTCATTGAGCAATCTCAAACACTTTATTTCTAATTTTCGGCTTAACTGCAAAGAGTAGAGAAGATGAGAGAGTGGCGAGGATGATAAGCCCTTAGAGTAGCTCAGGAACTTACAACTGAAATAAAAACCGAAACTTAGAAACCCACAGCTGGAAAAAGGAGGCAGCAGCTCTGAGGGCTCCCACATTCAGGAGGGGATGTGGCCGAACGAGGGAGGAAATAGGATAGCCTGTAAAAGTAGATTCGCATCCACACCAGTAAAGACGGCTAACTTCTGCAAACTGGGGTGTCTGCGTGGGGGAAAAAACTTGACCACAAACCAGGTTTCCATCTGAGACGTTCTGGTGCCTGGAAAGTGATGATTTTCAATTTTTCCAATGAGAATCTGAAAGCAAGATTTCTATGAAAGCAATGTTTTTGCAAGAAAAAATTAATTGTCCAACTCCAATATACACCTCTATAGCTGCATATAACAACCAATGCTAACAGTTGGACTGATGTACTTTCCTTGCAAGCAGCAACACTGTTTTATTTCTCTTTGGGACATCTCCCATCTTTATCTCAGATAAATTACAGAACAAAATCCACTGTCTTCTCCATTTCCATTGCTGCTGGCAGAGACCCACGCCTTCAAGATTTTTTTCTCTTTGAGCATACAGTTAGATCTCCAGCAAACTCTGCCAATCAGATTATTCTGTGAACTTTCCAAATTGCATGAGATCACAGTTTTACATACACTTCCTGATCACTATCAGGGTCCTGGAAAAATTATATTAATTTTTGAGCAGCTCGAATCCTTACATGAATTCTGTTACTTAAATGCAGTAATCATCAAATCATCAATCGTGCTGTAAAACTTGCCATTTTCATGCACTGAGTCACATCATTTCATTTCATCTCCAGCCATAGCAAAAACTACCAGTTGGTGACCATTATCTGTTAATTGGAAACCTCATTAATTAGGCTCTTTGTGACTGAGAATATATTTAAAATAAGGCAAGGAACATCAACTGTATAACTGTGTCACAAAGGGATAACCATCTCTGTTAATCACTTTTCTTCATCATATTAGAATCACTGATTCAAATACCAGTACTAGCTATTGCACTGTTCAGTGATTCCAGGACGTTAACATATACTTTGTCCACTTTTACACAGATGAGAAGTTCTGGCACTCTGCATTTTTAGTTTCATTTCACAGAGCCTTCATGACAACACAGAAACGAGACTGTTTTCAGACATGCTCCTAAAGAAGTCGTTAGCATGCAGGAAAAGAGCGCATTTGGTACAGCGAGACTTGTAGGTGGTTAATTAAGGTCAACCGCGTCATCATGAATAGCCGTCAGGCCAGCCATGCTTCAAGGGAACAGTTAGAATGGAAGAGCAGGATTTTCAACAGATACCTCTAGGGTGTCCAGTTGTCTCTGCAATACAGCACTTTGCATACAATCCTGGGAAAAGTCCCATACAATCCTAGGAGAAATCCCCACCAGGGTCTTTCAGGAAAGCAGAACCAGACCTGTGGACTTTGTCAACCTATAGCGTAGCATGGTTCTGAACAGGCACAAATGCTGTGAGCCTGTAAATCTCCATGTGGGCTTTAAATCTCAGCTAGGAAAACCACAGCACACTTAATGTTTTGCTTCTTTTTGTAAAGCTACCAAAAACCTAATTTCCTCCTCCACTGTGAAAGATGAAAGAATCTCAACATCTAATGAGGCTCCTGTAGTGCCTTTATTCCAATGCAGATTATTAACCCAATAATCATGATGGACAAGGCTGATATAGCACCACTGGCTTCCCTGAGCCAACCCCCTGTGTTGAGTTGGAAAGATTCAACTCCGTATCTGCAAAATTTGGAAACCAGAACTTTTTTACCTCATTTGTCATAACTACCTCATTAAGCAAATGACTCCCGTTTCTGTCTGCTCTTAACCGTCTAAAAGTTTAGCCTCATTTCCAATCTGAATTTGCCCTTTATTAAATTGAATCCATTGTTCTTTGGGTTACTACTTGTATCGTGTCATTTCCTCTTCCTGGTATTAAATGACCCTTACGATGATCATCCTCCTCATTAAACTTTTCTTCAGATGAGGTTGGCTGAATTTACTCCCACTCTCTTATCTCCTTTAATGGTGTGATCTAGCTTTGGAGACCATTTTCTGAAAGTAAGAGCCTTATCTTGGTGGATACTACTATAGGCGTGATTTTAGCACCAGCATAAGTGATTTGTAAATTCTGTTATCCTGACAAAGCTGTGTTTCAGACTTCAGGTGGTATGAATTATTTTGTTCTTCTCAAAAACTTCCACGAACAAATCTCGCTTTTCCTGACTGCTTCCATTTTGCCCCATATTCAGGATGAGTTTGCTGAAGGCTCTGGTTCAGAAACCAGACTCTTCCTGTGGCACCACAAATGTCTATACGTGGAACTACTTGCCATTACAAATCTGTGGGATTTTGGTGCTCTCCTAAGCCTCATAAGAGCTGGCAACCACATTCACAGAGATGCAACAGGCATTCAATCACGCTGCCAGAGAGGGACGAAATTACAAACTTGTATGTTTTCCTGAATCTGAATCTTGAACTTCAGTTTCTAGGATTTATTGTGGAGTCAGACATTGTTCAACATCAGTAAGGTTAACGCAGTTGCAAATTTCAGCTGAATACCTCTCCCCTCATTTCTATATCTTTGTATCTCTGATATACTCTTTTACATGCATATTACCTTCTCATTTTCACATGCAATTTTGATACAATCCTTTCCTTCAATGTATTTTTTCTCTGAATATCTTTCTCTGGATCCAGACCAAGAATCACCTTCTGTTACAGCAAACGGGTGGGTAACAATCCATTTCTCAATGCCTCTGTGTTAGCAAACGCAGCAAATGCCGAGGCGAGCAGATTCGGAAGGGAATCAAGAAGCAACCGAGTATGAGAACAGGGACCCAAAAGCCAATGTGGAAAGACATTTCTGAGCTACCTTAATAGAATCAGCCCATCATATTTCAAAAACAGTATCAACAGACAGAAGTAATAAAACTTGTCTGATGAGTTTAAAAACAGGCATCCCTCTCAGCCACGTTCTGCATGCGTGCACACACACGCACACAGATACACACACTTACTCACTCCTAGTATCAAACCTTTTAAATTTCTTCCATGATTAATTTGCAAATAGCTTATGATGCAACCAGAGACCCACCTAGAAGACTGTGCTACGGTTCGCAGATTCTGCAGTCTGAAGCTACTTAGTTTTAAGACTTTTTTTAACATACGTACATATACGTACATACATACATATATATAATCTAAACATCTAAATTTATGTATGTGTATACACACACATACACACTTATTTACTTATCTTTAATTTTGTCCTCATATGTCCCCAGAGAGCAAAACACTCGGAAATTATCCTTCTAGTGGGACTGTGGCAGTGTGGTGAAGATCTCTCTGGTCTTAATTAGGCAAAGGCTCTTAAACTCATGGAGATATAAACTACCAGAAGTAGAAACCTACTGAATGTAATAAACATGCTTTAGATGAACAGCAGGGAAGAAAGTACAAGATGGCTTAGTGTTAGTTGGCTTGACAAAGCTTTACTTTTCCTGGATGAGCAGTAGGATTTTTAACGTTCTCCTTTTATTTTTAATGAAAGTTTACAATGGAATCTCCCCTGTACCATGAACTGGAATTCATAAAAACAATGCAACAGTCTATATATTTTTCTAACTTTAATTTCTAGAGCCAATTTTACCCAGGCTGTTTGTAAGTCACTCACCAGAAAGCAGAAAAGAGAAGAAAAGAAAGATTTCCATCTCTTTACTAAAAAGAAAAAACCCACAAACCAAAAAGCAAAAACCAGCAATCCTATTCCTGTATTTTAAACAGCTGTGTGACACCCGCAGTGACTTTTATGATACCATATGCCCTATCGAATCATGTTTCACTCAGTTGGTTTAGCCTTATTTGAAGATTAATAAAGAGGCATGATTTTGGGCTAATAAGAGCTGAGTCCATTGTAAAGAAGACACATTTCAATTTGCAGGGTGAAAGGAGGAGGGGAAAACCCACAAGCAGGAGCGATCTCTACCGAGGGCATCGTTGGCATGCCACAATTTGCAAGCAGGGACGAGGGGCCTTTTACGGGGTTTCGTTAGGACAGCGCGTAGGGCCAGCAGGGCTGGGAACCACTTTTAGTCTTGCCCTAAAGCTCACTGGAACATCGTTTTCCTCCAGACCAAATGGGTGAATACGGAGCTTGTTTCCCAGCGTGAGGATAACGGAAACCAAGGTGTCAGCTCCCACCTCCTCCTGTGTTTGACACTACTTATCACTTTGATGGACTGTGCTGCAATTAAAAAGACAAGAGGGGGTGTCAGTTTGGGTCTTTTTTCCTCCCAAAGATGTCAAAGAAGGAAGTTCTCGACTGTAAAACACCTCTGAAGTGTCTGCACAGGAGCACGAGCTACAACGCCTTGGAGACACGGGAGGAGCTCAGGGCCACCGGCAGACACTGCAGAGCCTCCAAAGGAGAGATGAGCTCTTACTTGCTATTTCTATGACTGCTGAGGGAGCGGGCTTTAGCAAAGTTTGCTTTTACCAAGGCAAGCCCGCTTTTCACGTGTGTGCCCATTTCCAGAGGGCCTAAACCTGGCAGGCCTCTTGCAGCCTCCCAGGAAAATATTTCCAGCGTGCCCTGTCCTGAGACCCTCCTTCTGCTTTCTCCCCACGCTCAAATCCCCTGGAGGTAAACAAGCGATAAGGCTTCAGGATTAGATTGACTGACCTCAGAAGGAATTTTGCTCAAATAAGAACTAAGCCTGGAAGGATTTTGCCCTTACTGAGAGGCTCTAAAGGTTTCCCATAGAAGCGTTTAAGGAAAATGACTTGGGGAATTTACATCCGACTTTGCTCCCTCAGTCACTTTGGCAGCTTATCCTTGAGGGCACCAGAGCTGGCGTTCAGACAAGCCATCAGCTCACAGACTAACAAATTATTGATTCTCTCCTCACTTTGAAGCAGACAACAACAAACTCCTAAACGCACTGCATCCTTCAATATCTCCCTCTGGAGAAATACACGTTTGTAACACTGGCGGTAAGGGGGCATTTCCATCTCTCAGGCTGTGACAGGTGGATGGAGCACTGCGCTTCATGCATTTTGGTCTCTTACCTTCACCCAAGTGGTGGTAATGGGGAAAGATTTTTGCGCAGAGCTTGAATTTCAAATCCACACCTAGGCAAAGCGAGAAATATGAACGAACATTCAAATACACGTACGTTAAATGGCTTGAATTTGGATACAAAAGGTGTCCAACACAAAGTGGGATTAAGAGTTTATTTTCCCCAGTATTACATTATTAAAAAGCAAACGCATTTTTCTGTGCACCATGCACTTAATGAGCTCCAGGTTGCAGGATACAAAAAGATCTTGACATTGGCTTGAAGAAACAAAATGTTCAAAATGATCTGGATACACTGAGGCACTTCGTCATAAATGTCTCACCACTAGACTGAGTATCAGTTTTGTGACATTCCTGCCATTTTTCTGCAACTCACGGCAACGTGTCCCAAACTTCCTTGCTTTCCTCCTGCGCTCTCTCCTGCTCCCTCACTAGGGACATGAGTTCCTCCCTCGACCCCTTGCTCTGAAGGGGCTGAGCCTTGTGCTGCGGACGGCAGCCAAATTCTGCAACCCCCAAAAAGCCGAGCCCAGAGCATAGCAGTCAAATGCTTGTCACCGGACTCATGTCAAGTGTGGCATCAGAGGTATTATCTACTTCTACCTCCCTGCCCACAGTCATGGGAGCAGCTCTCCCATGTGTCCCGCGGCAGGCGCTAGGGCGTTTGATGGAGTCCATCACAGAAAGGCTCCTTTGCGATACACCGCGGAGACATGAGACTGGGGTCGGCAGCAGAGCCAGGAGCCGGCCCCAGGAGCCACAGCTCCCAGGCTTTCACCGCTTCCTCCTGGCTGTGCCTCTCGCAGCCTCGCACCGGCTCACATCAGGACTACAAGGGGTCCTTTGGGCAGATTCTGGCTGCTCCTGCCTTGGAATACAGATGCTTCCAGCAGCCCATCTAGACTGCACTGAAATGCTTCCTCTGCACCTGAAATCGATACAGTTTCATGCAAATTTTTACTACATGTACTGTACAGATTCTAAATATTCATACAGTCGACACACCTAAATAGCGCTGAAAATGATGCTACAGCTTATAAGGTCAATGATCTGCAATTTTATATCTCCCCAAACACATATTTACAAGCAGCACTGTAAACATTGTTAAGGTTATTGTATCAAACTCTTCCACTATTCCAAAGGGTATTTTTGCAAATAATTTTATCAGAAACATTAAACAGCAACAAAACTTGTTTTTGCTTTGGCCACTCCTCTTCTGATTGAGATAGATATAATAGAGATTGCAAATGTGTGTGAAATATTCTGTACCACAAATACTTTTCATTGTCCCTGTGTATTGCAGTATGTCCCAATTTTCAAGAGTCTGCTTTGCTTTAGATAACGTTGCCGAGTTACTAAAAAAAACCCTCAGCGACAGGCTGTTTGCATCCAACGGTCATAATAACGTATCCTGGTGACACTGAAATATGAAGATGTAAACAATAAAGAGACAGAAGGACTTTGACCCGAGTGGCTTAAGTCTAAAAACCTGCAATTCCAAAGCAATAGGGCAACTATACCATTGAATACATTATAAGTACTTGCAGACCTAGGTGCCAATTTTAGCATTTCTCAGATGAATTTGCAAACTGAGTTCGCATGTTGGGCTCATTATAGAATACAGACCTCTAACAGATGCAGATTTATATACATTGAAGAGACTGAAAAAATCAATCCTATCCCCAAGGCAGAGAAATAGGAGATTTGTTTTCAATATTTAAATCGACTAACACTATGGGATAGCTAGCCATTAATACAAACATATATAATAATAGGCAGAGGACGATCTGACCGAGACAGACATCTACCCTAGCTGGATGGTTTTGCAGCCCGAAAATACACTGGGTACAAATCAAATATGACCCGCCATTCGCTGCAGCAACATTTTTGATGATGGACCGATAGTGAGACAAGGTAGATCGTGTGTATCCTTTATTGGACTAATATATAAGCTGTTACACATAAACTTTCAGGCCAAAAAAGTCTTCAGGGGACTGGCAGCAGAAAGAATATTTTTGGCCTGAAAGCATCTCACTATTTTTGAGCCAACAAAAAGCCGCCACCACTGTCCATTTTATCTCAGGCGGCTGAAAGTATTTTTTGCAGCTTGTTTGTGACAAAGAGTCACAGTGACGACTTGCACCAACCTGGCAGGCCCAATAGAAAAGTCCTTACCGCTTAAGTGCTCTGTTTGCTTTTTCAACTGTCCCTGTCTGCCCAGGATATTTATAGAGCCCAGGGACTGGGATGTTCGGGGCCCAATCATGTTGTCTTGGCAAGTTTCACAAGAAACAGGACCACAAAAGGAGCAATTCGGTGTGAAAACACACCGATGCTTTCACCTGTCACTAATACTTGGTCGTCCCTCAAATGGATCCTTGCAAGTCTCTCAGGACTATGGCGCAATTTAGGGAAGGAAAAATACTATTGCCAAGGCGTTTCCCAGAGACAGCCAAATCAGGATACGGCCAGCAGTGACTACCATGTCTCTTTTTCATAATATTTGCATCGTACAAGCATAAGGGCCACCCACCAGTGACTCGAACAAGGAGTTCCCATACTAAAAGCCTGGGGTGGTATGGACTGAGTTAAAGAGCAGGACTCTGAAACTAGGCCTGCAATAACTCAGGCTCTGCCAAGACGATCTTAGAATCCAAAAAGAAGAAAGATTTATTAGTGTTCCCATTATACCACGGCACACGTGAAGCACAGAGAGATGAAGCAATCTGGCCAACAGAACCAGGAAGGAACCGTGATTGCTAGCATCTGCAAAAGCGCTTTCTGCACCTGACCATGGCCTGGATTTTTCAAGTCTCTCGGAAGCAAAGGGAACACATGCATGCCTAAAAGGGGTTTTCAACTGCACCAAGACTGAAGTGGTCAGAAAATCTTTGAAAGCTTTTCCCCTTGAGCTAAAACAATTTTGGGAAATCGTATCAGTTTTGCTGAAATTGTGTCTGAAAGGAAAAATGGAAGAAAACTTGAAGAGTGTTCTGCCAATGGTGAAACTGGACATGGAAAATTTCCAGAAGTCTAAAATATTCTGAAACATGGCCTTGCTTCAGCTTTTTCTTTATTATGTATCTGAAAAAAAAGTTTCTTAACACAAAGCTTTTCTATGAAATCCAATGTTTTTCTCTCCCCTTTTCTCTCCCCTTTCCAGTTTTGAAGTTCTCTAGTTTTGTTCCTACTCAGAATAAGGGCAAACACTAAAATCCTCCATAAAACACAGCTTTTGTCCATCCCACAACCTCCACCTCAAACCCCATTCCTGTTTACAGGGACAGGGTGCCTGAGCACTTTCAAAAGTCCTATTCTGTGCCTCTTGGTATTGTTAGGAGTCTAAATATTTTTTAAAATAGAATCTCAACGGGTTTGTCGGAAATGAAACTAGGTAGGCCTAAAGCAGACACCAAAGTGCATTTCCAGACAAGTCATTTAGAAGCACAAGGCTATGAATAATCTGAACACAATTCCCCTGAAAAAGGAAAAATAATAAAGGCAAAGGCAGAAAGGGGAGAAATTCATACAAACACGGTCCCCATAATGACAGCGCCAGAACATCGCTGCAGTAGAGCTGGGCTGTGGCAGGCGATAACGTCCTTTCCCAGAGGAACCTTTAGGTTTATGACAAATCAGGGATGATGCTCAACAGCTATCTGATGAGCTCCACAACAGCTGCTGAGGTCTGCGTGCCACTGCAACACAGCTGGAAACGCACAGTGCTGCAGCATTAACTGGATAATAATTCAGGGCTTGCCAAACACTGAGCATCACTAACTTTTTCTGATGAGTTATTTGCGTCCATAATCAGCTGTGAAACTCTTTAGGAAAGATGTTCTCTGAAAAGGAGAATTTATCTGAAAAGGAACCCACTGTCATTAATAAAGCCGTCTGGCCTCAAAGCTTCAACAAATCAGACTCAAACCCACGATGCAGTCTTAAGGCAGTTAAATGTTTTCCCAGTGACTAAAATTTAAGGAGTTCTTAAAAGAGAGAAAAAAATGGCAAATAAATGAATGCACAAACCTTAGTCTGTCAGAACGGATGATTAGCAGAAGGAGCGGAGGAACTACTGCACACCCATCACAGTACGAACAGGGGTAAAAAATCTTACATTACTGGAAAGACAGTTTGTGACTTGGAAAAAACCCTAACAGTGCAATCACTTATGTCTTGATTGTAAGATATTATCTGCTCTGAGTAAGGCTGGCATGAGCTCTCCCAGGGAGCAGGACCCAGGGAACCAAGGGGCTCAGACAGCTCCAGATCCTTCCAGTTCTGCGAGAGAAAAGTTTGTTCCACTCCACAGCAAGAAGCATTCGCCATCGGGCTGTGTGCGGCTGTTTTCCCTAGGCAGGGAAAACAGGGGGCAGAACCAAGGCTGTTGCTTTCCCTTGCTTCTCTCCTGGCGAAATGGCAGCCTGGGTAGGAGGAAAAATGTATATGTCAGAGTGGGGGACAGGACTCTACTCTCCCTTGCGCAGGCAGAGACAGGTCAGGCCAACCTTGGCTCTTCTAGTTTGGCTTTGTTAGTACAAGATAGTACAAGAAAGTCCCTGGCACAGCTCTCGGCCAAAAGATCACTCTGTTCATTGAGTGATTGCTCTAGCCAGTTCGGGGAACGTGTCTCAGCTGGTGGTAGGATTGCATGGCAATTGTCATCACCATTTCTGGAACCAAGGTTGCTCCACAGCTGCTGAGCTCTGGGTGAGCCCCTGAATCACTGCGCACAAAGGGCTGGCAAGCGAGGGTATGCTGGGGAGAGGCATCGACAGAGCAAAAATGGGAGGCACATCCCTCTCCTTGCCTAAATAAATGTAAAATCAGTCCTGAGTCCCGACCGAGTCATTCACACGTTGCCACGTGACCAGTCTTTTTCTCTCACACATGCTGAAGGCATCTGCCTTAAAGAATGTGAAGTAAATAAGAATCATTGCCTTCTTCTTCGTTATACTGATGCCCAGAGCATGAAAAGGAGAAAAGACCCAAGCAGAATCTTACTCTGATTCACATCAAATGCCATTTGTACTGTTCACTGGGTGCCTGTGGGGAGGAGGTGAATCCACAGAATGAATACAGGGAGGATATTTATCACCACCAAAGGAACAGAAACACAAGAAAAGAGCAGATGGGAGAAGGATGGAAAAAGGAAAATGAGGTATTTCAGAGAAGCGAGTTTACGGTGGTTGTTTCTTGGGCATTTCATGTGTTCGCATCAAGCACATATGTATGTTGCAGAAGGGGAGGATGTTTCTACAGCAGCTGTAGCAAAGCCCTCCTTGCCCTGCAGCTCTGCTTCTGCAAGGGAAAGAGCAGCAGCAGCAATCTTCTTCCAGAAGTTTCTGCCACTCCACAACTGAGTCCTGTGCACTGCTCCATAACAGCCTCTTAGGCGCGATGAGGGCAACACTCTCCTCTTAGCTGTACTAATTTTGCCAGCATTAGAGGAAACAGACTCCTTTTAATGGATCTCAGCATGCTTAGCCTTTCACTGGGGACAGGGCCAGAGCCCACACAGACTGCAAAAACAAAGGCAGGTCATGCCCTATAGGCTTCTGCTCATATAGCCGTATCAGTGAGGCCCTGCAAAGAGTCTCCCAGCACAGAAGACCCCCCAGTAGGAGCTCCAATGCTGAGAGAAGCTGTATTAGCTGTATTCTCCACGGACAACCTGATAACCACTGCACAGAGCACAAGCTCCTCTAACTCTCCTCACGTGATGCCCCAGACATGCCACACTGAGCTCAAATGGGGAAGGAGGCAATCAAGCAGAACAAGACAACGTCCAACCTGGTTGTATTGTGTCCCCCAGCAGCATCAGTGGTATTCAGACCTTTTATGCCCTTGCACGTGATGATTGATCAGAAGAAACCATCATTATCAAGTCTTGATTTTATCCCAAGTCTTGCACTGGCTAGTTATTTCTTTAAAGTGCTGGTTCCTATAGTTACACAAAAATCACTGCTGCAGTTCCTTGTTCCTAAGGAAATGAGACCTAACATGCAGCCTTTCTGTCTCTTCCTCCTAATAGCTTTGGAACTTACAGACTACTTTTAGTCCAGATCAGAGAAAGGTAAAGGTTTCCACAATAAATAAGTTCCTACAAGTCTCATGAACACAAGCCCTGGAGAGGACAGAGATCTAGCATCCCCAGAAAAGGCTGCAGTGTGAACTCATGCTTTATTAAATTAATCCACATAGGAGAGATCCTTATATATGAGACCTAACTACATTAATCGGGACTCACAACCAGCCACAAGACATAAATCTGTAGGAATCCAGGCTTAACATCTTCCAGTATTCATTGGAACTGTGGATAGAGAGAGAAGGCAGAAAACTTGAGCCATAAAGGCTTAGCTCCCTACCCCCACCACAAATGCATAAGTCAAAACAGAAATAACCCTTAATCATTTTTTAATTCTTAGGCTCTATAAGCCAAACTCATAACTCTCCAGGCCTGATCTCAGAAGGTCTGAAAACCTGTCTGGCAATATGACACTTGGTTCAATGTTTGCAGCCTAACCGTCATTAACCCATGAGACACAGAGTATGAACCAGGGTGGAAACAGCTCTGTCTAGTCTGCACAAGCAAAGCCAAAAACCCCCAAACCAAACAATTTAATTGCAAAGAAACTCCCTTCCCCTAACATGCGGTTTAAAATGCATTTGTATCTAAGGATCATTAAATTAATAATCATGAAAAACAATGTGTTTTCCAAAAGCTGTTTTACTTTCCACCATTAATTCAGCTTCTTTAAGCTGCTGAAGCAAAGCGGATGGGCAACAGCTTCCCTTACATATCCCACATGTGCCATGCAAAGATGATGCTACTGGAGAGAGCTACGGCACCCTCAGTCACTTCCCTAAGTTTGCCTCTGGGACAAATCCATCCCATATTGCTGGGATTCAGCCAGAACCACCACTGCAGACCACAGCAGTGATAAGGTTGGCATTTCTGCTACTATATTAACTAACATGGTTTTAAATGGTGGTATTTCAAGCTTCCTGAGCCAGATCTGTCATTCAGCTGCCATTTACGCTGTCACTGATGGAGGGGGCACCAGCAGGGAATTAAGAGCTCTGAAAACATCTTCATGCAGACAGGGCCCACGAGGCCTCCTCCTCATGGTGATTTACTTCACTGCAGCAATGAAAATTCCTGTCTGGAACCAAGTGCCTGACTGCAAACTTACCACAGCTCCAGGGCTAGGAGAGTCGAAAGGTCATAGTATTTATTTGTTGCTCTTCCAAGATCACTTTCCCATGAACTTGATGGATTCTCAGATGCCTTCTATTCCACAGCTTCCCCTCTCCAGAAGACTGTGATTAATCTCAGTCTTGGGTAAATTTGGAATCAGCAGTTTTTCTTAGAAAATCTCATTGTTAAATTCACTTCTCAGATTCTTAAGAGTTTCAAAAGTGAATGATTAGTTTTAAATTAAAATATATAAAGGTCTCCTTTTTCCCTCTTTTTCTAAGCAAGTATAATGCCTGCAGAAAATAAATTACTCAAGTAGTTCTCTTTAATGTAATATTTTGCACAAAGGAGCAAGAATTCCACGTTCAGGATCTTCAACTATTTGCTTTTCATCTTCTTTAAGTATGGTTAAGACATGGAAGCCAGAAGAAGTCAGTTCTGCTCCCAGCCCTGCTACCCACATTTTGTGCTGTTGTATGGAAGCTTAAACTTCATGTGTGTTTTCTCAGCTAATAAAAAGCACTTCTCCCTGTCTCTAAAGTGTGGTATTATTTAATTTTATGTAAAATAATAGAACATGGTGATTTTATACAGTCTCTCATAACTTTCTCTTCTTTATAAAGCCACAGTTCCTGGAGCCATGTTGTTACATGAAATTCTCATTACAAAAAAAAAAGCTTTTAGGTTCTCAGGGTAAGAAAGAGGAGATTGCAAAGATGAATACTAAAGGTTCAAAAACCAGATGAGCCCTAGCTAATCATGTTACAGCAGTTTAAGACATCACCATCTCCAGATGTCTGCCTCAACCATTTGCCAGAGGTTACTACTGCTTGTAGCAATGGGCAGAGCAGAACATGTGTCTGCACTTAAACGCATCAGTTTATAGCCAGGGAGCTTAGTTCATGCCCCTCATCCTCCCTGGTTTGAGCTAAAAGATGGGGTTTGTACTAGACTTGGAGGCAGCACAGACTTCTCTTCCCTTCTGCCAATTCTGCTGGGAGGATAGGGACGCCGGACTGAGCGGCCAGCTGGCACGCGGAGACACCCAGCTCTCCCTGGGCACTTCTCCATGGAGGCACCAACTTGTGTCCTTCGCCCACATATGATACCTTCATTCAGCAGTGGCAGTAATGCTCCCGCCTCCCTTTTCCTGGGAATATCTGTCTATCAGGAACTCACTACAGCACTGATACAGCATATCTCCAATTGCTATGCAAAAGGATCAGGGCAATACAGATTTTTTGCCACCTATAACCTAGTCTCAGCTTAAACTGGTGACCTTTGGTTTTTACGCCCCTAATCAACTTTTAAGGCCCAGCCCTGAGATTGCCTTTCCACCCAAAACTCTCATCAAAATTAATAAGGCATGAAGTCGTAAATGCTAAAACGGTACATTCCCAGTGGGAAAACAAGCCGTCCCAGAATCCCAAAGTCTGGCAGGAAACTCAAGCTTTCCAAGAGCCTGGAGTTATGTGGGACAAACTAAATGATGCTACTCAGCAACTGTTTCCCAGAGAAATACAGCGAAGGCCATGACAAGGCCAACAGAGACTAAAAATACCCCAGAGTTTAGCCCACACGCTACATACTGTTTCATTTAACATGCCATAATTACAGCTTATTGTACACACACAGCAGCACATGAAGTGCAAAACCATCACACAACTGCTAACGATGATGTTCAAGAGACACAAAGACAAGGTGACAGCGGTACTGCTCAGTGTGGGAGACGGATCGAAGTCTCAGGGATAGGAGCAATTCAGAAGGAATACCTTGGAAAGAAAGGGTCTGCTCGAGGGGTGGAGGGGAGGCTGAGGGAACCATGCAGCTGCTCAGTGGGATCTCAGCAATTTGGTGAATCTAGGTACCTTCAGCATTTAAATTTCTCTCTGAGTTATGCCTGCAACTTGTACTTACTTGAGGCTGCAAAGCATCTGTTTAAAGCAGGCTCTAATTTGAGACATTTTTCCCTTTGATAAGATGATGGCATCAAATTCCAAAGTGCTAAAAACCAGACAAAAATCAAGAGCTGAAATGCTGCAAGATTTGACATTTTTCATGTAGCAGCAAGCCAGTCTGACACTCTCTCATGGATCCAAGCATGCTGTTACTACGTGAAGCTCTAATGCCATTGATAATAGTTAAAAGATGGCAGTTATGTTTCAGAATCCAAAAGTAAAAAACTAGAACTTTAAATAAACGTCACTGAAACCTCTCCTTTTGGTCCTTGAATTCCCATCTGGTAGACACCATACCCTTCACATAACCCCTGGCTGCTGATTAATGAAACCTGGCAAAGTGTAGCAAAGCCATGCCAAAGGCAGCGCAAAATCCCAAGTTTCTAGAGATCCCAGAGGTGAAAACGCGCAGACAACAACAGCACCCCCTCCAATCATTTCCTGTCTTCACTTAGCCCCGAGTTGGAGATAAGACCGCTCAAACAGGCTGCGCTTTTTTCTCTGTGTTCCTGACAATGGCTCCACATTCAAAGCAATCACAGCCATCTCCTGTGTACAATTACTGGCCTTTTACAGTCTCACCTTGTCTAACTTTCCACTGCAGACCACAGCTCTAGACGCTACGTGCATTTTCAGTAACTTTTCATGTCACTTGCCTGGGTCTCTGGCTACTGTAGGAAGCCGGCTGTCTGCAAAGTTAACAGGCATGAAAACATTGGATACAATTCTCACGTAAGCTAAAACTGAGCTTTTTGGATCATTAGTGTTCATAGCACCTAATCATGCTACTGCTGGAATAGCTAACCCTTTATGTTCTGCAGATGCTGCCATGAGCTATAGAAACCAAACATCCAAACTTGCTGGGCGTTCGTGTTCTGCATCGCATCTTAATTTTGGGGGCTTGTTTCATTTATGCTTAAAACATAATAATCAGTATGCCGTGTGTTCAGAGAAGCTGTGCCCTGGATGACATCCAAACCAAAGCCGTGCCCCCGCCAAGGTCCACACGCCCCTAAGCAACCAAGCCGAAAAGGCGACATACAGCAGGCAACATCATCCCTTGTTCCACCTACAAACCAGCCGCTTGGGACCACTGCTGCACAGACAGGTCAGAGCAACACACCGCTGCGTAGTTCACAGATATCCACGGTGACTCTAAACAAACCAGCCCAGGTCCCAGGCCTCTCCCAAAACAAGGAGGAGTGCTGGCTCAACCCCAGGGCTGCAGTGCTCGAAATACCCCCTATGCTACCCTACGATGCGGAGAAGAGAGGCGAGGCGGTGCCAACGCACTTGCCTGGCACCGAGGGCAGACCCAGTCCTGGCTCGCTGCTGCGCTGTGGCAGCTTCTCCAGCAAGGCAAAGCCCAGGAAAACTCTAACACGTCTCCTCATCTGGCCAACTGCAGGCATCGAGATGACTTTTGCGCATACCATGGCAAATGAGTCCTAAAAATGATCCACATGGATTACCTGCCCTATACAAAACCGCTATGTCTGATATCAACTCTGGGGCATAAATTCATGCTCCTCCCCAAACCATGCCTCAGTCCTACTGCCTCCTTTGCACGGAAGCAGCGTGTGAGCCATCCCCGCGTGGTGACCCCACAGTGGTGATTTCCATCGCACGCAGTAGAGGGTAGGTGGTGTGCACACACTGGGATGGCAGTGGTTCCCACGCTAGGAAGACCTTCCAAGAGCATGTCTAGAGGCACTGACACAAGCATCCCCGTTCCAGTTCTGCTTTTTATTTCCTCCTGTGACCTTGGTTAAGTGACTATGTGCCAGCTCTTCTATCTGTGCAAGACCCCAGTCCTAGGGCTATTGTGAAGATTAGTTTCTGCAAGGCTCTTAGGAGACAAAAAATAAAGTATTTCCCTTGTGGTTGCACAGCTGTCCTTGTGGAAAAGTCCTATGCTTTTCAACAGAAATGAAACCAACGGGCTTCTGTAGAACCATGTTTCTATAGAAGTGACCCTAAAAATATATTTTAACAGGAAAAGAGGAATGAAGGGCTTCTGGGAGTATTTTTTAGCCAGCATCTACAATGCTGCTGCTGCTGGGAGCTTATGCTCTGCTAAGTTTCACAGGATGATTTGCAAAGAATCCCAGCTCCATTTTCCTCTATAGGAGAGTGAGAACTGAGCGAGCAAAAAAAAGACTGAAAAGACAAAATGTTGAGAGAAAAGAACAGACAGGGACTATAAATGAAACGTAAAGTGTTAAGTGTCTAGAGAGGAGGGGGCAAGAGGGGAGATAATATTCCAGCTATGAAAACCACAGGAAGCCAGGGGATAAGAAATCCTTCATACATCAGTGAGCGAGCGGTAGCTCCTCTGGGACGAGGTCTGCAAGAATTAAGTCAACAGTGAAGCAGGGAAAACATTATGAAGAAAGGGCTGGTGTGGCATTTACAGATTGCTCAGAAAAGTCATGGTATAAGTGCTAATGAAGTGCACATTGTTAATTACAGCCAAAACAGCCAAGGCAGCCCCTCACCACGCAAAGGGTTAAGAGCAGGATCCCAGAGCCTGAGCAGAGGGGTTTGCCGAGTATCCCATCACAAGCCTTGCACAGAGAGCAGAAAATCCTGGGAGTTCACAGCCGGTGGCACAAAGGGCTCCTGGGCTGGGTGATAGGAAGAGCAAGAGGGAAGAGCAAGCTGCCCACAGGAGGTTCTGAGACTCTTCCCCGTGGGACTACATGTTGTCCTTGCCACAAGGACACACCACACGCCACAAACGCACCAGGCCAAAAAGTAACAGTGCAGATCCAGATGTCATATCCAGTGTCAGTGACATAAACCCACCATTTCTCAGTTGTCCCATATTCAGCACATGGCCATCTTACAAAGCTGGTAATGCAATACCCCACGGACTGAGCTCCAAGTGCTCAGGCCCCAGGAAACACAGAGGAATCATTCGGATGGCGGGATAACAATATATGGCACAGAATACCTCTGATTACCAAAGCACTTTGTAAGTATGAACGCAACCTCCCTCTGTCACTAGGAGACAAATTAATATTTGTCCTCATTATACAGGAAGAAACTGAGACATGGAAAGGTTATGCGATTTGTTCTACACAGCAAAAGCGAATAGTAGAGCAAGGAAGAGCATGACTGACAGCCACTGATTTTCCCCACAGTCCCTGATTTTCCTCCCCTATTGGTTTTACTAGACTGCAGTGCACTCATATAGGCAGTTACGGGGAGGAAGAACAAAATACAAAGTTAGGCCTGGACACTTATATTGATAACAAGAATATCCAGCACTGTGATAGTTAACCATAGCTTCAAAGAGGCAGAGGCTTTCGACAGAAACACTACACATTTCAGAGCCAGTCTCTGAATACTGGGAGTTAGGATGAGACACAAAGGACAGCTTATTGCACATGTGCACTCTACAAGGCAGCAGGTTTTGGCCAGTGTCAGACGCAGTGGATAGCCAGCCTGGGTAGGAATTCCAGTCCAGCCTGCTTTATCCAAAATTCCCACCAAAATCAGTAAGGAGATAGAAGTGGAGAGTGACCTTGTTACTAGCTGATACATATGAACAGGCAACTTGAGATAATTCAGTTCGGGCTGAGATATCCTGCTTTGGGGCTATTTTCAAACCAGCAAGAAAAGGAGAAGAGAAATATTTCCTCCATGGATGTAGCCTTCTCTCTCTTCCTGTAATACTTTGGTTGTGCTTGCCAGATTGGAAACTGCTTCTGGCCAAAATGTCCCCGCCAGGAACAGAACACAAAATGAGCTGTCTGCTAATAGATATCACCTAATAACAGGGAAAGGAGTTATTTCATTTACAGTCCGTACTGATACCACGTAAAGACCTGGAGAGCAATGCATTCACAAACCCAAGGTAGTGCTTTGAACTTCTGACATCTCCTTCGTTGCTGAACATTACCCTTGCCACTGGCTGACGCTGGGTGCCCTGTTCACCTTGGCCTTGTCCCCTGCAAATTCATTAAGCCGACGGTGCTCACCAGCAGCTCCTGAGCAGGATGCTTATAAATAGTTCAAAAGCAGCCCCCTTGCTGAGCTGGTTACATTACCAGCAGTGCAGCAGATAAAATCATAAGCCACTGCTGCAGGGGAGGCGAGTTGAAAGGGGCTGATGAAGCTGTCATTAACTTCTCACCCTGAAACCCTCCTGCATGTCCAGTCCAGCCTCATCTCAGAGCAGAAAGGTGCCTCCATTGCAGAGCTCGTCTCTTCTCCCATCTACAAATTACTCTTGGTTCCCTCCCCAGCTCCCCAAGAGATGTGGTATGTATTTCATGGCCCTCAGCCACATGGAGAGTTTAGACTGCCCAAAACTTGTAGGGTCAGGAATCTTGGCCACCTCTACTTTAAGTGAATGAAAAGGAAAGGAGCAACGTTAGATCTGGAGACAGCTGCACTGATGGTGGAAGGGAACTACACAGAAGCACAGCTGCTCCTTCCTCACATGACAGCAGGAGCAGGCAGGGACCTAGAGCCCCTTTGGACTGCCCAGAAATCCCTGCCTGTTTTGATCTGCTCACGCTTCATAGCCATTTTGCACTAGTATAATTAACTACAGAAAGCTGCAGCAAAAGAGAATCCCGCCCCAAGAGATAATAAAGCTTTTCAATGAAGAAGATCAGCAAAAATGTACTGGTGCATATTAAGAGACAGGGAAGCACATAAGGGTGGCCACTCTTTCAAATGTCAGCATTTGCAAACTCGGATTCACTAGCATACTTAGTTGCTGTCTCTCCTCTGCCCCTCTGCACACAGAGAGTGCTGAAGAGGAAACACGTGTAGCATTTTCTGGGAGAACCTGACAACCTATAAAACCAGCTCAGTCCCCAAGAAACAGCAGTTTTGTAATCATTTGTGCTGGTCAGGTGGAGGCTCGCAGTGCTGGACAGGAGCTCCCAGAGTACCCGAGAAGCAAAAACGATTCAACCCTCCTGTCTAGAGTGAGCTCAAGAAAATGCACACGGGTTTCCCTCGCTGGAAACAAGCCCCACCGGCGGGCTCCCGCAGGCAGCTGCCTGCTCCAGCCTCCAGCCTGCAGCAGGGCTCTCCCCGGCTCACCAGCAGGAGGGAGCCCGCGCCAGGAGGTATCAGCAGGCCAGCTCCGAGCCCGCAGGCAGCTCCGGGGAGATCGGTGGGGAAGGAGCCTTGCAGCGGAGAGTGCGCCCATGTCCCCACGCCGGGCCGGCTGTGCGACAGCGGCGTAGAGGCTGCGGGAAGCAGACGGCCAAGGGCCAGCTGGGCAAAAAGGAAAAGTTCTCCAATGGTTAATGTGACTCCGAGCAGGGCAAAATACACCTCCCTGCGCGGGGTAAAGGCGAAACCCGGCGCGGCGTGGCGCGGCTCGCGGCCCCCAGGGCCGCCGTGAGAACGCTGCCTCAGCGGGGGCACTTTGACCTCCCCGCGCGGAGAATGCGAAAACTATTGTGCCTTATCGTTTCTCCTCCGTCAGAAATCTCCAGCAATCCCGTGCCGGGGACTTAGCAGAGAGGTCAGAGAGGGGGAGTTTTACACACTGAATCATTCCCAGACAAATCGTTTCCTTATTATACATGGCAGCCTCCCACGGACAGGCTGCCAGAGGGCTCTCTGAAATCATATTAGGTGCCTTTCCCTCACTCCTCTTTAGCCCCCCTGTCGTCCCTCTCTCTCTCTTGAAATGTTATAGCTCTCGGTCCCATCGGAGAGGGTCCAGAGGGTTACGAGTATCCAAACAGTCCAAGGGGCCCCAGCAAGGAAGCAGCGCGAGGGCCGAGCGCGCAGCAGGCTGCAGATCGCGCCGGGCTTGGTGATTCCCACCCCGCTCCCCGCGCTCGGGGGCCACGTTCCCAGCTCACGCTCCCAGCGCTTCGGGGCACCTTCCTCACGACGCGACGGATCCGGCGAGTCCAGTGGCAGAGCCGCTCTCGCGGCCCGTGAGGCCGCGGCTGGGGTCCGGCCGGCGTTACGCTGCCACCAGGCCTGCGGTCGGGCACGCGCGGTCCTCCCACATCTGCCCGTGCCCTCAGCCCGCTGGGTGCAAACCAGAAGCCACCAACCCGCGTGCAGGAAGCATCGAAGAGGAGTTAAGAAGCCCTGAGGAGCAGCTCAGCTCCGCGCCGTGCTAAGGCTCCCATCACACACCTCCGGGCCGGAGCTGACTGGCCCCCGGCTAGCTCCGAGCACAGGCCGGGCGCAACTCCCCCCATCCATCGCCGCCGGCTTGCGCGGGGAATAACTTGCGTTGGATCCCTGCGCGCCGGAGACGCAGGAGGCTTCGTGTTTGCTGCGTGTTTGTCTCGCTCGCGCGCACGCCAGTCCTTCTGGCGCGTGACGGCAGGGCCTGTGCCGAACGTGCGCCCTGAAAGCGTGCGGCGGCTCTGCCTCCATCTGCGAATTCTGGGAAGATTAACAAGACACTGAAACTTGACGCTGGCGGTTTCTGATGTCACCCGAACGCCTTGATGGAAGCATAGCAGCATTATTGTGCACGGCTGGGGGTAAATTATTCCTTACGTAACTTTTATTTAACATAGTAACTCCCCTGTTAAGTCGCTGCAGGGACGTTGCCAATCACGGCTACGACAGAAGTGATGCCAATACTGAATCAAACACACGAACCCTTCCGAAGCCCCCTCGAAACGCTCTCCATCACTTGTCAGCGCAGCTCATTTCAAACGCTCGCGGCACTTGCTCGGGCCACTTCTGGTTTGTCACGGTCCCTCCGCAGGGCGAGGACGCCAGGGCTGTCACACAGCAGTACAAGGTTTCTATTTATTCCTGGAGAAGCAAATAACAGTTCTCATGGTGCCTCTCCCCTCACATGCCTCGCAGCCACAATAATCGTTTGGGTGTCGGGGAAACAGAAATCTTCCCTGCACGCTCACAATTTCCTAAAAACTGTATCATCAAACCTGGCCAATAGCCATCTTTCCATGTTCTTGTTTGTTTTCTCCTACCCTCTGCACTCCACTTTATCTTGCTGGAGAGTATGCCACCCTGCAGAGCTTTTTTCTGTTTCAAAAGTGTTCAGCAACAAATTAGTAACAGCCCCACAATGTCATAACAGGTACAACAACATGTAAGGGTGACCTAGCATCACCAGACCATTTAAAATTCAGCCACAGCAGGAGAGAGGGATTTGTGACAAACTATTTTAGGTTCTAGGTTGGGGGCGACTTTCCATTCCGGGAATTTTGCTTTAAGAACCCACAACCTCAAGACTCTTGGTGTCTAGCATTAGGTTGAACTCAAATGGTGACTGTCACACAAAGTTACAAATCCCATCGTAGCCTCTAGGCTCATCTGCATCTTATCAGAGATGTCGTCAAACCCAAGTAAGTAAAGCAGGTCCCAGGTCTGGGAAATGAAATGAGAACGGCAAGCAAAATTTTACTGTTTTGAAATTGTTTTGACATCTAGACGCACATGAACACATACAACATGCACATACTTTCTCCTATCAGCAGAGCCAGTTGTAATCCCACGTGGCGGATGTGTCCTGGTCTTCACCACACATCAACATATAGCACAACTACAAGAGCTCTCCCAACTGACTCAAGTGTCCTGCTTCTGCTGGCACCCATGACGCACGACCCCATACAGAAACCTCGCACGTACCAAACCTCCGCCTCCCTCTCCACGCACTACCCACCTCCTTCCAGCCTGCCCTGGCTTTTGTGGCCATCTCTATCGCTGGCTGCTTAGCTCTGTGTTGAGTTAGGCTTCCGCTGTGAGTAGTTGGGGCAGGCTAGGGATTGCGTGAGACCAGAAGATTTCATTTGCCCCAGGCCTGAAACAGCTCATGGTGGCCTGGCTTACTGGTTGTTTTTTTTTTCTACAGCCCACGAGTCCTGATGTCCCCGTCACTCCATTATACAAACAAAAAGGAGACAGCCCTGAAAAGCACATACACTAGACAAGAAAGGAAAAGGCTGGGAGAGGATTATCCTAAAACTGCAGTAATGGAAGAACATGGAGATTAACTGACATGCTCAGGGTTACCCAAGACGTCTGTGGCAGAGGCAAGGATTAAACCAAAATCTTCCAAATTTCATGCTAGTGACTTTACTACAGGCCTGTCCTTTCTATGAAGTCCATGTCAGACAGTCTATGAAGGACTGTCTTTGCCTTTCAAGGGCAAAGAAGGGAAAATGGCAATGCTGGTGTGTTTTTTTCCTGCAGCACAAACAGAAAATGGGAGTTACAACAGAGCCTGGCGGGGCTGAAGACAGAGCACCTGGAACAGCAGTGTTGAGTGGGTAATCTTTTATGGCAATTAATGAAGATGTGCTACAGCCAGAGACCTCCATTCTCACAGGAGCGAGCTCCTTCCACTTCCTGACCTGTTTGGACCACTTCCCCGCTCCCTCCCTCCAGTGCATCTGGCAGATGTACAGAGACGTGGACGCTTGGGCTAGCAGGGCTGATTTATTACCTTCGCTGGCTTTTTTCTCACTAGTGCCTACATCACCACAGAACATCTGCTTCACGTTTTACAGTAGTTTTAACTGGGAGCAATGCTGAATCCTCAGTAACCAGCTCTTTCTTTGGGTACCACAGTCAATCTCCAACACTATTTTTTATTCCTAATCGGACAACTCTGCCATGGCAAACCTGAAAGCACAACAAACCAAGTAACTGCTGAGCCTCTGCATGCATTTAAAAGAAAATCCCCCTGCAGTCCTCACCTCGCAGTTTCCTCCTTGGGCAGTGGGACAAAAAGGAGAAGATGCAGTCAATCTTCCTAAATTGGGAGGATATGACAATTTGTGACTAAATCTCTCCTCCGAAGAATGGACCATCCTTATTCTTAAAATCATGCCTGAAATATCTAACCAAGGAAATCAAGTCATAAAATTAGAGCAGAGGCTGACCTACGCACCCCTGAATAATAGGCTGGGGCCAGATCTTTCAAATGAGGGTCACTTTCTCTGCTGAGAGAACTAAGCTGCCACATCTAGACGTTTCTCAAATGAGAAAACCCAGATTAGAACCACATGAATGAGCCTGCTGTAATAAACTGAAAATGAAGCAAAGCTTGTCTGATCTCTCTTTTTATTTCCATCCTAAAACACAGATAAGGTTTACTGAAAGAAAGACCAGTGCAGGCTCAGCATAGGGTGACTGTAATATCCATTTTCAGAACCCTGAAAGTCCGGCAGTGATCTCCCCCAAACCGAGCCAGTTTCTCAGTGAGGTGGTAAAGAACAAAGCTGCTTGGCTAAAGGAAGGAAACAAAAGGAAGAAACAGGCATCCCTTATTCTCCACCCAGCCTCAGACTGCCTTTTTACAGCCAACAACCTGGTTCCAAACAAAACTGCCCTCCGAGTGAGTTTTCAAACTTTGTTTTGAGATACCAACTTCATATAATAACAGGTCTCAAGGCAACCCCTCCTCCAGGTTTAAGCCAGGCAGATCTAAGACTGGTTACCACCCTTTATATGAGCCTATGCAAAACAGAACTAAAGAGCTTGGATTTATAAACAGTGAAATGATCACGGTACTGAAAATCTGCAGTGCTATCAGAGTCATCACAACACATTTCCAAACACCACTACGTTATGAAGACATAATTTGGTGTACCAAAACAGGAGACTGGTAGAGGAATAAGTCTAATCCCAGTTGTAACATTCCCTGTTTAGACTGAATTCAGTCTACATTTAAGAAGCTGCAGTTTTAATGATTCACATTCAAGTATGCCAAATCTCTGTCTTGCCTTTTATATGGCTTGAGGCATATGTTAAATAGGATCATAATATTTACTTATCACACCAAAGTGGTGGGAGACTTAATGGAACAACACTGACTTGCATTTTAATGTGATACAAAAAGATATTGTCTGAAGTAGTTTCAGGCACTATCTTGAACCCTCTCCCCTTCAGCTTTTAAGGTTCTAAAAATCACATATTTTGGTGCTTTTCTCTCCACTTTTTTTCTGTGCAAAAAGGTAACGAACAAGAGTTAGAAGTGTTAGAATCCAAACAGACCCAACTGCAAATACTGCCAAATTCATAGCAGAAGCAGGCTGGAAGGAAGGTAGCTGATTTCTTTTTCTTGTTCTTTAGTGCTTAGAGCCAGTTAAAAAAGAAAAAAAGAATTAAAACTCCATCAATCAAAGTTTTGACCAGAAGAAGAAAGAAATCCATGAAATTTTCCTTTCATTGCTCTATGAACAGTATTTATTACAACAGTCAGTTGTTACTTGTAACACAGTTAAAAAGACAAAACTGTGATTTCTTGGTTGACGATGATTCTTTAATTAGCTTGCATTTGCAAAGAACTTTGAAGATGTAAATGATTATTATAAATGTGTGTGACTGTGCCGCCTCTCCAGGCCACGCCAGGGCACTGAAACAAGAAGGGCTTGGCAGAATCACTTCACACTTAATCTCCATCATTTAATGGGACCAAGCCCTACAGAAAAAAAATCAACTATTTTCTACTCAACAAGGAGGCAAGACCAGGCACAGGAGGGCCATGGTCCATCAGCGACTGACTTGAATGGGAAAACGTGTCTCTCAGGCTCCCAGAACCAATCTGTTCTTGAGTGGTGCTCCTGAATCCCTTCACCCATCCGCACCCTCCCTGCCCCAGGCTCTTTGCCCATTCTATAATATTATCAGTAAATTATTAAAATAGGAGCACTCAGAAAAGAAGTCAATCAAACAGGAACTACTCACTCCTCTCCATGCCTTCCCAACTACAAACTTTTCCCCAAAGTTCAGTCAACATCCCAATCACTTCTCCCTTTCTTCACAGAACACCTGAGTAAATAGGTGTATCTAACAGAATATTCTCAAGTTCAACAAATCCCCTGCAAAGCTGGCTCACATTTAAGCTGTTCTGTCTAATTGTTGATCCCTTTTTCCACCCTTGGGTGAAGACAGGATTCAGGGGAGACCTGGTGAGCAGTGTGGTCCTGTGGGTAGGACAAAAGGCTGTGCATCAGAAGGACTCGCTTCATTCCCAGATCTGGTCTGTTGACCTTGGATGCATTAGCACAGCTCTGTGAGTCTCCATCTCCCAAATTGCATTCACCATTTAAACAGTAAGATCCTGGGAGAGACACCACTGCTGTCTAAATGGGGCAGGAGAGGCTGTGACTACATCAGACTATTTAGGAGCACAGTGCTAAAGCACAGGAAGGCCAGGAGGGTTGCTAATGCCTTCTTAGCTTTCTCCCACCCTAGAAAATCTGCACCAGACTTAAGCCATCTCCCAGGATGTGTTTGTAGCCTGCCTATTACAACAGGTCCCTCATCTCAGCTGGACCTTCCTAGGCATTGCCAAAAGAGGAATAAATGATGGAAAGGCAGAGAGCTGTCTGCTAAGCCCAACTCATTTCCATCTGTGACTCAACACAGTATTCAAACCCAAAGCTATTGAAATGAGTGGCTGGTATCAACCATCAGCTGCATGACCCACATTGTTCTCCCACACTGCTTTGACCTCGTCTGAGACCATTTGCATTTTTACTCTGTCCGTAGCAGCATGAATTAATGATTGATCATGGACCTTCACCATGAATCTCCAGGCTTCTGTCAGCCACCGTCACAAACTTAACATTATCTAATTGTAAGTTTTCCCATTTAATTGCAATATACACCTGCTCAATGTCCCTCTGTGTGTGGAAAAGCATCATACTTCATTTAAAAAGCCCTCATTTAAATTCAACAGCTAGCTGCACAGATTTAACCATTAAACTGATTTATGTTGCATAAAAGATCAAACCAGATCACACCTTGTGGCCAAATAACCATAAAAGGTTTCTGTAAAGATCATTAATTCACCTCCCTGGGCAGTTAGTTTAGCAGTAAATATGACTTAGATGACTTTATCCAGTTAACCTTAATCAATTTGTTATTATGATTAGTCACCCTAAATAATACAAATGTGAGAGGGGAAGGTGCTACGGCTTAGACCCTGCTAATGAACAATCCAGTGGTGCACTGACCCTGGATTCCCACGTTCTCAGGAAACGGGCATCTATCGCTGTGCCTGCGCCTTGTGGGATTAACAGCCTGATCCGACGCCTAGCGAAAGCACCACAGGGACTGCGCTTTGGCTGATCCCTTCCGGCAGCTCCTAGCTAAACAGCTCGCACCACCGCAACACAAGAAAGGGAGGAAGATGAGGGCACAGTCGGACAGACAGCAAGGACAGGCCATTCGCCCCATGCTAGGACAAAAGCTGGCCCAGCCGCTCGCATACCAGCTTGAGATCTGGCAAAGGCTTATTTGGCAGACCCTGCTCCGTCACAGACTTCCAGAGCGACCTTGGGCAAGGTATTTTATCTTACTGTATCGCAGCTCCCCAGCTGTTAAGCAGGGATGACACTGCTTCCCTCTCTCGCAGGGGTGGTCTTAAAGTTTGTGAGGCATTCAAACATCGCTGCGCTGGGAGCCATAAAAACACCTTAAACAGGCAAATCCATCAGGCCCAGTGCTCCGGTCTCCTCTCACCCCGGCACAGCTCTATTGACTTCAACCCATTTACCTGTCACGGAGGACAGGAAAGCAGAGTCCGGCCCTCGATCTGGCAAGGGGATTGCCTCTTCCCTGGCATCGCTGCGTTAGCCAGCAAAATGGGACCCGGTGGGAGCTGTAGCAATGTAAGCAACCATCAGTACGAGAGGAAATAGGCCCATATCTCCGTATCTTGGCCACCAAAGCCATTTACACCTGAATAAAGCACATCATGCTGACAGCCCAGCACTCGCTGTGCAGACTGCCGATATCACTTCACAGCATTTTATACTGGTTTACAAATAGCGAGAGAGAAGACAAGAAGGGGCTTAAATCTTAATGTACAGACCGGTGTGGGTCAGCAGTAAACTCACGCCGGCAGTGGAACAACGTTGGTGTAAAGAGCGCCGGCTCGCAGGTGTTGGGGTTTCTGCTGCCCGGCTCAGCCGCCAGCGCCTCCCGAGCGCAGAGCCTCGCTCCTGTCACACGCCTGCGCTTAGTATTCAGCCAGCGCATCGGTAAATCATGACTCCCCGCATGAAAGGGCTCATTCTGTCTGTGTGCATTTCTCTGTCTGTGTGTTCAGTCTCGCCAGGGCAAGGAAAGCATTTTATCCTTCATTTCTATGCTCGGCCACATGCTTCTTCAGCCTTCCCATATTGTGCATGCGACTGGAAAAACGTGGAATACTTCTTTCCAAAATGCACGCACCTCCACTTCCCAGGAGAGTAACTGCAATCCCGCACCTATGTCCAGCATGAAGTGTCGGACATTTTCTCCCCAGCCCAGCTCCTACTTCAGGAGTTATTTGATTCGAACAGAAATCAAGGGCATGATCCAAAGCACAGTCAGTAAGGACCTCCTCACTGACCCCAGGGGGCTACAGCTGAGGCTCTCGGTATTCAATTACTCACAGTCACAGTTCTTAAAGAACAGGTTTGGGCATACCTTGAGACCTGCAGAGCTGCTAATGTGGAACGCAGCATATTACAAGGGACAACATAATGCATCTGGGAAACTTAAAATGCTAATAGAGATGCCTTCCTTCAGTGAGAATGATCTTTTCCATGAACTTGGTTGCATGATCATTTTTTGCTGGATGTAAATTTAGCTTGCTACAATAAAGTAAGGGGATTATGAATCTGTACAGCACACAGAAAACCTACATCCCTACATCCCCTAGCTTGCACTCTCTGGGATCAGGCTGCAGGACTGTAGCCAAAGCAGTGTTACAGAAACCAACTAGTCTATTCCCATCCTTAGCGACATTCCCAAATCCACAGAAATAAGAGCACCAGTAAAGTCTGAAAAGAAAGTCTGATGAATTTTAAGAAAAGCAGGGCCTGACTTTGTGCAGCATTTAGGAAGCACATTTTTGAAATTAAGCATATGCCTAGAGGTCCCTGATTTAAATGGAACTTATTCATGGGTCTAAGTTATGTCTTGATCTGGAACCTGAAAGCTTAAATGTTAGAAAGAAAATGCAGAGAAGACTTTTCATTTTTATAATTAAAGGCATATCGCATCAATCACACATCAACAAGGAGACTTTATTTATAGAACGTGATATTAAAATCTGAGCTCCTTTCAAATATTGAGAGTGTTTTGTTACACTGCACATCCAGGTGCTACATGTGATTTTGACAGACAGATTCATCCAAGAGGTGCCAATTAGCAAACACACTCGGAAGCAGAGCGTGACAAAAGTCACAACATCATCAGAAAAGGGATGTGTTTTCCCTCATAGGATGAAATAGCAATGAGGAAAAAAGTTTGTTAATCGCCTCCAACAATATGTAAATAGTTCCCCTCTATTACCCTTTTACTCTGACTCTTCCTAGCTACAGAGACATCACAAAGAATCTTAATGACAGGCTAAAGAGAGAATTACATAGCACATTTCCATTTTACATAATTTACCTCCATTGTTTCTAACAAGACGGAGAGAGTTAAAACTGAAGGGAAAAAAATGTTTATTTTTTATCATCACGTTTGCTTTTAAGTCCATTTGAGTGCTTAAACCAGCCGCTGAGTTTCACATTTGTTCCTAATCTGCTCTGAAGGAAGAGGGGCCAGCGGCAGGGCAAAACAGGCACCGCGTCTGGCACTTCTGCTTATTTTCAGATCGAGTTTAAGGCAGGAGTCCAGACCTAGAGGACGTTTTATAATACTAATCTTGAACTTCTACAGTACTTTTCTCCTTGGGAGGATATAATGGTTTCTTATACACTGCGGCCACGATTCCGCACAGAATTTATTCAGGCTCCCTGTACAAAAAAGAGGACGAATTATAGGAGGATTGGGCCAGGATTGGGCCTACAGGTCACTGTGGCCACTGCTTACTGCACACAGTTGCTGCTTAATGGTACGGAGGAAAAAAAAATCCCACATGACTTCTGATTCGATTAAATCTGCCAAGAAACAACCACGCAAACTGGAACTGGCACCTCTTCACTTCTGAAAAGTGCCAAGCGATAATTAATGATTTCAAATGTCAGAAACATCATTTAATATCTTTCTTGGAGGACTCCGAAAGCCCTGCACAGGCACCGTGACACCATACCTGACCAGCTCAGCGGGAACAGCTCTGTCTTTGGAGCCATCATCTGCCAACCTTCAGAGTCTGTCTTAGGATCGGGCCTGCTCAGACACCATTTCCTATCAAGATCTGGCAAGACCACAACATGCCTGAGGTTATGGCTGCGTACTGCTGACAGGCTTTCTGTCCCCCTGGTAACCCCAAATGTCCCAACTCATCCCCCTCTCCAGCCATGTCTTCACAAACATTACCTGACTCACATCCTGCAAAGAAGCAACAATCTTCACAAGAACCGGCTCCGATTCTCTCACGTAGCCTCCTGCCAAGGGTGTACAACCAGCGCGCTCACAAAACGTGGTCTACAGCATGACGTACTGAGACATGTGTTGATACTACTGAACTCAATGAGCAGTAAGCTTAGTAATTCAAGCCCGTTCTTATATATTTAGTCTACATCATAACGTAATGAAAGAAGATTTTCAGCAAAAAAGCAATCAATGTATTTTCAAACTACTTGGCATGAGCCCCCTGTTTGGTTAGCATCTCTTTTGATCTCGGTGAACTGCCTTTGAAACTCTCCTGGTTCTGAGAGAGAGAAAAAGAGCCCATTTAGCTGGGCAACAACTTTAATTTGTATGCAACTTTCTTCCTTGCTTTGTCAACCTCAGACAAGGGTAACAGGTTAATTGCTGTTTTTATTGGTATAATAGATGCCAATTATAAGGTGTGCAGTTTAAGTTAAACTTCTATCTTCTAGTTAAGTGAAAAAAACAGATGGCATATACCATCCACTCTCTGCTATGCAAAGTAACAAGGAATTGGGCTATCCCAGGCAACAGGCTAATAAAAGTAGTAGAGAGACATCTCACTACTGTGAGTTAGCACAGATCCAGCACAGCCAGCCCTGAGATGAAGCTAAAAAGCCTTGCCTGACCTGAGCCAACTCCCCAGCTCTGCTCAGGCTGCGAGCTTTCGTGCTCAATCTCTGCACCGGACCTGTGCACTCGCTGCACGTGAGCAAATCCTTCTGGGTGTGGGACCATGGGGACTGCAGCTGCAGAGCTGTCCAAGCGCTCTGCTGGATTCAACCTGGATCCAGCTGGGTTTATGAGTTCCAGCTGCACCAGAGCCAGGACTGACTCCATGTTCAGCATGGTGGTTATGGTGCTGGTCCTTCCCTCTCCTTGGGGACCACAACTGTCTTGCTGGGCCATACTACGCACGCCTGTAACATGCTTACAGCCTGGAAGAATCAACAGAGCTACACATTAGTTTAAAAGCTTACTAATGGACTTGGCAGACAAGAAAAAGAAAATGTGCAGAATTTAACAGTTCTCTTCGTTCTTTAAATCTGGAAACACTTGGCAGATGCAATTAACCTTGTCTGGTCATCTCTTCCCACGGCTTCACGTGGCTGCATAACATTCCCATCCAAATTCCTCATATGGTGCAAAGTTCCTCTTCGGAGAGTTTTCTTCCAATTTTTCCCCCCTCTTCAAGTGGTCTTAAAGAAAGGACTTGGACATGCTGGACTTCAAATGACCCTTGAATGCTGTGCTTACTTTCACAGCAGGATGCATCAACTGCCTCATCAAATAAGTCTCAAGCAGACAGGTTTGTTGATTAGGAAAGCAAAGTCTCAAGCTGAGGGTAGAGGGTATGTCACAAATATTAGAGTAAATACAGTGAAGGCCCTATATCCTCACAGAGAACAGTGTTAGCTCTAGGCTAAAGTCTGTGGTAATATTTTGAATTTATATTGCATCTTCTCAGCTGATCTTATGGGAAAAAGTCCTATTGGATTTTATAGCTCAAGAGCTAATAGCATTGTACAGGATTTGATAAAGAAAAAGACTACTGCTATAGATTTCAACTATCATATAACAGGAAATATAGAACTCTGTTAAATTTCATATTATATAAAATATGTGCACTGGAAATAGAGTTGCAAATCCATGTTTTATGTCAGTAGTTTAAGTTGAAATACCTGAATGTGTAGCTGCTGATGAACCCAATACCAAGAAAAATAGATATCCTATAATTTTATAACCTAAATCTTTGTTATCTGCAGTATTTTCCACTTCAGGCGTTCCATTTGCTTTTGGAATTTGGACCAAGAGAAAGAAGAAAATTGAGGCTCTTGCAAAAGCTTAACCTAGAACCAAGGTAAATCAAAATTAATTTAGTTGCTGCTTCTTACAAAAATATCCAATTAGGTGTATGGCACATTCGTAAACCTTGGGATGGTATTGTCAGTTATCCCATTCCATCCGCAACATCTGCCCTTCCCTGGGTGTATGTGAGCCACCTGTTTTTAGTACCACTGGTGCTTGCAGACAGGGATGTGGCAGTCTGAGCCTCTTCCCTGACACTGTTAGCTCCCAAGGGTGGCCAGCACTGTCCTGTGCAGCAGAGAAGGGCTTCTAATGCTACAAGGCATCAAGAAGTTGGTATTTTTACCAAAATGATTCTGGGGGAAACTCAACTGAACTATTAAAGAATGACAGAATCAGTAACAATTTGTAGGCAGGCCCAAGGGTGGGTTTGACTAGAAAGGAAGCAAAGTCTTCAAAGAAGCACGTGAAGGACCCAGAAGTCCCAACAGACTGTACATTAAAGCACAAATTGATTTCAGCTGATCTAGATAGCTCTCTGCAAACAGGAGCCTTAGGAAGCTAGGAGTCTCATGATGAACTAATGGGACAGAGAGAGCAGCTGCTACAGTTTGGACTTTGCCAGAGAAGAGCCAGATAAGCGCACGACAAAGACCATAACTGATCTCAGGCAGAAGATCTGACAAGCCAGACTCAGTAGCCACAAGCTACCTATGGTGGCAGCAAAAAAAATAAAGTCTCATTTATAACCTTGGAAGCAACGGGCTTTGCTGAGCCAAACGTCATCTCTTAGATAACAGTCTAATGAGAAATCCCTCCCCTGCTCCATGTGTTCATGCCTTTGATGCACAGCTGCAAGAACTGCCCAGGTGCAATCTATTTTATTGAGTAATATGCATATAGCTGTGTAAAACAGCCTCAAGACTTCAGCTGAACCTAGGCTCAGCATTTTATGTCTCCAAGTTTTGGCCTCTGATAGGGAAGTCCAGCAACTGCAGGTTGAGCACATTTCCTCACTTGGAAGGTACTGAACCTCCCCTCTTCATCTTGCAGGCCCCTGAGTGAAGAAGCTGAGGGGCAGGACAAACCTGCTTCTTTCCACAGGAAAAGGCTGGTAAGGGAGCTGGCTGTCGGGCAGATGAAGTTAACCGAATGTAGGATTGCAGGGGATTCACTCACTTGCAGCCTCTCTGAACCAAACCTGCAGGGTTCTGCCTGTGAACTGGGGACTGCAGGAAGGGAAACTGCGGGGGACTTTTTATACCCTGGCTGCTATGTTTTAAAACCTGGTTCTGGGCCACAGCGTGCAGATGCACTTCTGCAATACTTACCTTCCAAGTGAGGCCAGATTGCTGGTCCTGGCTTTGGCTCTTTTTCTGAGCAACTCCAGCTATGCGCTGTGGAGCTGGGTTTGGATGACTCCCTTCTCTTCACCATGCAGGACAAGGTTGTTTAAACCTGCCTCCATTCCCAAGAGTAGGTGTCTGCAGTGTGCTGCTGGGCAGACACCCAAGGTGGCTCTCAACAAGCTCAGCTGAAGCTTAAGAGCAACATAACCACTTTAGTTTGGCAACACAACCGCTCTGCCAAGCTAATACAACCTGTTTCCCAGGAAGACTGATTAACCCAAAAAGGCACCACACTAGTGTCATCACCTGGCTCCCAACAGCTAAACAAGCACCTCCAGGGCTCACCTGGGCATTTCTGAGAAATGCTGCACTGCATCACACAAACATACCATAGCATACCACCTGCTACTGAAAAAACCCTACGTGAAGCTCCGGCAGAGACGTACGTGCTATCCCACCCATCACAAAACACACGCTGAACAGGAAGACAGGCATCATCTGGAGAATGCAGACAGTAAGTGAATACAACTCAGAGAAAGCAAAAAGGCAATAGTAAGACAGTCGGATGTAGCAGGCAGTCATTATAACACATGGGCTCGATGCCCATGACTATCTACCTTGCTTACTGGAGCTGTTCTCCTCTGTCCACACGCTCCTCTCCCCAGGACTTGACCCTCACTCAGTGCCAGCAGCAAAGAAGTGTCTGACCCCAAAGCAAAGCGCTCACCCCACACACCATGTACAAAGGCTTGAGAAACATCTGTTCCCCTTTTTCTTTGTCCGAGGGTCAGTGGATGCTGGGTTCCGTCTACGGGTTTTTCCCTCTCACCACACACGCACCAAGCAATTTCCAATATACATGCTCATTATGCTCCAGTGGAGCATACGATAAAGTAAAGGTAAGTGGCAGCCAGAGGACTGTCTGCACACAGCAGCCAATGATGGAAAAGCTGTTCTCAGCTTACAAAATCGACTCAGACACTTCCAGAAATTCACATCAGATACCCACTCTCTCTGAATGGATAATAAATACGTCTGACCCAATAATCCAAGTGTTATCTGCGTTCCAACTACCAAATCATATAATACAGCTATACACCTGATGTAATTTTAATAACATAAGACCACAAAGAGCAATGGAGCACAATGGCTAAAGCAGACAAGGGAACATTGATTTTCAGATTGCATTCCACTATAAACACCAAACTGCTGGTGGCTTATCTGAAATATAAGCAGACCCAAGTGGAGCAAAGGAGGCTGAAGTTCATGAGTTTAGGCTGAACAGTGCTTAATGTACCCACCCTAGTGAATCCTGCAGGTAAGCTGCCTCTTCCACCCATAAACAAATACCCTGCATTCAAATGAATTCCTTCATTATAAGGATCAATACAGCCTTTAACTACAGATTTACTAACCATCATAGCTGGATTTTGACAATGTTCATACATGTGTTTTGCAACAGAGGTTCCTGCCCTCAGGGAGGGAATTTAAAATACCTGTAGCACAGATAATTATATCTTATCTTAAGGCATTGACCAAATTCCTTATGCTTATGTAATGTAAGTTTTAACACCCTGCATGCCTTCAGGTCCCACTGACTTCTTGCAGTCCCAGGAAGCTGTTGCAGCACAGCCTCTGTGGAACAAGCCCACAGAAGAGGGAGGCTCACCGCCAGTTTTCATTCTCATCTACTTGGTTATCAATCTGGTGTAACTTCTCTGACATCAATTAAATTATTCCACTTCACAGCCAAAATGGGCTTTGATGTGATCGGTCCAGTGAATGACATATAGGAGACCGTGTCCTAAGCCCTGATGGATGTGACGGCTGCCAGTTTCTATCATGGGTTCCCACAGCCAAGAGTCAACTTGCCGTCTTTACTGCCATGCTGCACACACGTTCAAGGACCCTCTTTCTGTCTGAGCCAGTAAAATTTGCAGCCTGATCTTAGCCTGAAAGTCACTACTTAATACAGTATAACTCTAATGCTCAGATTTCTCAGAAAAAGCAATGGCCACAGAAACGAGATCACTGGCTTGAGCAGTTACAGCCTCCCAAGAGCTTACGGCGTTTAGGTATGCTCTTGCTTCCGCCGGCATCTAGGGAGGAATCCCTACTGATTTCAACAGCGGCAGGATCACAAAGACAGACGGTTCAGATACCTAGCTGATAAAAACAGGATATCGGCATCAGTATCACACCAGTCCCAGCCATAACATTTCCCGGTCCTTTTAGAAGCTTTTCAAACACTGTTTTGGGATCAGTAAATGTTACTCTACCTTCACTGTCTCTCTGAAGTACTGAAGAAATGGAACATTTATAAGTGTGCAAATAATTACAGTCGTGGGCTTACACAAAAAGGGGAGATGCTTCTACTGTCTGTTTTCCTTTCCCCGAAACACAGAGCTGTTCAGATATTGGAAGGTATATAAAGCCTAATATTTTTCAAAGAACAGGAGCCTCTGCAAAATAACTAAAGTAACAGGGTTTGGTTCACCACTGGACACCTCCAGTTTCACACCAGTGCAACCAAATCAAACAAATGGCTAAGAAGGATTCATGGTCTGGAAAACCCGCTTCTCTGTGGGAGATTCAGAAAATTCAATCTTGTTAGCTTATCAAAGAGCAGGTTAAGAGGAGATTTGATCAGAGTCTGTAAGTACCTACCAATATCTGGTATCTGATCCGAGACAGTTCTTTAATCTGGCAGACAAAGGTATAACAAGATCAAAGCGCTAGAAGGTGAAATTAGACAAACAAACAGGAAAGAAGCAGCCTTTTTACTTTTCACTCTAGCAGTTCAACCCGGGATATCACAGATTGTCCATTTTGTGCATAAAGTTTGAATTTCTTCCTATAAGTATGTTCTAGCATTCTCATAGATTATTGAATTTAATCTGGAATTCACAGGTGAAATTCCATGTTCTGTAGTTTAACAGAAAATCAGACTAGTTGCCTGTAAGCCATTCTGGCTTTAAAAATAAAAATAAATATGAAATAAATGGAGGTCCGCAAACATACAATGCAATAGTGTCACAAAACAAAAAAATGATTTTTGCAATAAAAACATTTAGAATACAATTTTGAGACAAAAGCTGTATCAATTCTAAATGAGTAGGTAAGATTTTTTTTTTCCTTACGTGTGTAAAAGGAAAGAGGAAGTTGACTCCCTCACTCCTCTTACACCCATGCAATTTATTCTGAGGCAAAGTCAAAGTGAAGAGATTTGGGGTTTATTTGGGTGGATTTCTTCTCAGTATTAATTTCTCCCCCATATAACTAATATCAGGGCGTTTTCAAAACTCCCATACATAGAAAAAATACATTCATAACCATGAAGATCGTCAGTCTTTAGCTGGGAATGCAACTGACCTTTCCTTTTTCAGCCTTTACAGGTTCCTAGCTTCCACAAATGGATATTTACTCTTTTTTTTTGTTGTTGTTGGAAATCTTCCATTCACAGTGTGCTAGGGGATTTCATTCAAAGTAACACATGCTCCACAGATTAGCAGGCTCTTAAAAATATGCTTGTCTTCTCTTTATGGGCCTGGTCTATTAAAAAGAAGTTAACAGAAAGACACCTATTAGCTTCTGTGGGTATTGGATTGGGGCCTAAATTATTGCTAGTACTGAACATGCACAGTCAGAAAGTATTTCAGAGAACATGTGCTGTACGGCTGTCCGAGCCTAAAGCTGATTTTCGTGAAAGTCTTTCCAAATCCCAGTGACCAGCACTGAAGAAGACATCTGCTTTGCCATGGAGTATCTCCTTCTAACAATGTGCAAGAATCAAACACCCCAGTGTACTAAAAATGTTTTTTTAATATCAGTTATTTATGGCTTTGCACCCTCCCCTCCACACACACATACCAGTCTATCGACCAGGTTTTCTCCTCCCTCTCCTACACTGTCAGCTTCTCCTTCCTAGGCCATCAACAAGGACAGGATTTCAAGCTCACAAGAGGCAAATCATTAGTGAAACACTGATTTTGATACTGTTACATTCTCCTAAGCAGATGCCCCACATCCCATAGGTGCCCCACACCCATGCACATACAGCCAATGTACCTTGTGCGGTGACAAGAAATATCTTCATGGATCAAACAATTGCATGTAATGTACAGAGCACATTTTGCAGACTCCTCAACACGACCATGGCAAGACCCATGAGCGGGCTCGCCAGCTCATTACAAAATGCTAATTGCATCCAGTCAAGTGACCTGAAGCTGCTGAACAGCAATGAGTTATGTATGCGTTCATGGGAAGCACCAGAAAGCTAAACCTCTCCACAGCTGGCTCAGTAAAGATTAGTTTACAGACAGGTCTGTTCCTTGTCAAAAAATTCCTTCGATTTCTCTTTCATGTCATGCACGGACAGATCATTATTGGCTTGAAATTGCAAAATCTATTTCTTCCCATAAGAAAATCTATGGTAAGTCTTACTGGGTTAAACCAGCAATTTTAAGAAAATAAATGAAAACAGGCAGAAACAGGTTTCTGAAGATAAACAGAGGTTTAAAAAATAGTTTTCATTTTAAATGGAACCAGAAGTACGGGCATAGAGAGCTGCATTTTTTTCTAAGTGAAAGCAGAAGTTGAAGGCAATCGTATGCAATCTAGACTGTTTGACCACTCCAGCTTATTACTGTTACCTTCCGATCTCCCCATTCCGGTGATGCTCACTTGTTGCCTCGTCTTTAATTAGGCATCGATCTGCAAGCTGTTTGTAGCAGCCAGCGTCCCGTTCCCTGCAACAGGGCAGGAGGTTTATCTGCGCAGAGCAGTTTGCCATCTGTTCAGGGCTGGGTCTCACTTGCAGTGCACGTTCGAGAAGCATCCCATACCCTGAAGCCCTGCTCCGAACTGATGTGTTACCAAAAGGCCAGAACGGAAGCCTACTTAGATGTTAGCACAAAAGTTAGAAATTACAGATTCTTTCCTGCCTCCAGTGGGTTCTCCGTTCCTACAGCTCTCCCACAACTTTCCTCGACAGATTTGAAAGCTCTCCTGAAGGAGATAAGTGTCTATATTTACAAACAGGGAAACTCCGCACAGGAAGAGCTGATAGCAGAGCCAGAAATAGTACCGCAGCTCCCGAGTCCCAGGCTAGTGCCAAATATATTAGGCTACACTTGTCTTTCAGGAAGCTGCTACGGCCAACTCCCTTTAACTGCTGCATTAGCGTCTCTGAATGTGCTGGCTTTATTTTAAATATCTCCTACCAGGGCAGAGAGAGAGCTAGCTTGCGTGTAAAATAGGCTGGTCTGCATTTCTGATCCAATGTCTATAATTTCCTGCATGTTTTATGCTATGGAGAAAGAAGGAAAAAAAAAGCTTCAGGATCCTATCTGCTTCCAACACGCCACTGAAATGGCAGAGGATAAAGAAATGCATGAGGAAGTCAGGAATTGATTCGCAAATGTCCCATCTGCTCCAGTTCTGGCCGTATTAACAGGAAGACTCCTGTGAGTTATCTCTGCCAGGTGTGCCCAATGCCAGTTTAGGGAGAGAAAAACTATTTCTCTCCAACTCCTAAAGAATTTGCTAGCTTACCAACAATGTTGTGACATTGCTGAAAATGCCAGAGACTTGTCTGAGCTTGAGCTTAGAGCAAAACTCCTCAATGAGCAGACAGGGTCCAGGCATCTCTGAAATCTGCACCCTCCTCAGGTTCTCCTCTCCCAGTGGTTTTGGTTCAGCCCATCTTGAAGAACCACTGCAGCATTTGCGTTCTGCTCTCCTCAAAGCACATTTGCTGTCTGACCCCAACAGCCCAGATCTCATCTGGGTGACAGGAGACGTTTGAGAAAAGTGACATTTGCAGACCTAAGATATGCCAACAAGGACCCTGAAACATGGAGCCAGGCCCTCACCAGGTACAGTAACACTTAGTGCAGGCCCATGGATATTAACCATACGAATCTGATCATTTTCTCACTTCCTGAGGTACAGACTGGGACCAAAGCCAAAACAGGAATCTAACTTAGAAATACGAAGAAAGGAGGAACTTCCTTTAAGAAGGGATGAAATTCAGTTGGGGTCTACAGTGCAGGCAACCATACAGTGTGTTCCCAACTTCTTTATAAGCTGGGCCCAGTCAAAAAATACAGTTTATTTAGGCAAAAGGGGATCGTTCATCTAGAGATAAGAAAGCAGGTCACCTCTGAAGAGTAAGAAGCTGTTTGTACAGCCACTGCTTTCCAAGCAAGGAATTAGGGGTCAGAGCAAACAAGCAACTCAACATGAGCTCCCAGTACAATGGGACTAGCAAAGCCATACATCAACAAGCAATAGAGACTGGAAGCAGGAAGGTCATTTAATCTGAGTTGAATTTGAGTATGCACCCTAAACCAGTCCATCTGCACTAAAACAGCAGGGAGCATTCACACCAGCGTATGAGCAGCTGATCTAAGAGGACACTAACCCCAACACAGCTAGAGCCCAAAGAGGAATGGGACCACAGCCTCGGCATCCGCAGGGTGGAGAGAGTACAGGGAAAACAGTGAAGACAGCTTCATATTTTCTGAAATGTCTCAAGAGGGTGGAAGATGGGAAGCAGCAGTACCGTGGGAACATCCTCTAGACTTCCGAGCAATATGAGAGAACGTGCTTCTAGCTTTTGCACTCACGCAGACCTCTCATTTCCTCTACTCCAGCAATGAGCGCAGGGGATACGCCTGACACACTGGGTCAGACGACAGAAGAAGCTCTGGGGGCCTTTTGGAAGGACACATCTGTGCCAGGGTGTAGCACTGTGCTGACCCAGTGCCCCAGGTGAGCTAAAGGATGCTCTGACAAACTGCATCCTGCGGATGGCGTCACCGAAGGGGACAGAGGTCACAGCACCACACAGCAAATGTATGACGTATGGCTCTCATGGATTAAGGGACCTCTGGGTAGATGCCCAGCCAGTACAGACACGACCAGTACAGCATACACAGCTCTTTGCTGGTCCAGCGACTTTCTCACACAGACATCTCCAAATTTCTACATCTCCAACTTAGCAGTGGTTAAACATTTACATCTAAGCACCTGCTATGAAGCAGAAAGAACATCAGCTTTTCCTCATCCACAGCGCTGACCCTCTGTGGCCTGAAAAGCCCACAGTGATGGTGCAAAATCAAGCTGCCAGCACAGCTTGATGCAAGTGCATGCAAATGCATCCAGGACACATATACACAGGCCATGAAGGGGAGGGCAGGCTAAGCTGTCATTGCAGCATGTGCATACTAAGTGGAGGCTTTGCAGTGCTACTAAAGGGAACGCACGAGGTGTCTATTTGCACAGACAAATACAATGGTCAGACTCAATTATTCTCTGTGGACAGCCCTGAAACAAAATGCTAACTCACCAAACAGTGTTTTAATGAGAGAGTCCTATCCCTGAAGACGGGGCAGTTTAATTTTAACATCAGAAGAAACAGGGACAGTCTTATCTGCATAAATGCAAAATAAGCCAGCACCCCTAAAACATTCAGAATTGCAATACAGTTTCACTTGCCATGTGGTTTTCCATTGCTTTAGAAATATTTAATTTAAAAAGCAGCTCAAGGACAGGAAGAGAAGGATGGGCTCAGTGATTAAATACTGTGATACACACAATCCAGGTTCAATGCGGGCTCTGTCATTGATATCTACTCAGTCCCTCAGTCTCTGAGCCTCAGGTTACCTTTTTTAATAAAAATGGAGTTCATAGCATGCCTTCAGCAGCATAGCTTGTGCATGTGCTGCAGACAGTCCAAGAGGTACTGATAACTTAGGGCAGCTATAACAATACCACTCTTTGGATCTTGCTCTGGATTCAGCTTTTTTGCTAGAATAACAAGAAGGGGTCAAGTCCCTGCTGAGATAGCCACTGCCCTGCTACAGTAACCCAGCTGCCAATCTAGAAACCTGTTCCAGAGTCTTGGGTTTAGGATCCAGCATTTCAGCTTGGACTCATCTTTAGTTTAAGTCACCAAGAAAGAAAATTCAGCATTTGACTGAAACCACTGATGTCCAGAGCTCTCCTTATAGATTGAAGAAATGTGATTAGCCTCTCTTTTTGAGAAGCAAAATGACTGTTCCTGAAGAAGAGATCAGAAGTACCAATGTGTATTTTCTATAGAAGTTTTCAGTTATATTTCACAGCTCAAGAGAAAAAAAAAAGCTTTGCATTGTACAGCATGACCTAGCTGGGGTCAGTTTTTCTTTAATTTCTCACGCCTTACAACACAGGTGCAGAGTAAATTCTCTTCACAGATAAGGTTGTGTTATATCACGATATTAGATGCACAGGGTACTGAGATCAGACAGTAATTTACTCCCTGTGGCTCTGATCCAGTTTCCATTGAAATCAATGCAAAGGTTTCCTCTGACTTGAATGGCTATTGACTGGATCAATCTTTTTGCCTTCATAGCTGGAACATGGCAATTTTCTTTTATCGTTCTGTGACCTTGCATTCTCATTAAACTTCACTCAAGGGATCCACAAGATACAGAATACTGCATCTGGAAGACAACTCGAGAGATTTATTATACTCAGTCATGTCTAAATAGAGTAGTGACAAGCAGGCGAACATACTTCTTCCCAACCCTGCAGTCTGCTGGCCATCATGAGAACGTCAGGATTTATTTTATGCAAGATAAGACCCTACATATAATACCCAAATCTCACCCCCTACAAAGTTATGGAACTGTGCAGTGGGGTAAACTAAGGACAATTTCAACTGTAACATTGCTGGGTTGTGCTGACGTTGATTTGAATTTGACCCTCAAATGCACATAACAACTTAGCCTTTTGGTGCTCTTCTACTGAACTCCGCTGGGTCACCCAGTCTCTTGCTCTCACGCACAACAACATCACTGATCTCCTTCACAACCAACCATGCTCCACATTAAACATATTCCCCTTTTCAAAAGCTGTTACAGAAGCTCATTTCTCTAATGACTAGGAACATTACAGTTTCCAGTCCGAACATACTCACAACCAATGTATATGTACCTATTCCTGTGCCAGCCTAGTCCTTTAGCGTAAATAACTCTTTTCCTTCCCTGGTATTAACCCCCATGATATATTTATAGACATTCATATCCCCTTTCCACCTTAGTTTTGCTAGGCTAAGCAAGTCAGGCTATTTTTGTTTCCTCTCTAATGACGGCTCTTCACTCTGTTTATAGTATTTTGCAGCTTACAGTACTTTAAAGTACTTGCAAAGGTTCAAACAGATTATTATATTTTACAGCCAGATTAGGCCATTATGACCTCCTAAATTACCCTGAGTATTGAATACCACCTGAAATTCCTGCATTTTGAGCATAATTTCAGGTTGAACTAGAGCACATCTTTAAAAGGCAGCAGAGATACAAATCCATAATACTGTAATGCATCAAGTCCCAATTGTGCTCAGGTACCAAAATGATCAAAAATTCAGTAAAGGACATATAGAGGATAGAGCAGTAAAAACTAGAGGCCATGAAAAATGCTGCATTGTTTTAACAAATACATGTTCTACAACATGGTGAGCATCATCACAAAGTGCTTTCAAAGTTAAAGTATAAACTTATTATTGGTCCAACATTCATAATAATATCAAACGTTTCTTTACAAGTAAGACTCCTAGAAACAGTCCCATTTATTTTTATTTTAGAATTAATACATTATTATTAATGATCCACTAATTAAACAGCATTCCAGGAGTGCAAAGGGAAGAGAGTAACAGAAGAAAACACAGAGCTGGAAAGGGAAATTGATTATAGATAAGAGCAAAGCTAATTTCTTTGAGTTCCTTGTCTGAACTGAGATAAATGCAAAACATAATACCAGCGTGGGGGGGTTTACATACTACTGCGTAACCAGTAACGTAGTGTTAATACTTCCTCAGGCAGCACCGTACGTTCACCAGTTTGGCCGCCAGATCGTCAGCCGGTGCAGGTCAGCGGCATGCAGAAACGCAAGCGCCCTGGGGATCCGCGCCACCCTTTCGGCGGAAGCGAAGGCATCCCGGGAAGGCTCACGCGCCTTTATGCTTACGCCTCCAGGCATCCGGCCCTAGGGCTCACTCACACCGAGATGAGCCTGGATTCCTAACGGCTTTGAAGGAAAGGGAACTCTGCGCCGATGAGGTACGAATCCTGTATGAGCAAATATAGCACAATCTGTGGCTTAGCTTTAAGAGGTCCTGAGCGCCCACAGCTTCCATTAGCTTTCCCTCAAGTTCAAGAGTCTTCAAAAGCAAAGAGTCGGCATGCCCTTAGGGCCTGCTTTTTCCCCAACCCCAAAAGCACTGAAAACTGAAGTATAAGGGAAATCAGAGGAAAGTGTGAAAATGTATGAGACTGTATACTACACATTAACTTAATACTAAATGGGTATCTATCTAGTGCTCCCTGCAGCTGGTCTGCCAGTGAGACACCAAACCGGGCAGCTCTACAATTGGGAAAGCACATGGGCTGTGATCTTTTCACTGCGAAGAACTAGACACAGTCTTACTGCTCACAGGTCCATGAATATATGCTTCCCCAGGAAAACCTGACTGATGTTCTAGAAACTAAAAAAGACAGACCACCTGATAAACTGTTAGGGTGCTCTATTCTAAAAAAGAGGATCCATGCACATTAGGAGTTGTCCTTCACTGGCTATGTAAACACTGCTGCAATATGGAATAATAGCTAAAATGCCTGGATTTAATTTCCAGTAAGACTACACTGTACAAGAACAGCATTTTTTCTGGTTTTATTTGGCTCTATTTCTCTGGCGTTTGTACTTTGATACAGAGAAGACAAAGCAGTACATAAAGTGTTTTAGAAATCATGTATCCTATGGATGTAGAGCAAGCCATATCTTAACGATAATAGTGCTGAACCATCACTTCTACCTCTGCACCTCCGCAGGCTTTTGCAAATATTATGCGCATAGGCTTACGCTTGTTTATGAGAACAATGGTTCTTTAAGATCTGACCATCCCTTCTTGCCATCATCTTAATTAAAAGCTTCATTAAATGAACTGTTTCACTTTGTACTGCAACAAATTAGGAACACTTACATGATCAGTCAGCTGAGCAGCAGATAATGAACAGCTGAGAGATGGTAACAACCTAAATCCGTACAGCTGTTTAAAAGGCATGAGCATGACTATCTCTCAAGATTTGCCATGTCTTTGAGAAATAGATAAACATGCTAATAAATGTGTCCCTCCTACACCTAGGCTTCCTAATTATCCCCATGCGGTCTGCCGCAGCCACATGGACTCCAGGACAGACTTGAGGGCAGATGTCCCCTCACTGCCTCCACTTCTCCACTGATCTCCTCCAGGGGAGCTGGCAGCAGCACTGGGCAGGTTCACTTGTTATCTGAGCTCCCTCCAACAAGTTCATTTTGACAAACATTGCAAACGCTTTTTTTTTTCTACAAACAGCTGTGAGGCTGACTTTATTGTTGTTCACGAAGCGACTGTATTTGCAAAAAAATTTATGCATAGAAATATCACACAGGAAGTCCTAGCACTCTCATGGATACTCATGTAAATACACTTTGGCATTAGAGTCTGCACAACTGGCTCATTCAAGCACTCTTCTTGTTTACCAAATTCTTCTGCCATTAACCCAGATTGTCAACAGACTCTCACGTGACATATCTGCACTACATAACTGGTCACTAACAGATGATGGCCATGCAAAACTGCAATGAATTATTCTCAAGCAACTCTAAAACTGAAATTTGTCTTCATGGAAGCTTATGTGTACACTTACTTTTGAGTAACAAACACATCTGTGAAGGCTCAAAGCCTTGTATGAAGACAGAAACTGGGCCATGTGAATTTGCTCAAAGCAGTCGCTTTGATCTAAGTAAAAGAAACAGAACCACAGAGAAGCTACCTGTTCAACAGAAGACACTGGTTTATGGACACATGAGCCTAATCAATACTTTATATTTCCTAGAAGAGTCATCACTCCTGAATGCCAAAACAGGCAATATGAGCTGATGTTACACCTAAAAACAAATTCCCTGCATGTACCCGCAGATGCATATGATAATCTTCAAGACAAATCCACCCCAGAGATGTAGGTGAATAACAAAGAATCTGAAACAAACTCCTACTTATTACTAATCCAGGAAATCAGACTAAAATTCCTCAGTGGGTTTGGGGGTTTCTATTTGTTTTCTTTTGTTCTACAGAAGAAGAAAATCCCTGGTCCCAGGACAAGATGTTGTAAGCCAAGTGTCAGCATGGAGCACGTTTTTACAGCCAGCTTCTAAACCCCTGAAAAAAGAAAAGGGCTTAGCGGAAATACCGACAGAGCTTTAACCACAGTGGGCCAAGGTGAGCCTCGTGTAGGTGCAGGCAACTCCGCTGATGCTAACGGACTTACACCAAGGCTAGAGTGGGCCCAATGCTGCTACCTGGCCCAGCCAAAATATGCAGGCATGATACTGAAGATCAAGATCTGGGAGGGACTGGATTCTCCCTCCTCCGTCTGCTGGGATTCGTGTTTCATCAGGATGGATTGCATCAGTTACTTCATGAATTAGCACCTGCAGATTCACCCATGATCAGCTCTAAAGAAAACTGATGCCAGTTTTTCATGGGGCAGTTTCTGCCCCTCGTTGGCAGGAACCTCACAGACAGGCCTTATTTTGCACACATTGCGCTTTGTTCTTTTAAAGAAGGCAACCGCATAGGGATTTTGACATCCTGTAAGCGGAAAACTGTAGCTGGTTTCAAAACGTGATGACTCCAGTCCTGCAGGTCTTAGCTTCAGCAGAGAAAGAACGATCAAGCTCAGGGAAAACAATGTGGCGCGTTATCAAATTAATTTCACGGAACAGATCACGTGAGATTCCCCAGGGTCCCTCCAGTGCCAAAACACAATCCGATTGTGCAGATCAGCTGCACAACTGCTGTCATCAAGGGTAAATCAACTTGGCCAGACTCATTCCCTGGTGTAACTTCGCTGGAATCACCGAGTGGTTCCCTGAGATCCCGCTATATAACATTTTAATGTGGAGATTGACCAGCCTCTGGTTTTGCCAATAAATGGAATTTCCATAATCTATGTCTAGATTAGTATATTCAGTAATATTGCACAAAATCCTGTTCCTGTGAGGAGCTCTGCAGAGGCATAAATTTTGTCCATATGGAGTCCAAACGCTTTGAAGTAAATCATGCTTGGTCCAGTTTCATTACTGAAATGACAGTGAGTTACACCAGCCGACCACCTCAATCACGTACGCGCAGGGACGGGTAAATACCCTGCACAGCCTGACACAGGCTGCATCCACATCACGATACTGCAGTCCTGCGAAAAACTCTGTGTGGGCACATCTAGAAATGTATCTTTTGAAACACTTGTTGAAAAGCTGTCCTGAGCAAAGCAGCTTTATCTTAGCAAATGCTGAGTACCTTGAAGTGTGCAGACGCTGAAGGAGCTCAGCACAGCACAAGATCTTGCCACACTGTGCAAACCAACATGACAGGTACGTTAGAGATTTAACTAAAGGCATTCATAGCTAAATGTATAGTCTGCTACCATGAGCTGAAAGATGAAAACTTCCCAGCTACAACTTGTGTGGCTTCCTCACAGCCTAAGTCTCTGCAGATCAGGCACTCACCCTGCTCTGAGGTACACAAGCAACTTGCAGTCCGAGTCCTAAATTTTATACACCTTAATTTTGTAGGCATGTTCTAATGAAAGGTGATGATGATTCATAGCTCAAAAAGAATTGGTGATAGAGAAGGGAATGGAGATATCACATGTGACAAAAGAGGGGTGGAGTAGGAAGAACAGAAAGAAAGCTAATAATGCAAAGTGCAAGATCATAGATTTAAAACACAGTATGGATATCACCAGCTTGGGAGAGGAAGATAAAGACCTGGGTTCATAATTAGATTCAGGATCACCTCAGCCATTAACATGGCACAGTTGCTAAAAAGACAGATGAAACCTTAGCGTGTATTAAGACACATTATTCTAGTAGAGGTGGGAAAGCATTAATGTTACTGTGCAGTAAAGTTCTGTGCTGCACCCAACGAAGAGAAATTCAAGCTTGAGTAGATCCAGAGAAAACCCACTCACACTATCAGACACTTCATGGATCTCATGAACGCGGATTGTTTAGCCTACTAAAACAAAAGGTGAGAGAGGAGATGATTACTGACTGTAAATATATCAGGCATAAAAAAAAGCTATTTAGGTTAAAAGAAAACGTTCATACAAGAAAAAAAGGATGTAAGTTATCTATGAATAGAATTAGGATGCAAATTAGAAAATACTTCTGATCAAAGGACTGAGTGTCTTCAACAGTTTTCCAGGGACAAGAGTGGGGCCAGGATCCCTAGCTGCTTTAAGGACAGGTCTTACTAGATGTATTAAGGACTGCACAACACCGTTTCTTTCAAGAGCAGGGAGCAGAGTCAATAGTCGGGGGCTTTCCCTCTCATCCTGCACCTCTGGGTGTTACTTGAGACCCCACAGCCCCACTGAGGACCCATCATGCTTGGCACTCCACATGGGTGGATTTTAAAATGACAAATTCTCACAAAAAGTTTACTATAGCCTCATTTTTCTGTGTCTTGTCCTAGCTGATAGATTCAAAGGCCAATTTTGGAGATGAACAATTGGGGCGATAACGTCTTACCCCAGCTGAGTTCCAGCTAAGACAATGAATTTGGTGACAGCCTCCGCTGCCCAGTGAGTCATTACTCCCTGGTGCTGCCAGGGGCAGCAGTGCCATTAGCGCACCGCAGGCAGCTGCAGCGGCCGGCCTTCACCGACACTTATAAATTCTATGTGGTATTTGTATTTGGGGCTGTAATGCATAATCTGCACGACATATTTAGAAAGCTCTAATTAATTTAGTGATCGATGCTCTAAAATTCCTGAGTGAAGTTCAGATTTTTTTTTAATTGTTAAATTACATTTGTGAATTAACACAAGCCAGGCTGAGTAATCACCACTTCACGTTCATATATATTTCATTCAGTTCAATTAAATTCTGCTGTACAATGAAGAGGAGAAAATAGCCAGACAAAATGCTATTGCAAGAACTGAGGTAAAAACTAATACAGTTTACAAAATAGTAAGAAAACCTGTAAGGAATCACCTTTTAAAGACAATAACTTTGAGATTTATTAAGAAGGCAAGATGCGTATTATTACTGACAGACTTCTCTTGCACTCAGAGTGATTTAGTATTTTATAAATGATCCTTAGGAGACATTCCACGCTGTAGAGGAATGCAATCACTCTGGACTAGAAAACACTACCTGTTTAAAAGCATGCACTACAGATGCACAAATACTTTAGGAGAGGAGATAAGGAATGCCATAACCAATAGAAATGCTAGAAAGAATTACATGCAGACACAAATATAGGCCACCTGGAACAGCACAGGGAACATCTGGAATTCTTCCTCCTGAGGCTAAATATTCCATGTATCTAGTTTTGGTAATGTCTTATTACCTCTATGGTAGGTGAGAATCCATTTAAGATTAATAACAATACCACTGGCATCAAGGATTAAATGGAATCAACTGAATTTTTAGGGCAAAAAAAAATGTTATTTTCTGCTATGTCTTACTGGCTGGTTTGTTAGCTTATTCATTACCAAGAGTGGTGAGGGCAATTTTGGAAGGAGGAGTTGTTTGTGAATATGTGTCCATATTCTCCAAACTCACTGATCCTAATTCTTTGTATGGAGAAATTTCTCCAAGGACATTCTCTCTTAGATGCAGAAGCTCAGAAATATCAACAAAATATATTGCCTTTGTCCATCTCCCTAGCTGTGGCTTCTTTGGTCCTGCTCAGTTCCTGCAATGAGCTTGCAAACACATGGAAAGACCCTAGATGAGCGATCTTGCTTAGCACTTCCTCACACAGAAGCCCAATACACCTTTCTCCTCTGTAACCCACCACGGCAGCAAGAATATAAATTGCTCCAATTTGCAATCTGTCCTAGACGCAGGCTCAAAAACAAAAAGACTCAAGGTACAATGTGGATGTACACTGACCATAAGACAGTTCAGATATTAGAATTACTCCTCACCTTAAAGATAATGGCTCCAGCAACACATGACCATCCTACCCTTTAGCAGAGAAACATTGCACATGAATCATGAATATCACTGTCACTCCCATCCTGAACACCGGGTCATATCAGACTCTTCTCAGCTTGCAGGAACCCAAACCATCATGCCCTGGGCCAACATGTCTGCAGGATATTAGTCACACCTTCTTTAAGGCATGACACAACAAGCAATACTTCTCTGTGCCCTCAGTAGAGGTGCTGTGACTATGAATTCCTAGCACCCGGGGCTTTCTCTGCATATGTGCTGACAGATGCAACTACTGTTGATCTATCAGTAAGCTCTTCACCTTGGGGAAGTCCACATGAGAAAGACAAAACCTTTTACACATCCATCTTTCTCAATTTGCCAGGCACACCAAACGGAAGAGAGCAAAGCAATGCTAACTGACTGGAGAGCAGATGAACACTGTAACATCGTGCCGCATGGGCAGCAAGCACAGTCAGTTCTTGCAGCAGACACTTATTTGATCAGAAGTGGTTCTGCTGGCAATCTGCTTTTGTTGATCCCACTGAAAAAGAGTTTTATTCTCTGTTTTAAACTTGATTTCTACTCACTGCCCTCAAGAAAATTAAGGCCAGATAAATGATTTTCAAAGACAAGACAGTTTCTTTTTTTTAGATTCAGAAAATGGTTTTGTCTTGATGAATAATACAGGCTTTGTTCATTTAGCTTAACTCAGAGCTACAAAGCACCTCTGCTCTCTCCAGGTAACCAAGGACACATGCATTTTTAACACATCTGTCTCAAAATGAGTTTGCAGGGCAGGCAGTCAAAGAAATCCATCCTGTAACTTGGATAATGAGATATGGAGCCACTCAAACCACTGAACATGCAGCTCCATGCTGCCATTTCTGCAGATTCACTTTAGAAAGCAGAACTACACTGTAAAGCATTTCTCATTTAAAAAAAAAAAACCTGCAATTAGGCGAACCCAGTATTTTTAGATACATCACATACTTCCAGAGCAGCAGAGAAACATAAGACTTCTCCATAAAGTATAAAGAAACATCACTGGTTACTCTAAACACAAATTTAACCAGCAAAAGCTAAAGTCTCCTCTGAGTTTTCTGGATCTAACATCAATTTTGTCTCGACATGACTCCTTCTCTCTCATTTCTAATTCCCTCTTTGTACTCGATCCACTCACAGGAATTTCTCCTCTCCACACTCTCACCACTTGTGCTTTTGACATCACATCCCAGGGTGCTTCTACACCACTCAACATCTCCACCATTTGGTTCCACAGCAAGGCAAATAACCCAGCCTACCTCAAAGTAACAAGTAGGAGCAATCTGAAAACTGCACAGGTTTCAGAAATGGAAGACAGCAAGAACAAGTAAGGTCTTATTGCCAAACAGCGAGGAAAATTAATGAGGCTTTCAAGCGCCCAACTGGCAGTGTTAGTGCGTTAAAAGAATGTAAAAAAGGGGAAAGGACCATCTGCCTGCCAACTCTGAGTACTCTCTGGATGGTGCTAAAAACTCCACTGGCTTCTGGGTTTGAAATTCAGGTATTAAAAGTTTAAGGAACGTGTTCAAGACTTTTATGAAATGAATGTGATTTACACCAAAAGACACAGCCAGTGATGCCTTTTATCCTCTCTTACTTTTACTAGTATTTTTCCTCTAAATGGGTTCTCTGGATCTTCGATCACCGGTAAAATTTCAGGCTTCCAAAAAAGGGATTTTTTTTTTAATTTACAGTGAATCATAAAATATATGAAACGGGATGGTGGATAATTGCATATTCCTGTTTCGTTGTTGAGCTGAAATAAAAGAAAATGGTAGCCTGATCATCAAACTGAATCATGGCACGGATAGTCTAAAAAGAGGGAGTGTTCTCCTCTGAAGCTCTCTGGCTCCATGTCCAGATTCAGATGGGACACAACCAAAAGGAAGGGCTCTTCTAGGATATGGTGGTAGATGAGCCCATTTTAAAGATAAGGGTTTATTTGAACAATAGTGATTAATACTTGGTTCCTGACGGTGTTACAAAAGCACTTACAAGCGACGTTATCCCTAACTCACAGTTGGGAAGACTGAAGTATCTCAACTACATCTGCACTGTACACCCCCACACACCCCACACCCACACCCGGTTTGGGGAGAGCAGTCTGCACCTCCTTCTCCTGCTGTGTTCCAGAGCTCACCTGCATCTGAAGCGTATCCAAGCCCTCCGGACAGGAGGAGGTGCGAGCTCACGCACAAGCCTCCACTCGAAAGCTGTGCTGTCTTAACCAGACGGGCAAAGTCGTTTTCCCAGGGCCACCATGTGAACAGGTGTTAACACTTACATTAAAAACCAGACTAGTGGCTTCCCACTGTGCGGACTCATCTTGCTCCAATACTCAAGTCTGGCTCCACATTTTCAAAGGTTTGCAGTTTGACTCAGAGCACAGAAAACGCACAAGTGGCTTTATAAAAGGACGCACCGGAGTTTGGGCATTCCCCAGTCAAGCTTTATGAATGGCATAGGAAGATGCAGAACTCCAGAACAGAACTTGAAGCAGCACAAACAGCAATTAATAAGAACGAAATTTATCCTGATATGACATATGATAACAGCAGAGCTATCTACAAATATTCAAAAGGTATAAAAATCTAGAAAGAATTAGGGGAAGGGGGAGGAAATTAAGAAAAGTTTAGGCTGATCGTTAGACCGAGTTCACTAATGAGGAAATCAGCTAGACTGGTATACTTTCCCAAGGGAAGCAATAGATGCTCAGTCATTTAAAGCCAACAGGAGAAAATGCACCTTAGGGAACAGTCCTACATTAGCTAGGGATGCACTGAATAGGCTGCCAGCTCTTTTCCAGCTCTAATTAGCTAACGATTTACTAATAATTCTCCTTCAGGCTGAAATGTCAAAAGACCCCCACCCATTCTGCTTCTATAAAAATATGTTGCACTGCAGACAGAGAGCACAAGTTCTCCCAGTGCTACACAATCTGTCACCTTGCAATTACAGAAGGATGTATCATGCAGGAAAGCCTTTTCACCACCAAGATTTTACTCTCTAAATGATAGTGAGGGTCACTTTAACTAGAACTTCTCCTTGCTGTTTGCAAAACAGTGGAGCAGCTTGGGAACTTTCCTTCGGTTTCACCATGTTTCCCTGAGATTCAGTTTGCTTGGAAGCTACATCTAGATGAAGAAAACAGGCTGTGATTAAGAACTGGTGAGATACCTGGTGCAGTTCAGGGCTCAGTCTACATATGCTTTATGCATTTTGATCAGCTGTTATGCATTTTCTGTTCAGGCTTCAAACTCCAACACAGATTGCACCAGCTATAGATTAGGTAGATTACTATGACTCCATCACATGTCACATACTGTTTCTGGAAGAGGAAGTGAAACAAAAGACAAAGTGAACATTTTTATGTGCAGACAGGACAAAAGATGTGCTAAGGAAAGTGCCTGAGTTGGAAGAAGCCAGTTATTGCAGGTGGGCTACAAGGACAGGCATTTGGAAAAGGGCATTTCTTCATCTGAGGAAAACAAAGAAACCTGTGGTCATTCGAGAATTTGAGAGCTCAGATGAATTCCCAGAGATGAAGAAAACAAGGGCAGGAAAAAGGAACAAAAGCAAGAGGTTTCGCAAGGACTAAACTATGGGCCATGAACTGCCAGTGGTCAGAGGGAGCCTCTGGGATTCAGAAGAGAAGCCAAGCACAGGGAGAAAACAGAGGCAGGGATTTGCATGAAGGCATTTTTTATTTTCCCTGGTTTGCTGTCTCCTATCCTGCCTTAAAAGACAGAGTCTTTTCAAAACCCTCTGAAAAACCTGTTTCTTTTGCTTCTTCTATCACACATCCCTAAATGGTTGTCCAGAGTCAGTTGGGATCTAGAAATACAAGGACACAGAACTAGAAAAGACCACATGAGCAACAAAGTTTTACCTCCTGCAGCTGCAGAAAGCCATTCATGGGTGTAAGCAACTGCAAAGTCTTGTACACAATACCGACACATCCATCTCTGGGCTGTCGCGGTCCGCGGGAGTGACGGGAAAGAATCATACGCATTCACAGAATGCAGGTTCAATTCCCCCTTTATTCATCAATTTGCCCATTTTATAGGTACAGGTATTCGGCGCTTTGGCCCTTGATTGGTGGTTCATACAGATTATGTCACAGGGAGCCAATCATAGCACCGATCACGCACGCAGCGGTCATGCCTTGTACCTTGCTACTTATTTAGCAAAACCGTCTAGCCCTTAACCTTGGTTCCCACTGGCTTCTGCTAGTTTATCTGTACTTTCTCAGGATGTATCATTTCCAGCTGCACCAGTGTCCTTGGGTACGTTTGTCTGAGACTCCTGTTGCTTGCTACTTGCAACTTTCCACCAGTTTAACCCTGTCATGGCCCTCCACACTGGGCCCAGGCATGAACAGCAATTGCTAAATTCACATTTTCTAAAAGGGAAAACAAAGACCTCAGAACTGTGCCTTAAAATCCAGGGACAGATTTAGTACCTGAACTCTGCTCAGACTCAAGAAAACTTAGACGTGCCTGTTCCCAATGAGTAGAAGACAGAGGCAGTATGTTGGTGCGTGTCCAGTGAGGGAACCTTATCCTGCTGTAACAACATAGTTAAAAAAAAAAAAAGACAAGTAAATAGGTTTCAACTTCTTTAAAAATGTGTTGCCTAACTGTAGCCAATCTAGAAGTTAAAGCCCATTTATGGTGGTGGTGGTGGTTAAAAATATGAAATTAAAATGCCTGTACTAACAGATTCCTCGCTTAGACAGGCCTATGTGAGGCCCGCTGTATAGGAAGAGCCGCAGGGCACACAAAAACACCAGATGTTTGCCTGCTGAATGACTAATTGTGCCCTCGCCCTCAGTAAACTGTTCGAGTGGCATGAAGAGACACATTCTTGGCTTCATGAACAGCTACCATTAGCATTCAGTTGAAAATGTCATTAAAAGTCTGGGTATCTCAGCGCGGCGTTGGAACGGCTGAAAATTCCTCCTTCTCTGACCACGCCAACCAGCCCGTCGGACGGACGTGGAGGTTTCTGGTTAAGCACAAGCAGCTGTAATGACTGGGTTGAGCATGGTCATCAGGATGAAAGCAAAGGACGGCATCCCGGCGTTACAGCCGGCAGGGAGCGGGCGGGGGAAGGAAAGGGACTGCCAGCGCCTCGCGCGGGCTGGGGCGAGCGGCAGCCAGGCCGGCGGCAGAGCGGAGCTTGCCGCTTTCGGACAATGCGGACGGGATTGGGAAAGGAACAGAGGTTACAGGGCAAACTGCATGAGAAAGGCTGGAGCTCAGCCCGCTTCCAGCCAGAAGAGCCAAATCGTTTCCCAGCCTGTAAGAGAAGTAATTCAACTGAAGTTTGCTTTTGGCTTTGGGGGGGATTTCTGAAAGAGAAACAGAAGAGACTTTCTCTCCTGCACTCAGCAGAGCAGATCCATGACCTCCAAGGACAGCCCAACACAGCAGCACTTCCCTGCATCAGGAAACCATAAACTCCAAGCCACAAAAGACTCTCCTAATCCCTCTTGCCAAAGGGAGCAGCCAAGGCCAAATGGCTCTGTATGAGAAACAGTGGTACTACGATTATCCTTAGCAGACTGCTGTCAGGCAGCAGCAGCATCCTGGAGATCCTTCTCTCGCCAGCAGGTATAACACCCTTGCAGAAGAGGACAAGCACAGGGAGCTATTGCTGCACGAGGCCTTTCCAATGGGAACAGGATGCCAACCAAGTACGCTCTCGATTCTTCACTACAGCTCCCTGTAAGACTGCCAAAGGTACTAAATAACAAATCTGCTTATTTTCAGCCATGACCACAGTTTAGTGCAGCCAAGTGAAAACACTCCAGTGCAGGTGGACAGCACAAAAAGCAATACACCCAGTCCCGGGAGAGGGCACCCTGCCCTTAACAACGTGTATTCCAGCTGTACTGCAACAGATGTACAGTCCCCATTCAGTTTAAGAAAATACTGGCTTTGGTAGGCTCACTAGCTTAAAGGTAAAATATGCTATTGGCTCCAGCTTCAGTTGTACAACATTGATATATTCCACCTTCTGTTAAAATACAATCTTGGTAGCTCTCCATGTCTCATGCAGCAATGAAAACCAACCTGCTTGTACAGACCACAAGTCATACTAAATGAGAGGAGCTGTAAACTGGGCATGTCAGTAGGAGTGAAGTACTAAAACTTTTGAAACAGAAAAGATATCCACAGCCCTCAAGAATACTGGGTTCGGATTAGAAGAAAGGACAAGTGTTTTTAACAAACAGCCTGATCCAAAACTGACGGAAAGAATTTTAAGACATCCTCCCCCTCTCTATTTCAGTGATCTTTGGATCAGGTTCATAGCAGGAGGCTCGTAGTCAATTCATAAGCTTTAAATGCACGAGGAACAAACTCAGTCACTTGAGTAATTTTTAGAGGGGTATTTCTAAAGAGACAAATTGCTCCTGGTATTTCAAACTACATCAAAGCTGGTGCCAACTAATCAAGTTGATGGGAACTTCAGGGGCAGCTGGACCCTTGCAGCGTGCACTTGTAGAGGAGAGAATGGAGAACATCCTCATTTGCAGCCCACTTCAAAGTCAAGTTAGCTAGACTATCACGGGAACATAGGCCACTGAAAAGAGAGCCTTGGCAACTCTTTTGTAATCTTTTAGTCCTGAAAGGAAGCTCAACAATTGAAGCTAGAAGTGTGCAAGCCTTAATGCATCAGAAAGGTCTGGCTTTCAATCCGAATGCTGAGGTTTGGAGGATTATAGCCAACAGCAGCCACAGAGTCAGCAGCTTGTTTCCAGTTCATGAACTCCATATGCAAGCTGGATTTCCACTTCAGGAAGGGAAGGGCTGAAGGGAAATAATTCAAGTTATCATGCCTTTGGGGTCTTTGTTTTCCTTCCTTCCTTCCCCCCCCCCAGGCTGGCACATGTCTCTAGGAGCAAAGCCAACACTAGACACAGAGTGTGTCAAGTGACTAACCACTGATCACTGCTTGTACTGGGGCCACAGGTGTGGAGGAATCCAAGAATGGGAAATGAAAACTTCTTGCATCAAAGGAAATAAGGGTGGCCAATGCCAGCTGCTTTGCAAGTAATTTGGGGAATGAAGTGGAAGAGTTAGCAGCAGCCAACTGGGGAGAATCTAGGATTTTTGTAAGCACTGCTCCAGCAGGGTGGGTTTCAGAGACAACGCTGACAGTTTGAACAAGAACATCTTGTTTTTAATAGCACACATCTGTCCTTTCTGTTGTTTTGATGAATGAAAGGGTCATTTCAAGCGGAAATCACCAATGGGAGCTGTGCTTCAGACTTTGATTTTTTCCTACGCCTACAACCAGTACGCAGAGATGGGAAACAATTTAAAATATGTAGCACTTTTCAGGCAATACTTTAAAACAATCTCTGATTAATTCTTACAACGGGTCTAGAAAATGTTGCCTTTTTTCTTTTCTTATGCATTATTACTCCAACTGGGAAGCCTGATGCTGAGTTCCCATTGTTTGCCCAAGGCAAAGAGTGAGCTGCTGGCAGGGAAGAGCTTAGTAGTTAAAACTTCCCAATTCCCATGTCTGTATTTAAGCCATTATAGCATATCTCTCTTTCTCACTCAATTCATGTCCTTTCCTAACTGATAACATGGACCAGATCTCGTGACATTTATACAGGATTATTTGACTCCAAGCAGTATTATTAATACATGTGATTCTGTAGCTGGACCAGACCAAGTGGTCCTAGAGCTCTACAGATCCCAGGGACTGAAGCCCCACAACATCTCTGTGAAGCGCTATTTGCTTTGTAAGAGGGCTAAGTAATGAAGCATGGAGTGTTTATGGGACATGCTCATGGTCACACAGTAAGCCCGTAACAGATCTGGACACCAGCCACGGATGCCAGGATGTTCCCAGATGTTCCAGGAATGCTCCGAGCCTTCGATCTATGTTCAGCACAAGAGCACATCCTGCCTTTCTGTCAGTTAGGTTTTCAGCCAGAAATATTATCCACAAGAGGCACGGAAAAGATGTAAGATGACAGTGTCCAGTAATCTTAATCAACCTCATCCAGGCTAGATATCCACACACAGAAATTCTGTAGAGTGAAAGGCATTCACAAGGGACTCCACTGTTTTAGTCCTCTAAACAAATTTTTGGGGCTGTGTGCAGTTTAACATGTGTGCCATTTAACCTTTTAACATTGTTAGCTGTAGATGCCAATAAACTCAATAAAGGAACATTTGAAATCAGTCTCACCTAACTGTAAAATCAATTCCACCTGTCACAGCACAGTAAAATGCTAAGGCTCCAGCTGCACTCTATAGCTTCAACTAACTACACAAAAACACACACAGTACTCTCTAAGATACTGCAGTCATGCTAAAACAAGTTTCATTAAATGCCTCAAAGAGCTAAAGAGATTGGTTTCCAGAAACAAAGAAAAAGTATTTAAATCACAAGGCTCTCATACTTCAGATGTATTTCCACTACTATTAGTGTTACAGAGACAGGTAGAGGTTCCACACGAAATGCAGCAGCACTGCACAAGGTGCTATTCATGTTTATAGAGTAACTTTTCATCCCAGAAGAACTTCTGACCTCAATGAACAAAACAGATCACATATACTCTTACACTCATTTGCAGTGGAAAGTCAAAGCAGAGAGCTCTCATCAGACACCCTCCTGGAGCTCCTGTCCCAGCAGCATCTGACCTCCGAGTGAGTTAGAGCTTGCCTGCAAAGAGGAAATTATTGCCCAGTAATCCAGGAGGTAAATCTAAATTACAATAGGTATTTCCTGCTAACTCCCTGAGTGGATACTGTATTACACACTAAGAACATCTTCTTGCAGTTAAGAGGATTACACTAAACCACATAAAGGCACTCTTTATATATCATTCCACCACAGGCAAGAGATGCACCCAACGCACAGGTAGGCACACCAGAGCTAGCTGATGAGGCGTATGTCTATTAGCACTGCAAGGCTCCTAGGTACTCACTCGGACCATTGAAGCCTGTGCTTTTAAAGTAAAGCCTTCAGAGCCAAGAAGGAGCAGCCTTTGAGCTTTCAGAGCTAGAGTAAGTATACAGAGAAATACCACTCTAAACCGTTAGCTGCTAAAGATGTTTTTGTTTAAGTCAAGGATTTGTTCCTTCACAGTCCATTATCTGACTGGCCTCAGCTACATCTAATAGCTCCACTGAGGAAAAAGAACAGGAACTGGAAGAAGAGAGATGTGTGCGAGTGGGGATGGTCTTAGGAATTTAACCCATCCTAAGACAAGCAGGCACAAAGACCTGTCCTCTTTAATGTGGTATCGCACAGCATCCAGTCACCTCTTTCAGCTCTGACGTTCCCCAGTCTCTTCCAAATGCCATCTCCCTTTACTGCACTCCTGAAACAACGCCAGCAGGATGTGCAGCACACATGACACTCTGCGCTCGAACAACAGCGGGGATGTTTTGGCTTCTGACTCCCGAGTAAACCCTTTCTTTTCATTAAGGATATGTCCAAACCGTATCTTGCTGGCAGACACAATCTTCTGCTCAAACTCAAGGCAGACAGTTACAAGCCAGACCAATAAATAGCTCCATCCTTGTTCATTTGCATCCTTAATTGTGGCTCTCATGTGGCTATGGCCTCTTCCCTCCTTTTTTCCCACATAAGAAACTGCAGTTCAGGAGGGGAAGTGCTTTAAACTCAGGCTAATAAACTCAGCAGGAGAAAGCAGAGTTCAAACTCTACCCTCCCCTATCAGGAACTCCTTACCCTACAGAGAAGAAACATGAAGCTGCTGATAACTCTTGAACGCTCGTCCCACAGGGAACATATTTCTCCCACATTTTTCAGGAATTACTCCTACATAGCCTCAACACAAAAAATCCTGGGAGACACTGACACCCACATATATCCTCACCTTCCCAGAGGCAAGTACAGAAACCCTGAGGTCATGAGTGGGGCTTTGCTGAAGTGGCTGTTCAGATTGGGCTTCCAGCCTCCTAGATGAGCTGTGCAACGAAGACAAGGATCTGGATCTGTGGATATATTCTTCTGCTCTGGCACCGCAAGATTTGGCAGCAGCACAGCTGTACTCCTCTCTCTGCTCTGCCACCGACTCCACACCCCAGCCCTAAGCCACTAAACACCCATGGCCAAATCTGAAACTGAGATGCTGAACTGGAGTGCCAGGGCTCAGCTGACAGAGATCCCCCGTGCCTGCAGCCCTCGGTGACTTCCATCTGTTTGGAGTTTTCAGGACCTCTGAGACCAGATATCCCCAGCCAGGCATCCAAAAATGGAGGCTGCACCTAATTAACCTTTCCGAGGAGACCAAGCCACATCCTCAGTTGTTCTGCAAGATCAGAGTACAACTGTATTCATTTTAGTAACAGCTGTGCCTATTAATACAATGTGGGGACGTCGTGTATTGGCCCTAATCTCTCTCTGTTTCACTTTATCCTGCTCTAAAATGGAAACAAATAATACCCACACAGCATGGCAAAGCACTTTGTAATCCCCAAATGAAGGGTTCTGTAGGTGTGAAGTATTCGTACGATGTATTTATTTTCACACTGCAAAAAAGCTTGCTGCTGTGTTCCCCAACTGTATTTAGCACACCTCTCCACTGTGCAGATCTGAAGCAGACATCAGGGAAAGGAATGCTGTGATAATCAACTCCAAATCCCGCAATCTATTTGTTCTGCTAATTAAAGGAATATTTACTCAGGAAGCAGGTTTACACCAGATGAATAGCTTCTAAGAACAAATATGATTTAATTATGTGTAGATGCAAGAAGCATACTGCACTTTAAGAAGATTAATTTATGCTCACTAAAAATACAGGCAAAATTGGTGCTTAGCTAGTAATTTTCTATGTTGGAGAAAAGAAAGGGTAAGAAAGGGCTCACAGAGTTGTCTCCTTTAGGAGCTTATTTAAAAGCGATGTGCACTTCTTTATTAAAAAAAACAGAGTAAGTCTTCTGCATAAGTTAATTTCACTTCTTCACTGCATCTTATATATAAATTACACTCCAGGTTGAAAGAACAAATGTTATGGCATTAAATAACAGAGCAAGAATGAAATGAAGCACCTTGAGCAAGAAATAAGGCAGGTTCTTAAGTGATGATGTCACGTGTGATTGAGGATGAACAGATAAAGAAGGTGCCACATCGCACAGATACAAAGAGCATCCTTACAGGGGCCGAGGCAGCGAGAGCGCTGTGATGAGACATGACCGTGGGGCATATTCCGCCCCTCTCCTCCTCTTCTGTAATGAATACCAGATGCGGCGTGGCTAGAGGAAAGCACAGAGGCAACCTACCACATGAGCTATGTGGAAGCTTCGCTTTAGCAACGTCTATTTTCTTTAATAAACACGACGGACTTCAAGTCTATGGAAGATAGGAGGCAGCGGATGAGTAGAAGACTACAGAAAAAGTCCTGGTGGGGCTTCAAACAGCAAGACAGCAACTTTCAACTGAATTCATGGATTATAGCATACGGAGCATATTGCTTTAGTTATTGAAAAAGCTGATACAGAAAAGCAAAACAATATTTTGATATCAAACTGCTTTTTCAAAATTGTTCATTTGATGAGAGTGTAGATAAAGAAAAATTCTACATTTTATTAACAGTTACCATAAGCATTCATAAGGTATCCATCAATACAACATTTGGTCTTGCTTTATAGGAAAAAATAATTTCCCAGAAAGAGGAGGGAATACTTCAAGGCCCTTCTGCCTCAACATAAAGAATTAATCACATTTCTGCTGTCAAATAAAAAAAAGACACCGTGAGCGCAGGGCTCTCATACAGAGCCTCCCTCTGTGAGCTCAGACACGTGACATATAACTTCTCTTTGCCTTAGCTTCTTCCCTGGTAAAAAGGAAATTTGTTTGCTTAGGGATTATACAGCACAATACAACAGGTTTGATATAATACAGCTGGATGAGGCACAAGAATGAAACAACAGAACAACTTTTTTATTAATTTCTTCTTCCTGTCATTTCCATGTGCTACCAAATATAGCAGAGCAAGATGGTTCTAGTTGATTCTTATCTTTCTTCTTAATGCTCGCTTTCATTTTCCTGCATAAGCTTCCTCCCTTTTCAACATCCTTGAAAAACAAGAAGAATTTACTGGCAGGCTATCATGCTTCAATTTTCTGTTACCACCTGGTTTCATACCAGCCAGAAAGCTGGCTTCTCCTGTTTGCTCCTGCGTCTGCAAGCGTGTAGAAGGCTTCAGTTCTCTAAGACGCAGACATCAGCCTGCAAGTAAAGCTGTTTAGCAGGCTTGCTGAGATGGCATGTAGCTAGGCTTGTAGGTGAAAATTCAGAGATTGATATATTTTAGGCGCATCTGATGGCATTCTCCAGTTCCTACCAAGGTTTGGCTACAGCCGAGTTCAGATGAACCTGCATTCAGCTGATCCTGTCTTAGGGCAGGGGGATGGACCAGATGATGCTTCAAGGTCTGTTCTATGAAAGTCTGGCCACCGAGATTTTAAATTACTGTCTGACTGTTTATCAGATGCAGCCCAATATTTCATTACAATGTTTAAATCTCAGCCTCTGAAAAGATGCAAAACAGAAATTTAGAGGGATACGGGAGAAAGGAAACACAGACTTCTGAAACCCTCTGTGAAACAGAGGGCCCAGCAAAATACAAAGTACTTTGTAGCTTTTTGGAAATTAATAGCAGCCCATTTTTACCAAATAAATGCTGTTGTAGCTGAAACAACACAGATTGCAGACACATTCGTAGCTTTCTGTCTTACAGGAGAAGCCAAAGTTTTCAGGGAAAGATCTTCCTACATCAATCTGCTTTGAAGTACTTCCTACAATCATGATAATCTGTTCCAGAAACTGGTCATAATAGAAAACACCATTTCAAAGCAGCCTACAAAGCACATTTCCAAAAATGCTTTCAGTTACACCTCTATTGCAAGTATGCCACTGAGCCACTTACTCTTTCATCAGAGAAAGTTGGCTGTGATAAGCACACATTTTTCCCGATCTCCTGCCTTTTAATCATGTCTATCAAGTCATTGTAACTGAGAGACGTTCGTTCTGCTATTCAAAACAAATAGATGCCTAAATTATACTGTTGCATTTTAAAGAGGTACTGTCAGGTTGAAAACTCATGCAGTCCTGACTCAGGTGGTACGCCAAATTCAAAAGGAAGTCATCCTTGGATAAGAACTGCAAGATACGTATACTTCTTTTTTTCAGGAAAATCAGATTTTAACTTACATAAATGGAGGTCTTCCTACTGATGTCCTTTGATGCAGGATCAGGCTCTTACGTCTGACAAAATTACCTTAGACCATTAGAACTGCAGACATTAAATTATTTCCAAATCTTTATATTATCCAGTAAGGCCCTGATTTTACCAGGTAGAAGTCTGCCAAATAAATAATCCCACTGGCTCAGGTCCTTGTGATAACTTCACTGAAGCACTTCAGTATTTCATTTGGTCTATTTGTGGCAAGAAGTCTTACTCAACCCAAGTAAAGGCTTCCGAGGATTTTTCCTTCCTCAGTTGAATCAGCTTAGGAAAAGAAAAAAAACTAGCCTCATTATTTTACTTCTGTTTCTAATTAATTACTTTTGCATCTAATGCTAAAACATTTGGGAAGCTTAAAATTCAGCATAAAGAGGGACTTTGTTGTTGTTTTGGGTTTTGTTTCAATTAAAACTGAAAATGCTTTTCTTATGGTTAGGTTTTGCACCAGCATAATCTTGCGCATCTAATTTTGGAAAGTGCCTCTGGCCCAACACCATCCCTCCGCGATTCTGTCCCTTAGGTAGAAACTCGACTCTGAGTCTCTGGACTCATCCTGCTAGCCCTCAGTTAGTCAAGCACAACTGCAGGTCTTCAGCAAGGTTGCACTAGCGTAATTGAGAGTAAAATTGGGCTCTTGCACTTTTTACGGAAGTCCGAGTCCTTTGAGAGCTTTGTAAATGGATAGCAGGGTAGGCTGCCAGAAAACAAAAAGTTTTCATTAAATGATAACATCTTTCCAAACTAAAAACAGAAACTGTGTTACTTACGGGAAGGTTCTAGTCCTCTCAGATCACAATTATCACAGTTAAGGCTAGTACAGCCCAGCCGTTCACTAGTATAACTTTTGGAAACAGTTTAAGAACATTTGCCTTGTGTTAGCAATCAAGAGCTCAGGCCAGTAAATGCTCATTCACAGGTCATTGCACCGAAACGAGTAACACTTGGTGCGCTTACACAGGCTGCAAAAGCGAGCTTCGCTCTGCAGGATCAGATCTTGTACTTGCAAGGGTGGGATGGCTGCCTCACCAGAAACCCAGACCGAACTCTGCGCTCAGTTTAGTTTCATATGTCTCCTTGCCCTTTGCCTACCTCAGAGCACTCCGGAGCGAGAGAAAGAGTCTGCTCATGCCTGAGCAAAGTGCAGACAGATGTTTTGAAATTTTCCCACAGAGGGTTTCTCTGATACAACGCTGCTCTGATTTACAAGCACTACTGCTGCTGCAGTCCTTGCTTACCTCCCAGCCATCCTCCTCTGCCAGTGAAAACCTGCTGAGGTCTTTTAACACTTCAGCTACTCCGGTTCTTCCCCGGGCGTGCATCACTTCACCTCGCACCAGGCTCTTCATGCCAGGAGCCTCTATAGCACCAAGCCTCTTTTTGCCTTCCAACTTCGTCCGCCCCCTCGTCCTTGTCTCTCACCCTCCTGCCACCGCTCAGTCCTGCTCTGCCACCTCCGGCGTTCGGTTCGCCCAAGCCCCCGCACTTCTGTCAGCACCGCACCGTCCTCTTTGGCCGGTGACGTCCTTAGGAAGCGTTCAGAGAAGAGCCACAAGGCTGACAGAAAGACTGCGAAACCTCAGCAGAATCCGGTATCATGCTGAAATAACACAGAGAAATTAAGAGCTTGACTGCCGTTCACAAGTGCTTCTGCTACAAGGAAGAAAACACGATGCCCCGGTCGCCAGGTGAGAGCACAGCAAGACCCAGGGGCTAGCGACCGACAGGAACCAAGAGGCAATGCAACTGCGAGGGCTGCTGCATTTTAAACACCTAACTGAAGACTGCGGGATGTTCTCCACCTTTGGAAATGTTTAATTCACAACTAGATGCTTGTTTAGAAGAGATGACCAGCTCGAACAAGAATCAGCTCGGGGAAGTCCTGTGGCTTCAGGGAGGACAGCTAAAATGACTGAAAGCACTTGTTTGGGAGTCGCCATCCATGACTGTGTGAAGAGGGACTGAGATGCGGAAGAATACCAGGAATCAAAAATAAAATGTAAACCAAAGGGTGAAATGCTAAAAACCCTGGTTCCTGCACGTTCCCTCACAAGTCAGTACGTTACTCAGTTGAATAAAGACCGAGGGACACAGGAAAGTCGTTGCTTCCCTAAAGCGTGTCATTTGCAAACCTGCCAGCGGGTTTTCAACCAACACTTTGAGATTTGTCAACCTTGATACATTTTCTCTTTGTAGAACTGGGGATGAAATACAACTCTGGGAGTAACCCTGTCCAGTTGTCTTCTCAACGAATCCAGTGTTTTGGACGCCTTAGCTTATGAACTTCACACGGAGCTGCTTAGCGAGGAAGGATGGCACTGTAGCTTCAGCCCTCTCAAAATTAACTCACGCCAGCTAGTCTCAGTAGTACCATCATTATCTGTGAAACTGTGCTCAAATGAAGAATCAATAAATACATATGAAGAAGAAATTTAGGGAAAAAAACAAAGTGCTATTAGCATTCCAGGAGCATAATAAACTCGTAATTCTCCAAGGCAAAGCAGTGAAGCCTGGATTTGCAAAGCAACCACAGACAAGGAGGTGTGCAAAGCTCATTCCAAATATAAGTTGTTTTAATATTTCAAAGACACATTAGAGGGAACACACAGCATTAGCAATAGCATGTTTTGTATTCCTGACGTACAGTCCTAGACAAATACCGAAGATATCTAGTAAATTACTCTCTCAGGAACAATTTCTGTTGGTTAAGGGGGGAAATGTTAAATTTAAAAGATGTTGATCATTTGCTTTTGTTTTAATTCAATCTATATATACGCATGTGTGCACATGTATATAAAAATACAAAATACAGGAATGATCCTTAGTCTACCTTTAAAATGTTGGGACAAATTGCACATATGTTATCAGGGTATTTTTTTCCTCAAATTAGTCACACTAACTGGAACTGCTCAAGTGAGTAAAAGATTTGCACCATCAAGTTATCTACCAGCAAATGCTTAGCAAAGGGATAAATGAGGCACAAGACTAGGGCTCTGATCCAGAAAAACAACGAACTGAAATATTTAATTGATAGGACTTAGATACATATTTATAATTAAATATGTAAGTGTTTTCAGGGATTGTAACCTTACCCCTGCCACAAACTCGCTGCATGACCTTGAGCAAGTTGCAGAAGACCAGGTCTTTTCAAAGACCTCAAAGCCGAATTCCTACTGATTTCAGTCACTGGCAATCCAACACAGCACCTATCTGCATCTTTATGTTTCGTGGTAACTTCAACAGTTGAGCACTAAATTCTCCAGGCCGTAGTCCTTTAAACTTCAGTTTCTCTCCCTGATGACTATTACTTCTAACCACATAGCAAGGTTATCAAAATGGCAAAGAAGGGTAAGTTGTTCTGTTCTATCACTTTATTATCCTCACAAAACTGTGGAATTGTTCATAACTTATATTATGTGCTACCTGACATCATCCTTCATCTGTATCGGATGAGCACCTCAGAGCCCAAGTTACAGAGCTGAGTCCTATCTTGCTCATGTCAAATAAAGTGTATATCCTTCGACTGTTTCATCCTACCACAAGCCACTAATGTTATTTTCCCTGCTGTCTTTTATTTTAAATAGGTGGTTACTAGCTGCAATTACAGCTAAAAGTTAGACTGTCTTAGACTGGAGGAATACTTCGGATGTAGGCAGAAAATGAGTTTCAGCTTTGTGTTTTTAATGAAAATGCCCTTCAGATGTACAGCGGACCCCAAAAAGGTCAGAGAGTGGAATATTATGTGATTTATAAACACATACTGATTGCTCTGTCCAAGCCATGTGTTTGAAAATCTCTTTCTGGCAGACGATCATTTTCAATCAGGAAGAGAGAACAGAAAAGGAACGTGAGGCAGGGTAGGGGGATCTGTAATCACTCTAACAAACTCTTGAGACTTAGCCAATTCTTCCTTCCCTTCATTGCATACACAGGCTCCAAAATGCGTCTCCGTCTACTTTCCTGAATTTACTATATTATCCTGTCAAACTCAATTACACAGAATGAACTTCCTACCCTTTTCTTTTTCATCTTCCTTTTTTTCCCTAATCTCTTGCCCTATTGCAAATCAGCATTGCAAGAGATAAATAAGCAACCCTTCGCTGAAACTGCAGCCTAAACAACTTACACGTGCCCAGGAAACAGAGCAAAGCAATTAAACCTGCACTACAGGCCATCCACGGGCAGCATCCTCCTGCCTCAAGAGACCGGCTCCAAAGTGGTCCCAGATTGAGTTCCTAATCCTACCTCTGACCTGTGCAGATGGTCCCGGTGCCCACGCAAAACCCCCCGAAGTTCCTCCGAATCGACACAACCAGGGAAGCTCCCTGGGCCAGATTCTGCTGCAAGACCGAGGACTTAGCCAAGCTCTGATCCCCAGTTTGTTTGCTGTCCCTTGAGAGGACACGCGGGATCTTCCCCTTTCTCACCCGCTACTTGTAACCGTCCCAGCTGTATTTTGGAACCGCAAACTTGACCTGTAAGCCAGAACACTTCTGTACCATGTAAGAAATTTTCATTCTGTTACGCTTTCAAACAAAGTTAAACCTATTTTTTTCATTTTTACTCTACATCAGTAACCTGTATGAGGTTTGCACTGGAAATGAAAAATACCACTTTTAAAATGACAAACACTGGACACAGAGCATTTGTTACCACGAGAAAAACTCTCTCTGTCTACAGAGGAGCATAATTCATTCACTGATACATGCACCCACATTTTCTCCAGGGAGTTTCACAAATTCACATGCACTCCCGGCACTAAATTTTGCATTTCAATCTAGGCATTAGCTATAAAAGATGTGTAAAATCTTATGTAGTCGGACAGAAGCAGTTCCCTATTGGCTACATAATAAGCATCTTAGGTGGCTCCAGCATACAAAATTATTCCAAAAGGGGTGTGGAAAAAATTACACTGCATAAATTGATTCCAGATCCACCTGTTGCAGGTGCCAGCAAATATATTTTGCTAAGCCATCTGCTTGTCTTAAAAGCTAACTGTTTTTGAAGACTATGGCACAAGCAATCTGAAAAATACACAAACTTCAAAGCCACAAACCCTTAAACAGCAAATGGCTTATAGATCATCCAGCCAGGACTTAGCCTGGCTGTTCTGCATGACTGGAGACAGCATCTCTGCTTAACGTCTGATCCCCCAGCACAAGGGTATTTCCTCCGTAACATCGAGGGTTCAAGGCTACTGCAGGACCCATTTTGCAGGATCAGATCCTCACATGCTATTCCCAATTTTGGAGGCTGCCTCATGGATCTGAAGTTATGATTAAGCCCTTAGAGCGCAGCACAATATTGGGCAGAGATAAAATAGATTACTGCGATTCTGCTCTGTAGGTTGCGATGTCCCAGCTGGTCACGTGTTGCCACACAAAGGATAAAGTCAAACCTTTGAAACCGGCACTCTGCGATTTATTCGGCTTCCTGCAATAACCTAACACAGAGTACATTATATATTGAGATTAGCCAAGTTCAGGAGCATTTAGGCTGCTCTGCAAAGCAGGTGACCCACGGAGGTCGGGCACAGCTAAAGTCTGTGTTTATCGGGGTCTGATCAGGGAGGGTGCTCATCGCAGGAGACACTTTAACAAGGATCACGAACGTGCAGCATCTTGCAAGACCAAGCTCCTTCAAAACAGCTTATGGGAAGAAAATACCCTGCGTTCACTCCACAAATGACCACTTGCTGCCAAACAGTGAAATTACACAGTCTTACTGTACTCCCAACGTGTTCACAATTGATTTGGGGATTAAGCCTAGCAATCAGCATGTTTGCTTGTGACTTCATTTAAAGCTCACTAAAAAGTAAATAAAGACGTAGCAGTCCTTAACTGACACCACACTTCGGCATATGCTTAATTGTAAGCATATGAGTAGCCCTGTCACCAATTCATAGTCACACTCTGTAGCTTGACAATATCCTTCACGTACAAACTCCCTGCCAGATTTATTGTGTTCTGAAACAAAACAAAACCATTTCGTTTGTAGATACACACTTGATAACAGCGGTATCTCCAAAGTCTCATTACTCGCACACTCACTCATCATCAGAAAATCACTTTGAGCTTCAGAAGATTTTACATGGGCCCTAAAAATGAGTGCTTCATACGAGCGCGGAAGCGGAGAGGTAACTTTAGGAGTTGCAGTGCCGTAGTCAAGGCGACCTTGCACGCTGGAAGGCACAGTGGTGCCTTCACAGCTTTGCTGCACTTTGCTCACACAGTTTGAGCCTGGGGTAGGGAATAACTGCTGCCCTGCAGGATTTTTTTGCACAACTTTGAGAACAGAGGTGAAACGAATACTGAGACTAACTGCGCTGGAGGTAACTCCAGCAAGCGAGGCACTGTCCACGCAAGCTGCACGCTCAAATAGCCGTGGAAGTCTTTTATCTCCTATTCAGACAGCTCCCACCGAAGCTAATGAAAATTGCCATCACGGACAGGGATGGGATGTGTTCTGGTGCTGGGCACGCCAGAAGAGTCAGCACTGCACATTTTAAAAAGAAAAGAAACAGCGACCTGCAATAAGACTAGCTGACACCCCCTTCACTAAGTTGTTTTTTCCTCCTTAAAAATAAAAAAGGCAACAGAACAGCAGCAAAACAATGTTATTTGATTCCCGAAGTCAACGACAGTCATATTCAAACACGATCCTTTTCAAGGCAGGATAGTGCTCTAATCCTCCAAGATTGTCTCCTGGACTACATCAGAGGGACACAACGCAAAATAGCGGCCGTTCATCTTCATGGGGCTCAGTCCGTGAAAGGCAGGTCCATCACTGAGGACCTATGTGGCAATCTCAGTGTGACTTGACAGCCTGTATCTGCTGCACAATGACCAGCAGCAGAACAGTCTCGTCCTCAGAGAATCATTCCCAACTGCCTCCACCGTTACCTGCATTTGATTAAATTTCTCATTTTCAGGTTGACACCAGAAGGTGTGCACAGTCTGAAGCAAGGCAAATCAGATTGCAGATGTGAGACTGGACTGCAACTCAGTTCTGGATGCCACCACCGCTCTGGTGGTGTGACATCCTCCACATTACTATGAGGGACTCCGTACTCCTCACCACTTCCCCGCTCTCTCAGGGCCAGCCTGTACTTGCCACCACAGTTCTTGCCATGAAGGCAGCACACAACACCTAGGAGACCCGGCAAAGACAAAGTCAGTGCATGGCTTCCTGATGAGAGATCCTCGGTAAAATCACCCGTGGCTCTCAGTAAAAAATTAACTAAGAGGTCCTATTCTAATGATTCCAAGCATGTAGATAAAGAAAAGGTGAAAAGACTTTTAAAGACATTCTAAAAGCAGTATTTCATAAGCCTGTTCAATATATTTCCCCAGGCTGGAAACAAATGAGCTCTCAAACGAAGTTAAATTTAGCGAAGAAAACGTCTATTTTTCTTACTACAGAAAACAGTGATGACAATTCCTTGGAGGGCATTTATATGAACTGCAATCCAAAGCTAGGGCTCCGTCGTGCTCTCTGGGAAATCAGTGAAGTTCTGCTGGGTACTTCATTAGAACAGGTTAAGGTTATTGCTGCCAGACTCCTTAGTGTGAACAAAAGTAGCTTTGCAATCATATAGTATTGTCCTTAATTTCCTAGATTTCACTGCTCCATATGGGAGTGATGCAACCATGAAGTAAAGCTAATGAGAGCTTCGATCCTGCATCTTTTACTCAGTCAAGTAACAACAGTGAAGTCTCTATGAGGAATCGCCTGAATAAGGGCTACCAAATAACATCCGAAATTCCCAGATCCTAGCAGAAATAGTACACATCAGTACTTAAGGCAGGAAAGCAGATGCACAGCGGATTTCTTTGAGGCATTGTTTGATACTGCCCCCTTTTGCCAAACAGCAAGTCAACAGCCTAGACATTGCACAAAAACTTCTCATGTCATGTATTTGTTTTCAGTAAAACATATTAATGCAGATGGTCTTATTTAACCCTAGCATGACTGCTCACATGATTATTAATCCTGGCTAAAAGAGAAATCTGTTGTTCAAGCCGTATTTGAAATCACGGAGCGACTGCTCTTCAAGAACGTGCCCTCTCTTTAACTAGGACCGACCGTGGCTCAGTCCAAACCGAGCAGGAGTTTTACAACCGACTCCAAGGTAAGTTATATGAAAGCAAAGACTCTCAGGTCCGGGGGCCTGTTCCCCCATGCCAGCCATCCGTTTGGCGAAGGAAGGGCAATCATACCAGACCCCCAAAGCCGTCTTACTCAGGCACTTGTTTCATCCTACTACGAAGCAATCCCACGGCAGCACCTGTATCGCGTTTCCATCGGTCTGTGAGCCCACCTCCAGGGCGCCGGGTCTGCACAAACGGACCGGGGCCGCCTGGTTAAAAGTCATTCCCCGCACGGACCCCGGGCCCCCGCGTCGCCCTCCTCAGCCCTCTGTCTTCGGGGGCTGCTCTTCTCGCCCATCTCCCCGCCGCGGCCGCCCCAGCTCTTGGTGGGACGGGAGGGAGGTGGCGGAGGGCAGCCGCTGCCACCTGCGGCAGCCCCACGGGCCGGGGGCACAAACAAAGCAAAAACACCTATATTCCGAATGGCGGGGTCTCTTCCCCCCGCCCCCCCCCCCCTTGACTTCAGGATTAACATGTCCCTGACAGGGCAGGACAAAAACTTAATCTCTCTGAGGAAAGAAAGAAAGGGGGGAAAGAAAAGGAGAAACTGCCTGCACCATGCCGAAAACGGCGAAAGGCGTAACATCAACTGCAGCGATTCCCTGCTGTAGGCTGCCTTCTGCAGACTCTATTTATCATTCAGTCCAATTTGAATGGAAAAGTTTTAGTCCAAAAGGGAGAAAAAATGAAAAAAACAAAAACAAAAACATGGGTGATTCAAGTAGCTGTTAAAAACTCTATTAAAAAAGCCCGAGGAATCTGGTTAATTATCAGCAGGATTTTTCTCGTTCCCATTGCCTTCTCTTCTGCAGTTTATGACCAGAGCTTTCTCCCTTAGGTGCTTACAAATCGCACATATAATCAAGAGAGCGCTTTTCCGTACGAGTAGTTTGTTCCGGCTACTCTCACTCCTCCTTGCCTTCACTCACCCACCATCTCTGCTGATCTCAGATAGCAGGCAGGAGCAAAGCCCGTTGTAACTTTTAGCTTAGTTGGTTTTTATTTTGTTCGCAGCGCAGTCAGCTTGGGGTCTTAGCCTACCACTGAACCCATCCAGAGGCAAAGACATCTAACCTCTTGCCGCTCCAACTATAATTTAGGAAAAGAAGTATTTTCTGTAATGAGGGGGGAACACTGGCACAACAAGAGATGAAACTTCACTATGATCCCAAACCAATATATCCATGCATAAATAATTCAAAAGGAAAAAAAGAAAAGCCCAGACCCAGGAGCTGGCATCTCCCATGCCTGGAGACCTTTTTTAAAGGCAGGAAATAGTCAAAGGGTCTAAACTGAGCCAACAGGGAACGGTGAAGCCGCAGATACCGGGCTGTGCCCGTCCCGCTCCACCTGAAGCCCACGAAGCGGCAGGTTGGGGACCAGCCTGGCAAACACACCTTTTGCTGGCTTCCTCCGAGGCGCAGCGCTGTGCTCCCGGGCAGCGCGCTGGAGCGGATGGGGGTGTCGGAAAAGAGAGACCTCCAACTTTTGGTGTGGGTGTCGGAGCTGGATCGGCGAAGGTCGGCTCTGGGAATTCCCCCCCCCCCCCAAGTTTCCAACAATACCCGGAGCTAGGGAGCCGCACAAGGCTCTCTGCTTCCCTCTCCCTCTCCCCTTCGCTTTTGATCTTCATCAGGACGTGAGCTGAAATTTAATGGGCCACCCCTACCACAAAGACAAATTACCATCTGAAAAAAAAAATCATTAATATCGCTCCGTGTAGGCTATCTGCCTTCCCACCGCTGCACCCCCTTCCCTCTCCCCCCAGCGCGGCTCGGCGCGCTTAGGGAGAGACGGGGGGGGGGGGGGAGCGAGAGAGGGACGAGACACCTCCACCGCCACCGCCACCCCCGCCGCCGCCCGCTCCCGCGCTGCAGAACCACCCCACAGCCCAGTGGGGCCGGGGGCAGGGGGCGGCACACGGGGCGCGGCGCACACGCGCACGCACCCGCCGCGGGGAGCCCCGGCCGCGCATCCCCCCGGCCGCGGCCCCCGCGCCCCGCCAAGTTGGGAAGTTTGCGGTCCCCCCGGCCCGCCGCCGCCGCGCTGCGCTTACGGGAGTCGCCGCCGGGCTGCGGGCGCCGGTGCGGGCTCACGGGCACATGGCGCCGCGGGCGGGCGCGGAGCAGGGCGCGGAGCAGGGCGCGGAGCAGGGCGCCGCCGGCCCCGGCCCGGCGCTCAGGCGGCGCCGCCGCGGGCCATGCGAGCGGCTGCGGGCGGCGTCCCCGCGGCGCGGCCGGAGCTGCGAGGCGAGCGCTGCCCTCGCCTGCGCCGTCTCTTGCAGGCGGCTCCTGCCGGCGCGGCTTCAACTCCTTCCATCGGAGCCCGCGGGGGGAGGAGGCGCAGGAGCAGGAGGAGGAGGAGGAGGAGGAGGAGGGAGGGGGGGAGGAGGAGGAGGAGGGAGCTAGGGGCTGGCAGCCCCAACTCGCGCTGATGTCAACTAATGTATTCAAAGTTCAACAGGGCATTGCTTGGCAGGCGGATGGCCCCCGCCGCCCCCCCGCGCCTCCCTCCCGGGCGCTCCGGGGGGCTCGGCGGGGCCTGGGAGCTCGGGGGGGCTCGGGGAGCACGGCGGGGCCGAGGAGCACGGGGGGGGCCGGGGAGCACGGGGGGGCCGGGAGCTCGGCGGGGGCCGGGGAGCACGGAGGGGCCGGGGAGCTCGGCGGGGCCCGGGGAGCACGGGGGGGCCGGGGGAGCTCGGCGGGGCCCGGGGAGCACGGAGGGGCAGGGGAGCTCGGCGGGGCCGGGGGGTTCGGCGGGGCCTGGGAGCTCGGGGGGGCCCGGGGAGCTCGGCGGGGCCGGGGATCACGGGAGGGCCAGGGAGCTCGGCGGGGCCGGGGATCACGGGAGGGCCAGGGAGCTCGGCGGGGCCGGGGATCACGGGGGGGCCGGGGAGCTCGGCGGGGACCGGGAGGACGGCGGGGCCGAGGAGCACGGAGGGGCCGGGGGAGCTCGGCGGGGCCCGGGGAGCTCGGCGGAGCCGGGGGGCTAGGCGGGGCCCAGGAGCTCGGCGGGGCCCGGGAGGACGGCGGGGCTGGGGAGCACGGGGGGGGCCGGGAGCTCGGCGGGGGCGGCGGGGCTGCTCCCTGCTCGGCCGGGCAGGTTCAAGCGCGGCGGCGGTGGGGAGCGCCGGGGGGGGGGGGGGGCAGCAGGCGAGGGCGAGCAAAGCGCCGCGGCGGGAGCGCCGCGCCCGGGCCCCGGCTCCCCCCTGCCGGGAGGGTCGTGGCGGGGAGCAGCGCGGGCGCCGCGGAGAGGCCGCCCGGCACGAGCCCCCCGCGGCCGCGGCGGCGCGCGTGTCCCGCGGGGCAGCGCCGCCACGCGTGGGCCGCCCCGCGCTGCGCGCTCCGGCGGGGCGGGGGGGGGGTATCAAACGTGTTTTTAAAAGCGCTCGACGTGCCTCCCGGCGCCCGTGGCGACGCACGGGTGCTCTGAGCCGCCGGCGGCAGCCGGGCAAGGAGAGAAGAACCGCTGCTGCTGGATAAGCTGCCGCCCCGTGACGCGCGGAAAAAGCATCCGCCGTGTTTTGGTGACATTTAACATTTGCAAGATAAGAGCCTCAGCCATTTATTCGCCGAATCCCCAGGTAGAACGGCCTTGCTGGCACCGCTGCGCGTGTGTGTGCACCTCCATAGAGAGACGGGATTTTTTGCTTTATTCTGTAAACTGATCCAGTCATTGATGTTGACAGTGTGTTACAGTTATGTGAAAACAGTGTAATTGTGTGATGGCTCATCTGTGCTGTCACTGCCAATTGTGGTGGCAGTGGGTGTTCTCACAATTCAAGTCTCATGAAAGTAACAGCACGGATCCACTGAGATGAGCATTACACAATACATAATTATGCACCTGTTCTTCGTAATTTCTCAGTTCTTCCTTAACACTAATTAAGTAACCGTATCACTACATCCTTTAATAGAGTAATGCATTTTTGCAGTACAGCTTGTATGAAATAGTTAATACATAATTTATATGTATAGCATTTTTAAACTTACTTCCCTTTTAAAACTTTCCCTGGGAAGTTGAGGACTGGTAATGGTTACAAAATAATTGCAATGCAGCTATGTATTCTGTTTGAAACCAACTCCAGGATAAGCCTCAAACTAGGCATAGTCTGCAAGCTGCTAAGCAAACTGCCCCATGTGCTGCTGCATCTCATTTGCCCCTCTTTTTTCATCCCCATCTCTTCCCAAGACTCACTCCAAAAAAAACCCATTAAACAGTCAACAGAAAGACTCTAGCTGATTTGTTGTTATAGCATCTTTTTATGGTATTGTCTTCATTTCTACGTGAATAGTAAATTTAACTCTATTTCCCTAATAGGATATCTTTCAATTTAGTAAATTAAATTTTAGATAATGATGTATGCTAGCCTGGGTGTCCAGGGCAGAGCACAGTGCACATCTGTAATTCTGTGATGGGGCAGTACCGGCCCATCACGGAGTTTCTTAATTTTACTATAGGGTGAGTGGCTTGGTTATCTAAGCCTCAGCAATAAAATGCCAACACCAAATGCCGCAACTACAGATATAGTTTACAGAAGAGTCAGCTCAGCCTTTCTTCCTCCTGAGACTTGCAAATTAGATACTAAGCAGTGAACAGTAAGTAGCATGAGACCTCATAAACTAAGGCTTTTTTTCCCCTCTCAGTCAACATCTAAGGACCTCGGGGGTAGTACTTTTCTTTTAAAGAAAAGACTGTTTGCCCTAAAATCTTAGAGCATTTTCCTACTATTTTGCAGCTTTAGCTCCCCCCCCCCTCAAAGCTGGCACTACTTTTAGCTGGTCGTGTGCGTGCATGCATTGCGCAGAGACCAAAGATCAAAGGTGCCTACAGAAGTCCGGTAATATTTGCTGGACCAGCCAGCTCCGGATGCTTTAATTCTGCTGCACAGCACGACCTCCCAAAAATTTCCGGCAGCAGCAAGGGTGCTGCTCAGATCCTTTAGTAAGGGGCTCGTGACGCACAGCAGAACAGCTCAGAGGCTTTGAAAAGACAGAAGCGACGGGGGGAAAGTCAGGGCACCGCACGTGGTGCCACCTGTGCCAAGCACTCGCTTTGCGACCCCAGATCCCCCGCCGGGCTCAGCAGCCGGCGGACGCGCTCTCGGCCGGCGCCTCGGGGCGTCGCTTTAGCCGCCGGCGCGGAGGCAGCGCGGCGCGATCCGCCTCTCGCGGAGGCGCCGCTCGGCTCCGCTCGGCTCCGCTTCTCCCGGGCCGCGGCGGAGCCCGCTGCCACCGCCAGGTGCCGCCGGCGGCTCCCGCTGCAGCGCGGCGCCGCCCGCGGGCAGGCTCCGGCCGCGGCTTTTCCGTGATCCCGGTGAGGCAAAGACGGTTCGCGGAGCCGCAGCGAGCGTGGCACTGTGCCGCCCCCGGAGCCGCCTGCTCCGTCTGCGTTTGCACGGAGAAAACCGGTCTGGTCGCGACCGAGCGCGCTGCGGAGAGGCGCCGGCACCGGGGGAGCTCTGGAGGCAGACCTTGACTCTGGCCTCGTCGCCCGGGGGCGAGGCGAGGCGAGGCGACAGCCCGTTTGGTCTCCGGCCACGACTGCACAGTAGCAGCAGTGTCGTTAGAAAAGTAACCTCGCCGTAGCTGGCCAGGCCGTTGCACCCAGAGCGCGAGGGAGGCGGACAGTGCCCGTGTCAGTGGCAACAATTTAAAACGCGGCTTAAACTGAGAGCTGGGAACGTATGTTCAGCCAAGCACTTGAGCAGCCAGCTACACGCTCGTGCTTTGCTGTAGCGCTGCAAGGAGGGAAGCCGGCTTGCCCTGCGGAAAACGGTCAAAACACAGGCAGCGACACGCTCTTTACAACTTGATGCTGATGCGAGTGCCTGACCCAAGTGGAGCCCAAACTGCCCTTCTAGATGAAGCCGTGTTTTCTCAAAAGGGAAGAATGCATTTCTAAATGCAATATCAGCAAATATTCAAAAGCACCAGCGATACAGCACTAGAAATAGTAAGCATTATCTTGAATATTTCAATTTAGATCTCAAACTAAATGGCCATTGACCATAAAATATTTAGGTACCAGGCTTTTTTTCTTGAATTTAAAATAGGCTGCTAAATAGTCACAGTTGTGGTTTCCGGGCTCAGGCTGGTGGCGACAGTAACATTTTAATTTATACTAAAGAGAAGGCAAAGTTAAATCCATGACACAAAGTAAGAGTCAGATGACCTGAAAGCAAGAGAATACAAATGAGCTCCCTGGGGAGAATAGTCTGTGATGGAACAAATGGAATAATACAGAGAGATGACTTGACACCATCACAGCCATAACTATATTTCACTTCTTTGGAAAGAATGAAATGAGCTTAAATTGGGACAATGGCTTTATTTTTAGAAAACTACATCTGAAGGCTCTGCTGCTTATGGACAAATGATATACAGTTGGTCCCCCCCCCTTCCCCCAAAGTCAGGTACTGTTAATTACCAATTTTCATATGTCTCTTGACGTGATAAGGTGAGCAAATGTCAACATAGTTAACAGAGGCAGGCCTGAGTATTCCTGCTGAGTCTCACAAAGGCAGAAAAAGACACATGACACATAAAGGTTGAGATAACTACATGATATACCAGGAGGGAGGGAATGTTACCCGGCGACACTTGTCACCGCACAGTGAGCATCCACGTTGCTCAAAGTTATGCAGCACCCAGCAGCCACCTATTTGCTGGCAAATAAAAGGAACGGTGAAAAATTATTTTTTAACAATACCAGTAAGGGGGTTGATACTACATCAGAAGCTCCTTTTTCCCTTCCTCTAAGCTCTGAGCCCGGAGGCCGTGTTTATTGGAAATGACTTCTGTCTTGAGACTGGAAGTGTAGAAAGTGTAAAACCTACCACTGAGCACTGCTATTCTGTTCCAAGATATATTGTTGGAGGGACTAAAAACTCCCGTGGTAACTACCAGGGGGATTTTCTGTCCGGGGAGTATGGAAGCCTTTAAAATCGGACTTAAGCTTTTATTTAAAGAGATGTTGGGTACATTGGAGGTCTCACTGGGTGCCCTTTACAGGAACCAGATTTGAATGAAAAGTGAATTCCACCGCTTGGACTCAGGGCTGTTCCCAGCTTTGCCACCAACTTCGCACCCCACCTTAGGCACCTCAGCTGGAAGATGAGCTCAGCACTCATTACAACCTTTGCAGTATCTTGTCCTGGTCTTATATTCTTTTATACAGCTAAGTTAAAAAGCTTTGGAGGAACATGCTTGTACAACACATTGTTGTGTCCAGTGAGCTGTGCTTTATTGAAAAATCTGGGCCTAAATATGAGCAAGTTTTGAACCCGTTAGTTTTCCTTCCTTCACCTGTTTATATGATGAGCAATGTCTTGGTAATGCAACTTGCAGTGTTTGGTTTTGAAAATGCAATGGGAATGTGAACATACTGGTAATCTCCCTTTTAGCGGATTGTAATTCTCCTGTAGTTATTTGGAACTCATGACCTAGAAAGCCATTCTGAGGGCTTAAATTCATAGCGCTCAGTTAATACTATGTCCTTCCATACCTGCATGCTTTTAAAGAACTTAACTAAAAACCCTACTGTACCTACTCAGTGTGTGATATGTAAATGCTTATAATTCAAATCAAAACCAATTGACTTTCAAATCTCACCCACTTTGGCTGCAGGGCTGTTCAAATTAAAAGGTCAGGAGAAAATTTTTACCATTTTAAACAGGAAACTTTTTTTAGCCTTCTCATTCAAAGCATGAACTGTATTTAAAAATATAATTTTACCTTTAGGCAGAAGCCAAATAGTTTAGATTTCAATTCTCCATTTGGCAGCTTTTCAGAGAGGTATTGAAAATAAGGGTTTAGAATAGAAACCGTGTTATAGCTTCACCTATAATGGTTGTGACCAAGTGACCAAGTCTTTCCTGTCCTAAGAAATAGGCCTGCTGGAACTGATGAAGACAGATCTGTTATCCTGGGGAAAACTTGGCTTCAAATTCTTACACAGGGTAGGTAGAACTTCACAGCCTGAGACATTTCTCAACAGTAAACCTGAAATGTAACCCTAACCCCAACAGCTCTGCCTGCTGCTCTAGGAGAACGTAGCTTAGACCTGCACGTTGTAGCTCCGTTCCCTCGTGAATGGAAGTGCACCCTCTTGTGACTTGGCAATACAACAGAAGGCCCCGCATCAGGGAGACCTCCACGTAAAGTATAAAGAGGTGGAGGTCTCTTGCAGAGAGCCCTCTCTGTCCTCTTCACTGCCTGATTCACTGAGACAAGGTGACCTCTTCCCTCCCACCCAAAGAGGAGGGTGGTGGAAGCTGCTCCGTGATGAAAGGGAATCTTGGGCCTAGGCTGAGCTGGTAATATGTGAAATATGAATATTCATTGCTATTTTATCACTGGTAAACCTAAACACCAGGAAGAAGTTGGACTGGACTTACCATAGTGTGTGGCCTGTTTTTGTTTAAAAAAATGTCAGAGGAGACAGCTACTTTTTTGCTTATGGTACCTCAGCAAAAAGATTGTGGCGTACCACAACCACTACATTAACTGAAAGCTAAGAATACCATAGCATTATCCTGTACACCACACTGCTTCCTAACTGAGAGTGTCTGCTTCCCTTCACAGGCACAGCTAAAGATGTCAATAAAGAAAAATGATTGCTGCAGAGTGGGTTGGTGCAGGAAGAGAGAGGCTTTCTGCTTTGCATTTCAAGCAATTAAAAACCCTGCGACATCTTCTGCAAAACATCATGTCCTTCCTTCAGCCTGGATACCACAACATATAGCAGCTACATCTCAAACAGAAGGCACAGCAACAGGGCAAGCCAAGAGCTTTGTAGTGAATTCGGAAGGCAGGCAGTGCAGCAGTGAAAAAATGGGCCATTGGATCGGGCAGGGTCAGGTGTTGAGCTTCAGCAGTATGATGTTATAGTGCTTCTACTCAGAGAATTCTACCCGCTATACTATACATACCTAACTGTATATATTACTGATATCTGTTTCATATTTATTTTCCATACAAAGTTGTCCGTCAGAAGTACCTTTACAAGATAAGTACACATTTAGATATGCATATCAAAATGCATTACATATATTTCTAACTAGCATATCATATACTGCATAGTATATTGTATAATCAGTCTAGTCAAAAGGCCAAAAGTATTCCATGAACTCTGGACAATGATTATTACGAATTATATTCCTGCCAGATAATCTGAAATTATCATCTGCTGACTAACTCCATATGTTATCCTACTACTATGCCATATGGCCCTGGATCATGAGACCCAATGCATCCGCATCAGATGACACTGAATTGGAGGAATGGTTGATACACTGGAGGGCAGAGTTGCCATTCAGAAAGGCCTCAACAAACTGGAGGAATCTCATGAAGTTCAGCAAAGACAAATGTGAAGTCCTGCATCCGGGCCAGAAGTACCCCATGTGAGAGGACAGACTGGGGGCTGAGTAAGCGACCCTACAGCTGGCATTTTGGACCTGCAAAATGAGAGATACTGACAAACCGGAGAGGTTCCAGAAAGGGCCACTAAGACAGGGGGCTGGAGGACATGATGTACAAGAAGAGGATGGGGCTATTCGGTGTGTTTAGCCTGGAGATGAGAAGGCTAAGAAGGAATATAATTGCAGTCTTCCACTACCTTAAAGGAAGATTATGGAGAAGACTTTTCTCAGAGATGCACAGCAAAAGGACAAGAGGCAATAATCATAAGCAGCAATGAGGGAAATAATGATTAGGAAATAAGGAAGAAAATTCATCCCAGTGGGCTTGGAGCATCACTGGGGCAGAGGCCCAAAGGGACTGTTCAGTCTCCGCCCTTGGAGATTTTCAAAATTTGACAAGGCCCTTTAATTTTGATTTTGAAGCTAGTCCTGCTTTGAGCAGGAAGTTGGACTACAGACCTCTAGATGTCCCTTCTAGCCTAAATTTTTCTGTGAGTCTACAATGTAAGACCCAGTTCTGTAGCATATTAAGCACTGCAACCCTTCCATCAGTCAAAGATGCTTGAAGCTCTGTCAGGGGTCAGAGTGCCTCACAGAATTGGCCTATTAGAGCAGTGACATATCTAAATCTCAGCTATGATTTCATTTGGTGGGTAACCAGATTCCAGTCTGATCAATTATTTGATTGCATAGAAGACCCTCCATTGCTGACTCACTCTTCCATCCCAAATGCCTATTGTAAGGTAGTTTTACCATTTTATTCACATTGTAATAATAGACCGAGATATACAAGGTTTGATTCTCCTCTCCCTTTCCTCAAAAATGCAAGATTCAACAGCAATAAAGAAGAAGAAAAGAGAGAAAAACTGTTTTTTTCCTGAACAATGAATGGAACTGCTACATTTCAGGTAAATATTATCACTGATTTATGATACAATCATTTCTACAGTTAGCAGGCCAAATCTCACTAATAATTCCATCCTCGTCAAAACAGATAGGGTTGCTCATACAAGTAAAGGCTTGCAGGCATGCAAATTAATTTGCAATAAGATGGTTAAAGTTCTAAATCATGTATTAAATTGCTTTTATTGTATAACTTTAACTTCATTTTCCAAGCTAGTCACATGCAACAGAGATGCAGTAACATAGGTATTCCAGCTGTAGGAGTGATTAGCTGTCGGTGCCTTCTAAAACTGGATTTTTAAGTTAGATCATTGGAAAGATCAGTCATTTATGCCCTGGAAGTCACGGGATCAGAGAGGTGGAATATTGGCAGAAGATTAGGTTTATTTTTGTATATGTGCTTGAAATATTTAGATAGGCATTATAAGCCCTGATCCAGCACAACAAAAAAGGCATGAGCAAGCCCATCTCAGGTTTTCAAGGAACATAAATATTGATTTATCCTTGAACAGTGGCCCAAAGAGCCATTAAAGTTCAAGGGATGGCAGTGATACTCAAGTACTTGCTTAAAGTTAGGCATGAGCTCAAATGTACTGATGACCTGGGGTGTATTTACTTGAATATCCCCATGCAACAAACAGGGAGCTATCACCAGGTTTGTTTATATTGCAGGCATTTCTGTATCTTCTCCTGTCTGCTTGGAAACACGCTGCAGTCAGTTTTGATTTTGTCCACAGAAGAAAATGAGCATTCCACATATGAATTCTGTGCCTGGGCCTGATTAAAACAGAGGAGTTAGCCACTGGTTTCTATAGGGTCACTGTGGTCTATAAACATGTTCTGTCAGTCTCATGAATAAATATATTTGGTGCTTTAAAAGACTTGAACTGAAATGTAACAACCCCTAGACAATCTGGTTGAGACCAATACATAAGCAACCGGACTGAGATACCAGTACTTTTTCCTCCTTCAGGAGCTTTATCCTTTTCTATTTGTAAGTTTAACTGTTAATGCTCATCATGGTTATAGGCTCTGACTCAAGAATTCTCATTAATCACTCCCTAAGAACACTACATCAGGAAAGCAAGCATATCGGATGCTAAGCTGAAGCAGCAGCACTCACTTCAGACTGTCATTTGCTCCTGATATAACAAGGGAAAAGATTGTGCAGCCTAAGTACCAATGATTTTTCAATGCATGATTCAAAACAAGCTTCAGGGACTGGTGCCACATTGGTATAAGTGAGGGCACTGATAGTTCACAAGGTTCATGAGGATCAGCACTGGAACACTTGTCCTGGACCTCGCTCCATGTCTTGCATTATACCCGCTTAGAACTATTCAAAGGTGTTTAGTTGATGAGCCTGGTTACTGTGCTAAAAATCCGGATTCAGTTTCCAAAGTCTGGGGGTGTTTGAAAGCTAGGTTTGAATGATCCCATTTTATAATAAAGCCAGCAGTGAAGTGCACCTTGATTTTATAAAAGTTCATGTTCACTTGGATCCAGATTTTCCTCTGCAATCCAGCCCTAATTCTTGCTGAGAATAGCAGGAGAAAAACAGGCAAAATCTTTTCATGGGCATTCAAGCAGTTAGCACAGAGCTCCCAGGCAGTCAATTTTGCTGACTCAGCAAACACAGCAGTTCTCAGACTATAATCTGCTAAAACTGCTGCTGTCACAGTGGTGAAGCACCTGTCAGTCTCAAAGCTGTGATCTCTTGCTGTGGAACTCGGGTCAAGATTCATTTAAGATTTCTGGATGCTTTTTTTTTCTTTTTTTTTGACCAGTTTGACTCCAAAATAGGCATACTTGTTTGATGTCTTTCTGTGTCAGGTGTCTGTGATGTAAATCCAGCTATGAGCAAACTTTCAGCCAATGCTGAAAGCAAGAGGGTAACAAACAAGTGGGAGGAGAGAACCAACATGCAGAGTGACCTGGAGAGAGAATTAAAAGTCTGCACGCAACAGAAAAAGAGTCAGCAATAACAAAAGTAAAGCTCCAGCACTTCTGGCAGGCAAATGCTGAGCACAGCTGCAGAATGATGGGGTGCGGCAAAGCAGATGCCCACCTCCTGTTGAAATGAGCTTGGTTTCACATCGCTTCCCAGAGTCTTGGTAATTTTGGTCAACGTTTTTTTTTCCTGGTAGCTGCAGTACACATTGGAAAAATAGTGAGAAACCGATTGGGACACTGGAAAGAAAACCAGACTCCATGAAAGGACTGAGGCACAGCTTGCAGCAGGACAATATTTAAGAACCACTGAGTCCACCCATTACTGCTTATAGTTGCCTTGTGGTTTCAGCGGGGGGTAGTATTCTTCACATACCATGTTCAAATTGTTCAATAGTGGGTCACGCAGCACCTGCTGCTTTGCAGCCTAGAAATTTGTTCAGTGGTGGGCAAATGGATCCCACAGAACGGATAGTTCCTGAAGTGCTTAGGCATTTTGCTGGGTAAAAAGGAGCTGAAAGTATATAAGGAAACATGTTTCTATTTTATTACCTTTTACACAGACGTCTGCTTTATGGGAAAGGCATGATACAACTACTGCAACCTTTTCTTTAAGGCTCATCCAGAAATCCCTTGAGATCACCAGTGATAGTCTATGTACTTTGAGGAACCACATTTTGCCACTCCAACTGTGAATGGCATAAGGCTAGCTGGTACGAATGGCAGCTTTCTTTCCATATTCACAGACTGTAATTCTTGTATGCATTTTGCCTGAATTAATATGTCAGTTGTCATGAGAGTCCGCTCCCTGCTTAGTGTTTTCCGTGCTGATACGCTGGCACATCCAGAGGCGATTTTTCACATGTTGTCAGAAATGTTCTGATGCTGGATGGGGTTCATAAGTACACGAGACTACCTAAGCGTTGGAGGATTGCTGTCTCTTATGCATGCAGGAAGAAAAAAAGGAGGACAGAGGGGAGAGAGAACAAAAGGCTATGTACCAGACAAAAGAGCAGGAAACCTGAATTAATTTGTGGAAGTAATAACACTTTTGTCAGTTATTCCTATTTCCTGAAGGATGGAGCCTCACTGATTGAAAGATGCTAAGGTCAGGTATGCTTTCATCCGTCAGCAGCTAAGTTGCTGTAGCCCTTGTAAAATCTAAGATCACATGACCTTCACACACACTGTTGCTTTTTGCGGCTGCTCTCAGCCTAGAATATAGGAGTTGTCATAAATTATCAATCTGGCAATCTATTCAGATCAGTGTCCTGTCTTTAACAGCAGCTTAAGAGGGCAGTACGATAATCTGATACGTATACTTTTGCTCTGCTTTAAATCTCAAACTGACCTCCTAAGAGACTCACTTCTTCCCTGGAGCACAAACTTTAAAATATCTCTGAAATTTGCCGTAAATTATGCCAAATCTGGACAGTCTTCCTATAACCTGACTGACTGAACCCTCTCGAATCTTCTCAAGTCCTCGGTCTCAGTACTTTCCTGCAACAATATGTTCCACAGCTTATGTATGTGTTTGATAAAAAATGCTTATTTTTATCAGATGCTTGCTTTTATCGCAGGCTATGATATTTAATTTCAGTTCTTGTCCAGTCACCGCAGTGCCGGCTGACCCACGGTGAGGGCCTGGCCCGGCCCAGCCCCACGGCGCTGCCTGGCCGTCGCAGGGCTCCGTCTGACCCCTCTCACGCTCACCGGGCCTGGTTTGGACCCCAACCGCCCGTCCAGTCCCCGTCCCCGTCCCCATCCCCATCCCCGTCCCCACGGAGGTGCCCCATGCCCGGGGCTGCCCCGGCTCCCTGCTGCCCACGGGGCAGTGGGACGGGCCCTGGCGTCCCCCACGGCTCCCCGTCCCCTCGGAAGCAGCCGGCCCCCTCGCACCCGCACCTCATGAACCAGGAGCGCGCAGCTGGCTCTTTCCATCCCTTCCCCCAGTCTGTGTTTTTTGAAATCCACACAGAAAAACCAGGCGGCAGAGCAGCCCTGCCATGGCAGCAGGCCGCGGCCCTGCCCGCGCCCCGCTCGCCGCCGCCGCCCGGGGAAGCGTGCGTGGGGCCCGGCTCCAGATCTCTCTGAAGTCAAGCAGAAAAGGGACGTGGGTTTTGCTGCCAGAGGTCTCGAGTGAGGGCACAACACATCTCTTCCCCAAAGGCTTTTACAACGCAAAAAGGTAAAAAAAAAAAAAAAAAAAAAAAAAAAAGGTTTATTCTCCTCAGGGAGCAGGGTGCCGAGATGAGACGATTTTCACGCGCAGCGAACCCAGCTCCTCAGTCCTGCGCAGGAACCGCAGCTTCGGTGGCAGTTATCTAACTAAACGTGTTTGCTCCAGTCCAACGCAGTATATTGTGCTGTATGTGGATGTTGCCAGCTTATCGTATCTGTTTCGAAATCAGGTTTTGTTCTGTTTTTATCTAACAGTGAGAAAAATGCATCTGTGAGCTACGGATTTATACCAGACACAGATTTGGGCCAACAGACTTGAATACATTAATTCAATTTATCTTTATCTTTGGTGTCTTATCTTCAACAATATTTTAAATTTACAATTTTTTTAAATCTTTGCAGTGTTTCAGTTGCTTGTAAATACACATAAATACACATAATATGTCCTGCTTTTGTTTGTTTGTTGATTTTCTTTCTCAGGAAAATAGATCAATAATTAATTGGTCAGGAAGAGATGGACTGCCATTGCAATTATGCCATATCTAACCTCTGGCCTTCTCTATGTCTTTACAGTGTTTTAGGGAAAGAGAACATGAAAACATGTGAAGCATGTAATAAATTCTTCCTTGGAATGAAGAATATTAAGGCTACTTCCATCCTTCCCAAGAGGTAAGGTCTGGTTTGGTTTGGTTTGGTTTGGTTGATATGGCGCTGTTGTCAAGTACCTTTGGGTCATTTTGAAAGGAGAATAACAAAACAATGTTGATTGCATGATAATTAAATGTGGCTGCCTACAACCACCAGTGAGAGTCAAGATCAAAAGTGTCAGCAGCAGAAGCACAAGCTCCTGCCACCCACACTGAAGGAGGGAAGCCTTCACCTAGAAAGGAGTAGCAGGCGGTTACGGTCTCTGCAGCCAGCCACAAAAAGGAAACATTCGGGACACTGCAGTTATGCCGTGCATCGTAACCTCTGTGGTTACGTGCAGAGTAAATGTAGATTGATCATTATTAACATCCAGTTGTTCTGAAGAATCAGTTAAGTACCTCACACGATGGAAAATAAGCTCATAAGAAGATGACGACATCTGAAAATGGGACGTCTAGGTCTCTTTTTTCCTTAAGTAGGTCCCTCTTCTATTATTTCCTATATTGTCTCATTGAGGATGCTTGGTTAGAGCTGCTTGGAAAATGGGCAGTTAGGAAGACTTTTTTACATAGAATAGTCTAAAATGGCAGTGAAAAAGAACAGTATTTTGGTTCCTAAACATAGCTGCACTGCCTCCTGGGAACTGTAGTGCAGGTGTTGCAAACCAGTATTCTTCATTGTAGTTTGGTTTCCCTGTTAAAAATAAGTATATCGGCATGCCCTCCTCTTTCACTCTATTCGTACAGGGAAGTGGTGCATCATGGCAGTCACATGGCCACAGTGCGCCCTGGGAGATACCGTCTGTCTTGGAAATACAGCCTAAAAAGAGGAGCATAAGACAATGAAAGTACATGTATGAAAGACGTCAGTAAATGTTACAAAACTGTAATAGTTAGGGTTATGATCACTATTTACTTCTGCTTTTTTCTGCAGAAAACAAGTACTATCAACCAGAAATATTTTTAATTAAAATAGTTTTGTCAAAAACTCAGTTCTCCATCAAAAAAAGCAGACTAGAACTGTACATTTTCTACCAGATTTACTGCTGATAAATGGAGCAGGCACTGCTTCTGCCTGCTCTTTCCCAGTCCCCTGTGGATCAGATTAAATGGAAGGAGCTGCTCCCTCTAATTCTCATACATAAATTGCAATGCCGAGATGCAGTTATGATTGTGAAATGATGCACTATAGCAGAGAGTGCTTCCCCAAAAGCTTATCGGAAAAGACTTTCTTAGAGAGAAAGGAAACAATTGTTTTCTTAGAAAAGTCCAGAAGAGAAAACAATCTTCTCTAGATTCTGGCACAATAGGTTAAGTATCATTTAGCATGCATACAGAAAAAGACATGTCTGACTGCTTTCTCAACTTACAAATCCATGCTTAAATAGACACTCTGAAGGAAGTGGGGTTTCGGGGGAGATTGTTGCTTCTGGAGAATGCAGAGGAACCAGTGTATTGTGTCGGCTGCACAGGAAACTGGCATAATACTGAAAATAAAGCAAAGAAAATGAATCAGACCTTCTGGAAGCAGCAATGTGATGGGAGAAAAGAAGAGTAATACAGAAATTAGAATGCTAGCCTGTAGCTTTACAGGCTTCAGCATCCTGATATGCCACAAACTTCCTGCGTAAGTCTCGTAAACCTAGATCTTCAAAGGAATCTAATACCTACTGATGCTGATTTTGTTCAAAGTTAGGCAGCCAAAGCACTTTTAAAATTTGGACCTTCGACTCAGCACCTCAGTCCCATACTGAAAAAATAACACCATCAAAACTCATGTACTGGGTTCTGAGAAGCTCCAATCATTTCAATTGGAAAATATGATAAAAACAGATTGCTCAAAGCAACGGGGTAGCCCTTTGATTTAGAGCAGATCACAGACTAATGCTGATTCTATTTGAAGGAGTTCTAGTCCAAAAACTGGTCTGGGAAAATGTATTCAAAATTAATATATAATTTTTAAGTGCCAAAATCGACAACAAATTCATCCGGCCAAGAGGTCAGATATTAAATATAACATTTACTGGCATTTCATTATTTTAGAACAAATACAAAATCTTACTATTTACAGTAATAAAAGGATTTACTTGTTTTTTAGCAATTTCCCTTTTCAAGTGGTATATTAACAGAAAAGAAATGCTTTCAAATAGCACTGGGCCCCAAATTCCAACATGTAATAATCTTTTTTATAACTTTAGATTAATATGACATTTCTGGATTGTGAGCTCCTTGCATCAGTGTTAAATTTGATGGGATAAGTGGGCCTGGAAAGTCAAAAGTGTGTTCACGATCAGTACGAAGAAGTTAAATAGGGTTCAGGATTTTAAATGCAGAAATTTCAACCTATTTAATGTCATAGCAACAAGGTCTGTGATCTTGGCCAACTAGGTAAAACTCTTACTGAAGAAAAGCTAAAAAGAGAAAGATAGAAAAGAAACAGACGGGAAAGAAAAAAGATCCAGAAGGAAAAGAGTGACAACAGGAACTCAGTGCTTGTTCAGGTTTTAGCCAAAGCTGGCAAAAGTTATCTAGGATCTGGTTATCTAGGTCTTTCTCTCCATGCCTGAAGATAATGTAGGAGGAGCCATAAAAGATGGCTCACTCCTTTTAGTACATTTGCTTTCATGACCGTCTTGATTCCTCTTCAGTCTTTTTTTATAAACGGCCCTTCTAAACAGTGAAATAGCTGATCCATCTATTATTTTAACAGCAAACAGATGTGAGGTTAATCTAGCACATTCTTTTCTAGTTTTGTTTCCTTTCTTACTGCACGTGATTTTAGTTGTACAATTAGGCTTTTTTGTTTGGATTAATCTAGGCCTTTTTGCTGCCTTTTATAAACAAATCATTACCTTGGGCAACTTGGCATATAGGCCATCAGGAATAGCAACAATCATCTTTTCCATCTATGTTTGTATAGCAGCTAACATAATAGAGCCATGCTCCATGATGGTGTCTCTGCAGAGCTATGACAATGTAAATAATTAATAATAACAGTTGTTTAACACTCGAATGGAACACCCTTGTTTGTAAACAAAGAACATTTATTTCCTTTGCACTGCTTACCACATAAAACATAAAATGACTCCAAGGAAAGGAAGCTGTTTTCCTTATGCACTCTGGGAGAAGCACAGGAACTCGGCAACTCCAATCAACAGTGAAAGGTCAAATGGATTTTAAAATTGTCTCAGTTTGAACACATTATGTTATTAGTAACATAAGTGAAGAAATCTGACTCTTAAGTTAACAAATTCATCTGTCAGGATGCCATTATAAAGCAAATAGGCCTTGTAGTAGTATTGTCTAGTAAATTCATGTGTAGCTACTATGATAAGAGAAAAACAATAAACAGCTTTACAAAGGATAAACTTTAAAGGCTGTTTTATTACAATATAGAAATACTAATGTATAATTACAATAGCCAAACCATATCACAGGTCAGCTGTGCCTTTTCCATACATGTTTTGACAAAGAAACATAAGTTGAAATTACAGAAAATTAACATATTTTGCTCAGTCTCATTATGCAATCTTGCTTACACTTGAAGATGTATTATAGTATTTAAGTATTAAGATAACATATAACAACAGATTTTGATTCAAGTTCTGGTTTTGTAATTCCAGCAGATCTGAGAGTCATAGCTTCCCTTTGCATCAGTCCCTTGTCCCTCTTGTGGTATCGATGGCTGAGTGTTTTGATTTATGTAATCTGAATATATCCATGTTCCTTATGAAGAAATTATATCTATATGCCAATAAGAGAAAAGGTCCTTGACCTTAAATTCTTACTCTAAATAGACAATGTTAAAACAAAGCCATTCCCACTTAAAAGTTTCACATTTATGAATACACAGCCAATCAGATATTAACATGACAGTACAGACCCAAGAGATTTGTGGTAAATAAGAATCTGTAGATCACACATAGTTGAATATTTCTGCTTCTGTCTTTTCTGACCATCTCAAGACTGAACCAAGAAAAAATGGCAAATAGATATTCTTATATTTAAATTGTAATACACTAGCAAGAAGGTGTTCTAATCAGATCAGAATGCCATCATGCTAGATGCTCTCTAATAAAAAGAGGATTCCCCTTCCAAAGAGTCTACAGCAGAATACAAGAGCTTACAGCTCTTCTTTTGTAGTGAAAGGTACTGTACTGGGAAGTTTATTAGTAGAACATAGGTATGTTGATAGGTATAGGTAGGTAGAAATGATAATTCATTTAGACAAATTAACTGAATCCAGGCTTGCTCACCTCCCCCTCAGAGCAGGCTTTGAGCATAAACAATTCATGAGAATACTTGGGGTCCCTTTACTTCTAGGGGCCCTGCACACCTGGTCTATGAAATCCTTACCTACACAGAGTAGCTGCAGGCCAGCTACTCCCCGTTATTCATGGCACATATTAGGCACGTAGCCTTCTTCCACGGAGTGGCGAGTGCCTCAGATAAACTGCGGGCAAAGTGAGATAAAAGCCTGCACGTGGGAACTCACAGTGGAGCAGATCTTGCTCCTGAGGGAGGCAGAAGCTTGTGGCCCCTTGGCCTGTTGCAGGTATTTTCACGGTGCTGGCATTGGTGTGTGCAGCCAAAGCCTTAGGCAGGGTCTGGAAATTTTGCAACAGGGGGTTAAAAATGGGGCATCTGGTTATCTTTTTTCAGTATAGCGTTAAGAGTCCCTTTCTGAATAACGCTGAGGACCTTGCACTTTCTGTCTGTCCCCAATAACATCTCAGACATGTGGCCTGTCATTGTTTCCCGCGCCAGCTGCCCAGGTGTATTGCTTTTATAAACTTAGAGAGCCGTGGTGCACTTCAGATCTGCAGCATTTTTCACTGTCAGCCTGTTTTTCTCAGGTCACATTTGCTGCATTGGCTTGTACTTTTAGTGCTACCATTTGCTGCCTGTCATTGACAAGCGCCTTCAGCAGGTGCTCTGTTTTTCTGCTTTATAACCGACAGAAGGAAAAAAAAGTCACCATTTCGGCTATGTTCCTACTGTGGTGCACGTGGGGAAATGAGCTTGAGGTGACCCTGTCAGCCTCGGCTAAACCTCATTCTATTGCTTTTTACTAGTTCAGCTGGACAATGCCTTATTAGTGTCTCAGTGCTGTCCTGATCTTATATTTCACAGACTCCACTGTCTGCACTGATCTAGTTTCAGTGGTTTTTTTATTATCATGCTATCCTTCCTGTTATTTTTATATATATCACTTTTTTTCTGGGTTGCTGCCAAGAAACAACTTGTTTAAAAAATAAACCAAACACAGATCCTGGCTTATGTCACCCTAATAACCTCATTCCGTGGTTTTGTCTCTAGGGTCTACAGCTCACGACATCAAGACACTTCGTAAAATGAAACCGGGTTTGATGGCTCATGGATTTTGCTCCAAAACCCCTGAAATAAACTAACTTCCCACTTACTGCAATTGGCTTCAGATCCATCCTATGAGGTATTCTGGAGTCGCTCTATAAGACCTTGTAGATCCTGTGAAAAGAAGAATGCATTAAGTCTTGTCGCATCTTTCAGCAGCAGTTCTCAAAGCACCTTACTAACAAGGAGCACCTTACTAGCTTCCCCATTTTACAGGTCCCTAATCCTTTTTTACATAGGCTTGCCAGAATGCTCCTGAACACTTTTTTATCTTATCTCTGCTTGTTTCCTCCATAACTGTTTTCTTAGATAAACAAGCATTAGGATAGAGCCTTTAATATTTGATCATACTGCATTTTTCCACAATCTCCTTCCTCAATCAGTGCGCAGAATAGGTGGTACTCAGTATCTGTATTTTGATTTAGCCTCCATGCTCAATATATGCCCCTTGCTTCCTTACTGTCTGCTACTCAAACATTGCTTTGATGGAAGTTATATTCTCTGTCATGTGGTGTTTTCTATGTTGCTCTTCACTAAAGAGCCTGAGTGCTTTATGCCCATTGATAAATTTCTCTTTCCAATACATAGTAGGGCAAAAAAGGATGTCATTCCACTTCAGAGACAGGGACTGAAACAAGAGAATATAAGTTTGAGTTCCCTATTCTGAGTGTGCAGTCTGACTGCCTAAAATCTCATATTTCAGTATAGTCAGCTGTACAGAGTGTAAATACTCACTGCACTGCTCCTGTCGAATTCAGTTCCTCTTGTAAGTGCTCAGCATTTCTGCAAATCTGATCAGGGATACCAGGCTGGATACCCAGAAAAGGAGAAATGAACATTTAGGGATAATGTGAGAAAAGTTTCTTTAAGCAGTTTGCACAAGAAGGAAAGCCAAATCTCAAAAGCTCTAACTGATCCTTTTCCTTCCCTCCTCCCTTGCTTCTGTTTCCTTCCCATGCTGATTAGGTTGCTTTCTCCTTCAGACTGCGAATGCGGTTGCAGGGAGCTCCAAACAGCTTCCGCAGTCTCAGCTCCACATGGCCAAGGCTAGCGGGAGCAACGTCCGCAACCAGGCAGCAGCTTGCTGCCTTGCTTTGTGCGAGTGGCACAAGCGTGGCTGTGCTTACACGCAGGGGCTGAGGAGGAGGGGGCTGCTCAGCCATCCTGGGCAGCTGCAAGGCTGCGCTGTAGGAGCTGTCAGAGGTTTTAGCCCTGAGAATCCAGGCACTTACTACTACATGTGTGCAAACTACAGCTTTGGTTTGTTTTCTTAATCTGAATTTAATTTGGGCAAATAATTGGACATATCTGCACAGGTTCTGGAAAGGGCATGACTCTGTGATGAAGGCTGGATGCCTGCTCCAAAGAAGGAGAGAATTGGAGCTTTTCAAAGAGAAGGTAGTCAGGATTTTTTGAGGCTCCTCAGACACTAAGCCTAATGCTTAGAGATGGTTGAATAAATTTGGAAGAAGTTTCCCAGAATAAGTAAACTTGAAGCAGGTGCCCAGAATAGAAAATTGCAGCTCACGCAGTTTATTTTAGTGAAGAGAAGCATATCTAAAATAATTAGGTTGCATTGGGTACCTTTTAGTAGCTGGTATGGTTACTGGTTCCACTTACAACATGGTAACTTTACAAACTACTAGAAAGTTCTCTGCTTCTAAAGATGCTTCTGCCTATTTTTATTCATGTATAGCTGATGGAGCCAGAATATACAAGAGCCAAGATCAAGAGCAATGAGAAAATCATTGCTGAAGGAACTCAGAATCATAATTATGATGTTTATTTTATCTGTGCCTAAAGGCCAGCCCCACTAAGCAGGTCCCCAAGAAACACCAGAACAGCCAGTCTGGCACAAAGACTTGATGGGCTGAGTAGCAAGAGATGGGACAATGCATATACCACCTACGGAAAGTGAACAAAGTGAGGACAGCAAAGGCCTTATTCATTTAAATCTTTCTTTGGAGGGGTGAGGTGGATATCTTATGTAAGATGTCAGCTAAGTGGAAAGAAAAGTAATTGAGAAATGGCTATTACAGGGAATGATGGCAAGGGGGAGTCCAGGAGAAAAGAGAATAAGAGGATATAAGTGAAGCAGAAGTGAAAATATTGTGTAGGAGTGAGAGGACTGGAGTAGGCAGCAAATGAGGATGGAGCAAAGGTGTTACAGTCCAAAATCCAGACCGTTATCTGCATGTGCAAAGATCCTGGCTTTGGCTATGTCCACCCGGAGTCCTCTGGCTGGCTCTTCTGCTCCGCGTTTTCCCAAGGCCACAGAGAGGTGAGGGGAAGAGAGGCGCCGTCTGGAGATCCCTATCACTTTTCTGGATCCGGGGAACCGTGTTCTTTGGCTGTCCCAGAGCCACACTGCAATGCCAGAGACTCAAGCTGAACCCCAGGAGGAGAGAAACATTTTTTCAGCCTCTGCAACCATCTGTCTGATCAGGCTTTTGGAGAAGGCAGGCATTAGGACACCAGTGAGTGATAATGAAGAGAGAGAAAAGAATTCACCTGGCTGGCAGAGTTCCCGATGAATGTCATTACAATGCTGCAAGGATTTCTTTTTATTATTATGTTACGGTACCTAGAGCTATGGAGAGCTATTGCTAAGTACCTTAATAAATTAATTGTATTTTTAAAAGATGATCTGAAAGAACAGGCAAATCCTACCATGATCCTCCAAAGTAGGAAGGTCAGCCACAGACCCCACCAGAGAGTTTCACAGTTGAGGCTGTTTGTAAATCTCGGTGTTTTACAAATGGCAGCTGAGGAACTTCCTATCGCCAAGCTTATGCATATTTCAAGAGGAGAAAAATAATACTTTATTGACTTACTAATGATTGCAAGAGCCTTGTGACAGAGCTTTAAAACATAAATTTGGTCTCCTAACTCCTGTTTCTGTTCTTGGCCCATGAGACAATCTTGTGCTTATAAGACCCACATTAAAAGATCTTTTCATTGCTGTATAGATAGGCTTAAAGAGGCAAGACTGCAATTCACCTGTGGTGCTGAGCTCCCGCCATTCCCATCGACTTCCACATGAGCTCAGCTCCATATCAAGGTGAAACCCAGAGGCACACCAACCTCCTCCCTGTAGGGGAAACCTAAATGCATACACCAGCTGGGAGCCGTGACGTTCCCTAAAGAAGTGCTGGCCTGGATGAACAGAGGAACGGGGTCTCAGGGGATGCCATAAAGCTCATCAAAAAGTAAATGTAGTTGCAGTCTCTGTCACTGGCAGTATCGAGGTTGTGCGGCATAAACAACTGGCTTAAAAAACAGGAGCAAATCCATTTCCTTTGCATCTGTGTATGCGACTGGTACCTCCCTCCCTGCACAACCTGTTTGATGGATATTTCACTGTAGTTTCTTTCTCGCTCTCCTCTGTCGATGCTTTAGTGGTGTCCACTACTGCACTCCTCTGACTCTCTTCCCTTGGCACTCCATCCTTTACCCTTTCTGATTTCTTCCTTTTGTCTTCAGTATTTTTTCCTTCTGCCTCCTTTGTTTTCCTGTTGTTTCTCAACTGTTTTCCTTCTTCCGTTACTGACTTTTCTTCCTGACAGCTGGGGCTCGAACCAAAGTCTGCTGAAGTCATTCCATTACCTTCAAAGAGTTTTGGATCAAAACCTTATTCCCTCTTGTTTGTCTGTTTCTTCCACAATCTCTTTTCCCATGCAGCGTTCTTTGTGGTGTTTCCTTACTGAAAGACGGATTATTACAATATGCAGGAAGCAAAGGGGTTTAGAGAGAGAAAATTCTAGGGACCTAGTAAATTCCTTACTGAATTGCTAAATTACTAGTACTACAGAACTGCAGAAAGCCAAGGGATTTGATCATAAGTTGTTTTTTTTAATACCAGCTTCGCCATGAAGCAGCTCTTTTCATACGGCTAAGAGTAGCGGCCCTTGCAAAGAGAAGGTCTTTCAGGAAGAAAATCCCTCTCATTGAAGTTTGCAGTACTGTATGCAGTACCTAGTGACTGCTTAGTCATATGCTTAATTGTGGCTGCTGATTTTGAGCTCAGACAGACAGTCCTTTAATCATACAAATTAATACCAGGAAAACTGAAAAAATGGAGAAAAATATCAAACATATAGACTCGATAATTACTGTGATTACAAATAATCATAGAAACCTCCACAGAATGTCTACCTAATTTAATATATGCCAGGTATATGCCTGCATATGTGTGTGTATACTTATGTATAAAATAAGAAGCAGATATAAAATTATCTATCTACATACAGAGAGGGAAAAGTACTGAATATGTATATATTGTATATAGTGGATATATTCTCATAGGATAGGTATATGAAAAATATTTTAGTAGGACATTATCTGCAGCAAATACATGCTGATGGTTGACTAAAACCACATTTTTGGATATAATATGGAGACAGATGCTCAGCCACTGTAGATGGATATAGCTCCATTGAAGACTGAGGCCAGCAGGGCAAAAATTGGTTTTACACCAACCAATATTTTGGTAATATATTTATATACCTATCTTTATATTCAGTCCTTCATATGCATGAATATTTTGTGTACCCAGACCAGAGGCATAATCACTCTGTTCACAAGAGGAGCCCCATCTACTTCTCTGTCGCTAGCTGTTAGCATGAGGTACCGCTGAACAGCTTGGCAGAACTGATCTTGATATGCGAACTTGTATACTTAAGACAAACATTTTGCCAGCAGAATAGAGACCTCTAATATTCTAAAATAACCAGCTGGGCCCCTGTTACTAGGGCATATAGGCGCCAGCACAATCCAAGGGGTGTTACCCAAACCCCACTAATGTACCTATTTCTGTTTTACAGGTGGAGATGTCGGCCCCCCACTAGATCATATGACGTGTAAATCCTCATGCAGGAAACCTGTGGTTGAGCTGTACATGGATTCAGATTCGAATCTTAGCCTTCTTAATTTGCTCGTTGTTCAACCCTTTTGTGATGATGCGTTAAAGGTAAAACAGCCCGCAAATATTTATAAAGATTCTGCAGATGACTAGAAAACTGTCTTGACTGCAACACTTTGGAAACATGCAGTGGTGCTACAGCCACTGCACAACAGCTAGACTCCAATGGTTGTTCTAATCTTGTTTAAACCATTCTCTCAGCAGGTAACTTTCTGAAAGACATAAATTATCCACATCCTGCCAGCAAGGTGCCCATACTATAGAAGGTTTTTATGTTACTCAGGAACACATTATACCCAGCTTTGGATATTCAGTGAAAGAAACTACAGTGTTTTTAACAGTAGGGCCACTTAAATGTAAAAGGGCATGCAGACCTCAGACTTAAAGAAAGCAATAAAAACTGTAATGGAAAATTTCTAGGAGGAAATATTTGGAAAATATCTGAACTCAACTTTTAACTGACTCCTGCAGTACCTACTGTTTTTTCCCTCATATATATAAAGAGCATCTGTCTACCTGCGGTCCAAAAGTACTTGGATTCTAGACTGAAGAAAACAACAACAATAAAGTACAAAAGTAAGATACCCATGAAAGTACACAGCATGTGTGTATTTCTTCTTTGTGCTGTGCAAGATCTGTACAAAAAGCTCACAGTCCTTCAAGACCTCAGAAATGTGAAGGGGTAGAATGCAGAAAATGGAAGTACTGAGTTTTATGGCCATGCACAACCATATAACCTTACACAGTATTACAGAGTATTGCGGCTAACAGTGTTCGGACTAAACTCCATCTTGTTTTGCCTTCATGCTATTCCCACTGACTGCATTGAGTGAATCAGGCGAAAACCACAGATATGTAACATCTGTGTAACAGAAAACAATCCCCTAGGACTCATGATATATTGCTGTTGTTAACAAAACATTGTAAAAAAGAATTTATGCAAAAGTATAACACTGGAATGTTTGACCAAAGAAACAATCCTATATGTAACAGCTGCACCTTTCTATCTCTTATTTTGGTGTGCTACCGATCCTCCATGGAATTTGTTAGCTTGTGTGCATGGATATGCTCTATCTGCAGCCCCCCGACAGGTGCTGAGGAGTCTGTAGGAGTGGAAAGTTGACTTCAGGCTCTCCTCTCCGACAGACCTCCGTTAGAGAAAAGCAGCGTACAGCTGTGCCTCTTCTCCAAGACCACTCCCATGTGAAGGCCTGCAGGGGCTGGTACTGTCTCTTTTCCTTTTCATCATGTACAGAAGAGCTGTTGGAAAGGTCAGGAGAAGCCAAGGGCTACGATACCATCAATCTGTTGATGACAACCAGCTCATACGTCTCTTTCCAGCTCATTCAATCAGTGCCACAACACAGATGTCACAAAGCTTAGTTCACAAGAGCTAAGCCCACAGATCAAAACCAGTTGGCTGAAGCTGAACTAAAGGAAGAAAGAGACAGTGCTCGAAGGAAGAAGAACTTTATGAACTTAAGACAGTGAGGGAATCATGCTTTCATTTTGGGCAAATGCTATGCAGTTTGGGGGTCCCAGTGTTGACCACATTGCCCTTGGATTGAGTTTGACTTGCAGAGTGTTTGCAACTTTTCCTAGCTACTCTGCTGTCATTTCTGCAGTACAGGTGACTCATTTTACCTTTGCTGAGAGGCCATTAGAGACTTGTTCAGGTTATAAAGAGAACAAAGAAAAAGCTTTTCAAATAAAGCAGCAACACCCAGGAAATGTGGAGGGTGTAACTCCTTACACACATACTTACTGTCCGTCCAGTTTTGTATTTTATTCTTGGTAAAACAGATGTTTGAATTTAGATAGACAAGTAAGGATTAGCAGTCCCAACACAGACTTTGGAATGATCCTGATCTGAAACTGTTTGGCTTTATAGCCTTGGGCAAATCATATAATTTCTCTACTACTGTTTTCTGATCTATAATCCAGGGGCAGTAATTTGCCTCACAGCAGTGAATTAATGAATGCCTTCCCAGTGTTTTGAGATGCCATATACAAATATTAAATATTTGTATTATGGAGAGGCAAGCAGCATATGATAATAATGTCAAGTAGATACCAGGTAAAACTTAGGATGCTGGATAGTGGCACACTCAGATACCACTGTAATAAGTTCATTAGCAATGCACGACTGGATTGATTAAGTAGTTGCCACTGTGTAAAGTCCTGTGCAGAGCTGATACTTGATATATTATTTTGACCTGAGACAGATGCAATGATCTTGTCTTTTAAATTTTGGCAATGCTTGTCATGTCAATACAAATTATTGGCTGAACTGAAAGAAAGAAGCTGTAGTTATCACATGGATACCCTTTTTATATTGCTTTGTATATAAGAATGGCAGCTTCACAAACTGGATTTTTTGTATAATCTTTCTGAAACACAGTTTGAAATAACTCACCTTTCTTTTCTCTTTCTTCCTTTTTCTCTTTCTTCCTGAGAACATTTCCTCTTACCATTATGATAAAAAAGTTCTCCTGTCACAAAACAACGATGTCCCGGCATTTTATCCTTTCCTACCACAATGGCAGCACATCCTGTATGACGATGACACAGCACAGAAAATCTACCACGTTGAGGTTACTTTTGTATTGTCTAATACCAGTGACTGTGATACGAAGAGTCAGAAGATGTAACAGTTTTCCACAGAAAAGAGTCACAGGGGGATTCAAACAGTCTTTCAGGGCTCGGATATCCTGCTGAGACTAGAGGTAAGGATGAGTCAGGGTAGCTGCCTTTCAGCTCTAGGCTAGGGATCTGCTGTGAACAGCATCCGGAAGAGGTTATCTATTCCTGATAGCTTATTTGAAATGGGCTTCAAGTGGGGACCCTGAGCCTATTTCTAGTCGGCTGATCATTGTAGATTGGAAAGCTGGCACCAGCGATGGCAGTGGCCAGCACAGCGCACCCTTCCAGCAATCCCGATACAGTCGTTAGGACTGCAGGCACAAAAAAGGGAGTGCAGAGATCAGTAGTACATACCTTAGGGGTGCAGATACTTGAGGCAAAGGATGATTTGTTTTGGGTCTTTCCGTTGTTGAGTGAAAAGATTCCTACCTTTTTCTTTCCTTCCTTAATTCTCTCTCCAGCTGTGCTTCCTTCCCTGTCCTAAACTCCTCCTGACGGCTCCAGGGCTGTGCCAGTTGGGTAGATTCACTGGCATTTTACAGAGAAGCTAAGTATCACTAACCTCATTTTAAGGCAGGCTAACTGAGGCCTTCTGCAAATGGGAAGTGAGGCGTAAATTGTGAAATGATTTGCTAAAGGTTATCCAGCTGTGACAGCAAAGTGTGCACTGTTCCTGCCGGAAAAGATGCCACAAAAGTGTGAATGTTAATAGTAATAAGTTTCTCTACGTGGGTTTCTGCTTTGCCAGATTACATCTCCACCAGGGGACTTGTTAATGTCAATGGTATTCAGTTTTCATGATCACTGCTTGAAGTGATCAGTCAGCTGTATGGGCCTACAAATTGCTCCCTTGAAGCCAACCTCTTAGTCTAATGCTCAGGCAACAGTCAGCTGTAAGGATCAGACTCTAAAAGATGCCTTTGATTTTCTTTGATCTTTCTGGGCCAAGGAGGAATTGCACACGGCCACTGGGCTGTAGGTAAAGGATCCTTCGGTTTGTGAGAAGCCGACTGTAACGTGACTGACCCGCTCTGACACTCAGATCACTAGCGGGATGCCTCGGATGTCCTTGCTCGACAGAGCTGGCGCCCCGAATGTGCCTAACTTGGGGCACGGGCTCATTTGTTCACCCGGATGCAGCGATCATTCAAATAGCAGGATCATAAGGAACGTTGCACAAACAGACCCTGCTCAGATGCACTGTATTTATCTGCTTTCCGGCATTCTTGCCATCGTGTGAGGACACCCTGGGCTCTGCTTTAGGATTTTAATGATAACCAGCGAGAACAACTTATGAGGAGAACAGGTCCTTGTTTCCAAGCCTTTCTTCCGCTTAACTCTCTCCCCCCTTTCCCTTATTTACCTTTTACCCCGGATCTAAGACCAGCAGAAGCTTTGAAAGAGCCAGACAGAAGGACAGAGGCATGAAGAACGAGGTTGTCCAGGGTCTGGGGCGAGGCCAAGGCACGAAAGCAATCTTGGTGCTCATCCTAGAGCGGAGGCAAACGGGGCGTTCAGGCAGAGCTAGAACTTTTTTCTTTCTTTTTTTTTTTTGAGCCCTGCTGAAACAAATCGCCTGAAGATTGCTGTTGAATTGCGAGTGCCGGCAGCAGCTTCTCTCCCGCGCCCCGTGCAGGTGCCGCGCTGAGGCGGAGGGGCGGGCGGGGGGCGGCGGCCCCGCCGCACACGCGGAGCCGCGGCGGAGCCGCAGAGCCGCCGCTTCCCTGTCTCTGCACTACAAGTCCCGGCATGCCGCGGGGCGGGCAGGCGGGGCGGTGCAGCGCGCCTGCGCGGCCAGACGTGGCAGCAGCCCGCAGCGGCGGCGGCGGCGGGTCCGGCTGCGGCGGCAGCGGCGGCGGCGATGGCTGAGCCGGGGCAGGGCGCGGGGGCTGCGCGCCGCCGCGGGCGGCTCCCGCTGCTGCTGCTCGGGCTAGCGGTGAGTGCCGGGACGGGACGGGACAGGGCGGGCCGGGGGGCGCCGCGCTGCCACCTGCGGGGCGGCGGCGGGGGGCGGGTTCGCGTCCCCCCAGCGCGGGTCGCGGCCGGCGGAGTTGGGCGAAAGTTGGGGGCGGCCCGACCCCCCCCCACCCCCCCCCCCGCGGGCAGCCGCGGCGGCGCCGCCCCGCTGCCGCCGGCCGGGGGGCGCGGAGCCTCTTGTCGTCCCGCGGCAGCGCTGCTTCCTTCCCTGCCTCCCCCCTTTTAAACAAAAAGCAGGGGGAAGCGGGCGCCGGGGCGGCCCCGGCCGGGCGCCCCGTGCTGCCCGGTGCCGCCGCGCTGCCCCCGGGGCCGCGGCGGCCGCTTCCCGCACCCCGAAGTTTCGGGCGCGGGGCCGGTGTCGCGGCGGGGGGCTCCAGGGCTGAAGCCGCGCCGAGCGGAGCGGCTGCGCTTTGCTTGGGCGGAGAGGCTGCTGGACTCGCAGAAATGCTTCATAGTCCGATCCCCCCCCCCCCCCAAAAAAAAAAAAAAAGAAATTTAGCGTAAACAACTTAAAAGATTGGTTAGGGCATGCTTTAAAGCACTCCTTTATTTACTTTGCTGGCACGAACCGCGCTTCTTCCTTCTGCCTGGGCAAACAGTTAATAATTAATGAAGAACCACGTTAATTTTCTTAGGCACACAATTCTGAAATGCATTTCAGAACTGAGTGACCTAGCGGCAGTCATGTAATTCATGCAAATCAGGCGTGGAATTGGTTATTGCCCCGTGCATCTCCCGAGCTAACACCGGTATTGCCGCCGCGGGGCATAACGCGCTGAGCCCGGGCGGTCCAGCCTTTGCCTCCGGCAGCGCCGTGGCCGCCGCTCGCGCGGGGAGAGGGCGGACGGGGCTGCGCGGTCTTGCTCGCTTCTGAGCGTGGTCTAGAAGCACAGGGCTCTACTCTCTGTAATTTATTTATTGGACTTAAGAGAAACTGAAGTCAGACTGAACTCTTCCTAAAATGTTGGAGAGGTTAGTGCAGCTTTTGGTTTTCCAGGGCTCATTTTTGAGAGATAAAATACTTTTCTCAGTGATGCTGTGGCGCTGTATTCCTTGGAGTTGCAAGCGGACTGAATTTCCCTTCATTTTAAGCAACTAAACACAAGGAATTACTTGTAATATTTCCTCTGTATCCATTGAGACTGTCAGACTTTATCTTACTGTAATACTATCTTTCTGTCAACGTAAGCATTTTGTTGTGATTTATCTTTGTAGATTAAAAGATTTATCCAAGTAAAATAAATCTCTTTTCATGTGAATCTCTTGTTTCTAACCATTCTTGTTGCCCTCCTTTGGACCTTTCATATTGCAGACCTGTCGTCTTTGAGATGAGCAGAGTGAGCCTGCCATTGTCAGAGAAATTACATGATGCCATTATAGTTTATCCACATTATTCTCTCTTTGCCTTCTTAATTTGCCCCGATGTTTTATTTGCTCTGTGATGTTGCGTGCTGAGCAGATGTCTTCATTGAGCTGTTGATTCAGCTAATTCTTTCCCCTTTGCTGTGTACAAGTAGTTTAAATGATTTCTTCCAATTTGCATTATCTTGCACTTGAAGGTGTGATTTTTCATCTTGAAATATGTAACCTGCTGTACTTCAGGATTAAAAAAGTAGCCTACAGCTGTGACATTGCAAAGACTGCTTTTAGATTTTTCTTAAGTCAATGTTTGCAAAGTCAGTGAGGCTGTTAAACCAGGACATACTCAGTGCGTATAGTTAAAAGCAAAGGTAATATAAGCTGTTTGGTAGAACAGAGGTTAATGAGAACACTGTCTCTCCTTCCAGCCCTTCCTTGCTCTATCTTTACAGTCCAGGTTAATATACCAAATTCTTCAGGTGCCCAAATATGATTATTTTTCTGGAAGTGCTGTGTACCTGTGATGCATTTAGGATATCAGATATTTATGCTTAGAACTTTTGAAAAATTAGGCTCACTTTTAAAGTAGGAACCCAAAATAAGAGGTGGCTTCTGAGAATTGAAACCCTTATGTGTGAGACTTCCTTCAATTCTAAAAGGAAGATTACAAAGCTGGGTGAATTAAACACTTCAGGATCTTCTACATCACAGTAAATCTGTGACACAGTGAGGAAGATGCTGTAGTAATCTCTGCGTGCTGTAAATATGTATTTCTTGAATGAGCTTGAGAGTCATAGGGAAGCTGTGGTTTAACTTCAGAGATACTTCCCTATTTGGTATGCCAAGTGGTTGACTAAATCTCATGCTCGAAGGACTGAGTTTACTGTTGCAGGCATTGGGAAGGAATTTCACAACCAACAAGGTGGATTTTCCATTTCCAGTAAAGTATGAGGTATTGTCCTTTCTCTAGCAGAGGCCAGCCACTGCTTCTAGCAGTTACGCATCCACGATACGTTTGCTTTGTGAACATTGACCCAATATTATTGCAGAACAACATGGCAAAGATCGGTTAGTCATCTGAGTGTTGGTTTAATGGCAGAAACTGAGTCGAGGGAGTTTGGTGAACTTACAGCTTTCAAGAAGTCCTTAAGCTGTCTTCGTGGAAGCACCAGGGTACTTGAATGCCTTTTAACCTGAGTGCTGTTCAAAGCTGGTGTCTTCAAAGAAAGGTTTTACAGGAACTCTCAGATGCCGCTTCCCGTGCTGTCAGGTGGGTGTCAGGGCTGGGGTTCGAGTTCGGGAGGGCCTCTTCCCTTCCAGGCACTGTGTACACAGCAGGAGCTGCTTTGGGAAATGTTTTTCCGCAAGTCAGAGGAGGGTGTTGCAGATAGTAAATCCCTTACTTATTGTCTCCCTTTGTGAAAAATATTGTTCCTGCTTTGTGTCCATTTTCTATTTACGGATTTGTAAACCCTGTGACATGGGCTATGCTCTACCCTCTCGGATGCTCCTCCCAAATCAAACCTTGGCTTTCAGGACTGGCTTTGTCACGCAAGTCTGTGCCTTATGGAATGACATTTTGAATTTGTTGGCTTTGATGCAAAGCTCCCATTTACTTCAGAGGGGCTCAAATACTGCCTCAAGCATGGTGGGGTCATCAGAAGTGATGTTTCTGCCTGGGGATGCCTTCCCGATGTCGTGGACAATTGGTTGTAGAAGAGGTGGTGTTTCTGCTGCTTGCTCACCATTGACTGTTTCTTTTGCTTTTCAGTGATGGAGTTTCTTGATCAACAAAATGAGGGTAACGAGACTAACATTTAATCGCAGGGGTGTTTGGAAGTTTGTGAATGGGAAAACTCGATGCAATTTGCAACCAGAATCACAAACTAGCATTGCCTTAAATTTCTTGATGTGGGCAGGTGGGAAGTAAGTTATGGTTTACCTTGATCCTGCTGCTGTTTCAAGCTCATGAATGGGAGAGAACTGTGATAGCAAAGCAAGTCTTAAATTTCACTATGTTGCTAGCTCAGAATAGCTGGTAGCATATCTGGAGGGCACAGTGACTTGCAATGCTTGCCGAACAAAGATGACAGAGGTAGTCTCGCTTGCGGCTGCCTTGATGTTGTCCTTTCTGTTAGTGAGTTTATAGTCCTATAGTATATTTGCTGGGTGCCTGGGAATAGACGCCTTCACACACCATGAGCATGTGTAGTGGGATCTGGGAACTTCGGAGTGGTGGATATCTCTAATGCTGCCTCCCTTTGGCTTCTGGCAGATCAGTTTCTCTCTCTGCGAGTGTTACTTGAGCTTCTTCTCCTTATTCACCTGGCAGAAAAACAGTGTTAATATTTGTGCAATGCTTTGAAGATCACAAGTGCAGTATAAAATGCTAAGGATTTTCAGGTGTCATTTTTCACCCTCTCCTCTTTATAAGTCCCATTAATAGTGGTTTTGTTATCTTTTTATAGCCTTTCCTACATGCTTCTTCAATAGATGATACTTCTTCAAAACCCAGTTTTTATTTAGGGATAATGTGGCATATGCTATTCTCACTCCCTTAGTTTCTGAAGTTATCCAAACGTGTTTGTTCAGAAGTGATATCTGAAACATATATTAAACAGGCTGTTGATGAAATAATATGTTTCACCAATGCCTGGTTTGAAGAGAGATTGAACTACACATTAATAATAAGGAGAAAATTCTTTGTCAGTGTTAGTAATTGACTATATTACAGTCAGCTAATTAGTAAACAGTTGTGCAGGTTTTCCTATGCTATGCATTTTTTAAACCAGTGATAAACCATATAATTAATTGGCTACACAGAGCTTTGGAATAACCTTTAATACAAACTATTATGCTTGTGGCTTGTGTTCCTTAAAACCCAGTGTTAAGAACAATATGAACAGTAGAGACCAGTCAAATCTTGACGTCGCCATGGTTTTTTTGCTATCTTCTATATTTGGAAAGTGAACATTACAAGTACCATATTAAGTTGAATACCTTATTTGTAGCATTCTTCAGTAAGTTTAAAGAATACCAAGATGCTCTTTGTCAGGATTTTAATTTTCCTTCCTTCCTGAACAAAAGAAGATATGACACTTGCCTCTTTCAGTTATGACCCACCACAATAAAATGTCAGCAGTTCTTGGGGTTTTTTATTCCTTGAATGGCTAGAGGTGTAAATTAATTGATCTAAATTATATGGCAAATAAGAGTGTAATCTTCCATGTAGTTCATGGGAATTGAACAAAAACAAAAAGACATGTCCGATGGGAGTGTCTGCAGATGTAAATCTGTATCAGGCAAGAATGTGTTGTGTTTGTGTGTGTGTGTGTGTGTGTGTGTGCGTGTTTCTTTTTTTGTTAAGTTTATGCTGTCTGTCTTTAATGCGAAAGTTCTTCATCTTTCAGAGTCTCTGTTGGACGGCTCCTCACTGTCCCATGCTGTTGCAGGCCCCTGGAATCACCTCTCTGCGTTGAGTTGGTAGATGGCTCTCTGAGTTGGTTGCAGATCATGTGCTGTGGCCTCTGTGCCGTAAGTGGTCGGCAGATTGTATTTTGAGAGCCCCTGCAGTTGTGGTTAGGAAGGGGTCATGTTATGGTCCCAGTGGGACTGCAGGGGCTACTTCATTTGTGACCACTGAAGTCTGACATCCAAGTGTCATCTTTTCTCTTCCCCTATCCTCTTCCCAAGTATTAAAGTCTTAGCAGGCTTTCCTGAAGTACCAGCACCTTGAAGTACTAGGTAACAGAGGTAACCCCATCTCCCCTCATCTGATTTGATTAAAGTGTTTCTAGAGCTATTTTGGATATTAATAGTGAACAAAAACAGGGGACTGTGCTACTTATCGCTATCCATCTTGGAAGACGTTTGTTACAAATGGCTCAGTGATCAAAGCAGCACAACCCTGAATGTAAATAGCAACCGAGGGAGGGCTGGTGAGTGAAAAGCAAGCAATTACTGCACAAGGTCAAGAGTGGTTTGTATGATGAACAAGGGAGATAAAACATCTGCAATCAAACTGTGGCCCTTGTAAACAAGGGGGCTTTGGATTTGAACACCTTGTATTTTTGCGTTAGAACAAATGGTGTGGAAGGGGAACAACAGTTTTGTTTTGCTGTTGTACTTACCTGGAGATATCTTAGACCTGGTATTTTCAGTAAGTGCACACTGCCTGCACCCTAGGAGCCTGGCCGTGCTGCTGGCTGGGCTGAGGGTTCATAAAGCTGTAGTGACTGCTGTGCAGATGTTCCTCCAAACCCACCTTCTGCAGGTAAGCACAGACTCTAATGCAAGGCTTATTTTGGGGACTAAGTAGGAAAGGTGAGATCCAGTCTTGTTCTTGGAATTGCTTGTCTGTTTTGGGTTCCTTTCCGCATTTTGATCTAGCGGATGAGACACTTTTTTTAGAATGGTGTGGTCCAGAATCTGAACTGTTCCCCTCCTAAAGAAATTAATTATGAGATTAAAGTCTCCGATCTCCATTACTGCTTGGAATTTTGAGGCAGATTTGGTATTCAGATAAATTCCCATAAAATGCCTTGACCATTTCAGGCACAGTCCATTTCATACATGCAAGGTTACTCATTGATCGTATTTACAGTGGATTGAATGCTGTTGTCCCAAAATGAGAACATCAGTGGATGACAGAGCTAAGACAGAAATCAAAATCAATATGTTGCTGTAAAATGGGCTTTTAAAATGGGCTTTTGTGGTGGGGGTAAGACTGTGTTCCTGCCCGGGAGCAATTGTGCTAGAATCAACATGGTTTGCAACAGTTCAAGCTATTCCTGATGAATGATGTGCAAATTGTCTAGCTAATTATACATGCCAGTGTTAGTGTGCACATAAAAATTGTATGTTGATGTATGAATTCAGGCACTTTCAGCCACGTATCTGATCATATTTTTGAATGCATAATTTGTGTCCAAGGAAATACATATTTCATGCTCTTGAGCTGGAAATGGAAGTCTGTATTGTTACCAGATTAGGACAGTTTTTCTGTCTAGTGCACAAAGCTGCTCCTCTGATAGTTCCTTTTTGTTTAACTTTGATTTTTTTTAACTGTATTTTTCTTGCTTTTAATAAAATTTCTCATCCAGATATTCTGCTTATCCTTAGCAAAAGACTGTGCTGTCCTGATGCTTTTGTGGGGGACAACTCATAAATTGAACTGGGCTGTGCAGGAACTGCAATTAAGATTTATCACACTTAAATTGAATCATAAATGGAATATATGGAAAGATATTTCTGTGGCTGCTTGAAAGATATTATCTTTTTTCATTGTGAAAAGAGACTGAGAAGAGTAAAAGCTTGAGAAATAAACTCTTCTTTCTTAGATCCTCAATGATTTTGAAAAAACTTGGCCTGGGGGATGACCACATTTTTCAAAAGTATCAGTCCTGGAAGTTGTTTGCCTGTATTCTCTTTTCCTCTGCCTTTCTGAAAACTCAGATAAGTCTTGGGTGCCAATTCTACCCTGGGTGGGGCTGTGGAGCGCTTTGCTGGAATTGCTGGAGTGCGGGGAAGAAAGGATAACTAAACCTTTTCAACTGATCAGACTTCTTCTGCCTAGCTTGCAAGATTGTACATTTAAAAACATACATTGATTTGAAGAGCAGGCACAGAGCTAGAGCACACGTGTTTTTGTACCTTGTATTCAAATAGTATATCCCAGCAGTTTTGAATTGACTGTCTTGAAGGTTTTAGGTCACCCTGGGTTTTACATAAGAGTCCTTGATGCATCTTAGCTCAGACACTACAACCATGTGACTAATGTGTGACCTACACAATACAGTTTTGTGAAAATAAACTCGGTTTGAGATCTTGAGCTGGGGAAAGTCCGCAGACTACAAGTGCTACCAAATTTGCATTTCATAGTCGGACCCATGTATGCCTTTTTCTGAGGTCTCCACCAAAGTTGCCTGGTTTTGAGGACATCGGGTAACTGTTGTGGTTACAGCTCACAGATCCAGCCGTGGATGAGGACCCATCATGCTAGGCACTGAGCAAAGACTGCCTTGAAATGAAAGAGACCTTTCTCCAGTTTTATTGCAATTTCTTGTCGGCTTAGTTGTCGCAGGGAAGGCAGGGCATAGATGTTTCCTGTGTTGTTCTTAATACACCTGCCAAGGCAGGCAGCTTCTTGGGGAAATAGTCTTTCAGGTAAAGTATTTGGAGTCTTTCTTGCCTTTTCAGTGATTGCTGTGAATAGATTTTAAAGCTTTAGGATGCTGAAGTGACGAGAGTTTAGCTTGTGTCTTATTTATAAGATTCCATATGTCTGGATATAGCACTCCCTGAAGCAAATAAAAAGAGACTTTCTGCCCAGGAGAGACTGTCACCTTTCCTGACTTTTTTTATGAGCTCATCTCCTCCTGTGTCTTGGATTTAAACAAAATGCCATGTGCTTGATAGGGTGCTGCTTTGCTGGTGAGCTCTTCTGCAGAGACTTCTGCAAAATGTGTGGAGTAGATGTACCCGTGAGTCATACCTTGCAATTGAAGTCGGATAGCACAGTATAAGCAATGCTTCTTTGCCTGGGGAGCGTGCAGGAGCAGGGTGCCTGTTTTCTGTGGCAGAGGGGTGCGTAACTCCCTTTGTGGGAGTCTCATTTCCCAGCTCCCCCTTAATTTCATGTTCTTGCTGCTATTGGTGGCTCTAGCCCTGGTGGGGGTTTGGTTGCTGATCCACAGCCTCGACTCGGGAGTAGGGCAGATCACCCCGTGGCTGGGCCTGGCATCTTGTGCATATGACCACTTGCCGTTGGTTACCTTCAATGGAGCTGGTAGCAAAGGTAGATGTTCTCTCGGAGATTTGAGGAAAAACTCTTTTTTTTGTGCCTGGGTAGGATCTTTGTTAATTCCAGTATGAGAAAGCTGGAGAATGTAGACCTGGTTAATCCTTATGAGTTTGCAAGCACAGTGTAGTGCAAATGTTTACTGGGAGGTGGTGAGCTTGTAGGCTCAGCTGATGACCTCCCGGTGTTGCCGCAGCAGCCTTAGATGTGCGGTCAGTGCATTTCTGTCCAACCTGATGCCTTCAGCTTGGACCTTTGTTTTTTATAACCAGGAGAGGCTGCAACATTAATCTTGATTGGAGGGAGATGATGATTTATTCAGCAGGGCTGATCAGTGTGCTTGTGAGTGCCGTGCCTATCCTAGTGCATTTTGGTTGAAACTGTAGCATCAGCGAGAGGTGCAGCAGCAACACTGGAGGTAAATGAATGATGTGTATTGATAGCTATGGGGGGAACTGGGCAAAGTGGCAGTGGATATATGCAGAATGAGGGGCTTCTCCCTCGAAGACCTGCAGTTCCACCAGCACAGCAAGTTTCCTATTAGTGGCAATGCAGACAAGGCAGTAGTTAAAGCTGTCATTGTTTCCAGAATCCAGTTTTTCAAGAGTCTTATAGTTCTGCCATTATAAGAAAGAAAAAAAACTCGCTGAAATTGGCTAAACAACCTTTCCATCTGGAAAAGACATGAAATATGTGTACTTTCAAGCTATTGGTAAATCTGTACAGATGCTTTAAACAAAGCTCATAATACCATTTGGTGTCACTTTGGAAATGGCCTTTGTAGCCTTTTTAGTTCAATTCTTTTCAGCAGTGAGTTCATAGACTAAAATATCCTTATTTGATTCCAGTTTTCTAAGCCAAAGGAAAAAAAAAAGTTTCAGCTCTTTTCCTTTGTGTTCATCCTTAGTTTCAGTGAAGTTTGGTTTTGGCCTTCTGTAAGTCAAGGCATAAAACTCTAAGCCACTTGGGTAGACCTGATGTGAAGTTAGAAAACCTTTTTCTTCACCTCAGTTAAAAAATATATATATTCGTGATTAAAGAGATCTGCTCATAAAGTCCATGTTGGATTAATCCCTGCTGTAAAGCCTCTGATTGCAATGAGTTTTGAGCATGAATTTGCATGTGTGTGTGTCACCTCACTTAGCACAACTATATTTGTCTGCTTTGATTGGCAACACCATGTATTTATCTCAAGAAATATACTTCAGGCTGATGCATGTGAGTCATATGTATGAAGGTTGAGCTCTGGACATCTGAATTTGAAAGAATGAGTGTCTGTCAGTTGAATTAAAGCATCAAGCACATTTATACTGAAGGTAGCGTCTGACTTGCAAATCTTGTGCTTTTTTTTCCTCTTAACAGTTAAACCATCTAATCAACAGGACTCTTGTGTTGGGAGTCTTACATGCGTAGTGGGAAAACTTGTTCACTCTGAGCCTGTTCAGCCTGTTGTGCTTTTATATTTTACATTATGGTAATATCGTCTATAACTTCAAATTCCCAAACACGTCCTGAGACAGTTTTGAGCACTACAGCCATTTCAGCTTAGCTTCTTCACTGTACCTCATGCATTCCAAAACTCCCGCTTCCCAGTCCAGCATGTAGAAACTTTTGGCACTTGCAAAATATGTTTCACAGGATGCAGGTTTTGTTTCTGTGCCTCAGCAGTGTGGTGTTTGCAAATAACTGAATTTGTAATGAAATACAGTGCCTCGGGCTGAGTGTTCTGACTTTGATTGGCTTAGTGCCTTGTTTTGAATGCTGCAATCTGTAATACATGAAATGCAAGAACAACGGGCTCTTCCTTTTTCATATCCACCCTGGACACAAATTTTACAGCCTGGTTGGAATGAGCCATACTAAGAATTAGTACTGTAATTAAGGAAATGCTGAACCTCTTGTGTGTTAGGCAGATGAACTAAAGCTTTTAGCCAAGCAATTAAGTGTTAAGGTTTTACTGTAAGGTGAATGTAAACTAGATAATTTCTCCAGCTAAGCTTCCTATAATCATTCCATTAGTATGAAATCATTACAGTGCGGAAGGGAGGCAGCATAGCCTGATGGATAAGATTATTATTATTGAAGATTATTGCGGTACAAATGAGTAGTGAAGTCCCCAGCTGAGGTTATGGCCATATTGCGCTAGGAATTTTACTTTATAGTAGAGTAAAAGATGGACTTTATTCTGAAGAGGTTATAATCTAAATAGAGCAAAAGGTGCAACAAAATAAATCGTTTCTTTGCATAGGTGCAGAACCGAGGTGCAGAGAGATTAAATAACTTGCCTGTGAGGACAGTGGAAATGTGGCTGGTGGAAGTCAAAGCTGGGGCTTGGGGTTGTTAGTGCCTTCATGGGGCACCAGATTATTTACAATTTCTATTTTCATTTCCCTCATTTGCTCTATGTCATTTTGGGCTGGTTACTCAACTTCTGTGGCTCTGTCTTCTCTTTGGTGAAAGTACTTGATCAGGTTCGCAAAGCATTTGGAGATCTAGGGGCAAGAGTGCTTTCAAAGTGGTAATTTGCTGCTTCTATTGTGACAGTGTATTAAATTTATGTAGGAATTTTTATCTGATTAAGGAACAAACTTGTAAAGCAGCTGACTTTTTAAACAAAAACACATTTCTTGATGTTGTGTTCATCTCATCTTTCCACTTAAGGATGTTTTGGGGGAGTGGTATTGCTCTAGTTTCAATAAATCATGTGTATGGTGTTTTGGCTTTTGCTGATCAAATCAGTATGATAATTTATTTAAGGAAGTGCATCTCAAGACTGTCAAAAAGGTCAAGGCAATTTCAAAAGCGGTTTGCCTTTGCGTTTTGTTTCTCAGTTTGGAAGCTGTTACTAATGTTTCTGGCTTCTTGTGCCTGTAGGCATTCTTGCCGCCGTTCCTGTCCTCGCTGAAGGTGTCCCCACTCATAGAAAAAATAAGCGACCACAAGGATTTCAAGAAGCTTCTCAGGACACGGAATAACGTACTAGTGCTGTATTCCAAATCTGGTAAGTTCTCCTTTTTCTGAATGTCACAACTCTTTCGGCCCAGAAGGTTGCTTGCATTTGTGAACTTCTCTGCACCTCTTCAGTTAGCTGTGTGCATATTTGAATGACTAAGCTCTTCTCCTGCATTTACTGTTTGTCCAGTGTTGTCTTATATGACTGTACACTATAGCATAAGGGCTTCCTTAGGACCAGGGGCCTTCGTTCTAACTCAGAGACTTCTGGGGTTTTGGATTTGAAGGCTCTTCTTAATTTCGTCTTCTAGTTGTACTGTCACCTTGGAGAAAATGTACTTTTTTTCTGGTTTTGTCTCCAAAAAATGGCTGCTTGTAATAGCTGTCAGCCTGAGTTGTGTTTGTCATAGTAGTTTGCAAGTTTCAGTCTCCTGGTGGCACTGAAAGGCTTAATGAAAGTTATAATACAAGAATGAAACCATCTTTACTTTGGCATCTTTGGGGGTCCTATGGTTGTCTTTCAACTTTAATTAACAAAATATAAAAATAAAAAATAAGGCTCTTTTGTAAGAGGGAGAAATGGCACATTTCACCTCATGCCACCTGTCCACTTGCATCTTTTTTATCTCCTCTCTCGTTCAGGCTGTTCTTTCTAGTTGTTCATTTTTACTCATCTTCTGTCTCTTTCTTGCTCTGTCATTTGCTCCTTTCTCTCCTCTGTACCTTATGTACCTTCCTCTCCTGCTGTACTTTATTTTTTTTTTTCCTTATTTATCCTCTTGTTTGTTTGTGGGGGATGTTTTGTGGCACCATGTGAAATAAAGAACCGGTCCTTAAGCTCCACACGCAAGTGGAGAATGCTGTTGTAGATATGAAACTCATTGAATGGCAGAAAGAAAAAGTCATAACTAAGTTGCCTTTTTTAATATTGTTTGGATGTACAGGCTTTGATTTATGTTGTTGTTGTTTCCTTTCCTGCAGAACAAGCAATACAAGATAATATTTTATTTGGGGGTTGGGTTCTCCCTTTCTAGTCTGTGCAATGGTTGTATCTCGAACAAACGCAATGACACCAGTAGAATTGCTCTGGATTTATAGTGTGGCAAATAGTAGCAGTATGTGGTGACCCAATATTCTCCCCCCCTCCCCCTCCAAAATCAGATAAGAGAATTCTGCAGGCAACAGCATGGAGATACTGGATGTGTTCATTTTGAAATGACTAAAATGAGAGTACGTGACTTAATTCTTGTTCAAATATTTAGATTCTGTTATAATAGGAAACTTTGAGTGCTCAAAATCGGCCAAATGGTTTTGTAGTAACAAGTTCAAAGTGGAAGTCATAAAAGAGTTTCTAATGCTTTTTGATTTTTGAAAGGAGCACTTTAGATTTTAAAAAAAAAAGCATCTGTATTATTCAGCTTCTTAAAGGGAAAATTTTCTTTTTATGCTTAACATTTTTAGTGGTAGTTGCTTTCATTTTTTAGTAGCACAACCAGAACGTTTTGGCTCTGACACTCATCAAATAAGTGTTGCCCTATGGGCATCCTTCAAAAGCCATGTTGTGGAGATGTTTTTTTTTCCTGTTTTTATTATTTAATTGGTTGGTTTTAGCAGCCTGAAGCATTGCATACAGTGTTGGCTGTGTACTTAATGTTTCCTTCTAGAACAGTGATCCTTGCACAATTAGAAAGCTCTTGCCTAACTGCTGCCCAATTAAGAAAGAGAGGAGGAAAAAGAGATGAGAACAGAGGCACAGCTCTAATCCCAGGTATACGTCACCCAGCTGTGGTGAGATGTTGTCCAACAACTGATCGTATTGCTGGAAAGAGGTCTTTGCTTTTCAGTTGAGCAAAACTAGATCAATATTCCTACCTCATGCAGAAAATGCATTGATTCCAGGAGATGTCCTCATTTACAGGAGATGTTTAGTTCATCCTGCCAGGGTTGCTCAACTAGTGAGTCTTAAGGGAGTCTGATCCCAAACACTTGTGTTAATTTGTCATCTTTATTTAAAGGATGTTTGTCAAACTGTTCTGCTCTAATTACATACGAAATATTCCCACACAGCTACATCCCTGTGTTGGAGAAGAGGTGGTGGTTGCATGGGATCAGCACTGGGGGTAGGAGAGTTTCCTGACAGCTAATATGTGTGGGCTGGAGTCTCTGATGGCATCAGGCCCAAGCAAGGGCTGTTGAATACAAAAACCATTTCTGGCTCAGGAGACTGAGGTATAAATTGTGGAGGCTTGGAGATTATTTAAGGGGAACTATCACTAGATGCTTCCTCTACTCTTCTAATCTGACCATGGGCATTCACTTTCTCCCCTGTTGGAGACAAGTTATCGGACTATATGGACATTTGATATAATCCAGTATAGCCATTCTTATATTCAAATACTTTAACTAGTTGTAGAAAAGCAGTGGTGTTTAAGTGGATCTGGAGAAGATTCTGAATTTCTATTTTCTGTTTATTGGGACGGGAAATAGTTTCTATTTATATTTTGGGGGGAAATGATACTCGTTTGAATCTGTATTTTCTCTCCTGAGCTCTCCTTCCTTTTTTTTCTCCTCTGTTTATTTTTAATACATTCCAAAACACTATTATAAAATGGTAAATGTTTTTCAAAACCTACACAGGTGGCATGGCACTGTTTTAAAAAAAAAATATATATATATATATATATATATATCAATCAGTTGGATATTTATATATTCTTGGAAGGACCTTTTCTGGGTGCTCTTGGCTAACAGTTTAGAGCTCCTCACAGCTGTTGGTTTGGATATCTCCCAGGGATAATATGAGCATAACAGTGTACTGTTATCTGTGTATTACAGGTATGGAATTGAGGCTGGCAGAAGCACTAAAAGACTTGCCTTTACAGCAGAGGAAGGTCTTAAATGGAGTGCTCTAATTACCAGACAGTAGTACAAACCAGTTAATGCCCAGCCATGGGAAAAAGGCAGTGATGGATGGAAGCTGGTTTGTGGGAGAGGACACAGTATAGCCACATAAATATAGGTCAGGATGTCTGCCTGAAGATATGATTCTCAGTTTGTTGTTAAAGGAGGAGGAGAGAGGGAAAGAGCCGTGAAACTTCAGTCATAGCTGGCATTCCTCCTAGATTAGGAAAGATTTCACTCATTTCTCTCATACTGGTTTCTTCAAACTTGAGAAAATGTTCTTCCAGTGCTTCAGAACAAAGGAATGCAACTGTTGTGTTTTTCTGCGTGGAGTAATAATGCTGCTGTTGGTTTTTCAGCTGCTGCTGCGGATAGCTCACTCAGGTTACTGTCCAGTGTGGCCCAGGAGGTGAAGGGACGAGGCACTATCAGCTGGATAGACTGTGGGTATGTGACACACTGGGTTTTCTTGTTTGTTTGTTTTCTTCTTCCCTTTTTGCCCTCTCCCCTTTTGGCTTTTATTGCTGACTTAGCTTTTTCTGATAGCTATGAAACTTGCTGCTTAAAATTGAACCCACATCACCCTGCTCAGTTTCTTCATAACTGGAGGGAACCTATGTGTCACCATCTCTCTTCTGCCTTCAGGCCGTTGGTAGGGGATCATTTCTTCCCTGTGGCTGTTGTCACTTCTTCTCTGACAGCATGTTTTTCTGCCAGAAGCTGGAGACCCCAGCTAGCATCTGCTTTTATGGGGGCCACGTAGCATGGAGACTGTGACTGTTCCAGCTCTCCCACAAGCAGGGAGGAGGAGGAATCCCCCATGTGATGCCTCTGCTGGAGGTCAGTGCGGTTCTGCTCTAGCAGCAAATATCACATGAACAATAGGATTGTTTTGTTGGCTTTGAAGTGTCCACCCACTAGTGTTTCTCAATAAAATGTGCTTTCTTTTAAAGAGCTTCCTCTGTGCTGGTAGGTTCATGGTGATTTTTAATGTGAAAGCAGGGAGACTTGTTTTTGTAAGTGTTTGCTTATTTGGGGAGGAATGAGCAGGTGTGTGCTTTCTGGTTTGCAGATCTGAAAGCCTCTGCTGTGGCTCTGTCCAATAACACATTGCCTGTGGTTTCAGCGTGCGTATCGTAGCATCTCTCTGTCTCTGCAGCTCGAGAGCTTTGCCTGCAGGTGGCAAATTCCACTTCCTGCTTTCCGGAAGAACAGATTGCTGCCTACCTGTGCGCTTGGGTGGCTTGCCGTGGTGTGAGCAAGTGGTACACTGTGCACAGATCTGAGTCATCTCTGAAAAGCATGTAGCTCCCTTAAAAATATACTTTTGAAACCACCCCTATCCATCAGAAAGCAGTGACCCAGAATAAGTTATTGGTAAATCCAAGTTAATGTGTTATTGTTGTTAGTTAACCTGTCCTGCTTTCCTCCTGCCCCCAGGCAAATAGCTTTCCTGGGGAGTCCTATGTTTCTGCCTTCTGTTTGCCTTCTGCTGGGCTAGTCCAAAAGCACAGACATTTTCATGCCTGCCCAGCTGATGGGGACAATGTTCCAAGTCATCAGCTGGCAGAGAGCAGGGCTGCTCCTCTGAGGTCAGTGAAGCCTGTACCAGTCCCCACCTGCTGAGAAGCCAGCAAATAAATTATATTGACCCCGAAGAAAAGAAAGCTGTGTGGAAGTCAGGCATACCTCTGAAATCCAGTCTCCTTGTCTAACCGAAGCGTCAATAAACAATTTTTGGTTGTCAGTAAGTGTAGTGAATAGGATTCTCAGCCAGCTTCTTGACTTCAGTCTCCAATCAGCCTCCCTGACTGCAGAATGGTCACTTTACCTTTGTGTCTCTTATTTCCCCTTTGTTTTAGACTGCTTCTGTGTTGTGGGGCTCATTGCTTACTGTGTGTGTGCACTCACACGTACAACTCCTCGAATGGTTGAGGCTATTTCTGTTTGGTCCTTCAAAATGCTGCTATAGTACAACTAAGAAATAACCTCCTCTAATGTCTATTTTTAGTTCTGGGTTGGGAAGGAAATATTCCTTGTTTAGATCCAGTACTGCTTCTATTTGAAATGCAAGGAAGTTTTGGCACTTAATTCAACAGATCAGTCTCTGGTCCTGAGTTTGTAAGTGGCGGTGATGGGGGAGGAAATGTATTACTTAGTTTTGGTGTAAAATAAACTTCAGTTCCTCAAGTCCTAATACGTTCTCCCTTTTCCTTCTTGCCAAGTGTTGGCACCTAAACCAAACTTTGTTATGGAAGTTACTTGCAAGAAATGTATTTTAAAGTCTCTTCCAGGTAGTGCTTTAATACATTTCATAGGAAGTTTGATACCTGCAGTGCCTTTTTTCTGACCATCATAAATTTCTGGGCAATTATTATCCAATTAAGCTTCCCATCCACAGTGAAAGATGAGTTATTCCTAGAGAAGTGAAGCAGCCTGGTGAAGGTCATGCTATAAGAGGTTGGCAGACCTGGGAATAGACAGTAGGTTCCTCAAATCTGCTCTGATTCCAGTACTTTTGAAATCAGATTGCTGTTTGCTGAGTGACAAACAGTGCTATAGAGAGGATGCTGTAAACATGGCAGTAGATGTAATTCTCTTTTAAAAGGTTGAGCGGTGCTTCCTTTCAGATCACTTGTTTGGGAAGAACCTGAAAAAAAATAGATGCTCTGTCCAACTAAATAAATACTTAGCTATTTTTCAGAGGTCTCTCTTCTGTTAAACCCTCCTGCAGAGGGATGTCCTAATGAGGATTTTTGAACCTGTTGGATGGGGCGAGGTGGGCTGCAAGACTGGCTTGCGGCAAAGGAAGCCCTGATACATGTGGACAAGAAGGGTCTGAATCTGAACCAAGTTTATTTTTTGCTTGCTTGCTTGCTAGACCTTTAAAGCATTCTGAAATCAATCTCTTAGTATGTGCTGATGTAACTTTTAAGGCAAAAAAAAAAGTTTAAAAGATTTGTGTGTGTTACTGCTTAATTTTTCTACAGGTGGCTGCGAACTGCTGCCTCCCTCGTCCCAGCAATAGTATGAGGCTGCAGTAGTGCCATCTGTCACTGGTCACAAAGGGCCACTTGTGGGGACTCCGAACAGCTGAGTCCGACCAGAGTTGCTCAAGCTATTCTCCTAGTGCAAGTATGCTGTGAAGCTTGTTTGCAAGTCTTCATGCTGAAACAAACAGCGCACAGATGCAGGGATATTTACCGCACAGGCTCAATTTGTTTTACAAATATTGACAAGAAATGGCTTGTTTGGCAGGGAATTTTGGCTTTGCTCTTTACACCCTGCTGTAGTGGACTTCTTTGCCTTCAGCTCCAAGCGTTGGCAAGGTTGGCATACATGCAGAGTTGTGGTTTGTGTCTCTGCTTCCCTGTGGCGATGACAGCAGTCTTTTTCTTTTCTTTTTCTTTATTGGCCAGGCTTTTTTCTTTCTTATAATTCCCCCTTTCCCCCTAATTTTCAGGAGAAATCAAGAATTTATTCTTCCACCGATGGAAAGCGTTATTAATTGCTGAGTCTTGTCAGCGTGTTCTGTATTTCATGCAGCACAGAGGAGCGTGCAGGTTTGTGGCTGAAAGCTGGCTGCCTGAATTGCCAGCTTATATGGAAACCACGTTCCCTTTCCTTGGCTTTTGTTGGGTCTGTGGTTGGAGCTGGAGGTTAGACTAGAGCTTTTAATTCCAGGTTGAGTGGCCTGAGAAAGACCAGGGAGGTTAGTCTTCCAGCATACTCTGGGGAAATAGGTGGTTTCTTGTGAGACAGAGTGGAAGAGAAGAGGTTGCTGCTTGCTTTTAGCTGTGCAGCAACGTAGCAGAGGTCCACCAGAGTGCCTGGGCTCAGCTATGAGTGGTGGGGCTGGGAAGTGCCAGGTCCCTGCCTCTTCCGTGCAGTTAGACTTACCTGTGCTTAAGTGCCGTGCTGGAGCAGGACCATGCTGAACGCAACACACTCGGGAACTTCTCCATGCACGGTGTTGTAGGGAAGTCCTTGTTCCACCGGGGATCTGAATCAATTCTTGCAGGCAGATAGAAGGGGTGACTTCTGCTGAAGATGAATGGGCAGCACTGAAATGGTTTACAGCGTTAAGGTGATCGCTTCTTGCTCCTGCCTACTGAGATAGCATACGTGGCTCTGTATGTAACTAAATGTGAAGCTATTTCAATTATGAATAAAAGAGCCACAAACCGTGTGACAAAAATACATTTTATTTTAGCCTTCCCATGTTTTAATTAAGAAGTCCTTGCCGAAGCGTTCGTTGACTGAACAGTAGTGTGAGAGATGATAGAATATTGAATTAATAATGTCTGTTAAGGTCTGGTCTTCTGTGCAATTTCTACTTTTTATTGTGTCAGTTTAAACAGAGAGCTTTTTCTTACCTTTTATTTATTTCCCCCCTAAAATATGTGGTGCTTCAGTTCTGTGTTGAGGCTGACTAGTAGCATTGGTAGAGCACAACATTACAACTCTGTAAATCCTCCAAATGTCCCAAAAAGATGGGTCAGGCTTCTTGCAAGCAAGCGTACTGGGAGTTGTGTTCGGAGAGACACCAAGTTAACGAGAGCTGAGAGAGCCAGTTTCTGTTCCTGGCTCTGCCATTGATTCACTGTTGTTGTTTTGTGCTGTTGAAAAACCATATATCTCTGTTTTTCCAGGCAACTGGGTAAATATTGCCTGATTCATTAGTCAATGTTTATAAAGAGTTTGGAGAATTTTGAAAGGAAAAATGCTACAGCAGCGCTAATAAGTATTATTCATTTAGTGCATTCAGATGCTATTGGGATAGGCGTTTAAGCAAGCAGAGGATTGGATTATTTATTGAATTATTTTTAGTAGCAGTCTGATACAACTTTTGAAAATGAAGTGCTTCATTTTCAGAATTTACCATTTCCAAAGTGAAACAGGGAATTGAAAGCTGAAGATGTCTGCAAAGAGAAGGTGTTAGCCTATCGTTTTGTGTAATCTCAAAATCAAGCTGTTGTTAATTGTAACTCCATGCTATCAAATTTGATTTTAGCAGTAACTTCTGCCTGATTGTGGAAACTGGTATTTTCATAAAAGCACCCATTTCCTTGGCTCTGGGTAATTATTCCCTACTCAGACTTGCAGGGTTTCCTTTAATGTAGGTCCCTAACGTAGACAGAGCTGTGTGATTCCCATCTGCTGTCATAGTGCATGTGCTTGGCTTTAGCACATCAGGCTGCTAGTAAGAGGAAATGCCATCTGGCTAAAATCTCACTAATTTTTTAATTTTTTTAATCCCATTTTTCCCGCTTTCATGGTCTGTGTGTCATTCCTTTTGTCCCCTTCCAGACACAGATCTAATAATTATTTGTAGTTGTTACAATCCTGTGACACTTATCATAAAGATGAGATACATTCTTCAGGGTCCCACCCAAATCGTAATTTGGCTGGTAAAGCAGCTCTTTCAAGGCTGCATAGCTAAACCTCTGCTGGCTCAGGAGAGTTAAATCTAATAAGTCTCCTTTCCAGGGATTTCCCCCAATTTCCATGTTTATCTGCCTTTTAGATGAAATCTTGCTTCCCCAGATTTCTAATGCTTTGGATATAGAATGGCTTTGCCCACACACAATCGGAAATGAACTTGGTTAACACCTTGGAATAGGAGAGAGGGATTTTAGAAATAAGGCTACTGGTACAGATGGCATTAAGTGTCATTTTCCTCTTTAGTTTCTACCTTCGCTCTTATAAAACCGATGAGAAGTAGGATTTATTTAAGGAAGTAAGCCTACTCATCTTTCCTCCTTGTAGCTGAATTTTAAAGCTAATGAAAAGCTTTGAAATTGCAAATAAAAATGACCAGATCTAACGGGGAGAGAGAGAGAGAGAAAAGAAGGAAGGAGTGCTCTCACATTGATGCAGCCCCTTACGTCCAAGTAGATTTGCGCGTCTGGATTTCTGTCCTTCGCTACAGCCGCCTTGCAGGTGACGGCAGCGGGTGACAAGTAATGCTACGTGGCAGCCTACAGGGTGAGGGGGGGCTGTCTGCAGCCCATCTAGGAGTCGCGGGCCAGGTATACACAAGGAGCACTTTGCAAGTGTGCTTATACTGGCAACGGGATCCTCGTGTGGGTGCAATTTATACGGGCAAACTGTGCCTTTGCAGCATAGATTTTCAATCCCTTCCTCCTCCTGTCTCTGTTGTAACCTGTCTATGCGGTTAATGCTAATTCATGTTAAAGCCCCTCTGTTTTACCATAAGAGTGACCATGAAGGAAGTGCTACTTCATTCTGAAATAATTTCCTCCTTTAAACAAGCTCTTGGTGCCGAAGGTAAACCTATTTAGAGTTGGGTGTATTGCACTAATTCAGAAATATAGAGAATTTAACTAAAAGCCCCTGTGATGCTTACGTGTACAAGACTGGGTTCACATCATAGTTCTAGCCAACCATACGTATTCCATGACTGTTTTGCCTAGAATTGCTGATTAACTGTGAATCTTTAACCTTGCTGCTTTTCAAGCTAAAATGAATAGTAGATGAGCTAAGATCTAATCAAAAGTACCTCAGTTTTCTTGCCTTTAATACTTTATTTAAAACATCCTCTAGCATACTTTCCAGACCCATAATACAGCTAAAAAAAAATCATAAAAGAGACAAAGTACAATATACTACAGCTTTCACATGCCTGTGGATAATGCATTCTAAACCCATCTTCACGTAGAGCTTAGTTTAGTGCGAATTCAAAGATACAGCGTGAGCCCTCTGTGTCCCAGATTAGGACAGTGTCACCATATCCTCCTGTGCCCTGATTACCCAGACCTCATCTAACCCACATAGTGTCTAATGAGGAAGGCTTCTTGCTTATAAAGAAGATAGTTCAAGCATTCTGCTTTTCTAGAAGTTCCTGCATAGCCTTTGTAGCTCCTTTGACTGTGTTCACTGTATTTCTGTGTAGACGTGTGTTGCTGAGTGCACCTCTCTAATTTATATCTCCATGGAAAATACCTTTCATTATAACTTCCAGACTTTCTGCAAGGCTGGAGCTTATGCTGTATGATATTTTCCCTTTCTTAATTGTTTTTGTCTGATGATACCTGTGTTACCTTTTTACCTTGGGTTTCTTTCTGCTCTTTTGCTCGCTTTTGCTTTTAGGAGGACTAATCTCCTGAGTTTTAATTTTGGGCAAATACTTCTTTTCGATCTCATTCCTGTAGATTTTTGGGCTCTCTAATTGACTAATGGGCATACAGAATCACTTTTATTGGGTGACTGGTAGTGCTGGGTTTCTACAGCATCTAGATTGTGCCACTTGCAGTCCTGGCACGTTTCAGGGGAGTGCTCAAGCAGAAAGCTATGATAGCCTTGTGGGTCACAGAGGGCCTTTTTGCTGAGTTTTGGGGGGAAAGAAATCAAGCCTTAAATTCAGATGAGACTGCCCTGTCAATCTGCTAGTCCTAATCTTTGATTCTTTCCAGCAGTAAGTTTTCCTTTTTTGTGTTTTCTTGCTCTCCCATCCCCTAATAGAGTCAAGCTTGTAATTCACTGCATTGTTTTAGAGGCTCATTTGTTTTTTGCTATGGAAACCTGTTGCTATTGTTACTTCTTTTATAAATTAATCTCCACGAGGAACCTAGAATGGTGGCAAATTGTTGTTTTGTTTTTTGAAGACAAATTCTGCATTTTAAACTTCCTGTGTTTATTACTCCCATGTCCATCTCTCTTGGGTTCTGCCTGCAGGTTCTTAAACCCCACTCATCAGCATAGTGTCTAAGTGCCTGTCTGCACTGAGAGCTGCATATGTGCTTTCCATTTGAGAGGATGTAAGCCATTACCATCCAGCAGCTGCTTAGCACAGCTCTTTGGAGAAGTGCTCTTGCAAGCTAGGCTGACAGTTTGAGAAGTGATTTTTCTTTTTCCTTTTTCTTTTTTCCTCTCTCATTTCAGATCTGTCTCAAGAGAGTGATACAGAAAGGTCTAGGTTCATTACAGAATATGAGGAGCCTTATAAATGTGACATACTGTAAGCAGCAGTAGTTGTAGCAGCTGCCACCCCAGACTAGGAGGGAGGAGAAAGGATGATATGGAAGCAATGCCTTATGTCTGAGGGGAGGAAGGTTTTGCAGCGGTTGGTTTGTTTTCTTTTGGTCAGCAAAGTACACGAGTGCTGTAATGTAAATGGATCGTGCAGTCTTTGTTGGAGAGTGGGATTGATGATTGGAAGGAGTGTGGTCAGAATCCCATATTGTCCAAAACAGAACAGCTAATGAGTTGCGTTTTTGATTTCTAAACCTTGTGGGAGCAGATCTGACTATGACTGACTGTTAATGACTTCCTCTTTCAGATTAGATTTGCTAGCGCGAATGTGGTTTTTATTTTTATGTGGCTTGAGGAAATTTCTGGCATTGACACCCCTCTTGATTGCTGCTTTTTCGGGTCACAAGCTCAATTAGTTGTCTGGCAGGATCTCAACTCCATGCTTTCTCAGGATGTTCATCAGTCTGTTGTCTGGAGAGGGTATTCTCTGGAAGATAGCCAGAGGGCATTGCAAAGGCTGTGCATTGGGCCGGGAAACCCTGTTTGATAATTCAATTCTAAGGGCTAGTCCGAATTGCAGTTGTAGTTCCCTGGAGTTAAAACTGGAGTTATTCTGCAGTGTCTGTATGATGTTTTTCACCATAACATAAGAGATTAAAAGCAGTTAAACAATAGAGGCAAAAGTGAGAGCACACTGATAATGTGATGACACCCTTGACTGATATCTTCCTTTTAGTGTCGAAGGCTTTTCCCAGTGTTGGGAAACAGTACTGTTCTGTGTGCAGCCCTGCCACTGTTCTGCTGCGTTACCCTGTTCTCTGGGCCTGTTCCTCTTCTTTACCTGTTCAGTCTTCTCTCTTCCGACTGTTCAGGACACTGACAGTGCTTTTTTTGTACAGCCACTGATAAAGCAGGGCCTTGGTCATGTGGAGTCTGCAGGTGCAACTAATGTAAGTGACTGACAAAGCATAATTTTTGTGAACTGTTAATTCCCCGTTTCAAATTGAGACATGTACAGATAGAACAGATAAAATCTGTTTACAGATTGTGAGATCTGTGGTTCACGTGTAGTTGTGCGATATGCTGATAGGAAAGCAAGACAGTGTTTGTGCAGGCAGATTTACTGACCTCGTTAGTTAAATGTGTGCTATCATAGCATCTTCATTAATTGCTTCTCTTGCGCCTGGGAACGTTGGGGGGTGCGGATGGAAAAGACTGTTAGGTCTGGTCTACATTGCAAAGTGTTAGCTGATGCCAGCACCATCTTCAGTGATGCAGCTGCATGGCATGTGCATGCAGCACTATAACATTGTCAACTGGAGACACAAACTTTTTTTGATGGCGTTTTTGCTGTTTCTTGAGAGAAGATTTGACAGTCAGATCCTCCCTCCCCAGAGGCCAATATGGTTGTAGGGCTGTTCTCCCTTCCTGGTGAGAAGCCAGTGGTCAGCGTTACAAGATAAGGCAAATACTTAGGGGGGTCGCAGAAGCTCTTGTCTGTGCTTGGGAGAAAGGACGGTGCTCAGGATGTTCAGTCTTGTCCTGCTCCATCAGCACCTGCCAGGGCAATGTTTGACTTGGCCCTGAGGATGATGTTTTGCACTGTCATCTCCAGGCAGTGTCTTTTATTCAGGAGCCAGCAAAGACTGTTTTGTTTTTAGAAATCTACATGGACTTGCTGCAGCCAAACTCCTGGACCTTATATTTCTGTTCCTCTTATCTAGCTTTAGCCTCTGTTCTCTTTCTCTCTCCAAATTGCTGTGCCACACTGCTGCAGAAGCCTTTCCCTGGGTAGCTTCTGCCGTCGAGGGCAGCCATCAGTATGTCTTGCCGATTGTCCAGTGTTTTGGCCGCCAGCTGCGAGCTCCCAGGCCTGTGGACAGCCCTGCTCCTTGCAGTGCCCCTGAGGAGCGCCCGTGGCAGATCCCTTTCAGATTCTGGCTTTGCTGGTTGTGGGCCAAAGGAGGTCAGGTCTCCTTAGCAGGCCCCTTGTCCTCTTCCTGCCCCAGTGATGGATGGCTGGCTTGGCAAAGTGGTTATTCATGCACGCTAATGCTGACAGGGGGCTCCGGAGGTTTACAGGGAGCAGTGCAGAAGGGGCTTCCTGCCAGCTCCCTTGTAACCCCTGGAGGACAGAAACTTGTCCCAGTAAAGCAGACTGGGATGTGGGTGCAGAGGGGCAAAGTAATCTGCGGTCCACACCCCCTTTGTTGGTGTTTAGACTTCTTGCTTAGTTAGGTCATCTTGGATCATTCGTTTTATCGTTCTTTTTAACAGGCTGCCTTATGCCTTTGCTTCTTCAGCAAAGGAGCGTTTTGGAGCCTGGGTGGGTTTAGTGGGAAGGGGGAGCGTGGGGAATGTGCCTGTGGGAGTGGAAGGAAGACCTGCTACCGTGTCTGTGCAGACCACTACCCTGCTTAAGGATTGCCCTTGTTACCATGTAGATAGCTGCTGGCTAGGGCTTTTATGGTGTTGAAGATAGGCTGATGTTTTGGATGATTTTCCATGGAAATAAAGCTGGCTTCTTTGTAGGACTCCCAGTAGGCAAAGCTGGGGCTCTTCAGCACTAGCACAGCAGGGGTCTGCTGGCGTTTGAATTGCTCTGAATGGCAATGGCAGGAGGGAGACAAGCCCTGTACTGGGGACATGGTTACTGACCTCATCCCCAAAGCCGGCATTTCTTGAGCCTCATACCTTGTCTTTAGTGTCTTGGCTTGGGTGGCAGAGTCCTGATTTTGGGGGTGGCTTCTTCACCCCCCCCATTGTCTTTATAGCAAACTCTTAATTCAAATGATATAATTAAATTGTGAGAGCTGGAATCCTAATTATCCTCTCCCATGTGAGAGGTGAGGAACTCATCTTCAGAGAGAGGCTGTTGGCTGAGATTAAAAGGAGGTGAATCTCAGAGCAGAGACTGCATCCGTGTTGATATTTACTCTTATTGAGGATAAGAGGCGTTACCAGGTAGTATCAGAGCAGGTTGCTCTTTGCAGGTAACTGTTATTTTGTCTGCCTGTATGCAAAAGCAGAAGAAAAAGCAGAAGAGGTCCATCATTGCCATTTCTGTACATCTTCTTTTCTGCTTTTTCAAAAAAATAAAATAAAAATTAGTGGAGTCTCTGAGTTGGTCAGCATGTGCAAAAATCTGCACTGATGCACGAAAAATGTACTGATACATATTTAGGCGTTCCCTATTCTGGGGATTTGCTCCTCTTCCATTCCTTGCATCAGTGCATAACAGACTGAATTCCCAATGCACTGGTGCAGAGAATCTGTCCAATAAATTGTAAGAGACGTACTGGAGCAAACTGCTGCTTTCCTTACCTGTGACAATGGATGTGCGTTCAGGCGGCTACGTGGATCTCTACAAATGGAGCAATCTTGAAAGCAGGGAAGGCTTAGAGTCTGTTTCTTTCTGATGGTACAGCTGTTCTTTTTTAATAGAAATGCTTGTGAGCAGGAAAGGAGTTGGTAGGAATTGGAATGGTAAGAGTTGCTAGCTGCTTGCTCACGTGCACATCTTGTTTGAGTAGTAATATTTTGTAGCCTTTTTTAAACTATAACCCTTGCAAAGCTTTCCTAAGTTGGGTAAGCCTCAGGATCTCTAAATGATAAATAAGGAAAAATTCCCCCTTTCCCCCACATGGTTTGAAGTTGCACTGAATTGGTAGCAGAACTGGCAACAGACTTGTCGTGATGCAGATTTCAGTCCTCAAGTTATTGGTCCCAGAACAAAGCTTCAAGAACAAGAAATCAAGTCTTCACATCACAGGGTCAGGCAGACCCTGTCAGCAGAGGTATCACCATTGCACTTGTTCATCTGGACCACTTTCTAACACTTTTCTTGACAAGGCTGAAATAGCCACAAAGATAGGTCAGCTTAGACAAATATATGTCCAGAATAGGAAACATTTGGGAGTGTCCAGAGTAGCATTTACAAATGTTGGCTGTGGTGTCAACAGACTTCAGTTGACTGCCAGACAGTTAACTCCAGCAGTGCCCTAAGTTGTTCTTCATGTCCCTAGATCTCTGTGTCTGGCATAAGTTGAGGAGGTAGTCTGATAAACTGATGTTCCCTCTGAGATTCGGTGACCTTCCATTTAGATTTAGCCCATGGGACAGTTGGAGGACTGCCGATGAGAGGAGACTGTATGTTCTGGCAGCTAGGTTTGATGTTATTACATGCTTTCTGTACAAACTGCATGTTGCAAACCAACTTCTGGGTAGAAGTCTAAATCAAGACTATTTGCTTTCTAACCTAGTTTGGTTGCAAGGGGGATGTTTGTGCTATTCAGTGGAGCTGACATATTTTAGCTTCATCTTCCACTGCAGTATGGAGAAAAAGATGCAGCAGACCATAGGAAAATCTGTCCTTGCTTGGATCTCTAGCCTCTTGGGGAAGCAAAGAAAGCATTTGTGGGTTACAATGACAGAACATGCATTGAGTAAGACTCCTTGGATAGACATGCTTCTGTACTATTGAGATTGCAGGTGCTCCTTACTGATGAAGTGGTTGCGTGCTTTGTTAGTTCCTTAAAATGCTAATTTTAGTCTTCAGTGTACCATTCTGCTCTTGATTTATGTGCCCATAGGCCCCCTCTTCATTTCCATTTACAATAAGTATTTGGGAAATGTTCCCACAAAGGCACTCTCTCCTCTGCAACACACTACTACCTTGCTGTTTGTTCTTCCTCACATTTGCAGAAAGGCAGCTGGAGAACATCGGGAGAATTAGCTGCCAGTATGTAATTTGGTGGGGCCCTTGCATCTCAGCTTTCTAAAGTGTCTCTAATCAGTTTAAACTTGATGGGTTTTCAGTGTTTTCATTTTTTAAATTGATTTATCTGTGTAAAAGGTACAAGTTGTCCTCTGCTGGAAACAAATTTTCAAGCTTTTTAATCTTGCTGTTTGTCAATGCAAAGAATAGACTTGCAAATATGAATCTTCCTCTTTTTCTTAGTAGTTTCGCTGTTTCACTCATCTCATTTTGGTCTTTGACTTCCTTCATATTTGCTTCAGTTTGAAGGATCCGTATAGCTACACTTCTACCTCATTTAGGACAGCAGCTAGGTCTCCTAGACCCTTATCTTGCCCACCTAAGTCTCCCATGGCCCTTCTCTCTTCTTTTCCTTAGTTTAATCTGGATTGTGCTGGAAGCAGTTCACTCCAGTTTACAAATCACCTTCAGTAGGGTCTGCTCCCTGCCTGTTACTTGTCTCCTTTTCCAGGAGCTGTGATGGATGGGTCTTTCCTCCACTTGTCAGATGTGGCCACAGAATGCCTCCTTTATACCTAGAGTGAATGGGATGGCTGGCCCAGCCAAAGCTTGAATAGGTTTTTATTTTCTGTGACACCTATTTAAAGCTAGCCACTCTGCATCTGAAAGCTCTGGGCTTGGAGAGCTCATGAAGATGGGTTTTTTTGTTGTAGAGTTCTCTTCTACCAGATACAAAAGCTGATCTGCTCTTTTTCTTTGAGTCTTTTCACAAACACTGCTCTTTGACCCCCCTCTAATGGTAACAGGGTCTTCTTGAAAACTTGACTTCTAAACTTTCTGTTAATCTCATGGATGCAAAGTCTACTGAGGTAATCGGACGTGCTGGCATGGACTCCTTTTCCACTGGGCAGGGCCTGGTTTTAGAACATGGCCATGAACTTGTTTTAACATAGTTCACCTTGTCCTGACCAAAAAACCCGCAAATTTAAATTGGCTAATGCAGATTTCCACGTTTGTCCCACAAATTTAGCTAAAGAGCTTCTAAATTATCATTAGCTGCAACTAATTGCTGGTGAGGAAGCAAAGTAATAAGTTTTCACTACTGAATGCATTTGATTTCTTTTTTTGTAACCATTTTTCTTCCAATATGTGTTTTTTGCAGTGATACTGAAAGCCGAAAATTATGCAAGAAGATGAAAGTAGATCCTAATTCAAAGGAGAAAGGAGTGGAATTACTCCATTATAAGTGAGTGCTGGGCTGGGATTTGTAGCTCATAATTGTTGATGCCCCTGTTAGGATCATTCATTCTCCTTGCAGCTCCATTCTACTGCAGCATGAGGACTTCTTGATTTTTGCTGTACCCTTTGACATTTGAAATTGATTGCTGTTTCTTCAGTTTGTAAGCATGTGTTACAGTAGAAGTTGAGATAAATTTATTCTGCTGTTGAATACAGTACACTAAAAGCATAAGCTGAGTCTAGGAGAGATGCCTAATGAGCTAGAACTACCCAATAGAAAGGGCTGAGGCCTGAGATTTCGGCGCTCTTGCTTTCTCTGGCACTTGCCTGCTGGCATGTGCCTCGGGCAGGTTGCTTCAACTCTGTGTGCCTCCTTTCCTGACCTGAGACAGTACTTTTTGCAGAGTACTTGAAGAAAGGCAAGTGAAATGAGAGAGCAAGAGTTTTTCTTCCTGGAAATAATAGGAGTAAGAGTACTGCAAATGTAAGAAACGCCAAGCAGCTGCATCTCCAAAGATCATGCCCTTAGTAGATGTTCTTGTTAAAGCTTCAGAGAAGAAATTTACTGGAGACCTGTTTGCTTTACACTTGATTTTTCACCCTCACTTTTTCCTCACTCTATTTTTTTTTTTAATTGCTGCACAATGAATTCTGCTTAGTTCTGTGGCTTTGGCAGGACAATTTTATCCTGGTTAGTGAGATACCTGGGAGAACAGCTGTATGATTTCCAGCAACGCTATTGTAAGTTAACACTATTCCCCACTCCTTATTCAACAGGGACGGTGCATTTCATACTGAATATAACAGAGCTGTCACGTTGAAGGTAAATTTAAATATTCGATTATTATTTTTTGTTCTTTGCTAGATATGGGGGAGACATTTGTGGATTAAAAATGGGTGTTGGTACCTTGTTTCATGTTAAAGGTAGGAGGGGAGGGGGTTAATCGTCATAAACAGCTGTCAGAATGACCTAAAGATCTTTGTGTCTTTATGCATCTGCCAACCACAGATCCAGAAAAGCTGGATTTTTAAGTATTATTAACAACATTGAATCTGTGTTAAACTGTAATGTAGTTTGTGAGTTGACTTGCAGGCTGGTAACAAATAGGGATTTTTGTGTTTGTTCTGATTACAAGATGCTGTTGATGGCAGCATAACTAAAAGTATTAGCTGGACTGCATTTTGATAAGGAGTTCTCTGGGGTTTTTAGGTCTTGTGTTTACAAACTTGAAAAAGAGCTGAGCGGCCTTATCTTTGATCTGATTATGGAGCGTAGATTCCTATGGATATGCCCTGAGTGCAGCAGGGATAAAATGACCTTCCTTCTCCTTCAAGCTTTGACACAAAGCAACAGGAGGCAACATTCTGCGAGGGCAAGGGAAGGAAAAAGATGTGAAACTTGAAATGAATGTGTAGATTTTAATGATTGCAGAAACAATAGACTAAAAGCACAGTAAACAGGCAGAAGGTATATGGCCTTCCCGTATGAGGCACTGGTGAAGTGCTGTGATTATCCTTGCATGAACCTGCAACCCTATGCTGACCTGGCTTGCAGAAACAGTTTCTGCCCAGCTCTGATGCAGAGTTCTCATTTCTGTTCCTCCTCTCTCTCCAGCAAACCCAGCCTTTGCACCATCCTCAGTGTTGTGGAGGCTTGGTGAAGTCAACACAGGCTGACATAATTACATTCGCTTCCCTTTTTTGGTTCTTCTAAGGTTTGAACTGGGATGAAGAAAGACCTGTGTGAGGTGCTACATGAATCTGAGTCTTTCAGAGTGGCTGCTCCTAAGCATGCTCTCTGTACCTTCCTTTTACAGCCAAAATTGTTGTGGGGTAGATGTGTGTCCAGGCGAACTGTCTCAGAAATGCACAGTGGCTGTGTCAGCTATTCAGCCTGTATTTGGTGTCATTATGCAGGCTTCAGGGAGCACGGATGAGGTTGGGAGAATAGGACTGTATATCTTCCTATCTCCTGCAGTAGAAATCTCACCTGGAACAAAGAAGGGCGATGTTAGATACCTAGCCTAGTCAGCAAATTTCTGAGGCTCCTTGTGTAGTTAATGAGATGAAGTTAAACTTCTTTCCCTCTTGGTGGGTGATGGACCGAGAGAGACTTGTTAGTTGCTTAAATTTAGGTGGTCTGAATGCTCCTTGAAGTCTCCTTCCTGCCCTCTATAAAGCACTGCTACCAGGAATTAGTGCTGTGATTCTGCATGATAGATAGGATCAACTGGAAGGTACCTGCAGAGCCCCAAGGAATGCTTTGGCCAAGATGCAATCATAGCAAAACAGGAACCATGTCACTTACTCTTGTAGTTGCTATTTTGTGATGAGCGTTTTCCCCTTTCCTCATGTTCTGATGCATGTTTCCTGCCTGCTGATGAACACAAAGCAGCTCTAGGGTGAGCCCATGGACAGGGATACAGGTGGAAGAGGGGTTTTGAAGCTCCCTCCCTCTGCATGCATGCACACTCCAGGAACTCTACTCTTCGTAATTTAACTGTCCCATGAAACCAGCTACCAATAATTTACAGATTAGACAGTGCATCCAAATTTGGCACTGGTCATTGAACTCCTTTGTTTACTTGTTCTGCTGCTCACAACTATCTAAATATTATCTTTATTTCCCCCTTTATACTATGTCCTCTCCTTGTCTTGTGCTCAGGTAGTGACATTTCTCTCTTGCCTTCAGCTCCATTTGCCAGGAATCTCCCAGCACTTTACATATAGTGAACAGCAGAGCAACACAGTTGCATAGAGTATCGTACCTCTTTTATGGACAGATGGACAGACAGAAGAACAGGGAGGTTAAAGGATGTGTTTCACATCATTCAGCAAGACAGTGGCAAGAAAACTTGGATCCTCTGTGGCATCTGGTGGACATATTAACTAGTAGGATGTTTTGGAGAATAATGGACACAGATCTGAAGAGGGAGTGCTTCACAACCCTAAAAGGGTTCTTCTGAAGTAATCAGCAATTGCATAGATTTGGCTGATCCAGCTGATAGTGTACCTGGATTTTGAGAAAAGCTTTTTATTTCTTAAACTAAATCCTTATGTAATTAGCAGAGATCCCCTTGTGGGTTAACTTTTAAAAAGATGAGGAATAGGGACTAGCTCAGTGTTCACAGTGGGGGGAATTTAGTAGTCAGAACCTCCTGCTGCCAAGACTTTTGTTAGGATCTGAGCTGTTCAGTGTATCTGATAAAGGAGGTGAACAGCAAGATGGCAGAGTTTGATGCAAAATTACCAGGAATTAGTAGGGGGTGGGGGGAGGAGAGGGGGGTTGTTTGTTTGTTTGGGTTTTTTCTTTTAACTTCTGCAAAAAGTTGGGAAGGTTCTAACAATACTGAGTAGTTTGTCAATATGAAAGTAGTAACTTGCAGGGTAAATGAACATGAGGAGGGGAAGGGACAGAACTCCCCCTATGCTGGAGTAATCGCATACTGTTGTTGTGGGTTTTGAGTTACCAGTCAGAACAGTGGTTGCTCTGAAAACCTTGGCCCTGTGCTTAGCCATAGTTAAAAAGGCAAATGAATAGAGAAGGCACAGAAAATGGAACAGGAAAATGCTATTCCACTCTCTGAAGCCATTGGGTTCTTTCATCTTGTACCTTGTATGCGATTCTGGTTGCCCCATCTATTCTAAAGGCAGAGAAGCACTTCAGAAGGGCAGTGAAGATGATCGGGGTATGGATGGCTTAATATTTACATGAGGATTCTTGGGTTTCGAAAAAGGAGAACTAAAGGGAATTATGATAGATATGTTTACAGTGGTGAGTAGTGTCAAAAAGGGAATGATTACCTGTTTTTTCCTCAAAACTTGGGGACAAACAGGCTTTTGGGGATAGCTTATTTGAAACAGATTACTTTTTACATGATGGAATTCCTTTGTGGACCTCATTGCCACATGTCATGGAAGCTAAAAATCTAAAGGTCTTAAAAACAGGATTATCTAATCATAAGGAATAAGTGCATTAGCAAGCTCGGTGGTCCAAATACAACAGCTGACGCAGAGTCCCTAAAATTTACTTACGGGTTGCCAGAAACAGAATGTATGCCAGTATATGCTGTATAAGAATGATCCTGGTGTAGTTTTTCCCCAAGTATCTGCAGCCAGCTGCTGTTGGAGATCTAAGTTTAGATTGGGTCTTAACAGGTATGTCTGTTCTTATGTTGTTGTAGCTGCACCGCTTCCTAATCTTCCATACTTCCAGAAGGCTAGTATCCACGTTGTCTTTATTACAAGTTGAAGCCTTTCCTGGAGGGTAGAGTACAGGGAAATTTTTCTCTCCTAAAATGGAGAAAACTCATTAAAATATAAATCTGCTTAGTACTAATAAAGGGAATAGACTAAACCAATAAATTAGTCCTGCTCTAAAGTCAGAATCCTTTTCAGATTTGCTCTTGTAGGTTGCTCTTTAAAACTAAGAGGGATGTGTGTGCGTGAGTGAAATCAAGAGAAGTCTGTTATTAGCATCCCTACTGCATTATACTTTGCTGGAGTGAGAAGTACAGGGACGTATTTTTGCCCTCCCCCTCTCCCAGGTTAACACCCAGGTCGTATAGGATAGCCAGCAACGCTGCTGTTAAAACTTGCTTGATTTTTGTCTAGGGTGGACTGGACAAAGGCACGTCCCTGGGTTCTGCTGAATTGGTGTTTAAAGTTCAAAGCCGTTGTGTGGGTTCAAGTGGAGAGTTGCAGCCCAGCGTGGTTTGTCGGTCCCGTAGGGTCAAAGCGGGTCCTAACCACGTCGTGGCCTGACAGAAGTGTAGCCGATTCCTTAACATGGGCGTTGCTGTGCTGTGGACTGGACCTTGCCCTGACCTCTACCCCAGCAGCCTGGGGACTGTTGATTTTTCTGTGATTAGAAATGTTGTGGCTTGTTTGTGGAGCTGGTTTTTTCCCTATTTAAAGGCACAGATGAAATGCTAGTTCTTCACAGAGCAGAGTAATGAGTGCAAGCCAATATACTGCCTATTCTTGCCAGAAGACATTACACATCTAATTTTTTTTCTCTTGGCTGAGAGGGAGAAGCTGGATGAATTAAATCTCTTTAATCCCCCATCCTCTAACCACATCTGTTTCTACATGACTGAACTTGGCACACAGGAATTCTTGAAACTAGCAGAGTCAATCACACTCATTAGCTGTTAAAATGTTGACCCCTCTCTCTCTCCCCCTCCATGTATAGTTGAGATCTGTGCAGACTGAGAGTGAGCAGAACTTGATTTAGCATTCTTAAATGTAGAATATCTCCTCTGTTTTGTCCTCTTCCCCTCTCCTTTCATCATATATTATTAAGTCTCTTCTAGCATTGGTTGGGATGTTAATGCCTATAGTTTTAGTGCTTTTTACAGCTATAACTTGATTTTTTTTTTTTTCTAGCTAGCTCCTTTCTCTGTTAATGCCATATTAAAATAAATTTCTTCTCTTCAAAGTGTCTGCAGTCCCAACACCACCTACCTCACCCCTTAGGTCTTCTCACTGGGCACATTAAGTGCTTTGCTTGCTGTCTAGTGACTAATATACGTTGCCGCTTGTGATAAGACAAATCTGTTCGGTATTAGCTGAGCGAGTAGAGAAAAACATTAATGCAATAAATGAATCCTGCCATAAGCTCCGAATCCTCCCAAGTCTTGCAGAACCAACTGAGATGCAGGAAAATGAGCTCTCTGTTGATAAGCTGTTGGGATGTTGTACCAGAGCAGCCTGACCAAAGGCAGAGAGGTGGCAGAAGTATCTCTGAGACTGTTTCAGTGGTGTGTGTCACCAGGTGCACTGCTAACCTGCTCTGAGAAGGGGAGTGCACACCTGGACTTTAAGATGGATGCTCTTGGTATGTGTTAGTGTATACCCCACTGTGCTTTTCAAACATGAGCTGCTTTGGCAGAATATCCCATGGGCTGAAAAAGGCTTTAATGAATGGCACAGCGTACCTCTTTCTTTGCTCTAACTCCAAGTTTGTTCAGTGCTGTTGCAGTATCGTCCCCCTACTCTTACAGTGGAGGAGGCTGCTCAGGGACCTCACTACATTCCTGGGGTGGCAGAGGTCCTGCCTAGGACTTGATGTGTACTGGGTCCTACAGACAATGCTACAGAGAAAGAAATGGGGTCAGACTAAGCAGTGAATGACCATAGAAATCTAAGTATCTTGCTTCCTAGAGCACGGACATCTGAGGATACCAGTGATTGAGCTTGCAGCTCCCATTACAGCTGGAAGTGGGGGGAAATGCTACTCACTGGAACCCATGGAGAGAGTCTCATCGACTTCAGAGGGCTGGAATTTCCCTCAGGCTCAGTCTGAAATCAGAAACACTCAAGAGTATTTCTTTATGATAAAGATAATATCTGTGATCTGCCAAAATAGAGCTGGTTGGTTGTGTGTCAGTTGGGCAGAGCAATTATAAAGTAGGCATATGCCTGTACTCGGCTTGTGGAATATGGGAGCTGCAGAAACATAGGGTCTTATCTCCCACTTCTCTTGTTGTGTTTCCTTGTTACACTCCTACATAAAAATCTACTGAGTGCAATTTTTAGGTAAATGGGTCATGGGGGAACAGCTGGTGGATTATTCTTCTTTTGACCAAATAAGCAGTTTGATCTGTAAGTCTGGAGTTCATTGTTACTTGCCGTGAGCAAAAGCAGTGTGCCCTCCGACTAGTCCTGTTGGATTCAAAGGTTACTTGGGAACAGTGAAGGGCGTGGGAACCTGACCTCTACATAGAAAGAAATACTTTCTGCTAAGCCAGGGAGTAGCTGTGGAAGTATTACAGCTCTGGTACCATTGAAAGAGCCCTCTTGTAGTCTGAAGGATCATTGAAGCTGCTGTCTGTATGCTGGTCTACCTCCACATTGCTCTCCCCAATTTTAGAGTGGAAATTGGCACTGGTGAGGTGGGATATCAGTTGTGAGGAAGGTATACCCCAGGCTATTGCTTTGTTCAGCAACAAGAAGTTTGTGTTCATCTCCGGTAAAGCAGATGAGTGTAAGAGCAGAACAGTAAAGGCACTAATTGGAAAGAGTCCTGGCTATTGTTCCCATGACAGGATGGATTTGGGTTGGAAGGTCTCATGGTTCTCAGTTTGCTTTAAAAACTGTTCTTTCCATTCATTACAGTCCATGGTGGCCTTTCTCAAGGATCCAGAAGGTGCTCCATTGTGGGAGGAGGATCCAGAAGCCAAAGACATTGTGCATGTTGACAGTGAAAAGGTACATCAGAGGAGAGAGATTAAATATGTTTTATAAATGTATGGAATGTAAGGAGTGTGCATGTTTATGTGAACTCCTAATGAAGCACCATTATTTCCTTCCTTTGGAAGGGAAATTTAGAGCACCCAATTTGTTTCAAGTGACTTGACAAAATTCGTGGATTACAATAATACAGAACAAGGTCTCCTGCTTACTTCCTTCCTCATCTCCACGTGTGGTCATGGTGTTAGTCTGCCAGCTGCACAGCAAGTATTAAAGCATTACAGATGTGGCGGAAGAGGCCTGTTTGTCTCAGGAAAGTGTAGCAGCTAAAGGTAAGATAGGTGCGAGTTGGAAGCAAAATGCTAGTCTTACAACTACAGGTTGTCATTAAACCTTAGGTTCTCTTATGTGCCTGAGGTTGTCTCAAAGTCTGGAGCAGGTAGGAACAGAATCCAGATCTTGAGTGATTTAACCTTCTACAGTAACTTTCTGCTTAGTGTTAAGTGGGAAAGCAGTGAATGAGATAAAATTGCCTTAAAAAGCCAGTGCCACCACAGAGCTGACCATTATTTTCTCCTAAATAATCAGCTTGGTATTTTGTATCAGTTTTCTAATCTGTTGATTTTTAAAACTTAATTGATCGGACTTTAGCTGGTATTTCATAAAGGGCCTTTTCAATTTTCTAGCTTTCATTTTTGATATTTGGAACAGTTATTTTGACATTCAGTTTTTGTAGAAAGATTAATTTTTAATGTTCACCTTTTGTACTCTTATTACTAGCCCTCCAAGGGTTGTGTTCGATTTAAAAACTTCATCTGGATTCTCTACCATGCTGGTACTGAAAAAATCTATTCTCATGGTTTCTCATAGCCCTGACAAGGTTTCATAGTGTGGAAGCTGAACTTATTTTGCATGTTATTAAGTCTGACTTCATGAATTAGAGTACTGTTTTTCTTTTTTTGTTTTTTTGTTTTTTCCCAATGGAGTCCAGAAAGGAAATGTTTTTAGTCACACACAGATTCTTCAGTGAGATTTAACAAAGTAGTACAACTTCTGCATCTCAACACTGATGATACTGGTCTAGGATATTTAGCAAATATTTGAATCTATAATAAATTGTGCTAGCTCCTTCGCAGTTAAAAATTGAACAAGGAGAAGTAACTCAAATCTTGTCTCTTAGGAAAGATGACTCCTCTTCCCTGCCCAAGTAAACAAGCCTATGTGCTACTGATGGATAAATTTACCTTTCAAAATTTTAACACAAGTAATAATAGGTGTTCTTGTGTATATATCTGTTTTTATTGATAACTTATCTTTGGTTCATTCATTAGGAATTGAGAAGGCTTCTGAAGAAGGAAGACAGACCCCTTCTGATGATGTTCTATGCCCCATGTAAGTAATCCAGCAATGTCCTCTCACATCATCTTCCTGTCTCCACTGAGAGATGTCCGTGTCGGACTGGTAACATGTGCTTCCTTCACTAATCCCATCCTATCTCATCTTTATCATTCAATTCCTTGTGTTTTTCTGCCTGTTTGTCTTCAGTTTCCCCTAGCTGTCCATTTCTTGCTTTCTAGACTATCAATATTTTCTCCCTTTATCCCAGTCTTGCCTCTTTCTCTTGTGATGATGATTCTCAGTCATTGCTCTTTCAAGCTGCCACTTTATATATATGTTTATCCCTTGTCCTTTCTAAGTTTGTGTTGTACTAGACAGAGATAAGGTATGCTGAGCATGTAAATGTTAAAAGGTCTGTCTGTCCCTCTGGCCTGTATGGAACTATGAGCACATGCCTTTTACTTCTGCAGTTTGGATCGCAGCATACGATAGGCTGGTTCCACACAAGCAAAAAATCTCCAGAGGAGACCATGGCTCTGAAAGAAGCCGTATGTGTCCTGCCTAACTGCAGGCAGAGGAAGCAATGCACTGGTCAGGAGGAAGAGACTCTCCTGCTCTATTCAGGAGGCAATCTGGAGGCTTGTCCCCATGTTGGCAGGAGTATCTCAAGCGAGCGGGGTTTCATCAGAGAAGGGAGGAAAGAATGCATAGGAGTCGTTGCATTTCTTTTGTTACCTTGACATTGCATTGCTGTTATCTTGTCACTGCATTGGCTGCTTATTCCTGCATTTTGCAAATTTCCAGCTGCTTTTTTGTATTTCGTTGTGATTGGCAACCAAGGGGCTTTCTAGCTCTTTAAAACTGAGTATTATTGCACTAGAGTTGTTCCTCAGCTGGAAAGCAGAGGAGCCAGGAGAAAGGAATGAACATGTGACCTAAGCTAGAAAAGCCTCCCAGCTCTGCCCTGATAATGAAATTGATGTTAGGCATCAATGGCAATTTGCTAGTTGTTTCTCTTATAAAATGAGTGTCCCATGGCAGCGTTTTCTGGTGTTACTCAGTGAATTTCCTCGGTGATTATTGCCTGAAAAGCCCTTCTACCCTTTTTAGTCTCATCTGAGTACTGCCAAGATGGCCAGAAGTACCCAAGACTTAGTTGATACTCACAAAGAGAATGTCTTTTCCTTTAATTAAATTTGTTGCAGCTCTCTGCCTTCGAACTGCAGCAGCGTGGTCCTGTGTGGCCTGGCACAGTGCACTGTAACTCCCAGTCACTGCTGCCGCCTTAGTGTCAGCAGGAGATGATACGCCTGCTCTGCCCATAAATCGTCCCTTCTGGGAGAGTTCCGGCCCAGAATGCTCTCTCAGTTTACCCACATCACGAATAATTGTTTCCCACAACTAAGTCTCTTCCTGAAATGTGCCTTATCTAACCCTTCGTTCTCTTTGAACCATTCCCCCCAGAAACCCTCCTTCCAGTTTCTCTTCTTTTGAAGTGGCAAAATACCTGCTAGTCTTCAGTGCTGTAATACTTCTGCTGCTTTATAAACTGCTGTGAAGGAAGCCTACTTGTAAGGCTTTTTTTTCCCCCTCTGATTTCACAGTTCTTCACTCCCTTATCTTTTATTTAACTCACAAGACCGTCTGACTTGGTTCGTGTCCAATTTTTCTTTTCTTACTCCTGTTCCACTTACTCAAGACAAAAGGCATCTAGCAGTTGCATTAAAAGAGCGATTTTGGTAAGCTGAGGTTATTGGTTACTGTCTTTTGGTGCAGGTGTAACCTCTCATAGTGGGGAGTAGCAAATCAAGGCTGGTGACTAAAGGGATTTCTGCTGTGCTTGTTACTTTTAATAGGTGAGTCGGGGAGATCTTTGGCAAGAGAGGACATCAGAGCCTTTGTCTAGGAGGATGTGGGCAAGACAGCTGCACTATTTCTCAGCTTTGTTGGAAGCAAGGGGTTTTAGATTCACTGTGGCAGATTCATAGGAAGTGGGCTTTTTCATTATGTACCAGTGCAAAGGGAGGTGAAAGTGACTGCAAACTTAAATGTCATTTCTTTAATATTTCAGGAATGCTTGGTCCGTGTGAAACTACTCTGAGCAAAGGCATGCTTTCCTTAGAAGATATTACCTGCCATTTTGAGGCCATTCACTGTATTTTTTGGCCTATATTATAAAGTCAGACAGCAGTAAATATGAAAAATTAGGTATTCTTGCAGGCATTCAGATTTATTTGTAGTGCAGCTCTCTCAAAGATGGCCCCTGCAGGAAATGGTCTGGGTTTAGCAACAAAAAGGAGCTGTTTATAATGTCATTGGAAACAGTGCTTTAAAAATGAAAGCGTTAAATACTTAAAAACTAATATGCATTTGATTAAAAAAAAAAAATTAGTTAAAAGGCAAGAATAAATAACAAAAGAAAGTGGGAGTTTTTTGAAGTTACCCTTGTATGTCCCTATAGGGGCATATATTGCTTGATAGAGTTCTGAACCATATAATGCAGAAATGCATGGGCAAGAGAAATCGTACTGAAGTGGGTTTGGAAGCGGCGAGTTTGAAGCAGCAGCTGAGTTGGGAACAGAAGGACGATATGGGTGATAGTTGGGTGGAGGAGGCTAGTACGTGCCTGTACTCCAGGAGGGAATCCAGGGAACGGTAGGAGGTTGAAGAGGGCAAGTGAGGAGGGAGATGAGTTAGATGGGGGTGTTTGAGGCCTTGGACTCTTGAAGAGAATAGAAACAGAGAGCATTCAGAAGATGTGTTAACAACTCATATCTTTTGATGTCTGTCCAGTGGTTTGGATGAAGTTGTAAGAGCTCAGTAGGCCTCAGATGAGTGGTTTGTGCCCACCAAGAAATCATCACTTTAACCAGCACTGATTTAATGACCTTGTGGGCCATTTGAGCAGAGAGATCAAAAGTGGAAAGACCATAGAAATAAGGATTCTCTTTCCTCTGATTAAAGGATGTTCCTCCCAGGCATGGTGATATGATCCTAAACCAGTGGTTGCAAATTCTGTTCCTCCTTTCTGGAAGATATTTTCCAAACTCTTGCAGCTGTTTCTTCACCAGCAAATAAATGCTGACTACTGTCCAGTGGTAGACCCAAGAGTCTCTACAATAAGTTTCTTAAGTGCTTGGTTTCTGCTTCCCTTCTTTCATGTTGTCTGCCCTTCCTCCCCTTTCAACACAGATATACATATTTTACTTGGCAAGGGTGAAACCTGCTGGCTTACAAAGTGATTTATTGTTAATCTGCTTAGCATTCCACAGCATCATCAAACAGCTTTTAGCATGCTCCAGCTATACATCAGTAGTCTTCCTCACTCACCGTTTGTCTCTTACTCAGCACGTAAAGTTCTTATGTCTTACAAGGGGTGTTGCTGCTTCTGAGTTATTGTCTTCCTCAATTAATGTAGCACTGCTTAACTTTTGATGTCTATTTAATGTGTTTAGGAAATGTGTCTCAACTGAGTTTCAAAGACTTTTAAGTTAGGCTGAATTTGAAGTACCTCATTTCCCCCCACCCCAAATTAAAGAGTGTATTTTGACTTTCTTGGTCACTGGAGTGTGTGTTTGAAACACACCAAGCTTTCTGCTTGACTTGACAAGCACATCTTTCATTGACTTTTGAAATGTGTGAGAGTTTCATCTTGTGTTCCACTTTGGGCTTAACTCAGAGCCCGGGGAATATGAGATGGCATTATTCTTCCCAAAATCGGGATGAGAAATGACTTCGAAAAGGAATAGCATGAAAACATGCAAAAATAGCTGTACATAGCAAAAAGTAACTTCCTTAGAAACTAATAATCTGAAATATTTAGTGAAATATGTATTATATATATAAATAAAAATGTGTTTTTATGTTTTGGAACACAGTGAGATCCTGTAGAACAGTCCAGATAGAGTTGCATATTACTTACACTTTTTTTTTCTTTTTTCGTTTTAATCAGGGTGTGGTGTTTGTAAGAGAATGATGCCATCTTACCAACAGGCAGCCACAGAACTGAAGGGTAAATATGTAAGTGAGAAGATAAGATTTATATAAATGTAAAAAGTCCTTTTAACACTTTTTGAGTATTTAATGATACAAATTAAAATATTCAAAGTGGGGAATTTTTAAGGAAATCAAAACAGAAACGAAAGGCTGTTCCAGATCTCTTCAGGATTCAGTCTCTTTTGGTTTTTATTCTTTGTTAAACTGTGGAGGATGAAGTGTTACTCGCTACTTTTAGATTCAGTGGAGTTCTTGTCAGAAAAAAAAACTGTGGCTCTGACCCTGTGTAGTTTTAAATATCTAGCTTCTAATTTGTGAGTTTGTAGTCTTGTCAGACTTATTTTGATACAGATAAGGAAATGTTTACCGTACTAGGGTTGATCGACTTTTTGGCCTGCTGTTTCATAGAGGAATCTAGGATGGAGGCTGTTATAGTAATAATTAATCTGCATGTTCAGTGGTGAATCATAGTGTCATGGCAGGGGGATTTTGCTCTCATGTTAGCTACTGATCAGCCTCTTAGCCAGTAAGCGTGAGCATTTATAGATCTTGTAATTTTACTATAGCTGTGTCAACAAAGTCAGTATTCATAGCGGGTTGAAATGAAAATAAGTTTTGACCCTTATAAAATCCATTAGCAGCAGTCACAATAATTTAGTTACCTGTTTGAAGTAATAAGGCATATTGATTTCTTTAAGCAAGTCAAAGGCACTCAATTGAAGATTTTGTAATGCGTTTTATGTATAACTTAAACCAATAATACTTGAGCAACAAAAGAAATATGATTGCTATTTCATGACTTTACCTGGATTTGGTCTAATTCTACTTGTTCTCATTCACTTTGCTGGAGTTTACAGATTTTCTCGGAGGCAGCATGTGATGAGGCTAAAAATGAAGCACTGAGATTCATTGCTAGGGCAGCTCTGGTCAGTCAGCACATCTCATAAGCACTGAATGTTGTCAGACTTCCCCATGTTCTCCCAACTAGCTGTTTTTTTAAGAAGTGTTTTCTCTAAATCCTTGTTTGCTTAGGGCTAAATTGAGTGGGAGTTGTTCAAATTTATTTAGGGCACAGTACAAGCCTCAAAGACATTTTCAAGAGCATTTTGATCAGGCCAGGCAGCATTCACGTTAAATCTCGCTGCAGTGGAAGGTACACTGAGTCCTCTGGAAAGCTGTTCCTGTCTTGCAGGGCAGGTACATCGTAAGGCTTGGAGGGGATGGGAATTAGAAAAATAATCACCTACACACGTAACGCTAGAGGGAAGGCAGGCTGAAGAACTCTGTATTTTGCTGTTATCTCTTGCCTTGCCAGATGCAGTTCCATTTTATTAAATTCAGACCGGAGAATGTAAGCTCCAGGTCTCCTCCAATTTATTTCTTTTCTCCTGCTCTTGGAAATGGTCTCTTTGTAGATCTGGCCTGATCCTGCCCAAATGAATGACAGGGCCGTGGCCCTGCACTGAGACTGGCACAGGGCAATACCTGTGCTGGATGCAATGCAGGCCAGGGATCAGTTGCATCAGGGTATTTTTCATGCAGGATCAGTTCAGAGGAAAGTCCAGTTATGCCACTCCCCCTGGTTTCTTGCACAGAAATCAGTCTGTTGGTCTAAGTTTACCTAATTCACTTTGAGTGGGATGTGTATTCAGTTTGCAGTTTCTAAAAGTAAATGCACCGTACCCATCATAGATTATCCATGGGTTTTCTTAAAGTGATGCTGACCTCCAGGTCAGGTGTTGCTGGAAAGTTTATGATTGGTTTGGATGAGCTGAGAGTTTGGCCGTTTATCCTGACCTGTAATTAACTGTCAGGAAGTGCCAGACTCAAAAGTGATTTTTGCTATTATATAGCTGGAAAATGAAATACAGTATTGCCTACTTAATAGGTTGTAAAAATGGAAAGGCAAACTGTACCTGTGGCTGGTTGCTATGTTCTTTTGGGACTGGTCGTTCCTTGTCGGTATTGTTACTGAAAGGAAAGCTGGATGGCATTTTTAGTGTTTCATTAAGCTTAGAATTTGCATTAAATCACACCCAGTGTGGAAGAAAGACCAGCTCCAAATCAGAAAAGGATGACTTATTTTATCCTTGAGACAAGAGATTCCTGTGGTTTGAGCAGGGTGGACTCTAGTGAATGACTCTCACTGGCACACTGTGGCCCCAGTGCAGGGAGGAGTTGGTGGTCAGCAAAGCACTTAAGCACCTGCTTAATTTCCGTTGACTTCATGAGCATGCCACAGTGCTTTACTCAGCAAAGACATATTGGGGGATGCACTTAAGTGCTTTCCTTCTTTGGTGCTTGTCTTTTTTTTTTTTTTTTTTTGGTAGGAATCTGAGACTTCAGAAGCACAAAGCTCCTACTCTTATTTCAGATGTCAAAGGAAGCCTTTGTTTAATCTAGTCATTAAACTGCATTCTAGGAAGGATTCAAGTGCTGGTATGATGCCCCAGTTTTGGACCTACCCCATCAAGAAAAGTATGAAGCAAGTGAGAACGGGGTTCAGGGGAGAACAGGAATGGTCAGGAGCCCAGAAGACATGCCCAGCTAAGAAAGGTTCAGAATCTATTTGGATTATAGGTGGCTAGGTGGAGAGTGGAGAAGTGTTGGAATACTTTGCCTCACTGCAGAGGTGAAAGGAATAAACTGATTCTCATGTCTGCTGGGGATATTTTAAGAGGTAATGGACTTAAATTGCATTAAGGGTCATTCAGTCATTTGCTAAAAGCAAATTAGCTAAACATCTAGCTGGAGTGGTTTAGGTATACAGGGAGGATCCTGGCTCGGGGTGGTAGGTGTGTTTTGATGATCTCTGCCAGCCTGGTTCTGGTGGTCCCTGCCAGCCTGATATTACATGGTTCTGTCATTATAGGCCAGCTAAAGCAGTGGCATAACTTTACTCATTAAACTGAATCCCACTGTAATGGGGTTGTTTTGGGGGAGGACAGAGAGGATAGGGGTAGGGGTTTGAAAGGGTAGTTTTGTTTTAGGAAACCATAAGGAAATTGTCTTGATGATATTGCAATTACCTATCCTCAAGTGGTGACATAGAAGAAGAGGGAAGGGGAGAATTGGGTATAGGTGTCTCATAAACTAAGTCCATTTGGTTGTTAGAATTGCAAGGAAAATTCAAAATAAGAGATTTGACCAGCCATTATAAATCCTATTTCTGTACTCCTGTCCTCTGAGTTAGCTTTTCTTTATACTTCCTCAGGATAGGAGAGAAAAAGCAAAGTATCTTTTTGTGACTTTCCAGTGCATTCTTAGAAAAGGTTGACCTTCAAATGAAGATTTTGTGCTCCAAGATTTATTTCATGCTGGCTCTGAGCGTATTTGGTTGGTCTATGCAGTTTGCTGCAGTCAGGAACCTAGTATTAAATTCTGATGTGATATTTCAGCTGGAAGGAGAAAATCCTGTTTTGGGAGGGGGAAGGAGGAGGAGTTTGGATTAAGAACCTGCTGCTAAAATGATTTAGGCCATCAATGTCATCAAAACTAAGCTAATCTTGAAGTTGTATCTCAGCAACAGGCTGGTTGAACAAGCTCTGTGTGAATCCTGCACCCACAGAAACTCAGAACTAGTCCCACCTTCAAATCTTCAGGGTCAAAACCCTTTGAGGGACAATTGGGCACAGGATAGGGAGCAGCAGTTCAGAGCCTGAACCTCAGGTGAGGGCATGTTTGGAGGATGGGCTGGGTGGAGGTAGGGAAAGGGAAGGCGAGCCCTGTTTTGTGTTTTACTTGCTAGTCTGAAAAGTTGCTACACCTCCATGGCCCTGTTTCAACATCTGTGGAACAAGGCTAATTCCTACTGTTGGAACACCCTGTGAGCCAGGTAAGTTAACGTATTAATGTAGTGCTATTGAGAGAATTTCCTTTTGGTATTTCTGTTAGTGAGTGAATAAGAAAAAAGAAAGGAGATACTGACAGGGCTAGGGGGGTGACAAGCCAGTTGGTGTGTGCTTTCTGTGGACTGGACTCAAATGTTGCTTTTTTCCTCCCTTGCACAAAATCAGAAAAATTTCAGTACATTTTATAGAGCCCCCCCCCCCTTGTTTTACAGCAATGTGAATGAAATCAGTATCTGCCCAAGACTCAGTTGTTTTTACTTCTCTTTAAAGTTATAATGTTACTACTATGTTGTAAGAATCAATATGACGCTGTTCTGTTCTGTGTGGGTTTTTTTTTTTTTTTTTTTTTCCCTCCCCCAGGTACTTGCAGGGATGAATGTTTACTCTGCCGAGTTTGAAAGGATAAAGGAAGAATACAATGTCCGGGGATATCCTACAATCTGCTATTTTGAGTCAGTTATCTTTTGCTACTACTTTAGAAATCATACACTCAACTATAATTGCATGTCCTTCTTATCTTCCAGGACAAGTACTAAAACTGGTTTTGTTGCTTTAATAGGAAAGGAAAGTTCCTGTTCCACTTTGAGAACTATGGTGCTACCGCAACAGATATAGCAGAGTGGCTGAAAAAGTAAGGCATTGAACTTTATGCACTCCACCTCTTATGTACTGTTCAGTATTTGCAGAATGTAATGGTTTAGGAACAGCCATCTCTCCCTCATTCCCTCTGCTCAGGAGAGCAAACAAAACCACTGAGATTGGTTAAACTAGTACAGAGATTGCCAAAAGTTTTGGTTTTTAGCATGTATGCATTTGCATTTTACAGTTGCATTTTGTGTGTAATAGGGGACTGTGCACCAAAATAAATGCAGATAATATGGATCTCATCTCCATTTAAAAAATGCCAACCTAGATTTCCGGTGATCTGTGGTACCTGAACTTGATACCTTGTAAAAGGTCTGGGTTTTGTTGATCTATTAGAATGTGTATATCAAGTGACCAGCTCACACTGGTTCTTCAACCTTTAGCTGGAGCCTTAAGAGTGTCTCTCATAGAGACAAGCAGAAGATCAAGGCACCCCACATTGCGAGTCATTTTGAAAAGGGAGGCTGTGTTTCCTGTCATGACGTGAAGCGGTGTTGAAAGCATCTTGTTCTACCTAAAGGCAGCTATTTGCAGTCATAAATATTATGGGTGTTGAATGAGCCTGTGGGTCTAGCAGTTGAGAGGGAGAGAATAGTGTGTGCGTGTATAGTTGATCTTCGGTTGATGCAAAGGAGCACATCATCAGTAAAGTTGATAGAGCAGCTGGAGAGTGCTTAGATACTATGGTGATGGAGAACTGCCTTTAACAGGAAGCCCCAGTCCTTGGCTCTTGGGCATTAGGTCATCTTTGAAACCCTCGCTTGTTTTTTGCAGCCAAGGAAATAATTTTAAAATGAGGCCAATATAGGAAACAAAAACGTGAGAAGGAACAGACAGTTGCAAACCATATGGCTTAGCAAAACTGGCTGAAGAGTGAATGTGTTCCGCTTTACTAGTGGGGATAGGCTAGGGACATGCATATGGTTGCAGGCGGCCTGGGGTCTTCAGCAGTAGTAAGCTAACTGGTTCAGGACTGGGGATGTTCCAGCATGCCGAGACCCAAGAGTGCAGTGATGGTGGTATTCCTCTTAGGATCAGGAGGCACGAATGCTGAAGGAGAGTACTGCCCTGTGGATTGAAGGGGAGAATCTTGGCTATAGTTTTAAAGCCTCTTCTAGACCATTTAGCCTTCACACATGAATTGGCAATATGGCAACTGCAGCAACGCTGAGGAGATGATCAGCCCTTGGAGCAAGGATATGTGACTTCATCACCTGTACTTTATTATGCTTTTCTGTTCTGCAAGGATGAGGTTATCTCTTGGCTACCACATGTGAAACATTAGATACTTAGGGTGTTTTTTTCCCCTCTGTCTGCCCACATAATATCCAGATAATCCCTGTAACATGCAGTGCCTTTATATCAGTGCTGTGACAGCAAGTGAACAGAGCTACTGGAGGCAAAGCAGAACAGCTGCAAGCTCTTTCCAATGATAATCTCTGCTAACAAGCCACTGTGGGCTTTGGCTGATATTTCGGCAGGCCGCAGTTAAAGACAGCTGTTTGTCCTCACTTAGTGTTCAGTGCAGGCTTATTAGTTTCCCAGAATGTGATCTGAGCAGTAGCTCTCTTGCCCATTTTTTTTTGTAATAAATACAACTTTTAAGGAAACCATATTCAGAAATTATGCATGCTTGAATTTTGTCAGTAAATGATGTTGCAATTAAAACTGTATAGAGGGTAAATCTGCTACATACATAGTATTACATTACTCTGAGGAATCTGCGCTACAAGTAGTCAAATGGTATGGCAAGGGTTTTAGCAAAGCCAAAGACTGTAATTAGATAGCTGCAGGGTGTATGCTCTATACTTCAGAATAGTATAATATTAAAATGCTTACCAGATAACTCTAGCCAGAATTAAATATTATCGTATTATCATTTTTGTTTTTTCCTGTAATACTGGTGTCTTGATCAATGTCCTCTCACTTCCATTTGAATGGGGAGATTGGCTCCCTTTTCTGAAAAACACAGAAATATGGTGAAAGAGGCAGGAGCTGTATGCATTAGACATGCACCAAGACCAAATCCTGGATCTTATAACCAGTCTCAACTTTGGGAATGTTGAAATATTTGGGAATAGTCAGGATTAGTTCTGGTAGTTCTTGGTTTCCCAAACTGTGTTGTTTTGAATTTGAGAGGCACTTGAGAGCTGGTGAAGCTGGAGGGTAGAGAGAGGCCCCTGCCAAGACAGTCGCTCCTGTTAGGAAGTCGCTTTGGAGCGAGACGCTGATCTGATGAGCAGACGTGCTGACAGTGCTGAACAGCAGAGGCATATGGCAGTGCCAGCGTCCATTGCAATGTGTGGCGAGCAAAACCACGGTATTTTTATACTGTGCACGTGTGTGCTCTCTTTCATATAGAAGAAAAAGCGAATCCAGCAAAGACAAGCCATATGAAATGAACTGTTTGTGGACACTAGGTATGCACCACAAAGGAGCAGCTGTTTTCCATCTCCCCCTTCTTCCTTTTTTTCCTTCAAAATGGTACTGGCTAAGCGCTGAAAGTGGTTAGTCTATGCTAATTTTTTTGGAGGGGGGGAAGGGGAAGTTATATAACTTAATAAAGGTTAGAATTAGTTTAAATATGGAAAGGATGTCAGACTTGTGTGTTTTTTCATGCTCTTTTCTCTCAGAACAAGAGCTGATAGTTTGGTGGCCTCCAACACCTTTTCTGCTACTTATTGAAGGTGGATTTTTTTTTTTCTGGAGCTGAAGTGCCCTAATATATCAGTCTACAGATACTTAACCCCTCTTATCTTCCTAATAGCCACTGGCTACTATCTAGTGAAGTTTCAGATGTTTTTAGGAGGCAATAGAGAGAAACCATCATACTGTCTTACTCCAGCACGCAGCATTATTAACACGAAAGATGCTATCTTGTACATACCACAATTCTTTTCCTAAAATCACTCTACTTACAGCTGTATCAGTCTGGATGGCAGGCAAGCCACCCAGCTTCTTGCAGCCTTCAGCAGATGCTTAGTTTGTCTTGCTGGGATTTTTTTTTTCCTCCCCCCTACAGACTTTTCTTGGGCACTTTCTTAGCACCAGCTACTCAGCTAGATCAAGAACTTGTTCTTTGTTCTTAATTAGCTCTTGATAACTTTTCCAGACTTTTGTCATCCTATATTGGTCTTTAGGTGTTGAATTTGCTTCGTCTCAGTTTTAAATGATATTTTAGATTTTGCTTATTGTCTACTCCAGGCCTTGAGATACTTCTTAGCAGCTCCTGTGAGGGTTATTAGCATGCACAGCACTTTAAATTGGGCCATTTGAATAAACATCCTGTGCCCTGTTTTACGAATTCCTTACTGAAATAGGTCATGCCAGGCCCTGCTTTCAGCTTTCTCCCAGTGCATTATGGTGACTGTGTCCATGTTCATCACTTTCTGCCTACTCTTAATAAACAAACTTCCCTTCCAAATTCATTAAGTATCATGATACTGTCTGGAAAGCCCTCATTCTGTCAGGATGCCTACAGATTATTGCTGTCTCCTATAGGTTTGGCAAGAAGCAAACTGATTGTTGGCTAAACGTTGTGATCACAGCCTCCTAAAGCATCAGCCCCCTGCACTGTGGGTTTCCTCTGCCATTTAGACAGTAAACTTTCATGAGCAGGGACCTGCCTCTCTTTCTCTGTAGGCTGCTTGGCAGAATGCAGCTCTGATCCCTGCTTTGTGTGTTTTTTTTGTTTTTTTTTCTTGGTTCATTTATCATATAAGCAGCATCAGAGGTGTGCATCACAATTTTGCATGGATTGCTTAATATTCTTGAATCGTACCTACTGCCTTCATCAACAGAATTCACTATGTCTTGTCTGTATATGTCTCTACTGCTTTTTATCAAACTAGGCTTTCAGCCTGGAAATGAACAAGGGAGGATAAATGAGTTACCATCCGCTTGCCGTTACTTGTTCCAGGCAGTTAACACAATAATACATTTTAATCAAAAATAGTAAATCTGCTTTCACCAAAGATGGGTCCGCATCCAGACCTGAATTTTGCCAAGGAATTTGGGCAATTCCTTTAGGGTGTTTGGGACTCATTACTACAACTGGCAAGGATAACGTAGCTTCATAGTCTGGCTCCGAATGTTCCTATGTTTGGGTGTGCTTTATACAAACTACTTTAATAAATTAAATGTCCAATCAGCATAGTTTAGTTCATATCTGCCAAATTCTCTTTTTTAATGTACATTAATAAAAGCCAAGAATGCTTGTGTTGCAGGGTGAGCACTGAACTGGTCCAGAGGAGCTTGGGTTCGATTTCCAGATCTGCTAGTGTGTCTTTGAGCAGTCATTTTAATCTCTGGCTCTGATCCATCAAAGATAGTTAAGCTCATGTGCAATCCTAGTGGAGTCAGTGGCACATGTTGCTTATCTGTTAGATTAAGCACGAAGTTGAGTAGTTTTGCTGAATTAGACCTACAAGCCCACTGCCAAATGAGGACACAGTGATGCTTCCCCCGGTCACAGGGTTGTTAAGAATAAACTCATATATTCCTGGGGAAATGCTCTGGTGAGGGTTGCAAATAGCTCGCTCATGGGCCCAGTGTTGCTCCTCTCATTTTCTCTCTCCGCCCTAGTCCTGCTGTAGGTATTCAAGGTGGCTGGTTAGATTGGCTGTTTCCGCTCAGTACTTTTTTCTTTCATTTGCAATGGCTCCTGTGAACTACTAAGTGCGATTGTTGTGAAACTAGGGAGCATCCTGCTGAGCAAGTTAAAAGAGTAATAGAAAATGCAGCTGACTTTTATAATAACAAAGCAGTCTGTTTATCTCCCCACTCTATCCCCTTCCGTTTCTGATATGTCCTTATGAGCTTCTTGTGGATTTTTTTCTTCCTCCTCCATTCTTATCTAGGTTTCAGCGCTTATCAGTTCTGAGCGGGAACAATTATAGAAGCTGTTTAGTAGGGATAGCATGTCGTACATTGGCATTTGCACAAAGTGGTTTCTTGCAGAATTACTTGCAAAAATGATTGCTGTTCAGCAGCAAAGAGCTGCTTTTCAGCTGTGTCTATTTGTCTTGCAGCCCACAGGCACCTCAGCCACAGGCTCCAGAGACTCCTTGGGCAGATGAGGAAAATGTAGTTTATCACCTGACCGATGAGGACTTCGACAAGTTTATAAAAGATCATTCATCTGTGCTAGTGATGTTCCACGCACCGTGTGAGTTTGCTTTTTCTATTCCGCACCCTGATCCAAATGCTTGCTAATAAAATCAATGATAATTTTCTGTGCAGGTTTCACAGAGCCGTGAGTCCCAAGGTCCAGGCTTCTCTTGTTTGTGTTGATTCTTAAATACACAAGGCATTAAATGCTTGTGAAGTTGCTGACTTTAAGTTTAGGACAGAGCTTAAGAACTAAGAGCTCCTGAACCCTTGTTTGTGGCTGCTAATGCTTCATTTTGAGCACTGGAGTGACTCACTTTCACTCCTCTTCTGCAGTTTCTGTTCTCTGGCAATGTAAGGGGTGGTGGTCATTACATGTTGTGTTGAAGTATGCCAAAACTTCATTGAAGTTCGTAAAGTGGCCAGGACTTTTGAAAACTGTAATGCAGAGCTGGTAGTGATATTGCTTCCTGTTTTGCTGAAAATGAATTGGGCTGATTTTCTTGATGACTTGAGATTTTACTTTGAGCAAGACAAACACAGTGGGTTGCCCTGAGAGATTGCCTTCATTAAGCTGTTCCAACTAGGCTGTCCTCCTGTATGCTGTAGGGTGGAAGAGTGCATTAATAAGTTTGTTCACTAATGATTTAACTGGTTACAGCTACACAGCTGACCCTTCCAATTCTTTGTACTTGCAGTTGAAGGTTCAGACCCAAATCCACTATGCTGGGTGGTATATCACTTCTGTCTCCTCTTACCGCTGTGCTGCCAGTTGCATTTAGATGAGATGTTCATTTTCGCGGTCACAGATTTAAGACTAGGGCTCTGGAGGCAGGCTGTGCGCTCACAACCAAGCGTCTTGGCACAGAGGCTGAAATCCTGCTTCCCTTTAATCCAGTAGGAGTTAGCACTTTTTTGAAGATCTGCTCATAAGACTGATTTGAAAAACATACCGTAATGAATTTTGCTTTTGCCTAATGAAATGTCTAGGGATTTGATCCATTGAAGCAGGCGACTGACTGCTGTTTTGTTGCTGTGTTAGCTGGGTTGTGCTTAATAATGAAAGTGGGACCGGACATAAACACCTAGTTTGAAAACCAAAGCATGAGTAGCAGAACTGATGAAGCCTGGTTTGCCAGGGAGTCACCCCTCGTTACCCAAATCCTTCCTTCCCCCGGACTTCCGTGTGCCCCCAGCGTGCAGGACACAGCAGAGGCTGCTGCTCGTCTGGAGCTCTACACTTGCTGGTTTGGCTGGGCAACTGCTGCCAAACAGAAACCTAACTGCTGGATTTCCCTTCTCCCCCCTCTCTGTGGACAGTGGCTTGGGAAAAGTATCTTCTCTGTCTAGCCTCAGTTTTCTGTAACCTTGCAGGGATTCAGTTGTATTTGAAAGCTCTGCCAGCTTTTAAGTTTGAAAAGGGGTAAAGGAGTTGAGGAATGTATTTGGGAGGAGAAAGGGAGAGCAGAAATCAACAAGTTGGTCCTACCACCCTTATTCCTTTAGGAAGTCAAATTAAAAATAGACAAATACACACAGCTACAGCTAAATTTCTAGTAAATCCAAGTTAGTTATGAATCTGAATGATATTTAGGGTTTTTTAATGTCTTTTAAAAGAAGAATAATACTGTTCTAGGGATAACAATGCTGAGACCCCCATTTGGAGAGATGGGGCACTTGTAACTAGGTACATCCTGTACTAAGGGGCATCCTGTGCTAAGGTACAGTAGTACTTTTGGTGAATGTTTCAAAAGAAATCAGTTGCCTGAATTGGGCTGTTGCAATCTTCTGATAACGTGTTCCAGCTGCTCAGAATTGGAATAAGGAGTGTTCCTTATCAGAACAACTCCATTTTAAATGCAACCTGAAAACTTGGGGCATAAATGACTTAACACATTTTATTTACATTCAGGAAACCTCTGCTGGAGAGAGGCAGGTGGTAGTGGCATGCCTACGTGCACAATCCAGCTTGCAAATGTGTAAGAGATCTGCGCTTGTAAGAATCCTCTCTGGGCATCCTCAGCAGAGACTGGTCTTGCAAACTAATTAACAACAGACAGCTATCATAAACAGTTATCTCTGTGATTAAAAGATCTTCTCCGAGCACTTCTTAAATTTGCTAGTGGAGTCACCTTATGAACATTAGGAGATGAATTTATCCAGTAAAAGAAGTGGTAAAGGCAGAGGGTATCTTATTTGTTTTAACCTTGATAAAACTTAGACTGTGAGAGTATCTTCTTTTAAAATTAAGTATTAATTAAAAAAAAAAAAAATCTTGAGACAAACATACAAAATAGGCCAAGAAGTCAGGATATATTTCTATGTAATTAAGAATAAGCAAGGGGATTTCAACACCGGCCTGGAATTAGCAAGTACTTAAAACCCTGTGTCACCATGCAGGGTACATGTGACTTGGAGTTTTTTTAATATGCTATAAATCTTGTGTTCATGAGAAGTTCTCTTGCTAGAGGCAGAATTATGGCATTGATGCTTTAATTGCAGTTTCATAGTCAGATGGCTAAAGCATTAATAGACTGTAGCATTAAAAATGTCCAGGGAATTCCCCTCCCCCCACCTTAGTGCTGGAGATACCAGGGATGTGTTTGGTTCAACTGTTAAATACTTCCTACCTGCAGAATTAGGCACCGTGATGATTATGGCCAGCTGTGCCTCCATGCCTGTGGCTCCTAGTGTTCATCCCTGTGGATAACACTAATTATTTACAATCAGTCGCACTTACCAGCCCAATTAAAGATGTCACTGCATCTTGCATTACGTGCAGCCTAGTGTGACTTGGTTCAGCTAGAGCAGCTATGTGTGATTTAAATGTATCAGGAAAGTCTGTTACATGCAGCTTGTGCCTCTTGATATCAAAGACTTTACAGCTTTTCTGAAATAACTTAGAACAGACGTGAAATAAAAGATAGGCTGTTTTGAGTCATTACTGCTGGCCCTGAGAAACGTGGGTGAGTGTGGGTGGACGGGATGAATTCATCCTGCTTTCATTCTGCAGGTCACTTGGGACATGAGGCAGGATTTTTAACCTTCTGAAACTTAAAGCTCTTAAGAAGATGTTCTGCAAATCTGAATATTTAGGGTAGGTAAATGATAACCCAGCTAGCTGCGAGTCTGAAGGCACTCTTCTTCCCTAGCCCTCTGAGAAGAGGGTGCATTGCTGTGCACCTTCTTATTCAAGCATTTTGCTGGAATTTTGTAATTGCTGGTGGGCGTGTGGTTATCCTGGATATGTCCAGGCATCCTGAGCATGTGTTCAGTAGAGCTGTTCATCACACGTAACACCTGATGAAGTTGTTTACTGTCTTGCAGACTTCTGAAGTGTGTTTTTGTGTGTTGTTGTTATATCCAGAAACTTTGGTTATGAACTGGGATCTCTTGGCATGTACCGCTGTACAAAAGGAGAACAAATAAGTGGCCCCTGCTCGCGAAGGATTTGAAATTGTTTTGTGGATTGATCATTTTTGCTAACACAAGATAGCATGGTTATGTTAACAGACCTATTTCTGAGGCTGTGGCAGAAGATGTATCGTTGTGAATTAGCATGGATTTGCCCAACTTTGAAATCGGATCACACCAACCAAAGCTATTTATGTACTGTGATATAAATAGAGGTACCTGTGCAGCTTATTGTAGTCTTCTGCTAGTAATGAAAATAAAGGCTCCCTGTCCATATGTGCCTCTTGATATCCATGCTGTAGGCTGATTGGTTTATTTAGAGGCCCAAAATGAGAGCTGGGTTCTGAATGTCTCTGAATTTGGTTTATATTGCCAGTCAAATGTTATTAAATGCTTTAGTAAGATAGGGACTTGCTGGGACTTACGCTTCCAAAACACTTGAACACAAAAAAAGCATTTTTTTCCCCCTGTTGTCCATATCAACCTATTTGCTGAGTGAAATGCAATTTTTTAAAGTAATGTCAAAAAACTTGCCAAATTAGTGGAACCTGCTGTCTTTTGGATTGGGTTTTGTCAAAGGAACAAAAGCTCCACGCATTTCCCTTCCTGCATTTTTCCCAGCATTTCTCTCCAAAGCATGATCTCAGTCTTGCACAAAATAAGTCTAACCAAGTCACTGATGAGTCAATTCAAATGCTACTGAAGGATGTTTAAAGTCATGGATTGAAATTAGAATCAATTCAGAAATGGGTTTTAAAAGTGTCTGCATAGGAGTTAGTTTTCATTATGTTTTGTTAACACAAATGACATTGCTAACGTTTTAGAGAGTAAGTGTTCCTGTACCTCATGTAGAGTAATCTCCTGGCACCACCATGAGCTCTAAACTCCTCTGGTATATTCAGCAAGTGCAGAACTTAGTAGGCAGTCCCTGTTGGTAATGAGTGATCAGGAGCCTCTGATGGTTGCTTAGGGTTGCTTTTTCCCCATCGCACTCCATCAGAGATAACAGTCCATGGTCCTGTAGTGATGCCAAAGGTAATAGAGAAAGGGCAGCATGGCCCTACTGCTACCGGGAGTGCGCGTTTGCTTTTTAAAGGATTAAACGGTAGGATTTTTTTTCCTGCAACACTTCTGCCTTGTACCTAAGCTTACATTCATGTTAAACCTGTCTTCTACGCAGCTTTCTTCATAGGACTTCTTCAGAGACATTATATAACCTGCAGTTGCAGGACCTAGGGTTAGAAAAAATGTTGTTGAGGCCCTTAATGTGTTATTGGAGCTGTCACTGTTTTCCTTCCCTGATAAGGAAGGAAGGCAAGGAATACTCAGCCCACCTTTTTTCCCCTTAATTTGTTCTTGGAAACTGATTTGGAGATGCAGCCATGATGCACCACTACTTGCTCCCTTCTAATGGAGAGGAGGGCAAGAATAAATCTTGAGATGATAAAATGCCCTGCAGTTTTGATGTGTTGTTGAAATGTCCATGGAATTCCTCAGATAATTTCTCTCCCTCTGTAAACCAGCCTGATAAATTACACAGTTAATGCTTTCCAAAGCCAAGTATCCAGCTGTACAGGTTTTTAATTGCACTGGGAGCTGTTTTATCAATTCAGCTTTGAAAAACATTTCACACCCTTCTCTCCTTCCCTCCTCCCTTCCATCCATTAAAACTCAAGCTTTTAAGCCACTTTGTGGGCTCATTATTGAGAATGCCAGCCAATTAACCCAATACAAGATGAGGGCCTCCAGCATCTAACCAAGCAGCAGGCTGGATGTCTCCCTGAGAGCGCACCATCATTGATTTCACTGAACTCGGTTTTGTTTCCTACTGCTCCATGTGGAGAGACTAGAATATGGGAAGCTATTGCTCATTTTATATTTAAAGTAAAGCGAACCCAAAATGTGCACACAAAATCAAATCTGCTTTTTTAACTGGGTTTTACAGCTATAAATAAGTCTCCCTTTCAGACCCCAACTGGTTCCTTGTGAAAACAAGCTACCATTGCAGTTAGCACTAATTGGTATTTCTGTTGGCAGCCTCTACAGAAGGGCCATGGGTTGAAAAGGCTAAAGAATTAATTTACTGTGCAGCCTGAAAAAATAGCCCTTCCAGCACAGGTCAGCAGCACTGCGACACTGTCAGCCCTTAATAAATAAATAAAAACTTCTGAAGTTTTTTCCACGCTGATTCATGATTCAGTCAAAGACACTTCTCCTCCCCTCCACCTCCCCTTTTAATGGAAACCAATGTAGTTGACACCACTGGAGGCTAAAGATTTTTGGGTTATCCAAATAACAAACAGCACTGAATGTGGAATGGATGGAAATATCTTTTAATTTCGTTTGTCCTCACCATATCTGACATACTTGTTACTTTAAAATAAAATATTGGCTACGTTCTGTGGTTATATACACAATTTCTGCCATCAGCCTTCAAGTGCATAGCCTCTAGGATGAAGAAGTAGGTAGCTGGGAAAGCTGTCCTTGAGAACCCATGCTAGGAGACTCCTTAGTTTTTTGTCATCCTCTAGTGGTTGCTCTTCATAAGAAGCTTGAACTTGCCTTTATTGATGGTGGTATTTTAGTTCAGGTGGAAAAGACTGTCTTTCATCACCAAAGGTCTGTCTTCAAACCTCAGCCTTGGCATCAGCCAAGTCAGGCAGCTTCAGAGAAGAGGCATGCACCCAAGTGGTGTCCACATGGGTAGGTCTCAGCTTCCCAGGAGCAGTGTCAGCAGTAGCAGTACTACCTTCTGCTTGAGTATCTCCATGTTTGCGCTCTTCGCCATTGTTTTCAGCTTTATAAGTTTGATCATTCCTTGGCTGAAGACAGCTTTGTATGAGAAGGGCTTATTATGCTGTAGAAGCATTGAGGACATGGAGAAGACCAGTGTTTTCAAAGTGTGTTTTAACTATACAAAAGGGCAGGGAGTTTAAAGTTGAAAGCTTGGCAGGATGTAGCCCTCATTCAGGAGTTTGTTCTCAAGTTTCCTGAAAGGTCTTTTTATAAGCCTTGACAATCCAATCTCACGTATGGACTCTGCTTTTCAAGTTGGACTTTCCATATAGACAGTGCTTTAAAAATACTTGTGACCATTATTCAGTAATGCTGTAATCAGAGGAGAAAATGAAGGCAAGCAGTTTTATGGCTGATTAGCTGCAGACTGAAAGCATTACTGGAAATCTGTAGTGTGTAAGGCTGTGTATTTGTAAGGTTGCCAGATGCCATACCCACCTGATACAGCTATACTTACCGGTCCATGGGTCTGTATGCAGGGACCATGCACATGTGAAGATGCTTGCTGTGGGCTTGATCCTGCTCCTACCAGAGCCAGTGAAAGTCCTGTCCTTGCTTTCAGAGTAACTGGAGAAAGCTTTGAGTGAGGTAAACTCCTCCTGGACCATCACCTAGGTGGTAGGCAGGGCCTGGCTGTGTATCGTTTCTTGGTGGAAGAGTGCACATCTCAGATGGGTTGGGGACAGGTTGTAATGCCCTAATCACTTCAAGGTTGAATTGCTGTCCGAGGGCACTCAGATGAGGAGTGTTGCTGTTTTAAGAGTCTGGATAGACAGGTGAAAGGAAGAGATCTGCTTCAGTTTGGGCATACCACTTTTTGACTTTTTGCATCCCTTAGGTGCTTGACTTTAATGTTGCCTTAATGCATTTTTAATGGAATGTATAATAAACTTTTTCCTGAACAAGCATAAATTGTGCCAACTTTCTGTTCATTGTATGTATATACTTCTTAGCTGAACTCCTAACATCCTTACTGGCACACTCTGGGAACAGATAGATTCTTCACATCAGCCAGATAAATTCTTGGCTCCTGATTCTGCTTCTAGTGAGATGAACGAGTTTTGGCTGTTGATTTCAGCAAGATAAGGACTGTAAAACTCAGACTAGATTAATCAATATTTTAAAAACATATAAATCTACAACAGGGTGTTGCTTGATAGTATACATATTTAAATATCAGCAAAGGAAATCTTGGGGAATGTAAACAGTTTCATGCAATGACATGCCTCATTAAACTAATTACAGTAACAGTTTTCAGTAGGGCTTTTAGGCACACATGTTAAAGCAGGAGTTATTGAAAATGCAGCAAACCAGGAAAATGAAGAACCTGACACAGTAACTTTTTTTTAATGACCGTTTCTTGAGGGTTTAAAAATAAAAATCAATGTGGGGTTTTAGTGGTACTTAATGTAAATAAGAAAGGGGAGAGTATAAAAATTCTAATAACTAGATTGTGCAGTAAAACTTGATGGGATACCCAGTGAAAGGGGTGAGGACACTAGAGACAGTCTACTGTTTCTTTTCTGTCAATCTTTTGATTGTGTAGCACACAGTTCGTATAAGATGATTGTCATTTTGAAGTATTTCATGCTCTTTGAGTAAAGTCATAAAAGAGGATGATCCAGTGATAAAAATAATAGCCTCGGCCTGAAGATATACACATTTAGTCCCTTCCCTTGCTTCAATTTATAAAACCATGACCCAGTTCGCTAAATCTTTGTCTCTTTCCAATCTGAGAAGCAGAGATGACGTTTCAACTTGCGTGGGAGTTTTATGTAGTGGTCTACATATGGGCTCTGAGAGCCTCTGGTATTGCAATAATTGGTATGGGAAGGCATATTGTAACTGAAAAGAAAATTGCAAATACTTGATTGACCTGAAGGATGTAGGATTGTGCCTTCCGTGTTCGTCGACTTGTTGAAGACAAACAGGCTTGGCTGCCCTGTTGAGGAAGAGCTGCATGTGTCGGGGAGAATGCACTGCTCAAACAACTATTGCCACCAGGGCTGATGGCTCGCAGCCTGGCTGAAGTCCACACCTGGACCACAACGGAGGAGCCTTGGCTTTCTGGGGTTCAGCTTCGTGACAGGAAGACCAGCGAAACCAGCCTTTCAGCGCTATTGGGGCTGCACTGCCTGCAAGCGGGAATGTGACCTGCTTTGTGTCGCCGTCCTGCTCTGGAGACAGTGAGGGGACTGGGAGTGGAGTTTGAATAACTTCCTTGTTAGCAATTTTGGGAATTGATAAGAGTATGCAGAAGGGTAGTAGAGGAGGAAAGAATGGAGCTGAACCATAGATACTCGGTTCTGTTGAATTTGGGAAATTTGTTCAAAATGCATCGCTGCCTGCTAGCCTCCAATAGGGAGCAATTAGTTCTCTATTAAAGAAGACATTTAGGAAGGCTATTCTAATCAGAAAAAATCTTCCTGTAAATGTGTGGCAGGTGGTGTGAAGGGAACATTAGTTTCTTTGGGGATTTGCTGCTTCATTTCTCCCTTTACTATTGCTTTCCCTCTTTCCTAAAAAGTCCTTACTGTCCAACTGAGACTACTGCAGAGGACTGGCTCCCGCTCCTGGGGAAACCACCGGGTCAGCTGAAAAGTGACAGCAGAAGAAAGACTCACCCTGTTCTTCTCCCCTTCTTAGGGTGTTTTAGCAGATTATTTAATTATTCATCCAAGTGGTCTTTTAAAGGACTGCTGTAACTGTAGCTGGCCTTTTTGTCTAGTGAAAGTCTTGCTTAGTGATAGATTAATGTCAGCTCAGTAGGGTGATGTTGTGTTTGTTTTGACTGAACATGCCCAGCTTGACTGGAGATGAAACGGGCATGAAATACGGAGGCACCACCCAGAGCACTGAGATTTTTTTCTTGGGCTTTTGCTGTGGCCTCTGTGTGTGTGCACCAGGTGACTTTATTCCTGCAGACTTCACCCCAGTGTATTTGTAAGCCCTTAAGTTCCAATAGGAGTGAAGCATAATTTATTTTTCTAAGTTTACTTTGCTTGCCTCTAATGACTGTTAACAGTAAGAGTTTGTTTTAAGAATTAAAGTAGCCAGGTTTATTTCTTCTGAAATAAATTAATTTCCTTGCCTGGATGAACTTAATATACAGTGCAGAGCTCACGTTTGGAAAGTGCCTTACAATATCTCTGCTATTTGAATCGTTACCAGCAGAGTTTTCATTATCAAGTTTATCTTCCTTAATAATTTATGGCTTGAATTTTTATTATCCTATGGAAGGGAGAGTAGGGAACTTACTTTAAAGGGCAAATAACAAGCAGAGAAATTTATAGTGAAAGATTGCTTTCCTGTCTGTCTGCTCATTGTGCCCTTTTGGGTGATAACTTGGCAAGTGACGCTATCTTTCTGGGTTATTCATAAATGAACCCCTTGCTTTGATATTGAGGTACTGTGCTGATGGTGGAGGTGTATCTTCTGGGGTCCTGACTGCTTGTGGTTAGTGAGCATCCCACCACACTTCTCAGAAGTAGGTGAATGTATCTCAGTTGGCAACTACTTTTGCCCCAGTTCTGGACAAAAAGTGCACGTTCTGCATAATGCCTCTCCTGCTGCCTCCTCTTATTGGTAACTTCAGTAACAGCCAGTATGAACACTGCTTTAATACCCCTACCCCCAAATCTTCAGTTTTGGCTTTGGGATATAGTTAGCTTTCCTAGCAAGATCTCTGTATTGCATCCGTTTTGCTGATGTTTTGTACAAATTGCATCCTAGCTGATCATTTGCTTGCTATGCTGTTTCACTGAACTAGACAGTCGCGACTCCCTGGTCTAACCTCCCTTATGTGACGTTGTCATTACTAAATCTAAAGTGTAAAATCTTTCTTAGTGGGGTGGGAATGTGAGGGAAAGCAGTACAGCTTCTCTTCCCTTCCCAAGGCAAAATGTTCTTGATCATCTGGCAGTGGAGGGGGAGGGGGACTTTTTTTTTTTTTTAAGATGTGGAATAATTATGGTCTAATCAAGAAGGAAACCTTCTGGTGGTATTTTTCATAAACTCTCAACAACTTCACCTTAAAGGCAGCCATGCTGTAGTTTCTCTCACATTTCAATAGGGGAAGGTTAATTCTCAACACCTACTCAGGGCCGTGATCCTCCAAGCTAGTGTAGGAGGTGTAATTCATATCTCCTGGTGCCAGCTGATCCATCTTCCTTTGCTTCTTTTCCCACCCAACAGGGATGGTAGGAGGCACCATCGTCTCCCAACACTGATTTCTACCAGTTGCACCCTGATTTCTACCAGTTGCACCATATAGCTTTGACTGACAGGCTATATACATGTAGCATAAGCTCCAGTAGCTGGAGGCTGAAGCCAAATTTGGAATGGAAATAAGGAACTGTAAGACTTTGTTTATTTGTTTTTAATTTAAAGAAGAAGATTAGCCTTAAAGAGCTTTCCTGGACATGTGCTGGATTCGGTGCCATGGGAGAGGAGGGTGTATTTTTCAAAGGCTGACTTCAGGAACCTGGCTCACCCAGGGCTCCCTGTAGAGTTAAATGCCAAGAGTGACCTCTCTCTGAGGGCAATATAGAGCAGAAATCTCTGTCTCCACATAACTCTTTAGGGAGCCCTGGGAGGTAGCAGCCTGTGGCTGAAGTTAGCTTTGGAGAATATTTACCCTTTTCCCTGAGCCTTTATGTCAAAAGAAGATATGCTCCAGTGTGACCAGAAATGAAGGCAGAAGCATCTAAATGAATTTTCTTGTCCTGTGTTATGTAGGAGGTCATAAAAGTCATCTTCCTTTAAATCCTGTGAGCACTGTGTACAGATCCGCTCTTATTTCACCCTTCTGTATTCTGAATTTTCCTCTGCTGTGGTCTGTTGCTGGCTGAAGGGAGCTTTTCTGCTGGAGCTGTGAAAATGGCATGAATGCAGAAAGGATTCCTGGAGGATACACTTGGTTAAGCTCTCTTTTAAGTTTGATCTGATTTATCTTATGTAATGCGGTGGTCTGAGTGTCTCTTTAAACAAACAAGCAAACAAACAAACAAAAAAGCTTTAACTGTCTAAAAGCTGTTGTGAATCTTTTCTTCTGGTGAGCAACTTCTGGGATGCTTGGGGCAACAGCTATGCTGGCACAGAAAAGATAATCCAGATTTGGTTGAATGTAACACCTGTGTGAGCTGCTTCCGAGAGAGGCTGGCTGGGATGGGGTTGCTGTTGTAGTAGTGAGTTGCACCGATGAGAGAAGCAGTGGCCAAATTCCAGGCATTTTCTGTCCCAACTGCATGGGACCGAATTGCTGCTGGAAGCAGAGAGGGGCTTCCTTGTGTGTGCGTGTACTGGGCGTCAATGGATTTGCACAGATCGTTGCACGCGCAGGTTGAGTGTGCTGTGAGTTTGTGGTCATGCCCGGCAGCTGGTGGTATGGGTGGGCATGAGGCACCCTATTGCTCTCCTGCCGCTAGGATGGACTGCGCAGCCCGCACAGCCACGCAGTTTGGCCGCAACTGTGTAGATGTAGCATGACTGCACTAATCCAAACTGCTGAAGTGTTTTCATTCTAATTCCATATTTTTAGTTGCTCAGAACCTTACCTTCCAGGCTGAACTTCTACAGACTTGGTCTCTTGTAAAGCCACAAAGCTGCTTGCTTGTCACTGATACCTAAAAAATGTCATATTTAGTCAAACTAAGTCTACTCTTTAGAGTACAGTAGCAGTTTACATGTCTAGCTGATGAATATTTGAATTCAATGTAAGTATTAAGTCCCCTGGAATTGTGCCGGGGAGGGCAGTGCTGCTCTTGAGAGGGAGATGGATGGTTTGATGTAGATATAAAAAAATAATAATAAATTAATAATAATATATATATTTTATATTTTTATCTATATCTCAGAGTAGGTATGAAGAGAGAAGAATACATAAAATTTCTTAAGCCCCTGGTCCTTTACGGGGTGAACTTGTAAGCAAAAACCTGGGGATCTGATTATGGCCTGCATACAAGGCAATCAAGTTTCATGGGCCATTATAACTATTAAGTAGGTGTGGAACCATCACAGCTCCACGTGCAAACCCTTGATGATGGGGAGGAAAAGTTGCTTTTGGCATTTATTTGCACCCTCCTTCCCTAACAAATTTGTGGGTGATTTCCCATCAGATGTCTGCAATGCAGAAGGTTAAATTATGCAAGGGAATCTGCAGCCATTGCAGTTTATGCTCTTCTACAATGGTAAAAGAATTGTAAGCTGTCTCATGTCAAACCTTAGAGCTACTCTGTTATATGATGCATAAGAAAGCTTTGTGTGTTAAGGGTTTTCATGGCAGAGGAGAATATGTTTGTATTCTTGCATAGGCAATGTGGAGGCTGGGACTGCGTGTCCTTGCCCTAGCTCCAAGGAATGGTCTTTTTTCCCCCATCCTGCCCACCTACTCTTGCTCTATGTGTATAGTTACAGTATATGATTCAAAGTTAAAAACAGGGCACGAACAAACTTTAGCTCTTCTGCTGTGTTGAGAAATCACTGCTCTGGGATTAACAATGGAGAAATCAAAGTGGTAACCCTGTGTTACGTGTTTAGGGAACTAAGGTGAATCTGAAGTTTTTGAGGTCTTTCTTTTTCTTCCAAGTTGTCCGTAAGTCTTCCATGAATGTAGTCTGACCTCCCAATGACCTGCTTGCTGAATGCAGGACATGTTCTGGGCTTCAAATTTATGTTTTCCTGTCAGGTTAATAGAAGTATTTGTGGTATGCAGCTGTAGATGAATGTGGAGGTGGCATGATACAATAAATAGCTGGTGCATGATAGCAGTACCCAAGCAGCCTGCTAATAGCAGAAATTTAATGATTCTTTAAAATCTTTATTTGCAATTTAGTTTGTCTCTAGGGTTCTTCAGTCAGAAATTCCTTATCCGCAGTCACCTGGATGTTGGCCTTTATCTTGTTTGTCACGTACCTTCTTTCACTTCAGATCCTCAGCCAATGTTGTGCTGAAATGAGAAGACGTGACTGAAAGCATGGTGTTTGTTTATATAGCCATAATAACCTGAAAGAAGTAAACAATAAATGACAAAGAAGCAGAGAGATTTACGTTCTGGGGACAGCAGTAAGACTGCGTATGCAGTAGCCTAGTTGGTGGTGGTTGACCAGTTTTCTGCCTGTCCTCTTCAGACAAAACTTTATATTTTTAACAATAGAAGTGTTTGTGTTAGTAGCGCACTTTTGTAAGAGTTTGGAGCAACTGTGCTCTGTACTGCGAGTCTCTACAGCAGTGCCAAATAGGTTGCCATGAACAAATACGGATAATTATTTGGAAAAAGCCACACTTCTGTTTAGTGAAAACTGTTTTTCTGTGTAAGAGACTCAGTTCTGTCCCTGAAGTCTTTAAGCCGCAGAAGATGCCGTAGAGGAGGGTGTGTGCTTATGTACGTATCTTACAGGTGAGGAGGAAAGTGTGGCAGTGAGCTGCTTGTTACACTGGTCCTAGAGAGGAAAGACTTGAAATACTCAGATTCCTCTAATAATGGTCTTCTGCCTTGATTGCCTGTCTACAGTGGCAGGCCACTAACTGTGACTTATCTCTCTGCTGCTCCCAGCACCATCCTGGTATCTGTGTGCAATTTGTTGTGCTGGAAGAGAAACTGCTACCCAGCCTTTTAATTTAAGGTTTGAAACTGAAAATTATAGTTGTCTTTATTTGCGCCCTAGTCAGTACAACTGCTGTAACTCCTGTAGTGAGTCCTGCAGATGTGAGCTGCTCGACACATTCATTTGCCTTTCCTTGTCTGTGTGCTGCTTGCCGTTCGAAAGCAGCATCGCGCTGTCCATGCTTGCCTCTGCACTCGGGTACGGCCTCGCTCTGGGCAGGACGAAGTGCAGGCTGAGCAGCGTCCTCTAGTCTGCGGTGGGTTTCTGGTGGGAGATGACTGATCTCTGCGCTGGAACAACCTGGAGACTTTTGCTTGTCACTGCTCCAGGCGTGCAGCTGAGCTATGTGACAGCAACCGTGGAAGGAAGGAAGGAGCTGTTTATCTGCGTGGCTATGTACTGCAAATGAGAACATTGTTTGTAAATGAACTGGGAAACAAGAACTCTTACTTCATTTAGGCATCTGTTTTAAAAACAATTAGCAAGAGCCTGCCTTCTACCAGATGTCCTAACACTGATTTTTGTAAGCTTTGACTTTTTTTCCTGTTTTGTAATATTGCTGCTTTACGCTTGTTCTGTGTACTCTTTTCCCCTTGGGCACCATGGAGCCTTGCAGACTTGGGTGTCCTGTGTGAGTGGAGCAAGGTGATGTACTGAGAGGTCAAATGAGTTTTCCAGAATCATTCAGCGAGCCTGCAGAGCCAGGAGCCGAGCCCAGGACTGGTTTCATCCCACAGGATGGAGAGTAACCCTTATTTTCACCTTGTTGGAGCTCCCTGTGTTCTGCAAGCAGAGAATGAGGCCACGACCAACCTCGTGTGCAGTTGCCTACAACTCCTTACTGTCCCTTGGTTGCTCCCAGCAGCCTTGACCAAGAGAGACCTGGAGGGCTTCAGTGGTCACAGGAGGCTGCAGGACATCCTCGCTGTTGACTGTAACCTTCTTCTTTCTCTACCAGGATTGAACAGATCACTTCCCTTTTTTAGATTTTTGCTTTTAATGTCAGTATACACTTAAAACAACAATGCATTTTCTAAGAACACACCTATCAAAGGTGCTTGCTGCAAAACCTGTGGGCCTCCATCCACAATCCCAGCAGACCTTAAGCAGCACATTGGAGCATCTGGGTTAAGGACCTGCAGGATTGTTGTTATTTTCCCGTTCTTTTTTATAAATGGAAAATGTCTAAAACTAGAGGAGGTTAGCACAGAGGTATACAGCTGCTGCTGAACAGCATAGTGTAGCATTCAAAGGAAAGGCAGTGACCTTGGAATTCATTTAAATGCCTTTTTCATTGACCTTGAATTTAATGGTAATCCTCAGAAGATTATTGAAAGGTAGGATAAATAATCATAGGAGAGATGGATTGATATGCAATGTGTAGATCTGACTTCTAGGTCAAATCTCCACTCCCCTCAATGGTAGGTGAAAGCAGGCAGTAGAATGCAAAAGAAGGGAATAGCAAAAATCTCTTAAAGATGGCCAGGTAAATATTTTTACTGAGGGAGAAGCCCTTGGGATTTGTTTTTCCCATTTCGGATTCAGTGGAACATGGTGGCTTTTTTCCAGACTAGAATATCATGCTATTTTCTGTCATTGGTGGAACAAGCATTGCATGAGCAAGATTTGAGGGCCTCAGTTTGTATTTAAACATCTTTAGAAACCAGATCCTTCTTCCCCTTTGTCCTGAGTGAGTAAGCTTTATGGAAGTCCATAGTGCTGTATCAATGTAATCTTTGTGAAGGAATCCAGAACTGTGATACTTTATAGTCTGAATTTCTTTCTCCAGGATACTACTTAACATGCATTTCAAAGGCTTTGGATTGTTTAATTTCCATGACAAAGTATCCCTAACTTCCCCCTACACACACACACACACACACACACACACACACTTCCTCAATGCGTAGATATGGTGAAAGCTTGGGTTGTTTTGTTGCTTTTGTGTGATCAGATCTAATATTAACGATTGTGGAACATAATTTAGGTCAAGTGTGCATGCAGTAGCGAGAGCACACAGCATGAAGTTTATTCTGGTTGGGGGACACACCGTGTAAAATCTACCAAGGCAAAGGTACCCCCTCAAAAAATCTTTTTCTTCTTACAAATTTGAGCTAGCTAATTCAGTGAAGTTCCCAGGTATCTGAGCCATGATTCAAATTCCAGGTATCTGAGCTGTGATACAGTCAACTTCACCTTTGTTATAAGTGGGGAAGAGCACAAAATGAATGAAGTTCCCTGCTCCTAAAAGGAGAAATAAATCAATTCAGGCAGGTGTCAAAGGGAACTGTCAGCCCATTCCAGAAAGCCATATGCCTGCAAGTTTTCTGTGGGTGGCAAATAAATCATTTTGCCACCCTCTTTCATACTCTTAACCAAGAGCAGTGCCGAGACAGTAAGTTGTCCTCAGCCTTTTCCAGCTTCTTCCTGAGTTCACCTCTGAGGCTGTCACCTGAGGCTTGGCCCCATGTGCTCTCCCTGCCGTGCGAAAACCAAGCAAAACGTCCTCCTCCAACTCTCCCAGCACTTCTGAGATCAGCTTGTTTTGCCGCTTCTAACACATGAAAACCCTGGTTTTGCTCATGAGAAGGAAGCGGGCTTTAGTGCTGCAGTCACTATATACAAACTACTAAACAGCACAGACCTTAGCTAGTGTTCAAACCGGAGTTCAGTGTGGGACAAGCCATTTGGGTATTTTCCTTAATTCTCGGGTGGGATTTACAGACTTTATTCAATTATATCTTCTCTGTGCTGCGGTCGCAGCAATGACTGTGCTATAAACATGCCTGGAGAGCATTTCGTGATGTGCTGTAGTGGCTGGAGCTCTCCCGAAGTCCCTTTTTGCCTCAGGGAAGTTGCACCTTCATGTCCTGTCACTTCCAGGCTGTGAATACTCTTCAGCTTGTGCTCTATAAAACACGGTTGTCTGGCCGAGTTCAGGCTTGTCTGGTTGAGTTCAGGTTTAGGTTTGTGTCTGCTGACTTTGTCATTCATCCCATTAGTGGGAATCAAATCAGCGCTGAGATTTGGAGTCTTTGGTTTATTTTCTTTTAAACAATGGTATAAAAATAGTCATAGCCCTGTTGCCTGTGTACCTCAGAAACTGCTTTTGCTGAAGTGGTATCGAAACAGATTTTTAGCTGCATTTTCAGATACGGCTTTCAAAAGCTCAGCAAAGTCTGGGCTTTCAAGCGTGCTTTCCAGCAATAACAGCTGGAGAGAGAAAAGAGGGGCTGCGGAGAGAGGCGCAGGCGAACGCCTTGCATCCGCTGGGTCTTGTCTAATTACAGCTCTCCGCGCCTCCAGCGCCAGCCCACCTGCAGGAGCCAGCCCCAGCTCTTTGCCCGTGCTGCCCCATCCTCCTTGGCTCCGGCCCCCGGGGACCGCGGTGGCATTTGGCGGGCATGGAAGGAGCTGCGGGAGGGCGATGAAGGAGGCAGCCCCCAAGGCCCGCACACAGGATCGCACCATCGTTGCTCAAGTGCAACTCGACGTTGCAGCTGAAATCTCACCCACTCCTGAACGTGCAGCTTGCCTGGAAGCCTTGGAAGGGATTGCACCAGATGAAAGCAGTTTAATTTACACCCAAATAACTTGTTTTAAATCTGTTTTTCCTCACTCATGCATTCATTTTACTTTATTGTAATGTCAGCACTTAGCAATGAAGTAATGGGAGATCTCTGGAGAACTTCGCACAAGTGAGAAAGCACCATTATCTCAGTTTTACAGGCCTTGCTTACGTTGAGAACATATGTGGTGGTGTAATTACACTGATGTGAGTAAATCAGTGCAAATCCTTGCTACAGGGACATGCTGCACCAATATAAAGTAGGGCTTATTATCAGTGCAGTTTAATTCAAATTACATTACCTAATTAAGCTATGCTAGTATAAGCCTCAGCTTAAATTGAGCAAGTCACATGAGAGTCTGTGTTGTTTCTATTTAATGCAGATAAAGATTTGGAAACTGAAATAGGTGAGGTTGTGTCTTACCCAAGAAGATGCTAGAAGGAATGGACTTGATGAGTATTGTGTTCATAGTATGTTCTGGTAGGGAAAAAGTGTGGGTGTGAATGCAGGGGGGTTTATTATTTTTTAATAAATTAAATTCTTTGCTTAAGCTATGGTGACTACTTTGGAAATGATCCTAAATCATACTGAAGCTTTACAAATGAATCAAGTAAACTCATACTAAATTCCAGTAAATCTCTACCACATGGTTTGGGATTTTGATAATGACTGGATGGGTCAATGAATAACCATGGCGTGTACAATTTAATTGGCTATATCTTCCTTTTTTTTGGCAGGGTGTGGGCACTGTAAGAAAATGAAACCAGAATATGAGAAGGCTGCAGAGTTTCTCCATGTAGCCAGTGATGTAAGCTAATTTTCATTATTATATCCTTCAAATAATCAGTGATAAATAACTGGAGTAATAAAAGTGACTTTTCTCCCTACAACAAATTCAGCTGTTCTCATCCTCCCACAGGACCCTTCAAAATGTGCTTCCAAAGTACAGTCTCATCGCTAATGCATGAGCCCTGCCAAAGTTTTAGAAAGAACATTCTGTCTTGAACAAAAACAAAATTGAAAAATGTTTATGTATTCTGCTGTAGGCCTTATACATAATATGATCAAATCCAAAATGGATTTTTTTCCCTTATTGTTTAAAGACATTGAGTGTGGAGAAACATAGGGTTTTATTTATGAATTAGATTTGGCGAAAAAAAGCAAAAGGGGTCCATCTCTCTTTCAAATATCTTGGTTTTATGGTTGTGTCACTCCATTAGCTTCATCGTAAGTGCTCCATCAGCATGACTGGGTGGAGAACAGAGGTCCAGTAACATGATTATTACTCTTACTGATTCAGTCTCACTCTGTATATGCCATGAAAGGAACAGAAACAGAATTCTCCCCCCCCCTCCCCCCAGACTTTAGGTATCTTCAGTGGAGATACCTGGATTCCCTTTGTAGTTGTTGGAGAAGAAGAGGGAGATGTGCAAAAAAAATCAGATGAATCGCATCCCAGGAGTGTCTCTTCTCCCTTGACTGTAAAGGTGGCTGATGTAAAGATGCCTGCAAGTTAGGGAAAGGGGGATTTGTCTTGAAGTAAACTTTTAACAATGCTTCTTTCTCTGGGAGAAGTGGATGGATTTGGTGGGAGGGAGTGCCTCTCCCGGGAGCAGCTCTTAGGCTCTTACAAAGTGACTTGTGACAGGGAAATCTGGTCAGAAAAGAGGAGGAGAATACCCTAATTATATTGGCATCATAAGATATCCCTTCCTGGTGTTGCATCGGCCCTCTGTGTCTTGCTGTGCATCTTTAGTGTGTGCCTGAGGAAGCAAAGGCACCTAGAGTGTAAGTGATTGCCCTGGAGTGCGCAGCTGTGTGCGAGTGTGTTGCTGTGATTTACAGGTGGTGGTTTCTGTTTTAGAGTCCGGGTGTCCTTGCAGCCGTAGATGCTACCGTCAACAAGGCACTGGCAGAAAGATACCACATCTCGGGATTTCCTACTTTGAAGTATTTTAAGGATGGAGAGGAGAAATACACTCTGCCACACCTCAGAACAAAGAAGAAGATCATTGACTGGTTGCTGAAGTAAGTATTAAGAGTCTGAGATAGTATTCAGGTTCGTGGCTATGGGCTCCTGAAGATTGCTTTTGCAAGGAAGTAAATCTTAAACCTGGCTTCATCGACTGCTTAAATCCCTTGCTAACAAAAACAAATTGAATTCCAGTATTGAAAGCCACACAAACATGTATGATAATTATGGTCTTTAATACACCAAATCCTTTATTTGCTGTGGGGTTTTTCATAGTTGTCCTGGTAATTCTTTCCCAAAATAAATATTTTTCAAATATGCCCTAAGCCTCTCTCTGGAGAAGGAATGCCAGTGGCTCTGAAAAATAAACAGAACATTTGTTGTTCCCTCTTTATATTAAGCAGCAGATTTCACTATTTAGCTACTGATCTTCTGTAGTTGTACTTTCCCCCTCCAGCAATTTCAGAGTCAATACGTAGATGACCAGTTATGTGGGACTGAAGGAAAGCCACTGAGACCAACAAAACAGCACCTTTTGTGTTCTTCCCAACTTTTCCTGGGAGGTGTGTTAAAATATGCAGAGTTATGTTTGATGTATGATAAAAATAATCTTATTTCAAAGAGGAAAATTGCTGGTATAATTCTGTCTTTTAAGTATTTTGGAATGAAATGTGTAATTCATTTAAGTACTGTAAGCATAGTATATTTTCCATGTTATTCAATGAAAATGCATCTGTGTTTTGTGACGTTTTTAAGTCATTTTAACTATTAAGCACAGTTGGTATGAGGAATATAATCTTAATTTTTCCACCCCCCGTTTGGTTTTGTTTGTTCTTGTTTTTTTGTTGTTGTTGTTGTTGTCTTTTAATCTACATCTCTGAGTGCCTCAAATCAGGTAAGAAATACAGCTTGGGAGCATCTTTGTAGCATGTTGGGAAGTTTTGTCTGCTTTTTACATTTGCACCCAGCATTCCCTTGGCCACTTTGCTTATTCAAGCTCTAGGATGCTTTGTCAGTAATGGATATTAATCACTGTCCGATTTCCCCTAGGCATTTGCTGGAGCGTTTTGAGTGCTAGCTAATTTGTACTGGGCTAGGCAGCCGGGTTGGTACCGCCTGTTCACTTTGGTGATCTACGCTACTTACCTGAGGGTTTTCTCCAGTGGGCTAAGCAGAGCGCTCACGTAGTTGTCTAGGTAAAGCAGCAGTGATGAAGAGGGTAGCGGTGGTAATCTTTTCCAGATCCAGCTGTGCCACTGGAAGACTTCTGTCTGCAGCCTCGGGCAGTCAGCAACACAGGGAGAAACATAGGCTTGTCTGCAGCCTCAGGCAGTCAGTAACGCAGGGAGAAACATAGGCTTGTCTCCTACCCTAACCACTAGCCACTCTTCCAACTAGAGACAGAAATAAAGTAGGCTCCTTATTTGTTGACCTGGGGTAAAATTGTCACAGCTCCACTGAAGCTGATGGAAAAAGGGATGCATCTGGGGTGCAAGGTGGAAATAAAGTTACGTTTGTGGAAAAACCTCTCCAAATGAGTGGTCTAGTCACAGCGGTGCAGGTTTCAGCTTCGGTCCCCAGTCTGTTCGTGGTGCCTGTGCTCTGCGCTGCCTCACTACGCTGTTAGCGGTATCTGAGTAGCTGATTTCAGGCCAGCTTGGGGAGGTCTATGTGAGATGAAGTCACACCCCAGACTACCTGCAATTGATGATAGCTCACACCAACTGTGTTCATGTGGCGATTCAGACCAGCTGTCCTAATTCTTTTGGCTAACAAGGAGCAAATCAGTATTGATGGAAATATGATGGATGTCCACCAAATGACCTTGAATAGAACTTTAAAATTTGAGGTGTTCTCCACTTAGTTTTTATGTCCCTGGTACAACTTAAAATGGTGTCATTCAAAGTGACAGGAAAGGCTGAAAAGCTAATTTATTACCAAGGCAACATATGAAGGTCTTTATACCTTGACTCCATTCTGATGCTTTTATATAAGTAATCACTTATTTAAGATACAGCAGGAATGAATTTAATGAGTCTGAGAGAAGTCTGTGAGCTGGTGAATAGCAGAAGTTTTGTTAGAGGTGCTCTAGATGTGCAGCATTGCTCTGATCTAGTCAGTATGTGCAGTCATAATTGAAAACCTGACATTCTCTTTATCAAGATAAAATATTCCAGTTCAGTTACCCCCAGTCTTCCAAATGGAACGATGCTGATTTTTTGTATCCAAACTTTAATATTAGAATTCAAGAGAAGGTCGTGAAATTCTTTATAGAAGTTTGCATGATAGCGATAGAGAGTATGCGGCGAACGTTTGAATGGAAGATGCTGCCCTGTGTCAGCTGCCTTTTGATTGCCCTGCCTGCTGTTCTTAGTTCATACCTATGGACAAAGTAATATAGGAGCAATGTTCTTTCTGCCAGATAACGGATGCAATATAGGAAATCTTTATTCTGCAATCTGATATGCCTGAGTAGGCTCACTTAAATTGTATTTTTACTGACTTACAGAAATTAACACATAGCATTTTTTGTTGTTACCTGGCATTGGAAATATTGAGCACTTTTTTTCTACTGCAGAGGTACCCTGAAGGATTATTCTACCTTGTTTCCCTCATAGTAGTTGTGACCAGGTTGTGATGCCTCTTCACGTGCTTTCAGAAACACTTTCAAACCAATCTCGTTCCCCATCTTTTCTAGTCCTGAAGCACCACCTCCACCCGAGCCTGCATGGGAAGAAAAACAAACTAGTGTTATGCACCTTGCTGGAGAAGATTTCAGGGAGTCCTTGAAGAAGAAGAAGCACACACTTGTCATGTTCTACGCCCCATGTGAGTAAAAACCTCTCCATGTGGTTTGGGTTTGATTTAAATGCTACAATTTATGAAATCCTGAATTAATTCACTCGCTGTCCCCAGACTACGTAGGGGTAAAAAGCCGATTCTGAATGTAACTGCATGGGACCATCCTTGACACTACTGTATGAATCTTCATAAATGGGAAACAAAACAATGTACAGTGTTTATTTAAGGAGTTATTGTGCTAATGCAGACACTAAAGTAGGCAGGGAAACAAAAAGAAAACGGATGTATTTTCCTCTGCTGCATTTTATGGTCCGCGTAACAAAATGTGATCCATTTATAATAGTACAACGGACCCACAGAGCCTGGCTCATTAGTGCAGCACTTCAGTAATGAAATCGATATAGTGGTGCAGGGAGAATCAGTCTCCCACAGGCCGAGAACAAATTCTGAGGGAACTTTGTCAGTAATAAATCTACATTTAAATCACCACCTGGATTATGGGCATAGCTTCCCCCTCCCAAACAGTTTTGCATACATCACCCACACACTCCCTTTTTGAAATTCCTGAGCATATTTCCAGTGAAGTTTTGAATCAAGCCCTTCATAAGTTAGGTGAATGGGAGGAAAATTATTTCCCCGCCTTTCATTTTAAATGACTTCTTTAGATATATGCCATATGCAGGTACCATTTGTCTCTGGATATTCCTTCTGATTCTCATGGTATTACTGAAACTAGAGAAATTGTCTCTTCTATTTTTTTGTGTTGTCCTAGAGGAAGGCAGGTTCAATTCAGGCTCTTCGCTTTTGAGGGGACTGTCAAAGGGAGAAGATATTAAATAGATTAATTTTGCAGGAAAAAATGCTTCCCCATCGCATGACCATCCCTGCAATTCACTGATAACCTTTAGACAGCAGTTACTAACTTGTTCCCCTAAAAATGAAGGGGTTTTCTAGAAAGGAAGAAAAGGCTCAGGTCCTTAATTTTTAAACAGTCAGCCTTTTATTTTGCTTTTCTATTAGAGAATTAAACATGAATGCTTTTGGGCTCCTGCAAAGTCCTGCAGGATGTGAGATGTGGAGAGAAGGGAGGGATGGAATTCAGAAGAGAGATTTCTGGAAGGTTGTAAAAGAAAAGAGAAAGGGACTTAATCCTTTCTCAACTCCAGTTCCCACCATCTATTGACTGAAAATTGCCCATGTGCCAGGAATTTCTGATTCATGGAGCGCAACTGGTTAAGAGCAAGTTGTAGCTTCAAAATCAAATGATTGTACACGAAATGGTAAGAGTTAGAAATTTGCTGTTCTTGAGTTCTCTTTACCCAATGAGCCACTTTCCATGGAGAAGAGAGAGCTCTTACTCCTCTGTTGTTCTTCAGGTGCATCTCTTTAAGGCACTTAAGATTTTTGTCTTGTCTTTTTTTTATGGACAGTGTTTATAACAAAGACACTAAGTGCAATGAATATGTAGCTCTCGGGGCTGAAAGCATGAGTCAACTTGCCTGATGGGCAAATTATGACACCATTGTTCGAAGGCTGAATTCCACCCTTACCCCAGGAGTAGTGAATAAAGATCAGGCTTGCCCTGTGTGTACTAATGGGCTGCAAGAGCAAGATTTGCATGATGTGAGACCATTGGGTTCATTGAGACTGCCCTTCAGACATGTTCTTCCTGCACTGTTTCGGATACAGTGCTGCGTGAGACCACCTATATACAAGACAGAGGTGTTAACTGAAACCACCACTTCTGGACTTCCCGTAACTCCTCAGACAGCGCTGCTGTTGTGTTGTCTGTATGTGGGTCATGCACGGTTTCTGATGTGTTAGATTTGTTCTAAATTTGAAAGTGCCTGTGTGCTAAGCATAACGCGCACACGCACACAAACACTGGAGTCAACAAGCCTGTCCTTTATTGGATGCAGTGGGAAGTAGGAAATGAATATTTTAAGTCTCTAGTTTCTGTGAAATAATTATTAATGCAACAGAACAGTACAAATCATTCTATTTTTCTGCTTTTCTGCAGTGATAATGTGCCTCCTGCTAAATTTGCTAGATTAGCTTTTGTTTACCCTTTTCTCAATCCTGAGACCTCTTGGAGTTTACATCGCCAATTAGTCTTAACTTGCTTATTTCAGTGCAGAAGGAGCACAGCTAAAATTGCCAGGTCCCATTATATCCAATAATTTTCTTTTTCTATTCAGATCCACATCTTAGGTCAGTGCAGACTCACAGTATGTTACTCTATTCACTTGTGACTCTATGGCAGTATTTGTTACACTTACACATATGCTGAGATATTTTAAGATTGGGGAGGGTGTATGCATGCATATATAAAATATGTTTATACATAAATATTTATGCTAAGAAATGTATCTCTCATCTGTCATTAGAATTGAAAGCAGTAAGTTGAATATTCTGACCTTTTTAAAGCTTTCAGTTAGTGACAAACCTTTGGGGAAAGGCCACTGATTTATATCTTACATGTGAATTAAAATGAGATCTGGCTTTTCTGTGGCAACTTCCAGCCCAAATCACTTAGTTTGTATAAGAGAACCATCAATCTGCTGCTGTACAGATAACTCTGGACTGAACTGAGCGATGTTTTAATGGTACTGAGCAGTGCTTCACGGTGATTTAACTCCAGAAGAAAATACTGCTGTATCCAACTGGAAAAGATAGGGAACTCATTAGCCCATCACCCTGAACATGGTCAAAGCATAAAGGTTAAACCTGGTGCTTCGGGAGTCTTTTAAGGACTGTGAATGTGAATCAAAACCCTTGAAATTGCTGGAAAAATCCCACTGCCATGGACTTGGCACCCACAGTGAGAATAATGTTCCTGATTTCATGTTGCGTCCTTCCGCAGTGGCATTTCCATGCACTGTAATGCCTGATTTGGGACAAGGGACAGCCGTAAAGGTAGTTGGTCACTACTGACTTGGGACAAAAGTGCTAGTTGCAGAATAGCTGATGCTACTTGTACCAATAACTGCCTTTGACCTGATCTTCATCCTGGTGTCCCTTGGTTCAGTCTGTACCCTCTGTGGCTGCCACCAGGAAGGGTACCCTGCCATGCAGGCTAGTGGTGCACGCTGGCACTTGTCCCTGCTTCTCAGGGCTGGCGGCATCTGTGCTGCACAGCGCTAGGTCTAGATCTTCTCTGGACCTATGTGGGGCCCTTGTGGTCCTTAGATGCGATTGCTGTCCCCCTACCTCATCCCTGAGTTCAAAATGCCTACAATAATGAGAGCAATGTTGCAATCTGCTAAAGTGAAGTATGGTGCCACAGGCACATGTTATGTGTCCTGCGGCCTGGTGTGAAGGGTTTGAGGGGCATTTGAGAGCACCAGGCTTGTTGCACTAGCATTTGAGAGGTGTTTTAGGAGATGTCCAAACTTTATCGCACCTGTGTCTGTATTATCTCTGTAGAGCAGCCCTTGGAGTACCGGTTACCACCAACTACAAGTCTCCTTTTGTAACTGTTTGACTTGGTCCAGAAAAGAGGAGAGGAGCCAGTTAGTCTTGAGTTTGGTTTGATGTGCATACACAGCCTAGTATGTGGATGATTGGGTTTTGGGAGCTGTGGACCAAATCAGGAAGTGGGCCAAACTGACGAGAATAGACCCAGCCCAGAGAAGTATGGTGTTTGCCCCCAGGCTTACCCAGCTAAGCCCAGAAGTGACAGCGCTGTACTCCGTGGTGCTGTGTCCAGTGCTTGTTTCAAGACCTGCAGCATTAAATGCGTAGGGATCTGGACTGACCAGTTTGAATTGATGCTACTTCTGGGATCAACGGGCTGACTTTTCTTTCTTGTTTCTCTTATGTCCTCACTGTTTGTTCATGTAGACTATCTGAATGTGTTTTGTTCTCTGCATTTTTACTTTTATGTGGGCTCTCTCCACTCCATTACCCCGGATAATTAAGACTTGACTTCACCAATGCATTAGATTTTAACCTGCTCCTACTGTAGCACCGAGAACTGCAAAACAGAAGCAATCGATTGTTGATTAGTTGTCAGAATCACAAAGGGCAAAGAAATTGCAGTAAATAAAGTATCTGCTCAGTTGGGGATGTTTTTGCTGCATTACTCAAACTGAATTAAGGAAAAAGTCGTAACTGAGTGAATCTAGGTCGGCATTTTCCAGTGAAATAGAGAAATGCAAATTGTTCAAGGTTGGACTAAGCAATCTCCAGACATCCCTCCCATCCTCAGCAATTCGTTGATTCTAGGAACAGTAGCACTAGAGTTTCAAATTTAAAGGGTGTTTTTCACCCTTTCCATCTAGTTATTGTTTTCTGTGAATAGCTGTCCAGCGGTGATTGTACTTAAGAATTAAGACCAACGTGAAAACACGTTTGTATTGTTTTGTGTCAAGAGAGCTACCTCCAGCAATGCTACAAATGAATCCCCTGTGTCAGGAGCAGTAGTTGTATCATAATAGAATCCAGTAATTAGTGGGTCTGAATGATGGGAGAGGTGCTTTTTTTTTTTATTGGACACTTTTAAGGAAAGGGCTTTGTGCTGAGCAAATACATTCAGTTCCTAGTTTTGTAAAAACGCAAGGTAAGTGTTCTTAAAAAAAATAAATAAATTTTTCAGCAGCAATGAGAAATAATAGGGGGAAAATGCTCCCTTTTAATGGTTTGTAAGGACGGCGATTGCCAATGTTATTAACTTGCCAAATGACTTCAATTTGTGGGACTCAACAGGGCTCACAGAATGGATATTTTTAATAAATACTTTGTTGCTGGGAGCTGCTTTCTGGTTTGCCTCTCTGTTCAGCAGCAAAACTTTCACTTCACTTGAAATTATTTTTGTCAGCTGGAGAAGATTATTCTCTGGTGCAGCCTGACCCACAGGGGTTATGCAAAGAACACTCAGCATATAAACCTTACTGAGGACAATTTTAATGGGGTATTTTTGTATTGAGTTAGTGGCTGTGTGTTGACAAATAGATGTGCAATTAGGACATGTACCTCTCCTTGGCTCTTAGCTTAACTCTTTTGTAAGCTTTTTCTTTTAGAGATGGAAGAAGTAAATGAAGGCACTTCATCTGTTTTGTACCTGATGACATTGCAAAAGAGTTTGGGAAGATGTTTGAATCTTTTTTTTTAAGAAACTGGGTATTGTTTTGACAAAAATAAACTGTTTTTTGGCTCCAAGTCAAGTAGGAATCTTGACAGAGACATCATCACTGTCTGATAGATATTGTTGTGGATAGCAAACAATAACAAATCAGAGAGGGAACAAATTTTTTTTTTAGTCCAAACTATAAATCAGCCTTTCCCATCCCTGTGCATCCCATCAGTAGTGCATAAAATGCTGAGAGCTACAGCAACGTGCATTAATTTTTACCCACAGGTTTTGTTCAAAATGTTGTTCATCCTGGTACTCTATTCCTGTAATCTGGTATGCTCCTTCTATCTTTTTGCAGAGAAAACTTCCCAGTTTCTTCTGTCCAGGTTATGCATCAAGGAATATACAGTATCAGAAGAGCACTTAGAGTCCGTGCCAGAGTGGATTGCACTGTGTGCGCAGCCTGTGCAGATAGCGCTTTGGTTATTAGTGCTAACAGATAGGTCCTGTCTGCTCCTCCAGCCCTGTTGGCTTGCTTATAACATGAGCTGATCAAAAAGCTTTTCTTAAGAAAGCAGTAATGTTTCCTTTTCCTTCCTCCCGTTTTGAAGTAGGCTGGGACAAAGCTGGCTACACCATATCTCTGCCCTCATGCCTTTGCACTGCTTGCAGGAAGGTTTGGTGAGATTAGGCTGTGTCCTGGCTAATCCTGACTGCTGCAACGGGGCAGAATAATTTAGACCGACCATGAGGCTTCAGCCAGTGACTCATGGGCCTGAGATCACTGGTCGAGGTCTCGGCATGGAGAGTCGACCTGGATGGCATAGTTTTATGTGAAGGGAGCACAGAGGGGCTAAAATATGCAATAGTTAATAGGTCCAAATGCACTGAAATGCAACGCTTGTTTGAATGATCTCCTATCTCCCAGTAATTTTTGAACAAAGCAGCAACACAGATTAAGTCAGTATGCCGTAACAGCCTCAGAAGGGCTTACAACAAGCAGTTTTCCCTTCATTTGCAACCATATCTTGTTAAGTTTTCATTAGAAGGCTCTATCAGAGAGTATGAGCAAAATGTGCATGCTTGTAAATGAAGCTTAAGCTATCAAAAATTATTTAAAACATGCTGAACAGAAAGAATCCATTTCAAGGCAAAAACCCTCGCAGTAAGGATTTTCTGGTTGTTGACCAAGGGAGAAGCTATGTCTGGGGCCTCCGATAATGAGGCTTCAAATCCTGCATGGGCTGGCATTGCAGAATTTCGATTTGTTAGCTCTGCTGGTTCCTTGTTTCTCCCATGTATTACTGGTGCTCTCGCTGCAGACTCATGCTAGCAACATGCCTTCCCATCAGTGTAAACAGTGCTGATGCTACAGAGGCCATTAATGGGCTGATTTTGGTAAGGGATAAATTTATAGAGCGGTCTTTGCAATCAGGCTGTCAGAGCTGCTGCTAGCCCTAGTGCTTGTGTTGAGGATATTAATTAGTACCAGGAGAACAGGTTTTAACCACGCTTAACTCAGAAGTTGAGGCACTTCACTGGACTGCACGTAGCTATGGCAGAAGTGCTCAGAGTAGAGACTAGCTCTAAAACTACAGAGTTACCACTGTGATCCTCAGCTTTGTTTGTGCTCAGCTGGGTGGTTTCTATCTGGAAAATCCCGGTGTTCTGGGACTGACACGTTAATTTTGTTCTGAATATAACTATTGCTCTTAACCCTCAGTCCGGTGGTTGCTTGCTGTACAGCTTTGCATCTTAAAGGATTGCTTGGTGCCAAGTGCCAGTTGCTGTCATGTTATTTGTAATTCACTGCAATTAGTTGTGTCCTTGCCTTTTACAGTGGATAAAACAGTCTAGGGATTTGGGGCTGGATCTTTCCCCTCTTCTCACCTTTGCAGTTTGCCCTGTTCTGATGATTATGTTGCTGCTGTTCATGTTTAAGGCTGTGGTTTCTAAAGATTTGGGTTTATGTATGCCCCTTCTCCTCTATATACCCACAACGTGCTACAGAAGTGATGCTAATGCAGTTTGCACAGAGAGAGTGCATAGGTAAAGCTGTATTTTTATTCAGTGCATGTTATATTCAATCTGTGAATGAGTATTCTTCAAGGGTTAACGAAAGAAAACAGCCAGTAGGTGATTTCTCTGCCAGTTTCATGCTATACAAACTTTTAACTAAGTAGGGTTTTGGAGACCACTAAGAGGGGATTCTGGGTAGCCACATGGTCGCAGACCACTTAAGGGTGTATTGTTCCTATCCCAAATGGTTGCAAGGCAAGCAGGGTAGTTCTGCTGTGGAGAGTAATATTTTTGTCCAAGATGCTCAAAAGCACTGAAGTAAATTGGACTCCTCGCTCCTGTTGCATTTCAGTAATAAGTTGGGTGCCTGTTGTTGTTTCACGGAGGGGGGAATTGCATCTTTTGCACCAATAGTAGATAAAATAATTTCTATTTGGCATTTGCACACCACTTCTGGAGTTCATGGGGCTGTGCAAACAACTAATATGTCTTCACAGCATCCATGCTATAATTGTGCCAAATACACTCTTCAGGAAATGAAGATAGAGAAATTGAGATTTGTCTGAGAGCAGCACGGTGAGCGCTGACAGCAGAGCTGGGGTTACTGCTCAGGAATTCCCAATCCCCTCAGCGCTGTGTGCGTTTCTATGGTGTGTGTTGGGAAAGTGGTTACGATCCCCTTTTCTCTCAAAATCAGGAAATAGGTTTGAAAGGAACCTTTTAAGAGATCTAGTTGATTTGGTACCCTAAAAGAGAGCCAGCTGCATTTAAATCATCTATCTAAAGATTTCCCTCAAAGTCCAGAGCAGAATATAAAGTTTCTTTTTAAAGTTGATAAAGTAAAAGTTCAAATAGCTTGGGGTAAAAAAAATCAAAACCCACCAGCATGTTGTGAAATTGGTAGTAGGTTGCCTGTCATTGCTGAGAGTAGAGGGGCAAGCCCTGGTTGACCTGATGCTTAACTGAAAACCTCATGACCTTTTTCAAATCCTCCTCCTCTCAATTATTAATATCTTGTGCCTTGGGAATATGATTATGTTGTGTGTCAGGTCATGTCATAAAATGAGCTTTGGTTCCAGATATTCATTAAAAGGCCCTCCAGTTCTGTACTGGTAGAACAAAAGCAAATTAACCTCTCAGTAACATCTCCAAATGCCTTTCCTCAAATCTGCCCGTGGTTACAATAACTTGTGTGACTGCACGAATTGTGTTGGTTTAAGCAGTATATCCGTTTTCAGCTTCTTATCTCTGCAGTTACTGTCCGTGGCCTGTCTTTCCTTGACTGACTGAGTAATATTCTTCTTTTAATTCTAGTTAATCACTTGGAACTCTGGAAATGGAAACAGGCTTTGCTTTACTCTGCAATCTGCAAGCTCCTCTGTTTGCTTTGATTGCTGCACACTGCTGCTTTCGCTTGTGCGGAATTGTAGTCATTTGAAAGCCAATAATGGAGGCCCCTATCTGCCCCTGTTATTTAGACGGTGATTATTTCGAGCAGGGGCAGGGAATCAGCCAGTCATTCCCCTCTGCAGTTTGCACGCCGAGGGCTCCATCCTGCCAAGCGCTGAGCACTCGAGGTCCGCGCGGCTCCGCGGTCAGCACCTAGCCACCATGCTCCCTGTCAACGACAATTTTGAACCCGGAGAGTCACTTACTCTCTTCCTGACTCCATTTAACCTTGGCTGTAATGAAAGAGGGGGATAATCACGTCTGCCTCTCTTAGGGGCAATTTGAGGCTTAATTTATTGATATTGGTTAAAGCATTTGAGATCACCCGTTGAGAGGTGCTAAAGGAAGCTGAGGGCTGACAGGGGAGAGGAGCCCTCCTGTGCGTGCGGAGGGTTGAGCACAGGCGGCACAAATGCCACAGTCTCACAGACTGGTAGCTTTTCAGATCTCCCCCTCTGAGGAGTTGGTCAGGACTTTGCTATGAAAATACTAATAGTTAAAATCAGTAAATTTTTTATGGAAGCAATCTACAGCATTAGAATTTATGCATGTTTAATCTATCTATCTGAAAAACATCTCATGTAAAATAAATGCACAGAACTTTTTTACTTTAGTTATCACATCCTATTATGTTACAAGACGCTAAAAGCAAACGCAGAAACAAGTTGGGTGAGGTTGTACATGTTACGTATTAATGGTGGGCAAAAGGTATGGGCTAGCGCTCTCTGAAGTCGAAATACCCACTCGGCACTGATGGAGCCGGGGTCAGGAGGGACCTCCTGGCTGTAGGGCAGGGATGTCACGCTGCGGGCACCTGGACACTCGCCACCAGCTCAGGGACAGCAGAGCCATGTCACCTCTGGAGCAGGTCCTCGCCAAGGGCAGGCTGCAGTCGAATCGGGTGGGCAGCCACCAAGTGGAAGCATTGCTTTTAGAAAACCATTCCCTTCCAAATCAAATGTCGCCAGGGATGGGGAATGTGAATTTCTTGTCTGAATTTGACCGGCTTCTGCTGCCAGCTAGCTTTGGAGGTTACTTAGCCTTTGTCACCTAGCGAGCTCTTCTTGATTTCTGTCACTTCTTAGCCTTTGGATTTAAGCTGTTGACTCTCTGAGCTTCTTGACTTCCTTTGCCATGAAACATGCCTTCCAGTCCTGTTGTCTTTCTGGCAGGTCTTCTCTGAGCACCCTCCAGCTTTTGAACTCATTCTTGGTTTGTGGACCCAAAACTACAAGCAGTATTTTGGAGATGCCGGGTATAGAGGCCCTCTCCACTCCTACTTGCTATTTTCATTTATGCATTCAGTGAAGTTCCTTTTGACAGCTTCATCTTTTTCTTTTAGAGGTATATTGCTAGTATTGTTTGGATTTCTTTTGCTTTTAATATATTTAAAGCCGCTTATATACTTAAAACATCATTATTAGCTCTGCTGGCAGTAGATACTGCTTTGATGTCCATTTGCTTCCTTTATCTATTTTGTACAAATTGTTAGCTTTTGATTTATATTCATTAAAAACAGCTTCACCTTCTATGTGCTATGCTAATACAAATTCCACTCTTCTAAGAAAACTGAATTAACCTTGTATTGTTCAGATGTAGAGAGGTTATATTATATCACTTGGCTTTGTAGTTTCAAATTAAAGCATAAAGTAACTTAAAGGCCCCTTTTCATATTTAAGCAAATAGAAACCTGTCTTTTCAATATGGAACTTGATTCCTTAGGCAATTCTGAAAATTTTGCACAATTTTATTTTAAATTTAATAAGGTGAATATTGTCCAACAGGGTGCATCTGTTTCACACACTGTGTTGGAGACAGCTTTGTAATTGCCATCTGGTCCTAATACTTTTCTACATTGGAGTTTTAAGAATGTCTAAGTTTTTCTTTTGTGCTTTTGTCACCTCCTCACACTTCACTTGGTTAAAAAAAAACAGAAACTCTGGCCAATGAAAAAAATCTCCCTTTGAATCTAGTAAAGATATGCAGGTTATTCACTTGACTGTTCCATTTCTTTAAAACCATCTTGGCATCCCATCTGCATCCCATGGGGCCGTGCAGTTACGGGGAATGTTTACAATTATGGATACAGTATATTATTTCTGGAGTTTTAATGAATTACTCGCACAGCATATGCTTGATTACTCTTATTTGGGGGCAGTGTGCGCTTGTTTTTTAATACCAGTTTTGTGTTTTTCTTATCTTACCTGACAAATGTTTTATATTATTTCTCCTCAGTCCGATTTTTGTTCCCACCCACCCACCCCAAAAAAATCAGTTTGCAAGGAGACGTTAGTACTTAGTAAATTTTTCTATTTGCATGTGTAATAGCTTTGTTTTAACATCATCTGCACAAACTTTTTGTGGCATCGTTTTAGGAAACCCTATCCAGCTTTACCCTGCAGTTCTTCAAATTTGATCCTAGTCTGACATTTGGTATTTCTCAGAGTCCTCAAGCCTGTGGTTCAGTGAGGATGCATCCTGCTTTTATGCCAGCCTCTTCCAACGCTTTTCTGTGTTCAAACCAAAGCCTGTTCATTGGTTCCTTCCTCAAAACACCGTGAGAAGATGCCATACCATGCAGTTGTTCCTGCTATCAGTAAATTCAGTCCACACAAAATAAGCCGGGCGGTGTATTTTCCATCACTTCAGCTCCCATGAAACACTGGCCTTAAATGCCTCTAGTTAGCAGAGATTTAGCCTGACTCCCTCTCCAGCCCACAGTGATAATGGGTCTGAATGAAGCCTGCTTCCTTACTTGATTTCCCTCATCTGTTGTTCGGCACACATTCCTCTTGGATTTTCACCCAAAGCAACAGTATCTTTCATGTACTAAATAAGTCCAGAACTACTTAGTTTTCAAGGTCAGAAAATGTGACTGTCCCCCCTGTGACTGTACCACAGTGTGCCTTATCAAATTTATGGTGTGAATGGGGGGAAAAACACCTGTAGAAATCACTCAGTTGCAGTAAAATTTTAACTTTGTAGTGCAATGGTAAGTAAAGCCTAGGACCCTTCTGTTGCAGGTGTTCTCGTACAGATCTATGGACCTGTGGTTTAAAGAGGCCGATCTGCTGGAAGGCTTCAGTGGTCGGGCAGAGCAGCTACTGCCGTGTTTGCGCACCGCAAGCCGGACGGGAGGGCCTCTGAAGCGCAAAACTTTGAGCACAGAGACAGCTGAGAACATCTGGCCAGAGCTGTAATAAAGTTGTATCATTTGCAGATCAGGAACGGAGAATAGCCTTAACACATGCTACTGCATGTACATGAGACTTCAAGCCAGGCTCTCTTGTTCGCCTGCCAGGCGATGCAAGTGTGTTTCTGCATTAGGAAATGAAGTTAGCTCAAGATTTTCAAGAGTGATTAGAGGTTTTGAGAGCCAGTGTTGGGATCCTGTGGAAAGGCTGGATGTTCCAAGAGCAGGTTTCTTTCAGCTTTCTCAAGTCAGGCACAGGAAATTACTGTTCACTTCACATCTGCTGTTAACCCTGATGAGATCAAATTTGACAGTGATCTAAAAATGAAGAAAGAACAATTGGTAACACAAAGCGCTGGTGCCTATGTTGGAGGGCTCTGCTCCCAGAATAGTCAGTGCTACTTCCAAAGCTGCTCTGGTGGAAGTCCACCACTTGGCCTCAGAGGGAGCATGTGCTTCTACTGTAGCAACTGAATTATCTAACTGCAATGAAACGGGATGCATCTTCCCACTTCCTTAGTCTGCAGTGACTCACTGTCCTATACGTACCACCAAGAAGGGAGTAGAACCTTTTGATCCTTGACACCTTATCTGCACCTTTAGGTGCCTCCAGTTCAATCACTTTCCATTGCAGCCCATCTGGAAAATCCTTTCCAAGGAATCTGCACACTTTCCTATCTTCATATACGCTTTCCTCTCTTCATCTACCAGGCACTGTATATTTCCTTTCTTTTCACATTCAAATCTTGAGGATAGTGTTAACACTTAAAATAAATGTGTGATAGTGGGTGTGAAAAGGGAACGGGAAGAACAAGTTTTCCGTCTGTCAAAATGAAGACATCAACCTCTGCTTTTATTTTTTTTGCCATGTGTGCTTTAAATAGAATGACTGAATTGGGTGTCTTCCAAGTGTTTTCTGCATTTGGCAATCGTTTTAAGTTGTAACAGATGAAGTTCTGCTATTCCATATGATATGCTCCTTCCCCCTTTTTTTGGTGACTCCTTGAAACTCCTTGGGAATACAGCACAGCGTTCACATCTGTTCTGTGGATAGATGTCCAAGACTAACAAAATGCCTACTGGACTTGGAGTTAACTCTGCCAAAAGCCATATGGTTGTGTTTTGGTTTTGCAACCACAGTGCAGTAAAGAAAGGAGGCTGGGCCAAATGAGAAATGAAGGGAGGAGGGATGGAGCTTCAGATCAGTAAATGAAGGTAACTTTTGAAGTTTGGTATCAGAATGGGAAGATAAGGAGGAGATCAGAGAAGCAAAAGTACAGCTGTGAGCATAGATTCCTTTATTAGGTGTTTTGAATTACATGGTACTCACCTCCTCTGTGTAGTGCTCTTGACCACAACCTCAGAGCATATTTGGTTTTGCCCTACCTTTTTCAAAATACCATAACAATCTAGATAATTTTGTGCTTCCGTCTGGCCTTAAACAATATGCATCCTTGCTGAGAACCATGCTCAAAGCCCTTCTGATGCCGCCTACTGAACACTGTGCGGCAGTAGTTGCTTGCTAGGATGGAAGGAGCATGGAACAATTGCTGGCACTCCTCTGAGAAGTTACCAGCTAAAACTCTGGCACTCTGACAGTTTTCTTAATGGCCATCTGTTGGCCATTGTAAAATGACCACTTGCATTTTTAATAGCAATTGAACTTTTCTGTGTCTGAAGGAACATGCTTGTTGTTTCACATTTGGGTCTCCTTGAAGAATGTGGCTCACAGAAAGCTCTAACCTGCTGCAGCTTCACTAGGGGCTTAGAGTGAGAATTTACCAAATGCCCTGTCCTCTACAGATCCAGCACACGGGAGGCTGGAAAACCTGTTGACCTTGATGTGTTGTAAAGGTTTTGGGGCATGGGGTGGGGGAATAGGAAGACCTGAAGTCTTGTATTTCTCTTGCAGTATCTTTTACTGAGGGTTTAAAATTTGCTGTTTGGTGAAATCTAAATCTCAAGCTCAGGATCATGAGTAGAAAGAGGGCTCTGAAAGGTTTAAGCCTTTGTGTTTTTGTGTAACAGCTGGGCACACTTTCCTGTAAACTGTGGTGTTTAAAGTTATGGGCTAGGAGAAGTGTTACTGTTTTAGGGGTGCCTGATTTTTCTCATATTTTGTCTCTGAAATTGTTTTTCAGTATTGTCACTGACAATACTGAAATTCTGATTTATTTTTGTAGAGCAATATTAACAGGCCAACTGAGGCTGTCACCCCACAGTACAGGTTATTATACAAAATGTGTCAAGAGACAGCCCTGACCCGAAGGCTTTTCTGTTCAGGCAGATAGGACAGGCAAATGGTGGGAGAGAAAACAGGTCACCGAAATGGGTTGATGGACATGGGAGCAGTGCCTGGTAGCCTGGAGCGCTAACCTCCTTCTCCTCCTCCTCCTCCTCCTTCTCCTCCTCCTCTTCTTTTTTGACCGTTTTCTCTCTGACAAATGCCAAAATGCTCAACAAAGTTAATAGTTTGCAAGCTGCAGAGGACATGCACTATCTCCCACTGAAACACAGCTGCCTTGAGGATAGACCACTGCTGTCACCATGCTGCATGAAGAGTTTGCGGCTGTTAAGGTGGCTTTGTGGAAAGCCTCAGTTTCTTACGAATTGTCCTTTTGACTTTCAGTGGGATTTACTTGTTAGTTACTCCATAGACTTTCAGTGGCATTTATACCCTTGTGTGTCATTTCAGTGCTTTTAAAATTCCATTCTGGAGAAAAAATACTCTAAAATTCAAAGCAGTGCATGTAAGCAATGCAGTTGCATTTTGGCTGTGATGAAAGGGATGTGCAGCTTATCCTTTGTGAAAAGGGTTGCACGGCATTTATGCGGAGATAACTGTTTTTCTTGTCACCTAAAAGATGGTGCATTTTATGAGACAGCAGCTTTAAGCCTCCTAAGAGGGTGTTTGTTCTGTACTGACTTAAAAATAACACGGCCACTTGTTTACCAGTATTTTACAATGATGCGCAGCAGTAACATAAGCTATAATTGGAGCTAGTGAGCAATTCGCCTGTGCTTTGTTTTATTCTTATTCAAAAGTAATAGCAGGATGAACTTTTGTGCCTTTGTTAGAATTATACAGGCTTGACAGAAGTTTGTCCATTCTCCCCACCCCCCGCATCTAAGCAAAAAAAAAAAAAAAAAAAAAAGTCCTGATAGTTTGCTTGGGTACAATCTTTTTACACTAAGTTTGGAAGAATAATTTGTTACCAATATGTAGGTGCTTTCCTTTTCAAAACCTTACTTAGTATTGAGCATTTTGAGAGTAGTTCAGATTAATCATAGACAATAAGCACTGCTTCTGAATTAAGAGTGCTCAAATCTGGATCTTGAATCAAGAGAGCCATTTGTTCCCCTTGGGTGGTTTCTTCTAAAACGTCTGAATAAATTCAGTATACGTTAAAGCAAGCAAGGGACAGACTGGCCTTTTGCGAAGACTGTTGTGGTACAAGCAAGTCTTGGCCAGTCTTCCACACAGAACTTTGGGTCTGTAAAACTCTTCTGGGGTTGCCAGTCCCTTCAAACCCTGCTGATGTGTTTTGTGGTAAGCAGAAGGGGACTAGAGAAAGGCCAACAGGAGTAATCTTAGCCTGAAGCTGGACCTCTGTCCTCTGTATGTGAAAGGTGCGTTGCCTGTTGGACTTGCTCTTCTCCTCCTCCCCTGTGATCCCAATGGCTTGGCTCTAAAACCAGCAATTCCCAAACACTTCTAAACCCTCATCTTGGTTTTTAACATGGAGTTTGTCTTCCAGCGACTTCCTTTACGATTCATTGTGGAGTCCCCTTCCTCCTCCTGTTCACAGCTGCCCTGTCTTTATTCCTGTTTCCAAATGTAGCTTGTATCTGTGGCAACAACAGTAATAACCTATGTGGTAATACCCACGAAGAAGGACGACAGCATGAAAATGGTTTGTCCGTTTGTGACTAGTGATCTTTCAATGCTCTTAAGTGACCAGAGATAGGGAAAAGACACTTGCACCATGGTCCCTCTATGGGATGTTGCTTAACTGTAAGTATACACTTAAACTGCTTGAAGTCAGATATATTTTAAACACATGCTTAAGTTCACGTAGCTGACAGATGGTCTATAGATGCCTAGTCCTGCTCTTCCCAGAACGAGAGAACTCTTACCTAGAGTTCTCTTCAGTACTAATTTTTCACTAATTCACTTATCTGTCTTGAGTTTGTCCCAGTATCTTATTTACCACAAATGTTCATACTGGTTTTTTCTTCCCGTGTCAAACAGGGTGCCCACACTGTAAAAATTCCATTCCGCATTTTACAACTGCTGCTGAAGTCTTTAAAGAAGATCGAAAGGTAACTTGCTGTTAATCACTTCTGAGATATTTAAGAACCTTTTCCACCATTTGTACTTTACAGGCTTTGCTTACTGATAAGGTTGTGGGCTTGTAGTTAAAGTTGCTGTTAAACTAATAGAGATGTATCTGTATCTTAAGGGCTATATCTTTTGTGGTCAAACTGAGTTATACTTTTAACCTGTTCTCTGTTTCATTTGTTGTCTTTCTGTTTAATTCTTTGTGTGAGAATCCTTTTCTATGAAGCAAAACACTTTTATTAATCTTTCAGTGAGAAACAAAGATAACTTGCATCTTCTCCATTACCTGTCAGGTTTTGTCAATTGTAAATGGAGTGTGTGTGGAGAAACCACAAGCTGTGTGACAGATCCAGAAGGCCTCATTCATATAACTAATCTTTGCTTGTATAAATACAATGTATTTATGTGAGTTGGCTGGGATGCTGTGCCCTTCTAGGTCCCTTATGCTTCTGCCTTGATCATACATCTGGTGGCTGAAGCACACAAGCTAATTCCATTGCATCAGCTGGGCTATTTTAACTGAGTGCATGCATATCTGGGATTAAAGAAAAAACGTTATCTTACACCTGACATGTTACCTTGTGCCTTGCGTTTCTGCCAGACTAAAAGGATTTGCACAGTTAGGGCAACTCATCAATTTATAGTAACTTGCTCTGCTGTAATAGCTCAGTTGTATGGCCGTACACTTGAGAATCCTTCTCCTGGGGAATATTTCTCCCATGAAGTATTTCAGGTTGAGTTTTGATGAAATGTGTAATCCAAAAAAAAAGTATTCTGGATCCCCACTATGTTTTGGTCCCTTTATTTCTTGCTGTATTTTGAAATTCCACACCTTTTCTCACTCATTAAAATGATGAGAAAGAAACTGCCAAAGAGAGTCTTTCATTAATGCATTGAAGCACTTGGCTTACTTGAATCACCTGAGTCACTGGATCTAACCAGGTACCTCATTAGAAACCTGCTTATTATCTTTGGCTGAACTGTGTTTCATTCTGAACTCAGTATTTGTTCTAACTTCATGAACGCCTTGTATTTAGATGTGGCATGGAAAAGATTTGACAATTTAATAAGGCAGTGAAGGGCTAGCTGTGAAATAGCTGTACATTAATCTGCCCGCTACCATAAGAGGAAAGAATTTCGGTGGTGGTTTTCCTTCTTTTCCCCCATCTTTTTTGTAACTCACACAAGATGCATAGGAATGTCACGAGACAAATCATTCTTGTATCACTGAATGCATAAAATTAGAAGTCCATCACTTATGCCCTCTGGCACAGGTCGCATGTGGAAGGTTTAGAGGCACACAGCTGTCGGTTCTCTTCCTGCTATAAGTTTATGTGTTCAGATACCTTTTGGTTACTTGTTTGTTTCAAAGATCTCTACGAATGCATCCTTGTTTTCCCACTTTTCTCTTAGTTCTAAATGAAGCCTCTCTTTCCTAAACTCGTTAAAATTTCACTCAGAGGAGATGTGGCAATTGTACCAAACAATGTGCAACTTGCTTATTAGAGCCCCAGGATGTATTAGCAACCAATCTGAATCATAATGCAGATTTCTGAACATCAGGCAGGCTTGTGAAGCTTTCAGTTCAGACTGCAGAACGTTATGAAAGGACTCAAAGAGCAGAACTGTGATTGACGGTTGCAAATCTTGATTTCAGTTTAAGGCTGAAGTGGGGGGGGGGGTATAAAATGTAATGAGTTGGAACAGGAGAGCCAGTAGGGCATATTAAGGCTAGTACAGTTTCAAAGAGGTGTGTGCAGTTAGGGAAAACGATCTTATTCTGCCCCAGTGAGTTATGAAAGTGCCAGGGACTGCTTATCTAGGGAACCCTATTTAATTGTTTACAACCATAACCTGCCAAGGTGTTTCTTTCTGCCAGTTTGTGCCCTTGTGGAAAAGAAAATAAACTGATGTAAAACTCAGAAGGGCAGATGGCTATTCCCATGAACAGCACTGGGCATGTTCCCATGTTTCAGATTGACCTGAGCCTTAAAGCTTTGGTTAAGTTCTGTAGGATTTCAGACTTCTGTAAAATTGCTGCTTAAAGAAGAGGGAAGTAGTATTTCTTCTTTCAAAAATATGGAAACATTACTAATTTTCATTTTTAGTCCATAATAGTGGCTTTTATTCTTTTTCTGGAGAAATTTTTTCAATTTAACAGAGTATGGTAGCATTTAAACAGCATCTTCTTTTCAGTAGGGGTGGTCCTTTAATTAATGTTTATTTCTGCAGAAGCCAAAGAAAAATCAAAAACATTCCTGCCCTTAATGGTTATAAATGGTATCTTAAAAGGCAACCTTTTGGAGACTTTGAGTCTTTACATAGGAATTTTGAAGATGAGCAGAACTTAAAGCTGTTAAAATGTGTCTTTGGCTCTGAAAATTCACAGTAACACGGTGAATCTGGCGCAGAATTTCCCCCCGCACCCTCGTAGGGATGTGTGTGATGCTGAGTACTTTTTCCATCATCTGCACTGATGGAGTCAGAGTTTAAAAATGCAGCATTCAGAACATCGGCCCCAAATGTCAGTTCTTGTTGGCCACATCACTGCTGGTGGTTTTAGCAGAAATACTGAGTCTGTGTGCTTTCCTAGGGCAGCTGGCTGTGGCTATTGCAAAACACAGCTCTGGGTGTAACCAGTGAGGGCTCTGGCATAAATCAGGGCTCTGCATGTTTCCGTGTACCTGGAGGAATTCACTGGCCTGGGCTTATTGGTGCTGAAGAGGCTAGTCTAATGAAGCAGTTAGCATGTTGCTTCCAGTTACTTAACAAAAAAAAAAAAAAAAAAAAAAGGCATCTGGAGCATTCTTGCCTTGGGGAGCTGTGGCCTTTGCTTGCAGCTGTTAGGGAAAAGCCTTTGGCCTGTGCTTCACAGCTAGAGTTTTGGCAATGACCGGTGTATTTCAGAAAATGCAAATGGGAGGATTGTCACTGCTGAACATATTGAAGAGCATGAAGGCATGTTCACTAACTGCTCCAGAGACTTTCGAAAGGGTAGCAGCTAAATCTTCAAAAATCTGCATTCTGCCTTTTGGCTGATCCTAAAGTTCATCTTGAAGGAACTGATTTGTGAGGCTCCAATTTGGATTTGGAGAAGGAAAGCTATTGACTCTTCAAGGCCCCTCATTAACGAAACTCCAGAATTTCCTAAAAGGGGCTGCTGCTTGACCAATCTTCTCCAGTTCCACAGAAGGCTGTTCATGTATGTAAGCACTGATTTAAATCAAAGCACTGCAATTGGGATATAGTGAGTTTGTACAGAACCAGTTGTAGCAGACATTGTTGGAAAGAGAGCGACTTACTGGGTGAGTTGGTTTGCTAGCAGGGAGCTGCAATTCAGTAGTGAAATGGATAAGTCCCCAATGCATATGGAGCACCAGTTTTGCAAACGTTTTTAGATTTGAAACGTGGTTTACAGTTACGATACCAACCAAACCTTTGTACAGAGTCATCCAAATGAGTTAGTATTTGAATTAGGCCAAGAATTTGAATTGTATTTGCTTAAATAGCATGTGTTGAATTTCTTTTTAATTAGACTCATTAAACATGGTAACATTAGTACTGTACATTATGGTGACTACTAATGGATCTTCCCTTTGCAAGTAGACCTACTTTGAGAACAATTGATGAATTGCAGCTATGGTAATGCTGCTAGTGTACATCAGGGCATCTACTAATGAATCTTGTGTTTGCAAGGCCATTCACGTTGAAAACAGTAGCTGAATCACAACAAGCCTTAGCAGGCTAGCTCATAACTGCTGTTAGGATCCATAACAGGTAATATAAATAGAACCCTGTAGAGTAATCCTAGAAAAGAGTGTGCATCTGTCTTATTCATAGATGCTTTTAAGACGTTTGGCAACAACAGAGTTTGTCATCTGGAATTGACTGTACTCTAAAACCATTGCTTGGTATCATTCATTTCCATGCTGAAAATATACTTTTATTTTAATTTTTTTAAGTTTATCATGTGTCATTCCTTTCTTGAATCAATATTCAGTTAGTTATTCGCTTTCATTTTCATAACAAAAGTCAATATTAGCTCCAGCAGAGATTTATTTCCTTGAATCAATAAACTAGTGTGTGGTGGCACATATTTTAACAGGAGAGCAACTAGGATTGCAGGAGGTATTTTTAGTGTATCATCACATGATGATTGGGAGACAAACTGTTAAAAATGAAAGGAATTTAAGAATCAGAAAGGGGGAGTTACCTGAAATGTCAAGGGATCCCACTTTCAATTTTCTACACATCCATTTGAACTGCTAGATGTAATTGTGTTCTTTACCTGCAAGATCCCTCTAGAACAAAGAGCTGTTTTGTAATTCTGCTGGAACTGCGATGCCTGATGTATGATTATATGATGCTGCAAATACTTTTTTCCTTCTAACACTTCCGTGGAAAAAAATAAGGTGTCATCCTTCTGTTACAGTTGTGGCATGCAGAGATCAGTGGTCGCATTTTCAGCAGAGCACCACTTCTATTTAAGCACCTAAATTAAAACTTCTGATTTTTGCAACAGCTCAGCATTCTTGAAATTCAGACCACTTCATCTGAATGATATGCCACGCTCTATTTCCTCTTTAAGAGCTCTTCAGAGCTGGTCATACATCAGTCACTTTCTAAAGCGGTGCAGAGTGAAGTTGGCAACTCTACAGTTGAGCTTCCACTTCTTTGGTAAAACTGTAACGCTGCTATAGGACTTTCCTATTAGGACAAAAATATTTTCCAGTCCCAGATGCTGCTAGAGTCATGTGAACTATGCTGACTCTGAAATACAGGAGAAACGCATGCTAGCCTGGTATCCTAGTAAAATGTGACTGGTAAAGCTACATAGCAGTTGTGTGAAGCTACCAGTAACATCAAGAGTGCTGGATGTCCTCCAACGAGTTTCCTCTAGGGTCCAAAGTTTTCCCGCTGATTGTCTTTTCATTTGATAACTGTTTTGTTCTTGTGACAGTTATTAGCTAGGGTGGTGATAAACCTGAATGGCAGAGCCTCTGGGAAAATAATTTTGATGCATCCTCAATATTTAAGGCAGTGCAGCTTTGGGTTATGGAGAATCCATAACCCTGTAGAGTTTTGTGAGTATTGCAGAAATAGCACTTACAGTTTTTCTTGTTTTGTTTTGTTTTCTGTATTTCAAAATGATTTTTCGGTTGATTGTCCCTCTGGCTACAGGGAAGTTTAACAAGGCCCAAGAAATTAAATGTTAGCCCTAATAATCAAAAGCTACTCAAAATGCAAACCTTTCTTCTAAAAACTGCTGTTATGCTAGTTTTTTTTTTAATTTTTTCTTAATGAACAAATATGTATGTAAGAGTCTTGCCATCGGTGTCAGGAGAGTTTCCTGCTGTCACAGATTTGTAGAATTTTTTTCTCTTGATGAGGAAAAATTTGTACAGAATTCATGAGAGATGATGCAGAGTTCCTTGGCTGCGGGATATATTTCATGGATGTCATATGCTTAATCTGTCTGAAATTTTTGGTTAAAATATAGTTGTTTTGACGAGGTAGCACATGTATCTCTTGCTAACCTATGCTTTCCAGTGAACCTCCATGCAATTTGTTGCTGATGGTTAAATTTGAAGATCATTTCTGAGAGTAATGTTCCCCAGAAATCTTTAACCAGGTTGGGGCAGAGGTTTTGTGGGGGTGAGTCATTTTTCCTCACTCAATTTTCTTCTTTAATGACACAGAAAAACTAACCATTGATAAGAAGATTGAGAGTGAGAGGAAGACTGCCCTGCAATGTATCACTGCTCACTTGAGACAGGACTCAAGCAAAGACATTTTTGGGGAGCGGTGGGCTGCTGCTTTTCATGTGCAGTATTGCAGTGTAGTCATAAAGTGATTCACCCTAACTAAAACTACTGTAGGAAACTTCTCCATCAGAAGTGGAGTTTGTGTTTTCATGGACCATGGATATTAATCAGAATGAAGCAAAGGGCATCAGTTCTGTTTGCTGAAATTCTTGTATGTCTTGGAGTTCAGTTGTCTAAAACTGACAGAACTGAGATTAGAATTGTTCCTCAATCTAGAAATGTGTTTTGCTGCAAGAAGTGTTTTTCAGCATTACTTTTCTCTTTTGTAATGTACTGTATTTGATCTTCCACTGTGAGACAGGCAAGACAATTAGAACTGATGCTATGGTAATGAGTGCATAGAGACAGTAGCAACCTCTATATTTAGGCTGCCTTAACATTTCCGCTCTAAAATAATCATGCAAACTCTCCTAAGTACTCTTACTCTGCTCCTGTTGGCAGCAGGCATTTGAAATCCAGCCCCAGGATACAGTCTTGGGAATTAGACGTCTCTCTGAAATTTTGCTCAGGTCTGTATGAGTCGCAAGTTTTTTGAAAATTGCCATTTCTCTTCTCTCAGTGGCTGTAAAAATAACTGAATGTGAATGTTCTGCCGAGCTGGGCTCAAAATGACATTTGCAGGAGCAGCAGCGAGTCCGTGGGGCTGTGCGGGAGCTTGCATCAGGAACGCTTCAGAGCATGACAAACCATAGGAGCGTCCTCCACCCCCTACCCTGGGTGTAGGATGCGTCCCTTACTGTCAGGTCTACCAGGCAGGCATACCGGTAGGCTAACGTGGCTCTTGCAGGCAGGCTTGGAGCAGGATCTCTGTGCACTATTGCACTGCACGACAATGCAGATTTACCAGCTTAGATTTTCACATGCTGCAGAAGAGAGCTGTACCTCAATCAATCTACTAAGCATTTCGTTCAGAAGCCACCTTCTTATATTCCATTGCTCACCTGTTTTGAGACAGCAAATATATGCTGAACAGGGTCGTCAGTGGCTTATAGCATACCGTTCCTCCACTGTGCCCTCTCCTGGGCTTCGCTGGAGAGTCTTGTCACAAAAGCCTTTTATAAATGGAATTGGGCTTTTTGGTCCAACCAAGGGCAGTCTTGATGTTTCCACAGAGATAGAGACAAAGAGGCTTCTCTTCCTTCCAGTGTCTTAATAACTTATCTTCCTAATCTCCACGGCATTATCTGAAAACAGACGGGTCATCGGTCATGACAGTTTTGCGCCTCAGACCAGCTACAAATATCCAGATGAGCACACATACACCTTCCCCTTTTTTTGGCCATAATCTCTCCCCTTGTGATATTTAGAGTACTAAGAAAAACAGTTTGTTTTATTCTTCCTGTTTTCAGGGAACCAGGACTTCCAGTATTCTCTGTGAATTAATACTGTGACATCAAAAAATGTTAATCTCCCTTGCAAGTTTTCCTATATACAGAAATAACCCAGAGGGCTCTAAATTTTGGCTAGCTGCTAAGGTCAGGAAGGCATAAATACTTGGATGAAACCTTTTTGCTGTGTATTATTCCTAACCTTTTTTTTAACTGACCCTGAATGAGTAGAAGTTTTTCTGTTTACCAAAAAAAAGGAAGAAAAAAAGTGTGATCATACTTACTTTTAACAGCTCTCAAGAGTCCTGTTTCTGTAATAGCCTTATTAATGTTTAAAACAGGAAAACAGAAACCAAATATTTAAGGTAAGAACATTGCACAGTTGATATAGTGCTTTCCATCTGAAGATAGACCCAAGTGAGATCTTACTGAGCATTGTCTTGTTAAGCTTTCAAAGCCAAAACAAAACAAGCAAATTAACTGAAGTTGGCTTTGCAAATCTGTTTAATTGCTGCTAGGATAATGAGATCAGGTTTTGTTGTTTTGATGGTGTCACCATGAAACTGGAGGGCACTGGAATATTAAGTGATCTTTTAATTATGGAAGAACGGTTCAACTGCAACCCTAAAGTCATGCGAGCAAAAGGTATTTTGCAGATTACTTGAAGGAGGCTTGTGGAATGGAAATTTCAAGTTAAGATGTAGCTGCTATGAAATTAGCACTTGATACACTGGAACCCACAATTGCAGAAATCCCTCCTCTAATCTGTTGTTTCTTTATGTAGCTTGTACCTAAACCTGCTTGCTTTTCAGCAAAGCATACCACGGAGTTGTGAAGGCAAATCTCATAAACAGCAAAATAAGTTTAGAGCTGTATCTGCCATTGGAAGAGTCGGTGTGAAATCACAGCAGAGGGCTAGGCTGCTGTAAGTAAAAGTCTGTGAACTGCATTTTGCCTTAACATCAAAAATGTTAAGTGCAAGCTCATTCTCAATAATTTGTAGATTCAGGTTTCAAATGTCAGATGCCCTAAACTAGGGTTAGCCTGAGCTGATGCTGTAGGGCTCCAGGGCTGTGCTTCCTCACGCCGTCTCTCCTGAGGCAGGCAGGGAAGGAGGGTGTTGCTGCGCTGTAAACAGGCTGAGAGCATAGCAGCCTGTTTCTTACTGACGGTTTGTTTGTGTGACAGTAGCATCTAGAGGTTTCAAAGGGAATTGGAAGCCCGTTCTGCTAATGGCTGTACGTAACGTACAGTCCCTACCTCAAAGGACACACCGAAAAAAAGGTGGGAAAGGAAATACATAGACCGAGGCTAAGACTGCAAGCAAGCAACTTAATTCCCTATTTGCGCTATGCAGAAGACAACGTTCTGGCTCCTCACCCATCCCCATTTGACCTTGGGAGAACTGAGTAGAGTTCACTAAAGCTATTTGGGGTAGAAATCATTAATCTGTTAATAGCCTGTATAAGTGATCAGCCATGATTGTCCATGAACAGAAGAGGTACCATCTCCAGGCGTTTGTCACGTCACAGGAAGCAGGTTGCATTAGGTGGGTCTTCACTGTTTGTCACTTAGCACCAAAGCACAGGAAAAATATGGCTAACATAGCACTTAACGTGGAGATTAGGAAGGTGATTTTCTACTCTGTGGCTCGAACACACCTTGCAGCTGCGCAGGCCAGATGCTGTGCAAGGCAGTGCAGTGCGCCGCTTCCTCAGGAGGGACAGAGCTCTGCCCTTATGTTCATGTGGCTTGACCTGATGATGACCACCTGATCTTCCTCCACAGCTGAGGGGTTACAAAAGCAGTTGCACTTTTGGCAGAAGACACAAGTGTCTCCTAGTGCTAGGTCTAAGCTGCAACAGCAGCTTTGCCACAAAGTGGAGTTTTGCTTTGTCTTCTACTGCCTTATGCTGCTTTTTTGCGTTTCAGATTGCCTACGCTGCGGTGGACTGTGCCAAAGAACAGAACCATGACCTGTGCAAGCAGGAGGGGGTTGATGGCTACCCCACCTTTAACTATTACAACTATGGGAAATTTGTGGAAAAATATACTGGAGAGAGAGGGGTAAGTAAAAGCAAGAGTCATCATCTGATAAAGGGAGGAAGGTCTCCTCTGCCTGTACTGCCTCTGCAAATGAAAGACATAGAGTGTGTTTCTGTCAGGCTGAAAAGATGTTTAACTGCTTCTGTTACTAACTTACATGGATGAATCATTGTGTACCACACCCCTATATATCTCCGTGTTGGGAACATACTTGGTCTATTTTGGGAACATGAGAAGAAAAAGGAGTGGATTTGGTATTGCTTTGTTACATATTTTATTCTTTAAGCTGAAGCCTGCAAGTGAACGTGAACCAAGTGAAAGTGAAGGATTTATTGCATGGGCTGCTGTTGGGTGCAGAAAGGCCAGAAAATGTATAAGTTGCTCCTCTCAGTTCTGGATCTGGATCTCTTATATACCGCAAATGTATTAATAGTTTCACCAGTCTGCCAAACTGTGACAGACCATTGGTTTTATAGCAAGGCCAAAACTGTCCTTTGAAGACTGGGGGAAGCTAAATAGCTCATCCTCACTGAATCAGATTTACTCCTGGAGCTCAGGGTTGGAAGACCAGTCGTGGCATCTAGCTCCTGGGCTGAAATTTCCCTCTCGTCCTCCTGTGGCCCGCTAATGGTATGCTATGAGTACAGTGGGCAGAGATGGCACAGTGCCTTCTGTGGTTGTAAAATGCCAGAGAATAAGGAAGCAATCTAGTTATTTGTGTGCATTCTTTGTCATAATCTCTTAGAGGGATGTTACTTCTCAGCAGTGATTGATCACCTAGAGGTACTAGGGACTACAATGAAAAACATGGGGTCTTCAAACCATCCAGTGATTATTTGCTAAAAGAGCCTTGGCTGAAAGTCGTTGCTGCTATTACAGCTCACCAAATTATAGAGGAACATGAAGAAAAAAGCCAAATTCTCAAGTCTTTTGGCAGTCAGGAGCTTAGGGAAGTCTTCATGGAGCTTTGCCTCCCACTTTTTTCCAGCTTTAGGACCACAATAATTACTGTACTGATCCAGGCGTTGTTAATGGATACTGTGTTTAGCACAGATTGTGTATCTTTTATTAAGGGTAAAGATGGGTGCAGTAGCCAACAAGTAAAATTTTAGCCATAACATTCTTTGTAATTATTACCCATACTTATAGAAATTATATATGAAAGGATGGATCTGTTGTGGCTGATAAAGAAGTTAGCAAGACAGGAGTGCTCTGAAGCCACAGTAGTTGGGAGATGATTATCCCTGTTTTGGAAAATAGACTGGCTAATCCCCTGCATGCGGTCAACCCTTTATTGGGTAGAATTAAATTACCCAACAGAATGTCACAAACTCTTTGTGGTTGACAACTGTGTTCTCTCTCCACCTTTCCTGGGCCCTGTGGTCGTCTGCTCCTGCAGCATCCAGTTAGGTTTTGGTTCCTCCTATCATGGTAATGCTGGAGGCAGTACTCAGCAGAGGGCCTTCCATAGGGTTTCTAGGTCTGTTCACCTATCTGTTTCAGTGTCAAAGGATTGTGTTGTTAAAGGACTTTCATCAGCATGACAACAGCACTTGAAGCACCTCAGCCTACTGCCTCATACCTTGCAAAGGTCTCAGGAGAAAGCAGTAGGAGCCAGGGGACCTGTGGTCTGTTCCCGATTCTGCCACTACATTGGTACATGTCCATGAGCATTTAGTTCAGTGTGGTCCAGCTGGTGTAGTACAATTTCACATGGTCAAGGAAGATGGGAGGTGGTGTCCTCAGCTGCCACGGGAGCAACGTGATGTGCTAGAACAGGAGCCACGGCAGGTGGAGCAGGAGCCGTCAGCTCCCTGCTACTCTGCTCTGGAGCCCTGGCTACAGGGGCAGCACGACCCTCGGTGGTAGCCCCTAAGGGGTCCTCCACACCTCAAAGGGAATTGCTGTGCCAGAGCAGAGATTTTAGGGCACTTCACCCCAAGCAACTCAAGGGGGAGCCAGGACACCTTCCAACTTAGGTGTGCTTTTAATGGGCTCCAGATCCAGAGCTTTGAAAAGTGGGGTCCTCCTGTTGGAGCTAGTGATTGCCAAATGTCTTCAGATCATGGATGGCCAGAAGCTGTCACTTCAGTTTTTTCAATGTAAAAATAGTGAATTCTTTTTAGAAGAGCCTTTTATCATTCAACCCTCCCAAAAGCTTCCCAGCTTTTTTTTTTTTTTTTTTTTTTAAGTCAAACTTTTACTTCTGTTTGTTCTCTACCTCTCTGTATTTTCCTTTCTTATCACCAGCTTTCATTGGTGTGTTTCAGGATTGCTTAACAGTAAAAATGCGTCACATTGGGTGAGGTTATTTGCCTAGAGAGCTACAATGTTTGTGTACCAATGGGCAGTGTGTTCAAACCCAGGTGCCCGCACCATTACATCTTTGAGCCTTTTAAAATGCCTGTCAGGTTCTCTTGCCCTGTGCTCAGAGCTTTCCTTGGAGTCAGACCACAGGAACTGCTGGTGTTCAACAGCTTTGAAAATCGGAAATCGTAAGTTGTCAAAATACAGAGGGCAGCACCTAGGCATCCACATTTGAAATTGTTTGACTGTAATTTTGATACTGACTGGAAAAAATATAGTTCCCTTAATCTGAATGCTTGAAGAAGGAGTAAAATCATAAGCAGAATTATTACAGGATGAAGAACAGTGGTAAATGTGTGTACAGCCAACAAATGATATACTAACTACTTTTAAAATGACACATGCAGCATGAAAATGTGTTTGAGCTTTTTCAACAAAAAGGCATTGATGGCATTTCTAGAGACAGATTTTACCTTGTCTTGTGAGTTCCAGGGCTGCTTTCTCTATGTACCCCAACTCTTCAGAGTTTCTCATGAGAAATGGTCGAGTTTGGAGTCTGTGGATATTTCCCCCTTGCTTTTCAATGGAGCAGCATTGGACCAGAGTACCACATGATGAGGCAATGCAGAAGCAATAACTGTTTCCTAGTTTATGGTCTGCCACCTTCCTTCTGCTGGCAGTGCAGAAGCTGAAAGTGTTCTTGATGCATTGTTTTGGTTGTATATTTCTAAAAATATGACCCATATTTTTCTTTCTTCAAAAACAGGAGTCTGGATTCATCACTTTCATGCGAACCCTTAGAGAAAGAGACCATGAAAGAGTAGGAAAGAAGAAGGATGAATTGTAATTTCTGCCTCAAAGGAAGCTTTCCGCTGCACTGTGAATGGTTCCAGGTCTATCGTTACTGCACCTGAGACTTCACATACTCTCAAGACAGAGACTTTTTTTTATAAACAGCCATGGCCATTTTGTACAATTTTGAAATAAAGTGAAACCACTTGATTTTTAAAAGGAAAATAAATTAGAATGTTGCCATAGTGTTTTAAAGAAAACTTAGCATTTTCTCTCATGTTGTGAGACTATGCCCACTGACACTCCTATGCAATATTTTTGTAGTCTGTAGTGTGTCTGTAGGTGATATTGTTTGATGGGGTGATTTTTTTTTTTAAAGATATTACAGTACATGTTTAAAAAAAGGGGGGGGGGATGTTTTTTAAACCAGTGAAGGAAAGTGGGACTTGTAATAAACAGGTTTATCCAAATGCAGTTTCCCCTTCTTGTGAAATAGTTACACGTTCTTCAGTGAGATTTGGGGGAACAATTTTAAGGTGCTCAGGGATAAATAAAGTATCGGAGTTAATGAAGACATTAACATTGACCAGTTCAGATTTAGTGATTTCATTTTAAACTCTCTACCAGGACTGTTTACATACTTTTATAGAATGTATTGAGTTAATTGTGCAAAAATCGGCACAGCATGGATAAGATTCAAGCCAAGTCCTCCTTTTTTGGCATCAGTATTGTTAAATGCCCCTATAAATTACAGGAGGAGGAATTACATTATAGGCTACAGAATCACCATTAAAATTTATCATTGGGCCATACGAAATGTGTGTTGGAAAGTGTTATGTTTGACTGTTTTGATAAATGCATAATACTTTTGATAATGCAACAATTATGTATACTACATGTTTACATTCCAAAAGTTTGTCTGTGTTCGTATGTTGGATTTTTCCTTTTGCTCTTTTTAAGGAGTTGCATAAAGAATCTCTCTTTGACAAAGAGTCATCACTGTAAAAACTGTATTAGATGGAGCAGTCAAAGCTTGTTACACTCTGGATGCCTGAAAAAAAAGGTTATGTTGATCTGGAGGTGCTTATGTCTTCATAGGAGGGGTGAGGGATGGGCAGGAAGTTGTGATTCACTTTGAACTACAAATAAATTAAAAAAAAAATTAATCGTTAATTGGCCTCATCCAGCTTCTTTCCCGCTGGGCTGCCCGAGTGCAGACCCAGTGCCAGGGAAGCCCGGCGTCCGGGTGTGCTGCGCGGCACCGCGGGCCGCTCGCCTGTGCGAGGCTTGGCGCCCATCCACCCCAGCGCTCAGCGGGTGGATCAAAGAGCCTTTTGCAACGAAGAAATAACTATTTCTTGGGTCCGAAATCTTCCTTTTGCTCCTCAGCCTGCCAGTTGCATTTCCTTTTGCTGGTTTGGTTTCTCGGTGAAGCCCATGTTGATGGGCAACCTAGCGCTGTGCTGCTGGGAGGTGAAAGGCATCTTATCTCCACTGCGGTATCTTTTCCTCCGCTCTCTTGCCCAATTAGTGGCGCTGTACGTTTGGCACTCGTTAGGCTGCTGAAGCCATTAGTGAGTAATGCAGAATACCAGTAGCCTGACTGGCCTTGCGTGGTGGCCGGCTCGTTCACCACAACACGGAGTTAAACGGGGATGGAGCTGGGCCAAGCATTTTCTCTTATTAGGCACCTGATGAGTGTCTCCACTCAAAAAGAAAAAAATCTGCCTGGTAGTATGTAATATCCCAGCCTGAAACTAGGTTAATTTAGTTTCTTGCTGTTTTTTCTTTTCTCATAACACAGCTACTTCACACTGTGTTTAGTGCTTTTGCACAAGAATCGTGGTAACTCTTTCTTTCAAGCTATCCTCGCATTAGGTAGTGTGCGTTCTGCCCTGAATTTAAGAAATAATATGTAGCGATGCCATTAGATTTAAAATAAGGTTTTGGGGGTTTCAGTGGGTTTTTTTGTTTGGTTGGTTTGGTGGGTTTTTTTGTTTTTTTTTTTGCTTACCAGCAGGCTACAAAGCAGCAAGTATGATCAGTCCAGAACTTACTGCAGACTTTTTTGATCTCTGTGAGTCAAAGCAGTTGAAATTAAGAAAAGGAAATACGGTATCCGCAAATGCCTGAGCTGTAGGCTGTGCCTGTATTTGTGCTAATTGCAAAGAAATGCAGACTTAAAAAAAAAAAAAAAAAAAAAAAGATTGTGGCTTGCCAGTGGTGACATCACTTGCCAGGATCATTCTGAATTATAGGCTTTAGTAAATGTTTTGGATAGGACAATTACACACTGTGCTTTAGACCTGTAATTCCTTACAGCTGGTTACACCATAATATAAAATTAAGGATTCTCATTTTTCCCTTCAGTATTTTGCCAATTACTTCTTGGACTTAGGCTTTTTTTTTTTTTTTTTTTTTTTGTAGCTAATCATATGTTATGCACAAATATAAAATATTTGAGAATAATTTACCTTCTGTTACAGTGTCATGAGTCATCTGGTTTATAGTCTGAATGTTTTTTGAAAAATATAATTTTGAACACCCTAAACAATTACATGTAATGGCTGACCAAAAGCCTTAGTTACTGTGAACTAGAGTATATCATGAGCGAGAAGCTTTACTTCCAAGGCTGTTTAATTAGCAGACCAGGTTTGAATCTCAGTTACACTGATGTTAATCTGTTGTCTCCAGTAATGCAAAAGTTAGTGTTTATATTTGCTAATGAAGTCAGTTTGTATTTTTATTTGCATCAGTCAAATTAAGCTAAAATTGAATTTTTTTCCTGTTTCTACAAAATATGGATGAAAAGTATCTTATATTTAAGAGCTCTTATTTTGTGCATTTAAACTGTTGGTTATTTCACATATTCAGACTTTCCAGCCTGTTCCAGTAAATGCACAGACAAGGCATTCATTAAGTGCACAGGAATTTCTGCTATGATTAAAAATGAGTAATCAGGTCTTTCAAATCATGAATCATTTATCAGAAAGAAATTTAATTGCTGATAACAAATGGTTCGCAGTGAATCAGAGATTCTGCTTTTGCAGTTATAGGTTTGGTCTTTCAGCCCTTTAAGGTGCGTTTCAAACATCTTCGCCCTTTGCTACACAGTTAACCCCAGGCGGATCAGCCCTCGTTGAAGAAGGGTAAAACAGTGCACCCCAGCAAGAGGCCGAGCAAGGATCGCCTATCACTTCATTCCTCAGCGTTGGCTTAAAGGAGATAGATACAGATAGCCCGTGGGTCTGGTGCAGACCTCTCGTGTCAGACCAGGACTGCGCTTTGTGTGCAGACTAGGAGGCAGCTGCTAGGAAATGGTTTTCCCATTTAGTGAAAGAGCCTGAGACTTCTGCTTTGTTTCATCCAACTATGGGATGGACCAAAACACGTCGGTCTGAGGGAGAAGGGAGCATCGGCAGGTCCCAGGCAGGTGAATACTCTGGGATATGGGGGACCCAGATTGGAGTCCCAGGTCTGAACTGGATACGACACAGGTCTATATCCCAGTCCCCAGCACCCCAAATGGATGCTTCGGCCTCTGCTCCAAAGAGGTTGTCCATCTATCTCTGACCCAATTAATATGTCCTTATTTGTTCAAACTGGAAAAACTTCCACAGGAGAGATTTGAAGAGACTAGCTTTCTAATCTGAATCAAGAAAAGCAACCTAAAAAAAATCTCCATTTCTTCTTCCCTCTCCTTTAAAATTGCATTCAGGATCTGAAAGCCCTGTTGACCCAGAAAAAAAAAAATCCTCCCAGGTGCGTAATCCAGTTGTGGGGGAATTTATCTAAACTCCTACTCAGCCCAAATTAGGTCCCCAAATCTCACTGGTTTAGATTTCTCTCAATAGTCATCCACTAAAATGGATTGATATTCACAATCAAAAAAATTACAGGGGTATAGGCTTGTGTTCTTACAGTATTTAATTCATTAGTAAAAGAAAAGCAGATGCAAGGCCCTGCCTGAATAAGTTCTAAGTGATTGCTTTAGACAGTCTAGTTTGGTGGGATTGCTTCAAGGGTGACTTCAAGTTCAGAAGCTTGTACTGCTTTTCAAAAGAAAAGTCAAAACCCAGTGACTCTGCGGTCCACAGGTGTTTTCAAAATCTATTTTTCTCTTTTTAAAAAATAAAAAGCAAAATCACTCTTCATATTCTTGATAGTGCTATATTAAGAGAAAGAAATGGTCTATATATGGTTTTCCTAGGCTAATACCAAACCCGTGGCACTATGCGTTTTACAAACTATGAAACAAACTGTTCGATCAAAATGACAATCCGCAGAGCAGGGACTGTTGCCGACATGCACCTCGCTTTAACAGGCTTGCTTTAGTGCGATTGGGTCTGTAATGTTTGACTGGGATTGCAGGAGTAAATTCTAAAAACCGAGAGGGGGGAGGATTTAGCTTTTCTCAGCAGGTGCTAAGCACCAGGGCCAAATGCTGGCATTTTTTTCTCCTTTGAAATCCCGGCATTAGCGAGTGTTTTGTGGCTCTAGTGTAATTGTGAGGGAAGAACAAGAGATGAGCCTCAGGTGTACGGCCCTTTGGCTAATCCGGTTGTATACATAATTGTTCTGTGCTGGAAATGATTGGAAACCATTCTGAAACTAAAATTCTCCCATTATTTTCTTTGGCTTGCATGAGAAGATGCTCTGCTTTCTCTATGCATCCTGCTTTTATTTACTGATTAAGGAAGGAGGGTACCTGGGTGTTTCTACAAAGGAAATGAGTCCAAATACCATTTTATCTGCTGGCAGCCAAGAGTCCTGGAATGCCTCACTGAGCAGAGTGGCTGAAATACTCCCAGCAAAACACCCTCAGCTGCCTCAGCTTTTGCCAAGGTTTTGGCAGGTGTTGTGAGTATGTGGCTATGATGCAATGCTGCAAAAAAGTCTCTGTATTGAAGGCAGCAACTTCCAGACTGTAGTTTCTTAGGAGTTAAGTTGAACTTTTAGGTTGGCAAAAACTGAGCTGTTAGCCCAAAATTTTAGGAATCGCTACTCTAATGCTAGCCCATGATTAAAGCCAGCCGGACGTGCAGGTGCCTCTGCCCAGCTGCAGGAACTGGTCTTTGGCTGTAAAGATTTCTATCTGTGCAAGTCCTCTGCAGCTCTGCCTGGAGCGCTGGCCACATGTGCAGCGGGACAGTGCTCCTTAAGGAACGCTGGTTTTCCGTGTGTGTTTGGAAAGCATCATAGTGCTAATCATCCTCATTAGCTTTGGGCCATTAGTAAGCTATTCGTCCTGTTGCTCTTCCAACACTCACTAACAAGTAGCATTTAGTCAGATTTTGCAGATACTGCTCCCTCCCCATCCACACCAAGCGATCCCTTCAAACATTCATCAGAGGGAAAAAGCTTCTGTGTGAACAAAATCTTTTCAAATTAGTCTCTGGTGCCCCAGTTAAGTGGGTATCTACATCGTAGGCATGCAGAAGAAAGAGCCTTCTTCATTAATATGTGCAATTCTGCGTGAGCTCATTAGCGCTTGCAGCTCATTTGGTAGCAAATGTGTAAATCCATCACACTCTAAATGCCAAATATGTGCACAGCTAAATGATGGAGAAGTAAGAAATGCTGCAGGAGTTGAAATCTTTACTTGTAAAAAGAGGTCCTTATACCATGCATTAAATTGGAGCTCTGGATTTATCTAGAGCATTTGTCACTGCTCTGCTTTGCCATTTTTTTTTGCTTGTAGAATGAATAATGCTTCCTGTCATGTAGAAGGTCCTTCCCGTATGTGTGGGTGTTTAATTTTGTGCCTAACATTTGTAATAGACACCTGATACCTAGTCTCAGTTTCCATAAAACAACAATAGCCATATCACAACGCAATCTTCCTTGCACGGTACATGCAACTAAATTAATCAGTTATTAAATGTGCATTATTAATAATCCAGTTATCTGCACTTTTCTTGCTCGTTTTGTCATTTGTAACAAACTTGGAAGGGAAAGGGGAGGGGGGGGAAACAGCACTACTGAAATGAGAACTTTAAAATGTCCGTCTGCTTTAGCAAGAGCAGTGTTACGCAGTTAAATTTAATGTAATGGTCTGCCTGCCACCACAAGGGAGCCACTAAAACATGTCACTCGTGTATGGGCAGGCTGGTCTAGCGCTGGAAATACGTGAGTGCCCTCAATCAGTTACTCTGGGACAAAACAGGAAACTTGGCCTGGAGAGCTTCCAATTTCTGCATGCTTTTACCCCTCTTTATGCCAAGCAACTGCAACCCCAAGCGCCAACCCCACTTCAAGACCTGGATTCAGCTGCACACTTACGTGCCCGGCTTCCTTAGGGCCTGGGTCAGCCGAGCAGGCTCCGGTTTTGTTTCTCTCTCGGCGTGCAGAGAAATTGCAGCACAGCCCCAGCTGGTCCTCTGACGAGAGCAATATTCGGGCAGACCTCCTGGCCACGTGGGTTACGGGAAGGAGCTACCCGCTTCCCCCAGGAAGGGGTTTCTATAGGTTGTGTATGTGACAGTCCACTGAGAGCAGTGAGGTGGTTTGGGGTTTTTTGGGGAGCAGCTGGGGTCTCTTTCATTACGGTGGGCTGTTTCCTGCAGGGCGGGAAGGCAGGGAACCGATGAAGTGAAGGACAAGGCTGTTGCACAACTCAGGGCGGGGGCGAAAGAAAGCAAAATCTCAGAATTTTTATCAGAAAAAATATCCCGTGATTGGCCAGCAGCAGCCCTCCCTCACAGCTTGCATGAGCGCGACTGCTTTCTCTCCTCGCACCTCATTCCTGTTGCTTCATAAATTATACTTGCCAGTTTGCTTCTTTCCTCCCTTCCCAAAAATTCTGGCGTGGAAAGCCACCTTCCAAGCCACCTCTACGTTGTGTGAGATAACGTTTCCTTGGAAAACGTGCGTGATAATGAAAGATATCATCCTCTAGCCATCAGGTCACTAGTGAGGGGGATTTTATTACTATATCCCACCGTATGTGTGTGAAACAGGGTGATCAGGTCCCAAGTTTCCTGTTGCATCCCCCGAATTTACTGATACCTCTTCAAGAGCCTACGGTTTGCTTACCGAGAGAGTAAGGAAAAGGACAACGCCGTGCTTGGCCTGCAGAGGTTGCATTGGTTGGAAGAGGTTGTCTCCCCCAGTGGCACTATGGAAACAACAATGCAGGCAGAGGCTTTCTCCCCTTTTCAGAAGGGACTGAACTGTCTTCAAGGTAGCCCTTCCATGATCCAGTGGGAGAAGAACGGGGCCATGCGAGCCTCCATGTGGCTCTGCTTCGCTTCCAACAGCTCCTGTGGGGGCTACGGCTCTTGGGAGACGTGGTAGGGCCTGGGGTCAGTCACCCCTTCCACTTGCAGGAGATGATGAAAGGATCTCTGCAGAGGGACTACTCACTTTTCATTAAACCTACCTCTCTGCCAAAGCCTTCCCTAGGTGAAAGAGCAGAATAAAATGAAGGACTTAAAGGAAAAACAGAAGTAGAGTCCAGCATGAAGTAAAGTCACATATCGCCAGTGAGGTACCACAGTATTAAGTACATTAGATATATTTTGGATAGAGTATAATCTTAATTGTTGTTTATTGTTTGCACTGTGGTCCCAAGATCCAGGCCCTCATTATGCTAGATGCTGTACAAATATATGAGACTGTCATGCATGGAAAGGCTTTTATTATGTAAATAGTCAGGTTGGGAAAAAAGAAGTGTTGTTATCTCTGTTTTACAGATGAGGCAGTGAGAGACGAAGCATTTTGCCCAAGGACATACAGTCTGTGGGTCAGCGGTGGATTTGAAATTCAAGTCTTGATTTAGTTTCTTACTGGCTCTTCTTTCAATTTGTGTACTGCACACAACACATAATTAAATATTAAAATGAAGCATAAAGAGGACAATACCATATGTAATTTATCTCTCTCAAGAACAATCATCCAGTACCTCTGGGCCAAATCCTCCCCCCCTTCTCTGTTTCTTCAGAACCTGTATTTCTTTCCAGGCTTATACTTGTGATCACCTTACACGTCATGTTACTGTACCTTCTGTCCTCTGATTTACTGCAGCATACATCACGTTTGCATTGGACTACAAACCTGTTAGGGAAAAGACCCTGTTCCACATGGTGCCACGTCCTGGTGACAGCAGGCTGCTAAATTTATAGTCTGATCCTTTGTAAAAGTGGTCCTACCGCTATTTAGAATAATGAAAAAAGAAGGCATGTACATTCGTTAGCAAACACAGTGAGGCATCCAATATGTGTGTAATCCCCGTTCAACCCGACCTGTTAGTTAAACATACATATTGATGGAAAATAATGAACCCATGCCAAGGACAAATAAAACATGAAATTCATTCAAAAGGCACAACATATTTTGCTTTGTGCACATCAATGTTCTTTGTCAGGCTTTAGGAAAAAATGTTAAAGGAAAGAATTATAGAAGACATGAAAGTCAGTGGAAAACAGAGAAAAATGGAATTAGCATTTGGCATTGGCACTAAGACTAAATAATACCAGAGTAACTCAATAGCCTTCTTTGATACAGTAATTAATTAGCTAGACAAAGAGGGACAGTCTGGCTGTCTGGACTTCAGTAAAGTAGCTGACAAGGCGCCATGTGTTACTTCTGCTTGGAGAAGTCTGAGATTTGCAGAGGAACCGCAAGGTGGGCAGGGTGTCAGATGAAGAGCTGAGCTGTGTTGAAGGGGAAATATCCAGAGTTCCTAAAAATCAGTCTTAGGACTGATTATTATTTAATGCTTTCATTAATGACCCACATGGAAAACAGAGGTGTTTGATAATTAAAATGTGTTGAAGTCACAAAATTAGGAGGTATCATTAGTACAGAGAAAGTTCAGAATAGCAGAGAGCAAGAAATGAATGTCCTTGAAGAGTAAGGTCACAAAAATAGTATGATAGCTAACAGCAGAAAACATTCTCCAAGAAATCAGAAAAAACATAGGAAGATCCCGCACCGTTTGCCCCCACTGTGGTGTGGTCATGAAAAAGGCAACTGAAATTTTAAAATGCAGAAGGAGAGACATTTCCAGCAGAGAAAGGGAAGTATGAATGCCCTTGTACAAGACCCCAGTAAGATTTCACTTGGAATAATATGTATGATTCTGACCATTCATGTTAAAGAAATCTGGATTCTTACTGAAACTGGTACAGAGAAGGGCTGCTAAGATGATTATGGGGCTGGAGAACCTCTTATGAAAGGAAACTCTATGTACTCAGCTCATTTAGCATATTAGCTGAAGGCCAAGATGAGGTTTGATTGCTCTTTGTAAATATATCAGGTAGGAAAATATTAAAACTAGAGGGCGATTCAGGCATAAGAATAAGTGGGTATAAACTGGCCGTGAATAATTTAGGCTAGAAATTAGATGATTTTTACGCACTTGCCTAGTGAGGGCGTAGAACATAGAGGGACAAAAACACACCTAGTTTTAATGTGAAGCTCACAAAATTTGTGCAATGGATTATGTGATACAGTGGCCTGCAGTAAGTGGGGACTGGATATGATAACCCAGAAAGTCCTGCCAGACCTGTGTCTTAGTATATTCCTATGTCTTAGTGATTTTCTATTATAGTGAGCTACCACCTCCATCTGATTCAATTATAATCTTATTCGATATTAGTAGCTAATAATCCCTTCAATTCTAAGAAACCCTTATATCCTTCTGAATTAAGTTTCAGATAGAACATCCTAACTGGATTACCAAACCTTTTTTTTTTTTCCTACTCAAGCAGAGTTTGTTGTGGATATTATCATAAACAAAGGCAAATGTCTTTAGGGACCAAGACTTCTTTGAATATAAATTAAGCATTTACGGTACAATTTTATTAACAAATGATGATTTTCTTATTTATTGTAATTGTTTAAATGGCTGCTAATGAAATTCTTGGCCTTATAAAGTGATCGTCTTGGCATGACTTTCCCTTCTATGAAAATATTTAAATACAAACAAAGTCTGCCAATGTGTTCAATTACAGTCATATAGGGAACTAAGGGGATTATGTGTACTAGGAGTATATTAATGTGGCTTTCCAGATTAGTTTCTTCTACCAGAGGAGGTATAAAGTAAGCAGAAAAGCTCCAAAGAGATACCATTACTATTGGAATGGCTAAGGCCATGATCATCAAAAAGCTCACTTGTTTTATTTCCAGAAGCCCAAAGTGTTGATGGCCCTGCAAATAAGAATACATTAAAAACATGTTGCTTTGCAAGCTAATTGAGATGCAGCATGAAGATTACTTTTCAGAAATACGATATTCTTTGTGCAAGAGATCATGCTGGGCCCTACTGCAACAAAAGCCATTGGGATAATGCTATTTTAACATCTGCATTTATTACCAGCGAGATACTTCATGTGACATCATGAGGTGGCTTCAGACTTGTTAGGTCCTTGAGAATTAAACATTATTGCTCCATGAAAGAACCTCTTCTACCCAGTACAGACTCTTGAGAATGTATCAGTGGAGAAACATTTTAAAAAATAAGCAAGGAAATAAACTGTATATTGTGCTGATGGTTTTTATGACCTTGCTCACACTTCTGCTGATGCTGTATTAGCAAGGCTCTCTCGCTCCAACTAATGTATTTTTAGCTCTTGTGATTATGGACAAAGGCTTCTCTAAAACCTCTAAAATCAGATGCAATTATTCCAAAGTGCAGAATTTTTAGGATGTCAGGAGTTCTTAGCCAATACCTTGATTCCAGGAGGCCTGATGCAAAGTTTTAAGCACTTGTGGTGAAGTTGTGGCTGTACTGAACATGAACTGACAGCAACTGATTCAATATATTTGTGTTTTCATGGGAACTGGCATTACTATACAAGAAACAAGAAGCACGCTACGGTCTGGTTTCCAGCTACAGCCTCGGCTTGAATAATATCTGCAGCTTCAGGCACCAATCTTTCTTAAAGATACAGAAAAAATGACAAAATCCAGACAAGGGAGCAACGGGATTATAAAGATGTTTAGTAAACATAAGTTTTAGAAAAGATTGAACAGATTTGGATTTAATTAATCTAAATCTGAGAAGGCTAAGGGGCATGGTAGTACTTTTCCCCATAAAAAAATGGGCTGCAAAGTGGATCAGTGATCTGATATGTTCCACATACACTGAGTGTTTATCAGTTTAATTTGCTACAAGAAACTGAGGTACAATTTTCTGCATGACCTTCTGAGGGTCCTTTCAGACCTTCACCTCTGTGTTTCTCCTATAATTCCATAACTGAAGAGCATAACTACTACAAACTCCTCAGGCTGAAGATTTCTTTTCTAAGAAACTTGATTTAAAAGTTGTCCTTAAATACAGTGGATAGAGCCCAAGGGTGGGATTTATCTCTTCTATCTTTAGTAATATAGAAACTAGACATCTAAAGGAGGCTGGTCATGTTGGCTCCCCCTGCAGTGACTGAGGAGGAATAGCAACAACTAGCTTCTTCACACTGGGCAATTTTCAGATCATTAAACTTTGGTGGGATAAATCCCATGCTAACATGTCTCTGTTGTTGGCTTTTTATCTTTGCTTGGCTGATGACACGGTAAGTTATCACGTTATATTTCATTATTTTGGTGCACTCATGAACAAGTACCTCATTGTCATCTCAGAGGGTTCTGACACCACAGGGACTTATTGGCACCAGTCCTTAAAAGTTCAGCTTCCTCACTTAACCTTTGACGTTGTCCATTCCAGCCTTGTAGTCCTCTTGATCTATCTCTCCTCCTCCTTTAGAAACACCTACATTGCTTCACTTATTTGCCATTACACTGACTGGATTTAGTTCTTAGGAATCTCAGTTTTATCTCTCACTGCAGCTTTCACTAATTTATTCAGTGCATGGTGCCCCTCTAATAATGTTTTACTGCTTCGTTGTCTTACGGGAGTCAATGGGACAGGAAGAAAGATATTTTAAATGCAACTGGCTTGTTAGCCATGCAAATTCTTAAATAACGGGTATGATTTACGTGTACCATGAGGGAATCTGGAGCTGTAACTCCATTTCTGACTCTGCCTCTACCTCCGTCACTGACCTTATGCAATTTATTTAACCTCTTGGGGCCAATTTCCTCACCTGATTATAGAGAATATTACCTTTTTTTCCCCTAAGAATATATAAGACTTAATTAATAGATGTATATATAATTTCTAAAGTTCTGTTTATAAAAATGCAAAATGCTTATCTTTTTCCCTTCAAAACATTTACAAATGGTCAAGAGAATTTTCAGGTTCAAAGATAAAGAGTTCACAGTCAGGAAGTAGAAAAATTAAAATGACACACATATGCACTTATCACAAACCTTTAGGCAGCCTCTGATTAAGCAATCACTGCTTCTCAGCGTTATAGTAGATGTTATCATGTGCCATTAAATTGTGTAGCAGCTTGTAATACTGTGCACTCTGTTTATACAGGATAAGGACTCTGTGGAAATTATTTAGATTAGCATGTTATCTTTGCAACGTATATTATAGTTGTGCCTAGTCAGTCAGGATGGGGATGTTTTTGTGCTCAATTCTACAAAAACCCAACAGGGGACACAGTTTCTCCCTGACAGGCTGAGATTCTAATTTGGAAATGTTAAGGAGCTTAATTGAACGCACGGACCGTGTGAGGCCTAAGAAAGACATGTTTGCAGAGCAAGGACTGCAGTAGCTCCCCTGCCACGACTGACTTCCACTGCAGCAGGTGAGAATGTGTTCAGAAGAGGCTGTCTCCCCAGCGGTCTTCAGGGTATCACTTTTTTTTTTTTTTTTTTGGTGCTGCTTTTAACATTCAAAGCAAAACTAACTCATCAAATGTCTGCAGGTGACCTTGCCTCATTCTTCTCCGGCAGCAGTCCCTCTGCTTATCCGCTCCTGCCTTCCTCTTTCACACACTCGCCCTACTCCTGACAGTGTCCGGGCCACTGCTCCTGCCATCTGCTGTGGCATTCTTCTACTGCTCTGCCTCATCAGTTCTCCGTCTCATTCGAGCCTCCTCTGAAAACAAATTTCTCTTTTGCCAACACCTCTTACTGACTCCCTCCATCTCTGTTATTCAGCTCTGTAGCTGTATTTAACCTTGTAAACCTTCTCGCAGTAAAGCCTGACACAGAGAGCTAGATTCTTCAGCTTGACTGAGCTTTGCCTGAAGCATGGTGGAAAGCTTGAAGGCTGAAAAGCTAAATTATCTCCAGCAGAAACAACTTACACCTGGTTGCTCATGGATCCAAGAGATCATTTTGCCACACCTGAATCACTGGCATTCGCACCTACTGTCTCGGGGCGATACACGACTCTCATACTAGCTGCTGGTGTCTGGAGTTGCCGAAGGTGCCCAGCTGAAATAGTTTGTGCTGCTGGAGAAGGCAAGCTTGAATTTGGAGAGTATTAATGTACTTTGGTGCTGTCTTCCCTGTTACCTTGCTCCTGAATATAGCTCAGTAGACCCAGAGAGTCTAGAGTAGGATGTATGTCGTCTGTACTTTGCCATTCTTTGCAATGCTAAAAACATTTGTATACTTAAGTAATAACAGAGATAGAAGGAGAAATTAAAAGGTGTTAGGAAGGAAATAACTGCTTTCATTTAACATTTCAGTTGGACTAAAACTGTATGATACAGTAAGAAAAAAGTCAAGTTGAAGAGCAATGCAGGGAGAAAATTGTTCTTGTAGTGGTAAACAAAGTAGTTTTAAAATAGGTGTCTCACTTTGGGATTAGTAATGAGACTGGTAAACTTTCATTTTTGTATTGTCATTTATTTTCAGAACATGTCCAGTTGATTTCTCTGAGAACAACTGAAATTACCACATGGCAGCCCGCGTGCCATCTTAGTGCACTTTTTCTGGTGACAGCTATGTCATTGTACTTCCTCCTGATCTGCATTTATGTGCACTACCTCATCAGAAAACACATAAAAACACGTATCTTATTATTTATATAGTGTTAAGCACATGCCACGCTCTATATGCTGCTGTTCAAACTCATCCGAAACCGGCCAAATAGCTAGAAGTTATTACACGAGAGAACCCGAAGAGCGTGACTGCGAAGCCCCGTTTCCTTAGAAAACCCGGGCAACAGGAGCGAGCCAAAGCGGCCCGGAGCACAAGAGCCCTGGAAGGCGCCACACAGCCAGGCCCGCCGCAGCGCGCCCTCAGCGCGTCGCCATGGCGACCTGCCCCGCCCCGCCCGCGGAGCAATGGCGGGGCCGCGTTGGCGTCACGTGACGGCCGCCGCCTCGCCGCGGGGCGGACGTGGACGGTACCCACAATGCCTGGCGGGAGGCGGCGGCGGGGGCCGCGCGCGCCGGTGCCGCCGCTGCGCTGAGCCAGGTAGCTGTGCGCCCCCTCCCTCCCCCCTCCCCCGGCGGTGCCGCGCGCCGTTGCCTAGCGACGCGGCCCGCCCCGCCCAGCCCGGCTGGGCCCGGGCCGTGCGGGCGGGGGGCGGCGACCCCGCCGGGGCCCGGTGGGGGGAGGGGGAGAGGAGGGGCAGGGGCTCCGCTGCCGCATGGGGAGGGGGCGGCCGCCGGCCTCCCTCCCTCCCTCCTTCCCTCCCTGGCCGCCCGCCCCTCTCGGGGCTCCGGGGGGCGCGGGTGCTGCCCGGTAAAGCCACAAGGCGGTTGGCTCCGCTGCGGCTGCGGGGTTACGGGGGGGGGCGGGGGGCTGCGTGTCCGGCGGGGGCTGACAGGGGCGCAGGCCTGCCCCGTCACCGCGTCTGCCCCTGAGCATCCCGGTGCTGAGGGGTCCCGGTGTGTGTCCCCCACCCCCCCCCACCCCGGCAGCGCTTCCCTCGGCCGGTGGCACCGTGAGGGCAGCGCGGTGCGGCCGCTGCGGGCGGCGGGGCCTCTTCCCAGGGCGCCGGGGTGTTGCGGCCGGGGCCTGTCGGCCGCCCCTGGGCAGCTGCGCGGGCGCCAGGGCTCCGCTGCGAAGTCTGGGGTCTGCAGCCAGGTAGCCCGTGGCGCTGGAGGTCGGGCACCCGCGGCCCCTTCCCGCCCCGGCTGCGGCCTCCGCGCAGGGAGGTGGCGGGGGGATGGCAGGTCTCAACTTCCCGATCTCGGGAATGTGGTTTGTCCCGTTCTTGTAGTTTTCCAGAATCTTGGTGCTATGTTTTCACCGTTTTTTTTCCGCCTCTTCTTTATGAGAAGGATTATATGGGCTAGTGGTTTAGGATTATTTCCTTGTCTGATTATACCTGATATAAGTGGCTGCTTATATGTCGTCCTTACACAGTGTTTTAGTTTGTGAAATGGATTTCTAAAGTATGCTGTAGAGTGGAGAGGCTAAGATTGCTACCTGCATAATACAGCTGCCACAGCCTCCAAAAGAGAGGAAAATAAACTGTCTAAGGCTATCGCATATGCTTGAGGTAAACACAGAAACTGTATCTTCATTCTGCTTCTACAAGGAGGTGCCCGGCTTGCAACCACAACCCAATTCTGTGTTTTATGGATAGTTGTTATGAGAGGCAGGCATCTTGGCAAGGAACAGCTTGATTAAGGAGGCACTGAAAGCTCAGAGGTGCAGGAGGGTAGGCTTGCTGTTACACTAGATGTATTTACAATCGCTTTCATTTTTTGTGAAGCTAGACTGTTTTTAAAAGACTAGAGTATCCTGAGCAAACCATTTTCGCAGACCACTTTTGGACATTTTCTTTTAAAGAGTTGTGAAAAGACGAATAAGTATAGAACGCATATTGTCATATCTCAAACTGAAAGGCCAGTTCCTTACAAAGGAAGACTGGAATATAGACCACTTTCTAGGACTTTTCTTGATGCTGCCTCAGGACCAAGTGTCATCCATAACACACAAATAAACTAGATGATAACTGCAGCTGTCTTAAAAAAAAAATAAAAATACAATAACAGATTCTGATTTGCATCATCCCAATTTTCCCTCTAATGGGAAGAAGTGAAACTGAAGCTACATATAATAATTCCTGTTTCTGAAAGCAGCAGAGCATGTATAATCTTCTGGCAGATTTAGGGAGAGTGGAATAACACAGGAGTGACTGTGTTGGGTCACTCTTTCCTATCTATGATCTGATTTCTCCATGTTTCTCTTTTCCTTGAGCTCTCCCTGTCTGGATTTTCAGAGAGGCCTGTGAAGTTTTGGAGTCAGAGGAAATCGATAAAGACAGATCAGAAGCAGATACATACAGAGAAGCATAAGACTAGCACCATCACTGAGTGATATTTCCATAGTGTACTTTCATTGTTTGTGGGTCAGAATCTTCCTGAGCAAGGAGTAGTGATTTAGATATAATAACCCTTCTAGCTATTCTGTGAATGTATCCAGTTGCCTCTTGAATCCACGTAAACTTCCAGCATCTACCTGATCCTGTGACGAGGAGTTCCGCTGGCTAAGGGCATGGTTTGTGAAGAATCAGCTATGTTTTCTGTGAACTTGCTACCCGCTAATTTCACTCATGGAGGAAAAAACTATTTGATTTGTAATGGTACAGTGAATTAATCAGTGCAGTTTTGAATAGATGGTTAAAAAAGGCATTTAAAGATGGTTCTAAAAACACTGTTATATCCTTAATTGTTCTTTCTTCAATCTTTGTGTATATATGTCTGTATCAAATGTGCCAGCTGGTGCTTTCTGTAGAGCGTGATTATTTCAAGGGCCAGGTAAAGCTGCATTTTCATTTTGGAGATTTAGTAAACTGTTTCCAGTAAGCATGGCCTCACAAAAAGAGTTGAATAATATCATTAGCCACAAAATAAATGTATTAATATATTCATTCTTGCCTCATCAGAAAGCTCGACATGAACTTCAACAATCAAGATCACGTTAAAAGTAAACAGAACAGTATTTTTTCTTCTGAGAGCTAACTTCAAGATTCTGAGTTTCTCCGGCCTTGCTGTCTTACCTGCTACCTTTTCCTAAGACGGGACATGGAGCTGTGGGCCCTTTCTTCCCTGTAGGTGCTAATGAAGTTACTTATTTCACCAGAGGAAATGCGGATCCATGAAATTCCATTTAGTGCAAGTAAGTTAACGAGGGGAATTATAAACTTTTGCTATCGCATTATTGTTCTTATGTTTATATTGATGTAGCTCTCAGAAGTCCCTTCAGGGCTGTGTCCTAAGTGGCAGAAGCAGCTATTGTCCGAGAAACTTTACATCCTCTGCAACTGTGTCATGCTTGTGAGCCACTGCCATGGTTACATGGTTGGCAGCATAGTTGAGGAAACGGGTGCCGCGTGTATAGTGTGTATTTCATGTGAGTTGTCCTGCTGGGAGCACTTGCATAAACCTAAGTATAGCTACATAAAAGTTGCCAGAACTGTAGGTTAAATTTCTAGAATGCTTAACTCTAGCAAACTAACCTAGAGGAAATCCTGAAGTTGTTTTGCTTTCTGCTTTTGTATCCAACTCTGATCAAAGCATTTTGTACAATACGGAGCTCTGTGGTGAGATGCTGAATTAACAAGCCTACCTGGTAATGGTTCAGAGGGACTCGGTGGCTGTAGTGGCTTCTGCTGCTGTTACAGCTTTGGTGAAAGTCTGATACACTATTAAAGTAAAATTAGAAAGGTATTAATTTGGAACTCATATTGCTAAGTTAACATGATGCATCTGAAAGCAGGCTGAAGTTTGGCTGCTGCTGAAGAAGCTGAATTTCTTTCTTAACTTGAAAATCGCAACAGATTTTCAATGTTTCTATTATTACACAACTTGCTTTCTGAGGAGTAAATAGACTTGAAAAACATGAATATTAATTGTTATTTGAAAGAATCCTGATGTAAAACCTTTGTGCAGGGAGAAAGAGAGGAGGCCTGAGTTAAGAAAGAAAAAAGCCACTTTTTCCTGTTGTGAAGAGGCAGTGCTATTTTGGGAAAATACATTTTGCAGATTTAAAAAAAAAAAAAAGGAGATCCAGATAAGAAAGAAGACATTTCATGTTTAAGAACTTGTGTTGTGATTTGGGAGAACTCGATTATATTCCTTGCTGTCTCGATTCCTTGGTTTCTTGTTGGATTGTATTTAAGTTTTATAAGTCTCCATTTGCCAAGATACTTAAGCATGCGCTTAGTGACATGAAAGTGTGTTAACATTGTTGCTTGATCACACCAGGGTGAATTCTTTATCTGGCATATTTTTGTCATACATGTTTCACCTCTCCAGCTATTGCTCTTGTTTATTTAGACTATAATTCTTGTCTTGCTACAAAAGAAAGGCTTTCATCTTCAAGAGTGTAAATGCTGTGGTAGTACTCAGGCTAAGTAATAGAGTTTCAGTCTCCCCTGGTGCCTCTAGGTGAGGAATTAGGGTAATTCAGATAAAAATATTTGGAAACAGGATGTTAGATTTGCTGCCTCTTTGTGGTTTGCATAGGCTATGAGATCCTTTTCAGTTAGGATTCTAATCTGAGTTATAGTTGAAAATTCATCGCTGTGCCCCGTTTTAAGGTTGAGCCCCATATACAGTTTGGGAGCTTTGATTAATCACAGTTGTCTCCTTTCTCTTTATTTTTACCTTAATTTTGATTCCTCTGTATTTCTCAGGCTGTTTTGTGTTTTGTTTTAGGTTGTCGTTAACTCTGTTGGCAATGTCTATGATTTTATCTGCCTCTGTGGTCCGTGTGAGGGATGGACTCCCCCTGTCTGCATCTACTGATTATGGTCAAAGCACAGGAGTGCAAGAATGTAGGAAATATTTTAAAATGCTCTCAAAGAAACTTTCTCAGCTTCCTGATAGATGTACTCTGAAAACTGGGCAGTATAATATAAAGTAAGACATTTCTTTATATATATTTATAACATTCCTGAGTTGAACTTGTCCATAACTTAAAAAGTTAGTGGTTGCATGTCAGTAGTGATTGATCAAATTAAGAAGCTTTTTGTGTATCAAAAATTTCAAATTGAGAAATGCTAGAAATATTTGAAACCTACCACACTTCAATGGAAATTATCATTTAAATTGCCAATATTTTTATAAATATTGAAATTGTTGACTTACTAGAAAGATTTCTGTTGATTTTGAGGTTGTTTCCTGCATGAAACTGACCAGTTTTTAAATTATTTATCATGTTATTTCAACCAGTATTTATCTGTTTTCCATTTTTAGCCTTCACAAATAGAAAAAATAAATATATTGATTGTCCAGTATTTTTCAAAACTTGTGATACTTTATTGTGGAGTTAGATCCTACTCTGCCTTTATTGCACATTTATAGTCTCGACTTCAGAGAAAATGTCATACCTTAAGAAATGAGCATAACTTAGCAATTATTCCATACGGTGATGTCAGTAGAGGCACCAAACAGTAATTCTTTCTTACTGTGTCTTTCTACCTGTTTGTATGTTGCTTGTGTCAGTGGAGACCTTATCCTGACTACAATCTAGTGTACATAATATTTGGTAAAAACACATCATGATTCTATAGCGTCAGACAAAATCTCTACTGTTGAAAGCATGTTTCATTTATTAAAAATTATTGATTGTTAGAAACTGATTTTTCACTTTTCATCTATTTCTTTGTCTGGACAATAAACCTGAACTGTTAAGTTTCCTTTCATGGATCTCATGCATTAACAAAATGCTGTTACATTTGCTGTTTCCAGTGTTGGAAGTGGATGTTTAAACTATTGAAGTCCTCTTCCCTCACCTGTCCATAACTTCTTAAAATGTTATCCAAATATTGCTAAACCTTAAATATTTTATGAAATATTGCAGAACCCTTATTCCATTTGTGTGAATGCTTTTTTTTTGTTTTGGGGTGCATTGTCAAGGGTTTTGGAGGTCCTTGTGGACATTAGTTGAGTGTGTATAGTATCTTCATCAGGCAGGAGATAAATATTATTGCACATGGGGAGTGAGGAAGTGGGAAGGGCGAGAAGAATTTTTCCAGAGTCTGGAGGAGATGTGTAGTAAAGCCTTGAAGGAGTCTGTTTATCCTGATACTCCATCCAGCGCTTTCACAGCAGTGCTATTTGTTTCCTCTTTACACCTTTTTTTTTTTCTTAGAACAATTCCTCAAATTCTGAAGCTAGTCAATTTGATAGTGTACTTGCATGTCAACACTTAATAAGTAATAATTCAGAAGATGCTCTTTTTTTTTTTCTATTTGCAACATGAAACTTGGATTATCATGAAATAATTATTTGAATCTAGTATTCACTCAGAATTTTGCTTTATATGTGACCTTTTCTCCTTACTATTGGTAATTAGATGCACCTGTGTGTAGCTGGTAATTGAGCTGCACTTTAGCTGAGCTGAAATCCTAATTTAGATAGGCCATTTTAAATGAGTCAAGTGATTTCATCCTAACCCCTAGCAAATGTGTTGACATTAAGCTAGCACTTATAGCAGTGGGACAGTGTACCACGTGCCTTCGAAAGTGCTCAAACTTCTCCATATCCCACTGGTAGCGATGAGTTTCCAACATCTCTCAGGATTAGGCCCGGAATGGGCTACATTTTTCCAGTTTATTCATAGTTTCAGTGGGGTTAACAAAGCTGCAAAAGCATCTTTGGAAAAGCAGTTCCAAAGTGCATTGACAAATCAATACAAAAATCTTGCACATTCTTTTTCATTGCTTTAATAGGCTTTAATTTCATTTTCATCCCAGAAATTAAAAGGTCAAGTTTGCATTGTAGAGATTTTTCTATGTTCTTGCCTGCCAGTCATTGAGCACTTAGTATAAAACACCGTAGCAGCATGTTTTATCTGGTTGTTGAATGATAACGTATTATTTCCATTTGGTAATTATTTAATAAGTTATTTTAATATGTGAGCTGAGATTTATAAAACTGAACACTTGGTTTATTTAAAAAATAAGTTCCTAATTATCTTTCTTAATTTCTTCCTTAATCATCATACCATATGACCATTTTTTAAACAAGAGTAGAGACACGACCAAGCATGTGCTTAGTATCTGATATCTATACTGCTGTGAATTGAAGTTCTGCAGTATTTTACATCTTAGTTACAAAGAGCAAACAGTTTCTGTTTGTGTAAATGGAGAGCAGAAAGTAAATATTTTCTCTTACATGTTAATGTTGGGTCACTGCTTTAATTATCCATAAAACATGAAACTGTTGTTGGATAAAGTCGATGGTCAATTTTTTAGATAACAGCTGCTGTTGGCTTATAAACCAATCAGCTTAAAAGAAACTTTTAAGAATGGGACATAAGACTTAAGAACTTCTTATTCCTTGGAGCTTTGATTACTTTCAATAGTAAGTTATATCAAGTTTTTGAAGAAATTTGAGTGTCATGAAAAAGTGAACTACATCTTAATGAATTGCCCAAATGCACTAGGTGTATGCACATTGAAAACCCTCCCTTCTTTCCGTATCTGCTGTCTCTGATCATCTTTACATCTGTCTCTAGAGAATGAAGAATCTGTCATTCTGCGGAACAGTTTCATTCCCTCACATATTTAAAAATAACCAACTGTGCTCCCTTTCCCCCCAACCATACTGAAGATGATTTTTTGCATTTTTGGGCTGTACCAGATGCTGTGTTCTACATCTGAGATCACTGAAATGCTCTCATGGGACGGGCCACAACTTCTGTATCCCAAGGGCTTTATCTTGCTGTCTGAGCTGTTTGCCTGTTACTCATTTGTAACGCTCATATATATGTATAACATAGTTTCTTGTGTGATGGTACAATGCTGTGTTAAAATAAGGCATTACCTGAAGGTAAATTGTTTTCTTCTAGAACAGTGTTTGACTTTTCAATAAACATTAACGCCTTTGTTACCCCAGAGCAGTTTTTGCTACTCTGATTGTAGAATATGAAATTTGACTTGTGAAGCCGTGAACTACCTGGATTTAATTTTGAAGTTTTGAATTTGTTGTCTCAATTATAGCTTTATCAGTTCTCTGGGAGTGAGCTATATGATGTTGTGCACTGAAAATTATCCCAGTGTCCTGGCTTTCTGCTTCCTGGATGAGCTTCAGAAAGAGTTCATTACTACCTACAATATGATGAAGACAAATACTGCTATCAGACCGTACTGTTTTATAGAGTTTGGTAAGGATCAGACTCTTTTTTTTCTCTTTTTGCAGACACCATTCCCATTCTTACCCTAAGTCAAATCAGTATTTAAGTAGATGTGCAACCTAATGCACACAAGACAAAAATATCCAGGAGAGTTTATAGCTGTATTTCAGGTGGATTTAGAATCTGATTTAACTCCCATCAGAGACAACAGGAAAAAATACTTCCATGGGAATTAAGTTAGGCTACCCGAGTTTGACCCAAAGGTTGTTTATAGTCTTTCTGTTCATTTAGGTAGGTTTTAGTATAGGTATTGTGTGACCAAATTTGGAGTTTAGCGTCTCCTAGTTAATAATACTTTATGACATGTTTGACTTAATACCTCTTGAATTACTTAACCTATAAAGGCATTGAGCTTCATAAATTTCCAGAGTAAAAGATCAGAATTTCATGTCTGCTCTTAAGTATGCTAGTTTTTGTTTAGAATGTGAAAGGGAGAGAAGATTTTTATTTGTGTTATGATATAGGGATGCATTTGATCTTCCGTGCTGCAAGCTCCAAGCAGAAGTAATCTCATATGTACCAGATAACAACTGTCATGGATTCTATTAATATCTGTCATTTTAAAACTATGCCTTATGCAGTTATTTTTTATATCATTATAAAACTGCATTAGAGCAAAAAGAATTGTTGTTTTAGAAATATGGAGTATGTACCCATTTGTTTAATTCCTGTCTGTAATTAATTCAGTCCATTTTTAATGACTTATATGTAACATTGTTGTCTTCCTTGTAAAGATTTCTATGAACCTACTTTTTTATTTATGCTCTCTGTGTTTTGCCAGTTGTTAAATTAGACTGTAGGTCTGTAACAGTGTTTATGTATGTATATTGTGGTATTAAGTTTCTCAGACTGAATATTTTGCAGGCATATTTCATACTCAAGTGAGTTTATACTTGAATGCAGAAGTTAATTTTTTCATAAGGATGTTTACTAAAAAAGAAAAGCCAGAATAAATGCAATAAGTCTGTTATATTAGCAGTGCTTTCAGTCTCATGCAATGAAAAGCTGTTAGTTTATTCAGTTATTAAGTAATTAGAATTCTAGAGCTTTATGTTTTTACTGCAGAATTAAATAGCCCATAATATAGTAGTCATAAAGCAGAAATAATATTAGAATGTTCCAAGATAAATGCAAGCAGTTCAAACAACGTATTTAAATTTGTGTATTTGTGAAGTATATTGTCTGTGAACTTGCATGGTCTTGGATTATTTAATTAACAGAAGTCTGTAGGGTTATACCTTTTCATTTTAAAATTTACACAGATAATTTCATTCAGAGGACCAAACAGCGATACAACAACACACGTTCTTTGTCAACGAAGATGAACCTTGCTGACATGCAGACAGAGATCAAACTGAGACCCCCTTACCAAATTTCAGTGTCAGAACTTGGTTCAGCTAACGGATTTACACCTTTGTCTGCTGCGGATTATAAGGGTACTGGTAAGATATCTGCCGGTAAGTTTCAGACTTTAGGTACTTGTATCCTTACATGATGTAGGGCAGTAGACTTGATTTTTCTTTTGATATGTTTTCTTTTTTAAAAAAGCCTTTTGACCATAATGTTCTTAAAGGAAGAGCTCCCATGACATAGCCTGTGTATCTTAGCTTCGATGTCTGTTTTGTGTTGTCTGTTCAATGTGCTTACCTTCCCGAGGCACTTATAAAGAGAAATGGGCCTATCCTCTTAAAAATATGACTTGCTACAAGTGAATTAAATATGTTAAATCAAATTAGATAGGATGCAGAAGTAGAAAGTTAGGTGGGCACAAATCTTGTCTTGTTACAAGATATAGCAGAATTTGATGCATTAGTTTTGACTATGCTGATAAAGCTTTGTCTGTTACTTGTACAGATAAAGCTATTGGATATATATCCAGTGTTTAATAACACCGGGTGTCTCGGTCTCTTGTCTTGTTAAAGCGATTGAAAATGGCAGTCCTTTTTCTTTAGAGACAGTTGTTCTGTGTAGTAATAGCGCTAATACTTAATGTGTGAAGCATTCAGCGTGCAGGTTATAGGATAGGATTTTGCTTTAAAGGTGAATGTAGGTGTTGACAGACACTAGAAATATGGTGACAGCATGCTGAAGTGTGATGTTCCTGGTATTTATTTGGTTAGGATGAATTTACTGTTTCCTAAGCTTTTTCACAAGGAAAAATCAGTTCTCAAATCAAAATTACTTCTTGCCTCAGAGCGTGCCTGATTCTTTTGTTTGTTTGTTTTTGGTGGTTTTTTTAATGACTGTCGTTGCAAGTAATGAGGTTTCTCACATCCTGTAAATTTCCTAAATTGCTACTTAAAATCCAACATTTAATTCAGAATTTGTGCTTTCTTTGTTCCTTGGCTTGTGTTAGGGAGTTTTGAGTTCACAGGCTGTCTTAGTATAGCTGACAAAACTATTCACTTTGCTCCCCATGGCTCTCAGAGGTGTTTTAAATACTGTTTGAACACATGGTGTTTTAAAGTTACCCCTATATGAGGGGAAAAATGAGACTGCCTGGAGAGCTGTCCCTAGATTGTCAGAACTCACTAGTGAATTAATTTTTATCTATCAGTAAATAAAATAAAGTGACTTTTGGAGAGAAACAGTCGCATAAACCTGCAGCCACTCTGGATGAGATTGGTAGAAAAAGTTACGAGTCACTGAAAAAGAATGGTTTGGGCTGCAAATTCATATCGAACCTAAGTGGTTGCTAGTAGTATGCCTCTAGTGTGCACCGCAATAAGCTCTGAAAGTTAAACATGGATTATGCTTTTATTTAAAAAAAAATAGAGGTTACGTTATTAAATTCAGCACAAATTAGTTAATTGAACTCATTTTGTGTTCTATTTTGAAGCTGTCACATGGTGATAATCAAACAGCCCTTGTATGCTTATCAGTGAGAGGTAGCTATTGTCTTTTTTTTTTTTGTTTAGTTTCTGTAACTTTATGAACGGCTTGGAAAGCCTTTCTCCTGGATCTGTGCGGTGCAAACAACCAAGATTGACACCTCTCTCCATATTAATGTTACAGTTCATTAACCTCATTGTTCACATCATTACACTTCGTTGATTTGAACAGAATGATTTAAATACGGTTCACTAGTCCTATTGTTTCCCCAGTGTTGCCTAGACCGTTATGAATTTTGAATTGTTTTTTCATATTTACTTTCCATTACTAATTGTGGAAAAGGACAGCAATGAGGAACATGCACAATTGCTATGTACTTGTGACCCTAGATGAGCCTAAAAGAGCGGGTGTGCATGGAAAGAAAGGGGTTTCTAATTTTAATATGTTATGTAAGAAACTTCTAAACATATTGGAAAAGTCTGTATTAAGGTTGTAGTATAGATTCTAGCTGCAGCTTCAGAGCAGTCTTTTATTTGTATCTTTGGTAGCACTCAGTGGCTGGATGTTTTGCAGTAGGGACACGTAACAGGCTTTGCCTCGTAGCGTTCTGTTCAGCAAACCAGCTGAATCAGTCTAGATAGCTCTGCTAAAGCATCAGTGTTAAAGAAAAGCAGAGGAGCTCTTAAGTACGTGACTTATTAGCTGGCTACTAATTGTGGGCAAATTTTACTTGCCAGTGCATTTTTTGCTATTGATTTACTGGCACGTTTGAGCAGCCTTCAGTACCGTGCTGAATAAACTGGTTATATCAAGTTAAAGACTAAATATAATGAGACAGTTCTATATTTTAATTGAAGGAAAGTATATGTTTTGTTAAACCTTGTGTTGCTATATTTAAAATGTTTCCTCCTCTTTTTTAAAAAGATTGATGTTCAGTGATCTCTTCTTGAGCCAGAAAATACTGAAAAATGATGTTACTGTTTTATGAAATCTTTTTAAAGACACTGCTTTGACCTCTCATGTCTTTTTTTGACCTTGTGCTTTACAGCTCCTCATCAGCGTCTGGAACCTGTAACTCTGCCAGGGATAGTCTCATTTGTACTTAGTCTGTTATGTGGGGCTTTGAATTTAATTCGTGGCTTTCATGCCATTGAAAGTCTTCTACAGGTATTGTACCATGTTTATCAATTTAAGAGTTATGCATCATATCAATTGTAATATCACTGTAGAAGATTCTTACAATATGAACTAAATCTTTCCAGTTTTCTTTTCACAAATATTGTTTGTGAGCTCCTACCTTTATTTATGTAGCCTTAATTGTTTGTGGACTGTGCATCCTTCACCTGAGGGCTGTGGGTTTTGAAAGCAGCACAAGGTGGGTGGCTGACTCCATAGGTACGTTGGTAGCAGTGAGTACGTGGACACAGTATCCTATTTTCTAAATTTATGTCATGATATGAAATGTTAAATATTGATTTTTATAGCTGTTCTATAAAAACATGTGGGAGAAATAGTAAGCCACTTTGAAAACCTAATCAATTTTATGGAAATATCCACAGAACAGGGCCTTTAAAGAGCTTTTCTAAAATCCTTTTTTGAAAAGCTTTCTTTGGTTTGTTTCTGTTTTTAATAAACCTTCTTAAATAGGATGATCATTTCTCTTTGTATGCTGAAAGGATCAGTGTGAATTATATTTAAGAGAAACTGTCCAGCGATTTCTTGTAAAAGATACTTCTGCCCCACAGCCTTTCAGCAGATAAGTTTTTCTTTCTGTTCTGTTTCTTCTGTTAGTTATATTCTCATTGCAATAATTAAGGAAATGATGACTTCTGGCAGTTCAGGTGAATACGTTGGTGTCAGTTGTAAGTATGCACAGAAAGCTGGTGTGTCTTCCTACAAAAAAAGGATTTACTTAACATTAAACAGGGCTCTACTGTTGTGGTGGTGGAGATAGAAACTAAAAATCCCATGGAAGGGGAAGGTTTCAGAAAGAAAAGAAGAATTCTCCTGTTTGGCCAGTAGAAACTCTTTTTGTTCAAAAAAAGTGTGTGGACTTTATAACTGCAACAACTGCTTTGCAACTTTTGATATGTCATGGACTTTTTAGGGCAGTAAGGGAAAGATGATGATCTCTATCCCAATTATGTCTTGTACAGTTATTGGTATATGTACAGAATTAATAAAACAGTAATGTTTGAGGTCCGAGCAGTTCCTGCAGACTAATTAATAGTTGAGCAGGGTTAATAAAACAAAAACAAGAATGAAATAGTAACCATATATCTTCACTTTTATTGCTATTTATGTTTTTAAGTATTATACATATTTACATAGCTTTTTTTAGAGAACAGGTACACTGCTCATTCCCTAGATTTCTTGTATGAATATGTACAATATTTCCTGAATTCCTTATTACCATGCCTTTCAATTTATAAAAATGAATAAATTTGAAGTACGGTGCTGTACAAAAATAATGAACAGTATTTTGCCACTTTAATCACAATGTTTCTAGAGGTTTTTTTTGTTTTTTAATCACAGCTGCAGAAAGGTATGCCAATGTTGGAGTGACCTATTTAACTGACGATAGGGCAACCAGTTCATTTTATTCTGTATGCTGTTGATTCTGGAGGTAACAGACTGCAGTAGACATGGAAGATAGTATTTTTTCATTTCCAACAAATGACATGAAAAGTACATTAAAATGTCTCTTAATTTCCTTTGTTATGGAAAACTTCACAAAGTTAAGGCAGAAATCATCCAGAATGTGATTTAAGGAACCTTTTCTGAAAAGTCATTGCAAAACTTTTTTCTGAATTTAGTATTTTTTCCTTTATAATCTGTGTTTTATTTAGGTATTAGCAAAACTCTGTTATAACCTGTAGCTATACTTCAGTAAATCTACAGTGGCCATATAAGACTTTCATATGCTTTGGGAGTGTACTGCTCTGTGGAGGTAAATGTTAGTGCAGACATATGAATTTTTCACTGATGAAAGCTGTAAATGCAGATGCTTCGCATTGAACATAATCTTAGCAGAAACAAATTGTAGTTCCAAATGGCCCAGTTTCTTCTCAAAATGAAATTCTCCTTCAAGAAAGAACATTTGCATGAATACCCTTTGTTTTCCTGGGAAAGTTTTTGATTGTAGCAGATGTTTGTTTGGAACGCAGATAGAATAATCACTGAGCGTGCAAATTTATTCTGCTCAGCTCTATAGAAACTATAAAACCCATTTGAGTAAGTTAGAAGGAATGTGTGCTTAAAAAAAAAAAGAGTGGAAAGAGCTATCGTTTTAAGTAAATTTTTCTCTCTTTTCCTTTATGAAAACTTAATTTTCTGTCCATATCATTTTTTAGGAATAATCTCTGGTATTCTTGTGCTTTTGTTTGTCCTCACTGCCATTAATGCAGACCTGCCAGCAGTATCTTCTGCATAGAATATCAGCACACCCTAGTGGCCAGTTTGTCTTTTCTATTTTACCTAGTTTCCATTTTGTGAAGCTGCAGGAAGGCACAATTCTGTAAAGTTGATATTAAAGGTAGTTCTCAGTGTTTAGACTTAGATTATCAAGGGCATCTGGAGAAGGTAGATGTCCAGTGTTACAGCTAGGCTTCCTTTAAGACTTCTGAAAATCTCAGCATTAGTTACCTGCTGTGGTGAAAAAACATTTTGGTCAGATTCCAGATTGTGGTGGTTTTGTTCCGGAGAGATAAATAAGTAATGACTACTGCCAATTCCTGTGGTTTAACTTAGTATAGGAATTATTGTAAATCTCTGTGTGAGACTACTTTAACTTTGAGTAATGAATAACTTTCATACTGTACATAACTAGCATTTGTTTTTGTTGAAACATTGTAAAATGTTGTGTTTTGTTTCTATTTTCACAGAGCGAAGGTGAAGATTTCAGTTATGTTATTGCGTTTTTTCTTGGAACAGCAGCCTGTTTGTACCAGGTATGTTCTTGTGCTTGTATAGTTCACTGGAGTTTAAAAACATCACTCAGTTATCTATAAGTGTTTGTTTCTTAAGTGTCATGAATATTTGAATAGAGTAATTTTAAAAATAATTTCTGCTCTGTTTTACTTCATTGATCATAAACTGTGATAGAGCAGATTTCTACATAAAGCTTCTATTTGCTGGCATTATTCCTCAGTTCATCAAGATACTGGGTGTACTTTTCTTCCTGAAGCTTACAATTTATCTGTAAAACTCACAAGCAATGGAAGTTATGTAATTTCCTTAAAATAATAGTTCCGTAATTCAAGCGTATCTAACTGTCTGAACAGATGACTTGCTGCTCCTTTCCTTTAGAAAGGTCTGTAGCAAATACAGTAATACCTAGAATTTACTACACCCCCAAATTTCCCCTGCTTGATGCTTTATCACACGTTTCCTTCCTTTTCAAGGCTTTCAGTCACTTTCCACTATGTTTTCCTTCTCCAATCTGATATTTGGTACTTGCATTTTATGTCTGTAGATTTTGCATTTTTGCAGCTTAATTTGACTTTCCTGTATAATTTGTAGCAAAGTATTCTGATGCACTTTGGCATTTGTCATTCAGTGACTCTACTGCTATGTTTAGCTATGGCTATTACGTCAGTCATATTCAATTGCTGTTATAATTCTTTTGACTCTTAATCTCTTGTGCCTGTGGAATATGCGGTATCTACTTCTTGTCGTGCTCACATAGTTAGTACAGTGTCAGACTGTAAAATAAGATAAATGTCCCAGGGTTTTCTTTTATCTCAACCTTTCTATCAATCAGCCTTTTATCCAAGTTGTTTGTAATCTCTGTTCTCTACAACTAGTCTCTAGCAAAATGTCGCAGCACAACTTGTATTCAGCACTTGTTGACATTTCGCCAGCTTCTGCCTTAAATAATTCTTCAAACTGGTGTTAATTTTCCATGCCAAAAGTCTGTTCCGTATCAGATAGGCGGAGCTCCTCCATTCTTTTTTTGCGAGAAAAATAAGCATTCTTCCCTCCTCTCCCAAATTGGAAGTTCTTACTTTATAAAGTGTTGTTGTCTGTGTATTAAGACATAAGGACATATGTCCTTCCCCCACTTGCTGACTTGAATAGATGTATTTAAAAGAAAGAATCCATACAGTTGGGAATGTAGGCTTTTCCTTAATATTCCAAATACATCTATCGGGACTCTTGTTGTGCACCCTCCAGGGCGATTGCTACAGGATGTGGTTGGTCGGTTCCCAGAACAAAGAGGGCTGTCGGTTCCACGGCAAGCTCTGACATCTTTTTGCCCCATATGGGAGTTTGGGAGGTTATTTCCAAGTTTGTGTTGCATGACAGCACATTACCGTTCACCCATAAGACTTCTGCAATGTTGTATTATCTTGTTCAATTAATAATTACACAGCAGTATGTTTCTTTTTTGAGTTTCCAAGAAAATGGTTGCAACCCAGGTGTGCAGGCGAAAACTGGGCTTATATAGAATAGGATGTTTTAGTTTCACAAAGAAACAAAGTGAAAGTGGGCTGCACAGAGAAAATCATTCTGCACTACATTTTCAAGAATCCTAGTAATACCTGGGATGTATTGATTAGCCAACGAGGGCTGCAGGCATATATCTTACTGAAATAATAATAGTATTCCCTCTACATTTTTCACATACACTATGCCATCTGGATGTTTTTTAGATTGAGGTAGGAGAAAAGTATTCCCTGCGTAAACAGAGCAGTAGCTATTCTAGCTATTACTAACATTTTGGGGGAATGATCCGTCACCATGAGTATCTACCAAGTAATCTCTAAAACCTTCCATTTCAAGCTGATGTTATCAGCATTTAGGTTCACTTTTAGGTTCACTTTTATATAGAAATCAAATGTACAGCTTTAGGGCACTTTTTAGCAGCATTCAAATATTAACTGTGATTTTTAATTGCCTTAGGGTTTTTTCCATTTGGGATCATAATTTGTTGCACATCTGAAAGCACCATTTCCAAGTAAACTTTTAAGTCTTTCTGTTCTATGGCCTACTTTGCTTACAAAACTGTAACTGAGTATTGCAACACTCATAAAATAGTGCTACAGTGTTCTCGGGGAAAAATAACTGAGATTAGGAACACTGATAATACGTCCAAGAAGCCAAGAAATGTCTGTTCCAGTATATCTAGAGCTGACATGTCCAGTGTTTCTCCATGAAGTTTCTAGTCTTCTGAAGAAGAAAATGAGCAAGAGTAACAGCTGTCTCAGTTGTACCCGAAGTGCAAAGAAGCATCAGGAGCTGAGCCTTCAGTCATTTCTTAACATTTGTTTAAAAAAAAAAAAAAGAAAAAAGATCAAAGACTCCAGGAATTTCATTACAGCGCTTGTTAGAGTAACATGTTAAAACGCAATGTCTTGTCCTTTTGACTGCTGCTCTGTTTTTTAAGTGGCAGATTTTTTACCATCTCAAACTTAGGCTAATGAAAAATTCAGCTCCAGAATTCATTTAAAACAGATCTTCAGTAAAATTTACAATCATTCAACAGCATATTGCACTAACATATTTAGACTTCTGTACTAACTATTTTTGTTTTTTTAAATCCTTCTAATTTTAATTATTTGAACGAAGCATATCCTGACTCTTACTTTGTTCTTCAAAGGAGCTGTACTTCTTCAGATGTTGTCAGTGGAGGAGATGACACTAGGAAATTATATGTATTCTTATCGTTGATGCACTAGTACCAGTGAATTACTCTTTTAGATATAATTTGTAAAACTGTCTGCACAAGTAGGCTGCATTTGCTCTGCTCAGAATGGCCCAGCAAGTTCAAAGGAATTCCATCTAGATTCTGAAACCCACTGATTACTTATCTGTAGTTTTACTTTGCTTTGGAGGGAGGAAATAAAAATCTCACCAATGTTGTCACATCTATGAAGGTATTTAGATATCCAGAAATGTCTAATAGTTCTGATAATCTGAACCATGCTTGCAATAGGAGTACGTTAAATTTCCAATAAAATATAAACCCCAATAAATTGTGTTGTCCAGCTGCAAGTGTACCATGCTTTGGCATTATTTTTTGAGGAAGATGAAAAATTAAAAAAAATTAAGTACGGTTTCTCTGACACTGATAAAACATGGCAAATGCCCAAGAAGAAAGTGAATGACACTTAGATAATCTGACGATGAATGCTGTTAAAACTTTGGAAGAGCATGGTTATATGCCCACTGGAAACAGATTTGGAATAGAAACCAAGCCCAAGTGATGTTGTTACCTGCCTTGAAGCACAACAAAAGCTTCCTTTGGCAAATGGAAATGGCTGGAATCCAGAGGCCAAATAATTTTTTGTGGAAGTCGGGAAGTGGTTTGAACAATAGAAGAAATAAAAATAATGCCCATGAAAAAGTACTGGGCAGCTGCATCCTTTTAGAGATGAAAAGAAAACTGAGGCAAGAGAATAGAACAGATTTTGCAGCTGTTCAGCTGCGGAAGAAGAAGGCAAAGAATAAGGAGCTGCGGACAGTCGTGGCATTTTGCGTTGCACAGCAATGTACAGCTTCTCTGTGCAGAGACGGACCCTTAAACCGTGGCTGAATTACAGCAGAATTGCTGTGTGTTGTGCAGCGCGTAGCCGCGGGCTGCTCCACCTCCACCAATTCCCCTCGGCTTTTACCGAGCAGGATGCTGGGTTCGTACCTGCGGGGCTGCCTGGTGCTGAGCGTTCCCCCCTGCCCAGCACTGCTGTTTTCCTTGTCCTTACCATCCTTTCTCCCGCAGAGGACTTAAAGCTGGCTCTCGTTCCTCCTCCCTTGTCTGGCTGGAGCAGAGAGCGTGTTTTAGACTGGAGGTTGCCAGGAACGTCCGCTTCCCTTTGTCATGGGCCGCTCTCATTACTGCAGTTTTTATCAATTATTATGAGAGAATTGTCCTCAAAGGGAGTTTAATGGAAGCAAAATTTAACCTTTTATTGATGTTGAGTTCTCACCCTTCTTTGACTGCTGTAAATTAATACTATTCTTATATGCTTAATTTTAGAAGTTCTACTTTTTTATTTTTGTGATTTCTTAATGACCAGATATGTTTCATCAGTGGAAGTTATTTTCCATGTACTAATGTGATTTCTTTTCTCTTCCTGACAGTGTTACCTATTTGTGTATTACACAGGCTGGAGGAATGTCAAATCCTTCCTGACTTTTGGGTTAATTTGCCTGTGTAACATGTATCTGTATGAACTGCGCAATCTGTGGCAGCTCTTCTTTCATGTGACTGTGGGAGCGTTTTCTACGTTACAAATACGACTGAGACAACCACAGGGGAAGTCCCCAGATTACAATGTCTGACAAGTCCTGGAACATTTCAAGGCAATCTTGTTCCAGCAGTTATTCACTCTCAGGAATGTAAAGCTGTTCTCCAAAAGAAGAAGCTACCTGGATGGGACTCTTTATTTGTTTTGTTCTTTGTGGGTTTTGGTTTTTTTTATAAAGCAATGTAAGATGCCTGTGGACATTTTTCACTTGGTGGTTAAACTTGTTTTTAAAGGAGAACTGAAGGCACAAAAGAATACTGGACTAGAGGAGGAAAATGGGTCATATCTGTGCAGTGAAATGTATTGGGGCACCAAGTTTGGGGAATTTGACTGGTGGCATGATAAAGCTTTATTCAAAAGTATGTTAATGGAAGAAATGTGTTAGAGTATGTGTGCTGCCTATCATGCAAGCTCTTTACTTCCAAAATCAGTTTTGCCTTTGTGAGGCAGTAGGGGAATAGGCTAAATTAAAAAAAAAAAAAAAAAGCTCCATTGCCTGTTAACAGACTATAGCTGGAATGTGTAAGATGCTACATTTTGGAACATTTTCACATTGACATATGCGTGAAAGGTTTCTTAATTAAAATGTAACCTGGAAACTCTGTAGTTTCTGGGGATCAGCTTTTTGGCACTAGTGGCCCTCTGCCTAGTGCTGTAAATACTTGCACATTTCTTTCATTTGTTTAATTTGCTCTTAATTATCTTTTGAAAGTGATCTCTGTGGGCACAGTTTATTTTTAGTAATTATCCAACAAAAGTCTGCCACTTAACCCACCATTTTTGCACTCTTCCTCTGTTTGAACTCTAGAAAGGTTGAAAGGAAATGGTCTGGTGAGTAGATGGAGTGACTTTGATTTCTTGGCTATTCTTTTTATTATTTTTGAAATGGATAAATAATTAGCTGAAACCTTATATAAGCAACTGGTGACAAATAAATCAGTCGAATTAGCTTGAACAAGAAAAGAACAGGAATTTGGTTTCTTCTGCTGGCTTTGTTTTATTGTACTGGAATAGAACTTCCTTGATCTGGACTTGTGTTTGAGAAAACCATTGCATATTGCAGAAGTTTGTGAATTAACCAGCAAACAACAAATACTTAGAAAACAGAATTGCAACCACATGGTACCATCATCAGTTACATTGTTGAGTTTTTCTTTCTTTTTTTTTTTTGACAATTTTGTTTCAGTTATTTATGATGTTTCATAATGTACAAATAGACAGATAGAGATTGTTTTTATATATGACCTGGAATAATGTAGTGTTTAAAAAAAAAAAAAGTTTTAATAGCAGAGAGGTTGCCATGCTGCTTGTGTTGTTGGATTTGGGGCTCGGCAGGACTTGGTGTACCGTGAAGCGTTGCTTCTGGCAGATTTCTAAGGACACTTCCCACCAAAAGTTATGTGTTTTAGCAAGTTATTTGGGGTCAGATTATGACAGAGAAGAATGGAGCTGGATACTTTTTTTTCTTTTTAGAGGGTGGTGTTGGTCAAGAAAATCTAGATATCTTGAGGTCAAGAAGAATTAGAGAATGAAATTGCAGTCCTAAGTGAGCAGCAGGGGTATGTACTATATTATTCATAATGTCTATTTCTCAGACTGATAAGTGAGATTAACACCATGAAGATATCTTGGTGTGCAGCATCCAAAACCGGCGTTGCAGGGGATGTGCTTTGCTGTTAAGCCTCTTCCCTCCCCTCTTGGAGCCAGAAAGGCAGAGTGCGTTCATGAACATGGTCTGCTTTTGTTTCGGGAACCAGGAAGATGGGGAAGAGATAAGGAGGAGAGCAAGCATACAAAAATTTTGGGAATGTTTAACCATGAATATTTTAAAAACACAGAAGAACAGAAAGCACAATCTGTGTTTAGCACTGCAAAGTTTGCTTGTATTAACTTGTATGCAGCTTTCTGAACTCTGAACACCTGAAAACGTAAAAAGCAGTCCTTTACCATTTTAAGTCAAGGATTGAAAAATATAGGTATTCATGTTTAAATATAAAACCAGGTTTGTTATCTTGCTTATAAAATCTGCAAGAGTCCTTCTACCTGTCTTTTTACTTCACCTCAGTTGATAGGCAGGGAAGCTATTAGGAATGCCCAAAATACCACTTTGTTTTTGACTTGTGCTACTGAGCACATGAAGACTTTCCTGTTGCATCCTTTCCTGGGCTTGTATGTCAGCAGGTAATCATGTTTGTTTTCTCTGAGACTTCCTGCTGTTTCTAAAGATGCATTTTTAAGGGATGAAGATTTCCTTTGCTGTAACATCTGGAGCCATTACTCCATTACAGTTATATTGGTGTTTAACTAACTGCTGATTAATAGATATAATGAACGAATACAACTGTCAGCGTAGTAGAGGACAGTTGTTTTTTACAGCACAGATAAAAATCCCAATTCGCAATGGAAAGTTAATGTCTGGTCCCTAAACATGACTGTTCTTCATCACCCGATATTACTATGTGCTAAAAAAATGGCTTTTGTGTATATTACTGTAGTGTGACTGTAATATCTGAATTGGTGGAAATTTTTTGTAAGATTAGAAACATGCAGTGCTCATGGCTAGGTTGGAGGCGCAAATTTACAAAAAATTCCCAGGATTTCACAATTGCTTGCACAAAGTCAGTATTCAGTGAAACAGTAGGTGCTTCCTTGCTGGTTTCACCAGATACTTGAGTATATACAGATACTCATAAAGATTAATTTCTACATCTGTTTACTCTCTTGAGCAACATGCTTTATTTTAATTTGAATTGGATAACATTCCTAGTTGCTTAATATATTCTGCAGGACATAGCAGAAGTGGAGCCTACTTAATGTTGTATTTACAAAGTAAGCCCTCTTTAAAGTTAAAATGAATACATCCAACACCCAAAATATCATATTTTTCTTTGAAAAAAGTATGACTGTTTATATTCACTTTCAATATGGAATCACCAAACATTTGACTGACTTTTACAAGGTACGTAGTATTGCTTGAGGTTTGATTACCCCCAGAGTCCCTGACTTCAGCTTCTAGACATTTAATTCGTATTTTCCTTGTGTTAGTCCTTTTTAATGTCTAAGCTTTTTGACAGGAGTCTGTTGTCTTATTTTGAACATCTAGGCTAAAATCTGGGGATAAGATTTATTTCATTTCCAAACGGTCAGATTTTGCTAGGAAATAACCTTTCAGGCACTGAAATATGTTCAGACCCCTTCTTCTCTCATACTGCTAATTTAAAGGTGTATGTGTGTGTAAAAGAATGCAGCCTTCTGTGAATGAATGAAGGTTCAAACCTTTTTTTGCGTGTGCTACTTGAATTGATTTTTAGCTATATCAAAACTGGTATAGAACTACAAGGTGATGGAAAATGCAGTTTGCTTTGCAGACATTGTGATTACTCAACTTTTACTATGGGTTCTTTAATATATTGATAGTCTCTTTTTCAAAGGAATGAAGAACATCTATTTAGGGGTATTACCTTTCGGGCTCCTGCCTTTCATTCCTCATTTCCACTGCAAGTACTGGTGTTTGATTATGTTTTTTGCTGTCATGGTTTGTATTGAAAATAGAAGCCCATTAATGCTTGCAAACACTGAATGTAGGCATTTTTTGAATTAGCTTTTGGTCAGAATAAGCAGTATTCTAGATATATGTGCTACCACAGCTTTCTGGATGCTGTTAATATAAAGGGATGTATTACAGAAGGGTGTTTTTTCCTGACTGGGGATAACTGATGAGACAGGTTGCAGTAGGGGCTCTGCTGACAAGAGTAAGCTTGGAGCAGCTATCTACGTGTGCGGTTCCAGTTGCAGCTGGTGAAATGTTCCAGGTACCCGTTTACTTTGGTGAAGGCTAAAAACAACCTCATGGCATCTGTGCCTGTTTTCTTTACTTGTGAAATTGTAGTTTATCATCAGTTTTATTGATCAAATTCTTTTTTTAGCGAACTTCACAGAGCATTTTTATCAGTTGATAGACCCTCTGTTTGCTATCATGGCTGTACACAGAGCTATCTAAAAGTCATTCTGAACTCTTGCAGCGTTTATGAAGTTTTTGTTACCCTGGATAACTTTTTTCTTTCTTCCTCCAAGGCAAAGCATCCTGAAGATGACAAGTGCATGTTTAGAAAGTTTAAGGTACATTCAGCAGTGGCTGCATAGGCACTTATGGATATCTGACTTCTGAATGCAAAGCTCTGACCGCAGCATCTGACTCTGCTGGCGCTGGGAACATGTAAGTGGCACAGAAGGATTAGCCCACTAACCTGTATTCTGAGCAGAGCTTAAGAATGTGCTCTAGTTATCAAGCAGCAGGCAAAGCTTGAAAGCAGATGGGAAGTGGGATATGTGCTCCATCTCTCATATTGGAGCTGCTGCAGAAAAGCCAGGAGAAAAGAGGGCAGGAGATGAGGACATCTTAGGCCAGGAGTTCTCACATTTGCATAGCTGGGGGAGGCCTGGTGTCTGCCTTGCATGTGAAGCACAAAATAATTCCAAAGCAAGAACCAGCTCTCCTCTTCTGTCTCCCTGCCCTTTCCAGGATGCAATCTGCATCTTTGTAGTTCTTCAGACAACTTAAGGTGAACACTGTTTCCTAGCAGATGTGTAGCCTCAGTTTGGTGCTTTGTGGATCCCAGTCTTCCAGTCTCCTCCACCCTCCCCCTCCCCCAAGCATGGGGATCCTGGGATGCTGTGCTATATTCCTTGCTGAGGAGGTGGGATATCTGCTAACCTGTTTCATTTCAGATCAAATGGGACCAGCCTTGTAAGGAAGAATGGGAGAGTGCCAAGCATACATTAGGGATGAGAGCAGGTCCTTACCCTCTCGGGAGGGGAAAGCATTGAAGCCATTGCCCCTGCGGCACAGCAGATGATAAGCAGCATCATCTGCATTTTCGTGGGCTTCAACGTATGCAGTACCAGCCTGAATAAGGGAACAGAATAACAAAGCTGCTTCGTGAGCTCTGCCTAAAAAACCACCAGTGGACTAGTGAAACAATCATCTAAGGGCCAGTGGGGAATTGGCTTAAGCCAGGTGCCTTACTGCGGCATTTAAGAAAGCAAAAGGATGAACCTACTCCAAGACCCTAGCGCCTAAAGGGGAGGAACCAGGTTGGTTTGGCGTCAGGACGAGCTGGTGGCAGGGAGTGACCCTCTCTTGGGGACTGTGCCTGCCCCCCCCCACACTTTGTTTCTCAGCACAGCTTCATGTTTAGATGCTGCAGAATTTATGGCACATTTTTATGGGCTGCTGGGACTTTTAGGCTCAAGGGCTGCATCAAACAAAAAAAGGGGGGGGGAAGGGTGTTTACCATGAGGCAGGCCTCCTCACCATGTAGTCTTGATTGCTCACCAGAGCTTTTCGAGCATGCCCATGTAGTGAGGAGCAGCATCAGAATAGATGGTAAGGGCTTGTTTTGTTTTACCATTGGCTGCTGTGTGGAGGGATTGGGGGGGGGGGGGGCTACAACCTGGGCTCTTGCATCATTTTTGTTGGTTTATAAATTGCATTTGATCGTTTCAGCCTGAGCAGCAACTGTGTAGCTAGTGAATGCCTTTGGGCTGGGCTTTCCCCCGCAGTTGAAATGGTTTTTGTTCCTGTGGTGTCAGCTCTTCCAGCCCCTTTCTGTGTAATTATTTAGAAGCAGTGTTAACATCATAGCTAAGGCTATGTGAGTTTGTTTCCAGTAGATGGCAATAGTTGTTTGTATCTGAAATTCTGTGTTCAAAGAAAGGCTCTCCGGGTGCGTGTCTGCGTGCGTGCATGTGTGTGTGTATCTCTCTCCCTCTCTCCCTCTCCTCTCGCTGGTCTCCTATGGCCTTTTTAGTCAAAGCACATTTGGAGGTTGAAGTTCCCCTTTGGAAGTTTCAAAAAATAACCTACACTAGATACTCTCCTGAGTTGCTGTTTGTATGCTTATGTTAGAGAACATGTAAAGTAGTAATCAGTTCTTCAGTCTTCCTTAAGGACTTGCTTATTTTTTTTTATTTATTTTTTGTTTTAAACCTCTATTTTAAGAAGTAATTCATGGCGTGTTTCTTTTTTTTTTTTCTTTTTTTTTTTTTGCAGTACAGTTATGTTCTTGGTAACTTATAAAATCCCTCCTACCACGTAACAACTTTTTTTTAAGCCGTTCCATTTTTAATTGTCTGTATAATGAATGGCCCCTGAACAGAAAAACTCAATTTAAAGATGGAGCTTTTTGTTTCTAAGTTACACGTGACTACACCAATTACCAGGAAGCTGAAGCATCATGTTTACAGTGAGGAAATGAGAAGCATCTTTCGCATATGAAGACTGTAAATGTTGTATTGGACAGGCCTGCCACCTCTCTCCAGTTGTCCTTGGGAGCCTCAAGTCTAAAAGCACCTTATTGCACCCACTCTGTTCAGTTCTTTCTGTGTGCATGCACCTGGGGCATTATTTTTCTGTGATGTACAACTAATTTTTTTAAATAGCACTCATATGTGACTTTTTTTTTAAAACTAGTGAGTTATAACCATATACTTAAGCATAGTTCAGCAACCAGGATGTGTCAGCTATCCTGAGATTAACTTTTCAAGGTAAGTGGGTACACAGAGTACATGCACAGGTGGGAATTAGGATGTTCATCATGCAAATCAGAACTGGAGGGCCTGTAACTGGATATTGCTTAGTAGCAATGTAGTGCAGATGGTCATTCATCACTATGCAAGGATTGTATGTTTCTGTATGCAAAATCAGTATCCAATACACAAATTACATCTGATCTCTTCACTAGCCAGATGCAGCTTAAATAAAACAGAGACACTTTACCAGTGAAACAGTGTTTAATATAGTTAAATTACTTAAATAGATTTCAATTTCCATGGGAAATCATAACTATCCATTTTTGCAAGATCCAGAGTAAAGAGTGTGTGAATACCCCTTGAAATGATCATGACACACTGTCAACAATCACAGCTAGAGATACTGGGGACTTGAAATTTCATTGACAACACAACTTCATAAGATGAATCAAAAGTTAAGAAGGCTGCAGACTTTCGTAAAGTAGAAAGCAAATCCAAAACTGAATGTATGGCATGGAGCTAATGAAAGTCAGTGAGGGAGTAAAAGGGATGGAGGGTGGAAAAGAAAGGCGTAACAGTGTGATGCAACTGAAGTATTTTGCAAACCAGGAAAGATGTAAAGGAGCAAAAGTATAGTACAAGGGCAGACTTGGCAGTTTTACAGAAGTCAATATACTATACTTTCAGCGATGTTTCCTAGTGGAAGGGAGAAGGAACGGGGCGATGCCATTTAAGCTCAAGTTTAAATGGCTTAATGCTATGGGTATGCTTAGCAACATGGCAAATTAATTAAGACAGACTCATGGATTTTAACTTATTCTTGTTGTCAAGTAGGAAAAAATAAATCACCACCATAGTGCAATCAATCATTAAGCTGTTAATACTACAATATTCTGCCCTGAGAAGAGTGGAAAAGAACTTTATTAAATGTCAAAAGATTGGAGTCATTTTTAGTGCTAGCCAAATTCAATATCAAAACTCTCCCCTTGTAGAATATAAAAAATAGAACTTTTTAAATTCTTTTTTTTTTAATAAAATATCAAGGGATTTTCTTCACTAGTTAAAAAAAGATAGATGAATGATAACAGTGCGCTATGCATCAACCCTGACTAGAGATAAGGATGCCCAACACAATATCAATGGCACTGTATTTTAAGGTCACCCACCTCATACACAAATTTTCCATCATAATCTTGTTTTGAAAATCACCTAACTCACTCCTGAAAACTGAAAATATGTGACTCAGTTTAAATAAATGTCTACTGCAGGAAAGCCAACTCAGCGATGCAAGTACATAGTTTTTTGCAATGTCAAATGGCAGTTAAAATATCAGACAACTCTCATCAGCAGGATTGTATTAATACCAGCTATGGAAAATTATTTTTTTAAAGAAAAGTTCAAATGATCTTTTTTTTTTTCCTCTTCTTATATGAGCTCCCTGTTACACTTACTTAGAAGAGTTGCTCAGAGCTCTTTTTAACATGCTTGAATTGATACCTTCTCATTAGCTAAGCCTCATAGGTCCTGTTTCCATTTGTTAATACGCCACCCTCAGTTTGAATGCTGCATTGAACAACTGTGTGATTATTGTATTTGTTTTTTCCTCTTCTTGGGGTTGTAGATTTTTCTGGATTTTCATTTAAAAAATGCATCTGATTCAGCCTGGAAACTCACCTGTTGCTGTTTGATTGTATAGTGATAATCTGAAAACTGCCAAGTCTGTGTTCAGAGTATTATGCACAAAAAATTACACAAAAGTCTACAGGTTATATACACCTCCCAACACACCTTGGTGCAGACAGCCTGTCTTCTAATTTATATATAATTTACAAAATATAGAATTTGGTATATCTGTTAGATCTCCATGTTTTCAATATTACAAAATAAAAAATACAAAAAAAAACACAACAAATTTCAGGGGAGTTCCCCCCAATGAAGTGTCTCTTGTTTACATCTAGTCTTTCCCATGTAAACTGATATATACCAAAGAAGAGCACAGAAGACTTTTTGTTTAATAAATATGCTTGTAGAGCCATCTTTCTTCATCTTGATCTTCCCTTTCGTTAGATGTGCCAGCCCCACTCAGAAACGCAGTCTTTCAGCCATGGAAAAGAAGGGAAAAGAGGGGGCTAGGCCTACAATGTCTTTTCTAACTAAAACATTACTGATGCCGTCCTAAAAGGCCTTTTGTGTGTTGCAACAGTGGGTGTCAATTTTAAAAGCCCATTCAAAACAGCTAATAAAAGCACAGTGGTACACTTCAAATAGCTGGCAGTATGGGATGGAAACATTATGGGAGTGCGAATCCATTCCAAAATAATGCTTTGTAGTGAATCATACATTCCTTCTTCAACCAAGTAAATGTTGTGTTGCTTCAATAAATACTTAAATATCTTCTTAGATCCTGTGGTAGCAGCCTTACTTTAAAATTCCAAATTCATGTCTTAGCTGTGACTTCCATCGGCACACATCTTTGGTCGATTTAGCACTCGGGCAGGAACGACTCCAAGCGGTTTGTTTCCCTGCTTTTGCATCTCATGATAGGTGGCCAAAGTGTTTGCTGATACCAGTTCCAGAGTCACTGTGTGAAATTTCAACTGGGCTGCATTTTTTTTTTGTTTTTGGATTCACTGCCAAAAAGTGATTCTTCTCCACTTCACAATCTTGTTTAATGCAAATTCCATTTTTCTGAGCGACGCTGCAACTGGTGCTAACTAATTGGAGGCCCTTCATTTAGAAAGTAGGTGGTCATTTCCCCTTTACCTTTGACCTTAATGATGCCTCGATATTCCAGCTGATAGTTGTTGGCTGCTAAAACCTGGTACATGTCTGTGGTTACCTGCAGAAAAAACAAGAGTAGACACGTGCTTGGCATGCTTTTCATTTGCTTTTGGAGTAATTCTTGGGCAAAACTTGGGTGGCGTCAACTGTTTTGGTTCTAAGTTGACTTTTTCACATCAATCACTAACTAAAGAAGTTGGCAGAAGCTGCAAAACAAACACAAACCGCAGAAATTGAGAACCTACACAAGGCAAACAGGGTACACAATGTGAGGAGAACCAGCTTTTCAAGGAAGTCACGGTATGAAAAGAAAAAAATTAATTAGTCACATTTCAAAAAAAATGCACCTGGCAGTTCAGGAAATGTGCAAAATATTGTATCAGAGAGTGATATTAGGAAAACATGTTAAAAGATATTTAAAAATTCCTCAAAAAAAAAAAAAAGGCTTCTAGAAGTTTTGGGGAAAGAGAAAAATTTAGAATTGAAATGGACCAACCAAATTATCAAGTCCTACCCAGTGGATATTTAGTTCAGAAAGGGTCATTTGGGGGCTTTTTTGTGGAGGAAAGGGTAGGGGGAATGAGACTGCATGGAATCATCCTGGAAATAGATCAGAGTAGGGGGAAAAAAAATGGAATAATCTACCCAGGATCCAATTTCATTGGGCAGATGCCATTCAGCTATAATCAGTCACTTACTTTTACTTATCCCACGGAATAACTAACAAACAGAAGATTTAAAGCCAGATTCTGAGATATTTAGGGGCCAAGCAAGGCAAGGTGTTTCACAGTACTTTCAGAGCCTAAGCAAATGAGACTTGTAACTCGGGTAAATCATTCCCCACCAGCTACCAACAGGGGCTCAAGGCCTAATTTGCAAAAATCCCTTCAAGCACCTAATCTGACCCCAAACTTTTAAAATTTATCACTCAAAACATTTGAAATTCTTAGCCCCCACTGACAGTTCCATTGCATCCTCTTAATCGTTCCCCCAATTTCCTGATGTCGGGCTGTCAACACTCTACCATGCCATTAGATAGCACAAAAAAAAAAAGGAAAAAAAAAAAAAAAGAAGAAAGAGTCTTTGGGAAGTCTAGTGTTGCACTGCCTGTGCATACTCACATAAACATCAGCTCTAAATACTTCATAAGCTTATGGGCAACAGGAAAACACAGAGCAGCAAGTATCTGTTAAAGCCTAGCCATTCTATGGCGAATTGTTTCTTATAAGGCATTTTCTCACCTTTTTTTCTGGGTGGCTTTAAATATTTCCTCTTCTGGTTTCCTACTGCTGTAAGGTTGCTGTGCTGATTTGCTTAACTTGAAAGAAAATTGCTCATGGACTGCCTCGTAGGAAAGTTTAAAGGGTGTTGGCTAAATATTGATCCAGTCAACTAACAGCTTAATGGGAAAAAAACCAGCATGGCTTCCCCTCTTGGATTTACCATCAGTTACTCTAATTATTTTTACAGCCCTTCGGTACTTTCCCAAGGAATGACAATCTGCAGCTGCGGGCACTGACTCGGAGACAGCAGGGCAACGGCACCGAATCACTGCACAGGTCCCTGTCTGCGCCCCGGCGGCGGGAGGGTCGGTACAGTAGTGCAGCCTCCGTTAAACCCCTTCAGCCGTCCTCTCCCTCCAGTTACCTGTTCGCTCCCTGCTGCTGCCTGGATTCTTGCTCACCTCGCGGTGTACACAGAAATACATTTGTGACTCAGGTGCTTGGAAAATAAACCCACCGCTGTTCTTTGGTGGGGGGCAACCCCAGCTCCAAAGAAGATTTAATTTCCCAGCTGCAGGCCAGTGCAGAGCTGCACGCAGCCAAAACCAAAGCCAGCAGCACGAGTTACTACAAGCATCGGAGCAGGACTGTCCTCTTAACACCAGTGAAGCACTCAGGGAAGGAAACTCAGATCAGCACTTCCAGCCAGAACTAAATGGTGATTTTTTTTTTTTTTTAACCTCAAGGCTGCAGAGTTGGTCAAATTTAACAGTCACAGCTTCGGGCTACCATAACCACTCCCCAGTTCACTTTCCTTTCAGCATATAGATAAATGTGTGGCATAAAGGAATCAAGTGAAATGAAAATTCCAATTAAGTTTTAAAACCTCTAAGTGGCACACGACTGGCAACGCAAGCAAGTTTTCCAGCGAGGTCCTTACCTGAATCCTGTCAGGCACACCTGTACTGTCCATTCGGCTGGCTACGTTCACTGTGTTGCCCCATATGTCATACTGAGGTTTACGTGCTCCGATCACCCCAGCCACGACAGGACCAATATTGAGGCCTAGAAATACAGAAGAAATTCTACAACGCTCAGATCCATCGTGTGGCTCCACATTAAGTTTGAGGCAAGCTATTTATCAGACAATACAAAAATCCTGAGGTTCATCAGTTCTAGCAGTGCTTTACCCTGACACATAAAGCTATGGCCAAACTGAGGGGAAAGAAACTAAAGGAGAAGTTGGCTGCTTCTCTGATCAATTATGGCTGTCTAAATGGCAGCACAGGCTGCATCTGTCCAATCCAGAGCTATTTTCCAGGACCAGATAACATTATAAAGTTTACTGGCCATCTGGCTGCCGAGCAAACAGCTCCCCTGGAATTTGGCTGAGACACAGTTGCTGAGATGCTGGGTGGCTGTGAGAGGTAACGCAGCGTCCCGATGACCTTCTAGAACAAATATCGCTCTTGCCATCTTCACGCTTTCTTTCCTTCTCCTTTCCTGACTCTTTTTACTCTCTGATTTTAAAGACAATTTAATGTCTAAGATGCACAGTTGACTGGCGGACCCAGGAACCACAGGGTATGTGGGCAGAGGACACATCACAGGCAGAATGAGCCCAAGCCCAATGCCCCTGTGAGACCCACTGCTCTGGTAAGAGCCTCTTTGCGCCAAGGTCCGTAGCTCGACTGCTCCCAGTGCTCCAGGGAGCTCTGGTAATGAGGACACTGTCCTAATCAAATTGCTCTGAGACTGCATCATACAGGCCAAAAAAAGCCAGTTATTTTTCTGTCACTAGACACAAGAGCGATTAACATCACTGGACATCTAAGGTGACATCTATGGCTTTTACTCTGTAAAATCCCCAGGTCAGAATAACCACTAACAATATTTCATCCTGTAAATACAGGGACATTACCTATCTTCATCTGGAAGTTGTTGAATGAATGTTCATTAATATATTTCATTTGGTCCATTAACCTCATGGCAAAATCAGCCAGAGCTTTGATATGCGTTTTCCCTTCCTTGTCATAAGTGGAATCATTGAGGCCTGAAGCAGCCATATATGTACTGCCAATGGTTTTGATCTTCTCCAGCTGCCGAAACTGGTCTTCACTTATTATCTGTTTCACAAGAGAAGAACAAAGGAACCAAATAAGCCTTGACAAACACATACATGCTGTTAATGTCCTTGCTACGTGTCCTCCCTTAGTACAAGCACTACAAAGTGCTGAACAGAGCATTCACGCCTCAAAGTACAGAGTCCTCACACAAAGAAGGGGATTAGTTATTGGGGGAAGGGACGAGGAATGAGAGGAGCTTTCATCTGAAAAAAGGAATTAAAGATGTCTCGAGCAAGGAGAAATAAAACAAGGCATAAGGACTCAGCAAGCCAGCTTCCTTCATGAGCTCAGCAAAGCCCAGAGACGCTCATTGATTCAGCTGACTCTGCCCACCTGGATTTTCCACGACTTACTTCGTCGAAATCCGCGATGATCTCGTTGAGCAGGCGCAGACACTCCACCCCTTCGTTGTTGGCCTCCAGCTCCACGTAGAACTCCGAGAAGTTGCTGATCGAGGCGAACATGACAGCCACGCACTCGCACGACTGGTAGTACAGTTCGTCGTTTCGCCGCTCCTGAGCCAAGAAATGGGCCGCCACGTCCTTCGGCAAAATGTTGTGGAGGAGGCGCCTGTTATAGGCCTGCAGCTCCTCCATTTCTTCTTTCTCTTCAGTGGCCTAGTTTAGGAGGGAGAGACAGTGGCACGCTTACTCTTTTGGTAACTGCTCTGGAGGAGAGCAAGCTGAAAATGAACTTGTGTGGAGCACAGAAATGGAAGAAAGCAGGGAGGGGAAAACAGTAAATTTGGTACATTCCCAATTGAACCCATGAAACAGTCTAATCTGACACTCCAGGGAGGACTTTTTTACCAGCCTTTAGAGCCCATTTCTCCAGCAGTAGAGGGGATATGTCAGGGCAAAGGGGCCAATGAGGAGGATGGGTTGCCCTGTTTCTGCTCTAATGCATATGGATTTAGGATTAATGTTCAGATGGAGCAAGAACTTCTGAAAAGATGTACCTGCCCACAGCTAGGTGACTAAAATAAAACAAGCATTTAAAGCACACTAGATTAATCAGACTTCACAGATAATTATTCTCTGAGGATTTGATTTCTCTTTGCAGACTTGCAGAGTACCAGCATCGCCACAGTTCATCGCTTCTGGTTTGCAGGCAAATGTACAGAGGTGCATGTACTGATTCACTTCTTTCCCCCCCCCCCTTACCTAATGGTAGCAGGATTTTCCCCCCTTGTTTTTACTTTTTGTCATTTTGCATATTTATGAGCAAAAAGCGAAGGATAAAGGGGCTCAGGCAATGACTGGGAACTGCGTAGTTGATACAGGAGAACTGCAGAACGGTTCAGCTCACAGGAACACCACACGGCTGTCCCATGGAAAACAGAGCTGCAGCAGCAGCAGCAGCAGTCAAAATACCCCTGACAAAGTAAAGCCTTTTGAAAAGGGTTTTCTTCAAATCTACTTCTGTCACTGCTGGAGAGCTGAAGCCAACCAAAGGACGGACTCTCCTGCGACTCTCGGGCCCCAGCATGGGTGAATAGCGTTTAGCCATATGCTCCAGTCCTCCCTGTGCGAGGAGAGACACACGTACGTACAAACAGGTGTGTCACAAGCTGTGAAGAGAAGGGATTTCCTCCCTACCCTCCTTAAGCACATGTTGGTAAAGGGACAAACTATCTGCAAAGCACTTGCGACTTTGGCTCATGCGGGCTGGTTTCTAGAACAGGACATTTGAGACTGGAAATTCGGTTAAACAAGGAAGGACCCTTTAGAAAGTGATATGTGTGGACAGAATAAGAAAAACACTTGGCGCTGCCTGGGGAAGCAACGCGGTTCAGCCTGCTGAGCACAGACCTGGATCTGCAGTGAAGCCCAGGCAAGTCAGCTCATCTCTTCCATTGTTTCACCATTTATAAATGACGATAACAATGTTTATCTGCTTCCCGAGGAGCTTTAATTAATTATTAACCTATTCTTAGAATGATGTCCTACTGTCCAGAAGGTTAAAAAAAAAAAAAAATCTATAGAAACCCTGTGGTCCCCCAACCATGACTCAGGAGCAGAGCTGAGACCTGCCCTGCTTGCTTGAGAATCATATAAGGTACCCCAACATCCCTCACCAGCACAAGCAGTAAAAATATTAACACTGAACCCAGTGACAGAAGCAAAAAACCGTGACATTATCTGTAGCATGTTGGTTATCCAATATTGCTGCCTAGGAGCTAATGAAGATTGGATATCCAGCCAGTTCCCATTGCTTAACAAGGAGGTGAACAAAAACGCAACTGCAAATCTTTTGAACCTCTAAATACAGCAAGCCAAAGTCGACTGAACTCTGCAAAACAAATCAGCAGTGAGAATGAGCTCGATAACGTTTATAAATTGTGTTATGTTAAAGGTTTCTGTGACAGCGACAGGTCCAGGTGCCCGAATTCATCTTCAGATCTCTGGCCCTTTATTGCAGGGACCATCCTAAGTGCATTGCCAAGGAAATGAGGGTGAAAGTAAATAAGCAGGATGACAGGCACTGAGAATGAAATACGCCAAAGAAGCTAGGAACATTACTGATGTGTCCAGTGAGCTGTCACATTCATCCTGAATTCAAAGGCATTTTTATAAGACTCTAAAACTTGATAACAAATAGCTCAACGGTTTCATACCAACACCAGTGGCTCTGTGCATTCATCCAACACGGCAAACACCACTAACCTGAAGCTTCCAGAGGAAATCAAGCCTGGCAGTGGATTCCACTTGCTGGGCATGCAAGTACAGCGCCAGGACAAACACTGTAATGATGACGGGGGTCACAATCTTGAGCGCGACTCGCGTCATTGCCGGAGCGCTACAGCCAACAAAAAGACAATTTCTCGATTATTCGCAGCACCGAGGAACGCGCACAGCTTAGCCATGCTCTCCAATTCCCATGTAAGGCTAACCAATATTTGAACAGAAGATTTTTTTATTTCCCTGTGAAGCACATGTTGGCAAAGGGACAAACAATACCTGCAAAAAGCTTATGATTTTGGCTCATGGATGCGAGTTTCTAAGACAGGACTTTGAAACTGGAAATTTAATCCAACTTCTTAGAAAGGCTTAACATTGATATAAGAGCCAATTTTAAGAAAACAGCCATACGTGCTCAGCCAGGACTGTGCTTGGGCAAACTGAAATGCTGCCAGCTCTCAGATCATGTTCACTGTGTCTCTCGCACTGTCCTCCCCAGCCTCTTAAGTCTGGAGCTCTTCTACTTTCAGTGCTTCCTCACACTTTTTAATGGCCTTTGTTTTATAAATATTCTAAAAGCTGAAAGGGATGTTAAGATACATTTCCAGCCCTTCTGACAAGCAAGCAAATAAAAACTGTTTGAATTACAAAGTTATACAATATGAAAATATTATTTTGATAAAACCTGTGATCTTTAGTTACAAATAAAATCTATGAGCTGCTCTTATAAAGCAAGTTCACGTCAGTCCCACAGAAAGTAGGATGCTCTGAGAATAGCTATACAGACAGAAAGGCAATACTCAGTCCACTTATGTTTTTCAGAGTGTCTTGCACCAGGTCACAGCAATGCATAGTAAAGCACCAGACAGACTTGCCCACTGGTGACCCAACATGCTGATACTGCTCCTTGTGAACAGAAAACGCCTGCCCAAAAAAATCATTAGAATTATTTCATGCCGAAAGAACTCACCATGGTAACGTTGCATTTGCAGACACGCTGAAAAACAAACAAACAAACACAAAGCCAAGGTTAGTAAGGTGGTTTGCTCTCTCTAGCACACGTCCTTTGGCGTATCATTCAACAGCATCGCTGCAATGTGGCACCTCCAACACTGTGTGGGGCTATAACCCTTTAAAAACGGGTAACAAGAAAAAGATTGGGTGGGGGGGAGGTCGTTCTCTGAGCTACACTCCAAGATCCAGAGTGATGGTGCAACGTGGTTAATGTGGCTTGGGTGTAAACAGCCAAGCAGCACTGAGAATCGGAGAATCATTCAAGATTGTAATGTTAGTGTGGGGTGCTTAGCAAATGCTTGCGCACCTGCCACTACTTAATTAGGTCAGGCAGAAAAACTTGTTTTAGAAAAGGCAGCTTTGGGATAAGTCGTTGCGAGGGCTAGCTCCCCTTCTCCCCGTTCACCGTAACATACGGCACCGCAAAGCGCTCGTATCGAGCAGAGCTGCTGGAGGAGATGGAGGGCGTGCTTTCCGTACAGCGAAAGGATGGAAAAGAGCTTTCTGGTGGGTAGGAGCTGGCTCAGTTCCTGACTGATTGATTGCTTAATGCTGTGGGGTTTCTTCTCAAGTGTAGGTGGAGTATTAGGTGGCTGAGAACCATATATATGTGTCTTTTAAAATGCTATTTAAATTGAAAGAAAGAAACCAGTGGTAGCATTATTATAGTGCTTTTGATGCAGTTATAGCTTTGCAGGCTGCTAATGTGACACATTTTTACAATGAGAGTCGTACAGTAGTTCTGAGTACTTCAGGTCACAGTTTTCTGAGGCCGGCAGGAACCCTCTTTCTGGAGAATCAGAGCTAGAAACTACCCAAATTGAAGTGGCTGAGGACCTAGCTGAGCACAAAATAAAAAATAATAACATAGCAACTTTCTAATCTTGTTTTTTTTCAAGATATTTTCTGGTGTTCTGAGCATGGAATTTCTTCTGACAGATTTTGAAAACCACTGTCGTCTCACACCTGATTCATTGCGAGGCCCCTTGGTCAACTCCAGCACTAAACACATAACGAAGTCCAGCCTGTATTTAGCAGTGGAGCCAGTTTGAAAACTTTGGGGAAATTTACTCCACATTGAAGGATGGATCTAGTAGGAGTTGGAGCCACTTTCTTCATGCAGTGTGATACCCTTCTTCCCCTAAATCACTGCCCTGACAAGGATGAGTGCCTGCCCCTCACTATCACTCTTGGTCTTATGATGGGAGAGCAGCAGATCTGAACCTCTGTCCCGGGGCTGCAGCTTGCTGTGGTTATTATGCCTGCTCTAAAATCCTCAGCAGCAACGCAAAGATTACAAAATGCAGTAGTAACTGCAGTAGTAACCCAGTAGTTACAATAAAGCTTTGGATAAGTGAAAATGCCCACTGCAAGTAATAATGGAGTTGCATTGGTAGGTTGCTCCTCCATGGGACAGACATTTCCAGTAGCAGATGGCTCTTTAACCAACTACAAGGCAACACAGTGAGAAGTCTGCTAAATACATTCACGTTCAAAGTTAAGTGCCCATCTTCAGCAGGATGGGTGGCTGATTTTGGGGACAGCTCCCATAAGGACAGGAGAGCCTCCCTTATTGCAGCCTTGAAGCCAAGGCTAGACAGCCTTCCAGATCACATGCTATAGCTCAAACAGAAATGATGGGTTTGTGAACAAATCATTGGGCAAAGTTCTTTGGGCTCCACTTAGAAGATCACATTGGTCCATCATATCTTTAAAACCAATGTGTTAGTTTTATCTTCTGCATAGGAAAAAAGTAACATAATAGTAGCTCTGTGCTTCCAGTTATATGCTTCATATGTCACAACGCTGGTGTGTCACTGCAATCAAGTCTAGCAACTCTCAACGTGCTGTAATCAGCCTTTCAGTTGCTTGCATGCTGGGTTAGTTTGTACACAGAAGTGTGAAGCGACATCTGCATCACTCCTAATTAGTCAGAGTACCATAATGGCTCCAGAGTAGACAGTAATTATGTAGCTACAATGGGCATCCAATTAAAGCAATATGAGGCCATTTTTTTTTTTTTTTAATATCAGCTGGACAACAAGGTACATCTCTAAACTGCGTTGCATGCTGAGCTTCCATTTCCCACCAGACCCAAATGGTCTGCCTGACTCTGGGGCATTAAAAAGCTGCCCATGGAGATCTCAGTACAAAACAAGTATCATTTAGTGAGAGATAATATAGCATCCACAGAAAACTTATTTCTGGGAAAACCTTCTAACCTTCTCTACTTTATTACTGACATTTTGATTGTGGAGTGACGTAAATTATACTTCTAAGTGCTGTAATTTTGCTTAGTGCTTGACTTAAAAGAATGAAATGATATTCAGGATATAAAATGCTTTTATTTCTCTAATTATGTTAGAAAATGCTAAACAGCTTCCGCTGTGGGAATGCATACCTTCTGCAAAAAAGAAAGGAAACCTCCTTCTCCTTATACTCCCACAGAAAGCTCCATGGGGTTTCCTACATAATTTCGTTTGCTTGAGTTAAAAATATTATTTAAATGATTTTACTGTCAATGGATGTGAAAGTCATACCTCCATAAATTATTACTGGGCACACAGGAATCCTAGAAATCATGGAATGTTACTGTGAAGGACAGAAGTAACTGAGTGCATCCAGCTTGTAGGAGTTAATGACCATCAGCAAAGTCAAGCAACTACATAAGCTATTTCATAACATACAAAATAGCATTGGGAAGGACCATGGGTGTCTTCTCAACCATCTTCCTGTCTCAAGACAGGAGCAAACATAGCTATGATCCTAGGCAGATGTTTCACCTAAACTGGTCTTTAAACCGTCAGGGTTGGACATACTACAAATGCCCTACTGGGTTATCCCAGTGCTTACTAAATCTTTACCATTAAAGAGTTTCCTAGCATCTGTATAAATATTCCTTGGTGCTATTTAAGTTACGACTTCATGTTTTACCCAACGTACACATGCCAAGTTTCTTCTCACTATTCTCTTTTCTAGGATAAACACTACCAATTCTTTTCATCTTCTCTAGTATTGTATGCTTTCTAGATCTCTGATTGTTCTTTGCTGCGCTGGACTCTTCATTATTTTGAAGCGCCTTGCCCAAAACTGGAGAACGTGCTCCACGATAGGCCTTCCCACTGCTCAGTAGAGCAAATGGTCTACTTCACACATCTTACAGGCAACTCTCCTTGTTATACACCCTAGCATCATGTTTACCTTTTCACAACACTATGATTTTGTTGACTCACACTTAAGTATATTGTTGCCTGCAAGGGAAAATCATCAAAACAAGCAGCAAAACAATGCAACTGCTGGTGAGATGTGAAACCTGTGGAGGAGAGAGTGCTTGTGGATGTGCTGAATTTGCCTCCCTGACATGACCTTCAGGAGAGGGGTAACCATGTCAATAGAAGGAGGAGGTTACCACCGTGATTAGTGTGTGACCTGGCAAATATAAACTACCTTTGTAAGTAAAAAGGCAACTGCCTACTGGCACTTAACTCGGGCCCCTCTGCTAGGAATTGTGCCAGCATAGGCTATACCGCCAACTTTTCAAATGTAGACATCCATTCAGCAGAAACTGTAAGATCACTAGCCAAATGCCAAGCTCTACCAGTTCTGCCACCCCAACCTGCATTTGATACACCAGATGTCAGAACATCTCAGAGGTTCATTCATCTCTGAGCCACCTAGAATTTAGTTTTTTTGTTTTCTTTTTTGAGACAAGGCATTGCTATATTGAGAGTGTACTACCAGAAGCAGTCAGAATGACTAACAACAGCTCCCCATTTCTGGAAAAAAAAACACATATCCACTCTGATTCCAGTTATATTTCATTATTAATAGATAGTTCATTAGTCAAGTTCTAGTTCAAAAAAGTCTTATAGGTAACCGTGATCTTCTACACTTCAGAGGTGGACAGCAGCACGGACAGAGCCTTAAATTTACAGCCATGCCTAACCTGGTACCATGCACTTCCATTGCTTACACCTCGGCTTTGGAGCTCCCATCCACCTAATGCCACACTGAAATCACTGAGTGAAAGAAGTTAGGTGAAGATTTCAGAAGTGAAAGGCACTTACTAGGTGTTAGCTGTAACCAGGAGATCTGCATTGTCAAAAAGGTTGACCCCTGGCACCTCCACAATGAGAACATATATAAATTCAATGATTAACATAAGGATCAGTTTTCCAATACAGCTGATCTGAAGGAACACAGAGCAGGCCAGGAGACTCAATAAGACACTGTAGGTAAAGTACTGTATAAAGACAAAAAGGGAAAAAAAACAGGAGAGAGATGAATGTCAGTTGGATAAATCAAAACCAAAAACAAAAGAAACTAAACAGAGGGATAAAAAGGGACTGGGGGTCATGTGGTTGAATGAACATTTAAACCTGTGGCTACCTGTGGGATCCTCTAACATTACAGGGAATTTAAGTGTTAAAACTGAATTGATGGAGAGAACAAATGGCTGTTCCCCACTGCTTACAATCCCTCTCTGCCCAGCACCCGGACAACCTTGTGATGGGTGCAGAGTGTTTTCAGTTCTCCATTGTGCCAGATCATGCTTCTGAGTCTTTCTGTAGAAATACTAAGAGGCTTTGCAGGGTTGAAAGTCACAGTAAGGATAGTCTCAGAATCCTCACTGAATTAGATACTGACAATATTCCCATTAGTTTATATGGAAACAGGTTCAGGGCTTCAGTGGGACAACACCTGAATGGTAACAGATCAGCTATAAATCTGCAACGCTGTCACAAACCCAAATGACCTAGACATCTATTCTGCGCTTATCCAAGAGAGATTTTTTTCCCTTCCTTTTCAGTTTCCAGCAGACAACATACCAATGGCTTGAAGTTCTGCATGCTATTAAGGACTTCACAGAGAAAGGCCATTTCTCCTGCTACAGGCAGGACCCAACAATTATAAAAGTCTGCTGCTTATTCAACCCTGAAAGAACTTAAACAGGTCTCCAATTCATCCCTGCTAGAGACCACGTGTAGCAGGTTTATTGTACAAAGCATTCAGGCACCCTGGTGACTTTGCCCAGAGCTCAGAGCTTAAGCACCTTTGAAAATCAGACCACTCATTCAAACGTATGAATGCAGGCTCATGACAATAACTTCAGACATAGAAGTTTGTGAGTGGTAGCCTGTGTCAGTCCCATAACATCAGTCAGCAGCAATCTGCTTTCCTCTGCAATCGCTAAATTTTATTTAGTGATTCTCAGACCAATGCATCTGCAATGCATTTTTTTCAAGCAATACCTCTGGAAAGTTGCAGTTGGGCAAAGGACTGTCACAGAATCCCTGCAAGGTGCCCAGGCTGTAGTTGGAAGTCAGGTTGCTGATAAGGCATATGTCCACCCGGTCACGAGTGATGTTGTATTCTGTAGCCATGCAGCTGGCAAGATCCACAGTGCTGCACATGAACTGAAGAAAAAGATAATGTTAAACTCAAAGGCATAGACAAGGAGAAGAGAACCAAATAATTTATATCATTTTAAAAGCCCCTTGGAAATGGCTATCCAAGGAAACTAAGCGATGTGCAAAATGGAATCACCAGCCTCTGTTTTACTGCACATGTAATGGCTATGTTTTTTCTCCCCAAGCCATTAATTAATAAAATCCAGGCCATGCACTCTAGAAAGCAAGTTCAGTGCTCAACATGTATAATTCAATGCTTGAAGGTTCACAAGTAAGGCAGAGGGCCTGTAGATATTACACTACAAATATATCCCATTTTCTGTGAGAAGGTCTTGGTGTTGCTGTATTTCTACTGACAGGACTTCCTGAATTGCTAACTTTCCTCTGACATCTAGAAGTTCCTAAAGCTACTGCTGTGGGTTCTTCTGTAGGAAAGACTTTTGTGTCAAGATTCAAAGACTAATTTGTTACATTATTCTGAGGCAGAGGTAGACGCCCCCATCCTGATCTCCTGTGTGCACAGCTCTGCTTGTCCATTTAGCTGATTTTTACATTAAGCAATTCACAATTGCAAAGAGCCCCATATTATGCAGAAAAATAAGACTAATTCCTGCCTGGTGCTCAGCAACCCACACTGGTTCTTTGCTGGTGTGCTATGGGGGGAGACTGTGGGAGTCTCAAAGCCCTGGAGCTCAGGGTCTCCCCCTCGTGCAGAACGGGGCTCTGCTAGTCTAACCAGAACATGCTGTACTTTGCCAGTGCCTCCCACTCAAGTACCCCCACGGAGCATAAAATTGTTCCTAAATCTCTACTATGTATATAGGGAAGCGGAGGCAAGAGCAAGAAGTGGCCTGATGTTTAGGTGTTTAAATTACTCCATGCCAGTGCAAGTCAGTGCCAGGTCCGGGCTTCCTCAGCCAAGGCCATAACTGATGGGGAGGGAGCTATGTGGAGTCTTTGGAGCTATCTCTAGGCCCAGGGCTTTAACCCCAGGACCATCTCTTTTTATTTTTTATTTTTCTCTTAAAAAATAAGAGAGATGTGTGCAGGACAGAATATTCAAATGGTTTCTTTAAAATCCATTTATCCTTCAAGCCATTCGTACAGGTGAAAAAACAGCAGCAACAAGGCCCTAGAGAACAGCCCATCTCTCTCTGAATCTGAAATTAGCAGCAGTGTTTGGATGTGAAGCAAAATCACCCCAGTCCTGAAAGTGTGATTTAAAGCAGAGCCTTTACAGTCTCTGTTAAGTGATTATTACACTGGGAGCAAATTCAGTGCTGTGCAGAAGGCCAGCACAAAGCCTACGGAACGGTTAAGTCCCACTCAATACTGTGGGAGTTAGATGACGCATGGGCCTCGGGCTGGGCCTTCACGCTGGGGTACGCTTCAGGTTTGGTTTATGTATTTGCAGCAGAGGCATCTAAAGAATCAGAAAAGAATATAGTCACAAAAGCAAAGCCAGTGGCAGGCATATAACATGCTAGGGACGTGGTGGTCTGGCTCCAATTTCCTTTCTGTGCCCCGAGAGCAAAGAGGAACTAACTTCAGATGCTCTAACAACCAGGCAGTGTTATGCTAAGCCCAGTGGTTTTAAGGGTTACGGCACCAGAGGGCATCAGTACGAAAGCCACACGAACAGCGGGTCTAAAGGAAATAACGCACGTACCATGTTGACAAAGGCAGAGAGAAAAACCAGGATAATGGCAAAGACTCCAACTAAGGTACTATTGGTCCTGGACTGTACAATCTTCTTAGAAAGAGTCTGGAGCGGAGCTGGGAAAAGCTGGATATGGAAAAAAAAAAGATTAAATAAACATGTAAAATCACTGGTTGTTGCAAGGATTACAACTTTCATTTGAGCTGCCTACATCCTTCAGGACAGTGTCTATCTGGCTGCTGCACAGGGGTTGGAGGATGGTGACAAGGGACAGAGGCTGTGGGACACAGGCAGGGACGTGACTGCATCGTGGCAGCACGGCCCAGCTGGCTTGTCAAACCTAGTTACTCCTTCCTAATGGAAACACTGGCTCCTGAGCCGAGACAGTACAGCTCGCAGGACTGCACTCATCTTGTCAGGAGAAGCAAACCACGAGCCACCTGTAACTGAAATAACCAGGAGCTGCAGCCTGTGGGTTATTGGATCAAAAATTAAAAGAAAACAGAGATGAAAAAAACCCTCTTATATGCCTTTTGTCAAGAAAGGATATCACAGCACTTTCGATACCATTTCAGAAACACACTGTTAAAAGGTCCAGGCCAGTCTCATGATCTGTAACACCCGCACGGAAAGGCACTGGGAAAATCAGCTGGCCTCGCCTTGTCTATAGCACTCCGCACCAGACACACAGGGCTAAAAACAACCTCTGGTAAGGGCAATCGTACAGCTTCCTGAAATAGCCTCTCCCAGTGATTCACTGTTATCGAAGTTAGGAAGTTTCTTCTCACTACCGAACCGCATGCCTCCGGCGTGTTTGGTCTGCAGGAGCTGCACTGTGCTCTAGGTGGGAACCGTTCCCGCGCCGAGTGCAAGCTAACCGGGAGACCTGTGCAGCAAGGGTCACACCTCGACGTCGCACGGGGCCTCCTTCCACTGCTTCAGCTGCTAAAAAGTCCCCAAGGCACTGAAACAGCCCCTCTCTGCATTCACCACCGCTGTCCCGGCGCAAGCTTGGAGCTGGAGCACAGAGAGATGCCCCCTCCGGAAATCCTGGAACACTTTCCTGGGGAGCGGGGAGCGCCAGCTGCTCAAGGGAAGGGGGGCTCTGCCGCCGACTGCTCGAGTTTTTCCAGAATCCAGCTCTCCTTTCTGTATCAACACACTGCATGAATAAGCAAGCCACTAGAGGGTATTTTTAGAGACACAAAGAAGCCAGCAGCACAGCGACATGGCGCTGCAATTTAACTATGACTAATGTTTCTATTAAAAGGCCTGCTTTTCCAGTTTATCCTTCACTCTTACATCTTCAGAGAGGCAACATTTTGTCAGGGCCCAGCTTCCCACACAGCAGTCCTGCAACGTAATTACGAAGCGTTTGGACGGCCGCGGCGCTGGTTAGCTGGGGACTTTTACAGAGGGAAGGAGAGGCTGGCATGGCGAGAGCTTTTCCAGAGCTGACTGCACCTGCTGCCAGCACGCACTCAAAACTTCAGCTAACTCTCAGGGAGAAAAGGGCAAGTCTCTGCGCGGGGAGGGTGGTGGAAGAAAAGGGGAAATCGGGGTTCTGATCTGTTCGCACTGAATGAGAATTGATTGAAATTCACTGAACGCTTAGACAATCCTTCAGGCTCATGCAGCCGATTTAAAACAAAACAGAGCCCCTCTTTTTTAGAAATAAACCTTGCTGATATAGAAATTCTTGACTCTGCTGATAAGCCAGAATCAAAGTACTTCCTTTCCCTACCGTATCCAGCTGCTCCTAGACAGACATCAGCCAACACATTCCCACCGCCGCAGGGATGTAGGACAACACCCTTGGGCTTTCCTCCTCTCTAACCTTAATAGGATTTTTATATCCATGAGCTGTCATCCCTTATAAGGTCTCTTAAATTGCTACCTTAAGAATCTGCTGTACAAGATCTAGTATCACGGTACCTACTGGCCCATGCTGACAGGCAGATGATAACCTTCATCCCTTAGAGGATATCATCCTCTGATTTATTGTGGAGTGACATTAATGGGAACTGTACACATTGCCCAACAATAGAGTACAGTGTTAAATCTCCAGTGGCCATAGGAATTTGGAGAAAATGTTTGCTGAATACAACCAAAAGAACAATATGCTTTTTCTTGTGCCTTCATGATGGTCCACTGCCTTTCTAAGAGCTGCTCCTGATTTTACTGCATGCGAGGGAAATCAGGCAGAAAGGTTTCTAATCTAGCAGCTAGGATTCAAGGGAGGTTGCGGGGGGCTGATTAAATTGGATTTCAAAATCCAGCTTCAGTCAGCAGATTTGTGTTTATAAAAGGCTAAATTGGAAAGACGCAGCCAAATTTGGAAAACACATTTCTGTGAAAAGAGAAGGAGAAATCACAAAGGAGGAAATAGGGAATTAGCAGTGGATTTTTATCCTTGCTGGAGGAGCTGTTATGCAAGTGTTGTAGGACAGTAATGATTAGCACTTAGTATTTCACTCTTCCAAACACCACCTAAACACTAAATTAATATCACATCACTTCTCTGAAGCACTATTCTCATTGGACAAACAGAGAAACCGAGATAAGACAGGAATTAGCCCAAGGTATCATTTAAACTGAGCCAGGAGATAGAGGCTGGGCCTGGAGGAGAGCGTGACAGATCTTGCTGCCCCCCAAGGCTCATGTTTGGGCCTCATGGCCAAGCTCCACAAAGGTACATATGGGTCTAACCTCCTTCTGCAATCTCTGGGAAATCAGGCACCGAAATAAAACTTGGGAGTGCTTTGTTGTGGATCTTGGCTCAAGCCTCTATTGCCAACAATCTCAAAAAAGCCTGACTTTGAACCAAGCCTGAGATATCAAGCAAAGCTATCAGGGGAAGGCGCTTCAATTCTAATGAAAATGTGTTTTCTTTGTATTAATCTTGGTTCTCATCACTTTGCAAAGTAGGGAAAAGGTTAAATTAGTAAATAAGTGCAGCCAGAAAAAAAGTCTTGAAGATGAAACTAATGCCAGAAACCCCGATAGGTTAGGATGGCAACAGAGAGCATAGCTGCACAGCCACACCACACATCATTTTACAGAAGCAAACGCAGAGACCAGGAATGGTTGCCGCTTGGAGGACTTCCATGATAGAAATGGGTGACCTGTTGCAGCACTAACAGGTCTGCTCCACTCCAGCAGTGTTCCCTCCACAGAAGCATCTGCGGGCCAGGGGTACACCAAAAAAAAAGATCTTCCCCCCAAAAAAGAAAAATTCTGTTCCTGCCCAATAAAATCCTTTCTGTCCTAGTAAAAGAAGCAGAACTATCAAGACTTAATAGGACAGTGAAAATCTGTACTCTGTTGCTGGTGAGCCCATTGGTTTGTACTGTCCGACACCATTTACTCCTCTTAATATGAGTAAAATCTTGCATTGGTGAAGAACAGAACAACGAAGAAAGGTCTGATGAAATGGCACCTCTAAACCCGCATGTGCAGCTATGGGGAAAAGGGGCTAAAAGAACAGCAATGATCCATTCGGCTAGCCAAATTCACATTTAGGTTGCTACACAAGCTTGAGGCCACCCGTTAGTCCTCTTAAAAACCCTGTGTCAAGAAAAATAACCACAGTGGGAAAAAGTGAGCTGGATTGTCCAATTGACTCCAATTGATATTTATAAATGCTGCTGGAAGACATAAGCTCCCCCAAGGGGAGAGTCCCTGAAAGCATGCAGTTAGCCAATTTCTATCGTTATTACATCCAGTGTATAGATAGGTATTTTTATACAGGGGAAGCTGGGGCAGAAGAACTAAGTCCTTTTATATTCAGAGATCCACCCTGACTGGTCAACAAGCCAGAAGCTGATGCTGTTGTAGTAATGCTGATATAGAAGAGGAAGGCAGAGCACTGTTGCACAGGTCAAAGTCCAAACTTTAAAAGCGTAACAAGTACAAGTGTTACACTGAAGTTAATCCACAACCTGCATTCATTTGCACGACAGAAAGCACACTAAATAAAGCAGTATATTGCGGCAACAGCTGATCACAGACAGGAAGGTAATATTTCTCCTTTCAATCTTCTTAACATATATTGTGGACAAGGAAAACCAGTCGGATACAATTACTGTTGCGTGGTGAAACAAATAAAAGTAGGAGGTCTTTAAGTTTTGATTTTTCAATTTGTAATACAAGCCTCTGAGTCATTTTGAGGTAAATTAAGATGCCTCTGGAGTAAAAAACAACATCTTCAGGCAACTTGAAGCTGCAAGTCCACTTATATAACTTATTCCACAGTGTTTCATTAGTCTATAAAAAAGAAGCACAGTTTTCAGAGAGTTTTTTTTCCCTTTTAAGAAGAAGAGGAAAAAACCAACTTTGTGAGCTTCTACCCCCGCCTTGAGAGACAGAGAAACAGGTAGGCAAACTGTACCCATGCAAAGCTACTGTCTTAAAATCCTATTATCTTGTAAGGGATAACTTGGATTCTCTCTCATACTTGTTCCCAGGAACATGCAAAAAGTTGAATTCCACAGAGCAGTGTATATATCAAAAGTTATGGATTTTAAGAAGAAATACAAACTTGATAAGTTAGTAGCAAAACAGATGTCTGTCAGTGGAGTATTTGAGAAGGGACCCTGGTTCCCATGACCTTAGATTTTATTGGGAAAAAACACCATCTCTCGGTGGCCAAGTCTTCATTGAGCATCAAAGCACAGAACTGGGACTCTCTTGTTCATTACAGCTGAAGAAACTTGGAAAGCCAAGCTGGCTGGGTTGGTAATTCCAGGATCAACTTCTAGTCCGTGGAGAATTTTATAGTAGAAGATAATAATGACAGCAAAAGAAAATAAAACACAATCGAGCTGTCCAGAAAGAGCCTGCTGGCAACTGTCAAAGCCAGAGATGGAGAGGCCAAAACAGGGAAGGAAAATTTCATATGAAAGCTGGAAAGAGGAAGAAAAAGAGCCACTTATCATGTAATAGCACAGCAAATGGACAAAAGTTATGCCTCTGCTGATCTCCTGGGTTGAACACCTGCCTTACAACTTTGTATGGAACTATTAGTATGTAAAACACACTCCTTCCTATCCCACATCCGACTGTGAATCAAATAAACTAATGCAGTCTCTGATATCCCTGCGCCTTAAAATTTCATCTAAAGGATCTGTGAAAGTGCCTTCCTTGTGCATATTTGTAAAATGTTGGATCCTGCTCCAGAGGCTTAAGCCTTAGGCCATGCCACCGCAAGTATCACAACAATAAAATTGCTTTATGGATCCTGCCATAAGTCAAAGCCTGATCTGTAAGCTGCTAGCAGTATTTTATATACTGCTCTCTCAACAACCTGAAATATGGATTGTGGGGTGGAATTTGCTTCTGGGTGATAGGCAGGTAGCACAGGCAACTGGAAGACTATTACAAGCCTTGCTCTTTTCCAAAGTAGTCATTCTGAGTTTTGAGAACTATTTCTCCCAGCTAACCCAAGCTCTAAAAGCATCTTTTGAGTGGCTGGTACAGTAGTAAAGTAATACTCCTTAATCAAGGGCTGGATAAGCTGATCAATTAGAAAAAAACCTTACTTGAAGCACCAAAATCTTTCATGATAGAAGCAGGCTTCAGCTTTGGGAGCTGCTGACATCCAACAGGTAACTGCCAAGCCAACCCTACAGCAGAAGTACACATCCTCACGAACAAGCCATCTCATAATCAGATGCTCTAATGCAGAAGCTAATTTGGGGCACTAAAAAAAGTGGCAATCAAAAAAGGTACAGGAGCTAGAAAGCCCTATGTTTTTAATATTTGCAATTCATGCACATATGCCACTGGTGTCAGCGAATGTTATACACAAATACCCTGTGGGTCTGGGCAGAATGCTGAAAACTCACTTTTGGAAATACCGGGAGCTTTACAAGATTCCCTTAAATTCTGATGTTGTTACTCTGAATCCTCCGTGACGTCTGTCCATCTGTGTTGCCAGGGCCCGTCCCGTGAGGCAAAGCCAGCCCCAAAACAGTTGCAGGCACCACTGGACAGACCTCTTCTATGGGACCTTGGAAGTTAAAGGCAAAGAAAGCACAACAGAACAAGCTCCCAGGGTTGAAAAATCCTGTGCGCCTTTTAAATTAATCATTAATTCAGACCAGTAACAACATTAAACAAACCAAAAAGCCCCAAGCCAAAACCAAAAACTTTGAATGATGAAAAAATGCACCAGAAAACACACTCAGAAAAAAGGAGTGGTGCTGTCAGTTTGTGAAAACAATTTAAGCTTGTAAAAGCCAGTGGGTGAAAAACAGCCGTGCTCTTTAAAATCTGCCTGGTTGCAGGTCGGCCAGCTCAAACGCTTCAGAGCTCTGACGCTGCCAGAGCTCCTGCGCCATTATTTGCACAGCGCCACGCGTCGCGGACGGGCTGGTGTGCTGGCCTGGTCGTCACGGCTGGTGGCGTGCTGGGACCCTGCTGCCCACGGCACTGCAGCGTAAACAGGCTTCAGCACAACTCTGCACTGGCTTTCTGAGTACTTTCTGCCTGTGACCAAAAGCTCTCCACAATGGTGACCACTTTCATCCACTGCAGATCACCAGTTTGCAAAGGAAGGACACTCAGTAGCATCCTCATGTGCAACGGGCACGTGAAACGTAGCCGGGCATCGCTGGGTCCTATTCCTCAGCTCAAGGGACCCAAGTCTTCCTACTAGCACCATTCTCTCTGGCTTGTAAGTCCCATTGCCAAGAAACAAGGAAGACTAACAACAAGCAAGGTAAACGAGCAGGGCCACTGGGATGCTGCACTTACGCACTAGGCTCTCTTAAAATGTTCATGAGCCCAAGGGAAGCCCTGTGAGTTGCAAGTTTAAACATAACCTGAAGCTTCCTTCATTGGAAACAGTTCATAGTTCTTATTAAATGAGAAGGGAAAGCTTAATTCTCAGAATTGAACTTTCAAAAAGCAAAAAGACATGAAAGGTGTAAGTCTGTCAAGAGCACCCACTTTCAACTGTCGAAAATGGCACAGAGAAGAAAATTAAAGTGAGACAAATCATCTGCCTGACACAATCCATTACCTATTTCTTCTGCAGGAAACAAAATGTTACTGAGCTATTTTTTTCAAAGCTCTTGAGGAACGAAGCAGAGTTTGGGCTAGGGAGCCTGAATCCAAACATTTTCCAGGTTCAGACATTGTTAGCATGGAATGATCCCCAAAACAGAAGATACAATCAACTAGGATCAACATTTTAATACAAATACCTTTGACTGAAAAACATGAATACACCACCCTTCCCAAGAGCACTGACAGCCATTTTACCACAGAATGCCAAGAATATTTAATATGTTTTCAGATTTTACACTATGTATTTCTTTGCTTATTGGACACCAGTTACAAAAAGGAGCTCACTAAATGCCGAAAGCTCTGTACACTCATCTGAGAAAGGCTGATAAAGTTATATGTTTATGGCTTTTATGTCCCCCCAGGACATTTTTCCTTGATGATATTCTGCTTCTGATTATCTGCCTACCAAAACATGCATATGCAGCAGGGGACAGCACACAGGCTACTCTGCAGGAAGTTTACAGGGAGGAAACGAATGGTCAGTGTTTTGTTCCACATTGGGAAATGTGTTCTTCTTATATCAATACAAGAGCGCCTGCAGGGGACTTAATAGACATGCAGATCTGCAGAGTGATTACTTCTTGCTGAGCTAAAGAGATGCCAACCCTAACATCTGTTTGCAGTTCATTCTGTCTTATCAAAGGCTTTTTCTGTAACCCTTATCACATAGTGTGGAAAGGACGGCTAACAAAACATGCTCTGTTAGCTTAAGAAACGGATTACTGATCCAGTTGGCTTAGGCAAAGGGCTCTACAAAGAAACAACATTGCTCACCTTTACACAGGAATAAATGACCGAAACAAACACCACTGTGGTCAGGATCAGGAAACAGGTCAGGTAAAAACCCAGCATAAACGTAGAGCTGAAATCAAGGAGATTTTTTTTTTTTAATGCACGCCATATAGAACAGCTAAGTTCTGCTCTCTAGAATACGACATTTGTACAAGCTAGGACATACTGCATGGGCTCTCTAATTAGGATAGTGGTAGGAGATACATGGTGCCTTGAATACCAACAGATACCCTGTCCTATTCTGAATTACTCACACGGGCTGCAGAGCAGAGAATACTGCACCTTGTGTAGCAATCACCTTCCTGCCAGGGAGACAGCAGAGGGACCGAGAAATATTTCGTGCGCTAGGGGAGAGGGCAGAACAATTTGTTGCAGTGGGTCAGCCCCCAAGCTGCAGCGTGGGCAGCTGTGGCCAAGTGCACAGCATTTCATGTCAAGCTAATGAGACCTGCTCCCTGGCCTTTCGGTTGCGCCTCTGGAAGAGCTGCGAAACCCTGCACTTTTTACGTGGGAACATATAGAGAGAGAGCTCAATGGGGTTAGCTAACCAGCCTTCCCATGTAGAGGGTACGTCGGTGCTCCGTCTCTTGAATGGGATGGGAGCAACCACGGCAAGAGGGTAGTTAGGGGAAACGGCTTTAGCCCGGTCAGTTTGAGAAGTTCCTCCTTTTTCTCTGTTCCTTCCACTTTTGAAGTACAAACAAGACCTGGGGCCAGCACTGTACTATGCATTTTGATGTGTTTTGATCATGAAGATATTCAGCAACAATTTCCCAATGATTGGTCTCAGTGTGAAAGGACAGGTCCCCTCCCAGGAGTTTGCCTTGCTCATAATTTAAAGGAAGTGTTCTTGCAACGTGACATTAAGGCTAACCACGCCAAAGCCAGCTGGTCTCTGTGTTCTTTCACGACTACAAAGATAATTGTACTTGCTAATTCACTGCTTGAGCCTTTGTGAAATTCATTAAAGCTATTCCTCTTTATCTTCACAAATTATCACTGCCATTTTGTCTCAAGTTTCAGATTCAAATTCCATATTGTGTCTTTCATGAAGCCTTGCTGCTTAATTGTTATCTTCAGTAAAAGACTAAACAATGCAATTGAAATATAAGGAAAAACAGGCAAAAGGTGATGGAAAATATATCTGACCTGCAGTTAAGATATTAAACTGTATTTACTCTTCAACCAAATTATCTTTCAGACAGCTCAGGCTGCCTAATGATGTTGAAGAACTTACCAAAAAAAACCCACCCTACCCTGTTATAAGCCACGTGAAAGCAGGCTGACCAGTATGACATTTACACCATACTGTCATGGGTCTTGTGTAACACAAAAGAGCCAGCCACATGGTTGCCACAGATCAGAAACTGTCAAGTTGTTATTTTGAATGTTAAACTGGGTTTTACAGAGACAACTTGGCGGCTGCTTAGGGAGTTTGATGAGCAACACAAAGGCTGTTAGAGGGCCTCTTCAAGTGTGAATTCAAAGCAGCAACAGCCACTCCTGAGATCCAAAGTGTAATCCCTTACTAAATGAGGGCAAACTTTTAAAGAACACTTTTGGTCATTATTGCATTAAGTGTTGGGATTGATCTGATTTCACTTTTGAACCTCTTTCAGCTTCACTTCTTGTTTCCCTAAGTGGATCTGTCTGGTTATACAGCACGTTTCTATCGATGCTATTTTTCTGATTTAATTTTTCTGTGACCAGAAGTGATTGCCCTCTTGCTTGGGAGAGTGAGTGACCTCAAACATTAGACATTGGTTCTATGACCTTCCGAATATCTGATCTGAATGGTACAAACCAGTCTCTACTCTGGAAACAACTGTGGTGTGAACAGAAATAGAAATCAGTGGTAATGACAAATAAGAGTATTGGGACTCTCTTTAAACAATTTTTTGTCTTCTTGTAATGAAGATGAAGTGCTTTTAGAGCTTCTGTGATCTTATTCTTTAAATTAAAAATGACTAACTCCAAATTTATTTCCAGCACAGTGGTACACAGTGAAGGAGATATCCTTGCTATTAAACCAGAGCACTGGAAAATACTAACTTGCTTATTTTGGGGGATTTTTTCAAGAATTTTTTGAGAATAAATACCATGCCTGCAGAGCTTACTGCTAGAAAAGATCCAGTGGGTTACGCTGTGACTTTCAGATAAAGAAATACACTGCAATGGTCCAAAGGCACAGTGCCCCACAGCCCTGAGAAGCTTAATTCCATTCTGGTCTCTCTCTTGCCTGGGGAAAGAAATTATTGCAATCTTTTAACCAAGTGTGAGCTGCCCACAACTTGGACATGCGTAGCTCAACTCCCTCCGAACCTTTCTTCTTGCACTGGTACTCTGAGTCCAGAGGAATAAACAGATGAGAAGTCATAATTCATCCATAAAGCAGACACCGCTCTGTCCTATTGCATTTAGATAAGAGGAGAGCCTAGCCTTATACTGTGAACGTATACTGTGCCTTAGTAGGCAATGCTTCCAACTTAGTGATATTTGTTTTCCATGGGCTTATAAAAATACTACAGTAGTTTCCTAAAATGGAGGTAAATGTTAAGAGAAAACATGCTGTCAAAACAGAAATCCTCACATGCCAGTGAGGAGGTTAATTCTGCTCTAGAAATGAGTGAAAACAATAAGCACCAGGCATCACTTGAGCATGAATTATTTAAGGATTTTTCTCTTCCCCTTGGTGCTCTGAAACCTCAAGAAAAAACAAAGAGAAGTAGGGCAGAATACAGGAGGGGAGCAGATGGGAACAAAGGGATGAAAAGATACTCACTGTGGCATGATTATGATTTGAACAAAGCAGATGAAGAGGAAGACTAGGGAGGCACAAGCCACGTAGGCTCCGAACCTGTCATCCACCTGCTTGGAGTACTGCAAGAAAGTGAACAGGGTTACATTAGCGTGGGAAACACAGTCAGCTGCCTTCTGCCTACAAAAACTACTTACTCAGATTCTTTTTATGTCCTTGGAAAGCACCGCTGGTAGGAAACATCTAAAATTGCAAACTCCCCTTCTCCCTAGGCAAGCATAACGGCTCAAACAGAACCAAAGGCCATGGAAGAAACCCACGTAGATGGATGAAAAGAAGAATCACCCTCTGCTCCTTACACAAGAGGAACAAGAACTGGTTAACTGAGACCAGAATTCTAGGTCACCATTGGCAGATATTCACTTCTTCCATGGGAAGTTTCCTCTAACAGGAATGAGAGCTGCTAATGAGAAAACCTCTGTTTTTGTGCAGACGGCTTGGCTGGCTCTAATGATAGTGCGAGGACGCTGCAGTTTTCACACAGCCATTCATTCCAACTACTTATCAACATATCAGTCACATGGGAGCTGCATCCAATTCCCAAAGATGCTTTATTTAGCTTGAAGCACAGGGCTCATTACAGATGGGCTCAGGGATTGAACCATGAAATAAAAGATGCTCAGAACAGGTGAACTGCTAATTTCCCTAGCAGTTTTCAGCTATAAAATTAAAGGGAAGTAGCTGGGGAAAACTACATGTTTGTGCTTTTATTGAATCCAACACTGATTCATTGAGTAGCTGTAAATCCTGGAAAAGTCTGCTTTTTCAATAGGTTGCAATTCTTGTGATTGAAAGAGCATTTCTAAACAATATGATAAAAAAACAGCTCAAATTCAATTAATATTAGATATCTAACAAAAGCTTTTCCCATTAAAAAATGAGTTTAACCTGAAGACAGCTCAAGTATTCTGAGGACTTGTGTTATTAGGATTAAAAAAAGACGACCTTAATTTTCTTTTGGTAATTAAAAACAGCTGCTTATATGGTACCCTTCATAATAGCATCCAGGTACCTCCTGACAGAGCTGAATTGAACTTTGCAACTTTCTAGAGAAGCTGTTGTCTCCATATTATAGACAGAAAAACTGCAGATCTGTTACTCTCCTTTCCCAAATTTGAGAGAGATGACTAACTGGTGCTTAAAACAGGTTCTCCAAAGACAAGGGGAGTATGAATGCACCCCAGTGAACCTTTGCAGCACCTGGGGCTCCCTGGATGGCCAAAGGAAGATGAAAGCCCATCCAGAAGTGATTCAGATCTCAGGCTGCGTTCTCAAAAAGTCACTTTCTTCAGTGACTTTGAGGGAGATGAGGGGTGACCACAATCTCAGTTTGGATGCCTTAAGCTCAGTGGAACAGATCTGGCTTATTCTGGATTCCCTTTACAGCTCACTGTTGCATATTCATGTGTGTCTGACAGAAATGGCTTGGCTTTCCTGCCCAGTGCTCCCTTTGGATGACTGTGGCTTTCTAAGGATGCATATACATTAACGTTTCCATAAAGAAGCACAGATTTTTTTAAGCCCACAACCCCACTTCCAACATCTAAAACCTAACTTTACCTTTAGAAATAAAAGCTTCAGCTTATGCAGGAGAATCAAAACTCACAAGAAACCTGAGTGACCTGTTGCAACGATTTTTCGACAGCATTACCTTTTTCTCCAAGTCCGGCTCCCTGAACGTTAAGAGGAACTTGCGCACATGCTCGGAGCGTAACCGGTCAATACTTCTGGCATCAATGGCACGGCCCAGAAACTCATCGACTTCATCTTCAGGGTTCATACTTTCCTGTGTGTTCCTGAGGAGATGTCACAAAAAGGGAACATAAGAAGACATGATGATGTTCCCCTCTTCACCTGATGTTATCATTTCACTGTATAACAAGCCGGAGGTTAACGGCCTTTCACTTATGACAACTTCTAACTAGAAAACAGATTATGAACTGAGAGGAAAATGATATCAGCTCCAGAGCGCATTGCCAGTCCTGAGTTCACTAGTAAAAAGAATTGATTTACTTGCTCTTTTGCTGTTCTATATCTATCATGGAGCTTCCCCCCCTCCGTGAGGTCTCTTTACCATGCATCATTCCCTAAAGGCAGTCAGCAGTTTCCCTCCACTATTCCTCTGCCTTGTTCTTCCCTGCATTTCAATACTCTCATATCCATTATTGCCCGAACTGGCAAAAGGATTCATGAAAACAGTCGGATTCCCTGTTTCCTGATATCATTTCTGTAAATATTCCTCTGAAAATTTCTGAACTTGAACAATTCTCCATTTTTGAGCATTTACATTGTTCATAGGAACAAACGTGGAGAAAAAATGTGGCCTGATTCTTCTCCCTCTCCCTTTTCTGTAGTCATTTACAAGTGTGGGAAGCATAAACCAGACTGCAATTTTCTGTTCACTTGTACAAGATAGTTACTTAACATACTTGAGCTAGGAAAAAGGTAGCAAAAGCAAAGACAATATGAAATTAGATTCTACTTTCCAAAAACGCGGAATGAGATTTTAAAATTGCTGATAACCTTCAGTGCCAGTGTGTTTCCGATGCTCTGATACAGCTTCTGAAAAATGAGGCTAATTTTCAAAAACTCTTGAAAAAATAACACCGAAAACCAAATCGCCCTGAGGCATCCTGTGCTATCAGGAAATTTGAAGCACCTCCTCCCCTCCCCCAAACCTCTAGTTGCTTTTTAAATCTAACAGTATTTTAATAACTTGATGTTGTCACATTAATGGCCTGCCTTAAACCTAGCTATAGGCAGAAATTAAAAGCTAATACTGAAGTGCTGTTTTTCCTGCTCTGCTTGCATGATTGCCAAGGACACAGAGCTTGTGCTGGGGCGTATTCCAGTGGATAACTATTTCCATGCACAAATCCCATGATGGCAGAGCAGCTTATAGTTCATGTTATGTGACCTTCACCTTAGGCACTCTTAAAAAAAAAAAAAAAAAAAAAAGCCTGAGGGCTGACAAGCAAAATGAAAAGCTACACAGCTATACTATATCTCCTTGGTTTTATTTGTGCTGCATAACAGTGTATAAGCACAAACGCTGCATGCAGCCAGCGGGCCTCTATACGCATGATTATGCTGCAAGCAAAGACTACTCAAAACGGCTTCCCAAATAAAACGGGACTGTATTCTAAAAGTTAAAGGCCCACTTTCAAACGAAAGGCTCTCCAAAAACTTTCTGCAATACCAGAACAGATTTTCAGAAGCACTCGGTACCCACAGCTCTACCGTGTACCTCAGATCAAAAGAAAAACAAAGCATCTTGTTTCCATGGCACCTCCCTTTGCCCCAGCCAGTAAGTTGAACTCGTCTGTGCCTCAGCTGTGTCACAACGACACGTCGTCTGCACCTATTCAGTGACTGCATGGCAAATGCAAACCTATTTTGTCTCAACGTCTTAGAGTTATATTAGCAAATTTTAGTATTTCAGTAGGGTTGGGGGAAAAAGAGTTGCTTTCATTTTTGGACTCTAGAGCTATTTAATTCCTTGAACGTCATATATTCCACTTCGAAATTAAATGTGGTTTTGTCCCTTGAAGGAAAGGAAATTCAATTTACTTCTAGATGCTTCCTTAGAGGAAGCACATCTGCTTAAACACTCAAGAAGACGCTGCTTGTTTTCCCTCAGTCCTCACAATTCTGTGCCCCAGACTCAAAAATGAGCAAGCAAACTATTAGGCTTCATATTTACAGAAAGCCTTCCAAGATCCTGCTAGTTATTTATATGTTTGGGTCATTCACATTTAGTCGCTTCATACCACATGTGAGAGATGCTATATATTTTCCCCGAGACCCCAGGCTAAAAAGCTGGCTCAGCATTTTAGTGAACCTCCGTTAAATTTAAAGTTCCAGTCGAAAAGCGTCGCTCAGGAAGACACAAAGAGAAGAACAAACCCCGCTCGAGTTTTTGGCCTCGGCTGTTTTTAGTTTTGCAATAGGTTATTATAGCGCTAAGGATATTTCTAACACTACACTAACTTGTGGGACTGCGGCTTAGGTAGAAACAGCTCTGCAAGTTTGAAATCGCCTTGCTCGGATATTCCCAGCGAGGCGCCCACGTTCACATAGACCGCGGGGAAGCTCAGTCACCCCAACGCACCTCGCTGCTCGGGTGACTTTGGCAGCACGGTGCTCTGCCAGCTGTACCCGAGCTCATCAGTTTACAGCAAGTTTGGGTACACTTGCATAACCAGAAGGTGTGAATGGAAAGACGACGTTTTCCAGGGCTGAAGAGTGCTCTAGAGGCAGCGCCTGTAAGTCAGAGCCGAGGGCCTGCGGTAGGCTAACGAAAACCGTATGTGGAAATGCTTACGGACATCACTGCGGGTGGGGGGAAAAAAGCGGGATTTCAAGCCTACGCAAAACTTTCAGAAACACCTCTTTAAGGCGCTGCTGATATCTCTCTAAATGCAGCCACCAGAAAAAAGGTGCGAGGGACAGGAACAGTGCAAACGGAGCTTGCAGCGACTTTCACGCTCTGCCTGCAAACGTAAAGGCTGGCAATTCACCCAGCGATGCTGGCTGCAGAGCAATCCAAAAGCCGCCTGCTGATTTAGTTACTGTCTGCAAATGAAGAGTGCCAGAATTACGTATAGGCCATAATTTTCAATGCTTCATGCCCACATTCAATACTTAAATCTGCATTTAGATTCAGCATCTAAATCTGGGTTTAGGCATGCCTTTTTCAGAGATGCGTGGTGCCTGCATCTTCCTCTGCTGTCAGCGAAAAGCATGCTCAGCATTTCTGCGTGTGAGGGCACTGGACTGAGTGCTTGACCTGGTTTTGATAGCTGATTTTAAACAACGGCACTATGAACGTTTCCTGTTAGAGATCTTTTAGGCCAAACCTTTGTCCCTAAATAGAAATGCAAAAATCCTGCAACCTACACAACACGAAGGAGCTGCACCGAATCAGCACAGGTAAATACACACTCACCCTTGCCAGCACTTAGGTATTGGCCATAGCCGTTGAAGCAACCTGTTCAAGCTACAGGACGGAGGAGAGCTATTACAACCCTTTAGACAATAGTGGAGGTGCTTCGGCATTTCCTCACTCCCAGCTAACTCTGTGGTGGGCTGAGGCAGCTGAATTTACGTTCTCTTGCACAGACTATAAGGAAATACCCTGTTTCATGAGGGATGTTTCATTTTTCTATGTTCCTAAGGATTTTTCTGTTGTAACATGCTGGTTCTTTTCTGCCCAAAGTGCATCTAATATCAACAGAGTTCAGGGCAGCCACGGGCACAAGAAAACCTGGTGACTCTCCTGAGACACGTTGTACCGCCAGCAGAACATGCAAACTAAACGTTACGACAACCGAGTTTGCAGTGAAGGGCAAGGGAAGGAGAGGAGGATCCTCACGCTTTCTGCTGGCTGTGCCATATCCCAGCTCATCACACCCATTTACTTTTGGAGGGCTGTTCTCAGTGCTCAGTCCTCATGATGTGAATTTTCCCAAAGACGGATTTTCAGGTGCTCAGAAGCATTTCTGTGCCCTAGCTCACGGAGGTCCCCCGAGTCCTGACCAGCAGCCTGAGAATGCCGGCAAGGAGCAATAGCGCCGTATCATCAGGCTCCTCTACGTCCACCTGTCCCACTCTGAGCAAGGCTACAATTAATGCCATCCACTGTGACTGAATAAGAAATTTCTACAGGCACCTTCAACACCAGAAATGCTTTTGTTATACTCAGGTGCCAAAGTTAACGGTAAACATGGTTGGATTTTTTTTTTTCTCTGCAGAAGCAATTTTCCAGCACAAAATACCATTCTTATTAAACTGTTACTTTTACCAATTTTTTTTAATGTTATACATGAAAAATATGGAAAAACTGCTTTCATGTGTCTATATTTTAGAGCATGAAAGTATGAATTTTCTTTTTGAAATTAACTGTAGTTTCTGAGTTTATTTAGACAGACACATTTATTTATATATTATATTTAGTATTACTTTATATTTTATTATTATATTTTATTATACACTGTATTTATATATTATTATACATTTTATATATGTAAATAAAACTCAGAAACTGTATACATACATACATATATATATATATACACACACACACACACACATACACATTTCTTATCAGAGAAGTTCAACACTGTAAAACATCCTTTACATGTAGATTTTGTTCTCGGGATATTTCATTACAAAAACTAGTTAAAACCACCCAGACAAATATATGTTTTGAGGGCAGTGGCAATTCTTAATGCACACCAGTCAATACAGCACCTTCAGAATGGCTTTCCCTCCAGGAGAAATCCCTGAGGAGTCCAGGCACTATTCTTGTCTGTTGGGCATTAATTTTTATTGTTGTTTCTTTTTAATAAGAGAAAAACAAAATCTGGAAACCTAACAGTGTATGATAGAAGTAAATTTGCTTACTTGTCCTTGGGGTCCTCAAAACCCTGAAAGAAAGGAAAAGGACACAACAGTTAGGAAACAGGCTGACCTTGAGAATACCATGTATTCTGAAGAATAGCATTTCAGAGAGGAGTTTTCAGTGAGTTCATTTGTTAGGTGTTGATGGAGAACCTTACCAACCCAAGGCAATATTTTGTGCTGCTGTGTCATCAGGTGGACAGAACAATTTTTTATAAAAACACATGTCCTCAGATATAAATTTCTGGAAGCGAAGATAAGGGAGATGCTTCAGTTGATTGTTGCCATGCATTATTTGAGGTGTCTTTTCCTTTTTTTTTTTTTTTTTTAAAAAAAAGGTCACCATCACAAATGCAATAACGGAAATTATACTGATATTATACTGACAATATATTGCTCTTGAGACAAAATTCAGACTGATAACACACAACAACTGTTGCATTCAACAAAGTTCCACCTCTTTAAGTTGGAGTTTTGTGAAGGGAGCTGGATGCACTTCAACTTTCATTTCTTCAATAGGAACCTTAAGGGGTCTCCTTCCTTCTGCCCTCACTATATGGATACACGAAGTGTGTTTTCTTGAATAAGAATACAGAAATTATTTATAATTTTTGCAATAGTTGAAATGCTCGTAATTCCTTCAGGACCACTTGAACCGAGTAACAACAGTATGTATTTTAGGTCAGCCATACTTTAAAAGTGGCCAGAAGGCCTTAGAGAAAAATATGTATGGACAGATAGCTTTAAATATTTAGTATTAACATTCCTAATAGATCAAATGGAATCAAAATGGACATTTTACATGGGGTAAGCCAATATCTGCCCTCTGAAATCCTGGCATAAATTTAACCGAGGTCAAGAAAAGTTGTGCTTGCATATTTGACAGGCAGGGTCAAATATACAAGCACAGGGTTTGTCCCTTGAGCTCCAAAACATATAAGAAACATAGCTGGGAGACATGACAAATTCCTTTCTTTTTCCTCCCAGGGACCTCAGGCCAAAAATGCTCCGAGCGCATGAAGATACTCCAGCTACGGGAACTGCAGCCGCTACCAGGCTGGGGGGAATAAACTGAGATCCTTCCTCAATGTGGCTGAATTGCAAGTAGCAATCTTCTGGCAAAAGTCTTCCCACGGCTGCCCTGTCTGACACCATCAGAGACAAGAACGTCGACCAGATATTACGTGAAAACCAATTTTGACCTTGCTACTGGTTAACAATATGGTGACTTTGTGAGAGGCAGAAGTAAAACCAAGGCAGCCTGTCCAAACGACATCAGCTTGGCATGGGGAAAAAGGTGGGTTTTGTCACTCAGGTCAACAGTCAGGACTGTGATTCACTGAGTGAGACATTTCCATTTTTATGTACTCAGTCTCCAACTAAAACCCACACTTCAAAATAGAAACTGCAACTCCAACTTAACCCATCAGAAATTCAGATAAAGGAAGTTTCTTGGTCCCACGTACTAACCACCAGCAGATTAATGCTCAGTGGGAAGAAGGAAATAGTAATGTTGGTTCAAAGTTAGCATGTCCAGTTATCCAAACCAAACAAAACATGTGCTTTTGACTTCACATTAAACAGTGATGAAGGGATCATTCAGCTTTCTGTTGTGTGGAGTTATTTTTTTGCTTAATCATTTTACAGTTGTCAGGAATATCTGATTTATTTATTTATCCTCTAAGCAATGCTATAACACAATGCCAAAAATGAAAGCTCACTGATTAATCATGGAGACAAAATGCTCACTAATTTGTCTGGTGTCATAGCCAGTTAGGCTAAAAAAAAAGAAAACCAGCCGAACACGAACAGCTACCAGCCAACAACTAAGGGGAGGGGACCAGTGTGAAAACAGACTGTACTTATTTATTAGACAGACATCAAATTCACATTTTCAAGCTTATCGGCATGGGAACTGGATGACTAACTCCATTTGGAGGGTCCCCCCAAATGCTCTGATTTTCATGGGCAGCAGCACAACCATTGATACTACTGAAATCTTGAAACTAAATACAGACCTCAAACTGCTGCCTTCTAGGTGTGCAAGTTTGAGGTTATAGGCCAACCAGGTCAATCCACAAGAAAACCTCAGCAGACGTACCCTCAAAAAGGAGTACATCTTACATCTGAGTAGTATTTCAAGCACGGACAAATACATCAGCTGCATGTTTAACTGGCCATTTATATGAGTGATCATTTGGTCCATGTGGAATTGGATTCTCCCCTGCTTATCTCCCCCAGCAAACCTGTTATAAAGAAAGTCTCTAAAATAATACAGAATTAATTGATTAAGCTTTTCAATTTAAAATACTGAATTGTGCTTAAAACCCTAGAAGTTATTCATGCTGGCAGCTCAAATTAAATTGATATTTCAAAATTAAAAACTCCAAAAAGGCATATTTCAGGTAAAGCAACAAAGGAAAAGATTATTACATTTTCTTTCATGGATCTTCATCTAACAAGACTAAATATTTAAGAGTGACTTGAACTTCAATTAAAGAGAATCAGCTTAAAATAAGTAGTAGTAACCTCTTTAGTTAAGCAAATTAAATGATTCACTTCAAACATTCCCATTTTATATGAAAGATTCTTCATGCAAAATTTCCAAAAATGGAATTGTCATGGAGAAAGGTCTGCAAGATTATTTAAGTGAAAAAAATCCCAAACACAGCTTCTTAAAAACTGATAGCTTATTACAGGAAATCTTTCTTATTTGCACTGAAATACTTTGCTAAGATACAGAGAAAATATGGCTTAACAATCCGGCCGTCACCAGAGATTTTTTCCCCTATCCATTAAAGCACCAGTATCTCAATTACATACCAAGAATCTTCCTAAGTGGAGAAGATATCACACACACAGGGTCCCACTGCTCGCCATGTTTAGGGTTAGGAAGGAAATTTCCCCCCTGGGTTCTCGCTGATGTATTTTCACCTCCTCCTGCCTTGTGGGCATGCTTGGCCCATTAGAATCACTTGGAAGTCTTCACTAAAATTATTTCCTTCCCCTTGCACAAGGCTTGGGCACTAATGGCACACTGGTCGTTGTCTTCTCTGCAGCTACCAATAGTTTAGCTTCTGGAGGACTCAAATGCTTTGATCCAGTTAACCTTTGGCTCAGCATAGGGCTTTTCGCATGAACCGTAACGGTCTGTTATACACAGGGTAAGTACTAAGCACAATCAATCTTGTAGAGATGTGGTGTGCACGGATTTGCCTTGATTCCTAAGGACTAACGCACTCATGGTCTAGTAGACAAACGACCACAAATAACAAGTTCCTTAAGATACACTAAGCAGCAAAGACAGAGGTGATAGCTTTCCTCTCTTACTGCCCCGCATTCTGCATTAACGCCGCTCGTCCGCCCGCGCTGCTGGAGCGATTCACCCTGTGCTAGTGCATGGGTCAACACGCGGTACTACCTCCCGCATGCCATCAGCAGGCCAAGAAAAATGAAATAACAGGGGGGGTGCTGTGGTGAGCACGTCCATAAAGCCTCTCTCCAGCAGCCCTGAGCTCGTTTCGACTCTGCCGCCCGCCAGAGGCTGCCGAGCTGTGTGGGTGCAGCGGCGTACCCAGCCTGTTAGGTATAGAGCCAGTGCTGAGCTGCGCAAAGCTATGCCAAAACTGGCATTTCTGCACACGCACAAACAGAAACCTGGATGCCCAGGAAATACAATACATAAAAATCAGGGGCCTCTCATTTGGTAGAGGGGGAATGAAGGGGCAGGAAGAGGAGAAGCCTATTTCTGGAGTTGAGTGTCTAAATCCCCTCTTGACTCTCATGGATTTGTGCCCAGCTAGCCGCAAAGCAGTGCCAAGAGCTTTCTAGGGCGCTAAGAGCTAAAGGCTGGGAATTTTTCTGCAGAGACGAGAGTGGCAAGAGTGGTGATGGCTACAAGGATCAGGCAGATATGAGTTCACAGGAGCTCCAGAGCAGCTCCACAACCATGGTGGTGAAGTAGCCCTTGTTAAGGCCAAAATTCCTTTTCTCTAGAAGGAAATATAAGGCATAAGAAGGCTCTTATCGCAGTGCATTACTAATGGACTGTTGCATATAGGATCTCATGCAAATTTTATTCAATCTCATTTTAAATCTCCCCAATACTCAAGTTTTTACCCCTTCCCCCAGGAGGCTGCATTATTCTGCCATCTGATGGCAAATGTAAAAGTAATAACATGTAATAACTGCTCTGAGACTAAGACAGGTCTGTCTTTGTCTTCAGGAATATTAACTCAAACTTAGCTGAATTGGCTCCCTCAAAGGCAACACCACCTACCAAAGAACAGTCCTGCTTTTTCTTCTTTTCTACATCAATGAGATTTTTAAAAAAACATATTGTTATGGTAGGTCAGCTGGCTCTGAATTTACAAGCACTTACTTTTAATGACCATCCTCAGTGGAGGTAGACACGTGAAGGAGAGAGAAAGAGGGAATGTTCCATCATTGCGTCTGTCCCAAAGGTTTATAATTTTATGGGGGATGTTTTATGAGTATCTATTGTGCTAAAAGCTCATATGACTGCCATCTCTCTGCTTGACTTCTAAATTAACCAGGCCCTTTTCTTTGAAGATTGAGATTCCTTAAATAGAATGATAGACTGTTTGTCAAAGCCATGACAAGCTGACTGCCATACCATCATGCTTCAAATCAAGAACCATTAGAAATAATAATTCCAACTTTGAGAACATCCAACTCTGAGAACATCATTAAGATGTTGTAACTAGGCAAAGAAAAGTGGAACAGGCTTTACATCTATCTCCCTTTTTACCTTTTCATTTAGCTCCAGAAATAAGACTGTAGAGGGGCTGATGAGCTCTATGACCTTCCATGGTTTGAAAGCATGGATTCTGCCTTAAAAACTTCACTGGCAACTCCAACAAAGATTGTAAGGGCAAAGATGACAAAGAAACCCATTTTGCATGCCTTTGCTCACCTCCAGAACAAAGTTGAAAAGTGACTTAACTGGTATTAAGGGAGAGATCAAAAGAACTTTAGACCTAGGGTCAAGAAGAGCAGGGACAAAATCAAGTCTGTAAGAGGCCAGACCAACTTGCAAAGCAAAGGTGTTTCACAGAGACAGGGACCATGGAAAACGGAAAAGGAGCCTGATGGGCAGACAGCAGATGTAGTTAAAAACAAACTTGGTATGGCCTCACCGCATAACTGATTATTCACCTCTGTTTTCAGTAGTGTTATGCATTCTGTCTTTGTCCCTGTGGTCAACGAGGCAAGGCTTTGAAGATAAATGCTAGGTGTAAGAGCAGAAAAAACCTGAAGGACTTTAAAGCACTCAAGCCAGAAATAGCACAATTTTTATACCAGAGCTCTGAAAAAAAGGGCACATAAAATACTAAGTCTGATAGGAAAGATATTTAACAAGCGTCTAAGTGCAGAACAACAATCTGGCATAAAACTAGTTTATGAAACAGATTTTATGAGTGTGTCCTCTATAGCTGGAGCATATGCTAATGAGCTAAAGGAAAACTGGAGCACTCCTTCCTTCTGCATCCCACCCCATTTGATAAATAGACTTTCATCCCTCTGCACTGCACACACTGCTTTGTTCTGCTAAAAATGATTTAGTAGACAGCCCCTAACGGGCAGACTGGATTTGGCCAAGCCCATGAATATGTTCGGCCCATCAGATTTATACTGTGCAGAGCAGAAGTTGTTGCTTTTGAAATAGGTATTCCCCCCTTAATTTTAATTAACTTCTGGTGAACCTACACCTCTGACAAGTGCAGGTTGCATACAATTTCCAGTTTTGTATGAACTCTGAATCCAAATTTCTACAGTTGAAAGGCCACATTTGCAAGTGAAATTTTATGTTTTTTTTGTGCTTCACTTGTTAACAGTTACCATAACTGAGCTTGCAAAACAGAAAAGACCTAAAAATAGGTAGTCCTAGAAATGCTCTGTATCACTCACTGGCTGCTTAATCTCTGTCCTTTCACCTCTACACTCCAGCTGATGATAAAGACAACAGAAACTTTACAGAAACTACTGTCAAACAGGCTCTGAATCAGAACACCTAAATCACAGACACAGACAGCCTGAATGCAAACCTATCCAGCCTTAATCAAAATCTCTCACTGGCACTAGCCATAGCTGCTCACCATCTCCGAAAAATCAAACCCAAACCTGCAGAACTGCATCCTTTTATCATTAAAACTTACTGTGCATTTTAGAAAGCTTTGGTAAAAAAGAAAAACAAAGGATTCTGGTAAATGCCACAATTTCATCTCTGGTATCCACCTGTTCAAAGCTGCCCCTGACACCACAGGAAGTGTAGTAATCAATATCTTTACTTCTGTAGGCTTAATTTAGTCCCATTTGAAGACCGACTGACACTTTTCAGTAATGTCTTGAGTCAACCCCCCTTTTCCTCTATGACTATGGCTTATTTGAGAACACGGTATGGAATGGTGGAAAAACTATCAATGCAAAATTTCCAAGCAAATATTAAACTCTGACTAAGTTTCACAAAAGCAGCTGCAGATCAGCTGTTGCATATTAGCTAGGCACACAAGTGCTGACTGTTATTCCTCTTTTAAAGAATTTAATCAAGGATGATTGCAAGCCCTGATCAACTAGAATAAAGTTTAAGTTTGCAGATGAGGATATAAAACTGTATGAAGCCTCTGACAATTCAAGCAATGTACAATGTTTTATATGGCTCCCACTCCTTTAAGTGAGATAACACAGAACATTTAAATCAGGCAAATCCTCTTTGCAGAAGCACCAAAGCAATTATATAGAATAACTGGAGGATAGGATTCCTCCCCTCACTGTTAGCGAGCTATCTAAACCAAATTGGCAATATAAAACCCAGACTAGATTAACAATTTCCTCCCAGGTCTACAGCAATACAGGGAGACTACAGCAAAATGGATGGCTTGAGGGTTTCTCCCTACTTAAGCAAGCAAGAGTTCAGGGGATTCTCAATACCACAATAGCAGCAAAAAAAACAGCGGGTCAAATTCTTCTCCATTGGGTGCCTCTGTCCAACTCCACTGACGTCAATGCTGCTATTACCAGATTTAGTGGATGATTGCTGGAAAAGAGGATAATGGTGACCTCAAGTTAAATGAAAACCTTTAGAAGGAGGGTGAACCCTTCTGTGCCTCATTCATGGAGTAAAATCCTCTTCCCTTTGATGGGGCTGCACTACTGTCTGAGAAAAACTTGCCCCACTGAGTTTTATTTTAAATTTGTAATCATTTCTGGTGTTTAATCAGTTTTGTTGGCATAGAACTAGAGTTTGTTCCTTTGAAGCACCTGTTCCCCGGTTTTGATTTCTGAGTAGCAAGAAAATCTACTGTATGGGCAACTTGGAGACAACAGAGGGTGGGAATAAGCTGTACTTGTGATGCAACATGCAGAGAACTGTCTGATTTTAAATGGAGTGAATGATACAAAGAACTATATGGTTGAATGACCAGGCTTGTAGATGAGTTTTGTTTCATTAGAAAGTAAACACCAAACAATCAAGTATCATGTACTACACCATGCACGCAGCTCTGAACAACACAGAACACACAAATCAGGTAGTGCCTACCTGAAATAAAAGCTTATTCTTCATTGCACTAATCATTTCCAGGATGTATTTTTTAACTTTGTCCTAAATTTTTAACATCTGCTTGCAGTCATGTGCAGAAACCCTATTTGATTTAATTTCAGTTTTACTTTGTAACTAACATTGACCTCACGCACAATTTCATTGCAGATTAAATGCTTAGTGAATTGTACTTGGACTCATAACAGACACATGGTCAGAGTGAAATCAGCATTGCAGATCTTCAAGGTTTCCTCTTTCTGTTTCTAAACTTCCTGATGTTAGACCTTTCCAGTAGCTGAAAGAAATAAAAGAAAGCCTGCCAGGCATCTACAACCAGGCTCAGTAATCACATTAGCAATTCTGCTCACATTTGGTTATAAGGACTTACAGGTACCTGTTTCTACAGTAAACCTTCCCCAAGGCATGTATCAGTGGAACAGGCTAAGCTGCTCAATCCTACCAGCCAGTGCAAAATAAGTGTAATAAACATACAGCAGCCTTAAGAAACAAGGCCAGGACTTTGCATGGCTGACTAGATCTCATGACACGCCTAACGTTTCCTTTTCTAGAAGCCAGGTAGCATTCAGCTGTGTCACGTCTTAGTTCTCCAAGCACCACCCCTGCCCGGGACACTGCCTCATCTGATCACGTGAAGTGCTGACTTCTGCCCACTGTGATGGATGATCTGTATTGAAACGGATGCTTTCTAAAAGATTAGACAAATTTTGAGATAAAAATCAAATGGAAAAAAATACCTGGGCAATTATTCTGACAGTCTGGGTACTACTAGTGTGACCATAGTAGATGACGGACCCAAGTCAAGTTGCCATGGTTTATTCTGGACTCTCCTATGCTGCTGCAGAGGAGGCAAACCTCATACTGGGACATACCATGAGGAGCTCTGGCTGTAAGACCCAGGCAATGACCAACATCATCTGGGCAGCACTGCATTCAGCGTGGGGCACTGCCTCTTATCGAAGACGTGGCAAGCGCCCACAGGAGGAGAACCACCACCACAGGCCTGGAGAGCACAAACTATGGAAGGAACTTGATGAAGGAACTGGAGTTGAGCAGAGACATGGTAATAGTCTTCAAACACATAAAAGATAACTGCAAAGAGAAGATTAATCTGTTCTCTATCTACTGCAAATAGCTCATGAAGCAGCCTATTTTAAAACTGAAATGTCGGAGTCTGAAGTTAAACATCAGGAAAAATAATTAAACCATTGAAGAGGACACCCAGCAAGGCTGTTGAGGCTTTTAAGCAAGGGTTGAACAAATATCTGTCAGGAGTGTTGCAGGTATAGCCTGCAGGTATGGCCTTTCTCTATGGGGAGAGATAGATGAGAAAATACCTCCAATTCTGTGCAGCCTAGACTGGAAAATTCACAATATCTTTAAGTCTATCATATATTCTTTATTTCCTATAAATTATCCTAATACGGATTTTTTTTACATGATTATGTTTATATTTGCACATTTTGCTATTTCCCCCTAGACTGAAAAGTCTCGAAATAAAATCAATAAAATGTTTTCAGTAAAATCAGGAATTACTTAAGCTCCTTATATAGCCTTTTCCTTACATCTGGAAAATTTTTCTTAACTTAGCTCTTCCTTGCAGCAAATTAAGATGATTATTTTTCATCCTGTCCTTTGCAGACATGGAGAATGATTTATCACCATCTTCTGTCCTTACAGCCTTTCAAGTACTGGAAGACTTTTGTTCCTACTCAATCTTTTCTTTTCTAGACTAAACAAACCCAAAACTTCAGCCTTTCCTCACAAGTCACATTGTTGAAACTCTCTCGATTTGTAATTTTCTCTACTGAATTATCTTCAGTTCATCCATGCCCTCCTAAAGGACTGCATTCCCAAATTGGATATGGTTTTCCAACTAAGGCCATGCCAATGCATACGAGGGTAAAGGATGCAAGAAGAAACATTTGGTCATCTAGAACAGCCCTGGCACTTTGGTAGGTACCTACATTTGCCTTTTTTATTGTTTACAACAAACTTCATTCAGTTTATATACTATTTCAATCCTCAGATCTTTTTTTTTTTTTTTTAATTCTTTCTGCAGACTTGTTTTGCTGATGAAAACTGAGGCACAACTATTATTTCCAGAAGTCTAAAATCCATGAATATGTATAAAAGCACTCTGAGATCTATACTGGGAAAAGCAAAGTATTTCTTTGTAGTGTATAAATATTCTTATAGCTATAAATATACCTGTAATCATAAATGCTTTCAAGTTGGTTTTATTTTTGACCCTTTTGCAATTAAATTTTAGACCTCAGCAACAACGGGGAACACAAGGCTGGCGTACGTAGACTTGTGGGAACTCTGTGCCTTTGGGTGTATCACAAATTGTACAAAAGTCTGCATTTCCACGGAGATACAGACAGTAACTGGTCCTGGACTGCCTGTTTTTGTTTAGGAAAGAAGAAAACGTACTACAAAAGCAATAAAAAGAGAAAGCAGCTGAAAGTAGCTTTGCTGCTGTTTTCTGGCTCTTTTCATATTCTGCAGATAGCCACAAAGCTGGTCTTGTCCAGGTTTCTTCTCTCAGCTTGTCTGGCCTGTGTAAAGCGAGCACGGCAACCTTTTAACCGCTCTATACGTTTCACGCTGAAAACAGCACCCTGTGCAATGACACAGGCCCAGGGGGTGAGGTTCAGAGCAGAGGTTGCCAGCTCAGAGGTTGCTTTCCCATGGCATTCGTGTCTGCTCTTTCTCAGCCTCTAAAATAACAGGCTTCGGGGGGGAGACAGGGTGGGGGAAACCCCTGACATGGCAGCACAACTCAGCGAGGTCCCTGGGGTTGGCTTTCTCCGAGCAAGGCTAAGGAGAGGGCAGGATTAGCAACGGCAATGTTGGTGTTTCCCGCTCGCTGTCTCCTGGGAGGCTCTGCATGGCAAGAAGGTCCACCACTAACGCATGGGAGGGGAAAAAGAAGGATCTGGGATGCTCTGGAAAGCAGAGCAGCACAGGAGGAAGGCAGAGAGGCTGTTGGGCAAGAGAGGATGACACAGCACAGTTGTAATCTCAGCTGACTCTGACCCCAGTTAGCTAGAAGGTTAGGACTAGGAAAATAAGTCCAGTTATCCAGGGCATTTTAGATTATCACTACAGGGACACATATGCAATATTTTGCATTACTTATATGCATGTGCGAGTGCCTGAATAAACTCCCGAGCGCCTTGGTGAACAATATGAACTTAACCCAGAAGTACTATGTAAAGTCAGCTGGACCCAGCAGGGACTAAGCCCAAGCCACAAGAAAGAAGCAAGGGTCCAGGGTCTCCATCTCCTGCTGGCAGGACTGCCTGCCCGGACAAGACTGGCTGGACCAGCATCTCTGTGCGATGCAGTGCCGATGCACTCAGACATGTCAGTGTGTTGAAATGCCATGACAAGTGGGGCGGGAAAGGAGTATATGGGCACCTTTGATACTAATCCATCTCATCCAGGACTACTACTAACATATTTCAAACCTTAGAGTAGAGACAGCTACCAGAGCCAGTGTTCAAAAGAAAGAAAAATCTCCAAAAACTTCTCTTTTCTATTAAATATAATGGTTCCCTCCCAAAAATGCAATACTGGGAACTTTAATATTGTCTCTTGGGAAATTCTCAGTAGCACCAGAAAAGTATCTCTTTTTTTTTTCCTGGAAACACAGTTGTCTTCACAATGCAACATGCTCTGTATCCTGTGACAAAAATTCGGGTCCTTTATAACCCTCCATATTACCCTCTACACACAAATGTATTTATATACACATATCAACACATTGTAACTGCACCTCACCGTAACATCTCCCTGCTCCTGACATAGTACTATCTGATGATTGCCTTTATAAATTCCTGTTTCAAAATTAGAAGGCTAAAGAGCTTCAGGTTTTAAAGAGAAAGGCAAAGTTGCACTTCTTGCCTTCGGCATACTTCCTGGACTAATCCAACCTTACACGTCCGTAGTTCCCAAGAGAAAAGGCTACATATAATTGCATACAGGAGGGCTGGAGAAAGGTGGGTGAAGTGGAACAAAGAGCACGTTTTCAGGAGCTTTGAAAGCCGGTGCTGCTTATCAAGATCAATGAGATGCCATCCCAGAGGAGTGCTGAAAAAGCCTTTGTAGCTCGGCTCCCCTGTTGTTGGTTTGTATTTTGTATTTCTGAGCAGGCAGTCTGTAGATAGCATACATGTATAGACAGGTTTAAGCACACACAGCAACTGTATAACACAATGTGAGAGAGTACATACAAATAAAGTCATACTATGCAAGGCTGGGTGGTGCAAGGAAAAGCAAATTTAAATCAGCACTTAATTAATCCAAAGACAGAGAAAGAGTTGAGAACCGAGAAAGAGAAATTGCTCATATGATCTAATCAATAAAATATCCACCTAGCAGATGTTAAAATGGTCTCTATTGCATGGAGAGCAGCATGTTTTAGCTTTGACCGTAGCGTCTCAAAGATACATCAGTAGGAAATGCTGCAAATAGCAGATTTAAAAAAAGGTACACAAAGAACAACAAAAAGTCTAGCTGAGAATAAGTAATAATATATCTAAATCAGGTTTAAATTGGTGTTCAGAAAGAAGCCTGAGCCATTCAACACAGACAACATCAGCCTCTCCAAGAAGAGCTTGCTACAAAAGGTAACATAAGCCTACCGACCAGGAAAGACTTTCTGAGCAGCTGATTTCATAAAAAGGTAAATACCTTTGCAAGAAAGGGTTCAAGATAAGGAAAGAAAAAAGAAGAGAATCTTTTCCTCCTACCAGCAATGGGCAGCAAAGTTTTCAGAACTCAGCTTGATATTTTGATAAATAATTATGTTTTTCCAACTGAATAACCAGCTAGACATAGCAAACTGTAATTAACACCAAGAAGCACAATACCATTTGGCATGCTCACACCTTGTTTCTGAACAGGAGGATACAAGAACTCCTTAAAAGCTATTCAAAGAAACTTATAATTATCTGCTAGTGTGATTAGGCTCTCCTAATAATGTCACGCCTATTGAGTGCACCCTATTGAAAAGCCCACATAAAAAATGCACACTTCCACAGATCTGTATGCTTATGTCAGAAACCCTCATTTGAAGATTTGAGAAAGGAAAGAAGCATTGCTATGGAAATTAAGAAATTCAGCTTAGCATTGTAAAATAATATTATGATTGAATAATATTAGCACCAACTATTAATAAATGTGCCAGCATTTCCCATTAGAATACACCATATGCAGTGAGTGCCTTATAGCTAGGCTGAAAAACGTTAAAGCTGTGGAGGTGAATCTCAAGTTAAAAAGTTCTTTGAACACCTCTAGGGCCTTGGTGAACTGGAGCAGAATCTTGACATTGGGCAAGAAATGGGCAAGAAAATGGGCAAGAAATACCCACTTCTGACTGTGTATGAAGTGTCAAAACAGTGTGATAAACTGTTTGCAGAAGGACTCCAACTTTCAATCATCCCTAATAAACTGCAGAGGGAACACAAAAATCCTGCAAACTCAGTGGGTGAATTCCAAGCTGGATATGCAGCTATATATTGTGCATGCAAAATAACTAACAGAATGTGATTTGCAATCCCCAAATGGTTATGACATTTCCAATCTGAAAAACATCCCCATGTGTGACCAAGGTAAATATATTTTAATTTTGTCCTACATTATCCTGACATACAGAATGTTAAAGGGAATTCATTTGTTTAGAACTTTGACTAAAGATTAACAAGCTAATGCTCAAAGAGCAATCTGATTATGGGAGTTATTATAGAGATGATAAATATTATTATTATTACAAAATGCCTATCATAACTGAAACTCTCTTTTCTTCATCTTTATTGAAGATGAAACAAAGATCTCATCATCTCCAACTTTACCTAAAATGAGCCATAAAAGTGTTCCCAGTCTGATTGTGCTAGTTACCAGCTACTTACCTATTTTAATTTAGAAGGAATGAAGGGTATAAGCAAGAAATGAATAAACTTGCTATCTTAGGTCAATTAGTCCATATACTTTAGAATGTATTGTCAAGAGTTAAATACGGTAGCATCTCACATAATTCATGTGACAGAGCTGCCATTTTCCTGAAAGGTTCCTGTAGACCCATGAGTATATATGGACGTGTAGCTTACAGAAAGTGCATGGCATCTAGCTGTTACAATGCAAATAAGAGATCTCTGCAGGTGCTAAAGTCCATTACGGACTAGTTGAATTGTATGTCTTCTGCTATTTGAATGCTGGGGTTACTGAGGAGTTTTTGTAGATAATCAAGGCTTCTCGACCAGCCTGGATCAGTTTTCAGAACACAGGACAAGTCAAACAAAAGAGCTCTCTTTGTGCCATTCTGCCTCGCTTCCCCTTTCAAACAACCTTGGGCCTCATCTCACAAACACTCACCTCCGGATGTACCAGTTATTACTTCTGCAGTCAAAGTAGAATATACCACCGCCATTTGGAAAATGCCCTCAAGGCTGCAAAAACCTTCAGACAAAGCAGGGGGGATATATAACACTGTATTAAGAAGAACTGTAATTAATGACCATAAAGCAAGGCATTACCATTCTCTTCATCTCCTTGGAGACCTGGTGAGCTCCGAGGTGGTTATAAAAGGGCCGGTCAACACCCCAGTGTGGCGGGTTATGGCTGATGGAATTCGTGCGCTGACGGTTCATCTTGGCTATTGTGGCTTTCTCATCTTTCTGAAACACAAGTAAGAAAGAAATGGAGAATCATTTTTGAAACATTTATGTGCCAGTCATTCTCCAAGCACCTCTCATTTCTGATCTCCTGAACTTTATGAAATGGCTGCTGACCAGGAGCAGGCCAAGGTGATCATTGCTCTCTCTCTTCATACCTACACGGGAAAAAAATTTAAAAGACTTCCCCTAAGTGGTGCCCACCATTTTACTCATTTGCTTGTTTTGAACCACCACCATAACCTGTGCAAACACAGAGAACATTCCAAAACTGAGAGACGTCCATTTCTTTTTTTTTTTTTTTAAATAAACTGAATCATTTCAGATAGGAAATAATAACAGGGAAAAAAAAATTGCTGTGTTTGCAAGCGACACAACACAAAGGATTCAAGGACATGCAGAAAGATCCAATTAGAGAATAGGAACTGTGAAACTATGGGAATGAAGAACATCTTTCTCTGCAGGTCACTTTCCACACTTGCAAAAACAGAACACCTTTCCAGAGGAGACAAGGAGAGAACATAAATCTTGCAAACAACTTTACTGTGTAAGTGCTAAGGATAACGATGCTGCAAGTGTGTGATAAAATTGTCTCTCTCTCCCCTAACGCTAGCCACAAATTTTGTCATTGGCAGCAACGTTCCTGAATTTCAGGCAGGGTCTTTGGTTTTGTTATTAGAGATGGTTTTGAATTGTGGTTGTAAATTGAGCTTATTGCAAAGTTTGCACAGCATCTGACTGAAAGCTTTTATTCAAGCTCAATCTCAGTTAAAAAAAAAAAAAAAAGCAGAAGTGCAACATGTAATTAGGCCACAAAATAGGCTGGCTACTTCCTTACTTTGAATGTATTCTCTGGTTTAAAAAGATGGGCAATCTTCCACGTGGAATGTTTTCTATGGAAAGACAGGAGTTTGCTGTACACAGCGAAACCCTTCGATCTTTAGCATGGACTGCTCCCAGAGGTTTGCTCCATGAGGACTGTGTGATTCAGCTGTGCTGCCCTACAAGGCAGAGGGGCAGCAATTGCCACATCCTTACTGAAGAGAGACAAACTTTGGAAAGCTTGAAGGATCAGACAGTGCTGATATCTAAAACTTGGCTATTTATTAGTTTGAGAGATCAAGCTTTTTTCAAGAGATTGCCTGCTTCCATGGAAGTACTGAAGAAGTTAGACATAATAGTTAATTTTGGATTTCAGAAGGTGTTCAGACACCTGAATAATGGTTTAAGTTCTGTATGAAAATACAGGTTGGTCTGCATCTATTTTTGCCTGGAGTCTGCTTTCCCTACCTATTTACTTTGATTCCCTGCCACTCGCTGTAACGTGTACCTGTCAGGAGTCTGCAAAATACCTGGTGTTATTTCGATGGTAACCAGAGAGTTAACTGTCAAGTGCTATACTGCTTTAATCTTTTTTCTTTTTTTTAATAGAAGAAAAAGCCTGTTCAGATTCAGTGCCTGACTGACAACCATGGGAAATCATCATCTCTTTCCTTGCAAAGAGGAGACAGCTCCAATGACAGCACTTCCCACGAGTCTGCATGCTCCCCACGCAGGGACCAGCTGTCCTCCCGCGCAGTCCTGCGGGCTTCCCGACCACGAGCCGGGGACACGGTGCCACTTGCGATGGGAGACCAGCGCCGGACACCTGACCAGCCCCGTGACGACATGCCGTTGTGGTCACCGCAGCCCTGGGCTACCAACAAAGCTCTTTTCCCACCCAGCCAGAAGCAGCTGCAGGATTTTGAGGAAACTTGATGCCCTGTTAGCAGTCACCTGAGCTGTGAAAGAGCGCCAAGGAATCGCCCAAGGGAACTGCCAGCTCCCGGGAAGCTTGCCGGAAAGGCTGGTGGGTGCTCCCACGTGGCATGCCCCCAGGTCTGCAAGCGCCTATCAAGCCAGCCTCCTCCCCGCATCCAACCCACCACTGCTTCATCATCCTGAAGCGCTGAAAACTTGATCCCTCGGCACCAGACGAATTTCACATGAGCAATCATGACAGAGCCACTGGATAACCTCCAGGAGAGCTGCCTTTTAAACATTTCTAAAAATACACAAATGCGATGCAAAGCTGATGTTCAGATTCGAGGTGGTTTGAGGTTTTGTTTTTTAAAAGTCACAGCACGTTATGGTCTCTCAAATCATTTGTAGCATTTTAGATGCAATCCCTTTTCCATAATTAAGCTTTTTTTTTTAATATATCATATGATGCCAGAAAACTGGTAGAAAATATAGATCCATTATCTACAAGAAAATATATATTGTTTTCAGTATTAAAAGTGATGCTGCCTGTCCATTTTATTACAGCTTAGTGAAGGGTTTTCAACCAGTAGCAATCAAAAAACCCAGACAATAAAGCTAGTCTGGGGACCTATAAAAGCAAAGCTATTTGGTTACATTACAAATGCTTTTACCTCAACAGATGATAAAAGATACATACAACAGATTTTCCCCCATGACTAAAAACATTCCAGCAGGAAGTCAGCCTTAGCAAATTTGGTTGGAATTTGAGAAAAGCTTTAATGACAACTTCAAGCAGATGCACTAAACCCTCTCAGCCAGCAAGTAAACTATCTACCTGCTTCAAAAACTAGTCAAAACTAGTGCTGGGTGACTCTGAGACATTACTTCTACTTCATGTCAATCACTTAATTAATTTGAAGGGAATAAAAGACCTCATACAGTAGGAACACGTTTATTGACACATCTGGGTTGAGGTAAGGCTGGGACAAAGGGGTAAACATACACTTCTGAGATCATTTCTAACCATGACATCAAGCACCATAAATTATCCATGGCTACATGAACTCTAGCAGTATTTCCCCCTTTACCTTTTAAACAGTTTATACAGAATTGTGAACCACGTTTCAGCACTATTTCCAATCAGATTAAAATATATACATAGGGATAGTGGTTTTTTGCTTTCCCAAATAACATACTATGCTACTATATTATCTTGAGCAAAGGGACTTTGTTTTTAACGTATCAGTACTCATATCAAACATTTTTTTTTACAACTTGACATTTTTAAAAGTTGAACCAAGTTATTTTCTGCAAGATCACTTGTTCAGTGGATCATGAAAAAAATAAATTCTAACAATGAAGAATTAAAAAATTCATAGTTCCTCTATGGAAATTTAGGAAGATCCTCACTTTGCTTCTTCCTGGTTAAAGGACAGCATGAGGACAACTTGCGCACAGTGCTACCTAAGGCATAAGAAAACTGGAAAGAATAAAGAGAAGGAATAGGTGATACCTTTCAGTCCTCCTCATCATAGATACTACCAACAACAGGAGCAGGTACAGAACTTTCTGACAGTAATGAGTTTTTCAAATTTGACATGGCTAAACTCCAAAAGATGCTGTGGGAACTTTTTAAATCTGGACTCGCAAAGAGACTGTAAATCTTATTCCCAGAGGTTTTATTTTGTTCCCATCACTGGTTCCCACACACTGAGCTACAGCAATACTATAGCAAAACTGCAGAAATAGCTGGGATTTTCTTATACTGATCGATGGCATCAGGCATGCCCATGTTACTTTTTTACAGTGTATGATAAGATTTTGCAACATATGTGATGACTATCAGTGCAACAAAGCAGTGAAATATGAGCATGGATCAGACATTTCTGATTCAGCTATATATATTATTCCTGAAATTGCCTTGATGTCCTATGTGGTCACCCACATGTCAATAGGACATCAAGACATTTCTTGCAATGATACATGTTGCAAACCATTGCCTTCATAAATCTACATTAATGGAACCTGGCTGAATTGTGATTAAATCACATTAGACTGATGAAGTTTTAGGAGACTCACATGCACAACATTTAAATGACCACTCTGTTTCTTCAGCTGGATGGAGTTCCAGGACACTATTTAGAAAAGAATAAGAATTGTTTTTCTAGGAGTTACAGCCAAAGTTTGTTGAGCTGTTTTAAGGCCACCATCAACAATTCTTCCTGAAATTGTTGTGTACTTACTATTGTTAAAAGAAACGCCCGTATTTACTGCAAATGAAACACATTAAAGAAGAATAAACATTTTTTCAGTTTCCCTACTTTGTGCAGTCAGCACACTGTGTTTAGTCAGCATTATTGCTAACCTGTTGACAGTCACATTTAGTTCCCACTTGTGTTCAACACATAGCATTTCCCCAGTTTTCTGACAATTTTCAGGACAATCGAATTAACTGCAAACCTAATTTGCTATTAAAATCCTATTTCCCTTAAACACAGATCACTTTCCCACTCCTCCAAAGACATACTTTTCCACCGTTCTCAGACTAAAGCTTTTATCAGTTATTAGAACTGATTAGAAGAGCAGCTGTGAAGCTTCTGGAAATTAATTAACGCAGCAGAGCAGAAAGAGCAGAAACATCTCAATAACCACCCAGGTTACATGCTTCTATACAAACTCCAGAAACTTGGGCAACATGAGAATTTGTACTATTGGATACTATAAGGATAATTAAACTGAATATTGTGATACATAGAGTGTATGTATCACAGAACAGCAGTAATGACTGGGACAGAAGTTTTGAGTAAAGTGCATTTTTCCAGAAGGATACATACAAAATTGGAGGAAGTGGGGTACAGCACTGTGTGTTAGGAACTCTACAGGATGCAAGGTAAATTTAAAAAAAAAAAAAAAAAAAAAGGATGACATGAATAAAATAAAGCCAGATTGGGTCAAAATGACTTTGGAGAAGGATGAAGAAGTTCTTCTGACTAATCCACTAGAAAGCCTAGGGTTAAGTTTGGGTATCAAAACAGATGTGGTAATAGTCTTAGCAATTCTAGCTGATAATTCTCTGTCTATCTGGAAACATCGACTTTCCAGACAGAGAATGAAGATGCAAAGCTAGTAATGGAGGAAGGGCAAAGACCTCCTTGGAGAATTCTTGTTTCTTCCATGCTAAGGTACTAAACCCAAAAGGAATATATATCCCAAACAAATGAAAAAAAGTGAGAGTCTCCAGACTGAGATAGCTGAAATGCTACTTCAGCTATAAAACAGTGAATAAGGACAGAAGTCACCCCATAAAATGAGGATAACAGAGATTACAAAAGCTACATCCATCTAGAACTGAAGGAACAGATTGTCTCTCTTTTCAGATAGTCACCACCACCACAGTAGAAGGAAAAGAGAAGAGGGATCATAGGAGCAGTGTTATGAAACGGAAAATATGGCTAAGTTGGAAGCAAAACTGAAGTGTAATGTGCTGAAGTAAAAAGGACAACCTCCATCCCAGATCTCTGCACAACTGCCAAACGCAATTTCAGTTCTGGTAACAGACACTTTTAATAGCTATTTAATTAGAGATCGTGACACAGAACTGCAAATGCTGGGCTTGGATTAACAGCCTTGAGAGCATCCAAGATTTTCTAAACAACAGAAATACAGTAGCTCACTGGCCTTGTTTTTTCCACAGAACATTTGACAGAGTGCCGTGCTGGAGGTTAGTGGATAACACAGATGGGGAAAAAGAAGTTGGGCAAAGAGCTGGTTTATAGTGGAAAGGCAAGAGGTGGTTTTGAGTGAGGAAGTATCAGGCTGGATGAAAGCTGGTGGTAGAGTTACTCAAGGATCAGTCTTAGGGCAGATTTTGTTTAATTTTTTCCTCATCCCATCTGGCAGAAAGTGAATTAATGATGGACTTTGCTACTGAGAGAAGCAGAGGTAGTATCTGATACATAAGAAAAAAGCAATATTAGATAGCACTGGATACTTGAGGACTGGAATAATAGAAATGGGACTTGAGACATTCAAATGTAGAAAAAGCAAGATCATTCATTTAAAGACTTCAGTCAGAAACTTCAGTTAACTATTAGTTATCACATTAGTTCATCACAGAATAACTATGAGACACCAGGGTAATGGAGCTATGCAAAAAGTAAAGGTTTCCTTTGATGACCAGGAAAATAGACAGCTTTCATTGTGAGAAAAGATTGGAGGAGGAAAAAAAAAAGGTTGAGAGGTAGAGAAGGTATACGATTGAAGTCTGTAAAAGAATAGTTTTAGGAAAGAAAGCACCACAAAAAGGCGATTTCAAGCTACAAGAAAACTTTGACACAAAACAATAGGTGACAGTTGGAGATGAATAAATATAAACTGGAGATTAAAGGATGTTCTCAGACATCAGAGCAATCACGTCCTAAAACAGCCCTCTGTTAGCGTTAATGGGAGCAAACAAACCACAGCAGAAGATTGAGCGGACCTTTATGGTGGAGCTTGCTAAACTTATGACAAGAATTATCTGATATACATATTGCCTTCAACAGCACTGATGTACGTTTGCTGGCCCAAGAGATTCTTTCCTTCCATGTTCCTGTCTTCATTGTAGCTCATATGTATCTTTGCATTTCTTACTTGCTTTGAGGAACAGCAAGGTAGAAGATAGTGTTGATTTATAAATGATATCCACAGACATGTAGGTTTACATTGCAATGAAATGCATGGGAATCACATAGTTAAGACTGTTTCATATTTTTAATCATCTCCTTATAATCTTAGTTTAAGAAAGTGAAAATAAATGCAAGAAAAACAACTTTGCACCTTTGGACCTGTGTTTTCAAAAAAAAGAAAAACAGCTTTTATTTGGGGGAACACAGCACTGGAATAATGAAGTGACTCCTGCACTTCTCTGGGGTATCCAAGAAGCCTTTTACACAAGCAAGTGCTTACTCATAAGTGCAGCAGCATCAGAGGACAGAGCAAATAGAAAGGTAAAAAGCAGGTTTAGGAGGGAGAAAGATGAGGAGAGAGAAATCTGAACAAACCAGATTTTGAATTTCTACTGTTTATTCTCTTTCAATAGAAAAAGATCTTTCTGCGTATCAGAAAGTAAGCCAGGACTTTTTTCAGCTCTGGAAATGTTATTTTAAAGGCTGAGCGACCAAAATTTAGCTATTTTTTTCCTGAAACTCAACTAAATATATTTTAGTTAACAGCATCTTTAAGAAGGAAAAAAAGCTATTTCCAAAGAAGCAGCAAGTCCGAAACACGTGAGAGTTCCTGGAACAAAAATATTAGATAAATGTTCCTCCCATTTACTCCGTGCCAAAGAAATGGCATTAACACAAAGTCATTTAATGGCTGAAAAAGTCAAACAAACAAAAAAGGAAATTCAAAGTTATGATTCCCCATAGCAAACAGTAAGCAGAAAGGGTATGACAGCACATGCTGTTACATTTTATGCATTCATTTGAACTGATATTGGTGGGTTTCGATGGCTATGGGACTGAGGGACCTGATATGCCTATGTGAACTGAAGAATAGCTCAGACAAACAGTTAATTAGGTCATCTATTGGGATAACGCAAATTATCCTCAATGTGAATTAGATCCTCTAGCATACACCTTTAATTAAACTGAATTTCTGCTCCCATTATTTTGTATTCTTTAAACTCATTTTGTTATATACATATTAATAATTATTCCAGTTCATTGAGCTTTTCAATGGAATTTACTCACTACATATAAAGGAAAGAATTATGAAAAAGTCTGATGGTCCATATATTAAAAAACATTCAATGCCCCATTCATGGCTGACTTAAGGTATGAACAGCCATCTGCTGAGGGCAGTAAGAATATTTTCCCACTGACTGATTTTACCAGAACGTGCAGATGTAAGATCTGTTTGAAATTCAAACTCTACCAAATGCAGAGACCAAGCACGAGAAATAAGAGCCCCAAAAGGTCAGTGTTTCAGGAAGTCACAGCTAAATAAGATGAAAGCACTATCCCAACTCCAGTTGCAGCTAAGCATCTTGTGCTTTCTGAAAAGGCATCAGAATTGCATAGCACGATGCAGATGTAACTTATCCCACTTGAGCTAACAGAAGGATTTGAAGATAAGACCCTCCAGCGTGAGCTTGTACTGCTTGAACTGAAGAACTAATAATGTTGTTTGGAAGTTGAGAGCAGACTTGTTAATTAGTTAGCTAGAGAGGGACAAGCCCTGTCACTCTCTGCATGAAATGCGCAGACACTGCAGTGGACAGAAAGGCAACTGGCAGCCTGAGCAAAGGAGGTGTTAAGATATCTTTATCACCTTGCAGAAATCAGAATCCAATTGAAAATCACCTACCAAAGCACCCACCAAAAACCATTCTTATGGGAACCTGATATAACCAATGCCCTGGGAAGGGCCAAGATTAAAAAAAACCCAACAACTTTCTTTTCCACTCAGAAAAACAACCAGCTGACCAGAATTGAAGCCATGTGAATAGAACAAGCACAGGGTGCAGGAAAATTTTAACCTGCCATTGTCTGGGCCCAAGAAGAAAACAATTAAGTAAGAGATGATTTATGTTTTCTCCAACAGAAGAGCTGCCACTAGCCCAGATCATGATGGCACACATGCCGAGCTCCCTTCTGTGAATCCTGGGGCTTGTGTATAAGGATAGCAGGAACCCAGACACGACTCACAGGAACCCATTACTAAGCTAGGTGAACATTTTATGGCTTTTACTGGAACAGACTCAAATGAAAACCTGGCTAAACACATCACAAGAAAGTCATTAAAATCAAGAAGGAAAGGAAGGAAAAAGTGAAGTGCTAGAACTTTGCCTAGCATCTAGCAAAATATTCAAGGGAGACTGTTGGCTACAGGAGAAAGCTTTTTTTCACTTCTGAGCTTCCTATCATGTTAAAATGAGTTTTTAAAGAGGGAGAGAACTTTAAACTATTCACAAAGGGATAGAAAATGGCTATAGGAGCAAAAAAAGTTGCAGTACTAGAATGGGCAAATCAGGAGTTACTCAAACTCTAAACACTAATATCCATGACCTTGGGTAGCAATTTCTTCAGTACAGTAATTACCTAAGCCAGGTGCATGTCCCAGTTATTAATTACTCGGATGCAGCATGTGAGAGCAGCATTATAGTAGTGCCAAGAAACTGCAGTTAAGGGCTACATTGTGTAATAAAGCTCTAATAAATACAGATAAAGTAGTGAAAGAATGAAGGGAGGCGGAGAACATTTTTATTTTACACATGGAGGACCAAGGCACAAAGATGTGACTTCCCCAAAATCAAAGTCTGGAATGGGATCCAGATCTCTCCTGAGTCTCTGTCCAGTCTCCTAGTCACAAGACGGCCCTGGGTTAAAAAACTAAATCAAGTCCCAAGTGTTCTAGGTCTCTGTTTTTGAGTGTTTTGTTTACACAAGGAGCAGAATCCTGGCGTCCACCGTAGTGTTCCTCTTCTCTCAACAGAGACCTTCAGTCCTCCGCAAGGACATGCGAGTGCATGCTCCTGATTCAACAAGTCAATATAACTTCTCCACCCCTGAAGATGGGCCCTGGCCATAAGGCTCTTTTGCTTTATGTTCCTGAATGTACCCAGCAATGAAGAGGTGTTTTAGGCACAAACATCAGCTGGCCCACTGACAGGCAGCGATGCTCAGGAAACAATAATCTTGCACTGCAAGTCCTAATCCTCTTTTGAAGTTTGACAATTGTTAATGAGATTTATCTCATGAGCAGATAAAAACCAAAACATCAGCCTCTTTCTTTAACAGATGATATGGGATTTTCTTAGAGATTTTTTACACAATATCCATTAAGGAGATCTGAGGCTTCCATTCTCTCATTCTCTCAGAAAATGAGGAAATGGTAGCAAACAATTTCTATATAGGTGTTACAGTTATTCATAGGAACCATGCTATTGGAACATGTCACAAACACTAATGCATTTAATCTCATGGTAGCCATATTTATGGCTGTGGGAAGGTTTAATTGGTCTTAGATTCAGAAACATTTGAAATGATTTTTGAGTTCAGGCCAACCTTTATATGCCTGCCAGTACTCTGAATGACAATGCAGTGTCTATGATGCAGAAATGCCTTACAGAAACATTACTGGGTAGGCCCAACTAGATGAGCAAAAAGGTCATTTTCTGGTCTTAAGGTCTACCGTTATTTGAAAGAATACAAACTAGCGATAACATAAGCCTAATTTGTGTTATGGGCAGCGTCACTTCAAAAAGAAGATTTATTAGCTGAAGTCCATCTGAGTTTGACTTGACTCAAGCTCAAATCAGTAGTGCCCCAGTAGTCTTATTCTGTGTAGCTTGACTCATTTCATACCAATGGGTATGATCTCATCCCATCGCCACAGTGGCCGTCCAAATCTTCCCATCATCAGAAACAGACCCTGAAAAGCGATGATAAGAACTGCCCTAAATAGGGAGCTTTGTGTTTGTGGCAACACGGTGAGCAGGTGGGCAAAAGCACCTCTGTCTGTACTCTGATACTACAGAGATCTTTGTGTTTTCAATCTATTGCTTCCTATTGCAATCTAACTTGCACAAGCATTATATTTAATTGAAAAAAATATATCTGTATTAACAACATTCTCACAATGATTTTGAAAACAACTGAGGACAGATTCTTTGATAGAACTAGAAAGTGCTCTGCACAGAAACCTTATGAATAAGGTGGCTATGTCCCCTTCTACACACATAGAAGTTCAGGAGGAGGAAAGTGAAATAGGAATTTTTGTCACTGGAGGTCAGGTAGTCAACAACTTGTACAGGAACAGTCCTCATTCATCTAAAAAGACCGGTGTTCACTCTGCTTTGATGTGCTGGAGGGCATCCAGCTATTAAAAGTGTCTAAAACTTGCATTAGTTTGTTTGCTCTTACCCGTTTCTGGCTGCACCGTACAATCAAGAAGGTCTCGATACTGTGCTCTTTCAGATAAGCATTGCGTTCCCCTCCGAAGCCCAGCTCCACCTCATAGTCTCCATTTAGATAGTTTAGAGTTGCTTTTGTTATGTGGATGCGCCTTGAATGAGACAAAAGACAAGCTGGTTTTGTAATCTCTGAAGAGTTATTACCTGTCTTTAATGCCCGTTCCTGTAACCAACCGGTCCCATGTTCTAAAACAAACAAGTAGTAAGAAACAATTTATTTAGTCATGCCACTACTCTTACAGATGTAGTGCAGGATTTTGTCTATTTTAAAGGAAGCAGGAAGGGAGGTATCTTCTTGAAGAGAAGTTTTCATATTAAACATCTTCCACATCAATTTATAAGTACCTCCTTAGATAAAAAAGCACTCATCCTTTTATTCACTTTGCTCTAACATACAGCAGATATCTTTTACAGAAAATATATGCATTTCACAAGGACATGTATATGCACCAGACACATATAATATATACTATAGCATATATCTTGTTTGTTATATCACATTAATCACTGTGGTACCAGCGTACCTTGTAGAGGTATCCTATGAAGTACCATAGTCTTATGCTTTCTTCCAGAGCAGAGAAAATGTGGAAAGGCATGTAGAACAATTTTCTCACAGGGACAACTTGGCAGCAAGTTAGTCTTCAGTTGGTCCATAAAGGGGTAAAAAAGAACTGATTCTGATCTCTCAAAGGAATGTTTCAAAACAAAAAGCTAGTCTAAAATAATGCTTCTTATAATATCCACTGATAGCTGGTATGCTCTCCAGCAAACACTATTAACATAGTCACATCTGTAACCATGACCAGCTCTGCTAGTGTTCACACAGAGACCTATTAATTTCTGTTGTATCTATCAGCTTTGTTTCATAGAGAATAAATTCAATTCTTACCGTAGAAGGATGTGCCCATCTTGGGATTTGGTAGATTTTCTGTAACCGAAGACATGTAGACATGGAACAGAATAACCTTGCCAACATCTGTACACATTTAAAATGCTACACCCACAGTTCATTTTATGGCAGACATACAGACTGCCTGAACCTCTCTCCCTCATTTCCAGATCTTGCTATGAGGTGTCAGAAGCAAAATGACATATGGATTAACATGACAGGTTTGATAAAGCAACTTACCCAGCTTTGCCCCCTGCCTCCATGTGGTTGGCTAACGTAACGTCATTTGACCACACATCGAACTGCCACTTTCTCAGGCCCAAGACCCCGCAGTGAACTCTCCCACTATGGATTCCAACCCTCATGTTGACATTAACTCCTGTCACCTCCCGGACTAATCTGAAAAGAGATATGGGAAAAGAAGGACATCACTAAGAACTGCATGCTTGTAGTCAGTGGCACAAACTTACACCCAGAATTCTAAAATCCATAATGACCTATACATTATTCAAGTATACACAGAGTGCTCTTCATCCACAACACCAGGACGACAAAACAAAAATGGATAGGCTGTACTGCACTTTGATGGTCTGGCTGGCCAATCTAGTGGTAAATCCTTAGTGGTAAATCCCCTAAGGTCAAGTTGGGAACTCATGAAAAAATTCTTTGGGGCAGTGAAAGGAATAAAGCACTGGTCTCTGAGCTCCGTACCAAAGCTGGACATAACCTGCCAGGATTCTGACCCTCACTAAAAGTAATAGCCTGTTGCAAAGAGTAAAAGGAAATGATTTCAGAGATCTTAATTTGTCTGTATGGCACCAAGCATCAGCTGTTCCACAGATGAAATACGATACGTGTGTGAAATACCCCACTGCAGTTGGAAAGCTCGAACAGAGCTTTATAGATGCACTCAGAGCAGCAAACCAGAGAACCACATCTATTGCAGTCACTCTAAACAGGCAGCTACAAATACTCAAACTGATTTTAATGAGGTCTTGGATGCTCTGCTTACTCCCAAGATGACTGCTGGAATACTTTGTGGGTTTTGCCCTTTTAGGGCAAAAGTTAACTTCAAGGGCTGTTCACATGGAAAATATATTCAGGAATGTGGGTAGGGGAAAGTCTTGATGAGGCCATCAGAACAACTCAGCTTCTTATTATTGCTGGTCACATCATTCCCAGAATATCCACATTTCACAGGGAAAACCACCTACATCACACAGAACAATACTTTTCCATGTGTTGTTATCTCCTTGCAGTGTGAAGCTGCATTTTGTACCTATCAAATTTCAACCTATTTGGCTTTCAAGTTCATCTAGTCCTTTCTGAACTACAGCCTCTTGATAGATAAGTCCTCCCATCTTCTTAACATCAGCGCAATTTTAATATTAATGTTTTAGTTATTAATGAAGATGAATGATTGAAGATAGACCAATTCTGGAATATAGTTCACTCCTCACAGCTTAATACGTGTCCCTTACAAGACTATTCAAGACCATTTCTCTTTGAAACAGCTCCTACCATACCTTAAAATTCCTTTCTCCTTACAATCCCTATCTTCTCCTGTTTCATTAGCTGCTCACAGAAGTGACGTTATTTTTATTAACAAGCTGCTGAGATACCTCCACCCTCTGTAGCAGGGAAGGGAAGCTCTATACTGGTGAGGTGCCAAAGGCTTATGAACTGAAAGAACTTCAACCACATCACCTTGGAGAGCAATAGGAACTGGGGTAATGAAAATGCAGCTGCAGCCATATCCCTTGCAAGGAAAACTGCAGCTGCAGTGTGTGTACAGCATTGGGGTGGGAGGAACAACACACTGCAGGAGTGCTACAAACCCCATGCACCCTGGGCCAAGCCACATTACTGACAAGACCTGGGACCTTCTCCCAGTATAGCTGTTGAGAACATGACTTTTTTCAGACTTTGCAGATAAACAAATGAGCTTGGTTATCCTTTATAGACAAATGAAATATCCTTTGCTACCTTTATTTATTTATTTTATTCCATTTATACCAATAGTACAGTGAATATAATTCTGTCTTTCTGATCTGGGGCAACACTCCCTGCTGTTACTGTGCACAGATAAAATAAAACTATGGACAGGACCCAGCACTGGTGAGGCCTGCAAATCAATGTTCAGTAAATATCTGTTACCTTAATTGTGAAAACTCTTATCTTGATCCTTAGGGCAGGAGGAAGAGGGGGAAGCAAAGGCAGTGAGAACAGCGAGTCACATTCCAGATTTAGATAATGTTGTTAAATACGTTCACTGTACATCAAGTGTGAAACAAATTTTAAAGTCTGATGAAGAGCTATTTGTAAACAAACTCAGTGCACTTCAGCTCCATGCTTATTCCAAGGTAAGGTGGGTTGCAGTTAATCAACGAAGTCTAGATGTCCTAGGTGTTACGTAGCCTTGTGGGTGATTACAAAGCAATGTGTCAAGGTCTAGGGATTTCACCAGGCCACACAATGCAGAAAGTGAGACTTTTCTGGTTAAACATAACGTTCACAGTATTTCCCTCATAGGGCAGGTGACCAAGAATCATGCCTTTTAGCATTTGACAAGACACCTCCTCACCTGCTACTTAGTTGTGCTTTGCAAGGAAGGCAGAGGATCCTTCCAAGGGCTATTGAAAACAACTTACTTGGAACTGCTTTTATTTTGTATTTTGCATACAAACCCCAAAAGGAGACTGGTGCAAAGCAACACAGTTTAAAACTGGGAAAGTACAGATAGTAAGTCTTGACAGTGCACACTGCATACAAAGCAAAGGAATGCTGCTGCGTACTGCTCTTTGAATGGGGTCTCCTAGGTGAAAACTCTGCTTTTCAAACTATGCACTAGCGTTGTGAAAATGAGGCTGAAAAGTGTGGATGTGCATTTGCGTCCTTGCAGAAATCATAATTATTAAGATGTACTGCATCAAGCTCAACAAATACGTACTTCTAGTTTTTATCACGATGAAGTGGAAATTCAGTCAATTTATTGAATGGAATGATAGGAAAACTGCAAAGAGACCTTATACTTCTCTGTTAGTACCATCAACACTTTAGAAGTTGCTTTCACAAAGAAAAAATTAGAAGAGAACAAGGCAAAAAGAAGCAGTCTCTGTGAGGCAAGGACAGGGTAGATGTTAAGGTCAGCTCAGTTACCATTCCAAACTGAATGAATGTTGTACCTAAACTTTCAGTAAAAACAGTGACATTGCAGCCAGAAAGGAGGACATGTAAGACAAGATGGATAACCAGAAAAAAGGTGTTACAGAGGCAGAACCAAATTAAAAGACTTCAGTGCCTTCAAGACGACCAAATAATCTCCCTTCCCTGAATTCTGAAAGAACTGGGATGTGAAAGCCCACGTCTAATGCAAACAATATTCAATATGTCCTCCAAGTAACAGGATTAGATACGGATTGTATATTTGCTACTCTTTAAGAAGACAGAAATAGTCAGGACAAATACAGGACTGTTAGTCTGACCTCAGGAGCAGGCAAAGCTTCAGAACAGATTTTAAAAAGAAAAGCTAAAGACAGGGAAATAAATGGTAATAAAATAAAAACACCATGGGTATCTCAGGTAGTGTCTGACCAACATGACGACTTTCTTCAATAATTAATTTGTCTAAATTAAGTCTTGGATCTCACCTATTTGGTACAGGGGCACATGAAGGAGGAGTAGTTAAACTAGAGAAGAGAGAGCTTAGCAGAGGAATTGCGAGGCAAGAAAGAAGCTGGTTTAAAGACAGGTAAGTGCAGAGTGATTGCAATTTAATAAAGTTATTATTAATCCTCTGATTTCACATTTCTGTAGCTCACTCGAATTCTCCTTTGGGAATGAAACTTCCACTAACTACAATAACCTTTGCCTTTCTCATTGGGAGATTCAGTTCTGATATCCACGTGGCTGTAATGGAATCAAGCATCTCTCTCTCTGCTGTCAAACCTTTACTGTGTTTTGTTTTCCGGTTCCAGTGGGTCTCCCTTTTTGTGGGAATCAGTTCCCTGGTTTGGCTGCCTAACTATTAATGCAAGGAAGACCTAACTGGAAAGTGAATCTGCTTGCTATTCGTTCTGAAATTCTCCACGAGGAATACGGTACTTACGAGATGGCCTCTATCATGTCCATTCCCATTTCAACACAGCAGTGTGCATGGTCAGCTCTTGCTTCTGGCAACCCAGACACGCAGTAATAGCAGTCACCCAGGATCTTGATACGTAAACAGTGGTTCTCCTAAAAAAATAATAACAATAATAAAGGAGAGAAAAGTATTCAGCTTATTTTCATGCTTGTAATAGCTTGCCTTTTAGGGCAGTGAATATTTACAGAAATCCAGTGAACCAGCACAGTATATCATTCTTGCAACAGGAAAAAAAATATATCAGAATTATAATAGAAAACTTACAGCTGCTAGCTTATCAAATCTGGCAAAGAGCTCGTTCAGCGTCATGACCAGCTCCTGAGCAGTACACTGGGAGGCCAGACTTGTGAAACCCTCTATGTCTGCAAAGAGGATGCTTGGGAAAAAAGAGAAAAACAAATAAAAGCGTCATAAAATTTGTTGCCAATATTCGTGCAAGTTCTGGAGTGGAAGTCCGGGGGTGGGGGGCGTGCGTGAAATAGGACTGTCCCCGCCCTACAGGAGCAAGGAGATGAGCACCCCCAGCACCACCTTATGCTGCCGCCTCTATCACAAGTGAAGTGCGGAGGGGCATGGCCTCATCCCCTACAAAGATTAGAGAGGGACAACAAAACCACAAGCCTCCCACACTCCACCCCTGTCCTGTGTCCAGAAAATTTCCAGTATGTTGGGAGCCAGTGGCAGCATGATAACACTATCAACTGTTCTTAATACCAAGGCTCTCCTACACACTGAACAAATTAGCCCAGCTATGAAGTCAACACTTACCCATTCTCTCCACGTCCCTCAATCTATCAGCTCAGTAATATCGCCTCTGCTTTAACCCTGCTTCAGAAAAACCACATTCCTCTGCCCGCTTCCCCCACTGCCAAAGCGGAGCCACAACCTAAAGCCTTCCTCTAGCGAATGAGCGTAACCTGCTTGCCGCAGCTTTCCCTCCCGCCGCGGCGGTCGACTTTCCCGCGCATGCCGTGGCCCCGCGACCGCCCGCAGGCTGAAATCTACACTAGTCATTGCTTATCTTTTTTGCTTAGCTTCTGAAGAACTACAGAAATAATATTACCCATTTCTCCTATGCCTTCCAGCCGGCTTAGCCTCCAAAGCACTTTATAAAAGCAAACACCTATGGTCATAAGTTGCTCTCAATAAGGCAGCAACGCTATTGCAACAGGGAGACTGAACCGCTAGCACCAGCCCAGCGCCGCCCGGGACAGTCCTCTGAAAGCCACTTGGACTGGTTTGAAAGCAAAATTATTTGAATCACAAGTATGAATAACAAATTCATTTCAATTAATCAATTTTACAAAGATTCTTCTTGTAACCTTTTTCTGGAAAAAAAGGTTTTTGTCTCGTTGATTTTTGTCTCGTTGATAATTATTACAGTTGAAACATTGATTTGCAATCAACATAGCCATTACGCTAAATTTGAAACTGCTCAGTATAATAAGTAGCAGACTATGTCTATATCTACATATATCTAAGGAATTATATAAAACTATACAAATCATAAAAAACTATTTTAAAATTCTATAAAATTTATCCATACACACATTTATAAAAATATAAAATTCCTAAGATATACTTGTATATTTTATTGTATTAAAGCAGCGACTAGTTGATTTCTTCTTTGAAGTTGATTATTGCAGCAAGCTGTATTTGGATAGAAACAGAAATTAAAAGTGTAAATAGCTTGCACTTTAGAATTGTTTTCTCTTTGTAAAATAAAACTCTAACATGTTTTAGGCAAACTGGAGAGGCTATGTTTTCAGCTGTAATTCCCCATGTCTTCAGACAGAAAGCAAAGAAAACAAGAATATTTTCACAAGCATTTTTTGCAAAAATCCTGAAACACATTTCAATTTTGGCATGCTTTTTCTATTTTTCTTCCACATTTCAACCCCAATAAATCATCAATCAAACATATTGCATTAAATATTTCTTCACTAGTCAGACTGAAACTCAAATGTACAAGAAAAATGCAAAAGGAGGAGGAATGCAAGCATGTCTGAATCAAAATATATTTTGCCTTTTTTAAAAACACTTGAAAAAATACACACAAAATAAATCAAGATCTCACATGTTTACAAATAAATGTAAACCTCCCAAAGAAAAACACTTGAAACCAACCAAAACACTAGAGATGTTCATATTGCTCACCATGCAACTGAAGTATGTTTTAATATGTATTGTACAAATAGGAAATTTCTCCAGTTCTTGTGGCAGTAACAAAATGTATCCTGTTGCAAGCTGAAAAATCTCGATAATGGTTCTTTAATAGCATTGCTAACTTTTCAGGAGTGGACTAGCTGTTAGGCACAAAAGACGCAACACAGGAAACACGAAAAGCAATGCAAACCCCTTTATTCAGAGGGACGGGAATTTGCTCCTGTTTTGGCACATGGCAAATTGCAAAGTTCCTCACCTGTGGACACGTTCCCACTCTTTGCTTGTAGGCGCGTTATAACAGGCATAGAGGAGGAGTACAGAGCAATCGGTACTCTGATGGTCAGAGAGCAATGGGTATCGCCAAAAACACTACGCAGGGATGCCCTGAGCTGCCTCCTCCTGCCCAGTTCAGAAAATGAGCGATAGTGTAGCGTACTAATAAACACAGATGAACGACTCAAGGTTGTCCTCTTTCCCCTTTACTATCACGCTGGATAAATGGATCAGACATTCCTCAAAGTTAAATCACGGCAATATTTTCAACCGGTCAAATGAAATGATCTGCAGAGACCTGTGGAGCTGACCTACGCACAAATTTATGCATTCTCAAGTTGAAATATTTGTCTACAACATTTTCTTAAACTTGTAACCTTTTACAGGTGACCAGCAAAGTACTCTGTTCAAATTCAGCAGATGTCTCCTTCAGCTTGATCCTCACCCTGCAGTCACAGAGCAGTACAGTTGCAAGTCAACGTGCAGCCTCTGGCTGAGTGCTAGAAAAGTACAATTATAAGCAGCTACAAAAGGGTTTATTATGAGAATAAAACCTAGAAAGGTTGGATGATGGGACAGCAGCAAAACCTGAAGTTAACACCACCTGATGCTTTATAACCACCTCTGGTTATAAAGCTAACATTTACCACATGAGATGCTTCTCTGGATAAGTGCTTTGTCTGAGGAAGGAGGGCTGCATGAAATAGTTTCAACAAAACCGGCTTGATCATTTCGGAGAGGGAAATCAAGGAAAAAGAAGTTTGGTTTTATCCAAAGTAAAGGAATGAATTGCAAGAATTTTTTAGATGCTTCAGGTCTCTTCATGCTCTTGAACATGGACATGAGGCTTAGCAATAAGGGGAAGAGCTTCATCTGGCATGTGCCTTTTGCCGTTTGCATGAAAACCTGCTCATAATGGCTTACATGTTAAGTCCTTTGCACGATTCAGTTTTTGCACACTTTGCGATTAACGCGAAGGCGTCTACCTGCAATCCTGGGAAGATGCTACCCGAACCGAGCATGATGCATCCTCTTCTCCCTCTTCCCTGTCAGCTGACCAAGTAACGTATGTACCTCCCGCAGCACCAGAGCATGGTCCATTACAGGTGTAAGACAGCTGCGGCATTTGCTGTGCCACTGAATATCTAGGCCACTGTGCTGTCAGGGGATCCTGCATGGGCTCTCAACGTTCCCCTCCTGGCACAGAGGCTGCAGGGAAGAGAAAACCTCACCACGGTATGGAAAGGACTGTGTGGGAGTTGGCAGAGGATGGGGCAATGATCTGGGAAGTGAAGACAGAGAGGGAAGAGACAAGTTTGTGGCAGCAGCCTGGGGAAAGAACAGCACACAACCATCAGAGAAAACAGTCCTTTCGAACAGGAATTCAGGCTGAAGCCTCTCTGTTCCTCTGCTGTCAACAAAGAGCTCTGAAAGCCACTAAATCACGTTTTTACTCCTTTTGCTTAATCTGTTCCCGCAGCACGCTCCTGCTAGCACTGTTCCTGCAGCAGAAACAACCCCTAGGTTTGACAGTCCAAACCCTACTAATGATCCACAGGGGAGAGGAATGGGGATCAGTGGACATGCTGCTGTGCCACGCCACTTCTGTTACTTCTCTTATTAACCCCAGTAACCCTTAAATTCACCCTCCTCCCGGCAAAATATCCAACAGCCCAGAAACAACTACAAAAAAGTGCATTTTTCTTACAACACCCATCAGAAAACAGCACATGAACCTCATCCTGTGTTTAGACAGAGCTTTTCTTTAGAAAAACACCTGTTACACCTCCTTACACACACACAAAACGCATGCGGTGAGGTTGGGAAAACATCTGACTGTCAGAACACCACTCAGTCCTGCCAAGTTATTGCATGGAGAAAAGGAGCCTTAGAGATTTAATTGCAGGGCTTCCTCCCACCCCCTTAAGTCCTTACTCCATAGTTCACTTTAGTCTTTCATTTCAGACTACCCTTAGCAATGAAAAGTTTTTATTAAAGGATGATGGTGATGGATCATTGAGATGAAGGGCAAGACTCAAGCCAATTATTTGTGAGTCTTCAGAAAGCAAGGCCTTTCCTTGCTGGTGGGAGCACAATGCCAGTAATAGGCCTTCTTTGTGCCAAAATTCAAGACAAACTGAAAATTTGGGGTAAATGACAATGCTCAACAAAAGGCCAAATGAAATAATTGTGATAGCTATGAAACCTCATGGGATAAGTAGGTGAGTGGTTTAAAAGTACTATTAGCAGAAAGCTGCCTGGAAGGGAATGACCATGCAATCTGCAGCCCGTGTTTCAGCAACATTTATCAGCCCTGAGTCCCAGTCCCTTCATCTGGAAGGACATTGCTGTGTGGAAAAAAACACTTTAACAGGTAATTAAAACGTTGTAACAGCTTCAGAGCTCTGAATAGATTTTCCATATTGTCACTGACTTCAGAATTACCATCTGATTGGAGTTTGTCCAGTAGTAACCAGGGCATGACCTCAAAAAGACAAAAAAGGGCTTATTTCTGGGAAGCAAAGACAAAAGGAGGGGTTATCTTTCTTTCTTACACTTTTTTTTAAGATTACTGATGTTTAATTTTGGTTGAAAAGTACCACAAACTGTGTCATGGGATAGAGGTGGATACTTTCCTAAGCGTAACCTCAGGTCCTTCTTCCAGCAAGGACTGGCTCAAGATTTCATAGCTGTATCTGCCAAACTGAGTTCTGTGGCTGTTCCCCTGTGTGGCTCACGACAGCACAGGGGACGAAAAATAACAGGGAGCTTGGCTAGCTCCCAGCTCCTGCCATCCCCCTCTCTGCTTAGGACAGTCTGCTACCTGCCTGTCCTCACCCACGACCTGCTGGTGGCCAGGTAGCTGAGGACAACAGGAGGACCCTCCATGCCGCACCACCGAGGCTGGCGGTGTGAATTCCCCTGGCCGCTTAGTCTGTGCTGCTGAAGCTAGGTTGTTACCACTGTAGATCATTTAAAACTAGCTCCTGTAATTCAGGTAGTCATCGCTGTGACTGCGCTACTAACGTACCCTGGGGCAGAAGCAGGGGAAGCTCTTTCAGATGGCGAAGGAGAAAGGTCTTATAGCAAGAGTGCAGGAGGGGAGAGATGATCCTGCCAGAAAGCAAAAAATTTAGTAAGGAATAGGAAGAGCTGAGGACAAGGTGCGAAGCAGCAAACCCACGTGAGATTTTTTAGAAACCACACACACCTACAGAGAGCGATTTTGAACTGCAGCCTTAAATGACTGAAGCTGACAGAGTTATCAAAGGAGGGACACGACACAGCCAGGCTTCCCTGCAAGTGCAGGATTATTCCAAACGCAAAATTAAATCATCAGTGCTTCTAATGCAAAAACAAAAAAACAGTCGCGTTCTATTTCAAGACATGTGCGTGCCATGCACGCCAGCCACAACATAAATCAAGTAAGGCAAGAAACACAAACCCTATCACCATCACAACGGTAATGCCAGTCATGAATATAAACACCATGTGTTACTGGAAACTGAACACCACACGCACTGCATGGGAAACAGAACAAAACCCCAGACTCGGCGAGCTTTAATGACTTGCAAAAACAGCAAAGTGCATCTGACTGCATGCGAATCAAAGCCATGGTGTTTTAGTGTAACAAATGGCACTGAACAAGGGAAGAGAAAGTTCATGTGGCATAATGAAATAATCATTGCGCACAAAATAGATGTGCCCTAATGTGCATGCGTGAGCAAAGGTGTAACGAGAAAGTCATCTGCTGTAGACACAATTTGCCCATGACAGTGATTTTACTGGGTTGATTGCAGAGGACAGTGCCTCAAAATGTTGCTGTCGCTTTGCAACACCATCTGCTGCTGGGGGTTTTGCATATTATTGAGTGATACTATGAACAAGGAAGGAGAAAGAAGGATGGACTGAGATGAAAGCCACAAAACTTTCGATTGAAGGGTCGGGCCCTGTAACAAAGACCTAGGTTTTCCTGAGCAGTTTGGTAAATGGGCCAATTTTCACACCTGGACATTCATTTAAAAGCCAGTTCCCAGGCAGCAGTGGGAGCCCCGAAGTTATTGTCCAGCTAACGCTTGAGTGGTATAAACACAGTGTTAAGTTCAACCAGAAGGACCCAGAGGTGGCATGAAGATACACTCAGTCTCCCTTTCCTAGAAGAGTCATTTGGGGATGACAATGAGGCAATGACAACCCCGCAGGACAGCCTGCTCTCTTTGGGCACCCTCCTGGTGCACAAAAAGGATTTCAGCTTCCAGAGTCACAAAGCGAGAATCTCACAACGCCCTTTCCCCCTGGGAATTTAATAACAGCAACAACAAAGAACAAACCAAACCAAGAGGAGAACAAGCTTACCGCAGTGGCTCAGGTATATCGTACAAAGTGGCCGTGGCTCAGGGAGCACGCGTAGGTACAGCAGCACAAACCCGAGCCAGGACAGCAAAGCCCACCTCAGGAGGAAAACCTGGCCTGCACAGATCACACCACGCTGACTGACCGCATGGTGACTGGTGCAGCGAAGGCTGCTAGCTAGGTCCAGACTAACTCAGGTCCCTACAGCATGTCAGCTTTGCTCTCTAGGGATGTCTATATGACAAGCTAACGTCTTGGTCTTAGTCTTCGCAATACAAAAAAAACGTTCTCCAGAGCAGCAGGACACCAGACACAACAGAGGTTAAAATATTTCCTTTTCCTACAGTCATGGAAAAAAAAAAAAAAAGCAAAAAGATAAACTCTCTCTTTCCTAAACTTATATGGTCATTTTGCAGAAGATCCGTTTACTTTTGGAAATCACCTTTTGTTTCAAATGGGCTCTAGCACTTCTGTGACACATCAGCTGGCACAGCTCCCCCTCGGGAGCAGGACTCGGACATGCGCAGTGACACTGCTCCATTTTAGGACCAGTCATGCTGGCTTCCACTTGCTCAAGAGGATGAGAAGACATGTGTGCGCACAAATGCTATGGTAAGGAAAGCAGCACATCCTTGAGAGAAAGAGTAACGCAAGGCAGCACAGGAGGAAATAAACACAAAAAACCTACAAAGCCAAATCCCTGAAAACTGTGGGCCTTTTCACCTTGTTCTTCATAGCAAGAGACGGAAAGCCCCCTGTCCCTCTTACAAAGCAGCCAAAAATGTAAACCAAAAACACATCCCATATTCAAGAAGTGCACTCTGCAAGACCATGCCAACTGTAATTTGGTGACAGTGTAAGAACTGACCTAAAAGCAGGAGACCAGCTGGTTCACAGAGACAGCCGTGACAACGTGCAGACTGCAACCCACAGTGCCACTGAACAACACAAGCTACCCTCCTTGCAAAGATCCAAACCACAGTGCTCTATGTTTTCTTGATTTTCCCATGCTTGCTCTAACACAAGCATTACCGAACAAAGGTTAGAACTGCCTGGGGGACACAGCTGGAGGAAAATATATACAGCATAAACTCTCAGCATTTGTGACTTTAGCTCTGCCTGCTTTAGTAATGTGCTTCTGGCAATGCCCAGGTGCAGGCGTCTAACCCTTCCGGCATTCCCAAGAGCCGGTGCGAAAAATGGCGCTGCATTTCCCTCCATGCTCAGTGCTCTTCATCTCGACGCCAGTGGTCTGTCTTTCACTATCAATACAAGATATGAGAAGAATTTAAGATCCTGAGATAACCAGACAGGAAGGGAAGACTGGAGCAATCGTAACAGGAAACACAATTTTCCTATGACCTTCATAGGTTTGCAGGATACAAGCATTGAGTAGCAACCCCAGTTATCAGAGCTTGCTTATAGCAAAGTAGCATCAGTACTCGTTTTTTATTTTAAACATGAAAAGCTTGCTTCCCTCTCCCTCTAAACATCTTGAGTTAAAAGATTTTCCGATTTCAGCAGGCTATCTTTAACCAAATTGATTCCTCACTGGAAACAGGAGTAATAAATAGCCTTTTGGGAAGAAAAACTATTTGAGGAAGGCAAAACAAATAAAGAAAGATATGCAGTGGCTACTAGCCAAACTATAGGTGGAGCACATTATAGATATCTTCAAGATGAGCGGAAGGAATTTTATTACTCCATTTTTATTACTCCATCGTCACAAGTCAAATTAGATGTCACTGTCTGCTGAACATAAAATAGAAATCCAAACAGCCTAAATGAGATTTTGGGTTATTAAGAAGGAGCAAATTCAGACCTTTATCATGTATCTAAGAAGGGACTGATGGGAATGTGAAAACATTTTCCAGTCATGTAGGTCAGGGAAAAAAACATATAAAGAAAAGGGTGCCAAATCTGTTCCAACTCAGAGGTAGTTTAGGAAGGCAAAGTCCAAGGATACACAAGGCCTTTTGCAGAAAGCGCAAGGGAGCCCTACCTACTGCATAGCTTTGCTATCAAGGTGTCAATCTGTGCAAACAACCATGCTGACAGCAGGGTATATCAGCTCCAAATCCAAGCGGCATTAACAATGACTACACGTCTTCTCTCAGAGTAGGGCCAGACTCATCCTGGCCTGCCTGACTGGTGCACAAGACTGTTGGCATGTTTGTTCACCCAAACTGGAGCAGGATCAACCCACACCAAAATAAACCTCAGATCCGTTTGTTCTACAAGCCTGAAATTCCAAACAGTGTATAAACCAGAAAGGAGAAGTCATGGCAATTTCTGGTTTTTAAACTTCAAGCGTGATTTTGCTGTGAATGTTCTTGCAGTCTGTCTTCTGGCTTTAGAGCAATCTTTTCCATCAAAAGCCTGCCAAAACCCAACAAACACAAAGTCAGAGCTAACAGAGCTCTCCAGGAAGGGGATTATCCATTAGCACCATGGCCGTAAGAGGCTGGTGCTATTCCTCCTTGCCTGGCTTTGAGAGCACTGCTTGCAAAAGTGACTGAAGCCCTGAAAGCAATGCAACAGAAAAGAGAAACAACCCAAAAATTAAATATTAAATAAAGGATGGCCTGTTGCTGAGAGGCTGTGTGCCAACAATCAGTCAATCAATCACCCGTCAGAGATGGCAATGGACTTATAAATTTTGGCATGGGCAGTTAACAGTTTCATGCTTCTATCTTGAAATACTGGGTGAAGCACAAGGGACAGAGATTCTGTAAGTTCCATCTAATCAAGTTTGAGCTTTCTCTTACATATTGTCCAGTTCTTTGTCCCTTATGCTGAAAAAACATGCTTTTTGCATCTATTCAAATCACAATCAGGCTGTTTTTCCCTGGTATCATGGACATTTAGTCAAACAACAATGCTTTTATGCTCCTTACCCAAAAGCTGCAGTAATTCTGCATGCTGTGGTCATTTCAACCTAACTTTACCTTTTCCTCATTCCCACCACTAGCTTCCCCAGTGTCCTGTCCTTTTGTGATTTATTTACTTTGCAAATTCTTTAAGTCAGGATCTCTTTCACTCTTCCTGCTGAAAAGTGACTGCACTGTGAAAACATTGCATTAGTATAGACATGTCATAACTTATAACCTTAAAGATCAACTATGCCTTTCCTATAGTTACCTAGTTTTCCCAAAGAAGGACACCAGGGTACACACAAATGTACCAAAATACGCAGAATGTTTCACAGATAAGGTGAAAATGGACAAGTGATGTGATGTTCTGTACAGATACCTACCACTCATGTTTAGGAACTTACTACATCAATAATAGCGAAGTGGCCACCCATAGTGACAAGCGACCACTGAAGAATAGGAGCCTGATTCTTCCTGCCCCTTCTTGGAACAACCGAAAGGTGAGTCGATCCCCTGCCTCCTCATTTTCATATTTAAATTTATTCAAATGGTTGAGTTTTAAAAATGACACTGGTGAAACTGGAAGCAGAAATATACCCAAGGAATATAGAGAAACTTAGTGAGCCACAACTATTAGAAGTTACTTTAAGATGTATTAATGCCACATCAACGGAAAAGAACCTTAAAGTTAAGACATCTTCCTTTGTTAGTTATTCTGAAAGGTAAAATGGCTGTCCAAATAAAATGGTATAGCTCATTAGTTGAGGGATCAACTTGCTCTTAGTTAATAAACAAACCTAGTAATAAATTTAATAATAAAATGTTTAATTTTCAGTAAGAAGGGGGATTGGCCTTAATTTCAGAATGAAATGAGAAGGAGAAAATCCCGCAGGAAATTGAACTCATGCTATCTGGGTATTGTACACTTCATTAATATTCCTTACTTGATAAGAACCAGTAATTACAAGATATACAAAAGTCATGAGCAAAGTTCTCCCAGCTTTACAGGGGCTACAATTTAACTTCAAGGGTTCTGTTTCCTTTTTAAAGACCTACCATCACATCTCATTTGATCAGCAACACTTGAACTGATATATCTCTGCATTTCCCTTTGGTAACACAGAAAACTCTAGCTGTCATGGAGAAACAATAAAACTATAATGAAATACTGCACAATCAATATCAGCAATAAAACCATTTGCACTTAGAAAGCAGTATTGGTAAACTCACTAAATGAGTATTTCTATGGAAGACCATCCTATAATAGGAAATATTACATTCTATGTATTTATATTATATTGTATGTATATAATATTCTATGTAATATCCCTAACTACCTGACATTCCAAATACATTATTTCATAGATATTAAGTAGTGTTAAATCTACTTTATGGCATTCAGATTATATTCTGTAATATCAGAACACATTTGCACCACTTTTGCTTCCATTTTGCTGGTTTAGATAATAAGTATCCAGACACCTTGAGGCTAATCTTTGACAACCCATCATTTGACTTTGTGGTTGGTTACTTAGCTGTCTCTGCCTCAAATTTCTTTCTTTATAAAATAAAATTGACCAGTGCATCTCTAGCTTCTTAAAGCATATAAGTCTTCACGTAAAACAGCATTGGGAAATGGCTAAAATGAGGAAATATTAAAAAACATTTTGAATTTTACAAATATGTAGTGAGAAAACAGACTTAAAGAGACTGGCCCACTCCAATCAGTGGAAAAAACAAACAAGCCATGGCTCAAAAGACGTGACATAATACAACTTGCAGCAATTTCGGCACTAAATGTGTGTGTCAAACCTCAAACACATTTAGGGGAAAGGGTGTGCAGACAGAGAAAACAAATGCGAGTCCATTAACACAATGTGTAAGCAGCCTACAAATCTTTACACTCAGTCATCAGCACTACAAAAGCAATGCCGGCCACACCACTTTACAGAGGCAGCAGTATGGTATATAAAGAAGACATATAAAGGGGCTCCAGGCCATGTGGGAAAACTACAGCAAAGAAGGAACCTGAATCCTGGCCTCATCAATCCAGGGAACATCTGCGCAGAACGGTTTGTCGAAGCAGGGACAGTGGCAAGGCAGGTCTGCCCACTGCAAACGTGAGTGTTTTTAACTTTTAACTGGATCTCCCCTGATTTCTGCAATCAGTAGTTTCTTCTCATAATGAGGAAGGCATATAATTTTATCTTGATTTCAAGAGAATTACTGTAATTGCCATCACTAGAATAATAGATCTGCATATAAAGAAATAGCTTTTTTCTTGCACGCTCCATTGGAAAATTTCATTTCTGTGTTAATGCATTAAGATATTTCACTAAGCCATTTGCCTGCTACTCTCGATATTTGCAAAATATCAGCTCCAAATGAAGCTCCCGTAAACAGTTATTAGTTTGCCACTGCACTATTACCAATAAAGTCAACAGAGTCTGACCAGATCTTTTCTGTAACATAGAAAGCCACCTTAGAGATTAATGCGTCTCAGACCATAAAAATAAGGGGAAAGTTACTGGGTCAGACCTTTCTGCCTAGGCAAAAGCAGTCTAGCCTATTTCTGCTCACCTTGTAAGCCTCTACACAAGCAGCAATTTTGGTTTGAAGATTAATTATAGAAAACAAAACAAAGTGCCTGGCATTTGAAAGGATGAGCTCAGCTCTGACAATAGCAGGTGTCACAACTTTAAAACACCACTGTACATTCATCTGCTGTACACATAATAAACCTAAATGCAACTTCGAGCAAGGAATGAAATTAGAGACACAGCTGCTAGTGTGCGAGCGCTGCAATGGCCTTTCGCTAAGCTGCATGAGACGGCATTAAGCTGCCGCAGTGGATGCGTGCCCATCTCCGGACTGACACAACTGGCACTAAAACTGCGGCTAATGAGTCACAGGACAAACTGGCTGGGACGTTCTCCGGAGGAGATTTGGGGAGGCCAGGGAGAAATGCACTCACAGAGCAGGAAGAAGTTTGAATAAACTGTCTTATGTGATACATAAAACTGGAGCATGCAGGTCTTTGGTCAGTAATGCCTCATCTACACTTGAAATTTGTTCTATGGTATGTTTGTTAGCCATCACAGCCATACGGGTCCTGTCCCAAGCACAGATGCACTCAGGTTTCTAAACAGATGCTTTGGATTAGAATAATTTTCCATGACAGTATTAAAATGTTAATAAAGTGGTATATATGTACATAAATACATAAATGCATGCATGCACGCATATACACACGCGCGCACACACACACACACACATATATATATTTATGGTGGTCTAAATGAATATATCTGTGCCGTCCCTCAGGGAGCTGTATCACTTGCAACTATACTAATTACCAGGGTACCAGTTCCCAGCACAAACATGGCCCAAGGCTGTGAGGCCGTTCCAGGGGGATGGCAAGGGGAGAGGAAGGAAATGGAGCACACAACCAAAACAGGAACTGTAAAAATCTTTGAACAAAGTGGAATTTGCAAGATGCACACTAAGGCAAATAGCAGCTGTGGTGTTTGATGTTTGTGTAGCTGCTTTTAATGCTCCTATAGTTCAGATATCAAGAGATGATTCGCTATTCTGAAATACCAAGCCACTCTCCGGAAGCCTGAAAATGCTTAGCACAGCCAGACTATTTCTTATAGACCACAAGAAAGAAACTTGCAAAGGAGCTAGATTCTAAAAGCCAGGGCAAAGAAAGAAAGAAAGAAAGAAAGAAAAAGAAAGAAAGGAAAAAAAACCCCTAGCAGCCCACACAGCATCAAATGCTGGTAGGCTCAGTGCTAAACAGCAGATGATTCTTACTGAATAACTGCCCTAGATTTTACAAACAATACAGGGAACAAAAATAGAAAGCCATTTACATATTGATGTTAATAACTTTATTTATAGTGTCACAGAGCACAATAACGGCAGCCATGGCTTAACTTGAAAGCCATTCACTGTGGAAGAGTCAGGCAGAGACTGTTTTCCCGGGCCTTACGCAACCGAAAAAAAACGCTGCTGACAACACTCAGTCAACAGCATCTTTACAAACTGAACCAGAAAAAGTTAACAGTGGTCAAATGTGAAAGCAAACCGAACCCAGAATCACACTGGCCCCTGCCCTTCCTTGGTACCTCCTGCATACCGTGGTTAGTCAAGTAAGGACTACTGATGCTAGAAAACTCCGCTGATTTATTTTCACTTCAGTTTTAAGTCTCATGCTAGCATCTTACAGGAATATCTGACTGGTTATTTTTGTGAATTAAGAAATACAAGCAGGGCTCAGACAAGTCAGCAGCTACAATAAAAAAGGATGCGTGTCCAGTATTTAACAACATCTCTGCCACATTTATGCTGCCCGCTATAGGACTCTAGACTATCTAGAGCCTATATACCTGCCAGCTAAAACATCAATGGCCTGTCACAACAAACCAGTGCATTTTTAAGGAACAAAAAAATATACACATACTTACATCCTTCATTCTTTAGCATTCTGTAAATGCCAACTATATATAAAGGGAAAGAGAAGGCAAGCTGGGAAACCGTCTCTTAGGACCGCTGCCTGGGAAGCGAGAAAACACGGCTCTGATCTTTCCTCTGCCTGAATCCAGTCTGAACTGGACAACAGGCTATTTTGGATTGGGAACAGGGGTGCTCTCAGGACCTCATGTTGCAGCTGCTCATTATGTATAAAATACTCGGAATAATTAGAGGCAGAGGCAGCAAGCAGCACTCTGTGCTCCTGGTTACGGTGCTGTGTGTGACATGGGACAGCAGGATTCCAGCTGCTGCTCCAGGGTTTCATTCTCTTATATAAAAAGCAAAACAGAGTTAACAAAAGAGCAGGAGGACACCTGACTTGGTTAGGGCCTCTCCTAGGCCCTAGGAGATGTGGACTCAAACGCCCTCATGGGAGAACTGAATCTGGATAACCAACATCCTAAGCAAGTGGGTCTAGCCTCTATGCTTCCAGGGCAGAAGGGTATGCATCATCCGTTGTGTCTCTTTAGATCTGGACTACTTTTGTGCCGTACTTTGTCACCAGCAAAGTCAACTGAATTAATTAATTTCTCTGGGTTTTCACTGTAGTGAGGAAAAGAAGTAAAGATATCAGTTTGGCATGGCTGCCCAGCTGAAATTTAAAGCTCATTCCCTCTGCAGACAAAGCCGGCAATCACAAGAAATCCCCAACACAGCGAGTGTGTTTTTGCACACTGCCTGCTTGTTACTTCTGCACAATCCCTTCGCAGCGCAGCCAGAGCCTCCACGGTCTGGTTATTGGGACGCTTTTGTAATGGGAGCCAGGAATTTCTGAGCTGTAATCAGCCTCTTTACCAGGTCAAATTAAACAAATCATTGTCACTCTCAGCCTCTCTCTTTCCCCTGCCCTCCCTTCCTCCTGGGGGGGTTCACTCGTAGCAGTGAATACTGACACAAGGATTTGCGAGCATAAGGTGCTAAAAATGCAAGGTGTTTGCCGGCAGCGCTCCTTTTCTAACAAGATGACTTAGAATTTGGTCAGTTATTAGTAATACAATAAATGCTGTATCTGATACATCAATGGAAAAATAAAAAGCTGCAAGACATGACAGACCAAGCAAATACAACTTTTACTGTTTCACAAAGCACATCACTAGGATGTTCTTCCACTACAAATGTTCCTTGGATCAGGAAAAATAACCTAAAAAGACATGAAAGAACACACAAAAAAGATGTAAATAAACCAGTGAATGTATATATTTAAGTGAAATACAGTGATCTAATAAATGCTAATGAGGTTAGTGTTATTCAGGCATATGGATGATTCTTAGCATACAAGCTGTTTCAGAGTGGGTGAACTGTCACCCTCCTATGCCGTTCTCAAAATCACAAGCCCCCCCCCCCAAATCACTTCTTTCATCCTTAAACACATCTTTAGTTTTGTACAGTCGTAGGATTCTCCAACACTATTTTTTTGTCTTCTTTTAGTTCTCTTTACACTTGCAGAGAATATTCTATTTCCAGTTTACTCTTTCCACTCTTTACAAGCTTCCAAGGAAAAGGGGCTCAGCAAGTAACTCACGTCTCCAATTTCAGGTTTTGTGGGCTTTGCAAGAAATCTGCAATCGCTTCCAATTTCAATACCAAAAACTTATTCAGTTTGCAGCTGAAAATGACAATCAGTACTGTATCTTACAAATAGAATATCACTTACTCACCATTTATATTCTATAATACAACCTGGTCTCGAAGCCAGACCCATTATCCTAAACCGCAGCCTGCTGGCTGCTATTTTACAGAAGGGAAGATTCTTAAAGAAAGGCAAGGAAGAGGTGTTTTCTTCCTCATTTTTAATTAAAACAAAGTAGAGCTATTAACTCAAAAGGCCTCTTTTTCCTCTTGGCTGGAAAGAAAAAGAATCTTATAATGGGGCTTACGGTAGTTTTGAATATAATCCAGAACAAAAGGTTCCAAATGAAACAGAATAATTACACTTTCATGGATCAACATTTGGCTCCTGTTGAAGCCTGATCTATAACTAGAATTGCTCAAGTTCCCCTGAGCAGAAGCCAAAGTTTTGTCTGCTTTGTTCTGCAAATTGATGCTTATTAGCTCATGCTTTGGAAACGATCCCTGCAGAAAGTAGCAGGGCACTGGTGTGCAAGCTCCCAGACCAGAGGCTCGCCGCCCAAACTGCTAGGGCACATAACCACCAACTATCTAAACAAAAGTACGTCTCTGTTTTCCATCCTCCTTTCCCCCGGTTATTGCTAACAATCACTACATTTGCTCTTTGCTTTCACAGGTTTTCTAGTCTTTCCCATCTTTTATGCCTACCTCCCCTCTACACAAATATCCCATCGGCTCTTGGACATACATCTCTCATCTCCTTCACGTTCCAAGATGTTACAAAGCGTCTCTCCAACTTGCTACCACATTCAGCACTTAGGGGTCTGCCAGGCCTTGGAGATAACAGAAATTAAGTGGTTGTCTGAAGAGCTAGGGTTGTCCTAGTAACGTCCTATTAGCAACACATTCCCCACAACTAGCGCGAAATAGTGCCAGCGGATTATCAGATTCTGCAGAGAATTCTTGTTAAAGTTACAAAACACCCCAAAACGACAACAGCAAAGCCAAACAAACAAACCATCAGGGTGGATCAACAAACTATATCCCTTTGCTGCGGTAATTCCTGGTGGCCTCACACATTCGGCCGCCCTCTTTCACGTGGGATGCCAAGTTGTGCTTCCCTGCAAAATCCTTTGCCGACGGCACCCAGGGTCTGGTTGAGCAGGAGGGAGCGCACCGCGCACGCAGGCGCAGCACGGGGCTTCCAGGCTGCAGGCTCAGCTCTGCAGCAGTGCAGTTAAGGGAGCTGGTTTCAAATCCTCAGCATCCTCCTACATATTAAAGGGTCTCCTTCAGGACTTTGGCTCAAAAAGGGACGTGTTTACTCGTCAGCAGTATCTTTAGACTTTTTCCGTGCCTTTGAGAGCCCCAGAGATTTGCCCAACACACACATACAGCATCGGCAGACAAAGATCATGGCATCATGGAAGAAACTACTCGTATTCCTTCATTTTGTTGCCTTTTGAAATCACATCACAGATCGAGTAGAGCTAACACATGTCCTTCTCCACGGTTTCTTAAAAATATTTGCAAACATTCAAGTCCTCAGAACTGACCTGGTCTTACATAACCTTATTCCTACCATTTAATTGCACGCATCTTTCTAGGGCTTTTATAACTGAAACAAATGGACCGAGAAAAATCTCCATTTTCTAAAAAGAGCACTTCCATCGTTCCACAAGGCCAGTGCCCTGCCAGCGGTGTGTGTACTGGAATATATTTAATCTCTTAGGCCCTTTCCTCTTCAATGCAGTCTTTTGGTTGCTTGTCATTTCTACTCAACTCTTTTTCCTTAGCGCTGTGTTCTTAGCCCCGTTTCTTACAGAAACACAATTTATGGAACCGGGCAGCCTGCACATCTCGTGGCAGCCTCTTCCTAACTTTTTAATCTCCTAGTTTCAAGTAAATTTAATAACAAGGAGGATGTTTAAAAAAATACGCAACTTTCAGTGACTAGAGGACATAGACTCAAATTAGCATGGCACTGAGGAAAGGGCTGCCCAAACACATTATCAGAGATGAGACAGAGACATAGGATACCAGGTTTCCTAAGAGCTCCTCTTCACTAGCTGGTTTCAGCTCTTGCCTCTTCATCATCATTTATCCAGACTCAAAGTTATATGTAAATGGATAAGAACACATGCACCCATTAGCAACCATTGTTGAGGGATATAAATATAGTACAAGACAAAGGAAGTTAATCCATCCCCATCTAAAACTGTGCTTCTGTTTTACAGCTTCTGTAAAGAGAGTGGTTTAAATAGTTTTGCACAGCTCAATGCATTATAGAATAAGAAGTTTAAATGATTTTTGCTTTTCAGTCATTATAGCCTAGAGGAGGAAGCAAAAAGGTAGGATGATTTTAATAAGAATCTTTTCAAGTATTATATAAACTCAGTGTTCTTAAAATCATTTTGCATGTTAATAACATGACACAATAATTGGTTAACTTTCAGCAAGTCCCTAGAAAAGTAAAGTTGTGCTCAGAGATGACTCAATTTTTTTCCCCTCGAAGTTACTCCAAAATAGAGGAGACTGGAGGTTGATTTGTTCAATAAACATCATTTCATACTTATCTGTTTTTACTATCAGGCCAATTAGCAGTGAGACTTGCGTTATTTTCAGATTTAATTTATTTCTAGTACTACTGAAGGGAAAAAAAGAGACTCCAAATAACCCTGTTGAGCTAAAATACTGCTCTGTAAACTTCTGCAGGCATCTTCATTATTCTCTCCAAATTACTATTCACAGTATTTCATCATTAAAACATCTAACGCTCTTCAATCCATCACCCTGTGAACTTCACAGACCCTTGTGTAAAACCAGAATAGCAGCGTGTGAATTATACATCACAGGCCCTGCCTAATTGCTGATGGCCTGCTGGGGGCTGCAGATCTGCAGTCACCTGGCACACTGCACTTTTGGGATGTTATCTTTATCACAGCACACGTGTTGAAGTAATGCATCCAGCAGGGTGCCCTGCAGTCAGTTATTTATCTATTTTTGTTCTTTGGAGGGTACAAGACACTCTCATCCCCCTGAAGACACCAGGAGTTCCCAGCAGGAACCAAGATCACAATATATTCCCAGTTCAAAAAGAAAGATCTGCAGACAGTCAGATGAACACTTATACAAGTTACCGTGTGTATGTTCTTCTCAACGGGTGCTGTGCATATGCATGAAGTAGACTGGATAAAATACATACACCTACCCTGTCCTTTGGCTTAAAAGTTTTCAAGACTGAACTATCAACAAACCCATACTGAAAAGAGGGACTGATCTGCGGTTGAAATATCCTCTTTAATATTAGGTCCAAGCTTACTGCACGGCTTTGATGTCAAGTTCAGGTGCCACAACTGCTGTAAAATATACAAATCGCTTTACACACAGACTTTAGCTTGAATGTCTTTTCCCCAAAGACACTGATTTTCCTCGCAAAAACAAACAATAGGTCATGTGGTAACTGCAGAATAATGTACCTTCACCCATGGGTGAAACCTAGCTTGACACATCCTAAAAATTACTTCAGTCTTAAAAAAAAAAAAAAAAAAAAAAAAAAAAAAAAATCAGGATTTCTGGAAAATTAAAAAGCTAAGATTCGCTCCAGGCAGATACAGGTGAGATACCTAGGAGCTGCTTCTTGACAGGGAGACACAAGAGTTCCTGAAAAAGTAAAATTCACTGCTGTCATCATTGCAGGGAAAAGGTGTGGGAAGGTTGTTCATTTTTCTCCTACCCACTCTTCTCAGCCTACAGCCTGAACCAGGAGTCATGGCAATTACTTGAACGGGGCACCTAAACCCATATGAAACCCACAGTTTCCCCTGCTAACCTGCAGAAATGACTTTCTACTGCACATGGGCCCAGGCCTTCAACAACCCAATCCAGATAGAGGTCTTGCTAAGACATGATGCAGAGAAACAACCTGCCAGCCCATGAACACATTTCAGGAGGAAATCAAAGCTCCCTGACCAGCAGGAAGAGTACTGTCACTAAGCAAGAGATGCATAAAACCTGCTTTTTGGCTTCCTCCTTAATGTTAACCTTCCTCACCTTCAAACATAAACCACCATGTTTTATTCCCTCCCTGCAAAGGGGAGAAGCCAAGAAGGGAGGTGGATCATGCAGGGAATATTTAAAGCAGTTACTGGTGCCACCTTTTCCCAGCAATGAGGCTTTCCATAGAAATTCAAGCCACATAAACTTTGGCTGAGACAACAGATTATTCTTGGTATCTTTGAAAATATCCAGGAAAGAACCATCGCACATTTATGTACACTATACCGTAGTTTTATTTATTAAAAGTGGTAAAATTAAACTGGTTTCTGTTTAGCTTCAATGACCTTTCATGAAAACACATTAAAGCAGAACCCAGACGAGCTCCTGAACAAGAACAGCCTATTGGCAGGACGACCCACGAAGGCATCGCGCCTGTCCGACCTGCGCTTGGCAGATTATGCCTCGTTATAAACTCATTCAGCATTTCAAAAGGCACGTTACAATTCGCAAGCCAGAAGAAACAGCTCCATTCCTACATTCACCAACAAGAATATACCATTAGGCAGCACACTGCTCTGGCCGTTGATCTGACATGCCCAGTTACAGCTCTGTTGTGGGGGCTCCCCTGCCAGCTGCAATCAGAGCCCGGCTCTGCACCGCTGTTTAGATTGATAACTCCTTTAACGCCAAGAAATATTGAGACTGGATGTCCTGTGTGCAGGGGCAGTGGAAGGAGGAGGGAAACAGATGTTTGCTTAGTTGAAACGTTCACAAACTGCAACATGCAATTGAAGAGCATCTTGCAATCTAAGAATTTAACACACTTCATAAACAACTAATTAAGCATCACGACACCTATAAGGCAGAGAGAGGTTAAGTCAGCATGGCTGGTCTGAATATCCTGACGCTCAGCCAAAGGGCAACGATTTGCTCCACTTATAATGTTTAATGGTCACTTTTAAAGGGAGTGGTTTTGGTGTTAGAACTTAATTAAATCACAAAACTAGTTAAACATGTTTTCCACTTACAAAGTTGAAAGCAAATCGATCCTACTGTTTTATTTCTGCAAATGGCTTACTTCAAGTTGTCAAGATGTTTAAAAGACTATGAGATCAGGTTAATATTGTTCAGCACATGATTCATAAGAATTATGTGAAGCAGAGAAAAGAAGAAACTGTCACTTTCAGAGTGCTTGGATGCTGGCCCTAAAATAAGCTTCTTGAAACAGTTCATCAAAGGAATTTAAATGACAAAGCCAACCTTTATCCCTTCACAGAGGACTTCAAACCTCCTTTTATAGCACTGAGATTACTATATTTGGCCAAACCTAGATAACATTAAAGCCATTATCACTGCAGTGGGATATAAATAGCAATAGTAATGTAAAGCATTTCAAATTCCCCCTAGGAAGCATTGTAGATAAACAATATAATCTATGTGTATTTTAGGGTTTGTCTATCAGGCATAATCTCATTCATGACAAAATGAGCTGATTTAGTTACATAATTCACCTTGTTGTTTACCCAAAATGACTTGTATGGTCTTGGGAACTCCTTTCCTGATCGCATTTGACAATAGACTTTATATTTAAAACACACATGTGGGAAAGGTCAAGTCATGCTCTAAGATTCTGCACTAGTCAAAGTTAACTCTCATTCAATAAATCAGGGAGGGAAAAGGTTTCTTTCCCTGTTCAAAGGTTCTGCTCATTCGCATCTGAACAGAGTGCATCAACCCCAAACCTCTTCATCCTAGCTTCACCATCACCCTAAATTCTTTAGAAGAACATAATCTTGAAAAAATTTTACTGTGGAAAAATGACAGGAAATTATATTTTCATTGTGGATAATTCAGTCTCTGAACTTTACTTTCCATAACAATAAGCAGGAGATTATGAACTCATTCCCAGGAAGTCCTGATAAGGCTCTACAAAGATTTGCTTTTATCCAGTCAGGTTAGAGAGACCACTTTACCTTTGCATAAAAGCCTCATGTTTTTCCACAGACAGGTATACCCACCCTCTAAAAGTAGTGTAGCATAGTTAGCAATATCATGCCAGAACTGCCCCTTATTAAAGGATTATGGCTGTGTTTTACAGACCTACTACCGGCAGTTGAAGCAGATCTCTTTTCTACATATGTTAATTTTTTTTAAAGCATCTAAAATTGTACCTAAAAACCCAAGAACATCATAGCAGAACTAGCCATTTAAGGACTTCTTATTTTAAAATAGGAAAAAAAAAACCCACAGTAACTTCAATAATAATTTTATAATAACATTTTCTGCTGGTGGAGTGGTTTAGGTTTGTTTTTTAATTAAACTCAGAGGTGTCCCAAAAGCCCAGACCCAATCATCCCTGAAAATTAAAACATTTAATCTTGTCTGGAACAGAATTTAGTAAACTGCTTCTCTCATACAAAATGCCTAAACAAGCTAAGTGAACGAGCTCTGCTCCCGTGCCTCCAGAGGTCGCGGGGCCAAAGTTAAATCTGGCTGCTCTGAAACCTCCAGTGTCAGCAAGGTTCATAATTTCCATCCTGCTGGTGAGGTCAGTGAGCAACATCACCCCGAAGATTCGGCATAAATGAAGCCCTCGGAGACAAGGTATTATGACAGCAATCTCACACTTGTAAATCAGCAGCCACTGAGAAGTCTCATCCATTACACTTGGATTTGTAAATCCGCCTGTTAACTGTGCTGGGAGAGCAGGAAAAGTGAACCGTTGCGCCCAGCTGATGGCAGGGGGAAGCAGGCACCTCTGTGCACGCACAGACCTTCCCACTCCTACGAACGGCGAAGGAAATGCTTCTGTTCATAAATCACCAACAGGAAGCCAGATTCAATGGCTGGGCACAGCACCCTTGCACCAGCTTAACATACTTCTCAATTGCCTTGACACAATAACCTTTAGCTCATAAAAAACCTTAGATCTTATGACATTTTTGAACAGGGGAAAAAAAAACAAACCAAAACAAAATTGCTTGGAGTGTTCTAGTCTCAAAAGCTTTTCCTTGAGCATTTCCCAACGAAAGGTAAAGAGCCCGCTTGCTTATATTCAGCCAATTCATTAATCCACATCGTGGAGGCACTACCTCCCACCAACATTGTGTTTCCAGGTGCACATAAATGCTTTAAAATCATCCACAGTAATTCCCACTACAGTTGGTTTCAGGGCACCCAGGCAAGAGAAAGGGCTCCACGCTGAACTCCTAGTGTGAAATGAGTCATTTGTTCCAAATCATATTTCCTTTTTGAGTATTCATACTTAGTTATTCATTTCCCTAAAGTATATGAAGATGAGATGTTCTGAAGTTACTTTCTCTTTGCTCTCAGTACCTATGTGTAACGGCTACAAAAAGCTCTTGTGTGGAAAAGAGAAAGAAAGAGACAAAGAGAGAAAGAAAGAAAGAAAAAGAAACGAAGAAAAGAATATATACATACATATATGTTGAATAGCATGGCTGACCTACTCAGTGAAATGTCAAGTCCATATGTATATTTAAGTCTTCTTGAGATGCAAGCATGCGTTCAAGGGTGCTGCCAGTCGGCATATAATTAACAAATTTTAATTCCCTTTTTTTAAGGGGTTATGTGTTTATCGAGAACTCTACATCTACACATTAATATCGATCACAGTCAGCTAACACCTAATTAATCATTTTATAACTTCCGCATGTTTCGGAGTTGAAATGCTATTTAAAACAGACTAGCATATTCTGAAAGCAAAGCCTATTCTTCAAACTATTGTCTGAGGGGTAAATTCCTCCACCTTTTCATATTATTTCACCCAGTGAGTAATGATCAGAACCCTAGATACATGTTCTCCGTGCTTCTTCTAACCCTTATATTACTTGATTCCTATTTCTTATCTACTGAGTGGAGTGACTGACAGCCTTTTCACTGATCTCACTGGGCTTTGATTTAGGACCTAGCAGTCACAGACCACAAAGTCCATACCTTGAGGAAAATAAAGTTTAAGTTGCTTCCCCTTGCAAGACCTGTTGTGACCTCAGCTTCCATTTGCGTTGTAGACCTGCAAGTATCTGCAAGGGCTCTATCCTAATTACTCATCACCATGAAGTACAGAGTTAAAATTATTTTTAGACTGCAGAAGGTTATCTATTATAATATTATGAGTAAATGCTCATATTATTCAATGAATAGGCAAGATATGAAAATTATATGCTTGCAAGCTTCCCTTTAGATATCCATCAGGATACTCCAAAAAGCTGATTGTTGCATAAAAAGAACGCCCATTTATGTACACATGCTCCACCTTTCATTTTACCTACCAGCCAAAACTGAAAATCATAACAAACTGCTTTCTCTTTTTATTTATAGGTCACATGCCTTTTTTTTTTCTTTTTTTTTTTTTTGCTGTATCTTCTGATATCGCCATCTCTCTTTACCAGCCATCAGCTTCAGGTTACTTTTTTCCATCATAATCATTCTCTCAGTTCCCTCTCTCCCTTTAAATGTGTTCATTTGTTAACTTAGTTAGTTGTTCATTATTATTTGTTTAGTGATACAGTCAAAACTTTGCTTTCAAAGAAGCATCATCCTACAGAGACAATCACCTTTACTAAGATTTGACTGTACTGCACATCTTTCAAGCCTGCAAATAATGAAATATAGGAACTGATATGAAAGAATGTAATACCATACTGACTAGTCTCATGTCATATCCAACCACTTGCATTCTGTCCGAATGTCAAGCTGACCTTTGGGTACCAGAGAAAAGTAATTCCTCCATTAGGAAAATTCACAAACACTATCTATCACTAAAAATTTACAAACCTTCTTGAGCAAGCTAAGTGCCTTTCAGGAAAAAAAGGATATAAAGACAGAAAACATCACCTAGTCCACTGCTGTGCATACTCTGCTGAGGGCACCACTGAAGGGCTCTTCTCAGTTGCCAGAACAGTCACCTTCATCACCATATGTATATTCTTTATTTTTCACCACAGAATGGTTATAGTCTTTTATATCTGACATTTTTTTCTTCCATATTGCTAGTGGCTCTTTATCAGTTACCAGACTCTCAGTCAAAACCAAAACCACGGAGGGCTGAACTGAAGTCCATCCAAGCCAGCACATAGGCTTGCCCTGATTTCAGTGAATTTTGTATCAGACTCTACATTTAGGAGTGAGCAATCTCCTTCCACTTTTCTGCTTGTACCTTACTTCTCCCCCCCACCCTCAAAGGTAAGGAAATGTCAGCTTGTCAGTCTTTAAATGCCTCAGAATTATAAGTGAATTTTAAGTGAATTTCGCTGTATCATCTAATGGAGCTTATGTGGGGTGCAGTATATTAGAGATGTAACAAATCCTTTTCTTGAAATACTACTTGTTGAGCCCCAAGTAGCAGAAAACATAACTCACCGACATACTCAAAGCTATGTAAGAGAGAAAGCTACACAAGCAATTTACAGGAAGACATCTTGTCTGAAGTGGACGTGGAGGGGGGAAATGAGGGAAACTCTCTATCCCTAGTCCCTCTGTCTCAGCAGAAGTATTTATAGACTTACAGAGCTGTTAAACAGTGTCAGCACCTGGGTTAACAGAGATGGAAGTTATCCTACAGAGGTCAGGTTCTGCAGCAGAAGTAAACGGCATTGATATTAAATAAAACCTCACTTTGTAACGGCAGCATATAAAGATATCAAGTAACTGAAGTACTACTTTTCTCCCTTCCCTGGGAAGCAGATAGTGGAAACCCCGGGGGAACAAGGACATTCAGAGCCTCATGGGGTCGGACCACAACATGGAGCATTTGATCTTGCACCACTTGACAGAGATGTGACACCCAATTCTTGTGCTCTTCCAGGTAGATCAAGGAGCCACAACGCGCTGGGTGGCTGACTGCTCCTTGAGCAGGGGCCGAGAGCTGGCTCTAGCTGGTCGTCTGCTCGTAATTCAAAACTGGCAGAGACTATTCAAAGTCGTTTTAACATCAGTTGGACTCTGCAGCTCGCCAGAAGGACAAGCACCCACAATCTTTAATTTGCATTATTGGAAGAGTGCTTGCAACTCTCAAAGAATAACTAAACCTAAGTCTACCACCTTTCCAAAATCAGTGAGACACATGCCAGGAAAGAAAAAAAGGAAAAAAAGGTAAGGAAAGAGATTAAAGTTGCTTCTCAGGGGAAGATGTTGCAGACACATGGCAATCCTCCTCCTGTCCTATAAACAAACTTTCGAAAGTCAACTGGTGACACTTCCAAGATTTTACTCTTATTGGGGATCATGTGTTGCTGCCATCTTCCTCCTTTGGCATCAAGTGCCAAGCACTGGGAAGGTCCCTGCCCCCCGGCAGCTGGGAGGCCAGCTGTTGTTCTTACCTGACATTGTCATGCTTCTGGATGTAGATCTTATGAAACATCATATCTTCCTGCTTGGCATTAATGTCAGCTTTCATCTCCATAGCAACATGTCGAGGAAGTACAGAGAGCAGGAGACGCTCCTGTGGAGTCAGAGAGATGAACCAATTAAAACACCTGCAGCCCGCTTAACAAATGTACCGTGCTCCTTCCTGGGGAGAAAAGAAGCCATCAGTCGGGTGACTGATGAATGCAACCAAGCAAAGTGGTCGCCATAAACCCAGCAGCTGGTTCCCCTGTCAAGGCACCTGGGGTGCTGCCTCAATCCCCAAATAAGAATTCGATTATTTTAGAGGGAAAATTATTACTTTTCACCCCTGCTGCACTGGGCTTGTGATTCATGGCTGCTAATTCTTGCAAATGAAGGCGCCATGCAACCCCAAAAGTGCACATGCGCATTCCTGAAAGGACCCCGCTAAATGATACCGTCTCACCTCATGCACAGTCTCTCCACAGCCACCATGAACTTCTCCTTCACATAACACTAGAGGACTGATACCCCGACACCCTTGGGCACCATCTAAAATTCCTTCCTCTCCCATCTAACCATCTAAGCAAATTCCTCCAACAGGCACAAACCTGTTCTCAGCAGCTGAAAAGTCAATAGGAACACCCCAGTAAAACCAGCATGAAAATTTAGCCCAACTATACCATGTAGTATCGTATTTCTACGCTTAAAACTGCCATCAGGGCCCAACTGCATAAAGCCCTGTAAGCCCACCCACTCACCTACAAGAGTATTTCCAATACCCACCTTCTGTCATCAGCAACTCACAGCTCTCCACCCTCACTTGGAACAACTAAATTGCACCTTTATTTACTGATAATAGCTTTAGTGTGTCTTTCATAACATTATTTTGTAAGCTGCTCTGTATATAGTTTTGTATGCTGGGCAAAAATTAGTTACATGACAAAATGATGACTTTCTGGTAATTTTCCTAAAAACTCACACAAAAGCCTCTGCTCGTTATTATTCGAAATTTGGTGGTAATTTCATGTAAAAGCTAAAGAATTTAAATCTGCAGGTAATATGCACCCCAGGGATACATTGGTGTATTTCAGGAATTACACCTGATAAATTCTACCCAGATCCTTCACTCCCTTTAGTTTCCTCCCACCCACACCTTCCTCAATTCAAACAAAGTTTTTGCTACAGCTGAAGACGGTTGAGAGTATCTCTTTTTGGACCAGTCCGAGCGTAACCCAACCTGCAGGTGGAAAACAGCGCTCTGGAAGAGGTGGAGAATCCCAAAGGTTTCTAGGTGTCACTCTCATCTTCATCATTTTCCTTCCCCTGCAGCGACCAGAGGGAAGAAAAGGGCCTTCCTTCCTGACGACACAGACACAATATGGTATAAACGAAGGTCCCCAACCTTATCTAACAGCTCATTAATTCTCAACAACACAGGGAGCACTAGGGCTCGGACTGCCATCCTGACTCAGAGGGGTCAGCGTTCTCCTGCTCATTGCGTCACTACATCTCTTGCCCATACTTCAATTATAAACACATTCCTGGTTTCTAATTCCTACTTTTGACTGAAAGTTGCCCATTCATTTCTTCCTCTAAGGAGCTGAAGAAACTTTGGGGGAAGCAGAGGAAAATGAATTCACTGAAAATGTGCTCAGCATATACTGAGACTTTTTATATTCTGCAGCACTGTCCAGTATTTACTTTTTTCTTCCAACTTGTGCCTCAAAGAGACTGATTCTTGCCTCCAGTCCCTGAAGAGGTAGTAATAACACAGAAGAAGATACGTTGGAGGGATTTTTATCCCCTCAGGTCAAAAATGCAGCAGTCCTGACAAGACACACGTTTTTTAAAATACTATCGCATCCACTAGCACACTGCATGTGCTAGCACTTACATATGCAAATTAAAAAAAAAAGTATATGAATCATGCAGATGTCCTCAGGCTTCCATCAGCTGTTAGGGTATTTCTTGAGCACAAAAGCACAACACATTTTGCAGGTTTACCAGAGTAACTAGTGTACACACTGCTGTCATTTGCATATTATAATAGACATCCTCAAATGCGTGAAAGCTGCTATTTCTCTTGTGATTTTACACATCCTTTAAAATAACTCGGAGCTTAGTGGAAGGTTCAGGGCATACGCAGGTTTGGAACATTCCCTGTAGGCACATGAGAGTGGAAGGATGATTTTTTTTATTTGCTCACAAAATAGAGACATGTTCAGGGAACCGAGATTCTCTAATACTCCAAAAGACTTTCAGATAGATTTCTGGATAATTTTTGCTTATGGACCTCCACCCCTGCTCTTCCTGACATAATGGGCACTTGCCAGATTAAATCCACCAATACTTTCAAGACATTTGAGATCTTCAGAGGATTAACTAACACAGCCCTTAAACGTCAGCAACCCAGGGAATAAGATATACTTCATCAATTGAGACCAATGCACGTAACATCCCTTCACAGGATCACTGAAAATAACCTCTGTAACTAACAGGAGAAAGTTGTAACATGTGCCTTAGTAGAGCACAAGCCATACCAAGAAAAACTTTAAAGCAACCAAATACTCCTTTGTATTATTTCAAATACAGCACAGAAACTGAAGTCTCCACTAGAGTACAATTTTCATTTTGCTATAATGGTCAGAAAGTACGGCAGCCCTCACTGTGAAATCATTTATTATGCACAAGTGTGGTGACTGGGACTGCTGTTTTACAAGTATAACAAGGCAGCAGTCTGACCTGATAAGAAAAGAAAGAGCAAATTCACATATAATTCTCACTTTTAAATAAGATGCAGCTACAGATCCACTGAATTATACATTAAACAAACGTATACCTAGGAGCACTACTCTCTAGAATAGGCACAGATGAAAGATTATAATATAGTTCTACTCTGTTTACATATGGGCATGTAGATATCTGTATAAGTGGGCGTATATATAAAACATACATCCTTACAATGACTCCTTCCTAGATAGGAATTTTAACTATTAATGCCCTATTCTCCCAAGATGACCTCAAAGCACTAAAAAATATTTAGTATCTTATGATGGTCTGTTCGACCTCAGGTTTAACAACACTTATTTTGTACCATGAGTTAAATGATGCAGTGATGAAAAAGAGAGAATGACTTTTCCTAGACAAAAGATAAACTCTGCAAGAAATAAAACTACGTAGTCCCGATCACCAATCCCTTAGCCAAATCTACTGCAAATATCTGCTCACTGCAGATTGTTTTGAACACCTATTTTTTTATCCAACAGTATTTTATTCTGGGCGAGCAACAGTAATTCCTGTTATGACTCTGCCCTAGGTCATCTCGAATAATGAAATCACTAGAAGTCTTTATTCTGGATTGCACATTCTGAATTTCCACTTACTTTCTTGTTGATTTTGGTGCTGGCAGAAGTTTAATAAGGGAAAATATACAGTCCTTCGACTGAGATAATCTGCCTGCCTTTAACAGAGAACAGCACGCGGGAGCACTGTCAGATCTCCATGAACAGTCAAACATTGATAGCGGTTTTGGGCTGCACAGTTCTTCCATCCATGCCTGTTTGGAGACTGGCTCTCCCAGATGCAAGCAGAGCTACTGTTATGTGTGTCTGCTGTCACCTCCAGATTATCTCAATGCATTATGCATAGGGATGCATCTTAACTGAACCTGGAAATCAATGTCAGTGCAGGCTGCAGCAGCAAATAATCTTGTATGGAGGCCCCAGCTGCCAGGATCCACAGTTACTGCGGGGAGTTCTGGAGGGTATTTTTAGTGACTGACTTTGACCCATGTTTTTCTAATGTCCTGGCTTTCTCCTGGTGTAGTACTATCTGGGGAGGGGAAAAAGAAAAAGGCATAATGCTATGGCATTTGTCAGAGCTTTTTTTTAATGAGATACTTCTGACAAAGAAGTTTCTAAATACAGTATAACACAAGCATTTGAGACATACTGCAAAGGCAATCTCTCAGCAGGGAAGACAGTGCTGCAATCAATAAGTAAAATGGGGTATTCTCTTGGCTCAGACTTTTCTTCCATTTCAAGGTATGGAAGGAGGAGCAGCTGCTTGTTTCATCTTTCTGAGACTACATTTGTTACAGAAGGAAAAGAAGCCTTAAGCCTGAATCCATTTTTATATAAATATAGATATTATCAAATAAAGTAGGTATACATATTATTTCACAGTATGGCTTAAACAGCAAGTTTGTTGGCCAGAAGCACCTCATAAAACACTACCTACAAACAGGTCTATAGATGCAAATGGGCCGAGACATGAAAGAAAATTAAGCTGTGTTGCCACAGAGATGCAAAGACATCACACTTGATTCATTCCCCTGACCTCTTCCCCAAACCCACAACCAAGTTCTGAGATATCTCTCAAGGGAAGAGTGAAAGCCTCATTTCATGATTCATTTCAGATTGGACTGGACAGACCACTAGGAGATTTACTGGAGGATAGAGATGTGTATCAGCAAGGGAATAGTCAAGGTGGCCCAAAAGGTCCTTCATATCTAATTATGAGGGCACAAGAAATTCATTGCAACAGAACCCATGAACGAATTAGGGGAGCAGATATGTTCAGTGCCCTTGACAACAAACCTGTATGCTAGCAGCAAAAGGTTTTTTTACAGCAAACAAACATAGAAGTGGGTGATGAATCTTACTTTTCAGACAAATACCTGAGGTCTATATGGTATACAATGGTGTGCAGCAGGTAGGAGCCTTTAGAGAAGACAGGTAGAGGACCGTCTTTGGAGGCACCAAGGGACCATGCGTTCTGTGGGCCTCTTTCACATCCCAAACCTGCCTTACAGCAACCAGTTGGTAGTGGCTTTGCTGAAAACCGTATTACACTTTGCCCTTACAAAAAAGAGCCAGTCTGAAGCCTGTGTTGCATCTGCCTTCAACACATGGCTTCCATGGGTGCAAAACAACTATGCAGACTCCCGGCATACTGTGTAATTTTCATTCACAGAGCACAGACCACAAGATTTGTTGATGTCTGCAGACAGGTCTATCGGGATACTGGGGAAGAATGACTGCCTTGACTTCTCTTTCCAACCTCTAAAAACCCTGCCCCCTACTGCCAGCCTACCCTTGCTTGGATCAGTCAACAAGCAAGAGACCAGCAAATCCAGTTCCAAAGGGGTAATTTGCAAGCTAATTCCACTTCAGCAGTTTCATTTTTAATTTCGCATTGTTGCTCTTACCTGCTGCTGGTTTTCCCTCTGAGAATGCAGCCTGGCTTGTATGCATTCCCTGGTCTCCTGGAAAGCCTGCCTTTGGGACACCTCTGCTGGGTAGTGGGTACACACGCCTACAATGTTTGTACAGGAGAAGATGAGAACATTGGAGACCAGCTGCAACAAAAGAAAAAAAAAGAGAGAAAAACATTTGATTACACTTTGGAAACCTGCCATCAATAACAGAAGGACCAGCCAGAACTCAGCCCATTCCATGACTCCTTAATCCAAGCCACGGTTAAACCTCAAGCTCTTAATTCCAGTGTATTTTACTTCTCTAGTCTTTAAAATATAAAACTTCCATATATGGCCTCAAATATATGTTTTCAACACTGTGTATTACTTCATCAGTAAAAAATACAACTCTACTGGTAAATCTTGTTTATGGTAATCCAGCATCTTGGAACTACTGTGACAAAAATCTATTTAAAAATGCATCATTACTCTCTGTTTGGTGAGCTAAGAACTGTGCAGACAGATCTGATAGAAGAATACAAATATTTCCATGCTTGTATACCTACATATCTGACATGAAAATATGTCAATGATGTATTAAAACTATTATTTCAGAGACAGTGCTTAAAATATTGAAGGGAACGTGTTAGTATTCACGGTTTTTAGGCACAACGGAAATCCATTTTTTGTCTAGTTCCAAAATTTTATTTTACTAGATAAACAAATTGTCTTTCACATTTCTGACTACAGAAAGAGGTGATAAGTCTGAAGCATATTCAGACTGGACAAGTATATAGGAAAAGCTACATTGCTCTATTGCTTCCACATGGGTTATGTTTTTTAATAAAGCAGTCACATATCTTTTGCTGAAAACCAGTGTTTTATTTCCTAACGATTCTTTTTTAATAAAAAGGAAAAAAAAGATGTCCCTTGCTGGAATTTGGCTTCAAGCAAAATGTTCAGAACTGCTTCTAATGGTTTCACATAAACATTTCGTTTGACAGAGGTCAAAACACAACTTGCCGAGAGCTGCACAAGCTGTATTGTATCCCCTCCTTTGAGGACAGACTTTACAACACCTCCCATTTCTTCTAGGGGAAAAGAATGTCAGACTTGCAACACTCTCATAAACAGGGATCTTGGGGCTATTGTCCAATGAATCCAAACACACACTTCACCTCTGGACTTTTTTACTGCAGAGAAAAAAAAACATTTCCAGACCAGTGCACTGACTCCGAAAGGCAGCCCGAGCGCAGGGCACCCGTCGAGCCCTGAACCCTGCAGAGGGTGCTCAGGACTCCCCAAATCAGCTTCTTCTCTGCCATTTCACTGGAGGAGAGAGGAGCGAACGTGAGCGCGCAGCCCGCACAGCAACGATCTCTCCGCAGAAGCCCCACGGGGATTACTCCAACGCTTTGACTCCATCCGTGTGCTAAGCACAGCAACTGTTGTTTTATTAACAAGACTGCCCTGAAACCGAATTTAGGCAGAAAATCTCGTCTTTCAGTTCAAAACAAGCAATACCTCGTAACTGCGGACAGCCGAGGTACTTCGGCCTCTCTGCAGACGGCCGCCAGTAGATGGCAACACTCAAACTCATGAAGCTCCTCTATTGCAAGTGCTGCATTTTGGGTTACTTCTCTGCATCCCACACATATGGATACTACTAAAACACAACAACCCACCAGTTGTAGCTACCCAGTGGTGACTATCAGCGCTGCCAGTTATATGTATCTGCAAATAACTGGTTTCCAAGGAGGAAACCACTACTCATCCTCAACAGATTGCTCCCTCTCTCCAAAGAGTCCACACGCTGAGCAGAGACAGGGCTAGCTAAGGAGCAGTTCGCACACACGAACACGCAATAAGCCCTGCTCCTAAACGCCTAAATTCCCCTTGAAGTTATTTTCTCCCTCAGCTCTTTTTAAGGCTGGCTGGATCCTGACAGGTCCAAGGTCCTCCATCTTTCCTCCAAGCTAAATCACACAGCAGCCGATTCCCACCCATGTCCTGCCCAGTTACCCTAACGCAGTGCTGCAACCAGTGGGCATTTGACAGTATTTTTTGCTAATAATGAGGAAAAATGTGGATTTTGAAAGGATTAAAAATCCTACCCACAAAATAATATAAAAAATACTAGCGCTCATTATTATGTAAGAGGAAGCTTAAATAGGGAGCACAAGTAGGGCTTCCCTAGGAGTTACTGTGATTCCTGCTTTATGGCTGCACTGATTGCAACTGACAGCCTGTGAATAACACTCCTACAAGTGCAATACAATTATTACAAGCTCAAAGGGGTTAACACTAAATAGCATCTTCTGCATGGCCAGATTACAGCAAGACACCCAAATCCTCTCTATTGGAGCTGTTCAATTGCACAATAAATGAAAAATTTGTCAGCACACGGAAAACAGCATAAGCACGCACCATATATCTGAAATGGATAAAGACAAGAACACAGATGATTTTCAGGAAACATTTAGTTTTCTTTCTTAATCCTCAGAAGCTGAGACCTCATTTCACGTACAGTTAACAGTGCAAATCCAAAACAAACTCCCCAAAACAGTGACTTGAATTGAAACTCTTGCACCAAGAACAAGAGACAGTATGTGGGTTAGATGGCAGGCAACAGACCGGGAGTTAACTGAGCAGTAGAGAGGAACACCTCAATCCTGAAAACAAACACTATACGGGCATATCTCGGTGCCAACAGAAAATGCCCCCAGTGAGGCCCACCCCTGAAGATACCGTTGTCACGATGATGCCTTAAATAGCCAAGCTGTACAGTCCCAGGCACGCGATCCCTCTAGAGATCAACATTGTCAAGTCAGAGCACAAAAAGCATTATCAAACTTGATACTATTGACAATGCTCGTGGAACCCCAAGACATTTAATTTTTCAGCACCAACTGACATGATTTTACACAAACACAAGGGGCTTCACAGACTGATTTACAAGACAGACTCAGATGACCGTGCTTCGCGAGGGAGGAATAAAAATTGCACAGCAATGTAATTTTTAAGTAGCAAGGGACAGACATCTGTATTCATTCCATTAAAGGGAAGCTCTTTTAATTTGCAGCATGGCGTATTTGTGACATCCTGAAGCATAAGGGGGGAAATTACAGCGTAGTGCTGAGAGCATCAAAGATCCTCAGAGATTTGAAACTCAAGCTCCTACTATTTGCAGCAACACTTGTTATTTAGGTAAGAGCATTTTGTTCAATATCTGTTCACAATCATCTTCTTCACAGGTATTTAAAAATAAATTAAGCCAAAAAAAGAATCAAAGATTTCTAATCTCATTAATTTTTTTCACAGCGTCTGTCTTAATAAAATAAATTTATGTCCTGTTTGCCAAATGGCACTACTTGCTTATCAGCTTCCTTGCCATTTTGCTATGGTAACCAGCTTCAATCCCAGGAGGAAAGAGATGATGTAGATATTAAAAAAACTGATTCCCTAAGCTCCATGGCCTGAAAAGCAAAAACATATTACGGCAACTATTTCAGACAATCTGTGCTTGAAGAGCTGTTCAAGGCAATGGGAAAATACAGTTGTCTAATTTGGAGCTGATTCCCTTCTCTGCCTGTCCAGAGATTCAGACCAAGAAGATTTCTATCCTCCTGATTTTGGAAAATAATAGCTTATACAAGACTATTTCACTTACATATTACTCCTAGATAAGTTACTAAACTAGCCTGCAGGATTGTCAGATTTGAGTATTTCACAAACTAACACGTCTACTCTTACAACATCTGTGAGTAGTGGAGAAACGCTATTATCCTGACTTCACTGAGGCAGAGCTCTTCAAAGGTAATTCAGTACCTAAAAGAAAAGCTATGTACTATGAAGGTTTTTCAGAACTCCCCGACACTTCTTACATTCCCCTGAAATAACAGATCACTTGATCTCAAACAGCAGAACAGATTAGACAGTATCTAGTCACTTTGATTTTGTCTCACTAGCAGAACACTGTAATGATTTTGTTGAATCTCTTGCAGGAAGCTGTTTTCAATATTTTTTCCCTTGGTGATTGAAGAAAAAAAAAGCAATGGAAACAGTTTAGTTTCATGTGCTCTAGGAGTTACGAAAACCTGGTATTACAAAATCAAAATCTCAGGCTAAATTTGGCCTGACACTCATTACAAAATTGATATTTCTGGAGCTTCAGGAAAAACTTAGGAAGAACCCTCATGTTTCAGTAATTCAGAGGAGAGCCTTCAGGATGATCAAAAACAGAATAAAGCATCAGCTTGAATCAATATTGCCACTGTTCTCCCTACTATGTTTCTATTCGATTATTCTTCAAACACCAGATGCTATTCAATATGTAATTAAGAGACAACAACATGCTTAAGAGGGATAGTGTCAAGATAATTTTCGTTAGTTCCTTACCTTTGCCAGAACAAAAAAGCTGGCTGCTGACATGAAAAAATGGGCTATATTCCTCTGAATATCACAGCTTATTATAATAATCACAGCTTTTTAATTGTTTTTCCCAAGTCACTCTGCTTTGGTAACTTCTTGTGCAGAGGTTTGGGGTTATTTTTGTTCTGAGATCCCAGCACTAAGCCATTCTCTGCTAGTTTCTAATACCACTAGGTAATATTTTATTTTTAAATTTATTTTATTTATTATTGAAATCAAAATATTGTTGTGATATTTTTATAAAGTCCCATTTTGAAAACAATTACATGTTAAGTTTTTAATGTGGGACAGTAAAACTGGCACAAGGAAGAGGAAAGCACATGTACGGAGATTAAGAAGCCATGCAAAACGATCTAGAGCAAACAATAAATTACATGTCCCTCTCTCCGGAGTTTGACACTGCTCTGCCTCTTCTTTCCAGCTCTCATACTACTCACCCAGTGGGAAATATTTTGTTAAACTGATCATCAGTGCAACAGGTAGGTTAAAAACAGACAAGACAACCGAGTTTCTAGACTACATTTCAGAGTGGTTGTACAGTGAACTGACAAATTGGTTCAATTATTAACTGCAGGGGCAAACACCGAAATAAGCTTTACTTCTGGGAGTTCCTTTTTTAACTGTGAAAATTTGTTATAAATTCTTTAATACTTATCTGAAACACAATGTAAGAACAAAAAAATGATGGACTTCAAAAGCTCCATCTAGCCAAGATTCTTCTGTAGCACCCGTGTGGGTGATACTGAATTGGAAGGACGGATAAATTCTAAAATTGCAAAAAATAAAAAGCACAAACATTATGAAAAATGTTTTTGTTAAAAAGTGGAAAGTAAAGTACAGATGATGCTGTTTTCTAAATGCTTCCCCCGAGTAGCAATTAACCCTATATTGCCTCTTTATATACTTCCATCTAATAAAAGAATTGGAGCAGCTACAGAGCCAAAGGCATATTGAAAATTAAAATGAAAGACAACATCTACTGGCTCCAAGATCAAATTACTCATTTATTTGTGCTGTATATACAACAACATATTTAATTTCCCAGAGCTAGAACTAGCACAGCACTAAGATAGGGGAAACTTGTAGATTATGCTAGAAAGATAATTAAGCAGTTAGAGTCATATGGTCCTCTCCTAGTGCCTGGCCAGTAAAGAACAAGATAAGGACTAAATATAGTGCAAGAAGAATAAAGTGCAAATTAGGAAATCAGGAGGGCTTTTTAATATTAAATGTAACAAGCACTTTTACTAAATACTTGAAATAACAACAACAAAATTTAAGTCAATACACAAGAACCTAAGAACAAATTTTCTGGAGTTGCTAGATGGGACCTTCCCCCTCCATTCTGCTACCTCAGTGCAACAACCACTCGCTGAGGTCTCCAGCAGAACAGAAAACTGATTATAACCACTGTCTTCCAAAGACTTCTCTAACTACACTTTATGAACATCAGTAGTGCTACTGAAGTCAGCTCTAGAAATTTAAACACTTCACTAAGTCATAGTATAATTCAACAATCACAAAAGTAGCAGAACTTATCAAATAGTGAGGCTCTACATAGGCAGTAAATCAGTTGATGCTGAGAACAAAAAAATTCTTTGCAGAAATACTTTGATGCTCTTTTCTGATATTCCTTCTGTTTGGGAAACCTGCAAGTAGCCAAAGCTGCCTACTTCAATCTTTTCAGCTAAATTCTACATTCAGCATAAAGTTGCTTTGTGAGAATGAAGCACTGGTATTTGGGCTGAAACCTGTCAAAGAAAGCTTATGCCACTTGTGAATATCTCTATTCAAGAATTCAAGTAAATTAAAACATTATACTGATGCTATCCCATTCCTCATATTTCAGGGATCATCTCACCATCCAAGCCCTGGTACATGTTGATCACTTAGATATGATGCTCTGTCCTCTCAAGGGAAAGCCGAACAATAATTTTGCCTCACATAACTTTATTCTTTCTTCAGGAAAAAAAAATAATCGGATTCACCTTTTAAATACATAGCTGCAGATACAGACATAATGCACTACACCCCACGTCCAGAGCAAAAAATTAAGATTTTGACATTTTTCAGTTCTTACAGTTGTTTCAGATGGCATCAACATTTTTGTTGCTTTCTTAATTTTAATCTCTCACACCTTATTCTACAAGACTTTCATTTGCTTACTGATTACTGTAGTTGCAAACCCTCCATACACTCTTTCCCACTGCTATTTTCACTGTTGTACAGAATGTAGAAACATAAAGGACCGTGCTTACATTTCACTATTATAATTAAAAACTTTAAATCCAAATTTTATTAAAGAATAGAACATTACAAACACAGATGTATTTTTAGCAAACCACTTTAGAGGAAACATTCCTAGAGCTAACTGATAAACTTTACTTCCCCGCAGATGGCTTTTTCTTTTTTTAATTAAGTTTTCCGCTGGGATTTCAGTGAGATCACATTTTCTTTGGTTACTGAGTGATAAGGTGCAGGGAAGGAGAATATACTGTCCTGACAAAATCTTGGCATAACCCCAGCCGAAAGAGGTATTTCTGTGTCCAAATTTTCCTGAAACCCTGTCATGATCGCAGCTCGGTATTCTCTATATGGGGGCACAGCCTGTTCTGGGAGGAAGTGCTGCCTTTGGCTAGGAATAAAATGGTAGAGGAGGAGATTCCCGGGTCCTATTGTCCATCCTCACCAAATCGCCGTAGCAACCCAGTTTCTGTGCATCTTCATGCTTAACATATTTTACGAGCTACAAAACAGGCATGGTTTTCATGCAGGGATCCTTGACAGTGAATCAGATGAAGTCCATGAGAGATGACAGTGTGGGAAGCTGCCACCCAAGGGCAAGGAGCTTGAGAGAGGTTCAGCAGTGGCCCTTAGTGCAGCGGTGAGACCCCGAAACAACCTATTCTGCCCGTACTTTCACAAGTCTCCAGAATGCTTCTCAAGCCAGCGAGGGAGCTGCAATCAATATAATTAGGAGGACAAAGGCTCAGAAAGATGGTTGACTTGAATAACCTTCTACATCATATTTCCTTCCCTATCTTTCTTTTCTTCCAAACTAAAAAACATGTCAGTGGTGGAGAGGATGTGAAGGAAGGAAGAAACCAAATGCTGAGGTTTTCTATCAGACCTAGCTAAAACTAGGCCACTACAGTGAAATGCACATGCAATGCCAATTAATATATGCCACCTTACTCATCAAGCAAATATATGTATTGAGTTGTTCTATGTTGGGATTAGGATTTTGTTTGGTTTGCTTTTCTGACTTTTTTTTGTTTGTTTGGATCAGGTTGTACCTGGCAGACAGTATTTCATGCAACATCTCAGCAGAAGAGACTTCTGCAGCCTGTCCGTCAAGATCCCACAATCATCTCTGCCGCTAGCTGTCCCCTCCATTCTCCTGGCAAGGGGTGCTGGCCCTTTCAAACAGACTAACTGCTACCAGCAAACACACTTTATTGAAGTGCTTCTGCCAAGTATGGTTGCTTCCAACGGCTATGAGAAAAAATCTCCATGTTAAATAGACAAAAACATGAAGATCCACACCCCTCTGCTCCCTGCATTCACAGTGTGCCCTGGTCCTTAGTGTTTCTGGGAATATTTGTGGAAGCCCTGTACTCAAGTAGAGGCAGTGCATCACCCCTTATCTTCCACAGTCATTTAAGCACAGGCGTCACCTCCAGGTCACTGGGAAAACAAAAATGTTTATCTAGTTACATGGAAGTCTTATTTATCTGGGAAAAAAGAACATTCTCCAACTGCTCAGCAGGCAGAAATGACTGCCCTAAATATGGTCTGTGAGATATAAAAATCATTATTTCCCAGGCATTTAGAGTGTGTGTTTTTTGTGGGGTGGTGATTTAGGTTGGCTTTGAGTGCATGTGTGGGAAGAAATACAAAACTGGAGAAAGAGTAGAATAGAGATGGATTTTTTTTGTTTTGTTTTGTTTTTAAATAAGACCTCCTTTCTTCTTCTGTTGCTGGATTTCAAATGAAGTTGGGGCAGCTCGCCCACAAGATGGGCTCCTTTCTTCTAAAACCCACATATATTTTTAATACACAAAAATTATCAAGCACCACCAGCAAAGTTTGAACTCCTGAAGTGAAGCAGTGGCTGTTATGACATGAGGGGAAGGAGCAGCATTCGTAACAGGCAGCAAAGATGGTGCACAGCCACGGCTAAGGCACAAGTGAATCTTTGAGTCATCTAACCGGACCACAACAAGAGAGGCTGCATAGAAGTCTGAGATTCATTATTGTATCTTACAGCCTGGCCGCTCGAGCAGTTGAGCATACTGATCTCCAAACAGATTTGGTTTCAGCAACACAAGAACTGCGGGTAGGCAAATTCTCAACCAACTTTTAATTGAGCACAATGGACAGCTTGAAGGCACATTCCTTGGCCTTGGTCTTTGTCATACTGAATTTCAAAGGCCTCCAGTAAGACAACAAAGATTTTCTAGAGAAGCGCTAACAGACTTCAGAATTGTTTATAAAGAAAAGTGTAAGACAACCTAATGATAATGGTTACGACCAGCTCTGTTTATAATACAGATTACATAAACACAATTTAGGCTGCATTTATTTCATTATATCCAGCCCTTTTCCCTATTCCTCTAGAACTACATTATTTTACTCTTCATGTGTTTTTCATTCTGCCTTCTTTATACTGTAATTCTCATTATAATCCACACTGGATTTTCTTCTCAGCTGCCCAATCCTGTCTTCTCCCCAAAGGCACACAGAAACCCATGATCTCATGATCCCAGGACCAAATCAAATGAATTAATATTTTTAAATCAGCCAAGATGAATCTCATTCTTTTTTGATAGCTCCAACAATCTGTAACTCCAGTGTTATGTGAGCTTTTCACAGTGTATGTTGCAGGGCACATTTTTAATTGCTTTGCACTATCTGAATGAAAACGTTACATACTTTTAAGGTATATGTATTGGAAACGTTGTCCAAGATCTGTTCCAGAAGACTGCATCATTAATGTCATTAAGCATTATGAATTGGCAGGAAGCTGGATTCTTGAATCAAGATAAGCCATAGCCATGGGTTATTTTTGCTAGGATCTTAAACTTACTTTTCTTGCTGTCAAATGTAGAAGAAAATATTGGTATTACGATGCTGCAAAAATTCAGATGTTTAACAGAAACAAACAAATAAACCTCACTTCCCTGGAGATGCACAGTTTGGAAGAGTCCTTGAATTCTGACAAATGAAATAAGTTGGGTCTGCTGAGAATTGGGCTGGATATAAAGAAAAAAACCTAAATTTCTGTAGCTAGTGGAAAAATTTGAGTCTGTAATTAAGTATGTTCTTTTACTCTCCCAAAGATCATTACCAGAGATTATGTAGCTGAATAGGGTTTTCTGAGGTGAACTTAAAATAGACTTAATATCATATTGACCTCCTCAAGAGGATATTGTACACCACAGCACTGGACTTTGAAAAACAGTGAATTATGAATTTTTAAAATAACCTAATCTAAGGAAGGCAGAGAGAAAAAAAATAGAGAAAACTTTTTTTTTAATTCCAGAATTTTTTGTAACATGACAGCATGACAACAAAAGACTCAAAGAGACCCCAAGAATTATGTAGTTCATTCCCTACTTGCCTCTTAAAAAGGTGTGGCATCCAAAAACTGATACAACAATCCTGTCAAAGTTTAAATGGCACTGAATAGTAGTACTTGCTTACATTACGTTATATACAGTACTTCTCTTAATATCTCCTAAAGAGATGCTTACTCTTTTGGAAGTAGATAATACTGATCTCAAACAAATAAGTTTGCAATCCACTTGCCCCACGATCTTATTCAGCTTTACCACTGCTTAAATATTCAGCAATGGTTTTACATCAGATATTATATTCTGAGAGCAGGGTACCTGTGCACTTGTCCTTGCCTAATGAGCCTTTTGCAAAACATCACTTATATTATTTGGAGATTGATTTGTATACTTCAAAACAAAATGAGTTTATGAAAAATACTTCAAATGTGGAAGGTAACTGGATGAATAATTACTTAAAAAAGGAAAACAAATAGCTGAGAGAGGGTTTCCTATCTACAGAAAAACAGGTAGTGTGTCTGGGGAATGAGTCATATAAAAACAAATTAAAAATTTATCAAAAGAGACAATAATACTAAAACGGTAAAAAATGGTATAAAATCTTCTCATATGTGATCAGTCCCATGACTGTGGTTTGAAATCAGACTGGTTCTTAGCTGTGCTACTGGAATGTGATAGCATTCGTCTGGCTAAATCCAATAGGGAACTCTTAAGTAGCATTTGATAGGATAAGGATACTGGATCCAGTTCTCCGCTCTTATCCATTTAACTCTGTCAACTTAAGACAGTTAGAACTAGTGTAAGTGATGAATTAATCTCCCAGATTTTATTTCATCAAACACTTCTTAGTGCTTTATGGTAATCAGCCATAAGCAAATATGAGATATCCCTTCAAAGGCAAAGCAGGTGGTCCCTGACAGATAGCAGTGATAACTAATACATCTTCTGGTGCAGAAGGTCCAAAGACTCTAATGTGCATCCTGCTGCAGAGCTTCTAAAATAACGCTAAACAAAAGAAAAAGTGAAGGGATGGTGAAAGTCATAACTCCAGATATGCAATGCAAACCCAGGGGAAAACAAAAGCAGAAGAGACTAGAAAAAAAGACTTAACCAGGTCTTTTCTCTCATTGACTTTGATCATCCAATGATGTCTCTAGGGCAGTCTTTAAAACAGACCAAGTATTCTTTTGACCACTATAAAGTCAAATACCTTTCCTAAAAAACACTAGGGTAGTTTCTCAAAATGGTTCCACCTGAAGTTACAGAAAACAATCATGTAACTCTAAAAAGACAAACCACAGAATATACCATCTCAGATGGAGAGGGCATGGACTAGTAGGGCGCAGACAGAGAAGCACTTTTTCTGCAATGATTACAGATGTCTTTCTTATAGAACCTGAAATCAAACCACATTTTTTCCACTGTTTTTTATGCCTGAAAAATAACTTAAACTCTGTGATAAACTATGTTTACAGTCCCTTCAGCTGGCAGGTCTGTAAAGAACAAAATGGTCCTCCTATTGCTACACCTTGGTAGTAGAAAATACAAGTATTACAGATTATGTTCATTTGGGGACTGCCTTAAACAAGGGAACTGAATCAAGGTTGCAGAGGCCACCTAAATGCTGAGTAAAGTTCACCAGCTCACAGGCAAATTTTTATCAAAACTATGAGGCTCACTAGGCAATGTGTCACATTTCCTAGCATGAGCGAGTGCCCAACCTCACAGCTTCAATTTTGCCTTAAAATATTGTTTCTACAGTGTAATATTGGTATATGTGATTATCAGCACCAAACGGATCAGTAAAAACACTCTTACAAATGGCTGTTTAATTAGTTCTGAACAATCTGTGCTGCTTTTAACCAGAAAGTAGTTGGAAAATTAGCACAAATTTTATTGGACTGTCAATATGTATGATACAGGTGACTATCCCAGACTTGGACTCCAGGGAGCATATTTACCTTCCTTACTGCTGGAGATGGGTGAAATGCTAGCTATTCTAATTCTGGTTTCATCCAGCTCTGCATACATCAGGTCTACACAACAGGAATTAAAATGCCAGAAGTTATCTGTCCACAGGAATTATAGAAGGGAATTTGGGATTTAAAACAACATGAGCAGAAAAATAATGCTGAGTGATTTCCAATTCCTCTCTTTAATCCAAGGACTGTGAGAAGGGCGATTTCTTGGGGGAGGGTATAGAAAGGGCAATGTATTTTTCAGGTCTTTCTAAATCCACCATCATACTAGTGTTTAAGCTATTAGAAGCAGAAGTCAACATAGCTGACATTGAACAGTGAAACTTGGTTGATCATGAAGCACCTCTTTGCAAGCAGGCATCCTCAGCTCTGCTCCTGCTTCTCAGTTTGAGGGCGTAACATCAGCTCCAGCATCAAAGCAACAAAAGATGCACCTGGCAGTAAGAGCTTCCACCTCAGGGAGAAAAAGGCCAGCGCTCTGGCTGAGTGCGGACAGAAAACCTGCTCAAGTGAACCTACTCCTAAGGTGTCCGGAAGCAGACAAGAACCACCTACATTGAAAATTGTCTTAAATTAATGACAGCAGGTGCAATTCCCTCATGGGAGGGGGATAATTCTAATCCACGGCATCTCAATTTTCCCCCAGCTTTGCAGAATTGCCTCAGTTCTGCTACAGTTAAATTTCACCCAGCAAGCCTTTAGTCAAACCCCTTTGTAGCAACTCTATCCTTGACAGCTGTGTCCGACAATGCACATTTCTTCATGCTATCTCATGATTAAAAAGACAGGTCATCTACACCCCTCCTTATCTAAGTATGTAGGGTTTCTAACTGTGCACTCCAGTATTCCTTGACATAGTTTATACAATTATTCAGCACCAGCAAGCATTAGGCAATTAAATATCTTTGATCCCTCTAAACCATTTTCATTTTCACTGTGCCAAACTTCGAATACTTGATAGAGGACACATGACAGGAAAGCACAGCAAGGAGATGGACAATGAGGGAACTTACTCTGGTCATGAGAGAGGTTTAAGGCAAACGAACAGTGATCCCAGACTTCCTTCACCTCTGTCTTTACTAGGTGCCATGGGCACGTCTACAATATTTTTCAACATTTGACACCTGCTCAGTGTGTGGAGAAAATCACCAGTCAAGAAACTAGTGTTGCTTCTATACTGTGCAATGGCCTGAAGCCAGGTAGGACCAAGGGGACCCCAAGAATATGGGACATTGCCAGAGCTCCCCTATTAAACTTCCTTTCTGCAGAAAGGGCAGTTTGAAGAATTCACATCAAAGTCCTTTCTCCTCCTTTACGGAAGAAGGTTGCAGGACTTCCCTGCTGAGCCAAGAATGGCCTCGTTCCAGCTCACAAATTGTGTCCGAAAGCCCCACCTGTTTTTGAAGAAGAAAGGCCAAGTTCTGCTATTGTTGCATCTGCACAACGCAAGCAAGGCCAGCTGGAGAATGTAACTCATCACACATTGACTCTTACTCTTCTTATTTGAGACACTAGTCAGGACCACAAGCCTACTGTGTCAGAGTATTTTCAAAACAGAGTAAGAGAATCTGTATCATTGAATAGCTTATAATTTATCAGGTGTGTTAACAGTATGTGCTGTCATTTTCCCCCACAGCATGACTGTTCTATGGGTCTTCAGATAAACAACAAACATTGGATTAACTTTCTATCTACCTTTTACCTTGTGAAGTCAGGCAGTTTGTTGTAAGACTCAAAATACTGACAACACAAGTACTTTATTCACACAGAATGTAATTTAAGTCACCGAAGCTATCTATGGGAATTTTTACAACTTTTACAATTTTTTTTTTTTTTTTTTTAATTTAAATGATCATTTACTTCTGTGTGTAGAGTAAACAGGCTGAACTGGAGGTTTTTTTTTTTTTTTTTTTTTGTTAAGCCCAATAGTCAGTGAACTGAAGGGATTTTACACATTTCTAAATCTTGGATTACTTTTCAGAGTTTCAGTCTAGATATATATTGGAATAAGGAGTCCTGCAATCTTTTTTCTATTTGGCAGAGTATGGTAATAATAGAAAGACAGATGTGACAATGCAATATACAGGTTTTATTTTATCTTTCTAAGAAACAATCATGTTACTGAAATGAACTTTTTTCAGACTTCCTCTTGCACCACAGCCTGTTCTGATCCGGAGTCCCTAACTGCATTGTCTTCTATCCACTTGAGTATAATCCTAGCCCTTCTCGATTTGGCAAGGCACACAGAAAATGGAATTACAGCCCAAACCTCTAGGATTAAGATTCAGCCAGGATTTTAGCACTTCTAGGAGAGCTTCTATTCACTAGATATTATTAGATCAGGTCCCTTTCCATTTTTATTTCAGTAAATCTATCCTTCCCCTCTGTCGGCTGTTACCTCCCTTTCTCACCATTCATATTGCAGAAACTGTTTTTAATTGCTCTGCAACATCCGAATGAAGAATATTTTGTGATTTTTCAAGGTATACACATTTGAAATATTCTCCAGAACCTATGCTGCAAGACTCAGTCACTAATTCATTTAAGGAGCATGAAATGATAAGGAAGTCAAGTGCTAATTCAACCAGAAGATAACAAAAAATTTTTTTCTCTCCTGGCCCCAGAGGGAAATCAATTTTTGGCATTTGTGCCCACGCACTCAAACATTTTGAGGTGTACAGCTGTCACTAGTTCACTAGGATGCTTTGATGATGTGGTTTTAGGAGCTTAAACCTTAGATCTTTATAGAAAGTTGGATTTTTAAAAGCTGTTTAAACAAATGAGCAGTAAAGTGTAGTCTTTGGGTATCCAAAATCAAACGTCGTTCGTGTGCATTTTAAATCTCAGAAGATCTTAGTTCTTATTCCCCTACATGTTCTGGTCTAGCAATTATATCCCGAGTTTTGACGGAAACAGATACTGCGAGGTATTAGCAAACACAGTGAGGGTCACTGTTCAGAAGTGGAGAGGCTGTTGATTTTATTTCCCACTGGAATCCACCGGGAATAAACGAACTACAGGATTCCAAAAGAACAGCTTGTTCTCTAGGCTTCACTCCATTCGAACAGGAAAAACACAAGTTATTAAAATACTCACACATAGCATGAGGAGTGACAACAGGCTGTGAAGGCTTTTGCTCTCAAAATCACAAGCACAAAGCTAGATCAATGCTGGCCAAAGCTACTGGCTCGATCCTTATTACGGCTTCATTGCTTTTTAGTTTTATCCTTATTATGGCATTACCCTTATTATTAGCAATGGCCCATCAGTATTGGTGTCTATATTGCTTCCCTCCCCACATCATCAGAGATGGCCCAAATCAGAGGTGTTCCCATTAAAAATAACACTTCATAGTGGTCCCAGCAAGGAAGCTAAGCAGAGGGTGGCAGTCCATTTCAAACAGACCCAGTCTTTCAAACCAGCATGCAAACAGCCACCTATCACTGTATCTGCTAGGTAGGCAAAACTCCAAACCCGGCACTTCAGAATTTCTTGATGTTTCTTTCTCTGCATTAGGCCAAGCTATCAACAGAATAACCTATCCACACACAACATTCCTCCAAAGTCCCATTAGTTAGGCATTGACTTCTGTTCTTCAGTATGAGGGCTTATATCTCTTCTGCTATCTTAAATGCAGTATTTAAGTAGAGCAAGATGGCGCATTGATCTTAAGAGAGCTTCTTGGTATTTATCTGCCACAATCTCTCCCCTACCTCCAAACTCTAGATTTAATTTCTGATTTTAGAAAGGATAGAGTTAATTTTATATCATCAGAAACAACACTAACGAGCATCATGTGATTTCCTACTTGATCATTAACCTGTCAAATTCAGCATAATAAACCCTTCACCAGTTTAAGGAAATACAAAAGACTTGTCACGGAGAGAATTTTAAGAACACGACAATCATGTACAAATTAAAAAAAAGTACTGATGCTACTTTCCACAGCTGCAGCCACATAAAATAATGTTCCACCTTCACACAGTAAAAGCAACTGCTTCTGCAAGAAGTTTTTTTTTAATTTACTGAAACTTTCTGAGCTTTCAGTCTTGCAAAAGACTCATTTAAATCACAAAGTGACACTTTAATGCTTTTCAGGAAACTGGGCAATGGTCTGGTATACATTAAGTTTATGGTCTATATTTCCTTGCAGTCTATCACAACCTAATAAACTATGTCAACAACTGTTAAGAAGGAGAACTAACAATAATTTTCCAGTCACATTAGGCCAACTCTCAAATGCCACGCTTCTCCTACCACTCTATCTGCAGAGCCTGCAAAATACTTACTGCGCTGACTATTCAATCTAAGCTGTAAGCAAGTTAACACTGGCTGGTTTTCTAATATAACACTCAAATGCAAGAGGTAATTCCAGGATCTCCACAAGCAGTAGGAGGACAATATTCCAGGTGCAATTTGCACTTCTGAGTTTAGAAACATCTACGCTATCAGATAAAGAACCTTTTATATTCAATATCATGTTAATGAACTTCTCAGAAGTGTGAGAAGACCCAGAATAGACATCCTTAAGTAGTAGTACACTGATAAATGAGGGCTATAATTTTGTGGGAGGAATTTCAGCTTACCTGTTATTTCCCCCCACTCAATTAATTCTGGTGACTAGCTCCAATAACTAAGGCTCTCCTAGAAAGAGGTCTGGGGGCCAGCCAAGGATTTCCAGTGGGGTCTACCCGACCATTCTCCCAAGCCAGGCAACCACCGCCTGTCCAACATTATCTGTGTAGTCTTTCACCAATGGCCTCCATTGCCACAGGATTTAGCATGCCATCATCTGAGAGAAACCCAATTAGATTTGGGACCCTGTTACAGCAATGATATTTTCAGTATCCCAAACATTTCACAGCTCTCCGAGGAGAGGAGACCATTCCTGTCCGTACCCCACAGAAGGTGGTACTTAAAGAGAGGGTCTTCAAGAACACCTCACGAGGCCAAAACAAGCTTCCTCTTCTCTCCATTCTGAACCACTGATAAACTAAGTTACACTTCGGGTGCTCAAAGAGGGGAGGGTGCCCAGCTATATACTGGATATCCCCAGTGAATGATCCTGGCTACGTTCTGGGTATTCCCAGTAAGCACATCTTCGCATGGCCATCAATTTTGCTAGCAAAGCGAACAGACAAAACTTATGGTGCCCTTGTCTGATACCGATGGGTGAGACTGTCCTTTCTCATTCGCTCAGTTCTTCGCTTGTGGCCCTGCTTGATTTATTCGTAGCAGCAGTGTGCTAATGTTATCTGACAGCTACTATTAAAGTGTCACAAGCATGTGTATGCAATAACGCAGATGCTGCAGGGAATCCGCTGCAGGCCACTATCCTCCCAGGCACAGAAAGAAAAGGGAGGGAAGGGAAATACTTTATGAACAGAAATGTTCTACTACTCCCCACCCTTCTCACTCAGGGTGAAATCGGACAGAGAAACAGGCTAAAGAGGCAGAACACGTGCAGAAGGCACTGCAACACTCAGACAAAATGAAGGCTGCAAGCTTTCCCACCTGTGCCCTGACAATTAAAAAAGTGGAGACAAAACCAAAACCAGCCACACAAAAAACACCACCCCACCCAAGTTCACAGTACGGAAAACTGGGCAGATGGATGGTGAGGCCTGATTGAATAGACAGGTGACATGGGCTGTCAGAACATTAGGAGACACAGAAAAATCTTTCCCTTTTAAGCTCCTTTCTTTACAGCAATACACAAGTGAGACGATAAAATGGCGTAAGTTTGCTGGATCACATTTCCTCCCTCCAAGCCCCCTCAAGCATTTACAGATCTTTTCTTACAACACCCTCACAGATGAGGGAGAAGTTACCCTCATGTCTCTCATTTACAGAGAGACCAAACAATTTGTCCAAGGTCATGGAAGAAACCAATGGCAAAGCCAAGATTTGTATACTGCTCTCTGAAGCACCAGATTGCCCAGTACTTTAACAAAAGCGTTCACCAGTTTCTTCTCTGTCTCAGCCTCTCCAAGAATGTCCAGGAAGAGCCAAGCAAAATATTCTTGCTCTGTCACTTGGAGTCAGTAATGTTAAAAGACCAGGAATTTGCCTTAACCATATACTCTCCACTTCATGAACTCTGAGATGGGAAAGTGATTCCAAGTCCATAACGCATCAAGGACTGGAAATGCTAGACAGATGTAAAAATCTCAGGTAAGTAGAAATAAAGCCCTTGTGATCTAAAGAACATCGTCTTCATAAAAGGAACCAGAATATTATTTCTATTCCACCTGAGACAGAACTTTTCACCCGCAAGGGTGAGGAGGACATGCAGGAACCTCACTGGGCATTTTTCATGGCCTCAGTCAAACCATGAAAAAATTGCAAAGTAGAGCACTTTGCTTTGCCACTGCCATCACTGGCCAAGTACCTCTTGTTGTACTCAACACCAGGCAGCAGGAGTGCTGATGCTCCTAGGAACAACTGGGAAATAACTCGTAACCTATTAACTGCATAATCTACCTTCTGTCCTTCCAAACTGAATAGGGTTTAAAAAAAAAAAAAAAAAAAAAAGGATGGGTCAGATTTGCACAAATATTTAGGCCAGATGTGCAGACAGGCAGCTAAACTATTTAGACATACATTAAATCACATTAAGTGCCTATCTGCACCTTCATAAACCGAGCTTCTTTCCCTTTATCAGATTCATAGTAATTTAACAGGAGTTGATTAGAAAAGAAGGTCTCCAGGGCCAACGCACAAAGTTTACTTCAGTTCACTCCAAGCCACAAAGTCAGCCACAAACCACTTGTTACTGTGTCAGCAAAGACACAGCACATGCAAAGAGATGCCGGGCAGGTACTGGGGAGGTCGGGAGGTTTGAGTCCTGGGGAGCACAAATCACGAGCGCTGAGCTCTGCAGAGAAACAAGAGACCAAACTGATGATGGCTAAGTTGGTGTGCTGCAGTCCATTACATTTTAAGTCGTGCCTTGGCTTAGAGTCTCCCTAAGGGGAGAAAAATGCACTAAAAACAAAGGCCAAATAAAACATGCTTTAATTCTCAGCCATTAAAAACTCAGCTGCAAACGTAACTGAAGCATGTTTCTTTTTAAAGAAACAACACAACATTTTCTCCCTCCAGCCCAATGACTTCAAAGGCTTCAAAAGTAACTTGATGCCACGACTAGAGGCAAAGTTGCCATTAAATGCTGACTCCTGCAGACACAGAGGTTTTAAGGTCCTACCTTCTCTTGTTATTCTTTACCTTCAAGTGAATTAAAGAGTTTAAAAGAAATAGAAAAATAAGACGGGATGCAGTTTCCAAGGCGGCTGTCTGAATGTCTGTATGTGACAACCAGCGTGGCATGAGTAAATGCGCAGAGCCAATGTTTGCAAGACGTGATTTTACAAATATTTCAGATAGACTCCAGTGAGGACTATCCCACAACACTGATGCATGCTAGTCACAAGGGATGTTTTCTCGCCCCCGTCCCCTCTTTTATTACACTTTGTCCTATCACTCTCAGCTCTTGATTAAGTTCAGCCCTCAGAAAACAAGCTTGATACCCTTGTAAAGTGACTTCTCCAACATCCATATGCCACAACCCACGGAGTTTTAGTCAGCAGAATTTAATCCACAGTGTTGCACATCAACTTCAAGAGAAATTGAGCTTCTTCTTCAATACCACACACACACAGACTGGGGGGCTCCAAGGAACAGGCTCTGGCTTCTCCCTCTTTGCCTGCACATATTTCCCCGATACCTAATTTAGCCTCATGAAGCCCTTTCCTGACCCGGAGCCACAGGCCAAGCTCCAGGCTGTGGCCGGCAGCCACAGTAAGTGGATAACTTGAGCAGATTAAAGGCCACAAAGGGACAAGGCGCCCATCACATTTCATCGTGTCGATACAACCAGTCCTTTCACCTTTGAAAAAACAGCCAGAATGCGAGTCTGTGTTTGCCAGTACTGCACCTTCCCTAAGCACTGCTGACGCATCCGAGTGCTCAAACACAGAAAAGGAAGAGTTGGAGAGAACAGGGAGGGAAGGAAAAAAAAAAAATCACCAAAAAAGGGAGTGAGCCCTGTGGCTACCATGTACTTGGATGAAAGATTGATTCCTTGCTTATGCTGATGGTGTTCTGGTACAGAATGCACATGAACAAGGCATTCCTGAACTTTTAATTCATTATGGTGTTCCCAACAAGCACAAACATAAAAGTTACTTTTCAGGCTTTCTGTCCCCTGTGTACTTACAAACAATGCAGCCACACTGAGCCTCCTTGGCCACTGCTGACTCCGTGGAGAGCAGGAACTACACAGACAAGACCCTCTACTTCCTTTGCAATTCTCCATCAAAAAGGTGGGAACATGGAGAGGAAAGAAACTGAGGAACAAAATGACTGAGCTGACTTAAAACGAGCAGGTAGCTATACTTTAGTTCAAATTGGAAAGAACACAACTCTGCATACATATGTTTCTTGCATAAATGCAGAAACACTTTTACGGATGCTTGCCATTCCTGCCGGTGTGATATCCAAGCACCTTGCAATCTTTTAGTTATGGTAATGGGGACAGTGCAAGACAGACGGCAAACAATCTGGAGGGACAAGGCTGTATTCTGTAATTCAGTCATATCCACACATTCATCTATATCATTCTCTGGACAAGAGCTGATGGAATAAACTGGAGCAGTTAAGTGAGAAGAAAAAAAAATGATAAAGGAAGATAATTTTTTTTTGCACATACTGGCAGAACAGGAGACCGGCTCAGTTTCCAGCTCTGCAGCACACCTACTAGGTAACCTACAGCACCTACTTAACATCACCATGTGCCAGAGTTTGGTTGTGGATTATTTCCGTTTCATATCCCTTCTCCTATTTAATTAGTTTGTTCAGAGAACAGTTTACAGCCTCTTACTATGCAGTTTCACAGCATCTAGCATAATACAGCTCCCGTCCTGGTCCTAGGGAGAATGGTTTAATAGCGGTTTATTACAAACAGCATGGATGCTGGTGGCAGCACGGAAAGGCTGGTGGAAGGCACAGAGTACACAGTACAATTATTCTTCATGATTTAATCCTGCGGTCCTTTTCCGCAGGCAAAGGCTATCTCAGTTCCTTCAGTAGGAGTTAGGTCAGAGGAAACCCTTAATTTCTAAGAAATGAAATCAATGTACTTGCAGTGGCATAAAGAACAGTCATTTCTAATCATCTACCTCTAAGACTAAAAAGTTGTTGCATTTGCTCTACCTCCCCAAACGCCAGCTCAGTAGCTGAGTCACAATACACAGCAACGAAGGTTAACTTCAAACAGCAACGTGAAGCACTGTTTCTTCCTTCCAGGCTAGCCATGTCCTCCCCAGAGACTTATTTTCTTATGACAATGAATAAAACAACTGGTTTTGCTTTTTTATAACAGCAATTTCTAGGAAGAAATAGTGAAAAGAACCAACAGACAATGCACTTTTCTTAGGAAAGCATGCCTAAGGGTTTCCAGGCCAGCAGGGTTTTCTTGTTTTGTTTGTTTATTTTAACAAAAGTAATTTGAAAGCCTGAGAGCAGAACGTACTGGTACCAACTATGTTATCTCAGTACTGCTGCAGTTTCCCATAGCCTACAGTATCTGCAGGACCTCTGTTTCTTTCTGGTCATTAATTCAGAAACAATGACAGAGCCGCATAAAATTGTGCCAGTCGATGAATAGCAGGGCACAGAAATTGCATATTTGACTAGGACTTCCTGGCTTGTGCCTGTACAGAAAAAGTTTGGCATGAGAGATACCTTAAAAATTCAAGTACTGGTGAAGCCCAGTTTTTGCCGTCAAGCTGCTTACTGTTCACAGAGGTACTGCCCTGAACCCAATCCCTGTTGTGAGCAGCTAACTTTGCTTAGGGCTGCGTTCCCACAAGGCTCATTCTCCCTGTGCCAGCAGGTGAACGTCTGCGGGGTATTCACAGGCAGGACAAGTGAGTGCCACTGATGATCCGAACCAGCAGGAAGTCATGCAGACAACCTCACGGTACTTCAGGGGCCTCCTAAATGGAGCTCAGGATCCTGCTAATGTAGACCCATGTCCAGTAGTTGGCTCCAACCAGCTCACGTCTGTCTGCAAAATATCGTGTGGATGTAGTTATTCGTTCTCCCAGGCCAAGACCAGAGAACTCGCTCTCTGTTGTCGGTTAGCAACTGGCCCAGGGCTGGACAGCCTGAATAGCAGGAACACGAAATGTCAGGGTCTGAACGGCTGAGCCTCACGTTCTTTAAAACTCAAGACTAATTAGCAGCGCCAAATTGCAAGTGAATGGCACATCTGAGACTCTCTGTGGGAAAAACCCCACAAGAATTCACTTGGTTTTAAGTTGCACTGGAGAAATCTGCATTTTCCAGATCAGGTAAATGTGAGTGAGGGGGTGAACCTACCACACTATCATTACCAAAGTCTAGTAGATAGCAGCGGCACAGTGCATGGCTCACAGTGTAATTTGCCTCCAATGTAAACTAAACTTGGAATAGTTTTTTTTCCAAATTTATTGCTTCTCTGAGTCCATAACAAATTAGCTCCATGTACCATTACAAGAATTGTTTTGCTAACTGTCAGCCCTGGAGGCTTAATTTGGGGTCTGGGAAGCAGAGGGCTTTTCCCTTCTCACACGTTGTCAACAGCCATACAAGATTTTGAACATTAAGTTCCACCCACGCTTGTCCTTGTGCAACCCCAGTGAAGCCTTACACAAGGTTGGACAGGTGTAAAATGATAGAACTTGACCTAAAACAGCACTGAAAAGACAAAGCTTGGAGGAAAGAAAACAACAAAAAAAACACAACACAAAAAACAAACCAAGCTGTTGCTCTGACAGTGTGTGTTAGATTTGAATTGGCTTGGAGTTTTGAGGGTTTTTTAAAGAACATCAGCATATCAAATCAGAATGAAGATAACTGAAGGAAAGGGGTAGGAGGAGAGAGAACTGCTACCCACAGTCAAGTCTGCAATACTACAGTTTTCCCGGAGCACATGATCCCTTTAGAAGTGGTCCGATAAGCTATTGCTACAGCCGTTTCGCCACTTAAGCACAGAGAGACTATGGTGAGCGCATAATACAAAACAGATTGTTAGAAACTAGGACCATGCTGCTGCAGGCAATCTTTCACAGATTTATGTAGGTGACTTTTGAATCTAATCATCTTTTTTCATCTCTACTATGCAGATCTCTTACTGCTCATAATACTATGCATCCAGCTAGCAAGGAAACAGCTACTGCGGGGTTCCTGGGCTAGCTGGGATAATGCTCATATTGACAAGCAAATGGCTCTATATTTAAATGATTCAAGCTAGACTTGCATTTACTTGTATGCACTACCTAATTCACAAGACTGCTCCAAAGCTAGAGTAGTCCTAAATATGCTGAGCACACATGCAAGCAAACATGCTGTCATCATACTGACAGACGATGAATTTGTGTATCAAATATGTACAAGCGAGAAGCAGCTTGAAATCTATTAGAATGCATATTCTATATAAAAGTAATCATGGCTAATATACTTTGTCTTCAGCTGCTGGTCAGCTACATGCCACGGAGGGGCAACTTAGGTATAAATTTGTGTTTGTGACTAAAGAACCAAGGAACTTAGCTGAGGGGCAGACATTTGAGGAAGGGCCAGCATAGGCTAATCCTAAAATAACACTGTTTGAAGAGGTAGAAACATTATTCTAATCTTCACCTTGAATTTATCCAGAGCCATTTTTTTTTTGTTTGAATGGTGTCCTCCAGTTTAACTCACTCTTTTCCCTTCCTCCATTTGTCTATAAATATGCAGTGTGGTAAACAACTATATATCAAAGAAATCAGCATTAGTTTTTGTAAATAAGAGAAGCTATCTTCTTTTAAGTTCCCCCTGTAAGATATTCTGTGTTCCTTTGATAACCCCAGAAGCCCTTCTTCTTACGTGTCCAGTTTCAAGTAATTCATTCCTGAACATGGCCTGCATGCAGGACTTCCATGTGGTCTCGCTCATGCATCATGACAGAGCTACTCTTGTATTTGGAGCACTTCACTGAATGCATCTCAGGGTTGCACTTGTGATGTAGCCATGGAAGACAACAGCAGCTTAGTCACTGTTGGACTGACTCACGCATTGTGGTCTTTCTCCTTTTTTGTCGTTTCCAACTGATGAAGGCTAAGGGCACAGCTGAAATTAAATCTAACATGATTTAACAGCTACCAACTGGTAAGACCCTACCTGGAAAAAAAGAGTGCACAAATGCAAAACAAGATTTAAAGCCCAAGGTTTCTATTTGTCAATTTAAATCACAACTAAACCAGCCAGGAGAGCACCCTGATGGTTCACTCAGAGGAATCTGCTTTCTCAAATATCCATCTACATTTGCTATTCTTCAAACCTACGGCATCTTCTCCAGTTTGATGCATTCATTAAAATTCCTTGCAATTTCATGTACCACTGTTTGCATATTTTAGGATTTCTTTACTCCTTTCCCTCCCTTCCTCCATTTGAACATGCTAAAAACTTGCAGTATTGTTTAGATTTAGATGTGGCAATTGCGCCATCACTTCTCCATACCTCTTAGCAATGCTCCTTTTACTTTTTCTCCCCTTCCCTCTGTACCCTGCTATTCAACAGTATTGTCCCAGGACAAAATAGTTACTCACCTTTAATCCATTCTTAGGTGGTCTTTAACTTAAACCCAACCTTGGCAGCCTCTGTTCTTTCCCTGCTCTATTTTTATCTACATAAATTATATTCAGGTAGGCAAAACAAGGAGAGTAGAAGTGCTGCAATTAGGTGGGCAGTTAAATGATATGGCACAATGGAGAAAGTCCAGGTTTGAAACACTTCAAAGCCATATCTTCTGTAACAGCGCAGAACTGAACTGAGAGGGAGAAACACTGAGCCTGAGCTATTGCTCACAGCTCTACCACAATCGTTCCTAGCAAATAAGGAGGTACCAGTATCGTGTTTGTATTGTGTCCAGTTAGAACTTTTTGGCTAGAAGTTCACTCCATATTTTTGATTATAGTTCAGATACATATGTTCTGCCTCTGTAAGGTCAGTTCTAAGAAATAGTAAAAATTGATTCACACTAACAAGCCTCAAAGCAATCACTGAGCATGGAATCTTTTGGCAGCATCTCTGGAATTAAATATTTACTGGATACATTTCTATTCTAGGGACTTAGCCAAGACGTGAGAGAAAGCATGTTAAGCCAACCTTTTCCAAAGCAAGCAGAAAACCTCACACACATAAAGCCACACACCTCCCGCTGAAAGATCACAGAAACCTGGCCACCTCAGAGATCATTCATCTGAAGGGAAAAACAAGAGTGGACTGGTAGGCTCAGAGACACATCAGACAGCCATCTCGGCAGCCACGCTGCGGTGTGCCAAAGCAGAGCCGACTCGACCCTGCCTCTTACTCCCTTTTCCCTAGCGAGAATTGCTTCTCTCACTGCAGAGGCTGAACTCCAGCAAATGTTTACATTATTGCATGATTAAGATAAGGTTTAAAAATACCATACTAAAAATTTTATTCTACACGTGATGAGAGCTTGTGATTGCCATCATGCTCTGAAACTAGCTGCTTACTTTTGTTATCACCTTCTTTCTCCCATAGCAACCCTTTCCAATCAAGTAATGTTAACTGATCTTGGAAATCAATCAAATTCCTATTATGTTTACATACAATAGACCACCATGACTCACTTTCATTTACAGCCCTTGAGCTCTGAGCAGTGGTTTAAAACAGGCCAGAGATTATTATAATCATGTTTATACAAGGAATATAGTATGTCAACACGTCAAAATATTGAAGTTGAATATTGAAACAAGTGAAAAACTAATGAAACATTAGAGCTGAGGCAGGTGCGGAAAAGAGTAGAAGCAGCAAGTATTTAAATCAAACACAAAAATTTCATGGACAGAAATGGATGAAACTTAAAAAAAAAGCTGAGTACCAAAAAGGGAGAGTTGTCTCAAATTCATTGGGAAGTTTCACAACAAGCATTAAGGCAGGTGAAAGGAAAGCCTTCAAAGCACCTTCCCTGCTATGCAAGACATCAAGCACAAAGAGGAAGGATGGCAGACTGCCCGCAGAGTCAGCAGAGAGAAGCACAGCCCAAACCGTCCTCAGGCGGTCTAACAGAAGAGGAAAGGCTACCTACCTGTAAAAGCCCCCCTAACAGTGAGCTAGTAACACACCTCGCTTTCTAAGGATGAAAATTCAAAACTAGATGGCCAGGCATCACAGCAAGATGAACCATATTTCTATAAAAGTGGAAACTGAACTTGTCTTTTTAACTTTGATGCCTCAAGAAAAATGCATGTACAAAGGGGTTACTTTATGCTGAAGGGCAGAAGGAATCTTTACAAACAGACAGTGTCATTAAGCAACTCCTTGTCTCATCCCTCCTCGGGGAAACAATTTTTCTAATATGGCTGGGGAAAAGTGGAGCTGATTTCAGCATCACTTAGTAGTTTTTCTGAGCAGCCAAACCCTGCAGTTCTTAACACAGATTCTGCTCTGTCCTATGTAACGCAAGCTTGGATGGACTTAGTGGGAATTTGCATGAATAGTAAATGAAGCCCGCAAACAAATCTCAGGAAGGAACTCCATGTTATTTTTACCTAATCTTATTTTTCCATGTGAGGCCATCTGGGGCAGTTTTGTTCTGGCTGTAACCCTGCAGCCCATGGGAGTTTCAGGTAATCTACATCTCGAGTTAAGCACCTCACAGATAAAACAGCTAACACGTTTGAAAATTAAACTCAACTCTTAACTCTTTCCCTAAGTTACAACATGCGTAATGTGGGATGATACAAAACAAACCTGAATGAAGGGTTCATGAGCCAGTTCCTATTTCTACAGCTAATCTTTATGAAAAGTATCTGTATTGTCAGTTCTGAAGCCCAACTTCTTTCAGTTGTTATGAGTTACCAATAAAGCCCTTCACTCACAAAAATCTACTACTCAAATAAATTCAGAAGCTTTCAAAGGCATCTTCAGGATACAAGATTAAATGCAACATTAACACAACTTAATTGGCTTCTGATCTTGTTCCCAGTTTCTCTCTCTTCTAAAATTGTCAGGGTCTTCAATATTTGGACTGATCTAAACACTCTTCTATTGCGAAAAGAATTTGCAGCTATTCTCAGATCACTAAATGCAAGCCTCACGTGTTTTTTACTCTTGCTTACTTTAAAGAATACATGCAGAGTTGGGTTTTCTTTTGATTTTGTTTGTTTAGTTCGCTCATTAGATTTCAAGTTTGTCCAGTATCTATGACTGTTATATATGTTCCTCAGCTATTCCACATCCCACAAACCTCTGCCTTATCAGCCTTCTCCATGAAATTTCCTGCTGTCTCTCCACTTTCTTATTAGTTGAGGAAAAGTAGATCAGATTCTCTCCGCTCTCTGTCAGCATAGCTGTTATATATGTTTCTTCCTCAGCTTTGATTAGCAGTAGATGCAAGACTGAACTTTTGTCTGCTGAAGCTGGTGGGAATTTGCCCGTAACGTCAACAGGTTCAGGAAATGCATTCATAAAAGTGAACTGCTCTTCTAATGCAGTGCTGAACTCGGACCATAACATTGCTTAGTCAGCTCCTCTCCTTTGTCGACGGAGCTCTAGTAAAGCTTTTCCTGAGGTCCCAAAGGTAACTAACAATGTCCTACAGAATCCAGTGTTATGGACAGTGCCCAGATCTCCATTGTTTCTTCTCACATGGGTTGCTGAAGCAGATGCAGAACTGGTCACCAGTTAAAGGCAATTGGATTTCAGGTTATATCAGATATGAAAATATTTGTAATGGAAGCATCACAAAGATGTATTACTACATAATCAATACAAAATGTGACCCTTGCTACATTTAGTATCCAGTAACTGATAGTGGCCAATAACAGAAACATCAGAAGGTGCAAGAAACTCTCCAGAGTTAAATTAGGTAATAAAATGCACACAGAAGGAAACATCTCCCTAAACTCCACCAGTCACCATAATTTATGGCCTGAAGCATAATTTTTTTTCACCATATATACAAAGAAAAAAGGGGTGGCCTACCAGTGGACATGTTCCAAACCTTGGGTAGGCATTACTTTGTCCAGTTCTCACCTCTTATCTATAAGAGATGTAGCAGAAATAGAAAGGGATCAGAGACACAGTATGCCCAATTAGAATAATGGGAAGTATTATTTGCTGTCCTCTTCCTGGTAATCCTGACATAGGTTTTATTAGATCACCACTACATACTGAACAGACATGTTCAATCAGCTTCCCACAGTGGAAGCTGTGGGAACAAATAGTTTCATTCCCAAAAACATTTTTTCCACCCACAAATAATGGTTGTTAATTTAGAACCCTACAACATGTACAAATCAGTCTTGTTACTCTTTGTTCTGTGCCTAGCTTGTGACGAAAATGCATTTCATTTGCCATCGTGTCCATTCACCTCATTTGGGCCCACAGTCTTCTCTAATCTTCACTAACTTCTATAATTTCCTGTCACTGTCAACTTTTGCAACCTCTCCTTCATCCCATTTTCCCAATTATATGTATATTACCCATTGGTTACAATATGAAATATCAAAGTCCCAATTGTTAACTTGCTGTGTACAAAAGTAAGTATTCCTTAAACCTTTGTTTCCTCTTTCTTGGCATTAAAGTCAAAGTAATCATTTATTACTACCTACAATTAGGAACAGGGCAAGAAGCCAGTCTGCAAACTCTGTTGAAATTCTGAATCTTAAAGGAAAAGTTTAACACTCTCATGCCATAAGTCTGACAGAGAAGAGGATAATAATGGCAATGAGTAGTTTTACAACATTTTCTGAGCTAGGGGAATCTCCACGTATTACACAGCTATTGGCTTCAGAGAAACAGAACAATGGTATTTGCAAATCCAATATTCTAAGGCAACCTTATACCCTCTGGTATCAGGGCTTGTTGGGTGCTGAAAACTTCACTGATTTTTTCAGTAGCTTGAGTTTCCTAAAGCATAAAGGAACATAGGCCTTTGATCTCCTCTTCTCCATGACAAAGCCTATTCTATGGGATGCAGGAGTTGGTGACCAGCGGGGTCCTAGAATGGATATATATTTGGTGGGTGGCTAAGCCGGACTAGACTATAAGTGAGTGACTAAAACACAAAGCAGTATATTTCTTCTTTTCTTCTTTGAAAAACATATTCTGGTGAACTTAGTATATCAGTTCTTTCAGTTACTGATCTCAGGTGTTAAGCCGACCTGCAGACAAACAGTCAGTCGCTAAGCCAGGATAGGTTGCAGAGCTGTCCTAACTTTCTCTTTCCCACCAGGGAACCCAAACTCTCTTATGCTCCATTCCAAGACAACATTAGAAGTTTAGACTATTCCTTCTATCCTCTTTCCCAAGTATCAGCTTTGGATGTATCAGCACTTCTTGTGCCTAGCCATCTTCTGATAAATTCTTTGGTATATACAACTTTACTAAATGGCAACAGGGCAAAAGTGAATGTGTCCTTAAAATTCTCATCACAATACAAGAGTCATCTGCTATTCCTTCTGCGGATGAGACAAGTCTTTTAGCCATGTTATTTCTCTCATCGCTTTTTAAATTCACATGTCAGTAGATTTTTTTTCCTCTGATAAATCTCCAGTTTTACTCAGGAACTTTTCATTTTAGAGCTAGGCTCAACAGTATGGACTGCAGGTGCCTGTCTGCTTTTGCTTTACTGCTTAAGTGGTACTGTATTTCAAATTACACTGGATTGACTGGTTCTAAAAGCCTTTTCCTTACAAAATGACAGTAAGGTACATTACCTCGACCTCTGAGCCTAGTTCTTAAACACTGTGTTCTCTGCACCATGCAAGCCTTAAGAGGTTGAGACATTGCTAAGTGTTTTGGTCTCAGATGAAAGATTATGTTAACACCTTTTCTCTGACCATTTTCCCAGTACACAGTCTAGATTATAGTTTAGGCAGAACTCTGCAACTAAGCAATTCTATGAAGCTTGAACACATGCCCAATTCAGTCACAATTTCTGTTCTTAATCTACAACATAATCTGTCCAGTTTCCATATTCTCCATGTGGCCTGTGTTCCAACATGCACCCTGAAGGCACGAAGGGAAAGCCTTTTTTGATGGCTTTCAGTTTACAGCATGAGAGCTATGTGCTTACTACTATGAACTTCAGTTTGCAGTCTTTCACTAGGAAAAGAATATTAAAATAGAGATGCCAAAATCACACAGAGGTATTTCTTACAGAAAAACAGTCTAAAGGACACCTTAATGGAAAACTTGAAGACTGCTTTATCTTTAAAAATTATCCATTTGGAGCTATGTTTTCATATTATCCTTCTCTTGCATTTTTTAGAATTAATAGGAGCATTTGCCTTACGGTAAATTTTCAGCAATATCCAGTACAGAAGCACTGTTTGCAAATATTATTACGATTATAAGCAAGAATTTTATTGGTCTCAATTTTCTCCTTTCCTTCTCCATTTTATTGTTATTCTATTTTTTCATGCAATTTTTCTACCTGAAGTTGAAATACTGTGGGTGTGACACCCTTCAGAGTGAATATGTTCAGGAAATCACAAAAGAAGATGATTAAATGAGTAATAAGCAACTGTGAAAGAACTGAGTGCTAGTCACACAAATACCCTCTGTAGAGATGGACGGGTTAGCAGATAGACCTAGATGTTGGTTTATCTTAAGACAGCATGTGCTACAGGGGTTCAAGATTGCATTAGATCAGCAATGCTGCCAAACTCTCCCAAGAGCTCCTTTTTCACAGAGTTTCAAGCAGTCATTTGTCTCCTTTAGATCTACCATAAAATCAAAATTTACAGGAGTTTTATCCTGACTCATGTTATGGTAGCACACAGTACATACAACCCTAAGTTGTTTGTTCTTCTTTTAAGACATGTGTGAGGCAGTGGACAAATCCACATGACAGAACACAACAGTGCAGAGATACCTGAGCTATTGCTGGCTCCGGTCATTATATCTGCATGGCACAGTTCGAAACCGCCCAAGTTTTAATAACTCTAGTTTAGGATGCAGTGAGTTTATTAGGTTGCATTAATGCTAGTTCTGAAGAGTTCGCTAGTCAGTGGCATTCAATTTGATTGCATCCAGTCAGCTCAAGTGTCTTTGTATGGAATTCGTTAACAATTCGGGTTGCTGGTCAACAGCAACAGAGTACGCGCGGGTCTATTTGCAAACACTGTTATTAGAGTTCTGTCTGTGGAGCTAGACTTCCTGCTGGGATCCATCCCCAGCTTCATCTCACACCTAAGCTGCAACTTGAGCCCTTCTATGGCCAAAGCACTGCTACAGACTGTCCGATAGTCCATGTTACTGATGGAGCAAAATCTTCACATTCACCACACTGCACACAAAAAGCTTCCCTTCCATGCAGACCTTTCCTGTCCTATGTGCACAAGCCTGTTGCATTCACCCTTAGCCCATCCACTCCCTGATGCCATTATTTGTTGTATTTTTCAAGCAAACGCTTTTGTGCTTCCCTTTGTCCTCCCCCTTGCTGCCTCCTTCATTTAGACAGAGACTTTTCAGAACAAAGTGCAAAGCTAAGTCACGGACCTCCTTCAAATCCTCCCCTTCAAACTCTCAATTTTCAGATTTGGTTTGGTCAGCTTCCCAGCAGAGGTTTAGGCCACTGGAGCATGCAGTGTGCTACACTTTCAAAAGAGCAAGACTGAAGTGCATCTGCCCGTTATACAGATGAACAGCCTGACTGTTCCTTCATATACCCTATCCATCGACTTGTACCCAATTGTTGCCTCTTGCCTTGGGTCTCAGTTAGAAAACCTCTGGGGGTGCAGCATGTGTTATCCTCTATGCATTTCTTCTTAGGAACCATACCACCTTGTGCTAACAAGCAAAAAGAAGTTAGGAGGGGAAACAAAACATCTCCCGAAGCTTACAAGGCTGGTCAATGCCTGAATCAGGATTAAGAAAGCATCTATTAATGCCCAGTCCAATTATTCTACCAGACCAGCACTTCTCAGCTCTTCTGCACTGTGACCCTGTTGGGAAGGAATAATGAGAGGCAGATGGGGGAAATAAAGCTGTCTGGGACTCTCCCTTCAACTTCCATAGTCAAGGTACCAAGAAAGAAGAAAAGTGTCATATCGCTTAAATTCTTGACTATACCGACGCCCTGACAACTATCATCACTTTAATACTGTGAAGATGCATACACAGTTCACTAGGAAACTGTGCAACAGCTATTCATTGAACTTCTATATTTTTCAACTTTTTATGGCCACAGCACACAATTCTTCTCTTTGTTATCACCACACACAGAAAAGACCAGTTCTGGTTCCGTTTTCTGCACAAATAGTGTAATTTTCTTCTTCATCACCTAGAATTAACTAATCTCATCACAAGAAACCTGATACACAGGGTTATCTTCAACATCTTGAGCTATAAAGCCATAAAAAGATCAGGACTATAACTGACATTTATATTTCTTAAGCATGGTATAAAAATAACTTACCTAAGACATTTCAGCTACTCTGAACACATGGCTGATGACATGTAATTAACCATGCCTTTCTGAAGTTTGGATCCTATCAACATCAGTTGAACTCGATTATGTAACTGCCAAGACTAGATGAAGGAATAAAACATTCACCTACATGAAAGTTACTCTAGCTAACAATGCCCTAATGTTCAACAGAAGCAAACTGTAAGGTTTTCTGCAATAACCCCATCTCCTGGCTGGGCAGAGCATCATATGACAGAGCATCCAACAGCTTGCTGGTTTGTGTAGAATGATAATGATTGCTTAAATTAAATTCTGGACTGGAACGTGCTAGGTGTCAGAAGATGGCCACTAACAGAGAGATCCAAGTTACCAGAAGAATGGAAATGACCTTTCCTCACCTCTTCAAGAGCAGCGTTGATAAGCAATTTTACAATTGATCGCTCTTCAGAGGGATCTTAAGGTCTTAAGCTTAAGTTTCTATCATTTTCTCCAAGTTAACCAACTCATTGTGAAACCACACTTAATAAAATCTACTGGTCTCCTTAATTGTTCTGGCATTAGGGGTACCCTTTCTGAGAAGGGGTAGGGATATTGCAGTTGTGAGTGTTAAGACGAGGACTATGAACTAAGAGATCTGGGCTGCAGTCCCTCAGAGCCTTCCTGGGCAACCAGGACCCAAATTTGCTCAGGTGCTTTCCAGGTTTGCATATTCCAATTTAACACACCTCAAGACCTCAACATTAGAAACAGTGAGATTCCATTCTGAGGCTCCACAAAATCAAGGTTCAGATTTTTAGGGTAAGCATTAAAAACGCTCTGAAAACAACTCACAGATCATGGCTGAAAGCATCACTTTACTCCACCCCATTAAGAATAAATAAAACCACATTACTACAAGACCCTGTGAAACAGCTATTTATAATTATTAATTTTAAACAATTCTGAACTAATAAAACACAGCACAAATAGTAAACAACATAGCTGCTACAATTTGTACTAGCTTTTCTCTATTGCAGCTTATTGCTTCATTGTTCACGCTCTACTTGCAACCTCATCAGATTTTACTTTGAACGCTCTTGAGAATGTGAGACTGGCTAAGCCTAATATTCAGCTCAAAGACTTTTTGCTGAAGACAATGGGATAAATTAACCACTTGCAAAGTTACAAGCAGTTTCTTTGATTTATTTCAGTGGCTGCAGGCAAGTATAACTAAAATAAGAGAAGGTCAGTAACTATCAATGTTTCATATATAAATTACAGCAAAATTCTAGTGTTAGAAATAGCATTTAAATTAATACTAATTCCCCCTTTATATATCCAAGCATAGCCCCCCCCGCTTTTTTTTTTTTTTTTTAAGTACACAGCATGACATTGTTGACTCATATTTAACACTTCCATCACATAAAAGGAGAAGAAACCATGTCAAACATTAACAAAACCAAAGAAACTCTCATACTAGTATATATAAATAGCAATATGATTTGCTTGACCCATACAGCAATCCTGCTACTCTATCCAGCACTTTTAAAACCAGAGGTGTCCACTGTAGCCAGTTTGAGTACCATTTTCCAAAAAAGATGTGACCCCATGGTTTACTGTCAGGAGGGGACCAACAAGGATGACTACAGATATACAAAACATCCTGTAAGAAGTACTATGGTTGCTGGATCTAGGGGACAGAGGGACATGATAATGCGCTCTTCAAAAATATATGAAAGGCTACTGCAAAAATATAAGGAAAATCATCTGTTCTTCATGTTGCTGTTAGACTGGACAAGTTAATTGCAAAAAAGAAGGTTATTATTACATATCAAACACAGCTTTCTAAAGGTGAAGATAATTAAGCACTAAAATAGAATGCCTAGGGAAGCTGAGAAATCTCAGACTCCACAGATGTTACATAATAGTTTAGACAGGCCAAAAATGACATGAGCAGGTACTTAATCCTTCCAACTTGCTTTTTTAATTATCTTATGAGCACAACTTTTTAGATGGCACAGTTTCTTGTAAATATGACGTTTCAATTAGCATGTCTCAGGATTACATATTTCAGTTGGCTTATGCTAGCAGGATGAAACAGACTGAGTAAATTCTCAAATTATTTTCTGTATTATAAACACTTATTTTCTAATTAAGAGGGAAATGTACTCTTGCTTGTATAACTATTGGATTCAACTGTGTTCCCAAAGAGGCCAAAACTCCCATCTAATTCAATGAGATGGCAGTAATTTTGAACATGATCATTATATAATGCTTTTTAACACAAAATCAAAAGAAAAACCTAGCAGAACAATCCCTGCTTAAGAAGAGAAAAAGCACCCTTATGTGCTTTGCCAACAGAGGCTGGCATGGATGATGAGTTCCTGCTCTATGAGAGAGAGCAGCATACTAGCTCCTTCCTACATTGTGCTTATTTTCTTAATTACATTATTCAACAGGAATTTCATTCCATCTGCTTTATTGGTGACAATTTGCTTGTATTATGGAGTTACTACAAAAGTCAACTACACAAACATAACAGATGTGAAACAATAAGATACACATGCAAAGTAGGAATGACTCTACTAGTTCAAATGTTCAGGCTGTTTTTCATGTGCCAGTTTCACATTGTTGTGAAAAACATGCTCATCTTCCCAACATCATTTATAACACTGGTTTTGTTCCCTGCTAAAATGTAGTCTCTTCAGAGTCTCTTCACAGGCCAGAAGTCATTTATCTGCTTAAAGCTATCTTAGTCCTGTAATTTGGGTTCTGACAGAACTCTGCTTCACTGAGATTTTCATATTTAATCACAAAACATCTAAAATCTAAAATGAGAATTCTACAGCAGCAGGATTTAAGGACAGAGCTATAGATAAGGAAACCTTTCTATAAAAGGTGTAGCAAAGGCCTCTACAAATCAGTGGTTCACCTTCCTCTAGAAGACTGCATCCCAAAGTATTCTCTCCATAAGATGATACTCAAGAACTGAAAAGGATTCAGAAACAGATGCCAATGATAAAAGGACATGGCAGGGGAGATGGGTTTCCCATCTCAATGGGGAGCGATGGGTTTCCCACGAAAGGAGGATTTCTTGCAGAATGACCCTGAAAGACTGGAACTGCTTGCCTTAAATAAGAAGGTGACAGAAGTATGTACAGTTATAAATAATCAGCAGAATGCACATCAGAATCCTCTGTTCTCTCTCATAATTCAAAAGCAATGGGATATTCAAAAGTTGAATGGGTCCTTAGCAAAGCTTACATAATTGCAAAATGTTTATGATGCTACTGAAGCCAAAAGTCTAATCAAGGTCCAAGGAAAAATTGGAGCGAATGCTGGACAGTTAGATTGCCTAGAAACATCGTAAAGTAAGAAGAGCGAGGGTGAGAAGAGGAGGGGTTACATGTCTAACACTTCAGAGTTTATGTTAACCTCCAGGCTATTGGTTTTAAGAGGAGAGACTTCCCTGGGCAGATTAACTGCTTACTTCTGGATTCTGTAAATTGACCTCTGAAGTACCTGGGGCTGGTTACTGTCAAACAGGCTGCAGATGCAATACAGCATGCTGCTTCCTATGCTTTGTTTCCAGAAACAGTGCTATGGAGATGCCCTGAAAATGCCCACTTACGTGTATTTTTCCTCAAAGCACAAAGTCTTCCTGCTAAGTCTCCACAAAAAGAAAGCTGAATAATTACCATTTAAGAAAACCTGTGGTTTAAAACCAATGCAGTATTAGAATAATTAAATATCACTCAAATTTTTAACCACTAAACAGGAAGTTAAGCTGAAGTTGTATTAACATTTGCATTATAAGCACAGTTCACATGTCAAATGACTTAGTCCATTCTACTTTGTGACTGCATACCAAGTGGTATTAGACACGCTCAGCCACCAACCTCAAAATAATTAAACGCTCATCACTAACTTGTTTCAGTGTGGGATACTCGGTCACATTCTAAACACACTCGTCCATGAACTTTTGATTGACTTGTGCTGCGTAATGCACGTGAACTGCATAAAGATTTTATGCTTTCTACTGATAAAGAGAAAAGGTTACCATATAGCAGACCCTTCAAAACAGAAAGAGTACCTGAAAGGTAAATTTACCACCTCCATTTAACAAGCAAAAGTTACCTCACTGGAATTAGCAGTGAACCCTTGATACCTAAAGTTGTTTATGGATGAGTATTATTGTAACTACCCTCATTAATCTAAAAAGAGGTTTTCTGCCTTGTGGAATGGATAGATGGAATGACAGATTGCCTTATGTGTTGAGTCCCTAAAAACTCACTGTAATAATTTTTCTGAGTAGCCTTCAAAAGACATTTTAATTCTTCCCCAGATTCATCTGTTTATCAGGCAGGGATGCTACTTCCTCACCTTAAAGAGGAAGGGAAGGCTAATGTTAATTAGCAGTATTCATAAAGCATGAACTCCTTTGCCCTCTTGGGTGTAATACTGCTTTGAAAAAGCAATGCAAGATGTTGCCGCTGCAGTAATAAAAAAGAAAAAGAGAAAACATTTTACAACAGAGTGCCTTTAACTCAAAGACTTTGCAGAAATATCACAAGAGCTGCTGCTCTTAGTACTGAAATGCAGGATGCAAATACTCAACCTGGTGCCAGTAGACTAGCATGATGGAAAAGGCTAGGACAGTTCAACCAAGCACAGAACAACAGAGAGAAGGAGATGAAGATCATCACATCTGAGGGAAATTCCAGTGGAAATTTAGGTAGACTGAATGCAATGATCTAAGCTGGTACTTAACCAGGCCTAACATCTCCTATTATATCATTTTATGAGTAAATATATCTTGCCTATTCCACATGCACCAGAACTCCCATTTGTCAACCTGTTACAGAGTATATTGGCCTTGTATTTAAATGGACTCAAAGAGAAAGAAACCCTGTTTACTTTAAGGGTTAAAAAAAGGTTATTTGGGACAAAAAAAATCCGCCAGCCCCCTGAAGATAACAACAGTTGGCCTTCCAAAACTCATTTAACTATTGGTATGACTGACAAACTTTCAAACAGAAAAATGCCAGATGGAAAACTATACAAGCATCAGTATTTCAAAGGATATAAAACACTGTCTTGCCTTCAGCTGTAAAACACATCCCTCTAGAGCTTTCGTGTATGAATTATGACTTTTTTGTTTGGTTTATCCCTATTGTAACGATGACTTGGAAGATAGAGGGAGGAGAGAGAGGAGCATAGTGGGCCTCTCTCTCGCCAGCAGGCCCCCAGAGGAGCTCTCGGTTGATCTGAAAAGCTCTGGAGAGCCCTGTCCTTTCCCTACAATCTCAGTATCCTGCAGAGCCGATTTCTCTGCAGCCTGCCTGTCCATGACCAACTGAATGGGATTTACTTTGAGACCCTTTAATCTGTACAGCCTAAATTGAACCAACAGGGACTGGCTTAATCATTAAATGCAATGAATCATTAAAGTTTGTTTTTCATGAGAAGCCAAGTGTCTGAGCAAAGAAATAACAGTAAGAAAGGTAAGAGTACTGAAGTGCAACAGTTTCTCATAGACTTCACAATATCCACCATCAGGGGACTTAGAAATCTAATGCAGATCTTCATATAATAGTTCATACTGCTCTTGGTAAGGTCCTGGATGGGTCTCATCTCTCAAAGTCACTACTTAGGTCAACTGTATTTATTACTAATTCAGGCTGAGCAGTGCAGTGGTATTAACTCCAGTATAACTACCACAAGCAGCAGATGTCCAGCAACAACTGTTTTCTTACAAATAAACAAACTGGTGTGTTGAATTCTTAAGCAGCATCTAAAGGACACTAAACTTCACCCAGAGACCCAGCAGAGAACTAAAACAAAGCAAAACATACTGCTGTGAGATGCTAAATTTCCTTATAGGGGCAAAAAATGTCTAAGAAAGTCAAATGAAGTCAAGTTTATGTCCTGGAAAGGAGGAGGAGGAGGAGGAGGAAAATATCAATAGAATGAAATTGCTTATTTTATTGAACTTCGGGTAAATAGAAATAAGCTTATGTAAGTGCATCTTTTTTCATAAAAAAGTTTTGTGTCAGTTAAGACACCTGAATTACTGCTTTGATACTTTTTACATATACTCGTTTCAACCACAACTTTCTAAAAGTAGAAGTATCAGCTTTACAAAAGGTGGGGACTGAAAGATTCAGAATCAAATTATTTCCTTTGTTTATAGCAATGTGCTAAACTCCCATTTTTTCCCAGCTGCTACACATAGCTTTCCCATAAAAGGGAAATACTTTGGTTAACTTTAGCTCTGAAGTAAAAAAAATCTTTCCGACCTTGACCTGAGAAGCACCTGCAACAAAACTGTGAAAGACAGTGGAAGATGCTATGCAGATATCAGGATGAGACCTGATATTATCCAGGTCGTGGGACATCAGCATGGCAGGCTCTGCCACAAAGGAGAGCAATTTTCAACCAACGGCACTAGGGTAAAAGCGCTGCTCTTACAAAAACTGCTCTGGGATTAATGCCACCCACACAGAGCCTTGCTGCATGCAAAAGACTCCAACGCACACAACTATGGAATTTGTTGCCGCTTCAGTACCTCTAACCAAGTCAAGACCCATTAACCCTACCGATATGCTGCACCTGTATGTCAAAGGAGACCTCGGTTGCTAAGCTGTTCCCAGCTGAACCAGTTTGAGAGAGAGCAGAAAGCCCTGTTAGTGCTGAGCTACCAGAGAGACCATCAAGTGCTCCTTGGTGGATGCTAAAAGCAGGGGATCACAGATAAGGTTTCTCTCATATCCTTCCCAATTTTGCTGTGTGCTGAGCTTGGACGCTTTCCTTCACTGTGCCGGAGTAGATCATTCTGCACAGTGCAATAGTCCTGACCTCCCCGAAGGGATGGCGCCCGCTGGAGACTGATGGGAAACACCACGCGTACTAAGTACTATTGACAGAGAGCTCTGAAATCACTCTGCTGATCCAGTGCTTTGTACTTTCATTGCTTGATACTTAGATATACTACTATCATCAGTTATCATGAGCAATCTAGTACTACATGTTAACTATTTCCTTGTTTCTGACCCCACAAAAGCAAGTATTTTCCTACTTGTACTTACTATGTGCCTTTCCCACAGCTGTCTTGTAAGCAGACCAAAAACATTTGTCAGCTCAGGAGCGCTTTGCTTTGGCAGGGAAAACGTTCCACGTTCCACGCCAGTGGCACCAATATCTCATTTAAAAAATTTGACTGCTGCAGGGGTAGACAGTCCCCAAGAACACTAATGCCACCTGTTTGATTTCTTGAAGCTCCTCTCTTTTGAGGACTCTGCTAAATGCAGCTTAGTTTGAAAATAAGCACATACGGTACGTGGAACCTGGCCAGGAAGAAAAGGATGGAAACTAAGAGATATTATCCTCAAGCTAAATGCTAAAGAAAAAAATAATCCTGTGTTTTTAATTTATGTACAATGAAGCCACACAATTCACATAAGACAGATGTCACTCAGATTTGCAGCCTTAAAAAAAAAAATCTATAAATTGTGTACCTGGCAGCTATTGGGTTAGTAGTTTTATAATTTCTGAGGGATAATACATCTAAATAAATTGAATTAAGTACTTAAAAAATACGGACCACTTTGTTCCTTTAAAATCAGTGCAGAGGATAGAAATACAAGCCTGATTTCCATTTAATCCTGGTTCACACAGAAGAGCTATTTTCTATCAAAAATACAGTATGAGATGTGAAAGCTTCCTGCTGGAAAACACTGTTAAGGGAAGAGATAGATCCTCTTAATTAAGGTTGTCTTGTATTTGTCTCCCTAAAACAGACATGATCAATAGGCACAGAATAAAATTGATTGCTGCAGCTCATTTCATTAGGTGAAGCAAATGTCTCCATAGAGATTAAGCATGTTTTTAATATCTGAAGGTGGTAACATCTGTCCTGCTGAAACCATGAGCTCTCTGAGGCAAGGTTGAAAAAAAAAAAAAACAACCAGATTAATAGTAGCTGCATAATTCTTACAGATCTCCCTCCCCCGCTCCAAATCACTGAACCCCATATTATAGCAACTATCTTTAGGGCTCCTATCTAATTGACCCTCTGTACTAGCACTAAATGTCACCTCCTCCCCTAGCAACAGCTGCTAGACCGAGCAAGGTCTTGCCTGTCATGCATATTTCTGCACAGCAGTCATCCGGCAGCTCCCGCGAGAAAGCAGCTGGGAAGAAGGGGGAAACGGTGCTCCTGCCCGGCCAGGACGGGAGGGCAAGGACAAGAGCTGTAAACTGGAAGAGCGTCAGGTGCAGGGGGAAGCATTTGTAAAGCAGAATTCAGCAGCGGAGGAACCCTGTCAGATGAAAACAGCTAGGGGAGCTATCAAATAAGCACTTGGCAGAGATTTCCCACAATTACCACTACACGCGTGCCCTCCGTGCTCTGCTTCCCCCAGCTCTTCCCACGTTGCCCAGCCCTCACTGCAGACACGATGCAAGAAAACGTGAGTAACAAAACAGCGCGAGGGGACAAGGCAGGCAGGGGTGGGGAAAACACCACCCGTTTCGTGATTTTTAGGGAACCTGACTTGACGTGGTTTGGCATCGCTTCTACTGCTTCCCAAAGGGGTGCTTGGTTACCCTTCTGCTTTCACCAGCCACCTCTACCTGTGCAAGCAAGCACGTAGAGGGCATAAGGCAATCCACCTCTGCGCCGCGGGAAGTGTTTTGTAGTGGTGTACATGACTAACATGAGATCTGAAACCCTGAGAAACCAACCCCACCGTTGTTTCGTGCTTTCATTTGGGGAAGGGTAAATAAAAACATTTCTTGGAAGCCAAACAATAGGAAGGGATTTGAATGGAAAACAGCCTAACCAGGATTATCCCTTCATCTTCTGAGGTGAGAAGTATTACAGGACTCGGCCTACCTTGAACTGCATAATGCAGTTTTCTGCCAAAAAGAAGCCTGAGTTCAGGGATTACTCCGATCCCAGGCCCAGATCCTGTTAGAGCTTCCACCCAAGCAAAGACACATACAATGTTCCCCCACCCATCTTTAAGGGCTTGTTTTCATTGTAACTACACCCGCACCATCTGTCTCAGTTGCCTAAACAGTACCATGTGTGCAGTTTGTGCTACTCTCTCTGTAAAGATATTTACATATTCTTGCACAATACACTTGCTGAAAGATGGATGAAAAGAAAGCACAATCCCGCTGAGGCAGCTGCAGGGAAAAATTAAAGAGAGGCATTCAGAATTGGCATGATTTGGGATGTTCAGCAAATTATAAAAACATTCTCATCGGCGACTCACAAACACATCTATGTAAGTCGGGAAGGTGGGGGCCTGGGAAACAACATTCCTGCTTCCCCTGCTCCTCCCCAAATTTCATTTTTTCTTGTCTTCTACCAAAAGTTTAACTCCTGCCAGCTAAAGTTCACTAAAAGATGGTGAAGCTCTTAAATACACGCAGACTTTGACTTGCGAGAATTTCAGTCAACTTCTGATTTTGGTATTGGAAGAAACATTACTGTAAATAGGATTTTTAAACGGTGCTTTTTTCAGAGGCTTCTGAGCACTTCATTCTTTTCATAAAGTTTCCCCACTTGCCCCCATTTTTACAGTTGGGGAAACTGAAGAACAGAAGAGAGTTGCCTGTGGCTATACAGCAGGCCCATAACAAAAACAAAAACTAAATCTAGGTACCCTGCATCAGTCTAGTCCCTCTCTTCATCAGGACACAAAATAAGCAAAGATTTACAGTTTCAACAGAATTTCATTTTCAGGTTTCCATTTTACTTAAAAAGCAGACCTTCACCACCAAGCTGTAGGCAAGCATTCCCTGCTCACCTAGCTTGGTTTAGCTGATAACCACACTCCGGCCGTTAGTTGACAAATGTTCAAAGATCCTGGAATATGATAAAATTTACAGAACAGGACAGTTCTACAGAATATGGGAATACACAAAGAAAAGTGCAACTAAAGACATATGACACAGAGGGATTACACACTTTGGGGACAAAAGTTTCCAGCCAGCAGCCAAGCTTGCATCATCAATTTTTCAAAGGTAATGGGAATGTGAGTAAATATTGCTGTTCTAATATGCTCACTTTTCTTTTAAACTTTGGAAAAGCAGGGAACGAGAGCATTAGTCTGTAGCAAACCAGATTTAGAGTAAGCCAAATCCTCATGCACTACTATCACCAGGCTATCATATCAAAAAGCTAGAAACCCTATTAAAAAATAATCCGGAAATATTATGAAATCAGCACTCTCCTAATGTTTGGTTGTTTTTAAGCCAATTTCAAAAACAATGTCTGATTTTGCTTTCAAACCACACACAAAAAAAGTATCCAATTAACACTTCCCCCAAATCCTAAACTTTAGCTGAGAATTTAAAATTGAAGGTCTTGGACAGGTCTCTCTCTACCTGCATATGCAATATGTCATGTTCTCAGATTATTTTTGCATGCCAAATTCCATTTTTCTATGCTCCAATCTAAGGAATAATACAAATTTAGTTTAAACAAAACAAACAACCACCTTTCAGGAAACAGTAAACTCTGCCTATACATTATTTAAAAGGTACTAAAGAAGCTAGCATGCCTGAAAGATTTCTGAGCCTGTTGTGAGATGTCTAAACATTTAAATTCCCTCCAAAAGGGTTCTTCAATAAGCCAAATACATACTGAAAGGCCCAGAAATAAGACTAAGGTGCCGGCAGACTACCAATGAAAAACCACAATTCTTACTTAAGCAAAAAACACACAACTGGTGTGGAAAGATGAAAAGGGTAATTGTAAGCACCATCCACCTGCTCCTGGGGATAGATCTGTGTCCTTTTTGCTACTAGGATCCCTAAATTGGAGCTAAATGAAATTTATGACAAACATTTTTCTGGGTTGTGACTAATCATTTCCAAAGAAAGGAGACACAGGCCAGTCTTGTCTAAACAAACTGGACAAGGCATGTTTAGGAAAGATATTAGCTAACATTTTAAACACCACTTAGCACCTACTTTAGGTAAACGATTTAGCAAAAGCAGCTGGTAAACACTGGCACTTTCCTAGTCTGGACAACGGCAGAAGAAACTGCTTTGTCCAGACTTAACTACAGTGGTTTATACTAACAGCTATTTGGCTTTAAACAATTCCTCAAATGAAATAGCCTATGACGTGCATAAGGGATTTTTTCCCTCAGGTGTCACGGGGGTTACACCACAGTGTCAGTGGGCACATCTTCACCATTCTGGGTGCCACCTCCCCACCCCACCCCACCCCAGCTGTTAGAGGAAAAGGTACAGCTCCCTGCAGAGGTGGGATCAAGTAAATCCATCCCCAAGACAAGGCCAGGTTTGTAAGTTAAGGTAATATGTTTTAGACCAGGTGACATGGCTGGAAAATAAACAAGCTTTCAGACACACATGCTGTTCTTCACTTGTGCTATCCCTGCCCATGGACCATCGCTGCTGCAGCTAAAATGTTTCTTCTAAAGAGGAGATGGATTGGTCTGGCAGTGCCCGTTTCCTCCTGCTGTTTAGATGAGAGCCTACAAGCACTGGTCAAGACTTTGGGTGTCAACAATTTTCAGTGTCTACAGTTAGGCAAAATGAATCTCAAACTGTTCACAATTTATTCAAAGGACCCTCACTTACAGTGGGACTTACTTTGGTTTCAGAAATGGAGGAAATTGCAATGGAGGTGATTATTTTAGATGAAATTCTGATTTATGGGAAAGAACCATCTGAAAATTCAGAGGGAAGGTAACTGATGTTAAAATCATGAGAAAACACTCTGAGTGTCGGGGGGAGCAATAAAGAAACAGAACGAGGATGATGGACTTAAGGCTTCAGTAAATTTAGAGAAACAGCTGGTTGGACTTCTGGGACAGAAACTCTAGCAGAACACTGAAAAGTTGCCAGAGGAAAAGACTGGAAGCAGGGTGGTAGACAGAAGGCTGTTGCATTAGTTGTTTAAAAAGCAGAAGCTCTGAAAATCCAGTACAGAAACAACTTCTCAGGGCTAGGAATAACTAAAACAAACAAACAAACACCCGGCAAAGTTCTGCTGTGACAAAATCAGAGCCTACATCACAAAAAGAGCATCACAAGTACCAAGGGACATGAAAGATGAAAAGAGAATATTCTAGAAATGTATCAGAAGGCAGGTACAGCTCCATTGCTTAATAAGGAAGGAGAGAAAATAATTCATGACAGAGACTAAAGTAATCCATGTCTTCATTGCTGCAGTCTTCACGAAAAAAGGTTGGCTATGACCAGAAACTTTGCACCATTCTAAAAATGGGGTAAAAACACAAACTAGAATAAAGAAAGAAGAAGTTAAAGAATATAAAACAGGTTAAATGTAGCCCAGCCAGCAGTTCTGATTCAATACTGAATTCAACCAAAAATCCTGAACCTTTGAACCACTGCCAGACATTTTCAAGAATCCACAGTGGCGGACATGAAAGAACAACAAAATTGGAAAATAAAATGTTGTAATTCTCTTCAGAAAACAGAGGAATTAGGGAATAACTAGATTACCAAACCTAACCGATATCTGGAATAACACAGGAATAAAATATTAACAATCAGTTTATATGCACCAAGGAATTAGGCCATAACAGAGGACAGCCAGTTTGAATTTTCCAATAAACAATCATTCCAAACACACACATGGCCTCATGGTTAAGGAGGATCCAGTAGCTGCTCAGCTCTAGCAAGGCCTTTGGCTGTCCCACGCCAAATTGCTTATAAAATTTCTTATCTAGATCAAAACACCAAGAGGCAAATACACAACTGTTTGAAAAAAATGCTCTCAAAGGCCAGTCTCCATCAAATCAAGAGGGTATTTCATGGAGTTTCTGGCACAGTTCACTTTGGGATTACAGAATAAATGGCACACTTCTGAAATCTGCAGGTGATACCAAGCCTGGAGGGGATGTAAGCACTCTTAGATAAAATTCAATTTCTAAATTATCTTTGTATGTTGGACAAATGAACGGATATCAGTAAAATGAAGTACAGAATTTTGAAGTCACCAAGGAAAACTCAAGAGTGTAGACTTGGGAACAACTCGCACAGTACGAAGACTCCTAAAAAGGTTCTGAAAATTACGCTGGATCAAATTGGATTCATGAGTCAATATAATGTTTGTCACAAAATAAGCTAATGCAATTCCAAGATGCATCACTGGGAACATCTTGTGTTAGCCATGGAAAGCAATGTTTCTATTCTGTTCAGCACTGGTGTGTGCTTTGCTGAATAGAGCATTCACTTTTGGACACTACACCTAGAAAGGTGCTACAAATCAGAGAGAGTGCAATGGAGAGAAATCAGGTTTAGAGAAAGGACCTAGAACTAAAGTGTAAAAGATCTGGCTGAGTATAGTTTAGAAAAAAAAAGATAGAGGTGTAATAATTCTTGATGTACATTAAAGATATTTAAAGAGGACAGCAATTGATTGTTCTCCATATCTACAGATTATAAGACAAGTAGTTGGCTCCATTTGCAGAAGACAACTTTTATTGAAGTCAGACAGTAGGAAAATTTTTCCTAGCTATGAACCGTTAAGGATTGGAACATGTTCCAAGGATGCTTGTGGAACTGCCGCCACTAAAGATATTCAAGAATAACAACCATCAGGAATGATCTTAGTATATTTAGTTGTGCCACAGAAAAAGGGAAGGAGATGTGGAAAATCAAGCTAGATAGTTCCTTGAAGTCCCTTCCAAAGCTACTTTTCTGTGATTCCCTAGGGATTCAAGAAATAAACCCGAGAACAGAATGTTGAAAGGATAATAAGAAAACAAACAAACCAACAAAATAAGAAGCCCACATCCAGACTACTGCTACTCTCTCAATTTCTGGTACTTTTAGAAAAGCTAAAATGACTTTGTGAGAGGATTCAGAAGAACATGCTTTTTTGGATGGTGATTCAAACCTGAGGCTTAGCTGTAGGTGCTCTGAATCACCCCAAGAAGAGCCTACTTCTCTCCCTCCCACTTGGCTTATTATGCTAAGAAAATAGCCTTCAAGGTCTAAATCAACCTTCCTTGAATACTACCCTCAGTTCTCTACAAGGAAACAACTTTGAACAGTGTTAACCACCTCACTTAAAAAAACCCAAAACCCTGCTGGCATTGCAGCAGACACTTGTGATCCACATTGACCATGGATCACAGATATGAAACTGAAGTTCTCTTTCAAGGGGGAGTACTTCCAATCAGCAGCTGATAGACTATTGCACTTAATCAACTATTGGCATTGGGGCAAGGTTTCCTTCTCCTGGTTCATCACAGAAGCAACAAGCACTGATGAGGAGAAGAAAATTTATACAATAGTGGGTGGCATCCCCAATTGCCACCAGTAATTTCTGTGCCGTAACTGGGGGTGGACTTCAGAACAACTGAACAGAAGCTCTTTTTGCCATTGACAGAAATGACTTGCAAAATACGCTCCAAAACAGGCTTTGCTCATTCAGCATATACCTCATCTATAGCCGATTCTCACAGGCCATCCTCTGCTTGCAGAACAGCTCTTGTAGTGGATGCCTGTGTAAGCAAGGGCTGTTTTGTAATAGTGACACACTAAGGGCAGAGATAAGCTTGTGCATTTTCCAACTTGCAAGATTAACTGTGCAGCTATTAAGCTGCAGCACTAAAACACCATGATTTACCACAGAGGATGGATGGAGATATTCCACTTGTAAAAAGAAGAAATGGAGAACATCTATGCTTTGTCCGTTTGGATAGAAGTAGAGGCAGACTGGCACTGCCATGGATAAAAAAAATCAAAGGAAACATCTACTGGGGCTAGATTCAAACTACTTACCTTGAACCAAAGGAATAAAGTATTGTACATCAGGTAACCAGGAGCTTGTCTGTCACATCATTTGCAGTTTCTAAAGGCCTCTCAGTATACCCTGGCCCTGAGGTAAACTTGCACCTACTTACAGAAATACAACTCAGAAGTCATAAAAGTCTATGCTTAAACTCAGCTCTTGAAGTTTAGTAAGCCTGTTGTCGAGAAGCTAACGTCCTTTTGGGTTTAATAGTATGCAATTCCCAGAGGACCCAGATGATGCACTGAAACAGGAAAGCTATCTGGACAGAGATGTGCTGTTTATTATTATCAGCCAGCCAACAGAATTTACTGACGTGCTCTTTGGTGTATAGACTATAAAGTAAACCTGTTTTTTTCCTCCCAAAATAAGAACAACATCACAGTGAAAAAAAATTGTTTCTCTTGCTTTGTGTGAAATAAAAAAAGACAAGTGTTTTGGCGGCGTCAGGTTTCCATAACAGGAGGAGGCGCACCTAGGCCAGAAGAAGTTGTACCTTGTACTATTATGGTAAAATGACCTCCAGCCAGCAAAGCTCACTGTACCTGAGTGAAGAACAACGCTGCTTATGCCAGCAGCTCCTGCACAACCTACAGGAGTCAGGGATCACCTTTGCTCTGCCCAGGAGGACTGGTAAATGCTTCTAATAACAACTAAAAAAGTCCACTGTGGGGAAAAAAAACCCACAACTTTGCTATAATTTAATACTAGTTATACAGAGTTTTGGAGAAACATGATCTAATGAGATGGTGAAACTGGCTCAGCAAGAACTGCTGCAAGATTGCAAGGCTGATAGGGTGGCATTTTTGAGTGAGCAATTGAAACCAATTCTCCAATAGCTAGTTTGCTGCTCATAAAACTAATAAGGCAGAGAAACAAAAAGCTGATGGGAAATCTAGCTTTAAAATTGCTAATCTGGAAAGACGAACACATTCCAGATGACTGGGGCTTTGGTAAATTTAATGCTAACCATGTATTGTAAATACTCTTCTATAAAGCTACACAACTACAATATAGTGTGGTAAATACACAGTGTGTGCCAAGTTTAATATGTTTAGTTTGTATGCAGATAGAACATCAAGCTATGAGTAAATCTGCTTTGTGTTCCCTTTCTTCTGTCTCCTCTTATTGTGAAACACAGTGAACTGAAAAAGATTGAATTATAGGCTGACTTGAGATCTGTATCTCATTTTGGATCACTTAAGCTGCATCCCTGGGTTTTTACTATGCTACTCTACAGTTATTACAAATACAACAGATGCTCAGTATACTTCCATTGCCACGAGTGGCTCTGCATATTCTTATAGTCATCCTGAAACAAAAATACTTAAAACAAACAAACAAACAAACAAAGAGGCAGAAAATCAGCACGTTTCAAGTGGGAAAGGTTTGCCTCAAGAATAAATAGACAAATTCTCGTCTTCTTGGGGAAGCTATCCAGTGCATGGTTTGGCTAAAAAGGTAGATTATAAGCGTATACCTTACCAAATAGCATAACAAAAACCTTAAGTTAATACACACAGCAAAAGTGAATGTGTCTGTCAAAGGGGAGAACCAAAATCCAGCAAGGAACCCAGTTCCTCCAATAACCATTTGCAGGGGCACCCACCTCTACTGTTACTTTTCTTTCTACTTCTGAAACCATTTGTACCTTTCTATCTTTCCAGAGCATATGACCATTTAATACAGTCCTTGTTTTGCTCCCCAGAATGCATTTCTGCAACTTAGGCTGGGGCTCCACAAATATCACAGTACAAAGTTAGTCCATCATCTTTCCTAGAACTGGCAGCATATAGTACACATACCACATCAGCATTGCCATGAGCGTTTTGATACAGTAGTAGGTGACTGAAAGCCAGATTTACTCTATTATCAAACCACACCCCTGGAAAAGGTTGAATTTATAACACAGCTTTTATAAATGCTTTCTGTTATCTCAGCAAGTTTGCTGACGATACAAAACTGGGAGGAGTGGCTGATACACCAGAGGGCTGTGCTGCCATTCAGAGAGACTTGGACAGGCTGGAGAGGTGGGCAGAGAGGAACCTCATGAAGTTCAACAAAGGCAAGTGCAGGGTCCTGCACCTGGGGAGGAATAACCCCATGCACCAGTACAGGTTGGGGGTTGACCTGCTGGAAAGCAGCTCTGCGGAGAAGGACCTGGGAGTGCTGGTGGACACCAAGTTAAGCATGAGGCAGCAATGTGCCCTTGTGGCCAAGAAGGCCAATGGTATCCTGGGGTGCATCAGGAAGAGTGTTGCCAGCAGGTCGAGGGAGGTGATCCTCCCCCTCTACTCAGCCCTGGTGAGGCCACATCTGGAGTACTGCGTCCAGTTCTGGGCTCCCCAGTACAAGAGGGATGTGGCACTACTGGAGCAAGTCCAGCGAAGGGCCACAAAGATGATTAGGGGACTGGAGCATCTCTCTTATGAGGAAAGGCTGAGAGAGCTGGGCCTGTTTAGCTTGGAGAAGAGAAGGCTGAGAGGAGATCTTATCAACGTGTACAAGTATCTGAAGGGAGGGTGTCGAGAGGACGGGACCAGACTCTTTTCAGTGGTGCCGAGCGACAGGACGCGAGGCAACAGGCACAAACTGAAACACAGATGCTTCCATCTGAACATGAGGAAAAACTTTTTCACTGTGAGGGTGACAGAGCACTGGAACAGGTTGCCCCGAGAGGTGGTGGAGTCTCCTTCTCTGGAGATATTCAAAACGTGCCTGGATGCAATCCTGTGCAACGTGCTCTAGGTGACCCTGTTTGAGCAGGGGGGTTCGACTAGATGATCTCCAGAGGTCCCTTCCAACCTCAGCGATTCTGTGATTCTGTGATTCTGTGAAATGACTTCCAAGTATTTTACACATGTCTAATCTTAGAAACCATAAAAATTTTAGGTAAATATAATTCCCATTTTATGGCTGAAAATAAAAAAGCATGCTCTAGTGATGAACCCATCATTGGTTCCCAAAATCTGCCATGTTTGAATGCCTTTCACTTAACCTTCAAACCATGCCATTTGGAGATGCAAATGCTTACTAGCTGTAAATATTCATCGGTAACAAAGATATTTTACTTCACGCTTCCAAAATAAATGAAAAAGGAAAAAAATTACCAGTGATGCTGCAAACAAAATCTAGATGAAGGTATTTTCCGTTATGTGCTTCACTCACAAGACATATTACTTTTTTCAAGAAAACACTTAAAGACATTCCTCTCTGGCTAACACAGTACACAGCAATGCTTTAGTAGACTAATCTCTTCCTTGAAGTTCCCAAAAGTTGATTTCATGAGCAATGCTGTTCACAGATGGCCCTCCATCACTTCAGTCTCAAACAATTGCCAGGTCTTAGCAATTTGGAGAGAATTTGGTGGAAGAAGCTGCTAAAAGTCATAGCTATTTCCGAAACCGGCAGTTAGAAAACCACCCCCCAAACGTGGCTTCCTTCTTCTGCACCCTCTCCTGGAAACCCTGTAACTCCTACTCAGGTTAGCAGGGCGCTTTCCCTGTGTTCACACCCAGGCTCAAAAGTCCTCATCTCCCTTACACAGAGCAGGGGTAAGTAACTTCTGGAGAAAGAGATGGACCAAAGCAGCTGTGAGACTTTGAGAGCAAGCCACTGACAGCCCTGGGAGAAAACCCAGGTCACTTGTGTCACAACCTTATCTTGCCTCTGCTATACCACAGCAGTTTTCAGGACGCAACCTCCTTCCCCCAAACGAGGCACCTGCAAGTAGAGTGACAGAAACAAACTCATGACAGTACCAGGAGAGCCACGGGCAACAAACGACGACTTCCCCTTCAGCCTTTCAGGAACGCAAGGCTGAGATTTATGCTTGCTTCGCTGGAAGCTGGGAAGGAAACAGGACTTTCACATGACCATAAAATGTCCTAGGGAATAATATTTTATCTTCTAGCGGATGTTACGAGAACAGATAAGCAGCAAGGATACGACTACATACCACCAATGCTCAGCAGAAGTTAGCTGTGAAGAAGTCTTGTGTACCTGAATTATTGCGATATACTTAGCCTAAGCCACCAGGTAACAAGGCAGCTAGGTAACACAGGTACCTTATTGTGCTAACTAGTATTTTTATCTTGTGAGCACAAGGGGAAGATTAGAGATTGGCTTGGATCGTTGCATTTTCCACCACTTCAACAAGTTTCCCCACTTTGAAGCCTTCAGTTAGTGAATGAAACTTTGGCTGGAGACGATGTGCACAGTGAGGTACTGAGGTGGCTAAGCATGACCCCCGAACCTTGCTTCTCACCATCTCCTCCCCATTGTAAGGCCACACCTCACCAAAAAATAAATTCCACCTCACGTGAGGTAAGCGTGAAAGTCTAGCTTGTAGTAAACCCAGCTCCTTAAAAACTCTGCATAAAACAAAAGCACACATGAGCACAGATGCTAACCATGTGTGTGAGGCAAGAAATAAGGCTAAACCCAGCCCTCCTGGGCTCCCCTCTGGAGCAGTGCGTCTTGGAAAAGCCCTGTCCCCATCTGGTCTGACACGGGTCACGAGAGGAACCTGGCACGGCAGGAAGGGGAAACTCTGATGAGAAAGGCTGCAAATGCAATCAAGACATACTCTTCATATGTCTCAGCCTGGCTCTTAGCCCCATGGAAATACCCAGCTTTAAACTCCTAAGCTCCAGCTGAGGAATAAACCGAAACCAGCACCTGAAACTTGGTATGAAGGGAGGGATTTATGCAGCTAAAGGTCTCCTGAAATCAGCCACAGGGCCAACGAAGCCTGATTTTCTACAGATTCATGGTCTATGTCCCACTGTACCTACTGTCCCCCTCCTCTTTCTCTCTCTTACTGCAGTGTCCCCAAGCACTCTTCCATTCCCCCCGCCTCTTACTACGAAGGACACACTGTGGCTGGCTGCAACGCTGGCCACTGGGTCACCCCACATCTTCTGACTGGGCAGCCAACTGCTTGCTTCTGATCCTGAGTTTTGCCTACCTTCCTCTCAAAGGGGCACAAGCTTTGGTTGCTTTCCTCTACCCAGACGTTGTTTTATGAACCTTCTGGGAGCTTAGTAACCTTTGAAACCCCTTCTCCTTTGTCAAACTTGGTGGAAACTAGTGAGCTAGTTTAAACCTATCAGGGTGAAGAAGTGGGATGAATTCACAGACGGTGTGATCACAGTCTCATTTCCTCAGAAAACCAGGCTGAAAATCCCAAATATAAACAGCAGAGCTTGTCAAAGCTTTCCTAGTTTCTAAGATATACTTAAAGGAGAGAGTCTCGGGGTGTGAGAAGGAGCTCAAGAAGGTAGGGAGTTGACCGATGCTCTCCTCAAGTATAAAAACACATTGCTTCGGACAAAAAAAAAGTTTTCTCCAAGAAGTCATTTTTTTCCCCCGTGTATAAAAAAAAATTCGCCTTCCTTTCCCTTTTTAAAAGTGAAATTCAGAACAAAAGTCAACGTCAAGATCCAGCAGGCACAGTGTCTTTCAAGTTTCACTTTCCCCAGGCCTCCACAGTTGCCCTCTGTGCTGCTCCATTCCCAGACAGGATCACATCCTCCTCGCATTTGTTTGCTCTCTACAGAAAAGAGCATGAAAAAAAACCCAGGGCACAGTTGAATCCCAACTACCAGTACTGCTCTGCGCACGCACTGCAGACGTGACTATGTACAAAGTGTCACTCTGATTTGTTTCTAGTAGCACACAAATGTACCAGAAAAATTCCAGAGTAACACACAATGTGAAGCTCCAGGGATTCACAAACTATTTACAGAAATACAGCCATACTAGGAGCGCTGCATCTGTTTTTTAAGCACATGCAATCTTGGAACCCCAAACTGCATTTTACTGACATATGAATGACAAAATAAAACTGCTCATTCTCTTTGCAAAAATTTCCATTCCTCCCATGATGTTCCAATTAGCTCTGCTACTAATAATCGTCAACTTTATGAATAATTTCACAGAATTCACTTAGGCAGAAATATTCAAATTCCCTACAAACCTGTAGTTAGAATTGAAGTAACCAACCATTACTAATTCTCACACCTTAACGTAGTCACAGTCCATCCCTATTAATTTTGACTTTCGGCATACCCAGCAGCGCTGTCCTGGTGACACTTTTACATGCATTGAATTACAGTAACACACAGGAACATCTGCAAATATGTGGACCAAGAGGAGCAGCTAATCATCTTCAGATCCAATGCAACAACCATACAGCCAAAGGATTTTCTGAAGCCTCTCTTAAGGCCTTTTTTTCCCCTTCTCTCACATAATGTGTTCAAGAGAGCTTATCTGCTTCTTAACTCTGATGTTATCAGAGCCTTTCTTCTTCCTAATATGAGTAAAATGATGAAGAGTGGTGAAATCTAGTCTGGACCAGAAAAACACAAATATTAAAACATGTTCTGTGTCTCCATAAGCATGACCAGGACTGTCTTTAATCTTACTTTGTGCAATTGTAGCATTTGTCTCTACTTTCAAATTTACTTTGACTCAGAGGAAATACGTGACTGTCCGCGCAGCATCCAAAATTAAATCTTGGCCTAGCAATCAGAGATGAAACAGTCAACAAAAGCTGAAGGATTTCTTTCATCTTTTAGTTTTTGTTTTAAGAAATACATATCTGCTCTGAGTTTCAGATTTGGAAGCTTTTGATCTTGCTGCAGAATGGAAATGAAACATCTGCTTGAAGTCTGCAGCTAACACGTGCTGTTTGTAGGGGGCAAACTTTCCCGGTGAGTCAGTGTCAAAAAAGGTGCAGGACAGGAGACCCACCTTTGCCATCGTATTTACAGCTGTGGCCTGCAATATTTGCAGTCACTAAAGATGCCAGAACACTTCTCACGGGAGTAAAGGTGTCAGCCAGAGGCGACTTAGCCAAATGTTTTTGGGCTGCTTCAGTCGTGTTCTGCCTGTGTACAGCCCCCATTTCAACTGTCCGTGAAGCTCCTCTTCATCTCTCCTGAACTGTTGCCTAATGGTGCAATATGCTCTCGTAAGTGGCCACATTCCTTTTCAGAGGTGGGTGAAATGACTCATATTCTATATATAGACCTGTTGAAGTACAAAATGATGATTTTTTTTTTCTTGCAATTGTTCTCAACATATGCTTTTCCATTTCACATTACTATGATTTTGAAAGAGTACGTTGAATATTTATCAGACTAAAATATGAACTAGCCGTGCCATCCCTCATAAATGTAGATTAAAATTTTTCTCATCTTCACTTAAAATTTCTGGTGACTCAAGACTAATCTAACAAGAGTATTTCTAGACAAGTTTCCTTTACCTGTTTCACAACGGTTTCAGTTGTTCAAGGGTTATGGGGTTTAAAAAAAATCCATCCACGTTTATATATTGTAGTATATTAAAATACAATGTAATACAGTCAACAAGTTAGACCTCTTTTGTGTATTCCCCACTTTTATGTAAGCCATCTGCAGCTGGGAAGTTTCATTGTTAGAGGTCCATTAATGAGATCAATACAAGTTACATCCTCAGGGGATTAGCTGGCTAATATGCTATTGAAAGACTCTTGGGTTCAGCAAACAGTTTCAGTTCTCATGTGCAGTTGTGCCTAAAAGTGCCCCTCCTTTCCTCCTTTCGCAATGCAAAACCTGGAAATGAAGACATTGCTATTTATCCCCCAATACCAACTTTCACACAAAAAAACCACACAATAAATAGAATCAGAGCTTCTAAATTTATCTTCAGTTTGATGCTCTGGGAATGACTGGGGGTAGGTAAAAGGGAAGGCTGTCTGCCAGATATTTCCTCTTCTCTATTTCCTAACTGACTTTTTCCCTGCTCTCTGCTATGGCAAGATGTAAACCTCTGTCTCAGGTCTAACTAGGCATTCATCAGTCTTGCTTTCATCCTCTGAGCGTGCCCATCTGCAGCCACTGTCAACTCATATCGCTCTCTTATACCCTTTACTCCTACCTTAAGGAGTTAAAAGTTTTATTTCTGGATAATAAGGGGGATAGGGGAAAAATAAACTAATAGATAGCGATGGTAATTTTTAAAGACATTCCCCCCGCTTTCATTCCCTAGAGTAAGGAAGCAGTACAACAGACAATAAACAAAGAGCTGCACAGCACAAGAGCCTGCTTGTTTCTCTGGGCAAGAAATGCCACCAAAAACATGTGCATTTGCCACGGAAGAAAGACTGGCTTTCTGGTTGTGTGTGTGAGCTCACATGACAGATACAAGTTGACATAACACTGCAGTTATTTATCACACAGATGTTTAAAGACACCTCTTAATAAAAAATGGTAATTACACAGAGCGACACAAATTCACCAGACCATGAAAGCTAATATTTACTCAGTACTAAATACCTAATGGCCACGCAAGCCTCTGAGGAACCAAATTTGGTTACTGCTTTACTACTTGGAAAGCCAATGCTTCAGAGAAAATAGGTTATTTGGAATTTTTACAAAGCTACTCAACTGTTACATTTTCCATCAAACACTCAGTTACAGAACACAAGTGTTCCGTTTTCAGAAATACTTGTGATTTCAGCACTTCAGATGCCAGTAAAATGGATTTTCACCTTTGCATTTAGTTTTGGATTGGTTTGTTTTTAAACTGATATGGAAACTGGAAAGAGAAAATGACTGAAGAACAGTTAAGACGTTGAGCACAGTCCTGTCTGAGCAACACGACACAGCTAAGGAGCTCAAGGAAAAAAGCGAGAGTCGAGTCACCACGTTCCCTCCCTTGCTGCACCCTTTGTCCTGCTTACAAAAAATTGCTTTTCCTGTCCCATTGGCGTTTCCCGGCTCAGCCTTGTGAGGGTCAGGAAGAAGAAGCCTCCATCCACTTTTCATCTTTTTATTGAAGGAATTTACACGGCCACACTATGGCCCCAAGGCCCTTACGTGCTGCATAAGCTACTACATTTTTTAAAAAATCTTTTATTATTTTTAATCTCTTTCACTGGGATATAAAAAGTGCTACTGAAAGATAGCGCCTCTCTGACCAGTTTCTGTCAGTGTATAGATGTGTTAGCACAGTGTGGGGCTATATGAGAAGTCCCAGGCTAGCTTGGGTACCAGCAAAAGTACAAGCAGATTAGCGCAGTTCTTTGCTTAAGCAAATGTCTCATTTCCCCTTATCTCTCCACATTGCTTTGTACAGCAGTGGCACAATTTGAATTTGAAAAAAAATGTGATTTACTTGAAGCAGGCAACAACCGAGGCAAAAATCCTTCAGATAAATGATTTTTTCAGTTCTTCTCATTATACAAGGATAAACAAACAGCAGCAAGGAAGACAATTGCTCTGGGGTGCTGGGAAATGCAGTGTCAGTAAATGCAAGGTGCTGTACCTGTGTAAAACCCACCGAAATTGTGCATACACTGTTACATGATCTAAATTACCCATTATTCCTCAGAAAAGAGATCTTGGAATCACAACAGCCTTCTCTGAAAGCATCAAGTTGAATGCTAAGGGATGGTAAAAGAGAAAAACAATGTCAGGGACAATTACAAAAGAAACAGAGAACATCATCTCTCTCTCTGTATAAACTCAAGTTGTGCCCACACCTTCAGTACTATGCACATTTCTAAAATGGATTTAAAGAACTATAAAAAGACATGGCAAAGGAAGACATAAATAACAAAGGTACAAAACTCAGCTTCTTTACAAGAAAAGATTAGACAGAAGAGGACTCTTCAGCTTGCAAGAAAGATGATTGTGGAGAAGAATATGATTATGGTCTAAAAATCATGAAAACCATAAAGATAGTAAATAGGAACAAGTATTCTCACGATGCAAAAAACAGGGTGCTAAATGAAATGATCAAGCAGCTAGTTTAAAATGAGAGCATCCCCCCTCCTTTTTTTTCTTTTTTTATTATACACCACCTAATTAAGTTGTGTAACTCATTGCCACAGGATGTTTTGAGGGCCAAAAGCATAAATGGATTAAAAGAAAAGCAATTAAGAGAAAATCATGGAAGAAAGGCCCATCAAAGGCTATTAAACACAATGATGCAGTCCACCTCTGGCTCAAGAAGTACCTAAACAGCTGACTGCCCAAAGCTGGGAAGGGAAGGCCAGCAGCAGATGCTTTGGGAAAGCAAGTGCAGGACTGAGCTACTGTCAGAATCAGGATATTGGATTAGGCAGATCTGTGGTCTGATCCAGTACTGTTGTTCTGATGCTCTTCTGAAATGAGCTCATTTGCCTTTGAGAATCTGATGCTTATTAAACCCCAAATTTAATTTTTTCCCTATAATAAGAGGGGTGACTAGAAATTAGCAGAGATTGTACAAACAGCAATTAAAGTATTGTAATTACCTATACTTTATACTTTTGGATTGTGTTTAATCTGAGAATTTCTACGTGATTTAAAGGCCTCTCAGCTAAATTTACTGCTGTTGAAAGTTTGTGTCCATGACAAAAGCTTTGCAAGACACTACAGTAATGCTTCTGCCTTTAAATGCACAACAAAGTATCTGGTTATCTGCACAACCCATTGTTTGGAGAGAGACAGAGAGAGAGAAAAGTATAAAAGGACCGATCTCCTCTCACATATATCAGTATAAATTAAATCAGTCAACTGTACTGAATTTCTATAGATCAGCAGTGCTGTAGGAGGGCAGAATCACTACATAAAAGCCATTAAAGACCTACTAGATTGTTTCAACAATCCAAATTAATATTTTCATTTTTGTAGGTTTCTCTAAGAGCAGTGTAAAGTTGCAGAAAAATCAATCACTGAAATAGTATCTAATCAATAATTCAAGGTTACACAGAAATGTATATGTACCAGGCTGCACAAATCACTGTCAACTTTTTGAGTTCTTCCACTGTTTCTACTTTAATAGTTCCCTAGCATAGTTTTAGCATACTGAGTTATTCAGTCGGTTAAGGAACAAGATGAAGCAATTTCATCAAAGTGAGATTTGTTCCTCCTCTGCATTTTCAAAAAAACAGGAAAGATGAGATTCAGGTAGGTGGACAGATTTGAAATGAGAGCATTTTGCATTAAACCTTTTACAACTTCGTAAGAGTTTTCAGTTTTTGAAAAGTGTCCACTCCGCTTGTTTTAGACCCTCCTCCCCAAGACAGGCTGAGAAGGAGCCTGTTTTGATGCATTCCACAAAATGTTCAAGGGTGGAAGAAAAAACATACAAAACAAAGCAAACTCTAACATCGTTTAACAGCATAGCTATTAAATTCTAAATATTCATAAGAATTAACATGGCTGGTGCCTAACTGAAGTCCCTAAAACAAGCTGTACTATATGAGACAGATTCACTCAAAATTGATCTCGACCAGCGTAGCACTGTAAGTGCTCACAACATAAACGTGGTCTCAGCAAGGTGATGGAGGGAGATGAAGGTAGGAGGGAAACAAACGCTATAATGAACCCACCCAGCGAGTAACATCTTCCTTGGCAGAGACCCCAGAGGAGCCCTTGTAAAGCAGCGGTTCCTGACCTAGGCTGCATTACTGATATTTACTTCTCACTGATGCAAATCCCTCCCCTACAGCTTTAGCAGGAGAGGACATTCATCTTCACTCCCTAGCCGAAATCGCGGCACAGCCAACTGCAGCTCAGCACTCCCAAACAACTGCCAGATCCCACCCCACGGGGGGGGGTGGGGGGGGGCCTTTCAGCGATGGGAAAGAAGCGATTCTTGGATGCGTAGTCAGCATGTTGCCTCCCAACGAGAGAAGCAATGACAAGCAAATGGTAGAAATGAAAAACCGTTTTAACTGAAAATGAACAGTCCGGACAAAAGGGACCAGAAGGCAGCGTTTCCCTGAGCCAGGTGAGTCCCCTAAACACCGTGTGACAGAATGATTCTCCTTTGCTCGCTCCAGACCTCCATTTTGCTTTTCTATAAAGTGACAAGCTTCAGCAGAAACGAGGAAATATTTCCTACCACGCTGTTTTCTGCTAGAGACAGTCTGGGCTCCCCTGTAGCCGAGAAGGTCATTTCGTGCACAAATGCTCGTAGGTCCTTTCATGCAAATGGGGCAGCTCATCCCCAACTCCACCTTCTCTGGCTCTTCCGCCTGGAGCTTAAGCTCTGTGAAGGGATGCTTGCACACACTGCATCCAAGCTCTGCGGCCTGGAGCCCTCCCAAAGGAGTGGAAAGGAGCAGGAGGACAGCCCTGAGAAAGCTCCCAGCCTCCAGCTGAAGGATGCTATTCAAACACATCACTTATCCGTAGTTTCTCCTACAGGCTAGGAGGCAGGCGTCCCACACTCAGCATGACAACCATGGACAGCCCATTCTCAGAGGCCTCACCTCCCAAAATTGCATGGAGGGGAGACTGGAAATCTAAATCTTAATTCTTCTGTGGGCTGAGGCCCTGAAATGTTAGGTGCGCATACTGCAAAGTATTTTATGGTATCCATAAAACCACGTTATTGGTTATCTGACTCATGAAAATACTGAAAGGATAATGCTAAAGCAGATAAAAGGTCATGATACACAGTTCCCAGTTCAAACAAGACAGATTAAAATGTTAGATGCCGATATTGGCTGAGCTGTTGCTTATGGTCTAAACAAACAGAAATGCATAAGCCGCACACCCCGCAACGGCACTGTAAATAGGCTCTAGTGCTAAAACCCCAAAGCCGACACAGTACTGCGTGATCTCCAGTGACAGTGGCAGCTAGGAGACCGGGTTATCCTTCCTCTTCTTGCTGAAAAATCCCTGCATCCCAATCAGTACAGCTCAAACATAATAAGCCCTTAATGCCATAATTAAAAACCCCCAAAGCTGTAGTGAGGGACTGCAGGAAAAGGCGCACCTTCGGCTCCCCCTCAGGCTCTGGGTACGGTTGCTTCTGGTTACCGTGGGAACGTGCTTTCCCGCAGTACCATAATCTCCAGGCTACCATGATGACTGCAATCCGGCATCCTGAAACAGTTTCTGCTTTGAACAGGCCTCTTGCAAGGGGACACAGGCACATGCACACACACACACACACCCTGACCACAGCCTGACTCTTCCGCTTCTCCAGGGGCCAGGCACGTGTAAGACAGGCTGCCTTCTTTTATTTCCACTCCCCACTTGTGATAGATAAACTTTGATTAAGCAAAAGTGATATTTTAGTAGTTTGATTCCAATGTGATCCTTGGACTACCTGGGGACAATTCCTCGCTCCTTCCAGGTAAATCATTTCAGTCTCTCTGTGCCTCAGTTGTGCAGAACATAAAGACAGAGCTTTTCCCTTCCAAGGGAGATGGAGGAAAGCGTGCTAAAGCCTGCAGGTCAGCTACCACAGTGATAGGCACATGCAGCTACCACAGCTATAGGGTAAACAGAAGCATTTGTTTACGGAAAAATTAGATTCCTCCTTGAAAGTCTAGGGGAGGACGGCTATTATGGGATGGAGTGAGACAGATTTAGACTATTGCCAGCTCAGCCCCCAAGTCCCTTTGGCAGCCACATAGCTTTGCTTTGCAGCCATGCTGCGCACTGGCAAGCCCCCATTAACCCTGGGTGAAACCCTGGATGCTCAGCACTGCTGGGACTGTTTTCTCTATGTGTAAAGCAGGGCTCTTCTCCTCTGGTAGTGCATCTCATGGGCATCAGGAGAATCAGTTCAGGTCCTTTGACATTCTCAGAAAGCTTTACTATTCCAAATGCTACAGTGCTGCCAGTTTTCCTTGCCAATGCATGGACATCAGCTCATCCTGGCTCCTCTTTGCCCCTTAATTTTCCTCAGTCCCTCTGACTTTCTTCCTTTTGTTGCCTTTTGCTGTCGCCTTCTGGTTCCCACAGGACTTTTTAACTATAGTCTCTTTACCGCTTATCAGCAGAACTTGCTTGTCCAGAGTCAAAGGTTGTCTGCAGACCCCTTTCAGTCTCCTCGGCATGGGTGAAAGCTGCCAGAACCCATCATCCTTTCACACAAGTGACTGCAACAATTGGGGTTTGTGGGTTTGGTTGGTTTGTTTTGGCACCACTGACACACATCTGCCTTCAGACTCTGAGCCCCCTGAAGCAGTGTCCCCAGAGAGCTGGGAATAGATACAAGTAGAGACCTGTATATCACACATTTAACTAAGCCATTTGGGGAGGGAAGACAAAGAGATGTCCAACATCTGCAAGTTTTTAATCAAAATTACCTTTCGGGGCCTGAGTCACCACTAGTTGTGGAAAAGCTCCTAGAATTACCAATTAAGTGCATGGACAGGTCAAACTGAGAAAGAAGCAGTTTCAGGGAATCCATATAAGAAATGATTATTTTCATATATATATGAATATATATATATAGCGTGTGTGTATGTATATATTAAAAAAACATATATATATAGAGTATCACTAATTGTAGTGATTTAAAGCAGATGAGCTATCTAAATCCAGACCTGCAAACATGCAAATTATTAAGCCAGAAACAGTCTGATCCTAGACAATAATATAGGAGCACAATGACTGAGGGAGATTACTTTATCAAGAAACAGATGTCAGTATTTAGAACCAACAGTGTATGACCCCTTTTATTTTTGGGCCTCAAAGCACTTTGCCAACATTAATTAGCCTTATGAGATAGCTCTGATACCCATTTTATGGGCACAGAGCAATTATACCTACTTTATTGGCACACAGCAGTCAAACTGTACTCTCAAGGTCAAAGAAGAGTTCCAGTACCCAGTCACCAAATCTATCCAGCAACTCGCCCCATTAGTGATGTATTTAATCCTTGCTTTTTCAGTAAGTTCCCTTGGGTAGACCATCTGATTGAGATTTGGAGGATCTGGTATTCCCAACAGGTAGGCAGCTAGGAACTGCAAAGAATTCCCCTTATTGTCAATCTACATCAATATCCCACTGAACAGCAAGTCTCAGGACCAGCATTGCAAGCTTAGAAATCTGATTTTCCCACAATTGTAGTCAATAGGTATCAACAGTTAATGGAGAAGAGCTAACACCATATAGATAACCACAAAGCATTCATTCTCTTCCTAATTTGCAACCACTAAGTAGTGTTGAGAGACTACAACCAGTCAACACCTTTATAAAACCCAGCTTTGTATAAATGATTGCCAGCGGACCATGGCTGAGAAGAGGTAGGATAGTTAGCACAGCATAAGTGGAAAGAGAAATGAGCCTTAATACAATCTTTGTACTAAGGTCTGACATAGGCCTCAAGACATACTCAGTTCAGTATATCAGCTACAGACAGATGTTTCTCTCTACCGCAAAGGCAAGAGGGAGCAGCGATCAAGACATTCAAACACATGACATTTTCAGTCTGTCACCAACTTATGGTGTAACCTTACACATATTGCTTTACCCTTTGTGTTTGTTTCCTACATTAATAAAAGTGAAGGGAACTACTCTTTTTCAAGTTCAGCCTCATCTACTTTTCAGTTTGGGAGATAAGTTCCCCGGCCACTCGCTCACTCAGTTATGTATAAAGTTGCATAAATCAAAGAGTTTCCCTTTGAAAGGGCTGAAATCAAATAATCAAAACAAAAGTCCTACCCAGAGGTGTTCTTTTTTTCTTTTTATTGAGGTTGACAAAGTGACTGCTTTATTATTATTAGCTTCAGATATCCAGATGTCTTTTTAAAATTCAGGTCAGTCTAGAGACAAAGACAACATTTCACAACAAAAATAGAAAATGCAAATACTAGGATCTCCTGTCACACTGTTTATCTTCTTAGATAAAACTGAATGAATTTGGGGACTGCTCCAACAGCTCCAACTCAAAAGCTTCATTTTCATCATCCTTTTGAGCATGAAAAGTTCACTAACAGTTTTTGCCCAGTTTTACCTGCCTACCTACAAAACATATCAGGATTTAATTAGGTGCATGTGACTAAGGGCTACTATGTACTTGCAACATGTAGAGACTAACTTTCATTTGTAAACAGTGTCTTAATGCACCACAACTACTCAAAGCTTTCTCAGAAACCTTTAGATCAGGAAAATTTCGTAGATGTAAATCCATAACATGCAATAAGACTCCTTCCACAAACACAGGACATGCAAACCCTAACTAAACAGTAAGTTCTCAGGCAAGTTTGAAGGTATGCATAGTATAGAAAGTAGGTTTTAATTGACATAAGTGTTAGAAGACTAGATTCTATTTCAAAAAAAGTTTGCATCTTTTTTTTCTTCAGTTGCATCCCAGGCTTTAAGTCTCAAGTTGCTTAAGCCAGCAGGATCATTCTTCTGTTTATTTAACCTGCTTAAATTCTGCAAGTGAGTAGGTACTATAACTGGTTCTGTCCTCTGTAAATGTGCAAATCTATGAGTCTAATAGCAATCAGTTTCTCCCAAACAGGTAAGTCTCAGAAAGCAGCAAGGCTTGAATACAACCATTATACAAAAATAGCGACCGTATGCCTCAGTGATGAGAACCAGAAAGCTGAGGAACTCCTGGTGGCCACCAAGCTTACCAACACCTACGGAAGGGCAGTTGTGAGACCAAAGAGCTGAGGGAAGAAAGATGAGAAAAAGCTGTGATAATACTCAAATACCAGTTCCATCGGGGATGCCCCACTGTGTCCTACTCACTCCTCTGTCTCTTTCGCTCTTGGGACCACCAGTTACAGCACAGCTGAACCGGGCAGGAATGCTCTGGCTGGGTGACACCAGGCTGTGGGATTCAAGTGCCTGCCCACTGCTCTCACCTGGCACAAGATACCAAACTTTGGCTGCCATTTTCCCCAAATTAGAAAAAGATGGGGGGAGGCAAAAGGATATACAAGGACAGCGCTGGTGTGCACTTCTAGGATCTTCCTGTAGCCTGGGCTGCAGAGGGTTTTTAACTAATGAAAGTCATTCCCGGCTCTGTGCTGTCATCTTCCACAAAGGACACGCACAAACAAGGGAACAAGAACTGTGTTTGTTACAGTTCTAGTAGAAACACAAAGACATTGTTTTGTGGATAATTTGTTTGCTCAGTAAAGCTCAGCTCACATGCAGGAGTAGTACTGTGAGGTCCTACAGCTGATTTAAATAGACAAAATATAGGCCCAATACTCAAAATTATGCTGACCAAGGCACAAAGGTCATATGCTTTAACAGCATCACACCAAAATGTCCCTGATTGGTGTAATTACACCAGACTTTTCCAAGCAAGATAGTTTAAATTAAAAGATGAAGCTTCCCCTTAGATTAATTTGCACAGGAACTAACTACGTGCAGAAGCATTTGCACCCACAACTGTTACCTATTCTGCTTGGAAAGAGGACTTGTACTAATTTTCTGAAAGCTGTGTTTATGTAGGAATAGCATACATTGGTTCCTCTTTGCTTATCTTGTGGCTTAATCCTTAGATGACACATTATGTATGCATGTCCCTCAGGGTTTATTTTGTATAAATTTTCTGGATAAAAATGCATGAAGACTAGAAGAACAAGCACAAATAATTTTTAGATTTTTTTTTTTTTAAAGAGAAAACTGTATTCATTTAGGTATTCATTTATAAAGAAAAAAGCAGTCACATCTGTGCTACACCAAGACACGTTGGAAGGCCAAGATACAATTATCTTATTGGTGATTTAAATATAGTTTTAACCAGAGAGAGTTCATCTTCACCCATGCTGTAAATTGGGTTAATTTTTCAGCATGCCAAGTGGCAATTTTGTTCTCTTAACATAAATGGCTTTTGAAACATCAGCTGCAGCTTCGCAATATTAACATCTACCCTGTAGAAGAACTCTGAAAAATGAATTATTCACCCTAACTCACACAACTGCTTCATTCTCAAATCAAGTAAGCAGTATTAACCCTCAATTATTCTGCATTAGAGTAAGCAAGAGCTGTCTGAAACAAGGATTAAGTTAGTATTTACTCCACTGAAAAATTAAGCATCTGTTTAGACATGCAGTTCTGCGGTGGGTGTTACCTACGAGAGTAAGAAGTGCCTAATTGTGAATGCTTAAAATTTTGCAAAGGGACCGCTCAGCTAAAAACAACATTGGCTCAACCCACTCAGGATATAGCAAAGCAAGTATTTATTTAACTGAATTGCAAAACTAGTGGTAGAGTAGGTGGCAGGTACTTCCACGTACATAACAGAGCATGGAAAGGCTTCACTCTGTAACACGCTGTAAGATAACAGTTGTATCTGGTTAAGTAAGTGTACAGAGAGACAGATCTTCCATATCTTCATAGTCCATTCTCCACATTCGTGCTGCCAGGCACTTCAGAGTCACTATGCACTGACCACAAAGAAAAAATTCTCTCCTGGTCTTACATTTCTTGCAGGAGAGATGAGGGAGGGAAGTGCCTGTTTCCCAGCTGCAGAAATACTTGTCGTACGCTGGTGAAGGCAGCTAGTCTGCGTCTCTGACAAGGCAATTTTGAAACCAACTTTAATTGATTTCAGTGAAAGTTCCATAACATAGCCTTTTCCAGGCTTCTTTTTCCCTGTGGTTGCCCAGATCCTGAAACATCATTTGCTAACTGGAAAAGGGTTTTTTCATTTTTGAAAAGTTGCCCTACTCAGGTCCTCCAGATCTTTATGTTATTTTTTTTAAGAGTACATTTGTACTTGAGGGCTAACTGCTATTTATGTGCTATGAGCTAAGGTCACTTAACTTTACACAAAAGAGGTAATAATCCTACCTCTGGATAGAGGGTATCTTAAGAGTATGTTTGGAAGTTATTTTCAAGACACTTTTCCTCCTCAAAATATCTGATGAAAACACAGCCTGTTCTGAAGACATTATTTAGCATTTAATGAGCTTGAAAAGTATCAGGTCCTCTTCTCTGTATTTACAACCCCAGAGTTATACACAGACTTGCGCACATACACCAGTCTGTACAATGTGAAGAGACAGGTCGGGTATACCTGCTTCTCAGAAATCAAGCTGAGTCGTGAAATGGGAATATCACTACTGCACAAAGGCTTCCCCTTCTTAATGCCCCTTATTTTATACGTACTACAATTAATTTTTTTTTTTTTCACATCTCACAAGTTTTTACATTTCATCCTCCCTATAGAACAAGGAAAAAATTGAAATCCTCTCTGAAGTATGCACTTAGACTTTTCCTGATTCAAATATTTCTGAACTCTAAGAGAAGAGGAATCTTCCTCAACAGGAGACAATAAAGATATTTCAATATGATAGAGCCACCTGTACTTTTTTTTCTTCCCCATTTAACAATCCAGTGTTTACAGTATGGCCTCACTGTACGTGAAGAATTAGCAGAAATACTTTCTACAAACTTCCTACTTTGCTTTTGCTTTGCTCTTCTAGGTGATGTAGCTATTCTCTTGTTTTTAGAAATATTATTTGTGCACAAGTTGCCCTAGAGCCAGAAGCACAGGTGCGCTCCGGAACAAACCTAGCTGCCAACACACTGTGGCTGCTAGACCTGGTCCAGAAGAATTAGGATCATCTCAGTTATACTATTATCAAAGCCACCTTCACCTGGGAAGGAGGGGAATTAATTCTATCAAAATCTCAGTGATAATGTGAGCTCAATTCTGTGGCAAAGCGGCAATGCAAACAAACTTGAACGACAGTTTCTGCATGTGACATTTCTATTTCAGAAGAGTCTTTTACCAGCTCTGTCCCTTAACACACGTGACTTCATCCTTCTCTTATTCTCTCTTGCCGATCCTTCTCAGACTGTAGCTTAGTATATGTCTACACAGAGGCTAGCCATAATAGGTCCTCACTGTAATTTAATAAAAGAGAATTTATCTTTGGAGCCTGGGTAATTGCCAGAAATAAAGTCTGGTTTAAATATTACGCTTTATTTAACGTTTCCCTTACTCAAAATGTAGTGCTCTATTTACAAGCTAATTAGAAGGTTTTATAGCATTTAAAGAAAATCTATTCACATTAGCAAACCATCAACAACACAAGTCTTGCACAGACTGCTGTGAAGCATCCTGCAGAAGTTAGCAGCGTCAATCACTTGCCTTCATTGTCAGTGTAGTTAGTGTATTATTACTATGGCACAGTACTCGAGCACAGAGGAATTAAATTTAACCTAGAAACACTATAAAACGTTTCTCCTTAAGCTCTGATTAACAATGGAAAGTAACATATTCAATCAACGACAGTCTTCTCTGGATCTCTAAATACATGTATATGTAACAAAAAATCTCAAAAGTTCTGTTTTTTTTTTTTAATCTTTTGTTGGCATCAGTGTGTGACAGAACAAATTGAAAAAAAGATACTGACAGCTCTAAAAAATTACCCCACCTTGTCCAGCACAGAGAGGGGCAATTTTAAAGTCTCCTTTGGCTATAGCTCAACCCTGCAATCGACAATGGTCATATTTTAAACATGTAAGTCCTTCTAGGCCTTGGGACTATATATAAAGTTAATCTATTGACCTTGGAAGCCTGGAAGGAAATGTGAAGCATCTGTCAGTGTGACTAGAAAGCCCAGTCTCTGTAATTGTTTGGTCTTTAACTTCTCTGTAATGTATCTTTGGGTTTGATCCTACCCTGTGCAATCATCTGAGCACAGCGCACGTAGCTTATCTCCTTGAATCCCTACCTCTTCACTGGGGGCAACAAATGATGTTTGCAGAGTCTGAGAATGGGAGTACTGACTGTAGGCTGTGAATTAAATCAATTTAAGTCCAGCTGCTTGTGTATCGTTCTCCCCTTCCACAATCTGGATATGACGCTAAAAGGTCATCAGACCAGGCAGCTAGCATCCAAGCCCATTCTTATTTTGGGTTAGAGTTCAGCACACACACTGTCCCCTGCGACAGCAAATACGTGCTTAACTGCTCCCTAACCAAAATCTCCTCCAGCAACACACACTTACAGTAACTTTAAATCACAGACCACTGCACTCTAACTGCAAGTCACCTGCATTGTGCTGAACTATAATTTCAGTGTATCTGTTTGCAATGCAATCTGGGTCTGTTTAACAGAACCGTTCTCTATCTGTGACTGTGTGTGGGTGTAGCTGTGGGCGGATGGATGGCAGGTGCAGTAAAATAAAGTCACAAGTTAAGCAGTGATGAGGTTGCCCATAAATAAAAAAGGTCTTCAGGTAGCCATATTTCTCAAGAGTCTAGAAGAGCAGTGGAAATCAATCAGCAGTAAACAGTTTGCCAGGTAACACCCCTGGACTTTCTTTTTACCTACACTTCTCCCATTATTTTTCTTCCCCCATAGTCAGAAAAAGAAGAGCTTAAATCCACTATCCCAAGAACATCAAGCTATCAAGTGAGGAAATAAACAGCTAGTGCAAAATCAAGAGACAGCACTTGTAAAGTACCCGCAGAGCCTCCAGCTAGCACGCGCTGTGAGCACACCTGCACTCAGAAATGAAATTGCAGTTTCAGATGAGTTACCTATTGCAATCCGAGATGTAATTGCATTATTGATTGTTATGGTTTTCTCTCATCATCATATTACAGGATGCTTGAGAGACCTTGTAGGGCACACTAGTATGAGCATAAACACTGGAATATGGCCCACTGAGCATTAGGCTTTCTGTGCCAGCGACTGCTGTCTCAGTCTGTTTCAGCTGCTTTCCTAGCTGTCCTCCACGTCCTTTCTGGTTATTCCAGTTTCAGTATTTCTAGGGTTATTCTCCCTTGGAAGGTTTGTTGACACAAAACCTTAAAACTGTGCCTTATTCCAGAATAAAAGTGCAATAGCCACATCAGAATATTAAATAAGAAAATTAGTTTTGCCAAGTAGTTTATTTTGCAATAACTTGAGTCCATTTCCTTGGAAAAACCTTAGAAACAGAGATCAGAAGATTTGGAATTGTGCATCCAAGGGCATGTGATGATCTCGAGTGTCTGTGTGGGAAGAGGTAAAAGCAGAAGTGCATACACACACTTATATTTGCTTCAAACCTACCAGTCTTTACAGCAGTAGGTTTTCTTGCTCTGGTTTACAGGAAAGAAGGAAAAAAAAAAAAAAAAAAAAAAAAAGAAAGGTGGCCTGTCACATGGGTGGGAATGTCACTTTTAAACAGTTTGCATGCCGCTAGCAGTACGTGTGGTTCAGCACGAGGACCGCAGCCTCCAGCGCTGCAGGGCTCGTGACTGTGCCTTCACTGAGGAGCCAGCACCTGGTCCTGAGACGGGTCAAATGCCTCGACGGAGCAGTGCTATCCCTGGACTCCAGCACTTCCCAGCCTGCAGTGGCATCAGTTATTAACCCAAGGCACTTTTCCTCCATGGAGCACACCGCACGCATCCTGCCCTACGAGGCGGCCTCAGAAGGCCTGCCCGAGAGACCAGGTCAACCAATGCAAAAAGAAATCCTCAAGACAAGCTTTTCCTGCTTCCCACAGGCCCTTCCCCTACACATTAAGTCACGCTGTCCCCTTTTGAGTACAATGATTTACCTTTCCTAACATAACACACTACCTGTTCATTCCAGCTGTGTTACGCTCCCCTCTAAGCGGAGCTCCTATTTTGCCTTTTTAAATTCCCTCCAGATATTCACTAGAGCCTTATGAAACGCTAGTGCTGCACGCTTTGAATTGAATCCTCCTCCTCAGAAGACAGGCTGCAATGTCTCTCATGTTTGACCTTGCCACTACGCAAATATGCAATGCTGCTCTGTTTTCCTTTTATGGTCTCTCCGCATATCACTGATGATGGTAGTTCTAGTTCGTATCAAATCGCAGCTAGATTGGTATCCTGTAATGTTTGCGGCCTCCTATGGTGTGTATTTTGGAAATGCTAATAAAAATAATTTCTGAAGGGAAGAAGGGAACCGCATTCAAATGGCTCACAGAGCATGAAGAAAAAAGAATATCATCTTGTCAAGATTAGCTATGGGTATCTAACATTATACTTTAATTAATATTGAACAGCATTGTCACAGGTTCTCAATAGAGAAAATCCTTTCGAGCCTTCTAAAATTTCCCTACCCACTATATAAATCTGAAATTTTATAAAGCGCAGGCTTTGAAACTGTCCCTGATACCCAATGTGATCACTGCTTGCACAAGAAAAGATTGTTTTCATTAAAAATTGAAATGGTCTTTTCAAGAGGCAATATGCTACACATTCAACACGTAAGACAAATAAAGTGGCATTTCCAGGGAATGGTACTAGCACCTGTGAAGAAGGAAAAATACAGATATGGACACATGATAGCTGGGTCCTGCTTTCTTTCCAGTGCCAGCTGCAGTCTATGCGCTCTGCTAACTTTGAAAGGAATGCCTTGCACAAAGCCACAAGATTTATTGCGTTGTTCTTTTCTGCAGAGAGCTTGAGAATCATTTTTCAGTCTAAATTAACAAATATCTACAGTATCGGTGCTCTTAAAGGAAGCTAATGAACTGTTCTATATTCATCTCTCTCATTACAGATTTGTTACAGCTTATCACATGAATAATATTCCAGCTCTTAAAAGAAAAAAAAAAAATCCTGTGTCAGGGAAAAAAAACCCTACACTTGGATTTCTCATATGCACTTAAACACTAAGTTAATTAAACGGTAAGAAGTCATACAAGTCACTTCAAAGCTGCTAACCCAAGATGAACTCCTCGTGCCTTGTCCTCTGCTGGGCAGAGGATGAATTTTTTAAATGATGTACTCTTCTGTCTGCTGTCACAGACGAGGCTTTCACAACAGTTTCGGACAGAAATTGATGACATTTTGCAGCATTATACATTTATTCTGGGAATTAAATAAGGGCAAGAATCCATCTGACACCCATACAGAGGAGTGGATCAAAAGTCAGAGCTGAAGAACAGAAAACCTGAAGGGAATCTGGGTCACCTGTTGGCACTCCAGCTTGTGCTCTCCTTGGCTGCTTAGGCCTTTTGGACTATCTGAATTATGGTAAACTTACAAGGATGTCCTACAGGCCACAGCACAGTTCAGAGTCGGCACTGCATTATGGATTATAGAGGTGCCTAGTAACATGAGCCCTGCTTGCAAAATCACTGTCCTCTGAAGCACCTTTGCTGGAGGCATCCTGCTGCAGCCACAGAAGAAATTAGGGCTTTTAGAGCCCTTTGCACCAGTTTGAGATTGGAGTAGTGTCAAAGGGCAAGGATTTCATCCAAAAGAGCCAACAAATTGGCACTTATAAACACCATGCAGAGCGCTCAAGTCTCATTCAGTCTGTTACTCAAAGGACAACATGAAGCTACAGTTAAAGACTATTATAATTCCTGTGTGTCAGGGAATATATTCACACCTGTCTACGCAAATCTAACAACAAATATGCAAGCTTCATATATGCAAGCATCACCTTTCTAGGCTATATACTTATGATACTGCTAATATAGTTAAAAACAGGAACAGCAAAAATAGTGCCAGAAAATCTTATGCCTCCTGAGGTACCATAGATATTCAATTCTGATTCTGATTCAATTCAGAATTCGGACTTCTTGAAGTCAGTGGGTTCCCAACTCCATCAAGCCAACACTAGTTATCACCAGAAGCCGAAAGTCACACTGTCAGCAAAACTAGAAAGGATCAAACTGCTACTAAGGTTTTTGTTATAATGCTGGCTGTGATCCATCCTTTGGAGAGAAATACAAGCAAAAACCTCAGACGAGCCCTACTCTCTTGTGTCAGTGAGAAGCAGTTATGATGAACAAGAAGTAGACTACAAAACTAGCCTTGAAAGGTCTACCAGGAGTGAGGTGGGTCTGACCCTCACAAGCATCACTGGATTAAAAGACTTCCACAGCAAACAAGGCCCCGGACTGGGCACTGAACATCTAGTCTAAACCCTAGCTCTGCTTGCACCTCCAGGCAAATCATTTCACTCTGTCTATCACACTCCCTCTCATCTATTTTAAGTGTAAATATGCCAGATCATACATAACTTCTCTGTATGATTTTGCCAACAGTGAAGATACAATGCCCAGATTTCCGTTAGGGCCTTGAGGCACTCAAGGAACAACAGGATGGTGTTTATAGATTATTCATTAAGCAGAGCTAGAGTGACAGTTTCTACCCCACTGAGCTTTTAGCAAGGCTTCCATATGCTCAGAAAGTCTACCTGTCCAAAGCTGTTACCATCACCAAGTAATTTCAGATTCACAGACTGTTGTCTATGAATCTTTGCTATCTTAACCAGCTAAAAGGCTTGAAATCAAATAGATTTGTATCAAGGATTTAATTTCAATTAGAAATTGATCTCAAAGAGCCTGTACCAAGTATTTTTAAATCTCTTCTAAATGAAATAAATGACTTTTAACATTAACTTTTTTCTTGTCTAGCGATCATCTAGTTAAACAAGAATTTATGTATTAAAACTTAAAATAGAAGTTTTCCTCAACTATCAAATCAAATTTTGGTTCTCTAGTGAATGGATAAACATTCATTTACATACAACATATAACTGGTTTTGTTTGTCCATTGTGTTTTTTCATATGTGCTCTCAAAATAACATATAAACATGGTTAACTAGATTACTGGAGCAGCACCTTGCTGAAAGTTAAACAAATTTCTCAGATATCAAACATCATTTTCTAAACAATAAAAGGACTATGGCATTCATCTTCAAAAGCTACAAATATCACCGGAGAGAGAAATGGACAGTTACGATGAGAGAGATAAAGGGGTTGGGCAAGTGTTCAAAAGTTCTTTTGATATCAAAATTGATTGATGATGTTTGACCTTAGCAGTTTGGATCCATCAAAAATGAAAGCACTTTGAGGGATCCTTTTAAAAACATAGACCCATGAGAAACCATGTGACATTTTAGTTGTGGGACTTCTATTCAACATCAAAAGTGTGATGTTTGCATCCTCAAAGTGACAAACAGCTACAACATTCCTGATATTTCAATGTGTTGAACTTAAGAGTCAATCTACTTCAAGGCAAATACAACTGACCAAGATGCCAAAGGAATGGGAATCCAATAAATTATTTCTGAACAACATTTATTTCAGAAAAATCCAGAGTCTTTAGATTTTGTGACTTCGGGGTTGTTTTGTTATCTAAAAAAATTCACAGGCAATAATCACTATAAGTAGTTCTCTATCCATAAATGATGCAACCCAACACAGCAATGTAATACCAAAAATATATGCATTCCCCTAGAGGCCTTATTCACATAGTCTAAGTTCCAGCCAAATCTACAGACCACCAAAATAGGATTGGTACTGTCTTCATAGAGGTAAAAGATTGCTTCAAGGTACCAGAGACCAAAATGAAGATTAATCTGTGCTGCACTATACGTTAGCCTTGCAAGTTATACCAACAACCTGTGAAATCTGAATTGGTCTGCTTATTTTCACGCATGACATACCTTTTGATAAACTGCAATGTTAAATCTCTGCTTGCTGGTTTGAAGCTTTAAAGGAGACATATCAATTATTCTTTTACTTATTTAGGATATACCTCTGAATGTACCGAAGAAGGAGCTAAAAAGGCTCTTCTCTGTTCTACAAATTTGACAAAGGATAGCGCAATGCATGATTTATGCTAGCTACGCCAAGTAGTGAGACCATATTCTTCACCTGGTGCTCAGATTACTCTCTCTCACTCCCATCTTTTTCCTGGTTTCCTCATTTCTCTGCACTAAGCTTAGCTTCTGCTTATCCTACTTCCAAATACCCTTTTAAGTCTGCTCCCCTTTTCCCATTTCTTTGCCTTCCTATGCCAGCAGTACCAGTTTAAGCACATTTGATCGAAAGCTACTAAAAATTAAGAGCTTCATAGGAGCTGGAAACCATCTCTATTAATACATTTCCATACAGATGAAGTTTTGGACAGGAGGCAACATGAAATGCAGGGAAGAGATTCTAATCCCCTATCATTCCGTTAGGCTTGAATTCCTCATCAACCTTTTTCCTCCACTTTCGTCCTTCCTTAAAATGGCTATAGTCACAGTTATCGCTGAGCATCACTTTTAAAGGCACCAATGAACAGAGCTGTTTTATGCCAAAAATCATTCTCCAAGGCTAACCATTCTACTCCAGTCTCCTCAAGCCTGACAAAGTTCATTCTTCCTAAGTGTTTTCTGGAACTCATCATTGGGTAAAAATAGTAAACTGTTATTCTGGGGGAGCATTTTTTCCTGCACATCAATGGATTTTCTTATAGCTCTGTCTTGTAAAGACTAACACACGCTGAGAAAAGAGTCTCTGCTAAAGGAGCTTGCAATAGCTTATCAGTTCAAAGCAGACTTAGTATTCGTTTCTTTTGACAAAGCATCCTCCCTGTTTAGAAGAGCTAGACAGTGTCTTCATCACATGGCATACGAAACATCTGTACAGCAAGGCCAAACTACTCCTGCTGGTTTCATCATTTTGATAGCTTTCCAGGCAAAATTAACTGCTTTGTTACCAGATTCATTTTGACTGGCCCACAGATTAAAATCAGTGGTAATTACTCCCCACCCCTCCAGCACTTTCCAGGGCACTGGACTGTTTGTTCCCACACTTTATCATCACAGGGTGTTGTTATGCCACTGCTGATGCAAACAGCCGGTCAGTTTGCACCGGGTGTACTATCAGCTACTCTTACTGCGCAATGTCTTATGTTTGTCTCCTCTCTCTCCTGCTGTCAGCACAGAGATCAGCCCATCACACAGCCCCCAAGCTTTCCATTAGAAACACTCCTGCAAAAATTAGGTGAAAAAGCATTATGACATAAGGTAGACTAAAAGAATCAGAGACATGTCTCATCATATGAAAGACCATATCCGAATAACACATCTATCCGGATGTTATATGACCCTGATTTTCAGGGTCCTTAATACCAGCCACAAGTGAAATCTGTATCAGTGTGTTGCAGAGAACCCATTAGCCAGGCCAGGATCTTACTGTACACTGTAGGAATATAAAACAAACAACAGCGGCTACTGCAGTAAATTATAGCTTAATACATACGACTAACAGAGGAGAGGTAAATGGACAAAAGGGATCAAAGTAACAATAGGATGCTTTGGTACTTCAGCGAGAAGCGAAGGACAATTCGGCACTACTGCGGCAGCCACTAGCTTCACCAAATCGTGCGCAGCCGAACCAGGCTGCCTAAAAGCTTTATTTAAAAGACACCCGTGCCTAACTAGCTGGATGCAGCTTGTGCCATGGCAAGGGCTGAATCAGCATTTCTGAATCCACCCAAGGGCTTCCCATGTTCTTAACACTGGGCTACCAGTTCGTATAACAACAGCTGAGTCAAGGAGCTGAGGACACTTACACCATGTAACAACGTTTTGTGGATCAGTAACTCATTCAAGTAGTGGATGAAATAGCACAGCAGGACACTGGCTGACAGCCCCAGTGCAGGCCACAGAAAAGGATGCTTTTAGCAAAGATTAACTAAAAATATACAAAGGATGAGTTTGGCTGAACTCCTCTGACATGAGCAGAGCTCTGTGAAATGAGAATCTGGTTGAAAATAGTGAATAGTTATTCACAGCACACACTGTTGCAAATTAATCCAGAGATTTGCACAAAAGCTATAATAATCCCAGATTTTAACTTTTTTCCTTTGTTTCCAGTTTTAAAATTTCAAAGGCAAAGGTCATTAAGAAAACTTTTTTTTTTTTTTAAGTAGCAAATTTCATTCTCATTATGAGATTTCCATGGAAACCCTTAATATGCTGCACAGCACAACATGTTCTTTAAATGGGCTAAACTCATGAGAGACTGCACTTTGTCAAGAAAAAGGGATATGCTTGCATTACTGCCGACAACACGCTTAACATAAACAGTGTCTTGCACTTCCCTTCAAATGTGTTTATCTTACATTTTTCTCTGGAAAAAAATGGCCCCACAACATGGAAAAAGGATACAGAACCCCAGCAAGCATTTTAGGGCTGGTTCACATGTCAGAATTTGCCTGTGCAATTCCTCTGTGCAAGCCAGCTTCAAGACAACACAGACAGTGAATCTCCTGACGTTGCTCTGGTGGCTATTTGTCCACAAAAAAAAATCTGGCATTCTTATTAGCAAGACCAGCCAAGGACTGAACGGGCATGGAAACTGAAGCTGTGGGGCTCGTCATTCCAGGTCAAGGTTAGCACACGCTGTCACAGAAAGCCGGAGACGGTCTCCTTGCTCCTCTATGCGCTATTCTTGCTGTGTAAATAGTTGCCGGAGGGGTCAGTCCAATACATCTCGCAGGCATTCAGAAAAAGTCATTAAAATAAATTACAACCACAGCTGCCAAGTACTGAAAAAAAGCTTTGCGTAGCTGTAACTCTGATAATTGTGCAACACTGTCAAAAGTGTATAAGAAAATGGATTATCACACACAGGGCAAAAAAAGGTATCCTGTTTGACCTCATTTTTGTCTTAAGCTGAGTGAAGAAATTGCTGTTTTCAAAGAAACACTTACTTCTCCCTCACCAGGTTTGTCCGGTTTAAATGTACCAGCATTCAAAAATACCCCAGATTGTCTGTTTGCTCCCCTCTTGTGCCCATCAGATACAAGATGCTGTGACATACTGCATTTGTGCCTTCCCCCACTGTAAACCAGATGATGAGTGTGCAGCCTAAAAGATCAATAAAAGGTTACTAGATATCGCAACCAACTGAATAAATTTAAGCACAGTCTATTGTTTGCTGCCAGCAGAAGAACATTGAAAACTGACAGGAGAGATGGCTTTTAAAGAAACTATATTCTTAATACAACTGCTGTTTGGGGGATGGGTGTAATTAGCACTGTCAATTACTACACACTTCTTTAAACCCTCATTTTTCATCACCTACTGACTATTTCTCTGAATTCTAGTTAGAAGGTTGGGGAAGAAAAGAGATAATTTAAGGGAAAAAAAGGATGCCATCACATCAATAGATCACCACAAAACTGTCTTCTAGGCACAAGATGAGCCACCGCAGCTCTTTCCATCTTATAAGAAGGCAACATTTTCAAATCCATTAGCCTCTGGCCTAATTCTGCTGCTATTTAGGTCAAAGGCAAGACTCCCACTAACTTCAAGTGAGAGCAGAGCAGGATCACGACTTAAGTGTTTCTAAAAAGCGTCTTCCATAAATGCAAACCCTGCCTTTTCGATGTCACTTTCTCACAGTCGCCTGGGGATTGTAACGAAATATCAATATTATGTTCACACCAAGAGACAGAACCAACATCAGAAACTTTTTTTTTTTTTTTTTGGAGATCATTCAGGACCTGAGAAATTCACTTTCTAAATATGCAAAAAAATAAATAAAAATAAAGATTTTCGGACACCTTGCCTGACGTGCCAGAAGGGGTCAGTGGCAGAGCTAGCACCACAGGCCAGGTTTCTGCCGTCCTGGGGAGTCACGCTCAGTCACTCCGCGTCCCACCTCCCTCGGCATCTCCACGCTCTCTGCGTTGATAAAAACATCAACAACCACTTCACACTTCTTCCTGGCGTAAACCAGAAGAGCTCCTTTCAGAAAGGAGTTTTGGCACCAAGGCAGAAAAATGATCTTGTAAAGGCTTGGGGAACCCCCCTCCTCCACACACACACACCCACACACACCCCTTAAGCTATGAAGGCTTCAAGCTGGGGCACAGTCAGGACTATTTATATGGATGACAGCTCCGCGCTGGATTCCTGGATACTCCAGCTTACCCACACAGGCTCGGTTCACTCAGCTACGTTCCCAAAACTACGGGCCTAGATAATACCACACAAGGAAGTAAGCGAGAGAAAATCCACATGGCTTCTTTGGTAGTAAAAGCAAGACAGATTGCTAACAAAAAAAATGGCAGTAAGAAAGGAAGTTTGTAGGGACAGAGGGTCCCCCCCCCAAGTCTTCAAGGGATAGCATTTCAAATGAGGACAGAGTTTAATCATCAAGTCCACTACTGCAGCTAAGAACATAAATCTCCTGAATTTATGCCCCAGAGACTTTGTACATTCCTGTTCGTTTTCAGGATTCTCCTTTCATAAGCAATAAATCCAGTGGGCTCATGTGCTGGCAGAATCGCAGGTTTAGTGTGTTTCTAGCCACAGCCGTGTTTCTAGCTTGTTTTCCTGCTGCCCACGTTCTTGTGCCTCCAAGGGAGCCTTTGTAAACATGATGTTAGAACTGGCTTTTAAGACAGTTTCCCCAGGTAAAAAGTGGCAGCTATAAACCCAGTGTGACACTGGCAAAAACAACAGAACACAGATTAAAAAAGAAAACAACAACAACAACCACCTTACTGCACTGATTAAATTGTCAAGTGAGATGGAGGAGTCCATTATAAGACTTTCTCTGTATCAGTGCATTATTCACAAATTTCACTAGATCAGATCAATTTTACATTGAAAGAAGTGCCAGTAGAGAAAGCTGAATTCTTTTTCTTGACCCTCTGACTCCTGCACCTTGTTCATTTAAAGGGAACAAGGCATGTGCACCTACTTATCTATTAAAGCAACATAAAGGCCATTAAGTAAAAACAATCTGTCTTGTGGAATAGTGTATTCCTTTGCATTTTCACCTACCGAAGTTTAATCACTGAATGTTCTCATCACTCTGCTTATAAATTCCCTGTCTCGCTTTGGTAAATGTAGCACAGTAAGACTTTACACACTGGCATTTTTGGAAGTTAACTCTGGCTACCTGGTCCAAGGAAGCTCCCAGAACTAATCAGTCCTTTTAGATTCTTCATTAGCACTTTGAACACACATTCAGTTAACAGCTGTACATAACATGATATTAGTAGAAAACCCAATGCCTCAAGCTTCATTTGAACTAGAGGCCTAGGAGTTGGTTATCTGCTTCTCCAGGTCCTGTGATAAGAGTCACCTTCCAGTAGCTTCAATCAAAATGACTCCCTTCCGCTCTTCCATCACTTCAGTCCAGTTCACGCTACTGGCTGTTTTGGTCCCTAAAAAGAAGCCGTCTGTTAAGACTGACCATGCAAGAAAGCTGCTGTGTGTTTTTCCTTACTTCTTTAGAAACAGCTTTCAACTACTCTAAGCCTCATGGGGACAGGAAAACCAAGGGAAACCAAAGCATACAAAACATGCAGCAGAACAAACCAGAGATCTTTGCAGAACTTACTTGACGCAGATTTTGTTCTGTATTGCACGTTCTAATTGTATCACTAATGTTGCATGCACACGTGCTCCCAGTCATTCACAACATGTTTGGCAAACCAAAAAATGTCACTGTCTCAGTGACCAGAATTGTTGGCATTTTGTGGCTGTTGACAGCCTGTATGATAGGAGCTGGATCTTAGGTCACTTCCAAGCAAGTCTACTTGACTTTAACTTCAGCATCATTGGCAGAACGCACTACTGATCAGCACAGGGAAGTCTGCAGTACTTCTCCACTCAGTTGAGACCCATCCTGTGGAAGTCACTCCTGCACTGTAATCCAGAAATTCCCCTGCACAGCCTTCAATCACACTAGACCTTCTTGCAAAACCACTCAGTAGTCGTAAGCTTTTGAAAGGAAACAATGGGAACTAAATGCACATTAGACAGCAGATTCACCCTTTAAAAGCTACTCAACTAAAGGCCACACAGCAAAAAATTTAAAATAGATTAGCACTTGATGGGATAACAGAAGATCTTTACTCAACCAGAGTATATGCATTAAGGTCAGCACATACGAGATCAGACATGCAGTTCCGTATTTATTGCTAACAGAGTGCGTTTTCCTTCCTACCCATCCTTCTCCCACCCCATATTCAAAATTAAAGTAAAACATATGTTCCCAGTACCATAACTACCACTGGTTATCTTTAAAGCTTTTCCATATAAAAAGTCAGAGATACGCCAGCTACTCAAAATGGTTACAGTGAATTATTCCCCAAACAGGGTCAATTCTGTTTTATGGCTTATGAACAAATATCAGACCAACCTGCTCACCAAAGCACATGAAACCTATTAAATGCGCTCATGCTTTTTCATACCATAATTCTGACCTTTTCAGTTTCCAATTATTTCTCTCAGTGACTTAAGAGATTTGTTTTATGACACTCATAATTTAGGGGACCTTGGCAAGTGTGCACAGTATCTTTCAGCATTGCTGCCAAACAACTTGGGTTAAAGTAATAAATCAAGTCATAACTGTCCTCTGCTGATAAGCAAAATTACCAGCAACACATGCTTTATAGCTTATGGATACTAGTTATTTGTATAATTTAAGTCCTACTGTCACCTGAGAGAAATGCACACAAAAATATAATGACAAAGCCGCAGTGACGTATTGCACAAACATTGCTAATAATTTTAACTTTATTGCTGCCCTTCCCATTGTGATTTGGAAGAACTTTTCTAGTTAGCAATTGCAAGCAACAGTACAATCCACTCAAAGAAAAATGACACAGAAGAGCACTTTTATTATTCATCAGGATAGAGTCTAGTCCTTTCATACAATGTTATTGTTTCAGCTGCCTGGACTTTGGAAAAGCAAATAATTTAATAAATTGACCCAAGGGCATTCTAGTATCCTTGACACCTCCATAAGCCTCATGTTAAGGTCCAATCATGCAGATGCTTTTTCCTAAATGCAGTTTGAACAAAGGAAATGCATCAGCATATGGCTGTATCTATTTCAGATCACTGGCCCCTTATTCGGTGTCACATTTTCATCTGTTGCAACTTTGAGGAAGCTGCATAAAGGATGGGGGAGGAATGCACCAGAATATACAACCATGATTGGATGGTTTTTCGGTGCAGTCAGGGTGCAGAGACTAGGGAAGATCAGCACTATTTCATAAAATAGTGAGGCATGAAACAATATGCTGCATGCACATCCTTCACCCTGCTCTGAGGTGAGCACAGCCATAGCAACACTAACCTGGAAGGAACTGCTTTAGAAAAGCTTTGTAAAAAGAAATGCATTACTTGTTTTCAATGCCTCACAAGCTGGACTTGTTGCTTTCCTTTGGCAAGCCCGTCTCTGCCTGGCTAGATGTCCCGGTCAAGAAACAGCCTTTTACCCACCCAGGGCTGAGCCCTCTCCTTTCCCCCAAGAGAGGGGCACTGCTTCCTCATCTGCTGTAACCATACGGAGCTTGTGACTTCTCCTGCTGGCCAGGATACTCACCCGATACAAGCCACAACAAGGAGGCTGTATATCCAAGCACTGGATTGTATCTGCCCTGGCGGAGAGGAGCCCATGGGGCACAGCAGATTGGAAAGGCTGCTCTCCTTCGATCCTTCCCTCACACCCATCCTCCCATCTCTGTGTTCACAAGGAGCAGGCTGGAGGCAGGGAACAGCAATCAACACACACCAGGGCCGTTGCAGAGTCTGAGGTGCCCTGCACGGAGCAGATGACAGCAAAACTGCAGCTACTGCCCCGTTCCCTATCTGCCAGCCCAAAGAGCGGGGAGGAGGTGTGTAATGTAGCACAGGGACAGCACAGCGGCCTGCCAGCAAGGCCCATCTGTTCTCTCCTTGGAGGGATTTAAGCTGAATTCTCAGTTCCTCCTGGCTGACTACAGGTGCTGGCTGGCCTCCTCACACACCCATGTGCCGACTGTAGCTCGGAGAAGGCAGCCAAGTCTCCCATGTTCTGCCTTCTCTCCTCCTTCGTTACAAGAGTACAGTGTCGAGTGCAGAACTCGATAGATGGCTGGAGCTGACCCACCCTGTCAAAGCCAAGAGGGCAGAAAGTTCACTTCCGAAAAGGTTTCTGTGCTTCATTAAAAGATGTATACGGACATAACCATAAAAGGAATATTTTTGCATCTAAACAATGATGCAAGAAGGGGTTCAGGTTTTTATTTGCCAATTATGAAGACACTTAGTTCAATCTCTAAATCCAGAGCAGAGAGATTTTGAAACAGAAGGCATGCTATTTCAGTGCCAAAAAGTTCATTTTTCTTCTTCCCAATGGAACACATTTTTCACCCTGACACTTTCTGAATACAGAAGTGTGCAACAGAAAAAGCCTTGAGATTTAGTGAAATTCCACAGGACTGAAGAGACACATCCTCTTCCCACAGTGGAGCCCTCCCATGAACAGGGGTAGCATGGAGTTATCTCCAGCTGTAACTGCCCAGGAGCTTTCCCCAGTATTTTGCCACCACAGAAAATTGAGCTCTGTAATGAATGCATTTCTAAGCAACTATTTTGACTGGAGTGGGTAAAAGCACTGTGGGGATAAGGGGAAAGATTAACCTATTCATAGAAAAATATCATTTCTGAAAAACCAAAACTGTCAAAAAACTTTGAAGTTTTTCAGCCAAACAAAATTTGGGAAGAACAAAGTTGAAACAGTAGTTCAACAGCACAAGATAGATCGGGAATCTCAAACATAACTGTAATTTGCTGCAGGGCTTTCTTTGCCCATGCCTTCATCTCTCACATATAGAAGGAGGATTTAATCTTCCTTTGCAGAACTGTTACAAATGCAGTGCTATTTACCATCTGTTTAACATCCTACTTACCTAGGCTTGACATGAAGCACCTTTCTCCTAGTCCTCAGGATATGAAGCAGAGTCACAAGAGCTGTCAAGGATTCTGCCCCCTCCCCCCAAACAATACCATCTTTAAAATTTATATTAGCATTTTAGGAAATTAATTCCAAGTAGCTGGTCTGGCAGGTTGCTTGGAATGAAATATAAGCTTACTTATAGAAGAAATATAGGCATTGGGGGTAGAGGGGATACTTCGCTTTTAAAAATGCACCTCCGATGAAATCAAGGCAATGAAGCAGTAAAGCAGCGCATTTGTCTGACACTTTTTTGTTGACTCAATGACAATATTGTTGACTCAGAATTCTGACATCACCTTGTTACAAAAGAAGTATTTTCAGCCACGTTATTTTTCTACAGGGATTTGACTCATTCTCCCAAACTTTAATTTAGAATCAATTGTTTGCTGTGTTATTTTCTCACATAAAAGGCAACACTGGCTCTTATTACCCCACAGAGATTTTTAAAAGCCTGGAATATAGTTGTGGGATAAGTAGCTCCTTTATTTGGGGAGACGACAGGAGAAGGGGAGGAAAAGCATGAAAACACCTTCAATTGCTCAAAGCACTTAGTTAACCAAACAGCCTAATGACTTTTTTTTTGTTGCTGTTTCAAAGAGCAATTCTGTAAGCCACTAGGGGTTGCAAGTTCGTGCAACTCAAAAGCTAATAAAACCATTTGACTGTCACTTCTGAGTGGGTGGAAGCTCTCTTCTGAATCCATTTGGAAATGGAGTCACCCACACATTTCCATACTTACTAAGGACCATGGGACAAGTGACCACCTGCCAGCAGTGAGCCGGGAGGGGAGAAGAGGAGAAACAGAAGAGAAAAACCTAATGCCAGTTTTCCGAGCTGTAGAATTGTGACATTATGCTAGAAAACAAAATTAAAATGCTTTTTGTTGCTCATTACTGCTTAAGGTTGATGTATGCACAGGTAGGCTTCTCACAAAGACTTCTTTCCACCTCTCAAGCAGGACTCAGGATTCCACAGAGGCTTAATGCAAAATAGTTCCACAAATTCATCAAGGTCAGTATTGTGCCTTTTAAGGGCTGTCCCAACCCATCTGTGAGTCAAAACCTTGGATGAAAAGGATGTGCAGATAATTCTGCTAGCAAATCAAATATCTTTTCCAAGTTGCAAGACCTCATATTTAACACTTTGTGACAATGAGAAACACATACCCTCTGAAAACTCAGTCAGCTGAAGCCGCAACATTATACCCATTTGTAAGCTGAATTGATAAGGAAAATGGTATCTTCTGTAAGTGGGGTGGAGAAGATGGAATGAAATTTAATAAATAAATATGCATACAAACTTTCCCAGAAATATAGCATTGCATTTCTGAGAATCTCGGCCAGGACGAGTGTCTCATGTGCATTAATGTGGTGAACTGCAAATTTAGGTTTAATCCAAGTGCTATGTCTGGCCCAGTAGCTCCTGGCTGCCTTGGCAACCTGGAAGGATTGTCCTGGCATGTCTCTTACTAGAAGCCCTCACACTACTGTAGAACCAAGCCTACTTGAAAAAGACTTAAGATCTGTAGTGGTTTCAAGGACAGGTTACTAGAATAATCTTGAAAACAGGAGCTCATTTGCTTTAAAAAAAAAACCCAAAAAAAAACACAAGATGGGAAGGCAATTATTCATATGCAGAAAAGAGAACTGATGCTACAACACTCTGTCATGCAGATAAAGACAAAATAAGATCCAACGATCAGAATTTGAGAAACAAGATATTCAAGCTGGAAATAAAAAGCACATTTTTAACATAAAGGAAATTCCTTACTATAATTACTGTTGTCCTCTATAAACCAATAACTATCATTTAGGGTCCATTGTAATCAAGACTGAATATTTTTCATTAAGATCCTTTAATTCATCAGTATATGTCCCAGCTTAATGCAAGAACTAGCTGGTGGAATCACACTACTTGTCACATATGAGGTAAGATGAGGAGGTAAGACTAAGAGTCTGAGAGTAACCCTGCCAGAGTCTATGAATTACTCTTAGTGGGGTTTTCCCAGTGGGTGGTATGTACCCAAATGAATATAAATTACTTTGCATGGATATGCAAACAACCTGTCATCATCAAACACACCCCCTTCATTGTGGAGAAGACAGCTGCTGAACAAGACTGTGTGCTGGCACATGTAAGGGAACAGGGACCTATCCATGCTGCCTTGAGATGAGGTGGTGGAACTGAAGATGGAGTTCCTCCTGCACAGAGCTGTCACTGCTTCTCCATTGTCTTTCCTATAACAAAACACAGCTCTCTTTCCAGGCAGTGGTACCCATAAATGCTCAATTTGATCATATCAACACAAAGTGATGAGGATTTCTGGGCATTCCCCTACCCCAAGAATGTCACAGTTCTGACTGGCATTTTATAGACAAACTGTTTTCTCTTCTACAACCACTTACTAAATATGGCCTGCAGCAGCTTGTAGAAGAAAAACAAGTCAAACAGAGAAGTCTTAGGTGTTTGAAGGTGAAGGCCATGGCCTCTATACTATTGATATCCCGTGGTCAGAACAACATCTAAAATTTACACCAAGGATGAACAATAGCATATGCCAATTTTACATGAACAGAAAGCCCATATTTGAAAGCTTCAGGCTTTAGAACAAGGCTGTATTTTTGCTCGTGTTGTACAGCTGATTTCTTTCAGAAACAGGATATAACAGAACTAGGACAACCCAACTCACTCAAGAAGCGACAACAAAAAAAATGTAGTATTGCTAAAAGATGCTCATTTCTAAATACCGAATAAAGCGTACACATCCATGCTGTAAAGAAACATGTAGTGCAATGCACGTTTTTTTACTAGCAGTCATTTAGAATAAGCTACATCAAAGTAACTTTGCTGATGACAAGTAATAGTCTTCCTAACCTTGTGCAATAAAAGCTTTATACTACATTGTTATTAATTTATTTCATAAACTTTATTATCTTCAGGATGCTCCTCTTAATAACTCCTTTGAAACTGCCAAAGCTGGCTGAAAGCCAGCTAAAGTAACACAGAAATTAAAAGAAAAGATCTCTGAAAGCTGAAACAAGGAGTGATACTCACCAAAAATGAAAGCAAAACATCACTGTATTTTAGATGTTGACATTTTAAGTAAACCATGACCTTCTATCTCTGGAAACTTCAATCTAATTGTTATGTAGAACAGGTTCTTCATTAAATTCTTTAAGAGATCTAGTCATTAAAAACTTTAGAGAAAAATATCCAGTTCATCCAGCATAAGAACATTGCATTTGAGTGCCAATGAAAACTTGACATGCTTAAATAATATAATTTGGTGGGTCCACCCACTGCACTAGAAGACTATGTACTGTTTTCTAAGACCTATGCATGTCACAGCTGGAGAGCCATAGAGAAAACAAACACCTGCATGTGAACTAGAAGAAGACTAGTTATGAAGAAGTGGACAGGCAGGCAACAAGGCATTATCAAGATGAAATTTCAACTGAAGATATGCAACTTGGCAATGAGTAGCAGAGCTCAGCACTGAACAAACAAATGGAGAGAAACTGTGAGTCAAGAGACTTGGCCTTTCTTTCTCCTGCCACTGTTCTGTCACAAAAACAACACAGAAGTCACAGGATCTCCTCCATGCCTCCGCTTCTTGCCACTGGAACGTATGGAAAAAACATCTCAAGAATATGTACCGTTTTCTTTTGTAGGACAAAAATGACTCATGGGCTTGTGCCAGTGATGCAAGGAAGAGCAACTTACACTATTTTTTGAGTACATGCAAGCACATAGGTGCAATGTAGAAACACTAGTTCTTTCACTTGTACTTCAGAACATCTTGGCTGAGTTATGGTGAAGCACACAGAAGAGTAACTGGGGGAGAGAGAGAAAGCAAGAGTGAGTTTTGTTAGGAGGCCTTGTAGGCTGAATCTAGGCATGCAGCTCACCAGGAAGGCAGAAGGTAAAAATCCATCTGCCCTACTCTAACGGTAAGAGTAAAGCATCATCACATACGCATGAAACGCTGTGATCCTCCATTAACACAGATCAGCACAAGGTTACAAAACAGGGGATGCAATGGATTAGGCTATGTAAGATCTGTGTCCAAGCATAGAGAAGATGGAAGGCTTTTTAGATGACTGTCAGCCAGAATCCTGTTCATCTGTGAACCAATGTACCCACTCTGTTCATCTCTGTGGACTGACTTTTGTAAATGTGAGGTTCAGAAAACTTCACCTGTTGTGAGCTCAGTAAGAGAATGATATCTCACCACAATTAAAGTAACATGGGATTGAGAAAGTACTTCTGTCTTTGATACAAATAGCAACGGGGGGGGGGGGGGAGAGAGAGGGAGAGAGAGGGGAAAAAAAAAAAATTACCAGAAACAAACCATTTAACCAATTGTCACTGATAGTCTGAGTGCTTTCCTTCACCTTCCCTCCCTCTCTGGGAAACCTAAAAGTTAAGGGTTTGATTCACTAAGAGCAGAACAGGCTATGAAGAATCTCCCTGCTGAGCAATCCCATCACATACCAGATTTTTGCTACCCTCATATTTAAGGCAATTCTGATATTCCAGTTCTGTCTTTCAGAAATTCTTGTTCCCACAGGAATCAAGGCCTCTGTTCTCACAGAGGCTGTTTAGTCCCATCACAGTCAAGACATCCTGAGGTATCTGTACAGAGCATGCAACTAGCACGAAAGAAAACTGGGGTCAGGATGGAGAAAAAGCTAAAAATGGATTGATCAACATGGAATGGGAACAAGGGTGAAGTAACTGGAGGAGGAGACCAAAATTAAGCTAAGAGGGGAACTGAGATTTCATTAATAGAAGGAAGATGCTGCTTTCTTCTTACCAGTCCAGAAGTGATGACCCTTCCACGCTCTCTGTAATCCACTGCAGAATTGACTTAGATCTGTACTATTTTCAGAAGTCACAGTGATGGCAGTGAAACCAACACAAGGAAGAATGGCTACAGAAATAAAGTTGGGTTGTAGTAAATATGAACAGCACCTTGAGTTAAAGTCCCAACTATACTGTATTTTCTAGATGTTAAACACTGACTTACAGATCTGTTATTGTGCCAGCTTCCCAGTGAGCTAGCAACACACACTGTTAAAATGGAAACTCAAACACTAACTCAGATCAGCTTTTTCCTCACCAAGTATTAGGTTTACACAGCATTTTATGCCTGAAGCACAGTACAGTGAAAACATCTCTCCAAGTAATCATAATTCACTAGACAGATTATTTAGAAGAAAAAGCTGGAGAAAATATCCCACAGCATTTTTCTGCCTTTACCATTAGGATTGCTTTTTCAGGCAAATGCCTCACACTCAAAGGCAGTGCGACTGGCTGAAAGCCTCACTATTCTACCACAGGAGTTATTTAAAATACCAAAGAGGGAGTGGGGGTGGGAACAAACCAAAAGAAAACCATTTGGAGGCTATGGATCATAGAAATGAGACTGTAAAGCCCAGGAGTATAACTAGGATTGCTGCTGCTTTGAAAAATTGTTCAGTTGTATTTCCTGTTTCCAGAGGATAAAGATGTCATAACAAGAATTAGGGATTGTCAACAGTAAGAACAACTGAAGGAGGATTTATTTATTTGTTTGAACGAGCCAAAGAGAGACAGTACAAGCCGACCCAGGAGGCCATTTGGAGACCTCAGACTCTGGGTTAATAGTGGCTTTCAGTCTAGTCTCCGGCAGGAGATCTTTACCCTACAAGGATACTGCATGTAAACGTAATCCTAACGTCAGGCTCAGCATAAGAACAGGGATATGTTGCCTATGGATATAAAATGTGCAATTCCCTGACTACTGGGAATTAAGGAAGTCTCATTTCCTGTGAATCTGCATCTCGGGCACTGTGATGTCTCACAGCATAAGCTCAGAGTGAAGCTGGGAACGTCTCTGGACTCTGCTTCAGGTGGATCTGTAGTGTCTAGAGGAAGAAGCTCATCCATAGCACAGAGTTACCCTTGAGACCTCTACCAGCCTGCGAAATTCGACTGTGATTGGTCAATGGGTTAAAAAAGGGAGAGAAAAAGAAGAGCAAAGGAAAAGACAGATATGCAGAAACAGCTTCATCTTACATGCCTGGTTTCCTATGGAAACAAGGCTAAAATCCAACACAATACAAAATGAACACTTAGTTTAGTGCCAGCATAGAAGAAAACCCATCCAAACTTCTGTTTCAGAGCATAAGATGATAGAGAAACTCAAGTAGCAGAAAGTGTTTTCCTTCACAGTCTCAGGTAGGAGCCTCTGTAATAAATACACTCTTTACTTCTTTATGTTGTATTATATTATGGTAGTGTGATGGGGAGGGAAGAAATAAAGAGCGGATATCACTAGATTTTGAACACACTGAGGTTTTGAACTCACACAGAGATCCCCCAACACTGAAGGGTGCTAAAGAGCCAGTCAAATTAACAGTGTATCATGTCAATTGGACTCATCTAACTGGATGGTCTAGATTTTTAATTTTTTTCCCCCCCACACACTGCACATGAACTGTACAGCTTGCTCCTTGCTGATTTGATTGCCACGTGTCAACAACGCACAGTACACAGAAGGAAAGAGTAAGAAGGAAATATATGAAGATCTGTATATTTAGGTTTGCCAAGTGTTGCCATTTGCCTGCATATACAGTTCTCGGAGTTATGAAAAAACAGGAAGAGCTCAAAACGCCTTTGCATTTCTAAGCATCCGCTCTCTTCTCTCTAGAGTGACTCCTCTTTTAATGTCAAGATGAACAAGCATCATTTTTTGTCAGCTGGACACATTCTAACCGAGAAGGCAGGCATACTTTTCCAAGTCCCTCCTAAGTCACCTGCTCTTAGCAGCCTGTAAAGCTATGAATCATCCAATACTTACAAGAAAACATGTAACTTACTTTTTGGGAGGCAGCTTTGCAGTGCGACTTAATTTGTTCTTTAGCTGACTAAATGACCCACAACAAGCTAACTAAATGACCCACAGGCAGAAAGTTCGTAACTTCAACAGAGCAGAAAACTAAGGTAAACACCAAAGGGTGAAGCATCTTTTACGTGAACTAAAAGAAAAATCTGTTAGGTGAAATCAATGGCAGGTTGCATAGTTTAGGAGAAGAAAGAAAGTATTAAAAGACCCTGGGTCTGTTTCTGGTCAAGTTACTTAACAGCTTAGCAACTACTTTTACAGACCCACCATTTACCTGCTCATCTGTTCAGGACAAGGACCATCATCTACTGCCCCTTACCTCAGGGCCCAACACCAGGCTGCTTTGCTGGTGGCTTCTACGCAATACTGGAGAGCAGACTGTGGGATCTGCCCCTACACAGACAAAAACACCTTCAGTTTGCATTAAATTCTTTTGTTGCAAAGGAGAGCTTGTCCAAGAACAACCACCCTTCAGTGCTCTAACAGGGCTGCAAAACCCTCAGAGAAGATCTTGCAGTTCTGGCCCTGAACACAAAGTTTCCAGCAGACTGAAAGAAAGGCTGCTCTTTGGTAATGCTCGGAGGGTAATAATGACTTCCATTCAGCCAGTCACTAGAGAATGCTACGTCATCCTTCTATTTTCAAAGCTTCACTGAACACCGTTGAGTTGCAAGCGTAACATTTTCCACTGTAAAACGCTGTGATGTCTCCCTACGGTCAGTCCGCCATCACATTTCCAGAAATATTCATACTTTTTTTTTTTTTTTTTTTTTTTTTAAGGGCTTCATAGGCAGGAGAGGAATAATCTTTCACTTGCTGGTCAAAACAAAAGTCGCTAGTTGTTTCTTTTTTCTAGTTTCAGACTCTTTCTAGTTAGAGATTATGCCAAATTCCAGAGACAGACGAATTCTACCTACCCAACAGTCAACAGTTACCAAGAGAAAGGCGTCTCAATGTCCCATTTAAAACATTTCTCTATGAAGTCAAAAGACAGCATTCTGACACATAAACACTGGCAATTAATTATACAGGATCTGGTTTTCCAGTAGAAATAGTAATTCACATAAATTAGGTTCACTCAGCTCTGCCAGAAGATTAAGCTTCTTCTGAGCCAACCACATCATCAAAATGCACAGGCATTTGGCTATTCCTAATTTAATCTCATTTTACCAAGGGGCTGTGTAGTTTTATCAGTCCAGGTTTCCACCTACTCAAACAAAACAAAGACCCACACAAACCTCATTTCTTGTCCAGCAAAATACAGTTTTTAAGAGCAATCCACCAACTCATCTTGTAGCAGAGAAGTCATCTGTAAGGCAAGGCCAATCTTTTCACTACAGCCACCAAGAAGAACTGATAAATCAGAGCATGGATTGACTGGGAGAGGAGTATTACAGCTGCCTATTTAAAACATCCAGGCGCAGGAGACAAGCAAGTGCAGATTCTAAAGTATCTTTTTTTTTTTTTTTAAATAATGATAAAGCCTTTTCCCCAAGGTAATTCTGAGACAAGCAACAGGTTCCTTGCAAAAGTCCCTTCTGAAACATGAAGACTTGAGTTTCCCTGTCACCTAGCAGGGAGGTGTCTTCTTTCTACGGCAACGCTTACTCACCAGCTCACACCACCCACACCAATGCTACTGAGGGCTCTCAGCTCTGTGATGGAACAGGTTTTCCCCCAAGCAGATGCAAACAAGCCAAGGTCTGAACTACTCACTGGAAGAAAACTGACAAACTCTCCATTCAGACCACATACTTCTAGTCCTCTTTGGAGAGCCCAGAGCCCACCTGCTCTCACTCACATGCAAACTCATACCTAGAAGCCCAAACCTTCCAAAATGCAATGCCAACCTCCAACTCTCCCCACCTAAGACTGAACATGAGAATATTTCAGACTACTTCCGATTCCTTCAGGAGGGCTCTAACATCACCAAGCAGTGAAATCATGTAAGGAATCACCAGCTGGTGATTTTTCCTTTATATGTCCTCTTTGGCATTAAAGGAGACCAGAGTGTTTCGTAAGCACCTAGCCCCAGCTCAGGTGAATCAGAGACCAGAATTAGATATTCAGGCTACTTGCATGGTCACTAAGGGGAATCAGGTATCTCAGAAAGGTGGCACTGAACTCTCAGGCCACACAGGGATTCACCTACACCCAAATAATAGATGTTTGGTACATGAACATGTCCAAGTTCCCATTCCTCCCTAGTGCATAAGAGTTGGAATGAGGGCTGAGCATTGGATGCCTCCACGTAGCTGGGACCTGAAGCATGGGGCCCTTGTCAAAGAAAAGATTGCTGAGCAGGGCTCACCTTCAAGGCTTTTTGGCATGAACGCTGGGCAGAGAGGAGGTCATGCTTTCCCTGCTCACCTTTAATTAACAGTCTGGAGTAATCAGCCAGGAAAATGAAAGGTCCCCTACTCAGTTAAAGAACATTCAGATTTACTCCACCCACTCCCAAGCTAGCACGCAACACTGTCAGGCTGGTCTGGGTGAAGGCACTCTCTAAGTGCAGTCAAGAAAGCAAACACCATGGGAGCAAAAGGAGAACATGACACTACATCCCCATGGTTAAAACACTCTCCTGGAAGGGGGAATCTAGATCCCAGACCTCATTTCTGGAAACATAAAATATCTGAAGTGCCTGGAACCGCATTTAGGTTTCCCAAGCTAGGGGGAATCCAACCTAACCACATCTCTAGGGATGTGGTTATTGCAATAGCATAGGAGGTTGAAAAATCAGGATGGAAGCATGTAGTTCTGATGAATGATGGCAATATACTGGGATCAGATCATGTTTTAAAGGCAGCTCTTTCCACTCTTCTGTGGTGCTACGGATCTTTACGTTACTTTAATGGGATGCCAAGATAAAAACACTCAAAAAGCATTATTTAATACTATTTTCTCCTCTCTCCCCTCCTCCAATTTATATTTGTCTCTGCACTTTACCAGTGCAAATCTTCCTATTTGATCATCATCTTTTAAAACCTTCTGAAACAATTTTAGAAGACTGAGTCAACTAGATGTTGAATTTTGACAAGCTTGAGCGAGAGGGAGCTATGCTTAACAAGTGTTCCAAAATGGTTGTCTCAAGTATTCTGATTTTGAAAAGAAGATTTGATCTATAAAAAACAACCTAGATTTTCCTTAGACTTTTTAAGCACGTCTGTCCTCCTCTGTTCAGGGACAGCTCCTCCCTTATTAGTGATCACAGAAGCAAAGGGACAAATATAAGGCTTGGTGTAAACACTGGAGATTCGCACTGCATCCTGCCACAGTTGTCCACAAAAACGAGGCTCTAAGACCAAGCATGTCATATTAAAAGCTTAAAAGCATATTATAGCTCTAAGAGGATGGGCACCTGTATATAAGGAGGCAGTACAGCTGAGAGACAGGACAAGAACACCATCACCTAAAGCATCTGGAAACACACTGCTAGAGCCATGTGGCTGTCTAGGGTGGAAGCAGCACCTTGATTGTGTGGTCTTGGTCAAGATATATTAGGGAAGCTTATGAAATGCCGGTTTTACTGAACATTAAGTTACCAAAAGCCAAACAGACAAATCTCCAGGATCTGCATGCAAGTAAAATGAATATATTTTACTAGTGTACATGCAAGGGGGAAGAGAACTGAGAAGGGGATTGTGATTTCACCAAACAGTAAGCTGTACATACGCAGTGTGCATTTCAATGGACTGCTGGGAGTCATCAGGGCATAGGAACTGCATGCAGACTGATAAGAGTATCAAAGGAGGCTCTTACCATTTGCATTAATGTAATTGGCTGTGGCATAGGGACGTGGACAGAAGATAATGACGGTAGTAGTTTGTTATATTCACTCAGTGTTCTTCCCTCTCCTCCCCTAATTAGAGCAGCCATACACATAATGCAATGCAAAATTATATTGAGTGAATTTAGTTCACTAGTCTCAGCAGACAATTTCTTTTTAGTGTGCTGTCTTTCAACATGCAGCACAATGCAATCTCAAATACTTAAGATACATGGAGATAAACAGCATGGGCTCATTACAAAGGTTCATTACTGATTATGCCATCAGCATTTTACCCAAAAATTAAACATTTCTTTGCTAGCAAGAGAAACAGCTATTTTTGTGGCAGAGCATCTGAGTCCTGTTGAAGTATCCTGTCTGCAAACAGGGCCAGAAAACGTCAAGCCTGTTTAAACTTGGGGTGGATGAAGTCGCTCAGGTTTTGCCAGAAAGATATATTCTCCTGTTATCTGGGACAACTCCCGTGTTCTGCTGAAATGCAGGAGTGATGACAAAGTGGCCTGGCAACCATCTTGTCAGAAACAACAACAACAACAACAACAAAAAAGGAAGAATAGCACAGCTTAGAAACAAGAGAACAAACATATACCATTTACACCGTTGTGACCTTTTCCTCACAAAGGGAGAGCAAGCGCTATTATCAGGAAGATATTAGAAGAGACCTTGGAAAAAGAGCATTGCATAGCTGCTAATGGAGATTGTTCTGTCCTCATCTGAAGTATACAGTGGAACCAGTAATTCTGAAAGCAGAACAAGGAATCCTTAAAGAGCATAATAACTAATCAGCTGTGAAAGGGCAAGGAAGAGTCTTCAATTGAAGTCTTGCATTATAAATCTAATTCTACACTTTTCAACAAAGCAAATCAAAATGCACTGACATTTTGGTCTGCAACAAAACAAAGCATCAAACCCTATGAACAGTTGGGTGGTTTATAACTGTAGAAATGGCACTAATTCTCCATATGAATGACAGATAACCCTTCATCTGCTTCTACACTGGAAGAGTCATACAGGCAGAGTTTGCTGAAGCTACAATCAAAGTTAAAAACAAACGGAAAAGCTGGATACACTTAAGGATAACAACATTCATTAGTTATGCTCTCATCGACCTTGCAGCAAGGACTAGAGCTGGTGCTTTTTTTGGATTTCAAAAGAGAATGTAAGCAGTTGTGCATGTAAGATCCATCTCACTGCACTATTACACAGGAAAAGAGCTTCTGTCTTTCCATGCTGGCAGCTCAGCGGTTCCATTTACTGCATTCCTCACCCTTACAAAATGACAGATTATTAGGACATAAAACCCAATCATACATTGAAATTAAGAAAGCCAAAGAAACGACCTGCCCTAATTAAATCCTATGATCAGATCTATTTCAGAAATGAAGGGTATTTTTTCCAGCTTGCCTAACTCATGCATTCTTGAACAGCCTCTGTTTTGCAAGTCAAAAGCTTTGGCTAAGTTTTAGTCAGAATCAGTACTATTTAGCAAGGTGCTATTTACTAATTGTGCTCACCTTGGATAAAGTTATAGGTCCTCAATGACATATTTTCAGCTACCTTGTTTCCCCTTTCAGATTACTTAATCTGCGTGCAAGATAGGGAGAAATAACAAATTTCCCACTAACTGAATCCTGAAAAGCAAAGCATACCTGCGCCTCAGAGACAAGGGTCTCACTAACCCCACCTAAAGAAATCCAACCCCTGGAATGAATTAGACACAGAAATATCCCTTTCCATCTCTGGGGGGATTAACACCCCAACTAGAATGCCAGAGCTTGCTAAAGGAGTAAAGCTTCTGCTTCAGAAAGGTTTTATATGGAGCTGAACTTTGATCATCAACACTCAAACATGAAGGCTCAATTCTTTTTTCTACTAGGGCTGCATAAGAAGGTCCTAGTCTCTGCCCAGAGAAAAAAAAGGATGGAATGCAAGTAGCAATCCAGCATCCAGAAGGAAGCAGCATTTGTAGACTGAAGTAATTCCCAAAGTAAAACTCTAGGAGGTGGAAACTGGACTGGAAGAAGGCTTTGTCCATGTTTGAAGGATTTTGGTACCTCGGTGACTGTAGTGGGCAACACAGGTCCATATTCTATTAAAGTCTTGCTACTTGTCTAGTGGAGTCACCTTGCACTCTCTCTCTGAACAGCGCCAGTCCTCGGGAACAAATGCAGTCTTGGTGATTTGAGGTGAGAAGAGAGACATTCAGGAAAAGATGCTAAGAAAAATAAGTAAAAGCTCTAGATTAATTGGTGAGGTTAAAACTCAAGGAGGTTTTATCCAGACTCCACTAACACAACATATTTCAGAAATCTGAAGAAGGGGAAGTAGTAGCCACTAACAGCTTCAACACAGAACTAAAGCCAGAAATGATGGACTATTTCCAGCTTTGCCACTGACTGGAAGCATGAAAAAGCCTGAGTGCCAAGTCTCTCAGCATCATTAAGAAAGCATCAGCAGAAGTCATCCATTTTTGTTGCTTTAATACATAGCAAAGATGTCTTTATAGATTAATTGGAGCAATGCTAGTTTGTCTTCCTGCCTGTCCCTAGAAAATGGCATCTGTTTTTCCTTATTTTGCAAGCGGAGCTTAAATTTTGCAAAATGCATCCTCTCAGTTTATGTATTACCAGCAGGTACCCCGCTCAGGTTTAACACAGAATGACATATTCCAATCCCCAAATACATCTAGTTTTGTTCAAATCAAAGATACCCCAACTTCCTAGTTTAAATAGCTATGGAAGCAATAAAGCCAATTTTTTGGGAAGTGGGGATGAAATTACTCTTCTCTCTCTCACTCAGTGCTCATCTTCTTCATACATAAGTACAAATTTGTCTTAAACTCATTTGTGTTTCACTGCCATCCTAGTAGGTTCAACCCCCCCTTTTTCCCAATATTCTGCTCCTCCCTCTGTCATTTAAAGTCAGGGTCCACTGCTTTTAGGATGTCAGCATGAGCAATTTAGTTTCATTACTGTCATCAGTCTTCAGTGTGAATTATCTGCTAGAAAGTTGCCAAAACCCACATGCAGCCATCAGAGGAAAGGAAACTTTCAGCTGCAAGTAGTCTAGTCTGAACAACTGGGGACGGCAAAGTTAAAAGCTTATTTCTATGTAGGTAATGGCAACACATTCAATCACCTAAAATTGCATGAAGTTCAAGAAAGACAACGCATGCTAGTGCTGGTTCCTCCTTTCCTTTGCATAGTTCATCCCACCCTTTGTCTGGGAGGGACAAGGCATTTTATAATTATGGTGTACAGGCAAAGAAAGAGCTCCTTGGGTTGGCCAAGGGGGAAGAAAAAGTGAAGTCGCACACCCACTGTGGCCTTCTGCCCCCATCTAGTGGTACCTATGCCAGAGGTAAAATCCTTCAAACCAAATCCTTCTGCTCAGGCAGGAAAGCTTTACAGGTCTGGGGACTGAGGTCCTCAGCATGGAAAACCTAATGGACTTGTGCTTTAAAATGTGACCTGTGCCAGAGTTTGAGCTGGGTGAACCAAGCAGCATGTGAAGGCCTTTGTTCATTAATCCTAAATTCTTAGCTTTGTTAGCAACTGCTGGATGTCTTTCTTGGCTTAGACAGAAAGCCATATAAAACTCAGTAAGTTATGATCAACCTAATAGAAGCAGCAGATTATGTCAGGTTTAACTGCTACCAACCGCAGCCTTTTTCAGCTGAACTGAAACAGTTAAGAGTAGATATTCAAAATTATTAGCAATATCCTAATGAAAGATTACAGGTGTTTCCAATATACCTCATTTTCTAGGCGCAGACAAAGCTATAGGACAAAGGGAACATCATTTTCCCCTTCTGCACAGGGGAACAAGGAATGGGAACAATTTTAACACAACAGCATAGCATCATGCATTACAGACTTAGAGAAATATCTTGAGCCTACAACAGCTTGTCCCTTAATTTTTACAGTGACAAATAAACAAACAGATGCAAGCACTGGGGGAACAAGTGGTCCACACAACAATCCCACTAGTATCTTCACAGCAGTTTCTTCAAAGGTAATTTAATCACTAAAGCAGGGACATCATTATGAGACAACATCTCTACGGACACTACTCCGAGCTAACAGCAGGACTGGGAGCCTAGTCACAGTTTCTGGATTCACTCTGCTAGACACTGTATAAGACACAAAGAAATGAGCCTCTAAAATTTTTAAGACAACAGTAGAGCTGCTCCTGACCTATTGAATCTTCACCATCAAATTCGAGAGAAACCACAGAAGCCTGATTAAAACCATTGAGAAATACAATCACCACTTACACATTCTCCACTGAGGGCAGCTGACAAGGGACTTCAGTTAAAAGCAACTAGATGCACAGATCAGCATCGCAGATGCAGTTTTCACTTCCTGCTCTTTTCCTCTGTAAGACTAAAGAGGGACAGTGGCAGGTGATAAACATGTTTCAGAAATGAGCAGTCACTGGTTTTATGCAAGTCCTCTGGAGCCAGGAAACAGCCTGCCAGGATCTTGGTTGCACTCGCAGAGTCGTTGCAGTGTCTGGTTCTCCGACACAGGCGCTATAAACCCGGGAGGGGAACTGTGCACTAACTAGCCAGCTCTTTACAGAAATTAATCAGCAATTCCACAAGCAGAAGAACTTGCAAAACCCGGTTTCCTACAGATTTATGGTTTGGTTCTCTGAGATTTAATAAGGTACATGTGTTGCTTCAAGCTTTTCCTGCAGCTGGGATATTTGTAACATCTCTCTCTTCTCTGAGGGCCCTCCCGTAAGGACAGGGCTCGATCTTTCAGTTTTATTGTCTGTGAACAGGCACCAATATGTGGGGTGTCTTGTTCTCCACCTGCCTAAGTTCATGAAACTTTATCTGAAACTGCTTCTATATCTCTGTCATATTTGTTTGAAACTGGTCAACAGATTTGAAAGTTATGGTGAGGAAGGAGAGAAGAAAGATTGTGCAAGTCTCATTTCCTTAGGAAGCCAGGCCAAAAATAGCACAAAACTATTCATATTAACATTTTATACTTTAGATGATCTCCAGCTCTGTAAGCCGGCCCTATGAATCCCAAGAGCATCCTTCAGGAACGCCCTAGAAATCCACGTTGTGCTGCATTCCTTTTAGCATCTTGTTTCAAATATGCTAATTAGAATGGAGGAAATTAGAAAAAAATTAAGAGGTACTTTTCCCATCTGTATTTATTCAAGTTTTCCCAAAATGCTGAGTAAAATTCACAAAGTCAGCATGTCAAAGAGTTGTTTCTATCTTGTCATATAAGGTGTAAAGAAATGCATGGCCTTTTACCGCTTTCTCCTATCCCTATTGAAGTTATGGCTTTAAGGATCAAACTGTCAGAAAGGGTGACTGTCACAGACTGTAAATGATAATCGTTTCAGACAAGCCATGTGATGATACTCAGATCAGTTTAATTAAGGTGCGTTGTCCAGACCAGTTGATTAACAGAAAACTCCACCCATTTAATAAAACCAAACCACCTGAAATTAAAAAAAAAAAAAAACAAAACGGCAAAAATTAAGCACCAAATACATGCCTCAAATGTTTATTACAACCATATTTTCCGTCTGACATGCCCTCTTTCACGAGATGTGAAGTCTGCTGGAAGAGCCATATACTATTGCACGGGGGTGAAATGGGGGAGGAACAGGGGGTGAGCAGAGAGCTTTGTAACCCCCAGCCACCTCTCACTTCCTGCCAGAAAGAAAGTCTGAGTAACTTCTACTTCAGATCCCTATTCCTTTCCTGGGACAAAATCAACAGAGATTTGTCAGTGACGGCAACGGATTAGGATTTTATTTCTAGCCAGAGGAAACACTCATTCCTGTGACAGGACAGGTTCAAGGACAGGCTTGCTGTATCACTGCTAATACTGATATAGCTGCAGTTCTCCTTGTGGTTGTGTCATCTACACATTTAATACGCACATATCCTGTACATCCTGCACTGCGCACAAGCAGCCCCAGGACACCTACAAAACCTCACTCAACGCATCTTTCCATTTGACAGCAAACCCTTTATAACTGCACCGGGATACACGTTCGTTTTTGTCTCTCATGCTTGACCCCATATTAGGGAATCACACTCTAGGCGCAGTTTGCTTCTCAGAACGTCATATGAGATAGTGTCAAAAGTCTAACTACAGCATGCAGGACATTATTACTACTGTTATCATCATTTCTCTTACTCCTGTTGCAGAAGGAAACGTGACCACTTGGATGCCATTTGTTCTCAGCAAAGTCACTTTGGCTGTTATTCATCTCTCTGTTATGTCCCAGGCACTTACACACTGTGCTATTATTTCTTTCAGATTTTTCCAGGAACTGAAGTGAGGCTGATGGATCTACAATTCCCCAACACTTCTCCCCGCCTCCCCTTTTTTAAAAGGCAGGCATTATGTTTGATACTTTCCATTCTTTCAATGCCTCAATGACCTCTCAAAGATAACCAGTACAGTTATGTGAGGGTTTCAGCCAGTTCTTTAAGTGTCCTAGCAGGGCTGCTCTTGATAACAAACAGGGCTTTTAAGAAAATGGTTCCTACCAACATTGAGACGTGCAATGCCTGGTGCACAGGTTCTCAACCTGAGAGCATCACAAACAGTTTTCTGGCAGTTGCATTGATCTCATCTCTGCTCATGAGAGGGTCGCCAAAAGTTTGAACGTACCACAGGGTCACGTAGCTGTTCCTGAAACACAAAAACTTAAAATCCACTAGCTTAGAATAAAAGCCGCGGTTACACGCAGAAGTTGCGTATCTAGCTTTACCACTTTTGTGAAAAGCAGTGCAATTGCCCTAGCATGAATGCAACTATATTACTATGAATGCATTTAAAATATTTTGTTTCTGTACAGAAACACAAACCTCTGTAAAAGGTACTGCATATTGTCACACAACAGAATCCACGCTAAGAGCCATGTTGATATAAGTCATCATCATATTTCAAAACAAATATTCTGCTGCTAGAAATCCCAGGTATAAGCCAAGCGTAACATGCCTCACAGCTAACAGCAACATTCAAATTATTTGTTTAGTTGGATTCTTTTTTCTTTTGACTGTGGCCATAGACTCCCACAGTTTTCTTAACACATCCATTTAAAATGACTATATACATTTGTGTCTGATTTCATACCTATAAAAGAACAAAGTAAAACTTCTCAAACTGATGCAATGAGGCATCTGCAGAAAATTCACACCTAATCCCGCTGTCAGAAAAATAGCAATTTGCCAGCTATAACACTTAGGAACTACTCCTCCAGCAGCAAAAGTTTAAAAACATGCATCTCAAGGAGTTCATGAAGTTCTGTGCATTCATTCTAGAGTTTGTCACATGTGGTAGAATTAGGAAAAGATGAAAATATGAGTTGTTTTATACACGTTATCCTGAGCTCATCTATAACATCATACGTTGAGAGCTACCTAGCTGGTTTTCTTAGTAACTAGAGATTCCTAAACAACAACTAGAGTTTGTGGGAAAGTGCCTGGTACAAAACCATATGCACAAATGGGAAACTATTTTGAAAGACTTGCAAAACGTCATTAAAAGAAGAGATTTAAGTATTACAAGAAATTTGGTGTTGCTCTGGCTCTTACGCAGCCTTGCCTTGATGCCCTATTATTCCAATATTTTCCCATTTTACATATTTTGCATTTAACATATTTCTATCCATGGTCCTAAGGACCTTAGCAATGAAAGTATCACAATTCACAACAATAGTAATAGTCAGTTATACCACAAAGGCACTAAAATATACCAGACAGGATCCAAAGCCTATAAACTCAGTTGTATAGACAGTCTTTTGCTTCTGATGAAAGCTGTTCAGTTCTTCTGAAAAAGTCCTTATTAAATAGGTAGTTTTAGGTGAAGGTCCCAAAGGTCAACCTACTTTGGCAGAGATTATTATAGAAAGGACAACTAAGGTAGACAGACATCCATGTGCAACCATTAAGAGCCAGAGTCAAAAACAGGAGCTCTAAATTGGGAAGTGGCACCTACGGTATTCAGCAGAGTTCCAAATTTCCATGTCCACGCCAATGTGGAGCTCCTTTGGGAAAACTCACAAATCGCAGAAATAGTAAAGGGCGGGAACTCTCAACAGGAAATATTCTGCTCTGTAGGCTAGCTCAATTTCCTACAAAGGCGATAGAAAGATTCCCAGTGATTTCAAGAGGGAACTAGATCACATTTACATAACACTTCAGCATAAATCTGAAATAACTCCACAGATTATTTTTTAAGCCCATGCAAGACGTACATGGGCTTTAGAGAGTGGCATCTGCATGGGCCCTTTCTGTGGAGGCCTTCTGCAAGTTTACCAGTTTCAAGTGACTTCAATAAGTAGCCTAACATTTGTCTACATCCTATCCAAAGACATTCATATCAGACTTCATACAAAGGCCTCTTCTACTATTTAATCCCTTTCATTGCATAAACTTCAGCACACTTTCTTAGGCTGACTTAACTTAGTCTTTATTTATTTTCTGGTGGATCTTTCTATCACTCTAATAAAGGTAACTGAGACATACAACAATTCTGATAAATATCATTCAAAATTTCATTTTTTGACTGAGAAGATGGGGGGAGGGAGGGGAAGAGAGACACTCTTAATAGTACAATCTCTACTAATTCGTCCGTTATCAGCCTTCTCCTACAAGACTAATAATGGACAAGTCATCCTAGATACCAAAAGGAATTCTAGGTGCTGCCCTATTCCTGGATTGACAGTGAAGTGTTGCACGCTAAAATTTAGTTCTTGATTATGCCTTTGCAGTATTGTTGCCCTCTGACTATTAGATGTAATGTTGTGGTTGGTAGCGATACACAAATACCCGAGAGCAGAATAGTAACTGGGTCTAAATCACCAAAAAAAAAAAAAAGTATATTAATGACATTCAGAAATTCCACAGGAACTTGTCACCCCACCTCTTATCAGAGCATTTGAGAGTATTTTTCAATTAGTTTACCCTTTAAGGTAAATTAACTGTGTCTCAAATCAATCAGTATTGTTCTCCGGTTACAAACATGGAAAACAAAGCAAAATGAGGACAAAAAACTCAGTCAATGTCATGGCCACAAACAGAAGCTCCTCATCCAATTTCTCTCCTTGCTCTCCATGAAGGAAATCTAATGAACGGAAAGTACACAGACTTCACAAAACACTGACGATGTTTACCGAAAAATCTTTTAGGAAGCTCACATGCACTAAGGGTTAGGTTACTGAAATTCATCACATTTCTCTGGAAAAGTTAACACTACCTCAAGTATATGAGAAGGAAACATTGTGCAGCACATTCATTCCAAATGTGGACTTCGCAACTTATTTCAGCATGTGAAGATTAATTGAAGACGGAAATATTTAACTGAGAGCCAAAGCACAAAAATTTGAGGAGAAGCGGCCAAGTCAAATGCAAAACAAAAGCAGATTTGACACACAGAGCAAGAAGCAACAGATTACAAGAACATTTTTTGTTTACTTCAACCAAAATATTTTTAAAAGCTACTTCATTTTTTTTTAAACATTCAAACATTACTCTATATCTAAAAGTATTGCTCTCCAGACGCTTTCATGTTTCACATGACTTATAAAAGCTAAACAAGTTAATGAAAGGTAAACAGTTTTAATTGCAGCTTTCAAGCACATGTTTAGAGGCTCTCATTGACTCTCTGATATTATTTCATTAGCACAATGTAGTTAACTGAAAAATAGGTGTGCTGGTATCTAGCTTCAGATACTGCAGCACTCTAGCCGTATCTTACAAGATGCTAATATTTTATATTCTTCAAAATTCATACCTTTCTAACCTAAACAGAACCATTACTACCACTGCCAGTACATCATAAGATAAAATCAACTCTTTCCACAAACATAGTAGGACTTGGAGTTTTCACTAGCAGAAAAAAAAAAAGGTTATTAAAGGACGTTACAATTTTCTTCATTTTACAGATAAGGCTCTCTGGGCAATGATGCACCCAATGTAAACCAGAGGCTTGGGGGCAGCCAGCAAGAGAACCAAGGTTTCCCATGTCCCTGGGCCCTGTAAGCCACAATTCCTCCTTCCCGGTATGAAGGCCATAACCACAGTGGTTGTTGGTTACAGCTCAAAAGCCATTTGAAAGGCATTTGTCAAAGGCTATGAAGTTTGCTTCTTTGCGACGATGACCCAGCTTGGCGAAGCAGCCATCTCAAAGGGCCAGTCACCACAGCTCTTTAAACAGCACAACACTCGGGCTAGCGGCACCGATTTTAATGGGGTTATCCCAGGGATTAACTAGCCCTTCGTCACCGCTGCGAGCTGAAGGCCGTGCCTTCGCCAGGTACGGGAAGCTGAAGTCAGAACGAGCTGTTCCCTTTTTGCCTGCTTGCAAACGTCTCCTGGTAAAGAGATAATTCAAGCGTGGGCTGCTGTGATCACCAGCGTGCTCAGACTCCCACCACCACGGGAATCTCCAAGGAGCACCATGCAAGAGGGCTGTGACATGAGGCAGGGGAGGAGCACTCAGCCAGCTAAGCAACAGCCTTGCCTTGCTTTCCTAATTATGCTTTTTTTGCCAACATGCAATTAGTTTGCCTGCTTGGTCTTCTGCCTGACAAACTGCTGATCTCAGTTACTGCCGTACACTCTGACCTGGCAGGAGCTCCCCTCCAGCCCTTCCTGGGGCATGGGTAATAAATATTTATTTTAAATATATTTAAATAAATATAATAAAATTTAAATAATAAAATACATTTAAAGCCCTTTTAGACTGGACAGACTCCATTGAATCAGCAAAACTACTCCTGACTTATACTTGGGTATAAAAAAAAAAAAAATCCATCTAGCCCCTTCCTCCAACACCTACACAAAGGATTTGCAGGGAATCGAAACTGTAAGTGCGTATTACGCATGATCCAAGACCCGCTGAAGTCAATGAACTATTAAGTTAAGCAGTCACTGCAACAGGACCCAAGTACTTAACTATTAACCAACTGAAATGAATCATCTGTCTCCCTGCAGCGTTGTCTTATGTCCAGGTTAATACCAGGATGAGGTGCTACGCATACAGTAAGAGTTTGTTACAAAAAGCACTCAAGTTTTCAGGGAATTTGTATTTAAATATTTTCTCTAGGATGGTTCCTGAACCAAAGGAAATCCATCACCTTCCAGTTTATCTAGGGTCATGGGTCGTGGCCAGAGTTATACAACTTAATGTGTTTCCATGACAAATCAGTCCAATATTTCTACATGCCAAGAAGGAATTTTTACTGTGGAAGAAACGGACAGAGCCTCTCCCCGAGGTTAGGCACGCTGCGAGCGCTCTCGGCTACACGGACTTGCTACAGCGAGAAACCAGCCCTTACAGTTTGCTCACTCTATCAATACTACATTGTCCTGAAGGAGGTCTCACTTCTCACCCATGTAGTAGGTGCATTTGGCGCCGGGGAAAGGAGAGCGCTGGCACTTGAGCTTTGTAACAAAAACTAAGTGCTTTCCCTCTCAAAGGGCATTTACAAAGCGTTCAAACTTAACACTGTTTTCTCATCAGCTTGCAAAGGGGGTATAGAGGTCTCAAGTACTGAGAGGCTCCAGGGATGTTCCTAAAGCCACTGATTTTCCCTCGGCATCTGCTTCTTGCAGATGCAGAGAGCGCAGTGTTGTTTGCTCCTGCCAGAGGGAATTCCTTCCCCAAATTTGATAGCTGGCAGCACCGGCATCCCAGCGACCCTTTGCCTACTGGGCTCTCCACGCACACATCTCAGATTGCTGATTCTTCGAGGCTGCTTTGGTTTGACTCACTGGTCTCAGAAAGACGGAGCGCCTAAGTTTTACCCAGGGTTCACTTCTCCCGCCAGCATCAGCAGGCTTTTATAAAACAACGGGCAGATCTATGAAGGCAGGCACATTGGGCTTTTGAATGCAGAATTAGGGAAAAAATTACAAATAAAGCAAACTGCAATTCTAGTTTGTACTGAGTCACAACGGATGTTCTCAGCACCCGTCCCTCTAGCAGTCCTCCGCACATCACAGTCAGAGCCCTGGACAGGGACATCACTGCTGAGGTAGCTCCCTGAATCACCACTGTACCTCCTCGGGATGCAACGTGCATCCTCTGATGGCTCGAAATGGAATAGACATCTTGGATATTCAGAGATGATTTCCTGTCCCGAGTTACCCCATTATCACCTGAGACACTGTCCCCGGTATCGGGGCTGTAAGTACTTTAGGACATCTCTTCATCAGTCTGCTGGCCAACTTCCTTCCCTTACTGTGAGCAGCTTATTTTACACTCCCAGCTCCAGGTGAGACTAATCACACACGCAAGAGCACTTTGTGTAATATGAAATTTTAAAAGGGTATTGATCTCTGCTACCTTACCAGTTCCCTAGGCCACACATTAACAACACAGGCAATAAACCCAGAAACAAGTTCTGTGCCTGGCCTTGCCTGCAAAACAAGGGTGCTGCGCCCCAAACCAGTCTTTACTGGAATTTCTGTGTCCCTACCAGCACACAGCAGGTGTGCGCCTATCTGGGGACATTTGATTATTCCACACAAAGGCTTTTTAAAGTATGCAATAGCTGGACTTAAACCCAGTTACTACCAGTTCCTAGTGTGACCGCTGTTTCAGGAACACGTCTATAGAAAAGCATGTCTGAAAGCGCTGGCAGATTCTTTTAGAAGGTTTAAAATAGTTATCAGCTCACTCCAGTGAAATGGGGCTGGTTTGGGGAGTGTTCCTGGCAGGGTGAGAAAGCACAGGTCTGTATTTGTACTTTCAACTTCTCTGTTCTAGGCGCGATTCTGCAGGAACTGTACTGATTGCTGCACACAGATAAGTTCAGATAGCTTCGTTCTTGCAAGCCAACACTGCTTCTCCTTAAAGGGGAATCTCATCTCTTCTACTCATCTTCCCACATGCCGGCAACCTGTTTCTCACCAGGGGAAAGAGGGCATGCATTTTTAGGATACATAGTTTTCCAGATACTCTTGATAGTGGTAACTGCCTGTCTAGGATTGTGGTAGATTTCTTTCAGCTCCCAGAACTATACGGAATAAATAAATGGCATGAGAGGAAATGGGAATATACAGGCAGTGGCTGAATACAGTCACACTGATGATGTGGTGTGACAGTTCCTACCCTGAGATGTAACTGGGAACCTAGGGTGGGACATCACAAAGCAATAAATTCACCACAGGGATTTAAAAAAAAAAAAAAAAAGGGAGTCCACGTGGTATCAGCTGAAAAATCAGAGCACACTTAACAGAATGAGCAGTTAGTTCTGCGAATGCCAGAACTCACAAAAGCTGGTTTCCTCCACATTTGTGTCTTGTGGCCGACTCATTCACTCTGGCTGAAGTTTTTCTGTGGTTTTGGCACTTACAAGAGTCTTGTCTGTGTTGATGCTCTGACTTTCACTAAAGGGAGCACCAACACTTCAGCCTTTTCCCTCTGACGGGGTGCTCTCTCCCCTCTGACGGAGGGCTCTCCTCCCTGTTAGGCTGATGGTTTTCATGTTTGTACCAAAGCCCTGAAAGCCCACTCTGCAGCAAGGCTGCAGAGCTTTTGCCAGCAGGAGGACAGTGGACACAGGGTACCATTTAAGGTGCGGGATGAGGAAGGAAAAAGGATACTTTAAAAAATAATTTGAACGGGCGATGCAAGGCACCGTAGTTTGAGTTAACTTTAGATTTCAAGTGGAAGAGCTTTTGGCAACCTACCCAGATTCCTTGGCCTGCTGCCTACCAAGTCCTCAGAGACTATTTTTATCATTATTTATTTATTAAATTTAACTATCTTGGGGCTGGACCGCAGACAGACAGACAGAACCTAAAAATGCAGACGCTCAACGGAAAGCTAGCTGGGAGGTAGGGGGAGAGGTTAATTATAATAGTTGGTCCTGTCCCACTGACGAGTAAAAAAAACTTCTAAGGGAGTTTGTGGCTTAACAGGCTTAAATTCTTGCAATTCTTTTAGGCACCACGTTGCCTAGAAAGAGAAGGTGCTGGCTCACCTGGCAGGTACACGTGCCCTTTCCATACAGCTTGGCAGAGCAGGCAACGGCTTATGAATTCTGAGAAAGGTCACTGTCTAGCAAGAGCTAGAAAAGGATGCCATGAAAGCTGACAACCCACCGTATCAAACTTGAGCAGCAGAGACCACTTGTAAGGAGCAACTTGAATCAATAACTGACTCTCCATTACCAAATTATATCACACAGGCTGCTTGTAACTAAGCACTTAGACCTCCTTCTGCTATTAGGTACCCAGTGTTTTGCTAGTGCCTTACATGATGAGACCTAAAGTCTTACTCCTTTCAGTCCTTCCCAATCTGTCCTGGAAGAAGACCAGAGAGGCCATATATCCCAATATGAAGCCCAAACCACACTCTTTGCTATTTAGAGTATGCAAATCCAGCCAAAGCCACAAACAAAATGGATCGTTCCAAAAAGCATTTCCAGATGGACCACGATGAATGAAATACAGAACAGCTACAGAGAGGTTTCCATCCTCAAAAGGAAGCTGTGCATCTGATCTCTCTGAGAATCAGGTCTGGGAACACAAAACTATGCTAAATAAGAATAATTCTTTCTAAAACAGAAATACTTCACACTCAAACAAATGCTTTCCACCCATGGGCTATAAAGCACTTTCTATAAAAGCAAGCACTATTCTGGTTTCTCATAGGGTAGCTGAAGCAAGGTGGGCAAACCACTTGCCCAGGGTCACACAATACAATATGGTATTGTCAGCTCTTTTGACCTTGCTTTTCCAGCGCTTGCCTTGCGCTATTGTGCTGCCTGGTCAATGCGTTGATAGACAACAGCAGGCTTTCTGTTCCAACAGGGGCCTGTAATTCCCAACTACCAGCCTGCGCACATCGCGCCTGGGTTTAACTGAATCAGGAGCTGGTGGCCGTTGCTAGCACAACACTGATGCAGGAAACCTCATCGTACTAGCGCGTTAACAGCGTGAGCTGTGCAAGCATGACACAGCATACAGCTGGCACTGCCAAGCAAAAATCAGAGATTCACTTTTGCTGCTGCAGAACAGCAGTTTTTTCACAGGACTACAGCGTGGGTCACGGTAGCTCACACAGCTCACACGATTCTGCATATTGTCTCAGTGTGATGTCTCCCTTGGCGTCAGTGGGATTTGTGGAGGCAGACAGATTCACGGGTATAACGATACCTTAGTGTACTCTGAAAAAGTCAGGATATGTTCGGATTATCTGATAAATTCAAGGTCTCTCCCTTTTGCTCACACAAGTCTGAGAACTGCTCTCCAAGCCTGGAATTTGGATGCCTCCTTAGGCAGGACTGAATCATGGCCCAAACCACCATGATGCAGGACAAGATTTTAGCAATACATTACAGACTATATACAAGAATCCCACTGAATAATGCTTTAATTGTAATCCAAGGCCTATCAAACATTAAACACAACATCTTCCTTTCTCCCATTTAGAAGAATACTTTAGCTAGCAAGGACATTTCACTGTGACGTGCACGCATCTCAAAATGCAAATAGCAAGACAGGAAAAGAAAAAGGGATGTTTGACTGCTAATGATTCAGCCTTGTTTAAAATTTCCTTTGTGGCATTCTGCCGGCTGAGTCACTTTGCTGTGCATGCTTTTTCGGTAGGCCTTCTTCTGGCTTCATTCACCTGAAGTGCATCTCTCCTTAGGCTGTAAAGACATACAACTCTACCCAATGCACTCTCATAATGCTATACATACTCAGTTGAGCAATGAATGAATGCATGGCTATATTTTAGGCTCAATGCAATTGCAATGATTAAGGGGACAAAAAAATCCATCCTTTAAAAAAGCATTTTTATTTCAAGAGTAATCTTGAGACAGTCAGAACAGCACTTGTATACCACTTCTCATCTTCAGAAGAACTTTGCTAAACATTAACTAGTTGCTCCTCATATCACTTGTGATGTGGTCTCTATAAACATGCATTAATTTCCTCATCAGTTTAACAAAGATGAGTTTGACACATTAAAATGAGTTACTGGAGACCAGAGATTAATTTAAAGACATGCATCAGAACTTGGGTCCTACAGGCTCTCAGCCCTGTTATCTGACCAGTTCGTTAACCTTGGAAGCGTTAACTGCTTCCTCCTCTTTCACTCTGAGGAGGTCCAGCTCAGGGCCTGTTAGCTAGATGCATTAAACCAGAAATAAGCACTGCAGGAGCTGCATTCAGGTCATAGTATCACCCATACTGAACTCATACAAGCACCGGAAAAAAACAAAAACAAAAAAACCCACCACAACACACATATTGTGTGTCCTGCCCTCCCCTGCTTCTGTCTTGCCCCTGCACCATTTGCAACTGTGTCTTCTTCCCCCTGCTCCAGGCAATGCCAAATCCAGTCAGTTCCCAGATTTGGGTCTCCACACACCACAAAAATACTTGTGCTGCCACAACAAATCCTTCTCTTGGTGACTGTGTCAGGCCATGCAGGTTCACAGTATGCATTAAACCAGGCCAGACTGGATGCTCAGTGCTTCAAGCAGTGTTAATTTTCAGGCCTTCTATGCAAACAAGCCAGTAGTTATTTTGGCACAATAAAGCAAGGCGGCAGGGGGAGAACTCTTCTACTGAAGAGAAATCCCACCTGGTCCAGCAGGTCCACTATCAGCACTTCCTCCAATAAACCCCCTCAGACTTCACCATGTTCATGAACAAGGTTTTCACTCTTTCAGCCCTCAGCATCTCTCCCTTTTCTCCTTTCTAGCCCCAACAGCCCTCACCTTTTCCTTCTGGAAGAAGGCTTTGCAAGTAAAACATGCCTTCAAAAAAAGCAAGAGTAAAGCTCTATCAAGCCTACCTTACGCAATACCAAAAGACCCCCACAATTAGGATATGCTTAGAACATGAGACCTTGTCCCCTCAGAGTAATGCTTCCTTACTTAACTGTTGACATATGCCACTGGGCAAGGCACGAAGAGAGAAACAGGATTCTGCACAGGGCTCTGCTTTGCCTGCCTGAAGATTTCCTGACAAGATTAGACACTGTAAAACATCCTGCAAAGGGAAACTGAACTGCGCCCGCTCAGCTGTTGGGCCTGACTCATTTGTTGAGCCACACTAACATCCAGCATGTGTGTCACTTCAGCTGCACCCAAGTTTCATGTTCATGGGTCTATCTGTTCCTACTAATTCTGCCCATGGAGGAGGGCATTACCACCGCGCTGCGGGAAGCTTGCAACCTGCAAAGTTAACTTTGCACAATGGCATGGACTTGGAGCCTGGAAGGAGAGGTGGCAGCAACCGCACAGGGGCAGAGCATGGCAGCCTTTGCCAGCAGTTTGCATTAGACGGATGCTGACCCTCCAATGATAAAGACTGCTAGTAAAGTCTGCTGTATTTACAGTTACGCAGCAGATGGTTCCTTTAAAACAGAAAAGCTCAAGAACAAAACAGGAGGCAGCCCTACCACCAAGTTGTTTGGTGAAAGTTTCCTACAATTTTTCCATTGTCAGTCCCAGCTGAGATGTTTGTTATGGAGAAGTCACAAGCAAAAGAGAGGACAAACATGTGCATGCCAGGAAGCTTCAATAAAGTGTTATTCCCAACAAAAGATCCATGGCAGGACATTCTCAGTCGCATCTTCAGAGTACTGGTCTCTGCTTCTCCCTGCCCCTTTTACCTCCACCCTCTTCTTTCAAGCCTTCTTGGATGCTTTCCAGTGGTCGTTACCTGCTCAGCCTGTTGCTGTATATCCACCGCCCCCCTTCAGGGCAGCAGCAGGGCTTGGGCATACCTGGCTTGTTTTGTTGCCCCATCTCTTCACAATAGCCAAGGCTCCGTGCTTCATCACTTGCTACACAGCACACTACTACCAGAACGCTAATTCAGCTAGCTCATGAAGCAGTTGAGATTTTGCTCAGCAGACACCAGATAACGCTTCACAATTCATTTTAATTGCAAGTCCTTTGTAATGTTTTCCTTTTTGTTCAAGAGACAGAGGAAAATTAAAGAATTGGCTGATCCAGTCTGTATTATAATACTGGTCCAGATCTAAGCAATCCTTGCTTTCAAAAGAACAGAAACAAGTTGACACTGAAAAATAACAACCCCGTGAAATGTCTCACAGCCTCCTCTCCTCAGCCTCATGCACCACCCTACTGATCTTCCTTGTTTCTTTCCCAGGCTGTTCCCCTACCACTTCCATACAGACCTGCAAGCCCCCTTCAATTCCCATCTCTCTTCCTCTCTCCTCACACATACGACCTCCTTCCCAGCCCATTTTCAGTCTGACTTCCCTTCCCAGGGTCCCAGACTACCTCCACCCAGTCCCATGTCATATCCCACCTTCTCCCCACAACAAGCTGCCAACTGCCTTCTCTAATCTCTGGATGTGGATGGCAGGAGAGAGCAGGGTGGAGAAGAGAAGGTAACAGGGAAGCAGGACTGCAAGCACAGAATTAAATCAGGAAGCTGTAGCCCAACCTCTAGCATCCCTAAGTGCTTGCTTTTCACCTGCACAACGTAGACCATGCCCTATCCCTTCAGGCCAACGTGCTAAGCATTTTCAGTAGTAACTTGTTCACTTTTGTACTCCAAGCATTCAAGTTTGAAGTTGCATTCACATTTAAAATGTTTTGTGCTTTAACAATCCAACACACACATAGAGTAAACTCAGAGGCTATTTTCTTTCCTTTCTGGCAGAAGTCTGCTGCTCCGAGTTTAGTCAAAGGTGCTCTAAGAATCCCTTCTGCTCTACCAACCAATTTCTATTACTGATCACATATGTGATCATCCTGCTGTAGTATGCAAGGCTGGTCAGGCAGCTCATGCTTATTCAAGTGCAGCTACATTCAGAAGCATGACTGAGCAGTAGTAAATACGGAAGCCCACAAACTTATTTATTCTGTAGTAGCCACTAGAGGCAGGAGGAGGCAGTCACACCATTTAGTCGATGAAAAATGCTGTTTAGAAAGATTTTAGGTACCTAAATTTAGAAGACTTGCTGGGTACCTAAACCTAACTCAGCTTTCAGATGCCTAAGGTATCCCATGCTGAGTGCCTAGGCACTAGATGAAAGAGTGGCTTTGAAAAAGTGTGTTTTACAGGTTAACCAACCCATAAAGATACAGCAAACAAGGTTTCAACCCTTCCTTAGACCCCCAGATATTCAGACCGGAAAGCCAAGGACTCCAGGAAGCCATAAGCATTTCCCTTGTGCTGTAAGGTAGGTGGGTTAAACCAGCTATCCCACAGGTTCACTGTGGCAAGTATTTCATGCTTCACAGTACACCAAAACCCCCTCTTTTCTGGTACTATGTCTCCACTATGATCAAGATGGACACTCTCTCTGCATGCACATTCAGGAGGAACAGATCACTGTTCTTGTCACGCTCCTCATAAATACCCTGACTTTAAGGGAGATTGTGGTGGCTCAAGAGGCTGATCAAGTGAAGAAAATCTTGGATCAGACATACAATCTCTAAAGAGGCCTAGAATACAATCTCCCACACTCAAAGCAAGGCAACTCTAAATGAACACAGTTGTTCAGACAGAATTGCATTGTTCCATATGCTTTTCCCTTAGGGCAAGTTATTGTGACTTAGTGGAGAGGAAAAAAAAAAAAAAGAAAAGAAAAAAGACTGTTTTAGGAAAAGTAGCTATGTTTAAACAAATTCCAAATGCAAACACTAACCCCAAGCCAGCATAGCCCAACAAAGCCCAGCCACCGTTTGCTGTAGCATAGTTTCACAGAACCATTTAAGGCAGATGCTAACAGAGCTGTGCGTGCAACGGTCACAGAAACACTGGGAACAAGAGCCAGTTTAAAGCACAGTTATGGAAAGAGGTGCCAGCACAGTTTCCTCAGCCACTGCTGACAACGCTTTATTGTTTTTCTATAATGCTGTTTTGTTTAGGGCCCTCTTTGGAAATTCCATGACGACACATATAGTAAGTGCCAGCATGGACGCATGTTCTCCTCCTGCATTGTTTTCACCACTGTTAATATTCCACCCCCTAAAACCTCCTAAACGACAGTCTGTTCCATATGTTTATTACTTCATAGAACAGGGATATACAGTCCTTTAGAATTTATTTTAGAAAGTCCTTTCCATTTTTCTCTCTCTGTCCCCATTCCTCCCCAAAGTCACCCAGTTCCTCCATGGCAGTACTTTTTAAGATTTTGGAGCTGGCTTTGAAGACAGCCACAGCTACGCAGCTTGCGCACCCTTTATGAACTCCCTCCACCTTAGTAAATCACATAAGCCAGCATTCCTAAAGACACAACATTGAGATTTGATGCACACTTCTGTTAAGAAACATCCAGCAGAGTAATGGTGTAGGAATTCAGTGCAACAAAATTAGGAAATGCTTGTGCATTAATGCAGGCTAAATAAAAACCTCCCCATTTCCTCAGCAAAACAGCACTTGACCCACATATCTAGAAAGCATCAACTTGCTTGTTTCTCTGTGCATGCTAACTGTGTTTAGAAAGAAAAAATGGCTGATATTTGAGCTGTCTCGATGATCCGTGGAGCATAAGAACAAGGCTCTCAAAGTAACACCATTCACCCAGCATATAATCTTCAGTGGAAGCATTCTCTGAGGTAATTTTTCTTCTTTTTGAAGTGACTAGAGGGACTAAAGCTGAGCTCTTGCGTACCACATCCATTCAGAGTGAAGCTTCCTACTCTATGCTTTAGTCCAGAGCAGTCCTACCCCATGAAAAAATAGCTTCCATCTCAAAAATGTGTTTCAGAAACTAGAAGCTTTCTATGAAAAGGCATATTTGGAGACACTCTGCATATATTGCTTGTTAGGCATTCAAAAAACAAACCTGGATGGGTGATCCATGGTACAAGATGCTCTGCTGCAACAAGGAAAGCCATACAAGGAGGCCTGCACCAAAACACGTGATCAAATTAGTATGCTCCACATGCATTTCCATGCCCTCCTCTTACTGTCAATATCTTGCAAGGTCTCTTCTAGCATTTAAACCCATAGCTTTTTCCCATAATTGGTCAGTATTCAGCTGCCAGTCTGTTTTGCCAGACATTTCCTATCCAGTCTCCTGTTTTAAAAATCTTCTTGAGCAGTTAATATTCCAGTTAAGACACACACCATGTAACTCCATATATATGGAGTTTATACACACTCCATACATCCTCCAGGATATATACACTTCTGCAAAAAAATCACGTGTGGTCACAGATGAACACTGTGTATCACAGATATCTTAAGCCCCTATCACTGTGATACCTAAATCAAAAAGACGGATAACAGAAGAATTGTTCTGCAATTTCTCACCTGCACGTTCCTTTGCCAGATGATGAAATTTTCACTGTAGTTCAGCAGAAATCACTCAAACATTCTGCTGAAAAGAAGTCAGAAACTGAAAAAGCACTTAAGGGAAGGATGGTGCTGGAGAACTGTTAGGCCCAACTGCAGCATGTTGAGCAAGTCATAGCCTGACTTTATAGAAATATCTTGTGTTTCCTCTACAATGCTGGTAGCAAGAGCAGGCAAGTGGGCCAAGCTGGGCAGCAGAAGAAAGAGGCAGAATGCCAAAGCAAGCCTGGAGCAAATTAAATATCAGAAGGCAGCAGGTTCCCTTGAGACTACCTGGTTGCTCTTTTGGCAGAGGAGGAAAGCAAGCCATTAAAGAGCCAGAAAACACCTGTGTTGACTTCACTTGCAGCACCAGTTCCCATGCTGTGATAACAAATAGCTCTCACATGAAGTGCAAGGGAGCAGGTGCTACTCTAATCCCACAGAATAGGGGAGGCTTCCAAAACAAAACTTGCTAAATGATGCTCTCACACAATCTACTCATACCAAAGCAAAATGGAGGGAGTTGAGGCAATGTCCCTTTTTAATCAAGTTATCCACTGCAATTTGCTTAAAGGCTGAAGAGGGAACTTTTAGCCAGACTGCTGGAGATACTCAAAATAAATATAAGCAAAGTTTGGAGTTTCTTACTGAGGTAAGAGGAGGTATCAGCTACTGAAACAAACTGCTCTCTCCTGTCACTTTGGAGTACAGGGCCGTGAAGATTCACTTGCAGCTGCAGGTACCTTATACAACTGTCTTTCCTTTTGTCAGTGAGGAATAACATTTGATTGCTGTCAGTGAAAGCTGACAGTTACTGGGGCTCATCTTAGCTACCCACACATGTAAAGTGCACCAGAAAAATCAGCACCAGTAGCAGGAACACAGAGCTACACTGCCCGACCCCTCTTCCTATGGCTGTTCACATCACTGAGGAGGTAAGAGAGCAAGCAAACAGGAAGGGTGGGCTGCAGGTATGCAACAGGTGGAAACGCCATGCTTAGGGCCATCTTCTCTCCTGTTATGCCAAAGGTTTCCTGAAAATATAGCTTTATGCTCTTCCCTCCAGCCCAAGTCTGAAGTACCACGCATCCCTATCAGGATGCACCTTCAGCTGCATCTGTGCTTGCTCTTGGTTCCTTGCTGCTGTTCTCCCCTAGATGTTACCCACCCCTCCAGTCTGCCAGCTCCGGTGAGTATGTGCACTCCCTGGCCCATTTTGGTCCAAATAAATGGACTAACTTTAGCTGAGCTGGACTAAAACTAGACTGGGGGCAAGATCATTTTGGTTGCTGAGTTTGATAGTCTCTTTGGCAGGCTCTGCTGCCAAAGGACACGCGAACAAACTCCACAAAACCAAAACTTTGGCGATCAATTATCATACTGGGGGAGGAGAGAAAAATACACCTCTCACTACTAAATATTTATAGTATTTTTTCTCAAGGGTTTTTTCAGGACCTACAAAGGAGTCAGGCTGGGGAGAGAGAGTGGAGACACTGCAGATGCATCTCCCACCAGAGTGTCTCTGAAAAGCATGCACTGCAGGGTGGCTAGTATAAAATAGATGCTTTTCAGTAATGTGGGGATTGATCAGAGTAAATCAGCCACTATTGTTCTACACCAGCTGTCCCTTCATACAGAAAAGCCCTGAGGGAAGTTAAAGGCACTTTGCAAGCAGCCAGAGGGGAAAAAGATATTTTTGGTGACAGGCAGAACACATTTAGATTCCAACTCATTTCCAGTGGTGATAAATAAAAACTAGACAAGGCAATGAAGAATTAAGGTATGGCTTAAACAGAGGTAAAATTCCTATTAAATTTGACCAGGACAGGGACTAGTAGAGGGAGAAAGAGGTATCCAGGCCATTAAGATTCAAAAGCTGTTTAACTCAGCCCAGCAAACTACAGCCCTAATTAAAGCCACTGTTTGTGCAAAAGGCACCTTTCAGTTTTGTTTTTTTTTCCCTCTATACTAAAAGGAAATCAATACCTTCTCGCACTCCAACCAGAACCAAACCTTAAGTTTCCACCAAAAAGCCAATGTTACAATGCCACCTGTTTGAGCAGAGCATCCTACTTCTCTAACAACCTCAAGCAGAAGGTTTGGCAGGCAGAGGGGCTGTAAAGATCTTTACCCATGACATTTTACATAGAACGGATGCAGTGATGTCATGGGGAAGCACTGGCTGAATCAGTGCAGGCGGTACTGTAGGTGGCTTAAACATAGGAAGAACTTAAGCAAGTGAAGGAAGGTCCCCAGTAAAGATTTTACTCCTGAAGTGCCACAGAACAGTGTCACCTGCCACTTCAGTGTTTAACAACTTGGGCTCCTAGGCCTACATCTTATTACAGGATATTATCATGGACACAGCTGCTAAGGACCTGGCAATAGAAAGGTTCCCTCTCAGCCCCAACCAAGAGGCCAAGAGCTTTGAAAGCAGATCATGCCTCTGCGTGGGATGAGTTGGGAGTAGTTGCAGCAGCTCCTGGCACAGAAGGGGCCATATCAAGGAGACACTCATGATCAGGGTCCTGAGAAGCAGCTTTGGTAACAGGGTCAAGGGCAGGCGAAACGTGACAGATAAGCTACTCTCTTGGCTCTGTCCCTAACACAACTGGCCCCAGTCCTTGCCAAAGGGGTAAGCATGCAGAACAGAGGGTGACACTGTATCTCTGTTAATAGAAAACAGCATATATGGGCAATGCACTATGGTAACATTAGGTACTCCCAACTTACGCATGCTGGAGTGTCTTACCCTGAAGATATTGCAGTACAGGTTTGTCTGGTCAGAAAAGTCCATCAAAATAAATTGAGGAAGATTTGTTAAACTTGTGTGAATGCTCCTCTTAGCAAATGTGACTTTATTTAGTTTGTGTTCCCTCTGAGAGTGAATTAAATTTACTGGATCTTATTTGCATCTAAAATAGTAGAATAAGGTGATTGCAGCTGTGGACAGCAGTCTCTGTATAGTGGTTTCCTGTGGCACAACTGGGGTGCATGTGGACATGTGTACTCTAATTGGTTTCATGACTACAGCCAGATACTCATTACCTACATCAGTTAAGGAAAAAGAAAAAATGCAACCTCTTCACTTTATCTAATGAAAGACAAATTTTTTTTGGAAATACTTTTGGAAATATTTCCTTAAGTAATTATTCACAGCCATTTCCATGGTAGCTGCAAGAAGCATACAGCTTAAGAGCCCCTGAAGTAACCCTAATGTGCTAATGAGTCAGGAATGAAGTTAATTAAGTGCACCTGTCCAAAACAGCTGAGAAGGACTACACATCGAAAGGGAAGTCACCTGTGAAAGGACATTCAGTGTCCAAGTTTACTATTTGTACTGCAGTGCTCTCAAGAAGGCCTTGCCTCAGGAATGAGACCCAGCCATGCCAGATGTCATACAAATTCATTGTTTGTTACAAATAAAGATGGAGAACTGCAGGTTTCAGGTGTTTTTTTGGAAGTAGAGATAAGGTAAAACAAGGAAGCTAAGAGGCAGTTTCATAAGATGAGGAAAAGAAGTCAGAGTCCTAGTTATGGACTTCTCTTCCCTACTATTTCCTCCTCAAATCCCACCTAGGCTCTTTAAAAATAAGCAAAACAGCATCTTTGTGACCCCAAAGCACATATGCCCAGGATTTTTTTTTTTTTTTTTTTAAGATAGATAGATGTGTGATTAGGACCTGCCACAAATGGTTGAGACCGAGTTGGTCTTGCCTTGGTGCTGTGGGATGGTGTAGCTGACCTCAGGAGACACCCTTCAACTGTATCATCACCAGTAGCTTTCAAAAGTTATCAATGTATCTATCAGGCTTATCAGCAGCATGGCACTTGCTCCAGCACACTAACATAACTAAGAAGATACAATTCATAACTTTATTCCCTCATTTTTCTGGCTTGTCAACAGCCTTGCAAGTTTCTCAGCTATGGGTGTAAAATCACTTGCATGCACAGCAGCTATTCGACAGCGCTGTCGTTTACTGTTAAAGAGTTCAGAATAGAAAATGAGCACAGAAAAATGCCATATTCAACTAGAGTTAAGAAGGCAAGAACACAATTACGCAGTATGAAATCTGGGCATGATGTCAGAGTCCCTTCACAAACTAACATGACCATCTGCATTATGTCTTAAGTGGAAGATGCCACCCTGAGCAGCAAATTACTCCCAATATGTTCCATCACAGGGTGTTACAATCTTCTCCTTTTTTGGGGGGATGGGGGGGAAGGGGGAAGAGAAATCGCTAGTTCTGTTCATATTCAGCTCAGAGATCACTGCAGATTCCTTTTTCAACTGACAAATACTGTGTAATTCAGTATTTAACTTTTTTCCCCCTCCATACCAACTGAACAGAAGAAATCATTATGTGTCAGAGAAAAGTTCTGTGGACTGTGTTAAATGATCATAGTACTCCTTCCTGGCATTAAGACCCACAGACTTCACTTCAGAATAGCAGTACCCATACTAGTAACCTATCTCATGTTTAACAGCTTTAAAGGCTGCAGTCAGCATTTAAGGCTGGTGAGACTGATAGATTTTAACTACACCATCTCCCACCACACAGCATTGCTTCCTTTCCTCTATGAGATTATTAGTAACCACCTACCCGAAAAAAGAAATCCCATTCAGTTGGAAACATCATCTTCATTAATAATGCATTCCTTCGTCTGCCCATTTGTGCAATTCTGTGCATAAATCCACATACATTAAGCAAGAATATGGACAAAGCTGCTGTTGGGTAGCTCCCAGCAAATGGAAAGAATTCATCACTCAGCAAGCCTGTCTGAGTAGCTCTGTCATCTGTGGGCTGACTGGCAAGCTGACTGTTTTTAGAAATACTGATTTGAGTAGTCCCTTACCACATCGCTAGCTCTAGGAATTCAGTTTCCAGAGTCTGAGGTGCACAAAGATCAACGCTTGTGGCATTTACTCTAGAGAGGGAAATAGAGAGAAAGAGCCGTGGCTTTTTGTGAAGGGGAAAATACAGCCAGGCAGCTGTCTGCATTAGAAATGTCTTATGACATATTCTTGCAAGCAATGTCATAGCCTTTTCTTTCAACTATGAAGTGAGACAGCATGTCTTATACAAGCTGCAAGCACATTTAAGGAATAAACAGTTTGCGTGAGTCGCTGCTTTGAGAGATCCATTTCTAATGTCTTCAGGGGGAAAAAAAACTATTTATATTCCTCCTCTGTTGCATCAGCACAGTCCTTTGTTTACTGTCTCAAAGATGCACTCTGATACTAGTGGAATGTGTATGTTAAATTTGTAGAGTGGCTTTAATCCACAGCTCTACCCCCCCACCCCCCAAAACCAAAGTTTCCCAGAAAGAGGGAGGATGATAGGTAGGCAGTGTAATACCATAAAGACCCACTTCCCAGAAAGAAAATTTATGAGTGTTCCATGGATGTGTGAAACTTTGATGAAAAGAAGAGAAAGTTTAATATTTCATCTGAAAGCTCGTCACTCAAACTGCAGAGGAATCAGTCACATAGGCAGGATTCAGGCTACTTTGAGATATGTATCTTCTAGTATCTCTGCTGCTAAGCGGTAGGAAGGACGTGAGTATGACGACCACATGGTGCACACTGACGCTATCAGCGCAGACAGTCCAGGTAACATCTTAAACACACAAACATGATTTGTGTTCTTTATGTCCAGGGAAGAGAACAAAGATACATCCCAATCGCATTAATGACTCATGATGGAAATGGAGAAAAAAAAAAAAAGAAGTACATAAAGGTATTTTATTTGCAGAACAAAGAAAGCCTGATGCTATGATGAAACTTTTTGTAGCAAATGCTAAAAAGGAATTCCTACTAGTATCAGTGAGGCTGGCCTAGCACTAGGAGGGATTTTGTCAGTGATGCCAATATTGTCCATGAATTCTGAAGCTGTGGGGTCTCTTGCCATTCATAAATGTGTCACCTTTGCAGTGCAAAGCTGAATGTGTCTGATTGCAGTAGCTCACAAGCTTGTCTGATTATTAGACTTCTTGGCGGGAAGAGCTTCCCAAATGTTCAAACATGAGTTTGAAAACAGAAGTTAAAGGCAGAGTTTTAATTTGGCTTAGTCCATTTCTAAGTGTCAGAACAGGATTATCTCATGCTAAATTCCACTGCAGATCTGTTCAATGACGCCATTCCTATATCCGCCAATGATGAGGCTGGCAAGACTCATCATCATAAAACATCAAGTACAGATTTTCTTGGGAGTAGTCCAGTTGCAGGTGCTAAAAAGCATTTTGACTCGTATCTTGGGCTGACAACCATTTTGTGTGTGATCTTATTAAGTGTTAGAAGTTTCCAGCTTTCCTGCAACAAGGTGAGAACATTTTGGTGTTCAAGAGACACTAAAACTTCTTGACTCTTTCTCACACCCCCTCATATCTAGATTATCCTTTTTAATCTTTGGGGTTGTGTTTTTTCACCCACGTGAGATTTCCCCTTGGGTTTTTACCTTGCCTAAGGACTCCATGATAATGAATCAATTTAAACTTCTGGCAGCAGAATGGTACTCCTTGGGAAAAGCCAAAAAAAAAAAGTATCATCAATTTAAAAACACAAAGAAGAAAGCATCCCCTGAATGCAAGATATCACAAGTTAAGATCACTAGGCTAGACTTCAAAAGGAGGGAAGGAACTAACACTGACTACATCCCACATCAAAACACAGGACTCACGGGAGATGAAAAAAGTCACATACTAGTTATACAGGAACCCCACCCGCTTCCCAGAAGCTGTGAATCTTCACATTCCTCTCACACGTTTTGTCAGCATCCTACCCCTCTGGGCCATGAAAAAAGCATGTGGCAAATCATGTACTAGTTGGAAGGCTCTGGGGAGACTGGTGCAGTCCAACTCCCTCTGCACTACATTTTTTTGGGTACATATTTATTGTAGCATTTACAAGCCACCTTGCACAGATAAAAGCAGACAGGAAGATAAAGCTTGCCCAAGGCTAGCAGAATTTGGAGCACTGTCTTCCACCTCCCCAAACAAAAGCAGGTATGTTCTCTGAACTGCACCCAACCGCACAGGGGAAAAAAAAAAAAAAAAAGAAAAGGAGGAGGACAGGAACTTGTCAACGCACAGGTTCTCAGAAGCCACTAACAGCTACAGGACAGACTGTTTTACCACACACATGGAAGCTGCTGTCAAAATAATTTCAATTTTTACCTGTCAGTGTTACAACTGCTGCTGGAGACTTTTCATTGCATGTTGTGCCAGGCAGGAGGAAGGTTCTGTTGATTTGATTAGAAGGTGAGAGCAATATCCCATAAAGACAAAACCAGTTATTCCCAAAAGACAGTGTTTCAGTTACTAAAATGGCCAAAGAGTTAGCAATTCTTCCAATTTTCTTCTTAAGAGTCAGAGGGATCTGTGGTGCATGACTGAAAGATTAGCTAATCAAATACAAATTTAATGTATTTGGAGAACAGTCTGGTGCCCAAAGTTCACATTCCAGCTGGGCAGGGTCCCAGTCTTCTTCCATCCCTGACTTCAGCAGCACTGTCCAAGCAACAGCTAACTTGGAGAAAAACAGCATTTAGGAAGTGCTGCAGCTGATCCAGGCTCTGAGAAGGCAGAACAAGTTCCAGTGAGCCTTTAGCACTAGGATCATCAACATTTAGTTTCTACTGCGATTCAGGTTTATGTCTCATCCGAATGCAGTTAATAATGAAAGACCATGTAAATAAGATGTCCTGTCTCGGACAGGTCTATGACAGAGTTTAAGGGTCACAATTGTGTCAAACCAAACTATAGAGCCAGGACACTTAAGGACAAGTTGACAACAACTGCTTTGTAAGATTGGAGCCCCCAAAGCTATCGTTCTGCCTCACAAGTCCTAATGTAATCTGCCACGATTTTGCTGAAATATCTTCATCCCTCCAGAAATACACAGAACTAGCATACCCTGCTTTTTCAAGCGTATCATAAAAGCACCTAGAAGGACAAATCTTTTGCTAGAATTAGTGCTTCTGGAGCAGCAATGCACCTATATCATCCCCACCGAGCTTCATATTCAATTCACCAAGTTCCAAGCCAGCTATAGGACTGTGATCGTTACCGCAAGGCTCACAGAAACAAGTCAAATGGGTCAGTTTACCCAGACAACGCACCTATCGCGAATCCAGTGGCACAGAGAAAACAGGCACACAGCACTCAGGAAACACAATTCCACTAACAGTTTTTGGTACCAGTGAACATTTCAGTAAAATAGCAAACAGATTTGGGGTGGGACAGGGGAACAAGAATGGGAGGAAGATTAGGAGGTGGCAGGATCACAGGGTAATTTAAGATATAAGAAAGAAAAACAGATATGCCTTTATAAACCTCAAGCAACATATGCACTCCCAAGAGATACAGACAATGTTTCTACTAAGGACTAATTGATATACAATACCTCACGGATTAATTTAATTACGTCTATTAGAGAATTACACCAGGGAAGGCAATTATCAGTGCAACAGTTGTTGAATGCTTCAGGTTGCCTGTTTTCACAAACTAAAGGCCCCAAATACTGGACTTTTACTGACTTAAGTCAACCTACTGCTCAGGCAAATTCTTCAATTGTTACTTTTGCTGGAGCACATCTAACTGTATGAGCAGTTCGACTGAAATCAACATTTAGGCAGAACAAAATATCACATGCTGTAAGACATGCAGCATCTGGCCCCATGTAGCTGAGGGCCTTAACATCAGGTCCTAAATGAATATTACTCAAATTTACCTTCCAGCTGGAGGAGAGAGAAAACTGTAAAGAAACGACACGTACATCTGTATTTTAGTTGCACGTTTCTCTTTCTTTATGAATAAAGGCTACTATAAAACCATGAAAGTGCATTACAGTGACTTCAGTAACACATATCTGAGAATCTGCTAGTCTCAAAATCAGTCATCATCTACATGCCTTGAGCATGCTGCGATTCAGATGAAACATACAGTTCCATTTCTCCTGCTAGGTAACTAGCTTCTCATTGAATGCTAATTAAATTGCATCTAAAAAGCATCTTTCTGAGAAGCCAGAAGATATCCACAAGACACAAGTCAATATCCTATTACAGTAAAAAGTTGTTTTTAGCCCAGCTGAAGTGACGGTTTGTTTAGGGAAAGGAAAAAGAGAAACTGCACACGTTCTCATAGCAACATCTTCCTAGAAATGGTTAAACCGAAACGCTACACTTTCAAGAGAGCCACCATGCAGCTGCGGATCAATCACATATCATTAACACGGACTGACAGGGAGAAAGGCCAACACATACACATTTCTCAGAAGTGAAGGATGAGGAGTATTAATGTAATGTTGTTATGATGGAGGCGTATGGAATGGGGCTGAGCAACAAGGAGCTCAACATCAGGAGTCCTCAATCTGAGTGCCATAAACAAGAGCCATGTGCTGGGGCAGCTGTTCAAAGCTCTGCTATTTAAAATCCTTTGTAGAAGGTTTGCAGTAGTAGTTGGGGAAGAAAAGATCTGAACATTTCAGTTTCTGTTTTCATGGCTTTACAGATACAAGACCAAAAAAAAAAAAAAACCCCTCAGTCTTCTGTTTTTATGCTATCTTAACAGTCACCCACTCACAATGAGTTAATAAACTACAGAGGCTTAACTGTATCCTTGAACAAGGAACCTCAGAAAGTTACAATAAAACAGGTTCGGATGGGAAAACGAGACTAAATCTAACCTCAGTCCATGAGTTTGTTTGATGTTTGTGTATTGCATTCTTATCCCTTACTCTTATTCCTCCACTCCCTCCCCCACACAATCCCCATTCCTTTTTAACTCTGATTCAGAGCCCAACAAATTCTCTTGTGAAACTCCCTGTCCCTTAGCCCCTAGTCTTACAAAAATGCCAGTGCTTACTCAAGACTATCTGTACTGAGGGCAATAGGTCTACTCACATGATTTAAGTTAAGCATCTGCAACCCATATACTGTAAGTTCTTCCCATATGTCTGTATGGAGTTTGTGGGCCAGCTAGGTGGGTTGTTTCTAATGGAACATAGATTAAATCTCAGTATCATGGTATCATCTTTGTTGTGAATGCAAGACAGGTTATCAATAACTAGTATATTCCTTTCTCAGTTAAGTATTACTCTCATTAGCATGTAAAGTACTTTTTATATGAATTCTGGAGTCCACTGTATTTTCAGAGCCTGAAGGTGTATCACAGCCATCACATGGAAAAAGTCTGGCCTAAGAAGAGATATGTAGCATATACAAAGAAAGGAAGACACAGACATTTGTGCACTGAATCACATTTGTAAGCCAAACTTTCCCAGGATAACACAAGGACAAAAACGTAAAGACAAATTCACTCATCCTCTCCCAAATAAATCTGAAGGCAATCCCTCTAGAATTAATTGATCACAGGTACACAAGGAACCTTTACACAATCAAATTGGTAGGTTGAGTAGTGTTATACATTTAATATGCTCTGTTTCCAGCAGTAGTCTTTGGATGTGAGTAAACTCTCAAAGAGGATATTTTTTCTCTTCCTCCCTCAGCACTGGATACATTTGAAAGAGTCTGCCACATAATGCAGTAAATCATATTAATTAGAATTGATGTTTAACTGGGACAGAAAATGCAAGAAGCCAAAATCATTGTCTCTACCCGATCAGACTCGCGCAGGTACCAAGTATACCTGCTGCTTTTGCTAAGCGCACTCACAGTACTGTACTCGTGACTGACAGACCCCAGATGCCTCAGGTAAGCAGAGAGAAGTCAGAGCCTCCTTCCAAAGTCCTGTGACCCCAGAAAAATTATTAAAAAAGGCAGTTCAGTCAAATCACAGCCACCTTTATTCCCATCCCAATTCAGAAACAGCTGAGCGCCTTAACCCTTTTGTGAATCAATGGCCAGGGGCCTATGCATTCAAAGATACAAGCCTGAGCAGCATAAGCCTTGGACCAGAAAGTCTGATGACAGAGAAGTCCAGTAGTGATGAGAGCAATTTAATTCAGACAATAAAAGCATGCATTCTCAGCAAGGGAATCCAACAAGTTCCCTTTCTCCCGAAAGGGACCTACAACCAACAATAATTTCACCCCCTTTCTTTAGAGATGCAGCAAGGTTTTCAGCAGGCTCCTGAGCCTCATAAAAGTGCTCAGGAGTCTACAGAAGAGTCATCCAGCTTATTACAAAAATTTTAGCAGATCGTAACAAGTGTATGATTTTTCCAGGCTTAGAAGCAACTGAGAGGAGATTTAAAAAACACACACACACACAAAGGAACTCACTTAAGTATTATGGTTAAATGAGGAGAGGGGATACAAGTTCTAAGCAGTCTTTCTCCTATGAATGCTACGGATAAAGAACCATCTGGTCACATAGTCACAAACGCTATTCACTATCCACTTCTGTTCCACAAAATCCAGCCCGATGCGACTACCAGAGTGAAGTCACTGAAAACAACTTAACCCCTTCCTCTTGATTTATCTGGTCTCCATCCACCTTTGCCAGTGTTAGTCTGAAGGGAGAAACAGGGCTTACACGCATCAGCGGGGCAGAGCCGAACAAAACAGATTTCCATGGCAACCGGCTACAGCCCCAGCGAGAAAGGCCTGCTGATAGCTGGGAGACAACGTGCTCTGCAGAAACGGGTTTTTCTATCAGGCAGCCAGAGATAGCAGCTCACGTACATAGGCAAACGTACAAAGAATTTGATTCTTGGCCCTGAATAACAACGCCACGGAATTCAGGAGTGCTAGGGCCAGTTGAGACCACATTAGGATCCAGACCTTTGTATCTGAAAGCAAAGCAAGAAGATTCCCAAGCACCTTCCTTCCTAAGAGCCTCCTTCTTTAACTGAGCTCTTACTCCCAACCTGCCGTAAAACCCAACATTCGTAGGAGAGGGAAAACAACCGCGAAATGCAGAGATTTGTGAATACTGTATCGTCATCATCTGCTGCCCATGTCTTACCTTTGACAAGTGCACATGCATTCGTAGTTCTTAACCTCTTACAAATAACCCTGCTGCATTTGGGAAGGGAGAGAGCAGGTCTAGTGATCTGAATAAGCAGCTGGGAGCCTGAGCTTATCCCAGATTCTCCAGGGAGGGAGTCAATGACTTGGCCTTTGTGATTTAGGCTCCTTCTTGTTAAAATAGTTATCAACGCTTTCCAATGTAACAGCATTTCATGCACTTATTAGTATCCTTCAAACTGAACTTTGCTTGCATCAGATTTTTAAGTCTTCTGGCCGTAATCCTGACAAGCTTTGCTTTCATATTTAAGAAAACAATATCCAAATACGCTCAACTGAATGGGACAACTCTCTGTTTATAAAGTTAAGAACATGCACAAGGCTTTGCAGAAGCAGAGCTGAGCACATTTGCCAACTTTTCCAGCTGAAGCAGAAAAACAGTAACCGTCCTGCTTACAGGGTATGCTCTACTGGAAATCCACAAAAACCCATTTGTATCAAGCATAAGAAAAATGTCATGTACAGTTTATAAGAATATCTGTAACAAGCTTAAAACTAAAGCCAGAAACTATCCAAGCAGGGTGAACTGAGGGGAAAGAAGAGAATAGAAAGAAGAAAAAAAGAAGAATTAAGGAATAATTTCAGGGGATATTTTGTAAAGCAAAGCAGCAGCAGCCCAGATCCACCAGAGTTTTATTTAAAAGAAAGCCCTAGAACTTTTTCTGACACAGCAATAGGTGGAAACCAAAACAATTTAGAGGACAGACTCAGGCCAGCCACAGCAAGGTGCAATGCTCTATTTTGTCTTATGCGGTAGAACTGTAAGCTAGCAAACACCAAATTTTAAAAAACAACCCCCAATTACATACAAGCGTATGGTGATAGACTCATCCTTACTCAGACCCCTGCTCTTTAGAGCAACAGTGATTACCATATAGCTGCAATATTTTAAGTCAATGGTTTTCCTACTGCCAAGGAGTCTTGTAAGCTTAAAGCACACGACCCCCAAGGCTGCTTCCTTTGCTTGGAAAAGAAGAGTGGCTCCTTGTTTTACTGTTTTTTATATGGACATGGTAATTAAAAAATGCACTGTAATGCATTCAATAATAGTCTTATTGTTCCTGTGAATTGAGCTGCTCCACTTAAACATGATATCACAACTACAGTTAAATAATAATCTGCATCTATACTTCTTACTTTTCTGCTAGCTGCATATGAACTCTGTTCGGGCTTCTTTACCATGGATATTTCCAGTGCATCTCAGAGCGAACACCCTCCTGTTAAATCAGAAGCTTATTTAATGTTTATATGGAGCACGCTCTCTGATGCCTAAGCAAACACTGCATTGCCACTGAATTTAGTTTCTAGAATTACACACGAGGATAACCTCTATCAGATAAAAATCACAAGACTTTTTCCACACATTTCTCAGTGACATGGCAGCAAGCGCAGATACCATTCCACAGGTGTGCTTAGCGCAGGGCTGTTTACACAAAATAAAACTGAAGGGCATTAGCAGGGCTGGTTGATAGTGTGCTAAAACAGCAGTCACTAGAAACCAGTAAGATAATAATTATTATTATTATTTTATGTTCAGAACATTAATGAAAAGCAGCAAGGAGGAAATACGGCAGCCCCGAAGGAGCAGGACTACAGGCTAGTCACCACGTCGAACAAAATCCTGCTTAGTATCAGACAGCTTGGGGTTTCGACCGAAAGCCTATTAGCCTTTCGGCATCAGGCAGGCCCGTAAAACTCAGCTAACCCCACTCTCCTCGCTCCTCAAAGCGGCAGCCAGGTCAGGGCTGCAGAGCACTCGCACGGACGGGCTCGGGGCTCGCCTACCTGCTTGAGGAGGAACTTATCCTCAGCGTTGATCTTGAGGGAGACGGCCAGGTGGATGGCAGAGAGCACCACCCCGCTGATGACCGCGGCCCTCATCCGCACTGGCAGCAGCGTGTAGATGCTGTAGATAAAGAAGACGGTCCACCAGATGCCCTCGGAGGCGCTCCGGGGCCACACCAGCAGAACCCCTACCACTTGCACAGCCAGGATCACCAGGATGACCGAGTAGCACGCCAACCACATGTGGTCCTGGTGGAACTCGTTGCGGTTGCACACCATGCACAGCACCACCATGAGCAGGATGGCCAGAGAGAGCACCACGACGTAGGACACCTCGTAGCGGCCGTGCACGGCGTGGAATATCAGCATGACCACGCAGACCAGCACCAACACGGCCATCAGCATGGTGAGGCTGCTCTGGTTGAGTCGGAAGAAGTAGCGTTGATAGAGGCGTTCCAGTTTCTCCGACTGGAACTTCTTGGACCTGAAGATTTGCAGCAGGCTGCTGCAACAGCTGCCCATGGAGAAGGCCGCCTCGGAGTCCCCCTCGTCCCCGTCCTCCTCCTCCAGCTCCTCGATCTTGGCCTTGATGCGTCTCTCCTCCAGCCCCAGCTCGACAGAGCGGGGCCGCACCTCCCCCTGCTCCCCCAGCTGCCGGGGGCTGGCATCGTTGGGGGCAGCGGGGGAATCTCCGCCGGGCGGGTGGCGGGACCGATGACGCCGGCTTTCGTCACCGTGCTCCTGCCAGGCGGATTTGGACCTAAAGCTCATCATCATCCTGCAGCCGCTCTCCCCGCGGCTCCGGCTCGCCTGGGGCTCGTAGTCTTCCTCGCTCCTCCACCTGCTCGCCATGCGGGAGGCCTTCTTGCCCGAGGACCTGTTCGGAGGCAGCGGGTAGGAGTAGCCATTGGCCCGGGCCTCCGCTTCGCCCCAGGCCGAGCGGTGCTGCTCAGTGGCCGCCCAGGGCGCGGGGCCGCCGAAGCCCGGAGGGCTCACGCTGTTGGACCGGGACATGCCCAGCGGGAAGGGAAGGGGCAGCGGGCGAGGGGACGAGGCCGCCGGGCGGGGAGGGAGCACAAGTCCGCTGGGGGGGGGATTTGGGGGGGGGGTCCCCCGCGACAGGGGGTGAACAGCAGGGAGAAAACTCCCAAATAGGAGGGGGAAAAAGCAAAAAACCAAAAATATATAAAAAACAACGGAAACCCGCGAACGCCCCCGGCGCAGCCCGGTGTCCCCGGAGCCGGGGCGGCCCCGGCGGGGCCCTCACGGCCGCGCGGCGGCGGCCGCCATCGCCGCCCCCCGCTGCTCCGACACCCCCGAGCGAGCGCGGCGCCGCCGGGGGCGGGCAGGGCCGCGGGGCCGCGCCGCCGCCGCCGCCTCACAGCCGCTCGCCCTCAGCGGGCTCCGGGAGCGCCGCCGCCGCCGCCGAGCCGAGCCGCTCCGCGGCGGCTGCGGGCGCCGCGGGGGAGCCGCATCGCCCCGCGCCGCGCCGGCACCCGCCGCTCGGGGCCGGGCACGGGGCGGGCGGCGGCAGCAGCAGCAGCCGCGCGGGGCGGTCAGCGGGGAGGGCGCCGGGGCGGCTCAGGCTCGCAGGGCCGCAGCAGCCCGCGGCGGCGGGAGCATCCCCCGCCGGGGGGGCCCTGGGCGCGGCGGCGGGGCTGCCCGGGCCGGGCCGGGCTGCGGCGGCGGCGCCCCGGCCTCGCCTCGCCTCCCAGCGGCGGCGAAGGAGCCCCGGCGGCAAGGCAGGGCCGGCGGCAGCCGGGCTGCTCATGCACGCGGCGGCCGCCGCTCGGGCTCCCGCTCCTCGGCGGCGCCTGGGGGCGGCGGGCGCGCTTCTCCCACAGGCGCCGAGGAGGGGGAAAAATAAGAAAACGCCAAAGGTGGGGGGAGAAGGGGAAAGCAAGGGGGCGGCTCGGCTTCCCCTCCCCCGCCCGCTGCCCAAACCCGCCGCGGCTGCTCGCTCGCCCGCGGGGCTGCGGACGGCGGCGGCGGCCCCGCGCGCGCCTCTGGCAGGGACGGCGGCGGCCCGCCCCGGCCCCGCGCCGCTTTGTACTCCCCATTCAACCGGGCGCCGGCCGCGCCGGCCCCCGCCCCCGCCCCCCGCCGGCCCCCATTGGCGCCCCCCGCGCCGCCGCCCTCCGCCATTGGGCGCCGCCGCTAGCCGGCCCGCCAATGGGCGCGCCGGAGGGGCGGGCGGGGGCCGGGCCGCCGCAGCGCGACCGTTAACTCCTTCGGCGCGTCGCGCGCCGCGCGCGCCGGCCGTTAGCGCCTCCGCAGGGCGCTCGCCTCAGTCGGCGCCCCGCGCACCTGCGGGGCAGGACCCCAAAGCGGCCGCGCTGCTTAGGTGCTCCCCTCCCCCCGAAATACCCTACCCTGCCACCACCGCCCGCGCGAGAGCTGCTCCATTGTGCCAGTGCCAAGCATAAGGGGAGGGTAGTGTAGTATCTCAACGTCCTGCCTCATCGTCGAGGCTGTGGGCTCGCGTTTGGTAGCTTTTCCCCGGAGAGCGGGGGAAACAAACCTTCTCCTGCTCCAAATGACAGAAACGGAGGCTTTAAGAACACCAAGCATCAGTGGCTGAAAGCTGATAAACGGAGGAGGGCAGAACCCCAAAGGAACCTCTCCCAACCTCAGGTACTTATTACTGGACCTACTACTAATGTGGCAATTAAGGCTGAAATATTTATGAATATAGGCTGCTATGGAAGAATTCTATCACTGTACTGTATATTAAAGCCTATTTTTCAACCGCCTAAACCACAAGTTTTCATCTGACGGTGTCATGACGCAGTCTCACTCGAGGGTGTTTTCTGTAACCTGGTTAGCCAGCCCCGTTTTGGGGCATGCGAAGGCTACCAAGGCAGTTCCCAAAGCCTTTCAAACCCCGTTCTTTACAGTAGTTTCAGCTGATCCACTGCAGCTGCCTTATTCCAGTGTTTCTACAGATGCGAGTTAGGCAATTAATATTTTACAATGTTTTGAAGGTGTCACGTCTGCTAAGAATAATATTATTTATTGCTTGATGCTCTGTGTCATGTTTTATGAAAAACAAATTGTCAGATCAGATGACTGCTTAGCTTGAGTAGCTGAAATTGGTAATTGTCTAGATGTTTGTCCAGGCTTAAAATCCCTGCTCGCAAGTAGCCTCTAGTAGTAGTATTACTGAAGCTGTGATTATCTAGGGACATAGATGAGGCAAGGTTTGTAGAGAGAGGTAACATAAGTGGATATAGAGGTAACCTTCCAAACACGAGCCTTTCACGTGTCCCTTACGCTTGCTGCTAACTCCACAGATTACTGCAATCTAGGCCTTTCTGCTTTTCAGTAAAGGTTTGTAAAATCATATGCTGGATTTTTAGCAGCTGCCTCCATACAGCTAGGGTCTTTTACTTACCATGAATATATAGTTAAAGATTTTCACTAAAAAATGCATCCAACTCTTCCAGTGATCCTCACTTACACGTCATTTTCCTGCCAGATGCTAAACATTACGGTTGGTCAAGATTGCCCTCACAGTTCCCTTTCCATAATATACTTTTATATATATATATTTATATATAATTACTACCATCTTTCAGACAAAATTTATCTTTTTTTTGGATTATTGTACAACATGCCACTATCCATACACTAAGTAGAATAAAACTGTACTGGAGAATTCTGTGGTTTTTGGTTTTTTTTTAAATCTCCTTCAGTTATGCACTCTAGCTGTAAAGTGCCTGATTCTAACGATAAAGCCAGTGAAACAATTCTTAATACTTGCTGGAAATTGGGACAGGTCTTTGTTTTGTGCACAAAGTTCCATTTTGGTGTTCTTCTCTCAAAGCCAGCGGAGAAAGATCTCACTTTTCCACAAAAATGTGCAACTGTAAAACTGACCAGGGAAAGATGATGCCCATCAGATGATTTAAAATTAATTCTGTATAACAGAAAATGACTAAGTAGGCAGGCACCCAGCACTTAGCAGATTCAGCCTCTAGGTCTTACTACCTTTAATTCTGGATATCAACAACACATTGCTTAGGTAATGGGTCAAATCATTTTATGGGTCTGATGTTCCACCACAGGGACTAAATTGGGCATTATTTAGTATTTGCATCATAATGCCTTCTGGGGGCCTCAATCCAAGGCAGGGTACCATTGCACAGTTACAGCACCTTCTCCAGAAAGTTTTTTATACAGATAACAGCCACTGATTGTTTCAATTCTGGAATATCATTCATGTTTCTTTTCATTATGTCATCTTATTTGCCATAGGAACAGTTTCATTTATTTTTAATGTTGCAATAATTTATGCTAAAGCTGAATCTATCAAAGTTGTTTTTAAAAAATTCCTTAGCTTTCAACCTTCATGCTTTGTCAGAAGGAAAAAAAATTCTTCTACCATGAATTTGAATTTAAAAAACAGGTATGTAAAAATGAGGCGGCAAGTTAAAAGAAAGGTAAAGAAGCACTTAGAGGAGATTCTTCAAGAAATCTGCAGACTTGTGGAAACAATAAGAATGCTGTATTAGAGGCAAAGAGAAGGGCCAAATAATCAGGCACTTCAAGTACTGAGGACATATAAGTAAGTACTATGACAGAAAAACAAGATGCAAGATTCCATACAGACACCAAAATCTTGAAAGTAATGCCCAGTTTTAGGTGAACATATTACTGAAAATTGTATCTTGGAAATGTAGGGGAAGAAAGATAAATTAAATTAAAGATTGTAACATCACGGTACAAATTATAGTGACAGTTTACTTACTGGTAAACCTTAAAAAAGACAGGTAAAAAACTCCAGTAAATGTTTCATCCTGAAATATTTTCTTTCTTTAACAAAACCTTGGACTGGATTAATAAAACTGGGATACCTGAATGCTCACAGGTATCTTGTCTAGCCTTCATTTAAAATGAATAGAGCTATGAACATGAGCAGAAAAACAATGGAAGACAGTCATTAGACATTGTTGAAATTCTGTGACCTTCAAAATGATATAAAAAGCATTCAGGATTATTTACTTAAAATTTCTCACCTCATTTATTTAGGATTACAGGAAAGGAGGCAAGAAAGGAAAAATTCTTTAGATTATGGCAAGTAAGTTTTCCATAGGAAAGAAACAGTTTTAATTTCAAGTTCCTGAATCAATATTGTACTGCCCAGTTGCCAAGTAAGAAATCTAGCAAAGGGTATAAGAGACAAAGTTGGATACTCAGAAGTAAAGGCCATAAAAAAGTTACCTATGGTTTGTGAAAATCTGGATATCAAAAAGTAAAAGCAATACATATGCAGTTTTGACACAGGATTGCATGTTTGGCTCAACAGAAAGTTGCAAGAAAGCAGAATAACAACTTAGCTTGGATGCCATAAAGTCATTTCTAAAAGTCTAATATTTGTTATAAAAACACTCAGGCAATTAGTAAAGTCTCTGTTAATAAAGGAGTGATTTATAGGTAATAATTACCTTTTCCTTTGGTAACTTAGTCCAGCCAATTTATGAAGAATGACTGTAAAAGTGAGCAGCTCCCATGCCTTAGTCCCAACTAGCTATTAACAAGCTATAACCTTTGTCAATACAAGTATTCTTTGTATTTTCTAATCTTTAAAATGATAACATTTACTTGCCCTGTTATTAGAGATCAACAAACACAAATATCACAGGACAATGTACTGCTGAAATAGAGAAACTTAATTGTTCCTTATCTAGAAGGGCTAATGTCCTACCTTCCACCCTAGCCTAGCCTTCCCAAATTCTATTCACTCAATCTTTCAAGCTATTCTGGTTTTGGGGAAAAATACCATTAGGTTCCTTCAATCATAATTTAATCAAATTCTGCATTAAAATAGAAACTTGCAATAATTTCTTTTGTTTGGGCTCCTCCTCCTTCAGACAAGTGTTTCTCCTTGTATTTTAAGCAAGGAAGCTAAAGAATGTATCTAAATGGAAGTAGGCATGTGGAAGATTTACAGAATAAGGACAGAAGGACAGAATTAGAGAGCCATATTAAGTTCACAAGATCCTCCAGGGCAGCTGTGAAGGAACCAGCAAGTACAGTGGCAGAGCCAAGTGAAGCACAGATCTGAAGTTCTTAAACACACAACAGTTCACACAAACTCCAATTTCAGATGCTGTCTCACAAATCAATATTAAAACATTTTTCCCTGTATGATTAACAGTAGGTGCAGTAGATGCAAACATTAATATTCTGCCTTTGCATTATTTACCTAAAATAGGGAGGAATGTCTAGCTAGTGGCCTCAGAACAAGTGCCACACATTTCACTTCTCATAACTTTTAGCACTAAGATTCACACAAGTATTAAATACAGAACTCCAAAATATCTATGCTCCCTCAATTAGGGAAGCCATTGTAAAACAGATTCTTGGTCTTGTCACTGACTCTTTGCATAGTCCAAGGCAGCCCTTTAAGCCCAGAGCTAATAAGAGAATCCAACTTGGAGGCATGAAATACTGAACCTGAACAAGCTGCTGTTATGCATTCTCAGGCTTTTATTCCCCAGTCTTGAGGATGCACAAGGAATAGACCCAAAGGTGAGTAGAAAATTGTGAAAACATAGAAACACAGCCATAAAAAAATAAAACCAGCCTGACTCATAACTGACTTATACGGTTTCAAGGCTACACAGAAACCTGGAAAGACAACTTGCTTATTGAATCAGACTATCATAGCAGTGTCTGCAGCATTCCTCTACAAATTTAGAACTAAGAATATTTGCATTTCTATGCTGTTTAGGTCAACCTAGAGCTGGATGCACACGTGCAATACTGAAAGACTACATCATGAAATGCACCTTAACGTAAATAATTCAAGTGGGTCATTTGCAGGGATTTAATGTAACCCTGACATCAAGAAAAAAGTAGCTGAGGATTCCAGTTCTTTACAGAGACTGCATATGCAACAGTTTGTTAACTGTAGCCCATATAGACCTACTTAATTTTCAGCCTCACTTTAGTCTTGCTAGCTCAGCTATGGATAGCATCAAAGCAATGGTAGAGCGGATTTCAGTAATCCAGAATGGACTTCTGTAGCTTGTATGAAGTTCAGAATACAACAATTATGCTTTTGGCATACAAGCTAGACAGCTTTTACTTACTTCATCAAATACTTCTATATAAGCTGTAATGAGACTCAGTCTTAAATTCCACTTATAAAATTACTGTACTTATCTGCAGCACAAGCACAAATGAGGCACCGATATTTAAGGTCACAAATGCCTAAAATGGAAGCGTGTGATAGGCCTCGTCATTACAGCACTAAGCACACCAGCAACATATCAACTTCCAGTACTGGAAAGCCTAGCTTCAATACACCTGCAAACAGGGCGCACAGTCAGGTGGTTTTGCCTATTAAACTTACCAGTTGCCTCAAGTCACGGCTTTGCGCACCAGAAGAAACAGCCTGATACTGTAACACAACTACACAAGGAACCACTTCCTTATTTTAAATAGGGGTGGGGGAAAAAAAAGTGCATGGAAAAGTATTATTCTGCACGCACAGACTAAGGAAACCTAGTTTCAATTGTTTTCATCTTATTATCTGTGTATATCCCCCCTCCATATTTACTGTGAGATGAGATCAGCACATGCTGTGGATGCTCTGGAGCTAAGCACAGGCTAAACTGGCAGTTAGACTTCTGTCCTTCTTTCAAATCCAGCTGGTGTTATTCAATGACTGTAGCCTCATTCAGGAAGAGGTAAATGGGCCAGATAAGAAAAAATGATTGCCTATCCTGTTTTCTTCAGGAAACCAGACTTTGAATAAAAATATACAAAGGCAGAACATTTTTTATTCAAAAGTTATTCTGAATTACATAACTGCAAGGGTCATAAAACAATATATTATACAATACATTTATTCTTAAAAATTCATGTAATAGACTCCAACAATGGTTTATTACACAAACAAGTCTCAATTTTAAAGGCAGAACTGAAAATACCTAAGTAATATAATTTCAATGTCTGTGGTATGTAATGGCTTTACATCTTTCCACAAGAATTTTATTTCTTCAGCATCCAGCAAGCTATGGCCTGATCTGCAGCCTTGCAGCATCAAGAACCTAGAGCACACTGGCCCTTAAATGCTCATGTATGCCTCACATCTGGATGCACTTGTACACCTGGAACAGATTTCCACATATCCTTTGATTGCTTTTTGAAGAGTAATTCAAATACCTCCAGGTTGCAGAGTCTACTTCTGGTAGGGATTGGCAATATCAAGCGTTAATTCCCAGTCCTCACTAAGTAAACTCAACCAGCAATGTCTTATTTTCTATCTCACAGCCATTTTTCTTGCTGAGGCAAGAAAGTTTCTTTGCTGCTTCCATCAGTGAACACTTGCAGTGCTTTGTTTCTTCAATTAACTTTATTTGTGACCACTCTTGCTGTCTGGCGAGGCAATCCTAGCAAGCATATAGGAATAATTAAGTAGTAGCACACCATAATCATAAAATTAGGACAGTATGAAAAAATCAAGAATGCTGTCCTCTCAAACTGAACTTGATGTTTGCTACATGCATGCCAGTATCCTGTCCTGTATATTGTATTATGCAGTTTGTTCTACTAGAATGAGTCAGCATAAAGTGCCTTCACATGCTATGAAGAACAATGAGAAAGAAAATAGCTTCTACAAATGCATTTGTAGAGGATGAAACTGGTTCCAATTACTTCTTTTATTCAGCTGAATATTCATTTGAAGTGTGAACATTTCTCCAGCTCAGCTCCATTGCTGCGGAAAGGCAATATACTAAAGTTAATTGCAGTACTGTATGTAGTAAGAGGAAAAAAAAACCCTTAGAACAGTTTAAGTTGTACTGAAAAGCTGAATAAGGAAATGTTACTACTCAGTCCAGTAACTTTCAAAAAAGTAGTTTATACACAAGACCTAAGGCCTAAAACAGAGCACCTAAGCCATTGCATCCAGTTCCCCATAGTCACAAACTTACAGTGAACACTTAGTGCAGGGACTCAAAATTGTCAGAACCAGACAAAACATTTCAGCAAATACATTTAATGGTGTTATTCTGCTGTTTTTCCATTACGGGATACCAAAGGAAGAAAGGAGAAGAGTTTGAGAGTTTTGTTGATTCCCAAATGTTTTTTGGAAAGATCAGCGTTAGCTCTGTATCCTCCTTCTTCCACCTCATCTTTGTACTAAGAATGTCATTTATCAGAGCAGCCCAGCACACAGTATATTTGTCTTTGTCCATTAAGTGAAGGGCTGTGTTTTATCTGAAGAAACCTTTAACTAAAAACCAAAGAAATTTTATAAAGCAACCTTACGTTAAGCTGATTAGAAAGCCCTCTACTTCCTATATCCCCCCCAAAGTGAAATTGTTTGTAGGCATGCAAGATACAGAAGAAACAAAGGGGTGACCTTTAAACAGACATCAACCTAAAACTAATTTTAAGAGAGATAAAAAGTAGCATTTCAGGCTAATTCTATGTTCTTTAGATTACTACTCACTGTTTTTAGAGCAAGACTAACCTATTGTAATGCCTAGGAGGCTCAGTTTAGATTACACAGCAATCATGATTCTGCTAGTTTAAGTGTTCAAATTAGAAAATGCCAGTGTTAAAGTTTTTAAATGTAGGCTTGTTGTAAATGATATTTCTATATGGTGACTATAATGCTTTAAGCAGTGCCTAAATGACAGCTACAGATGGTTGCAGAAGACTGTGCAGACACTGTATGAAGCAGTGAAGTTGTATCACAGGAGAAAATGCAGTTCAGTGTTCACACACAATTCCACCAAGAAAGCCTCTGAAAACACTTCCGGTAATGAATTTCCCAATAATGCCATCCTTATGGAGTATCAGTTAATGTAAAATTTCTATATACAACCTGGACAGAATTCATTCATTTCATCTATAGAGTGCCAGTTTATTGTGACACTTTAGAGCTTGTGCCTTGGCAAGCATAACTAGAAAGTTTTTCTAAACTTTCTGAATTATGCTTTTGTAGTGGTGGTTTGAAATAATATATATCTACTTAAAGGACTGGAAAAAAAAATAAGATGCAATATTGACAGCAACATTTCTTTCCCTCATACTAGCACGTTATCAGTGTCATCACATCAAAGAGAAAAGCCCGCCTTTGACAATACTAATGCCAAGCTAAGTTGTGAACACATCAAAAGGGCTTCAGTGACTTTAAGATCTTTCACATCTTTAAAGGGAGTTATTAATCTGATAATTAGTGATCAGCAAGATTAGAAGAGTTTTAAACTTTCCATCCAATTTTTTAATTTTGACTGCTTCTAGCTAGCCTTCAGAAATGATTACAGAAACTTTAGTATTGTGGTGAGAGAGAATTAATAAGAACATTCTGACAACTGTGGAAGTGTATTTGTTTAGGAGGTGGGCAAGCAGAATGTAAAAGCCCCTGGATATTGAGTGGAATGTTCAGACAGTCGGGCAGCTTGATTCATCATTGATCCCGACTCTCTAGAAATGCTCCATCCATACCAAATAAAGCTGAGTCACACACAGATTCACACCTTCTTGTTTTATACTCACTATACCAGCAGAGAGCCTTCCAAGTCTTATGTCAGGAACTGCCAACGCTTTATTTAAGATGAGCCTTAAGTACTGTTGTGAAATTTATTTGCCTATGAACACAGAATCCTTATGCTTCTCAGACTTTTTCATTTTATCCTAGGTAACTAAAATTGTTTCCACATATGCTGTTTTTCAAATGCAAAGAGGAAACAGAAATAACAAGTAATAGTTAATCTAAGGCGCAAATGGAGCTCAGCACCACTCCTCACAGCACAGCATTTCAAAGAGAATTTTAATTACACAGTAGTGCTAAGTCACAGCTATCATGCGTAGGACATGTGCTGATGCTGGGCATGACAACATTATTTCATCCCTTCTGCAGTAAAACAAAAAAATCACTGTAGTTGTGCAATCTTATGACAAGCATATGCCTAGAATAATAGCACTCACTCTGCAACTGCTACTCAATTCCTATTAGGCAACTGTAACTTGTTATTTATGAGAATTAATAGAACCTAGACACAGTATTTAAATCTCTCAGGAAGCGTTAAAAATGCTAAGAACGTTGCTGTGGTAGCAGACACATTATATTTAGTAAATGAGCTCTGAAGTATTTTGTTGCTTTAGTTAAGCATTCCACTGTATTTGTAATACTAAAAAAAAGGTTTGTTTTTGTAGAAAACCATCACCACCTACAGTATAGACAACAACAGAAGAGCAATAGGCTAACATTCTATTCAGGGTCCTTCAGGAAGTTACAGAATAAATTTGAATTTTAATATAATCAGTTAACATGTTGTGAACATCTCTTTCAAATGTGAAAAAACAGAACATTAGTAACAGAATTTAAGTTAACCTTGTCTTTCATTTGAGATCAAGAAGTTATCTATGCCAAAAAACTTGTGAACTGCAAGATATTATATACAGATGAAGAAAAATACAGCCCTAATTCACATTTACAAAGTATCTGTTTTTTTTTCCTTAAACAGTAGCAATACAACATGTTTTGTTCAGAATTATTTTATTTGGATTACAGCAATTAGTATCACTGGTCAGTAGTCCAAATCCAGGCAGAGAGCACAGAATCAATTTCACAAGGCAACAACACAGACTAGTATTTTAGCATACAAACCATTTCACTGCATTATCAAGTAGAAATGTCTTCCAAACATGCATAAAAATTCTATGCTTAGTCTTTCAGAGCTCCAGGTAATACCAGATTCCTAAATATACAAAAAATACATTTAACTTATAATAATCTTAGTGAATCAGACTTATAAAATTACAATTTTATTCTTCACAACATAGAAAAAAATACAAAAATGACCGTATATAGTTTTCACCCAAATTGCACTGACAAATATACATCAAAACATATGATTTGATGTATATTCATGAAAATTTGCATCTGAAAGATAGGTTTTAAAATGACACTGCAGATTGGTCCACACAAATGCCAACCTTTCTACTGATAAGTAAGAAAACTTTGATAGAAACATCACATTGTGAAAAATTACAATTTACCTGCACTGTAGTCTGCATCTTACTGTAATTTACAATATGAACATTTCTACAACTCCAGTTGTAAACTATACACTGGGAAGAACCATGGTCTTTTTGAGGGTAATGACTAACTCGGACAAAGCTGGCACGGTAGAACATGGTAGTATTGTCGACTGAACTAGAGCACACAACACAAAGATGACCAGAGCAGAAAAGATGTCTGCTGCAGCAGTTCAGTGATGCTGATAGAGAGAAAATATGCAAGCCAAGTAAATAGCTTGTGGAAAAAAAACCAAACCTCTAGATTTGTGAAAAAGAGTACTGATCAAAGCTTCCATTATAAAGTTCACATACACCACATTATAATTTCACTGATAGATGAGGTGACATTTGTTATCATTTTATGAAGAAGGAAAAAAAAACCAACAAAACCACACACGTGTGACCCAAGTCAGTATTAGGGCACCATACTACAGTTTTTATTCAAGATCACCTTCCAGTGATTTGTATGGAAGCTTAACTTTAAAAAGCACTGCAATCATAAATGCTAGAATCCTTTTATCTATTGATTGCATGTTTCATATTTCAGATTATAGATTTAAAAAAAAAATCAATTATTTTTTGTTTGAGATTTCTTACTATCAAAATAATTTCTTTTCCTCTTTCTTTTAGAAGGAAAATAAATGCCATATTCTTTAAAAAGGCTGTAGTTTATTTGCATTTGTGCAGTAAATTAATATTTTCAGTTGAAGTAAATATTCCAAAATAAAGCTTGCTCAGTAAAGAGGTTGACTGTACAAGCCTTCTCCCTATTGGTGACTTTCTGCTTCTTAGGCCCAATGCTACAGATTTGTGCTACATCTTTCCCATCAAGGTATCTACAAGTTTGATTCATATAGGAATACCATACAGCCATTTTTATTCCCTCCGACCTGCAACTACAAACTTGAATCCAAATCCTATATTCAGGCACAGAAATCAAATCAAGAAAAATTTCGGGAGCAGAGCACCCACAACATCCAGTAACCTGAGCACATCAGGAAATCAGATTTTTTTTAAAAGACATCCTTCAGAAACACTGACACCAATAACTGAGAGCAAGTACAAGCAAAAGGAGATGTGTTGTTCAAAGGTGACACATACATCTTTGAACAGTGAATTCAGTATAATGCAACATTTCTCAGATCACCAGAACACAGCAGTACACAGCCTAAAAGAGAAATGAATTGTGTCTCAATGCAAAACCACTTTTAGGCTGTACATCGCTATAGCATTTCTGATTACAGCCAACAACTGTCTACAGAAGGTTCCTTAAAATAGAAGCAAAGATCATGATTGCCTCTTATTCCCTCCCTACTTACAGTGGTCCCATTTGTGTTGAACAGGAAAGGTATTCAGCACACTACTGAGTGCTAGGAAAATTCAATCAAACTTTTTGAGGGAGCCAACAAAAAAAATTACAAAATGTAAAGTTTTTTTAAACAGAGCTCTGACAAATATAAAACAAAAGTAACTGTAAATCCAGCTCTCCCTAACTGCTGGAACAGAGAGGCCGTGCACTTAGTACGTACTGCCCTACATGGAGAGAGCTGCAACGTGTCAGTGTGCTGGGACACGGATGTGGGCCAAGGCCAGGGGAGGTGCTGGAAAGCATGGCACAAGTATCACACATACATGGTAGTAGTCACACCTCATTTGCGCACTGAATCATGACGTTACAAGAGGGGAGCCAGAGAAGCCCTAGTCTTGGTGTCAAGCGGCTCTGATGGGGTAAATATAGGACTTTGACTACCAGTACCTGACAGAGCAAAGACCATACTCCACATTTCCTTTTGCCTTTGCTTGGATGTCTGCTCATTTCCCTGCTCCCTTTGTTGCTCCCATTCTCCCTCAGCACACAGTTTGTTCGTAACTTGGGCCACTGCTCACACAGCATTAGGACATTCTGGCCTGCCACATGGTTTTCTCAGTCCTTTCATCTTCTGCTTTACCTTCCCTAGGGAAGGTTTGGCCCAAGAACCCAGAGCAAGCACCTAGGTAAGTTTGCCTTTCTGTGCTCTTCTGCTCTTTCAAGAGAGCAGATGAGGGAAGGCTTGTCCAACCTGCAAAAGCAGCATGTAACACATGAGACACCTGCTTTCAAAGAAGGAACTTATGACTTAGGTTTTTTGCAACATTTCAGAAGCAGAGTGTCTGGAACTGCCTGTTTGGATGTGCCAGGGTGATACATATTAGTCACTTGAGAAAAGACAGGTTGAAGCACAAGGCCTGCAAATGATTCTACAGTAGATCAAATAGTCCTCAACATAGAAAGATGAGTACCACTGAGCTGGTCGATAATTATTAGAGATGATAATATAAAGTCAAAAAGGGAGAACTATACCTGTTTCTAGCTGACTTGCCTCCTTATATTGTTCAGATTCGTCATTGATGTCACGAGAAACACTATGATAAGTATTCTTTTATGTTTAAAAAATATCCAAGGCTGCAGTACTTAAGAGTTTTAGTGTTTCAGATCTGCATTATAGCCTCTGGATGAACATTAGCATTTGGGTAATCAGCTTAAACAAGATTTTCAGAAAACATACTCTGGTCAGACACCCTAGTATTTAAATTCCTGCAGAACCCCTTATTTTCCATAATTGCCTTCCTGATCCCATTGCCTGTTAAATTCACAACCCACCTTTCTAAATTCAAACAGTCTGCCTGGGTTACCTTCTCCACTGGAGTCTCTGACAAAAATCCTAAAGCATTCCAGAGCATATTGTTTGCTTCCACAGCAATACATACAGTTTCTGGCATGCAGTCAAGCACTTAAAAAGAAAATAATAAAGATACCAGTAATATAATCCCAATTCAAGCATTTAGTGAGTACAACTTTATCACTCATACTGTAACCTTCAGGCATTTAGTAATAACTGAAAACCATTCAGCATATCATTTAAGGAAAAGTAAAAGGCTAACTGCCAAAGCCATTTAAAGTTTAGAAGTTTTCTGAAGCACTGCAAGCTGAAAATTATTTCAATGTTTTACACCGTGGAATTTCAGTGAAATCAGGTTTATTGGTTATTCTTGCTAAATTATTGGTCTTTTACCTCTGACTTAGTTTATCTTGGTATATTCTCTATAAACGTGCTGAATATTGAAAATCTGCAGCATTTTGATGTTTGAAAAGTTCTGAAAAGGAGTTGGAATTACTCCGACTTCTTGTGTTCTTCAGTGTGGGAAAGTACCTTTCTCCTCTGATGTAGCATGTGAAAATACAGCTGAGGAAAGACTGAAGAGAAAACAAACATCAGTAAATAAAGCATGCAGTCAGGTTTGTGTGTCAACGCAAGATGCACAGTCACATACTCAAGGTCACCAATTTTCTTTGAAAATAAAACATGCTTATCCACTTTCCACTCATATCATCTACTGCCTTTTAGTCTTTTAAGGGACTAATGTAGTCCTCAGACTTCATGTACTATTTATTTTTTTGCCAGAGCAATCAATTTTGAATTAAAGGCCAAATACCTTCTTTTATAATTAACTCTGCATGTTCAAACAGGATGACAAAGTTTCCTGAACTGCGCACACACAGTAGAAAGAACATACTTTGCAAGGAAGAAAAAGAGCACCATAAGGAATGAAACTCTTCCCAAAAGGATAGACTTTCCAGACTTGTTTCTCTCCTTACAGTTTTAGTGTCCATTTTTCAGGATCTAAGAAACTGTACCTGAACAGGTGCCTCTCTCACCTGCCTCTTTATCCTCCACGCAAAGCTTCTTTCCTCCTTTTCTAAGGCTGCATTATACAGTATGTTTGCAGAAGAACAAAACAGAAGATGGAAAACATACATACATGAACAGCAAAACCTAAAACTGCCATTAGACTCTAAACCTTCATCTTGTGAACCGTATGAAAACTAAACAAGGTCAGCATCAGCCTAGATTACATCAGTTATATACACCAAATGTTAGTTATAAATGGAGACCAACCAAAGACTGTTTAGTTTATGTACTAAAATATTTACTATTTGCTTCAAGTTGACATTTCTTCTGGCTTTCTTTACGCTGTATTTAATTTCCTAATCGTTTCCCCTTATCCTGAATTTCAATTGATTTCACTCCCTCAGTGTGAAGTAGTGAATACAGCTGGTCAGAAACACAGTAGTATAAAGAGCCACATGGTGTCTCCATTAGAAGTCTACGTAAATTCAGGTACTCATTCATAACTGGGATCCTTTATATGCAGAGAATTTAATGACATCTTTTTTGGCAAGATACTAATTCTGACAGACAAGTATTAGAGATTTATGTAAAGTAAATGATAAAATGGAACTATCAGGAATGTTAATCTCAATTTTCAACAACAGTTTTCAAAGCTTGCTCTCTTCGCAATGTTAGCATTTACAAAATTTTAAAGATCTTCAGTGGGTTCAGAAGGCGACGCCCCTGCACAGGGAGCCTTTATCAAAGAACAACTGACTTGTGGTGTAATAGGAACAAGTGCAATGAATGTTCATCTTCCTGCATCTCCAGAATACCACAGGCTATACCTTCATGCAAAAAGGCACCTAACACCACTTAAGCCAAAGTAATAATATCATGCACATATTTTTGGTCCTCAGAGTTAAGATACCAATTCACAATAATGATAAAAAAAAAAAAAAGAGAGAGACTGCATTCAAGTTACACATCTGACAAACGGATCACACAAAATGTCTTATCTGACAGCCCACTTCTCTGTGGTGAGATAAAAGATATTTTAGTGGAGAGAGAGGGATAAAATTGTTATTTGGGTTCAACTTCCTTCCCTCCCACATGGCCTGTCAACTGTGATGTAGCTACTTCAAGAGAAGTAATACTCATATTTATTTTGACTGAAACAGAAGATATTATTCTGCCTTCTTGGAGTTAGTAATATCAACTTTTTTGGAGGAGGGGGCAAGGAGACACAAGTGTATGAAAAGTATTTTCGAGAACAGCTGAAGAAATTTATAAACCTTGAGGTCAGAATTACAAAATAATTCACTGAGAAAGTGCTTATTATAAAATACCACAATTCTGAAATTTAAATCTCGTTATATGATTTATCATTCTGCACAAACAACAAGGTTCAGATAAAGACAGCTACAGAGATAACTAACAACAGCAACATCATCACTGCATTACTCACTTAGACCTCTGTCTGCATAATTAAATTTGCTACAGGCTTCAGGTGGGACTCAGAGACTCCAGTATTCCTATTGCCTATTTCAAAACAGCAAAGCCAGATCTCGTTCCATCTATAGAAACAGCAACCTGAGACTATCTCAGTTCAAGGTATTTAAACAGAGATGCTTCCTAGTAATCAGTGGAAAAGCAATATTCTTATGCCTGAAAAGCAACCAGGTTCTAATAGATTGTTTTGAACTTTCTTCCCCTAAAATTCTGTAAACTTAAAAATTAAGAAAGACAAAAGAACTTTTAAGACAAAAAATTATGAAGTCAGTATGTGCCAAGAAGTACTACAGTTGTTTTATATTCCAACAGTAAGAGAAAAAACAAACAATATTATTATATTGCACGTGTTGGTAGAAAGCAGTCCCTGCTATTTTAGCTCTGAGCTTTTTTCTTTAGGTGATTTTTGAAATTAATTACAAAAAAATACTTAGTTATGTATACTTTAATCCCACAGCTTTTCCTCACACTGCTTTTAGTATAAAACACTTAAACCTCATACTTACTTGGAATGTAAGAGATCATAACCAGGATCAGGAATGTATAGTAGTCAAAAGAAAAATTGTACTTGTTAGGTAAACTAATGGAATACAAGCCAGACTGTCTGACGAAGGGTAATGCAGCATATATTGTGAGTAATTCGCCTGAGACTCCCATTGGATACAATACTATAAACAAAGTGTACCTAGAACAAAATATTTAAGGAAAGGATTAAAAGTCAAACTCCTACAAACTATTTGTTAAATACTATTACAGGTATTCAAAATTTTAAATTCTCTACTCAATTTAATATTTGTTCTATTTCCCTTAATCCTTATTTGATTAGGGCATGGTAAGGCGTGCACATTACTGCAAGGTAAAATGCTCAGTTTGAATTATTATACCTCTGAGAAGCTGAAAGCTGTCTTTAAAACAACCCCCACTTAGTTACTTTGACTTCCAAACTCTGTGTTAGAGGTTGTTATATTACTTAAAATCGGGCCAAGCACAGTCAATATAAATCAAGGAGCTTACATATTTTTTCAGTTACAAGTTAGATTCAAACATGCTTTGCCTTAAAAAAAAAAGTTGTTTCTCTCCTTATTGTTAGATGTCAGTTTCTGACAAACACAATCACTTTGTAAATGGGATTGAATTTTGACCAAGTAAAGTTTCAGCTTACATTTGATAGATTTTAACCAGGAAAACTACTGGAAAGAAGGATCACATTCACAGACAGGGCAATTACCACCAGGTAGCATCTTTTTTTTTTTTTTTTTTTTTTTTTTTTAACTGCAACTGTTTTAAAAGATAAATATTTCTGTCAAATCAATACTTTAAGGGCTATGATTTCTATTATGTCTCATACCTGGCCCACTTGATGAGATAAGGGAGATGGTTTAATAAACTAAATGTATAAAAAGAATAACGGATGATTTCAGTGATTGTCCAGGCCACAACAAACAACAGGACGCTATCTTCAGTTTGTACCTATAAAAAAAGAGAAGTTCATTATAAATTCAGGTGTTACTAATTACTCAGCAGACCAAAAAAACCCAAAGAAATCAATTTCTATGGATTACTTTATTGCATAATTTCAGAAAACAGATTCCAAGAATGAGCTTAAAAGCAACATTAGTATCAACAGCAAAACAAACAAAACAAAAAAAACCCCCACACCTCTTATCATGCTCCATATTTTTCTACTTGGCTTAAGAATAGCTCTGGTGATCAGGTAAGTTAAGATCCCTCATTCTGTATAACGCAATTAGTGCAAAAAATTCTTGAAATACTGAGAACAACTCACAACTCTTCCCACTCCTATACAGTACTTCCACTTCAGTCTTGTGATTGCTTCCTAGTGCAGGAAGCAGAGAGGAAGCTAAAGCATTAGTCTAACGAGATCTGGTTTAAACTGTAATGCTCTGGTCCTAGTCAGTGCTATTTTTGACTAAAAGGAACACTGTTTTCCTTCTTCACAGATGAGAACCTGGGTCCTAATTTTGGAAAGCAACAAGACAGCTAACACAAGGAAACAGGCTGGGAGGAAAGAAATGGAAGCTCAGATTTTCCCTGTCCCACCTCAGGTAAGCTTGACAGCGGTCTGCTTCACTGCTCCCTGCTCCTTTTTCTGTTTATTGCATCCAGCATTGTTCCTCTAACATTACATTTAAGGCATCATTAAATTTCACTGCTTTACACCTCTTTGAGCTAGTATTTCACTCGCACACCACGGAACCTGTTTTACTCCCTTTATATTTTGAAGGTTAGTCTTCACAAGCATATGATATTTTAAAATGAAATCTTAGATTTGGGAGCATAGTTATGACCTAAGTTTGAAACATAATGGCAGTTATGAAAAAGTTTATGGGGGCCACATAACCACACTATAAACTCATGAGAGCACAAATAAATATGATTTTTATGCAGCTCTCCATTTCCCCTCCCCCACAACAGAAGCATGTTGTGAATTCTCAGCAGTATGAGTATCTTGAGCCCAAATTCACTGGACCGTGGGAACAAAAAAGAGCTCAACCACAGGGGCCTGCATTTTGTTTTTTCCTCCAACTCTTTGAAAAAAGGGAAAAGGAAGTCAGTAGGTGTGAGTGCTACACCCTATTCATCTTGGGCAAAGTACATTCAAAAAAAAAAATACAGACAATCCTTTCAGAGAAAGGGACTGATCATGTATTTACTTGTAAAAAAGCTCATGAAGACTATCCATAAAAAAGCTTTCTGTTACAGAGACTACAAAACCCAGAAAGAGTTATATAAAAAATATATATGTAAAGTTGGTGTTATGCTACATGAGATGCTACTTACAGCATTTCAAGTTACTTCCATTGCATTTTGCAGCAAACATAGCTTGCTCTCTTCCACATGAAACTCTGGTAATTTGCCTACATGTTAATCTCCCTTACAGCATCATAAAAGAACAAAACCCCAAACTTCTTTAAAGAGAAGAGACTACATCTAACTATATATTTCTACAATATCTAGAACAGGATACTTCTCCTGTTTTGGGTTTGCTTGATAAGCAAGGCTCAGTTCTCAACTCTGGAAGAGTTAGCAGCACTTCACAGATGATGCTATTCCCCAAAGCAACATGCTTCCCAAGCACTCAAGAGCTGCACCTTCTAGTCAAATCACAGCTAGCAGCTTAGTGAGTTCATCTAAGCGTCTGTCAGACCTCAATCTACACTTCGATACCCCACTTCTTTCCCTACCTATGGAAGTCAGTAAAAACAATCAAACAGAAATCTGTTGCTTGAGGCACCACCTGAAGATATGACTGGGGACAAGAGGATCCAAAAAACGGTGATGCTAACAGTAAATGATGAATTGAGAAGAAAACTTGGCAGTTGCAATCCAGTTCCATCACAGGACTTCTTTAACACTGCTTTCTGAAGTTGAGTTATCCCAACCTACTTTAATAATAGAACTGTATTTGGAAGTTATTAAAACAGTTCACACCATTATTAAAAAAAACAAAAAACTGTTAAGGTCACTAACTAGAAGTATGGACTGTGCCTTTATAAGTCCTTATGTAAGGAAGGAAGAATACTGGAAACTGGTGGTAGTTTTGGTACAAAAATGACCTAAGGAGTTTTCAAACACTTCCCTTCTGTGTAATTAGTCACACAAGACCCCTGTATATTTTATCATTGTATTTTAACTACAGTCCATAGCTCATCACTTAAAAAGATGCATTTCCTAAAACTAACAGATCTGTCAGAAGTCCATTGCAATTAGAATTTCTCCTTGAGGATTGAGGGTTTTTTTTTTTTTTTTTTTTGAGTATTTCAAATAAAGATGTCCGAGATGCACATTATTGAACCCCAGAGGACTGATTTACAAAACAGTCGCTCAAAAGACTTATTCACTTAGAAACAACCACTGCTAGTGCTGCATATGTATCATTCCTCTTCCAAGTTGAGACAAAGGATAGTGCAAACAATCAACAGCAGGCTCTTCATAAACCACAAAGCCAAGTGTTGCCCTAAGAACTCAATTTGTCGTCTTCCACCTTTTCCTGCCAGCCTTTGAAGGAGGGGTTAAAGTCAGAGGATGTTTTACAATTTATGACTTATTTGTCCAGCTACCTTAATTAGGGTGATTCATACCATAGGCATAAATTTTTGGCATGTGTTTCAAACTGATTTTATCACCAAGGAGGGTCTTGAATATATTTTAATTTATCTTCATGATTATGAATAGCAGGCAATCTTCATTAAAAGAAATGAAAATCCACAGCCTTTTAAGATACAAAGATGAGATTTAGAATTGGGAATTGACAAAATGAAGCCTCTTTTACTGTTCTCCTTATGCATGAAAAGTTATCCAAGAGATAATGCAGGTTTTGAAAGGCACGAAAGACATAAATCCAGAAATTCTACACATTTCCTCATGTTAAAGGGTAATATTTGACAAATTATTTGCAGAAAATTTCAGCTAAATACATCATAAAGGAAATCAACACGGAAGAATAAGACAATGACACTATACAACCCTAATGATGAAACAGCACCTCTCCATCTGCTCTGTTGTACATCAATAAAAAATAAAAAAGGAAGGTTCAGAATAGGCATAAAGGGCCTGACAGACACTTGTGCAGTATAGTATTACTCAAATTTTACATAGATGTAAAGCAGTAATGAATCAGGCTTGCCAACTGCACTCACTCTTTCAGAGTTCTGAACTTTCAGTGTGGACTCCTTTTACTTCAACTCAACCTTAAAAAAATATTCTAAATTAAAATGTTCTTCTCTCTTTAAGTACGCTTTACTACTGATGAAAGATGTCAAGTTCACAGCTGCAGATGCTGGAGTCTTAATTACCCACTCAATATGCTCTACATATCTTTTCCATACCACCCCTTTATGTAATTTCACTGTGTTCTAGAAAGGTACCTCTAAATATATACCTTACTTGGAGCTTTGTAACTGCATCAAGTTTGATAAGTCAAAAAGGTGCCAGCAGTGACTTAATACTTACCTATCAGAACTGTGTCACACACTGAACTTCATGAAGGGCCCCAAGACATCACTAGATGACCTCATTTTCACGTACAGATTCAAAAAGATAACTTTGAACTGAAGGACTCCTATCACTCTTCTATGGCTATTTTCATCCAGACCTTCACTCTAGTCTGCTCATTCTCTTCATTCCTTCATATGAGGAATAGTAAAATCCACCAAAAAGAGTATTTCCTGGGCTACAAGTATTGTATTACATGCCAGGTCCTCCTCCACTAAGCTAACGGCTGCTCATGTGATGATATTTATCACATGATGGAGGTAAGGGAAAAATCTCTTTGCTACATGAAGTGCGCAGTGCTTACCAGAAGTCTGCCATGCTCTAACATTTATTATAAACACTTTATTATAAATATTGAATTTATGAAAATGTCAACACTAAACTCAACAAAAAGCACAAACATGTTAGTGGCAAGAAGCATGCTTCAAATCACATCAAGTATCCAGAAATGTATTCTGACACAGAGAAGGGATGCAATACACGTTTTTTCTTTTAACTGTATTATATATGAAAGCAGTCTGGAAAAGCAAGATATTAAACAATCTTCACTCAAAAAGTTAAAGAGAAAAACTGAGTTTTATTTTACAAGAACCTCATCATGCAACTGCATAGCTTACAAGTTCCATAAAGCTGTGTGAGAATTTAATCCTGGACTTCACCATGGAGCTCACTTGTGAGACAGCCCTTTAGAAAAAGTAGAACACTCGTGACACTTTAAATACATCTTCCCAAATAAGACTGCATTCTGTTTTGGGTGGGTTTTGTTTGGGGGTTGGGAGAGGGTGTCATGAGACAACCTCTTCATTTAATCTATTACCTCTATCTTTCTATGTCCAGAGGTGAAAACTCATCATATCCCAATCCTCTTATGCCCACTTTCTGAGACATTAAAAAGGTAATATAGCAGTGCCTCTCAAGACTTTTTTTAACCCAAAGACCATGTAAATTTGTGAGGAGGGAGAAAAAAAAAACAACAACAACAAACCACGTGTGCTATTGTTGAAAAAAATCCTTATTAAAAACTGAATGTTAGGCTAAACTTCCTTTTATTTTCTCTCATTTTGAAGTTTTTTTTTGCAAGAATGTGGACATAAGTTAAAAAAATAACAACAAACAATAAAAAACCCTAATCCATTGTTATTTTGCAAATTTCCTTTTGATGTCTTACAGAACACATATGGAATAATTCTATCCAGGCAATGCAGACCTTAACATTCTTGATTACTGCAAGACCAGGAAGCAATTCATAAATATAGGTTACTCATGTTCTTTATGAAGCACCATGTACTCCAACATTATACAACTAAAAACAATAGATAACAAGCAAAACTACAGGCTTATTTCTTAAAAATGTTTTATACATGTATCTAAGATCTAATGCCTTGGGATCATATTTTCTTGTTGAAAATCTAGCATTTATCTCCAGTGAGTTTGAATTAATAGGGACTGGAGTACATTTGTTTCCATCAAAAGTGAAATAAATCAGAAAGAGAGAGAAGTATGTAGAAGTGTTTTTTTTTTTTTTTTTTTTTTTTTTTTAAGAAAAGTAACAGTTTCCAGTAGTAGGAAACTAAGGCTCCACAAGAACAAGCATCATCCTATCAGAAAGGACAGTTAATTATTAGGAACTGCAGTGACATATGTTACTTATCAGTGTGGATGGAAGCTCTGATCAGCAGGTGCTGGGGTAAGGAAGAGACAGAAGCTTGCCTGAAGACTTGGCCAAAAGGGACAAGCTCCTAATGACATTCTCCTTGTCAAGTCACAAGACATCTTACATGTATGACACTAGATGTCCATCACTTCTTTCAGGCAGCCGTGTCTTCTGAGACAGAAGCTGCTGACAATGGCATCAAGGTCTGCTGTTTTCTTTAACAAGATAATAAAATCAGTTGGTCAAAGTAACAGCAGAACTGTACCATACCTGGGCTACTGCAAGATATTTAGATCATATAGAAAAGTTAGCATGATCTGTATCAATTGACACATATGAACAGATTTAGACTTGAAAGTAGTTGTCAGTTGGGAATCATTTTCAAATTGGATTGTTTCTAGAAGATTCTGCAGGGATTTGTATGAAATACAGCAGTATTTGCTGTGATAAATAATGAGGAAAAACACCCAGACCCAAAAACCACACCTACACTGGAATGTATGAAAATTGAATGAAGGGCATACAGAGGGGAAGATCATCCTGGAAAGTGGTAACTGAGAACATCTAGGCGTTGCTGCGGACAAACAATTCAGGGGGAGCTTTTGCATGCGATGGTAAAAAAAGCAAGCTGTGTATGAAAGAGGGGAGTAGTGAGGAGACTTTACTATTAAGTATGGCAGTAGTGAGATCAATACTAGAATGCTGTCCCCGCTTCTGGGATCCATATTATACCAAAAATTGAAGAGGTTCCAGTGTAAGGACTGCAAAAGCTATTCAGGAACTAGATGTCTTACAGCAAGAAACTCAGACCTCAACCTACTTGGTTGTCAAGAAGAGATGACATCAGATATATTTATTTTTATTCTCTTTGATTCACACAAATTCACAAACAATTTCATATGTTGGGATAAAACAGAACTCATTTTTAAGGAAAATAACATAGCAATCAACACTTGCTTTTTAGCATGAGTCATTAATTTTTCCATCTATTTTGTAGCTTAACTTACCTCTTTTACACTATGTGTTACTGCCCAGGTCAGGAAAACCCTTGACATCACTTGGAAAGCAGTCAAGACAACAGAAGACGGAACAATGCCTGGAAAATACTTGGCAATTAATGAATATCCCCTAGTATCTAGAGGGGTAAAATACAGTCAAGCACAACTAAACAAAACTCCAATTATTTGAAAATTTTGGAACAAAAGAATTTGATTTTTTTTTTTTCAATTTGAGAGCACAAAGTCTGTCTCATGGTGTGTTTATACGGCCTAGCACAACAGAAGCCCCTGACCAAAACTTTGTACATCTAAATGAGAATAAAAGTAATTGCTCTTGTTGCAATCACAGCACATTTCTCAATATATGAAACAGCTGAACAAGATGAAGTAGTTTTAGTCAAATAGCTTTTGGGATAGTCTTTCAAATAAAACCTGTCTGATTAAAATATCTATGAGAGTCTGCATTATTGTGATTTAAAAGTTAAAAAAAAAGATGTCTTGCAGCGTATTTCCCAAAAACCAGCAAACAAAATTTAACCGATTTGAAGAACCACTGAGCTATCCAATATTCTGCTAAATGAGTTACAACTCCTTCCTGAGACTACAGTTTGTTTGTTTTTTAAAACAAGGAATAGTTCATGCATTGATAGGTACAGAAACAATCTTTTAAGATTTTCTCAAGGCAGCAGATTTCTCTGTTATTTCTGAGCAAGTTCTAAAGTGCTGATCAAACCAATATAAAATGGGTCTACATACCCAGGTCTGATAGAGCAGGATAGTTTTAGACTGCAAGATTACACCCAATTTCTAAACTTCATGGCACAAAGTTCTATCTTCTTCAAATAGCATGATGAAGACAAGTGCAAGAGCAGTTACAGCTTCTAAAATACAGTCAACAGTGCTTCTAAAACTAATGCAAATCACAGCAAGCAGCATAAAAGCCTAAGAAACAAGTAAAAACCAAATTGGAAACCAGAAAGGAAAGAAAGAATAAGAAAAGCCAAAAGCAAATTTCACTAGAATTATTTTCAGTCAGAAAGCTATTATGTTTTATTATTTTTTTCAGGACAAAAAGAAGGGAAAAATCCTACAAACATAGCTCTCCAATTTTATCATGCATTGTTCATAATGTAATCTCTGATGCAAAATCTCAGGGCAGAATATGTTATTCAGACAACAAAGGGGGTGCTATAAAATCCCACAATCTGCACTCATTAAGGGCACACACCTACAATGGGGGGGATTTTTTTTTTTTCCACAAATAGATTTTCATATGCAAGTGTAAGAACTGCTGAATATCCTCAGTAGTCTCTACAACTCGGCTTTTCACAAAAGCTTAGCCCTAAATAACACTAACCCAGAATGTAAAATATGATTCCCTGCTTAGCAAAATAACTTATTCAATGTTTATGCTAAAGAATCTAAAAATATGCCAAAAAGACGATGTAGGAACCAAAATTATCTCAGAAGTGAGATAAATGAGGTTTTTCATTTTGGCCTAGATGATGCCAATCTATGTCAAAAACAGGAGATCCAAATCACTGACTCACTAGCTACAATTTTATATAAACTCTACTTGCCTCTATTTATTTACTAATTACACTGAAAAGGTACCTGACAGACGATTTTACGAACATCTGTCACCAGTTACCCAATACAGTATGTGCTAGAGTGGGACTTGGCAGACAGAAGACTCTGGTCCAGAACCAAGCAGCAAGTAAGCCTTGCCCAGACCTCTCTCACCTCCATCAGGAGATCCTCCAACTCCTACAGTTTTCCCTCTCTCCCAGGGAGTTCCCAGCTCAGAACAGACCCAGCTTACCTTCTGCTGGCCCAGCAGAGGTGGAGCCATCATATTCCTCCTAACTAAGCAGGTCAAAGCAAAGTTAACTAGTATTACTGGTAAGCATTCCTGTGGTAGGAAGGCTTGAACTTAACCAAAGCCTTCTTGCTTTTCTTTGTTCCCTGTGCTACCATTGCTTCCTCATTTCAGGGGCTCCTACCACCTCATTTGACACTAAGTTCAGGCAGGCAGAAGCTCTCCTGTGCCATACACTTGGGTTCTGTCTGCTACACAAGCCAAGGAACTGCACACTCACTTTCCATTTCCCTGTCCTCCAGGCTCTCTCAGTGTCCAGGCTACATGTTACCTCCTCTCCCTCCACACAGAGGTCCATTTCTCCATTTCTTTAAATCTCTGCCAAATGCCAAAGATCTGTTCTCAACCGCGCTTGATACAGAGATGTTCCCATATCAATGTTCATGTTTTGAACAACTTATCTCACAGATATCAACGTTTTAGATTTTACTGAAAAGATGTGGAGGAAAAAAAAAAGTTATGCTGGTAGATGGTCATGCTACCATCTGTCATGGCAAAGATCTTCTGTCTACACAGAATTAGAGCTCTAGTTATAGCAATTAGCTTACCAGGGGCAAAGGAATCTAAGTTTCCTATTTCTCCTTGCAGAGAAGTTTTTAACCAGATTCAGTAGGACTTTTTCTCCCTAATACCTAGCACATTCCTTGGAAATCTGGAACTGATTAGCTGTAACATCCAGAAATTATACTACAGCAGACAGCAGCAGTGTATCTAGCTGCGTATAGAACCTCATTTTATTTAGCCAAAAAATGCTTCCATTGACAAAAAAAAGTCCATGGACAATTATCATAAAATTAGTGGTTTTTGTAATAACTCTGCTAGCAAAAATAAAGAGAGAGTTACACTGGTGTAAAATGTTGCAACACTCCATTAATGGCTCTCTTTGCTGACAGTAAATTATGTGACTGAGGATAACATGGGCTAAACGGATCCACACCTCAAATCAACTCATCCAGGATTACTAACTTGGCGCAAAGACACACCACTACAGGCATCTTGTTTCCTGCTCCGCAGCAGCCTAGGAGGTGGAAACACAGGACTAGCTGTGCTGCAGTTCACTGCTTGGTGAGGACATATACTCTAACAGGTAAGAAAAAGATAATTCAAGAAAATGTTTATATTCTTTCTCAGACCTAGTACTGGTAAATGTAGGCATTTTTACGCAGAGTTTAGCTTAAGAAACCAGCAGAGCATTATAGCTCTGATGCTGTTGTATCTAGGATGGTAAAATAGTGTTTGCTGCAAGTTTCGGCCCGGTGTTCTGAGATTATTTAACTTGTCCTTCTTGTCATTTGGTAAATGGGACTTCAAAATATTGTCAAGTATTATTGATAGACTATGAAATATTTTTAAAGTGAGTATGAATTATTTTGGAAAAATGGCAATTGAGATTTAGTAAAGCAAAACAGGATTAAAAAGATCTCTTTGGGAGCACAGGCAACTATATCATGCATTCCTATTCAGGAATGTCATATTAGTTTTAATAGCCAATACCTCTACTTTTCTGAAGTGATTACAATGGCTAAATGTTCAGATGCTGAATTGTAACATCTGTGTTAGAATATCCAGCATTAAGACAATCTGTGCACACACAAATACATTCTGCTTACTTGAACTAAGAAGGGTGTGTACAAATAATCTCACTGTATACTAATTATAGTGATTTGAAACAAGCTGACCAGAAGATATCATTTGGAAATAACTAACATTTATAGTAAAAGCATTGTTTCTGAGATGAAATGACTCGCAGAAGAGCAAACATCTATTTTGCAGGGTTTTCTTTTCTTTTCTTTCTTTTTTTTAAAAAAAGAATCTCAGAAAATTCAAGTTGCTTAAACTTGGTAGCATGTGCTTTCCCTTCAACTAAACTATATTTATTTCTATATGGAGAGATGCTCTAAGAACCATTTACATCAATTTAAAGAATTTCTAGTCATTCATTTCTTAGGATGATCTGTGCACAGTTTACAAACTGCTCTTTTTAAGAACATTTTCAGAGTAACTGAAGTATTCAGGAAGGCAAGAACTATTGTACCAAATACAGAATTATACTGCCCTCTGCTGACATATTTTGGAATATGATGTTAAGTTTTCAATAACCATATTTGGTTATTCAGAAAAACCTTTTACACAGGAAATTAACGTGGGCTTAGTGGTACCATAGTGATACACCCTACAGTTTGTAGAATGCTTGTATGATATGCAAAAATAGCAGCTTTTGTAGCCGTGGCTTTAGAAACCTTAATGCCATCTTACTGACTCTTCAAATAAGTAGCTAGCAAACATCCAGATAGGAGATCAAACACATTATTTAAAACCACAGGACCAACTATCTGAACATAAGACTGTCTATTTGCAAAGGCTGGATTGTTTAGAAAAAAAAATCAGCGTTAAGCAAAGCAGTGCAGACAAGTGCTGCTGCCTTTTATAGCACTTTAACTTTGATCTTGCAGAGATTTATACACATCACCTGTTCTACAAACAAAACATCCAAACGCTGAGGCCAAACTGTTCACTGCTAATGAAGACTAACAAAACATCCAAGACTCTAGCCCATCACCTGGACATGAGGTTTTTCAGGTAGACTGAAACATGACACTGCTACTGACCACAGACCACTGATACACAGTTAAGATTGTGCTACTAGGCAAGCTAATGAATAAGCCTCACAATACTAGGCTAAAAGGAATTATAAACTCCTTCCTCTCAGAAATAGTGCCATTTAAGCATATTTATTCCTAGCCAAATCTGGAACACAGAGTGGTTTCACCCTTCCCAGTTCTGCAATGTGTGTCTATGCTCTGTGGATGCGGGCAAAGTTCTAGTGCTTGGAATGTTACTTTTATTGAAATTTTAATTTTCCAGCTAGAAATATTTTTTGAGGAAAGACAGCCTGGTACAGAAAATTATAGGGTAGATAATATAGAGAATCATAACCTACTATAAAACATTTATAAACCGCTCTAAAATTTGTAGCATTGGAAGGACCTAGATAAAAACAGTGTCAGGTAATTGAAAACCTATTATACTATTTTCCTTTTTGTGATTTAACTTGTCAAATTATTTAGTAAAAAATTGGAATATTTAAAGCAAAAATGAGGGAGTTATACCAGAATTAAAACGAGCAATTCAGACCATAACATTAGTTTCATGGCAATACATCACTAAAACTGCAGTTTTCTATAAAAATAATAAAACTGAAAATTTGCAAGCTTACCAAATGCACAGTGCAGAATCTAGAACAAAAAGAAAAATTCAAATCACTAACATTTCAAATGCAGTAATTCAAAAATACATTTAGTTCCATCACAAGTGCTTAAGGTTCAATATTTATATTTCAAAAATTAAGCTTAATGTTTAGCTCTGATGCTCCAGCTAAATAGGAGACAGTAAGCTTCTTGACTGCTAAAAGGAAATACCTGGAGCAGATAATGAATTTACTTCTTAAGTTTGCTTTCAAACCACTCTATAATGCTAATGAAAAAAACAGGTACCTAGAAAGTACTGTTCAATAAAGGCTACTTCATTTCTCCTAACCAAAACACTCGCGCAAATATTAGTAATACTGGGGAGGAAGACTACACCTACCTCAAGCAAAGCTCCAGTTTGGAAGAATTTCAGGGGCTTTTCTATTGAATAGTAAAGACTATGGTAGCTACCTTTAGCCAGGTACGCTCGAACTAGACCAACTGCAATTACAAGCCATCTAAAATGAGACAGAAAAAAGTCTAAGATAAGGAGATATTAAGTAGAGCATACATGCAAACAATCTCTCATCCTTATTAGCTGTTTTGTTATGCAATAAGGCAACAGGCATATAATGGCCTGAATATTAACTTTCTGCTTACCCTCTGCAACACTGAAAACATTAAATACATCTGGATTCTCTGAAAATCTATCAAAATTAAGTATTATGCATTTTTAAAAATACCTTATAGCACCATCATGACACCAATATCTTTAATATCTACATTTATTTTTCTATTGAGCTGTATTTAATTATGGAAGGTATTCATGACATTTAAAATAAGATTGGCATTACATTTTGTTTAGTTTAAGCAGCAAACCATTTACTGCTAGTCAAAGATTCTTAATGTAATATATTAATCATAACATAAGATTCAGGAGGCATCTACTTTAGCGTTTCAGTTCAAAATAAACTCTTAGTCCTTACGATACACCATCCAGCTTAACTTCTAGTATATATTTTATGAGAAAAAGTTATTAATAAAGTGAATACAAGAAAACTGAGTCTACTAACTAAAGTCTTGAGGGTAATGTTGGCTATTCCCGTCACAGCTTTTTTTTTTTTAAACAACAAATAAACTAGGCCTATATAACTATTTGTCATGTTTAATCTTAAAAAAAAAATGCAGCTAAGAATTGATGATGCACATAAACACACAGAAAGGTATTTTGCAGCAAATGAAGCTATGTCAATCACAAGGAAAGTAATTATGGAGATGTACTGTGCTTGTGGGACAGTTTACGGACAAAGGAAGACAACAAATTCATTCAGAATAAGCTGAATGAAACTAATGACCCTGCACACCTCAGCCTGTAAGCCGACACTCTCTTTTCATCTAGCCGTTCAGGTGGAAGAGCGAGAGAGGATCGTTCATGTGGCTCCCCCTTCTCTAGCAGGGTCTATTGCTCTCTCCGAATCTTTCCACAGAGAGCTTTCTAATCAAAGTTACCCGAGCTACCCCAGATAAACAACATAACCTGTTAACCTTGCCACTTTTCCCCTCAGTGTTTTAGGAAGCACAGCTAAAAATTTCTCCTCCAGTTCTGGCGGAGGCAGGAACATCTATCATAGCTGTTCAGAGTCGGTGTTTGCCCCCAGTTTCAGAAATTGTACTGTGAAGTCCAGGACAAGCCATGAAACTGAGGTGGCTATACCCTGCTCAAATACCTTTTCAGCTGAAGTCAGCATCTAGAGTTAACTTTAGTTTTTGATTGCTTGTGGCAAACATCAGGAGAAGGAATCGGTCGATGAAAACTGGGATTCCTTTTCAGTGACTCTCAAACTTTTTACTGACAGGCTCTTCCTGTGCTGCCTTCCCCTCAGCAACTCGTAATGCCACCCTACTTTCTCCCTACCTCCCTCTAAATCCCAAAGTGCTGTTATAGAGCTCATGCTAACAGTCACCGAGTATCTCCACTAACCATGGCACACCTCACTGGATGCGCATGTAGAGTCCTCTAAGTACACAACAGCTTTTTACCCTTTGAAAAAAACTGCAGCTGTGGTTTTATAAGGGAAATTCTTCATCTTCCCTGATAATTTACAGCATATTAGATGCTTACAAGTACCATACTACTTTAGATATTATGAACTATATAGAAGTATTTCCATATAGTAAATATAATACTTAGTTGCTTGAAATTTGCTGTAGAATGCAGATTTTTCAATAATAAGCAATTCTGGTGTCCAGGTCTGTTGTTATGACATCTGTCGGTACAACTGAAAAAAACCTATTTCATTTCTGCCTGGACTTCCCAAAAGACAAGCATCAAAGCCTTTGAGAGACAAGCACTGAGAGTGAGGAAGAGAGATGGGAAGCGAGGGAGAAAGTCTTCCCTTTTTTCAGTAGTGACAAGTCTTATTTCTGTTAAAGCTGTCTTATAAAGCCAAGAGACAGAAAACTTTTGCCAATTACAGGTTACAAAGAAAGAATCAAATGAATTTGGTATTCAGACTTCAATGTAGACTAAACCAGCAGGTATAATAGTTAACAACTATCCTCTGCAACACTGACCAATTCTCTTCTCTGATAGCTGGCAGCAAGTTGACATTGTCCTGTTCATATCTGTCAGTTTCTGTTTTTTTCTCATCTTCCATGTTTGCTGAGAAACTTAGATAAATTGAGCAACTTCTCAGGTTACAGAAGATAAGAGTTCTTCGTTGTGTCTGCAGTGGACTGTTTTCACCCTAACTGAAACTCAGCTGGTGAAGTAAATGGCTCTCAAAGCTGTTCAAGCCTCTTGCTTGTCCTTCTTCCATCCTCTCTGCTGGACAGCTAACTTGAGGAAGACTGTACTACTTGTTCTCAAAGACTACACCTTTCTTTTGATAATACAACTACTGTCCTTCAAAGGGCATTTAATACTGATTGAAGTATTAATCTGCATAAAACTAAAAGCTGTGGCTACTCAGTTTTGAAGCTTTTAGTACCTCTGCCCTGCTTCTGTGATTCTTACAGAGTGCGAAAAACCATCCGACTAGGGAGAATGGACAGGGATAGGTGAAAGATCAACTTAAAAAAAAAAGAAACTTGGTTAGAAGATTAAAAGGGCAGGAAGAAGCACCACTGTCACATGGAGGCTAAGTTTGAAGTTAACTTTTCCAGCTTCTGCACTCTAGACACTAAAAAGACCTACTTGATATATTATATGGAGCTATACTTCATTAAATAACCACTGCCATTCATGTAAACTCTTAGCTAGAATATTACATTCCCTGATTTATATAAACTAAGGAAAACTGAATACAGCATAAACTCAAGGGTTTTTTTGTTTGTTTGTTTTTTAAGTTTCAGTTACTCAGTCTTGACAGTTCTTCATGCACAGGTCCTTTTGTCCCCCAACTTTCTTTTTTTTTTTATAGTTTGTAAGAGAAACAAGTTTACTGAGGTTCTGTTTGGTTTATGTAAAGAAAGAACATAGCAAAGGTACAGCATGAATGAGTCTGAAGAAGAGGGAAGTGTACTTTGATTCTCAGCAACCAGTTATTGAAGATACGGACCCTGAAGTTCATAACCCAAACACTATTTGCTCAGCACAAATTACACGAACCCTCTGCAAACTCAAAAGCTATTAAAAATATACATCTTGAGTGAAATCATTTTGAAATTCATTGTTTATACCACCATCAGCTACTTCTACCCCAATAGTAATTATGGCACTTGACTAAAAATAGGAAACGTGATCATATTTTGAATCAGCTTATCACCATCTCAAACATTTATACTCACCTCCAACTAACAGCAAGTGTGTCATGTCCTGTTCCCCCTCACCCCCATCATTCAGTGATTTCAGTCAAACACTTTTTTGGAGAATAATTTCTATACCTCACCATGCCTCAGGAATGAGCTTCATATGTCAGCATACTAAACTATTTGACACCCTAACCGGAAAATACCGATTTGACTGAACACGAGAAGAAAGTTTTGCAAAGTAAAAACGATAATTAAGCCCAGATTTTCAACTGTCACTTGACCCATTTTAAATACAGCTATGTCAACTAAATTTTTAAGATATTTCTTTATTATTGAGTGGTGACAGCTGTTGTGTGCTCAAGCTTAAAAAAAGCTGTTTCATAAATTACAGTAAACCTCCCCAAAAAACAAAGGGAGTCCCCCCTCCCCCCAAAAAAACCCACCATTTTTTGCTTTTATGGCATCAGCACATCATCTGGGCACCTTAGGCTTTGGTGTTCTCATTTCACAGTTCTCTTTACAAGGCAGTACTACCAATTGCCTTTTGCAGACAGAAAACTAAGAGTTGAACACTCTGATTTACATGAGGACAATGAATAATTATTGCCATCAGCTGCGTATCGTTATCACACGAACAACTGAGCTTCTGTCAACCAACTCCTGAAAAACTACTTTATTATGAAGTATTTTTAAAAGTAAGCAATAATCAGTTGAGTAATTTTTTTTTTTTTTAATTCAACATTGCATATTGCGGCACTTCAGCAGTGGCCAGGGCAATGCAGAAATCCTCATCCATTTAATGCCCAATCATCAGTCAGAGCCCTTAGGGACCTACCCCAAAAGGACGGCAGTGAGTGACAACGCAGAGATATGAACCCTGATTGCAGAACTCCTTGGCTAGCTCCCCAAATTGCAGAATCACAAATATTCCCAGAAAGGCACCTTCTGTTAAAGCGCCACAGGCCACATCCCACCTAAGACTGGAATTTTCTAGAAAGTTTGGTGTAAATTAGGAAAACAGGTAACATCTTGATCAAGATTTCTGTGACAATAGGAAGTATAAAAAGGATTTGAGTTTCCAACACTTCAATGTTTTTAGGTCTTTTGAAGAAATAGATATCTCGTAACATCAGGAACTTGCCTGATTAAAAGAATAAAAAAAAAAAATCAAGACATTTGAAAAAAACCTTTCCATTTCTCCTGCAACTTCTATCACTGGTTTTTGAGATCTTTTATAAATAAATGTAAGTGAATTAAATATCAGCAGCTTAATAAGCAGGCAAGTGCTTTGACATGGAAGAAATCAGAGGTTAACTTGGTAACATTGTAACATCAGCTGGGACATTATAACAAACTGAAAAGAGCTCCTGACTGGCAGTATTGTGTTTTATTGCTCATGTAATTAAGTATTTCTCAAACAAAACATTAAACTGTATCAGACCGGTGGCTAATTGCCACTCCACTCTATAAGCAGAATACCCTGCAAATATCATACAATGTCATAAATCCTCTTAACAGTTCCATTTCACAATAATACACTTATTGTGCAATAGGTGTAGCACGCACCTTGAAAGAACTGAGCTCTCCCCTGTAAATTACTTATGTTCCACATAAGTGTAACCACATTATAAGCTAAAATAACACCAGCTCTGTCACTAGTGAAAGTAAGAATCAACTTGTCCAATTGCCTCACTGAAATAAATGTTATCTATATTAGTTCTATACCAATCTCCCCCCCAGAGAAGCGAATCTACTCTGTTTGCCTGACTTCCCACCCACCAGGATTTATCTAGAAGAAAACAGGCTCATTCAGGATCCATTTTAATGCTCTTTTCTCCTCTCCTTTGCTTTTCTTAACTACTACTATGGACAAATTCAGTGCATTTAGGTTCATTTCTCTACCAAAAGTGTTGGAGCCCACAAAACAAACCGAGCTGAGAACAATGATCTACACGGTTGCCTAGATGAGAAAATAAGTACTGAGTAAGTTAAGGTGAGGCACGTAAAGCGCCCCACCAACCCTGCATTAGCTCTTCTAGGTGGACATACTTGTCCAAGCCAGGAACAGGCACCCGTGCTGTTCAGGCCGATTCCTTCCAGGGGGAAGGATCTGGCCGAGGACACGCAGCACAGAGGTGCTGCGCAGGGACGCGCCGGGGAGCCAGGGCAGAGGGAGCCCTCTTAGAGCACCCACCTTCAGCGCTGCGTTTCTTACTGTAACATGTGAAGGAGAGAACTGAGAAAGGAAACGAAACAACTTCACGTGTATTTACCAGGAGCTCCTCTCCAGCACGAGAGGCAGTGAGGGAAATTTATTTTTTCCCCCTACACCATACTGAAAGTTTGGGACACGACCACTGATAACAGGAGGGTCACCTGGAAAGGTGACGGATCTCTAGCGTATATTCAGGCAAACAGGGCTTCGGGTGCATTGCCTGAAAGAGGGACGAGCGAGGGGGGAGAAAGGGATGAAGCAACGGGAAAGACCCGGTTGGATCCTGCGGTCCCGCTCCCCGGCGGCGCAAAGCGACCCCCCACCCGCCCCACCGCGACAGCTGGGGGCGACCGGCGGCCTGACCGGCAACAAGTACCTGTGTGTGTGCGTGTGCGCGCACATACACCGCTACCTGCACGTGCGCGCGCATGCATGTGTCTATATATGGATACACATATATACACATACGTGCGTGCACGCATGCCGGGGCACGGTCACGCCGCTGCCGGCGCGGAGCCCCTCGTCGCTCGGGAACCCCCGCGGCGCCTCCCAGCACCCTCCCGCCGCCGGAGCAGGGGCAGCCCGCGCCCCCCGCCCCGCCATGAGCCGGCACCGGGAGAGCCCCGCCGGGTGCGGGGGAAGCTGAAGCCGGCCCCGGCCCCGGCCCCGGCCCCGCGGGGGGCCCCGGCGGCCGCGCGTGTCGGCGGAGAGGCGAGACCCCGCCAGCGGGCCGCGACCGGCACCCCGCGGGGCGCCTCCTTACCCCGCCGTCATCACCACATTGTAGATAACGAGATAGGCCGTAGCCAGCGCGCCCGGGCCCTTCCTCCGCCGCGGCTGCTGGCTCCCGTAGCCGTTGTCCGCGCGGCTAGCGCCGCCGCTGCCGCCAGCCGCCGCCATGTTGCGGCGCTCCTACGGCCGCTGCCTGCTCTCGGCGCACGCCGGGGCCGCGGGGCGGGGCCGCGAGCCTCACCCGCCGCCGCCATCTTGGAGCGGGGCAGAGCGGCGCGGCGGGGCTGCTCCTGACGGCCCCCAGCCCGGGCTGGGCGCCGGCGCCCCGCTACCTCGGAAAGCGGCGCTCCGTTGCCGGAGGCCCTGATCCGCCGCCCTGCGTGTCCCGGATCGCGCCACCGGCCCCGCGGCTGCGGCGTCGCTGAGGCGCCTGGGCCCGGCGCAGCCGCCCCGAGGGGTTAATGCGCCGCCGCTGCTGTTCGCTTCGAGGCTACAGCGCGCCCGTTGCCAGGCAGGTGATTAACGACCTTTCCGATTACATTTTAAAACAAAAGTTAAAAATATCCCTCTGTGATCTCGCGCCAGCAGGACGAAGTAGGTCTGTGATTTCCTTGGAGAAATTAGTACCGTTAGTTCTCAAATCGAGGTTGTCTCCAGATTTTTTTTTGTCGCTTTTCATCTTTTTTTATAGTTTAATAAGCTGCTGAAGCCAAGCACGGCCGAAGCTATAACTCATTTTCTGCTAAAGTTTTATACAGTTGCAACTGTATTGCATGACTTTTGTAGCAGCACGAATTTGAGTATCCCTTTTAGAGGAGACAGAGCTGCTTTCCCAGAGTCACATACACCATCCTCACTTCTTTTTTTAACTTGTAAGGGCAGCAATGAAAAGATGAACAATTTTTTTTTTTACAGAGACTGTAAATATTCTGTGGAGTTATTTCTCAACTTCCCAGAACAATTCTCAATTTATTTTTAATGCTACTTGTGATGCAGTTCTCTATGAGCAGTGTGCATACGCCTCCCCCCCATCCCCCAGCAAATTCTGCTTTCACGTTAGCATGTATGTCTCCTAATCAATTTGTAGCATTGTGTGCACATCTCTTACAGTCAATATGGCTTAAAATTTAAGGATAATATATGAGAATATCATTTTCAGATAGCAGTCTTTTTAGTGACCGTTCTGGACCTTTCCAATAAATATTCCAGTAAATTTTAGAGGTATATGTCCTTATCTGCAACTAAAAAATATTTCTGCATTTTCAAAGCCTGAAACTCACTACAGAGAAGAGAATTACAAAGTCCTGTGCTATCGTCCTTGTGGGCAAAGAGTCTTTACGTGGCACGCATGCAATTAGCAAAGTCTCTTTGCCAGCCACAACTGTGCACTGGGCACTTGGATGGTTGGATGAGCTTGTAGTTAAGTAAATTAAGTTTCTGCAAATCCAGAAACCTGAGTTATAAAAAGCAGTGGCTAGTCCCAAAATTTCCTTACCTCTTAAGGAGACTGAGTTTTATACAAAAGAAATATAAGTAAAATTAAGTGGTCCAACTTGTGCAGTAACAATGTCTTGCATAACCTCTGCTATTGGGGATTGTTTCAACCCTACCACACCCAAAATGTGGTTCTCTGCAAACATACAGGCAAGACAAGGTTTATAGGAAGAGATAATATCTTTTATTAGACCAATTGGGATGACTGGCAAAATTAGACAGGATTTCAAGCACATGGAAGATCCTTCTTCAGTTGGAAGAGAAGAGTCTTCTACTCTTCAAACAAAAAATTTCAAGGCTAAATACAAATTGGAATCAGTTGCTCAGAGTTGAATTAGATATGTATTGCATCATTTTTGAAGTAAAGTTCATTGTTTCCTAAAGACTAGAAGAGATGTTACTAGGAGTCAACATGACATTTTACTTCATCAACTAGATGATAAGCTAGATACATGCTAGGGTAAAAAGCAAGAGAGACCACTTGCAGCCTGTTGAACACTGAGAGACTTGTAGAGGAGGAGAAAGAAGGGAAATTCTGTGCAGTAAAACCAATATTGAGTCTGTGGGGTTTGATAGCCAGTACACATACACATACCTACGAACCTTGCCATGTCTGTGTCCCAGGCCATCAAAGCTGTATGTTTTATTAGCATAGAATAGCTTTATGTATGTGCCTACCTGCATGGAAAACAGCAGTCCAATGAATAAAGTAAAGTACGTTCACAAGTCTGTTGAGGCCTCATCTTGCAAAGGCGACTGTTTCAAGGGTTGAAGGTTTGCTTAAGAAACATGTTGATACAGACAGGACGTTTCACAATCTTTGCTTTAGGGAGCCTCTGCGTGGTCAGAAGTGCAGAAGCACCACTATGATCAATGCGGCCACCTCACCCATTTTTGTGCCAAACAGGTCTCAGCAAGGGACCGACTAGGAAAAGACTGCTATTCTGATTTCCTTAGCCAATGTGAACATAGTGACGCCTGCAATAGAGTATACAAGTAGCATGCTTTGTGGTATTATTTATTTAGGAACTGTGAGCAACTACAGCCGTAGCGTTCTCATCTTTGCAATTCTGATGGTTTAACAAACTGGGAAAACATTAGCATATTTTTATTAAGGTACAAAATACACCCCATTGTTGTCTAACACATTTAAAAAACGTGAGAAAAGCTCTGTATGCTCTAAATCAGATTTAAAACCTTTCTGTATAAGGAATTGTGGCAATACTGTGTTTAGTATAACAAGAGTTCTTTATCCATTGAAAAAGAAAAGACATGCTGGCAATCTGAACCTAGCAACAAAAAGTAAAGCAGTTATAAAAACCATCGTGTGATCCACATTAGTTGAGTTTTGAATGTAGAAGAGCAAATCATATAAAACACATACACAACTAGGTAATATCAAACAACCTAAGGTTGATATTGTACACACCTGTATTAAAGTACATTGACTACTTAATTGTGAGGATTTAAAATAATTTCTTTTTTTTATAGAGGTAACCTTTGAAATGCAAATGGTTGCACTTTACACACAAAAAGTGGAAAAGAAAAAGAATCACTTTTGGAATGATACATAGATATAGGACACACACTGGTTTTGGATTATGCATATCACCTTACAGCCTCTGATATTACCTCTGAACAACAAAAAAATTAAAAAGTGCCAACACTGTGAAAGGAAAGCAAAGTTACTAAGCCTGAGTGCATTAACCATTTCTGAGAAAAAATTGGGGTTTTGGATTTTTTCTTTTTTTTTCTGCATTTCTAAAAAAGGCAACAGCCTTACTGATGCAGGTTCAAGACAAAAATAAGACAGTCAAGCTCATAAGGTAAAAATAAGTCCTATATAGGTTATGATTCTTTGGAAACTGCTTAGTATAAAGGAGTTTCTAATCCAGACTACTATCTTTTTTGGCTACTCCAAAAGTCTGTGGGAGTTTCCAGCTTATCATCAGTTGAAATCTGCTTTGCAATGGCCAAATAAATGCAAGTAAAATTTTAACTAACCTGGGATTTCCTTCACAGACATGCACATAGAAGTCACTGATTGTGCAGTAACCTGTGTTTTCACAGCAGCATATATATGACTCACAAATCATTATTAAACTGATCAGAACAACAGAAAATTTTCTCAGTCTTTGTATTTTCGGTCTGTTTCTTAAGTAGGGAGCTGCGACTGCATTAAAGTGACAGATTCTATAAGGGAAAGTTGACAAGGTATGATCAGCAATATCTCAGAGAAAAACGCATGGATATCTAAGATTAGCAGTATTAGAACTACACTAACAGCACACTGAGAAAGGGGAGTGAATGTGTTTAAAGTTAGGACAGTGAAGTTCTATTTAAAACAAATGAAAAATGAACCATACGAACATACAAATTGCAATGCTCGCTGCATCAGACCTTCCCTTATAGAAGATATTGCTATGAGAGTAGCCTGTTTCTTAAGACTGGAGAGATTCACTGCATGTGTCTGACAAACAATTCCTTGTAAAGTCGATCTTGGGGAACCAACTTAGCTGTAGTGCTGGCTGATGAAAATGATGGTATAGACCAATGAGCTCAATAAATAGTCTGTTTTTCTTTAGTAAGTTCAGAGTATAATTGTAGACTTACTTTGCATATATTTTAATTTAAAAAATAGACTGGGCAACTTAATTGATGACTTGCTTAAATGAAATCCAATCATGCTAGCAACTTAAAGTGCCTGCTGATTTCAATTAATGCCCATACATAAAACAAACAGGTCTCAACTGATCATGCTGAAAAAACACCCCCGCAAAGACCTACGTATCACACAAGGTGCTTTTGATAACTTGGTTTTCTGAGCCTTAGAGAGAGAGTCTTTAAATATTTTTTTTTCAAAAAATTTTTCTTTGGGCCTTGTTTCATTCTTCCTCTTCTTCCTCCTCCTCTTCTCCTTCTTTTCCCATTGTTTCCACAAGGAGTTCTGCGGTGCATGTTGCTTCCCCAAGGCTATTAACAGCTTTGCAGGTGTATTTGGCATCATCGTCCCCACATACTTCAGAAATAGTCAAAGAACAGTTCCCATCCTCATCATAATCTATTTGGAAGTGCCGGGACTCCTTAACAGGCTGATCATCTTTGTACCAGATTACCTCAGGGTCAGGATAGCCTGCAATAGTGGAGAAAGAACAGCAGTTGCAATAAATGAATATTAACTTATCTGCACTTATTTTACGCTCCAGTTCTACATCCAGGTGTGCACATGCCAAAATGCTGACATACAAGTATTTCACTGAACTCTATTTAAAATAAATGCAAATGATGTAAGCCTTTTTTACTGTACAGTTACCTGAATTGATCTCATTATGAATAGCAAAAATCAAAAGTTGACACTGAGGTACTCACTAGATATCATGTTTCACCACTTTTTCAATGATTGCAGACAGCCTTTCATACATCTCAGACATCAGCCAGGAAGGGACTCTTAATAGTATATTTGAGGCTTACCTTACAATGCAGCTTTTGTGGAACCTACGGTTCCCAACATGGAAATTTAGAATTTCAGGGATAAGGCGCTTTGTGCTACAACTACAATTTACTGTCTTCCTTAGCCTGCTTTGTTGTGGATGTTCAGGGTCTTCCTCTTCCTAATCTGCTCGCTTACACCAGCCTGTCCTGTATGGTGACTGTGGCACTCCCACGTCCTCTATGTCTTTATTAGGATAAGTGAGGGGATCTAAGAAAAGCATTTCAATTATGCATCTCAATAGGAGTTTCTGAGCATTTTGTGAAGCAGATGGTTTTGCTATACTGGAGGCATCCAGAGCAGGGCCATACAATGCATGCTGGAGAACAATCTCTTATGTAGTGCTCTTGGCTGATAGAGCAAACTGAACACGGCAAATTCTGGACTACGGCAGGAGGATGACTTCCTACTGAACAACAATAAAGTGCAGGAATCTCTAATATACAGTGAACATTATAGTGATACACTGGAAAGTTTGGAAAATCGGCCGTGGTACATCTATCTTTTTTATTCCATGCAGGATTTATACACATACCCCTCACGCTGAGCATCCATCAGCAACAACAATCCATCCTCACATCTCCGCTGTGAGGTAGGAAACAGGCAGTGAAAGAGATTAGGAGCACAGAAAGAAACAAGCAAAAATCTGTGAGGCTGTTTCATCTTTCTTAAGATTAGAAATTATTTAACTTTTAATCCATACATTCTGGTACCAACTCTATCCATTTTGTTTAACGGCTCTTCTCTTCCTAATTTCTAGTTTTCATCAACAGCCATGATACAGAAACCTCAGTGTCATTGTGGTAGAAATGCTAGCAGTCTTGGCCTTTAGTTTATTAGGCTGACAAAGCCATGCTCCTTTAGTGTCTTCTCATAAAGTTATTCTTTCTATCTACATATTCCAGTTTGTGTTTACTTTTTTGAGCTTATAAGTTAAAAGGCTTATAAGTTAAAAAAAAAAACAAACAATGCACAGTATTTTCTAGATGTGAATTTTGTAATCAGCACAATGAATATTATCATTACTTCTGCAAATACGCTGCTAGGGACTTTGCCTTTAACACAGTGTATGCGTGGCTGGAGGTCACCTAAAACTCGTCTGCCGTTTCAGACAAGTGACTCCCTGCTTATTCATGGTTTCTGGTTAGCAGTCTCTAAGGGTATATTTCTGCAACTTATGGTATTACATTGCATCTTGTTTTTACTGTTTCCATCTTCAAAAATCATCTTACTGTTCCTTCTCAGTATTCTGAATTAGTGACTCACACATTTACTTTAGGAGGTTTCTGCTCTATGGCAAGCACAGAACAAGCCGGTGCCGCTCCAAATAGCTTATTTTATTGCAACATATTCATGCTGTGACATGCAGATATTGGTAAAGCAGAATGGCACCTGCACAACAATAATACAGAAAAACCTCAGCTAAACAACAGCACAATGCAGAAAGCTGGCAGGGAAGGAAAGAAAGAATAGTGGAGATAGGCTTATTTAATGTACCTTCAATTTTGCAGTCAAATCTAGCAGCACTTCCTTCCACAACCTCTATGTCAAGGATTGTTTTAGTAAAGTATGGCTTTACATGGGGCTTTTCCTCAGCCACTTCTTCAAGGAAAGCATCTGGCAGAGAGCAAAAAGGTGGTTAATTGTTTTACAAAGGATGCTCTCAAAAGATGAGTTTTAATTTTTAATAACCAAATAGGTAATGAAAGCATCTTTTGCTTTTTAATAGAACAGCGAGGATGTTAGCTGCTTAGTTTTGTGCCAGTCTTTCACAGTTGGACAAAGATTCAGACAATAAATAGAATTAAATCAACATTCAGGCCACCGTGCTGCAAATATTCTTTATTTTTTCCTTGAACTTGTTTATAATCAAACCTGGACTTTTCCTAGTCAGAGGGGCAACCCAGTTCAACTTGGATCAGGCCCATAGTCTATGTGGCTATGTCAAAATGACTAGCCTGAATTTCAGAGGTGTCAAACATCTGCGCCTGATTGTTATACACCACAAATCCACATTCCAAATCTGGATTTAGGGGAATAACTGTAGACGCCTTTTTTTTTTTTAATGCCCCTCTCTGAGGGGCATGGTTATCACATAGCACGTGTCTTGGAGATAGCAAGTATTACTACTTTATTGCTTGAGCATTTGCATGAGAAGGTAATACATTACTGCAATCTTTGTATAAACATGCATTCCCACGATTGATATAAAGTGCAGTTGACAAATCTGCCTTAATTCCTTGGATTGAAAGCGGACATTTTACTGCCAGTACTTACAATGGGACATTCTGAGTTAGCAGAGCAATACAACAACAATGACTTTTTGATCTTTAAAAAAGAAAAAGATAACAGGAGAGAGAGAGCAGGAATAAACTCGACTGGTTTCTCGCATTTTGCTAAAAGGTTTAGTAGGATTCAGAAGGTAGGTAAAAACGTGGTGCAGCAAAGTTCCTTACCTTCATTCTCTACTTTGTCTGTGTTTATAGGGCTGGTAGGCGAGCTCCCGGAGGCCTTCCTCCCGCTCATACCGGAAATCATTGCCATGGACGACAATCTTCCTATTGCTCGAACAGCATGGCCTGTTTTCTGAAACGTAACACAAGGGCTTCTGGTCAGTCCAATCCAAAAGGCATGTGATTTTCCGTAACAAAGGTACTACCATTACTTAGGATCTCAGCAAACCTCACTGAAATTCGTGGACAAACTACTTCATATATAGCTGTGTTGTTCTAGCAGAGACAGACCAGACTGGTTCGAATTACCAAATTTAGTTGCAGATATGAGCTTCCCCTGATGAACTCATACCTAAATGAATGTCTCTGTTAGCTGAGGATAAAATGCACTGCATGAGGAGAGCCAGCAAAAAAACTATGTACCATTTAAGTGGAACTTAACTCTAGTGGTAAACGGATCTCTGAACAGCTCTATGGGCTGGACTGAGTTTCATCAAGAGTGAATAACCAGTTAATACGAAATGAATGAGAAACTACCATCTGTATGATAAAAGCAAGCCTCTGACAGGCTCGAGAATCAACCACCAGGATACTAAAATACGTTCAAACTACTTTCCCTTTCGTATGGACACTTGTATCTTTGTACAGCTTGCATGGGCACTAAAGAAACATGTAAAATAGAACGTAAGGCAAATTATAAGGTAAATTTACCTAAATCAGTATTTTGTAGGCTTATGAAAAGGCTGGATCCAGGATATTATATATCTGCTACCCTAGCTATCAGGATGACACAGATGGAGCTGTTACCTCAATTCTAGCTTTAAGAAAAAAGAAGATATGGAGACTAAATGTTTCAAAGAAAATTATTAAACTAGTCTGACTGAATCCATGAGAAGCTTGATGCTCCAAGAGGACAAGAACTACTAGCTTAGAAGAACAAAACTACCACAAAATGAAGGTATCTTTAGAGAGGTCACACTGATAGGCATTTACCTAGCTGTTCAAGTTTGATAAGGATATCAAAATCCCCGGCCTCAGCAGCATGCAGAGGGCAGGGAGGAAAGACAGTCATACAGGGAAAAGCCCCTAAAAGAACAGGAAAATCTGTACTTGAACTCAAACACCGTTTAGTAGCCTGAAATGGAATCATGTTATATTTATACAGCCATACACCCTCCTACTGCTCGCCTACACAAACCAAACCTGCTTTACTACATTCATATACTAGCCACGTTTGAGTTTTCACTAGCAGTAGAAACCACCTGGCATGATATGTTTCTTGGAATCACAAACGTTAGAAATAAAGAGATTTATTAGGATAGCTGGCCCAATTCTATGTCCTCTTCATTACCTGCCATTTTCTTCTGGCCATATATTTCTTCATCCTCTCTTTGGAAAGTTTTTTGGCTTCCATGTTTTTGGTGTCTTTTTGCAGCCAAGGATGCTGAAGACATTGAGTACAATCTAAGCGACTCCTGTTTTTATATAAAAAGGCTAGTCAGTTTTGCCAGTAACGATGATAGAACCTATCTGCTTTAACATTATTTCCATTTCTCTTTTTTGAGAGCTGATTTCTCTTTCCTATATTTAGCAACATAGATCACATGGCACTGCTGTCTTAGCCATGCGTACTCCACAAACTCACTTTCACAATTTTTGAAGTTTTTTTGAGGGTAAGCTGTGCATTTTTAAGTGTTAATAAAACATTATAAAATAAAGCATGAAAAGCCATATGTTTTAGTCATGAAATATATACAACAGAGCCACAATGGCTATGATTCAGCTTCCTCGTTATGACTAGAATCCTGTCTCAGATCTCCTTTCCTTTACTCATAGAAGTTTTCCCTTTTCTACTGCTAAATACCCCTCTTCCCCACAACACTAAACAACATTTAACAAAACAGAAGTATCCAAATACATCTCTAATCAAACCACGCCAATACCTCACTTTGTTCATGGCACATGTATAAATAACCCTCTGTCTTCTGTCTTTTTGATTGTAAACTCCTTGGAAAAAGAATATTTTTTTTCTTTGGCTTGTCCAGAGTCCGTTGTAAACAGGGCTTCCAACTCTGATTTTTTTTTTTCTTGCCAAACCACTAGATTTATAGGAAAGCTACCTACTCAGGGATACCACATTTAAAAACAACGTGGAAATAAATCTGGCAAAATTGCAACCCATTCGGATCAACACAGCGCATGCAGGAATCAGTAGTTCTTATGTGTGGTCACACTACAGTAAAGATAAGAACAGCCACCCAGGCCTCAGGTTGCATTTTGCCTGAGGAAAAGGAAAAGAAGAGTGAGCAGGCATTTAAATGAAAGTGCTCCATTCAGACCCTGTACTGTAACATAAATGCTAGCTGCACACAGAGACAGATGTGCACAGAGAGCTTCTTATAAAGTACTGCCGGAAGTGCCTGCCTCGATGCAGAGATTCGTAGTGGGGAAACGAGAACGGCAAGCTCAGGTAAACACAAATGTAAAAACTGTAGCAAGTCCAACAGCTTTACTTCATATCTTTCTTTAGTAGATTGCTGATAAAATCCTTGGCATCATCAGAGATTTCATCAAAAGCCTCATCATCAAAGTCCCACGTTGCTGAGGTAACATTGGCTAGGGTTTCGTTGTCATTGTCTCCCATGAAAGGAGAAAGTCCACTGACCCTGGGGATAAAGCAGACGGACAGACGCAAAACAGTGTCATTGTGCAAATGATGAGCGGAAGAAATTAAGACATCTCCTATGCCTTGCAAAACTTTATGAGTGGAAGCTCCCTGATATTTCAACAAACAAAGACTCAAAACAATGTACAGATAGTCATATGGGAAGGAAACTAGAATTTTGACTGCAAACATGACTGGAAAAGTTTTGTTCTTTCTTGCTCTTTTCCTGAGATTTTTTTAAGCAGGGAACTAGAATTAGGCGACAATGGAGAATTTGTACTTGCTACTAGTTTGTTAAATGATTGTCTGGTTCTGCAGAAATAGTAGCACAATTTTCATACCAAATTCAGCAGAAGAACTTTTTTTGGTGCATTCAGAGTGACTTTGCTATCCTTAGTGTCAAAACCAGCTTTCTGTACATTTTATTCCATTTACCTCTGCAGAGGTAGGCTGGGAAGAAGGATGTATCATGAAACCATGAAATTCACAGGCCTATTTTGTAAACAAAAACAACAGCAAAACCCCAATCATAGGACCAGATAAAACAGTGCTACATCACCACAGGCTGTAGAGTTATGCAGATGCATCCAAAAGTGTAATGCAGTCTTCATGTTCTCAGTCAGTCATGATGACGCATGAAATGCAAATAATACTCTTTTATAACGTAAGTTGAGCTCCCAAGGCTCTTTACTCAATACAATTGAAAAACTGCCAGTGAATGGCAACCACAGAACATCAAGATGCCATTCTGCAGAGTGTCTTTCTCAAGTTTAGCTTTATCCTTTATTATACTGTACCTACGTGCATCCAGATATTTTTGATATCTGTATCTATCACCCTGTCAGTAAAAACATTCAGGCGAAAGGCTGGCTTATATTTTGGAACTACAAGTTACAGCTCTTCTTTCTGGCATCCAATTTACACAGTAAACTATCCAGAATGAGATTTTACAGACTTGATTTGCTTTCCCTGTACTCCAGTCATGTTAACCACTCTCTTAAAAGCCAGTTACATTTAAATAGCAGTACATTTCTTTAAATATGGAAAAGTAAGTGTAACTTATTAGGGTTCAGAAAGTACTATAGTGAAAAATATTGCAATGCTACTGAATATTACACAACAGAGTGGTAGAAAAAAACATTTTTAGTGAGATTCAAAATCTCATTCAGAATTTGTTCCTGAGGATTTTACTTCCGTAAGTAAAGTAGAAATACACACTCTTTGATGCCTCAGACAAGGCAGATAACAAATCTTTTACCATTTCTGGAAGGCGCCTGTACAGTACAGCAGAGTCTAGAATCTTACAGGTGTATTTCAGAAATTTGCTAGTGATGATACATGAAATGAAGATAAAAGGTTGATTTCTTTAGCCTCAGGGAGGAAGAGGGAAATCAGAACAGGATGTGTTTGCTCTCTTCTTTGAACTATATGGGACACACTCAAATACAAGAGTGAAGAGTGCCTTTATAAATGTATAAAATGGCATAAACCCAGTTATGAACTTACTATAGGCATGAGTTACAGAAAGCTGAAAGATTAACATACAAAGCAGTGCTCACGTAAAACAACACCTTACTTTACCATAACTGGTCTCTGTCTTTTACACTTACTGGAAGAGGCAAGTTTTCTTCCTGGCAGCACTGAGAGCTGGCAGCCACTGGACAACAAGAGAGAATCTGCTCTGCAGATTCTTATGAACGCCAGCCGGCAGGCCAGGTAAGTTGTTGCAGCAAAATCTCTGTCCTGGAATCTGCAAACCACTCCAGCAGGGCCTTAAATCTATCCCTGCTCAAATATTTATGCAAAGGAATATTTATAACAACATCATCTTTCTCCATAACATTTTAAAAGGTGAAAAAATCTCATCCAGATTGCCATTCTAATTTTGGGGTCCTAGATATTCATTTTTAAGTTGTATCTTTTTTGACTATGTTGTAAGTAAACTAATCTCCTAACCAATTCAGCAGCTTACAAGGACTCGTATTTTATACAAACTACGAGTTTGTAAAGTATTTCTTTAGTTCATTGTCAATATAAGAGATGCATGTCTTCTCTCTCCTTCCAGTCAAGCTTCTAGAGGAAATACTGAGGTAGCCAGAGCAAGAACAATCCCACTTCTCTTCAACACTTGATTGAAGTATGGCAAATGTGACCTCTGCATAGTATTACCACAAATAGTATTGTACAGCTCTTGTGCTACATTAGATAATAGTTTGGCCTATTTCCAGAGATTAAGGCTCTTTGCTGCTAGGTTGACCGCTCACTTTCCATGTTAGAAAGACTGCTACAGATACAGAGACATTGCTTCGTGTGGAAGCACCACTGCTCATTGCTCCACAGTGACATTTCAGAGGCAGTGCTGATAAAAAAGACATCAAGCTTTCTGGGCAAAGGGATATTGCATGTCACACACAGCTTTTGAAGGATGAGGGTAAAATGGAAGGAGATTAGGGAAGAAAAAGAAGTTTGGTTGTTTTGATTTGTATTTTTTCTGAAGAACTGGGTGGCAGGATTGTTTGATAAAATCTTAAATGCTGTCCTAGGTCGACCTATTCTCTATATTTGGTATATTATTAAATTAGGACCAGTTAAGCCTCCACTCACTTTGTCATTTCCAAACAGCAATGTAACAATACCCATTCAGAGGTTTCAACAAGCATATTTTTCTGAGTGTGCTATTGCAAATTTATAAAGCTAAAATAATTGTCTCCTTCTCCCACAGTTTTCTACTGTGAACCCATGGCTTTGTTATGGAAATATTTTTAAGGAGAACTAGATCCTTGTCTATAGTCAGAAAACAAAACAGCAGCAACTCATGTAGGTTATACGCCGAAGTTCTTCATCTTTATCACAGATCTCACTGGCCTAGGTCTTGCATGTTCTTTCCTTAATAGCCATTTAAAGTAATAATGGCCCAGCATCTCTTTTGACAGATCATGGAAACAATTTCATTTTGGAATGCTGAAGCTTAGTGATAAAGAGGAGCTACCTCTCCAGAAAATTAATACTGAGCTTATACTATGAAGTTACTATTAGACAAGCAGCAAGTTGTTTACTGAAAACATTTTTCCAGCTACTTAACCAGGCATCTTTCTGGCATGTTAAGCACCATTTGTTTAGAAAGTCTTTCACAGTTTCCACTTCTACATAAAGAAGAAAGATATTTCATCCTCCAGACGATGGTCAACATTTATTGTCTGTTCTAACAAAGCACTGAGTGCAGATTTAGAAATGTTAAGATCAGAAGGGTCCGTTGTGGTCCTCAGGTCTGACTGCCTACATTTCACTTGGCAGTCTTTGCATTAAAACCGTCACTAATCCAGGAGAGATGAATGTGCCCCATGCCTCAAAAAGTCAGACTTTGAGCATTCCTCTGCAAGCAGTGTTTGCAGCAGCAACTGATTGGGTCTAATGACACTGAGCTCCTCCTTACAGTCTCTTGCATTGTATAAGCAGTGAAAAAAAAGGGACAAATTTCACTTGGAGGAGTACCTCTGGCTGACTCTAGTAAACCTGTGCAAGTCATGCGAAATAAGCCCATTTAGGCAGAGACGATAACGCCTGCATCCTGGAGATCAGGTAGTAAGTTAACTCTTTTACAAATGAAATGAAATAAATAGTCTCAGTCTGCTTTGTGGGGGACATGTATCCACGTGACAAAACAACCTCCTCCTTAGCTGAGGGCTGTCTGACTCCCACACTGGCAGTCTCAGGGAAGAAACAGACCACCGGGATCCCCATACAGGAATAAAGCTCATCACTGGAGCAAGGGCTCACTCTGCTCTTGCCCTTGTTTTACGTGCCCAGCGGATTAATGAAGAATCACACCTTGCCAGTGACCACATAACTCATTTCCTTTTGAGCAACACAATCATGACATTAAAGAGCTCTAACTTTCTTTACTGAAAGAGCTAGGAGCACTCCCTCATCTTTGTATTAACAAGGCTTACATTTTTATACCACGTGGAGCCAAGTTTAAACCAGCAACCCGAGTGCCTTGCCTTACCAAAGTCCTGAGTCAGCATACCCAAAAGATGAAGGATACTGAAAGATCTTTCAACCAACCCAAACTGCCAAACAAGGGAGCTATAGCAGCAATGATAAACCACAACAGACAGAAAGGAAAGGGAATGTCTGAAGAGGCAGGTGAGTGGTAATATTAGGAAAGCGCTGAAGAAGAGGCCACAACACGGTGAAATATAATGCACCAGAAATCCAGCCTAAGCTGTAGCATAGCAAAACAATTATTAACTGACAGACTCTAAAAAGCTATACCATACATGGAACTGATAAAGCAAGAAGAACTCATAGGAAGTAAGTGGAGGTTAGAGGCAGCAATAGCAAACTCCTCACTTACTTACATTAGTCAGATGCTGAGGTGATAGAAGTAAAAGTGCTATCTAGTTTCAATATAAGTGCACACACAGCTGAAATCTTAGATTGAAATTTGGTCTGAAATAAAAATAGAATTTAGAAATTGTTTCAGATTACCAAATATTAGAAATATAGGCTATCCAAAAGGATCATCAGAAAAGGACTAGAAATAGAAAAAACAAAAAAATTCAGCAATGTCCACAAGAACAAATGGGACAGAAAGAGCTGGAAAGAATTCAGGAGGTTTAACCTTCATTAGATAAAGGTTACTGTAAACGCAAAGAGAGACACTGCAATAGACATAAATGGAGATGATGCACACAAGCCATAACTTTTGTGGCCTGTTACTTCAAAGGCAATAGATCAACTTAAGTATGTGGGGCAATATTGGGATGCAGACCAGGACAGAGAGCAAGATAAAAGTGGAAGATAAAAACACTGAGGTGGAGAATACAAAGAGGGAAATTTAAAGAACGAAGACTGATAAAGAGACAGGACTGGATAAGTTATCCAGAAAGCTTAGAAGGATTTAACATGTAGTTTAGAAATGCAGATAGGGTACCCAGGAGCTGTAGGATGGAATTAAGTCAGTCATGCTGTAAGGAAGACAGATGCAACATCCCAACAGAGACTGCAATATCTGTACTTCTGCCTGCATGGCAGAAAGCGGAGAGAGGGATTTTGCTGCAGGGTTTTGGAGGAGTGAGGTTACTCTATTTCCTACTTGAGATTACATCCCACCCATTGATTCTTCAGCAAGGAATATTCCTCACCCACAGAGATCAATTTAGCAGCTCTTTGCTGAACTTGGTTTGTATTTGGTGTTGCGCAGGACATAATGGAGACACAGTCTCTGTCTAGGCAGGTTACAAGTCTCTCAACTCCCTTAAATCCGACCATGAAAAATGTGTTATGTCAAGTCACACAATAGCATGGCCCTCCCACTTCGGTTATGGCATGTGATGGGCACAGCCACTTTGTGCCATGAGGTGCCTGTAGCAGGCCTGTCCCTAACTCCAGTGCCACTGCAGTGCTCCCCTCTGTTGACCCCACTCACAGAGCTGGGGGAGAGGAGATGCAAACGCTAAGACACAAGCCCAGTGATGGGATGTGAGGCAGATGCCAAACAAGTGTCTTAACTCAGTGCATGATATTTGACAGTTCTGAGTTTATAACCAAAGCAGAAAGCAGGTATAACTAAAGAGAGAGGCAGTGCTCCATTACTGTTACTTGCATTCTGTAATCATGATGCGATGGTCCATTTCAGATCATGGCTCCTATTTGTAAGACCGGAAAAATAGTTGGGCTTTAAGGACATGAAGACAGACTGGGAACCTGGCACCCTGGGGTGGAGAGTTCTAACTTCTATTATTTTATATTTCTGGCAAGACAGACAGACATTGATTATTACTATAAATGATTATTTTGGCAACATGCATCAAAAAGGACAAGATTTTCACTGTGTTTGGGTAATATCTGTTTCCCCACATGAGGTTTTAAATGAGCTTAAAGACACCTTAGCAAATGAGTCATTTCGTAATATATTTTGCAAGGCATATCAGATGATCTGAATCAAGTGTAACACCACCCCGATCCCATCAGCTGAATATTGCAGCATCCAAATATTTTAAACTTTAAAATCTTGTTTCTAATTGCACAGAGAAACTGTGAGGAAGTAGTTCTGCCACCGCCTGCAGGCTGATCTTTGGCAAATCATTTCACCTTTTCTCCATCTGTTTCTCCCACTCCTTTTGCCTCGCCTACTCAGACGGTGATGGTGTTATCCTGCGCACACCATAATGGAGCAGCAATCCTGGTTGCATGCCTTAGGAGCACATGCAAACTACTGTCACTGATTTTTGCCTTTTTTGTCTGACATTTCTTACAAGAAATAGCCTGCTCATACTGCAAACACACAGAAACTCATGAAATACTTTGATGACAAATGACAGCAAAAGACGTTAAAACCCCCCAAATGTGCAAATTACACACTGTGGAGGTTAACATTTTGTTCCTCACCGTGTATAAGGCCTCTAGGGGGCAATGCTGCATTGATTTACCTAGTGATTTTTCCATTAGCAGTGTGGCAGTCTGATTTGGGATCTCTGTAACACTCTAAGTGCTTTGTAGCTCAGGAGGCCTCAGAAGCTAAAAAAGTAAATTAATTTGTCTTCCGAGCCCTGCTTGTGTGGTCTAAATTATTTGAACTAAAGAATGGCCCAAATGAGCTTTCAAGATCTAGAAAAAAATGTTGGAAGTGAATGGAAAATAAAGGTCCTGTAAATAAACTGGCAGAACAAAGTGACCTTGAAGAGTGTAGCACACTTCACATATGAAAATAGAGTGAAATAGAAGATAACAGAAATATTGAGATTTTCAGAGTCTTTGTTGGGAGTAAGAGAGTTGATGTGGTAGCTCTTGTACAGGACAAGAAAGAAAATGAGGCTGCTTAGTTTGGAAATTAGAAGAGTAAGAGAACAACTATAAGCTGACACGGTAAGGAGAATCACAGAAAGACTGCATAAAAATTGGGCAAACGAATATGCATTGCTAGGTGTCAAGGAAGAGGGTTTCCATGGAGGAGGGGGAGTCTTTTAAAAAATCAAAGCATTGGCAAAAGTCTTTTAGAAGAATGCATGAAAAGGAGATCTGCCATTTACTTATGACAGAAACTGGAGTGAGGGAAAAAGAACCATGTTCCAAACTGAGTCTTTCTTTTCGTATGTTTATATTGCCTCAAATTTGTAAAGCCACAGCTGGAAGATCTCTTGTTGTTCTAGGCATGGGAGCTGGGAGATCCTATTCCCATATGCCTTTCTCTAGATCCACTGTAGTTCATGATCACGTATGATCAAATCACATATAGAGGTGTGTAACCAGGAGCTGCAGCCAACCGTGCCCTAAAATATTTACATCATGTTGGTCCATTTTGCTTATAAAAGGTGTTTATCCAGTGGCATGTACTTAGTAATAAATTAAAATGCACTGGGAACAGATACGACAATGCTGGGATATCTTCTTTTCTGCAGGGGATATTATCTGGATAAGAACCCCCAAATTTCACAAAGATTTTCTCTCTTGAGAATAAGTAGAGGGAAGATTTAGTGTACACCCACATATTTCTCTTAAACAGCTGGGAAGGAAAAATAGTTTAAAGTTAATAATAAAAGACTGTCACATTGTCTTTTTAAATGAGTTGAAGTTTTGCTGGAATATGATGTAAGATGTACAACACCAAATGGTTGAATCTCCAAAGCTGCTAATTCTGCAGTTTATCAATTAGATCCTTCAGAGAACAGTTTTCTTCAGCTGGGGCCAAGCAGATTAATTTTTATTAATAATCCTGGAGTTTCTAATTACAATAGAAAAGACTTGAAAGTTGTAGAACACCCAGAAGTTGATGGAAATTTCATATGTTCAGGAACTGTCAGGATTAGAGTCAAGACTAGCAAAGGTACTCACAAAATGTAGCAGATAACTCCTATACTCCACATATCTGTTTCATATCCAATGGGTTCATAGTTTATAACTTCTGGAGCCACAAACTCAGGTGTCCCAAAGAGAACTTTCAGAGAACCTGCATTTTCTGTGAAGAACGAAAGAGAAAACCATTACCTGCTGCATGCAGATTTTTAAAAGCAGTTATTCTCCAGTAAGAGCAAAACCAATTTTGTACTCATATTTGTGATTTAAAGAACCTTATCAGAAAGATAAACAACATCTGAACTGCTAATCTCTCAGCTGATACATGAATAGCATTAAAGAATTAATTATTAAGCATCCTCAAGGACACAGCACTGTACATAGTAAGAAAGTTCCTATTCCAAGGAGCTTCAGCAAGACCAGGTCTTGTTGCAAGAAAGAGGATAGCTTTAATCTGAATGTCCTAAAGTGCAGGAGTGTTTGAGCCTTCATTGCTTTAGCAGCCACACAACAGGGTTTCAGGATTTCAGGGCTAGAAAGGAGTTGAAGGAAATTTTTTTTAATCAAAAAATTATTTTCTATCAAAGTACAGGGATCTGCACTTAATGGTAAAGTGATATCACTGGGTATAGCTCTACCTTGTCAGTAAGCCTGGGTTTGAGCCTGCTCTCAAAACCAGGCTTGCCTATGAGTATATGATTGGTTGCTCTGCAGCTCTAGAGTGGTGAAGAAAGGGAGACCATGAATCCTTAGTCGTCAGCTACCAGTCCAAACTCTTACTCCGCTGGTTGGTAGCACAGGCGTCCCACATTTGGCTTTTCTTAAGCAGAGTGTGGATGCTTTTAAACTGAGCTATAGCCAAGCTAGTACTAGCAATATGAACTGAAAGAATGAGGTCATGGGACATGTGAACAGTCTTTTCATCCTTCACGTACTGACCCACCAGCATTGCTCTACTGGAAGATGCTACAGTACTACAGTGAGGAAGGTAGATTAATAAACTATACAGAACCTATACAGAATACATTATCACTTATTGCTACCAGTGTGCAACTATCAGTGATGCATCCAACTTTTGGTGATAGTGTGAAACACAATGCAAGTTATTTAGATAGAAATTATTAGGCAAATCTCAGTGGGCTCATTTTCATTGATGCTCGTTCTAAATCTGCTGGGAAGAAAAGAATATACAAGGTCAAGAAGGGAGTAAACTACAAGTAGTAAGAAACAAGAATAGATTAGGGATTGGAAAAAAAACAAATTTTAATAAAAATTTGTATTACAGGAATATAAAAACATCAGGAGATAAATTGTTTCTAACTTGAAACAGGCATGGATTTAGGTTGAGAAACTCTCGTCCAGTCTGTACCTCTGCCTGAACAATCAGTATTTGCATTAAGCGAGATCCATCACTTTGTATTTACTCTTGTTCAACAGTAGCATCCAGATTAAGCACAGAAGAAGGACATAGTGAGACGCCATCCCTGCCCCAATGGAGATTACCATCTAAACAAAATAGACATGAATGGGAAGAAAAACCAATGTAACAGATTCCAATACTACTCCTGTTAAGGTAACCACACGTGCATAGATTTGCAGCTCTATAATCAAGAAAAAAGCTTAACAAATAAAACCGCAGGTCAAATTGTTTTGAGAAGACTACAATAAAAGTTACTTGGCCAGAACCCTGAATCACTACAGAATACTTTACCAGAACTTCCCATTATCACATTTTGCAACATAAAAACTGCTCCAAATACTGACTGTGCACCTACAGTTACCTCCATTGAAAGCTGTTATTTCATAAAATCTAATCATACACCTAAGTCAGTACTCTTTTGAGGTATTCATAACCCCAATTTACCAAATGAAAATTGAAGGATACATGGGATTAATGACTTGTTTAAGAACTGAAAGCATGTTTGAGGCAACTTCTAGGCACTACCACAAGGAATTCACTCATAGTTGTGCCAGTTTCCCATCTTAAGTGCTATGAAACCCTTTTTGCTCTGCTCAGACTTGGTGATAGCGAATTAGGAAATAGCATCTTCACACGTTCTCCCTCCTTTCAGAGACTCTGCCATGCAGAGTCCCCCTTTCTAGGGAGGGAAACAGAGAGGAGCACCTGAGAGTGGCCCCAGCAAATCGCCTACTTCCCAGGCAAGTTCACCAACATCAGGATCCCTCCTGACAAATGTCTGAGTAGGCTCAAAAAATCTCATTCAAAAGATATTCCATAACATCCATACATTCATGTAATCAGAGATTTCTTACCCCAAAAGTTAGGAAGCTTTTCTTACTATCCAGCCTAAACTGACTTAGTTAAAAACAAGGCCAATGTCTTTGCCACAGTGGCAATGAGGAGTGACACCCACCCTTTTCTAAGCACAAGCAGGAAGACTTGAGATCCCATCTTCTCAGTTGTCTTCTTTCTAAGCTCAACATCTACACTTTTTTCAAACTGTCCTTATGAAAAATTACTTAAATTTGTCACAAAAGATCTGTTTTCTAAGAGCTTCATCATGATCTTCTCAATCTGAGGCTCAGATTTTCACATCCAATTTTGGAGGCTTTTCTGTGCACTGTATAAACTACCATGAACCACTGTGTATGCCAAAGGCTGGGGTATGAAATGTGCTACCCGTAGGACACAGAAATGTTTTCTGAAAACACAGCATTTGAGTGCAAGCATACAGTGTGAAAGAACTGATACAGCATTTTCTGTGTATAAAAGAAAAAAGAAAGGAATTGGGCCTTTTCTACTGAATAGTATGTCAAATCTTTGCCCAGATGTTTACAAGCTTGATACACAAGTAGGATCTATGTTTAGATACCACTTAGTTCAGATAGAAGGCTGACAAGCTAGCTGGAAACTGTTGCTGTCACTGTGTATAATCAACTGATTAAAAAAAAATCTTTACAGTACTCAAAAACCGTTCCCTTTTCTCCTCAAGAAGTTTATCTTAAACAATTTTCTACATGTGTTCCTCAGCACACCAAAAAAGGTCAGGAAAATATCCCACTGAAGCTTTGGTATTTCCTGACAAAATAACAGAACTAATTAACCACAGAAAATGACTGCAGAAGGAGCTGATCTTAATTTCTTTAAAACTGATCAAAACATTGAATATCAAGATGCACTAAGTTTGCAGTTGTTGCCAAACAATTACTAAAAATCTCAGCAGCTGAAGTGCAGAATCAGTCACTGTTCCCTTTAGCAGTCCCTTGGTTGAGTATGGTCTGCTGAACTGGGGTCAGGTCCATAGTATGAGGGCTCCTAATCCCACATGCATCAAAGCCAAAGGGAATCCGATGGTCAATTATAAAGTCACAAGGGATTGACAGCAGAGGAACATGCTCTCAATGTGTCACCTATGGCAACTGGCAAGATGAGAGCACTTAGTAAAGATCACTTTTGACAATTTAACAATTTTTTATAAGGAAATGAGACAGTAAAAATTGTTTTCTCATTTTGGAACACTCGGCCAGTTGTTAGGAACGTCTTAGTGATTAATGCAGAGCTTTTGCTTTTTGCGCATAGGACAGGAGGGCACTTTCCCTTCCTAGGGAAGTGCCACGCCCTGAGTTGTCCAGAATGCCAGGCTGTTGTAAGAGACTAGTTTCTTTTCAGAGATGAAAAAAACAGCAAATACCTATAGTGTAACTTTGCAAGAATTAGCACTGTATTAAGCCAAAGAAGTGTGCAGCATTGTAAAATCCAGATCAGCTTCAGTGCCCATAGTTCTCATCCTTCCGCAAAAGAGAAGTTACATAGAGAGATTTACTAGATATGACATGCCTGTAGCAGCTCACAGGCTATTGTCAACAGTACAAAATACAGTGACACCACTACATTAACAGAAAAAAGGAAGACCTAATTGATACAAACAGGCTGCTGAAAATAGGATCTTGCTTTTGCTAAATGTGGTTTAATTGTGATTTGAAGGTATGAAGGTAGCTGAAGACATTTCTGCAAAAAGGTCATTCTGTGGTTCCTTGTATATTATATCTTGTTGATAAAATCTGCTCACTTCAGCAGTAAATGTAGGGATTTCCAACCTGACAGCTGGAGTATGATAGGACGGATTCTTTCACACATCTCTGACAACAAAAACTTCACAATTGGAACTTAGTTAACAGTTCTGCTATTTCCTCAACGAGAACAAAATCCAGCTTATGCTCCCAGAAAGTATTGGCTCCATACTGGCGAACAAACATAATAGCAGCAAAATCTTTTTTAATGAGTGAAATAACAGATATTTTGCCGAATTCACAGTGCCCATGTGATCAAGATTCATATAAGGCCCTTTTGGAGTTGAACTTCCCCTAAAAATCTGAAAAGTAAACTTTTTTTCTCCTATTCAATCAACATACCATTTTTGGTTTATTTAGTAAAATTATGTTCTTGGGTATGCCATGGTCTGTTACTCATGTGTCAGAAGAACAAGGAAGAGCAGCATGTAGGCAAATAACAAACCAGAAGGTTGTAATTCCAGGCTTCACTCTTACAGTAATCATCATTCTACTTTTTAATAAAGTATCAAATATAATTTTGTTTAAAGAAGGAAGGGAAAAGATCACAAATAGGAATCTAGTTGTGAGCCACTTATAACAGAGAGTAGCAATTCATATGAGTTGTCCTAATCAAGTTAATGGGAAAAGAGCCACAAATAACAGCTCTCCCAGTATAACAGGTTCCTAAACTATTTTATCTACTTTTAATTCTTGGAATGATTTTTTTTCCTTGTGTAAGAATAAGATAAAAAAAGATCAGTATGTGATGTTGGTATTGTTATTTATTGTTAATATTAACACTAACAAACACAACAGGAAGGCTGCTTTTAGAGCAGAGTTAACACTGAGCATTATGAAGAAAAGCGGCCCTGCAAGGTCTTCTGCTTTTGAATGGCACTGCATGTTGGAAAGCTTAGTCTAAAATGAATTATAGGAAGCAACTGAGAATAGCTTAAAAAGAAGAGGAGCTTGTCAAATGGAAGGGTTTTTTTCAATCCCACTGCATTATTTGCAAGTAGTGCTATTTTATCAATCATTTTGAGCATTTGAGCATACTTTATAAATATTCATACTATATTACGTCCTGTGTTTAACATATAGAACAATATTAGGATGGGAAGTGATGAAACCAAAGGGGAAGTGTAAATTGAATGTAACTATCCATCTTTGAAACTCTTCTAGAACATCACCTTAACTCCTGCCCTCACAAAAGTTTCAAAGATTTTTAGTAACCCTGAGGACCAATGTTTTGTTATATTTCTTACAGTTAGAGCGCTAAGGTTTTGAGATTACCTGTAATAAATGTAAATATTTATTAACATGACTACTACTGTGTATTTTACTTTGTAATCTACAAGGATATCCTACCCACAGAAACCAACAGCTATTTTGTATACATTTAATTGCAAACGCCTCATGGAGATGAGGTACACTGCACTCTCTTTGGAAGGTCTTGTTTTTCCCTTTTCTATTTTTTTTAATCTAAACACAGAACTATTTATATGAAACATGTCTGTTTATTCTTTAGATATGAGAGAATATAACAGTATGATTTACTGCTTCTCCTGCCCTTTTTCCCATGACATACTGAAGTAGGCAGAAAAAATCATTACCTAATCTTCTTGCAAGTCCAAAGTCAATGAGTTTGATACTTGTACCGGTCTTGTTGACGCACATAATATTTTCTGGCTTCAAATCCAAATGGACAATACCCTGCTTATGGATGTACTGAACTCCTTCTGAAATTTGCCTCATATATTTAATGCACTCTCTCTCTGTCAGTTCAAAGTCTTCATCAATGATTCGTTCAAAGAGTTCTCCTCCAGAAACACTAGGACAGACAGAAAAAAAAGAGGTCTTCTGTAGCATTTTCATTTTGGGAGTAATCAAGCTATTTCCTTTATACAAATACAGATAGTTCAAACTTGCAATAGCACTTCAGGACACAATCTATGTGCTGTAATGGCATTTTCCATAGACACAAGGATCATTCTGTTAGGAAAAATCACCTCTTGCGGTGTGTGGTATGAATCAATAGGTCTTTTCCCTACTGAAATATTTCCCCAGCTTAGGACTGTGAAACACTCACGCTAGCATCCCGGACAGTGCGCAGGCAGCTGGATTTACATCCTGCCTTTAGCATTTAGCCACCTGCTAAAGTTGAGAGAGGAGAGGCTGAGAATGATAGAGAATGGCTGGAGAAGGAAGAATTCAAATGATACAGTTAATGCAAAGCTCGAAGGGTAAATTAGTGACCCACGTGAGCTCAATGGGAATTGCCTCCTTAGCTTTAACAGGACAAGGATTTAACCCACAACTTTTTTGGTGCTGGCATTTTTCACTGAACCATCATCACACTGCTTGTAGGTCAGTTCCAATTTTATGCTTGTTTAAACTGTGAAATAATTGTTTTTTCCCAGGTAGAATCTCCTGGATCAAACTCCTTCCAGAACTAAAGTGGGACATTTTTAATCTAGGTATAATAAAACAAAATGCAAATTGTGCTTGGTCTTTTTTTGAATTCTGAGCAATCACTTAACTGGTTCATCTGCTCATGTCCAAACATGGCAAATACTTTTCTGTATGCAGCGGGTGAATGACCCATACATAAGCGAGCAAATGGTGAAAAGCAGCTTTGCTTTTAGAAATCTGTTCTTAAATGAAACGCTACATGCTCTTTAGGTGGCTTAATATTTGGCAGCATTCCTGCTGATTGCCAAATGTAACTGCACATTTCACTTACAGAAAGAAAACACGCAACTGAAAAATGGCTTTGCAGCGTTTGCAAGTTGTCAGATATATGGTAATATCCCTCATGTATTAAACTGAAATTGAAACATCTGGAGTTCTGGATGCATTTGTAGCTTTGACTATAAGGTTTCAGAAAATAAATAATTAGAAATGCTACTGCAGTTTCCTGTTAACAAGGAACCAATAAGAATAGCATAGGCTTGACAAACTCAGAGCTTACACTGGATTATAGCATATACATAACATAAAACCAATATTATGGCTACAGCTGTTGGAGAAACAGCTCTGAAAATTCTGATATCAAGTATATTTTTACTTCAGTAAGATGCCAGTATGCAGGTGTTTATGAAATCATCTGTATGCAGAATGTCTGCAGCTGGAGCATGCTGCAATTCCAAAATATCTCCATTATAATACGAAAGAGTATGGGTTGCTTTTTGATGGTTTAACCCAGATAATGACGACTCATTTTTAATCCTAAAGTGTTGGGGTTTTTTTGTTGTTGTTGTTTTTAGATCCCTAAATTTTCAGAAACCATACCATTGTCTCCAGCACAGCTTTTTGGCATATATTTGGATAATGTACCTGCATGTAAGATTTTTTTCTTTTAACCTGGTAGACATTCTGGTAATATCATTAGATTAAACTGTAAATGCATTTATAGAACTCATTTTTTGCATTTATAATCTGAGCCAAATCAGGTTTCATTTTTCCCAGGTAAGGATGCTGAACTGAACCAATGCTGTTCAGGTGCTGCACATACATGCAAGAAGGAGCAGGCCTTCTTCACACAGTCACAACTACATCAGAATCTAAATGCCTGATCAGGTCAATGGGATTTCTTTCTGGATTCTTCTGGATTCTTCTCTTTTCAGTCTCCTCTAGATGAGGAGACTTTAAGACACTTAACTCCCAATGCTGAAAGCCATTCACAACATGCTAATATTTTTCAGATGTTCTTTTTCCACTGAGATATCTATTGTGGAACTGGTGCATTGCTGTAATCGAAAAGGAAATTACTGAGATTTGTTCCTGACTTCCAGCAAATGGCAAATGGGAGGTTTTTGAGGGAAGGACATGTCAAATTATTTGAATCACTATAGTGTTTGATTTAAAATGAATGATCACAAACCTTAATAAATACTACTTCTCTAAAAAAAAAAATCTATTATAAGTATGAAATCAAACCACATAAAATAGTGTCATGGCATAAATACCAAAATGGGAGAGGAATTATTGGGCGAAGTTCAAAAGGATATAAGAATAAAATTACAATGACAAATTCAGGGTAAGTATCAGGAGGGAAAATCCAACGGTGCTCCTCAGCAACAGCTCCAATCTGGGTGCAGAGGGAGCTGCTAAACTCCAGTCACTGCTAAAATCTGGGGTAAAAGTAGACTGACAGCAGGTGACCTTGATTTATTTGAAGTCCGCATATTTACACTCTGATGGGAATAAGGAAGAACAGCTTGGATACTAAGAATTTTGGAAAATATGTCTCACAACTTCTTTGATATGCAAGGAAATACTAGCTTAATAGCTAAAACAGAAATGATTGTTCAGTGGCTCTCTAACGATCCAAGTGTGGTTGCCAGGCTGGGACTACATTAGCTGGGTGACATTAGGGCTGTGATGGTGCAGAGGTGACCAGGTCATCTGACACGAATGTGTCACGCCAGCGCCTCAGTGCCCAAAGCCGCTCCAGCGCAGGGAGAGACTGCTACCTCCCGCCTGCGCGCTGCCTGAAGAACCCCTGCTCCGATGGCTCTCCGCACTATGGAAATTTCAGTATGTGGGTTCCAAAGCTGGAAATTGCAGCCACCCCAACCTAAAATCACATCCTAATTGGACTGGGTAACAGAACTATTTTACATTTGATTGCATTTTTATATATACTTTTAAAGTAAAAAGCCTTTGCTGGCAGTGGGAAATTAATGGAGTGTAAAGCCATATGCTATTCAAAACTCTTCATACATTTCCTTGTTTTCCATTAGGTCTGCCAGCTCCCAATTCCAAGCTAAGTAGGGTTCCCTTCCTTTACTGTCATCAGCTTGCTCAACTTTTAAATCTAAATATAAAAGCACCATCTTGCACATAAGGGCCGAGATTGCATAACAAGGATTCAGTCTCTGAAATGTACCCATGCAACAGCAGCTTTCACACAGTGCAGACAAGCTGCAAGCAAGCAGAGCAGAGGCATAGCCCCTTTTCCTTCTAACAATCTCTATCTTGTTCGAGACTTCTAGGCAGCAAAAAAGCTGCTTCTCCTTCTTGCAGCAGACAGTACATGAAGCAGATGTGGCAGGAGCACAGTGACTGATGTAACTTTTTGAAAAAAACATTGCACAGATCAGGATTTAATTTTCTTTCCAGCTGTTGCTGCCACAAGTACGGGATTTACACTAAGCCAGGTGCATTACGGATGATGCAGACATCATTTTGGTCATGCACGCTCGTTGCTTTTGAAGTCTGACCATTGCTTTCCAACCCACACTGTGCAGATTCTTTTCTTAAAATGAATACTGGTGCATGAACATGTTCTGAACCTCCTCTTTTCCAAAAGTAAAAAATATCTGCTATCTACAAATATGAACATAGCTCAGCCACAGCCCTGTGAGATGTCTCACAGTACTGCTCTTGTGGTGCTTTTCTGCTATTTCCTGCAACAGTGTGGAGTAAGTACCACAAAGCAAACAGTTTCTGAGAGGGTGAAGATAATTTTACCATGTAAGTTAGCAACACCTAAGACAGCAATATAGGCTGTCTTCAGATTGAGCTTTGCTTAATTGTTCTTGGGATGAAGAGTGCAATGACTTTCAGGTGAAGGAGGAAATATCTCCTTCTACAACTGTTACACCTGGACCGTCATGGAGAATGGTGGGCATTAACATTAGGGGCAGAACAAGTCATGTTTAATTAGTTTTTTTTGGAAACAAAACCCAATCTTTCTACATCTACTGATCTTGATTTAGAACATTAGATGAACAATTTAGATGAACAACGTGTTCACCTATGCAGATTTTTAGACAGCACTCCCTTATTATAAACAAATGTTCTGCAATCAGAGTATTTATGTTATGTCATAAGACAAACACATCAGACTAATCCCTTAAGGTCACTTAAAATATAAAAACTGGATACTGCACTTGATGAAAACTAAACTGTTCCCAATACCTCTTGGGTACTCTGAATTTGCCTGGGTGAATTTTTCATGGAAACTCAACTATTTTGTTAGAATGTAGTTTGAGATTTGCATTCTTAAGCTTATCTTTCTCTTCTATAATCAGTTCTACACCAACATTCAATTCTCTATGAAAGACAATTGACCAGTGTTTATGTGAAATATGATACAAGCGTCTTCTATACATTTTTAGAAATGCCTGAAGAAAAAATAAATTATCTCCTCCTTAAACAAGTTTTTGGTTCTAAGACGAAGCCCAGATTGCAGCTAACTTTTGTTCCCCTTCCCAATTTAGCATTAGAAGTGAGCTGCAGAAAAACACCACACATACTCAATTAAAAAGAAACAAACTAGACAATAAGAAATATAATGCTTCTTCCCTGATTTTAAAGAGACACACCACAGATTCACTTACGCAGTTTAAAGAACTTGCATAAATAACTGGAAAAACTTATAAGGTGTGAAACACCATCCAGGCCCTGCAAACCCTGAAGCTTCTGACAGTCACTCACCTCTAGGTAAGTTGCTATTTTTGTATACACATTTTCAACTTTATTAGCTTTGCTAGTGTGATCTCTTTTATACTTACATTTCCAAGACCATAACAATGTTGGCTTTTTCTTCAAAGGCATCTACACATTGGACAAGTTTTGGATGATGTAGACAATTCATGATGCTGATTTCTTCCCTTATGTTTTCTTTTTCCTTAGCAGAATATGCTTTGAAAAATTTTCCTGCCCAAACTTTTCCAGTCTTCTTTTCAACAAGCCTAAAGACTTGTCCAAATTTCCCCCTGAAAATATATAACTATTTCCATAAAATGTATAGTTCACCATGAATAGCAACAACATTTTACTAAATATTCAAGTGCAGCCATTCCAGTCTGGAATACAAATGTCATCATAACAAGTATTGATTTTGTGCAGAGTAATCTGCAAGAACTTTTTAATGAATAACATATCTAGAGAGATCCCCAGAAGGCAAATGTTGCTGTAAATCTATCAAAATCAACAGAACTGTGCTGAGCTGCACCAAGCTGAGGAGCTGCCCCAGAACTTCCGCTCAGAATTTGATTAGGTTGGTACACAGCAAAGATACAGTAGAAGTACAGCACTGTATTTGTACACTGATATTACAAGCTGAAAAACTCATGCACGTTAAGTATAGACATCCATACACCTACACTATTAATATCAGACTGCAGCCCAAAGACTCCCAGATCGTCCCTTTACTTTCTAATAAACAATATTCCAATTAGTATCTTCTGTGCAAGAGGGTTCAAAAAAACCAGACTCCTGCAGGGCCTCAATTCATACAACTCCAGTTTTCCTGCATCCTGCAAGTTTTTCTATTGGCCACACACCTCTGAAGGGGAACTGGACAGGAAACACCTTACTAAGAGATGTAGGTGAAATGAGAATCCCCATGCTAGAGGCTTCAGTGCTGTTCATTCAATCTGGTGAATACACACAATTCCACCTGTGCGACGCACTTATCGGGTAGAAGGACGGGAAGTGGCAGATTTGTTATGAGAAGCACACAGGGCCCCTGGCCTTCAGCTCCACCAGGAGCACAAATTGCTCAAAGATTATCCTGGCATGCAATTCACATAACCACGAGCTTGAGTACTGAGAAACACAGCCAGGTTAATCACTGACCTTCACTGAGCAATACTATTAATGCTCCTGGGATTATAACCACTGTCAACACAGATTCTAGCCTGTGGGCAGGATAATCTTGTTATCGCTAATGCATATAATGGAAATGCAAGTGCACAGTGTGTTCCTGTCTTTTCAGCTAGCTTTCAGAGCACAGAACAACGAACAAATCCTCTAGCTTTATTCATTTGTGGGCTCCACTTTCCTTGCCAAAAATGCATGTAATGCCTATTTAAAAATATCAATTAATAGGAATAAAAGATCTTTATGGAGTGGAGGCCAACATACATTAGAACCTATTTTTACTGCAATAGAGGAGCCCAGCTGAAATGCTAAGAGTGCAAGACACCATCAAGAAATGAATATACCTGATCTTTTTAATTGACTGCTAGCTGCAAAAACAGTGTCTTCAAAAGCACAGTATTGTACTTACGATCCCAGTCTTTCTTCAATATTGTAGACATCTGAAACTTTTTGTTCAGTGTTGATAGCAACTGTCCGATATTCGATCTCTGTTTCTTTCCCTTCTATAAATAAGGATTAAGAATTGTGATTAAAACCTCCATAGAGCACAAATTAAGGATGCAGCTTTGCATTTGTCCTGATTAAAATATGAACTTCTTACCATCATCAGATAGCTCCACTTCATCTTTAAGTTCTATGAAGAAAAAAAAAGGCATTATTAATTTATTTTATAGGATATAGTACTTACATAGAAGAGTCAAATTATTCACAGTATTATGAAGAACTGGTAGATCCGAATGGCTAAGCAGAAAAAAGCAGTCAGGGAGTTTGTGCATTAACTTCATAATCAAAATCTATTCACCATGTCTACATTTCTATTAACTACCTAATCAAAATCTGGTCACCACTTCTTAATAAATCAAGTTTAGGTGTTTTGCAGTGCTCAGCTATTTTACCTGTCTATTAGAAACATAGGCATAATGAATCAGTTCAAAATCATCTAATAAATTGCTTTCAGAATGCCTTAATGAAATGGAAAATAAATAAAAAATATTCAAATCAGTAACTACACTACTGATACAATGACAAATCCTTTTCTGTTTTTTCTATACATTTTTGGGACTGAAAAAACAAAACTGAAGCAAACTCTTACATGAAAAGATGCCTTGCAAAGCATCTAGACAAATTTTTGAGACTCAGAAGGATGGGAAAATTTGGAAACCATGCACCTTCCTGAGCGTGGCTGAACTTTGAAATCACCGAGGTCCAAATGGAGCCTCCGTTCTGCAGTGTATGCAAAGGCAGGCAGAGATGTCAGCAAGCCCAGTAACACAGGGCAGAGTGAAAGCTGCCCTGAGTGTCTTGCTAAAAATTTGCAGGTGCAAGAGCTGTCAGTGACACAGGTTTGTGTGTTGTTCCCTGTGTTGCCTGCAGGTATGGGGGAAAGGGGTTGTAGCTGCAGTGTTGTTTGTATTACTTTTACTGCTTGGACTTGTTCCTAAGACCTGTGGCAATGATCAGTAGTTTGAAAAACTGCAAAGACGGTTTCAGTGATCTGAACAACTCTCCCGTCAACTGCTGAAGCAGCGCTTTGCCATTGTCGAGTGCAATCCCAGACAAGTGATTTATCCCCCCTGTGCCAACAGATTTATGTTATGATATATTAATGAGGCACTCCGGACACTGTTGGGTGCTTTACATGCACCTACTCTACTTGGAGCTACATGCAGCAGATGACAAAAAACAACAGAAAGAAAGGGCGAAAGGGGAGCAGATAGCTCGTCTGACATGGGGGCCTTTTGATATAACTGACCAGCTTCATCCCTCACCTTCTTCTACCACCCAACACATGATGTTGCCTCTGTATTCTGGTAGTAAACCCAGGGAAGTAGATATAACGTGTTACTAAAGCCTATCTCGCCTTTTGCTGGGCTTGCACCACTTGCATGCCCCAGCACAGACTAGCTGGTTTGCCATCAGCTGAGGTACTAGAAGAGCAGGGAGGGAAGGGGGCCCTCCCCACTCAGCGGTAGCTGTCCTCACATCTTCCTCGTCTAGAAACCACACTTGCACAGAGCACATCACATTTTCCTCCCCTTTTAAGGGCTGCATAAGGGTTGATCCCAACCATGCTGCCAAGTAGTTATGCCTGCCAAATGGCTATTAGACAGACAAAGAAGTCGGTTCCCCATTCTGCAGCGGCAGTCTATTCAAGACATGAGCTAGAAACCTTTTGGTCTACCAGTGAAAGCATAAATTAAATAAATGAAACATATCTGAGCTTGGTAAGCTCTGCGTAGCTGTGCTAAAATCTTTCTCAGAAGTGAGTCAACAGTACCAGATTTTCCTCAAACATGGCAATGTCTGCCTTAATCCTTTGTGACATATGGCCTCATTTTAGTAGCTGTTTTCCTCTGAATCCACAGTGAAAAGTTTCCCATGCCTTTCTTCACTAGGATGTGACTGAGATTGCTGATGTGCACTAGCCACTTCAGTATAACAATCAGTAATCACTCTTTCTGGCCGCAATGAAAAATCCTTACTTACTCAGCTAAGTGTTTACATAGATGACAGTGTGAAGTCCTGACTTTCAGAGGTGCTGAACACATGCATTTTCCACCGGCTTTAATTAGAACACTAGCTTGCTCTGCACACTTGAAAAATCAGACTTTAAATGACTTGCCCTTTCTCCATACTAGCTTCATATCAAGAACAGAAATCAAGAAACGCTGGTGGTCGGACAACTGCTAAGACAAGGCACTTTCCTGTAAACAGGAGGCATTTTCTTTTCACCCAAAGCAACTTTGTTGTTGCTTTCTGCATGTGTCACACTGATTCATACACTCTCTAGTCTTTCTGCATTAAAATCTATGCAAGAAAACTCTTAGTCTTAAAAACAAAAATAACTTGTTTGCTTTGGCCCAGTACAATTAATGTCAGCTCTAGGAAAAGCAAATGTAGGGAAAAGTCCAGTCCCCAGCTCCAGAAGGTGTCCCTCCCGCAACTAAAGAAAGAGGGCATTCAAACACAGGGAATTTTATTATGAAGAGCCAGCACCGCCTAGCTTTCTTCCAATTTTACTGCTACTCTTACTGCTATTTCTCCCCCTTTGAAGAGAAGCTGCATCTTGATTTGCATTAATTTTTAAGTCTGTAAAATAGAGGAAAGCAATTTCTCAGAATACATCCAATTTAGCACTTGAAGAGGAATATGATGTCCTTTTGTTTGGAAATATCTGTTGAGAGATTTTACACAGTTGTGTGGTGCTGCACCACTTTGTTGTCATTTTGTCTTGCTGTGACGCTACAAGATAGTATCACAAGGATTACATGAGACACTTAAAACTCCAAAACCCTGCATACATAAATAGGGACGGAGAGATGCAACACCAAAGACAACTCTCCAAAGACAAGAAATACGGCAAAATGCATCATTCTTGTTCCCCCTATTGTGGGCTTTTCAGTGTGGCATGACTATTGAAATGATCCTTGTACAGTTGGTAGATGTGGGTGTGCACATTCAACATCTACTTTTTAAAAATAATATTGATATTTTTGTGTGTGTTAAAAACTTTTGTACCACTTTCAGAATAACTTCTGAAATGCTCCAGCTCTTCCCATTAGGCCCTTGATAAAATCTTAAGCAAAAAATAAGAGGCGAAAGATACTGAAAAATACATTTACAAGCACATGCAACTGGAATAAAAATATTCTGCTTACTTAGCTCAAAAGTCCTCAAAAAGTATTTTTAACACCCATACAATGCAGCAAAACCAACATACTCTAAGGGATACAAGTCTGAAATCCAGCAGATCAGATGTACTGGGGCAACAGGACTGAGGATTTTCTTTTGATGCTCTCCCATGCTGGGATTTGAAGAATGGGAATTTGTATGAATGAGAGGCTAATTCAGCTTCCACATACAGATTCAGCACTTGGCTACCAGCAAGCACAGAGGATGGGACAGTGTTTTTGACCTGTTTTTCCATAGTGTGTCCAGTATAAACTGTAATGAATCCACCGGTATATTTCAGGTAAGCCACCAAACATCATTTTCCTCCGGGCAAGGTCTGAACCTGTAACTTATGTGTGAAAGGTTTCATCTCCCATTACCTCTGCACTGAATCACAGAAGTTTGTCAGCAAGTACGCAGACAGCAATCCAGAAGGCAAATGATTGGTTCTTTCTCAGAGCAGGGTTTGGGATCCAGACGCCAGGTTCCCACAATAAGTGCATGCAAAACCTATATGCACGGACACCCAAATGAAGCTTGCGACGGGACATTAGCACACTTACTGCCAGCATAAGCATTCACTGCACACAGGCACATGCGAAGGAGCGTGTACAGCTGCCTGACCTCACTGGGGAAGTGTTAGGAGATGGTGTAACGCAATTCAGGTGTTTTTTTCTTTTAAAGACTAACCTTCTTGTTTCTCTCCAACTTTTACCAGCTCGGATTCTTGACTGGGCTCGCTGATGCCATACACGTTAGCAGCTCGCACGCGGAATTTGTACTCCCTGTCAGCCTGCAGGTCCTGCACACTGAAAGACGTGCTGCGGCAGGTAGTGAGGTCTGTCCATTTGTTATCCACTGAATTCCAGATCTCCACGGTGTAGGACTGCACAGCACTTCCACCATCGTAAGAGGAGCCATACCATGAGAGAGTGAGGGACGAACTTCGTATGTCCGATGCGCAAGGTGTTCCAGCAGGTGGGTCTGGTTTATCTGCAAAGATGCATATGCAAAACACATTAGATGAAACTGAGAGTACGAGGTAGGACTGTCATTAGGACGTGAGTGGCCATAGCTAAGAGCTTGGTTCCTTCTGTGTCATTGCTCTGCCTCGAAGGGTTGTACTACAGTAAGAAGGAACAACCGCGGCACAGACAGACGTATCCGAACTAGCTAACACAAGTGCTGATCCCACATGGGACTCAGCATGGGCTGTTCGGTACCCCAGGCATCTTGCTTAGCTGTGCTGAAGCCTATGCCCTTCACAGCTACCATTACAGGAACTGTTGAGACTAAAACCAGTCCCAGCTATGCCTGCAAGTACTGGAATCAAATCTCCCACAGTAGCGCAAACCTCTCCTTGGTTAACTTCCTTAGAGGGTCACCCCTGCCACAGTCGCCATGGCAGTGACACTCTCAGTCCAGCTCCCCTCTGCTGCCACCATGCTCCAAGGCTGAGGCAAGCTTTCGCAGCCTCAGAACGTGCCATTAATCCAAGCGTAGCTAGGTATCAGGGACACCAAACCCATTTTGTTGGCATAGAAATACATATCTTGAAGAGCGACAACATTGCTGTCAACAATTTAGTGAACTTCTTTGCCTGAGTGCAGTTTCTTGAAGCCTAGTACATTTTTTGGCAAAAAGAACTCAGCTTAGAATACCTCATTTAAATATTGAAATTTTATCTCATGTGGATTTTGGAAATTGTTGAAGAAGTGGAACATGGAAATTTTGAACTGCTATTGCCCATTCAGAGGCTTGCTCCTAAAACCCGTATTTGCATGGACAGAGCCAGTATCACCAGAAACTGGTACGCAAATGAGCAACCAACTATGCAAACCTCCACACAATACAAAAAACATACAGTTATAGGGCTTTTTCAGAATTAACCTGAATCATTAAACTAAGGAATTATTGCAATAAATGTTCTCCTAAGACAGAAGGATGCTGACGTTTTAAATTACTTATTAAAGAAAGAATTATGGAAGTTAAGCACTTGCAAAGACTTTAAAGGGAACAAAGCATCTTCCCTGGGAATAATCCTCTCAGAAGTAATCTAGCAAAACCTACAAAATAATGATGATGTTGATCTGGATGAACCAGTGACCAAAGGCTGAATGTGAAGTCAAAGAATGGGACAAAGTGATAGAAAATGGAAAGGAAAAAATAGAATAAGTGTGAGATGATACAGACAGTGGTAACACTGGACACGGATCGGTAAAATCCATAGCAATAACTAATATGTCAAGGTAAAAGCACAGTCACATACAGCATGCAGAACAAGACAAAGCTTTGCAAATTATTCCAGGATTTTGAAAGGGAGAGAACAGGAGAATAAAATGTTGTGAAGACGATACCAGACCAAAGCAACAACTATCGCAAATGTTTTATTATCCATTTTCCTGAAAATCACCAATATTCAAGCTTCCCTCTGTCAAACACACCAGTTTACATCACTGTGTCAATGGGCAATAGACACAATTTAATTAATTTGATAACTTTAAATAATCTGGCAAATAACTTTTCACCAGTCATTACTATTCTTTGCTTGAAGCAGCAACCATCCAGCTGGGTATTTCCAAGCACATCCTACATCCTCACATTCAAAATAACAAAGAGAAACAGACAGGATGGAAACAAGGAAATGGGATTTTTATGCAGGCATTCAACCATTAGGTAACATAAGTGGGTTTCTAAGAGGGAGGAGTTTAAGGTATGAGGCAAAGTATAATAAAACCTTGCCTGCATTTGTTTTTCTAGTGCTCCATTGCTATATTGCACAAAGAGTCCTATAAAGCTCTGAGAGGCGTAAGTCTGATGAACCATTTCCAGTCAAATGAGTAGAACTGCAAAATCACACGTAGCTGTCCTAGCCGCACACCCAATCATCAGGACACAGAAAACCGCAAACTGCTGCACAAAATCCCAGATGCATTCTCTGAACCTCACCTGTTCCTGGCTTAGATGTGGCTGGTGGCAAAACTCAACAAACTAAGATGAAAAGAAAACCATGCTACATGCATGTCCTGTTTTGCTGATAAAAGCTGCCGAAGAATAACTGTCTGTTGCTAATGGACATCATCATCGTTTTCTTGGAAAGACAGAACTGCCAAACAAACCAAAAATACAGCCACTTGCTCAGTAATAAAAAAATTTCTTGAGAAAAACTGTTGTGACCTTTGATCAAAGCCTTACTGTGGTAGCCTACATTAGTTATCCCTCCATATTCAAATTATCATTGCTAGGAAAATCACTGAGCAGACAGAAATGGCCACAGTTTGCCACAGGCATACCTTTAGTTCTTGGACGGAAGGATGTCTCCTCTGACTGCTGTGATTTTACTTATACAGAGGGAAAATGGGATAGTTTAACCCAGCCAGGACACTGAACTATTCAGATCAGTTCACTGTCTGGAACAGGCCAGTCCTCTTTCTACAGACCATAAGCTGTTTTGTTCTGTTGACCAACGGCTTCTCTGAAAAATCTCTCTTATGTAATTCTCTTTAATACAATTGTCGCTAAAAATCCACCTCCCTCCCAAACTGAAATATATGAAAGGTCTATAACTTTTAAATATAAGGAAAGAGATGGAGATGGAGGAAGAGAGATGGGCACCAAGGATTTTCAGCTGCATTCAGCCTGAGAATGCCCAGGCAGAAGAGAAAGAGCCATTCAGATGTAGGTTATCTTTATTCATTTTGGCAATATTTAAAACACCATTCCACTAGGAGTCATCATTATACAGTGCCCCTCTAGTTAAACACGAATATCAGAAACCAAATGTCCTTAATCTCTGGAATGGCTTACTGCCCTGCTTAGTTGTCACATTTTACTGGCCTCATTCTCTAGCAAAATAAAAGGGACTACCAACAAGCATGAATTTACAGTTTAGATATTGTGAACTGGATCACAGAGGGGTTAAATGATTTGTCCAAGATTAGAAGGACAGACTGTGGCAAAAATGAGAACCGAATCTCAATCTCCTGGTACTTAAATGGTGGCGTCCCTCTTCCCTGCACTGGTGCTACCTCAGCCTCCTCGGTGCTGAAAGAAGTGAGAACTCCACGCCGCCTTCATTCACGGGACCAGCACCGTCCTGCACCAGGCACCAGGGAGCTGGCATCACACGCGGGGATTAGATGGTTTCAGTCACACTCCGAAGAGCAGGGATAACCACCTTCTGTTCACTACAAATCATCATCCAGGGAGACCTCGTGGGAAACTCTACTGCCTCTGTCCTCTTCAAGTATTATTCAGAAGAATAATACTTAGCTGTGTGTCTCGTTTTCCTCTTACATATTCATTGTTGTATTATGTCAGGATGCAGATATAAGAACTCGGACAAGCAACTGCTGACTCATCCTAAATCCAAACAGAACAGAGCAGTTGCTGATAGCAAAAGAAAAATACATTGAAGAAAAAGCTGAGCCAAAGGCCGAGCCTTTCTAAAGGCGTTTGTTCGGGTTTGTGCAAGTGGTGCATGTTCTCCAACTCCTGCCATGCACACAGCTAAATGTGGACAGTTAAGTAGTATGTGCTTCTCTCTTTTTTTTTCTTTTTTTTCTTTTTTTAAGTTAGCTTGCTGTAATACTAAGCCCTTCTTTCAAAGAGAAGACTAGCCTACAGAGATCCATATGTTGGACAGCTTTTGACTAGATCATTATACTCAGTTTTATACTGAAGGAGGAAAAAATGCATCTCTTTCAGTCTGTGCAGAGCATAGTGGCCTGCTTCCCAGGCAGGACGTGAATATGCAGTCTTTCTTTGCTGGCTTTCAGCACACTTCTGTTTTCAAATGATGCATGGGCATGATTTTATCAGTTGCCTAGGCCACAGTTACCTTAGTGACCTCTCTTTCCATGACTCACCTAGATAACTGGAATCCATTTTGATAGTTTACAAAAGCAAGGCTTAAGTATGTGAGCACTGGAGAGAAAACATTCACGGCCAAAGGGACTTTAGCTGTAAAGAAAATGCCATATGGCTTAGTCTAATATCTGCCAGTCTTGGGAATGTTTCCACTTTTCTAATAACTTTTGCCCAGAAGGAAAAGAAGAAAACCTGCAACCCTCGCCAGACTCTCTTGAGTCAGAAAGCCACATTTCTGTTTGAAGTCTACCATGTACTGCTGCTTGCAGACCTGCTTAACATATAAATACTGGGTAGTAGCTGCTATGGAAGACCATAAACAAGAAAGACAGCCTAATCTTTGCACTTTCTTAATATGACAGATCTATGTATCTCTCCAAATTGTACTTTACCATGCTTAAAAAATTATTTGATATCAGACTGGATGATATCCTATAGCTCTGCACATTCAGAGAATTTGCAGATGGTCTCTCCGTGTGTCTGTTTTGTTTCTCAACAGTTTATTCCATGGAGATTTAAAAGGTTACCCTGTATTCATCTGTCTGTACTGAGAGCTAGGATATTTTGCCAAACTGCATTCCCTTCTGGAATATGAAAACTCTATCAGCATAATTAACTGCTTCCAATAAAAATATCCAGTGGTTTGAGAAAGGGTGCAGAAGTCAAGCACAAGTCTCTATTTTGTCCTTCTGTTTTACTGTTTAATATAACATTAGCGTCCTTGAGCTGGCTATCTTCAGTCTTTCATTTGCATGTCATGTGCAGTGCTTTACGTACACAAACATACTTCACATTTAGCCTTATACTGTGAGGACTTTACATTGGCTCCATTGGACTACAGTTTGGTACCTCCTGTTCTGGACCAAGACACAACCACAGTCCAAAATGGGAACTAGAAGGAAGGGAGTGCATCCAAAAAATATGCTGCTCCTTTTGAACATTTGCATATCAATGTATCTCCAGGGGAAGCAATTCATTCAAAATACAGAGCTCTAACTTCAGCTTCACTACTTACGCAACAAAAGAAAATAGATGTGCACGTTCTCCACAATTAGACATCTTAACTAGATGAAACTAGGGGTACTCCAGCCTTGACTAAGTTATCACAGCATGCATATAACGCCCAAATCAACAGTTACCTAAACTTTACGATAATCTAGATTATCACAGTCAAATTGGCTGCACCCACACAGTCTCTGTTGAACTTGGTCAGCACCCTACAAAGTCCACCGTCCTTTGTAGCAGACAGCACCTATACCTCTTTTACCAGGATGCATGACTACCTTGTTTGCCTAATGTGACTGCAAAGGCTAACAAGATCGTTGGTGGCTGGAGAGCTAAATGCTGAAGGGGACTCAAGCGCAGAGCTCCCTAGGCAATCTCCTCAGGAATACCAGCAGGGCTGCCTCCGGGCTGGCTCCAAAGGCTGCAGGCAGGGAAGATGGACAAAGAGGTAACCTGGCCTCAAGCCTGCCCGAGGCTCTGCTCTACACAGCAGCGTAGGGACTGCCTGAAGTCACTGAGACAGGGGAAAGAGCAGCAGCAACTCATACAACATGCCCTGAGTAGGCGAGCAAGAGGCGAATGAGGTGAGGAGAAGGAGGGCTTTTCTCCCTTCATGATCCAGCAAACTAGGAACAGATTAAAAAACAAATGCTCCCCAACACAGAGGGACATAGATTATCCCTTCCCCAGAGCAAGGAGGAGCAGGCAAGGCGGTCTGATGCCGATTTGTTCTTTGTGGCCTGTGCTCCTTAGGGCAGACAGTAAAGTCACAAGCTAGCCCCACTGAAGGGTATGAGCCACATTTAAGACCATACTGGGACTGAAATGCACACTTCCTATTTACTCCCAAATTGGATTCAGCTGCACTTCTTCTTCAGACAAATTCTCAGAGATATTTTGGTAAACAGGTTTTGATATACAGCCTGAAGTAACCTTTAATTAATCTGCATTTGTACACTCTGCGCACTGAGAAGCACAAAGCATAAGCATGCTCGGCCTTTAAATCATTGTTATTTATGAGACAAGTCTGACTTGAGGCCCTTGCTTTCCTTTCAGTGGTGTTTAACTCAAAATCCCTCCTGATAAGGAAAGGGACTTTCTCTCCTTCTGCATAGGTGGCAAACCCACAGCTCATACAGGACACCCACATAACATGAAACCATGCTACCCACATCTCACTGGCTTCTCAAAATGGCTCAATTTGCGGAGTCTGCAGAACACGAGCCCCATTCCAGGACACCAAAAAAGGCAGCGTTCTCCTTATCTAGCTCGGAGCGCAGGGAAATGGAAATTGTCCGGCTACTTGATGTGACCATCAGACTGAGCCGAAGCGGGGAGATAGGGCTTGCCGCACATTAAGAGCTTGCAGGGCTCGGGCAGTCTCTTAAGCAGCAACACTGTTGCAGCAGAAAGCCTCTGAAAACAGGGAACAGTATAACCGCAGCTCCTGAGAAAGAAAAGTTACTGCTCTTTTTCAGAGACAGCACTGAAGCAACATCTCTGAGGTGGTTTTCTTTATCTGTTCTCAAAGTTGGTTTGGTTTCTTTCTAAATCCAGTTATCATATTACTGTATAATACTATTATTAGCTATTGTGATATTTGTCTGCCAGATGAAGAACAGACAGAAAGAAACAATTTAATTCCATTCCACAGGCTGTTTAGCCAGAGAAGGTATTTAATATGCTGCTAAAGCCAGTTGAACACTGTCCATGCCGACAGCACTGGCAAAGGCTCCATTTGAAATTCATCAGCAGGAGAAAAGCGAAACCATAAAAGGTCATAACTGAACTCTACATTATTGCTGACAGGGCTTGGGGTCATGGCAGACCTCTCTGCTTTGCTTGGAAAACTATGCCCTGCAGCTCTTTTTCCAAGGCAGAGAAGCACTGTAAGTAAAGGTACTAACACCCTTTAACAGCCTCCTGGATGTTAATGCACCACAGGTTTAGCATAATATTAAACTGGAAGCAAACACCTGGGTTCTCCCGCAAAGCAGCCCAAGAGAAGATGAAAGGAACAGAGGTTTTCCCCGGAGGAAGCAGCCTCCCCAGCAGGAGCAGAGCGCCGCGCAGACGAGGCTGGTTAGCTCAGGGGAGCTGCCCACCCGGAGCTCGGGCACAACTCGTAACGCAGCCCAGCCCTGCAGCACCCGCTGCAGACGGGCTCTAGCCTCCTCTCCACGTCACCCTGCACGACAGCGCCAAGCTCAAAAGCTGGACCCCCCTTTGCCCCTCTCCACAATTCTGACATAAAACTACATTACTGAAAAACTGCGCTGCTGAGATCTGCAGATAAAGCAGCTCGCAAGCACTGCAGACCCGCAGCAGCACTTCATACCGCGATCCCCACTTTGCCAAGGGGGAGACTGGGGCAGAAAGAGTAAAACGACCTCACCCAAGGACAGGCAGGAGGATGGAGCTGGGAACGAAACCAGAGCTCACCACTCCCACGCATATGCCCTCATCACAAGAACATCTCCTCCTGCCACAGGCCTAATGGAACAAACAAATATATAATGCATTCTCAGGAGCCCTTCTTCTAAACCATCTGTTCCTGTGCCTAAGTCAACAAGCTATTCAGATTACTCATATGCTACGCGTCAGGAATCTGGTTTGATAACTGATTGAATTAGAGCTCTAATACCTGTCCACTGAAAGTAAGAATAAATTTTAGGGCTTGCTCCGGTAAGACTGTAAGCAGATGCCAAGTCTCCACCGGGGTCCTAGGAACACCCTGCTCATGTGCAGAACAGCAACCACTAGCATTTATAACTAAAGAAATGCCTAGCATTCAATAGCACGTGAAATACAGGAAGCTTATTGTGAAAAATACTGTGATGATGTTTCCTTTTCTTCATCAGAAGAAAGGTAAAGGTGAATATCAGGAAAAACAGCTAAGCAGAGAGTTCTGCTGCAATTTCTCCTCACAGAAGTGACACAAATGAGATGGTCCTTCAGGGACTAATTCTGCATCAGGGTACTGGCACTGATGTTAGGCAACCTAGGCTGTTTTTTCCTCTACGCACTATTATCTTTCTGCAAAAACACAGTTTTGATATGGCTGCAGAGTCTAGTCACCAAACAGTAGCAGGGAAGCTGACAGTGGTGATTATAACACCATACTACCGCAACAACGACAACAACGACAACAACAACAACAACAACAAACATCCCTTCCTGAACCATCAGTCTAGTTGCTCTTTAACCGGAAAGCTGGTGACAAAAATCCTCCAGCAATCCAGAGGAATTTAAAAGGCCAAAGGTTAGAGGCCAAGTCCACCCACATATTCTTAGGAAATTCACTGCATTCTCAGCCCTAGCTATAAACAGGGAATCACATGGCCACTGTAGGATGCAAGCTGATGCTTCTCAGAAGATGAAGGACGTTTCAGAAGCATTCATGTTGCTGTAGTATTCTCTGTAGAAACACCTTTGGTTGTCCTGCCTCACTATCGCAGAAGTCTGCACGTGCTTTTGCAGAGAGAGACTGCCCAGTTTCTGCCCCCCTATGGATCCATTCAGTGTGAGCCGCTCGCAGAGCCAGAGGTCTCAGGGACTCGTAGAAAATGCTGAAAGCACCACTGTTAAATGTTACATTTCCTTACAGTAGAGCTTAAGGGCAAAGAACTAATGTTAAGATAGCATGCATATACGTCACTTGTTGAAGCCAATGCCTCTGCATAGGCGATTAATAATACTACCACTATATTCGATGACTATTGGAGTTAGTGCACGATCAGATCTTATTCTAAAGCTAAACTTGAATTTTCTCATTTTTGCTTGGAAAAACTCTGTGGATACTGATTCTGCTGAAGACAGGGAAATAACAATTTCCTCACAGAAAATAACATCTCCATCCCAAATCAAGTAAGGAACCATAACATCAGGCAGAAAAGCAAGTATTACTTAATGCAGTCATATTATACTACTTGCATGTCTGTGTGCAACATGCTTATATGTAAGTATACTTAAGTACTTGGTTTATCACCGTTCAACAATGTATGAGAAGGACTCAGAGCACACAGTATGTGCACAACTGTTTAGGGTAATAAAAACACCATAACGACTATCTTTAAGTCTCTCTTGAGGTATAATAATATTGCTCTTATTCTTTTGCATATATCTGTCTTAGAGCCATATTTTGTTTTTATACAATACCACATGAGAAACAATACCAATCTAAAGAACAAAACAAGGTTGATCAAAAGCAGCCCCCACATAGGTAGTATATATTTTCCTACTTGTGTATGAAAAAAGGCAAAAGGCATCGCTGATATCCAACGTACTCAGCAAACACTGAGCTTCAGAATTCCCTTGTGTCTGGGCATGGAAGCACTAAGCAGGATCCTCAAAATCATGAAGGAAACTTGCGGCAGAGCCACAGAACAGACCACAGCTTCTCAAAGGCCAAGTTCTCTTTCTTAAGTACTCCGTTATTCTTTTTACTCTTTGTCATAGTAACCAGCCTTAGCCAGTATGATGACAAAGTTGCTTTTTCATAACAGGTTACGGATTGAGGTATTCCTGTCCCATAGCTAAAACGTTCAGAAGCAGCAATGTGATTATTTACCCATATGCATCCAAAAAGTGGCAAGAAAGGAATGAATATTCCTTGCTATCACTATGGAGTGAGGACTTTACCTTTCCTAAATCAGCCCTATCTTACACTCAGCTCATCGCTGGCTCATTTAATATAGCTTTAGCAACAAAAAGCCACTTTAATCTGACACAGTGTCTGCTGTTAATCATAAGCTTGGTCCCACAACAGGCTGTTTCGGATTTGGAGCAGAAACATGCAAAATCTCTCTAGAGAGATCATTCAGCTAATGAAATTGCTTATGTGAGAGAGCTAATCTTTAAATAACAATAGAGAAGAACTCTACACGGACATTTTGGAAGCAGCCTACCCTTTAAGAGGTGAGACTGCTTAACTTGGATGTCACACTTCTACTGCAGGTCTCCCAGTATTATTAGCTTATACAGGACCAAAGTTACACCACAAATCTATATTAAGCTTAAGACTCAATGCTTGTGGCTTAGTCCTGCACGCTCATCACCACACCACACTGCCTATCCTCAACTAACAGGAGTCTCCTCTAATTTGACTCAATACCGTGCAGCTGGTGTGTGGACTGCAAACAGCTCACACCAGAGGTTGGGTTTAATAGAAGTTTTATTCATGGTTATCCATTAAAATCATGAAGGAAAAAAGAAATCCTTAGAATAATTCAAAGCTGGGCTTCTTCAAGAGCAGCTTTTCCCACGGCCAAAACTGAATCAAACAATGTTATACGATTCAAGCTCCTTAAATGGCAGAATCCCTACTTGGTTCAATTAAGCTCACAGTTGAAGTGCTGAATATGACTGTTGAGTATGACAGTTTGAGCAGTTTGATTTAAGACTTTAGGAGTGATGACAAGGAGAAAATTCATCAAAGGAATACAAGGGAGGCATTTTTCTTTTTCTTTTTTTCCCCCCCCTAAAATCATTCAAATGTCCAGCTATGGTTTACTGTCTAAGACTCAGGCCTTAAATCAGGAGGTCATTAGACCTTCTGCTCAGCTAGGAGGTCAGACGAGGTTGTTCAGATGCTTATTCAGTCTGGACTTGAATACCTCCAAGGATGGAGATGGCACAACCTCTCTGGGCAATGTGTTCCCTGTCATGTGCTACAGTCCAATGTTAATTTGGGAAATGCTTATTGGAGCCTTTCACATGAGAAACTTGCGCATGATCATGACGACTTTGCAAGCCACACGGTTGTAAAAAGTAATAATAAAAAATTACTGGTTTATTTCCTTATCTATTTCATTTTGTATTTTAACAAATGTCATTGATTTGTTAAAACTCAAACCAGACAAGCCTGTTAGTTAGCCTTTTGAGAAACATAGCTCTAGGTCGGCTCAGACACGCTCCTTCCAGAGAGCAGATGTTCTGTATTTATAGTTTCTCTCAACACGTTCAAGAGTCAGTTATGTACTGGGGTCAGGCAGCAGTGTTTTCAGTACACAGCATATACGTGGGTGTGCCTTTTAAACAGTAATCTTGTGGGGAGGCAGCTCACACAGAGGTTAGAGCCTTATTATATATAGCTGAGGCAAACAAAGCCCATGTGTAGCAGCAGGGCTTTCTCCATCAACCCTTGTTATGAATAGGGGTCAGGACAGGGAGGGCAAGTTCCTTCCTGGTACTTTGGAGGGAACAGAAAGGACAGATGAGAACTTAGTCCTAAGGATGAGGTTTGGTAGACTAAAAGCTCTCTGGTTCTGCATGCTTCAAGAAGTACAGCCTCCCTATTCTGACTGGAGCAGGCTTTGGAGAAAAGACAGCACCTTCCTATTTTTCATGAACAGTTAACACCATTAAAGGTGCAAATAGGCTGAAGGATTTTACCTCAACAGTGAGACTCCAACCTGCTCCCTAGAAGGAAGACATTTTTGCCCCCTTCCCCCACATTTTTGGGTACCCAGATGGAAGGATCTGGCTGTAAAATGCATATGTAGCAAAGGAGGAATCTTGAGGCTTTGTCATGCCTTCGGCAGTACTGACATCAGTGAGATGTTTCACTGAAGAGCTTGGCAATTTTACAAGAGGGAATTTATTCTTTTCAGCTGGAATCAGACAGCTTTTCATCAGCCAAAATGCATGGCAAACTCCAGCGCATTGTAAGGATTCTTCACCCAACTCTCCCAAAAGCAGCTCTGGGAATCCCACTGTTCTCTGGCACATTTCTTACTCATGGAAGAGCAAAGCAAGAGGCTGAGATGTAGCTTTATAAGGTTATAGAATTCAAAGACTTTCAAACCAATTAACTCCACAGAATATAAACCAGTGACTTATATAATAATGAGGTGAAGTTCACATAGTGACAAGATTGTAAGACTCGTCATCTCGGTTCAGCTAAAAAATCCATCTTGCCCAATAACCCGCTACAGTTAGCAGTCTGCAGCAGTTGCCTAGGAAAGCGTACCGGGGGACATGAAGAGTGGATGCTCTCCTGGCATACCTCTAGCTGCTAACCAGCTGCATAGCCAAAAGCTGTAGCCAGAACAGTGCGTTTAATGGTTACCGGAGGATCAATCTTTCATGGTGTTCATTTTTAACCTAGCTATATTTCTGACCTGCACAAGCTACTGTCGGAAGGGGTAGTACAATTTATTTATGCATTACATGAAAAATGCTTCTTCTATGATATTCTAATCTTGCCTTCTCTGATCTGTTGCTGGAATTTACTTTATATTTGTACTCATTCATTCAGTTACCTTTTAATTGCAACAAACACCAAAAATAAGGCAAAAGAAATTCATTTAAATAATCAAGAAACATATTCAGACTTTACTGGATATTGTACACTGAAGTGTGATACTAGTTATTAAACTTTTTATGCTCTTCAGTGGATCACTGGAATGAATTTCCAGCCAAGTTAGAGTCAACGGGAATTTTGCCATTGATTTCACTGGAGTCGGATCTTCACCTTTGGCCTTACACCCAGGTTTCTTTACTTGCTCAGTAGCCCACATATATGTTAGGACAGCAGAGCCAATGCAGTTATGACTGAGTGATTAGGATGCAGCCTCATTATTTGAAATAGAGTTTGTCCAAATGCCTGGGCAAACTCTGCCCTCCCCTGCCATGTGCCAAGACCCCGCTGCAAGCCTTAGGAAACAGAGACAGGCCCAAACTGTCCTACACAACTAGTGACGCATGTTAGAAGGAACCAGGTTAACGTTTTGACTAAATCTCTCTCTCTGCTTGCAGAACTTTCCTAGATTTCCCTGGAAAGCATTTGCTGTGTATCCACACAAAGGTGGGTTCATTAGCCCTTTCAGAGCTAGATGGTACAGCTCTACATTTTGTCCAGAATTAACCCAGCTTGTTTACATCTAGGCTGCAGTTGTACCTGCAAATACATTGCAACAGTCTACTGGCCCGCAGCTATCTGTAGCTGCCCACATCCTGCTTCAACAAACTTGATAGCCTCACGGTGTCATCTGATAAAGCTGTTTGGAACTTTAAAACGCTCCAAAGTATCAAACAAATAATTCTTTCACTGTTTCCATGTATGTTACAGAATATATGCACATGTGTACAATAGACCACATATAAAGGACTCCATATTCCAAACAGACTGCCTCTATCCACCGGTTTATGTCACTATAAAACACTAGACACTGGTAGGAATTTCAGCCAAACAGATAAAACCTCCCTCCCCAAAATAACATGATGTTTTAAAATTTACAGTCTAATACAGACCACTTGAGTCCTTCCCAAACTAACAGTCTAATAAAATCTGGATTATTTAGTTAAAATTGCGGTCTAGCAAACATCTGGATGCTACAAATGTTAAATGGGAAAAGGACGACTACAGTGGTACCTAAACAAAATAAGAGATGTGAGCTGCTTTTTTTCTTTACTGTTTTTTTTTTCTAAATCTGGGTTATTTCTTACCTCCATCTGTAATTAATAATTTTTCAAAATGAAATTAAATGCATCATAAGCTGCTGCAATACAGCATAGCCCTACTGAGGTTGCTTATAGTGCTTATACCATGTCAGCATCCTGTCCAGGTATTTTTTTTTAAAGGTCTGGGGTTTTTTTCAGTCTTCTTAACTTATCTGATGATTTTATTTAAGTTTTTGCATAGCATCATATACATTAGAACACCAGTGTAAAGTAATTTCTAAAGAATGAGTATATATCTAAAGCATTGTTTAAACTCACCAACAACTGTAAGGTTGACTTGTGCTTGTCTGCTGCCAAGTTTGTTTTCTACAACTAGAGTGTAACATCCACAGTGTTCTTGCTTTGTTGATGATATTGTTAGCTTGCTGCTGTTCTCAGCATTCTCAATTTTGATATATTCATTTTCTTCTATCTGCCAAATTCAACAGAAAAAAAATTAAAGATCTTAAGGGCAAAAATTCCTTACCTATTTGAAAGAGCTCACATTACAACACAAGTTAGCATTATTAAGCATCATCTAGAGACAACTCTATCACAGCAGTGAATATGTGTAGCTCATGAAGAGTGAAATCAACACAAAACATCTAGAAATATAGTAAATGTTATGACTCCATTCCTGCAGTGGAGACAAGGAACATTGGAATTGGTGGGACTCCACTAAGGAACAGGAATTTCACTTTCTACCTCCCCTTTGACAACTGAAAGTGAAAAATGGCAAAAGAGCAAAGTCTTGTCTCACTTATTCTACAGAGACCACAGTGGAACTAGGGTTTAGCTGTAAATATCCTAATTCATTTGTCATTGCTTTCAGAGACCCACTCTGCAGATCTTTCATAGCTGTGACTTTCACCACCTTGTCTTAACCAGCCTTACTCTGTGCTTCCACATCAATCAGGGCAAGAGTTTCCTGGTTTTGAACAACTGAAGATATTTTGCCTGAAACGGAGGTGTAATAGTGCACTGTGCAGAGAGGCTTACAAAGTGCAGATGCAGCCTTCCTAAGTTACTTTTATTTTCTGGAGAACCAAAAATATTTTTTAATTTACAGACAAAAAAATTATACCCTTTCACTCTTTGAATTTTAAATTCCTGTGAAACATTCATTTTGAAATCACTGACATTACAAAATGAATCACATTGTCTAGCAGAAGAGAACAAACTATCCTAATTTAATGTGCACAGATATCCCTGGCATCTCTCCTTTTGGTTAAATTTTCAGAAACAACCAAAAATCAAACTCTCAGCTGAATTCCATAGGCACATTATGAACTAGTTTTTAATTGAAACAAAGCTATTACAGCATGGCCAGGGATACTTGGATTTTAATGAGTATTAATTTGAGACATGAAAGATTATTCCAAAACCCCGTGATGCTACACTGCAATTACAGAAGTAGCACACTGTGTTCTTATGAAACAGGCACCATAATGTCAATGCCCTTCTTCCTCCCACCACTTCCTTCTCAGATAAGTGACTCTTCCAACTCATTCTCAGAATTTCATTAAAAATGAAGGCTATTTAGTTTGACTTATCTTGTCTCATGTATTCAGAGGATAAGGAATTACAAGGCTAGGAGCAGGACTTGCCCCTCTTTTCTCCTCAATCGAGCCACAACACGTGCATTGCTATAGCCCAAAAGTAACCTGAGAAAGCTTGTCCTGCAATAATTGGTATAGGAGCTGGTAATTGGAATTATGTAGGCGTACAGTTTAAATTATATTGAAAGGTTTTTTTTTTTCCTGCTGTGCTTTGTTCTTCTGATATTCTACACTGGTTTATGTGTTTTGCTTCACTACAATTAATCAAAGGGTTATAATAATAAAAAAAGCAGTCTAGTAGAACTGGATATGTATTATGCAAAGAAAGCCCTGCAAGGATGCTTGGTGGCTTGCAATGCGTCTGGGGAATAGGACAGTTGATCCCTGTGTTCCCAAAAGACAGTCACTGGTGGTAGTTAAGAATCGCCAGCAATTAGCAGTGTCAAACAATGGACTTTGTTATCCAGCTAACAATAGAACAGGCTTTCAAAGGCACATTTGCTCCGTGTGTTAACTCAGCATAGCTCCACCATCGCTCTAGTGGGCTGCCATCCCATACAGCAGTACTCGTCATTACTTTGTGGTATTCCCTTTTCCCCATCAAAAGGCATTTATCCAGAATACCTGTGAGAGCCCCCGTGGTTCTCTCAAACGCGAGGGAATGGGAGAAAGGAGAAGCTGAGTCCCTCCTGTGCACCACAGCGATGCAGTGACAGAGCTGAAATCAGAATTCACCACTCACAGGCTCTGCTGACCCTCATTTGTTCTCCTATATTGTTTATTAAGCTTCCTAATGTTTTTTTCTTTTCTACACCATTTACCTGCCATACTGACATACGAAAAATTTAAATATCATCCTAACGTAAAATTTTGCAAACCTTTAGTTTGTCTCACAGGGATTAGCTAAAGAATACATAAAGATGGTAAAAGTGACATTTTAAAACAGAGAAAGCTGAAGTATCACAGATTATGGGTCTGATACGGGCAATAAGAGATGGTAGTCTCTGTTATCACTTTGGTTTTGTATATAAAAATGGCCATGGAATCGATGTAAATAGGATTGCCGAATTCACCAGTGAGCTCAGAATTCTGCACAGAACAGACTGGAAACTCACTTTTTGGGGTACCTACCACTGACGTGCCAAGACAGAGCTCAGCAGCACAGAACAGTGAATGCCACTGAGGCTTCTGAGGACTATTTTTGTAGAAATAAGTAGACCAGTTTTTAGCCTCAGTCTCTAAGCTACAGAATTTTAAGAAAATGTAAGACTTCAGGAAAAAAAACTCCACAAAGGAGATAAAAGAAAAGCTGAGTATACAGTATAGAGGGAATTAATGGCACATTATCGTGCACCCTTTCCCCTAAAGTAAGAGGTCATTTGGGGATAGCAAAGATGAAATGTGGAATACCCTTTGCATTAGTGAACTGTTTTGAACTCCTGTGATTAAATGCTGACATATCTAGATTTAGAGTCTAAACTTCCTCCTAAGAGGAGCTGTTTTTATTTATGTTTTATAGAGTGCATAACAAGTTCAGAATGAAATAAACACAATAGCTGCTACAGTACATATTTATCTTTTGTCTATCCTAACGTGGCACTTCATCTTCCAGCTTGTGCTTCCATATTGGGTTGTTTGGTTTAAAGTGTTTTAACTGTTCACTAAAGCAACTCTCTTCAGAAATTACCCTTATGGACACACGTAATATAACTTGAGGAAATTAATTCAAGAAAAAGGAACTTTAACCCAGGTGGTGAGGGCACTCGCAGCACCACAAGTGCTGCTGTGCCTTGTATGGTGCCATTTGTGTTGTGAGACATTTCATTCAATCTTCCTAAGTCATATTTTTGCCCCTCTGACATAGCTTTAGACCAAGCATCAATGAAGAAAAGGTTATTTCTGAAGGAGGAGAGAAATGCTTTCTGTGATAAATATCTTTCATATAATATATCCTTCAGATCACCTATCCTTTAATTACATGGTCTAAGGCTCTTCTCAAAGGACCAGTCATTTGTCATGGGAGAGAGAACAGGCAGCAATGGGTTTAAACTGTAGCAAGAAAGATTTAGGTCTGGCATTAGGAAAAAAATTCTAACACTAAGTATAGTTAAGCAGTGCAATAGGATGCCAATGGAGGCTGTGAAATCTCCATCGTTGGAATGCTTTCAGAAGAGGTGAGAAAAACATCTGGCAGAAATGACACAGTTATGGCCAGTTATTGGGGAAGGAATATAGACTAGTTGCGTCTTTGGAGTTCCTTTCCAGCTCTGTTCTTTTAAGATTGTTAAAACAGACCAGAAAACAATTTACCTGCTTACGAAATTTCATCCAGGTGCAAGTTATGGGTGCTGTTCCTACCACCTTGGCAAACAATTCCACTGATTCACCAGCACGGACTTTTCTGTCTTCTGGGAACTGAGTAATCTGAGGGGGAGTAGCTGATAAAACAAAAAAAACCTCCCTTTAGGTGACTATACTTTCTATTTTTCTTAACAGTCAAACACATATATCTCTTAACAGTTTCAGAGTGGTATTTGAAAAAAGACTGACAATTATCTATGGCTTGCTATGAAACAATTCTGTGGACACTTGTTAATCCTGTTGTAGTGAAGGAAAAACAATCTACCCATCAAAAGTTTGCTCATTCAAGACTAACGTACAGAAATCTGAAGGCCAAAACTGTTAAGACTTACCACTAATTCCAAACATAAAACATATTAAATTTTGCACTGAGTTTTTCAGAATACTAAGGATTCTTGTAGCACTTTATGTTTTCAACGAATGGCCCCAGCTAACTTCCTATCTATCTGCATGTGCTCAGGGTGTCTGCACACCTGCTCCCAAATGCCATCAACAGCATGCAGAAAATCTAAGGCTCAACAGCCAACTTTGAACATCCTCATTTCAGTAGCCAGGTGACCATCATCTGAGACCTCAGTTAGAGAGGCAAGGAGGGAAATCAGCTTCTTTCCCCACCACACTGAATTTTCCTGTGAGCAATGATGATCCTTCGGTTTCTGTACTGCAGGGCTTCTTTTAAATCTTGCAGTCCTATTCATATTCCTCAATGTCTGAATCAGTTATTTCTGCTCTTCCTTCTCACTGTCGGGGTAACAATAGATGGCAGGACCTCTCTTTCGCTTCTAGTGCTATTTCCTGACTCTCAGTTGTGGTGCTGAGCGTGACAGACTCCTGGCAGCTCTTAGGGATAGATGCCAGAAATATCACAGCCCTGACAGCTCCAGGGTGAAACATGTTCAGTTGTTTTACAGGAACAGCACAATAAATGGTATTTTTTTGGAGGCAGCTTTGAGGACATTTTGACTGAAACAGTAAAAGGCCTTCCCTAACACTAGAATAACTTCACCAAATGTAAGGTTCCTGTCCAAAGCACTGGGCTACTGGGCATCCAAGAAAGTGCTTTCTTTTCAAAATAAGTAAAACAAAGTGTTTTTCCCTAGACATGTTCTTAGAGAAGTTTATTTTTTGTTTTGAAAATATCTGAAAGAAATTAGAAAGAAGCACACATCTGGCAGAGAAAACTGTGTGAACAGCTAAAAAGTCTGACAAAGTTTCAAGGCACCGAAAGCAGACTGCTGTAATGGAACATCCTGCTTAACATTAAATATAGATAGCTTTGCCTAGGAGAAGGCAAACACCTGAGCAAGTTAGCACAAGACCAGTTAAGAGGAAATGTAGAATCTATCAACTTCTCTGTGGTAGCTACCCATGCGGACGTGGCATTACGTGATAAATGAAAAAATCTCTTTCCCTGAGGGCTATGTTGTGGATATACTAAAGGGGCCGGAGTTCCAGCACTACTGCTGACACGCCATAAGATCTTGCTTTAGTTTATTGTTAGTAACTTCTTTGCGTGCTCATAATTTAAATTGTATACAAATGTAACCTCAAGAGCAAATTTGAGAAATGGACTCTGCCTTCCAGTTTTCTCCTCATAGAACATCACAACCACCATTTAATCACATACGCACAACAAACTTAGCAGGTAAACAGCTGTGCTTATAAATGTGTTGCCTGTTTTTTAAAACTGTACTGGTTTATTTTTTATTAATACAGTATGATATATGCAACTAATTACCTGCTTTTGGAGGAGTCTTTGGAGCTGGTTTCTTCTTCACTGTTGCTTCACCTAGTTTAAAAAAAAAAGTTTTAAAAAAAAAGTTAATTCACAGGTGAGTTTTGGAAGGTATCAGATTAACTGCAAAGACGTTCACATTCATAGTGATGCTCTGTTGGCAATTCAAAACCTATTATATTTTGGCAACTTAAGAATTAATGTAAATTAACTTAAACAACTCAAGAATTAAAAATCACATTTATTATCCTGGGTGATCCTCAGAATATTCACAGCTGAAACTGGAACTTTCAAAAGAGCCAATGAAATCTGCTACGTGTCTCCTGTACTCTGTCATACTCAGTTCCTTTTAGCAGCTTAACTGGGATGAAAACGCTGGGCTGAGATCCATCTCATACTGAATTTCTGCTCAGGGTTTAAAAAAATCATGCTCAACTAAATGAGCTCAATTAAAACAAGGTAGTAAACACCATGTCCTACTTCTTATGACACTTGTGAACTAACAAAGAAACAGACATATGCAGGCAGTAAATACTGTTATCACCCCCTTATCACCTCATTTTCTCTAGGCAAGGGCAACATTTGGTTTATTCACAAATGTTTATTCGCAATGTGTTGCCATCAAAAAACATGGGCTAGAATTTGAAACCTGGGCACTTAATGTGATCAAGACAACATTCTACAAAATTGTGAACGGTTAAGTAGAAGGACAGTAGAGAAGGTAGGTAGAAGGTGACTATCCACTATTTCTCAGAAAACAAGAACTAGGGGCCGTCCCATTAAATTACCAGGTAGCAGGCGTAAAAGAAACCAAAGAAGTATTTTTAAATATAGCACATGCTTAAGTTAGGGTTCATAGAGAAGGAATGTTTTGCAGGCCAAAAGCATAAACAGGCTCAAAAGGACAAATTCATAGGAGGTAGTCTAGTGGTGGCCATTAACGTAACAGTCTGGATGCCTTCAACCCCCCGAATTCCAGAAGCGGGGGCTCATTCCTTTTAGAGCACTCTCTTTTTATCCGCTATCCTAAGCGTCCTTGTCAGAGGATGCCCTCTGGTCTAAAAGGCCATTTCTTATTTTCTGATGCTCAAATAGGTAACTTGATTGAAGCAGTATGGCTTTTAAGATGCTGCTGCCTCTGATGGAGGCAGGATCTGCTAAGTGCTTTTCAGTATCTGGCAGCATCTACTTAGGTGCCTAGTGATAGCCATAACTAAGTTTGAATTATTTGGTTCACTGTTTACTTAAAATATTTCAAAGCAGTGAGCAGCAAATAAATTAAACACAATAAAGTGAGCCGGGTTTTTTTAACCTCCCTTTCAATAAGATCCTGCACATTTTGTACCACCAAGTGCTGGCCTCTGTGTTTATAGAACCGCTTTTCTTTAAAGCTCTGGAAGACATAACAAGCACTGCCATGCCTCCCTTGCTCTGAGCCTTCAAATCTGCTTGCTGATAGCAAACTGCAAGCTGTGAATGTGCCCAGTGAACACGTCACCTGATCCCCCAGGAACGAGGACCAATCGGAGATGGGAGCCCACCATGGGCTCAAGCAATACATAATTGCAAAGACTCTGATTTCAAGTTTTAGGGACGCTGGAGATAGCAACTAATAGCAACTGATGTGCTGTAGGCTGTTAAAACAGCAAATGGCTTAATAAATATAAATAAATAATGGTTTAGCTGTCCACATCAGTGTTTATTCAGTTCATTTTGAGGAATATTTCATATGCATTGAATACAGAAGCTGTTGTCGCCTTCTTTTCATAAACAGTTCTACTTTATAGCAATTTTCTCTCAAAGTATGCTTAGCTTTCACATGCTCTGTATTTATTGATTTTGTTGGAACCAGAAATAAATAATGGAGAGGCAGGTTATTCTTGCAGTACTTAAAGCTGAGTCAAAAAAAGAAGAGCTGGATATCTCCCAAGAAAGCCCTTCTTCAAAGACTGCAAGCTCAACAAAACTAGTTATAGGTTTAGATTAGTACTTGTGAGGTGTTTATCCTAGTATAACCGGACCACCAAGGCATAAGATACATGTCTGCATTGCTATGTCTTCTTTGTTGGCTTAGTCTTGTTAAATGGGTGCTTTTAAAGAGCACCACTATTCATTAAAGGGACCCATTACTTCTTGGGCCACCAGCAGACTATCGTGTACCCTGGCTGCTGTAATAAGTGATAGCAAATATATTTCCAGCTCCTCTTCTCCTCCCCGAGCTGTATGAAGAAAAGCAAAAAGCGGTATTTGTAAAGCATCTCTGCTCTTTATCGCTGTATGATCAAGCCCTGAGCTGAAACTCTCATTTATTTCTGTAGTCACAGCTACGTGGATGAAACTGCTTATGTGATCAGGTGCTAGTTCATAAGGGCTGCTGAATCTGGCCTATCATCTGCTGGCAAACACCTCAATTAATGGAAATAATCCGTTAGCTGCATAATCCCATGCAAACTAACACAGCTGTACGATTTAATAATAGGTAGATTAATTTTTTTTCTGCTGTACTTGACACCAGATTCTCTCCTTTTCTCTAAACTGAGAATGAAATTACTGTTGGGTATCCTCAGAGCTATAATGGCTTTTAATACTTTTAATATCTAAAACAGTGACATGAATCTTATTACCTCCATGCCCTGTTAAGCCTGATATGAACAACAAGGAACACCAGTGATGATGAAAAAGCACCATTTGTGAAATGCCATCTTGGACTAAAGATACTACAGACAAATGGGAGGAAAACCAAAATTCCTTAATCAAGCATGATTTACACTCAGCTATCACCTCTTGGCTGATGTTGTACATTTGCTGCAATATCTCAGTTAACAGGCAAGGTGGCATTTTTTTCCTGACAATATCATTCTGAATATCAGCCTTTTCACAAAACATACACAGAACACATATCTATATACTCAAATACCTCCCTCTTTCGCTTCTCTCTGCCTCTTATCAGCCACTCCTAGTTCATCAGAGAAGGGACCCCAATCACAAAATTTGTTCATTCACAACTACAGTCAGTGATGTTCAATTCATCACTGTTAAAGAACAATATTTATATATAGGCTAGGAGGTATAATGAACCACCATGGACTATATTTACACTCTAAGTGAAATAAATGCAGCATCCTTCTTATCCCTGGGAGGGCTAAGGGCCATGCTTAGACAGTTTAAAGGACTCTCACATCATGAGTATTTCCACTGCAGTGAGGCAAAGAACATGAACCCATCATCTCATTCAGCTGGGGTACTGCTTTTTATATGTAAATACGAGTTTTTTGTTTAATTTTTTTATTTTCACCCACCAGGACATTGCATTCACTTATCTGAGGCTATGCAGACTGTCACTGGATTTCATCAAACCATGCAGACTGCACAGGGCTGCTACAAGGTCTGGCTGATACAAATAGCCCGGAGCAGAAATGAAGGGCAAGGACAGTGTGGAAGGGAATGAGTGCAAAAGTATGCCTCTGTGTCCATGAACCTGACTTCTTTGGCTAATGGAGTACACTCCACTGTCCATGGACTTTCCTTAAAAAATTTCAGCTCAACTCATGCATCTTTTTGAAAAGCAACTTTTGCTCAAAAGCCGCTGTAGACAGTTAGTGAAAGAAATCTAATAAGATTAACCAAAGTTGACAAGGTCAAATGATTGTTTTCATCAAAATATTTCAGCCTCTTGGAAATGTTAGTTCAAGTCTGCTTCTGCTGTTTTTTTTCTTTTTTCTTAAAAGACAGTTTGTCTCTCTTTTGATATTTACATTGAAAGAAGCTGAAGCTAAAAACCGGCCTGGAAGAAAAAGGGCATAATATTCCCTCCTTAAATGAATCTGCCTCCTAGAAACGACACAATGTAAACATTACAAGGCTGGTATTTACATAACTTTATAGGCAGGTTTGCCTCTTAGAGAGCTCGTGCCTGGGGAGATGTACACTAAAAGGGAAAGATCCCATACAGGCTGATAGCCGTGGAACATTCGGTTGGGCCGTTTGCCTTGCCCTGATGTCGAATTCATGGGAGCAGATATGTTCAGAAGCCTCCGTCTTTCTTTTTTGTTTCCCTTTTTTGGAATTTTACTAAAAATAGGCATAGGCCTCCCCTGAAATGACTCTCCGCACAACTTGCTTTCATAAAGCATGAAGTAAAAATCTGTTACAGTCTGAAAAAACATCATTACTCCAGAGAGCGTTTCCAGCCAGTCCATCCTTCCCACCATCTTCCTTGAAACACACGCCTAAAGTTATGTGCTTGTCGTCTATAGTATCGTGATGGATTTCAGCACCTGGTAAACAAATACAATGAATCCCCAACTCCTTCAAACACAGGGAGCAAGGTCTGCTTCTGGAATAGTCTCATTTTAGCTCAGGGTAGGAGAAGGGCTAATGTCATACTCTGATACTCTAGCCACATTGGAAAACATTTTCCCATCATGCAAAACTTTTCAAGATATTATCTTCTGAGAGGAACTAAATCAAGATTTTCAGAGTTTCCTTTATGAGAAACTGAAAAAGAAGTCATATCTATAATATGGTAGATACCACAGTAACAAGAATACTCATACAGGAGATGGAAAACTCAGGTTCAAGTCTCTGCTCTATCAGATTCACATTATGGACCTGAACCTGTATCTTCTCCATCTCACCTGAGTACCTCAGACCTGTGGGATGTGACACTGTGAGTAACCTGTCTCCTGCATGTAAATGCATCACAAGGTAACCTCTGTCTGATCCTGGGAATATCAGGTTTTGGTATCAAAGGTGACCGCTGTCTGTAAAGCTTCACTACTCACTGCTTAGAAAGCACGGATTGACTGAGACCTAGAACTATGGAAGAGAAAAAACGCTTGGCCTCACAGTTAAGGCTGTGACTAACTCAGTTCTATCCTTGCCTCTATCACAGGCCTCCTTTGTGGCACCCAAGTTTATCACAGGTATCACTCAGCACAGACAAGCTGAAACAAAAGAAAGATGATGCGTAAGATTATAGTAAAAGATGACACATCATCACTTACCAGTTTATTCCTACATTCAGAAACCTATGCTAATCGCTATACAGAAAATGACAGTGACAATGTACCAGCACCAATAGCCTGAGACTTCATCACGGTTTGAAAGTTTAAATAGTTCCACTCTATTGCTTCTCAAGGAGCAAATTCCTCATATCCTTTCCAAGTAACTGTTTTTTATCTAAATACAATAAAATAGAAAAGAACTCTGACTTAAATTTGATAAGATGTGGAAATTAGACAACTAAATGCCATATACGTCAGTTGTTTGTGTGTTTCAGCACAATTTTAATAGCTTTTATTTGTTCATTAGAAACAACTGACAGTTTGTTGCAACATCCCATATTTAGCTTCTAAATCATTCAGAGATTGCCCTCTAATTTAAAAAAATCCAGCTTCCTCCTCTCCCTCCTCCAAAAAAATCACTCTTGCATTCCCAGTCAAGAGAGAGCTAGCACATATTAACACACTCGCAGCTTCAATAATGCAAAATAGGACACTGAAAGTAACTCAGTTTTTTAAAAGAGCTCAGCTCGATGAAGAAACAATTCCACAGCAGTTTGGCAGTGCAGTGCTTGAGCAATTTCTGCAGTTAAAGCAAATCTGAGAAGCACAGAAGAGATCCAGCATCAAATAGAAATGCAGACTCTCAGAGCTTAGGAACAACTCAAGTTGTACGACTTCCACTACAAGCTCTCGTGGGAGCAAGACAACAGCGCTAGCTTTCTAAATGTAGATTTGATTCTTGTATTTCTCAGGTCCTGCAAGGACAGCTAGAATTAGACACTAAGATGCTGTGCTCATGCATTTAGGAACAGCAGCCTAAATCAGGTTACGAGCCTGCTGCCCAGTCTATTAAGTAGGAAAGAGAGGGCTGACTGTCAGTTTGTTTAGACTTTCAGCAACTTCAAGTGATTTCAGTGGAAAAAGCTAGGTGTTCAGTGCTTTTGTACATTATTCAAGCACACAGATGTAGGCTCCCATTTTATAAAAAAAGAAACTTTAGTCAATGTTTCTATTACATGCCAGAGATCAGCAATTTCTAATCAATGACTTAACTGGGAATTAATGGTGCATGGTGCCTCTTCAGTTCAAGGCCATCCTGCAAAAACTACGCTCATCTTTTTCTGCGTGCGACAGTCAATAAACATCTCTCTTTTCTTCTGTCAACATACAGCTAGGCAGGATGGATTGTATGAAAAACACATGGAAAATACTGTTTTGTGCCAATGTTAACTCAGAAAGCGTCAGTTTGGTGTAAGCTGTAAAGTAACCTGGCAGAGATTCAAAATGCATACCTGGCATTAGCTAAATGGTGCTGCACTGAGCCCCAAGGAGAAGTGATTTACACAACACATCAGTGTTTCTTCTTTGCTTTATATATACATACAGTGACTGGATTCTCTTTTCGTCTCTGGAGGCAACCAACTTCAGTCACCAAGTTAAATCTTACACTACCTTTTCACTTCAGCTAGTTTGTTTGTTAGGCTCCGTGCCACAGTTATTCACCCTCAGACACCAGTCCTGAGGTGTGCAGTCATCGCCTCTAATTATTCAGAGTTCCAGAAAAATCATACCTACATCTTAAAAACAGCTCAGAGTAAGTTTATTTTCATACACTAAAAAAGGAGGTTTCACCTTCACTTAAGAAAAAAAGAGAGATTTTTTTTCTCTTTGAGAAAGTTTGGTCAATGACTTCCCTGGCAATGAAATTGGTATTGTTCCAACACATTAAGCAGAGATCTAGATACTGTGCACCCACGGTACAGACAACAGCTCAGTTCTTCTTGGAGCATTCAAGCAGCGGAGAGGTATGGACCTCCTGGGAAAGTGACAGGCCTGAGAGAACTGTTTTGAATAGCCTTGTTGACCCTTAAAAGCATCTCAAACTATCCCAGAGAGAAGAGAGGACAGCAGCAGCAGTCACCAGATCGCTGCTGCCCTGATTTCCTGACAGTGGGTGCAGCTACACAGCACTGTCTTATTTGTGCAATTAAGAGAATATCTCTGACCTGATTAGTTACTTCTTCCCTTAGAAAGTGGCAAGTTTTATACTGAGGAGAAAAAAATCTGACGTGACGAAGATTTTGAAGCATTTTATATTCATCAGTGCCATGTTTAATATTATATTGATAGTTCCTAGAATGGAAAACTACAAAAATATGAAGTGTTTAGTGATTTAATTACATATTATCTAAGTCAGACACATCAAGTTTAGCTTTTTACTGCGACATTTTCTTAAAATGGTGCCAGCAGACCTGGATTCAATAAACAAGGCTGTTTATTGAAGAACAAATGACAGCACTGTGTGCTAATCACTTGGCTGCTGACTGATAACTTCTCCATGGTAATTAAAATGCTTTGACCTCCCCCCCGCCATATGAATATGGATATATAAGGAGTCCTGTCTGACACATTTACACGTACGACATGCTGTTGCAAAGATGCTGCTGCTCAGCGTTATGGTCAAGTACCAACAACGTTGAGAAGTCAGATCTGGGAAGATAACGCTTCAGCCTCCCAGAAGATTTGATCTGGACAGTGTCAGTGGCGACATTTTATTAACAACAGTCAGCAAGAGAATGCGTCGTTACTCAGCCAAAAATGTGTTTGACATGAAATCAAACAGATTTTATATAGTAGCAGATATAAAAGACTTATATCAGCAAGATATCAAATACTGCTAAATAACGTATTTTGGGCTCTTTTACTTGGGTGTGTGGAGGAAGTTATTTTCTTTGAAATAACTTTATTTTTAACTGAGTAGAAAAACTTGAATTTGTGCAGTTAAACCCTGTGCTGGATCATCCCTTCGATGCATGAGGTTTAACTACCAGGTATTAATTTATGGGTATGAGAACAGTGGGTTTAACAAGCATATTGCTGAGATGAAGTAATCCAGGATATCCTGGTAGGTTTTTACACCACTGATTATGACAGGTGATAGTTGCCATTTCTTAATATTTACTGGAAGTAGGGCTGTGAATTAGCTCTGTGAAAAACAGCGGGCATTTCTTTCCAAACACTTTGATTCAATGCTTAGATTTAGGAGGTTTAATTTCTAACACATTAAAGCCAATTCTTTCCTAAGAAGCAACGATTGGGATACAGTTTCTTCCTACTATAGTAAAGTTATGTTGCACTGCTCAGCCCTGGTGAAGTTTAAGAGATAGCCTCTAACTGTTGTAAGATGCCTTTTCCCCCTCTAAGTCTTGAAAAATACTTCAAATCTTTGGAAAAGAAATCTGGCCTTGGGAAAATCTGTATGTTTTATGCAAATTTGGGGTATGTCAGTTAAAAAAAAGTATTGTGTTTCAGGGCATGGTATGCAGAGTAAGCTAATCACAAGACTGAGAATCAAAAAAGTTGGCTTCTAGAACAGCAACTGAATGTGCCTGATCTTGGGCAAACTGCTCAGGCTATGTTTTGCTGTTATTTTGATCCTCAGCTTAAGACACATTAAAGGGACAAAATCTTAGGAAGCATTGAGTAGTAGAAGATTTTTTCATAAAAGAGAATACTTATTTATATACCATGAAATCATCATTTACTCTTAAAAAATTTCAAGCTGCACCTTCATTTTTCCACAATCTGTTGGGCAAAACACATTTATATAATAAGCACTGAAGTAGTCATGGCAATTTAAACACCCAATTCCCTTTATGCTTAATTTGAATGAACTTCTAATTTTAATGGGGATTGGGTGCCCAAATCCCTTTACATCAGATGCTTTCAAAGCTCCATAGGAAGATGATTAAGTGCTAAGAATTTTTAATTCACTGCTTCTGCTGCAAGGTTATGTCAAACTGGGAGACCCTTATATTATTCACTGATTGTCCTGCCATAGCGGGGAGTATACAGCATGATAAATAATGAAAGGTTCCAATTTTCCACTGCCTCTTCTAATCTTTTATATCTGTGCAGAGGAAACATAACACTTTATTATTCTAATCCAGTAGCATTTTATATCCACCTAGAAGAGAAACATAAGCCAGTAAAGAATGAATCAATTCTGAAAGTAAAAAAAATATGTCCTTCCCCCTTCTTTCTCACAACTGATTTCTTCAGATTCAAAGCTGAATCTGTTTGTTTCTCTCACAAACATTATTATTTATTCTATTTAGCATTACAGAGTTGCATTCTATAGAGTCATAATTACTACTAAATTCTGGTTACAGAATATTAATTATGAGCAAAAAGAAATACAGCCTAATTTTCCTAATTTGCTAGCATGGGAGCAGTCTCTCTGCATGTAAACATAGCGTGCTTGAAAAGGAGCTATTCAGAGATATTGCTAAACACTCAGTGCCACAAAGCTGCTTTCACAGATATTTTCCTCAGAATAACTTCTTATTCTAAATGAGAGTCTAGTATCATTTCAAAAGAGCTCATGCTGGGAAAATTTAGCTTACTAGTGGATTTCAGTAGCTTGCAAAAGCTAAACCTCAAATAATAGAATAAAATCGTCAGAACAACCAGTCAAATGACCTGAGGCAGCAACTTTTCTCACAGTGAGACAAATTCTGTGGATTAACATACCAACATTCATTCTGCTTCTCAACAAGAAATGTGTTGATCTTTGCTTTCAGGCACTAAAAGTTAATTATTTTTCATCAGATTTCCTGAAGGTTCCTATTAGGGCAAAAATCTTGGGATCACTTATAATTTATCTGAAGGGAAAAAAAGTTGGTGTAGCTGCTAACCATGAAAGTTGACTTGCACCTTCTTCCAGACAATGAACAATATGGAAATTTTTTCTGAGAAGGGGTATTTCTAAAGATGACAGAGAATATATAGCACATACTGTTGTGACTTAACAGAATTGAATCCTATCAGGCCAGGAGGGGTAAATAAAAAGCCGCTGACAAGTTTGTGATGGAAAGAACTGTAGCCCACATTAATGGCATGTTGTTTCTGTATTCAAAACTAGTGGGATTTCATGCTCATTTCCAAGCTCAGCCACGCTCAGCATTAAATATCAATGCTGTTCATCGTTTTATAGATTTTATCTTATCTTTCTTCGGTTACCTCTTTTCAAACCAAAGATTCCTAGTCTATTTAATGTCTCCTGTGTAATTTCTTTAGTTCTCCAATATCCATTCAGAGAAGCTGGGGTGGAAGGGTCAGACCTGCATTAACTATTCAAAATTCAGAATTTATGCAGTGGGATTGTTAGGTTTGTTTTGTTCTCTACTTCTTCCTTATCATTTCTTATACTCTACCTGCCGTTATGAGTGCTGCCGAGTCGATGTGGCAACAAAGACTAGAAGAGATCAGAGGACAAACTTAACTCCTTATTAGACTGGGGAATCTTACCTTGCAGGCATTTTTATTAACCTCCTTTTGGAGAGAAATGATACAGTAAAGATGGACAAATATTTGACTTGTTAAGGCTGTTCTCTTTCAGGTAAGGAACTTTAAATTCTCTACATCTGAAAGGGATTTCAGTTTATATTGAAACCGTGAAGAGTACTGGATCAGTTTTGTACGGTTTGCCACTGACAAGCACACAAATGTAACACCCATTTCAGGCAGATAAATACCTACAGCCCTCCAGAGACTGAGGCTGAGATGTTAAAATCTGCCTGTGGAATCTCTATGGACAAATCCCTTTAAAATTAAACATATACCCTCCAAAGTTTTTCAAAAGCTCTTCCAAAGCCCAGCTCCCTAATGTTCTGTCTGGTTGCCTTGATGATACTTTCAGGGCAACAGGAAAGATGTTTTACAGGTATTTTGAAAAAAGACCTTATGAGAAGCTTAAGAACTTTAAACACTGATATAATATGTCATGGAGCAAACTTAAGAAAACCAGCCATCATTGTTTCAACTTTCTTTTCATTTCTGAAGTCAGAGTTGCTAGCTTCTGTTTTACTGCTCATATCCAGTTTCTACTAAAATCCACAGCAAGACAAACAATGATTACAATAGGATGTGGATCAGCATCTCCACATATTTAGACTTGATTCCCACTAACACATTCTCCTGGGAATGCTGCAACTGATAACATGGCTGGGAGGCTGAGAGGAAATGTGTGTGTTTGTGTGCATAGAAAACACTATTTAAAACACTAGCCTGTGGTGCTTTAAATAGCTTTAAAACTTTATTTTCTATTGATGTTCAAGAACAAATGCTTGTTCTTCTCAATTCCTATTATTCACAGTTTTTGAAGCACAGGTGCAGAGGTCGAGCATGTTGGTGTGACCCTTCCCACACTCCCAAACGACTGGCAGGAGGGAGAAGTTCTAATGCTCAGCCAGCAACTCAGGAATACCTGCAGCCCAAGTCAAATGTCATCTTTAAATCAAAAAAATAAGTAATGGAGAAGAGATAACATTTCCAAAACTTTCAGAAATAGAGCATATCATGACAGAACAGCCTGGGGGCACACACTCATAACAGCTCTACATAAGTCAACAACTCCAGAAGCACAAATATTACCTGTGATCATTAATAAGTACAAAACTGCACTGAGTCCATCTAAAAAAAGCCAAAACTATTCCATGCTGGAGAATCAGATAGTAGCTTGTTTCTAATTATTTTGAAACAGTTGGAGAAAATATTACATAGAAAATAGTTTCTATTAGAACTATGTCTTTACTCCTTTTTTAGAAACTCACATGGTAGACAGCCTAGGTAGACAACTTTCAAGCTCCAGTGTTTCATTTCAAAGAGACATTTGCACCCTGTGGACATTCTGTTTCTAAAGTAGTAGCAGCATTGCGAATTTCTAAGTAGTAATGTTATTATGCTGACTTTACCATTTAAAGTTTCCTCTTAATCAAATGCATGTATGCAGAGTAGCAAAAAACATTGGATTTTATGGCTGATTTGTTATTTTAAGTAGCATTAAAAGCAAGCAGAGTATTTAGGGTTGAAATAAAGAATGCAAAACTCATAAAACCACTTCCCACGTTCACAGAAAAAGAACAGGATGGATTATGTTACAGGAGACAATTCAGTCAAAACACCTTGCCTATCAATGGTAGGACAGTCTATTGTCTGCAAGGACACAGCCTGATCTGAAACAAATGACTCGAGAATTTCTGCACTCTTTTGAGGAGGCAGCTGAAAAGAAATACGTGTCATAAGTTTATTGCATTATTATGGGAAACTGAGAAGTGAGTGGGCTAGGTCTGAACTCACAGTTTCACCTCTCACTTCCATTCCCTACAAGGCAAAAACTCTTATTTCGCATGACCTATGCGTAAGGGTTAAAGAAACAGCACAAGCTTCCAATACTATGCCTACAAACAGAAGGCAATGACCACAGAATCCCAAAGCACTCTTTTGTTTCCACTGAAAAGGAAGCAATTAAAATCACTGTCACTTACTCTCTGTTGACAGCACAGGGGGAAGTGTGCTCTTAGGCTTCTTGGTTTTCTTCTCAGCAGGCTTTGAGGTCTTTGTGGATGAGGCATCTGCAATCAAAACAAAAATGATTATAAAATACACATTAATTTAAAAATTAAGAATGAAAGTACTGTCTGTTAACCTCAATTTGTTCTGGATCTTTCTGCAAAGTTAGAGGAACCTGTTGGCTGTTAGGGTTTTAAACAAGATTTCCTGCACAGAATTGCTGGAGAATGTCATATTCCAAAAGGAAGAGGGAACAGAGAGAGGGAAGCACTCTGCAGAAGCAGCTGCACTGAAAACCTGAGAAAGCAAACAGAAAGGAGACACCACCAAGGCTGATGGGCCTATTTAACTGAAGAGAACTAAGTACAATGTGCACACAGCTGCTTTAGACAGGACATGGGAAGAGGGAAGCAAAGGCATCTTTGAAGCACCATTTCATCCAAAATAATCTTTTGCTATATCATTTTCTAGTCTATTGTCTCTGTGATCTATATAGATGAACATTCTTTGAAAAGTAGTATTTCCTCTGTATGTTTAAGTCTTTTCAAGAAGATTGGTTCAGTTCCTAAGGAGGATGGCAAAAGTGGCACCACAGGACTCAAGTTTGATGCATTTCAGCATTCTCAAGATTATACAGTTCATATCCAGCAATACTCAGCATTGACATCCAAGAGTCAATACAGGCTCTCTTCCACGTGTACCCAAAAGATACAGACACATATAGCTAGGAGATGCAACCTTTTTTCAGCCAGATTACCCAGGTAATCTGTAGGTGCCAGAGCATGGAAGTTGGTCTTTCTAAATTTCCTGTAAAATTAACAGAGAAAAACAGAAATTTCTAGCAAGCAATTCAGAGCAGAAGTCTGCTAGGCCTAAATTCAGACACTTAGATTCTACAGATTTGTCCCTGAGCTAATAAACCATCAAGTCAAATGTTCCTCTGAGCTGATTTTAGTCCATGGGGCCAAAAGGAACGTAATGAAACTTAAGGTTATTTTTTTAGTCTAAAAATCAGCATCTAGGATGCTGACTGCAGACTGAGTAGAAAGGAGCAATTTTTACTGTTGTTTTAGATCATAATTCTAATTTAAAAGTAACAGCTGTCCTGTCTGCCAATCATGGATACGGGATATCCAGCAGCATCCCTCCTAGTACCTGGGGTTTGCTCTGGTGCCATTCCTCAAAACCTCTTCTCTGTCATGCAAAGCAGCATGCCAGTAGGGAACAGAAAGGACAGATGAGTTGGCCAGTATCGAGGTAGGAATATGGTCACTCTGGTGTCCAATATTATGTGAGCAGTTAGCTCCTAACACCATGGATGCCACTGCCAGTGCGAGGCAGACAGCTGGTTGGACACCATCTCTGTCATCAAGTAACGAATATGTCATGAGCTGACAGCTTCCCATGATCAAGGCTTTGCAAACCAAAGACTACATCCAGTCTCCCAGATCATACATTGCCAGCAAGAAATTTAGAGTGGGAAACAATAATGCTGAAGGAGACTTCATGAAAGAAGGCAACTACTTGAGGGCAATCAGAGGACAAAGAAAAGGAAAAAATATGAAGATGACGGAAACATTTAAAAGATGCTAGGATAGCTTCGGAGAACTACTGAGTGCTAAGCTCTTAATGACCAGCTCCTTTATCCTTCTGCTTCTGTGGTACTGAAGGTGTTACATGATTTAGATTCTGTTTAAAGCCTCTAGATAGTCTTTTCTGAACTTCAGTGCTGGTAAATTCTCATTATTACTTTAAATTACCACCCAAGATTTATATTATGGTAGGTATTGCATTTCTTTTTTAGTTTTGTGTTCTTTTAGTTGCAATGCAAAGTAGAGTATTCAAGAATGAGCTGTTCACCTGAAGGTGAGCTGATCAGAATCACATTTAATTAGTTGGGCTTAAATTCCATGGCATTTTTAAAAGTCTGTGCTCTCAACCCCATGACAAAATATTTGCCTAAGACCAAGACTATCTGGCATGTGAGTACAGTGTCATCAGCATCACTGGAGTTGAGAACTGGTACCTTAGTTAGCAAATTATTCATACCAGACTTCTAAGACAGTGGTATACAGGGGTGGTATCATTATAGAAATACAGTGGACAGCAGGAGCTTGAATTATACGACAAAGCAGCGAGAGCACTTGGCGCTCCACTATTTCTCTGCTCATGCTTCTTTATGGTGGACACTGAACTATCGTATTGATAGAAAACATGCAGGAAGGAAGCAGGCAGAGTTCTTTTTTGTGTATGTAGCTCATAAAGGCTGTTATTGTGAAAGAAAGGGGGGGAAAGGAGGAAGTTCTATGGAAGGGTTTTCTCATATCCAGTAAAGCACTTACCTTCCACCAGCACTCTGCAAGCGCATTCAGCTTTTCCTGCTGCATTCTCAGCTATGCATTTGTACTCGCCTTCATCTTCAGGCACAGCCTTCTCAATGGTAAGTGAACACAGTGTCCCTAATACAAAGAAAAGAGAGGTCAAACAGGCATTATGTTTGGCAGTTCATAAAAAGCTTAGTGTTACTAAGGAACAGAACGCATGAAATGATCCAATCTTTTACTACAGTTGATGTTCACTACTAGAAAAAGATGTCCTGACCTTAAAAAGTCAACATCAGAACCTTATTAAGACTGAAATAAAATAAAAATACATGGATACATAAGGTAGATCATATCAATATTCCTCAGGATTCTCAAAACTGGACCTGCAGTCCTCAAGTGATCAATAGATGAGGATACAGAAGACCCAGAACAGAATCTCTGCTGCCATTCTTTGCCTTGCAGCAGTGATAAGAAGACCTCACTGAGATGGTCTTTACCCAAAAGTGCTAGTAGTGTAGGACTGCAAATAAGAGGACTTCTATAAAGCATCCATCTGCAGTATTTTGGTTCAAACTTGTTTCTAGCACTCCCATCAGCATCCATGTGTGAAAGTAGAACCGTAGCTTAGTGCCTGAGTTTAAAAATGGCACTGAGGGCCACCATCTTTTTGCTTGATTTTTTTGCTCAAAGACCAAATGTCTGATCTTGTAAAATATCTGTAAAAAAGCCCAATATATCAATGGCAATCAAATCTGTCACTGCAATGAACCCATTTAATTTCAAACAAAAAGCCAAAATTTGGGTTCAATGGGTTTGCAGAAACAGGATGCGACATAAGCTCTGTAGTTACCAAGGGAAGCTTGGTATGACCCAAGGGAAATACATTTCCTCTTAAAAAATAAAACTCTGTGAACCAAAACAGAAGCTATTCCCACTAGTTGGGGGAAGAGGAAGGAGAACTGTGGTTTACCTAATCCCTTACACTCTCACTTGCATTGCTTGGAACAACAAAGTACTTCACTCCCTGGGGAGAACCCACTTTAAAAAAATGACACTCCAAACCTTCCCCTTTCAAATATCCTTGCAGTGAGGGTGAAATGTGGGCTTGCGTTCTCCTTCCTCACTGGAATGCTTGACCTGTCCTCTAACCAATTTTTCTTAGGCATTTTCCCATGTCCTGGGACATAAGGAGATTTCCCAGCATCTCTTGCTATTTTCCATGTTTCTCTTTCTAGGTTAACTGCAGGCTGACTTCCACCTTTCAGAGTGCTGGCCTGCAGGCTCTCCATCACATATCTCCCCTCGTGATGTGGGAGATGGCACAAGTCACAAGTGACACTGATCCTTGAAAAGCAACATGGGGAATTTACTGGCTTCCCTCAGAGACTGGACCTCAGTTCTGACACAGCAGCTCAGCTTTTGGCATTCAGATTTTCCCTCCCTGTAAGACTGGATGTTATTATTCAAGGCAAATCTTTCAAAAAAACACCAAAGAGTTCCCAACAGATTTGTTTTGTCAGGAACACGCAAGGGTTAGAAGCAAATCAATTTCTTCCCTCCTCCTTATTTTCAGCAAAACAAAGAAGCTCTAAAAAAATGCCAATTTTTTCCCCCTGAGAAATTAAGCGAGAACTATTTCAGAGGAGAAGCACTGACCCCTCACTCACTCACATGGGCTGCGCTCAGCCAACTTACAGGGTGAGGAGAAAAGCCACGTGCCTTCCCTCAGGCAACTCATCTCGGTGAGTCAGCCTGAGCTGCAGCCTCCTTCCAAATGAAGGAGAGACATTACAAAAGTGTCCCGGCAGGCATCTAGCAAATGCAAACTCAGGCATCTCTGCTGTTTAAAGAGACAACTGGAGGGCAAACCAATGATAACTTCCAGGCAAACAATTTGTATGCATCTATATAACATGATTAGAACAGATCACACATTAGAAGCTAAAAATGCCATTGCTAAAGAACATAAACTATGGAACAAATTCACATACACATGAAGTAGGTCTCTGGCCACCTTGCTGATGGGATAGGGCCTTGTTTGTAAGGATAACTGGATCCTTAGGGGACTGGAACAAACCAGCATTTGCTTTAGTTTCTGCTGGTGGGTTACAGAGCTCCCTTCTACCTTCTCAAAAGCCCTCCCTGACCTGAATGTTTATCAGCTTGTTTAACTCATCTGACATAAATTCACTCTTCACCACTCATAATGTTGCGCTGCTGCCCATATAGCACACTCCAGAAATATAAGTTAACACATGAGAAACTTTTCCTTAAGCAGCATGCAAGCAGAAAGAACCCTCCCTGACAATAGGTCATTCCCCACAATTAAACTAAATCCTAGAAGCAAATCCTTGCTTTTTCTCATGAAAATCCTCCCGTTGCCATGCGCATACAGCTCTCTGTGAGCAGTACTTTTATAATCCAGCACTGGCCAGGCTGCATAGCAGGGATCTGACTGAAAATGCATTTGGGTTATTCTGCTGGAAGTCCAGTCCTCATGAAATAACGTTAGTCTTGCTGAGGATGCTCATTCCAAAAGAATATTTATAGGTGCTTAATTTGAATTAAGTTATTTGGGGAGCAGGAGAATGACTGAAACTTGACTTCTCAAGGGCTGTCCCCTTTGTCTCTTAACTTTCATCTCCCTGCAGCAATAATCTGCATCCTTTCTCCTTTCAATTCTTCATACTCCCTGGCAGCTGCACCAGATCAGCACATCCAAAGCACATGTGGATTGCTGGGCTTCTTGCTACCACCAGAAGATGTAATGGTGGTATTCTGCCCTCACTGGAGGAGTAAAGACGAAATGGGATAACTTGGGTCATTCTCCTTTATTTAGCCACTAGTTTTCACAAAGCTGTGGACTACTAGGTTTTATTTATTATGAAATTGGCCAATGGTTCAAAAAAAATATTAGCCAGGCTGGGGCAGGGGGGATAAAGGGAGGCTGAGAAACAGCAAGGCCGTAGAAAACTCATTTCCTTAGGAAATCAGAAAAAAAAGACAAGCAAGACTTGATGAGATTTAATAAGGACAGGAAACACCCAAAAGGCCTATATTCTGTGATCTAGGGCTACAGTTGATTCCCGGGACTGGAAGGCCAAAAGTATTTCAATGAAGTATTTGGTATTTCCTCTACAAAAGCCCTTCATGACCTGAAACAAGCTTATTTTCTCATAACTGTAAGAAAGCTCAGACTGGTGACTCCAGTTGGGTATTCTGAATCCTGGCACTTCACAAATCCCAGCCATCTAAAAAATTTCACAATGAATTTTGTCCCCCATCCCTCCATTTCTTTTTTATATATATATATATATATTTTTTTTAAAGAACGAGCTCACTGACATAGTCTTTAAAATCCTGCCACAAAGTGCAGCATTAGAGTAAACACAAATACTTGGATCCTCCATTTGGGCCGTGGAACTGGTGCAGCTCTAGAAAAGACCTTAACAACCAGAGAAGCTGACAGTTTACTGGAGACTCTAGTTTAGATACACAAAAACTTTCCCTTGCATTTTGAGCTATTAAAGGATTTTCTGACTTACTCAAAAATAGTGCAAACCAGTTTAAAATATCTCTAGGCTTCTGCATTCTTTCCATGAAACTCTGCAGAAAGTGAACTTCAGATATAAAACAAATACACAAACCAACAAAGAACAGCTCCTGGTCTAATTCCCTGTTCTGGCATCTAGCTGGCCAAACTCCCGACTCCCTGTTTCTGACGCAGATTGAAGTTTCTCATGTCTTTCGCATTTGTATCTCATGGCAAAAAGAAGTACTACAGAGTATTTAGGCAACATTAATAAATACTAGGCCAAGGGAAATGGTGCCCTCAAGTCATAACAAATTGGTTGAGGAGCTCTTTGGCCCACTGGTGTTAATTTTTAATAAATCACAGACTGTGTGGGAAGGTGCAGAAACGTGCTAATGTCACAGTCATGTTTAAAACTGGCAAGTGGGTTGACCAGGAAACTATTCACTGAATACAGTGACAATGATAACAAGCAATGCAGTGGAAAAATTCACAGGAGTTTCAGGGAAGAAAAAAATCAGATTTAATTATTGCTCATTGACAGGGTTTTAAGGAAGATGATGTAAGAAGCAAACCTGCTTTCATTCTTCGTGGGATTACATGTTCAACTGGCAATGTATCTGTGAAAAGGTAACTCTCTTAGATTACTGAAATATTTGTGTTATCTCATATCATTTTGCTTGAAACTAATACTATAATAATAACATTCACATTAGGCAGAGTCAGAGCTGCCAAAATAAAGATCTCATGAAGAAGGTGACAAGAGGAAATCATCACTTGGTATGTTTCTAGTGGGCTTCCTCTGTGATCAAACTAGGACCAAATTTATTCAATATTTTAACCTATGATGGAGAAGTACTCATAAATCAATGGCGATAAACTTACAGATGATTGAAAGGCTGTTGGAAAGGGAAAACAGAGGAAGACAGAGAGAGAGAGAGAGAGAGAGAACACAGCGATTATCAGAAATGATCTCATTTACTTGTTGAACTAAGTCCTATTCACTCAAAGAAAATGGGGCTTAATATAGAGAAATGCCAAATTATATATCCAGGTACAGGAAGGGACACTCTGTCTTCAGACTGGACTGCTGTGTTATGTAAAGGAGTGACAACATCCAAGATTTAAAGGTTTAACACAGAAGTAACAAACATGAGCCCCACTGTGACAAGGTGGAAAGAGGACTAATGATCTCCTGTAAGCACAGCAATAGGACGGTGACCTCCATCTCACTGATGCAGATATTAAGGTATGGGTCTGCTGCCTGTCTTCTAAAAAGAATAAACCAACAAACAACAACTGAAGAGGAGGTATTAAAAAGACCAAAAAAAAAAAAGCAACACTCCAGGGATAAAGTGCATTATGGAGGAGAATTTAATAAGAGCATGACTTGTCAAGTCTCTAAAAATAGAGAGGTAGAGAGGTGTCTTGATTACAGAATCAAAGTCATTATACCAAGTACAAATAGGCTTTTTAGCTTATCAGAGAAAAGAAATCAGTGTGTGGAAGCAGAAACCAGAGAAATTCCAATTAGAAATAAGACATTTCTTTGGTTCTTGATTTAAAAACAAAACACTTATGAAAATAATTAGCTAGTGTAATAAATTGCCAGGGATTATAGCATTCGTCTCTCTTTTGCTGTATTCAGATCTACGCTACACGCCTTCCTGGCAGATAAGCTTCAGACACAAATGACAGTACAGAGGGAATTTTTATGGCATTTGGCACGCAAGGAGTTGTGTCGGAGCTGTTGTTAAAATGATCTCCTTAGCCTTAAACTTTATTAAATAGCTTTTCTTTAAGCTTTTCTTACGCTGCCGAGTCCAGCTAAATTCAGCAGTACATATGGATCTGTTAATTATACACCAAACTCTTGCTCCAAGTTAATTAAAAAAATCAGAAAAGTCATGGCAGATCCTAGCCAGACTGACAGACAGAGACATGCACAATTGAGAACAAGACTTGGGTTAGGTCACAAGAAAGTCATTAAGGCGTTACTGCTAACAAGATCACCAACTGTTAAAGCTGCCAAGACACTTAGGAAGACAAAAAGAACTGTCTTACACAAAGTAACACAAACTCTGGGCATTTTCTAAGCTACACCATCACTTCTACCTGAGCCTGCATTACATGGTATCTCCTCAACGTATACAGTCTCGCAGTACTAAAGCCAGCCAAAAAAAGTAGAGCAAACTGACTTAGAAAATGGCCAGTTTGCACGTATATTCACTGTGCATCTCAATTCCTTTGCACTCCTCAGTCCACTCAGCATGCCAGCATCCAGGTCCCTTTTACTGTCTTCTTCTAGAATAGCTTTTGCACCATGCAAAAATTTCCAATCTGGTACTAGCATCCAAGAGTGAGTCACACAGCAGCACAGGGCACTGCTGTGCCAAGTCCTGTAAAACATAAACCAAAATGGTCCCCACTCTAAAGAGCTCACAGTGTTAGGAAGCTCGTTCTGCACGGTCCTTATATGTCTAACTCCACTCTGGCACCTTCTTAAAATCTTGTTTCAAACAAACCAAAAAACTCCTTACTTCAAACAAAGCAGCATTCTTCCATACGAAAATCAACCACCTTTTAACCATACACCATCTAACCTGCCCATACATCTGTAACGCTCTAATTTGTGAGCACCTTCTCTTGCACCTTCTCATTAGTCACAGTGACCATTAATTTTGAGACTTTACAGGCAAAAAACCTATAGGTGCCTATCCTGAAAGTGAAGACAACTGCACTCTGACAAGTGTTCAAAAGAAGAAAAATATAAAGTCAAACCATTCTAAACTCCTACCAGGTCAAATATATTGGTAAAAGAAAAATGGTATAGTAGCTCACTTTGCCATAAAAATGATACTTTAAGCAACAAATCACTTCTGCAAATGAACATACAGAATACTATTTGGGGAAGTATCCTATGAAAAGGAATGAGAAAACAAATACCGATGTTCATGATTAGAAAGAGCAATAAAACACTTTTAATAGTTGAAGTGTAAAATGGAAGGAATGAGACTGTTCTTAGGTATGTGATCATGACATCCAGTATAATGCTGCCCAGATTCTGACTTCTAATTGCTAATGTAAACTTTACCCTGAAATAATAACATACGTTGCAAGCCTTAGATTAAGTACAAGAATACAGCAAATATACTGAATAATAGGCCTGAAGGTAAAAGTCTGTTTTTGGAGCAGAATATAATTTTTCATTAGCTAAAGACCTTAAGAATCAGTGATTATTCTGAGCCTGGTGTTCGAATTTGGTCATCTCTGTAAAGAAGCTGGGCTAACGTCCACCCTTCTCTTGCAAGCTAATAGCTAAACTGCCTCAGACAGGGAACGTAGGGTGAGCCTCTTCACACACAGAGGAGACGTGAACAGAAGCGCTTGTAACAGGTAAAGGGCCTTCTGTCAGCTAGGGACAAATATGACAAGGAAAGTTACTTTCAGTGAGTTACTACATAGAGGGCTCGCTTATCCAGTGGAGTTCTTAAACACCAAAAGATTTTGTGTAATGCACATACTTTTAAATCTGTCCTTCCTAGCCAAATGTACCACTTGCTTTAGCAAGTAGCCATGTTCAAGAAACCAGGAGATTTTGTGGATTTATTTTAGTGGTATATCTGGTGCCAGGAGGTCACCAAGCTGCTGCCTCTTTTTGCTTTCCAGCAATGACAGAGAGTGTTAATTTGATTTCCAAAGGACAAATACATGTCATTCTGCAGGTTCGTGTGCCATTCACGTTGAACAGTTTGTGGACCACTAGCCTGTACTAACTAAAATGGGCTTGCACTATGCAAAGAAGCAGATAAACATCTCTTGCTCTAGATGGAGGATTTTCCACTACACAGTTCACTAAGAAGGACTAAGCCACTCTTCCTCTGTGAGACACCTAAGGAAAATATATGTATGGTATTTTCCATACATGAGAGCCAGCACTCCCCATCAAACATCAAGGCAGCGCTTAAGCAATTGGTGAAATAGCTAATAACAGACCCTGTCCCACTTCCATAATGGATTTTGCTGCTGAACACAAGAGGAGCAAGATCATACTGAAGAAGTAAAAACTGGCTTTGCAAAATCTAAGCCCATTAATGTGAGCTAGGTCCTTTTGCTCCAAATTCCTCTCCTTCCCCACAGACTCAACCTTCTTTCAGCTGAGGATGACTGTAGGGGATCATCTCCAGAGCCCATTAGATGCCGCTCCAAGGTTGGCCAAAGGCACTGTTGCTAAAGGACATGATGCCTGTGGCCTGACCAAGTTGCCTTTTCAGCATTCTGAGTAAAAGACAGAAACGGGGTTTTTGGCATTGGGATGCCAAGTACTGCATCCAGTTTTATTGTTGTTCTCTATGTTTAAAGCTGCTCCAAACACTGTCTCTGTGGTACTAACCCACAGGCCTCCACTACTGAGCAGTCTTTCCTGATATTTAGCATAAACTTGCTATTTCTCAGTTCTAGTCTGTAGTTCCCAGTAAATTTTGTTGTGCTAACTGTTCCCCCTCCTTCCTTGACCCCGATATCCATCAAACATTCACATGTTCCTAATTAAGGAAAAAGAGAAAATCAATTTCTAAGAAAATTGGAGCTTGCTTTGAGTAAGTATCATGCATATCTGGCTAATTACTTAACAGTTGGCATAAAAGCATCTCACAGCATGACAGCAGCAACACGTTGCTCTCCAAGTGCCAAAGCAAGCAGCTACTGGCTGGAAAAAGCCTAAACTGACCATCACGCAAGGTGTCCCTTCAATGTACCAGAAGGCAGGTAATAGGGGGGAAAAAAAAGTAGTTGTAACCTTCGCTCCATTTCTTGGCATTAAAGGAGAAAACCTTACCATTCAGTTCCTCGTGTAACACAGCCTCTGCAAACATGCAAAAGGCAGCATAACCTTTAAGTACAAATAATACAATTACCTAACCGTGACAATAGTACAGTACAGGTACCACTCAAACAAAAGGACAGGTTCTTCACTCCCTGCAGGATGGCTGTCCTGAAACAGTGGATTCCTCATTCCGTGGTGACCTTTGCTCTTTACCCCAATGGAAAGTGTTGCTGATCTGTGACACCCTGACAAAGCGCCAGCTCTGGGGTGTTATGAGCTGAGAGCGTCACCTGGCCCAGACAAACTGGACGGGACGTGTCACGTGCTCTGCTCAGGCAGGTGGCAGAGCATTTAAGTACATCAGGATCACTTCACAGCAAACCCCAACTACACTGGATTTTTGGCTTCACAGTACTATTTTTTTAAAATGAGTATGAGTTGGAGGATTGCAACAGCTTCTTTCAGTCAAGAAAACAGCTTTCTGCAACACTGCAGCACCAACGCTGCAGTACTTTGAGGGGCTCCACCATAGCTCAGAAGAACCTGATTCATTCTGATACAGAGATGCTCTCTCTCTGCTCTACCTTGAGAGGAGAGATTAAACTTTCAGATGTGTAATTTCTTGTTACCCTAAGCAACTCCAAGAAAACCCCTGAAATCTTGCTATTCGGGCTTCTTTCAGGATAAGGGTAATTAGACTGTGGTCCCACCTTTTTGATTATCTCAGTCCTTTTCACAGGGATGGCATTTTTTCCATTCTATCTTTTCTCATGTACATGGGAGTTACCCCTATTCTGCACAGTTCCCTCTGGTAAAAATCAGCACATGTTCATGAGTAAAATTCTTCTGCTACTTCAGACACAATGTGCCTGCTGCCATCTCTCTCTCCCCACCTACTCACTTGGCTATGCCATAACATAGTACCCAGGTACTGTTTTGTTCTATTGGAAAACAACGTTGTTTCTGATTGCATCAACTTAAATCCTCATGTTTCAGTGCTTGGATTGTTGTGGAAGGATTCACTGCTTGTGGTGAACCACTGTGCAAATTCTTTTGGTTCTCATTTGCTAACACTGAAAAAAACTGTGGATTAAATGTATCAAGCTACAGTTCTTACAACCACCATGAAATTTTTTAGCACGAGCTATGTAGGACACTATCATTCTCGATACAATTCCCTGTGTGTTTCATGAAACCAATATAAAATAAGGATTTTTTTTCTACATTATCAGTTATCCTCCCCACTTTTGTCCCAAGGAAAGTACATTTTGCCTAGATATAGTATTAGCTTTCATGCTGTATAAAACCAGTCTAGTGGGTTTTGTTTATCCAGAACGTGGAATACAAAGAAATTACTCATTTTGACAACACTAACGTTCTCCTTGAGGGCTTTTACCAAACCAGGTGTTGTTTTGAAATTGGTTAAAAACCATCACACCAATGATTTTGAATGCTTCACTGTCTCTAAAGACTACAGGAGCACCTGTGGCAAGTTACTGAATATATTGGAAATCAATTCTCAACTCTGATCTTAACTGTATAACTCAAAATTGTAGCCATTTCTTTCAATAACACAATTCCTCTTTGCTTCCATGTTTCTTAATGCAATAGAAAAGCCTGAAATAGTAAACATACAAAGGAATTAAATCAGAATGTATAAACCAGCAATAATGTTATTCTGTTTTTCAACATTCTAAATCCTTAAAGTTCAGCTTAAATAAACGTCACGTACCAGCTCTTTAAACACCGTTAGCAATGTAAGCAGCATTTCAGAATGCATGAAGTTCAACTTTATAAAAAATTACATCTGCAGGCTGTTAAAGGAGAATCTGCAAGAAATTTCAAACAATACTGTTCCTTGTGTACTGCACTGAAATAACAAGAAAGATGCATCTGGAAGCAGTTACTGGCACAGGACTTAAAGTATTGCATTACCTATAATGAACTAAATATTATTAATCAAGAGTTGGATATAATAGTGTGCCATCCAGCTGGCTTCTAATTCAATTAATTTACCTTCTTGAGAGATGACAACAGACTTTGATGACTTGAGGAGTTTGCTGTCTAGAGTCCAGGTGACAGCTGCAGGGGGATCAGAGGAAATCCGACATTGTAAAACTAATTTTTCACCATCTATTACTTGAGCATCCTTAAGCTTCTCTGTAAAGGATGGTGCTGTTCCTTTGCTTGCAGTTCCTTTGCTTTCAGCTTTTTTTCCAATTATACCGCCATCCACCACTGAGCACCCATGTTCACAGTTCCTGTCGTTCTTCTCTTCTTTTTTCACTACTGGTTTGGCAACAGGGGCTTCAGAATTGGGGGTGGCTTTCTGGGGTTCAGAATTGGTGCGGGCATTCGGTGTTGGGGTGCTAGCACTGCCATTCTCTGCGGGTGGCTTCTTCTTTGAGCCCAGCACAGATCTGAAATCTGGAGTGGCTGGCTTAGGAGGTGGCACTTTCTCTGGCAAAGGGGTTTTTGGGGTGCCTTTCTTGGCCAGCACAGAACGGAAGTCCACCTGCTGAGGAGCATGAACTTTCCTTTCCTCCTCTGACAAGGTCTTGGGTTTGACCTGCCGTTGCAGGTTTGCACGGAAGTCCATTTGCTCGGCTGGAATTTCTTTCAGTTCCTCCTCAGAAAAACTTTTGGTGCTGACTTTCTTGCCTAAAATGTCACGGAAATCAAGCTGCTCAGCTTCCTGCTGCCTCAAGCTCTCCTCCGTGTGTTCCCGAGTTTCCACTCGCCTCTTCAGCACCCCTCGGACGTCTTCCTGTTCTTCCTCAGCTGGTCTGGTTTCACTGCTGCTCTTTTTGAAACCACTTGTTCTACCAAATGTTAGTGTACCATGACCTCCACCATCTCTTCGCTCTCCAGAGCTGCCTGACTCCCTCCCACTAGGATCAGAAAAAGAAAAGAAAGAGTCAGCCAGGAAAGGGGCTGGTTTAAAAATGTCAGGGAACAATCTCAGAGCAGGAACAAAATGTGTTTATAGAAGGGGAGGTTGATTAGAGGAGCACACTCCATTAGTTTATTGCATCAATGATGACTTCAGGAGCCATATAAGGGCACAAACAAAAATGATCTTCTCTCCTCTGGCTTGGTACAGTGTGCTTAGCCTGTATGATGAAAACAATTTGTTGGGTCACATTTGGGGATTAGGTTGAACAGCAGCCAGACTGGGTCTGTAAGGGCAGGGAATTAACGGAGCAAAAAATAGAACCCACCCATGCAAGTCCCTGGGAAAAATACTCACTCTCTGAGCATTTCTGCTCTGGAAGCTGAACTCTCTCGCAGCATCAGAGACACCTGGCAGCTGCATTCTCCAACTTGGTTCCTGAAATGTTTAAATGAAATCAGAAAAGCAGAGGTTTCCCCCTCCAAAACTGTAACTTGCCTGAGCTAAAGTGGCTGTACTGTGTGTTGCACTAATGCAGCTCAAACCTAGTGTGATATTCCCCTTTCTTAAGGCCAGCACGGTGGTGGTTGGCTGAGTGGGTTTGTTCCCCTTATATTTGGAGTTAAGCTATATCAAATAGCTTTTCCTGATCTATTGCTGTCTACGCTGGGAACTACATACTCCCTGAACAAAAATCAAAGCAATTTACAGAATGAAGCAGCTGCAAACAAACAAGCTAAAGGAAAATAAATACAAAAGCTGGAAAATCCAGGCAGAGGAAGGGGCTATTTTGCAAAGTTGAAAAGCTTCCCAACTCTGCCTACTGTTTATTTATTCAAGTCCCGAGCTCTTAAGTTTCCTAATGTTAAGATATTAAAAACAGGGTCTCATTTCCTTCCCTCTCCCCCCGACCCAACCAATCAGCAAAAGCCATCTACATGGATTGCTCCAGCCTGTACATGTTTATATTAAAAAACATAAAAGTGTCACCATATATGGTACTGAGTACTTATTCTTCCTTTTGCAGAGGAATACCATGGATGCCTTCTGCAAAGGGCTCCCATTAAAGAAGTCATTAGCGTGCTCCCCCCGCCCCCACTGCACACTCCCTCCAGCAGATATATATCATCTTTCCAGCCCCAAACAGCTCTTCTCCACTTAACACAGGAGATGCCAAAAGCAAAATGTAACTCCCCCAGGCAGTAGTTTTTTTAAGCGTTGCCACAGCTCCCCTGAAGTCCTATTAAAAAAATAGACTGACCCCTTTGAACTGATTAAGGACTGGAGAGAACACACCTTACTTGTCCCTAAGGCCGTTAAGAACAAGAAGCCATAGGAACACATTCAACACTTCAAAACCAAGTCAGTCTATGCACACAGGAAACTGTTGTGGATAACAATCCATAAGGACAGCACTCAAAGCCACAACCCTGACTTCCCTCAATATAAAAGACTGGAGAGTATCTGAGTACCAAACGGAGACTGCCCAAAGGGCATGGGAAGTCCCAAGTCAGCGCAGACAGTATTCAAACCAGTCCCACGCAATGCGAGCTGAATGCTGGAGACCTGGCAGTCACTTCCTGTCGTGTGCAACCCCCATTTGGAAGCAAGATAAACAAAAAGAAAGAAAAAAAATGCATGTGTCCCCTGCTCCCAACACACCCATCGGTACCGAAAGATGGGTGGAAGCACTCTGAAACTGCTCAAGAACTTTCTCATTCACCAGAGCTACAGGGCTGCTAGCAGGCTTTCGGTTTAGCCCAAAGCCCTTCCTAGCAGAATCTCCCAGAGCTCAGTTACTCTCCCTTTAGGACGTAAAACCACTCCAAAGCTGACAGAGTAGGAGAAGCCTCCTAAGCTGAAAAATTGACAGTTCACAGCATATATCAAATGGAGAGGCACCACTGCTTAGCTTCTGTCACAACTGTACGACCATAGTTTTTGCCCACAAGAATTGTGTCACCAGTGGGAGAGGTTAAAGTACCAGCAACAGCACTCTCCCAGAAGAAGGATCTAGGAATACCGAGTGTCACCTTGAGCACTGTGATAAATGCCATTTCTGCAGGACCCATTTCTGCAATGCATCTTTCCCTCAGCAAAGTCGTCATATATACAAGAAAGCAAATAAGGAAGGCAAAATACAGCTCTCTAAACTAAGTTATTTTTCACAGGGTTTGGAAAATAAAGGAGGGGGTAAGAAAGCAGGACAGCAATTTTTTCTGTTTTTAAAACCTGGGAAGCACATACAAATTATGGCATGTGGGCCATGCAAGTGCCTACATGGACAAATGGTTCACAAGGTAGGTTTTTGTTCTTAATTATGATTTCTGATTCAAGTGAATGACTGAAAAGCAGACCACTGGATAAAAACCTCCAGTCTGTGTCTGATTCATCATGTCCTTGTCCAAAGGCTTAACTTTCTTAGGGCAAATTCTGGTCCCAATGAAATCAAAGCAAGTTTTGTCACTGATTTTAGGAGCAGGGAGAACAGAATTTTGTCTTCTGAATTCAGTTGCAGTGTCTAAAAAAGTGTAGTTAAGAACATTGACCCACCTTTGCAAAGTACTTGTAGTTCATAGGATGGAAAAAGAGAAACAAGGCAATAATAATTAAGAAGGACTGGATAGTTTAGATGCTAAATTCAATCCAGAATAATTCTGGAAACTCTGTAAACATTTTTACATTTACGCAATTTCAGAACCTAGTCAAGGCAAGGTTCATAGGGACAATTGGAAAAAATAGAGCTTTGCAGTGTACAAGCCCTACTTCAAGTCTTTCAGGTCTCTGCTGTTTTGAATCTTGGCAATAACAACATTACTTCTGCAACGTTACATTCTCCACGTTGGGATCATATCAACAAAACCCCTGACAAAGTTAGATCCCACTGGCTCCTTTTTTGTGGACTAACGCAGGACATGGATAAAAGTGACGCTTCATAGCTATGTGGCAAAGAAGTGCTTGGAAGTGTTGGATTTTGCAGGATTATTCTATATAATGCCCATGCTCAGGATTTATCTTTAATATGTCAATGAATTAAAAAAAAAACCAACAAAAAAAAACCAAATAAAACCCCAGCTGCAAAGCCTGAAGCAATTTTAGAAATAGCTCCCTGTTCTATTGTGGGATCAGTTTTCCCTGGAATGGCTTTTATGTTCAAAATGTCTTGAAATACTAGTTTCTTGGCAGAATCTACTCAAATATTTCCACTGAACCTTAGATGAGACTTATTGTCTGCATGTCCCCAGGAAGCTCTCTCTGGAGAAAGAGGGGGGGGAAAAAAAAGCACTGTTAATTATAGTGTGGGGACACACCAAAAATTCCTACTGGCCTACCAAGTGTGAGGCAAGTGTAGCAGAGTAAATTGGATTTTTTAAGAATGAACTGAAAAGGGTAAAGAAAGAAGTTGATTCCTAGCGATAGCTGGTGCATCAGTGCACGTCACTGCAAAGTCTCAGAATGAGGTTTTGCAACTCTTTTCTTAGTTAAATGGGGATACAGTCCAGACCCTATGAAGCTTTAACCCCAAAGAAAGTGCCTAATCTACTGGACCAGGCCTCCAGCTGACATAAAGCAGAGCAGCTCTACTGGCTTCAAAGAGGATGCACTGATTTACCTCAGTTGATGGTTCAGCTAAAAGGTTTTAATACCTGGAAGACTAGAACATTTTATTCGCATTTTACAGCATTGAGTGGGAGAAGGGAATGGGAAAGGGGTCATGATTTTCCTCCCTAAAAATAGACAATGAGTTGATAGCAGAGAACAAGGTTTGCAAAGTTTATTTTACACCAAGACAGAACTATATTTGCTGTGGGGTGTAATGGAATATAACCTTACAACTGTTTTTTATGTAACTTGAATTGCAGACTATTATTTGAGGTACCCCTGCTTTATGAGATGAATGTTTACCTCTGATTTTAATCACATTATTAAAATCTCTAAAAAGATTAATCAACACTAACCAAAGTTTTATGGAAGATGGGGTGGGGAAAAGGAGAAGGGCTCAGCTTCTGAAAAGGCAAAGGATAATAAAGCAGATGATTTGTTTAAGGAGCTGCAGGAGGATTTCTGAGGTCTCTGATGTTGACTGTGCCATTATAAAGGTTTTGCTCAAGAAACTCAGTCTCAGTCCAGTACTCCCAATTTCTCTGCAGTTAAGAGCATGCACACTGACTGAAAGAACATGGGATAGGATAGGGATACCTATGGGATACCATGGGATAAGAAAAGGATACCTATGCTAGCATCACTAGAAGAATGGAATGGATGGGAGGAGAAAAAGATATCTGTGGTTTTCTGGGTCAAAAAGGGGGTGTTATTTCTCGTCTCAATCATGATGGTTTCAAAGAGACTCTGACTGATTTCTTGTCCCTTAACGGCACAGGCCAGCAATTTTGCAGGCTGCCATGTTCAAACTTGAATAGGTGAACCTCAGTAGTGGATGAATCAGTTGTTCTTTCTATATTTATGCAACACTATTTCCAGAGGCCTGAGCAAAAACAAGCAGAGTAGGAAATGATTAGGAAAATTAAAATGAACAATGCAAATGTAGAGAAATCAGAGCTCTATGTAGGTTTAAAGCAAGGGCCAGGAGAGGCTAAAATGACTGACTTTTTAAAAGACAGCCTTAATAGTCTGCCATATAGCAAAAGGCAAAGCAAGCACACATCCCTAAATGATATTGAGGGAGTAAAAAGGAAAGAGCCAAACAGCAATCATTGATGGATCACACTAGGATCACAGTGGACTACATTCCTCTGTTGACTCATTCTGATAAAAGGAGAAAGAACCAGGAAGAGGCAAAGAGATGTTTCTTTTAAACCCAAATTTTTAAACCCAGATCTTTAATTTGTGAGCCACCAACATAAAAGGAAAATTGTGGAGAGATTAGGACAGCATTTAGGGCTTGAGAACAATGGAAAAGAAAACTGGAAAGTAACTAATGCTAGTAGGAAACCATGCCCTGACTATGTTGAGGAGAGCTGGAGAAGGAATGACTCCCTAAAGCAGCTGTGCAACATGCTTCTAAAATTAGCACATGAAAAGGAATTGCACATTTTATTTGAAAAGAAAATGATTAAGTTTAAAAATAATCCATTGTATATTGTCAGCCTCTCTATAAACTCCTTAGTGAATTGTATTGTGGTTTCTCAGTTACTCCATATTTTTAATGGACTATGTAACAGCATTAGTGAAGGACACTATGCACAGCCCTCCTACTCTCAGGTACTGTTAAGACTATTTCTGAATATATAAACACTTCTCAGTCAAATATTCAAGACAAATGCAGGCTGTTCAAAAGCTATTTAGACAAGATTATTTGCTGCTGGAAATTACTTTAGCTCTACTGCAAACATGAAGTTCTACAGCCAATATTTTTGCTCCTTGAGTATTCCTGAGGCAGCTGCTTCTTCATCATTCATGGTACATAAGTGAGTTCATGGTACATAAGCGACTGCCTAAAAACACATGGCCTTCTGTTCCCTGAATAGTATTTCACAAATGAGAGCAGGGCAAAAAGAGGCATCAGCAGTCCCCTGGCAATAATTGCAATGTAGCATTATTCATTATGAATTTGAAAAAGCCAACATGAATGCACTGATCTTTGTGGGACCCCCAGCTGCTTCTCCAGTAAAAGGAGAAGGGAACAACTGCATTAGTACGTAATCTGTTGTTTTCTTCTAGCTAAGACTTTACTTCTGTCGGCCCCTCAAAAATTCTCCTTCTCTGCTAATTTTATGAAGTAATTCCTTTTCTAACTGTACTTTCTATTGTGTGTTCCAGTCATGATGTTATCAGGCTTCCGCTTTGACAAAAGTCTTCAGTGACGAATTTGGCCTGGGTGACCAGCAGCCACAACCAGATCATTAAGGTTGACCTTGCTCAAGTCAGCCACAGGAAAGTACTCTTGGCTCCCATTTGCTCTTCCTCTTCTCTTCCCTCCTTCCTGCCCTCCCTGATGTTTTGCTGGAATGTCTCCCTGTCCTTCAGTGCTGTTTAAAGTGAAATCTCTCTCTGTTCTCTTAGCAAATTGTGACAGAAAACGCCCATGTCCTGGGCATGCAAACAGAACTGCAGAAACGCACCAGAAGAAGGTAGCAATTCTTCCGATTCGGCCTGCTATCTCCCGAACAGGTTACTGACCTTAATGAAAACTGAACACGCGATCTAGGTTAGAAACACCACCCACCTCCAGAAAGACTTTTCTGTACATGCAAGGATGTATGTAGACATGACCTTCGCAAATCAGCATTGTGAATGCCCTAGATGACTTTGTCATTACCCTAAAATATTGGTCAGCTGATCGTGAACAAACCAATTCTGAAATCAGTCAGTTCATAATTTATTACAAAGAGTACAAAGTACAAAGTAAATCTGCTAAATGGCTTATTTGCAAAAAGGTCATGGCACATAGCTCTATTTACATAAATGTTAGTAACAAGACTTGAATATAACAGTAGAAAAGCTTCTCTATGGCAAATCTTAATATAAAACAGCTACAGTTTTCTAAAGTACACTACTCTGGTGAAGAGCAAGTAACCTGTCTGATTTGCATACAAAAACAACGTATACTGAGGCTAGCTTGTGGCTGCCTGTGGTAGTCTATGGAAACATACCTTAGGACTAGACATCTACACAGTGACAGGTCCATCATTGGGGCAACAATTTTTTTCCATTTCTGACACTGGTTGGAAAAGCAACCAGAAATATAAAAAATTAAACTCACTGCTTTAGAGGCTAAGTGGGTAAAATTTATTAAGAAATGCCCTGTCTCTTTGAAGAAGACAGGAACAATTTATTTGCAAGCGAGCAAATGACAATTCACTTTTTGAATTTTGTACCAGACTGAAGTATATGAAATAAAAATAGCTTGCTCACAGCATGAAAAAAAACCCAAAACAAACCACCATACAACAGGCAAATGCAAGTGGTACAGAACTGCAATGCTAATAGTTTGTAATATTGGGCAGTATTTGTCTATTCTGTTTCCTGGACTAGTCAGTCTGGACTAAAAAGGTAGTGTGCGGAGCAAAGCAGATAATTTTCTTCCAGTGTCACAGATTCAAACATCCATGATGGCTAAATAAATTTTAATAAAGTCACAAATATTAGCCAAATAAGGCAATACATCTATGCACAGTAAATAGCGTAGAATGATAACATCAGTTTAACGTTGTACACTAAGTTTTCTAAAACCATACAGGGAATATGTAAGTATGCCCAATCTTCATCATTCGAGGTGGAAAATGCTACAGCACTTTCTATAAAATAAAGCAGCAGCAAATCTGATGCTTGGTTTAAAGGACGGTTATTTTACCAACAGAAAAAAAAGCTAAATTCAGAACTGCTCTTCCAAATTTTGTAGGACAGACAATAAGGTCAAAGCATCAAGATGCCTCTGTTCAAAGATATGTCAGAAAAATGAGGCTCCAACTTCCATATAAAATTCAGACATTTTAAACATGGTCAGGAAACACTCTTCTCTTACAGATATGGATCATAAATACGTGGAATGACTCTTCCTGGTCAGTTTGTTCCTATGGGAAGGGGGCATCATTAAAAAATATCCAAAGAGATGCCAAACCTGATAGACAAGAGCCCCAAAACAGAGACATGGATTGTGACTTCCCTTGCTAGAAACACACATTGCTTCTCATACTGCTGCTACAAAGCTTTGCTTTTCAGGATCCAAAAAGAAAACTGTGTGCCACTTCGCCCTTCTTCCTGACTTTTCTCGTGTTTCTCCTTCCCTCTTTTAGTTTTATTAAATGTCTGTTCCGTTCGTCCCTCAGAAATACTTAGTTCCTTTAGTACTCTACATTTCTGTGCAAATAGGAGGGACCTCTTGTCTTGTTCAAGGAGGAACAGGAGAAAGAAGGGATGTTTGTCTCCACCTAGGCAGTTGAAAAGTCAAAGGCAAATATAACAGGCTTTTTCTTGGCAAACCTACCTGAGCTGAATTTCATATTGCCCTGCATGACGAGACTGCACATTCCTCAAGATCAGTGTGAAGATGTCTTCATTTTGCAGGATCTCATACCCTGCTCCTGGCATTATTTCTTGCCCATCTTTAAACCAGTGAACAGTAGGGAAAGGATCTCCAGCAATGGCACAGGATATAAGGACATTTTGCCCAGGAGCTGCAGTCACTGATCTTGGTTTGCTAATGAACCAAGGCTGAATACCATCCTGAGGTTCTGTAGTTTACAAACAGAGTTTACAAATCAAGAGAAAATATCACGCTTAAAAGGAACTAATAAACTAACTTTAGGCAAAGCAATTACAGAGAAGCAAAGTTATTTTGAACACTTAGGGTGTAAGTTTTTAACCTGATAATAAGTCAGGCTTTAATTTTGGAAGTAACTATCATTGGTACTATTATTAATCATTTACTTGGCACTTTACTGGCTCGATCCAGACTTATATTAAGATCAAAAAAAAGAGACTTTAAAGCCGCCCTAAAAGGAATCTTGAAGATTTGTCCTTGGAGAATATGGACAGCAATAACTTTAAGGGCAAGCGACAGCACTATGACTGCCGTGCAATTCAGAGCTCATGTAATAAATCATCATTGGCAATAGCATAAAATTGCATTTAGTATAAAACACTGACCCTGAGGCTAGACCTCAGGGAATGTTAGAGAATAGAGAACGGTCTGAATTTAGAGCAGACAGTGATGACAGACTACAGACCCACCCCATGAGGCACAGCTCTCTGAAATCCTGGGGTCAAGACTATTTATATGAAAAAATACTAAATGTCTCCCATCAATCTCCAATAATTCTAAATAATGACTATAGGAAAATGTTGGCTCAGAGTAAGATTAGACAAAGTCTAGTGTCAGGAAGCTAGTAAATGCCCAAATCACAGGAGGTTTTTAAGTACTTTTGTGTTTACTGTGGGATTTATATCTTATGTGGATATTCGAAGCCAAAATTTGAAGACTTGGTCCTCAAATTGCAGAAATCATTCTTCACCTGTTACCATTACAATGCTAATATTAAAGAAGCCAGGATTCCTGGCTCCTGGGCAGCTTTTCCAAATGCTCAGTGCTTTAATTAGAAAGAAAAACATCATTAAATGGTTTACATTTAGTCCACAGCTAAGCAAGTCTTATAATTATAATCTGAAGCTGCATTTAGCAGAAGTTTTGCACGGTCCCTAGGAATAGGACTGAGGAATGCATTTTTGAAATAGTAACATAATGTTCCAGAGTGAAAAGATTTTTTTTAAAGTTGCTTCTGCTCAACATCCTTGTTAATTCAGATGCAGAGACTGAGTATCCTTCACAGCAGACTTTATAAACATTCATCCACTTTAAAGAGACACTCCTCCAGCATATCAGAATGATTTCCTTTTCGCATTTCCTAAGGTGGAGAAGAACTTCATACCTTGTACAGTCAAAGTAGCCTGGGTCTGAGTCTCTCCTAAGTCATTCCAGGCTTCACAGGTATATTTGCCTGTGTCTTCAGGAAATACTTCCTGGATGTACAGACTGTACTCATTGCCTTTTTTCTCAAAGTGGAAATCTTCTGTCTCCTGGATTTCTTTCCCATTGTGCAGCCAGATAATTTCAGGAGGTGGGTTAGCTGAAAAATAGGAAACAAAAAAATCTGAGATAAACACAAAAAACCTCAGTGTGTGGCTGAGAGGACAAACAAGGTTGATTGTTTTCTGCCACCTGACTCTCAATTTCATCTTCAAAATCTCCTAGAATTTCACTATCTCTGTTGATGCTATGAAATGTGGAATAGTTCTAAGCCTGTCTTCTTAGAGTTAAAGTACAAATGAATGAGGTAAGTGTGTATACAACAGGGAGGGGAAATGATTTGTAGATACCATGAAGGTAGCTATCAACGGTTTTGACTGCCTAAGCTGATACCAGGACTGATCTCTTCTACAACACTAATCTTGTCCCCAGCTGACAGGTATTCATTCATGTTCAGTTCATAACACAGGCTATTACAAGTCCTCTGAGACTTAGTTTCAGTTCAACAGGGGGACTTGATAACAGTAAGTAGATTATTATTCCAATAAAGAAACCCTTCTATTGGTCTGAACACATTCAGCGCTGGCCAACGTTCATCCACCCTGAAGATCAGATAAGGCAACCCTAATTTCTACTTCTTAAAAATTGGTTACTTGAAACATTATTTGCAAATACAAAGACACTTTTTGGAGAAAGGGAGAATGGTAACAAGTGCACAACTTAGCAGCAGCACCAAAATTTTTAAAATAATATTTCTTCATTGCAACACACCTGATACCTCCACTGTCATTATCACTTGACTTCCATCCATTACTTTGAGGTCAGTCAGGCCTCTAAGGAAGATGGGTGCAAAAGTCTCGTTTAGCTTAACAGCGTGTGCACTTTCCATCTTCTTGCTGCTCTTCTTTTCTGTGAAGTCAAAAGGAAAACAAAAGGGGTCTCTTACTGGGATTTCTCACAATGAGCTTCAACTGACCTTAGGTTCAAACTGATTTTGAGTCAGTGGTCTTGTTTCAGCTCCCAGAGAACAATAGCACTGTAAACCACCCCAGTTGTTTACTCTTGACAATTGTCCAAGAAGAAAGGCCAAAGAAAGGGGAATGAAACTGTCCTTCCTCCAAAGACCCTCCTAAGTCAACATTAACATATATGGTGTAGTAGCACACAGAAATTTGCGCTCACTTTCCTCAAGTACATGCGCCCATGTGCAGAATAATACCATCCTTGCAACTCAATGCCTTTTATCTGTGCTAAATTCACATAAAAAAAGCTTAAAATACGTTAACAAGGTGTTTTTCTCATAATCGATGAGTTAAAAATTTAAACTCACAAGAATATAGGATTTGCCACTCTGTGTGAAACTACAAAACCATTTTGTTTGCTCGACTGCCAGTATCAAACGGGTTTGAGTATAATAGATTAGTTCACCACACGCCTCTGCTGTATTATACTTAGCCAACTGTATAATGATGGGAAAGATTGAAACCTGAGCGTATACCACAAAACATAAGCTATGGATTAGGGTTTTTTTTAAGGATGTACAATCAAATGATGAGGGTTGGAGTTAAAATTAATCACTCTTAAAAATATAATTTAGCTATGATACAACATTTCCACCATCTATAATGGTCTTTTCTGCCTCAGATTTACAGGCTATGAAGCAGGCTCATTGACTGTGTCCTGTACAGTATACCAGACTAGGAAGATACTTTTGCTCTAAAGACCGGAGCAAAGACACTTCTGGAGCCAAGGCAGTGATCATTACCAAATGCAGGAAGTCATAAATATTTATAGGTCACTTGGATACACTTTTTGTTTCGTTTACCTTGAGTTCAGACCTCTTACATCTTGCCACTATAATGCCAACTCTACCTTCTTGCCCATATGTGAAAATAATTTCATTTTGCTTATTACCGCCTTGAAAATTTTCAAAGGTTTATCAGATCACCCAAAATAGCATTACAGCAACATAAAGTGCCAGGCTGAAACAAAGCAGCCATTCATAAAAGGACAATGATTAGAAAAGCTGGAAGCACCTCACTGAACAAGTCCACTGAACCTCCTGGAGGCCAAAAGTTAAGCTTGTCCCAGGGCTATTCAAGCTCCACAAAAATTTGGAAGCTTCTTGGAGAGGAAGTTTTTCCCCTCTTCTCTAGCAAAGCTTTTTCTAGCCAAAATCTTGTCCTGCTGGCTTATGTCATAGGTCTTTCCTTGGCACTGAGTAGAGAGACATTGATGCATGGGAGAATGGAAATACAGGAACTGATGAGACCCACTCCGCTCAGTGCAATGGACTTAGCACTCTGAAATTCCCATCAGGCCACATTGATCAGTCTCAGGGCTTCCTACAGCACCTATTTAGAAGTGACTAATGCTGTATAGAAAATAGTCATGAATTTGGGTCAAACCCAACTGCTGCAAGAAACTGCTCTGGTTCACCATATTCCTCTGTTTTGTACTGTTTACTCAGGAAAATTGCTGCATACATCTGCTAGACTGGGCAATACCAGCACATTGCCCTTCGCTACATTTCTAAAGCCTTGCAGAAAACTCTGTTGTCCCTCAGAAACAGATCTGGCAGGGGAAGCAGAAATCCACAAAAGTGGGAAAAGGAGGACAAGAAGAAGAAAGGAGGGAAAGGAGAAAACAAGAAAAGTAGTAAGACAGGGAAGAGGCATGGAAAAAAAGAGAAAAAGACACTAAGTAATGATAATGTTTCTATAATCCCTTTCATTGAAATAATACATAGCATTAGTAATAGAAGGAAGAAAGCAGACATGAAATAAAAGAAAAGTGGGGAGAAGAAAAAAAAATAGATATAAAGCAGAGATGTGGTGCTAGACTAACAGAGAAGCAGTCTTGGAGTATGATCAGAAAAGTTCAAGCCTACAGAGAAGGACTGATAACAGGAAAAAGAGCTGAAGCCGCTCCCTTGAGAGGGTTAACAGTGACTGGGAGTTGAGCTTGCTGGTAGTGGCTCTAACAGCAGTTCTCCCAGAACAGACCGAGCTGCCTCTGGCAAAGCCCTAGTACAACTGGCACTGAGCACTAGCAGCACTCCACATCCCTCCCAGCCGGCTCTTTGCTTCATTAGACTGACATACCTGCTCCATGCAATCTAAATACATGGATTTCTGTTATCAAGAAAGACAATACGGTGTGACAGGCTCCGCTTATTAAAAAGAATGGGTGAGGGGCTACAGAATGAATAGCATAAAATCACCTTCCAAAAGAAATTTTTCACTATTTGTTCACAAGAAATTTGCTCACTATTCGTAAGTGAAGCTTCCTAACTGATATTAAGGGGTCAGAACTTGGCTAACCATCACACAAATATTAAAAATAGTGTTTACACTGAATTTAAGCACTGCGCAGCTTTATGATGATCTCTTGTTTAGTACTTAAAGAGAACATTATGATGGTGGCTAAATAACAAAAGAAGTAGAAACGTTATGGTATATGCATAGTTAAAGGACACAGCTTCAAAAGTGCAAGAAAAGTTACTGGAGAAATGAATGAGTTATTTCATTAGGGGAAGCTGAATATAACTATGCAGAGGAACTGTTAAGTCTGAAATATTGAAAACTTGAGGATCACTCCAGGGGCAGAAGCAAAGGCAGTTTTTTATATCAGAACATTTCTGAAGACATTCCTATGTTTGCAAACCTATGGTATGCCACTGCATGTACACTGCTTGATTTAGACCAGCCCATGAAATGCTACTTGGTTTCTCACTAAATATCAGAAAGCAGCAGTAAAAACGGCTCTCTTTTTCATTGCTGATGTTCTTTAGAGCACAGAGGCAGTGAAAGCAGTTCTTTACCGACCAGATACAAAATCCGTTGCATGTCAGGGCTCAAAAAAGCCTAAGCAGTTGCAAATTCTACCCAATTCACGTCAGCACCACCTGCGAAATTAGAAGCTTGATTGTGGCCAAGGCAACCAGTATTCCTGTTCAACTGTAAGACATCCAGGACACAATAAATACATGGCTAAAAAGACTGACTCCACAGCAACTTCCTTCAAAACACAAGCATTCCCCCCTGCTTTTTAAAGATGTGTTTTTAATAGGGATCTCTGATTTTATGCTACTGTTGTTTGACAGTGTGTGTTGATTGTACCAACTTAAGCAGAACATCAAGATTGTCTACTGTTTCTTAACTTTACAGTAACAATTAAAAAGACTTGAGTTCTAATCCATAGTTCTAAACGCTATTCGTTCACTAAGAAATCATATGGACTCATTTCATAGAACGTTCCTTTCTTTATTTAAAATTTTGTATTTTGCACTTCTTCTAGACTTAGAAAAAAATTAAGTATATCTACTGACAACTTTATTTTCTAGCAATGCTTTGCACAACACAGCACAGCCGGTTTTTGCTATATTCTTCAGTTTTATTTGCTCTTAGTCTAAAATCATTCCATTTTCTCAAAAGGGACTGACACAATCACACAGAATCCAAATTGCAAGGCCTGGATCTTAACTATTATCAAGATCTCTGAAGCTTGTAAATGCTTTTAGCTGTGTATTTTTCATGTAGCATCATGCAATAACTCAGTGCTCCTCTAATGAAGGCTTTAACATTACACAACTTTACTACTAGAGAGCAGTGCTATACATTTGCCCAGCTCATTTTAAAACACCTAAAGGTTTCTTCACTTTTACCCATGGCCTTGCTTGCAAAAACTGCACTGAGTTTGTTTTTGGAGGGCACTTGGGAAGAGAACGGAAACTGCTCATCAACAAACTCTTTATAATCCAAGATTAAACAAATAACTCTGTTCCCACTTATGGTGAAAGGATACTGTATGATTCCACTTCCTTTTGAAAATACTTGGCTAATTATTTTGCCAGGAAAGTGAGATAAGGAAAACCATATGGAAAAGCCAGGCATTTTTTGCCAAAAAGTAATTTCAGGAATTGTAACAACCAAGGAAGCTCACATTCCCTGGCTACCACTAGTTGCCAGCTAACCTCATACACAAGGCATCAGGTACAAAATCTGTGACTTGCACCAGGAAAATGGAGGGCAGGAAGGCAAGAAAAACAGCACTCGAACAAACAGGCAAGCAGCATGCAATGAAAAGCCTGTTTTAGGGCTTTCCATCCCTCATCCCCTTTCACCACATGAACTATGCAGGGGATTCAAAGTTAACGTGATCTTCAGCAACAGCTCGCTCCAGAGCCCAAAGCAGGGGGAAAGAGGAGAAAGAAGAAAGCACAAGTCCAGCTCCAAACTCAGATACTACTAGTCACCATGCTTCTGGCAGAAACAACTTCTACAGCACTGTGGGGTACTTCTGCTGCCAAAGGTACAGAGCAATATAAATATGGCACATCTCACATCAGAAAGCCAATCTGGAACCTAAAGAAAGTTTAGTCAGATATCAGCATAAAGGCCATGGCTTTCTTATGTATCTACCATCCTCAAGCTTAATCAACTGGATGTGAAATACAGCAGATCCAATCTCTTCCTATTATGTTAACGTGCTCTAATCACCTACAGCTGTTTAACATCTCCCCCACCGCTCTTACTTCCTATTACTTTGAATTAGGAGTAGGTTTACTTTTAAGAATGAAAAGCAGGAATATAGCAGATAACGGATATCAATACTGTCATAATGACTACAAAAATTCTAATTTAAGCAGTTAATTTTCCTCCTCCCCTTCCCTTCCCCAGTCAACTTTCACCGCTGCAGTGAGTTCACCCCAGGGGGATCATGATTCATTCAATTCAAGAGGAAGAGCAGAAAGCACTACCTCGGATGGGCTTGATAAAGCACAGGTACATTTTATTAATTTTTTGGACCACACAACTAGTTTATTTTACCGTAGCTTATAAAAACAGCTATAATTTTTAACCACAACTGTTGATTTTGCACAGAAGCTCAAATCACGCAAGATAATACACAAGATGCGATTTTCTCAAAGGCTGCTGATAGAGCACCTGATTTCCAAAGGCTCTAATAAAATTTGCAGCTCAAAAAGACTAACCATCTTTGCTCAGAGCTGAGATCTAGCTTAATACATGAGCCCAACTGCGGCATTCTCTGAAGAGCAATGGTCTGTCATTTTGATAGGCTTTCAATGAGGTGTTACAAAGGGTGACAGATTTAAAAGCCCACCACAGTGATCCCACTTACGCGGTTCCTGTGGTTTTTTATCTTTCTACAGGCTTTACTATGCATGAATGTTGGGAAATAGCAAGTAATAGGGTGCACAGCTCAGCGGGAAACAAATACAACACTCCACACATATCACTCCAAAGAGCTCAGTGCTTAGCCTGGGAGATCAGAAATAGTAAGCAAAGCTACCTTATATACCCACATATGTTTTATACTAGCAAGAATAATATAGGCTTTTCCCACGGTGTTTCCTTACCCTAAGGCTTCATTTTTTATTAGAAAGACAGTCTAATAAGCATCCAAGCCTATGTCTAAAAAAGCCATTTAGTGTATTAAATCCTCAGAGATTAAGGAGAATTCATATCCTTCCAGTTTCTTACCAAAAGACAGATTCTCAGCATTTTTGGAAGGCAGTAAGGAGGAGATATATTGCCTCTGATGCACGACTATTTCTATTCATCTCTCTTTCTACTTCCCTGTGTTTATGTAATCAATAGTAAATTAATCCATCTACAGCTACCACATCAAGCATCTATTGATCTATTAATATCTATTAATAGAGATACAAAGTGATAAATAACGCTTTCCTATTCTTTGACTCTTCCCATTCCAGGATCTCAGAAGTGCCTTACATCAATTTAACTTCCATGTATCTGCAGACTGGAAATTATTACAAGACTATTATTATTGTTAGCTATGGGCCCAAGCCAAACACTTGAATTTTGGAGAATCTAGACTTGAATCAGAATTTGGTGCTTGAACACAACTGTAAACATACTTGTATCGTAGAATGATAAGCAGAGGTGAGTTATTGTGTTGAAGGCGTATGTGTATACCTGAAAAAAAAAGGAAAAATTCATGCTGCCACACATAGTTAAATTAATCTACTCCAAACGAATTGTACAATAGACATATGTATCAATTTAAATGAAAGTATACAACCATTTACCTTCTAAGGTAAAAGATATAGATAAATCTATACATATAGAGAGAAGGAAAAAGAATCAATAATTACACTGTGGCATTTTCATTCCTAGATCTGCTATTGAAACTAAAGTGAAGAAGGAAGTCCAGATTTGGACACAAATGTTAAGAAGGTCTCCAAAGACTGTACCTGGGTTCTACCCGGCCTCTAACCGACACAGTTAACATCTTATGGACATCATCTATTCTAGTAAATTTTCTTGCTCATTTGCCTGCCCAGACGTACTGAAGACTTTTTAACGTGAGCTGCAAAGTGCTGACATCTCCTGTTGGAATATCAGGCTTTCAGCGTACTCAGCTATGCACAAGATCAGGCTTACGACTAGTTACAGTCAAGGACATACAAAGAATAAAGTGTTTGCTGCCTTATGTTCAGAACACTGCGAACACGCTGTTTAGTCTTAGAAGAGATTTAATTATACTCGAGGAATCTGTTTGCCAGAATCATACGGTTAGCTGCCAAATAATGCCTAGCCTGAGCCGTGTGAAAGGACTGTCTCTGCAACATTTACCATTTATGGTGTTTAAGTATCATTTGGCTCAGAGGCTAAGATGTCAACTGAGCTGAAGCAAATGCTTAACTCAAAAAGCTCTCCACGTGAGCAACTCAGAGAGAGAAGCAGCAGATTCCACTAAAATCTCTCAAAGCAAGACTCACATTTACACATATACATACAGTCAGAGCTGTAAAGGAGCCCGGCCAGCTGAATTAAAGACTTTTGAGTTCTACCTCCCCACATATTTTCTATGTAAATAACTCCAGCTGTTACCAGATCTCATGTTAACACTACCGTCGACTCAAAGAATAACAATTTTATAGGCAGAAAATTGATATTAGGACTTTCATCTCATCTGTCTTTCTTCCCATAAAGAATTTCTTCGTCTCAGGCTTGAAGCGATATGAGTAAAAGAGTCTCTGCAAGTTTTCCAAAAATTCCAAACTTGATTTATACTAGCATAAAAAAATATGAGACCTCTATCTACTTGAGACATGTAGGGACATTTCTGCCTTGTTAAAGATATCAGGTTGGTATGCCATTTTGCAAACTTAGATCATGAGAACTAGACATATAATGACCTAGCAGTGTTCTTTAGACATCTACCTCCCATCATTTTTTTCTGCAGGTATAATCTATTTCTGCAAATGGAAGGCTAGGGGTTTTACATAGCCTTGGGAGATGCTTTCACTGACGAGCTGGGCCAAGTTATAGCCTGGATGTTGTACCTCCCCTTACACAGAAAAACCCTTAACCCAAGACTGACAATATGCTTAGCCTACACTAGCCAAGGTGCTTAAGGATATATTTAGGAGGCTGAGTTCCATTTCATCCAGTCTGGCGATCTCCCTGTTTTCCTGCAGGACTGCAAGCTAGTTCTCCAGTCCCATCCTGCAGCTCCATGAACGCTCTGCCTTTCTTCTCTGAGTCTTTCTCTCTGTATGGGATGCCACCAGGTCATCAGTGTTTTCACCTCTGATTTGTCTTCCCAGCTTCTTCTACAGCCCACAGCATTTGAAAGAGATGCCATCCCAGGAATCCTACTGTCAAAAGGCTGACCATACCAGTAAGACCCATTATTTGGGGAAAATCCAGTCAAAATCTTAACTTTAAGTTCAGAGGACAGAGATACAACATAGTCGGCTGAGGTCACTGCAAATCACTTCGCAGTCAGCAGACTGAATTCCTCAGTGACAGTCTCACTGGAAGTTTTTGCTGCCAAAGTGGTATTTGCTCTTGCCTTCAGAACTGTCTGCCTTACTAACGACTAACACTGTTTGCAAGCTATTTACATCAAGTGATTGCTCTTTTGTCACCGCCACAGACAGCAACTCCATGGAAGGCTTGAGAGCATGTACATGTACCAAATGCATTTATAAGGCAGCTTAGCTGGCCCACTCTAACAAATTCCCCAATGTTAGATAGACCGCTAGAAACTCATGCTGATACCTGGACTAGTACAGTACTGTAAACGCAATTCTACCAGTCTGACATAGAGAACTGCAGAAAAGGTGCTTCATATATGCTAGACCAACCTGGCTTAACTGCAGTGAAATGTGCACACTGCTGAGGCAGAATTTCACCTTCGCATGTACAGCCTCAATTTCTGTGTGGCTGCACAGGTGGAATTTAAATTAAATGCAATGCATCATCATGTGCAGAGATATCAGCTCCAGTAGAAAAAAACTGGGCTCTGCGTGAGCAGAACTCCAATGGACCCACAACAGGAACAGGCAGCAATAGAAAGTGCAAGTATTCCCGAGGACGCTGTTAGCATAGAGAGTTACAGCCCTTCTCTAGTAAATCCACACCAGGAACAGAATGGCTCTGTTAGCTACGGTAATATTAAAATACTTCTGCTCACTCTGCTGAGTCAGTTATCAAACAGATACTGTGCTAAGAATGCTTTTAAGGGACAGTTCAAATAAGACTTGGCTTGATGGCAAGGATACATTTGAAGTTAGAAGAATATAAAGAAAAAATGAGAGAACCAGCAGCATCATATTTCTGGGTGAGAGCTGGTGTCAGAAAGGAATTCTGAAACACACAGCTTTGACCAAAGCCTCATTTGGCATTTATGTGCAGAAAAGATAAAGTAATTCTATTAGGCTTTGTCTGTGCTCAGCTGCCTCTTCCTGATAAAGTCATATTAAAAAAACTCAGCAAAACAAGACTTTATCCTGAAAAAAAAGAAAAAAATGTTATTCCATTATGACTGTGGAACTGCAGCCAGGACAAGGCCTGATTAAAGTGAAGCTATATTGAAACATCTCCAATGATACATAACTATGCAAAATTCCTGCACTCTGTTCCTTTGCTCTACTGCAGAGGAACGAGCTGCTCGTAGGACTCATACTCTAATCTGTATTAAGGCACTTAAACACTTCTGTATAGCACATTTTTTCCAATCTGTAAAATGGAAACCTCATTCCTCTAAAACTGAAATATCAGTGTTTGACAAAATCAGAGCTTCAAGGAGGGGTGCTAAAGCAGGTGTTAAGAGTGGTACGTCTATCTAGCTAGGTATATTTTCTATGCCAAATGTACATACACAAATTCTGTTACACAGCTTCTCCTATGCGGACAATTTTACTTTTGGGCTAGAGGACAGCATAGACTTTCAGAACCACTAAGGACACAGCAGGACCTGCTAACTTTCAGTATGGGGTCTTGTGTTTATGGGGAGGGTTCATCTGCTAAGACTGAGCTTGGATCAGTAAGAAATGACATTTTGGGATGAGGACAAGGATAGGGCACTTTTCAGTATTAACTGTCTACTACACTTCCCAATTTCTTTCCATCTGCTCCCCCAGGTCACTAATTGCCTTTGGTTGAGAGAGGGCAGAAAGGCAGATGTGTGTAAGCAGCATATAAGCCCTTATGCCTAGTATAAGTGTCCTGCTGACATCTAGGTGGACTCTGCACCTGGGAAAGGAACCTCACCTCCTTCACGTTAACATCTGGGAACACAGACTGAGGAAAGAGAGTCTTTTTTTTGCTCCTCTCCAGTTTTTCTCTAAAAACTGACAGCAAAATGAAAACAATGACAATCAAAATGGACTTTCTGAGAAGCTGTTTTGTTGGGACAGTTTTTACAGAAAAGGACCTTTGTTTTCAGTGTGGTTGGCCATACTAACCTAGGGACTCTATACTGTGTCCCCGTTAAATACTTGAACAACAAGTTGCTAATTTTGTAACAATAATCTGAAGAAAGATACCTCTAAGAACTTGCCATCCCTACTTAGCCCTATATACTCCAGCTTAAAGTGTCTAAAATTTTCAGATTTCTTTTTAACAACCTAACTCGAAGACAGATGCTTCCCTTAGACAAACCCGTCTCTTCTTTTCCTCACTTGGATCTTCCTCTCCTGTATCTCTGCTTCTCCCCCTGCATCCTGCTGTCCACAAACTCATTCTTTAATTCTCACCTTTCCACTGATGCTGAATATCCAGCCTTATACACTCACAGCTCTTTTCCATGGTCCTTCCATTTCCCTATACTTCTGATAACAGTCCTCCCATTTCCCTGTGCTTTGGTAATGGTATTCACAAAAAAGCTTCTCATGTATACTCAGCAGAAACATGCACATCACCCTGTTCTCAAACCAGTGCCTTTGGTCCTGAGCCTTTTGATTAAGAGCCATTTTGCATGCTGATTTTCTCACACCCATGACAAAACACTTATCCCTGACATACTCTGCTTTTCTCTAAAAGTTGGCCATGCTCTTCTGCTTAGGTAAGACTCTTCCTTCTGCAAGTGAGATTTCTGTAAGATTTCTGCACTAGAGTATATATATGTTTGTGTGTAATTTTTACATCAGCTGATAAGGCAAGGTAGTCAACACGCTTCTAAATACTGTCAACGTGTCTGCTCCCAAATCTGAAAGAAATGGATAGACAGACAAAACTTGCACTAACGAAAGTGCCAATTATCTTAAACAAATTGAACAAAGTAGGCATAGGTAAATCCTTAGAGTCTCTTTTGCTGCCTCTATAATTTTAATTCTAACTTTGGGAAACAGTTTGGTTAAGGATGCATTTCAGCTTTTGATTTGTAGTTTAAAGGCAAATATTAGACAATCTCACAAGTGCTCTTCCACCTGTTACTCTCATTCCGCCTAAATATGAAGTACTAGAGATGAAAAGCTTAGCTGTTAAGGCAGGTCGCTTCTAGCACTTAATTAGCCATTTTAACTTTGATGTTATAGGGTATGTAATGGTTTTTAATTGTTACATAACCAGGTGGCAGAGTCTGCAGACAATTTCTCTTTGGGGTGTACTCCATCGGATGTAATCATGACTGATGTTAGACAAGTGACAAAAACATGATGTGTTTGCTGTTTGCCATTTGTTTAGTAACGTATGTGAAACAGGACTGTGCTTTGATAAATTCAGATTAGTATTCATGGAAAGGATGTTCAGCAAAGTTTGGTTGGAAGACGATTCACAGAAGCTTCATAGAATTCTCACATGCTGGGTGAATTTATAATTGCACTAAAAGCTCAAGACAAAAGTCCACACAAAGGAATGCAGGCAAGAACGATCCTTAGTGTCAGAAACCAAGTCCATTTTCCTCCAGAAAAACACACACTACAACCTATGCTCAGATGCTTTGGGACCAGTTTTCAGTGATTCAGTCTTATGAGGCCTTCCTCCCATCCCACAGCTTGTCTACCTCAAATCCACCTGTGATTTCTGAAGAGTTTTATAAATCAAGCTAATTCTATGAGATAGTCTGACGGTTGACTTTTTGACTTCTGATTAGCTAATCCACATCAGCTGCTCTTGGAAATGGTCTTCAGGGTAACATCATGTCCATGCTTTAAAAATTGCTCAGGCATATATTCAATTAACAATTTTTATATGTATTTTGATGACTTCCCCTTTCCAGCTGAAACCTACAGCATTGTAGAATTTGGCAGACCCTGCTGGGATAGCTTGCCCCTTGGCCAATGCAGGGCCATTCCTAAGACTGACGTTACAATAACCATCTGTTTTCTGTCATTCTAGTTATAATAGCTTAATGTGCACAGCATTTGATCACTTCACAGTTGAGGACACCACCAGATTTAGGGGTTTTGTTGTTGGGCTTTTTTCTTTTCTTTTTAAATTAAACATTTGTGTCTGTCAGCATTTCAGCTTTGTTTCTCATTTACAAGAAGTATTAATGTAATTCCTAGCATTTAACTTTTGCTCATTCTGCAAGCATGCATCCCTCATTTGCATCCAAATTTGGTTCCTCTTTTACTGGAAATGGTTTACATCAAGAAGCTGTCTTTAGAGAACACCACTTATATTGATGGCACAAATCCTATATCATTAAAAGCTTCCACACATGTTTTGCTTTTGTCCCTCATTTCTGGTCTCTAGCCACCATTGTGTTTCACGTTTGCGCTTGAGGTGCTGAAAGAAGGAAATTTATTAAAAAACAAAAACAAAAAAAACCCAAAAACAAACAAACAAAAAACCCTCAGTCCTGCAGGGATTACAGCTGTTAGTGACATACAGAGTGCTCAACTGAAAACATCAGGACACTCCTGAAAGCACTGGAACAGAGTTTCTCTGATGGCTAATATTAGCCCGGCTCACAACAGCTTACCTCTGACCTTTCAACACAGTGACAAAAGACTTCTCCCTTTCATTTAGCGCTCAGTACCAGTTCTTACGTAGCCAAGCAGTTCAAACAGGCTACTGGTCTGGAATAGCTTTTGGACATTTAACAAGACTAGATTTGTATACTTTGGAAAGTCTTCTATAGTCCTCTATATTTATGTTATGCTTGAAATACAGCAAAACGCTTTCAAATAACTAGTGGCTTTGAAAAGCTGTCACAAATATTTCATCACTTTAGATAAGTAGACATCATACTTTGCTTACCTTAGACAGAAATATTTATCTCAGAGAAACAAAGCTGTAGCCTCTCAGTTAAGGCCTCAAAGAGAGGCTGATTATAGCAATGATAACCTTCTGTAACAGATTAATGGCCAAGAGAGGTCATTCTGAGATACAAAGAAAACAACGCACCACCTAAAGACTTGAGCATTGCTCAAGATAGGACAAAAGACTCCTACCTGAAAGCCTTTCTTTCACCTGGTTATATTTTGTGGTCCGCTCACACTGGACTGAAGAGTGACAGGAACAAAACGAACTGGTTTTCCAGAAAGCATCTCTCTTCACTGCTCCGATAAACCGGTTACAGCAGGGATCCTGACAGGCTTTCAGGTGACTCTAATCTGCTTGTCTGATGATCAATGAATGACTACAGTAATCGGATTACAAGGGCTACAGGCTTCCCAACATAGACACTTATGCTGGGAATGCTGCACTAAAAAAAAGTGTGAACAGAAGATAGTGGGGGAGAAAGGGGAACAGATGTCAAGTCAGGAAAGTGCACTGCTGGCAGGGAGGGAGAAATGAGGTCAAGAGCCAGTGAGCAGGAGCAGCAGCACTGGCTGAATAGTGTTTGCTCACTGAGGGAAGCAGTATTAGGCCTCCATTCAAGAAAGAAATGTGCAGAAAATGAGCATCAGCAAAACAGGCCTGGGTGGCTGCAGAGCATTAGAGCACCCAGGAAAGCGCTGGCTCCCAGCCTGTGCTTCTGCTGCTATCATCACCAGAGTTCGTGCCGCACTTCTTGAAGTCAATCATTGATGCTGTTGCCTGGCAAGAGGAGACAGGAAACTCAGAGGGCTCGAGAACTCCAGAGGATGAAACAAGAGCCTGTAGCGGGTCAGATATTTTGTCTGTCATCTACAGTTGGACAGAACTGCAAGACAGAAGGACATTATCCTGCAAGTCAGCCCTCATGTAACAAGCACTCCATCTTGATACCACACCTAGAGAAACCTGGGAAAAGGAAATAACTGCCCCTCTTACATGCAGAGTCCGTCTGTGAAGAACAAAAGATTCCTGTACGCAATATTTATTTGGTGCAGCACAATATTACTGCGAACCTATCATCTGTTCCCCCCCTTTTCCCCTTCTCTCTCCTCCTGTAATCTTGAGTAATACACCCACATACCGGTGTGAATGTCAGGTGGTTGAGTATCCCTTTGACGCATCTTTTCTGCAGCTGAATCTCACTTACAGTTCTTTGTCAGTGATTAATCAACTGACAGAGACAACTACATATCAGGAGGCTTTATCTCAGGTATGAGGCTATGCCCAGAAGCTTGCCTTACTTTCCAACCATGCAGTTATTTTAATAAGTTATAACCACTAACTGTCCTGCTTGTACTGCCATAGCTACAGCACAGCGCTGTAACTGGCACACCACACCGTTATGCCCAAGTCAATTAACCTCTCCTCACCTCAGTTTTCTACTCATAAAACTGTGTTTAAAGTGTTCAGCCACCTTGGTAAAAAGCTGATTAATATTAATATCTGACCTCAGTATCTACAATTGCCATCATCACTATAAATATATTTCAGGTGACCTGAATGCAGCTTACATCTCCCCATTACGGAGAGGTGATTTTTTTTTTTTTTTAAACAAGACACCTGGTGTATTTGAAAATGGCTTGTGTACTTATTTTCATATCACAACACAATGCACAAACTGTACTATTAAATGGGACAATAACCCAGTTGACCAGCTTGCACATACCATCAGAGCAACAACTCCGTTATGCACACATTATTTATGAACTTACAAAAAAATATTCATAGCAGCCCCAATGCCTCCCAAACTCTGATTTGCCTGTGTGTGGAAAATGATGTTTTCATTTAAATAACAAAAAACTATAAAAATTGCAGAGTGACATATGACACTATTCCAGGAACGGGAAGATCTGCCACTGAGTTTGAATATCTGGATTCTACCGCTCAACACTCAGGGTTTCCTGCATTAGACTAATTAATCTAGCTCTTTATCCAGTGTACCCCACTCACCAGAGCATTCAGTTGGAAAAAGTACCCATGGTGAAGAAGTTTGCCAGGCCGGTTTTACAAAGCAGTGCTGCTCATTCTCTCGAGTTCGACTCTACCTGTATTTCAGCAGTAAGATACCGCTGTGACGGGGAGAGAGTCAGTCAGGATTCAGTCTAAGTCTACTTAGTCTTTTACAAGACCAGGATTAACTTCACCTTGATTAACTTCAGTTTCAGCACAGACCACCTAACTGCCCTATGCCAATTTACCCAGCCTGCCTTTACCTCAGTGATTTGAAGATGATATTTTCCTGCCTTAAATAAGCAGAAGAATGATTAGGTTGAAATTGTTAACTTTTTTTTAAGACCATTACATTTTTTATGCCTCATCCGTATGAAGTGTGGGACTGTTTCAACGAGGTGCCAAAAGCGTCCTACAAACAGTAAGGCTCTTCAGCTTTCCTGTAAGAAACCAAGGAAGCACCAAGGTTGCTCAGCACCAGGCAGATTTTATCCCTGCTTTATAATAAGGAAGCAAAAGCCAACCATAAATGAATCCAAGACTGATGACTTGGAAGGAATGCTCTGCCACAATAATCCTAGCTAGTTATCCTGGGCACAACGCAAAGCATACTGAAAGAACTGGAAAAATCTCCCACTGTGTTTAACAGGACTTGAATTGGTCTCCAAGTATGGGGCAAAGGCCCGCTGAAACATTGTTTCCTACATTAATTCCACAATAGGGAATTTCCTTTGACAAAAGCAAAGTAACATCTCTTCTGAAGGACAGACAAAGAACGCACAAAAGATCAGAAAGAACATAATATGTCACCTGATAATACCTGTAACATCCTGGTAGGTTTAAGCATGATCTTGTACTATAATTCATACATGAGGCTTACTTCTTTTTTTAATTTCCTTTAAACTGTCACTGACTATCCTTGCTGCCAGTATGGGACTTCTCAGAGTTATCTGAAAGCTTAACTTACTTTAGGAAGTGGAGGTTTTTTATTTTAAAAAAACAAAACTGAGTTTTACTGTCAAGACAGACAATTCATGCCAGGTAAAGTTTCCCTGCTGATCACAACAGATGAGTCCCTTCATGAGACCACTGTAGTTTCACAATAGCAAAGCCAAAAATGGCAATGTAAAGCTAAACTTAGCCCCAGACTCAGAGATGTGTCCAAGGACCACAGTAGCAAGTTAAGAAGAAGCTGAATTCAGATGCTGGTCTGATACTGAAAATAAGCCTGGAACATTCATTCCTTCTTAGATAAAATATAAAATTATGCTTAAGGTACAAAAGGAAAAATATTTTTTAGTGATGAACAAACAAACTGAGTGCTGTATGATGCCTAGAAACCTTAAATTGTCTGGGAGACAAAAAGGAACTGGAGAGAGATGGGTTACAATTCAGAAATGGTTTTTGCAGACTTTATCCCAAAAATCAGTGTCTGGTCTGGAGAGGATTTATGAAGTTTTCTCTCTTCCTGCACGTACACTGATTTCCTGCTGTAATCTGTCTGCAAAAGTCAAGCATTTAGAGATGCCTTAACAGCAGTTTTGGGTCTTAGAGAACCCTAATGCCAATAAGTGTTTGCTAGAGGGTCTGATGGAAAAAAATATATGAAAAGATAAGAGATTTGGAAATCACAATTTTAAATTTGGTACTATTTTTGGCAGGCAAATCCACATTGATCTGAGTCTTGGGGAAAGTTACTGCAATCCTCATGGCAACAGGGACATAATGAGTTTTAGAGAGGAAGTGGGGAGGAGAGCTAAAGCTGTAAAAATGCTAAACACATGGCTTTACAGCCTGTCACGCGTGTTCTTAATTTTGCTCCTGTTCTCCCCCCACACTTCATGACTCCCAGAAAACAGAATCAGATGCAGCACAGAGGAACTAACTCCCCATAGCAGCAGCAGTGCAGCTTTCTAACCCCAGACTAGCTAAAATACAGGGGGGACACAACGCAGTGCAGCAGTGACTATGTAGCCTTAAAGACCTCAGCAGAGCACAAAAAACCTAGGGAAAGTCTAGGTCACTAGTGCTCCCAGGTTAGTGCTATATGTCAACCCTGAAATAACTCAGGTTAGTAAGTGAGGGGCTGTCTTTTTGGCTTCTGTGTCTGAGTGAAAAATCAGCAGGTCCCAAGTCAAAGATAGCTTCCTTGAGGTGGACCTCTGTTGATTGGTCCTTAGCTAATGCAGATGAAATGCTTCAGAGAAATTATAAATGACAACTTTGAGAACAGATTAGTTTTAGGCTTATTTTAAGTCCATGTTTTCCTACTTTATGCTCTTTTTTTTTGGTAACAGCATTTCCAATTCTGTTATCAAGAATATAACTCCTAGGTTTACTAGAACTATTTTGTTTTCATTTTAAGCTTGTCTAGGGTTTTAAGTCGATTCCTATAGACAGAATAGGGGCAGGCATATCACTGCAGTGCTGTTGACAAGCATGGCAGAATGTATGCGAACCAAGATGAATCTTGGGATATCAGGGATCAGGGTACGTTTTTCACCAAGTTGCATGTGCCAGTTTGGGGCAGGTATTACTAGAGGCTGGACAAATGGAATGGTTCCCTTGACAGCTGTCACTCAGCAGTCTGTTGGCAAGGGACAGGCAGTGACAAACTATCATAACTTTGGGGAAAAGACCAGGTGACAAATACCAAATACTAGCTTGATTGTAGAGGAGGGGGGAACCTGGTCACCTGCAGCCATAAAATCAAACAGCTAGCTCTGGGTGAGATCATAAGAATAAAGACCATAATGCTGATCGATACTACCTTACTGTTTGATTTATCCACGGGGAATCTATCATTTCTTGTCTTCATTACAATCTCTGGCCTTTTAGACGGTGTTTGTTCAGACCCTAGCGCAAAACCACGCCATCCATGGACAAACGCAAATATGTCAGTCCTGCACTGAGGGTATCAACATGTTGATATTTGAAAAGAGGATGGTCCCAGATTTCAGAGAAAACAGATCACCTCAGTCAGTCACATCAGCTGTCTTCTGATGGTACTTTCACCACCAAAATTCTGCTCGTTTGGAGATATACTGCTCCCAATTAGCTGGCACATATATCTTCAGAGCTGTCCTTGCCTCTGATAGCTCGTGGCAGCAGAACAAGAAGATTGACATTTGCTATCATAATTGCAGTCCCTGGCACTGGTCTCCTCTGAGACCTGCATTTCAAGAGAAAAGGGCAGCAGCTGCCTCCTCACCATAACACTCTCTCTCTGCCTGATGGGTACTGGTGATATTGCACTCATCTTTCTTTCAGTCCTTTCCCACATTGATATACCACTTCCAAACCTTAGCCTTACTGCTGTGTACCACATTAAACCACTCTTGGTAAGGTCAGAGCATTAATACCTATTTCTACAACATGCATATTACTTTACATTTCAGACTCCCTAAGCATTAAAATTGCACACACCTCCATGGGGGAGAAAAGTAGCCAGCTGACAACAGCTTAGACAAACCATGGAATCCTCTCACGACTGCCTCTGTTAAGGACTCAAGAAATCTTTTAAGTTTATAAGCTGATATCATTGCAATAATTACAGCAGGTTGAGATATTCACCTTTGACTGTGACTTGAGCACTGCAAGATGCCTGTCCTGTGTTGTTTTCGGCCAGACAGGTATAAATACCATCATCTTCTGGTAAGGCATCTTGGACAGTCAGTTTTGCAACTCCATCTTCAAAAGTGCAATGGGCATACTGGATTGGCTGGTCTGTAGACAGAAAGGAAGAGAATTATCTTAATACACCAACCACAAATTTCAAAAGCACTTCTTGGTTTCAATGAAATCAAGCTGCCCAACACCAGTCAGTATACTAGAGCCCAAAGCCAAATCCTGCTCTCTGGTGCACGGCCACTGCTCTCTAGTGACTACAAATGGCAGTATCCCAAGTTCAAGGCAGAACATGGTCCTCAGACAAATCTCACCATTAGGTTTACTGGATGCTACCTTGATTAATAGTAAGAGGAGAAAGGTTTGGTTTTGTATTTTGAACAGATTCACTTCCAAGTGCATAAGAGAAGAGATGCCATGTGTGTTTGCTCAACCATTGCCTCTATCTCATACTTTGTGGAAAACTAGACATTAACATTACCATCCAGATGTGCAAAACCTGTCGGCGTATGGAGAAACATTGGAAGGCCCCTATAATGGACGACATTCCAAGACAGACAGCAAAATCTACGATAGACTGTGAGGCTGATTTACACAGGCAGTCAGTCCGCACTAGAGTATGTATAGTCTGGTCATGCACAGCTACAGTCTAGTCTGTGGTAAAAAGCATGACCACTAAAGAAGTTCATTTTAAAAAACTGGTTCCTTGAACTGGTATGGAACATGCTTAAATGTTAGCGTGCACTGGTTAAAGTTGCCTTGCTATTGTTTCAGAAACTATCATCAATCTCAGCCTTACTTTCTGAAATGCTTCTGCAATCTGTTTTCCTAATATTAAATAGTTTCCACTACTGACTCATCATTGGTTGCTTTCCCAGTGTATGCAATGCTTAAGAGGGCCTGATAGCCGTATATAAACAGCACGCTGGAAACAGAAATTAGATTCATCTAAGAGAAGAGGGTGAAATTGAAGAAAAATTGTTCAGGACTGAATCAAAGACATCAGCCACTGGGGAAATCATGGTCAAAATGAAAGATCAAAATTGATTTCATTGACAGAATCATTTTAAAAGATTAAGAGAAAAGCACTGGGGTTTCTAAGAACCAGCTCTGCACTATCAGCAGGATAAATTAAATGATGCCACAGATTTTTCTCTCAGCTATGATTTCCAACACTAGCAAAATTAGAAGACAGTTATTATCTATGCATTATCTCTGTATGAAGTTTCATTCTGAAATATTTACATGTGCTAAAATCAGCATGATTCAATAGTTACACACACTATAAAATGCCTGGCTGGATGATCTTGGTCCCTTACTTGTCTTATAAGCCATCTGTTTGGAAAGTTAACAAATTTTCTACCACATGAAAATACTTGGGCAAACATTTAATCAACTGCCCAGGAGGCACCAATTTCAGAATAAACTCCCTCCAGCTTCTTCATGGATCACATGTTCTTATTACTGGTTCCTTTAAGCTCCTTTCACTCTGTTAGGCATGGGCTGTTGTGCCTACTAGGTCCAATTTTTATATTAGCCTGCAGGATATCAGTAAGTTCAAATATGTGCAATATAGAACTGAAGCCCAAGTAGACAAAGTTTTCTGGTAGAGGGCATGGGGTACTGGACTGCCTTCCTGGTCTGACTGCAGAGTACCTAACCTGACAAGGATCCTGGCTGGGATTCTGACATTGAAGCTATTAATGGTGCCTAATAGTGCCACAATGATAACATGTCAGAATCATATATGCAGGATAAAAGCTGCACCATCAAACAAAAGGACAATGTCTTTTTATTTCTATCATGAATAAGCAAATGAATAGAGGAAGCGCTCTATGCGGAAAAAAAAAAAAGTGCGGTTTCCTTCACCATGCCCTCAAATCACAAAACAATATCACATCCACTTTTTCCCTCCATGTCCCAACAAAACCTGGACTTTCATTTTTTATTTTTAGCACTATTTGCTATTCTCCTTTTTTATCGGACCCCCAAAACCAAACAAAAATATATCTGTCCAGAGGGATAACCTACAGCCAGATTATGTTCATTGTACCTACATTTTGATCTAATAAAAACAGCTCTCCCAGTAGTGAAATGTTCCCTTCTCTAGAGGCAGAACAGTCAAATATCCGTGACAGTTTGGCAGCAGGAACAATAACAAAAAATACCGTACTGCTGGCATGCTATGCCAGAAGAAAGGAAATTTTCCCCTGGTCCATTTATTACAAGCTTTCTGGACAGATCAGAAAGCTATCCTAAAACAAACGCTTCTCAGAGAATTGTTCTGCTAAAGTTAGGGACGTATTGTTTTCTAAATTCAACAGAAAGAGGTTCAATTGAACTTAGGAGAAAATAGGACAGCAATATGAAAAGGCATGTTCGATTACAGGAAGATATTTAAAATGCAGTGACATTGGCCTTATTCCTGCACATTAAACAGAAATTACCAACAAAACATTTAAAGAATCTTAAGTAAATTGGAGTTACATACTCAAGTATTGTCACAGACAGCATGAATAGAAAGTTCTTCTTTATACAGCCTTGCTGAGGCCAGAACTAAACACAAGAACTATACTTCTAGGGAATTTGCTAGTAAATTGGTGCAAATTCATAGGGAAACTTAAAATAAAGGGCTGGAAGACAGAGATTAGCAAATAGTTTAATAGAGTTGAAGCGTGAGGAATTGCATCATTCCACCTTATTATCATCTAGAAAGAGACAAGAGCAAGAGCAATGAAAAATGACCCCAGTGGCAAAAAAGGAACATTATCCATAATGGTATGGAACAGAAAGATGTTTAAGCTTCAGTTTCTGGAAAACTTTCAGAGTGAGAGCAAAAAGATGGAAGAATTGTCTTTTTAAAGTTGGAAAAAAAAGATTCAAATCATTAAAATGGACCAGGAAAAAGTATATGAAAAAGGAACTGAAGATGGTAAAGCTTCAGAGAAGAGTAAGAGCTGGAAAAAAACAAAGTTCAATCAAGTAGCTCTTATTTGTGCAATCTGGATGAATATGAAACCAACTCCCTGTCCTCACAGGTGCTAAGAAGTATTTATAGAGAATGCACAGCTTACATCATCTATTTTTTGGCTTGGTTAACCTGAAAAAGAGGTCGGTTCGCACAATGGCTTGGAAAACATTTTAAATTTGCATGTAGTCATAGCTGGTAAAAATGCCAAGAGGTGCCATTATACAAGAAGCTGTTACAAGTCTTTTAGGTCTCAGCTGTTGTTGATTCCTTAGAGATCTTGGGAGGCAGACTGGACAACATGCAGGCTGTTCAGTATCACGGGATGGCAAGCATAAGAGTAAGACGGTTCTGCTTTTTTCTCGTTTTTGTGATTCAAAGCAGCCTTTTGCTCATGTTTCTTACAATTTGGTAACTTGGTCTTTATATTCATCACCCCCTCAAGTGTATATGTACTTTTCTGACTAATTATTTTGAAAAATTAATTCTAGTTTGTTACCACTGTCACACTTTGAAGACAATTTGAATTTGACATTTTCTTCTGAACTTCATACATCCTGTCCCATATATACATATTATTACCATGGAGTTCTGCAAAAGTGCTATACTGTGAACAAAAATGCAATTGCTATCAGTAGATTGTTTTTCTCTATGGGGCAGCCTACTAGTTGTGAACTTAAAAAGCTTTATATTCCAAGCATGGACAGCAGATTCTAACGCACCTTTTTTAAAATAAAATTTATCTGCCTGACTCAAACTATATACTGTGAATGTACTGTTTTCTTCACATGGCCAGTTGATGAAAGACTCCATCATGTTATTTCACAAAGAGCATTGTTATGTCTGCTTGGAGTGATATTTCAGGACCAGAAATACAAATTTCTCCTTTATTTGGTTATGGATGGAAATATGGCAGTGTATAGTATGTAGTTAGCTGTCAGACAGGAAAGAAATGTTTGCATTCAAATGGATATCACAATAGCCAATTTGATCCGTAAGTAAAATTATGACCGTAGGAATGTACATGGATTTATCAGCATTAAACTACTGTTTATAATCCATTCAAGTTTGTATCCAAATGGTATATAAACAGTTATGTATCACAATCAGATGCAAGACTGAGAAGCATTGAAATACAGTAGTATGTTCTAGGAGTCTGGGATGAAAGTAATGTGTTTATGTCTTTAGAATAATATATGATGTCCCTGATTTTTATTATTGTGATAGCTTCTTGTGCTTCTCTTGCTCAAAATCATAACTGCCTTTTGATTTAAGAGCAGAGTTAATGCACTGCCTTTCACCTACAGAACCCTAAATGATTTGAAATCCAGCTACCTGAAAAATTGCTTACTCCTTGTGATATTGATCTGATTGCAGTTAGAAGCTTGGATTCTATAAAGACGTGGCTATACCTGAACAGGCACAGGGCCAGACTCAGACAAGATTAGTAAGAACAGGAGAAAGGTTAACTCAGAACAAACATATGGAAGAACGACAAGAGGGAACAGTGCATATTGGAGGCTTACAGAAACCTGTCATTTATGGATCTCTAGGCTGCATTTTTCAGGAGACACTGGTTTCCCAGTTAGCAAAGGCAGAACACGATTATATCCATGGAGACACTGTGCCTAGGTGTAACACAGTGCAAACTATACTTCATTTGAAAATCAGAAGTCATTTGAGACACGAAGACGCTCTGTATGAGGTGGAAGGCAACTGGGTATAACTACATCAAATGACTAAGGGAACCCCTTGTGAGCATGGGGTACCTTTGGAGCACAAAGCAGAAACAGCTGACCCGATGGGTAGGAGCTGCTCTTTCAGTGCTGCAAGATGCAATTCTTGTGTAGCAAAACACTGCTTCTATCCCAGCCTGCAAAGAGGGAACTGAAGTGTAGCCTTCAGAGAGAGAAGCAAATGATTTCCAATGGGAGAGGGTCAGAGCTTTATTCACATGTGTTTCATGCTGTAAATAAAGAACCGGCATTTCTATTCCAGACATGGAGCTATTGGGAAGGGGAATAGGCCAGGCTGTGGGAACATACCAATCTCAAGGTCATGGTTTATTTGCCCTGCCACCTTTCTGAGTTATCCCATTTTCTCTGAATGGCTTAAGAAAAACAGAGATCATGTGCAAATAATTCATTTTAAAACAATCTTGGAGGAAACCGCTTGATGGCAAAGTATGCTATTCTTTGTCTTTAAATCACACACACACACACAAAGATAGATGGCTTGGCAGAGCCTGCAAAAAATCAACTGCACTTCAGAAGTAACAGACCTGATCAAGGGTTAAGCTGAATATATCTGTCTAGTGTTTAATAGATATGGCTCTGAATGGAAAGAGCCCTTAGTCCAAGTGTGCCAGTCCCTGGATCTCCAAGATCGTTTGGATTCTAAGCAAAACACTGATGTTTGGGCCCAACTCGGATAGTAAGAGGGGACTGTTAAGGAAACTTTCATGTTCATTTGTTTAATCAGGGCAAGATACAAGATTATAGACCCTGATAAAAGTAGATAACGTTCTACTTGCTTATCTTTTTTTAGACAGCTTTGGACAAACATTCCCGTGCAGTGTTAAAATCTCAAGGAACATCTTTCCAGTAGAGAAGTAACCTGAAAAACTGTGATATTAAGCAGAAAGTGAAAATGCCATTCTGGTTTCATTGTCTCTGATAACTGAGAGGCTCAGAGAAAAAAGGGAAAGATGAAAAGGCAACTGAAATTTAGATGTTTGTGGATCTTTTTCATTCTTAATTATATCCTGTAAGGAAAGAAAAACACTTGTATAGTAAGAGCAATATATATTGCTGCTCTGTGTACACTTTGATTTCCTTCTCATTGGAGAAATGTGTATGATTTGTGAAGGAAAAAGATAAGCAGTCCAACAGTCCACAAAGAACGGACCAAAGCAACATAAACGGATAAAATGCCTGGAGGTTAATCACGGTAGGTCCAGGTCTGCAGCAGGCCCAGAAGCACATGGCCCTGCCCGAGTGTTGTGCCTTACTAGATTTTGGGCATGTAGCAGCTAAAAACAATTATGACCTACCCAGGTGACTGAAGAGTGGAACCAGGCACAGAATTCCTTCCAAGCTTAAAGAGTGATACTGCACTTATTTTTCTTATAAATTATCTTTCCTGCAGCACCTTGATGCCTACCCATTACCCTCAGAACAGAGGCTAGTAGCGAAGGAGGGGTAGTTGCACAGTATTCAGCATACAGTAGCAACACAGACTTTGTTCCACTGTGATGAAAAACTGTGTTTAACAAAACCCAAGAAACACCCCATCTGCATACAAACTTGTCATCGGAGTCCCCCTCCTGGACATAGTGGAAAACGGCAGTAAGACAGAAAACTACTGAAGGGAAACATTCTTCCTGCATATGATACACAAAAAAAATGATTTTCTTCAAACATTCTAGCAGATATTATATTAAGGTGAGTTAGAGTGCTTTGTGCAGTATTCACAGCCTTACTGTGTACTGATCAGAGTGGCATTTGAGACTGTGGACAGAAGTGGGTGCATACATGTATTTCTGCAGAAAAGGGAATTCCTTACCATTGAGAAGCCATGTGATCTGAGGCACAGGCACACCTCCTACACAGCACTGCAGCACAAAGTCTTGCCCTTCACTCACGGTGCATCCTTTCAAGACACTGGAAAAACATGGAGCAACCTCTTCAACTTTAGGCCCTTTAAAACCAAAAGGAAAACAGTTCCTTTATCCAGACTGACAAAATGACCTTTACTATTTAGTGACTTTTTCTAGGGATGGTAAGATGCCATGGCTGGGCTAACAAATTTGTCCCATGCAAACAAGGAAAAAATCAAAACCACAATGAAATGTTTTATTGGGAAATAAAAATCATTTCAAGCGACGGACTGGCATAAAGAAGTTGTTCTCCCACAATCTACAAGGCAGGCAATTCTTGCCTTCAAGCTTTGTCTTAGGTGGTGGTTTTCTACCCCAAAATCCACCATTTGCAACCAAACACTAGCAGGGAATGCAACATATTACCTGAGAGCTAGTGCAAAGGGAAGGATAATTATTCTTCCCTCTTGTCTGTCTTATCTCTCCCTCTCTCAAATTTCCCTGGCTGGCAGTAAAATATAGGGTAAATTGAGGAAGCTGTTTACAGATCTCTCAGGAGGCCAAAAGTGTGCTGCCATAGTATCTTGGGCATCCTAGTTTAACCTCAGACACAGCAAATAGAGAAACGTTGCATAAACATGATCCTAGTTCCAGGACAAAATCTAAAACCAGGTGAAAAGATTAGAATTCAGGAGAGGATTTGCTAAGAGGCCAACAAGTCTTTCAACCAGACTGCTAAGACAGTGCTTTCAAGCTCGAAACAATTTGCCCCTGGGAGTTGTACTTGAATTTGGCAGCATGCAATTCTCATTCCTTCTTTTCAAATTCGCTTCATTGCACAGGATTGATTTGTGCTTGCAAAACATTTCAGATATGCAGTGTCCCATAGAAGTGCTAAGCAACTCCAGGAGAACCACATGCAGAATAAAACAAACAAAAAAACCCTTTGGCAACCTGTATTAATACAATCATTTATAGAAAAGTCCAAGAGAGAACAGGTCCTCCCTATGTACAAAACATGGTGAGATGCTAAGCAACAGCAACAGGTAGGAGCAGAAACCGGCACTGATGAAGAAAGTGGCTTGCCAGCTTTCCTACACCACATTAGTGGCAGAGGTAGGAATCAGAATTAATCTGCATCGAGCAGTTCTAACTGGAATTTTGCAGTCACCACCCTTCGACAGCTTAGAAAAGCCCAGCCATAGTTTTCAAAGTGCAGATGGGCTCACAAGAGCTTACTTACTTTTGACAGTTAGCAACCAGCTGGTGGAAGTCTGGCCTTTGGGGTTGAAAGCTACACAACTGTAAGATCCACTGTCCCCCAAACAGGCTTTCTTTAACAACAAGCAATGAATTCCATTTTCTTCATATATTTGGACTCCTTCTCCAGGTTTAATAGGTACACCCTCTTTGAACCACTCCACATCTGGTTTTGGTTTCCCTGCAACTAGACAATCAGGTACTTGATTTTTTATGAACAGGTATTCCCCTCACTGTAATTCTATTATTTGCTTTGGTGCAAATTATGTATACTTTACACATACATAATTATATAAACTTTAATGAGTAAGTAATACACATAACTGTCTTCAAAAAGACAGTTTGATATTTCTGATTTTCCAAAACTGCTCAACCAGTCCAGCTTTTAAAATAATAAATACTTGGCAGCTTGAAAAGCCCCCAGCACTTTGCAATCTATGGTACCTGCAGCAAAAACAGTTATTGTAGCTGTTCAACCTGTTCTTTTCCAGAGTAGGGTCCAGGAGTAGGCAAAGCAGGCAGCTTCCTAGGACAGCAAACTGCCAGGGAGCAGAAACAAAACAGCTATGGCTTCACTGCCTGCTTTGCCTATGCCCGAGCTCTGGAAAACCGGATGGGCTTCTGGTGGTACCAAGGGATGGCTGGGCTTTGTGGGGCTTTAGCTGCCCTGTGTAAAAGGAGAGGAAAGGATGCCGGAATCACCAACCCCATCCCTCTCTTTTCTTCAGCAAGCAGGGCTCTCTGCTGATACTCATTCTCAACTTTACCCATTTTGCTCATAGCAAGAGCACCTCAGCCCCGGAGGAGGGTACAGACAGCACGAGATGGCAGGAAGAGCAGCAACAAAGACATACGATGTACTGGAAGAGGCCCTTTTCAACAGAGAAAATACAAGGTTGAAGGAATGACATGTCAAGAGGAGGAACCCTTAGGTAGAAGCAGTATCCTGCCTGATACAAATGAGCTTATGGAGCTTCAGACCAGAAACTGAAAAATGAGGAATTCCTTCTAATTCATTCTCTTTGGGGGGGGGGGGGGGAACGGACACACACAGCCCCTAGATCCAGCACAGGATTCTCCAAATCCATAAAAAAATTTGGAAGGGGGTAGGTTACCATTACAGCCACGAATAAGAAAAAAAGTGGAATTTCCACTGGATACATCAGAAGGCAGGAAATGTCCTTTCCCTGTGAATTTACTCCAGGAGAGACTAGAAGTTATTATCACAAAAAAGACTCTCTTCCCTGACCAGCAGAAAAACAACACACTGCTGGAATCCACAGACAATTAGTGAAAAAAAAGTGTAGGCAGGAGATCCTCTGAAAGTTTGAAAAAATTCAAGTCCTGAAGCATCAAGGAACCTGGATGCTTTGTAGTAACCCTGCAGACCTGCCAGCATGTGGAGCTGACAGCCTGGCAAGTAGAGGTCTCCTTATGGATGTTACAGCATTTCCATTTCCACTGCCCATCACAGCCAGGAAGGAAAGGTGCATGTGAAGACAAGCCCGGACACCCTCTGGGGAGGATTCTCAGGGAAGAGAGTTTCTTGGACCAAACTAACTGGTTATTAAAAGGAGTTATGGAGATTTCACTGGAGCTTCCCTACAGATACCATGCACGACCTTCCCCAATCGACTTAAGAGTTTGAGCTTTGGATCTGAAGCCAAACAAAAAGACATTCACTGACTTCAATAAGCACTGAATAATCGCCTTGATTTCTGCAGAACAGGGACTACATTTCCCTACCAATAAAAACTATGAATTAGTTAAACTTTGCAATATTTTTTAGATGCTCTGACGGAAAGTGAGGGAGAAGTTCTTAGTACTACTCTGTCTGAAAAATAAACTATTCAAAAGGTGCCAGAATCTTTGGAATACTTCCCCTTCTGTACTCTCTGGGGTTGTGATATAAATTGTATTCTTTCCTCATGGGGCAAGAACCATTGAGAAATGAAATCAATTAGCATGGTTTTGTTGTGAATTTTTTTCTCCACAGACATAAAAAAACCAATTTCTCCCTCACTCATGGGAACAATTTGAAGTGCAAATGTTATTTAAAAAAAACCATAAAAATGCTTCAAAATTATTTTTACTAAAATTGTAATAAACAAAATGAAGTGTTCCAAATCTACCCCCTAGATTCAAGGTTACCAGCAAAATGCAGCCCTCATTACTCTTTCGAGAGGTTAAAACACAGTCAAATTCTGAAGAACAAACTCTGAACCACCCTTTTAATTCTGACTTTTTCATTTAAATTGTTAGAAGCACTCAGATCAATATTGGGGTGACCAAATATAAGGGGTAACAGTAGATGCCCCAACGGAAATGCAGTGACTAATTACAGTTTCTTAGCTGATCATTTCTTTGGCTCAAGAGGAATATAATAGTTACAGGTCTGGAAAGGGTACAATTAATTTTCTCTCTTGCACCCTCATATAAGAGGTCCTAAAACTGCCTCCTAGAAAGACAGGCATTGAGCACATCTGGGGAAAAAACAGTTGCAAGAGGGGATGGACACTGCAGTGTGGAATGGCCTGAAAATTTCCCAGAGTAGAGTACTGTGGAAACAGCATGAGACTCTGCATCTATTTCAAAAATGTTTTAGGAAGAGGCAACTTGCAGTGAAGAAGGAAGTGTTTCCCCATTTCCAAGCACAGAAAGGGAACTCAGCTAACCCCAGGGCTCTGAGAACTTTCATCCTTTTACCTTTGCTCTTGAATTTAATCTCCTGTCCTTCTGATGCTTCCAGGCTCTGTGGACGGCTCTCAAACTGAGGAGGAATTCCCTGAGGCTCCCTCTTCTCCTCTGTTACAGCTTTCCGGGCTCCACCTCTGTTTTCTGCTTCTCTGCTCCTTGGACTGACTTGCCCTGTCAGAAGTGAGGTTTGTTGAGCTGTCACCGTGGGCTGCACAGGTCTTTTCCTGTCTTCACCTGGTCTTAGAGAGGTGGCCTGGGGTTCTGCCTTTGGTTCAGGTTGAAATTTAATGGCTTGCAGTGTGATGGTGCTTGAAGTTTTCTGCAAGACCTGAGACCCCCTTGTTCCTCCTTTAGGTTCTTGAGGAGACACTACACTGGCTTCTTGGTGATGTCCTTCCTTACTGTCTTTGACTTCTTTGGAGGAGATGTAGAAGGTCTCTTTCTTTGCTGACAGTCTGTCTTTGGTTTCAATCATATCAGCGCTGCTGGATTTCAACTCTTTGGCAATCCCATTGCTAGTTACCTGTTGGAATTCTGAATGTTCAGCAGCTTTAGCAGGAATTGTTGTTGGTTTTGATGGTATGCTGAAGGAAAATCATAAGTTTACAGATATATGATACTGTATAAAGACTAATCATTATTATCAGCAATGATACAAATGTCCAAGCCCTTAGCAGGAAGGTGAGCTAGCCTTCTCTTGTGAGTAAATTATGGAGGCAGAACTAATCTGGTGAACCCAGTACATGCGGATTTCTGGCTGTAGGGCAGCACAGTTGCATTCACATCAACCTTATTTTAAAGTATGTTTCTATAAATCACACAAATGTTAATAACAGAATAGGCACAGCATTTTGAGATCAACTTTGCAATGAAAATGGAGTTAGGACAATGTAAACATGCACTTCTGAAATCCCATCCAGGGCATGCTGGTACAGACTAAGCATCCTGAAGGCTCTAAAGCAACTGGCCTTCATGAAGATATCTTACACAGACAGGTTAGAACATTTCATTCCTGCATTTTCTATCCATGAAGAAAAGCCAAAATGATTTTTGTAAATCATAGTCATTTAAATTTAATAAACGTGCTAAGTCCTACAATATCTATTTTTTCTTATTGCTGTATCCATACTTCAGTAGTCTATTTTCAGACAACAGTAAAGACCCTGGACATACCACATTTGTGTATGAGAGCAGAGAACAACCTCAGTATTGACATGATGATGCAGGACTGCAAAAAGGAATTGGCTTGACTAGTCCAGAGTATAATTTCTCCCCACACAGTTCTTGTGCAGATTCTACAGCTAATTGGCTACTCGGAAGCAGTGAGCATAAAGACACCTAAACTGTGCTTTCCTATACCAGACCTGCACTTTCTGTACTTCACAGTGTTGTCACCAGTTCCACCAACTATTTCATAGGAAACAACAAGGACATCTGAAATTGTCACTATGAGATAATCTCATTCCAAATAAAAATTTTCTAACTTCCAAATACAGACTGACCCAAAACAATTTATCACTTTGTGAGAAGGCTTCATGCAGTAAATGTCATCATTAGTATACTATACTTAAATATACTGAGAAAGTACCCCAGGAAAAACATACCACAATGACTGAGCATATGTGTCAGTCTTATCTGGACCTGAAATAAAGAAAAACAGAACAGGTAACTGTTATATATACTATATATAATCCCATAAATTGCATATGTTGCAAGCAAAGAATATACTTAAGAACCTTCACGCTTCATACTTCCTATGCATTGAAGTCAAGATTGACTATCACCACACCTGGAATTTGATATGGACAACAGCAAACTGCTCAGCTGAGACAGAAAGAAGTCTTAGTCTGTTCTGAGACACTGCTGGATCTAGCGAGATATAAAGCCCCTTGAGAAGTAATGATCTGTCAGTCTAAAAGGCTTGTGTTGGAAGAGAAAAGTCAGGAAGAGATTCCACCTCAGAAGCAGCTCATTAAATCTTACGGGAACTCCACAGAGTATGCAAAGTGGGAGAAAAATAAATCATCAGTACTACTCCTGAGCATGCCCACAGTGAAACTGAAGCTGTGCTCCAGATAAAACACAAAATCAAAATAAGAGTAATAACCCCCTTCCCTCACAAACCTAAGCCCACCTGCAAACTTTTACTGAGTCATTCCCTGGGTACTAAGGATTATCATGTTCAACACAACACGAAAACTAACATACAACATTTTTTGATTTGCAACAAAACCACAAAATCTGGGAACATGGCTAAGTTATATAGCTTGCCAAGTTACCATCATCAGCTGCATTGATATAAATGAGTGCACTTTTTGCCTATACCAGCATCTTAGTTCACATGGATGTAAGCTTCCATGTATTCTCCCAAACCTAGACAGTATTTGCCTCCCTGTACCAACTCCTAAAGACAGCATCAGTTAATAAATAGCTGGGAGGGAGCAAAACACTGCTCCAGATCCAGTCCCAACCATATCTCTTCATTTCTCCCTGGTTAACACTGCAGGATGCAACATGTTTTCTCCTGGTCAGATCAAAGTTGCATCCACTCTGCTGTCAGCTGTGGGACTAGAAATTCCAGCAGAAAGGCTTGCAATAATGAATTTGCAGGAAAAAGTCATCATCCAATACTGCATAAAATATGCTTTCAGAATCCTTGTCTCAGGGAAAAGACAAAAAGGTGTGACAGATGATACCCTGATTTCAACTGTGGTTTGCAAGCAAAAATCCACATCTAAGTGCTTGAACTTGCGTTACCGTTTGCAGTGACCAAAAGAAACTACTTACACATAAAGAAGGGTTGCACTGAGAGAGGGAAATAACTCATTGACCTCACTTCAATAAACCTGTCAATATACAGTTACGGAAATTTTTCACATAAAAATTAAAGCTGAAAATGGACTGGATAAATGCAGAAGAAGAAGCAGAATAACTACTGGTAACAAAAACAATGCTATGCAACCCTGTTAATTAAAAGAATATTTTCCCCTCCTTTGCTGCTTTCCATTGTGCGGAAACCTGGGGGAAAAAATGAAGCTCTTGGAATAAGGTTATCCACATATGAGCTTGCACGGCTTTATTTAAAAGAAAAAACAAAAAAAACCCAGTAATTCTGAGCCACTTGATTGTCTGTTAGCATTTTACAGCAGTTCCTACTACCTGATCTAATTGATAATGAAAGAATTAGATATTGTGGTTAGGTAAGTGGAATCATCCGATTAGTCAAGTACACTGCCAGAGAACGCCCTTCTTACTGACAGTCTGGAGACCACTTTCTTCTGGTTGACCTGTGCTAATCCAAGAAAGAATGTGCGCATTATTCAGAGACGTGGTCAGCATCTGAAGTAAACATATACCACCACTGACTTTGTGACCCCAGTTCTGCATCACCTCTCAAGGCTGCTGTACGCACAACAGAAAGCTCACCACTTCAGGGAGGGCAAGCAAGGATCAAGTTTCATGTTCAATAAAAAGGCTCAGTGGACAAAAAGGCCCTGTCTATAATATATCAGTTGAATAGGCAACTTGTAGAAGCTTTCTGCAATGGTTTTATCACATTGGCACTTACAGATAAAAAGGGCAGCTTTAAGTAAAGTGGTAAATGCTAGTTGCAGTTCTGAGAATCCCAGATGCAAATCCTATTGTCATTTGTATTCTTGACCTTACAAAGTGACAGCATTGCTGTGAACCTAAAAAGTTCACTTCAAATTTTCACTGATGGGGGCATATGTAACCCACTGATCTTGTGCCTGCAGCTGAAACCAGCAACTATTCATTTATTTATCTAATTGGGTCCAGCAACTGTGACAGCCTACTGCTTACCCATTGGCTAACAAAATTCCTCTCTAGTGCAGTTGCTGAAGGCTTTATGCTTTTGTGGCTGATGCAAAGGGCACCCTAAGAAGCATTAAACTGCAAAATGAATTGTATATAATAATGTATATATAGAATAGAAGATCCCAAATATTTACACAAAAATTTTTATTTCCTTTAACAACAGTGAAATGAGGCAGGGTCGGGGGTTGAAAACCCTGAATTTTAACCTCATTAAGCTCTTCTTCTCTCTCTCTTACAGTTCTGAATTACACTCCTGTATTTTCCTGGTTCTACGAACACAGATACAACTTTGTTCCCAGATGGAAGTTGGGATAAATGTGCATCCAGAACTGGTACTCAACAAATACAAAAACAATTACTGATTAGAAGTATAAGGGCAAAGTTTCAATTGGCTGAAATTAAAATCTATGTTCAAAACATATGAAGGGCAAAACCATAGTAAAAATGAAAAGTTGGTTTTAAGGGAAGTTGTTATGAAGAAGAGTTTGGACAGTTGTTTCCCAGAGCCCCAACACAATGTTTTCAGCTGTAGTACGCTCCAAGCTATCACATATCATTTAATGAAGAGACAGAAAGATATTGGGAAAAAATCAACACTTGTAAGGAGAACACAACCAAAGATGTTTTAAAGGAATGTCTGTAGTTCACTTATGCTCTTTCTCATTAACTTTTCTTTGCTGTACCTTGAACGGTGAGCTCTGCAGACACAGACGCCTTCCCAGCACTGTTCACCACTGTGCATGTGTAAATTCCTGCATCAACCAGCTGAGCATTTTGGATCTCCAAGAACTGAATGCCTGTTTTCTCAAACATGTTGAAGCGATCATTTTGCTGCAACTGAGTATCGCCCTGCAAATATCACAAGACACCATGAAACAGAGAGCTATTGTTAGGAGGAAGGGAAAGAGCAATTTTTTGGTCAAATATCAGGCCAAAATGCCTTTTTCCTATCTCTCAGCCAAATTCCTTCTATGAATACTACTCAGACAGTATAAACAAAAATGTGTGTCCAAAAGTCCTATAATTCGTATCTGCACGAGACTGCTTTTCCTTGCATTTTGCCATTCCTCCCATCTAAGTTTGCTTGTGGCTTTTCACCATTTAGTGTGTCCATATCCTTAGAAAAATCTCCTTTCACTGCAGGTGGGCACAAACCAATTTTCTGTTCATGTTCTTTCCATAAAGACAAACATCACGTTTTTAAGCAACAGCTTTCAACTTGGAGAGTAGTTCTCCATCCCTCAATAGCTCCTTTATGCTGTTTCACTTTAGGAACAGGAAAAGAAAATGCATAAGAGGACCTCAGCAGTGGCCAGACAAGGGGGGCAACAGGCGCCAGGCAGGACATTAAGAGCACCACTGCTCCTCTGTGGAGACCAGCTGAAGGTGGGTATGGGCTACAGCATCCTCCAGCAGAGCCCTCATGCCCAAGAAAGGCCCACAGTAGAGAATACAGAGAGGGGAGAAAGCCACCTTTGGCTCTATTCTTATTCTGGCACAAAGGGACTCTAACCTTCATCAAGATTTAAACGTATTTAAAAAGAAAAATGATGCTTATTACTAGAGGGCTCTTCAGTCTACCACACCAAGATACTATGCAATCCAATGATTAAAATAACTGAAGTCAGGTGTCTACTTGTACAGTAAGAGGTGTGGAAGATTAACACAATTTACTTGCAAATTTGAGGCTTTCTCCTTCATTTCCAACACTTAAGACAAGAAGAAGTTTCTATCAAAGAGCTACACTGGAGATGAAACAACAGCTTTGAGGCAGGAACAAATGTATGTAATTCTCTGCTCTCCATTACATGAATTAGACTAAATGATCAGAACAATTATTTTTTGCCTTTGAATTCTAAGAAATAATAGATCAAACTACTAATTTGTGAGCAAATTAGTGCTTCTACTTCAGTATCTGGCATTAAAGATTAAGATAGCAGGTGCCCCTGCTATCAGGCACCACAGCTTTTCCTATCCTAAGTTTAGGAAGGGAGAGCTGTGCTTTCTCCAGGATTTGTAGGGCACTGCTCAGCCAGGGTTTGATTTTCAGACACTGTAGCTCCTGAAGGCTCTATCAATTTACTACTATCTGGGTGCTATAAACCCTACTTGAAAGAAAAGCTAATTCACATCAGGGTTTTTGTGGTAATACAGGATCAGCTTCTGTCCTTTGTGACTTAGCAAAAAAGAAAAGAGGAAAGAAAACAATAAACACAGACAGACATTTACATAAAGAGCTTATTCATTTGTTTTGAAAAGGGCAATTTTAATTGTTTCTAAAACTCTCATGTGCCTTATGGAAGGTGGTCATGTGTTGGCTCTGCCACAGCCAGATGTTGTCCAGCAGCCACGTAAGCTTATTTTCAGGATGCTGAGGCAGAACTCATACACCATGCCGCCCAGCAGGACTTGGCAGCACCATCCTCACATGGCCAGAAGGATTCTGGGCCTCAGCTTGTTTGCAACCAGCCAAAGCAAATGCATGATTACCTGTGGAGCCAAGCCCCTATGAATACTGTATGCAAAGACATGCTTTGCAACAACAACCTGCCAATAAAACTTCGGTAAGAAGCAACAGCACATTAGCACTTCACAGAGCATAAGAATTACTGAAAGAAAGCTTCACAAAATCTTCCTGGTGCTCAAAATATGGGCTAAAATAGTATCACAAAAGCCTAAAAAAACCCAACCCAAATTAACCAACGCATTGCAGCAATGAATTGAAGGCAAGTTCCAGAGTGTGACAGGGTGTCTGTAGGCCTCCAATGGCAGGACTACTGAACCTCTGAACAACACACCTGTATTATTTTACATAGCAGTATATGCAGATCTGCAGGTGTCCAGATAGGATTTTTAAGGATGCACACATGAACAGAACTTATGGAGCTGCTAATAACACAAACTTCTCATACTTAGTTCATTTAATCAGACAATGAATGACAGATTATAGAATGATGCATTATGGAAGCTGACAATCTATTGGAAAATGTGCAACATAACCTGTAACAAACTGCAAAAATGCGTATAAAGAAGTACCAAACTATAGATTCAAGCTGCTGGACTGCTAATCTCTACTTGCTGTTTAACACACAGCCCTGAACTTGCATGGCTGGAGAAACTGAGCCAGCCTGGTGGGACTGGGAAGAGGCTGTTGCAGTTGTGGAGCAGCTGCATCGCAGACTGCCTGGAGAGCTGGTGGTCCTGGGAGAAGAGACAGCAGCCGCTGGGAGAAGCGGACCCTGGATGGAGACGCCAGCTGAAGGAGACATCTCAGTGTTTGCTCACACAAGCACAAGGCTGCTCGTTTTCTGAGGTGTCTCCTCACATTCTTGTGTTACAGACAAGAATGAGTCTGGAATAAAGCAGCCAGGAACTTGGAAGCATCCCCTTACCCTTTAAACAGTTTTGTGGTTTTTTTTTTCCCAGAAAACCTACAAACACCAGAAGAAATTAAATGCTCAGAGAAAAGCTCCCGCATTTCCATTCTTTTTGACACTATACATAAAGCAACTGTCTGTTAAAGGCTGAAGGGAAGAGGGGAGATAATAGAGCAATCATGAATTTGCTCTTCCAAATTACAGAAATTAACTGTAATTCTCTAAAACATTAATAGTTTCAGCAAAAATAGCCTAATCGATGTAACATTTAATTATCACCTGAAAGCCCTCTCACTACTGACAAAAAAGTAGTTGAAAATCTTGAATTTGCCCAGAGGGGGCGCTAAGACTTAAGTCTTCAGTGCTTTTTAATAGTCTAATAAATTTTGAAAATTGTTCATTTGTAAATTTTTTTTTGTAAATGACATGCTTATAATTCTCAGTTTTAATGCAGACCATAAGTTCACAGCTCAGGCCTCTTTTTATTTTATATGTCAAACTCTTTTCTTCTACCAGTTTCAGAGATAGTAATGAAACAGATAAACTGTTGTTCATCTGCCTTGGACATTTCTTTTTTAATTTGTGAAAAACGATTGTGCACGCCAACAAACAATCATGCCTCTTAGTGCCTAAATGGCTCATTTCCTTTTCAATTAGATTTCATTTCTTTTTAAATATCTTCTTAATTCTAATGTACAGGTAAAATCAATACAAGTAAAACAGAAAAGGAACTTCAGGTTTGAGACTCTGAAATGGAACTTGGGAAATACAGCTGCAATTTTCATGACTGTAAGACACTCCTCTGTAACCACAGACCAGGCATTAAATCCCTGCAGACCCTCTCTATAAAACAGAGTTGATGATAATATTCACATTTCCCACTCTTTGTCTATTTGCCTTATCTAGTTAGTAAGGTTTTTGGGCAGATATGTCTCATATCCACTGTTTTTATAATGGTACCTGGATCTTGTCTGGTGCTTTCAGATGATATCTCTGTACAAATATTTTCAGCTATGAGACAGATAAAAGAGAAGTTTATATTGCGGAGAAACATTATCTTTTGCGTGTTTATTCAGTGTGAAAATATGGCCCTCTTACTTGTATGTAAATTCTTGCCATGACAATTTACCATACCACAGCAGCAAACACATTTCATCCTTTCAAGACATGAAACTTCATGGCAGAAAGAAAACATTTATTTCTTGGCAAATCATACCTTAAACCAGGTTACTTGAGGCTGAGGTCGTCCTGTTATTTTACACGAGAATTTGCCTGTCTGCCCTTCACGCACGACAACTCTATTGGGTTTTGTAGCAAACTTTGGTGGACTCTCTCCCCAGATGCTTGGCCTGTGCTCCACGGATGGAACGGTAAATCTTCCCCTGGAAAGGCAGTCAACATCCTAGTTTCACAGCAGAACTGGGAGGTGGTGTGGTTAGAGCACACTTCAGGAAGCATTTCAGAACAGTCGTCTGCCAACTAGGATATATCATATGTAGTAACCAAGACACTAGTTACCAAATTTTCAGCCTAACACAGTATTTTTTGGGGCCAATGGGAGAAATGCCATGTTGGCGACAACTGCTCTTGCCTCCTCATGCAACTGAATATGCGACGCTATGCGCCTTCATCCAGCATACACACAACTCACATACAATCTCAGGGACAGTTCAAGGTGCTTGTAACTAGAGCTGGGCAAACTAAATCACAACAAGCATGCCATATGTTTAGTTTTTCCCCTTTCCTCTTTTCGACTCGCCTACAATTAGATTATTTGTGCTTACTTGTTCACTGTTCAGAGTTCTTTGTCACGTTGTTGGTTTTGACACCGAGTGTGCTGACACAGTAATTTGTGACTGTGAATCAGCAATTTGTTTTTGCGACATCTCTGATGCGGCCTGGTAAAGATTATTAGTTTAGGGAATGCTTCTGTTTGGAATCACATTCACTACAACATTTGCAAAGCAAACATGAAAAGAGCACAAATGCAAAGTACACCACTCCAAGTGAATGGCAAAGAGTATCTGTTAAGTGTGAAGGCCCAGCTCTACTTACATGGATGGCACAGACGTGGAACATGTGGAACAAAACTACAGCAACTACAGTCCAAAACCTCAGTCACATAGCCATAAAACATCAAACAGTATTGTAGCAAGAAAAAAAAAAAAGTGTAACTGCTGTCTGTTGATGTCAAAGGGAACACTCGCACTCTTTGCTCTGAAGACCTGGTACAATCAACACACACACTAGCAGATGGCAGATGGTGATTTTTTTTTTTTTTTTGCTTTAAGCCTTCAATTTCAAGCAAACCAAACCATTTTCAGGGCCCTCTTTTCCAGACGGCCTCTTACCCCATGCAAATGAGATGTGTCAATACCTCTCCATTTCTATGAGGTATCAGATACTAACAGAGACCACACCGCCTCAGTCCAAGGTGCTGCCAAGACATGATGGTTGCCATATAGGCAACTTGAGGTTTCTGAGTAAGACAAGATCATGATGAAAGGATTTACATGGACAAGAGGAACAGTAGAAAATCTTGGGAAAGAAGGGTGACTGCAACATGCTAAAATGGAAAATCTCCATCGTAGAATTAAATAGCTGGTGGCTTTTACTGTCTGCTTCGTCATGTTACCTCTAAACAAGAGTATGAATGTTTATTAAAGAAAGAGTTCTTTTCATTAGTGACAACATTTAGGTGATGTCCCTATATTCATATATTTATACACGTATACTAACACATTAAACGAAAATCAGCTATTATACCCTGCAGGTTTACAACTGTTTACTAGACATATACAAATGGAAATTTACTTTTTTTTTTCTTCCTTCCTTCATGTTTATGGAAGGCATAAACTCTCCAGGCCTTAATATTATTAATAGGCCAAACAGGAGCAAAACACATGAGGACAAAAAATAAGGACAGTCCTTCCAACTCCATGCAATGCAATAAATTACAGTAGCTCTTTGGAAAGCCTGAAGGAAAAAGAAAAGCTAACAGCAACCTTGACCGTCCTTTCTTGCTTTCATTATTTAGCATGTGTATTTCTGTAGTACATTTGCAATATAGACAGCACCCCAAGAAAGCTTTCCTGATTACTCAGTTTCACTTACTAGTCTATTTTCACAGTTGTAATCTGAGTCAATTCTAAAAATCAAAACATACACAAACAATATTCATAGCAATGAAGAAATTAAAAACTTCAATTTTAATTATCTGTATTCAGACCACTAACGTAATCAGAAACATTGATTTTTGTTCAAGTCTTCAGGACCACTCAGTCCTAGTGGTGTAAATCGAACATAATTCTGCTTAAATTCAAGTTAATTATAAAGAAATAAACTCAACTGTTGGGAGAGATGGGTCTAGGCTTTTAAAGCAGTAACATTCATTTAATTGTAAATGCCTACTGAAGTGCGGAAAGCACACAGCAGTAAGAAGGCTCTCCTGCATGCCAGCGTCAGTGCAGATCACCACCTCAACCCATTCTTGCTAACAATTACTCTAGAATAGAACAAGTCTTTCTTCCAGGCTACAGTTTGCCCACTGTGTTACTCAGAAAGGCTCAAATTAAATATGAGAGAATGCTTATTCCAGCTGATTTAATTTCTTACTAATCACTCTTCAGTATTTGCTCTGGCTCTACAGAGAGACTGTCAGATCATGGAAGATGCAGGGAAAGCATTCTGAGGATTAGAGAGCGGAGACAGGAGGCTGCAATATTGGAGCACAGATACCAGCAGAAAGTTCTGTTTACAGCCTGATGAAGTCCTATCAGTATGAGTGAGCAGCAGTTGAATCAAGCTACTTGTGTCTTCCTGACAGCCTCAACAATTTTACCCACAGAACAGCTCTCATGATAGCTGTTCAGCTTGGGATAAAGGGAGATTTGGACTTAGGGCATTCGAGTTCACAAATGTCAAAGTGATTTTTTCAGACGTTGCTGTAGCTGGCACTGAACCCTACGGGGGCTACGGACATTGAACTGATGAAGTTAGGCTAGTGCTGCCTTTGAGAATCCAGCCATTCTTGCTATCCCCATCTCACAAACGGGAGAAATCATGCCAGCCAGTTAAAAATGTTCTTTATTCCAGTGTGATGCTGTACAGAACTGGCACTCATCTTCAGTAACTGCCAGGTTTTGGCTTCCTCCATTACCCCTGCCTCTTCCACCGGAGAGGAGCCTTGGGGACATGTTTCCAATGAGGGATTACTGAGAACTGAGCAGGAACCAAGCCCTTCTAGACTGGCCCTCAAAGTGAATCAGAAATAAAGACAGAATGCAAGAGGCTCTTGAAAAGAAGAGAAGTGTCTGTTCTTTAAAAAGAGTCATTTTACCTGTTTTCCTACCAAAACTTATTTGGGACTCTGTTAAACAATATCAGAGCTGCTAAACTGCTTACCCAGGGGTTTTGGCACTGGATGGCAAGCTGTATTTCTTCAAGGAGTTTCCTGTAAGCATAGGACAAAAAGATAGGAAGTCAGAAGTTTTGTCAAGACTATTGGGAACTACAGATACTAAGGACTACATAGAATAAGCATTTCTCCAGCTTTCAAATATAAAGGAGAAAAGCAACACCTGCAGAATAAGGTTATGTCGTCTGCAGTCTAAAGTCAGGCTCTCCAACTTCAAGAGTAGGTTTTAGCAGAGTTGCCAGCTAGCCCTTGGCCTCAGCAATACCAATGCTGCAGATTACTCGTGCAAAAAGATTTTTAAAAAAGTGAATAAAAATGAAAAAAATAAAATTAAAAATTAAAAAAAATCTATATAGTGCAGCACTAATTCAAATTACATAACAAGAAAAGATTTTTGGACTCTTAACGAGGTTTTTCTTTGCTTGTTTGTTTTTTATTCCTGTGTTTGCTCAGACTACCGCTTCTGTGAAATGCTCATTTTTGAAGCGCAGTAGCGCATCGTACTTGCCAGTGTGCACAATACCACGCTATGCACAAAGCCACGTAAGCTCAGCGCCATCTGCTGCACAGAGAATTCCTGCTAGCTTTGGCACAGAAAAGCGGGGTAGTGATATGGGATGGATCCTGAGTGACAGCATGAAGCAAACAACTCTGGCAGCTGTGAAAAAATTTCCTTCTAGAGCTTTATAGGGATCTGTATTAGCACTCAGACAGGCCAGTCATACAGTATGGAAAGATTCATTCATTTTTTAAGGTAGTAGTCAACCCAAACAAATACCTTGGCTGAATAAGAATAATTCTGCACTTTGCTATCAGGATCCATATAGGATTATTACAATAAAGACCACTGTAGTTCTTAAACTCTGAGAAATTCAGTCATTGAGTATGGCCATGAAATTGCTGCTGAAGTGCAGCAAAAAACAGGTCAGAACAACCGATATAAGAAAAGGTTTAAAAACACTCTGCCTCTGTGCAAGCTGTCATTTGGACAACTTTAAAATAGGAAAAAATATTTTGAATAATTTTTAGAACAGAAGGCATTAATAATCATGCCAGACCTATGCATATTTCAGTGTGTACTCCAAGGATTTCTGTAAGAGATTTTGACTCTGAATAGACCCAAATGCTAATTTCTTCAGGACTGCTGAGGATTTTTGCTTTGCTTCTGGGATTTAACACAAAGTCGTGACCTGAGCAGCTTTGATATTCAGCAGATCTCTGACATGACCAAATGGGAAAGAGAGGCAGTGCTATGGATTTCTATCCTTCTCTGGTTTTGTGTCACTCCTTACATTTTAAATTTGGCAGTTTGCAACTATCTAATATGCAGATGTTCTCTTAAAAATTCCTGGGTTTGATCTTAGCTGTTTCCTGTGTGACATTAGGTACGCAATTGCAACCAGGCGTTCTGCTTTGCAAATGGAAGCATCCATGGAGAACTCCAGAAATCCATTGCCTCCGTGTGCCTGTCTGATACGCTGTGAAGCAACCAAGATTGCCACAGTTTCTACTACCTGAAAGAAAATTCTTACTTTCCAGGCCTCTGTTTCTGTCCTGAGTGGTTGCTTCCATGAAAATCTCAAAGTTTTCAGCAATGACTTTAAGGCCAGGACTCTTGTAACTGGTGCATCATCATACACCTCTGAAACCGAACACACACTTTACCTAGCTGTAGACATGTAGTTCCCTGCAAAATGTCTTAAAATGTGAAATCCATCTGAGCAAGGCAGAGCAACATAGCAGAGAGGTCTCAGGAGACATGGAGACCCAGGTACAGACAAATACCAGCTCTTACCTGGTCTTACATGAGCTAGCTCCATCCTAGAAGCATGACAGCTGTCAGCCCACATCTTGTCCCTCAGCTCAGGATGGCAGGCAGAGCAGGCTGATGCCTTTTTGAACCCAGCTACAGCCCTGTCACCACTATGATGGCTGGGGAAGAGCACTTCAGTGCTCTGTGCCTGTTCCCTCGTCTCCCCATCTTGTTTATACTGTGCGCTTCCTAAGGCATGTGGCTGTACAGCACTGGTGATGCAGGTCCTCTCGTTAGACTAGCAGAGAGCTAATATGAAGGGAGGTCAGAAGCAGTTCTACTAACACAATGACTCCCACCAAAAGAGCAGCTCTAGCTAAAACTGACCACGTGTTGTATGAGCTGAAATTTTACAGTCATACGTGGCTAGTTTCAATAATTACTTCAGCAGATAGAACTTCACTGGTTTTGGTTGGGAGTCACACATAATCATACCCATTGCAAAACTGATGTTTGATGGATGCATGGATGGCTGCCACTTTTAAAAAGATATGTATTTAGTGATAAAATGGAATTTTATTAGTCCATTGAGCCCTTCCACTACAGCTAGCTCAGGCTGGCTATGCTGCTGAGTGTGGCCATAGAGCAAGTCAGAGGAAAGGGGCAAAGAAGACACCCCACAGACAACCTCAAAAAGGAATCCAAACCAGTGTCCTCTCCTCTTAAGGCCCCAGGAAGAAGTGTCCATAAGTAAAGCCAAGAATGGAACAGCACCCCGAGGTTAACATAACAAGTAGTTCAGGTGTGGTAACGGGAAGGCTGTTTACACCACCACAGCACTGGATGAGAAAGGGAGAATCATCAGAAAGGATGGAGCTTGGAGAGGACAAAGCTGTTCACAGTGTAAAATCTGTAGGTTCAAGCCTTGCCCCTCACAAGCAGAACATGTACAGTCAGAATCCCTCTTCTTCTAGAGAAAAAAGGAAGAGACAGGCAGAAGACGGCTGTTTCTTTTATGAAGCTTCTGAAAGATCTTTTAGGCTTTCAAAATGGTGGCCCAACTTCCAGAAAAAGAGGTCCTTTACAGCTATTAGAATATTTCTGCCTTCTTTTTGAGACTAGAAAGATGCATCTTATTTTCAAATATTTTCTCAGACAGTTTGTAACCTGTTTATAATTTTATAAGTATGAATCCAGTATCTGTATGATAACAAGTGTAAGAGTTTTCACTTGCTTCAGTCAGGTCCTTGGTATGCAACATAGTGTCCAATATGAAGTCAATCTTAATTTGTAAAGCTAGATCTCTATGAAGGGTTCCGAAAATATAAAATATGGATGTTATTCATAGTAACCACATATTCCTTCACTGGAATACATTCTATCCTGTTCAGCAATACAGTGTGCCATTGTACATGAACAGAAGTCAAAGGTTTCTTTGTTCTAACTGAAGCCTCCACCTAATTTTTCAAAATATTGTATCAGTTTTTAGCAAGAAAATTCCTGTGAATGAACAAAGGTAACATCCCATTCGTAGCTCACAGATCACTAGAGGGGATGGGGGATGGAGAAAGTTGTTAAGTATAGCATGCAGATACAAAGACATTAGACATTAGCAAAACATTCTGTAAATACAGGACTGTGGGCCCTGCTCCCTGCGCTCATGTTGGAGTTAGGGCTAGGACAATGGGATTTCCTTCCAGTCCTGTCAGATCACTCTTCCAAAGACAACAGCAATGCAATTAGTCTTACTCCTGCTCCAGTGAGAAAGCATGTATGTACAGTTATGATCTTAACCAGACAGTTCAATACACCTTATCCATACAGTGAAACTCTGTAATCATCACAACAGCAGTATAAACGCTCTCTTACCTTCCACTGTCAATTCCACAGTCACCTGACGAACCCCACCATCATTTGCAGCCTCGCAGGTGTATTTACCACCATCGCCTTCCTGCACGCCATTGATTACCAAGCTGAATATCCCCCGAATGCTGCGATCCACAACATAACGTTCTCCCTCTAGGACAGGATGCCCATTTCTGTACCACGTGATCTGAGGCTCTGGGTAGCCTCTGACCTGGAAAGATGGGAGAGAGAAGGGAGAAAGAAGGTAAACAACATGATCGTATTAGGAAGAAATGCTGGACATTTAGCAATGCAGTGGAAAGCTCTTGACACAAGAGCTGTTAAGCACATACTCTTTGCAAGCCAAATGGCAGAACCTAATGAAATGAAGAAACTCTTGGATAAGACAAACTGTTAAAGTCATAAGACTAGTCAGCAGATAGAGACCTACGCAGTGAAAGTTTTCCTCTAGAACTGTTTGCCTGCAGACACAGCAAAGGCACTAACAAAGAATCCTGACACCCGGCTTCCCACTCAAAGGCAGAACTTCTGCCGTACCTCTGAGCATGCAAGGTATGTAGACCAAACATTAATACCATGGTTGCCAAGGATTAGGCTTCTGTTGTAAATCTGTATGGATCTATCTAGTTTTCAAGTGGGCTGAGTAGTAGCTCCTGCCAATATACAGGCAAGAGATGCAGGCACTTTCATTTGACAACTATTGTCTTCGTCCTTAAAAGCAGAAGATAAGAAGCTGCCATCTGAGAAAGTGTCATTAAGGGGCAGTCTGATGTTATCATGGCAGGATATAAAGACCTAGGCATATTCACACAAACACACTGCTACATATAAGTAGCTCTGTGATCTGTTGCTAGGCCAAAGAACAGATTTCAACAAAACAAACCAGCCCTATGCTCATTAAATAGCAACCATATTAGTATACCCCGCCTGCATTAACGATACCTTCAGATTTGCAGACAGATCTTCAGTTGGCAAAACTGAGAGCAGAGTCATTGATTTCGATGAAGTGGCTGAAACACAGCTGAGGATCTGTGGGGTTTTTTTTCATAAAAAGATGGGAAAAACAGACATATACCAGTTTTCCCCACAGAATTAACTCATCAGGCAAAGGTTCTTCCTCTGCTTTATGAGAGATGCCATCGTCTTTGAAGGTTGCTTTAGTACGTGTTAACTGTTAGAACACTTCCTCAGTCGTCATAACAACTCTTGATTACGGTATTTCCCCCTTCTTTCCTATTCCCCCACTCTGATATGTTAGCTCTCCACCTTCCAGCTCTTTGATCCCTTGCCTAAATGTCATAAAGTAACTGAGTGGATCAAGATGAAGTGGGATGAGTAATCTTTGTAGCTGTGTTTGCTCACTGAGAAAGCAGCAATGCTGCATTCTGGCTTATGCTATCAAAACTTGCCAACTGAACAGGAAGCCCCTCAGCCTCCAGGTGGGCAAAATATTGATGACCTGTCTTGATTTGAAGAAGGCTTGGTTGTGGCTTGTCCAGATATCTCCCAGCATCCTCCTCTCAGTTTCAGTTCAGCGTTTCAGCTCTGCCGCCTTCTGCTGCACAGCACTTACTTTCCAAATTGCAAACTTTAGCCAACCAGCCTTACCCATTCTTAGGTTCTCTTCTTTCAAGATCTTTCATTTTTAATCCTGCCCCACCTCACTCCAGCTGGGTTTCTCATCTGTCAGAACTTAACTTACAGCTGTCAGAAATGTTTCTCTTTCCTTTAACTCCTTGGGTATCAGTTCAAACAAATTAATTTTGCTAGTGAGGTGGTGACCTCTTCTTTCTGGCATTACTTACTTATTATACAAGATGTTGTTAAAGGACATTAATGTTTGCCAAGCGTATGAATACACTGAATAAGCCAGAGAAACTTCCTGCTTCTGGTACAAACTTCTCAAGTTCTTTCTAAGTCTACCTTTACCTATGTAACAACCATGTTCTGTGATGAATGCATTGTGGTATCCTGTGCAACAGGGAGTCTTGATTACTGCTTAAAATTACCATAACATCTTTTTAAAGCTCTGTGTGGCCATGCTTTTTCTTTCCTGTGCTATCTGAAAAACAGCAGCTCCCACCCAACCATGCCCCTTAGCACTATTCCATCACATTGGTTTAGTGCCCACTCAGAGGGCAGGCTCCCAGGAAGGATATCTTTCCCAGCACATCTCATTTTCACAAGGAGGAGGCTACAAAGCATCAAAACGACATTTTTACAGTAGTGTAGCATTTGTGAGTTGATAATGTGCTCACTGGTACAGAACGTGACTTGTACCAGAGAGCCCTTTCTGCCTATTAACTTGGCAATGCCCTACGTATCTTCTCTTTCTAGATTAAGAAACCAACAAAACTTACCCAAGCCAAAGAGTACATTAGACTGGAGTTTCTACTTCTCATTCCTGCTTTAATGGATATTAACTTTTAACATTTTAGGCAAAATGTCTTTGAAACTGCTATTTCAAGGAGGAAACAGTAAATCCACAGAGCAGCACTTGGGCTGGCGTGAAGAACCACCTTCTCCGTGCATTACATCACAACGTCTAGACTAACGCTAGTCTCGCCATGTCAGTTTACAGCTGCTGAAATTCTGGCCTATGAATACAAGTCATCAATTACACTTCGCCTACTATATTTACTATTTTTTCCAGTTCACAATCATTCCGTCCGGTATTTTCTATTATGTATTGTTCTATCCAGCTTCAAACGGCCCAAGCACAAATGTTCAATCACTTTTCCTGGTGAACTAAGGGGGTTGAAGCAATGCAAAACATTTTCCTTCCATTTTTGCTTTTGTTTTACCATATTCCTAAGTCCCTCTTGGACCACAAGAGGCCATTTTTACCTGACCCATCAAGTTCTGGTAGACAATTACACATGCCCATCCAGTATCACATGGCTGAGCCTACTTTAAGTATTTTTCCATTTTTTCCATGTCTGTTTATTTCATGCTTGCTATATCTGTATTATTTTGGTCATCCACACCTCTACACTTAGGAAATGCCACATAGAAAATTACAAATGCAGGCAATCAGCATGCCATTTCCTTTCAAAAGGTTGAGTCATTCCCTTCCCAAACGTTGTATTTTTTTTTTTTCATTTTTTTGTTGAAAATGAAATGACGGGAAAGCAGAAGTTTACAGAACCGCTTTTCTGAAAGGATTTGCTTCAGGTTTGGGCTTGAAATGTGTTTCAGCCCTCTCTGAAATACATAGTCTTGCCAAAAAAGTGTCAGGGACTCTTAAACGAATCACTGGTTACTGGGTTTTGATCCTAATGGATCAATTCCAGAACTGCAGCAGGTTTTATATGCCTCCCTAACCTTTCCAGAACTCAGTAAAAACATCTGCCTTGAATAATCCACAGGAAAGAGAAATTTATCTGCTTATTTAATGCCCAGCAGCAGAGGGCTATAACCTTTATTTACAGCCTGGCCTATAGGGGTATTGCCAGTCCCAGCGAGATTACGGCTTTTCTTTACTGGCTGTACAATGCTAACAAGTAGAAAATTGACAGCAAGCAGCAAATAACCCCTGTATTATCACAAACATGGGTTTTGAGTTTTTGGCTGGACCCATCAATCGCTTAGGGTCTTCCTGAAGAAGTCTGCTAAGATAAAACAGGCCTTTTGCTCTATCCAGCCATACAGGAAGAGGGAAGAGCTGTTGCTCTTGAAACTTCTATAGTCCAGATTCAGGTCTGCATCTAGGCCTGGGGGAATCCCATTGAAAAGGGATGGTGCCAGGTCCCCAAGAAAAGAAGGAAAGAGAAAAAAATACAACAAATCTATGAAGCTATCCCTCCAAAGGACAGTAGCATTCAAAAACACATTTCTACCATCTAGACTCCATTGTCACAAACCTACATGCATTCAGTGACCAACACAGCCAAATATATTCAATGACCCTTTTCCTTGACCATTCCAAAGTGCAAGAGGGATTTTCTAAAACTTGGCCAGTAACTATGCTCCACACAAAGGCTGCTTATGTACCAATTTAAAAAAAACACAGCAGTTTGCCTGCTCAGATGCGTTACAGTTGCTGCGGCAATTTAGGGTAATCTGATGCACTCTTTTGGTTTACGCTTTTAACTTCAGAGTCATATACTGCTTTGTGATAACTATCACCGGCTCCAGTGAGGTTAACAATGAACATAAACCCAGGGCATCCAAAAGAGTCAGCCAGAAGTAGCAACAATCTGAAGTGTAGGTAGCAGTGACAAACATTGCCGGGGAGCGTACTAGTGCTGAGTGTTAGTCACTCTAACTATAGTACCTCAAGACTATTGGAAATGACGGCAAGCATTACATGACATATTCTAATATTGTGCTCATTATACTGGCTGTGGTGTTCAGCGCTTGATGTTACGATATATGTCACAAACCGCTACTCAAGGTCATAGCAACACACAGCACAATGAGATCAGAAACAAAATAGCCTATCAAAAGCCTGCCTTGGATTGCAAAATCCCCCCAAAAGTACATCGTATGCAGACCAGCAGAGCAAAAGTTCTACCAAGAAAGGCTGGCAATGAGACAACCATCATGAAGTTGCTATTCAAAATAACACCCCTCTTAAAGATGATTTCATATGCTACAATATGAATTCTGTCATCCACTCAAATTCCTGTCAAGGGTTACTGTCTCCAACAAAATAAGAATTTTAAAGTATCCAGATTCTGTCAGCATAGAGAGTTCAGTTGTGCTGCTATCTTTGTGGACCACCTTTTCCTTTTCTTCCACAAAATTCAGAATCAAGACCACTGTATGCAAACTATTCATTCAATGAATGAAAGAATCAGTTGTATTTGGATGGTTCAATCCATGTAAAGAACAATTTCTTTTGGATTTATCTTCTAAAGACAGAAATATTATTCTCTATTCAACTTTTTATACTTCATGTACTATTTAAAATGTAGTTTTCAATACAGCTGGCCTACCTTGCTTTTTTTTGAGAAAGGTTGTCCCCTCTGTAGGCTGTTAAAGTGTAACAGAGTAGTGGCTGGTATATAATATCCTAAAAACAGCAGTTTTCCCTTCCTGCAGTTCAGTGACACTGCTTTTAACACCTGGTTCTCAGTGATAAGAACTCCTTATCATAACCATCCATTTATAATTGAGACGTAAAATATGGAATATGCTTCTAAGAGAAAATGTATGGAAGTTTTTGCTGTTTTAATTCACATGTGTGGTGATAAAAGATTATGCAAAATTTGACTTTTCCACATGTCTTGAGACTTTTAGGGATATGCAGCCCTTGAGGTTACAACTGATTTTTAAAACCTGCATTTGATTCATTGCAGCACAGAGAAATAATTTATTAAAAAGACTGATGGTTAGTATTGCAGCTAGTGCATTTACAACTAGACTATACGTAGTAGCTGGAAGCATCATAATAACATGAAAATACAGATCACATGGAACTGGGGAACAAGTCCAGCAAAGAGAAGAGCAGTGATGAGAATTGTCTTCTAATGCATAACAGTACCGGTAAAGCAGGAGAGAATAAACTGTTTCCCACATCCATGGTGGACAGGATAAGTAAGAGACTTTTTTACCACTGGAAGTTTGCCATCATTGCGGGTTGTTAAGAACAGATTAGACAATCATCTATCAGGAATGAGAGGCATAAAGTTGAATCTGCCTTAAGGAAAAATGGATTAGTTGGACTCTCATGGAAAACAAGGCTGGAAGAGACTATGGCTATAAGATCAAGGACATTAAATTCCAAGAGAAACCACAACAAATGGTTAAAGTGTAGTCATGTCAGGCTAAATTCCTTTTTGCTATATTTGACATTAGCATCATTTTGACCCTTCATTCTTACCATGAATACTTGATAAGTCACTGTATCCTTTTTTATCTTTCTAATGATTATTCATTCCTCCCACAGGGAAAATGAGTCTTCCACAGAAAACCCTGCTCAGCAAAGACTGTAAGAGAAACTGGTCAGTGGGTTGGTAGATAATGTTTGACAGCAGCAAACTCCTTCTCTAGGAGAATAGCAGGAGTCTTGCTTGTTTGGCTAGTTACCCATCTTAACATTAAGGAATATCACAGGAGTGAGCTAGCTTTTTGAGAATGGTCTGCAGTCCACCCTCTGTCCCATTGCCACATTCAACCAGGAACCAAACACTTCTGGGAACTGTAGCCTTGAAAAGGCTTACAGAGATCAGAACTTACAAAGGGATAAAAAGAAAATAGCCTCACTTACACTTACCAGATGTTGCCATTGAGTTTCTCCAAAGAGTATGGTTTGGGCAGTTCATCAGAGGTCACACTGAGAGGAGACTTAAGAGGCAAACAAGATAGAACTGAGTCAAGAATGAAGGGAAGAGTAGAACATCTGCAATGGTTGACAGAGTTTGACCTTTATTCTGCTGCCTGCAAGCAAAAGTGGCCATAAAAAAGAAAAGACTTGACCTGGCAGCTACTCATTATCTAGCAGAAGGCAAATTACTAGCGCCTTTTGCAAAACTTAGGCAATAGATACAGAGATCAATAGATCCAGGAAACTGTATCAAGAAAGCAGAAGAAGGAATGCAATTAAGTAGCATGACAAATTCTGTAAATGTAATTCTATTCAAAGAGTGAAGATGTAGGAAAAGGTGTCATATAGCAATTTACACTTGAAATACAGTAGAGACTGTACAGAGAGTGTACCTCTCCTTTCAATGTCTGGGCTAGCAAAAAGAAAACTGCTCATTTTATTCCAAGTTATCTGATAGATGAGTTTATTTGAAGGTCAAGCAGCTGAAGGCAATTCAGTGCCTTTCTGCAGCCCTAAGAAATTCCATCCAGGCAGTAAAAGCTGTTCTGTGGACATGTCTTATGATATTCCTGGTAGGTCATACAAAAAAAGAGGTGGCTCCCATAGTCATCAAACTCTAGCCAGTGTCCTCTACGTGCCTTCCATCAAGAGCCAAGAGTTTCTGTATCCTGATCTTCATCAAAAGACCTGTGAGGGAAATCAAGTACCTGAGAGCAGACTTAGTAGAGGATGCTAAGAACTGGATACACTCTAGCACACGCTCTACCCAGCTTGCTCTCTAATAAGAAAAAAGCCACTTCTTATTTTCATATGTTCATATGCATGTGAACTCTTTCTGTCAATCTTAAGGAGAAGAGTACGACAAAACTGTAGAGATTACAATGTGAACACCATGAATAGGACCCCATCTAATAGGTGGCATATTTTTTTTCCTATTGTTTTGATTAGTGCAGGTGGGAAATACGGTTCTTGCCAGTGCACCTATTTCACAAGTCTTGTAACAATGCTTCTGTCAGGTCTGAACTGCAGTCCATTTTGACAAATGAACAGCAGATGTTCTTGATAAGGGAAAGTGAACATGATATATTGTTAAGCTCCTTCTGAGACTTTAAACACACACAAACCATAGCTCAGGAATAGTTTATCCGTTTTAAAAATTTACTTCTATAACAAAGAACCTGCCTGGCAAAGTTAAACATGAACATGTTAAATATTTGGGGACTTAGCTACAACCTTGCAAACAAAGTAAATAATGATACCTCTTCTGTGGAGTAGTCTAGAATCTATGATAGCCTCATTTAAAACAGAAATGGAATACATTAGTAGGACTAAACATAGCTCACTTCAAAGCATTACCTATAGTACCTATAAGAAACAATACTGGTCTTTCTGTAACCCTTGGTCATGTTTTTAAGTGCTGAACTCTGATACATTACACCCGGTGTTTAGGTTTCGTCTTCCATGTGCACACAATCCTCATAAATTAGTTTTTTTGGGCGTAACCTTTACTGGAACACTACTCTGAAAACATAAGTCTTCACAACTGGTGTGTGCAAATTATCTGGTTCTTCTCCCAAATGATGTGGAGCAGTGACAGAAAAATGACAACAGAAGTCTTCAAACAGATCCTTGTCTTTAAAAAAGAAAAGGTCAGGGGAGATAGAAAAAAAAAAAGTAGAAAGTAGAATAAAACATCCGCAAAGCACCTCCAAATGCTACAACTCATTCTCCAGTCTCCAAACCATCCATCTCTGGCAATCACCACGTTCTGTTCCTAAGCAATATCAAGACATACATAGTTACGTTACGCTCTTCTCTAGGTTTCACCTACAGAAGCTTCAAACCATACGGGCTTTGCTTGGTTCCCACTTGTGGCAATGAAGAGAAAACTTTTGCTCAATTGAACTCCTCGATACTGCTAATGTTGATGCTGTCATTAATACTTTTGATACTGTCCGTGTTGAAAATCTCAGTGTCTTTTACAGTCCCAGGTGGAAAGATCATAGACTACACCACTAACACAGAAGCAAGCTTCATCACTGTTCCCTTTGCCATGATGAGAGATGAGAAACAATTACCTGAAGACACCATTCATAAAATTCAGTGCAAATGTAAGGAGGGCCAGAAGGTGAAAGAGACTTAGCACTTTCTCCCCATTTGTTAAAGACTGTTCCTTTAAAATCATTGCTGCAATACCACCTTTAGTGTGCCATATGCAGTTTACCTCTTCCAAATCTCATGGAAAAACCTGTGGCCCAACTTCAGAATATGCTGAATAACGTGTAGTTTTCACCAACTTAAAACATGATAGCAAACGTTGAGCACTTCTTGCTCATTTTGTCTGCTGTACCCAACTATCGGGATATGAATGAAGAACGGTATACTCTAGTTCATTTTTAAAAGTCTATTAAAAAATCTATATCATAAACCCATATGCAAAGGGTTCAGATTACAGATCTTGGGTCTAATATCTAGATTCTATTGCAGGATTCAGGTGAAATGGAAGCTAGGGAAAGGTGAAGAGTTAAAGGACTCTATTTTCATGGGAGAGATCCTTCCTTTGAGTTCTATTCTGCTGTCTGGCAATCTGCAAAAGTCTGTGCAGCTCCCTGGCAAAAGGTCCAACCACCCTAGAAAGTGTGGAAATCACTTGATCACATGGAAGAATTACTTTCTGTCATGTTTCTGTGTTTATTCCATCCCTAATGCTGGTACTGACAATCCAGAATTCTGCAGCAAAAGACAAGAGTTTTCTCATACAAAATTCTTTCACTGTGATGAAAACGCATTAGATCTTGCTTCACTGACTCTGCAATGCTCCATTTGGACTTGCTAGAGAGGCTGGAAGCATGCTTTCAGTTCAGATCATAAACCAGTGCTGACACTGCATGCATGTGCTATTTAGACAATTTAGAAGAAAAATATGTAACCATGTCTACTGAACTGCTTGTGCATCTCACAATTCCTAATTGTGTAAGAAAGAATACAGGTATCCAAGGACAAAATTTCCATCTTAAAATGCACAAAACAGGACACACGGCCATTACGGTGGTCATGGGCAAAATATGTCACCAGAAAGGAAAAGTACCCAAAACAGTAATACATTAGAGAATTCTTAGAAAACAGCAGTTCTCTTTGTAAGGAGAACATCACTATGGAGCCAAAACTTTTGTGAAGCTTTACACAAATGATAGAAAAAAGCTGATTTGGATTTTCCATCTGAAAATGTCAAGCTATGAGATTATCCCCAAACCAGATTTGTCTCCTGCATATAGTGGGAATTTAGAGGGTAGCCCGAAATTACACTCTGGAGCATTCAAGTTTAAGCAAGTGCAGTAGCTTAGTACATCATTAGCACAGGCTTAGTCAGGCCTCCCAGGCTGCATGTAAGGCATTGTGTGAACAGCAGAAGGGTCAATGCAGAAACACATCCTTTTTCCATTCACCAGCACTCTTCAAAGTCAACCCTGGTTTCCATAGGAATCCAGCAGCCCTCCACCCAATATTTTAAGGATTAAAATGATAGAAATATCTATACACCTGGCTAGAGATATGTGGAAGATGAAGTAAAAAGGGAATAGCAGTACAAGATCTATCCCTCCCCTAGTACAGAGTACAGCGTATTTGAGGTCCCCCTTTCCCAGACTCAGATCAGGGATACAAACCTTAAAGCCAAAGACCAAGCATTATAAAAACCCTAAACTAAAAACCTCAAGGGTCAAAGCAGACAAAACCACAGAGCTTAGATGTAAATATTGAGATTTCAAAAATACTGCATGTGGCTTCAAATGGGTAAAAAGCAGATCAGATATGTATAAAAATATCTGTACTGGATAAGGTTAAAGATTCCTCTAACCTAGTGCCCTGAACCCAAGACTAGCCATGGGAACATGCCAAAGAGCAATAGTATTAAAACAGTATATGCATCAACTGATTCTTTCCTAGCCTCTCCTTTTTGCACCTGGCACAAAGATATTCATGGATCTTGTCAATCTGCAGTTGCATCCAGGCCATCATATTTAATACCCATCAACAGACCTATCCTCCATGATACTGCTTAAGTTTTGGAATTCATCAATGCTTTTCCTCCCAAGTAATTTCCAGCAATGAATTCCTTATTCTAATTATGCCAACTGAAAAATTACTTCTGGTTTGCTTTAATCTTGCTGTCTGATACTTCACTGTCTCCCTACTTTTTGTATTTTGGGAAATAGCAAACAAACATTATTCACTTCCATATCATTCATCATTGTATAGAACTGTATCAAATCCTTCTCCGCTTGTTTTATTCAACTGAAGAGCCCTAGTTTAATTATTCTATGCTTGTACTAGATGCCATGAAATACCTCTGATATCCTAGTCCAATTTCCTGTCTCTTTTCTAATTCAAGATTGGGAAAGACCAGAACTGCATGAAATATCCAAGATGAGGAACACAAAGATTTCTGGAGTGACACAGTACACTTTGCTTTTTTCTTTCCAAATAATATTTAACATCCTAATAGCTATATTTCCCTGAGCCTAGGCTGATTAATCAGAGAGCTGTTCAGGGGAAAAAAATCTCTCTTCTGAGTGGTAATAGCTAATAAAAGCGCACTAGGTATATATTATGTTTCTCCTTTGTGCCTTTCTACATCAGTGCCGAATGGCATTTACCATTCTATAGTCCAGGCACTCAACGGAATGAGATCCTTTTGCATATCTCTCCTTACCAGTTTTAGCTTTGACTCTCTTAAATAATTCTGTTCTATCTGCAAATTTTGTCATGTCACTATTCAACCCCTTTTTGCAGATTACAATGGTGCTGAGCACTACACATGCCAGCACAGTTCTTCAGGGGAATCAGCATTTATGGTACTTCCAACAGGAAAGAATTTATGACCTATCCATGGAAGACATGGTCTGCTAACTGAAAAGCAGACAGCAGCTGCAGATCATTTCTTCTCATATCTTTTGCATTTAACCATAATTTCTTGTAAAATTCAGTGTGGAGAGTTCCTAGAGGTGCACGCATATTGGTTGTGCGTTTAGTCACCAGAATATAGCTGTTTGAATATGGCAATGTCTTCCCAGGAACCTTAATGCTAACAAGTCCATCTGTTCTGAATGACTTACAAAGGACTCAAGGGGAATTTCAGAGCTGCAAGCTGCACTGGCTGTGAAGCTGCTTTGACTATATTTAAGTTCTAAGTTCAGATAGGAGCCCCAATCAATATAGTTCTTAAGAATATGCTTAAGCCATACTTAAATCCTTTGGAATTAATCACATGCCTAGGTGCTTTTCCTAAATTAAGACTTATTTCATTTAAAGAATTAGTTTAAATTTATTGCATTTAAAGTAGCATTGTTCAGACAGCTCCAGAATAATTTTAAACATCATTCAGATGGAATAGGGAACGCTATTAAGGTGCACTCTACCCTTTCCAGTATAGTGGACATAAGGGGAACACACACTGTACAGAGGAACACATTTCTGTGTATCTATATTACTAATCAGCTAATGGACTTGGTAATGCTGCTAAACCTGTGTTACACTAGCGCAGGCATTTTCACACAGGTGTTGCAGTCCCAGAATGGTGGTGGCTTTTTAATGGAGCTTTAATAAATCATTCTACCAGAGGCAACATCTGCCTTTCTACTTTTCCCACATGGTAGCCAGCTGACCTACCGCTGTAAACACGCGAGGCGAGTTTTATGCAAACCACCCATATAGCTCACCTGGACTTTTTTTTTTTTTTTTTCCTTGAAATACAACTTTTCTGGACTTACCATGGGGTTATAAGCAGGCCAAATCTCTGTTCCTCTTTAGATCTATCTTAGACATTGTCCAAGTTTTCCCCTTTTCTGAAGTTTGTTTTGGTCGGCAAATCAAAAGCAGTCAGATGCCATAAACCTTTGCCAAAGTCTAGGAGAAGCTTAGGCTATTCCCCCCACTTGCCACCCCAATACTGTACAGCCTCCTGCTCTCCTGGAGTTGTTGCATATTTTAATGAGCTACACCCGGCACACAGGGATGACAAGCAAAGAGGTGAAATTCTGCCACTTTGTCACAAGCTAGAACAGTGCACAGGATACTGAGTTATGTACATGCTGAAGACGATCTCTGTTCCAAAATACATAGTTGTCACATGCGGGAAAATGTCACTCTCATTTCATAACTGAGGAACCGAGATGTAGAAACCCTCAGAGACTTTGGCAAACTCACACCAAAAGGAAACTAGGTTTCCATATTTAGTATCCTTAGAACAAATCATCTGACCATACTTTCTCCCTGCCAAAAGATTTGCCATAAACAATCTAGACAGGGTCTGAACTGAAGGTGCAGCACAGGAGAACAGCTGCTCTTCATATCTTGAATAATGACAGAAGCCCATCACCATCACATAGTTGTATTTGTATAGAGGTATCAGAGGGCACAGTTATGAATAACAGGAAAGAGGTTCCAGACAGAATAGTCCAGAGCCTTTGTAGCACAACCAGAAGTTTGCAAAATATTGTTATAAAGAAGTTAATGTTAACAGCCACCCTCGACACCACAGGAGAACGTAGTAAGTTATTAGGTTGGCAGTGCTCAGTAGCCTCAATACTTTAACACAGCTTTGCAGAATAGAGCCTGCAGCACAGGCTAGGAAAGGTTTTGAAGGCAAGGGCAAGCACAAGAGCTCTCAACAAAACAGAGAAGATAAATTTTGCAGCCTTCGCTTGGGTGAGGTTCTCATCAATTTAAAAGAGAATCTTCCCTGCTTCTAAGCCTCTCCTAAATCAAAAAAACCCACCACCACTGCCCACAAAGAAAACATTTGCAGATTTTTGATTTTCTTTTGTGTCAAAGAGGAAGCTTTCTTCATTGATGAACTGGTGTTAAGGCCTTTTAAAATGTGTTAAATTTTATGAGGTGCTGAATAGTTTGAATAGTTTAAAATGCCAAAAAAGCAAAGAAATAGCCAAACTGTGTGGGGGGTTATGGGTCATTTAGGATTATGCAGTAAGAACATAAATGAATTCAAAGGGAAATAACTGTGGCTACTGAATGGAAAGAGCTCTTGCTAATTGTTCCAGGTACCCCACAGGCATCTAAAATATCTGACTCCACCCCTCCCTTCCCCACCATCTTTGGTTATTCTGAATCAAGATATCCATCACATGTTACCAAACGAAGCAACTGCTTTAACTGTCCATCAGTGAGTTTAGGAGCAGGCCAGAAGTTTCCTGATAGGACCAGTGTTCACTTCAGAACTGCAGGAATCTCTGCTGCAGAAAATGAGATTTTGAAAAGTTCGACCAGAGTTTCGCTGTGTTGTGAGAGCTGTCAGAACAACCAAAGCAGTTCATTCATCTCCACTTCAATAGTAAAGACCGAGTTACTGTGTTTGCCACTACTTTTGTTTATAAGTTTTATTTGGCAGCCCTAGAAGAAAGGCTCAAACATCAAACAGTTTAACACAAGAAAAACAGACCATTGGGAAACCGTCTCCCCTCTTCCCTCCAAGATACTTCAGCTTTTAACACTTGAGAAAGATTTTTACCGTCAGTTGTAGATCCTTCATTTAGTAAGAACTCAGAAAGGTGGATACAGGCTGAGTCTAGACCAAAGCGCACAAACCAGGAAGCCCCCCCCAACATACACGAGCTGAAATTAACTCCAAGATTTCACTCTGTCATTAGCAATATGTGCATATGCTCCCACTTTGGAGGAAAATTGTAAATATTTAGCTTTATCTCACAGAATCCAGACAAACTCTGCACCACAGCTTGAGACTGGGACATCATCAGGTCAAGAAACTCCGCTGATACCGCAAAAAAGCGACACTAAACAGCACCAGTTATTTGCAGAGAGCAACGATCCCTTCATAACAATAATATTTGGGTTTCGAATCCGGAGTCATTTTTTTAATAAGACAACGCACTCTTTCTTGTCTTTCTCAAGACAAAGATGGTCAGTCAGTGTAAAAATACTTGTAAAAACCAATTTTTGATCACATATTACTGCTGGAAGACTGAAAATATATATATTTTTAATTTTACCAATATGAAGTTTTTATCTTAATAGATGCGAATTTATTTGACATGTCTCCAAATGCTAGAGGCCCAACCCTCTTCTAAGAGCTGTGCCACTGACCAGACTAGCTTGCATCTTCATACGTTCCTGGCTTTGGGATGCTATTCTTAGGAACGCTGCATCAATATGTGCTACTTGCAGGCAAGGAATCTGTATAAATTTACACACTATGTGTACACACTGTGCAAGACTTACTGTGGAAAATTAATAAAAACAAACATGCTTTCTTTCTGTGCACAAAACACAGCTACTGGAAAACAGGCTTTGTAGCTATGAGATCCGTAACTGAGAGCAGCAAGGCACACCTGGGCTGTAAGGAGGTAACAGAAACTCTTCACTCCGCATGAAGGTGTCCGTCCTTTATCAATTTCCAGCCAGACAAGATTTATTTCCTGCAATTTAGTAGTCTGGCAGCAGCCACAGAAAACACTGAAACCGTTTTGGGTTGCCGAGTTGAGTGCAGAGCTCGACATTCATTTAAAAACTGTCTGCTGATAGCGACGACCACTGCTGGCAAAGGCAGCGTCCTGGAGAGGTTATAAAAATCCTCCTCAGTTAGCTGCACCGTCCCGTTGCTAACGCTACTTTCTAGGGCTGGCAACCAGACTGGGCATGACGTTTGCTTTAAGTTTCATTAAAAAACAGAACTGATGAACATACAAATGTACAAAATGCAATATTGGAGTGTGAAGATATGAATACATTAGATATCCTAAACATTTAACATTTCTCACTGCATTGCTTATTCTGTGCAACTTACTGCTATGCATTAAGTAATTAAGACTTCCACACACAAGGCCACTGTAAAACATTAACTGCTTCTTAGCATCTCTCAGTGCTGCTTTTATCCTATAAGAATCTGTAAAATTGATAAAGTTAAGCTTTATAGTCTTAGCACATAAACTTAACAGCTTAACAAAGATAACTCATACAGTACAATATATAAATTGCTTCATTAAAAATAAAGGTCTAAGCAAAAACTGCTTAAAAGAAAAAAAAAAAACTCTCAAAGCACTAACTGAAATACTAAAACATAAATTGATGTGGCTATGAATTTCTAGTTCAGCAGTCCAGAATAAATATTTATAGAAAGGCTGAGTTCAAGAGAAATTTTGTGGGCTTTCCTCTCCTTTCTAGTGCTTTCTCTCAAAACTAAAATTGCTCTGATCTTGGTAAGAGCAACACACACGTGCACTTAAAAAATAGCTACGTTTGTTTAGGCTGGGGAAAAAAGCGCTTACCCTCCATGTGCTTTCAATAGAGCTCCATTTAACTGAAGTCACTGGCATACCTACCGAAAGACCTGAACAAACCCAACATAATGTTTCCCATTAAACCCATGGTTATGTAACAGTCTCCCAAGCAGACAAATCTTTGCCTGCTTCTGCCCGTTACCATACCCCAACGGGCAAACAAACCAGAGCAGCTCTTGTGTCAAGGCACTAGGGACCCAAATTTGCCATCCTGCTTTTGTTTAGTGATACTTTCAGTCCAAGGGCAGTTGTCAAGATATTGGTGACATTTTCACCTGTTTGGAAACTGTAACTTTCTCTTCAAAAAGCAGAAAGTATTTACTGCAGAGACAGCTACTTCCAAAGACAGACAGGTTTATGTTTAAGGTAGTGGATGGGAACTGAACTTCAGGAAGACAGCAGTTTGGGTCCTAACCCCGGCACGCACTTTACAAACCAAAAAATCTCTCTGTGCCTCAGAACCCCACATGAGCATCAATGAGGGTAATAGTCACGGTCTCCTCTGATGTTTTGGAGAGGAAGGTCATCAGAGCAGGGACCAACTCTAGTCTGGCACGCGTTTGTGCTCAACACTATCGGCAAACCTACAGTAAGACTCCCGCTGGATTAGGCTTTTGAAGTGCTACCATGAAATAAGCAAAAATCAATACCATTCGCCATAGTGCTTTAATCCCCCTTTCCAAGATCTTATCATAATTTTTATTGCTTACTGGCTTCCTAAAGTCACTGGCCTGGCTTTTAACATAACTTGGTTTTGAAATATTTGTGTCTGTCCTCCGGTAGAGACAAACTGCTGAGTTATTCTTTTATAAAGGAACAGCAGAAATTATATAGACAGAAGAATCAAGCTTAAGCATATTGAAAACCTATTTAGTAGAGTTCCCAGCAGTTCAGTTTTATTTCATTGACCAAAAGTATGCGATCTCTATGAAAATTATAGATTATGGGAAATGTGATACAAATGATTTCAGATACAAGATGTCAGATACTACTGTAAAGAAAAGGGGATGCTCTTACCAAGTGTTTACAAAATAGTGTGCATCACACTAATACTCTAATCTTGGCAAGAATAATACAAATTATAAAGACACCGTATTTGTAGGCTTGCTTGTGTATTATGGTGCACATGGAAAGAACACCAGGCTCTCAGACTACACAATTATAACTGGACACTCTACTGTGAGGCTAAAAGAAAATGACCTTTCCAAAGGGAAGTCCAGAGATAGAGCACACAGCTGGATGAAAGAAGCTCCACATTCTGTGACCAACAGCCGGGTTACCATGAACAGAATTTTTTAATTTCTCAGTCTTGGCTTCTTAGCCCAGTTCCTTGGGCTACATTTGCACATTGCTGTCATCCTTAAAGGAAAGGTGTTGTATATGTTGTACATCAGCATACAGTATGACTTTTAATTACTGTTTTAGTAAGCTCAACTGTTGTATTTGTAATGAATAATATACTCCATAAAGTAACATTTATTATAGTAGTATGAAAAGGTGCAGAAAAGCAAGGGAAATTCAGAAAGGTAGATGAGGGAATTTATTTCCCCATTTCACCTCATTCTGCACATGAACGGCAAAGATCTCTATCTAAGTGACTAAGACACGCAAAGCTGACTTTGCTTGGAATTTGCGCCAGGTTAGATTCCCGATTCCTCGTTTCTCTTGGCCAAAGTATTTTCAGGAGACAAGGATTGCTTTGTTCTGTCTGGTTGCAGGTTTACAGCAATGCACTGATTTACAGAGAATAAAGCTATCACCTTCATCACCAGAAAGACTAGGAACAGATGATTTTTTTTTTGATTTTTTTTTGGAAAATGAAACATTTCCAGGTGTTCACTTGCTAATGCAGAGCCTGCATATTTCTAAAACCCCTTTGAAGAAGAAACGTGTAAGAAATTACCTCACTTCAAGGATCTCACTGCAACATATCCTTAATGTGGAATGGGTAGCCCCCAGGTCAGGTTACTAACCTGTGAGTTAAGAAACACAATTTAATTCATTGCTCTACCACTGACTTTTAGCAGGCCTTGGACAAGTCACTTGGAGATAGATTCACAGAAGGACTTTGGAGGCCCAGATTGCAGGACTATCTCTAATATCATTTTCAGTAACTATTTAATTTAAATATAGAAACAGTCCTTGGAAAATTGGTCACTGAGGTAGATGGCCGTATTTCCTCCTGCACCATAAAGAGTTAGAGAACCTTCCACCCAACATAACCAGTTAACTTGACAGTTAGATTTTCAAATAGGTTGAAAATGTGGGTTTGAACTTTAGTCTGAAAAGGACAAAAAGCAGGTTTCCTATAATCTCAGGAATCTCAGTCTCTAACTACCAGATTATTGACCGCAGGGAGAGAGGAAGGGTACTGCCACATACTCCAACCCACATATAATGAAAATGAGCTCTTGAGTTTCATAGAAAAATAAATTCAACATATTTAGGCTGGCAGTTCAAGGCATTTACACTGGACTGCTCGTCTCAGGGACAACCAGTCACTGAAATGCCTTGATTTTCTGGCTCATACTAGTGCCAAGAGCTTTGAAACATGAGTTCTGACAGCAATAGCAGGGGCAGTTACTTCCTCCGCACCAACCACCACCCCAGACAGCAGTCTCACTCCTTTTCAAATGCTTATTTCCTACACAAGACACCTTCAGATATAGTATGGTAGGCCCCCACATAGCTGCCCTGGTGAACTACAGAAGTAGCTTCATTCATCTTGCCATGTGACAGCAGTCCGAAAATGGTTGTGTTTCAGGTATCTGGCACATCTAGAGAATTTCTTTCCTCAAATAAACAACAGACTTTCATTTCTTTCTAGAATGAGACAACACTTCATTTTTCACACTGCAAGTGTAGCTTCCAGAAGCAATAAATAAATAAATAAATAACCCTCTTCCCTGTGAGCTCCTCCTTGGAAAAAGAGAAGCAGCTGGGGTTCACCCTTCTTCATCTCAAGGTTTTCCATTCTGCATGTGTGGAGACTAGGACTTCATCTGTCTAGCGCACCTCTTCTATGAAATACACTCCTCAAGGAAGAAGTCTGAGAGTTAGAAGGCCAAATCAGGAGACTAAGAAATGGTCTGGATTGTTTTACACTAGCTTTACAGCCTAGTTTCTCTCCTTCATGAACAGGTTGAGTTGTACACGATTCACAGAAAACGTTATCTTCTACTGAGCATGCACTTCTTCAATGCCAGGGAACCCACGGGAGGGTGAAGGGGGGCAGAGTATGTTGCCCGTTTTTTTTGTTTTGTTTTGGGGGGGGGGGGTGCCCAGTAGGTTTCCAAACTTCATATTCCACTCATGAGTGAACAGAGCCAAGTAACATGTCAAGAGCAGAAATTTTTAGCTTTGGAGTCTAATGCTAGAGTGAGTGCGGACTGAACAAATAGCAGTGAATGATGACGGGTGTGAATATAAACCTTCTCCGCATGTGGCCTCCTGCAAAGATTTCAAGTGAATCATGTTTCCTGTCTATTAACAACTACTTTCTTTTCTAGGTGGGAAAAGCAGGATTATATCAAGAAGTACAATTTGGTTTAATTTAGGTCAGGCAAACTCTCACAGCCACATTTACTTTGCTATTGAACGTGCTACCAAGGTTGCACGGGGTGCTGAACCCCCTCGCTCACCTTTGTGGTCACATCAGTCAGATCAAGGCAAGGCCCTGAAACAAAGCAGGAGCTTTACTTACGATCACAGAAAGCAAACCTATTACTAGTTAGCTGAATACACAATCTGATGAGAAGTATTCCACCCTACCTCTTTTGTCAGCTAGAAAGAGAAAATTTAAAGTTGTTTTTTCTTCCCTTCAAGGGACATCTCTGGAGGGGAGAAAAAAATAAATAAATCTTTCCCCATTTCATTCCTCTTACTGCAGTACTTCCAGTTACTAGGTCTTCCTCTTTAAGTTTTCAATCTACTATAACTGTGAAAGGAGCCAAATGCACAATTCCCCTAAACAAGCAATTTTTAGGCATCATAATGATAAGTTGCAGTCATGTTTCATGTTCTGCTAAGAACTTTTATTTAAATAAAGCCCAACGCTACCCGATGAGTTTGATTGCCAGTGGAACTAACCACAACAAAGACTTATGCCCTGGCCCAGAGGAAGGGAAACTGGCCTGGAAAAGATGATGATATTTTTCAAGTTAAAGGCAGAATTGAAGAATCTAATAAGACTGTTGAAATTTGAGAGATTTATGATTAACTATCATGGGACAAGTAAAAACAAAAACAAGAAGAATTACACTGACCACTTCTACCCTGACTTACACAACCTCAATTTCTGAACATATTATTTTTGTCCAGCTATTTAGGATATGCCGATTAGCTCTCTTTCTCTTGGGGCATATCTCGATTTTCTTTTATTCCTTTTTTGGACATTTTTATCCTCTCTTTGCTACATTGCAGACTTTATGATTACTCTTGGTATTTATTCCATCACTACTTCTGTAAAAGACTGAACCTCCTTTACACCACAATACAAACATTTTATATCTCCTTTTCCTCTGCAAATCTTTCAAAACATAATTAAAGAAATTTCTCTTTGATTTATATTTGAGGACTATAGAAAAATCACAAGTTCAGAAATCCCTCCCAAAGAAAACTATTGTCTTCAAAATCAACCCTAATGGTAAGACATACTTGACAACTTCAGCTGATATATAGCCATGCTTGATGATGATATATCACAGTAGCGGGTGATCACAAAATAGAATTCTACAATAACCTCTCCAGAATCAAAAGTTGTTGGCCCCTGCCCTCAAACTGGGAGCAGACAGATGCAATTAAATCACACAGCATTTAATTGTCAGGTTTGCCATGTGATTTTAACTGCTTCCACCTCAAAATCTGAAATAATTGGAAACTCATTAAAGAAAAAGTAAAGGAAGAAAGTGAAAGAGGTGGCCAAGAGCAGCATAAATGTCTGTTTTGGCTTGAGCTAAAACAATACCAGTTTGGAGAGATTCTCGTTAACTCCATATTTACATTAGCTGAATGGCCCTTAAAAGGGTCTAACCCTAGTATGACCATTATTATTAAAAAAATCAGTTTTTTGAAGTTACTTTAATTATTACAGTAGTTCTTAAATCACCCAAGAACAGGGAGCCATTCTGCCTGGTACTGCACAGAGCAGCAGATAGTCTCTGTCCCAGCTGGTTATATATAAACAAAGTGGGAAAGGAGATTGAAAACAAACAGAATAATAAACACAATAGTGGCAAACAGTGGATTTCTTCCACAGTTTGGGGGTGGGTGGGTTACTGAGAATAAGCTCCATTATATAGACAATTAACCTTGAGAAATGGTGATTAAGAGTAGGCATATTGTATGCCCAGTCTTTCTCAGTCATGGCTTCTTTTCTGCTTAGAAATTTTATCTGGTTGGAATTTACGGATTCTTAGCATTGTCTGGGATTTCTGAACATCTGGCAGATTGGAACAACTCTGCAAAAGGTCTGACCAAACTGAGCTGCCAAGCATCCGGAAATCATGGCTGTTGCCTCAGCGCACGCTCAGATTGGTGGCATGGGACAGCGCAGTAAGGTCAGTGTTTTTGGGGAACTGTCGGACACACTTACTGCACACATGCTACACAGAGCATGCTCCTATACTTCTACCTGGAAAGTCCTGAATATAACTATCATGGCCATAGGTGACAGGGAGACCGGTGGGAATTTCTGAGTTGAAGAGACCGAGGGGCAGAGCCGGAGCACGCAGACCACCACTCTCGTCCAAACTCCTGAGCAGCCGCTCCTGCTTCTGTAGTTTTTCCCTGAAGGCCACATGATGTGCAAGGAAGAGAAAACGGGTGATGACAGATGGGTGCATGTGTCACTTGGTGAAGGGAAGGGTCTTTGCATAATTCTGGAGCCAGATGGTACCTTGTGGGGAAGCAGTTTTGATTGAATCCCACTTTAACCACTCTCCAGCAGAGCAGCCACTCACTCTTTGGCCATGTTGTCTAAAGCTGAATGTCTTCTGAGCCATTTTTTCTTTATGTCAATACAGAGGTATAAAATAATGCATGCATTATTCATGAGAATATGCGAACTGCTAAAACCAGCACTGTGGAAGTGGGTATAATGTGAGGCAGGTTACACAAAGGAAGATGAAGTAGCAGCAGATAACACCAACAGAAGAAAGATGTGCAATAAGCTGTTCAGGGCCTCCTAATTTGTGTTTATTTTCCTACTTTCAAAGTAGGAGAAAAGCCTTCAAGCTTTCTACCCTCCAATATCTATTTGACACAAAATGTTTCAGCAACTTCTGAACATACAGCGGATTTTTATTTATTTTACCAGAATGCTCACTAGTATGTAGAAAGGATGATCAAGTAAAACCTCCAGTTAAATCAACAGCTTCTGTTGGGGGGGGGGGGGGGGAAACACCCATGCCTCAATGTTTCATATCAGGCTTCTGTGCACAGCAGTTTTACAGATTCAGCACAACTCCTCCCACCACCTCTCCTCCAGTGTTCGCTTTCATCAGACAACTGTCTCCCACAAAAACATGGATCCTTCCTGAGTTCCTTCCTCATGGGGTCCAGAGCAGTCATCCCTCCAGAAAATACAGATCCAAAACCACCATCAGCATCATGCAATTAGCTGAGCAGTACATTTTGTAACAGCGAACATCTCATGGCAACAGCAACAGCAAAGGATTTTGTGCCATGTCCTCATCCTCTGTCATTATCTGGGCTTCTCTCATTTCAGATTCTACCACCTCAAATCTAGACATACAATATAATTAAGGCATACTTCTGGAGTGCTTGCGACTGAGGCTTGGAGTGCACATTGCTGCCCTAAGTCCAAAGCAAAGAGAAGATGACAAAGGTTTTGCCACTCAGCGATGGTGTGGAAGCCGGAAGAAAATAAATTTGTTAGACCTCAGTTTTTGTGTTAGCAGGTAGATGCAAATTTTAAAATGCTGTGGTAGTCTTCCTCTTCAACACTTCTTTCTACCCTTTATTTCTTCACACACCACACAAATTGGTCTCTCTTTATCACAGAACAAGTAAGTTAACTTCCCCATTCCCTCCTATTTCTTCCTACCTGATCTCAGCTTACTTTTTCAGGCACCTGGTTCAAACAGTATCTGTGCAACCCCCAGCAGCAAGAGAAGCTCAGAAATGGGCAAGTTCAAACATGTCATTGGACTTATTGCAAGGGAAAAAAAAAAGAAAAAAGAAAAAAGACAGGGTGTTGCAACACCAGGGGTAGAAGGAGAACTAGAAAGCACATTAACTAGAGGCAGGATTTGCCATTGACCTGGCTTACCTTAAAACTTACCATCCAATTCACCAGCCCTTACTTGAAGGGGAGGGGAAGAGCAGGACAGTAACTGCTTAATGGGGAGCAAACACCGAACTACTAAATCCAGCATCTACTCAAGCTCTGAAGCGCCTATGTCCATACATGACTCACGTGAAACGTAGCTCGCAGAGATCAGAATACCAGACTAGATTTAGTAGTTTGATATCTCGGTTCTGGCAACAGACCATACATGGTTTGCATGAAGTAGAAAATAACCCATAATGCACTGTTGCCAACTGCGCAATGCTTCATCCAAGGAGAAGAAATTCTTTCCTAACCCTCAAGGCAATCAGTCTGTGGTCCGTAGCATGACATTTGGCTGTTCTTCTCAAGCAGAGCTTTAGCACAAGTATTCTTTAGACTCATAAAATTAATGACCGTCAATATTACCCTCAAAAATTATACACTTATGCAGCCAAGGCAGGTTTAGTTAACTGCTTGCAGCAATCAAATGTGGAGGTTAATATCACTCTGAAAAGGGAAGGGTTTGTTGGAAACTGCCATTCTTTGAGCTTGTCCATTTTTTAATGTGTGATACTCAGTGACATATCAGACATGTTCACACCATGCTTTTGATGTAATGAGTCCACTGCTATTTAAGTTCAGCTGAGTTAAGTGTGGGCAGCTAATCACACAGTTATCAACTAAAAATGACTGTTGTGGGCAACCACCCTTTTTTGTTTTGTTTTTTTTTTAAAGCAGCAAGGCTGCAGCAGACTGCTTTATTGGTCTCAGAAGTGGAAGCTTAAAATAGGGAGGAAACGATCAAGAAAATGCGGTTCAGTGGTTAGAGAACAGTAAAGATTCCTGGTTTCTATTCTTGGCTTTTCTATCAGTTTGCTGTATGGAACCTAAACAAATCTCTTAACCTCTCTGTGCCTCAAAGTATCCTCCCATACAAAAGTTAATGTGGACATGGGAAACTGGGATCTGAGCACTAACATTTGCTGACAGCTTACGTTGGCAGTTAAGAGTGCACAGCCCTACTGGGGCCAGGCCTTATGGCCGCTCTGTTCACCTATACACACCACCAGGACTTTAGGGTCCCAGTGGTTTATTCTGCTGCAGAAAACCAAGCTGCTTTCTGAGGTTTTCCCAGCGACTCATGACAGAACCTTTCAATGCCTCTAAACCCAGAAAAGGGAACTGGAGGCCTAGCTTGCTATCTTAGTACAAACGTGGGAAGGCTCACAAACCCGAGGAAAAGCAGAACCTAAGCCTAAACACTAGCATGGGCCAACTCAGGCTGACAGCAACACTCAGGCTGGGGATGTAGGCAAATGTGAGTGGAGTCAAGGCAGTATTTAAATAACTGCTAGGTTCTACAAGGGAGACGGACCTTCCCCTCTAAACGAATGGGAATGTAGAGCTGGATAAAGTTGTCCAATATTTAGAAGTTCAATTTCTAGATGGAAAGAGGTCTTCACAAAAAGATGGAATCTGAGATATAACGCAGGCTGCAGTCTAAGTCACTGAGCCCACAGTCTCTGAAAGACCAGGATACCAGGAAATCAGGCTGGATACATGTTCTGAACAGGATACTAAGAAATCAGGCAGGCAAGCTGGCACAAAACCATGCAAATCTGTGGAAGCCTTATTTCATTTGACTGTATGGAAAATTACATTATTTACATCCATACTCGTCTACTCCAACCCTTTGAACCTTTGCTATAGAATAGCATATCTAAGTCTGGGAAAGTGGGACAGGCTGAAATGAATTTATTTCTAAACTAGAAATACAGTTAAGGTTCTTATGGGTCAGCATTGCTATGTGTTCTGTGTTGTAATTAAAGTATCCTGCACAGTTGCAGAAAGTGAAATTTAGGATCACCCAAAGTCAGGTCAGGAAGGGGAGGGAACCCTATCTGATCTGAATTCAAATGGTATCAGTGGCATCAGAGTATCACCTTGTCTGATAATTTACAGGTAGTTATTTAGGTGTTATGGCCAGAAAGGATTTCCCTGTCCTCCTGTGTAATACTTGCCACAGAAACCGTTATGGTATTTGCTGCAAAGAAAGAAATCATGATTCACTATTATGCCAGTGAAAGGTATGAAATCTGGTGATGTACAACTGAATTAGAAAGATATGCCATCACAATTTAATGCAGTAAAGCACTGATAAATTTTTAATAATGTATTACAATGACTAATATAACAGAGAAGCAAACAACTTAAAACAAAGCTGGGTAACATTATTTTGGCCTGCCTTTTTTCAGGAGTATCTTAAAGGCTCCAACTGAGCAAGAATGACTTGGCACAAGGCAGGAGATTACTGCCCTGGACTGTTCACCCCAGACATGCTGTGCAATGAAGAGCAGTCCATCAGTCAACTCCCAACAAACTAGGAAGCCACAACACACCACAGTAATTTGGGAGGGTTTCCGTAAAAATCAGCTCAGCAACTGACTGATGAACAACTGAGATGCAGAGGCTAGGGGAGCACCTGGGAAGGTAACCTTGCCTTCGCTTGACTAAGTGGTTCCACCCCTCAGTGAGAGCTCCAGGCCAAAATCGTGCTCACATGCATGAAGGATGAGAAGCTACCTTTCTACCCTAAGGTCACACTGAAAAACTGAGATCTGCAGTCAGATATGGATAAATTTGGTGAGATATTGGTAAGAAAACCAGGGTGGTAGTGGAGGGATTAAGAGAATTCCTGTTAACGGGAATTGCAGTTCCCTTCTACCTCAGATTTCCTATGTTTACAGGCAATTTTTCAGTTTCTGCACTGTCCTTCATCTTCAATTGCCGTTTCACACAACTTATCTTACATGCTGTTGGAAAGAAAGGCAAAGCTTGACTTTGGGGCTCTCTCCTCCTTGTTCACTTAATGAGAGTACAGGATCACCACAGTATCAGATTTATATCCTGTCTTGGATTCTCAAAATGTTTGTTCTTTCATTCCACTGCAGAGGAACTCTTTGAAGAAAATCTCCTGTCTAGCCATTTTTAAAACTTTTATTTTTCTTTAGCTTAAGCCTAGTTTAATACGTATACTGTGTGATGAAGTGGAGTATCAGCAACAATCCTTCATAACATCTGTAGCCTATTTTCCAGGACAGAAAAACCTAAGTATGTTCAGTAGCTATCACTGTCACTAAATCTTAGTAAAACTGTCCTACTGAACCTCGGGAATGGTTAAGCAATAGAAAAAGCAACATCGTACTAGCAGCTAAAGATGGACCCAGATGATATGAGCTATGTAGACTGCAATCTCACCAGGTTGCAGTTAGGAAGCGACAGCGTTCTTCCAGCCTGTAGCATTGCGTCCCCTCACCCTGTCACGTTACCAGACTGGGAGCACAAGCAAGATACTAATTTGAACCCAGTTATTAACAACAGAACCAAACACAAGCTCCCCAACCACATTACATTCCAAATAACACACAACCCGGACAGTTTTAAGTGGTATGCTCATTACAAAACTCAGTTTCCTTGCACGAAGTAATAAGGAGAACACGCCGTGCTCCATTACACTCTATTTCCAATCATTATAATGCAGATTGTTCGCCTTCCCCCTCCCCCAGAAATGCAAGTTCATATCGCAGCCTCCAGCTAGTTTGGATTCCAGGAAGTTTGGAAATGATTCACAGTGATAAAGATTGGCTGTTTGGTCTACAGCTGGGTTGCATGCTTCTCCTCAGCTGCGCTTAGCTAAGAGAGGCAAAATGAAGCTCCCCAGGGCAGCAAGCTGCACTGAGCCAAAACCAGGCAATACCCCATGTGCAGCAAGAGGCTGAAACGCCAAAGGCAGTGGCTGTAACTGTCTAATCTCAGTTTGCCAAGCAGTGGAATACAACGCAACGCATGCTACTTGCCACAAAGTAATTACAGATCTCGCATGGATTTCAGCAAAGCCGCAGTCTTAATGCTTAGCACTTACAAAGCACTTTAAGCAATAAAGTGCTACTTCATCTACATGACATGCATGTGGCCAGCGTATTATTATAATCCCCATTTTATGGATGGAAAATTAAGGGATTCAGCCATGCTCAAACACCAAATGGGCAGAACTGGAATTTAAATTTTCAAATATGTTCAAGCCAAGACCTCAGTCAAAGCTCAGTTCCTTCAAGGAGCCTGTCAGTTCTACTCAATGAGTATTTTATCCAAGCTGCTAGAACAAACCCTTAGACTTTACCCATCCAGCATTCAAGGCAATGATAAAAAGGGGGTAGGGATATGAAACCCAGAAGAATTAATACTTTAAAACCAGATCTGAAAAACAAACAAACAATCCCCCCTCCCCAACCAAAGCAGTGATTGAACTCTAACTTACAGGTAACTAGAGTTTATAGTTGCTTCCATTTGACTAATAATAAAAAGGCTGCAGGGTGCACCAAAAATTGAAAATATCCTACTCAAGCTTTGAATTAGGAAAGTGGAGAAAAAACAAACAAAAAAACCATAGCTACATCACATGCTTCATATTTGATTTCACTTCACTGTTATTGCCTGGTGTAGTATTATCTGGAAGAACCAGTCAGAATTAGGACACTATCGTGCACCGGTGCACCTACAGGAGCAATATGTTGTCCTTTTTCAACTGAGTTTGCAACTAAGCAAGGTAAAATAATGGAAAAGGGAGATAAGCACAGTAAGTGAAGGAATGCTCATTGCGAGCAGCTAGCATCATACACAGAGAGGGTGTTTCTGACTGATGTCTTAAAAATCCCATAAAAAGTAAACTGTTCAAAAAAATCTAGAAGTTTGATAGAAAACTGTTCTTTAGTTTAAACACTTTCATGGGAAGTATGTGCTTCTATGAAAAATACCAACTTTTCCTCAAAGAAATCCAATCTGAGAACTATTTCTGAGTTTTGATTTTCCACTTAAAAATTGATATACTTCAAAAATTGTTTTCCTGCACAGTTTCCATAGAAAAATTCCAGTTTCTAGCCTGATCTTGCATAAACAAATAAATAAGATAAATATCAGATGCCCCCTACCGGCTCTCTCTTTATGTTAGAGTTTTGAAAGTTATGAATTTACCAAATTCCTTTTAGCCCTTGGTTTGTTACAGCACAGTTGCAGTTTCCTGTCTCTGTCAGATAAGTCTCATCGCTTCAAAGACTAGGACTGCAGTCAGTTAGATGATATAGCTGTCAGCACACAGTCACAGCACGACATGGACAGGAGGAAGCTTACAGGGACAAGAGGAAGAAGCGGTAGCTCCAGGAAAAAGATCTGGGCTAAGGGAGAAGATGGGGAAATAAACAGAACAAGAAAGAGATGATATGGGGATTGAAGCATGAAGGGAACACAGATTCTAATAAGGACAATTTAGTGTCCCAAGCACGAGGGGAAGGGGAGGAGCTGGGGTTTCCCCACCACCACCACCCACACGCTTTATCCCTGTTGGCTTAACATCTTTACTTGAACAAATCACGCTTTCCTCTGGAAACACTCCTTCTGCTTTCCGTTTAACTACATGTATTGCAGGTGCTACAGTTAAATAAAATTTCACAACTTCTCTCTTTGCAGATTCCTAGTTTGACTACTAGGAAGCACATGCTGCAGCAATTACTTTTGTTACATATGAAGTTTTGCAAAGAGGCAGCTTTGGGAGGCAGGGAGATGAATATGCAGTAGGAGAATACATACCCTCTCTGATTAGAGCCAGCTCTAGAGGCAGTTTTCCACTGATACTAAGCTCAGTGCCTGACATGCTCACCTAGGTCACACTTAGCAGAACCCTCACTTCTCCTCTACTCACAAGCTGACTTGTAATGCTCCTGCCCCCTCTTACTGCCTGGCAGGAGAGGTGTACACTGGTGCACTCTTCTGGAGCAAAGGTCCTACAACGCAGAGGCAATTAGAAATTTCACTGTTTCTGCAGCCAACTAAGCAGCTTCAGGAAAGGACAAAAACAAGTGGACAAGCCCTCCGTCATCTCCATTTCTTACCTTCCCCTCAAATCTGGCGGTGGCTCCCAGCTGCACTCGGATATTCCGAGGAGGAAGGGTAAACGCTGGTGCTTCTGCCGGCACAGAGGGGCTGAGTGTCAGGGAGGTTTTGGAAACTCGAGTTGATGTCACCAGTTTCACATCCCCCATGATGTGAACTGTAAAAGAGAGAAACACAGTTGTGATATAGAACTTAGAACAATTAATTACCTACATTACAGTTGCTACTAAAAATCAGATTGAGGACAGATCATTCTATAGCTTTGCTATATTCACATACATAGTAAGAGTCTTTGGTCTAAAGTAACAAGCGCTATTTTCTGGGTGGGGAAGCGTGACCCAGGAAGACTGCCTGGTGTACCTACGGTTGCAGTCAGGGTCACAGCCTTGAACTGAACTCAGATTGAACTCTCAAGTCCCAGACCAGCGCCTTAACCAAAAAGCCATCCTTTACAACTGCATTAAACCGTAATAACTTATTTCAGGAGGATATTTTCGCAACGTGACTTTGATTTTCCTGGCCTGGAATACACCAAAATCAGTAAGTCTCAAAAGCAGAGCCAGCGTTAAACAAGTACTTGTGAAATAGAGGCCTCTGTTTGCACTGGATTTAAGCTGCAAGCGGGAATGTGGAAAATCTGATTTTTCATACCACGCTTTCAAGATCTTAAGAAATATCTGGATATCTCCCTCCAAAGCACAGCACTCTTAGTACATAACTGACACTTTTGCAGCAATTCCAACTCTCTAGTTTACTGCACATCCTTCTATAGCACACAGACCAGGAAAATAGCAGGGAGACCAAATTTCGTAATGCTACAAAAATGGCATTTTAAAAACCTCATTACAGATACCTGTTTCAGAGGCAACTCTTTTGCTATTCACCCTATTTTTTGGCAACTGAAAGCAAAAATTTAGGTTTTCCAGAAAAGAAGAAGAAGAAAAAAAAAGGTAGTAGCTCAGCCTGCTAATTCCTTGAAGAATTTGCATAAGTTAGAAGCCCCACTCCAAAATGGCTATTTAATAGACCAGCTTAACAGAGAATAAAAGGGAGAAATGCTTGACCAACCAATCAATCATGTTGAACCAAGGAAGAGAACTTGGCTTCCAGGTCATAATCCTCCGCCATACACACCAACCCATGATGGACTATATATTTATTCATCTGCTTCTGCTAAAAGTTGTAATAAATAATACTTGAATAAACAGTAAAGTTTCAACTTTAACAAGAGAGAAATCAATTAAACTGGGGCCACATTATTCCTGACTCATCCACCTGCATAAAGAATACTTGTTCCAGAAGAGGCTGCAGAGGTTTGGAGAGTAGGGGAGGAAAAGTCGCCACGTTAAAGAGAGGAACTAACAGCCTTCTGGGCTCCACCTCCCTCTTCCCCCACCAAGCGGTAGCTGACACGCGGTACCATCACAGCTCGCGTGCTTTCCCACCGCTGCCTGGAAGCTCCTGTCACTCCCAGTCACCTCAGCTCACCTAGAGGACGATGCCCCCCATTCACAGGGTCACGCTACGGGTGTGCATGTCGCGTGGCCCTCTCCTACCAGAGGCTGAGCTGGGCGAACACCTCGCTCCTAGGCCCGGCAGGAAAGGGGCCTTCCCACTGCGTTGCTACCTAGGGAACATGCCTTCCAGACAGGTTTGGAAAATAGGGTCCCACTGAAAAAGGCAGAGCTTCACTGCAGCACTGCGCCCCCGCTCCTCACCTGCGGCACGACCCCGTGGCCCAGGCCCAGCCCGGAGGCAGGCAGGAGCCGCAGGGCTGCGTGCAAAGGCTGGAGTGGGGGAACACACGGCGAAGCCGAGCGAGCGAGCCGCACGCTCTGGGCACACAAGTGGGAAGGAACAAGCTTGCTGGGAAAGCGCACAGCAGCTGTGTTGGGCTGCAGGCACTATCAGCCAAGCATTAAGGGGTAACTGTGCTCCAGAAGTACTCATTTTAAAAAATGAAGTATCATTTCAAATATTGCATCTACATGGCTTTAAAAAAAAAAAAAAAAAAAAAAAAACCTTTTACACATCGTTGTTGCCTCTCAAGTTTTTCTGTTCCCTGCTGCTACAAGAAAACAGGGAGGACAGAACAGTTGTGCAAAATATATGAAGCACCGTCACAACCACAAAACAAACAAGTTGGAGTAACAACAAAGATAGCTGCGTTTTTCTCTAATCACTGTCGGCCACAGTATTTTAGCAGGCACATTCAGCAGCAGCGACAGGTAGGAGTTATCTGGACGGAAGATTGATTTAGCCGTTCTTTCCACTTATAATGGTTTTGCTGGCTATTATAGATGGGAATTAACTGTACTCAGAAACATTTTGAAAAAGCTTCTTCAAAAGAGGGGTAGAAAGGTCAAATACTCCAGCACATCATTGCTCTCCGACAGCCCATCCTAACTGATCATCCTAACTTTCTCCAAGGAAAGGCATCTGGAAGCTCAGAGCCAATCCCGCAGGCATAAAGCCAGGTCCATGCCTGGTGGCTTTAGCGACCGAGAGCAGGACCTGCACAGTGGGTAAGGCGATGGGGCATTCGGTGTCACAACTCTCCGAGTTATGTGGAAGCCCAAGCCTCCAGGCAGCCCTTTCACAGTTAATGGATCCAGTCCCAGGACCCCTGTGTGTTAACGCTTAAAGGACTAGGTGACCTCTTCCGGATCAACAGTAGTGCTTGGGCACCTCAGAAGTCCATAGTGGCCATTACATACCTTGCCGATAGTCTTTTCTCTCTAGCAGATGAAGGGGGATTCAGCTACCCAGACATCTAACGTAGGCCTTCCTGCCTTTTGCCAAAACAGCACTAGACACCTTTATTAAGGCTATGTTATCCCAGCTGCCTTGTGGGTGCATCTCTCACATCTTGTCTGTCCTCCCAAAGACTAGCCCACCACAGGTCCCTAGCGTTCAGACACAGCGATGGCATTTGAATTTTCAAAGTAATACTTGTCAATATAAAATGAATTATTAATTTTGTGACACACAGCAGAAAGTGTGTTTTGCGAAGTTATTAGTTAAACCAATGGGGGGGAGAAGGGGGGGGAAGCAGAATTTTTAACACCACCACCACCAACAACAACCTAAATGGTATTTTCTTTCAACTCCCAGACCGCACCACGCAAAAGCAAGCTAAATGACCATGAGAAGGCATTCTCCCAAACCTCAAGATGACTGCATGTTTGTTTGCAGCTTTCGCACCCAACAAAGCACTGATTCCATGTCTTACCCACTACGACTCTTCCCCCCAATCTCCAGCCCTTCTCAGAGAAAAGTGATGGAGAACATTTTTCAAAATTGACTAGAGAATTCAGGAACACACAACCCCACTCATTTTCAAGAGGACTGATATTCCAGGTCGTATACGTGCTTCTGAAAACCCAGTCTCAGATAACAGAATTTCCATATAGCACTCCTGACATGCTCAGTCGCCATAAAAATACAGTGTGCCCATCTCAAGGAACACATTCTCTGCATTTATCAGGAAGAGATTCAAAGGGAAACTCCTCTCCTGGAAGTTATTAGTCTACAAGTTAGGCAGCCCATCTGAACTAGTAGCTTTGGCTCCTCCACCGTCAACAGAAAGTCACCTCCAGAGACTGTTTTGTTCTAAGATGTAGGAGCCACCAGAAGCTTTCTGCTTCGCAGTACATACTTATCAGAAACTGTGGTTTGGAAGGCAAATCCTTACAAGATACCACTCATATGAACAGCCATTTGTCTGAAAAGCATGAGAGAATTATTCTTTTAATTAAATGTTCTTTCACTAAGCACAAAACTCCGAGCTCTGTTCTTCACTCAGGTAAAACTGCAGCTTATCTTGCAGACTGTCACCCAGTTACACAGCTGTAAACTGATGCCTACCAAGCCCACGTTGGTCAGCAATTTTTTGTTAATTGGTTTTTCTTTTCAGATTCAAAGTAAACATTTTTCAAATAGTAAATTGCTATAAATATCAACTGTGATCTTTTGTCACTTTTATGATATGGCACTGATAATTTTGTATCTGCTTATCTGTTCTAGACTGGCCTAAATCCTATTTTAATTTGTATTTCCCATTTCCTTTTCTTTTTCCCCTTTTCTCCAAGGTCTTCCTTGAATTTCTCTTTTCCACAGATGATCTTCAGTTTTTCAACATGCTCAACTGACTACTCAGTGTTCAGTTTTGTTTCCCACACATTTTTCTCCTCTGCTAAGCTACACCTTTCCATAGCCTATAAATGCTAAAACTTGCAATGTCTCTGTAGCTGTGAAACTCTTCACCAGCAGATCAGTCTGCCAACATAAGCCTGCAATAAAACTTCAGACCACTTGCAATAGCAACAGCCATGTGCCAGGTATAATATAGATGAAGACATTATAATGCATTTGGTGCCATAAGAAGCCAAGGACAAAACCTATCCTTCCACACACATCTGTATCAGCTTTACAGAGTTCAAAACCACACATATGCCTCACGTTTCCTAAAAGGAAAAAAAAGGCAAAATTAAAAAAGACAGAATCCAATTCAAACTTGATATTCACTCATGTAAATCAGATGCAATTCCACTCTGGTGAATGCCATTATACCGGCTGGAAAAAAAAGAAATCCCAAAAGAAGATGCTAGATACTACAAATGTTTGCAGGACTATTCTGTCAAGATAAAATGTTCATCTGTCCTTAGATGCAACGCACTGCTAATGCAGGGCTATCTTAAGAAATCTTGTTAGGCATAACACCTACTCACGTGGGGAAACCGCAGCACCGGGTATGCTGCAGGGCTGGATTCACATAGTACATGCAATAGAGCCACCAGCATGTGCCTGGAAAACGCGCTGTATCCAACACGCTCGTCCTCCAAGCAGCGCTGTGCTCGGGCAGTGTCCGACGGGCTGCTTTGGATGCAAAGTTGGCTGGTCATGAAAGATTCTCTGATAGAGGAACTGAGCTGAACTCCGATAATGTCATCTTTCCACTAATTTCTCTGGTTATTGGATCTAGCCCTACCAAAAAAAAAGGGGGGGGGGGGGAGAGAGGGCAAGGAGAGAGAAAAAAAACCCCTAAACTGCTAAAATAGTCATTCTTACCAGTCAGGTTACATTTTTATTGCATGTTGGTAACATGCCAAAAGCTATGAACAAGTTGATGCCTAATGTTATAGTGGGACTGTAAAGTATGAAATAAAGTAATAGCTCGACTTTTCCATAAGGACATCTTGTAGGGATTTATCTTTTTCTAAATAAAGTGTCTAGAAGGGACTGAATTAACCAATCAATATTAGCTCAAATCAGCACAAGCAGTTTTCTAGCAACATAAGCCTCTAAACATTTAGCAGTCTGACTTTAACTAGCTATGGAGGCTGAAGATGCTTCTAGTAACTAATTACAAAATCTTTTTTCAGCTTAGAGGATATTTAACGATTATGCTCTCAGACAAATAAATATTTCCATGTCGTGCGCTCTGGGGTTCCTATGGAACTGCCACCTCTGAATATCTTAAGGAAATTATATTAAAGAGAACAAATCTTGCCGAAGGTTAAGATTTGATAGGAAGGAAAAAAACAGATGTTGATATTTATGGGTTTTTTTCTTTTATTTAAGCAACCTTCTACAATGACCCTATTCCTAAAATCTCTTTCCTAGGTATTCCAAGCCTGCTACTGAAAAAGATTTCAAGGTTGCTGCATGGACTGATAACATTTCATTTCACATGCTGTGTACACCTAGACTACGATGGTTAAACAAGAACAACTGTAATTGAAGTTGCAACACAGACAGTGTGGTATTATACATAAAAGAAAACCACCATGCAAATGTCAGCTTGTAGGGTAGCAATGTGGTTAGACAGCATTTCTAATCTGGATATATTTTTTTTAATTCTTAATCCTTTCTAAAAAGCACATAAATCCTTACAAATTCTCACAGTGTGTCCTCTAATCTTTCTAATACCAAAGCAGACTAAGGTGTTTCAAGCATCTTTTACTGAGAGCAAATCTCTAGCACTCAACACCCTGCTCACAGAAATAAACCCAAAAAAGCAAACAGTAAGATATCCCCCTTATGTTTTCTCCTCATTCACTTATTTTATATAAGTAAATACTTACCATCAGCTTCCTACATAATCATTTAATTATACTAATTTCCTTTTACCAAGTCCTTCCTCCGAGGCAGAAGAAAAATAAGAGGCAGAGAGGACGTGTGCATGGGAGAGAGCGAGCGAGCGCACGCAAGTGGGAGGAAATCGGAGCTGCCAGTTGAAGAAGCTTTATTTCACTTACTCACTGATATTGCAACTCTACACCTAAGCAGCGCGTTCTTACCAGGTCCGGCTATTCTGTTATTTTAACCCGACTGCCCCCGCTAACCTTTGAACCATCTCTGAAATCTGGATCGAATCTTCTGAGCTCTTTTAAAATAGGAGCAAAAGGACAGCCCAGGGGCAGGAGCATGCGTCTGCTGTTTGGGAGCCCTGGTCGAGGTCCCTGCTCCGCAGCGGGCTGCCTGCATGACCCCAGGCCAGTCGCTAAGCCCCTCTTTTGCTAGGGCTCCCCATTTGCAAAGCGGGGATTACTGTACTTCCTTACCACAAAGAAGTGCCGTGAGGATAACTGTGTTAGAGGCTGGGAGTCAGGCTACAGTAATAGGACCATATAAATAGCATAACTAGTAAAAGGCACAAAATTACCATAAACTCACAGGAAGCTGGATCTCATTATAGCTTTCCTTTTTTAAATCATGAGGGTGTTTTTTTCAGAAAGCATGCATTTTAGATCACTGCAGGTAAAAACTCATTTCCTTACACAGCTTCACCAAATTCACCAGAGTTTTGCTAGGGTCCTGCATTATGCTTCAAAGCCTTCTGTATTTTAAAGAGTTTCTTTCATTTCTAAACCTGCTTGACAGCTTCCCCTTTTCACACACCTTATTTCCTCTGCTACAGCCTCTATCTTTACCACAAGGACTAACATGTGGCTTCCATACATCTGAACTGAACACGCTCTCCACAGAACTACAGAAAGGAATTTTTGCAGCCATGAGACTTGTGACCATCTTGTCCGTCTTATCCTACCAGCCCACATGAGGTAGCATCCTGCCTCCTGTCAGCTCCCAGTACCCAAGAAACAGCATACAAGGGAAGCATAAACCACAGAGGATCCCCAAAGCAATCCAGATTAGAAAGTCCTGTGTGGATTTAGCAGAAGGGAAGAGGTCGGAGGTGGGAACAGGAAGCAAGGGGCTTGTATCTCCACCCATGAGCACCACCGGCGTAGCCGCACTCTCCTGTACAGCCTCTCATTCAGATCCCGTAATTAAAACGGTTATTTGCCTCTGGTAAGGGAATAGCAACAAGATGGTGCTTCTGCAAGGAGATCTTATTTAAGCAGGCTGTGCTTAAATATATTAGTCCAAGAGAAACAGACCTTTCATTTTCCTAAGGAAACACAAAGCTACTGTCTGCAAATCATGCTTTTCCGATGTTCAGATCTTTTGTGTGTCTGTGCTCTGGTACCCGTAGGTCCTGCTAAGCTTTGTGGTCAAGAAGTCCTGACACTCTGGGAGACAGTGAGGTTGTGTATCAGTCCTGACTCAACTTGACTGGGGTTTCTTCCTTCTTTGCTTCATACATAAATGATCATCATTTTCCCACTGCTTCTCTATATACCTAACATCCAGAAAAGCCTTTTTGCTATAAAATCTTCAAGGCGTTGTCAACCCAGTCCCCTAAACATCCCAGGAAGATTCAAAAGCAACTCAGACATGGCAGTAGAAACAGGATCAGATGCCAAATCTTCATGCCCAAGTCCAAGATCCAAACATTTTGCAAGCTTAAGTTTTGGCAGCTGCATTTGTGTAAAATCTCTGGGTATGTTCCCACAAACTGCATTTGTGTAACTGTCTCACACAAATGGGAATTACAGGCTAAATTTCAATTTGTGCAAAAGCTTAGGCCAGCTACAATGATAGCAAAAAAACCTCAAAGTAAATTACAATTTCATTTCGGACCATCATGTCACAGTTCTTGTCAAAATTAAGCAAGTTCTTAAAAACCCATCATTTCACTGCCTGGAGTTTCACATTCAGCAAGTCATCCACAAGTCTCTCCATCAGCAAGAATCTTGCTTGTACAGAGGAAAAGGGAAAGAGCAGGTTCAAACTGTTCCAGGTGTTCATTTTAACAAAATACTGCCGCAGCCCCTATATGGTATTCAGATACAATAATATTCTCCAGGCTGCTTTAAAGACTGAAACACTGTCAACTCCAAGAGAGATACATGTGAGACAGTGATAGAGAGTCTGGGCTCTGAAGTGCAGTAAGAGCTTTCTAAGAAGGCAGCCCATTTTCCTTCCTTCCTTCTTCCAAATCCCCTCTTCACATACTTGCTCACCTGACCAGGAGACGGAGGGACAACGAACTTCGGTAGCGCTGTGCAACACCTTCCAGCAGTCTGGGCTGCCCTGTTTGGAAAAAAAGGAGAACAAGTGTTTTGTGGCAGATTGCCTTTAGCCTGCTGTGTGCCTTGGTTATCCTTGCGAGTACAAGGACAGCTCTTCTTACCTACTCTTCCAGGTAAGGCTGAGCTCGCTAGAGCTTGTGGAATACATAAATCACAAAAGTGGCTGCCATAGACATGTCCATCAGTAAAAGTGGCTAACCATGAATGACTGAGACCAAACTTTGTAATTAATATTCGACTGTCAAGTCACCCTTTTCTTTGGCAATTCTCTAGAATAGACAAAAAAGTACCTTTTGGTTTGTGTGACACTGAAAATTGAATTACTGTTACCAGATGAGAGGGAGAGGTAGGAAGGCAATCTACCCAATCGATCCAATCAATAAATCTGGCCCTTCCATTACATTTGCATGACTACTGCAGCACTGGCTTTAACCTGAAAAGGTTTCTGTGGTACGATCACAGCTGTGTGAGGAATTTCATCCTCATCTTGTGCAAGAGAATAAATCAAGAGGATGGTAACCGATCTACATTTAGTTAAGATAGGTTTATTAGAGGACAAGAAGATGACAGTCATAAACATTTGATTATTTACATAAATCATATAAGAAAAAAACAACATGTTCTTACCAAGGAAAAAGAAAATCATGCTCTCCTCATCCTGTTTATGCTGCTTCACAAAGAGTTTATTAGCAAGGATGTGCATTTCTCACAGTTACTGTCAGTTTTAACCACTCTAATTTTCCCCAGTTTAACCGTGCTGTTCAGCGTTCCCAAGGATCCTAGGCCCACAGAGATTTGTATGGATACCCAACTTCACCCACTAATGAGTAGCCACATTGCTGCCACAGAAGATGTCTAACGTGAGCCCTGACATATGCCTTACATGGCCATTCCTTAATGGCTTATTGATATATTAGAGTAGCTGCAGAGGGTATTTTGGGAACAAGTAAGGATACAGAAAATACATATGTACAGAGAGAAATGGATATATACCTTTGATAACATATATTCATCTTTATTATAAACAGACATGCTACATTATTCAATTATTTCATAACCACTGAGCATTAAAATTCAGGAAAAAAAGATGCCCATTACAAAGCAGCTGAACATGTGTCTTAAAAGAATTTTAAGGCTCAAAACCTTGAATGCTTAATTTGAAACATCAGATTAAGGAGCACTAAATCAAAAGAGACCACAAGAAACACAGCTTCTTTGCAGCTGTTATCTTAGAAGAAATATGAGTAACTAAATGTGACATGCATTGGGCAGGTTCAGTACAGCATCCATACCTAAGAATTGCTTTATAGCAGCAAATTGAAGCCAGAGGGAAATCCAGCTGGCAAGCAGGATACAAACTGGGCTTGTTCTGGCTGATTCCAAAGTGACTTCCTATAGAAGCATTGGGGGGGGGGGGGGAATCAATCTGACTTAAAAATATGCTAGAATTGTAGTTTATAAGCAACGTTAAAAACAAAAAGTCTACAGAAAGGTTTTCATGGCACTAAACAGTGGGTCACTCCCAATAAAATTCTACTGGTTTTCCTTAAAGGGATTATTTCTAGTGTTCAGTACATACCAAAATCCAAACACCTCAGTCTTGGGAAAGCTTGGACTAAAAGCCTTGATCTGAATTTCATCATCAAAAGCTGCCCTCATAAAGGAACAAACTTCTAATAATATGTCTTGTCGTCCTTTAAGACAGATTTTCAGCATTTCCAGAGCAAACAGTTGTGACTGCATCTGATGAGAAAGCTCACTTGTCGTCTTCCCACCAATAAACCTTTGCCCTTACTTTGCACCTTACATCTCATGCTTTACAAATATTGAAAAGAACTGGTAGAAGCTGGTGTTTATGACAGAAATGTTCCAAAATTCAGCAAGATCACTGGGTGTGAGGCATGACCCTGGCCAAATCCCTGAACAGCAGGACATAGACTACTAGCTCACTTCTGCAGGAAGGAAAAGTATTTCCCAAAGCTGTGCTGACACTCAAGGCAACACACTGATGCAAGCAGCAGAGAAACTTGTGCAAACGCATTGTTTCAGGTCATATTGACACGGCAGATGAGAATTTCCAACCCGTTTCCTTTGCTCACCTCACATCCATGTGCCATCAGTGACTTCACAACACAGCAAACCTGAGAGTCAGCTGGGAATCTCGGCTGACCAGGGAAGTAAGAGGATTTGCGTGAAACACTTGGAACAGACTCTTGAAACCTTCTCAGAACATAGCTGCGATTCCAGATTAATATTCAGTGTTAGTGCCACTGGCAGCACGTGGAGATGAAGTATATCAGCATAAGCTGACACTAGTGCGAACTCCCAACTGAACAAGCTCAAACCTGCAGCCGCAGCTCTGGCTTCAGACCTTAAAGCTCGGCATACACAAGCTCAGTAAAACTGCTTTACTAATAACAGCACCTACCACTTAAACATTCCATCTAAGCCTTTTAAAAGTCATTTATATATGTTAAGGTATTAAGACTCCCAGTATCTAAGATTAAGGATGATCCACTGGTTCCGTCATTTATACTACAAAACTGTGGAGTCCTAGGCTTAGTTTCTTAATCTACCCACTTTCAATAAGACTGCAGGCAAATCTCTCAATCTTTCCCCTCTTGTGATACAAGAACAGCATCAGTTTCCTAGTTTTCTAGCAAGGTGGCAGGCTAAATTTGAGTAGCTGCAACAGCAGTAAGGGCCTCATAATTACTTTGAGAGATGAAAGTAGGTAATAAAAAGCATTCTGACTCCTATGCCACAGTATCCAAGAAGTGAATGTTAAAAGGAAACAAACTTGCTAAGTCACCTATACTATATATGAAAACAAAAATGCAGACTATTTAAACACATACCCATGCACACCTCTCTACTGCCTATCCTGATACCTGCTCCACACTTGAATCAGACCATTTTGGACAGGATTACTGTAAACTTTGTATCAATCATTTGAGTCGTAAGGACTACTGCCTGCCTCTGCAAAGTCCCTTGATTTTCAAGTTTTAAGGTTTCTCAACAAAAATAACGTTCCTCTAGCAAAGCAGTGCATTGATCTGAGAGAACAAGTTTATCTCGTGAGTCTTCTGTGACACAGTGCAGAAACAGAGCAATGCCAGTCATTCAGGAAAGAGAAAATACTGCTTCTATCCTTGCAGCAATGCTCTTGTTTCTTATAAAGCATAAACGCTGCTAGCATCTATGCTTAATCTGTAGCTACCAATCCAAGAATATCACATAGGCAATTCCTACCTTAACACTGCTGAATCAAAAAGCCTCAGTTCCACATTAGAGCATGGCAACCTACTCCAAGTCACCAGGCTGACCATGATCATACACACTAGTTTCAATCACTGCCTTCAGTCTTCAATACTGAAAAACTTTTGTGGTCATCTCAACTGGCCAACACAGGGGAAGCAATCAGTAATTTAATCTGCATAGACCATTAGGGCAGTTACTTGATTAAAGAGACTTAAGACAAAAACATTCTGCCATTCTGGATTTGGAACTGAAGCCAGTCTGCCACACAAAGAGGTAACTCCCTCTTGCCCATATACCCAAAGATGAACCTGCTGGGATGGACTAGCAAATAAAAAGCAGTCTGACTTGAGAGGGGGGCAGGCAGCAAAGCCACAGACCTCTGGCTCCAAATCCGAATGGGCAGGGTAGAAAAATGGGCCAAGCCAAGCAGTGGCACTAAAGCTTTTGGGATGGAGAGGAAAACCACAGCACAGACTGCAGTTTGCCAGAGACATTTTTAAGCCGCCAGTTTGAGAACCAGCTGTGTATTTCAAACAATCAGCTCACCCTCAAATTAGAGCAAAAGCTCTCTCCTCCAGAAGCCTGAAACCGATCACTTCCTGAGTTAAAAACACATCATACGTCTATGAAAGTACCTACAAAGGAATAAAAAGTATATATAATCAAGATGTCAAAGTTACAAGGACTAAATGCAAAAGCGAATCTGAAAGAAAAGTCTCATTTATTATTTAATTTTCTAAGATTAAAAAAAAAAAGTTAATTTGAGTGCATTTACCAGCAGGGATTCTAGCACGCCTAATGAGTCTAATTCTGGAGCAAGGCAGCCTGGGACAAGCTTTCTAAGGTCTGCACAACAAGCTGCAAATAAGACAAAGGTTGAGAGGTTATTGACTCTGCCTAGTACTGTACAGTGACAGCAGGTCAGAACTCCGGAGGCGAACCCTTTGGTCTCAGGTGCTCTCAGCAACATTTCAAAAGAGGTAACAAAAGAGAACCTACGCTTCTTTTATACTGATTATTCTGGCTTTACCATTTGATTTAAATAAAGATGACTTTTTAAAGAGCGATACTTCTGCAATGTCTTTGTGGTGGCAGAACATTATGCTAAATCAGCAGTATACAATGAAATTGTCTGATTTTTTCTTTTTAGGTTCCACACGTCAAAGAATAACCACCACATTAACTTTCCTTGATGTTGATGCTGCAGGTGGCCAATTGCTATTGCTCATTTCCAAGCTAGTAGGGCCATAAAGTTGCATGAAAGGTGAGTCATGGAAGATTTGTGGTTCATAAAACACACAGAATTTTTCAGCCTCTTTCAATTTTGCTTTGTGTTTTAGTTTCAAACACAGCCAGAAAGTCAATAAAGAAAAAAGACTCAAGTCTGCCAAATTCTGTGCCATTTGGGAAAACACACACACACACACTCTACTGGCTGAGGTGTGTGAACCCCAGGGTAGCATTGGAAAGAAACCTGTTGACTTCAGCCAGAGATAGACTGGACCATGAATAAACATCATTAAGTTTCAAATTATGTTGTGAATACTTAATACTAAAGGAATTAAGTCTCTCAGTTTGCAAGAGCCACTGGTTCTTCATGCTGAGATACTCTGCACAGGCCAAGTCCTGCGCTGCCTTCCATTCTACTCAGTCCCAGTAACTGTCAGCACAAAACCGGGCCCATAAGTTCTCCCACAAGTCTGTTTTTTCTGGACACAGCACTTTTGTACATGTACGCAAGCCAGCATACTCCAACAATCATTTGTTATACATCAATCCTTGACAATGTATTTGGCACTGGAAAGCAAACAGAAACACCACCTTACTGAAAGTTATAACCTAAACATGAGATAGGCTATACAATGACAGTACGTTTTTAAATATAAACATACATACATATATATATTTATTTATCAAGAAAGACAACTGGTTTTATTTCATTTTTGTTTTATAAAAGCACCTAAATAACACGCAGGATTTTTTGGTGAAATATGCTCCAGAAAGCCAGCCAGTAAGCAGGATTGACAAGAATATCTACAACTAAGATTGCAGAAGAAGTCTTTCTACAGGAATAACTACTCTCATAGCTTTCATGTCTACTAGAGAGAAAAAGCTTCTCCTTGGTCCACAACATCCTTAATCCCCACATTACATACCAGGCACAGGACAGCTTCCCATGGGCCTTTTCCTGCCTCTGTTCATAGAAAGAAAAGGAAACGAAAGCCTCAAGAAAGCCATCCCAAAGACAGTCCCTATACTAGACATCAAGAACTTAAGGCAGTTTTCAGATGATGAAATGTGAACCCATACATGATCTGAGCTGGAGACATTTCCATTCCACCTCTATTATTGAGGTTTTGGCAACTCTGTAATCGAAGAAGACCAGCTCCCGTCACTGAAGCTATCCTGCTCCTCCCAGAGCTAGTGAGGTTTCATATCCAGCGCTGGATGCCGCACTCCAAGCATGGATCAGCTGGAGACTTTGGAAACAAACAAAAATAGTAAGATTTTGTAAATTCTGATATGGAGAAATTTCCCAAATTGGCCTCACTTAGTGGAGAGGTTAAGTTGGTAATTATATTCAAACACTTCAGTTTGCTGCAAAGAAAATGAAGAAAACTGTTTATTCTTCACGTACTTGGGAAATAAAATGAGAAGTAATGAGCTTTTAATTGCACCAGGAAAGTGCAATTTAGACATTAGGGGAGGGGGGAGTTTAAAAAATATGGATTGAAGCAGTCCTGGAAGAGATTGCCCAGGGAGTCTTCACTGCTGGAAGCCATACAAACGTCTGTCAGGAATGACATGCACTCTTGATTTAGTCTTGGACATGGGAAAGACTGGATGGCCTTCTGAAGTCCCTTCCAATCCCATGACTGTGATTCATCTGACAACTGATGTTAAATTTGGAATATAATATAGACTTTCACATGCTGGCTCCAGGCCAGCAAGACAACTATTATTCTGTAGAGAACACTATAAATCTGAAAAGAAACAACTGTTATATGGTGAAAAAAGAATCAGCCTATGAAAACCACAACAATATCAATATATAAATCATTAACAATGCAGGGCTTAGCTAGAGGGAGGGAGACAGAAGGAATTTGGTTAATCTTACTTAAGCGCCAGTTCGCAAATCTCAGCCAAATGTCCATTTCTGATAACAAGTGAATGCAGCTTTCATTTGAGACTGCAGAAGGAGAATGGGACATGCAGGCAAACAAATCAATGTCTTTTGAGATGTTTCTTATTTCAGATATACAGATGCTGCCCTGTTATATGCAAACATCTTACTGCATGAAAAACCTTGTTTACATACTTCTTGCTGGGTTTGTAAACTAGAATTGCAGCAATTTACACAGATCACATAAGATTTATTCAGCTGTGTTCCACAAAAGCACACAACGCAAGGTCTTAAAGCTATCAACACAAAAGCATGCATAAAAGTAGGTTCAAAACATGAAAACACTGCTTTGGAGCCCCTTCACATTTCAGCAGGACTGGTACCAGAAAGAAAGTGGCTGCATTCAGCCCCAGGTCCAAGCCTGTCCTGACTGTTCTGCTTCCAGCTGGGAGGCCTGTTGGCTGCGATTTCATCAAGATGGTTCTTCTCATCAGATTTGGGCCCAACCCAATCCTTAACGCCTCTATACTCTGTGTATCAGTTTAATGACCATATCAACATTTACCCTATCAACAGGGGAAAAAAAGTGGTAGGAATAACCCCTCCCCCAACCCAACCCTCTTCCCCCCCCACCACCACATCACCTTTCCATGATGTCCACAAAGAACAACCCTTCCCATCCCCTTTTAAAAGGTCAAAAAGGAGCAAGGCTTAGTACTGAGATGCTCTGGTGAAGATGCTCTACAGAAGTGCTAGACCAATCCTGTCCATCCCATAAATTTGTTTTTCACACTGGGAGCAGCTGGCCTTGCCCCCTCAGCAGCAGTGAAAGTTGGGAGGTAAATAACATTCTGAGTTAGTGCCAGGCAGAGAATGAACCCTGGCCAGGAACGAGTAGATAAGAACAGGAAGGTATGAGATTATGGATAAAAAATGAGAATAAGAAGGGAAAAGAAATCAACAGGAATGAATAAAAGATAACTCTGAGGATGCAGAAAGACTTTAGAAGGGGGAAGAGTCTGGTCACAGAGGCAAGAAGAACATAAGGGACATAGGATAAAGACTACGAAAGGGTGACCAGTTTTCAATTATGCTGGTAGTATGGCTGAGAGCTGTGATGGCTCAACTGGGGAGTTTGGTCTGTCTTCAATTAACTAAATTTCAAGATATTTTCTTTGTTTCCTCCCCCCCCCCCATATAAGAATAGACAAATAATCCAAGAATGACTGGAGTTCATACAAACCTCTTCAGACAGGTTTTTACATGCCACGTCAGGCTGTTGAAGAGTCATCCCTCAGTTTGTTTTTTTTTTAAACTTTGTTTTTTTTGAAAAGTGTTTTATAATTTTTCCCCTCAAAAGTGACTCACTCAATCCATCTAATTGCCAGTTTAGGGCAATCCTCCTTTATACATGATCCCAACAACCGCTCTGAATGCCAATACTGGAAGTGAGCAGGTCAGAAAGATGCCAGTTATCCAAGTGTTTACACAGATGTGAATAAAAATGCATATCGTTGATATTAGAAACAGAAATGCATTCTTCACTTTCCTAAGATGATAAAACATTTAAGGAAGCTGCATATGAAAAAAGTTAATTCTTCAAATGACACTGACACTTCACGTCTCCTTACCTCTTCTACCCACAAGAATTGTTCCTGTTTTAATCTTCCTCCACTCTCCTGAGTTCTTTTCCCTGCAATTCCTACAAGGAATTTCTTCTCTAATAATAAAGAGAAATGCCCCTCTCTTCTCTTTAAATTAACTTTTTTCTCCCCATTGAGATACTTACACTTCTTAACAGACCATAATATTCAAGCCTTAATCAATGCTAAAATTTATCTTCTCCCATCATATTTATTCCAACAACCAGCTTCAGCCATGGGGGACAGAAGGCAGAACACAACCAGTTTGTATTTTCTTCGTGGTCACACATTTTATTCTGCACATAGCATATCTGCCAAGGCTTGTCCACGCTTCAGACTATTACCCACTGCTGCTCTTCCACGTGGGCGCCAATGACACCAAGGGCAAACTGGAGACCATCAAGCAGGATTTCAGAGCTCTGGGGATGGTGGTCAAGGGTCTGGGAGCCCAGGTCATCTTCTCCTCAATCCTGCCAGTGAGGGGGATGGATGAGAGGAGGAGGAGACGGACTTTCCAGGTTAACGACTGGCTGCGCCGCTGGTGTTGGCAACAGGGTTTTGGTTTCTATGACCATGGGACCCTGTTTGAAGATCGACAACTGATGGCGAGAGATGGGATCCACCTCACGAGGCGGGGCACACAGGTCTTTGCCAACAGGTTGGCCAACCTGGTAAGGAGGGCTTTAAACTAGGAAAGATGGGGGAAGGGGAGAGTTATAGTGACAGGGTAGTTGGCAAAAGACTGCTCAAGTCAGGATGCCTCCAACAGGTGAATGCAGCCAGGGAAGTGCGCATGGGATGTGGCTATGGAGGACCCTCTTTTACCCCTCCTGGGAAACCTGCATGCTCGATCACCTCCCTGAAATGCCTGTACACCAATGCACGCAGCTTGGGGAACAAACAGGAAGAACTAGAGATATCTGTGCGGTCGCAGGGCCATGATCTCATTGCCATTACAGAGACATGGTGGGATAGCTCGCATGACTGGAGTGCTGTCATGGATGGCTACGTGCTTTTTAGGAAAGACAGGCCAGGAAAGCGAGGTGGTGGAGTTGCTCTTTATGTGAGAGAGCAACTGGAATGTATTGAGCTGTGCCTAGGGGTGGATGAAGAGCGAGTCGAGAGCTTATGGGTAAGGATCAAAGGGCAGGCTAATAGAGGTGACACTGTTGTGGGTGTTTACTACAGGCCACCTGATCAGGATGAGGAAGTTGATGAGGCCTTCTACAGACAGCTGGAAGTAGCCTCACGATCCCAGGCCCTGGTTCTCATGGGGGACTTCAACCACCCTGAGATCTGCTGGAAAGACAACACAGCTAGGCACAAACAGTCCTGGAGATTCCTGCAGAGCATTGGTGACAACTTCTTGACACAGGTGGTGGAGGAGCCAACAAGGAGAGGTGTGCTGCTGGACCTCGTACTAACAAACAAAGAAGGACTGGTGGAAGATGTGAAGGTTGGGGGCTGCCTTGGCTGCAGTGACCATGAGATGGTGGAGTTCAGGATCCTGCGAGGAGGCAGCAGGGCACCAAGTAGGATCGCAACCCTGGACTTCAGGAGAGCAAACTTTGTCCTCTTCAGGGACCTACTTGGAGGAATCCCATGGGTGAGGGCCCTGGAAGGAAGGAGTGTTCAAGAGAGTTGGTTAATATTCAAACATCACTTCCTCCAGGCTCAAGAGCGGTGCATCCCTATGAGTAGGAAGTCAAGCAAAGGAGGTAGGAGACCTGCATGGATGAGCAAGGAGCTCCTGGCAAAACTCAACCAGAAGAAGGAAGTCTACAGAAAGTGGAAAGGGGGACAGGCCACTTGGGATGAATATAGGAATGTTGTCAGAGTATGCAGGGATGCGACGAGGAAGGCTAAGGCCCGTTTGGAATTAAATCTGGCGAGAGGTGTCAAGGACAACAAGAAGGGCTTCTTCAAATACATCAGCAGCAAGAGGAAGACTAGGGAAAATGTGGGCCCTTTGCTGAATGGGGTGGGTGCCCTGGTGACGAAGGATGCAGAGAAGGCAGAGTTACTGAATGCCTTCTTTGCTTCAGTCTTTACTGCTCAGGCCAGCCCTCAGGAACCCCAGACCCTGGAGGCAAGAGAGAAAGTCTGGAGAGAGGAAGACTTTCCCTTGGTGGAGGAGGAGTGGGTTAGAGATCATTTAAGCAAACTTGACACCCACAAATCCATGGGCCCTGATGGGATGCACCCACGAGTGCTGAGGGAGCTGGCGGACATTATTGCTAAGCCACTCTCCATCATCTTTGAAAGGTCATGGAGAACAGGAGAGGTGCCCGAGGACTGGAAGAAAGCCAATGTCACCCCAGTCTTTAAAAAGGGCAAGAAGGAGGACCCAGGGAACTACAGGCCAGTCAGCCTCACCTCCATCCCTGGAAAGGTGATGGAGCAGCTCATCCTGGAGGCCATCTCCACGCATGTGGAGGAAAAGAAGGTGATCAGGAGTAGTCAGCATGGCTTCACCAAGGGGAAATCATGCCTAACCAATCTGATAGCCTTCTATGATGGAATGACTGGCTGGGTAGATGAGGGGAGAGCAGTGGATGTTGTCTACCTAGACTTCAGCAAGGCTTTTGACACTGTCTCCCATAGCATCCTCATAGACAAGCTCAGGAAGTGCGGGTTAGATGAGTGGACAGTGAGGTGGATTGAGAACTGGCTGAATGGCAGAGCTCAGAGGGTTGTGATCAGTGGCACAGAGTCTAGTTGGAGGCCTGTAGCTAGCGGTGTCCCCCAGGGGTCAGTCCTGGGTCCAGTCTTGTTCAACTTCTTCATCAATGACCTGGATGAAGGCACAGAGTGCACCCTCAGCAAGTTTGCTGACGATACAAAACTGGGAGGAGTGGCCGATACGCCAGAGGGCTGTGCTGCCATTCAAAGAGACTTGGACAGGCTGGAGAGGTGGGCAGAGAGGAACCTCATGAAATTCAACAAAGGGAAGTGCAGGGTCCTGCACCTGGGGAGGAATAACCCCATGCAGCAGTACAGGTTGGGAGTTGACCTGCTGGAAAGCAGCTCTGCTGAGAAGGACCTGGGAGTGCTGGTGGACACCAAGTTAAGCATGAGGCAGCAATGTGCCCTTGTGGCCAAGAAGGCCAATGGTATCCTGGGCTGCATCAGAAAGAGTGTTGCCAGCAGGTCGAGGGAGGTGATTCTCCCCCTCTACTCAGCCCTGGTGAGGCCACATCTAGAGTACTGTGTCCAGTTCTGGGCTCCCCAGTACAAGAGGGATGTGGCACTACTGGAGCAAGTCCAGCGAAGGGCCACAAAGATGATTAGGGGACTGGAGCATCTCTCTTATGAGGAAAGGCTGAGAGAGCTGGGCCTGTTTAGCTTGGAGAAGAGAAGGCTGAGAGGAGATCTTATCAATGTGTTCAAGTATCTGAAGGGAGGGTGTCGAGAGGATGGGGCCAGACTCTTTTCAGTGGTGACGAGCGACAGGACACGAGGCAATGGGCACAAACTGAAACACAGACACTTCCATCTTAACATGAGGAAAAACTTTTTCACTGTGAGGGTGACAGAGCACTGGAACAGGTTGCCCCGAGAGGTGGTGGAGTCTCCTTCTCTGGAGATATTCAAAATGCGCCTGGATGCAATCCTGTGCAATGTGCTGTAGGTGACCCTGCTTGAGCAGGGGGGTTGGACTAGATGATCTCCAGAGGTCCCTTCCAACCTCAGTGATTCTGTGATTCTGTGATATCTGAGGTGAGCAACAGACAAAATAATATCAGCTGACTTCAGTTTCGCTGAAGTCTGAGGAAAGGCTGCCAGGGCCTTCAGAGAGACCTGAACTGGGAACCAGGTTCAAGGGAAGCTCTTCATTTACAAACCCTTTCCAGGAGACTTCCACGCACTAAAGGCAGAGCTCTACGGCTCTGAAGACCTAAGACGGGGTGCACTTTTAAACTCTGCAGAGAAGCTCTAAACCAGAGGGTACCTGGGGGTAACATGTAACAAACAAAAACAAACAAGCAAAAAACCTGAGCTTACAAAATAAGAACACATTAAAAGTAACAGCACAAGTATGACTTTAAGACATGCTATATTAGAGAAAATAAAAACATGCCTCAATTCTAGAAGGTCTCTCCATATACAGGTACCTAATTAGCCTGGAAATAACAAAAGAAATGGGAAACCTAATGTTTAATAAGTACTGATAGGATTATAAAAGTTCTATTAATTTTATATAGTTGGGGGGGGGGGGAGGGAGAGGAGGAAATATCAGCAAAATCCATACATCTTTCTTCCTAAGCAGAGTCTGTTTTCCTATTCCAGTAGCAAACAGAAAGTTACCCTAAGGCACCGTCACAGAAAACGTCAAGCTAGAATGGGAGTTCTGCAAACCACAAAAATCCCTTGCAGACAAAAATCACAGTGCAATAACTCTAGAAACCGGCACTGACGGGGTAGGGGAGAAGGAGAGCAAAGTTTCCCAGTAGACCTACAGATATAGCATAGACACAATCCTAGGAAAGGGCAGTTTGGCCAGTTGCACAAGAAGATTTCGTTTTCTCATGGAGGTTGTTAAAAGACAAACAGTGGCTCTGCCTCTAATAAACTATTTATAAGGATAATCAATATCCAGAACCAGTAAATAGGGAGTAAAAATCCATTGCATTGAAGACTGAAAAGGTTTAAATATACACAAAGTCCACCACTTTTGCTGGGGAAATTCCTGGAATATTTCCACCTCATGTGATTCATATCCAAGTCTGCTGATCTTGGAATGCTTAGGCTTGAGTTTTAAAAGATGCCTCCAAAATCACATGCAAAATAATAGATTGTTGAAAGAATTTTGTGAGCACAAACACTTATGAAGAGAAACCAAGCACCTGAGTACCCAAATATTTTCAGGAAAAAGAAAGAGACTGAATTACACCTAAAGGAGCCAGAACAAGGAACTACTATTTTTTTTTTTTTTTAAACAGCAAGCACAGTTTCTGAGGCATCTAGGTATGAAGAAGGATACAGATAAGATAGTTGATAAAAAGAAGACCATATAATCATATAGACTAGATACACACACCACTCCACAGCTCCCAATCACTACAGAGATACTTTGACTAATAGCAGCAAATCCCAGTCTCTCAGTGATGACCTCTGGATCTAGTCAGTGCAGAGAAAGATAAGAGGGCAGTAAATGCACCCAAGACCTTTTTGCATGGCAAGTTAGAGGTCTGTAATGGAGTTCCTGCCACGCCACGGTGTACGAGTTTGTATGAGCCAGCCCCAACAGTGCATTGCCACACCGGCTTAGACAAACACCACAGGGATATCAAGTTATCAGTTCCAACACTGGCAAAGTTTCCCTATACCTTGAATACCTTTCATACCTTTCCTATAATCCCAGTCACTTTGCTACTGCTCCCAATGGCCAAGGAATCCTTCCCTGCCAACGTCTCCACCTTCCTCAGCTAACAACAGCGTTGCAAACCACTTACTTGCTTATTGAACCATGCATTCCCCTGTGCTGCTGCCCAGCCAATTTCTCCCGGTACCACACTGCTGGTTACCACAGTGAAACAGCAGCTGTGCTAGTTTCTAATCCTGATTTGTTGCACCAGCCAGATCTCTCACACATACCTTTGCTACGTTAGCTTCAAGCTCGAGCTCTGAATGACTTGAGTGAAGACACAGAGAGTCCACAGAAGCAGCAGGGTCCAGTTCTACTGCTGTACTTTGGCTCTGTGTAATGCAGTCTTTCCTCATGTCTTCAACAGCAAAATAAGAAATAATTTGAGAAGTTCTGAGTTCCCATCTTTACCATCCTCTTCTGCCCCTACACTTCTTCATGACAGTATTAAATCTATTGGACTCTGTTGAAAGACCCATCTCCTGCTTTCTGAAGGTGTTTTGGGGGCAGGAGGGGGGAGAAGGAAGTGCATGTGTGCGCACACACCTTTCTTTTTAAGAGGATATGTGTGTGTTTATTTTCAGCTTGGGGGTTATTTTGCTTAATGCCTTTTTGGTTGCTTGCATCACTGCTGAGATGATCTACCAATACTTCCTGCCTTCTAGGTCCTCTTATGGCAACAGTGCAATGTTCCAACTACATCACAGTCCAGCGCATTTTGTCTGTACGTACAACGTACAGCAATGTACTCTCTGAACGTTATTACCGATGACTAAAACAGTTAATGCACGGCTCACAATGCTCCACACTATTTAAAGTAAAAGATAAAGCACAGAGGGCAGACAGCTACAGGCAGATAATGCTTTTATGATTGTCATTATCATTCTGTTTTTGTAAAGGAGGGAAAGCTCTTAATGTAAGAAGCTAAGTTTTCAGCTGGTATAAATTAGTCTGTTTGCGCAGAGTAAAAAAAACGTACCAGTTTACACTTGATGGGGATCTGGTAGCACATCTTCCTGTATCAGTTTTGGCAGCTAAGTGTAAACCCATTAATCATGAACTACAGTACTACGCTTCTGTGAGATCTGCAATCACAGTGACCTAGCATTATTTATTCTATTTCTCATCTGTCAGGAAAAACCAGTCTCCAGGAATCTGCCTGGTGAGGTACAGGACAACGGAAGATTTCTGCCTCTCAGGCAACAACCTCTTGTTCAGAAAGACTAAGTTATCGGAAACCAGAGATAGAGTAGCTAGCAAGATTTTTCTTCTTTAGATTAAATACCATGGTCCTGTTTTCAAATATTAGAGATATTTCAAAGCATCTTTTTCACTGCTTTAGTAGGTAACCCTTAAACAGAGTAATCCAGGCAAATTCCACGCAAGATCTAGTAATTAGAAGAGAGGACAGCGAGTCCAAACTTCCAGATTCTGTTTCTGCTCTTGATTCCCTCTCAGTCTGTGATCTTTCCCTGCCTCCATTCTCTACATGTGTCTCCAAGGTGGTACAAGAATGCTATTCATCTCAAATATTGCTATGAGAGTCTTTTTTTGTTTGTTTTTAAAAGTACATTTGACAACTCTGGATCAAAACTATGCTCTTAGAAAATAGTTGTGCTTCAGTCTTCAGTTTTTAACCATCTTGACTACTTCCACTGTAAGTGTCATTTAAGTCAACTTTGTATGACCAGGAATGACAGCAACACGATTTCTACATAAAAAGCCCTAGCAAGCAGCTCTTTAGACATTCAGAAATACAGAATGGTTATAAAAGGGATTACAGAAATGATGCAAGTTGTCATGAGATGCATATTGCTGCTTTATGCTTTGTCATTAAAGCAAAGAACACAATTTAGTCCAATGCTTTAAAGTGTGTGGCCACATACAGTTTTGGCATTTTGTTTGTTTTTTTTTTTTTGACAAGACTTTTCAATCCAGGTGATTAGACACAATTTTGTGTATGTTTTGGTTCTACAGTATATGGCCCCACCCAAAAAATGCCAAAAAAGAACCTTTTTTAGGATCCTAGAAGATGACATTACACTGTATGTGCAGCAACTCAGAGTATTTAACACAGTCATGCACAAAAAGAAACTAATTCTCTTCTTGAGGAGTCAAAAAAAATTAGGTAAAAGAAAATGTTTCCTAGAGTGAGGATAAACATCAGGAAGACTCACTACTGCCCTAGTTTCAAACTTTGACAGAGAAGTTACAGCAAGAACAAACATCAGGTACTACAGAAATTCCAAGTAAAAATTGATTTGTTAGGTTAACATACAAGGACAGCTTTTCCCAGCACTATTATCTCATCCCGTCCGATATCTGAAGCAACTATTAACTGTTTACTACAAAGAGATAGCTGCTCCTGTGCTGGAAAAGACAGACACTATTCTGGATTTACTGTTGCTATGCGTGAGCAAGGATGAAAAGAGATCTGGGAGAAAATGAAGTAAAACAATTTCTACAGGTCTTCGGCATCACTATTAGATATACTTGCATCAAAACCTGAGCGAAGAAGAAAACTGCCCAATTTAAAATGGTTTCTTGCGAGTCTACTACTTGGGCCAATTTGTTGAGGCTGGCAAACATTTAAGTGTTTCAGTTACCACTTCCATACCTAATCACAGCAAGTTTTGCTTCCAGTTTTGGCTTTTGTCTGAACTTGAAACCCAAGCATAATGCAAACCCACATCAAGCAGAAAGGGGATAAACCAGATCCACGCTGAGCCTGTATGGGTGAAGCTGCAGAGATTTTTGCTGCTGTAGTCACAATAATCATTTTTCAGCTGAAAAACTACTGGTCCAATTCAGCAAGTGACTGCTTTGCTCCTGTGCCACACAAAGCCACAGGGGAAAAAAAAAAAAAAAAAAGTATCTAGCCTTCTGCTAGTTTTTTAACATATGTTAGCTGGGGAACAGCAGCACGGAATCTCAGAGCCTTGTAAAATGAATTAAGCAGACAAATGCACTGTATTTGTTTTCAGTTCAACAGGAGGCTCGAATATTGAATACATATGAAGGAAGAGACATGCTAAATTGAACGAGCCTGGAGGCCTAAAGTGATATTAATTCCACTTGCATCCAGCCATGTGGATCCAGTGATCAAAGGGATTTAGAAGCAAGAAGGGAAAATAGCTTAGTCACATTCATCCAATAATGGAAATATCAACACTCAGCAACACTCCATCGCCTCAGGGTAGCACAGGACAGTAACAGATGTCAGGGGAGCAGCAGAGCTATCTCTCCTCACATCAGGAGGAGACAGGAACTGCAGTCACACTGGATTTTCCTGTACAACCTCAGGTCTTCACCACACGCATGGAAGAGGGCCAGTGGCACTTCTCCTTTATAAGCTCAGGAACTTTTTTTATATAAAGCACCACTAGTGATGGCTGCAAGAGCTCCTCTTAGTGTGGTTTTGAAGAGGTAACAGAAGTGCACTAAACCATCGCTGTAGTCATTTAACTTAACAGATAAGACTTGGAAGAGACTAAAGGCAGAGCAGTTGAGTTAGCAAGTAGGTGGGCTTTGGGTGTTGTAAAAAAAAAACAAAACAAAACAAAAAACCCAAAACAAAACCAAAAAAACCCCACACACTTATCACAGGAGAGCAAATTTTCATGTCATCAGTTAAACTTCCCAAATTTTGTATTGTCCAGACAGAAAGCAAAACTGAATTAGCTTAATTTTTATTATCAAGATTCAGGGCAACTTTTTGCCAGATGGTTTCTCCACTACCAAATGAGAAATCTTCAATTATTGGTTATTAACATGTTATTGTACTGGCAGTTGTTTTTTTTGACCTGGAGAAATTATCCTTCCTATCTGGTGGAGCAGAAAACAAAAAAATAAAAATTCACTGCCATAAAGATATTCCAAATAATGCTTTTCTATATAAGAATAGGGATAGAGAAGACAGAAGCCACCTGGTGTTATATTTTCTGGATAGATAACAATACAAGGCTAAGTGGTCTGAAAACTCTGACCAAAAAAAGTATTATTTTTAAAAAGACAATATTATTTAAATTGTCTTTAAGTATCACCTTATTTCATCACTATGCTTTTTAAACCAGCAGATTTAGCGTTCTACATTGCGTTCTGTTTGCCTGAGAGAAAGAGAGGCAATTCCATTGGTACTGCTGGAGTTAACCTAGATTTATAACACCATAAGCAAATCATAACCAAGTGGACGTGCACATGTGCTTGTTTTCTCCCCCACCTACATTTCTTCCATGCGTATTTGGGGGTGGGGGGGGGGAAAAAATCATGAAAAAACATTCTGGGCAGGAATGCAAGACATCCTTGGAGATAGCACCCACCTACCATATAAAATTAAGACAATATAAAAGACTATCCAGTTGGAATATTAAGGGGAATTAGGGCCGACAGAATTACTCACTTTGCTTTTACACAGCGCAGCAGCTGTGATCACTGGCCTTCAAGAGACACACTGCAGAATGGTTGAGGGTTACCCGGCGGTTTTATCAGGACTCCTGGATTTTATTCTTTGCTTTGCCACTGACACAATACCAGACCTCAGGTAAGGACTTGCTGAGGAACGATCTTGTGATGTTCGTTGCTCTGGAAGGATGTTAGCGAAGGCAGGGTTTGTGTATAGATGGGTGAATTTTCCACGGTAGCCTGTCTTGCAGGAGGCACGCTTCAACCTTTTCTGCTCGCCGCAGTGAACTGAGGCCTGATGGTTTCATGCCCAACTATACTGCACTGCTAAAAGCCAGACAATAAGTAAAGGTTAAGTCAAGACTCTGGAGCTCTAACCACCTCTCCCAAAGGGCTGCCCAGCTTCCCGACAGACCAGAGCTGGACAACGCTGATTTGCTGAAGGTCAAAAGACAAACAAATACACTTATGTTTGAGGAGGAAACGAATCACTCAGTAACCGGCAGGAATCACACTGAAAGTCAAATCTCATCTAGAGGCCGCTTGTCTGACAGCCCTGCACACCACCTGCTCAGCTTGCGACGGTTCACACCGGAGCTGCTCCTTGGGAATGCTTTGGGGCACAATGGCAAACAGCACTGACACTTGCACACACAGAGTTTTAGCCTAGTTCAATACGGTTACATTTCTGTACCAAATTAACCCTAAAAGAAGTGTTCACAGTAATAGGGCTGAACTGCTCTCTATATTCTGTTAAAGGCAGATCAGCTGAGGGCTGGTATGCCGGAATTTTTTAATTATATGCCTGGCTTTAATTCTGTGAAGGAACAGACTCAGTTGTGTTGAGGGTTAAGAGTTTGAAACAGATAGTAAAAATCAAAATTGGCCACATAATCAATAACTTCATATCTAGTTGCTGTAGGGTTCCACCTGCCCCAACCTAGAGCGGCATTAATACCCCCACGTTCAAGCTCTGTTGAACTGAACAGGAAGGCTCCCCTGACTTAGGCTTTTGATCCTGCCTTTTGGCAAACTTAATCAGTTAAGCTCTTTGAGACTCTCAGATGCAAGACATTCATCCAGAGAAGTGGAAAGTATTCTTGCAGTAACTAGAGATGGTTGGAAAAGTATTTGATTTAAAAAAAAAAAGAAAAGCATGCATGGGGATCTTTTGAAGAGTGGCAATTGTTTCAGAGGCCAGAGGATTCTGTTGCTCTTATTTTTAAGCTCTCTTCATCTTGTACTCCAGGTTAAAAAAAAAAAGTGCTAGTGATGAGTTCCCTGGTGTCTTGCTGCATTTTTAAAATACTTTAAATTTACTTTGGGAAGGATTCTGTTGTACCTTATAAATCTTCCAGAGACTAGGAAAGGATTTTTGTGGGCTTTCTTTTTGCCAGCTTTCCCCCCACTATGTGTATTTTAACTGCTACTTTTTTTAGACTGAAGTGCTGCCTATGTTTTAACCCCTCTCATACAGAGCTGCTATGCCTTCTGCACAGAAGATTCGATTACTTGAGCCCAAAAGGTCTGAGGCAAGAACTTGCATGTCATTTAAATAACAGTTACACGTCCTTACTGTTCCAATGAGACCAAGACTGCTAGTGTGCGTAAGATAACCAAACAGCCTCCCCACAAATGCCTGCAACTTCAGGAAGAAAGTAAACACAGAGAAATAGCTAAACCATTTATTACAGGTTTCTAGTACCTTCAGGTCCTGTCTGTATTGTTATAAAGTAGCTTCTTTCCCTATCCTTTGGAGACAGTCAGGTTGGTTTGGAAGTGTAAGCTCTTTTTTTTAAACTTGGAAAAAAAGTCAAAGGGAGGTTTGTATTGTTAAAGTTTAATAAATGGAACAGATGAATACAAACCATATAAAGTGGAAAGGATCCTGTGCAATGTGCTCTAGGTGATCCTGCCTGAGCAGGGGGGTTGGACTAGATGATCTCCAGAGGTCCCTTCCAACCTCAACCATTCTGTGATTCTGTGAAGTGCATCCATGTGCCCTTTGGTTTGAAAACACCAGCCCCTTTTCTCTTCGTGCTAATCCTAGCTAGTGCCAGTCCTCTTCCCCAAGGACTTTGATGCTCGTCGCGCAGCCTTGCACATACATCAAGTTCTCTATGAACGTGGTCAGGCTACTTAGAGGAAGAACATTACGTATGCACACGTCTTTCTAAGACCAGCCTAGACAGAAGGAAAAAAGAAGCAACAGCCATAGAGGAAGGATACAAGATCTGGGTACAGTTTTCAGCCTGAAGAGACACAGTCCTGTAAAGCACTAACACTAACATGCAGGATTATTGGCATCTGACAGGACTGAATCCTTTACAATATTTTTGCATTTGAGTTAAGCAAACACCGAAGCAAGCGTTTTAATCAAAATACTGACTGATAATGAACTTAAAGGTCATGAAAAGCACTGCTAAAACACACTGGGGGCACTACTGGCAGGTTTAAAGCTCAGGAACAGACATATGATAAAGTCAAAGCATGTGAGCATGTCTAAGTGAGACATCTGCTCCAAGCTACTCAGTTCATTCACAGGGTGAAACTCTTTTTACAATGGTTACAAGTAAATATAATAATCAGACAAACCTTGCTAGTTGACGCATTAAAAAAAAAAAAAAAATCTTCACAGTTTCTCTGGCAGAAAGACATCTGTTAACTTAAATTCTCCAACCCAGAGAGCTTAAGGAGACCTGTGCTTGCATATTATTCAGGTTTACCTTTTCTCACTCCTTCCTATTTCCTTTTTTGCCTTCACAGGTCTCTTTATAAGTTATTTTCTACGTGGAAGCAGGTTTCCTAGCAACAAAGACAACCATGATTTTGGCCATATGTTTACCATTACACCAGAGGTTCAGCAATCAAAAATTATTTAACCATCTGAAGATTCTAGTACTTTCAAAATATTTCAGAGGCAAATTTATTCATCAATAAAGAAACATACAACTATCTATGCCTATGTAATATTCCAGAGCAAGGCATTTAAAAGACTAAACCTTTCTTTAAGGGAATGCAACTAAGAAATTTTAAATGTGAGACAGATTTACAGCTGCAAATTCTTCCCAGGGAGGGCAATTTTCCTATTAACACATCTCCTACAATTATTCTGCTTCCTGTAGTGCGATTTTTCATTCTAGCTACATTTAGAAGAGAATTAGCCATGGCATAGCAGCTCCTCTTGAGCTAAGCTAAGCGCAGTAGCAACAGGTAATAGCATATACATGTAGTAAAAAGCCTTTGCCTTTCAAGTATTAGAAAGGGCTCAAGCTGAGACGAGAGCTTCTGCAATGCATTCAAATTGGACAGTCTTAAAGCCAAATTTTAATTTAATTGTTGTAATTTATTTCCTAGAGGTCACTGGAACAAATCAATAAGGAAAAGCAGCACATGTGAATGGCTGTTTCCCCGCTTAAGAGGAGAACTACCAAGATCAGTTTCACAGGAGAAAAAAAGACAGTTTAACTGCCAGGCTCAACACAACTTTCTGAACTGGACTGAATCCACTAGACATCTGACATCCTAGTTACACCTGCATATCAACTGCTTGACAGCAAAGTAAATGTTAAATTTCTTTCACTGAAAAAGGAAAAAACATCCAGTAACACCCCAAAAACACACAGGTGAATTTTAGGCCAATAAAGCTACCAGATTTACATTCCGGACACTTGTGTATTTTCTTTATTGAAGAGGCTTGATCACTTGAACATCACACTCTATCCTCATGCAGTCAAGGTCATGCCAGCTGGCAAGGACAACACTGATGGCACCTTACCGTGGTTAAGCTGGAGACATTCATAGCTGCCAGCAACTAGAATGGACCTCTAACCAAGTTAGCATACATCACAGGTAAAACTGAGATGGCAACAGTTCCTAAATGGTGCTAACCCCTGAGAGCTGGAATCAGTTTCTTATAGGAACAGGACCAAAGACATTTTAGTCAGTAGCAAAGTTCATAGACTCCAACCTGGCCGCAGAGTGACCCTGTATCTAGTAGTTGTGCCTGCCTGTCTCTATCACTCTCGAAAAAAAAATTTTTTATGCAATGCTTCTTTCAGGCATGATTGAACAAGAACAGCAACAGTGTAACAGCAGCAGCCCACTGGGTGACTATTTTCATTCTGTTTTGTCACCTGCTCTAATTAAGCTTCAGGTCAAGTGAAAGAAGTTCAGTTCTTCATCTTAACGGTCACTCATCAGCCCTCCTAGAATTACAGCTTGAGAGTTTACGCTTCAACAACAACAACAAAAAAAACCTTGCCCTCCCCACTTTTCTCAGAGTAATATACCCACATTAATAGTGTCATACTGAAGTCAGATCTTCCACTTGGTTCAGAGAAGGCATTCAGTAAGAACAGCATCAGTCCCAGCTTTATCTCAGGTTTACTAACATGCCACCCACTGGGAACCAGGGGAGGCCAAGACAGAATGGCTGGAATAAGCTCTTTGGCCATTCATTTCTCCAATGTAGCATGAAGCAACCTCAGTCACTAGCCTGGTGCCGATTCTGACATCCCTGCCAAAAAATGGGCTGGAAACTTCTTTCAGCGCTAGTTCCTCCTCAGCCATACATTTTTGTGCCCCGGCTTTTATTTTGTTTCCAGCATGCAGTAACCCACAGCTAGCAATTTCACTTAAACAGAGCTTGACGCAGTTCCTAGGTCCACTGCAAACTTCTGGCACACCTTGGGCAATCACTCTGTGCCTCCCTTCTATACAACAGAGAAAATATCCTCTTCGTCTCTTAATGAGTCTTAATCAGGGATCATGCATTCAGGAGAACTGATAAGCGACAGACTTGCATATCCCACTGGATGCCTGCATCACAGAAATAAAGAAAAATCAGTTAAGTCACTGTTGACACCTCTGCACCAATGCACCTCCTGCCTTAAACCCAATAAAGAATTGTTCTTGACGCATTATACATCTCTACTAGGTACAAACGGAAAAGGAGACACATTAACACTGAACCATGGAGTTTCTTTAGAATACCAATAGGAGCTCTCTTAATTTGTAACCCATCAGTACAGCTGCTATTTTGTTTCACACTGAAAAGGCAGATTTGTCACTGTAACACAAACTGAGTTTGTAAAACCACAAATAAATTAGGATTTTCCAGCTCTTGAAGGATCAAAATCTCCACAGTTGTCTTTCTGTGGGGAATATTAGGAGATGGCGTCTGTATTGGAAATACTACGGCATAGCATTGACAGGCAGAGAGAAGAGATTAAACAATACCTGCGTATCTCTGCTTATGACCAGTTCTTGTCAGCTCCCGACTTCTCACTAGCACCAAAACTTTGAAAAAAACAATATCGAATAAAAACCTGATGGCTTTAAATGCTGGAAAAGTACGCTTACTTCTCTGGAATGATCCTCTGATCCCCCCCCCCCAAAAAAAAAAAAATTCACATCTTCTGCTCTTGCGAATTTGGAGTGCTCCAGCTATATTCATATTCTTTCTTTATGCCTGCAATGACATCACCCAGCAATACAAAAAAAGCAAATTCATTGCAAGCTTAATCCACAGTCCTTTAAGGGACTGAAGATCCAAACTGTACTGAATTAATGAATTTATGAGAATGGAGATTCTGCCTGCATGAGTTTTATACAGATGTTATTTAGAGGTCCAAAGAGGAAACACAGAGGAATACTGGAAAATGCAGTAATTGAAAATGCAATCATGGACATTCCTTTACAGAAGAGAGCTGCACCAGATTAAACTTTGCTCTTATGATAAAGAAAAACTTCAGACCTTTCAGTAGTTTAAAAGCTGATAAGACTATAATTTGCAAAGATGTTTTTAGTCTACAATCCTCATGTTTAATGATCAAAACAGTTCATTTCTTCTCCTTTTATAGACTACATAATGTTGTTTATCTGAAATTCTTTGGGGATATTGGAATCCACTTGAGAAGCAGATATTCATGACAGTGGACTGGAAAGATTGCAATGAATTGCGTCAGCTTTTTGAAGAGGTATGGTTCCTTTAACATAGCCTCTTCAAGGGAGTTAATATTCTTTTTACTGCACTCTAGGGATCGTTACCAGGAGGGGGAAAAAAAAAGAAAAGAAAAAAAGACTGGATAGTCCAATCACATAAAATATACCTAACTTCCCTTTAATCTGGATTTAAGTTAATCGGAGCTGGGCCATGTCTGGCAAAAATAAATGCCGCTCCCTGTAAAGAAACAAACCTGAACCACTCCCAGTCCCCAGGAGATTTCCAATAGTTGGAAAATGAATCCCTTCTACACTCGCCTCCCCAAAGAAATATTTTATTTCTTCACTGAGTAAGAGCCGTGCAATGAAATGTGGTTTTCACTTTAACAGCCAGCCTGCGCACAGGAGAAGCTCTCCTCCCTTCCCGCTGGTTGAGTCCCAAGACACCCAAAGCAGACGGCACGTTGCCACATCGCAGACAACGTGCCATCACTAAGGCTGAACGCCCCAGTGCTTCGGCCATTCAAACTCACATCTAGGCTGACTTGAGGGCCCTTCTTGGTAATATGCTGGGTCTTGGGGTAAGCCTGGGCAGCTAGGTACTTCTAGTACTAGGACCTTGGCAACGCAGGTACTTCTGAAGAACACAGTATGAAATCGATTCATTCTGAACTGACATGTGAAAAGTGCCTGCAGATATCTCTGATGCTCCAAAAAGCAGCATACCACAACAAACTAAGAAATTTTCACCATTGCAGGAGGAAAGAAATTAAAAAAAAAGAAAGTGGCAGTAAAATAGAAATCCTTTGTATAGAGGCTATGCCTAAAATTTGCAACAGAGCACACACACCATCATGTTTGTTAGATTCCTTTAGTAGAATCTTAAAAATAACCCTGAAAATGATCCTAAATGAGCACCCAATTAATGACATCTCTTTGACTGCTCCTCTTAAAAGGGATCCTGGCATGTGTATTATGTGGAACTTCTCCAATACAGAGACGACGCTGCAGAATCTAACAGTTTTCTAGCTTTCACAAAGAAAAGATCATTAGTCAGATGGATGATGAAAGCATTAGCGTGCAACTCTGGACTTCGTTTTTCAGAGCAGTCATTTGTACAAAATAACCTGTATAAGCCAGCCTGCCCACTGTTGTTTCATTAGAGATATTCCATGTTCTATAATCCCTTCTATGGCATATTTCCAAAAGACATTAAAGAAGTTTGCGAGAAGAGGGCAATGTAGAGACTGAGAGCATACACAAAAAAGCATTTGCCACTTCCACGAAGATGATCTCTCCCCTAGAATGGCCAAGAAAACAGACAGAATCCTTCTCCCATGCACACCAGTAACTGCAATTTATAAAATAAGCCTAAATTCTTCTTCATTGTGCCACAATCATTAGCCTATTTAATTTCTATGGGTTCAAAAGAGACCAAGGCCATTTCCAACCAAAACAAATAAGATAAAAAGTTTATAGCTTTCACACAGCATGATTTGTGTATCTTGGAGTAAGTGCAGTCTCATGAAATAAGTTTTTTGTTTTTTTTTTTTAAATCTGTTTACATGAAAAGAACTAGCACGGGCCAATCTTTCACTCAGTGGTGGAAATAGTCTCCCATTACGCTTGAAAATTTTGCTTGATAAAACATGATTGCTTTTCAGGTTTTTCTCTCAAACTCAGATCAATACATTCTAATTAAATACTATATAGGTTCAACTTTAAGTGAAAGCTGCCACTGTATCAGTAAAGATTTCAAATGCCTCCTAGAGAAGTTGTCCTCCTGGTGCTATAGCACACACGTTTTCATTATCAGTACCTGACTCCTCAGACAGACTGAGAACAAAGTGAACTTTCTTTTTTGTTTCAATTTACATACGTAGTTATAACACCCAGCTAGTCTTAGCCTCTCTCTTCAGCCAAATTATTACAGAGAGCAAAAAAAAACAAAAAAACAAAAAAAACACAAATTACCTTCATTAAGCTTGAGTTTTCCCTAAGCTCCTCAACTTCACACACACACACGCTTCCCTTGCAAATACTGATGCAAATCCCATACTTGAGCATGTTCTGCGCAGACATGCGTACTTCTGCAGCCTCAATCCTAAAATTTTGGCCAGAGTGACTTCTTAAAAGCCACAGAAATGGGATTAGACCTCAAAAGTTTGTCCCAGGCTTTGCTCCAAGTCTGACTGTATGCTCCAGTTTTTCTCTAGCTTACCTGTGCTAACTTTAGAGGACAAGCAAATGGAGATTCTAGCCTTCATCTGCCCTACGCAGTCCTTCAACACGATTTAAGGGAAGACAGCCAGCTGTAAATTAACCCAGGAGTTAAATCAGTACGATAAAAATAGAGAAATTAACTACCAGAGTCATACAGGCTCTAACAAGGCTTTCCCTTGGCACCATTTATAAGGATGGTTTTTGACAGATATCTGCCCTCCAAAAATAAGACAATAGCAACTAGCTTCTTAATAGGTCTTCAGATAGCCCATAAACTGGACCATAAACTGAACATCTGAACTGAATTCAAACTGGCAACTGAAGTTTTATGGAGTTCAAAGTCAGAAGAGATTATTCCAATCATTTTGTCTGAGCTTGGTGGGACACAGCCCAAAGAAATCATGCAAGAATTTCTCCATTTATTTACGATACTCTGGAGAAGGCATCCAGTCACCCTACTATGTCCCTAAAGCCAGATTTTTATTTATTTTTTTAGATGGTTAAACCATTTGGCACCTCACTTGGAATTAAACCCTCCTTCAGCTTCCAACTTCTGGATCCAATTCCACCTCATTCTACCTCCTATCCAGGTAGGTATTGTTATAACCAGCTAGAGTCACCTTTTATTCGTTTCAAAAGTTAAACAGACTGAGCTTCTTTAGTCTCTGGCTTCAAGGCATTTTTCCAGACAGTGAATCATTCTTTTATCTCTTTCCTGAAAACTTTCCAATTTCAGCCTCCTTTGTGATGTGCAGCTACTAGAATTGGATGTGGTAACTGTGTAATGGTCTCAGTGGTGTTACAGAAGAGCAACACCCCACCTCTCTCCTTCTCCTTGATGTATCTTCCCTCCTTTGCATCTCAGTAAGGACTTGATCACACCTCTTGCCTACAGCATCACAGCAAGAGTCCTTATTTCCTTGTTTATTCAGTACTACCCCCAAAATCTTTCCAAAAATGCTGTTTTCTCAAAGCGTAACATCCAATTCTCATTTCCACATACCATGTTACAAGCATAAGTCTGCCTTGCAACAAGGCCAGATTAGCATGTACAATACACCTCCCCCCCCAACATTAATGGTTTAAAAACAAACAGAAAACCCCACTGAGGACTGCATGGTGCCCACAAGTCCCTGGAATTAAACCAGTCGTCTAGAACCAGAATATAGTATCTATGGTCAAGGTGCTTCTCATATGAGGAAACTTCACGTAAGTTTTCAGTAGAAGCAAAGACCAGCAGACACATGTTTTTGTATGTGTTGTGTAGAAATACTAATTTGAAACAATGTGGATTAAAATAAATATTGAATTAAATCCATTCTTCCACTGACTCATTCAAACTAACATTGGGTTTTTATTGATGTATTAATAAATGAGCAAAATCCACCTCTGATGCAAATGATACCAGTGATACAGATATATTTGGAGCATTTAGCCTGCTAATCACATTAGTGAAGGTCCAGTTGATAGAAAAAACATCCCTAGAGATGTCACTACTTTCCTTTCCAGGAACACTAAGAAACAGTCAGCGAATGATTTAGGGGTTTTCCATACAAACCATTTATACAAATCTTCCATTGCTTCATGCTAACGACAGTCAGACAGGTAGCAAATATCACAAAATGGGAAAGAAAGTCTCAACAGGAAAAAAAAAAAAAAAGCAATGATTTTGCTAGAGCTGTTCTCTACCGAAAAATCTCATAAATGGAAACTTATTTGGCATCTTTGCTAGAGCTGAATTGGCAGAGTAAGATGGAAAGCAGCTCTGCATCTCATTACTGCCTGCACTATCACTAGCTGGAAACTTTGGAAAAATAGGCCCCTTTCTGTTTAGATACAACCGTGCTGTTGCTGTACAGAGTGTCTGGCTTTCTCTTTCCTTCTCCTCAGTACAGATAACATCTGCATAGAACAACTCTTTGTCTTATTAAAGCTTCACCTTGTGCTGCTTATTTTCCAGCTGACATTTATTTGTGACATTGCAGGCATTTTCTAAGTAACCAACTACAATGTCAGCAAGAGATGGTGATTAAATGCCACCACACAAACACAGGTAATCAAATGTTCCCAACTTAATTTCATTTTAATTTGGTGCAGTATGCATTTACATTAGTTAATTAAATACAGATAAAATTAAATTTCTAAAAGAGGACTGCAAATTGGTACACAGAGATAGCAGTATCAAAAGCTACCCAATCTTCAGACTAACCAAACCACAGGATTTGGATGTTAGGTGGGTAGTAAGTGCTGGGGAAAAAGCAAAATGCTTGAGAAACAGAAACACTGCTTTCGCATCAGGACTCCTTAGTAATAAAGAATGATGTGAAAACAGATCAAAATGCTTAATAATACATGCTTGACTGCAGTAGGAGAATTACTTCTCAACATCTGTGTTGTTGAGGGAGGCTCTTTTAACAGAAAGGGAAAAGCATTCTTACCTCTTGTGTAAACCTGATCAGGGCAGTACAGTGTCCTATAGACATATCCAGGCTGGTTCCAAAGCTAAAATAGCAACATGAGCATGGTAATCCACTGGACTAATCACCACTCTTAAGATTCAAGCTAACATTTCCAGAAGATCTAAATGTTTCTTTATGTAAGGTGTACCAGCACAGCAAGAAAAATTGTGGACTATCAATATTTTCCCCTGCTTTTCTAGTTTAACAAATGCAGTTTCCATCTAGGATCAACAGATACCTAAATTCCATCATTACACTGCTCAGACCCTGACACTGGAAAAGCAGCGTAATCTAGCAGACTGAACAATGAAGTAGGAATTTGAACATCTGATGCTATTTCTGGATAAAACCATTTCATTTTTCTTTCTCTTCTCTTTGTCTTTTGCTTGGGTATTGAGATTCAGTGCCAAGGAGCTGTGTGCTTGCACAGCGCCTAGCACAATGGTGTCACAAGCAGTCTTTTTTCAGTGGGGGGAAAAACAAAACAAAAAAATCCTACACCTTTTGTTTCCAGGTTCCTACAGTAGGTAGGGTTCCACCTCACATTTAAAGATGCCTGAAAAATGGAATACTATATCCAGATTAACACAGTGAGAAAATAAAAGCTTAAGTCAGCCATATAGTACAAAGAATCACAGTGCCTTTGTACATCCAGTCCTTAGCTACTCATTTCACAACTCACACTGGAAATTAGCCCCCCACCATCCTCTCACTAATCTCTCACTAATAAATTGACTGGTTTCTCTTAAAGTCACATACCCTCAAAGGGCACATTTGTTACAATTGTGCAATATGTGTTCAGACAAAACTATCTGCAGTCAGATTGGGCTCTTTAGACACAGTGAGATCAAACAGCTCACAAAATCCTTTGATGGAAATTTAATTCTTTAAAAATATGCATGAGGTAATTGAAAACACATTTTATGATATTTCAGCTTATAAACAGTAGATCTCTGGCTGGGTTGAACAAATAGCATTAAGCCTTTTTCTTCCTTCTGAAAAGCCACAATGCTTGGCAGCATGAGGCACTGATGCATCTTCTGTACCAGCTCAGGGAAACCAGTGTTTATAATGAAAAGCTTGTTTTAAGATGCAAATAGCACTCCAGCAGAAAAAAAAAATATTTGGGAACTATTTGTAAATATTGCTTATTGTTCATTCAAAGCCATTTTGTAATATTAGCATGTTCTTCCAAGATTCAAGCACAAGGCCTGGGTTTATTACATTTGTCTCCTCTCCTCCCCTTTCCCTTGAACAAAGCTCCAGAAAAAAAACAACCTCCAGTTTAAGCATCAATCCTATGCACCCTGGAAAGCACAGACATTAAAATCATAAGCTAAAGGTTCAGAGCACAAAATCCAATCCCAGTTTTGCTCACTTGATATTTACACCTCTTTCTGTGCCATCAGAGCAAGAAGGTGCAAAACGAGTCTCAGCTTGCGCCACAGAAGTCAGAACCCAGGAGTCTGCAGGTTTGTGGAGAGACAACTGCTTCAGGCTCTGCCTGATGCACACTCCAGCTACGAACTGCAGTCTTCTACTTCTTGGGGAAGGGCCTTTATGTACTTAAAAGGTCTTTTCACAGTAAGATTATATGAGTCTGTCTCCCCTTTTGCTTGTCCTCGAGGGGAAAGAGATGGGGGAACCCAGAACTACCTAGGGTTCATCCTGTGGCAAGGCAGCAGAAAAATCTGTGTGCTCAATGCAGAGTTGAGCCTGACTAAGTTCATGTTGCACTCGTTATCTGTTGCATTTTTGACAGATTCTAGAGCTACCCCAGTGCCTACGCTTCTTTCTCAAACTAGAAACTAAACTACATCAGTCCTAGAAAGGAAATGGTTATGATCTTTATTTTCACAGAGATGATGTTTCTCTTCACCTTCTTCCAGGTCATGGCCCTTGAAAGGAAGGAAGTTCTACTGAACTGGAGCACCACAGACCAAGGAAGGTTTGAAAAGCAGGCCAAGTCTGAGGCAGCCTTTAACTAAAGTAAGAGATCATGTTATTTGCTTCAGCTTCCTCTCTGCTTCAGCAAAGAAACATTTGGTAAAACAACAGCACTAACCCACCCACTCTGCTTCCTCCTCTGCCTACTTATGTTGACAGAAGTCTTTTCATTATGTGCTGGTTAAAGAGAAGCCCTTACTTTATGGGAAATGGCTACTACCCCCACCTCAGAAGAATCTGCCCATGTTTCAGCTAAGGATTTCTGGTTTACTTTTTTCAGTAGAACACATGCAGTGATTAAAAATCTATGCATTTAAAAAGGTAGGGTTGCATCCATCTTTAAACCAATGCTGTTGTTTTCCCTGGGTCACTGAAAGAATGTGCTTGCTTTTGTGCCACAGAAACAAGAAGTTAATGTGCAAAATCTAAAGGCGCCACACTTCCATAAACTTGTCTTATTTAAGGGATTCTTCATCAAAATGAAAAAGTACTGGAAAATAAAATAATCTGAGAGTACAGTGTCATCTCACAGAAAATCACGTTTTAAAGTGAGAGCACTCTGAAACATTGGAGAAGTTACAATTCATTTGTAAAGAGACATCTGCACCTAGGTATGAACTAGCAAACCAGTGGTAAGGCAAAAGCGAATAGGCTTCTTATTGTTGTGCAACGTTTTCCCTGGGTGAAGTGAAAGTGCAGGAAAATGAAGTCTTTCCCTTTCACAACTAAAGACAGAACAATGCAAATCCCAGGGCAGCACTGACTTGTCAAACAGTTTCTGCTGGCTCTATTTTAAAAGCTGTAAAGACTTTGAAGTGGAGTTGTAAACTCAATTGATTTCAAACAAAAGGCTAATGTAATCCACTTTCAGCACCAGTACCATGCTGGCAGGGAATACATCCTTCTCAGTAATAGAAATTACTTATTAGGGCTTAAAGCAATTCATTTCAGTGTTTTCAAGTCACTTAAGAAGTTGGATAGGAAAGATCTTGGCTGAATTCAGCCACAGGGAAACAAAGCCAATCTCTGGACCTATTTTACTGGGGAGACAGTAAGGCTTCCAGGAACCCTGGCATTAATATCTGACACATTCATGTGCCCTTTTTGTCCCAAACAGCTTTCCAGGTATTGTAGTTTTATATGTGAATTGTCACACCCAGCCCTGGACTGCAGCCATCTCTGAGATGGGATGGACAGTTTTAGCAATGCAAAGTCAGCAGGACCAATTAGGGCAGAAGACACCACATCAGCTTAGAGGACTGGACAGCCACCAGATTCAGACACTGGAAAATGAGTGGAGACTTTGGGAAACACTGCACCCCCTCAAAAAAATTTTACAGCACTTAGAAGTAACAAAATAGAACCAGCCTAGGACTTTGTGGCAACAAGATCAGAAGTCCCCCAAAATAATCAACTGGAAAAAGATCGACGAGGGATCAATCAGAAGAATATAGGAAAGAGAATGGCTCTTGTGAAGGGATTTACCAATTAAAAAGAATCTAAGAAAAAATGAACAAGTGGAACATAGAACAGGTCAAAGATTTTAAACTTTTCCAATAAATTTCACAACATTTGGCCTCTTCCTTTGGAAACTGCATGTGATACATTTAGGGAAAATAATGACTCAAGGCAGAGTGTGAAACCAAGCAGATTTTAAGGAGGCCCTGACATAATTTTATATATACAGATGAAAACTACGCTGCCCATTTGACGGTGTTTTAAAGTTTCTATACAAAAAGTAGGACATGTGTTAACAGACCCATTAGATCAGGATGGAAGAGCCTGCAGCACAATTTTGGAAGGCCAGTGCTCAATGATGGGCATCCAGGATGATATCAGTGATTCAAACTTCCTGGGGTAACTGCAGGTCCATTTGAGGCCCAGTGAAGTGAATTAAGATCATTTTGTTCACCATATGGATTCTGGACTCAATCTGCTATTTGATTTTCCAGGGCTTTTGGCAAAGATCTATGTCATTAATGTCCAGACTTGGACACTGAGAATCTGCTGACAAGAAGTTTTTGTAAGGGGAGGACACAGTCTAAGAGGACTTTGCTATATTATTGTAACTATTATTCCCCCCTTGCTAAATGTTTCCAGGGACTATCTTCTTCTGGCCTCTGTGGAATTAACTTCTGCACTAATTCAATAGCTTTTCTTCCTACATAACCTACCCACACTGAGTATCTTTGAAAGCTTTACTACTATATTTTTCTACTTTCATACCACTCGACTTAATTCCAGACTAAAGTACTTTCAGACTAGCAGTCTTTTCCCTATGACATTGAAGTCCTCTAACTGTTCAACAATTTGAAATTATTAATAACAATTCACAATTAGAGCAACTGAGTTGTTTGATATAGAGAAAGATGATGCATTTTAGATGCATTTCAGCCTCTCAGGTTCGTAATTTAGCAGCTCGCGCTGCCTTAAAGTAAAAGCTTATACAGTCAATTGTTCTCTAAATTCAGATTAACACAAAACCTTTTTTTTTTTTTTTTTTAAAGGGCACATCAGTTCCTCCTGAGCCGGACTGCATAGGAATGGCACTCTCTCTCTCCCCAACTAATCTTCCTTTGGGATAAATGAAGAGATAGATGTATGCTTTACTTCTGTCAGCAACAAAATACAGCATGGCCTTCCCTATCCCATAAACTTCTACTCATCAGGTGGAAGCATACTTAGTCTCTCCCCCTTCAGACTACATAGGTACCAACTCCAAATCTAGCAAGCACTTAAACCTTATGCACGCCAAGAGTGTCAAAGAATTCAGTGAGTATGAGACAGCCAGCAGGCAAATGCATGACTAACGCCAGTTGAAATGTTGTTATGAAAAGTCTATTTTTCCTTTCTCATTGTTCACTTCATATTTTCTATTGTTTACTGCTGCCCATCTATTGCTAGAGTTTCTTTAATTGAGCTGACTTGTGCTTCACAAATACTCAGAGCCAAGTCTCCTCTAGCCCACCCTGTGCTGTTAAAAGACTGCCCAACATAATGCTACTCACTTCCATCGCGCACCCTTCCCTTTTCCTAGCTGCTTCGATGCACAATGAAACAGTTAATGTTCACCTTTAAAGCTGTATCAATGCCATTTGAATTAGCCATCCATTGAATGAATGGGAGGAATTCACACCTCAAGGCTTATTGTTTCAGGCGCTCTGCCAACTCAGGTGGCTACGGCTGCAGCAGCTACATACTGGTCACACTTTAAAAGGTTTCTTCACAACTACAAGAGCTGGAGAGTTAGTCTGAAAACATGAGGGCACAGAAAACAGAGCAAGCATAATTGTGGCATACATCTAGCCCCTCAGCCTTCAGCTAGTCCTTCTTAAAGGAGCATGCTTCATTTGTTTACAAGTCTCGTGTTTAAGCCACAGTTCTTTGCTCTCTTTCAGGACGGCATCTTTCAACAAGACATCCTTCTTCGGAAGACAACCTCCTCAGCTCCCTGAAGATGGCATGCCTACAGCTGCATACATTCACACTGTATGCAGACTGTATTTCAATATGCATGGCCAGGGAAGAAAGCCATCACCTCAGCACCCCTGGAGGAGTGTGAAAGCTGGAATATTGCACAAATCACAAAAATAGGCAGTGGGCCAGGTACCAGAAAGGAAAGCAATTCTCATTCCTAAGTACTTGCCGGTTTCCTATTGATTGTAGTGGGAAACTTCCAAGTTCCCACTCCCAGCCTCTGTGAGAGCAGCAAAAAATATACACGCTTCGAGCACACCAGTGTAGAGGTTAACGAACCAGCGTGCCCCTGCAGCTTCACTGCACCAGCTCACACACCACTAACACTGGCATTGACCTGGAATTCACTCGTGGCATTTACAGGATTAAACAAGCAAAATCCAGAACAACAAAATCCCAAGTGCATTTTGTGCATGTAAAACGCAATTGTCTGTCACTTGTCAGAAGAGATTTACAGAACAAACAGCTCACAGTAAAACTTTCTTCAGAAATTCAGAGCAAACATGAAGGAGAACCCCACACTTCTTCCATCCTTTCCATGACAAAAGCTGGAAGTTCCCCCCACCCACTATTTGGAGGGAGAAATACTTAAAGCCAGAAGTGGAAAACAAAAAGGCTAGAGGCTGGAAAGAAGCATGGGTCCCAACTAGGAAAGCAACAACTAAATTACCTAGATAAGAGTGCATAACTTCAGTAAACAGAAGTCAATATACTGGAAAAGGTTTCCAAGACAATTTAAATGACAACAAGTGAGGCTGAAGTGACTATTAAATACTGCTTGAACAGACAAAACAGAATGGGGATCAGCACCATATGAAACATTCACTCTGGTGAAATTCATGGTGTCACCGAAATTGAGTCCTGCTGAATAAGAAAATCAGAAAAGTTCCTGGATAATGCTGTGGCAGACAGAGCTACCGTACGTCTTGATGTAGATGAGAGGAGTAGAGAAGTACAAGGAGTTGGTTTGATCATTAAGTGGAGGATCACAACAGTATCATGTCTGCGAACGGAGTCAGACAGCTAGAGATGTTGAAAAAAAAAAAAGCCATAAAAATGCCCCAGTATCTCATTCTTATGCATATCCTATCTCCAGTGACCATCAGTAGCACATGCCTTGAGAAAGAACACATAAAGCCAGAGTAAGCTTACAACAATTCTTTCCCAAATACACCCTCCTGGCTTCCGGCAATCAGCAGTTTACGGACTTAAGAAGCCAGACCATCGTGTTTCATAGTCCCCGAGATTAACTTCTATGAAAATTTAACCTCTTCCTGAACCCATTTATACTTTTCGCCCTCATGACATTTTATTACAGTGAGTTCCGCAATCAATTACATACGCTTTGTATTAAAATAAATTAAAATAAAAAACTTTTGTTTTAAACTTGTTGTCTGAGTTTTGTTGAGTTCTCCCTTTTCTTTATTCAAGGGAAGTCATGAATGATCACGCCTTGCATATTTCTCCATACCTTTTCTGGTTTTATGACACTACCACCCTTCAATCAAGATTTTCCAAGCAGAAGAGTCCTAGCCATATTCTGATCCTATGGATGTCATTCCATTCCTTTTATGATTTTTTTTTTGCTTCTCTCTGAATCCTTCTTAGTTCTATCATGCCTTTCCAAGTTATAGTCAGAACTGCAGATATGAGTTTTGACAATGCCAGAATGAGCGTTCCTGTTTTATTCTGTTTTCCAATTCCTAACTTTGTCTTTTGGCCACCCCGCGCAGACATTTGAACGAGCTATCTATAATAATGAGAAGATAACTTGTTCTACATAAGAATTTAAATTACATTCTCCATTAACATAATGAGAGGGGTTCCTCAAAGCCTCACTTGTACTTAGTACCACAACACCTCTGTGATAGCCATCTAGAATTAACCCAGACATCACGCTCAGCACCACAGCTTCTTTCTGCTCAGCACCACAGCATCTTTCTGGTGCTATGACTGCAGGAAAACACTGACCCCACTTTTAATACAGTCTTTCAAGTACAAAGTTGTTCTGGGAATAAAGCATACTATGAATTAGTTTTGTATTATCCCTAGCACTTATGACATTTGACATAAAGCAGGGACAAAGGGCTGTAAAAAACATTCCCTCCATTTCTTAGGAGACAATTTATAATGAACAGAAGCCTGAAGAAATGCTGTGTGCTTGATTCTCACTCTCAGCACTCTTGCTTTTTCCCTTCTTCAAGGGCATGATATGGGGACATAAATCAGCCTCAATTCTTCAGCAACCCCTCCCCACCTCCCAAGTTAACAGAAGAGATGAAAAACAGCTGCCTTCCAATTTGCCTCTGTTCTAAGTAAGCGATTCCCACATTTATCAGTATTTCATCTAGCTATTTTTTTGCATCAACATTTTCCACACCACTTAGAAATGGAGGGGTGATTGAGGAGGAAAGGGGAGAGCATAAATACACTTCCCCTCCCTCCCCCCAAAAAGAAAAAAAAACACTGGTGTCAGATTTCGCAGTGGGACACTTCCTTTGCCAAATTACTCATTGTATTTAATGACTTTCCCTCACAGCATGATGTCTTTTTTCTTTAAGTCATTTTCTCACTTTAAACAACCAGAACAAGCAAAACCAATGCAGATTCTTTTAGAAGCCTAAGGAAGATCTTAATTTACTAGTTCTTCAGTGCTAACTCTGGCAGAGATTGACCAATATCAATTCACTTTTAAGAAACAAACGATCATTCACTACATACTTCAAAAGGTACTTGGAAAGGGCTGCTCCTTCTCACCCACTGAGACTTTCCGGGTTCTGTGCATGCAACACTCGGTTCAGAAAGAACCAACAGCTCAGGCCTCTCATAAGATACCAAATCCAAAGGTCAAACCCTGCTTGCCTGGGTAGCAAGAGAAAACTATTTCCAAAGGCTCTTGGAAGGCAAAGTCATACTCTTATTCCAGGGAGAGAAAACATACGTCCATACACACACCCCTCCATAGCATAGGGAAAGACTCTGCCAGCTCCCTGGTACTAACCTTTTCATTTTATTGTCTAGACTGTTAGAAAACATTAGGAAGAGACTAGCCTGGTTTGGCAGTAATGCCCTGGACTCCCAGGGCACAAGCCATTTAACTGCCAATTTGTGTGAGGAGGAACGACTACAGTGTCCTTTGGAAAGGTACTTAATCTTTCAAGGACCAAGTTTCTCATTTCTCTGCTCATAAAATGATAGAGCCTTTAAGTGGAAACTCCTTAGGCCAGCAGCTGTGTGTGTTAATGTTTTTACAGCAAGATGAACAAAAGGTTCTGATCTTACTTTGGCCTAGAGGGATCTTGGGGTCACACTTTAAGTGTCAGCTGCTACCTATAAAGACATTCACCTTCTGCTTCCCTCACTTCCCCTGTTCTCATATTCTTACCCTTTCCCTTTTACTAACTCTAGCATTCATGCAACCACAGGGTGAGCTGGGTCAGGACTGAAAATAAAATAAAATCACGTTACCTTCCAAAGGATCAGAATTTAGAGTTTAGATCCCCCTGCACATCTTCCTCAATGCCAAGAGGCAACACTTTGCAAATCTCTACCTAGATGTTTTCCTAAGAAATACATTCCAGATTAATCTCACAACATTCCTTGTGACAAAATTCCAAATTCTTTGTTAAGGAGAAGGCAGATAGTGGCTGTAGGTCCATCACCCCAGATTCATCATGCCTGGTCTCAAGTAAAAACCAGAAACAAGCTTCACTAAATAATCCAAATGCATTTCTGTGCATGGTTAAGCTGTCAGTTACATGCTCATATGAAATATGTTTTCTACAATACTCGAGATAGAGCATCCTACCCCTCAGTGAGTTAAGAGTTTGAAAACAGAATGGCGAAACTCAGAAGATGACTCCACTGGGGCTACCAAAGCGACAATAGCACATCCAAAGAGGCAAAGACAGTCCACACACCACAGTGAGGACAGTCAAAATTACCTCCTACTGGACTCCCAGATGACCTGCTATCCTCAAGCAAACTCCAAACAAGAGAGAGAGAAAACTTTCCAACTACATCAACCCAGATCTCTCCTGCATGGATATATCACCTGCACAGTCAGAATCGTAACATAACATCCATTTCCTGTTAAATAGAGAAGCATTTTGGATTTGATTTGGCAGATAACCATGATTTTATCTGCTGTCACCTGTGTCTTTATAAAAGTCTTTCTAGTAGTACCACCGATTTTGGATTTAAAAAAAATAAATATTTGTATTCAGTGTAACTTGATTTAAAGTATTAAGGATTATTTCCCAGTAAAAGGCATTCCATTCTTATGGAAGGAATGATCAACCTTCAGAACAGGCATGACAAAATGCTCAGCATCCCAATACGTTTCTCTGGTATCCAAAAGACAGAGGGTGCACCTTCACTGAATTGCAGTGACTGGGATCAGGCACTGGTAATGGAGATGTCTGCACACACACAACCATACTATCAGGATGCATCGTGCCAGGGAGACTTCCCAGCACGAAGGGCAAGAGAGAGCACATTCAAACCCCAGCTGTAGAGCTTGGGACAGTAAGTCTGTTGAGACAGACTGAGTTCTGCGACTCTGGTTATGCAGGAAGCTAGCCTAAATCTTCATGTGGATCCTTTCTGGCATTTACCCATTTAGTGACAGACTTTCATAATAGATTACAAATGTAGTGTATGATTCAGCCTGTATTCTCCTCAGAGACAAGTCTTATTTGCCTGCACAGAACCAAGCTGTCACTAACAAAGTACTAATGCTAGCTCTAACGAGAGCTAACCTGAATTCTGCTACTTTTGATTCCAGTCAAAAACACAATGCTCCTTTTATTTTCAAAAGGGAAATATCCATGTTATTTTAAAATCAAATTGTTGCAGAAGCTTTACAAATCAGGCAAAAAGTTCAAATGCTGTCACATCCCTTCTAAAAAAGGAATTCCAACAAAAGGATATGCCAAAGTGAAGAACACTGCACTGAGTAAGTTTACTGCTTTTAAAAATATATATGTGTTCATGTGCTTTAAGTTAAGAGCATTGGAATTTTATACTCTGAACAGCTAGGCAGATATTTTACAGTTACCTTGTGGAGTTTTAAGAACATGCATGTTTAATATACTGGTTTATCCTGTGAGCCTAAGATGTAGGACGATATGATTTCCATGAAAGATCAATGGACAGAGATTGTTTGTCAGAATAAATTTGTCAGGCCAGAAAAACAAACAAATCACCCAAAAAAACCAAACTATCATTTGCTGAGATCCAGGGAAGTTCAAAACCAGGATGATGGAGACAGCTTGGTAAGCTTCAAGTAGGATGAGCTGCCCCAATTTATAAACTATGTACAAGGACCCCTGACAGATGGAAAGTTTATCAGTTTTGGGAGACACTGTAAGAAGTCTTGATCTTACCCAGGGATGCTGGACATGTGGTTGAACAAAGGAAAACTAAGAAACTAGTAACAACCATAGAGTCATAGCAATGTTGGGTGGAAGGGACCTCCAGAGGTCTCTAATCCAACACACTACTTAAAGCGGAACTACCAGAAACACTAGATCAGATCAGCTGTGGCTTTGTCTAAACAAGCCTCGAATACACCCACAAAGATGCCACAACATTTCTGAGTAACCCGTTCCAGCGCTGCACTACTCTCCTAGTAAGGAAGGTTTTTCTAAGGTTGAGTTTGAACCACCCAAGCTGCAACTTGTGGTCACTGCTCCTCATTTTTCCATCTGCCACTACTGCGAACAGCTTCGCCCTATCATCTTTGTAACTCCTCTTCAAGTGGTTGTAGACTGTTATCAGATTGCTCCTTAGCCTCCTCATCAGACTAAACAAGCCCAGCTTCTGCAATCTCTCCTCACAGGCATGTGCACTAGGCCATCAACCATCTTGTTAGTTCTCCGTGGACCATCTCCGGTTTCTTGATCTCTTTTGTGAACTGGGGGCCCCAAACCTGGATGCAATATTTCAGTGTGTCCTTCCCAGTGTCAAGCAGAGGGGAGTGATAACTTTCCTCAGTCCACTGAGGAACTCTGCGCTTCTTGTCAAACATGACAAGGTTAGTGTTGGCTTTATCGTCAAGTTTCTCAGGGTCCCCCTGGACTGAAGCTCTACCATTCAGTGTGTCAACCTCTGCCCCGTCCCAATTTAGAGGCACATTTTGTTACAGCATCTAGATCATTGATGAAGATACTGAACAATGCTGGGAACAGTATTTCCCACAGCTTCCATTTCTGATTCTATAATCATTCTTCATATTTTAAAAAGATATATAATCTATACTGATAAAACTGTTCCCATCTAATGCAATTCCCTGCTGTATGGAGATAAGACAGTTCAGTAGCAAGACTATATATTAAATCTTTGACATTTTCCCACCCTTTAAGAAGGGAATGAGGTGAGCTCAGCAGGAGACTCTCAATAATGAAATCTATTTGGAAAGTGAAGAATTGAACTGAAGGGTAAATTTTCACTTGCCCATTCATTTACAGAATTTAAGATAATACACAATAGCATAGTATAAAACAGCACTCTTCATTGAAAGCAGAGTTTAACTAAAATTGACATTTAGCTTCCACACTGTTTGAAGAGGAATAACTTCCCCCCCATGACCGATTCCCCTCCTTCCCCTCAAGAATGGAAATCAAATTTCAACGCATGCTTTTTTCTCTGGGGGTGGGGGGAAGGGGAGGCAAAGAAGGGGAAGAATTTAATGAGTAGTATCTGCTCTTTTGCCACTCAGAAGGGATATGACTGAGGAAAAAACATGGAACAGACTCCATTTTCTGATTTCATCTATTTTAAATCAACTCTCTTAAGCCTATTGTCATCATCACAGGGTTAGATACTCAGATTTGTGCTTTTACAGGACATTTGTACAGAACTGTTTCCTTAAGCAAAGGAAAGATGTAACCTGACTAGAATAGTCTATTTAAAGCTAGCCATGTTCGTGCCAAGACACTGCACTCTCACAATTGTTTTTTTTCCCTCTGCTTCTGAATGCCCTTGGGAGTATGTCTTCAAAAAGCAGCTGTTGAATCAAGATGCAGAAAATTAATACTTTGCAATACACATTCAAGTCTTTTTATAGGTAAAGTTTTGGGTCAACTAATCAATTTGGAAAAAAAATTAATCCATTTACCTCACTGAAGCCAAAACTCTTCCCTAGGTAATTTTCCCTTACTTTAAGGTCAACAGGTTCAGTGAGTAAACAATGTTTCCACTTCCAACTACTTGTGTTCCTAGATGACAACAGGCCCATTGGATGCAACTCTAATGACTTCATATGGTCTCCGTCACTGTGGTAAGAAGAGTCATGACAATTTTAAGCACCAACTGATCCAGCCAAAGTAGGAAACAGATCAGGTCTGAGTGAGAGTGGTCTAAACCTGGCCATTCTCATAAAGATCGGTATTTCCACACTGCCCCAGTCTTCTGCAGCACTGAAATCAGTCTTCTAAAGAAGCAGAAAGTTTTTCCACCTAATTGTTTCCCCCATGACTACATCAATTTCCCTCCTTATTAGGTTGCTTATTCAGCCTGTAATAAAAAGTTCAAGAGAGTCCAAGAACTGCGCTTTTTTTTAAATAAAGAATGCTTTTTAAAAAAGTATCATAATTTAGACAGAAATGACTAGTATGCTTTTAATCTTAATATGGATGGTACAGTTGTAACTTAAGGGGTTTGTGCTTATTTTCAGAGTATACTTAACTAAAAAGATTTGCAGAATAGCAATTTTGAGAAGGAAAAAGAAAGGAAAACTAACACCACAATATTTGTAACATGAAACAGCTTTTTTCTAACCAGGGCCTGACCCTGCTCTTCAAAGGGAAAAAGGATCAGGTATGAAAATAAGGTGATGCTTGATGGATTTCCCCGTGGATACAGGATGATTAGGATGGTAGGCAACATGAAATAGAAAAGGTATTGACTGGGCTGCACGCACACCAAGCCCACTTTTAAATAAATGGTTTAATCATATCTTCTTATCAAATGAGAGTAAATACAGACAAGTTTTGGTTGGTTGGTTGGTTTCTTTAAAGACTGGAATATACTTTTTAAGAATGCCAATGGTCAAAGTAAGAAGGGGTGCAGAGAATACAGAGATGCAGAAAGCAGGAGCTAGAAGGAACCAGTAGTATCTCAAGTCAATTATCTGTCCAAATACCTGTTCTCCCACACACACCTTTTTCCAAATCCATCTAATGGGGAAAAACATTAAGCAAAAAACGGCCAATATCCCCACTAGAAGACTGGTATCTTTTACAGAATTCAGCTGCAATGGTATTCATGTTTTTAAGCCTCTGTTTGAACAATGTCACTATGGAAACAGATCTGTGATGCCCTGCACCTTATCAGGCTTTCTCTATTTAAATTCTTTTCTTGAGTTTTCAACAAAGCCGTTCACTGAACCTCAACTAATCTAAGATTCTGTCAGGGTTTTCCTTTTTTTTTTTTTTTTTTTTGGTCTTCTCCTGTTGCTCTACCCTGTCTCTTCCAAAAGGTTCTCTCCCCCACTAATGCTGCCTGACAAGTTTTGTTTGCCTCACATCTCTTCAGTTCCTAGTGCAAAAGTATTATAGCTGTATTTATTGCCAAGCAGACTATATAATTTTTACCCCCCCCACCCCCTGTGACATAGTTTTCAATGAAAATTCCACACATTCAACAGCAAACATTTCATTTTGCTTTCAGCTCCTAGGAATCTGCTTGCATCTACATCAGATGTGCCTGTAAGTTCTCTGGAGAATTCCCAGGTTAGAGGTATAAAGGGTTACATCTCTGTAATACCAATAGTTTATCAGTTCCAGATGCACACGGAATCCCAAAACCTGTGTTTACAAATCTCCAAATATTAGAATACTTTTTGGGAATGGAGAACAGGAAGAAAGCTGGGAAGCTTCAGGGTCCCTTTATGCAAACGAAAGAGGGCAAATCTGGGTCTGCCCTCATTGTACCCAAATCTGATGCATACGTAAGAACCATAGTAGTGCTTTTGCTACTTAAGTGAATGCTATAGCCTCTGCACTAGTTAATGAAAAACATGCTATAATCCTCATCCTCCACCTAAATGGATATGAGCCAAACATCATTACTTAACCTTTGGGTTTTTGTAATACTGCCTATTACTGCAGTTTAAAAGGAAGGTTACAAGAGAGATCCTTCCCTCTTGTACCAGAGTGCCTGGTACTTTTTTGGGGGGCAGGGGTGTCTTATCAGCTTGCATGAGAGTTTTTGGAAGAGAAGAATGGGAGATGTAAAACAAATTTTATTTTATTAGCTTACTGTCTTTGATTGATCGGCTGGGGTGGCTGAGGAAGGAGAAAGAAGCATGACACAGTAGCCCAAGCCATGTTACGGCTATCGGAGACCACAAGGAGAGCTGATATCAGTAGCAAGGCTACAGTTATTAATTATCCAAATGAGCTTCACGACAAAGAACTCAGTAAAACCTCTTTATGATTTCCACTAGGGCAACAGGATGTATGTTGATGCTTTAAGAAAAGGTGAAATGGAGAGAAAGCATACAACTCAAACATTCCTCCCCCCCACCCCCACCCCCCTTTTTTTGATTATTTCTGGACTTTCATTAAGCAAGGTGTCCAACGGAGGCAGGAGCAGCACAATTCACAAGCAGTACTCACTGGGGTTTAGTTACTTTTTCACACAGAAATAAGAAGGGACTCTTAGGAATCTCATAGCAAACGAGTTTCTTTCACATTGTAGCTATTTCAAATTTGAATTTCCTTTACTCCTATCAAAATTTACCACCTAGTAACTTTTGAGAGATGTAAATTATGACAGATTGTGGTAATATATTTTATGAGAAAATCTCCCTGATCATTACACAGCTTATTTTGGTTTGCTGAGAAACAAATTCAAGATAAGGCCAAAAAAAAAACAAAACAAAAACCAAACCAAAAAACAACAAAAAAACACAAAAAACAAACAAACAAAAAAACCCCACAAACACAACGCCCTGGATATAGGTATCCAAACCTTACATGGTCTTTAAGTCCTTCAATCCAAAACCATAAGCAAAGTCACAGATTTTTCCATACACTAACCATGGACAAACAGCCTTTTTTTCTTTTTCCCCCTCCACACAGCTCAAGAACCTGCAGTTCTATTTGCAGAACCATGGCAGAACAGGTAAGCTCCCAGCTCCCAACCACATTTCCTCCGTGGAGAGTCATGGCAAAAAGCAATGCTGGTTATAGAGAACATATTTTTCAAAGAGCTCCTCAGATACTTATCTAATTTCCACTGACGTTCAGAAGGATGTAGGTACTTCTGAAAAATGCTGTCTACACAAATCAAAAGTTAGAGACCAAACTATACATATGTTCCAGCTTCTTCCTTAGTGCACTAATAGGAAATTTAATATTTTTCAGAACTGCCAAACTCAGTGCAAAATAAAAGGTTATTTTGTTTTGTTTTCTTCCACTGTTCATACTCTCAAATTAAACATTCTTCATAATTCATCTCTGGGAGCTACCACTCCACAGACTAGTCTTAAACACACTGCTGACTTTCAGGGGCTTAAGAGTTGGGACACACAACGCAGAACTAGGAAGTACTGTTCCAATTTGGTTTCTTGCCCCAACTCACCATTCACCTGCTAGCACCAAGGCATTTCCAGGGCCCTATGCATTAGGCCACCAATGCCCCCTTCAACCTCCTCCTGCATAGATGGCAAAGGAACACAGCAAGAAGTACTTGTCCCTTTGGAGAGGAACAGGTCTACACCCAAAGCTGCAGTCTTGCAACCTAACCAGGTTAACTTCCATGTATGTATATGTACCCTACTGGTTCAGTTTGTTTCTCCCTAAAAACATCTCTCAGCTGGGTTTCGGTCCCCCTCTTGCTAGCATACTGTTAACAGACATCAAACAAAATCAAACAAAAATACTTACATAAAGTAACTCTGAGGAACAAAGAGCTGGGATAACCAACCAGGAAACCTACAAATCACAGGTACAAAATAGCAATGAATATATTTAGGTTAGAAATTAGAAGAATGCTTCCAAGTATGGCAAAGAAACAGCCTCCCACTAACAAAAGAAGCCTAACTCCACCTTAAGATCAGAATATGAAAGAGGCTGTATGACACAGGAATTGGGAACAGGGCTGGACAGGCCCTCCAGGATGACTGGGTTTCATTCCCTGCAAGGATACTACCAGAGCTGGTTACTTCTGTGTACGTTCTCCTTTCATCATGTCATGCAGTTCCCTCTGAAATTACTGAAAGTTGTGCTTACGCTTCTGAGGGCAGATCTGGGCAATCTGCCTTTAGCCTCATACCACTGAATACACTTCCCGTTTCCCCCTCCCTGCCCACAGCTTTAGGAATTAAGCTTGGAACTTAAAACTATTTCAGATTTTCTTGGCTTAGACAGGTTAAGCCAAGATGCTACACTTTCCTCCCAAACATCTACAGCAGTGAATCCATTATGGAGTCATTTCTTCTCCTATGGAAGACACTAGCCGATGACACTGATATATATTTTCTCTAGAGGCCAGATTCATTCCATCTTGTAATCCAGACCAGAGCAAGACTTTGCTTACTGCTGTGGGTCCTCAGAAGACAACCAGAACAGTAAAATGAATTTGAAATGGTGTTTTTCCCCCCAAGAGCTTTCTCACAGAAAGCTTCTAGTGCTTCTTTGCCTTGAGATTATGCAGACAGTTGCCATCAATTACTGCATGGGAACATTGGGTCAAATTTGTGCAAATCACTGGAATCGCATTAGGGATTAAGTTGGTTTGGAACCATGGCAGAAGAGGTCAGATTTCTCCCTTTGTGCTTCATATTCATCATTTCTCATTCCTACAGCATTTCTACTGGCCTAGCTACAGATGCAGGTAGGATTCAGCGGCAAAATGGATGAGGGAAGAGGCACAAATGGAACTTAAGTGATGCAAATAAGTGAGTCATTGCCAAAACCATAAACCTCTCCTTGCCACTCTGCACCCTACCTACTGAGAGGCCACAGCAAGTTTAGTCCCACCATTAAACCTGTGCCTAAATGAAATCCTCCGTTTCATGGGCTAGAGGAAAATTATTTTGATGATTAAGGCAGAAACACTCAGAGTGACAGCTTTGCTGGCTCAAGCAGTAGAAGAGCCAGCTGCCAGTCCTCTTGGAAGGAGAAGGGATACTGCCATAAGAACCACATTTGCTGTAAGAAATTTCAACCTCAGAGAACATTACTAGCTAGTTCTCTCTATCACAGATTTATAGCATGGCCTGGCTCAGCACCACTGCAATCTCAGAGCTTCCTTGCAACAAAAACTGTTATTAAAGTTTGAAACTGTCACCAAGGCTTTTCATCCTATAGCCATTTAGCATCCCTTTTCCAAAGAACACTTCCTGTGCCAGCCACTGGGGGCATATTGGGTCCAGAGGTCAGCGCAATGCATCACCTCATTAGATGTTTTGTTGACTGAAGGTATCAAAAAAGAAAAACAGATGAGAAAAGTAGTAGTTTAGGAGCTCAAACATGTCCATAGGTAGCAACATGCATTTATGTGAATGCAGTGTGAAGCACTAATGCAATGACAGGGGAAGAAGAAAAAAAAAAAAGGCACTTTTCCATCTCATTCCTTATAACGCATCAAGTGTACGCACACCGTTGTTTGCACAGGAAACAGCCCATCTAGACATACTTGAATTAAATTTAAAACAGCATGGCCTACAAATCTCACTCAAAAAATAAGTTTGTTATAGTTATCATGAACCCTCTCTCACCTATACTGAGACTGATCATTGGTCCTTGGCTGAAGCACAAAATACAGGAAGACAATTCCCCAATAGCAGGGTCTCAAGAATTTCTTACAGCTGCTGCCTGATAAATCAACTGAACTCAACTGTCTGAATTGAAGTCCTGTAAAATCCTGTATTTGCCACAAGAAACATGTCCAAGATTATCCCATGGATTCCACATGCGCAGGATACAGGCAGCTTCAACTGACAGAGCTCCATGCTGACTGAAGGAGAAGCAGGTATTACAGGGCTTTTAAGTCTCTGGTAGCGATATGGATATATTGCTTTATTGTATTACTCTATAGACTCCTGTAAATCTACAGAATTCAGTTTACCACAAGGCTACTGTTTTTCAGAGACTGACCCAATGACTGGTATTTATTTGCTGCAACAAGCTCCATAAGAAAAAAAATTCATGCTACTCCCCCCATCACTGCAAAGATGACATCTTGCTGCCCATCAGCCTGCCAGGAAACCAGCTGGAAACAATATCATTACCACAATCTATAGGCATCCCTCCAATGCATTAATCAGGTCAGAGTTCAATAACTACCAGCATCTTTATGAACTGGAAAGGATAAAGCTGTGGTAATAAAGCAGAGTCAAGATCAGTCCCCAAGGCCTAGTTTTAGCTCTTCTTCCTCCCCTTTGTCTTCTTTCTTTTTTCTTTGGAAAACATTCAACGTTAACATTTTTATTCCAGTGTTTGGGTTTAAATTTACCATTTTGGAGAACTCTGAAGTGCAGTAAGGCCTTCCAGTATATTTGACATACACAATGGAAAGTGTCTACCACCTCACTGAAGCAAATGCAAGTCTTCTCACATAGGAGCCAGCAAAAGTCACAAGACCTCTGGCTTGACAGTGGAGTTATCCATATAATTCCTAAAAAGGGCATTGAAACAGTCTGGAGAGGATGAAAAGTGCCAAGATAATGATTTGGGGATTGGGGGAAAAAAATAGATATATATATGGCCCCAAAAAAGTTAAAAGTTCAGTTTAAGATGGTTGTTAAGGTTTCTTATCACACAAAGCAGAAATGCTTCCAGAGGCAGGCTAGTAGTACCAGGTACTAAAGTTATCTCACAGACAAAGACATACCAAAATCCAGGGACTGGAAACTGAAGCTGTAGAAGTCTAAATTTAGAGAGTGCCTTTCTTTTAAAGCATGAGAAAAGTTAACAAATTAGAAAAAGTTTTGCATATGATTTTGGTCCACTCAAATAAAAAACAGGTGCTTCTCTGGAAGATGTGTTTTAACAACACAAGTTATAGAGCATGTTATAAGAGCAATGAAATGACACAGGCTTCTGAAGAGTAGGGAGTAAGAACAGAAGGCATGGCAAATTCCCCTAGATTAAAGAAATAAACAAATCACAGCTATATAGTTTTATCAGTTCAGTACAGCTCTCCATTTAAAAAAAAAAAAAAATCACCTCACTAGAAGCAAGCAGCTGTTCATTATCTGAGGCAAAACTCTTTAGGGGCAGTGACAAGATCTTCCTCAGTGTTTGCACAGCAGCTGGCATAATACAACTCAGTTAACTGCTGTACTGCGTAACTCCATAACGCAAAAGGGATTAGTCAGCCCTTGTTCTGCAATGAAGCTAACCAGAACTGTTCAAAGTAACTGCATCATGTCCTGACACTGAACCTAAACTCAGGTTTTGTTTTCACAAGTTAAGATTCAGTATTTGTCAAACAGTTCAAAGCTTTTTATTTTTCTAGTAAGCTCACTTTTCATTTCCAGAAATCTGTCTCCTGTAAGTCTGGAAATCTTGCAGAGAAGTTTTCCTAGAAAGTATATTCCAGTTCTCTCATTTGAGGATGAATAACAACTCAGTCATCCAGAAGGGACAAAAGACAGGGAGTCCAGGTAATAAAATTAAAGGGCGATTTTTGTACAGAGTACAAGCTTTCAACAACAGCTAGTAGCAGCTTCGTGGCCAGGTTTATAAAAACCTAAAATATTTTTGGTCTGCAGACATAATATTCAAGGAAACACAACAGGATAGAATAGCTATGGATATCAAAATTCACCTCTGAAAAAACCTGTACATTAATTCAGTCTCTTGTTGTGGAAGAAACCCATTTAAGTTGCCATCCAAAGTATGTATTTTTGATCTTATTAATCCAATTAAGCCAACAGAACTAATGTTAATATAAGTCCAGGACAAGGTCTTACATTAGAAACTCGCAGAGAAATAGGCTCAAAAATCGACAATTCACATCCCAAATACAAAACTAATTCTCTGATGAGTCCCAGAAATTCTGGATGAGAAATGTACAGTTTGAGGTAAGAGCTTTTAAGGGTTTGATAAAACTGGAATGTTCTTGTGGGCTCACTTGCACTCAAAAGTGACCCCCCCCCCCCAGTAAATTAAGCCAAACCCAGTCTAAGCCTAGATTATAGGTAATATAAGTATCCATTCAGAGGCTTTATCCAGAGAACTTGTAAACTGATTTTAGTTAGAGTAAGGCAACTTTGCATTCAGACACAGACTCAGGAGATTCACCTTGCTTACCTTTTCTCAGACCTTAGCGAAGTCCCTTCCAGCTCCTTCCACCTCTGATACTTCTCCTCTGCAAAACAATTTGAAAAGTAGTGATGAAAGTGATAAGAACTAATTGTTTGACCCTAGAATTTGAAAAACTCTAGTAGAAATCCTACTAATAATTTGCATTAGGGGATGTATTTTACATTTAGAAAAAAAAACAAATTAATTTGCTGTTAAAATTATCAGCAGCTACATATCAGACAACGGATATTGGGCCAAGTCTGGCCAGATTAGCCATACAAGCCTACCAGTCTGACTGTAAAGTTTAAAAAAAAAAAAAAACAAAAAAAAAACCCACCCACACTAGGTAACAAGCAAAATCCTTCTGAAGCCTGGCACTGAGAACAATTCCACAGCCAAGTAGCTCCACAGAAGCCAATGATCACAAAAGACCCTAACAGCCACTGAGATTTTATTTGATGAGAAATCATTCATGAGAACTTATTAATCAGAAACAGGACCGCAAAAAAACTGTGTCATGAAGTCCAGCTCCTCTTTATGACAGAGAATTGCTTCACTTGACATCATTTCCCTTCCACATATTATAATGAAATGATGAGATACAGGCTTTCACCACAGATGTTATTCCAGTCAGCTTTGATGAAGAAATTGCTCTGGACAATTTCACTTTCTTTTTTTTGCAGTAACTTTTAAAGTATACAACTCTACTTCATTATTTAGCTGCTCATATGATGGGGGATTCCTGCAACTCATCAGCAAAGTCATCTATACATATCACTGCCCCAGGCTCGCACAGAAACAGCGTGTACATTTCCAACAGCTTTCTGGTCCAGACAGACAAGCTGAAGGCTTGAATCCAAGACCTTCAACAAAGCACAGACACATAGCTAGATTTGAAGGAAGATTGGTTCAGCACTCACAGGTTAAGTAAAGGCTCAAACAGACTAGCTCTGCAGATTTAGGCGAGGTGATTTATAAGATGCAAGGTGATTGCGATAGCAGGGACTGGACATGGCCCAGAAAACCCCCTTCAGTCCCATGCTCTTAGTAAAAACAATACACACGACTTCACTGATACAGTACACAGGGAGCACAGTACTAGGTTACTCAGCTATCTGGGTGATATTGGCTAACATTAGCTTCAACTACCTAAGCAATATTAATCAACTATAATTTGTTTAGTATATCTTCTTTCAACATTGGACTGAATCTGTAAGAGCAGCTCTTCTAAGTGCATCTGCAGAGAATAAACATTTCTGTATGGCTCCTTCAAATGTAGGCACATGCTTTACAGAGGAAAGTCTTCCAGGAACTGCACAGAAATGAATATAAACACACTTCAGCTCTTGTAAACGTGTCCCACAGAGACTTTTCATATAACCTCAAGGTATCCTCCTTCAGGGTATTTCCATGTCTGCAAAATTGGAAGAGCAAGGCTATCCTCTTCCTGGATGTTCCAAGTGCAAGGGGGGTTCATTTTATGCAGCCCTGGGCTAGAATATGTGCAAGTGTGAAGTTCTAATCATCACTGCATATACTGTATACAAAAGAGATTATGTAGCATCATTACCCCCCAGAAGAGCTTCACACAGAGCTTGTGCCTCTCAAATGTTAATTAATGGCTTCCACACAGCATGCAATATTAATAACTGCCATGTATTAACAACACATGAGGACACCCAGAAATATCCCCTCAGTCTTTGCCTACTTGGAAAAGAAAGGGACAATATAGTATCAGTCATTATATTAGATCCATATACAGTTCTCCAGTGGAAGAAACACTTCTAAGTATAGAGTACAACTGAAAACAGAGAAAGCTATAAAGGAAACCTGCTAGGTAATGTGAAGAATGGCACTGGTGCTAAGGGTCACTCAACAAAACCAGCACATAGATATTCAAGTTCAAAAAAGTGAACTATGTAAGGATGCGGCAAGTAAAAAATCCTAAAAAAGAGCAGTTCAAAAGCAGGAAGCCTAAGAGAGAGTTAGGAGGGTATTGTAGGGCAGAGATTAGCGTTTAAAAAATGGATAGCTTGCCTAAGGACGAACAGGAAAGCCCAAAAAACATGGCAAGTCAAATGTAAACAGGAAATTAAAAGGGCTGAAAAAACAATCCAAAAAATGCCTGCAAAGGGTGCTCACACCGCTAGCAAACAGTTCTTTAAATACATCAACACCAAGAAGCCAGCTAGCAAATCAGTGGAACTGGGGCCGACAGGGATGATAAAGATGTAGCAGAGAAGCTCAGTGAATTCTTTACGTCAGTCTTTACTGCTGAAATTGTTGGGGAGATTTCCATTCCTGTTGAACAGTTTGTAGTGGATCGGCCAGAAGAGCCAGATCAATCTGAAATAAATTCAGGAAATACTAGACCAAACAAGAAGGTTAGATGTTAATGAATTGCTAGGACAGAAGAGCATTCACACAACTTCTGAAGAAACTCAAATGTGAAATTGCAGAACTGCTAGCCAAGTTGTGAAACCCAGCATCACGGAGAGCCTCTGTTCTAGGGGCTGGCAGGCTTCTCCTGCCTGCACAACTCCCTGATGCAGGCAGGGCTGTGGAGGAGATCCTGGGAAGCACAGACTGGGGAGTCTCACTTCCATCCCTGGCCAGAGCAAGCCCATCATAAAGAATAAGGAAACAAAGTGTAGAGCTTAACAGATGCTTTTTAGGATGGCGAAAAGTCAGCATTGCAGGCCCTGGGGTCAGTGCTGGGACTGGTGTTATTCAGCATCTTCACCAATTACCTGGAAATGGGAGTGAAGAGTGAAGTCTCCAGCTCTTCAGATGACCCTAAGCTCTATGGCGAAGTCAAGTGTTGTGCAGATGGGGAGGAACTCCAGAAGGGCCTCACAAAGCTAACCAAGTGGGCAAAAAAACTGTTTAGTGTTGATAAATTTCAGGTAATTCATTCAGGCAATAATTTTAACCATTCCTACCCAGATGCTGGAGTTATCATTGATAATTCTCTAAAAGTCATGGGCTCAGTGTGCAGTGGCAGCCAAAAAAGCCAACAAAATGCAGGTCAGCATCAGAAAGGATATTGAGAACTGGAGAGAGGGCATCTTTTTCCCACTATATACAGCCTGAATGTACCCACAACTTGAGTACTGCGGTCTGGTCTCCACATGTCAAGAAGGATATAGGGAAAAAGGCACAGAGAAGGACAACTTAGTGCAAATGGAGCAGATAATTTACATGAAGAGACTAAAAAGGCTGGGGCTATTTGGTTTGGAGAGAAGGCTGAAGATAGATATGACCAAGCATTACAAAAAACAACAACAAATCCAAAAAAACAAAAACACAAACATGAGCTGCTGAATGCAGACCTCTTATTCACAAAATTCCACACTACTACAGTGTGGAGCAGTCACTGAAGCTAGCAGGGGATCCATTTAAATAGATAAAGTACTTGTTTACACAGCAGGTTGCAAACTTCTGGAACTTGCTGCCACAGGAGGCTGCGAAGACAGAGGATATCCACAGATTTGAAAGGGGATTAAACAAACTCCTGGACAACAGGTCCATAAGTGGACACTAAAAGGACTGAACATATGTATCTTCTAATATTCCTAACACAAGAACTGGGGAAATCAGGGAGGTGGGGAGAGAAGTGGATCTGGAAAAGTGGCTGTTTAAGAATCTCCTATTGCCTTGTCAGACAATACTGGACTAACTGGAACAGTGAGGCAGTTTTAATGTTATTTATTTCTTGGCTAGACTCAGCATTCCTACACACAGCACCTCTTCCTGAGGATAAGCAACTGCCAGGATTCATCAGGGCTTCAGAAAACAACCTCCTGCCACTGAATCAACCGAACTAGAATTCATCGCATGGCTTAACACAGGAGTATGGTATCAGGTAACTGCTTTCTTTCAACATAGCAACATAACATGCTGGCCACTGTCTCTCGGGGACTAATGATAACTATCCATAATCAATGCAATAAAAAATACATATTGCTGCTATTCTTCCTCCTATGCAGCTTCTGGATTCATTTTATTATTTTATTTCATCTCTATTATAACGCTAACAAAGGAGCAAGCTGATGGAAATCAAACATATACATTACTGCTCATGGGGTGGGGGGAACAAGAACAACAAAGAACAGGAAATAAAACAATTTAGACCAAACACAGGTGCCAGAGCTTCTCTTTTAACACCATTCCCCCCAAAAGGACCATTCACATCTGCAAAAACACTACAGACATCCATAAATAATTATTTTAACATCCCAGGTAAACCAAGATTTTCATTTAATTTTTAATTCATCACAAATAATTTCATTTCAGATGCACTCAGCTAGACTGTCTTCGAAAACAGCAAGTTATTTATATCTCAAAAAAAATTTAATCAGCAGAGCTGTATTTCCTGTCCTGTGAGTGAAATATAAGCTTGGACAGAGTAAAAAATACCTCACAAGAAGTCCAATTACAGAGAGTTTTATCTTCAAGACAATAAAACCTTTGTCCTGAGGTTCAATTTAGTTCCTCACTATCTTGTAACTCTTACAGTTTTAAAAGAAAATATTTTCATTTGATTCTTGGGGGAAAAAATAAAATCTCTATATCCAACAAAGATCAAAAATTAGCAAGGTTTGTTTGACAAAGATGCCTCTTACGGCTACTCCTGATGCAGCCTGCCTCAAAATCTTATGCTTTTAATAAAACCGACTAGAAAGGAACTAGCATTAAAGCAGCTGCCTAGTGAATTCCATCACAGAACAGGTAACGGGCATGAACAGACATGAAACACCATTAGCATTTTTTCCCCCCTCTTCTTAATATAGCAAGAAGTGGACTATATTACTGAAGTTATCTACCCCAGTATCAGTAACCAAGCATCTCTAATATAAGCCATAGTACCTGTAACCTGCACAGGATCCTGCTCAGTGCTCTGATGAACCATCACAACAATTTCAAAAAGCAGGTTACCCTAGTTGTCAAACCAACTGTAGAGCTAAATTGGGACAGACATCCCCGCACCCCCCAAGAGGTACGCTATTCTGAGAGAGGCCAAAACAATGTCCTTAAAAGATATAATAAAATGTCAAGCACTAAAAATCTGCTTACACATTTATGTTTGCTTTTGCTATCTCAGACAAAACGGATGAAGTTACATAGAGTTTGTAGTTAGAGGATACCACATTAAGTCTAAGAAGCTCAAGATCTCTGCTGTCATGAACTGCTTAACGGGGGGTGGGGGGGATCACATGCAGAGAAATAAATAAGGTCCGCACTGTTTTCCTTAGAAAACTCTTTGACCATCCATGGCTTTTCCCGTCTTTCTGTCTTGTGGTTTAGATGCAATGATCCAGTCAGGAACTGAATCGCCACTGGGATTCAAACTAATCCAAACTACTGATGGATTCGCTGTACCTCAATGTCCACAACTAACTTGGAAATGCTTTGGAGAAGGAATATAACTTAGAATTTCGTAGAAGGTAAGCGCTAAATAGATAGAACTAAATAGTTTGTCAGTCGTCTGAAGTGAACTAGATCATAGCATGAGCTCATGTAAAACAAAGCAGCACTAAGTTTAGAAACGTCTGAAGAAAATCCATGTAAAAGTCTTTCAAACAGCCGCATCAACTTTTCACTAAGCAGCCCCAATCCAAATGCCTATGCTCATAGTCACCTATATGTTTAACTTGGGCAAAAATCCCCATCGACTGCTATACAATTTTGGTTCAACAGGCCGGCGTTGAGGGAAAACGGAGCAAGTACCTCAGAGCCGAAATCACAGGCGCTCAGGCCGGCCATTCCCAGAGGACATGGCGCAAGTCCCATCTCCTCACCTGTCCCTGGGGGGTGGCGGGGGTCCCCTCGCCGGACACACTGCCACCCTGCAGCCCTGTCCCCACACGCATCTCCCAGCGCTGCAGCACTGCGACCGGCATCAACCACCCTGAACCGGTTGCAGCCGGTTCTGAAGCACCGGGCGCTGGAGCTTTACTAGCGTGTGCCAACGCGTCCGTTGGTCAGAGAAGCGCCCGCTTCAGACACATTTGGGGAAAAAAGCAGCAGCTGCCAGGGCTGGAGACACGCTGCGGGGGACCTCCACGCCGAAGGGGACCCGGACGCCCCGGGTGAGCGCGGCCGGCGGGCAGGGACCCCCCGAGGGAGCAGGGCAGCAGATGGCTGGTAAGCGCAGGGCGGCTGAGCACTGGAACAGGTTGCCCAGAGACGCTGTGGAGTCTCCGTCCTCGGAGATTTCCGAAACCCGGCTGGACACAGCTCTGGGCAACCTGCTCTAGCTGACCCAGCCTTGCACGGGGGCGTTGGAGCAGGTATCTCCAGAGACGCCCGCCAACCCCAGCTATTCGGCGATTCTGTAAGCTGAGGTGAAAAATAAGGAAAGTTGAAACTAGGAAGAAGCTTGGATGGGTGTTTGTGTAAGTGATTTTATAGCTGTTTATGGTGTTCTTTTTCCTTGATGCCCGAATCGGTGATCAGAAGTTTGTCCTTAATTTTTGGCCAGTCAGTAAAATCCCTCAAGCCTGTTTTGGCAGCAACACATAGGTTACTTGCCACTAACTCTCCACTGTGCTGTAAGGCACATCCCTGAATAGGGCTAAAGGAATTGCAGAAGGCAAACTGCAGCTCCTCAGGGAATGCTGCAGTTTGGACTCCAGACCCTGGAAACCCTCCTCCGTTCAGGTGTGTCCACCCCACTCACAAGCACAAACTGCAACAAGAAGAATTGCTATACAGAAGGGGAACAGCAAAAATGAGTAGGAAAAAGAAAGGGACACCAAAACCACCAAATAAACCAGCTTTCACCACTCCCGTCAGCCAGAAAGGTGCGCACAGGCATGCATAGACACACAAGCTAGGATCTCTTCCTAAAAAACACATGATATATATATATATGATATGATATTTCCTACCCTCTTACTTCTGTGAGTTCAGTCAGCAGTAGATACCTCCAGCTGGTTTCAAGTTACAGCCAGAGGTAGTACCATAAAATTCCTCACAGCCACCCAAACCATTACTCTTCTATTTTCTTCCATGTGGGGTCATCACACCCCCTCTGGAAAGCTTAGAGGTATGATACCACTGCAGGCATCTTCAGAGAGAGTCTGACAATGGTGTATTGTAAGGCTTGTTGTAACATCCTTTCAATATTCTTAAGGTCCAGTGATTTAGAGAAGAGAGTCTTTTGTGCCTCCTGTCAGTTCCAGGAAGCTCCTGTCACTGGCATGGAGACTGCATATGGAAAAGAGCTGCTAAATAGACCAGTTAGAAGAATATAGGCCCAGTTTCGCTCCCACATTAGTGAAAACCATGAATGCTGCAACTCTGTTGAGGTCAGTGGAACTGCACTGCTCTGAAGTTGGGGGTGAGACACCCATACACCAGCTGCTACATTTCAAAGCCGGGCTCCCTCCCTTTTGGCCTCACAGGCTCTGCGTGAGATACACCCCCTAACGCCACCACGGCCAGAATGTCAGCGTTTAAATAACGACAGCATGTCTACAAGCAGATCTCACCAAGCTAACCCACGAAAACACTAGAATAATTTACATTGCACAAAGCAGAAAGGGATGAATACTTCCTTTCTCACCTCCAGAACTAGACTAGACTTCAACTAATGATGTGGAGACCTAGTAACACTTTCAGACATGAAGCATTTATGTAATATCTTCCTCTTTTCCCACCAAAGGAGAGGGAAGCTTATGTTCATAACAATCCTAGAATAAATAACCTGAGTAAAGGAGGTGCTTTTTTTTCCCCAAATTTCTCTTTCCTGTGTATTTTAAACATAGACAGTCTGCTTATTGCTCCTGTTCTGTAACTTTCATTTTAACATAATCAAGAGAGTAAAGCCATACAGACAATGACTCCCTAAACTATGCTTTGTGAGTGCTTTGTACAGAATATGCCTTCACACTTTCTCTCCATCCAGTCAGACTGTTTATCCTTGCTCAGGAGAGATGCTCAGCAATTTTTTTTTTTTTTTTTTTTTTTGCAGTGACACTGATTCCAAATTCATGACATAAAAGATGCAAATGAAAAAGCCTTTATTTCAGTATTAACAAGCTGCTTTCATCATTACAAGGTATTAGTGGAAAATATATATATAAAAATACCATTAAGAGATGAGCAACTTCATACTAGTTAACACTATAGAAAACATAATTACACAGCTACATACATTTTATAATAGGGTATTAAAGTCAAACATATCATTTAATTATTTGCAGTGCACATTTATACAGTAAATGAAATTGTGCCTGCTACTTGGCAGATACGGAAAACTTCACATCCCTGCCTCACCTTGTTTATCTCTCAGGTATTGTTTTGCACCATGATTATTCATCAGTTTATATGCACTTAACAGAACAGCATCACCTTAAAAATCAAATGCAACAAAGTCGTGTTCGAACCTAGAGAACTGGTAGCTGTAGTTTTCTTGACTCATGCAGCCGTCAAAATATTACTTTTCCGGGCCTTAGAAATAAACATCACAGGAAAGCCACAGTTCTTCCAGGCAAATAAGAACAGCTAACTCATGAGACAAGAACCCTTTCATTATTTGGAACATATTTCAGATAGTACCTATGCCAGATCAAGTGCCAGTGTGTTTCTCTCCATCCACCCAAATCCCAATCCTCTTCATATGCATATCTGCAACTCACTCAGTTCTTGGTCTCTCCATCATCCATTCATCCCTTCACCTTTTTATTGAGGATAACAACTGTGATACTGATTCTTATTACTTGGCTATTTCTTTCCCACTGGCAGCTGGATTACACTGGCTTAGACAGTATATAAAAGGTCTTGGGGAAAACTGCAGGCCTGGCAGTCAGCTTATCCTCCACTATACACACATTTTGGGCACATCTTTTTGTTCACATAGTATCCTGCTCCTCTGCAAATGCCCCATATCACAAGACAGCTGAAGAATAACAGAAGGAGCAGTAAAAAGAACTCCAAGCCACAGCCTTAACCTATTGGGCAGCAATTAGAAATAAACTGCAATGGGTGTGCAAAACAACGCACCATCACTTGCTTTCCTCAGCCAGGAGGTCTCCAGCTTCAGACCACCTGTGGGCTCTCAGCAATTTATGGCATTTCAAAAGAAGACACAACAAGAGATGCATGTGACTGGCAACTGCAGCATCTCTTCTTCCTCCCACAAGTTAGGTCTTCTACTTTCAAACAGAATATATGGTCTATTGTAATTCTTCTAGGTGAAGCAAACAGCTGAAAGCATCCATCAGTGACAATGCTAAATCCTACAGCACATCAGCTGCATCACACAGACCCTGAAAATGCTTTGACACTAAGAAACCTGTGCATATGAACAGCATTTCAATCTGAAGAATTAATATGCCATAACCTGACCATGTATTTGGCAAGTGAGCATAGTTAATCCAATTACGGAAGAGCTGACGAGGCCAAGCTGACTGTTACTAAAGAATCACCAGGCGAGACTGTCCTCAGAACATAAGACACTGCAGCTTCATGTACTTATTTAGGGAGCTGACACACTGAAGTGAAATTTAGCAGTGCTCAGGCTCGTTATAACAAAGGTAAGCGCCAACAAACCGCTCTGTGCCAGCGAGCAGAAGTGGGAAGGGATTCGGCGAGAACACACTTTGTAAAGCACACTGTAATCCTAAGCACTTAATTGCCTTTGGCAAGGGCCGCATCCCCTGGCTCTCCCAAAGTCCTTTTATCTGCAACTTGATGCTCACAGTTACAACAATGAATGGAGTGGGGGAGGAGAAGAAAGTGGGGGAAGCAATGAGAGAACTACAACTACCAGTCTTGTCTTTACTGAACTACCAAAGCCACATATATAAAATATCGGTACGTGCAAGGCCTGATCTGCACATCCAGTGACTCTGGAGAGCTCCCATGGAAGCAAATAAAGACCAGCTCACATCCAAGCTCTTTAAGCACCTACAGCAGAGATTAAATTTGTTGTTGAGTTACACACCTGTATTTGTATTTTAGGATTTATGTAGGAGTGAGTGTCTGAATGAATGTCTGAAAATGAGGCCACTCCTACATAAATACTAAAATACAAATACAGGTGTGTATATACCTAACATGGATGGATGTATAACATTCATATAGGTCAGTGCAAATTTGAAGTTATAGCCAAAGTTTGTCTCTTTGCCTTTCTCTACTTACAATGCAGCATTCACAAATATTTTACAATATGTTAATCCCAACTCGTTGTTCCCACATAAATGGAAGACTCGAAGGTAAATAATGCACCAAGCCTCTTTAATTAAATAAAGAGTTTGGGGGAGGAGTTTCTGTAGACCCTTTTAAACCTTAAAGCCTGCCAACTGGATGAACAAAAGATAGATTAGGCTCACATGATAAATCCCAGTAAACCTGAAAAGCCTTTGTTAATAAGTCACTAAAGGAAATTTTTTTTCTAGAATTTCTGCTCACCACAAGTGAGAGTTAAGATTATTCTAGGAGGTTTGGTTTCCAGCAGCATTAAAAGGGTATATACATCATTGAGCTCTAATCTCCTCATTTGTATAGAGCTCAATCCTCCTTTCATTCCTACTAAAGGAGAACCAGTTATTTCTAGCTTTTATATAGGGAGCAGCTGCTGAAACTTCAGAGGCAAAAACATTTATGAAATTAGTTAAGACTCTCAGGAAAATTAAATCTGAATTCTGCATCAGCTTCCTGGTTTCCATTCTTTAATAGCAATGGCAACAATAGAGACACAAATGCATTTCAGTTAGTGCTTCTGATATTTCTTTCATGTAGCAGGTTGCAAGTGACCCTTTCAGGTTTCCATTCATAAGTTGGTGTTCAGTAGCTTGTTCATGCAGCCAAATGAGATGTTAGTCTGGCAATTAGTATACTCTTCTGTTTGTAGAGAAGCTTAATGAAGACATTATTAGAGACAGACCTTGTTGTAGCACATTCAACAGACCCTTTTACAATTGCTTGGGAAAGGCCAAGATTTAGCAAAACCCATACTGTAGTCACAGACAATACAGATGACCTCAAATTTATCAGCGGGCTGGCTTTAAAGAGTCCTGCGTCTATCCTACCTGGATCCATCTGGCTTCACTAATGACTCCTATTTCATCACTGTAGATTAATCGTATCCCTTGTCTATCATGCAATGCTAAAAATCCAAACAGCATATGTAATCCTAATGTACATCAGGGAAGTATTTCCATTGCTGAAGGGGACTGAGGCTGCTGAATCAGGCCTTGCTAGGATTGTGTCTGGAACACTGACTACCACTGAAGTCACACAGGCTCAGAAAAAGTTGTTTAAAAAAGAAAAAAAATCAGTATTAACTGCAGCAGGTGTAGCAACATGCTGCTAGAACAATCAGAGGAAAAAACAACTTGCCTTCCAAAGGGGGATTAAAACTATAGAACTTATTAACAAAGAGAGAAGAGGGTATTACCAGCCATGAAAACAAATTACGTTAGTTAGAACCCCCTGAATCTGTATCTGTAGTGTGAGGTTCGGGAAAGCTATTGAGCAGAGCTCTAAGACAGCAAAAGCAAAAAACTAACATATTTTAGTGTGAAACTTGACAAGTTTATACAGGAGATAAGATGAGGCTGTCTGCAAAAGCCGGATGAAATAGTCCAGGATCCCTTCCAGCCCATACTCCAGCCTGAACCCAGACTACTTAGGAGAGTCCAACAACCACAAACTGTGGCTCCAAACTCTCTGAAGGTCTAAGCCAAAACTTCAGCTGTCTTCCTCCATGGCCCTCGCAAAAAGAGCTCCTGTGCACACTTTCCAGATTTAGACACCCACAACTTTAGGGCGCAGCACTCGGAGCAATTCTAAACTCTATTTACATCTGCATTTTGTTTTAGTAGTGCTCTGAAAGTAATTTGTAACTGTCAGTTTATAGTCTCTCTGACACAGTGTGTTTGGCCTGTGTAAGGATCTTGGTATGGATTTTGATTGACTGTAAAAATAGGATCATCGCCCAGAGGAAGTCCTAATGATCTTAAAGGAGGAGGCAGGCAGAACACAAAACAGATTGAAAACCATTCAAAAGCTGCATCTCTTAAATCTAACTTAAGCCAATGACAATACATAATCACTGCTTATTTCAGACTTCATGAATTCATTTTTGGCATTATACAACCAAACCAACAGAACCTTACTGATTTATCTCCTTCATCCTCTTTTGCACCAAATAGCAAGACAAGTAAAATAATGGAGAGATGCTTGCAACAGCAGAGTATCACATTTCCAACTTCCTTTGCAGCAGATCTTTTAAGATTTCCCTACAAGACCAATAAAAATTGGGTCAGTTATATTAACTAGTGTGAGCCTCCTACATTCATAGAAAATCCTATTTGTGACATATATTAAACCAGGCATCTTCTTCCTGCTTATGTCTCTCTAAAGAAATTAAATACCATTAACATAACCCATACAGATCAGATGTGTTGCATATCTTGCTAGAGACTGGTCCACTAGCGGCAAACATACTCCAGCTACAGCCAAGGAAGCTACTCCAACTGCAAGTTTGACATGTGTCCTGTAGGGTTAAATGCTGAGGATGAGTGATATATTATGGAAAGGTGTTCTAGTGAGCATTACACAACAAAACTACAGTGCAGATAGCTAGCAGCCTATGTCACTATACAAGAATTATATCATGAGGAGACAGAAGATACTGTGGATGTGTATTAGATGAATATTTAATACTTGTGCCATCTGACAGTTATTAGTAAATGAAATTCTGCCTGAAAAACAAAAGGCCCCTAAGATGCTCTGTTAGATTCTAGTTCCGGGAACAACTCAGCAAATACAAAGTTGCGCAGGAAGGCACACGCTGTGTTCAGCAAATAGTAATGCAAGTCATTAGGAAAAAATAAAGGCATGTGTGCAGGAAGTAGGGGAAGGGAGATAGTCCCTCAGCTTGGGATTTAAAACATAGGAGGCACTACTCCTTCCCCTACAGCCTCACTGACAGAAACGGTGTTCCCAGCACTCCAGTAAGAGATGGCATGACTTTTAGGGCTCTTAGTGGGGAACACACCTTCTTCACATCACGTAACTCCATGCTCACCCTCCACAGGGCTCAATGCGTGGAAGCATTCAGAAGTGGGTGTGGGAAATGCGGTGTCTGCATTTACCCTCTCAGGCGCTTCCTGTGTAGCGAGTATAATCTAGGCTTCCAAACACTTTTGCTTCTGCTTCCCATCTCTGGGAGAAGTATTCCTATGGATTTCCCCCGCAGGAAACTGGGCTGGGACTAAAAAGCACCTATAAACTGCAAGGGAAGGTTTCTCTCATCGCCGCTGGCTGCCGATGCCATGCCGCTGCCGCGCAGCCGGAGCGCGGGGAGCGGGGCCCGGCGAGCGCGCAGACGTGCGCACGCAGGGGCGGGAGGGATTAAGCGGCAACGCGTTCCCCAAAGCGCACCGCTCCGTAGCGGGAAGGCGGCATGCGGGGAAGCGATTCCCCCCCCCCCGCCCCCAACTAATGATTTTAAGCATTCAGCTCCTCCCCTCCATCCTTATGCATTATATTTGAGTCGTGTCAGCAGGATTTATCCCCTTTTGAGACACCATGAGCTTTGCGCAACATGGTACGAATTACTTTGAAAATAGCAAAAGTTAAATGCAAAAGTTAAAAAAAAATGCATTTTATCTGAAATAGGAAAGACAATCATAGATGCACAGTGAAGGAACTTTTCTGCAGATGCCTCCACATAGGCACCCTCATATTTGAAAGGCACATAAAAGAGAGAGATGATCATTACAACCGAGCCTGTAGAAGGTTACTCTTAACAACCCGCCGCTGCCACCGGAGAACAATAAATCTACAGTAAATCACGCGTAGAGGATGACAAGCACTTACCCGCTCCGGCGGCTCTGGGACGGGCGCGCTCTCGGCGGAGAGCCGGGGGTGAGCGCCTCCGCCGCCGGGGCCCTTGCCGGGGAGGGGACGGGGGCTGCCGTGAGACCGCGCAGGGAACCGCCGCTGCGATGCCCCGAGCGCCGCATGTGCCCGCAGCGCAGCCCGCCCCGCCGCGGCCGCGCAGCGCGGCTCCCCCGCCCGGCGGAGCGGCAGGTCGCGTCCCCCCGCCCTCCGCCCGCCCCCCGGCAGGTCCCAGGCCGGGGCGCCCCGGTGCCGCCGCGCCCCGGCACAGCCCCACAGCCCCGGGCCGGGCGCGCTGCCGGAGCGCAGCGGAGCCCCCGGTGCCGCCCGCGCCCCCGCCCGCGGCCCACCTGCCGCTCGGCGCCGCCTCGCGCTCGCCGGGGCCGGGGGAAGCGGGCGCCCGCGGGGAAGCGGTGCCCGGCGGCGATAGGCGCTGCGGTCGGCGCGGCTCCCCTTTAACTCCTTCCCTGCCCCGCCGGCGCGGGCTGCCGGCCGCCTCGGAGCCTTATTAGGCAGCGGCCGCGGGGCCGGGGGGAGCCGGGGGGGAGCCGCAGCCCGGGCGGGGAGCGGCGGCGGCGGCGGGGAGGGGCGAGGAGAGGAGAGGCAGCCCCCCCCCCCCCCGTGCACCTGCGGAGCGCGGCTCGCATAGGTGGGGGCCGCTGGGAATGGGGGAGCGCAGGGGTGTGCATATGGGGCTTTATGTGGTTTGCATTGGTCATGTATAGCGGTGTGCATATGGGGCTCTGTATGGTGTGTATGGGGGGTGTATAAGAGGTAAATAAGGGGGTTGAATGGGGGGTGTATGAGGTATGTATGGGGTGTGTGTATGGAGCAAGTTTGGGGGGGGGGGGTGTATGAGTGTATATGTTGCGTGCCTGGGCAGGCTGCAGGCCTGGCAGCCCAGATCCTCAGAGGCACTTGCACACGTCCACCCAGGGATGGCCGGATCTGGGGCAGTGGGATTTAGTTTAATAAACCATTTACAGTTAATTAAGTGCTAAAGTAGTTCAGAAGAAAGAACAGATGAGAGATGGGGACAGACTGAATCCTCTTCAAGATGAGGACATTAGAATTGCTGTTTGTAACGTGGAACTGGAGACCTTGAAGGGGAGGGGCAGGGAAATCCAGGTACCCCGCAGACTCAAAGCATTTCTGATCTGGTGCTTCTTTATTAATTTCATTTACACATTAAACACAACTTTTTTTTTAATTTAAAATGCAGTGATTTATGGCTAGATCACACAAATGCATAGTGATAGACATGCTGAAAGCCCAGGTTCTAGGGCCAAAGCCTCTCCTTTCTGTCATCTTGCGTTGTTCTGTGCTGGGATCAAAGCCTCACTAGGTATCTTGCAATGTGGCCCCTAACTGCTGCAGAAAAGAGAAGGCAGCAGCCGCAGAAAAACTGACTCCTCACCAGCTTCTAAAACGTGTCTGGGGACGATGGAGCAAACCACAGTCCAGGCTCTTTCTCTCCCCCCATTTCGTTTCCTCTAAACAGCAGCCAATTCAGAATAAAGTAGACGAGACAAGCAAGTCGCCCAATAGCTGCACTTCCCTGCAATAAGGTCAGCCGTACATTTGCAGAGGCCTCGGGGTTTTTCATTCTGATCCAGGGGTGAATTCTTCAGCCGTTGAGAAGAGGTTGTGTCCTGCAGCCTGGGCAGGCTGTACAAGGGGGCAGTGCAGGATGCTGCTTTTTCCTGGTACTGCATTCGTCTTACCGAGCGCTGCCTCTGCAGACGATGAGCACATTTACCAGCACGAGTCCATGGAAAGTTGTTGCATCTCTTTTGACTCCGTCTCCTCCAGGTGCAGTATTAACTGGGAAGGGGCTAGGAGGAATTGGCACTGCCTCTTGAAGAGGAAGTTGTCTGCTGGTGGTGATACTTTTCTTACTCCTAACTCCCTTAAATGGACTGCCAGGAGCACAAAGTGATTTCACTGTTTCAAAGCTCTGAGAGTTTGGAAAAAAAGGATCAACATGGCCACTGTTTTTTGTTTTTTTTTTTTTTAACCTAAATGACTGAATAGAGAGTCCTCAGGAAAACTGGCTTTATTTTCAGAGAGTCAGAATAATTCTTACTGGTTCTAGTGAACCTCCCTCCTCAGGTTTACTTTTCTGTATAGTCACACAGTCATTTAAATGAAAAATTTAAAGGAACTTTTAAGGATATTTGCTAAGAAAAGTATACCAATGGCTTGATGCAAATAAGTACCAAAGACAGCCACAAGCCAGTTTACCTCACAGGTAATCTCATGGCAGGTAGCATCATTCGTAGTATTGTTATCGAAGCTGTACATTCATACTATACTAATTACATGCAGCCAGGCTGTTATTTATATGCTTTTTCCCCTCTTCAGTGCAGACTGTACAGATGTGTTTTGCTTCAGTGCAAAGCAAATGCGCATCCCTCCCTCTACTGAAGTGCATGACTCTGTGGTTGATCCTCATCCCTTTTTGAAATGAAAGTACATGTGCACAGAATCCAACAGCTATAAAGCTATTGGCACATGAGCTGTTAAAAGAGAGATGCTTATTATATAAACATTTGCTCTGTGCACGTAAGTGATTATTTGGCATCGGAATGAGAGAAGCCATGAGAGAAACCTGGCACAAGCTTGCTTTGACCTTTTCCGTGCAACAGCTGACCAAAGTCTGTATGGGCAACGTCTTTGAGAAAGCGTTCTCTTCTCCTCAGCATTTTCAAGCATGCACTCTGAGAAGATGCTGCTTTGTGTTGCATGCTTTTCCTTGCCGATTTCTAGCTTAGGCTCCATGAAACTCCTTTCCTCTAAATGTTCTCATGTCTTACCAGTTGGGAATCGCTGCTCTAGACAATCTAGTAATAGCATCACTGTCTCTGCTTTCAATTTAAAATGATGGCTCAAGCCTTAAACACTCAAAGAGAGCAAGGCCCAATGTTGCCAGTGAACCCACATCTGGCTTCAGCTGAGAGGGAGGAGTAGGAGACACTTGAATCAGGATGAAAGCCACTGAGCTCCATAAGGAGAGCAGACGGTGCTCCTGCTGGGTTTCCAGGGATTGACTCATTCTCAGCAGAGCTCACATATTTCTTTCTTTCTTTCTCTCTCTCTTCTTCCTGCTCTTTTCATTGCACAAGTCAGATCAAGAAGGAAAAAAAAGGGGGAGGCAGGTATCTCGCATCCTACTAAAAGCTAGTATGGCATAACACTTTGTGTCCCGTCACAGTGTCTCCTCAGAGTCCTCGCTAGGGCCATTTATTTTCTATAGTTGGGCCCTCATTCTCAGGGCCTTCTAGGAGGTACAGGAGGTGGAAGTGAAAAGAACCACTTTAGATGCTGATCCTAAATCAGATCAAGCTGAATATAATGAATTTTCAGATATGAAATCTAATGAATGAATGGTGCTGCCTAGAATAATCCTGTGCACTCTCAACTGGCTGCTTGAGATTTGGGGGTTTTAGGTTGTTTTTAATTGTAAATATCCATCATGCAGCTGCTCCAGGGACATATTTAGGAAACAGCACCTGGCTAGATTTAAAAGTTTTTAAATCATCATGACCTACATTTAGGTTTCTGTAACTCACAAGCCATGGACTGCAACTGGCAAAACCCTCAGAGAGCATATATAGCTTCTGTAAGGCAAGGCTCAGGAAACGAATGATGGATGAAGTTACCCAGCTGAAGTGTTTAGAAAAATGAGTTACTGAAGCTGAACTGTAGAGTTCAGATGATTATCAGGTGATTAGGAACACAAGGAGCAGAGCTGCATAAAGGGAGTAACGATAACCTCGCTCTCCTTTTGCCTTGTGCTTTCTTCCTGATGCAGTTGCTCACTTGCAATCTCTCTGTAAAATCTTTTAGGCTCCTTCGAGGATAAAGTTCAGAAGGTGCCCAGACACAGCTACAATTTTTTATTTGCTTCTTTCTCACTCAACCTTGTGCTCTGGGATTTGTTTAAGAATAGGCCTTGTTCTTGGTATGACCCCTTATCAAGCAGAGAAACTGTGGTAAAAATCAAAAATCCTTAGGAAGTAACTTCTTTGGGAAAGAACACATTCATCCATCCCCCAGAGCCAGTTCTTTCTTTTCTCTTTCTGGTATGTGAAGGCTGTTTTTTTGCAGAATATAGGCACTCATTTTAAAAAGCAATGCAGCCTCTTGTGCTTAGAAGATAACCCTCTAAAAGTGAGCCACCCTGATACCTTCCTGAATCTGCAGGCAGACTACGTTATTGTCCCCCGTCCTGCTTGTGTCCTTACTGAGCAGGAACGTAGAAAGCATTGAGAAGCTTGTGAGTCTCATGCTGCAAAGCAGAGATCGAGTACCTAAGGAGAGGGGAAGTTACGAGGTCAGGCTGTTAGGTCAAGCGCAGCTTAGTACTAATGGTGATATATAACACTTACATTGCGGTTAGTTCACTCAGCTCAGAAGCAGGAAAAATGAGTTTAGGTCTATCAGCAAAAGACCATGCAGGCAGTTTATGCATATCTGGTAACATCTAGAGGTGTCAGCATATTTATACATTTAGGACTGTTGGGAAAAAGGCAACAGGGCTATAAGCATTTGGCTGTTTGGGGAAAGCTGCACATTTGGGCCTCAGCAGATGTTTTATCCCATCGTATTTGCAGGATGGAATATTGTGGAAGCTAGTGGCATAAACAAGAAAAAGCTGGCAATTTCACTGATTTTAATACGAGTTAAAATGTAGAGCTTATGTTACAAACTAACATTTCTATGTAAACTAGCAGACCAAATATTTGGTGAGACGGCAGAAATTCTGCACAATCATTTGTCTAAAGCCACTGGTGGTGGCAGAGAGTTTCCACTTTCATATATTAATAGCATTGAAAACATTAACTATTTCTGAATATGTTGCTGAAATAGTCATTAGCAGAACGCTATTGGTTTTCACCTAAGTCAAGTGATGGATAAAGAGAGAGGTTAGTGTGTGCTATGCGAAAAAGCATTGAGAAACAGGTACTGACTGAGGCTAGATTAACTCTGCAAATGAATGGATCATAGAGATCAATTATTAAGAAGTCTTCTGGAAACAGAAAGACAATATTGCACTCTACATTATGTAGTTTTTGGCATGGAATGGGAATAGTCAGTAACTGCACATGTGTGGAAAACTACAGCTTTTTTCTGAAGCTCTCATTTCAGCAGAGCTAACTTCAGATTGACAGAGAGGTTCTGAGATGCATCAAGGCCTGGAAAAATTCCGCAAATATGCTTATTAACCATTTCTATCAGAGCATACTTATGGTCTGCTCAAGTAACAGCCCAGAGCTAGAGAGCTGCCTTTACATATGCAGCTAGTGCCTGTCCTCATTCCATACGGAGAAGAGCCAAGCTAGCTACAGAGTATAATTTACTCTTATTACAATCTTCAGTCTCTAATTTCCATTTCTAGCCTAAAGAAAGCAGTACTGGTAGTGACTATAGCATGATTACAGAGATACACAATATTCTTGCACTTTTTTTTTTTTTTAAATACAATGTTTAAGAGTCATGCAAGTAGTCAGCTTTACCCTTGGGAATGAACGGTAAGAGCAGTGTGATAGAAAAAACTGCTGGTAAGCCTCGTATGACCCAAGTTTGTTGCACTGAAGAATTAAACATGATCTATTGAAAAGGTGTATTTGAAGGTTGCCTAATTCATGGCAATAAGGTTATTACTGGACAAAGCTTCAACAGTTATAGGAGAGTAATTTAACATTTGTAAATTGAAAGTTTTTGCCAGGAAATCCTGTTGCAATTCTCAACCAATGCTGAAACAGAGGAAATGCAAGAGGATATTAATTAGAGTTACCTGGAAATGCAACCCTTGCCTAGCCATGCTCCAGTGCACATGTGGGATTGCTGACTACCCCATAGCAGGAGTTCCACATAAATAGCTCGCCGTCTTTAGTTTGGAAGTCATCCCCAAGTACACTATAAATATACCTAGGCTTCTAGATTTATAGCTAGACCTCTACTGTAGAGCAGGTGAAAGCAGACAGCTTGTTGAGGAGACAGCTTCACACGGGATTTCCCAGACGCTCTCCAAACGACTCTATCTGCACACCATTCATATTTAGCGCATGGGTCTTGAGATATTATACTTACGTAGTTAGTGCAGTTTATAGATCTTGGGAGAGAGCAATTTAGTATTTTTTACTTGTCCCCATTCCTTCTTTTTCCCTGAGAGTGAAAACATATTTTTTCTTACCAAATAAAATGGGAGAAACCAATCCTGTTATATTGGTACCCTAGCTGAGAATATTGTCAGCAAATTCCATCTAGATTTAAAAAAAAAGCAAGTCCCTGTGCTGTGTCAAATTTCTGAGACTTTAAACTAAAAACGAATTTGAACAGATTAACAAGCCAGGACAGTGTTTAAGATAAAGCTGGCTTCTCTGAAAGAAAGGTGTTTTACCCAGTGTTGAAAGTGTGCTTGCTCCCCTTTTCACAGAACTCCTTTGCTGCCTTTGAATAAAAGAGTCTTCAGTAGAGTCTTTTCCTTTTAAAATGGTGGAAGAGTTCCAGCCTGTCTGTAGCATTGGCTTGAACTTTGTTTTCCTCCAAAGCAAGAACCCTTTAGTTTTCAGTGGCTTCCACATTTTTTCCCCTTCTTTCGTAAAATGTGCCAGTGAAGTCAAGTAGGTCATATTAACGTCTAACATTTTTTCAAACATTCACACTTAGGACCAAAAAAGGGAATATTTAATAAACATAACCGGGAATATGTTGGAATGTTGATCATCTGATCATCATAAGAATTTTCAGTCATTAGGTCTCATTAAATATCCTGCGTGCTCTGTTAGGAACACTCCCAGTGACTGTTATGTCTCCTTGTTACTTGGTCAAACATTTTTAAGTCAGCTCAAGCGGCTTATGTGCCCAAGTGGTATTTGTAGTGTGAATAACACACATACACAAGAGACTGTTAAAATTCACCTAGGCTAGTGACGTTTCGGTGTCTCAGATTTGAATCTGAAAGCATTGTATTCACAGGGAGTTAACTGGCAATGAAATAACTCTGCAATGGTAACCAAAGGTGTTCATTTCTAGCAAAATGTTTTAACCTAAGAAAAAAGTTGTCTGCATGGTCTAGTATGGGAATTTGCACTACAATAGCTGACATTCTTGGATTTCAATGCAAAGGTTCTAAATAGAAATAAAGACATCATGTGAGACCCTTTTCTGAAAGTACCATATGATTATATTATCCAAGAATAAAGTGATTTTGCTGAGATTAGATAATGAAAACAAAAATGAAACCTAGAGATAACAAATGACTAATTAACCGCTTATTCTGATCGGTAGCAATAGAACTGCAGTAGCACTGGGATTTTCAGAGCTGCTTTATGTTAGCCAATAAAATGAAAAACGTTTTAAGAGACAATTGCTGCCTTTAGGGAGCATCTCATCTAAGTAAGCAGGCCAGACGAAGGAATATCATTGTTTTACAATTAGGGAACTGAGGCACAGAATAAGCGTCTTGTCTGCAGCAAGTCTGTGGTAGGATAGTAATTGAATGCAGATCTCTTAACCACATGCACATTCTCTAGCTATATTCCAACTGGTCAGCTGAAACAGCCTTTCATTACTGCTCTGTCAACATACCAAAAATTACACAAGACCGTGAACATTTTATACGTTTGCTTCAAATTCACTTCTCCTCCCACCACACCATTTAAAAGCACGTAGGCAGTAAGCACGTACTTACGATAGACGCAATAAAATCTCAAACCCAAGGCACAAGTTGAAATTTCACAACCCATCTGGAGATGCCTCCCCTGCCGTAATTCCCACTGACTTTTTATTTTGGACCTCAACTCTCTTTTGCAGGAGCAAGTTTTTCTTTGCCTTAACAAATCTTTAAAAGCATTTCCTGCTTTTCTGCTTATAGCCAAAAGAGAAAGATTCATTATTTTAAGCCAGCTTATTAGGATCTGTCTTCTTACTGAGGATCAGACCAATAACTTTCCCCATACAGTGAATGGGGCTCATCCATCCAAACACAGTCAGCAGTATCGTTCATAGACTATGTGACTAGGTCTCTTCAGTAAGAATAACACCATTGTAGTACCACTGAAGACAACATACGCATTTCTCAGTGCTACCAGCAATCAGTAGAAGCCAGGAATTCACCCTATTCCTTAGTGTCAATATTGTCTTTGGAGTAATTAAGCACAGAAATAACTGCAGGGAAGTTTGGGGAGCTCAAAGAAAGTTCCAGCCTGGCGAGTTATCCTAGCTCATTGACCCCAGATTAAAGAGGGAACTCGCACTCAAGCTCTGCTTCTAGGCTGCAACACAGGGTGCAACCCCAGCTCCTTCCATGGCAGAGACTTTTCTGTCACAGACTTCCAAAAATACCTCACCCAGTGGGACTTCACAAGCCTCCTGCAGAACAAATAATCAATTGCCAAAGTCAGGCCATTTGCTTGACAAAATACAACCTTCTCAAAAGTATTTTACATATTTTATTCATACACATTCTAACTTACTGGGACTGAGGGAGGAGAAAGCGCTTTATGGCAAAGCATAAGGCCTCCATTTAACTCGCAGGAAAAATGAGAATCTACTTAAGAATTTTGGCATATGGGAGGTGATATAAACAATGTTTCAGTTACTTAAAATGAGGAATAATAATAAATCTTAAGAGCAATACAGAACATCCTTGTCCTTGTTTCTCTTCTCTTGAAATCTAGGATTTATTTCATCTCACTTTGTGTGACGTAAGTTTATTTATCACAAGGGAAGTTTTACCAATCAGGAAACCAGTCTTTGATTTCTTAGGAACCTGGGGGTACCAAATTAATATTACTTACCTGCGCAGGCTCTGGGGAGATGCTGCAGGCATGAGCTTTAATGCAGGGTCATTGTAGGACATAAAGTTTGTCTACATGGAGCTATGAAGAGCCAGGCAGAGACTGCCAGCTTAGCCTGGGGCTGGAGATGATGTAGCCACATTAGCACAGCACTGTGCTCAGACTAACATTTTGCATTGTGCCACCTACCCAGTACTTTCCAGAGTAGCATAATCACCTTGCAATAAGCAACATGTAACAGCAAACTTCTGCAGAACTTCTCTAAAGAGATGATTTAAGCTGTGAGACAGAAGCAAGGATATCCCTTTAAAAATTAATTACACTAATTATGAAGACTCAGTGTTCTTGGTGTCCACGAACACATTCAGCTTCTTTTGAGGCATACGAATTTCCCAATCCCAACTCATCCTGGAGCAGTGAGTTCCATAATTTAGCCCTGTGTTGCGAAAAAGTATTTTTAACAACAGTTTGGCTACTGCCTGCCTGGTGCAACTTAAAAGAAAAGGAAGCTGAAGAGCAATTTGTGATGGTTTGCCTTTTGTTTCTGCCAAAAAAATACCCCACTCCCTTCTTCCTCTTATTCCCCAAAGAAGATTGAAGCAGCTCTAGAATCTGGGTGCAGGACTGAGAACCACAAGAGACAAGCCCTAATTCTTCCTTTGCCATTGTACGACACTGGGTAAATTACAGTGCTCATGTTTCTTATTAGTAAACGTGCAATTAATACATCCTTCTGCTGTCAGAATCTTATATCCATTAAAGAAGACAAGTTTAAAACATAGTTTACTAGATTTCTACTATTGGTATACTTCTCTTCAGCAAGAATGGACACTCTCCTCTTTCAGAGGACTCCACTCAAACATAGATTCCTAGTTACCAGAAAGTAGTGCTACCCCAATAACCACTTATTAAAATTAAAGCAGAGAACAAACTTTCTTACACAGCTCCAAGGCTTTAAGGCTTTGCTGACTATTCTGTTCCTGCAGACTGCAAGCAGCCCCTTATGCAAAGTATAGGTAGACCATGTTTAACACTGCCCTCTCGTGACTGAGAGAACAAAAAACCCGAATTACGAGCCAGGTGCTCTGGTAGGTGCAGTTTGATACATTGGCAGAGTGCTTTGAAGAAGATGATAAAGGGCAGCACACACGTGAGTGTAGTTTTCATTACGGATAGAAAATGAATTAATTATACTCTATACCCTAAGTAAAATAACTCTGTGTCTAGGCAACTTCCAAAGCAGCAACTGGCTGGCAGAAAAGATCAACAAGTTCTGTCTACCAGAAGATCACAATGATCAGAGTTTGCTGCATGACAGTTATAACTGTAATGTTAGCAGTTGCAGAGAAGACATTTGCATGTTTAATGTGACACCTGGGAAACATCTTTCTTTGGGCTAATGAGCTACTTCATGTGCCTGCCGTAACACCATCACAAAAGGCATGGATGAATTCTCATTCCCAGAGCAGAGACCTTCTCCTCCATCTTCAGAGGCAAGGTTTCCTTCTCTGCTAGAACTGGAGCAGGATTCCCCAAGGAGCAGGAAAGAAGATGAAAAGCAGCTTTATCATCTGTTCAGCCTTCAGCTAAGCACAGAATGACTTCAGAGTGTCCCTGAACTTTTGAGCTAAAAATGGGGAGAAACTGAGCACAAAGATGAGTAACAGCCCAGAGAAGCACACTGTGCCAAGAGAAAAAAGCAACTGATTTCTTCGCAGATCTACTCATTCCTTCACTCTTGGTCTTCCTGGTCCCACCCTATATGCTCTGCGTTGCACCGCTTTTCTAGTCCAATGTGGCTATGAACTACAATTCCAGAGGCAGCTTCTCAATACCACTATGGCTCTTTCCTTTCACCCCAGCTAGGAAAAGGGGCTTTTAAATATATCTTAATCCTTTGCTGTATAGAATCTGCAGACATCAAAGTGAGCATCTCTCTTCTCTGCAACCCTGTGGTGAAGCGCTGGGCATTCAGGCCGCTTCTGATCAAAAGAGTAGCTTTTGTCAGGGCTGCTTTATGCCCTCGTAGTTCCTAAATTTTTGGCAGCCAAATACAAGTTATTTCAGTTATAGTAAACACTGTGTTTGCAGACAGCTTTTATGCAGCTTTGTGCCTGCTGTGAGCAGTGCCAACTCTGCAGGTTGCCAACCCCAGCTTCTGTCCCTGATCCTTAGCGCAGCATCAGGAGGATCTGAACACCGTTGAGCTGTGGTGTTAGTCCCTCCTGCGCATTGCAGGACGCATCGTCATGGTTTAGCAGATAAGCAAACTAATTCCCCGGGTACCAGACTAACAAAGCTCGGCTTGCTGTTTCTTTGGCTCTCTCAACCAATTACAATTTCGCATTCCATTTTTCTTCCTGCAGAGTAGAAATTTATAAGGAATAGTGACTGTATGGATTCTTTGATATCAAACTACATGCGTTCTTGCAGCCAACTTCCTTTCAGGGTATTTATGTGCTCTCTCTCTTCTACTGAGCTTCTAATTTTCATGAAACTTGTGGGAGCTTAATTATCTTCTTGTTCCCCCTTCTGTCACCTTAGCTTGAAATCAGACAATGAGTTCAAAAGTTATTAAGGGGGCACAGACAGATACCAGGATTTAAGCCTCATTTCCTTAAAAAACTAATCTGGCATTTCAGGTGGTGTCTGCTTCTCATTGCTCACAGTCTAGAGAAAACAGGCATACGTAGAAAGCAGGGTATTAGAGCTCATGTTTATTTTTATCTTTACTCCCTTTTCACTTGAAAGAAATTGTAACTCACAATAAAAATAATTTTAAGTGGATTTGAGGATAGTTCAGGAGAATGGCTACAGAAGTAGCAGCTTTTCATTTCTATGTCTCCAAATTTATTCCCGCCTAGGACAATACTGACCAAAAGTCAGGAATGGCTAAATTCATTTCTCGTTAGATGGATGTCCACTGCAGTCAGCACTGATCATCAGCTTCATTTTAATTCTTAGAAGAGGTCTCTGAATTGCCTTTTGGGACTAATCAACCTTCTCACTGGTTCCCCCAAAACATCAGATGATGAGGGAGAAACCAGTACTCACTCAGTCATTCAAAAGTAAGTCTGATATCAAAGTTATAAATAGATCAATAGGGGTATGCAGGGTGGTAGAACATAAGCAGTAACCTGCAAAACAGTGCTAAGTTTGAAGTGGAAAAGCAAAACAAAACAACAAAAAAAGAAAGAGACAGAAGCAGAGACAGAGACAAAAACAGCCAAAGGAGTAGTTTTGAAGCACACTCCAATTAAGGACTGAAGGACTCCATCATCAGAAATAAGAGAAAAATATAGGTGGATATTACTTTATAAGTGTCCATAAAAATCTGGATGTGCGGCGAGACAGCTATAATAAGCCGAACGCTGTGAGTTAATCCATACTTGTTTCACAAGAGCACTGAAGCTAATGTGTGCTGGCATGAGCTTCAGTAATTACTCTGTGCAGGTGCACACATTTGCTATGCTTGTAGCCAGCTTTGATGCTGCTCCAACACAAGCTGTTAGCAGGGAAAGGAAGGCAGCTGAGCATAGGTACTTTGTACCTGGCATTCATTAAGGCATCCAGTAGTATGTACCCCCCTGGAGGAACTGGAATTCGATTCTAGGGAAAGTGTGTACTTTGTGGATTTCTTTTCTGGAAGTGCTTCTGAGACAGAAAACTGTGACTAATACTGCATTGTTTGACAGTAAAGATGAACAAAATACTAGAGTCTTTTAAGAATAATGTCGAGCCTCTGGGATTTATTTGCCTATAGATGCATACCTATATAAATACATATGTCTGTGTGTCAATGTGACTGACAGTCCTTAGCACTAAGGCAATATTTACTCATTAAGTAGAGGACTGAGATCTTTCCAAGTGTTAATCTGGCAAATGGCAGTCACTTTGCCTCTCTGACCTCTAGAACAAACTAAGATGTCATTACCATGCAGATGTCAACTCTGATTGTTATTCCCAAAAACAAATGTTTTGAATTATCTTAAAATATTTGAAGACTGATGCTTGTGATAACTCAGAGGGCTGAATACATTTTTGTTGAACTGAAGAAATGTCCAAACTGGCAGATTCTTCAAACAAATACTATATTCAAGCTTTTTTCAAAGTTTCAGATATCTATTAGCCACAGGTTGTTTACATCCCTGGGCCTCCGATGTCATTCCATCAGTGTGGGATGTTTCTACTGGATTGTTGCAAAATGTCCACTGTAAAGATGACAAAATAAAAACAAGCCCAAAATGCAAATATATCAAAGGTGTGAGATCCAGATGAATTATTGTAACATATGTTGGCTTATCAGTATGCTTGGTGGAACCAGTGAGATTCAATGCGTCTCCCACACTCAATAACTTACTTTTATGTGGTAAGGTTTATCCATGTCTCTTGATAATTTTAAGAAATGTGGTGGTTTTATTTTAAAGATCTGGAAGCACTTCTGGTGCCTCTTGTTTACTCTTAAATCAGATTACTGTTCAGACTACTCACTAGTACTGATTTAGCACCCTCACAGGCCACCCTCTCAGAAACAGCAAGTGTTTTAATAGAAAGATTTAACATCCTGGCCACCTATAATTTCTAGGTAGGGGTAAGAAATACAGAAGAATATACACTTCCGTATCTGAATAGAAAGTGTCAGTCTCCAGACTTGTCAATTCCAAATGCTTTCATTGGCATTAAAAAAATCAATTACACTTTTATCCTTTAACGAAAAAGAGAAAGGCTTCCTGCTAGCTGTTTTTCTGTGAACGTAAGTTTGAAACATATTCACTTCAGTTCAACCACTGCAGCTATTCCACCCTATAACATCTAAAAGGCTGGTGTTAGAAACAGCCAAAAAAGACTCCAAAATCAGCTCCCCAAATAAACCCCAGAAAAAAATCAGCCTATATGTTTTGCTGCCAGAGTTTCATTTTGAATTGGAACTGTTTGACATCTTTATATGTTGCACATACTGCTTTTATCCTGGAGCATGAGTTCATTAGTAACATAAATGTGTCTCTTATTAGCTGGAAATTGGAGGTAGCCTAGTCACATCAAAGTGAAATGTTTTCACCACATCTATGCAGCTCAAGAAACATTTTAATTTCTTTACCACAGACTTACAATATAATTTGATTTGGGCAGCTCTCTATATCTCAGCTTCCCAACTCTAAAATGGAGGTTCTAATAATATTTCACTACACGTATTCTTTGCCTCTTGTATTAGACTTCGAGGTCTACATGACTGACACTGTTTTTTTCCCTACATGTGTTCTTCACCTTCTGAAACAGCATCTAGGTTGCAGTCTTTTAGCATCATAACAATATGAATAGTTATGTTGACTTCACAGCAATGTGGCTTTAATTAATTAACAGCTCAGAGTCTCTGACTCAGATCAGACCCCTATTCATCAGTAGTCATTCAAATACTATATGGTTTGCAATGAATCTTGTAACAAAAGCTTTAACTGTTATTCCAGTGCACTCGCTTTTTTCCTGAGGACATTTTAAAATAATTTGCTAAATGTCTAAAAACTGAACATGAGAATTAGTTTATTCATGGAACCGTGGCTTTTAATAAGTTAGTCTCATTAAGGCAAATTGAACTTGAAATTGAATAGATAAAAATAACAATTGATAAATAGATCTACAAACACATGCTATACAAACACTGCCTGCTTTCATTATATATTGAAAACTGGTGAAGTATTAATAGATTAACATACCTTTACCTAAGGCTTTTGCCTCTACAGCTGTTACTGGAAAACCGTTTTCCTTTTTATGCACAATCTTTATCCAAGGCATCAGCTTTGTCCAACACTCATTTGGCTTCAATAAAGCTGAGTGTCAAATATTAGCATTTTTACAGTTATCATCTGCTTTTAAATGTGGCTATACATGTGTGCAGTTTATAGAGAAGGTAAATAAGAAGGGACACAAGGATTGTGAAATTATGTCTGGTACAGAAGAAAGCATATCAAGCTGTCCCATTTATACTGCCGGTATAAGACTAGGGGAATATCAAATGAAACTGCAAGGCAACATATTTACAACTGAATGAAATACCACTTATGATCAGAGAATATAAATAACTTCCAGAGTGCACTGTCTCATATCATTGAGGCCAAAAAGTTAAAGGAATTCCAGAAAGAATTAACTACCTGTTTGGGTATTAAGAACTTCTCTAGTTCCATTATACATTGCATTAGTGCATGTAGGGTATAAATTCTTAGTTCAGGATTTACCACTAGTTGCATAGGAATACTATAGTCTATATACTGAATGTTCTCTAATGGACAGTAAATGAAGAAGCTGTGATGCAGAGGCCAAATTTGACTTTTTAAAAAATGTTTGGAAGGAGAGAAAACTGAAAATTAATGAAATCCTAAATTTACAGTACATTCGGAATTGTTGCAAAGAAGAGTGACAATAATGCAAAGTGATTAGAAGCAGGTACAGAAAACAATAAAAGGAGGAAAGTGTAGTTTAGGAATATATGTAAGAGGAAACAATCTTGTCCAGAGGTAGGAAGGAGCTTGCAAAATCCAACTAGTAAAAAAGGCTTAAAATTTTAAATGAACAATGTAATGAAAAGGAGCTTGCAATGTAACAAAAAATACAAATACAGCTTAAAAGGAGTAGTTTGGAGCAGTTACCGTGTGGTAGGATATCACCGCAAAGGAAGTGCTAATTCTTTATATGACTCTGGGATGACCGTAACTAGAGCAGCTCCGGCTAGACTGACCTCTTGAAAGTGTATCAGAGGAAACTGTGTAGGGGCTAAAACCTGACACATGAGGAAAGGCAGTCAGTTGTTCAACAGTTTGGATAAATTCTGCCTACTTGAGCTGTCACAGTCATTCACAACTAATATTTAACATTTAAATAGTGTTAGAATATGACAGTCTAGGGTCTCCTGATGCCACTGGTTCTCTCTCCACTTTCTGTCCCTTGCCAGAGGGCACTATTAAACATCTGGTTTCTCTGTGTCCTGGAAAGCAATGCTACTGGTCCCCACACTGACCTTTACAGACTGATGGGAAATTACCCCATCTTCCAGCATCCCAGATGTGCCTTTGTTTGCAGGCACCCATTTATCTGCAGTAACATTTTAATTAGGTTTGATTTTTCCAAAGAAAGAACATACCTCATGCCTGCTAGAGCTAATTGGAATCCTTCATGGGACCGGACATGCTTAAACAGAAAACAAATGCGTTCTAGCAACAATTCTTTGAAAATAAATTTACAGAGAAGAAGCCTAAAAGTAATATAACATAAATTTTGATGGCATCTAACCATGAAGTTGTCCCTTAGGTGTTTCAGTAACTCAACCATCCTGGAAATGGAAAGACAGGTTATATCTAATCAGCCAGCCCTCTGCTACTGTTGTTTGCCCAGAATGTCTTTTCCTCCTTTATCTACGACAGAAATCTTCTCTCTCTCCGCCTCCCCCCCTTTCTTTCTCTCTGTTTTTTTTTTCTTCAGGAAAATCACATATGAAATCCAGTGATGCAGACAGCAGATCTGGTGTTAGAGCTCAGCAGTGCCAGAGAAAGACCCTTCCCAAGGCAGGTCCAGTTCTGGGCAGCAGTTTCTCCTGGGAGACAAAGATCATCAGTCACCAACTCCCACTTTCTCCAGGTGTTTAGGGCATATTTCAAGAAGTTTGCCTTTCCTCACGATATATAAATTTATTTAAAAGCAAGCAAATGGACAGAAACTCAAGCAGATCTGTGAGTAGTAGAACTAACAAAGCTCGATTTCCTACAAATTTGTTTGGTGTGTCCAAAGCCCAGGTCCAGAACAATGACCTCAGCTCACCTCCATGTTCCCTGTCGCACACGCACTTTTGGCCCTTTCCCCTTCTCTCACAGAGCTCTCCAAACACCTCAGTACTCCCCAACAGTGCTCAGTACCCAGCTCTGTTGTACCCCCAACATCTCTGCCTGCACATTTTGGCCTATGGGCCGATGGAGAACCACACTACACCATGGCTCATCCAAACCTCTGTGTGTGTGGACTGACAGGACAACCTGCACAGGAGTCGTTCCTGAATGCTGACTGCTGGGACCTTATAGCTATGTTGGCTTTTGCCAGTAAAGACAGAATATGGTAGAGTGGAAGTGTTTTGATTTACACCCATCTCAACAAATAAACACAAATAAAGTCAGTACTCCAGGCCTCATTTAGGAGGGATGGTTAAATGGTTAGCAGATAGATGAATCTAATAGGGTCCAAAAATAAGTTGTTAATTAAAGCTTGCCTATGTAAACTTGCTTAAAACTTGCTTATATAAACAAATCCACTGACTTGTTTTACAGGTAAGAATTTTAACATTCTTTGGCTTACTTGTTCTGTATTATTAAGGTCTTAGTTTAATCTGAAAACCTTTGCTACTTGAAAAAATAAACTGTAGTGATAACTCTAGTTAACTCTAGTGAAAAAAACTATGTATAAAACCTATTTAGAGGTGTGTTACTGTTCTGATGGCTTAGTTTTGAAATGGCTTAGAGGAAACTGCTCATTTTGTTCCCATTGTTAAAATATATTTAGCTTTGTACAGAGTGCATCTCTGTCATCAGCGTCAAGGTAGTGATTTGTTATTGTCTTTATGTAGCAATAGAATGAGTGACCAGGAAAGCAAAGCTTTCACTTTCAAAAAACCCAGATGAAGCACTCTAGCTTGTAATAGTGATGCCATGCTGCTTTGGTGATTTTCACAGTATTTCCTCAGTATTTGTTTTCAATTACTAGATACAGCTTGTAGCTAGTTCATAACTGAAAAGTGTGAGAGGGATTTTTTTATTTAAAGATCATGCCTTAGTTTCATATCTTTTTGAACTGTGAGTAGCTTAATTAACAAGTATCGGTTCTTGATCTGACTGAAGGCAGATTCAGAATGGCTGTGCAAGGGTGGACCTTTAATGTTATAGGAAATGGCTGATTTGAGTACATTTCTTACTAGCAAACTGTCTCTTTTTCCAGAAGCACCAGACACAAAAAGCTACACATTTAGCACAAAGTCTTCAAGCTTTGCTTATTTATGTTAACCTTCTTAGTATGTGGGAAAGCTCTCTCATATCAGAAGTGGCTCAGGAAACATGTTATCTTGGCTCTGATACCTCAGAGGAAGTGATGGTAGAAAAACAACACAGCAGTTCTGAATTATCCAATAGAACACACATGTAAGGGCTGCACAGATTTTGGTGTGGTGATTGTCTTTGGTGGTATTCTATCTGTAGATAAAATATTAGCTGTCTTTGAAAAGGAGGCTAAAGAGTATGGGGTTAAATCTTTCTCCTTGCTTATTCTGGGATGACCTTTAAGTCCTTTCCTGCCTATGGAAAAAATACTTTCCATTAAATCCCCTCTAGTAGTAGTCCTAAGATTCCCAAGATCAATGGTAGCCTCGGCTAAATACCTGACTGAAGCATGAGAATGTTGTGATTGGTTATGGATGGAGTAGGAAGAACAAGAATAACTGCTAGCTCAGATAAAGCATACCTTCAGCTATTTGTTTCTCTGTTAAATAGCATAAGCACTGAAAAATCTAAAAAGGACAGGTCCTTATTCTAAAACTGAGATGCAGAGTGCTGTCACAGGCTTGGATCCCAGATACTTAAACTGATCTCAAGCACACTAGCTTTTATGAGCATTCTTTGGGGGAACTTGGCTTGGAAATACAGTGTCCCTGGAAGCTAGAGCAGTGATTTATGATAAACTAGCCACAGATTTTCAGATGCCATTATGGTAAGAATTTGTTTCCTCCAGCGGGTAACCAAGGAAGACTCTCATCCCAGTAAGAGTTGCACTGGAAAGGAGCAGAACCATGCCTGTTGTGATATTAGCAAGGAGAGAAGTTATGGCAGGAAGGAAAGGGAGAGGCTTTAATACCTAAGCATGAAGCCACACAGATTAGACCAAGAAATGCACAAGGCCTCCAGAAAAAATGCACAGTCTTCTAAATGTTAATGAACTGACAATGTTGCCAGATTTGAGCAACCATAAGTGCAACAATACACAGAAGAAATGCATTAATTATAATCTTGATTTAATTGTCAATATTTGCAAGAGGTGAGTGGGAACAACCAGACTGGTCAATGTTCCCTTAAACTGTCAGAATAACTACTTTGGAAACTAAAATTATGCAAAACCACAAACATGAAATCTTTAATGACTAGGCGTGCTACATAGCCAGACTGTCTAGAGAATAGGCTGAGGATGATCAACTTTAAGCCTTGTGACCCAAGCAATGAATCTTCTTGCAAGCCTGTAACTTTACAGGACATCTTCAAAAGGATGAGCTTTTTTTGCTAATTTTTAGAGCACTGACTGATTCAACAAAACCCAGGCACTGTAAAATGACTTTCATTTGCAGTTCTCTCAGGTCTTTGTAAAATGAAAGCGAGTCTTTCAGTATATTTGAGTTAGATGAAGTATATTCCTATTTAAAAGGTGAAGAAGCTACTGCTCAGTTACTTCAGTGAAGGGGATCCAACTGAAGAAGTTGACCGGGGGAAAAATTCTGGGCTTTTAGAAGTGGTGTCTGGATTTTAGAAGCCAAGAATTTCTCATTGTGGCTTCTTTGTTGGATCAGATGACTGATGAAACAGTGTATTTGGAAGATGCAGCCAAATCCAAAGTAACCACTTTCTGTAGTTGGGATGGATGACAACAGCTTTTGTTGTAGCTGGGTGACTTAGTTTTTTAGAAATGCCCATAATTGTTTACAAAGAAAGAAAATTAAATCAGCATCAGATAACTTCTAGAAATGGTCTCTTTTGAATTGTCATGGACATGAAATGCAGAGGTCATGCAAGACCATACTTGAGGACCTTTCAATAAGAAGGGTCTACTACTTTGAGCATGGGACTACAGCCTATCACCTTTGGAACCTCTGGTGGAAGCTTCTAAGAATGCCTACAGAATAGGTTTAAAAACTGTCTCAGTAATTTAAAATATTAATGGTGAACATGTGTTGTAACTGCAGTTAATTAAGTGTTGATAAAAGAATCTGACTGTAAACGATTACACACTCCCTAGAATATTTCCTGAGTGGCACTAACAATAGCAGCTCTTCCATACATGGCCTGAGACAGTCTGCACGAATGGTGTCTGAGTCTCCTCAGCTGGATTTGTGGTGATGATTCCTTCTCCTCTTTCCACAGCTGGGTGCTAGGAGAGTGGGCTCTGCCATAGTGGATGCACTCGGAGCCTGGCTTTTGAAGTAGTGCTTTCTCAGGGGAAGATCTTAACCCTTGTTAGAGCGAGGCTATGGAATGGCAGACACAAAAGTGAAATAAAGATGATGATGGCATGTGAGGGAGTGAGTTTAACCCTGAAGCGTGCAATAACTGAACGCAGTGAACGAATGTGACTGGGCTGTGACTCTTCAGTTCACAGGCATGCTGCTGGCTATTGTCTTGACTGAAATCGCGGTCGGCATTGCTGCCTGCACGTACAGAGAGAAGGTAGGCGTTTGTGACTCCTCGAGGTGGGTAATGTCAAAGGCTTCTAAACAACTTAATAGTACCTGCAGGACCCTCTTCAGGAATGTTCCTGGGAAGAATTCAGCTAGGAATCTTGAACAGGCAGATGCTTATATTTTCTCAGTATATGATACACTAAGCAAACTGGAGTGATGGTGGATAGGTTTTTTTTTAATAGAAAAGTAACTGATCTTGAAAGAACTCACTTCAAAATCTGATTGGAGTTTATCATTGCTTAATCAATGGCTGCCATGAAAGTAGTCACTTAAACTCTAGCTTCACTACTTATAGGGACATTCTACTGCTCTCTTGCAGAGGTTCATTGCTTAGGATCTGTCTGAAGCTCTGGCTGGGCTAGGTGGCAGCATTCACGTGTGCCTGGTGTTACAGAGGGAAGGTGGAAATCGGTGGCACTAGAATTTCAAGCCTTGGCCCAGTGGAAGGCATAAAATGCTGTGGTGAAAAATTCTTTGAACAGAATTGCAGACTTAGGTTGGGGATAGCACTAGTGCAGGAGATAGTCCAATACCACAGCATACTGCTACATCTCTGCAGATTAGGTGGGGGATGGATGTTGAGGGAATGTATGGGAACAACTGCACAGAGCAATAATTCTGTATTGTCTGTCTGAAGCCTTGGAGGGCAGAACAGAGTCCTTAGCTCTGCTTTGCTTGTGTTTCTTGGAAAGAGGGTACTAGGATAAGGGTGATGTTGGGATGATCTTAGTTTGAGATCCAGTATGAAAGAGAACTGGCATTCCTTGGTGGGATAAATAGAACCTGAAACTGATGTTAAAGCTATTTATATTCTATCTTATGCCAAGACAAATATCTTACACTTAGCTTAATATCGTAATTGAAAGTCCAAAACCATCACTGCTAGCTTCTAAATACGGAATAGAATCTGGGAGGAGGCAGTAAGAAAATATATGTTTTGGCTGCATTATTGCAGCAGAGAAGTAGCCAGAATTCATCAGGGGCTTGAACAAAACCAGGAGACTTGAAAGAAATAGTGCTTTTAACTACTCTTTGGACACGCAAATGCTTTATAGGCCTATAAACCACACAATCTTAACTGTAGCACAGATGGCTGCTACACTTTAGCTAGCTTAAGCAGCTCTTTTTCTAGTCAGTAAAGTACCAATTTTTACATTTGTCTTCGGAGCACAGTGTAGAAAGCTTAGTAATGGATGTTTTGCACATGAGTGCAAAAGGGAAATTTTCAGCATGCCTCATTGTTGATGAACTGGTCATACTACTGGTGCCACCTTATGACTGTAGATTGTTATATGGCTTTACACTATGACTGAGGCCTTGTGTGTGGCCAGGACAGACATTTAAGAGTATGACTGGAGAACCTATGGGATAATGTTCTCTCCACTTGACTCTGTGTCCTGATAAAGAGAACATGTCTCCAAAGGTACAGGCATTTAGTTTTCAATTTGGCTTGGTGTTTGATCTTCAAATAGCATGTGAAATTATTCACCAAAGATGCATTTAAGTATGAATGCAGTATCTCTGTAGATCTTAAGTTTAAAGCTGACACCATCTCATTTATATATGATCCCATTCCTGAAAAAGGTCATTTTCAGCATGCAATTGTGGTGCTTCTGTTAAACTTTGGAAAGGAAAACAGTGCATAACCATGTGGATTGACTAACCCATATCTGCACAAGCATAATCTGATGAATACTGTTCTCCTCACAGCTGCACCATAGCTTACTGAGATGCTTTCTGAAGATTCTTGATAACTATAATAGAGAATTGCCAATAACTGAAGGCATGGACTACCTACAGAGAAAGGTATCTTTCCCTTGCCTATACTGCAGTAACAGATGAAAAGAGCTACAGTGAAGATTCTACTGTGACAAATGTTAGGGATTAAAGAAACAGACTCCATTTTCATAGATTAAAAGAAAGCTGGAGACTAAAACCTGAGAAATCATTCTTCTCTACCAGAAAGATTTCTCAGCTATGCTATATATATATATATATATACACACACACACACACATATATATATACACAGCTATATATACACACGCTATGTGTGTGTATATGTGTGCACAAGTGTGCACTTTATTTTTTAACTTATTCTTGAGAAAGACCTGACATAGTCTAGGGTGTGCTGTTAGGTCTCCTATTGGGCATTCCTATCTGGCTACAGCTCAAATCATAAGAATACTCTTGGAAGTTACTGGCACTCTTGATCTCACCTTAAAAGAAGATAAACTATTGCTGAGCTTAGTTCTTCAGACTATCTGCTGTTTGACTCTGCCTGTACCTATGCCTCTGCAGGCAAAATCTGTGACTTGCCCATATAATCAGAAACTACTGAAATCCCCAAATCTGGCTGAAGGAAAATGTGACTCTAGGACTTTATTGTGCAATGAAATTACTGAAAGAATACACTGACCTTTGGGGAAGGTAGACATGACTCTCCAACACTATTAGAATTAGTCTTGCTCAGGAACAACTCGAGATGGCCTGTCTGAGTTTAATTGGAAGCAGATCACTAACGTGGGCAGCCTGATCTACCTAGGACGGCTAAGGCCAAGTCTGCATTTGGACTGAAGTTTCTGTAAAACTTACTTTAACACTCCAGAGCCGACTTGACATTCTTAACTGTTTTTGCACATTCTGGTTCCAGTGCAGTGGTGTGCAGAACTGCACTAACTGGCTCAATACTGCCTTTGAGTATCTCCATTCAGCAGTTCCAATTAGTTGCTGCAAGATGCTAATAATAAGCTGTGGAATGAAGCTAAGTAAAAATGCTTCTAGCATTAACCAACAGATATTTTGACTGTTCAGACTATAGCAAGAGAGAGCTCAGCAAGGCATCACATGTTATCAACAAGACCACTCAAACTTGATTATTCCTCTGTCTTATCTGGGGAGACTGTTGAAGTAACTACATCTATGAATTTTTTTTTCTTAATCTGTCTTAGATTCAAAACAGAAAAGTACCTTTCTCCCTTATTAGGAAAAAATAAACCCACCCTGATTAAGGATGCCTACATAAGTTAAAACCTTAAGCAAGATAGTTGAGATACTAGTAGCAATCAGCATAACTTCACAAAACACACTGTAAATTGTAAAACTTCCCGTCCATACACATTTGCAGCTTGACCACAACTGATGTCTCAGGTAGCTTATTTACACATACAGCTGTAGCACGGGCTCCACTTTAGCAAATAAGGCATTTTTGTTCCGTAGAAGACATTGAGACACTTGGACACAACAGTAAGGTAGAAGTCCTTCTGTGCATTTGCAGGGAGCTATCATTCCCCACTTCTCTGAATAAGACACTGGATTATGGACGCTCATTGCCCAAGAAGTCAGAGCAGGGAATTATGTACGGGTGAAACTCAGGTATCTTAGATTCTGGAGTATTGCCCAACCTTGGCACTTTTCCATAAGGAAAAAGGTCCATAAAAGGAAAGTGACTGTTAAGAGCCTAATGAAAGCTATGTTCAGAGTGCCTTTCCTGTCTTTGGAAGTGCAGATTTCAGCTTCAGAAAATGCTCTGGAAAAAACAAACTCCTGTATCTTCTCTCTTTCTGGCTTCAAGAAAAAGCCAGAGGAGGCTACACGATCACTAAAATTGCAGCTGCTGAGCTGCTCCTTGTAAGCTGCTCCTTGGAATAGGAGAGGTGTTTCACAGCAGCAATTACTGAACATAAACCAGAACAATGATTTAATATTGAATATACAAATTTCATACATCCCTTATGCTTGGAGGCTAAAATATAGATGGGCATAACTTGTAACCAGCTGTGCTGGCCAAGCTGGAAAGTTCTGCTGAATACTTGTTTGGCTGCATGACCAGCTACATGTGACTGAAACTGTTCAGCCCAACCACGTCAGCATTCCTCAGCTTGGCATCATAAGTTTCAATTGCAAGTCTATAACTAATGAAAATGCACTATAAAATTGTTTATTTTATAAACACATACAACATGGTGGAAGGATATCTGAGGCTGGCTTTTCCATGACCACAGTAAAACAGTAGGTGTGGAAGAATAGGCCTTCAGACATGAAAGGAAATGGTTCCTGTTTGAACTGCCTCTGCTCTCTCCTTGTTTCTGCCCTGGGATATGCGCAGAGATCTGGCATGGCTCTTTATGCTACTGTTAGCCTTGCTAATTCAAACATGGCCTCCTGGCTACAGAAACTGAAGCACAACAGCTGGTTGCTCTTTGTCTGATCCTTCAGCTTTGAGTGAGGTCTGTACTATTCTAACTGGGCAATACATTTGAATTTAAATGCTACCTTTTTTTTCTCCTTCTCTCCTTACAAACAGCAGTAAAATTCCACGTGCTACACAGAAATAACCTGTATCAGTTGACACTGCAGCCCAATCTTTAAGTATCCCTGAAAAAACCTGAAGAAAAATGGAACTTGAATTCTACATCATACATACACTCAGACTCCTCTATCATGACCCTATTCTTTTTGAGGGGGTGTTGCACTGGCATATAGTTCTCTTAGGCAGATGGATGCAGTAGCTAGTAAATATTCTGTCTTCCCTAGGAAAGCCAGGTAGTTCAATCAACTGGATCATACTCACAAGTGTGAGGGGAATGGGTCCAGGTCCATGAAAGATCTGGACCTAAGCTCTACTTCCTTGCAACATGAGTGAGTCCTAGGAACTCCCAATTTATGCGGTAACCAGCACTTGTCATATCCTGATGGCTGAAGAGCAGCAATACATACTCCAATGAGTACAAGCTACTCTGATGTCTCAAGTACAGGTGTTGAGAAAGAGGATGCCATTGGTCCAAAAGTCTCCTTCCACCTTGTTATTATGGCAGTGAGAAGAAATAGCTTTTAAGCTGGTTTAGACAGCAAAGATTAATACATCTTTCTTTTCAGTTAGCTAGGATCTTATTTTGCTACGTGCTGCTGAGAGTGCTTAGGGAAGACTATGCAAACTGGAGTGGTCAAAATGCTTACGTGACAAAATGAGTAAATTCTAGGATTTCTTTCATTTGCTGTTGATATTACTTGACTACATACAGCACTCATTAAAAGAATGACTTGACAAGAGATGTTATCAGTATTTGTCTTCTACCGAGCCTACCTGAATACTAGAGCTATGCTGACTTCCAATTTTTTTTTTTTTTTTTTTTTTTTTTTGAGTTTATTCCTGGAAGTACTTCTGGCCTTCTAAAGTCTCTCTGATGGATCTCTTTGATCTTGCTGGTTTCTGCATCCATAACAGTGCACATTCATAAATATTTTGTTACTCATTTAAAGTTGTAATAGCTCCAATTGACATATCCAAGTACAAAACAAAGAACTGTATTAAAGACAACTCTTCCCTCTGGTTTCTTAGCTTCTCCTCCTCCTAAGGAGGATTAGAAACTTGATTAGAAACCTGCACATATCTCGTGATTCAAAAATGCTGCAGTAGTAATCTCATGCTTAGAAACAACTTTGTAACATCGAGTAAGATAGATACAAATAAGATGGTGTAACATCTTCCCAGTTGACCTACACCTGAAAAAAAGTGCTCTCAGTGTGAGAACAATGCACTTAGGCATCTTGGCACCACAGATGTTTTAGGCAGCTTGCAACTAGTTTTGGCAAGGTTAAATATCCCACTTGGATATTCAAATGGAATAATGGTCCTAACTGCAAGAAGAAAACTGAATTAGTCTGTCTACTAATGAATATTTCTGCAATCATTTATTGAACACTTAATCTTTTTGTCCACCCTCTTGTTCTTTGCATAGGTATTTGTCATCTTTTCCTTCCAACAGTCTGAAAGACTAGAACTAGTTGTAGCTTTTCTTTAACCCATGCCATAGTCACAATTTAAATCTTGCTTTGCTTGTACAGTGCAATTGCTTGTAAATACTTAATTAAGATGTGCTCACTTTCATACTGTCAGCCTTACTTTGAAACCTGAGCATGAACAGTGTGAAAAATAATAAGAAACCCAGGCCAAGCCTTAAAAGCATTCTAAATCACTGAAGTCACTATTTAGTCTAACTTCTCCTTCTCAAAGTAGGAGTGCCAGTTGGCATCTTCTGTAGTATATGTTGTCTTCATACCATTTTATTGCTCAGTTACCAATAACTAAAATAATCACAGAACTGCTGCACTGTACAATGTATGGATAGTGCCCTAACTTTAAAATTTGCTCCTTGAAGTAAATCTAACCAGGGAAAGATCTTCAAACTGATAAGACTTAAGACCTTTGACCTACAAGGAAATATAAGGGAAAAGGCCAGCACCAGGAAGCACAGTAATGTTTTCTAGGGGGGAAGGGGGTGGGGGGGAGGGAAAAAGAACAACTTTGCAAAAAGAGCAGTCTTAAATTCAGGCCATTATACTGCTGTTCTCTTTCCAGAGATACTTTCCCTGAAAAAAACATGAGTTTAAATAGTCAAGTGCTGCTAAGGGGTATAACAGGAACAGAACGGTAGGAATAACACAACCTGTAACTTAAATTTACATGATTTGAATTCTTGACATTGAGATTTGGAAACACAGATCAAAGAGTACATGGGATTGGAATCATTCCCCCCACCACCAACACTCCTGTGAGAGCCAATTTGGGTGATTCATTCCAGACTCCCTGTATTTATGCCCAATAGAAGTCTGACACCTAAACAACTTTTTAACATTTCCATGACTTCCCTATAGACTGTCTATAATAGTGCTTCACTAACTGTACTGCTTTGTCAGTTTTTGCTAATGCCTAATCTGTATCCTTTGTGTCAGCTGAAGTCCGTTACTGTTTCTGCTTCCTCAGCATCAGGCTGTCCAATGTTTACCATGGGTATTGTATTCTCTTCTACTTTAGAGAAAACTAAACATCTGTAAAAACTATGACCTAAGTTGTAGAACAAAACAACTCTGCTGGTTCTTTCTTTTTTTGCCCTCACCTGGATTCTCCACTTAAATAACTTCTTTCTGCAAGAACAGTGCTCAAAACTGAAAAATGAGTCTTACCAATGATGAGTAAAAAATGATTACTTCATGTGTTTTACAGGATCTACCATGTTCTGCAAATTCTGTGATGATGGCTGCACTTTTGTCAACAGCATGACACTGGCTTAAGCTCAGCCAGTGATCTATTACAGCTCTCAACTTTCCCGCAGAGCTGCTCCCCAGCAGCTAGCTCTTCCCAGGCCTTTGTCTGTGGAACCTCCTGCCCATGTACGGTACTTTGCAATTGTTCTTCACAAAAGAAAAAAAATTAGTAGAAGTTCAATTAAGCCTTCTGCACCTAAACTCCTCTTTAAAAAAAACTGAAATAGTCAAGGCAGAGGACTGTTTAAATTCCATCCAGCTCCATTTTTATCACTTAAATTCCCACTTCTTGATTAAGCCCAACCTGGATCAAGAAGCAATGCCACTGAATAAGGAGTCCTGCCCACCCATTTCTTTGATGTTGACAGTACTGTTTGTGCACCTTCAGACATTAGATCCTTGCTCTGGTTCATCATGAAAACATACCTGGTCAAAAAGCATGAAAATAACTATACATCCAGTTTTATACAAGCCAGATTATAATGATATCAGAGTTTCTCTAGATTTTATCACATCTGTAACTGACTTCAAATGCATCTTAATGCTGCTCTTACTACTTTGAAAAGCACACAGAAGAAAACAAATAAGGATACGCATCATTTAATAGAAAAACTGTATCACCAACAGCACATCAGTTTCTTAAAAAGTTATCAAATGCTGTGCTAAGAATTAATTTTGCAATTAAGAGTATAAAACTAAGTCATTAATTTAGATAAAGGCATTTTTACCAGTTATTTGAAGTTGTACACATCAAGGGAAGCAGCACCATAACTTAATGAGGAACAAATTCCATTCATAATTTAAACAGCTAGGAGCTAGCCCTTTCATACAAAAAATACAAATATTAAGATCAGTACCATACTTATTAATATACTTTAGAAAAACCTAAGTTATCTAAACAAGTACACACCATTTTGTTTCTTCATACTCATTGTTTCATAATGCTATTTTGCAGAGTTCTTTGTAACCTAGCTATGTTGGCATCCAAGGCTGCTAAGCCGTTCTTAAAGTCCTCTTCATCTCGAGAGGTAAATGTTGAGAAAGAGGATGCACTGCATTCAGACTTCCCTGACATATCATCAAACGAAACAGAACTAACATCAGATATTTCACTGCCTTTTTTCTGAGAATTCTCTTTGTGAAAGAGCACTGGAACACGAGGGTATGTACCAAGCTGAGGTTGGTCTGGTTTGTCTGTAAAGTTTTTTGCAGCTCTACTTGGAATGTCTTCTGGCCTTGTTTGGACTTTGTCTCCTTCCAGCTTCACTGTATCCCCTGTAGCTTCAAGTGTGTTTTCTATGGGCTTTTTCAAACTGTGTCCAGCACTTTTATCCAAAATAGTAGGGTCCTTTGACACCTCACATCCGTTCTGCTGCTCAGAGTTTGAGAGTTCATAGTTGAAGCCCAACATCTTACAAGCCCCTCTGATTCGGGGTTGCATACCAGTTCTCTCAGAGATTGGCAGCTGTATTTTAGAGGCACTGCTAGTTAATGGAATATAAATAGTCTCATCCAGTTTGTTTTGGTCATCTATTAAAGTCTCAGAATCGCTAACTGTTTCTCTATCTTGCTTCAGTGAGGCTGGTAGAATTCTTGGAGCCGTGGTTTCTTCTTCTGAGAACGTACTGTTTATTTTAGTTCCTTCAGCAGCAAACTTTCCATAGGCTAGATTTAGCACTTCTAATTCCCCACTTTTGTTTGAGAACTGAGGTTCTGTATCTGTCAAAATACAATCAGTGTCTAATTTTTTAAGATAAGTCATTACCGAAGTACGCACAGGAAATGGATCAGACTGCATCTGTTTCTCATAGTCTTCCAAAAGAGACTTCGAGAGACCTTTTTCAGGTTTAGGTCTGATATTGTCTACTGTGAGGTCAGTCAGAAGCTTGGCCATACTGCCCTGCAAGGTTCTGTTAAGATCAATTCATCAAGTTAATTACTTTATTTAGCAATTATTTTTCAAAAACGTTCATATAAGCCCAAAACATTAGATTTAATTAGACTGCAGTGAAGTTATAACCCACATAAGTGAGTATGATGGCACAAAACATTAATGTAAATGTGAATCAATTTCAGGTTTCTTGAGTTTCAATTTTCAACTCACAGAAATGTGCCTATAAAATGACTAAAAGAGCACAACACAGAAAAGTTCTTGAAATTATTCTGGATTTACTTGCTTTGAGTACTACAAAATAAAGTAATTTGACAGCAAGAAGCTCTTACAAAGCATATAGAAACAGCTTTTGAAAATCGATGAGAAAACTTTTCCAAATTATTTTTCCCACTGCATCTAAGGAATATATTAAAAAGAAGAAGCTTAATAAAAGAATCATTTCTACACTTTTTTTTTTTTACTGTCTGTAGCAAAAAAATGAACATTTAATGCTCATGTATACAGCATATACAAAGACACATGTAATAAGATATCATTATACCACCACCTGGTGGTCAGTATTTAATAGTCACAGAAAAGTGTAATGAGTATAAACTTCTACTAAAAAATATGAAGTGCTGATTAAAAACATTATAGTTAATACTGATGTGAATGGCACAAACAACAGAACAGGCAACCGTTCAACTTCCTGTGCACATAGTGTACAAACAAATTTTATGTATATACCACTTTTGCATATCCAAAAGGCCCCGTAAGCCTCCCAACTTGCCACCACATACATAAAAGACCATATGGAATAGTTCTGCAAAATTTGTGAGTAATGCTACCTTAATTCAGTGGTCCAGGAGCTCCCACCTACACCCATAAATAATATCTGCGCATAATCTACTTCAAAGGTATGTGGAGTTACGGACTGGACTGCTCATTCCTATAGGAAGAGCTCTCTGTGGGTTCTGAAGGCAGACTGTTCTGCAAGCTCTTTTCATAGGGAGTGATTTCTAAGCCAATATAAGGAAAAAGAGAAATCCCTCCTTAATTAAGGTTAAGAGCTAGTCTCCAAATACTACAGCTTCAAGTATTAGTTTCCAGATCCATCCAATTCTCATGGAGCTCCTTATAGGCAGGTCTGCTATGCAAGCTAAAACTTTGCATAAATTACGTCAGGTAGCAAAAGACTTTACAACAGAACTCTAATTGGAGCACTGGAGCTCTATTTTAACAAAATTGGAGTACTATCGTAACAAAAATACAAAGAGAGGTTTTGGCCTACATGATGCTGGTGTAGTATTAAGATTACAGTAATCCAAAGTAGAGAAAAAAAAGAAAAAGTGATGTCAAGAGGCAAAAAAAATAGCTTAGTCAACAGTACCTGGTTAACTCACGCAGTCTGTTAACTTCTGCATCACGCTGACGTAATGTTATGCCCAAAATCTGATTTTCTTTCTCGGAAGCTTCCAGCTTAAACTGAAGGCTCTTCACGTTTGCTAGTGCCTCTTCCACTTCTAAAATGCCAAGTAGAATTTAGCTAATAATTCATATTAAGTTTAAAAACATTGAATGAAGAATAAACACATTCAAAACACATACCAATCTTGAGCTTGGTGGCATGAATGTCATATTGCTGTTTGTTTTCAAGCAATTCTTTATCTTTATCTTGGATACTTTTTGCAACATGTTTATTTTCTTCTTTCTGACTTTCTATTATTTTAAACAGTTCTTCATTTTTAGCCTGCAGTGACTCAAGGCCTTTTAGTGATTCTTTCAATTGACTCTGGAGCATCATATTCAGGGACTGCAGAGAAACTACTACCATGAGAAAAACATAGAAAGTTTTAAGTGTTTTGTCTACAGTTTTTGGATTTCTACACTGAACTAAGTTTTTAAATAAACTTGGTAATAGGACTTTGGCTTAAAAATAGAAGGAGAAGGGTTTTTTTGTTTGTTTGTTTTTAAGATAGGGAGATAAAACATAAGCTTCCTTCTTAGTTGTCTAGCATGTTATCCTCATTGTAAGAGGGATATAAGCATTATAAGAGGGATAAAATTAATCTGCTCCGGAGCTGAAAATCTGATTCTCAGTGTCTATGTGGAGTTCTAAACAGGCACAACATCCATGCCTATAGATGGAGTTGCATGATCAGACCCACATCACTTACTTCAGCTGCCACTAAAGGCCAGTGGCAGTATGAATACACATTATTATTTAAATATCTAAAACATAGATGTATCTATATCTTTATATATCTGTATCTATTTAAACCTTAACACAAACTGCCCCTACAAGCATCATTCTCTATTAGTACTTTACATTCATAGTTGCAGTTTTGTCCAGATGTCTTCTCATTTCTCTCTCGTTCCCTGAGTTGCTGGTTTAATATTCTTAGTCTCCTAAATGTGAATTATGAAAAAGCCCATATTCAGAAAGTTCAGAATAAGTTCAAACCCACTACATTTTGTATGAGTTTGGAAGAAGTGTCTACTTATTTTAAAAACATAAAAATGTTTTAGAAATATAGAAGTTTTAGAAATACATGGAAGTTTTAGAAATATAAATTAGAAGTTAGAAATACTTTAGAAATACAATAATAGAAATATTTAGAAGTACCAAAAAGTTTAAATAATGCATTTTCCTGCATTCCTATCTTTCTTCAATAAAACAGACCCTTTGCAAGTTCTGGTAGATATATTGCTCTCTTCTGAAGTAAAGTGCTATCCAGCTATATATTTGAGAGGTCTCCTGAAATGAGCTCTATTTCTGCATTTAAGACTAGAGTACAGAGAGACCATAAGGAGGCTAGCTATCGTAAGTGAGGTTTCCAGCTGGAAGGTTCCACTTAGAAAAAGGCCCAGTCACGGAAGAGATGGCAATGTATTTTAAACAGACTCTCAAAACACTTTATAAGAATGCATTAAACTTTGAAATACTTTTGTAAAATAGTAAGTATTACTACCATCTTACAAGGGGAATGCAACTAGACATATGCGAGTTTTGCAGCTGCCTTATACTTGCCCCATCTCGCTTGGTTATCCATTTTTCAAGCAAAAGACCACTATCTGGCAAAAACTGATGCTACTAGAACTTCAGTATTAACTGAAATCTTGTTTCAGTGTTTATGTGTTAAGTATTTTTTGAAGCTATACAGCCATAGCAACACAGCTGGTAATATATAAATATTGCACAGACAAGAATGAAATGACAAAGTTTACACCATAACAATGCTAGAATATGCAATTTAGAACACTTCAGTTAAAGATGTTTTAGGCATTTTTGAAGTAAATACAGAATCATTGAACAGTTACTAACCTACGCAGCTGGGCATTTTCACTTCTGAGAGGCTGTAGAGCTAGCGCTATTTCAGCTTGTATATTTGTACTTCCCACTACAGCTGGGAGCAATGATATACAGTCTTCTATTTCGCTCATCAACCTTAACATTTCTGAATCATCTGCAAGAGGTGAGGAAAAAAAAAACCCACAGAAAAAACTGTAATATGACAGCAACCTACAAAGTGATGTAATAGTATTTATTCTTTTAAACAAAACTTGTCTTTATTTTGACTGCCTATTTTTATTTATTCAAAACTTATCAGCTTGACTATGAAAACTGTGTGTTAGGCGCTTGATAAATCATCACCAATCAGCTCTTCAATCAGACTTGGTGGGATTGCTGTTACAATCTGTCTAAACTGCTTCTTGATCAACTCTCAGAGGATATCATTGTATATGAAATGAGAACAATCTTTGTCCTAGTGGTTACGATCATTATGATCATTCACAGTGAAAAAGAAACTCTTAAAAACAAAGTTGTGGAAAACCACTCTAAGATGTCACATATCATCTGACACATACAACTTCCAGATATTGAAGAGTGCTCATTCCTTTAACATCGCTCATGTTATTTGTATGTAATCGCTCTACTGCACAATGAAAATGTCTTTACCTTGGTCTGCCACCAGTGCTCTGAGCTCTCCCAAAAGATATTTTACTGTTCTAACTTTATGGGCTGTTTTTTCTGGACTTTCTCTTTTAGGTTTTAGAACTTTCTTGACAAAACTTGCTTGACAGCTTGTATCTCTCACAGGGGCTATGTCAAGTACATTCAGTTCCTCCTCTTCACTGATCATGTCCTCACTGTGTTCTTCGGAAGTGTCCTCTTCCTTATTACTTGAGACATTATGTTGTGCTGGACATTGACGATGAGGCTTTTGTTCAGTCCTGCTGTTCATTTCATGTGGTTGTAACAAGGCCAGGTGAGCTTGTATACATCTTATCAAATCTGCTTCTTTTATCCGTTGCTCTTGGTTTGGGGTGGTGTCTTTGCCAGAAGATGATGGAATGAATGTAGGCACTGTAGAGTTACTTGATGCACCTGATACTACACAAGGCATCACACCCGGAAGAGCAGTGGCAGACTGTATTTGTGCAGTAGCGGCAGCAGGAGCAGAAACTACTGGGCAAACCACGGTTCCTCCCATCTGGGGCACACATTCATTGCTACTGTCTGCAGGAACATCCTGGATAAACAATACTCATATTAAGCCAAAAACTAACAGGGAATTTAAGTGTTAAAGAAACTTGTCTCGCTTAATGTAGTCTTGATCACTCTTTGCAATATATATTAAAAAAAAAAAACCCTAGAATTCTTTCTGGCTTAATTGCATGATTTCCCCATTTACTAATTCAGATGTAAATCTAGTTTTGATTATCTTTACCTTAAAAGTTATTGGCAACATTAAAACACAGTTCATATTCAGTTGTTCTGCAAGGAAGAAAAAGTCTCAGGTTTTTTTTTGTTTGTTTGTTTTATAAGTACTCATTCCTTGAATTAAACCAGAACAGGGAAGGAGAAAAAAAACAACAAAACACTGTTACCTTTCATTAATTTAAGTAGATGAATTTCTTAAAAGTGAAGGAGAGCGCTAACTATACATGGACTGCCTGCAGACAGAAGGTAAGTCTACAGTCTCAAGGTGAAAGCCCTTTACCACATTTCCCAAGGTGGCAGTTGGTACTCTCCATTAGTTTTATTTTATACCCTGAAATACATAAGTATTTTAAAATGTGGCTCTAAGATACTACACAGTATCTGAAGAAATAGTCAGCTTGATCATTGGCAGGGAAAAGCTTAAAACTATATGAAAGATACGATTTCTTTATCAGGAGTTGGTTAATGATCCTAATATGCATTGTTGAGAATGTAATTATTATCAGTAATGAGTTATTTCCTGCTCCTTCTATGACTGCTGTCCACTACAGAATTCACAATACAGAAACAATAAATACAGCCAGTGGAAATGCCCCTAATTTATCTCCACACAAAATTTATTTTACGTAGCAGTATTTTCCGTCATTATCTATTCCATTCATTACTACAGGTTGAGATGTGCAATTTTTTCTCCTTTAAGGAAAATTAAAAAAAGAAAAAGAAAACTGTATATTTAAATAAATATAATTAATGAGGCAGTGCTAATTTAAAAATTTATTAATAATCTGAATCAAGCTTTTACTTACAGACCGAGTAGATAAAGGATTAGCTGAATGCTGCAGGGAAAGAGCTGGTGTGGAGGTAGGCAACCGATAATTAAGAGCTGTAACATTTTGACAACCTGTAATGAAAGAAAGTAATATTGTCACAGATCAGGGCAATTTGTGTTAAAGAGAGCAGACTCTAAAGTAGTATTTTCACTAACCAAGATTTGAAGCAGAATAAGGAGTTATATTAGGAATTTCATTACTGCTCTGTGATGGTTGGCCAGTTATCAGAGCCATCTGAGTCTGCACATGCTCACATAATTTTTGATGCATCACAGGAGTGTGTTGACTGCAAGGCACCTGAATTGGTTGAACCAGCTGATTCTGTGCTGCACTGGAAAGTTCTTTCCCAGTAGAAGGTGTGGTGGATGAGGCGTGTTTCCTATTTGATATTGGCACTATAGAGAGAAGAAAACCAAAACAGCTGAGGCTGTCCATCTTCTTGATCTACATAAACCTAGAGTGTTATCAGGCAGACTTTGGCAGGTAGATTCCTTTGAAAAAACAAACAAAAAAACCCACCCCCAAAACCCAAGCCCCTACCACCTAAGATTCCAATCGGGCTTTTATCCAGCAGCAAGCTAATCCATCTTTTTTTTCTCTTGATAGAGCAATACACACCAGCTGGACAGACAGCTGTCCTTGAAGAAAGCACAGAGATTTAGTCCTACAGAAGGCCAATTCTAAAATACGATTCTTAAAGTCTCTGCTTAGCTGTTCCCTAATCTTTTAGGCCATTGGCAATAACCCATACTAAAGCATGCTCCAAGCCTACATTTCTCCTGCTGGTTATAATCAAAACCACCATATTTTTACAGTGCTAGAAAGACCTTAGCTATATGTCCACCTTCTGTAATTCCCAAAATAAGCATTCTGCTACTTACTAGTCTACAAGTCCTGCCTGTAAGAATTTTCACATTATGCCTGCCAGATTAGACATCACAGAAAGGAAGTGGGATGGAGAGGGAGAGAAACGCTAATAAAAAGCGAAATATTTTCAACTGAGAGCCACTCTGCCTACAATATTTCATCTTGTTTTCTGTTCAAGTGCTCTGGTCACTAAATCATACGAGTTCTTGTTATTATATATTGTAACACTTTTTCCAGAAATTGTGATATGTGAGAAAGGCTTGAAGGGACACCTATCTCCAGGGCAGTTCATAGCTATGTATGCTAAAGAGATTAAGCACTGTGGTGCTTAACTCCCCAGGAGAAATGGGGTGTGGGTATTATCATTCTCCTCCTATCATTTCCTACTAGCTGGACCTGATGATGTTGGTGTTTGGAAATGCACCCAATTTTTTTTATTGTACATAAAGCTCAAACAGCTGTGAATTCTAGTAATTGTTAAAGTACTTAAGGTTTCCAAAGGTAATAAGTAATGCCTACGTCCTTTGTGGATCTATCTCTGGATCCACCTATTACAAAAGACAACAATTACCTGAAACTATGCTGGATCTCCTCAATAAGTTAAGCACTATATATACCTGAATTTAAGTCCATCTGGATTCATTAATTTAAATTACAGAAAATGAAGCCCCAGTCATTTTTCTTTTATTAACTAAAAGTTAAAACAAGATAAAATATACAACAGTATGATGTGACCAACTGTGTAGGCAAGGTAGTAATCAATACACGTTTAATAAAAAAGTTACATAAATTAATATTGAAAAAAAAAGCAAACACATGAAAATCCACTTACTGATTTCTTTCCGCACATGTTTAGCGGCAACATTTTTTTTCAACCCTTTCTTCTTGGAAGTATTTCCTTTGGTTATCAAAGGCTTGGAAATAGTTTTAACAGAAGTGGTTCTCCCAGGCTGTTTATGGATAGTCTCTCTTCCTAATATTATTTGAAACGAAAAGCCAGTCAACAAAACAAATGAAAACGGTCTTACAGAAACTAAAAATATAACTTAAATTTTTAATAGGTACAACCTGTAGCCTCATTCTGTAAAATATTCTGCAGTAAAGCTGCACAACGGTCAAGTCCATTATGAATAGTATCAACCTGCACAAAGAATACTGCAGTCAGAAAATAAGTATCACTGTTTTCTTTCAGTAAACCAAGATATTATTTTAGAAGGGACTGTTTCTCAACTCTGTCATCTAAAAAAAGTAACTGTGATAATGAGCAAAAATGTTATTTTACCCATATATTACTTTGCAATTCCCTGAAAGTTTGCAAACTTTGCAAATGCATAATTTTTGCAAAAAAACCTTAAATTGTGTTGTTGCATGCATGTCCATTTGGCAGATTTTGTTTTGTAATTGTGCATGTGTGTTTTTTTACTGTTATTTGCAGGAACAGCTAAACTATTATCCACAGGATATTATTAGTTTGGAGATAAACTGACTCAGCACTGCACAAAAACAGCACTTCTACATCACTTATTCTTTTTGGCACAGCAACTCACAAATATGGCTGTACTTCTGCCAGGGCCAGCTCTATCTTGTAAACAGCATAGCTGTGTTCATAAAATAGATCCTGTGCCTTAATAAGCTCTGTCAGAGCCCAATTCACTCCACACAAAGCCCACCCGAATGTATCTGCATTAGGTAGTTTAAACACTTTAGATGGCTTTGCAAGAGCTATTTCTAGTCCAGATGCAGTACTATCTGAATTATCCTGTTTTTCTTTTACTATTCAAGGTATTCCTTTCTCTCTAAATTAACAGAGATGATGGTATTAAAATGTCAATAATTACCTGATCTTCAGAGTCAGTTGAATAGAGAGAGTATCCAGACTCTGCATCAGAATGATAGCCTTTTCTTAAGCCAAATCTGAAAAAAAAACCCACCCCAAAACATCAAATTCACTGTTAATACTATCTCCCTAATAGGCAGCAAAGTAAAAAAAAAAAAATTACTTTTATGCAATAATAACAAACTAGAAAAACAAGAATTGTGTTCTATCAAGGAACAAAATACCTTTCCCTTTTTGCAAACTCCATCTGTATTGCTGCAACAAACATATTTAGCAGATATTAACATTTTATATCAAAGGAGAATTCAGTCTTTACTCAACAATCTCACATCAGGCTAGTAACTATACAAATTCAATCTTTTATAAATAAACACACAGCATAGGTAGTCAACCCTGTGCTTATCAAGCAGAACTCCTATTCAATTTGAGTCTTGTTTATTTGTGGGCTGCTTAGGACCCAGAAGTACTGCCTTCCTGCTAAGAACCTTTTGATACATGCAAAGAATTTTTGGCTAGTTGTGAGGTATGACAGGTATGAGGCTCCCAAATGCTCACATGTACACTCGAGCTTAGGTAGTATTCATGATTAAGGTCTTACTGTTTTCTTCCATTTGTCAATTTAGCCGCTCCTGCTAGTCTTCCAGAAGACAGCACCTGCTGATTATAGAAATAACTTTCACTTTCATGAAATATTTTCACAGTATAACTGAAGAATACCATACATCACTAATTTCAAGAACGACTTCCGAGGCAAGTCAGTTAAAGTTAATTTACAGTTCTGAGTGCAAGGAAGGAGCCCACCACAACCACTAGGGCCTGAATCTTGCATTTTTCACTTCACAAACCAAGCCCTCTACAGCACAAAGCTTTATTAACTTCAGTACCATTCTACAAATGCAGCAATTCACTTAATGGAAATGACATGGTCAAGCACAGGCGCAGACATACAAACAGACTTTCCAGACTGAAATCAAGTCTGGAATTCTCTCAGTTCTCTACTTCCTTTCTAAATGAAAAAAACGCACCTAAACTTTGGGGATTTTATGCATAAGCTACCATCATAGCTCAAATACTTACAACATCACTGATATATCTAGGTGGAAGAACACCTGAAGGAAAAAGCTTGATGCAACGCACCGTACTGATATAAATAAGCCCACTGAGCACTGAGGAAGGGCCGCTGGATCAAACCCCGGAACCCGAAAGACACGTAGTGCCCAAGGGGACTAACCCCCGCCTAGAAGCGACGCCCCCGCCGCGCTGCACTCGGCAACGACAACGCAAAACCCCAGTCACAAAATCAATCGCCTAAAAAACTATCTGAAGAGAGGGCGGAGGCCCGGCTCCAGACAAAAAGGGGCTGTAAATGACCCCCCCCACACACAAACCCACCCGGCGGCCCCCTCTCCCCGCGGCCCCCCCACGCACCTTGCAGGGCCGCGGAACCCCCGGCCTCGCCATGGCCCCGGCCCCGCGCGCCGTCCCGCTCTGCCCCCGCCTGAGGGGGGCACGCGCCCCGCGCCGACCAATCCTGAGCCGGCCTGGCTGACAGACGCGACGGCCGTTAGGAAAGGGGCGGGGCTAACGGCCGCCCTACACCGCCCCCTCCCCCCCCCGGGCTTCGTTAGGCGCCGGCGGCAGCCCGCGCGGGACGGCGGAGGGGCGGTGCTACGGAGCACGGTCAGGGATTGGCGGAGAAGGATCGCCGAGGAGCCAATCCGAGGGGAGAATGGAGAACGGGCGGGGCTAGTGTGGGGTTGGAAGAGCGCGTGCCGGTGTGACTGTTGGTGGCAGCGCTGCCGCTTCTCGGTGTCTTGGGGTTCGGCTCCCGCTTCCCTCCCCATTCCCGCGCCCCCCCCCGTGAGCAGCCCTGGCACTTGTCTCTCAGCTCAACAAAACAAAAAAAGGAATAAAGCTGGCTCTTCCTGTCTCAGTCAAGCCACGAAGTGCTGTCTGAGCCATTGTGAACCCTTGATGAGCAGCAGGCCCTGCGGGGCCTGAGCTTCTGTGCTCTCATAAATTACACTGAAAAACGGGCCTTGCGGATGGGTGAGCCACCCTCAAGGAAAAGTGAGATATCTGGACAGGGAACGCTTCACAAAGCTGTCCTATAGGCTCAGCCTGGCTGCGCAGTCCATGTCCTGCAAAGCCTCAGGGGCATGAATGGTAAGCAGGGTGGTGGGAAAGCAAAGTGAAATGCTGACGTTTTGGGTAGGGTCAAACCAGCAGCTTTTTGCTCCCTCACTCTCTTTCTTTGAGCTAGTGTGAAATCTTCTCCAGTGATCCCTTAAAACAATCGTCTACATGGGGCATAAAGGATGCCCAGTGCATCAGCTGGTGATGGTCCTTACAAGTGCAAACTGGTATTGTTCATTTTTGAAAAGCTGCTGGTGGTGGTGCTTTTAGTGTAAGTCAGAGATCGACATCATGTAAAGGGTGAGAACCAGTGTACTCAGTGCAGGATGTCAAATGATGTGCATCTGTACAAGAGAGAAAAATACTGCACAAAACCCAGCAATATTTGACATCAGACACTGTAGTGTCCTCAAAATGAGTCACTTAGTCATTGACACTATCAAACAAAAGACTTCCTCTCTTTGCATAGGCAGCAAGTGCCAATATAGGATATTTTCACTGTATTGCAATACATTAATTTAAACAAACTGGGAGATGGAAAGGGTAGGACAGCACATGAGTTGTACTTGGTATGGACAAGAAATTTTGAGGCTAAATTCCTGGCATTAGAAAATCGAAGAGATAGTAAATTGCATCTAAAGAATTCTAATGATGCACCGTTGAGCACTCAGAAGAGGAAAAGGCAGAATTAGTAATGTAGATAATCTACTTTCTACTCCTTGTGCCTATACCTTAGATAATGTTTTTAATTATATAATCACATCTTATTTTTCCATGGACTTTGTCTCTTCTCTTTGGGAGGTTGAAGAAATTGTTGTTTTGTTTAAAATATGTATGTTTTTGTGTATTTAAAACAAAGAAAGCCAGTTCTAAGAATTATGTCACGTGCATTTTGAATAATACATCCTCATTATAAACAGAATGTTTTGGGGGGAATTTTGATAAGGATGGTGAAGTTGGGCTATATTGCAGTTGGACAGAGGTGTCAAGTCAAATAAATATAGGCAGTGGGAAAGAGGCCAGCAAATGTTCAGAAGTGAGGTGAACCAAAACAAGTGGTGCTTTCCTGGGTAGATAAGTGTTTCATACTTCTTGTATATATGTGCTGCAATATGGTATGTGTGTATACAGTTATTTTGATGCTTCTAAATGTATGTTGAATTCTTTTTGCCCTATTTAGTTTACTAGTGGTCTGTATGTCCATGATGCTTGGACAAATGTAAAAAATCCTCAAAATCCACCCTGTTAAAATTTCTTTTTAGGAAAAGAGAACATACCTGCGGAAACAAGAAGGCTAACCATAAAACAGGGGCAAGACCAAGAGCATCTCTGTGTTCAGGTGAGTGATGTGATGAGTGTTTTTCACCTATATCCCATCATATTTAGAGAGGGTGATGACTGTACACTTTGTTAGTGAACTGTACTGGGCAGTCAAGAGTAATTATTTTCCAAATACCAAGTGAGTATTATAGCTGTGTTTCACACACAGTGACTAGCATATTAGTATTCTACATAAGTTTGCTTTTATTAGCTGATTAAATAGACCTTCTGAAGACTTAGCATTGAAAGCAATTATATTTACTCAGGCTGAAAATGTAGTTACATTACTATGTTATTAGGAGTACAATAGCAGAAGTGCATATAAATATTCAGCATCTTCTGTACTCTCCCAATGTGTAAATTGTGTCATTATTATGTATTGCTACATTAACATTTACACTGAAACTATGCTGAACCTGCACTAAAACCATGTTGTGAAGATATTTATCATGTCAAAAACAGAAAAAAGGGTTTTCTCGAAGGAGTATGGAGTCTGGTCCAATTTTTCTGTTCTTTGCAAAATTAACGAAGAAGATCACTGTAATAGGAAAACAGCAGAATTCCCTCTTTTGTCTGCTAAAGAGAGGAGTATAAACTAGAAAAATGAAAAAAGGTTGAAAGATGATGTGTGGCTATTATTGACACAGTGTCCAGAACCATTGGTGTACTTTCTTTTCTTAAGGGGGTTTATGGAACTTTATGGATGAATTCTCATTGAATTGAGACATGAATGCAACAATTTTAATAATTAAGGAAGAATTATCTTAAGTTGTTTAACAACAGCTAACAGATACAAAAAAACCGGTCACCCAAACCACAATCCCATTTTTTTTCTTTGACATATTATTTGATGACACGCAGAACCATACTTCATTTTTTTATCAAAAGGAAATTTAATACAGAAGGCTAGTAAGGTGCATTCTTGTCAACTGAATCATTTTGAAATTATGAATAAAATTGTAAAACTGACTTATAAATAATTAAAAAAAATTAAATGCAACAATGAAGATGAGAAAATTGCTTTAAAAAGTTAAAGTTGTTATGAAATCACAGACCTCCAAGTGGTCAGTCTTTAAAGAAAAATGCAGCTGTAATGAGACTTGTGATAAGACTACAGGAGTTAGCATAAATGTATTCTGAGCATAGATTTGGGTATGAGAAGATGTAGATATCATTTCTGTCATTGACTTCCTTCACTGAAGCGATTTGGGAAATCACTTAATATCTCTGGTCCTGTCCTGCTGTTATTGTAAAACTATGATAAAAAGAGCTTCTCTGTCGTACACACTGAAATACTTCAATGTCATGTGCCGCGTTCATACATAATATTATCATATTATTTATTCATGCTCATGATTAAACTTGGTTTTAGAGAGAAAATTAAATGCCATTCCCTTCCATTAAACAAACTCCATGTTTTCTTCCTTTTTGCTAGATAGTTATCATTCCCAAGCTTTTGCAGTGGCACAATTTGGGATATGGCTGAAGCTGCGTTTTATTTCTCAGAGCATTATATGATGGGAGTGCAAAAGCAAACTCTGTGACAGTCTTCCAGGTTCCTGACATTTTATTTTTCTCATGATGAAGGTCACCTCAAATTCTCTTGTATAGATAGGGAGACTGCTTTTCCTATGTACTGTTCTGATTTATTCTTCTAATTTGCTTTTTAAAAGGAAGCCAATGAGAAGATTGGTAGCTATAATGAAGTCTTTATTAAGAATGGCATTAATATCAAGGACATGGGTTCGGTTGTAACCACAGGATCAGAGTATAGATTATGCACAGATTTGCCATGCCTGTTCATTAGGGTTTGTTAATTACCCCCTTTCCCCTGGGAAGCTTCTTGGCAGGTTTAGGGGTAGACAGCAAAGACAAAGAGAAGTACACTGGACTACATCATACTTTACTGATGTGAAAAATAAATTCTTGCTAATTGCCTTGAACATCTGGGGAACTCCCCTTTAGAGGATATCTGGGAAAGAATGCTGGCCTAAGATGCCATGTATGCACTATTGTACCTATATTGCCAGAATTGATGCTGGGGCTCTGCTAAAAGGTTCAGTAAATAATTTCTATTGGGTAGCTTCAGTGCTGTGTACTTTCTGAAGAAGGGAGTATACATGAATTCCTTTTGGGAGGGAGAAGTCACCTTTCACCTCCATCTTTTTAGGAGAGAAAGGATTGCCTATTGATTGCAGCACTAACTGGGGACTTGAGGTACTTGTGCCAAAGTTATTTAGGACAAGTCACTGATGGATAAGTCCATAAAGCAGCCTTAGATTCAGAACTGTAAAACCCAACTTTTGGGAAGTCTTCTACAGAATGGAATCTCCAGTTAGGCACCAGATTCACTGTGCAATACATGGAGAGAGGTGGATGCTGCAAAGTGGGAAATGCAGAAGCCTCCATAGCAGAAAATCCTGTCAGCTGGCCAAAAGAAAACTTTTAATGACAATACAAGACTGTTCATTGAACAGAGACTACACAGAGTGTCACAAGTGCAGTATGAGAGGGATGCACATCCTGGGTTCTTTTTTGAGGAGAACATATACCCAGTCCTTGGGAAGAAGGTCAGTAGGTCTGCAGTGGACAGGAGGTACTGAGAGAAAAGGTGTTCACTTTATATGGCTTTATGATATGTTTTGATACAGCTCTGCTCCCAGGTAAATGAAGTAATAACTTGACTGCAGAATTTTTCTCATTGTCTCTGTCAGATAAATTTCATACAAAGTATGACAGTTTGTGCAGAGGACAAGGACGACCACTAACCTTACAATCTCCTTGACACAACAGTAATAGCATTGGAATATCATTTTACATAAAAATTACAACCCTCTCTGAACAACAATTCAGGAAAATGTTCTGTTTCACCGGAACAGGTTTCTCTTAATTCACACATATACTTTCTGGTTGACTTGACCACATTTATTCACAGAGACAAAAAAAAAAGACATTGAGAACCTGCTGGTAATGGGGGCATCTGTGGTATGCATTTCTTCATCCGTCATCGTTAGAGTCTTGGAAAAGTTGTGTGCACTTATTCCAGCCTGACCCAAGGGTTCTGTGTAAAATCATCCACTTTAATTAGGCCATCTGGTCCAATGCTGTATGAAGAATAGAATTAACATCTGTTAATTAATTAATATTACACTTTCAATATAATGTATTATAAAATAATGCTGATTATAAGTTTCCCTACTTCGACTGGATTTTTCCTCCTCAACTCTATTGAAATGTCTCTTCAAGCTTTGTTCTTTGGACCTGTTCCAACACTTGATGGATACTCTTCCATTGATATTATGGAGGGAAGAGATGGTTTGGACCTTGTGCAAGCTTCATCATGACTTTTCTCTTGACGCATTCTGTACATAGAATAGGCTCTTCATCTCTTCATTCATTTACATAAACACCTTCCTCTTTCCAAAACAACTAAACTCTAATTAAACTAACCAACTAAAATCTATGAGATGTTTTAAAATATTATCCTGCAATAACATTTCATTGTAAAGATTGATCAGCATCCAAAACATGTCTCTTCTTTTCTTTTGTATCGTATCTGTTCAGCATCTGACTTCCAGAAGACTATAAAAATTTGCACTAACTACACTACCAGCTTTCTAGAGACTAAACTAAGCTACCAGGCACAAGGATTTATTATGTATGTAGTACAGTGAGAACAATTGCGAACAAATGTGTTACATAGTAAATCAGAAAGCAATGGTCCTTAGCATTCAAATAAGAAAATGTTATTTATACTGTAAAGTTTTGAATCAGGGACATTGTCTTTCTCAGTTGTGAAGCATCTTTGATGCTATAAAATAAAATAAGCAACTATGGTTACTCTTCTGTCTTTTTAGACTTTATTAATGTCCTATAATTACTGTTTACTCCTTGGATTTAGCCATTCTTTATGCTTTTTCACTTCATTGTTTTTACTTTATATTAGTTATTACTTAGTTACTATTACTATTAGCAATATTACTATTAGTACTATTCAAATTAATGGTAATATTGTTATTAGTTATTACTTAGTTATTAATAGCAATATCATTATTACTATATATTATTTTTTATCTTGAACCTTCTTCGCTCATCTCCTGCCATATTCATCCATCCTTCTACATTTTCATAGCTAAAGTGTAGCAACATTCCAAAAATGAATGATCATACTTACATCTCCTGTTCAATGTAATTTAGCATTCGGCTGACATGGGATGCTGAAATCTCTCCATCCATTTCAGCAATGTAAGTATAGAGAAACTGGAAAGTGCTAAAAGGAATACGTGGGGGTCCATCGTGATCACCAGATAAAACCTCGCATATGATTTTCAGTGTTTTTGCAATACTCTATTGGAAAAGAGAACAGACAACAAAAAAGCTTCAATTTGGCATTGTTAATGAAGAGACCAGTAGCCAATACCTTTTGGTGTGGAAGTAATGCCAAAGGCAATAAAAATGTGCTGGCAAAAGTGACATAAATAAAAAGTATAATGATGTCAGCATTGTCCTGAGTAGATGAAGGGGACTTCTTGGATTTCCATGATTTATGTCAAACTTGATTTTATGTCATATCTGAAGAATTAGTTTATGTGAAGATATAAGGACTATATTGTTGTTAGTGAGGAAGAATAATAAAATATTTTTACAAGTACTATCATTAGTATGAATATGTGATGGATGTTAGTGTTCGTCTTGTTTTAAATAACATATTCCTTTTTAGAGGGAAGCTAAAGAGCTTCCACCCATGTCTACCCTGGACAAGGGTGAAAGTTTAAATATTCCACTTTTTAAAAGTCACTGGGCTTCTAAAGCTCATCTTTTTCCCCCTGCTATCTGATTTCTAAGTATGGATGGTAATTTTGACCTAGATCTGCAGAAAATCTTGGCCCGCTCTGTGCTGGTTCTAATGTGCAGCCTCTCATAATAAGGAGATGATTAAAGGCTTTGCCAGTTCTCAGTCTTTCCATGACTGTCTGCTCCAGGAAGGAAGTCATTGGTTGCGTATCTTAAATCTGTTCCTGTACACTTAATGTCTCAGTAGTATGTACAGTTGTGCAGTGTTTTTCAGACTCTTTGCGTGGATATATAATTCAAGCTACTACTTATCACAAAATTTGGTGGTGCTGAAAACCTGGGGTATAATTCACAAAATCACATTTTTATTAAAGTCAGATAAATAAGAAATAGAATTTAAAAACATATAGCCCTAGAATAAAACTTCAGTTTGGAATTTGTTTGGGGTAAAAATGCTAACAGATACACCTTGCAGAAACAACTCAGCTATTCATTAGGAAAAAGAACATAAAATGCAATAATGTCCAAGCAGTGATGATGAACTACAAACAGAAAAAAGGGTGAAGTGGAATATGATAGCTTAATACAGCTCATTGTGCACTAGACCATCTACTCAGAGAAATCAAACTAGCTGAATTGTGATAGAACGTGTTCTATAGCTCTACTGTGACAGAACATGTTCTCCCTACTAGAAGGTGGTTGACAAACTGGAGATAATTTAGGAAATGGTGACAGGGCCAATATAATACAGGAAAAAATAGCTGTGTAAGAAAAGTCTCAAAACATAAACCAGGGAAAAGCTGGATGAATTATGAATAATTAAAACGTATCTTTGGTTGTATTTACCATCTTAATACTTGAGGTGCCTTCCATGTTGCATGAGACATCATTGAAAATCACAGTAAGATGACCCTTGCCCTAAATAATTTACAGTTTAAGTTGACAAGCTGGTAGGTGCCCTGAGAGCCATAATTTACAGTTGAGGAGTAAAGCTACACCCTGGCTAATGGAAAGAGAATGGACATCTTTTCTGTCTATCCACCCATCCTTCAATTTATGTATAACTAACAGAAAAAGGGAGTTTAAGAGCAATAAATATATAGTTAAGAACAGAACCTAAAGAAAACTGATACTTAATTTGTCAAAGACAAGGGCTGTCTTGATCACAGTAAAAATACTGTTAGAGAAAGCAGAAGTTTAGTAGCAGGCTTTTCAATTTGGTAGATAAAGATGAGGTGATAAAGCCGGACAATATGGAATGGGCATACAAGCCATAAATTTCTTCATCCCAATATGTAAATAGAATGGCAAAATCAAAAAAAGCTTAGCTTTGGCTTGTCTGTCCTTATTTAAGTAAATATCTTATGTAAAGCACATTAAATGCTCTTCACCTTAAGAAGTTCTCACATGGGCAATATTGTAAGGATATCAAATTATCTCTTGTAGGAAACATAAAGATTCACAATGTTTTGAGCTTTTTGAGCTGATGACAACTTAAATAACAATCCAGATTTTTCAGGAAACTGATACTATTTTGCATGAAGTACTTGTGCATGACTTTTGAATCCCACAAGATGGTGCCACCTGATTATATAATAATAAGATATACACTTGTTAAACCAAAAAAATGACTCTTTATTTCCTTAATATAAATCAATGCACAACTTTTTTGTTTAGGTAAAATTAGGAAAAAGGTCGCTGACATTTCGTAGAATCTTTATCAAAACTTGTCTTTACAGGCAATTCTGCTGATAGGAATTATGTTTTTATTAGTGAAGAGCTATGTATGAAAACAGTAATGTTTTACTAATGTTTTACTAAAACTTCATTGCACTATTTTTTTTGTCGCTCAACTACATTTAATATCTTCTGTGACATCAAAATGATCTTTACAAACACATAGGCTATTTCCACAGCACATAAGTTTAATATCACAACTAGAACCTGATGGCTTTTGCAGAAGTACAAACTGTGTGAACAGATGAATTTCTAAAAACATTTCTCAGTTTCATGACAAGTTGGAAAAAGAGCAGAAGCAACAGAAGAACAACAGCAAATACAATCTCTAAAGAGAATTGACTCTAATTAGAGTGCTTTTCTGAAATTCCCATGAGGCAGGTGTTAGAACTAATGCTGGCAGAAATAGTTTTGAAGACAAGAGTCAAGGAAGTATGTCCCACCAAGGTTAAATCTTGTAAATCTTGTTGTGTTAGAAGTAGATACATAGATGAATAAATTATAATGTCTAAGAAACTTTTAAAATAATCTACTGCTACTGCAAACAGCCCATAGAGCTTCATCCATTAACGTCTGCTTTAAGCTTTAACTTCTGTTTGAGTTGTAACAGATCATTCAGGACTTTATCTTTTATTCCCCAGTCCACTGATCATCACCTCTGTGCATGCCTACATCCACGGCCTAATCTCATCTGAATTACAGCTTTCAACTATAAAATGAAGTTGGTTATACCAATATAACAAAGGTGCCATAACTAGTGCTCTGCTAATCCTCCAAATGGCCTCATGTACAAATTAGGGAACTATGCAGTCTCCAGTATGCAAACATTTGCCCAGTGCAGGTATATGGGATGAGAAAGGGCCTTTCATGATATCTGCAGGTGAATCTGTCACATCAATCCATCTGATTGTATCAGCTCAGTAACTTGGTTGTCTTCCACTTCTAATAGAAAATCACAAATCCATTTTCCTTTATAAAATGGCTAAGAGAATCAAAGAAGCAATGCATATAAGTACTGTGAGAAGTATCTAGCTATTTTTCTGAACCCACAGTGAAGTCTGTGACTGTATTTGCTAGATTGTCAACACTGATAGCTTTTTACATTCCAGTTTCTAGAGGTTATGAGAGAAGACTGCAACCTGTTTACCACAGGGCATGACTATCAGTTGCCATTAGACCCAAATGCACTATCTCCCCTTTGGTTTTTATAGTCAGAAAAACATGAACTGAAAGCATGTGTTATGGCACCAAGTTTCCCTAGTGTTCTTGGATTTCTTTGACAGATATTGTCTGAATATTAGGTAGCGGTGAAAAGTTGTTTCCCTTGACACAAGAAGTTTGTTTTAGTCATCCAAATTACATATACAAAATCAGAGTGAGGGAGGAACAACAAAACAGAGCCAGGATACTTCTCTTCAGTCATATCTGCTGAATGATGCTGGAGACAGAGAAACTCTTTTGTTCTAGCCCTCGCAGCTATGGCATAGCACTGCAGAAATGTCTTTATGAAACCATTAGATGAAGCCTCTGTCAGTGTCTCTCTAGCTGCCTTCCCCTATGTTTAATCTGTTGCAAATTGTCTGGAAGGACAAAAGCTTGGAAAGAGCGTGCTATAAATATTCTGACTCCCTTGATCCCTGAAAGAATACAGTTAAAGTAATTTCCTTATTCCTAAAAGAGATTTCCTCCTGACTTAAAAAACAACAGCTGTGTTAGTCACTGATACAGTTAAAATGCATAATTACTCAGTCTCCTATTTCAACCCAAACATTAACTCAAAATCACTATATAAAAAAATATTCGTACAGGACAACATAAAAGTGTAAAGGAACTTACCACTCCAATCGGACTACATGACAGGGCTAAAAACTTCAACCACTCAATTTCTTCAGTAAAACCCCCAACATCCATTACACTTGCGAATAAGTCTTTTGGGAGATTCAGTGACTTCCACATGTGAGCCAATTCATCTGCACTGATGATGAGTCTCCCTCCCACCTGGAAATAAATGTAAATAAAAAGGCATCACAGGAAAATGAATGCCATTTTGTCTTCATTTGGAATAAGGCAAATTTTTCTCTTATTTAATCCAAAATCAGCCCTGGAATACTTGAATGAGGCTTAACCTACGCTTTTGCTTTTGAAGTAAGCTGTGATAATTGGGGCCAAGACTTAAAGGGAGCATCAGTGATACCAGAGAATAACTGGCTGCCTGAAGCTCACGTTTTGCTGGTATAGCTAAGAAAGATTATGGCAAAATTAATCCATGAAGAAAATAGGGGAGAAAAAAGTAGAAGCGAATAATGATTACAGGTTGTATAAATACAGATAAAATTAACAGTGTGAATACGGGAAATAATTATTTCTGCAATATCTGGTAGGATGTTAATTTTACAGAACTATGGCCTGACTGTAATTTTAAATTTGTTAGTGGACATTTAATCATGCAAATTCTCCCTTTGACTACAGCAGTATGACTTGTGTGAGCAAGTGATCTGAGTATGAAAGCCATGAATAGTCAGGGCCAAAGGAAGCACAGCTGAAGAAATAATCTACTTTCTACTATATGGAAACAGCTAATACACTACTGTGTTCTATATACGTTGTATTTGTATTAACTGAATAGAATATTTATAGGCATAAAGCTGAAAGCAGGCTATCCAAACTGAAAATGTGTTCACCATAACTATATTACTGGAATAATAAAAATAATAAACCCCCTATATATATAAGTTATCAATCTGTTTCTTGCCCCCAAAAGTAAGGAAGATGTTTCTTACTCTTTGATGTAGGACTTTTAAGAGCTCTGGTGTGAGGTCTTTCCATTTTGACCAAGGCCCCCTTTCTTGTCCTTGTTTTACTGGAGGAGTATCACCACAGGCCACAGCAGTAAAGTAGCTAGATGAAAAGATAAAGAGGTGCTTGCTTTCTAAATGCCTTTAATCAAAGCAGATCTTTTTAACACAGATGTTCAAGCAAGTTATGCTTACTAGACAAAAAGTGATTGGTTTTCAATGTCTGGTTTGTCTGTTAACTTTAATTTTAAATAGCACTGTTTTGTTCTGTGCTGTCAATGGACTTCTTCATTATTCATGCTCAAACTGGATTTTGAGTAGTGCCTTCAGGACCTGATCCAACACACACTGTAATCAATATGGAGTCTTTCCATTGACTCTAGAGAGTTTTATTTCAGGACCAGAGTGCTCTTAACTTCAGAGACTGCCACAGGAGCATGGATTCATCGTGGTATGTCTGTTTACCCTGTTTCTCCATCGGGTTTTTACGCTTTAGGGGCTCTCACCTGGGTTGTTATCAGCATGCAATTTAGCTGCATTAAAGTTAGTTCTGGTATGTCTAAACAGACTGTAGTCAGGGCAGTGGTGTAGTATTGACCTACTCTAAACTTAGCTGAAAGCTTATTCTTGTGGTGAATTTAAACTCAGATCATACAGTAATCACAACCAGTCTTTGACCAGACTGAACTACTTAAGCACAGATATTTACCCCCACTAACTCTTCACTCTCACTGAGAAAGATGTAAAATAAGAGACAGCCTACTACAAATACAAGCCAATATTTTGCTTTTGCCATCTGCCACTTCATGTATGTACAATTGCTGTACAGGGCTAGTAGGTTACTACTACTAGAAGCTCAGTCCCCAGGAGGGGTAAAGCAAGGTAACTCTATTAATGTCAAGGGGCAGAACACTGAAGTTACCAAGATTTCTACGGTTACGGGCACAAATCATTTGTGTCCAAGAATAACTGGTATTTTGTTAGAGGAAAAAAAAAAAGTTAACGTACTCTGCAGACCATTGTAGCAAATCTGGAGCCTGGGTTTGGATAGCAGCTTTTGCATATTGCTTTAGCACTTCTCGCAGTTTTGAAAGACTGCACGTTTGTTTATTTGTACACGATGTAATTACAGCACCTATGAGGAAAAATAATACTTTTGCAACAGTTTGTCTATAATGGAATGTGCAAATATGAATAATAAGCTTTCATACAGTTCAGTACTCTCCTACTGAAAAAAACTATAAATTCAAAGCCCAACAAACTTAAACTTAAATGGGAACTTCCACTTCCATTGGGACACATGGAATCAAATCTTAAATTAGCTGCATTCCGAAGGAAATCATACAAGTGTCATTCTCTAAGGCAGAATTTATGAAAACAGCTAACTTTTTTCTTGCAAAAGTTTCACTTCTCAGTGCTAGTGGTAGTTAATATAGGCTCAATCAATTATAATTAATACTAGAGCCATTGCTTTAAATTTAAGTTTTTCACAATCACAGCATTCAAATGATAAATAAGACATAAGGAGAAGAAGGAAAAATATACACCCATTACATTATATATAGGAACAAGAATCAAATAAATTTCCATGTAAGATGGAGAAATCTAATTCCTCATGGAAAATGAGGTCAGAAGCAGTTAGATTTTTAACGAATGTTAAACAAGCAAATTTATCTACCATTGCAACACAGTTGCTGGGACCTCTAAGCAACAGCACAGTTTTGACTTTCCATGAGGTGTGCATCCCTGAAAACTAGTACTTAATTATCCTAAGGACTTGAGTGCTCAATGTCTATTAAACTCCCAGAAAATGTGGTGTCCTTTTGTAGCCTCCTTTGAAAATCAAAGAGAAGACAATAATGTCAGCAAGCAAAAAAGGCTCCCAAAAGTCACAAAAGGCTGTAAATTATCCAGAGGTTGGAAGGGAACAGTCAAAATAGTTAAACTATTCCACTGATTTGTGTGAGTAAGGGCTGAAAGGACATAATGGCTGTGCCCCTGCCAGTAACCAATAGACCTGTCTAATGTCTACACTCTATTGATGACAGCAAAATAACTAGAAGTGTCTCTTCTTATAGGTGAAGATATATTAGTCATGTTTGTACTGTGCAGGCATCTTGGAGGTGTAGCAGGCTGCGGTAAATTGAGAATGAGGAAAAGGGTTTGGATGGTCTGAGTGACCCTTTGTGGTGAGAAGACACCTCCAAAGGGTGGGAGGAGCTGTGATGTACTACAGGGTCCCTGCAAGGATGGCTCAGGAACCCCATGGGGGGTCATCTGTTCACATGACCTGTTGTAGGAAGGTCGGGTCCTATGCAGCGGCTTCCACCTGGGCCAGACAGCAGCCTAGGGTGTTTGCACCCCAAGCCTTGGTTAGCTTAGGGGAGAGCTGACTGAAAAGCTAAAGGGAAGAAAGAAGTAAAGAAAAGCTGAAGGGGAAGAGCAAATGAAAGAGAAAGCTGAAAGCAAATAATAAGTTATTTCAGAATTCTAGTAGGGCCTACCAAAACTGATTCCCAGAACTTGTTGCTTTCATATAAAAATCAGTTGAGAAGCTAGACTGATATAATACCAAACCGCATGGAAAGGATGGTGTGGGGTGGTATCACATGGTAGTGATAGGTGGGACCTCATCTCCCTTACCTTTCTTCCCTTTACCCCCAAAAATCCAGTTCTAAAGAAGAATCAAGAACCTCAGTGGCTGATGAATTCAGGAAGCAAATATCAGTCTTTCACTAACACTAAAGTGAGAGCAATGTGCCTAGCTTTTATTTTAATTGACTACAAAGAATCTGAGAACAAAGTGTTAGAAGGCAAGCCTAGAGGGTCACCTGGTCTCTCCTTCTGCCCAGAGGCTGGATCAGTGATGTCTTTGCCCTTCCGGACAGGAGTTTGTCTAACCTGCTCTTGAAGACCTCCAGACTTTCTATGTGTAGGCTTTCTGGCATTCTGCCTGCCATGGCCCTGATGCCATCAACAGGCCTTCATGGCCCTGACCAGCCTCATCTGGGGCTTCCCCCAAACTGCTTGCCCATGGCCCAGGACCACATTTAAGTTCAGCCTGCGGCTGCCAGTTCCCGCAGCTGAAGCAATGCCAGTCTACAGCCCTGCCTGGCCTGTCCATGGCCCTGCTGATCCAGACCCGGACCCGTAGGCTCACTGCCTGGCTTGACCTCAGACCTGTTTTGTCATTATGGACCTGCCTAGTGATCATGAGGCTGTGTCTGACCCCAGCTACCCTCACCAGGCCTGATCCGGGTCTGCAGCTTGGCTTGACCTCAGACCTGCCTCATCACTACGAACTTGGCTGATGGACCCTTGATTGGACCTGGCTGGGCTCACTCAGGGGCAATGGGATGTGGCCTGGCTGATGAGGCCCTGGGATTGCTGATGATCCCCCCATGGGATCGCACCCAGCTCCCTGTCCCTTAGGGAGAAGCAGGTCCTTGCGTCTCCCTGCACATTCAATGCTTCTCTGCGAGAGAGCTTATCCTGCTCTCTAGCTTACATCTGCCTTGCTACATTTTGAACTGACCATTTTATTTTCTATTCTCCATTAACTTGGAGAGTATCTCTTCCCTTACATCTCTGCAATAATGTTTTAAAGATTTAAGGACTATTATCATGTCACCTTTGGTACTCTCTGCTCTATAGTAAACAACCTGAAATTGCTCAATCCTGCCTTGCATGTTTTGTTTCATAAAATTTTAGTTACTCTCATCTGGAGTCTTCAACTGATCCACATCCTTCTTGAAATATGATTCCCAAAACTGGACAAAACACTCCAGCTGAGACCTTACCAATGCTAAGAATAGCAGAAGGATTATTTCATCTGGCTATAAATGATACCCCTGAATATAAATGATGAACCTGTATTTCACAATAGTCCTCAAATATTTTTCTGCAAAGCTGTGAGCTGTCTAGTTATTCCTTACATTGTATATATTGTTGCTGATTCCTGACTTGCACAGAATCTTGCACATTTGTTTATTGAATATCTTTTTTGCATGAGATTTCTTTAAGTTGTTAAGATATGTTAAGAGAATTTTTAATTCAGATTTTATCCCTCGGTTCCTTGGACATAGTATAGCTGGAAAAAAATCCTCTTCCTTAATCAGCCCACATGTAGCTGGCTCTGGCCACTTCTTATGTCAAGTATTTTCCCTTCCTTTTCTGGATCAGCAAAATAATTAAGAACACAGACATTTCAATTACCATTTTGATTCAGTGTTAATACCATATTATGATAATTAAAGTTTATCAGAGCAATTTGTAAGGAAAGCTAAGTATATTACATCTGATATACCACTTAGTTATTCCAGTTTGGGGCTGTTATTGCAGAGGATTGGCTTCAGAATTTTTTTAAAACCTGATAATGGGGTGATGGAGAAACAGGTTCTTAACAAACCTTGTAATTAATTATACATACATTCTTATGTAATTTTATCATATTATTATTCAACATTATTCTTGTCAACAAGTGCATCAGGCAAGTAAGATGAAACACATCTTTAGCATTCTCCTGAATAAGTGTTCTAATATTTGTTCAAAAATAAAAAATTAGTCCAATATACATCTGCCAAAAACTTGAGAAATGTCCTGCTAGTGAAAACATACCAGTATCTTCTGCCCATGAAAATTATGAGCATTGCTTAGTTGGAATTTCTTATCTTCTTCATGAATTCTGTAAAACATGGGCCTGATGCTACTATTTCTGTTTAAACCAGAGTCTCAGCTGGGCCAGATATGCAACTGGTGTTAAATCAGCACCACTCCATTTACCCTAGCTAGGAAGCTGGCCTGTATTCCCAGTTTAGTCACTGGCAAGTCTCTGAATCAGATCTTATCAGAGGTCTAGGTACTTTTTAAATTGTCTTAAAACTTTATCCTAAAGCATTTGAAATAATTAGGAAGCTTACTATTTACTTAATAGTAGGCTTCTGATTACTTTTTCTCTTCAGATAATACTGCAGAAAATGTATCATTATCTGTTGCAGCTCCTTGAAATGATACAGGAAATGATTGAACATAAGCAAGTCTCAGATATGTCTCCTTAGTCCTGAGCCTACATTAAAGGATGCAAGTAATAGCTTGAAGGAAGAAGGTTGCCTTCATCTTAAATTATTCAGTAGGAGTAAAGAGCATTAAATCATCGATATGGTCACCTTCACCTTAATTATCTTATGTGTGAAAAAAAAATTGATTTGAAGAAATCTCTAGTCACAGAAAATCAGTTATTCTCTAAAATAGGATTCTTCTAGCCTCTGGTTTTGTATGATGGGGAGCCATGCTTCACTTTTGATATTCTAGCTCCAATACAATCTTTACTTTGAATGTCTACTTTCTACCCTTTATTTCATTTGCAGTATCTCTCAACTAAAATTCTCAAGCAATTGTTTTTTCCACTTATGGAGCAGGCATTTTAAACCTTCAGGGATATTCTTGTCATCATATTCCCTTAAATTTCAAGGCAAATACTTGCAAAATCTTCCTTAAGATTTATGTCATATTGCTTTCATGGGGGAAAAAAAAAAAGACTGTCTACAAATCACTGGCTTGAATTTTGCCCAACCTGGTACTGAGAGTGACTGAAGATCTTTTCCGATCTGAAAGCTGTTTGTTGTCTTATGGGAAATGAGTTTAGTGATCTCACTCTACTTTCTAGTGACTATGTTAGCCTAATTTATGACTCCCACAGCAGAGATGGCTGGAAACATAAAGACTTGAAGACAGATTTTCTTTTTCTAATATGAGTCATCTGCTCAGATTACTGCTGGGGGACATTGCTGGCTTAGGCCAGGGAAGCTTGAACTCTTGGTGTCTGTGCCTTTCCGTATGGAGGAGCAAATAGAATTATATAGAAGAACAACTCTACGGTAACTGCTATGTTCTGTGTCCTTCTATGACAACTTAATTGCTTGTATTGACTTTCAGCTCAGACCCGTTGTAGCGTTTGTTGTGTCATGGAATGGGCTGTCTTGTGAGCTGTGCAAGACCCTCCTCCGGTGGACAAGGGTCTGCTTCTCAGGGCTAAGGTGACCTGACAGCCTGGTTGTGAAGAGATGGTCCTGAAATATAGAGGCGATCCTGGGTTTTGAGTAAAATGTATAGGTTTTTTTTTCTATTGGACTTCTGTCAAGATGATGGATTTTCTGCCTTTCTTTCTCTTAGGTGTGATTTACAGAGCTATAATTTACTCCCGGCTTCATACAAGGAGAAGCAGTGGTCTCAGTCTTAGCATTCATGTCAGGTCACATGAAAGAAAACTGGTGACCTAAAATAAGCTGTTTCTTTGCTATCTCCCTCTGAAGCTCTCATCTGCACTCACATCTCTAATCCCCATGCTGATTCCAAGAGTTGTTTGTCTCTTTCTTACGCCAAAAGGGCCAGCCCTTTTGTTATGGTGGACCTACCCTTACAGGGTTCAATGCTGGCTTCTTGCTTCTTGTGCCATCTGGTCTCCTCTTCTTGTATCTGTGACCTACATTACCATGTCCTGAGCTTAGTAGGGGATCGGCCTTTCAATCTGGGCTTTAAAAAGACTGGCTTCTAAATGTGCCTGAATTACTATTAGGTAGCTTAGGCTCAAAATGCAGGCTTTGCATTTTTTAAAGGTTTACAAATCCTGGTATTAAAGAAATGTCTTAATGCTTTAACAAAAAGTCAGGAAGGCAGATCTGATTTTAGTATTTTGTTTGGTGTTTGGATGATGTTTCTGCATGAGAAGCAGAGGATGAAACTGAAAACAACTATTTACAGTCTTGAAACTGTTTCACCTGCTTTTGCTGTTCAATATGGTTAACAGTAAAATTAAAAAAATTCTTATTGTAATAATCTACCAACTGATTAGTAACAGACAAAAACGGACTTGGAAAGCATTAATTCAAAAACAGTAAAAGAAAAAATTTTGGAGATGAATTCCTACTGCATGGAATGCTAATCAAGTTGGTAGATCAACAAATGATGCCAAGAAAATTATATTAACTTCCAAAAGATTTGTAAGTCACAATGGAAAACAACAAAAACTGACCTCCCAATGGCTTGAGCCCCTCCAGGCATTGAACACCTATACTCCTGCCCCTGAAAAATTCCCACCGCTGTATGACGTTACTACCTATAGTCTTTGCTCTGCTTAGTGGAAGTTTGGCAGTATATGTCTGAGAATTCCCACATTCCTGTTCTTGAGCCGATTAGCTCCTTTTCTTAGACTATTTCTCCCCAGTTCAGGTTCTATTCTTGTTTCACTTCAAAATGGTTAGCAAATTTTCATCCTGAAATACCTCCCTGGACTCTTAAATATATACTTCCCCACCAAACTGTCCTGTAGCAGGTAATTCCCTCCATTCCATGACCAGCTTCCCCAGAAAGAAGTGTGTTCCCCCATCTTTTCATAACGTCCATCTTACCAACACCTGCTCCGCTGTGGTCTGCTGTGTACCATTGTTCCTCCTCCGTGCTCATCCTCACTCTGGTTGTCTCCCTCCTGACCTGCTCACCCACCCGCTGTTCCTTTCTCCCCGTTTCCAAGTTCTTCCCTGTTTTCCACCTTTACCAGAGGCCAAGGTTCTCCCTGGGGAGCTTGGCTGGTCTTCGGGTGAGGACCGTCAGACCCGGCTCTACGAGCAGCTCCGTGCCCCTGGCATCTCAGCTGCAGTCTGGGGACATGTGGGGCCAGGCTCCTCGTTCCATGTGTCCCTGGGTGTCCTGGCAACCACAGTCTGCATCACAAGTGCTCTGACACCATCAGCTGTGTTTCACCCAAAAGAGGGGGGAACATGGGGAGCTTGGATGGGTCACTGGGGGCTCCATGGAGAGGTTGTTTGCAATAGTGCTGGATATCAGCAAAGATGGGTGGGCACATCGAAATAGCGTTGTGACTCTGGGGATAGGCAAGGAAGAGAGGACTCCTCCAGTGGGAGAAGTGGCTGATACACCAGAGGGCTGTGCTGCTATTCAGAGGGACCTCAACAGGCTGGAGAGATGAGCAGAGGGAAATCTCATGAAGTTCAATAAAGAGAAGTGCAGAGTCCTGCACCTGGGGAGGAATAACCCCATGCACCAGTACAGGCTGGGGGCTCACCTGCTGGAAAGCAGCTCTGCGGAGAACGACCTGGGAGTGCTGGTGGACAACAAGTTGACCATGAGCCAGCAATGTGCCCTTGTGGCCAAGAAGGCCAATGGTATCCTGGGGTGCATCAGGAAGAGTGTTGCCAGCAGGTTGAGGGAGGTGATTCTCCCCCTCTACTCAGCCCTGGTGAGGCCCCATCTGGAGTACTGTGTCCAGTTCTGGGCTCCCCAGTATAAGAGAGACATGGAACTACTGGAGCGAGTCCAGTGGAGGGCTACTAAGATGGTGAAGGAAATGGAGCATCTCTCATATGAGGAAAGTCTGAGAGAGCTGGGCCTGTTTAGCTTGGAGAAGAGAAGACTGAGAGGGGATCTTACCAACATGTATAAGTATCTGAAGGAAGGGTGTAAAGAGGATGGGGCCAGACTGTTTTTGGTGGTGCCCAGTGACAGGACAAGAGGCAACAGGCACAAACTGAAACACAGAAAGTTCCGTCTGAACATGAGGAAAAACTTCTTTACTGTGAGGGTGACTGATCACTGGAACAGGTTGCCCAGAGAGACTGCGGAGTCTCCATCCTCGGAGATATTCAAAAGCCATCTGGATGTGTTCCTGTGCATTGTGCTCTAGGTGACCCTGCTTGAGCAGGGGGGTTGGACCAGATGATCTCCAGAGGTCCCTTCCAACCTCAACCATTCTGTGATTTTATCAGAAGGTGTGGTTTGAAACTCATATATAGGGTGCTTGGGGAACAGGCAGGATAATCAGGAAGTGGAATGGTCCAAATTGCTAAGGGAAGGAGTTGACTGAGAAAAAGGTACTAGTTGTACACAGCCTTTAATAAGGCATGCCTAAATCTAGCAACTGGGGTATGTAAATGTAGTGGGGTGACAGGTACACTACATGCAGTTTGTCACGTGACTTATGAACATTTATACACACAAGGCAGGTTGGAGTGGCCCTCAGTTCAGGGAATTGTGTGCCTGGGAGACGAGCGCTCCACCAGGGTAAGGGGGGATTGGGAAAAAAAAAAAACAAGAACAGCCTGCAAGCATATTTCTCAGCAAACACACGAATGTGTGTGTGTGCCAGTCTGAGGGGACAGCAGCATGGTATAATTTGAAGGTCCAGTTGGGGTATCAGCTTCTAGAATTGTATATTTAAATTAGGCCTGTTTTATGTTAAAATACACATCCTAATCTTCGTGTATTCCCCAAATCCCCTCTTTGAAAACATGATTCAAGTGGAGTTATTTTAGGCAGGCAGCCTAAAAGCAATAGTTCCAGGAGGTCATCTGAACTCTGAAATGTAAAAGCAGGGAAGGCAGGGTCATGGTAAGGCCTGGTTCCTATTCATTTAGCCTGCAATGATATGTAATCTTAGCCCAAAACCAACAAACAAGTATGCTCTAAGTAATTCCTATGGATTGCATATCGCCTTTGTAAATTGCTCGGATGCTTCAGTCAAGAATTTTCAAATGAAAAACACCTTGAAGGATGAAGAGTTAATGTCAAGAAGTACAGTACATACCTCCAGAATTATGTACCATCATTATGTACCATCAGTTATAGATATAAACTAAACTAGAGGTCTGTCAAAAGACAAAGAGTGCTGAAAATAATAATATTGTGCTATTGTGGAAAAGGGATAATGCAGTAATTTGAACAGAAATCCAATAGAAATTGTACATTGTGGTAATTAATCCAGTAAAAAATCTCTAAAGCTTTTATAGCAGAATATTATCATTTCTGCAACCTTCCTTTAAGTGTATGGGAGACTGGTGCCTTACGTTCAGGTGACAGAAGTTGTGCTTTAGGTAGACTACAATAAAGTTTGTCCAGCAGTGAATCTTAAATGACTGCCACAGGAAGCTGGCAATATTTCTTTTTGTGGCTTTAATCTACAAATTAAATAGAAATGGTTCTTTTATTTGTATAGACAATGTTTTTTTCTCTTCCCGATGCCTTTGTTTGAAGTTGCATCTTGAGATATCTTCGAAGGCCAGAGAGTCCCAGGAAGATAACATGCCACGTATGGAAGTGATACAACATGAATTTACATCTCTCCTCTTTCAAACAGATTCTACTCTTTCACAGATATAAGAAGCTAAATAATGTTGCTAAATTGTCATTCACCAAAGTGTACTGGTTATCTGCATTTAGCTAACTGAAGAATGTGCCAAACTTGTTGCAGAAGATTCTTGGTGGCGTTCTCACATGCGTTCTCTTATAGGTTACTTTTTCAAGTTGCGATTAGGCTTTGTATGTCCCAGTGAGATTTGTTGCTAACCAGTTAGCACTAATAATATTACTTTGCCTTTTCTATTGATGTCAGAGTAGGCTTTTGTACTTGAATATGGTGGGAATAGCATCCTATTAGGTCTCTTAGTTTTTTGTAGGAAAACCTGTGGGAGGAACCAAAAGAGAGTGAGCAAGTGACTCCTCTCTGAACTGCCTCCACTTACTCCATTGGGAAGATTGGTGTAATACTTCTCCTTTCCCCTGCACAGAAGCAGCAGGGGATCCTCTCTCTAGCACTTGCAAACAGTGTGCAAGAGGCACTGGCCTCAACATCAGATGGACTGTTCTCTCCAGGTTGGTGACAGCACTGCTTAAATAATAGAGCATAGGCGCTGGTATAAATTGAAAACAGAAGGTAGGTTTTATCTTCTTTTTAGGCTCCCCTGGGACCTGGGAAATGAACTGCTACCTCCAGGCTTCCACCCTTTCCTTCAGGAATCTCAGAGAGTCATCTGAGAGTATCAGAAAATACAAGGTTAATGTCGCCCTGGCTGCATATACATATTTCTTTGTATCTAGATATACATATTTATTTTTAAATGTACTGCTATTTAAGCTGGTTTTAATAGGCAGATAATTTTAAATCGTGTTTTGTGTGCCCTGATAAAGCAGAATATTGTGACAAAAACCTTCCTGTTTCATTCTGTTTTCACTTTAAGACATTTTGTGATACAGCATTTGCAACAAAGTTAAAAAAAACAGCAATAATCTGTAAGTATTGGACAAACTGTCAGGGAAGCTTAATAGCATTTATATCACTGCTGAGAGGGTGCAAATGCAATAGAACATGGTCACAGTAACTTTTTTCTGCTGATTGCTAAATGCAGAAACAAAGTTCAGCTGTTTATGGAGAATAAATTAATCAATCCAAGAAACTGCAAATAGAGATACTTACTCCTTGAGAATATTCTATTAAACAAGTTTTTTTGTGGTTTGATTAAACAATCTGCATGATTTTTGCTACCCTTCATATTTATATTTTATTCTTGGTCATAATTGCTTATTATGCAGAATGGTTCATAAACCTGATTTGATAGTGATGTATTTAATTGATTTACAGAGAAACCTGAATTCTTGATGTAACATAGCACACCAATATTATGATATAAACAAAAGCTTAAAAATGATGAGTGGGGCAAGGTGTGCAAAGGAAGCGTCTATCAGAAGGCGTGCTGCTGTGTGGTAACCACATTACCGCTAATAGAATTAAGTAGGCAGTACGTTGCTATGGACATGCATGCACGCTGTTAATCTTATGAAGACTGTGCTTGTGCTGCTTCCTCCCCCAATTTGCTGCTAGTGGTCTACCCTTCTTTAATCCATATTCTGGCAAGAAGGTGAGCAGAGAAAAGGGGCTAATGACTCCTTCATGGATTGGAGCAGCAGGATCATTGGATATAAACAAAATAAAAACAAACTACCCCGCAGTAGAAGCATGTTGTGTTTGTGTCCTGTCTTCCAGAAAGTACAAATAGTCTGTGAGAGATATGGGAGAAAGACAGTGAAGAGGAGCTTGCTATTTTTATCTCACCTTAAATAGAGGGAAGACTTGAATACTTCTTATTTACCTACTTGTAGCCATAGCTGAGAGAAACAACAGCCTTGGATATACAGCCATACATATATTGTCTGCTCTCTGACCTTAGCAGGGTACAAGCTGTATCTAGGTGGAAGGTGTTGAATACTGAATACATTTCTGAAACTCAGATGTTGCCCATCTTCTTTCCAAGGATATATCTTTCAGCAAACCTGGCAGGTCTAAATCAATTATTTTAGTGTAAATTCCCTGCTTGGTCTTCATTTTTTTGCCATGCAGTTTGACAATTCAAGGAGAACAAAGTTCACTAGAGCTTCTCCTCCAGGCTGCAGATGTTTCATTACCCAACTCGCAGGTGGAAGTGGTGCCGACAGGGGTGGAACGTGGGCACAGCTGAGGCATAGTGTGCTCTGACTGGTCCCGAATGGCCCACGAGCCCTTACAGCTGCCTGTGCAACACTGGGCTCTTCATGGCACTTCGCAGGACAGGACAAAATGACATATCTTGGTTTCTGGTTTCTCTTGTCTCATCACCCTTAGGCTTACCTGAGTGGCAGGAGGGAGCTGTCCTTTTCTCTATTTTATCACAGTTCATTTGGATCCAGTCAGTCTTTCCTCCCTTCCAGTTCTCTTGAAAACTCTGTGCTTCAATGAGAAACAGGTAATAAAGCAGCCAGAGCAACTGTTTCACTCTCTCCCCTCTCTCTGAGTCAGCTGGCATCCAGCAGAGAAGCTGCTGTGCCCCTGTAGCCAGGAAGGACACTGGCTTGGACTGCCTCAGGTTTACCCTATGGCTGCGTCCAAGCTAGCAGAAGTGAAGACAGAAGAGTTACTGTGAGAGAGGTTCCTAGCTAGAGCGATATGAATGATCCCATTGAAAGCTTCCATGTTTTCAACTCATCAATTAGAAATAGTTTTTCTTAAGGCAAATTGGCACCTCAGGGACTACAAGCCAGTAGCAAGATGAAGGCGTAGTGCCTCTGCCTTGCAGGTGTGCAAAACCACACGTTTCCTTCCTGACTCTGGGATCAATGACTGGAGATCGTTAGGAAATAGAGAAAAAAGATTCAGTAGGTGAGCTGTGAAGAAAAGATGATCTTCATCTTCACACCAGTTCTGTGCAGCCACCACCTCACATCCGCTGCTGCACTCCTGCCCTCTGGGGAGCCCTCGCCCCCTCTTAGCTGTGCACCCTCTACACCGGAAAGGATACTGCAGTGTCCCTGTCTTCCTGGTAGCCATCGACCAGAACATTTTCCGCTGAAGGGTCTGTGTCATGAGTCCACTGAGCAGTGATGTGTATTTGGGGTCACCATCTCATGTAAAGGCACTGCAGCTCTTCTTGCTGGGGAAGGTGTTACACTGCAGAGTTACAGGATTATACGGCTGCTGGGAGAGCATATACCTGGGAGGGGTTTCACTTTGAGGACATCCATGGACCACATATTATCCTCTCAGAGGAGTCCACAGAGACTTAACTGCTGAAATCTCTACTTTGTCCTCTTAAGGCTACTTGGCAAATCATCTGGAGGTGTCAGGGAAGAGCCCAAACCAGACAGCAGTGGAGGCTCCATAGCCCCTGGCACTTACAACTGACAGGAGCACTACCATGCACCCACAGAAGGTGAACATACACCTGCCTACAAAACCCAGTGGTGTGCTCAGATGGTTTCAGTCCTTATGTGTTTGCTCTGGTTCCCCCCACCCACAGTCCTCTTCCTCTTGCTGCAGCTCACATCAGGAGATCATTATTTACCAATCATATTATAGTAGCACCAAGGGAATGCTGATCCTCTGGTGTCAGAAGCTCAGCAAGTTCAGCAGAGAAGGCCCCAGAGTTACAAGTAACTCAGACATGTATCTGCCTTTTCTCTTTCACACAGGTTTAAGCCATTAAAGCCATTTCTCTTACATTTTCCCCAGGTTAAGAGCAAACATGAAAAATTACTTTGTTGTTGTTGTGCAGTAACTCATTAAATCACAGCAATTTAGTCATGTATCTTAAGGTCAGCAGTGATGTACATCCAATTGGTGTTGACACTAGGTTTTACAGCGATCAGCTAATGACAGTATCGTATATAACAATAACAATAAGAACAATAAGACCTAGCCAGCAAAACTTTCACTCCTTAAAAAAAAAAAGAAGAAAAGGCAGTTTTAACTGTTGCTGAGTGCATAATCTTTCTGAGACCAGTTTCTTGACTTCAGAGGCACAGTATGAGCCAGAGAGCCTGTGGTGGTGGTGCTCAGAGAGCACTCAGACAGTGAGGAGTGTGGAGCCTGCAGACCTGCTGAGGCTGTGCCTCGACGCAGCCCAGCAACCGAAGGCTTCTGCAACACCTCACTAAGGCTTCCCAGCAGGCTGGAGGTGCTGCTGCTGCTACCTCAGAGGGACTTGATGGAAACTGAGATGCGTGTCTAATGTGTCCGAGCCTTTGCGTAAGCCTCATGAGCTCCAAGTGTGCAACCGGTGACCTGCTGAAGGGTTGGACCTTGGCTTGCTGCCTCACATGGAGACCTTGCTGCGATGTGCTCCTTGAAACTGGCCCAGCAAAGCTGCTGCGCTGAGCCGGGAAGCTCACACAGGAGTATGTCTTGATGCAATTCCAACGAGTTAGAGGTTACACAGAGGTAAAACTGAGGAGGGGAGGATGGAAACAGAGCTGCATTTTCTTTGCTAAGAGTTTTTGTCCTCTCCTTGTTGTGGCTTTGGTAAAGCTGACTTACCTGGTCTAGCCATGATTTCTTGTGTTTTAACTGGGCAAACTGGGAGCAGCTGGATCACCCACACCACCAAACGTGTGAGCTGAGTGCATGGCTCACCCATGCGTGCACTACGTAAGGAAGGCCACCGAGGTATGCTAAATTCCCTTACCCTGAATGCCCTCTTCTCCAACATGGTCAGTCCCCTGCCTGCCAACAGAAAACTGCTAGCTTTGATAACTGTCTCCCCTTTCGGTCTGCTTTAATTGTTCTGGACATTGTTAATGAACAGAAACCAGAGAGCTACAAAAAGCAGTAGGTAACAAAAGATGGAGATGCTGCATGTACCTGTGTGTTTCTACACACATAATTTTAGCTAATCACACTGCAAAAAAATCTAAAGTAGCTAGATTTTTCTTTTGCTTTTAAATTCTTTATCCTTACCCTGTAATTGGAACCTAGATAATGCTGTGTCAGTATAATGTGAAGTGAAAAACCCCAACAACTCAATTTTAATAGAATCCATACTGATGATCAGAAAATGAGATTAAAGATGACGTTTTTTGGCTTCTAGGCTTTATCGGGCACTAGGAAAAACTGTATGTTTTTAGCTGAAGAGAAGAGAAACTGGGAAGCCAGAACACAGAGATGAAGAAAGATGAAAGCAGCTGAGGAGGTGAGTGAGGGAAAAGGGGGTGGAGGAGGTATGAAAGGGTCAGGTGGCTTACTAGGAAGGCAAAAAAAGGATCAAGAGGGAGGAAGCCAAGTACCAGAAGAAAGAATTATAATTTTCAGCAGCTGGGGAGAAGACTAGAATAGAGGAGTCCTAATGGTGCACAGTTGGAAAGGGAAACTGAAAAGAACTAAATCAAAAAAAAGATAGTAAAACAGAACTTGCGGGGGAAACAGCAGAGAAAAGCAAACCAAAGTGGCTGATAAATGGAGGAGCATGCTGCCATTTATATCAAGGGATGGTGGCAGTGAAAGCATAAAAACGGTAATAGCTTTGGCTTCAGCTGTTCTGTGAGAGGTGCTGGAAATCCTTTCACAGCAGCACGAAGAGCAATAGCCTTCCTCTCACTGCTCTGTTCAATTGAGGGTCCCCAGCAAACTGGTCCAAAGCAATTAGCACAGCTGACTGGTTTAGCATTTTCTGAATATCAGTCTGCCAGACCTCTTTTTGCCTAAAATACAATAGGTAGGCACCATTTCTTTCAAACCACCAAGTTACAAATCACAAAATGCGTGAGAAATTGCTGGTAAATCTGATCCTGCTTTGAAGAACTTGGGCCCAGAAGTGGGGGCTGACTGATGATCTTTAGGTCATCAGGTAATGGACTGGGAGAGAATCAGAATGAGTTTTCTCATTTTCTGACAGTAATTTTTTTTTTTAAAATGGGCTCTGTTCATTAAATCATAATTACTGATGAGATCCAGCCTGTTTCCAATGAACTGAATAACAATATTAATAGTTGCAGTTTTAGTGCCATTAATGTAAATGGCAGGAGACCACCCGTTAACTGCCCCCTACCCCCAGCATTTTGTCCACTAACAGGGAAAAAATGTAAGAGATGGTGTGTCAGTGGAGAAACACTGAAATCAGCTTCACTCGCTAAATACTGAGATTTTGATGGAATAAATCATCTGGTGTGCAGTCTGCAAAAAGGACTCAGAGGTAGTAAAAGAAATGTCAGTGGTATAGTTAAATTTTGAACCAGATCCTTTAGCATCTCCACAGGACTCTCTTCTATGAGTGTGACTCAGTTTTGAACATAACCCAGTGTAATGAAATGTCAGAAAAATGGGCTTCATGGGAAACCTAGTTGCTTGAGATACTTAAAAGAAAACTGATTAAAGCAGAAAAAAATGGTGGAGAATTATGCATCCTGAAAGGGAGATGAAAATAATAGTCTAACTCCTTGTACTGCTAAAAACCCTCGTATTATTCTGATGGTGAATATGGGCAGTAAAATAGGAAGAATTTTACGTGCATGTGCAGTAGGTGATATTCCCCTCCAGTGATGACTCTAATGAGTTTTAGCTGGTGGGCATCTCAGCAGTATTTTGTAGTAGACTTGTACAAGTGTGTGCACGTGTGTAACACAAAGGAAGTTGAAGAGAACAATATTGTACAAAGCAAGAACAGTACTGGTTAGTCATTATCAGAAAAAGACTAACCAGACAAAAATATTTCAGTGATATACACTGTCAGACTGGAAAAAATGGCCATCGCCTTGCAAAGGACCTAATGATTTTCTCCTATTGACCCCTTTTTGTGTTTAACTCCAGTTGTCACGTGCCTGTCTCAAATCTTGAGGGCTACTCTGCAGGTGCATGAATGTATGAGAACTCTGGAATTTGTTTAAACATTAGTAAAAACAATATATATCTGTGGAAAATTCTTACATGTTGTAATGAGTTATTGCATGCTCTGGCAAGTTTCCATAGCTTGTAGAGATGGACATGTGCAACTGAGGCTGAGTATGAAGAACTCAAGGCTCCTGATCACCTTCTGTCCGGAGGGAGCAGTAGCTGGAGAGTTTAGCAAGCGCTTCCCAGGAGGTTTTGGGGAGGTGAGATTGAGGTACACTCCGCAGTGGGTTCTTTGGAGTTTCAGAAAAAATGCAAGTTAATTCCAATTTGTTACTAAGTGTCTGCTCTTTTGGCCACTTGCCATTTGGCTTTTCTGGCAGCCAAATGAAAGTGCTCTCTAAGAGTAAGCTGTGGTTCAATCCTGCTGGTTTTTGTCGTTAATGACGCCTTTGGCACTGTTGTCTTCTTGTGATCAGGGCTTAAGTCTGGGGCCTTCTCCGCTGGTTTTGTATATTTTGCATCACAGCCTGTAAGTAGGATGTATGTTTTCAACTCCCTGCTTCTACAGTATGACGGTATTTGTTATTATACTTCTCCCAGTATCACTTTTTCTTGCCCAGTTTCAAAACTCCTGGAGTTCTGCAGCAAGACAGGAGTTTTCTGCTCTACCCAGCTGTGGAAAGAAAGACGTTCTGGGATGGTGGAGAAGAAACTTTCCCTCACTATTGCCTCTACAAGGTGTTAATTTTTACCCTGCTGTTAATTAGCAAATAATTTGTTTAAATCTCATTTACACTGGATAATGATTTGCAGAAACACTCCCAGAGTCACCCTCAAGAAATATTTTCTGTACAGTGACATTGCTTCTTGTGCTGCTTGGGAGAATGGGACATCCTAGTAGATGCTGAGATGCTGGCGTAAAGCTAAACTGCACTTCTAGGCTGTCTGCAAGCTTGGAGTAACCATACTCTGAGGTAATGATTTGGGGGTGGTTAACCCTGTCCAAATTTGTGTTTTTCTTTCGGCACCTGAATGGACAGGGAAGCAAGAAAAATCAGGTCTTGAGTGATAACATCTCTTAAACAAATAGCGAATTCTCATCTGTCCAGAGAAAACTGGGGTAGAAGTGCCACTTTATTTCCCAAATTAGCCACAGGGCTCATTTCAATAAATGGTTTCGTAAATGATACAGTTAGAATGACTTCATTCTTAGCATGTTATTTTAATATAATTAAAGTTCAAAAAACCTCTGGAGCTTGTCTTAGGTAAACAAGAAGAAATGCAAGATGACTGCAAACTTTGTAGTGAAAATAAAATAAAACAAAAACTGCCTTTTCATGACCTTTGAGAATATTTTTAAATATTGGCAGATATTTTTTAAATTTTGGTATTAAACCTAAATTACAGTTACCGTGAAGAAAGACAAGGGCTTGAAATGGGGAGCAAGGGAAGATGCAGACCAGGGTGGTCCCCAGGTCACAGCTGGGGAAAGAGATGGAGGTGGGCCTGGGAGAGGAGCCAGACTTTTTAGTAATTGCCTTCAATCACTGGCATGGGAGAAGGATAGGGTCTAATACTGATACTTAAATAACAGATAATTCCTGCTGTATAGCAGTTGTTTGCTAGTTAGGAAGGCTACTAAATCACAGCTTTAATTTAGGAAAAGGTCTGATATATATGAACACAAATTGAAGCTACAGAATCATGTAATCATGCTGTTACAGAGCTCAGCCCTGCTTTGCTCTGCCCTGTGCTTTTTGTCACTTTTCTCTTTTGGGCCGTTTGGAAATGAGAGCTCTGGCTCTGCAAAGGCAATGCAGCGCACCTGTGCAAAGCCCCCTCACGTGGCTCTGTCCTTGCTGGCCTGGGATGTGATCCTCATATTGCCTATTGACACTGGCAGAAGAAATGGTGTCTTTTATTTAGCCTGTAAAACAACTATCACTGTACAAACAGCAACATAATGACCATGGAAGAAAATAACTTGGCAGAGAAAATTGGAAGGAAATGACTGTTGTTACAACTTAAAAAAATGCCGCTGTTGTTTGAAGTATTTAGTCTAGCTGCAATCCGAGTCTACCTTTTTCTCCCTTTTTGCTTTGCAAAAAGTGGTTGGATTCCTTACAGCAAATACAGCTATTTGTTGTAAAGACAAGCTGTCAGCAGGATAGATCTGACCACAACATGCAAACACCATGTATTATCTATACAGAGGGAAAGCTAAGAAAACATAAAGGCTCCTCAAGTCCCGTCTTTATGTATGTGGGTTCAGTCTTCCTCAGAGCCTGTAAAGGAGCATCGCCTTAGAAGGAAAGTGAGTGAACCAAGATGCATGATGCCAATGAGAGATAAATTTTATATGGACTGAATCAGGTTAGTTAATTTTAGTTGTACCAAAAATCCATGAAAAGCTAGTGAGAAGGCCAGTTTTGGATCGGGTTAAGAGTACCAAAGTCAGGCTAATACATAGTCATGGTAAGTCATAGCCTCTATGAATTAAAATAGCAATTGCGATGGCCAAGTCAGAGTCCTGAGCTCTGGGCATATGCCTGACATGGATGTTTCTTTTCTTGTCGCCTTAGTGTTTTTGGTGTCTGGAAATCTTTCAAGATTACTATTTGAGAGCCACTTCTGAGTAATGCAAAGGTGGCAGTTTCCCTGCCTGCCGACCAGCTGCTAAACTAACAGAAAGTGCTGTAAAATTCAACCTCGCCATAGTAGTAGCGATACTGTAGTTGTGATGATCCAAGCTAAGAATATAAGCAAGGCAAATGATGTAGGGAAAGGCAGTATACTTTAGCAGGCCAGATGATATCACTGGGAATAAACAAACATGTTCTGGGGAATGCAAACCTCTTTCTAGAGAAAAGTTTTGCCAGGGCCTAAAGGGTTTATACACCCAAAAAGCACATCTGTTGAGCTAATAAAAGATTTTCCTTCTCTTTGCAGACCTGATCTGTTTTTGTGATAGCAGTGTGCTTTAAGATATGGGAATTGGCATTTTATGCTATTTAGTTCTGCTCGTCCTCTGTGATGTGGAGCAGCTGGAGCAGCCCTTCGCCTCTCCCCCTTCAATCCGCTGTGGGAGAAGTGTCAGGTGAGTTAATAAATTGTGGTGGGAGGGGGCAGGCTCAGTGGGAGCTTGTTGCTTTCTAGGTGCTCTGTGTCCCAAAGTGGAACAGGAGCAGCTGAGGTCTCTGGGAATGCCTGAAACAGAAGGGGTGTCAAGGTAATGAAAAGTGACCTTGTCAATACATATCTCTCTTTTTTGTTCTTGTGTTTTGATAAGGAATAAGCAGAATGAAAAGCAGGTGTGTGTAAAAAGGGAATTTTATCTTCCCTTCTTGTATTTTAAGGTACATTTTCTCTTTGCTCTTGTTAAATGGCTATTGTTAGTTCAGCCTGTGGCTAAACACCTCAAGCTTTTGTGGCTAATTTAAGAAAATAATCCGTGTTTCTCGAAACAAGCATATCTGAGTCCCGCATCTCTCTGACCAACCATCATGAAGACAGTTTAGGAGTACTGGTTTTAAAAATATTTCCAAACTTTGCCAAATCTTTCTTTCCTGCTAACAGAGCTTTATTCTTTGTGGACTCTTTTCACTTTAGTGTGGCCAGAAGGACGCAACTCTTCCTTTCATTTTATTTTTTCACCTTCTTCCTCGATGGCATATTATCTTCTTGCCTTAAAATGAAAAACTTGAGTGAAGGAAAAAAATGTGTAATTGTATATGTTCATTAATCCCTGTGATTCTAATTATACCCAGGGCAAGATAATTATAGTTTGAACTCAAGGCTGGCTCTACAGGTCTCATTGAATTTTAAAATATGTTTCTGACAAATGGTTTTAGTTAGATTCAAGTGATGGTGCTGCTATTTTGGGGATCTAATCTTCACAAGCTATTTATCTGTGGTGGTTCATAAGAAAAAAATAAAATGCATTTAAACTTTAGATGAAGTCTTTATCCCTAGCAAAAAGCTGCCCTAAAAGCAGTCAGTGATACTTTTCAAATGCGCAGTTATGGTGTTTTATGTGCTCGGTCATGATAATGTCAAACTCAGGAAAGCTTGGAAGGGATCTTGAACTCGTGTGCTCTTTTACTAGCTCTGACATCTTAGGCTAATGACTCGCATTCATACGTTTTAAAGTAATGCAGATTTATGGGACTTCAAACACAATGAGCCATACGCTTCCTCGAGCAGTCGAGCATGGAGTGAATAAGACGATTGAAACGCACTGGCCAAAGCGCCTGATATATGCTGCCTGGCACAAAAGAAAAAACTTCTCTATGCTGAAATACCATTGCAATTTCAGATGCTTGAAGGCTGTGGAGCACAAAGATCTGATCCAGAGCTCGGTGAAATCAGTGAGGGCTTTTTCTACTGATTTCAAGGGTCTTAAGACCAGAAGCACAGATTTTTCCAAGCCCCTGGCAGAAGAACAGGGAGCATGCTAAAACAAATTGGTCGCAGAGCTGTGTGCTGTGTAACTAATGTTAGTAGAAAATGAAAATGATCTTACTCCTTCTGGCAAAGAAATAATTTGGAGAAAGCATAAAAGGGCAATTAACTCTCAAACCACTCTATATAAGTGGGAAATGTGGAGGTGTGTGGATCTCTTCTATTCTGGGGATCTTGAAGATTTTTGGCAGACAGGATGCGAATGCCTGACTGACCCTTTCTTGGTGGATCCCTTTGCTGCTGATCACTTTGTGCTGTGGAAGGGCCTGGGAAAGAGTGAAAGCAACTTTAAATTGCCTACCACCAGGAACTTTGCACTAAAAATTTAGCAGATAAATCTCATTCTGCATTTCCGTGATATTGCAGAAAAGGTGGAAAAGACTTTTTTTAGTTACAAATCTCTATCTGCAAAGGCATAGAGTCTCTGAAGAGAGCAGTTTGATGCTGAAGTAACTTTTGTCCTCCACTCAATAGCAAACTATTTTTAGACAGTTTGGATAAAGTTATGTTCAGCCTCTTTGGTTTTGATAGAGTATCAGAGTTTGCTTCAAGACTTTCTGTGTGAGCCTGGCACTGCAGCAATGAGTGCACATGTAGCTTCTCTGCTGGATATGGCTGGCTGGGAAATAAGGCAGCTCTAGTAACTGAAGTCTGAGCGTTATTCAATAATCTGCTTTCCCAGGCACCTAGAGTTCAGCTCTGTAAATCTCCCCATGAATTGCCTACTTGTTCCCTGGCCCCCCGGGCCTTGATTAATTCCCTGCTTTCCTCAGTACTGATGTTTCACCTGTTTTCCACCCTTTCTGCAGCTGATCACATTCTTGCTTGCCAGCAGCAAAGACTTGCTCATGTGTTGTTGTAGTGTTTTGTTTTTTTTTTTTTAAATATGGGTACAACTATCTGTTTAATGCTTATCTATGACTACTGGTAGAATTAGGGTTTTTTTTTTTAAGGAATAACTTGCATTTTCTTTTAAATCTTATTTCATTGGATCTTGTTTCTACTTTGTTGCTAGGGAACATAATCATTTGGTTATATCATTCTGAAAATATGACTTTTTGTATTTAGTTTGATTATTTTTACTGACTCAGTGTATCAGTTGCAGAAAGAAATAATGGATACTTACAGTAGAGGGAGCAATAGCACCACTGCTGTTGTATTTCTCTTTGGCTATCTGTCAGCTGTGTTATAGCTTTATATAGCAGGTATATTTAAAAAAAACCAACAATTATCTAGGTGAAATGATGTGGTCTCTTATGTAGTAAAGTTTTCATAATGATTTGTATTAACTATTAAAATAATACTTTGTTTTATTAGAAGAAGAAATTTTTGTGAAGGGAGTTGCCTTGTAACACAGCTGGATGAGCTAAAGAGCAATACTGATTTTTACCTGGCACTTCCTCTTTAATGGTTGTGTCAAAGTAATGGTCTCATCATGAATTTTAATTCATAGTTGGCATATCTTGCACCTTCCTTCCAAGGATTTCAGAATGGTTTTAAAAACTCTTGCTGGTTTCTGTGCTACCTGTGGTTAAAAAGACTGTTCTGGTGTTGCTATGGAAATTGTGGTGTTACAATATGTGCAAGATGAACCCTCTGCATGCTCAAAAGGGAGTAAGAGATGACTGCAGTTCACGATCTTTGTTCAGCCACATGAGTCTTTAGCAGGAGGCAGTCAGAAAAGCTAGGAGAATAATTTGGGAAAAGGTATCTTAATTCAGGATAGAAGGCATATTTCACAGGCTATTTGTAATAGGCATCTGCCTTCCCAGATTTATATTTACACACGCACACATATATATATATGTGTGTGTGTGTACATATTTTATATATATATAAAAATTTTTTTGAACCTGCAGTTAAAATCTAATGCTATTACTAGGCAACTCATTTTTACTAATCCTTTGGGTGGTCACTTGAGAAAAATTTCAGTGTAGTTGAATATATTCCCTTACATGAAGGATTCTCTTGAAAAGGAGGAGGATGTGTTTGATATTCATGTGGGAACTGCAGGTTTTGGAAGGATGCTCTTGCAGTTGCGCGTGGGCACAGGGTTTATCTCACCATGTGTGGTCCAGGGGATGCAGCTGAGAACAGAAATTATAGCTCCATGCTGTTACGAGATGCCTTTTCTGCATCCTCCTTAATCTAGTGGAATTACAGGAAGGATAACTCTCCTATTGGGTTTGAACAGGCTGTGGCAGTTTATTTAGGTAGAGAGGTGACAGCCCATGGAAAGTAGTTTGGGCTGGGAGGCTAGATCTTAGGCGAAAGTGGAGGGGCCAGGAAGTGGAGTAATGAGTTCATGAGGCACTGTGGCAGCATGGGTAGATGCAGATTAATGTTGGCCTGACAGAAACCGAAGAATTAGTTTAGACTTTCCTGCCATAAAATTGAAAAGAAATGTAGGCAAGTCCAAAATCTTTCCTGTTGGAAAATTTTGATTTTTGCAGAGGCTATATTTTTTCCTTAAAGAGTAATTCTTAGACAATTCCAATGAGCTCCACTGTTCAGGCTGCAAGCTCTTCCAAACAGGGACTGTCTCCAGGTATAGTTTAGACAGTGCATGGCAAGATAAGTTCAGTCTGTAGATATTAGAATAAAAATGAGACATGATGGGCAAAAAATGTAGGGTTAGAGCTTTACTCTGGAGGTCACGGATGATGAATAAATGTTGATCTCCAGAGTGCTGTCTTTATGAAACCGCTTTTATCACCAGAAATGAATTTTATAATCTCTTTGGATGGAGATTTTAAAAAAAAAGATGATCATCTTGCAGTTCAAGATGGAACTGTCAAAACATTGTCATTTATTGTAACTGACTCATTTAAAAAGCTGAATCACAAATGCATAAATGGTTCTTATTCATAGCACACTTTAAATGGAATGTCACTGATTTATTTAATTTGGACATCATGTCATCTTTGCAGCATTGTATTGATGTTGTTTCCATTTTCCTGTTAAAGGTTGCTCTTCAGCAATTTACAGGCACACCCTTTCCTCTCACTTTGACAATCCAGCGTTGCTTCCATACATGCATGCTGACATTGTTTCATCTTGGTATCAAAATATCATCTTGATAGAACCATGGAAATATAGCTTGGTCTGCATAATGATGTCATAATTGCATCATAAAGTCTTCAAGTAATTAGCATTGCAGTAATATGTTGACAGTGCATATAATATATACATAGTGGCCTGTGCTATAGCTTTCGAGTTCAGACTGTACCAAACTTTGTTTGAAGGTCTCCAAAGAGTGGTGCCTCCTAATAAACATTTACCTACTAATTAGTGTTTGGGTAAGTTTCAGCAAACAAGTACTTCATGCCTTGTATAAAAAAAATGCCTGTTTCTGTATAAATTCAAACTGACTTATTAAAGCTATTTTTAACCTAAGAGGATGACCACAGGGCTGACAATTTATGAACCAATTAACTTCCACTCTTCTTTAGTACTCCTTGCACTTCTTGGAGCACTTTATAAACTGAAATGAGAGCTCCTTGCTGTTCCTGTGAGGCAAATAAGTATCATTAGAACCATTTTGCAGAAGTACAAAAAAAGAGGCACAGAATTGAATTGCTCAGGGTTGTTTTGCAGCTCTGTAGCAGAATTGTTGCAAGAACCAGAGATTCCTGCCTCCTTTTTCTCTTTGGTTCTTTCTTTCTCCCCCCCCATCCCCCGCCCCCCAGTGGAAAAATTGAGTTGTTGGATCCTGTTATCTGGCTAATAAGTTTGCAAATTCTGGTGCAGGCAAGTTACTGTGTGCTAGGGATGTCAGCTCAACTCTCCTGGTATGTGCAAGTAATGTAAAGAGTACATACATCTTGCATGGTCACCAAAACCACTTAGCTCCTGGGGGGAGGAGAGAGGCTGCAAGGCCCATGTCCTGGGTGGTGAGATGGGGCTGAGGGTCTCTTAGTTCCACTGGGTCACTGTTACTGTTGAGCTCATGTGCAGCATTTTCACCTGTGTAATCACCAGCCTTTTAGAAGTCCCATTCCTTGAAAACAAGTCCTGATATATATAACCTGTAAGAAATAGGAGTCAGGGGAGCTACTGGAAGGAGAGGGTGCACTGTGCATGTGGAAAAATGATGCTTCTACAGTGTGGGTAGAAAACTGCCAATGAGAGATGCAGGAAGCATTGTCCTAAAGAAACTACAAAACGAGTCAACCCCTGCAGAGCTTCGCTATTTGAGATTTGGAAGAAAGTCAACGGCAGTCTTGTTTAGCTGAGGGTATTTCCCAAAATGAATAAGGAAGCAACTGCCCTAGGGCTTGAACTGTCTTTCTGCTGACATCTATAAAAATTATATTAGGCCTCGAAAAAGAGGGTGTGTCTGCGGGTGGAGGAAAGGACAGAATGATGTCCGTTGGGTAGGCTCAGCTGGAGGCTTTTGGAACCTTTTCATGGATAAATTTCACAGAGGCTGTGAAAAATTCTTTTCCAGAGAGACCGAGGAGTTTAATCCTGCTCACTGAAAGTTCACAGCAAATTCTGAGTCAGTAGCTCCTCTCACTGATGTTAGCGTCTGAAAATGTTGTCTGCCCACACTGTTATGGACAGAACTACAGCACAGCAAGCAGACAGCTCCACGCCCAGGCAAAATGCTTCAGATATAATCATTTCTTTGAGGGTTTTCAAATGGTTTGCAGGAGCTTTGGAGCTTAACTTCTACTAAACTGTAATGGGAGGGGATGCCTAACTCACTGGGCTCTGGTCATAACCCCAGCTTGGTGACGCTTGCTTTCCCTCCTCTTTGCCTTCTTGCTTTCTCCCAACCTTGGTTTGCAGGAGATGTCAAAAGTTGTGAGCAGTATCAGGCTTGTGGTACGTCTCTCAGATACAAGGACTGAAGCAAATATCCCAGCTGCATCAGCAGTGCATGTATTTGACTCCTGACCTGGAGTAAAGAATAGGAACTGTTGGAGGAAGGGTTGGAAGCATCAGGTTATATTTTGTTTGCTGTTTTGCTAGCACACCATGAACTGCAGAAAGTGTTATAGGACCTGAAAAGCAAACCATTCTACCCTGGCAAGGCTGAGAAGTCAACTATCTTTCTTTTTCTTTAGGGATGCATTTTGGAGCGTTTTTCTTCTTTCTGATGCTTTCAGGCTTGTTCTTTGCACTACCAATGTATTGCAGGAAAAGTCGATTCAGTTTTAAGTATAATCACTTTGTAGTGCAGAGAAGATACCTTTTGATACACTTCATTAATGATCTAGAAGATAAATTGAATAATGAGGTGGTAAAATTAAACAAGAAACTATGGAGGAGGGCTGGGAGAATGTCCAGAAGAATTTAATAAAGCTGGATTGGGCAATATGATGGCAAATGAAGTTCAGTGAGGATAAATTCTAGATAATACATTGTGGGAAATAATTGAAGATGCTTATATACACTGATTAATTCTGAATTAGCTTCAATTTCTCAAGTGCAAGATCTTAGTGTTATTGTGGGTAGTGCAATGTCTAATAACTGAAGCAGAAGGAAATAGGGAGATTCTGGACTGCGCTACAGGGTGGAGGGCTGTGTTACTGAACAATATGGTTTACTGAAAGCATTAGAATGAGATAAATGTTGATTTAATCCAAGTAAGGGAAGGTGTCCCTGACTAACTGCCCTAAGATTAGTTTCAGTTCCACAGTCTGAGTGGATGATGTGTTGTGCTGATAATGGTTCTTGAACTGGGGATTTTCAGCACCAAAACATAATCTTGTACTGATCAGGCTGAAAGTATCCAGATGAAATCTGGTCTCCTTGATGCTAAAGGGACTTTTGCCTTTAACTTCAGCAGATCCAGGTTTTTACTCCAGTTTCACAGTTAAACTAAATAATAGATTCATGACACTTACACTTTTTAGTCAGTAATGTATATAAAGATCTCTGCTTTCTTTATGTTGCTTACACTTTTTTTTTTTTACTTTTTAAATGCTGTTGTTATGTTGGGTTGCAAATACCAGACACAAAAGAAAATATAATCCCTATTGAAAACCTCTTTAGTCTAATAAGTTGGACAAGATAATAGCCATTGGAAAATCCAGAAGAATATTTAGCAGAGAATTTGTCTTCATTGCCAAAATTAGTTTTAATTTGGTTCCTCCCATTAAAAATACATATATTACGTACAAACATGCGCGCACGCATATATCCATAGAGAACAGGAGAGATGGCATTGGCAAGAGATTAAAATCAAAGGATTAAAATGCCATTAGATATAAACAAATATGATTTCATGGGTTTCAAATAAATGATATTTGACTGCACGGATGATAATGAATGCAATGTTTACTTCTGTTGCCTAGGAAAGCCTCGTGTGTTTACAATATCAACATTTGAATCTTAAATTCATTTGTCATGTTGTGCTGTTCCATTTTATAACTGATGAAGAGATTTATCTTTGAGATAAAAGCTTCTCTTGGCAGAACCTCACAATCTGATATTCTTTAGAGATTATAGAATATCAGAATTGGGGCAGGGGCGGCTCCTTTTTGGGTGTCACTTTTGGGAGCGAATGTGTCTGTGGCCCAGGAGTGCCTGCTGTGCTGGGATGCTGCCTGGGAGGAGTAAACAGAAGCTAGAAGGGAAATGTGTGTGTTCTGGGCACCAGAGTATCTTGATATAGCTCTATCTTTGTCTCTGTGCGAAGAACCAGCCAAGACTTTTCTTAGGAGTAAAATTTGCCCTGAAGTAATGTATCATTCAGATAAAGATCTAAGAATATTTCACTAAACTGTAATGAATTAAGCCTTTCCCTGAAGGTAAGAAAACCCTTTTGCCCTGTTGCAGATAGGTAAATTATTATTTAGGAGGGTAATTGTTCTCTGAAAGGTCACAATTCATAGCAAAAAGAAAGGACTCTAAGAATCCTTACTCCCAATATTTCTTTCTACCTAATGTATATTTGTTGTTCTGGTTTTGGTACTGGAGTAAGTGTTCTTCTCTGGGTATATATCAAAGTGAATATTATTGTGCATGTACTACATGTATGAACTTGTTTAGAGCATTTTCAGTAGCCTTAACTGCTAGAGCTGCACAGGTACTCCATATTTCTGTTTCACTTTAAGATACTTGGCTTTTCTTTAACCACCAGCTGTTTAAAAGAAGTCTCTTTAAAGCGCAAAAAAAAAAAAAAAAAAAATCAGATGGAGGGTCAAAATGTTAAATTTTGAAAACAAAATACTCTGAATTCTTTCTCCCTGTTCTTTGGTGAAATAGTGTTTCAGTCAGTTTTGCCAAAACTGCATGTAAGAGCAAATAAGTTTAAAAACTGATATTAGCCCAGCTCTACCTTGCACTGAAAGAAGAGAGGTCACCCAGCCTTCCTGTTCTGGCTATTTGCTTGGTATCTTGGTCTTCCTAGTGCTGCCCCAGGTGGTTCTACGCAAGAAACATAGCCCTGATGAAACCACCTGCACCTTCTCTACCCTGGGAAGATAGTGTATGAAGGGCTTTGTAGATTCCTGTCCCTGTTATACTCCAAGTCTGCTGGTCCTCTAGCAAGGAAGAAGCCCCTCTACTGGGACAAAGGATCCAGGTCAAAAGCAGCTGGATCTCTGTAGCCAGATGACCTGTAGCTTGGACTTGCAGTCCTGGATAGGAAGCTGTCTGTGAAATTTTCCTACTGTGGCACAGTGTGGGTTCAGTCTTTTCCAGATCTTCACCAGAGTACAGGGAATAGCTGAGAGGATACAGCCAAAGAAGGGAAAATGGTTGGCACTTGTGTATAGTGATTGGAATGGCTAGATTGATGATATCAGCCATGATGATATGGAGAGCTTTCTTTTAGCAGATATCAGTGTTTCTAAACAGATCCAGATGACCACTGAAGGTTTACCCTTCAGAGGAATGGAATAATTCAACTCCAGCAGCTGTGAGGCATTATGTTTTCAAAGATATTCAAGATCATGTGTGGTCCTTAAGGATTTATAGCACAGTTTTCCTGGAGATAATTTTGATACCAGCCTCTATCAGACTGACAGACCGGGGTGCAGGAATAACTACCCTGAAGGCAGGTCTTCTATTGCAGAAGGCATATGTCAGCCCTACCTTCTGTCATATGACTGACCTCCCTCATAGAGCAAGCATCACAGTGGCTAGGAACAATACTGTTTTGGAAATAGTACTTTCAGTACTGTCTTACCCCATCTACTGAACAGTATCATCTGGGACTTCCAATGTAGGTCCTTATTTTATCTCCAGTTTTATTGTTATCCTTCTCCAAAATTATTGGCACACCAGAACTGTACTTCTGCCTGGCTTTTGGTTCCATCAATGCTGGCACCCAAAATACCAGTACAAAATATCAAAGTAGCGATTTGTATTGAAAACACAAAACATACAGAGGCTTTGGGGGCTCTCTGGGGCATTGAGGTTCCTTTTCAAATGTTCTGCCACTGAAGCATCTCTTGTAGTGTAGAAATGCATTTGCATCTGTAGCTTTCTGAACTGGCCTACCCAGACTTTATTGGGAATTTCCAATATACCATAAGCGTGTATCATCCCTGCTTGTTTGTCTGGGCCTCCTTGTGAACCATGGGAAATCATCTCTGACTTAGTATGCAGGGAGAGTAAGAGAACCCAAACAAGATTGTGTCAACAAAGGCATATTTTTAGAGCCCTGAGCTAAGCTGGGCTTTGAGTTGTGTGGGATCTCAAGTACCGCTGCAACCAGCTGAGCACCAGGTCTGTAGTCATTATGGAGTGGAAGGCTTGCCCTTATGCCAGGGAGGCCAGAAAGCCAGGAGGATGTGTCTGGTTGGACAAATTTTCTTCCTTGCCTAGTAATGAATTTTTGGTTATAGTTGCATGTGCTTTTTGCTCACAGGCCAAGTATCCCACCATCTTTCCTCATTCACGCTTACCTGTAGCAAGCAATACTGACAGAAAGCTGGACCTATCTATCCTCTATCCTTGTAAATGTCTGTTTATAAGGAGCAGAGAAAGGAGACCTGCTTATAGGTGGAAAAGAAAAGGCTGAAAGGACGATGAATGAGGGAGAACATCTGGAAACTCTCCAGCCATTGCTCTAAGTCAGACTGAGAAGAGATCTGGGGGAAAAGCGGCAGAAGAGAAGACCTGCTTAGCAAGGCTCTTGTAGCTCTCTGGAGAGTAGCAGCTAATAGCAGACAGGGAGACACTGAATCGACACCTTGCTCCTGGTGTCAGCAAGAGTTATGACTGCCCCTGAGACCTAGTGAAAGGAACGGCTGCATGTCTTTGTAGGAGTGGGGGTAAAAACTCAAAGTTGCTGAACAACACCAGTGCACCAGATTTGGCCTCAGTGATTTACTGGCTGCAGCCTTCAGTAGCATTAATTCTATTAAAAAAAATAAATAAATAAAAAAAAGAGGGGCATCTTGCAAGTTCCTCGCATGAGGCTCTGCAAGCAAGACTCATCCAGATTTGTTACATGTGTAATGCTGACATTTGTGTGTTAAAAAGACTAAGGGGGGGGGGGCCACAAAACAAAACCATCTCATGTGATTAGCCTTATTCATATTTGCATAATTTAGGAAAAGACATTGCACTTGCTAGATGGAGTCTGATGATATGAATGTTACAACATACATCTTCAGTGCTGTAGATATTGTAAAGCACTGAGCAAGCTAAATAGCCTCCTAGTATAGGTCCATAAAGCCTGCTGGCAGCATTTGTGAGGACTTATAGTGCGGCTTGTAGTAAGGAGATCTAGGGGATTTTTTTGAAAGGATGTGAAAGATGATACCTCTGATCCAATAAGAATGCATGAATCATTTTACATTTTGATGGTACTTGCAGTGTTTTTAGCCAATTAATTTGAGTTTTGTTAGAGCTTCTTATGATAACTCAAAGCCTAAATACTTTTACAAATACCTTGCAAGATCCAATCACTTTCTGTAAAAATAAATGGAGCTCCCATTGTTTTTATTTTTACACACACAACTACACTACCTTTTGTATCCCAGGGAAAAGCTTTTTTTTCTTACACAAATTTGTAATGGTGAAATGGAAAACAGGTTAGTATTTATGTGCAACCATGTGTGAAATTAGTATCCTACAAGTGCCCTGAGATGAATGCATATGGCAATAAAGTAGTAGTCAGTGTTTAATTTTAATGCATGCTTCATCTTTAAAAATGGTTTTCTGAATAGCTACTATGTACACTTACAAAATGCTGCCCCAAACACTACAATATTTAATCCTTCCTTTTTCAGGTCCAGTTCTGTAACTCTTACTGCACTGGGCAGAACTTGCCAGGGAGCTTTCACAGATTTTAGGAGCTCCTTGTAAATAAATACTGCTCTGTGTTGCTAAGAATGTGGCAAACTTGCAGAATCAGGATTAAATGTTTGCAGAAAATCTTGTTGGAATAAAATGTTCCAGCTCAAAAGCACTTATGTTCATACAGGACTTGAGTCTTGAAAGTACAGCATAGACCTGGCCAACACAAGCTTCTGTCTTCTACCCTGTTGTAGCCAACAGTCTGACTGAGATATACCACCTTTGCAATTACTATTTTTTTTGCATTAGTTGACAAAAGCTGTGATCCATTAGCATGAGCAACTTTTTAGCAAATGTCATCAGCTGCCAGAGAATAAGGATTTTCAGTCACTGACTTTTTCCAGACTAATATTTGTAATCTTAGAGACAGACCTGTACGTTCTTCTCGGATGTATCTATTGTTCTGCTTGCTGCTAACTTGGCTTAAGCCTGGGCGGCCAGAGTGGCAAATGCAGCTTTTCTGGATTTTTATGGAAGAAAGCGCATTTGTTTTCCAATGTAAGCAAGCCTTTAGATTACCACAATGATCAAACTGTAATACAGTTGTAACATTATCTTGCAAATTGTTTTTATCACCTTCTGGCTGGGCTGGTGTTTCTGGAGAGGAGGCCTGATTATTGGCTGGCATTCTGACTGAGCTCTGGGAAATCGGAGCTAATATTGACTCTGGAAGCAGGTGAATAGACAGCAACTGGAACAGACGTTTCCACTTCAGCTTTCCTCCAGACAGGGAGGATAACAATAGCAGGGAAGATGCTGGGACAAGGGCTTTTGCATGGGATTAGAGGTAGCTCTGTGCCTGCCTATACAGTGGTCACATGTCCAAGCCAAAGATAGGGCTAACCTATATGTGGAAATATATATGTGGGTGCTGCCAAGCCAGCCTTGAAGTGCACGTTCTGTCTTCTAAGAGCAGAAATAATCTGTGGCATATATGTGGGAGTTTGAGTCTAAGCATATGAAATGTGTCTTCTGCCTCCCACATCCTGCCCTTGGGGTTTCTCTGTGGACCATGTCCCTGGACACTTGCAGATTTTTCCCTTGCAACATTCCAGATAGTCTAGAATATGCCTGGAAACTTCCACACACACTTGTTTCAATTTAAGAGTTTAGTAATTTCATCCCTAATACTTAGACATATAGGTCTGAGCAGGTCTCTGGGTGTGAAAAATTTTTCTCACCTATCCCAGAGTGTAGCTGAAAATAACTTATTAAAACCACCCAAGGCTGCCTTGTTAAGACTCATGTCTTCCTGCTCTGCTTTTCAGGTTTTCTGTTTGATCCTACCTATTAACACTCTGTATTTAGAGGTTGCTGTCACACTGGAAGGGATGGACTTTCTGCACAAATAACGGTCTTCACAACACCTTGCAGGTTGAAGCTTGTCTGCTGAACCAGCAGGATGTTTTTTCTTATTGCACCTGAAGCTTCTTGAGTCAGAATCCTTGGCCCATGTATTGGGTTCTGCAGTATTTGACTCATGATCCTTTATGCTGGGCACCCAGTTTGCGGTTGCTTTATATGAATGCTGTATTGTTTCCTGTCGTGCAACTGTCCTAGAGCTTTAAAATACTTTTTTTTTTTTCCCTAGAAGAGGATTTGCTGTCTTGGAGAGATGAATTTTACTGACTTCCTGTTCAAATGCTTCCCCCTCCTCCTGTCCTATAGCTCGCATGCTTGTGAGATCCAACTGAAAAATGCTTCTTGTTTCTGATGCTACCTATTGCCATCTTATTGGAAAACTTGAATGTAGTAGAGGCCTTGAATCAAAAGCATGTGTGACAGTTTCTGATCTTTGAGCAGCTTTAGGGGCCTTCACAAATAAGAGCATTCGTTCCTAGCTGTTTGTACCAAACTAGCTGTTTGGTATGGATTGAGATATTTGTCAAGTAGAGCCACGCACGAGATTAAAGCAGTGTCTGTCAGTGAAACTAGTGTGCTTTGGCTTGTGTAATCCTGCAGGGTTTTTTAGTGTTTTGTATTGCAAGGAAACTCTAGGTGCCTTCAGCATCTAAAAAGTGAATTATATATTGAAAAAAGCTTTTCATTTCATATTTAACTGCTTTTCTTTGAGCAATGACTATCATAAACTTGTTGGTGAGACTTGAACTGAAGTAATGATGGCTTCTAGTTTTTGATGATATTTTTACAGTGACAGCCCTGTCCTGCTCACAGTGTTAATGAGAATAGTAACTCCCTTAATGCCTGGGTTGCACTAAAATCTACTGATACCTCAATGTGGTTGTCCCCATCCTGCATTGCTGTGGGCTGTGCATATATAAGGTGTGTGAGAAGTGTGACTGTTGCCTGAAGAATTGTCTTGTGAAAATAGTGAGTATATGGTGCAAGGCTTTCCTGGCCGGTGGAGCAGATTATACAGGGGCAATGCAGCCACAGATGTGGTGGTTGTAATGGTTGTTTTACCTCTCTGGTGGTCAAGGTAGCAAAGACAACTGTGAGATGTGACAGAAACACTCTGGTATACATTGGTGGTGTTTTGGATAGGGGGAATGGGAGACAGGACCTTAAGATGGAATTTGAAATGATGGGGAAATGGGAGGCCGTTTCTGCTTTGTCGTACAGCATCTTAGAGAGCATGGCAGAAAGGATGAATGGTCACTGTAGAAGGACGCCTGAGTCTGGAAGGGATGGTTGTAGCCTAGTATTTGTACTGCAATAATGCCATGGTCCTGGAGATGAGGCTGGTTCCCAGATGCTGGGTGTGCTCAGAGAGGCTGTGCTGATGTCTACAGTGAGGCTCAGGAGTTTGGAAATGGCTTGTGTGTTGATGCTGTCTGCAGATAGCTGTGAAATGACCCTTTTTATCCATAAGCATAAAAAGGTAAATGGCTACAGTTAAAAACAGCTGGTGTTAAGCTTTGGAAATGGGCAGCAGATCAGAAATTGGAAGGGAGGTAATAAGGCAATCAGAGGGAAACTAAATGCTAGACCTCTGGATGCGTGCTCCTATTTTTGTGGTCCCCAGGCCTGATGTGTGCTTTGCTTTTCAATTCCTCTTCAATTCCAGTAGTAAACAGTAAGGTCAGACAAGATGCGACTGGGATCTCGGTGCTGTTCCTGTTTGTTCAATGTCATTTGGATACTCAAGTTTCCACAGGGAAAGATTCAGCCCTTTTTTATCAAGTGCAATATATCTAGTCAGTGGGCACACATCCAAATCCACCCTCTCTGCCCCATGGCTGGTGTATTAAGTGGAGTTCAGATGTAGAAAATTCATGTTCCTGGTATATTATTGAGTAGAAATCAGACATAGAAAACTCATGTTCCACTGTCTAAAATATTCTGGGCTAAAACAGAAAAGGTTCTGCCAGACTCGGCTGCTAACCTGCCTGCCAGATTGAGATCTGGTCTGAACAGTGCCACTCACAACCAGTTGGCTCTCAGATTTCTGCTATTTTGGACTATTTCCTGAGATGGACTAGACTGCTTAGCTCTTTCAAAGTGCTCCAGTGAGTTCCCCTGTGGTGACCAGGCTCCTGGGGACATTTTGTCCTTGAGTTTTCTCCAGCTGATTTCCACCCCTGCACCTGCAGAGCCCCTTAAGCATCAGGGGTTTCCAAAGGCAAAGGAGAGGTGACAATATTATCCCGACAGGGGCAGAGGAACCTGCTGGCTGAGAGACTGGTCCTGAGAGCGGGAGATGGTGCATGGTGCAAATGGATTATACAGGGGCGATGCAGCCACAGATGTGGTGGCTGTAATGGTTGTTTTACCTTTCTGGTGGTCAAGGTAGCAAAGACAACTGTGAGATGTGACAGAAACACTCTGGTACACATTGGTGTTTTGGATAGTGGGAATGGTAATGCTTCTCCTTAAGGAGGCTGCTAGTTGTAGAGCTGTTATGTGACTTTAATGGAATGAGGAATCAGTGAGGCTTCAATAGCTGAACATGAGAAGAAAGTGCCCAAATTGCAAATATCTGTCTTTCTGTCTATCTGTGCCTGTCTGTGCTTGAAATCTGGATAGCTGGGCTCAGGGAATAACATTTAACACAGCCGCTGACAAAGCGCAAAGAAGTATTCCTCACGGTGCTCCTCTTGAGATGACGATTATTGTCCCAAATTGCAAATATCGGTGTGATGACAGAGAAGTAGCATCATTTAAACAGTTGAACCAATGTGTGAGCTGGGACCAGAACCTGAGAAGGAGTTTGAAAACCAAGCTCCAACCCAAAGCCCCTTAGGACTGCGAAGAACAGGATGTGTTAAGGTACCTGCAACAACATGCAGTTTCACTTACCTTTTCCAAAACAATCATGCCCCACGGCCCACGAAGGAAAAAAAAAATGGGCGATTTTTTTTCCCATGTAGACGCATGCGTTTACTTCCAGTCCCCGAGTACCTGCCAGCCTGAGCCCCGCGGTCATTCCACGGAGGGGGGGTGGCAGCGGTGCGAATAAATGCGGGCGGGGGGGGGCGAGGCAGGGAGCCCCGCCGGGGCGCCCGTGCCCGCACCTGTGCGCGGCCGCGGGGCGCCTCCGCCCGGCGGCGCGGACCGAAGCGCGGCGGAGGCGGCGGCGGAGGGGGGGAGCAGCTCCGCCGCGGGCGTCCCGGCCGCGCTGAGCACGTCCCGCCGGGGAGCGGCGGGGCCGGGCCGGGCTGGGCTGTCACGGCGGCGAGGGGCATTGTCGGCAGCGGGGCGGCGGCGGGGGGAGCCGCGCGGGTGGGAACAATAGCGGCGGAGGGAGGCGAGGCGAGGCGAGGGAGGCGGCAGGCGCGGAGCCGCCGCCGGCGGGGCTCGGCACCCGCCCGCCCCGGGGGCAGCCGCAGCATAGCCCGCGGGCAGCCGCAGCCCAGCCCCGGGGCAGCCGCCCCGCAGGCTCCGCGAAGGGATGAGCCGGGCGGCGCTCGGCTGCGCTCGCCGCTAAAAGCGCCTCCATCCATCCCTCCTTCGCTCCCTCCCTCCCTCCTTCGCTCCCTCCCTCTTTTCTCTCTCTCTCTCTCTCTCTCTCTCTCTCGGCTCTCCTCCTCCCTAACTCACTGGATATTAGCAGCCGCCGGCCTCGCCGCCGCCTCTCCCCCAGCCATGAATCCCGCCGAAGGGGCAGCGGAGGACGGCGCTGTCCCCGACTCCGAGGTGGATGCCTTTTTCCGCACAGGTAGGGCAGCGGCGCGGCCGCGGAGGGCTCCGCCGCGGGATGCGGAGCTCGCCCTGGCACCGGGGGAGGAAGCGGCGGGGGGGGGGGGGGTGTCCCTGCCGGCCTCGCTTTGTCTGTCCGCGCCCCCCCCCGGCGCGGCTGCCTGGGGGCGCCCCTTGCCCGCCGTGGCCGCGGGGCTGCCATCCGCGGGCGGCGCAGCGACGGGGCGATCGCCGAGGGGAGGCAGGCAGGGCTGGCGCTGCCGCCGCCGCCGCCGGGCGGGGTAGCCGCCGCCGCCCCCTCGCCTTGGCCGGGGAGGCACAAAAGCCGCGCGGAGATGCCCGCAGAGAGAGGGGGCGTCCGCGCCCGCGGAGGGCAGGGGCGGGCGGGCCCGGCCGCGCCCCCTCCCCGGGCGCAGGGCGCTTTTCGGGGGAGCGCAGCCGGCTGCCCGCCCTCGTGCCCGGTGGGGCACCCCGGCCCCCGCCCGCCCGCGGGGACTCGCGAGCGTTTCGGGGCTCGGCGTGGGGGGGAGGCGCTCGGCTCCCCGCGCTCAGCGGCTGCTCAAGCGGAGCAGAAGTGCGGTTGGGCTACGGCGGTGCGTGGAGCGGGGCCTTCGTTAGGGATGCAGTGATGAGTTAAAGTCGCTGGGCAGCGGGTATGTGCCAGGTCTGTGCTACCTCTTCATAAGGTGGTGCGTGTCCGGTGGCCCTTTGAAACCCGACGGTGCGCGGGATCAGAATCTCAAGTGAAACAACCTGTGGTATTTTTTCTCCCCTTGTTCTGCAGCTAGACTCTTAAGAAAACATTACAGGCTTTTTGGTAGATTTTTAGTTAAAAAAATGTAAAGGATTAACTCCTTGTTTCATAGGGGGATTGACTCTTTTAGGCTAGGAATGACACATTGCCACAGCTGTTTGTCAAAACTCTGCTTTTCAGCTGCTTTTCTCCTTCTACCTGATCGTTCGCCGCGCGGAGCTCTTTGGAGCTCTTGGAGCTCCGGTTACAAAAAACAATTATGTAATCACCGAAACTTTAAAGAAGTTCATTCCTGCAGGCCTGCAGCAGCTCCATGGCTCCCTGCTATGGTAGACTGCACCCCGTTTATGGAAAACCCTTTGATCTGGAAGATAAGTGTAATAGGGTCTGGCTGAGTGTATCTTGTGATCCATAATTCATTAAACCATAGGATATTTGCATGTTGATTGCCTACCTGGTTACAAGCAAATTTCACGAATCTCAGCAGTATCAGTATTTGTGGGCTCCTGAAGATTTGTAAAAGAAAAAAAATCACCTGTTTGAAAACATTCTCGTAGTTAAGGTTCTTCTACCTTTCCTCTTTACCCTTTTTCCCCCAAAGCTAAATTGTTTTCCGGTGACACTGCCTTCTCAACATAAGCAGGTTGGCAGAACTGAATTGGGAGAGAATCAAGTCTGCCTTGCTTATAAGAAAAAAAAGTATCCCTAAATAAGGAAAAAGCACAAAGACTCCTATGACTAGACACACTTTCCTTTCTGGCTTCACTAGAAATTTTACCTACAGAATCATAAATACACTTGTTACCCGCCTTAATGCATTTAACCTGAAGTTTCCAGAAGGTCTCTTAGTATTTCTGCTTCTCAAGGAAACAAAGTCATAGAAACACAGGCCTGGAAGGGATGTCTAGGCCACATCCTTGCACTGAGGCAAGAATAACTATGTTAAGTCCATAGCTGATGGTTGTCTAATCTGTTTTAAAAAGCTTCATTAAAGAAGACTGCAAAATGCTTGTTTCTGCGCCATTGCGTACCTTTCTGGACACAAAATGCTGACATGAAAAAAATCTGTTAGTAATTAATCTTTATTGTCGTGATTTGTAATTACCAGCCAAATATCACTGAGAAATGGGGAAAAAGGGAGCGATAGTGGGCTTGACTCCTGTGAAATTGCGGTGTATTTCGAGGTGGTTTCTGTGGTGCTTGTGTGCCCTGTTCGATTTGGGGATTTGCTTGCTCATGTTGTGACTGCCTAAAGTTGTTGTTGGTTTTAATGGACAGAACAGCTGATGTGGTGCTTATGGGAGAAACTGTAGCTGGGACAGTCAGGAAACACAACTGACTTTTCCAGTCCTCTTTTCCGCAGCAGTCAATGGCAGACCTGCCTGAGAAAGGACTGTGAGGCTGAGTCTAGTCTGTAATAGCTGCAAAGACCTGAATGAACTTCTTAGCATTCAAATATTTGCTTTTTCTTTTATTCCTTCTGTCCTGACTTGTATCCTGGATTGCTAAAACATCACCATTGTTGCTCATGTGCTTTTGTACATTCACAGCACAGTGAACAAAAACGAATCTATATGTCTTAAACACTAGCTGCTTCTGTAGGGCAAGTGTACACTAGACCACCTAAACTCTTCCCAAATTTATAGCTGCTGCATGGAAAAGCATACTCATGTCTCGTTATTCCCAGTGAAAAAAATGGAGTCCAAGCAACTTGCATCTCACTTGGAGGCTTTTAGCGAGCAGATGGGCTTTGCGCGGAGCCTCCAGGATCGATAGGCTGCTCTCTGGGAGCAGCCATGGAGGCTAATGGCACCGCGGCTCCCCTGCTAGCACCCAAAAGTGCAGGCATAGCAGCCCGCTATCACTAATAACAGTTACGATAGTAGGTGTCTGAGCTGTGTGTAGAAAGCCAAACCAAATGAATTAACACGAGGTAATGGAGAAGGGCCTGTTCTTGAGCTTGCGCTGATGAGAACTAGGAATAACTTTTTAGAAACGGGTGGATTTACGCCTGCGTGGTTGATATTGGAATTCAGTTAAGCGTCCCTAGAGAAATGCAGGATTGGAACTACTCTAATTTTCACCGTCAAGTATATGCAGAGAGTAATTCCATCTCCTTCCAGAGAATCACACTCGTGTAATTGGGATCAAAATTAACAGATAGAGGGACTTCAAGGGCAGAAATGACTATTGCAGTCTCCTACTCTGATTTCTGGGATAACATGGGCTGTTGAGCTGAGGCAGTAATTTCTGCATTAACTCTATCACTTCTGCTTGAGCTTATGTTCAAGTAAGAAACCAAATCTATGCCTAGATATACCTTATTAAGTTTCCTGTGTCTATTTTGGTGACATAATAAAACATGAGCGGGTTCTCGAGAAGAATTCTCAATTCAGTCTATATTAAATTTGCACCAAGACTTCTATGTTGCATGGAGCTGAATCCAATACCTGTTGTTTCAAATCAGATTAATGTAAAGGAAGTCGCCTTGTAAAGCCTACAAATGACAACCATCCCTTGGATATATGCATAGAGGGAAAGCTTTGTCTTTGTGCCTCAGCCTCAAGAATTTCTATGATGTGTTTTGCAAGCAGAGGTGAAACATAAGACAATCTTTTGCCAAAATTTTAAATATTTATAGAGGTCACTGACAGAACAATTTAGTAAAGTATTGATTACGGGAAAGGATAATCATTGATATTTTTTATCTACTAGCAGGTGCATTTTTCTTTTCTAAATCATATTTCTGCCACTTAAGTGTAACATTGATTAGATCTGATACAAAGACACAGAATTTGTCACTGATACTTCCTGTGGGTGAGTTCAGAATTGATATTGTTCTGTTGCCTTTGACTGCAATGAATTATTCTGTTTGCTTTTTGCTTTCCACCAGTAGGTTAGACTTTAGCATTGTTAATTTGTGTGCAAGTGACTGGCAGCTCTGCTACTAAATAACTTGGAAATGATTGGCAGTGGACAGGCTGTTTGATCAATAGATGTGCTTGAAATTGTCTGCAGAGAAGTGCTTCTTGAGGTTGATGGAATCAAGTGTCTCCTAGTAGAGCAGATAAATTGATTCAATTTAGATGTCAGTGGTGATGAGGTATTCGCATGATGCCCGACTTCCTCACCTAGAGACTTTATAATATATAAGGTCCAGTCTGGTAATGCTCACTGATAAAGGAGGGTCTGTGGTGGAGAAGACAGGTTGTGTGTACTATTTGGAAAGCTCCTGTGGTCTTTTAAGGTGGTGCTGTTAATTAAAAAATGTACTGCTCTCTGGAGACTTTGACCCCTGACCCTGTCAGGGTTATGAGTTTTGCTCCTTTCTTTCCTTATTGTCTAATATAGATGGTTTTTTATGTAACTGACATGTGGGAGAAGGGAATGGTTATCTTGCTATACATGAGGATCCAGATCCTCCCAAACCTCTGTCACGTGGTACCCCCAGTGCATGAGGGAGGTCATAAGGCTCTGCCTGTGCCCTTGTCCTTGTCCCATCTGCTCCAGGCACCCTCCACAGGGAGCTCTGCTGCTCCAGGGTCTGCTGGCAGGGAATTGGCCTGTAGACATGGCAAAGCGACACACAGGTGAATTGAGAGGCCTCGGTGGGAATGGCTATCGTTTTCCCCCTTCAGTCCTGCAAGCTCTGCTCAGAAATGGGTGAGAACCTGTGGTTTTGTGGGGTCTTGTGACAATAGGGAAAGAATCTCTATTGTCTGCTCCCGGAAGGCAGTGATCTTAAATTAGTGATTTAGTTCAGGAGAGGTGTGTACCCCATGTCTCCAAAGCGTTTCTTTCCCATCATTTCTTCCTCTTCCTTCAAAAGTACATACCAGACAATGGGAGTGACATCTGACAGTTATTTGTAATGTGTTTTTTCTGGATGAGATTGCACTGTGTTAGAGGACAGTAAGAAGACATTTATTCTCTTTGATATTAATTCAATTAACACTGAACAGAATTACTTCCAGAGGGAGAGACCTTTAACACCCAGCTTCTGTTCAGAGCTGATATTAACTGAAGTTAACAATCCTCGATTTCCAAAACAGGGTGAAAAAGGGAAAACGAGACTATAGCATGGGCATTAGCAAAGTTCATAGATGATTCAATAAGGTTTGATACAGCAGTTGTTGAAGCTACTGGAAATATCCTCTTGCCTTCACTGGGTTTTGGAGCGAAGCTCGGAAAGAAGAAAAGTGCTGTCCCAGAATTTTTCTGTCAGAGACCATTTTGCAGCAGGGCTTAGACAGCTGTGTGCCTGTCTCGGCTCTGCACCTGAGAGGGATGATGGGCTGCATGAATACAAGAGAGCATCTGACTTGGCTTGGCAGGTATAACTATCACTCTTTTTCCATGCTGTATCAAGTCCCCTAATAAACTGCTGGGGAAACATGAGGTTTTAGAACAGCTAAAGCAACTTTGGGATTCCCCCCCCTCCCCTTTCCCCCCAAGCATACACCCTCAATGTTAAGAGCCCATTGGGGAGTTCTCCGGCCGGACAGGTGTTCTGGGCCCCTTGAAGATTCAGGATGAAGTATTTTGTTGTTTCAGCTGCTGTGACCTTATGGTCTCTAGGAAGTTTGATTATGGATGTATAGCAGCTTTACTGCTCTGTGGTGACATGTACCGAACAGTACCCAGTGGTATTTAAAAGTCCTTCATAGTTATATCAAAGAAAATACTTATGGAGTATTAGGCCTTATAAACCCATAGCGCTGTGCATTTTATGTCTGGAACTTAAAATAAGTCATGAAACAACTTAGAAGTATTTGTGCTTTTGTTTGATTTGGATTGGTGTCCTGCTTTTAATATTTCTCTGGATAAACAACTCCCGTTTAACAGGCTTGTATGGCACACATGCCCTGTGTTTAACTAAAGGGACTCTGCTGCTGGGGGAATTTTGCACAGCGAATCTGGCAAGAGCAGCAGAGAATATTACGGTATACATGTTGGGAGGGAAAAAACCCTACATATGAGGGAAAAAAAGGCTAACAGCAAAGTCGAATATGATTGTCTGAATGAAGTCTAGAATAGAGGGCTGTAAAAGAAAAGTCATATTTTCTTTAAAATTTTTTCCACCCCATTCTAGGACCCATTTTGTTACTGTCATACATATCCAGAATAACTCAACCAACTTCAGAGGAACTGTTTGAGAATTTTCACTAACGTAGTTGAAAACAGAACTTGGCCCAGCCACTGCAACAGCAATCATAAATCTAGGTTTGAGTCAGTTACCTGGGCAATACGTGGACTGCAGCAGGTTGAAATAGGATTTAGTGTGTTTCATGTTAAGAGGGGAGTAATATCTCGGTGAAATATTTCAATTTTCGTGTCATGTTTCAGTTTTGGTTCAGAATGAGCCCAATGTTTGAACACAGGACAGAGACTTTTCTCTATTGTAAGGCATTGCAAAAGTCTCTGTGAGTATTGACAGAATAGTGTTAGCTTCCATCTTTTTTCATTTTCAACAAATCAGTAAAGATTGAAAGTGATCTGTTAGTGATGTATTTCACTGCAGCATTGAACATACTGTGTTCAAAAATCTCTGGAAGTTTAAACAATATCTGTTTCCTAATCAAGGACTTGAGCAATAACTCTATTTCTAATTTTAAATATAAATGCTCATTTTGCTTGCTCATTTTTGCTTAGAATAAATTGTATTTTTATTGGAATTCTTCCTCCCTGATCTACATGCGTGGCTTTGACTAAAATCTAGGCGTTTCTTCTGCTTCTTTGATATAATGACAGAGAACATATAGGTACCTAGCCCTAATTTGTTGCACTTCCACTTCAAGGCAACAAATTACCTTTAACACTAAAAATGAAATTCCTTTTTTGTACCCTTAATTATCTGAAACACTATTTCAGTGTCACTGATGGAACAAAACTACCATAATTGGGCAGACTAGTTTTTAGCGTAAGGTCACATCATGCTTTGTGGAGAATAATAAGAGGAAATGATCTTCAATTTAACATCACGGTGACTGGCAGACCAGCTGCTCTGGTCATTTCTGTTGTTGAAGTGGCCTTGGGAAAAAGAGGGGAGTGAGTGTTTGTGAAAGAAATTAAATTAACCTCCTCACATAACTGGTAGTACCCATGTAGGCTTAGTCAGTTGAGTTTAAGGGTTTTTTAACTCTGTGTGTATGTGTTTAACAAGCTGTGCTTAAATGGCAGAAGATGTGCCTTATCTTTTAAAATAAAAATCACTAAAAGGAAACAATTGACTCAAAGAACTTGGCCTCTTTGGAGGTGGCGAGTGTTTCTGTTAAAGGTGGGTGCTCAGTAAAACAGCAGAGGCAGCAGGTCAGACACGCTCTGGTGCAACCTGAGTATTGGGAGTCCTAGTTGGCTCAGGTTGGTTTATTACCTGAAAATAAAGCATGCGTGGCAAAAAGAGCCTTTTGAAGATTCTTTGGTAATACTGGAGCTCCTGGCATGGATCCCGATTCCTGGCGTGTACCCTGGCACTCCTGCTGTTTTAATCGCAACTGGCAGCCTCTGTTCGGAGCGGCATCAGCAGTGGGAAACAATAGTGTCTGATTCGTGTTTGTCAGCTGGGACAATAGGGCTGCTGATGGGTTGCGGTGGAGGAGAGCGTGTCCCCTTTGTATGGCAGTGCAGGCATGGCAGATGGCTAATTGGACATGATAAACCATGGGGGCCGTGGGGAAGAAGAGATCTGCAGGGATTAGCAGCTTGTATCCACCATGTTAAAAAGTATGTGTTTTAGAGATGCTCTTTCTCAACTTTAACTTTTTTTGCCATGACTATATCATTCAAAACCGAAGGGGGACACCCTAACTAAACTCTTTGCTTTTGCTAGTGTGAAGCACACTTCGTTAGCTGAGCAAATCATATTACTATATGAGAAGGTAGGAAAACACATAGCCCCCCAGAGACACTGGTGTGGCACTTAGTAAAATTAGCAGTGCATATTTTTCACCAGTCTTGTAAGTCGATGTCAAACTGTTGTACCAAACAAAGAGCTTTGTGGCATGCTTTTCGGAAGGAGTGGAAAGTCAAAATCTGCCATAGTTTATCTTTGTATGAATAGATGGACATCAATGTTACATCGCTGAAAAGCTAAGGTGATTAGTGAGATAGAACTTATTTCTTTAAATTTTATTAGATTCAGTGGAGTGTATACTGTGGAGCCAAGAGCTGAGGCTCTTGTTCAGGCAAACTTTCACTTATTTGAAACAGTTTAGTTTTTAAAAAAAAAAAGCTTCAAGATCTGCATCAATCTCAACTAGTTTTAATCATTAGTATGCTTTTAGTATGAAATTTGTAAGCTTAGCTGGTGACTTGCTTGGCTCTGGGCTAGCAGACCGTGAGCTCAAGGCCAATGCTGACGTGTAGTGACAACCTGTCTTAGAGTTACCTGGTAGCAGCAGACAGAAATTCATCCCTTTTAGATGCATTTTTAAATCCTTTTTGCTCATCCCTTGTTTAACTGCAAGATAAACCCCCCCAAAACTTTGGGAGTAATTCCACAATTTGCATTCATCTCCCCTCTCTCCATAAAGATGCTCAAAGAAGCTAGGCTGCAAATGGAACTTGTGCATTGGTGGCTGCTGCAGTAATCTGCACAGCTGTTGCTGGAGCTGCATTTAATTCCCTGTTTTGTAAAATGATGTTGGGTGTCTAGGATTGCTATTTTAGTGTTTCTCCTAACAATAATGTTATGGCATATAACATGTAAGATTAAATTGTAGTAAAAATAAATCTACAAGAGGTTTAAAAATAATAGCTAACAAGAAATATGCAGTACTCTGTGGAAGCAGATTTACTTTCTGTGGAAGTGTCTGGACTGTGTTCCTCTCCCACTGTTTACTACTGTCTTTTTCCCACAGGACAAATTTAGTGGAAATTCCAGATGAAAAGTTTCAACTGTGCTGTTGGTTTCAGCTGGCCTTTCAGGTTTTGTATCTGTCTGAATAGTCTGTGAAGCTATAGGTGCAGGAGAAACTGGTAGAGACCATTTGAAAGATTGTAATCGGATGTGTTTTTAAAAAAAACAACAACCAAAAAAAAACCTATAGCAGGGCTATATATCCTCTTATACAATATAATGTTATTATGTTATGATGGTTCTCTACTGGAATTTATTACTTGCATTATTGTTTCCATCATTGATTAATTCCTTCGGAATTAGATGCTGTATCAGCATTGGACAAAAAGATGGTCCCTGTCATGAAGTGCTTACAATAAAAAAAGCCATGTAGATTGTGAATTCCTTTAATCCAGGTTTTTTGCCTGAAGGACAAGCCAGTGGCATTATGGAGTCGATGTGGATCAGAGGGAATGGTTGAGAACAATGCAGTAAGTTACAAGTAGAAAAGGGGTGAAGGAGCGGTAAGAACTGTAGGGAAACCTGAAAATGTGGAAGAATGCAGTAAAGTTATCTGGCTGAGCACTTCAGAGAGTGGAAGGCTCTTTGCTGGGAAAGTGATCCTTGCCTGCACGCGTGCCGCCTCCGCTGAAAGGAAATGGATGATGTCAGTGGCGGAAAGGTCAGAAGCCAAAGGAAATTGCAGGAATAGGACAATAAGAGGTTTGGTTAGAACTGTAACTTTTGGGATGGAAAGCAAAACACAGGTTTTCTGGCACATTAGAGGAAAATATTGGAAGGGTTTGGGTGCTTAGTTAAAGGAGAAGATTGGCACAGCTTATACATATACTGTGCTTGGAATGAGAAAGTCAGCCATAGGATGCACTGCAAAGTGTTACAGGAAAAATAGCAAGGTTTTCTCTTCAAGATGCCCCTCAACATCTAAGACCGTTATTACCACACTGTGATCTCTTAATGGTGACTGTACCAGGTGCCTGTTTTGCTTTGATGCTGCAGAGATGAGGGGTTTCCTGATGAAGTAAAGCCTGACATGTAGCCAAAAGCCTTGGGTGTTCTGTTTCATGGTTAATGCCTCTTGTTCAGACAAATATGTCATGAAAAGCCAGCCTCCTTGGGACTGACTGCCACTGTGCTTGTAGCAATTTAAACTGCCCGCTTCCACACAGAGAAGCGGAGCAGAGAGTTTAGGCAGTGATGCTAATAGAAGCAGTCTGAAGCATTCAGATAAATTCAGTCCGATGGAGCAAGTCAAGCCTAACGGGTAAATAGTAATGATCTCGTGAGCTTCATGGACTCAGATCTATGGAATGTGATTCTCCACTTAACAGCTTGCTCCAGTTCAGCTCAATTCTGTTCAAAAGTTAGCGGGGGTATTAAATAGGTCAGCCATCTATTACAGATCCCTGTTAGCCTATCTGCTTCTTCAGGTTATTTATCAATTTCCTAATGAGAAGGTCTTGAAGAATTATTCCTTTGGGGCCAGGAGAAGGCTGCTAAACCTGGCTTGGCTTAAAACACCCCTAATATTAAAACCAAAGAATGGGAAAACCCTGTTGGTTAGCCGAGTTCAGATCGGTTAAAACTGTTCTTTGCCATAATGAGAATTTGTAAACCCTTACCAGGGAAAAAGATAAAGAAGCTGCTTGTCTACACTATTGAAGTGTGCAGTAAGGTGTAACCAGCAGCTCAGACTTGGTTGCCGTGATTGGAATTGATTTCAGCACTTGGTCCAGCTTCAGCTTGATCATAATGTTTGTGCCTGGGAGACTTATGATGTAGGTCATGTGCAGTAGTTCAAAACCAAAGGATAATAGGTTCTTACTCAGGTAGTCAAATAGGTTTCTACAGCTTCCACCTCAAAAATCAAGTAGTGCTCAAGATGTGCAGAATAAACAATAATTGCTTTGCTTGGCTCAGTGGTCCTCAGCTCTCCTTGGCATTGCAAGGAAGATGATAGTAATTGGCAATAATATGTAGAATAAGTGGTTTTCTTGAGGTTGTATAGACTTCATGTATATTCTGTTGTAAAAACAACACTCTTGGTCATGGAAAGTACCTTTACAAAGCTCTTCATGGTTTTAACTTGTGTTGACAAAGAGCATGAGCCAGGAAAAGCACACCAATCCCTTTTTACAGTAGGATTGTCAAAAGTCATGGCTAAAGTGACAGGTGAAATCAGAGATGTGCAAACACTCAGCTGCTCTTAAACCACTTGATATGGGTGCCTCTATATGGATGCGGGTGACCTGTTTCAGACAGGCAGGTTGTATGTTTTGGCCTTAGCCCTGGAAATGAAATTAACACAACTTTCTTATGTCCACACTAACCAGTCAAACTGTCTTAAGATTTTATTACACTGACCCTATTTTTAAATATACATAGGTCAGACCACATCTGGTATAAAAAATGGCCTACTGCCAGTGACAGCAGAGGAACTACAGTAATTTACACAGGCTGAAATTCTGGCTCATGTTCAGCTGACAAACTTGTGTGGGGATGGGGCCAAAGAGGACTGGTAGCAGAGTAAGGATATTTCTAATATAATGTGTTAAGACATCCAGATGATTTTGCTCATCACCATGGTGTCTGAACACTCACAAAATGAGGCACTTGGGCTCCGCGTCCACTCTGCTTGCTATTAGGTATGGTCCCCTGTGCCTTCTTTGTGACGAGCATGCTGCTGTGAAAGTTGCATCTATTAAATGCTAAATGTAAGAGAGATTTAATGACATGCTATTAAAAAAGTTCCACCTACCTAAAAATGCTTTGCTTTCCAGCCCAGGTTTCGTAATATATTCCATATTTTACAGAGATCTCTTCATGAAGAGAATGCTGTCAGAAACCATTTACAGCTCTGATCCTGCTTTTTTGTCTTTTACGAGTGCCGAATTCCCTTTTGCAGCAGATCCAACCACTCTGCAGTGAGATTTTGATGTGGATGTCTCCCATGGGTGCATTAGTTACTCAGGGGCATTGGAAGGTACCTTCTGACTGGTTCCATGCTGCATAGTTTAACAGAGCTATAAACATAGTATATGACTTCCTTTTCTTCATCCAATTTTTCCTCACACTTTTTCCTTTTGGTATATTTCTAGCAAATGTAAGATCTGGGTGTCCCTATTCCAAATGGAGCCATTCTGTTAGTGTGGCATTGTCCAGGGTAGAAAAAACACCCCTGCCCCTTATTTACCAGCAATATTCCTTGTGTAGCATGTCAATGAGAGAATTATATAGGGTTGTATTTAGGCACTACACCAAGTAGTAATTATTGCACTGATAAGAAATATAGTCATGTTGCATCTTCCTATGTGAATGTATTGCAGAAAGAAAAGTTTTCTCTTTCAGTTACCTTTGTATTTTTTTTTTTTTCCTTTGGAGACAGAAGCTGTGGGAGCAGCTGTAGAGCAGGCGGAGATCACCAGGCTGTGAACTGCGGAGATCTGGGAGAGAACTGTCCCCTGCTGTAAATGTTGTCACCCTTCATTGCTCTACTATTGCTCCCCAGCCAGTGTTGGGGTCAGCCTTGGCTGCCTTGGGGTCAAACCTCAGGGCTTTTGCCTGGTTGCTTCATCCACCGCAACTGATGCTTAAGAATAAAAGGTTAAGAATAAAAGGGAGCTTATCTGAACCCTCGTGAGTGCCAGGGCCTTGTATACCTGGAAGACTTGGGAAGAAGCAAATCTGCTCCCTGCCTCTGTTTTTTAACTGTCCCAAATCGAGATGGGCCTCAGTCCTGTTGAGCTTGAGCAAGCGTGTTATGGGGGAGATGCTCATTCCTTGTCCCTCTTCCTGCTTCTGGGGCACACAGATTGGCTCTTCTGCACATAAAATAGAAGGCTGAATTTCAGATGAGACAAACTTTATACAGATTAAATGGAAAATCCTGAAACTAATAGGATAGCGCAGAGGGCAGACTTAGTGTGCCTAACTAGCAGGCATGCTAAGCGCACACACAAACAAAGCAGGACTAAGCTCCTTTTTATCTAATGTGCAGCTATGTTAACAGCTGCAGCTAATGACTTCTAAAGGGATCTCCTCTCCTGGCTCCCTTTTGGCTCTTACAGTCTATGTATATATTTTCCCTGAGATGAGAACTGTTCCAGGAACTGAATTAGTCTCCCTAGTCATTACTTTTCCTTTTGGTGTGTGGACACCCTGCAAACAGTGGCTCAGACAGCAGCCTGGAGCAGTTGCCTTTCAGAGGAAGCCAATTGTAGCAATCTATTTTTAAAAGGTTATGTTCATGAATTGGATTTTATGACCTGATTTGAACTGTGTTGGGTACATATGTGTTGTGCAGCTGCAGCCTGAGTCCACAGGAGTGTCACTTTTCACCATTTCCCTGTTGCAATTTTAGCTGTTTTCTGAACATGCGCAGCTTTGAAGCTCTGTCTTTACCTGGCTCGGCATGAATAACATACCAGCCAATTATCAGATGGTAACAAATTATTCTCTCCCTCCTCAATCCTGCTTGTTGTGTGTGTTAACAATGGAGAATTGCAGATCTTTTGCTGAAGAAACTAAAAACATGTTTGTCATATTCCAGCTTCTTGGCTGCCTTGTTTTCCTTCAAGAGGCATGAGTCTGCAGTTGCAGCTGTATTGCTTTATAAAATTCTATTATGTTTTTTTTAATTTCGGTTATCTGTAAAAACTGATTTAAAAATCCCCCATGACCAAAGAGTTCATGCAGTAGTTTAAGTAAGTTTCATCCCCAACTTTGCTGTAGAGTTACAGATATTGGTACTACTTAAGACCCCAATGCACTAGAGTTACAAACACTCCTATCTCACAGCTACATTAAATGAAGCTTGAGCAACACTGATGTGGAAAGGCACAGACTATTGCCACATCAGTACCTTATGTGTACTATGTACCCGTGGAGTGTCCTATGGAGTTGGGCACATCCTTGCGCAGTTGTTCTTAACACTGGTGGGTCAGGAGCTTTATGGAGAGACGCTGGGCACTGGATTTGGCTTTTGCCTCCTTACATGAAGCATTCGGCATGTAGGAGGGGGTATAAACAGTGTATTCAGTCTCTCTGAACTGTCTCAGTATTTCTGTTGTGTATTTTACACAGTATTTCTGTTGTGCTGGAGTAACTTGAGTTTATTCTCAAGCAAAAACAAATGGGCAAACTGTTATAGATTGCTTTGGATTGTGTATGTATTGTCAAGAAAATTTTCTGTTTCAGTGATGTGCTTTTACACGCAGATGAATAAATGAATATGTTTGGAAGTTTAAGACTTGTTATGAAGGTGGTGGTTGTACTATAATCCTACTGGGACTGTAAAGATAGGATCTTTAGATGGGAAGTCTCAAGGGACTTATAGGCGCTGATGGTTCTCCAGCTGGTACACATCCATTTGAGCCACTAAGAGGCACTTTGATGATGAAAATGTACTTTTTTGAAGCTAAAACTGAGGTTCACAGTTCTGAAGCTGTTGGTGTAGCTAAACAGCCCCCCCCCCCCAAAGCAATTTCTGGAAAGGAAGGCTGTATTCCTAATGTCGTGGCCACAGTCCTATTTGAATAGCTGTTTTCTCTTCTTGCTTCCCTGCATTCCTGTTCTAAAATTGTGCTGTGTAATGTTGGTGTGTGTAAATAGGTAGGTATTGAATTTGACCATACAGACTGTTGCATTTTAGTGTTGAACAATAATTCTTATCTGTGACTATTCCACCGAGGGCTCCAAGGTGAAGACACTGTTCTTAGCACCTCCAGTGTCTTTGCATCATCTCCTTAGCTTTAGGGAAGGTAAAATAAACACTGCTTTTACCAGCTGCATATCAGGAATGGCACGTGCAAACTCCATGTCCAGGCACCCCATCCTTCCTGACCGCTACCAAAGCAGATGGGGAATACGAGGACTTCCATTGTGTCAGGTCCTGGTGTGCGAGTCTGAAGGGAACTTCCTCATATCTTGAGCTTTTCCTGTCCACGTAGGTCCAGCATGTCACAGCTCTTTGTTTAAGATGGCAAAGTGCTCTGGGATCCTGCAGCATGAAAGGGGCCATAAAATGTAAGATGATGTTATTGTAATTAAAGTTTATAAGCTGTTAAACACCACATGTTGGCCAGGCAGAGCTTTCCTGTTTCTCCTGCTTGATAAGGGGCTTGTAGTGAACACTTGTTGTGTGCAAAGAAGAGCTTCCACTGGCAAAGGAAAAGACTACTGACGCTGTCTCTGGTGTCCCAAATCGACAGATTCCTGGTCTGGTGCTGTCTGGAGCTAAGTCTTAGCACCAAGTCTTCCCAATATGTCAGCTCTCATCTGTTCTCTGGTCTGTGGTTCTTGTACAGGGTAAAAAAGCTTTTCTGACAGGAGCTCTTGAGCTTCAGCAGCCATAACTTTTCTGAGGCTTAAGTAAAGCCTGGCCTGCCTTTGGTGCTGCACAACTCTCATACTTGTAACAGCTTAGTCTGGTGGTGTCTGCTCATGTAGGTGCAGTCAGCAACTTTTGCTCTAAAATTATCAGTATTCCAGAGCTATATTTACAAGTGGCAATGTTGTTGCAATGGAAATGCCTCAGCAGCAAGATTGTATTGAGGGAACAAGTTTCACATCTGTAAGGTAAAGCAATTGTGCCTTTTTGGATGGGAGCTACAGTGTGGGTAAAGGAAGCTTATGTGGGAGAACAGCATCTTCTATAAGGCTTTTTATTCTAGACATCTCGCCTTTTCTGGTTCCCATCAGAGATGTGGGTTCCTCTGTTGTTCTTCATCTCAGATATCAGTTTTCACCTTGCTTTAACTGAGTCATTGAGCTGAAAGAAGATTTTTGCATTGGAGTAATGCTAAGAAGAGATTGCTTCCCTGGACAGTGAAGCCCTTGGTCCAGTTATTCTGTGCCCCTCTTGTCATCATTAAAGCTCTCAGTGTTAGATGGTGAGCAGCCCACGTCATCATCAGCTTACTCTGTTGCTGGACCCTGCAGTGAAACCATAATCGTGTTTGTCATCATAGTATCTTCCCATGTAATGTGATTTTTTACAAATCTAACATTGTGCTTTCTCTGCAGGAACAACAAAAAGATAGGATGTGAATAGCAGTGTTAGCACAAGTAAGCAAGTATCCTGTCATCTGAAAGTTGTGGACAAACATTAACTTAATTTTCACTTTGTAAGACTGAGGTCATGGATAAGTTTAGTGGCATAATACAGAGAACAGAAGATGTAGATCCTACTTCTGCTTTGCCCTACTGGATGGCATTACCCAATTAGCATTGCTCCATGCCTCAGTTTCCCTCTGAGAATTGGGTAATTGGCTGCGGATGAAAAGCACTATATAATAACAACACTTAAAGCAGTGCGTATAATGATTATTAACAGGGAAACGCTGTCATCATCTCCATTTTATAAATGTGAGGAACTGAGGCAGAAAATGGCTTGCCAAAAGCTATTGATGTGGCTGGGACGAGAGTCCTCATTAGACCTCGGGACCTGCTGGCGGCCAGGCCAGCCTGAGGCTGCGTGCTGGTAATCACCCTCTCCCTACGGCTTCGGAGTAACTGTGGCTCTATTAATGCGGAGGACTTTGTGTGGAACAGATTTAGGCTCACTCCTTTTGGTGCTCCTGCTGAGTGAGTTGGAAAAGTAATAAACAAAACAGCATTTATCTAGGAAAGAGGTTTTAGAGTCCTCTATTTCTAACAAGAACGCATTAACAGTACAAAATACGGGGCAACATTGTTCTAATTAGTTTTCTGTCAAAATTAAGTCTATTGAGTTCAATAGGAGCAGATTTAGGCCAACACAGTGTCTTTGAAAAATTCATAGGACTTCTCGCCCTGTTGTTTTGAATATGAGTTGAAGCTTCATGGTCATTGAACCTCCTTTGGGCAGAGCTTTACTCCTCATTTGACATGCTCTCCCTCTTTAAAAGCCAGCTTCTTAGAGTAATTTGAATCCATCTTATTTTAGGGTATATATTTAGTATCCAGCTGATTATTTTATTTATTTTTTCCTGTCCAAAGTTCTTGGATAGCAAGACCATTAAGAAATCTGTGTTGCCAAACCAGTTTAAGACTTTTGAAACTCCAATTACCTGCTGAACTCTTAAAAAGTAATTTAGTAATGGAAGTGGTGAATGCTTTCTGCAGTGTTTAAGGATTGCTTACAGAGATAAAATGGTTTTGTCTGGAAGTCAGATAAATACTTTTATGATGAAGCATATGTGCAACCAGTTTTCTTCTCTTTTTGAATGAGTCCAAAGAGTCTAATCCTTCAAAATATCCTCAAACAAATTCTGGACTACTAGATCCTGTGTTCTTAAATTAAGACCACCATTCAGTATTTTACACCAAAGGAGCACCGTTCACTTTTGGATCTTAATGTATTTTACAAAGTCAAATGTATTCAGTCTAACAACTTCTGTGCAACAAGAAAATATCATTATCCATTTAACGACTGTGTTAGCCAGCAGGAGGACATGATCTGGATCACACATCGGGCTGGTAGCAGAGACTGCTGGAACATGATATGGGATGAAGGTGTGTTTTAAGTAGGAAACTGGGAGGAAAGATTCTTGGAGTCTCTTGCTGCCTTTGACACTGATTCGGATGCATTGCTGGATGTGGGGGTGACTGCCTCTGGCAGGTGAGCAAAAAGAGACTGCAAGGCTGTTTCCCTCCTGCTCTGGGAGCTGCAGATTATATTTGCATGAGCTGTTTTGAGAGGGCAGAAAAGATCTTGCATTCAGTTTTCATTTGACAGGTCTGTGTCCCCAATCTGTGGCCACATCCCTCCTCTGCTGTGGGCTGATGTCCCTCATTTGGCACTGTGCCTGCAGTTTTGGGGTCAGAAGGTCTGTGGGGTTTCCCTAGTGTGGCCAGCTGATCCATGTTGTGTTTTATCTTTCTGGTCTGGGTACATTCCCTTCCTCTTTGCGGAGGGAGCCATGTCTGCTTGAAGAACAGGGGATTGGAAAGTCGCAGTTTGTAGGACCCAGCTGTAAAGGTTGCAGGTTTACTGTGTGTTTAAATTTTTCTTTCTTTTAGGAGTTGCTTTTGTATTTTTCAGCCTCGTTGGGCCAACAAATCCCATCCAGATCACCTGTCTCTGGTTTTGCATTATTTCTGCTTGGTGTTGGCTGACCCCAGGTGGGATCAATCCCACGGGGTGGCCAGCAGCAGGCTGTGGCTGGGGCAGCAAAGTAGCTGTGTGAACAGCGGCAGCGTTTGGAGAGGAGTAGCTCACCTCCCTGCTCCCGGACAGGTAGCGAGCTCTGCTTTTCCCACCGGGGAGGTCTGAGTGTGGTGGTGTTAGCCACTTCCCCTTCTCCAGTCTCTGCTGGATCAGGTGAGGATTAGGCCCCAAATACTGTGTGTGTGTTTTTGTTTTGTTTACAGATAGCACTTTCTGTATGGGAGAGAAGCTCCCCAGCTCTTCCAGTGCGTTTCTATTTTTAAATTAGTCTGTCTAGTTTTGGGTTGACTGAAACGGATGTGCCAAGCTCAGTTTCGGGAGGTGATCAAAGCCATGCTGTGAGCTGAGAGATGCCTGTCTCTGGGAATGGCTAGGTAGTATTAACAGGACATAGTTATCCTTAAATGAAGAAACTGGTTTAAAAATGACACTCACTAGTACCCACATGTATATTTTTAATTGAACTAATTGAACTAGCTGAGTGGTGTTTCCCTCAAGTCACGCCCTGACGTTTTACAGTACCTGTTTCATTTGGTGTCACATATGAGAGTTCATCTGTCATTTTTTTTCCTGAACAGTATCTACAGCTGTGGCCAGATGTGCTGTTTAGGTTGCAGCTGAGGCAGGTTCAAAGGCTACTGCTGCCCCGTGGCTGGGCACTGCCCCTGCTGCTGCGGGGCCTGTATCTGCAGATGTGACTGCACGTGCAGCCCTTCCCTAACCCAAATCAGTCAATGATCTGGGTTAAAGACAAACCTCCTTGTTTTTAAATAGTAAGCCAGCCTGGATCATTTTGACACAACCGGGTTAGGGAGCGACCGTGCAGACATAGCGACAGATTGGGGGGGGGTGGCGACACAGCTCTGCTGCAGCCTCATCGGGCATTTGACCACAGGCTTGGCAACGTTAATGGGGGGTGAGTTCGTAACCCTCCCTTGCTTTTGTCTTATACAATAGCCTTGTCTAATGGGAAATAGTGAAATATTCTAAGGGCTGGAAATGCAGCTGATGTTTCCTGGGCTTTGTGTCTGATTATCAGAGTCCAAAGTCTGAAGCTGTATATAGTGTATGTACTTGTAGGTGCAGTCCTGCATCAGGGCCTGGTAGTGGCTATATTTTCCCCTGCAGGCAATTTAGAGCAGCCTCAAGGTTCCCCTAAACTGCAGTGGCTTTCATGGGCCATCAGGAAGCTGTTATCCAGCCAGGATGTGCTGGGTAACAGCAGGGATTTCCAGGTCTTTGTGTGTGACTGACCCTTACGTGGTCCTGATGTGAGATGCACTGTGTATTTTCCCCACCTTCTGTATGTGCTGATGGGGGCAGATATAATGAGGCTCTTGACAAAAATGGAGTGAAAACATTCAAGATTTTAGTTCACAAATGACAATATAAAATTTCCCATAATCCTGCTTCAGGAAAGTTTGTAAATGTGTTTGAGTTCACTGTCAAGTCCAGTCATTGATTTCTTTTGCTGTGCCAGGACTCATTTATTCTGATTTAACATCAGCGTGCATGAGAGCAGGATTAGGCCCACTGAAAGGATGGATACGTTTTCTTTCCCCTGTGGGAACCCATACACATTGGTGATGCAGGCCACATCTATGTGCTGAGCTGTCCATACGACAAGCCATGATGCTGTGTTGCCTGCTAGCAGAGATTTCCAGAAGACCCTCAGCTGTAGGAGAGCATCTTCTTGGGAGTGGAGACCATGTGAGGAGATATCACCTCCTTGTTTCTGTATTAGCACATACACTGGCTGCTGTGATACGGTTCCTCACCGGGATTATCTGTTCTGGCCAACATGCTGCCTCTTTGCAGTCACTGATGAAGCTGCCAGAAGGAGAATCATATGTTGATGCATAGGTTCATTCAGTATAGCTGATACAAATAACTGGGATGAGCCATGCTGAGGGTGAGGTGGCCTCAGTGTACTGATAGAAAAGCTCACAGAGCAACTGGAGGGGGTGTGCTTGGAAAGCTGATGCCTGTCTCGCTGTCTCCAACGGGCCCATCTAGTGCCTGCTACAGGTGTGTTTATGATAGTGTGTGACAGTTGCATACTGTCTAGCCCCAGAGTTGATAACAGCCGAAGAGAAATGGCTTTCCCTTGTAAGTGTTTATTTCCAAATGCATTCACAAGGTGACTTTGTGCTTCTCTGGCTCTGGCTGACTGAGGTGAAAGCTCGACCTCTCTCTTCTTTCAGCTCACTTGACATATACTTGTACAAACAGACCTAGATGCTGCAGGATATTTTTCTGGGTCACCAAAGACATTATATACTTGTCCTTCACAGAAGAAATACAATGTCTTTCATCTAAGCCCATCAGTTTGTTTTTGCTGTATTTTAATTTTGTTATACTCTTAAACCCAGTGATTTTCGTCAATAAGCATTATTCATATGGGGAGCAATAAATTGATTTGTACTTGAAGCACACTTTCCCATGCACACATACTTGCACAGGGTTGTATCATGAGGCAACCACCAAAGGGACTGACTCTGCTAGGACTGACCCCATGCTGTGGGGTCACTTACACCTGTGGACACAGGATGCAAAATACTGTTGCTGTGCTCAGAAGCAAGTGGTACTGAGAGGAGCCAGGTGGAGGGAAATCTGGCCTCAACTGGTTTCATCTGGCAAATAGTAATTTCTTGTGTTATAAGTGTGTGCTCCCAGTCCAGGTCCTCCTGCTTGATGTGTGTATATACACAAGGAGACAAATCTATACACAGTCTACAGGCTGTCTTAAGTATTTTGGAAACCTCTGTGCATAAATGATTTATCTGCATTTCTGGAAGAGAGCTTGATTGACACAAAAACACAAGAAAAACTGCATCCCAGATGCTTTTTCCTGTGATTCGGTTGCATTTTCTGGGAATACTTGGCATTTGTAGCACTCTGGTCTCCTTCAAAGCATGTACCTAGACTGGACTCTGGGCTCATGGCTTGAGCTGGACCTGGCTACCTTCAACCTTAAACACACTTTCTGCAACAACTCTTTTATCTGTAGAATCTCAGTTGAATTTCATGGTATTAAGGCTGCTTCACTTACCAGTTCTCGTGCTTTTTCCAGGCTGTCTCTGCATCCCAGTAGTGCAGTGGTCTCCACATCATCTCATCCTGAAAATTTTGGTAGTAACAACAATAAAAACGTTCATGTTTATTGATGGCTTCAGGAGAAACCTCTTCAACTTTCTGCTGAAGAAAGAAAAATGGATAATTTGACGTATTCAGACAAAAATGCTAACAACTGAAAAATTTTGTTTGAAAACTTCCTAGAAAATTAGAATAGAAATTGTCAGTTTGTGAGTGGTTTGCATTTTCCAACAAAAGTATTTAGATTTTTGGAGGAAAAGTGATACTTCCCTTTGATTATTTTGCTGAGTCAAAGCCATATTTCTCAGTAAGAAGAAAGTTTTGCTGGAAGCTTTCTTTGTTCAGCCCCACTCCTGCAACTAGTTTGTCAAGCATCTCTTAAAATGCATTCTGCTTGCATCACCAGTAAATTACTGTGACTTATTATTTATGTTCCCAATGAGACTGATATATATTAAAAACTGAACATGCAAGCCTGCAGCCTGCGCGTGCCAGAGTTAATGGAACTGTCGGACGTCTTCGTGCTCCAGTGATTGATGTGTGCCCTGATGGAGTCGCCTCTTCCCTCTCTGTCTTGTCTGCATGTTAATACCTCTGCTTGCTGAATAATGATGCACTGTAATACAGATTTGTTATTTTTGTTTCTGCGTCCTGGCAGGCGGGGGTTATACCTATGTTTCGCTGAAGCACCTCGCGTGCTTCTGGCCACTGAGAATGATGAAGCAGGGAGAATTTTATCTGGAGGCAAGTGCTCCTCTGGCTTAAGGGAGCACCAACCAGTGAAACCACTCGGAAGGAGCAAATTGTATTTCAAGGGGTGGTTCTTGGCTCCAATGTCTGTCCAGCCTTTGAACCTGCTAGTTTGGTACTGGGGGTGGATGAGTCAGTATGGTCTCGGCCTGGCTGGGAGGCTGCTTGCGGGAGTTTCCCAGGGCAGCTTGCGGGGAAGCCCCCATGCAGAGAGCAGACCTTGGACCATGTCATGTTCTTGTCTGCTCCCAAGCCCGCTTGTGAACACTGGTGTGGACATAACCAGTGGAGTTATACCTGATTTCCTCATGGGTGCACTTGGCTGTTATGCTTTATGCACAGCCATCCAAAGCTTAGCTAAACCTTCAGAAACAAAGTTTTTCTTTGTGGTCACGGTTTCTTATGGAATAAATGTTTGTAATACCCTTTAGAGCAGCCAAAAGTTTTTTTTTTGTAAGAGAGATGCTCCAGATCTCTATTTATTCACCGCTCTGTAGCGTGGGGGCAGATAGTCTACCTGATGCAATAAGCCCTGTTTGCCCTACCTGACATTACTGTCTCTGATATGGTTATTTTATGGTAGGGCCAGCTTGGCATGTTATTAAATTTACAAGTCCTTCGTTATATCATTAGTAGGAATAAATAGCACATATGAAATGGTGTAAAGATTTGACATCGTGGGAGGAAGGGGGCTTCAAGAACACATGCCATCAGAAGAATATAGGATAGTTTCAAGAACTGGGGAAGGACCTTAAGATATTTGTATCATCTGTGTTTGATTGCAATGTGTCAGATCACTATACTAGCAGTAGAAGCAAAAGCAAGAGTGTTACTGCTAAAACAAAGTTGGTTGCCTGCATTTGTTTGGTGTTTCAGTTTTAGTTTTTTGGGGGATCTGGGTAATTCAAAATAGTGATTCTTCCCCCTCTCATTTGCTTATTTACTTCAAAGATAAGTCTCGAAATTAGAAAAGATCTGCTTCCATTGAATAATATTGCAGAAGATAGCAAATATACAATGGAGAAAAAGCAGCAGTTTACCACATACCTGCAGTCAATTTTCTGGCCATTTGGAAGTCCCTAAAGTAACACAATTTCAGAAGAAGGACTGAGGATACAGTTTGCAAGCTCTGTTCCTCCCTGCTCTCCTGCCGTATTTATCCACAGAATTGTGGAAAGGGCTGTTAGCCACCAAGGCAGCCTGGGATTTATATCCACTGGTTACTTTGTTTTACAAACAGATATGTAGCTCTCATCTCTTTATCAAACTACTCTGGAGAGGTTTAGTATTGCAAATATGCCAGTGCATGGCACAGCTGTCATATTCCTGCTGCTTGAGCAGAAATTTATGGCAAGGAAAGACAGATACATGTGGTGTTGGGTTATGAGACTGACAGATTTGCTGTCATGTCTCATAGCAGTTTAGGTGAGATAAAGCTGTGTTGTTTTTTTTTGTTTTTTTTCCTCCCCTCCTTTTTTCATTTTATCATGGAGCATGAAAGTTTTAGCTAAACTTAAGCAGGAGTAAGGGACGTTTAACAAGAAAGGCTTAATTTTCCTCCTGGTGTAAATTTGGACTTTTCCCACTGATTAAAGATGACTTAAACTAAAGCTTACCTAAATGACCCAGAGGAAAGAGATACAAAGCAGTGATAAACACAGCTTCCTGCTGTCAAATAGTCTGCTTTATCTTCATAGCCTACTAGTTACGTGTGGGTATCAGAGGCCATAGGCTCTGTTTTGCTTTATTAAAGCATGTTTTTACTTGATGAATTTACTATGATGAATTGGCTGACTGGGCTGGCTTGGTGGAGCTAAGGCTACATGCTCTGTTGCTCTTGTATTTTGGCTGAGAAAGGGAATTAGCTCCCCAGTAGGGGAAGGTTGCAGGACCTGCAAGAGGAGGTGCCAGGGGACGTGGCAGCAGTGCGGTGGGGAGGGCATGGAAAGGTCCATCAGGAGCTGTGGCAGGGTCCAATACGACGGCCGCTCGGGTGGCACTGTGCCTGACAGGCTGTTGTCTACAACAGGGTTATGGCAACTTCATTTAAATGTTGTTTTCACCTGTGAATTCGTTGTCTTCCTTCTAGCAGCTGTCAAAATCCTGTCTCAGATAACACCTCAAAGCGGTCCGATCCCACTGCACAAGGCCACTGGAGCCCCCTGGGAATTTCTTACATCTGGCTGATTGCAAGGAAAGATGTGCTACCCTGCATTAAAACTAAGCAATTGGGGAAAAATCTGAAAATCATATTTTAAGCCAAGATTTTGAATAGTTGCTGCTGACTTCCCAAATTTTCTGGGCCCCACCAGTGCAGTTCTTAAGAGGCCCTGATGGTTGGAAAGTGGGGCTAGCCCATGCCCTAGCATCCAAGAGCTTTTGTGGCTGTTTCTGGCTGGTATTTATGTTTTGGGGCCATAAATGCAACCAGTCATGTCAGAAACTCTTGCCTTTAGCAAACCATGTAGTGAAATTAAAGTCGGAGTAGATTTTTCCTCTTCTGTACTTTGCATGGTAAATCTATATGCTCATAATCTGTTTTCTGTACATGATTTAGGGGTGTCTAAGAAGAAAAGGATATTTGCATGTAAATTTGAGGGAATTTTTCTTCTCTAAAGTAAAATGTGAGGAATTAAAATAAATATACTCATTATGTAATTTCCTTTCCCACTTATTGTATTTCCTTTGAAAAATATAATCTATATGACACTTGGATGTTACAGTAAGTTTGCTTTAAAAATCTTACTGTACAGGTGCTTCTAAATACTTATTACTTAGTGGAAAATGAGTTTCTAGAGACTGGTTGGGGAATGTCTTCCCCCCCCCCGCATCATGGTTGCATTTCCTTGTCTAATTTCTTGTCCTGCTCTTTAGGAAAAACAAATGAATCTAGGAAGGCTGGGTTTATTTGCTCTGCTCCTGGTTTGGTATCATTCAGCCTCACCTCTATTTGGATAGTTCCAGCTTTTTAACTTGTCTTCATGTCCCCTTTTTTCTATGTGCAGATTGTGTTACATTCCTCAGTGCTTCTTTGTGTGTTTTGGTACTCATGCAGCAGGGCAGGTCTGGATAGCACATCATAGAAATGCAGGCGGTCGCAAGCATTGCCCCCGGGAGGGTACACTTCATACAAGAGGAACAGAAGGAATCAAGACAAATGGTGGATGGGGCACCCTGCAAAGGCGGCGGTCTGGAGTAGCAGAGTAGCAATACGCATTTATGATTTGCACAGGTGGTTGTATATGAATCTTATTTATTCTGAGAGTTTTAGTTTTGCATTTAAAAGAATCAATTAAAATTAAAACTTTAGAATTCTGGTCACTGGTGTGACTAGAGCTGTAGAGAGAACATTGAACTGGCCATGGTTTAAAGTACCAGAAAACTGCGCCCTAGTTTTCGGGCTGGGATGATTTGCTTGGGATTGCTCAGAGGTCTTATTAGGACAGCCCTAATCCTAGCCCATCCACCCAGACATGATGCTTGTGTACCCACTGGGGTGCTTTGGTATTAGTGCAGGCTCTGTATTTACCAGATTGTCAGGGTGGCACGATGTGTTGCTAGGAGTTGTCTTTTGCAGCACTTCATATTATAGGACTTCTCCTATCAATTTTTTTTCCCCTTTTCCTTTCTGCTATGTATCTCTGTGCATCCCAAGAGAGGAACAGACAAACTGCTCTATCTGTATATAAGATCTTAAATAAGTGCTTTTCTGATACAGATACCAGTCCTCTGAAAAATGAGACTTTTATTTTGGTTCAAGGTAGATGTTCCAAAAAGGAAATAATATAAACTTCATGATCACTTCTGAAAATCTTGACCTTTTCTCCCATATCTGAATGGATTTCTTAGCAGATGCCTTTGGTCATAGAGGAACCAGAAGCTGAATGTTTGCACCATTTGCTTTTTTATTATTTTTATTTTTTGGTACTTCAAGAAACAATTCTGTGTTTGGAAAAAAGCCTCTAAGTTGTTTTTTTCCTGATCGTCTCTGAAGTTATCTAGCTCTGTTGTTTAAAACCTGATCTTAAAACATGCTGAACACTACTGGTGCCTTGGGTTGCACATCAGGATCAGGTCATATTCTGCCTTGGGTGAGGCATTTTGTTCTTAGCTTTCTGAAGATTAATTTCCACTTTAGTTAGAGTATTTATTCCCTTAGCTGTTGCAGCGATTTATAATTATTTATCCTTTTGCTTTTAGACCAATAGCAACTGTTGGCATAAGAACACCTTTAAGCAAAATATCAAACCTCTGCTCTGTTCATTATGCTGCTGAAATGTATGCTGGCAACTTTGCCATGTTGCTGTGAGTCTTTAGTTACTAATGTACTACTTATCACAGTTCATTTAAAAAAAAAAAAAAAAAAAAAGCAAACAATCCCACCCCACATAAAACTCACTTCTACTGCATCACGGTGAAGATGAATTTTGATACCAGAAGCCTTACGCTTAGGCTAAAAGATTCAGATTGCAGTTCCTATATTAGATATAAAAGTACATTTTGGACCTGTATGTGAAAAGAAACTGCGTTTTGGAAAAGAGCAATAACGCAACTGTCCCTGGCTTCTGCAAATGAAGTCATGAGTTGTTCAAGAATGTGATATAGATGTGTGATGTGAATAGCCAAGACATTGGCTTGAGCTTTCAGGGTGAGATGCACGGTAGTTTATACGGATGAATAGATGGACCATCCCTGAGCCCACCATGCGAGCTGAACTTGTGACCAGCCATCGACGATGTTCTGCTGAGTGCTGGTGCAGCATAAATGGAGCAGCGGTTTTGTCTGTCCTGAACAAGCTAAAAGACAAATACTTCTGGTCTGATTCATTAATAATGGCATGTTTGAGCTTCCACACCAAATAAGGCTGTGGTAGCAACCAAAGGTCACTTTTCTGAGGCTTTTGCCATCCGTGGTTGCTGTTACTGCTTAGTTTGGTGATCAGGTGCTGTGATAGAGCAGTTCACTTAATTTCTCAGACACACAGCCTGGAGCCTATTGCAGAGAAATTTTAAGAAAGGGAAATATGTTTTCTCTAAACAATGTGGTTTGGAGCATAAAGAGACAAATGCAGCTCTGGCAAGTAAGTATTAAATGGTGTGTTCCAACCCCTTCTCCGTTCCAGCTGCTGCTTCACGGGGTGAATTTGTAACTGGCTGGACTGTCAAATGTTGTAACGGGTTAATACTTCTTAAGGAAGCAAGGCTTTTGTAGGTTATTAAGATGTTGGAGTCTGGGCTTCTGACATCCCTAGCAGGCAGGAAGTGCAGTGGTTTTCAGCAAGGGCCTGATCCTGCTTCCAGTGAAGTCAGTGGGAGTTTTGCCATTCGCTCCGAGTAAGGTTAGATCATGCTACAGCAGAAAGGGGTAGAAAGCGCACTGTTTTATTGAGCCAGCCAGGCCTGTTCCAGCCACCAAACAAATTCCCTTTCCTGTGCTTGTCTGAGCTCCCCCCCCACTGTTGCTCTAGCAGAGACTAAAAGCAGTAGTGTAGCAGTAGTATCGGAGGCTTGCTCAAATGCACAGCTGTCTGCTGATGTATCAAAGCTCTGTGCCCTGGTATCTGAATGTTTCCCCAATTTACAAAGCATGCACATAGAGTGAGGTTTTGCTCTTTCTCTCCCTGGTGCCATCTGGGCTTTGATCTCTCTGTGTTGTGGGGGATTTTATGTGGTGTCCTTGTGGGTAGCCTGGTGAAGTGGCTTTTGCATCCTGCGATGGAAACAGAGCTCATGATCTTGACTTTATTTTTTTTCCCCTGAGTGAAAACTATAGAAAAACATGCCTTGGCCTGTGACCGAGGGAGCTTTGCCTCCTGCACATGAGGCCTCGGGGGAAAAACGTGTCTCACTCGCAGTCACAGAGTGAGTCAGGGCATAATCTGGGATGAAACCCAAGTCTCCAGGCTCGGTGTCCGTCGCTCGTACCGCTGTGCCATCCTAGCGCGTACGAACTCGGCTACCGTGCACACAGAACAAGCAGGGCCCTGTGAGTCACAGACCGTAAGCGCTGTGGTTTTGCCAGGAAAACGAGGGCTCGGCACGTGCCTGCATGATTCAGCTCCGTCTAGGACCAACACGAGTCTCGTCCCACTCAGAGCCGCCCTCCAGACCTGAGGCTTCCCCGCCTGGAGGATGTGGAATAAACAGTTTGGGGGCTCTTGGAAGGGAAGCTGAAATGTGCCAACTTTTCCCTGGTGTTTTGTGCTCTGGTGAGCCTAGATCTGCTGTTTCTCCTTCAGCTCCACCTATTGTGATTTATTCAGTCATACCTCTATAAAATCACCCGATGGAGCAATATTAGTAAAGATCTGCTCCTGTCTGTAATCTTGCCCTTATACCAATTCACAAAGTACTTTGTAAACCAATTCAAGACCAAAAAATAGAACTGAATGTTACAAGAGGTTGTTCTCAGTGGGTGAAATGAGGGGCTGCCTGTCTGTCTCCTCATATTCCCTGTAATACCCATCCTTGTGCTGGACCATGGCTGAAAAAGCCTGTTCTCGTCCTGTGATGGATTCTCTTTCTGCTGCTGCTTACTGTCAGTATGTGTTTTGAACCTCTGTGTCTTCAATTACATCAGTTTAGGAAATTATTATTCTGGGTTTAATCATCAGTTTCTGCTGCTGTACTGCTGGATTGGGAGGCTGCTGTATGAGAGTTAGATTTTAAACTTTAAATCATATTCCTGTGAGGAGATGAATGGAAAGTGGATGCATAGTCATATTTATAGGTGGCTGTTGTTGACTATGGTTTTTCTATTCTTTTCTTTTTTCCTAGCCAGTGCATTGTTTTCTATTACTTCCCATTTTCTGTATCGCTCCAGTCACTATTTCCATGAAGCAGTGTGACCCAAAATGGCCTGCAAAGGTTATTTGTGCAGAAGTTGCAAGAAACCAGATGTGGTCACAAACCTGATCTTACTTGAGATCACATGAAATCTTGCTTTACTCTACACCATAGTGAGCTGTCAGATTTGTATTAAAGCTGATAAGATAAATTTATTTCATTGGATTTCCTGCTTTGAAAGGAGCCATATATTTTGCTGGGATGGTTTGATTTCACTGAAATTGTAACAGAAACTGGACCTTTTCCAGGGTTCCCGGAGCGGAGTCAGCCAGCCGTGCAATCTGCTCTGGCGTTGGTGATTGCAGCCTGTCAGGGTACCTGGTGCCAGGGCAGCCGGGTGAGCGCCATGCTGTGGCGCACAGCATCCTGGATTCACAGGATCTGTGGCTCAGGAGCAGGCTGCCAAGTCGCTAGGGCCCCATTTTTCTTTTGGAAGAAAACCAGGTTGTTAAATACTAAAATCCTGCATTAGGCAGAACAGCCTTTCTCTTTGCAGCTCTAGTTATTCCTGACCCAGAAGGAAGAGGACCATCCCAAATCCACTTCTCTCAGCAGTTAACTATTCCTTAGATGTTTCCCATCTAAGTATTTGTTCGATGTGCTCCTTAAATCCCAGCACAAGGAGATGCAGACCAGACAACGTGAGAGAAGTTCATTTAGTCTGCAAGAAAATATATGAAAACTTCCTTGGTTATTCCATTAAAAAGTTCCACAAAACCTACCATGATTACTTTAGTTTTTAAGATCTGCTATGGTTATGAAAATATTGTTGTCTTCTATTTAGGAAGCAGAGTGAAATATGTGAAATAAAGATTTGCTTTAAGTATGCGGGCTTTTCCAGTAAAACTGAAGGAGGAAGGCCTTGGGCAGGCATTGCATCTTAACACAGCACTGCTTAATACCAGCCCAACAGGAGACATAGCCACAAGCAGCAGTGGGTAGCCTGTACTATAGTAACACTCATTAAAACAGGGTGAAAATTATGTATCGATTAGAAGTTTTATCATATCCAAGAAATATGACACATTGATTAATAGTCAGGGAAATGTTAATCTGTACTCTCATTTATTTATTTATTTTGGCAGTTAAAATACACTCTCTTGCAAAGACCTTAAGAGTATATGCAGTAATTAATAAGCTGACAGAGAAAAGAGGATGTTGAGTATGCCCTGTTAGCTCCCATCACTGTGGCATTGCAACATTGCTGAGCCCTGGCATGTTAGTTCTTAGAACAGCTGTGGGAAGTAAGGGATTTTTTTTGCATCTGTTTTACAGATGGCACTGAAACATGGAGAGGCTGATGAAATGCTAGGATTTGACAGTGCTGGGGGAACAGAAATCTAGTTGACAGCATTGGGGGAACAGAAATGGATCCAGTTTTCTGAGGCTTAATTGCAAGACCTCTCTTCTCCTGTCGTACAGCATCCGTGTTGTAATTGGAGGTAGAACCTGGCTCTGATATAGTTCAAGAGTTGTGTAAGCATTTTGTCTGATACTATTTTTGTTAGTAGTAAAGGAGGACAGGGAAAGGCTTCCCTGGAGCTGGAGCCTGAGGAGGATTGCTAGCCATGCTGATGTGTTGAATTATAACCAAGAAATGAATGAGATGATGGTAGGCCTGGGACACTTAAATTTCTTCCTTCTATTGCCCCAAGCAAGCAGGAAGCTTCAGGCTGTGTTAGATGAAACAACCACTTTGTTACCTATGTAATGACCTCAGACAAACTCTGGAAAAGCAACGGTCAGGAAAACTCTCTGCATTTGATGGAAATGAGATCTAAAGGGGATGTGTCTGGCTCCCTTGGCAGCCTCACGTGTATTTCCAACAGCAAGACGATGTCTTCTACATGATATATTGGTGCAGCTCATAACAGCCTGTGCCTACTTTGTCAGATTTCCAAGAAAGGAAGAATAGAAACACTAGAGTAATAATATCTACCCTTAGGAGCGTCTCCTGGCAGTTGAGAAAACTAGGTGTTCTGCACCAAGCCTTCATGCTGCCCCAGTAATGTAAGTGCACTGCACAAAGTACTCCATGAGCTTATTCACCTCTTTTTCCTTGTAAAAGAAGCCAGCACTCCTTGAGACCCTTACCTATGTGAAAATGGTTACCCTAATGGTTTGATGGCAAGCAGAGATGGTTGGATTGATTTATTTATGGCAAATAACTTGAGGCCTCAGTCAGATCTGGCTGTCTTGTGCATCCAGGTGGTATGTGGCAGTCTCTGCCACCAAGTGTTTAGCTCACTAAATACACAAGGTGGAACAGGTGAAGGTGACCAGTTCAGTCAAGGGAGTAGAGGGAGGACAAGCTAGGAATAACAACAGTGTATCTATGAGATGGTGGTCTAAATGAATGGCAATTTTCAAATAATAATTTAAAAGACTCACCATTTCTGAGGATGGATGGTTTGTTCACTCCATTAGCTTGAGTGACTGCCTGGCATTACTGTGATAACCTGCGCTGTGGTGGTATCTTGTTTGTAAAGCACAAACTCTTCTGGTAGTATGTGTGTCTTCCTGTGTGCTGGTATTAACAACATGTGGAGATAGAGTCATCATATAAATAAGAGGCAGCGATCTCAAGACACTTAGGTGCTAGTATTAGAAAATAAAAAGTGAACTTTTAGGGAATAGCATGTGGAATGTCCCTCTGAGCTTGGTTGATGGGAGCATTCGGCATGTATTGGTAAAGATGGGGGGGGGGCTGAAATTCCACTTCATACCTTTGTGTGAATCCCTCAACAACAGGAAGAGAATATCCTGTCCTCTCAGGTGTTTAAATTGTTAGTGTTATTCAGCAGGGCCATCAGGATTCTCCTCTTTTGTCTCTGTTGTCTTGTAAGTGAGTTTCTGTATTCTGGGTGCATCTGTCCTTTCTACCACTGAAGAGTTTAGAAGGTGATTTTTAATAGTCGAAGAACATCTGGTTTCTAAAGAGCTGGTGGATTAAGAGTTTTTCCAAAATGCTTTAACAGGGCTGGAATTCCCCAAGTTCTAGCTTCTGATTTTTGTTAGGCCAACCAGTTATGCATGAGCTTTCTTGTTCACCATTGCTCTGGCGCATAATTTTAAAAGCATGGTTAATGAGGTACCAGCTTCTCTCTCTTTTTGTGTTCTTGATATAGTTAATCCCCAGTTTGTCAGTTCCTAGCTTCAATTTTATAATTTTGAGTCGAAGTACAGTTTGTTCAGCATCCTCATTAAGTATTTACAGTTGCAACTGCTGATTCAAACATATTCAACTTGCAAAGGGCCTCTGAAATCCTCAAAGAATATTTACCAAAGGTCCTAGACAACAAAGTTCTAACTGTATGCTAAATTCAGCAGGCACATTAGACTGCTGGTTTCATGTTATAAATATTACTTGTATTGGTAGAGATACTCTCAGTTTGCATATCTATTGCTTCTTACAGAATAGAATTGTTCTCAGGATATTTCCTACCTGCATGCTAATAAATAAATAAATAAGCACAACTTATAAAATGGGCTGAGAAATAGAGTTTCCCTAAAAATACAGGGAATGCCAAGCCAGCTTGTGCGTGGGCTACATGGCAGTACCGGGTGGTGTAGAGGGTTTAACAGTGGTGCACCAGGTCTCTAAAATGGCATAAAACAAAGCTACTCTTCGTATTATAATTTTCAAGCGACCGGGTTGCCCAGAATGTAAATTTTGTAGCACTTCTTAAATGGTTAATTTTGTCTGTGACATGCGCTTTTTTTAGTAAGCTGTAGCTAAAAGTAAGAGAGAAATGAAGTCTGGAAAGAAAACTTGGATTCTAGTCTAATTTTAGATAAAGGGACGCATTTTGTTGAACTTCAGAAGATGGAGATTACTTGCTGAGTAAACCCAGGCTCTCTAGCACCAGATTTTCTTCTGTTACATCACTGCTCATGTAGCATGAATCTGTTTTTATCAGTTAAGGTACTGAGTGGTATATTAGAGCCAAATTTACTGCTCCTGGGATTAAAACTGCATAAGAGTGCACAGCTCAAAGTAGAAGTATTTGCCTGATGTACTTTTAATGAGTATGCGTACCTAAATAGGGCAAAACAGCTTTCTGTCATCTTAGAATTCCTATAAAACAGTTTAATCATATTGTGGCATTGGTACAAGCAGTACAAAAACAATTTGTAATGTGCTTTTTCATTTGCCCCGATGGAAAATATAACGGTCAAGTTAACCAAAGGGAGTCATAAGATGATACTGAGAAAGTAAAGAAGGAAAAAAAATAATGTAAACAGAGTACCCAACTACTTGTTCCTGTCCTCTGTAAGTGGTAAGAGAGGGCCAGAGTCATGTCACTTGTGTGCCCTCACTATAGCTGAGAATAACATCCTTCCATACACTATCACATTGAAGCAGGCAGGGGAGGGAAAAAAAAACCAAAACCTTGCAGTTGGTTAAAGCAAATCCATTTGTATAAAGTGTCTGGGAAGCAATGTTTTTAGAAACAGAAGTCCTTAATTTGTCAATTTTTTCCTTATTGAAAATAGAAACATTGTAAAGCTCACGAGAAGGACAGGACAGAGGCCTCTGGCTGATTCGCAGATGTAGCACTGCTTATCAGATCTCACGTCTTCCTCTTCTGGGGGGAACAGAGGGTCTTTATCGCATCCCAATGAACATCTCAAAGATGCAGCGTTCGTCCAGTGATTTAAACCAGACAGCATGATCCTATGAGGGATTTTCTAGACCATGAGAAGTTTTCCTCCTTTTACGGTGAAAGCTCAACAAGCTCTTATCGAGTTGCTGGCCACATTTGAAGGCAACCATCAGGGTGATATCTGCCCTGGGAAAAAAGCAAGGAACATTTCAGGGAGTGGCAGGCATCACAGAAAACAGACTGGTGCCTGAAGTGCCTTGCTTGAAGATGTCTTTGGCACACTATATGCTTGACAAGTCCCAATAGGTATCTTCTGAAAATTGGTCCTTTCAGTAGTTATTTTGTGTAAAGGTATGAACAAGACTTGCTTGTCAGAATTTTACATATGTTTCTCATAAACTCCATGTCCAGGTATCTAAGGAACAGTTTACAACTTAGCAAAATGTGAGAGTGGAAAATATTATTTTTGCTGTAAGTATTATTGGCTGGGTCACTGAAGTTTCTCATAAAGCGTCCAGTGATTCTGAGGTGCCTGTGTCCCTAAGGAGCTGTTGTTCTAGGAAATGGAGGTAACTCGTGGCTCAGGATCGACTGCATCACACACTTGATGGGAATCTGAAATTTCCATAGGAACTGAAGTGCTCTATGTCATTCAAACTAGACATTTTTGGCCTCTTGAAAGTGTTCAGAATACACAGGCCGGGTCTGATGCTGCTCCCATTGAGGCTAGTGGGAGCTTTGCCATCAACTTAATGGGAGTAGGAAAGAATCTGTTGCAAGCAGTGTCTATCCAAGCCATGGATTATTTTGTACAAATTGAGGTCTTTGCATTAGTTGCTATTTTTCTCATTATTATTTGTATTCTAAGGGTACCTAGAGACCTTGACTGAGAGAAGAGCTTTACTCTGCTATGCACAGTACAAACAAGTCCTCAGAGGGAAAACCTGCCCCAAAGAGCTTGTAATCTAAATAGGAAGGTAAGCATAAGATGGCAGGGGAGTGGGGCGTACAGAGGGGACATGTCTGGCTTTGCATGACAGGCAGGGGTGAGGAGCAAACCCAAGTCCAGTCAGTCCAGGTTGAGTTCTTGGAAGGGCACTACTTTTTTTTTTGTGTGTGTGTTCTGCTGTGGCTAATTTTGAACTTATTCCTGTTGAATTGAGGGAGTTTTCAGACTGACTCCAGCTGGAGGACTATCTGCCCTTTGCTGTCTGAGGGTAGCAGGAGAAGAGCCAGATTCCTGGCTAATGGGAAGTTACAGCACGTGTTATCAAGGTGAATAGGAGTGATTTATGCCATTTGTCTTTGGTTATCTGGTCCTTTGAGTAACCATCTGCCTTCTCAGGAAAGTTGTCATGATGCTCACTGGCTGAGCACACTATGTGGTGGAGTGCCAATAAGATCAACACAAATAAATTGTGGTTTTTCCTCTTGGATTTTCAGAAATGATGAACATCCTTGTTAAAATAGGAGGGAAGCAAGGCTCTGGGAAACTAAATGTATCATTTTAATTAGTCTCAGACATTTTCAAGGTGGCTGTCATTTGGTTTTTTTATTCATTAGCTTGTGTTAGAGAGGAGGCAATGTATATTTTGATTTGGTTCAGTATTAATAAAAGTTCCTTAATTTCATCTTAAAGCTTATTACTTCCATTCCTGTACTCATTCTGTCTTTGTCTACAGTTCTGTGGCTTGAAATATCTACAGCTCCTTCAGAAAAGGGGATTTCTTTTCTGTTGTTTCACAGGGACTGGTTTATTATCTGGACTAGTCTTTTCACCTGTGGGAGAAATGAATTAATAAGCCTAGAGTTCTGGGTTTGCTTTAACTACCTCATCTAGTATCTTTGGGGTAATATCCCAGGCTTTTTCTAACTATAGATGAAACATGGTGTCTACTTAGCACAGCAGAGCAAGAAGTTACAGCACAGAGCAAAGACTACATTGTCCAAACATGTATGTATATCTTAAATATGCTGGTACAAGACATTATACCAGGAGAAAAACCACTTTCTGTTATGACCTCCTGCTTTCAAAGGTTTAGAAATGGCTGAAATGGAAATTCATTTTCAGAATTGATGTTGGGGAACTTTTTTTTGTCCTAAATTTTTACTGAAATTCTTCCTCTCAGTGACTTAAAAGAAAGATTTTAAATCAGTTCGCCTCTTCCCTGCAGAAAGGGAGAAGAAGAAAAAAAAAAAAAAAAAACCCAAACCAATATGTACAACATCACAAGTTGGTACTGCTGTTTGGGGCTTATTTCTGTATGTGATAGTATATGAGAAATGGAATGCTATGGTGTATTTAAAGGCTGTGTTGTAAAATGCATGTGCACAGGGGGTAAAATTAAGGTTGCCTGGGCAACCTTAATTCTGGCATTTCCTGATTTTTTTTAATGCTATTTTGTGCAACCTTCTCATTGCCTCAGAGTGGTTCTTGCACTGTATTCTATTAATATGCACACAGTATAAACTAAACTAAAAGTTTTGTAATGTTAGTGTTGGATTTCAGCTAGTTATTTGTTCTTTGTTTCATGCTGGAGATGGTTTGTCTTCTGGTTTTGTTTTTGAATATTTTTAATAGCTAATATTCGAAGGAAAATGTTATCAATTTTGTCATTCAAATACTAAAGGCAGCACTTTTCAATTGAACCTGATTGTGCAGGGGTAAATCAGGAAAGAATTTGGCTCAAGTGATTTCTATTTCCTTTGGTATTTCTCTCCCAGTTTTGCAGTAGTTCTGTATGCAGCTTTTCAATGAGCAATATGTTTTTCCTACGGTTTCACTTTACTAGAGAGATCAGGGTGGAAAACATAACATCCAATCAAAGTGATGTAATCTCCAAGGGAAAAGTTGCTTCAGCCTGCTATAAGTAGAAATTATGTTTCTTTTTAGCAGGTCTCTTGGATCAGCTGTTTAGGGCTTCTAGAAGGAGTGAGTGCATCCAAATGGATTTTCTCCAAAGTAAAATGTTCTCTTTTTTTGGCTGTGCTTTTAATAGCACAAGTTATTTTAACCCTCATCAATTTCTAATAAGTCAGAACAGTGAGGTCCACTGAATCATCTGAAAATGTATCTGGTAAGTTGTCTTAGAAATCAAAACCTAAGAAACAAGGAACACAGCACAACCCATGACGTATGGGGAGAGCTCACGGAAAGAAAGATGGATGAGATGAGTTTTATTGGAGGTGGAGGCGGAAAGGAAGAAGATGGATAGAGCTAGCTGTAAATTAAATAGTAGTAAATATGGTCCAGGTTATTTTTAATATTATGCCAGTGTTTCTTCTAATGTTGGGCAAAGTATTTTAACTTCCTGAGGCCCAGTTGATTGAACAGTGAAACAAATGTTGTTCATAGCCATGACTGATTACGAAATCAGACTTGCAAGATAACTGAGGGAAGAATCAGGTCCGTAATTAATTCATCTCTGCTACCAATCTGAGTAAATCTCATTGCCCTTTTGAGCATGAGGGATGAGAGTGGGTAAATGACTTCCCAGGGCTGCAGAGGGAGGCAGTGCTGGGCCAGTGCTACTGTCCCTGAGCTGATGGATTTCAGCAGCCTGGACTCCAGCCTGCTCAACATCATCTCTTTCTAAAAATGTTTTGTGCAATGATTTAAAATTAGTATTCCATCCCGATGCTGTGTATTATTTTCTAGCAGTGGCAGTGTGAATATGAGTTCAGGACACTCCCAATATCAGCTGTTTTAATCTAAGTATGACTAAGGAGGGGTCCGATGTCCTTCAGGCCTGTTTTTTAGACTGGAACACGCTGTTCCTTTCTCTCGCCCATCCTGAGCTTTATAACGTACTTTGGGCCAAATTGTCTGGTGATATAAACAGCCAAAGTACCATTTAAGTTTATATAATCCCAGACAGGTCCTCCTCCCCTTGGGGGCTGGGCGAGAGGTGGAGAGTATTGTACCAGCAGCTTAATCAAGATAACAAAATAATTGTAATTTCCCTAGATCTAAGCACTGCAAACACAGGGAATTTGGAGTTGAGGATACTTTAAAAATAAATCTGTATGATATAGTAAGAAAATGCACAATTAAGTCAGTCGATCTGTTTTACACTAATGCCTTCAATAATGCTAAAAATATGATTAAGGCATTTTAGTGATTGTGGTCCTAGAATAGATGAAACTGACTGTAAGTCACATCTGAGTTATTTCTTCTTCTTGTGGTATCTTGTAAGGCAAAGACATTTCCTGCAAGACAAAGGAATTGAATCCTTGATTTAATTTGCAAAATCTAATTCAGCTTAAGTATTGATTTGTACAGAGTACTGCCATAGTAAGATCCTCTAGTTACTTACATTATTTTGTGTCAGCTTCTGATTCCACCAAGATCCCTGGGAACTTTGTCACTGATTTCCTTAGGAGCAGGTGTGGGCTGTTCACATGTACTTTTAGCGCTATTGCTCCCACTTACCAGAGCCTGAGAAGACAAACTGATCTTGGAGGTGACAGTTGATTGCTCAGAAGACCAGTGGAGAGAGATCTCTAATTCTTGGTGTGCCATTGTCAATCATTTGCCAGAGCAAATATGGCCTCTCTGCCATACGATTGCCACCACTGAGTTCCTATATCCAATACAGCTCTTCTGGCTGAAAGCCTTACACTGGTGCACCTTTACCTGTGCAACTGTGTTCATTCTGCCCTGGAGAAGACTAGAATAAATTTGACATATTACTTATAAATGCAGTATCCACAACTTCATCAGTACAGTTGTACTGGTTGAATTGCATCAACATGAAAATCTCGTACTGGTACAGCTCTGTCAGTTAGAGGCAAGACCTCAGCGCATCTCCAACTGACGTGCTGTGCAGGCAAAAATATATCTGTTTAAACACCTGCTTTGTGCTAGTTTTAGCTTTAACTTTCCTGTTTCCTTTTCTATAGATCATGACATCCACAGTGACTGAAATAGTTCTTTATAAAGAAATGAGGTAAACAAGTCTTGCTCTGGAGATCTGCTTGCTGTATGCAAAGAAAGATCTTTGGAGTTTGTTACTGTCAGCTCTACAGACTTGCCACAACTCTGACAAAAACCCTGAATTCTTTTCTAATCTATTGACTATCAAAACTGCTGTTACCTGTACTTACCTTGCAAGGCCACCTGTATAAGCTCATTGTCTTCAGCTTATGCTGCTAGTGACACTTCCAAAGTGCTACATGCTTCCAAAGAAGGAAATAGGGTTGGCCAGTTGATACAGGAGACATAATTCAAGAGTAATGGATTTATACAACACTGGACCTGAAAGAATTTTTATTATTTATGATGTATGAGCCAGAAAAAAGATTGAACTTGACTTCCAATCCAAGGTGAAGTTTGCAGCAGTGTTTTGCTTTTAATCTGAACATCTCACTGTAGCATTTCTTAATAGATATACTATCCATACAGGCCTGTTGTGCGCTGAATGACACTTCAGTGGAAGACTGCAACACTGAACAAAAAGAATACTATTCCTAAAGACATAATAGTTGCCTGATGAGGAAAAGAGGATTTTTTTTTTGACCATGAAAATATGTGATGGAATCTGAAAGTCAGGAATTCTTTCCATCTCCTAACTTACAACTTTCAGATTAACATCAGGGTATGTCATTGTTTGAAAATTTAATAGTTTCAAGCTGAGTTTCATCACGTCATCCACAAGTTCTCCTTTATAGCCCAACAAAGACACAGACAGCGCTTGTTGAGTTGCTCTTGTAGTCAAGACTTCTGGTTTATTTACTTCAGCATTGTTTGGTTACTGAACATGATTTTAGGGCCTTGATTTTCACCATTAACACTTTATTATAATTCATTTGAGGCCAGTTATGCTACATTGTCATAAAAATGAGATAAAAGAGAAATCTTGTCCTTCAGTCTAAAGAGTTATTGACTGCTAACAGTTATGAGGAGAAAAGGCCAATATTTTCAATACAGTATCCTAAAAAGATAGGCATTTAAATCCATATATGGACATGTTAACACATGCCTACTTTCGGACATACTGAATCTGTGCAGCACCCATAGACATAAATGGAAGTTGGAGTTGCTTGTTGCTTAACGCTCATGTAAAGCTTTACGTCTGCTTTACACATGTGCATGCCCGGTACCGGAGCATCCTGTGCTTTGAGCCAGATGCTCAGCTTCCCCAAATAAGTGGAGATCCATTGCAATCAGCAGAGTTTTGCTGATTTACATCACTTGAAAAAGTGTCTCCCTGAGCTTGGTTTTGGAGGTGTTTCTGCTTTGGAGCAAAGGAGGTTTGGTTCATTTTAGGAAGCAGTAGCAATGCAATGTTTTCTCCTACCAGACCAAGGAGCACAGTGTGCCTTGCATCTCTTCCTTTTTGATGGACTTGCTTTGCCAGTTCTCAAAAGTTGCAGGCAAATAAGTCATATTGAAAGCACAGAGGACCAAAATAAGGCTTTCCTCAAATATCATTAGTGCTTTCCATATCATCTAGTGTCTAACTCTCAGACCAACGTGGGACAAACCCTCTTCTGAATAAACTGTGTTGCCTCTTGAGGGCCTTCAGCCTTGGGCATAGCAGAGAGAGACCTTTATTCAAACTTGGCTTGGCACAGAGACACATTCGCTGAGCTTCTGGGCTGGTTACAAGGAGGTTCAGTTGAGCAATTTTATACAAGGCCAAAGTAATTATTATTATTATTTTTTTGCTTGTAAGAAAAGGAAAAATTATGATTCTCTGAGCTTGATTGGAAGGAAAATTATCTCCTACTACTGGATTTCCCAAACTGCCATGTAATCCAAATAAGTCTGAATTTGACCGAATTCCTGTAAGAGGCTTAGTGATATCTGAGCCATTGTTTTAACTTAATGCTGTCTGATGGGTTGATTATACCTAGTGCTGCAATGCTCTTTTTTTTTTAATTGTGGATAAAAAGAAGAGGTTCATTTGAAGATAAAGTCCCTTTTATCTCTTCTTGAAATGACAAGTCCAATATTTGTTAATTTTATCAGTAATGGTACTCAGTTTGGGATGTGTCTTGGTGCGTTTGCATCTCAGGGCAAAATTTGCATTTCTGATAAATGGTCTGTATTATTTAGATGGAGCTATATACATAGGTATGGCAATTTTTTGGAGGTTTCAGTTCTTTATCATAGGTGCCTCTCAATGGGAGTCTAAGTCTTTATTTCCACTGTTTCAAATTTATTGTAAAAACTGTTCAGTATAACAGATCCTTGCTTCTTTCTTGTAATGGATTAGATTCACTGACAGTGCTCTGTTTATTCTTGGCTAGCAGTATGATTTGCTGAATGACTATCTGTAACTGCCAGATCTGAATTATATGTAGTCTTACACCTTGTGAGGATAAAAACATGACAAAGTATCAATCAAAATGTGGAATCTGAAGCTATTGCTAGTAAACTGAAACTGTCAAAGGACGTATTACCAAAAGCAAAAAAATATCTCTGCAGATCTTATATAAAATACTAAGGAAATTTTTCTCAAGAACTTAATCATCAACTATCAGTGGCAGGGAAATATTATAAATTGGCATCATTATAGCTGCAGTACCCAGATCACACTCTTACTCATGTTAGGCTTCAAGCGAAGCATATTCAGAGCGTAATGACAATGGCATTAAGTACTGAACCAAACTGTCCTGCTTATTACCATTGCCGGTGTGGTCTGATCAAGCGGCTATTTTGTGAAGTGATGTGCACGCATCTGCTCATATGGCAAGGAAGGCGCATGGCCTGCGCCTCTGCCAGCCTTCCACGGTAAGCCACGTCTCACCGCATCACCTGGACTGGCTGCCACTGCCTTGTGAGATGCTGGATGGGAAGGAGGGACAACACTGCATCACCAGGGCAGGCCGGATCACAGGGTGTTTTATCATAACGTGGTCTAGACCGGAGAGGGTTAACATATGGCAAAGCATTGTGACGTGAAAATGATAAGAGTCTGGAGAAAGGCTAAATTGATTCCACCTTCTTGTGTAGATATCTTGTCTGATATTTGGGTGACATTTACAGTGATTAACTAGAGAGGATCTGTAAGCCTGTGATTTTATTTTTTTATTTTATTCTTTTTTATTTATTTTTTTTAAAGTCTCTGGGGATTTGAAAGAAAGTCTTTATGATCTCTTTAGTTATCAGTAAGTGAAGACTTGGTTACACACCAGATCATCAGAGGCTGGCCCCTTAGCCTCTCTTTCTTTGGAATAACGCTGTTATCTATCTTAGCTGTAGCCTGAACTAACCAAAAAAGTATTGCACACTGGGGAGCTGTTCTTTCCAGCCTAACTTATTTCTGTTACATGCATGAATAATGCCGTGTCTCTGACAAAAATGTGTCATGCGTTAGCATAATATACTCCCCGTGTTTTTGCTGTATGTTGAAGCATTGACTTGATCTTTTTCCCCCTCTTTGATGGTTTCAGTGCTGTTACATTCCTTGCGTTTCAGATCAATCCCACATGAGTCAATGACAGCACGAAAAGTTATAATCCTGATCGTTTTGTTTACTATTTGCTCACACCAAAAACCTCAGGCAGTGTCTAAGGTCTTTCCCAGGTCCTGTATGTATACAAAGGTGCCTGCTGCGTAAGGCTCAGATTCAAGAAGATACTTAAGCTCCTAACTTTTATTCTAGACTCCTAGGTCACCACTGAAATGAATAGGAATTTAGGGTCCAGAGTCATCAGAATATTTAGACTTTTAATTTCCATTGATTTCAGTGGCTCTAGTATCAAAACTTAGCAAGTCGGGAAGTCAATATGAAGTTTGTGTGCATACAAGTTAAGGAGTGAGCACCAAATCCTCGTAAGTATTTTGGTAACAATCCATCAGTAGGTGCTGGACTCTTAAAATAATGAGTCACATGCCAAAATGTCTTTGAAATGTTGTTTTGCTGTATTAGCTCCTACAGCTGAGATGCATGGTCTTGAAGTGGCCTGGCAGCAGGGGGAACAGTGCATTAAGCTGCATGAATGTTGATTAGGTACCTCTGTAAGTGATGTTTTTCCTTGTCAGACTTACAGCCACTACACCTGGACACTAGTTCAATTATAACTGTAACACACATGGAGCTAGTTTTGCTGTTGGCAACAGCAGCTTATTTTTATTTGATGGCACTTGACTCCTAGGTGGGGAATATACTGTTACTAATGACTTACTGAAAATCTTTTGTAGTGAATTTATCACTAATGCACAATGTATTTTTCTTTTTTCTGAATAGCTTCTTTGATCACTTGCTTCAAGCTGATTGATACATGGGCAATGGCCTATGTAAAACCTCGGATTCATGGGAACAATTTTCTCTCTGCTGTAGCTCAGTTGACTTTGAACAAATTACACTGGAAACTTCCTGGGTTCATTTTGTCATTGTTATTAATGTAAATCTGAACTGTTACTTCTAGTTATTCCTCAAATGTATCTTGTAAGTGCTATAACAAATACCTAAATTTTGGCAGAGAGGGAGTCCTATCCAAAACTGGCAGTGATGAGGCAGAGGTGGTGTTGCACGTAATTGTGCTGCTAGTATTATGGCAACAGTCAAGTTCAGGGTCCCATTATGTTAGCTGCTGTTCATTCATGCAGAGGTAAGAGGTAATCCTCATCTGCTAGGAGGAACTTCACATCTTAATATACAAGGCATACAAAACGTGGGGAGGAGAAGTAGTATTATGAAGCGCTAAAAGCTGGCAAGTGATATTCCTGCTGCCTGTACCTTGCTCTGAGGCATTTTGGCCCAGACTCTGCTGGTGAGTCCAGGGCAGGCTCTGGAGATTTTAGGCATGGGCTAACCTTTGAGCGAAGAGAACTTGAAGGACAAAGTAGTTATTGTGCTGTACATCTGCATGCTGTTTCTCAGCAGGTTTTTATTTAAGAAGGGAACATATGGTATCCCTCTGTCCCTACTTGAGTCTATTCTTTTAAATTAGTCTTGCCACAGTCTTGGAGCTGCTGGACCTGATTGTCTCTGACAAAAGAGCCTAGGCAGCGTAACACGTCACACTGCTTGCCAATCAGGTGCTACTGTGCCAACGGGGTGCTGGACATGAGCACGCGATCAGGAGCAGCTCCTCTCTGTCGGGCTTCATAAAGGCTCTACAATGCACATTACAAAGAACAGATTCTCGCTGGGATTTGCAAAAGCTATTTAAGGCACCAGCTATCCATTTCCCTTTATTTTCAATAAGGGCTGAATGCTATTTCCACTTTCCCCTGGCTCTCTTGAAAATCTCAGCCTAACTCCTTCCTGAGCAGAGTGGGGGAACTGTACTTGCCCTCATAAGTCCTCCACAGAAACTGATGTTTCATATTGACATGGAGGGCTGAGGTGCAAACTGAGTTGAGAAACTTCAGCAAATCTCCCTATTTTCCACTGATGTTTTATGCCATTTTCAATCCCAGTAAACACTTTTAATATAATCTCTCAAACTGCTGCAAGAATGCATTGAGATGGAGCTAGCATTCAGCCTTATACCTTTAAAGGGAAATAATAACTAAATATGCTCACTGAAGTAGATTGACACCCAAATGTACTTGGTTCCTATGATTAAGGAGGACTGTTTAATTCTCTACTGAAACTGTCCTCTGCTCTGAGGCATAAATTCATCTGGGTTAGCTCTCATTTAGGCTCATGTGCATTTAGTTGCCTCTCAAGGCCTTCTGCAAGTTTTGATGCCATCACAGTGAAACTGTGATGCTTAAGTCCATGGTGGGGTGTTTGGAAAAGCCTCTTCAAACATGGCCTTAAAATGTGCAACCCCTTCACGCCGGCAGGAGCAAAGGGATTATAAGATCCTGTGTCACTATTGCAAGCACTCAATTTAGGGAGTCCCTGTGTTTTTGCAGACTAACCTGTGGTTCATAGATAGAAGGGGACCTCTTCTCTCCACAGATGCTGGTTTCTCATTAACACTATTTGTGCTTTTCAGTCTGAATATGGGGCCAAACTGATAACTGCCTTACGCTTACAAAAATGCTTTGACCAAAGAGAGGAAATGTCTGAATTTGTACAGTCCAGCTTTGAGAAAACATTGGATTTCCTTTACAGAAGGAAGACTGTGTTGAAGGAGAAATGAAAAACATTACTAGGCATGGGTAAGGCTATTACATAAGTCACCCTTTCCTTTCAAAGGCCCGGCAGTAAATGATGCAAATGAAAAAGATACTGCATTGGGAGTACTATTTCAGTGTAATCTTCTACCTTACAACTGATGCCTGAATGATTTTATTATAAGAACAACATGGTTTGGGACACAGTGTCAGAAAGTCAGCTGTTGCCTGGAGGATGCATTTAAACATCAGTAACCTCTGTCGCAAGCGGCCCTGAGAAATCCTGCTTCCTTATCTTTAACTTTGGCTTTCTTTGTGCTGAATGCTACTACCAAAGTTTAAATGCAAACCCACTTGAAAGGGACATGACCTCAGGTGAACTGGCTTTTCAGTGGCGTTACTGAGTAGACGGTAGCATATGTGAATTGCTTCCTGTGGGTTTAAATTAATACTAGGTATCGATGTTTAGCACGACTAGGTCGTACCATCGCATGACTGAAAATCTTGGCCACTGCCCCAAACCCCCGAGGGAGGCGATGGGCCGGGGGCCCCCGTGGCCCAACAGGCCGCACGGGGGAGCGGGCAGTGAGCGAAGGCGGCTCTCGTCCGGCTATTTTTTTTGCCTTTCGAGTGACCAAAACCAAAATGAAATGTGAACTTGTGTACGTATTTTGTGGTGAATCTCGGTCAGAAAGTGCGAGAGAGAAGAGCGGAGGGAGGGGGTGAAGCCCGTCGCCCTGCTCCCCGCGCAGGCTGGGGGCTCCCGGCTGCTGGCCGTGGTGGCTGCCCCACTGCTGCTACCGCCCCTCACAGGGAGCGTCCCCCTGTGCCGCTGCCTTGGCCTCCCCGTCCTCCAGGGAGGCGCAAACCCCTGGCTGCGGGGAATGGAGCAGCCGGAGCGCGAGGAGGCGCTTGGCCGGCGAGCAAGGAGGGGAGAGGGTTGGGGCGGCCTTCAGCAGCGCGGTGGCACAGCAAGATGGAGGCGCTCGGGTGCCGTGGGGCTGCCGGGTCAGGTTATGAACCAGCCGCTGTTTCTGATGTTCAGACCTGCTCACCTGGCCTGTCTAGCTGATTTAAAAAAAAAACCAAAACTGATGAATGTTTTCTCAACCATAATTTTTAACTAAAGCATGTTTCTCCTAAAACATGCTTCCTTTCCCTCTCCGTTGCCTGCCCAGGCCCTGTCAGCGGTCAGCTCGCCCAGTGGTGGAGGTGGAAACGTTGGGTCTTTGCCTTAAAGCCATCGCTGCTGACCAGACACTTTGGGCGCAAGGTGCTTCACAGGTCTGAGGGAGCCCTGCGTAGCAGGGAACTGTCAAAGCAAAGGAAATAGTTGATATTCTGCAGTATGATGCCCATTTATCGGCAATTCAAAAATTATTTTTGCTGCTAGATGAAGTGCAAGGGTAAAAAAGAAAAAAAAATTAGTGTGATAAATAAAGGAGAGAGACGTGCCCATGTTCATCTTCTCTGGCGTGAAGAGAATAGCAATTTCCCGATAGCCATGTGCACACGTCTTGTACTGTTTTGGATCTAGATGCTCTTTTTCCTGTTGGTGATTCCTCCATATTCTGCAAACTTACAATTTTGAGCTTTAAAGATACTGTGGAAGCATTGCGTGTGCAGTAGCTCACTGTAAGGGTGTTCTTGCCAAATAATTTTGAGTGGCAACAGCTTTAAGAAAATCTGCAAATTTTTTTCAGTTAATCTGCAAACAAATAGAGGCTAAATTTGCAAAGTGAATTAGTTACTCTGAATCGCTTGCTGGTCTCTGATTTTTAGGCCAGGTAGTGCTATTTTTTGTGATTGATATCTTAGGTACTTATTCAAATGTAATCATGCCTTATTAAGCACTAAATGTCACCTGTAGTAATGAGTAAGGAGTCACTGCATTTTGTTTTTTATCAAGCATGGGAAAATACTGATATATAAACATTTTGCAATCTTGACTTCCTTTACAACCACTTTAAGTGCTTAACAACTGCAAAAGTCCATCTTCAAACACTTCCTGCAACTACTTAGAGATTAATTTGAACTAAGATAATTCAAGTGTTGGCATATAACTGAGTTGGGCTTAAAAAAAAAAAAAATTTCCAAAATGAAAGGATTCATTTTTTTCCTAATAAAAACAAACAGCTGTGTCTCCCATATGGTATTCTCTTGTAAAATATTTACATTTGAAAGGCGCCCAGACTCCTTGCAGTAGAACACAATTTAAACAATGAGCGTAAGTGAACAAAAATCTATTGTTGTCAGCCCTGATGGCAAAGGTTTTTAGCGTGCACCTTCCCCCATCTGACCCCTCTGCACTCTGCGTTAGGCTATCGTCTTATTGTTGGAAGATTTCCCTTTTCAAGTAACTTGCGGTGTTTCCCTTTTTGAAGAAACCATAATTTTCATTAAGGCTCAATGTGATGCAAGTCAGCTGAGTCACAGGGTGTGTGTGTGAGAAGAGGGATATTAGGAAGGAATCGGAGCAAACAATGAAAGAGGAGAATGGGCTATTAGTGCATGAAGTTTTTATAATGGTTCACTATTCTAAACTGTAGAAAAATTGGCTTTAGAAGAGCCTCCCTGGAAGCACCATCACTCCTTGGTTAGTGGAAGCAGTTTCTTTGGCTGTGTGGCTGCCAGAGTCTGTCTTTTTTAGCCTACTGCAGGATAAATGTTAACTTTCCAGCTGGAATTGCTCTGTTTGCTTTCACAGTGAAAACAGAACTAACAATTCTGGTAATGTTATTAAAAAATATTTGTCATGTCAAAAAGTCTTGCTGCTTGTAATTACATTTAAACATCCCAAACTGAATAGCAACATTCAAACTCAGCTAGAGTATTTGATTAGGCTCGGTTAATAGTTACTAATGGGTGTGCGGCTTTTATGTATGACTCAAGGGAGAGAATGGGGGAATTGATGGCAAGCTTGTTTGGAAAGCTGTGAATGACTGAAGAACTACGAGGTCTTGAACCTCGTCCTGTCCTGTGCACGTGTGGGAGAGCGAGGAAAGGCTAGTGCCAGGGCTGTTTTGTAAAGCAGAGGGTCTGATTTTACCAGAATAAGACAAGATCTTAATAGAAAACAAAACAGGTTTTATCTGTTGAACCCAAGGGTGATGGGAATTTTTTTAGTCTCTGTTTTGTCTCAAGCCCTCAGAAACCTCTTTGCTGGCTGTGTTTGCTGTTGACGTTATGCTCTGCAGTGCAATGAGGACCTCAGTCTGCAGCGTTTCAGCAGCAAATTACTATTGCAAACTGTTTCATGGTGCTGGACGCATGACTCCCGAGTTTGCCAGATACCCACGGTAGTTTGCTAAGGCCTTGCCTGTTGGGAAATTGTATCACTAGTAATGCTGCCAGTACTACTAAAGCAATACATTGCTCCTTAATGTGGCCACAGTTTGGGTAGTTAAAGGTGGTTTGTACAGAGACAGCCCTTCCCTGGGGGAAGGTCTGCATACGGGGCTAGAAGTGAGCCTTGCAATCATACGATTTTGTCCGCAGTAGGGCTTAAACTGATGGAGTATAACTGTATTGTAATAAAATCACATCCCTGACCAGCACAGTTACATGGAAGAAAACTGGGTACAGGCATGGCTTTAGTAATTAGAGAAATCCGGGCAGTTTCACTTTTTGTTTTATGTCACGCCTGTTTACCAAGGCACCTCAGCGTAAGCCTACCTAAGCTCCGCTGCAGTCAGTGAAGATGAAGGAAGCTGTTTCACTGTATGCAGTGTCATCATGAAATCGCAAAGAATTAGTTTCCAGCATAACTTCTTTTCCTCTGGTTTTCCTGTTCTTCCCGTTTTGAGTGAGTACTTTCCTATTCATAACACAAGAGGATTTCCCTTTTGAATTATTTATAGAATTCATCCAGTACATGTTGCTCCTCAGGAATAAATATGAACTCCTGATAGGAAGATAGTTTTATGGTTTTTTGGCAATAAGCCAAAAGATGGTCCAGAAAGCTGCATCTTTTATTGTATGGGATGTATGGACTTTGGGAATAGTTTATATTTGGAAATAATATATTGCTAGTGCCTTGAGAAAAGCCATGAGTCTAAAGAATGTTAGTTTTTGTTGCTTAAAGATTGTAAGGATAATGTTTATGACACATCTGATGTTTCAGATAAACTTGTTATTAGGGTGTGAAGTAGCATGCTGGGTTTACTTTACTGTTTTGAATGAAGGAATTGTAAGTTCTGGGTCTTACAAATGCATTCTTAATGGAAAGAGAATTTAAAGAAGTGAGAAGAATACACTAGCAGATACTGTGGGAGCTAAGCTGATGGTGTTGGTGTCTTTGAATATGTCTGGTTGCTGGGTTTTTGATCCAAAATGTTGGAAACTAGTGACTGTTTTAAAAGAAATGCAAGATAGGGGCAGCTATTTTATGCTGAAAATGAATGCAAGCTGGCATGTTTACACTGATTTCAGTGGCTTACATCACCCTCCTGTGTGTCTGGCCAGGTCTAGAGGAGATGGCAGGAAGATAATAACAAGTTCAAGGGGGTGCTGCTCACAGCAAAAAAAAATTAAATCGACGTTTTTAACCCCTCAGTGGCTGCTGCTTTTGTCTTTACCATGTGTTGCCCTAGAACAGCTGTTGGCAACTCTGAGCGCACCAGGCTCAAAGCTCACAAAAGAGCCGTGACATGGAGGTTATGACCTAATGTTAATGGTGCTGCCACTTATTGTGTGGCTGCCATGGGACTTCCCCTGCTTTGTCTTTAGTCCTGCCTGGTGTAATATTCGCTTTAAAATACTTCCTTGCGTAAAGAAGAATTATGAAATGTAACTTTCTCTTTTATTGAAGCAGCTTGTGTTTATTCTTGATGTGCTTGCTCAGAAAAGCTAATTTTGTCACTGCTGGGGAAAAGCAAGTAGGTTCCTGTGCATCCTGTTTAATCTGAGCTTCAAATAGTTTTTTTTTGTCCCACAAAAAACAAAAAGATCAGGTCAGCCATCAGGGGTCTTTTTATATTGATGGTTACTGGTTTTTTTTTTGTTTTTTTTTTCCTGCAGGAGTTATAATCTAGATGAGGGAGACAAAAATATATTGGGAAAGACCTTCTGGCTCTCCAGAGAAATAATTTTAAGTGTCGCTGCAAGGCTGAATGCCAGTCTTTTTCACTCTGCTGATTTACTGTATTTATTCATAGGATGGCATTATTTTTCATCATAGATTTTTGCCTTTAAATTTGCCTTTTAGAATCAGTTCATAAACCTCGTGTATTTTAAAACTAGCTGTAGTCTGTTGCTTCCTACCAATCAGATGGTGGAAGGCATATAATTTTTGCATACTTGGGAATATCTATCTATATTCCTGCAACCATAATATGGATAAATACAGTAGATATATTGGGTATAGTTTAAAAAATAAATAAATAAATCAGTCCCTAGGATACAATAGAAGGTAACTGGTCCCAAAAGTGCCCTGCAAGGATGGAGCGTTATCCTCCAGTTCTAAAAGCACAGACTTACTGCTACCAAAACCTACTGCAAATTCATCTTTTGTTATTAACCTATAGCTGGCCTGCAGTATGTATTTGTACTGTGCTGACTGGACATATTGTGCAGTCATTTTCAATACGGTTAAGGGCAGTAGTGCTTACACATGCTGGCCAATTCATTATAATTAGTTTTGCAAACTGGGAAATGTAGAAGAGCAAAGGTTGATTAAGCACAGGATAATCTGAGCTGCAAAATTCAGTAAAATGCTATTAGGCCTTTACCATGCCCAAGGGATACCTAGGGGGACAAGCAGATTATAGATATATCATACTAGAGACAATGGTATATTGTTCTGTCCAGAATTATCCCCTGATGTTTTTATTCAAGTCTGTAGTTAAACTTAGCCTTCAGTTAGATTTAACTTGAGATTCAAGTGTTAGAATGAGTAACGTGTAATTCAGGTTCATATATCTGTTGTCTCTGGCTGGTGCCTAAAACTGCCTGCAGTAACTGCTTCCTCATTAAAGTCTTCATGTCAGATTTTCAGTCAGAAAATGATAAATAGATGGGCAGGAACAGGAAACATTTAAATCTTATGAACATTAAAGCATCATGTGGCAGTAGAAGCAGAATAGCGGCTTGTTGCCAAATGCCTGGGACACAACCAGGGCCCTGAGCACCCCCACATACTTGTGATGCCGGCGCTCAGCCACATGGTGAAACTCTAGCTTGCCAACTTTGTTTCATTACTTGGAGAATCTGTTTCAAATTTACTTACAAGAAAAAAAAAAAGCCTATTAAATATGGCTCATTACCAAGTTTATAGGATATCTGTAATGGATGTTTCTCAGGCTTGCAGGTAATAGAGGCTACCCTTTGGAGTTACCTAAAATGACCCTTTCCATGTTTAAACCATTTGCTACCACCGCTGCAAAATGAATTATAAGGATATTTTAAGGGAAATTTGTGTATTGATTAAGACTCCTGAGATCCTTCAGTTGTGGTTCAGATATGTCACAGCTCTGATGCTGTCAGGTGTTTGATGTTTCGCAACTGAATATTACATAGGGAAGACTGGCACTTTATGTCATCCAGAGGTATAGAAAAGCCCAGTGCCCTGGGTATGGGACGCTAATGTGGCACGTTGTTCTGCTTTGACATATCACGTTTTTAAGTTGCTTACAAAAGCTGTTGGCAGGTTGTTTCCAAGGCAACTCGTAGGTCACTTAGTCTATTTGCTACTTCAGGATGGGAACAATGACACTTCTGTTGTATCTGGCAGATGTCTGCCTAACCTGTTCTTGAAAAGCTCCAGCAAAGAGCCTCCACAGCCCTTGCTGTGAAATCTATTCTGGTGCTTCACTATGCTCAGTTAACATTTTTCCCAATACTCTTTTGTGGCAATTTAGGCAGGAATTTGCAATTTTGAAGCTGTCCTTTCAAATATCTGTTTGAAAATACTTAACATGTCCTTTTGTGGTCCTCTCTGAGATAACCCTGGTTCCTTCAACATCTACCAACAGTTGTATGTTCTGGACCTCTGCACCTTTGCACTGCTGTCTTTTGGCCTCCCTCCCAATATGTCCATATCTTTTTTTGTGAGTGGGGAAGTTAAAATCTGTTTGCAAACAGTTGATTGGATCAAATAGAAGGCAAAATTGTAGAATTAATGTTTTGTTATTTAACTAATTCTCTGAGCTTGTTCCAGGTGGCCTGGTGCCAATTCAGTGAAGTTTGTGTAATTCTGATGCAAGTGATTGGGGATGCCTTCATCTCCTTAGCATTGTAATTCACTTATTCTCTCTTTATTCCCACCTGCTCCAATCTATAATATTTACTTGCTGCTAGTTTTCAGATGGGATTTTTGAGTATTCAAGAATGGAATGAAGAGATACAGCACGAGAAAGTGGAAATTTACTGGCTGCTCTGTTCCTTCCCATCTATAGGGTGATTTATCTCTATCTTCATCTGCCAGCCAGCTGCCCTCTCTACTTTCTAACTATGATTCAATCCTCCTTGCTATTTTTGCAGTAGCCTGGGAAATAAGAAAAATCCTCTTTTATTTCCTTGCTATCCTGAGGCAGTTAGGGTAGTATCATAGCTCTTTCTTTGGGTCCGAGAACAAAAGTTTCAGCCACAGAAATAAAATGAACTTGGTTTGTTTTTGTTTGTTTGTTTGTTTTCCCCCCTGTTTTGTGAATGTGAATCTTGGCTGGCTGTTTCCTAAGAGCAGTGATCCTTATGGCTATAACTGAGAACAGAATATGGTTGTCCTTATATTTATAGAAGAAAAAAAACCATGGTTTGGGCTTTCAGTGATGTTATCTTTTGGTTGCTGATCTGTACAATGGTTTTCAAATTATGATTTCTAAAAAGTTACTCATAAGGCATCTGCTGAAGGATTTTTGGCCTGAGAAGTTTGGCAGAGTGCTGGTTTTATGGGATCTATATCTGGTTCTTGACTGTTATTACTTCTACTGGCTTATCATTTCTTTGTTGATTTGCAACTCTGAGCTGTGGTTACCTGCAGTAATAATCTTGGCCCTTCCTACTGAGCAAATGGGCCAGATTCAGAACTGGAGTTGCAGAAAGGCTGTAAATTAGGCCCACATGTAGAGACTTAAAACTTGCATGAGTATGGATTGAATGCAAGTTTCTGTTGGGTTGAATTTGCAGAATAGGACTGAGACTCTCAGAAGCAGAAAGATTGGTTCTGCAGTGGAAATGTTCCAGTTGCAGTAAGGTTGAGATGATCTGGAAGAATGGCTCTTCCCTAAGTTGGCATTATATCTGTGAGAAAAGTAACTCTCAGAGCACAGAGGCAGAGAGAGAGGCAGCAAACTGCAGAGGAACCAAGATACCCTTGCAGCTGTGTAAGACTCCAACTACAGCAACCTCTGGGATGGTTGCATACCTTGTTCAGTAGTAACAAAATGTGGGAGAAATTCTAATTAATCTAATACTGTAGAATAAACTTCTGTGATAATTTATTGGAGGGTGGGGGAAGACTACACCTTCCCAAATCTGAGTGGTGTCTTGGGATTATGAAGTGGATTACAGAGACCCGTGCATGACTGTTCTCTCTTCTGGATGCTTAGTAGCCATGGGATGCAATATGGTGACAAGACATTTCCTGGCTTGGCCTATGTTTCTTAGAGTAGAATATTTTTTGTACCTAGAATACCGGATAAGAATCCAAATTTCCTCTTTGTGTAGCTGGAGAACACCATCTACTTGTCCAATTATGTTGTTCACTTTCCAGTTATGCCCAGTGCTTTCCGATCCACAGGTGATGAAGTGATAGAGGGTAGTTAGATCAGACTTTCAGCCTTGAAAAATGATTCTCCTGGAAGGAGCCACATGCTGTTTCTACTTTTGGAGCTCAAGATGCTCAGAAATGATGAGGCGTTCCCAACTGGTACACGCTGCTGCATCCACAGTGGCAAAGTGTTGTGCAAGAGGGAGTGAGTGGATCTGTGTTGCAAACCTGTCAGTGTGGAGAGCCTGATGTCTGCATGCTGCGTGTTTCAGCTATTTACTTTGGACTGGCTCCATAGATGTCCAGATCCACCATTTGTGTGGTAAGGGTGCATCTGCCCTTAGTTTCATCCAGAGGATTCATTTGGGTGCCCCAAGACTACTGTGCAGTGCAAATCAAAGCACACTAAGTGGGGACAATGGGGCGATTTCTTCAGAAGTGCATTCCTGACCTGTGCTATAATGCTAAAGTAGATGAACCTGCTTGCATACTGGTGCCTGCTTGCCCTGTTTGCCACTTCTGTTCCTCTAACCAGTGATGGTTATTACTGTGGCTCTGAAGGATGAATGCCCTTCTGAAGCTCCCCCTTCATGTTCGCCTAGATGTAACATGTTTTGCCTCTGGCTTCTTCTGTAACAGTTCCCATCACCGCAGAGCTCACTGACAGCCACGGGGTGGGCTGTGCTCTGCCTCCGCAGCTAGGAAAAGAGCAGGCACCAAGTGTCCCCTGTTCAGTCTCTCCACCTCCATCTCTCACAGGGACATCCATACGCACATCAGCACGGCTCCCACTCAAGTGGTTTCTATGTTTGGAAAAGAGCAGAGAGGATATCAGCCCCTGTGTAGACAGCTTACTGTAAGTGCCTGACTGAGTCACTGCAATTACTCTGGTATCTGAGGTTGAGAGAGGGATGAGCAATTGCTCTTTTTCACTTTAGGGATGCCAGATCCTGGCTCCTTATGCACCCTATGGAGAGAAGTAATTTGCAAGGCTTAAGTAAGGTTTTTATCATAGGTTTTCTCAATCAGGCTAACAGTGTCTCTCTCTAAAATGTCCATTTGCTTTGACTGATGGTGTTAGCCAGGGCAGAGAGGGCTGCACACTATACCCTCCCCAGGAAGGGTTCAGGGGTGTGCTCTCTGCCAGATTGGTGAAAATTGTGCTGAGACATGACCTCTCCCGCATTGCCTCTGGGAAGGGCTGTCTTTGTATCACATGCAACACAAGGTCATGCCTAAAATGTGCAGCTGGGTCAGGATCTATGGAACAAGAGCCCAGTGAAACCTTGGTACTGATACAGGGGGAATTTGATTCTAGCTGATTTACCTTCCAAGCATGCTTTGTGCCTCTCTTTTTTTTTTTTTTTTTTTTTATCAACTGGTGTGCCACGTACACAGCAGACTAACGATTGATGCCTGATAGCAGACGTTCCTGGGAATACAAATCCCCATGCTGCCATGTTATGCATTCATAAGGCAATTATCAAAATGGAGGTGATCTTGCTGAGCATATAATTTGGATGCTGAATAATCCTACTCAAATGCAGTATCAGTGCAGAGCAAAGGAGGTGTTTTTGCATGCTGGAATATGTATATGTAAAAGCAGAGAATACAACCTGGCTGATCCTGCTTAGGTGGTGATAACATGCAGTCACTTGCAGGAGCAGAGTGCAAAGCGCCGAGGGGAAAGCTTGCTAATACGCTATTTCCTGTGCACCCACAGTTGGAGTCTAGATGTTTTAGTGCAATTGCCTCAGCCGTTCTTCTTGCAGCTGCCTATGTTACCGAAATGTTTAGCAATTTATCTGACGTTTTATATTCTTATGAATTATTGACTCTGGTATACAGTTCCATCAGTCATACCAGATGGTTGCTCTTCCTTTTCCTTTTAGGCTCAACATGGTTCTAGTTCAGGCCTTTCCATGTGTCTATGAAATTCAGAGCAACTTTGGCTGTCATTAGTCTCTTGCCTCCAGTCACACCAACTTCCCTTCCCTTTCCTTCACCCTGAATGCCTGCAGTGTCATCTTCTCCTGGAGGTGCTTGCCACAAGGGACTGGAACTGCAGCCCATACACACTTAATTCTCCAACTAAAAATATGGAGATGTCATTCCAGTCACTTCTACCCCGAGGCCAGACAGACTTGTGGGGATTTTATCATGTAATGAAATGCTTCCAGTGGCACAGTCTAAATGAAGTGTAATATTTTATGCATCTTGTGGAAATAAATTCAAAACTTAAATGTAATTAAAATTACTTATAAAGGAGGACAGGCCATGCTGAATTAAAAATATGAAAAATTTCTTTTTAAGCACTCGCTTTGCTGAAGAATGTTGGTTTGGGATCTGATTCAATCAGGTAAAGCGAGACTTTGAGAGATAACTGTTGTCTAAAAAATACCGGCTTCCGGTGCTGTAGACTACTCACAACCTGAGCAGACGAGACCTTTCACTGCAGAACAGGTCTTGGTATCATTGCTTAAAAGTCGGACAAGCAGAGGAAGCTTTGCTCAGATAAAAACCTCTGTCTTGGGCCCAGGAGATCTGGGACTGAACATGACCGGGAGGGTCACAGATTGGTCCTTTTTTCCCCTTAGGATCAAGGCGAAGTGAGCTGTGGCAGTTCCTGATTTTTTGCTTGCTGTATGGGTCTGTGTATAGTGTGGGATCACAAGGTGAACCTCTTCTGGCATCATATTTGTTCGCAAAACTTCTTGAACTTGGAGAGTTTCTTCTGTCACCATCCTAAAGCTTAATATCTAAACCTAGAAATAAGCAGAATCACAACGTTTTCCCCCCTGGTGATGCTAACAACTAGCTGTGCAGGGTGGCTTTCTGATTTTTGTTAAACTAAGAGAGCCTGTCACAGCTGGTGGACTTCCCCAGCCCACCTGGGCATGAGCAGGGTCTGTGAGCGCTGGCGGGGCAGGAGAGCCAGTTCCACGGCTGCGCTTTCTGCTGTGGCGCACGTTCAGCCGGAGCCCGCTAACGGTGCAGCCAATTAGTTGTTGTTCCAAACTCCTGCGACAAAATATTCTTTATTTTAATAACAATTGTTAGTTGACAAGCCACTAAAAAAGAAAAGCAGATGCAGCCGTTACGGAGCTGCTTAGGTTTGCCTGGCTGTACCTGCTGGCTTCAGTCATGAATGAAATTGTAGCTGGTTCAGGGAGTACAACAGACCCTAAATATGGTGATCAGGCAAAAGAGATTCACCCGACTGACTTCATATAGAGGAGCTCGCACAAGGCGCTGCTCCCGGCGGCTCAGTGTGAGACAGTGCGCTGACAGATCTTGGAATTCAAAATAAATGCAAGTCAGCCTCCGAGGCGGCGACACCAGGGAAGCCTGCCCCCCTCTCTCTCTTCCTCTCTCTTCTCTGCTGTGAGCATTGGGTCCTGATAAACTTCCAAGTTAAAATATAATACATAGGATAGATTTGTGGAAGCCTTTTTGTCCTTTTGAAAAATATTCTTCTGGGAGCTTAATTAAAAATCTTTCCTCTACCTGCAGTGGTGGGAATGTGTTTTCTGGTAATAAAAGTATCGATAGTTATCCTTCTTTACCCTGTTCAGGAACTGTCCCTTATTGCCAAGGGGAGAATACATAAGAAACGAACAAAGGCTCAACTCTGTTTCTGTGAAAAATATTATTTGGAAATGTCTAAGCCATGGTTAATAAGAAAGCAATGTCTTATCTCAAAGCCTGTGATTGTATTCTTCCTTTTTTCTTAACATGCTTGTTATCAGATAGACTGTAGTGGTGGGTCAAATAAGGAATGTTTGCATCTATTATCAGGAACAATTGTTGAATGTTTTCAGTACGCCGTTGCCTGTAGAATAAGAGAGACCAGGAAAGAACGGAAAAAGCAGGGCTTTACTTAGGAGAGAAATGTCTGTTTAGTATGAGCCATACTTGCTTTTCCATTTTGGCACTCCCTTTGCCCAAAGTTCCCTTGTTTTTAGCATGTAGCCCAACACCTGGTCTCGTGTGAACAGTAGGGTCCTTCTTTTCCTTTTGCCTAGGAGAAAAATGATAGTAGTATTGTGTTTTGTCTAACTTTCATCCTTTACATCAGATTCAGAAGTCTCACTACCTCATCAGCTTCTGCTGCCTGTTTCTGATTCTGTTCCCTTATGTGCTAATTATCAGTAAGTGACTGTTAGGTATGGAAATACTACATCAAAGGCAGAACCAATGTATGTAAATAGAAAGAAGCACATCTCATGATCCTTAGTTGTTCTTCTTTCTCCTTTTCTTGCTATTTCCCACTGCGCCATATATCTTGTAGGGTCCAGTTAAGCTGTTATTTCAAGACTTTCCATTAAAATTGGGGAAATAAGCAGTGGCAGAAGAACTGCTCACCTGAGAAACAGTTTCAGAGCATAACGCTGTATTTCTAAGTTAAATCTCCTCAGGGACCCATTGGCTTTTATTTTCTTAATTTTGTCAAGTATAATAGTTGTTAGTGATGTTAAGGAGATGAAGTGAGGGGATAGCCTTCGCAAGCCAACCTGAGTGCTGAGCTTTTGGTGTGTGACAGCAGGACAGGGAGGTGATGTGCTGGAACTGCTGTGAGGTGTGCACCAAGGTCTATCTGCAAGGACCACCAGCACACAAGCCTGCGCCTCGCTGCCAACGCTCGCTCAGTTTAGAGTCTTGGAGAGCTGTGCCAAATCTTTGCAATGGGAAAGAATCTTCTATATTATTTTTCCTCTGGATGTCAATACTAAGAAGATATGACTTTCATTAAAAGAAAAAGAAATTAAAAAGCCCCCCCACAGATGTAACAGTCATGGCTGTACACTGTATGTGTAACTTTGGAAAAATTGTGTCATATAAAGAGATCAATTCTGGATGACTGTAAAAATATTCCAAAATATTAGGAATAGGAGAAAGCAATCTGTTATAACTGTATTAGGAAACTTTATTAGGGAATTACCAGGATTTTTTCAATAAATAACTGATCCTAACTGTAGTTCTGTGGATGAGGTTGCTGAGTAGAAGCTTTTTATGCATTTTTCCAGTGATAATCTGGGATGCAGTCATGTTAGTTGACTCGTCCAAAACACAGAAAGACAGTTTCAAAATGAGATTAAGAAAGCAGGAATTCCTGGCTCTTGGCCCTGTGTTCAGACCATTTACTCTAACAGAGAAAAGGAAACCACAACATGCTCGGCGTTTGAAGTACACTCCATTAAGGAGAACATGAGACTTTTAAATTAGGCCTTGTTTCAGCAAGGTGCTCTCAGCACATGCTTAATGTTGTGTGATTTGTATAACTACTTTGTGTGTTTTCCGTAGGGTTACTCATGCTTAATATTGTTTGTTTGCTGAATCGGGGCCTAAATCAGATCATCTTTTAAAACTTCCTAATTAATTACGGCTCTCATATTATTTTGTGCTCAGAGCAGTTTCCAAAACTGCTATTTTGGAGCCTGTGGGTACAGTTATCTTAAAATAACCAAGATAAATGTTAGATTTGGAATGCTAGTCTAATACAAATTGCATGTTAACCAGAAATACTGTTTGGATAAGCACTACTCAATGCAAATAATGTTAAAGTACTGAACCAGCCCTTGCATACAATTTAGGAGGTGTTAAAGATCAGGAAGAAGAGGGAGTAAACAAGAAAGCTATTGACATCTTGAAAAATAAACCACTTACTCCCGTCAGATTTGTCACATAAACTTTTGTAGCAACTAGGGACCAGTATTTTTTCTCCAGCTGTTGCAATTTGGCATTAACTTTAACTTAATTTGTCAGTTAAAGTAGAGATGTAAGATTTTGGAGGAAGAGTGGTAATGTGTTTATAATGCCTGTCAGAAAAATCTGTGTTCCGTTATTGCCCTTGCTATAAATGTCTTGTTGGACAGCGGGCCAATCTCTTAAACTTTGTGCATCTCAGCTCTGTTTTCTGCTTCACATTTCATTTATCCTTTTGTTGCATTATTCAGACTTCAGGCTTTCCAGAAGGGAGTCCAATGTGTGTATACAATTTTAGCACAAAGAACCCTACATCTGATTTGTATGCGTGGGTGTTTCTGAAATACAAACGATAACACGCAATTTACAATATTCAGACCATAAAATAACATAAGCCACAATGTTCTGTCATTCCCACTTGTTTGGAAAAAAATATTTGCTTTCAAAATGACATGTCTGGCCTCATTTCTTTTATGTTAATGTCCTTCTACAAGAAGCGATACTGTTTCCCAAAGATGTGCTGAAATTCTCCCAGTTCCTCCCTCTTGCTGCTAAGACGACCTGCACTCTCGGCGCTCCGGGCTGCAGTCCCCAGCTCAGTGCTTGGTTATTAACTACCTCTGAGCCTGATTCAGAATCCAGTCCAAACTGTGTGCTTTGTTTTACAGTATTTGGTGTGGTTGTTATGCATTTTGTCTCTTTCAAAATACTGGAGGCTTTAAAAACATTCAGTGTCACTACTGTTTAAGGTGAGTATTATGTGGTCGAAGTAACTGCTGTCATGTGTGGAGCTGGAAAATGAGTTGTTTTTTCTGTTGTGCATGCAATGAACAACATCTTCATGTTTATAAGAGCTCTACCTTGATGGTAGATGTTTGTTCATAGGGCTCATGGTGGTCTACAGCGGCAAAAGCTTCCACAGCATGAAACTTGGCTTTTCCACATTCCTGATTCCTTATATCTTAAAATAAGCCTTTTTGGATGGAAAATACATGCTTAGATCTTGGGATATGGAAATACCAGAGGCAGTGAGCAAAATTCTTCAGTCTCAGCAAAACCTACAGCTGTAAGAACCAATGGCATTGAATTTCTGTAGACTGTCTCCCTGTCCCTGTGTAGCAGGATTGCATCGGTGTAGCTGTTTGGTCTTACCTTGAAATGAATAGAAAAATATGGCCCTTTGATTTATAAGATTACCCGTCTCCATTTTCTCTGTCAGATTGGTTGTTTGAAGGATACCTAGCCTATGGAGCTAAAGAATCTCAAACACTTTAGATCCACCACAGAGTAATTTCAGATGAAAAGGTTAAAGAATTAACGCCCTTCTTATTGTTTTAATATTTTTGTTATAGTAGTAAAATTAGGTTTGTTTGCTTGCCGTTGGTGCTGGCCTAATACTGTTGTACATTAACTCTGAGAACATGAGGATGTATTTAAGAGTTCATCTTTATCACATAGGGTTTCAATTTCAACGTGATATAGCTTCCAAACCAATTAGGAAGTATGGAAAATTTTACTCACAGGATAGAATTTGTCTATTAATTTGAACTGCAGAAGAAGTCTGTCTAGATCATTTTAATCTCCATGTTACCAGTAATTTTTTTTATGATGCAGTTAGATGATATTTTATGGTCTGCCAAAGCGTTTGCATTTTTGATGCAGTGACACGGCCTCACTAAGGTTAAGTGAAAGGAACCTGAGGGAAATAAATATAAAAATTCACTTAAGGCAGAGAGAAAAATGTTCACAGTGGAAGTGAAATAACTGCTACCCATCACTGGTAGTCAGAAACTGTAATAGATGGGCATGAGTTTTTTCTTTTTTGTCTAGAAAAATAGTCATGAGAAATAGTCATGGAACTGACCCAGACTTCAGGTAATTTCTTTATGGCAAGAAGTATTGAAATCCACTGTGAATTTTGTACTGCTTTTCAAGTTGTTGAATTAAGCATTTCTAAGGTATAGAGAAGAAATTTTCAAATATCCTTGCTGTCGGCCTGCTTCAACCTCTCTGTTAACTCAAAGTTTTACCAATGATTTCTGTAAGGAAGCTTGACCCACAAAGAACACCGAATGCTTCCTTTTCATCTTATGTAATCCAGCCTATACATGAGTCCACTGCCATTGGGTCATGAATTCATCCCTGGGAATACACAAAAAATGGGACACTTTGCGTAATGCATAAGGCTCCACATCAGTAGAACTCTTGAACATCCATTTAAGCACAGGATCTCTATTTCTCAGCAAAGAGATAAGCGAGCCCATTTTCAGGGGTTGTCGTGTTGGGGCTGTAGTTGCTTGGCCAGTTGGATGCAGCTAAACTAATGCAGAACCCAGAAGTGTGGTTTACAGATAGAACTGGAAAAATTAAACTCTGCTTTTGTGCCTGTATATTAATCCAAGACATGCAAATACCTGATTTGTAAGTTCATTCAGATACACAGACATCTAAATGATCTCGCCAGAAAAAGTTGCAGGTGTAAAAAGGTACCTGGCAATATTCCATGAAAATACAGGAGTAAAGCAGATGTCTGTCTAATACAGCTTGAAAACTGTAGGTGTTCAAGCTTTGCCTGAAAGTCCATTGACCTTAATAGAAGGATTCTCATTGGATTACCTAGGACTTGCATTGGAGTACTAGCATGCACCAGTATCTTAGAAGCATAAAATATGAATAATTGCCAAAGCAGCATAAGAAGACACAGCAAACAGTCTAAAAAACTCATTAACAAATTAAGGGGATCCACTTCTGTTCATAGTTTTTTGTTTTTTTTTCTTTTCTGTTTTAGTGATGAGAGTTTGGAGATGGTTGTGTGAAGTGTAATTAAAGGTGTTTTCAATTTAATGTTTCAAAATTTGGGGTCTCCATGATAGATTATCAGTCAGCCTGGATTTTATTACATGCTGTATGCAGCTGAACAGCATTTGAAGTGTACTAATTTAAATCCTCTGGAATGTAACAATGCAATATCAATTTGATATATATCCTATTTGATTTGAAGATTGAGAGCAACATTCGCCCCTGTGGTCTTTTGCTTAGATTCCTGCGGCCAACTCCTGGTATGTTCTACCCATGAAGTCACCATTTAAATCAGTAAAGTTTCATGGGCAGAACAAGCGCAGGATATGCGGCGCTACTCCCCAAGGGTCTCCTGGGTTTGGGCAGAATGGTGTTTCATTTTGTTATTTGAGTAGAGACATTATCAGTGGGGAAAAAATCCTGTTCTGAGTTAAACTTGTGTAAACTCATTGATATCACTAGGGCTGAGGGGGATTTAACTGCAGGGGGGATTTAACTGCAGGCAGAACTTAGCAAAAATGGAAAAATTGTATGGAAAGCAATAAGTTTTGAGCTTAGGAATAACTGATTGGTCCTTGTGAGCACTAGATGGGCTTTTTTTATTCATCAACCCCCTTTCTCCCCTTTTAAGGCTTGGTAATGACTCCCCCCCCCCCAAAGGATTTCTTCCCTCATCTGTTTCCCCCCCCCCCAAAAAAAAAAAAAAGTCAAAGCATGTTATAAAGGTTCTTTGTACTGGAGAGTGGTAGAACTAGTGCCATCATGTTCTTTACAAGGCAGCCTGCTTGCTGGCGCGGAGCATGGCATCTTTTTAAAAGCTGAAGCCTAACACAGAGCCTGTTTGTAATTTTGTAGCTTTACCTGAGTGCCTGAATGGACTCAGCTCTCAAACAGGTTTTGAATAGTACTCGCTCCTGAACTCTGTGTAGCGGGAATGCTCACTGATAGACGTATATTCAGATACCAGCACAATTGCACAGGTGTAATTAAAGCAAAAAAATCTACCCATAATGTAAGAACTGGCTTGAACAAGCAGTTCTTTGATCAGGTATTTACAGATCCTTCTTTTGCATTTTTGCGTCCTGCAGAGTATCAGCGGTGAGATGCAAAGGCTGCCTGCAGTTAGAATTGCTTGAACACCCGTGGGACCAATATGATAAATGTTGACTAACGTGACTAAATGGACCAGACAGTGAAGGGGGTCTCAGTATTTCTCTGAGAGGGTACATAATCGTTTGTATTTTATTTTACTTTATGGGAAGCCACCAGTTCCTGAGGAAGTATCATTACTGGAATGGCTTTTATTGTCTTGAGCTGTTTATATCAATATAGTGGGATTTTCACTATTTCCATGAATGGAGAGGTATTCAAAACCTGCAGATCTTTGCAAGCAGGGTTTCATGCTCCCTGGTAGTGTGCATAGGAGTGCTCGAAGTAGCAAGTTCAACAGGCTTAGTGTGAAACTTTGCATGATCTACATGAAATAAGATACAGGAGTGCTTGAGCAAACTCTGAACATTGAATAACACACCAGTCTATGGGAAATGCAGCCAAACAGCCTAGGGGTGCGTTAGTGGAATGAAGGAGGGTTTCAGTGAGTGAAGGAGTCGGGAAGTTTTAATCACTTCTAAATATGGGTGGCACTGTCATCACCAGTCAGAGCGGACCATAAAAGCCCATTCCTGCAGCCTTCAGTCAGCCAAGGCTTTCCTTGTCTGAAATAATTGTATAATCCCACCTAAAACGTCCCACCAGCGCTAATGTCTGGCAGATCATTTCACAAAGCAGCTTTTGGCTATAACTGTGTAAGTAACTTTGGGAGGAAAAGCTCCTAATAGATAAACATTATTATTAGCTGTGGGTTAAGAGCTTATATCTTGTGCTGCGTGTCCACGGACTAGACTGAATGTATTTACATTTCAGCACAGAGGCAAATTATATTGGGATAGTTTGTTAAGCATTTATAGATAGGCTAACAGTTCCCATGCCGTAAAGAGCCACATAAAAAGGCTGTCTCTTGACATGGCCCACACAGTTGTGTTTGAGGAACCTGAAAATGTTTTGTATGTACAGACTTGGTAATGTTTTGTCTAATTGTCACAAAATACTAATGATATATTCAAGTTGCTGTTGTTTTCCAAAATGCAGTAATAACTAATAAGGAATCAAATCTCCCAAGAATCGTACAGAATGATCTAATACGTGTAAATATGTGAACTGTATAAATGGCCCTTCATATGGTTTGAAGGAAAGTCTGCAAAAAGAAATTGTGTGTTAGCTTGCTTGCCTTGTTCAGGAAGCGTCCTGCCCGGCATCTGTGCGCTCGGGGCGCCGTGGGGGCTGTTGCCAGTGCCCGAGGCATCCTCGACTAGGGAGATGAGTACTAATCTTTCCATCTTTCGGAAGGTTAAGCCGAGGCAGAGAACTTGCCAGCTGCCTGCTTGAGCGTCCGTGAGCTACAGGCTGGCTGAGCCTGGCCGAGCGGGTGAATTTTGTTAAATGGCAGTTTAGTGCTCATGAGATCCCTGAAGGCTGAAGTCATCTATCTACGCACAGCGTGGTCCCCCGCGTGCCGGTGCGGTGTCTGGCCCAGCAGGGGCCTCTCGACCCCAGGAGAAAGCCCCCAAGGCCGCCGGCGGGAGGACTTGTGAGCCCTGGGAATGCTGGTGACTTTTGCCAGCAGGCACTGGCCTGTGGCAGCTCATGCTTCCCGTGTCCCTCAGTGGGTCCCGTGGTGGGCTCCGAGGGCACTCGCTGGTGGCCCTGTGGCAGCCGGTGCCTCACGCGGCCAGGAACTGCTGCTGGTCTCCAGCCGCCAAAGCGCATGCAGGGCAGCTGGGGAAATGCTCACGTTTCCCCTGTAAGCAACAGCCAGCGTGGCTGCGCCTCCGTGAAGGGCACGGGATGTGTCTCTCCCAGACGTGAGCAGAAGGGAAGGTGACTTGGAAACGTCTGGAAAAGGCTGGCACAACACAACAACCTTCAAGTGACAAAGGGCTTTAACTCCCAAGAGACCTGAGCTGTACCTGAGCTAGTGACCTAGAAGTGAAAGGCTGCTCCCTGTGCCCCAAATTATCCTGCTCCTCCTGAGGAATTGCTATAACGTATGTCAGTACTTGCCGTGGCTGCAGACCATTGCTAAGGTAGGGATGGGCTGGAAGTACAGTTAATTTTTTTTTTTTTCTTCCTGCAGCCCGTATCCTGCTTCCCAGTGAGTCTCACGCCACCAAAACTGAGAAGGAAGATGTTTACATTTGGGCCAGATTACTAAACTGCCGCTGGTGTTGTCAGGAGTGATGATTTAGCCTTTATTTATACCCGCCAGTTAGGAAGTGATGGACAGGGATGCTTCTGGCAATCCCCACCCGCTATTATTTAAAGGAGCCAGTCACAATTTCATGCAATCGTGGCTTCTTGTTGTTGTCTGAGAAAGCAATTAGAAGTTTAATTAAAATCAGCGCTCTCTTTATTGGCTACAACTGTAAATATCCTAAAATGATCAGACATGTGTCTGCAGCCTTTGGAATTGTGAATAGTGAACACTTGCCAAATGCTGAAATGAAGGAAAGTGTTGGCATGCATTAAAAACCCATAAAAATGCTAAATTAAATCTCTTAGATTGGATAATAATCTCCATATTTTTAAACTATTTTAAGTATATCTGTCTCAAAATAAAGCAAGGAGGAGGCAAAGGGAGCAACATATACTTTAGAGCAGCATTACTCATCAGACTTTTAACTTTAATGATCACAAGCCTTTTAAAAGACCCTCTTTGCAATACTCTAATGTAGACCATATTTTCAGCTGGTTATTTAGCACAAATAGAGGCGGTTGCTGCAAGACCAAATGAAGCCTCTAAAGAGTGAATTTTTGAGAGGCATTGAGATTCCAGTGCGATGGCTGGAGATGATGCTGGTCACTTCTCACATAATTCTCTTATCTTCCCCATTACAGAGGATTCCTGATTTAAAGCTTATTTGATTACAAAATTAAGTGATTATTTTACTGTAATAGACTTTTCTTGAATTTCTTCCTTGAAGAAGTTTTGACATATAACGTACTCAAAGAATCTCGTTCAGGAGAAACACTGGTTTGAGGAGGAAACTCTGCCAGCATGGCCTGGATCTAAGTGACTGCAGATGTATAAATTTAAACTAATGTGTGTATACATGGGAAATCTTCCCCGATTTTGCCCATAAAATGCTCACTAGCTAACATTTCCTTGGCTCTATAGCTTCATTTCTTCAGGAAAGCTCTGTGTTCTTTAGGTGCCAGATTGTGAGCAAAATGAAGGAAGGAATTAAAGGGAATGTAGGTTTTTGGTTTTTTTTTAAAATTAATTAATTTATTTTAAAAGTATCCCATCTGTTATACATCCATGAGTCTGACAGTCTCACCAGGCCCGCACGAGAGGAGTGTCCTTCACTTTCAAAGAGCATCTCAGTGTTACACAACGGATCTTGCCCAGGGTGTCATAAAAGCCCTTATGGTCCACGTCATGGAATTGAAAGCTGTGGGATGCTGAAGTGTTTGTGTTGTTTTGTTGTGTTTTTTTTGCATGCAAAAAGGAAACCTCAGAAATGTGCATAATTACCAATATTAAACAATCAGTGTGTGGTAAAAATAACATTAGATCTTCGTGGAGTTGTAGCCACAGAGCTGTGTTCTTGCTGGTAGCAGCCACATGCACAGCCGCTTAACCGGATTCTGTCTGCCAAGAACTTGACTGTTCTGTAGGAATATATGTACATAGAGACTGTTGCTGTGGCCACAGAGCTGTTAGTAAAAAGACACAGAAATCATGCTTTCCGTTTCCCTGTCCCACCCTAAAATCCCCCTTGCAGTACCCATTGCAGGGAGTTATTTGGTGCGAGAAGTCAGAGGCAGAGAGAAGAAACTTCAGTTTGCGTTTTCCTTTCTGTACGTAGGGTGCTCTGATGCTAACAGTTGATTCCAGCATGACAGTGTTATTTTCTCTATGTTAGAAGGTAGTATTTTATAAGATATAAAATATCTTTATAATTTTTTTTTCTGTCTGATAGCACAGAAGTCCTGATTTCCTTCTGTTGTAGAGGCAGATGTTTTTAAATATTGCCACATTCTTCTGTCCTGGTTTTGTTAATCATTCTCATCAAAATTCCTAAACGGGCCTAAAAAGACATCTTTCAGAAACAAGAATAAGGAGCAGAAATTCCTTTGGTCAGTGTTGCATAAGAGGAACAAAACCCGTTGATCTGAAATTTGGGAAATGTGGAGGCAAATGTTTCGAAACACAGGAGTATAATGTATGTGGCTGTCATGTCTTTAAGACATCTAAAGAAAAACTGAACTTTAAAGGAATTCAAAATCTAAATCTTATTTTGGCAATTTGGACTCTTCACTGGTAAAGTCTTCCCAGAAGAGTGTTTCAGGTGGGCTTCAGGCAGTAAGTCTGGTTAAGAAGAAACCAGGTAAGCATCAATTGTATCTTGGTAACAGGGTAATAATAGTAATAACAGAATATGGTGTTCAATAATGGAAAACTTTAAAAATGTCTAAGTTTGTGTTCTCTGCTCATAGTTGTAAACATATCTAAATTGAACCTCTGGTTTTCATATTCATATCAGTAAAAAAAGATATAACCTGAGCCAAAGCTCTGTTTAGCTCTGCAAGGTTTCACATTTGCAGTGTATGATAGGGATCACTTAATAAGCGTAGTTAGCTGGAAGCCTTGTACAGTATTGTGAACCTCAGGCTTTCAGAAAGTGTGAGTCAGGGTCACTAACACTGGAAGACACCATTAAAAGTAGTGAGATTTATAAAACAGTATATATTTGTTTGCTCTTTGTGTTCCATATTTTAAGCCTTGAGAATCTGTCCTTTTAAAGTTTACATTCATAGTCGGGCTTCAGGAAGAATAACAAGTATTGAGAGGCTTGTGATAAAATCAGGAGCAATACAACGCCTGTTTTATAGTCTGTTAAGTACAGTATGAACAGTTGTACAGGATTGAATTTTTACATCATTTTCTCTTATGTGTAGTATATGGACTTCCAGATGAGACAAACTGTACGTGTTGATATTCATCTGGCACAACACACTGGTCAAAATAATTTATTCGCGTGCACCGATATTTCACAGATTTTACTGAGATAAAATTTTGGAATTTGGAAACAAATTCTTTACTGGCTTATTTGAGCACATTCAAATGGACGCTCTGGGAACTTGCAGAGCTCTAAGTGTTTTCCATTTCTTGCAAGATCTCCAATACCAAATTAGAGCAAAATGCCTCATTAAAGACCACACAACTGCCACAATTGTATCTTGCCAACCTGCAGTTATAAATAGTTCCCACTGCTTTGCCCCACTGACCTCCAGTGAGGGCAAATGAGTGTTATTTGGCACTGTTATAAGTTGTCATGCATTATTTTTTGTTGTAAACTGAAATTTTTATTCTTTCTGCTGTTTCTTTGTTTTTTGGGGGGAATAATGAGTTTGTAATATTTGCCTATAAATTATAAAAACAGGAGATAGAAAAATTTAAAATGGAAGAGGGAATGTGTTGGCAGAAAAATCCACTTGAAGCCACTGAGGAATTCCTACTGTCACTTGAAATGACTGTTGTGTGGGAGGATAATACAAAGGCCTGGATTTTTAAATGTGATTAAGATAAACAGTGTTTCTTATCCTTTAGTTCGTTACAATCTAATCCAAGCAGCTCAGTGCAAAAGTGCATTTTTGGCCTTAATTGATATTTTACTAATGTCAGTGCACAGTCTGGAACGATCACATTTTGCTTTGACAGCATAAAGCGTTGTGCAAGTTTTCATCTGTACCACTGAACTATAAACATTGCCTTAACCAGCCCAGCAGAGCTTGAACGTTTGAACTGGGAACTCGGTTGCCGTGAGGGCAGAGCTGGAGCTATTTTTCTTGCTAAGAGCAGAATTGTCGATGGTGGTTTGGGGGGATATCAGCAGGGGCTGGTTTCAAAAGTTTTAGATTATACAGGTCAGATCCGATAAGCTTCCTGGCCCTGAAGTCTTCTCGGTGCAGAAGTCTTGTGTGTGAAAGCCGGGTAGGATTGGACGCTGCCTGTTTGAAGTGCAGTTACAGTATTATCTGTGAAGAAAGACATGCTTTAAGTATTAGTGGATGCTAAAGCTCCTGAATGATGTCTGCAGCAGTGCATCTTCTTTGAATATTTGCTTTAGGAGTGTTAAGTCCATCTTGTTTCTTTATAAGTCTGAGGCTGAAGTTTTTATTGGACTCCATACCTGTGAGCAGTGCCTCCAAGACCAGTGGTTTGTTCTTCCTGGTGCTGGAGCACGCTCGCCACAGGCTGAGCAGGATTTTTGCAAGGACTGTGCTTCTCTCTTCCCATCCCTGTGCTAAAAGAGGGAAAGAAAAAGAAGCATCTTAAAGAAAAAAAGGAATCCCGCTGCTGCTTATCCATGGGGCAAAAAAATGCTCCGTCTATCCACTCCTCGCTGTCCCAGTGGGTGTGGGAAATAGTCTCCAGCTAAGCAGTAGCACTCCTGCCACTGAAGGTGGGCTGGGGAAGCTGTCATCGATGCTGAAAGCCGTCTTTGCAGGGAGCTGGCTGCAAGCTTGTTCTGGATTTAGGTACTCTTTAAAGCTCTGGGCAGCAGACTGTTGCACCCAGATTGCTACCCCCAATGCAAGCAAAGCATTGAAACAGCTGAGTTATGTCTCGGTTGCAATGTACTGCCACGTAGCAGAGGAACTGGTCTGGTCCTGTCCTTTGGGACCAGGGTAAGAACTGCAGAAGAACTTGGAACTTATGCATGAGGAAGTGGATTAGAAAAAAATATATTGTAATAAGTGGAGTGTGGTTTTAACTATTCTGTGTTTGGTAAAGGAAAGAAAATGAGGCTGCCCTGAGCCAGAGGAGTTATTGGGCTGGTGGTGGTAAGACTCGGGGTTCACCCAACAACATGCCAGGAAGGGACATAGCTTTTATTGTATGGCATTTACCTTCAGCTGGACTGGGAATTTACTTACCTGTGTAGAGCTGGGCTGATGGTAACAGTGTTTGGATATCGGATACCTTCAGTGCTCTGCTGGCACGCTCCAGAAAGTACCCTGTGCCTGTACAAGGAAAAAACCTATGTGTATATGACTTTGGATATGTAGTATTATAGAGTATGTTATATGTCTCTATAATGTATTCTATAATATCTGTGCATATTACTGTCCATTGCTGGGTAAAATAAAAAAAATGGAAGGAGCCTAGAGCTAGTACTTTAGCTGTAGATGACTAAAATGGATTAGATAAGCCCCACACATGCAATCCAATGAGTCCTACCCATTTTGTCACTTAAAGCCTCATCCTGGTAATAGGACTTGAGGGCTATTCCTCAGTCCGAATGGTGAGGGACTGTACTTCTGAAGCAGCATCAAATGCTGGCTTTCCTTTAACTTCTACAATGTAGTCATTTCCCAAATTAAAAATCTGCATTCATCATGCAGAAGCTAAAAATACAAATCTGGAAGTATGAGAAACGGCAGTGAGAGATGAGCACTGCTTTGTGCTAAGGATTTATGGTGCTGTCTGGTGTCATGAGAGACTTGCTGGCCTCAAGTTTTATCGTCTGTGGCATCAAAGTACTCTTGATGATGGAAAGAACCATTTCAAAAATGCTCTTCTCATTGCTAAAGAATTTCTGTCAATGATTCTGGGCTTATCTATAACAATACTGACATAAATAATATGACAAATTATGGAGAGATTTGTAAGCTTTCCGCAGAGCTTTCCTTCACTTTAGCTCAGCTCTTCTGTTTCAGTACTTTGGCACCTCCGCTTCCACCCCGTCCCCGAACCGGGAAGCACAGAGGAACGTGCTAATGAAATCCACAGAAGGGAAAAACTAAAGCTCTTCCAACAACAATTATGGTTTGATTTTAGAGTTGACTGGGGAAAAACTAAAGAAACAAAAGCAGATTACAACATGAAGAAAACAAGAGGGGAAGGTTAACTATTTTCTGTTTGCTTTTGAATTTTAAAATTTAAGGATTACCAAAATTTCATAATGCTATAAAACTCTATCACTTTATCTTATTCAACCCGTCTTATTCTTTTGTAGTAGGAACAGTTTTGTCTTGTATTCCCTTACTTCAAACTACTTAGTTTTTGTTTTGGTGTACTTAGTGCTTGGGGAGGTGCCTAACAATGTTGGTGACAGCCAAGCACCATAAGCAAACATCGCAAGGTCACCATGCCAGCATTCAGTGAAGGCCAGACTCTGAGCAGTTTAGGACATTTATGATTTCCACTGAAGTCACTTAAAGTTCTAACGTCCAGTACCTTCTGCCTGTGTTTTTTTTCTTTAAATGTGTTTGCAGTGTATCTGCTTTTTCTTTGTCCTTTTAAAACTTCTCAATGCTTCTCTTTGTTTTTAAAAGCATGAGATCATTGTTTTTGATGCCTAAGAGTTTCAAAAGAAAAAAAAAAGCCTAATTTACTTTATGTAGTCTGTTTAAAGAAATGAGCAATGACATTCTTTTTATTACTGATTAGTCCTTAATCCATATCTCTTTTACAGTCTTTGGTGGCCTAAAATTGTTAATAATCTTTTAAAGTTAGTTTGCCTGCAGGAGAAGAAAACTTGGGATGAGCTAGCTGCTCAGTCATCAGGCCAAACCTACAACATCAAATGAATGAGCTGAGAGCAAGTGCTAGTGAGCAAAAGAGAAACAGATGAAGGCACAACTGGGGTGCAAGGGCATGTAATGGGTTACGCTTCAAAGCTGTTGCCCATATGAGTAAATGGGGAAAAAAGATGTGGAAATGCCTTACCTCTGTGTCTGTGCAAATGCAGATGAAGTTCATCTTGACCCTAAGAGCACTTGCTGACATGACAGACCGTCTCTGTAAGCATCTAAGGCTGGTCTGTGCATGGGAGGGGACAGGGCTGTTGCTCATCCTCTTGCACGCTTTTCTGCCTTTGTGAGTGGAGAGGAGCCAGTTGTGCCTGGCCCTGTCATGGGAAAACTCGGAGCTCTGAGTGCTGACCTAGCTGGGGTTACAAGAAAAGGAACTGCTTAGGTAAGTGTGTTTGCCTGTGTTTGCTTCCACTGAAAGTTCCTGTGTGTGCCTCCTCCTTATGCCTCCTACCAGTGGTGTAAAGTGTGGGGTTGCTCCACGCCTCCTCCCAGTTCATTGCTTCCAATGTGTGAGTGCACCAACTAATTCAAGGTATAAAGGCAGGAATCTCTTTGGACCGTTTCCTCCTTGCTCAGATAGGTATGTAGTAAAACAAATAAAAATTGGTACTACCATGCAAAATATTGAGTTCACCGAGTCTGTGCTGACCTTGCATCACCTGTCAGCTAGCTCCTCAAGAGGAATTTTAGCCCCCTCTGAAACCTGTGAAACACTTCACAAGCTCACACAGTCACAGTAGTCAGATCTTGCCAAGGTTGGCTGGGATCCACACCACCTCGCATGTGTGTAGCTCAGCATGCCAGACTCTTGAGCAGTGTATTTGGAGCTGGCTGAGGATTGTATATTTACCAAACAAACCATGTCTAGGTATATTAACTCATGTCCTCTTCATGCATCATTATCAAGTGAGTGAATTAATCTCTCCTTGGTTCCCATCAAACACATCTGCTCTGGAGTGGGATGCACAGCACAACTGACTCAAACTCAAGGTCTGGGGTCCAGCTATAACTGGTCTCTTCACACAATCTTCCTATCTCTGTCTGATGTTCCATATCAGCAAAGAACTTTTTGGCAAGTTTTTCAACCTTTGGACTCTACAGCCTCTTATAACGTTACTCTTAGCCTGGGATTTAATCTCTCAGAATCAAGGCCAGGCTCTGCAGCCTTCATCTCCCCCAAATGATTGTTCAGTGGCTCTTTGGAAGGGGGAGTTCCCATAAATATCCAAGACATCCTCACCAACAGCAGGAGAGACTCATCTGAAACATGTGCCTGGTAAGGTAGGAAGGATTTCAGTTTGGCTCATTGACATTTTCTGTCTCTATCCAAAGCTTAGAACCAAGAATTTTTGGACCTGTGAATGCTGAAGAAGGCAGGCCCCCCAATGAGATCACAAGTTCTATTTTAAAAATGTTCGATTTCTTCCTTCTGCAAATATAAGACTTCTAAAATACTTAAGAAACAAGCATGCACCTTTCTGGGACCATAACTCATTTTGATGAGACTTTTGGGACAAACTTCGCAACTGATATTCTCATTTTTTCCATTCCATTTATAGGTGAGTGGGAGAGCTATGAAATTTTAACATCAGGACTCTTTTCCAGTCTTTTATATGCATATATCACAAGGAAGCTTCCCAGATGTCTGTCAGAAGTGATCTTAGAATTCCATCCAAACCAGGCAATATATCTATCAATATTCTTTCAAAAACTGGAAGAAACAGGGAAAGGTGAGTTTACAGGACACTTGGATACCGTGGTCTTTATACAGACATGACATACTATTTTAGATCCACTCCTAGGCTTTTTCATGACTGGAAAGCCCTTGGTCTGTTGGCAGTGGGTTGTTAGAGACATCTGAGCTAACGTGGGTACCAAAGCAGCCTAACTGCAGTGGGATGGATTTCCCAGCAGGCCTTTTTTTGCTGCTGCTTCTCAGAAAAATGTAGTTAACACTGAATCCTAGGCTGTCCTAGCTTTAGTGAATTTGGTACCGAGACTGTCTTGTTTGCACTGTAGAAATATTCTGTGACTTTAGGCTGGATACAAGTACATGGAAGAAAAATACAATCCTGATGAAGCACAGCTAGTGTACGTATAAATAACCATTTAGATCTGTTTTGGGTAGTATACCAGTTTTATCATTTTCTATTTGTGGAGTGTATGAGTCATGACTGATCTGATCTAAACTATTAACTACTGTGTTGAAATGCATTTGATTGTAGGACAATTTCAATGCTATAAACTGTAGATCAGAGGGAATTTCAAGTTATTCATTCCTCAGCGTCCAAATGTGTGTCTCTTGCTGGCAACTGCAAAGAAATGAAGACAAAGTTTGCTGCAAAGTTAAAACATGCCTCTGTGACAGTAAAAATTAGTATTAGTTATCAGTTACCAGTTTTTGTTTTTGTTTTACTCACAAAACTTGTTATTACAGATACTGACAAAGAGAAGTAATGGGTGAGCTGTCCATGAGATGTACATCAGTGTGAATATAATAGAATATGGCCCCCAAATTTTCCCTTAAGTATGATAAGAAATGTGACATTATCCAAGTTAGAAGACACTTCTTGTACTCTCACCAGATGTTTGTAATGTTCCTGAGGTGAAAATAAGTTGAAGCACTCAGAAGGAAAGCAATCTATCAGAGAAACAAGCTTACTTGGTGCATTTCAACTATAACCTGTGATAAAAATGAAGAAGAGTCTTTTCTTGACTCAGGATCAGTTATGGTTAACTTCAACATGTGTGTATGTTCATGAGATAGTGAAAGAAAAGCGTTTTAAGAGGAGGACTCCAGGAGCAGAGTCCTAGGAGCCGTGTTTGATACAGTACAGTAAGCCTTTTGCTTCAGACGTAAGTGGTGGAGGCTGATAAGGGTGGCTTGTTAAGGAGAAAGACTGAAGTTCTTGAAAACATGCAGCAGATGCGTAACTTTTGTTTGTTCTGATGCACTTCCCAAAGTCAGTTTGCTTAGAATGAATTTTATGATAACTTTGCTTCTTGTTTAAGTAAGAAATAGGGATATTTAATTTGTGTAATCGGTGATTAGATAATGCTAAATCAAGGCAACTGTGCTAATGTGTGGGGAATGCTTAATGTCACAACAAGGTGCTCCTGGAGGCTGTAAGTCTACTGTCTATCAGTACAAGAACACTTGTTTTCTTGCAAATGATAAGGGAACAAGGGAGCCTCTACAGAAGCCATTGGTTAGGCATTATTTTCTTTACTAACCCCTTAAACTTCATCTGATCCTTCATAAGAACTTGTGTCTGTTTGTCCTATTGAATTTACTGTAATACTTCAAACTATTCCAGTTATCCATAGGTAGTACAGAGGGGACTGATAAAGCTGATATAAGTGTCTCAGCAGCAAAATTTTCTTATTTTACCATGGCCTGGAGAAGAAATAGATGCTGACACTGAGAGAAACACCCGCTGATATGCTGGATACATTCATGGCAATTAGTCAAGGGGCTGTCAACAGGAATTCTTACATTTCTGTTGTCTGCAGCATCTTGAGAATATCCTTTCCCAAAGTACGATGAACTTTAGGAGGGAAAGAACATTAAAGCAAAATTCCAGATATGAAATATGCCTTCTTCAGTGATATGGTGAAGAGAATATCGGGGCACGTAAGAGGGCCTGCAATACCAGATCAGACCAATAACCCCCTTAGTGCAAATTTCTGTCCTTCATAGGAACAAGTGTTCCTCAGAAGAACTGGCAGATCCCTCTAATGGGCATTTTTGCACTAGCCTTCCCACAGCAATTTTCCTTCTACCATTTACATAGGTTAGTGGTTAGTCTATGTCCTGAAGTGACAGGGCTGATACACCTGTGTATGCTACTGGCATGTACACTGTGATACCATCCCTGAAAATGCTTAATGCTAGATTTTTTTTTTGTCTCAGTCACGCTCCTTCAGTTGTGAGTTTCACAGATTAATGGTGCTTTGCATAAATACTATTGCCTTTCAACTTTTTTCCTCCTCAGTCTGACACTATGAAAAAAACACCTTTAATTTCTCTATTTTCTGTTAGTTCATATATATATATATATATATATATATATATATATATAAAACCCATCAGGTCTGTTCTTATTTACAATGAAAAATACATTACAATATCTCTATTTTTTTTAGTGCTTTTCTGTGCTTTTAGTTTTTCGGGTTTTTTTTCTGGATCATCTTTATTTCATCTCTGCTTTTTGAGAAGGGAGGGACTATGAAATCTGTTACAAAATCCATGCTAATATTTTATTTCAGGGTATTACTTTTGTCATATTATCAATCTATTACTGGAACAGTTTCATATCATGTTTAGTTGCCAGTGGTTATCAAGAAACAGAGGTTTCTGTCAGCTTGTATATGTGTACTTCTCTTGCATAATGGTTGCAATCTTCTGCAGTTGAACTTCATTGCAAAACTAGCTATAATTTTATTGGAAACAGGGATTTCACCTAATGTATATGCACACAAAGATTTAATCATGTAGCCTGATAACACGCATTAAATACAGTGACACAAAGTTAAGGTTCATAAGGAAAGTCCTCTAAAGGCATTATAGATTTGGGTTGGCACTAGAACAATTTTAACTTTTAAAACAATGAGCACCAACAGATCAGTTTAACGGAATAACGAACACTTTCTGCACTGCTGGGTGGTATTTTCTTGCCTCCCTGGGATAGCAGGGAAGGGTGCATTGCGCTCCTCTTGTGGATTCACGTGAGGGAGGAAGGTGCCATAACCACAACTCGGAGCTGCCCACCCTTTTCGGCCCCCCGAGCATACATATTTCATGGCGTGGAGCCGTTCCTTCAGGACAGGATCTGGCCGATGCAGCATTAGCACGTCCTGGAGTTGTCCCGGACTGCTTTCAGCTCACCCTGGGAAAGGTGGCCTGGGGGTGGAGGGTAGGCTGCTGTCTCCTGGCTGGCAGTGCACTGCCAGAGCTTTCCAAAAAGGGAGGCTGGAAGCAAGCCGCTGCCAAGGGCGGGGGGGAGGCGAAAAGCCAAACAAACTCATTTTGCAGCCTGCGGCCACCCAACCTTTTTCCCAAAAGCCATGAAGTTTTCTAGGTCAAATGATTTGTCCTGGAAAAACTGCATCTGGCATAGGGATTACAGCCTGGGCTTCCCTGCCCCAGGCGCGCTTGGGGTGTGACAAAAGCAATAGAAAATATCCTCCATGGCTGCACACTTTCAGGGGAGCAGAAGGGGATTTGTCTCTGGGGAGGGGAGTATTTGCTGGAGCAGACAGGAGAGAAGAGAATGGAGGAATTACAGGAGAAGACAGGATTAGCCTGGGGACCTTGTGGTCCCCTTTGAAATATTTAGAGGTTTGCCACTGTAAAAGCCTTAGCAAAGGGCTGAGGGCTACCCGAGCGCTTGCTGGTTTGCGCAGGTTGTGGTGAGCACTGTGTCAGTAAGCCCCCAGAGCAGAGCAGTCTTCCTTCATTTCTGTCTTCTGAAGAACTTGCTGCTGACTGAAGTGGTATTTGGGCTCGTTCCTCAGCATGCTCTTTTGCAACCTCAATTAAGAAAGTTCAAGCAAAAGCTGCCTACGCAACGCCGTGAAAAAGCCACGGTGGCCTTGAATCTTTCCTCCTGCTTCCGATGTTGCTGGGGAAGCATTCTTTCCCATGCTGATACTGCGTTGCTTCCAGGCTGAGCCATTTTGGGTTGTGGTTAAATATCATATTGTTGAAATTACTGCTGTTGATATTAAATTGGCTGGATGGTGGCTCTTGCTTGGGGTTAGCACAAGAATAAATTCCTTCTCCAGCGATTGCTTTCAGGTTCAGCGCCGCTAACATTGTGCAGCAAATCTGTTCTGAATGTGCTTAACTAAACCTCTTGGCATTAACAGATGTGTTGCTTCCACTGATGTACACAAAACAGATCTTGCAGTATTTCTTTGTTTTGGGAAATCTGGACTCTTGAAATCAAAAGGGTGAACTGAATGTTTAGAATGAATTTATACGTGTTTTAATTCTTGCCCTGTGGAAATATCGTGCTTCTCTGAGATGAGGTACTTTTAGATTTATATCTAATATCGTTGACAAGATGGCTCTTAAACTTTGACGTCTCATCGTGCCACGTATTATTTCAATGCAGAGTATTTTTCACTCACTTTATATTCATTTAAAACCTGCTAGAGCCAGTAAAGAACCCCTAAAAAGCAGCACTTTTCTGCCAAAGTAAACTTGGAGATACACGGGGGATGGAGCACAAGAAATAAAACTCTGCTCTTCCACAGTGGCTTGTTACGAGCAGCATTTCCATATTGGTTCTTCTGTCCAGGCTGTTTGGTGCATCTGGATATGGCTGTGGGGTTGTTAAGTACTGGTAGTATTCACAGCACTGTGTGAACTGGGAGAGGCTGGGCAAAGCTGGTGTAGCTGCTCGCGAGCTCAGGGTGAGGGCAAGCGTGGTGGGAGAGCCACTGGCCCCTGCCTCAAGACGGTGGGCAGAGGGGAGGCCCCGACTGGGCGCGAGGGCGATGCGGCCACAGTCCGCCTGGGCTGTTTGTTTTGGGTAGCCTCTTGGCCATCATGTTTGGTGGCTTGCAAACCCAACATCTCTTCCCAAGGGCTCCAAAGTCTCTATTTTTGGTTTCAAATGTACTCAAAGGTTCTCTGAGGATTTGCAGCCTTGCACTTTAAGCAAGTGGCCTTATCCTTTAAATGGAGAAAAGCTGTATCTTGGAGGGTCTTAAAGTAGAAAGCATTTATTTTGATGATAACTTTCTAACTGTTGTTTATACTAGTGATACATAAACTCCCTCTATTGTACACTCTCCTGTAATCTGCAAAATCCAAGTGACACTGGTTATGTTTATTTAATCAAGTTTATATATGGTGCCCCTCTTAAAGCTTACTTCAAGTCTCCATTTTCTTATATGACCTGTTCCAGGGACTAATAAGCGATTGCTTAACCAAGGTGGAGTCAACAGGTACCCTCTACACACACACACCCCCCTATTTCAGGGTGTCCTCTAAATAGGAGATTTCTTAATGCCAAAGGCTCTGGTAGAGGAGCTCACTGTGCATTAAAAAGTATCAGATTTTTATAATGCGAAACTGAGTAATTTGCTCCTTTCATTAACCTGTAAAAGTGCAATTGCCAGAGGTCTAACAAAATCAGCAAAGCTGAGACCTCCCTAATAATTACAGTCAGTTTCCAGCTTTAACGTATGAAAATAACCATGATAGTATTACGTGCAAAGCCATTATTAACTGTGTAAGTCTTTGTAATTTTTCTGCCTTCTCCTTAGCAGTCTTGTTGCCTTGGTCATTTGCATAAATCTTTCCTACAATGCCAAGGGTTTAAATTTAAGTTGAATGTAATGAATGTGTAAATAAATGCCTTTTTGTCATAAACAACACTAGGAGTCCTGACAGAATACCTAAAAAAGATCTTTAAGTTATCTGTTGTTACTAGACTACCAAACTCTGTCAAAAATCTTAGCACCATCATCCCTAATGATGGATGTGATATAAATTGCTAGAAAAAAAAGACCTTCTTAAAACCTAAATTTTCAGTTGTTTATATAGTCCTAGTTAGCTATTCACAAAGAGCATAATCGGCTCAGATAAACCTTTGTAAACATGCTGACGTTTACAAATACCTGGGATATGCAAACCATGATGTCTCTATGGGGGTCAGAAGATGTAGAAAAGCCTCTGCAAAATTTATTGATTAGTAAATGAACAAAGCCAGCTTGTTTCCTAGCCCAGTTTCTGAAGGAACTGTGTGATTGTGCTGCTCGAGAGGCACTGTCAGTTCCCTAGAAAATAACGTTTGAACCTGGTGGGGGAAGGCCAAGTATGAATTCAGTTATATTAGTATGAGACAGCAGAGAAGCCCTGCTGTGAAGAGCTGTTCCAAAAGCCCTAACTGTACAGAGAGCATTGAATCAAAATGCATCTTGCACTCCAGAGAAGCTCTCCACAGGACCCACAAACCTGTTGGAAATGGGGCATTGTTGATTCCAGTGAAGCCGTAAATCTGTTGTTGGGGTGTGTGTGTGTGTTTTTTTTTTTTTTGTTTTCCTTTCTCTCTTTTCTCCTGACTTTGACCCTGACTTGCTTCAACAGCTTGGGCAATTTTTTTACCCTCCTGGATAATCCTTAAAATGAGGAAAAAGCTTTGCTCTCAGTCCTACTCACAGGGGTCAAATTATGCTCAGTCTACAGAAATGGCATTTGGCTCTTGGGTCACCAAGACCCTCTCTTTCAATACAAAGATTTTGATATTCGCATTCAGCTGGGCTGTTCCTGGAAACTGTCCTATTCAGCAAAATGAGGAGGACGGTGTTACTGAACTTGGATTCTTCAAACTTAATTTTGCTCTACAGAAAAGCTTGATCTAGCATTACAATGGGGCCCTTTCAGAGCTTGGAAGGGCCAAAAAATGTGCTCTGTTGTAACAACATGTTATTTCTAGCTAAGCACAAATACTAAATGAGCGTTAAGGTTGTGAATGCTTAGGATGAAATCTTCCCATATTGAAATCATTGGAAGCTTTGCCAATTACTTTGGTAAACCTGAGCTTTTAACATGCTGATACGTTAATGAGAGCAAATCCTCACAAGGAAACTCGAGAAACACTTGTGTTACCTTGGAAGTTCAAACTCAATTTGCACTTTGATAAAAACAAGAGAAGGTTAAAGAGTTTGGAAATCCCCTCTGGAAATCAGCAACCCGTAAGCCTCACCCTGGCTATGCTTTTCAGACGTACTTTGGGCTGTTAACCTAATAGGAACTCATTGATAAGAACATTAAAAAACTATTGATAAATTGATGAGAGTGGTCATGAAAAACAGACAAGCCCAGGAAGACTCCTTCCCAAGCTGCATATCGATCTTCAGATACATTCCTGCCTTCTGAGGTACCCGTTTGAAAAGCCATTTGCTTTCAGATGTATCGGGATGGAGTTTTAACAGCTGGAGTCGAGTGAATAATTACTTCAATTAAAATGCATTCAGCAAGAGGTCACTGAGTATTTGCTGCAACAACATATATAGTACTTAGCAGCTTAAATGGGTGCAGATTTTTCAACTGCATATATATACAAAGTGTCATTTGGGGCTGATTGGGAGAAGCTTGGAAAAGAAGCCAGGAGGCCTGGTTTTGACAGCGGTGCTGTCTGGGGGCAGCTGCGTCGGGTATGTAGCCGGTGGCGCCTGGCCGAGGCTGTCCTCGGTGCGACGGGGGCCAGCAGCAGCAGGTGAGGTGCTGCGCTCCCCGGGACAGGACTTGGAGAAAGTTTTGTCAGGCCTCTCAGTTTGTCTGCAGACTTCTTGATGTTTGTGTGGCACTGAGCATTCAGGCAGGTTTCTCTGTTATACATCTGCACAAAAATGCTGTTAAGCTACACGTGAAATAAAGTGAAGATAACATGGACCAAACTCATGAACTGTTTGCATGGTCTAAGATGCCATGGTCTAGGATTCATGCATATTAATGTATTTCTAGGTCTTATAAGCTATCATAGTTGTGACATAGTTAAGGCACCTGACAGGATGGTCAGGGAAGAGCATGTCATAACTCCTCTGGGACCCACTTGTCTGAAGTGCGAAGACCATGGATGCTCTGTCTAGGCAGAAAGTAGTATTAATTTGGAAGCTTTCCTCTTTAGCCTTTCACTATAAGTATCCTTGTCTTCATTTTTTGCTACTTTCTCCCTTTTTTCTTTTTGTCTTTTGAATTGAATGGTTCAAATTCATTAAACTCTCCAAAGGGCAGCAGCATGCTGCCCGGGTAAGGGGCCCAAACTTGAATTATTTGTTCATCAAGTTCCCAGGAAATCTGTGAGGAGTCTGTGTAACAACGCAGAGGATCACACCATTCGGCTTGACTGCTTTGTGTCTTGGATTAAGTATGAGACTGTGGATTCATCTGTTGACTTTCCCACTGACTATGGAAGTTTTTAGAAGACTGTATTATAACACAGCTAGGGTCATTAAAGATCCGAGCCTCAGCAAGTCTGTTTACCCATCTGCAGGAAAAGAATCACAATTTGTCAGAACCCTTAAGGATGAGGAGAGTGTCATAGTGTGTTTAAAAGCTGCAAATGGCCAAAGACAGGAAGAGTGATCAGACCACTGTGCATGTCCTCCTGTGGATCATGCGCCTTTAAACTGCATGACTTAATCCTCCATTGAAATCAGTATTTCATATCTGTGCTTGGGTAAAATGCTTTTTTCCGGAACAAAATCCCATTTGATACAAAGATAGCAAGAACTGGAGAACTCACTTATTTCTCCCTACAGTCAATCCTATGGCCAGTCATGCGCCTTGATTTTTCTTTCTTTTTTTTTTTTTTTGGGTGGTGTTTTGTTTTGTTTTTGCCTTTCCCATCTGAAGCTTTCTTCTGTGTGGCTGTAATTATACCCTGTAATGTGGTCACATGTCTTCTTTCTGATAAACTGTGTAAGCTGAAATTTTAAAGTGTCCTTTCAAGATTTCTATCCCCCATTTTTTGTTGATGGCTGTTTTCTGCATCACTTCTGATATTTTAACCTCCCTTTAACAATAATGATGCCAGAATCTGAAGCAGCCTTCCAGTTCTTCCCTTTCCTTTAGCAGTCCTCTGTTTATGGATCCCTTTTGCAATGTTGCTGGATAAAGGACATAGGTTAGCTACTGTAGCTCCTTAACCTAAATTTCTTCAGAGCTGCTGTCTTCCAGAGAAAAGCCTTGCTTTTCTGCACTCCTTGTTTCTTGCATCATTTTTCACCTGGCTTTTTAAAAATACATTGCATTGGAATGGATTTCCAAGCAAATCAGATTGCTGAATATGACTATCTTGCCTTCATCACTGCTTATGACTTTGCCAGGCTCTGTATCAATCATGCATTATATTAGCAGCAAAGTTGCTTTTACCTCCTGAACACTGATGAAAATATTCAGTGGTTTCAAGTATAATGAGAATCCCTGAAGAAACCTCTGCAAAAACCCCATCACTCATTTATGATTCCCTACTGACAAATATTTTTGAGATCTGTCAGTTAGCCAGTTCTGAATTCATTTAATGCATGCTTTATTGATACTCTGTCATGCTAATTTTTAATCAGAATGTTGTATCACACTAAATCAAACATTTTATTAAAAGAAAAGTGTGTTATATTAATACAACCAGACTTCAGCAATCAAACTTGTGGTCTCATTGAGGAAGTTGGATCTGTTTGACAAGAACTTTCAGCCACAAAATTATGCTGTGAGGTATTGACCTTAATTCTTTATCAATTGCATTCTGTATTAACTTTTTCATTAATATGCCTGACATTGGTGTCAGAGTAGATAGTTTATAGTTGTCCTCACTAGCTGCTTGTCATTTCTGAGTGTTGGCATAGCATTAGTTCTCTTCTAGAGATTTTTCCCTCGCATGATCTGCAGGCCAAACTTCTTAGCTAAGCCTGCTTGGGTAGGACCTTTGGATCTTGCCGCTTTCATTTTTTTTTTTTTTCTTTCCCATAGATGGTATCTGACATTGTTTTCAGTTATTTATTACCTGAAAAGGAGTTCATCATCTTCACATGACAGGAATTCATTGTCCTACTTCTTTTAGGACACGGTGCTTTTTTCACTGGTAACAGTTCAACTTTTGTCTAGCAAAAGGCCTACGTAATTGCAGGGTTTTATTTTTCTATAGGAGTTTATGACAAATTTTAAAGTATACCGAAGTATAGCTGAGGGAGAAGTATTTGCTGTACAAAATAGATGAGTGCTCTGTTCTTAAAGAACGTTCATACCTAAACCCAAAGTTCAGCTTGGTTTCTAGAGCTACGTGCTGGGTAGTTTTCCATTTAAAGCCTTTTTCTCCTTTTGCAGTGAAACCTTTTCATGTAGGGCTTTGCTTCCTTGAAGATGTCATGCTGCTTAATGTCAGTAGCTACACCCACAGTTAGTCAGGAGGTAGATGTCAGAAAGGCGTCCTGCAGAGTTTTGGGTTCCTGAGGCAAGCCAGGAGCTCTGCTCCCAGGAAGGAAAGAAATTGAATGCTGCCTCATGCAGTAGTCAGTAATTTTCCCTCGTTACAATGAGGCTTTGAATGTTAAGCCACATATTCCCTCCCCCACAAACCTAATTAAAATACCTATTCTCTTGGTTTAAAAACCATAAATCCCTATCATTTTATGTCCTTGTGCATGCCATAGGCTGAACCTATCTGCTTGTTCATTATAAAGACCTATATTATGCAACTTGTATTGTTATATTTGTTTTTTTGCTCTTTGAACTTTTAGTCTTTAATGTTGGTGTGATCTGTAATAGCACGGTCAATAATTCTGTTTCTTCCCATCCTATCCAACACTCGTGTACTGTGATCATCATATCCATACCTGAATATCTTCCTGTGGTGTACTAGGCAATCTGATGAAGAGCACCAAAACTTGAGAGCATTACCACAATTAAAGAATTACTGTGATTTAATGAGTACCTGACTATCACAAATATGAAGGAAAACGCATTATTTTCAAACTCAATGTAAGAGGTTATTAATGAAATATATATTTGTAATCCTGGACATCTATATTGAAGAAAGGTGCCAAGAAGGGCTGCTAGGATTATCAGAAAACTGGGAAGGATATTTATGGGGGTTCTCATGAAAAGATGCTAGAAGAGATGACTTGTTTACCTAGAAGAGTGAGGACTGAGGGGAGAGGATATTTGTTTTTCTATAAGTATATAAGAGGGAATTACTAAGAGAGACAAAGAACTACATAAACTAAAAAACAATGTTGCACCAGCATCAGTGTGTGTCCTATACTTAATGTATTTAGGCTATGTTTTCTCACTGTAGTGGAATGAGATTTCAGAAAAGGACAGTTCTTCGGTAACTGAGGGGAAAACCACTTTCAAGACAGTGCTTTCAGTTTAGCGCATTTCTTCTCGCCTGTGCTGGCTGTCTCAGATAAAACAGCAGTGTCCTATGGTTAGCAACAGTCCATGAAGATGAGAATGGTGTCTTCCCTATTTCCATTGTCAGGAGGAGGTGATCCATTACTCCATTGATAAAGATTGAATTCCATGTTCTAGTCTAATCCAGATCATTGCAGAACATCAGGTTAAGTTAGATGGGTTTGTAGCTGGTCTTTGACCTTTTCTGTGAGTTTTCTAAGAAACGGGAAACTTGAACTTGGGTCATAGTTTGTGAGAAATGGTGTATTCAGTGTGAATTTCTTCAAAGGTCCAGACGAATCCTTCCAAATCATGACCAGCAGCTGATGGGCAGGATGAGGCATCCTGGGGTAATTTAGTTTCCTATGGCTTGCAAGTATCCTGTAACTACTGCTGATGACGGACGAAGGGTGAAGATGGAGGGTTCTGTGACCACCAAGCACTAGATACATATGCCCTATGGCCTAGATGGTGCACAGACATGACTCTCTCAATCAGTGTATATAGAAGGTGGGAGACTGTGGGAACCAGGGGTGATTATTACCTAAATGAGAAGCAAATCTTGGACTATGGCCAGACCATCATCACCGGTCCTCCTTTTTCTCTATACTGCTGATCCCTGTGGCCCAACAGCTTGTTCTTCAGGGAAAGTTTTTGACATTATTCACTAAAGGCTGCTGTTATGGCTGGCCCTCCTGTGCCTTTAATTTTCTACTGCTCCTATGGTAACTGGGAACACAGCAAAACCCAGCACAAAACTTTTGGTGAGTACAGCCTTGCAGTGCTTTTAATCGTCATCTGGTCGATCATCTACCTTCTCCCTCAGAATGTTTTCTTACTGAGAGGTAATCTGATAGATTCAGGATGATCCTGGAAAATAGGCTTGGAAGTCTTTTTTGTCTTTTGTTCTATTTTGTTCAAAGAGAAATAATTAATTCCCCTCCTGCTGAATTCAGTACTGTTGCAACTTAGTTTTTATGCCTCGTCTTACCACTTGACAGACAAATATGTTTGTGTAAGAACTGGCTTATTAAAATGGGATCGCCCAATAAACCAGAAGTAAACCCATTGAATCCCAGTAATATCCTTGTCTAACAAAAGCCAAATCCCATGCAAGCGTCCTTGTTTATTGTTCCAGATTACATAAAATTTGTGCCAGCTAGTTATGGGAAATAAACTATTTTTTTGCTTCTGATATTTGAGTTTGTGGGTAAAAGAAAAGAGGAAATATTCAGCTCTTTGAACAGGAATGCCATCTAACCCCAACCCTGAGGTAGAAGCCAGCTGTCTGGATATTGTCTGTATGCCTGTCCTGGAGGTCTGAGGGAGGATAATTTTAGGGTAGAAATGATCCAAATGTTGGGCGCTGGATAGCTGGATACTGACCACAAATATTCAGCCACATTTGGATGACCGTTCTTTGTGTTATTCTGGAAGTAGGTGTTTCTTTGTCTTTTTCTTTTGCCAGGGTTTTGCCTTTTCATGAACTTCTCCAGTGAATGGGAGGGAGAGTTGCTGAGTGCCAGAGGTGAGCAGTAATTCCATAGCTGGGAATATTCTCAAACAGATCCCAAAGAATAACCTTCCTTTCTCCTTATTAAATGCTGATACCACATTGGCTTTTGAAAACCTTTCTTTGCTCAGGTATTTGGCTGGCATCTGTGAATACTGGTATTTTACGGAGGTGGGCTGAACATTTCAGTAGCTGCAGAGTACTGTGTTCCCATAGCAATAAAGAAACCATAGTACCCCGCACAGACTCTTGCATGATTCACAGTAAAGAAAGACGATCAAGGGAAAACAGTGGTAAATCTTAAAGCTCACAATACTCTGGGGCAGTTTGTCATGTCCGTTCCTTGTTGAAGAGGGAATGCTGGCTTGGCAGCACTTGATTAGTTGATCAAATCAATTTGAAAAGAAAGATGGCTGGCATGATTGCACATATTGGGTTTATAAATAGTGCTTACCTGAATACATGTGTAATACTCTGGCTGTCCTGTCTGCAGCTCATAACAGGTAGGCTGCACTGAGGCTCACCACGTGGGGTTTGTGCCTGACCACCACACCCCGCCAGAGAAGAATTCAGGGAGAGCGTTCTCTGTGCAGTACTGGCCTCCACTCAGTCTTGCTTTCAATTAATGCAGGGTAAAGAAGCTGTATATTGCAAATATTGATGTGCTGAGCTATTGAGTTACAGGTGAATAATTATTGTTTTGCCAGCTTTCAGGAGCAGCCAAGTTTGGGGGAGGGTCTGACATGATGAATAGAGAGAGGGGTATCTGGGTCTATTGTCTATAAATTAATCTATTATTTTTGTAGCTTCTTTCCTTCATAGAACACTGAACAAAAAATGAAGGGGAGAAGGGGTGTCCAGATTATATAGTCAGATTCTCTTTGGTGCTGAATAATGGATCTTAATGGATGGCCTGTGCCCTGAAGCAGGCTGGCGAGCCACCCTGATTTCTCCCATAAAAGCCTCTCCCTGTTTGGGATCAGGGGGTAGAGTCATATAGTCCAGGTTTGCTGACAGAAAGTTTTGCTTGGACAAGGACACAGATGCCATCAAGTACTGACAGGTAGGCTATAGATGATTTGTGCCATATCAGTAACATAGTGTGTTCCATTGCCAATACTCTGGCTTGTGAGATAAAAGCAAAAATGGTTTTCTGTGTTCTAATATAAGAAATGGTGTGAGGTGTCCCTGGACAACACCACCATTAAGACCACTAATGTAGTGACGATTACAAGGAACACAGAGAAATGGGAGTGTGGGAGCGCTGGCAGAGATGGACTCTCAGGTGACTCAAGGTCTAAGAAGCCTGGTCTACAGTGAGGGTCTTAAGGGTCTTCAGTGAAGACAAGGTTCAGAAAGGACTCCTGTATATCTGGAGAAGGGGTACCATATTGGAGAGTTCTTCTAATTAGTGCAAACAGGCACAACGAGATCCACTATCTGGAAGCTGAAGTTGGATAAGCTGATATGGGAAAGATGGATGACCAGCCATCAGAATTGTTAGCAATTGCTGCAGCTTACCTGAGAATGTGGGAAGTTCTTAACTGCCTGGAATATTTCAATAAGGATTAAATATCTTTCTAAAATACATAATCTAATTTGGCCACAATATGTCCTCACTTCTTAAAAACTGCAGGGTAGATTCTGCAGCTTGTCTGAAGTGGCAGGTCTAACTTCCCATGGTTGTGATGGTCTCTTCTTGCTTCAGCACTTAGGTATCTATGGTGCTTTGATTATTTCTGTGGCTCACTTTGAAAACTAGAGGGGTTGATAAGGCATAAGGCAGTGCCAGATTGACACTGGTTCCTGGACTCTATGCTTTTAGACCTGGAGACTTCTCTTGGTGAGCTTAAAAACACTTTTTGACCCAGGCACACTTATTGTACCTATATTCCTGATGAAAAGGTAAAGCATGGTGAGGTAAGCTGCCTTTCTTAGGGTCACCCAGGAGGTCAGCATGACCTGGACTACAATTGGGATCCCATCTCAATTCTTCAGCGCCGGGGAGAGCCCATAGCACCTGTACTGATATGTTCTCTCCAGTTAAGTTAGCTTGGTGATAATGATACCTGATCTGGAGGATTAGGGTTGCCTGCCTGTTGCTAAGAAATAATGAGGAAAAAAGCAAGACAAGCCTCATTCATTTTACGGTCTGTTCCTGAGCTGACAGAAGGGTTTAGCTTGTGAATTCAAATCACTGTTAGCTGATACTCTTAGCCGGCTTGCTGAAAGAAACTTGACAGAAGTTGTAGTAAAAGCAGATGAGAAATTGACTATATTTCACTATGTATAACTTCTTTTTGTTACCCTCTCGGCATCTGTGAGGGTCTACTGATGCCTTCTTGGCAAAGACGGACCAACAGAGTTGTGATATGCTTGTCATTTTTGTATTTAATAATACGCTATTTCCTCTAGCCAAACAATAGAGGTGAGATTTGAAGTGCTTTCAAAGGCTGTCCACTGTGTTCCTAAACAAAAACATGTGCAATCATGCCTTTATATTACATTAATAGCAACGCATTGGGAATATATATAGGGCCTTCTGTCCCTCGACTTCACAACACTTAAGGTAGATAAGCCTTCCTAATTCATGCAGAGGAAGAAAAATAAAAGTGAGGACCAAGTAACTCAGTGAATCAAACAGTGCTAGAGCTGACAGCAGAACTCCTCGAGCTCTTCTCAGCTTACAGCCGCTCGCCCATGGTTGTCACGTAGCAATAAGCAACCCATTCTGTCATGACTTGTGACTTCTGTTTTATGACATGACTAATGACAGTGAAATGCCCAACTTGAGTTGATTTTCAGAGTCAGAGCTATAAACAATGTTAAGAGCAAGACTTTAAGATGTCTCTCAAAATCACCTGCCATTTAAAAAAAATTTAGGCCTGATGTCATGAAGATGTTGTTGGTCTCTTCACATTCCCATAAAAATAGTATCTACTGTTTGGTTGATTTCAATACGAGAAAAGTCAAGCTATTGTAATTATTCCCTGTAAGAGAAAAAATTAACTTAACTATCAGAGGGATGAAGATTGGTTTTTCAAAGAATTTAGACTAAACCTTACATATATTGAAGAACACTGTGAATCAGCAGAGCTTACCTATAACCTTCTTAATGATTTCCTTTAATGTTCATTTTACTGAACTGCTTTTGAAGGTATTTGAGAAGTCTGAGAAGAGTATCACATTCTCTCTTTATGGAAACCACTTTTGATTTAGCCCATGATCAACAGCTGTGAAGATCAATAGCCCACTGGTGACAAGAAATAAAATATTTTGGCAGTTCTTTAGCTGGAATGAAAAAAAATGCAATTTTAAAATAGAGCTAGAAGGTTGATAATGCATTTCTGGTGCATTAATAAGATTTCCTAAGAGCTTCTGCGTAGATACCTAAAGATAGATTGGTGTAATTCTTAACCCAAGTGGATATTAAAATAAATATTTAACCAAACCAATTATTATATGAATTGGAGTGAAACATAAGTCTCATGTATAAACTTTCTATTTCTTGTTCTGAATTTCAACACAGTATATATTGAGTAAGGTTTAGTAAATCATTTTGGCTAGCTGGATTTCTGAGGTGATTCCCAGAGTAATATGTATTCTGCTTTTGTCATTTAATCAGCAATCCACCTGTGAACATACCTCTTTTCTTGTCTTCAGGAACAAATGCAAATAATAAATCTCCCGGTATTTTTGGCTTCTGGATCATAAACTTGCAGGGGGTAAAACTAAACATAGAGACAGTGTCAATAGTTTGCTCAGCAACAAAAGGGAAATAAACCTCAAACCCAGCCTTAATTCATTGCCATATTTTTTGATCGCCTGATGGGAAAGTAGATTTTGCTTTCCTGATGCTGCTCACAGATGAACATGAAATGCTGCCTCTAGACTGATTCCTGAAGCTTCCTTGCACTTGCTGTTCAGTGCAGTCACCATACTGTTAAAGGGGAAAGGGTGAAACCTTCTTTTTGATGCGAGAAACTGAACTTTGTCTAGAGGGCCCATAAGTGATCTGGTCTTCTGTGCGCGTGGAGCTGCTGGGCTTGTCTGTAAGTCACTCCCCCTCCCTTGCTACTCAAATAGTGATAAGCATAGCATAAGCATTAGGATCAAGAGATTAGATGGAAAAGAAAAAGAAGTAGAAGAAGGAATTTTGAGCACTGTGAAAAAGAGAATGCTTTTGAAGGATTAAAAAAAAAAAAGTGTTTTTCACCATCGGGATCTCAGATATTAGATTCCAATTGGCAAAGTATATCTGTCCTTTAGGCAGTGCAAACATACTGAGCAGCAGTGACCAAACAAAAATGAAATCTATCACTTTTCACTGAATTATAAATAATATCCCACATATGCATGTAATTATGACAGGGGTTACATATATACAAAGAGCCAAGGGAGAGCGGTAACATATACTCTTAAAGAACCAGCAGGATCTTTTCAGTTCTGTAGGGATTATGTGATAGCATGTTCCTTTTGCAAATATGTTTGTAGTACTAATAGGCCAAATTCTGGTCCTGTTGAGTTACTATTGTCTGTCTTCTCTTCTTGACAGATGATGTTTAACCTGGACATCATTAGTTATATTGTCTGGAGGTTTGGAAAACTCAGGAGACAGAAAAAGGGCTAAATTCCCAGGCTGGATTGTCCTTAGATGCTGTGTGTGCAGTTACCTTGTAGGACAATATATTGACCGTGACCTAAGCTATGTGAGGACTGAGAGAGTGCAAAATGGGAGAAGAAAACTCGCTGAGAAGTTTACCAGAATGGTAGCAGATTTATGGTTAGTCTGGAAGAGGTTTCTTCGCTTGTGACCAAATTATTGCATAGTTTGCTGTTATTAAAATGGCAATACCTGTTCCACTGTCACACCTCTGCTACTGGCATAAGTGTGTCAGAGGTGGTGGAGAAAAACTCCTACTGTCCAACAGAGCTGCAGGGAATACTTCTCACTTGATAGCTTTTGAGCTGCTTATTACACATATTATTATAGATACAGGCAATTTTCCCCTGCAGCTTAGTTATAGCTCCTTAGGGACTAATAACAATTATAATATCTTGTTTAAATCATTAAGTAACTTTATCAAGTTTTGTAGAAGAAAATATTGTCAGATTATCTGTCTGCTTTGATGTAGAAACTTTTCCTTGGGTAAAGCTTTTTCCATTGAAAGCTTATTCATGTTGCTTTTATTATTTTATTGTTTTCACACGTGGACCATATTATCAGCTTAGGGATGGAATGGTGCTTCTCTATTCCTTTAAATAGAGAGTTCAATGAAAATATTATTAATCTTTCTGGGATATTTACCCAGCATTACGAGTAGCATATCTGTGGCGTCAGTGTTAATGATTTTGTGTAGGAAGAAATGACATCTCTCTGCTGACCCTAAAGCATTGTGGGTTTGCCAAGTATTATTTTGCAGTGCAGACATTTACTACTGATTACACTGGTCCTGTGAAAGGGTGTTTTAGCTGTAACATTGATTTTTCTTGTCCTCTTACGTAGATAGGAGAAAATGCGTTTGCTACAATTTGTCTGAAGAGGAATAAACCAGTTATTTTGCCCCTCCCCAGCACAACTGAAAGGAAAGCTTGGGTCCTGCTTTCCTAAGAAATACTAAGGTGTCAGTGCAGGAAAAAACATACTTTTCTGTGATGGTTCAAGTGGTCTAGCAACTACAGGGATGTTTCTTTTTCCCTCCTTTTGGTAAAGAGTCCCTATCAGCTGGAAAGCCTCTGTTTGCAGCAGTGATGGAGAGAGTAAAAGGTACTTGTTCTCCATCTGCTGAGCTCCACTTAAATTGTTATTCCTTCATGCTTTCTCCATCCTTCAAAACATAAAATTGGCAGAAGTAAATGAAGCTATAAAATAACAGCTCTGAATTAATAAAACATAATTGTGCCAAATGCTCTTAAAAAGAGCATTGCCCTCAGTGTGCTCTTAACACTTCAGCTGTTACGGCTGCTGGGAAGAGAGGCAAGTTGTTAATTTTTACCTGGCTGGATACTGTGGGGTTAAGAGACCCCACACTAGATCTGTCAGAGTTGAAAGCCTTTTCTGGAACCAAGTGGGAGTCCAGTGGAAACAGCTACGAATGCAGTTGAGAAGAACCGTCCTGCAGCCTGGCCGTTAATACCCTACCGAGAACTGCTGGATCTGTGGGATCACCAGTGAAAATACCCCTAAACAGGCTGGGCATTGCTTAGAGGAAAAGCCTGGAAGGAGCATGTACGGCACTGCTGGGAGAAGCGGTGGGATTTTTGCTTGAGTCAGCAAAGATCGATGTGGGTGTCATGTCTGTTAGATGAGACTAACTGAGCAGCGCAACGATGATCTATCATAAACATTTGTTTAAAGGCTTCCAGGCAAATAACCCACAGCCAGGCAGGGGTCCCAGTGCTTCAGCTGGTCTCTTGTACTGTCAAGGAAAACTGCTTTGTATTCGCAGGCAGGTAGCAGAGGGGCTGAAAATCTGCCAGATTTTCTGTTTATCAATGAGGTTTGCACCAGTAGGGCTGTTTCCTATTTTGCATTCTCAGAGGAAACGCACAAGCAGGCTCTCTCTGCAAATGACAGGAAAATTTGGGGGTGGCAAGAAAAAGTGGCTTTTGATGAGGGTGTGACTCTGTCAGTGCTGGTCAGACAACTTTTGACAGTCTCTTTTCAGCAGACGTGCCATGCATTGAGGCTGAAGTATTTTGGGGTGACATACTGATTTCAGGGATGTTTTCTAAAGGAAGGATTTGGGAACCACTGTAGACCCTGATTATTTCTGAAAAGGAGGAGAAAGCAAATTTCCAATCAAAACCTCACCTTTTCTACCTTGAAATAATTATTTTGACCCTACTGGCTTTTCTGTAAAATTTGAAAAGGTTTCGAGTCCAATGGAGAACAGAAACAAAAATAAAGAACCTAAGATTTCTTGCAAACTGAAATTATCCTTTATTCAGCTTGAGGTTATGTTATGGCTAACAGACTTGCAGGCCAAAACATCTGAAAACCTAAAGGCAAGTCTTTGTTTTTGTCTGTCAGAGGATGCATGTTCTGTGAAGTCCAGACTGAAAAATCTCTTTAAAGACTCATGCTGATTTTCATTAAAGTTGAGGTCGTTTTTTTCATTTCTTTTGATTATCAATTGTTGGTTTCCTCTGAGCTGAGGAAATCTGGACGCTCAGAGCAATAATCTGAAGCCTGCACCTGTTGGATAGAGATGTGATGAATCGGCTGGCATGAGAGCCGTGTTCTTATTTAGGTTATTAGTCTGGCGGTATTGTCACGGGGCTACAGGTGAGATAGCCGACCCGCTAAGTACAGCTGCCGGCAGATCCTGGGGGCTGGAGCGGGACGGGGCTGCTCATAGGTAGCAGTAGGTCTGAAAGCTGCACTAGACTTTTATTTGTGCATCAGGCTACATGCTAAGCATGATTTATTTGGAGCGTGATGGAAAAACTAGGCAATAAAGTGGACTGATCTGGTTGCCAATTTCCTGAGTTATTTAAAAATTCAAATTAGAGATCCTATTGTGCACTGCTCCCAGAGAGCCGTTACGTCCAGTGGATTGGCCCAAGAAGAGCTGGGCTCAGGTTCCAGCTCCACCGCTGCAATGTGCAGTCCTGGGAAAAGCATATTCCTCCAACATTTTTCAAACATGGTCATTTGCTTTGGGTGCAGAAGCTAATGTGCCTTGCGGGTGATTTTCAATGTCAGAGCCCGGAGCCAGTGCCAACGGTGTGGATTTATTGTGACTGTTCTCATATTTGACATGCGGAAATGAAGGAGCTCAGTGTCACAGATCCTTTTGAAAACTCGGATGATGGGTCAGTGGAACTGGGTTTGGACGCAGCTTAGGGGTGCTGTGAAGTATCCCTCAATGTCTTTCAATCTGTTGTACAAGCACTGAAGATTAAATAGCGAGTATGGCAGCAGGGATTTTGGTATAGTAACGCAACTAGGAAAGATGAGGCTTTCAAACGTTAAAGTGTTTCTTTTGGCTTTGAAGACCTTTGGAAATGAATGGGAGATACAAGATTTAGTCACTTTTTTGGGCAAACAGGGTTCGTGGTGTACCGTTTCCTTCAGAAAGGGCTGTTAGTGGCTGAGGTGATTACAGAGAGAAAGCCTCCATTCAAGAAATGTCTCTTAAGGATGAATTCTTAAGTTGGAAAGGGAGAAAAGCTTTATGGACATTCAGGGAAACTTGGGCTGAGAGCAGGTCAAGATACAAAAGAGGCACTGCTCTAACCTTTCCCTGGGCCTTCATACTAATAACTGGAAAAGTACATTAGCAGATGCTGTGCTTTCCCAAGGAGAGTGAAAGATGCCATAATTAAGAGAGGGCTGATGTATTATTTAAGAGTAATTTGCAATTAGTGTTCCTAAGTGCTATGCTATATCATTAGTTTCCTCTCTCTGTCTTGATCAAATGCAGTTGGATAATCTACAAATTAACGATGATGGAAAAATCACTATGAGCACAGCTCTGAGTCTCTGGCCTGAAAAGAGTCGGAGGAGAAACAAGCCGCTCGCTACTATGGTTACGGAGGGCAGGCAGCGGAGTGGCGGCGTGACTCCAAGCGATCCTCGACAGAGTCGGCGTCTCGGGCTTTTCAGCCAGGCCTAGGTCCTGCGAGGAGCCGGGAGGCTTGTGCGAAGTCCCCACAGGGAGCCCGTTGCTCCGAGCTCTTCCTTCAGAGGGGCTGGATTCCTTCCCCCGCGGAAGGAGCAGACGCCCCGGCCGTTTGCTGGAAGAGATGACCACCGCGCAGAGGTCTCGCATCTCTTCCTGTGGGCTGGGGTTTTCTCACCTGCTCCGGGCTCCCAGATGGTGACTGCTGGTGGGAATTTGCCAGAGGAGGGTGTGATTACTCTGCCATCGCCCTGCGATATGCTCTCTGGCTTGCTTAATTTTCTTGAGGTTACAGGTGTTGAAAAAAATGGATTTCTGTCTCGTCCAGTTTTCAGGCTTCTCTGCTGATGTGATTTGAGACTGCAGAAAAGTTTTCTGAAGTCTGTTGGAAGCTCTTTCTCCACACGGGCAGGAGGAGAGACGGCTCCACCGTCACAGAATGGCAAATAAACACTTTTTTGAGGCTCTTTGTCACCTTCTTGTGTTGCTATTTTTTTACTTTCCATTGGCAAACTTACCCTTGCAGTGGCTAAGGCCAAGAATGATCAGATATAATCGATCATTGGAGTCCATTCCCTACTGTTCATGACTCTGTAGTAGGAGTGTAAGTGTTCAACCTGTAATGTCAGCTCAAGGAACTAAATATTTATTATATGTATAGTATTCCACAGAGTGATTCAGAAATGATTAACATGTAGATTTGCATACAGGAATATTAAGAAACACAAAGTAGACCATTCATTTCTGAAAATATATGCAGAAACATGTTTTGTTTCCAAATTTTTAGATATATGTGTTTAAAAGAAACCTGAAGAACTGTGATTGACATGATCCTATAATTCTGCTAGCCTCAGTGGCTGATTAGGCTGCGTATCCTGTAAGGCAGCTATCTCAAAAACTTTTTGTCTGTGTGTGACTGACAATCTTGACTGTTTCTTTTTGAACCAGCAGCGGTTTTAATAGAATGACTTTGAGCTGGTGTCACTATAAGCTGGCTAGTCTTTGAGCTAACAGAGTAATGGTGAATTTGCGTGGCTGGAAGCGTTTGAATAGCTGTGGATTAGCAAGTTTGAGTTTATCAGGCAAAACATGCTAATTTACTGTTTGTGTGCTCTTAGCTTACCCCAGTCACTAGTGCGGTGGGTTTAAACCTCTGCCAAGCAGGTACAGATATCCCCTGAGGCAAGTTTGCAGCAAATGTATTTTATTTCACTACTGAAATGGGCTAAAAGTTCACACAGTTATTGAAACTCAGTCGATGGGCAGTAAATTGCTGGGCTATAACTGCTCAATCATTTTTGGTTATGGGAACATACTTGCGCTTTCTGATTTTATTAAGAGTTTGATTTTTTTGTTATAGGCCAAATTAGACTTGGCTATGACAAGCTGGAAATGATTTTGATTCTTTTTCAAAATCAAGCAGAACAACTTCCCTCGCAATGTTTTAAAGTATTTTATTTTCCTTGTCCCTTGTGCTACCTGGCTACATAAGCGCAGCCTTCCAGGAGCTCATTTCTTCCATCTGGAAGAATGAACTTGCTGCCCAAAATAGAAAACCAGGGGGTTTGTAATCCCCTCTGCACTGAAAGGGTATTTTAATCTCTCCTGTGTTTAGGCTGGCAGCAAGTGAGATACACATCTGAGAGGCAGAGACTTGATTTTCTCTAACCTAAGTGTATTAATGCATTTCACACTGGTCTGGCTTGCAGACCTTATGCTGAATCATACTGTGGACCTGGAAATTCCCTTGCACAGATCATGCCTCACAGTCCTGTTTGAGGCTGGTGCAGATGGAAGACACAGCTGGTTTGTAGCTCTCAATTATCCCTTCCTTTCCAGAAAGGCAGGAAGAACTGTTGCTGGTCCCAGAGAACTCTACTGCTTTTAAATGAAAACACAGAATGGGACTGAGCTAATCTACAAATATTGCAATATGTACCTTGGCGTTAAGTTTTGATAGAGATAGGTAGACTGTGGCTTTCAAAATGAACAAAAGCATTTGCATATGATGAAATTAAAGAATTGCAACTTGAATTCCCTGTCATTGCTCTAATTCTAATAAGAAAAATTTCTGACATGTTTGCAACACTTAACACTTGTGGCTTGAGGGATTTATAAATCCTAATCAGTCAGAACTGCAGCGATCTCCTAATTTTCCCTCCACTTCAAGTTCTTTGTCTGCTGAGGAGACACTTGGTCCGTACTAGTGACCAGATTCTCGAGAGGCACTTTGTATTACCTTGTTTCCTGTCTATGAACATTTGTTCTAAGCAATGACTTTTTCTTACTTTTTCAAACTGATCTCCCTTAGAGTTGTGAGGTTTATTCCCTGCAGAAGGCATTTATCATGATAGACTTTGCTAGTGTGTCCAGGATCAGCTAATGTTGACACAGAAATGTTTCTACCTGTCATCTTTCATCTGTTAAGTGCTCAGAGCACCAATATGCTATGAAGCTGGCGGTTTTGATACTAATAATAGATATTGTGATGCCACTCTGAGGATGAAATTAGGTTCTAGGTATAGTCAACAGTATTCATTAAATTTCTGGCTTTCTTGTGAATGAGACTAAAGAGGAACAAAGCAGATAGAGGGTTATCATTTGTAGGTACTATTTCAAGCATGATGGGGTAGCACATTGAATTATCTGTTTTTAGAGCCCAGGTACCAGTTCTATGGGATAGAATTCTATAAAAAAGAAAAATGAATGAAATAGAAATGAATAAAAACATGAACTAAGAGTTAAAATATTTTGTGAAGCACACTGTGAATCTCTTTGCTTTAGGCAGCCTCCAATGGAGGAGAGCATCAAGCCCAAAAGAGTCAATCTTGTTCTAGATGAGTGAGATGTACAATTTTACACACAGCATGAATTTAGAAAGGGGAGGAAAGGAAGATTCTGTAAGGTCAAGACAAAACTTAGTTTGAACAAGAAGTCATAGAATATGTCTGGGAGAGAATGCAATAGTAAAATAAAGGAAAGGAAAATTGGCACAGTGTGAACAAATTACAAAGAACTCACTTTTTTGTTCTATGGCACTTTGTCTTCCATGTCATAATCTATTACACCATTGCATCATTCATGTGCTGTCTGTTCACCCTACTATGCTTTGCTTTCACTGGGTCATATGTTCTCAGAAACTATACTACTAATTCAGATTAATTTGAGGCTTGATTTTACATTACATCAGTGGCACTGGGGTTATTCCTGATTTATATCATTCTAATCTATAAAAATCACACCCTTCACTGGTAACACTTAGCATTTATTTAGGGTTTATCCTTTATTGATCTTGCAATAATGATCATTTCCAGCATACAACAGATGATTAAAAAAAAAAAAAAAAAGGCACAGAGCACTTGCATGTTTTGCTTATGATTGCATGGCATGGCAGGGAACACAACGCAGACCTCCTGATGCCTTTCCTGTGAGATCATGCTGCCTTCCTAAATAAAATTGAAATGGAGTTCCACAATAAAAAGGAATGGCTCTACTTTGATACCAGTCTTAGTGAGATCAGCAGTGGGCCTTTTATTAATAAAAGAGCATTACTCCATGTTCGTTGAGAACAGCATCGGTTTCTTTGGATAACTGGAGAAGCAAGTGCCTGAATTGTTCCCAACAGTCCACAAAATGTTATAGTGCATCCCAGCCAGGAGCACTTCAGTAGGTGAAGAAGCAGACAGTCACCTCACTGTTTTATATAACAAAACAAAGTGTTTGCTATATCCACCTGATTTATATAGCAGCCCCCAAAAGCACTGAGCTTTTTTTTTTTCCTAATCTGGTAGTGCACCCATGTTCACCTGTGACCTTCTGAGGCTCAGTTGTCTTTGGTGAGATGCATGCATATCCCAGTGCCGCTGCCCCTCTCTTTCTACCCCCTTCTGATTGGAAAATGTGTTTTTAATATTGTGAAACAGAGATTGTGTTTCTACACTACAAGCACCACAGGAAATTCAGTGCTTGCTAATAATAAAACAAGACTTAGTGATTTCACTTGGAAGGGAGTTCAAGACAAGTGCAGAGCGCTGGAGGAGCTGGTCTGGCATCCCACTCGGGCACGTGAGGATGCGTGAGCTGGATAGCAGTGGCCATCGGCAAGAGCTTCTGGTGTGTGAAAAATGCACAATAACAGGGAAAGGAAAGGCAACACCGGGATATGAAGCAGTCAGGATGGCTAGGTCTGTTCTACTACCTGATAAGCTGCTCAGCCAAAATTTATATATTTGGGTCTCCGCATTCCCAGTTGCGTAACATATCCTGTAGACAAAACTTTTTGTCAGTGTTTCCCATATTGAAAAGACAGGGAGAAAGAGAATTGGCTGTGCTGTTTCACTCTCTGTAGGCCTACTGTTTATCTAGTTTTCTCTGGAAACATGAACTTTTTTCTCCTGGATTTTTTTCAAGAAATGTTCTGCATCAGAAAGGTCTGGACAAATGGTCCTAGCAGAAGTTTAGCCCACCTCCTTGGTGCACAAGTGTTCATTTGTGTTGGACCTGTTGGGCTGGCCATGCAGTGTGGGCCATAGATACTGCACACCCTCAGGAGAAATATGTTGCTTACCGAGAACAGCCTCTGCCCCATAGTGCAGTTGGGACCCCAGTTCTGCATGCTTTTCCCCTGTGCGTAGCCCATGACTAAGTATACAGGCATGAAGGGACCCAAGTGTTTGCGGGAAACAGTCTGACCCCAAGGTATCTGCTGGAGACTGCTGCAGCAGAACTGCCTGATGTCAGGGCAAACGGGAGGGCGCTCTGAATTAAGATGCAATTTGTTGGGCAATGATAAACTTCGGAGCAGTGCAGAAGGGCCAGCCGAGCCTGTGTATGTGAGCATAAAGTAGTCCGTGATAAATGGCAGGGCAAAGGGGTACTGCTGGGTTGCTGAAATCGGAGCCTTGGCTTTTATATGTTCAGAAAATACAACTGTGGTTCATTGTTGGGAGTCAAGGTTCATGATCCAGTAAAAGAATGTATAAGAGGCTGACTGTGAAGTGTCTTAATATTGTAATATTGAACTGCAGCACTGAACTCCTGAGGTGGTGTGCAGTGACCTATCGTGCTTTCATACACTTCTTCCTTGGTGTGCATGGTCAGGGCATTTCTTGAGATGCTTCTTCTCTGGTATGTGTTTGAGATGTGGCAAACTCTGCTTCTGCAGCGTGCCTCAGGTGCTTCACAGTGACTGACCACGAGGGCTGGATTTTCTTAAACAGTTTTAAGAAACACATTAAATGTGTTTACTTGATGGTAGTAAAGTATTTTGATTATTTTAGAACATCGTAATAGGAACAAAGAGCAACTTTTTAAGTTGGTTTGGTGTTCTGGCCTTCCTCTGCTTCAGTACTTCAAGTTTATACAGCAAAGAAATACTGGGTTGCCATGGTAACTCCTTTTTCGCAGGTTTGCCATGTGTAGCATGCTATAAATCTTTCTTATATGCTAGATGGACAAAGAGAAGGTAAGGAGGTAAAATCTAGGCTCGAAGATCAATGTATGGATAGATAAGTATAAAACGTGGTCACATAGTAAGTAATTTAAGCAATGCAGAGTGCACAAACTGTGCAGATCTATCTGTGTATCTCTTTATTTTGCATAATTAATATTCCTCTCTTGGGAATGTCTCCTTCACCAGGTTCCTCTTTTTCTTAAGCCATCCAGAGGAACTGAAGTTGTAATGTTATGGCTCTGTTGTGCAGCTCATGGTTTTCTCAGTAAACATTGCAGCTGCCTATTTATTAATGGGACTTGTTCAAAGCAGACTGATAAACAGTGTCTGTGATGACCTCCATGGGAAGTCATTACTGCCTTGCAAGGCAGTTAGCGTCCCATAAATCAATAAGATTATAACTCTCGCTCTCTCCACATAACACAGCTCCTGCCTCTTAGGTGCCCTGCTGTGCTCGTACGTCTGTGTTGGGGATAATGCTGCTGAGGGGGCAATCTGTCGTCGCAACAGCAGGTTTTCTGCAATTTTTCGGCTCTGTTCAGCATACTATGTGTAGCCAGTGTCTGAGTCCTAGCAAGGAAGAGCTGAAAAACATAGACAAGCATGTCCCATAACTGGTAAACATGTGTTGGTTATTTTTGGTATTGTGGTTGTGCTTGAGATTGGAGCACCATTCTGTCATAAACAGTTTCTGTCTTGAAAAGCTTCCAGCCTAAATGGAGGTGACAAACAAAAGCTTTGAGGGTAGAGAGAGACGTGGAGGGGTGAAACAGCCTGCCAAAGCGTGCGGAGCAGTGCCGTGGCTGAGCTGGGAGCAGCAGGGAGCCGAGTGCTCTGTCCATCCAACAGCGATGCTTCCACTTGGTTTTCTCCTTGGTGCAGGATTCTGTAAATGTTCATTATGTTTTTGCGTGAGACAGAAAATGGGACTGCTCAGTGTCTCCTGGTGATTGTAACACTGATGTATGTTGCAGGAAGCAGGCTGAAAACACTGGAGTAAGAATCTTAAGTGAAAACATACAAATGGTTTATTAGTTCTGGATTTCTATGACGACTGGCTGAGGCTGTATGATTTGCTGGGCGCTTACAGAGCAACGTGGAAAAATAGCAGTCTGGTCATACACACCTGTGGTAGTGTTCTTACAGGTATTTGGGAACCTGATATTCCTGAGCTTCTCTAGCTCATCTCATCTTTTCAATATTTTTCCTTTGTGTGGAGTGTGTTCACAGGGAAATAAGGCATGGAGAGACAGTACATTAAAACACATATAACTGTAAACATACTCTATCTCTCTGTAACAGGTTGATTAAAACAACCCAAAACCTCCAACAAAGAAAGTCTGACTTTAAGTTCCTTTTCTGTTTTTACTAATGTTATGAAAGCCTTATGAGAACTTCTACAGAAGATAAACGTTTACAACTCTTCAACTGATTTCTTTCTCAACAGATACTGAAAGGCATTTCTGCTTGAACTCTTAATTCTTGATCTGTGTTTCACTGATTTGGTATGAAGTGAGAACATGCATCTGAAATCCTGATTTCAAAGGCTGTCCCGTGTTCCTCTGTGGCCTGCAGCACTAAAGCATATCAGTTTTCACCAGTGAGATTCTTTTTGCCAGGCAATAACTTGGGTTCAAGACATTACCCACATTTCATAATTACGTCAGAAGTGTTATGGCAGGTTGTAAATATCCATATTGTCTTTTTGTTATTCTGGACCCAGGGAGCATGTCAGCCAAAAGCATAAGATTCATACCCTACTTAGTAAAGTAGGTAGCATCTGATTTTATTTGTATTGATTGCTTTATCCATTAAGCTTATGATACAGGAAAGCTTTTGTGAATGAGCATCGGGCTGTAAGTAGGCAGCATAGAAATGCTGCTAGCAGAAAGTTTGCTTGTTACCGGTGCACTAGAGACAGGCGCATCAGTTGCCAGGAAGGTATTGACCACTGAGACAAACGGCTGACCTTGTAATGGGCAGTGGTACGGACTCGTTATGGACCACTTCCTCCCCAAATCGGGCACCTTGGCACCAGCCGCATTCTCAGCAGATGCTAGGAACAAAATGGCCTGAAAACCAGAGCTGCCCTTTGGGCTCCTTCCCAGCATAGCACAGGGAAACATGCTGGTTTTGCCCAGTTGCTTCAGAGTATAAAGAGAAGGAACTGCAGCCGTAACCAGATCTAAAAAGTTTGATGCTTAAATAAGGCTGACTGGTATTAGTAACTAAAAATAATAACGTGTATTCTAAAGGATAGGGTTTCAAACTGATAGAACAGAGGTGGCTGGTCATCAAAAACCTTTATGAACTTCTTGGGTTTGGAGTTTCTTAGACTTGCTTTCTGTCTGAAGTCCCAGATCATCTAATTGAGGCCTAAGCACATTGTCTTGTGCCCTGCAGTCTTGATCACTCAACATGTTCGAGCATGCCGTAGCTCAGGTTTTCCAGAGTTGCCAATGTTTTCCTCCAGTTGAAACTAGAAGCTGATGGGGGACGATGGTATTTAGCACTTGTCCTGACAGTAAGTTGGGATGTGGCCAGAGTCTACATCCAGACTAGGAGCTGGGAAAATTTCCCAGACAACATGGTTTAGATGTGCCCATGTAAACACTGTCTGCTTGTTCCTGATTTATTTAACTATGTCACCTGGATAAACTTCTACAATGCTAGGCAGTACCTTTGAAAATCAGTCTCCAATGGGGTATACTTGCATCCCAACTTTAGGTATTTGACCTGAGTACCTCCGTCAGGAGCTTAGGTCCTCTATATAGACTCAGCAGAGTCCCTAGAGGCAATTTAGAGCATCTAAGCATCAACATCAAAGTCACTTTTAAAAGTTATGATTTTTTACCCCTTTTTTTCTAAAACTGAGACAATGCAATAAAGCTGTCTAATAGCATTGTAGGAATCTTGTGAGAACTTGCTCAATGATCCTTATAAGGGGCCTGGGACAAAAAGATAAAAAGCTTCTTCACTCTCACTGCAGCCGACTGTATTGCATCCAGATGGAAGAGAACTGCAGTTAACTGTGTCTCAGCAAGAGAAGAATTAGACTCCTAGGTACTTTGATGGTAGAAGGAGCAAAGCACAAGGTGCAGTTAATATCAGAGATGATGAGAATGTTGACTTTGAGCATGAGCTACAGAGTAGAGATGATGATTTTTCCTAACGGTTATGATAGCCTTCCTTAGGTGGGCAGAGGCGGAAGTGAAGCATTCTCTCTTGGTGAGGTAGCTCAGTTTCTGCATTAAGAGATGAAACCTTATCCAACTTCTGACTGGCTTGAAAGGTTTCTTGAAGCATGCCACAGCATTTCATCTTCAGTCTCATACAGGGCATGGTACAGCGTAACCCTCATCTGGGAATCGATCTTGTAAGTATTATCACTGTATGTAATGCACGGTGGTTCTTGGCTGAAACTTCTTGGGTTTCTATTTGATTGAATTTCAGGTAGAAGTTCCAGATGTATCCATGATTTAGATAATAAGAGAACTAAAACCAATTTACAATTAAAAAAAACCCCCTCCTATGTTATTATGAATTTTTTTAATGCAGCAATAAAAGTTAATAACAATTTTAAAAATTACTCTAGAAAACACATCTCTCCTGTACTGAAGTGCAATCATACTGATGTCGTTTCAAAAAAAAAAAAAACCAACAACAAAAACCCCATAAACCAACCCTTTGGGTTTGTTTGGTTTTCCTTGGTGTGATCATCAAATCATCAGCATTAAAAAAAAGATAAAGCAGCAATGAAATGATAATAATATAAGCAGGAATCATTATTTAAGACTTATCTGCCTTATTACTGCTTAGCTCTTTTTCTTTTCTAACTCTAATCTATGGAGATTGTGAAAAATTAAAAGCTTTTCTTCTTTCTCCATCTTCTAGAAATCTGCATAATAGGCAAAATATATAGGCATGTGCACAAAACTGTTAGGGAATTAGCATCTTATTTGATTTTAAGGAACCCATCATAAGACAAAACAGAAGTCTTTGCTTATGAAATCATGTCTTTGTACATATATTACCTGTCAGATTTTCCCAAAAGAAGATTTAGTCCAAATGAAAATTATGTGCTCATATTCTCTTATATCCAAAACATGTAATATAACTTCTTTAAACTTTTATAATGATTAAATTTAAGCTCATTGTATTTTCAGAATGTCCACACTTGATAGAAATTATGGAAGTACGACAGCAATTCCTTTTAGGAAAGTAAGTTGCTTTGCATTAATCGTACCTGGTCATGGTGAGAAAAATGGGTCAGATTTTTCAATTTAAACAGCCACAGAGGAAAATGTTTAGTGATTTTCTTCAAGTAAGCTAATGTTTTTAAAAATTATTTTAACTTGAGAGCAAATAGTCTTGAGACTTGGGTTGGAGAAGAAGGAGCAATGTTTTATTTCTATTCTCGTTTACAGTTCCAGCCTTTTCCTTGCCATTTGTGTTGAACTGAAAAATTAACAGACTTGAGTTTGTTTGGAAATAGTAACAGAAGGATGACAGACTTGTACCTAGACCCGCTCTCTAATGAGGGCTCAGTAGCTGCCCGTTGCCTCGCGTGGAAGGAGTACAGCGGCGGTCCCGCTCCCTCTGCCTCTTAATGAGCAGAAGACTTCCCCCAACTTCATCACTAGTCTGTAAGTAAAAGCTGCAAAGACGGTCCCCCTGGTCCCCGCGGGGGGGAACAGCTGGCAAAGGGTAATGCAAAGACATGGCCCATCTCTCCGGTGCCCTTTGGGGGCTTCTTTCTCTAGGACTCTTTATTGAACAGCTTTTGCTAGCAGAGAATTCACTTGCAGAAACAACTGTTGTGACAAAATCAAGAGGGATGGGGGGATGTTTGCAGCTGGAGAGGCAGGTGTCCCTATCCTGTTCTGGCCTCCACTTCTCTGGGACAGGGCAGCTGGCATCACTGCTGTGTGCCTCGTCCATCCTTGCATTTCTCTAGCTGCATCTGTTGAGATTTGCCAGCTCTTTGTCAGGCTTTTGTCATGTGTTTGCACAGTAAACGTGCACGCTGGCTCCCGATTTCAATGTGGGCCTCCAGGAGTAACTGCTCTGCAAATAATAATCCAGTTAAATTCCTCTAATCCTTCTTCCAGCTACACTTCTAAAGAAGTGTTACAGTTATCCTACAAATTCTTCTATTATGTAGACCTGAGTAAAAAGTAGTACCTCTAACAGGAGGTTCATTTAGAGGGATCCAAAGTGTGAAGTCTGCACTCCATGCCGAGAATTTGGTAGCATAGTAGAAGCTGACTGGACAGAAGTCTGAAATACTCATTCACCTTTATTTTTTATTTTATTTTATTTTTTAACTTACATTGATCATTCTTTAGAAAGTACCATTTTTCAGTTAATTTTAAAACTGAACCTGATGTTGCTTTTTTCCTCTTTATCTAACAATATATTTTCAAGGAGAGAGTGCAGAGACCGCAAAAGTCAGGAGTGAGTGTGTGCGGGAATTGGGGTTGTCCTTTGAGGCTCTTCACCCTCATGAGATTTTTCTGGCAGCCCCTTCCGCCTCCTCCCACTCTTTCTGGGTTCAGGCTGACCAGCAGTCCAGTGCTTCCATTAACTGCACTGGGAAAGCTCTTCTCCAGCATCATGCCTCACGTGTTCCTCAGGAGGTCCAAGTTTTATCTGTCTCATCATTTACAGTTTCAGCCTCGATGTTGAAAACATCTGTTAACCTGTCCACAGACATGAACAAAAAGGGGGATTTATGTATATATGTCAACCTGATTTAAAGGGGTAAGAATTACTGCGAGACAAGAAGACGTGAGCTGTTCTTCCTAGTAGGAGGAGAAATGACCACATGGCAGCAGTAGACTGTATTGAGCAAGCAGTCATGAAAAATGCTGAGCAGCTCTGAAAGTGTGAGGCAAGCTCAGCTTTCCCTGCAGCACAGCTCCATACCCCCAGCGCTGCACGGCAGAGCACAGCTTCCGATCCTGAGACCTCCATTTATCACCCCCACCCCAAATGCTGAAGCACATGCTTGATGGTAAAGCTATTCCTGAATCTTATATAACTCATTAAATACAAACACAAGCTTTTAAATGCTCTCCTGAGTGACTCCCTCACAGCACGTGAAACTTCTATTTATTTATTTAATTTTGTGCCTGGTGAGAGGAAACAGGTTTTTTTTTTTTTAATTTTGGTTGTAACTTTCTGTATAGGAAGAGCTTAAAAAATAACTTTACCTCCTCAGTTAGAAGCTATGCTGCTTACTAAATCTAATTACTTCCCTCTGTGGTTTTTTAAATCGATGGCATCTTCAAAATGTGTGGTATATCATAAATTAGGTTATTTTCCTGGCAGCTTGTACTGCTAATATCTGGCTACCAGATAAGAAGTGTTAACTGTTGGGCATGATGCATTGTCCCTGGTGCCCAGTATAACTTTGATAATAAATAAGCAGTTAGATTTATGCAATGGAGAAGTAATGTATATTCCTGCAAACAAGATGCTACCATACAACACCAGCTCAGCAAGAAACACACTGGCTTTGCTTGGATGTTGCGTAAGCTAGAGCACATAGCTCATGCTATAGCATGGCATGCTATAGCATGGCTTTACTGGAGCAAGGGAGGATTTTGAGATTTTGTGTGTGCTTCTCTTCCCAGTTAACACCAGCTTCCCCATTGCATGAGCTGTGCAGCTTCCATATTTATGTTGGGCTGATCATTACAGACTTGGTTTGTCAAAGCTTAAAAGCATATTCTTAGCTTCAGCGTGAAGTTCATGAATGCTTTGATGCTTATGGGTTAATCACCATCTTACCTCCCACTCTGTCTTGAAGCAGGTGTAAGACTATTGCCGAAGCAGGTATCATGCTTCAGATATGTCTGGTCCATTGTGGGAATTTTAAGTGCTTTATGCATTTGTCTGTGAATTACAGGTGGCAGGTAGCCCTAAAAAGTTCTGTATCCTAAACTGGGCTCCCTTATGCTCTCCCTTATGTGCACAGAGATGCGCACTAAATGTGATGTTTCCAGGAAGCATCCAACGCAACACCATGCGCTGCAGCCCCGGCAGGAATGCCTGATGGGTCAGACGCTTTTAAGTGTAGGATGGACCTGCTCTGCATCTGCTCCCCAGTTGTTCTGCAAGTGAGTGATAAATTTGGCACATTCACAACACTTCCTGGTAGTAGTGCGTGTACTGCACGGGACTGGGGTGTTTTCTCTCCCGGAGATCCTACACAGGAATGTTAAATACATAAAGCTGAACTGCTAACATTTCTCGTCTCCAAGTGAATGGCAGTTGGTCCTGTAAGGAGTAAAAAGCATGTTTTCTTAGATCTCATTGCTGGTAGGCACTATTTAATATTTATATCATTGGCTGAGGAAGGAGACTTTGGTCTAATTGCTAGATGATAGGTATGAATTTGCAGCAGGCTTGTTGTTGGGAGTGAATGTGTTAAAGAAATTCACATCAAGGACTGATACAGTTTTAATTGGAATCACATACTATTGTGTTAGTCATCATGCAGCTGAAGAAAATAACTAACCAAAATCCTTGTAGACTCTAACAAATGTTAGAAATATCACTGTAAAGCAGCCAGCCCTTCTATTGGGCATCTTGCCACAGATCTGATGGTGCTGATGTGGTGAGATTGGATCAGTGTGGTAAGTGATGTGGTGGGAAAACACCCAGAAAAGTGCAGTTTTTGTGGACAAGCGGCATGAGCTCAGGCTGGGGAGGTTGAGCTTAGCCAGCTTTCTGGAGATGTTTTCAGATATTTCTGCTATGGCAGGGAAAGAGGATTTTGTAGAAGAGTTGAATGTAGACTTAATGGTGGTGAGGGAAGGAAGAAAGCAGATTTGGAAAAGGTCTGTGTCAGTGAAGAATAACAGTGAAGTGGTTGTGTGCCGCTGGAAACTGGCCTGGTGAAAGATGGTTGTAGATGGAAACTCCTTGAGTTCGGAAACTCGGGGAAGGAGGGTGGGAGACTGAAGCATCATATCCCTCTGAGACATCCCGCTGCCCCTCTCTGCCTCTTCCTGGCACGAAGAGATGCCTGAGCTGTTGGTGCCCTCTGCAAAACGGGAAGCCTGTCCATTGCATACTAGTGATAGACCTGAAGCTGGGAGTCCGGCTAAGGAAAAAGGCAGGCACACACATAGGAGCTGAGATTGCCCATCTTGGGTCATCTGCTTTGGACTGAGAATTCAAGTCAATGGTAGAAAGAATGAGAAATCCCCTCCAGGTAGCACTGCCTTTATTAAAACTGCAAATAACAAAGGTTTATTCATGTGTTTGTTTTGGTTCAGTAACAAATTTTTTTTAAACAAGGTTCATATTGAAGCAGCATTAAAACTTCTTTATCATTTTATCTTGCCAAAATGAGAAATATAAGATGGCCCAAGACGTCTTACACTCAAAATCTATACTGATAGAAATGCATGTAATTGCATATATTCATCTTTTTAGGACCCAGGAGGGAATTCTTCTTGCTCAAGTTTAGAGGTCATTGTCCGTAGTCTAGCTAAGAACAAAATAATAATTGCAGTAACTGTTATAACCATCTTTCATCCCTGAGAGTCTTCTCAAGCCTGTATAACCTTGCAGGCTTACTGCCACAAATTTAGTGAGTGCAGAAGGTGCCTTGTATTTGTGGTCGTGATCATTTCTTATGCTGTAAATAAACGATCAAAATGCACCAGCAGCATCTGACATTAATTGCATGAAATACAATTCTATGGAGAGTTAATCAGAAGCGAAATTCACTGTTGGAGACTCCTCGTCTTTAAGATTGATGATACGTGGGACAACAGACTTAAAGTTCATTACATTGGAGGTTGCTGACAGGGAGGCCATCTTGATGAAAGGCACTCTTCATGGGGAATTTCCTACTTTCCCAAACAGGGCTTGCGTTTAAAGAGGAGCACATTAATGGAAGTTAGATCTTTTGGGTTTTCCTGATGCTCTCTGAAATCCCCAGCGATCTGTTCTGGTGCCTAATCTTGCTGGATTTAGAAATGAGGCGGTACAGGTATAGACAGGTGATTACTGCACTCAGTATTTAAAAAAAAAAAAAAGAAGACATTTTCATTCCTGTTTGGAAGCAAAAGCACTGTGCAGCTTATTAGTGCTCAATTAACATAATACATTGCAGTTATTACTCTCAGAATGATACCAGACATCCCCATCGGAGGGGGTAAATTGAATCCTGATAACTGGCATTTAAACAAACCTGGAAACCAGCACTTAATAATAGGCAGTATAAATACAGAATATCATTGTTCCTCTTCCTCTGAATTCAGTTAAGTCTGGTTGCAGGTGAAAAATTAACCACAAACTCCCATCTTTTATTAAGGAAAAAGGAAAAGGAAAGAAAACCTTAGGCTGAAATAATCATTACGCTTTGTGGCCTGGTTAGCGGTCGGTATGGAGCTTAGAGAGAAGCAGGAAGGTTTTACGGTTCTCGGCTTAGAGCATGATGGACATTTATGGACTTGATTCCCAGGCCCTGCGCTCATTTTCTTAAAAGACGAGGATAATCATTTTTCAGTCTGCTACAATCTCCTAGACCTCTTAATATGATCTTTTAGTACTAATACAAAGAAAAAATGTATTCCAGCTAAAGTCTTAGGCAGAATCCTCTGTGTCCTCTACAACATGATGGTGAAAAAAGTCCAGTGTTACATTAATGCCTCAGAAAGAGAAATTCAGTGGCTATAGTGTTATCCAGAAATCAATATTATTTTCAGGCTTCTGAACAGAGCTTGGAAATGTTTTGGTGTTGTAATGAGTGGTTCCTGTGAAAATCTTTTTGTGTATATACACATTTTTCCATGATCACAAAATCATACTGTTTAAAAAAAAAATCGCTACTATGGACACAGGAGGTTTACATAGGGTAAGGTGAAGTGCATTTCATTAGCTCTTCTTTGCACCTTATGAAGAGCAATGCAGGTTGGGAAAGCTTTGTATATAAACTGGTGAACTCAGTAGGTGTAGCTCGCCGCAGCAAAAACCTCAGGTGGGGAACAGCCCATTGCATCTGTTAGAGAGCCCTTGGGTAGCAGGTTCTCCCACTGCTTGAGCTGACGGTATCTCTCTGTCGCACTGAGTGCTAATCAGGTAAGAGCGTTCAGCGTATGAAATTCTGGAAAACTATCCTTGATATAAAATGTATTCTCTTCTAGAAAACGTCAACTGGAAAATTTGTCAGTTGGAAAACTGCAAAGTAAGCAGGGAAGGAAAGCTGAGTTGTACGACATGTTAAGGATGTGGTGATTAATGAAATAGAAAAAAGGTGATGGATTAGAGAGTCTTTAGTTATTTTCACCACACACAAAGCATGAATAAAATCTTTTATTAGGTTATCTCGCATCTAACCTGAAGTAATTATGATAAATAGATGACTGGGAGGATTTGGCTTCACAGGGAAGTAGTAACCACATTCTCCTCTGCTACGTGCCGTTTCATCTGGGTCCCAGTTCACCACACACTTGTTTTCAGCACGATGTTTGAGGTCACGCTTAAGTCCATTAAAGCCAACTTAAATATATGCCTAGTTGTTTTACTAAATAGAAATCTTTGCTGAATCAGGGCAGTCTGCACCAAGTCGGGCTGACTTCTGCTTTGTTATGATTCACCCCGGGAGCAGGGCTGCGTGCGCTCAGCGAAGCCCTTCCCGTTTGCCCTGCATCAGCTTCAGCACATCGCCAGCCGGAGCGATGCTCGCAGGGCGCTGCAAGACTTGCTTGGTGTTTGGGTGAATGCAGGGAAGGAAGGAAGGTTGTCGCAGGAAGGCAAAATGTTGCAAAATACGTCTCGTTTTGGGATCCCTTAGAGATGGAAAGTGTTACATAAATGTGAAATCTTAATTATTTCATGTAGCATTACTCATGCAAAAGTACTGCAGGCCTACTCCTCTCTGACTGGCATCTGTGCTGTTTAATTTCAAATATGTTTAAGTATCATTACTGGACAAATTGAAATTACAGACAAAACCTAATATGTTGTTTTATATTGATTGCAAAACTCAACTATTATTTTTTATGTAACTTAATAAAGATTGTGTGCATGTATTAATTATGAATAAAATTGTACAATAGAATGGGTCATGAGTGTCAGGATTGCAGTAATTAAAATAACAAAGCACAGTGGAAAGAAAGATAAATAAATTGGGTCCCATTTTTAATTAATATCCGTCTCTCTTGAAACATGTCATGTAGGTCAGAGAGTGCTGCTGCTGCTGTCCATTCTCGTCTAACAGCCTCCTTTGTGTGCTTCCAATTTGCATGGGATTTACTTGGGAACCGATTCTTCCGCAGCCCGGCTAGCTGCTATTTTGGGAAGACAAAAGGGACCAAGTATGGTGCTGTAGCTCAAGTGCAGGGCTGGGTTTCCAGAGCCAAGCAATGCCGGGGCATTTTGTGCAACTCTCGGGCTGCTTTGTTTGCCTGAGCTGCTCCAGCCCAAACACTGAGTTTGCAAACTTTCCATCTGGCAAAATAGAAAGTCTTATCATGGATTCTGGGCATTTATTTATTGATCTTTTCATGATTTTGGCAAGCTTGAAGATAGGGAATTGCAGCTTCTTCATAGCATCTGCAGCTTAGGCAGGTGTCTGCAGGAGATCCTTGCGCCTGCCCTGGCAGCTGTGCTGGCAGTACGAGGAGCGGCGCTGCACTCCCCAAGCCTCGGGTCCAGCCAAGGAGAGTTTCCCCTGCGTGGACCCCGAGGGTCCTGCTGGGAGTGCCCGTGCTCCTCTGCTCCGTGTTGGAGTGGAGGCAGGAGCATAACAGGGACAGGCATTCAGTAAGGAGAGCCTGACTATATACTTGACATATGGCGGTGAGCCCATGGGGCAGGCTAGAGAAAGTGCTGTAATGTTGAGAGGTTGCTGCTGAATTACACTCATGGCCTTTCCAGCTCCGGGAAGTCAGGATTCGGGGTGAGCAAACATGGCTTTGAGCCACCCATGGCTCCCCTGCCCTGTCGACCGTTTGTTTTGTGAGGCAGGTCTTAGCCCCGTAGTATGGCAGGTCACCTTACTGCAGCAACTTTTCGTAGGTAGCATATTGCATTTCATTTCCACAGGGACTACAGTCTCCTGGGCTTTTTTTTTATTTTTTAACAGTGGCCGAAGATAACTTCTTAGGTAGGTGTGAACATGGCTCTGCGTGTGTGTGTGTAGGATCAACTTGATAAGCCTGTGAAGTAGTGCAGGTACAGAATCAATGATGTCAGGGACCCCATCCAGCAGAAGGTCAAAGGTGGGAAGTTTAGTTTTCATCCTTAGCCCTTGGTATCTCAGTTGAGTTTGCAGACAAGGGTGACAAGCAGTGCTGACAGTAAAGTGATTTTTGGAATACAAACACCTCTTTAGTGGCACCTGCACGAAAGGATTACAACTCTGAGGTAGCTGAAGAAGTAAAATCTAAATAAACACAAAAAGCTGAACTGAAAAGCTGAGGATGTTGTGGCGGGGTTTCAATAAAGTGTTCAAAGTAGATACACCGTCTGAGTCTCTAAGAGGGTCCAGTCCTGCATGGTCCAGATTCTTGTAGGAAGCAGAGCGTCTGTGGGTGCTGAGAGCACGGAGCACCTGGCAGGATGAGACCAGGAGCTGGCATGTTTCACAAGTGGCGCTTTTTGCTGTTAGCAACCAGCTCTTCTTTGACGAGTAGGGAACTAAAATGAGTGATGTGCTTTTTTGGTTCAAAGAAGAGTTTTAAAATGTGATGGAGAGCTGCCAGCATAGGAGCAGCACTCCTTGTTTGCTTTGCTTTTGATGTGCAGGGAAGATGAAGTCATTACACTGAAATATTCTCCTGCGCTGGGCAAACAGGAGGAGATGAAAGGGAAGAGGAGTCGGAAAACAGCCCTGGTTGGAGCGTGCCAGAGCCACGGTGGGGAATAGCTGGGCCTCTGTGAATGTGTCACAATAGGAAATCAATTCTGAATTACACAATGTGGTGTGTGCTATATTTTCCATCCTTCAGTGTAATGAGCAAGCTCACCCTTACATAACGATGGCTTTTTAAGAGATTGCCTTTGGCTTAATTTATTGCCAGGCAGAACCAGCCTATGGTATTTAAACTCTGTGAACTCCGAAATGTGCAAGTTGGCTGGAGTGGTGGGAGGATGCTTGTCAAACCTCACGCCAGTGAGGGGCTGTCTTTCTTTTGCTCTTATGCCTCGCTGACTTCTTGCAGAGGGTGAAAAACAGCATGAATCAATGCTCCTGATATCTTGGAGGAGTTCAGTGTCACTTCCCTTTCACTTCTGCGCATTAAGATCCTGTGTCCCCATAGGATATCCTGTGTGTCTGTACCAGCAGAACTGAAAAGCTGGTGTGGGTGAACATGCAAAGATGGTGACAACCGGGGAGGTAACTCTTTGCACAACGTTGGATAGACAGGCTCATGTGGTTTGCATGGAAATCCCCGCATGGCTTGGAAGCGAGCTGCTGGAAGCTGTTGGCTTGTAACATCTGCAGTTTTGTGTTGTTCCTCAAGATATAGGGGCAAGTTTTCCGGCATCGCGCTCCTTTGAGGCACAGCAAAGGCTCTGGGCAAGCCCGTCCTGAGCAACTGGAGGGAGAGACATGCTCATTTTCCATGCACATCCACTTCCTCGGCATTGCTGCCGAAGCTGCCAACAAAGATGCTGGCTGTGACAGTGGCTTTTAGATGTGGGCATCTGTGCCTTCTAAAGACTATGGATGCATGGAAATAATTTCATGGAAGCCAGATATTGCATGCTGATAATAACTTCCACAGTCTGGATTTGAACCAGACCACTGTGGAGGGAATGCTGTACCAGTCAGTGCCTTCCAGCAGCCCCGCAAATAGATTTTTAAATGAAATCGCACTGAGTTCTCCTCATTCTTTTCAGTGGAGTTGGGCATATTCACAACTGAAATGACAGATGAGATTTTCACATTGTCTGTGTTGTTTTTTTTTAATTAGCTTTTTTTTTTGCAAATAATGAGGTGAAATCTCCCCCCACTTACTTTCTTTTCAAAGTCTGGAGTAACTTTTAATGAATAGGAACTTCCTTTCAGCTTGATTGGTGACATTTTCAGCAATGCCCAAAATGAAACTCAGGAACTGATTTACTTCAGGGAATCTTACCTGAAATCACTGGTTGCACGAGTACTGTTTCACTAAAAAGGGAAAAACTGAGGGCCACCGGGTTCTTGTTCTTACATAGCGAATTAAAAAGATAAATTCAAGAAGAAATTTTTTTGAGTTTTCATATTGTGAATTTACACTGAACTTGGCCAGATTTATCCCTGCTTTTGCGAATACTTTTGCAAAAAGTCAGTATTGGTTCTACGCTCCTCCACTGAGATAAGGAGTTATCTCCTGTGTCTAAGATGGATTAGAAGTCGCCAGCATGGAGCCTTCTCTTCACTGGAGTACAGGAGCCTTTAATGTATATATTCTTTGCAGCCCCACTTAACTGGGACTTTAAGAGTTAATTCCCTCATGTTGAGAGGGTCAAAATGCCAGGAGGAAATTGAACATAACTTCTTGATATTTGAGATCGTGAATTTTCCATTCAAATAAAAACAGTAAATTTGTAAGTTAGCAAGAATAAAACTCGAAACCCTGCAGACAGTTCAGGCTTCTAATGAAATCCTCCAGGTCAAGCAGTCCGCTCTCTTCCAGTGTGATTTTCGTGCGCTGCCTCGATTGGTGTGTCCAGAAGCGATTGCTGTTTGTTTTGCTTCCCAAAACACGAGGGTTACGAATCCCCAAGTGACGAGAGTGGGCTTGGAAGTGCTCAGCTGTAGCAGATTGATCGACTGTGCTCGCCTCCGAGTCACTTACTGTTTGCATATCGCGCAGGGATATACATCACTTTACCTTAGAAATGCAGTTAGCTGGAGCTCTCTAGGAAGAGAAACCATAGGACATTTAAGCCCAGATCCATTTATACCTTTAGCTTTTCCTCCTCGGCCACGCTGTGCCTCTTCCTTGTCCCAGCTCGTTCAGAGGTTTGCAGTGTTTGTGCTTTAAGGTGAGACCCTGGGGGTGGCGGGGGGGAGGACTGCGCTTGCCCACCCGCGGGACAGATGGGCTCTGCAAAGCTTCCCTCCCCATCCCAACCTGCCCAGTGCCTGCACGTGTGATCTCGGGGCGAGGAAGGAGAACAGACGGCGAACACCCACCACCGCCCTGTGCGTGCTCGTGCTCACAGTGGGAAGGAGAATTAATTTCCATCCTCAGCATAAAGCTAATTAATAACTGTCCTGTCGTGAAAGCCACTCAACTTAGGCTCCATAGTACATCTGCACTGGCAAGTTGCATGTGCTCGAGTCTGTTCCCTAGCAATGAGGCCATCTGGCATGGGACAGCCCAGGTCTGTGCCAATAAACTGGTTTAGCCTCCAAACCAGGGTGGATATGTGGTCATTGCCCATCAGGAGTGGGCCATAACCTGTACTGTCACGCTTGGAAATTGTTTAGGAAAATCCTAGTGAGCCCAAGCCAAAATTGTGCCAGGCACCATTCATTTAACAGCAGAGCATTGCCTTCCAGCCTGTGTTTAATTTATTCATCCAATATAGCCTGTGAATCTGAGTTCAACCAAATGCTCCTGCCATGGGCAAAGCATCTACTCCAGTTTCCATGTAGAAGCAAGAGGAACTGGCTGTTCCCCAGCTCCTGGAGGCGCTAGGCAGCCAGATTCACCCTGTGACGTCCCGTGAGGTAGTCAGGGAAATGGGAGTTGTCTGATCTGAGCTTTGACTAGCCTGACTGGGATTGCAAAGTGCTGTGCAAATACAAAATAGCATGATTTTATTAGTATTTTCCCACACGTAGCCCACAGTGATCAGTGGGGGTGTCTGGAAGCAGAAATGAGCTCTGTTTAATCTGCTGGTGTAAACAAATGATAAATCTAAAGCCAAATTCTGATCTGGTTTGTAGCACGTAATTCCCTTTGGCTTAACTAGGGTTAATGAGATCTAACCCTAGGGTAGCAATTGTCCCTGAGCGGTTCTTTCTAGTCTCAATAACATACCATGGATTCTGCTTCTCTGATTTCTAATTATTTTGACAGCAGTGTTGGGTCTGAAGCTACCAGGAGATCTATTTGTTCAACATAGGAGAACATCTCTCTAATTTATTTATGTATATATTTCCTATTGCCTGTTTTTGCTAATTTTCGTCTTGTCCAGCCAGTCTCTTCCAGCTCCAGCTTCTCAAGGTATTTGCAGTACAACTTTCCTGCAGATACAAATGTGACAGTGCTTCCCATATCTCTTTTGTCTCCTAAATGGGCTTTCCATTTAGAATTTTGTGTGTGTTTCTTTTCCTTCCTTCCTTCCTTCCTTTTTTTTTTTTTTTTTTTTTAATTCTCGTCTGTATGGTTGTCATAGCTCCTGCCCTGTGAGTCCTTCCACGGTCTTTAGCTGGCATTTGAACAAAGCAGGGAGCCTTCCTGACTTCTGGTAAAATGCAATAGCCCTAGGAATATTAGGCCCCTAAATGGGAGAAATATTAGACTGTATACGTTCTAAGGACTACTCCTGCCTACCTGCCTGTGCAGCATCACATCTTCTGAACTACTGTTTTTTTTTGTTTGTGTGTGTGTGTGTTTTTGGAAGATGAACTTTTTTTTTCCTTTTACATGGTTCATGCAGCTTTCTAGGAACACGCAAGGGAGTTTGAAAAACCCACTTTTTCCTTTCAAAATCTCTTTGAAAGTCCCTGGGCCATATGCTCTTTACTCAGCTCCTGCAGGGTCCATGCTCCATGCAGACTTCAAGGGAAATGTGCCCAGTTTCTCAGCCTCACCCAAGGATACCTGAGGCTACCTTGTCTCCAACTTCTGACAACTGGGTCATCTTGGTCCCACAGTGATCGAAGCACGTTACATATATTTGACAGTCTGATTGATAAAAATTCCTGTTTCTCATGCCCTATGAGATGCTCCTTCATGTTAAAGACCAACAAAGGGAGACATTTATTGACAGTAAGAAAGTGCATTCCCATGCAATTTCCAATTGGGATTTGGCTAAAAAAAATATATGAGAGGTGGAGAGCGTCGCTGTTGGTCTGTCATAAAGAACTAAGGGCTACAACAGACCAAATGTGCTTGGCCCTCAAAAAGTCTAAAGAAACCTACTGAGAGCAGCCAGTGAACTTGTGTCCTGAGGAACTGTAAGAATGGTAATGCTGGTCTTGATCCTGGAAACATCCCACTGTAGTCATGGGAAGACTCGAATGGTTGTCAGGAGTCTGCCCTGGCTGGCCACTGGCATGTTTCTGTGCATGCTGTGGGCTGGGGGGACGGGGGGATTAATGAGGTGCTGGGGCTTCCCCCATGAGCACTGTTCCCACTTCTGTCACAAAGACGTGCCTGGTCTCCCATCCCATCGAAACTGCACCTCGCCTGGACGTGGCCTGTCATCCTGGGGGAAGTTGTTCCTTCAGAGGTGGCTGTCCTTGATGCCGTCCTGGCATGCGAGCTCTGTTTAGACCTTGGAGCAGCTAAAGAGCCACAGGTTGGCTGTGCTGGTCTGTGCTGGTGTCTCCACCACCATACAATGCAGGAAGTTCTTCCTCCTGAATGGTGTTTCATCATTAGAAATATTAGCAACAGGTGTAACTATTAAAGAATGATTATGAAATATTTAATGTAATGATGAATTTGTAGTATTGCTTTTGTTGTGCTCAGCAACAGTAATCATTTGGGTCTCTGGAAAACCCTCCAGCTCAGCGATAACCATGGCCTTGCTACTGCAAATATGCCTGTGGGTAACTTCTTACACATACACAACCTCATTAAGCCATCTGTAGGAAATTAGACTGCTTACTGCGTAATTGTTTGCAGAAACAGGAACAGGGTTCATCGCCTTTCTAACAAAAATTGTATATCTGTCTAGAGACTGATGACTTTATTTTAATTTGCATCAAGGCTGGGGTAATGAAGTAGGCTCGATGAAAATGAAAAGCAGGCTATGAGAACCTGGAATCAGTGGTGAACTACAGATAACGTGGTCTCATTTTCAGTTTAGCCAGAGACTGTACTATGCTAATGCTGGGAAAGTGTCAGCTACTTACTAGTGTTCCAAGAACATCCACGTTTTAAGGATCTGAATGCCAATACTGTGCTGATTACTATGTTAGCTCTATTCTCATTACTTATACTTTCTCTTATATACAAATATTTTCTTTTTGAAGAAAATATTTATTAGATTTTTTCCCCCCCTTTTTTTTTGGAAAGGAAGGATAGTCTTTTACTCAAACACTCGTCTTCACTGGATTGAGATGATTTCATTCCTAGCTCTTCACCTCTCTGATAGTGCAGCTTGCTTTTGGTATATGTAGGGTCACACTTCTTTCTTTCTCCTGCTCTGCATGTCTTGTCTTTAGAAATTGCCATGTCCTTGGATAGTGTTAACTCTTTAGGCTCTTGGCTCATGCAAGTAGAGGTTGCTCAAGCAAGGGCGTCTGTGTGATTGGCCTGTCTCCTTGGGTACGTTCCTGGATCCTCATCCCAAGTGCGGTGGACATAGCTCGCTCCCAGGCACACCTGAATATGGGGACTGTGGGCAAGTGGCTGGCTGGCTGTGAGATGGCTAAGTAAAGGTGAGATTGTTGGAAAGCAGAACATGCCTCACTGCTGCCCGAGAGACCATTCTGCCGAGCAATGCACTTTAATATCTACCAGGTATTAGACATTCAAACTTTAGTCTTAACTTAGCCAGCTGAGAGATTTCAAAGATATGGATGGCTGTTACACCATTTGCTTTTGCCTAAACCATGGAAAATCTTCATGCCGTAGTTAGAAACCTATGCAATTTTCTGAAGCGTTCACTCTAAAAAGCAGGATGTGTTGTGCTGTTAACTGTAAAACTCCAGGCAGAGAAAACTCAAAGACACCCAAGCAGCTCAGCTCTCTGAAGGTGCTAAAGATGCAATTATGGCTCCTACTTCAGAAGTTTACAGTGTTTACACCTACATCTGGACAAATCAGAAGTTTCTTTGTTGTTAATTAAGAGACGTAGACACTTCTAGAGAGTGACGCATATGACTTTTTTGGACATCTCCTTCCAATCAGATGAATTGCTCCCTGGATGACCCTATTTCTCTCTTCACTCCTTTGATTCTGTGGTAAGCCATTTGCATCCAGCCAAGGAAAAATCATTTAATGTTGTTAGTCCCTGTGGTTGTTGCTGAGAAGTCTTTCTGAGCCCTGTTGAGAAGGGATGCTTGTACCAGCCTCAGCACTATGCAAAGCAAATGGTCTGTGAGAGATGAAGAGTTAAGATGCTTCAAAGTGTTAGTGAGGACTGGAAAAAATGGTGATTAAAACCCACACTGAATATATTCCAGAGGCTGCAAAGAGTGCCTCAGGGCTTTACTGTTTTTTCTGTACAACGTATCTTCACAACCTACTAGATTTTCCTTGCTCATTTTTCTTCTCCTGCTTTGCTTGATCAAGGAGTCTCTTTGACTTGGTGGACTCCCGCCCCACCTGGAAGGGAGCAATGAGGGACAACAGTGATCCGCACTCTTGCGCTCTATGCCTTGCCATAAACTATTTGTAGTCGAAAAGGAAAAGCTACTTGAGGTGGAAACCTTCTAACATGCATTTTGCCGCAATGCACAGCCTTATATTGCAGCCAGTGAAGCAGATACTGCAAATGGGGAGCTGATTTACTTCGTGCCATGCTCTTGTGAGGCAACTGTGGATTGAAGTGGAAGCACATAGATAGGCCAGTGCCATTAGAAGGCCTTAATAAATATTAATTTAGGCATGTGCTTTTCTGTTAAGAAAGAGTGAGCAGAGAGTGTACACTGACAGCTGTGCACAAATTAAGCCTTTCCATTTGTTGTGATCATGCGTGGCCCCTGAATTACATTCAGAGAGAAGATACACCAGCACTAATGCTCTCAGGTTGTTTCCAGTAAGGACTCTACCCTCCGAAATGCATCCCTAATGCAGTCAGACCAAGGAATGCATCCAGGCTTTATCATTAGCATGAGAAGTGTCCTTGTTTATAATTTTTCCTTTTTGATATTTTTATAGGTGAGCTTTGGTTTGATATGATATTAGTTAGTAAAAATTAGGACATGATGATTTGCCCTAACACATAACTTTTGCACCAAATTTGGCACTTTTTGCAATCAAGAGGATACGCTATGCACAAACGTAAGTTATTATGTACCTTTGCATTTCTTTTTTATATTCTTTTAGACTTTAATCACTTGGGAAATAGTGAATAACATTTTTTTTATTTACCAGCTTACGTTTTATTTGTGATTTATAACAAACTTGCTATAGATGCAAATTGGAATCCAGTTAAAATGCAGAAAACCTGCACTGTAAGATTGTTTTGGTATTAGTTAAATAAAGCTACTTTATTTGTGCTGGATACAATGGAGATTTTTTTAAAATAATCAAACAAGTTTTTGTTGAAAAATATGTGGATTTGTTTAGTATTATTTCCAGGTGATAAAATAGACTGATTATTTTTGATTAACCTGTTCTGTAGAATGATTAGATCCCAGCTTTCCACACCCTTTTCTCTTTCATATATAGGAGAACAGTGTTCCCTGTTGTTTTTCAATACTGAGTCCTTTTCTTAATTCTGAATGAACTGATTAGGTGGATTTTTATTGAATTAAATTAAACTGAGTAAACTGGTAAAGTGCAAAAGTCTCAGAAGATGGCTTTTAAAATGAAGTCTGTCTGCAGAAGAAACTGCTGTAAAACCTGCTTCGTTTCTTAAGCAAATTCTGATTGCTGGTATCTATCTAGTTACTTCCTCCAGGTCAGTGATTCAACTTTTAAATCTTTCTTAAAGGACGGATCATTTCTTTTTAACAGCCCTGTCCAAGAGCCTGATCCAGCTTCACAGCACAGTGTCCTTCTGGTTGATTTTGGTGGGTGTTAGGTCAGACCCCAAGTACCTGCCCACATATCATCTCTCAGTGTTTAATAGCAATTTTTTTTTTTGCAGCATGTTGTAGACTGTATAAAGTCATACCTGATGGGTTGACTGTAACATACTGAAGTTGGATAATACTTTATTCTTAGGTCATTCCATTGTGACAATGTTTATAAGGATGGTAGAATCTGGCCCTAATGATAGCTGAAGTGATATCAAAATGACATGGATGTGCTCATATTTTAAGGTGTCCAATACTTGAAGATTACTTTCCAAAAAACTGAAATGTTAAAGTTTTCCGTGAAACTGTATTTAACTGAATACGTGTTCAAGCACTCTTAGGCCCCTAATGATCCATTGGGTGTTATTTGACAATATTCCCAGTGCTATTTTTGATATGAAATAGGCAGGAATTGATTTTTGTATGAGGTGAAAGTTAAAAAAAAAAGAAGAAGAAGAAGAAAAAAAAACAACGCATTTTTCACATCTGTAAATGTTCGCTAGGAGATATAGCCAGTAACCTTAGTAGGATTTCTATGTTAAATATAAGTATAAACTGAAAGCCTTTTTATGATAGCAAGGATAGCAGTAAATTCTAAGTACAGAATTCTAATTATTTACCTTTAAGGGGTATAAAACTAAGATTTGTTTCTACATTGGAAGTCAAACACAAAATAAGGATTTAACATGTAAAATAAAAATGTGTAAATATATTGGGTTGGATTTAGCTGAGAGAGGTTATTGAATTATTCAGTTCTTCATGTGATATTTAGATAAATAAAGTCTCATTTTCTGCTATGCAGCAGATCTCATTAAAGGGGAAAAAAAACTCTTTAATGTTTAAACCATCCTCTAATTCTGAGCAAATCCCTAAGAATGTTCTAAGGAGAGAAAATTCTTAAATCACTGGATTTTGTACCCTAATTAAATCCCTTGACAGTTCTCTACGTTATGTGCAGCAGTGGCTCCATGCAATACTGGAGGTGGAGCTCAGCTTTTCATAGTTCTCATTTTGCAAAATAAGGCTCAAATTTTCTTTTTTGTTCTAAGTGCTGAGGAGCCCAGTTTCTGTGTTATCCAAGCTCAGTTACTCCTTCGAGGTATATATATATATATATTTTTTTCTTTCCTTGGCTGTCTAAAAGAGGGGCGGATGTTGTTAGTAATGCACTGAATTAGGAGGAGGAGTGGATCCGTTTCTGAAGTTGTCTTAAGAATGAAGTATGGGATTTGACTGATAGATTTTTAACTATAAATGGATTAAGTAGAGTGTGACTGAGGTCACGTATAAAAAAGGAGCAAGCTAATTAAGCCTGAGCAGTAGTCCAAATGTCTTTTATACTGATGACTGGAGATCAAAGGCTAGAGCAAGTTTTTAAAGATTATATTTCTTTAAATGACTAAATGAACCTTATTTAAGGGTGGATGGGGTGTTCTTTTCAGAGGAACACAGACAGTCCAGGCACATTTTCCACCTGGCTGATATGCTTAGAAGTGTCTGTTTTTTAATTGATGCATGGGTATTTAGATATATTGTGCTCCTATGCATTATGGCAGAATAGATTTGTACTTTTGCACTTTCATGCTTAATTTAAATGCAGGGGTTTTGATCTTATGCCCTGGGCTTAGGTTCTGGAGATTGTGGAAATAATGTTTACTGCAGTTAGACTGTGTTTCCACATTCTGTCTTGCTAAAAGGATACATGTAGCTGCACGAATCCGGGAGCTGTATATGCCTGAGGAACTCACTCTTCCTCCCTTTTTTGAGGGATGCAGTCAGGTATTCTGCTATTCCCTGTCCTGCTTCTCTGCTGTGTGTTCTCCTTTCTTCCTGCCACTACGCTGGAGGTGCTGCATGATATACAACAGGATTTGGGGGTTTTGGTCATTTACCGGGGCCAAGAGATGTGCTTGTATGCCTTTGTAAGGCCAGCTAGGACAAACTACACCCAAGAGTTCTTCAAAAGCACTTGGGCTTTGAGTAATTATGGATTCAAGGCAATAGTTATGCTTGATAGAAAGCATTTCCAGTGAAATGCTGAATGCCTGCAAGCAACTGAAGCTGAGGGAGGCTGAGAGCACTGAGCATGATCCAAGGAGCCCTGATGAATGGTGGTATGGATTAGGATCCTGAGGTGCACCCTCCATAGTTTTTCTTTAAAATTCCATGATTATGGTTTAAATAGAAACCATGTTTTCCCTGAGCACAGCGAGCCAAACCCAGATAAAATCTCTTAAGAGTCAAGAGTCAGTAGCAAGGCAGGTTTGGAGTGGAAGGACACTCGTACACATCACTGAAAGCTGATTCTCTAGGTGAACAGTCACATTGAACATACTTATTATGGTTTTCATATGTTATGCTTGGAGATGTTTTTGTACAGTTATTTCTTATTGATTGACCAGATACATGACTTAAATGTTAACTTTGGGTTTTCCACAGTATGTGATGTTGATGTAACTTTCCTGTGTTGAAGTTGAGGGAAACTTTTCTTCTAGCTTTGACAAGAAAAGGGCAAGGATGGGTCTGCTCATTTTTGACAGATCTATTCTAAAACTAGAGCTATTTCCGTTCAGATTTCAAGATGAATACAGTAGTTGTTTGTTAGGTTTATTTAAAGATCCACTGGTGGGGGTGGCAGATAGACCAGACACTGTGTTGAGGTCCTGTTCTTTGATTCTGCTAAGGATGTCTTAGAAGTGCTTAGAAGTGCCAACCAATTTGTAGTTACACCATTTAATTCATGAAGCTTGAGGCTTTTCCTGTCACATAGTTCAGCTACCAAAATTTAAAGAATCATTTAGGACAACGGGGCTAATGCCCAGGTGGATGTGCAGACTCTCCAGCTGAGGATGTTGAAAAGCTGGACAGCAGATGAGGTTTATAAGATAGTGCTACTGGCAATGTCATCAGACAGATTTAGTCTGATGTGCACAGACTTGTGAATGGGATTGAAGGAGGATTTATTGTCCTCCCACCCTGGATGGCTAGAGATGGAGTACTGTTCTTCAGTTTTGTGAGTTGTTCTCAACATCCTTCTTGCTTTTTGTGCATCACAGCACAAAATGCTTCAGTCTGTAATGCTCTTAGAGGAATATAACCTTTCGATGACAGTATCCACCACTTGATGGATACTTCAGAAGAGGTTTTATTGACCTTTGCATCTTTTTATTTTTTCTGATTTGTTTCATTTTTGGAAAATCCTGTCTGGGGTAATCCATTGTAGAACTATATAGTTTCAGGAATGAGAGTAGCAGCTAGTTGGAGGCTACCAGTGTGCTTCAAAGCATCTCCTGTTGCCAGATTTGAACAGCAAGATAGGAAAATATGAAATATTTAGTTCCTTAGCATTTTCTCCCCTTGTGTAGAGGTCTGCAGTCAGAATGAGTTACTGTTTGATGTCTTTCACTCTCAGCATTGGTTTAAGTCAAGAAGGGACACCACCTTGCTTTCTGCGGATGGCCCTCCACATCAAATGGAGCACTGTTGGGTGCAGATGATAAGAGTGCTATCCTGACCCTGGTGAGACCGTGGCATAGTCTTGGGGCAGGTGTCTCACAGCAAGCTGGAGAGTGCATATTCTCTTGGGCATGACCTATTTTGTAGTTGGTTGTTAGTGTGTATCCTTGTGTGTTTAAAGAAATTCTCTGCTGCTCCTTGCCTATAAATGAATGCTTTTGGGAACACCTTTGAGGTAATTAGAGTGTCACCTCATAAATAATGAGGAAGAATATAGTACAGCACAGCTCAGTGACTTCAGCACCCCTGCTACCAACACTGAACATCTCTCTGTTTCATGTACTTTGGCTCTCCAAGCAAGGCTGTGCCGTGCCAGGGGAGAGCCGTGTCAGGCAAATAATGAGCCTCTGCCTCAACGAATGCACAGCCCAGGGCCTCAAAGCTGTCAGGATTTACTAACCCGTTTAACCTTGGGCAAGCTTTTTGATGTCAGTGGGGACTAATCACCTGTGTGAAGCTAAACATCCCTTTGGGGTGGGTGAACTTCACCCCAGAGCAGCTGCACAAGGCCTCTGTCTCTGGTTTGAAGTCTCACTTTAGGTGCTTAGAGAGAGCTTGTGCTAACTCTCTGCTCAGGGAGGAATTTCACCCAGTTGGCACGAACCTGAGTGACATTATCCAGGCAGGTCTTGGGAAAATGCAGTCAATCTGGTGGGATCACAACTTTTCTTCTCCCTCTACTTCAATTCCCCACAGTCTTATTTTTTGGTCTGTAGTATTTTAGGATGCTTTTTTAAACATACTAAATAATAGAAGGACCCTTAGAGTATACAAATCAATAGCAGAACTCATAAATAGACTTGAAAAAAGTCCTAAATACACCAAAAAGTCCTAAAAGTCCTAAATCTGAAGGCAAATCTGTGTATAAAGAAGTGTAAGCATTACCTCGTGTGTCTTGCCAAAGTCACTTAAACATCCTATATCTGCAAGTAGCTTTTATTTGGAAGACAGATGACTATCAGCCAGTGTTTCAGCCATATCTGCCTTCCTCAGGGCTTAATTAAATGAGATGATGCCTGACAAGCATTTTTATTTCCACATAAAAATTGCTAGAAAACATATAAGGACATAGGAAGAAATCTGTGGAGGTGGTCGTGGGATTTCTTATGCCTGCTCATAGAAATTTAAACTGGATTATTTAGAGGGAAACAGCATGCAACCAACTCCCTCTATCATGGAACATTATTACTGTATATAATAGAAATAAATTCAAATGCTATTAGATACAAACTTTATGATCTCAGTTCCTCCAAGACCAATAGCCATTTTGCCTGGTTCAGGTGGTGCGGAACAGCCCTACAGCCAGTGTCCAAACATACTAAGGCGTTCAGGTGACAAAAAGCTGTTTGTTGCTCAGTTGCTACCTTCATGGCTCCTAGTGTACTGAGGAACAGGTCTAGTGTGGGGATTAATACCCAGATACAGACCATGAGCAAATCTGTTATAAAACTGGGATGATATTTTCATTCTCTGGAGAGATGTTAAGTGGAAGTGCATTAGGGGTGTTGAAGTTATTGAGTTCTATAATGGCAAGGGCAGTTCATTTCTATGTAGGAGTAGAGGAGCACTCAGCTTCTGGAATCAGCTCTGTCACCCACATTTTAATCAGTTGGTAGCTGAAGAAAGTCATGCAGTGGCTGCAGTGGGACCTTCAGCTGGAGTGCGGACATCCAGCATACTACATCGGGGGAGCCAGGACAACACGCAGTGAGTCTTGAAGAGAGCCAGATATATCACAGATAAAGCAAGAGCTGAACCAGAGCAGGTTCATCAGGCCCAAGGGGAAAAGTCTCTTTCATGGATGAGTATCTCTCCAACAATTGTCTTTCTTAACTGCTAGCAGTGTTGCACTTCCTATATATATATACTGGTAATCTGGCACATTCATAACATGTATAACTATGTATATAAGCATGTGGAGACACACATGCATATATATACACACACGCTCAATTTTCTCTGGCTATCTTTCAGGACTCTTTTGACTTTTGCAAGTGGCCTATATGCTACAATTATAACACAAGTTATGATATTTTTTCTCTTTGGATGAGTTTCTAAGTGGTGCTGTCACTGCCTCCTCTGTGCTGTGCTGGTGACTATAAGCTCCCTAAACCAGGTTATGAACAGCAGCCTGAATTTGATCTATGGCAAGTAAGCAGAGCAATCTGATATTGTTGCATGGAAGATGTAATGGTTAATGCAGAGCACTCTGGGCTGCAGCTTTTTAAGCACTGAGTCTTTCTTGTGGTTTTGAACCTTCTAAATGAATTTGGGTTACAAATCAGAATATTCACTACATCTTTGATCTGTAGCCACAAGAAAGCAGTAAGAAGAAGTGCAAGTATTCAGCCTGACTTTTTCTTCTTAACAGCTGGTAGATGGGGGTGCCCTAATTATGCAGGAAGCAAAAAGGCACCTGCAAAAAGCAGTCCTCATTTGAAATTTAGCCCTGCACGAAGTGCAAGATGCAAAACAGAGCTGGTTTTGAAGGAGCCTCCCAGTGAATTGGGAAAACATGGAACTTAAGTCAGAACAATTGCTCCTATATGTGCTGCTGCTGTTCGTCTTTCACAGGAATAAAATTTAATAAGAACGGGTTTATTATTAACTCATAAAGCCAACCGACCTTTTAGAGTGGAGTAAGTGCATGTCTTTCTTTGATGGTTTATTTTCCCCCATTGGAATGAAATCCCACTGAAAACAATAACATGTTTAAGGAGACCTTTGGGAAAGGGAGGCTGACGCGGCTAGATCGCCTTCTGGTGTTTCGCGTTGGTCTGTAAATAAGCTCGGATCTCTCCTCTGACTGTTTGGTGTCTCTATCCGCCTGGGAAGAGGTTTATTCTTAGGACACCACCTATATTTATATTCCTGTCTCTGGAACTAGAAGTAGTGGTTTTGCTTATGAGATCTATCTTTGAAAACTGTGGACGTAGAGTTATGCTGTCCGGTTTTAGAGTTGCTTGGGTGTGAACTTCGCAGCGTACTTCTCCCTTGTGGCTGAAGGGAGAGCTGAGTCGCGTGTGCGTGTGCGCGTGCTGGGGGGAGCCTTGCAGCTTGGACCGGGCAGCGCAAGCGGGTGAATCCTGGTCTGGGGGCAGATGCACCGTGGGAGCCGAACCTGCTCGCCCACAGGCGCCAGCCTGTACGTTTGCGTAGGGCGGCCTCGTGGGAGAAGGCTCAGGCCTTTGTGTTCCCTGCTATTTGTAACCCACAAATAAATTTGGGGTGCTCTTCCTCTGGCTGGTTGGTTTATACTCATATATCTTGAAATGTAAACAGATGCAGTGCCTGGCATGGAGCAGATACTGTGGAAGTGCAAACCTCACTCACAGAAGGGGGGAGCTGCTCATCTGTTTGGGAGTAATTTTTTTGCCTTTTTTTCCAGTGGCCAAAAAAAAGAGGTAACAGCACTTCTCTCCTTCTCCATCTGTAAGAATCAGGCAGTGATACAAATCACTTTGAAATCTATAGGATGACCTCTGTGATTTTAATGGACGTTAGCTCTTCACCTTCCTTGATATCTTCAAAATGCTTCTAGGTCTTCAAATGAAATGTGCTAAAAAGGTGAATAGTATTTTCCCTCCTGGATGTAGTATAGTGATTGTGTTTTTCTGCTTAGTGACTAGAAGGGTTGGTTCTGTACTCTTTGGTAGAAGAGCATCATAGTCTGTTCCTGTCTATATGAAAATATAAACAATTTAAGTTAAAAAAAAACACAAATAACCTTTACTGTGAAACATCAAAGGTGTTAGTAAATAAAGCACATAAATATTATGTTGACTTTGTGTCTTTTAGTGTTACAACTCTAGCAATATAAGTTTTGTTATAAAGATTGACCCGTCTCTCTCTGTGTGTTGAAAATTTTATGGAATTGTAGCAGTCCCCTGAGTAAGGATTCCGTGGGGGAAGCAGCTTAAATTACCTGGAGAGTTAAAGATTAAAAAAAAAAAGAGAAAGGCCCAAAAAAAACAAAAACAAAAACCCAAACCCAATGCAGCAAGAGGATTCTGGAGGAAAAAAGCCCTTTATAAAAAGAGGAAATTTAATTAAAAGATTGGGCTTTGCAGTAGCTGAATCAGATTTATAGTCTAGGACCCCCCTGCTTCTCTTAGATTTATATCAGTTGCCTGTTTGGGAAGGTGTTTTTGTGCTGTGGGTGGTTTTACTATTCTCGTAGACACAGCTAACACTCATAAAGCAAACGTGATGAAAATGATCAAACAAACAAACCGCGCAGTTTAGGACAGAGAGCTGCCATTCCCCGAGCTTGCTGCAGGTCAGCTTTGGATGCGATATCTTCATTTATGTCTTGCTGCGCTCTCATACGAGGCTAATTTTCTGCTCAACCTCTTGGAGATTTCCATCTCCTTGCAGCAAATTGCTGTAGTGAAGAACCTAGAGATGAAAATCTGGATGGTCCTGTCCTCCATTTGTCCCTTGCAGAGTACTGTTCCTTGGTGTATTTGTCATCTGCTTCCTCATTATGTTAAAAGTGGGTAAGTGGACACACTGCTGGAGATTAAAGTAACTTGAAAGTGTTTCAATTTCAAGGTGTTGAGCATCTTTATGCCCATTAAAGCCAATGGGAGTTGATAGCACTTAGCACCTCAAAAGAGGCATTTAACATCCTGGAGGGCTTGAGTTGTACATTACAAAGCCCCTCAGGAAGAGACTCTGTCATGAGTTATTTGTCTTTGAATCTCCAAAGTTCCCTGTGGCGCTATATAAATAATAACACATTTCTGGAAACAGCCATACACAGCCTTGTGTAGCTGACCCAGTTATCTTAAATATCTTAAATTTCTTTGCTACTGTTTGGCTCAAGCAGGCGAAGCTGGTGCTCTCAGCTGTGCTGAGCAGCGAGGTGCTTGCTGGTGCGATGCGGAGATGTGGGGCGCCCGACCCGGCAGCCTCACCTTCAGCAGCACCTGGTGGCCAGGCACAGCCCGCAGGGCTCCCTGGGCCCTGGGGACACCCGGTCGCCTTGTTCTTCATTAAAAGTTTAGCAAGAAACTAGTTTACCTAAGAGGTGACCTGCAAACACTGAAGAACAAAGAATTTTAGGACAATGCTTGAGCGAGCAAAGGAAATTCATTACGCAGGTGATGTCAGAATCTATTTCATTTCTCTGTCCTAATAAATAGGCTCCCAGCCTCCTCCTGCTTGGACAGTTGGTCCAGGATACACTCTGCTGTCTATGTGTAACATGACACCAGGGCAAGTGTTCATCCGCCACCAGTGTACATTATTGTGTTCTGCCACTGGTTTTGACGGCGTTCAGTGTCAGTGGTATACCAGACCAGCTATTTTCTTTCCTTGGCACTCTGCTTCTGCTGGCGGTGGAGTTTCATCATCACCGACCGACAAATAGGACCTTCCACCGAAGGATATGGCCCTTCTGGTTGGTCCGCACAAAGTGTATCACTGGTCTGTTCCATGTGCCTGATCCAGTGGCCATGTCCCTAGGTGGGAGCCATGTAAGACCTGCTGTCTAGACTTGGAGGAGAAGAAAATAGTGATAAAATCTGACATCAGTTAGGTGTCAGATGCCCTCCTTATCCCTGCTGTTCAGCACTTTGACTTTACTATTGCAAAGCTCCGAATTACAGATTTACTGTCAAGAATGAAGGCTGCCCCTTTTAACATAGCCCGATTGATGCAGGTTTCAAGGGGCAATTTTTATGCTAGCTCCTTCTCACAGAAAGGTCGAACGTTCCTTTGTTCGTATCAAGTGAGTCCTCAGTGGTTCGATAAACCCTCCGAGCGACGCTGCTGGTGCCTCGCTCTGTTACGCGTGGTATGATGAGCGCTCAGGGTGAGCGTGCAGGAAGCCAGTTCCTGTAGAAACTGATGTGCATCTGTACTAAATAACATGAGATATAGCTTAGTTTTTTCAGGGAACGGCAAAGAGTTTGTTTTGACCTCAGTAAGGGGGAGGGGGAGGATTTCAGGCTAGATTCTCTGCGGGTGGAAGTGACCATATGCTCTTGGTTAAACATGGTAGGTGACAAGGCAACCCTGGCACTAGTCGTGCGGTGTCATCTCCCATTAGAGCAGTCTCTGACCCACCATTTGAGCAGGCTCCATGGCCGCTCGCCCGCTCTCACGCTCTCACGCTCAGGTAGTGGCTGCCCCGTGGCTCATAGCTGGGAAGTGAACACGGCTGTTTGGGAAGGAGGTTTGCACTAGAAAGACATCTTTGCTTTCCCCTGTTCAGATTGTCTTGATCCTTGGTTAATCTGTATTTTTGCTTATATGCTCTGCTGCTATTTCTTCTAGGGTTATATGGAGACTCTGGGCTGAATGGAAGTGCCCTTTCCATCTAGCCATTTCAGCAATGGGGGTAGCAGCATAAAAGCTTTGCTAGATAGACTACAAGAGGATCTCTCCATAATAATTTGCTTTCTAATCAGTGACTGTCAAAGTCTGGTAGTACTCTGTAGAAGTTTGAAACCCGATTGTTAAATTAGGAAATATTTTAGACATGCAATCCTGAAAGTCCTGTGGATCAGGTATTTACAGTCATCTGTCAGGAAAGGCTTCCAGTCTGACTCAGAAATATTTACAGAGGTCAATCTTTTTTCAGTTGTTTTATAGCTTTCCTTTTTCCTCTTTGTTACCTGTTCATCACTAATTGAAAAATAAAAATCTAAAATCTGAAGTTCACTTCTGTGGTCAATTTTCCTTTTTTTTTTTTTTTTCTGTATCACGTGAAAGAGTTTTGTTGCTAAAAACGTTATCTGCTGTGGAAGACAGAGCTGACAGGCTCTGGGCTGGGAGTTTTCCTGTTAAATCCCACCAACAAGGTTGTTGATGACTTTGACAGATAGCATGGCTTTTATGGTGTGATTCAGCTTCACATACTGATTTTCTCAACCTCGTAATATTGAGATCTTCTTACAAGGAGATGCTCTGACAAGCTGAAATACTATTTTAGTGATCACCCGCCACACAAACCTGCTTATCAAAAATAAACCCTTTTGGCCTTTTCTGTAATTATATGAAAGGGTTTGGAGAGACTTTAGTGGGATTGGTGATATGTTAAGGTTGCAGACTATGCTGTTAGGCGGCTGATAGTAACAACCCATCAAACTTGGTAAATCCGAAAACAGGAAAACGGTGTGGAGGTGACCCGCCTGGCCCCAGGCAGAGGGCTGCCGAGGAGCACAGCATGGGTGAGCGGCGTCAGCCCCGCATGTGGCCCGGCTGCCCGGGACAAGTCGAGGGCCTGTTTGGGGACGTACCCGCTGCAGAGACAGCCTCGGGCTGGGGGTTTTTGGAGGCTTGGGTTACGCTAATCTGTGAGGGAGCGCAGGACCACACAGAGGCACCGGGAAGCCCCGGGGCCAGGAGGTATCGCGGGGTGACGCGATTCACAACGTGTAACTGCAGAAAGAGGCTCCAGGGTAAACGGTCGCCGCTGCGCACCGCCTCCCCTTTGCAGAGAGCCCTGCGTAGCGGCACCTCCTCGCCCTTCCTTACGCAAAGCGCTCCCCAACTTCCCATGATTAATACCTTGGATTGGATTTTACCTGGAACACAGAAGTAAAAAGCCTCATTTTTTTTGCTTTTTTTCTGTCTAGGGGATTCGAATTTGCAGAGTGCTGAGTTTCATTTAAGTCTCAGTTGTGCCAGTGGATGAATTACAGCGTCCCAGTGATGCCACTCTTTGATAACTGATTTATACGCATTGGGTGCTGTAACGTGCAATAACAGACAGTGTTAGCCTGTGCAAAGACAATCAGATCTAGTGCTGCAGAATAAGAAATAATCACATGTAGCAGGGACGAAGGGGTTTATCTGCCCCGCAAACGCTGTGCGGGGTTGCGCAGCCAGGTAGCAGCATGGTGGAGATTTTCCTTCCTGATCTCCCTTTCAAGTATCAGCGTCTCCTACGGCAAAGCCAGATGGCAGACTTGATGGCTCCGCTGCCTCACTCCCTGGTGGAGCCGTTTCCACTATGATGTGATCTCTCTCGTGCTATGGGCCAGATCCTCAGCTGGGATAAATCATAACAGCTCCCGGGGCTTCACTGAAGCTATGTGAAATTACAGCTGCTGACACCAGCTGCTGAGGATCTGGCCTGTACCAAAGAAAGAGCCCAGTGAAAACCTTAGCTCATGGAGATGACTGCCAAAAATTCAGATAAACAGCTGTGGATCCAAGAGTAAAATCAGGTTGTGATTTCATTGCTCACCATTGTACCAGTGCTTTAAAATCTGATGTTATGATAAATGCAGTGAAAGGGCTCGGTACGCCTGCAGCAATCTCCTTGCAAACCCAGGGCCTTGCAAGTCTGTGCAGGTGTACCTGAAGTCAGAATTTGGCCCTTGGCTTTCTGCCTCGTGCCTTTGCTGCCTCCAGCAGCTTAGTTTGGAAGGCGCCTGCCTAGGTTTTATGCCGTGCAGTTCAGCTGACACCAGGGCATGAGAGGTGTGACCCTGCAGAAGACGTCTTAGGAAGACCTCAGTGCCTGCTTCCCCACGCAGCCACCAGAGCTTAAGGGATCGATCCTTCTGCTGCTCAGGAGGCAAAAAGAAAAGATTTCTGGGGTCCTTGTCAGTTCAAGGGATTCTAATGCCCTGTGTCAGATTTGGGCTTGGGCTCTGCTCTGCCTTTCTGTGCATATTTGGAGGGGATAAAGGACAGTTGTCTAAGGGATATTTCCAGTTTGTATACTGGCCTGAAGCATAGAGGATCCTGGCAAGACTGGCTGGGAAGCAGCATGCTCAGTGCCGTTGTGCCTCCAGCACAGCAGGAGAGCCGCCTCTTGGCACTGGCCACTTGCTTTTTGTCTAACTCAGTTCTGGTGAACAACGCTTTAACCTCATGCTGTAGGTGGGCGGCCGGTTATGACATGTTTATTCTTGTCAAACGGGTGAAATGCTCAGTTGTGGGAAAAGCCTGCTGATCAATTTGGGAGAAACGTGACTATTTCTCATGTTGTGACATTTCTGATGTAAACCGCACGAGTCGTCTCGGAGCTGCGGGAGAGGCTCTGCAGTACAGTTCATTTCAGAGTTTTAGAAGATGCCCATTGAGTCATGAAGGAATTGCTGCAGTGGGTTTCAGCACAGTTTCATTCCCCAAGCAGCCAGGATTTCTGGCAGCAGGATTCTTTCAGCATTACACTTTATATAGATACATAAATATATATATAGGATCTTGCTTCATCGTGTTTTCCTTTTACAGGAAGGAGGAGATGCACAGAAAGGAAATGTAATGGCTGCATATTGGAAAAATTTTACTTTCTTTGGCTTTAAAAGTTGAGCTCCTACTAACCTCAGGACCATTCCTCCTCCCACTGGGAGAGTCAGATTTTGTCTAGGTATCATGTCATCTGTCCACATTTATTTTGGATCCAAGAGAAATTATTAAAAGTGATTGAGAAATCAGGCTTTCAAACAGTGGTGTAGAAGTGTGCGACCTGTCTGTCACCTTTCATCAAGGAAGCTCAGCACCTCTCTCTCCATCTGACAGTTCCCCTTACCCTGTTTCTTTAAAACAAAAGTGCTAGCTGCTTTGGTGCAACTTACCTTACATCAACAGGCATGCGGCGCTCACCATGCAACCTGTCTGCACCGCACTCCCATCTGAAAATTAACAGTGGAAACATCTTCTTAAAAGAGAATTAAGGAGACTTGGTGCTATGACTGCTCCCTGCAAAATATGTTGGCCTCTGGGATATGGCCCATAGAAAGCCTCCTTCTAATTTTTGTGAACCAGGTGCTGTCCTGGCTTTTTGTGTTGTTGTTGTTGTTGTTGTCGTCACCAGTAATGCTTTCTTTGTCTACATCCTACACCTTCTTCAGGGTAACTGGGGGTAGTCCTTTCAGCTACTTATTTTCCAGCATTATCCCCTCTCTCTCCTATTCTCAGAAGTATGATTGATCTATTTTCTTATTTCTTTATGTCTCTGCATCTAGTCTTTCCCTGTGCTATTATTAGCAAGCTGAAGTGTCGCTCTCTGATCTAGGAAAACAGACTTGTCCCAGAAAGGCATAACCATATGCCCAAGCGCCTTCTCGAGTTTAGACCTAAATTCATGGCCTTCTCCCACTGCCCCCCCTTGGGAGCAAGCTGTCTCCAAACTGGGACTCTGCGTAGCGAGCCCAAGGCGTCTGGGGGCTGCTTGAGGATCAGTGTGCAGAGTCGGTTTGGCAGCCCCAAGCTGTGATTAGGTTAGCAAGACAGGGATTTGGAGCTGTTAACTACTCTGCTAAACAGTTCACAGGCAGCTGGGCGGCTGGGAGGCAGGAGCGTCAGATTTGGGCTTTGTGCTCACGCTCAGTCCTTCCACAGCCAGATGTCACGGGCGGACATCACCAGAGCCTTATATGCAATAAGGAAAATTAGTCTACATATGTTACTTTTTCTCTTCCCTGATAAATTACCACGTATCTACACTGTCTTCTCCACTGCCTGTAATTGATTGTAGAGATCCTGCTTTGCCTGCTGAAAGCCAAGTGAATGAGAACAGCTTATTCATCCCGTGTCTCTTTTAGCATCTCCTCCCCACAGGAAGAAAAATAAATATGTCCACCTCTACATCCCTTCTGTAAATCTGTGTCACTCTTTATTCAAGTTACTTCCAGTAACTTTTCCCAGTGTTAAGGTCAAGCTTAGAGAGCCTGATGCTCCCTGTTGTCTTTCCTGGATCTGAACTCTTCCAGTCTCTCTTTTGTTCCTAATGGGAAGTTAAAGGACTTTCATCAGAGAAGTTCTTCAGGATATCATTCCTGCTTATTGCTGATCATCCCGGCCTTTTCAGAGCATCTTTTGATTTTAATTGTTCTTATCCCTTTTTTTCTTTCATTTGACATATTCTGGTGTTGCCTAGTGTTTCGTTAATTTTTCATTCTCTGCCCCCAGGAAATTTCTCTCCGTTTCTGGCATGTTTCCCTCGTTCTCCCTGCAGAACACTGAGTCAAAGAAATCATTTAGTTTCCTAGCAATATCCACCTCATCTGTCATCAAGAGATAAAATTACTAAAACAATGAACAAAAGGTTAAAAAAAACCTGGATGTCTCCAACTGCCAGATTGTAGGTCCCTGCAGTCAAATACTGGTCGTGTGTATATTTTTCTCATGTGCCTTCATATTTGCCTCCTGCCCACCACTTTCCCTCTGCTTGAAACGGCTCGGGCTGATCTGATCCATCTTTTGTGTCTGGAGACCAGGGTGGGAAGCTCTCCTGAAAGCCTCATTTGTGCTCATGGGGCAGCTTGAAGGCTTTGGGGACGTCTCCCTTGACCTTTGTTTACAAGGCAATGCAGAGGGGTTTGTAGTACTAGAAATTTTACTGGGATGCATGTAAGCGGGAACAGGCAAGCCCCCTTGTCTGCTCGAGTGTGCCAGCAATGCTGGAAATGCTGAGCGGACAGCGCAGGTAGTAAGCAGGAACAAGAAGCAATGCCACTTACTGGAAGCAGAGGAAATTCCTGTTCCTCCGCTGTTTTACTTTGATATTCATGCTGTAAATCACAAGTGTTTTTCTTGGCTAGCAGATTAAACACAGCACAGTTACTTATTAGTGCTGAGGACAAGGATATCCAAGCAGATACACCTACTGCCACATACGGGTAAAGAAACTCCTTTGGTTGTTAGTGGCTTATACTGGTGTAAAGTATGGCAGTAGCGAATGACTGAAGGTTACCTTGGGTTTGCCTTTTGGATGTGCAGAAAGCAGTTGTTAAAGCCGGTGTGCTGGCTGCGAGAGGAGAGCACCGGGCCCCGCGTCTCCGCTGTGGTACGCAGATGCAAACCCAGCGGGCTCAGGGGAGTTACGCTGGATTCACACTTGCATAACGGAGATGTGCGCTCTTCTAATTGAATATCGTTTGAAGGCCTTTAAATCTTCAGAGATCTTCTTGTCTCTGAAAATTAAATCACAGTCTTTTTTCACTGGCAAGCGTTATGTCACAAGTTAGTAAAGTTGAACAAAAAGTCGTCTGAGTTATCTAAATTTTATACTGAGGAGATTTTGTTCAACAGAAAGAGAATATCTTGTACGTTTTGAGCAGCTGTCAGACTGGAACTTGCTTTTATCCTAGATGTGTGAATTTTCAGCAATATTATTAGCTGGATTGTTCCTCTCCAGTGAGGTATCAAATTCTTCCTCGCTATTGCTGTCAAAATAAATAGATAAATAAAAAGCTACGTTTGCGTTTTTACAGGGTGTCTTTTGCTTTTCTGAGGCTTTACTACAGCATAAAGCTTCCGAGAAAGCCTGGCTGTGTGCAAGTCAGCGGACAGGTTTCAGATCCCGCTGGGGTAGCTGCATCCGCAGCTCGTCCCTGTGGTATTGCCGTGTTACTCCACATTTGTTTCCCCGTCAGTAATGTCGGCACAGTGGTACCTGTAGTTATGAATGTCATTGACTTGCTCAGAAAACAGGAGCAGGGGCGAGAAGCCAGGCGTTAGCGTCTGAGAGCGCAGGAAGGGCAGAGCGGTCTCGCCCCTCATCAGGCCTTTCGCCTGCTCCGGCGCTCGTGCCCGCAAGGCAGCTGCAATCAGGCACCGCTTTTGCCACCGTCCTCCCAGCAGCTGAGGAAAGTTGCTGGCAGAGTCGGGGGTCTGCTGGCTCGCGCTGCTGCTCGGGGGCACCGGGGCGAGCGAAGGGACGCTGCGCTTGCCAGTGCTCCTGGGCTCCTGCAGGCAAAGCCCTGGGTCACCACGAGCAAGCGGGGCAGTGCATTTTTCAAGCCGCGACAGCAAACTCCTCGGTGTTACCTGTGTGAGCTACAGTTTGGTATCTTGTACTCTTCGTGGATCATCTCCTCCGCACTCCTCAGGGCTGAAGTTTTCTCTTTTAATATGAGACAAAGGACTTTTCCTCATTAAGAAAAGGACAGGGTCATATCCTTGTATTCCATTGCTTTCCATATTGTTTAAGCCCATGCTTAAATAACCTCGCAGAGCAGAGGATCGCTGAATCATCACCTTTGTTTACAAACTACATAAGTATTAGGAGCCATCAAGTTTATGTCATGAAGTCAGAGGAAAGACTTGTGTCCAGTCACTGATTGTCCGGAGCGTGTGCGGGTGGTCTGGCCTTCGTAGTTCGTTGCCACACTCTGTTATGAATTTACCAGAAGAATCGGTCCTTTTAAAAATGCATATTTTTCAAACTGCTATGGGAGCAGTCCTAGACCAACTTTCTATTCTGTAACTCAAGTTAGTAAAACACACTAAGTATGCTTTTCTCATTTGAGTTTGACGACCGGCGATGAACAGAATTGAGCATGGTATTCCAGTTTATTTGCTGTGTGCATTTTAATTTTGCATCTAATGCAGATTGCTCCATCAATTTATATTTTTCCTAAATCAACAATTGCTTTTTAATTTTTCCAGGTATTTCAGCTGTTTCAAATTTGCTCTTTTAAATGCCCAGTAAAGCATCAGGATGACAGCTGGTCAACACTGGGAATTCCTGTCTTATGGATGTTTTCAACATTACTAGATTTTTCTTTCAGAATTAGAACAAAACCAACCTTGTTAAAAATTTCCTTTGAAACAGAGTTTGCAACACTAGAGGAGAAATACCGCTCCTTCTACCATAATTAAAATTAGCAGAGGGCTAAAGATGGCTAAGGGAGTGAAACCCTGGCTCTTTTCATCACAGAGAGAGTTCCTGCTACCTTCTAAAAGACACGGGAAGCACAGGGATTGCACGGGAGACATGAATTTCAAATCAGTGCGTTATTATTACTCTGTCACATTTAGCTTCCGTCTCCATCAAGGCGTGCTCTCTTGCCTGCCGTTCATCCCTAGAAATGTGGCAGATGGGGACAGGGCCGAACTCGGGGAACAGCAGGGCTCCAAGCAGAGTGCCAATTAGGCAGGCGCTAAAAGCACCTTTTTGGAAGGCCCCTCCAGACAGCAGAAGTCCCGGGGGACAAAGGGTTGTCTTTTTGCTTTCTCTCTCTCCCCCTTTCTCTCTCTTGTTTTAAATGGGCAACTCCAGTGAACTGTAATATTATAGATCATCAGAAGAAAATATATGACTTTTTAAATTTTTGTTCTGAGGAACTGGGATTCAAAGATGACATTTCGGGGAGTCTCTAATGGGCAGGTTTATAAAATGCTGAAGCTTATGTATTTTCTCATAAAATCTGTACATCACACAGGGGCGTCACATGACTTCACACTGAAAATTTCATTAGTGCCTTGTATGTTAACAACCCTAATTGTTTTCAGTGATCTGTCATGAATTGTTAACTGAGGACACTAGCTCTTAAGAAAAGTTACGCTAATTGCCCAGTTTTTCACAGTTTAGCTAAAACCGTTGTTGGTATAGCTGTCGGCCTTTTGAAGTTTGTGTGTAATCCTTGTTAATGGCATACAGATTATTAATAGGGCATTCATTCATGCTAAAATCCTCTAATGGGGACTACAAACCCTAACAGTTTCTACTGGTGACTTCTTGAGAAGAGAGAGCGAGATGGTAGCGTGACTGAGGTGGCACTGTCTTTCTTCTCAGAAGCTCCTATAGAAAGACCTTACGGAAGCTCCCAGTTCAGCATTTGTGTAAGCCCTTGTTTAGCTTTGAATTACTGAGGATCCTGTTTCTTGGAACCTGGGATCACATTATGCAAACACACTTCAGCCATAAATTCGGCAGATTTGTAGAAGCGGTTACAAAACCAGTGCTCTGAAGTGGTGAAAGCCCTGAAAAGCCATCTTGGTGCTTTAAATGATGTCTCAGTTATTTGCAGTTGGTGAAATAGAGCTATAAAAATTCTTTTCTCAATGAAAGGAAATTCTGTAGTAATTAATTCTAGCATCTGTATAGCAACCCAGAATAACAGCCATCTTCAAAGTAATGTGACTTACAAATTTCGAGTTACTTGCATCTCTTTGCTGTTTTCATCTCAGATATACAGGATGTAGAAAGCCAAAATAACTTGCTGCCAGGGGATCTGATTCTGCAAGATGCACTTTTCCAGTTTCAGAGTGAGGGCCCTACCTAGGGAGTTTGCTGGTTGAGGTGGCTTAATTAAGTTGCAGTAATATTTGGATACATGTTTGTTTTCACTTAGGTCATTTGCAAGATTCAGATGATCACTGTTAGTCTTTAGAGGTTTTGGGGGGTGAAAATAATGTTTCAGGGACTTGTACAGAGGGTATTGGTCCCTCTGAAGAGCACTTGCTATTATCAAACAGCTTCTGAGGGCTGTGGGTGATTAAACAAGCCTTGGTGCGTTCATGGCACTTCTTTGAACTTATTATTGAGGATTTTAGGTAGGATCTGAAATAGATGGGAAGATCTGTGAGGTGCAAAGATGAAGTGCGAGCATTTATCCTTGATTTACAGGCAGACTTTCTGCAAGGAAGATCATGGAGATGATCCAGGAAGGTAGAGCCATTAACAGATAAAAATGTGCTGACCAGCACTCATATTTCTTGAAAACAGCTGATAGAGGAATTTCTAATCTTTGGCTTGATAGACCCAGACATTACTCTGGACTTGACAGCATAAAGTTCATGTGCAAGTAGTGTAATGGCAAAAGGGATTTGGGCTAGAAGAGTGGGAAAAACAACTTAGGGAACAGTAAACATTTCTCTTGCTAAGGAGGTACTGGAGTGAATCCTTCTGCTGCCTCGTTCAGCACTTTCCCACCTTATGGTAATTTTGTCCTGCCTTATTAAATCCGGCTGTAAGATCCCCAGAGCCAGGCTTACAATAGTGATTTCCCTGTCTACAGCACCATCCTCCCATATGGTCTGTAGTGACAAACAGCAAAATGACAGGAGAAGCCTGGACCCTTCCCAAACCAGCAGGGGAAGTTTTGGGGGACTCTTCTGTTTTTAAAGATATGGGGAAAAAATGCTTTCTTTTGGCACAAATTCGGATTAAAATCAATTTCCATCAGCCTGTGTTAAAGAGCAAGTGTGACTGACTGCCTGATACTTGTAGCCTAGATTTTTTTTGGAAAAACTAAAAAGTAATAGATTCCAAAATGTAGGATCTTGCAGTGTTTCTGTTTTGATTTATGGCTTCTAATGGCAAAGGAAGCAGTACTTTGTGAACAGGTTATTCAGATACTCGCAAAAGTCAGTGAGGGGGGCAGAATAAGAGGCCACTAAAGAAATTTGCCTAAAGAGGCACCTAAAGTGATCCCTTTTTCCCAGTGGAGGACGGGGATAAAGTGCAGAGCACTGAAACGGGACCGAGAAGCTTCCAAACAAAGACCTGTTAAATGTATATTCAGCAATGCAGAAAGAGGAGCTGGAAATGGAGAGCAGAAATATTCTTAGATGTGGAGGGTGGGGAAGTTTTCTTAATGGTGGAGATGGATTTTTTTTTTTTGGTGATGCTGTGCTCCTCTTGCGGCGGTGGGAGTTACGAGGCTGCCTGGTACCACTGCAGTCCGCACAGGACTCCAGTGTGAACAAGTACTTTAGCATTCATGATACACAGACGGAGCTGCTGACAGCCCATTCAGCAGGGCAAATGAAAAGGACACAACTGTACTGTGTTCTGCCCAGCTGCACTGTTTTCTGCTTCAGCCTAATAGAGAAGCTCCCCTCCGGTTTGCTCAACAGTAAGAGAAAGCTCAAATCGCACTGTAAAGCCTGAATCTCACCAACGGTAGATTCAATGGGTCTTGGATGTATTTGATATTCCGGTTGCTGAAATGTCAGATGGGATGCCAGAATGTTACACTTTCAGAATTGCAGGTTGAAAGAGTTTGTCATTCGATAATCCAATCTATACAATTCTCTTTAATCTCTTTTCCTAGTGGAGCCATTAAGTACACAGGAATGCTTGGCAGAGAAATGATGGAGTGTGATATATCTTATTTTGGGAGCTGACTTTCCTTTTTCATAACAATGAACATTATTTCCGCACATCGCTTTTGAGACTGACACAAGAGATCTAGTAAAACTCCTGTTTAGAATAACTGTTAGGTCACTCTATAGCATTTCCTACACGCAGAAACAACTAACATCATTGTCTGGATAAAACCTTCAGATTTACAGCCAAGTGCTTTTTGAACTTCCTAAGCATGCTGAAAGATTGATTTTAGTGGAAACAGGACCTGCTTGCAGCACTGACAAAAACACCTATTGGCTTTAATGGGAGCTGGACTAAGATGAAAAAGGGATAAGATGCAGAAGGCTGTGCCTCATACAACACTGGAGCTAAGATTTTCCTGGTGGAAGCAGAGGTTTTGAGTGGTTACGTTTCTGAGTTAGTCCACTGGAGCCTCCTAACAGTTTTCAAGCATGCTCATCACTCATCTTCTTGAAATCTGTACTCTTTAAGATGTCTCCTACAGTCACTAAGAAATAAGGACATCTTCTTTGAAAGTTCTGGTCTATAATCAGATGTATCTGAGATATTTCAAAACATCTGCAAAATGCTTAATTGCACCTTTTGTTAATTTTGGCCTGTTGCTATGGGCAAGAACCAATTGTAGGCACCTGACTTTGATGAGAAATTTGGTAGAGGGAAGGTTGTTCATTGTTGTTGGGTGTAGGAGGTGGATGGCTCTCTCTTAACCCAAGCAAATGCATCTGTGTACACAGGGCTAACAACCTCACCTCACTCTAGGCTCTGTTCCAAGCCTACATGGCTAATACTGGTCAAGGGGGAAACCATGGTGTTGGAGCAAGGAGTATATTCACCCGTATTCAAGCCATACGGCAACAATATGGGCAGTATCTAGCTGTTGCTGCTCAGGTTCTGCTTTTTCACCCCTCTGCCGAGGCATGCTAAACAGGTGAATATCTCCATTCCAAATCCAAACTCCTGCAGTGAACACAGAGGCTCAAGGAACTAATTTTTGGATGGTGGAGGAGCTCCTGTGGTTATACCGATGCTGCCAATGGCAATTTGCCTAACGGTTGGCTCTAGAGGGGCTAATCTGGGAACTAGAGTCATGGCAGGCTGGGGGAATCCCTTCTCTCGGCTGGAAGCTGGGCAGGGGCTCTGCTGAGCTTCTTACTTCTGAAGCACACTTACAGCTGGCTTAATTATCTGTCTATTCTGCTGGTGTTTGAAGTGAAGACATCCTCATGTGAGTTGTTCCTGAAATTCTTCTCTGCATCTCCACTTACACCTACAGAAGTAGAAATGGATCTTTCCACTTTGCACTAATGTGGCTTTGTATTATTCCTTGAGTAACAGCCGTATTCTTGCTGATTTATACACTCCATGCTACCCCCTGCTTCTGACTCTGTAATCACTCCATGTCAGCATTTCCCATCTCTTTCAGAGGGCATTTCATGCATGGATTATATATTGATTTGGCCTTGTAATGATATATTTGCTTGCAGTATGTTATTTAGCTTCCAGTTATCTTTGTATACTGCAGAGAAATTCAGACAAGATTTGTTACTTAGTAAACAGGAAGGCAGGGTTGGAACCAAAGCCTTTTTATTCATATCAACTCCTTTAGCCTTTCTCTTCAAAAAATACCTTCTGTTTAAGAAAACCATGTGTGACAGGAGTAAAACAAGTGCAAAGTGATCCTGAATTTTCAGCTTGGGTTAGAAATTGCATACTGATTTTATTCCAGATTCTGGGTCTGAAAATTATCTTGTCTGGAAAAGTTTGATGAGGTTTTTACTGCCAAATATAAGCAAGTTCTTACCAAATCCGTTCCCTGTCTTGTGATCACCATGGAAAGATGGATCAGTCAGACCTGTTTTGTGTCCAGAGAAGCAGTTTATAACTTGAGGAAGATATCCTGGAAATAAAGAATTACAGCTTGGGAGTATGTCTTCCTCATCTGCGTGAATTTACAACAGTCATTTGAACTGGCACTGATTTATAGTCTTTAAAATAATGTGGGGAATTTAGCTGAAGAGAACTAACAATATACAAAGATAATAGACTATGAAAAGAATAATTGGTTATGAAGTTATAGTGCTAGAGGTTTTCTCTTTCTTTGTGAATTGCTTTTGAGCCTAAGTTAAATTTTCTCTTCTGGGCATATAAAATAAGCAGCAGTTATTGCTCTGGTTTGAAAAAGTTTCTGGATTTCATTAAGGGTCCAAATCATCCTTCTGGAAAAAGAGAGCACAGGCCCTGTGTGCACGTCATACTGTGCATAGTGCTGTAGATCTGAAGTGATGCTTTGGCCTTGGCCCAGTTTTCCGATCTCCTTGCTATACTTTTTTTTTTCCCCCTTTAGATGCTTTCCATTACAGAAACCAGTATCATTCTAGGAGGTCCATTGACTTGTTGGACATCTCTAATACAGATTGCTGTGTAGGTCCTTTCCGGGCATCTAGAGAAAGGGTGGCCATTGTATACCAAGGCTGGAATTAACGTCAGCTGAGGCAAAGTGCTGTGAAGTTTCTGTTTCCCGTGCTTTCGGGACTGTTGCATAGCTATAAACAATGACTCAAGTAACAGACAGATAATTTACTATTCTGTTCACAAGCAGAGAGAAGAGGGAAGAGAAAGAAAGGACACTCTTGTTCAAAAATTACTCTGAAGCCTTTTCCTATCATCTTCATTGTTAGTTCCTCACGATTTCCTTCTATAAGTAATTATGAAGGAAAAAGGTCATAAATTATAACATAATTTGCCCCAATTAATGGTGAATGATCACCACAGTTTGCAGAATTGAGTGATTCAGCTGCAGTAATGGATTGTGGTGAAAATGAGTTTCTGTCACGTTAGTGTTCTGTTATTGTCTTTAGCTTAGCTCCTGCGATGCAAGAAAATCTCTTGGTTTTGCTTGCTTAGAAGCTGGATTCTCTCTTAGTTTGCCAAGCAAATTATGTGAATTGTCTCCTCAACACTATTACCAGGAATCCTGACAAAGTCCAAACTAGGAAATGGCTGGATTTCTCAGTCAGGGCTATCTTTACGGCAAAAACCCAGTATGGACTCATTACAGACAAATGCATTCACTATATCCTTCTCTAAGATCATGATCTTGTATATTAATTTTCAGGACTGCCAATTTCCCTTCTGTTTGACTGAGATCTGCAAAAGCCATTGATAAGAGTTTCTTTCCTGTCATACGACTAGAGTCTGTTTCCAGTTACCATCCTACGGTTTTATATGCAACAGATTTTTGACTATTTAGAAGATAGGCTAAATAAATTCTTTATAAAAATGTAATTCTTTTAATTGGGGGCATGTTTGAATTTGACTTCTTTTGACTTTTAATTGTGCAATTTAGCATGATAGTACTTTTGTTAAAAAGTGTGTGTGTTACTTGTCTCACTTTTTGACTCATTGCTCTCATTTTTATGTATTAACTGGCTGCTTTCACCCCAGCTATACTTACAGAAGCTGCAACTAGAAAGGCCTGAGAATTCTGAGGTATCACAGAGTCTTGTCCTTTTAGGAAATTCTAATATATTCTGTTAAATATAGGAGTTTGGTTAAAGGATGGGATAGTTGGTTTACTCTGTTTTGGAGCAATATTGAGTATCTGTGGCTTGAATAGAAAAGTATGCAGTCTGAATAAATTATAAGCATCGTCTCCCAGATGACACAAATTCTTTAACAGGAATCTCCTATGAACAGATAGTTCTCCAGACTGGAGAGCTCACAGATGAGCAAGTCTCTTTATGGCTTAATGACTGGCTTTCAACACACATCCTCTCACAATAAAATGCTGGTCTTGGCTTAAAGGAGGGCTTGGAATTCAGTCATCTGTGCCAGAAGAGCATGTGGCCAAGACCCGTTGTGGAGATGTATTTGAAATCTTGGCCAGTTGTCCTGTCTGGAGGAGTGGATTTGACTAACAGCTAGAACAAGTCTTGTGTGAGGCCTGTGTTCCTTCGTAGGAAAGTAGGATGAAGGATGAAGATCATCTAGTCATTAATATCTTCATATAACATTTCTCTGTCACCCATTGCCATTTTTTCCCATTTTCAATGTGAATTTCTTTTAAATTTCTATAGACACATTGTTGGTTAACTGACCTGGCTTACCAACATGGAGTCTGTCAAGCTCAGTATTTCCAGAGTGGGAAACTATAGTGCAAGTAATGCGTCTCCTCTTTAGGAATATTGGTTTTGGTCTAGATGTGACCCTTTCTTTCTGATTTACTGGGGGCAATGGGAGGGAGTCTTTCTTTTCTGAAGCAGTCTTTGATTTTTAGCTAAGCTCTGAACATCACTGGCTGCCAACTTCCTCTCCATACCCTACTTAACACCTCACACGCAGCCCTATGGGACAAGCACTTTAAATGTAAGACGTAATTAGGTTTCAGCACTGCATTACCTCTGAGTCTCACCTGAGCAGAGACCAACAACTGCCAGATTTTAAAGAGTAGCTTTTCCTATTGAGGACAATATCATCAACCTCATTTCACTGAAAATCACAGAGAATTGGGGCATATGTCTTAAAAGTTGAAGGTGATGGTTTTGGTAACCGAGTGTTCTTGCTTCACCTGCAAAAAACATTTTATAAAAGACCTGTATTTGCTGCCCCACCCTACAACTCCTTTTTGCAACTGTCTTGGCAGCTTTCAGGCTTGTAGATAGAGAAATTACATGCTCCAGTACCCAGGCGATTAAGTAAGTGGTTTCATGTTTTATTTTCAAATCTGCCGACTTTCAGAGCTATTATTGCTTTGAAATTTGGTGCAGTCATTGTCAGATGTAGGGGAGGCTTAAGGAGGAAGAGATCTGGGCTAACACCCACTCTGCGTTTAAATGTTACTTCTACCACCAAGATAACTTGTGGTATTACTCTTTACTTTCAGAAGGTCAATACTTGATATGGTGGGAATTTTAGATCTAATGAAATGTCTGAATGCTCAGAAGTTGGAGAATGTATAAATAGACTCCTGGGACAAGCGTCTTTTTAAAGTGTTTAGTAAAAACGCCTGTAAACATCTGCAATGTGGAGGATAAGTGAATGACTGATTCAGTTCTGCTTTTTGTCAGGGTAGGCAGTTCAGTGCATCACATAGGGTGCTACGTAAGGACTCAGGGGCTTATCCTGAGCCTGCGATAACCCCATGCATGACCCTAGTTCCTGAGGTACTTTGCTTTCCTCTGCCATATTCCTTCACCCACACAGTCAAGGAAGAGCAGAGCTCAAATGTAGGCTGTGTTTACCTTTTGGATGTGTTTGCACAGTGCTGAACGCTACTGGCTGGGACCTATGGACTCCAAGTTAATCATGGGCATTTTTCCCTCCAGATGAGGGGTCACAGTAGTGCTGTGCTCTCTATTTAAGGGCTATTATTTTCATACTCCTTAAAAGGCCTCACTTCTGAGTGCAGCCCCTGTAAAAGCACTTTGCCTCAGGCCAAGACGGCACAAAGCGCGCCGTTCTCCATGGAGCAGCTGCTCCAAGAAATGAGTGTTCCTGATCAAGGATGTCCATGTTGACAGCTCAAGGATGACTCAGACAAGCTGGTTTTCTCTCTGAACCCAGTATTCTCCCCTCTTAGTTCTCAGCGACTCAGTTAATGTTTGACTGGATGGTGGGGTGCACCTGAAGGTTTTTGCTAGCTCCAGAAGGGCCAGGAGGCCAACTCAGAGTAGCCTTCTGCAAAAACAGTGCTGGAAACGTTCTGCTGTTAGGCCTGATCGTAAGTTAGTTCACACCCAGCAAAGTTCAAGCAGTCAGCAGACTAATTGCTCAAGACTTTACTTGGCAGCAGTGCTAAATGAGCAGCACTTCACTATTTTCTCAGTTTTTCAGAGCTGGACATGCTTTCTTTTAAGAATGGCTTTACATCTTGTCTTTCAGCCTTTTTATTTCCCTTTGAGCACACTGTACAGAGAAAACACTCACTTATGACTGATGGTAATAAATTTTCTTGGCCAGCGAAAAGACAGACTGCTGCTTCCAGGCTCTTGGCCTGCTCTCGGGAGGTGAGGAGATACTGTTATCCCCAACATGTGGGTGAGCCGAGATACAGGAAGAGCGAATGATTTGCATTTGATCACACATTAAGTCTGTGGCCAGGATTCAAAAGCAAAAGTTTCAGGCTAACCCTCATAACTATTATTGTTCCTTATCTTGTGACCATCAAAGAAAATGTGAGAACTTCCTGGAGACCAGAACTGGCACAGCAAGACCCTGCGCAGAGCTGGGCAATGCTGAGAGGAAATCTTGTATGTTGGGCCACCTGCAGCTTTTATTAGCTTCACTGTGACACAGGTTACTTCATTTCCAAGCATTCAGAGGGGACTAGGCCAAGAAAGAGATGATTTCCTTCTGAGGAATCAAATGTAAGCTGTGAGATCGCTGTTAATTTCTGGAGAGCTATCTTATATGAGCTACAAAAAGGGGATGGGACCTCTGCTGATGTCTGGGGATCTCTACCATGTTTCTTTCATTTTTGCAGAAGAATAGGTAAATGAAAGATTAGAAGCATTCTGTATTCATAAGGCAGTAACAGTATCCTGGGCTAAATGAATTTATAAGCAAGTTTTGCATAGGATATACATCTCGAGGCTTTGAGCCAAGGAATTGTCCATGATGACTTTATTACCAGATTAACATAGTATGCCTGCATGTTACTGTTAGCAGGCAGATAAGCAGTCTCCTTTTTCTCATCCTAAAATAATATAATAAGAGAAGAACAAAAAATGAAATGGGCTTTCAATACCAATTTAATCTACAGCTACGAATAGTTCTGCACAACAGCTGTAACTGTGTGCTTGTTTCCTAGTATCCCTGAAGCTTCTCTACAACTGTGTGTGTTTGTCTTAACACCAATTTCCTGCCTTAACTGTCTTGGTTTGCTTTTACATTTAACTCAGCCCTGAGTTTTCTGGATTTCTTTAGGCTGTCTGGAATAATTACAACTTCCAGAAAAATGCTACTTTTGCCTCCAGATATCTGAAGGGTACTCAATCTAAACTCCAATTTAATGTTATTTTTGCTGGGAATTCAGTAGTAAGCATTCAACATCTTGCACTGTAAGCGGCAAGGCAGATCCATTTCTTCATATAAGGAGTTAAAATAATTCACAGAGAAACTGAGGAAAGTCATATGGAAATGTGGAACTAAAGTATGATTTTGGTAGGATAAATCTACAGTTCTCTTATAACTGCATGGAGTTGCTCCTACCAGCGCTGGCATTACCAAGAACAGGACTTAACCTGGAGTCTAAACCTAACAGCAACTGGGAAGGCTCTGTTTTCCCTTCAGCCCACAGCGTTTCATTGCCTAACATCCTCCTTCAGGTAATGAGACTTGTTTGGCAGGTTGTGAACTCAGCTGTACTGGCTAGTTTTTTCAAAACACGGCCTTTGCAGTACTGAGCACAATTGGGATGAAAATTAGGGCTGTTTGAGACCTACCTCGTTGCTATGAGACTGGGGTTTGGAACAACACCATTTCCACAGAGGGGCACAAGGATTAGCTTTTCCAGGGCAGACTTTTATTCTTCAGGGAAACATTGCCTTCGTATCAGACAAAACCATCCCCCTGCTCCAAGGGCAGCTGTTCCCGACTCTGTCCATCCCCTGCGTCAGGGTCTGCTGCCAGCGTCTGCCTTTGTCGTTAGGCCTTGAAGAGGCCGCCTGGCGCCGCAGCCCCCGGCTCGCAAGGCACCCGTCTCTGCTTGAAGCACCCTGAGAGAAAGCAAGCTCTAAGCTTGCAAGTATAAATACTGTATTCCTTTTTTTTTTTTTCCTTTTTTTATTTGCATCCTTAGATTAGGATGACTCAGACAGCACAAGCTGTGATTACATGCTGGAAAAATATTAGCTGGAAGACAGTGAGCCCCAAGCAGTCGTACCTTCTTGCTGTATTTTTCAGAGTTCCCATGATGGCTTATGAAGACAAGCCAGAAATGGTTTGTTTGATGGAGCAGCAACCTTGCCTTGCTCTACTACAGGTTTCTAAAATCTCCAGGCAGATTTCATCATCACGGGTGAGACCTTGACTGGGGTTGGAGTGGAAAGGTTTGGCAATTGCCTGGCATTAAATAGCCCTGTGATTGAAGGGGCCCTGAAAGGAGTTCCTTGTGAGTGAATGTGTCCTAAGCAGTGCAATTAGCATTTGCTGCTGCATTTGCCTTTGCTTTACACCTGAATACATAAATAGAACCAGAGAACAGAAGTACATCTCTCACCGCTGTAACAACCATAATCGGCCTGATGTTACATTGACCACGATGCTCCTTAATGATGGAAACCAGACACGCACCTTCCAAATCAACAATTTTACACTTAGCTAAAAATGCTAACATTTAGATTTAATTAAACACCCTTGTTTGTCCTTGTTGGAAGGGGATGGGAGATGGGGAGGGCCCACAGTAACAGTGTAAGGCTTGCTGTAAGTTGGTCTGGCAGGTCTACCCTTGCAAACAGGCACCTCCAGCTTGTGAAACCAGCACGGAAAGGCCAAGTGTGCAAAACTGGCTAACAGTTTGGAAAGTTCCTCCAAACTGATTAACTTAGTACATCTGCAAATGCTGGCAGTGCTCCCGGCCTTTGTTCTCAGCCCACTTTTCCTGTAAGCTCTTCTGTATTATCCCTTCGGTTGCCATCAGACATTCACATCATCTCCCAAAGGTGTAAGGCAGGAGGAGGCAAAGCCCAGATCCAGGCTGGGTGGTCAGCACTGACACAGTCGTATCGTGTGTCATGGGGGAATGCTTCATGGCAATTGTGGTTAATGGGGGCAAACATTCCCTAGCTTTACCCTCAGGAAACCTGTGTTTCACGTAAAGCTGTTAGCTAGTGCTCCTTCAAATCCTTTCTGAGGCTCAAGGCAGCCATAATACTGGGATCTATGGAGCAGCACTCGGGTAGAGCATACACTTGACCAGTGGCAACCAGAAACTTGGATCTCACAATAAGGTATTGATGTTACTGTCTTTCTTTCTCCCCAGCGCAAGCTTTTTCTTCCACTTACTGCATTTTGTTTTTTACTTTGGGGCTGAACTTTCAGCTGCTACGAAAAAATATCTGTGGGGCAACCTCCCTCTGTCTCATATTAGCTGATGTGGCCTGTAACACCCCAAAACTATTGGCAAGGAGCCATTCTTAAACCTGAGAAACAAGGTGCTTCAACAACCCTTATCCGTCCAAATGTGGGTCCTCCTGCAGGAAAGGGGAACCCGCTGACCAGCATCAACGCAGTTTGAAAGGAGGGTACAGCTTTGCAAGATGGGGCATTGCCAAAGCTTTCGTGCAGATCTGTTGCTGGGTAGAGAAGCGTAAATCAGTGTCCCCTCTGGCCCTGGCATCAGAAAAGTGCAGGTTTTTTGGAAGGGAAATTATGGGGGACACAACAAAGACTTGGAGGATCTTGTGTCAACACTGGAGAAAGCTAATCCATACCAAAACAGGTTTCAAGAGTTTTTCTGCTCCTAGAGCAGCTTGTTTCTTTCATATTCGTAACAGTGGGGCTCAGATTCATGATTAAGACCTGGGGGAATTATCATAAGAGAAACTTGCTAATCCTTACAACACTAAGGTTTTACAGACAGACAGCTAGAGGCATTCTTAAGTTACATATATTCACATGTGTCTATGTACAGCAAGTTGGCTATGTCTCTAATGCAATAATTTGCAGCTTTCGAATAGTTAATATAGATTCGGCTTGTGGACTCATAAATTTTAGTTTAACACGCAATTCGGCTCTGAGAAGTGTCTATATAAAAATAGCACCTTCCTACTGGAATGATCTGCTATCTATGTGTAATCGTATGCAGATCTGATTAATTTGCTGACTAAATTAAGGAGAACAGTTTTGAAAAATGGGTGCCTAAAGTTAGGCACTTGCTATTTAGATACCTAAATATGCAGTAAATTTTTAAGTGGTACTTAAGTCTTGTCACTTCAACTTGCCCTCGGAGCAGCTTTTAAAAATCATATTACCTTTCTGGAGCCCTGAAGCGTAGAATTAGATAAGTGGGTTTGAAAATATTGTCTTAATTTTCATTTGTTATAATCTCTGTTGAAGCTGGAAATCCATTGTAGCTCTGGGAGTGGGTGAGCTGAATTCTTTTTGGTTCCTCTTGCAATTGTACAAGCCAGAAAGATGACAACTTAACTTTGAGATCCCAGCATGGGTTTTTAGACCTGGTAGTTGGAAAAACAAACATCTTTTTACTTGTAAACTGAGTGCATTTGATCTGGAAATCATTGAGCTGCAATAAACATGAACTCCATGATCCTATTTTTGTGGAGTCAGTTTTCGGAATAGAACCACACTTAACAAAACAATCATTATAATTGAATAGCAGTGCTTGTGAAAAGTGCTGGATTGAAAACACTGATGACAGAAGCCTTCTGTTTATCCCTAGAACAGCAGTGACAGTGGTAGTAGAAGCTTACAACACACCATTCCTCAAACAATCGACACCAAAGGAACTAACTGGTGTTACAGCCTCCAATAACGCTGTTCTGCTGGGTACCTCTTTTCTAGCTGCGGCAAATGCTCCTGAGCTAGCAGTAGTGGAAGTGGTTGCATAGCCACGTTTCTGAGCAGGCTGCTGTGAGTTAGGACTCCTCAACTTACCAGCACTTTTGCAGCTACACTATTGCTAAAAAATGTTTAGAAGTGTAGGGGCGAGAAGGTAGCTCAGCTGCTGTTGCTTATTTAGTCTCCACACACATGCTCACTGCTGTTTTGTTCACTGCTGTTTTGTCAATTAATTCTGGCTGAGTAGAGCCTGGACTTTTCCCCCCCGTTTTTTTTTATGCGGACATCTGTCTGTTGAACATCAAAGTGTAGTCTTTCAAAGCCACAAAGTCATATGACTTACAGAACACTTAAGAGATGATCTATACAAATGCAGGCAGGCTCAGTTCTGGAGAATGCATTCTTCTAATGTGATGCGCTAAAATAGCTCTTTGTATTCAGGCAATAATAAAGGTTCATTTAAAAGTATTAGCTATCATCAGGGCTTGACCTCTTAGGAAAGTATTCTTTACTGAGGGGTTTAAAGTGGATTTGGAAAGATAATTATTCTTGTCCTAGGGTAGAATCTGGGCAATTTATGTGCTTAGCTGACTTGTCATTTTGGCTTCAATGGATATTTATTCCCATAATGTAGGATTTTTGTGCACGGCTGTGTTGTGCGGGCTGAAAATGATGGTAATGGATGGATTAGATACGTGCAGACAGTGATACTGCTCAGGGTGACACATTCTTAATTGTCAGTAGTCTTATAGCAGTCAGTGTGCTTAGTACTGTAGCTCTTTAGTACAGGGGAAGAAGAGACTGTTTATCTCCTTTTTTCCCCTCTTTGTGTATGAGTTCACAAAACATTTCCAAAGAAACGTTTCATGGCAATGAGAGGGTTGTTTATCTATATCATTAAAGCCAATAAATATACCACTTGGAAAACTGAATTTTGTCCTTTCTCCAGCATGGTGAATTTCTTTCCATAATATTTTAATAGGCATTATTTATTCACATGCACATTATTATTGCTTTATCCTGTAGCTTTTATGAGTAGTCAGTCTCATGTATCTCGACTTTCTGGAGTTAATATATGCCTTGCTATAAATGGATATTGCGACATATGATATGGCTTGCCAGAAGCTGGTAGAGATGGTAGACATATTTTCATGGGCTGCATTTTCATCAGATCACAAATTTTAAGCAGGCGTTGTCAAGAGGATCAAGAAAAATATGGGTGGTTCAGGAGGCATCACCAGTGACTTACAAATGGGCTTCCTTCTGGCCCACTCAGTTCCAGGTAATATCCCCCAATCCTGCTAGCGGGCAGTGGGCCAATTCCTGTGGTGGGGCGCACTGGATGAGATGTAAAACACAGGTAGGTGGGTTCATGAATGATCCCAGGGCACTTTCCTTAGGAACGGGAGTTCTGGTCGGAAGGTCCTAGCCACCTTTCCAGCACATGTAGTTGTAAAGCTCCTGCCTAAAATCCCTCTTTGCTACATCAGCTAATGTAGTTATTTTTACCTTCCTACCTTAAATCTCTTCCATAATAACAATTTTTAGCATATTGCTTCCCTGTGTGGTTAAGTAGGGTCTGCTTTCTATCTATGTACTTAGGGATCCTTGGCCATGGGATGCTGTATAAATAGCTGCAGTCAGTGTTTGAATGGGTGCATGTCTCTGCACCTATGCTTTTGCTGCTTCTTGCACTGGGGGACTGAGACACTGTGAATCCAGCGTGTGTGTCCCCAGGCCAGAACGGGAAGGGAAGAGAGAGAGCGTACTGGGCTCTGCAGTAAATCTCTCTAGGTATCGGCATCAAGAGGGTGGAGAATGGAGTGTGGTGAACTAAGTATTATCATATCCCAGGTGCTGACTGCTGTTGGAGGGGCCGAAGTCTGAAACCGGCATTGCAGCCCTTTTGGGAGATGAGTCAGGTTCTCCTTTTGCTGTCCTGAAGGGGCAGGTCTCTTTCTTTGCCCTTCTCTAGTCTCTTCAGGCTGGTGTGAGCCCTCAGTGGCTGTGGGGACAGCAGTCATCCACCCCAGGGCCAGCAAGGGCTGGAGCTGGGACTGGCCTCCCTGCAGGCTAAGGTGGGCCAGGAGAGGATGGCAACCTCTATCCCCAGCACCAGCCCTTCTCCCTCACCATATTGATCCTGCATGGCCAATACAGCCCCTGGCCAAAGGTGGCCCAGTCAGTGGCAGGACGGGCCATGAGATCTGGGCTCTGCCATCATGCAGTCGCCAGCAAAAAGGGGACGCGCCATGACCAATTTGGCTGTCTCCAACCACAGTTGTCTCTGGCCATTTGGAGGACTTCTGGCCAAGAGATGTTGTCTGTGACATGCTTGCACAGTGTGTATGCCAGCGATATTGGTTGGACCCTCCAGACTAAGCTCCATCAGGGCAGGACGCAGATGCAATGTGGATGGAGAGGGCATCAGCACAGCTCCGATTTCCTATGACTGACATGTGCATGTTGCACCAGCTGGTGGTGGCAGAGGGGTGGAAACACGTCTTGTTAATGTGCACCTGCTAATATAAATTAATTATTATAATAATGAAGCCGAAGCATGATGAATCTGTTCTCTCTAGCTCGTCTTTCATTCTGCCTTTGCTTTGGAAGCAGGCAGAAAAATATCAGTGCATTTCTTTCTTTTCCTTTGTGCGGTTAATTTGCTGCTTTTGTTTTGTAATTGTTCCTAATGTTTTATTGACTTCTGACTGTGAATCGTCGTTAATTCAAAGGCGTATTAGCATGGTAGTGCCTAAGAGTTATTGAATAACTAACATAATGGACAAGTCATTTCAGCAGCAGAGCTGGAGTTTGCAGGAAAAGGTCATGAAAACCTGGGGCGGAGTCGTAGGGCCAAAACGTTGACAAGGTCTGTCCTTTTATCAGCAAAGTTAGAACCGAAATGTGAAAAGGCGTGTGTGGGTGTATGCTTGTGTTGGAGAGCAGGGACGCTTAACATGTGATTTGAATAGAAGATGGATTCCTGGCTGGGCAAAAATACAAAAATTGGTTATTAGAACTGGTGCAGTTGGAGGAGTGAAATTTCACCTGCATGCAGTACGAGATGGGGAGGAAAGGAGGAGTTGTCTTTTTCCCTTGTCTCTAACTTACTGAAGGTAATAAGGGTCTTTTTGTTCACTTAGCTGCATTTAGACTAGGGCCTACTGCTCCACATTGCGTTCAAACAAGGCTTAGTGGCCACCTCTAGCAAGATTCTGTATAAGAAATCGCAGGATGCAATAAGTCAGAGCTGTGATCGAAGCATAATTTTGCTTTCTTTTGGAGATCTTTCTAATGAACTTTGTGGACTATTACCAACACTTTGTGTGTGACAGTTTCCTCCTGTCCAGAATTGCTAGTTTTTGCAGAGCGTGCTGCTTTATAAACCTGAAATCATGGGAAACACCAACCAGTAAAATCCCTTTATAAGAAGGGAAGATGTGTGTGGGAGAAGGATTTGATAAAGCAATCTGAGAAGAAGTTAAAAAATCATTTCCAATATATAGCATTTCCATCAGCTCTGTTGCAAAAACAAGGAGACGATGTCAGGTCTGTGGCTTCTGCGTTTGCAACCTGGCAGTGCTGATTAGAGTAGTGGGTTAGAAATAAGGGGCCCCAAATTATTTTGCTGTGTTTTAGAGATGAGTTAGATGGTCATTTGAGTCCAGCTGTCAGGGATCTCTGCAGCAGCAGCTTGCACCCTCTGGAGAGCAGTCAGATTTCATTAACCTGTAGCCACTTATTTGTGCAGCCCTGAGCTCCCCCTTAGTGAAGAGAAGCCAGTTTACTGAGTTTAGGCGATAATCTGGTTATTTATATATTTTATATATTTTAGCCCCTTCCCTAAAGAAAAGTGTGTTAGGGATGAAGAACATGTTTCTGGATACCCTGGCGTCCAGTCTCGCAGCCTGATAGGATATGTGAGATGAGATTAAACGTGTATCCTCTGTCTCTGAAGGCTTCCTGGTGGCTTTGTGTAACTCTACCTTCTGCTGAGTAATTTCAGTAATTTCAGTAAATTTAAGGGCTGCTTGTCCAGGAAGAGATCCAGACAGTTAGCGAGGCTAGTTTTAATCCCGGTCATCTCTTTATATGTGCCCTTAGTTGAAGCAAACTTAAGGAAAGCTGCATTTTCAGCCCACTGGTGATCCTTTTCTATTCAACTTTACAGGAACGTCGCAGGTTGTTACCACAAAAGTGTCAAGCTTCCTACAGCAGTAAGTCCTAGGGCTATAAACAGTTATACTCGCGTGCTAAAGAGATTTGGGCATGAGGGGGCTATACTGATGTTAGCGAGCAACTGAAGAAAAGAGTAGGCTAACATTAGATTAAACAGAGGCAGGCAGTAATTTAATTGGCATTTATATATTGAGAGAAAGAAAAATAATAAGTTAAAAAAAAGAAAAACCCAACGTGCCTAGGCCGCTTTTAGAAACCAGGAGGGTAATTTGCTTTCCAAAATGATTCACAGCGTCTCGTGTTAGCTAATTAACAAAACAGCGGGTCTGCGAATTTAGCAGCAGCGGGGCGAGGCCTCGGTGGGATCTATTCTCGGCCATGTGTTTATGAAGCTCGCCGCAGCCCCCTCGGTATTTCGGTACTTCGGCTGCGCTCGCTGGCGCCCGGGAGGCAGCGTCACGAGCGGCCGCGCGGCGTGACGGGGGCCAGGTGGGGAGGCACAAGATTATGCCTTGGCTGGCATGACCCAGCCATCCGTAAAATGATTTTCGTTAATGTTTAACGGGTGTCAAAAATGTCAGAATACCTAAGAGAGGCAGATGAATTATTTAGTCTTGGCAGTGTCTTACCCTCCGCTTGCCGCTGATGTACGTAAAGCGTTTGCCCCGGTTTTGCGTAGATTTAGGACGCAGTCTGGGATGTTAAGCTGATCCCTGTTGAAGGTTTCCTTGCGGTCTCTTGGAGGAGCCACTGCCGCTTTGTAGTTTGGCGTTAAATTAGCAAGGATGGGCAATCTGAACCAGCTGCAAGGGGATTACACCGGGTCCCTGGGTGGGCTGTGATTATTTTTAGGTTGTTTTGCAGAGGCGTAGGCCCTGGGTGATGGAAATAAGGGTAGAAGAAGCGGGTGTGAAGGTGGCTGCGCCGTGGTGCTCGCCCGGTGCCCAGCTGAGGGCTGCGGCAGCCGCGTCGCCCCAGCACGGCCCCCGATTCCCTCCAACGCCGCAGCAGGGGTTTCTCGCGGCCGCCTTGAGCTGTTGTGGTCCGTTCTGCCTTGCGTGCTGGCTCGGTCTTGTTGGCCAGCGAGTCGGGGTGTGCATAGCCCAGAGAGCTGCGAGCGCGTTGCCGGGGTGTCCCACGTCCCTCGCCTGGGTGGGACAGCCCCTGCAGTCCCAGCCACCCCCCGGCTGCTCATCCATGCTCCCTTTGGGGGTGGTTTCTCCTTGTCTGCACAATTTCAAGGGCTCAGAACATGGATCTTAATTTATCCCTAACTGGGGAATTCATGCAAATAGTTGCCCGGGAGGGGAAGACTCCTCACCAGGCTGGGAACTGGGCTTCTCAGCCAGGATTTCTTCCCCCTTGAGTTGTCCATTTGGGCTTTCTTTCTGTTCAGATTTCTTTTTTTTTTTTTTAATTAAATCAACTCCACAGAATGACACTGTTGGTGCAAGTGTAAACCCATGAAGTGCAAGCATAAGCCCATGAGGTGCAAGCATAAGCCCAAGCAGAAAGAAGAGAGGGACCAAAGGGGATGAGCAAATGAATAGATGTATCTGATCAGATGGGATTTGAAATGAGGTGAGGTGAGACAGAGGGAAAAGTAAGCCTAATTAATAGTGAGACGTTAGTCTGTGAATGTTACGTGAGCCAAAATCAAATATGACTAAGTTAAAATCCACCCTGACACACTAGGCTCAACCTTCCCTCCTTGGCAGTGATCCTCTTGAAGGCAACGGGAAACTCGTCAGCACGCGCATGCATTAGGACAGGGCATGTTAAACCCTGTCAGAAAAATTAAAAAGAGTATTCTTCAGTGAAAGAGAAAAGGTACAGATTGTTTTTAAATGTGGGGGCAAATACAGTCGCTCTGTTTGTTTGGGATTTTTTGTTTTTTAGGGAAGTCACAAGCCTTGAGACAAGGATCTCAATTGGCCTCTAATTAAAGTTGCTTTCTTACTGTCTGGCGTGAAATCCCCCTGAGAGGCAGATGTTTGCAAAGCACACTTGAGGCGCCGGCATATGGTTCTTTTGTAAGGCTGGCGTTTCAGCAAAGTGCCTCCTGAATGTTGTACATAATTAGATTTTTATTTTATTTTGTTTTATTTTATTTTTATTTTTATTTCATTTTATTTATTTTCCCAAAGAAGTTGTTGGTGTCTGGGGACCTCTAGGACCTGAGACTGATGGGTACCCTAGTCACACCACCTGATAAGCTACAGGGGCCGCCTGATGCCCTGCTGCAGTTTTTTGGAAAAAGCCCATCGATCAGACTGATGCCACTTTAAGGAAATTATTCTAACCTACAGAATTTAATAGAAGATGAGGTCTGTGTGCCCAGCCTATAGGATTTCATAGAGGACTTACATCCTTCCTACAGAAATCTATGAGCAGGTTTAAACTTTTTACGGGATTATAAAGTAAAGCTCAAGATGCTGAATATGCTCATTTCTCTCTGGGGCAGCAGATCCATTCCTTGCACACTTGAAAAATAAAACACAAGGTTTTGTGTCAGATGACCTACTTTTTTCCAAGTATCTTAACGTCGCCCCTTCCTCTTTGAAAAGTCCTTTCTGCGTTCACGGGAACAAGTCTTCCACTGTCAGTGCCTCACTTTGCCTGTCTGTAAAAGCTGACTGCAACAGCTCCCTGCCTCAGAAGGGGGTTTTGAGGCAAAATTAATTCATGTTTGTAAGGTACTTTTGAGGTCTGTGGGTCTGAATGTGCTTTAGTAATGTGGGCAGTCATTATTCCCATGCTATAGAGAGGAAAACCAAGATTTGGAGCAGTTAAAACAGCTTGCTCAGGATCACACAGCAATTTAGACGCAGAAGCACAAACGGAGCCAAGTCTTTTGACTAACAGTCAGATGTGCTATCCACAGGGCTACCTATAATGTCTAATTATTTCTCTAAGGGGAGGAACTGAAAGATCTCAGCCTGATTCCAAAGTCTTGATGAAAATAAAAAGGAAATTCATAAAAGATTGACTCACAGTCATTGCATTCTCTTAGCATCTCTGTTAGTGTTTGTTTAAAATGAAATGAATAAAATCCCCCATGGATCGAGATGAAGCACAGCCCTCACCACAGATTGTGTATTAATTCGGCATCCTTCTGACGCTTTGCGTGGTTTCGTACCACGTATGAAAAGACAAAGTCTGGCTGCTGGCTGAGGTGGGATGCTCAGGGTGTGATGTTTTAGACTTCAGATGCTGAACGTAGCTTATTAGAGGCCACATGTGCACAGAGGCTAATGAACTTGCCTGTTTGATGCAAGCGGCCGTATCTTTATTGAAGCCTTGCCTATTCTTTGGCTCGCTTTCAAGCTGAGGCTACTGTTTAAATGTGTGGACATTCAAAGGTTGTGCTGTGAGGCTTGGTGCTGCCAAGTACCTCGTGGAAGGAATAACAATCTCAGCAATTAGCAAGTTCCCCCAAACCCCAATGCTGCCAGATCCCGGTGTTACGGACCAAGGAGTGCAGGGGAGGGACGGGGGCTGCGTTCACCGTGGCTGGCCCTTTGCAAGGAGTCAAGCAGCAGGAAATCGGAGAGGCAGACTTTCCAGTATGGAAGGGTTAAAAAAGCTGCTGGATCTCTGACAAGCACTTGCATAACTTTGAGGCTGAGGAAGCCGGTAGTATTGTTACCCAAAAGCTGTGACCAGAAGGATGTTCCAGCAAGCAATAGTGGGATATAATTAATAGAAGGAAGGATAGAATAAGGAAAAATGGAGTAAATAATATTATTCTTGGACTGAGTCTAAGTATTACGTATTAAATGACATTTATCTTTTTATTTTAGAATAAATGCAACTATGTAATGAATATAACCTTTGTCTCGGCTGGGATAAAGTGTTTGGCATGTTGTCCAATGATATTTGTCTTCTGTGCAGACTATCTGTTTGGCTTCCATGGTTCTTGTGACTTTTAAAGAGGCCACCTGGAAAGTGAGGCTGTGGCATGGGTCTCCGTGTCAGTCCATACACTAGATCTGGTGGCATAAAAACATTTACTCTGTACAAGACTAGCAGAAGTATTAGAGATCAGTTTCATAGCAGATTTGGAGTTGGATCCTCCATCACATACCTGATAGGCACATCATCCTCATACCTATTTGTCTATAATCCTGTGCTTATTACACTTACATGTGCTGAAATAGGTAGAGTTTAACCACAAGCTTAAATGCAATGTGGGTCTTCAGTTATATAGCAGGAAAGCCATCACTAATCCACTGCGGTCCCAGAGATTATCTGCATTTCCATTGCACAGCTAAGAGATGGCTCAAGTCCTTGCTCTACATGGGGTGAGAAATATAGCCAATGCCAGCTGTGCTTCCGTGGAAAATATCTGCAATGTCCATGTTAGCTTTTGCTCTTCTCCCCAGATGAGCAGTGTGTGCTGTGGCCACACTTACTGCTCAAGGTGCGTTGAATCCAGGCAGCCTGTTTGCTGCCCTCACTCATTTACTAAGGGCAGGCACATCAGGAGCACCAAATGGGAAGCTCTTGCTTGAGAAAGCAAACCAGGGAAGGAGGGGGACGGCCACTGTCACCGTCCCATGGCTATAGCTTTCATTTAATCTGCCTTTCCTCCTCTCCCTACTGCACCTGCCGTCCCAGAACCATAAATGCTTCCTGTAAGATTAGATATTACTTTTTCTTGGTAATTAAGGAGGATAATAAGCTTTGTTAGTGAAGTTTATAACTCTGGGTGAATCTTCAATAGTACCTGGTAATGATTTTTATAGATTAATCTTGTATTCTTGCTAGCTGGTGCTGCCTTTAGATTCAGTTCAGTCCAATCGTTCCTTTCTTCCTTCCTCTGCTAGGTCAAACCCTGCTCTTCTGTTGCCTGCCGTGGTGAAGGCAGGCAGGGAGCCTCGCAGGCTTGTGGAAACCTCAGGGCGCTGCAATGCTCGCTCTTTGCATCAGGGATCAGCCTGTCGTCTGCAGAGGAGCGTGCAGCAGATGCAGAGGGTGTCCCGGCCCATTTATCTCTGCCAGATGGTGCTAAAATACTAGTCCCGAGCACATGTTGCTTCCATTCAGCAAAACGTTTGTGCCATACTGTGGCCTCTCTACCTCTGAACCAATGAGCCTTAGCCAGCAAAATCCCCGTGGCAAAGGCCTCGTCTAAGCCCCCCTTTGTGGCTCGTAGAGCTCAGAGCAATCGAACGGGGAGCGCTGCACTCACGGCTCCGTGGGGACAGACAATAGAGGGCGAGAAAGAAAAGAAGGAGTTAAAAGGGGTTTAATGCACACAGAAGGTAAATATTTGAGATAAAAATGCAGAAAGAAAGAATAATGGAGAGAGAAGGACCAGGAGAAGCCAAAAGTGTTAAGAGAAAAAATAAGAGGATGATATGCTCTCAGCGAACAAAGGGATGGTTGTGTGCGAAATGCATTGTTGAAGCGTTTGGAAAAGGAGAGTTCCTGTTTTAGCTCTGCACAAACTTTCCCTCTGACCCTGGACAAGTCAATCTCTATATGTCTCATTTTGCAAAGTGTGCAATGGGAATAATAGAGTATCCTTGTTCTGCCTTTGTCTGCTCACATCAGATGTCCCTTCTGTTCTGTTTGTGCATTGTAGAAAGCCAAGATGCTACCATAATGCGAAAAAAAACCCAAACCAAACCAAACCAACTGAAGCTTTGATGAAAAAAAAGGTAGGGAGGTAAATAGGTTATGATGAACCCGGGAGAAAACCACTCTGAAAATCTGGTGGGGGGTGGGGGAGAAAGAGGGAAGGAGAGGCGTTTACTAAAGGAAGAAGAAAGAAAAATAATATGGACCAGATTAATCCTACTGTTGCCTCCTCGACTCTGGGGATGGGTTTAGCCCAAGCAGTTCAGTTTTGTTTGGTTAATGAAACTTCATGCCAAAGTTTTTAAATAGTCAAATCTGTTTCGAGAACTATTAGAATGTGGGCTAACTTTCCTGAAACGTTGCATGGGACTTTAGATGAACAGCTCTCGCTAAAGACATCAGGAGCCAAGTGATTAAGCCCCATGCAGCGCTTTGACAGGAGGCCTTCTTCTTGCCTACGCATACTTTTCTCAGTATAGAAAGTATTTCCATATTTTCAGCAGCTGATCTTTCTTTGAAGCCAAGAGCATGCTGCATTGTTCAGATTAGAGCTAAAGCATTTCTAGGAACAGCCACTCTGGATCAGACCACAGGTCTGTCTAGCCCAAGACAGTGTCTCCAACAGAGGCCATTGCCCTCTGCTTCAGAGAAAGGAGTCCTAAAGCCTGCAGAGCTGTCTCCAGGGGTAATTTATTTCTCTCTCCAACAGTTTGGCTTTCACTCCAAAGCCTGTGGGTTTATGTTCTTTCCAAAATTCTTGTTTATTTTATTAATCTTTACTGTTCCCTGAAGATGTTCATTGTTTGTATAAATCTCTAACTCTTTCTGGGACCCACTGGAGCTGCTAGCAGCCGTATCCTGTGGCAGTGAGTTCCATAGGTCAGTGTGTTGCATTTGTGTGGAAAAAAAGGATTTTCTTTTATTAATTTCAAGTTTGCTGCATTTTGTTTGGAAACGTGCCTTAAGCTTTCCATCTCACCTAGTTGGCTTCTCATTACAGTGCCTCACCTAAAACTGTGAGCTGGTTGTGCCATGCAGGGAATCTCTGCTGGGAGAAGGGCTGTGTTTTGCAATGCTCATCTGCCCTGAAAAGTGACTCAGCCATGCTGAGGGTCCACATTTTTAATTCTTCAGTGTTTCCAAGTTTGTAAGAATACATTCTTCTGTCAGCTACTCCTACAGGCATGGTGTGTTTTCTTCTTGTGTCACTGGAGTAATAAAGGTTTGCGCAGAACCACACCATCCCTACTACATGGATAGCAGGCTAACGGAGGACAGTGCAAAGCTGTGAGGGGTTGCGAGGTGACTGGGACATGGCACTTCGTTCTCTGGGCTACTGTTTTCTCTTTCGATAGAGGGGATAACAATGCTTAAGCTTCTTTGCAGGGCATGGTGAGACTTGCAGGTAGAAGAGCAAAAGGGGTACTGTTGTGTAGTCCCATGCTTATGACTATGGTGAACCAGCAAACCATGGACAATGTGCAGGCTGGCTCCGTGTTCAGCCTGCCCTTCACTTGTCCGTCTGTCCTTCTCTGTTCGTCTGCTGCAGAGGGGCTCCATTCTTACGAGGATAAGAAAGAGCTGTGGGGCAAGATACAAAGTGTGACCATCATCATCGTCTAAGAACAAACTTGCTACATGGTTGTACACCCAGCGCTCTGCAACAAAAATTAGATGGTGCTGTGCAGATGTGGCTTTTGATCCAACACACAAACAAACATAGGAAATAAATGTATTAGAAACAGCTGGGGGTTAGGGTGAAAAACAGAATTATTAGGGGTGTGTTTATAATAACTTATGAACTGGGAACTGCATCATTGCTGCACTGGGCACTCCTGGAGACTAGTTTGCTGTCACTTTTGGAACCCTTCTTACAGCCACTCTTTTTCCTGTATATATCTATGTAACCCTTCACCTAGCACTTACTGGAAAACATGACAGCATGCTCTGAAATCTAGCTGCTAACACAAGGGTCTTATCAGAAGCTAGGCTGACCTCTGAAGGGAGTGGGCACGGCCTTGTCTGTGGTTCATGAGCTGCCTCTCAGGTGAGCAATTCAGTTCCTTATTGGGACCAGCCTAATCATTACAACACAGGGTATGGGCACAATGCAGAGATTCCCACAACAGAACAAAAAAACCTCCTAAAACAACAACAGCAAAGTCCAGGTCAAGTATTCACAAATGTAACAGAAAATGCAGAGCCAAACAGAAACACATAAAGCATCGCAATGTGGCATTTCATAAATGAGAGGTGCCCACAAGGGACCACCTGGAATCTCCCCAGCTGTTGACAAAGCTCCTGGGAGCTTGGAGGTAGGGTTTATTTTGGCCCTTGGAGACAGATGGGCTTAGCTCCAGCAGTGCATCCCAGACGATGGACTTGAGGCCAGAGAGTGGCGATAGCACATACATCACCCAGAGCCAGGGGCAGTCCTTTAGGCACCTTTCTACCTTTAGGAGTTTCTTCCCTCATCCCTTTTTGACATTGAAGGTCAGTTTTGAAGGACAGGACAACTCCTAGGAGCTGGGTCAATGGAAAGGATGCAACGTGTCTCATAATTTAAATTACACTGAAGGCAGGGAGGGAAGTTTTGCAGCTCTTGAGAGCTTTCATTGATTTCCTAACTGTAGGACTGGCTCATGGTTTTCAAGTTCCTTCATTATTTTGGAGCATGATTGACCTTTCCTGGGGGATATTCAGAAAGATGAAAACACACCTGCTGGCAGCACAGTCCCCATTCATGCCTTTTCTTGCTTCTCCTGTGCACAGTTAGGATAGCTCCATCGGGGTCTATGAGATGCAATCCTTGTGGGAAAATGTTTGAAGTTGCCCCTGAGCCTTCAGTACAGTGGGCTACAAATGCCTTTTGCTAAGAAGTCTCTACTGTGTGTTTTACATTGATAGCCAAATACTGCACCCACTGATTTTAGTAGTAAATCTCATAAAGGTTTCAGTGGTGTAATCCCTGCTGCATAGTTAAATGCCTAAGAATTGACTTTGCTGTTTCCCTGAAGGATTTAACAAACATTGGCCAAAACTCAGCTTTTATTGACACTGATGATCTCGCAGCTGGGGGAATTTGGCCCAATACTCTCAGTCTCCTGGAACAGTCATGATGTGTCCAGCACATTGGTTGCTCTGGTTTGCTTCACGGTTGGATGAGATGGTTATATACAGAGCTGCTTAAATTTCAAAATGTTGCCTGTGGCTAAACAGTTCCTGCCCTCTGTGTGAGAGCTAGCCAAATTCTGGCATCTGAGAGGTTATTCTGGTTAAGAGGATAGGTTGATAGCAAAATCATAAATCTTTAATGCAGAGTGCATAAAGTCCTGCTTACTTGAACACAGAAAATTCAGCAACGGGACTAGTTTCCTTGGTCCCAAAACACTTTTCTGACACAAAAGTGCTCTTCAGGGATTTCTCAAGACCATGCTCTGATGCCTGTTTAAATTGCAGTTTTGCTGGTTTCTTCTCCTCTCTCTGTCTCCCTCCACCTCTGCTGAAACCCCCTTTCCACTGAGCTCAAAGCCCAGAGCGTGTGGGTTCATGAGCGCCTTGCATTTGACTTTATTGTGGAAAGCAGCATATACTCACCTCTCAAAAGCAAACCCCACCAATGTCAGGAAGGCTAATGCCACATGTAACCTAGTTAACAGAGCCTTGTGTTATCTTAGCTCACTCCTTTGTGTGCTGATTTTCAGGAGCGTAGGCTCAGCTGGTACCTTTTCTCATATTGCTGAGGTGAAGACCTGAGAGCACACGACACAGACAGGGGTTTCTAAAAGGGCAGCTCTAAGGTCAGAGTGTGACTTGGAGGGGCAGCTCCGTCTCACTGGAGAATGAAGGTAGGGCAGACCAAGCCGTCATCTCTGGCTAGCAAAGACAGCCAACATACAGCACCTGATGCTTGGGCAAAGCACTTGACACGATGGCAGCTTTTTTAAAGGCAGGAACATGACAGACTATTGTAGATGCAGCCATTGTGCCCAGTGGGGGACATATTTGCACACACAGGATAGTCTTATTGCACAGACTGACTGTGAATTTAAAATGGTACCTCATTTACCATTAACAGTAACTCAGCCATAATAATAATACTTGTAGTATGCAGGTTCAGCTCCAGGTGGAAATTGCTGTTGCAGTCTTCATCCTGGCAGTTTCCATATGTCTGCATGGATCAAGAGCTTATAGCTTTGTAGGCTGCACAATACAAGAAATCCATGAAAATATATAGCGGGGCTTTTTTCCCACTCCCACTTTCAATCGCAGATAATGAGGCTTCATCTAGTGTGTTCCGCAAGGAAGGCCTGATGGCTGGAGTGATGATGCCTCATTTCTGGCCGGTCGAGAAAACTGCTTGAGTGAGAGGACTCTCTTGCCCTTGTACTGTCTCAGATAAATGGTGGTTGCTGCCTGCCTGTGAAAGGCAAAAAGTAAAAATACAGGGTTTCAAATGTGCTGTAATCTTTGATGAGCCTATAGCTGCGAAAGCTGTAAGGCTATATTGAAGCTATCTTGTCATGGTGGGTGTTCATTCCCTACTGAAGGATGCTTTATTTTTCAGAGCAACTGCAAAGATGTCCTTCAAACCCACCTTTTGTTTTTTAATAGCACTGATGGAATAGCAGTCTGGCCTGCAGTCTGGCGATCCATTACTGTTGGTCTTTTGTAAAAGAGAGGGATGCTCTTAGCGGCTTAAACAGTAGGCAATTCTTTTCATTAGGCTTCCAAGAGAGTAAAAACCAGGGATTTCTTTGGTGAACTTTCAGAAGGAATGAAATCATTTGGCACTGCAGGGCAAGGCAAATGGCCTATCCAAGTATATTTACCATGTAATCAAACAGCATGAATTACACTAGGCTGCATTGTGGCTCCAAACCACTCCTCACATAGGGAAAAGCTTTGGCTGGCTCGTAAGAAATGTATCCTCCCTTTGAGTGTACTCCCCACCTTGAACGGGTCCATCTCGATCTGCGCTGTATGGAGCAGATGTGGGGAGGAGGGGAAGGCCCTTTTTTAACCAGCCCCTGTGCAAATCTATCTCAAGGGGCCATGCTAAATGAACGTGTGTGCTCTGTAATACCCCCCTGCAATTTTGCCTGGACTGTGTTCAAAATGTGAAGGGAGAAGGCTCCTGCCACTCTGTGCAACCTGTGCAAGCCCAACAATGTGATCAATAAAACAGCAGAGAGGATAAATCTGGTTCCTTGGTGGGAAATTTATTAACCTTGAAGAACTTCTGAAAGATAAAGTAGGATGAGTTGATTCTCCGTGTTTTCTTTTTGCAAACACACCTCTAGCAATGCTAATGCTATTCGTGTATCAGTCTGGCTCATGGTGCTTTTATGTAACTTTTAAACTTTACATAGTCTGATTTTGAGAAATGTGGAACTAGGACACACTCTCTTCTAATTTGGCTTTCCTCTTTTCCTCTGTTTTGCAGGTTCTTTTCGAAATGATGGCTTAAAAGCTGCTGATGTCCTTCCTATACTAAAGGAGAAAGTGGCCTTCGTGTCAGGTGAGCGCACCCTTCCCTCGTTATCTCTAGACCAGCAGGGACACTACTAGCCTGCATGCCAGCCCATACAGCACTGCACAATCAAGAAGGACTAGTTTCATGTTTGGACTTGGTAGTACTTAAATTAGCTCTTCTGCTAAGAATGGGACTTTCTGGGGAACAGGGCCACCCAGTAATACTGAGGGGTTTGCAGTCTGGCCTGTGGTGATTTTCTTCATATTCTGAGAAAGAGGTCAATGGGTAGCACTCAGCTTCCCATGGGTAGCTTCTCAGCTGCAGCCCCGATTTGTTGTGTCTAAGCATTCTGGGTGGCTCAAATCAGAGATCCTGCTTTTGAGTTGTGGTCAGAGAATAGCATTAATTCCTCTTTATAAGAAGCACTGGCTTCTATAAATCACTGGTACTTGGTTTGCAATCCCAATCAGCCTGCAGTTGCAAGTACCATTGGTGTTACATTTACAGAACTTAGATTCTCAAAGATCTCCAACCTGTCCGAAGATTTACAACCTTCATTAATGGGATGAGTCTCCAGGACTTGGAGGTGAACAGGGACCAAGTAGTATGTAAAATGCTTTGAGAATGGCTTGGGTTTAGGTGCTTCTGGGGTGGATTACAACTTGTTGGGGAAAGAGGGATGAGAAAGACTGAAGTGATCATAACCTTGCATGAAGTCGCTTAAGTTGGCAGCATAAAAATGGGATGTTTCCAGAGCCAGTGTTTTTCATGGTTGCAAACCATTCAAGCTGCTTTTGTTGATCTTCCCCGTTTCAATCAGAAAACCTGTATCAAAAGGAGCCAGAGCCAGAACCAGACTGCTCTGCCCCTTGTTTGCAATCTTTGCTCTGTTTCCTTCATCTCTGCAGTAATGTTGACTGCAGAGATGAGGGAACACAGCAGTGAGGCCATTAGTTACCTGGCCTCTTCCTCCTTAGCTCTCCACCGCAGGGGTGCCGGAGCAGGGACTGTGCTGATGAGGGCCCGTTAGCCTGCAGAGCAGTGGAGGTGTCTGACAGGTCATGAAATCTGTGGCCTTGAATGTCAGTTGGTGTGAAATGTATTCCCATGTAGTGGCAGTGAAACGGTATGGGAACCAGGAGTCTAGCAGTGACTTGAGCAAATGTTTTGCAGCTGTATAAACCCTAAACTTTTTGACTGATGCCATGAAAAAGCAGGACTTTGAGGGAAGTTTTTAAGACACCAGAATGCATCATGTGAAAACCCAGGAGCATGGCAGCAGTGCAGCCATGCACACCTACTTTATCTTACACTGGAGTCTCATTCTGAACATCTTCAGATGTTTTATGTCATTATTTTCTTTCACTCCTCTGAAGAGTGGAACAGAGTGATAAAAATGTGGCGTAACTGCAGGCTTGTTTGGGACAGAAAGCAAAGCTGAACCAGGAGCTCTGGGGAAGCTAAAGGAAGGAATTTCTGCAGGGACTATACTGGAATTTAGTTCTTGGTTCCTGCCATTGCTGCATGTGGAAATGGCCACAGGATTATTTGGCAATTCATGAAATGTTTAATAATGACAGCTAGTCTGGATTGTTTATGTAGCCCCTTCCACTGATGGTGCTCGAGCTCCATTCTGACCCAGACGGTCTCTCACCAGATCATCAAGTTGTTAGATGCTGTCCTGGGCCAAGCTTGCCTTGTGGGGGGGTTAAATAAGATGTGCCAACACACTCCTCTGCAGTTTCTCAATGTGATTCACTGCGGGCAAGGCACAGCCCTTTCCTCATAACCTCAGTACCCTCCAAAGCTGTCTCTGCTCAAAATGTGACTGTTCCTGACACAGCTAGCTAGATAGCAGTCTTAGGATTTACACCTCCTCTCCATGGTCTCCAAACACAATGAACAGGGGCAATAATTGCCAGTGGCCCTTGAAGATAAAATGTGCTGGGGCTAATGTAAAAAACCACCATCATCCTCCAGCCCAGGGTTTAAGTACTGCTCAGTCTTTCCCTGGGTTGTTGTAATAAAACAGATTAAGAAAAGGATTTGAATACTTAAATTGATGGCTAGGTTATTTTTAATTAAAATGGAATAACTTCCTAGAGCATGCTTTGAGCACAAAAGAGAAAATGTTTGCCAAAAAAAAATCAAATTGCTGAACCTTTCAAGAAAAAACGTAGTCATGCTGTAGTTAGAACAGACTCTGTGAGCACATTGCATTTGTAATCAAGCTTCCTCAATGAAAAAATGATATTTTATTGAGTCTTCTTCAGAGTTTTATACTACAGTTAATTTTAACAATAACAGTAAGGTAAAATTGTTGTCAAGGGAGTTCATCTTGTGCTTACACCAGCAGAATTTATCAGCACACAAAAAAATTCTCAATTGAACATCTCAGTTATATAGTTTTTTTTTTTCTTTTCTCATCTGCTGTGGTTCACCAGCTTGTCTTTTAGACCATGATTCTACAGGAAGGCTGCAGGGAGCAAATACGTCACTTAAGGCAACGGCTATACCATGCTTTGTGTTTCAATGCTGTGGATGTTCCACTTTTATGAACCTTGGCCATGCAAAACAGTAAGGCAGACCATTAGCAGGAGAGTGACACTGGATGCTGCCTGCTCCAGAGCAGACACAACAGGACCTACTTGTACAGCCTTGTAATCTCAGAGGAGCACTCAAGCTTTCAGAAGTGCACTTAATTTCAGAGTTGAAATACAGCTCTAACTAGCTGGGCATGGATTCATCCCGGCTAAATGCTGTCTAGGGCTCTGTGCCTAGCGCTTCCTCTTGGCTGGCTCTAGCCAGCAGCAAACAGCAGGCACAGGGCTCTCCATCAGCCTCCATGAGCACTGAAGGACTGAGGCGTGGATAATGATTTTTTTTTTTCCTGGAACTAGTTCTCCACTTCTTCCAGTGACCTCGTGTATAAGCTGGACTGATCCCGAGCAAGGTTCATGTGTGTGTCTAAACAGCGCCTGAAAATCCCATTGCAGTACTCATAAGCAGAGAGATAGTCTGACCAGTTGTGAGCAATAACATACCTCCGCCGTCGCAGTCTGCCTGTTTCCATAATGGACCTCATGGAAGCAGATGAAGCAGTGGGTGGGGTGGAGGCTTTGGCCACATGCTTGTTGCCTAAACACTAATAAAATCTTGGCTTTGCCTGGTTGGTTCACTGTGTTGTTTCCAGCAGTGGAATGGCTTTGGGAACCATTTGGGAGCAAGCTGTAAGCCAGAGGCTGGTTTTTGTATTCTGAGAAGGAGAGGAGCACAGAGAAAAGGAAATAAAACAGGTTGTACTTTTTTTTTTTTTTTTTTTTTTCAGTGAGAGGTGCTGAAAGTGGTATTTTGGAAGCTGTGATTACAGCCTTTCCTGAGAAACACAGATGCTGCTTTGGAAGAGTGAATTCAGCTTGGGATGTTGTTCATCTGCTTGATTATATTTATAGGAGAATTTCTATTAATCAGTGGAAATATAGCAGGCCGTATACGAGAGGTGCAGGAGAGTGAGGGCAGCGCTTTGCTGTGTTGCTTCCCTCCTCCTGGCGCACGGAGCCTGAGCTAAGGCAGGCAGCTTGGAGACGGGGTTAAAGATATTTGCAAGCGCGGCCACAGCGTGGAAGGTGGGCGGCTCGGGTGCCAGGCAGGTCTCACCTTGCAGCGGCCGTATCCTTCTGAGGTGCCCAGCTGGCAGCTGCTGGAGGGAGGACAGTGGAGGCAGTCCCGCGAGGAGGCTGGGCAGGTCGGAGGGAAGGAGCACCCTGGTGGGAGCTTGTAGGGAGCCAGGTGGGACTGTCCCAGCACAGGTGGGAAGCCCTCTTTTCTTCCTGCCTTCCTCAACCTCATCACAAAGCTTGTTAGCAGCTGATTAATGCCATGGGCCTTGCTGAAACCGTTTATCCTTTTCCTGTGGCCTACCCAGAAGAGTTTTGCAGGAGCCTTTCCTGCTCTTTCCATTCCCTACAGGGAAAAGAGTTCAGAAAAATTGCAACACTTCAGCTCCAACATTTCACCCAAGGATTGTCTGCTGAGCTTTTAAGGCACAAATACAAAGGAGTAGGCTGGCCAGTAAGTAAGGAATAGGCCAGAGTAAGCCTGAGAGCCTGAAGACAAAGCAGAAAGCTTTGTTGAAAGGTCTTTTGGAGGAAGAAGTTCAGTGTAAATAGATCAGATGAAAGGACAACTTTGCAATTATGTTTCACTAAATTTATGCCTGGTGGAATGAGTCAAAGAGGAAGTCTTCAGTGGTTGTTTAGTTTCTGAGACTAGTGTTGAGTCTGGGAAAAACTTGCTCTGAGCTAAGGACTGCTGTGGGGGAAGACACTGACCTTCCTGAAAACTTCTCTGAAGACACCACAGGTCACGTAGCACCAGAGGTACATGGGACCATGTGTGCAGGACCGTGTCTGTCTTTCTGTGCGATGGGTATGTTTCAGTCTTCAGAGAAAGAGCTGAAATGAGATCCCAAGCCCCTCCAGACTTCGGAATAACTCAGATCCAGGTTTCAGGGAGTCTGAAACATTGAATTGTGGCCACTGGAATTTGTATTGGGTTGGGAATAGAACTAACAAAAATAGTTATTTTTGAATGATATAAACAGTTTGTATTTGGACAAAAAGTTTTGATTCAAAGTAATAGTTTCCATTCTCTTTTTCCTGTGGAATGAAAAGTTCAACTGAAGCATTAACAATTATTCTACATTTTGTTACAGAAAAATGCCTTCTTTTTCATACTGTTCCCTGATGTAATTTGAAATGGGCAGAAATTCCAAAAAGAGGAAATATGCTATTAGGAATAGCATAGCATTGCTTGACTATTGAATTTTCCTAGTGGTTTTGGGCTCGTCATGCTTCCATCTAGAATTTGCTGATGCATTGCTGCAGATTTTTCTTTGAAGATGAAAAAGAGGAAGTTTAGACTGTAAAGTTTCCAGGTCTTCCGATGACGTCTGAGCCTGTGGGCTTCTTTTTTTCTTTTTTTTTTTTCTTTTAATAATGTTAATTCATTCATAAAGATATAGAAGAGCCTTTACCTGTAGGAGCTGTTCAAATATCCTCATCAGGACTAGATAGAAATAGAAATCGAAATGTTCCCTGGGATCTCTGATTTCATGGTCAGGTTGTGACGATTCAGATTCACAGATAAAACATTGCTGGTGTGCAGAACCAGTTGCTGTATTTCTTTCCATATGTTTTAACTGTAGCCATGGTCTAAATTAAACAATTTCTGCAGAGAGTAGCTAGTCACTGCCAGCGCTTACTGTCCTGGCTCTTGGATACAAGCAGCTTGCCAAGAAAGATCCACCAATATCTTCTCACTGCAGTGAGATTTTTCCTTTATGTACTTCCTTAATTAGCATGTCTGAGGTTAATGATTCTACCTGTGCTGCCTCGCAGAGACACAAAAAGGTTCAAGTGCCTTACAACATTGGGCAAAAAATCAACCCAATCAAAATTTCCGTCCCAAAGGGCTTGCAAGAACTCGTAGGGATGTAAACAACACTATGGACATAGTCCAAACACGTTGAACTTGGTGACTGCCTTCCTGAACAGCCTTCAGAGCACAAAGGTTGATGGGTCCTAAATTCAGTCTCGTATGTATAGCTTTAAAATTAATGGTAGTGACTTTCAAAATAACAATAAGAGGAAGGAACTGAGTCTGTGAAGCAAGAAGGTCTGTATAGATCCCATCCTGCTCCAGCTATCAGATTTTTCTAGTCCTTAAAGATACAGTGAGCTCCATACATATCTCACTAAGAATCTCTTTTTCACTTACACAGACAAGCGAAAGTTGTCCTCATATAGAAGTCAAGGCTGGGAGGTTATATAGCAATATAAAGACGTAGGGAGCTGACTGTAGTGTCTGAGATGATTGATATGATAACAGGCCAAAATCTTGGTCATTTTGCAGTGGGGGGTTCACTTGTGCCCTGCTAGTGAGATTCATCACCTCTGAAATGTCCCTTCACTTCTGTGAAAGTGCTTTGGGTCGTAAGCTTAGGTTTTGTCTTAAGGAACTAATTCTAACTAAGTAGAAGCACTGAAATTCACAGCTGGACAGTCTCTCTGTACTGGTGACGGTTGTGTTTTTTTTAAATGCATTTTTTTGTGGGGAAAATATAGGCTAGTTGAAATGGAAACACTGTACTGGAACAAGCAATTTCAAAGATATTTCCTTCTGATACTGTTTTCCAGCTCTGGGCCAAATTTCTTAAAGCCAGAGGGGAAAAAGACTTCCTAGTAGCAATTATGTAAGTCCAATCAACTGAATTCTCCCTGGACTTTCATTAATTTACAGGATCCTCTATTTGGCTATAATTGTGGAGAGTTTACAGGCAGTGATGTGGGAAACCTGGGCAGTCTGTTATGTTGGATCAGTTAATCACATTTTTCACTTTGCTGATGAACGTCAGAAACTTTGCCATTGCCATTTCTTTGTGCTCATCTCAAATCAGGAAGGCAAACAGCCTGCGATCAGCACGAATACGGCCTCTCTTTGTCTCATTTTATGTGTGCCTTCCAGATCTGCCATCAGCAGCATAACTGATATTGTCATGTGCTGTTTTGTTCTCTTCCCTCTCCATAGGGGCAAGAGGGTGTGCAGTGGGGTATTTTGTTTTAGGAGGGTTTGGGTTTGTTTTGCCTAATTTCTGCATTTGTTTCTAAATACATATCGGTATTCCCATGTATCTTTAATAGAAGAGGAGAGATCAAGGAAACTACTTTGCATTTGGGGCAAAAGGCAACTGGTTAGCACAGGTGTAAATAAGGTACAGACACTGCAGAAGGTGGTTCTGTGCTTGTGCCTAGTGCTCTCTTGAAACTACACAGCAAATCAGCTTATTCCAGAGGAAGAAGAGGGCTCCTCTGGACTCTCTCTGAATTTTCTGCTTTCCGCACAAAGGATTTTCCTTAGTTTTGCTTTGCTAGGACAATAATTTTCCTGGTGGGAAATGAGACAGTTTTCTCAGTGGCCTGTTGGCAAGTAAACATTCAAAATCAAAGCAGTACCCCAAAATACTTGCATAAATCAACAAAGGTATATTACAAGCCAGAAAATGTTGTCTCTTCAAATTCATGCGGAAGCCCCATGCCAGCTTCTTTTCCCAAAGCCTGGGTGCACTGATGGGATTGGCAGCACTCCTTGAAGGTCAGGGGAAGGAGCTGTGTCTTTAAGGGGTCTTGGCACGTATTGGTTACTGCACTACCCAGAGGACCTCTTCTGTGCTGCTGATCAGATACTGGATGAAGCAGACTGCAGCTAGAGCATGGCTCTGGGTGATTGTGAAACAAATCCATCAGGTGGGAAACGGGATCATCCAGCAGCCGTGCTGAGCATCCCATGCACAGCTGCTGCTCTGGTCTGCTCTACCGAGGGATCTCCTGGTGGGAACACAAACTCATTCTTTACTCCCTAAATATAATAGTGCAAGTGTCTGCCATTAGGATTTGATTCAAGGACGTGACTCAGGGATATGGGACACTGCAAAGAGCAACCCACTGGAGGATCTGACCCTGCCGACTGCGTTACAGCTGTGTTAATTTGCAGGTGTGCTTGTTGTGGGAGGTTAAATTTCCTTCACTGTTGCACTAGTTGCACCTACTTTGGAATCAACAGAATTTGAGGTTGATTACACAGATGATCCTATATGTGATCCTTGCAGTGGATTAATGCTTGTTGAAGCTGAGGGATTTTCAGTCTGGAGCTCTGTTCTCAGTAGGTGTGGTAGCAAGCAGGCTCGCACAGAGCTCAGCTATGGCAGGGAAAGGAAAAGAAATACTGTTTTCTTTAAGACTTTGGATACTAATTTGCTGATACTTTGCTTTCCTAGGAAATCTGTCGATTAGATTTAGAAATCCAGAGCATATTGTTTGTCGCTTTATAGAGGCATTTGACATCAGCTGAGTTAGTTCTGTCGCCTAGTTCTCTCCATTATCATTCAATTTTTCACCATATTTTGGACTGAAATACCTTTTGAGGAGTATTTCAGCTCCTCTGGAAAGTCGCTTATGGTCCCAGCACAGTCTGCAGCATCAAGATGAATCAGCTTATGATCTGTGGGGATCAGAAGAAGCAGTGTCTTCATTTGAACTGCAGTAGGAGGCTGAAGAGAGGCCAGAGGCCCTATGTACTAATCCTGGCTCTGCTGCTGATGTGTTGTGGGACCTTAGACAGGGTCCTTGGGGTCACAGGGGAGCCTTTACTTGTGTGGACAGTTGTCTGTTTCTACAGTTAATCCCTGTGAATTCCTCCTATAAAAAGTGTGCAGAAGAGAGCAGAGGGCTTGAATACACTTTAACGTAGATGAACGCGGGCAGGAAAGTATTGTGGTGGAATGGTAGATAGGATTGGACTGATGCAGCTTCAAAATAGAGCTTGATACGATCATAGTCTGTTGTATGCAAGAAGTCTGCATTAAAGGAAACAAATAGAAATTCCTGTCCTGAACAGACAGGATTACACAAAGCTGAAATTCCAGCTTTTTGTGCCTTACCGGGATAGACATGTCTCAGGACGTGAACTGGGGAAGGCCCATAGCCATGCTTCACATTGCTAACACTCTGGGTTAACCAACATCTTCACTTATCTCTCAGTGGTTGGAGTCAAACTAGGCAGAAGTGTTCGGGCCCACTACTGGGAGAATTAAAATCTCAGTTCAGGCAGTCACTTCCCCAGCAGCTGCCAGGGCAGAGACTTTATGGCTGGAGTCCCTTTCTGCTTGGTCAAAGGCACAACCAGAAAAGTGGTCATCACGAGGTCACTGAAAATTGCCCGAGTTGTCTGCCACCTGCTTCTGTTGCCCCTGTATGTAGAGTTTTTGAGAGTTTTTTGAGGTTTTCTTCTAATATGTAGAAGCGGTGCACATCACGATGCCTTCTGCCATCACTGCAGTATTGCCCTGTGTTACTGGTGGGCAGTGGTTTAAAGAGCATTGTTACCTATTTTCACCCGATTTGATCCTTGCCCTGTGGTGCTACACTCTGTAGCACACTGAATAATGTGCTGAGAGCAAACATGAATATGCTGAGTTTGATGCAGAAGAAGAAATTTGTGGAGAAAAATGATGTGGTCTTGCCTTTGGGAACAGATGTTGAATTTAGCAGTGGTGTCTGGATACGCTGGAAGAAAGTAAGATGGGAAGAACCAACAAGCAAGTCACTGACAGGCAAGGCATTCAACAAAGGATTTTGTAGGAGGAATGCAAGACATATATGGCTAAAAATTTGTTTTCAGTATACTTTGTGCCCTGTAGAACATGTGTTTTTGTGACTCCTTTTTCCAGAGCATTAATAGCTAGACCATCTGTTTGCCTCTCTGCATCAGAACAAACCCCTTGAAAGCCCACCTTGGAAAACAATTAGAAATTATCAGCTGTTTGTTTTAGCATTTAATAACAGTAATTAGCAAACCTAATGACATGTTTGATTATTGCATCCCATGCCTGTGAGCCCAGTGGGAGGCAGGAGACAGGACATATTGGTTAGAGCAATTGAGACTCTCTACTCCCTTCCATTTTTTATTCTCTTTTAGAACAATATCCTGGGTAGATCTCTGAAGAGACGGTGCATGTAAAAATGAGTGTTCAGATCAAAGCTGACTTGAGGCAAGATTAGCCTTCGTGGGTGGATTACTTGCAAGCAGGGACAGAGTTTCTATAACATTTTTAGTTACTGACTTTTAGTGTAAGCACTATAAAGCCCTAACACAGCAGACTAGGAGTCAAAAAACCTAATTTAACCTGGTTTATACTTCAAGTGACTTGCTAAGAAATATTGTGCAAATTTCTTCACCTTTTTGTACCTCACTATAGGCATAATATAGGCATCTGTTAGGTGACTAAAGCTAGATGGTGTGAATATCCCTTTTAGTCTGCCTAGTAAAGCTGCCATTTGCAGTAATAAAGTGCAGTGGAAAAGCTATACATTACTAGTATTTGAGACAGTAACCACAGTTACTGAACTGTGCAAGTCCTAAGATGAATTAAATATACTGTGGTTTGTTCTGGAAGAAACCTAACATTTCTTCATACAAACTCTTCATAAAATTGTAAATAATGCAGATGTTCATAAAAAATAGGGATTCCTTGTGAATAATTTGGAAACAAGCAGAGGATTTTAATACATATGATGCACTTGTAATAACAATTTCACTCTATTACTCAAAGTGTGGAGCAGTAATTTTTATCATGAATGAGAAACATTTGTTTCTTTGGCTTAGATTTCTCAAGGTTTGCCTCCTGCCTCCTTGTTTTTCTGTGCTACAGAAGGAATTGGTCCAGATACTTATTTATCCTTCCATCATCTAAAAAACTTCAACTGGGTCATCACGTAACCTGCCTCCTCCAAAGAGAATTAACCCATTTTCTCCAGTCTGTCCTGGTAGCTTCTGACCCTGTGATAGAGCCTTATTTATCCTGCTCCCCTGAGAACAGTTAGATGAACTGTTGAAGGAGAATTTTTATACTAATGCAAAGACAGGACAGAAATGTTCTGGCCTCTGTTTCCCTTTTTGTAGCCCACAATTCTTGTGTTACTGTTAGTAAAAGGGTCAAGAATTTTCTGATTTAACCTTTTTTTTCCCTTCCACTAGAAAAGCCCAGCCTGCCAAAATTTAATCTTTTTGCAGACCTCGCTTTGATTCAAGTGTAGGTTGGAAAGGGGTTCCAGACCCAAAATACCATTTCTGGTCATAAGCAAATTGAGGTGAGTGGGCAGTGTCATCGCTGGGCTACTCATGGCTCATATCCTGGGAGAGGATCATAACTGTGGGTTTGGATGTCTCCTGATGTCTTCTTTTAGCACTTTTCCACTTTGTAGAAATATTTAAATAATTGGGAATGGGAGAGAAGGTGGGAGGAGAGGGGGAGGGAGAGAGAGAGAGACTGATTGACTGAGTAGTGGGTAGCATGTTCTTCTGGGATGCAATTCAAATTCAAGTCTTTGCTTCAGTCAATATCTGGAAACTTTTGAAAGCCTTGATTACATCTTGATATGATGGGAAATTTTTCAAAACCTTGAAAAGTTTCTTGTGTTGACAACATATTTCCCACCTAGTTTTAGTTACTGTATCAGTTTGCTGTTCTGTAGGCTGGCTTGCTTCCCTGTTGGATACATCATGCATGAGATAATGGTTTTGGCATTGTTATGGTGTGTGAAATGATCCCAGCAAAGGGGTAATGTCCTTAAAATGTGGATTTTATTTATTTTTTATATTGGCCTGAAAATAAAAATGGGCCTATTTCCTTGTAAATTCAGTCTTGGGAACATTTGTTACGGTATGTCCCCGTGCTCATGCCATGTGGCAGAGGGCTGTATCAGCCAAGGCGAGGCTGAGTTCCCTTCGATCTTCCTAGCCTTTGTAGTTTGCCGATTGCCATAGAGCATCGACTATTAGGCTGCCATACAGAGTCACGTTTAGGCAGCCTAAATGGATGGAGCAAGGGGCCTCGGAGCAGTCATTCAGAAGGCTTCATAAAGTGCTGACCAGGAAGCAGCCTAAGCCGATGGCAAACTTAGGCACAGAGATTTAGGTGGAGGCTGGTAAATAGGATCAGCTGGAAAAACAGTGTTTCAGGGGTATGTGCATGTATCTCATCAATTTGGTATCTGGTTTATCCATCTCCAGGAACTCCTGCCACATGAGATACCTCCTTGGATCTGTTCAAAGCAGTTCTTTGTCCTGTGGTGATCTAGGACACTGTTTTTCCAAGCTCACATTTGCTCTCATGCTGATTCTACTCTTACAGCAAAGCCTCCTAGGACTCATCCTATCAAACGGTGGTGTTTAGGACCCCTGTAGGAATCATGGCCCCACAGAGTGGGGGTGTCCTGAGTTCTGCAATAGAGAGTGTAGCGTGTAGGTGCTGAGAGGCCAGTGTCCTTGCACAGCTTTTCCTTCCTGTTGGCCAGGTAATTTACTTCAGAGAAGCATGTGATTCCCCTTTCTCGGAAGTGATACTTCTGTTAAAGGGATTATAGTTTCCACTGAAAAGCTCAAAATTCATCTGCTTTTTTTTTTTTTTTTGCTGTTTATTTGCAAGGTCCTGTTCTGTGCTAGCTTTTTGAACTGTAGTTTTCCTATGACTTTTTTTCCTAGCTAACAACGTGAACATATATCTGACAACACACCATTTCAGAGAAATCTTATGATAATGCATGAAGAAAGAACTAAAGATTGAGTATGGAACTTGATTTCAGTTTCAAGCTTATTAAACTTTATTCATGGCAAAGAATAAAATAAGGTGCTGTAGAATAGGTTGTATTCACCTCTGTATTTATGATTGCATAATTCAGGGTAGAGTCATTCTTTTTATAGCTAAGTCTTTTAAGAACTGCTGTAAAACATGAAGTGCCAGACACTGGCAGTTCAAAAGGAGTGGTTTTTAAGGTAGGGAAAAAAAACAAACCAAAAATCATTCCAGTTGCCAGCAGCCCTCTCTGAATAGAAAGCATAGGAGGCATGAACTTTTAATCAAAATTCAATTTCTAATGAAGTGCCAGATGAGAATGTCTTACTGCATAAACGTTACGGGGATGCATTGCCTCTATGTAATGATATATTGTAATCTATCTGGCAATGAAAGATGCAATGCATATTGAGCAACAGTGAAAAATACTTCCACTTTCTTGATGTTGTCCAGTTTAAAACTCTGCCCACAGTAGGATTTCATTAGCGTTGCCTGCTTGCTTTGGCTATTACATTGGAGATTTGATGGTATTAGCTTAAAGACAGAAGAAACGCTAGTGACAAGTTTCCTTCTGTTTTTTCTTTCGCTGGAGCTCCAGCAAATGCAAGCATGTCTTCCTCAATTAGGCAAGCCTGAAAGCTACAGAGAGAGCACAGGCACTTGAATGTGCTGTAATTTATGTTTATCAATTCAGTGCACATAGTTTTTTTGACATGTGCTTCCTGCCTGATTTTCTAACAATCCTTTATTTTCTGCAGGTGGCCGTGATAAACGAGGTGGTCCTGTCTTGACCTTCCCAGCCCGCAGCAATCACGACAGAATAAGGCAGGAAGACCTTCGGAAACTTGTGACTTATTTGGCCAGCGTGCCAAGGTAAAGCTAGAAAGAAAACACTTCAAAGCTTTGGGTGGGTGGGGAGCTTGTTCTTGGCAGTTGCTGATTTCCAAGTATTAACCTTTAGTACCTTCAGTTCTTGGGATGAGGAAACAAAAGTGTTCCCTTCCTCCTACTGTGTATGCTCCAATTGCTTTTATCGAGCAAGCAGCAACGCGGAAGCGTGAGAGAGTGGAGTTTATGCTAGGAAACCCAGGCTTCAGGCTCACGAACCGAGTTCACGAGAGCAGCGAAGAGCAGCTCCCATTTCTGATGTTTCTGTAAGGCTGTTCTAGAGGCATGAAAAGGGAGGAGAGTGCATGGAGCACTACTGAGGTCTGCCGAGTTAAATTTAGCAAGAGAGAGAGAGCCCCTTGTCTGCCATTGCCTTTTAGTGCCTGGTGGGAGCTTCAGGAGAGCTGGTGAAAGGGAGTGTAATTCCTGGTGGGAAGGAGCCTGCCCTGCACAAGGAGGCAGCTCTTTCTGCTCCGGCACTTCCCAGAGCTTTATGCAGGCCCAGGAAGGAAAGTGCATGGACTAAGGGACCAATTTTCAAGGAGAGATGCTTCAAATGTTTCTGCATGCAAACCAGCTCTGTTAGAAAGCACTTTTCCTGCATTATTCCCTACGTCCCTCCTCTGACGTGCAGGTCCCTGTCCCTTTCCTGGGGATGTGGGAGGAGAAGTCTGCACCTGGCGGCTGTTGTCCAAGGCCATTTTCCTTAGCGAGCTTTAGGAGATGGTTTACAGGGCTCAGTGCCCAGGTATTCCTGAGCCATTGTTTAGTGTCTCAGAAAGTATAAAGCTATATACACCCTCATTCAGCTTCCTTTCCCTGTTTTCAAGCTTTCCCATTATCTTTCTCATGAACCATTATACCAGTTACTGAGGTGAAGGGCATTCTGGTATTTTACCTCTGGGACTGTTCTGGTACCGCAGGGTAAGTGAAGTGCTGAAAAGGGCTGTCACCAAGTTATAATAATGCACCCTGTGCTATCCAGGAATGCCTTCTTTTTAAAACCAAGGATATAACCCGTAAAAGAGTGCTTATATTATTGCAAAGAGTGCAGAGCTAACATCAGAAAGACAGAAGGATTGACTGCATCAGGATGTTGAGAGGTAAGGGTATCAGAAACACACACAGAGCTCCTGGTAACGTGTGATGTGCAGATAACAAAGCTCCTGCCTTCGTATATAAGAGAGTTGAGGGCTGTTTGGAGACTCATCACTCAGCTGCAGAGAGATATGGCAAACACAGCCACGTGTGCCACGTCTGCGAGTGTTCATTTCCTGTTGACAGTATATTTCATGAGGCCTCGGGCAGTGCATTTTTTGCTGCAGTGGACTTTTGCTCATCAAGCTTTTACTAATCAGCTGAATTGGTTTGAGTCATCTTCTCTTTTTTCTTTTTTCTTTTTTTTTCTTTTTTCTTTTTCTGTAGCCAGCTCTATTTGCAACTGTATTGTGTGAGAGATTATGGACATGCTGCAGGGTTGGGAAACTCATTGAGAAGGTCATTCAATGTCACTGCATGTCCCAGGGCTTGGCAATCAGGCACCTCCAGCTGCTGTAGTAATACAATTGCTCCCTTACATCTTATCATCTCTTGCATGTTCACAAGTATGAAGATATGACATAGCCTCTTTTCTGTCAGAGACTGGGATTGCAAGCAACTGCATAGCTAAAAACATCTTCTAACATGTTTATTAATACAGCTCTTCTCTTGTGGAGGTGATGATAACACCGAGGTACATCCCTTCTGTTCCTCCCACCCCCCCCACCTGAATAGATTAGCTCAATCTTTGGTGTTGCTTTTGGTTGCCATACTGTGAATTGGTCCAGCAATGGTTATTCTTTGGTCATGCCAAAGTAGGGGAACAAAGGTGCATGCTGAAGGAGCTAAAATAAAACCCAGCAGCTTGTCTACCTAGAAACATTTTAAAAACTGTTCCCTTGAGTGGTCCCCACTGCAAAGCCTTGTTCTGTCCTGATATCTGAAGCCTTCGAAGGAACAACCTCTAATTATACAAGAGAACTTTTCTTCCTCTGCAGTACAACCTCCCATCATGAAAATGTGCTCGGCAGCGAAGAGTTGACTGCTCATTGGAGGACTTGCACCAGTTTCACAAGAATACACATAGATTGGTACTGTGGAGATGTTAACCAGTGTATTGTATCCTCTTTAGGATATTGCACTTCACGAGAGAGATGGAGTAGGAAACAGCAAGAATGATCAGAAGTCTAGGAAAAGTGGCTTATCAGGAAGGACTGAAAGGGTAGAAGTTGCTCAGACTAGAAAAGAGAAGAAAGCCTGAAAAGAGTCTTTGGAAGCATGTTGTAATGCTGCAAGAAGAAAGGGAGTAATTTCAGTGTCCATAGGGTTAGGACAAGAAACAAAGGAGTTATGCTGAAGCAAGAGAAGCTTAGGTCAGACATGAGAAAAAGATTTCTGATGGGAATGGTGAGGGGGAGAGAGCACATCAGTGGTGGGGGAAAGGAGCACACTGTCACAAATGGTAAGCGCTAGAGTAAATCATCTAATCTGTTCTTAAAAACCTCCATAGCCTTAGACTTCTGGCACAGGTATAAATGTTAGAGAGGGGGATGAACTAGGTGATTTCTCTAGCTTCTTTCTAGTCCTATTTTGTTTGGTCCCAAAGCTGTGAACTCACTACTGTAAGAGGAAGAAGTGATCAGAAACTTCTTCAGTCTGGCAGGCAGGATTGTGTAGCCTATTCAGTTTCAGAGAACACTGAAAACTCATTTTCCCTAAACTTTTTGTTCATTTTAACAAGGATAGCTAGTGGAGCTTTCAAAGTTATTTATTTTTTGGGAACAAATACCTGGAAGGAGCAGTTTGAATTTGTATCATTGGCTCCCCGATCATAGTTGTTTCAAGGTGGCTACTGTAATGAATAAGTACGTCAGCATTCTACCAAAATAAACAGTTTTATTAGTATAGACTCTGGATAAGATGTCAGGAGAAAGTACACTCATGTTCAGAGTGTTGAAGGGGGGAAGAGTTTTTGGTGCTAGTGGAAAAACTAGAAATTCTTCTTCAGAAAAGAAAAAGACTATAGTTTATCATATTGACGTCAGTATAATAATTCTCTCCTTATTCCTAATGCAGTGGTTCCTGAGTGAGACAGATGGCTATCCACATCGATACTATCTGTCACTTAACCCTGGTTTTATGTCTTAATGGAAAGGGCAGTGGTAGCATGTTTCTGGGAGCTTTGAGCAGGTATAAGATTGGTGATGAAATATGATGATAGATTAGGGCAAGTGAAACCAAGGTCTTGCTAGTAGTTTTCAGAGTTTCTGATTCAGCTTTTGGTAATTCCTTTTTCAAAACAGAATGATATCTGATGTGGGTTTTCTGAAAGCAGCAATGGGTGTTTGAGTTATAGCAGAACAGCAAGCACTTTCTTGCTGCTAGGAGTGGCGGCCAGGTAGGTGCATGAAGTCAGTGGGGCTCCTTGCATGGGTAAGGATTACTTCTGGGCGGTTAAGACCAGCACTGGGAATGTAGTTTGTTCCTATTCCAAAATGATAAACTTCCTGTTCATGGTATCCTAGGTGACTTACGGGTCCTGGGAGAGGCCAGGGCCTGATCCTGCAGTCTTAAGTACTAGGAGGAGGAGGCGAGGGTGTATCCGACGTTTGGAAATAATGTTGTTCTGGTTCGGTGCTGTACTCCAGTTCTTTTAGACACACCGAGAGGTGCTTTTCTGCAAAGAGTTCCACCATAATTAGTTACTAAGAAACAAAGATGCTATTCATTAGAAATAAAGATAATTCCCACTGATACCAGGTTCCTACCGCACTGCCGTTTTCTGCAGATTTTACATTTGCACTAATGCTTTCTTGATAGGTGAGGCTGTATTTCTTGTAAATCAGGATGGCTCCCATTTACATGCAAATTTAAATGAGATGGGATGTTTAGAAATTTGGAGGCTGTGACCAAATCTAGGAAAACATAGGGTTTATGATCAGGGGAGCTGAGCTAATCCACTGCAGGGTGGAGGTTGCTGGCTTCACTGAGGATTTTATTTTTAAACACTGGTGTAGGGCCATCTATTCCAGTAGAGTAAGTTTTGATTTATACACGTGTAAATGAAACTAGCACCAGGGCAATCTCTTCTGTGAGCCCTTCAGAATTAAGAATTAAGCTATGCGTAGGCTATAGGAGGATAAAAAGGAGACAGAATATTATTAGCCTGAGTTATCTGCCTGCACGGTGAAGCAATATGATGAAGGAAATGTTCTCTGTCAGCTATAGTGAATCTTCCGGCTGAACACATCAATCTGTTTTGGAGCCAAGATAAGCAGTCTTCTGTGTTCTCTGCAGTGGGGGAAATCCGAGATGCCTTGGAGGCCTGTATTTTTAAAGACATCTACTTTTATTTGTCCTCTGTTCAAAAACCTGCTTAAATATTTCCCTGTTCTGGGGGACATCCAGGACTCATAAAAGTCGCAAAATGTTTCCAAGGGACAGCTCTGTATGTTTGAACAGCTTGTCAGAGCTGCCTGTCTGAGTAAGATTAAAGGTGCTAGGATCAGTAAAACAAATTAAGTGCCGTTAAAGAATTAGTTCAGTGATTGGGATTTTTAAAATTAAAAGAACAAAACAGGGCCTGGCAAAAGGTAGCAATACTCACCACTCTCTTGGTTTTATTTTAAGTTCTCCTATGATGACCTGTGGTACTGTGTATATTAACTTCTCTGGACAGGAGTAGTATGAAACTCATCTTGTTGATTGATAGGAATTAAACCCTAGAGCTTGATTTTCTGTTATATAATCTTAACACAAAAGAAGCTTTTTAGGATCACTTTTTCTGGAGGCTATTGTAGTTCTACAAAAATATCCACATATTTTAAAAACACCACCAGGGATTTCATGCTTATTTTAGTAACTAAATATCTGGTGCCACGTGTCAGATAATTATTCCACCATACACTTGCCTCAAAAGACAATGTTAATAAATGAAGTGAAACCAATGAGGCTAATGGAGGTTTAGTATTTTCTTTAAACATAACTTTATTTATTTTTTTTTTAACTGTAAGTGTAGAGAAAGAAGCTCATTAGGAGTATATAATAGACAGGAATGCTAGTGGTTTTAAGAGCCTTTCACCACTCCATAGCCAGGTCAAACCCAGCCTCCATCCTACATGGTATTGGTACATGATGTCGTTATTTATCAGCATGTGTTGGTGAATGGGGGACCTCCGTGAGACCGGTTGGAGGGGTCTCTTCTTGTGCTCCGTTGTTAAAGGACTTCTGACCACGTCACTCTGTTTTGTGTGCTGTGGTCCCCTCAGTGACCACATGGGTACCAAGTTGCATGTTCAGTTCTTGTTGGAAGTGAGCTCTTCAAAACAGGAGCCCTGATTTCCTTCCAGCTGTGGTAACAACCTGTCCAGAACAGGACTGACACTTTATTTCTAAATAACTGGACAATGTCTGTAATTCATGTTAAAATTTTGCAGTTCCTCTCTACAACTGCCAGTCTGGCAAGGTCCACTGTGACCAAAAGGCACTAGAGCATGTGGACTTCCTAGGAGCGAGGCAGAGCAACGAGAGCAGTCAGAGGCCTGGGGAGCAGGAACTGTGAGAAAAGATTGAAGGTATTGGGGTTGTTTTGCCTAAAGAGGAGGAGACTAAAGAGTAACGTGGTAAAAATCCAGTATGCAAAAATTAGCTGAAGGAAGGAAGGAAGGAAACAATCTGGCCTCAGTGGCCATAGCAAATGGGATGAAAAGCAGTGGGTGTAAATCATGGAAAGGAAGATTCAAGTGAGGAAAAGCTTGCTAAATGAAGCATGCAGCAGATGGTTGCGGTGTCTCCATCTTCGGAGACCAGGTCAGAAAATATCTATCAGGAATGACCCAAATGGTGTCATTCCTGCCTTGGAGCAGAAGGATGAAAAGGATGGCCTCTTGAGTTCTCTCATAACAGTGTTTTCTATAATTCTGTGGTTTTAGAATAGCTAAAAATTTTTCATTGCCTATGTTTGGTTATTTTCAATTTTTAAATTTTTGAAAATTAGTCCAGCCCTAAGATAAATGGGGGCTTTCCATATCCGCATATCCATTTCCCAATTACTTCCTGCTTTCATTGCCTGTTACTCTTTTCCTGGATAGTGTAGAGACAGCTCTTTTAAAGCTCAGGACCTAAAGCAGATGTCCTCTATCCCTCTGCCCTCCCTAGCGGCTGAAAGTACAGAGAGCTCTGTAGAACTGGTTCTAGCTCTGTTTGGTGCTGAGCCCGGCTTTGTCTTCCAGCTGGATAATGGTGCACATGTTTTCAGATTTGTTTTGTCGTGAACAACGCGAATAGCATGATAGTGATACTGTGAATTGCACAGCTCATGTAGTCTTTTCTTTCTAAAGACTGATAAATGGAGAGGTCACCTGGGCTCTGCCTATCACTTGTGTCAGAGATTATCAAATGCCTTCTATCTGGTCTAGGAGAAGTGTCCCTCATCCTTCTGATGGCAACATTTTGTGAAATAGAGGCAAACGAGAGTGACAAAACTTTAATATTGAGACAAATCCATGGAGGTTTGATTGTCTTGTTTCAGAATATGAGTTCAGGGACTCAGGAAAAAAAAAGTTGATGTTATTTCAAGACTTGATTCTTCATTTAAAAGAAATTCCTTAAAAGGCAGAGAAAATTACTTTGTAAGTTGTCCAATTTATATCCAAAAGTATTTACACTATTTGGGAAAATCTGCAGATCTGTTACTGGTTTTGTACACTAGCTTCTCCAATATTTCTGTGTTTTTTAAATAGTAGCTGACTCTGTTTCATTACATATTAATTGTAATTCCAGTAAATGAGATTACTGATTGCCACATGTGGAGAAACTATGATTTCAACTTGCCTTTATGTTTTTAAACACTCTATTCAACACTCAACATCTGCTTAATTCTAGACTATAAATCTGTAATCAAAAAAACTTAATATCAAGTAATCCCTCATTTATTGTGTCTGAATTATTTCCAAGGCAATTGTTCTTTTTTTTTTAAAGGAAAAAAAAAAACAGTTTTCTTTTACTGCCAGCCCTGCAGACTCATACAGAGATTTCAAAGTCATATTGGGTTCTTTCTGATTCATGTAACATCTACAACACAAAGATTCTCCAGTGGGTTACTGATTTGAAGACTTAGAATTTCATAGGTGGCCCCAAAAGCTACATTTAATATATAAAGAAAATGCACAAGTCTGGCAGAGAAGTTCCTTTTCGCAGAGCCGGGCTGCTTTCTCCAGCACAGTAAGTGTTCAGCCATGCCTTCTTCAGTGAAGTCAGCAGATATCACTCAAAGGTGGAACAGATCTGATGAAATAAAAGGTCACTGTTTTACTTTGGCCATTTCCCGGGCAGCAAAGCAAGTGTCTCTACCTGCTGCCGAGACGTAGCTCTACAGTACCATCACCCCGGCTTCTCTCTTTCTCGGGAAGAAATCATTTCTCCCTGAGAAAGGAGGGACTGAAAGGGTCCTAAAACCCGGTGGCACAGCCCCTGAGCAGAAGTCGAGATGCCTGCGTGAGCAGGGCTGAGGAGAGCCGACCCGGCAATGGCAACCCCCTGTGAGGATGGTGACCACGCTTGGAGGCGTCAGATGGGCCTCCTCGTGGCTTCACAGAGGGCTGATGGCAAGCGAGTCTGATCTGGCAGAGGTGTCTGGCCAAAGCCAAGGCTTGGGGAAAACCCCAGCTATCTTCTGGTGGGAGGCTCCGACACTGCTCGGCTCCCCGGCATGGGTGTGAGGCTGTTGCTCTTTGGCTCTTGCACACAATACGGACTCCTGCCCTGCAGCGCTTTGGGAAACGCTTTCCATTTCACCATTTCTTAGCAGTGTCTTAGGTGACGACCAGGCTCATTTCTAACAGGGGACTTAGGGCTAGGAAGCATCCGGCTCAGATTTCAAAGAAATCCCCAGCAAACAGCAAAACACTCCTCCTCTCCACGCGCACCCCCATCCCAAAAAGCGTGAGTGAAAACCTCGTTGCGAAGAGCAGATTTGCAGAAGCGCGTTTCGTTTGAGTTCTCTGGCCGCGACACAGGCGCAGGCCTCGCTTTGCACGTGCCCTCCCTGTGGCCGGGGCTGCCCTTCCTCCGCTCAGGGGCTGCTCCGCGGCTTCCCGACGCTCTTCCGCGCCGCGAGTGCAGCCGCGTGCGGCCGAACGCGGCAGGCGCTGGCGGGAAGGCGCCGTGGGGGCATGGGAGAGGCCGCGGCCGAGCGACAGCCCGAGGCGTCAGGGGGCCTCAGGGGGAGACGGCCTGCTCCCATCCCCTGCGCTGTCTCACGTAGAGCGGCGTCGCCTCGCTCTGCTTTTTTGAGCTCCATCCAAGCGCTCGATCTGGGGATTAGATCAGTATTGTTCCTTCTTGCTAAATGATTTTTGCATGTTGATTATCCCGGCTTTCGCTGCCTGGAAGAAGGAGCTGAGGTGAGGGAGAAACGGGAGAAAGCCCATCCTAAACGAGGATGTTCCCTGTGCCTTTTTGCTGCTTTTTGGACCGTTTCAGCTGGTAAGAGGAAACCAGTGGGCACCGCGGCCTGTCATAAGATTTTGTACAGAACATTTGCTCTCCATCCTCTTCCTCAGCGGCTCCCTGACAAGTGGTTTGCAAGCCGCTGCAACATACTGCACCGGGCTGCCCTCCCTGCCCTTTCCCACACTAGTGCTGATTTGAAACTGTTCGGTGTTTCTCAAGGGCTTTTCAGCTTTCAGATTTGTGGCTCCACAGTACTCGGAAAGATCCAGGTAGCGGTGACCTAGGGACTTCCTCGAAGAAGGCAGGTTTGCTCTAATGTACGCAGTAATTCAAAAGAGCTAAATTTAGCAGACAGAAGGCTTTTGTGGGAATGGCGCACGGGCAGCAGGCACTGTCAGCGTGTGTTTCCTTTTGAAGTTGTCAGCAGCCGTCAGCAGAACAGGCAGCAGCTCAGCCAATCCTAACTTTGCTTTTGAATGCTTTCTTCCCTAGAGCTTTTACAAAGACTATAGAATGGTTTTGTCTTTTTTTCAGCATGGGTGCTTGTGTTCCCCATCAGTAACTCCCGCGTGTGCTACATCCTTTTCATTCTTAGAAATTATTGTAATTTGGAAGCATTTTATGCCACCCTATTTATGGATGTCTTTAGGAGCAGGAAAACTACTGCTGTACTTTGCAGTCTGCTTTATAATGAGCATCCTGTCAAAGGCGTCTTAACATCAGTGGAAAAGCTCTCATAATCTCCCATGGACAATGGATGAGACCTTTACTGTGTGTCAATATGCAGCAAATAACGGGAGACAGAGAAGCAGGGTCGTGTCAGTCCAGACTGCCTCGTGCTTATCCTCATCACATGGCTAGAGGTGTCATGCGTGCTAGTCCAAAGTTTGGTTTCCCAGGTGCACAGCTTGGGGAGAACTGAGGATGTGTTTTCAGGAATGTATTTTTAGCCTTGTCTCCAGGTGATACAGAGCTTATGCAATCATGCTGTCTGTCAGTCTTTGTTTAAACCAAATCTGACAGAGAAGTAAGAGTCTCAAGAATATTGAATTCCTACAGGTTTAATGAGAATAGACAGCTGTGTCAGGGAGAGAGACCCAATTAGTGCCCTCACCGAAGGAAAGGCAGTCTGAGCTCACCCATTCTTAGAGACTGGAGGCAGGGGGGCAATCTTCAAAGCACGTAAGACCTCAAAAGGTGCAAATGCTTTATTAGACATCAGAGAATCTGCGTGACAAGTACAACTCTAGGAATCCAGGGTTCAGCTGCTCCAGTGCTCATGAAACTGCATGCTAGTTTATGGTATTAGAAAATTGGATCATACTAAAATAGAACAACAACCAATTCATGGTAACATATGGTATCGAGCAGGCTGATATTCTAATAGCACGGAAAGTATAGGTTGGGACTGGCAAAATTTGTCCAAGAGTGGGATGCTCAGTTCCCTGCTGTTTCCAAAGGGAATTGGTATCCAAGTATGGTAGGCAGTTGTAAATCCCGTCAATGATTTCTTCTCATTTTCCACAAGGTGCTCCTAACCAAGTCAGTCTGTGTTTTTTAATGTTTTTCTTGTGGATCCTGACACTGCTGTGGATTTCCCTGTGGATTTCGTAATGCTATATGCAGCAAGGCATAATTGTAGCTACAGGGTGTGAGGTTGTTGGGCTACTTAAAAACAAAAAAAAGGTGAAAAGAGGGAAAAATCTTAACCCAAAATAAAATCATAAATAAGAAAAATAATTCCAGAATCATAATCATAATACCTGCTGAGCCAAGAGCAGATTGGAGGAAACCCACCCCAAAAGGTGGGAAAATGTAACTTGAATCTGCTCTTGGCTCAGCAGGTATTGTCTGGTCTGTAACATTTGCTGTGGTGTACTTTCTTTTTTGTTAATGAGGGTGCATTGGTTTCCCTGCATAGGTACACAGGGCTTTGTTTTGTGTCCAATCATAATGAAAAACCTTAGTATCTGGAGAACTTTCCAGTGATGTAGTATTTTAGAAAGTTCCTTTGTTTGTGGTACTTCACCAAAAAATAAACCACCAAGAGCCCAGACAAAACAGCTTTTCCTTGTCCTGCAACTACATTCAGAGCATATCTCAAACTTCCTTGCTCTTCCACCTACCCATATCCCCCCACTGCAATGCAAACAAGAGAAAGTAGGAACCTATTGTATGCTCAATGTAATATCTACCAGGGGCATCTTTGCTGAACGGTCCTTTTGGTTAAAGTCATTGAGTTAAGATCATAGGGGAGCACTGGCTTCATAAAACAATTGCACATCCCTGAAAATTAGAGCAACAACAGGAGTTTTTCTCCAGCCAGGTGCCAGTTACTTTCTCATGCCTTTGCTATGTGCTACTTATGTGTGTTTATTTGATGTTCATATGATGTGGAAGTTCTCCTCCATCACCCTGCTCCCCATGGGAAAACAAGAAGAACTGACAATATCCAATATGTAGGCAGTGATATTAGCACTTAGTCTTTTAATAGAAGGATGAGTTAAGCTTGATTTTCTAAAATTTATTTATGTGAGCATCTGGCTTGCCAGATGCTTCTGCAATTGATGCTGTCATTGAGGATCAAATAAATATTACTTTTGAAATTTAATTTGAAAGAATTACTCATTAAAAAGAAAAAAAAAGACACTTTGCTTGGTAAAATTCAGCCTTTTTTCCTCTCCTCTGTCCTAAACCAGGGTCAAGGATCCAAACAATTATTAAATTTGTCCACTTAGGGAACAGAAATAAATATGGACGCCAGTGGAACATTAATATGGAGATGGGTGTGATCCTTAGCAAGAACTTCATGGTATTTAAAATACACATTGGGCCAAACTAATCCTGGAGCAATGCTATTTGATTTCAATGGATGAAATTCAACCTGTTGGCAATAATTCATACAGTGAAATAGTAAAACATGCCAGTGACCAGATAAGCGATTCATACTTGAGCAAGATCCATAATGAACAACCTGGCTGTGGGAAAATGTATGGGGTTGTGATACTTTGGAACCCCCAGTAGTAATTTTGAACTTTCTACATAGGGTTAATGTTCTACAAAGCAAGGTAATGGCTTTTGCGGTCTCCAAGGACAATCAGCAAAATAGTTTGTTCAGCTCTAGAATAAATGCTATGTTCTAAAGTTCCATATCGTGATATTAAACAGCTCCACAGGCAAACATCACATCCCACTAGGAACAAGAGTTTTCCCTTGGAGAACTCCAGGTGGACTCACCATGTGTGTTTCATCTGCTGTGCACTTAAACTTTGTAAGTCACATGAAAATGACAGTTAGTATCTTGCCATCAGTAATAGTGGGTGGAGACTTCTGCATTTCATATTTTGAAATATTTTTTAAATTATATTAGCATAAACTATAGATCTAAATTAATTTCCTACCATTCCTCTTTTTATTTGCGTGTGAATTTAATGGCAGTTAAAGATTAGCTGCAGGAAAGGTAAGTTCATGCTGTTGATTAGTATTCTTTCTGGGCAAAGCGCCAACATCCTAGACTAGGATGATTGACTAGATCTCTTCTGGTTCAATCTTCTATGATCCAGCAATTGACAGCCCTAGAGACCAAAGTCCTCTGTTAACGCAGCAATGCCAATTTTTCCTTCCACTGTTTTTCTGCTGTATGTCAGACCTAATTTAAGACTAAAATTGTAGCTCATTTTCAGTAGCCTGCTCAGCCCTTAGCAGCTCTACTTAGACCACCACCAAGAACTGTGTTTGTTAACAGCTCTGCCTGTGTCTTTTGTGATCTTCATAAATGATAATCAGATGGGAGCCTCAGATTTAATGTAGGCTGCACATTTAGGTCACATCTGCACTTAGCTGGGTGCCATCCCGGAACGCCAGGGAAGAGACACAGGCAGAAATACCTGAATTTTAGCTCTGGCTTCAACATTGAGTTCTCTTGTCCCTTGGCTTAACTGCATAACCTTATTTTCCCAGGCTATACAGTGGACATAATACTATCTATCTCACAAAGTTTTGGGAAACTACAACAGCTGATATTTTTACATCTTGAAGTTTGAAACCTCTAAGTATTTTTATTACAGTTATGTTGCATGAAGCAGACATACAAGTCGTTTTAATAGCATGCACTGATTAGACTTCTCGTTTCTGGGAAACTGCATCTTTAAAGTTGCGCTTGTCTTGCGAGTGCTGCTTAAGAAATTGGCCATGGACTGTGTTGTCTCCTGACCTTAGGAAATGCACTTGATAAAAGCTCCACATTACAGATGTGCCATTTTGCCATTCAGCAAGTCGAGGGAGTGAGGAAGAACTGTTAATTCCAAAACAATATCTAAATAATAGGAGGTACCTGTTAAACTAATGAATGTTCTTACGCATAGGAAGAATGGCCGGAAGTGCTGCCTTGTTAATGAACTGTTAGTCTAAGAATTAATTGAATAGGCAATGTGTACTTTTTCTTCAAGACCTCTTTTTACTCCATTCTCAAGACAGAATTGAACTCTTACAACCCCAATTAATCACATCCAACTTTGTGGCTATGTCCCCTCATTTCTTCTTTCTCTTGTTTTTACAACATTTGTAATTTAGTTCAGAAACTGCATCTGGAGAAGCAAGCATCTCTGGGATCACAGATTAGTTTAGATTTTGCTTCCCACTGGAGATTTGTGGAAAGGAGCTATGATTCCAATCCAAAATCTAATTAAAAATCAAGTACATAGGAAACTAATGAACAATCTTACCCATAGGAAGAATGTCTGGAAGCTGTGCTTTGTTAATGAGCTGTTAGTCTAGGAATTAAGTGCACAGGCAGTATGTGCTTTTTCTGTAGGGTTTCTTTTTACTCCATCACAAGACAAAATTCAACTGTTAGACAGTTCCACTCTTACCAGACATACTAGAAATCTCAGTTTCTCTTTAAGTTCCAGAACTGCCTCCCCCAAAATTTAGCAATGTCAGATGATATGTGGTAGGTGATATGAAAATAGAATCAGCTAAAAGGTTTCCTGGGATTTTGAGAATTCTGTAGGACACTTCATCTCTTTAGTTTTATGGACTGTTAAATTGCATCTGTAGTATATTAGTATTGGCAACTCTCTTCTCACCACTTAGTGGGCACTACCAAATGTATGAATAAGGCACAGATTTTTATTAGGTAAAATCAACTTACTGCCTTTGAAAAAACAAGCCACCTACTGGGGATCCAAGTGCTTAAACTTAAACATCACATTGAAAAATACTTGTTTTAATGAATAAGATTCTAGTTGTCCCCAAGGTAAAATATATGTTTTATATTTTGTATATTCCCAGTGGCCCTCGGAAAATCATGGCAGACATATTTGAGTAAGATACAGAAAACGGAGCAACGTAAATCAGATAAACATATCTGATACAATACCAGTGCAAAGTTTTCTTGCTCTCCATTTTTGAACTTCTAAAATTGGTAACAAATCAGTATTTTTTTAGAAGCCAAGTCCATCTTGCCAATATCATGCTCACTTTGCCCATTTAGAGGTAATTGACTTATAATTGCTTTTACAAATGAAAACACATTTTTGCCTTTTTTTTGTGGGAGGACACAAATCCACAAAAGTGCTTTAAATGTTCAGGCTGCCTTGAAAAGATGCCAAAAATTAGATGTGTAATTAGGGATTCTGTTAAATAACTAATTCTTGCACCTGCAAACATTTTTTCAGCCTTTGCTTTTCCTTTAATTTTTCTCATTTTCTTAGCCAAGAATTAAGTTTCTTTTCAAAGAAGACTGTCAAAGATCTTCTGGGGTGTATTGTGTTCTTTGTCTAAGTCCAATATAAAAAGGTGGTTCCCTTTTTCTTATTGAATGAGATATTCTAAGGCATAATATTAGACCCTGTTGTATTTAACACCTGAATGCTCATGGCAAAGCTCTTTAAGCTCCTTCAGAATGAAAAATGATGCAAGAGGTTATGACAGTATTGTTATTGAGGTAGGTTTGTTCTTCCAGTGCTAAAAGTAATGTATGTGGCACTTTATGTTTTGCATCACATAGATTCAAACATTAGTCAAATTCCAACAAAGCCAATGATAAACTATGCTGGTTAGAAGGAGCAGAGAGAAGAGTAAAGGAATAATTATCACCAGATAATGTAATAGAATTTTTTTAGTGGCTCTTAAAATAGTTGGAAAGAATTTAATACAGCAGGTCATTTTATTGGTGGGTCTGGCTTGACTGATCAAGTGGTGAGTTCTTCCTACCTTTGGTAGGTGCTTCCAATGAAAATGGTAGATTCATCAGTTGGTTCTTCCAAGCTACAGAAGACTTCAAGAGAATCTAAATGTATTAAAAATACAAATCCATTCTGAAAACAGGCTCAGTTAAGAAATATGTCTCCTAATGTCTGATTAAAAAAATCTCAGACTGATAGAAGTCACCCAAACTCGGACTGAAATGATAGTCCCCTAGTCTTAGGGCATGGGCATGTATCATATTTGAGAATATATTAGACATTCACCTTTTGTGAGTGAACTTTTCCACCAAATAGCTTTAGACAAGCATTTTAAAAATCAGTGTCACCCTACAAGTCTGGTTTCAGATTGCTGTTCTGAAGAAAAAAGAAAAGAACATAATTTTGGTAACATTCTTCTAAGACTGTCCTGGGATTTGGGGTGAGTTAAAAACATTCCCCCATACTTTTTTAGCCCCATTGATTGCTATATTTTGAGCATGTTTTGGAAACTATGATTAAAAAAAGAAAGTTTCTTAGGGATTATATACAGGATGTGTGCAACATTTTATTGCAAGTTTTGAATCTGCTTGTGAGATGAATACCTTCTCATAACAAAGAAACACTCATACACCTAAAACAACTGTTAATTTAATCATTAGAGGAGAATTTTCCTGGGCCGAGTTTAACCTATTGGTAATACATCACTTCTGACTTTCTGCATTAGATACCAAGGCTTTCAGCTGAACAGAAGGATCCAGTCACTGCTTGATTTTTAGCTGTGATTATTTCTTCTTATTTATGTTATCACTGCACTGATTATGAACCAACATCCTGACTGTTCTACGTAAATGCAGAACAAAAATGTAGCTACCTTCCCTGAAGAGTTTCCAGTCTAAACATAAGACGAGGGATGAGGGAGAGGTAAAACTGAATAGACTCAGTCTTCAACAGCAGATCACAAACCCCCCAGTGCTGCAGAGGAACACTGCACTGTATTAGTCTTTGTACAGGTCCTCCTCTAAGTTCAGGCAGCATTTCACAGTACAAGTTGATTTAAGACACCAATGCTGTTCCTTCCTCACCTTAGAAAACTGAAGCTGAGCTACAGACAGGCATTGTAGTACTGTAGCTTGCCTAGGAAGTAGTCCCTGCCTTAACCTGTAACAACGTAGAAAATGAAGCAGACTGGCTCCAATCGTGTAAAACAGTGGAACATAGAGGATCTGTCTAGGCAGCCGTTGGCCATACCTAGGACTTCTGCACAACCCTCTCACTTCAAAGAGCATCTCATTATAGAACAAAGGCATTTATGTGTTATGCAAATCACCAGGGGCATAGGAAGGAAATCATCAAGGCGGAAATGTGTGTTCACCATATCTGCTCTTAGTTACAAATAAAAGGAGGATATCAATACTTTGTTAGACTAACACATTAATTTACTAAAATAAACTTGGAAAATGATGCAAGAGGTTGCCAAAGCAGGAAAAGACCTGTCTGGCCTGGGGGCTTCTACTTCCCATATCCTTTCTAATTCTTATTGAGGAATTGTGATTCTCCTTCAGCAAAGAAGTCAAATGTGTATGTAAGTTCATCCATATCCAGCAAGTGTAAACATGTGCTTTACGCACCATCTTAACTGCTGAATCAAGGTCCATATATTATGAGGAGTGACTACACAAACAGGAATCAAATGGAAGATATTTTTGCCGGACAGTCCATAGGGTGAAAGGAGTAGGGCCATTGGATGTTGCTGTCCTTGAAAAACACACCATCAGGATATAACTGCATCCATGCACCATCCTTATAACATGATAATTTAGGCAGCATCCACTGTCATAAATTCAGTGTCAATGATACCTCTTTATTTTCTGATATCAACAACCTGTGTGAGCTTGCTTGATGAACACAAACACATAAAGATAGTGATTTTAAGAGAGCTTATATCAAATAGTGGTGAAGTAGTTATTCAAGTTTAGAATCAGTAGTTACAGAAAATGCAAGAATAGTCAGTTCTCTTTAGAGGTGTTAGTTTGGGGTGGTTAACAACTATATTAAAAAATATGAATTGGTATAGCATCACTCTCTGAAGTGACCAGTGCAGTATACTTATTATTTGCAAGTGTTAGGCATAAGTCTGAGTCCATTTGACTCTGTTTTGTTTGCTGTTTGTAAAGCACATCACAGCAACAGAGATTCTAGTCTGTTTTCCTTAGTCTTATACCATAAAGCACTTAAAAATTATGTATTAGGCTAGTGCTCCTGTGGATTCTATATCAAATCCAAAATAGTTGCGGTTTTAAAATCTATTCCACTATGGGGTTCTAGTATTAGTTGTCCAATTATGCTGTGATAAATGCTTTTATTCCACACTTTAAGAAACAAGCAAAATCCTTGATTATAAATGCAGGCATATATATTTGGCCAGATACTTGCCTGGTCCTAATTGACAACCTGAGTTGTACAGCACAGTCATCAAAACGGACAGGAGGTTATGGGAATAATTCAGGGCTTTGACAAACATTTTATCTGCAGCTTTGGTGGCCAAATGAACAGCAGTGAAATAGTTAAGACTCCTGGTATTTAGGCAGTCAAAATTTGGCTTTTTAGTTAACACCCCGCTAAAATGAAGGGTGCAAGTTCACCATTCTCTTAGGCCCATTGTTTCTTTCCACTGGCTGCAGACTCAGCAAGACAAATGTGCATTAGTTTATATTGTCCAGGCTATCTTTGAAAGCAGATGGGCTGGAAATCTAATTAAAAAAACCAAAAGCTTTGATTCTGGCAAAAACAGCAAAGTCTGTGGGACGACCCTAAATCCTCTGGATTAAATGGATGTTCTCTGTCAATGCAGTTCTATTGTCCTACTTTATAAATAAAATATGAAGGGCTCTACTTTCGCATAGACCCATAAATGTGCTCATTTATGAGTTTAATAAAGCATGTGTATTCAGTACAATTAGATAAGCATATGTATAGAGCAATAAATACTCCCTATATAAAATCAGCACGTGTGTAACCCAGAATATAGCCCAGGCATGGATAAATAAGCACATGCTTAGATTATTAAGTGATCTCTCTCAAGCCTTTGTGAATTAACCATGAAGCAGCCGTGACTGTTTGCAGTTTGTAATTCTCCTGAAATTATTTATCCTACTGTGTCTGAAAATGTGGTAAATATACTAAATTCATCTGAAGAATTCATTAGGCTCAGTAAAGAAAAGTACTATAGCATCCATTTTGCAAATGAAAAAAATGGAGGTAGAGTTTAGCTATAACAGAGACACATAAGAGGAAGACAATTCATTCAAGAACCAAGATCTCCTGACTTCCAGTCTCATCCCCTGCACTACAGTTCTTCAGCCAGATTAAAAAAAACAATAAATTATGAAGGTATAATTGAAAGGAAACTACCTACAGTATTTGCGTTATCTCAGTGTCAGGGGGTTGTACTTAGTAGGACTTTCTTTTACTGGGTGCCGTGTCCAGTGTGAGCATCAGCTAGAGGTTTGTGGAGTGACTGTGAAAAGCTTTCTGTTGTTTCTTGCATGTTATTGCCCAGAAACTGTGACTTCAAATTGCTACAGAAACCTGCTACAACAGGTCCATGTCTACACAGGATGTTATATTGCATTAGTTTAACTCACAGGTAGGAAAGCCACTGGTCCAAGGGACTAGATGTGGTCTGTGACATACCTTTGGTGCCTCTTCTTGATCAAATGAGCCACTCAGTATTAGGGCAAAAATTTCGAGGTGCAGTGCTTCGTGATTCTGTTCTGTCATTTTTCTTACCATAGTCTGGCTGGTATCTGCCATAAATTGTAAGTTTTCCGACTAGCAGACGCCCATTATTCCTAGGCTGGCATACATAAATTTCTCAATATAATTTTCAGGTCTGGCAGCAGGGACAGCAGCACATTGGGTATGGGGTTCTTGATATGAATAGGATGATGTGTGTTCACATGTGGCATGTGTAGATGGATTTGCCTAGGAAGTTTTATTGTCCTTTTGATAGAGAAGCAATATAGCTAATAGGGGAAAAGGAGCATGCTTTTGAAATCAAGCGATTACTTCTGCGGAGCATTTATCTAAACCCACTTTGCTTGATGGAACTGTTGTTCTGGGTTCTTCCAGTTAGTGATGACTGGTGGGAAATGACAGTAGTGGAGAATTGAAATGATTAGCAGTTGTGGAAGAATTTCAGGATAATAAAGGACATTTTCCTAGAAACTGCATGGAGCAACCTTAAAACTGTGTTTGTGCAGCAGCAGTACGTGAGTTCCCATCAGAGTGGGAAAGTGCCTTAGCAAGACAAACTGAAAAATGGGAGGACCACACACAGGCATCCAAGAAGCTCAAGGTCCTACAGACGGGAGAGCAGCTGAGGCTGGAGAAATGGAAAAAACATCTTGAGTGCTCTTGGGAAGACAGTCAAAGTGTTTGTTCAGACCCTTTGTTGAACCTCTGACCAATTTTTGATTTCATTATTGGGCTATCAGATATATTCTGTGCTCTCCAGAAGTTTTTGGGATCCAGGTTTCCCAGTCTAGGAGTCAATATTGTCTTTTGGGTCTTCTACGCCCTTTGAAACACCAAGGGATCAACTTGTTTATACTCAGTAAGCATCAGTGGTATTGATCTATCACACATTTATATCACCATACAAATAATAAGGAATACCTCACATGAGTAGTTTCATTAGCAAGGCTTAGTTCCCCTTAGTAGGAGGACTGAGAGAGCCTGGCCTTGCTAGGAGCAGTATTACTGACCTGAGCTGGACAGGTTGAAACTGCATTGTGAATTGTACTCCAGCATCCATTGTTTCTTGAGGACTCAGTAAAAAGAACTTTTTCTCCTCTCAGTGCCATTATGGAGGTTATCTGAAGGAATGAGTAAAGTCTGCTAGTTAAAGGAATACACAAATTAGATTTTACAAGTATGGCTTAGAGTGTAGGCTAATTCTACAGCTTGAGAGCGAAGCCTTCTGGATGTAATACCACAGGCAGTCTTCACCCAGTCTGGCATGGCAGGAAGCACACATCTGATAAGTGGACTATTTTGGATAAATCATTGTAACTATAAAGGCTTGCTTTGTTTGCATTGGGTGGAGCTCAAAAAATGAGTACCACTAGATTTATTAGTCATGGTCAGTCCCCATGGAGAAAATGGAGGCATCAGCTTTAAAATCATATATTTCTACAGAGAACTCAAATTCTCACAGGCCGTCTTAGCAAAATAAACTCATTGTAGGGACTGCAGAATGTTTCTTGGATGTAGCACTCACCTTTCCTCCTAAGGGATGCTCTTGAATCCAGCATGTGCCCTTAAATGGAATGAGTGTGTGGACTCTAGCCAAAACCTTGTAAGCCTCAAACAATGGTTATATCACTTCTGCTTAGGAGATAAACAGTGCAAGGCAACTTGTATGCTGAACACTCTGGGCTGGAAACGGGTAGAAGCTAGGTTACTTTTTTCATGGAAGAATCTGCTATTGCAAAATGCAGATTCTTAAATGAGGAAAAAACCAAAAACCTTTGAAATTTCTCACAAAAAATACCTCTAAAATGTTGTCAATCTTTGTTTTAATATAATTTGAAGTTTTTTTCTAAATTTTTCTGTTTATTTTATGTTGTCTATTATAAAATAAATGGAACAAAATGAAAAAAGAAAGATATTTAATCTGAAAAAGGCCAAAACAGAATGTTTAGACAGTATAAAATCCTTTTTTCAGTTTTTAATTCAGCAAATACATTCATTATGACCTGCAGTTTTCATGAAATATTTTATTTTGGATTAATGTCTACTTTCTCACCTTCTCTCCTTAGTTTCATACTTTACTTACAGCTCTTGTGTACATGGATGTACATTGCTCTTCTGTACTGCTTGGAGTACCTTATGATAACTGATGAGTACTTACTGCAAGAAATGTCAATACTACCTACAAACAGTGATTTAAGCACCTTTAAGAGTATTTTTTCCTCATCTGTGAGCCCAGTTGAGCCCGGAATCAAGTGCATTATTCCCTGAGTGGTTCCACCTGCTTACAGCAGGACTGAATTTGGCACAGCGTCTGTCTCTGGACATATATTGGATTTCACCAGGAGCTGCTGTCTATTGCTTACACCTACATTAATCATTCTTTGAAAAAATGTGCATGAGCAGAACATGCTTGCAGACTTATTTATGCTATAAAAGGTCTTTCCGTTGTGCGTAACTCTGCCTCCCACAATGCGTTTCAACCAATTGTATGTACGTGCAATCTAGAGACTCTGTTCTGGGGTAAACTGGTGTTTTAGTGTGAGGACAGGAATTCCTGGAGGCATTTACCGCTCACCTTTCGGTCACTTTGTTGCGTTGTTGATGCCTTGAGCTGATAAATCAGGATCCCAGGTCTAGGAGCCCCAAGCAGGCATTGCCCAAATGAGGTATCCTTTTCCTTATGGGAAAATCTGGCAGTGTTGAATGCAGTCTAAACCTTGCTGTGACTGCATGTGAAGTGGACTTCATCGTCTTCTTGCCTGAACTATGAAAAACGCTTAAAATAAGGACAAACAGATCCCCCCAAAATTTTTTTGGTCTTACTAGTTTAGCTGCACCAAGCACCACCATACTTATTTCTCACCTAGAATTCCAATGGATTTGAATCTCAAAACATACTCTCAGATAGTCTCTGCCCATCCAAACTTTATCAAGAATGGTGTGTTTATATTTCAGCACAACACTAATATTTATTTTTTCCAGCAAATGCCAATAACATATCATTTTCTTTAGTAAGGCATTTTTGTTTTCTGTTTCTGCTAAATTATCCCAAATACAAGACACTAAATGTTCAAGAGAGAGTTGAATGGTACTTACTGTTCAAATATTTCTTTATTGTAGTAACAAGTCTTTAAATGTAGCCCTGCTTCAACAAAACAAAGCCTTGATTAATTTCATATTTATCTCAGCAGCTGTTTCAAGGAAGACCTGCCAGATATTGATCCAAATATAGTAAATGTGCAATAACAAAAGGGGAAGAGGGTAAATGGTTTGTATGAAGGCATCATTTACCAGCAGAAACTTAATAGGAATGTGAAAAATTATAATATTCATCCTCTGGATTTGGCTTTAACAGCTGCAATCATGCATTCTTGGACACAGCTGTGTTTTATATCTTTGCTATTTGAATAAAGACAGAAAGCTTCTCAAACAGTGTTTATTTGGTCAATGAAATAAGAGGATGAATGCCTGTGGAGATCTGTGTCCCAGTTCTGGGGTAATGATGTAGATCAGGATTTTCACCTGTGCAGAAGGCAGCAGAATACAACCCTGCTGAGCCCTTTCAGCTTCTCCTGATTTAGATACCGGTCAGGACTTTTACCCCTTGCAAGAGCTGTCATGATCTCACAGGGTCATGGCTGCATACTGGGAAAGGATCTTCTTATACCGGGCTAGGTGTCTGAGTCCTTCCTAGCTCACATCATTTTACAACAGAATTGCGCTGACTTCAGAGCTGTTTTCTTAAAAGGAAAACTTGGAGAACAAAATGAGTTACTTGCTTGAGACTCGCAGGAGCACCCGTTCTGGCACTACTTTGCTTCTGCCAAATTTTTTGGTCTTTCTGTCTTTGTTTTCCCTCCTGTTGACAAGTGGCCAGAGCCAGGGGCTGAATATGGACATTGTACAGCCGTGCATCTGCATTCTTGTGCCATTCGCAATCACACCTCGTGTCCCCTAAGAGCAATGGCTGGAAACTGAGACAGGAGGCTTGTCTCCAACAGGACCTCACTGGCTCCAAGTCTTTTTACAACATGTCACTGAAACTTCTCTACATCACTGCTTTATGTCCAGCTCCAGCCAGTGTGAAACTGTTTGGGTTTCTTTCTTTCTCTTTTTGGAAAAGAAAAGCGAGAATGAATGACTCCTTTTCAGTGTTGGGAGAGAAGAAACAAATTTAGGTCACAGTGAGGAATAAAGGATTAATTGGAAATGTAGGCTGAATGTCTGTTTTTCTTATAAAAATGTTACAAAAATGCATTGTGAAACAAAGTTAGAAAGCACGGGAGGGAAAATTTAGGATAAAATTTGTCTACATACAGCCTTTTAGGTAGCTGAAATTCTCTGGTGGGAGCTTTCCGTGGTTTGGTCTTCCAAAGTAATGATGCACCCTGGATGTGCACCACTAAATTCCTCAGCTGGTAGCTGATATACTAGCTTGTAAGGGAGCTGTGAGGACGAGGAGGCAGAGGTGTCCCAGGATCTTTCGGAAGACAGGCTGCCCCATCACTCTGAATGGCGGCATCGTCACTGGGGGATGTGGGTGACAACTGAGACTGACCGTGCGACATTTCAGTAATACACCTGCTAATTGGGAAAAAGAGTTAGGTGTGTTTTGCTGAGACATATTAAATGGAGTCAAATATTTTAATAAATAGTGCGGATTCAGGAGTGCTTGACAATTAAGTCTATTGGAAAGGACTTTATCTGGTCCCCCCAAATGTGTTGGAAAGTATATTATGAATACAGATGGCTGTTTCTATTTACACGGTGATCTTCAGGCCAAACATGGTAATGCAGCACCAAAGTATGAAGGCGAAGAAGTGCGGCTGATTTTAAACCTCCCCATCCAGCTTAATTTTCAAGCTGAATAAACAAACCATGGACAAGATGAATAAAGAAATGCAGTAGACAAAAACTACGAGCACATGAGTTACTTAGGTGATCCTTGGAAAATTCCGATATGGAAACCAGACAGGAGAGTTTGTTCCCAGAAAGAAATGAGGCCTTTGGGATAATATCGTGTGCTTGGAGGCTTTCATGGACCCATTTTTCTCCTCCTTCTCTCCCTTATCCACTCCCAGCTTGTGAATCAATTGGCTGATTACAGCCACATTTGTCAGAGGAATGGCGAGCTCAAAAATAATTAAGTTCCTGCGGATTCTGTGCTTACAGATTGATGCTTGTAGAGCTACTTGTTATGCTGAGAGTGTCTCCTGACAAGGTTACACTGGCCCTTCTTAAAGGAGATCTTGCTTTCATTGTTAAAAAGTCGTATTTTGAATGAGATTCCATATATGTCAGATCTGTGCTTTTAGTGGGCCAGCAGGCATGCTAAATGTGCTCCTTTGTCATTAACTCATGACTGCAAAATGGGAATGGAAATATTATGTTATTTCAGCTAATCAAGTGCTGAAGCTTCTAAATGCCAGAAGCTTTGGCCAAACCATAAGGATGAAAAATACGTGTAATCAATGATAGGTATTTGAAAGATTAATCAGAAAGCGTGGAGTGCTTAAACTTGTTTGGTACCCAGCAAGTCAGCTCCTGCCAAAGAAAATACAGTTTAGAATGTGCCTGAATTAAGGAGGAAATTTGAGAAAATAACTTTATGGAAGTGCCCCAGAAACCAAAATAGATTTATTTTGACAAAATTATCACATCTGCTTCAGAGTTTCAATTTTATGCTTTTTTAAAAATCTAGAACTTAAGTATTGTTTTCACAAATATTTTAGGGTGTTTTTTTAAAACCTAGAAGCTAGTCTCTGTCTTTGCCTAAAAGCAGCGTGGCAACTGCAATGACATATCAACTATCAAGTATTTTGTGCTCAGTGTTTCTAATCTAGTCCAGATGAGCAGAGCCAAAATCTGACAGATTGCCTGAATACTTTGGTTGGAGTGTTTTGTCCAGTTTCTGGTCAAATATCAATACCGGAAAAAATTAAGCACCGCAATCGACATTAGTTGCCATCCTAAAATGATTACTTGTGCGTAATAGATATGGGGATTGATGTAGCCTCTCGGCAGTCAGGGATAAAGCATGCTTTGCTCGGACATTGTGGAGGAAGTTTGATTGCTACTGTCCATGCTTTTCCTGATCAGTCACTAAACTGGGAAAGGCTTGAGTTGTTTCTTTTAAACAACAAATTTAATAAGCATGGCTAGACTGTTCAAAAGGAATTTAGAGTCATTTCCTCAATGCATATTGAGGTAGCTGAAGAAAAATGACTGATTGTCAAAGATGACAGAGGTTTGCAGATTTCCCTGACTCACCAGAGTTTATGAGCGCTTCGTTATGTCTACAAATGAGGCCATTCGTTTTATCACCCTATCAACGGCTGTCAGTAATTGAACACTGCCACTTAAATTTTTGGCCTTTTTTAGTTTTTTTAACTAAAGTGCCTATGAGGTGTCCCCACATTTGTTTAGGCCTTTTGTATTTTCACACATATGTCATTCAGTTGCATTTTACAGTGCACTTTTATTCATTTATTTTAATTCTTTGGATTTGCATCTATAGTTTCCTGAGGAGTCATTTTTGGAATTAATTTCAGGCAGCTGAAGACTACAGTATGAGCATAGGCACCTGGAGACCTCCACCAAGGCAGGCTCCTTAGACAAACACGGCATGGCAGACGGTCCCTGCCCTGAAGAGCTTACAAACTAAATAAATAATTTTTTCATCTCTCTCTTCTTTTTCTGAGATATCGCTGCTGATTAGTATCTGGCTCCCTGCTTGCATAGTGTGAGTGCTCTCAAAGGCGCCCCTCTCCACAGCACACTCGGCAACTGAAAGTAGAAATAATGAGCAGGCAGCTTTCTGGCTTCCAGCAGTTTAAACACTGTTAAATAATAGTTTTTGACAAGCAGGTTTAGAAATTGGGTGCTAATTTTGCACAGAGATTTGGAGAAGGGCGTGGAGAATTATCACTGTGCCTGGGAGATCAAATTCCTCAGATGAGACAAGAGACCCACAGGTGTTATGGGTTAGCACCGCTCTTCTCATTAAAGGAAAAATTGCAAGGAGAGCCAGTTCTCCAAGCCTGTGAGCAAGGTTCTTGAAACCGAGTTAGAGTTGCTCAACATGAGAAACACAGTCCATATGTATGTTATCTGTGAAAAGGGGTACCTGTCTTTTACTTATTTTCAGTTATTTTACTACATAAAGAAATTTACCTGCCTATAGGATGAATCAAGTAGGGAGATCCTCTTCTTTGTAAGAAAGAAATTTTGTACTAATAATGGAATAGTTGTTACTTGTTGATATGATATATCTTACCCTACAAAATCTGTGAGTATTCCCCATTCTTTCTTTGTTCTCCACTTCCCCATCCCATCAGTTTTCATGCTTGAAAATATAAGCAAGTTTGTTGAAAATCTGGTCTAATTATAAGGAATGTGAATAGTGCTGATAGGGAATGACAACCTATTGCCTCTTCCAATATAAGAATCAGGAGGCATCAGATGGAGCAAGCAGGAGACAAGTTTGGGACAAACTTGCAAACAAAGCTGTGTAGTTGTCCTGCAAACAAGGGGGGTTGAGGCTGTGGAACTCCTTGCCACCGGATGCTGCAGATACTGCAAGCTGACATGGGTTCGGGAAGGATCAGACAAACTGATGGAAGAAAAATCTGCTGAGGGCTGTTAAATGTCTGAACAACACCTCTGGTTCAGGAAGTCCCTTTGCATTGTCCAAGGTTTGGAAAGGAGTGAGTGAAAGCATCTGCAGCTTTGCTTCTTTTACACTTTTCCCTAGGCATTTGCTGTTGTCTGCATTTTTTTTTAATTCTTATTCCCAGACATCTTTACCGTATTTACAGGTGTGGGAAACACTGTGTATGTGCACTCTGTGTCACTCCAGGATACGCTGCACTGTGCCCACACAGGCACTGCTTCCAAAACTGGGGCCCTCCTCATGAAACTACATAGCAGCAACCCCCCACTCCCCTGCCATGCACTGTCCTCCTCCCTGATGGTGCTCCCACCCCTAAAAAGGGGGATGCCTTGCCATGCCAGCAGCATCTCAGCAGGACCGTTTTTCATTGTTCAACTCACCTGCACCATGGGGTGCGGGATCCCCATCCCAGACCTGGGTGCCGTGAGCTGAGTGCAGTGCCTATGTCTGGAGGCACTGCCCAGCACAGCAGGATTTGGGTGGGCATCCAGGTTTGGTGTCAGGCTATCCACCTCTCAGCTGGCATCCTAGCAGCGAGCTTGGGCCGCCTCGAGCCCTGAGGCGAGCACCGAGGGGCCTGACCTGTGGCCATGCAGGGCCTCTCTGCTACAAGCCCTCCCGAGGGCCCAGCCTGGCCCCAGGCTTTGATCTCCCCCCAGCGCTGCCGCTGGGTCCAGCCCAGGCTCCTGAGTGACCCCCACTGCCACCAGCCTCCAGGGCACCCAGGGACAGTTTTAACATCTCCCTTCCTCTCCAAACCCACCCTGCTTCCAGGCCTCCCATGGGCAGCCTGACCCCCCCCACCCAGCCCCATGCCACATCCCTTTCCCAGTTCCCTGGCTCTGCCCTGGCTCTACCTGGGCTGTGTGTCCCCCGAAATAGCCCACTGACACCGCACAGCAATTAAATCTCTCCGCAGCAAGTCCCTCCTGAGCCCAGACCTCGATAAGGTGTGGGGGCACCTCGCCGGGAGAGGAGGCTGCTGCCTGGGCCTTGAGGGCACTAATGGGTCTGACCCACGGTGTCCCTGGCTGTTCTCCCGTGTCCACCAGAAATGGCTGGGGAACTGTTACCCTCTGTTCTTCCACTGAAGGCATACTGTGAAGCCTCCAAAAACGTGAAAGTAAGGATTTAGTGTGTTGTGGCACGTTTTTCAGCAGCGCGGCTGCTGGGCGTGGTGCGTGGATGGGAATGGGTGGCAGTACCTTCTGTTTCCCCTTTTCTTCTCAGTGCCTCCTGAGGGCTGGGGGTGGCTGGCGGAGAGACCTCACTAAACGCAAGATCCAGCCCATAGTTATCTCTCACTTCCCTACTGGGAATATCTGCCTTACTGCAAGCCGAATTTGCTGTCACAGTGGTGTCCGATCACATGTCTGGATGAGAGCATACTGCCTGCGCTCTAAAGCTGGGGCAGGGTCTGATTTCAGGGCTGCTTGGATCTAAGACTTTAGTTCAGGCTTGTAAACAGAAGACATCAGTTCCTCAGGACCTTACTGTTTTGTTTAGTGAAGCAGTTTTTTCTGTTATTCATCAGTAAATATTATATTAAGTTATTATCATTTTAGATCAGATTTGGTAAGCTGTCAGGCTGGCAGCAGCCATGGCGAGTTGGAATGAAATTAATATTGGTTATGCCTTGCTGTGGTTGCAATGTTTTTTTTTATTTATATAATGAAAGATACATTGTGCTTACCTGTTGCTATGTTTGTTGTTGGGGTACTTTGTGAGTCCATATAGCTCCAAGATCTCTTTGTCAACTGTTTGGAGCAAAAGCAATCCTTGGAAAAGTCAGTTCAGTATAAAAGGGGACAGTGGCTTGGCAGAAGTTATTGAAGACCCCATAAAGCTTTGCAAGAAAAGGGAAAAAAAGAAAAACAAAAGCCCTTCTATTCAGTCCTGTCTGATTCGATTCTTTGTCTCAGCTCTCGGACCAAAGGGCAAGAGGCAGTAGCACCACCAACAAAGCTTCTTTTACAGCCTTTTTTGGCATCAGTTATGGAAGGATTCAGATGTCTGACCTTTCAGCAGTAGGTAAAAAGAGAATAAAAAGATCTATATTGCTGGCAGTATTTGGAAGTGCTTGGTCTCCCTAGTTTTTCTCTGCACTGACTGTGCAGTGTGCTCTGGATGTGCCAGTAATGCTAAGGCAGAGGACCATGCTCATGGGCTTTGACTGCTCCTTTCTGGCCTTAAGTTGAGACTGTTCACGTTAGGGAACACTCTTAACATGGCAAAGTCCCCTTTGCCATGGGGGTCTGTCTGTGCACAAACCTTTCTACATCTTGTTAAGGTCACCAAGAACCTTAATTTTTATGTTATATATATATGAATCCAGTGTCCTTTCTATGAAGGATAGCCCTGTCTTTGTTCCAGACCAGAAACATAATTGTAAGTTTTGAAGAATTGTTTTCAATGAGATATGTAGGACCTGGATCTTATTTGCAGCAAGAGTGCTTTAAGTTCAGAGAGGAAGAGTGTAGTGAAAACCATCCTGCATGCGTACACACTGGGAGCATTTGTGTGGAGGCTAAACATGAATTCTTACATTTTCTGCATTATAACCATGCTTAATAATAACTGTCCTCAGCATATTTCAGAATCAAAATCATTCCAACAATGCCAACACTTGCTATTTTATGTTAACTTACATATGCCTTTATGTCTACAATATTGATCCTCTTTATGCTGCTGGCCAGTTTGCAGAAAGGTCAAGGGTGAAATATTCATTTATTAAAGAGAATTTCTTATTCTGTACCTCACTATAGCAAGCATTCATTATACAAAATATCCTTATCCTCTTCCATGTTTCTCTTCTTTCTATACTGTTCTTTCTGTTTCAATCTTCCTTTCTTCTTTCTGCATTTCCGTTCTTCTACCAGCCTTCCCCTTCCAGCAATAACCTCCATTCCATCAAGGTGTGGGGGGGATTAAAATCAGCAGTTGGACCATTCTGGCATTTTGAGTGCATCATCGATGAATTTTCAGCATTACCCTACCAACAGTACTAGTAGGGGTTAGGAAATTTCACTTTTTGTGCAAGTGTTTCAGCCCCACAGCAGACACTATGGATCCCTGAGTTGCCTCAGATTTGACTGAATCAACACGTCCTTTTAACATTTCTCATCTCTTCTCCCGAGGAAAAAGGGAAGGCATGTTTGCAAGCCAGTGCTTGCAGTGCTTGTGGCCCCATGCACGGCTAACGACCAGGCCAGATCACTGTGTTTAACATTTGAGAAGGGGGGTGCGAAGGCTGGCAGAAAAGTAAGACTGCAACCTTAAAAAGACCCTGCAACATTTGGAAGATCAATCAGGAGGGAGAAGGGCCTCAATTTTAACTGTGCACATGCTGAGTCACAAGGACTTTCTTTTCAGAGAATGATTGCCAGGTGCTTTTCTGGAAATTAGACTTTTAAAAAGCCCTTAAAGGGATGTCTAAAAGTGAAGGTACCCAGAATTGCTAGCTGCCAGCAGCGTTAAGGTGGAGAACTGTGCTTGTTGGCCTTGGTGGTGGCTTATTGAATGCAATAAATTGAAAGCAAAATCCATTATGTGTACACATATCTAACTACTATACAGATATAGTTGATTCTGTTTTCAATTGTATGAAAGTATGCATATTTTCAGTGAAAATTCAAATTGTATGTATTTGGGAAATAGAAGATTAAACTGCAACATATAAACTGGACTATTCATGTAAATTAGATTATAGCAAAACTTTTAAAATTTCATATTGCCTTTATGCTGTATTATCTTCTGCCTTTTATTTGGAAGTATAAAATTCCTTGCTTTGCTCTGAAGCACTGAATGCTAACAACAAAAGCTAAGTCTCGGTATGACTGTCACCAATATTAATATCCTGACATGCTTTTATCCCTACAGTGAAGATGTCTGTAAACGAGGATTCACTGTTATTATTGATATGCGGGGATCCAAATGGGATTTGATCAAGCCTCTTCTAAAGACCCTTCAAGAAGCCTTTCCTGCCGAGATTCACGTTGCCCTGATAATAAAGCCCGATAATTTCTGGCAGAAGCAGAAAACAAACTTCGGCAGTTCCAAGTTCATCTTTGAGGTGAGAACCACATGACGATGTTTGGTAATGCATTATCCCTGATTAGAAATTTTCTTCAGGCGAAAAAATTCCTAAGCCCTGTGCTGGCAGAAGAAGGCATTTGAGGACTGTTTCCCAGAGTGAGTTGGTGCCCTGGCATCAGATGCCTTCTTGCAAACTTGTTGGAAGGGGATGCACATTTCATCTTAGAGGTTCATAAGCATGGTTTGCTTTGGGTTTTTGTGTGTGTGTCTTTTTTTTTTTGGGTGGTGTTGCATTCAGTCTTCTGTTTCTTTTAGGAAAAAAACAACCACCAAATCAGTCAAAATACTAAAGATAAATTTCTCTAGATACTAACACATTGTCTTCTCTCCAGGTTCACCTAATGGCTCTTTTTAATAAAAGGCATTTAGACTAAATTTATCTACATATTGTCACTGCTTTAATTTAATTGAAATTTAATATTCAAAGTTAACAATAACAATAACAATTCATGTTAACAATAAGGTGCCTTGGGCAATTCGCTGAATGGTAACCAATATACAACACTGCATAATTAAAGGGAATTTTACTAACTTTGTCATTGATGAAGACAAGCCAGCTATATTCTTTTATTGCTTCTTAGCTTTCTGGGAATTTCAGCTTCTTACCCAAACAGAAGCAAAGCTCAGGTGCATGACGTGCTCATATATCAATCAGTATGTGCTCAGTCATGAGGTAGTCTTGATTTTTTTTTTTCTTGTTCTTTGCTGGGATATTATTCTGTAGCTGGCTCCCTTATGTACCAGTCCATTAATTTTAGAGACATACTCTGAATTTGCACCTCTGTAAATCAGAGTAGAATTTGCTACAGTTCTTAATGGTGACTGTAATGGAAGAGTATATTTAAGTATATATATCAGATCTATTGAAGTCAGTGTGGTGTAAATATGTCCTTATTTTCAACCTCTTCTTAAGGGCACTGTTGAATTGCAGTGGGCAGCTAGATTGCTGCTAAGCATTAACCAACTTTTACACTATTATCTCAGTTTAAGTTTTTGTAGATTGTTTTTTTTTCTGCCTGTCTCATGAAAACTTGATTAAAACCAGTCAGCTAAAAATGTCACCTTGTTTAAATGGGCCTTTACCTTCCATGTCTACTGCTATCTCCTGTGAGCCTTTGACAGCAAGGCTGTCTTCAGTATGTGAAGGTGACAGGCTGTGTCACCTCCACGGATTCCTCAAGCTTATTGAAATGCCTGGTCCTGGCAGAAGTGGCTGCTGCTACAGTGCACTGAGATTGGCAATGCTGCATATGGGGACAGAGAGGGATCAGGGCAGTGGGAAAGGGCAAGAAAGGAGAAATAGGGGCTACAGAAAAACATGGAGCAGGAGGGATCCTGTGCAGGGACTAGAAATAGAATAGCTTGCGGCATATGTGAAACCCTCCGTTTCACTTATATAGGGACACTAAAGGGCAGTCCCTTAGAAGCCCAAGACAGCTTATGCATATTTATCCAGGACTGAATTTCAATCCTCCAGTGGTTTAATAAACAGAATCAGTATCTCCCTAAAGCTTCAAAACCTAGAAGTAAAGTATCAGTCCTCAAATATGTATATTTTTTAGAACATTTGGTTGTTTTAAAATGCATTAATACTCTGGAGGCTTGACTTATATTTTTTCATTGTGTGGAGCTGGGGTGATGATAGGGAAGAGTAAACTGTGGTCAAGCTATTCTTCATAGTTACAGCTCTGAGTCTGTATTGTGTTAAAAACTCTTGACTCATTTCTGTACACACTGTCACACATTAAGGGTATTTTTATTTTGTATGTGTGCCTTTGAGCCCTAGTCTCTCTGCCAGGCTGTCATGTGGGCGCCTATAATGGTTCACAAACTTTTGGGCCAGAGGAGCAATGTCAGCTCTCTTGCTCTTTCTTGGACCACCTACAGGCAAACAGAACCGATGAGTCCTTCGATTTTAGGATTTTAAAGAGGTTCCTCAGGCCATGGCCCATCATCCCATAGACCCACTGCAATGTATAGGCCACAATCCAGGAACCTCTGTTTTAAAGGCCCAATAGCTATGATTAAAACACTAGATGCTTGTAGGAATAGGCTGCAGTGGAAGGCAGTGGAAGTCTGTGTTGATTTAACCCATCTACAAATGTAACAGTTACCACTGTCAGTTTTAAGGCCAAAATCTGCTACTGAGCTTAATGGAAGCAGTATGAATATGCCAGGGCAGATTATGACCCTTAGTGAAGGCTAATGATCTGGATTTTTATCGTGACGCTCTCTGACAGAATGGTTCTGCATTACAGTCCAAAGAGTGTATGCTTCAGTTTGTTTGGGAAGAGTTTGTCAGGTAAAGAAAAAAGGAAAAAAGGGTTTGATTGACTAATGCAGACTCCATAACCTCCTGCCACTTTGAGGGATAGACCAAGAAGCTTAGTTAGCATTAATTCAGAGATGTCTTCAAAATTATTTTCTTTCTCCTGCTGAAAGGGTTTAAATAGTGGGCAGTGCTTCTTAGGGTGATTTTTTTTAAAAGAAAGAAGAATGATGCCTGGCAAACAATTACTCTGTCTTACCACATACCTGCCCAGGTAAGGTTGTTTTCATATTAGTCTGATATAACTCCCTAGAGAAACAAATCTGAATAAAGAGATTTGCTGCAGAACTCTTCAAATGAAAAGCCTTGCTGCTATATCATCATGTCAAATTCTGAACATAAGAGCAACGCTTGCAGTAGCTTGACATACTGCAGGGTGAATGCCCAGGTATTAGCAATAAAGAGAAGTCTTTTCTTGACAGGCAGTTAAATTCTAAATTGAATTATCTCATTAAATACCTTGAAGGGGTCAGTGTACAGGTCAAGAGGTTTAGAAATCTGAAATCCCTCTTTGAAGCTGCATGCTTACCTTCCCACTGTTTGTTGGCTCTTCCTTCTGCCCTCCCCCTTCCCCAAAGCCTTTTCATGAAGGAACACTGCAGAAGAATTTTAAAATAATCTTTCTGCTGAGCATATGCTCAATAGAATCCCATTTTAATACATTGTAGGATGCCTGATATTTTTAGATGGATAAAAAAAATTGGAAGAAAAGCCTATTATTAACTTTAAACCAGTGGGCAGCCTACTTTTTGGACATAATTCAGAGTAATGGATGGGACTTGAGGTATTTTTCTTTATATATGACTTTTTCAAGATTGCCGTGATTACGAGTGCCTCTATTTTTGAAGAGCACAAACTCTGACATTCTTTAGAGGCCTGATTTTTAGGGGATACATGTGCAGCACTTTCTGAACATCACAAGCCTTTAAGGGCTGCCAACTTGAGTATTAACATGACCACTGAAAATCTCTAGTAATATTTGGAAGCCTGTGCTCATATTTCAGTAAAAATAATTTGTCAAAATGAATGGAAATAGCCTTCAGTTGTTGGGTCCTTAAGCTTTAAACTGCTTGCCAGGCACCCAGTGCATTTCTCTATCAGTGATTACTTTTTTTAGCAAAATCTGAATGAATTAAAACCATCTTTCATTGATTGTGTATGATTCATGAATGGTTCTTTCTATTAGCAATAAATTCTAATTGTTAATACTCCAGTGACATTTAATTTTTACATTGATTTTGGCTTAATCACATTAGAAAACACTAATATGAAAGAAAACTGGATTAATCGGAAGGAAAAAAACGGCATATTGTGTATTTTGGCAGGTTAGAATACCTGCCTCCTATGCTTAAAACTTTTGCTGCTGTACAGCCACTAGCCTGAATGTAATGCAAGAAATAGAATCCCTGTAATACCATATACCATGTAGTGAACAATCATGTCCACACAACCAACAGCCTCCGTAAGAAATCTTCAGTGTCCAACTGGTTAAAGTAATCCATGGCAGAAGCATTCTCATGATATGTTTTTGATAGTCTGGTTGGCCTAAAAAGATAGACATTATTCCAGTAAATAGCATGCCTTAAAACAAATAAATAAATAAAATCAGTGTCATTAATAGACTATTTTCAGTCTGATTAATTCATCAAAGTTAAATATAGTCCTCAACATCTTTTACAATGTTCCTTCAATTATGTATGGATGAGGAAAATAATCCCTTCATGCCATTTATGGATTGCACTGTTATTTCTGGTTAGACAGTCACTGATTCAAATGCTGTCATTTTCCCTTCCTTAGACAAGTATGGTCTCTGTTGAAGGCCTGGCAAAACTGGTGGATCCTTCTCAACTGACGGATGAGTTTGAAGGATCTTTGGATTACAACCATGATGAATGGATAGAGTTGCGCGTCTCCTTGGAAGAGTTTTTCAACAGTGCTATTCATTTATTATCAAGGCTGGAGGACCTCCAGGAAATGTTGGCTAGGAAGGAATTTCCAGTTGATGTTGAGGGCTCAAGAAGGCTAATTGATGAGCACACGCAGCTTAAGAAAAAAGTGATTAAAGCTCCGGTGGAAGAACTGGATCGTGAGGGTCAGAGGTTATTACAATGCATAAGGTGCAGTGATGGTTTTTCTGGTAGGAACTGCATTCCTGGAAGTGCAGATTTTCAAAGTCTTGTGCCAAAGATCACCAGCCTTTTAGACAAGCTGCATTCCACCCGGCAACACTTGCATCAGATGTGGCATGTCCGCAAGTTGAAATTGGACCAGTGCTTTCAACTCCGACTTTTTGAACAAGATGCTGAGAAGGTAGGGAATAATCTACTCCTTTGATGCTTTTACCAAGACATTATCACAAGGGCACTTTGACCATTTTTTCTTTCTATAATTAGCAACATGGGGTATTAATTGCAGGTGTAAATCTCATGATGCCAGCAGATGTACTTTATGTGATTCATAAACCAAATTCACTGAAGTAATTGTTGGATGTAGCACGCATAATGACATCCAGAATAACCTGCTTGTGTCACTTTTGGTGAAAGTTCATCTGCTTTTTCATGTCATAGTGGGTACATTTGGTAGACATTATCATGAGGATCAGGCTTTATTCAAGTTTCTTCTACTAAACTTATGAATGTATTTTTCTGCCTGTCATAGCGCCTAAAGAAGAATAATTTTAGGGTTTGATTTACTATGATTAATGTTTGCACTTTTTGTGAGTCTATGGGATCTCTGTAGCTAAATTCCTCCTAACTGTTATCCCAGTCCACATCTTCAGTTTACCTTTCCTAGGAAATCACAACAGGATCTGCAACAGGTAAAATCTTTAGTCATGGAACTGAGTACTAAGGACGTGGCCACTTAGTTCCCACAGCATGAGATCTGAGATTGTGTTTAGGTTCAGGCTTAAATAAACATATAAATAGACCATGAGAAAGTATTCTCAAATGACGACAGTGTGCAAAACTCACTGTGGCTGGTTTGCATTAAACAGCACATAAGGATGGCATTTGACTTCATACCTGATGCTGAGTCAGTGGCCAAGATTCCTATTCACCAACATAAGATCAGATTTGAGAAATATTTAACATTAAATTATTCCATAGAGAGATTGCATTGCAACTTCCTATTTCTTAGACATTTGTAATGTAGCATATCAGCCTGAAAAACACGTAGTATGTCTTCAGATGAACTACAATATACAAAAGAATGTAGGGCAACAGAAGCATTGGTAAGTAACATGGTTTTATGAAGCTATAATTCCATAGCATAACAAGAAGTGTGTAGTATAGCTGCAGTTACATCCCTATTCCTACCCTCTTCAGAAGATACTCATCTGAGAACCTGTGGTAGATAGGGAAGTCCCCTGAAAGAGAAGCATGGCACCTTGTCATGCTAGTTGAAAAGGCTTGCTAAAACAATCAGTGTCCCCTGCCCAGGTTTCATATACAACAATGCCTGTATATGTCAATAATGCACAATAAAGCAGACTTCTTATACTGTTCTGCTGCTGTCTGCCTCTGGAAGCATTGACGGGTACTGATTTTGGTGATTTTACGTTAGAAAACTGTATTGAGTCTTGGCTGTCTCACCCTCTTTATGCAGAAGTGCTTGGAGTCTGATTAGGCGGTTTTGTGAGAAGTCCTCACTGCACATATAAAACTGTAGGTCACAGAAGTACGGTATTCTCAGGGGAAGGTACTGAGCTCTCGGACTCGTGCTTATCTAGTCTGTGTATATCCATCAAAAGCCCCAATCTCTGAGTCTCCTCCACTTAATGTACAATACGGTTGTTTTACTAATGTGTTTGCATGGACCCAGGAGCGATAGAAGAAGAAATGCAGACCTCATCTGAAAAGGGAACCCATTGAAGGTGATATTTTTTATCAGGTGCAAATTAATACTTATTTTTAAAATGTCAGGGAAAAACACATTGTAGAAACAAATACAATCTTCAGTAGTGTGAAGCAAGACAGAAGACATTGGTTTTCAGTGCATGTACTAAGTATCTCTAAGGAGGGCTGTGACCAAAAGGGCTCCATCATTGTATAATCAATCCTCTTTCTGGGAAAACCGTGAATTTAGATGAGTCTCTAAAATGAGAATCTCTGCAGTGTCAGTCAAGAATATGTGACTCATCTGAATACATGAAGCTTTTGTGATGAAGGAAGAAGCAGTGAGAATGTGACTTCTGCCTTTTTAACACTGCCTGACTCGAGCAATTTCAACTGACAAAACAGGGATTTTGATCTTCTAGATCTCTCTTACATATCTACCCCTTACCTCTTAACTAAACACCCAGTCTTGCTTTGGCTTCCCAGGGTAGCGCTCCTTGTTTTTTCTTGGACTGTACTTCTACACTTTCCCAAAGAATAGAAAATATTTTGTTGTTTTCTACTCTCAAGCCAGTGTTTTTTAATCTTTTCAGTGTGTGGCACCCTAAAACTGTTCCAGAGAAGGTTGCAGGCCCTTTTACTTGACATTTCAAATATGCAGACTGATGTAAAATATAAATGTGCTTGTTTTCCTTAGCTGCCTTTTGCAGGTCTCTTTGAAATAGTCCGACCATCTCATGCTGGAAAGTACTTGTTTCATAAAAAGTTCAGAGCTAAATCCAGTGAGTACCGTCTCTCCTGTATAAATATCCACCACAGTATGTCTGTGTATTGAATTTTAAAGTTTCCTGATACCTCCATTTGCTCAGCTGAACTCTACCCTCTAGCATTAGGTGTAGTAGCAGAGACAGGATGGTCTTCATCTCCTGGGGAGACAAACAGCTCTTTCTCTATAATCTGGATATGTCATTTAGTACTTATCAAATGACAGCTCTAATACCCTGTAAAAAGTCAAACACTGACGTAAAATTCTGAATATAAATAAGGTTTTAAGGCCTTTTAAAATATTTCTGTATACTCGTTGGGTGATATTTTAGGAAACCATTTTAATAAGGAGAAAATGGACAAGGACTTTGCATTTTCCAGACACCTCTTATTTTAAAGATTTCAAGTGTCCTCATTGCCTGAAAAATACTTAAAGGAGGAAGAGAAAAAAAGGGGACACTAGAAGGAAAAATATGCAGTATTTTAAGCCCCTTGGTCTTCTGAACCCCTTGGTCTCAAAATATTCTAGGTGTTCAAAGCAAAGCAATTCACACTTTTTTTTCTCATAGATCCCCTCTCTCTGAAAATTTATAAGTGACAGTTGCTGGCCAGACACTTAAATTATTCAAAGCAAAAGGTATCTTGCTTCCCAGGGTACTCCATCTTACAGCAGTAAAAGTCTCTCTTCAAACAACTGAAGCACAGCTAGGTAGGCTAGGGTACTAATCCTACTGAGACTGGGTCAGTCAGATTGAGCTCTTTTCACTGTTTGCAAAAGTGTACTGGATACCGATAAGAAATATGACTGTGGGTTCTTGTTCTTCCCCCACCCTCTTTGAGTGATTAGAGGCTCCAGGCTGGGACCAGACGGTCTGAAAAGTTGTCTGCTGAGCAACTCGCATGTTTGGTAAAAGAAACGGAGGGGTTAGCAGTCCCACCCTGGGCTTCTCCCACTGGAATCGGTGGTGGAATGCAGCTGTCTGTAGAGAAACTTCATCTCCATGTCAGGCCTTTTGGGTTTTTGTTTTCCCATGCTGGCGCAGAGGGAGAACAAAAGTTGGGCTATCGCATGGGCACAAGCAGTGCAGCGGGACTGAATCGCCGGATGGAAACTGGAAGCTCCTTGGAGCTCAAGTCAGCAGACAGTCATCCAGGCAGGTCGGCCACGTGGGGAGCTTTGGCAGAGTGATGTGAGGAAGTTCACATGCTGTGCAGTGCTGACTCTAATGATCTGCTGATAAATAACACATTTCAGCCTCCAGTGTAGCCCTGACCCGCACTGCTAACAAATTCATTCCTCACCAACTAATATACATTTTTATATATACGTGTGTGTGTGTGTGTGTGTGTGTGTATGACTGAAACCAGAACTGAGTCTTCACTGTGTTTTTACTGGATAACAGGGAAAATATTTTTAGCCATTAGTAACATGAAGAATGTAGTTTGGTTTAAATTGAATATTGTTTAAAACAAAAAACCACAATCAACATAGATCCAACTATTAGAACAATCTGAGAAATGTTAATTGATTGGTTGAAATCTGGACAGGGAGAAGAATTCAGGAAAGATTCCACATGCTTTGCACTTGAATAAATACCAGGAAAAGACAACAAATTATCCTACTCTGCACTTTCCAGGCCTTCTGGAAATGATCTGTAACTGGCACCCACCTTGATTTTTGTAGGAATTTCCCCATCATTCTCAGTTGATTCCATATCAGTTTTACTCCCCCTGCATGTATCTGAATGAAAAACAGTTATCATGATGTAATCGCCGTTGTCCACATTAAATACAAACAATATAGTCATCAGCTTGACTGAACCAAGGATCTCTGTTGTGAACTTGTAGCACCAGAGCAAAGAAAGAGCAGGCTGCTATAATATCAGTGGGGTCAGCCACTAACATGAGACAGAGACCTGTTCTTTCTATCCCAACCTCCCCCTTCTGCTTTCTGCTTTTCCAAAGTCATATCACAGTGCAAAAGCAAACTCCAAAAAATGGCAGCCGCAGTTATAAAATGCAGTGAGTGAATTCCACTTGAAGGTTGCGGTGGGAGGAACTTTTTGTTCACACTGGGCCAACTTTTTGGAAAGTCTAGTGGCAAACCACAGGCCACATTTAGTTTGCAAGGGACAGCAAAGTAGCCAGCTTGCAGCCAAAACTTCCTGCCTTTCAAAGCTTCCCTTTGAAAAACATACTTCTGCTTGTGGTTTTGCCCATGGAGCAAGATGGGGGAGGCTGTGCCGGCTGCCAGGGGCTGCTGTGGGACTGCTGCTCGGCAGGTAGCTACCGAGGGAGGAAGCAGGGAGCCCAGGAACAGCACAGGGGATGGCCTCTAGGTCATACCCTGCAATGGCTGTTCCTCCCAGTTCCCAGACTATGTGACCAGGATGAGGTTACAGGAAGATTTTGGTAAGTGTATGAGTGATCTGAAGGTAATAACAATGCAAAGTTCTTATGGTAAAAGACAAGTTTGGAAGGGGGGAGGACTAGGCAAGACGTAAAGGCTGAGGGGGACGAGGTGGAATTACGGTTGCACCAATCCCCCTGCATCCCACCACTATGCAGGTGTGGGCAGTGAGGCTGTGGCTCTGCGGAGCACATGCTCCCTTCCCACACACAGCCCTGATTTAGGACTTTTCCTTAGTCTGGTCTCCTTAAATAAGGGAACTGGTGAGTGTTATTCTGCTAGATAGGCTCTGTGAGAATCAGTCTCCATTTAGTCACACAAATAATGGAGCCTTTGGCCTCTGAAAGAGGAAACTCGCAGATAAACCAGCTGTACTGGACTCCTGTCCAGTGTCCTATTCCTCTTCCTGATGAAAGGACTGGGAAAACTACTGATTTTTGGCAGGAGCACAATATGGCACAATATGCCCATTTGCAGTTATTCTCAAGTGCCAGATGAAACTTAGGAGTTCCTGGCCTAGAATCTAGCTTAACAACATACACAGTCTAGAAAGATAACAGAGAACTTGACTACAGTCAAGTCAATGGGAGAGGAGATTATCCAATAAGCATGTAAACTGAGTATTTAAACCATGCTTACCACACTCTTATTGGAGTATTACACCTGGCAAAGGTTTATGTTCCTCAGAAGGAAGGAATGCTGTGCATCCTTTGTCTAAAAACCTGTAGAATAACTTTGGTGTAATAGTAGAAACCTAAGTGTGGAAATTTGCCCTTTGCTTTAGGAAAAAAATTGGAATGAAGAAAGAAACATTGGTATTTTGCTGCTTGAGAGAAGCGGGAGTATTGGTACATTTATGACCAAGATTATGATGCATATCTGCATCAACCGTTTCAAGCATTACTTCCCTTTACACTGCACTTAAAAATTCTGATGCTGTATACACTGTAATAAAATGCATTACAAATCTGATGATATGATCCTTCTTGCTAATAGGAGGCAGTTTATTTTATTACAGTCCATTAAGTACAGCAATAGTAACTGTTCCTTTAGTCAAGTGATGCTGTGTGGGGAAGCATTTCCTAGAAATGGGTCTTAGCTGACTTTCCAGAATAGCAGCATAAGAAAGATTGAAAAGATCAGCAACATCTTCACTTCCTTCTTCACTTCCCTTCATCTCCACTTTTCCTTATTGCAGCAGTGTCAAAAGACCCTGGAAGTGATACATAAGTAGATGGCAGAGTCTTCCCATTTACATCTTGTCTTATTAACCCTTAAGGATTTGTGTAATGCCAAAAGCCATAGCATCTGGCAATGGGCAACTTCCTGATACACTAAGTTGACTGGACAGACTCCTCAGACTGAGATAAAGTCCACTCAGGACCAACCATTTCCCCACTATTATTTCGCTGCTGCTAGAAGTGCTCAGTTTCTCTGATCTGTTCTACGTGCCATATATACATTTGCCTCCCAGATTTTGTGTGAAAATATGGCTTAGAAATTACTGGAAGCGGGATGTGTCTCAAGCAATGAGTCTGGGAAACTGATGAGAAAAGTACCGAGGAGCTGACAGGGGGGAAAGCTGTCATATGTGAAATGAATGTAAAAAGTGACTGAGTTCTGGGGAGAGTCAGGTGGTTAGTTAGGACTGGGGAGGAGGTAGGAGGCATATTAGGAGGGGAAAGAAGCAGAATCAGGATAATAATGAGAGCATATCCTTAGTGTCTTGCACCAAGGAGAAATATATATGCCTCCTGTGCTGTTCCACTGGGGAAGGATTTGTTAATGAATTTCTGTGTTAAACTGTTAACAGTAATAATCATACAGGCATAATGAGCATGGATTAGAAATGGCTTTTTGCATAAGACAGATTTCACTGAAGTTACATGAACACCACATTGGCATACAGAACTCAGTGTGCCCTGGATTTTCAGTCTAAGTACTTACACCATGGATATCACAACAGCACAGTAAATGAGCGTCACAGTAAGGAGCTTTCCCAGAGCTTTCAAATACAGGGGGTGTTGTTAGACCTGAGATAAGCTCCGTAAGACTTCCTCAATTAAAAAAAGCCAATAAGCTTAGTGTTTTCTGCAGAGACATTTGACTGAGGGCCTCTGCGAGGCTCCTTTGAGCACGTTGCTTTCCTCTGAGCCCATCCCAAATGCCTGTGCAGCAAAGGGACAGTGGCAGTGGGATACAGATCCTGACTCCAGATCGGGAGAGGTACAGAACTGGGGTCTGTGTGTGTAAGCATGCAGGTGTTTGCAGAGAGCTTTATGAGACAAGAGACCAAGATTTTACTGCTAAGCAAGAATGGTATTCCTTACCCATAGTCCTACAGAAAGAGTTCTTAGAGATCACAGGGACTCAATTTGTCATCGTCACCTAGCCCTCTCAGCCCGAAGCAGCTGCTTCTCTCTTCATGAGGCAAAATCATTTGCTTTCATGCTAGTTTTAGCTGGATCCCCTGACCCCACTTCATTTTGCTGCTAGAGGCATCTGTTACAAAAGATGGAGGCCTGGTTCAGTCAAGCAGTGAGAGACTCAACTTCTCTGTAAATTAGTGGAAGACTCTCACAGTCTCTTTAGAAATTACCCCGATGGATATTCAGCAAGCCACCGTTGTTAGAGCCCTACATGCAGGACCCACACGCTTCTGAAGTTTCCTGGGTGCTGTGTAGCCACCATCTCGAGCCACCATGTCTGGCTCCAGCCTTACTGGTGGAGGAGTTAGAGACTTTGCCACCCCATTACAGAAATGGGATCTTACTTCCGGCTACCTCTGTTGGTGGCCTCCACAATATTCTGGTTATGTAAGCATACATTTATAACATTATGGGCATTCTGATTTGCCAGGGCTTGTAAGACTCTAAGTACATGAAAAACAGGCTTTGAAAATGTTCCTGGCACAATTGCTCTTTATTTTTAAGCTATAGAAGAAATATAAAGATCTCCATATTTATGGATCTGAAAGGGAGTAAACATGACTATATGAATAGACACTGCTCAAGAACAACATTAAAGTATTTTAAGTAGTTTTTGCTTCTTTTTCTCTGCCTTTTCTCATACATATGGATTCTTGCACAGAGTGCCTGTTCACTCCTGAAACATTGTTTCCATATCTGGTCTCTACTCTCTCATACTGCCAGTGACAAATTCTTTTTTATAATCTGAAGTTTCCCATGGCATATGGTGCCTTTTTTGGTATAGAGGTTCTCACTAGATGACTTGTTTTTCACCCTTCATAAAGTCAGACTTGGGATACCAGTGCTGGGAAGGGAAGTCAGCAGTCAGTCCAAAGAAGCTGCTGTTTGAATAGATGGTTGTCAATGCCTAACCATCACCCACAGTCATTCCTGTGCCATCCTTTGTATTTAAGCCCCCTCTGAAAGTAAAAACACAATGGAGAGGATAAGCTCCATATTCAAAATGAAGTTTTTGCTCTGACACAGAACTGCTAATACCAGACAGAACGCAGAAGGTGAGTGCATATTGTTTCCCTAAATTGTTGCCTTTACAAACACCGTCTTACTGCATCAGACCTTAAAATGTTGGAAGGATAATTCCACAGGCGATAGGGAAAGGAAACTTAACCTGAGACTCAGCTGGGAGCATGTACAATGGTTAACTGCACTTCTGTATGGCACGTAGCACACTGAGGTACTGAAATCTTATTCTGCTTGACGTAAGATGTTTTATGTAAAAACCTTTGCAGCAGCATCAATCAGTATGGGACAAAGGACCAACACAGAAAAATCATATCAAAGAGAGAAACTGTATATCCATCCTTAAAAAATCTGTGTATTTCCCAAAATGCACCTGTATGCAAGCTCCAGTCACTTTTATTTAATTACTTCACACATCTTAGAATAAAGGAGGCTCTAATAAGACAGGTGAGAATTGAAAGCATGTAGCAATAACTCTATTGTGACAGCACAGTTTTTCATTAGTTTTCACTGTGTTTATTCAAATGTGCTATCTTTTTTTTTTTTGCATTTAAAAATAATTGAATTCTTGCTACTGAGTAGTGCTACTGCTTTGTCTCGAAGTGCATCAGTGCTCTTTCTCTTGGATAAGCCACTATTAGATGTTCCGATGTAGCTGAACAAACGTTATGATGTTCTGAATGCAACTTTTCTGAATTTTTTCTGAAGATCAGTGGCAGCAGAACAGAACTAAGAGGTTATGGATTCCCCAAATTACTGGGTTTACCTGGTCACAGACTTTCTTTTTCAAAAAGAAACAAAGTTTGTCTAGAAACAGAAAAACTGCTTATAACAAGGGATGCGTGCCGAAGACATTTCAGAGTGGGACCAGCACCTTCGGCTTTGGAAGGCTCTGAGGGTGGCAGCTAAAATCTGCAGTCGCCTCCACCAAATCATGGACAGGAAAGAATTACTGGGGAAGTATGAGGTAAATCCTCTTCAGCACCTATAAGGATAAATTACTTGCAAATTCCTTCATCCTGAATAGAAAGATGAATCCTGTGTAGTCTGTAGGCCTCAGTTAGGAACCTCCATGCTGGGACTTGAAGTCTCGGCAGGCTATGGCTGTGAATTAAAGATGCAGATAGCTGATATCTGCTCTGTTTAATATGAGGTAGACATCTGGCAGGTTGCTAATGCCATCTTCAATTTGTTGCCCCCAATCTAAAGTGAAGAGTTGCCAGAGCAGGAAGTGATCATGGGGTGCTCTGTGGGAACTGTTCATTACTTTGACCACTGCTGGTCCCACTTAATAAGATCCTGTTCTTAGTATCTGTAGGAAAGAACAGATTTTGCAAGATCAGGAGATCATTATCGAAGTTTTTAACTTCTCTCAAAGCACAAACAGAGCTCATTTCTGCTAATTGGATTGTAAAATCAAAATGTCTTCTTTATTAGTAATGTTCCAGAAGAGCTTCCAACTTTTTTACAGTGTTAACCTTGTATCCTGCTATTTTCTTATTTATCAGTCAAGGCCACGGGAGGTCTTCCCCTATGCACCATTAGCATTGTGAACATTTGCTTTTCTGCCTTTCCATCCACCACTAGAAAGTTTGGGCACAAATCTAATAACAACAGGACAAATTCACAAGTACACGCCAACTGCTTTGTGCTGCTCCTCCAACTGAAAGCAGCTACAAACCCAGTTTTGCCATCTGGTTTGAGGAAGAGTGGGATTGCCTTGCCTGCTGAGCAGAGCAGTAGAGGGAATTGGATAAATACACATCAGAAGTCTTCTTCCTGGTGGATATTACTCTAGCAGTGAATGTCACCTAACCCTTGTTGCAAGCATTATTTCTTTAACCATGGAGGAGGGATCCCTCCCTTTTGGAGCGTACTGTTGACACTGCTGTTGCTGCTGCAGTGAGTCTGTTGCTGGTTTGACAGCTCTGAGGGTACAAACTTCCTCCCCTAACACTGGGACCTGAGTTCAAACTCCATGGGCAAAACACATAAGAATCTCTCTGATGGCATTTGTGCTGCTGATTTTTAAGATATGGACAGCCGTCCATCAGGAAGGGTAATCGTCTGCCAGAGACTGATTGCTTTTGAGCTGGATTGGCTTTGGAGCAGCAAAATGAAAGTACAAAGGATTCAAGGTTCAAAGTGAAAAAAGGGGAATTAAAAACCACAGGGGTTAACCGCCTTGCCTCCTGCCACACAGGAAGCCTGTCCTGAAGTAGGAGTCCTGATCTGATGTGTAAAACAGTCTGCTTTCCATCTTTCTTAATCCATCCATCCTGCTGGGTGCTGCCAAATCTGCTCTTTTGCAGGCAGCTAAGTATGCTGCCTCTGCAGCATGTGGAATTGAACCTGATCTTTGTGATGGGAATGCAAATACAACAACAATTCCTTGCTCCGTTGCTACAAGTAGGGGTGAGGAAGGCTTGCGCGTTTCCTTGACGCTTAGCACGCCCTGTAACACAGTTACAGCCGTCTGGGGCTGCTTACTATTGGATTTACACTGGATCATCCAACACACTTGTGACCTTGCAGCGCCAGAGGGCAGAACATTAACCGAAGGATGGCGTAGTTCCTGCTTGAGGTTTCCAAGCAATCACACTGCAGCCTGCCCTCTCCTAACTGTAAGGAAACAGCCCTGAAGCCTGCTGCTGCCGAAACTGGAACACCGTGTGCTGTACTATTTGTAGTTTCCTGCTGCCGACATTGCATACGTAGTTACTATTCCTCCTGCTTCCTCCATGCACGTTAGAATGGATCCAAAAATAATTTCAGGCAGTATGTTCTGGTGGAATATTTTTGCATTTGCACAAATTTCCTCTTTATTTTTGTTGCCAATTTTGATAGCGTTTCAAGGCTGTTTCAACTTCTCCAACTTGGCATTGCTGGGAGGCACAGGAATGCTCTCCTGATCAGTGTGGCAAAAGAAAGTGTTTTGGCATATGAATACAGACTTAAAACTTATTTTTAAGGATGAATATAGCATATTACAACCAAGAAATTTCTGTTTTAACTAAAGATGACAAGGAGGCCCAAATGCTCTACAGGAGAAGGAAGCCCGCACATATAGAAAAAGAGAAAAAAAGTGGCTTTTTATATTTATTGCTTTGATCCTGGAGAGGGTTAGGTGATAAGAGCCTAGCTGTCAGGAAATCATGCAATTAAACCGTGCATGAGGCCAACAGATTTATTGTGCCGCATCTTTCAGATGAAACTATGTGATTATTGCCTAAATGAATGTCTTCCTGGCTTGGATGAAATGCTTTAAATGACCCGCACTTGGCAGAACTTGGAGTCTTAAAAGTATATATTAAATTAGCCTTTATATCTGTTTATAGGGAGTACACGATGGCGGGTGTGTGGTCGAGAGGTTGTCTCCGCAGGAGTTTGCACTGGCTGAACCAGGGTGAAACCGGGAGCATGGTCCGTGGATCGTTCCAAGAAGTATCAGTGTCATTTTTAAATTTTTAAAAGCCAGATCACTCTGGCTTTTCTTCTTACGCATTATATGCACAACGAAAATTAATTCAGAAATGTTTTCTTGAACTTTCCCGTATTGCAAGGCCACTCCATATTACTTGGCACAGAAATCCTGGAAGCCTTACTTCTTAGGCAGGCGTTGGAAAGGTGTCGCAGGCAAAACAGTCTGGGGTTGAGGAATTTGGCTTAATTTATCGCCAGTCAGCACAGGCTTCTGACCACTGATCTGGGCTCTGAGAAAAATGGATGCAAGTGATCAAACACTTACATAACCCCCCTCCCCCCCAACTGCCCCTGGTTCAGAACCGGCTGGAACCGGCTAGAACCGGCTCAGGCCGGTTGGTGGCTGCCCCCAGCCCCCACAAAGCCAAACGTGGTCAATCGTGCTGGACAAGCACTGTTGTTCGAAACCCTCACAGCCAGCCAAATTGGCTTTTACAGTTCTTTTAGCCCTGGAGAGTCAGAATTTGCTGTGAAGGACGAGCTGGATTTTAATCTTCTTATCAACAGAGCTATTTACTGAGGTAGCCACCAAGGCACCACCACGAGGAACCTGGGAGTTGCGCAGGTAGGGGGAGCCCTGGTGTGCCCCATGGCGCATCCATGCCTGCTACCCACGCGTGGGAAGCAGAGAAGTGTTTAGGGAAAATGCTGAACTGGCCGGTTTATGGGATATGGAAATAGCTGGGGCACAGTGTCCCCAGGAACTTGTGTTGTCGTCCTCAAGGTATCACCTCGCGGGATAGGAAATGTTGACCATCCCCTGTGTTGGGGTCCACCAGAGCCATCACGAAATCCAGAGGAAAGCCGATACCTTGGCTTTCTGTCTGTGCGTACAACTTGGCTCTGGCCTTGATGCATCATGAGATGTCAGAGTTTAAACCTATGATTATTCCACAGTTGTATCTCTGGGCCTCAGACCCATGTAATTTTGGTAGGGGAAATTCCACACTTCTGATATAAAGCAGTCAACATTTGTCTGGCTGTTTTGTTTTTAATGGCAGCTATTTTGAGTCACTGGAATGTCACACATTATGCTGGGAATAGAATCAAAGTCTATAAAGTCACCGAACTCATACAGTGTTTTCAGCTTAATGAAATTTATTATAAATGTCACAGCTTCTGAAAACTGAGAGCAAAATTCCTCATCTGGGGGACTTGGTCTGATCTCTTCATAACTTTTTTTTTCCCCCCATTCATGAGTCTATTGTCTATTTATCTCTCTTAGTATGACATTTCCTATCCAGCCAATGAATTAATTTGCACTTAGATAGCAAGCAGTTTTCTGCAGATGATATATGCTCAGGAAAGGCAGTTTCCATTTGCTAAGGAACAGAAAATCCTTTCCAAGAATGCCTGAGTGTTTGATGTCACTAAGTCTGGTGGAAAGGTACAATATTTCAAAAAAAGTGAAGCAAATACGTGGATGAATAAAGTATGCCCAAATATCATTAGTCATATTTATGTGTTGAGTATCTGTAATTTTCTCCCACCTTCAACAATAGTATTATTGCTTCTCTATTCAGCGTTGTAGGACTCTTATGCCTTGCTTTGTGCATGACTGTGGCTTGATATCTGTCAAGATAAAAACATGTATCTCTTACTCTGGCATTTAGTAGGAACATTCAGCATGAGTACGTTAGAAACAGTGCTCTGACATTAATACAATGCTATTTGTCACGTCACACATCTAACTAATTTTCTAGCGAGTTGACAGTTGGGCCCATTGTCTGGAATAATTTAATGTGCTATCGTTTAAACTTACTGTACTCTATGAATCATATACACAGATATTTATAATGGAAAATCTGTGTTCATGCAGTGCTGAGGTTACGCAAATACAGCTGTGGGCCTGAATCTTCAGCTGGTGTAAATTGGCTTCACTGGAACGACACCAATTTACCCTGGCTGGGGACTCTGCTGAACACATGTGAAAGGGAAAGATCTGGCAGCAATATCAGCTTGTCCATCACCATCTGTAAACAAAGGACAAATAAACAAGGCCCTAACTTAGCAAAGGGTTTAAATGTATACCAAGTTCTGGTTTAAACGTACAAGTACAGTACTTTAATTAAGGCTGTATTTATAGAATGGTGACAGGGATTACAGTGGGTTGAGATTTTTATGTTGAAGCAGTTTTCATCAATATTGTTGATTCATGAAAAAGGGATGTGTTACCAAAGTTTTCCTTACATCCATGATTTATTCTGTGGCCAGTATAGTCCTGTCTCAGAATAGCTATTTAGTGTAACAAGCCCAGTGCCAGGGCCCTGAGTGCACTAATAAGCCCTAATGGCCCAGACCAGCCTTTCCTGGCGTCTCTCCTCATCGCTGCCCAAGGCCCCACTTCAGCCCAGCCCAGGGCCGTCAGTCCCTGCCCGAGCAATGGCATAGTAATGCTGGTCTCCAGCTCCGCCACAGCCCTGCCCCTGCCTGGCTGTGGCCCTGTCATTCCCAACACTGACCCATGGGCCAACTGCCTGGCCCAGCCTCGGCCCGACCCCCTGGCCTTGCCTGGCCATCACGGGGCCATGTCTGACCCTGGTTACCTTTGCTGGGCCTGATCCAGACCTATGGATTGACTTCCCAGCTTGACCTCAGACCTGCCTCATCACCATCAACTTGCCTGATGATCTGAACTCTCAGTTGAACCTGGCAGCCATCACCAGGCCTGCCCTGCTCCCTCGCTGGGGGCGGTGGGACAGGCCCTGGCCTCTGCCCTTCTGGCTGTGGTATTGCTCAGCTCCCTGTCCCTTAGGGAGCAGATGGCCCTCGCTGAGCTCTGACAGCCAGCAGCAGCTCTCTGGACTACTCAGTTGACCCCAGACACTTGAGCATGGGGATTTCCTGTACGCCAGGTAAATGTCCTGATTTATTAGACTGTTGGCTCTTCTGCAGTGGAAGACCCTTGGTTCTTTTCGTATGCTTCTCTTTGGAGGTGTTGTACTTCAGTAGGCCTTTTCCAGGTATATGGGAGACCTACGTATGGCCTGTTCCAATTGAACTGCAATTATGATTCTTGCTGGAGACATCAGGAGACTTTTGGTTGATTGACTTTTATAAAGGTGACTGTGACATGTAAATCTTTCCAGGATCAGGGCCTTTCACATCTGAGTAGAGACTGTGTATGTACCACAAATATGTTGTATGGTATTCTTTTTGTTGAAATATTGGCTACACTCAATTGTAAGAGATGTGAGGAATATGGCTTGATTTATCTTTAATTGAATTTTTGGGAATATTTCAAATTCACTTAATGAGATAGGAATAGACCTTGTAGCTGGAAACTTTGTGAACCTCAAGAGAGTGACTCTGGCAGTTACTCCTCTATGTATGTTATTATTTTGTTTGTATTGTGGAAACATATGAAAATGAACTTGTTTAGCCATAGATGGCCTCAGAGTGGAACTTTCCACTTTCTGTTGTACATTAATCAATTTAATGCAGGTTGGATAGTTCTGACAATCCAGAACGTGCATGCACTTTTACATGGACTTTTCTTTAATCAGCAATGCACATTTACCTACAGTGGTTTCCAGCCTGTGGACCATGGATACTGAGTTGCTTGGGCTTCTTGAAAGGTAATCAGCAAAGCAGATTTATTGCCCATAGACAATAATTTGCTATAGCCCTTGCCTTGAAAAGCCTTTGTGGGGTCCACAGATTGAAAAAGACTGAAAAGCATTCGTCTAATAGGCTATATTACTTGAATTTCATCCAGCATATAACTGTTAGTTATCTGTGCTCTACTCAACTACAGGCAGGACTTTCTTTTAGATTAACAATATTTTGTTTCTTTGTTAGCAGCATATGGAGGCAGAGTGGGAGAGTGTATGTATGCCTGGTGTATTGTATGTGAGATCTATCAGTTTATCATGAAACCTTACCTCATATTTTTTCTAAGTGCTCTTGAGTTTGCTCTTGTTATTATGAACATAACTTGAGTTGTGCTTGTCAGAGCAAATCAGTGAACACTATTGGTCTTTGTCACCATTTTTTGCAGGAGGTTTCCAAGAAAAAAGATAGCCAGGTAACACAGGAAATGTTGATTCAGTAGTTGTTGCTCCCTCATTCTTCTATCTTCTTCTTTTTTATTTTGTTTTTTAAATCTGATGCCAGAAGCACCATACAAGTGATCCTAGATGGCAATTAACATTCCACCATGTCCTACTAGGACCTCAGCTTGGATAGAAAGATGCCCTTGAACTGTAACAAGGGCAGACAGTGGCTATGGATCTTATGAGGAAAGGCTGAAAGAGCTGGGCTTGCTCAGTCTAGGAAAAAACAGCAGGAGAGAATATGAGCGCCTCCCTGTCCACACCAGAAAATGTTAAACACCTGGGAAGGAGGCGAGTTCTTAAGTTAAAGGACAATGTTAACATAAGAGCAAATGTGTATAAATTGGCCATGGATCTGAGTTAGGGCAGAGAGTATATGAAGAGTTCAACAATAAGAGCAGAAAGTTTCTGGAACCCTCTCACAGGAGGAGCTGAGCTGCAATACTTAACTAGTTTTCAGATGGGGCTCGATCACTTTATGAAAGGAATTACACGCTGTGGTTGGCTGCCAATAGCAGTGACTGGACTCAACCTGAACATCCCTTTGGGACCCGTTTTCTTGGTATGCATCCTATATTGTTCTTCAAGATTGCATGGTTATAACTGTTATCATTCTGCCCTTACTTACCAGTACGAGCTTGGTATTTATGGCCCAAAATTACAGAAAAGATGATTAGCTACAAGCAGATTCATAATTTATTCCAGTCTTAGTGTACTGTTAGAGGGATTTGGGGGTTATTATTTGGGAATTATTTTTAACATGTATGAACAATTTCATTAATAAATACATCCAGCTCACTTGCTGCTGAAATGCTTTAACCATGAGGGCTGTAATCCTCCCATCACTGCCACTTGGTACAGGGTGTGTTGCCAGCCACGTGACAGGAACGTCGTCCTGTGGTGCTCAGCTTCACTGTTTCTGAATCCAACATTAACACTCCTCAGCGAGCTTTGACAAAAGCCAGAGAGCAGAGATTACTATTCGAAATGATGGTATGAATCTCATTTTATCTGAGGTAGGGCTGGACTGCGCACACAATCTGCATCCATGCTGTTCCATATCCGTGTGTTTCTTCTCTGTTCTCAAACAGCTGTTCTTGTATTGTTCTCACTAGTCTGCCAGATGTTACAAATCTAAAGAAAGTATGGAGCCCCTTTCTCCCTCCATAGGACTTTTTCATAAACAGCTTGAAACCTGCTGTTTGGTCTAAGGCTTAACCCGGATTTTCTAGTAACTCATCAACTATGATGACAAAACATGAGGTTTTAGAAGCACCTTGAACAACGTTAAGTGGACTTCACTGTTGCCAGTGCTACTGAGGTTATAAGAGATACAATCTGATACCCTAACTCGCAAGTGAAGTAGCCTCATGTCTATATACTTGTTATTGGTGCATGCATATCATTAATGATGGTTAGGGTAGATGCTTTAGCAAAGCTTTGGGAGGAGACCCTTTGGACTGTTCTTGGCTCTCTTGACTCTCTCATAAGGGACTAATTCTCTTAATTAAATGTAAATGTTGTCGCACTTAATGTTCTTCAGCTTCTGAATTTGCTTTTCTTTATGTATTGCTAGAGACAGGAACTACAAGAGATAATCACCTTGAAAGTTGCAAGCATGCTTAACCCCTCTTCCCACCAAGGTCCCCCCCGCCCCCCCAGCCCTACTCAGTCGCTGCAAAATTCTAGTTGCATAATCGGTCTCCAGATTATCTGGAGTAATGTGGAGAAGTGCCAGTCTGGGAGACGTTGAGGCTTGTTGGTTCGTATGTTTTAAGCTATATAATGTCCTACCTTAGTTATTCTGCACTCCTGTTTAGCGTGAATTCATGACTGCAGGAATGATTAGCAGACTTCAGAGAAGAATTAACACACCAGCAGCCAGCACTAACTACTCGAATTAAGAAGTAAGACGGAGGAAAATTACAGAACCATTAGTTTTACGATGTCACTGGGCTAGTTTTGTTAGGGCAGCATTTTTCATGAATGGGATGAGATCCATTGATACAGTGCTGTATAACAACAAGAAAAATATCAGTTAGCTGAGACCCCTTATCTGGTCTAAGCCCATCTAGCAGGGCAGCCTCTGCTATTTACTGCATTAAAAAAACCTCACTCCTTTGACAGGGGAACTAATTAAAGGATGCTTAACATTTTTCCAGGAGCCCAAGTTAGCCCTTTGATACTGGAGCTCTCTTTGTGGGGTTGAGTAAAAAAGCAATGGTTGGGTCATTGCCATGCTCACGTCCTTAATGGTGTGTTTTAATTAAGCAGTGTGCTCATTTCAGGAACACAGGAAGCATCAGTGTTTCTCATGTGGAAAACAAGTTTCACATGAAAGCTTTCAGAAAATATTGCTAGTAATATGGGCCAGACCAGACAATGTTGACAGGCCTTTGTATTGAAACCCCTGGCCACCCATTGCCAGCACTCGCAGCATCATCACAGCTTGCCCAACATCTGGTATTTTCATCGAGCCTCAGATTCCAAAGTCATGTTATTATGAGAAAATACTTTAAGAAGTCCATTCATAGACTTTGTGGTTGAAGAAAAAAGTTTGAAAACACAATCCACTAGATCTCAAAAGCAAATAAAATGAACCCACATGTTCTTTTTGAAATCCTGTGATTATTAAGCAAATCTGGTGATCTGTGGGACTTGTGCGATACGTATCATTCATGTGCATCCTTGATTAGGAGGGTGAAAGTACAAAGTTCTCCACATTGGCAGAGTTGTACAATGAAGAAAACATGATCTCCTCTCCAGGGCATCTGGGATATGTTTACAGGTCAGTGAGCATTAAGCAGAATTGCTTGAGAGGGCTGTGAATGAACCAGCCTTGGAAATAAAAGCAATATAGACAAATCAAAGCAGTCCTGTGCCCAAGCTGTGCTGCTTTTCAGGGTCAAGCTAGTACATCCATGCAGCCTTGGGCATGCCATGTAGAGGTACCATTCATCTGGAACTTGTTTGAATAATTCAGATATAGGGATACATTGCATAAAGTTGACATACCTGCCATTTTGCAAAGTCCTGGTTGTTGTTAGAAAGCAAGAGTGATGCGTAATTGCTGCCTATTATTTACTAAGACCCAAATGCAATATTTTTACTGAGCAAAGTGCATCATTCACCCTACTTCAGAGTATAGAGAATCTGCATCTCTCCTCTTTGCACTCATTCCTGGGCATCTTGCTTCATTTTTTCCCTCCTCCAAACCACATGAAATTGAAGACTTCTCCTCCTCTGAGTTTTCAAGTTACAGAAGTTTGCATCAGCTAAAGGGAGAGACTTCAGACCATATTGATGGGAGATAATTTGCTACAGGCATAGGCAAGCTGAAACCAAAATAATGTTTTATGAAGAATATAATAGAAAGATTCAAAATCTAAAATGAAGGTCAGAGTCTCTTCCTAAATCTGTTGTCCATGAATAGGAGTTTAAAAATACACTGTTTTCATCTCATCACATGTCTCATCACAGGCCTCATCATGTGTCGCTCAGAATTCCTGAAGGTCACTCTTTCAGCTGCTATTGTGTATTTCAATTGATTAAATAAGACAAAAAGATTTGTCTTTTAAACTTCTTTTTTTTTTCTTAATAGCCAATTATTATATTTTAAAAGACATAACCGTGGCTTAACTTAACTTAGATTCTCATCCAATAATACAGTATAGATAAGATGGAAGAAGTACTCCCTATCCACAGAACAGTTGATTACTAGTTTAAATTACTCATTTTAAACAAATTCTGATTCAGCCTTGCCAATCATAAAATATTAGATTTACTATTTATTTTCAGTGGATTGCTGCCAGTTTTCTTCTCCCTAAATGCCTTTAAATGCCTTGTTTAAAACATTTTTAAAAGTTCACATTGAACATATATTTACTTATGACAAATCTGTATTGGATTCTAAATGGAGATGTAAAATCTTATTGTGGAGACATGAACTTTGCTATTACAGAATTTTTCTCTCTTTATTGGCTTTATGGTATTATTTTTCTTTAAGTCACAAGTGTGGCAAATTATTTTGTGCTTATGCTGCTTATTAACTCTTAATAAAGTGAGAAAAAAGGAATCCAGTGAGAGCGCTTTAGATTGCTCTTTAGGTTATGGTATGTTGCTTCATTCTGTTTAGCTGGTGGTAATAGTTGAAAACACTGACCGTATCCTTGCAAAACTCTGGTCAGTGGCAACATACAGTGCTTGAACACTGGGCTCTGACTGCTCTTCAGCTATCATAGGCCAAAAAGTTTATTATGCAGTGCTGAAGAACAAAACTGCCATTGACCAAGGACACATCAGTGGTATAACAAAGATCTGGACTGATGCCTCAAGATTGAGGTGGCTTCTTAGAAGCTGCATCATTTGCCTTTTCCCCCTAAAATGCTCTCTTTAACAGCAGGGACTGTTTTGACCTAACCTCCACTGTCTCTATAAGTAGCTCTTCTTTTAATTAATTAATAAGTTTATTGATTGTTATTATGATCAGCAAGGAGGTCCCAGATCTGTTCCAGGGATAGAGACAACATGAGTGAAGGAATTTTGAAGGGATTCTGTAACAAAAGTGTTTGCAGAAAAGAAATCTGAGCTTGTAATTTGCCAGCACAGCTGTAGACAGCAGTAAAGAAGGAAAGGTTCCCATTTTGAAAGCATGTAGTCTCTAACACAACACAGAACAAGACAAAACATAAAAACACCTATCTCCTAGCTCACTTGTGACAGGTTGTAATAAATGAAGGTGCTGCAGGTTTAAGCGTCTCATTAACATGCTACAGAAAAAGGAATGAGTTGCATCAGGTTTACTCAGTGTATTTCTAACTATATCTGAAGTCCTGAATTATTCATTTTCCTTGGAAATACATTTGGAAGTGGGAGAAGTTGAAATGTGTACAATTTATAGATATTAATAAAATACACTTTTTTTGTTCTTCATCCCCAAAATAATAAGTGGAAGATAGACTGGGTTTTGGCTTCGGAGTAGGAAAGATCTAGGAAATTTAAGTGTAGGAAGTCAATTGGCTGTTTGGATATACCATTTGGAAACTTTATATATAGACTAAAAAGAAAAAGGGGAGGAAGAAAATCTCATCAATAATATTTATGGAATTTTTGGTCCATTTCTGGATTAAGGGTACTTTATGAACCACTAGATCTTCAGTCAATGAATAACCCCTGATTTAGGTCCCTCTGCTGCCATCTTTCTATATATGACATTACTATTACTTACAGAAAAGGACTGTGGTGCCAACTTACTGAGAAACATGCTTCATGAATTATGTTTCCTGACCTATCATTCTGCTTATAACAAAACCTGCTGATAACTTAAATGCCGCCATTGCTTCACAACAGTTTATTTTAATAAGGAACGCTTCTGATGCAACATAGATTAGGTTTTCTGTCTGTGTTGCATATAAATCTCTCAGAACTGTGGACTCTCATATTTTGCACTGGCCCTGATTTTTTTCATCCTTCACTGACATGGTCTTTCTTTCTCTGTCCTGTGTGAATACTTCTAGATGTTCGACTGGATCAGCCACAACAAAGAATTGTTCCTGCAGAGTCACACAGAGATTGGCGTGAGCTACCAACATGCCCTTGACCTACAGACGCAGCACAATCACTTTGCCATGAATTCCATGGTGAGTTCGGGGCTCGCTGTGACTGGCTGGGGTGTGTGTGTGAGTGAGGAAGGGGGAGGCACACGAGGCCGCATCCAGTTTGGAGGGAGCTATGGACCCATGTGAGGGGAAGTAAGGAAGACCAGGCCGGGCTGTGGTGGCAGCAGACCTCTTTCTGGGAAGCAGAGGGTGTTGCTCTGTCCACTCAGATACTGATAGACAATTATTTCCTTGATTTAAGACCAGCACAGCCCGGTGGAGTTTGTTTTCATTTTGGAGAGCAAATACAATATTTTTTAAGTTTTTGACATTTCTCTGACATGGAATTAATGAGAGCTGTAGGTGGCACTTTAATAATTTATGCTTCTTCCCCCCGCCCGGCTGAGGTACTTTTCAAAACTGTGAAAAAGAGACACTAATCAAGCTGTCAGTTGTGGCCACAGTGGGGTTTTGGCTTTTTCAAAAGCTGATCAGTCAGTGCTTTTCAATGTAACTTGACTTACCTTGGGTGCAAAAAAAAAGAAAAAAAACATCCATTTATAAGTGCTTTGCTCTCTTTCTTGTTCTTTCCTGGTATAAGGTGTTTGTGTCTGGAAACTGCTGGGCTTTCAGCCCAGAAATTGGGACAGAATGTATCCATGTTTTGATTGTTGCACTTAGTTAGAAAAATGGGTGCATATCCCCTGCTGAAACTGCACAACACAGAGACCAGCCCTCTCTGAATGCTGTTGACTGCACAAAAAATTGCCCCCAGTCACCTGACTCCTGCAGATGTACCCCTTCGTGCTGTGCGTGGTGAGGCTACGTTTGCAGGAGGAGCTGAGACCTCAAAGGTAGTTATTGGCATGTAAGTTTAAGTCACTAGAGAAACACACCCTACGACCCTGCCAAGGGGCAAGGTACTTCCGAGCGGCTGTCTGATGAAATGTGAAAAAGAGGTTCTGACCACTTGAGGTCATTAAAGACTGCGCACTGCTTTTATAAGATTACAAGTGTCAACCCTGGTGTCCTGGCCAAATTCCAGCTCAGGTAATTAAATTCTCTGACCTAAATTCCACCTGCTGTTTCAACATACCTAGCTATTCCTTAGTAAAGCTCTGTGCACTCACTAGGGCAATACATAACAGTGGAAGCTGAGAAAGGTTTATAATGTAAATTAATATATTTATTGTGATTTTTGTTGAAATGAGCATTGAAAAACAGGCTCTAGGCAACTGATTTTTAAGTTTACAGTCAAAAAATACTATCTACCTACAGGCTAGCACAGCCCCCATGTATCATTGCTGTTCACAGAATTTGTTAATGTTCTGTTCACGTTATCAAATAAATGTGTCCTGGAGGTTAATGCATAAAAAGTTATTTGGATTATGACAGATGCAAAGTCAGTCATAATCCTTTAGAAAACACTGTCAGAAGAGTCAAGCTGAAGGACCTTCCTATATCCTTTCTATGGTACTGTCTGATGTTATTTTATTAAAATAACTGGGAACTAAACTTGGAAAGAGATAACTGTTTTAATAGAAAATTAATGGGTGGTGGGGAGGGTGCCACCTAATGGAAGAAAAATTAATTTCCTCCACCCTTCCTCTGTCCCCAAGTGAACTTTTGGGAATGAGTAATGCCAAGAAATGAGACACTTTCAAGGAACTTGGGGGACCTTCTGAGGGCAGGTACCTCTCAGTAGCAGTGCCATGGCCACCCCACCATCTCTGTGCTGCCAAACTCCTGTCTGACAGAGCTGCCCAGGAGAGACCCGTGTTCTGCTGGGGCTAATAGTCTGGGGCAGATGATGTGTCTCCCATTTTGCTCTGTCGCTGGTACAGCCCCCACACATATAGTCATATGGAGGCCCATATGGTCAGCATGAATGATACAGCAGGGAAGGTTGTCTCCTCTCTCCCTTTATCACAGAGGATCTAGCTGTGTGTATGAGCGTGGTTAGTGGGCATCTTTAACTTCCAACCCGTAAGTATGGTGAGAGATGGCACTCAATTCTGCACTGATTAATTGGGCTCAAATATATGACTGTATGGAGGAACCCTTTAGTGCCAGATGATATATACATTCTCAGATAATGCCTTCTTACAGGCGTATAACTGAGAGAGCATATATGATGCACTTAAATTCTGTACATTGTTCTCCATCTACTTCTTTTCTCTCAGCCCCACTGCTGGGTTTTAGACCCAGAATCCCATCTGATGGTGGTGTGATGTCTTTCTCTTGGTTTTGGATCAACGTCAATTCATAGAGGAAACAGTCAGAGTTCATGCAATTTAGATTTCTCTCAAATGTGCTCTCTCAGAAGGAAAAAAAAATTCAACAGATTTCAACTGTCAGAGGTTACATAAAGAATTGAAATGTCATCACTGATAGTAGGTTCAAGTGGGGAGGGGGAAAGACCACAGAAATATTCCGGGATACAGGTGCAACTCAGAACTGCGCTCTTGTTACCCAAAATGAGGTCTCAGAGATATTTATCAGAAATATCTGCGTTTCACCCAGTGCTTGAAATTCATCACGATCATATAAGTTTCTCAGAACTCTCCTTATTGCTGAAGGCCTTTATTTGGATTGATCTTCTGCATAGTGGCCTTTTGAGGGGGGATTTTGATGCCAGGGTCGCACAGGCTGGCGTGGATGTCAGTTTTACAGCCTAGTGAGGTTGGTCATGGGGTATGCCACTGTGGAATTAAACAGAGCTGCTGCCTTGCAATGGAGACCAGAAAGGCTGGGCATCCTATTTTTGGAATAGCAGATGTGGGGCTGGCTGTATCAAGCTGAAAGGAGATTTGGAAATTGGTGGAAAATGGGTGGTAATCTTAAACTCCGGGCTATTTAAACTACCTTGGAGCTGCTGTGCTTATATTTATATAGTGCTGCAGTTGGCAGTGATGATCTCTTTTAGCTGGAGTAGATTTTTGTTAGAAAAATGTGGAGCACTTGCTGGTGTCCCCAGAAGTTGGTATTACAAACACACGGATGTTGGCATGCAGGAGACATCAGCTTGCTGCATAAGGGTGTTGGGCTGCATACTAGTCACTCCAGCTGTGGTAGAGCATGCAGGAAAAGCAGCAGGAGGAGGAGATTGAAATTAAAATGACCCTTTCCTGGCTGTGACCCAGCTTCTGTGGTAGATGGAGGTTTTGTGTGTTGGTGCGTGCTGGAACTCTATGTGGGCGTATGTGAAGAGTCTGCGTAGTAAGGCTGAAGCCTCTGCGTTTGTTCAAAGCAAGAACCAGTGATGGTCAGTGGTAGCCTCGGGACACACTGACTTACTTGAACTAGGCAAGTTTGGAGAAAGTACAGTCATGACTCTGAACATAGTGGCAGGATGTTATTTGCCCCAAGACTGCACATCAGTTTGAGCCATACTTTGATTGCTGGGGAAGCGAGGCTGGAAATACAGATCAGGTCTGCTTTATCTGTAACAACACTTCATTGAAGGAAAGTTTTGCTGGGGACAGAGAAATTAGTGGAAAACACCACCACGGCTAGCTGTAGTTTATTGATGCAAGATATACAAGGCTTGTGGTCTGTAAGTTTTGTGAGGTTTTCTGATGCACAGTCTGCTTAGTTGCCTTTTTTTCCCCAATATAATTATCTAAGAAAAATGATGGTCAATGAATTTACAAACACATAATCACAAGATTGCTACTGCATGACTGCATCTGTACTCCACTGCCTTATTTTTACAGTGATATCTTGGTTCAGTTGTTCGTGTCACTGATTTCTGCTGGAGACTGTCTGAAAATGACTAGTGGATATATGCATGTTGGTTGATAAGAGGCTGTAGGAGTGTCTAGGTCACTGTGCTAGGTGCAATACACTTCAAAGGAAGAAATGTTTTTTGCCTTGCAGAGTCTGTTGCCAAAGGCTTTGTTCTTACAGTATTTATGTGCATGAATTACCTTTGCCCATCTGGAGTCTCATTTAGACTTTTTAGTTGAAGTTACCTACTGAGAAATATTTGTAGGATTAAAGATCAGGATTAAGTAATGTAATAGAGAAGGTATAAGACAGAAAACTATAGCTGAAGTGAATTTACTCCTAGATATGTACTCATTTGTATTTATTATAATTTGCATTTACTGTTTCCCAACCTTTTCATGTCATGCCCTGAGCTCAAAAGGAAATGTCAGGAAGCCCTTGCTGTCTCTTTACCACAAAAGAGAATGGGGGATTGCTACCCTCAGATCTGTTTGCCGTCCCAGATAGAGTTTTGTGACCCACCCGAGTCTGAAAAATTAAGATTTTGATGAATTTTGATAAACATAAGCATTCATATCAGATAAGCCTTCAAGCTGTCTCATGCTAATTACCAAACTCAAATATTCAGCTACCATGCATCAGGCTCAAGATACAGCGATTGGCTTTAGAATACTGACATTTAAAACCCAGCTAAATAGCGCTGTGTTTTTCTTAATATATCTTTTGGTTTCTGAGTCTCTAGGGTGCAACTAGATCACTCTATTAACTTTTTCTCTGGAAATTTGCTTTATATTTTTTGCTAAAAATTCGTGTGATGATCTAGCTAGATTTTTTTATGCAGTATATTAGCCCCGGCAACCGTTTGACTGAGAACGGTTCAGCTTTCATGGATCTGAGTAATAAAATGGTAAGAACTGGAAGCACTCTTATTGGTTGTGTGTGTTCCCTCCTCCCCAGTACATTAAAAATAGGTATTGAGCAAAGATATGGAGGAGAACATAGCTCAGTATGGTTGTAATGCAGGAAAAGCCCTACGGACTCCAGTGGAAGTTGGATCAGATCCTGGATGTTTAAGCAAAAAAAAATTTTTTTTTATGGCATGCCTAGTGCACTTTAGGCCTGACATTACTAATAATAGTTACAATACTCTTTTGACTTCTTCTGGAAAATACACTGTCTGGATGTTTAATGGCTCATGCCTTTGTCATACACTCTTCCCTCTACATTCCTATAGGTGTGTTGTGATCCAAGCTCATTTTCGGAAAAACAATTTATTACTCTGTTTTTTACAATAATAATTGTTAATTTAAAGTGAACAATGTGGCATGTAAATGGGGAGAAATTATATATATTTCAGGTAATAAACTGTAGTCCAGTATTTTTCTTTCAAATAAGGACCACAGATTTTTTTTTCTGTTATTCAAGCCAGAGCTTGTTTTTACTTCGGTTTCAAAACAAGAAATTATATTTAGCCTTTATCACAGTTGTATAATATTTATACTGAAGCAATAATACATTCACTATGATGAATATTTAGCTCCACCATTTTGTGGGTAATCTTATTAATCTAGTTAATTTACTAGAAGAAACCACAATGTTTCAATATGACACAAATCATACTGACTGTAGCTCTGCACTTAGCTGGATGTTGTTTATTCTAACTGAAGCTATTCATATTTCCTTTGCCAGGACCGTTTTATGCCTTGATTTGTTAACCTCCTTAAAGAATGAGTGATCGCTTTTTGTGGCACATACACACCTAGGGCAGTGGTCAGTGCTGGCATTGCTGCCCACCCTGCTATCAGAGAGTTAGTTGTCTGACACTAGATAGAGGTGCATATTGTCCTAAGAAAGTCACAATGTATTTCAAACACATTGCAATTATCCAGTAACGGCTAATGATGTCTTTTGAAAACTTCCAATATTTATCGTAAGTGAACCATATTTTTCTGTATGTAGGCTGAGCTAAAATGCCATCCGATGTTATTCTGCAACAGGCTACATGTAATTGGCCTTGTTATAGTAACTTAAAGGTCTTAAAGATATCTCATGAGAATATTTTGTCACTGAAACATTCTGCTTTGGATTTATGTGCTAGGTTCATTTCACAGATGGTTTCTAAACTCTCCGAGTAACAGTGTGAGCTGGTTATTTTTTAAAGAACTACTAAACAATCAAATTTCACCTTTAATTAATTAATCTGTGAAACCCTGCTCTTGTGGCCCACCTTCACTGTTTGCCATCACAATATCTCAACTAGTTCTCCAGGAAATGAGATGAACACAGTCAAGTTTCTTGCAGATTTAATGCTTCTTACTGCTTACTTTTCCTTCCAGAGTGTAAGGTATTCTTTTTATGTGTGTATCACAAGAAAGTATTGCAGCTAGAGTGGGAAGGTTTAATTAAGAGGGGAGGTCTCACAGCATGCATGCAAGATGATCAGGGTTGAATGCCTGTATTTCCCTGTGGGAGATCATTCCACAGTTGAAACTCCACCACTCTCAGTGCTTTTTGCTGAGACTTAAGGCTGTTACCCTAACGAGGGTTAGGGACTCTAGCCGTGATCACTTATCCTGGTAGGAACAGCTACGTTACTGACAGTAAAGATCATAATTGAGGCCTTGTTTAGGCAACAGATGCAGGCTAGGAATTGGTGGATGTGCTCATACAAAATTAGGCATTCTGCACTTGAATGGCTTTGCTCAAGTCTTTCCTAAATTGCCAGGAGAAATTCTTGCATATCATGATGCATGTAGCTTTTTTTCTTCCCTCACCTGTCTAGTGATCTCTAGGAGGAAAGAAAAATCCCTTGTTTTTGCCTGAAGGTTCCAAAGTTTAAAGAGAAAGTCAATGAAGAATTAACTCTAACAAAGGGACTGCTTCTGGAAAGTGCAAATCTGTGTAAAATACAGGTTTTTCCCTACAGTGCTTTTGCCCTTACTTTTAGACACTAATATATATTTTTCTCATTGTTTGATCTATTGTACTCCTATATAGCCATAAATCAGTGATACCTTGCAGTTCTCTTTGGGGAGACCTCTAGTCTGAAAAAAATGAGATCCTTAGGTATTATTTAAAATGAGTCCCTGTATGGACCTACCAGTAGTAGATTTTCCAGCCTAAAGGAAAAATAAAGTCACACACATCAGTTGCTGTCTTTAATTTACTTCCTTTTAGGATCAAAAAGTCTATATAATAATAATATAGGAAAATCTCAATTCATTCTGTTTTAGAGATGAACAAAACCAGAGGGAAAGGAAGGTTTAACTTTGCAAAATGTTGATAGTTGAATTTTGGCAGCATAGATCTTTGTTCCATTTTACTCACTGTTACAGATCAGAAGATAAAGATGAAAGAAACTGTCTTCCAGCTTTATTCTACTTGAAGGTGAAAAAGAAATGTCTTGTTTTTGTGGATCCTGATCAGTTACACTTTTTTTTTTCTTTCCCCAAACTAAATTCTGGAGTGCTTTGAAGCCATGTGTCATTTTACCTCAACCCACACTAGAGATCCAAATAGGGTTCCCCCTGACCCTATCTTCCTCAGTAAAAGTGACACTTAGTAAAGGTCCTGGTTCAGTAAAATGTTTAACACCTGATATGGTAAAGGATGGTTAGACCCTGTGCTGTTCCGAGTTTCAGATCTTTAGCCAAGCGTTTACTCTGTGTTGGTTTTCTGTGAGACCCTGTCCAAGGTCTCTTGTTTCCAAGCTTCAGTTCAATATCTCTGCCTCACTGAGGTGTGGTAGATAAAGCGGGGTGAAGGGCATGCATGCCGGTGTTGGAGATGTCCCTAGTGCCCAAGCAGTTGGATCTGTACAGAAGAGGACATCCCACGTGTGATAGTCTGCACTTGAATCCGGGCTGCTCCTTGCTCCTTGCCTTCCGTTTGTCAGGCAGGAAGCAGCAGGGGAAATGCTGCAGACTGTTTTCCTGAGCGAGTTCCACTTGGTGCACTGTGAAAGGAGGTATGAGCAGGTGGCTCCAGAACTGCTCCTTGCTTTTTGTTGGAAGAGCTATGGAGTAAGTGGGTTGGCTACAGGACAGATTGGTACCCTTCCATGAAAAATCCTCAACTAGGAAAACGAAATTTCATCCATGAAAATCCTCTCTCTATATAAAAACTTAACAAACAGACATAACAATATATAAATCTCCCTAACTTAAAAAGCAGACTCTAGGAACATCTGCTATATTTCAACTAAACTTACCTTTACCCTTCTACTATTTAATACACTTATATACTCTAGCGACTAGGAACCGGAGAATTCACAGTTGTTTTCTTCTCATTGAATCATGCTCATTACATTACAATGGCTGAGATTATTCTGCAGGGGAAAAAATAATAAAACCAAGAAGAAACCAACCATCATTTATGTGAAATAGAAACTTCAGCAACATTTACTTCAAACACAGTTCCATGTCTTCAGCAGTACAACTCATCCAAACTCTTGCAATTGTAGTGATCCTATGCTGCTTTCCACCAGGAGAAGAGCTGAGCCGAAATGTTAAAAACTGATCTTGGCTGAGGCTTGGCCGTGAAGACTTTCTGGGAGACAGGCTTTAATCTAAATTACAGTCTCTAACTTGGAGGGACTCAAAGAGGTGTTTGTCAGTGGCTGGTGGTCAAAATTCCAAATCGTAATTTTTGTTAATATACTTTAAAATCCAGAACAATTTTGATCAGTTTTCTTTTAATTGTATGGGAAAAAAAGTGTCTTTTTAGAATTAATCTGACAATTTTAAGCCAAATGAGATTCCCAAGAATATGCTATGGGATAAGGAAAGAACCAAAATTGGAGGCTGGGTGTTTCTTTAGGTCTGTCTTATTTATGTGACTGCCGTCACAGTCATGGTTTTACCAGGGAGAGCAGAATGGCTATAAGAGCTGTAGCCCCAATCCTTTTTCCCTTAGCTCCGACAGGTATGGTGAGTATACTTTGCAGTTATCCAATACACTTTGCAGACATACTTTGCCCTGCTTCACAACTTAGCCTGGAGCTGTGCCTGCCCCTGCAGTGCTCTGTTGTGTTTCATATTTGGATTGGCAGATACCTTTCCACATTGTGCTCCTAGTAACTGTGATGAGTTCCTGCTCCAGCGAACACTTCCGCCTCTGATTTATTATTTGCCCATGGGTAGTACTGTTAAAATCATCAGGGCTATGTCTGTCCTTGTGTGAAAGGCTCTTACAGACTCTGCTCTGGAATTCCTAAAGCCCTTCTGAAATACTTCAGTGAGATGAGAAAGCAGTGAGTCAACACTAACAAAGCATCTCAAGTGCTGGGAGTTTCCTCCCTGCAGTGAGAGCAGGGAAAGAAGGAGAAGTGTTTACATCAAATGAAGTTCCAGAAATCCGCAAAACAGCTGTCATTTGTCTTTTCATTGTGCATCTTTGTATGACATTGTCATGATGGCTATTTATTTGAGACTTATGTTTGTATGCAGAATTGGGGTATTATAATGCTGTTATATTGCTGTCCGCAGTTCAACTTGAGAAAGGACTATCCTTTCACAGCTTCAAGGCTGAATATAAACCATTATGGAAAATTCTTATGAAAGAATAGAAAATAGCATCCTTTTAGCAGTCTTTTTGAATTCTTCTAAATTCAGAATATAGTTGAATGATATCTGTGCTGGAGAACAGCTTAAAATAACCTACAGAAAAGATAACATTTGCAATGAAGAATATAATTTAATAGTCATTTCTATGGAAACTCTTATTTCTATAGAATATCCTTATGAGCGCTCTTAAATTTTTTAAGTTTTGCCTTTATCTGCACATATGTTAAGGACTGTCAGAGAGTTCCTGAAGGACAGAACACAAATATTTCATTTATGAATGTGTGGAAGTAGTATCCAGAAAATATGCAGTAATGCAGCAGAAGTATCAAAAATAAGATAGAAGCAATGAGTAAACCTTAGCAGGGAAGTAAATAGCTAAAATATAGTAAATCACCTAAAATGGTTTTACCTAAATAAATTCAGAAATAAGTAAATTCAGGAAGGGAAGATAATGGTGTAGATGTGCAAAAAGATTCCTCGGGGATGTATTTTTAGAGTGGAAAGTAGAATGCCTGCTATTTGTGCATATTTAAACAGGTGGTTGATTGCTCTCACTGAACTACTTGGCTTTACTCCAGCTGCTGGTGTTTGGAGTGTGTAATGAAGGCAGAGGGTGGTCACGGTTCTTCTTTCTCTTTATTTACATGCGCTTTTTAATTTTCAGAACGCCTATGTCAACATCAATCGAATCATGTCGGTTGCTTCCAGGCTTTCTGAGGCAGGCCATTACGCTTCCCAGCAGATTAAACAAATTTCTACCCAGCTGGATCAAGAGTGGAAGAGTTTTGCTGCAGCTCTGGATGAGCGCAGTACCATCTTAGCCATGTCTGCTGTCTTTCACCAGAAAGCTGAACAGGTGAGTTACACTTGTGACTGGCAAAAGAATCTACTGCCACTTTGGTAACGATGATACAATAGTTTTTACCTGATGGCTCTTGGCTTATATGCAGTGAGGTTAAGGGTCTTATTCCTGGTGGAGCAGCATCTCAAACACAAATAGCATTTCCCCCCAAAAGCTGGCACTCATTACCTGAGTGTGTAGCAAAATATGTTTAGGCCTTAGTGATGATAAAGAATGAAACCCTCTTTCCTTACGCATGTGTTTCTTTCTGGTTGTAACCGAAGTGCACTGATGCAGTAACGTGTTGCCTTATTTCTGTTGCCTAGTCTTTCATCAGTGCTGTGGATAAATTCAGGATTATTATGGTCAGGAAAACAGTGTGTATCTGTGTATTCATGTGTACGTGTGGTATGTGCTATGTGCATGGGAATACACATATAGTTCTATACCAGCAGACAATTTCTGGGAACAAAAGCATATTATTGTTAATGAAACTTAAGGAATTCATTCCACCCCCTACCTTTGCAATATTATCCACAGGCCCAAATTTTGTTAGGCCTCACTAAGTACAGACTTCAGAGACAGCTAAGAGCATCCAGGAGAATTTTCTGTGACACTGAACTTTAGTTTATGTCTGTAACAACCACCAGAATCTTTTTGTAATTTCATAGCTACAAAAGATTTGAAATCTGTCAATGAACGAACCTTCTGCTTTTTTATGCCTTAACCAACTCTATCTTACAAGTGAGGGTTCAACTTTGAACGTAAGTTGATTTCATTCATTTTCCAGTGGCAAACACTGTTTTGGGGCTCTTTTTTCACTGCTGTTGTGCACTTGTTTTTCCAAGTGTTTAATGTCAAAGCTACTATGTGGGTGTGCTTTATGTTTATATTATGACCCACACTTCAAGTGGCTGAAGAAGAAATTATAAGTGATGAGCCAGAAACTTTGTCTCATAAGCCAAAATATATGTACAGAAAAGTCTATCCAGAACAATAAAGATTTTCTTTGTTGTTTGTTTCTGATCAGAATTATAATAGTTCCTTTTTTTTTAATTTCATGTTTTCTATTGACAGCAGGCCATAGCAAAGAACAATTATTCACCTTACTGGGCACTTACTCATGTAAGCACACTCACTGGCTCTGATGGGACTGTTATACCAGGAGGTGCCCAGTACAGGTACTTTCATCTCAGTACAATTGGCACCGTAAATTTTGGTGTAGTCTTCATATAAATAATCATCTATCACCATATGTTCATAATGAAAAATCAAAAAGAATTGATATCCAGTCTGTAGCTGCAGTGAGAATGATTTAAAGTTTATTTATGACATAGTCATTTTGGGGTTTTACAAGTGATCTCTTATTTTTGAGTTTTCAGTCTTGTTTGCAATTTATGAGGAGTTGCTAAGATATTTTATCACATGAAAAGCAATAAAACAGAAAGCTGTATTTATCTGTCTATCAGTTAGAGGTGAATTTTTTGTTGTCCTGCACTTTGTACACTCTCAAAGTGGGTATTTTGCCTCAGCCTTAACTTGAAAAAAGCTTCAGTAATGTCACTTTCAACTTTAGCTCTTTTTTCTTTACAACTGAATGAATGGATTTGGAAAACTCAGTCCTCTCTTGTCAGCTCTTTGAAAAGAACTTAATTTTGTTCTGCCTGACGGAGGCCTGTCTCTCAGTATTAAGCAGAAAAGAAAATTTGCTAATTCTGAACAGCAGTTGCTCCTCACTTTCATTAAGAGACAGATCGGTGGGAGGGAAGTGCTGATGTGAAACCTGTAAACTCAGCTGGAAGAAAGAAATGTGGGAGTCACTGTGTCCGTTAGCCAAGACTGAAATGTTGACCTTGCTTCAGTAACTCTGGTAGGATAAACCAATGACTTGCACCCTAACAGTTTAGTCGTAGACACCTCAGTATACTATAAAAAGTGAGGTGCCTGTAATTTGGTCTATACCTGAGCCTGTAGTCTATCAAACATTAATTCCAAATGTGATTCTCTATTATTTGGCATCACCCAAGGTTTTTACTCAAATATGGGCTTTTATCATTTTGCAATAAGTAAGGTTTAGATCTCTGATGTGCATATCAACAAAGATCTAGAAAAAACTGTTTCCTCTCCCTCAGTTCAAGTCTTTTTTGCTCCCTTTGTTCTGTCAGTAACGGTAGTCTCAGTGTGGATCGAGCCCTTTCTCCCAGAGTGTGCCCCTGCCTCCCTCATACCAATCTGATACGCAGATTGTCTTTCCCTCTGCAGTGCGATAAGCTGCTACAGCCTCTTTGTTCATTCCTTCATATTGATTGAATTTCTCTGTGATGCTAACAGGAAGCAAGTCTAATAGGACCGTAATCTTTCAGCCTTTGGCACACCACAACTTGCAAGGAAGTTGTTGGCTTGGGGCAGAGATTTGTGAAAAGTACTACAAGCTCTACAATATGCAAGCTGAGCAGGAAACAACTTGTTTTTCAAGGTCTTTTTCCTAAAGACCCCACACAGCAAACTGCATAGGACACCATTTGTCTGGCTTGGAAGGATGAAAGGCTGAGTTAACCCTGCTGGGAATTGAACCTCACATCTGTCTTCATGTGCCTCGGGATCACATTGCTTTCCCGGCTCTTATAGCAGATACATGTGGCAGGTTGAATTGAACTTGGCTGAATGAGCTCCTGGATCAGAGCTTGTTTTTTGCTTTGTTTCTTTCTTTTTCTTCTTTGTGTGTGTGTATGTATGTGTGTGCATGTGCACATGTGCAAGTGTGTGTCTGTGTCCTCCTTAATTTTTTTAAAGACAATTCATAAATACCAATCCATCATCAAAAAAGACCAAAGAAAAGAAAAAGAAATAAAAAAGAAAAGAAAAAGAAAAGAGCAGACAAATCTTGTCAACTTAGCCTCCAGCCAGGCTTTCTTCAGCACATGTGTTTGATCAAAAGCCAGTAAACTAAGCTCCAGATCCCCAGTATCTCCAGGTCAGGGTACAACTCTGAGGATATTCAATGGAGGTGTTTCCCGAACGTCTCTTAATTCAGCCAACTACAAATCTTTTTTTTTTTTTCCTCATGACAATGTGGAGATATTCTAGCATGAAAGACAATCTATTTCTGTATTTTTAAGTATGAATGAGGCTATTCAAAGTTGCAGGAGAAAGTAGGAGAACATGCCTTATCTCACTTTGGTTTCAAGAGAACTTTGCTGATTTACACCAGATGAGATTCCAGCCACCTCACTGCCAGATGGGGGAAGGAGACATACCAGGTGTCCTTCCTTTCTTGGCAGCAATCTCTAAAAGTGTGCTTAAGTATTCATAAGATGCTCACTCTAAAATTCCTGTCAGAATGAACAAATTAACATCTTCAGTCAGCCAAGAGATCTGAACAAATTAATTCTGGGTCACAGTCTACCCACAGAAGTGCACAAGCAGAATTCCTGTTTCAAGTAGTAGGTGTCAGGTGCATACACTGGATCACACATTCATGCTGATTCTCTGAGAACTGACCCAACCATTCTTTTCATATTACCTTACTCCCCAACCAGGAAGGCTACTGTTCTCATCTGATCTCTGCCTGTATCCCTACAAGCATATCCTGGAGAGCCCTACTTGAGGAAAGAAAATGAAAAGAGAGGAAGAATTTGAGGAAAGAGAGGGAAAGAAAATACAGTTGACACCCCTGAGTTGCAGGAATAAGAACATAAAACTTCTGGATTAGGAAGGAAGAGGAAATGCCAGAAACAAGATCAGAATATATACAGTTAGCCTCACACAAGAAAATCAGGCCATCAAGAGAGATTTTAGGCCACTGAGGAAAACAGTTTCATGGTCTTCTCCCTGCTGGAGCCTCCTCTGGAGGATGAAGGTAGACTAGAGCGAGCCCTTAACTTCTCTGGGGTCTAGGAGAACCACCCTGGTTGTCCTGCGTCTCCCATGCTAATGCCTTGCAAGCAATAAGCAAGGACTGTGCAGAAAATACAAAGAAACAGGTACTGGAAAATGTCTGAGCTGTGTTTTGGAGCAGCCATGTGACCCTGAATAGCAATCACTGAGGAAAGTTAGCAAGAAATGGTATGAGAATCCATTACCTGACCGAATACAGAATTTGCAACTTAGGTGAATAGGTTGTGAGCTGGGAGTGAGTGTGGATCATTACTTTAAAGTTCTTTAGGTACCTTAGGGACATTTTTATTTTTTAGGAGAGATTTTTCTTAATCTTTCCTGAAATCTTGAAAAACATGTACCATTATTGGAGTCTGTCATTTCAAATCATATTTAAGCAGCTTTTATGTTCCCAGTAGGAGCTATTCCAGTCTATGGGCTAAATAGAAATTTAGGCAGCTAATTTAAATGGTATTGAGTATCCAGTAGACAGTAACAGCTCCTGTTCCAATCTAACAGCAATTTACAATTTTAAATGCATCTTTTCTTAACTCAGTCAAACAGTGATTTTGTTGTATGAATATGTATGTAGCATGAAGGGTTACATTTAATAAAGTTTCCCTTGTCCATCACAGTGTGTGACACAGTAATAAAAATTAACATAGCCACATTTTCCAAAATAGCCAAATTAATAGTTGTACGGTATGAATTAATACTTTTCAAATATCCCTAAAAAACAATCCTTTCTTCCCATGTGCATATGCACACACAGTTCAGACCAGTACACAGTATCAGACTAAAACACCAGCAGGCTGTGTTTCTTATAACAGAGGCTATCAGCTGCTCCTGCTGGTGGTAGCAGTGAAGTTACTGATGTAGTGACATAGTCTGTATGCAGTAAAATGCAAGCCCCATTACCAACCCATGCAGAGGTTCCTTAGCATCCTGAACGTGACTGTTTCTGGGGATATTTGCTCAGACTTTCACAGATAAATTCTATGCTTGTATAGCTTCTTGTATCCCTAAGTCATGATCTAAGATGCTGAAGCTAGTGAAAACCTCTTGGTAAGGATCATTCCCCTAGACGTTTCAGGACCATACACCACAGACGTTTGTCATGTCAGCTAAAGAGCACGGTGGTAAAGTTCCTGGGGTCAACAACACAAATGTACTCACATGCACAAAGCCAGTGGTGTTGCAAAAAAATCCTCTAAATTCTTTGCAGACGTGGGGATATCCTCATAACACTCTCCTGAGGAAGGAAAAGTAGATCTGAGACAGCATGGCAGAAATGCAGTTATGTGCACAGGATCTCCTTGTGACTTCTCCCACCTACTGTGCAATTCCCACTCTGGGGATATGACAGTATATGGGTAACATGACTCACAAGAGCTTGTACTAAAGCTGGTGGAATGGAACAGTTTAGATTCGAGCCATAACTCTGATTCCAGCAGCAGGAGCACCAGTCCTTATGGTTTAAAGGCCTTTTGCTCACTGTTTCAACCAAGAGGTTCATGTAACAGCCCCAGAAGGCTTTTCTCTCAACTCCATGCTGTTAAAACTGAATAGGAAATGTGAATTCCATTAGCTCAGAGCAAAATGTGATGACTTCAGCTTTGTGCAGGGGTGTTTGGGAATTCCATCCAGAGAGGTTCAACAGATCAGGAGTCAGATCTACACAACAACCCCTGCCATCCTGGCCACTAGTCTTCTAGGAAACACAGTTTTTACTGGTAAATTGGCACCTTGTAGACATGAATGCTTAGGAATTCATCTTTGTCACTGAATCTTTGTGCACTGAAAAGAAGTGTTTACAATGCAAACACTTTATAGCCTTGATTACACAGCAGCATGGCAAATAGCTTTACCCTGCTAATAAAAAAAGATGCTGATGCCAGAGCCAGAGCTGAATTGAATTTTTTTGCTTTGAATCTCACAGCCCTTCATGCTCTGAGTGAGTGCTTTTCTAACAAGCCACAGGTGAACACTTCAGGAGTGGATAAAGCTGTGATCATGGGGGTGGTATTGTAGCATTATACATTCACCCTGCAGGGCACTGCATCTGTTGTATAATTAGCTGGTTTTTTTCTTTGTTTGTTTTTTGTTTTTGTTTTTAATAAATAGCCCCCCAAATTGTTAAGTATGGAAGGCTGGTTTAACAGAAGGATGGAGGAAGAGAAAATACTAATGAGAAGTAATGAGGTGGCATTAAGCAGTTAATTATGGACAAAATGGGAGTATGTTAGGCACTGTGTCATTGAAGTAGGCCCTGCTTGAAGGAAAAACATGATGGGAACCCTTAGAGACTAAATTCCTCTTTTCTTTTGCAGAACAGGCAGCACCCGGGAGAGCTTCCCCAATTTGTTCTGCCAAAATGCATCAGTCCTGCTCTGGAGACCTTTAAGAGTGGAAAGATATTTCTTTCCATCCCTCTGCTCCCCAAGTCTGTTCCTTTTCTGGCTGTCTTTTAAGGCTTCCAACCAAAGTGCTAATCCATATCAATTGCAATGGCAGTGAATTTTTTTCTCCCTTTTTGTGGATGTCTGCCTACCAGTAACTGGCCTGAGACCAACAGCTCATTTCACATTGGCTGCTCAGCAGCAATCAGATGGTAATGGTGTCTGATCTCTGCTGACTCGGGCCAGAATCAATTGGGTGACCCATAGGTTAAAGCCTTGGTATCCAATTAGCAGTCCCGCTGAGCTGGCCCTGGGTTGGGAACTGCTTCAGTACAGACTGTCTGCCTTTCACTGAAATGAATGTCAGCATTGATTTTAATGGGAGTTTTCTGTTGCTCGAATCAGTGGTGTTAAGGACAGGTAAGCAACTGAGGGAAGACTGATAGCTGAGACAGTGCCAAATACAGCTGGCACTGTAGCTGTGTCCTTTTGTGCTTTATGCTCATGTTTGTTTCTAAACTGATTGTAGTATCCCCACCTGGGATTCAAAGACTCTTAGAGTGGGCGTTTTCTGACCCTGCTTAAAGGAACATTTGCTTAAGCCAAAAGAAACCGAAAGTATTCCTTTGAATCTAGGTGTTCTTCAGGCTCTGAGGAGGGAACAGGAATATCAAGTTTGAGGGTGCCCAAAAGGATCCCTTTGTGACTGAATCCCTCTGTGACTATTTTCCTTGGTCCAAGCTGCTGTCATCTGTGGCACTGCACAAGCAAGGTTTCCTAATGGTAATGTTGATGAGATGTTGCTCTGTGTCTGTTGCTCATTGTTTCTGGAATTGTTTCAGTTCCTTTCAGGTGTGGATGCCTGGTGCAAAATGTGCAGTGAAGGAGGCCTCCCCTCAGAAATGCAAGACCTGGAACTGGCCATCCATCATCATCAGTCTCTGTATGAGCAAGTAACACAGGCCTACACAGAGGTATGTGCTTCCTGGAGGAGAATGTGAACAGCTGTTAAGTGATAACAGATACTTGACTGCATTTGGGGGATTAGCTTTTCTAAATAAGATAATTTGCTTTCCATTGCTGCAACTTTATCACAGAAGGGGTCGTATCTACCCTCAGGCTGTAGGATCTTGGCTGCACTCAGTCATCCTCTTGCTAGGGCACAACAGGACAATCTGGAGGATAAACACCATACAGAAATGAAATCTGGAACTAGTGTTGACACTCTGAAGAAGAGCTGTTTCACTGCCTCTGCTGAACAGGAAAACCCTTTAAGCTGATGGTAGTTTTAATCATGTTGCTTTCCTGCTGTGAATGAATCCTGGCTCTAGCACAGGTGTGCTAATGGAAACAGAGGATGAAAAAAGCGTTTTCCTTCAATATATGAAGTCACAGAGATGTCAGGTCTTCAGTACAGTGAAGGCTGTAAAAGGCTGCTTTAGATGTATTTGTATATGCTTTTGTCAGATAGCCCACGCCTAAAGAAGGTGTGTTCTTTTCCTTTAAAAGTGGGTGTCAGGGATGCTAAGATTAAAAACTGCCCTATGACTTTTTGTCAAAAAACCTGTAAAGATTCTTCACATGCTTTTCCCCTCAAGACTTATCTAGTCTGCAGCATGAGATAAAAGCTACCAATAAACAGCTGACATTCAGTGCTGCTGCCTCTGTGCAGACCAGGCTCTGTGTTCAGTCCGCTTTACCTTGCAGGAGGGCTGCAGGCCCTCCCTGGCATCTGGGAGGAGTCCTTAGGAATGAGGCTAGTCTGGATGTTCATTCCAGGCATGGGCTGACCTGCAAATTGCCCTAGGAATGGTAAGCCATGTACATCTATCCATTCCACTGTGTAATTCATGTCTCCAGGCTGTAGACTGTTGGAAGGTGACCTACAGATCACCTGAATGTTTGGTTTTACTTGTATTTTTCACTTCCCTGCACTGTGCTGTGCTTGACTGTCTTTTTGGGCACCAAGAGACTTTTTTTCCTCCAGAGTTTTCCAAGCTGGGTAAGAGGACTTTGGTAGTACTTGTTGCACCTAGTAAGTTACCAAGTGAACACTCCAGAACAGAGCGTAAAAACTCTTCTGTCTGTGCAGCCCTTGCTCTGGTGTTCATGTTCTTGGAAGAACCTATGGAATAAAACGTAGGAGAAAAGGATTTGTTGCTCTAAATGTGGTGGTAGGTACTCACACACACAATGGTCTTGTGCAGATACCATGATGACAAATGTAAGGGATGTTGGACAGAAATCTCTCATTTTCTGAACATCCATGTGCATTTTGGAGTGAGTCAATTAAAAGGAGCAAGTCTGGGTTGCAAGCAGAAAGGGTCATTTCTCGCTCTACACTCAGATAGGATTCTCAGGAACAGCAGGCTGTGTAGGTAAAGACAGAACACTTGTTGACTTCCAGTTATAACTATGAATTTTACACCTTTGCCTAGCCACATGAAACTAAAGTTTTTGTGATTGTGTTTAAAAATTATTTCTAAAGATTAAATCAAATTGAGATTAAATAAAAACACAGTAATGTTTGAAGCTGGCATTTTATTTATCAGCCCTGAACTTGACTTTTGTGAAATGAAAATTCATTTAAAACTCATTACCAAAAGCATCCTTTAACGTGCATATTGCTTTTGCTGATGCTTCCTCAGAAAGTTATAACTTGTCATGGACACAGATGTTTAAAACATTTCAATATTATTTCCCTAATAAGCACATTTTTAAACAGCGTGAACCATTGCCAGAAAGGTTATAGTCTGTTATTTCTGAAACGTTCATCCCTTTGCCCGCAGCTACACAAAGCTTGGATTAGACTTAGGAGTCCTGCATCCTATCCCCATGCCTATTTCTCCAATCTAGACATTGACTCTTGCCCATAGAAAATAATGATGTTTCTCTCTTCAGAGCTCTTAGTGGTGGGATGAAAATTGTAGCTTTTCCTTCCCTTTCTTTTCCTGCAGAGTCTTTGAAAAATCTCTTTTTATATTTCTGTAAATGCAAGGTATGTATGGAATAGAATGGACAGTCCTTGGAAAAAACGTTTAAATCAGGATATGCGGCCATATTGTGTTCTGTTACAGTGTATAATGAAGCATTTCAGACTCTCTTCAGGAGAAGGATCTCTTCAGGAACATAAGAAGAGATGCCCAAAGGATCTTAGGAATACTCTTTGATTCCATCTTGCCATGGATACAGCCATAATCATGTTCCTCCTTCCTTCATTGCACTTGAGTGAAGCTCAGAAATAGTGGAGGCAGAGATCACAGGCCTGATGCGCGATTCACTGCTAAGCAACCTCTGCTGCCCTGCACAGTAGCACTAAGCTGGGCTGCTAGCAGGACAGGCCTTCTTCCATCTTCTGAGAATCAAGTGAGGCTTTTTTTTTATTTTTAACTTCAGGTAAAGCAGTGCTGGAGGAAGGAGGTTGCACGCATGAGATGCATGCCTTTTGGAGATTCCCCTCATGGAGGAGGAATTCCTCTAGATGTCTCTAGCCATTGAGCTGTTGCCCTTCCAGGGTTTCTAATAGATGAGCAGCAGGAGACATACTTGGGATGTCCCTCCTGACAACTGTACTGATTCGGTAAGGATAAGGAGGAAGAGAGAGAAAAGATTCTCTTGAGTCAGGTGTGAGTCTTGTTGATGATAAGAGCATCTTGTTCAGTGTGACTTGATTAACTGTGCTTTACTGTCCATCCCCAGAGGCACACTATATCTGCTCAAAAGACTAAATCTTTTCTTAGTGCAGCCATATCCACCAAACTGTAGCTGTTCCACAGATGGCACCATTAGTCTCATCACTTACAAGACTTTTGAGGTATGGCTGACACACTGTAAGGGATATCTGCAGATTTTTAACTTATTCATTAGTTATGTATACAGCTTCTAGGGAAATTATTTCACTAACACAACTAAATCTAATCTTTTGGTTCACCCAATGTCACGTAACTTCTTACAAAGGCACTCATATACTGGCCACCCCAACCTTTCTCCCATCATGAAGCCAAAACATAGGAATACCATTATGTGATAGGAGCATATACATGTATTGGATCATGTGGTGAACTATCACATATATGTCCTATCCTTTGATCATATATGCACCCACAGAATGAGAGAAGATGCTTGCATTTTGGCTGCAGTCATGTCTAGCCATGTGAAAATGAAGGCCCTTTGGACTCTTGGGAAGGAGAGATGAGGCTGTGGCACAGATAAATTATTCTGGGGGGCCACAGGCTGAACACCCTTCCACTGGTTTAAAGCCTTCCCAGAGAGTACAGCAGCAGTTTTGTAGTTTTCAAAATAAGCAGGAATTGGCCAAATTTGCTTTGATAAATGCAGCACTGTCACTAACAGTTCACAGGGTCTACAAGTCATGCTGGGTGCAGGTCCATTCAGTTTAAGACTTTTTCAACACTTAGATCTTCAAATACGTCTTAAGTGAGGCAGGGAGAGACATGGAATTGAATGAAAGGGCACAGCAGTTAGCTCCTCCGTTTGTGAAGCTGTTCCCTTCCCTTCTGAAATCTAGTTGTCAGTGAACACTGAGAGCACAAAGCTTCTGTACCCATTCACTGGGAATGCAGCAACACTCACAACAGAAATGCTTTCAGAAAAGAACTTTTTAAAACCAAAGAACTGCAGAGCCATAGAAGATATGGAGGACTGGAAGATGCCTGTAATCTTTGTGAATATTGAGTACCACAGGTTATCTGATTGTCACTGTGCTACTTGTTTTATGTTTCCCATAAATTAACTCCAGCATGACAGGACAGGCTTGTAAGTCAGAGAGCAGGAAAGCACTTCTAATAGCTTCTAATTTGTGTTAATGATAATTGGTAGGACAACACAGGCACTTGAAGTCTGGAGCTTATCTCTGGCTGTGCAGAGAATGACTGGAAGGCTAGGCACATTAGGGAAAATCATAATTTGTAACCTCTGGGGCCTCTTAGACGAGAGGAACAAATACCTTTTGGTATAGATAAAAACTAAATCCCTTAGAAGAAAAAGAGTGAGAGAGAATGCAGGAGTGAATTCCTCTCTCTTCCACTCCTTTTCCTCACACTGCAAATCTGGGAGCACGTTGTCCTGTGTCAGCTTTCAGTGAAGCAGGTGCGTATATGCTGTTGTGTTTGAAACACTCTTTTTGTTCTACATTGGACCTGCTGCTAAGACTTTTACTGTAAAGGTCTTTCTGGCTATATTCACCCACTAGTCTGCTCTGAAAGAGAACTTTTTTTTAAGGTGGCTGAATTCAGTCTTGTGTTTTGATCATTTATGATTAACACACAGAATATTTTACCTGAGGATCTGACCCCAAAATGGGAAAATTGCAAGATTTCACCTCTGGATAGGGGAAGGCAAAAAACTGACACGCAGGGTCTGCACTTGGGAGCGGATGTAGGTATGAATAGGCCTATATTATGGCAACAAGTTTGCAGGAGAGTTCTCCTGAATAAAGCATGTGTGTTGTGTTGTCTGAAAAATCATAAATCTCTTCCTGGTAGACTTTTGAACCTTTATTTTTATTCTTGGTTCTGCACTCATTTCTACAGATGTAAATCAGCAGGGACTATACTAAAGGCGTTGTAACGCCAGCCCGGGACAGGTTCAGACCAATTGTAAACCCAAAGGCCAGTAACAGGAGTATATGAGTGAGTTCAGCCAGTGGAAAGTGAGTTTCTGGTTTAATGAGCTGCTCCCAAATGTGCGCATGGCCTTGGTTTCCTGTTCCCAGTGATTAGGCTGTGCTGATTATCTTCTCACACCTAAAATAGGATGTAGTGAGCCTTGTCGCCTTCTCTATCTAGGAGCTGCTTCTTCCCTGCCTAGCAGCTGTTGCCACCTCCATGATATTGCCAAGGTAATACTTGTGCCCTAATGTTCTTTCCTAAAATTCTCCTCCGTGTCACCAGCAGCCACTACTGTTGGCTAGTGCAGCCATTCCCTCTGTGACCCCAGCAGGCTTCGGCATGTGCAAATTGCTCCAGCTGGTCTTCAGCAGCAACTGACTTTGAGTATGGAAAGCCATTCCCTAGAGGCTCCCCAGTCATTTCCTGATTTAATTCCAAATTGCTCTGAAAATTTAAAAAAACTCCAATGGTCTGCCTAGCCCCACCTAATAGTCGCCTGATAGGGTCAGATTTGACTCCCAGTTTTGCCAATGTAAATCTCAAAGGTTCTGCTGGTTTTTCTGGAATTGCCCCAGATATACACTGCTGTAACAGATTGGGATGTTGCATGGCTTGCCAAAAGGCACAGGTTTGGGATTAAAAGATATTTGCTTCATTTGAACAAGCAATTTATGATACAGAGATAAATGAGACGTGGAGATCCTCAAGTCATGTTTTTAGTTTCACTGATTATGTTCTATATTCACATTGGATGAAAAACATTCAATGAACGATTCTCGAGCAAGGTCTCTGATAGCCTAGAAATAGAAACATTTTTCTCAAAATTTGTCATTTTCACCGCACTTTGTTTGGGAGGGAAAGGAGGGAAGTGGACTGGGAAGAGGAAAGGGTTTCCCATACTATTCTCATTTAACATTTCTGTTGAAAGAGATATTTTAACTTTCAATTTGCAATTGCAACATATTTCACAAAGCCATTTTTAGAGGACAAGTGCATGCAGGCACTTGTTAGTGTTTTTTAGCATCTTGGTTTTTATGGTTCATTTTTCATCTTTCCCCTGCAATATGAAAATGTTCCAGAAAAGTTCCAGGAAAAAAAATAAAGCATTCTGGTTTTTTTTAATACCCAATACCTTTGCATCTGCAAATGTGTTTTAATGTGCACAAAAAAGCTTGTAGTTGTGCAGGTGGCTTTGCATTTGCAAACAAACTTTGTAGGCCCATTGAAAATGGAGGCTGTAGATCCCTCTGATCTATTCCTGGGGAAGAAAAGAGACGTTACCATATACCAATTTATTTTTCACTGTCACTGAATGAAATACAGAATCTGAATGTCACACTTCTGAATGTATATCCATACTTAGTAATCCTACAAAGACAGGCTTCTCCCTTATCGTGCAGGATAGGAATGACTCTGCCATCTGTGGTTTTCTTAAAATGCCACCTCCCCACAAAAATAGACCTGCTATTGCAAATGTCACCTGTCATATACCAGTATATGTCGAGACTTTTCAGTGCCCGAGTGTCAGAACATAATACAGTCTAGGGGTCTCTGTCTCTACACAGTCCCAACAGTGCAGTATCCGTGCTCTTGCAGGGTGACACAGTAGGCCCGCTAGGAAGCTAAGGCAAGTGATGAATGCGTAATTACAAATCAAATATGATCAACGGATGTTACAGGACTCTTCTCACAAATCTGCTCACACATCTTCCTTTTCTACTGAAATAAAGAAAAGACACACAGGAAAAAGAATCAGCTAGACTGTTCTTTGTCAGCTCTTGGATGTTTAAGTATCAGCACAGCAAAGTAAACTTATTTCTTCACTCAGGTAAGCCAGGATGGAAAAGCTTTGCTGGATGTCCTGCAGCGTCCATTGAGCCCTGGGAATTCTGAATCCCTCACTGCTACTGCAAACTACTCCAAGGCTGTCCACCAGGTGCTGGATGTGGTGCACGAAGTCCTGCATCACCAGCGGCGCCTAGAGAGCATCTGGCAACACAGAAAGGTCCGGTTACATCAAAGGCTGCAACTCTGTGTTTTCCAGCAGGATGTTCAACAGGTAATAACATTACTAAAGGAGGAAATGAATGGCCCTTTCTTTGGAGCCATTAAGTTTGTTTGGTGACTTATCTGTAGGATACTAGCACAACCAAGATTAGACACTCAGCACTATCTGTGCTAGAAATATGCTAATGTACTAATGCGCCTTTCAATACCTCTCAGTTTCACACTGGAAGTCATCAATCAGTCCATAGGTCAGCACAGAAATGTGATGCTATTTTTAGTAGTTAATTTTTTGCAAGTGAGGAATTAGCTGTAAGTACTCTACTGTGCTTGGGAAAATGATGTTTAATAGAAAAAGAAGGGTTTCAAGTGTAAAGTAAGAGTTTGCTGGCTCAAATCAACAGCACAACTCAATGTGCAGAACCCACCTCACAGAAATACAGTTCACACTGTGCAAGCTCACCTATGAGAACTCGGACTGCAGATAATAAACTTTCTCTTCCAAAGGAATCCATTTGAATACCACTCCAACAGTGTAACTGACAGTAAGTATGAGATTTCATGCTTATAGCTGTCACATATGCAAGTATGGTCAACGGATGTTACAGGACTCTGCTCACTCAGGATGATGTGGTTTGTTTAAGGGCCCAGCTACAGGCCAAAGCAGATGTTGGTAGTGGCATGGTACTTGCTTTAAATGAAGAGGCTGAATAGTCTGATTGTGTTTATGGAGCGTTCTAATGTGCCTGGGGTTCTTTAGGTCATTGCCTTCCTCTCTGTAAAATACAAGGTGGACACTGAGCGACAAAGCTGTCCCATGCAAAACAGACATGAACCAGCAATGACAGGAGACAGACAACTTGTATGCAATGTGGAAACTTGTGTTCCTGTTAGGACCATAGTAGAAGTGCACTAGCACAGATGGAACTGCTGCTGCAGAAATCCTTTTCAAGTCTGTCAAAGTCAAATGGTCACATTTATTTGCAAAGTTTGCCATAAATTTACCTGCTAAGTTTTTCCTATAAAACCATATATTCATGCCATGTATATAATTAAAACAGGGATTGAACGTAACAGATGCTTAATTTAAGCAACTTCACTTTCATTATATGTCAGCAAATGTACCGCATAGTAATGAAATTCATAAACCATATATTAAACAGAGCATGTACTTGAAATAGTACAGTTAGAACACTTTCTGCAAACTACCAACTTTGAAGTATTATACTAACACAATCTTGCGGTTAAAACTTCAAAAATCGAGGGTTGTAAATTCTGATGGTTTTATGCTTTCTCCAATTATGGTATGTCATGTTGATAGGAATCCACATTAACTTGGGTATTTTTCATCCCCTAGGGTGATTTACTCTTTTTTTCAATCCTCTGGTCCAAAAACTTTCTCTTTTACATTTTCTGAAATTGGTACGAGTGCTTATGAAGGTCATGCATGAAACCCATTCATACTTTTACTTCCCACTTATGCAGGGTGATGAGAATCTGTCACTGTTTTCAAAGGGAACTGGTCTTTTGTGTGTACTGAGACTTTTGAAGAGAGAAAAATATAAGCAGTAAGAGTCATGGGAGTACAATTGCTTTAAGGAGCATCACTCTTGGTGTGAGTTCTGTTGGCAGCAGTCTTTCCAAATTTTTCTCTTAATGGGTAGTTATTATCTGGGAAGCAACAACTTAATGATAGGCACGTTTCTGCCCCAGCACACGCTTACTGGCGGCATCTCTTTGTCCTGCTTAGAAAGTAGAAAGGAAGAGATGAGTCATTCTGTTCACTAAACATCTGTACTATTCAAGATAAATATCTTGTAACTCATAAATGAAATTATCATAGAAATATGAAGTGCAGATTCCATTGGGAGAAGGAAGATATTTGGGTATGATTTTTGCAAAATAATCACCTCTTATATATCTGTCATGCAATTCCTATTATGATTATTTTGTTAAGTGCACATCATTTAGCAGGTGAAGCTGTCTACCGATATGCTGTCACTAAGCATAAGTAACATTTAGCTATTATCATTTTCTGCCCTGTCACATTTTACTAACTGTTAACTAACTTCTTCTATCTCCTGGTCTGAATCTAAAAAGGAAAATGTGTGGGAGAACAAATCCTGGTAGGAGAGCCCCAGGTCTTTTAGAATCTGCTGTCTTCTAGACCAGTACTGACACAGTGTGGTTGGTCTTCAGAAGATGCTTCTCCTTCCTTTCTACCCAGCTCAAAATCTGAGAGATACCGTTTTCCCCATCAGGATGCCCCATGGCTCACCCTCTCTAGCTCTTGGCCAATGCAATAAAAATTCTGGTGGAAGATGATCTCCCTGTTAGAACTTGTATTCCCTCACCTGTTCATCTATACCTTTCTCTTGATGTCAGCTGTTAATTACATTTAGCAGGGTGATACTTATCATTCTTGTCTTAAAAGCACATGTGAAGAGAGACCAGCTTTGTTGTGTTGCATGTTTCTAATACAGATTCCAGAATTATTTTGCATCCTCTTAGTCTGCCATTAACTGCATTAATAGCAGTTAAGTGTGGTAAAGATACATATCCAAGAAGAGATTTGTATGAATTTTGAGAGATCAATTATGCCTACTTAACTACTGTAGTAAGTCAATAAAGGGTGATATCTTGCCCTAGGGATCAAATATTTAGACATGCAATGTCAAGTGTTCATAGGGAGGTCTTGCAAAACTGGGTAGCTGGATGAAGATTCCGCATAGGCCAAGCGTGTGTCTCTTGTACTGGATTTAAGGGTTAAACTTTGTTAAACAGAGCTTGTTCACTTCATTCCTGATGTATCTGCACCATTTGTGAGGCTAGAGTATATACTAGATGTGTTACTGGCAGGTCGGGGCAATGCTCCGAGATAGTTTCCCACTGTCAAGGAAATCCTTTTGATTCTAATTTGATTTCAGTTTGAAGTGGACAAAACCTAAAAGCATCAGAAGTGATGGATTAAAAGAACCAAAATGAGTTTGTATCCTGAGATAGAAAGTCATACATCCTTACAGTCATGTCATAACCAAAATACAAGTTGTGCTGTAGGAAAAATAGGAAGAATAAAAAGGTTTCAATAAACGTGGTGGATTGCCAAGTTACAATAGGAACAGAAGTGTTATGCTATAAAATGGCACTAGATGTAATCACCAGCTACCATCATTAGATATTTTCCAAGATTATTTACTGTTAAATCTGTACATTAATACAATGACATCAGTTTGCACAAGTGAACTGAGGTAAATAATGGTGTGCCAAGGACAATGAGTAATGAATATACAGCTTTTCAAAAAAGGAAAGAAAATAAATGGAGTGAAATTGCATTTGCAGCCTTCACAGGAAATGGAGCACTGTTCACACAATAGGGATAGCAGATAAGACAATTTGTGAGCTGAGCTGTTATGAGGCTCCATGCAGACACGTTGCACATACATAAACTGACAAGGAATTCTTTTAACAGCAAAAGTATTTAGCATCATTGTAAGGAATATTGGTTTGCTGAGCATGTAAATACTTCTTTGTTTCAGTTGTCTTTTAGAAGTTCTCTGTGTCATTTTAGATAGGGAAGAGCTGTGTTGCTTGATCCCTTAAGAACACAGCTGTGGGAGGAGGTGCTGTGATTCTATCCTGCAAAGGAGAGAAAAATCCCTTTGATATTCATACTGGTATTTTGTAATTGCTGCAGATACTTTAATTCATTTTTGATAGCTTTCCCTTTTTGCCCCTCCCTACCCTGGGTCTTTTCCCTCTGCAGACTATCCACCAGCAAATTTAACCAATTTCAATTTCCATTGAAAATTGAATTATTCTCACACTGTCTCCAGTTTGGCCTACATTTTCCTGCTACTTCCTGATATGCCCTGTCTGCCTCTGCCTGCCTCTGCCCACTTTAATATGTTCCCTTTGCCCCCATGAACAGTAATACTGTGAAACAGCAAAGGTAGCATGAGGGTTGTACCATGAGCAGATGTTACTGAGCAGCCTTAGAAATAGCTGAAGTAAGTTTATAACGTTGTTCTTTACCCCACGGCCTCCCCCATCGCCTTTTTTTTCATATGGGCAATAATTTTGTCTGAATTCTCTCACTTCATAAACCAGTTCAAGTGAAGCTGTAAAGCCTGAAGCATACCCATTAAAGTAGAAGGAAAGTGGAGACCCATCAGATGCATTATTAAATGGTCTGTGCAAGCCTTGAATGTGATATTTTAAAGCACTTCAGTGGCAGAATTGTCAAACTGCTACTCTTATTCTGCAGTCTGTGTTCCTTCTCAGGGAAATTCTCAGTCTTTTCATCCATCCATGTACACACACACACACACACACACACACACTCCCCAGCACCCAGTCTGACACAAACATCCTTTTTCTCCTCAGATTCATTTGATTGTCTCAGAGGTCACTGTTGGTGCCACTTCCTTCTTGTTTCGTGTCAGTTGTGATAGTTGCCTGTAAAGGAAGAGCTGGAAAATAGGTGGATGTTGAGGTATTGTGCTGGTGGAGTTTCTTGGCATTGTACAAAGCCTTGTGTTAGCTGGGGTGGCTCTACTTGGCAAAATGGAGTAGGCTCCTCATGCCAGGTGAAGACTTGTGGTGAAGGGTGAGATGTCACTCAGTAATAAACACTTACTGGCAATTGGGTAGGCACTTAGAAAACTAGAAGTGTTGCCATGCCACCTGTAGTGATGTCTCAGATCCTCCTTGTTATTAATAAGGTCAAGCCGGACTGTTGTCAGGTTCCCCTGGATTTCTCTGAATCTGTGAATCTGTGTCCTGTTGGCTTCATGCCCAGATACATTAATGGACATAGCTTTGGTTTCTGTGCATGGTTATCTGCCTCTGGTGATGGATAAAGAGGCCATGTGGCCATGCTGATATCATTACGTTTACCAGCTGCCATTGTTGCTGGAGACGGCGAAGTATCGCAGAAGAAAGGCTGTCTCTCTTCATAACCGAGCACTTTAACTTGTAATGTGTCTGGCTTTTTCTGGCCAAGAAAACAGATCATGCCCTGTTGCTGACATCACTTGTATGGAGAAAAATGTCCTGCCAACATCTATCTGTTTCCATATTCTATCTGAGAACACTGAACACTTCGTGTGATGCACGAGATCTGTGTAGTCCATTTGCAGAAGAACGCTAGGATATTTGAGGCTGTTCATGATTCATTTAGCTTTCACATAAGATTTTAGAGGATTAGGTCTGTACATCCCCCCACGCATGCACGCATACACTCAGTTGTTTTGATCACAAGGCAATGAAGAGTTCTCCAAAATTCTGTAGTTTTCCATCTTGGTCATACTTTGTTTCAAAGGCAGAAGTTGTTAAGCTATATATCTCCTTTTATGCTTTATTTACAATAATTGTTTTCATTGGCTCTTGTAAAACAGGAGAGATTTATTTGCAAACAATAACTAAGAAAAAAGAACATTACAGTCAAGTAAAGATTATATTTACTACCGACTTCAGCCACAGCACCCTGCAAAAATGCATCATGTGCTCTATATGCCATCCAAGCAGATTTACTCCATAAATAGCTACCACTGACAGATCAGTAATTGAAACATTAAAATTCAAAGCATCCTAGAGAATTTTCACTGCCCCTTTGGTAAATTTATCAAGTAATGAGATTCACTTAATGTTTCTCTAATGTTTAACTTTTCGAAGTCTTACTGCTGTATGCCTCTCTAAGCTGCTTCTCAGACCTTAGAATTTGTACGTGATGTGACCATCCCTGTGACCATCCCGGAGACTGAAGTGCTACTTGGTAGTGAGTAGAGGTTCTAACTTGTATTGTCCTAAAAATGAATGGAAAAAAATCAGGAGTCAGTACTGGTAAAAGTACATGGCAGCCTTCTCCCAGTGGGAAGTAAGAGGAGAGAAAACAATCTTTTTGTTATCCCTGCCTGAGAGATCAGTACCTCTGTGTTCACTAACCCTGGCCTTCCAGCAATTGTTGAGGCCAGTGTGTCAACGCCTGATTTATAATCTGATATATCGCACCACACAGTTCTGATAGATCACAGTGCCACTTTTCCCTATACAGCTCTGAGGAGCTAACTTAATAAGATGTGCACATATTCCCAAACCCACTTTACGTCCCTAACAGCCTGTTACTTAGTACTTGTCCGATGTGAAATAAGCGTGCTTTATTATTTGTGCAGTAAAGGAGAGTAAGTCTGTAGTAAAAGGATTATTTTGTTTGTTTCCATCCCCTCTTTGTCACAGACCAGGAAATAAAACATCTTGGCAACTGTTCGTTAAGAGCAATTTGCATTCCATTCCTTTTGTTCCTGCCAAACGAACTGGCACCTTTTCAACCAATGTTAGTGCAAGGTTAGGCAATAAAGAGATGCGTGGCCCCGCTCATCTTCTTCTGAAGATGGACCACAAGTACCTAATGCTGAAACTGATTTGAAGGTAAAGTGATAGTACATTTAGGCTGATTAGTATCCTGCAGATATTATGAAACGAATTAACAATCACATGGCCATTTAAATAAAACAAGTGTTGCTGAGTGACTTACTCATTTATTTTGAACTGTCAAAAAGAGAACTGTCATTCCTTAATTTGAATTCACACTGGCATGGGATTATGCAGCAGTTTCAGGTGGTGATTTCTTCTTGCTATGTATGTGTTCCTGTTGTGGCAGCAGAGAAAGGGAGAGGTAGAGTAAGAGCACTCTGTGCTGCTATACAGTTCTTGTTGCTTGATGACCAGATTGTGCTGGATTTGCAGCACAAGGCAGCCATGCTAGATGAGAGAATATTGCCCACATATTTCTTCAGTTTCTGGTGATTTCCTACAGATGATTCTGTAGTTCCAGGGCAGAACTTCAGCCTGCAAAGGCACAAAGTGTTTATGGACAGTGTGCTCAGGATTGTTCTAACTAAAGAGGACAGGGTCCTGAAGAGGACAGAGCTGAAAGAAATAACATGCATTTTTTCACTTTACTAGTGACTCTGGCATAGGTATCTGTCTGCCTCTTTGAAGGGCCACAGCATAGCTTCCCGAGTGAAGTGTGTAAATACTTGGCACATTGATATTTGAGCATGCTCAGATAATGGTTGCCAAAAGATCTGGGCTCTGTGTTTCTGCCCAGGCAGTCACACTTGCACCCGGTGACCAGTGATCAGTGTCTGCTGAGAGAACATGTCAGAGATGTCTAAGGCTGTCAGCCTAAGAAGTTAATTGCTTTAAATACTCATATGGGAGAGAGGGAGCTCTGTTCTGAACATCTGACAATGCTCTTTAAATATAGATCAGTATTAGCTTGTATTTTTCATGCCAAATTCTTCACAAAGAACTACAGGTTTAAATTATTACATTTTCATTTAATGATATTTGTTCAGGAAATTCCTTAAGGTTCATTGGTTTACAATACTCTATCCTCTGCATAATTTGATTTAAAGTGTAACTTGAAATTATCTGGAATCAACCTTTCTATCTTTTTTCCTCTGTATAGCTATTAATCCAAGCAGACAATTGTTCTTTGTGCTTTTAAAGAGGCACTGATTAAAAAATAATAATGATCACTTTCTAATTTCCACACAGAGCAGCAGTGCTAGGGATATCAAACTTCAGGGGCCAGCTTCAGTTACTAACTGAAGTTTACTTAGCATTGATGTAAGAGCAGCATGAGAATGCTTTGATCTCCACAGCTGTCTTGAGAAATAGGATCTGAAGAAATCTGAACCAGCCAGCTTGATCTCTGAACTTCTTGAAGTAAGAAGAGGAGCTGAAAAAAAAAAAAATCCCTTGCACCCAAAAAAGTGTTTTTCTTGTTTAGGGCATTGTCTGTCCTTCAAGACCTAGTCCTTTCTGATGGTCTGTTTTGCTGTTTGCTGAACTGGAAATATTTGGTTTCTTGCTGAGAGTTTAGGAACCTCTAAAAGACCTTTTCAAAGCCCTTTGAAATCCTATTAACTCCTCTAGGCTTTGGATCTGTCTCGTGGTGGGTGAAGAGGATGCAATTCATTGTACAGAAAAATGAAAAAGCGGATATGAAGACACAGTTAGTTCTCTGTAGGTACAGGCAACTATCCATGGTCTGGATTTATCCTGCCTAACTTTAAGAGTGTAGCTGAATCATCCAAGTCAAGAGCTTAATGCATAGTCTCCTTTTATAGTCAATGGAGACACACTGGCGTCTTCAGAAAATGACTCAGTCTGTCTAAGATTTGAATTGCACCCTATTTCCTTCTTTTACCGCTGACTGTTAAGGGAAACTATGAGAGGGTAGGCTCTTCAGACACGTCCTTCAGTTAGTTACCTAATGTTGGGTGAGACGCATCAGGATCCAAGAGCCCAGTCCTGTAAGGTGCTGAGCACCTCTAGCCATCATGTCAAGTGGTGATCACTCAGTGCCTTTCTGATCCAGGATTTGCTTTGCAGCAAACTTTGAAAGCCGGTCATAGGCAAACTGCTAAAATTTGCTGCTGTTACGCTTGAGCAGAATCATCCTCCTTATATAGCATATCCTCGTTGTCTATTTCTGTTGCAGGAATATTTGCATGTCAACATCCCCAAAAATACGATGTTTAGTTTATTGTTTTTGAAAGGCATCGTTGGCTCTCATTGTCATGGCAAAGGAGGAGTAAGAGTCAGGCTTGTCTGTTACTGATTAGGCCTACAAAAATAGTAGGGCTGCAGTAGAGAAGGAAGAGAAATAAAATAGAGCTTTCTCCAGGAATATATCTATTTTTTTAAAGCAATTGCTACAATGAGTGATTGTCTCTGAAGACAGGGAGAAAAATAAGGTCTTTGAATAAATGTAGTCTGGAATGCCAGAAGGCTTCTCCTCTGTAACTTTAAGAAGTAACAAAAACAGTAGTGCTTCTTGCTTATTGTGATTTCTTTCATCTCAGGCTTATGTGTTTTCTGACAGGGTGATGTTAAGCAACTTGCCAAAGGTCAGTGAAAGCTCCATGACAAGAAGTCTTCACGCAAGGATGTCTGATTCACAAATCCCTGCTCTAAGCCCCCAAAGTCATTGCTACTTCAGTTTTACCCCTTATGAGAAGGTCTTAAAGGATATATTGGGACTATGTAAAAATGAAATAAAGGTCTGTTATGCTAAGAGTGATAGTTTAGGCACTGGTTTAGGAGTCCAAAGTAATCATTCTTTTCTTCTCCTTTCTTTTCTCGTGATCTTTCCTCCCAATTATCTCCTCACATGGCCTGCCAGCTTTCTGATGATCCCGCCTGTCACTCAGTTATCAATCCTCTTTCAGACTGCTTTTGACAGATGGCTAACAAAAGGTATTTTCATTAAAGTGAGGAAAAACTAGCCCGATAACAAAGAGGGTAAGGATAGCTAGTTCCTAAAGTATAACTGTAACAATTTCACTATGTTTTCTTCCATGGAGCAGCTGCTCAGCCAGCTGGTTACTTTCCCCCTCTGGCAGTGAACTGCACTCACAATTTGAGATTATATCTTGCTGGGTAGCAAGGCCGAATTTAGGTTGAGCTGATCTGGCACCATGACCTGTTTTTGCTAGCTGCTAGTCGTTCCCACTAGCTCTCGAACCTCTCTCCAGCATCTCTGCCTTACCCCACTCCACTAACTGCTTTTGTGAGCTCTGCCCCTACCTGCTCTCTCTGACTGTTCTCCTCTGCGTTAGCATCTCCCCTTAGCTGTGCCTTCTTTCAGTAGCTGCCCTAGCTAACCAACTTGTCTAATGGCTGTTGGTATTTTTGCCCTTGGAAGAGAGTTTGTGCACTATTTAGAACTGAATACAGTTTTTTTAGCTCACAGGAGACTTTTAAGCAACTACTTTTGTTTCATATTCCTCATAGGAAACTTTTGCACAAAGTCTCTCGCTTGTTTTTTAAAGTTATAATCTTTGGATTGCAGTTCTGGAAGCTATTGCCGAGGCTGGGGTGACCCCCAGGCACATTTAGACAGAGCTGGTTGGCCCAAACTCCTGTATACTATTACAGCTATAAACTTTCTTTCATGTTATGCTATGACTCCCTTTTAACAAAAATGTCCTTCAAATGTAATAACATGAAAAACAAACATATTTCAGGCCTGTCTATTGGTCTTTTACATTTCTCCTCCCTTTGCTCTGCTAGTTCTTTACTTGTTTCTTCTTTCCTGCCTTTTGGATTTTTTGGATGGGATGTGAGTAGAGGGAGGGAGAGAATTACTTTTATTTTTGGCTTCAGCCACATACAAAACATTTTGACCTTGAGACAATTTCCTTCCCAAATCAGGATGAAAAGTAAAAAAAAAAAAACAAACCAAAACAAAACAAAAAAGCCCTTTAAAAAAAAAATTCCCCCTCCCTGCAGCAAAAATAACTTTAGAAAAATCAAAATGTATTTTGGGGCATTGCTCCCTGCTTGCTTACCTCCCCAGGTTTTCCGACTGCATGAGGTGTCAGGAAACCAGAAGAGCAGGAAGCTCAGGGTGAGGGGATGCCATGTTCTGAGGAGCCATGAAGCTAGGAGAAAAGTAAGAAAGAAAGGAAGGAGTTTTTCCCAGAAACCTTTTGTTTTATGAAAACTGAACTTTTCATAAAAAAAGGTGCTCTTCGGGGAAGTCCCAACCACTTCTGCCCATGGCTCCCACTCCTGGAGTCCTTTAGGTGGTTTTTCTTTTCCCTCCCAAACAGCTCAAGATTGTTCCTTGCTGACAGGCCTTTTCATAAGTCTGGTCCTGCCTGCACGTGTATCCTAATTTATTATTACATTCTCTCTACCAGTGCTGATCTGCCACGGGACTCAGGCCTTAGCATCCATTTCTCTGCCTGCCCCCAAACAGCTCTTCATCACCACCTATTCACAGCCTGCTTTGGTCAGTCTATAATGTCATCGGCCTTTCACCTGTCAAGACTCCCTCAAGATACATTTCTGCTATGACATGTACAAGCAATTAGCCATATAGTTATGGGTAGGTTACACAGCAATCTAATTGCCCAGGACATTTTATTGCAGTTCTGCTCTGTCTCGCATACTGAGCGAGTGGCTCAGCATGGGGCCTATATGCCACATGCAAAGCTGCTCACACACCACTACAACTTGGCTCTTTCCTCATTTACTTACAGCACTGGGCTGTGTCTTCTCCTCTGCTCTGGGATACCACATGTCAGGCAGCTGCTTTGCCTGAGCAGTGACTGACTGACAGCCAGTGCAGGCAGAAGAGATGCTGTGGCAGCCCTACAGCAGGAGAGATGCTGTGGTGCTGCTGTGAGTCCCTGGGCAGGACCTCAGTGGCAGAAGAGCCCTGCCAGGAGACCGACCCCCAAACACAGCCTTGTGTGCCATTCCCTGCTCGCTAAGCACAGCCTGATACAAAGAGTATCTCGGACTGGGAGGAAAAATGCCTGAGAGGTCAGACGTTATTTGAAAGACTAACAAATAGATCGTAGATGGGTCATGCTTGGGAACTGCCAGGCTGGAGAATAGCTGCTCCTGGCATTCAGGGCACATCTTTCATCCTTTTTCTCCTATTTCTCCTTCTTCCCATTGTTTTCACTTTCATGCTTTGCCTCTGGTCTCAAATCAGGTCAGAGCCCAATGGGAAAAGGGGTGAGTTTTCCTGTGTGCTTATATGATGCTTAGCCCAGAGGGGCCCTGACCCTGGCAGGAGTGTTTGGCACTACTGCAGCCCTGTACCATCCTGTTGAGCTAGTTACTGGTACAAAACTGTGTACTGAGGCCTGTTTTTCCCAGTTGGGGTGCGTTCTCTTACTAAACTCATCTTTGCTGTGTGCTGTGATTATAAGCCTTGTTAAACCAAGATGATTATATCATCTGCTCCCAATAGCAACGTAAAGCAGCACGTTATTTAATATTCTGGTCAATCAGTGGTTTTCTCCATGGTGAAGCAAACAACTCAGCGCAGTGGGGAGTGCCAGTGCTGGGCCTGGAGCATAGTGCTGGCATTTAAGGCCACTTCGTTGTAAAATACATCCTTGCTTTATTAGTCTTTTCTATTTTTTAATTACCTTTTAACATCTCATTTAAACTAGTAACAGTTTAGGTGGGTTGATACCATCAAAGTTTAGATGGTACTGTCTTAATTTATGTGTAAATTAGGAGTGCAGTTTCACAGGTTATTGCAGTTCCAGCAGTTCCAGAAGGTGACCCAGAGCACTGAAATTAGGAGCCAAATTAATACATACCGGAAGTCAGTTGGTTTCCAACTGTAGGTTGCTCTTTTCCCACTGAGTGGATGAGGAGTTGTTACCAAAGCTAGGTGCCTACCCTACTCACCATTAATACCTCTGCCTACACTAACATAATTATGCTCTAGTTACAGCTGGAGCTGAAAAACCTGTAGTAAATGTGTTCAGGGTTTTGTTTTGTTTCTGAGTGTTTAGTGGCTACCGCTGAGCATGCAGTGGTAGCAATATTAATATTATTTAAGTCTGACAAAGCATTTTCCATCAGTGGATTTTAAACTGCTGTAGAGGTAAGTATTTCTTTCAGCATTTTACAGACAGGGAAACTAAGGCACTGAAAGAGGCCATCAAGCAGATCAGGGCTTGAACTAAGAATAAGACTCCTTTTTCCTAAGTCCTTATCCAGTACTGCATTAGCTTTGTTATAGTTCCTCTTTTGAAGCCTATAGTTACAGGAAACTTCAAACCAATTGCTCTAGTTACATACTTGAGGTTAATGTACTTATCTAAAGAATTCAAGTAGCTCCTTTGGTCCCTCCTGTGTGCTTGCTGTATATCTTAGGAACCTTTTACACTTTGTACAGTCCCACTTAGGTGAAAAAAAAAGAAAAAAGAAGCAAACATATGCAAGGAAACTACTACACAAGGTGCACAGGACCACACTTTCAAATGCATAAATTTCTCTAGAGGATTAGACACCTTCCCTCACAGACATGAAGATCAGCACTGAGCAATTAGCAACGATCTTGGCTGTCATTAATAAGTTCTATCAACACCTTCTGGGTCTAAATCAGTGCTTCCAATCAAACCTAACTCAGCTGAGTCCTGCCGGTATCTTTACCTATTATCAAGGCTGTGAATGCTGCTTTTCTTTGGGTCTGATGCCAGAGCAGTCAAATACGGAGTTGCTAGAGCTAGGGTGGATCACAGGGTGCTAGATAACTATTAGAGGAAGAAAAAAACCTGTGGTACATTTTGTCACAGCATGCTATGAGCACTGTTAACTCAACATACAAGAGGTTTCTAATATCAGGATGTTAAGTTTCATCTGATGCTGATAGGAATTGTGGATACTGTCAGGAGATCAGATAAGTTGGTCTAACAGTAGTTTCTGACTTGGAAAATCTCTAGGTGAAAACCAGAATTTGTAGAGTGCTCTGTGCTTACTGAGCTCTCCAGAGCTTCTCTGCTCTATGGATCAGCTAGCTCTCTGCCTCTCTTTGGCATGATGCACAGCAGGAGTTGAGCTTCTAGGGCTGTGTCTACACTGTGAGGGTTTGTGATCATCATGAGACCTGTGATTTCTGTGTCTGTGGTGCTGGTTCTTGCTTAGACTCCAGGAATCTCCACTTCCAGGTATAACTGATCTTCGTTAATGTGCTCAAGGGCTGTGCTGATCCTTGTTCCAGCCCATGTGAGAAAGAGCCCAGGGCTGGGCCCGACATTGAGCATCCTCAGGTGCTTCTCTTCCTGAGAGCTCCAGAGCACATGTGTAAGTGGTGGAAACAAGAGTAGCAAAAAAAAGGGAAGGGAGACTTGCTTGAGGAAATAATCAGGAGCTTTTCAGGCTGTCTTTGCTCCAATGCCCCATCTGCCTGGGACTTTCCTCTTTCTACTCTCTAAAATTATGAGAGTCCCAGGTTATTCTTTCAGAAAACTCTTACTATGTCCAGAAAAGCAGGCCAGATGTGGGGAGCCAGACCTGAGACTGCACTTGAGCCCACCCCTGACTGACCTGGTCCTGTATCCTGTAAAACTGGTCTGAGAGGACAAACATGGGACAAGAAATGGAGACCTGGGGAAGGTGTATTAGCCACTAAGAAAAGTGCCAGGAGGAACAAAATCATTGTTCTAACAGGCATTATGGACAGCACCAACCGAAATCTTCTACTTGCCTCAGGTAACAAAATACCTCTGCATTTCTGAATGTGAACCATCCTTGACAGAAGACTGACAGAACTGATTAGCTGCATTGCTAATTCCCAGCTCTACAGCTAGGTATCAGATGAGATTCCTGAGTGTTAGGGAAAAGAGTCACAAACAGCCATACCAGCAGCATAACTGCAAAAGAAAAACTATCCACCAGCCTTGAGCAGCTTCGTGCAGAGCACAGCAGCATCTTTACGTGCTGATGCAGAACACATTTTCTGTGTCTTACACAGAAGGAACAAGCACAAATGTGGTTATTTATAGCTTCTCCACCCACACGCAGCTTTGAAAACTTGCTTTATAAGAAGTTCAGCATTTAAAGAATACCACAGTTTCTTTTTAACCTGAAGATTTTTTTTTTAGTTTCCTTAAAAACAGTATTCTCGGAACATTAGTAACAATTGCGGCAGTAAGAAAGAAACATTAGTTCTTCATTTGTCTGTCTATTGTTCTCTTACTAGGAATGTTTTTAAAGAGAGGCAGTTGCCAAATTTTATCAAGTAAACCGTTTAATCAAGAAAACGAAAGATAAGTGGGATGCATTTGATGAACGGGAACTTAACCAAGGGAAAGCAATGCTATGTTGAAAGAAGTTCTTTCTTAGGGTAAGAAAAGCATATGTATTCCCAGTCTCCTTGGGAGAGCCTGCAGGCTAGATAATAGCATTTAGTGAAGGAGCAGGATAGCAGGTGAGAGCTGAATGAGTTCAGCCAACGCCCAGAGGAAGTGGGCAAGTACTGCTCTCAAAATGCCCAGCTGCCTCCCTGCCAGCTCTGCCAGAGCCCTGAATTGAATGTGCCATTCCCAAGAGAGACACGTGGCTAAACCCTACATCTCCCTAATTGCTAGGGCTGGGATCAGCTTTTTGCTATATATGGAGTAAAGGTGGCTGGGGCCAAAACACATCACATCCTCGCTCTTTTCCAAATGCATTTCAGTTTTAAACCATAAGAATATTTTTATAGATGTGAAGGGCTTGAGAGAAGAACTGTACAAGTACATAATAGCCACCTGTGGAAAGCAGTGACAAGGCTATTTTTGCCGTATAGGCCTGTGAAAAGGTAGGGAATTAAACTGGAGCAGTGGTGCATGGGACTCTGCGCATCTCTTCACCTCGTGGAGTGCAAAGCCACACTGTCCACAGAAGGGTGACACACGTGGCAGCAGGCAAGGGTATTTGTGGCTAGTGCATATGGCTGCAGTAATCTGGAAGCTCTGAGAGGGGGAAAATGGAAGAGCAATGCTACTTCATGCTAAGGCCTGAAGCAGGAAATCACCAAATTCTTCTAAGGTTCTACTAGGAAAGTTGAGAACAATCTTGTTGGTGCTGAGACCATTGCCATGGGAGATTTTTAGGTTGTCTTCACTTAGTCATACTGTTAACTTTGGAGCGCTTTCACAACTAAGTGATTGTGCATACTTTAGAATAGAAGCTAAGAAGGAGCAACCGGAGGGATGCAGCGATTTCCACTGGAGAAGCTGTTGATGACGAGGGAACCTGCTGCAGGGACAGGCCCTGTCTTGTAAAACCTCTACAGTCCTGCTTCCAGATGGACTTGTAAGCATAAGGTGTCTGTGGGGAATCTGAAGAAGTCTATGTACACATATCTTTGCACATTGAGGACTTTTCTGACACCTTTATCTCTCCTCTGAATTTGTGGTCCAGAGTGTCTCAATATTTGTATGATATACTCAGATGCATCCACTAATCTCAGCTGTGCTAGGCAAGGCTGTCACCAGTTTAAAGAACAGAACATGGGTGCTCTGCTTTTGGCAAACTAGTAGTTTTTATTAACCATGGGGGCTAGTTTTTTGTTGTTAAAATGAGAAATTGTGCAGAGGTGAAACTTTCACATAATGTCCAGGAAGCTCATAAAAACACCTACAATCTGGTTTCACAGGGATTTCTTTTTTTGGTTCAATGTAGACAAGAGAATAAAGGAAGTTTTTTTTTTTTTTTTTAATGTTGTAATTGGCTCTGCATTTAATTCTCCTTGTTAATTTAGTTGCACTGAGCAGGAGCATACTGATAGGTCTGTAAGGTTGCTTTTCCCTCCAAGGGTAAAAGGGACTGCTTGTCTTTCCTTTTTAAAAAGACCTCTTTAATTATGTGGTAGGATTTGGAATAACTACAATTAGAGGGAAAAAGCAGGGAGTGATTAAAAAATCATACTTAATAGCAGCTGCATTAGTTTGCTGGCTTTTTAAAGAGACACAGGCATGGCTGAGTGCATACGTAGCACGTGGAGGAGTTGCAGTTGAAGGAAAAGGCAAAATAGAAGTGACAGACTTTTGAGTGACTTCAGGGAAAGTTGCCTAGTGTGGCATTTTATGAGAGACCTTCCTTGAGAAAAGGTGGAGGAAGTATCAAAGATCGTATTTGTTGTCCAACCCCTCAGCTGACTCAGTTCCACCTCTTAAAACAAAAACAAAGAGAACATCCTCCCTCCCCACCCAAATTGCTAGGTTTGTGATGGTGGAATATACCCACCCATTAGGTCTCCAGCCAGTATGAAAGATCTCGCTCCTGCCTGAGTTGAATTACATACAGAAGAACCTGGTTGGCCGGCCAGGTTATTTTCTGAAGATGGATTAAAGTAATGGACGCATGAACAGATAAAGTTATGGTAAATCAGGATATCCAGACATATCTCCAGCAAATAGGCATTTACGCCATAGCAAATTTGAGGCAGTTTTCTCCTGATTTTAAAGGCCTGCATTCCTCTGAATTGCCTGCTCACTTCGTGTACAGCTGCCATGATGTTAATTACTATTTATTATATTCTATTTTTTACATGTATTGCAAAAGGTTCCTAGAATCCCCAACCAGATTTCAAACCCAATATTGCTAGAGGCTGTAAAAACTCAAAATAAAAGGTAGTTTTCACTCCAAACACAGTCAAAACAAGCAAGGCTGACGAAGTGTGGTTAATGTCGTTTTACAAGTGGGAATGGAGGCAGGGAAGTTGAGTCATTTGCTGAACTGCAGTACTGGGCATTGAACCAAATCATCTGAATTCCAGTCTAGTTTTGATATGAATTCCTGGTTGCTTTTTGCTTATTTCTGAAAAACCTTGCATAATTTGACATGATTAGCCAAAGAGAGTGAAGAGAGTAAGGCACCGCAACCCAGAAGTGCATTAGGAGAGCTCTGTCTGTGCACTAGAAGTCCGCTTACCTGCATTAGCCTCTGCAGCTTGTAACACGCTGTCATAAGAACTCAGTTTGTTCAGAAGCTGCTAAATGGAAAATAGAACATGGTGTTCAAGTGTGAGTCCACAGGCTCAGATTCTGTTAGAAGCCTAATTAGCCCCTGCCTTTTACTTTTTACAAGCAAGGGGTCCTGATCCAGATTTACTGAAGTTAGCTGAAACTCTGCTGCTGATTTTGATGGGAACAAGTTTTAGAGTCAGATAGAGATGTCTTTGAAATTAAAAAATAATGTCATAGGAAACAAAGATGATGCCTCTGGATTAAACATAAGGTGTGCTCAAACTTTGGTTTGCTTCTTCAAAAAACTATTTTTAAACATAATTTTAAGTTGATGGTATAGTAATATATAACGAAGCAAGAAGTGAAAAAGGGAGGCAGCTCTATGTTTTTATTAGGAGGCAATAACTACAAATGCGACTGGCTGGGTTTTGTTTTGAGTTCTATTATAAGCCATTAATAATAGCAGGAAAAGTCAGGGGATAAGTTCCTTTGTATTTTGATGTATTTTTTCAACTAGACCTTTACTTGACATTACCCTGCTGTGACAAGGCGAGGAATGGGAGGGAAAAGAAATCTATTTTAAGCAATGATTCAGAATACAACAAAGAAATTATATTTTAATTTAAATCAGACTTTGTGTGCATTTTAGTCATTAAGGAGAATTAGGATTTTTTAAGTCTCCTTGAGTTGTTTGTATTTGTTTATTTGATTATTTTTTTTCCCCCTCCTGTTCTGATTCTCGGTGTTTGCTCTGTCTTCACTAGTACTGTTGCTGACACCAAATCCTCCTGGAGGACCTAGTAGCAGACTGGGGGTTGGGCTGCCTGTGCCAGCCTGCACAGGATGAAGTTATCCAGGAGCATAAATCCAAGTGCAATGGAGAGAAGTGCACAATCACACAGCGGCTACAGCCTCCACCCAGAGATCCAGTTGTGTCTCTGGCAAATCTGCACGTTTTAGCATTTACAGGCCCTTTCCTTTTACCTCCCAAGATGGGAGTGGTTTGTGGGTATCCGGAGAACACACACATTTTGAATTGTATTGCTCATAAACACGTACATGCTCTGTAGTTTCTAGTCCTTCTATTACAAGAAAGCAAATTATTTATCTTCTGCCAAAAGATTCTCTGTCTGTTATATCTGTAAATTCTAGTTCAGCCAGTAAGTGTTATTAACTAGGCTTGTACAACTTTGAAAGGCTTTGACAGCAAAGTTCGGGTCTTGTTGCTTGCAATAGAACAAAACTTTTGCAATAAATATTTGGTGTAAAGTATCCATGAAAGCATGATCTGAAGTATGAGCCTTTTAACTACACTTCCTGGTAACAAAAAGCATGGTTGGCAAAGGCAGAATTTCTGGAATAGGGATTTCAGACATGCAAGGCCTTGGAGTTACTGGGTGTTCATAATAGCAGCTACAGAAAAGGGCTGTCATTTACAAGATGAAGTTTGATTCCTGAGTGTGGAAATGATGAAGATACTATAAAAACCCATACTTTAAAGCGCCATATGAATTCCTGGTGTCCCACCAGAACTGTAGTTAGCCTACAGTATCTCAGGAGCAAGCAATAAAGTGCACATAGTGGCAACTTGATACTGTTTGGCTTCATTTCAATGGCACGTTTAAGGCATAAGCCTAGCATTTCAGAGGCTCTGTCCATGTGCTTAAAGTTAGGCAATGCTTATGCACCTATTTGAAATGGGGGCCCCATTTAAAACTGTATAAATTGGATGCACTGCTTTGGAATTACTCTGGAATTTATTGCAACCTTGCTAGAGTTACCAAAGAGTTGGTCTAACCTGTAGAGTTACCTCTGATTTGCACCATTTTAGTTGAGATCAAGATCTGCTCTTAAGCACTTGAAGTGTAAAATAGTATCATTTATTTTCAGTTTTCAAAGTAACCCTGTTTAAGAGTCACTATGGCAACAACAAGGAGCCTTACAGTGACAGAGATTAATGATCGCCTTAGGTAAGGCACTTCCTTGGTGGGTCGCCACGGTCAGGAGCAGCAAAACATCGCGCTACACAGGTCTGGGTCAAATGCAGGAGTCAGGGTGCCCCGTCAGCGCTGGCACAACATGCTACGTCTCAGTCATGCTGGCTTAAGCAACAGATTACCCTTCTCGGTTCCTTCCTGTAGGGCCAGGGCAGAGTTCAGTGCCTGTGGTATATTTGAGCAACCTCTGTGTTTTTGTTCAAGGCTTTCTAATTTCATCTTCATTCGTTGCTGATAAAGGAAATACAATTTAAGAAGATGTAAAAAAATGCAGAAAATTTTCAGCGAACTTTAACACATTGTTCCTTAAAACAATGGATTTACCACTTCTTTCATGTTTTATACTGACGTAAGACAGGAGCAGAGCATTGGGGCCTACTAGGAAAGAATCAGGGCCCAAGCAGACTTTTATTTATACTCAAATAAAGTTATGAGGTGCTTCTTATTTATTTTTCACTTTTGCTGAAGGAGAAGTACCTATGGAAAGAGGTTGTCTTTTCAAAGATCTGCAATGAACAATCTGCCTTTTAGAAATAATTCCTACCTCTTTTTTGATTTAAAAATCAAATTATCTTTCTAAGCTATTAAAAGGATTGACCTTAACTGCACCAGTGCAATCATCTCGCCATACTTCCATCATTCAAATGAACCTAGAGGAAGAGCAATTATCATTCCAGAACCTTGCTTAATTATTGCCTGATTGCTTCTTCAACTTTTTTCCTTTTAAAAATTATTCTTCCATTACTTTCTTCCCATCTTTTCCTACCTTGTCCCATAGAAACTATCACCATTCCCTGCTACTGGACTCTCAAGTGTGTTTGTCATGCCGATTTGGGTATGCCATAAATCCTAGGCTTCCCATAGACGTAAGTCCGATCATCAGGAAAAAGGGGTATGGAGAGACCTTTGGAAGAGTTTCTCCTTAAGCAGGTGCTTCCAGATGCTGCGCTCAGAAGATGAAACCTGCCTGAACTGCTGCTATTGATCTTTTGCAGTTACACAGATCATTCAAAAAAGTACAGCTACGACTTTTCTTCCCCCAGGCAGTGTTTTGAATCCTGCCGTTATCCAGCTGTGTAATGACTATAATAGCTGGCACAGTCAACCTGCTGTAGTGACACTGGAGTTTTACTTAATTTCCTTGGTGACCTGGGTTTGCTGCTTATTTTGTTGGATGCGTAATCGGTCCCCCTGAAGAGAAAAGGGAAGAGAGATGGGACATGTGCGTCATGACAGAAAGAAAATAATGGCTTTACCACTTTTTTTCTTAAATTAGATGAAATAAAGAGATTAGCATCTTCTTTTTAACATACGTGTGTATCCTGCAGCATTCCCGCCAATAAATACTGCTGACATCAGATGTGCTTCTCGAGCATGTGGTTTGTGTTCTCCTTCTGTTAACAGGCTCCTAGTAAGCAGTTCATATGTTTGAGCCTGGTCGCGTATGAACTTTTTACTAGCTGGGAATTAAACACAGAATTATGAATCTCCATTCAGAAAAGAAAAAGAGCCTCCTTTTCGCCTCCTGCCCTTGCACACACTCTTTCTGGAGTCCCATGCAAGCGACTGAGGTCCATCAGAGTAAATGGGACAACTGATTTATTCTTTCCTATGTGCATTGCTCATGGACTGGGTGAGGAACAGCAAAAACAGAGCTACCCCAATCCAGTCGCCAAGGGCGATTGGGTCAGGAAGGTGTGGGATGGGAAGAGTAGCAAGACTCCAGTCCTTTATGAAGATGTCTGCAAGTTATAAAGTTTCCTAGGCGATTCCAGTGGCAGCTCCCCCTTGCATTTCACCCATGCTTGGAGTCATGCCTTGAAGTTAGAATTCAGCTGTGTTTTCATTAGACAGCAGCCTATATTGGAAAATGCTATCCCAGATGGAAAGTGTCCGTGCCATGGTTAGGCTGTATTTGAATGCAGGCGTGTAGGATCAGGCATTACTGTGCTAGATGCTGCAAGCAGGTGGGAGGTGCTGGCCCCTGTCCTGAGCCGCTTTCAAGGCAGTGGAAGTACAGTAGGAAATGCCTGCTCAAAAGAGAGTTTAAATATGCTGGAGTTGCAAGATATGCTTTATGTTTCAAGAAACACCTCAGATGTTGGATCTATCTGTACCATTGTATTTTCATTATGATGAGTTCATGGCTTATAGCCTTTTTCTTGCCATTTTAAGAAAAAAAAAAGTTTGACAATAAAGGATAATTATAACATTTGAAGATGTAATTTGGAAAACACTTTTAACTGTGCATTTTTAACAGCATCTTCAAGCTTTTGACATTTTTAAGGAGTAATTTAATTATTTGAACCAAGTCACTGTAATTTCAATAGCTAACTATATCTCAGGCCATTAATTTCAGCAGTAGAGTAAGTTATAGAGTGCACACTCTCAATTAAAATGCTGATGTTTATCTTGAGTTATCATGCAGTTATGCTAGCTCTAAAGACATTTCTGTTCTTAAGCATAAGGGGGAATGATGTCTCCAAAATCACTGACAGGTAAATGTTTACAAGTGCTGGTGATTTCAGGTTTAATTATAACCTTTCGGAGTTGTTCCTGAGATTTCTGTAGACTAATTGCTCAACATTTCTCATTATTTTCGCTAGGAAGTACATGTTTTGTACCCACCAGATTTATGTTCTTTGCCGTGGCTTTGCTTACTCAGTTATTTGGTACCTCAGCTCCTCATTTTGTGCAAACTTCCTGTACCTCATATTTTCATGTGATGGCAATAAAGATGTGATATTTGTTCCATGTTTGTAAATTATTGTGAGCTTATTAGATGGCAAATGTTTTATATAAGGAAAAAGTATTAGTTATTCATACAAACGCTGTGGATTATTTTGGTAGTTAGGATGTTAGTGTGAGATCTAATAATCCGATAGCCCTGTCTTCTGCTGACTTCCAGCGAGACCTCAGCAATTCAGTTAATCTCTTAGTATCTTTCTCTCTCTCTTTTTTTTTTAAAACTATGTGAAATGGAATGGCCAGATTTATGTATTTCATGAAACGATTGTGAAAACAAATACATTAAAGACAAAAGTGGTCAAATATGATATGAATACGGGTTTCAGAGCCACAGAAAATGCTGTTAAGCAAGTTATTCTTTAAAGAAATAATGTTATTTGACTTTTTCTTGTGGGAAACATGGCATAAGTAGAGCTTATTGAAAAGTTTGAACCAGACCCTTTTAAAAAGCAGATAGGGCCTGACAAATTAAGACAGGGTACTCCAAGCAGAGAAATGGCATAGAATAGAGGTGGATTAATGGGGTATTAAAGCCAGCATCATTAGTGGATGATTTATAGATTTTTATCTTGTCTTTTGTGATTTATGAAGTGGATAGGCAAATTTATCACCTCAAGGGATATTTTATATATAATTTCGTAAACTAAAGGATTTGGAAGCCTAATCAGCACTTGCATAGAAGGCTTCAGAGGGAAGCTTTCATGTCACAGGAAGGGTTTCGTGAATCACCAGCTGGTGCCCTTCTCTCTCAGGCAGCACAGAATAGCTGCCCAAATGCACAAGAGTCTCTCTGCTGCAGGAATTGCCAGCTTTTGGACTGGAAACATAAGTTTATTCCTTATGGGGTTAATGGTCTAGCATTTTGGGGGGGAGTGGGTAAAGCATCCATATTTTCACCAGTACTCTGGCCCAGGTTCTTTGCCTTTATGTTTTCATCCCACTGTGGGCGTTATATGCTGCATTTCTTGTCCTGAACTGCTGCATGTAGTGAAACAGCCCTTGATAAAATAAAAGGAGCAATCTCTGTCAACAAGTCACAGTGTCAAGTGACTAAAGCAACCCAATATATAAATATGGGATGAAAATTTAGTTATAATTATATGATTAATATTTTAAAGCTATAAACGTGAAAAAGTTTTTAGAATAATTTGCTTCAGAATTAGCGAGTGGCTATCAAATATTAATAGTTGAAAAGCACACTGCATACTAACTTCGTATGGAGCATTGTTTAAATTAAAGTTGTTTGCAACTTAAAAAGCATATTTAAAAATGAGGCCTCCTCAGATGATATTTTCAAAATTGAATTTTGGTCTGAATCAATTTTTAATAGATAAGTTGAAAACTCCTGACAGGAGGAAAGAGGATGTTAATGGAAGTGTTTACAGACTATTAATGACAGGATTTCTAGCAGGCTACCCTCTAATAATTACTGTTATTACAAGTTATACACAGATTTCTTGTCAAAAATATATTGCAGAAAAGCTTTTAGCAGACCAGCTGGTACAAGACTGTCAAAAAGTTTGAAGGAATGTGTTTGGGATTCTGTACCCCAGGCAAAGGGGAACTGAATTGATCAGAGAAGCTGAAGCTGGAATAGCGGCTGCGTTGCCAACACACCTGGTCCTGCTTCCGTGTGCCCCAGTGACACCTGGGACAAATATGTGTTGTCCCAGCAGGACATGGGATGCTTTGACCCCATTTCATGAATTGTTTCATCCTCGGTGGATGAAAAATACCTTGTAAGCAAAAAGTATTAATAAAACAACAGTTTTTGCCAGCAGAGGAATGGAGGTGTGAAGGAAAATGATATTGTGGACTTTATACTTGGAACTTATTATAAAAAATGTGCTTGGGATCTGTGGTAAAGACTGCAAGCCCAGGTAGTTTAGATTCAGCACAGCAAAGCCATGAAATAGCTCCACTTGCCTGGAACAAAACAAAACAAAAAATCACATCATCTTCCATTTTTTCTATCTCTTTTAGCATTCTAGGTTCAGTCCGTAACAGCTCCTCCTTTATCAGTGCCGCACAAGACAAGTGGCTCTTGGCGCAGCAGCTCTCTCCCATCCTGGGTTCTGCGCGTTCTCTGCCCAGAGCAGCCTTGGCCACTGGAGCCCCAGTGGAGGCAAAGCTGCCACGAGTTGCAAAGCTCTCTGCAGCCCATGGCGTGTAGTGCTGGGGCCTGTGTTTGCAGCTCATGCTCTGGTGCTGTACAAGGGAAGGATGCGGGTCTGAGGCTGTCTGCAGCTGCAGGGCTCTGTGGTAGTAGTACTGTCCTGGGGTTATTCGCAGTGGCTTCTCCCTGTGGCATAACAGAAACACCAGCTGCTATTTGCTGCTGTTAGCATCCGTAGCAGCTCAGCTCAATGACTTACCGCCAGAGCACAGGGCTCCCTGCTGAATGGAGTTCCTTACACAAGTGCCAGTGGTGATCTAGTACAATTCAGTCTCTGTGTTGGGAAAGAGGCTGGGATATGGTGAAGATCACATCCTGAACTTCCCAGGTCCATTTTGTCAAGCTCAAGTATTTATTTTTTTTCAGATATTGCAGCTTGTAGCAGACCCTGCATATTGCACATCTTCAGGAGTGGATTTAACCTACATTATGGTGGTTCAGTGGCAGAATTGTGCAAGTGTTATTGTGAGAGAGATCTCCAAATAGGTGGTCCTCATATAATTGATCTATTTTGAAAATAAAATCTTCTTATAACTCTCAGAATATCAGGTTTGCCACTTTGCCTTTCCATAGGGTTCAGTTACATTTGGAGCAGAAAATGTTATAAAACTTCAAAGGTGCATACCATCAATGTTTATGGTCTGCAGTGAAGGATTCTTAACCTTTTCATTCTACATACGCTGGTAATGCTTTCTGTCTTTATCACATCATAATCAATTTAAACCGATCGCTCCCTCACGCTTTTGGACTCATTTAAGGTGCTTCCCATTGAAATCTGCTGTCTGTGAAATGAGTTATTACTGTCTTTCCTTTTACACAGTTTTTAAGAGGAGGATACTTGATGTAAAAGTTTCCAGACTTCTGACTCCTGTTCCCCCAGATTCAGTTATGTGAAAGCAAATATTTAATATCTGTTAAGCTTAAATAATTAAGGTACACTTCAAAACAAATTGAATAGTAAAAATCTAATAATCCTACTTTACCAGTAACATCTATAAGCATTTATCTTCTACTGAATTGGAATGGACTTTGATAGATCTCCATGTTTTGCTATAGCAAACACAAAGCAATACCTCTACAGCTGTTTTATCCCCTCACTGAGAATTTCTCTGTGCTGATGAGACAGGAGAGGTAATTGGATGTTCTCCTTTTCTGGCAGGTATTGGACTGGATTGAAAATCATGGGGAAGCCTTTCTGAGTAAACACACTGGAGTGGGGAAGTCTCTGCACAGAGCACGCGCGCTGCAGAAAAGACATGATGATTTTGAAGAGGTAGCACAGGTAAGAGTCTGAATCAGAATTCTGCTTTCTGACTTGATTTTGTTACTCCTTTTTGTTACTCCTATATTAGGAACAAATTAATGTTATTTTGGGGCCCTTGTAAATTTATGATGCTCTCTTCAAACATTTGGAGCTGACCAGGATTCTGTCTTGGAGGTTTGAAATCTAGCATGCATGCCACAAAAGCAAGGTAGCTGCCTGAGTTACAATCAGAAATTCACTACGGTGGGTCTGTGAAAGGTCTCATAGCCTGTGATTAATAGGCAGCAGTTTAGAGGACGGTAATGTAATGTTGGGATGCTGAGTAGGACAGTTAGGAGTGAGAGCTGTAGAAGAGAGAAGTGAATTGTAACTCCTACTGTGGAAGCTGAGGACCTCCAGAATAGGCTGGAAGGAAGACAAAGAAGCAGGGGAAACACCAGTGTGTGTTTGCAGTAAGGGGAACTGTACTTCTACTCCTTCTGAGAGCAGGGGATTTTGGGAGTGGGAGGTTGTTCTGGTTTTTGTTTGTTTGTTTTGGGATGAGAGGCAGTTATTACAGGTAGGCCGATCTCCTTCACAGCACAGATCATAAAGATTTGCCCAGGAATTTTGGTATGAAGCCAAAAGCTTCTGCCTAAAAGCACATACATTTTCCATGAAGCATGGTCACAGTAGATATTTAGAGACACATCCCATCTTGATTTATAGACTTTAAATGAAAGAGAACCATTGATAATTTCTTCCAGGGACTGATTAGCATCAGCTTAAAAGAAAAAAATGTATCCTATGGCTAGAAGTTATCTTATTATATATAACATATTATATGATAGGCACTGTATTATGCCGCAGCTCTTCCTGCTGGATCATGATACACCTTTTGTTTTAGACTGAAGCATCATCTATTAGAAATTGGTCTCCTGTGAAGGTACTTCTGCCTTGGGTATTTCGGATAAAATCCAGCTTGGTATATTCTGCTTTACACAGATTAAATGCTTTGCCTTCCTGATGTACACAAGGCAGGTTATTGCTCAAACAGTTCGTTGTGGCATAAGAGAAAAATGTATTAGATTGTTTAGTTTTGTTTTTTCTGTAGTAGCTTTCCATGTGTTGGCCTAATTAAGTTTTAGATGTGTCCAACAATAGGGACATATCTCTTTCACTGTGCCCCAAGGGAGACTATTTCACTGTCTGATGGCAGCTACTGGCTAGATAGACTTTTTTTTTCTCCCTGATATTCAATTTATATTTCTCTCTCTTTTTTTCTCGTGTTTATCTCCCCTAAGGAGATAAATGCCAAAGAAGGAGATGAATTAACAGTTCTCAAATATCTGTAGAGTGTGAGCATGTCTTCACCCAAGCTGCTCTTAACCCTGTTAAACACACTTAACTCTGCTAGCATATTCTTATTAGCCAATCCCTTAAATCTTGTGATCTCTTTTTTACCTATTTCTTTGAATCCAGTCAGCTTGTCAATATCTTTCTTTTAATTACCTGTTTAGCTACGAATGGGGCGCTTGCATTGCTCAGCTCACTAGTGAACTTCAGTTTTACCTTTTAGCTGCGACAGGAAGCCTTTGCTTACCATTGACAAATTGCACAGCCGGAGAGCAGCAGTTCTAGATTTGTGGTTCTCTAAAATTTAGTGGTAACTCCTGTGGATTTAAGCCTCCTGACAATAAGCTTGAATTTCCTAGAATTACCTTTTGCAGATTTATTAAAATGGACTTTAGGCTGGAGGTTGCAAACCACGGTCCTATGGGATCTTATCCAGAAGCGCTTGAGTTAGTGAGAGGTTTGATCACCAGATCAACATTAGATACCTTTCCAGAACATGTTCTTGAGTCAGACAGCAATTACTGGATGCAGTACTTGGGTATGTGAGTGAAAATGAAAGTCTTGTAATACACAGGAGCTGAAAATAGGTGATCTAATGGTCCTTTGTGGCCCTAATATTCTCTGAAATTTCCTTCCCTGTGATATATTAGCTTTATATTTCAAACTATAGCACACATTTCTGGATCAGATTTTGCTTTTTTTTTTTTCTCCCTTCCCCCTCTTTGAGTTGTGCCTTGTTGGAGATGTAGGAAACAAATTAAGAGCAGGTGAGGAAAGACAGAAGAATAATATTGTCTTGACAATAGAGATGAGAGCAAGCTGTGTAACTCTTCACATGGAAACAGCAGCTAAATTAAGGATTGCTCCATGGGATGATGTAACTTAGAGATACTTATATCCCTTCACCAGTGTGTAGGAATTATACGGGTGTGCAGCTTGCATGTGTAGGTACTAGTGTGACTCAGAATGGGAATTATTTCACTTACACTTTTCTAAGCCCTCCTGTTATTCCTCCTTCTACATTATTTCAGCCTGTCTGGCTGTGAATAGCTTCAGTTCACATTTCCATTCACTTCACAGGGCCAACTTCAGAGTGAAATGAAAGGTATATGTAACTAGTGCACTAGAACATGCATGTGGGGCTACGTGAGTTCAAAGGAAACTGGGTGTTGGGGGTGAGGGTAGAGAGGAGAGACAAAAATATAAATTACATGGACATAGAAACTCTTTGCAGTTCCTCTGAATTTGCTTCCTTCATTTCATATGTGATCATCTTGCTATTACTCACTTAGATAGCACCGATGTGCGTCGTTTCGCTCTGCCTGGGCAGTTCTGAATACCGGCAATCAGTCCTGCCCTCTGAGTATGAAGTCTGTGGTGCCTCCTGGTTAGAAATAGCTGGCACAAGTGGAGCCCAGCTCCTTCCCCCCGGCCTCGGTGGGGAGGGTTCCTGGGCCCTTCCTCTGGTTCGTTCACCCCAGAGCACCACTGCAAATTTATGAGGCCTTGTCTGCACTGTGACACTGGAATGTGGTGCTGGCAAATGGACATGGGGACGTGTGCTGAGGGGGAGTGAAAGGCTTTATCTGAGGTCAAGGACTTAAGAATATAATACTGTTCGGCTTGGAAAGAGTAATAGCTGGGGTAAGGAGGGAGGCCGTAAATTTATCACACCTGGCGTTCTTCTGAAGAAGCATCTCATGAGGTCGATTTTGTGGTTGGGGGATAAATCTCATCCCCACTGTGCTTATGATCTGTTTTTACTTTTCCCAGTTCTCCTCTTCCTGATGCTTAACTCTTTAGACTTAGTCTGTGCTGGATTCATTTTAAGTTAAGATTAATTATTTGCTATTTTTCTCAAGTGAGTGAATGTCTTTGTCATGGCTAGCATTCACTGGAACAACTGGCAGCATTTATTCCTGTCATAGCTCTATAATAAAGAACATGTAATAAGATCCTGAAACAAAAGACTGACAAATTTTCCCTATTGCCCTCATCAAGATGTTAATTACTTTCTGTTAATGAGAATAAAGAGACTCATATAAAAAAAGAAGTGTAGCGCTGACGTACCTGGTGAGATTGACAGCATAAGCAATGTTATTTGTTTCTGGCAGTTCTCTGAAAATAACACTTCATCTGCCATACAATATAAATTTACTCTCCAAAATCTATTTTCTTTTGGCTCTGATATATTTGTTTTTATATCCTACTGTTTCAGCAAGGCATTTGCAAAGATCACACTAGAAGCAATATTCAGGAGCTTTCGTGATATTTTCAACAGCGGGCAAAAAGTTCATGTTTTTGAATGCTGCCCAACTGCATGTAAAGAACAGCAGTTTTCTGGGATTGCTGTGCTGAGAAAGGCTCTGATTAACTGACCTGCCATGGCACTAGACTGAGAGATGGAATGTGCTCCCTCTATGTCTGATTAGAAACTGCACAGATTTATAAATCTGGATGTAATGATCTAAATCACCTTCCTGCATACAGCTGTGCTCGGAAAATGTCAGTGATTTTAGAGTGATGCATTGTGGGCGATGGGAAAGATAATTTGGGGTCACTTTCTCTCATAGCTGTGGTTTCGACAACGCTCTGGCAATTTTTTCTCACTGTATTTATTCTGCATGGAACACAGAAGGCAAGTGTTTGACTTTGGATTTAAAAGCTTGAGCTCCTGGGAGGGAGGTTTATATCTCGTATATAGCTGTGACCGTCTCCTCCGGTTCTGATACTGTTCACGGGCTTGCCACCCTGCAAAGGCCATCCTTAGACACTGTCTATCACACAGAGAAATTAAGTAGTCAGACATTATTGACTGGGCCGATATCAAGACATCACCAAACAAGCAGCACTCTGTGGCTACAGCTGTTCCTGCAGTGACAGCCTCTTCGCTTGTCTGGAATTACTTTGTGTGTGAATTGGATAACCATAGTTCAGCCAATAACAATTGTAAATCCAAAGGTATTTTCATTTCAGACTCTGTAATTTTTCCTTTTTCAGGAATATTTCCTTATTTTACTCTGAAAACCAGTATGCCTTTTATTTGGAAAATTCAGTTAACTGGATCACGTTCCCACAATCTCCCAGCACTCCCAGGACTGAGTTGAGCTGCCCCTTTTGGAAACCCTTCTCCCGTTCCCTGTGTATGAAGAGAGGGGTGATGGGTCATTCTCCTTCCTGCTGGCATTCCTGGCAATTGGAGATAGACGAAGCCTTCTCAACATCCTTGTCTGCTCGCGATGAACATCACTGGATTTGGGCTGATGGAGAATTAGGAAAGATAGTGGGAAGCAACTCTGTTAGGGTCCCCTTCGACTCTGCAGCTTCTGGACTTAGTGTCTTTGTGATATGAATGATCCTAAACAAACATTTCTGTAATTCTCCTGCATTTTTGAGCTTTTCTGCTGGCTGTGCCGTGGGATTTCCTATTGCGTCGCTTTTTCCAGCATGTTGGCATGAGCGCGCCCACTGGTACAGCTTTCAACCTGCAGATGGCACTCGCTATGCATTTTAAAAGCCTTGTAGGTCTCTTAATGGTAAACAGCTGATGTTTCTAATCTAAGCTAACCAAACATTGTCTCGAGCTGAAATGAAGCAGAAGTGGAAGCTGGCTCGCATGCAGTCCCCTCGGTGTTCTCCTGCCCCGCCAAACCCCGCGTTGTTCGAGGTCACCCAGAAAAAGAAGCCTCTTGGATTTTGTAAATGCAGATCGGGGCAGCCCAGGCTTTCATGCAGCATGGTGCCGGCTGGCTGTGTTTGTGTGATGATAACCTGCTCTTAGATTTGTGGAGCTGCTTTCAAGGGTCTGGGACCTCATCATACTCACACCTATGACTGAGTTTTGTGTTTAGTACCTGTATGTACGGTGCACACCATAGTTATTTTACACAGTAATCCAAGCACACTGATGTTTTCAAGGTAAAATATCACAACTCCAGCGTGCAACAGAGCACACGTTCTGAATACGCTTGCTTCAGAGCGCATGGTGTCGCTCATTATCAAACACAGCCAGAAAGGTCGACTGGAGGCCAGACTGTGGCCATAACAGCTTCTGGGATTTGCCATTTTGTCTAACTAGACAGTTCTTGGTGCAGCCCTTGTGACTGAAATAATTTCTGTTTAGGTGCATGTCTGGCTCCTGAGCTCCTGACTCTGAAAGTTTTACAGACTCCATTAAGCCAAGGTATACACATGTGAATCAGTGGACTGTTCTCAAATTATTATGAGAATTATTATGCAGAAGGAGAGCCAGGCAAAATGTGAGCAAAAAGGCAAGCACAAATGCTGAGCTTTGCAGCATGCCCTTTGGGAAGTGATTCAGTTTTCCCATTCTTGGGTATCCATGCTCACTTCCCTCCAAGAAAACTTTTGGGAGAAGATGATTAAACTCCTAAACACAGGCTTGGAAATGTCTAAGTTAACCTTATACATACAAGTATAGTTCCTTTAAGATTCAGCTCTTCCTTTAATTCTTCTCAGGGAAATAAATGTATTTCCTGCAAGAGAAGGCTTTCAGAGGAGACCTTGAAAGCAAGGGCCTGTATTCTCTATGAGAAATCAAAGATCAGGTGATATTCTTCATGTAAGAAGCAATTCATGCTCTGGTGGTCCTGTCTAGAACATCCCCTTCCTCTGTTATATTGTTCCTAAGGCACTGTCAGGACATAGTTTGCAAAAAGGTCTTTAAGATAAAAAGATCTTTAAGCATAAATATGTTGAAGAATATGATTATATTGTTTGCCATGTAGAATATCCAGTGCATTCAGTAAGAGCCCTGCAGGTAAAAGTATATTCTGCGATTTCTCAAACCCACATAGTTTTGCTTGAACTGCTTTAAAACTAAGTGAGGTAATGGAATAGTCAGGCCAAAACTGAATTGCAAACAGCTACTTGTTTGGCCTTCAGGAGAAAAACCTAGTTCCTTCCCGTACAAATTCCAGCTCTGCTGGATGTCATTGTGCTAAAGTTTGGCATGAGGTTCAGTACTGATGTAAAATAGTTAGGCATAAATTAGGAGCCCTTATTGATAATAAGCACTTAGGGAGTGTTGTCCCAGGGTAGGGTTTTTTTTAAGTTTGTGGCCTACCTGGCTGTTGAAAGCGATAGCTCAGGCATACTGGCATATCCCACTGACGTAGAGCAACACCGGCCATACTGGATTTTTCCCTTTGAGTAGGGTGATAACAATACAGTGTGGGGTGAAATGCTAGGCCAAAACAGGGAAAAAGGAGTCAATTAAACCTGGTAAGAACTGTGTTTAAAGCTGTCAGTAATAACTGTGGTTTCAGTAATGATAAACTTAAAATAAAAATCATGAGACAGGCACCAAAAAATCTATCCTACATGTATCTTCGTTATCATCCGTTACATGATCATTAGCAAGTCATGAAGCTATAATCTGCAGTTTCCTGTGCAGGAACACATTTATGTAAATTTATTCATTTCTATACAAAGAGGGAAAAATGCTCATTGCCAGCAGATTACGTGGGTATTTGTACAATGGTGCAGGAACTCCGGGCTCCAGAACTTCTGTTTTCTTCTTCCTGGCTGGCAGCAGGCTGGGTCCGTCAGTCACAGGTAGCAGAGAAAAATGAAACAGTGCCCAGATATGGGTTGTCTGTGAAGGTTTTCTTGGGACTTCTGACTATGAAAGCTTCTAGCAACATAGCCAAAAAGCCAGATAGTTTATCATGGAACCAATAGCAAAACTTTCTATGGGTACTCCACAGCCAGACCTGAGCCAGAAGTAGGTCATGTAGCACTTGTTTCCAGTGGTGAAGCATGATGCTCTTGGGAGCAGGCTGTGGATATCAGTACCATGCTCCATTGCATGGTCTAGACGTGCCTGGTTAGCCTGGGTTGCGGAAAAAGCTCATTGGCGAATCTGCTGAAAATGTGGATAGCAAAGTAAGAAAGACTTGGTTTGCAGCGCCACAGCAGCTATTGAGTAGCTCCAAGTTGTCCTGCTGAACAGGTGGCCGTGGGTACGCTACAGTGCAGTGATAACGGGGAGCTTTGCATAGAGAGGCCCTATAAGGGCACAGAGGTCTTCTTAGCAGTCACTTGCAGAGCTGTGCCTAGAAACCCGGTCTCTGAGCTTGCGTTCCAGTGTATTCCTCCTCAAGCTAGAGGTAGTTTCTTTTCATATTTCTTTTCTTCCAAAATCACATGACAGCTGGATCTTTTCATTAAACTGCCTGAAGCAGGATTCAGAATCCAAATACTCCCTATAAAATCCAAAGTCTTGGCAACACAATACGTTTTTGACAATTGCCAGGAGCAAGCTTCCTATAGCTGGTTTATTTGGGTAGGTTTATTTTTGTGTCTTTAAAATATGTACACTTGATTTGCCTATAAATACAAAATGCTGTTCCCATGACAGACTGGAGGAACAATGCAGCTATTTAAGAAATAACTGTTTTTAATTCTAGAGTTTCTGGAAAATGGAATTTCTATTGTGTAGGGAATTCTGAGTTTTTCAATTTGTTTTCATTTTGAATGAGAAAAGTCAAAATTCCTGCAGAAGAAACATTCTAGAATTTGTTTTTTCAGGGCCATAAATTTATTTGAGATATCATTGGAAATTTATAATATTTGTGCATTATATAATATGAATACTAATAAATATATTAACTATTCTATTGATGTCTCAGGTCAAATAAGCATATAGCTGAAACAAAACATATTTTGTGAAAATGATAATTCAACATTATAAAAGTGAAACAAAGTTTAAAGTCAATTTAGATTTTTACTATTGGAAATTTCACTGAAATTTGCACTTTTAGATGGAACTATTGTCTCACCTGAACTGTGTATTTTGGTGAAAACCCATGTCATCTAAAGGTTTTTGAGTCCCTCTAATCATTTTTCTTTCTGGTCTCCCTGTTGGCAGGTCGGTGGGTTATCAAACTGTACCTATTGATTCAGGAAGATTAATTGCAGCAGTGTCCAAATCTCATTTGTAACGATGGTGGATTAGTACTGCACAATTTCTCGAGGCTGCTGATAGCAGGAGGGCTCAGGGGAAAAGGTGACAGTATGAATCTGACCTGCATTTTTGCTTTCTGCTTTGTAGTGGGGCAGCAGAATCAGCAGCCCACGAGTGCGCTGCTTCCCCCCGGACAGCCAGCCGTGTCTTTGGAAGAACTACACAATGTTAGCCACAGCCGCTTTATTATGCCCTTGTTCTGAATCATAAATATACTGCATAAATATACCTCGAAGAGGTGCAAACTCCAAAATTCAATAACAAAGAAAAATAATTTTCAAGAACAAGTTTTAGGTCTTCATGATTATTGTACAAATATTCTGGAAATAGACTAACTTGGTCTGACTGATCACTCTGTTGCACAAGATTTAAAACATTACATTTGCAATTTCAGAGAAATTACTTCTAATGAACTTGTGCTGAAGAGTGGAGAATCCAGTTCAGTGGCTTTACCTGCACTGAGAGAAGGATGCTTTGCAGTGTGGTTGTCCCCCCCGCTTCTTTTCCTATCCCAGTTCCCTAATTGTCCAGATTAAGGGACCAGCTCAGGGCTTCCTCCCCCATGTGTCTGGTTTTCTTCCAAAGGAAACCAGGTCATACAGGGGATAACAGCGTGAGGGACCAGGGCTGGGAGGTGCCTGCTGCATAGCGCAGATGCAGCCAGGGAACCTAGCTGTAGAGATGTTATGCTCTTGTTCTCACATCAGGCATTTGAGTTGTTTAATAATAACACTTGTGTTATGTGGCTGTTACAAATGTTTTGTGTCAGTATTCTACCGACTTTTTATTGCACGTAAACCTGTTGGTAAAGTCTGTTGCCCTGGGATAGAGCTCAGATCTCGTTTACTCCTGTGCAGAAATAGGGCAACATCAATGGATTTATGGCATTCTTCTGGAAATAAATGCGTGTGAACAGGGACAAAAATCCTAACATATATACATAATTCACTTGTTGATTCAGTGCGTGTAATCTGGCCATTAATATTGCTTTCCATAGCTTTGGTCTGTGAGGTCTGGTTTTGCATAACCAAAGCCCAAGAAAGTACTGGTTTGTGTCACTGTTTAGTGTCTGGTTCAGCACACTACTACATGCAAAAGCACAGGTTCCTCTCCCTGTACTGCTTTTGCTGAGCTAGGGAGAGAAACACTAAGACTGACATGAGAAAAGCAAGCAAAATGAGACTTGTCATGTCACTGCATTTAAAATAAAGCTTGTTTGAGGAGGAAGAATTTGCAGAATTTGCAAAAGCCAGGAACTGAGACAGGAAGTGTTTCTGAACTGTAAGAGAATATATGCCCATGTGTTTATCTAACATGGTTGCCTATATTAGTATGCAGCAAATACAATAGAAACCAATATGTGCTCCAGAACGATCACACGGGGCCCTATTAGCATGCAGCCTTCATTATTAGAGTGTTTTGTTCAATGCATAAGAGCTGCTTTCTCCACCCACTGGGGGTACCTTCTCTTTGCAGTGAGATCTGCATCTACACAGCAAAAGGGGAAGAGAACGTGCTTTTGCTTCCCTCAGTGTAATATTAGGCCTCCCTGGAAAAGGGCATGGCATAAAAAGGTGTTTGTGACTCATTAATTTCAGGGAATTGAAAGTGCAACCTTCACTTTAAATGCATCAACCTGAGAGCTGCGGTGAATACATTGAAAATTCAGTGAAATGAAGGGTGTTTCTGCATGGAGATGAGAGATGGCTGAGAGCACTGGTTTTTGGTGCCTGGCTCTTCGTTGTTTGCCTATGGCCAGGATTTATATTGACAACCAGAACTTGGATTTGCCAATGCCCACGCATCAAAATGGAGTGCAGGAAGGACTCGAAACCTGCAGTGCTCCACACTGCAGCAGTTTTACTCTGAAATAGATGATATTAAGGGGAAAAGATGTTTTATACAGTTTCAGTGTTGTTTTCTGGGGTTTGTTTTAGGCTTAAGATGGAACAAATTGAATCTCCTTTAAAATCAAGGACTAGATGTTTGTGCCCACCACGAAAGTAGCTCAAAGAAACACTGCCCCAGCCAGGAATGTATGCACACCATTCTGGTATTGTAAAAAGTAACAATTGCTGATTCGTTTCATGGGGTGGCAAGCTGTCCCATTGACTGTCATGCCCTTTCTGAAAGTTTGCATGGTTTTATCAGGACCGAAGCACAATTCCTCAGTGCACACTGAGTGAGGGACTGAATTCCCGCAACACTCTGCTGCCGTGCCTTCAAAACCAAATGGGAGAGAAAGCAGCGCCACAGCACAGACAGTGCTGGGAAGCCACGTCAGCTGCTGAAATTTCAGTCAACTCACTAGGGCGCGTGCTCCTCTTTGGGATGGATAATTGGGGCACTAGGTCATTTAGCCATTGTAAATTTAGTTTTCTTGCAGTGCCATGTAAATGTGGGACAGAAAAAAGAAGACGCTTGAGAGCACAGCAGAATCTGATGTGTGCGCTAGCATAGGGACACAAAATAAGGAGATTATTTTGAAGTGAGGATGATGAGGGGAGTATGAATTGTTGCACTTGAGCCTGGTAGGCATGCCTTCAGGATTGGGGGCACATGCCCGAATCTTACTGTTGGGGTTTGGCACAAAAACAGAATTCCAGGGTAGCAGGCGAGGACTGATCGGAAAACAACTCAAAGAGTATTTCTGTGATCATTTTGTTTTATATTATGTCCAGTCTTATCATTTGGGGGCCTGATTTGGGATTTTTGGAGGGGGATTGAATTGGGAGAGAGGAAGGTTTGACAATATTGTCTGAATAAGAAACGCACAAGAAAGCTCTCAGGATTTGGCCCAATTTTTTATAGTAGAAAATTTGGCAGATGCTGACTACAGAGGCAGTATCTCACATGGCTGCAGTGTTCTTGGAGATCTACTACATGCCAAAAATCAATACATTTTATAGCATCAGGATTTCTGGTGGGAATATGGTTTTGTACCAGATTTCTCACTGTAAGTCATTATTAAAATATACTTATCTCACATCATGTGTGGCCTTCTAATAAGAGCCAGAAATCAATAAATGTTATATTTCCAAATCTTTGTTGTGATTATGGATAACCTGAATTGAATTTCACACAGTAGAACACATTTTTAAAATGCACTCTGTAAAAATGCTTTCTGACCAGCATGAAAAATGTTAGTTCTTATCTGAAACCTTTCTAATGTATGTGAATGTCTAGTGTAAAAATGTGGTTTATTTATTTTGCAGTAGTGATTCATTTTATTTTTCCTTATTATAAATATGCAGTGCATCTCACTAGCTGGTATAGAAGATTTTAATCTTCTGTAAGTTTTAGGGAAGACAAAGCCCTTGGTCCATTTTGCTGTGGTGGCACCTCTGAAGAACTAATTTGATGGGTAAGTTGTATGGACAATTCACATGTCATGGAAATAACAGTGGTGAAAAATTGGTTTATAAATCTAATAAGATTCAGAGAATGGTTTCTACTCAGTTGAAACAAATTCCAGCTTGTAAACCATGACGGAGAGCTGAATTAATGTTGACAGTGAAGAAATTCTGAATCCAAAGGGACTGTTTCACTGATCCGCTCCTAAGGACACTACTTTGAAATGAGATGAAATCAAAAGTTACTTCAACTTTAATTGAAGCTAGGAAGGTGCCTTTTACTTGTTGATAGTGGAGGGACATTTTCCGTCAAATTATCTGAGGTCCAGAGAATAGGGGGATGGAGACTGAGGTGATGGGCAGGTGGTGTGTCACCAGTCCTGTTCACAGGGGTTTGAGAAACCCACTTATTCTGCACAGTGGAAATGTCCAAATTGTCAGCAAAGCAGAGGCGTTGACATTTGCTTCTCATCATGTATTTTGTCTTCAACAGGCACTGTACTCAAGTGTGAGGTTTCCTGTGGATGGAAAGGCCAATTTTTAAGTGCATCTTTGCTACAAGTTGAATTCACCTGGGCAAGTGGAAGGGCCTCAGGAGAACGCTAAGAGAATCCCTGCTTCCCTCTGGTCCTAGGAGGAATATAGACAACACCACTGTGGCACCAGCTCAGCTGCACCACAAGATGTGATGGGGGCAGTAGGGTTTCCATTTGCCACTGCTGGCTGTGCGAAAGTGCCCGGAAGCCCAGGGCAATAGGTGATTCCTAACACACCTGCTTCAGTCTTGAGTCACAGAGTCGCTGTTTCAGCAAGGTGTCCAGGATTCCCAAGCACATGCTTGTGGCAGGTTCAGCATCACCACCAGAGAATAAGCCACTAACACATACCAAAGCAAATTAAATTCTAATCTTCTTTGTGTCTTGGCTTGATCCAGTTCTGCTAGAGCTGACAGAAGAAGGGGTAGTAAGAAGAGGTCTGATGTCATCAGGGCTGATCTGTGAGAACTCCTGGTTGTTCATGGAGAGACATGGAAGGAACCTGCCCTTCCCTTGCAGTTACCGTGTGGCCCCTCCTCTGCAGAGAGCTTACTGAGAGCATCTCTACCACCACCTGCGCCCATTCATGGGAGCTGGTGCAATGCAGGGAGAGAATCTCTGTTAAGAAGGAGCAGCAGCCCAAGTTTCATGAAATCTTCATGTCCCTCCTGAGGTAGCAGCACTGCACTGACCCTTCTGAAAGGCAGTGACGTATCTTACTGTGAATTTGTTCTGTCCATGTACTTCACAAACAACAGTTCGCTTGTCTGAGGTGACCCTTAACTTAGGGCAAAATAGAGTTTGCTGCAAATCTTGAGATCCTTTTCTTGTTACACTTGCCTTTTTGCAGCTACCTGTGTTGCAGATAGTAACATTTTTGTCACTAATTACCAGACAAAGTATTATTGTTACATGGGGCATGTATAGTACTGTGTTGTTACCTCTATATTTGGTTTTGTAGGAGTGCTTAAGCTGAAAGCTTTGGAGAATTCGAAACAAAATTTCACTCCCTTTGCTTGTGTTAAACAGTATCTCATTCTATAAAAAGTCCCACTCAGCTCAAAACGTGGTTCAAGAAAGATGTCCCAACCGGGCTGTACGTTAACAGAAGTACAGGTACAGCTGAGATAGGGGCAATGGCTGTGGGGGAAACAGGGAGAGAAGGGAGGGGAAATGTTTGCTGTCTTATTTAAAGCAGGTTTCACAAAAGCCAAGATACTAGAAATAAAGCCAGGCAGTTTACAGAATTCATGTCCTCTTAGGTTTATTTCTGCCTCTGCTTTCATGCCAGCGGTGCTGCCGGTTGTATTTCGTACTCACTTTTCCTAGCGCTGCTGACAGTCCAAAGCCTTTTAATACTTTCATCAGTGTGTCTTTGAAATTTCCAAATTGTGAGCACGGTATTAAACCCAGAATGCCTGAAGTTATTTCTATTCGGGACACTGGCGGGACTTGATAAAGCCGTCGTGATTCCATTCATGTCTGCAGGGCTCGGAAAAGCTGTGAGCTGAGCCTTTGGGATGGAAAACAAGACTGTGCCCTCCCAGGTTGCTGCTCGCCTCTGAGCTGCCCCGCATTTCTTTGTTTCTCTACTCTCTCTCCCTTTTTCCTCCTATCATAAAAAAGTTGTGAGGCTTTGCTATGAACTATCTGGGCTTGTTAATGGTATTTATCATTTGAGATGCTTTCACAGTGCTGCATTTCACTCCTGACAGTTGGCCTTCTTGCCCTCCTCCTTGTCCTTGTGCTCCCTTGTCATTCCTGCAAAAGATGACGCTTTCTTCATCTCTGCTGAGCCTGTTTTAGTGGCTCAGTTACCTCACAGTCACTTGAGCAACTCTAATTGATACACTCCACTGATGACCTAATTATCAAGTCTTTTTTGCAGTGATGATACTGGTTTTCTTGTGCGTTCACTATGCCACCAACATATATTTGATATTGTAGGCTTTTTTTGGACTTAAAAACAGTTCATTTTCATGTCTGATCGAAGGACTAGTGTATAATGACGTCTCAGTCTGTCACATTGCCTTCCTTGTTCTGTTGTCTGTGCTGTTGCTCACTTCCATGTGACTTACTGTGCAAGGATATTCTCAAAGAGAAAGGGCCAAGATCTTTCTGTGGATATTACCAAGGTTCAAATGCTACGATAAACTTGGCCAACGATCATCAGTTTCAGATATCTTTCCTAGCTCTTGTACATCCTTCAGTCCATAAAGGAGTATTTCATCACCTCATTTAATATGTTCTTTAGATATTTTTCTCTTTTTTAATCAACTTCAGCTCTTTTAGAGGAGCACATTCCTAACAATATTAATTGATCTTTACCTGCATAACCCTGTCTACTGTATTTCCTATTCCTTCCCTAAAGCACAAAATAAACCTATTAAGTAGGTACCCTCTCTATTCAGGATGCCTCAAGGTGCCCAAGTGAGGTATAATTACTGGCTTTTAAGAGCTGTGAGACCTCCTCAGTTAAAACTGCCAATTTCTTCAGTAAAGTCTCTGCAAATGGCTTCCTCTGTTGATTCTTTGGTTGTAAACAGAGTTGTCTGTGTACTGAACCCAGTGGATGAGCCTTCCTGTGGCAACACTGCTGTCTCAGCTGGCAACCTTGCTTGGTCTCAGGAAAGAGGCCAGAGGTTGAATGACTTTGTGTGATCAAAACCTCAGTCTCGTGCATTCTTCCAGTTCCTATGGGGAGTTTTGTAGATCAAGATTTCTTAAATCGCATCCCACAAAGTGAAAAAAGGTTTGTATTTCTGCTACTTTAAACTGCAGCTTCTTCGAGGATGCAGATCAGATTCCAGTGGCATCCTGCAGTGATATACACTCACTGTAACATGAAGTGTACACGTTGTTTCCCTGGGAAGAGGTGGACTATTTACATGTATCATATTAAACATATGCTTAGGCATTTACTTAATACAGGAGCCTACACATATATACTCATTAAAATAAAATAGGTAGGAAAAGAGGATGAGTGCCAGGCTCCAGGTGAAACCTTTGCTGGGTGTAGCTTTTTGCCTACAAAAGAATGAGAAATCCCTCCTCTTCTCCTTTACAACAAAAGTCAAGGTAATCTTGCAACACTTAAAATCTCCCAGCAGAGGTTTGAAAAGCCTAGATCTTTGTCAAAAATGTTTTTGAGCATTCCAACTTAAAGAAGAAAATAGCTTAGGAAGCATTCAAAGTCCTTGCAAGCATAGACTACAGTAGTGATAGAAAAAGTCAATGATGGTTTAGTTGCTCATACTGAGCTGAGAAGTTAACTTGCTCTGTGTATGTGGTGTGTACATCCACACGTGCCTATATGTGTGCCTTTGCATACTTCCTAAATATTGGATATAATGTATAATATTAGATGGCATTTAAAACATTATTTCATTACACATTTCACTGGCATTTCATTGAATGAGAGATGTGATTACACCGGAGTTAATTAGTGTGATTGTGATAATAGAGTATTCTCTGCTGGATGTGTGACTGCACTCCTGATTGAGATGGATGGTTGTTGTGATAAAGTATACTGTAAGTGACTTTTTTTTTAATCTAAAGTAGGTACTCAGTATTAAATAGCACAAAGACTTCTGTTAGCTAACATATTTCCAGATGTTAATTCTACTCTTGCTTATTATTTTAGTTTGAAGGGCTAAAGTAGCTTTTATATACTTTGTCTGGGTTTTCAGCATTTTGTGTAATATGTCATTGTTGTTCTTTTAAATTTCAAATGTTTGTTCTTTTTAAATTTAAAAATGAATTCAACAAATTCATGTCAGTTTGTATGTGAACCCTGAGGGAAGATCATAAATAAAAGATAATGATACATGTAAAGATACCTGATTCTTGGCAATAGTTAGTGAGGATGCTGTGCAATATTCACATTGTCACTTCCTAGGGACTATTTCTTTCTTATTCATGCTGAAAGGTCCCTTATGCTTAGAGAACCCACTGAAATCATGGAATTACTGGAGGAATAAAGCACTAATTAGCATCAGCATGGCATTAGACCTGGCCTCCTAGCCATCTAAGATGGGAGCAAACTTCACATTCCCTAAATCTGCGGGTGTTCCCGAGCTAAGTTTCAAGTGTCAGTGAGGAAAGTAATAATGGATCAGTAGATACCAATGCCCAGACAGAAAATGACAGAATGGAGATCAGTTTGAAAAAAATATATATATGTGTTTGCAGAAAAATCATTTAAAACATTGCAAGCTAGCCGTAGTTCTGCAAAGGGAGATGAGTGGAGTGAGGACCCTGCAAACCCATGTACCAGCTGCAAAGGTAACTTTTCAAAAAGCTGAGAGAGAAGTGTTTTCTATGCAGTGCTGGTGTGCTGAAGCGTAGGTGCCTTTCTAGGCCCTCCGTTTCCTAGACTATGCTGGCAAATAGGACGCAGTGCTGAGAACAGTAGCAATTTTGTTGAGAATGTCAAGAGGTTGATATTTTGACACCCACTTGCACTCACAAACTTACCCAAGACCCTCATTTGGTAAACTACTTAAACAGATATGATTATTATTTACTCATTTAAAGGTAGGCTGTTCTCAAATGTTCTCCCCAAACTGGGGCCTGAGAGAGTTGCGGAGATGAATATAGCAGGCTCTAGTATTTGAAGAGCTGAAATTTCAGGAAGGACAGCGTAAGGCAAACTGGGACAAAATTATGACAAGAAAGATTTAAGATGAATTGCCATAATTAAGGGAAGAACAGTCTGCTAAAGACGATGGAAAGTTTATTATTCTAGGTATTTTTTTAAAAAGTCTGCAGAAGTTTCCCTTCCCTTCCAGGGTGCAATAGGGAACAATCCTGTACCAGTGGAGCAATTGGCTGCATGACCTCAGAGAGGTTCTCTGCCTTTAACTCCTGTAACTCCTGGCAAGCCTGTTTTGAATTAGAGTAACAGAACACAAGCAAGAATAGAGATCTTGATTTGATTATGCAAAACTCAAACTGAATAAAATCACATTGAACATTAGATCATCATATGCACTTAACCTTTGCCCTTCTTAAGGGAGGAGGAATTTTGACAAAGATGGATGCTTCCTTAAACCCCTGATTTATTTATTGAGGAAATGCTTCATTGTGGCCATTCAGTTTAGGCTTAGAATATTAAATTGCTAAAGATAAAATTCTCAAACAAAAGCCTGAATGTGAGAGCATTTAACCTAAACAAAAGACTAGAGCCATTTTTAACAAAGTGGCTTAAACAAAGAATCTGATAGCAGTAATCAAACTTCGTAATTAAGGATAACAGTAGATTATAAGGATTGAGAAGAAAAGCAGAATCAGCTCCATAATTAGCATTTTGTGAATGTGAGTCATGCTGTAGTTTCTGTGGGGAGGAGCATTACCCACTGTCTACACACAGAGCTGGGGTCTGAGGCCTTTGCAGTTCTATTTTTAGCCCTTACCCATTTCTGTCTCCCTCTGTGATCCTAAGTAAATGGCTAGGAGGCTGACCCAGTTCTCACTGAAGTGTATAAGATGCTGTTTTACTGTTTTCTGTGAGAGATGGATCAGGCTTTGAACTTCCTGTCTCGACATCCCATCTTTATGGCAGGAGTAATAATAGTGGAATTTCATCTTTGGTTTTGATGAGTAGAATCATGACTCTAGTGAACATAAAGGAGACATCATATCACAGAAGACCTAGTAATTCTCCTCAGCTTCAACCTGCAGGTGTAACGTGGGATTCACATCACTTGCCTTTAGTGGAGAATATCAGATCTAAGCCAGTGATCTAAATTCTCTGTATAGTCAGTACATACTGACCTCTAGAGATGCCATCTCTTCCACGCCATTTAGATCGTAAAACCCCAGTGACAAAACTCTCTGAGTCAGTAGAAGGAGTCTTTGCCCGGAACTGCCTTTCACAGCCCCAAACCCTGATTAACGCAGAATAACACAGACCAGTGCCGCCTCGAGCCCCTTTAGCATCTCTAGCACGTTCTCAGGAAGTGCAGTGTTTAAGGTTTGCAGTTTGTTTTTAATGTGAGAGTGTATCTGACCACCTGCCTCTGATCTCCTACCTCCCTCTTCTCCTGATGCATACAAGTAAGTGTCTTTCTCTAGCTGATCAGCATAGTTCACACCACCTTGGAGAACGTGGAGATGGTTACCATGAAAGTCAGACATAATAAAGAGCTGTAAAACACTGTGTGAGGGGACGTTATTCTGGAAGCAATTTGCCCAAATCTGGGCTGCTAACTTTACCCTAGACCACCATTAGACCCAGTTATTTTCAATGTGATCCGCCTAGAAACATACAACAATAAGCTAGTTACAAGTGTAATTGCTAGGACTAGAAGGAAAACTTCACGTGGAATCCTCTTCTGAAAATGCACTTAAGTCAAAATCAAAAAGCTACACAAAATTGGTTGATATCTTAAAAATGGGGTGGGGGGTTAAGTGAAAAGCACAAATATATATATAGGATTATTGATATTTTCCATTTTGATTTTTTAAAAAAGAAAGTTTTCAAAATAGTGTATTTTTAAGTGACTAAAATATTAGACTTCTTTAGGTTGTAGTACATACCATAAATAAGAAAGGCAAAATATTTCTGTTCTGCTACCTCTAACCTTTCTATTGATCCAGAATTGGTTGATGCATTTTGCAGTATTTTTCATGCAATGTTTAATTTTTGGTTTTAATTGGGAAAAATACACCAAATTCTTTCAAACCAGAATTGCTGTTCTTTGGCAACTTTATACTGAGCATTGCAATGCTATTTTCCCTCTCTGTAACAGATGGGCCAAGCATGAACTGCATGCAGCCAATGCTGCTCTGGGTTAAATAGATTTGGAGAGAACAGTTAATAAAACATCTACTTCTATAGCACAAGGATTAAGGACAAAGTAAGGTTTGTTTCAACTTTAAGGAAATCTCTTATGCAGTTTGCTGAAAGAGCTGCATTTGGGTAGTGTGCTTTCAATGCAGAGATGTCTTTGTACATGTTGAGCTGGAGACAGTGTAGGATCTCAGTTGAGATCTGCTGCACGGCTCAAAGATGAAAGTGAATCTTGACATTTTGACATTTATTGGTCTGAAATGCATAGGAAAGTAGACAATGTACTGAATGTAACAGGGAAATTTCACATCAGCTTTTTCATAAACCAGCTTTTTTTTAACCTGCTACAGAATATCAAACTCTTAATAATTAATGAACAGAAGTTATGTGAATCCTGTTAGGAAATATTGCCAGGGGATCAGATAACAAGCACTTCTGATTCTGAACTGTAGAATGGATTGTTATATGAGTTTCGTTAGTCTCTGTCTTTTCCCTAATCATGTTTTCTGTTTCTTGCAAACGACAAAAAAGAGAAAGATAAAAGCCTCCAGGTTCTGTCTAAAATGAATTCCAAAGCATATATTAGAGCCATTTCCATTCTGAAACCTGAAGTGTGCATTTTCAATTTCTTGTGATTGCAGATTTCATGAGTGAAATAGGTGATTATGCAAAGATAAGTATAGAAAGGTTATTAAGAGATTTGAAATGAAAATTGGTTTTGTGCTTGAGATGGTGCAAAAGAAGTGCCTAATACCAGCTAGCATATCACTGAGACAGAATTTCAAGGATTTGCACACGACAGATAGTTCTTTCAGGGGTTAATACAACATTAGAAAAAAACACCACACACCCCTAACAACTTTCAGAGAGCATATCGTAGTATAATACAAAGGTTATTTTTCTGTGGAACTGGTGCTGTTATAGTTTAACAGGAACTAATTTCCACAGATCCACATACCAAAGAGAGATTCTGCATGTGGGTCTCCTCGTGGGAGGGACTATCTGGCTCTGGTGACACTTTCCTCAGGATGCCACGGAAAGCCTTCCATAGGACTGGGTTTAGCAGAATGGAAAAGGGTACAGCTGCAATTGCCCTTCTAGCAGCAAAATATTCTATTGGGATTGCATTAGCTCTTACCTTCTTCCAAAAGTTTTCAATCTTGATGCCACTATGGAGCTGTGCCTGGAGCATGTGCTCCTGGTAGATCCTTCAGCATCTCAGAAGGGTTGGGAGTCTGAGATAACCTCTTCTGGCTGGGGGTAGCAGGACGAGGATGCCTTTGTACAGGAAGATCCATTATATGTTTTTATTCATCATGGGACTTCATGAGACTTGATTCTCTCTTCAGTTCCCTCCTCTCCCTCCCTGGTGCAGTATGGGTTATGTTACACCAAAAAAGCACTCCAAAAATGTAAATGAGGGTCTCTGCTTGGAAGAGCTTACAAACAAGAGAGGGAGTTCAGGAGGAAAATGAGAAAGTGTGAAGCAGGAAAGCGATGCAGCATTATAGTACCAAAACAGGCTGAAGCTCTCAGGTTCAACACAGCTTTGATAAAGCAGTTGTAGAGAAATATTGATGTACAAAATGTTCTGTACATGTCACGATTTCTGATGTGATTTACATGCACTTATAAGAACAAATAAACAGAACAAACAAACAAAAAATAGGGCAGACTCACCAAATAACTAATCCCTGGCTTATTTGGCCTGTACTGTATTTATATCCCATCTGACACTGGATGGCAATCCTTTCATGAATACATCAAGCTCTGGAGTTCAAGGTGGGATTAGTTAACTCCCAAATGTGGTTGCTTATCTGAAATGTATCTAAACATCTAGAATCTGCAATATTGAGCTGGAAATCTGTCAGCACCTAGCCTTCCTTCTAGAATGGCAGGAATGAAGCCGTTAGCTTTCTTTCTATCATAAATTTCACCTGTTTTAAAGCCTAGAGACTTAGCTAGGAACTCAGTGGACAAAGATAGAAAAAAAAAATGAGGAAAAACTTCACCAAGCTCAAGATGCACCATGTTGAGGCTTCATGTCCTCAGCATGTTTATGCCAGGCTTTGGCAGTCTTGTCTGAAACTGGAGATGAATGCTTTGCAGAAGAACCAACATACACTAACACTGTCTTGCACAGCCCAGGGTAAGCAATGCATGCATTTCCATCCACATCCAGCCAGCTTTGAGTTAAAAATCCCCTTCTACTTTGGAGAACCTCATGCAATACAAGGGGACACTACATCCTTTACTGTCTGTCCAGTGTGGCCTCTACTGAGGCCAGTCTGTACTCCGTTTTCCTCTAAAGTCTAGGGCTCAGCCTACACGCTTTCCACCATCCAGTGCTTTTATATGATCATAGGGCTGAACCCAGGTCATCTAGATGTAATTAGGTGGTACAGCACATGTTGGAGGCAGTAGACTTGCAGTGGTTTTCAGCAGAATTGAATATAAGCTTATGAGAGACAAATGCAGCAAATCTTTATTCATACTCTGCTTCAAAGAAGGTGTTTCTGTCTCTAATCTGTGCCATAAGTAGCGAGTGAGTATGTTTAAAAGTATACTAAATATTGTAAATAAAAACAGAGAACAACCTTCTCCCCAGGGAGCTGGACTGTTTTTTGAGCTGTTGTAGTGATAAAGTATGAAAAACTTGGGAGTGGAATAGACTGCAAAATACTGTTAGGTTTGGGGCTTGCTCCAAATACTTTTGGAAGACAATCATTCAGAAAGGATGCTGTTAAGTGAGACTGGTCCCTAATTCAGATCATGTTAAATGGAACATTTTTTTTACAAATTCTCGGCTGAAGTGGTTTCCAAAAAATGATTATGAAAACATAAAATTTTGCTGCTGTTAACAACCTAACCATCATAGCAGTGACCTGAAAGTGAGTGAATAAAGATTTACTATTGGTAACAAAACTGTCTAGAGTATGTTCTTCACAGTCCAAAAGGAGAAATGCAAATATTGTATATTTATAGTCAGCCCTCAGAAACTGGGAAAATGAACAGTGAATTAGCCGTTTTCTTTTTGCTTTTTATAACTGCTAATATCTTCCCCATTAAACACTTAAAGGCACATGTTCCTTCTTTGTATTCAGTATTTTCTCAAGCAACAGCTATTGACTGCGGCGGGGTATTATCTACATAAGAGCAACAGGACTTGATCCATGGCTTTTATGTTTGACTGTGTTCCTTTAATGCTCAGGACTATGCGTGTCCACAGTTTTCAAATGTTTTTTAGTATATATATCAAGTTAACGCACATTTAAGCTGAGGAGGATTCTCAGTAGGATTTTCGAAAGGGAAGTGCTATATATAATTCTGGTTCTATTGATGGGGAGATTAAAATTCCCAGTGGGGGCAGTTTTAGGCCAATGCTGAGCATTTCTGAAGATCCAACCCAGTCCTGGAAATTCCCTTAAGCTGATATCTTATCTCTTCTTATTTGCTCATTAAGTGTTGAGCACTACAGAGTTATTGGCCTCAACCTGAGTGAAGAAAGCTCATCTGTGGCAACAGGGCTGTTGACTCTAGCTCTGTACAAATACCACTGATCATGAATAACCTGTAAGACTATGTTTAATTCCTGGCTGTGGAGAAGATAAGCTGCACTCCCTCTACGTTTCTGCTGTTATTATGAGACCTTCTGGTGGATTAGTTCAATGACGTTTTCCACAGACGTAGAGAGGGAAAGGATGGGCAGGTAGTTTGAAAGTTGAACTAAGCTTTGATGGAATGGGATTCAACATCTGCTCTTCCACAGTCTAGCATGTCTTGGGTACATCACTTAGCTTCTGCACCCTTCAGTTCCCTCTCTGTAAAGTAGGGGTAAAATGTCTTGTGTCTCAAAGATCAGAGCTACAGGGGTAAACCCATTCAGGATGGTGAAGTGCTCAAATTCTCATGCAGTAGAGGGCAGGTACATACCTCAGACAAACTGGAAATGATACCTCCAAAGCACTTTGAGCATTTTACCTCGGCAGCTGCAAGCTAAAAACTGAATTTACTCCTTTTAGAAATACAGTGCAGAATAGTAGACAAGAGGAAAAAACACAGAAGCAATTTGAAGATACCATTTTCTCAGGTTATCACACAAAAGCCATTCAAAGGCAATGTTTCTTGAGGCTAAGGTGTCTCTGGCTAGTGAGATTACCTGCTGTACTATGATAGCCACTGGGAGTCCTTTGCAATGAGCTTGTAGCCAAGTGTCACATGAAACAGCATTGCCTTCTGAGGTGGTTAGTCCTGCTTGCTTCATCATGTTATCTGTGAGAAATTCCAGGGGACTTGGAAATAAACAAGTGCAGAGCCCTGTGTCTGTGCCTGGCAGGACTGTGCTGCGGTGGTGTGTTTCAGATAAACTATTCTGTGCCTACTCAGGGATTGGTCTGTGGGGCTTTATGCATTCTCCTTTCACAGATGGCAGCATTGGTAGGAATTATTACTATTGTTTTAAAACTCCAGTAATCACTGGCTTTAATACCTTTCAAAGTGTAAACAGCTTGTTTTGGGCTTTACTTGCCACGGTTGTGTTACTCATACTCTGTTCCTTGCTTTGTTTGCTGGTAGAATACGTACACCAATGCAGACAAGCTTTTAGAGGCTGCAGAGCAGTTGGCTCAGACTGGGGAATGTGACCCTGAAGAGATCTATAAAGCAGCCCGGCATCTGGAAGTACGGATTCAGGACTTCGTCCGAAGAGTGGAACAGAGAAAACTTCTCTTGGACATGTCAGTCTCCTTCCATACCCACACCAAAGAGGTAAGTTGTGTACGATGGAATTTCTCTGTATTGCACAGCACTGCAAGAAGTTGACGCTGGGCACAAATTGAAAACTCAGACGATGCAGCAAAGGCATCTTCATCACACAGGGCTGATATCCGGTTCATTTTATATATGTGAGTAGCTGTTGTAAAGAGGAAACAAAATGTGAATGAAACATATGAATGCTATGGTACAGTAAAATAACGGGACAGCATATCTAACAGGTCAAATGGTGCTTAATTCACAGTGTATTGTTATAAAGTGGACAGTGTTTGAATTCTCTTGTGAGAACATCAGTAAATATTAACGCATTAGATATAAACATTCTTAGAGTGTGATATGTATTCTCAAAGGGATTCCATTTTAATGTAGTGTTAATGAATGTGGCCATTATTATTAAGTGTTACTAGAAATCTTACTTTGTTTAATGAGGTGACCTCTCTTTTCAAAATTACGGGTAAAGAGCAAACTGCCACATGCTGTTTATAGTGATTCAGTGAGGACCCAAGTAAGCACCATTTAGTTTAATTGAAAAATATCCAGAGATAGGGCTGTCTTGCCAGAGATACAGTGGACAAGACATCAAATGGGAGGCCACTGGGGATGTAATTAAAGCATACTTCACATTTTTCTGCAGACCAAAGGCCATTCAGCGATGAGTGACTTTTAAAGATAGGCTTTCTGCTGAGAGAGATGGAATTAGGCAGAATGGTTGTTTTCATGCTCTGTAGCATCTGTTTGCAACAGCACTCTTGATCAGAAAGATGCTCTTAGAAGCTGAAGGCTTTGCCTGTGTTAGTTGATTTACATGTTGCAAACAAGTTGTTTATAATAGGCTTCAGTGTGTGTGGTAGCCCCCTTAAATAGAAGGTGTATGCACACATCCGTATGTATGTGGAAGATAGCTGGAATTACAGTGTGTCTGTTATAGCTATTGGTAGAGGAGGGTTTTCCGCTTAAATCCTGCTTCTGCAATATGCTAAAACCCATCAGCTTTAAGCTTGTGAGTAGTACTATTGTTTCCAGCATAGCTCAAATGCCTGCAACTACGCTGGTTTGCCACAGGGGAAACTTAATTGGTTATTTCCTCAATTAAAATTATTTCGTAACAGTTTCCTACTGTGATTAACCTCACTTCACCTCTGCAGGTGGTGGCTAGTAACACACTAAGATAGACATGACTCCGGGAAGCTACTAATATTATATGTTTTCTATCACCTGAATTTCCTCTGATGATTACTAGTGCTGTGTAGCCTAATTTGGGTTTGGCAACTAGAACTCCCCAGTATGGATGAGTTTGGATTGCAGAGCAATATATTTACCTCTACCCTTTGTCAATAGTAAGGGAATTCACAAGCTCCACTCACCTGGACTTGTTTTAATGAGACCAGTTTTGGTGTATAGAAATGCAGATGTACAAGAGTGCCCATTTTTTGGAACAGATTAAAAAACCCAGCCTTTTGTAACACCATCAATGCTGTTTACTAGGTATTGAGAGCAAACCCTAAATCTCTGCCTCATTGGTACTTACTCATTTACACCAGTGCTGTGATGCCTCTTTCCAAAGCCCAGTAAGTGCTTGCTGTCAATTTTAGGGCGATCAAAAGTGGACAGACTCATCTGAGTGCCTAAGTTTGCTCTCTCTATAAGCAGCAGGAGCAGACTAGAGAGCTGGAGCAAAAAAGTGGAACATCACCAAAGCCAGGGTGGACACAGAGATCCAGGTTCATCAGGATGAGTGACAGCTGTTGGGATGGGTGCAAAGTGGCTGCAAAAGCCATTGCAGTCTGCAGCAGCCGGCCCATCCCCATGCCAGAGGATGCACAGTAGCCCTGCAAAAGAAGGAAAGTTTTCACTTCCTCACCCTGTGTTACTTCACTCCTGTGGAGGCCAGATACTGGCTTTCTGCAGGTACTCTGAATTTCGTTGTCTGTCATGACCTACCTCATTCTGTGACATGCTTCTGTGTCTTGGAAGCACTGGTGTGAGTTGCACAGCCCCAATAGCTCATTTTTTTTGGCAAGAATATTAAGTGAGAAAATTGCTGCAGTTTTAATATTTGTCTGCCAGCTGTGAGAATCCCCCCTGGAGACAGTGAAGTAACCAAAGAATGCCAGGGGGACCTGGTGCAAAGGGCAAAGTGTTAAAACAAGGGAGCCTAAGCACATGTTTGGAGCTGCATTTGCTATTTTATGCTCTAAGTAGATTGGCCCAAGTAGAAATGACTCATGGGTTGGCCTTCCTTGGACCTTGAAATATATTGTAAAATGGAGAGTTAATCACTGTAATTATAATTGTCGTTCTTCAACATGAATATAAAACAGCTAGCTGAACTCCTCAAAAATGAAGGAATACAAATTTCTTTCCTTTGTCAGCTTTCCTGTGATTATATTTATGCCTTTTCCCTGTTTCTTACCAACTAGTCTCAGCTGATTCCTTCCTGGGACCTTGGAGACTCTGCAGGCTCTCGATGGGTAATGCATTCAGCCGTGGTGAGAACACCCAGGCTTGCACAACCGGACTGGATCGAATTTGGGGGGGTTCTTGCTCTCGCCACGTGCCCACATCTGTCCACTCTAGACCTGCACCATCCATACTCATTTTTTGAAACTTTTTAAAAATAAATCCACACTTGGCATATTCCTCTGTATTAGCTGGGTTTCAGTCCAGCAAAGATAACATTTGATTCCAATTTTAATGTCAGGATTTATCAAGTAAAATTCCCTTTAAGTCAATGACAGTTTTAGTTGCGTAAAAGAAAGAGTTTGGAGTCAGATCTTAAATTCTAGCAGATGTCAAGGCAAAAAATCCTTTGGTGCAGCAGTAACACACAGGGACATCTGAGATCCATTGCTGGTGTTTTTCCAGGCAGCATTCCAGTTACGGTGCCAACACATCCCTCTCTGATTAACTCCCCCCCCTGCCACCTGCAGAGCTGCGCCTGATGTTGTACTGTGCAATGCCCACTTAAACCTTTCACCTGGGAGTGTCTTGGGACAAAGAGAAAGTTGTTTGGCTGGCATGTTAACACATGTTTAACACCTGACATATTTTGCATTATTCTAGAAGGGATTGTTAATTACTTAATAATTACATCATTATTCATTTCAGCCTTTGTAATTCTGAAAACTGTTTGTTAAGCTATTAAGTGTTTCTCTTATGTCCTTAAAAATGAATAAACAGTTGGCTTAGTGTTTTCTTGGCAATAATGCAGGAAACTATGGCCTAGATTAATTTTTCACTTACATTTCCCAAATTCTCTTTATTTCTTGATAAATGAATCTACTGAGACAGAATTGGTGAAAGGGAGAGTTAAGTAGAAAGAATCAGTCTTACTGACAAGGTCTTTATGGAGATATTCTGAATGTCTTCCTGCAACGAACATGTCACTTTTGACAATCTTACTAGCACAGATGAATTGCTTTTCTGATACAATAAATCCCAGCCATGTGGCTGAGCGCATTGACTGTGATCTTCTCCCCCCTTCACCTGTATGCTGCCCACCTCTTCAACTCTACATTTGACTACTAACATTCCTGCCATCTGAGAAACTTCCAACAGCTCCCATTTTTTAAAAGTCGTCTTGTCAAAGAAATGTTTCCTTTTTGTAAACCTCTTTGCCAGAATTTCTTCCAGACAGTAATTAGTGTTGAATTAGGGAGTCATGCAAGTGCAGATATCCCAGACCAATGAAAGTCAAGAGTGGCTTTTTTTATACCACAGTAGACTCCAGTCACCGCTCATTTTGTGTGAAAGTACTAGACAGAGTTTCCCAATGGAAAGCACTGATTTATACAGTTGAAGGAATATAGAAAAGACTAGCAATAAAACATTACAATAATTTAGCTTTTAAGTGTCCTTATTATAAGAATACATGCAGTAGGGTGAAATGATTGCTTTTTGGTAAGGCAGAAATGTTTAGAGGCATAAATTTAAAGCAGTCTCCAAAGTGATTGTATTATAACTCATGAGTAATGCAAATGTCCTGTTGCCTTGCATATAAAAGAGATGATGTGTTTTACTGTCCTGCGGTATTCATTATGCTCTTTTAGTTTATAGTTAGTTAATATTTTCATGGCCTTCCTAACAGTGTGAGCCGAAACCTGTTACCTTGGGAATCAAATCCAATTATCTGTATGGCAGGGTAAAGTTACAAATTGTTGTCAATGGTATAAATGCATTCAACAGACTTGTACCTGAATCATTTCTCTGAGGATAAAGTGTGATTGAATTCAGGTTATTTCAGATCTGGACCAATTATTGGCAGGATTGCCAGATCTCACAATTTTATCACAAATCTCATGATAGTTGATGCTTTTCTGTAAGCTCTCAGCTGCTAGGATCAAATGATGATACAAGATTCTTGGCAGTCATTCTGTTTAAAAGAGAATAGTTTCTGAGCCTCCTAGAGAAGAGGTTGCAGACGTGATAAGTTCTCACTCTGAAGACTCAAAAACCTCAAGACAAGTAACAAAAACATCCTATATTTCTTTTTTTAAATCTTAATATTTTGCATTGGTCTTGTAGTTTCATACTTGTGGTTCTGAAGAGTATACTTTACAATTCCAGGTATAAAAAGGTAGACATAAAAGGGCACTCTCAGCATCTGTATCATTAAACACTTTTTAAATCCTTTTGCATAATTAAATGATCACTCAGCACCTTGTAAATGTCTTTACTGTCCCTACTGATTTTCTTCTCTTTCTAGCAATCACAGGTTTGTTTTGCCTTACTTAGAATGGCAGGGAATACTGCTAGCGTCAATACTGATACAGTTTCATAGTTGGAGGTTAAAACAGCAGTATAGAAAAGCCTGGCAATGAGTCTTGTCAAGCAAATGTTGAGGTGAGGGTATGCGTAGACGTGTGTGCGTGATATCTACATGCAAATAAATTCTTGGCTCCATATGCAGGATTTTAAGCTTAAGGGTTAATGTCTAAGAGCAAGCGTTTGTACCTGACTGTATTCTCTCCTATATATAGAAGTAAAGGTTTGTGGTTGTGTTACTGTTTGTATTGACTTATAATGGAGTTGCTGATATAAGAGCAAAGAGGAACTTCACTGGATTTAGATCCATGTATAGTATATGGGTCATACCTAAAATACAGAGTAGTTCTGCAGGTGCCTCCTAGCTCTCCAGGGCATGAAAAGCATGTGTTGCTACCTCTAGATTTCTCATTTCTCAATGGTTCCCAGATTACCACCTTGGTGTTGCCTTGAGTCTTACAAGAGAACAGCAAAAGCAGGAGAGGCAGTAGCGTGCTTTTCAGGCCATGCGCCCTGCACTCTGTTGGCCCTCAAGAGCCTGAAGGAGCAATACGAGGAGCTGCTCAATGCTTGCCATTCTATAGGAAGCCTGCCAGGTCTAACTAGTCCACAGAACTGAGAGATGAGTATGCTCAGGCAATATTTAATCTTGAAAAAAATGAATTGCTCAACTCTTAACAGGTTCTTACTGAACATGTGCAAACTGGAATTTGGCAGAGGTCTTTAGAAAGACCAAACTTGGGCAAATTTTCACAGGGCTGACGTAATATATATTCTTGACATCAAGGCTAAACTGCAAAATTTCAAACCCTTGCTTAAAAACGGGGAGGATCTGGAGCATCTCATGCAAGCAGAAGTAGGACTCCTCTCCAGCACAGACTAAGCAGCTCTTTATTCTCCTTCATCTCATTCTGGATCTTTTACCTCAAAATTCATCAAAAAGTTCAGTCTTAGGCAGATACCTGTTATGCAAAATTTCACTCTAAACAGTTTGTCTGATAAAACCATGAGAAACTGAGAAGGAAGTTCTGGAGCATTAAGTGTCAGGCAACTTCCCATACAGACCTAAATTATTTGCATACCCAAGGTCACCTTGCTCCCCCCATGGATATCAGTGGGGCTACTCAAGTGAGTAATGGGAGTAGGTTTACCCCATCATTCAGCAACAGTAACAGTGTTTTACTGTAGATACTGCTGCCTTACTTAATTTTGCTTGATAACCAAAGGCTGTGAAATTAAATTCTCTCTGCTTCGGTTGAATACCATGATTAGGAGATTATTTTAGGGCAGGCCATTACTGTTAATGGGACTTGGCTCTCATGTTGTGGCAGAGGTGCTGGGAAGCAGGGAGCAGAACGCTCGCTTGTCTGAGGTCTGCTGCTGTTGACTCTTGCAGTCAGAAGAGATGACAGAATGAATCAAAGTTAATCGTGGAGCAAACGTGACAGTGTTTCTGGGATATATTGTATAATCCTGTCACTCATCATAAATTGACCCAGGATTCACAGTACTTAATAATTTGTTGTTTGATTTTAACTCTTAATATTGACATTTTGGAGCAATCACCCATCAGGTAATACATACTTGTGATGAGGGGGATAATCACTTTAGCAATTCCCTTTGCTGGCAACTTGTAGGAGCTCTGAAAAGGTCTCGCGCTGTGTGAATAGTTCCCACAAAGCATTTGTCTTATACGCTTCATTCCTGGAGTGCAGTCCTGATCAGTGCTTTTGTTCCTTCTCTCACACTATGGCCAGGTTTAAAAAACAAGGTAAACATAAAACACTAAAATGATGTAAGCTGGCTCTCTATGTATAAAATATTCACTGATTTGGCATCACACGTCATGGCACTTTCCGGGGTTAGGATAAAGAACCAAGTGTCTTGCTGAAAAGCTGCATGTTTTCTTTTTTCAATGGGATAAGGTTCCCAGCTGAGATTTCCAAAGCTACTTAAAAAATCTGACTTTGAAAATATCAGCCCCTCCTCTCACTGTGGGGCTGCAAAGAATCAAACCTTAAATTTATGCCTCCTACAAGTCTGAATGTTGGTTTTCTTGGGAACTGGATCAGTACAGTTTGACTGGGGGGAATATTATGAGCAGAGAACTCAGGAGGCAATGGGGGGAAAAAAGCAAATGCTTTTATGAAGATTTAAGTAAATGCTGATTTTTAAAATAAGTGCTCAGTTCCTAAAGGTTCTGATATTCCTATCAGAGATAGATTTGCAGGAAGAGAGCAGGGGACATTGGTGAAGGGAACTGCCAGAGCTGCACATACAGGTGACGTGTGCATATGTACACTTTGACAGGACTGCCGATTCCTTGGAAAAGACAGATGCGTTCCATTACTCACCAGCCTACCATTATCTTTTGGATAATTGGGACTGTAGGGAAGGCTCTGCTGGTATAATAAATAAACTTTATTTTGTGTGTGTGTGTGTGTGCAAAAGTTCACTCTGGGTTATTACCAGTCAATTACCACAAAGCAAAAAATCCCTCTCCGAGCTCCAGAGCACAGGCTGTGGCTTTGACCAACCTGCAAACATTCACCAGTCATTCATGGTGGTGGTTTCTCTGCAGGGTTAAATCTGGTCTGTAATGCTAGCAGAGCTCTGAGGCTGAGGAAGCAGGACAGCTGGGGGGTGCGGGGTGCCCCTCTTTCCTGTCTGTTTGTTGTCTAGCAGCAAGGTTCTTTCATGCAGGATTAAGGAGCTGGGTATGGAGAGAGCTGGGGTGTCCTGGCAGCACATCCTGCTCTCAAGCAGAAGAGTTTGAAGCATGGCCAGACCACTAGTGAATAAAAATTCTGCCATCTGTGATCTTTTGAAAGAATAAAAGTAAAACTTCAGAAAACAAAATCAAGGTAACAAAAGTTAAGAGATTGCAAACAAATAGACTAAATCTCAAGAAATTCAACCTGCAGCAGAGGAAAGGCAGACACATGGAAGAGAAGTTCTTTCCTGTCATTCTGCCGTGTGCTTGCCAGAGGTTTCCTACAGACTGCATTTTAGTTCACACTTTGCTATCTTCATTTTCCTGATCATTCACCAGCATTTGGACCAATTGCTTTATTCTGACCAAATATCAGCAGCAGCTTTAGAGAGCCGTTGCATGTTTTGTACATGATGCTCCTAGGTAGGGCCCTGTCCTGTATGCCTTGCACTCCAGATAACACTGCCTCATGCTGCACCTAGACGGGTGGGGTTTTTTGAGCACATTAGTGACAGCTGGCCCATCCTATTTAAAGTACCCTTTTTATTGGCTATAGCCTGTTTTCCCGATTTCCTTAAATTGAGGAAGATGGACTTTTCCCAGTTTCAGTGCCTAGGCTTGTAGTTTTTACTGTTGTATACAAAGGCAAGAGCAGGCAGTCAGTGCCTGTTACAATCTGCGTATTGAGTTCTCTTCATCAAAGCCTTACTGGGAGGCTTCTCTAATTCACCCATCATTCAAAAAACCCCATGTTCTGTTGCCCTTTAAGTGCATGTGTGCAATGGAGTCTATAAAACTGCTTTAAAATGTTTAATGTCAGTGTAGTGGTTCAAGGTGATGGATTCAATAAGCCTGTTTGGTTAGGGAAAGGCCGCGCAGTTTGTTTAATCCTTAGCAAGTTTCAGAATGATCAGAACTGTCACAAGTGATTTATTTCTAAGATTCCTAGGGCGTAGTGGTGGAAGCTGCCCAAAGGGCTTAAAGCTGCAGAGCAGGGTAAGGCTGCAAGTGATATGGCAAGTCACTGGGAAAAGCACAGAGGGAAGAGGTGGTGCAGCTCCTATCTGAAAAGTAAGGAAATGTTTAGAGCCAGGGAACACTTAGTTTAGAAGAAAATATAATGGTTCATGCATTTATTTAAGTAAATTGCTGAATTTGTAGTGTATATTTTGCATCTATGAGAAGCTCTTCCTGCACCAGACTGTAGTGTATTACCCTGGCGTAAAGCTGAATATATTTTTTGATGTAGGAAGTACTTCTCCAAGCTTGTACCAGTATGATCAAGTGCAGAATTCAATTTGCTTAGTACAATTTCTGCAGTTAATCACATCTAGATTCATAATTGCAAGTAACTTGCATTAAAATTATGCTTTAAGAGAAATATGTTTTTGCAATTCATGATGGTAGCAGGCAAAGCACAGAACATGTACATCTGATTCTTCAGTTATAAGCCAGCTTCCTCTCCTGGAATGAATAGGCCCTGAATTACATTTACATGACCTTGGGCTGGGGATCTACGCACTCCCTGATGTAAGCATAACTGCCCTGAGCACGTTTCCCTTGAGAGGAGATTGTTCTGTGCTGTATCAGTCTGGTCCATGCAGGACTTGGGAAAAGCATCAGATGTTTAGGCATTGCAAATCCTTTTGCCATAGGCAAGGTTACTAATTAAAAAGCTTCAGCATACAGAAGCACCAGATGCAACCCAACCAAGGATGAATGTCAAGAAATTGGCAAGGAAAAGGGAGAAAAGCAAGAAAGAGGTTAGGAAGAGATCAGACGTTTTTTTCACAGAATGTTCCCTTTCTTTCCACTTGTCGTTTCTTCCCAACCAGTTTGGTGATGTCTGACAACGTTACATCTTGCAGCAGGGTGTCTCATCAGCTGCATCTTACTGTGGAAGCTGCATATTGTGGCATTTCATATGAAGCGTCTGGTCATATCACGTTGTCACATTTTATTAGGTATGCTGTCATCACGTGACACTTCACTGGTGGCATCCGGTCATGTTACAGCTCGTTATTACAAACCTTCTTTTATATGTTTCCCTTGACATTTTCATGAGACCTTGAATGTGCCCTTGGGACTTTGGAAATCTTGTTGAAATATGCTTACAGGTTATAGCAACTATCAGTTCATTCAATTTAAACAGCACTGGATGCATTGTAAGTGTGAATAAACATGGGCTGATGGAAGTTAATTATGTCGAGAAGCGTCATTATCTTCACCATGTCGGTGGGGGGAAACCAAGGTGGAAAAAGTGGTTTCCTAAAGGCCACACAACGAAACCATATTCATAACAGCACTGAACAGGTGCTTAAACATAAGCACATGCTGAAGTCCTGCCATAAATTGACCTGCCCTGGGAACAAGTGAAACAAGGTCTGTTTTCCAAATCTTTGTCTTCTCCTAGGGTCTATGTGACTTCTGCATATTATTGAACAACTAAATGTTACTGCTTAGAGTGAATTTGTATAAGCCTGGCTTAGAAGGAGAGGAGAACAGAGTTGATGGACATCTCTCTCTGGAGCAGTTCTGTTACTTTCTCTCAACCTGACCTTGGTTTTTTGGACTCCTATGTTAACTCATGGAGTGGCAGCTGTGCAGGTGGGAGAAGAGAACTCCCATATTTCCATGAATCCCTCTCAGTTCTGTTCTAGCCTTGGTTGCTGTGATGGACATTAATTTACCGAGCTAGCATGAACATCCTTTTGGGGCATGATCTGCAATACGTGGCACTCCTCTGATATTGTAAAGGAGTAGAACATATACCCTGGATAGTTGCTTGTTTCCTTTAACATCCTTGTTTTGAATGGCTAGCGAAAATATTGTGCACTGGTTATTCTCATGGATTGAACTGACCAGTTCTTCACCTTCCTTTTCACTGGTCTCAATACTCAATCTCTTTAAACTGTTTTGGGTAGGATTGAAACTCGGTACTGGCATTTGCCAATAGCAGTGTGCAAACACCGGGTGTTTAATACTTATTCCAAACACGGAGGCGAGGTTTTCTTAGCAATCTCGTTAGGTTTTACATTTTGTTTAAAGTGGTCCCTTGCTCTAAGGGAGAAGCATAAATTTTTAGGTAACAGGCACAGATGTCCTTCAAACCTCCAGTAAGTGGTCTCATTAAGTACTTGAGAAAAATGAAGGGTATTGCATCAGCCGAAATAGCTGGGAATAAACTGTATTGTCTTTTCGATGGATGGAAGCTGCCTGTGTGTTACAGCCAAGCAAGACAAAGAAGTTGTTACAATGCCTAAGAGAGCTGACAGAAGCTCCCCTAAAAGAGGGGGTTTGGGTTCTTTTTTTTCCACTGGTCTAGTTATCAGAGGAGAACTGTTTTTCTTGTGTGAAGCCACGATTACCTTGATAAATAAGCCAGAATCTTGGAGCCTCCATGGCGCTTCAGCATGGACATTGCATGTTAAATATTTACCTTGCACTTTTGTGTGACCACTGTAAAATTTATAAACTAATTTAGTTTGCATGTGTTGGATTTGTGGCTGAGTCTCTCCACTGGGCTTAATTCAGGTTTAACCACTAATGCATTAGTATGTCCATATCCAATTAATTGCACCAAAGGATAGATCAATTTGAAGGAAGCATAAAAAAAATTTTTTTGTTTTATTTCGTCTGGGTTTGCCAGGATTCTGTATCTTTGGTTTAGTACATGTTAAGCACTATGGTGTGGAGGTGTCCAATTTCTGGACATGTGCATCACTGGCAAGCTTAGTAAAGTCATCACAGCTGGACGTGGAAATATTGTGTTAGTATTTGAAATGTCTGCATGCACCTACACGTTCTCCCTATGCAGGATCAAGTGACAGATTAGCAGTAGTTTGGAATGCACATGGGAATGGGACAGGTGCCCGTGAATTTTGCTCATGCTAAAAATGAAGGAGGAAAAGTTAGTTTGTGCAAATACATGCCAAACATCATCCTGTGTAATAAGCCAGACTTCAGTGAAGAATTGTGCACTTAGCCTAAGTAAGCTCGCTGCTTTGGAATGAGTCACAGCATATGCACAAAGTGTTTGATGACTTAGGGTTTTAATAGGATTTTTAAAATCAGTTGAGTAGCTGTATTGGAATTAAACATTGAACCATAATAGAGACTGATTTTCTGAGTTGTGTTGGACTGGAACAAGCCAGGGTATGATTTCTGTTTTGTGATTAACAGGTCAACTGATTTTGGTGTGGTGACATGGAATTTATCCTCCATTTCTGTGGCATTCAGAAATGGGACTTGGTAGCAATTTATTTCAGGTGCTGTTAATTGTAGCACATAACCTAGGAGGTCTGTGAGTCAGGTTTCTATTGTAAATTATTCCTGAAAGATCTTCCTAATCTTATTAATATTGACTGATTCTTTGTATTAGGATTTCCCAGGGATTGGTGGAGTCTGAAGGATTAAAGCGCTCTGAGTCAAGGATGACCTAGATTCTGATAGCTTTTGTTAGGCAAATCCTTACAATCACAGGTCACGTACGGAACCATGCGAAGTTAATATGAGTTTGTGTCTTTGAGTGTTTTCTCAGATTAATAAATGTTTCAGTTCCAGGTGAGTACAGTGCAGTTCATGTAGAAGTATTTCAAAAGTGCTTTGATTTAGGAGCATATTCAAAAAGTGACTTAGGATCTTAAAAATCAAAGTCTTTTTGGCTGCTGCTGAAAGTTGGGTTCTGAAGACACTTTTGAAAACAGGGCTTTCCTCCTCCGTTGCATTGGGGGATTGGAAACTCTCCTTGGCCCTTGCTCACATGATAATTTCAAGGAACCGGCAGATTGCCAGCAATGAAGCAATTTCTTTATCTCACTTTTCTTTTTGTACAGAAAACTCCCTGAGCTTTTTGTGGTTATCTTAAATAGAAAAATTAAATATGAAAAAGAGCAGCAAAAAATTATAGAACTACTAGCTTGCCCATCTTGGAGGGGAAGGATGATTTACACGCATGGCCATTTTTCTCTTCTTTAGTTACAAAGTGCTCTATTACTTGGAGATCTGATTAGCAGGGAAAATAATATTCCTAAACAACCTGATCCTAGCCTGCTTTAGTCCAGCTGTCCCTACTGCTTGAGTGGGAGCAGGTGTCAGGATCAAAACCAGAAAGATGCTGAATGTAACTGATGTGCCTAAAGGCATTAATACATTTTCCTTTTTGCTGGCTTGCCCAAGTCCAGCACCTGGAACTCGGGTCACAAATGAAAAATCACTCTATTTGGTTATTCAAATATGTTTTCATCCTTTCAGCTATTTCATGGGCCTGACTACTTAATTATATTCTTTTTTTGTACTAATACTTGCCGTTTTATAGCATGCCTTTCCTCTGATAATGTGAAAATATACAAATAAAGTGAGCAAGACATTCCATTGTAGGCCAGTAATAGGCTAGGCAATTATGATTATGCTGTTTATGAATAAACTGAGACTAAGGGGTTCACCCAAAATATTCACTAACCCTAGTGAAAGGCCTTCAAATTCAGCAGGAGTTTTAAAGCATGTTTTCCCAAGTGGCTTATCATCTGTCAAACAAGGAGTCTCTAGTGGGGTGGGAACAGAGCCCGGGGAGCAGGGCTGTCCATTTGCTGATGTAATCGCTAAGCAGGGCTGGGACAGGTTCAGAGGTCGATTAGTTTGTTTTAGATCAGGGTGATATCCTTGAAGTCAGTAGAGTGCCAGCAGTGTAAAACTCTCGGAGGCTGGCCTTTGCTTTGGACCTGTTTGTGAGCAGCCTAACCAGCTGGCTCTTAAAACATCTCTCTCCTCCTTTCTCTTTTTGTGGACGTGCAGAGTTCGCAAACTCAGAAGAAATCCTGTAGGATGAGGATCCAGTGTGCCTCGTTCTGAACAGAAGTGTTTTTACCAGCTCTTTTGACACCCCCGCACAACGTCTGTCTACTCCTTCATATGTACCTCTAGCTCCCTCTGAGATAAATTGCTTTGCAGCTCCCTGGAACGGCAGACAGAGATGCAGCCCCATTCCTGCCAGCTCCGCGTGCTTTGACATTTGACAGTGCAGCGGTACAGCGGGTAGTTTCCCAGTCCCGTACTTCTCTGCTACCTTGCAGAATATACCAGCAGAATGTGGGTTAATGGGGCAGGCATGGCACAGAAAATAGTCTCGCTGGTGGAGTCATTAGGATTTGCTGGCAGATTGCCAGCTCAGTTGGTGCAATTTTACACTCACTTTTCAGAGCAAGCTTAAAGGGGAAACCTCTGTTCGTTTTAAGGCTTTACAGCCAACGAGGAGCTGGGGCTTGCCTGCCACTGCTCAGATCTCTGATGAACAGCTGGCTGGATATATTTATCTAAGCACTTAGCCAATTGGTTTTTGTTGTTGTTTTGAAATTGGTAGTCAGGATTTTTTAAAATGAATGGACCTGCATGGAAGCGATTGGTGAAACTGCTGCCTCCTCACTATGTCCGGATTTTGTAAGAGTCAAAAAGCAGAGTCTGAGGTGCATTTTGGAAAAAAAAACAAAAACAAAACAAACCCCTTCTGCCTGTGTAAGGCATAGTTGAGCAGGCACAGCTGGACTTCAGTCAGTACCATACATACATACCAAACATTTTAGTTCTGCAACAGGATTCAGCTGCATGAGAAATTAATGGGAGTTGATGTCACTCAGCTCCGGAAAGGGTTAGGGTTATCACAGCTATATGGCATTGTAATTTGTTACTTGTCTAAAGAGTTAATTGGAGGGATACCATGAATTTAGTTATTATCATGTAAGAGGCTGAAATGAAAATTGATTTGGGGAAAAAAGGCTTGATATTACATTTATTTTACTTGGTTGCTTAAAATCAAATTTCACCTACCAGAATCCAGTGTATCCTTTTTTTTAAAAAAACTTGAGGTCAGTTCCCATGTGAAACATGCTCTCTTGGTTAATGCTTTCTGATCTGGAATTAGAGAGCAAAAGGGTTAAGTCTCAATCCCTCTCTGATTTATATTTCCCTCCCCTCCTTCCCAGCTGTGGACATGGATGGAAGATCTGCAGAAGGAGCTCTTAGAGGATGTCTGTGCTGACTCGGTGGATGCGGTTCAGGAGCTTATCAAGCAGTTTCAGCAGCAACAAACAGCCACCTTGGATGCTACCCTCAATGTTATTAAAGAAGGGGAAGATCTAATCCAACAGCTCAGGTAAGCATCCACCTGGAGGAAAGGGGTCAAGAAATCTGATATATACTGTGTTTTGGGTGTGCGTAAGTGGGGAAAGGTAAGTTTAGGCTTAATTGGGAGAGTATATTTACTCTTTGCTTATTTATGATGTTTTAAGTTCTTAGAGTGTTTTATTGAAATTGCAAGGAGTGATTTGTATGGACTGATTAGAATCTGTGGAGCAGCATGGGCTGCAATGTTTGACAGGGAGATTATTTATAGACACAATGAACTGAATTGAAACAAATTCTTTTCAGGTGAATATTTTAAGTGGGTACTTACGGAAGATTGTTAAATGATCATGAGCTGAGGCCTTGTAATTTATAGAATTACTCCTGGTATAGGAAAACTGTATTCCTCCAAATAAAATATGCACGTGTCTAACAGTCTTCACTCATTTTGCATGCAGCACCCTTCCGTTTATCTTTGTTCGTATGGGGTTTATTAATGCTGTCAAACAGGGTCTTGTATTGTCAGCTCTACTTGCATTATGAATTAAAACAGCTCATTTTATCTGATTTGAAATACACCAAGTGACTGGCTCTGAAAAGTTTTTTTGCTTTCTCAGTCTATAAGTGTAGTAGAACAAATGCTTGCAGAGAGTACAACAGTCTTACCCAAAACTTGTAGTACTGAGATCTCTCTCACTTGTTCTTATTTACAATGGTATCCTACTACTTTAACTTTGTCAATAGCAGTGTTTTCCTGCCTTTAGTGTTGTAACTGAGCTCAGAACCAAGGCCAGTACATCCGTTGTTCTTGAGATCTTTGTATTATTAGAGACTGCCCTTCTCTACAAGTAGATAGTGTGTATATTATGTATGAATATATAATATGAAAATCTACCAAGTCTCATGCATTTCACCTGAAACTCACCCAGAGGGTTATGTCAAGAGCTATGCAAGAGGCCCTGAGTCCTCTGCTGCAGCTATGTGCTGAACTTTCCTCTGTGCTTTTTGCTGTCACCCAGGGTGTGCAATCTTATCCGCAGAGTCAGAAAAAGGTCGAGAGATTTGAAAAGGCTTCCTTAAGTTTCGAACGTCATTCAGCTCTAGGCAGCTACACAGAAGAGAGAGAGTGCAAATGCTTAGTCTTGCTGTATGTGGTTTACCTGCGTCACAGGGGGCGAGCGAGGGATGCAAGCTGTGGTATTGCCTGCTGTGAGCAGAGTTGGCAAGGAAGGATAGGGAGTAGAAAGAGCCAGGCTCCATCGATCCATTCATCTTAGCTGATGAGATAAGTAGGAAGGAAACATGCTGTGTTTGGTAAGCATGCTGCCATATGGAGGGGATTTTAGATAAGAACGTAAGTATGGCCATGCCAGGTCAGCCAAAGCTGACATAGCCCATTATTTTGTCTCTGATGGTGGGCAGTTTCCCTTTGGAAGAAGAAACTTTTTCTCAAAGTTCAGGGCTTTTCTAGGAAATCACAAGAATGGCAGTGAAATTTTGTACCAAAAGGTATTTTTGTTCCAGAAACCCCGCTCATCTCACTTATTGGCACAACATCATTCCAGCATGAACACCCATGGAGAAGACCCAGAAATGGACCCTGTGTAAGCCCATCAGGTGGACTGTGGACTGGGCTGGGGGGCTGCAGAAAGTGTCCGTGTTGAAGGAGTCCCAGTGCAGGCTGTGAGATCAGGCTAGGGGCTTTTTGCCTGCACCTGTGCCTGTGGAAAAGTGGCGTGTGGAGCCATGCAGTGGGCCGAGCAATATTTGGGACTGAGTAGTCGTTTGAGCATCACTGTGCATAGCAGCTGTAGGGGGAAGGCCAGTCAGTGCAGGTGGCTGTGAGGTGATGGAGGAGAAGAGGTGAACTGGGAGAGAGCAGGTAGGTGTTCATCTGTTTTCATGTAAACTTGGTCAGTTTTTAGTTTCAGTCTTTGAAAAGCAAGGGTAACCCTATGTTTGAGAATGATTTTGGAGTTGGTGTTGTACCTAAACATTTGAAAAATGGCAAGGCTGGGTTTGTGGCAGTTGTTTTTAACCAAGAAATCACATTGCTGGGCTCTGGCTTGTATTCTGGACAGTGAGCAAGGTGGAGCAGGGTGAAGCAGGATCACCTACTTCTGATAAAGTTAAGTTCTGATAAATACAGAGAACAGCTGTCTGAAGAAAAGAAGCCTTGGATGCATGCAAAGATATGCAGGGCTGGATTGTCAAGATGCTGTTTGATTCAAGTGTTGTTTTCAACCACTCTGACTAGTCTAACTGCATAGCCTATAGTATGATCCTGGACTCTTGCAAAAAAGTGAAGCGGAACTACATAAGAAAAACATGAAACCACTTTAGTGAGCTCCCACTCTGATGGCTTTCATGGCTGCTGGCAAAAGTAAAAGAACACACTTGGGAAGAAGGAAAAATCAGAATTGCTGCAGTCTTTCCTTAACACAGCATTGCATTTCACAGTGTGGATCACCTTGTACCTGCTGTGAAGCCGAAGACTGCAAATGCTATAACAATGAACAGAATGAAATATGCTGCTCTTATCAAGCATGTCATAGCATAGGTTAAAACCAATGAAATTAATGGGGCCTTGAGGAAGTTTCCACTTCTTGTCCTTATCTCTGAGAGCACAGATATTAGCTTAGAGAAGATCACTTGTGTAATAGTACTCTGTGTCTCCTCCTGATAGCTTAGGAAAAACTCAGCTGCTTGAACTAGTTAAATATGATGGCTGGGACTGCTCTTCACAGAAGATCTTCAGTGGCTGCTGGCATCAGGAGACCACACCTATCAAGAACATAACAAACCTGACTTGCAACACCACACATACCATGGTTGACATCAGAAACAGTTTTTCCACTCTTCATTATCGGTCCTGAGATCCTCATTCTCAGCAGTCAGTCAACACAAAGCAAATCTTTTAGAAAACTGCTATGCTTCCAGGAGAGCTGCTGGAGGCAAAACAATGACTTGTGCCAATGAGATGGGGAAGAACAGGGATGTTGGGAGGGGAAAAATGACAGTGAAGATTTCTGGACCTTTCTTTCTTTACCATAGTTAAGTGTGTGAGCTCTTGATAATGGGTACTTTTCACATAGCTTTTTCCTCGTTAAAGCACTTAAATCAATTTCAGGAGCAGTGAGTTCATTCTGAACAAACTCAGCAGCAATACACTGAACCCAATTTTATGTTCCCCGTGTTTGTTTGGGTTTTTTTGGCGGAGGGGGAGCATGTTTCAATAGTTTCCAGTCTCAGAAACTTCTTTTTCTGGAAGGTGGGGTCTTTCTGAAACCAGACTGTGTAGGGATTCTCAGGGCCTTTTCTGAGGGGACTGTGGAAAAAATAGCAGATTATTGCACTTGAAATTTTGTATTGCATCAGCTCCTGGAATGCAAGTGTGGCTTGATTTGAAGAGTGAAGTGTTTAATGAAAAAGAATTTCTAAAACCAAGTGTGTCTTTAGATCCCATGAGAGATCTAAGATCTACCAGTCTTGAATAATTCATGGAGTCATTTAGCTATTATATGAATAGTAATATTCCTGCATTTGAATGAAGACATATTTCTTGTCCTTTTATAGAAGACAGGTGCTGACTGAAGGAAGCAGAACTTGATTGAATGTGGGCTAAGATTAAGTTGTAGTTTCAAAATGTTGCCTAGTTATCTTCATTCATCCTTTCTCTGTACAGTTGGAATGTGGAAGCAGAGAAAGACCTTATGGTCACCAAGAAGGTGAAACCACAGGACTGACAGAGCGGGACAGAAACTGTATTGGCTAGAGAGAGAGTAATATCAGCCTTATAAGCAAGGGAGGTTGGTACTACATGCTTCAGAATGGTATTGGGGCATCTGAAGTTCTGTATATCAGAAAGAATGTATTTGAGGAAAAAGAGGAGATACACATCCAAAGAGCCAGCTAATGTGTTGTTAACGGTATTCTGTATTTTTAAATTTAATTCTTAGGCTTCAGATGTTCAGCCAAATGCTTGTACTGTTCCCCCAAGACACACAATGAAAACAAAATAACATATGTATGTTTTGTTGCCTTAGAACCCAAAAGGTATGGTTTTAAACTTACCTTCAATGACTGTGTGTATCAACGCCTATGTTCAATTTAAGGCATCTATATTAGGTTGTATGATTTCTTTACTCCAGTTATGCTCACTGACAGTGTTCAATTAACATTTAAGTTGACTGTATGTTGTTTTGATCTGACCCTACGTGATGATAATTTACAAATAGCAAAGCACAAGCATTTCCATCTATTCCCATGGAAGACTACCCACACTTTGTTAGATGTTTATGGAGGGAAAATTCAGCCCTGAAAAGGGAAATGGAAACCTAAAAATTGGGAGCCTAGCAGTACTGTTGCATAGTGGGCAGACTCCACAGGCACTTCTGCTCGGCAGCCCAGAAGAGGAGCTCCAGGATGGCTGGCCAGGAGGAGGGTTCCCAGCTGCAGTTCATTCCTCATGGAGCAATGCGGTGACCTGGCAGCATTACCTGGCACATCGCTTGGTCTCCAGTATTGTCAGCTGGTTCCCTCTACATATGGGAACTTGTCAGTGCCCTGATATTCCAGTATGATCTGCGGGATTTTTCTTTGCCACCCTCCCCACCTTCTCCAAGCCACATCTACAGACTGATAGGAAATACTGATGTAAGACCTGCTGGCTGACCCACTCCATCCTGTTATCCTGCCAGTGCACATGGGTTTCCAAAAGTGTATTTTATAGGGCTTTCAGTTGGTTTGGTTTAAATATCCCAAGCAATGTGGCAGCTATCACAAGCCCTTGAGCAGGCTGCAAAATGAAAACTATTGCATCTAAATCTTGTTTGAGCCAGAGTACCAAAACTAAGCACTAAATTGTAGCTTCAGATTTTCCTATTTGTCTCTATTAAAGTTGGGGAATCTTTCGTGCCACGTTCAAGGATAAGTTTTAGCTCTTTATGTCCTCAAAGGCTCTTTTATTCATAGAACATCTACTGAGAAAAATTTACTGAAGACCTAACAGATTGTAGATGACCCCGTATTATATGTGAGAGCACAAGCAGAAAAGAAACTGTCAGGGCTATCCTGTGTCTGTGCTAAGATTTGTTTCAGGTACAGCAAGCTCCCCCTAGGTATCCAGCCCACCAGTTAAAGGGCTTGCTCTCTTCTGCTGCCTGTATGTGGGGTGTATAGCAGCTGTATCTGACCTCTCACAGGCACATGGCACTTCACTTACCCTCATGCAAGGACAAGTCAGACTCTGTCTTACGAAGCTTGAAAAAGTGTTTTCCTTCAGTGGAGTTTTTTGCACTGCATTCTGAGTATTTTGCAGGATTTAGTAATCCGGAGAAATCAAGGGATCTCTATCCCCTTAGTCTAAAATGCTGATAATTCTGATTCAACTAATCCACAAGTAATAAAGCAAATGTTGCACAAAACCAACTTGTAAAAGTCCAGGTGGCTAAGTAGCAGCTCCGAGCTTTGTGCTGCTGAGACAGTGTGAGCATAGGATGGAGCGGACACTCTCTGTAGGATTAAATGGGTTTGACAGCCAGACTCCTCAAGAGAGCCATTGAGAGTGAGGTGCCGTTCTCCCCCACTCTGCCCCTCCGAGCCCTCCCAAGTGTGTAAGGTCACAGTGTCACGACACAAGAAAGGATGTCCCCATTGTTTGAACTTTGTGCCAAGCTCAGGAACTGCAGGATTTCAGCGAGTAAAAGACGAGGGTTGCATACTCCTTCCCTCAGCCCTTTGTGCCTGGGCTTGCTTCTCAGCGGCACGCAGAATCACAAATGTGTAGTTCTTGCTCTTTTGCCTGCCTTAATGCTGAGCTTTAACCATTCTCTCTGCCTTGCCACAGGGACTCAGCCGTTTCCAACAACAAGACTCCACACAATAGCTCCATCAGCCACATTGAATCTGTCCTTCAGCAGCTCGACGAGGCCCAGGTACAGATGGAAGAGCTCTTCCATGAGAGGAAGATTAAGCTAGACATTTTTCTTCAGCTTCGGATTTTTGAACAGTACACCATTGAGGTAAGAGCTGGCTGCATGACCTGAGAAAGGTAGAGCTGTGAGAGGGAATGTATGCAAACATACTGTTGTAGGATACACCCAGAGCTGTTTGATTGCACTCAACTGTCCAGTGGCAAAGAGAGTTTAAAAACAGGTTTTAAATTCGGCATGTGCAAGCTAAAAATATGCTTTAGGATATACTGCTAGTGTGCACTGAAATAGATTCATGTCTGCTTGGCTGCCTGCATGCTGCGTATCTGCCTGCTTTGGGGAGAAGCTTTATAAGATGCCCCTGTATAACTCTTTGTTGACTCTAGTCAGTCAGGAATTTGGAAGTTGTGAAACACGTGCTGGTGAGGTTTGTCTCTTCAGATACAAACATAGATGTATACAAACAGACATATGTGGCTTTAAACCACCAGGTAAAAACATTTTAAGAATCAAAGGAAAGAATTTTTAAAAGATAGGCTTTGAGCATCACAGTCAATTTATAAAAAGGAAGGGGGAAAAGAGAGGAATAAGAGAAGCCTTAAAATGTATTTTTATGTCCCTGTGTAAAAAGGTCTTTCAGTTCTGTTTTCTACTTCTGTTTTGAAATCAAAAGCACTGGATGTAAAACCCATCAAAGCAGTAATAATTGAGGTATTCTTCTAAAGAGACTGTAACCAGTCTCATTAATTACTTGCTGTAATTCTTATAGAACATGGTGCAAAAAGAACAACATGTCAATTAACTTGTGTGCAGAATCCACCAAAGCCATGCATCAGCACTTATGTCCCTTCTGAGGTGTGTTCCTCCTGCCATATCCCACTGCTGGTTGCTCAGTTCATGCATCACTCTGTGTTTTATGATGATATATTCCTGAAGGTATTGTTTGTAAATCTGTAGGTAATCTCAAGGCGGGTACTGATAATTAATGGGAGCCTTACTGTGCTGTGTTGCACTTTGTAAAGTGTTTGTTTTAAGACAAGACATGATAAATTATAGTGCAATAAAGGGCTGTGAACAGGGATATTTAGTTGTCTTAATCTATAATTGGATGCCAGAGATAGTGATCAGTGAGGAATACCTGAGCTTTTCTGTTGTTGCTGTGCAGTTAGGTATTGTACTGAAGACTGTTCTACAGTGCTTGTTATTAATGTAAATTAGAATAGTTTCATTAGCATTGTTCTTTACCTACCAGTTACATACAGCCTCCCTGATTTTGGGAGACAGTGCTTTTTGTTAGTGTGTGTGTGTGTGTGTGTGTCCATCTATAAATGTATGTATTTCATGTCAAATAACATACTTTGCTCTGTGAACAGTGGTTACCTTAAGAATGCTTCATTCACAGTTCAGGAACTCTCCACACTGTAGTATCTCCTATACTTAGAATAGTAGGTATTTTGATACTGCAAAGTGGCAAATGTTGAATACCTAATGGCTTTTACTCTAAAGATATGAATGATAAATGAAAGCATATATGCATACATATCTATAAATGGCACCTGTGTTTTCAAAAATGAAGTAAAAAAATGAAAAGCTGCAAGTGACCCTAAAACATGCAAATATATCCATTGACAGCATATGGTGAACTCATGAGAGCTGGTCATTAATATCTCAGCTTCTCTGTATTTCATGGCAAATTCTAGGTCTGAATCTAGAATTATGCTGACCTTGAGTAAAGATTTAAAAGACTTCACTGTATTCTAATTTTTTGTCTTTATACATTGTCTTTCAATCAAAGATCTCAAGGATCTTTACCACCAAGGATCTTTACCACTATCTGATGAGGAAACTGAGGCATCAGGAGATGATGTGGCTTGTCCTAGGCGCTTCCACATGTGGTGCCAGAGCTGGGAATACCATGTGGATCCCTCAGTTTTGTTCCTGCATGGATCCCACTTCTGTGTTTCCACAGACACAGTTGAAGTCATTCTGATCTATTAAGATGTTTAAAATCTGACATGTGCTTCAGAGTCTTCTTGAATCGATTAGCTAGAAAGGACTTTAAAGAAAATCACCACTTAGTTGTCACTGTAGATTTGCTATTTTTCATCATGAAGACATCTGAGTTGCCTGTGCAAGATTAATGTTACAAGGAAATGTGAGAGCATGTTTTATAGGGAGTCTATGGGTAGATGATTTTGCTTAGAAAGCTCTCCCTTTCCAATAAAATATTTCTTATTTTAAAATAATTATAACATTTAATTTTTAACTGAACACAGAATGAAAAATATTTGTATGCAGGTCAGTATCTTAAATTTTATATATACATTTAGTGATCAAATAAGAAAAACAGCTTGGTGGATAATAAAAAGAAAGGCAATTTGAAATAACACATTAAATGACACATTTATACTGTGTGTTTCAAATAACAGCTGAATTGGCTCAAATTGACACAGTAACAATCCTTAGAAACTAGACTGCAGTCGGTTGCCTCAGCAGAATAATAAAGATTCCAAATCAGTAAGGAAACTGTTATCAAAATTAGCAAAATTATCTTACCCCATTGTTGAGAAGCAAAAAAGATTTTTTCATCACCGTAATTAAAAAGCATGTAGTATTTCTGATGTTTGATTATTCTAAGCTTGTAAGGGAAAAAGATGGTAAAATTAGGACCAGGAAATTAAATATCTTTTCTACTAAAGATAAGTAGTTTGAACTGTAACTGGAAATATATTTAGGTTTTAATTTTCCATAATAGCCCAGATCCTGCATAGATTAAAAGTGGTGAAATAATGTGTACCAGTATGATTCTCAAATGAATTTCTCCTTTGCTAGTGTAGATAAGCGCCCTTCCATCTGTCCAAAGAGCAGTGCCATATTGAGCATATCCCCAACGATACGCCTCTACCCGCTGCAGCCATGTTAGTCTTTCTCCTTCCTGCACTCACGCAAACCTGCAAGAAGTGGGCCCAAAGCACAGTGCTGCTGGAGCCAGACCGCAGTCTGTGAGAAGTAGCGCTGTCTGAAGACGGGAGAGGGGAAGCTCCTTTCAGCATGCTTTGAAAAGAGCAGTTGAGGAAGTTGGATTTTGAGACGGGATCTTCCAGTCTGGTTGACTGAGCACCTCTTGCCCATTCTTCCCCCGTGCAGGAAGGGAGCAGAAGAGCCGGCTGGCCGTGGGTGATGGCTATGCTGCAGCAACAGGCTTGCTCCAAGGGGACTGGGTTGCCCCAGGCTCTCTGCCTTGAGACGCTGAAGTAGATCTCACTTTAAAATGGTGGCGTGTCTTGTTCTATAGAGAGTCAGAGTTTCAGCAGGTTTCATTGGGAACCCCGAGGCTTCTCTGTGCTTCTTCCATCTTGTCAAGCGCTATGTTGTCCTGCCTTGCCTCAGGTCTGTGCTCTCACCCTTGATTTCTCAGTTTCTTGCATTTCTGGGAAGCCCTCATGCTGAGGATCCTTTCCTGGGAGCTCTGGTGAGTGGCAAAACTTGCGTCTCTCTAGTGGCAGCCAGACAGAAGCAGCTGTGGAAGTCTGTCTGCTTCCAGCAGCTTTTGGGAAGGCTGTGCATTAGAGCTCAGTCTCAGGGAAGAGTTACAGCCAGTGATGCTTCTTTCCACTCAGTTGTGGTACCAAACATCTTTTATCCTGTTCATTTTCTACACCACCTTCTCCCTCTCCTTTCTAAATGATAATGCAAGCAGTAAGTATTAGGGATTTTTCAAATGCACAAATGGCAATTAGATGACTGGCCTTTATTTTATTTTTTTCAGAAAGTGTCTGACTGTCATTTGTCCGTTGGAAGCTTTACTCCTTTTACTGTCCTCTCCAGATATTGAAATCCATACCACATCCATGGACCACTTAACAATTTCCCTTGGCACTCCTTCCTAAACTTGCACCGTACCCATCTGCTTTGTAGCATTCTGTTTTATGAGTTTTTCTATAATCTCCTCTTCCTGCCAGAGGTTTGGAGTCCAGACAAAGTTCAGAATTAACGGTGCTGCACAAGCAACACTTGCTTCCATCTCTTTAGGCATCACTGGACCTTTTCCGTGCTTCAATGAAATCTGCCAACTATTTTTTCCTTTTGTCTTCAGGAAAAGTATTTTACCTAAAGAGAAGCCACTTGCCTTTCTCTTTGGTAGGACAAACCAGCTGCATTCATTTAGGACTTCTAAGGACTTCTGAGCTGCACAGACGGCTTTTGTGTTGTATCTGAGTCAAGGCAGGTTTGGCAGATATTAATTTGGATATGAACTCACAGGCACATAGCATGTGCTGCCTTTGCTTTCTTGCCTTAATCTCATTATATTGACTGATATTTACACTCTGGGTTCTTAGGGTGAAGTATATGAAATCCAAACTGTTCCAGCACCTGGAAACAGGCATAACAGAAACATGAGAAAGCCTAGCTATCCCTATGGGAGGTTATCTACCATAGGTTTTAAAACCATAAAATGACAACCCATTTTTTTGTTTAGGAAACGTGTCTAATTTTGATGCCTGGTATGTTTTATTCCTTTACCCAGTCAATGCACATTTCAAGACAAAACAGGATCATTAGGAATATATAGTTGGACTTTCTGTATGATACAGACTCCAGCTGAGTTTGTTCAGCCAACCAAGGAACTCAGGAGATTTTATGCAATGTGAGTGTGGTAGCTGATCCACTACAAGGAAGTAGGGTGTAAGACCCAAGGGACTATGGCTGGCGGACCTTAGCAGCAGTGCTGGCACCCCACTGAGCACCTCATATGTATGAAGCTCCGTTGTATCCCAAAATTATATGCTCAGTAAAATCTGTCAAATGTAACTTGTTTCTTGCTTCAGAAATAGTCGTTTAATGACTTATTAACCATTATTTAAGTGAATGCTAATATACAGTAAAATGCAGAGAAAATGCATAGCACACGAATGGTAAAATGACCTGACCTGTGACTCCAAACAAAATGACCTCCATCCAGAGTCTTTCTGCCTATTTTTTCTTTGTATCTTTTGCAGATGGTCAAATTCACCTATGGGTCTCTCATGAAACTCTGTGACTGAGAACAGGAGTGATCTCAGCTGGTGTCTGTTACCAGTTACTGGTTACCCCCAAGGAAACTTCTCTTTCATCTTCCCGGAGCTGCCCAGCTCCTTCCCTTGTGTATATTGTTTTGTTTCCTTCAGTGCATGTGGATCTGTGCAATGCTAGACAGAGCCAATTCTCTGCAGTCCTAGAGCAACATGGCTTCTAGGCCGTGACTTAGTCCTGGAAGGAATTGTTGGGGTCCCACTGTACAATATAAATTTGATCTTGTATACTTTTTGCTATCCTTCAAAAAGCCCAGTGATCACTAAAATTACCACCTGTTAGATATCTGATTTTGTATCATTCCATCTCTTTAGCTCAATTTCACCTACTAATTAAAATTTTCAGACTTGATTTCAGTTGCTGGCTCTTCTAGCTGTTCCCATCCGTCCCTGAGCATGAATTTAGAAGGGAACAGAAGCCAGCTTTCAGACAGTAGTTTACTTCACTGTTATTTACAACTCACTTGAGTTTCTCATTCCAGGTTTATAACATTAGCAGAATCTTTCAAGGGAATTAGCTGCCTGCTTAGAGGTACAAGATGCTTTATAACTCCTCATTGACTTATAGCTGACACTCAGATGTGAGCTTCCTTATTAGAAATAAGAGTTACGGAGTTTTTGATACACGCTTGAAAGAAAGGGCATGATAAGAAAAAGTTTAGGTTTTTCTGTTCATAAGTTGGAATCCTGTAATGCCTCATAAAGAACTTCTATTTTTCTTTTTAATATGGACCTACGTACTTTTCAAACTGCACAGCACTTCATTTTAAGGAAAGTAAGGCACCAAGCTGTTCTGGGTACCATGTCTTTCGGAGTTGAATTCCATTGTTTATATAGATATTTTGGGGATTCAGAAGCCAAAATCACTGGAGCAGAATCATCACTGTGACAGCCTTTTCACACTTCAGTGGTTCAGGTCCCCACTAAGCCAGTGTGGCATCTCTGTCTATTATCAAAAAAAAGGATGAATGTATTTTCATATTGCACAGTGTCAGCCCAAAAGGAGGATGGAGAAGAAGGAACAAACTTTCTGCTTGTGTGATTTGTAAAAGTGACGGTTTTCTTTGACCTTTCCTATCAACATCTCCTTCACCATATACCTACAGTATTAATCTGCTTGTAGATGCACTAATACCACCATATCCAGTCCTCTGCTCTTCCAGCCTTCTCTGAATTCCAAAACAGAGGTGAGTGCTGTCACCTCTGGCATCCCTAGTGCCAGATCCATCAAATGTGCCTCAGAGGTCTGGTGTCCCCTAGTCCTTTAATAATCCATTTCTTTCTGCACTCACAGACACTTCCTCACGGTCCAGGAGTCACACACATCTTTTTATTATTCCTCCCTAGTTCACATCTGACCTCCCATGTCATCCACCCTTGCTCTCTGTTCATCCCAGGTGTATGGCTCTCACCAATTTTTCTTGAAGTGATGTAGATTTTCCCTTTACTTGGTTCTGAGCTCTGCACAGCTCTGCCCCTGTGCCTGTATGACTCTTCTTCCTATCCTGCTTCATCCCCATGCTCTGCCCACTCTTCTCACCTTTGCTCCTCCTCCTACTTACACCATCATTTCTCTTGCAACCTGCCTCCTATGTTTGCTTGTTCTTCTCAAGCATCTTTACCCTTTTCCAGATCCCTTTCCCAAGCCCACTCTTTCTTTGTGTTGATAGCTTCTGCTCCTAGGGTAGAACTTTCTCCTCCTCCTCATATGCCCTTCCCCAGCCCATACTTGAAAATACCAGCTCCTATATGATTCACTCACCATATAACATTTATTTTCTCTTGCCTGATTCCTCATTTTCCCTCTCCACCTCCTTTAATTGGCAAACCAAGTTTTCTGGTTGGCATTAAACAAGAAGGCTTTAGGTGTTTAACACTGAGTTTAGACCAAGCAAGCAAGAAGCGTTTAAGGCTCAACAGCAACATGTTTTAGAAAACTTCAGCAGCAGCATCAAAAAATAGATAGGCTTTAACAATGAAATTATTGCAGATAATAATTGCTGCACCTTGGGTAGGCTCCTTGGCGTACTTCACAAGCAGGCTGCAATGTAGGAGGGAGGTGGCTGGATTACTACTGTTACTATTACTGCTATTAATTTTGACCTGTACACTTCTTCTGTTTAGCCACCGGACTGAAGATGAACATCTCCCCTCAATCATGTTATTTGCTGGTGTTGCAAAATGAGAAATCCAGAAAGCAACAAATGCAGCAGTATCACAGCAGAGAGAATTCGAGTGCATTGAGTTGCTGCAGCTCCAGCTTCTAAGCTGGAGGATGCCTCCCTAAGGAGTGTGTGGTCTAGACTGTGGTCACTGTGACTGTACAAAGCAGAAACCCAGCTGGAATGGTCTATGTATCTATTATAGCCTTGTAATTGTAGCATGAAGCTCAGTGCAAACCCAGCATTTGCTCGAGTGCTGAGATGAGCTCTGTGCTGTCCCTGCTGCACTGATACAGGTATCTCAGGTAGCTTGGGATCACAACCTGCATCCCTCAGTTCCACTCCCATTATCATGGCAGCAGGAGCATTTATTTCAGGTGAAGAAAGAAGAATCTTGCTTTCTAGGTTTATTGTCAATGAATAGCTTCGTCATGTGTTTCTTTCTCATTAGTACTTTGGGGTCACTTGACCTTCCTAGTTACATTTGGCAATTTAGAGCTTTGTTTCTTGGCCAGAAACTTCATATCACCTGCAAGGAAGGGCTGTGTTGCTGAACTGTGACAACAAGGCACACGTGCAGTTTTCCTTTGAACAGCATGGGCACTTAAGTCTGCTGCTTATGCTTATGCAGACCTCTGCATCGCCTCTGTTGCTCTCTCGTGGCCCTTCCGTTTTGGTATGATTTCTCTCTCATGCCAGGGCAGAGCAGAGCAGAGCTTAGGGCTGCTCTCACAGCAGGGATCCTCTTGGATTAGGGCAAGTGAAGGATGCTGAGGTTTATTTAGAATCACAAACATTGGGAAGGAAAATGAATAAACTTAAGTGCAGTTGGTTCTTCCCACCAAAAACCCAAAAGATGAACAGAGTAAACTCTAATCAGCCATTCATAAGGGTCAAAAGGGAATGAAACAAGTTCATGGCCAAGTGAGCCTCATTTATGAGATAAATGTCCTGATTCCTGACAGAGGCCCAATGGAATTGGCTCTTACCCACAGTTTAGGAGATAGGACACTTTTATCTAATGCAGTCCAAGTTTCACCAGAGATGTCAATGCCTAGTCATTTTGTGAAAGCATCCAAGGCCCTTTTTTGGACTTGAAAAATATACATCTGTAGTTAACAGAACTGCCTAATTACAGCCTCTTGCTGAAGAAAAATAAATCATTTTCCCTTTACCCAAGTCAGACCATTTAGGGAATCAAATTCAGACTCTGGGACTGTTTCCAAATGGTCCAGTTTGAAGTGTAGACACTGCAGGGATTTTGAGGCATTGGCTGTACAGACAGGAAAGGAAGTGTCTTAATGAGACATGCAAAGCAGCATAGTCTCTGGGATAGGACAGCAGATTGGGATTCAGGAAACCTGGGTTGTTATCACAGCTCTGCTATTGCTTCTTTGCCTTCATGTGCTTTAGATTCTCTGTCAACCATCTGTTTGTCTGAGTTATTCAGAGCGATGTACCCAACCTTCCTGTACACACACTTCGCTTGAGAAATTTGGTGATGTTCCACCTCTCGCTGTGCCTGACTCCTTTCTTTCCTCCCCTTAACCAGCACCCGGGACAATCATCCCTTGTTCCTCAGCACCCACTCCGAGACAACTGTCACTCCTTCCTTCTGCCCTCTGTTGGTGGCTGCACTTCTGGCCCTGGCAGAGCAGCCTCTGAGTTTACAAGCCCAGCTGGACCGGTCTGAGTCCAGAGCCACCCAGGTGTTTTTGTGCTACCTTAGCCCTGGTTCCCAGTCCTGGAAGCATGACGCGGAGCCCCCTGGTCTGGCCTTGCATCCTGAGGAGTTTATCTCCTTGTGCCTGCCTGTAATGTCCTTTCCTTATGAATTGGAAACCATGGATTTGAACAGGGGAATGTGGATAACAGAGCACAAACCCTTCAGTACCTTGCAGTGGGTGGTAGGGAATGTAGATTTTTAGATGCAGCTTCTCCTGTGTGGGGAGTCTGGCAAAAGCTGGCTGCCGACATGAGCAGTCCAGAGCCCTGGCTCCCGGGAAGGCAATCGCTCTCTAGGACGTTTGTGGATGCCTCTTTGCTAGGGACTTGTTTTGGATACCCAGGGCCAAAGGGCAAAGAGCAGTACAGGCAGGAAAAGCCATTTTTCTGTCCTTGAGCAGAAATTATCATAGATTTAATGATAAAAGCAATGCTGCTGCAGTGTGCCTTCCGTAGCCAAGTGGAAAAGTTACTAAGGGAAGCAGCACCACGACAGAAAGAGTTACATAGACAGTTGTGTAGATGCGCTGGATCCCAGCATCTTTGAAGATCTGGGAACATCTGCTGATTCCTTCATATGTCCATCCTCAGCCCACCTGACAGTTCAGCCCTCCAAGAGATTTGTCCTGGAAACGATGTCCACAGGCATAAACAGGTTGGAGAGATACTGTTTTGATCAGATACCCCCTATCCTAGTGTCATGGCTGTACAAGCAAATAGATGGGACACATTCTGTGATTGTTTTAATCTTTTCTATTACTGTCACTTAAAACTGCATTTAGACATCTTCCTGAGAGCACATGCATGGGAATTTAAAGATGCCTACAGGAAACTGGGAAGTATGTTGATTAGTCCCTTGCAAATTTTCAAGTGTTTCTTTTAGTAGCCTGACAATCAATGCAATGAACTCCAACAGACAATATTTTTAATAGCTCATAAAAGTACAAATTCTTTCTGATCCTCTCATGTTACATGCTTTTCTATTAACTCCTACAAGCAGAAGGGGCTTTGCACTGAATCTTAAGTATTATTGTCATGACTGTAGAAACCTGAGCTTATTCTAAATTCATTCTGTTGTTCATAGTTTGAAATGAGGTCAAGACCACCTCAGTTCTGATTACTCTTAGCAGAAGATCTTTCTCTAAAACCCCTTCTTTTCTACTAAAATCCTTCTCCAGCATCCACTTTGACCATTTCTCTGTAACTGTTAAATCTGCCAATAAGCCACCACATTCCCAGTACTCCAGCTATGGCATGTGAATGAATCAGAGTGCACTGGAATCAGGAATGGGGCCAAAGAGACTGTGGAGGTAGTTATTATATAAAGGTAATTGAGTGGAATGGACAATGGAAAAAGCTGGAGAAAAATGGAAGCCTCTCAGGATGTCCACACTCTGCCTTTAACCCTCCAGCTGAGATCTCAGCTTCTTGCTTGAGTAAATAAACCTGCTTTCTGCCTCTCTCCAAACAGAGCCTAAGCTTGTGCTTGTATTTCCTTTCTGATGCAAAGCTGTACACTCCCAACCATGCTAATGTGAGAAGGGCTGAAAGCTGGTCCTTTAGGGTTCTCTTTCTGTGTCTGCCTTGCATGTAATGTATGTGTGTTTGGAAGAAAAACTGAACAGTAAACTTTGAAAGTTGGCTGCTTAGGAAATTAAGCACCTCATTGCATGCAGGCAGTGAAAAGCACTTTTAGTGAGAAATAGAGAAGCTCTCACTGCACCATAACATCTCAGCATGTGCATTTAGATACCTTGTTTTAACTCTCCTGTGTCTAGCTATGAGGAACTGACCTATGAATCAGAATTATGGCATTTATTTAATAATTTTGAAATATTTTAAACCATTGCATTTTTCACAGTACTAGCCTGTATGTATGATTTAATTCCCATTTCCCTTACCCCCCTTCCCATATAATTTAAGTTGTATCAAAATGGAATAAATAATAATAATAAATATTTCCATCTATAATATGCAGCATACAGTGCCCTGCAAAATGTTTTTAGAAACGTTCAGGCCGTTTGGGGATTATGTGGTCACAGGTATTGCAAATTGTTTTGCAATTCTGTCAGCATTATTTCTTCATTTAAATTTGAATCTATAAAGAAACATTACCTCAACCATGAATGTGAACAGAGTTGATCTTCTCTTACAGTGTCCTGTGGAATGTGTAAGGGGGAAAGAAGCTGTCAGGTTCTCCTTATTGGACTGATAATCTTGTCATAGATCCTCACCTGGGCAAAATGTTAAGTGGGACCGTTACATGGGCAGGGTGTTATTAGGCCTGTGGTTTAGGAGTTTCTGGATCAGACTCAAAATGTGAAGTACTTTTATGATCCAAATACAGTTTTAGAGTAAGATTTTTCATTGACCTTGAGTGAATACAGTGTCTGTCTTCTGCCCATGAAGGTTACAGCAGAGTTAGATGCCTGGAATGAAGATCTGCTGAGACAAATGAATGATTTCAATACTGAAGACCTCACTCTAGCTGAGCAACGTTTGCAGCGCCACACTGAGCGGAAGTTGGCCATGAACAACATGACCTTTGAAGTCATCCAGCAAGGACAAGATTTACACCAGTACATCATGGAGGTCCAGGCTTCAGGTAAGCAGGATGATTTGATCTGTTTTAAAAGGGGGAATAACCCAAGCACTGCAAACAAAAATACACTAAAAATATACTACCAACTTTTAACATAAGTAAGTACTGGCAATTTTTCTCTCTTCCCTATAAGAAGGACTGTTCTCCAGGTTTTTGGAAATCTTTGATTCAGGATTGTATGTCAGAAAATGCTGTTTCTTTGAGACAGAAACTCATTGTGGAAATAAAGCCGATTTTCAAGTTTCATTCAGAAAGTTTCACAACTAGAAGGTGGAATTCATGATCAATACCAAAGTGGATGGAGAGGAAAGGGCAAGGCAAGTTACACTGGTAGGTCCTTGACCTTGCACTAGGTACAAGACAAGCAGTATAGGGAGTCCTGAGTTGTAGATACTTGAGCAGGCTGGTCAGACCTCAGGTCCAGATGCAGTCTAGCCGTTCTAGAGCCCAAGCTTGTTAACTTTTCTGCAGCTAGCCTTTATCCAGAGACAAACTGACCAGATGTGCTGGCTTGGTTCTCCTCAGACTTGATTACCTCTTCCCTGTGCCACATTTCAGGGTGCAGACATGCCTGGGGGAGAGAGAGAGAGAGGGAGAGAGAAGCTAGTTATCCAGCAGCCCTCTGGGAAAGAATCCAACTGAGAGAGCCTTGAAATTTTTCATGAAATGGAATTCTTGTTTCCAGCCAGCAATAATTGGAATTATTTTATGTATAAAAAGGGAATATGATAAACCATACTGGAATTTTCCTTTTCAGTGTGCATTTGGAAGGTAAAGATAGCCACTTGGATGTAAAAAACCTTTGGCACATGCTCTTAAATGATGGACATGATTCATGTTGATAGGGAGTCTGGTACTTTTACTCTGCTTCTTAGCAGTAGGATATTATTTCTAAGACATCCTATGAATCAGGATTTTTGTATCCTTGCATTTTGCATTTGGAAAAGGAGTATCATAATTCAGATTAATCACTGCATAAAGTCCAGAAGTGAATGCTACTTGCAAAGCATTTTAACCTTCTTAAATGTCTGGAAAGAGTGCAAAGCAAGAGCAATTTCTACTCTTTCCCTCCACATATGCACTTCCAAAATAAAAATGATTTTTATGGTTTTATTCTTTGGCAAACATTTTACCCTTGGACACCCACCTTTAAAAAATTTTGGCAGTTTTCAGCCTGATTTGGCAAGCTGCACTCAACAGAGGCTTAAGGACTGCTACAAGAGTATGTTGTGAACTAGATAAGCCAGTGCATTGTGTGAAGCATGTGTGTGAGCTTGTATGGGATCTGCGCACACCATGCCTGGTCCTGTGTTCCTGCTCCCCTGCTTTCTAGAGCAGCAAATTTGTCCTAATACATCAGTTAAGATGCTATTACTTTTTTCATCTTGGAAGTATCCTAATGTGGGTAGGAGTCTGTGGGAGGTACAGAATATGGTCCAGAACAGAGCACAGTCAGTAGTCTCAGTGACTGATTTTAGGGGAAAAAAAATCCATATTTGCCAAGAAGTTAGCAACAACTTCTTTTGGATGGCAGACAAAAGATCAGAGATTAAAAGAAGTGAGTTTTAAAATCTTTTTATAAAATTATCTTAGATCTCCTAGTATGAAGCCTACCTGAGAAAATCCATTGCTCCAAAAGGCAAGGAGGCAGAAGCCTCATGGGGATGCAGAGTAACTGTAGTTAATCAAAGGTAATGTTCATGTCTGCCTTGCACAGAATGCTAAGTGCTGGGAGAATGGCAAAATAAGGGAGAGAGATTGCTCTTGGGAGCCCACTGTTTCTTATTTCAATAAAGGACAGTTATACTGTATAAAAAATTCATTTAATTTTATTCCCTCTTGCTGAATCCTGTATCACAATTGTTCAATGCATATGTTAAGGGATGATTGCTCTTACAGCCAGAGCTGTGAACTTGCAGGGGTGCTGTGAAAATCAACTGCTATTGCTGCTTTCTATTATGCAGTGTCACTATTGCTAGTCAAAACTTGACTGTAGCCATAGAAGATAAAGCCATAAAAATGGGATTTTTCAGGGACATTCTACCTGTCCAGCCACTGTGAACTGCACAAGGTTTCTTCCTTTCTCCATAATTCTCTTTCTGCTTTATTCTTTTTAACATGTCACACAGGAAACTGATTCAATTTTGATCCCTCTGAGGTTTTTTTGGCTTGGAGGTCTTCAAGCTAGTAAGTCTGTCAGATAAAATTACATCCAGATTTTGTCAGGCACGTTCCCTTTTTCACTTGGAAATCTTGTGCAGGTAGAAAAAGCAGGTTTTAAACATTCGCCCATGATTTTTGCCTGCCCGATGCAGATTTGGAGCAGTGATTCTTACCAGGCTGTGGAGTGTCTGGAAATCCCTGTGAACACAGTCAGGTGGGTGCAATAAATCCAGTGGCTCTGTGATGTACCAGACTCAGTGCAGATATTCAGGGTGTCTGTGCATGTGCTGCACCTGTGTAAATGCAGTATTTCCCGAGCACCATACAGCAGCACAGAGTTCTGTCCTGTGACTCCGTGTGCTACTCCAGCGCACATGGGTGAGCTTGATTTGGATTAGCCTGTTTTCACCATCAGAATATCTATTCTTCAAAAGAGCGCTTGCTTTTAGTAGGAAATACATAAGATCCAGAAGTCAAGTGGTGTTTTCTGAAATTTTGTAGTACCTTCAAATGGTCTATCTCACTAAAATGTGTGTATACTTCAGGAAACAGTTTTGCATTTAGAGAATTTTTTAAGAGTATTCTCAGGAAGACTGGACTTTTTAATGAGCCAGCTCTGATCATTTCAGTGAACCTGTCCTCTATTTTTCCAGTTTGATTGCAGCTCTACTACTGACATCAAAGGATCCCCTGATTAAAGCTAAATATGTGGGCAAAAACTCTCAAAAATGGATACTGGTTTTTGGGTGTCTAACTCAATACTTTGAAAAGGTGTTTCCAAAAGTGGGAGCCCAAACATTTCTGAGAAATCAGCTTCCTATGAAGAGTTTAGGATTAACATTCAGCAGTGATGTAACATCCCAAATTGCAGTGACAATGCATTCATGTAATTCATCAGCGTAGGCCTTAGTCATTCTACTTCTAGGTACTAAAAGTGGTTATAACCTGATGGTTGACTAATTGACCGCACAAATTTATTTGGTTGTTAAAGTCCATTTGCACGATCAGTATCATTGTCATAATTAGCACCGTGCTCAAGGTTTGCAGAGCTACCTTTTAACGTCTTAGGAGCAATTTGTCTAAGTCAAATCTGAAATACACTGATAAAACAATGTTGGGGATATTTATACATGTAAAATTCAAAGCCTTTTACTGTACTGGCTGTCAGACTAACATTATTCACTTTTTTTTTTCCCAGCATGGCATTGCCTAACGGGGAAATGTAAATCTATTTCATTTTGGCTGTGATGTCATTTATAGTTTAGGAAATGGATGTTGCAAGGAAGAGGACACTGAACTTTTCTGTCGCAGGTCTGTGATAGTTCAGCCTAAGAACAGGTTCAAAGCAGCTTTGAAGCAGCTCTGTGCAGGCCAAGAAGCAATGCCTTTCCTTACATAGGAACAGTAAAATACTGAACAGTATCTCACATTGTGAGTAGCTCAGCTATAACCAGTGTAGGTCTTGTAAGATGCCAGTCTGTGCTGATGGGTACTCTTTAATAATTTTTTTAAGAACATTCCCTTTTGTTATCCTTCACTTGATATCTGCTTCACTTGTTGAGACATTAGAAAAAAATGACAACCGAGTTCAATTTATCAGCAAATCAGCTGTGCTTTCTATCAAAATACAATGGAAAGATTTTATGTGTGAAATTATTCTGAAAACAAGGCTTTCTATTTTGCAAACCAACCTTTGAGACGAATAAGTGCTCTCACCGCATGTGCTGGCTTTGCAGTATAAATCTGTATGACATGTGACAAGCAAGAAAGGGCAAATCATTCATCATGGGGAGCGCAGGCTGCCCTTGGATGGCATCCCAGGCAGTTCACTGGTTGCCGCTGATGAGTTAGCACAATCACAACTGTACCAGCTGAGTGTGCATGAAGGAAAGCTGTGCATTTAATATTGAATAGGTGTGGTGAAGTCAAGCATACAAAAAGCCCGCCATGTCCTGAGGATACAGAACCATATGCACGCTAATTGTAACAACGATGCCTGGTGTCTGGCAATTGAACGGGATTTCACTCCCAAGAATAGAAACATATATTGAATTTCCAGATCTTAAATGGGAAGCCAGGGGCCATTCCACCTTATTTGGTAAAGAAAAAACTGTTTTGTTTTGGCTGGGAAGAGGAATAAGTCAATCACTTGCATTCCCATGTGCTTTTTCTGATAAAACTAAAAACCAGGGAAAAGAGGATAGGGTTGATCATAAGGTAATGTTTATTTTGTGTAGTGGCTTCTTTAGCTATCACTGTGAAAGAGACTGAAAGTCACAAGTCACTGAGATGGATAAAGGGGGAAAAAAAGGCATCATTCAAAATGGGTTTTAAAATAAAGTCCAAGTCTTTTGTACAGCAGCTTCTCATTAACACATTTCTTTTTAAGTCTCCTTTTATTTTATGAAATCAAATGGCTTTGGAGAAAAGTGTAGGGTTTTCTCAGCATCACTGCAATCTGATTATTTTTATATTAGGTTCCTGATCCTCCCTGTATTGAGGCCAATGGCAAAATTCCAGTAGACCTTAGTGAGAGAAAAATCGTGTCTTTACTAGTTTATAATCACATGGATTACAGTAACATGGAGTGACATCATAACAACTCCAGGCCAACCTTTTGCAGTTAAACTGGTACCCGCCAATGCTATCATACCCGTGTAATACAGCAGGATTATGTGAAGCTCTGCATTGTATTTCATATGACCACTACACATGAGGACCGTGGGCTCATAGGAAAGTTTAGATTGGAAGGGATCTCAGGAGGTCTCTATTCCAACCTCCTGGTCAAAGCAGAGTCATCTGTGAGATCAGACCAGGTTGCTCAGGTGTTTATCCAGGTCATGCAGGATGCAACGGATGGGGAACATGGTACCAAGCCACCTTTTCTCTCTAGTATATCAGGATTGGATGGAAGTCAGTTTAATCTATGGAATAATTTTGAATGAACTATAGGTTGGTTTAAGCTAAATTAGTGTTAATGATCTTCTAAAGTACCTGGATGGAAAGGAAGTTTGCCCTACTGAATTCCGTGCACCCATGTCATCTGCTGTTGTAGATCTGACAACTAGAGTTTACTTCCTTTATTTTACTTACCTATTTTTTTGTCTATTTTCTATTTCTACGTATCTATTTTCTTCCTTTTCTTTTTTTCTCTTCTACATTCTTTTCTGCTTTTCTTCTTTTCAACATGCATTTGTACAATATAAATTAATGAATTACAGTAAGAAAGGGACTTTTCCTGTTTTTTTTTTTTTTTGGCATTCATATAAGTTTTTGATAAAGGTTGTAGTTAAATCACATCCTACTAGCTGGATGCTGATGGGTAAGATGAGCAGTGATCACTGGAGAAACACTGTTTTGTTGAAAAACATAGTGATACAGAATAGGAAACTGGACAAGACAAACAGTACATGTGAGAGAGTTTAGTGAGAAAGATTTACTCAGAGTGTTTCAAATCAGTGTGTCAGATGGCAACTTTTATGAGGCTTACACTCGTGCAGCGTCTAGAATTGGAAAAAAGTGCAATGATCTCTCTCTGCATATTGTTCTGTTGTAGGCATTGAGCTGATCTGTGAAAAAGACATTGATCTTGCGACACAAGTTCAAGAGCTGCTGGAATTTCTTCATGAGAAACAGCATGAGCTGGAGCTTAATGCTGACCAAACTCACAAGCGGTTAGAGCAGTGCCTACAACTCCGGCACCTACAGGCTGAAGTCAAGCAGGTGAGAGCTTTTAGCCATGCTGCAGAGTTTCAAGCAGGTTTTCAACTGTTACAGTACATGCAAACTGCTAAAACAGCTTCTACCAAGTCGCCCACCTTTAGGCAGACAGTCTTAATCCGTTTGCATAACAGTATTTGATTTGTTGACAGGCTACAGCAAATAAGGTTGTACCTTTACAGATAGCCAAGGGCTCTATTCCCTGTCATGTGCACATGTATGGCTCCCTGAATAGCTATGGGAGATGTGTGCAGAACCGACCCCAGAGTTCCTCAACTGGAGGATGCCTCAGACTCCGTGTGTTCTGGGAATATAATGATTTCGGATCCAGACTGCAGCTGTTGTGAAGCACTGGCCCAAAGCAAAGAATATCTGAGCTGTGAGGCCTAAGTATTACAGTAGTTTAGCCTTCTCATTTATTGCTACGCTTCTGTTGACCTCCAGTAATCTTTATCATCTTCTGGGTGAGATAAAAAACTCTCTCTGTGTTCTTTATCCTAGGATTTGTTTAACCATCTTAGTATTGTTACACCACCTTTCTTTTAGATTTTATTCTAGCTCAGTCAGTCATGTTCTGCCTCCCTAGTTTTCCGCTGATACTTTAGTTGGATTTCTTACATTTCTTTGCTTTCCTGTGCTTCACAATATAGGGCTACACTTCCTGCTTCCTTTTCCAAAGGTGGCTTCACACTTCAATGAAGTGCTTATGTCTGGATTTTAATGGGATGGTATTGGTTTCATTTGGAAAATCAGGAACATTTTTCCAGACACCTGAAATGTTCAGGTTGCCATTTTACCAGTACAAATGTTCTTTTTTCCAATCACTACAACATGTTCATGAAAAGGATTTGCTTCTTTGTTTACTAAAAAGAAACCTTTCAGTACGGTGAGTGTTCAATAGACCTGATCATAGTTATTCTTTTTCAGAAGTGAATTTTTCAGCAACATTCATTCATTCATACAGTTCTGAATTCGTTTATCATTGCTGGCAAAAATTCTTCACTCTTAGACAGTTCTAAAGCTAGAAGATGGCAGCACCAACATCAATGCATATATTTTCTTTCAAAGTCTTCTTAGATAGGAATATTTTGCAACCCTAAATGAGACTAGCACAGAACTCCACTGAACTTTGATTTTGAAAATGTAGTTGTTTTGCACTTGTGATAATTGAAGCTTCCCCTGGCCCCCTGTATGGGCTCTATACAGCACTTTGGAATTCTTCTGAAAAAGAGGCTCTCTGTCCTATTCATCATCGCCATCTTAACGTATAGTGTATCCATTTTTCCATAGGTTCCCAAAGTTCCTCACACACTGCTTAGTAGTTAAGCCTGGTGTTTTGTGTGGCAGATCTATGGTGGAGGATAGCTGTTTTAATTTAAGACAGAAAGTAGAGAGGAGTGATAAGTGTAGCAGAAATGCTAAAAGTACATTTTTAGCATTTTATTTTATTTTTATTTTTTTATTTTATTTTAGCATTTATTTTATTTTTAGCATTTTAGCATTATTTCTAGCTGGCCAAATGCCACTAACCCCCTTGACCGGGGTGATGGAGAGCCAGTCAGCTCTGGGGCTGCTCCCAGAGCCGAACTGGGACAGTGCAGCACTCTGCAGGCGTCTGACATTACTCGCCTCACTATCAAGTATTTGCTGGGCCTTAACTATACTACAAACCAAAATCTAACCAAAGGAAATAGATTTAGGACTGAACTATCTAATACTTGCTGTGAGAGGAGAACAAACAGCTGCTTTGAATTAGTGTTTCCTTAACTTAGCTTGGGACCGTCAGAGACTTCATCACTGTGTGACCTTTCAGCAAACCAATAGCAAAGAATCATTTTATTTGTTCAGCTGAATACTTAGAACTCCATTGCTTATTAACCTATAAATTACTGCAACTACAGTTTCCTTTGGAAAAAGCCAAGTTAAAATGTATCTGTGCCCTATCTATTTGGTTTCCTGCAGATGAGTCATACTCACAACCATTCAATGAATTTTGGAAATATATTGATTTTGGCTTGTAGCTTATCTCCACTATGGTCCAGATTTCCTTCACTTTCATTTTAGTGCATTTGAGACGATGGATGATCTCATTACTAAATTGCAATCACTCTTGTGAATCAGTTGAGATTTGGTTGCCACAAGACACCTACTGTAGCTGTGGTCAGGTTCTGCTGACACAGTAAAATTGGTCAAGTCTGGAAAGTGTACATGTGTTTGCATTTTGATATAATGGCTCATGGAAATCCAGAGTCTTTTAACTGTATCTATTTAAGTCCCGTTTAGGAGTGATTTCTGCTTTAAATCGTATGGCCAAAGGTTTGAATGCCAAGACAATGAATCGAAGTTTGGGGCCATTAAAGCAGAACAATTCAAAGTGTGATGTTCTGTGAACTGCTTTGGAGTGGAAATAGTATAGATCAGTGATTCACAGACTCTTTGTTATTAGGAAATATCCTTCCCAAGATATGGTTCCCCTCACTTGTATCCCACTCATTTCCGACAGTAACTACAGGCCTTGGATTACTTACATAAAAGTAAAAGCAGAATAGACTTGTGAAGATCAGTTTAAAAAACAAATTCTATAATGCCGTGCTTGTAGATGTTTGGCTCTCTTCTCCTATCCCCTTGCTGCATCTTTGTAGCTTTTATTTCTTTTTCCTAAACACTGAACTTCAACAAATTTCGTCCCAGATATCCCCACAGTGCCCCACTACACTTATCTTCCCAGGCTGTTTTGGAGCATATTTTTTCATGTGCCTGTTATCTATCTGCTTTTCCTATTCGATATTAGATTTGCTTTCAGATTAAAATGTCCAAAGGATGATGGGAAGCAGTCACTTGAGAGACACTGAATATGCTTGGATTTTTTTTTCCAGTCTCATATACCACAAAGGTGCTGGAAGCCTCAATGCGGTTCTGAACATGGCTAAGATTACCAGAAGGTGTGCTTGCTAGTGGCTGTATATTTGGTAGTAAAAGCCTTTCAGAGAACCTGCAAAGAGACCAGAGATGTAAAAGATTGACTTACGCTATTCTGCTGTTTAAACTTAAAAATCCGTTTCAACCTGACCATCAAGTGAGGAGTTCTGACTAAACAAAACCAGCAGACAGAATCACTGCAGGACGCAGATCTCTTGTTTCACAAGAGTGGAAAGGGTGCACAAGGGGTCATTCGCTTTTTATTTTTACTTTTTTTTTTTTATTTAACTCTGAAAGTATTTAATCACTGCTTCTACAAAGTTGACAAAATCTGAAATTTGTATGAGATGTCTGTTTAAAGCTGTCTCTTACCTTTGGCCTTTCTGCACGTTCCCAGATAATGGTGAATCCATTAATACAGGGAACGATCAGAGAAGTGTCTTGGTGCTGTATTAGCAGCTTCTGTATGTATTTTAATGAAAAGATATTAAGTGCCATGTAACTGGGAGCCAATTTCCGAGCAAATCTTGTAAACCAGATAAAAATGTGTAAATGGTCTCTTCCGATCATTTCACAGTCCTAATCCAAAACCAGATACACAGTGAAAGGCTTTGCAAGTGATTGGAGTTTGCACTTAGACTTGAGGAAGCTTTGGGTATGCAACTGAATTTTTTTTCTTACATTATATAAACTATGCACACACAAAAAGAAGAGAAAAAACTAACAGGAACATGTTACCTTGGAAGAAGATGATGCAATCCAAGATGAGACCATGACATTTAAGTGATGGACTTTTGGAAAAAGGATTTGGTCATTTAAGTTCCTTCAAGCAAATGTGATGTGCTAGCGCTTGGGTGTTTTCTGGACCTGGAAAGAGCCCTGCCGTGGCCTCCTGGACACACTCCGGGAGGGAGCGGACTGCGGCATGGCAGCAGCCTTGGCTAAGCTGAGTGCCAGGAGGCAGGACATAAGCATGCTGTCTCTGTGAAAGAGGATTTTCATTTCTTACCGATGCAAACGCTGTGGATAGAGGATGGAGTCATTGTGAGGAGGACGAAAAGGGACAGTCCCAGTGATGCAATTGTAGTTCTGGTCTCAACACCAGGCTACCACACCAGCTTGCAGTTTAAGACCTACTAAGATGCCGTGTTAGGACAGAGGAGATAAATCAGGCAGCAATCGCAGGCACTTGACTGGGCCTAACTTTGTTTTCTGGATCTGCAGCTGGAGTTCGAACATGTCGGGTCTGAATTGCTTCTGTATCTGCAGAAGGTGTCTGGAAGGATTGCCAAAGGAAACCAAACCAGTCAGAATGCAATAAGCAGTGTTGGTAATGTAACAGCAAGGTTAATTTCCACTTCTTCAAGTTCCAAGTTACCTTTTAGAAGATTACTGTATCACTTTAAGTGGCTTCTGTACTGACTAATGTGGTGACTGTATGTTCGTGCAAATTCTGTGGACAAACATCTCTGCAGAAGAGGATTCGGTTACTTTTCAGAAGGAGAAAAGTGAGGATCTTTTGTGGGTACAGACAATTAACACTAAAAGTACATATTGTTACTGTAGAAGCTTCAAAAAAAAAAAAGGATTTGCTGTATCTGTCACCCTTATATCTTGCCTGTGGTAGTTGATACCTGCTGCTTTAGCAAAAGTTTAAACTTTGCCCTTTCCCCAAGCTAATGTGGCTTAACAAGTTAGTCTGTAAAATTCCTACCACCTTCTCCAACCACCTTGTCTTTAAACCACCAAATATTATTTGCCTTCTTAGCTTTAATAAGTACTAGGAATGTTACAATTCCTCCCATATTATCTTGAATCAGGAGATGTGAATATGAGGTTTATATTATCTTCAGGCTCAGAAATTGTTTCCTGATTAAACTGATAAGGATGTAAACATTTGCACTAAGAAAAGAAGGTAGTGGAGCGAAGGGGAGTTGAAAGTTTTATGTTGTTGATAAGCTTCCAACAGGCTGTGTCCTATTATAGCAAACACATAGTGACTTCTGCTTATTGATTCACAAAATGAACTCTAACTTATAGCCCGAGTTACACTATTAGAATAATTTCTTGTAATCGTCATTACTGAGTTATTTACTCCAGCTGACTACTTAATTCAGTAACATGGAAGATAGCTGTATTTGGTAGAGGCTGGTGAAGCAGAAAAATTACATTGATTTCAAAGTATTTAGACAAATCAGTTTGGTTGTAGTGATCGGTTGTCCTAAATATAGTCATTTAAGACCAAGGGATTGGTCATTATCTTATTTATTCTGTCTCTCTCTCTCTAAATATATATTAACATACTATTTTTGCCTTTTACGTATAAATAATACAATCTATCTATATACACAAATAACCTATATGTGCATGCATATAAATAAATAATTAATAGATGTATGTGTATGTATATGCATGTATGTATAAAAAAAAAAGAGAGAGAGAAAGGAAGTTGGGAGACCTGAGAAGAATTGTCTTAATACGCTTCAGGTCTGATCTTGGAGACGTTTATTCACAGGTCTAAGTATATATTACCTGTAAATGTGTGCAGAGTCAGACCCTGACTCTGTATTTCTGTGGCCTAGAGAGCACATTTGCAAGGCCACATGTGTTTAACATTAGGATGAATGAGAATCCTCAGATCTGAGGGTGAGTAGAGCTGGCTGTGTGCAGATGAACTTCCCACTGTCTCCTGCCTAAGGGGTATTCAGGGAATAGCAGATCAATTCAGAGCAGACAGCAGGCTGCACTGGCCACTTTCTCTTGGTCAGAGATGAAAATGGGAAAAGATCATCTGTGAAAATTCACTTTCTTTAAAAAATCCTCCAAGCTTGCTCACAGCTTTCATAAGCAGTTGTGTTTGACCGAGTCATGATCCTGTAGAATATAATTTTTATAGTCACCGTGTGTGCAAATTGTATGAATATCCACACTGTAGCTGCACTTTCACTGAACTGGGTAACATCAGCTAAACCACAGGGTTAATTTGATTGGTGGGAAAAAAAGCTGATTTGGTTTCTTGGGATGCCTAAATGGAGACGTAGCATACTTGACCTCATGCAGCATTTAAAGTATCTCTTCTTCATGAGAAGGATTTAAATGAAACTGAAAGGATTGGATGGGAAGGTGAACAACTGCCAAGGGATCCATGAAGTGAAAACATAAGTCCAAATCCATTTTATGTTTTATCACCTATGCAGTAAACTCCTCTGGTTTCAGATAGCAACATGAAAAGCTGAGGGTCAGTTTTTAGTAGCAAACTTCTACATTGCATTGGGCTAAATCTGGGTTGTGACTCTGTTGTAAGAACGATTTTTAGAGATGCGGTATAAGTATAGGCATTGCTGACAAGATGAAATCCATCAGAGCCTCATCTAGAATCCTCCACCCTGCAAATTACTGATGTGTTTGAGTCAAACAGACAGTTGTACAGGGGAATCCAAGTGTACCATTAATGCTAGAGGAAACCTGGCTTCTTTCAGTTATATGGTCCCTCTTCCTCTGTATTCAAGCTTGTTGCCTACTAGCCTTTCACTAGTCAAATTCCTTTTTAAGATTGAGGTTTCCAGTGATATTCTGACAATTTAGAAACCATGATACATCAGAGATGTGAAAGTGCATGTTGCATGTTGCTTTATGATGTTGTCACTTCAAGTCTTTCCGAGATATAATTAACTTCAGCTTTCACTGTAGTATAGTGGGTAATATATAGTTTCCTTCTCTGGTGGATTATATAAAGTCCCAGCCAAAAAGATTGCCATATGATAATCCCTTTTCTTTTCCTTTGAATCTCTGTTGTGAGTACAATAGCACCTGCTGATGAAAGAGAGAAGTGGACAAATGAAACCTTCCACACTGTTGTACTGAGCGGAATGCAATTTTCTACAAATTAGGGTCAGCTACGTGTGTGGATGGTTCCTCTTTCTTTCTCCTAAGGAAAGCTCATTTTCCTACCCCACAGGGAGCTGAATGGCTACAAGTAGGGTGATAAATGAAGTAGGGATGAAAAACAAAATGACAGAAAATCCCTGTTTCTTTCAGACAGTTTAATGGATCACTTGGTGAAAATGATGGCATGAAAGGGAAATTACTATGTAGGATATTGAAGCAAAGTCAATTTCAAAGCTTTGTAAATCATGAGCTAAATTTAGGGAAGCGATTGGGCGGTCAGGATTTCTTGTGCTTCTGTGAATTGAATTCAGCAACTTGCTTGCTTTCTTGGAATAATTTGACACCCACACAGGTAGAAAATAGGCTTCTAGCTGACACAACCAAGAACTTGCATGTGTGTTCTGGGTGCTAATTTTCCAAAAATGTGTCTTAAAATAGGAAAAAATGTTGCTACGTTTAAAAATAAATAAAAAACAGCTTGATAGATTTAATTATGTATAGTTAGAATCTGATTCTGTAGCTATTAAAGCATGCATTAGTCTACAAATAGAATCTGACCATCGCAGAACTAAAGCCTCTTGACTCAATATAAAATGCAAGATGTGGGATTTCTTCCTAGCTCCTCGGTGCAGGTGGAAATTCTGTGTCAGGTGAGACCAACTGTGTCTTCTTGCCTCCAAGCTCTGATTTTTGTGGGAAGGAAACACAGGCAAGTGGAGCAAAAGGAAGTTGCAGCATGACCCAACAAGGTCCATGATTCCAGTCAGAAATTTGAAAAAGCAGCAGATCTTTATGTTTAATTTCAAATCTCCCCCATTACTCCTTGTGTTTTTGCCCTGGCAAATCTGTATAGAGGATTATTCATTTTTGTAATCAAAACTTGGAAGATGAAAGCTTTTCGCCATCTGAATATCCGTGTAAATGTCTTTGGAAGTTTAATTCTTCAAGCAGTGACTTCTACAATAAGATCTTTGCCACTCTGACAATTTATGCCATTAAGTCCTTATCCTAGGATTTCCTTTCTGCCCATTCAGCCTGAGACCACACTAAGCAAATTACCTTTTCTTTAGTTAAGCTGAAGCATTTTCTGATAGGTGACTAAATAGAGCTTTGTAAGGAAGTAACCTTTCCATAAGCACATCCTTCTTTTCAGGTGCTTGGCTGGATCCGGAATGGTGAATCAATGCTGAACGCGAGCCTTGTCAATGCAAGCTCCCTTTCCGAAGCTGAGCAACTTCAGCGAGAGCATGAACAATTTCAGTTGGCCATAGAGGTAACATGAATGGATTAATTTTGTTTCTTCTTCCATGGTGGACAGCATACAGAGGGTTATCTCTTGGGCATTAGTCATTGTTTGTTGAAGGAGGGAAAGGAAGAAAAACTTTAGAAAGGCAATTTATCATTAAACTCATAATGCAGCCAGAGGTTAATAGTGAAATAAATTATTTATCAGCAGCAGCTAATTCTTCTGCTGTCAGATATCAGCACTTGCATTCGTGAAAATGACATGGACGCATCTCCTGATAATTCCTTTGGTAAGAAATAAGATTAAAATTCACAAAGCAATCTGAAAATGGGAAAAGTTCATGAAGCCAGTTTCTTCCCCAGTCCCAGATTTGCAGATCATTTTCAGAGCATTCATTTATGAATGTATTTGTCACTGGATCTTAAATAGCACTCTCCCATACAATCTTTGTTTGATTGAACTCTCCTGTTTTTGACAATGAAGGAGAAGTTCAATTACACCCACATTTTCAAATATCTTTGCTTTGAGCAAGAGACAACGGGACATTTTTAAGAACTGCCTACTGAACTGAGCTCTTGCCCCTGCCTGCACTTGAGAAGGAGATCTTTAATCTGGCCCTCAAACACTAATTGTGAGTCAGCTCATTTGCCTCCCACTCGCAGGGCCAGGACATGGCAGAAGGAATAGCACCTTCTCTGAGGCTGCTGTCCTTTGGATGAGAAGGTAGCGGATGGCTATGAACTCCCCTGAGTAGGGCACTACGACACTCAGGATTTGGCTCAGTACTTATTACATCCTTGTCATTATGAACACACCATAGACTTACAGTAGACTATGTTTTCAGCTTGCACTGATTACATGTGAGGGGATATATTGCTTTCTCCTGTTCATGTATACCCTTCCCTAGGTTTTTATGCCAATTGTTACCTTTTTACAAAGCAAAGGAACAAGCTGGTTGATGCTTTTCTGTGGTTTATATATGTTCGAAAAGAATCAAAACAAAACCCAACTTTAAACTATGAAAATAATATTCCCATAGATGGAGATTTGAAAAGATGCCAGGCTTAGGGGAAAGAAGTGTATTTATATTTTCTGGTAAACTTTGAAGAAGTGAATATACATTACAGTGTTCCTAGTAAGTATAGAGTTTAAATCTCAACAAATGACCCATTTTGATCCAGTTCCACTAGTGGTAATGAAGGAGCAGCTCTTTGTTGTTGTAGGTCCTAAGGGAAAAGCAAAAAGTTTGCTATCAGTTCAGTATCAGCTGGCTGGCACCAAACCATGCTGACCGCATCTTGGCAGCCTTCACCAGACAGCAGCGGGGGGCAAGACACCCGCTGTGTTATCACAGCTTGCTGCCATTGGGGAAGTGCTTGTACTTGGTGGTAAATGCAAGTCACAGAGGGAGAAGAGGGTTACACCAGTGTAAGGGGAAAGTAAGTTTGCAAAGGAAGAAAACACTAGATTAAATATTTAAAGTGTTTAAAGCTCAACATGGGGAAGAGATCAGCAAAGCACACAGGGCAGACAGGCCTCCAAAGGCATTCTAGATGTTGAATTCATTTTCATTTAAAATCCTTTCAAGTCTATTTAAAACAAGCATTATGACTCTAACATCAGTAAAGCAACTGGACATTAAATTTAACCAGTTGTTCTTGAACATCTTTCTAAATGTTTCTGCCAAGTATTAATCCTTTTTTGCTAATAGCTTTCTCTACAGTACATTATTCATTAGTGTATTACCAGATGATTTCAAGCTTCTTTCCAGGTTCAAGGATTAGATCATAAAAGTATCACATGAGAATTTGTCGGCAGCAGTTACAAATGGGACACAGAACAGAGAAGTCTTTGGGAGATTTTAGGGCTTCTGTTCAGAAGATTAAAATCAAATGTTGGACTAAACCATGCCTGAACACAGCCACTCAGGGGTCTGGAAAGGGCCAGAGGCTATTCTCCCTGAGGCAGCCTACAGAGGAATGTGTAGCCACCATTTGGTTATTCTGAGAGCTGATGAAGGAGGCTGGGGAATGGGGCAGATAATTCAGCCCTGCCTATAAGGTCACTAGTGAGTTATTTAGGCGAAGGCGGAGGAGAAGAAAAAAGGTTCGACTTGCCTAGCTCTGCCCTTGAAGGCGGCACAGTGTAGCTCCAATATGAGTGAATTTACCTTCTGAAACCTATCTTGTTGTTGATATTTCATGCTGTTAAAAAAAAAAAATTAATGGAGGAAGTTTCTTTTGCTATGTGGCCCAAACTGCATTGTCAAAATTTTCTGATGAAAACTGTTGTGAATATCTCTGATTTCTTTAGTGTGACAGTGGTCCCTCTAAGGCATCTTCATGTTTTCTGGGACTGACGTGTTGTATCCTGCAGACAGGACAATTAGGCACATGTGTAAAGCTGCTGATGCCAGCAAACTGCTTGGCAAGAGTCCAGTTAGGGTGATTAGGCCCTTAGTGTTTGCTTTTGTATGTGCATGGTTGTGTGGGATGCAGTCAGCACTGAGGACAGGCTGGGTGTGAGCTCGACGCAACAGTTGCCTGCATTGGGGTTGTCAAAAGGGATCCATTGGGACACCCCATTGTTGTCCAAGGGGCAGTAGGTGATCGGTGGAGCTAACCCATCTTGGCCAGTGCTTGCTGGTCCTCAGCTTTAATAACATGTTGCAAATGTGTGTGAATATTTACAACCAACATGCTTTGCGAAAGGTAACTGTTAACTGGAGAAAACTCTGAAAATGTTTCACTCTCTCACATCTCCATGCTCACGCCTCGCTTCACCTTTCTACCATATGTCTGGCACATCTATACAACCTCTCTTTCCTCCCCTCATACATAGTCCCTCTTTCATGCCACTTCCTTACAGAAGACACACCAGAGTGCCCTGCAGGTCCAGCAGAAAGCCGAAGTGCTGCTACAGGCTGGGCACTATGATGCTGACGCCATCAGAGAGTGTGCTGAAAAGGTGGCCTTGCACTGGCAGCAGTTGATGCTGAAGATGGAGGACAGGCTCAAACTGGTCAATGCCTCAGTGGCGTTCTATAAAACCTCTGAGCAGGTGAGCTGAACTGTACCATATCCATGTCATAGCGTACTGCTACAGCAGGGGGGTTAGCTCCCAGCATATACTGGGAAGGTCCTGCCTCTGGCCAAGATCACCAGTGTGATCCCTCCAGTCTTGCAGAGTGTTGAGCTGTTGCAAATATCCACTCAGGTTGTGGTGGGGTTCCCAGGTTCAGCAGAGAGCTAGATTCCCCGGGAAGGAGCAATGCTGGTTTGTCTCCCTTTTCCTGAGTGATCCCAAAGGTAGGAAGAGTGTGCCTTCAAAGTCAGTCCTGCTCTTCTTTATAAACTGCCCTCTGTCTTCTGACATGTGTTTGCATGGCTCCATCCCCACATTAGGCATACACCAAGCTTCCTAGCACCTGAATAGGACCAGTGTGAGCCCTTAGGTGACCCCCAGCTGGCCAACACCAGTGTGACTGCACCCAGTGATAGGCAGTGCTGAGGGCTGTGGGATTTCTATTCTGACCCCGAGTGCAGAGGGTCTTCTACCAATAAGCTCACAGCACTGACAAAATTAACTGAAAGGACATTTGCTCCAGCAGTGTAGCAATGCTCAGCCACATGTGGAAATCAGAGGTTGAACTGGGCTTCTCTGGCAGGTATTGTAACCAAAAAAAGGCATTTTGAATTATGCAAAAGCTTTCATATTAAAGTTTTCACTAAAATTATATGAAAATAATATAATTCATGACATTTTTTCTATTGTCTCCTTTCCAAATGGAAGACTTTCTGAAATCCTATCATTTTAGTTTAAAGTCTTAATGTTGCTAGAGTTCATTTTGAGGAATAAAAATCTCCCTTTTCCTTGAGAACTGCTTGCAATTAATTACTTACTATTTTGTGAGCAGCACTAGCCAGTGTTTTCAGTTGTGTTTAAACATCAGCATGCCAAAAAAGATGACAAGTTATGAAGTGATTTCTCTTAAATCCATCTGCAGCACAGGTGATTACAGCATTAACCATTTTATGCTGACACAACTCTACCTCATTCCAGGCATCCATGTATTGCAAACACATTCCAGTTGGCTGCTGGTAAAGTTGGATTATTCATCCCTTGCATAAACGGGTGCAACTTGTACTGTAGATGTTCAAATAGCCCTGCATGGTGTAATTTACTGCAGCTAGGCAGTTCGTGTAAGAATGGACTGTGCAGGAACCTGTGATTTTACAAAAGGGAACAGTGATTTCCATTGAAATCTGTATTGTTGTTGTCACACAGTTGTTTCTGAGTTAGAGAACTAGACATAGGTAGGTTTTAGCACAGCGAAATATGTCGTTATGGACAGAGATTATTTTTCCTTAATATCCAGGGTGCAGATGATCCTTGGGCTACTTTTTGGTGTTGTTTGTTTAATGCATTTTTAAGAATGTTTAAGATGAATTCATTCCTTGTAATGAATGTCCTTCACTGCGAAGAGTTTCAAACAGATTTACAATCCCTGATGCACTCACAATTGAAAAGAATTACTGCTGCTGGAGGACTGGGAGAAATGAAAACCATTAAGCGATTCATTAGTGCTTTAGACAGTCAAATATGCTGGCCAAAATATGCATAGCCTGTAATTTATCAATTCAGTTGCTCTTCCTGTTTCCAAGTCACAGACAAGCATACTGCAGTGCCCACCAGTTCATTTGTTGGTTGTGTCTATTCAGCAGATATGTGGGGCAAAGATCATTCAGTCTTTGAATGCTCATAAACTATCTGCTGCAAGTAGCCTGTCTCCCTCTCTTGGGCTGCATGACTGATCTACGGCCCTTGACGGTCTGTTCCCTGACTGGATGGCAGTGGATTTGCTGGATCTTGACTTCTCCGAGTATCTAGGAAGAACAGCCTTTCAGAGAGACTGTCACAACCAGCCAAACTTTTTCATGCCTGTCTTCCCCAAAAGCATTATGTTCTTTGTACATTGGTGGAGCCATGGCTTTCATGTAGTTCAGTTTCTCTCTGACTACATTGACAGCCTGTTTTATATTTATTTCCCCCATCATGTTAAAAAATACTGATGATATTCACATGTGCAAGGGAAGTCCTGTTTGGAAAGTTGTGGGCCTCATGCTGTCCATCTGCTTTCATTAATCTTTGATGTCTCCAAAGCCCAAAAGTGTATCAGAGTTCTCAAAAAACAAGAAGTAAAATGGAAATGCATTTTTTTTTTGCTAAATAACACTAGGGCATTTGCTCTTCAGTAAGTGTTTGAGGGTGAATGCAGGTTTGCATTCAAGCAAGAAGCTGATTTCAGATTGTCAAAGGTGAAGATCCTGGAACAGCTTGGCAGTAGGATTAACTGATCAACCCGCCTCACCAGTTTTTAAATGGAGCTTGAGGTATTCATGAATGGAGTTATATAGCAGACAGCCTGTGATAGCTGGGGGGGACCATGTGATCCTAGTTTCTCTTCCAGGCCTATGCTCTTAAGCACGTGGTGTCCTCTGAATATAACTGTATTCAGCTAAAGGAATGAGTAAGAAAAGGGTGAACATGGTTAGCTGGACCTCCAGCAATAAGTCACTGGACGTTGAGTGATCTCAGCAGTGGAGGGTGTAGGAATAGCCCTCTGGGAGAGAAGAAGAAAGTCCCAAACATTTTAGAAAACACTTTGCAGGTTTCTTCAGTGTCTGTGCAGGACACTGAGAGTTACTCTCAGGATCTGCAATACAAAAGACTTGGCCTTAACTAGGGCTGCTGCACACACGGTTTTCAGGCTGTGTTGGTTTATTTACCTCATTCCTATTATTCTACCAAGATAAAAGAAATTTGTGTAAGCCCTGTACAGGGAAACACCTGCATCCACCTAGGTTGCTGCACTGATTTAATGTCTGTTGGTTTCCATCAGCCTTTACAAAAGCTGTATAGGGAGCAACTAACTTGCAGCTGAAGCAAATTAGTTCCAGCTTCAGACCTTGTTTCAGGAAAGTATTTAAGCATGTGTTTTTGTTTAAGTATGTGCTAAGTCCCTTGACTTCAGTAGGATTTAAACACATCTAAAGCACCCTTCCGGAATAGGGATTGTTTCCTGAGTGATCTGCTGGGGCCAGATTGAACCCTGCCCTGATACAACCTTTTTAGCTTCTTCCCCATTATCCATTGGAAAGGAAGAACAATTTAGCACCCTTAAACCAGATGAATTGAACCTCAAACAGTAGAAATCTCTGGGGTAAAGAATAGCTGATAGATCATTCTGTCCAGGGCCTGTTTATACCCAGTTATCCTCCATGCCATGGCAGGATGGATCCCATGGCCCAATGTCCCAAATGCTTAGGTTTCAAATGTTTTTGGCTGGTAGACTTTTATTGAATGTCATCTTCCTGATTATGATTCTGGATAACTGAACTACTGTGCTCTGGGCATGCTTCAGGTGTGCAGCGTATTGGAGAGCCTGGAGCAAGAATACAGACGGGATGAAGACTGGTGTGGAGGCCGAGATAAACTTGGACCGGCAGCTGAGATAGACCATGTCATCCCTCTGATCAGCAAACATCTGGAGCAAAAGGAGGCTTTTCTCAAGGTCTCATTTCACTTCTCTAATAAATCAGGAAAACTCCTGAAAGCATTAGTCTTGAAAGCATTAAGTAGTCAATTTAGAGCAGCATTGGTGAGTTTGAGAGAAGGCTCTGAGGTATAATTCCAGTTCAGCTACTGGCTGGCTGTATAAGCCCTAAACCAGTTTCCCACTGCTGTTATAGGTGTGGATAAGTGTTATTATCAATGCATATCTCAGAGACAGGTCATCAGGACTAATTATGTAGTATTTGAATTGCACTTGGAGGCTGTTAGTTGTGCAGGTTCTAAGTATTTATTCTCAAAATTGCTTATGATGAACATTATAAATGACAGATATTATATGGCATTTTTGTGCTGGCTTATACAAAACACACAGCATTTCAAATTCTTTCCTCCAAGCCAGTAACTAATGAACTAGAGACAACTGAAGCAACTGTGTCTCTGCAGGGCAGCACCAGGACGGAGTCTGAGCTTTCCTCCTGCCTTCCAGGTGCTGCTTTGTAAGAACTGCAGAGCTGACAGGCTGACAAGTCAACTGGCAGCCAGCCTCTCACCTTCCACTAAAAATGATACACAACCTAAAACTACTCTGGCAGGCAAGCCTTAAAAAGTGACACCTATTGACTGTACGTTTTGGAAGCAATGAGTACATTTCATGAGAGAGGAGTTAGCTTTGGCTAGGTTGAAAATCTATGTGATGTACTAGCTCTTTACACACAGTTGTTTTATTATTGGCATTAATTTGCCTTAAGATATGAAATCACCAACTATTTTCAAAATGACTCATGTATTTTAATACATTTATTAGTTTATTAGCTGAAGTGTGGTTTGTTGACTCTTAGCTCTTGAGTTCCCGTATGAAAGCAAACTCCCTCTGCAGAACAAGCAGAGCGCTCTCTCGGGTTACCCTTGCTTTCTTTCCTCATCTTTACTAACTCTTCTTGGTTGGGGCTGTTTTCCTTAGGCTTGCACGCTGGCACGTAGGAACGCTGAGGTATTCCTCAAGTACATCCACAGGAACAATGTCAGCATGCCCGGAGTAGCAAGCCATACGAGGGGGCCTGAGCAGCAAGTGAAAGGTTGGTGCGCTGATGCAATGACAGCATTGAAGGTGTTTTGTTTGCTTCCCCCTCTGCTGTACTTTTGTCCTAAAGTTTGTGGACATGCTGAAAAGGCATCTAGGATTTTACTGCCTGCTGTCACTGAAATGACATGTGTGCCTGACACCTTTAGGAGCAGTAGTGAGGCCTCTCAGAAGGTAGTCCCTCTTCTTCTAGGCTTTAGTCCTTATACAAAACTCTTGCTATTGTGAGTGATGGTGGGAAAGAAAGGAAAGAGCCTTCTAACATGGGCCTTCTCTAGCCTCCCTTGTCAGGTGATGCTGTGCAAGAGCAGATGCACTGTGCCATCCCCCATTATGCAGGCAATCAGTTGAGATGGTCAAACACAATTTTGCCCTAACATCACAGAATGCATAAATAAATAGGCACATGTCAAACACAAGGTCAGGATGCATCCTGTTGCTGCTGAGCACAGGAGAAAATGTACCCCAAACTTACTTGTCCCTGGGATCAATCTGCTAGTTTTTGTCCCTGGAATAACCCTGGCATATCAAACAATGATCCATCTGAGATGTTTGAAATGCTTCCACTCATCTGCTTAATCGAACAGCTGTTAATCTGTGTGTAGCAATGCTGCAAGGTGCTGATAAAAATGAGCAAAGCAAATCTGCAGAACTAAACCATTTTTTTCTTATTATTGGCTTACTTATAAAGCTGCAGAAAGATACAGGTTAATAGCAATGCAACCATTATATATGTGGAAGGGATGGAACCTTGGCTGGTTGTACACAGAAGATGAAAATACTGTAACAAAAAGATTATTTTTCTTCCTTTCTGTTGATACCAGTTCCTCAGTGTTAATCTGATCCACACATCCCTCCCCCCCGCCACTGTCATGAGTTTGTCTACCCACAGAAAATGTCTGGAAAAACTGTTGAAGATAAAGATACTTGCAATATGTTTGAAATGGACACTTTAGTTCGGAATAAAAGCACTGTTTTGTAGAACACTTACTGTGCTTCCAAAGCAAAATCATTAATATGGAAAAAAAATAGTTTTACTTGGCATAAACTGTTTATACAGAGACCTGATCGAGGAAGCCCATCACAAGCTTCCAGTTAATCTTTCCAGTCAGAAAAAATTCCTGATGTCCCCAGCAGCAACACCATGCAGGCTTCTGAATTCTGCCATTAACTTAAGAATTGCAATTTTTTTTGACAATAATAAATGTCAGACTTGCAAATTGGGAGGGATGTATCCAAATGCACTTGCTGCCAGCAGAGTTGGTACGTAAGCAATGAATATCAGTAAATTTAAAAAAAGGGCTCAGGGTGAGGGGATTATTTATAGTGTGCTGTCAATGATCATAACTCAGTGTAACTGGTTGAGAAGCTGGACCCAATTGTTTAATATAATCAGTGCGGCTGCTGCCTGGGCTGAGTTTGTCTAAGCCCCCTCTAGTGGATGTTCCACTTTAAGGATGAGGAAGTGCTATCTGCGGAGGTAGTTACCGGCTCTCTGATACTGAGCTCCATACGCAGCAATACTTGGGATGGGCCACGGTGCTGCCAATTACACACGACTTAGTGCACTTTCATTAGAAAACCCAGATTTAAAAATGTTTGTCACTGATATAATGTCAGTCTCTTGCAGTTTCTCTGTATGTATCTTCAAGTTAAACCCACAGTACATTTTTTAGAGCTAAATCAGGCCCTTTTATGAAGTTGATATGGTCTGGCTGAGCACTGTTGGGTTTTGAAGGAGAACGTATTTCCTAGACCCCAAGGACTAGCAGCTCTCTTACATGCCTGTTCTGATCCTGAGTGTCCGCTGCATCCCCTGCGCAGGGAAGAGGTTAGGGGATCGATATGCAGGCCCCAACCCAACACTGCGCCCCAGCAGTTACTGTGCAGGGAGCACGCGGAGACGCCCTGGGCAGCACTCAGCTGTACAAGAGACCTTACCAGGTACAGCAGCCTGGAGACTCTGGTCTCTTCTCCTCGTAGGTCCTGACTCTTCTCCTTCTAGGTCAGCCAGGACCAGACTCCTAAGTAAGCAACAGGAGAGAATGGAAGGGCTGGCAGTAACCTACGCCAATGTATTTAGTGGGGTGCATCCCAAACTCTGTTCTAGCATTTCTTCCTTTACTAGATAACCCTGGAATTGCTTTTTTTTTTTTTAAACAGCCTTTTTGATCCAATACTTGTTTTTAAGAAGCACTATCTCAGGGGCCTTGCCCTTGGGAGTTCAGTCCGGTCAGAGTGAGTAAATTCAGCTTTTTATGGCTTATTTTTGCATGCATTCACAGAAGCACTAATCATGCAGTCATTTTCCTTTGCCCTATAGCCATTCTGAGTGAGTTGCTGCAGAGAGAGAACCGGGTCCTTCACTTCTGGACCCTGAAGAAGCGGAGATTAGATCAGTGCCAACAGTATGTTGTCTTTGAACGCAGTGCCAAACAGGTAGCGTAAAAAACCCACGTTGTCTGTCTGTCTTGACAGTGTGTAAATACTCCTTGTATCTGTGTGATGCCTCTGTGTGGAGTTTCTGTTGCAACCCCTGGTTGTTTTAAAGACTGTAACTTTCGGCAGCATGGAAAATATGTATTTTTAAAGCAGTCTAAAAAAACAAAGTCCCTCAACCAAAAGCCAGTATTTTTGCCAGGACAGATTCATTCCGAATTTTATTCATCTTTTTGAAAATAAATGCAAGAGCAAACTTGTTTTACTCAGCTATTGCTGAATGAGAAAACTGTTTTCTCCATATGCAGAGCTGTCTGTATATAGGTAGAATTCCCTACTCTCCTTTTTCTCCTAGGAAACATACAGTACCTTGGGCACCCTCTCCCATCTGCTTTAATTAATGTGTTCTTTTTATGTGTTCCTAGAAAGTGTTTTACTACACACAGTATTAAGTCCCAATGGACCTGATATCCTTCATTTGGCAGACTTTTGTCAGAGGATTAGTTCTTGAAATACAAAGACTGTTTGTTTTGTTTTTCCTTTGGTTGTTCTTGACATTCACAGGCCTTAGACTGGATCCAAGAAACAGGCGAATATTACCTCTCTACTCACAACTCCACAGGGGAATCAGCAGAAGAAACTCAGGAACTCCTGAAGGAATACGGGGAATTCAGAGTACCTGCCAAGGTAAACAGTGACATGAATCTAATTATGGCGTCTGCCTTAGCCTATATTTGTGGTCCTCTTTCAATGCCTTAGATCTCTGCAATAATATTCTCTTGATTTTGTATTTTCTTCCTGGCGTTCCTAGCCCAGAAGTGAAATTTCTTTTGAGAACTGTGACATTTACTTTTTAGCAAGACATGAGCACAAAAAGGAGGTTTTCTCTGTTGGTCTGTTTTGGTTATGAAGCATTTTTGCTCTGATCAGAAGCAAGGGAAAGTTCGTTTGCATGTAGTGTTCACAGCAACCTCATGCCTAACTGAGATGTACCCATCCTCCATCCTCAAGCGATCATACAAGGAGAATGATACAGAATAATATAGACTAATTAATCCATAGCCTCGGAACATATCCAAGGTCATCTTGGATTCACTGTCTGTTTCTTCTGTCATTACAACCACAATTTGTTTTTATTAATTCCAGATGGACTGATCACGGATGATCATTCATCTCATTATAAATGTTCCACTGATCCCAGTGAAATACTTTAATACTTTGTAAACTCTGGGGTGAGCATTTTTTAATACAAAGCTGCATTACCAAGAATCTATTATTAATTTATGTGGAGCAATTCTGAGAAATCTGGGGTTTTGCAAAGTAATAGCGACTGGATCTGCTTCAGACAAATTAATTCAAACCATATAGGTAATTCAGAGACAGTGAATCCACAGGGGTATTAGCATTCACTGATAAGGATCTAAATTGCAAAGTCAGACTGGAGCAAGACACAGCTTTGGTATTACATAGCTTCATCTCACTCTGTCCTGAAATTGATCTTCTGTAATCCTTAAATTCCTCATTAGGCTGTCCATGTTTGCATGGGTTTGATTCACAGAGTTTGTGTTCTTTCTCATCTCCTTCTTTTTTCCTGATTTTGAATGTTTGTGAAAATAGGGGATAAACAGCAATGGATAGAAATGAATTTAATCAGACAGGATCCGTGCAGCATTCCTTTAACAATACTTCTGGACTCTAACCATCCATAATCAGTCCACTTCCAATCATGTACTATTTTATCGCTTAACTTTGATCAGAATAATCCTGATTCATTCTGAAGTTTCCAAGCTATTTCAGCTTGTGACTTAGCACAGGATTGGATTTTACACCTTGTTCCTTGTTGACCATTACCAGCTGTTCCTTCCACTGACACATCTAGTCCTGCTCCCCTGACTCTAGTAAATCACTTTCTTACAGCTGACCTAGAAGATACCAGTGTCACATGCAATCTTGTAAATGTATGTCACTCCCAGATGGATGCTATTCTCAAAATAAGCTGTAACTGAAAACCTTCCTGATCCCAATAGCTTGCTGGCCAAACCAAATGTTTGGAAAGCAAAAACAGCAGTAGATTTGGGGAACGAAACACCCTTTAAATACGACACGAAGTCAGATTTTTACTCCTCCATACCTAGCATTGCTTAAATACTCAGTTAATTTGCTGAGATGGCCTCTGATTCTGCTGTTCAATTGTTTTCCTGGTGACATTTCTTGAATTTAGTTTTGTGTTTGAAACCTGCTAGATGCTTTCTGGTCTGACATGCATTTGTCCATTGTGACCAGATTGCTGATAATGTCATATACCTGACAGTATGTCTCGCTTCAGGCAGAGTGAAAAGTTCTCCCCATCTCTGAAAAGCAGATCTCCAGCATCTATGGGGATACAACTGATTATTCTTCTGCTTTTTGAGAGTTAAATTTCTATAGCTGATATCTCTGTTCTTATAAGCATTTTGAGTTGGCTCAGACATAGGATCCAGGCACCTTCAATTTCTGGGATAGATTTGTAATCGAAACTAAAATTTGTCTTTCAAATTTATAACTGTCCCCTTTGTGCCAGATTTGCATGTTCCTCAACATTGAATACCATGGTGATTAAGGGGAAATCAGTGCCCAAATAGAACAGAAAACACCTCTGGAAGGTTTCAGGACTTGGTGTACATTTTGTAGTTCAGGCTTCTCTCAGTTTGCAATTCTCCAGCTGGAGCTGACTAGAAATTTTATAATCAACCAGGAATTTGGATTTAAATTCTATTTGTTTCTAAAGCAAAGATCAGTGACTCAAACCTTCGTTGGCTGATATCTGGTGTATTAATGACCTGCCTACACTGGTCAGCAGAACCACCAAGATATAGATTCAGAGTAGCTGAGTACATTTCATGATGTGTGATTTTTAAATCTTGTCTGCTAGTCCAAGGCACACAAAAAAAAAGTTTTTGCTTATGGGAAGAAGATGCGTCTAATTTCCAGTATGTTTTCCTTAAGTTTTTGTGTGTGTAGTTTCAAAAGTCTTAGCTTTTTTGTATCTCCTACAGCTTCATATGTGTCCTTATAAAAATATCATTTCTTCATATTGTACTGGGGAAAGTTTAAAGCACCTGATGCTGTGTAAGATGAAGTACACACTCTGTTTAATGATGTACATAAAATTGTGAGCTGCATCTGACTGCTATGTGAATTAAATGCAAAAGAAATAATAATGTAACGAAACTGTATTTTGGGCAGCAAACAAAAGAGAAAGTGAAGCTCCTCATCCAGCTGGCTGACAGCTTTGTAGAAAAAGGACATATACATGCCACTGAAATTAGGAAGTGGGTCACCACTGTTGACAAACGCTACCGTGACTTCTCTCTCAGGATGGGGAAATACCGCTACTCCCTGGAAAAAGCCCTTGGAATCAATACAGAGGTACTGTAAGTCCATGTCCTGCTGGCTTTTCTACCAAAGTTGAAAGTCACAGAGGGAAATGAAGGCCATAGAATGAATGCTGCAGATTATCATGTGTCTATTAGAAACACTTAAAATCCAGCTAACCTCAGAATTGTTCTTTCTGAAGAGAAAAGGCTTACTAATTTTTGCAGATAAGAAGGAGGCAGATGAAGATCAGATTTTCTAAATAAATGTTTGCGCCATTTTCAGGAAGACCAGTACTGAGAAGGAATGGGAAACACATTATTTGAATAAAAGTATATATTAATTTTAGTGTAAGCCATAATCCTGTTTTCACACCATCGTCTTCAGTCAAAAACAGGATTTGACTGCAAGTTTCCACTTTCTCATCCTTTAACCACACGAAAAAACAATCCCTGATCTCACTTCTGAGCTCTTTTAGGTGAAACAGAGCAATACAAGAGAAACAAAAATATGTTCCTCCTGCTATTCCCTCTGCAGTCTTAGGGAGAATGTCAGAGGCAGAAACACTTAAATAGCTTTCAATCAACCATCCTTCAAAATTAAGTATCAAAGAAGGATGAATAAATTCCCTCACTTACACCTTCAAAATACCTTGAAAATACTGTTCCTTGTAGGGTCTCTGTTTTAAACAACACTACTAATAGCTTTCTGGAAAGGTATTTCCATGACAGAAGGCTATTGGAAGCAGGGATTGCCTGCAGGCTCTTACTGGGTGTTGCCTTACTTTACCAGACTATTTATGAAGTCAGATACAAAGCAACTAATTTAGATGTGAAGGAGTAATTTAGACCTTTGTCTATGCGTATTCCTAGACAGAAGTAAGAATGGAGGCTTGTTAAATTCATAGTCAGTATTTTTTAAGATTCTCTCCAGTGTAAGAGTAAGTGAAGGGTAATCTCTCCCTTCTCTCCTTAGTTCTTCTAAATCTCTTTGAATTTCCTTCTTTTGGCTATTGGTAGCTTTATCCTACTTTTGTCCCTTATCCATTTAACCTCATGAGCATGCTGCCTTTTACACACCAGTAGGATTAATTGATTTTAAAATCTGTACCGTTACTGTTTCTAGGATAACAAGGACCTAGAACTAGATATTATTCCAGCAAGTCTTTCGGACCGTGAAGTAAAGTTGCGAGATGCAAACCATGAAGTCAATGAAGAAAAAAGAAAGTCGGCCAGAAAGAAAGAGTATGTCCAAAAACACTCTCAGTCTGCAATGAGACGTTATCTAACGGTGATTCTATGCTATTTGCCTGACCAGAACGGACTGACAGCCCTATCATTCCTTTCAGCTGTAGGACTATAGAGATAGGCCTGCAGCGGTAGAGCAGAAGTTGTGACTGTAGACTAGAGAAGGATTTCAGAACATAGAGTTTGATTATTACTTTTTTTTTTATTTTTGATCAGAAGTTACTTTTGGAAAAGGAAAGGAGTCAAGCACTTTGATTAGACCTTCATGTCATGGAGATAGTCGTTGTCATGATGTCTTTCCAGCTGTATGGGAAAAGTAGAATGAGTAGAAAATTTGAAAAGCATCTGCACATGTCTGGTTATAATCTAAACTCCATTGACATCAAGGGGAGTTGACTGTGGGTCTCAGTGAACTCAGATTTCACTGAAAGTTCAATTTCAAATTTCAGTGGGTGTAGAACTGATAGAATTGAAAATATTTCATGCTAGAGTAAATACTGGGAGAGTACTCTTTTATTTAAAATCTAGAAACAATTTAATTTTACAATATTTTTTCTTAGTTTTTGTGTGATAATGTTAAGGAAAGCATTTGCATAGATGATCCTTCTCAGTCCTCTGAAATATCCACTACAGTGAATAACCTTGATAAGAAATTGTTTCTACTTTAAAGACAGAGGGTATGCTTAGTCCACCTGTGGCACATTTTCCAAACACTGGACATTTCAGCTTTGAGATGCCCAGCTTGAGGCACTGAAGAGTGGTTGTTGGTCTCTCCAGAAGTTTGGATTGCCTCCAGTCAGGTACCAAGCTGTTGAAGCCACTTTAGGCTAGTGGTCTCTCCCAACTCCATCAGTATTCCCACTTAAGGCCAAGCTTCAGAGTGACTTACAGCTATATATTTGTGAAGATACAGGTGTTGTGGGTCACTCTCAAGTCCTTACTCATGCAAAAAAGCATTGATGTTGCTGAGAATCAGTTGCCCATTAAGACTGAACGTGTAAATTGCAAACCACACCACAGGGTTGCAGAAATACAAGTTGATGGAATTTTATGTAGAAAAGATATTAAAAAAAAACCTTACAAGTATGAAATGATATGTCATTCAAGGAGGTGGAATGTGCAAGGTGGGGCAGCTGAAGATTTAGAGTGGAAGTACACCGATTTATGAAGACAACAGAAGGAAGTTTTGTTTTCTGTTCATTGTACAAATGCCTGTCATGTCCAAAGCACCTAAAATACTTTCTTTTTCCAGATTCATTATGGCTGAGCTGCTTCAGACTGAAAAAGCTTATGTCAGGGACTTACATGAATGTTTAGAGGTAAGTTACAGTCTGGGGAGTCTCCAGTATTCTCAGGAAGGACATGGCACCCTGTCATGCGTTAGTAGTGCCATTTACTGTATCACAAAGTGCCAGTGCAGGGCTGGCCTTAAAAAGAGGCTGTGTGGGAGTGCCAGCCTCAGTGGGTTAACTACAGGATTGCTCTTTCCCTGCAGGAGCGCTGAGGGAAGATATAGAGCCAGGGCTGAAGAGAGCAGGCGAGCCAGGTCCTGTTGGTGGTGGGAGCTGGGTGGGCAGCAGAGCGAGTTTTTCTCTCACTGGCAAAACCATGCCCTGTGCTCCCCGCATGAGGCTGTAAATGTCTGCAGCCCTGGGGACACCTGAGTGCAAAGGTGTCCTTTATTTGCAAAACTGCAGTCATCTCCTTGGAGAGCAAAGGCAGTTCCCTGGGACTCAGCAAGGAGCAATATGTTTGTGAGTTCACCTGAAATTTGTTGGTTTACAGTCTTTTTTGAATTATGGAGCATTTCCTTAAGAATTAACACCCATTCCTTTGGATGATCCTAAGCTGGAGAAAGAGCTGGATTTGCTCTGCCAAACAGTTTGCCTAGCTATGCTGAAGGGTGTTTCTGAAGGGTCTGTGATTCTCAGGGCAAAAAGCACAGTGTATTTCAGTGCAGTCTGTCAGCTCTCATGTTCCTGAGGCTAGAAAGTGAGCTTTATGTATCTAATGCTACTGAAGTGACAAACCCAACTTTTAACTGTTTCTGCCTGCAGTTCTTGGGTACCATCAGTTGGACAGAAAAGACAGGTGTTGGCATGTTTTTGCTTTTCCTTCAGACTTTTTTTGGCATCAGAACTCTGAATTTCTCAGGAGAGCTTTTTGTGACACTGGAACATTTATTTTTTTAGCTTGTTTCTTTAATCTCAAAGTGCCTGGTTCTCCTGTCAGCTTGTGCCTTTGGCAATGAAACAGGGAGATCTATTCTTTTGTACTGCATTTACTCTCAAAAATAAGAATTGCTGATGTCTTCCAGACCTACCTTTGGGAAATGACAAGTGGAGTGGAAGAAATACCCCCTGGGATCCTTAATAAAGAACACATCATCTTTGGCAACATCCAGGAGATATATGATTTTCATAACAAGTAAGTTTTCCTAACATTTCTATTAATGTCTACTGATTTTTTTTTAAAATACATGTCTATACATATACATCTATGTGGATTCTGCAATGAACATGTGCAGTAGAATGCACACAGAAGTATAAAGTAATTGATCCAGATTTGCAAAATATTTGATTTTTTTTTTCTTTTACAAAAATGAATTACATTTTTGCTTAAACTTTGCCTGCAGCTAATTAAAAATGTTAAAGTCGTGTTACACCAATGCTTTGTAGTCCTATCCACGCTTTCCATCTCACGGCACTGTATTTATGCTTTACACATCTGTAAGATAAGTAACAGTTCATCCATTTGAGGAAGAATGGGGCACTGAGGTGGTAAGGCATATTCCTTCAGTTTTGAAGATGAGGAAATGAGGTCTTCTTGATGGATGCATAGTGTTTCATACATGTAGTATTACAACAGTATCCCTATCAAAATGTGAGAAGAGGAGACCTCAGGCTCCATTATACCTGCATGAGATATACCTCAGACTGGTGGATGTAAATCTGTATGGCATTTATTAATGTAAATAGTTCATCAAAATTAAAGAAATAAAACCTGACTTTGGGAGTTTATCATTCCTGACGTTGTTTCCCTGCTATAATGAATATAAGGAGTTATATACATAACATTTAGGGATGCTGAATCCTGTAAGTTCAGTCTGAATTTCAAAGTCTGTCTTCAAGTTACACATCAAAAGCAAAGCACTTTGAAAAACAAATCAGAAAACTCTTCCCCCTTGAAATTCTGAGAGACTTTCAGTGCTTCAGCCAGATAAAGTGGGCTGTCATATACACGTAGATATGGTCCAGCAGAGGCTGTTGTATTGATGCTTTTGTGCAAGCAGCTTCAAAGGATGTCAGGATATTAGATTCAAACTGCTTATTACATTAAAAAGGCCTTTACCCAATAGATGAATTGACTTCCAGCCCACATGAATTGCCCAGTCATATCAATAAATATTCTTCCCCCATTTAAAACTGTGCTGAGATCCCCCAGTTACCTTCCCACTCCCCCTCTCCTTTTTGTGGTGCTGTATTTTCTTTTTGGTGATCCTCACTGATGACAGATGATTACTCTCCTGTTTGACTTTTCCTCACTCCCAGCCACTGCCCACATGAACCCTTAGTGATGCTCCCCAGTTCCCTGCTGCTGCCTTTCCTCCTTTCGCTGATCCATCCTCCTCCAGGCTGCTGCTTCTGCATCATCCTTTTCCCACCACTGCTTCTAGCAGTGCTAAAATAAACTTCTCCCTTTACTGGCTCCCTCCTCTCCCTTGGCCAGGGATGTTAATGCATCCCCTGACAGAATTCAGGGCTGGGGAAACAGCATATACAGCTGCTTCTCTTTCTGCAGTTTCTGTTTCATGCTCCTCTTTCCACCCGGGCTCTACAGGGCTCTGTCTGAAAACAGAGACGTTGGTCATCGTGCAAGGTGTTGGGAGTGAGTTGATTACAAAATCTCTAATTTGGGATTTTACTACTCACCCACAAAGTGTCAGGCTTGCTTTAAATTGCTGCCCTTGCCTCATTTTGCCCAGTGTGGCCCAGTGCACTGAGTCTGGTGATAGAAAGTTGAGAGCTTCAGAGCTCCTCTTTCTGCTCATGCTCTGACCACTTCACAAGATCTTTTTGAAGATTCACTGTCTGGTCCTCATGTATGGCTTTGCCTTCCTGAGCACACTGACCCCCTCCTGAGGACTGTTGTCTTTTCCTTTCCGGCTGAGCCAGGCACTATTGTGCTCAAGTAATGAAGCATCTCTTGGCATGGACACACCTTTTCCACAGGCAGGACGCTTTTGATTAGCCTTGTAATTAAGATACAAGCATTGATCATTAACACTGATCAATTCATTGGTCATCTGCTTCTCCTGGGCATTTGACTGTAACTAATTATGTTGTTGTCTTCTTTTTTTCAGTATTTTTTTGAAAGAACTAGAGAAATACGAACAACTGCCTGAGGATGTGGGCCACTGCTTCGTCACCTGGGTAATGAGGCTTCTTCTTTTCGTTATTTATTCAAATTAATTCCTCCAGCACAGACAGAAACAAGCTGGGAATTGGTGCAAGGGTTATGTCCTCAGTGATAAGTGAGGACCAGGGCTAAACTGGAACTAGGACTGCTTCTCCCTTCACCTCTCCCAGGGTGAAAGCTCCCTGCCTTAATGCTTGAGCAACATTTTGAAGACTTTCTAGAGCCTCTGCCCTTGACCTTCACTGACCAGTGCAACTTTCACACCTGCTGGTTCAGCAGCCTGTTTAATAGGGCTGACATCCATTCCTTTGCAGGGGATTCTAGGAGGATGCACACTTAAAATCATAATGTGCCCTCTTTAGAGAATTTCAGCAATGCATGAGACCTCTACAAAGGCACAAAATCTTATCAACATTTTCCTTCAGAAATGAAATTGCTGAGCGACTGGGCTGTCTCATTCCATTACCCAGTGCCAACTGTTTGAAAATTTCCAGCAGAACTTTTGAAATCTTGATGCTAAAAGTCTTAAGGGCGTACAAATCTCCAGGAATTAGCTATGGTAATTTATTTGTATGAAAATCGTCCTCTCTTCAAAATATTTGCCAGGAAAGTCAACCATCTTGATGATTTTTCTGATGGCTTTATTCATATTTTAAAGCTGAGAATTAGTATCTTCAAAGTTGTTATGGAACATTTTCATTTACCAAAAAAATGAATGTTTTTGGACCATTTCAAACAGGTTTTTATTTAAAAAATGTGCTGGAAATATTGATAAAAGGGATTCAGAAATATTGTTTACAAAAAAGAGGTTCCATATTTAAAGAAAGACAGACACGTTTATATACCATTCTGTGCAAAATCTTCATGGCTCTTTTAAGATTGTAGTACATCGTATCAGTAATAGTACATGTCCAGAGCTGTGTGTGTGGTTATGCACATAAACAAAATGTTGCCTGCTCAGTTGCAGGATCCTGTTATTTAGATACCTGGTATCAAAAATCCAATAGGAGTCAACAGAGGCAGTCCTCCTCTTTGGCCTGCCTCCCCAGAGACCTGAGTTCAGTAATATGAAACTGCTCTAAGGCAGGAGTGCACAGATGCTTTTAATTTCCTCTTAAAAATAAATAAATTAAGAAGAGAAATGCAAAACACTCTTAGCACAACATAAAATTTGAGCCATTAAAATGTGAACCAAGGTAGGGAAGGCAAGTCTGGGCCAGGCCTCAGAAATCTGAGCGAGCCTCAAGTCAAAAAAGTTGACTCTAGCCAGTTTGAACTAGATGAGTCTCTTGCCCAGAGTTTCCGTAGTGACTTTATCTGCAAGTAGGAGATGATAGAGCCAAAACTTCGTGACTGAGACTTGAGGCCTTCTGACTTTCGCATACAATCTACGTAACCTCATCAGAGCTCTTAGAAATTATATTACAGCTGCTTTAAAGTATTAGGCCTTCCCTCTGTATGACTTGTTAAAAAAAGCCTCCCATAGCCATTATGTGATGCACCTCATCCCCCTCAGAACTGCTCAGGTAAGATATGAACTGCCTGTAATTGTTCAGTTTTTAATTTGCAGTTCTCTTGCTGCTGTGAGAGGTGGGGGTTTATCACCTGTATTTATCCTAGTGAGCCTTAATGAGAGATTGTGGGAGCAAAGTAATAGCTTATCTTGCTTTTCCCTTGATGTTTGTTTTCACAGGCAGATAAATTTCAGATGTATGTCACCTACTGCAAAAACAAGCCTGACTCCAGCCAACTCATCCTGGAACATGCAGGGACTTTCTTTGACGTAAGCAGCCGTTGCCATTTTCCTTCAGTACACATACTGCAGCTGAAACACTTCCTCTTTACATCTGAGCAGCAGATTCATTTTTGTCCTTTGGCATTTTGGTTTTTCATTCCACTGCAGATATCACGTGCTGTGAAAACTGATATGCTGTGGTGTGATGTGTGATCTTCATCAGTGTAGCAAGTCATTTGTAATGGAGACAGACGTTCTTATGGGAACCTTTGTACATTATTCAGACCCAGACCTTTCTAAAGATCTGGTTCAGATGTGCTCTTTTTTTCCGGTTTTAGTGATAAAATGAAAAGCAGATCCTGTTACATTTTATGACCTGAAATCCCTAAGTCCAAAACAAGATCCTGTCCTGCAGATTTTACTCACCCTATTAAACATTTGCCTCATTGTGTTAGTAAGAACTCCATTGCCTGCAATTAGACTATTTCTCATGCAAGCACTAAACCTGGTGATAAACATTTGCAGGCTTCAAACCCAGTTTTGTAGACTGAAAAAAATCTTCAAAGCTTTTCGGTACTTTTAAACTAAGCTTTCCCTCTGGTTTTTGGAACCTGGCTTGCCCCTCATCTATTTTGCCATGTTTTTGTGACAGCTTACAGGCTTAAGTAGTTATCTTTCTGAAAAAATACTAAGATCTCTTTTCCAAAACACAAAAATCCTTTTACAAATGTAACCACTCAGCAGGAACCAACCTGGATATAGTTGGCAGCGGATATGAATCAACTCCTCTGGGTTTAGTGTGTGCCACTGATTATAGTCTTTCAATTAAATTCAACATTCAAAGATCTCACATGAGCCAGAAGAAAAGTGATGAGCATCTTTGTCTTGTTTTAAGTGCTTTGTTCTTTGTCCTGTTACCAAATTGTCTCTCTAGAAGTAGACTTGAAGCAAAAGGATTTTCCAGGAGGTGGCGCTTGAGCCTGTTGAATGGTTTATACTGGTTCATGAGATGAGGTGGTTTTGGGCCACCTTAGGTGTTTATCTGTGTTGTTCACACAGATTAGAAAAGTGTTTGCTCTGCTGAACTTTTTCACTCCAGCTCTGGATGTGGGATGGAAATCTTCTTGCTCAATAGTGAAAGTTCATGTGTCAGCATCTGCTCTTTTGTAAGGGGAGACGTTTTTCTTCCACTGGTGGGAATTTTGCTGGGCTGCCCCATGACACCTGTGCAGAAGGAGAAAGCTGGCTATTCCCAAAAATGTTTCTGGGCCTGCAGTCTGAGTGACTAAGCTAGTGCAGAGCAACTGTAAATCCTTCTTGTCTTGATTTTGGAGGTGAAGTGTTGCTGTTGTGCAAATGGCTGCCCAAGTGGCAGGGCAGCACAGAGTCTGGCTCCTGAGTAACACAGAGGACATGGCTGGTTCTTTTCTTCCAAACAAGGCCTGGAGGTTCCCAAAACACCCTTACGAAGAGAGAGAGTTGTCTAGAATAATACCACTTAGTAAGAAGCCTGCTTGAAGATTACAAGTGTAATAAACCCCCAAATTGCTTAAACCATCACAAAGTGCCACCTTTGAGATGAGAACAAGCAGTTCTGGTTGTCTGACTGAACCCTTCCAGTCCATGGGAAATTTGCAGCTTCAGGGCTCATTCCAGGCCTTAACTGATTAGCAGAAGGAGCAAAGAAAAGTGACGTATCTTGTCTGAAACTGTGAAAAGAATTAGTAGCAATGTTATTGTAGCTGGGATGGCCTAAAGGCATAAGTGAAGCCATATCTATAGAGAAAAGCAATATCTCTTATTAGACCGGCTGATACAGGTGGAAAATTATGTGCAAGCTTTCAATTGTCAAACTGGTCTAATTTATCCTGTAGTATTAGTCTAATAAAACATGAAGATACTTCTCTAATTTATCCTATAGTACTAGTTAGTCTAATAAAAGATTAAGATGACTCTCTCCCTTCCCTATGGATCTTGCTTTGCTTAAGAAATTCAGAAGCTGTTGGTATGGTTATCTTAGCTAGAAAATGTGTAGGGAAAGGAACCGTGTGCTTACTCTTTTGATAACTGCAGTAGACTCATTATTTTGTTTTAACTTTTTATACCTGTCCTGTTCATCATCTAAGAGCATTTACTACAATATTTAAAACTGTTGTCAGTTTAGTGGTTTCAAAAATAGGTGATGCCTAATATATTTAGCAATTCTTAATATTTGTAATACCATATACTTCAGCTAACCAGATATTCTTTTGATTACTAACATATGATACCAACACCTCAGTTCTGGGGTCAGAGGGAGGACCTGCAGGGAAAATGTCCCTTTCCTGCAGTATATTTGTTTGGTTACCACATAGCACTGCTATTGCTTTCTTGCTCCAGGTTCCCCGCAGCGGGGACAGCTGGCCACTCTGCAAACCCAGTCTGTCTCTGCACAGTCTGACCGTGAGTAGGCTGCCCTGGGAGCATCCTGGCACCGCAAGGGATACCCCAGGGAGCCATTCTGCTGGGGACATGCCCTGCTCTTCAGAGAGCTGGGAGGAAGGAATAGCACTGAAATCATAATTTAGATCTTACAAAATATTCTAGAAAAACAAGTGCATTTAGCCAGCTCCAGGAAGTTCACAGACCTGGCCAGCTGAGGTCTTGCTGGCTCCCGTGGTTACTAGCTGAGTTCCAGCCGTGTGCTGGGCAGACACTGTTCCTGTTTAGAGCCAACTGTGACTCAGCTTCATGCAAATTCCATTAACCCCCAAACTGAGCCCCTTCCCTTTTGGGTGTTGTTCAGGGTACCGGTGAGAGTTGTTTCAAAAACAAAGTTGCCTAGTACCAAAAAAAAAAAAACCTGTGTGAAAAGTGGCTATTTTTTGCATCCCAGTGTAAAGATAAACACTGGATCTAAAAAAACCCATCAACCTCCCTAGTACTCAGCAGAAAATCAGACTATGTACACAAAGAAAATCTCTCTGTCCTTGGCAACTCTTCCCCCTTCATCCCCTGTGACTTCTTCCCTTTACAGCCTGATATTTACTCTCCAGTAGCTGCAAATAAGAATTCCTTCCATTCCCCTTCCCCATCTGTACCCTTAGAAACTGAGCATATCCTAATGGCCAGAGATTGCCCTACCTGAGGAGAAGGGAGAGGCATGCCCAGGATCCGTCTGCTCAGGGTGCATATGGAAGGAATTCCAGTCTGTTGTACTTGAGCACGTAATCTGCCCCTGTAGGGCACCAGGAATCAGATCTTGAACGGCTTTTAGATCACTTAATATGTGTGTTAGGATCTTGTGGGATTTTTGGGAGCTCCAAAATGCCACTGGAACGAGGCAGCTGGGCCCTTTGCAGACCCCACCAGGTACCTATCTGAGATGCCTCCAGAAGTTCATGAGAACATCACAGTGATCAACACAGGCATTTAGGATGTAATTCAGTTGCCAGACCAGAGATATTCAATGCTGTGATAGATATCATAAGGGTATCTCTCCTGCTCCCAGCTGGCACCTCAGAACAGCACAGGTTTGTCAGCTGTGTGACACACCTGTTAGTCCCATGCAGACATTTCAGTTACCTTAGAGCTCTCAAATGGTACTAGATGCTTATGTTAGGCAGCTAAATTGCACCCTATTTGTGGAATTTGATTGAATGTTACTTTAATTGAACATGAAGACTCTGCTTTCAGCCTTCATAGCCAAAAGAAACCAGCTGACATGACAGAAAAGTCATACTTAAGTCAAAACCTGTGTAGTTTACTCACCACAGCCTTAGTTCAACTTGCACAGAGCTCCAGCAGTTTAAATGGCCACAGGGGGACTCTGCAGTTTATTGCCAACCTCTGAAACAACATTGGTATTTGCAAGTGAGTTTAAAGAGAATTAAAAAATCTAAACAAAGAAATGAAGAGATCCATAACTAAAATTAGTTATGGATAGTTCTGTCTGGCAGGGGGCTAGAAGTTTTCCATGACTGACTGCTGTTTCTGTCTCTTACAGGAAATTCAGCAAAGGCATGGTCTGGCCAACTCTATCTCTTCTTACTTAATCAAGCCTGTCCAGAGGATCACAAAATACCAGCTCCTACTGAAGGTACCTTAGGGACCTGGCTAAATTATCTCATGCAAAACAGTTCATAGGTTTAATGAGTTACCTTTTATTCTTCAGGTAGCTGCCTCATCAAACTGTTCATGACCTGTGAGCAGCACTGCTGAGCTGCTGCTCCTACCTCTCAGGCCTGAATGTGGCAACAAAGTGTGAAATTGGATTGGATACTGTAAAGGAAAAGACTCACAGAAAGAAAAAACAAACAGCAAAAAATGATCAGCTGCTTCAACTGTTTTGGGGTATCCAAGTGGATTTAACCCTAAAAAGAGAAAACTGGGAAAAAGAGATGACTGAATCGTTTTTCTTTCCTTTCTTTCTTGCTAAGTCTGGGACATGTAACATTTTGATTAGAGGCTTCAGTGACAGCTCAGCTGCTTCAAGCAGTAATGAACTTTGGGAAATTTCACTGACCTTTGTCAGAGCTTCCTTCACTAGCATTAGATTCTGTTTGGGAGCTGATACTTTTGTGCTTGAAAAACAAGGAAAACATGCATATACAAAGCAGAAGACTTTTGAGTTAACATTTCCCATGCTAGTTTGTTGTAAATTAGTTACAGCTTTTTGCAATTTCTTGTGAATAGGTGAATTTTAGATCTAACTTGACCAGCCACTGTCCACTTCAAAACTAACAAAGAAATGAAGAAAAAATACCTGGGGGATAAAGGAAGAAACAGATTCTGACTTTGAAAAGCCTGGACCATAGATTATACTTGCAAGTCTTTAGACCTTCCTGTGTATACACAAAAGCAGTGATATACTGTACTAGCAAGGCACTTACTGGGTACATTTGATGTGTTGGCAAATCTGTGTTTTGTACCACTTTATTGAAAGAACAGATGGGCTTACCGCAACCTCGTCAGTGCCATGTGACAACGAGCCTCCACCACACAAACCAGAGCTAATGGGAGGGCTAAAACACCCCTTCAGTCATCACGCCTTTGGCCTCCTCCTCAGATGATCTTTCCTACCTGCCTGGGTGCAGCACACTGCCAGCCTTGACTACACTGTGAGAGTGACCCGTGCTACTGGCTCAGGCAGGGATCCCACAACCCTGGCTTGCAGAGCTGCACTGACTGAAGTCTGCAGCATAGATAGAAAGCCCCAGAAAACCTCTAAATGCACAGTCTCATTTGAGAGCAGCTTGTCTGTCCTGCTTTATAGTCATTCCCACTTGATCCCCACTAACTTTGAGCATCCACAGTGGGTTTTGATCCAGTTCAGCTTTATCCTGTCACTGTTAGCAAAGTTGTTGCAATTTTGTGCTCTATAAAGCAAGAAACATGATCTGAATTTGAGCCTGCCTGTTGGTCAGAATTTTTTTCATAGGTGTTCTGCATTGCTTCTTAGGAGCTGCTAACCTGCTGTGAAGAGGGCAAAGGGGAACTCAAAGATGGTCTGGAAGTGATGCTCAGCGTCCCCAAGAAGGCCAACGATGCAATGCACGTCAGCATGCTGGAAGGTAGCAGAGGGGCAGGTGGCTGGGGCAAGGGAGGGATTAGCGAATGCATGAAGCCGCCTTGTATCTTGTGTAAAAAGCTGCTACAGGTTAACTGCAGCAATACAGTTGACTGATTTACATTTTCAGGTATTTACTAGCTCCTTCTGAAATGTCTTCAGAAGTTTTGGAAAAATTAAAACGGGCTAGGAATTGTTGGAATTTTATACATACATACATACATACATATATACACACACACATGCACAAACATTTGCTGAAAACACTCCTGCTTACTGAAACAAAAAAACACTCCTGAAACATTATCAGTTTAGCTGCCTGCAGGCCCTAATGATTAGTGGATAAAAACTTTTCTAAATACTCTGTTTCAACATAAAAAAAAAAGTTCTGGCTTTCCGAGCCCAAACGGTTTGTGTTTCAAAACATTAGTAAAATTACCTAAAGAAAGTATTTTAAAACTACAAAAAAAATTTTTGATTGCCCTAAAGTTAAATCATTTATTGGCTTTTTGATGTGTGGCATATTTCTAAAATTTGAAAATTTTAGTCTGGACAGAGATGCTTTATTGTTTCTCAAACATTTTATTGGAGTAGAAAAATCATTTCCAGCCTTGCTTAAGTCAGAACCAGGAAAAGAGAAGAGTAGAAAACAGTCAGGGAAAAGGACGTGGTACCACTAGCTAAGCAACACTGTAGGACCAGATGATTAAAATTGCCAAGAGAAAAACTGACCTCACATAGGTAAGAACACAGTGAAGATGGTTTTCATTGCAGTGTCTGGTGAAAAGCAGGTTTCCCAAAACAGCGCTCGGATAACCTTTCCCCACGAGATCACCAGCACCATGCAAGGGATGGTTTTGTTAGGGTAGACAAGCACATGGAAAGTTGTCTTCTGAATAAAACATTTTCTCTAAATATTTGGAGCAGGGGTAGGCAACATGAGGGACCAGGGCTGCTTGCTGTTCTGCCAAGGCTTCCTGGCACAAGCAGCAGCAGGGCTGCGCTGGTGGAGGAGCAATACCCAGCTCTGGAGAGAAGTATGACCGATGGACTGCTGAGACAGCGGCTGTGAGGGCACCTTGCACACAGCTGCACTGGCATCCTGGGTCCAGCCCGTGGTGGGGAGCACTTACCAGCTCCCCTTTCCCCTCAGGCCTCCAGGTTATGTGGGGTTAGCACTGTGATCCTCAGCCTTTTGAATGTTTTTGACATGCAGCTTGGAGGGTCAGGAGCTCTTCCTGGAGAGCTTGTTTCAAACACCATCCCAGTTAGTACTTAAAAATATAGCTCCAGCTTCTCACTGTGGGATCAGACAGGCCCTTGGAGATTTGGTTAGCATGCTCAAAGGAATCCTGGTGTGATAGGGCACTTCTAGCCACTGCACATTACACTTCTCTGAAATTATGGTGACGTGCATAAGATTCCCTGCATTGCAACTCTGTGTACAGTAACCACCACTGAACCCATTATAATATTTATCTTTGAGGAAATACTACTACACTCGGTAGCAGTCCCATTTAGTACATATGACGTATGAACCACTGGTGCGATAATTATACCATGGCAATAGAGGAAAAGAAAACAAGATTTTCACTAAGACAGTGGTTGCCCATTAATGTCCTTTCAGGATTTGCACAGTGAAGAGCCTGACCTTCTTATTCCAAGTCCTTCCTGCCCTGTTGTTTATAGGCAATACTGGCCCCAAGAACAAATGCCAGACAGTGTGTTGTGTGTGCTTTATTTAGGATTTGATGAGAACCTGGACGTCCAGGGAGAGCTGATCCTTCAGGATTCCTTCCAAGTGTGGGATCCCAAGTCTCTCATTCGGAAAGGCCGTGAGAGGCATTTGTTTCTCTTTGAAATCTCTTTGGTGTTTAGCAAAGAGATCAAAGATTCTTCAGGACACACAAAATACGTTTACAAGAACAAGTTACTGGTAGGTGTGGCTTCAAAGAAGATATTCTGGGTGTTGTGTTTCTTGTAGGTAGAGGTGGAGTTTGGGGGATGACTCATGTCCCCGTGTTGGGTTGGGAATACCATGCCACCAGAATGGCTGGCTCTGGGCTCCACAGGCTCATGGAGCAGGGCTACACCTGGAAGCCAAGCTCACAGTGAGTCTGGAGAGGTTTAAGATAGTGAGGTATGAGGGGATGGTGAGAAATGCAAGGAGGATCACTCAAACCATTCACTCTTCCCTGCCATCCCCTGCTGGTTTTCTGTTTCTTTTATCTGTGTGTAGCAAAGCAGAGATAAGATCTCATTCCGTTATCCATCCCTGCCTCCCCCACTTCCCCCTACATATGTAAAACTTTCTGGACTCAAGAGACTTCATACATATGAAATCTCTCATCATCTTTTCTCCACTAGACCTCAGAACTGGGAGTGACTGAACATGTTGAAGGAGATCCCTGTAAATTTGCTTTGTGGTCTGGCCGGACACCATCCTCGGACAATAAAACAGTGCTGAAAGTAAGTCTCTTCTGCTTGCTTTCTTTGCCTTTAGAGCTTCTAGGTGAGGCCTTGGGAGCGCTAAATGAAAGGTCAGTTTTCTGCCATTCTCATGTTCACATGGCTCCCATGCCTCCCAGAGGGACCATGCCTCCATCAGGAGTAAATTCAGCTCTAGGGCCACAGTATGAATTAAGACAGTGCAGTTGTGCAGCCTCGCTGAATTTTCTCTCCTCTTGCAATCTGGGTTGAGCAGTTGCACACTCTAACACAGGGCACATCTGAGGGTATTTGGGCTGAGAATTGTAATTGCTCTTAGGCTTTTGCTGCTGGGCCTGTCAGCAGTCAACCTTTTCCTCAGACCTCCAGAGCTGACAGCCGTTTCTGTCAATTGAGTTCCTAACGAAGTATTCACGCTGTAGTATTTTGTCTGAGGAAATCCCAGCTGTGAACTGATAACCTATTTTCCCTCCACAGAGCGTGCTGTATTGCTAGCATTAAATATATTTATCCAGAGCTTAACTGCTTTGCTGTTGCTTGCCAAGTAGGTCTGGTTAAAATACCCTCTCAGTTCTCCTGAGGCCACCAGGTATTCCAGCAGCTAAAACAACACAGCAGAGAGGCAAAACAGTTAATCATGCCTTTTCTACAGCTGACCATGATTCTTCTACATAGGAGGTGACATGTTGGAAATATAATAAAGTGTCTGCCTTTCTGCCTTCTGGAATTTTAGGCATCCAGTATTGAAACAAAACAGGAATGGATCAAAAATATCCGGGAAGTCATTCAAGAAAGGATTATCCATCTGAAAGGAGCTCTGAAAGAGCCAATTCAGCTCCCCAAGACACCAGCAAAACAGCGAAACAACAGTAGAAGGTAACCTCCGTCATTCCATACAGTGTGAAATCACTAGAGTTTTGTTGACTAACAGCAATGTGGTGTCTGTGGGCTTTTTACTGGATCCATTTACATTTTCTTACTGTAGTCAAAAGCAGTTTTCATAACCTTTGCTTGTTCTGCTTTGTTGGGAGAAAAGTAGCTAGAAAGGTTTTCTGTGAGATCCATATGAATGTCTTTTATTATATTACTCCAAAATACTGGGGAAAAATGAACAGTAAAAATTCTTCACCAAGTCTAAGGTTTTTTTTCTTTCCCGAAATAGAATTTACTTCTATGTATTTGAGTGTTAACAGATTCTTTTTTTCCAGTTTGGTGTTTCGAATTGTTAGACAATGAGAATCATAACTGGTCATGACAATATATTACTAGACTAGAGAATCTGTGTTTCCTCATCAAATATGAACTGCTTTACGCCCTGGAAAATAATATTAAAAAATTCTGTGTCAACCTCTTTGAATTCAGGATTAAATAGAAATTACATGAAATTGATTGTTCTTTGCTGTCCTAAGATTTGATTCCCATGCTGCCATTCCAAAAAGTCACCTGTAATTTGAGCATCTCCCCTTCCTCATTAAGTTTTATCATGTAACAATTCTCTGACTTCAAGTTGTACTATAGAAGCATCCAGAGAGTGACTGATCAAGGTCACCCAGGAGATTTGTAGTAAGGCAGAAATTCAGCCCTTTCTTCCATGGGACATGCACCAATACAAGAGTTTTCTAGTGCGGAACTGGAATATCAGATTTTTTTTGTCCTTAAATATGTTTTTCATATTCTTTAAATGTCTATTTTGAAAGACCAATAAAATTCAGGAGTATTGCAGGAGGGAAAGAAACACCTTCTGCTAGCACACTGGTGCAGGTATACAATGTCTCTGTATTTGTTTGGATATCATTTTTATGGCTTAGTATTAAACTCTTGAAAATGTGGGCTCCTGTGACACAGGAGAAATGCCCTTTCCTTCAGTGTCACATGTAGCCAGGGCTCACTGGTTTTGGTTAGGGAAGAAATCTAAATTGAGGGAAATTTCTGCCCGACACCCTCATTACAGAGCTATTTCTGAACACCAGAGTCTTCTCTGCTGTAAATACACAGGGAATGGCCATCCTGTTTCCAGCAACAAACGTTGTGATTATGTGCTAATCCCAACCCAATGGCTGAGAGTGACTTCATTTTAAATTGCATGTTACATAGCAACATGGGCTGTATCAGTGAGGTAATTTTAGCATAAAGCCAGCTCTGGCCTGCTGACTCTACACTTCTCAAATCCACCTATAAAATTTTGCACTTTCCAAGGTAGTGCATTAAGTAAGTGCTGTTGTTTCCCTATTATCTCTTTTGCAGAGACGGAGTAGATGATGCTGACAGCCAAGGAGATGGGAGCAGTCAACCTGACACCATTTCCATTGCATCCAGGACATCACAGAACACAGTGGACAGTGATAAGGTAGGACTGAAATGTGAAAATATGCTGCAGCTAATTGCCCCCAAAAAAATGCAAGTGAAGAGCAGAATAGAAGACAGAATAAAGCAACCTGTCTCTTATGGAGCTAGCCTAAATTGTATTCCCCTCTGCCAGGCTATTAAAATCCAGTCTGTTTCTAGATGCTCATCAGTACTGCTGTTTTACGTGGTTACATCTCTGTTGCTGCAGCTTCTTTGTGGTTAATATCCAGAGATTGAATTGGCTCAGAAGAAACGCAGCCCAGAGCAACCTTTTTTTCCCTAGCAGAACTTCCCTAGAGTGAGCCAGCTTCTGAATCAGCAAACAGTTGGTTATGTTCCATGTTTACCCTCTGAGCTAAAACTGCTAATTTGTTGGAGGGAATACAGGTGCTTGCACACCAATTAATACAGCAAAATTGGGATCCTGGCTGGTATCTTGAGAGCCTGGGAGACCTACCCTTTCCAGACACTGTGATTCTGGACCCCACTCCTCGTGGACATATGGTGGAACATATGGATGGCCCCGTGACGCACTAGATTCTGTTGGAATGCTGCACACTGTCGGCACGTATGTACTCGCCGTTTTATTTATCAGATGATCTGAGTCCAGGTTCCCAGCTCCATTAGGATGCCTGACTTAAATTTGTCACCCTGATTCCTCCAACTGGGATCTTCAGCTAAATTAGCAGCTGCTGGTAGGAGTAAATGGGCTGTTAATAATAATTTATTTCAGTCAAGCTGATGGGGTTTTTCATATCCACCAAGAAAATATTGATATTTTCCTTCCTGTATGGTTTTGAAACCATGTGAAATTTGCAAAAGGATGAGTTCTCCAAAATCGATCTGGGTTTATCTGTTGTTTGTCAGGGCTTTAATTATGCTGCCAGTCAAAGGCTATCTTTGCAAATTCAGGATTCATATTTATGGTTGTCAGGTTCATGAGTAAGCTTCAGTAAAGAGGTTGTTTTGAAAGCTGGACTCAAAAATAGGAGTTAATTGTAAATAAATAACCTTTATAAGCCCAACTGTTGTGTTTACCTTAAAGGAATGTTCTCCTGCGTTAGAAAAGTATGAACCTCCACAGTCCGATGGCCACTGTAATGTATGCAAATACTTTGCCCGATGCTGAAGATGTACTTTCTTATGTCTTCAGTCCACATGGACTCATCCTGCTTTTCCATGCTTTTCACATTTATCATTCCTGAGAAAGGCCCTGACTTAGCAGAGTACTTGAGCTCATGCTTAATGTTAAGCTTTCATGTAAGCTTTGCTGGTTCACCCCAAGCTCATTGACTCTGTTGCTTGAATGGAGAGGTAAGATTCTCCACATTGTATGCTGCAGCTGCATACAAGCAAAATCTACAGCGCTAACAGCACACAAAATGATCAGGCTGTGCCCTGAAAGACAGCCCATCACGGCAGTTGCTTTAAGGATGTATTGTAGGCATTTCTACCCACAAACCTTGTCTGACTGAAAGGCAAGTGCATGTGAGATAAATTGAGCACCAAATCATCCAGGGAGAAATTTGTCGCCATTGGGGAAAGGTTAAATCAGTTCTAAGGTTGGATTTTATTGTCTGACACTTTTTTAAGGTGGGATAGGCTCGCTTGCTGACTTAGGGCTATCTGTGTGTTTGTATGTCCTTGCAAGCATTTACTGAATAGAAACAAATTTCAGTGTATAGTTAAATCTTAAATATACCTGTGTGTGCTTTGTTGAATCTGAGGAACTAGTGTAGCATCCTTAGATGCAGGGTCAGTTCCTGCTAAAGCAGTTTCCTTCCTGTCACTGATGCTAGTGCCAGCAAATTGTGGAGAATTTACCCCCCCCAAGTGCTGCATTAGAGTGTCTTTGCTCCAAGGAAAACGAACGCCCCCACCCCCATGTCGCTTTATCGTTCTCTCTCAGTTTTTCTACATAATGTTACTCAAATTAATGACAGATGAGGCTGATTTGTCTCACTGCACATTGAAATGGCCTGGAGAGACCCCTGTGTTCAGTCTCAGCTCAGACATAAGTATTTTCTTAAGCTGCTTGAACTAGGCCCTTAGCAGGTATCAGCATATGCTGTGAGCAGCCTCTGGGTTAGCAGATCCCAAAGCTCTACCAGGACCTAACAGCACACAAGACTCCTAGTGGTGACACTTCACAGTACTGGAGCAATTCACTGTCGTTTCAAGTTATTTCAGTCCTGCTTTGAAAAGGGTTTTTTTCCTCTGTTGTGGAAGAGAGTATCTTCTGGGAGGGTCTGAGTGAATTGTGTTGGACTGTGAGGATTTGCCTTCTCACACAGGCTGGTACTGCACTCTGTCATGCCCCCCTAGCTAAAGTTTCTTGGAACAGTTGGTAGCACTTGGTAAACACTGTAACATATGCACTGTATTTAATTCATGTGGTGCTGATAACAGCACCGATATGTGATGAATATACGCTCGGCAAAAAGTAGTTTCCCTGCCTGTAACTCGAATGTTGTCAGCAGACTTATTCCCACAAACTCGGATTCAGGCTCTAGGATTTGTCCTAGCTGGAGCCTCCACGTATGACCTCTCCATGTACCCCAGTGAGATCTCCACCCAGACAAACCAGAAGAGAGAGCTCCTACCTTTCAAAACCCCAGTTGTTCAAAGCAGCCTCATTTACAAACACATGCAAAGAGCTTTGCAGTACTAGCAGTGTGCTGAGCTGGAAGCAGATTAATTCTGCACTGGAAACATTTATATATTAACTCAATGCCAGAAACAATTCTGAAGTAGCATTTAAGTGTTGATATTACTGTCTGAAAGCAAAAGAATTCAAGGGTTTAGCTGACATGTTTTGTCCTTTCCCTAAATCTTGCTATTATGCCCAAGGATTACCTAAAGCATGAGTTGAATGTTTGGAGAAGACAATGCCAAACAACATTTTAGACAAAAAAAAAAAAAAGACTTTTAAAGATTCCTGAATTCAAGCAGTGCTTCTGCTTAATAACACTCCTTGTGTCTCAAGTCACATGCATTTCTTTTCAAATTTTGAAAGCCAGCTCCTCCTGGGTTGTGGGTAGTGGTTTCTCTCTCATTAAGGTTCAATCCTAGAAGCAAAGCTTTACCTTTACACTTCAAACTCCTGAAAAAGGCAGGAGGTTTTTTGTTGTTAAGTGGGAATGACAACATTACTGTAAATTCAGCAAGGATTCTGCTTCCACTCAAGACAGCTGAACCTAGCTGTAACATTTACACTATGGATCATTTGGTAGAGAGGACAAAGCACCTGACCGGGGGCCAAAAGAGCTGAGTCTCCTAGTTCTACTCTGTCACTCCGTGGTGGATGCCATTGTCAATTATATTTTAGGGCACATTGCCCTTGTCTTTTTTTTCTGTTCAGATTAGGAATTTTGTGGGGCAGGAATTCTTGCAAACATTGTGTTTGTACAACACCCAACATACGATGCAGACCAGAATTCAGAGTAGTTTTATATGTTGAAGATAATTCACAGCAATCATTACAATAGCAGGCTCTGCTTTGAAAATATTCCTAATTATATGCCTAACTCCAACAGTGTTATTGAGTCTTTAAATATTCAGGCTTCGCTGGCTGCAGGGATCAGGCGATTATATGAGACTCTCAGCTTAAACAAAAAAAAAAAAAGCTAATGTCCAAGTCTGTTTAAAAAAGAGAGAGAGAGAGAGAGAGAGAGAGAGATATTACCCCTGACTTTTAAATTAAGTATCTGATTAAATAACTTCTTAAATCTGGGTCTTAGTCCTTAATATCTTTAATTTTCTTGAGTTTTATTGCACAAAATATTTAAAGCAATTATTCCTGGGCTCAAATATTTCATTTTCATTAAGTATTATGTAGCAGAAATGTAAACGTCAAGTAAGATTTGTAAGTCTGCACCTTTATAAAAGGAAGGAAACAGAGAACATATCAAATGTTTATTTTTCTATAGACATTCTATAACTTTTTTTTATAGGCAATCTATAACCTACAGTATTTCTCTCTCTCGCGCACACACACACACACACACACACACAAACACAAACAATAATTTCAGTTGTCATTTGGGAAAGCTTTCTATACGGGAAAAAAGTGTGTTCATGAACTGGACTCAGTGTTAAAGAACCAATAGAAAATTAATACTGTTACAGTAAGTATAATTCCCATTGAACATCCACGTCAGGTCCTAGGTAACCTACTATGCAAAATTTCTTCATCCTCTTCCAAAAGGCAAACTAGATTGCTTTTGTTCTGTACAGTAAACCCTCTTCAACGTGCTACCTAAAAACCTTTCCTTCGGGAGAAATCCTTGCCCTATTCAGTTCACAACAGATAGGATTTCAGTCTTTATACGTGGATTCAAAGCAGTAGGGAATCGCACAAAGGAAACGCTAGTGTGCAGGGCATTCTCATTTGTTAAGCCCATTGATCTGTTGGCTTGTTGGACGTCTGTTTCTGGCGATACTGGTCCGTCTTCTAATGACTTCTTTTCTGTTAGCTTTTGCAGAATGCTGAGGAGAGCAGTTCCCATCTCCTCGTGTTGTTCTTGGATGTGGGAAAAAAGCTCTGAAATGTGAACTGAAAAGATTTTACTCTCTAAAAATAAATATACACTATATACTTTTATCTCTTCCGTTAGATACTGGACTTAGCTCATCTTTCAGAAGCCATGAGACTAAGATCTTGACCTCTTCCACATCTGTGGTATTATATAAAAACTGGGAATTATCATTTTTCTAATTGAAGATGATTGGTGTAAGAGGGAAAGTGTTAGAGTGACAGCCTGTTGGAGCAACTTACCTAGGGGTGAATTCTCTTACCTTGTAAGACTTTGAATAAAGGCAAAATAGTTTTCTCCCTCTAATATTGTTGCTCAAACAGAAGTTATGATCTGATGCAGGAATTACTGCTTTAGATTCTTTGTTAGGAAGGAAGCTAGAGCGCCCGGTATTCAGGCTCCCTTCTCTCCTTAAAATCTATCATTACAAAGAGTCCTGATACTTGCCAGGAATAGAGGTATTAATTCTCAATTCCTTGGAGTTTTCCTTTCCAAGTAATACAGATACGAGGAGTGCCTTGATCCCCCACTCTCTTTCTTTGTTAGGTCTTGATACTACTGGTCATTTTGTCCTGCAGCTCCACAGAGTTGTGCACTAGCATGCTTTCCTAAATAGGCATACGTCCTTGAACTGTTGCCTGGTGTTAACTGCTTGCTGATTAAAAAAAAAACAACACAATTACTAAACAGAAATGCCCACCACCAACAGTAAAACAAACCCATTTGTTACTTTCACCATAGGAAGAAGGTAGGGAAAGTCATTACATTTATTAGATGCTGACTTCAATGTGTACAACATAAAATGGCCAATCACTGCTTCCCAGCATGAAATTAATTTGGAAATTGAGTATTTAAATTAAAACACCAAAACCCAAAGTTGAAATGCCAGAAATCCAGCTTGACCAGGCAGCTTATCAAGAAATGAAGTATGCATAAGGTGAGCGGGGCGTTTATGAATATTCTTTTCTCTTAAACCATCGATCCTGTCAGCTGGAGGCCTCCAGTGGTGCGAGCTGGAGACCTGACTATGACGAGTAGGGAGCTATAGTGGCTGGTGGCTGACAGCCATTCCCTAGATATCACTGAGCCAAAGGTTTTCTCTCACACACCAGTGTAAAGCTGGTGTAACGGCCCAGCACAGCATGTGCCCTGCTCTCCCCATCACAGGATGTGGATCCTGCTTGGTGCAGCCATGAGCTGAGTTTCTCCAGGACTTGCGTTGACACCAACACATAGGCGGTTCAAAGTAGGGGCTGGTTACAAATTTGTATTTACACATGAGGCAAGGGTGCCAGGTTCTGCACAGTTCTTACAGCCAATATTTTGGACCTTTTTTTCCCCGTCAATGTTCATCAAACTCTGGTGCAGCATCCTCACAGCAACATACAGAGGTGTTTTTAAAACCTGTTTTCAACTCAGTTCTGAGCTGTGCTGAATTCTCTCAGGCTGTTTCTGAGCAGAAAAGGCTGCAAAAAAAGCAAACTATAACTCCTAGATTTGGGGGCTGGCTGTGTGACCCTGGTCCTCATATGGTTTACCCCAACTCCTGGGCTACTGTCTGTAGCCGCTTGAAATTGTAACTAGCTAAGTGGGAGCATGCTAGCTCTGTGACCGTGATCCCTGCCACTACCAGCACTACACATCAGCCCTGTTCTTGGTGCTAATAGTATTCTTCTCTTCTGTGCTCTCAGACTGGCCTGGTATCAGGAGCAAACCTAAGGCTCCCTCAAATCTGGAATGACTTGGAAAATCTCAGCTAAATAAGTGAAAGCTACAAAATAATGAAATAATAATACTCTGCCAATGAAAATCCCCTTTAAATCTTGAAATAGGAACATCAATGTAAGGAAAAAACAGGGAAAAAAATCTGATGTCAATATAAAACATTACTTTGTCAAATACAGAACATCCAGACGTAGAATAAAAATATATCCACATTTTCAAAGAGAGAAGTAAAGGCACAGAAAAATGAAAACAGTACCATAAGGCAAAGGCAGACACTTAATCTGTTAACAAGAGTGCTCTCACTAGGACTGAGCTGACAATTTAATTTCTACTTAGTTTCTCAGCATGGGAACAGATCTGCTAAGCAGAAATGAAAACTATACAGCCGATCTCTCTGTCCCTCTGCTACGCTGTGAAAGTGTTCTGAGGCTTTCAGCTTATAGTCCTTAGTTTCCTGAAGCAATTTCTTCCATTGAATCCCCTGATACCAGGGTTTTTTAATCATCTCTGGGCCCTTGCCAGATTTACGCAGCTAATGATCCAAGTCCTCCAGCCCCCTGGTGCAGTATGTGCATCCCATGATCAAGGTTTTGGCCTTCTCCATCCCTGCCAGGCAACTTTGTATTGAATCATACCGGATTCCTGTGCAAGGGACGTCTTTCTACTGCAGCATAGGAGGAATTTCAAGGGACAACAAGAGCTGTTGACCCGCGGCAGTGCTTATGTATGTGCAAAGCATATATCACTATGGCCTGGAGTCTTTACAGTATGTGGGCAGGGGACTGGATGAATATAAACCCCTTTTTAGGGGACAGTGACTCTGTCAATGGTTCATGGCCCTGCTGGATTGCAGCTGATGTGAGGGAAGGGGGAAGGACTGATGTAAACTCCAGCTTCATGAGAGCTAAGGAAGAGCCTGAGAGTGGGGTGGTAAAGCAGAGTCACTTAAATACAGAACCTGGGGCATTTGTTTAAAAATCTTGCTGTTTTCTGGAACCCTGTGAAAAACAATATATGTAGAGCTGTCTGCCAGGTGAGGCTGGGCATTGACTGAAGAGATTTCCTCCTCCAACATGTTTATTTTATTTTCAATAAATTAGATTAAATTTAGCTACTGAGAGTTTCAGAAGGGGAAAGGAAGACATTGATTTGGTCTCATCTATATAAGTAGTGTTGTGGTCATTCTGTACTGAACCTATCCAGGCAAGTAACATGCCTGAATGCAATAGTGCGTTGTCTGGAGTGCTGCTCCCTTGTAATGGCTGATGAATTACGTTATCACAAGCAAAATTAAATTTATGTAATAGAAAATGACTACTTACCGTTAAGTGTATTCTTCCTGTCAAGATACAATAGAGAAAAGGAGCGTGAGTTATGACGTCCGAGGATACACTTGTACTGCTTTGACATTGTCTAGCATTAGTGCAGTTATCACGCTGAGCTCTTACTGCCCTCACCTGGAAAAGGGAGAACATGATAGCTAGGAAAAGAAATCCTGACATAAAACATTTTGGCACTTTAATTAGCCTTCTTGAGTGCTCACCAGCTATAGGTAGTTAACTCTTTTCAAGATACTGTCATGTAGGAGCAAAATGTTTATCTTATCAAGTAAATAAATTGTCCGTCCAGAAGCTGATGTATCTCCCTTGGTAATGGTAGTTTCTTCAAACTTCTTTAGCTTCAGGGAAACTGCCTCTGAATTCTTGCTCTAAATCTTGGCTAGGAACCCTGTAAATTCAATCCTTTCCTCGGAAAATATATAAATGTATGTATCTTTTTTACTGTGAAAGGTTCCCTGAAACTGAAGTCACTAAAGTGATGCTTGGATCTGATAAGGGAAGATGTTTTATCCCTGCTGGCAATGCCCTCTGTGACATAAGCTTGCCTCTCGAACCATTCATGCCCATTAATATTACTGTAGCACATTTCTTTTTCTCTCTTTCCTAAGCATAAGGAATTTTCCCTTTGCTTTCTGTATGCAATGCTGCCCACATCATGAAATGTTTCAACTTCTGAATTGCAGGGCTGTTTTTGCCTGCCTCCATTCAAGGTTTTCAGCCTTTTAGAAGAAAAACTTGAGGCTCTCTTGGAGTGAAATATGACACACTCAAACAGACAAGGGAAGGCCAGTGCGTTACTTAGGTTGCATCTTTAGATTTCCAATTGAGGCTGTCCCGAGGCTGAAGTGCAACATGCACCTTGGTTCAGCCCTTTGCACAAAGGTGCGTGGACACCCGTGAAGGACTCTCAGTTGCAGACGTGGTCCAAATAGCTAAAACCCTCCCTTGATCAGAGAGTCAGGGCCAGACTGACGCTCTGCCTTGGTATAATTTAATCTCTGTTTTGGGGGTTTAAACGATAGGTTTTACATTACCTTTTTGTCTGTATGCTCATCACTGTGACTTCATAGGAATTTACCCGCCTGTCATCTGCAATTGGAGTCACTTGACAGTTCTTTGTTGGATTGATAATGTATGTAGCATCTCCAGATGGAGATCTCCAGCTCCTCCAGCACTGGTATTAGTACTGATGCTGCCTAAAGCCCAAACATCCCAGGACTGATCCAGGGCCCTTGGCCTTCTGTTTCTCTTTGAACTTTGAAAAGACGGACTTTGGTTTTATTCAGATTGGAATCAGATTTCAAAGCAAGGGCAAAATATTTCCTACAAACCTAGGTTTTCAGCCAGGTTTAATTCTGCTTGGAATTAAGTGATATCTGTCATTTCTGTCATCCATTTCTAAACATAACAAATTGACAATTAAGAAGTTTGCCTCTGAGAAGTGACATTTCAGGGGTCCAAGTGCTGCTGAGAGTAGGAGCATTTGTTTCCTGTTGCTGCCGGCAAGTATTTGTTGCAGCTGTGGGCAGGCCATCTTGTTTCAAAGGGCTTTCTCAGAAAAGGTATGTATGTTCTAACGGAAAACAAAGCAGAACATGAACACACTGCTATTAAAACATGGCACCTGTTGGGAACCAGTGCAAACTTCATAGAGGTTGTCCAGGGAACTTTTTAAAGTCTTAGCCATGTAGTGGAGCCTAATCCATTTCTTATCATTCTGTGTAGCAGGATAATTCCCCCCGCGGTCACCCGAGGGGTGAGGAAAGTGAATGAATTTCACCAGAGGCCCCCATTTTTTATTTGGTAGTTGAGTTTTAGCAAGCGACTTCCAGAAGATTTAAGCATTTGCTTCACACACCCCGTCTTCATCCCTCTGAAAATATAGCAAAGGCAAAAGAGAGGAAAGAAGAAAGTGCAAGCTTTGCAGGGGGTTCTTTCTTTCTCCTCTCAAAGGATATTTAAAATGACATGAACAGTGCCAGGTTTTTAAGTATGTGATATTGAAGTTTTAATCCTAATGTAATTGTTTCTAACATGCCTAATGCACTCTGAAAGAAAAAAAAATGCTGAGTTATTCCTGCCTATGAAGAGTTTGGTCATTGTAGAGCAGCCTGCAGTTTCATTCCATGGACAAAAAAGAATGAATATCTGGAAACTTGGAACATCTGCAGTGTCTGTGGTAATAGAAATCATATTCCTCACTGGCTAATATTCCCAATAAAGAACTTAGTAAAAGGCATGCAGGAAATTTGCCATGCATCTTAAATATCTCAGCTGGCATTTCTGAAATGCCGGTGAGCTTCAGTAGGACTCTGCTCTCAAGCTGCTTGGACACAGTCCTGTCCCTGAAGGAAAGCCATTCCTCTGGTGCTCTATGAAGAGCAACTGAGCTGCACTCACAGGTTTGTTTTCTTCAGTGTAGAAGCAGCAGATACTTTCTTTACTGCATTTCTTAACACTGCTCCCAGTTTTTTACTTGCGCCTGTAAATGACTGCAGATATCAATCCAGACTAGATGCTAAGAAGAGATTGAACTGAAGGCCCTTGAAAATACAGCCCTAGGAAAAACAGGGAAAATACAGTCCTAGGGAAACAGATTCCTGAAAGATTTCTTTTCAGCATTTTTGTGCATAATTGGCACTTATACCAGTCACAGATATGTTCCACTTCTTTTATAATGTACATTCTTCTGTAAATTTTAATTTCTGTTGCTATCCATATCATAAAGAAAGGTCATTATTGATTTTAAAATACTGTAGGCAGCCTGATTTTTTCATTTAGGAAATAAGGATCAACATTTAGTCTGCTTTCAGTCTTATTCTTAGATCATTTCAATCTAATGCATCTTTTGGTGGAAAATAAGTAAATCAGTAACATTTGAAAATGTAAGTCAAGTCTCCATATGATGAAAGAGATATATAGGATTCCTTCGACTGATGCTCTCCTGAGAGCAATGCAGCTATAATTGCCAAGGGTTAGCATATATATATGTGAGGGTATTTAAATATAATGTAATAAATTTAAATATAATGTAATGTAAATATAGTTTACATAGCAGCCCACTTGATATATCCTTTCTATTTCTCCAAGAAGTGTGAAAATCAGATTCTGTACTAATATGCTGATGAACCTTTTACAAGCAGATAGCATGCAGCTACTGATCGTCTTAGCTGATATAAGAAGTATCCCAAGCTCACTGCAAATACAAGATCTCTCAATCACAAGATGTTTCTGAAGAACATGTGATCTTGCCTTAGACAGGATGACTGTGTTTTTAAAGTATACAGGAGTAAGGTGCAGAATGCTGCCCTGGTAAAGATGGTTGAAAGACTCAGCTGTGGACTACACTATGAGATCAAATGACAGGAAATAAATCATGCTCAAAATCAATAAATCTTTATTATGAAACCAAATAAAAAATGTTTTGATACCTGCTGGGAAGAAAGACTTTGTCATGAGGATATTTAAGTGAATCAGTTTGATGCAATCAAAACAGAATAAGAGGAAGTAAGTGCAGTAAAATCTCTATCTTTCTTTCAAAAACATCACCAACCCAAGAGTTTAGTACATTTTAAAATAGAAGAATTCGACTAAATTATTGATTTTCCACAGAATGAAAGTATATTCTATTTTTCAGCTCTAAAGAGAGGTCAGCTGTTGTTTGACTTGAATAAATGTTCTGTGATTTTCAAAGAATAAGTTGTCAAGATTTGTTTCTATTTATGCTACTGTTAGAAAGCGAGTTTGACTTCAAATGGTCAAGGAGCTTCTAGATCTGAATTAATCTTTGACTAAATGGGAAGCTGTTTCTTCATGATAGTCAGAAACAGTGCTTTTTCCAACAAAATTCTGTGTTAATGGGGAGACAAAATTACATATGTATATAATCAGAGATCAAGTTGCTCAGTTACTTTTTCCTTCAAATATATGCTAATGGAAGTGCAAGCTGAACTGTAAGTTTTTAAAGGCCATTTCTTCATTACTGTTTATCAAAATTAATGTTCACTGACCTGTAAATTATTCACTAATTCCTTCCTTTCCTCCCCATGAATAACTCTTTTTCGCTTGTGCTCTTCCGCAGTATGGAATGACATTATTAGGCACTGACACTGGACAAGTGAGATGATCCCTCAGGCTGCCCTCAGACTTATTTGCCTTGTCACATCTAATGAGAGTAAACTGGCACTTGTTGAGAACTCCTGTCTGTAAGGTCCAAGTACCACTTTGTGAACAAGCCTGCACAAGACATGAAATAGATATCCCAGTTCAGTGGCATGCTATTTTTGTAGTTCTCTATTGATAGGAGCGACAAGAGGGTTAATAAAAAGTGAATAGAATATATGCCCCCCCACACTCCCCAAAATGAGGACTTAATGGAACAGAAAGTGTCCGTTTGTACTTTGGAGTCATGCCTATGGCCATTCTCATTTGTGTTCAAGAGTATTTTGTTTTTTTATTTCTTCTCTTTAAGTTGTACCATCCACGTTGTCATTAAGCAAGAAGCTATTCCTCATCTAGAGCTGATCATTCTCCTTCTGTTCTTCCAAGAATTTGAGTTTGTATTTATTTATCCTGTACTGTTGTTCTGAGATTTCTTTCTGGTGATTACAGCATGTTTGTTTGATTTGGCTGTACAGAATTAAATATATCCCTCTAGAGGAACAATATTTTTTTTTGTTGGCATAGATTTCTTCCTTTTGGAATTCATCATTTTTGTGTGGATAATACTTACTAGTTGTAAAGTGCCAGGTTTGTATAAGGAACTTAGAAGGTCTTGGAAAGGCATGCTTCCAGCTATAAAGGGCTTATAAGGATAACACAAGATAACTGTCTAGAAGGGAAGAAAAGATCAGGTGTGATCAGAAATTAGTGTTCAGGACAGGTCTTTGAACAACATGGTTAGAGTTCATTGATCAAGGACATTGGGACACACTGGAAGTCATCCAAGTTTAAAGTTAGTATTAGCAAAAGGATTGATGCTGGAAACAAAAGTGTGTGTGAAGGAGGCAAAGGGGAGGGAGTTATGAATTCCCTTTGTCCTGATAGGGATTTGAGCTGAGGAAGACACAGCTCACAACCAGTATTTTTTAGAACATCTTTAATTCATTAAGTTGTTTTTATTAATAGTATCCAGTTATTGTCCAGATTTGGCTGGATCTTGCTGTGTTGAATTCATCAGTTCTTGTGAATTCAACAGGACTGCTAGTCTCCAGAGCTGATCGGTTCTTTGGAAAATTTCACACCCTACTGTCTCACCTCCTTCTCTTTAGCTTGCTGTCTGCTGATAACTGTTTCTCCATCCAAACCTATATATAAAACCTGTATAAAACCCCTTCACACATTCTCGTGTGGAAGGGGCCTTTACGCATGGTGAGAGAATACTTAGTCTCAAAAACAGTGCAATGCCAGAATATAGGCAAAAGGGAGCAGGCAGATGGTGAATTAATTGATTTTAACTCTTTGAGGAGGGCCATGTCTATCTTGGTCTTTGTATGTTGCCTGATCGCGTGCAGCTGTGATCATGGCTAGGCCCTTGAAGCATCTCAAGAACATAAATATGGGCTGGACTGGGAGGAGATGCAAGGAATCAGAGGAACATGGAAGGCAAGCCATAGGAAAATACAGAGCTGGGCAGACAGCTGGTGAGAGCTTATGTGAGAAACAGAGATGTTAGATGTGAGGGGACCTGAGGAAGAGATCACACCAGCCAAAGTAACCATGATTTTGTTTTCTGCTCCCTCTCAGATCCCAGTAAGGGTTTGCATTCTCTCACCCCCAGCTAGAGTAGGGAAGAAAAGTCTTTGAGTTACGGGGAGATCTATTCTGGTCACTTCTACTCCACAAACACCCTGTCTTTTCAGTGACATGAGGCAGTATTTATTCTGGATCCAAGTCTTCTTGGCAGAATGCCACAGGAGGCACTTATCTGCCTTGGAGTCCTCATTCTCGCCACCTTGTGAACCAAGTGCTGCCTCCTGTCACGTCTTGCTACCAGCAACACAGCCAAGAGGGAGACACCCACGCCTGGGTTTCCAGAATCACATGCTGCTGCTATCCAGATCAACTTTATTTTTCTGTTTGGATCTTACATTAATTTAGAAACCACCAACAATCAAAATCAAAATCACCCTCTTCAAATGTGTGTGTGGGCGAGAAACAGACGGGTGTGAAATGTATGGCGCAGCTCCACAGCTCCTTTTCTCTATGGGTTCATTTTTCCTGACACTACAGCATCACTTCTTGACCATGCTTGCAAATAAACAATTACTGAAAGAACATGGCTGGACCACACATGCATATTTTCCACCCTTGCGGAGAAAAGCTGTGTGTCGGCTGGTTGTTATTTATTTTCACAAGAGGCAGTTGGGTTTGTTGTTGTGTCTTTAGGGCACAATCTCTCGAGGTGCTGAGCCTTCTCAGCTTGCAGAGGCTGCAGGAAGAATTGAGGGTGGGAACCAGCTGTGCCCCACAGGTCTCAAGCCTCAGTTGGCCTTATTAGTTCTAAAAGTTTTCCAGTGTTAATACTTACTGTGTGATCTTGAGGATTCAAGAGAAAAAGACAGCAGGGGGTCTCCCCAAGGGAAAAAACACTTTGCCTGACCAGACCACGTGATGTTTCTTTAAAACTGGAGTTGGAGTTGTTAAACCATCAGTTTAACATTTTCATATAGAGAAGAAAGTAAATTGAAAGACACAGAGAAACTTTAACTTTCTAGCTTGCTGCAGATAATGCAGTGAGAGCTGATTTTCTTGTGAATTTAACTGATTCTCTTTAGAAAGCTGAAGTGCAATGTTCTGTATCTGTTGCTAAATACAGAATGAGATAAGCGGCATTCAGCTGGCTGATCTTTGCCTTCACAACTAGGCACCAAGCATCACAGTGGATCCTCTGATGTGCAGGCTGCCAGAGCATGCTAGGGCAATTTAAAGGGTGGCTCTACCCCATCTCTGCCACCCTATACCTCGCCAATAGCAGATTCAGCTACTGAGTACCTTCCCCCAGCTTTGTACTGCCTTAAACCGCTGCTGATTGCAATGTGTGGGCTGGGAGCTAAGGACTGATGTTCATGATTCACCTTCTGGATTTAGTTGCAATGGCTGAACAAGCAACACTTGCATCCTCCCTTCTTTTGCAGCTGAAATCTAACAGAGGTCCGAACAGAAGCATTTAGTTTGGGCATGGGGTGGGGTGGGGTGTTGTGGTTTGTCTTTTTTATGTCTCTGAGGTTTCATATTCTTCCAGAGTTGCTGGTCTCAGTGCTACTCATGGTTATTTTGCAAAAACCCTGAAGTTGTGCTGCCCCCCAGCAACTGGACGCCTTTATGAAACCTTTGCCTCTGAATCTTTCTAGGAGAGAAATGTCAGGACTGAGAAAGGCCTTTAAAAATCTATCCTTTTTCATTCTCATTGGGTTGCTCATTTGTGACCCTCTCATTGTGTGAAGCCTATGTGTAATTAAAGAGCACTTTATCACCCTCTTCAGACCTCACAAAGAAGATAACACTGCTGAAGCTGAAATGCAAGAAGTTGTGTGCTGCTGCAAAGAGGCTGGAAGGAGGCAGGTGAGAGTTGTGGCCCTGGGTAGGGCAGCTGCTAGGTTCAGAGAAGCAAGACAGGAAGGATGAGCTGTTTGAAGAAATGGAGGGAAAACAGGGCATGGCCCAGCCGATGTAAGCCAGCTGTGTTTCACTGGGTTCGAGGGAGCCGCCTCACTGTACACTGGGTGGCTACCTGGCCCCAAGCCTCTTGCACCTCCGCACCACATCCAGCCCTCCAGACATCCAGCAGCAGTTTGGGGGGCTGTTTCACTAGTAGCAGGATTTTGCTCCAGCCTTTGATCAAAACAATCTCCCCTTTGGGGGAAAAATAAATGAATAAAAATAGTTCAGTAAAAGCTGAGCCAAAAGGGAAGTCTTTTAAACAAATATACAAAGCATTTTCCATTTGCTGGTTTCAAGTCTTTTAAGAGAGAAAGAGCAGCATTGCTAGGTTTCAGGAGAGCCAAGATGTGTCTGCAGGTTGCAGATCTAAAACAAGACCACTTGCATAGTCTGTCAACAAACCTGGCATTTGCGTTGATAGGAGTAATATAGTAACTGCCAGGGCCCTGAGGGCACTAACAGGCCTTACTGGTCCATACTAGCCTCACTTGGGACTTCTCCCCCCACCCCTGCCCATGGCCCAGGGGCTCTCTTTAAGCTTAGCCCAGGGCTGCCAGTGCCTCCCCGACTGGGTCAGAGCAGCGCTGGTCCCCAGCTCAGCCATAGCCATGCCCACCTCTTGGCCCTGCTTCATCACTGCAGACCTGTCCCATGGTCACCTGACCTGATCCTAACCCTGACTTGTGGATTGACTTCCTGGTATGGCCTCAGACCCACCTCAGTGCCATGATATTACCTTATGATCTGAACTCAAGGTCGGACCTGACCACCTACTCCAGGCCTGCCCTGCTCCCTTGCTCGCGTCCCGTGACAGTGGGTCCTGGACAGTGAGGCCCTGCCCTGCCGGCCACTGTACTCCTCTGCTCCTAATGAATCAGGGCTTTCCATTGCATTTCACTGCACCTTTAAATGTTTTATCCTATACATTCCCTAAAGCATTCTTCTGGGCATCCTACCCCTATGTAAAACATAGAGGTAGTGACTTAAGAGGATAAGTGCTTGATAAAACAGCTCTGTAGTATTTTAGTCATCTGCTTTAATTTCAGTAACAAGCATGAGGGATGCTAATGTCTCAGTATGCAGGGATTTGCAATCACCTTTAGTGGAAATAATTCCCCTCATGTAAAACAGTATAAAACACCACTACCAAGGGCTAGAACACCGTCCTTGCAAATCCTTTTCTCTTTACTCCCAACAGATCAGGTGTCTTTTACTAAATTTCTTTGTGCTGTAAAAGGGGAAATGATTCTAACAAAGAAAAGCGAGCTTAAATTATTAAGCTAAACTCTTGATGGGAGGCAATAAAGGAGCAATTCTGATCATCTCAAGGCACCATCTATATGAATGAGGAAAATGAAACAAAATCATGGCAGCCATTGGCCGTGAAGTGAGTATTAAACGACTCCTGAAATATGGCAAAATTAAGAAGAGTTTTTACCTTTATCATATTATCATCAGTAAAAGCAGACTGTTGGTTCTGTTTAGATGGTAAATCCTGATTTAATAAATATGTAGACAGGCTGTAAAAGAACAACTGATTTTACTTACATGACACATCTATCTCATATTCTTTATTCATAGATCTCAAAGTCTACTGCAAAGCAGTCAGAATCATTTTATGCCTGAGAAAACTGGGTCACAGAAAAGAGAAGTGATTTGCTAGCGTTCATACTGCTGTCCTGGTTATAGGGGTGAGAGAATTTCTGTTCTTAGTCCCACTTCCTGCCACTGGGCAGTCTTTCTTCTAGGAGATCAATGGATAGCGTTTGTTCAGATTTTTTCCCAATATTTTTATGGTACTACGACTCAAAATGTCATTTTTGTGTATCTTGTCTTCCCTGCCTTCAATTTAGTCTTAATTAATGGTCCAGATTCACCTGCTTTCGTTATTTGAACTCAGATTGGGCCAAACCTTCACAGATAGGGTGTGAATTTCTTTTCTGAGAGAGAAGTTTGACCCATTTGGGAGGGATCAGACAAAGACTACACATGGAAATAGATTCAAATTACCTGTTCAAGGAATGTTAGGATCACTTTTTTAGAGCAATTCATTAAAAAGCTAAAGATGAGCCACAAAACCATTTCTGGATCCGAATGCATATTTTCCCAAGGTCATAGTAATTCCAGGCTGGGATTTCAACATAGCATTTCTGCTAGGCATCTCATTTTAGTAGCAAATAAGCTGAATTTAGTTTAAACCCTGATTTTTATTAAGGAGTGATTCAGGGTTCTGTAACAAGGTTCAGGCAGCTGTGGAGAAAGTAGAGTGAAGAGACAAGCAAGGCTAGCAAGCAGCAGCAGAAAGCGTTTCTGTTGAACCTTGAGTGACTGGTGGGAGACCTGGCATCCCATGCCAATGACACAGCACATGACCTATACAGGAAGATTTAGAAATAGATTTTCTATTTTGCTTTGTTACAGGGAAATGGGCAGTGAATTAGACTGTATTTAAGTTAGTAAATGATAGATAATGCACCCCCTCACTATGGGATTTTTTTTAAATCCATGTCGAGGTTGTTTCATCAAAATAAAATTTCTTATGAAGAGCTGAAGTCAAGCTCCTTACCTGCATTTACCTGCATCAATAGCAAATCACTTCTCCTGGTAGATAGTGCCAGCCACCACCACACCACCAAGGAGTCCTGAGAGAGAATCACATTCCGTGTTCTCCTTTTTTTCTGGGTCGTTTATGTTCACAGCAAAGCATTGAGTGAGCCTTGGTTCAATGCTTTGTAGTTTTAACCAGAAGTCTGTCAGTGTAGCAAGGGTCTTGTTTTGTGTCTGGAAGCATTTCTGAGTTGGGGAAAAAAAGATAAAGTCTCCAGGGGCTGAATGCCAGCTTACAGATAAAATGTGCTGTATGAATCAAAACATGCAAAGGAAGGACAAGCCTTTAAAAAGCCTATTTAATATTATTTCTTTTTTCAAAATGCAGAAGCAGCTTGTGGCTGCTCAGAAGTTCTTTGAATCTGTTGTTCACGTTGTTAAAAAGTATAGCAGTGGAGATTAATATACTGGTTTGTTTTTTAATCAAGAGAATCTTGTCGTTGGATTTGAATATTTGCTGCAAACTCTTATTTAAAATTTTTCTTATTTATAGCATCATGTTTGGGTATGTAAAACATAGTATTATCTGACTGTTTACTCTTACAGTAAGATGGATTTTTACGATTAAATAAGTTCCGTGCATTCCTTTAAACTGCTGGAGCCCAAAGGTTTAGGAGTGTTAGATTATCCAGCTGCAACTATTCCCACCACACAGCCCGGTTGTGCATTACAGGGGCTGTAGTGAGTGAGCAGGAGGGAAGAAGCTGCTGGAAGCACCAACCGGATGTGGGACCTGACTCGCGTGTCCTCTGCTCACCACATAGGGTCGGTGGCCGAACTGTTTGGTCATGAACATAACCCATGAGCAGCAGGTAGAGAGAGGGAAGTGTAGCCTTGATTCCGCACAATATAGGCTCAGTGCTGGACATGTGTTCATGGTCCTTTGAAATCAGTGAGAGTTAAACCCAAGATTCAAGGCTCTGCTGAACAGGCTGGATTTGCAAATGAGCTTTGCTAGGCTGTGGTCTGAACACCAAGGTATTTACTTTACATCGTGAGGTTAGAGCCAGCATTTTGAACTGGTGGACCGTGTTAAAGCAAGTGATTATTCCAAAAGCTGTTTGAGGGGCAGCACGTTTCCATTGTCTGACTGGTCACGGTTATCTTTTTGGTGCAGAAACATGGATGTTTTCTTTGCTAGTTAATTGCAATGTAACAAATGCAGAACACACTCATGGAAAAGTGTTGTGTAAAAGGGCACACGTGAGCTATGTGTGTTTCAGCAGACCTGCCTGTGTCTTCCCACCCCCGCTTTTGGAAGCTACTTCATCATGTGCCCAGGCCAAATCCTGTCCCGTTTAAGCACATGGAGATTGACTTTACTGGGACCTGAGTTTGGCCCCCCTCTCAAGCAGGATATTGCTTTGAACCTTCACCCCTGAAACTGGAGAGTTTTATGAGTCTGTTATTGGCTGTAAGCCAACACTGGTCTTTTAGTCAAGCAAGGGAGAGTCATGTTTTTAGATCCAAAGATTAAACATTTCCTTCCTGCTGCCACCCCTATTTCCACTAAAGGGAGGGTGTTAATTGCATAAAAAATTGCTACCATTTACAGTCAGAGCTGTTCCTTGGAACCAAGTCATCGTCTGTACACTAATCTTGAATTTCCATTAAAATGTGCTATTAGGTGATTATATTTTATGAGAATGTATTCTTGACTGAGTGATCATTTCCATACCTGATCTGTGGTTTTCATATGTTATTCTCCTGTCTGCTACATATTGTGCACTTTTTCACTCCGTCTTCAGTTTTTGAAGAAAACAGTGAACTTTTCTGTCCTTATATCTCCATGCAGCTAGAATGTAATGCTAGACCTCTCTATTGCCAGGAACTTTGTTCATTGATGCTCCTCATACTTGATTATTCATTGAAGCACTTTAATCCCATCATCTACATATAATTTCATCTAGTGATTTACTCATCCCTGTAAATATTCAGGGAGGCCTAATTCCCCTATCTGTTAAACCATTGCATTCAAATAGGTTACTCTCAATTCAGTCCACTGTGGCAGAGCAGAACTTGATTCTATTAGGCTATTTCAGTTCTGGTGCAATGAAGAATAATCCATCAAAATCAATAGGTCACCATGTATATAGTGGTTTGGGCTGTAAGAATCTATTGAGCAACTTTCTGGAAAGCCATAATTATACAAATCAAATCCATTTCAGCCATCTTCTCCGATAGATGAGTATAGCCTGCTGTGATTATGTATCTTAGCATATATTCTCCTTTTTAATCATATAAGAATGTGTATAGGTTTTCTTCCAGCTTCCTGTGATTCCTTCCATCCTGGATATAACAATGTCTGTGTCTTCAGGATGCCCGCAGTCCTGTAAATGGCTCGCTTAGCGACTTGGGTTGGTACAGCTCAGTTGTACCTGCAGGCAGGAATTTTATGACACAAAATGTAAGCAGGCTAAGATATATGGTTTGTTTTTGTTATTTTATTGACTTAAAAGACAGCAGAAATCATGTTAACTTGAGTTTTGGTGTTGAGTAAGACTCTTGCATTAGTGGGGAAGGAGAAGGAACAGGCAGGGAGAGGGCAAAAAAGAGAATGAATTGCTCAGTTCCAGGGAAATGACAAGAGTTGTGAATTTTAGTAAGAGAGAACTACCTAAAACAGGAGAAGGTATCAGGTGAACCTGTCTCTTATGTCAACGGGAGAAATCAGTGTTTCAGCAAAACTGGCAATGGGAACAAGTGATACTGAACTTTCTACTCTGTTCTGTAAGCTTATGTATAGAGTCACTTGACTGTTTTGTCTGAGACTTTCTGTAAAATGGAGCATGCAGGGCACTTGTGACAGCTGGAGGGCAGGCTGAACAGCCTCAAGCAGTGGATGGGGGTCCCTTGCAGAGCAGATGTATGGGCAAAGCCTTGTCAGGGCCACAACCCTCCGGGAGACTGATTGCAACCACGTGGCCAAATGTGCCGTGCTCACCTAAGAGAAGCCTGCTGAGAGTAACCCATGGGAAGGGGCCCACCACAACCTGATTGTCCGGATGCAGCTGGAGAGGAACCTGACACTCTCCAAAGATACCAGGGAGTCTGATGACTGAGATTCTTTCTCTAGAAATGAGGTGATATCACTTAAGGGCGCATTTTGTGCTTTTGTGCTAATGTCTTTCACAGTAGAGGCGAAGAAACTATTGGAATGTTGTCATATGGAGCAGTCTCATTGCAAGCAAATTACAGACCATGAGCAATGAATGAATTTGACAGCAGAGGTTTTGATTTTACAACACGTTCATAACACCTTGGAGCACTTAATACCTTGTTAGCCCAATTAGCGTATGCTAAAACTGCCAAAGCAATCTGAGCAGCTATTAATCACATGCCGAACTGTCCAAGATCGTGCATTGTTATTACTGCAGAGGCAGCTGAGAGTGGACAGGGGAAGAAACATCTCTGAATACCCTAATGCACATGCAATAGGCACAATAAAGCCAAAGAACACTGAATCAGAGATTGATAAAATAAAACAAGCTGTTATGTCATAGACTGTCTTGCATCATAGGCAGTGGGGGAACTACGTAAGTGCATAAGTGGAAGTCACATATCCTAAAGCCGTAAAAAACACCCTTGATCTGTGCTGAGCCATCACTGATAGTACTGCTCCATCTCATAGGTTGTGGAGGTGGTGTCTAACACACCTCAGGAAAAGGAAGCAATAGCTAAACTTGACTGCAATGTGCCAATGAGCAGACACACACGTGTGCATGCACATATATGCTTGTATTGAGCAACTTCAGATTATACCCATTATGAGTCATTACCAGCCTCTAGGGTTCACACCTAAAATTAAAGTACAGTTCAGCTGTCATGCGCAGCTGGTCCTTGACTTCGCTGCCAAGACAACTTTTAAAGCTGTTAATGTATGACTACCGTCTGGTTCTGTCCAGTAGCAATGGGACAAGAGATCTGCATTCACAAATATGCTCCATGTCATGTCCATTAGGGAGACTGCTTTCCAATTTCTGTGCAAGTTTCCATAGCAGAGTCTCTTACACTAGAAGAATTGTCTAACTTACAGTAGTCAAAATTCATGTGGTTACTAATGGCATAGTAATGGGTATCTGTGTTCCACCACAAGATATAAACAAAAGATCCTGAAAAGACTTTGGGATCTGCATTTGACCTAAAAAATGAAAACAGTAAAAAGATTAAGTGTCAAATCTCCTTATTCCACCTGTGGTTTGGTGAAGAGATTGCAGTTCTCAGAATTTGCTACATCTCATTTTTAGTTAATAAAACAGAGTTGCAAACCTGGTATATTGATTCCATGAATAACAATGAAACTACTAATATAGAACTTGAGCTAACGGCGGTTTAAATCAGATTCATGAAAGTAATGCCACTTAGAATCTATTTATAGAAAATAAAATTAAACTAGCTTGATATTTTTTAATGAAATTATAATACAGCTGATAAAGGAATTAGTGTCTCAGTGATAGACTTCTGTGGGCATTTGACTTGGGCCTCATGATACTTTTATTAACAAAGTAGAACAATAGAAAATAAAAATGGCATGAAAACTGGTTAGCTGACAGATGTAGATAAAAATAAAATTATTATAAGGCAGTCAAGTTTGTAGAGAAATCCTTAAGGGATTCACCTTGTGATAGGTGAAGATTTTTTTAACTTAGTTTCCTAAGAAAATAAGGTTTCCTTTCACATTGTCCACATCTTTGTGCTCTGCCCTCTAATAAATTTTGAACCCATTGGACAATTTCCGGTGAAATCTGTTGATCACAAAGATTATTTCTATGGGGTTTGTGGAAATATGCATAAGGGTAAGGAGAGAGACCCAAAAGCTCCTCTAGTCAGGAGAAATGCTGTAGCACAAACATGTGCATTTCTGGACACAGGCGTTTCTGGACAATCGATGTGGCTGAGAGACTTAGAGATGTTTCAGCCTCCGAAACGTTCCCACTGCAGCTGGTGACGCCCAGACCTGCAGTGAGCTGGGCTCCACTGGTTGTGCTCCGCAAGGACTACTAGACATCATTGGCAAATCTGAAAAAATGAATCACACTGCTAATGCCTGCAGCTGGGTGAGCAGTCAGGAACAACAAGAACAAGCCACTGGTAAGGACTGATCTGAATAGCTTGGTACCGTTGGCGTAGGTGAACAGGATAAGCTCTAATGCATTGAAATCTCATGTTGCTCCTTGTCTTGGAGCAAGGAACATCAGCCACACTTGTAGGCACAGGGGTTAGAAAGGGTGTTGAGGAGATTGGTGGTTTCACCAAAGGTTGTTGTGGCTATTGCATTGCTAGAAAAGGGCTAATCCAAACTGAATGTTTCTTGCTTAAAAAAAAAGAAAAAAAATAGTTCAAACCTAAGCTCATACTCTGTCTCATGAAAAGAAGGTGACTGCCGCAGTCCCTGTTTCCAAGATGCAGAAGGGATGTAGGAGATGGTCTAAGTTAAAGGCTGGAAAAGAGGTAGAGTTGGAATTCAGTGGCCTTCTGCTAGGTTTCTTTAGCTTTCATATCTGTATGATCCCGTCTTTAAGCAACAAATCAGTCCCTGTGGATGTAAAAAAAGCATCTTCCTTTTGTTCAGATTCATAACAGTTTGGGGCACTCAGCACTGCTTGAGACATAATTGTGCTCTGCTCTCTTGCTAACTTTAAGATTTTAATCATTTTGAAAACACATCTGTGAAGACATATACGAGAGCAACAGAGTAACAATAACAATAAAGATGTGTTGTGTTCTTGGGATAAACTCGTTGGTTTGGGGTTTACAGTTTATGTGTTCTGGAACTGGATTATTGCCTTGTAAAACAATGCAGCAGCCTTTTCTCATTTAGTTAGCCATCCATTTTTATTAGGGTGCTCTATAGCATGCCTGTAATAATATTATAAAGGTGCAGAAGGTTCATTATTTCACAACAAGCAGCTAGCCAAGACCATTATTATTTTTACAACAGATGGGCTTGCTATTGAAGTATAGTTTTGATTATAACCTTCTTTCCCCCCTCCCTGTTTCTCTTTCCTCTCCCAAATGCAGAGATGTGCAATTGTTCCTTTTCAGATTGCTTTTCCGCTGCCCCACAAACATGTCATTTTCAGTGAAATGGATGGATTATAATAGAAACAGATCAGTGATAATGCATTACTGGAATACAGCCATCCCCAAGAGAGCTTATAATAATATCCAGTCTTCCTAAGCTTTAAAATTTGCAGCTCGGACAGCCTATGGCTCTCATATAGAACCTAGTTCTGAATTTTCCCTGCACTTATAATTCTTTGATGCTCAGTTATTGTTTGGGTTCTCCCGTCGCTGTCACGTTACCATGACAACTGCCTTGCATAAAATATAGCTCTCAGACAATATAGCCCCTGCTTTCGAGAGGGCTTCCAGGCTCATAAAAGTTGGAATTGTTGCTCAAAAAGATTACTGAAGATTAATGACTCCGTTCTGAGCACCATGGAGCAAATTTCTGAAAATGGTGGTAATTAAATAAAAATATGTGCAGACAACGTGTTCTCAGAGTCAGGAGTGTTGATACCTGCTGGGAGCGGTGAAGTTACTGTGAATCTTCAGTAAAAACATCTGCGGGTATTATTCCTGCATATAGTCTATTTATGCTAAACGGCTATGGTGTTTAATTAGCTGTGCTGTTTTTTATTCGCCTGTTCTGTGATTGTATATTGAGCATATTGACAGGGGCTCGTCACTGGGGCTGGAGGGGGTTGCCTTGCCCTGGGTGGGTGCTGCTTGCCATGTTCGTTCAGCGTAATGACCCCACTGGAGAGACCAGGGCTCTGTTTCGTGCCACCAATCTATCGTAATTTCATGGGTACATTGCTAGTTGTAAGGAAGATGAATACAGAGCTGCAAATTGCTTGCGCTGAATCATAAAACAGGCCTTGTTTCATGAGCCCATTAAGCACATGCCCCTAATGTTAAGCATATGCTGTGCTTTGCTTAATAGGAATAGACTTAGCACTGGCTCGAGGTTCAGTGTATGTTTTGAAGTCCTGCGCTGGTTTGAAGGTCTTAGAGTTGTGAACCTCACTGGGACAATGAATAAAATATGTTGATTGTATTTTCAAAAGTGTTAGATATTTTCGTATTCGGTAATAACATCTTTAACGTTACATGCCACATTAGCGGTAACCAGCTGTCATGCAGCAGGATTTAAAATGATCTTAACAGGAGTCAAAAGAAAGACATTTTGTCTTCCCCAAAGACAACAGTGCACAGTTGGGTTAGAGTTTGCCTTCCTCTGAAGGTGATCAGTACTCCTCGGGATAGGCTCCAACATCACATCTGTTCAAGAGCAGTATATTACAACCTTATGTTACTAAAATCAGAAGAAACATGTATGAGGAAAAGCCTAGCTTAGAAAAAATCTTGTGTATTCTAAGGGGATAAAAACTATAAATTCAAACCAGATGCATAAAGGTTAGGACCATCTTTGTTCTGTTGCAGCAGATCTTACAAAATCTTTTTCGTATTGGTGCTGTGTGCCACATAAGAGAAGATACCTGTTTGTGCCCATCGGGAAACCTGCAAGTACGAGGAATCCATGAAAAACTCAGCGAGCGTCTGCTCTGCCAAGCAGAGAGGAAATAAGTGCAGCCTGAAAGGGAACAATAATTGGTTTTGCAGTCTAAACCTGTTTTTAAATTAGCTGTTTGTATGTTAACTTCCTCAAATCAGAAACTTAGCCACCTGTTTCAGTTAACTAGTAAGCCTCTGTCTGAAGCTTAGTCTTTGCAGGAACAGGAGGTAGGTGAATCAGTGGGCACTGAGGGTTCACCGGGACTGCGACAGTAAGGCCAAACTAGCATCAGGCCCCAGTGCTTACTAAAAGGGAGAATGTGCATTGCTGCACACGGTAAAATCCCTGCTGGGGCCGGGATGGCAGTAAAGCTAGCGGGGCTGCCCAGGTGTGATTAAACATTTTCCTTTGCTACCTTGAAGATTTTACGGTTTTGTTTCTGTATCCAGCTCATGATCCTCTTTGAGGACTGCTGGCTTCTCTCTTGGTGCAATAGTAATAGTAGTAATAAGAATCGTGAAATTTGGCCCTGTGTATCTGCTAACCTGCTGTTTGTGGCCAAACTGTTCTAGCCTTCTCCTGTTTGCGGTGAGCTGAAAGCCTGGGGTAAACTGTAACAAAACGCTACGAAGCACTCAGGCAGCCGGTCCTGCCTTTTCCCCTGGAGTTATTTCATGTCCACTGCTGAAAATTAGAGGTGTATGAAGTTTATAATGTGTGGGTGCCTGTGCACAGAAATTTAGTTCCCTCAATATTTACAGAATATAAAACAGTCCTCCTTTTTTAAGGCTAGGATGAACATTTCTGTCACATTAGGAAGGAAACCTTATTTCATTCTGCAGCTGCTATTTAAACAGTATGAAATCTCTTTTTAATCTTAAGCAAAGTTCAAAACGAGATGTTTTAGACATCTGCTAGCTATTATGGGCCATGCCTGCTAGTGGAGGTAATAAATTATAGCCCAGAAGAGAATCAAATGACTTAATACTGTTTTTGTTCATTGCTTCAAAGTTTGTCCTCTTTCCGTGTTATCTGTTCTCCTTTCGGCATGGCAGTCAACAGCCTGCAAAAGCACCGGCTGCTGTGGGCAGGCTGGGCGCGATGGCAGGGAGGTGAGGTTGACGCCCTCTATTTTAGTTAGGGGAGAAACAACAAACAACTTGGTTTCCCTTTTCCAGAGCGGAGATAAATTGGAATCAGTCGGAAAAAATGCACCCTCTGTGCTACGTGCCAAGAAAAAGATGGGCGGTTCTAGCACAATATGGGAGAGAGGGCATTGCGGTTTCCCCGGAAGGGAAGATAACGGATCAGCTTTCTCATTTGTCATGGAAACCTGGTGTCAACCCAGTAACCGTGACGTCAAGGCGGCACTGGCACAGTGACGGTGTTAGTTAATTTAGCACACACCTGTTGAACTGCCAGAGGGGAAGGTATGTTGGTTTTTGCATTCTCCATCCCTGCTTATAAGCGACTTTGGGTGCACCTTTAGAAAGCTCAGGTCCCAGGGCAGTTTTGCTGAGGTGTAGCAAACTTGTACAGTGAGCAGGGGGATCTTTCAGTCGCTTGGAAATTCAGTTAAGAGGCATTTGACCAGGAAGGTTACTGCTCTATTGATACTGTCCTACAAAGCCTCCGATTTGGGGTTTCCTTGTGGAAGGTGATGAGAGCAGGCTTGTGCCAAAGAGCACCAGCTCCCTTCAGTGTATTTGCTCTCCTCAGGAGTAAAGGTTTTGCTGGCATCCATTGAAGCAGCTTTCTAGAGAGACTTCTATAAAGAGGGAAGGCTCATGCCACATCTATAAAAGCTGTACAGTTTGGAATGATTGTTTTCCTGCCAGTTTTTTTTTACTCTGACAGTTTTGTGTTAATTGTTGTTGACTGGCTGTGTTTTCTTTTTGCAAAATGAAAATAGATCACTTCTTCATTTCATTCACTGTTGCTCTCCATATAAAAATGACTAGCTTCCCATTTCTAGTAATTAAAAATAAGCTTATTTCTTTTCACAAGAAAAATGTGTTAGCGGAGAAAACAGGCCACTTTTCCTGGGCTGTTTGTATGAACTAGTGAAATCATATACATGGATGAGCTGTTTTCAGTAGACTTTGAATCAGTAAAAGATTTGCACTGCGCCAATAGTTGATGCAGTTTCTCTTACCATGGCTGAAACATGATTTGACCTCACCTGCATTTTTTGGCTATGCTAGTGCATGATATTTCTGATAAACTAAACTGTGTCCTTGTCATTGCTAAACAATATAAATGAAATTGGGAATTTCCTATCATACAGTTTGTAAGAGAAGAAAAACCTATAGTTTAATGACATGAGTGATGATTCAAATTATGTTGAGTTACAAAGTGGATTTAAGACTGAGAAAAAGAATTGAATAAAATGACATAGGTGAACAGAAAAGGAAACTGGAGTCAGCCAAGGTAAATGACATTTACTGTACAAATAGAAGCCAAATGTGTGAAGCAGAGCCAGAGAGCAGTGGAAACCATTTGAGAGAAAGAACCATCTGGGATTGTGATTTCCCAAATAGCTAATGAATTAAGATGAGTGTTCAGTTGATAACCCATACCATCCTAATAGAGATGGATGATATCAGGTGACTGCCAAGTTTCAAGGAGGTAGGAGAATAAGACTCAGTGATAAACATTTTATTTTCTGTAGAAGATGAAAATTGTCCTTCATGTGAAAGTAATAAAGTTAACTACATGAGTACTTTTGCCGTTGTGGTGAGTATGTGTAAATACCCGGGAAATAACTACAAGAACTATAATCTTTTTTCTGTATTCAGTTTGAAAAATGTTCTACACTCCTCTACAGTTTTTTTTTTTTTAACTCCTCACCAGTGATTTCAAATATAACAGGCTAACAGAAACAGTTATTTTGCGTGATCGACAATCTCTGTAGTATCATTTAATTTTATTCTGGGGGATTTGTGGCTGGAAAACATTATTGTAATAAAACTGAGAGCTTTTATTGTCACTGGTAGGGAAACCAAGACATGGAAAGATGCATGGCCTAGTTTTGAAAGTGCTTCTTTTGACTTCATCATTGATATCAGTTAGAGGTGAATGTGGTCTCTATAATGAAGTTGCTATATGCTCAGCATAACACAGAAGGAGTAAATAGAGATGGAGGCTTGGAACCAAGTCTTTTATTTCTCAGTGACCCCCATCCCTCTCACCAGCCCTAAGGTAGCACCCCATATAGCTACTGCAGAACTGTGTGATCAAATGGTCTGACCAAGTAATTAATGCTTCTCCATTTTCAAAAACTGCTTCTAGTTTTGTGCTGATTGCAAGTACCCAAATCAGTCCTGACTCAAGAAAGAATATAGTTTACAGTTTAAGTCCCACTGATTTTTTGACTGGGTTTGTATGTATGCACAGGTGCTCTCCTGATTCAGACCTACAGTTGGTGTACCTGATATATCAACTTCAATGAATTCATGGTAAAGCATGAAAGAGCCGTTTAGGAAGTCAATGTACTGACATGTCCATTTCCCCCTCAACTTTTATTGTCAGTGCCAAAACTCTCTTCAGATTCTGCAATTTGGGGATTAAAAAAAAAAGAAGAGGAAAAATCTGTAACAAAAAACACTCTCCTCACCTTTGTCTCAATCACTTCCTTCTCTTTCAAGCCCATTTTGCTGGAAAGTGGTTTAAAAGGCTGTACTGCTATGGCTGAAAGAGCACTCTCCACTTTTCAAAAACAGAAAACCTCAGGCATTTTAGAAAGCAGTCAGGATTTGGTAATTTTGATTGATATTTACCCTATCCAACATTAGGCATCTAAAGCAGGTTAGCTGCAACGCCAGGGAAGGTGCCCATCTCTCAGACAGCTGCCCTGTCTCCTGCTGCCTTGCCCCAGCAGCCGCAGCTCGACACGGGGGACCAGGCACCCCTGGCTGTGCCGTGCCGCTCCTGCGCCCCGGGGAGCACCCTGGCTGCCCCGCAGGTGCAGGGCTGGGGGCAGATCCAGGGGAGCCCAGGGGCTTGTCAGCACAGGAGGGAGGAGAGGGCTCCTTGACACAGCTGGGTGGTGGGACCAGGGGGGCCAAAACCTGTCTGTCTGCCAAGAGCAGACCTGCGTGTAAATACCATTTCCCCTGAGTTCTGCTGTTTTCTAGGGGGGCTTTTCAGATTCTCTTCACTTGTTTTTCCCATGTCTCCATGGTGCATCTTGCTACTAAAATACCTTTGATCTAGGAGAGGTGGGTTCATTTATCCGTACCTTGTATCAATCCAAGCATTAGTTATGGTACAGCATGGAGCAGTGTGATAGAGAGTCCCTTTTTTTTGCAGGGGGGAAAGACAGGGGAATCAGACAGAAGAGAAGGAAACAGTACAGGCTACGATAAATTATGTACACGCTCTTAATAGGGTCACTACCTGAGAAGGCCTTGTGTGCAAACCCTCAGAATGAAAGATGTTTTACACTGTGTTTTCATCATTTTCTTGCAGAAGTGCATTATTGAAAGAGCCACAAGCTCATAATTATAGTGTCGTGCTGGGTGATGCCACAGTAAAATCATTTTTCTTGCAGTAAAGGCTAAGTTCATTCTTTTTAGTTCAAGCATGTTTTCACTCAATTTAGGAATCATGCTGGAAACCAGAGCACTTCGGCAGTTGCTTCTTTAGATTTGATGGGGGTTAATGAAGTTTGGACAGGCAGTTCTGCTACTGCATTGCTTGGGATAGAGGAAATTGCTTACTTATTATTTATCATTATTACTCTTGTCCAAAATGCACTAGCATTTTATGAAAGGAAACAGATGCTTATGCCAAAAATCTTATAGCATAGATGAAGAAATAATAAATTAGCTAGCAAAACAGAATTTATTGAGAGAACATAATGCTATGACTGGAAGAGATGTTCAGCCGAGGAAGTGTTCTGTTGGCTATACAGTTTAAGTAACTGTAAGTAATATAATGTTAATACCATACACACATGCATGGAAGATAGGCTCTGGATGTGAAGAGTGACTAATAAGTGAAGTTTAAGGAAGGTGCAACAGAAGTTACTTATTTCTTTCTTCATTGTAGGGTTTCCAATATTCTGTTCAGGAAACTTATTTCAAAGTGAATCAAGGTTTTATATGGGAATTTCTCAGTTTCATTTTCAGTATTGATCAGCACTGGTGGTTGTTGATTGATGTAGCTAGCTACTGTTGTTGGTATTACACTGTCTTCCTTTGTCCACCCTCAGGGCCCTGCTTTGTCATCTGTCCTCCATCTCCCCAGCCCAGGTCTGCCAGAGCCCTATGCTTTTCCCTTCCTCCACCCCTCTGTGCACAGGCCCCTGGTGTCCCACTTGCCGCTCACCTGCAGCTAGGACACCACGCTGCTCTGGGCCACAACACCTTCTTCTTCAGAGTCTGCTCCCCACACTCTCTAGCCCAGCTGAAACAAAGCAAGTCACACTCGCTGTTAAACTATGGATTAACTCTCTTGTTTTCAATAGTTATTATCCGCTTTATCTTTTTTTATCTGTTACTATCAAAAAAAACCCCATATCCAACATACCTTGTGTCCCCTGAGCACATATCTTGATATCTGCTAGGTAAGGCTTAAATAGAGATTTAGTCTAGGATTTTCAAAAGAAACCCAAAAGAAGCAAGTGTTCAATTCACACCCTCCTAGGTACCCATGAAATCCCCAGCAGCAGCTCTCAATTGAGCTGCCCTGAACATGTCTTCCACATAGTTTTAGAGATGTGCTGGGTATGCTAATGTCAACCATTACATATACTTGGACCTCTGCTGAAAATTTTACAGTCGGCTACTCAAATCTTTTTTTTATCTTGTGCACTGTTGCATTTTATGTTGTTAAACAGCCTGAGGCTATTTGAAGCTCAGTCCTTATCACCCTCCTCTGCCTGTGTTGTGTGCAAAAGAGAAATGTGGTTTGGGGGAACAAAATGAACACATGCATGAGTGTTGTGGGTAAACATAGACATCTGTCTTTGAAAATTGAGGCTTCTTTATTGATTGAACTGAGTCTAGCAAGAACAGAAGGAAACAAATTCAACAGGAAACCATTTACATGTAACAGCAATTGCACAGGGCAGAGTATATTATCTGAAGTGTCTTCAGTGAAAGAACTGAAGCAGGAACTGGGAATGTGCTTATCAATAGCCCTTATTATTCTGTTCATCCTTTGATAAATGAACACAGCAAGTTCTTTTAGGTTCCCCTCAATCTTTTACTTGTTTGTGCCGGACTTCATTGATCCGTATTTAGCCCTCTCTCATAATGTGACATGACAGCAAATGTAAATGGCAAAGTCAATGAACATTTCCTATCAGCTGAAACAAAGCAAGTCAGATCCATTATCAAACTCTTTAGATTTATGTTCTTGTTTGCAAGAGAATTTATTACCATCTTAGAAACTAAAACAAAAAAAAAGTCTGCAATCATTTTTTGTTATTGTAGTTAAAGGAGAACAATTTTATGGGAGGAGTGTCCTCTGGGAATGCTCCAGACAATTCTATCAAACAGAGAGGCCAAGAATGATAAAATTCAAAACCTGCAGCTGCTGGTTTCTTTGGGAGTTACATTACAGTAGTACAAGCAACAACCTTTCATTTTAAAAAGGGAAGCATATGACTGCAGCCAAAGTCCTTTCAACGCTATTTTAGGTAAGCTGATCTGCATGAAGGCCATTGTAATCTCTTGTGCTGCTCAGGTTTTAAGCGATATTTTTCGTTTCATAATGCAGTGTCTGTGTCCACTGAATACATCTGCTTAGATGTGCCAGGCTCGATCATGTACCCTGTTACATCACTTGGCAAATGAGGTCACACCAACTAAATAGCAGTATTATGGAGAGGAGAATGAGAGTTCTAGGATTTAACCATTGGGAGTCAAACTACAACCCACCACGATGGCTGAAAAAGATGTTGCAATGCTGAAAAGGCTCAGTGGGTGCAGTGGACAGGGCAGGGAACAGGGAAGACTCAAACACAAGCGATCATCTCCCTTGAGACCCTCTTTCTGCGGCATCAAACAGTGATGGAAGGCATGGGCATGCAACGTTTTTGCAAACTCTCCAGCTAGGAAGGGGCATGCTTCACACAGCGTTCATACAAGGAGCCTATTCTCAGCAGGAATAGCATGTTCTCATGTGGTGATTAATGGGAATGCTCAGCTGGAGCATATCATCATGATGAGACTTTAGCATAACAACCAGTAAGCTACAGGCATTGGAGAGAATAGCTGGGGGAGAGGGAGAAAGGTCCATGGGATTGCCTGGCTGTCTCCAGCCACTACCAGACTTACTGCAACTGCCTCAGCCAAACAGGGTCCAGAGCTTACGTTTCAGCCCAAGCCTCTTGAAGGCTTTACCAGAAGCATTATTACTTCCAACTGATGAAAATTCATGGGCTGTTTTGTATGTGATAGAAGTAGGCACGAAACGGACAGGCTGTGCAGAGCCGAGCGGCGTTTGCAGAAGGCCCCTCTGCCTCTCCTGGTGTGAAAGTCCTGTGAATTGTGTGGGTGCCAGGGACAGTGCAACGCTCTCTGCCATCATGCATTTGTTCAGCCTGAGGCCTGCCTGGTACCCAGCGTTGTCAACAGTCCGTGTCAGTAACGTGCACTTTTTTTTTCAGTACATAATAAATCCCTTTGGAAATTCCCATTCTGCAGTGAAACACCTGCGAGGGGAAAATGGGCAAGAAAACATGCCAGTCAGGACCAGGTCTTCTTTCTGAAACCTGAAATGGTACAGCTTTGAGAAAAGTGCCACTCACTGTACTCATTCCTCTAGATGCGTTTTCTGTAATCTCGGATCTGAATTTGCCTTTACATTCTATTAGACGAGCCTACTGAAAATCATTACGAGCAATTTATCTAAATCCACCTTTGAGTTAATTCTGGGCCTAAGGCCCTGATTTATAGTAATGGGACCTAGGGACCCACAATAAAAATGAAAAATAGCAGCTATTAAATCTGTAGAAAGGAAACGACTGGGAAAAGGAGGGGGATGCCAAGCTAGTCTCTCCAGCAATGGCAGAGGGGAGTCAGACTTACAGGACCATATGGCTTAGACATAGTTTGAATAATCTCTTCCAATTAAAAATAAAGCCAGAGTTATATAAAACATCTGTTCTCTGAATTCAGGAGTTTGGGCAAAAAAACATCAGGGGATAGTTTAAATCCTTCATCATGCTTTTGGTTTCTCTGTTCAGATTCTTACCCGTTTTGAGGAGCTAATATCCCTGAAGGAGGAGTGTTTGTGGTTTCCTATGGTGCTACCAAGCGTCAATGCAGGCTTTTACATTTCTGATTTTTGCCAACTCCCCAGCCACACTCCCTTCAGATATCCAGCCTTCATTGCGAAGGGGTGTCTGTTTTAGGAGACCCCAGAACAACTGAGGCAGGTCAGTGAAGAGAAGCAGAGGGTCTGTGCTGAACAGGCAGTGCTGGAGCTGGGCTGCTGCGAGAGGCAGGAAGGCAGGTCCTTAACCACAGTGGGAGTGAGGCATAGCTGTCCACTGCGGAGGGTAGCTATCTAATATAATCTGGCTTATATGTATCTAAAACACAATGGTACTTAGCCACTAAATCCTGATCCTTGCACACCAGCAGGGGTAAAGATGAAAGTACAAGATTATCCTTTTTCTGCCTTCATGCATCACTCTTTACTGCAGGACTGTAATAGAAAAAAAAAAAAAAACACGCAGCCTTGAAGGAATCTTCAACTACTTGTCTTGGAAATGTCTGGGTTTTATTTGACTGGGGGAGGGAGATGTGTTGCAGATGCGATTAGAAATTATATCACTTTCTGTAACTCCATTAAAAGTATAACTGTACAGACAGCAACATACCTATCTAAAATAATTATCCAGATTTTAAAGGAAATATGATCTGGGGATATCTGTATCCAGCAAACTCGATCCAGTGGCACAAACTGAGATTTGCTCTGTTGTAAAGTATCCCTAGGGTGACCTTATTATCCTCTTCCTGTGAACATCATTTGCTTCCTTCCCAAGAGGACATCATTCTGAGTTCCCTCTGGTGGTGATTCTGAACCACTGGTCTTGGTTCTTCAGGATGCTATTTTTATTTCAATGTAATTTAAAAGCAGAGGTAGCTAATGTACCATCAGGGAATCAGTAGGTTCTCTCCTGGCAAGCAAACAGTGGGGGTCATACTCAGCTGGGAACAATGTTTGAGAAGGAAGAGGGCTGCTGGAAGGTGACTTGATTCCTTTCTTCTCAAAACTCTGGCAAGGGCAGAACTCCCCAGTTAGATAAAGGCAGATGTGCACAGTGCTCCCCTTTTGCAGAGGCACCTGTGTGTGTCCCATTATACGTGCTTTTCTTTCTAAAGCTGCTGTTAGAACTGAACCCTCCTGCTCAAATGGTACCAGGTGTGTGATGCAGACAACTCTGCTTCCATTTTAAACTCATCAGCTGCATAAACCTTTTACTGTGCACACTTTGCCTGTGCTGTTTGTACATGGAGATGTCTCACAAAGTCCCTGGTCAGAATACACGATCAGATCTAGTGTACTTGCTAGCCATATCTTCAGAGATGAGGTCTGATGAGTCATATTTTGACTGAGGAAACCCTTGACATCCTAGGTCAAGATTGTCAGCTTTGCTCAGACTGCACTAGACATATGAAAGAAAGCAACTAGTCATTACTCTCAGATTTTCAGGCTATTCTTGTACTTGTGTTAACCCTGTGTGAGTTTAGAAGCTCTTGTGGATGTGAGAGACAAAAGGTTTATTTATCTTGGAGGGTTTCAGCCATGCCCCTTTCTCATCCTCTACAACATTGGTAGCAAATGGTTTTGGAGCTAGTCATGCTGCTCTGTGTCACTGAGGGGAGGTGGATGACATCTGCCCCATTGTATGCTTCTCCAGGGAAGGGAATGGAATTCGGGTACCAGCCAAATGCCATGAGAAAACCTTGAACAGTGCATGATCAAACACAGACTGTTGCTCTTGTTCAGCTTGTTGGGCAAAGCAAGTCTGATCACCTTTATCTACTAGTTTTACTTTCTGGAAAAAAGGCTCCAAAAATAATTCACATAGCTCCATTCAAGCTGTTCTGCAGATGTCTTAACATATCCCTGAGTGCAAAATCCAGCACAGCCAGGATATGGTTGTTTAGTAGGGACTCCGGCAAGAGATGCTGGACAGGAAAGGTGTATGTTATTTCAGACCATAACACCAGATTTCCTTTCTGTTAGCATATTTATATGTCCCATGTGCCATCACTGTCTCTTCTTCCTGCTGTGGAATGACGTACTATATTTTGATTTATAGAATGCTGCACATCCAAACACCTCTGTTGTTATTTCCTCACTGAGAGGAGCAAAGCTGGTACATTTGGGCTACAGGGCTGTCACCATGATCCCAGACAGATGTTTGACTAATAGCTCAAATATAAAGAGACATCTTTATGAAGCAAGGGCTCAAGCAGCAATCCTCTTCATTTGGTCACACAAAACAGAAGGAGTGAGAAGCACCGTTTCCATCTTAATGAAAGACAAATACAGGGGCTTGAGGACCAAGAAAGACTGTCAGTCAAGCCAGGTATTCTCCAGCGAGTTCCCGATTCTAAATTGGATTTGGAGCAATTCTACTGACCATGATGATGTTATTCCTGGCTCAGCTCATAGCTCCTGAAATACAGTCTATCCACACAGAAACACCTCCATACTGATGTAGCAAAGCAATCCCCAGAACTGCCAGAGCTATCTGCTCAGCATCCCTCAGCTGCAGAGGGCTTAGAGGGAGGAACATGGGTGACTCAGTGTCTGCACTGCAGACAGAGCCAGTTACAAAGTAATAAAACTAAAGCAATTCTCTACTTCTTAAATTCCTCAAAGGCTTCTTCTGGATTTAATCTCTCTCTAACCTCCCAGTAAAAAGAAAAATTATACGAAGTTACAGAAATTTTCACAAAGAACTCTGCAGGGGGTAGGATTTCTAGACTCTAGCTGTCCCCCAGCCAGAGTGACAGTTCTTGGATTTATTTCACTGCAGACAGAATCAACATCTAAGTATCTTACTCACTTTTTTAAATCTCTTGATAAGAATGCAAATCCCATTCTTTCTCTCACTGCCTCTCTCACCCTCTTGAAATAGGCTGTTTATGGTGACTAAATGCTTCTATCCAAAACTGGCTGTCATCCAAAACCAGATGGGCAGAAAGCCTTAGAGCAACAGAAAACTAGCAATTTATGTTAGTACACAGTACAGCACCACACAGAAAGCTTTGTTTAAACTAGCAGAGGTCTGTGTCCTGTTGAATATATGTAAATAACCATCTAGTGTGGATTTCTGCGATGATGTTGACATATTCTTAAATACTTAAATACTCTAAGCAGCTCTTCTAAGCCTGATAGATTCATCCTCCATTGTCGATTCTTTGAGTGAAAATCAGATGTTGGCTTGAGATTTGTGGTACAGAGTAAAAAACTTCTTACCTACCTGAAATATATTGATTTTTACCTACATCTGTAGATGCTGTTCATTGTTGATTCTGCTTCTGAACATTTTGGTTTTATGATTGAAAAATATATTCATGGGGAAATTGGAGCATTTTAGGAGCAGAAAAAGAAAAAAAAAGGTAAACATGAGCCAATGATCCAGCAGTTTTAATAATGGAGAACCCTGCATAATTTAGCATAATGAGTTGGGCTGGGCATGGTTCTTTACATTATAAGCTGTTTTTAAATAGCTTAAAAATGCACAAAAGGATACTTGTGTGTTACCTACTGACAAAATAACTTAGGCAGTAGCCAGGCTTTAGGCCAGACAAATGACAGTCTAATAGCTGCATGCAGGAACAGTTAAATTTTAGGCTTTGGCAAAGGGATGTCATCTTCAGCTCAATGTGCTTTTTAGATAGTGTGGTACTCAAATGGAGTTCAGGCAAATGTGAGAGAAGTGATATAATGCACTGACACTTACTCTCCTATCCTCTATAACTACTCAATTTTGAGAAGGGTCTGAGCAAAATATGCACATATTTGGAACAGGGAACCCCAAATATGACTGCTTTGTTTACCTCACTTCACGAGCTGGCAACAGGATTGCTTGAGTGGAAATTATTCCTCGGCACTCGGCCTGGGAATTCAAATACAGGACCGGGGGACGGGGACCCATGCAGGCACATGCAGCATCTGCCCCAGGGCTGTCTGAGAGGAGATAGCAGCATTGCAACCCCCTGGCTGCAGTCCGGCCCTCAGGGACTACCAAGAGCATCAGGTGCAGTTCACTGACATCACGGGTGACCGTCCTCTCTGTTATGTGCCCTTGCATGTCACAGACCACAGCATGGTTCCTGAGCCCTTCTAACAACTTAAGATCTTAGTTATAAAAGAACTAAGACCTTAATTACCGTGCTGTGCCACAGGAGGGGACACCAGCATTTTGCACTCTTGCAGAAACAGCATATGGAAATGCTGTTGCAGTTGTTGGGGTATCATGTATTTATTCACTTATGCTGATACAACAACCACCACAGTATTACTGTCACCAGTTCTGCACCTCTCGCAGCTCGGGTTTGTTTTTAGAACCAGTGTGAGATCCATTACAGTTTTCAGGATAAACTGTTTAGTTTCCCAGCACAGAAGTGCCTGAGGAATCCTTCTCCAGAGACCCATCTCCCCCAAATCCCTGCTCACCCTATTAGAGAGCTATTCATTCTTATTTCACTTTAAACTGGAGTGGATTAAATACCAGTTAAGTTGTATTCTAGCAAGAAGGAAGGACAGCCTGTGACTAACAGGTCTTTTCCATCTGGAGTATAATGATAAATAAGCTGCTAGCGTTCAGCCTTGCTTTTGCTGGCTGTGGCACTAGCTGGAAACCAAACGGATGCAGCAGTGGCCACACACACATGCTGTGATTCAGGACAGATCAGTGCACGGTAATCCTGCACTAAACAGTACCATCTGGCCCCCGGAGCTTAGCTGGCTCCTGTGCTTGGAGCAGCTTGGATGTCCTGACAACAGGACATGTCCACATCTGGGAGCATTTTGGTGGCTTGCGTTTCACCCTTCTGGGGTTGACGGGCACCTCGTTTGGGTGTTTCCAAGCGAAAGGTTGCAAGGGCTCACGCAAGTCATGACAAAATCCATTCATCAGAAGCAGTGTTTTAAGTAAACTGCTCACAGGAGCGCTCAGAGTCTGGTGAACAAAGTCTGGCTGTAGAGGTGATAGTTTTCAACCACTGCGTGACTGGGTCCCTGCAGGCATTGGTGGCATAGGGCAGGGCTCTATTCTAGCTCAGGTTTAATCTACTTTGGCACATCCTGGTGAGGACATTTATGCATTGAATATGTAATTATGCTTTCCAGCCCAGGCGCAAGTGAAAGCAGAGAGGGGGAGACAGTTTCCTGGCGGCAGGCAGCTGCTGTTGCTGCGGCAGCTGCTTCTGTGCAGTGCGGAGGGAGAGCGAGGCTCTCGCTAGCTGCTTTCAAGACATACGGCACATTCACCCTGGACTGTTCGGGGCCCTTCTGCTTCATTGTTGCATTTTGCTATTTGCTTTTGCCAGTCGCTTTTCTTCTTATTTTAAGGTCACGAGAAATTACATTCCTTTCTGTGTAATTCATTAGATTTGTCCCTGCGTCAGATGTTTTAGTTATGTTTTGTGCTTTGCCAAGGCATGTTGCATCGTTATTTTTATTTTAATCTCTCTCACTGATCCTGTTGTACAATACACAGATTAGACTGATGTCTGGGTTTTAAATATATCCAGTCAACAGCTGTAATGGTGGGTTTTATCACAGGAATAATAAAAGTAAACTTGTCACAGACTAAAATATGAAACCATTTACCTGTGAAGTAAAACCTTGAGGGCATCCTCTATTTTCTTTCTCTTTCCAAACCAAATGCAACATGTGACAAACCAGCAGCTCCTCTGTATCCCAGTTTGCATACTCAGAGGTAGAGAGAAGCACGATGGACTTCTCTGAGATTGTAAAGTTCCCCTCTAAAAACAAATTGAATATGTAACAGCTTGAGGGAGCACTTCACAGGTGAAAGGATTTCTGTCATCGGGAATCAGATGTATTTGCATTATTCTTAAGTGGCTTACCAATTCTATACAGATTAGTGTAATATAATCTTTCTAGAGAGATTACTTTGCTGTGGGTTAATTTGGTAAGCAAATGTTCTGTGTGATGTGGAGGTGTATAAGATACTTACAGAACAGGCATGAGAAATACTTCGCAAAAGGAAGAATTTCCCTTTCTGCTCTTTGTGACCACAGTCAGCACCTAAAACTAATCTGTGGGCACCCAGCTGGGTTAGCTCTTTGCACCTACTGTCTGCACCTGCAAAAAGGAAGCTGCTTCATTCCTCCTGCCAAAGCAGGGTCTTTCCCTGCAAACGTATTCTTGGCCTCAAATCTGAGTGCTGTCGGCTGCTGCCGAATTGGGTAGGAGTCCTCCAGAGGTCACCGATCAGGACCTGCCTTTCTAGCACTGGCTCCTCCAGCAGCGAGTCAGAGCGCAGCGGAGGCCCTGGTCCATGTTCCTGTCCAGAGGATGCCGGAGAAGCCAGCGACATATAAAAGGGAGCCAAGAGAGGTTAGCTTCCTAACTCAGACATCAAAGATAGGTTTCTCTAGCCAGGGGAGTGTGAATATCTCCCCTGCTGAAGAAGAGTTTGATCACATCAGGTGCTGAGCAGCTCCCAGAGGTGATGATTACTTCCAGTTCTCATTATATTAAGTAGCTGTTTCTAATGAGTCAGAGAAAATAGGAGCTTGGGGCTATATGGCACTTGAGAGTTGTGGCGCACATATGCCTTCTCTGGGATAACATTTACAGGTGTTGTCCTGATTGAAGCATCTGCTTTTATCACAGATGTTTAGCTATTTGAGAAAGGATTGACAGAGGCCTGTGATAGACTGACTGGATGTTAGCTGCTCCTCGGCCCGCTGTGCGCAGGCTGCAGGAGGGGAGCTGCTCAGGGCAGTCCTTCTAGGCTGACGCCCTGGGAAGTGCTTTGCTGGTCCCAAACTTGTCAAAGTGGTGTCTTCACCAGGCCTCTTTCCCTGTGATATTTCAGGGCTATTTCACCTTTCCTGCTTAAGCAATAAAAATGATTGATTTTTCAGAAATCAAACTGACCATCTGAAGAAAAGCTTTGACTACTCTGGAACATCCCCTGTCCCTACTATTTGAAATGATGGGTCTTGGGCTCCTGTTTGAAGGGAGCCCAGGACAACATACAGCCAGGCCCTTTGTGCCCATACATCATACCTGCACCCGTACGTAGATAAGCACTTGGTCTGAAGACGAGACAGTTAATTCCTTACAGCAAATTAGCTTGCTGTGTGATGGCAAACACGGACACCTAGTGGCACTTTAGTGCAGGGCATGAGATGCTTAAAACTAACTTCTGGAAGAGAAGTAGATACAGCAGAGTATTTGTTCACATATTTTCCCCTAAAAGAGGGAGAAGTTGGATTATCTTCAGAGAAGATATAATAAATAACATAATGTGGGGGAAAGAAAACTTATTTAGCAAGAAGTAGTGAAAGAATTAAGTGAGATTCATCACATTTGGAGAGATTTGTCAGTGTATTGCCAAGAATTAATCAGGGTTTTCTTGAGCCTTAAATCTCTCACAGATACCATATCAGATGGGAAAGACTTTCTACTTCTCAAATTAATCCACAGCAAAGAAATCTCAGCAAGTATTTTAGCAATCTCTTGCTCTTACAATACCTGTGAATGTTTGTATTCTGATTATGTGAAGATTGTATCAGTGTGACAGATGATGGGTTTGTTGATTAACTGCTTAGCTAGGTGCTAAACTGAACTCTTGCCGCGCTTTCATCAACCAACTGAGCTCTCTCTGCCAGGATTAATGCTAGCACTCTTGACTGTTTGAATAGCCTCAAACAGCTGCCATGGTTTGTTTTGTTTGTTTTTTCTACTTATTTACAAATAATCTTTCAGAGCAATGTTTCCTTCTTCTTCCCCAAATCTAGCATTTCGTCTACGGCAGAGACACAGGACAGGTGAGAACCAGTCCTTGTCCACTGATCCCTTTCTGTAATTGTAAATATGGCAACTGTGAATGGGATTTCTTTCATGCCTGCTTTAGACACGTGAACTGCTATGTTACTGAAGTGGGGAGAGAGGCTGCTCCCATGGGAGTGTGCGTTTGGGGTTGCTCGGGCTAAGATAAGGGGTTGTGAGACTCTACCAGCCAAAGAGTGAAGTCTGCAGAGAGGAGTGTAAGGGAGGTGTGCTCTGAAGGGGCTCACCCATTCAAGCTGAGAAGCAGTTCCCAGTTCTCACTGATTTCCCAGGGGTACTTAGCATCTTACAAGATTTGTCCCAATTCAGTTATATGTACAAGTGGTTTCTTTAAAAAGATTCTAATATGCTTATTTTTAGCTTGATATCCTGAGAAAGTGATATTTATAGGATTACACTGTTCTGAAGCAGTTTGTTTACCATTCTCATCTTATTAACTTTTCAATCAGTGGACTAATTTCAATGAAATTTGACAGTGAAATAAGAATTTCAAAGATTCCTGCATGTTTCAGGGAAACAGGCAGCAAGTGGAGGAGAAGAACCCAAACAAGGGCCTCAAATGACAGGCAGACACTAAGGAATCCACACTGGAAAGTTAGAAACCAGAAAAAGCTTAGATTTGTGCTCACACCTTTCTAGGCACCAGAGAATCCAACCATGAGATCCAAATCTATAAGAAAAGAAAACAAGCTTCGTTAGTTCTGCTGCTTGTGGAATCACTTTTTCTGTTACATTCTGCTCTATACACAAACACTTATATATCAGGTCTCTAGTTACATAGAGACCGTGGTTAAACAGAGACCAGTATTGTTCATTGAGAGTCGCATGGTGTGAGATTGAAGGAAAGCAGTGGGTTGCCAGCACTCAGTATGGAAGTAAGATGGTACATTTATTCTTAGATACAAATCCTGGAAGTCAGCATGTAATCAGTCACTCCACGTTTATATGCATACACCTCTGTTTTCCATCAGAGAGCATGGGAGGAGCTTTTCTGATCTGCCCCCTCAGGATCCCCTAGTCTCCTAAGAGGTCCCTACAGCAAGTCTGGGAAGATGAGGGCATGTTTCTTGTCTTGCAAAAAGTTGTAGCTGTTTCCTTGCCACACTGATGGCATGTGGAAATGTGTCTAGCTCATGCTATAAAGGAGCGAGTTGAAATTTGTCCTGCCACAAGGCAGAGTGTGGCAGAGACCTGGGCTATTGTTGTTCTAGAAAGTCCAAGAAGCTAAAGCAATAAAAAAGCACATGTTCTAATAAATATCCACCCACAGCTAGGAAATGGCAGCATTCAAAACGTTACTGGGTGGGTAGCTTTTGATTTCTCAGTTCAGCCCAGCAGTATCAATAAGAACTAAAGGAAACCAGACTCAAAATACTTTGAACTTTGACAAAAGAAATTATTAACTTGGCTTCTAAGAAATACAAATATCTACCTATCTTTGCCAGTGTAAATATAATATAAAGATGATTTGGCTTCCTCCTGCGCGCTCTAACGTCTATTCCCATTCTTTTCTTTTCTGTCAAACCTGGACAGTTGTCTGGAGGCTGTGAACTAACCGTGGTGCTCCAGGACTTCACAGCCGGCCACAGCAGCGAGCTGAGCATTCAAGTCGGGCAGACCGTGGAGCTGCTGGAGAGGCCGAGCGAAAGGCCCGGCTGGTGTCTAGTCCGCACCACGGAGCGGAGCCCGCCTCAGGAAGGCCTGGTCCCCAGCAGCGCTCTCTGCGTTTCCCACTCACGGAGCAGCGTGGAGATGGACTGCTTCTTCCCGTCAGGAAAAGGTAGGCAACAGTCTGGCAGGTGTCAAGACTGTTTCAGATTTCCCCCTTTGTATCACGTAAGCGCAAAGCTGCTAGGGCTGTTTTTGTCTTCAAGCAGTTGGCATAAGTAAAAGACCGTTTAGTCTTTAGTGAGTTTTGTTAATGGGTCTGTGTGAATCAGCACCGCTCTAGCCTAGCTCCATCTCCATGAATCAATGTTTGTATGTGTGTGTCCTTTGCTGTGTGGCAGTCATTATTGTCGCGAGATGCTGGGATAAAAATGAGACCTTTTAAACAACAAAGGGAATGGTTTCAGTGCCTGAAAGCCTAGAGGGAGGGAAAGTCAAGTTGCATATACATCCAGGATGCCCCAAATCATGGATATGTTATTTTATGAATACCACAGTGTACACTAATGCCTGGTCTTCTGCTATTTCCCTGCTGCCTGTCTGCCTATTATTGCAAACAAGCCACCTGCGAGTACTGGTACACTTTACTGACTAGTGAATTGGAGGCTGTGTGTGTAATGGTACAGTACAATGGGGAAAGAATCCTTTACGATTAGCATGCAGCAAAACAGGTCACCAGTATTAACCTGAGAGCTTGTGCGTTTATGTCAGTTTGCAGGAAAATGACTTGCCTTTTCATACAAACACGTGCAACGAGTGGTGAAATATTGTTCGTTTCTGTGGTGTCCGTGGCCTATTTAGTTTGGTGTTCTGTTTCGAGTAATGTGTGTCCCATGCATGGCACCCATGCAACAAGTCATAGGAGATACTCGAGACTGATAGACCAGAAACTGTTTGACTTGACGTGGCCAGAGCAGGTCCCTTTTATCGAATTGCTGCACCCCAGCTTGGCCACAAACAGTGCCAGTAAGGCCCAGGGAGAAAAGGCTCCTACCGTCCCATTCCTGACTTCAAACCTGCAACCTGAACTGGCCTTTTAAATTTGTTTTTTCCCTCTGCAGTAGGGGAAATAGAATATGATCCTTTCTTGTTTGAACAAATTAAGCTTGGTGGGTTTGTTTGTTTTGAGAAAAAGCATTTAAGCTGAGGTCTATTCTGTCTTTGTTCCATGCCTGCAACTCCCACTGCTGTCGATGGGAGCTGTGCACGCACCAAGGAAAACAGAGAGTAAGGCCAGGCTCCTGGGCCTCTGTTGTGCTAAAGACCTGGAGTAAGAGTTTCCATTAAAAAGCGGCCTGAACCAAAACAGGGGAAGGAGAGCTGGGCTTTTCCCCTCGGAGTTGATCCTCTCAGCAGTGTTTCTCCTTGCCCTGTTTTGCAAAAGGAAGGAGGTGAAGTCACTGCTGGCTGTGCAGGAGGTCTGCCTTGCAAACTCCGAGCTTCTCACGCACATTTAGCTCAGACCTGCTGCCTCCCATCCCAGCCGTAAGCCTGAAGCCCTCCTGGCCTCCCATGGCTTTCGGTTCTGCTGCCACAGCAACTTGGCCTGGTCCTCTGCTTCTCTAGAAGGCACTGCTGGGTGGTCCTCTGAGAAGCACTGCAGGTACTTACATGCAGGTTAATATCTGTGAAACAGAAAAGTAAAGGTGAAAATTAGCCTGGCCTGGAGTGACTCACTGGAAGCAAGAGGTATGCCTGGTAGGTGCATGGTACAACAGTTGGGCTTGCATCCGCTGCTGAAGGACATTGTGAAATGCCAGTCAAACCTCATTCAAGCACTCTAGAATCAAGAGTTTTCTTTCAAGTATTTACAGGAAATCCTAAGGAGGAAGGAATCAGCATAGTCAGTGGGCTGAGGGCTGGCAGGGAACACGGTGGCTCTGCTTCCGGCATGATTGCGTGAGCTTCAGGGCATAACCACACCGCAGGTGTGGCGAGATGGGCACAGTGCTGGGCTGCAGCTCGCAGACGAGAGCAGGCTGTCGTCTGGGAGTCATCTGGCTGCGTTAGCACAGCACCAAGCCTGAGCCAGCAAGCTCTGCCATGCTGCAGGACAGGTAACCTTAGCCCAGCCGTCATGCAAACATGCTGTGACTGCTTCCAGGTTGGAGCTGACTCTTGTCCCATCGTTTCCGAGCAGGTGCAGGGTGAGCCTGGGGCATGTTTGCTCCAGCCATGTATTCAAGGCCCTTATTTCCTTGTATCTCTTTCCCCCACAGCTTCCTTTTTCTTCCTGCACGTACCAAACCTACATCAGTGAGCCTCAGTATTAATGGGGTCTCCAGAAGTGATGCTAGAAATAATAAAAATAACCACCTAATCACAGTTTTGGTCAGAGCACAGCAAGTAGGTTCTTTTGTATCTAATCAGTTCTCCCTCCATTAGGAAAACAGGAAGTTGTTTAAACCAGATGAACAGATGCTTGGAATAAAGAAGTGAGGTTAAGTTTAAAGGGGGAAATGCATTGGCCACTGGAAAAGCCTGCCAGTCTCATGAGATGCTGCAAAGGTTAGGTTGATAAATGCCCCTGACTGTTAAGAGTCACATCCATCTCTACTTCCAGTTGCTTTAGGCATGATTTGGACCAGGAATCCCTTGGTCCAGGCTTCCAAAGTTTCTGGCCCTTCTCTACAACCTAGGACAAAGGCTGGCACATCTTATATCAATGTAAAATGGTCTTCCCCCATCTATTTTGAATATGTAAACATACACAGGTGCAGAAGAGCAGGATAATAGCTGATGTCTTACAGTTATCAAGATATGTCATTCTTTGCTTTTACAAGCACTACAATTTCAAGAACAGAAAGCCTCTGTACTTAAAATTTAGCGTTCCTAATAGTAAAATTTGCCATCTACGATATACATACACAAGTTTGTCAAATATTAAAACATAGTTGCATCTGCTTAGTGGAAAATGGCAAATTATTGTGTTTTGTTCTATATAAATTATGGTGGACTGTTAACATAAATTATGTGGCCCAGAGCAGCTACCTGTCATCCTTAAAATGAAAGACTAAAGAAAATAAGATGTATCAGTCAACATCTGAACCAATGAGGACTTGCAAGGTTCAGTGAGATTGCCGGAAGAGTTTGTAGAGCATCAGTGTAAGTCCTCACCAGATTAAAAATCAGCCTTTTTTAAAAAGCCTCACTGAATGCCACTGGAAATGCAAAATCAAAGTTCACAACTGAAGATGCAGTCTGGCTCTTCCTAATTTTTTACACTGTTCCTTTAAAAATAGTTACTGAGTTTAAGTAAAAGACTGCAACAGGAAAAAGGTGGTGCAAATATAAGAGGGCAACCCCCTAATATAACATTCCTTTTGTTTTTGATGAAACTTCTTTCCAGGTTTCTCTTGTCGTTAATCAGCAAAAGTAAAGGGATTTTAAGGATTAGTCTCTCAGCCCTCCATCTGACTTCTGGCTGTGTTTCTTTGGAGGATACACATTTGATTTTTTTCATGACTTGACTACAGTTCAGGGCCCAAGTGTAGCCCTTGATGTCCTTCCTTTCCAGTGTTCTGGCAGTGTTTGCAATTACCCTCTGTAAAAAATGCAAATAGTTTGCTAGGATTCACCATTCCCAACTAATTTATGGATAACTGAGTAAAAGGAAGTGGTCTGCAATCTCTGCTACTGTACTCGAGAATTTGTGGTTTTGGATTTTTTTTTCTGATGAACATTCCTAAGGAAAGAAAAAGAAAGACCTGTGACCCACTAAGAATGAGACTGTTTGAACTATCCCATGTGACTTGATACAGGAAAACAGTGACTTTTATTCCTGTCTCTTTTAGTCTACAATTGAGCTCTAAGATATTAAATATAAATTTCAGAGTAGGAGAGAAATCTGTATGGATAGAAAGCAACATAATGACCTAATCAATATTCATTAAACACTCTGGGACAGGCATATTCCTGGTGTCAGCCTGTTAGCTTCAACTGGGCGATTCCAAATTTGAATTTGACCCATGAAGCATTTAGAAGAACTCTTGTTCTTACAGCTGTGGTCTTATCACCCAACATCTTTCACACAGCATTTAGAGAGTAACAAAGGCTAATTCTTGCAGTAATTTTAAGCAACCTCTATCACCAAAGGGGAAAAAAAAGAAGTTGAAAAAACCACCAGGGTTTTATGGCTTTTGGTTTGAGCTGATGATATGCAGAGGGATCCCATTCAGGGCCCCAGACCAGATCTTGCCTGCAGGATGCTTGTGTCTGGCCCCCATCCCTGGAGGAGATGAGGAATATATTTTTTTAAGATGCTATGCAAACTTCTTGCTGTGCAGGCAGATGGCCACTTATCAGCAGGGCTTTGGTGGCAGCGGTGGGTCCTTGTAACAGAGCAAACTGAGAAATAGTTGGGTCTCTGCCAGTTGGAGAGGGAGGAGCGCAGGCCTCATAAGGTGTACGTTAGCGTGGTGAGCGCCTCCCCTGCGCTCCTCGGTGGGGTAGCCGAGGCCTCTGTGGATCTGCTGGGAGAGCATCAGGCTTTGGCCAGGAGGTCATGGGTTTCCGTCCTGCTTTGGCAACAGCTTTCACATTTAGGGGGTCCCCTGCCCACACCTGTGGCCAGAGAGAGCCTATCACTGGGAGGTGTGATTGCAGGCTGGACTATAAAAGAAGGAGGCAGAGAAAGGATTTAAACAGACTGGTGAGAAGAATGGTGTCAGTGAAAAAAGAGGTCACTCAGAGACCTGCCTGTTTTGTGACCACTCCTTGTGGGAAAGAGCAGATCATTTAATGGATTAGTGTGCAAAGCTGGTGAGGCTAATCCGGCTCTTGTTGGGGTTGGGTTGCTCTTCCCTCCAGTCCCTGATCTCAGAAGAGTGATCTAGGTAGGGAAAGGCATATATGTTTCTTCTCACGTCTCCATTTGTAAGACCATCTTGAATTTTACGGGGGGCAGGGGGAAGAGTCTAGGCTGCTTTTATTGTGTCCCTCTTCCTGTTGAGTGTTAAATTGCAATCTGCATTGGCTCATGCACTTTCTCCGTTGTGTTTTAAACAATTTCTGTTGCGAAACATTTGATGGTGATGATTCCTGATTTCCCCAGGGAGCTGTGCGAGGACAATTCAGAAGTTTTAGAGCACCACATTAAACCTTCAGTTGTCCTTGTAGAGGCTGAGAAATTGTTTTTGTTTTTGAAAGTTTTGATTAAGAGCAGTCGATTAAAATGTTTATAAGACTCTGAACTAAAGGAAACATTTTATTAGGTAACACGGTTGATTTAACTGGCACATAAACAGGTCTTGGGGTTTCTATTAAGCAAACAATGTTCAGTCTCCCATTGTCAATATAAATATGCAGTATTTAAATAAAAAAACAAGTCCTCACCTCTGTTCCTAGTACCATTCTAACAAAGGACTTCAGCATCCAAATTTCGTAGTATAGACTGTCTTTCAAGAGAGGTCACATGGCCACCTTCTGCTGGCATTTACTGCCTCATAGTATCCTTGTTACAAGCATAGGACATGATTTGCATAGAAAAATCACATCAGGAAAGTTTTTGCTGCATTTTCCCTCCTTTTCAATTATGATAGAGCAGCTGGAAACAAGATAGCTCACCAGCATGGTGTACCGACGCAGCTCACTGTGGATTGGCAGCAAGGGCTGCCGGCCCCAGCCAGGACCTGCTGCTGTGCCTCAATATACCTGGGGAAAAGCTGTCTAAAGCTAAGGCAGAGATGAACATGGCTTCATGCAGTGGTGCTGGGAATGGCAATAGAAAGGCGAGAGAACTCAAAACCACTTTGCTACCTCAGTCAGGTCACCCTTTCGCGTGGTACTTCCCGTGGTACTTCCCATGGTACTTCTCCTTCCTGTGTCTCATCAGATGATAGCTGCTTCTCTTCACTTCCATGGCCCTTCACAGCTTCTCCCCACTGTACTGCTCCTTTCTCACTCAGTGGGCGATGTCAGCTCTGGTTGTGGAATGGTTGGTGACGCCTACCTCCCCCTTCCTCTAATGACTTTCAGTCAGCGACCTCTGTGCTTTCTCCTACCTCATATTCATCCAGTAGAATAACTCAGATACCCATAAAATGTCCATCCCTGGTGTGGTCCACCTTCTCCTGGACTCCGTTATCTTCAAATAAAAAATAAATATTTGGCAAGAGTTGGCAGTATGGGTGATAGAATGTGATTTTTTTGTTGTGTTTCTAAGATGTTGGCAAAGTCAAGCCTGAGAGAATGAACTGTAGTTGTGTAAGGATATTCATATTATGACTGTAGATCTACCAGGGATTTTACCTGGCAGATACATCAGTATATCAAGAAGACAGAACTATACTGATAGATTACTGGTGTAGTCAGGCCCCAGAGGCAGTGTCAGAAAGCAGCTCCTGATTAACTAGTTAAGCTAGGCAGAACCTGACCAAGGATGGCAAATACTTGTTCTCCACAGTGAGTCTCCACAATTAAAAATCATGGAGACAGATTGTATATAGACTGTTGGAGCTATGTTCTGATGGCTTGTGAATACCCATACTTCTCTGATGTGATGGCTTTTTCATTTTTTTTTTTAGTTCCAGTATGGCATCACTGGGTATTTCAAGCCATGGACAGCCATGCGGATTTGTTTAGGGCATATCAGGTACCAGTGAAGTCAATTATACTTATTGGTTCAGCTGCTCTGTTATCTAATCAAAGCAAAAGGCCTCCAATGCTCTACCTGGGACTTTATTTTTATGGAGAAAGACAATTTTGATAAATGCTTTGATAAAACAGGAAAGGCTATTTTGGGGGAAGTTGCTTTGCTTTTGTTCAGTGGATTTTTATTATTTTAAACACAGGAGTCTTTGTTTAAAAGAGAGAAGACCTGCAAATTTTCTACTTTGCTTTTGCTTCCCCTTCTGACAGGGAGTAAAACTTTATCCACCTAGTCCCCTGTCAGCTTAACTTAGAGTTCCACCACACAGTGGCCGTGCTGTGGGTTTCACTGGAAAAATAAAAAAAGAGGCTTTGACATGCTGCGGCCAACAGAGCTCTTGAAGAATACCAAAGGATTCTGCACCTGGCCCAGTACAGAAACGCAGGGGAAATTCAGCAGTGGTACAAACAGTGCTGTAAGTCACACATTTTGTGATTACAGATGATCTGATTAGAAGGATTAGAACATTGATACTGAAACGTTTGGACATGTCACCATTTGTTGGGTTTCTCCTTATTTACATCAGTGAGAGAAAGAAGCAACTGTACTGTATGCAGTGGTGTATGGGAGAAGAGAATATCCATCCATAGACACAACCTATGCATCAAGGGACCAGTAAGGAGTATGCAGCTAGAAAAGTAATTAATAGCTGTAAGGTAATGTGGGGTTCATCCTGCTTGCTTTTCTTGCTGCTTCTTCCATTTTTACCCTAGATCTTTACCATAGATCACCCTCACGATGCATCTGCCAGGAGCGGCTTGGGGAGTACAGCAAATAGGGAGAGTACAGGATAAAACTGGACAAAATTCGATAGCTAATATTGCATAAAGGTCAGGGCACCTGATCTAAAGGTCCCTCTGGCATTACAATCTGTGACAGCTTTATTTTGCAATTTATGCTTGGTTTTCTAATGTGTAGCTTACGGCACCTTTGGGACCTTTGCATAATTTGGCCAGGAGGCTTTCGGAGAGTAATGTTTCCTAGTAACAGGTATATTTATCACCTGTATCTCATAATTAACATACTGGCACCAGCTTCCCAGGTTGCAAATGAATATGGGATAGAATTGCTGCCTGTTGAGATCATAAATTATTCTGGTTTTGGCATCAGATTAGTCAAGGCCAGATAGTGAAAAAGGAGGAAAACTTGCAGAGAAGCCCTTATAGTGGTCAAATGGGGAAAGCATCAGCAAAAATGTGGTGCAGGATGTTTCCAGACTGTTTGTGTGGATCTCCCTGAGGACAGAAACATTAATGTTTCAGGAGGGTTAAATGCTGGTCTCTGTGGAAGGAAAGAGCCATGGTATATCACTGCTGGGCAGGCTTCTGTCAACACTGCACCAAGTACTGCTCATGAGATATCTACTTCCAAAATGAAAAATCTTCTCTCTCAAGATAAATAGTCATTTGTTTCCTTTAGATATGCTTGTGGGTTTGTTGGTGAGGCAGTTTTTGGAAGAGAGTACAGCTAACTTACTGTGGCACTTCTGTTTTATGGAGAGATGGTGGCTTACAAATCCAGGCTCAGATGATGGAGCTCAGCATGCAGCTAGCCGGAGGGCAGTGGATCCCTCCACGGCGGACTGGAGGTGCAGGGAGTGAGGGGAACAGAAGGAGGGATAGCAGCTCTTATCAGGCTTCTCTTATGGCCTTCCTGGACCTCTTTCCTCCCATCATTTGCCTCATTTCTGCCTGTATAAGGCGGTGAGAACAGCAGTTGGGGAGATGTGGCTAGCCATATGAACACAAGGCAGAGAAGAAAAAGGAGATTAGTGTTGCTGAGGCATGCCTGCGTCTACCCCAACTCTTCATGTTTCTTGAAGGCTTGCGCTTCAGTCCTGTTGAAGCTGGCTTGCAAAGTCATTCATAGAAAGCATTTTCAGTCCTCTCCAGGGAAAAAATGTAAAGCAGAGTCACTGTCAGGCTCAGGACTACAGTTCCTCCCATAGCCTCCGTGGAAGAAAAGGATCAGAAATTCAGCATGTCTGTATGGCTCTCCCGCCTGGTGGCACACCCCCCTTTCCCGGGGGCAGGATAAGCCCAACTGGATACTGAGGGATCTGCATGATGGGACGGTGCTGTGCTCCTCCCTGCAGATGTGGAGAAGCCCCAGAGCACCCCTTGCTTGATGCTGTTTCTGCAGGGAAGCAGCCCCCCCCTCCACTGCAGCTCACTCATGGACAGCGGGAGGTCCCAGCTGGTCTCAGCTGGTCCCAGCTACTAGGATGCAGCTGCTTGGGTGAGGGGTGGGTGGGTGGCCACAGCCTTGCCCTCGCCACAGGCTGTCTCGGGGGGGCACTTGGGGAGGAGTTTAGCTGCTCAGCTCTGTACATCTGGACAAACAAGGCTGCACTGGTCAGATTTTCCCAACTTTCCTTGAAAGACATATGCTAGATAGTCTTTAATTTTAATTACTAACATATTGATGTCGCAACTGTTGGTACAACTGAAAGGCCAAAGACAGTTCTACTAAGGAAATACTGTACTTTACATGCATTAAGTGAGACTGCTTTCCAAGCATGATCTGGGCTGTGTGACCTCCTGTATTGCCTGGAGAAGACCAGAAGCATTTCCCATGGAAAGGACCCTAGGACAGGAAGAGCCTGTCCTGCCTAGTCCCCAGCTGTCCCAATTATCCCAGGATGTGTCTTTTCATGAAATGGCCGAAGTCAGCGTCCCCTTGCCGTTCAGAGCAGTGAGGTGTGTTTGAAGGGACTCCCCAAGCAGCGTTGACCAAGTCTGAGCCATAGTCGTTCTGCTAAAAAAGGACTCGGGCTCCTACTGGATGTGTGAGTTCAAGAGACCAGTTCAGGTCAGATATTATCCAAGGCTCTCTGTACAGTTATCTAGGGGAGGCACCTGCTGAAAGTGGTTAGAATATGTATTTCTTTCTATTAACAGTATAGGGACCTTACAGACACTGTCTGTTTCTTCTGCTCCTTTGAGCTGTGGTACCTCTGTGTGTTCCAGGCACCAGAGCGAGGAGGCAGAGTAAAGATCTCAGTTTATGGTATGAGGTTTTATAGTAGCTCTGACGTGAAGCCAGCAGCCCTAATATCTCTCCATGCCTCTGCCCTGCTAGTGAAAAACAAGCAGCCCAGAGGAAGGGTATAAAAATAGGTCCTTGAGTAAAATCTATTTCCTCTGTATTTAGTCCTGTGTCTCAAAGTACATGTAGTGTGGTGGGATGGAGACAGTTGTTCTGCAGTGCTTGGCCCACCGGGCTAACAAGGAGGTCAGCAGCAGTCTTTGGTGAAGGAGTGAGAGGATCATGCAATGGCTTGTGTCCCGTGTTTCCTCCGAGGCCAAACTAAATTTAGCAGATTCCCTGATGGACGTCTGACCATAATCCATCTGAGATTGTGGGGGGAAGAGTGGGATCTGGGTTGTTTGCCTAGGTTTTTTGCTGCATAACCAGCTTCACTGAGCCACCATTCATTATTATGTCCTTCATGGTTTTCTGCCATACTGGATATGCCGTAACTTACTCCCCGATCTTTTTCCCTGAATTGTTTGAAATTTAAGCATGAAGGAGAAATAAAGACAGTTCTGGGTTCATGCCAGATTTCCCTACTAACTTAATGTGAACATGTGAATGTACTTTTTGTAGTATTGTCACAACAAGGGCTCAGCCTATAGCCAGTACTAATAAGAACTGCAGCAATACAAACAATAATGATAAGGACACATCTTATTAAAGGCTTCCCAGAAATGTTGCCTTCTCACTCTTCCAGCTTCTAGACAGCAAAGGGAATAGTCCTAAAAACAGTGTTTACACCCCTCAAGGCCTGTAGCCTGTTGGGTTGGTCCTTCCGTTGCTAATCTTAAACAAATATTTTATGAGTATGTTTCGAAGTGAACTAGCTCTGCTGAAAATCCCATTTCCTTGACCAGTCTGAGCCAGAGATAGGAAAACTGAAATGCAAAACACGTGTATTAAATAATGTATTTCAAGTAATTGAAATTATGTTTCTGTATATCTGCTTCAGCATACTGCACAGATTTGATATATTAATTCTGACACAAAATGCATGATGTGCTTGTCATTTATGCAAGCATTTTGTCAGAGCAGTTATTCCCAGGTTACATGTGCAGGTTACGTGCAAGAAGAGCCTGAACCAATGTCATCTTCGCTTAGTTCATATTAATACCAAACTCTAGAAAGGAGGGTTAATGCTGTTTTTACTATGATGGTCTAAAAGTCTAGGATAGAAAGTTATTCACATAAATGCCAGTGTAATTTTTTTATTCATACTAACTGGTGCAATAAGAGATATTACCTCTTCTTACAAATGTTGCCTTGCTTTAACTCCAGAATTGCATTTTTCTCTTCTTTAAGGTAGACTGCATATTTGACTATTTTCCTAAAATCTGTTTAATAAGTCCCTCACAGCTCAGAACAGCTAAATAACAGTATCCTTTTCTATTATAAGAGGTTAAAGCATCCTTGATTGTGGTTGTCCTCAGCATTTATTAAAAGGCTCTGTTTTCACATATTGTATCACGTATTCTTCACAACTGCACTGAAGAATTATTGACTCTACAGAAATGTATTGCAGTGAAATAAGTATATTTTTCATTCTACAATTTGCAAAATACAAATTAAATTTACTGCAACATAAAAAAATCAAGGGGTGATTGCTTACATATTGCAGTAAAGGTTGGGTTGGCCTCCAGTGTGTCAGCAAACCAAAACAATAGTAATGCACTGTCCAACAGTTCACATAATAAAACAGCCCTGATTTTTTCTCTTTAGCAATGTAACTTGCAACTCGTATATGTTGGTGACTCCTGTTTTCATGAAGTGGCTCTAATGCTCCATGTTTCTCACCAGTATTAAGCTGCAAGCCAAAGAGATTAAAAATTAAATAGCAGCACCCAGTGTTTATATTTCAAGGGCATTATTCTGTTTTCTAGATTAGGGAAGAACACTTGAAATCTTTCAACTCAAGGTATTTTTTCCCATAGGTCATTTTAAAAAAAGTATTCATACTGCACATAGGTCTTCATACATTTCTGTTTTACTCCTTCCAGACTATACCTGGCCCTTTGTTTTCCCCACAGATTACAAATATCTTCAGAATTTTAAGTTTATGGCTGCATTTTGCCTAGGAATATATATCCAGTTTCCCTGGAAATCTATGGGAATTGCATTTAGGTACCAGAGAACAGAATTTGGCCTTAAAGCCAAACATCATTTTTCAGAAAAGCACAGAAGAATTTACTAACTCTGCAGAACCTAGTGAAATAAGTACGTTTTTCCTTCCACAGATTGCAAATTACAAATTAAATTTCATGCAGCGTAAAGGAATCAATTCCTACTGCTGTAAAGGAAAGCTGTTCTAACCCATGAAAACCTTAGTATAAAGAGCTCGGTGCATGGTGGCAAGGGAAAGCCAGTTCAGGCTATGCACCCCAGCAGCCTTTTTGGTCATTGCACATCTGTTCAAATGCCTCTGCCTTAGTTATGTGATATAGTCACAGTGCTGCTCCACAGGCCAGTACTGAAATCTCAAGGACAGCTGCTTTCTACATAGCCTTCACCTGGGTGCTGTATCCATTCTGCAGTGTTCAGCCTGCTATGGCCTCTGTCATTCTGCATTTAAAGATGCATTTAAAGGTGCAAAAATACATGTCCCACTCACCAGCAACTAGCTTGTTGCCCTCGTGAAACATGCTACAGGACATCCAGACACACCAAAGATGGGTCTGATTTCAGCAACAGTGGGAGCTGGTGCTTCTTTCTGCTGAACAAGAGATATCCGGCCATGCAGAAGAACCTGTTTTTGTCTCACGCAGGGAGACTGAAAGTCTTTGAGCCCCACAGGTATGCACTGTGCTTACCAGAGCAATCGGATCTACCTCAGTGAATGGGATCACCGAGACCAAGAGATAGCACAGCAATGCAGGTGACTCACTGGTCATATGCCTCTAGGCTCTTGCAGTAAAATATGAACGCTGATGATGTGAGAACCGAGGCAGATCAAAGAACTGATCTGGGTTAAAATGTACTTTTTTTTCTCCATAGGTTAATTTTAATCTGGATCAGTTTGTGGATCAGATTCACTGTGAGGCTACACAAACATTTCTGTTGGCACAAGGGAAGTGGCAGGAAGGAGCAGGCACCTGGGAGAGAGAGAAAAGACAACAACATTTTTTGGCAGGGTTGTTGGCTCATGACAATTTTAAGTGCTCATGGAACTATCATGTAATTTGGAGCCTGTTATCTACCACGAAATCAGTTGAATATAGGAAGAGAAGAAAATACACCAAGATGACGTGTACTTGTCCTTCTCACAGAAGGACAACAGGTTTTTCTGCCCCACAGCGACTGGGAAATCCAGTGTGTAGCATTTCGGCTTTTGCCAGCTGACAGTGCCATGCGAAAAAGGGTTTCTAAAGTATATGGTGCTAAACTAACAGCCACTCACTGACGTTCCCTAGAGCAGCATTCCCGTACCTGTATTCCTGTCCACCAACAAAAATGCTACCTGTCCGAGATCCAGCATCCTAGAAATGCAGTTAGTGCAAGTCTGTGGAGACTAAAGAGTGACAGCGGGCAGGGGTGCCACGCACTGATAAAAGCAGAGGGGTTGCTTCTTAGCCGGAGTCATTCCACAAGCTGATAAAAATAGCTTAAACCAATTTTTTTAATTCTCCCCACAGCAGGCTGCCTTGTTATGGGTGTTCTTGTTTTTTATACCCACCATAAGTTTCAATAACAGCTTTACAGATTCTTTTATGCTTGTCTTAAATCTGATATAGTAAATCAGAAAGCACTGCCATCCTAAACACTGCCTTGTAAGAATTCCTCTGTGTTTTCTTTTTACCATAGGAAAAAAAAAGGAAAATGGAAAATACACTTAATGCAGTAATTTGGCCCAAATAAATAAAGGCATTTACAGCATTGACATTGAATCTTACTTTAATTCCAGTCCAGTTCCTCCCTAGCAGAAGGCAGACAGGCCAAACAGAGTTTCCTCTCTAACTAGCAAGTGTTGCGTGCCAGTTTTTTTTTTTTTCTCGTAGTTTGCCATGAACCGTAATTGTGTTGAATACTGGGTGAGGGGATAGATGATGAACAGAACTAGCACATTTCTGCAGAGTGTCTCAGGAAAGTAGACTGAATAGTCTTCTGTCAAAAAAGCAGGGAACAACTTACTCTAAGGAAAGAGAAATGCCATTTAAAGAAAATTAGCTGCGGTTTCTGCCATCTAAAATGAACAACCTCAGGCAAGTTGAGACAAGCACATCAGGAACACTTTTGATACACTATTAGTCTGTAGTTACTAAAACAGCAACTCACCTTTGTCATGCACAAGTGGGTGAGGCTCCTGTTTGTCTTGGAAAGCAGATCATGATGGGCTGAGATAGGCTCATGATTTCCCCACTGAGGCCCAACACACTAAGAGAGGAGACAAAACATGTCCAAAAGGCAGCACTTTAATGCTTTGTGCCTTCCTCAATTTGATATTGCAGTAACTCCCGATGTATCTCTGCTCTAATGGAGATAAGTGCTTCAGGAAATAAACGCAAAACCTGCTTTAAATTTTTATTTCACTCTTTCTAGCCGAAGGTTTTTTGTTTTTTTTTTTATTCTCTGACCAGGAGCTTGCTCAGGATGAGTCCACCATCCAACCTAGTTCTCCAGAAACCAAGTAATACACTACTAACATAATGTGGTATATGGCTCCACTTTTTGGGCCTCAGCCTAGGTGATGAGGTGAGGCTCTTTGCTGCAGCCTCATCTGAGCATAACGCATCTGGTGGTACTTCCGGGCGGATCAGGAAAATCCTCCCTGCTATTTGTCAGACAATGCCACTACCTTGATGAAGCATCACAGCTAGGCTGTAGGCAGATGAACCTGCTCTGAGGAGGTGGATGTTCCCCTGGTACGTTGAAGGAAGGTAGTGAGACAGGAGTGTACACGGACCTGGCTTCTAACTGTTTTCTTGAGCAAGTTGCTGTATGAAAATGATTACTCTGTTTAGGAAGTAGCAGTACATTTCGTGGAATCAGTCCTGTGACCAGCAAACCAGAGGAACTGGATGCTGTGGGAATGTATCCTGATATACTGAGAGGCAAAATTAGTTTACAGAAAAAAGGGGTATGTGTGTTTGGCAGGTCTGTTCTACCCACGGGAGTGGGTAAAAGCCTCCTCACATGAGAGCAAGTGCATGTACCTTATGCACTTATGACTACAGCCATCCCCCGGTGCTGTTTTTTTGCTGAATGGGTCCCTTTTAGGACTCAGTTTCCAAGCAACTTGTCTTTTATTTTGGGCTCATTCTCATTTACCAGATGCAGAGAAAGAAGAAAGACACATTTTAAGTTAGGAAAGAGAATTATGACATTGTCAGCGGCAGACTTCTGATGCTGGCAGGAGGTGGGTTACGCAACACGTATGGGTGAGGACAACCTTATATTTGAGTGTTTTGTAGAGTAGGCAGGGCTGACTGTGGCTTTTAAGGCTTTACAGTAGAGATGGTTTGCCAGGATGCTGTTTGGTCATGACACTGCTGTAAGTTGCCGTAAACCCCATCTCATGTTGATGTCTACAGCAGAAGGATCGGGAATGATATACCCTAACACTTTTTGAACGTATGCCTACATTGTAGTTCAGTGAGGAGTTTGTGCTGGGATGTCTATATTTCTTTTTAATTTGTTTGTTTTAGCTAGTTGAGAATGTTCTTTTTTTACCTACCACTGTGCTGAAATGAGGAGCCAAGAACCTCTCCTTGGAGTTGTACTCCCTTGAGCCAGGAGGGAATATGACCCAATTTATTTATTTATTTTAAATTTATTTGATCTGTTTTAATATCCAATAAAGTTGTTGTTTTTTCCAACTGGCACGACAAGGCTCTGGCTATTTTTAAAGAACGTAGTTCATCTGATTTAATCTAATGAATGTTTAGTGCTGTTGAAAATAGCTGGAGCTAGAGCCAAGAATAATGTACTGAAATGTGCTAGTTGAGCAAGGACTGCTTCACTTTGCCAATCTGCCTTCCTTCCAATTGTTCAGATTTACCTGGTTGTGTGGGTAGGATTTGCAAGCAAGATATAGTGACCGGGCTGCTTTTTAACTCTAAATTTAAAGGCCGATAACATCACGGCCATATTTTGCCACACTCGTTTTAAGACACTCTGAACAATAACGACTCTTCTGGTTGTTCAGTGTAACCTCTCAATTTCAGACCACTTTACAGGGAACACAGAAAGCCAGTATCCTTTTATTGCACACAGGGGAAACTGAGGGATAAAACTGTGATTTTTTCCCCCAAAGTCACCCAGAAAGTAAGTGGGAGAGTAAGTAGTTAAACCAGTCACCTAGTGTCTACAGGGCTTCTTAAGCTGCTGCGTAACTCTGGACTTCTCCATGAACTGAGACGCTGTCCAAAAACAAATTCTGCTTAAGTCCTTGTTCCTGGTGTTTCCCCCTGCCTGGTTCTAGGCATGTCCATGTTTACTGTCCTGCTGGCACTGGCTGAAGTGCCCTGCAGAGGTACCTAGCTTTCCCTAGTAAGTAAGCTTAAATATCATTCATGCTCTTGCACTATCTGAATCTTGCTCTGCCAGTCATATCACATATTTAAAATGATGTATTTAAAACCGTATGAATCCACCGTCCTTTTGCTATCCATGAGTTCTATTAGATAGTAGTTTCCCTGTTCTCTCATAAGAAATGAGTATCTAATACTTAAGCTTCATTGGATTAAAAAAAAAAATCAGCGGTAACAAGTCTTGCTCCCTGGCAGTGGTGCCCATAGGGATGGCTTTGCTGTGGAGATCACTTTACAGCCTAAAGCACAATGTTTGACTGACTTGCATAAGTAATGAACGGATGCTCTTGACAGCCATTACATTATTCATCTCTATGTATATGTAAAAGGAGGGGAGGGAAGAGCACCTGTTACTAGGGGAGAGATGGTGCCACTGCAGGTCTGCATTACAGGCCACTAGGACAATTTGGGCCAGGCAGATTTCAGCGTATTTCTATTGCCCCAAAAGAAGTCATGCCATTTTACATCCATTAGTTGTTTAGCCCTGTGTTTCCCCCATACGCATGCCTCAATTTATAACCTCAGGAAATTAAACAGCTGCTGTGGGTATGAGGGAGCACTGAAGACAATGTAAAGGTTAGTATGTTCCATCTTTCACCCCCAAATTTCCACCAGAGGACTGGGTAAAAGTAGTAGAAGAACTTACTTCCCCTTGACAGCAGGAATCATTTCTACAGACTCCCTCGGATTTCACATGAAAGCAACCACTCCGCCTGGGGAATGTCTAAACGCATATTTAAGAGCAGACAGAACTAATTTCCCCATCACCCTGACATTAGAGTCCAATGACTTCCATGCCGTCAGCTCTGAATTGCACAGAGCAGTGTGTTTGCCCCACCCTGAGAACGTGTGCTGATAATAGTCTTAGTTTCAGATGGAGCAAGACAGGACCCATAAGATGTTCTCAGCTGCACCGTAGCAGGTAACAGCAAGGTGGTTTGAGTGTGGTGCCGGTAGATGTTTCCTTGAAGAGCTCGTGGTGCTGAGGCGTAGTTCAGAGCAAGGGCAGAAGTGTTTGCCTTACCGAGGACCAAACAGGCCTTTCAGGGATCCCAGCAGAGTCCATTGTGTGGATTTTTTTTCCACATGATCCTGCAACACTCCCATATCCCAGAGGCTGAACTTCCTCTCTGAGGATAAAGGATCAACTCCTTTAGCTGATAGCATAAGTTCCCACTGAAGCTGATGATAGCAGGCTTCCTCATCCAGGATGAAAGGTGAGCTACATTGTGTCCACAGCACATCTCCTCTTCTGCTTTATAGCACCTAATTCATATGATGTGATTATTAAGACTATGTCCTTCTGCTGTTGTATCTTGTTTTATGATATATTTATCACATGAATAATTTTTCAGTGGGCATATATTTTAAACAGAATAACTTTTGGATATAAGCTTCACAACATTGCCAACATTGTAGATTTGGAAAAAAATCAGCCTGTTTGCCCCCAGAATAATAACTTCAATTCTGTTTTAATTAAACAGTTTTTCAGAGCTGAGATTGCACCTTAATTATGTTTTGAAATTTGGGCTGCAATTATGAGCGCTACAAATTTGTTTCAAATCCCTCCTAAGAGTCTTCAGCGCTAAGCACTGTTTTATTGTAGTGTGTCTTTGGTGTAACATGCAACATATTTCTAAGATGCTCTTTCTTGGCCCAATAGCTCAAACATTCCTCAACTGTAGTCAGAAACGAACTTTTTCACCCCCAAAGCAACCCTGGGATTTATTCTCCGTGATGTTAGGGTTTACCACTAGATGTCTCTGCGAACCCCTCAAAACTCGCAGATCAGCAGGGTTTCACGGGAGACAGGTCAGGCAGCATCTGTGGAAAGACAAGGCTGCTGTAGATGGCTGCACCTGCAAAAGGCTCAGCTGAGCTGCTTCAGAGATGCTCGTGGCAGTTAGCTGCTCCGAGAGTCATGGGAATTCAGTGTGAAATGCTAAACCTCTGGGGTGCTTCCTAGCTTCATAAATGAGGATCCTTAACGGTTTTCTTACAACAACTTCTAAAGCCCACCCAAGAACAGGGCTCCAGTGTGCTAGATCCTGTATAAACACTCAGCAAGAGATTCCTCCTGCCTCAGAGACCTTATCGCCTGCTGAGACAGACACAGGGCAGAAGTCAAATGAACAGGAAGATGGCAAGGAAGAGCATGTTCATTTTGTTCGAAGCAGACTGAGTTTGAGTGGGAGGCAGCCAACTCAGAGGGCAGGAGATGGACGTGGTGTGAGGAAGCAAAGTAGGAACAAGACAGATGGGATACTCAGCAGAGTAGACTGCTGGTCATCTCAGAAGATCTCTGCTATAGGTTTCCTGGCTCATTTGGAGCTCCTAAGCTTTCTGCTCTTGCTGCCCAGAGGTACCTGAAACAGCTGCCTGAAGAGCTGCTTCACAAGGTAATGTGGCTGCGGCAAAGGGTCTATGGAGAAAGGGAGAGGTGCAGAAGGGTAGGGTTGTCCTAGCTCCTTCCCAGTTCACCTCTTCCTTACCAGGCCTGCAGCCGTGGTTTCTGCTTTCAGTAAGACATATTATCTTCTTGATGCGTGCACAAGAGCCCCAGCCCCACTACAGAGACATTCCCTTGTGCCTCCCAGATAGACAAAGCACCAAGTCAAAGAAAGACACAACACGCAGGAAAGTGGAAACAGAGTTAAGGCTCACTTCAGTCTCATGTACTGAAGAGCACTCTGGAGCTCAAGGGCATTTGCAGGAAAATATTCTGCTCTCCAGACTTGTGACGAGGTTGCCAGTGCTTCCAATGAGGCTGTAGTCAAAGAACAATTCCCCCAGCGTAGCCAGAAGCAAAGTGCGAAGGCTTGGTATTTACAGTTGCCATGGAAGGAGTCTCTCAGGAAGGGTCTTTCTGCCACCCTCTTGGTTTCAAGTACCAAACTAGGTGGATTGCCTCTGCCACGAAGGCTCTAGAGCCCACAGGATCCCTCCTGGCAGCTACACTCACTCACCCAGCTCAGGCCCTCTCCTGTCCAAAACCAGCCCTTGGCCCTGGGGAAGTGTTACTTACTCCGAAGTAGTTATGCAGCTAACCTAAAGTCTTAGTCCAGGTCACCAGTAAGTGGCGTTGATGCAACCACCTGACCGCTGAGACTTAAGGCAAACACAGCCACCAAATACAGCATAACTTTATTCGCTGCTATTTCCTGGCGAGACCTATTAATGCCTGGGAGAAGCAGCTTGTTAGGTTTGTTAGCCTTTCGATACAGGAGTGCGCAGCTATGAGGCTGCTGCTTGGGAATCCTGCCCAGCCTCTCCTACCGGCTGCCTCCGGCAAGGTCCGGGCCACTTTGAGTGCCTCCCATTTTCCATCCTTTAGACGGGAATCCTAACACAACAGGTCGGTGCTTTCCAAAGCAAGCTGTGCTTTTTGATGTCTGGCATATTGGTCCACGTTTCAAGAGGGTGAGCACTTAACTTACCCTGAGCAAAAGGGTTGTGGTGCCATGAGCAGGTCTCCTGCAGAAAACCTGACGGGAAGAGAAGTTAGGATCACTGGCTAGTTAATGTTTTCCACTAGTTGTCAAAAGTTGTAGCTGTCGCACGCACAAGCTGAAAAACAGTACTGCAAAAACAAAAAAAGTTTTGAACTAAAAAAAAAACAGTAAAACAAGTTTTGCCTTTTAAAAACTTCGGAGGAAAACCCTCTCCACAACATATCAGAGCTTTAGCAAACTTCCTCCCAGGCAGCGTATTTTTCCAACTACCGAATTTTGCTGCCCCCTGCATCGGCTGCCGCCCGCCTTAGCGCAACCACAGCTCTTTTTCTTTTCTTTTTTTCCTGGAAACTTGCGGCTCCCTCCTTTGGCGCGGGGGCGGGGAGCCTCGTCTCGCCGCAGGGCGAAGCTCCGCGGGCCCGAGGCGCGGCGGCGGCGCCCCCCGCCCGCGGGTGCCGGCGCTCCGCGGCCGCGCCGGGCGCTCCGCCCGCCGCCGCCCCGTTGCATAAGGCGGCGCGGCGGCCGCGGCCCGCGCTCCGCCCCGCTCCGCCCCCGGAGGTGCGCGGGGACAGCGGCTGGTGGGCGCACCGCGCCGCACCGCACCGCACCGCGCCGCACCGGCCGGCAGAGGCTCGGCCGATCTGTCACTGTGGTTTTTTGTTTTGCTTGTTTTTTTTGCTTTTGGGAGTGTTGAGGGGTTTTTTTCTTTTGGGGAGGGGGGTTAATTTTTTTCCCCCCCCTTAAGCGGGCTGGTGGCTCCTTGCCATGAGCAGCCCGAAGGCAGCATGAAAGCGGGCAGGCGCGGCTGTCCCGCCCGCTCCGGTGCAGGATGGCTCCTGGCGAAGTGCTGCTGCTGCTGCTGCTGCAAAGGTCGGTGGGCGCCGGGGGCGGCCCCGGGGGGGGGGGGTCGGGGCTGCGGGGGGCCCCGGGCGGCGCAGCCGTCTGCCCGGAGGCGCTGGGCCCGCAGCGCAGCGCGGCGCGGGGCCGGGCGGCGGGGCAGCCCCGCGGCCTCCCCGGGCCGAGCGGAGCGGAGCGGGGCGGAGAGCAGCGCGGCCCCGCGGCCGGCCCTCAGCGCGGCCGCCCCCTCGGGCGCCCCCCCGGCGGAGGGCGGTGGGGCCGCGGCCGGCGTCCCGCGGGACTCGGCACCGGGAGGGAGAGGGCTCGAGTTGACAGGATACATTTTATCGTGCTGGTAGGAAACACCCTGGGACTCTAAGGTCAATAGGGCGGGGAGAAATATTTGCTTAAATGAGAGATTTTTTTCCCCCCCTTCAGTATGTGTTGGGCTTGGGTAGGAGCAAAATGCTTTGGGAACATCTGTTTCTCACAGTTCACGAGACTTTGAATGGTGATGTGGGAAGGTCTGGGGAAGCTTGCTGAACTGAAACTGTGATTACTTTTAGCAGAGATGTGGGAAAGCTACAGCAGCTAGGGTGTCTTGTAAAAATAAATAAATAATAAATAAATAAATAAATCTGGCTTTTACCAGGAACAGTGCAGCCAAGATCATGGGCTAAGGAATTCCCTGCCTGCAGCCTTCGTTCTGCTGTGTCGTTCTTGAGCTTGTTTTGGATAGTGTGAGTTTTCTGGAGAAAAGTGTTTCTGTGTTCCCATTCTCTGAACTGACAAGCAAAAATGTCCCAACCAAAACTTATTTTTTTCCCATGAAAAGGCAAAGTCCTTAAAAGCAGGTATTTTGGTAATTGTTGAACTGGTGCTTGCTTGGAATCCATCTGCACATCCCCAAATGAAGGTGGCTTTTGGGCAGATGGGCTTGTTGCACACGTTTGCAATGCAGGGGCCTTGTTCCCTGGTCACTGAACTAGAGACGCAGTTACCTGGTGACAGCAGCACCAGAACTAGCGGTGCACTGAGCTTGCCATGGTTTCATAAGATGTTGGTTGATCTTTGTCAGCCTGGGGAGGACATGCTACTCCATGCCAAATAAGCAAGTGTTGAACTCGATGCACAAAATCCCCGTTTTGCAGTGTTTAAAAATGGGTATGTAGCATGGTGCTAGGGCTGCTAACAGAAAGGCTATAACCCTACATTAATGTGAGAGCCAAGTCTCAAGGACAGGTCATGCTTCAATGTCTTGGCCCATGCAGCAGGTTTGGAGCAGGCTTTGAGCTCTGACATGGCTCTGGACTTTAAAATGTTGATTCTTAACAGATTAAAATCTCCCTGCTGCTTGTCCTCCATCTGTGAATGTCTCCAGAAGGGGGAAGGGGAAGCAGCTGGCTCTTCTCTCTTCTTTTGAAATGTTAACTGTGTTTGCAGTTCTGGTTTACCCCTTTTGTAACAAAAGGTGTTTTGTGATACTGATTACTACCAAGGACAAGAAAGGAGTGAAGTAAACTTTGAGCAGAAAGTTGGAAGAGGCTAGCTGTTATGCTGTGTTTATTAAAGAAAAAGAGGGGTCGTCAGATGGTGGAAATACTTCCTAAATATAAGTAGGTACCAAAGCATACATCTGAGGTGATGTTTGGTGCTCCAGACTACAGCATCAGTGTGTGGTGGCTGGCAGCTTGTGCCATTAAACTTGGAGAGTCTTTAGTGTTGTAACCTGACTTGTGATGCTTTAACTTCATATATTCAGCATTGTCAATGATCATCTTTGCTTTTGCGGGGGGTCATTTCTCTACTCTTCTTTACCAGAACTTCTCTCTGATCTCAGACTCGCAGTGACACTATGTGACTAAGACACAGTTTGTTTGTAAGATGGATATGAAGCAACTTGGAGTTGTTCTTGCTGCTGCCCTGTAAATGACCTTCCCTTCACCTTTGGAAATATGGCTCAGCTTTTTCCTGGTGACAGATGCCTGATGTCTCTTGATCTTGGCAGCAACTGAGTAGGTTTTGTCATGCCAATAAAGCATCTTTCAGTTGGAGAAATTGAGAAGATGAGTGTGCAGTCCACCCTCAAGCAGAGGTTATGTCTGTACAAGCTGTGTCAGTGATTTTCCTGCTGTGGAGGTTGGAAGTGATGCAGATACTCAATCTCCTAAGTAGCAACGATAATACAGGGATGAAAAACCCAACTTAGTTCCCAAGTATAGCAGGAAATGTGTAAATTTTATATAATTGGGCATTTCTCTGAAGGATCTTGACAGTTAGCTCAAAATATTCTTTTGCATAAATCTCAACCTGTCTTTTGGAGCAGCTGAGACCTTGCTACTGTTTTTACTTGTTTCTCTTGGTGAGTTCCTGATCTTGTCAGCTCTGCCCATGTAGAAAGCTTTTGGGATCCATCCAAGGAAAGCGACTGACACTTAGTACCATTTGCAGTTTTGCTCTGACCCATATAGTCCTCTGCCTGAACTAAATAAGGATTACTTGTCTGTCCTCAAATATAGAGGGATATGAATCCTAATATAGGAGTGCCTCAGAGCAGGAGTGTATCATTTGCTTTCAGCCATAAAAAGGAGTAGCTAAGAGCAGTAGGCTTGTACAGCCTTCAGGCCTTAATCAGCCAAGAGTTGATAAGCAAGGCTTTTTGCAGTATTTCTTAAATGCACGAATGCAAAGTGACCTAGTGCAATAAGATGCTTGTTAGCAGTGCAAAACTGACTTTGAAAGCAGACTGATAAGAGGGTTCAAATTCTGATGGTGTTCTGATAAGCAGAATGTCATTCAGCTCTCCTTACAGATCAGCACAGGATTTGTGACTGAAAATAACTTTTTTTTAACACATATTAGCAGAGTCTCCTCAGTTGTCTGCGTGGTTCGGATTAGAGGCTTCTTTTAAATGGTCTTGATGAGGAAAAGCAAAAAAAAATGGAGGGATTCCTACTTTGTGAAATGTCTTTTCTAAAGCAAATGATAAGCTGCCTAGCTTGAATGTGACAAGGTCAAAACTTTGTTGCCTTTAAACAAGGAGCAAAGTCCAGAGGTTTAGTGCCATTACTCTGCACTACCTTCGCCTTAGAGCTCAGAAGCCTGCCAGTGAATGCACGTAGCTTGAGTCAGAGGGAGACTGAATTTGAGGATCTAATGCATGGGGCTTTGTAAAGAATAGCCAGTGACTCAGATTTAACCTGGAAGTTAATCTGGAGGTACCATGCTGTACCCAGGGCACTGCTGACATTTGTTGCAGTGGTTCAGCTCATGCAATTCTAGATCTGCCTACAGCACAGTGGGTCTTGTTGCACTAAGAGGCGATAAGGGGATGGAAAACACTAGCAAGCTGTAGGAAATCCTGTTCTTTGGGCACAAGGAGAGAGACGTTCCTGGCTCTTGAACTTGATCATCTAGACATGAGTGCAGCTAAAGGGTCTGTGGTTAATAATAGTGTCAACATAACTTTACAGTACGGTACCTTACACCCTGTTCTAGATATTTTTATGTGGCTACAAGGTGAGAATATAAAACATTTTTACTGGAGGGTAGTCAGATACAGGAAAGATTGATTTGAATGAATGCAGTTTATTGGCTTCAGTAAAGAACATGTCCCTTTGCCTTCTTAAACAGTTGCTCTTCAGAGCAGGCAGCTGTTTATATCCAAACTTCATTCCAGAACAAAAAAGCTTAATCCAAATGTCAGACCTTTAATCTGAGTGAGTGAAAAATGAGAGATAGGATGGATTTGTGTCTCTTCTAAGCTCTTAGCAAGGCTCTTCCTTAAAATTCCTGCCCCTCTGGCCCTCTGGCTTCTCTTCTTCTCTCCTCTCCTGTCTACAGTTTTGCTCCTTCTGCTTTTTTTTTTTTTTTTTACAGTCCTCTCTTTCTTTTTTTCCTTTCCTCTTCTTACTATCCTTTCATAAGTCTTTGGTTTGTTATTGGCTCAGTCTGATGAGCCTCTTTGCTGTAAGATTAACACGGTAAGCTTTTCCTGACGGAGTGGTAGTGACTGATGTGCAATAAAGGGAGTTCAGCCACCTTGTAGATCTTTGCTAGCTGGTCAGAAACACAGAGCCTTAACTGGAAGTTGGGAAAACTGGCATAATTACAAGGGCTGTCAACGGCATGTTAATAAAAGTTATTTCTTCATTAGGTAAAAAGCGAGATCTGATGGTACTTTTTATAGAAGGTGCTGACATTGTGTTACAGTGAGCTGCAGAGCTTTCCAAAGGAAACGGCTACCTTTGTGCTGTGTGGTAGCAAGAGAATGATCTGCAGTAATATATTCAAGCCCATAACATTTCCTAATTTGAACATATTTTATTTAGTGTTTCAGCCTGAGCCATGGTTACACTGTGTAAAGCATAATGGAATGCATGGCCAAAGCATTTCGGTCAAAAATGAGACAGAGGAGAAAACAATAGTAAAACTAAGGGTGCCAACCGAAGCTTGCTGAGTTTCCTGGTGCTCCCTCAATGACAAATATGAGGAAACTCTTACCTTCTCCAAATGTACTCCCTCGGTAAAGTCCAGCTGTTGCTCATTAGCTGCATCTCAGTAAAGTCAGGAGGATCAACTGTACTGGCCTTCTGTGGGCAGCCTTTCTCTCATGTGGGAGTCACGCTCGGCTCAGGATCTCCCTGCGTTCACCAGAAAATGGCTGTGGTGAGGTTTGGGAGAGTTGTTAATGTTTTCTCCCGATTCTGTTAAGAGAAAACTGGTAAGCCCATGACAGAAACATCTCGTCTAAGAAGTGCTGCGTTTTCACACCTCCGCAAGCTGAGTCGGGGTCAGAGTAGGCCCAGGTAGATAAAGTTATTGGAAGGGGCACAAGGGCTGGTGAAAACTCGGCTCAGTTGAGCGAGCAGTATTAGCATGACGAGGTGAATTTTGTTAGCAAAAAATTGTTCTTTCTCGTACCATGGCATCATGCTTTCCCACACCTGCTTTATACCCTAACCTACGGGAGCGCCAAGATAAGCACAGTCCCAAAAGGGTGCCTGGCAGTCCCCATGCCAGGCTTTTCAGACGAGGTAAATAATGACTCACTGGTGCAAACCTGGTAGGATTTGTGTGCATGTACGTGTCCTCCCTGGAAGGAGGCAACGAGACCTACAAGGATTTCAGCAGGAGAAGTCATGAGATTGATAAGTAGTCTCTGAATGCAAATAGCTGAACGAGAAGCGTGGCTGCCCACACCTGCTCTGTAAATTGCTCTAGCAGGCTAGGGTAAGCTCTTTTTAAGATTATTTAGTTTTAAGTGTTGTTGAATGTTACCTGTTCATAAGAGATCTTCTGGGAGTAGAAATGCTGTTTGTGGGTACAGCAGGTCAAGGTTCGAGTGGATCAGTGTTACTGTAAACTATTTAGCAGCTAAGAGCACAGAGGCTTGACTTGCTCTGAGTGCTGGTCACTGCGTAAGGCTCCCTTGCTCACTGTTCTCTGCTTCTGTCAGCTGCTTTTTATAAATCTGTTGTTCGTTGCATCAGTACAAGTGTTCTGGATGCCTTAACAAATTTTCTTCAACTCCCAAGATCCAAGAAATACAAGTGCTTTTTTTTTTCTCTTTCTTTTTTGAAACAGTTATACACGCTCCTAGATAACTGTAACGCTCTTAATGCAAGCGAGCCTCTCGTCCTCCGGCTTTGTGTCTCCCTTTTGAGGCTGGTCTCGCAGCCTTATCTTTTGAGATGCAGTTATATTCAGGAAGTGACAGAGGGTTTTTTACAGAAAATAAACCTGTACTTCTTGATTCCTAAGTGTAAAACAGATAACAACAGCTTCTACAAAGATCAGTTTTCGATGACTAGTCTGAGACTGAATGCATGATGTGGATTCTTATTCAGATTGCTGCATTGTTTTCAACTTTCATAAATTCATCTGGCTTTAAAGAAACATGGGGGTTGCTATTATGCAGGCAAAGCTTCCAAACTTTCCATTTGCTCCAAAAGCATCTAAGAATTCACAAGGCTTTATTCATTTTGCCACAAGTCTGAAGAAGGGAGACTTTATTCTAAGGGGAAGAAAAACGCAGATAATTGTGGAAAAAATACAGCTTGGGTGACTTTCTGTTCACTGTAAAGAACATGTGTGCTGCTTTCCTATAAAATGATTGCGAGGTAGCTGTATTGTTCAGGAGTTCAATGTGCGGATGCTGAAATAAAATCTGTCCATTTTGAAATGAAACCAAAAGGGCAGTTATTTCACATGACCCCGATGAGATTTTGTTTTTCCAAACCATTAAGTTTCAGCATACACCTTGTTAAAACTTTTGCATGTATTAAGAAAACTAATTTGTCATTTTGAAGAAAAAGAACTCCCAAAACTTGTCAGTCCAAAAAAAAAATCATCAAAATGCTTCAAAATACAAGTGTAATGGCAAGTGTCTGTTAATGTGCTTTGTGAAAGTATTTTGATCTTTGACAAAAGCTACGGTTTCTTCTCAAAAGAGAAGAATTGGTTGGGCAGTTAGTGAATATGACAGGAATCTACAGAAGTGGTTTTCAATTAAGTTAGCCAGTTTAGCCCCTGTATATCAGTTACTAATGCAGAAGAGTTGAATTGCTAATATTGCATCGCACAGCTTAATGTGATATAAAAATACTTTTTAACATAACTACGGAATCACATCTGACCACTTTCTTAAAAAAGGGGTGTACTGTGAATCTTAAGAAGTACTTCAGAAGGTATAAAGAATTATTAGAAAATACTTAAGATATGTATGAAAACATCTCTCCTGGCTAATGTTTTTTGCCATTAGAAAACCATATACTGGAAAGTAACCTGTTTGCTTTTAGTTTGTTGTGATTATGCTGAAACACAACCCATTCCTTGGAGTAAAGGTAGTCCTTCCCAACAGCTGTGTCCTTCTGCCCAGGGTGACGTGCCTCTCAGCCTGTCAGTCTCTGTCCTGCTCTGCCTGGACCGACCCCGTGATCCTCTCCCTGGCAGCTTGAGAATGGGCAAGTTACACCCATGTCATCTGGGCTCCTTTCAGATAATTAAGATAAAGTATGAAAATGTCACCAGTGAAGTCCTAATGACATGAAAAGTAGAACCTGCAAACTGTATTATAGCAGTTGATAACAGAACAGTCATGTTGTTTTCCTCTTTGATGGTGAGAGAGCCATTAAATACACTTCAATTATTGTACGTATTATTTGATTTTCTGTAATGTAACATGCATTGTATCACACTGCAGCAAGCACAGTACAGCTGTGGCTCGTTTCTCACTCCCTCACCTCCCGCAGTTCCCGATGCTTATAGATGCTCCTCCATTTTATAGGAGCTGTGGTTGCTCAGTGCTTTTGGAACACGAAACAAATATTATATCTCTGTCTTACGTGTTATTGCGTAAGGACCTAGCAATTGCTGGTCTGTTGCCCAAACTGAACCCCCCTGCACTTGGCCATTTGGTGTGTTTGGTCCTTGTTAGCCCTGGCACAGCTCAGCAACTTTGAAATCTTGGATCCCTGTAAAACTTATTTTCTAGGATATGCAAGGCTGAAAAGTTACATAAAGTGGTGAGGTCTGGGAGCCAGACCTGCTTATAACCCATTAGTAAATGCGATCCTGAGGAAGCAGGAGGTGGTTTCTGGTAGAGATTTTTACCATTTGTATTAGAAGGATGTAAAATAAACATGGAGATTTGATGTCCGTTTTTAAAGGGAAGCACAAGTACAGTTTGTATTTCAGTTTTGAGCAAAGATCCCTTGGTTGCTAGCACAAGAAAGTGCTGAATTAAACGTTTACGAAAGGGATGGACTCATTTGCCTGTGATAAGAAGGGACTGGATTTAGTGACCCTGGAGGTATCTCCACTATTACAGTCTGGGCGTTTTCCATGTTCAGATTTCACAAGGAGCTTGCAGCTCGGAGCACGCAAAGGGAGCCGGGAGTTGCACATCCCGAGCTCCAGCTAAATCCACTCAGGAGGCTTTTTCATGCAGTTGAGGCTTGCTAACAATTCCAGCTGCAGAGTTTAGCAGCTGAGCGTGTGCCCTGGTACACTGTGTTTTTTCTCCTCCCTTCACAAGGCACATGAAGCTTTAGTGAATAGAAGTTTTATACGTCCCCAAGATGTGCAGTAAAGCCTTAACCTGTCTTAAAACATTACTGTTTCAGTGATTGCTCTCAAACTTCCTTGAGGTCATGTAGGAAATTGGTAGCGAAATGGGCCTCAAAATCAACAATTACAGCTTTCAGACTTTTATCTGCTTGTTGGTTGCAGCATTTTTACAGGACTGCGTGTCCTGCAGAGTATATTGCATGGGTACCTAAGATCTTCCTGTTCAGCAGTGCCAAAGTTGATTGTTTCTTTAAAAAAAAACAAAAAACAACAAAACCAAAACCCCAAAACCCACGCTGCACAGCAGAGAGCAGTAGGGTTGTGTTAGGGGTAAAGGCGATGTCTAGGTGGTTGTGCGGCAGACTGCACAAAACAGCATGTGTGTTCTTCTCATCGGTTGGGGATCCCTTCGGTCTTGAATAAGATTTGCACATGTTGAGCACCCCTGAAGAGCAAGGCCCCAGCTGTCTCCTGCCGCAGAAGCATGCGCTCAGGCAGGCTATGAAAAGCGTTGCACAACCCAGCATAATTTAACCACATGCTGAATAAATACACTTTTGAGAACACTTTTGAAGAGATGTTGCCTAATTAATCCTGTAGGGGGTATAATATGTATATTTCTGAAATCCAGTTTTAGCATCATGCAATTAGCTTTTATGGCCTAAGGATTCTGATTTAAGATGTTCTTTAGTTACTAATGGTAATCTGTTTTAATTAGAAATGCAAATGTATTTTAGATCCAAATGCGTCTGAGTGGTACAATGTAAAAAGATGATTCACAGCTGATACAATTGAAGTGCCTCCAGTCTAGTATTCTTTATATGTTCTGTAGTTTCAACCCTGAGGATTAACATGGTATTCAAACATTGCTCTCAGTTGAAGTATGTGGAGGCTGAATTGATTTCTTTAGGAAATGGGATAAGTATTAATCAACAGGGATCCTTGCTGGAGCAGCAGAAGTGAAATCATAGCTTTAGGCAAGAAGGAGGCAAAGACTTTGAATGTTACAGGAGTAACTTCAGCTCCGCGATAGCAGAGCACTGCTCCTGCCAGGACACAGGTGCTGAGCAGGCAGCAGCACCTTGGTTGACCTAGTCTTGGTATCACTGAGTTTATTCAGTCTTGAATATCCCGGGCTGCTCGGAGAGGGCTGTAACTGCCGAGAGCTGTGCTGCCATACAGTTCAGTCAAGCAGTGCATCTGAGAAAAGCCTTGAGCAAACGATGCCCCCGACAAACATTTAAAGGCCAGTGCTCTCTGAATGTTCACTGCCGGCACTTGTCCTGAAGATAAACTCTCTGGTGAGTGGGTATCTGTGATCTGGCATAGTGCAGTGCAGTAAGAGACTAGCACTGCTTGACAAAGTCTTTCCAGATTCAAAGAGCCTCTACTGCTAGACCAGTCCACCTTTGCTGTTGTTTTCAAGTAGAAGGGCTCCTTTTCTTAGCTATCTTGAAAGCTGCGAGTAAAAGAAAGTAACTACTCAGTAATGGTGGTGTAGCTGTGAAGATGGGGTTTGTAATGATATTATCTCTTACTAAACACATTACTTGGTAGAGCATTTTCGCAGCTATTCATGAGCAGAAGCTGTGATGCAGTAGGGAACTAAGTGATGCAGTTTACACAGTGCAGCTTTCATGGGCTCTGCTAAGCTGGATTTAGAATTTCTTCCCAGGAAGCAGTTGCTGGTAAGGAGCAATGGTGTGGGCATTGCAAAAGCTTTGGAAGGCTCTGTGTGACCCTCTAGAAATCAAAATCAACGGGTGTCTCTGGACTAGCCTTATTAGGAAGGCTTGTGGTTCGGTCAAGGCACTTACCCAGCCTCAGAAGACAAGACTCAGCAGGGTGCTGCAGGGAGCTCTCCTATTCCCATACAGCAGATGCTTTCTGAGACTTCAAGTTCCCATCCCATCTTTCTTGCTGACGCAAATATAGTATAGTAGTTATTTCATCATCTGAAATAAGATAAACTTGTTGACTGGCACCACTGAGGAGGTTCCTTACAGAACTGCTCCCTGCCCTGGAGAGATGTCAAATAAAAACCAAGATGCAGATCCTATGAGCCTGTTATATGGGGCAGCAAGTGACATTCTGAGTTTCCTACTTAAGCCGAGTGAATCAAAGCTTCCCACAAGTCTAACTGATAGTCTTACATGTGCAGTTAAAACTCTCCAAGCTGCTTAGCCATTTCCCTGTGCCATGTTCAAAGAGCAAAACATCACAAAGCACCAGCAGTTCTTATCTGTGTGTTTTATTTACCAACCACTGTTTACATTTACTTCATTCATTACTTCTTTTAATTCATCCCAATTAGTACCTTTGCTGTGAGCTTGTATTTTCCGCTAGTATTTCTGAAGGCCAAGGGCATGGAGGAAGCTGCTTTTGGGCACCAGTCCTGGAGGCTCTGAAGGCCTGCAGTGTGTCTGTCGTCAAACACCCCTAACCTCGTTGTTCTTGGTGGTTACGTGGCGTCCGCTCTAGCCCTGCAACACTCGCAACTTATTCTTCTTCCGTTCTTTTCTTTTCAGGGGCTGTCAGAGCCTGAATAATTTAAGAGTGAACAAATGAGAGACGTTCATGGAGGACTCTCTTCTTACCTAGGCACAATTTGACAAGCATGTAGATTGCCTTGGGTTTCCACTGCACCTACCACAACTTTACTAAGAGAAAAGCCCCCCTTTCCTAGACATCTGTGTCACTCTTGCTTAGTAAAGTTATTCAAGATCAGCGCCTTTGGAATTGGTCGGTAAATGGACAAAGCCTTTCTCTTTGCCCGGAGCTCCTGACAGCCTCCAAGTACCAAAGAGAACTCCACACCACTAGAAAGCAAGAGACAGCTGCTGAATGTTGGAAGCTACTGCATCTGGCAAAAGAAGCTGCCGCTAAGATGCACACAGTTTTGTTTGTTTGTTCTGCTTGTTTTCTGTGCTTTCTGAGCCCTGTGTGTGCCTGGAAAGTTTAATGACCAATTCCTTCTTTCTCAACATGCAGTTTTTCCTCCCATCCCCCAAAAGCTCAGAGTTCTGTTCTTGCTTTTTTCAATTCCGATTTATTTTTGTCACCGATATGCTTCTGTTGTTTCCATTAGGAATTGTTTGGGATGTAGCCACAGCTTCCTTTGAGGCAGGGAGATATTAAAAAAAAGGCTGTTCAAACGTCCTTTTCCCCTCCTACCTTCCCCAAAATTTCAGCAGAGTGGTTCACCTTGTCATAGAGTTTGCTGGCTTTAAGCGTAAGGCAGAGTTGACCTTAGCAATGATGTCATTTAACTGAAAAATTACTTCATTAAATGTGGAAAAGTTCTTACAGTAGCTCAATTTGGGAGCTGCTGAATGAAGCTGACCCTTGACACTTTGCAAAAAGAATAAGGCTTGTGTTGTATTAACAGCTGCTTGGAAACCATGTGTAATAAATTTTGTTTTTGTGCCCACCACGAGGATAAAAGATGGTATTCCGCCGACTTGGGTACCCTTACACTTGCAGCAGAGCAGAATTGCTTAGATCAAAGTTTAAAAGTCTACTATGTGGGTGTCTAAGCATTTCACAGTTCCCTGTGCTAAAAGTATCAGTGTACTTGCAAAGGCCAGCAAATGCTGCTCTTCTTGCTCAGCTTCAAACATGACATTTTCCCCTTCCTCATCTCATATAGGTTTCCATGGAGGTTCAGGGTTAAACCTATTAAACTTACTTTTTTACTGAACATGCATAAATCTCCTGTCAAAATATATCAAAATGAAAGGGGATTTTTGTGCTTTGTGTTTGGGGGTTTTGTTCCTTTTTGCTTCCAGTGACACTTATTCTGGAAACTTCAGGGTTGGGGATTACTATATTTTTGTCACAGAAAGAAGACAGTGTAAATACAAAATGTAAAGTAGAAGAACTTAGAGAAGTGCTTCGACAAGTTGTTTGACTAAATTGAAATAAATGTTGATTTGTTCAAAAAAAAAAAAAAAAAGACACATGCACTTTCTGGATCTTGTTAGTCTTGATTTTCTTTTTTTCCTGGTTTTCCTAAAGCCGAATGCGTGCCTCTTGACTTCAGAAATTGGCTCGCCCAGCTGTGAGGCATTATCGGAAGACTCTTCCTATCTGCCTTCTCAACAGATGTGTTATGCTCGCTCTTGCTGCGCCCAGGCTGCATCGGAGTGTGTGATGGGTGAAAAGCTGAGGCAAGAGAATGGGTGAATGAAACCGAGTGCACAGAAATAGCGTATTTGTCCTCACAAGCTGCTCTGTGGAGCTACTGCTCTTTTTCTGAGCTCTTCCACGCCCCGTCGTTGAGTAGGGGCTGACCTTGTCTGTGTGGTGCCCTGAAGGCACCTGGGGAGATAAGTGAGGTTCCCTTGGAGGACTCAAGGTAGACCAATATTGTACCTGTCTCGCAGGATTTGGGGACAGGAGCTGGCTAGGATGGTCTCACTTACCAGGAGATTCACGGATTCACTCTGTGGGTGTTTGGGGTTTTTACAGTTCTTGTCATGAATTCAGAGCAGCTCATACAAGGGGTTATGCAGGACTCTAAAGAAGGATGAATTTGTCAGGAAGGCTGATAGATGGAGAGAAAAGGGCTTGAACTTCCCACTAGAGACGTTGTCAGAGCTGTAAACTGTTACATGCAAGCACATTTCTGACAGGGATGAGCAGAGGGCTGGACCACAGCTATTTCAGCTGCCATTTCAAGTGCTTGGTGCTGCCAGGTTAAGCCGCCGGCTTTACTGTGCATCTGCTCCAAGGCGGGGGGAAGCATTCTGCCTTCGTGTGCTGTGGCTCCTTGTTTAAACGCTTGTCCGTAGGAAACGAGATCTTATCCTGTAATCGTCTGAAGATACCTTTTCCTCTTCTCCCCGTGTCCCCCTGAAGTCTGTATGAAAGAGCAAGTGTAACAGAGACTGGCTGCACTCGCTGTTCCTCTTACCGAGCCCTCTTGACCAGCCACAGACTTGTGCTTTAATGCAGCCGGCTCTGCCAGTGTTTCTTACCCTCGTGCCGTTGCTTTCCCCAGAGATCCAGCACTCGCTCATTCAGCACGTTCTCAGGATTTCAGTAACTTTGCTCCCAAGGCCTCTTGGGACCGTGCGCCTCTGTGGCTGTTTCTCCTGGCTTTGGGTTTTATCTCACTCTTTGAAACTTTCCCAGAACTGCGGTGACTTTTCTCTGACCTTTGGGAACTGGAGCTCTTGAGCCCTGACACTCTGACTGGCACCACCAAGACCTAGGGACTGCTCTGGGATGTCAGCTTTCCCAGCGCATGCTGGAGGAAAGCCTCATCTGAGCAACACCAGCTAAAAATAAAAGCTATTCAACTGGAGCTAATGGCGGGTTGCCATGAGTTATTGCTCATTAAAGTGAATTGTCAGATGCTTAACTTCAGCTAATCATTTCCTGCTGCGAGATCGGCCTGGTATGAAACATAGTGAAATGTGGGAAGGGGATTCACAATAGCTAGATTTAACCAGGGGTGGAATTTCCCCGGACTCCCCCTGTAGTTAATGGAAAGGGAGAGGCTCCTACAGGGGGTGATTCCCGCTCTGCATCACCCTTCTGGTGGAAGAGAGCTCTGCTCGCTGACTGCCAAGAGCTGGGGGTGCTCTGCTGCCTTGCACAAAAATTAACTTCTCCAAGTGCAACTGCTTTCCTTCCCCAGCTCACTGAGTGCTTTTCTTTCCTGAGCTTAGTTTTCCGCCCAAAAGTAGCCATCAGGATGTTGAACATTTCTGTCCAACAGATCAGTGATCCTTCCCAAAGGCTTTAAGTAATATGCAACCCCCCTTCTTTCTTTTGCATCCCTCCTTTCTTTTGACTTTGTAGTGTAACTACAGTGAACTCTGCAGAACATCCTCTGTGTCAAAGCAGTTCTTCTTGCCCATTCCAAGAAATATCAGCTCTTCATTAAAGAAACCGTTCCATTTTGAATGTTGTAATTTGTTTTTGGTCAATTTTTTTTCTGTTAATTTTGGAAGTTAGTCTTGTTTGCATGTTTGGCAGTGAACCAAAAAGTCAGATTAGGGAGTTTTAAATGACACTGATTAGAAAGTATGTCAAGCACGTTTGCTTTTAGCAGCGTAGGTCACTCTCTCAGTTGGACTGGAAACAGTTGCATAAAGTATTTCATTCCATGTCACTCTTTTTGAGTTTAGACAGAAATAATTTCATCTGTATAAAGGGAGTGTAAGAATCCAAGCGGATTGACCTTGTTGCCTTTTGGCATTACTTCCAAATCAAAGCTTCAAATGGTACTCCAAAATGCAAAGAGAAAATTCAGCTGAAACTTCTAAATTCTGCTCATTTCCAGGAGATTATAAAGTTAGGGAGCATATTTGAACCTTGGAACAAAATTTGCATTTAGGTGTCAACAGCATAGTTTGAGCGCATCTGTACACTCCAATGTGAACCAGCTGCCCTGTAGTCTCCTCTCATTTTTCCCGAGAGCTGAAGTGTAGTGGCATATCTGCAGTCAGCCACGTTTAGCTGAATGCCAGTGAGACTGGTCAGAGGAGGGCTCCAGGGCAAGTTTTGCAATTCCATTGCAAAAGTTTAACGTAAGTCTAATTTAAAGGGCTTCTCATGCCAGTTGTCTTTTACATTTTCCGACGTGGGTACTGAAAATTTCCTCACGTTCGCTTGCATTCTTCATTGCAACCTGTTGTGAAGGCATTGCCTGAAGAGAGAGTTTTTCTGTTGAGATGAAAATATGTCAGATTCATTATTTACGTTGGTACAAACTAATTATTTTCACTTGAGAAATACTTGTAAACTGACTCTGTATTATCCAAATGTTCTTACCTTCCAAATTTTTGCAAATCCGGGCCAAGTTTTATATGCAGAATAAGCTCTAACCCTAAAATGCGGATCTCTACTGTCATCTGCCTAAGCTGCTAAGTTTTGTAACTCTGATTCGTGCCAATAAAACTGTGTTTCACTGAGTGTATTTTGGACATTTAATGCAAAAGCACGGAAGAGACCAGATCTTCATCCCTTGTTCTGCCGTCTTCACATTTGCTGAGCAGAGCTTTACCCCTGTAGCGGGCTGGCTGATATCGGAGGGTGGCTCAGACAGCAGAGTTTTTTCAGTGGGAATGAAGAGCCTCAAGGGCTTTGAGTTGTGCGTTGGAGCCTGTGGCCCGTACTGTGGAGGAGATGCTCTTGGAAGGGGCAGGAGAGGGTGCATTTAGGTGATTTAATGATTCTTGTTTGTTTAATGTGAAATACTGACATAGAGGCTTTGTTTGTGCATAGAGCGAGTCTAGATGACTCCTGCTTTTCAAGATGTGCTAGTATAGAGCTTCCTGTGCTTAAGGAAATAGTAGCTTGAGTAAAAGCGAGATTAGTCTTTCACCCACATCTGATTCAATTCTGTCTTTGTCAGAAATATTATTTTACAGTAATCACTAAATATGGAAAATGGGCTCTGTCAAGCACAGCAGAGTTAATTTATGTGCTCATTGGTCATATTGTCATTATTGGCTTTCTTTCATGAGTGGAATTATTTCTGTGGAAAAAAATGTTGATTTAAATGCACATGCTATTAGGATTACAGAGTTCCCATTGTGGCTCATCATCTTTGGCTTCTGTGGAAAAATCCTCTTTCAGGATGTTTTTCTGGGGTGAGAAGTGCAGCCGTACATGGAATTAAGGTGCAATAATTCAGTTCTTCTCACCTAAAGCAGGACTGTGTCTTGCCATAGTCACGTGTTTTCAGAGCTATATTGTGATTAACATCTGGCTGTTGAAGCGTATCTCCCTTCTGTTATATATGGTCTGTGGTTAGTATGCATCAGAAAGAGCAGCCTGATGTTTTCTTTAAAATCATTCTGAGAAGTCTTCCCTTTTTCTTGTTAGAGATTTGAGTTGCTGTAGATGAATTAGCTGCTGCTTGAGTCTGATCAGACCTCCCTTCCCATGCATGCTCTGGGGAATAAGGAGGTAAAAATAAAACGCCTTGTATTTTAGTTCCAACAGCAATTCCTACTGGCTCAAGTGGGAATACAACTGCACTTCTAAAACTGGCTTATAAGATTTGTCTTTCTTTCCCTTTTGCCCAAGGTTGCATATAACTGGATCCTTACGTTTTTTCAAGTAAAAGAGCTATGTTTTTATGGACGTCTGTTAATTTCAGCAACAACAGCAAAGATTTCATGACGCTGGCAGTGCAAAAGCTCTGAATGTTAAAGCTCTCCCGTCTGGCTGAGGATCTCTCACAGTTGTGTTGCCAGAAGTTTCTTGGAGGTTTGCTTAGGGGTGTTTTGGAAACTGTCATTTCTTCTGCCTGAATGAATAGTTTGGCCAGGAAATCAATCCAGTCACGCTAGTCTGCTGACCTCCCTACACCCATTTCGCTTCACCAAATACCTTTTTTTAGCCGTTCATGTCCCGGGACAGTGGTGACATTATGACCGCTCACTGCAGATGTTTGCAGAGGACCTGGCGTTCCTACAGGCTCTCAGTGGTGCAAGGGCAGCAGTTGGTTTGCTGGTCTTTGTGGGTAACGGGAAATATGACTCTGCATCTTTTCCAAACTGCTCTGTGGATTTTCTTAACCAAACGGTCTTTCTTAACAGCTCTAACAACACAGTTTGCAGAGCATGTATGTGCTCGGGCTTTGCAACAGGAGAGCATGGTAACATACCCCCTCGCTCTTCCGCTCGTTACTCTCTGTGTCTGGATCTCAATCTGCCACCGAGTGTCATGATTAATATGTTCGTAGCCGTACATGCCACCGAAGCAGCACGGCTCACAGAAGCACAGCTTAGGAGGAGATTGTCTCAAAAGTCTTTCCTGGCACATTGTTTCTGTGTCTTGCTTGGTGAGCTGTGCTCGTATTTGAGCCTGTGGCCCTGTCAGGGGTGACCTGCTTGGTGTGTAAGTAAATGACTCTCAGCTGGCCTGCTATCTAGGGGTCTGTCAGAGAGCAAGAGTCACTCACTCAGAGTTATTGCCGTATTTACCTTTTTTTTTTTTTTTTTTTTAAGAAGAGGAAAAATGGTTAGGAATATGGTGTGTAAACTCTAGGTATGTTTTTTTTGGATAGTGCATGTTTGGAGATGGTGGGAAATATGACAATGGGATGGGAGTGCTTTATGTGTGTGTAGGGTACTGGGTAGAAGAAACTCAGCCCATCTGTAGAGGCTCTTGTGGTAGCTAGAGAGATTAGACCATCCTTTCTCTTCTGTTTCCTTGCCTATCCTCCAAACAGCGTAGAGTAAATTACCATATAAAAGGGAGATAAGGCCGGGGCAATGCATGCTTCCCGTCTTTGCTGTGTAGACCTAGCTAACCCTGTGGCTCTGTCCCAGATTGTGTTAGAGTGGTCAGTGGGAGCACTTCAGTGGATAAGGCAAAGGATGGAAACTTTATACCTGTCAGGCTCAAGTCTAGCATGGTAGGACTGAGATTTAGTAACCCCTGGCTGGTCCCTGGGATATGGAAAACATGGTCTCCCTGGTAAATAGCCTTTTTCAACTCAAAAGCCATTACCTTGCTTGGTACCACTTTGTAGCACTCCCTTCCTCACTGAGGGGATGTGACGGCCCTGGGGAGCTGTGCTGCCTGCTGCTCTGCAGGGTCCTGGAGGTGAGGCTTGCTGCGGGAAATGGAGAAAAGCAGAGTCCGATTCAAGTGGGATCATTGCACAGCATAATACACGTCCCTACCCAGAGCTCTTCCTGTGTAAACCTTTGTTTTTTCTTTCATCTCAACTTGCTGTTCAGGAGACCTAATGCTCTGTCTGGAGAGGTTTCCTGGTTGTAGGTTAAACTTCAGAGGAGATTCCTGTAAATGGGCATAGTGGCCTATGGGCCACCTCCAGGACTCAGGATGTTTCTATCCAGTCTGCTGCTTTTTCCTGGATGAAAATGGGAAATGGTTGACCGTTGCTTCCCGTGAATTGCCTAGAAGTAGGAGCTGCTGTGGTATAAGAGAAACTGTGTGTCTGGCTATGTCCTGTGCTGTGGCTATGTTGCCTGGAGAATGGGGAGGGAAGGAGCAAACCTGAGATCTGGGCCTGCTCATCAAACGAGACATGTCCTGGTGGGAGGGGAGATCCCTGCTCCTTCCATCTCTGACCTTGTCAGGTTCCTCAGGTTTGTGCCTGTCTCAAGCCCACCTGGCTGAGGTGGGCTCCCATGACTCGGCACGACCATGATGGATCCTACGGGTGTGGCACTATTGAAGGCACCATTTAGGCGCCTATCGGATCCTCTCCCTTACTAAAAGGTAAAATGGCAAGGGGCCTTTCATCGGAGTTGTGTGTTTGGATTATGTTACTTTTAAGCTGTTGTAAAAACCTCTTTGTACATTAATCAACAGAGATCTGGGAGATTAACTTGTCCCTATTTTTCCTCAACCACTCCCCTGAGTCTAGTCTCCAGCAAACGGAGAGAGTCTGTGATGTGGCTGCTTTCCCCATACCATCCCTGAAAAACAGCAACCCTGAAAGAGTGAATTCTTCCAGCAGTTTTCCTTCCATGACTACAGACAAGCTCTGTTTGCACCAACAATTTCTGAAGTTTTTCTGAGTCGGAGCGTAGCCACCTGAACGTGCACTTCCAGCTCAGAGGAGCCTTTTGGCAAGGAGGAGGCTCTGCCAGGCTGTGAGTCACTGAAGCACTCGTGTTCCCCAGCCACGTGCAGGGATTTAAGTGCTACTGGGGGGTCAGAGGAGAGAGGGCACTTGCAACCTGTGGGTTGCTCAAGTGTTCAAAATTACCATTCTGAAACCCTGAATTTTCCTGACGCAAGGTACGCTGATAAGCTCTGACTCCCAAAGGATCATGTGGAGCCTGTGAGAGGAGAGTATCTAAAGTCTATTGAATGGAAGATAAGCTAGCCACTGCAAAAATATTATCTTGTACTAGTTGATTTAACACTACTTGGTGTGCATGAAATAACATCAACAGTAGCTGGCCAGAACCAGCCCTTTTCGAGATAAGATGGCTACTTTGCCCCTATGGAGGAATGTCTGAAACCAGTGGGCCGGAAAAATCCAACCAACTGCACCTAGGATCTGTCCTCTTCCCAGCCACTCTCAAACTAATTCTTCTTTTTGTCAGAAGACAGATGATTTGGATTTTCTTCCTGTCTGGGAAATGAACTTTGACTTCCTCTAGCTTGTTACAAGTGTTTCCATATGTTCTAAAAACCTAACTTTTGATTCCAGGTATGTAATAAATTATTGGTTCAACTTCTGACTGCAGCTGTCTCTGGTAGTAAAATAGTGCAGTTCTAATGGTCTGCATTTTACAAGCTCACAGACAAGGTAGACTGCAATTTCTTCTCAGTAAACATCCCACTGTGATCAACAGAACTCTCTGCCCAGCAGAGGTAGCGAGTTTGGATGCAGGTAGCAGAAATTGGTTTCTAAAATGATATAGTTAGCTATTCTCAGGGAGAATAACTCGCCCTCAGCATGTGTATTACACAATATCTATAATGATATTTATTATTGAACTGAGAATTTCTGGATGCACCAAGCTACTTTCTTGTGTTGTAACTTATGTTTTTGTTTTTTGAGATGTTTATCTCTGAATCTCTTAGCCACCCCAAAAGAAATGAGTAATAACATCAGGTGACTGCTTTCTGGTGTACAGTATGACACATAGCTTACAAGAGTGTGACAGGACTTTTGCATTCTGTAAAAATCGATTCCCTCTTCAACTGTGTGGGATTAAACATTTCAGTCCCTGATCATTCCTGGGGAGGGAGTTGCCTTTGCCATAGTTTCAGAAAGGTGAGAGCAGGTCACTTGTTCCTAAAGGGCAATTGAGAAATCTTCCAGCAACTTGTTTGCTTTGTTTTTAAAGGCTTATTGATATTGGCACATGTTGCTTTTGGAGGGGGTTGGTGCTAGTCTGAACATGTGTATTGATACTTGCAGTTGGATATGATTCAGTAGAAACTTGTGCTTGGATTTAATAGAAATCTTTTTAATTATAAGCCTGCCTTGTGTCTCCTTCTTGGAAGTTTCCTTTGGTTCTAATAGTTTGTCATCTTTTGTAATGGTTCATCCCAATTTTTTAGTTTTAAAGAAGGTATGAAGTCTTCTGAAAAATTGCTTTCAGGGGCAAAGGAGATAATTTTAAGGTAGTTCAAATAACCTTCAAAAGTTAATAAGTATTCTAACTAAAAGTAATGTTATTGGGGTCTGAAAACTGCTGAGAAACACTTACAGAATCAGAACCTGACAAAGTGTTGGTGGCTGTCAGGTCTCTTGTAGTAATCTCCTTTTTGTGCTTATTTTCTTCCTGGCAATTCACAATGAAATCTGTGGGAAGAAGCTGAGAAATTTAGCACTTAACCTCCAATTCAGGCTTTTCATCACAAACTAGATAACTGTGCTGTCTGTGATGTTTCATAAGGAGAGATAGTGTGGTAGGAAATAAGGAGAGTGTATAAGCTTGTGAAAAATCTCTGTAGCATAGTGTGTTCCTCTCCCTGGTGTGCGGTAAAGTTTATACAATGTTGATAGATCACAAAACTTTTCATTGAGGCATATTGTATTTTGATGCTTTTGAAAGCCGAATGTTTGATGTGCACTAGGAAATAAAGCAGGTGCCAATATAATCTTTTACCTGCATCGTTTTCTTCCAGACGCATATTCAGTCTCTTCCAATGACAACGGGGGCAAATCTGATTCAGTGGCCAACCTGCAACCTCAGTCATCCCTCAACTCCATCCAGAGCTCTCCTGGCCCCAAGCGCTCAACCAACACGCTAAAAAAATGGTTGACTAGTCCTGTGCGCCGGCTCAACAGCGGGAAGGCCGAGAGTAACATAAAGAAACAAAAGAAGGTGCGAGATGGCAGGAAGAGCTTTGACCTTGGCTCACCAAAGACCGGAGATGAAACCACTCCTCAAGGAGACAGCGCAGATGAGGTGTGTGTTGGTGCTTGTTGCAGGAAAGCCTGTATCTCTGATAGTCTGCTCTGGGGTTTGTGATTCAGGCTTGAGTAAATGGAATTCCCTTAGGAACCAGAGGGAGCAGCGAATCATATGTAAAATTAAATTGATTAAAGCTGTATTACAAACAGTATTCTGTCATCTGAAGAGCAATGAAACATACAGGGAACAGCATTTCAGAGTCTGCACATATTCATCCTTTGATTAGATTCTTTTAACAGTCTGTTAGAAATCTGCCAAGAATAGAAATGAAGTTATTCTTGAGCAGCTGTTATCAGTTTTTGCTGAGGTTCATATCACCTTTATCCTACCATGGCAGTGTAATTCCTTACTGAAAGAAAACGCTCAGAGAAATAATCATGTTTCTGTTAAATATGCTATGTATTTGTAGCCCTCATTTCTCTGCAGGCATGTTCTTTGCTAGAATGGCTCTTTCCTGATAAACTGCGTGAGGAATTACAAGCAGAAAATGGAGAGGATACTAACTGAGCACAAATGGAGCAACATGTTTTTAAAACTGTACATTGACCTATACTATTTCAATGCTTTTCCATCAGCACATAGAGAGCCCTAACTGCCTTAACTGGTTGGGTGACCTATTAACTGTTTGTTAAGTGTCTCTTGATGTCTGTATTGGAAAAGGATATTTCCATAACTCTTAGAATTCACTAGGATTAACAGGCAAAAACTTGTGCCTTTTTGCTTCTCTTCTGTGACACTTAGTATTACCTGCAGTTCTCTCCACCCCAGCCAAATACTGGGCCAACATTAGTATTCCTAATAGACCAAAAGCCTTGTGGTAGGGCTCAGATATCTCAAAAGAGCAAAAAAAACCCTCTCCCTGTCTCTAATTATATTTAACTTTTCTCCAGAAGAGCAAGAAGGGTTGGGGAGAAGATGAACCAGACGAGGAATCCCACACACCCCTTCCTCCTCCTATGAAGATTTTTGACAATGATCCAACCCAAGATGAGATGGTAAGACCTCCCCTACTATGTCAGTTTGCCTTTTAAGTGCATTTGCCACAGAGACATCTAATTTGGTTTAATAGTGATCATCTAGTATTCAGTGACTAGACATGTGGTTATAATAGACACCAGTGCATGGATTATATCTAATATCTTTCACCAACTAGATTTACAAATAGTGCCTAAAAAGCAATTTAGCCTTGGTGTCCCATTTCATGACAGGTATTGAGTGCTTGTGTTTTGTGTGGTCAGAAAATCCATTTAGACTGGCAATGTTCTCCATGTGTTTTAGAAGTGATGTTGGTGTCTGGCAGTAGCAGCAGAAATGTCATTTGGTGCCAGCTTTGGCCCAGGGAGTAGGTCAAATGCTGCAGTCTGCTTGAATCCAGAAATACCACTTTTACCAAGAGTTAGATAACCTGGACTCTCCACCCAGCCTTGCCACTGCTTTCGTGGATGATTGGGGTCCTATAGCTTTGTCAGTCTGTGTCCCACCATCTACCTGCCGCTCTGAAGTTCTTTAAACCTTACAGGTGGAACAACCTATTTGAAGTCACAGAGCTCTTGTTTGGCATTTCTGGGGTATGTGGCTCAGCCTCACTGAATGGCCCATCAGCTCCTGTTTGTTCAGAAGTCCACAAGGGCTCTCAGGTTGGGAAAGTGAGAAGGGCTTTGGTCAGCCCATCCTTGGGCACCATGTTGGTGGTGTAGCTCTCTGCTGTTAGCTAGGGTCTGTCGAATGTAAAGTCAGGGTTTTGAGGTGGTAGATGGTGCAGTTGCTTTCAGAGTGAATCCTTCCATTACTCTATCTGACTTGGGTTGAGAGTCTGTGAATACAGTATGCAAGTGGTTTATGTTCACGGTTAATGCCTGTCCTGTCTGTATGTGTCTTCCCCCACCCTTTCCTGGTGCTGTCACCTCCCTTGTAGAAATTCATCCTCCTGTGTAGCTGTTTCCTGCTTTCCTGCTGATACCTCTTTTTAGTACTGCCACTTCTGTACTTCTGTCCTCTGATTGTAATTACTGCATGCAAGCAAGCAAGAATAGGAGAGATTAATAAATTGTCAAAAAAATCCAGAAAGGTCTTGGGGAAGGTTCAGGCAGCAGTTTGCAAATACAGACGGAAGGGAGCAAGCGTTTCTGCGACTTGGAGAGCAGCGTGGTGGAGGAGAGGATTCGGGCTCTCTTTGCTAATCTGTCGGGGGCTGTTATGACATTGTGGTGGCAGCAAGAGCAGAAGGAAGCAGCTGGAGCCGTGGACTCTTGCCCTTGGAGTGTCGCATGTGCTGCTGGCTGTCTGGCGAGGGGCAGAGAGGAAAGGTCAGGGAAGCAGAGCTCTGGTGGATCCATGCCCAGCACAATAGCAGTTGCTGCTGGCGAGTTCCTTGCAGTGTTTAGCTAAATGCTTTGGGGTTAGACTTTTTTAATATTTATTTATTTATTTGTTTATTTTTAGCAAAACAAAGCTGCTTTAGCTCTAGTCACTACTTTTGATTTTTAACATGCCATGTGATTTCAGAATTTATTAAAATAATAATTTTCCAACAGTGCCAACATTGAGGAACTAAACTTTTTTTTTTTTCTCCAGACTTCTAAGTGTTGTAGAGCCTTTTGGTATCCTGTTTCTTTGCCCAGTCCTAAAAGAAGATTAAATAGACCAAGAGGCCTCTGAAATACTTTTGGTCTCCCATCTTCTTCCCCTACCACCTTTTTGTCCCAGGGGAAAAAAAATCTTAGCTCACAAACATAGCTCCTGAATTCCCTGGCACGGAAGCACTGAGCTAGCAATGTTTGGGCCATGCTGGAGCCAAAAGCTCTTTAACGGTGTTAATTTGGGCACAGCTCCCTGCTTGTGTCCTAATGCTGCTTATGGGTACTGGCTTATGTTAGAATAGCAACAACGCGGCACCATGGGGAAGCGGCAGCGCTAGGGGGGAGAAGTCTGCACCGTGCGGATATACCCTCCCTCCATGGGAGCAGGCTGCCCATTTGCAAGATAGCAATAATTGTGCTTCGCTGCTTCTGGAGGCTGTTATAAAGACAAATTGCAAGATACCTTCTTATTAGAAATTCGTAATTTACTTACTGGGAAATTGAAATACCATTTTTCTATTTCCCCCACACAAACCAGATTCGCCCTTCAATCACAGAAGAGTTTTATTTGACTCTGAAAGACTTGCATGCAGCAAGTTTCCATGCTCCCTTTAAAAATCCGCAGTTATTTACTCTTCAGAGATACTGAGCAATTTCAGTTAAAAGAAGTGAGAGCAACAGCTGTTCAGTGCCTCCAAAAATTGGATTCCTCCTGCTAGAATGCTTATGTTGGACAGTTATCGTCTAAGCATTTGTCCAGTATCTCTTCAAAATTCCTGTTTTCAGCCTTTTTTTTTCCTAGACACGTCCATCCTCATTTCAGGTGAAGCAGGCCATCTGATCTCTTACATTTCTATGAGATTTCTGCTTTACCAGCCTAATTCCTCAATTACTAGCCTGATTACCTGTAATTTTTGTTGTTATTGTAATTAGAAGTGCTGATTAGATGTATTATTTGAGTGAAAGATGAGACTACAAGTGGCAGAGTATTCGCACATCTTCTCTGTCAAAAAACCTTCTGGATAGGATTAGTCTCCTTTGCTTTTTTTTGCTTTTTTTTGCTTTTTTTTGCTTTTTTTGCTTTTTTTTCCCCCTGGGTTGTCACTCAACATCAGCAAGTGCCCCAAAGGGCTGCTTAAAGAGCTGCCTAATTCCTGCTGTCACTTTTCCATGTCTCATTCCCCAGTGCTATTTAATCATGGATGCATGTTCATTGGCGCTTGTGTGGTGACCTCCCTGAAATAGGTACTCTCCAGAAGACCTTTATTAAGTGACTGAGAAATGAATAAGCTTTTTCATAATTTGAATGCAGTGTCTATAAAAATTTAGCCACACTGTGTCTGACAAAATGTGCCGAAAGCAGCTTATCTAAGGCCTCATAGTTTTAATCAGCACTTGTGTTTAGTTAGAAGAAATATATTGACAGGTGAGCTAATAAATACCAATTCCCACAGCTATCGCCTGAGTTTCGGTTTTCAAACTGAGGTTTCTTGGAACAAAGATGAAGGTGTGAAGAGAGCAACCCGATTTTAAGCAAAAGCTTTAAACTAAAGCTGAACATTTCACATACAGGCCAGCCTTCACAGTGCCATAGGTGATGTCTGGGCAAATTCTGGAGATTCCTAATAACTAGCATCTACCACATGTAACTACCAGAATGTGGAGATACTTAAATATATTGTGTGTTGGGCACCCAAAATCAAATACCCATGACCGACAGATAGGCATATAGAAGTGAGACTGAAAATGTTTTAAACAATGTTAATAGGTGGAGGTGAGCATCTCTAAAGAGTGTTTCTTCCCTCCTATGCTAGATATATAGGATAGATGAGATACATTAGAGCATTTTCTCTCTGCTGATGGCAGAAGGCCGCAGAGGGCGAAAAGACAGATTTCAGATGACTGAAGTTACATGAATGCTATGCAGAGGCATCATCTGACTTCATTTGGAGTTGCAATTCATCTTTGGGAAGGATAGGAAGAAAAACTTTTCTCTCCCCCATCCAATTGACTTTAACTCCATGTGTGCCTTTGCTTTCTGCATTTGTGAAATGTGTGTATATGGAGGAGAAGGTAATTTCTTACATCTGCAGTGGGAAGATCAATTTTTTAGTGTCTGTAAGGCAGCAGAAATCCTTGGAAGGAAGACCCAACAGAAGTTAAGAGCGTTGTAACCTAGTTGTAAATGAACTTCAGTTCTCTCTCGCTGGTCCCAACATGGGACCTGCTGCAAAGGGATGTGTATCCAGAATTCGATGACAATTCTGTGCTTCTCTGAAACAGTGGCGAACAGCCACCCGACCCTGCATGTGGGCCTCCAACACTTCCATGCCCCTTCCATGTTTGTTCTTTTCCCGACTCTGAAGCTGCTTCACTTATTGCTGGTTTCCTAATCCCTTCTCATCCTGCTAACTTGCTTTTCCTTTGCAAACTGGTGTCTTGCAGTCCTCTTCTTTGCTAGCTGCTCGACAGAGCTCCTCCGATGTCCCAACTGCTGCGGATCTTGTCAGTGCAATAGAAAAGTTGGTCAAAAGTAAGCTGGTAAGTCTAGTGTTGTGAAAACCGTGAACACAACAGGCTCAGTGTGACTCTAGCGATGGACTTTAAAGTCTGCCTCTGTTTTTGGTTTCCTTGCTTTCCACCTTCACCTTCTGTGCTTTTATTAACCCTACAGGCTCTGCTTCTCAATAGACTAACTAATAGTTCCTGTTCCACATGTGAGATGAAATGTACCTCTCATGTTGTCATGTGGGCTCTGCACTGCAAACTCTGAAAGGCGCTTCTGGAAGGGCTGCGCAGAGTATGAGCTACGTAATCTCCTGTACTCTTTCTGGTGTCTTATTGGCATTTTTTCAAATAGTTTAGATGTTGGGATTTTTTTTTAAAAAAAAAGCTTGTTTTGAGGCACAGGAGTTTTACTACCCAGCACATCAAGTTGTTTGGTATTCCAGCTTCTCTGAGAGGACCCTCTAAAGAGTAAAACTGCTTGAAATATCACAGCTGTGCTTTAATTTTACAGACTCGTGTTAATTTTAATCTGTCTTGTCAACTGTATGTGATAGGGACTGGAATGAGCATTATAAATGCTCTGGTTTTAATTTGTTCAAAATTGTCCGTATAGTGTGCTCTCACTTTGTGGTCCCATGTCTGTTGCACAAGGAGTAAATCTTGCTTTAAACATTGGCTTTTCTTAATTGTTCCCTGAACCAATTCAAAATGTTAATGCATAAGCTAAGCCTTTTTCTACATGTGACAGGACCTCTAAACTTAGGTAAATGTTTGCTTTAAGCCAGTTTTACTTGGTGAACAAGTCAGGATTAAAGCAGATTTATGATGAGCCTGCAAAGGTTCATTTCCTTAAATGTATTGTAAGGATGAAGAGAGTAAAAATGAAACAGAAAAAAAAACAGTGTTTTTACTGTGTGAATTACTGTGAGTCTGTGCAAGCAGCTATATTTTGCAAATGATTTCAAAGGGTTTTGGTATTTTCCCAGTGAGAAGTTAGTACAAGAAGATGGTCTCTGTTCGTAGGGTGGTTGATGACGAGTAAGTGATGAAGGAGCTCTTTGTAGCATGCGAAACTGAGAAGGACATTCCCAGAAATTTTACTCAAAATAGTTTCATTCCACTGAGGGACTGAAAAATTGAAAAGTATTTAATTAACGCAGTTAGATGTATTTTCAGAGGATATTTATTTTCTCTGCCCTGCATGCATGTTGTTAGGTCAACTGCAATTACTTTCCAGGAACTTGGGGGCAACATTAATTATTGTGGAATGTTACTATGTATCCTTCTATTTCTGTTTCATTTTGTATTTTACTTTACTACCAAGAATCTAGGTTTAGTCTTTGACAGAGAAACATGTCCACCACATGTAGCCTGACACTGGTTCTGATTGTGACTTTATGACATTTTCACATTGTTTTGAAATAATGTGGAAAATCTTTCTCATCCTGGGGCTACAGGAACATTTTTTTCCATCTTCTGACAAAAGTCATATTCTCAGTTTTACTGCTTTCTTTTTATGATCTTATATCAATTTAAAACTGGTTTGTTTTTTTGGTTGTGTTTCACTGAGTCCTGTGGGAAAGTACTGTTGAATACTCTGCTTGGTTTTAGATTGCTGTTGATTACAGAGCTGACTGGAAACAGAAGGCAACTCTCATGCTGGAGTTCAAGGATAATGCTTATTCTTCTATCATTCTTTTGGGGTTTTTTTTAGACCCTTGAAGGAGGATCTTACCGAGGAAGCTTAAAAGATGCCACTGGCTGCTTAAATGAAGGAATGACACCTTCAACTCCCCCAAGAAACCTTGAAGAGGAACAAAAAGCCAAAGCAATGAGAGGCAGGATGTAAGTTTTCTTGTTGGTTCTTATTTCTGAAAAATACACCCAAGGAGAACACATAGCTGTATTGAAAGCTTACTTTGTAGTCAGTGAGTGAGCTCAGAACTGATAGTAAAGCTCTGCATTCTACTTGCTTTTGTTGTTGTTGTTGGTTTTTTTTATCCTGTACAAATACTTTATGAAAGCATTTTTGCACCCAGGAAGTTCATCTTCACTCCTTAAAACCTGCAGCTTTTACCCCAGATGGCAAATACGTGTTGCTGTAAAAGCCACTGGTGGTTATACACAGTACTGCTGAGGTGTTTGCCTTGGTCACTGCTGAGTTGCCAGAGGTGAAATCAACTCCTAAAGGGGGATATGTTGCTGACTTAGTTACCTACCTTCAAGGAAAAGGGTGGAGAATCCCATTAGAATTTTTTGAATGAGATGAAGATGTTTTGCCCTGGTTACTTGCAAAGGAGAAGAGGGCAGAGTTCAGATGTGTTTGTAGTGTAAACACGCCACTGAAGAGTAAGTTTTATCTGAGAAGCCTTCATGTACATGGTAATGGGGAAGGAGCTCAGGAAAGTCTTTTTTAAAAATTATCTATACAGGTCCATAATGTAACAAAAATAACACTCGTGCTTTGAAATGTTATCAGCATTAAGGCATACTTTAAATGCATGGTCAGCCTGAAGGAAAGAATTGAAGGAACAGAATCAAGAATTACAAAAAAGAAAGATCAGGTAGCTGTTTTCTTTGTAAAGCCTCTTACACTAACTACAATGATAGCATTAAATCATCTAACTAAATGGTACGTTGATGGGAAAATTAACAGTACATACAGTTCTCAGTGGAGTGTGGTAAGGTGGAAGAAGAGCAGCCCATTTGGGAAAGATGCCAGGCAGGGGAAGGAAACTAAGTGAGCGGAGGAAAAGGAAATATTTAAGAGTAGAAGAGGAAGCAGGAGCAAAGTGTCACAGGACTGTGAAAGCCATCGTTTGCTCCTGCGTTTGTTGTAGGAAGCCAGAGAAGCAATAAAGTGGGGGACTGGACATGCTCACAGCAACAGGCAAGGGCATGACACTTGTGTTTCTGAATGGGAGAAGTTGTTCTGCTAGGCAGCCGTTGGCCTTTCTTAGGGAGCAACCCTGCTCACATCTGTCCCCTAAAAGCTCCTCCACGCCACAAGTTCTTGGATTTCTCTGGTAGCAATTTATTAATTAGATAACTGTCAAGTGACTGCAGGTTGCAGTGTGAGTGCAGAGACCTTTGCCACTGTAAACGCAACTAAATACAGTAACACTTTGTGACTTGCAACGCTTCTGGCGGGGGACTGGCAACATGTTACACGTAATTAGTGACTGCCTCCGTCCACATTTCCTAAACACCAGGATGTTTAGGAGCACCTGCTAGTGGCTTTCAGCACAAGACATCTGTCTCCTCTCCAGCTCCTTCATGTCTGCGTTCTGTATCTGTGCGACTCGCTCTGTTTAATTCCATAACCATATTAGGCAGCTGTGCTCCAAACTCGAGCTGTGACCCCCATTCCCCACAAAACAGCAGTTGGAACCTTGCACAAGCATGGGCAGTAATTTCCTGTGCGTCTGGCAACATGTGCATGGCAGCGTTGAGCCGCTGTGTTAGGAAACCTCTGTTCCATCAGTCTTTATTGCTGCATTTCTGTGAGCAGTAAGGAAATAGTCTCATCAAGTAATGTTTTTCAGCGTAGATTTAATGTGGAGTTACCAAGTTATCCTGATGCAAATGTATTCGGAGGTGAGAAGGCTCTTTCCTTGATGCTGTTTTAAATGCAACTAGGTAGTCAGTCCCCTCTGGTGACTAGTGCAGGCACTTTCTAAGCTATCTCCTGCCTGCCCTTACTCTGTTATCGGGTGAGTAGAGGCGAGTAGACTTGAATTTTTGGCAGCATGCCTCTTAGAAACCTAGGATTGGGGAGTACTTTTAGGGTCCTATGTCAGATAGGCTTCAGGGAACTACTAGAGAGGGAGAAGGCTGATCTTTCTGCTTTCCAGGAAGAGGGTAGCTGGGGGAGTGCTTATGCTGAGTTTAATTTAACCAGTGGAGCTGCAGGCCCTGGTTCCTGAAAAAGGCACAAATTTATCATTTGAGTTCATTTCTCTGCAACACTTCACCTGACAGATACCCCGATTGCTGCGCTGATTTTGAATTCGCATCCCCCTGCCTGCACGTCCTGCAGCATTAAGCACTCTACGTACCTGCTGCTTAATTTTTAGAGCAGGATTTGGCCTGAAGCACCCTGGCGCTAACTAAAATGAACGGAGCTGCCGGGAGAGACGGCAGGCAGGTGGGAGAGGGCCTCCCCATCCTCTCAACAGCTCCATGGTTTTGCAGGGAGCGACGCGGACGGTCCAAGCGGGTGGCGTGGGCCAAAAGGCTCCTTCCTGGCACGCGGGCTGCGGCCTGCCCCTGCACCGGGAGATGTGGCAGCCCGTCACGAGGGGGGTCGGTCAGCCAGCAGAAGGGGGCTGTACTGCACGCGCTTGGTCAGGACGCACAACCGCTATGCAAAAGAGAAGCCTTTTGCCCGGTGTGTGTTTGCTACCCAGGCGCACAACTTGGCAGGGCGCTTCTGAGAGCACGAGCATCTGGCATCGCCACTGCCAGCCGTGGCTGCTGCCAAGGGGGCCGGATTTCACTCTTAAATGAACCAGAAGCCTTTTGACCTCTTGCTGCCGCCTGTATAAGCGTCTCCTCCGCCCTGCCTGAGCAAGGGACGCGTTGGGAGCGCGGAGGCTGCTGCCGCGTCGCAGCCAGAAGCCTGCCCGCTTGGCCTGGGCGCCCTCTTCCTGCCCTGCCCCAGCGATGGCGCAGGGTCACCCCTGAGAACGGCCCAGGGTTTTCTGCTGGCTCGTGAGGCGCCCGGGGAAAGCGAGGTGGTTTCCGTGAGAGGATGTGGGGCTGCTGTAACTGTCCACAACTGGGAGCCGTACCAGTGAAGCACGGCATGCCTTCCCCTCCCAGCTGAGCCCGCTTTGCAGCACAACTTCGAGTAGGGTTTATTTTCTCAGTAGCCTCTCATAACTGAGTCTCTTATAATGCCAGTCTCTCTTTCCCCCTCCCCCCCCCCCACAAATTTTTACCCAGGCTTTTTTCTTAGCCCTGTTTGCCCTCAGCCCTGTTGTTTCAAGCAGGTCAGTTTGCTGGCTGATGTGAGCAGAGCGCTGCTAGGCGCGAAAGCAGCCCCCGTCTCGTTAGCCTTGTGACTGCCTCGGCGAACTTGAGCACAGACGGAGTTTATTTTTCGTGCGCCAGATCTGTGTATTGGCGTAATGGAGAGGAAAACTGTCTGCAGCAAGCTGCAACTTTTTGAAATTGCCCTCAAAAGCACGTTCTGTGATCAGTCAGTTGGACTTGCAAAGGAGGGGCTTTTTTTAGCTCGCTGTTGTTTGTGCGCATCAGATGACTCCCCTACCTGGGATTATTAGATCTGAAACAAGTGTAAAGCGTTTGCCTCCCACACGCAGATTACCTAGTCTGAAAGATTATGTTCTTTGTTAAAAAGAGGAGGGGAGGGTTGTCTTCTTAGCGCTTGACACTTCCATATTAAAACTGAACTGCTGGATCCTGGGCAAAGCCAGAGGGTCTGGGGCAAGAAGTACTCTCTGAGACTCCCAGAGGGGGAAAAAAACCTCTTACTTGCTGCATAATGGATCAGGAAAATGTCTCGATAGCTACCGGTGGGGTTGCCTGTGGGGAGAGCTAAGGAGAAGAGGACAGGGAAGGACAGTTCAGGACTGATGGTGATGCTGCTCTAGCCCCATCCTGCCACGGGGTGGGGGGAAAGAGGGGAAGAAAAAGACAGACTGGTTAAGGGAATTAAAACGGCTCTGACCTGAAGTGATATGTTTTTGTCATTTTCATTCCACTGGGCTGTAAGACAGTGAAGAATGAGTAGCGTTGCGTGACCTGGAACGACGGTGTTTTTTCGATGATAGTTGATAGCTAATATGTGGCAAGAGGAGCAAATAGAAACATCAGCATGCTCAAAATCTGTGCGTATTCTGTTTTAACCTAGGTTTGTCTTAAATGAGCTGGTACAGACTGAAAAAGACTATGTCAAAGACTTGGGAACTGTTGTGGAGGTAAGCTGAAATAAACCCTGCTAAATGAAACGTTTTTCCACTAAAAACACCATGCAGAAAAGTGACAACACAAAAAAAAAATTGCAACATGAGAAAGAAACTGCTTTATTTTGCACGCTGCTTCCATGGTCTCCTCATTTTGACAGGAACAAAAAGAAATGCCTTTGGAAAGCGTTTTTGTTTCCATCTAACAAATGTTGTGTTTTAGGTTTCGAGTCAAGCGTGCAAAGATTTTTCTTGGCTACCCTGCTTGTGACAAACTCTCTCTGCTGTAGTGCAGACTTGAGGGCTGGAGGGGTGGAGAATAATTTATACTCCTTAAACTTTGTTTTTTTTCTTGCTGTCATGCAGCAATCCTGCTCCAAACCAATACTGAGTAATGGCAGCACACACTTATACCTGAATTTGCGCCCAGACTGCAGTCCTGTGTTGGAATACCTTCCCAGAGGCTGGGTTTTGGATCTGTGCTGAGGTGCATGTGTGGCCCATGAGTTATTGTTTGCAAAACACTTGAGACAAATAATAGAGGTTATGGAGTTTTTTTGTCCACTTTTTCAAAAAGAGTCATAGTTTTGGAAGCTTCAGCTTGTGAAGACCTGACTGATACCTAGGGATCACCTGTCAGAGACACCATACACACATGATTCCAGTTTGTTTCTCAGCCCAGGCCTCAGAACTGGGGGCACCTGAATGAATTGGGCTTTCAGGAATGCTTATGGCATTCACTAGTCCAGGGAGAATTATCTGCCCATCTAATAGTGATTTTCAAGAGCTTCCAAACTTTTAGACCTTGGTGTTATCTTCTGTTTACATCACGCTCCACTGACTAGTCTGACAAAGCTGTAGTGCTCCAAAAGCTCATAAAGAAACTCTCTGGAGATGTGAGAAATCCTATTTATTTGACTCTTTAAACTTAATGCATGGCTTTGTGCTCCCACAAAATACTCCTGTTGGTGAATGGAAGAACTTTATCTGTACAGAGTCTGGCTTTTTCAATTTACCAGAGAAGCCAAGAGCTTGATAAACTACTTTTGTTTAACTTTTATCTTCTAATTGCTCTTGTCACTTCAATGACATCTAATACAGGTTTTTTATAACTATTGTAGATATTCAGAATAAATCCTTTAGAATGTTCTTTTAAGCAAACCATATAATTTAAAGTATCTAGATGGGTTTCTGATTTTAAATTGTACAAAAGGTATTTTAAGCATTTTCAGAGCAAAAAATCCTGACATTAAACTCTTACCTTTTCAAAAAAAAAAAGAATGTAATTATTCTCCCCCTCCAAGTGGTCACTTTGCTAATCACTGATCATTTATTCTAAAGGGCTTCATGAAGAGGATAGAAGAAAAAGGAGTTTCTGAAGATATGAAAGGGAAAGACAAGATAGTATTTGGCAATATTCACCAGATCTATGACTGGCATAAAGAGTAAGTTTTTGATTTTGTCTCTTTCTAAGAGCCTTTCTAACCACACATGCATAAAGGATTGGTGTGTATGAAGTCTGTACATTTAAGTTGCTTTGAATTGAACATCAGCAGGTCATTAAAGCTGAACTTCAAAAGAATGTTGCTTCACATAAAATGGTCTCTCTTGGTTTTTAAGTGCTGCTTAAGAGCCTCAAAAATCATGGCTACTTTGAATCCTGAGAAGAGGTTCTAATTCTTATGCTTTTAGCCACAGTTTCACAATACGTTAGATCCTGCTTTAGGGCTCTGTCTACCCCATTAAAAATGGCATGGCTGCTTGATGCAAAGCATCGGTCCTACATAAACTCCTTGTTCCCAGTCAAAAGGTTTTGGTGTTGCCAATGGCTCTTCCGTTCCTTTCTGGGGAGCCACAACAAGGTGCTCCATGGGAGACATGTCAGTATGATCAAACTGTGGCTCCTGAGTTACTGCTCCTAAGTGGTCCCAACAGCTCCCAGCTGTTTGTGGAGTGCTTTCTGGATCCCCAGAAAAGCTGCTGAGGCTGCCATAACTGTGTTGCTTGGTCACAACTGTAGGCTTAGTCCATCCCACCATTGAGCAGTAGCAATTCTGGACAGTCATGGTTTCCCTCCCATGTATGAACTACTTCTATGTCACCCTCTTCTCTTTGACTCACTGAGGTTTGTGGCATATGTCTTACGGTTCTCTGTGACATGAAGATCTTGACATGCAGCTGATAGGATCAAGAAGGCTGACCACACCAGTAGCGTTTGGCTAATAGTTGATAAGATGCAAACACCTTCAAGATACTTCTCACGCAGAGGTTCTGACAGGCTTTGGCCTCATTGATGCTTTTGACTCTGAGTTCAGAATTCTCTTCCTTTAGCATCTCACTCTGTCACAATATAAGTAGCTTTTGAAAAGCTCCTGGAAATAAGAGGCTTATTTCAAGCCCTGGGTCATTTACACTGTAACCTTATGAACAGCACTGTCTTGCTTATGAACCATGCGGTCATCATTTCAGCTCTGCCATTCAGAAATACTCTGCAGTTTGGGTTAACTAGAACTTGAAAATGTATGTGCAAACTTGAGAAATGGACAGCGGACTAGATCTTCCTTCTGCTCTGTACATCTTCCTCACCAAGGAAATACAGTGTCCTTCCCATCAAGAGTCCCACCAGTGCTTATCTCATAGCCTAGGCCTGCACTTATGTTCTGACAGCAGCTCCTGGGAGCACGAAGCAAAAGCTACAGAAAAATTCTCACTGTATATTAAGTTTGTGCCGGCAATGGAGTGTTTTTACTGGTGCCATTCATTTTTTAAGTATGTTGATAGTTTTCTCTAACGTATAGGGAGGGATTCACTATTTTTAGTTAGTTCTGCATATCTGGGTCAAGAAGTCTCTTTAAATGCAGATGGGTTTAACATTTATACAGGACTGAGTTATGGAAGTAGCTATAGCTGATGGTAGTGATAGGGTGGTTTAGTTGAGACAGCTATCCAGCATGCATCTTCCCTTCAGATCCTGGGTTTTCTTGGGACCCGACCATTCCTGGCATGTCCTCTCCCCAAATCTGGCTACTTTAGCAAATTCATGGAGGCGTTTGAGACAGAAATTCTGTGGTACAGAAGACGATTGTGGAAATTGTCAGGATTTAGCAGTTAGAAAAAACTACCAGCATTTCTAAATTTCAGTTTAGATGCTTCTACCTCAATTTCAGGCATCTCTTGCATTCATGGAAAGGGCATTCAAGCTAGAACTCACCAAGCTGCAGGTCAAGATAAAGACTGCATTTATGAGTGTAAATAACAGTAATATAGAGAGAAATAGTGAAAAAACAGAATGTGCCAGAACTCCACCATCAAAAAGTATTCTGGATTGCTTCTTCAAGTGGAAACTTATGTGGCTCTTTCATGATGACCAGTCCTCCAAATCTGCTCATGCAAATGGGAACTCCTGGTGAAGCTTCAGTTCAGTTTTCACAAGTGTTTTGGTATATGGAAAAGTTTTGCTTTTGGAGTTTTCAGTGAGGGAATGCAAATCTTTCAAATAGATAGTAATTGGCACTTTTTAAAAATTGAAACCACTATAGGAGCAATAGCAAAGAAGAGCAGATAGTTATCAAGATGAGACTTTTCAGCTCTTATCTTTTGTTTTAGAAATGTTGCCATTAAGGGCCAAAGCCAAGCTTGTCATTTCATTTATTATTGAATTCTAACACTAAAATTGTGTCCATATATTATGGAGGGATGACTGGCTTGCTGCTGAGATGACCTAAACAAGTTTTCTGAAATGTCAATACTCTTTCTTTCAGCTTTTTCCTGGCAGAACTGGAAAAATGTCTTCAAGAACATGACCGTTTAGCACAGCTTTTTATTAAGCATGTAAGTTTTACTTTGTTACCAGTCTCTACTGTAATTGTCTTTTAGGTTGTGATGGCTCCTTCCTGAAAATACCTGCTTGTGTTAACTTGCTATTTCTACAACTTAATTTAAACACAAAGTAGCCTTATAGTTATGTATCTTCAGTGAGCAGCTGTATTTCCCTAAAACATCATTGTCTTTGTGCAGACTTCTTATTTTGGGGGCAAAAAAAAAAAGCATGTGGCCATGGACATCTGCAAAAATATAATTATGGCAGGTGCTTGCCAACTGCTATGACTGACATGGTCTTGTGATGTTAGCCAGAGTACAACCCTATAACGAATTTCAGACCTACTGGTGTGGGAAGAACATCTTTTGATTAACTGGCTGTCCCTGTGGAATCCTCCCCTTTCATAAGGTGCAAGAGTGGAGACTAGAACCAGTGATCAATTTATTTTTCTGCTTTAGCATACTAAATCTCTGATTAAACCAAAAATGAAGATGATCAGGCAGAACATCTTAGCATCTTTCTGCCAGCTTTTAATAGCAGAACAGAATGGCAGCCAATATCTCACCAGGCTGCTGTGCGTCTTGCTTCCACAGGAGCGGCGATTACACATGTATGTGGTATATTGCCAGAACAAGCCACGATCTGAATATATAGTAGCTGAGTATGAGGCATATTTTGAGGTAAGCGTGGCTCATTATACATTATTGCTACTTATAGCTGTGAGTCCTAGTCAAGTAGATTATGCTGTAACCTAACCTATGCTGTTTGTCTAAAACAAGCTGTAGAAGGTTTTTATGCTGCGCATGCTGCTGAAGACTCTCCTATGGGGAAAAAAAGTTCTTCCATTTGTCTCAAATTCTCATGTCGTTAATTTCTAATTAGTACTTAGTACTCCCTGGCCTTAAGAGTGCTGCAACTGCATTGATATCTGTCCAAAATAAAACAGGCTTTTTAATCTGTAATAAACAGGGGCGGAGGGAAAAGTTGGTGGAGCTGGGTGGCGCCTCCCGTAAATTCCCAATAACTTTTTCTGTTTCAAGAAATCTTTGGGACTAGACACATTTATATATAATTGTGAAAGAAGCTTGTTTAACAAGGGAAAGATGTTTCATTTCACCCAAGGGCACGAGGCAGGACTTGTTTGTGAGCAAATCCCCACTGCAGTGAGAAGAGCAGTCTCCAGATCTTGCAGCCCTGCTCGGTCAGCTCAAAGGGGGAAAGAATCCTGTGCTTTAGAACATCTTCCAGCTCGGTCATGACTTTTATCCAGTCTTTGCCTAAATAGGATATGCCAGATTTTTAAATCCTCTGAAATTCCCTCTTGCAAACAGAAGATTAAGAACAGACCAACTTTCTCTAGAAATAAGCATCTGCTGAGATATTTTATCCTGTTTTCTGTCTTACTCTGTGATTATTTAAAATTGTTTTTAATCCTCCATGTTTTTAGGAGGTTCAACAGGAAATAAACCAACGGCTAACCATCAGTGACTTTCTGATCAAACCCATTCAGAGAATAACTAAATATCAACTTCTTCTCAAGGTGAGTGGAAAGATGTGGTTCAGACTAAACTATAGTCTGCATCTTGCATTAGATACTGTTATTTTAAATGAGTCTTAGTTTTAATTGAAGAATGACTTCATCAAATTGAGAGGAAAGAGGAGTCTGTTCATACATTGGTCTACAGCGGTAGAGTCCGACGAAAGATGTCCAGAGAGCAGAGGGGCATTTATCTGTGCAAGCAGTTTGTAATTGATGATATTCGAAAGATTTTTTGTTTAATTTTCTATTGGATTTTTTTATAGAAGAGTAAATTTCAAATAGGATTTTTCCTCCTCTGAAATTCCAGAGCAAAATTCTATTCAATTTTTAAAAACTGCAATAAAGACACACAAGAGTGTTAATAAAGCCGTTCTTTGGTACTAAATGGAGGCATATGCTTCAAATAAGCACTATAGCCTCAGTTTCTGAATATCTTTCATATTTTTCAAATTACCATGAGAAACTTATATCCAGGTTATTCTGATGTCTGAAAATTTGGGGAGTTCATGGTAATTTTTTTTCCAAGGAGTCTGACCACTCCAGTTTCTGCTGACTTCATTCATAATGCCATGTGCTCATCATTTCTGAAATTTCGGCCCTAGGGGTCTCAAGCTAATATCTAAAATTAGGCATGTCTGAAACATAACCTATAATCTCCAGCAGCACTGGGGTCTGAGCTGATTTCTTCCCTTTTTCGAACTAGTCTCAAGCAGGCTGCCATCAGCCCGCAGTCTGGTAATTGCATGCTTGCAAAGAGACAGTGGCATGTTGCCTGAAATGCCAAAAGGAAAAGAAAAATATCTTCAAGTGTGTGTGGTCTTGTGGCTTGAAACGGGGACCAAGTCAGCATTCCCAAGGGCTAATCCCAGCTTTGTCTTTTTCTGTAGTGTTTTCAGCAACCATCCACACCCCTTTTCCATATCTATAAAATGTTTATAACATACAGCAACCTCTGAAGATGAATTTATTAATATTAGCAAGTGCTAAATATGCTTTTTCTTTTTTAAACTGGCATCTTGTGTTTTCTCTTTCTGCAAACCTTTATGTTTTCTCTAGGATTTCCTGAGGTACAGTGAAAAAGCTGGTCTGGAGTGCTCCGATATAGAGGTATGTTTTCATCTCCTGGACAGTACTGCTACATAATCTAATGGGATTTTATATGGAGAAATTGGATCCCCAGTATTCCTTTGGCAATAATTGAAGATCCTGCTGATATTCTAAATTTCATATTTCTATTTAACTTAAGGCCGAAGTAAAAGAACTGGGGACCAGTCACCAGTCTTCTTTTGGATGTAACTGTAAATCTTCAGTGCGTGAGGGCCACACCATGAATAACTTCTAGCAGTGATCAAGCTGTTGAAATTTATCATTTGATACTTTGCTTTTAGAGTCACTCTGATTTTCTTGTAACAATCCAACATTCTTCTTACTTAACAGAAAGCAGTTGAGTTGATGTGCCTTGTACCAAAACGCTGCAATGACATGATGAACCTGGGCCGTCTCCAAGGCTTTGAGGTATGCATTTGTGTTTTGCTTGTAACAACAACTAGCTTCCGATAAGATCTGAAGGCTGGGAAGGGTGTTTTATCTTTCTGTGATCATCTCTATAATAATCTGCCCTACTCCAGGCAGTTTATCTAGTGCTTTGCTCTTCTCCAGTGGTGAACTGCATGCTTTGGTGAGGTGTTTAAGGTGGGGGGAGAATATACCTGTCACTGTAAAGTTGCAACAGTCCATGTATTATTTCTTCAAAATGTGAGGCCTGTAAAAGCTTCTGCAAGCTTGAATTAGACTTCTTATGTGTCCTGCCAGAGCAAAATAAACCTTGAACCAGACTGCTCTGCCTGTTAGAAAGATCACCTAGCATTAATGTGTGAACAGCTCGCTCCAAGTTTGGCAACATCGAGCAGGGGACTTCTGAGTTTTAACCCCGCCAGTTATAACCTGTGGTTTGTAACCAAGCCAGTGTAGACTTTGGCAGGCCTGGTAAGATGCCGTATCTCCAAAAGGAAGTCAAGCGTGTCTTACCACCCTGTGCATCATAGCATTGCTGCAAGCAAGTAGGTCCTGTTTTACATAGTCAGAGGTGTTGCGCCATTGACTACTGTTTTGGGGAGGTATAGAGGGCACATGATTAGAGAGAATTCAAGGCATTGTAGTAACATAAACTACATAATGGGAACAGTGTTTGAAATTAAGTGTAAAAACACTCTACTTGAGACTTGATGCTTTTGATTTTGTATGCACATCTGATGGCAATGAGAATAAAGAAAACCTATGTTATTTCCTTAAACTGTGCTCTTGAGTTAAAAGATTTCTGCTTTGATAAATTAGAGGGAATATGTTGCATGTGAACTCAGTACTTCTTTGGAAAACTTGAAATAAGTGAAACTTAGCAGATTGTCTCATGGGACCATGCTGGATCAGGCTTTGTAATGTTGATGTCTTGTCTGCTTCTCAGGGCAAGCTGACGGCTCAAGGAAAGTTGCTGCAGCAAGACACCTTCTATGTAACAGAGCAGGATTCTGGAGTTCAGTCTCGACCAAAGGAGCGTAGGGTTTTTCTCTTTGAGCAAATAGTTATCTTCAGTGAACTGCTTAGGAAAGGCTCTTTAACACCAGGATACATGTTTAAGAAAAGCATAAAGGTAAGAAATAGAATGGGAGAGGCAAGTCTTGTTTGGTGGTCAGGTAAGGCAATTGTATCAATTTTCTATGCCGTGAGATTGGTCAGTCTTGTCATAGGTGAGCAATAATCTGCCAAGAGCATTTGCATTTACCTTTCAGTGAATCAGGAGCCATTTAAGACCAGTATCTCTAAATAAACTGCTGTGTATCTAAATTTGCTGGGTGATCTTTACAGGAAGCACAGCCACGGCAAGTCCTCTATCACTTGTAGCTCTGAATGCATAGATATTGTTAAAAAGCTTGCAATAGTCAAAGTAAGAGTATACTAGTTGCTTTTAAGTCCGATCGTGAAAGTTGGGGGAAGATGTAACATCCAAAACACTTATCTTAGGCCTCACTGTAAGTCAGTACTAAGCCTGTACGTGACATTACTGGAAATACTCTGGGGGGAGGGCTCCCAGTACAAATATGAATGTTGCAAAAAGACAGAACTATTTCAAAAAACAAACAAAAGCACACATAGTAATAGAAGTTTAGATAAGAGGAATTATAAAACCAGATAAACTATAAAGAAAATTTTAAGAATTAACTCTGTTTTAAAATAATCTTTCCAGGAAGAGGGACTGGGACTGGAAATAGCTTGGTTTAACAAATGCAAAGTTAACCTCTGAAATGGTATTGAAGGTGACTGAATGCTAAACCTCTTTTGGTAGAACAGCCTTTGCTGTAGCTGCAGAAAGAACAAAATCACTGGTTTATTTGAATGTCTTGATCTTTCAAAGCTGAGAAACCAGTCAGGGATTGAAGAAGCTCTTTTTTGTCTTTTCAAAGATACAGGTTAGAAAGAGATGTGAGAGAATGCATTGTGTTTGCTCTGAATTTTAAATGAAATAGTAATACGAAATAGAGGAGAACAATATCAGGTGAAATAATGCACCTGTATCGTAAATAAGTGAATAAATCTGCAATAAGTGATATGTTAACTGAAGTAAAGCCATCTTCTTGGCTAGCAAAAACTCCAACATTTACTGCAAAGCCTATATCCAGTTGCAAGTCAGTATGTTTAATAGTTTCCAACCAAATAATAAGCTGTAAGGGAAAAACCTAAAGTGTACAAATAAAAAATAACCTCGATTTAGATGATCAGCTTTGATTTTATCTTATTGCTGATTTAAATAATGATTAAATTTGGAGATGAAAATAACTTGAATCATTTTTACTTCAGTTTATTGTATATATAACAATGAGTCTTTTATCTGCAGGAAACAATTCCTGAATTGTGTATTGTAGACAAAGAGAAAAAAATAAATCTCTTTTAATGTCAATAAAATTAGCTTGCCTCAAGGGTACGAGTTGCTTTTTTAGTTAAACAGTGTATGAAAGCAATGTCTTTCCCACTGCCTGAGTTACTTTAACATTTTTTTTTGGGGTGATAATTTTGCAGTCCCTCTTTTCTTCCATTTGGCAAGCTGCTTGTTCTCCTTCCAAGTGCCTATGCCAACTGTGGGATCGCCTGTGGGTCCATGTACATCTCCCCAACTGGTGTTCAGAGTGTGTGTGCCAGCAGCACTTGAACTCTTCCTCCCACTCCAGCTATTGAGCTTCTGACTGCTTTTGCATTTTTGTCATGCCCTCCCACAAAGATGAAATCTGCCTCACAGTGGAGTAGGACCTTTCCCCTATATCAACTCTTACCTGCTGGCCTCTCAGCCATCGTGGGAATTGTCACCTTGCCGTGGAGCCTCATCCTCAGCTGGATGATTCCCTAGCGAGAGACAGTTTTTCAGAGATGTCATGTAAACAGGCTGCCCTGTCACCTGTCCTTTCCTATCCCAGGCCTAAAACTAAGCATGCAGAGTTCGCATCTGGTCTGGGTTCAGGAATTGGAGGTTGAGGCGGCTTTACTTGTCAACTAGGAACAAGTTTCTTTGACCTTGTTTTGAGTCCTGACAAGATCCTGCTGGGCAAGTTAAAAGCATTGTTGCAGCAATAATCAGGACCTATCTAGCTATCTTGTGGCAGCTCTTTGATATCATATGCAGCCATGGCTTTCCAGTTCTCTGGGAGACATTCCCTGAGATATGAAGGATGTTTCACTGCTGGTCACATCCTCCCACATAATAGAAGGACCTAGCCAGCACCTTAGGTCCCATTTGTTTTCTCTGTGTCAACAGTCGTGGCTGAGCACTGAGGCCTCTCTGTTGGGGTCAGAGGTGCATGTGACTGAAGTTCAAATGCAGCTATTCTGGTCTATCGAGATAAGGTTCACAAATATTTTTCTCCAAGGACTGACAGAAGCTTTATCATAATGTCCTACATTAACAAAGAACTCTTCTTTATGCAATGAGGTAGTTAGTGCTCAGAAATAGCATGTTCCTTCTTGGATGCACCTCAGTTGGACACCTATCAGGCTTTCAGAACACCTTAATTTTTGGAGCTGTCTACCTTTGTCCTGAAGAACCCTCTCCTTGTCCATCCATCCCTGCTGTCCTTTTTGTTTTGCCTGCATACTACTAACTCTTTCTGGAGGTCTCGGGGATGGAAATTTCAGTTGCTAGCCTGTAAGATAACTCCTCCTTGTTAGGTATAATAAATTGCCTGCTAAAGCAGAAAAGTGGAAGATTACGGAATTTAGAAGTTTGTATGGCAGATGTTTGCTCAGCTATGCCAAGCTATTCTTTTTTACTGTCATAAATGTGAATAGCTCAGGAGAAGTCAGTTATGAGTACTCTTAAACAGAAGCCTTGCAAGGACAAGGTATCCTATAGGACAGTAGCTGAAATCGCCATGCATGAGATTTCCGGGAAGAGTATCTGTGACTACATTCAAGTGAAATGGTTATACACAGATGACAGTGTAATCTGCTAGAAATAAAAAGATCTGTTAGAGCGTCAGTGGAGAATTGGGGTTTTTTTGGTATATCTTTGTATGCTGTCCATTCCATTTTTAAAATATTCTAATGACTGAGAATTTCTTTCCCATGGAGGCTTATGTTACCTTAAAATAGAAGTTGTAATTCAAGACAAGGCAGATGGATGTCTGGTACATCTGTCACAGCTTTATTAAGCATCATATTTAGGCTTAAAATTTATCAGCCTAAATCTAGATGAGGCAAGTTCTTCTGATTACGATCTGACAGTCTGGTATGGGATTCAATTAGTTGTTTTCAGGAACTTTGCACAGCAATTTTATTCTGATTCTTGAGTAATGCTGAGTAACACGTGCTTAATTTGGTTTGTTGCAGATGAATTACTTAATCATTGAAGAAAATGTGGACAATGATCCCTGCAAGTTTGCTCTAATGAGCCGGGAAACATCAGAGAGAGTCATTTTACAGGCTGCTAATCCAGAAATTCAACAAGCTTGGGTACAGGACATCAACCAGGTCCTGGACACACAAAGAGATTTCCTAAATGGTATGTACACTGTCATTGCACTGAATCCCAAACTGTGACGCTGGCAGGTGTTCAGAGACTTTGCATCTTTGGTCCCTCTCTGGGAAAAATCATGCAGCAACTTCTTCCTAAGAAAAATCCCTAAGAGAAAGCTAGAGCCATCTACCTGTCATTAAGCACCAGGCCCAATAGTATCCACAAAATATATGTGAAAGAGTCTTCATAAGTTACATCTGGGCTTCTAAAAGAGACCAGCTCACTGCCACTGTGCAAAGGAGCCTGCATGCTGGGTCTGCCTGGCAGGATGGTGAAACAGGATGGGAGAGGGGCCAGGCAAGCCCGTGCTGAGCTGCACTGTGGCCCTGAGGCCCCCAGGAGCTGATGGAGCCCTGTCTCGCATCAGACACCGCAGAACGCTCTGGCCTGGCTCCATTGGTGGTGTCTTCTGGGCTGGTTTTTGCAGCTCCCTGCTTAACTAGGTAGCAGGTTGCTGCATGTTTGGCCTTGTAGATCAGCCAGATTCACGTTCAGGTCTCAAATCCTTCCCTTTGGCAGCATGTTGTGGTAGTTTTTTTGTGCAAGATCCTTTAAAAATACCAGGCTTTGCAGGCTATGTCACCTGGTGCTTTCCATTCTACAGGAAGATTTTAAATCTAATCCCTTTCCAAGACTATGTCGAAGCCAGGTTGTCATTGGATCTATGCAATATCTGCCACTTGGTCAGAACAAGCCTTTTCCCCAGGAACCTCCTATTTAATGTCACAATGTGCTATGGCTGAGGACATGAGGTAGGATGAAGGCTGCCCAGCCATCCACCCCTTTTCAGGTCCAAACTCTGGGCAGCAGCTGCTCTCAACAAAAAAATAAGAGAGGGGATAGTTTGCCTAGTAAACCTAAGAGTTGTGAACGAATAGATTCATTTTCAAATTTTCAACTTTGGTGTAGGAGTTTAGGGGTGGTTTGAAATAATATTTAAAATTAAAGCTGTGTTTGTTTAAAAAAAATTGTTCATTAAAAGTTTGGATTTTGAAAATACGGATAGCTCAAATTCAGTTAACAATTTTAGCTTGTTCTCACTTACTGGGTGAAGGAAAGAGGAGGAACAAGGACTAAAGGAAAAAATTAAAAATAATATTTTTTTGTTTGTTTGGAAGCAATGGAGTAGGAATGATTTCTTTGGAAGATTCCAAAATTATTTTTTGCTATTCATTTCAAAATAGCTTATTTTTAAAAAAATTTGAGCTTATATTAGAAAGAGTTGTTTATTTAAAAACTTAATACATCATCTATAATGAAATGTGTTTGCACAGCATGTTAGCTTTTTTGATTTGGGTGTTTGGTTTTTTGTTTTGTTTTGTGGGGTTTTTGGCTGCAAAATATGAAAAGAGTCTTTTTCACTTCACATGGAAACACAGCTTCTCTTTTCTTCTATGTGGGGTTTTTCATAGTCCTTTCAAAATTTTAATTTAGCTTAGCTTTACTTTTAAAAAGCTACATGATGTTTGTGACAGTTCAAAAACTGCAGCTGAGTCGAGAAGGGAAATTCTTCTGCACAAAGGATCCAAAATTTGATACTCGATTTTCATGACTTGGAATTGAAAGGTGCTCATAAAGCCACTGTAAAAGGATTCTCAAAAGAGATTGGTGAGATGAGCAGCCTGAGTTCTCCAACAAACAGAAATCCAGTGAGGATATCACAACTCGCCTGATTTGTGTCAGTACAGATGGCTTTGAATGCTGGCTTATTGCAATAAAAATAAGTTCCAGTAATAGTTAGCTAAAGAAGATGTGTTAAACTTAGTGAGAGTTCCACAGACCCTACTGCGGTGGTTTTGTGTCCCTTCCACATCTTTCTTAGTCATTGGTTTATTTTTAATATATGTCCTCCTTTCTTCCCAGTACTTACTACCCTGTGAGTCCCTTTTCCTACTGATGCCTCTTCACAGCCTCTATTTAGCCCGTCCTTTTGTGAGGCCAGCGTGGAATTTGATGGGTTAGGAACATAATCTTCGGTATCTCTAAAGCTAGAAGTAAAAATAGATTTATATTAAAACATAGGCTTAAGGATTTACTTTAAACCTATAAATAAGATCCAAGAAAATGATATTATATCCAGTAGAGCCTGTCCAGTCCAGAACGATTTAAGTGGCTTTTAGGATGTAATCTCATTGAGGCCAGCTAATCTTCAAATACTTCTTTAGCTTTGCATTTCATTAAAACGGATGTTTTCTGTCTTTAAAATCATATTAAATCCACACTGAGCCAATGCTGTGTAAACTTAATAACAAAATATTCCCTGTGAGTTCTTGCCCAAGCTGTCTCTGGTTTTATATCTTCAACATGGAAGCCCTAAAGAGTAAGGCTCTGTATACAAAACATAGTGGTTGCATATACAGTTCATAAGTGTTCTAAAACTTGTTGCAAAATATTCATATTTTTCCTTGGAAAAAGCAAAGCTGCTACGCTTGAGAAATGAACTGTGCACCAAGTGATTGGCTAGAGTGGCTGTTTTCTCTTTTGCCTCTAAGAAGCTAACTGTAAAGGAAATATGTCCCTGATGGATATATTTCATATGAACAATGCATTTGTTTTGCAACTTTTTTTTATGATGTTTTGCTGGGGTTTGGGAGCGGGGTTAGTTTTTGGAGTGTGGATTTGAGAGAGACAAAGTATGTGGACACTGATTTTTGCCAGAGGCCTTTAAAAATACTAACAGATGTTCAGCAAAAGATAGGAGCTAGGCACCACTGTAAGAGTTAACTATGGAATTAGTAGCCACAAGTGGACACTCAACTAAATGCCCTTTGAAAGTGCTGAATAGGGTAGATTGTTTTGAGATAGATAAATATTTATTTGGACTTAGTGCTAAAGACCTTGCGGCTTAATATGCCGTATATACTAGAAAAATGGGTCACTGTCAAAGATTTCCCTGACCTTCCTTCTCCACAATGAGTGATGTGCAACACGACCAAACCATGTTCAGCTGCAGTTGAGGTAAGCGAGTGAAATGGGAAGTCGTTGTGTAATAATACAAATCACTTCTGTGATATAGGAAGGAACAGTGATCGCTGCCTAGGTTTTTGAGCCAAGTAATAGTCCAGATTGCTACAGGTCTGTGTGAAAACATGGGTCCTTTTGAAGAAAATGGTGATCTGGGATCCTCCTTGGTTTGTTTGGTCTCTTGTTTCTTGGTACTAAGTGATTTCTTGTTAGAGTAGCCTCCCTTTCCCCGGAAGGGGAATGCTAGAGACTCTGTTGTGTGATGCTGAGCCTTTTTGTTTTTCTTTCCTTTTCCTCTTGTTGGGAAAGACATTCCTTCTCTTGTGGTTCCTTGGTTGGGCCAATGCTGTGACATTATGTCCTCCGTCTGCCTGTTGCTAGACTAGTCTCTCTGCATTCCAGTTGGTTTAGTCTGGTGCATGTACACAGTATTAATTGCTATAAATCATCCATTAAAGCTACATGACATGCAAAAAACAACCCATAGGTCTGGGGATACTAATCTGACCCTGGCAAATGGGTTCCTTTCCCATTCATCAGGAGTCACAGCCCTCGTCACTTCTCCTCCAAACATACCAAATTCTTTATTTCTTCACCCTCTGGCATTTTTATCCTTCCTTTCCCAGTGTAAGCTCTCTCTCTCTGTGACTAAGAAATATTCTCTCTCACTAAGCCGGCTCTTTTTTTAAGGCTTGTGAAGCCATCTGATGTGGCTTGTGACGTTAACTTGGAACAGGGTGTTTTCTGGAGAGGTCTAGGCTGCTGGGATTAATGTCTTTTGTGCCACCTATGCTTCCTCACTTGCTGGTCGTTTCCAGCACTCTCCCTGAACCAAAGTAGTTAACATGGAAAGTGCATAGAGAACCAAGTTTCGATACATCACGTTTGAAAAGAATTTACTAGTCATGCTCTCTTGGGAATACACAAATGAGATTTATGGGTCTTAATCTGTGCTTTCTGATGATAGCAAAATTAACTGTAAATGAGGTGTGACTCTTTTATTCAGGCTTTCATTTATTTTTATTACAGGATGACTTTTATGATGCTTCATTTGTGCAGTTTCAAAGAAAATGAATGCACTTATGTATGCTATGAATGACAAAAATTTTAGCCCACTCTGTTGATTAGAGAAGCTGTCTTCGCAGCAGCATGGAGTGCTGCGTTCAGTTCATGCACAGTACAACGTAACGTGCTTGCTTCCTGTCTTGGTGTGAACACAGCCATGTATGTCCAGAGGTGGCATCTTCTGTTTCCTGCTTGTTTTACAACCAAAGTGTCTGTTTTGACTAAAACACACTCAGTCACTGAGTGTGCACACTCTACATCCCTTTGCAATGTCATTGAGAGCATGTAGCTAATTCTCTCCCTCTTTTGCAGCGCTACAGTCTCCCATAGAGTACCAACGCAAAGAAAGTAGCTCTGCAGTGCTGAGGCCCCAGACCGGTAGGGTCCCTCAGCCCAACAGCAGACCCTATTCTTCTGTTCCGGTAGGGTCTGAGAAGCCTTTGAAGGCTACAAGCCGTAACACATCTCTCCCACCCCTGAAGATATCTACCTCCAACGGCAGCACAGGGTATGAACACTCACAACCCGGAGACAAGTACGAACAAAGCAAGGTACTAAGCTTATCTGATAAAGCGTTGTCTCATACCACTTTGATAGGTAATCGGTGAAGTTAGCTTTAATTGTCAACTAACCAGCTCAACAGACTATGATTTGAATTAAATGAACTCCGCAAAAGCTCTGGCATCCTGATGGGGAGCGTTTCCTCAGGGAAACCAAGAGCCTCACACTGGAGTGTACAGTGCTGACGTGAGCGTTTTTCAGGGGTGCTGTGTTTGCAGGCCTGGTGAACTGAGTCTCCGTTTGCAGTATTGGCACCAATAATATTCCAGTTTCTCCAATATCCCTTAATCACCAAATTCTGAAGAGGTCTACTTTGCTGGTTTAGAGGAGTTTAGACCTTCTCATGTCTAACATCTCAGAGGGTTGTAGGTTATAATTTGGACGCCTGTGCAGTGTACCAGACACGATTCACAGCCCACCCAAGAGTCAGGAACTGTCAGTGGCATTTGGACCCTGCTGCTGGCTGCAGCTGACCAAAGTATGACCTGTATTTAGTATCATGGAATGCATGAGGGTTCATTCAACTTCTAATGTAGGCCTTCATTGGTTTTTCCCTCCGTTTGACTTGGTACAGATAGTTAATCAGTATTACAGTGCAAATGAGTGCATTCTTAGGGCACCGTCGCTATTGAAACGAGTTCTCATATGAAATAGGATGCTGGTTCATGTTAGATTACTGCAGCCCTTCAGTCTTTAAAATCCTTTTCTGCCAATATGAACTTAAATTAGTGTTTCATATCTTTTTCCCTAGTAAAGTTAAGCTGGAGATGAAAAGTCGTGATTGCTGCTGAAAAAGGTAGGCTCCTCCGCTCCGCCTGCTCACCAGGTTTCTGTTGTGTCCGTTTTCGCAGACTGATTTGGGAGGGTGCAATGGGACCTCTTCCATGGTGGTGATTAAAGATTACTATGCACTGAAGGAGGATGAGATCTGTGTGAATCAAGGAGAGGTGGTTCAGATCCTTGCCATCAACCAGCAGAACATGTTCCTGGTGTACCAGCCTGCAAACGACCACTCTCCGGCTGCTGAAGGATGGATCCCCGGCAATATCTTGGCTCCCCTCACTAAATCCAGTACAGATAATAGCGACGGAAGCATCAAGTAAGTGCCATGTTGGCTTCGCTGGGAGCACTATGTGGATTTTCTGAGGAAAAAAAAATAAAATAAACCCAAATGGTAGGGAAATCCTGCTGATTTTTTATCTACAGTGCCATTGGAACAAACTGAGTGGTCAGTCGGCAGCATCGGGCAGCCATGTTGGATAGCTCGGGTTTGGGTTATTTTCATTTTGTGGGGTTTTCTTTATACTTTGGAAAGAAATAAAACCATAGACAGTTAAAGGCATGTTTTACGTTACACCATTTTACACCAACATGGACCTGCTTGGACTGGACTTATATTTATGTTGTATTAAGTTACTAATCTATATATTGGTTATAACAACAGCATCTAGCAAAAAAAAAACAAAAAACAGGCCCTGTGTTGGACTGAGGCTCACTTCTCAAGGAGTAGAGATTTTGTCGTCTATGGCAATTTCCTTGTACAGCTTGTATCTTTTTTTTAATTTTGTTTTGTTTGTTTTTTTTCTGTTTGCAGTAACTTTTGTAAAATATTTTTTTGTTTGCAAGACCCCCATCCAAGTACATTCCTGTATAAAGTATTTTGCACTATTTAAAAAAAAGGAAAAGAAACAAACTCATATTGATGAAGTCAGGTTGTGCAATATAATGGATAGTCGCAATGTTCATCATTGTACCTGTAATGTAACTAATTTTAAATGTACTATTTTAAATATGTAAAATAAATTTTCACCATGAGCATGTTTTAATGAGGTAAAAGAACTAGTTTGACCCTTTTTTGTTTTTGTTTTTTTTGTTTATAACATTTTGTTGCTTATTTAACAAATGTGTGGATATATATTTTTCTTTTCTGATTTTTAGAAATTTGTCAGTTTGAAATGACTAATGCAAGAAAGTGGTTTTTTGGTATTAAATACAGAAGGTACAACCCTCTTTTTAGTAATATCTGTTGATTTCTTTTTTAATATCTAAAATGACCAGATCGTAATGATGTAGGCTACAAATTAAGTTATCTTACATGAGTGCCTTGAAGCATAGATTTGAAAATGAAGAAATATTGTTACAGATTCACTAAAAATAACAATTTGATCTCTTCTGAAGTTTCAGTTATGAAAAATGATGACTTTACCCGTCAGTCAGAAATCTGGTGAATGCTCCTGTCAATTCCATATTAAACCAAAGGAATTGCTTAGCATCTCTTGCACACATGCCACAAATATTCCCATGTTCCTCCCCAACCATCACATGGAAACACGTGCCTTTGCATTCATGCACGGCACCAGACTTCCAGTAAAGACTTTGATTTCATGGCAGCTGTGCCATCATATTCTGCAATATAGTCATATGGGTTGTGGCCAGGAAAGCGCACTAGAATCAAAAGATACATGCATTGCTCTTTCTTTCTTTCTTTCTTTCTCATTCAGTGAGATTTAAAGACTTAATTCATGTCTTCAGACTCAAACAGCTAAACCAACCCCGAAACCAATGAGATACTTGAAGGGACTTTCTAATCTGAGTCCTATGGGTAAAAACTGACCTGGTGCAGATGTTATCTTTAGCCATCTAGTCTGCCAGATCATGTTGACTTATTAGTGCAAGTAATAAAGCAGTTTCTTCTGTTGACAAATACTGTACACAAAATATGTGGTCAATCCAGTAGTTTTGACACCATGTTATTGCTGATAGGTCAGAGTGGGGGAGTCCATCAGCCACATCCTTGACTCTTACTACAACTTAAAAGAAAATGTAATAGTTCTGAAGTGCTGGATAACTTCCCCTGCTCTGCATATCTAATTTGGACCTCCTCCAGAAACACCCAAATATCACAACAGACCTACTGGCCTGCTGAGACATGCAGGATGCCCTCGTGCTCCTTTTGCCTGAACATGACTGCCCATTGCCAGCTGTTCCCAAGACACCACTATGACCTTGACTGTGTTGCTCTAGTGCAGACGCTAACACTGGTTGCAAAAACACTTGATATAAACCAGTTTAGTCGTGTGTCATTGTGGCCAACTGTTGGGAAGCCATTAGTTTTACTTTTTTTTAACTTGATCTGTTGTACAGTCCCAATCAGGTGCAGAAGTGTAACAAAAAAATGCTTATGAATGGGACACAGAGTTCATGGGGAAACGTCGGCTGTGTGGGGCATCCTTTGAGTCCTACCTTGCTAACATACTGCGTTTTATTGGCATCGCAGGTTATCGTTGGATTACATGCAACTTGCTTTGTAAAATGTATCAAGGTACTGTAGACATGACATGTGCCAAACATTGGGCTTAACACATGCAAATCAAATTTGCATGACTTAAAGGTGGGCGGATGCTTTGAACCTGGATCCCAGCTCATCACACTGCTGTTTCGAGAGCTTTCTGCTTTAGACAACATACCCCTTCCCAACCCCCCCAACCTATCCACTCTTTAAACCAAATGGAATCCATATTGAAAACTGGTTTCTTTTTTCCTAATTTTTTATGTCTGCTTGATATGCAATTTCTGTTTTCAACACAGCATTGCTCTTACAAAGGGTGACATGGTCTAATTTTTTTTCCAAGGGTAAGGTCATAGGAGCAGTAATGAGGGATGAAAAATGTGCTGAAAATCATATCTACTGTGATGCTAGCCAAAAAGCATGGACTGAATGATGTCCTCTCTAACCAGATTGGCAAAATGAACTGTTCTGCTAATGGGAAATTCTTGATCTCAAGAGGCATAGCAGAACTTGTTGTTCTAGGAAATTACTTATCTCTTGGAAAGTTAATGATACAACCCCTATTTTTGAGCTTTTCACATTCTGAGCAACATGTAGAAAGCAACACCTTGAATTTCTTAACTTTTTTTTATTTGCTCTACTGCGTACTCCATTAAGACTTTTCTCATTTACTTACATTTGTTTCACTGCTTTTAATCAACAAGTCAATTGAATTGACCTTTTAACTCTAGCCAAAAAAAAAAAAAAAAAATCTGTTTGTGACGAATGCAAGATAAGATAAAATCCCTGAAGCCAGATGACCAAGTTCTAGTTGCCTGCTTCCATCATGGGTATTTTTTCCTGCTCCATGCATTTAAATGGCAAGTGTGGCACAACATCTGCTTTGTAGAACTGTTTGGTTTGTTTTTTTTAATTCAACTCTCATTGCTCAAACTGAGATAGGCATATTGCCGGTGGCTTTCACCTTCTAGGGTATTGCAGTAATCGCAAATGTGGATGCTGGTTCCCATTTCCAAATCCTTCCTTCCTACTATGATCTGCCATTTGATTGCTGCGTTTTTTGGTACAACAGGAAGTCATGTTCATGGCATACCCTGCGCATGAGAAAGCGGGCGGAAAAGGAGAGCAGTGGCAAAAATGAAGCCAATGGGCCACGTAAATCCAAGGATATTCTGGGAAACAAAGTCTCTGTTAAAGTGAGTAAGGCCATCTGAAAGCTGTGTGCTGCTCTCCTGCTTCCCATCCTTTTCACCCCCTAGAGCATCCTCTCCTGAGAGAGGGAGGGGGCGGCGATTTTGGGGGGGTTTTTTCCACTTCAGTTATTTATTTTTCTTTTTTTTTTGTAGTATCCATTTTAGCAGGATTTTTGCATGCAAGATAAAATGCAGCCTTTGTTTTTCGTTTTCTTTTTCCTGGCATCCCACATACAAGTAAGTAATCTTCCTTAAAAAGCTATATATACGGTTAAATAAGTGTTCTTAAAATTTGGAAAACAGTGATTTACTGACCTCTGATCTAGCTCAATCTGTAGCTCCATCAGAGCAGCTGCAGTGGTGAGAAAGCCACTGGCTGAAATGATGGCCTGACTGAAGTTGATGAGTTGTCTTCGGGCCAATATTTCACCTACATCTTAAAATAATGGGCTCCTAAACTTAAGATGCTTGAGCACCTTGGGCTGGGGAGATGGTCTCAATGACCTTTTCCTTTCCATATTACCAAATAGGGAAGAGATTCTGACCAGGTCTTGCCAGGAGAGGGTTTTGTGTGTGTGTGTGTCTGTGTGTGTGTCTGTGTCTGTGTCTCTCTCTCTGAGATTTCCCAGTATGGAAAAGGTTGAGAACTGTGGGGTTAAGATCCATCTTCTGCTCTGGGTGCCTGACTACTATCCTCCAGTTCAGAGGAACCATCCCTATAAACCGACCATGAGGCCTGCTCAGCACTAATCTGGGACAATCCCTCACAACAGAGGCAAGCAAACACTTGTTGTGATTTTGACACAACCAAAGCCTAGTGCTGATTCAGGAAAGCACTTGAGCATGTACTTTGGATCCACCCCTCTCCAGGAGAGCCCATGATTAAGTGATTTCCTCTGCGGAGGCTTTCCGCTGTATAAGCCTAGTGAAATAAAGATGGCATGTGCAAAGGGAGGAACCCTGCTGCTGCAACCTGGATGCACCTTACACCCACTTCACAGGCATCCTGCACCTCTGCAGTCAAATCAGTGAAGTACTGGGCCCGAAGGAAGTAGTTGCTCCAGCATGGTGGTCACAATTCTTCCTTCTGTTGCTCCCTTTGCTGTTTTTACTGCCTGAACGACTTGCAGAATCACTGCCTCTTCTTTGGCAAAAGCATGCCTTTGCCTTTGCTTCTCTTGTTTTGTTGTTGGTTTGATTTCAGTTTGTTTTTTAAGAACATTTTCTGTACTGTTATCCATTTCCATGCTGCTCAAACTCCTGTGCTGCTCTGTGCTAACCAATCTCTCTTCTAATCTCTTGTTCTCTTTCTTCCTCTTCATGCTGCCAAACAAGGAGACAAACAGCTCAGAGGAATCAGAGTGTGATGACCTTGACCCCAATACTAGCATGGAGGTAGAGACAATCATCCTTGTGATTACTTTTTTCCAGAGAATATGTATCCATTTTGAAATGGATTTGCTGAAAGGGGAGCTGGTGGGTCTGTTTTGCAGATGGACGTATTTATCAATTAAGTATAATTCACACAAAGTGCCAGTTCTGATTTTGTCAAGCAGTGAATTGAAGTTTGGGCTGCCTTTGTGATAGGAGCAGTGAAGGAAGTTGGAAAACAAATTATTGTTGAGTTGGAGGCTTAATTAGCCACCTCTAAACCACCGTTTTCCAGATGGGACCTCATTCAATGAAATGATCGTGCACACCTTTCAACTGCCAATAAATGTAGCAGCTTTCTATGCTGAAAACACCCACCTTCCTGGCAATACATGCTGAGCTGCTAGTCAGTCTTGTGTTATAAATCACTGTAGTTAATGTTGTTGCACCACAGCTAGTGTTTTAAATTATCTAGGAGGTGAGAAAAGACAAAGCTGTTTTTTTCTCTTAACAGTTAGTGTCTCTTAAATTGTGGAAATTGCACTTATAAAAAGGTACTGAAATAAAATGGTAAAGTTAGTTGCATTAAAGTGCACTTCTCATAGGCAGAGTTAATGCAGGTAAGTGGACCCAATGTGTTACACTACTGTTTTTCCAGTGTGACCCCACTGACTCTAGTGGAGTGACCAAGACATGCCTGGTAAAGAGAATCAGAACAGATCTTAAAATCAATGTTAGAGTTCAACACCTGGTTCTCCTCTATTAATATCTTGCAGGACTCACTTATCTGTGTACAGTGACCACATTAAGCATCTATGTACGTTGTACCAAGGCTGAAAGAGCTTCCTATTGGAACAAGCAAGGGGAAAGGTTCAGAGAAACTTCACAGAATCACAGAATGGTTGAGGTTGGAAGGCACCCCTGGAGATCGTCTAAGTCCAAGCCCCCTGCTCAAGCAGGGTCACCTAGAGCACACTGCACAGAATCATGTCCAGGCGGGTTTTGAATATCTCCAGAGAAGGAGACTCCACAACCTCCCTGGGCAACCTGTTCCAGTGCTCTGTCACCCTCACAGTAAAGTTTTTCCTCATATTCAGATGGAACTGTCTGTGTTTCAGTTTGTGCCTGTTGCCTCTTGTCCTGTCACTGGGCACCACTGAAAACAGTCTGGCCCCATTCTCTTGACACCCTGCTTTTAGATATTTGTATACATTGATAAGATCCCCTCTTCATCTTCTCCAAGCTAAACAGGCCCAGCTCTCTCAGACTTTCCTCATAAGAGAGATGCTCCATTTCCTTCACCATCTTCGTAGCCCTCCACTGGACTCTCTCCAGTAGTGCCATGTCTCTCTTGTACTGTGGAGCCCAGAATTGGACACAGTACTCCAGATGTGGCCTCACCAGGGCTGAGTAGAGGGGGAGAATCACCTCCCTCGACCTGCTGGCAACCCTCTTCCTAGTGCACCCCAGGATACCATTGGCCTTCTTGGCCACAAGGACACATTGCTGACTTATGGTTAGCTTGTCCACCAGAACTCCCAGGTGAAAATCACTTAAGTGATTTTGCAAAGATTGTAGGGTGGTTTGTTGGAGAATAGGGAAATCTCTGTATGTTAGGAGATCGCCAGGGTGCTGTTAGCCAGATTGTACTCTAAAGGTCCCACAAAAGAAAGCTGGTCTCCCTCCTGGAGAAAAAGAAAAAGAGAGAGAGAGAGAGGGGAAAGTATATTGAGATGCTGGGCTACAAGGATATCCACCACCTCAGCTATTAACCTGAAGGCTCCCTTGTATTGCTAGTGTGTAGGCATCGATAAACACATCTTTGAAAAAGGGATGTGTACTAAAATAAAGCTTGTGACCCTGCTGACATCCTGAGGTTGAATGGTGCTTACCACCAAAGCTGCATTGTTAGTGGTGTGTTTGCATTTTCAAAGAGCATATTGCTTATCTTAGGTAACAATTATAAATACATGTATTTGCAACAAGACGGTGTTCAATTATTGCACATAAGCCCATGCAAACTTTAGATCTTTGGAAATTGGCTTGTGGAGTAAAAGATGGCTGACATACAGGTGTAATGTACAGAGCGAGTGAAAATCACAATTCTTTTTGCAGAGAACTTCTGTATTTTGACAGTAGACCGCTCCATAGGAGCAAAAACCCTGATGTCTTAAAATTGTCAGTGAAAGGTATCCAAGTCCATACACTGTCTGCATTTCTAGTCATCTCTGGTATACTCCACACAGTTTGAGGGTGTTTTGTTTTGTTTTGTTTTTTACTGTGGTATAGATAAGAGTCTAATGTTCTTGCCTTGCCTTGTGAAGTGCAGGAGATAAGAGCCCTTCTATTTATAGCAGAAGACACTAATTTGAAGTCTTAGCTCTGGTATGAATCTGCTGAAATACTTGCCTGATGTGTGACCTGATTTACACTCAGAAACCTGATTCTATACCTCCCGGATCACTTAGCAGAGGTAGAAGTCCTGCTGTCCTGCAGTTTCCAGAAGCCACAATGGTCCTTAATGGCTTGTAAAGCTCAAGCCTGCTTCTCAACAAAACTCTTTGGCGCTGGGTGGGTGTATAAATTGGCAGAAGAAAAGAAGTGAGAATGCAATTTTTTGGGTGACTTTGACCAATCTAAGGTCACACTGCCCTGCAAGGCATAGTATAGTCCTCTCTTATGCTGGTGTTACTACATCTGCAGTTTGGAGTGAGTCTGATCAGTTCACTGATCTGGCTAAGAGCTACTGGAGGGGAGGGATTGCTAATACCCACAACAAAACTGAACAAAAACAATCCAGAGGGAGCAGAGCTGGGGCAGTCTGCTAAAATGCTCATGAGGGAAGCAATCCTAGAAGTTGCCATATGGAAGTCCAGTCTGGGGTTTTCTCTCCTGGAAGCCACAGTTGTTCTCCCTTTTCCTTTATGATGAATGTTTGAATTCTTGTTATCAGTCATTATCAAGCATTCCTGAGTTATGAAGATGAACTTGATTAAGGCCCCAGAAGCTAAAGTCTTTTCTCTTTGAAAGAGAAGCAAGGCAAGTTTCTTCCACTGCCAAAGTCTGGGTCAGGTTTTCATTGGAACAAGAGATTCATGGAGGAAGTTATATGGTGCTGGTGGCAGAGTATCAGAAAGTTGGTGCTCAGATGCCTTAACTAGCTTTAAAAGAGGTGGCTACCATACCTCAGCAGCACAGATCTCAGTGCAGGCTGCAAAACCCCTTTCGGAGGCACTGTGAATTAACTGTGCAGATGCATAATTATCAGCTCTCACAGCTGGGGGCTCCGCAGGCTCATTCAAGTCTCGGTTTCTCTCCTCTAGTGGTGGCCCCGATTTTAATGCGTTGTCACTGAGGGGCAAGGAACAATAAGCAAGTCCTTTAAAAGCATTTACCACCACCGTTGCCCTCTTTTCTTTGAGCAGGCTCACCCTGGCTTGGACTTTTGGAAAGACTGTGCCCACAAGGGAAGCATTTATCCCTTGTTCTTTCAGACGTTTGTGTTCTTTGTCTGTGTTTATAAAGATGCCTTACGTTATCCTATTTAAAAATTGTGCTTGTGACTACACATAGTATCTGCACAGGACTGTCAGAGCCTCTGTAAGAGTGCATTTTCAATCTCCCTAGGAGGAGGTATATATGAGGTGAGTGGGGTAACTGGTGTTTGTTCTTATATGTTGCAGAAAAATAAACAGCTCACCTTTTAGGCTTTTTCTAGAGGTGCATCCTAGCCTTAAATAATTATTTAAAAGATCCTTCCCCCAACCTGTTTTTATAGTGGAAATCAATATCTCGTCTGGCTCTTCTTTCTCCATTTAGCATAGTACGTCAGAGTGGGGCTGTTGGCAAGCTCATAGGTTAGCTGGAGGCAGCGTGACTGGACGCTGGAGAACGGGGAAGACCTTACTCTCACACCTGGCTCAGCTCGTGACTGATTTTATAGACTGTGGGAGTGCCGGTGGAAGAGCAGTCTCCTGGCCCAACCACCAATAACTTAAAGTTGCATGAGGCCCTCCGTGTGTCATTTAGGAGGAGTCGTCTGTAGCTATTGTTACAGCCTTGGGCAAGTCACTTTGCTTCTCTTATAGGACTGTCACCCATGACATGCTGACATCCCTCTTCCTCCCATCATGCCTGCAAATGTGCATTCAGTGCTGCAACAGGGAAAGCAGTTTCTAAATGCAAGGCAGCCATATTAATTTTTTGGAAATGTTGGTGCCTTTTACCTCCAGCATATTCCCTGCACAAGAAGTTGATGAGCTGGTCATAATATCCATGGAGTCCCATGGCTGCTGTGGTTTTCAGGTCTAGCTTTGCTTGCTGCTTACAAAATATCAAATATCTGTACAGTAGAATTCAGATTATTGAAGCATTTTGGCTTCATTTTGTTTCAGGGGAGATACACAGAAAGAAAGAAATGTGGAGAACATACCTAATGACAGCAGTTAACTGAAATTCTGAGTGACCCTTTTAAACAGTTAAAATGTCATTACTGTTTTTTTTGTCTGCGCAGGGACATGCTGGCCCTGAAGAACCTTCTGTTCATTGTAACTTTGCTGACAGAACTTTGAATAGAAATTGTATCTCTTGGTGACTGTTTCTTTTCTCTTTGTTTATCAATATACAATGAGAGTGGATAAGGACTGAAGTGAAATATGTGGGGGGGTTTCCTAGTTTTCCACTTTGTGCTATTGTGTCAGGAAACAAAAGGTGCAAACTCACCTGTTAGGCATGTGAGGTGTAGGAGCAGGTATTTAAGGAGCAGGTGTAGCCTCATGAGGAATAAGAGTAACCTATATTTATGAAAGATCGGAGACTCCCTTTCCACATGTCTGTAGCTAATTGCACAGGGACAAGCAGGCTCTGCTCCTGGGAAGAAGGTGGGTTCCCTTCTGAATCAGCGAACATCATCCACACCCAAGTTGTGGGTCCAGGACAATGACACAACTAATTGTCTTAGAATTTGGAGTGTCGTAATGTCACAGGGTTTTGGTATCACTGAAGGGGTCATAAGTCAACTGTGCAAATCCCATTGGGCTACCTCTCTTGTCTAAATTAACGCCCTTCCATCAGTCCGAAGACCTGATTGACCTAAAACTCACTAATTCAGTTCCAGACTTTGGACTGGACCTCTCACATGGCTCCAGGCATGTTTTCTGCTGATTTGCACAGCACTACTCCAGTTGTGGTACATTAAAAGTAGTCCTGATGGACACACAGCAGACACTGAGTGTCTAGCATTTGTTCATGTTTCTTAGCTGCGTAAAGGAGAGATGTAATCCAGGCCCAACCTGAGTCAGTGGAAGTGCCATCATTAGATTAGTGAGCTGGGGTATTGCCAAGGTACACAGGTTGGACTTTATCATCTGTTTTTTTCGGTTATGACAGTTGAGCATATTAAGAACTACTTTGAGACACTCAGGGCAAGATAAGCACTTGGAAATACACTCTAAGGAAGAATATTGTGTTAGCACCCTCCCAGTCCAAGTGGTTGAGTAAGTAATGGCTTGGTGGATCCAGCACTGGCTCCAAATCAACATTCAGCTCAGGCCAAGAATTCCCAAGTACTTTAAGCAAGGGCCTTCACTTCTCTGCCTTGATTTTTCTATCTCCAAAACAGATCTAACATACTGTCTTTGCTCTTGTACAATATTGATAAGAAAGCCTTTTAACATACAGGGTTTTTTTCCATGACATGTTTGTCTGTGTGTTTAGCACAAAAGAGCCTCACTCTTGGTAGAGGCCTCTTATCACAGCTATAGTATGAATAAGTTCCTGATAGCCTTGAGCATTTCCCTCTGGCAGCTGCCATGTGCAGAGCCATTTTCCTGCAGCCCCCGAGTGGACAGTGATTCCTGACACAGAGCGGGGAAGCTGGCTGATCAGCGATTAAGTTTCCTGAGCTGGCAGCATGGGCGCTTTGGTTTAGCTGCTGGAAGAGGAAGACGTGATCTACTTGATAGGTAGGGAGGGGATAGAGTGCTACAACACCTTTCCTGGAATATGTGGTAGCCTTAAAAAACAGAAACAAATCTAACAGCTCTACCTGTTCAAATACACCAGCCGCTAGGGCCTGGCAGAGAGAGTGTGACATTGGCAAGAAGAACCACACAGAGGTGCCTTCTGTTTTGCACACATGCACGTAAAGCAGTAAACATCTGCTCCTGGCTTGGCTGTCTGTCTCAAAGGCAGCTGATCCCATCCATGCTGGGTGCCAGGAGGCACCCCACATCCTCACCAAAAGGCTGATGCCATGGGACGTTTCATCAGATAACCATTCTCTTATTTTAAATTATATTTTCCCTTTGGCGGCACCTCTCTCTCCTTAGCTGGATCCTTATTCGCCTCAGGGAATTTCTCTCATTAGTTTGTTGGAGGATTTTGTGTGGTGAGGGGGGAAAACAGTGAGCTTGCCCCCCCTAAAATTCTCAGAGTAAAAGTTGCCCTCGTCAGGGAGGGATTATTTTTTTCTACCAGTTAGAGTTGGTTTAGTTCCTCTGTAACCCATTTTATTTATTTTTTTCTGATAATCATTGCTATTTTTCTTTTAGCGAAGGAGCAAGGAGCATGCTGCTGTCTCTACTATCAGCATGTATAAACGCATCAGTATTTTATTTTAACCATGTGAACAAGAAATACCACAGAGTGTTTACAAAATGCTGAGCTGCTTGTCTTGGAGTGAACATGCCCTCTACCGTTTAGATAAAGCACGGATCTTATTACAGAGGGTTTGCCTTCTAGCTCTGTGCTTCGTTTGATATGGGAAGAACAAGGAGAAACATTCTTTCTCCTGTTTTGATGCAGTCCTTTAATATGGGACTGAAACATGGCATTGGAAAAATTTGGATGTCTGATGGGCCCTTCTGTCCATCACGTAGGTCTGTGCTGCCTAGGAGCCCTCAACCCTCTTCCAGGGAGGGTGGCTGAAGGCATGGTGACGATGTCTTTGTGATGGAGAATCAAATTGTCGCGAAACGGAGGAGCCTCTCTCAGGCACCCGAGCTTGTGGCCACAAAAAGGAGCATTTCAGCGCTGGGAGTTCACACTGCAGAATGGTTTCCCACTTCCCCCCAGACACAGAGCATGTGTGCAAATTAAAGATATGCTCTCATTAAGAAGTTGGGGTGTTCAAAGTCACTTTGCAGGTGGACAGCTTTGCTGCTACTAAAGCAAACGTACCTCCAAGGGCTGGTTGCCGTCTGTCTTTATAGTATGAGCTTAGCAGCAAGCAAACCAGAAAAAATGTGGCTCAGTACTCCAAAATAATGCGTTACTGCATGCAGCATATATGCTGCTTTTCTAGAATCTGTCACATTTTATAAGTTACTCCTTTTTCTCTAAAGATGCGCTACTCGTTTAAACAAATGAACAAAAATCGCAGCACAAGGCTGCTAGAAGCGCGGAGGCCTGGCAATTGGGCCCTTTGGGGGCAGGCTTTAGAGACTGTGGCTGAATTTGGCAACGACATCCAAACCCTGTTTTTGCGAACAACAAAGTCATTTAGATCCTAAGTTACTTAGCTCCTTGCAGGTCTGCAAAGGTATTCCAGTACCCGATTCCCATTTCTTGATTTGAGCCCTGGAACAACGCAGGCAAAAGAAGGAAGAGTCGGGGTCTATTTCTGGCTTTTTTTTATTGAATAACCAGACCGTGTCCTTTCATTTCTCTGTCTCTTCCTCCCTCATCCCCTTTTTTTTGTCTCATCAGCTCTAGACCCCCTATCACGAGAGCAGAGACCATTTGTGTCCTGGTCTGCCTTTGTCACTTTGTGTGGCGCTTCCATTTTTAGCTGTTACTGTATTAGAAGCAGAAACTCTTTTGGCTGTAGAGGGAGTGTCAGAATTTTCCACCCGCTCTGGACTTGGCTACAGATATTTCAGCCAACGAAAAAAACAAACAGATCCAACTCACTCGCAGTTTCTTACCTGAGGAACGAATGCACTGTCTGACAAGTTTTAGCCCTGAAGCTTTGTGTTTGTCTAGTGCTGAGTGAGCCTGAGGAAGCTGCGAGAAGTTCTTGCTTTGGCTAATTCCTTCTTTGTCGTTTTTTTTGCTCCCAAGCCCGGCTGGGCTCTGACAGAGCAGAGCTGAACAGCCGCGGAGCGTGCGGAGGCCGTGTTTGCTGGGGATTTGCTCTCGAAGCGCTTGGCGGCAGGAGGCCCTCCGACGTCTTCCCTTCGTGTTGCTGCCATGGCCAGAAATGTTTGGCGAAGGGCCCGACTGTGAGATCCTTGCTCAAACAGCCACCAGCTGAGGGCGATTGCAGGGCTGCACCTCCCGTTGCTTTTTTGAGAGGAGAAAAGAGAAAAACTCTACAAAAGCCACAACCCTGGCAGGACTGGTTTTTTTCTTCACCCGGCGATCTCACGTGCTCGCTGGCATCACTTTCCTTCTCCTGATGAGTCTCGGGCTGATGGTCTGTGGCTCGCCAAAAAGTGCTGTGTGCCCTCCCGTCACTCGGGGATGTTTTTATCCCCCAGGGGCATCAGGCCAGTGTGTCTTGTTTGCCCACCTGCTTATGGGGCGTTTGGGCCCCGCAGACTGGCAGCTCCAGGACCCAAAGGGCTCTGGTGTCAGCCCAGAGCAGCTGCTGAGCAAGGCTCTCACCTCCCCCTTCTCCTAGGCAGCCTGCGCCGGACCGCTCGCAGCCTGCCTGTGCTGCGCGGTGTTTGTGCCGCCCGTTATAAAGCTGGGCCCGGCTAAAAACAGCGCTCAGCAAAAGTCCTGAGCTGACGCTTGTTATCCCAGGAACAGGCTGTCGTTTTTATTTCTGGGGCCCCTGCTCGTGTCATGTGTGGGATGTGGTGCGTTGGAAAAGCAGTGGCTTGACGCAGGCACTCGGCTGGCTGAGCGTCTTGCCCTGATTTCAGGTCTCTGTTTAGTACCATCCGGCCCCGCTTGGGTCCCTTCGCGCGGGGACCATAGACCATCCGGTGGGAGCGACTGGTGCTATACGGCAGCAACGGGCCCTGACCAGGCTCAGCCTGAATGGCACTGGCGTGTCCTCAACGACTTGCTGAAGACCTGCTCCATACTGCCCAGCTCCTGTAGACCTGCAGCCCTGTGCGGGCCCTGACCGTGCCCTTCGCAGAGAGCTGGGGGTGGGAGACGCGCTGCTCCAGTTTCACCCTCCCCGTAAGCTGCAGGTGGTGCTTCGCCATTGCCTGCCTGCTGCCAGCCGGGGGGATCCACCTGCTCCTGAAACGTGGCTGAAGGGCAAAGGGGCTGTCCAAGAGGCCGACGAAATGCAGGGGTGTGCTGAATCCAGAAGCCTTTCATTTTCCGACACAGCTTCAAAGCTGAAGGATCTGCCCAAGCCACGCAAAGTTGTGACCCTGATAAGTCTAAAACCAGAGACGCTTGTTTGGCAAATGAAGAAATCATCTCCAAAGGTCTTCCACTTAGCCAAGAAGGACTCAGAAGAGTCTGTCAACTCCTGCCAACTACCCGTAACCTGCAAACCTGGACAGTTTGCAGACAGCGACAGCAAAATACTCTGGGAATAGGGAGCTGGGGTACAAGTCAGGAGATCTGGCTTCTGTTGGAAGATTTGTCAGTGAATCTTTTTCTCTAATTCACTGTTTCTGCACTTCTCAACCTGTGATCTGACCTGCCCACGCGCTTTCAAAGTAGACGAGAGTAAGATCTTTTTCTTACTTAGGTGGTGTATCAAATCATTTTGAAAAATTCCCTTGTGAAAAGACTTTTATGCTTGGCTAAACTTACAGCAGGCAAAAGCTTAGATACAAATGTGCAGGTGTTAGGTAACATTTTATTAATTAACAACTGAAGTTTTTTCAAAGGAAATGCAAATTTTACCCAAAGACTCTTCCAATGTTATCTAGTGGTAGTAATTTTCTTTTTGGTATTCCAATGAAAAAATCTTTGGTAAGGCAATTATTGCAAAAGATCATGCCTTGGAAATCATTAACAGTGTAACATTATTTATTTATAGTTATATCTATTACATTTATCATTGTAGCTGTATGTTTTAATGAAGCCTTTAGAATTATAAAATAAATATAAAGTGTTAGGTGCATTTCTTTCTCCTGATCTCTAATCCTACAAGGACAGAAATCAGTGAATAATAAAGGAATTTAGTGCGTGCTGCAGGGAAGGAAGGGGAGATCCACAAAGGAGATATGTGCATTCCAGTTAAGCCAAAAATTACCAAAATGAAGATAGAGGTGCAAATGAGCTAATGCCTTGGGTTACTAATCTGATAAATAGATGGTCTCATTGAGTGAAAAGTGGCAAGTGATGGTTATCTAGATTTAAATCTCTCTCCATGGAACAACTTTTACTTCCTTTTCCATTTCACATGAATGACACAACTTCATCAAAAAGATGTCTCCCCTTTTCCATGCACAGAGAGGGGAGAGAAGGTATTTTCCTCCATCTAGTGTTGTCTTGTGCCCTTATTTTTCTTTTGCGCAGCTCTTCCTGCCCCATGGGGACTGGGGCCTCTTATTTTGGTCATCGTCCCCATCCCTCAGCAAGCGTCTTGCACCCCACTGCCCCATTTTAGCCACTGCCAAGAGTTCTGATGACTCTTACCAAGAAGAAACCCCCAGCCCTCTGAGGTGTCCCCCAGTTTTCCAGCCTGCTTCGCTCTTAATTGCACAAAGACAAAGCACTTGCATTCAAACACCCAGCTGCCGGCAGCAGAGCGGGATGCCGAGCCTGGCGCTGCGGGCTGGCACATGTGGCCCCCAGCTGCAGGGTTTGTGGGCAGATGGGCTGGCAGAGCTCGCCGCTCAGCCCGGGGCATGCGCGGGTCCTGCGCAGCGCCTCTGCTGAACACATTAGGGCTTTCAGCCTTCTCACTGGGAAGTCAGGGCTTGGTCTTTAAAACAAAAAAACCCTAAATATAGTAATAATCCTAAAAGAGTCTTTTTCTCTGGGGATGTAGATGGAGGTTTGCTCTTTCCAGGATTCTGAGAATGAAAAGTTTGTAATCTCAGCTTTTCCAGGAGCATCTGGGAAACCAAATAGTCACACTTTTCCCTCCAGGTACGGACCTGAAAGACTCACTGGCCACACTGCCAGGAACTGTAACCAGGCTTTGCCCATGCGTAGCAGCCCTTACCCATTTCTGGAGCAGAGAGTGTACAGCACTGGTGTTGATTGCTTGTTTTGGCCAGTACGATAAATTTTGTGTTCTCCATAGATAGGCCCTGAAGGCTCAAACTCCTCCTATTGCTAGGAAGAAGGATAGTCTCAGTCTCAGGTGACGAGCAATTTATGGAAGGTATGTTTCTGTAGAAAAAAGTGCATCTTTGTGAGCAGCAAGTCTGCACTGTGCCTGGTTTATACAGCCTTTCTGGTGGTGACTGGGGAAAAAAGACCCCGAGGTCTCAGTGCTGGTACCAAGGTTTGCCTGAGGGTGTGAATGAGGGTTATGAAACCAAACAGAAGCTAAATATACTTCAGTGCTTTTCTCCCTGAATGGCACCCTGAACCATTCACTGGGGAAAATTATTTATAAATCCAAAAAATAAATAGGAATCTTGAAGTTTATCTACTTTATAGAAGGCTGCTTGCTTCTGCTTCGTGGCCTGGTTTCTGAGCCACTGCAAAAACTCACATCAGCTTTAGCAGGCTGTGGATTAGGTCACTACTTCATTGACACCTTCCAACATGACTCTGAAATCGATAGTAATAAAGATATATTTACCGTGCAATAAACCACACTGGTGTTTATGGTGCTTGATATCAATTTACTAGTTTTAATTTAGATAACAAAGCTTAATTAGATTATTAAAACAGTTAATGAGGCTAAAACCTGTATGCTATTGTACACCATTACAAATTTAGAGAGTTGATATAGCATTTTAGAACTTACTGGCATTTTCTTTGGTATTCCCCACCTTCTACTTCCAGGGTTAAGATGATTTAATTGGCATATATAGGCCACAACGAGACAGAAGATTTTCAAGTCTTTGCTAGTTAGATAGTATAACTCACAGCCATCCAGGCCTGTTCAAGTTAGAAAGCAGAGCTTTCCAGCAATGCAATGAAATGAGTGAAATTTTACTAGTTGTGATAGACCGTGGGTTGTTGCGGCACTGATGTTTGTCAGTAGGCAAAAAGAAGCCGGTGTTTTTGTCGCAGTGTTTCTCCTTTTCGCCTGAAGCTGAGCAGAAGTTAAAAGCCATCCCCCCCCAAAACTGGGTTGAGATGAGATGCTCCAGGGTGCACGACGAATGCACATGGTGTGTCATGTGAGTCTGGAGCTGGGTACGTGGGGCACAACCGGGTCCAGAAAGAAAGGATTTAATGGCTTGAGCATTATCATCTAAACAGACAAAAAGCACAGTTCACCTTACTCAGCCACCTTCCTAGTTTTGTGCCTGTTACCTGTGATGCAGTTGGCACTAGATCCAATGTACACTTTATCAGAGTGTAAGAAGCTGCACCTTTCATTTAGTTTTTCAGCTGTGCACTGGCTGTTCAGTTGTCACTAAAGCTTGCTGTGTGCGCCAGTTGTTAGAGAGACTGCTTGTACCGACCAATCAGTGTCTCCTTGTAACTCTGCAGAAAAATAAATGTTTTTATTTCTTTGTATTTTTCAGATAATCAACCCAAATTTCATTCAGGAAGGTGAGTTGAAGACATCTGTGCATTGACTTGTGTTGATGGGCAAGTCAGCAGCTGTGATTTATTCACATGAGAGCGTATTTCATAGGCATTATCTTTCAGAGCAAAGACAAGTCTCCCTGGCCTCCCTTGGCTGGGGCTGGCGTGCTCCCCTGGGAAAGCAGTCCTCCTGTAGCTCCCCGGCTCAAAGAGCCTGCGATACACGTGAGGTTGAATCCTCCAAACCTGCCCTCCACCACACACTCCTTCCACAAAAATCTCACCTCCTGCCAGCACACAGACACACTTTCAGCAGAAAGCACCAGGGCAAGGACCAGACATCCCAGACCACAGGGGAAAGGCCCATTCCAGGCAAAATGACCCAGCAGTAAAAGTTATCCATACATGACCTGGATCTGTGCCTTTGTTCAGGACGCTTGAAACACTAATATTGGCTGTATCTGAGGGTGCTGAGCTTAGGTGGTGGCAGTATGATCCCTGAGGTCCCTGTGGCAGTGATTCATGAAAGCAATCTGGTGCCTAGGGAGGAGCAAGCACCAAGCCTGGTCTTGCCAGCCGGAGGCATTACTGTGTTGAGGGGCCACGCAGAGATTGGTGGACAGACAGTCCCCGTTACCTCCTTTGCTGAGTTGAACATTTGGCTTTTAGTGAAGGTGAAATTTCAGTAATATACATTCCAGGCCCTAGGACCCTCAGCCTTTTGGGTTCCAGATCTTAAAGGCTTAACTTTGACACAGTCCTCTCCATAAGAAGCCACAAAGTGGTCCTATACTGTGTCCTCTAGACTTGGATGGGGAATGTGCATTAAGAGAAGGTGTCCCCACTGTGTTTTGCTCCAGTGGCTCCAGAGTTTCTTGTGCCATTAGTGGATATCACATGTTTGCTCGGTGACACAGTGATGCTGCAGTGCAAAGTCTGTGGACGGCCAAAGCCAACTATAACCTGGAAAGGACCTGATCAAAACATCCTTGACAACGACAACAGCACAACCACTTACACGGTGTCATCCTGGTAAGGTCCTGCCTTTGAATCCCAAAGTATCTGGTCACGATGGTTGCATTACCCTCAAATTGGAATATGGCACCAAGCAGGCCACAAGACTCATTAGAAATGCAGCTGATCAAGGCTGGCTGGTGTTTCCACACATCGCTGCACCACGCACCAGCTAGAAGGGGTCAAAGTTTGGGGCTCAGGTAGCGCTACAGTTTCCCAAGCTGACACAGAGGTATATCCACACAGTACATTGCTGGCAGATGTGTGCTTGCTCTGATGGTGCTCTGACCTGGAGATCATGACTTCATGAGCCAGCTTCAATACAGAAGCAATTAATGTTTTCAAGCTTTGGCTAATAGTGCCTCTCCTCTGGTGGGGCTTAGCTGCTTTGATTTGATGCCTTGCTTGCCTTTGCATAGGAACAGGGGTTGAGCAGAGCAAGCCCTCATCGCCTTACAATATTCTTCATTTACATAGCCATATCACTGCGAATTTTCTCATCTCCTGGGCAGTGGTGGTAACTCATGCAGCTTTCCAAAGCTGCTGTTCCAAAAGCAGCCTACATGTGCTCCTGGGAAAGCTACATCTGGCTGTACTTGGCCAGAAAGATGCTCGTCATGATGCGGCCGGCCCAGCTAGGGGAGAGGAAAACCATCTTTACAATAAACACTGGGAAAATCTGAAAAGATTGAGAGTTGAATTCAGGTCAGGTAACAGCCTGCTGCTGGATGCTCATCTGCAGCTTATATAAGCTATTTGGGCCAACAAAATTGAAGTGGAAATCTCCAGGAGGCAATATTTCATGTGAACTTTTCAGCACTTCTGGCTCAGGCTGAGATGAATCCAGGGAGTACAAAGTCAGTGAAAGTGAAAAATGAGTACTAAGAAAGAAGAGATTTTATATGTTCAACAAAAAAAATTAGGCCTGATCAAGAGATTCCCTCAGAGACGGTTGGCATGTGAGGCCACCCCGGGGCACTCACAATTGCCTTTTGGGCCATTACTCAGTAGATTGCTAGTGCTCATAGCTTCAGACTTCTAGCTGGGATTGGATGGGGGGATATTTCCATATGGGGCTCTGTTTTACATCACGCCTTTGCATTCCCTCTCTGTGCATTATCAGCACTTGTATTGTCTTGTTATTCTTATTTGTTTTTCAGTGAAGACACTGCCTGCCAAAGAGAGGCCCAACAGATCAGTGTCTGTCTTACAAATCTTGCTGGCATGCGTGTCTGGCCTGGGGGGGGGGGGGGGGGGGGGGGGGGAACGTTTCTATCCTATTTCGAAACCAGCATAGTTAGGCCAGCAAAAGCCCCAGTGTCTATGCATTTACACCAGCAAAGGTGTCCTTTTGCAGTTTCCAATAGCTTATGCATTCAAGAGCTAGTCTGGTTTTGCCATCAAGGGAATTTGTTGTTTGCTGTAAGCTGGATCTTCAGTACAGTTAGAGCAGTTACACAAGCAAAATCCTTTAATTCAAGCCAAGTCCCTTAAATTGCATATTGCAGACTGCAGTGTGCAAACCTAGCTGACTATGTACAGCCCTGCTATAAATTCACTGGATTCAGAAGAACTGTTTGTTTGCTCAGATTGGTCCAAATATTTAGTGTCTTTCAAGACCTTGGCACCGACATTCCTTATCCCTCGCTGTTGTTGGATAGTCCAGTCTTCTGACTGGTGGGGGCTGGCAGCCGCCTTAGATCGCATGCTCCACTGAAACTTTCCAGAAATGTCAGCCACCCCACGCTGCGCAACTGGTTGGTGCATCTGCAGGAAGTCCAATCTGTCCTGCGTGTTTTGGACTTGTTGCAAACGCGCAGCAGCTCAGCACTTCCTCAGATTAAAAAAAAAGGTGCCTGGGGAAACCTTTCCAGATGTGTGGGGTCTAAAAGCACCAACTCTGGACAAGCACAGTAAATGTTCAGCTCTTGGACTTTGCTTGCTGCTTTAGTGATTGTTGCCCATCTCCTTTGAGGCCACAGCAGACAAATAGATTTACCCTGCAGGGCCCCATTTGGACCATTCGACTCAAAATTTCATTAAAGGCCTAATCCTGACATATTGCACCATTGTATTTGGGTACCAGGTTTGCTAGGGGGATGTTCCTGCAAATGAGTTAAAAGGATTTGCATGCACTTGTGTTTGTAATGAAGTAGGAGAGAAATCAGTGTAAAAAGCATAAGCGAGTGAAGCAGAATTTTATAATCTGGGCTTCCTACATCCATAGCGACTCTGGAGAGCTCACCCTGAAGATCTGTAACCTGATGCCTCAGGACAGTGGCATTTACACGTGTGTGGCAACTAATGAACATGGAACAGCATCAACCTCTGCGACGATCAAAGTCCAAGGTAGTGTTTCTGACCTTAACACTGAGTATTTTTCCTTTACGGGGTCCTTTTGCGGTGGCTGGGAACACCCAGAAATATCTGGTGTGAAGGCAACCAGATGTGGAGCTGGAAAGTTAACTGAAAAGTTAAAACCATGTAGCCTTTCCTCAGCCACGGTTCCCACTGATGTTGGAAAGCATTGCAGCTTCTTTGCGCTTAAGTCGTCTGATGATAAGCACCACATTTGGGAATCTAAAATGCATCAGCCCCAGTTGAGCTCCTGTCATCCTGCTCACAGCACGGCTTCCCAGGGTCTCAGCAAGGTTTGCTGGGGGAAGCGGAGCTCCGCGGGCTGCGAGCACCACGGGGAATCACCTGGGCGCTTTGCTCCTTAGAGCCTGCCTGAAGCAGGGGAATGGGATCTAGCGATGCCTGTTCTCAGCCTCCCTCTCTCTGTGGAGGACGGAGGAGATGAGGGTGAAAATTTGCCCCAGGGGAACTGTTCTGCAGGGATTCAACTCTGAGAAATGTCTCCAAGCCTGAATTCTCAGTGCCGTAATTAGTGACCCATCTAACTGTAACAAATATGAAATGATGAGCTGATTGCTCATGACCTCCAGCTCTGGAAAAGCATATGCTAGCATGAGAAATGAGAGGTGCCTGCCACACTGAAGGGGATGGCATAGAGATGGATGTCTAAGTGGTGACTTAGGGATGCAGGAGTGTCACAAGTGTTTAGAAGTTGATTTGTTTGTTCTCACAATTTGCCCTAGAAATATAATCTCCCCAATTTATCAAAACAAGTTAGTGACTGCACTAACTGCTGCTGTGCTGAAGAGAGCCTTGAGCAAAACGCAGAGGTAATACTGGTCATTTGTCGATCTACTGCCAAACATACCGGGTGCCATACACACGGGAGCACTTTGAGTGGCTTTCATGTGCCATTTTGTGGACACTTCAAGGGTAACTACCTCCCTTCCTCCAGAACCTCATCTGCTGCTCAGTAAAGTCCACGGGAATATTTGTGTTCCTTGATACCATGGGCTTTGCATCAGGTCTTGAGCGGGAACAAAAATGAGCAGAAACTGCAAGTAAAGAAGCTCTTCATTTACAGCAGTTGAGCTGGAAATGACAGCTCCGCGGCACCCAAGGGGCGATTCCCCCAGCCGTTCTCGCAGGCCAGCGTGGAAGGCGTGCACATTAGCGAGCTGGCCTCAGTGACGGTGACAATCAATAACTGCAGCTGCTTTCCTTTGCTCCCTAAATGCTACTATGAAAATGGGCACTTGGGAGTCACACTAAAGTTTATCACAAGCTGCGAGCAGAAAGAAATTCCCACTGCTCTGTAATATTGTGTAACCCTGTCCAGGCAGCAGGGCATGCAAGAGCCACTGTTTTTTTCTAGCTCCTGGTATGGAGGTGTCAGACCCAAGGTAGTAGGTGAAGGAGACCGTGGCATTGCCTTTCCTGCGCTTGCTCTCTTGATACACAATAAACCAGGATGCTCCCTCTGCAAGGCACAGTCGCTGCTTAGTGGCCTGAACAATGTACCAAATCTTTACAATAAAGCACTAGTGCTTTTGACATGTTGCTGGATTGTATGCGTATTTTCTGTTCCCAAGGTGTCCCAGCTGCCCCAAATCGCCCCATTGCTCAGGAGAGAAGCTGTACCTCCGTGATCCTACGCTGGTTACCCCCATCCAGCACAGGAAATTGCACCATTTCAGGCTACACTGTGGAGTACAGAGAAGAAGGTAAGGGGTTTGGGCTGTGCTCACCAGCTGAGAAAAAGAGAATATAGTAATTCTCCTTTTTGGAGCAATAGATCCCCAAAACCATCCTTGCCACCACTGGGTACCCGTGGTGCTGCTCTCTATTGCTCATGGATCACAAAGCCAGAAGAAACCCTTCCATTATACAGTCCAGCTTCTTGTGTATCACAGACCTTTCTGTTTCCTCCAGTCACTTAAGGCCAGTAAGTGTGTTAGGCTAAAACATATCTGGTAGGCTAAAACATATCCAGCGGTAAGGCATCCTTTCATCATTTGCCTTTTACCACTGTGGTACCAATCAAACCATTCTGGCATATTTTTCCTGGGAATGCAAAAACAAGCAGCCTCATTATTTTTTGTCCTGGATAGTGTTGCAGTTTCCTGCATACTTTTCAAACTCAGCTCTGAAATCCATTTGTTCTTAACTCCAGCCGTGCTTTCCCCCCTGCAAAAGTAAACAGATAATAAATGCACTGTTGTTCCCATATGCACAGGCGTGTTTTCTTGTCAAGAGCATTTGAAATGAGTCACTTCCCTTTTTTCATTCTCCGTGTGAAGGTGTGATGCTACCTGGGCCGTAAACCTTGCCTTAGGTATGTGGCCTCCTGTTCTTTCCCTTCATCCTTCAGAAAACCCTATCCCGTGTTAGTAAATGTGCAAACTTAATCACACCATCCTATTAATCCCTCTACTTAGCAAATACTCTGCCTTAACCCTTGCTCTTGCCATCAGTGTGACTGGCACATTTGAGAAAGAATAAAAGCTCTTCTATTAACAACAGCCCTCAAAACAAATAGTAAAAAGCGTACGTGTTTTCAATATTCCTCCCACTCCAAAGGAATCACTGACTTTTCCCTGCATAACCAACCTTGATCTTCTAAGTGGGACTTGGCAATCTGAATTTTCCAGTATTATACATGGAATAAATAGATCATGATAAATAATGTAAAGCTAAAAAGCCATGAACTTACTAGTTTTAAGATAAAGTTTGATATATTCGTGAAAGAAATTATTGGAAGTGACAGGGCTCAGTGTCCCTAGGGGTCCTTTTCTGTTTTGTGACCATGTATATTCCTATGAGATGGACAAAGTATTGCTTCTTTTGAGGCCACAGGTTAGGCAACATTTGGGTTTTATTTCCATTAGGAGGAGGAACACGTGATAGAGTCACACATTGCTGCAGTCCTGTTTATCTGCAAAGAGCCCGTGCTAAGCCTCAGGAAGCCATTTCTCCTCCAGCAGCTCCAGGCGTCCCTCTCACCACCGCTGTCTCTGAAAGCACCTTGTCCGTGAAAGCGCTTTGACTGCACTGAAGGGCTTTCTTGGCTTCACCTGGGACTTCCTTCCCACCTCCTCCATATTTTTCCTGCAGTATTTCTGCTACTGCTTCTCTCATAGCTGAGCTGTCATCAAATCAGTCCTCCTTTCCTGTCTTATTGCCCACCTGGAGAAATCACCTGTAGTACGCAGCCACTGCCAGACTTCTGCATTTATCATCTTGTCCTTGGGCTGTGGCTTTTCCATCACTATCAGTCAAGTGAGGGGCATCTCATTTAGCCAGATTGGAAGGTGGCTGCAACACAAAATAGCTCCCTATTGTCCAGATCTGGTTTAGCAGCAATAAAGCAGTCTGCCTTAGCTTTGTCTTTTAAAAACCCGGTGGATTTTAACCTCCCAGGGCACGTTCCTTTGCATGAGTTGGGCAGAGCAAGTCTCTGTACATGCTTTGTTGTCATGTTGTTATCGGTTTATGAAAAGGCCTCTAGCATGCCCCTGTATATCCCCGCTCTGGGCAGCAAGGACAGGCTCTGGGTTCACACATTGAGACTGTGTTTCCTCAGCTCTCCTTCTCTCCCTCCTTCTCTCACCCCTACCCCCTTAAAATGCAGGCTCACAGGTCTGGCAGCAGTCGGTAGCCTCAACTTTGGACACTTACCTTGTCATTGAAGACCTGACCCCGGGCTGCCAGTACCAGTTTCGAGTGAGCGCCAGCAACCCTTGGGGGATCAGCTTGCCCAGTGACCCATCTGAGTTTGTGAGGCTCCCCGAGTATGGTGAGTAGGCACGGCAAGGAGGGGTGACACTTCAGGGTGAGCAGGACACCCGATGCACGAGGTCAGTGCAGCAAGCTGGGCTTGTGCTTTGATGGGTCCTGGTACAAATGTTGGTCCTGAAGCTGGCATGAATATGAGAGAAAGAGTGGGAGATGCATAGAGCCAGCTCCTGCCTCTAGGACTCCTCAGGACTGTTCCCATACCAGGTCTCCTAACCTACCCTCTCTGTGACAGAAGCTCTTGCAACTTCCCAACAGGTCCCATCTTCTCCCTGATTTCTGCCCGAGACCCGTGCTCTCTGTCTGCAGCAGGGGAGAAGCAGTCCCATCCCACCATGACAGCAGCCGTGGTGACGTGGCTTGGGTTAAAGGCTGCTACCGGCATGTACTTTACTCTCTAGGTAACTGCAGAGAGGCTTGGGGCTGTGCTTGAGCTCTGCGTCCTGCCCAGTGAGTCGCCCGCACAGCAAAGGTGCGAAGTGACGCCTCCCTAGCCCCAGAGCAACGCCTGCAATCCCAGGGGCTCCTAGTGGGCAGTTTAACTGGGGTCCACAAATCAGTCTGCAAAAAGTAACCCTCCCAGCAGCGGCCCTGACATAGGGAGGCTGTGCTGGAGGCAAGTCCCTAGCGCACAGAGCTGTGGGAATTTGGGACAGAGCTGACTCAGGAGGTGCCGCGGACAGAGCACAGACTTCCCCATGTTTTGGTAGCTGCAGTGCGTAACTAGGTCTCTGACCGGCCTGGATAGCCTGGGCTGGATGAAACAAGAGCTCTCACGTGTTCGGGGCTGCTGATGCCTGTGCAGGCTGGACTTATGCCCCCGTGCCTCGCCCTGCCTCCCCGGTACCTGCCGACGTGCCCTTAGCCTGCCTGCGTTGTACTGTGGCCCTCTGGAACAGCCCCGAATTGCAAGGACAGAGCTGAATTCACCCTACCCCCACCCTCCTCTGAGCCGCTCTGGTTTTTAGTGCTCCTACACACTGGAGTTGTGCCTGAGAGGTATGAAATTAGGCTCTTAGCGGTAATGTTTGCTGTTTTAAGTAATATATTCTTGCATAATTTAAAGATACGTAGTTTAAAGTCCACAGGAGAAACTGTCTGTAACTTTACACTTTCTTGAATATACTTTCTTCTCCCAAAGACTCTGCTGCTGATGGTGCCACTATTTCATGGAAGGAAAACTTTGACCTCGCTTATGCAGAGCTGCATGAGATTGGGAGGTAATATTAACCCTGCTTATCACTGAAGTAAAACACCAAAACAATGGCTTGAGGCTTTTTCCCTGGAAGAAAGTTTAGGGTGTTTTTTGCAGTTAGCTCGAAAAATGCTTTTCATTTCAAAAAGCATTGCACATTAAGTTTTGGTTAAAATATGGACTGGCTAAAATGCTGACTATATCTTGTTTTTCAAGACCAATTGTGATCTGAGGATTGCAGCTTGGAAATGGGTGACAAAATGCAAACTTCTAAACGATTAGGCAGCGCAGTCTTTGTCAGCCACTGCCAGCTTTTGCTGTTATCTCCTCTGACATCTCTGATTTGATGTGAGCTTTTGAAGTCATGATAATTTGCCAGTTCTGGATATGCTTAAACCTCAAAGACTGAGTTTGTCAAAACACTTGGGCATGTGACTAACTTAAATCACATGCTTAAGTGCTTTGCTGAACGGGATAGTCAGTTAAACAGGAGTCCAGCTAGGTGCTGCATATGTTGCCGGCCCTTGGTGCTTTGTGCAGGCAGCAGATAAGGGACATACATACAAGATATTCAGATTAATGAACTTGGTTCTTTATCTCAAAGATCAGGGGCAAGCAATTCAAGGGCTGAAGAACGAGGAGTCTGTCTGGTTCTGTAGAAAGAGGAGTGATGAATTAATAATAGGCCAAGTTCAGCACATGGTTTCATTAAGTACTTTTACCTTCAGTAGTGGTACTGGGCACTAGTCTGCTATACATTTCCTAAATGCTTTCATGTCAGCTTCTTGCTTTTAATTGCTTACCATATGCCTGAAACAGTGAGACAAAATGATTGGCTAGTGATTATTTAACAAGGTTTTTCTTGCAATTGTCAGAGAAAGTTTGGGCTCTTTATTAAAGCAGCCGGGGAGGGGAGACCTACTGTAAAAAATAAAGATAGAACCCGTAAAAGTAGCAGCATAAATTGATCCCAAGGGAGACTGTTAGAGGACATCACTGTGACTGCACAAAGCAAAGTGACACTGTTTGCTCTTGATGTTTGCTAATCCCCAAAGAATCTATACTCTATACTAAGAGGCAGAAGTTCTTTGTTGGAAAAGGCTATGGACAACTAGATAAATCTGATTCCTTGTGAAATATTAATGCACTGAATCAAATAACACTTTGAAAACAAGTCTGTTATTGTACTGAAAAATTGGCATGATTTATTCATAGGTCCCCTTCATTATTCTGTTTTTTTTCAGGGGACGATTCTCCATAGTAAAGAAATGTGTTCACAAAGCCACCCGGAAGGATGTTGCTGTAAAATTTATTAGTAAAAAAATGAAAAAGAAAGAGCAGGCAGCGCATGAAGCAGCTTTGTTACAGCACTTACAGCATCCTCAGTACATCACTATCCATGATACCTATGAGTCTCCTACTTCTTACATCTTAGTTTTGGAATTGTAAGTATGTGGGGCTTACTCAAGTTTCTGGGTAGAAATCACAGCCCTGTTATGGACAAGGATAAAATTCACCCTGACTTCAGCGGAGCAAAGATTTGTTGCCTGTTTTTTATTGATTGTGACATCAAGTGACATAGACGTTTTCTGCTGACTTTCCACTGCCATTTCCTTACAGTAAATAAGATTCAGGGTGACAAATAAATCTGCTCCAGTGAAGCTTGGGTAATTATATCAGCAGCTAATTTATCCCACTGACTAGCATCAGATTTATTGGGGCAGTTTCATCCACGTTTTATATTTGAGCAAATGTACATCAGCCAGATTTAAACCTATGTTGTTCTAATGCTTTTCAGTGATAATAGCTGTATAGCAACTATGCTTGGCCCTATAAGGAAATAATAGCAGCTGAAATCCAAAATCTCTTCTTTGTTACAGTGTAGCCAACAAAGTATATTTGGGCTCTTCACTTGTTTATTTATACAGATAAATAAAACTAGGTGGAAAACTTTTATTGGGTTAGTTTTCCCACAGAACATATTACCAGCTGAAAATGTCAGTGATTTTTTTTCTGCATTATGCAACCAGCTCTATAAATAAATAGACAAATCCAAGTAATTAAATGGATCTGTTTTTCAAAGGAACTGCCTCCATCTATTGAATACATCCTTGAGCAAATTAGTGTACTTTGAGACTGCTGCTAAATTTTTCAAGGACCGGGGATAACAATTGAGCATTAATCACTCTACCACTTCCACGGCCTGCAGTATCTTGAGATATCATTAAATACTCATTAGATCTTTTATTTTAGCTTCCTCCATTTTCAGGTCACAAAGTTTCCATTGCAGTTTTGTTTTCAAATATTAACTGTTCTGGGAGATGTCATGTGATCTTTCATGTGCGGGGTGCGATTTGTTTGCAGGATGGATGATGGTCGTCTCTTAGATTATCTAATGAACCATGACGAACTTATGGAGGAAAAAGTAGCTTTCTACATAAGGGACACAATGGAAGCCTTGCAGTATCTTCACAATTGCAGAGTGGCCCATTTAGACATAAAGGTAAGAAGAAAAGAGAATGAAGCTATTATTCAGTGGCCTAATACAGACAGCTCCCTGCTGTACAGACAGTGAGGAGGTGCAGTCTGTGCCCCAAAGAGATGATCGCCTAAACGGACAAGCACTCTCTTTCAGACCTCTTGTGTGCTAGGTGACCAGAGAAGGGACTTATCGACCTGCAGCGCAAGGTCTCTTTCTTCCTTTGAATAAGTGATGCACTATTTCCTTGATTCACTGGTTTGTTCTCAAGGGCTTTCTGGAAGAAGGATTTAATGAAGGAGAGAGTGGATGTCTGACACAGGAGTGAGATGCCAGTAGCTCCTGAGAGAAGGGGAGGTATAAAATAAGTCCACAGGTATGGTTTGGGCTCAGAGCTGTACCCCCTTAGCTACCAAGCTGGCTCATGCTCAGAGCAGGCCAGGAGGAATGCGTGTCAGCCTGGCGCATGCAGCGGGGCCATGGAGAGCCCAAAGCAAGGGCAGAGGAGGAGGAAGGCGAAGGCGGGGGGGAGAGGATTGGCAGCAGCAAAGGAAAGCAGCAAGCTGCATCGTGCCGCAGAGCCTTAGAGGGGAAGAGGATGGGAAACAAACCCAGGGAGAGGTTCAGAAGAAGAACAAGCTGTAATTTGGAGGAGAAATTCATGCAGTCTGCAGTGTCGCGGTCAGTCAGATGAGCATAGCTCTTACTTTCTTTTGTCAGCGCACGTGGCAGGAGGCACCTTACTGTCCTGGATTTGGTATTGTAATGCTGTCCTCACCAACATCCCCGTGTTCTCGGATGACAGAGAATTAGTGATTGAAGTTATGATCAAATGTTTCGAGTTTTGTGGTCTGCAGCTTTGATTCAGGATGCCATGGATATCAGATAATTTATAATTTACTTTTTAAGATGCTTGTGCAGACTTAATTGTCAATTAAAAACGGAGACTGAGAGAAAACCTAACTTTCTCATATAGTGAATGTTGCAGCACCTTGGAGGTCACTTCTCAACTCTGCAATCCCCAGGCATGTCATATGAGGCAGAGTTTTCATTCTTCTGCTGCCTACTACAAAAAAAGAAGATTTTTTGTAGAATATCTTATGTGAAAATTAGTCCCAAAAGGCTACATTATCCAGGTTTCTTTCAGTAAGACTGTTTGTATTTTCTGCTGTATTTACAGGATCTGTCAAAAAGTAGATATTATTTGTAGGTAAGAAACTGCACTGAAATTCTCTATTTGATCATGAGACACTTTCCAAAAACAAGGTGGGAAGTCTATTTTCTGTGACCTATTTACAGTTCTCTTGAACGAAGCATGCTAAATAAAGCACCTTCTGTTGCTAAGTGGGAAGCAAGAGCCACAGTGGCAGTGACAGGAGAGTTAGCCATGGACCGAGTCTTGACCCAGGATCCTGCTCAAAAGCATGTTGATTTTGTTGGTGGAGACTGTACAAGAGAAGAGCAAGTGGAAGGATTTGAACAGAAGTGTAATGAGTTTTGCTTTATATATGCAGACATGAGGTAGCAGTAAAATATGCATGAAGATGAGGGGCTATAGGACAGATGCACAGAGGAGTCTGGAGAAGGTGCAAGAAGTAAATTTAGAAATCTTCACAGTGTCAACAAAGGAAGCGAAATCCATGCTAAGCCCCCAGAGCAGAACATACAGGGAATGCTCAATCTCCCACTGAGAGAGAGAGAGATACATCTTAAATACTGGAAGAGTTGGTAGAACAGGGGGAAAACAAGCTGGGATGAAAAGTAACTGCACTCTGGCTTGGAAGCCATGTATACTAGCATTTACATAGGAACACTGGCAGCTACATCCAGTCAATTGACAGCAACAGTAATGGTTTGCACTGGAGCCCCATTCAAACTTACATGGTTGTGGGAGCAAAGTTTAACATGATTACATATAATTACATAACAAAGTTTTCATTATTATCTTTTCAACAGCCAGAAAATCTGCTCATTGACTTAAGAATCCCAGTACCTCGTGTCAAGCTCATAGATTTGGAAGATGCAGTGCAAATCACAGGTCATTACCATGTCCACCATCTCCTCGGAAACGCAGAGTTTGCAGCTCCTGAAGTTATCCAAGGCCTTCCTGTCTCCCTGAGCACAGATATCTGGAGCATTGGGGTTCTCACCTATGTCATGTTAAGTGGTGTCTCTCCATTCCTGGATGAAAGCAAAGAGGAGACTTGTATCAATGTGTGCAGAGTAGATTTCAGCTTCCCACCTGAGTACTTCTCCGACGTGAGCCACGCTGCCAGGGATTTCATCAATGTTATCCTTCAGGAAGACTTCAGGAGAAGGCCAACAGCAGCCACTTGTTTACAGCATCCATGGCTGCAGCCACACAACGGCAGCTATTCCAAAATCCCACTGGATACCTCTCGCTTGGCTTCCTTCATTGAGCGCCGCAGACACCAGTACGACGTGCACCCAGTCCCCAGCGTCAAGAGTTTCCTAATGAGCAGGCTGAATCCAGGAACGTAATGCAATCGATCCCTGCGACACTACACTGCTGGTCCCGAGGCAAGACGCAGGGAGTGAGCAGGCACAAAGCAGATCTGTCTGTATATAGCTCTGTATTCGGCATTGCATTTCACACAGTTTCCCTAATGGAAGGGTACAAATCATTCTGGAGGTCGCAGTATCTGCCCAGTTACTCTGAACCAAAGTGAAGAGGGATAACAGCGGCAGGTACTTGCTTCCCTCCCCTTGGCAGGCTCTTCTTGGGAAGCTTGCTATTGCCATGTCCATCATAAAATGGGGCTGTCAAAAACAAACACCAACTGGAAATGAGAGCCAAAATTGCAGTTGCCTTATTCTTTGAGAGGCAGCCTTCTAAAAAAAAATCCTCTTGATCTTGCTAAACTGATTTCAAGATATATGACCAACTAGGAGTAGAATAGTGTGTGGAGGAGTAAGATTAGGCTGACCTTAGCGTGTACTGCAGAACTGGACTGAATTCAGTTTTTGCTGAAATCACTGTAAGCCTGCTCCAGGTTCACAGATGGATTTTGCAAGCCCTGTATGCCCAGGTCTCCCTTGATTTCCCCGTGGACACTCTGCCTGCATAGGACATGAACGATCAGCCCCTATTCACTGTTGGATCAGCTTTCGTGGTGGCGTAGCTTAGATACGCTCTCGTTATGTGGTAGTGCTCGAACAGACAAAAATCCCATGTTACTCCTTGGGCTTTCAGCTATGTCAAGTCAACATGCAGTACCTTTTGGAACTACGATTAAGGCAGTGAATTCATTGGAACATACAGCTGTTTTTGACTAAGCACAATGGGACTATGATGGGGTTTTTTTTTAAAAGCGTTTTATAAACACTGTACAGAAATCTTTTGCAAAACCTGTGCATTGAGAAAAGGCTGTGTCCAATTTTTGCAGTATCTGTAAACTAGATGATGATGATGAAGACAATTTTTTCTATCACAGGTTTTCAGTATACATATATTGTATCATATATATAAATATATATATATAAAGGATCCTGTTCCATTTCTAGCTTCAGAATTGCTTGGCCCAAAGTCCATCTAAAGCCTTTCAAAGTGCAGTAGGAGTGGTGAGTTCATCCTTGTGCTTACAGCTTGAAAATCGTTTTCAGTGTTTAAAGCATGTCATTTCATTTCCAGACTTGTAAATATCTCTCCAGCTGCCGTTAGCACCTCATCACCAAAGCATTCGTAAGCATATTTTTATGTCCAAAGCCTAATTTGTAATAAAAGAAAAAATATTCACAATTAAAATATTTCTCTCTCACAAGCCAAGTTGCAACATCATCATGTTGATGTTACAGTGACGGAACCAGCCTTAAGTATGACCAACATAGGGAGTCTGCAGTGACAAATCAGCAGTTCACAGGCTGGCCAAGTCTTCGCTATTTAGCAGTGGGATTGGAAGGGGAAACACCTCTCTGGCTGGTGCTTCCCCATCCTGCTCCTGCACCATAAAACCCTACAGTCTTGTAGGCTGATGATCAAAGAAATTTTTTCCCCCAGCATGTGAGTACATTGTCTCAGTGCTGAGAGCCGTTGCTGTGCCTGCAATAGGGAATGTCAGTTGTTACCAAAGGTTTTCCTAGGGAAAAGGGCTTGATCTGACCATATGTACTTGGTATAATCTCTCCTGAGATATCTTGTAAGGGCAGGGGTCAAATTCAATACACCATCCAAATAACTGCACTGTGAGCCCGGAATATATCTGCAGGAGCAAAAATGGGCTCTGCCAGCAGGTGGTGGAGATACCCTGCAAGTACTGTTAAATCCTCGGGGCTCTGCTAGCCCTTTTTCTGATCCACCTCCAAGCTCAGTTTCATGGCATGCAGGATACCTGAACCTTCACTTTGTGCTTGCTCTGCCAGTGTGCTGGGGTCAGGCTATTACGCTAGGGGACAAGGAAGGAGGCGCAGCACATTAAAACATTCAGCACCATATGCATGCGATACACGAACAGACCTTTGAGATCCGGGAGCCACAGCCAGAAGGGTGAGCCAGGGTCCCAGAGCAGAGGCAGAGGCAGCACAACAGGCTGCGTGAATGACAGAGAGAGATTTAACACAAGGGAAAGTCATGGAAAGGCTTGGAAGAGACTGTTCACAGGGGGCTGAAAATCCTAGACCAGCTAGGACCTATTTCAGTTTCTCTCTGCAGTGCCGCGGCTGATTTTCAAAGCAATTCAGCAGCACCTCTTAGACAAAGAACAGACTCTCATCCTGAGCAGGAGGGCAATGTATGTGATTTCTTAGCAACCGAAACGTCTTCAGACGGCAGTCATCAAGGGGTGTCTTTAATTAGCACCAGCCTCAGGTACTTTCTCACTACAGGACTGTTTGTACTTTCCTTCCTATTTGTCAAAGCTGGCTTTTTGTGCTGTGATTGCGCTGCCCTTAAAAAAATGTTTATGGAAGTGTGGTTTATAAAACCCACAGCTTTTATTAGGCCTGTGGGTACAGTTTAAGCCACAGTCTTTCTGCTTGGCATTAATACAAACAAATTCTCATGTATCACATGAAATCTGGAGTTATTTATCATTTTATTTTCTTACTTCCTGCATTCATTTCTCGAACTGCTACAACAGACACTTTGGACACATAGGGGGAAAAAGCTGAATTGATTACAGGGCTGTTTGAGCATCCAGTTGCTATCAAGTAATAGAGGAAAAACAAAAGGCTGAAAGCAGGTACATTTTTAGTTTTTGGTGCCCAGATTCAAAGAAAGAGATTCGTTTTCAAGGGAGTGTTGGAGGTGCTGAACTTCAAAGCTTTTGAGTGTTATGGGGTTGTTTTCCTTTATGACTTTGCTTTTTCCATAGTCATATTAAAAAACTCCTCTTCCTGGGCACTGCTCTTTTTCCAGGACATTCAGGAAAACTTGAACCTGTTAATATTTCCAGGTATGTTCATGATTACAAACCATTCTTACATCTATCTCAATGATCTTACTAATTGTTCCGCTTGAATGAAGAATATCATGTTGACATACAATGCTGCCGTATGATAAATACAGCGGAAGTATTCTGACCTTGCCCTCCTGAGGTCATTTTTAGCCAAGCCATGGTCTCTTTGCAGATCTAGCAGGTCCTGGTTCCAAAGAGATTACAGAAGCTCAATAAATGGGGCTGGAGCGGCACCACTGAGTGAGAAGCACCACAGCCAACCCCCTTTGCAGGATTCTGCAACTACGGGATTTTCTGTGTAGGGAGTATTTATTGCCTGTAACAAACACAGGGAAATATGGTTTCTCATGAAGCTCCGTTAGGCCATTAAAAAACCCCCGCAGAGAGCAGCTGACTCTGAGGGGAAGCTTTTAGCTCGCAGCTTTAACACTCAGGGTATTGCCAGCATGGCAAAGCGACGGTGGGATGGCAGCCGTACCCTGCCGCTTCTGCAGCCGCTTCCGACCAGCTAGAGGGGCTCACAGTAATATCGGCAGGGCAGCGGCACCGGCTGGGGGGAGATTCGCCTCCAGGCACCTTTGCTCCACGCCTTGCCTTGCTAACGGAGTCGAAGCACGCTTACGCATGCCGTCACCCTGGCATTTGGCTTCACGACAGGCCTACAGGAAAGCAGGCAGTGACGAAGTTAGCAAAGCAGAGCCTGGAGGACATGGGCCCCTGGGTGCTCGTGACTGAAGGCGGCCACATTTGGAGAGCGCGCGTGGCAGCCAGAAGCTAACTTGCCTTCCTCTCCTCTCTACTCGGAGCGGCCAGGCCAGGCAGTTTCACTCTTAGCCATCACATAGGAAATGTGAGTGTCCACGCAAGCTTGTCAGGTCTCATCAGCCACCCGGCCAAGCGTTGCCACAGGGGTAAACTCCCACGTCCCAGCAGCAAACCCATTAAACATGTTACTACCCAGAGTAAGCAGTCAGGAGGGAAAGCATCCAAACAGGAGTTTTAGACTTTAATGCTTTAAAGCAATGCAGGTTCTTCATTTATATAACTTCTCTCTTCCTACTCTTACAATGAGTCTTGTTTGGTCTTACTGCCTTCTTTTAATTTTAAATAACTTTTTTTTTTTCCAGTGACATTCATCTCTAAAAGCATTTTATTTTTAAACTAAGTTAATGCTGGGACAAAATTGGTGCCCTCAGCTGACCTTCACAAATCCTGTGGTTTCAGTGGAGTTCATTAGCATTTCTGAAGACAATATTAGGCCTTTGTTACCTACAACATGAATAAAGGCTACAAAGACTAAACGCAGAACCGCGCAGTATGACTCGACTATATATAACTGTATTTTAATGCCCTTGCAATGAGAGAACTGTATCAAGTGACCTCAGATAATATAAACTTCAGAGACAAATGTAAAGGCTAGTGTGTATATACAAAGGTCTCACAGATAATTAATGCACACACAGGCTAACCACCTGGTTTGGTTTCTGTTCTTTTCACTGCAGAGATAGATTCTTCTGTAGTGCAGGGCATGGATTGATTTTCCAGCTCATTCTTTCATGTTCCATCAGAAAATGGTGCTTTCCCAAGGAAACAAAATAAAAATCCCACTTTACTAGGCTGATTGCACACTGCCATCAAGTGATGAATTCCCGTTTTGGGATCTGTATAGTGGTGAGTGTTACCGTAGCGTCAGGATGCTGAATATTTGCTGTAACTGTATTCTTTATTAGGAAGCTAGTGAAAAAAGAGCATCTCTACTCAAGCCATATTTCACCTTCATGTCCAACCTCTGATGCTGGTGCTTTTACTTCTCTTTCTAACAAACTGTTCAGTGTTGCTCTGCCACTGAAATCAATTTGCTGATAACTTTTGGAAGGCAAATGCAATAGAAAGTGCAAAAAAATTAAATCTCGGGCTTATTCCCTGAGATAAGAGCAAACAGTCGGAATATATTGATGCTTTTCAATCTTTGCAACAATCAACTGAAGGAGGAAAAAAGAAACAGTATTGCTAACTGCTCAGCATTTTCAAGGTGCAAAGTAATTCCACAGCCTTAATTATTTCAGTGTATTGCTGGTCTGCCTTAAATGTATCTTCAGTTTTATTGCAAATTTCATTTTGTATGCACACAATGTTGTTTTGTAAAGGTAAGTTTGTAAATATTTTCTTTGTAAGTCTAATCACTCATGTGTACTGTTGTGAGGTGATTACTTGCTGTCACATGTTGTTATTACTATACTGCAGTATATATATGATCATTTACAGATGTAGCTTCAAACTGTACATCTTCTGTCCTTGCATTCCTATAAATAGAGTATACTAACGATGCAGTTTCTGGGCTTTTTTGATTAAATACAATTGTTCAGAGACGAATGGCTCAGTCTTATTTCACCTATACGGCAATCTTTTGGAGGCCTCAGAGCTTGCTGGTCAGTTTAATAAAGTGCATCTCTCTCGGAGAGATGTTCACAGGAAACCAGAGCGATGGACCATCACCTCAGACAACGCTTGGTTTTGCATACGTGAACCTGGAAACCAAGCAGCCTTTTCTGTAGGCGCCTGGAGATCGGAAGCACAGAGAAAGTCTGGTCACAGCAAACCTGCTCTGCTTTTGGGGTGTGCTGCAGCTCTGCAGGGGGGTTTGCTTTGGAAAGCGCGGGTGCCCGCCGGGCTGCGCGGCCCCACGGAGACGTGGCCCCTGCAACACCTCCCCTGCGGGCTGGACCCACACCATGTGGGACTGGGCCCTGTCATCTGCAAAAGAACCCCTCGTTGTGTGGAGCCCGGCCCGCACCGCGTGCCCTGCACCACTGCAAACCAGGCCCTGCAGGCGTGGGGAGCTGTGGCCCCATAGCTTGGGGGACTGGGCCCCACACCATGGGGAGCTGTGGCCCCATACCTTGGGGGACTGGGCCCCACACCATGGGGAGCTGGGCCCAATGGATCTGTGGCCCCATGACGTGGGAGCCTAAGCCCCACGCCGTGGGGAACTGTGGCCCCATACCTTGGCGGGCTGGGCCCCACACCATGGGGAGCTATGGCCCCACACCGTGGGGAGCTGGGCCTTGGGGAGCTGGGCCCTGCAGCGTATGGATCTGGGGTGCCATGCCATGGGGAGCTGGGCCCCACGCCACAGAGAGCTGCCCCTCAGGGAGCCGGGCCCCGCGTTTCGTGGATCTGCGGCCCCCACCGCGGGGAGCCGGGGCAGCCCGCGGGGAGCTGCGGCCCCCCCGACCCCACAGCGCGGCAGGAGACCCCGCCCCCCGCTCTTCGCCCCGCCCCCCGCTGCGCACGCGCACGGGCCGCACCGCGGGCGCCGCGCGCGTCATCTCCCGGCGCCGGGCCCCGAGCGGGAAGATGGCGGCGGCGGCGGCGGACGGCGTGGCGGGGCTGGCGGCGGCGCTGCACGGGGCGCGGGCCCTGCGCTTCGGCGACTTCGTGCTCAAGAGCGGCCTCGCCTCCCCCGTCTACGTCGACCTGCGCGTTATCGTCTCCCAGCCGCTCCTGCTCACCCAGGTGCGAGGGGCCGCGGCCCGGGCCGGGGCGCCCCGGGAAGCGCCCGTTTGGGGCGGGTGCTGGCCGCAGGAGCCGAGGTTGCACTGGCCGTTCAGTTACCGAAACAAACGAACGAGTTTTCACAGCAACGGTTGTTTCATTTGGCAACTGCAGGTCGGGGACGTATCCTGGGTTCAAAGTGTAAACTGTGTGGAAAAGTAGGGATCTGTGGCGCACTTAGCCAGAAAAAATGTGTATTAGCCTTATCTTCTTACACGAATATTTGAAAATTTATTACAACTTTGGAAAAAAAAATCTTTACTGGGGCTGCTTTTTGTGGCAGCAGAAGAGCACTCCACTTCTTATTTTCAGTGTGAAATAAATAACACTTACTAGTAGTTCAAAGCAAAAAAAAAAAAACAACTCAGCACCTAAATATCACAAAAAACTTCTAGGGTGTGTTTGCATTTAACGGTACCCACGAGATCTCAGGTATCTCCTCGCCACCCTGCATATTGCAGGATGAAGAAACTCTTTGTAGCTAAAGGAGGAAAAAAGGTACAAGAGAATTCCAGGGAGCTTATTTGTATAGCTTCGTTCTCAGAATTAATAGTGATTTGCCAATGACAAAATTACTGAATGCTGCTTAGAATCCTCGCTTTGTGTGAAGACAGCTGCTATCAAATAATAATAATATAAAAGAGATTTTTCCGTGCATTGGCATTGTTTCCATGGGTAATATTTGTTTAGAAACAGTCTGATCTAATTCTTAAAAACTGTTTTTCTCAGGTAGCAGATCTCCTGTTTCAAACAGCAAAAGATGCTGGTCTCAAGTTCGATTCCGTGTGCGGTGTTCCTTACACAGCACTGCCCTTGGCCACGATCATCTGTTCAACACATCAGATTCCCATGCTTATACGGAGGAAGGAAGCAAAAGACTACGGTAAAATCTTCAAATTGTGAATTTTTCTTCTTGTTGTCAGTCTTGCTTGTGAAATGACTTTATCTATTTGCTGTTCTTCTGTGATGTGCAGCATCTTTATTTCAGTTTAATACTACCACTCCAATTGAAAAAGTAGTCCCTTTCCCCCAAAATGTACTTCCTAAAGCATTCCAGCCTGATAAAATTCTCCCAGCTGGTCACTCGTTAGCTTGAATCCTGCTGTAGTAGGTATGGTGACTCTGAAGTTTTTTTGCTAAAGTAAACTCCGGCAGTGTCTCTCTCCTTGGCAGCGTTACTGTGGTTCTGGGTCACTGGCCTCTCCCAGAAACAGATATATAGCTCAGTTACTCTGACATGCTGAGAGACCAGGGCTACGTTTTACACCCAAACAGAACTTTGTGCGTAACTATTCCAAGAGGAATCTTCCTAGTCTCTTCTTTTGTCTCTGAAACTCCTTTTTCTTTTATGTGATGTAGTCCTGTCATCAGTGGACAAGGTGGACCAGATGAGGAGCAATCAGTCCTCTACCAAATGAACTATTCCTTTCATTTTGGGGGAGGGAAGGGTGGAGAAGACTGAAGTACTAACCTACTTGAGCAGCTGGAGATTTCCTCATGTGCTGAGTGCCATCCTTCTCTGTTCAGATTGAATACTTTTGGATGTTTGTCAGAACTAAATGGTGCTCCTCAGGTAGTCGTGTGCCAGGCATGAGAACTTTTGCTGTTGCTTCTTGTGAAAGATAAGTTAACTGCGACAGCAATTAGCTGCCTGGCACAAGGTTTCCAGTCTCACATGGATTCTAAAGCTATATTTACACAAATTCTCCAGTCTGTCACAGTCTGATATGGGCTAAGCACCACATTGGTGGCGTGCTCTTCGCCTGCTGCTCACTGCTTCCTGGGAAGATGGACCTCTTTTGTTGTTGTCCCCTGGGAGGCCATTCATGGACTTGTGCCTATTGTTAGCTAGGGCAAAGACCTCAGGGGCTCTTCTGTTTCCAACTGTTCTAACAGACATATTAAGTATAGAATAAAGCTTGTGGGAAATAAATGTTGAACTGAAGAGCAGCAAAAACTTTTTTACTCTAAAGACATTGTAAATAACTGGAGACAGTATTTTAGGAGTTTTGAGCATTGTATTTATAGCAATAAAAACTTGACTTTCTGTTGTCATGACATCTCATTCAAAGATTACTTAAATATGTGCAATTAATTATCTGTCAGTTTTGTTAATAGAATATAATTTCTGGAAATATAAAGTATTTCATCCTGTTGGAGAAGTAACAGTCTTCATGAATTTCATTACATGACTGAGCTATAATTAGAACTGTGATACTTAGTATCAGCTAATAATTAAACTTCTAAAATTAAAATTACCTCTCCATAATGACAATGAATGTGGGATTCCTGTTACCTCGAAGCCCGGTCCCAGTATTTACTACAGTGTATACTTGTATGCAGAACAAATCTGATCTTTAAACTAGTGTGACAAGTTAAAGATTTCTTTTGGTGCTTTAGGTTTTTGAGGTCTTTTAAACTTTCTTGATTTAGTGTAGTGTGTGCCTTTTATTTTAAAGGTACGAAGCGGCTGGTAGAAGGCACCATTAATCCAGGAGAAACCTGCTTGATCATTGAAGATGTGGTAACGAGTGGATCTAGTGTACTGGAAACTGTAGAAGTTCTTCAGAAAGAAGGGATCAAAGTCACTGATGCCATAGTGCTGTTGGACAGGGAGCAGGGTGGGAAGGCCAGGCTAGAAGAACGTGGAATTCGCCTGCACTCTGTATGCACGTTGTCCGAGATGTTAGAGATTCTCCAGCAGCAGGGAAAAGTGGCCACTGAGATGGTTGAAAAGGTGAAGAAATTCATTCAGGAAAGTGTGTTTGAGCCAGTGACTCAGAATGGTCCTGCCCCCATGAAAAGAATATGTAAAGAACTGAGCTTCGGCGCTCGTGCTGAGCTACCTGGGATACATCCTGTCGCAGCCAGACTTCTCACGCTTATGGAAAAGAAGCAAACTAACTTGTGCCTTTCTGCGGACGTCACCGACTCCAAAGAGCTGCTGCAGTTAGCTGCCAGCGTGGGCCCCAGCATTTGTATCCTAAAGACTCATGTAGATATCCTGAATGATTTTACTCAAGAGGTAGTAAAGGAGTTGAGAGCACTTGCAGACCAGCATGAATTCTTGATTTTTGAAGACAGGAAATTTGCAGACATCGGAAACACAGTGAAACATCAATATGAAGGTGATTATCATCAACCTTGATTTACTGTAATTTTGTTGCCAGGCTGTGTAACTGCAGTTCTGGAACAGGTTGCCAGGAGAGATTGTGTTATCTCCATCCTTGGAGGAGACTCAAGGGAACAAGGCCTTGAACAACCTGACCTAGCTTTGAAGTTGACCCTGCTGTGAGGGGATGACCTGCAGAGGTCCCTTCCAACCTAGATATTTTTATGAATCTGTGATTGTGCTCAGTAAGTACTTCTGAATAGTTGTTTGCTGTGATGAGTGCAGTGTGGCTCCTTAAGGCAGTCTGCTACTGTATGCTTGTGTGCTTACTATGGCTTTCATTCTATACGGCATGTGCAGCTGTAGAACATTTTTTCTGATCCGTGTGCTCCTTACGTGGTCTTGAAAGGTAGCACCTGTAACTGAATTTTTAGGTCACCATAAGTGCTGCAAGGCCAAATAGTGAGGCATTTATGAAAAATAAAACTGAAATATTATCCTCTCTGATTAGGCAGCTATCAGGATTGTTTGATGAGACTGAACTTGTAACTGTCAAGCTTCAGTAGTAAACATGTCTTTTAAAATGTGCAAGATGTAGTGTGCTGCTTGTTTTGCTTACTTAACTCATGTTTCCCATTCTGACATTTAGCCTATGTCTTCCTGTGTTTTTTCTCAGGTGGTATATTCAAAATAGCATCCTGGTCAGATGTGGTTAATGCTCATGTGGTTCCAGGCTCTGGAGTTGTGAGAGGTCTGAAGGAAGTAGGTCTTCCTTTACAGCGAGGCTGTCTTCTGGTTGCCGAGATGAGTTCCCAGGGGTCTCTTGCCACTGGTGACTACACAAAAGCTGCAGTAAGTAGGGAGTTTTGTTTGGGATTAAAAGCTTGTAAAGTGCTCTGACAGGGGAAGTTCTGTGTGCTTCTAAAATTTGTGCTTTCAGAAGTCTCTTCAGCTCTAACTATTGCAGTTTTTCTTTGTGTGGCGACTCAAGAATCTCAAAATATGGTGCTTAAAGATTACAGCTGTAGGCTAATGATGTAAAAGGGTTGGAGTATACACCATGAATTCTAGTAAACAGGCTAAGTTTGCTTGTTGGCCCTTGTTCTTTGGCAATAAATTGTCATTAGCGTAAGTTCATCCAGTGTCTTATTTATAACGTAGAAACAAGTCTAATGTTTCCATTCCTGTCGGCAAGCACAGCAAAATCGATTAGGGATCAGTCAGTTCTGGCTTACATTGGTAAAGTGAGAACTTGCTAGCCAAAGTGTTTTGTTCCTGTCTTGCACAGCTTAATGTGTAAATGGCTGGACCAGGAACAGATTGCAGGTCAAACTTAGTTTTAGGTATGTGATTTGTAACTGTTTACTTATCATCTTTAGGTGCAGATGGCTGAAGAAAACTCAGATTTTGTTTTTGGATTCATATCTGGATCGAGAGTTAGTAATCGACCAGAATTTCTTCACTTAACTCCAGGGGTGCAGATGCAAGCTGGAGGTAACTTTCTCTGAAACACTTTGATTACACCATTCATGATCAGACTCTATGTAGCCTTCAGTGAGAATGTGACTTCTGAAGAAGGAAGGGTTGTTAGTTCTCCAGCAGCAGGAGTCTGTGTTTGCCATTTCACTCATATTAGCTTGCTTTTATGTTTCTGGATATACTGATCCCTTTCCTGGAATTTCTGAAAGGGAACAGCACACTAAGCAGCTTTGTTAGATCTGTCTGTGCTGAGGTCTGTATGCACCACAGAGTACAGTCCTTAAACATACAAAATGTGTTCACATGGACATTAGGTTAGATGTAGAACTATTCAGGAGGAGTAGAAAAAAAAGATTTGACAGGTACGAAAGTCTGCCTGTTGAATCTGATGTAGATTCAGTATCAAAGGATTGGAAGTCTTGTACTAAATAAACAGTATCTCACTGAACCAGGTGGGGGAGATGCATTTCCCTGCAGTGCTTTATTCTTATGAAAACAGAAGTGAAATCACAAGCTTTTACTTGAATGTTTGGTTTTGTGCCAGTTTTAAGAAGGCTAAAGCTTATTTTAGTAATCCTGATCAGTGCTTCTTTGAGTAACTGTTCCATATATTGTTACTTGTAAATCATGAAGAAGGAGGACCTTCTATCTCAGATTTCATCTGTGTAATAAGTAGTTTTTTTTTTTTTACTTGGAGACATAGTTCTGGTTATGTCTGTGGATGGGTAGGGTGAGAGCTGAAACAACATACCTGTTCTCTGTTCAAACCTCTCTTTAAAAGTTTTTAGTGGATATATTTCTGTACAAATTAGAAAAATGGTATGTCTGTTTCAGGTGATAACCTTGGACAGAAATACCTAAGCCCAAAAGAAGTTATTAGCGAAAAAGGTTCGGACATCATTATTGTGGGACGTGGCATCTTGTCTGCCTCAGACCGTCTCCGAGAAGCAGAGAAGTACAAGAAGGCAGCATGGGAGAGCTATCTAAGCAGGCTTGGTGTTCATGCGTAAGATTGAATTAAGGTCATTTTTTCCAGTGAATAAGCAAAGCTCATGCAGCAGTCAAGATGGAGCTGAAATCATCATGAGACTTTCTCCCAATTAAATACATAAACATTTGGTGTTAAGTCAGTAGAAAACCATGCCCTTCTGGGGGAATCTCTTGCTCACTCAGTTATTTTTAATTGTGAGTGTACACACAGACAAAATTATACTTGCCATGACTGTTTTTTAATATTTGAATATATGAAACCAAAACTTGATGCCAATTTTTAGCCTAATTGCTTTTCTCTGCTGAAAAATGTTGAATGAAAACACTCCGAAGGGTGCTTGCCTGACTGTTACTGCTCTTTGTTTCTTCTTTCCACCCTCAAATTCCTTCTGGCTGTGGAAACAGTATTTTACTGTTCTCGGTAAACTTCACCTGCAGTACTGACCTTTTGTCCCACTATCACAGGACTGCTCAGCTCTGCCATTTCCAAGGAGCAAATACCAGTCTGAATCCCACACTGTGAAGCTGAATAATGTGTTGCTTAATAAACACGTTTGCTGCTGTTTTCCATCAGTTGAATATGTTAGTTGTCTTTGTGTGCCAGTGTGAAATACTGCTAATTTTCAGAACCAGGGCATTATAAAATAAGTCATTCTGTATGTTTGTGACTGCAGGAATTACTCATGATTCTGCTTGAAGTCTGCTCTGACAAAAGTTTTTGCAGTTTTTAGTTAATGCTCACTTAACTACAGTGCAGCTGTTGACAGGTTCCTCTAATGAGAAACAAAAATGTACTTTCTGTTGCTTGACCCTATGTGAAAAATAACTGAAATACTTCCCGGAATTACTTTATACTCTTTTGGATTGTGAAGAAGGGGAAGTAGAGAAATGTCGTGTATGATGAGTTTTGATTGAAAGGAGTGGGATCATCTTAAGTATATCCAGTATGTGCGTGATGGAAATCAGCTTGAATTTTCAATGCTACCACAAAGAAATGATGATGCAGTTCTAGACCATTGTTTGTTCTATGCTGATGCAAAGAAGTACACAAAGCTGAATCCCTTTTTAAATCCATTTACCTATTGACTAGCACCAACTACATTCAGCGAGGCGCGTCTTTTGCCTTTAGTAGTGAACTCTACTCAGTCTTTCCGAAGAAAGAATTGGAGTTATGCTGAAGTTTGAAAGGAGAATTTTTGTTGGTTGTCAATTGGATTAATTTATGCAGAATATCTAAGAGAAGAGAAACAGGCCTGAAGCTGAGGGCTCTACCTTATGCTTCTTGTATTTGTGACTAGCTCCATTGGCAGTCAGACTTCAGAAACATAGGACTGAAAAACTTGCTAGCTGTCTGGGCATGTTGCAGGTAACGATTTTATAATCCTTTCATATTTCATGTTGTCTAGAAGTGTTTCCACTACTCTTTGATGAATGTGTTTTATAGGGCTGAGAAGCTAGTATGGAGAGAATATTGGGATTTACTGTGTGTGTTTTCTTTTCCTTGGGGGTAGGGTTTGCTTCAGCAATCTTCTTATACACCATAGTTTACTTCCAGGGAGCTCATTATGGGGAAGATGAAGGCTCTTAGCCAGCTTTCCCTGCTGGAACTTGATGAATGCATTGGGCAGCTTGCGCAGCTACACTGCAGTACTCTGAGTCACGATATCTCACATCAGCGACTACGATGTTCATCCCCTTCAAAATGATCAGAGGATTTGGAATTTGTTTATTGTCTTAATTATCTGATAGCCTGGAGCCCTGCAGCAAAAGCAAGACTTTCTCACTTAAAACTCCTTTGCAGAAAACTGCTTTCTCCACCAGAGGGAGCTGAGACTCTATTCAGAATAATTGATGCCGTAGCTCTTCTCTAGCTAATAGTTTCCACTGATAATACCAATGCTAAATATGCTGAAGATAAACATCTGCCTGGTTTTCAACAGATTACACCCTTACACCCCTAATTTAAAGCAGTAGAGCTTACCAGATAGCTGCCTCAGGTTGGGGTCCAATACTGTCTGTTGTAACAGGGTCACTACTGTTACAGCACAAACAGTGTTTTGTGAATTCAGTGTTTTCCACCAACTATGCTAAATTTCATTAAGGATGTGACTGAGATCTACACAACTCAAACCCTGAGCAGAATCTTCTGAGAGCTGATTTATCAGGCTTCTGTCTGAAAAGATTGCATCTCTGGCAACTTTTTGGAGAGTTTGATACAATCTAACATCCAGTCCCTTTTTAGAAAACCTTTGCAATGCTTTCTTTATGAAACAAGTTCCGAGGAACAGATTCAAACTTGATTTCACAGTTCTTCATTGTGCACTCCAGTAAATCATATGGAAAGAGTTGTTTTCTGGTGTTTCAGTTGACACTGATGTCACAAGCATCAATTAGTAACACAAAAGCATGTCACCTTGTATGTGCACTCTTGTGTCAGAATGATTATGGTAAACAAATGGGTGCGCTTTCTTTGAGGCATCTGAAAGTGATAAAAATCCATTTCAAATTAAGAACAAATGTTAATTTCCTTGCTCGCCCCTGCTGCTCACATTCATAGCATGGTCCCTGCCGTTGGTGCTGTTTCTAACATGGGAACTAGGTCACAATTTACAAAACTCATTTGCATCATAATATATGAAACTGGAAAAGTCCTGCAGTTCATTCTCTGATCAGACCGGAGTCTGGGATGGAGGCATATGGCTATATTTAAATTTGTTGGTGGTTGCCATGTGACCTGTATTATCTGGCAACTAGGTATTTATATGAAATTGCTATCCTTAATCCACTCTGCAGTACTATTTGCAATGAAATGAAGTCACTTTATTCAGGCTTAAAATTCTTGCAGAAACAGTTGTCTTGATAAAGCCATCACTGTATTAAAACTTTTATCTGAGTTAAAAATTTTTTCCTTATAAATGATTTGTGCATCACAGCATCAACATTGTTTTATTAGCCAATAATTGGTGGGTTATATTATTGTTCCCATAGCCTATTCTATGAAAAGTTATCCAAGACCTAATTCCAGAAAAGTAACTGAATTGTATCGCTTTAAATGTACTTGAAAAGCCCATTACTGTGAGTTTTCTAGCAAGTAACAAAAACATTGCGTTTAGGAAACGGTTTGGACCAAAGGAATGTGAAATACCCAGGGGAAGAAGTTTCTTTCCAGTTATGAGATTCGGAGGTTGTTGACTCAGAGAAGTGTTCTGCGTTGGAAGTCTTGTACGTGACCTGGAGACCAGACAGGGCTGGACACTTGTTTTGTAATGGCTGCGTTACCTCTTGGTCCTCTGTGCCACAGTGACAAGTGCAGCTCCATGTTGTAACTTTGCAACAAATTGAAAATCAGTTTGGTGCCTGCTGAAGCTTCAGGTTTTCCTCTTACTCTTTTGGCACGTTTTCATAGACTGGGACCAATGACCCTGCCTGTGTGCCGGGGCCAACTTTGTCCTCCTTGGTTCTCCATTTCTGCGTGACCTGTATCCTGCTCTGAACTTCTGCTATCTGGAGTCAGGCTATGAAAATGCAGGGTTGTATGTGGAGGTTGGCCAATATAGAGGCAAGAGGGGAAACTCCTGCAAGGCTTTTAATACTGTGAAGTGCTTACTTAGGGCACGGTCTTCTGAACAGTGATGGCATGTATAGCCTCTGACCAAGTGTGATTGTATGGCCCATAGGGACTGTGATAGTAGAGGATGAGCTAGTGCAGTCATTTCTGTTTTATTTCTACTGAAGAAACAATAGTAGCTTTACAAAAGATGCTTTCACAAATAGGACTATTTGGATGGGGAAATGCTACTCTGTTGCCTGCAGCTGATCATTTCTGCTTTGCTGAGAGGTACCATTTTAGAGCTGAATGGAGAACTTTCTGGTGTGCTGTGTCCAGAGGACAGCAGCACCTACTAACGGGCATGGAAAGGGATGGGATGAAATCAGAGCTTCTTTGTTGTATTGTTTTGGTTTTTCACAGGCTGGCAGTGAAGATGAGGTAGAGGAACAACAGTGAACTTAAAATATGTTCAGCTATGGAGATGATGCTGGAATATAAGGGCCAGGAGATGGTGCTGGGCTGCACATGCAGCTAGTTATCTTGCCACAGCCTTTCCTGCCAGGTATCTCAGCGAGTCTCCTCATTACACCAGCTTCCTTGCTTTCCACATGACTGGAGAAGTGCAAGGTTAAACAGGTTGACGAGTGTGAGGCATTCAGCTTCAGGCAGCTAAAGGCTCAGCCTTTAGCTATTAAGCACCTTCTGGCTTCATCACCCAGAGCGAAGAGGATGCTACAGGCTTGTGTTACAGCTAAGGGTTACAGTGACTCTGCACAACGAACAAAGCAATCGATGCTGTAATTGATCTTGACTTTACTCAAGGTGTGATACAGCACCCTCCTCCCCAGAAAGGCCAACAGCACTGTGCAAATGCGCTGGCGAAGCGGCAGGTGAGCCCCCAGCCCCAGCGCTCGGCGGCAGCAGCCTCCAGCTGCGCTGCGGAAACACAAAGGGCTGATGTTGCAATGGCATCCGGATTCCAATTTAGACAGACAAGCGCTGACATTTTTCCGTCACATGTGACCTGCTGATGCTTTCTGTTACAGTTTTCATTCAGGAATGCTAGCTGTGGTCAGACTGCGTGCGTTTAGAGACATAAATAAACTGCTGCTGACTGAAGTGCACCATTCCCATGACTGAGCTTGGCACTAACTTTGCCAAGGGTAAAGGCAGGTTTGCTTACGCGGTAAAGCCTTCTTACTCTCAGTATCGCTTCCTTTTTTTCTTTTCTTTTAGATGAAAACTTGTGGAAAAGCTAAACTCAGGGATAGGGCCTATAAAAATCAGAAATGATTTTTTTTTTTTTTTTTTTGTATCAAAGTTTCTGTGGTACTTTCTGGTATTAGAAGTGATATAAAGCAGGCCTGACCTACAGGCTGAATCCTTCCTCCCCCCAAACATCGTAGAAGAGCCTGGTCCAGCCTAAGTACCTTATGTGGGGCAGAGCTGGTTGCACTCCCTTCTCTGCGGCGCAGGCAGCCTGCAGCTACGCTGTTGCACTGCCCTGCCTTTGCTGCTAGCCAGGGAGCAGGCAGCTACCACGCTGCTGGATGAGAGCTGTCTTGGGCCTCTGTGCTTTGCCTGTAAACGTCCTTTACTCAGCACCTTCTGATGCTCCCCTAGCTGTGGCCACAGGCAGCAGGTTGCTGGTCACTGACAGCAGCCATCCCCATTTCCTTCTTTTTTGCTGGAGTTACCTGCTCGTTCTTGGGAGTCTGCCCTATGGGCAACCTTCGCTCTTCTACTTGCTCTCTGCGTTACTAACCAGCTACATGGAAGAACAGTTTGTTTCACAACTGATTTTTCCTATTGCTCTTTTGATTTAAGGCCTCTTTATCCCTTTCTGCGGTGGCGGGGAGAGGGGGTTTACAATTATATCTTTACAATTATATCTTTTGATCCCTTGCTGTCCTTCTCTTCACTCTCTCTAACGAAACAACTCCTTAGCAGTGAGTCAAATTTTGGCTTCCTCAAGCTGCTTTATTGACTCTCTCAGCAGTAAACTAATGTGCTGGGAAATGCCACAGCTTAAAGGTAATCTGTGAAAGAAAGGGTGGAAGAAGGGGGCACTGGCTGTGCCTTTCCTTTTCGAATGCAAAGGAAGAAAACAAATGGCTTTGTTTTGTTTTTAAACTGCTTGGTCCCATACAACTCCCTCATATTTTCTTTGGAATTGCTGAACTGTAGTCACACTGTTTGCTGTTTTGGGTGGCAAACCTGGTTTTAAAAGTTCCTGCCCTTCCTTTCCCCCGCTTTTTCCTTGCCTGGCGCAGTACTGCTTTGTGTGTGTGGCAGTGAAATGAATCAAGCTAAAACTCACCCTGTTACAAAACTGTTTATCATCGGGCCTATTGATGATGATTATTTCTGAATGTTTTGTATTTTTTCATTTATGATAGCAATGAAATGTGTCTAGTGCCAAAATGGCACTAGGCAGGGGGATGTTGCTGAAAGTGGGATTTGCCGTATGGGCAGGCACTACGTGGTGTCATGGAAGCCTATTCCTAGGTATTCAATGTGTAATGAAGAGAATTGTCATACGTTGCAAACTTCAGCCTGGACTTCAACATTGTGCAGGACATGTGCAGCGCAGGTTGGCTTCCACTGAAGAGCCACCGTGCTTCCGTGAGAAGCTGAGCAGTCACTGGGGCCAGCTGGCCACAGCAGCTGCTGCAGGCAGTGCTGCCCCTCTGCGGTGCTCAGGCCTTCCCCCTTCCTGGGGAAACTGGGGAGGAGCAGATGCCCCTGCTGTGCCCCAGCTCCCGTGGCAGAGAAGCATGGCTGGTGATGGCCTTTCCCTAGCAGGTCCAGCCTTGGTGTGTCCAGGGCAGCTCATCCAGCTGTTGTGCCAACCTCAGCATCTCTCCATACTTCATCGGAGCATTTGTGCTGCTTAAAACAGCCCTTCCCCGCAGCCTGAGCCTGCCTTCCTCACTGCTGGGGCAGCTCTGCTATGCCAGGCACGGAGGAACTGTGTGTATTCACAAGAGATGAGCAGGTGAATGGAGTACAAGCATATAACAAGAGACTTCCCTTGCACTTGTTTTCAGGATGTACATACCCCCCTCCCCCATCTCAAATTTGGTAGTCATTCAAAAGTTCTGTAGAAAACCAAGCCAGGACAATATTTCACTTATTTGGTCTTTTTATAGACCAACTAATCAGTTCTGATGCTAAGTGTACAACTTGCTGCACTTAAAAACCTTGTTCCTTGCTATTTTTAGTACAGTCTCGTGTGTTCCTTCAGCACTGCTGGTGATTGGGGCGGGGGGGGGGGTCATAAACATCTTGAAGGAGAGCTGTTTATGCTGAGCAAATAAGAGCTCCTGTTTATAGAGGCAAAACCAAATAAATAAAAAATCCGGAAGGATGGGCCCATGGCCATTTTCCAGCAAGAAAAGCAAGTCAAAACAATGAGCACTATTTGTTTTTGCTTTTTCCCTGGCAAGCTTCCTTCAGTTGACTAGGGCATGATCTGCTCAGGGCAAAGAGGAAAAAAAAAAAAAACAACAACAAAACAGGCAGTAGCAATTGCACTGGCTTCTCTCTCCTGCCTTCTACTGAAGCCCTGCTGCAGGATCTGTGTGGGTTTAGAGCTGCAGCTGTCATCTGGGTAACTTAAGCCCCAGCTGCAGGGGGAAGCAGACTGGCCCAGGAGAACAGTTTGGGGGGAAAAAAAACAAAGCAAAACACAGGTTGTGAAGCAACTCACAGTACATCCACAACCCCGAGTTTCAGCCAGTTCTCTTTCCAGCCAAAAGCTCAGAGATCCACACCCCCCCTTTATTTTTTATTTATTTTTTTAAAATAGACAGGCTCCACTTGACTGTACAGCTGATTTCCTGTATACAGCTGCCCTCCTGCAGTAACCCAGGCTGGAAGCCTACTTGCAAGCACCAAGGAATCAGGCTTCAACATTTTCTCAGACTACAACTCCTATTTCCCTTGGGCTTCCCTCAAAATTCCCCTTCTGTTTTAAGAACACGGGTGCAGCAGGCTGTGAGCTCTATGTGACAAGCCTCACCCTTGGTCAACACCACTGTATTAAATCAACATCATACCTTCTGCTGGAGCCACTGTGGCTCCAGTTCCTATTTCTATATTCACAGTTTGACCGAAAAGGCTCTGTTAATAAATAAATAAGGCAGCACCACATGTGCTTACAGGAGCATGGGGCACAGCAAAGACACCATGGACTCTACTCACAGCATCATATATGCACAATAGTTTTATTTTGTTTTTATATAAAAAAAAATCCTAAAGAGTGCAGAACTCCTGTATCCTATTTTCTTACACAAATACCTCCAACACCCTCCCTTTTTTTTTTTAAGCTAATTTCCCCCTAACAACTTGCAATGGCATGGGTTCCCCTGATTTTGGCCTAGTCACCCTTTCTAATGGGATATGTCTAAAGCTGCAATATGGCACTTGGTTCACTTAGTCGGCAGGTTTAATATATCCAGAAAGCTGGGGTATGAAGTCTCACCCTGCTCGGAGTCCATGAGCACAGGCAGCGAGCCCGCCTTCGCGTCTGTGCGTCCAGAATCATACAGCGCACGCGCGCACTGCTCAGCCGTTTCTCCTTACTGTGCAAACAACAGGCTTCTGTCACTGGTCAGTCCTGTTTTAAGGTATTCTCTCCCCCGAAGAGGATTCCATCTTCAAGTCAGTAAGCAGCAATACAGTCAAGCAACTGCCCACAGCAGTCCCACGTGCTGAGGCCTGATCAGTCAACTGTACCATTATAAGACTTGTTGAGCTTGTTGAAAGTGAAATCTAAGCTATGCGTAGAAATAGGCTTTCGGTAGAGAGGATTGGATGCCTTTGGAGAAATAAAGAGAGGCGAAAAGAACAACAGTAAGGAAAAAAAATAGTGTGGTGACCAAAGTATGTATAATGCCCCCCTTGCCACTGCAATCAATTTGGAGATAACTCCGTTTGGCTTTGACTGAAACGTCCCATTCAGACACAGAAACAGTGTCATGACTCCACAGGAGCTGCAGTACCAGGTCAGACCCAGTCTAGCACATCTTACATCCTGCCTGCATACACTAAGTGATGCCCTCAGATGCTGAGCAGCCCTATCTAAAAAGGAAGCCTTACAGAATATGCTTCCCCACAGACCTGACCAACTGACAACTTCCAACAGATCGCATATGACAAGCACCAATATTTTCCACATACCATCTCCCCATAAACCTGAGGACAAAACCTGGCTCTCACAGTACAGCTGCAGTCTGAGTTTGTCCTGTTCTCCCACCACCACCTTGCTTCAACCCTCCAGCACTGGAGGAAAATGAATTAAGCCAGAAGGTCAGATACAAGTTTGCAGGCTATTTGGAGCTTGCCCTGGTGAAGACAGCGCAATGTGCCTGAATCCAACCGATGCTGCAGGGAAGCAATGGGCAGTCTCTGCCCCAGCGACGGTACGGGTTGGGTGCATGCATTCCCCCACATCCACCACCCTTCTCCATTTCTACTGAGCCATCTGCACAGCCCAGCTCCCTGCCGTTCCACACAACACCCCTACTCACCATTTCGTATCTCGCTCGGGAGCGCTCGCTTTGGAACCTTGCAAACTCCCGCCGGTCGTGAATGGTGACCAGCAGCTTCCAGATTGCCAGCAGCACAATGCCAATCAGCAAGATGCTGCCCCCCACCACCAGCAAGATGGTCAGGACATCGGGTGCTGAGCCACACTCTGGGGAGAAGGAAAAAGAAACCAGCTCTCATGCAGATGCACCTCACAGATAGGATACCGGCAAGTAAAGCCCTGGATCACAGCCATTGCTCAAGTGGCCTCAGGCAGTGCTAGCAATAGTGACTAAATTAAAACAAAAACACAACAGTCCTCTCTGAAACTGAAGCAACTTTTGAAATCCAAGAGCAAACATTCCTGGCCAGATGAAGGTCAAAGGCAAAGTTCTCACTGACACCAGTAGGTCCAAGCTTTCACACAGCACTTCAGTGGAAGAGCCCTGCCCCAGCCACACCTGAAGCCTGTTTTTAATGCAGGGTAACTCCTCTGCAGACACAGGTGGTTAAGGCCTGAAATTAGCACTCTGCCTGCAGCAAAATGTATTTCAGCTTCTGGCCCACACTGACATGAAGACAGGTGATTACTAGACACTTTAAATAAGCATATTAATTGTCAGCTAATCAACTGTTCTTTCAATTAAATGTAAGCTGCAGCACAAGTGAAACGTGCAGTCTCTTAAGACTTTTCCCATACTGGCCTGCATCTTGGAGGACCAGAGCAGACCGCTAGAAGCTACTGCTGGGTGCTGGCCAGCTCGTCTTGCAATACCACAAGGGCCTTTCTTTGAGAAGCTGCATTGCACGTGATTAAAATAATATACGCAGCACATGCTGTGAAACACAGCTGTCTTGGGCGGCCTCAGGGGAGGGGAGCAGGAACACAGCTACATTGTGCTGCTTGGAGCAGAGCTAGTTCGGGGAAATTTAAAAAGATCCAGAGGTGTTCCAGGGTTTTCCTAACATCCTGACTTAAAGAACGATAGCGCCAGGTGTCCTGTTCCCCCCCTTTTCGTTGACAGTGGATATATTTAAAAATCAGTATATGACACGTTTTTGGTACCTAAATAGCTGTTTTGAATTTCATCATCCTCATCTGGCATAAAGCTCTTCAGCCTTTTTTTTTTTTTTTACTAAGTCGGGAGCATTTGGATCAGGGTCTCGGCATTGTAAAACACCTCATTTTTAAATCACTCGGATTCTTTTGCTCCCACGTGCCTTTCTGCCGGCCAGTCACGTTCAGCAGTGGCCTGTCACCTCTTGGGAGGCAGCCCGCGCTGTTAAAACGAAAACCAAAGGCGGGCCAACCTGGCTCTCTGAGGACGGTGAGGTTGGATTTCCCACTGGCAAGCTCCGAGTAGGTGAACTTCATGACGCAGTCGTTGACCGGGTAGGCGCACAGGACTGAGTTCTGGTCATCCGTTTCTGGAACGAGACGAAGAGCGTTGCTGAGCCCCTGCCTCGGCACTGGCCCCGACAGACGCCAGGACACCTCGGGAGACGCGCCACGGGGCAGCCGTCCCGCGGCCTCCCCGGCTGAAGGACCTCGGCACGCGGCGGCACGCTCGGCCGTGGGCTGCTCGGCTGTTGCCTTTGCGCAGAAGGAGAAGCCCCCGCTCCATCCAAAGGCCCGGCCTCAGGGCTGGAGCTGGGGAGCTCTGGGGACTGCGAATTCCTTCCAAGGCGAGGGGCTTCCTGCTGTACATATGGTGCACATTACGGCCCAGCTCCAACGGCTGGAAGAGATGGAGCCATTAGCGCAACATGGGGGAAGGGGGAAAAACATAAAACCCGCCACCATGGTGCCTTAGCTTTGCATCTACACCTGGTGCCTCTGCAGGAGGACTTGTCTAAGAACGAGCCTGGACGGATTTAGTTAACTTTGGGGGGGGGGGGGGGGGGAGAACTAACACAAGTGCCCAAGAGGAGCTTTGAAGTGCTCTCTGCAAGCTGAGCCGTGCTTTCCACGGATGCCAGGGAACGGAGAAATACGGACCAAAAAGAGACCTTGGAAATTAGCACAGCATGACAAAGAGGCGTGTGAAAACCCGTGTGGCTGGCGCTGCGGCACGCGCCGCGGGGCACGGCCGAAGCGGGCGCTGGAGCGCGCGGAGACCCGGCTCTCCCGCCCTGCAGCCGCTGCCGGCTGCCTCCCCGCTGCAGGAGGCGGCCTGAGGCGGCGGGGCCAGCAGGAGCGCGCACCGGGTATTTTAGCCACCTGAGGGGACAGCAATGCCACCTCCTCCTCTCCACAAGTTAAGCTGAGCTATGCAGCCAGCATGGCGCTTGCGGCCTAAACGTGAGACACTGAGCGCTCTGCTGACCTGGGCTAGGTGTGAAAAACTGCCAAGTCCCTCCGGAAGGCTCAGCAACAAAAAAAGCTCAGGATTTGCTCGCCAAGCATGCTGAGGCGGGTAACTGGTCCTCCGGACCCATCACCAGCAATGCCTGAAGGAAGCGTTTCAGAAGCCCCTTTCTAAGCTCAGCCGCTCCTACGGCACTGAGCAGACAGGGATGCTGATGCAGGCAAAGCCTGGTACAGGACAAGTAATAATTAAGAGTAGTGTCCAGACTTACTTTTCAAGAAAACTTTTCACTTAACAGAAGATGCAGGGCAAAGAGAAGCGATCTCATACACAATATACACTTTTCCTTCACACAAGTCTACTTTGGAAATAAATGCCACTTTCTTCTTAATTTGCTAAACTGCTTGAAGTCTGAAAGCTAAAGAAAAGTGATGGGCACTGATTCGTTCTCTGAGGAGAGCCATGAATGTAAGACAAATGGGGACATTATCAGAAGCACAGTCCATCTCCGGCTCGCATTCCAGCTGAGCTGAACTGCTTCAGCTCCGGAAATAGCTAAGAAGTTTATTTTTAAAGGATGAGCTAGAAGAGGAAAAAGGGGGAGGGGGAGGGAAGGAAATAGGAGAAAGGGAGGAGTTAGTGGAAGGAGAGGATGTGGAGATGGGGGAGTTGCAAGAAAGGAGACTACTTGATTTCCATAGAAATATAGGTGCTGCTTGCTTGTCTGTTTTTTTAACATAACATTAGCACCCAGCAGATGCTTTTGCTGCTCTGATCACTAAAAGGTGCTTCCGTAGCAAGGCTGTTGCACAATTGTGATAATGTGATAATTTGAGGTTTGCTGCTAGAGTTATAACTTCAGTGATGATTTCAGCAAAGTTGCTTCCTTACACGGACACAGCACCTGGGCACTCTTTTACAGTGAAGGGAGATGGTAGGAAACAGATGGGGCAGCATCTTAAGGCATGCCAAGCAGTTCTGCAAGAGCACAGCTCTTCATGGCCTGCGTTTGTGGACTGGGATTTTCAAATAAGAGTAAGAGATTTGAGCACCCAGGTCCTATTGGCTGACAAAGAAGTGACCTTGGTTTCGGCACCTGGAAACTGCTTCCCACAGCTTTTCTTGTCAGTCGTATCTGCGCATGTCCATCACGTTGAAAAATGATTGCATTAATGACCGCTGCTATTTCAGCCCCTTATCTCTCTCCCTTCTGTTTGTCTTTCCTCTCCATGTCTTTGCTCTGCCTTCATTCGGAAGACGAATACCCTCCATTTCAACAGCGCTGAGCCCAGCTGCCACGGCACCTCTGACAAGTACTGGCAGGACTCCTGGTGCGGACAAACCTCAGCTGTTCCTACCTCATGCTCGTAAAACCTGCTCTGTCTGCACCAGTGGTATCGAAGGCAGGGCTGGAGAACTGCCGATTGCTCTTACAAAGCAAAGTACTAATTTTGATTTAAACAGACAAAACTGCCACATTTCTTGCCCAACACTCTCCTGTACTTTTCAGCAGTGAATCTTAGTTCCTCCAAGCCCAACTACTTTCAATCCCATACTTTCACCATTATTCTGCTAATATATATGGTGATTAAAAGCTCAATCGTAATGATTTCCGTGGGCGTTCACTAGCTTTCCGAGATCACACATCCCCAGAGAGGGGAGTGATGGACCACTGAACTTTCAGGCCCTGCGAAACGTGTGCTCTGGGCAGGCTCAGGCCAGCACTGGACTTGTCACACTACTTTCATGTTAAAGGACACTCTCCGGAGCCATCAAGACTGGAAATTTAATATTGCAAAAGTGAAGGAAATCCTGCAGAATATAATGCAAGTCATACAAACCTCCCAAAAGGCATAGCGCTGGCTCACGAGCCCAACGTCGGATGCCTCTGCTTCATAAAGCTTTGAAGCACTGGCTGCTTCATACCCAGAGCCAAAACGGAGCTTGGGAACTTCCAGGACATGTTCCTTGTAGTGTGATACTTAAAAGGTTCCCTGGGACAGCACAGACCTAAGTGTCCTGGCTATAGGTGGCAAATATCTATATCAAAAAATGTTCTGCTTTGCAGCAGGAATTTTTAACATATGTTACATAATATAAGAATGCTTTGGCTGAGTCCGCCTGTGAAGAAGCCTGCAGTCCCTGAGCAGTTTCTCTAGGAACATTTTGTTTTAGCTCTGTCTTTAGCAGCCTTGATCTTCAAGATGCTGAGTGCTCTGAGCTCCCAAAAGCTCAGCACTTCCCAGAACCTGACTGCAGTAGTTCAAAAGAAGAATAAGCATAACTCCCCCAAAAGTCTTAAACCAGAAATTTGGCTGTGTTTTTCTCTGAAAGCAATGGGGGAGCTGGCAAACCACAGGCCAGCCTAACCTCCCAGGGTGCAGGCAGCACAAAGCTGGCTTTGCCATGGTGCAATACCCAGGAGTGAGAGTTGAGCTCTAATCCCCAGTATTTGCTGGCTTCTAACACACACAGGCCAGCCCAGTCATCAGAAAAGAGCTTCCTGTGGTTTGGAAGTATATAAAATGGTCTTCTAACCGCCTGCAGTGAGCTGAAACAGGTTCACTCACCGGCAAACTGCAGGGGGGGATGGAAGGAACAAGAATGAGCCTCCCAAAGCAGAAGGTAGAAAATCCCATTGGTCATTTAATTTAAAAGTTAGACATGGCAGATGAGAAGAGTCAATAGGAAAAACATTACCTGCAAGCAGCTTGGGAGGAAGGGAGAGAAAGGACATGCAATGTATAGCATTCCTACCTCTATGAACTATGGGAAAAAAGGAGGAAAAAAAAATGTCAAATGTGGATGATATTATAAATGACATCATAGTTCATCCTTGCTTGATCCAAACACACCCACCTCTCTATCCCTCCCTGCAAGGTGTATTGTTGAGGCTAGGGGCAGGATTGGGATTAGAGCTGTCACAGTTTGGTCCCCTCTACTCCTTCAAACAGCACACAGGGACTCCCCAAATGAAGCTTGGGAGGAAGGAGGAGAAAGAGGTGTCATCTGCTGGGGCATGCACACGTGTGATGACCTCTAGAAGAGGACACAAAAGTCAGGAGAGGAGCTTGCCGAGGATGATTTTCAACAGTCAATACAACCAAAGCCAAACTCATCATCTCCAAAACAGTTTTGCTTTCTATTAAAAGCTTACTTCTTCCAAGAAGCCTAGATATATTCTCAGAAAGTTTGGAGAGCACGTTTTTATGGAGATGTTTTGCACTTTTGCACTCTCTCATGGTTTGTCTAACCTTTCCTTTCATCTGCTCTCATGCCATTCTCTTTGCTCCTTGCACAGGCAATTGCCCCAGGACAGGGGCACAATGCATTGCCACTGGGTTAAGAGGAGCGGACTTGGATGTTCAGTGCAGCAGGTGAGAAAATCTTGTGACTGAGCCTGGACATACTCCATGCAGCTGTAGTGCTGCAAAGGATCCAGGCCATTGCTTAGAAGCCTCCAAATAACTTCTTCAAACATAGTATGATCTAGCCAGCTGCCTCATTTTCTCTTGCCTGGAAAGGCGTGCTGAAAGTCACAATAAGGATCTAGGTTATAATGGGTCTAGCCTGGTCTCACAGCCTCAGCTTGCTTAAATGGAGAGATGCTGGTTTATGCCAGCTAACGAATCTGGCCCATCTTTCCTCAGTTATATTCTCCATATCTCAGTCATGCAGGCAAGCAAATATCTTAGCAATATGACGCCTCTTAGGGAAAGTCCTTTTAGAAGTTGAGTATTTTTTCAGTATGGGAGATTCCTCTGATTGTAAGCTCCTCAAAGCAGTGGTCTTGATAATCTAGAGAGGCCATTTATATATGCAAATGTTTCTGAGGTCACTCCCTCCCCACCCAGGGAGGTCTCGTGCTGTCACAGTGAGAGATTTCTTTGCAACATGGTCCAGCCTGGTCTGTGAGGAGAGCTAAGGGGTGTCACTTAACTGCAGCAGTTTCCTCCTCACTAGATGGTTGCAAGGATCTCCAGGTCACCACCCTGGAAGCTGATTTCATACTGCCCTCCTCTTTATAAACTTCATTATATCTAGCTCTCAAACAAAGGGAAATTCACACCTCTGGAGGAAGGTAAAAGTGCAGGCTCTTGGCAGACAAGGAAGCAGCATGTAGCAGGACATGAAATTTTAACCACTAAGATGTTAATTCAGAAAATTAAAGTCACAGCTGCTTTCAAGCGGAACATCAACAGCAAATGCACATCCAGGACTTTCATATGAATATCCTTACAATAGAGGGAATAGGTTGTCTTACATCTATAACAAACCAGCATGTCCAATTAATAAGAATAATTATTCCTTCTAAATGACCTCATTAAACAAGACTGATGAGTTTCCTTCTAAAAGGGAACAAGGTCGCTGTACTACCATCATGTACCACTGCTTGGATCCAGAATTTAACATGCAATTTAAAATCAAATTATTTTTACTCAGCATCGAAACTGCAGGTGTAATGTGCAGTTAATATGGAATTAATAACATAAAGCAAGAGAGAATTGCTAACATGAACATTCAAATTAATACAGATCGCAGGCTGGAGACACCTACTATGCTTTCTAAATACAGGGTGCTACCTGAGGCTTTCTTTAAAAATACATCTTGATGTGGTTAAGACACGCTCAGTGCAGCAGTCACTGGTTACTGCCTTCTGCAGTTCTGCTGCTGCGTACTTACTGAGAACATCCACGGGCGTGATGATCTCATCCTTGCAGTGTTTTTGGCAGGTTTGGTTATCAGCCAGTCTTCCTGAGTTAAACAGCTTGCATTCAATGCAGTCCCTTCAAAAAGATACACAGAGGGAAAGATTTAGCATTTATCAGAAACCACATGAACTCTCAAGCCTGCCACCTACACCATTTCTGAAAGGGAATCTTGATGTGTTAGTTGTGTGTTTGTTGCACATTTGCACCACAAATGAGAGAGAAACGTTATGGCCAACCATCTCCAACTCAAGGATGACTTTATTTTGGGGGAGGATTCAATGAAGCTGCACGTCAGATATTGCAATATTCATGCTGCTTCAGATCAAGGTGGACAGCATGGATTGCTTTCTGCCAGTCTTGAGCTGACGTCCAGGAGACCTCTGTCGCTGTGGAGCAGGAGTCATCCCCTGATCCACAGCTCAGAGCTCTCTGGGCCCAGAAATGTGCAACTCAGGGTGCAGCAGAACTTGGGTTGCCCTCCTTTCCTACAGAATGGGAGAGTACTGGAAATGAGGTGGGACATGAACCATCACGAGGACTTGGGCAGCAACGCTTGCTGCTTTGTGGTGTGCACACAGTGCCTGCAACACAGCCAAATACATGATGGTATGCCTGTGGCAGGCCAGTCCCTCAAGCAATCGCTTTTCTTTGGATACTTTCAGGCTGCAGGGGAGCCTAGTAAGGGCCCACACTGTGGCAGGCTTGCAGGGGGCTAACCACCCCAGTTTAATGGAGTTGGAGTAGCTGAAAAGGGTTCAAGGAACCAGAGTTTCCCTTCCTACCAGTGACAAGTCCCTCCTGAAAACTGCTGTGAGTACCTTTTAGTGCTACAGACACCTGGACAGGTGGGACATTTCTCACACGTCTCTCCAAAAGCCCCAGGTTCGGTGCACTGACATTTCCCACAGACACAGTTGCCTCTGCCGCTGCACATCTGACCGTCATTGGAAACACAGCTGTCAGTCTCGGTGGAGCAGTTGCAGTTGTCCCCGATGTAACCAGCATGGCACTTGCACTCCCCGCAGTGACATTCCCCGTGGCCTGAAAGACAGAGCGGTGAGAAAGGCGTTGGGCAACAGCCTGCACCGAAGGTGCTGGGCAGCGATGCAACTGCCTCTGCTCGCTGTAGCTCCATCGTCCTGCTGCGCATGGAGTACTGCAAAACGACCTGTTTTAAGTGAGGAATCATTGTTTGCTATTATAAAGTCCTACCCTGGCCCAACTATGATTGGCTGGCAGAGACTGCACGCTCCAGCCGGGATATCAGCATTTGGCTGAAATATGTTAACCTCTGATTTTCCTCTCTCCAGATGATGGTTCCCTAGTATTCGCCTCATTTCAGTGTGCCGTTCTGCACCCTTCTGGTTTGCACTGATTCAGTGCTTAACTCTAACAAGCAAACACTTACAGCAGCTCCTGAGAGCATATTTCAGTAGCACGTTGTTATGAGACGTTCTTAACCACAGAGCAAATATTCAGTACATCTGCTTCCTCGTGCGCAGCGCTATGTAAGTAAGTCAGCTGTGCAGAGCGCTACAGTTTACACCTCTGCAGAACACAGCCAGCGTCTCTGCCGCTCGGGGCAACTTCATAAACACTGCCGCAGGTTCACTCGTGTGCCAACACGAAGGCTCGGCTAAGCCAGGAGGCAGTTATGCCCGGGTTAGCACCATAATTTCCACTGTTGCTGGGGCAGCAAAAATATTCAGTCAATTTAAAGTTGTGAACAGCTAAAGAAGAAATTTGATTGTTCCTTCAGCATTTAGGTTCATTCTTTGCTCCAGGCTGGTAAAGTGACCAGCTTTACCACTTTGTTTCATGGCTAATAAAGGATGCATTTGTTAATGTAGCTGAGCAGGCTCTGCAAACAGCCTCAGAATAGCAATGCACATCCACTCTCCCTGTTTACCACAAAAGGAAATAGAGAAAAAACTGCCCTGACACTCATTTAAAACAGAAGGGACAGAGAACGGGCAACACAGCAGCTGATCTTTTGATTCTCTACACCCACCGAATGCTGACGAAGGGTCTACAGCAACAGCTTTTGAAATACTGCTTCTCAGACCAGATGGGTATGTCTCAGAGACACAGCATTCGGCAGACAAATACTTCAGGGCTCCCAAGGACTGTGGCGGCATCGATGCGATCGTACTACACACTGCATGTAGCCAGCCTGAGCTGGACAGGAGACAGAACGACCAGACTGTGGTCAGTTTTCTACTACGTCTTATTATGGCATCAGATTTTCCTAGCAGAGCCGCTGTGTCAATAAATGGAGCAGCTGAAGCCAGGCTTCCTGCCTAGCCTCCTCCGGTCCACATCGCTCAGCAAAGCGCTGTCTTCCTCTGTGCTTCCCTGCCCACTGCAGCCCCCGAGCTTTGAAGATTACTGATTACTGCTGGGCCCTCAAATGCTGTAAAAGAGGGGGCTCTTGACAGTGCTTCCGTGTTTACTGGGCTGGCTGGTGTTTCATAAAAATCATTCTCTCCTTTCTCTATCTAGATAGATAGGGAAAAATTAAGATGGGAATGGAATAGTGCTTCCTTGCCATGTGAACGTGCTGTGAAAGTAAACACACCAGACTGTGTGGTGGTCTGGGTATGGTGCTGGGAGCCACATCAGTTACCAAGACAGACAGATTCATTCAGGCTATTACAAACAAACAAATCCTCCACAGTCCCACTTCAGGGAATTGGGACTATCATATGTGAGAGACTAACAGCAAAGCTCAGAGCATGTAAGAGATGCATGTGTCCTCCTGCACACAGTTGCAACATGTTCCAGTGGGGACTGGGGGCCTCACGTCACCTGCCTGGTTTGAACCTAGGGCTGGGCAGCAAAAAGGCTACCAGGCTGACTATTCCATAAGGTCCTTCCTACCCTGCTTCTCTATCAGTTTTACTTAAGAAGTACTTCCAAGTTGGTGTAATAAAAACTAAAAAAAATCAACATGCACTATCTCCTGTGTCCACGTGAGACCTCTGCATCCCAACCAGCACCGTTAAGGTTCCCAGGTCCAGCTGAACCTTCTCCAGGGAGCGCCTCAGGGCAGGTCACAGCATCTCAGCCCCCAAGCAATGCAGGTGGTCTGGCTATGAGCCCCGCAGGTTTGTAACTAAGCACTCCAATAGCTACAGATGAATGAAGAAACCGATTCAGTAAGGGTACTCTTCTACCGAAGTGTCCCCTTGCAGCTGTGGGGTTTAGTGACAGTCTAAAAAAGCCAACAGGCCTAGAGGCTTTCAATTACTGTAAATGCAGTGGCTGGCTGCCGAGCATCTGGTTTCAGAAAGGCATCAATCAGCTCCCTGGAAATAATGCTCGAATTCTTCCTCGGTTAGTCCCTAGGAGAAGGGATGCTTTTGAACACGTAGTTTATAGAGCTGAACAGTTTGTATACAAGGCTCATCGGCAACCTAATTACAGCTCAGCTTTCCCACTGGAAACAGCCTCAAGTTCCTCAGACAAGATAAATTATATACATGTTCCTTTCATCGACACAAAACCTCTGATATCTCTGGCTCTCTCGTAGCTTCAAGATTACCACAGAGGCTGTGGATTGTCAAGCTATATCCCTTGCCAAAAGTCATGGGAACACCTTCTGTTTTACTAAGCATCCCATTTGTCCCAGCACATCACAAGATGCCCTCCTACAGCCTCTTTTGTGTTCCCACCATTTGCTTTGGATCCAGCTTGCAAACTCAAACAGTACGAGACAGAGGAGGTTATGCTTACAAGATCGCTAAAGGTGACCTCCCTCCTTGCCTACATCTGATGCAGATTAAAAATCAGTCCCTGTTTGCTTGCACAATGGCAATATTGTTGCCCTTACCCCAGACAGTGCCCTCACAAATATACACGCAGGCTTGCTTTGCACTGCCCCTATAAAACTCCAGTTTTGGGCCTCTGCACTACAGCGAAGGCATCTGCGCTCTCTGCTGCTCGGAGTGCAGCTATCCCATGCACGCATCTGCTTCACAAGCAAATGGAGCGAGGTGCATGGCATTTACTCATAATTTATTCGTGTGATCTGGCTCTCGCACACAGCTGGTTTGGTGCCTCCATGGCAATGCAAGTGTCCAAATCAGCTGTAAATCAAAGGCATAGGTCATGGTTTTCTTAAATGGGCACTATTTCAACGAATGCATTGCAACTGGCATTGTGCCTCCATGTATATGGCATTTAGCCAGTGCGCTAACGCTTGAATTGGAGCTCTGAGGGCCAAGGGGATCAAGCTGATATTGCATTCACACCACCTCTGGGGTCAGGCCTTGAGCGTGAGCCAATTCCCCCTCTTCTGGGGCATTGCACGAGGGCAGAGGGAGAGCACTCATTTTGATCCCCCTGGGACACCAGAAAACCCAGCACAAAATACGAATCCACTGGAAATCCATCTCTGGAAGTTTTACTGCTCATGAAATGGTTCAGTTTTTAAAGCAGTTGGTGCCAGGCCAGTGTACTAGGCTAGAAAGTTTGCGCATCCGTTCCAGCCACTGGCACGCTGGGGCTTGGAGGAGAGAGCTTGGAACAACTGCCCCAGGGAAGGGAAACAACAATTTCCAAATAATGCACACTATTAAAACATTGTGATTGGAAAATTTAAAAAACACCGTCTTAAACCAAATGGTTTTGTTTACTAAGGAAAGGATGAAGAAAAAGCTGTTATATATGAAGGTGTATAGAAGTGGGGTGAAATTTAAAAACATGCCCAAATGTGTACTCTGCCTCGGCCAAACTGGCTATACAGGCAATAAGCCACTGGCTGAAGCTCATCAGAGGAGACACGCCAAGAGTGGGAATTTCCATGTTGAACTTTAGTGGCAATTCAGCAAGGATGTTACAAACCTTACTGCCTACATCGTCTTGAAAGAGCGGCCATTCTTGCAAGTACACTGAGCTCCATTTCTGGCACTCTCAATCCGTCTTCTGCGCAGCCTGAAGACTGGAGAAACGTGCCTGAATGGGATATACTTATTTCTCATATGGGCATTAGAAGAGTTGACCCACTTCTCATTGCCAACCTGGAACACCAGAGATGGAAATTCACACTGTCCCCTTGTTCAGGACACCGTTGCTGACATAACATGACAAGAGCCCCCAGATAATTCGGCTTGCCAGTCACAGCGAATCTTTAGATGACTGTGACCTAGAGTTGAAGTTTGCAGCATGGAGAGTGCTGCACAGTATTTGTATTTCACAGCAAAACGCACTGCAAGTCTTACCTACCCTACCAACACTCATAAAGCTGATGTTGTCGAGCAGTCTTTACGGTAGGTGAGATTATGCCTGTGGGAATCCTTCCGCTACTACGCCAATGAGGAACTGAGGCGTGCCCCAGTCTTGCATCCAAGATGAGAACGTAACCTCGGGGTGACAGGGGAGGGTGTATTTCAAGACACCTCTACACCAATAAAAGTCTCACGGAGCAGGGTAATAGCATGGATTATAATCCCTCCTTCCCCAGCCGTTTGGGTTGGCATGGTCTCTGTTAAAGCTGGCGCACAAAGCCAAAAGACATTAATTATGTTCTCCAAATATAACAAGATATGTTTTCTTCTGTTCCCATCCTTGAAATGAAATGGTCTGAGATGCTTGAAGGATCCAGATGAAATTGGGAAATGAAATGCTCCCTCTGAATTCGATAACATACTTTCCAGCCAACTCTCGATCACTGGGGGTGGGATAACACAAAACACATGTAAGGGAGGCTACGGAAACACGCAGGGAGGGCGTAGCACAGAAAAGTGATGCTTCTGGGTGCGGAGGGCAGAAGTCACCAAACTAGATTTCGGCCTCTGTTGCCTTGGAGGGGCTTCCCACATCGGAGCCGGGGCAGCCAGCGGGGTGGGAGCCGCAGGGCACACCACCGCAGCTTCAGCTTCATGGCGCTCGCTCCAGAAGCGCCCCGAGGAGGCCAGCCCGACGGCCAGGACGGCCCGTCCGCGGCTCCCCTCCGCTCGGGAATGCAGCCCCATCCGGCTCCATGCGGCCGTGCCCTGCGCTGTCACGTCGCGCTGTCACTCCAGCGCTTTTGGCAGACATCCGTCTGTCCTCGTTTCACCCCAGCCGCCTCTGCCTCTCCCCCGCCTGCACCCGCCTGAGCGTCCTGGTGGAGCTGCCCCTCGCGAACGGGAGCTCGGGCTTACCGGGACGCCCCGAGAGGCATCCGGCGCTCAGGCGGGATCGTGCTGCCGGCTCCGAGGCTGGGCAGCCTGCTCTGCGGGAAAGCCTCTTTGCTTCCAGCGAGCCCTTCATCCGCCTTTAAGAACTGCGCTGACCGTTATTGCCCCAAGAGGGCTGAAATGCAAGTCACACGCTCCGTCGCGCTTCCTTACAAATCAGAGATATCCTGTCTCCAGGATCCACTCCAACCCTGGCAGAGGGAAGCGGCCGCGTGCGGACCTGCCTTAGCCGACACGCAGCCTCCCCGTCGCTGCTCTGCCTGAGACCGCGGCGAGCACGAGGGGCAGAAGGCAAATGCTAAATGCCACATGTGAACGGCAGAGCATCGCGATCCGTTGTGAGAGGAGGCGGACAAACGTCTTCACCATTTCTTCCAAGCCATGCGCTGAACTGGCTCTACCCATCATTTTTTCTCCCCTTCAGACTTTTATCTTTCAGGCAGCCAGAATAAATTAGCATTGCCAGTTCCTGCACTTTTACCATAATTCTTATGGTAGCAAGTGTTTTTCCTAAAGCACCTTACTTTTGGGGACCACACGATCATGTAAAAATACCAGTTTTCTTTTGAACGAAATAAAAAACTTTCCTGGTTTTTATGGATGGGGAGAAAAAGTTTGAAAACACCCCCCCACACACACACAAACACTCCATTTTTCCCCACCCTCTGCAAGTCCCCAGGACTAGCAGGAAAATAAAATGGATACAATTAAGATACAAGAAAAAAAAACCTCATGATTTTTAAGCCAGTTTTTTAGCTTCCGAGGCACTAGCATTACAGAGGATTCAAGGGGAGGGAAGGTCATATTTCATTTTGTTTCCATTAAATCAAATGACCTATTTTTGTGCCACTGTCCTAAGGCTCACATCCAGACATTGCTTGGGTTAGGACCTTCAAAAATCTGTATGTTTGCTTTTGTCATTTTGGTTACTTGAATGACTAGCTTGAAAAAGCCACAACAAAACACAGAAAAAACGGGCCTTTAACTGGTTAAGAGAAGTAAGTTAAGGCAAGTAGTCAACAAATTCCCCAATCCCATCCCTTTAACCATAGTCTGCCAGTCCCTGAACACTGTGCCTGCTACCCAAAAGAGAAGCCACACGTTGTTTGTATTCTCTAGGGATGAACATACCGAGAATATCTGCTTAGAGAAGAAAGAGCACTCAAAACCTACCGACGTGGGGCACTGCTCGAGCATTGTTTCTGTATCTCACTGGCCCATTTTTCAGTGTATTTGATGTCTGTCCTTGGTCTACGGCGCAGAAGTAAATACTCCTCTGAGGCTCTGGGAACGGCATATTTTGAGTGGGAGGAAGAAGGGCAGCGGAAGAAGCTTTGAACACTTGGAAAACTTAGACTTTTCCGTTTGGAAAAGGGCTATGGTTAGAAACAGTGCCTGCTCAGGCAAATAAATCATCTAGTTTCCCACTAATCTCTTTCCATTACTCAAATAAGTCACAAGCTTCAGCGTCTGCCTGCCTTCCAGCGGTGCACATAAACACGTCATGCAACGCAGGGCCGTCGGCACGCAGTACGTCGCAGGTTAATGGCGGGTTCGCGCTGCCAGATGTCTCAGCGCTGACAGAAAGCTAGGGAGAGCACAGGAGCACAGGAAATTTTCAGAAGTGGGGATGGTATTAGCATTCATTCCCCTGATCATTCAGGTTTGGCAACGAAAACGAGGAAGGCAGGCTGGTAGGAGCATCCCAGCCAACTCCTGAAGGCTAAAGAGCATAACAACTTCTTTGTTAAGAGAAGGTTACTATATAAACAAAAAAAGACAAACGTCAAGGTCCAAGTTTTCTGTGAAAATCGAAACATATCCACGGACTGTCTCCATTTACACCAGAAGGGAACTTGCCCAAATTCATTTATCCACAAAACAATACTGAAACAACGAAACACTAGAAGATTAATAAGAAGTAAATGCCGCTTTTATGTACATTATTTATACCAGAGACCATGGATCTGTGCAACTTGCCATTGCATTGATTTCAGTGGACTGTTGTACCACAAAGCTTACGGGTTTGGCCAAGAATAGATGAGGTTTTAAATAAACCTTTATTTCAATTCCAACATTAGTTGAGTTCACCAATTCTATCATGGAAAATAAATTATGCTAGAGATGCAGACTAATGGAACTGAAGGTGAAGGACTAAATCCCTGTTTGAGTTGTTAATTCAGCCTTGGGTACCACAAGCCATGTCACTAATTGCATGTTATTGTCAGGATCCCTCAAGTTGCAACACTGTAATTTCCTAAAATAAGCCCAAACCTCCCCCCCCCTCCAGTTTCTCAATTGCTTGGAAACTTTTAGGTTAAATGAAAACTATGCAGGAAAAAAAACAGCTTTAGAAACTGCTGTCTCATGAAGGCAGCTGAAACTTATCTTGGGGCAGAATGGATTTCCTGCGACGGGTCTGGCCAGCCTTTTCTCATTCCTGTCCTCCAAGCTATAGAAGTGGAGCTGAAATGTAATCACGAGATACGGCTGATGATACATCAGAAAGCCAAAATGGGCAGCTAGGAGTCATTTCCTGAAGGAGATCTAAAGCTGCACTTCTTAAAATAAAGCCTTTTTTTTTTTTTAATAAGTTCAACACTCCACAAATCTCTCGACTTCTGCTTACATTAGTGTCTCAGCTGAGCCTTCTACACGTGGCCTTTTGGACGGAGGCACAGAGCTGGGAATTAGAGCTCTTAGGTCCTACTGCTAACTCTGCTACTGATGCACAGAGCAATACCGGGTGGCTGCTGCTGCCAGAGCCTCTGGAGAGCAAGTGCTTCATCCCAGGAGAAGGACACCGGGAAGGGTGCTCAAAGTGTGAGCCTAAATGACACTGAACAGACCGGGGCACACGCTCATCCAGAGCGCGTGGTTTCATCACCGCCGCCTGGAAAAGCCTTACACAGGAGGCACTGCAGGAACTGCTAATAACTGATATTAGTCCGTAAGGCAGACAGGAAGGCGGGGGGAACGCTCTGTGTCCTCCCTTCTTGTTCATCCTGCCATCCTCCTAGCCCCAAAAGGGCTCTGTGCCACTGCCCATTTTGCACCGACCTCCGTCCCCTCTGCTGCAGGTTTGTGTGAGGTCTCCCCCCAGCTGGAGCCGCGGCCGTGCTCCCACCGCTGCTCAGAGACGGCACATACCCCCTCCAGCCACCTCCCCAGCTCTGCGTTTGAAAACAGAAAGGGGGAAATGGCCAGGGAGATGGACCTCCTGCCATGATCTCGCTCAACACCGGCCGCCTCCCGTCCGGCACTGCCCTGCCTTCTCCCAAGACTTGCCGCAAAAGGGTGATGGCTAGGAGAAATTTTGGGAAATACGCACATGCCACAGGCAGAGGCATCCAAACAGCAGCCCATTACCCTTCCAAGCCCACAGCTGCCCCAGGGACAAGCCCAACTGCATTTCTGAAGTTCAAGATCAGAAAGGTGCTGGTTATCGAAGTGCCTCTCTCGGCGTGGCGGGGAGGTCAGAGGGCCCATGGGGAAGGAGAGCTGGGCAGACAGCACGGCTACCTGCAGCTCCGATGCTCGCGCCGTTATTTCCAAACACTGACAAAAGTCAACTCTCCAGCCCCGCAGGAGCATTAAGGACTTTCATCCACAAACACCTAATGAACCAGGTGCTCTTACAGTGCACCAAGTCCCCTCACTGCAGCTCTAGTCTTTTTTTTTTCTTTCACCCCAAAAGGCCTGACAAAGAAAACTGCTGGGCAAAAAGCAGTTTTCACTTGGCTCTTCCAACCCTGTCAAATACCGCGAAATGCCCATGGGTCCATAACCAGGAGCTTCTCCCCCACTTACTTACTTACTTCTTAGTCCTATCTCTTTGCCCAGGTCTGCTTACACTACCTACCCATTTAGCCTTGAGCTTTTGCCACAATGAAGACCCTGGAAGACCCAGAAAGATGAGGAGTTGGGGACATATGGTGAACACTCGGCTATATGAAACACAGGTGAAAGGACCTGAAGAAAAACTAGAGCGCTATAACCCTCTCACTGACATGTGGCACCTCTGGGAAGGACGAGCCACCTCTCCCGGTCCGGCGTTGGCGTGAACGTGAACTGGCAAGGTCTGGCAGCAGACGCTGGCGCTGCGCGTGCAGCCAGGCAGGCCAGCAGTGATAGAGCTCACTCAGGCATGCACAAAAAAGATAGGTTTGTTCTCAAAATAAAACCTGGCTCCAAAACAAAGATCCAGGATCCCAAATCCCTGAACTCCAGGGCCAAACTCTACGGTTCAGGCCCATCCTTAAAATGAAAAGCAGGATAATTCCCACCTACCAAAGCACGTATGGTCTTAATGTCCTTTCAGCTGGACCTCATTAAGAGGAGTGTTCTCCAGAGCAAAGAGACATTCTTCTTCTGCAAAATCCTGTGCCGCAGGAGCAGGCCTAGTTTTGTGTTTGGATGCAAGCACATAATCTGGCGCAAGTTCACCAAAGGTTCGTGAGTTCTGGACTGGATTTTTGCCTTCCCAAGGATGTTGGAAGAAGTCATAGTTTCATTCAAAATGAAAAGAAAAAAGAAAAAAAAACCCTACAGCTTATACTGCACTTCACTTTCAGTTCTCACGTTTGATTTTTAAACTGAACCAAGCAAAATTTAGGAGCTGCCAGTGCACGCTAACATGAAATGTGGAGACCCAGAATTTCACTCACCTGCTTGTTTTAGGCCTCCATTTGCCTCTAAACCCAAAATACAGCATTCACTTCCAAATGTTTATTTCTGTTAATTACTATAATCAGAAAGAACAAATGCAAATGCCAAACTGAGCGGGAAGCTTGCCATAAAACTAGAATATTTAAATGAGAACATTTTAAGATCATCTTCCATCTTTGGGGAGCAAGAACCTGGCGCATTTTGTTTTCAAAGTTCAGTTTTTCTTTGTTTTGGAGCTTTCTACCTTCTGAGACACGAAGTCAGCAGCAATGGGAGGGGATGGCTGCAACAGCTCCTACGGGTCTGCGGACGTGTATTTGCACAGCGCTGCCACTGCGAGATGCGCCCTGTACCACTTTAAGAACAGAGACCCACAGACGGAGCTCTGGCTCCTGTAAAGATGTAAAGACGTCACTTCTTTATTCTTTAATTCTGCCATGGTATTTAATGCCTCATTAGCATGCATTAATGGTTGCAAAGGGTCTGCTCGAGGACAAGGAGAAACACCAGTGAAAAGAGGCAGAAACAGCAGCACTCTGTGTGGTTAGGCTTTCGAGGGAATCGCTGCCAGATCCTGGGAGGGCTGCAAGGGACTTTGATAGCAATGAGAGCTTCGGTAGGGTGAAAGAAGGGGCAAAAAAAATGATGGTATTTCCCTTTCATGCAGGGAACGGAAACTCTGGCAAAGCAGCACTCAATCCACTTGGGGACAAAAAGACCAAATCAATTACTGTTTCAGTGTGAGCAACAAAAACAAAACCTTGGCATGAGCAAAGCATGGCAGGGCATGATATACCTGTTGTCCAAAAACACTAAGGCATATCAAGAATAAAAACAGCCCTGAACAGGGAGAAGAACACAAATATCATTTGTGTTCCCGTGAGAAACCCATGCAAAGACCAGTAAGATTAAACACGCAGTGACGTAACAGGAAGGCCTAGCGGTGTAATAACGAGTAATATATTTGCTTATCGTGAAAGAGACCCAAAGGACCATGTGCACTAAATAAACAGTGTAATACCTCAGAACCATTTATCTGCCACAGAAACGCAGCCACCTGTGGAAGGAAACACGGCAAGTGCTTTCGGCAACGCAGCACAAGCGGTGCCTGGGCAATTGCAGGACGAGCGGCCTAGACGAGAGGTCACCAGCGAGGAACTGGAGCCTGGCCGAGAGCTTTACCTCTTGGAAAAGCGAAGCGTATCAGCTGAATGAAAAGGCCAGCACCAAGGCTTTTACTTCCGTCCCCCAGCGAGCGCTGCGGTCTCCCCTCCCGGCACCGAGGCACGAGCAAGCGCCCCAGCGGAGCAGTCGCTGCCGGTTTCTTGGGGCTAACCCTTCCCCAAGCTGCCGGCCGGGCGGTCAACAGCAATTGCGCCGAGGCCCGGCCTCCCTGAGGAGCAGGGGCTGCTTTTCCTCGCGCCCTCGTCCAGCCCTGCCGCCGAGACGGAGCAGCCTTCTTCCGTCCCTGGCTGTGGCTGTGCGCAGCGGCTCCTTCCGTGTCGGTGTCCCCGCTATACGAAGCCGTCTGAGCACCTCCGGGCAGCCCGGGGACGCTGCCCTTCACCGCCCTCCTGCGCGCCCGGCCCGTTTCGAGGCCGTTCAGCCCCCAAGCGCTCTGATTTCTGGAGCCACGTGCCACGCGCTGGAAACCAGCTCGTTCCGGGAAGGCAGCGCCTGGCGAGGGTCACGCTCTGCCGTTCGTCCCAGCTCAGTGGCTGTTTGCACCATCCCGGTTCTTCAATATCTTCTGCCTTTTGAACCAGCCTGGAGGAGGACAGGGAAGGCAGATCCTTCCGGAGGAAAGCAGCACATGTCTCAGGATTAAGCCGCACAGAGAGCAGAACAGAAACCAGGCTAAAGGGAAAGAATTAACAAACAGGGAGAGGAAGCAGAAGAGAGAGGCTGGGGAAGGGGGGAGATGTCATCCCAGGGGAAGCAGCACGGCACCTTCAAGAGGATGCTTGACCCGGACGCGTGCAAAATAAACGTGCTGAGTACCTCCAGCACTCCTTCGAGAAGTCCCACCGCAGAACCAGGGCTGCTCGCGTCCCCTCAGAGCTCTTGCCGGGAACGCTCAGCGCCGGGGCCGCCGTGGGCTTACAGGAAGCATCGTACCGCATCTGCAAGAGCCGCTGAGAGCTCACGTGCCAGGGGACTAAAGGCTTCGGGAAGACAAACCTCAGATGCATCCAAATGCCTCCCACACGGCTCTCAGCCTCTCTGTACACGCCACGGGTCCTTGAGATTAGCACGCTGAGAACCGCACGTGAAACTGCAGAACTAGTTTAGAAAGAGAGAGACCTTAAAGTGACCTGCAAAGGGTAAAGGAGCTGCTGGGAGCGAGAGGTAAATTGCTTGGGGCCGGAGCCATTTCTCCGCCGCGCGCTCGCGCAGCGCCAGGCCGGGCTGCGCCTGACAAACCGCGCGAGGACGGGGCTCTCCCGCGGCGGGGGCTGCGCCCGGGCCGCTGCCCCCGACCAAGGGGCACGGCGGGAGGCGAGGAGGCTGCCGCTGAGAGCTGTCCTGCCCTCCCAAGCAATTCGGGAGCCCAGGGGCCTCCCGGCTCTGCATCGCGACGGGCGGCGCACCCTCGCAAGCAGACACGGCCGCTGGACCCCGGGCGCACGTCCCTGCGGTTGCTCATCCTCTTCGCGCTGTGCGAAGAGCAGAGCTTCTCAATGGCATTCCCCGTCGAAAGCCGAGAGGTTGTGAAGGAGCGCTGCGCTCGGAGCCGAGCCATCGCGAGCCACGTCCCCGGAGCCGGGCTGACCTTTAAGGACAGCGCCGCGGGGAGCAACGCCAGCGATTCAGCGCACCAGGTGCTTCCCAGGCCGTGGCGACCAGCGTCCCGTCCCGGGAGCGAGACCTCAAAACCAGCGTCCTGGCCCCAGGGGGCAGCGAAAGACTCCGCGGCTCCTTCCCCGCGTGCGGAGTCGTTTTCCGAAGCTGCGCTTCGGCAGCTACGCTCTGCCTCCCCAAAGCGCTGTAACGGCACGGTAGTCACGGTGCTGCCGCAGGGCCGGAGGCAGCTGCCAGCTCCCCGCCGGCAGCAGCTGCATTTCGGTGACGGAGCAAGCGAAGCCTCCAAGCGCGGGCGGGCTGCCCTTTCCAACAGCTCTGCCTTGCAGGAGTTTTTAAACAGGAACGCACGAATATCAACATCTTACATCAGAAAAAATCCTGTTTATACAAACAGGCTGCAGAAAAGAAGCGGAGCTTTTCCTGATTTGGGGCTCAGGCGTTCCATGAGGTCGAATCATGAGAGCTGCACGGCTAAATGTGACCCGCGAGGAAACCCTGTGCCCAGAGCTAGAGCAACGTTAGCCTGAGTAGCACTGAGGTGAATTCAGTTTACTGCTGTTCCAGTTAATCCTCATTACATCCTAAAGCCCTGCCTGCCCCAGCTGACCTCAGCCTTACATTTCTTTAAGCTAATCCACAGGACAAAAGTAAATGGGGCTGACCTCAACCTTACATTTCTTTATAGTAAATCACATGACAGGAGTAAATGGAGCTGACCTAAACCTTACATTCCTTTATGTTAATCCATGTGAGGAGAGTAAATGGAACATGCCCAGCTTAACACTTTAACCCAGGAAAAGGAAGACAAAAGGGGAGGCCCCACATTTGGGTTTCTTATTAAATTTTTGCAGAGTCTTTATAAATTCCCACTGGAGCCAAAACATTTCATTAGTCGAGGAAGGACATACAGCTTGGGTACCCAGAGAAGCGGCGTAGGTGCTTCGGCCTCAGCTCATAGCTGCTAGTGATGTTTATGGGCTAGGATTAGAAGGAACACAACCAGTCATAGGCTTTTATTTTTTCTTTCTCATTCACTGAGATATTATTTGATCTGCTTCTTCGCAGGTGTACAGACTTCTCCGGGTAAGGGCTTTTGTCGAGCTGTTTCTGCTGGCAATAAAAGCCAAGGCAGAAGGGAAATGCAGCAAGGAAAAAAGAGTTTCTATGAAGCTCCAGGAAAACTTGCAGCCTGAGTGACTCTTGAGCCTCTTCACGGGACCACATTTTAAAAGACAGCTAATACTGGAGTCCCATCTCCTTGTTACTTATTCTGCCCACGACATCCCTCTGGACCAGCCAGAGGCTCTGCAGGGAGAAGATCTAAAGATGTGTGAAACCAGGTTTGCTGGCTGATAAGGAGCTACAGGCACACAGCACCCCGTACAGCCTGACACATCTATCTATCTATTTTTATTTTCTAGCCCAACCTAATGAAGCAGCTGGCACCACCAGATTGCGCCGTGGTCCTGAGCTGAGAGGACTGGGACACGACGTCGGTCAGCAAAATAAGCCCCAAAACTCTCTTAGTTGTGATCCCCAGTCCTCCTCTGGCTGGTTATCTCTGCAGAGTTGTATGCTGAGCTACAGGAAAGCTTCAGAGCAGCCACAGCGCCCTTTTCCCTCTGCAGCTGCATGAATCATTGTTACAACAGCCCCTGCACAAACACTTAGCAATAACCTAAGAATTATTTTTAACTTTCACGTCTTATATGGTCCTTTCGCCTCTCCCGTTCATTTCCAGCTTTCCTACACAGCAACCTGCATCAGTGCTCAGGCTCCATCCTTTAACACGAACTAAAAAAAATCCCCCAAAATCAAAAAAACCCACAAAAAAACAAAGATAAGAAGACTTGACATGACAGAGGGGGAAAAAAAAAAAAAAACACCCAAAACATTGCAAATGTGGTTTAGGCTCCGTTCCCTATTTGAATACCTCTTTCTTCCACAGGCCGCAGTGTTCCCTTCTGATATGTGCTAAATTTGCTTTATACTGAATCACTCTTTGGAAACACTGCAAAGGATCCGAGTCAGCAGACACAAACAAGTTCCCTTTCCCTCCCCTAAACCGCACTCGGCCCATCACCCATACCTCAGAGATTATCAGATCAAATACCACCGATTTCTTTCTTAATCAAACACAGCAGCTTCTGGGACAGGCTTACATGCTAGGAATGAGGATAATTAAGACAAAAAAGTATTTAAACCAGGATCACCTTTATCCTTGCATCTGAGCCTTCCCTGGCACACCAGCGTCCTGATCTGACACTAGGCACCACCACAGGGCAGATGAATCATGACTACAAAAGTAAGTGTGGAAAAAAGGTCCGTTTCCCATAAGAATTGCCCACGCCCACAGTAATTGGCGGACTGGTAACAGGCCTCACTACGAGTCACAGGGTGGATACATCAGCTGTACCATCAAACCTAGACATTACTCTCAAAATGCTAGGATAACACATTTGCATCTCTACTGCATAATGAGAAACTGCAGCACTAGCACTGGAAGGCATCTTCCCATGACACCCACTGCAAAGACGGAGTTACTAAATATTTTTATGGTGCCTAGGACTGGGAACTGCAAAAGCAACTTGCAAAAGCAGGACTGAGATTCCTAATTTGCGGTTGAGTTAAACAAGAGACCTATGTCACTGGGCATCAGTATAAGCTAAAAACTTTCAGCTCTTCCCCATTTAATAAAATGAGAAAAGGGAAGCGCTCAGAAATAAGCACCAAGTTCCTGAAGGACTTGTGCATCCTCAGCAGTTTGTGAAGTGGTCTTTCTGGAGAGCAGCTTGAGTTGCACTGCGCGTTGGCTAGTCTAAGCAGACAGCTTCTCTGTGCCATGGATAAGCCATGGATTTTCAGTGAGCTGTGAATTCCTAAATCCCCTTTCAAAAATGATTTTGCCGCTTGCACGTATTCGCAGATCTTACATCTGACACTTTACTGCTGACACTAGTTTTTCATATCACAGGAAATACCGTACAGACAAGCAAGGCAGGGCTCCAACCTATCATGATTCCTCTGTGCTTTAGCCAGCCAGCTACAATCTTTAGTTATCTTAACCATTAAATATGCACGCAGTTGCTTAAGACTTAGCGAGAAATTGAAGGGTTTAATTTACAATTGCAGAGTGTTTATAAATCTGATTTGTTGTCTAATTTTTGTGGTTTCTCTTGTCTATTTTTTCAGAAAGACCTGATCCTACCAAGCTGCACTGAAATCAGCAATATCTGCCTTGTTGCTCATTAAGTATAGATTGTCAGGACGAGATTTTTAAGGGGAGAAACAGTTCACAACATGGTAATTGTTCTTTATTTACACCGTGGTAGCGCTCAGAGGTTGCAGTCTTGCTTTGCAGTCAAAACAAAGAAACAGTCCTGGGCTGAAGAACTCACAAATTATAGCCACTTGGGCAGCCAGGGTAACAGTAATGATGATTAACAGGAAGCCTCACTAGACAGACCAAAACACAGAAGATGCTGCACTTCAAAAAAAAAGCACACCCAAGACAAAACAACAACAACAAAAAAAATCTCCAAACTGAAACTAATGAAGCTTGGCCTCTGGCAAATCAGCCTCTCTTCATGAGAGGCAAATGCGTGATGCTCTCTCCAGGGCCTCTCCTCTCTCTCTCTGACTACCTAGTTTTATGGGGCCTTTAGGAATGCGATTAGCACTGAGATGTTTCCTCCTTTGTCAAATTCACTGGAAGCCAGCCAAGCGGTTCAAAAGTCACTGGGACGCACAGCAACCTGCAAAGGACACGAGTCCTGATTCCATAGAGGAAGGCAGGCTCAAAGCAGGAGGGGTCTCCTCCTCTCTAAGAGCCATCCAAATCTTACAGGGTAAAAGCCAGAGCAGTGTGCTGAAGCTCCCAACATAAAGTGCAACTATGCGCAGTATTCAAAAAACTTTTCTGTCTTCCCATCCAGTGACAGCAGCCAGCCTGAATCCACCAGGGCAATTTGATGCTCTTTCCAGAGAAAAACTTTAAGTAGAGCATTCAAGGGTTTGGAAAGTGACTTCCTGTTTTGCCAGAACGCATATTGCAATGAATAACCTGTTCATTTCTCAAAGGAAAAATAGGAACAAACCTGTCTCTTTTGGAGGGGCTAGGGGACAGAGCAAGAGCACTTAAGCAAGCCATTCTGTATGTCCCTTCCAAAAGACATTGAACTATGCTTTGAAACAGCTATTCTGGAGCTATTACTGGATTTAGGGAGCAATAAAGCAAATGCTGCTGACTTATTAGTAGCTGGATGCAGCTTTAATCAACATTTACGATGTATTATAAATGACTTATTTTCCCATCCCTTTCTCACAGAGGCAGAATGCACATTAAATCTCACATTAACAAAGCAAATAATGGATGCAGGACCTACAGCCTTCCCTGCACGAGAACTGAAATTCTCTGGGTCCACCTCTGACCTGGAATAATAAAATTCTTGCCTCTTCTTTAAACTATCTCCCACTCAAAAATCTGCTTCTCTACTTCATGTGGGCCATGAAAGGAAAAAAAATCCATAGGCAGCAATGTCTGAAACACTGACAAAATGAGGTGTCAGTATTTAGAAATGAAGCTGGGAATGAAAACTTCCTTGCTGGCCAAAGGACCAAGTACCAACAGACGAGTTCAAAGTTTATTTCAGACTATAAAAACTCTCTGTGATTTTGGCTGTTTGCTTTATTAGGAGTTATCAAATTAACAGCGTAACACTGAGAAGCAGTGGCAGACTCAACCCATCAAAGTGGCTCAGAGTCTAAGGGTATTAGATTTATTTTGAGGCAACAAATGTTTTTGTAAACTAGAGCATCAGCTGCTCGCTTTGGTGATTTGAAGCTTGCCAATAGCACTGTATCCTGACCCCAGGAAAAGCAGGATTCGTTCCTCTGGTGTCCCAAGCCAGCATTCATGCTCCTGTCTGAGACAGCTGATCAGGGAACTACAACTCAACCAACTGCCTTTAAGCTGGAGCCTCAGGAGGAAAGAAAACAAACAAACAAACCAGTCAAGTTTAGCAAAGCAGCTCTGGATTTAGAGTTGTGATAAATCAAGGAAGCTGCAGGTATTGGCAAGAACCTGGGAATATGTAATATCTGAGAGCAATTTGCCTCCAAGCTCTATGTTGTGCTAGTGACTCAATGGGAACAAGCTTTGTTCTGGATCATAAAAGGGAGAAATGCCAAGGACAGTTCTTTGGCACAAGGGCTCAAAGTGCCGCCGAGATGAGGCATACAAAAGGCTTGACCACATATGTGAAAAATGATTTGTGCATGTGTGGATTTCCACCACTCAGCTTGGACAATAAGGTTTTCTTTCCTCTTCCCTCCATTGCTCCCTAAACCTTTGGTCAGTTTGGACTGGTTACTCTCTCATCTGCTCTGTCAGGGATATGCACTAAATGGTTCATAGTGTTGTCTTGTTCAGCAGCTTGGGCAGATGTAAAGGCATTTAAGAGGGGACACACATCCAGTGTGCTTCAACTTAGGTTGGGTTCTTTGGGGCTGAAAATGTTGTTTGAAGCAGAAACTCACTGAGAGGCATGAAGCATCTTCTAAAGTAAAAGAAGATTTCATAGAGCATAAATAAAATCCTTGATAACCCTGATGAGTTCCCCTTACTGGCCTACACCAAGCAATTCCAGAACAAGAACGAGAGAACAGTGGTCTCCCAGCAAAATAATGGTTTCTTCCAAGCTGCTGTTTCAGTTCTGCATTTGGCAAAACCTAGCTGAGTCTCTCTTCACTGTGGGATTGAGTCTGCAAGAGCTGCACTCGCTTGGGTGTGTGTCAGGAAGACAGGGCACTTCAGAGGCAGAAGTTGTGGGAAGAGGATGACAGAAGGGACATACGGGAAGTCCTGCTGCATGAACAGAAGCAGTGAACGGAAAAGTTACCCCATGCAGTGGCCCCAGATGAGCTCCTGAACACAACATGTGATTCAAACTCTGCTGTCTCTGAAGTATCTATACATGCCGGTAGACTGAGAAACCCAGTCCCTAGTTAAATGCACAGTCTTCTTCGACAAGGCACCATTTTGTAGGGAGGAGAGAGCAAACTTTTATTGGAAGAAAACAGAAGGGCTTGTATATGAGATTGCCATTTGTCGGGGCAGTGGTGGGCCCTCCGTGCCGGACCTCTCTGCGTGCAGCATGACACAGCCCCGCTGTGCAAAATTCAGGCCCTCAGATGCACTCTGCAGGCTGGAGAAGCACCAAACCTCGCGGACCAACAAAACTGGCTTTAAATGTTATGTCATGGGCAGTCCACTGCACTGTTTGCTAATAAATGGAGTCAACCTAACTCTTTTGTGGAATGATGCTATGAAAACAATATAGTCACATGGAAAATTCCCAGGCAATACTGCCCTCAATTACATCCACAGTTGGCTTTATTTTTCCCCATTTACCTTAAAATATCTTTTTTTCCTCATTACAAACTCTTCTTTCCATTCCTGCATCTTTAGAGACAGCTACTAGTTTTCCAGGTCTTGGAGAGTCACTGTGGGAGCTGATATATGGCCTTCTCTCTACTTTGCAGCAGGAGCCCCAGGACTCTGTATCCAATTGCTGCCAAAAGTTCGTGTGTGGGGATGCCTGCCTCACTTGCAGACAGTACAAAAACACTACTAGCCACTCTTGAGGAAAATGAGCAAAACCAGCTTCTGCTCAACTGATAACATGACAGTCTCAAACAGCCAGAAATTTACAACCAAAAGCTGGCCAACCATCTACTATCCAACTCAAAAAAACTGCGTTATAAAATAAATAGGGGGAAAAAAAAAACCTCCACTTCCCCAGAGAACAAGTGGAAAATAGCTATTTTGCAAGCTTATCCTAAAAGCAAGACAGCCCTCACAAAACTGTACGTGGTTTTGGAAATTTTGTCCGAGCTTTTCAGTTTAGGAAGTATTTTGCTTGCTTGAAAACAGGCAAGTTTTAAAGAATAATGTTTTCCCCAGCTCCAACTGAAGGAATTATGTCCAAGGGCTAATCCAGGCCATATGTGCAAGGCAAATTATGTGACCTCAGACTGACAAGGAAGTAAAGCAATATTAGTAAACACAACTGAATATTCTTCTACCTTAGCTTAAGCAAAATGGACCAGCAACATCTTTATCAGTGGCTAGAAAAATCTATACATGACAGATCTTTAGAAATCTTCAGCACAAATTTTCTCTAATAAGTAACAGATGAGCACAGCCTTTCCTTTCACCTGCACTGTATCAGTGGATTACTTCAAGTGCTTAATCTTTAATAAAGATTGTTTCTATCTACGCAGGGATGGCTAGCACATGTAGAACAAATCCAACCTAACGAGTCACCCAAAAGCTTCAGAGAATTCAAGCCTGCGATGGTTTACTCTTTCCTAAGGATAGACTTCAGCATGGAAGAGATGTGCGTGGTTATCCATACTGAGTTCAAAATAATCATACCAAAGTGAAGACTTCTCAGTCTGCTCATCTCTCTGGGTCATGGGCAACAGACAAGCTTGGAAGGGCAGATCTTTATATTCTGTTGTTGGAAACCCAGTTCTCATGGGATAATACACTTTTTGATTATTAGGGGAGTTGTATAGTTCCACTTAAAACCTCCCTTTCCTCTTTCTCCCTGGAGAGAAAGAAAAGGGAGCACAGATCCCTTCAAAAGCAAGCTGCAGAGCATGCGCAGACCCTTGTCGCACCTTGTGCGGGGCACATACCAGGGCCACGAGCGCTCCCCACCCACACCAGCAAAAGGTTTCCTAAACTTCAGGTGGTTTCTCAGTACGAGCAAAGAGAAGGGTGGAGAGGGATGAAGGATGCTTACCTGAGCAGAGGACACCCTTGTACCGGGCACATGAGAAGTCATCGCACTCGCAGAAGGACCCGTAGATGTTTCCGAACTCGCTCTCGTAGCAGATGCACTGGTTGCAGCTGCACTCCCCTCTCCCGCTGCAGATGGGCTTGCCTTCCACCTCCCGGCACATATTGTGGTACATGTTCCCGTTCGCGCCCTCCTCGCATTCGCACTTGGCGCCCAGGTAGCCCGGGTCGCACTCGCACAGCCCGCAGGCGTAGGTCCCGTTCCCGCTGCACTTGCTGCTCTCCTGCTCGGCCCAGCCAGTGCACCCACAAATGCAGTTGTAGGTCACTACGACCTCCAGTGTGTCCCGAAACCCAGCAGGCTTGATAGTGAACACGTGGGAGGTGTCCTCGGCAGGACAGCTTCGTGCTTCCACTGACACCTCAAAGGAAACCTGAGGAAGAAAGTTGAGACGTAAGCGAAGAGAAATGAACACGTCACTAAAGTTGCCTTGCTGGGGTCTGAGAGACACCACAGCCCCACAGGGAAGGGCATCGAGAGGAGGATGCCCCCAAGTGTGTCCTGAGCTCTGCCACTTATCTGCAGTGGCAACACACTTCCCTGCTTTTCCCCCGACGGATAGCTGGTGAATCCTGATGGTTTATGGTTATTGTCTCAGGCTCTGCCATAACACAAATAATGCATAAGAGATGAAAGCCTGCAGGAGCTTTGGGGGTTTGAAGTTCAAACTTTTCTTTCTACACCAGAAAACACCCTGTGAAAGCCCAGCAGAGGTCCTTCTAGGCTGTTCATCTGCACTAGGAAGAACATCTCATCAGCAAAGGGCTGACCTCGCTTGTCAGTGCCACTGCCCTCATGAGACTGCATGTGGGCAACCGAGGGCCCGCAGAGCTAGTCCTCAGCAGAGCCACGGGCTCACCAGCAGCAAGCAAGCAAGGCTGGTAAGTGAAGGAAGGAGGAAATGGCAAATGTACTGATGAAAAACCTTGGAGCGATTTCGCTGAGCAGTGCCATCCTGAGTATGCCAACTTTCATTCCCAGGTGTGGAAAAAGTATCCGAAACAATTTGGAGTCTAACAAAGATTAGGGTCATTGATCTGCAGCTCAATGTACTGAAAACTGCCCATTGCATGAGGGCTTTAGGCATCCTTAAAACTGTCCATGTCCCCTATGGGTAAACAAGGGAAAACCAGAACACCACATGATCCAAAGGGAAAGAGCACAGGAACAAGCCAGATGTTTCATCTCTGCAAACTACGTAACAGATACAGAGGGGGGGAAAAAAAGAAAAAAAAACATAAAAAGGGAAATGTTAAGAAAGAACAGCCAGTCATCTGGTTTTTTTTTGCTTTCTGTTAAGTACATGTAGTCACAAGAGTCCACTCCAGCCTGAGGGGAAGGTTTTTGCTAGGTCAGACAGGCTCTCCATTATCCACCAGAGGCTCTTTTGGCCCCTGAACACCTCTGACCTCCCCTTCAGCGCCTCCCTGCAAACTGCCTACTGGACCTTTCCAGTTCCTTTTGAGGGGAGACTGACAAAATACTGTGACCTCTCTTTCCTCCTGGCTTTACTTCCTCTTCTGCCTTTCCCTCCTGCAACTTTCTCTTCCTTCTTTTCCACCTCTTGCTCCTCTGCTTACCCTAGAGATGCCATTCTGTCCCACTCTGATTTCCTTGGGGTCACTTTTATCCTGTCCCCTTCCCCTTAGCCTCTCACTCCCCCCTCTCATTTCTCACCTCTTCTCCAAGTATAAGCACGTTTTAGTCTCTTCTGCCTTAGAGACACCTTGTCTCCATGTCTCTCGTCAGCTCCACTGCTCCTTCTTTGCTCTTAAAGCTTCATGAGTTTGTCATTTCCAGCTATTGCCTAAAAAGTCATTCTTAACTTCTTTAACCTTCCTTAGGTTCCTCACACCAAAACTCCTCCTGGTTAAGTCTTTTCAGCAAACACCTGCAGCAAACAGTCTTAGTCTGTCACCTGTCAACCACGGCCTTTGTAAAATCATGTCTTCCACTGGCTTCCAAAACCGTGCCTTCTCCTGGACCAGCTCCCTCCTCACTGACGGGTATCCTTCAGTGGCCAGTCCCTCTTCCAGCCTTCAGAGGACTCACAGTGGCCCGTGCCCCAGTTCTCCTCTCCCCATAGGCTTCGCCATTGGCACCCTTGCCCTTGGCTTCCTTCACAAACCCAAGCTCATTTACTGCACCCGTATGTCAGATTCACTAACCTACACCCCTTTTTTTAGTCTTCCCTTCCCCCCAGCAAACTAAAAATTCCCACAGGGAATGTTTGGTTGACACTTTTCTGAAAAAATCCTTATTTCCTCTCTTTTTAAATAGAAATGGACGCAGGGATGGAGCTCCAGACCTGAAACTGTGGACTTCTATAGCTTGATCTTTGTCCAAAATCAGCTGAGGAAGACACAGAGCTGTGCTGCTCTACCTTGTGTTTTACTGTAGGCTGTGAACCCTGTACTAATTATAAAATGCCTCAGCTTCCCATTAAGATGTTTGAACAACGTGCTGCAATATTGTTTGCAATAAAGCTTTTAAAATCAAAACTGATGCTAACAAATTTCACCTGTTGATCCTACAGTGCAAAAATCTTCAACCACTAACCAAAATGTTTATTCTTTTGTGGATGGTTTATTTTAAAAGACACCACAAGCATTCCAGGGAACTCTTAAAACTTCTTACAGTCACCAGCCATTAGCAGCAATTTTCTCCATCGTGGATCACTGGTTTCTGTGAAGTGGGAAGGAGCTGTAGGAAATGGAACACCTTGTATATTCTAATGAAAGAATCAGGGCAAATATCTAGCAAATAGCTAGGCTTTCATGACATCAAAAATAAAAATATGTGTTGAAACCAAGCACAACCACAGATCTAGTGAATGCAACATAACAACTTCCGGTGCCTAAAAGATCAAGAATTTAGAAGGTTTTGTGGGAAGCCTGATCTGCATATGGAAATGTGCATTATTCACACAGTCCTAAACTTTCAGCACTCTATTAACAGGCCATTTTTGATACTCTGATAAACACTTTTGTTAAGATGGGCTTCACAAGGACTTCACTTTAGCACATCCTCCGGTTCTGCTTATACATCTCTCCCCTACCCATTTTCTGATTCTACCAGTGCCAGCAATTTTCTCCCTGGAAAAATCAAGAACATGTGACAGCCATTCGCTTGGCCCCTCATTTAACCTTGCTTTCTGGTGTGGCTCCCCAGGCCGGCTGAAGCTGCCTTGCGTTGCTGAAAGCAGTAGTGTCACAGATAAACAGCAAGCACAGCTCTACATTCTCTGCAAATAGGTAAGCAGAAAATGCTCTGAGACCCTCTGAGTGGAAACTGTTCCGTTACAGCAAAGAATATTAGCCTTATTCCAGACCTCTAAATAACCCCCTCTCTTAAGCATCAAGATGAAGCGATTTTTAATTTGAAGACACTTTTGGGTCACCCCAAGCAATCTCGCAGCCTGCTTCGCTTCTGCATGCCAAATAGCAACGTGCAGATGGCAGCTCAGCAGCCACCTCCACCCAGCAGAAGCTGCACTGACATTGCGGCTCCCTTGGTTCCCCCCGATTTCTGAGACCTGAACCAATTAGACAAAATGCTCAAATTACAGAGGATAATGAGATCAGAAAGCAAGCCAAGGGGATCAGTGTAATCCCGCTCCTTTTCTTGGATTGCCACCCAGACCTATAGGGCTAAACCATGGCAGATTAGGATCCAGTGCCAGCATTATCCTCTTTGGAGACATTTTCTTAACAGTTCTCAGGAGTCAAATCTTGATCCTTGTGGAACTGGTGAGCCATGAGCAGCTGACTGGAGCAGGAGGCCTCCTGCTTCTGCTCCAGAGGACCAGGAGGCCCATGATCCTGGGTCACATCTGCCAGTCCTTTGCAGGGACCTAAACCATGATAGGTACCTAGTTTGGGCCCACTGTCTGCATCCCAAAGCATGCAGCAGCATCAACCATCTGTCCAGAAAATACCCCCATTCATCTAGAAAGCAGGTGCCACTACCTCTCTATAGAATTAATGACAAGATTACTTACCAAAGCCCCTCTATTAGTCAGCACCTTGCAGGAGGGCTGTCTACACTTAACCCTGAAGAAACTACAGCATATAATCACCTCTCCCAGTATATGGGACAAAGGATTTCTTTGATATACAGAGTTTCCATAGTAGTAACACGTAACAGAACTGATGCGTGATGCAGGGTGGCTGCTGGGAGTGTGGGAGTGATCCTGCAGGAAGCAGAGTGCTTCAAGGACTGGGCTGTATAGAAGCAGTGGTGGTGAGGCCAAGAGAGAAATGGAGACGGGAAGAAGTCTGCAGGACAGAGGCAGCAGGAGAGAAAGCACAGCCAGGAAAGCCAGGAATGAATGCAGGAGGTGGCAGAAGCAGTGATGCAAGAGCACAGGGGAAAAAAGGCCAAATGTGGTGCCTGGAGGGCATCAGGATGAGAAGTGTAGACCTTTCCAGCTCTCCCTGATGAGTGTGGACTGCTCTCCATCCTACTTTGCCACCCCACAAAGACAACCAAGCTTCTGAAACTCTGACAACGTGCAGGATCCTCCTACACAGCCAAGAAGTCAAGCCCACCCTGCGGGACTCTGCTTCCGTCCTCCATCGCTGGGACCTGTGTCGCTCACCCAGCGGGCCTCCAAGCAGAGCACTGTTACAGGCACATGCATAGCCAGTGCCAAACCCCTTTTACGGCATGAGCTAAAGCAGCCAGAGTGATCTTTGCGCTTATGCCAAACCTGAGAGGCCAAGATCAACGAACAGGTTAATTCTGATACCCTGGGGGCTCTGGCTTTGCTGTGGAAGCAAGGAGGGCACATGACTACCGTGGCAAAGCTCCAGGAATCGATTTTACCAACCAATCCAATAAAGTCAGCTAAAAATGCCACCTCCCTTTTTAACACTTCATATTGTGAGAGTCCTTATGCGGAGAGGTAAAAATTCAGCTCCTGCTTGTTTCCTCTTTCAAACTATTTTTATATGCTTAAGTGCTTAGAGAATAGAGTATGTTTTTAAACCCAGGAAGAATCCAGTCTTCTAAAATAAGGAAATCACTCTGCTAATGAACTCACGCGCACGTTTTTGCAAATAGCAAGAGATGGGGGCTGGGACTCTCAGCTAGCCTCAAGTGACCTGGCTCCGCTGACCTCAGCGGGTCGGTGCCGATCTACACAGGATGGCAACCTGGCCATCTCAAACGCGTCCTCCTGTTCTGCAGGCAAGACAGACTCACACCCAGTACAGAGCAGTGAAATCATGAGAACTTATCTGCGAGAGGCTGCTTTTCTCTTTAGATTAAGGCAAGACTAGACAGGAACCAAGATGGGTCCTTCCTAGTGGGAAAGGGCAGTCCTCTCCCCACGGGATGCTGAGCTGCAGAACCCACTGTCGCCTGGGGATGTACCTGCTAACAAACCCCCCTGTGCCAGTCATCATTTTGACCCAGAATTTCCATTCTTTGTACTCTTTCCCATAATAGATCATATTGCAACATCTCCCTAAACGACCTGAAAAAAAAAAAGAAATGCTGGAGGGGGGTCCAACTCGTTTATCTCTATCAATATTCCGTTTGAATAAGCAAAGCTTAACATCCCTGTTTTTGTTTGGGTTTTTTTTGTTTTGTTTTGTTTTTTACAAAAAACACAGGACAGATTGTCATGTATACTGTTAACATTAAGGAGCAAACTATGTTTGTGCTCTGTGTTGCCATCTAATAACTCTAAGAATTAAATGAATGAGTGAACAGTAGCTAGATTTGAATGCCCTTCTTTTTTTTTTTTTTTTTTTTTGCAATGCCTCAGAAGTTAACCATAAACTGTTCACTGAGATTCTCGAACAATAATAAGAAAATCTGGAAAATGTAGTGGACCAGGAAAAGACCAGGAGACCACGGCAATAAAATTTCACAGGTGAGAGCATGACATGAATTACTGAGATTACAGAAAAACCCATTCTTTATTATTACATTCTACTAAGTGCTCAAGACCATTTCATTCATGGTGCTCTAAACAAGCCATTTGTATTCCCTCTTTCTGGACTAACAACTGACCTTGGATTGATTCATTTCATGCAGAGTCATTTTTAGCAGAGCTGTTTTCAGTGGGTTTCTATATTAGTGCGGCACGATTTTGAGGCTAGTAAAGGAAGATGAACATTGCTCCATTTTATCGCCAGGGAACATCCATTGAGAGGGGAAGTCCCTCCTCCAAGGTCACACAAAGTGTTACAACAGCCTCTCTGAGGGACATACAGAAACCCAGACTCACCGTATCTCCTATTTTGAGATCCCCACACTTCCTGAGCCCAGGATAGGACAAACCATCTTGACACGTGGCAGTGAAGCTCAAGCCAACATCCTCAGGACTGTCCCAAACAGTAAGTTCTACTTTAGACCGAATACTCTAGAAACAGAATGGAGAAGAAACCCATTAGATTACTAAGGGCAGGCAGATTTATTTTGCACGTCATTCGGTTTCAAGTCTCTTCTCTGATGTCTTCAGGTGGTTAGGACATCTTTGCATCTATAGGAAAAAAAAATTACCTGTGCACACAAACTGACATTTGTTTTTGATTATAGCAGCTCAGGATGCTTTTGATCAACATAACTAGAATTATGGGCAGCCGCCTATTCAAACACCTGTACCCACACGTTCATCTCAGAAAAACAATCAATCACCCTCACATAGTTCTCCCTTTTGTGAAAGCTTTTGAGTAACAAGGACTGTGGTAGAGAAAGGGTTATGACAGATCAAGAGTAATACCATGCCCATACTGTTGCACAATACATCACAGAATTGGACTGAAATACCCATGGACAGTTTATGCACTCTGTGACAGTCATGGTGACCAGTACAGCCAGATCTGAAAAGATACGCACGCGCAAGGAAGAAAAAACATTCTCGACTGCAAATGGAGCATTTGCTTTATCTCTGAACTGAGGATCAGAACCTCGTGTGAACACCCGCACCTCTTCCATGTAAAACTGCCTGTTAGAGAAATGCAAAGCCTGATTCTCTGCTGGTGTCCAGCCTGTGATGTCTTTCATACTGCATAAAGAAGGTGTAAAACTTCACTAAGGCTGAATGACTGGATCAGCAATTCTATTCCATCTTCTTCTTGACATGACAGAACTACTCAGAAAAACATTCTCCGTCTTAACAGAAAATGCCAGACAGAAAGTACCCCTTTTCAGATGTCTCAGTTGAAAACATCAGGTTTTCCATGGGAATTTTTCCAGTGGGGGGTGGGGGGGATCTCTATTTATGAAACAGTTATAGGTGAAAAACAGCTTTCTCCAACCTTTTCATTTTCATCAGTAAGGTTTTTGGGAGTCTCTGCCCCCTTTCTTCTGCTTCTCATCTCTCCATCCTACTGCAAAACCCAGACTTTAAGTTAAAACAAAACAAAAGGAAAACTTTGTTTATAAACATTAATTTAGAATGAAGTTTTGCTTAATTCTTCAAATGGCTGGAATTGATATTTTGGGAGCTGTGTCCAAAAAAAGACAAAAGTTTCCAAAAGGGAGGTTTTTTTGCATAAACACATTTTTTTTTCAGCCTAGCTTGCTGCTCCATCCCTTTCTCGCTTGTCTCTCCGCTCACTGAAGTGGCCGGAGTGAGGAAAAGTGCTAATTCAGACCTCTTGTTAGTCAGTGTGTTGACAAAGCCAGCGTTCACAATGAGAAATGATGCTAGCAAAGAGCTAATGCTTTTGGAAACAAGCAGGGAATAAATGGGTTTTGACTAGGCAAATCTACACAACCCTTGAGGAAAAGAAATAATTTCCCATATTTATGCTGTAATTCAGGAAACCATTTCCTGCCTGGGGCCTGGACTGCAGGTTCATGGGTTCACATTTTAGACTATATATATGGAGTGTCTACTGCTTGCAGGCTGAACGCAGCACATGCCAGTAAGGCTGAACACACAGCACTGCTCTGCCTCGTATTTATCACACAGAAATTAGCATAGAGCTGTCACACTGATACACTATCTCTTCCTCCTGATCTGGACAAACTTCATCAGACATCTGTAATGGAAATCACTGGCTTATCGCTTTATCAAGCCTGAGTCTATTAAACAGACTGGAGAAGCGTTCTTGCAATATTTATCTATCAGTCAGCATTATAAGCAGTCACTTGAAGCTGCAGAGGCATAATAGGAAAGGAACACTTTTTGCTGGCCACGTTTCTTATATTGTTCTCCAGAACATCTGATTTGGGGCACTATTGAAGACAATATACTAGGCTAGCTCGACTTCAGTATGACCTTGCATGGGTCATTCTTATGTTCTTATATGGATGCCAGGATTCCTTATTAGCCTTAGTAATGCTATTATTATTAGCCACTTGGCAGCATTACACAGCAATATCTTCTCACGGTACCCAGCCACTACTACAGGGTAAAGAAATTTCTACTGCTGTGTTGTTTAAAGCCAGGTTCAACCAAGCACCAAATATGCAATTGCGGAGAAAAATTCTGCACTGTTTTCCAAATACAGAAAACCATTTGGTCTGTCCAGTGCACAAACGTCTCTGGTAAGCTGAAGCATGTCCCGCATCTGTCTTCCTGCACGTATGGATCAGCAAAACCCATTGGGTACAGCTTTGGGAACCTCCTCATCTGGCAGGAGTATAAAAGACATAACCAGGCTGACGCTAGGCTGAGGCTGTGCATTAGAACCTGGTTTCGTTGTCAGCTCTGATATCAAATGTCACTTTGAGTACATCACTACAACTACTCTATGCCTCAGTTTCACCAGATATCTACCAATAAGCATTTCTGAAAATGTTTATCTACCTGTAACCTACAGAGACTAAGTAACTCCCAAAATTGCTTAGGACAAGCTCTCATGTGGTTTCTGGAACCAGGGAAGAGCCATGGGCAAGACCTAGTCCCTTTAATTTTACAGTACTTCACTCAAGACTGGTTTTCATAGGCTCAGTTGAAAGCTTTAAATACAATCAAGTCTCTAATTAGGGCAGACTTCTGCAATCAAAATGGGGAAAAACTCCTTTCTCTAGGCCACCTTCAACCATAACTGCCCCTTTCTGCCCATCCTGCCAGCTCCCAGGCCTGCTGGTTACTAGAAGACAAAATCCTGGTGTCTGTGACAGGGCTGACCCCGGACATCTGCTGCACGCAGGCTTTGGAGCCTGACGGCAGCAGTGGTTTTCACTCTCTCGGGAATACCAAAGACAAAGGAGAAGAGCTGTGTTTACGCTTGGGATGAGCGAAGGACACTGGAGTTACCAAGAGGAAGCAGCCGGCCCTCAGATGGAGCAACTGGTCTCACTGAAATAAATTTGTCCATTATTGCACATGAGAAATCAAAGAATGGAACATTTCGGTGTAAAAACAAGGAAATCCTCAACCAACAGTGGCTCCAGGGACACCTGATGGTGAAGGTCACCAGCCGCCCGCCAAGTGAAACTCATTGGTGTTATAACAGAAGAAACATATTTAAGACCCTTCTGGATTAGGTTTAGGAAAACGATTTTATAAACAGCATTCTGTTTGCTCCCTTCAGTCCAAATCCACCCTGCCTGTTTGTGCAGAAATCCTGCTGGAGCCTGTGCCAGCCTGGGGAAGTGGACAGAGCAGAATTAGCCCTGCAGATCTGTCCAGGAGGGTGTCCATTTTACAGATACGTCAAGACTGAGGAAGGCAGAAGGGTTTTATCGTAGTCAGGACAGAGCTGCTACAGCAGCTAGGGTTTTGTTGTTGTTGTTTTGGGGTTTTTTGCTTCATGTCCCTCATGACAGGAGACAGAGGTGACAATATACTAGGCAGGTGAGATGCAGCTGGATAAGGAGGAGAAAGTGAGATGAAAGGTAGAGATGGGGGAAAGGGATACTGAAACTCATATATGCCCTGAGCAAATCTGATTTACACGTCAGTATAAATCCATGATTTCTAGTAAATTCATCAGTGGAGGAAAGTAGACAAGAGAGGATCAGAGAGATGGCTAAAGCACTGAAGGAGAGAGAGGCAGAGCCTGGGCCACACAGCATGAGTAGCCCCACAGTAGAAGATGGTCCCTGTCACAGAAGAACAGAGTTATTCCAAGCTCAGATTTTCCACTGTGTGAGAAAGAAGAAAGGTTTCCTTCCAATCTGGGAAATTAAAATTTCAGCCTTCTCCCTCAGAAAGAATTTCCCCAATTTCAGGAAAAAACAAAGTTAGCAAAAGGAAATGAACTGGCACGTGTCAGGTTTCCAGGATTCCTGCTGCAGAGCCCAGGGCTGCCAGTCTCCAGCAGGAGGCCTTGGGGTCCCAGCCCTGGCAGGCTGTCCCTGGGCCCCGCTTGCCCAGTGGCTGAACAGACAGAAAACCAACCCCAGTTTCAGCAGAAGTTCATCTAGCATAACTCCTGCAATTGAGCATCTTGGTCTCAGCATGCTGGTGGCTTCCAACTAGATGTACTGCAAAAATCAATGTGTAGTGAACATTCATTTCTTTCTCCTCAGTCAAGTATTTTAGCTACAAGACCATCCTTGCTCAAGGGGACAAGCTTGGACAACAGGGCTTTTGTTTTATGGCATCCTCAGCACCTCATTAGCAGCATTAGTTGGTCATTGCCTCTCCTCAGAGGGGAGGTTTTGGAAGTGGTCTTCTCAAGGGCATAATCAAATGCTGCGTTAAATGTGGGGAACTGCGGGTAAAGGAAAGACGAACGTTACATGTCATGTAAAGCACAGCACAATCCTAGATGTTTTTTGGACTTATAAACTCTTCCAGTGAAGTCCTTCCTTACTCTCTTGCACTAATCATCACACTACCAAGAAGGAGGGCTTGCAGCCACTAAAAGTGTGGCCACAAAGCTGTGCTTAAAAGTTGCATGTTTGAAGAACGCTACTTGATGACTGATTCATTAAAGTGCAGCATTTCAATTTAGCCACAAAGAACCACAAGTAGAACAAAGTATTTCCAAGATAAATTTCCATGCATGCTCATTGGAAGCCACAGATCTCGCATACCAACAATCAAACACCAATAACCTTTCAGGGGCATGAAGAGTTGAGCCAAAAGAATTCAGTGAAAAGACAACAGAAGTGTTGGTAACTAGCCAATTAATATTCTGTTTAGCTGCTTTTAATTGATCTGCTTCCTTGGTCTTCACAGAGAGGGAGAGGTGATAATATCAGGTGAGTGGTACAATTGCAGATCCTTTTGCTTTTTGCCATACACCTCAGAGTCCCAACAACCAGCACAGATCACACTGACAGCTCTGTGTAGTCAGTGACCTTTTGGGATGCCAAGACACATGCTAATATCAACTGTCAGAGTGCTATGAATTGAATCATGTTGCACTGAGACCAACGCAAGGAAGCTACCTTAGCTGGAGCCGAGTCAGGTCCTTGGGAGGCCTTTGAACTTTGAAGAGCAAAGAAGACATTAGCACACTCTGTGGGAGATGTTTTACATCAGGATTGTATTTAGAGGGCAATCCTGCATATGAGAGATGTGTGGTCAAATCCCTGCTTTGCTGTAGAGCTCCTTTGGCATCTCTGTTCTCCTTTTCCACCTCACATAGCTACTGAAGTGGTTAATGCAGGAAGGACCTGTGAAGCACTGAACTTCCGCACCAGCAAGGGCCCAAGTGAGCACTTGAGGCAGACAGAGTACAAAATCAGCCCAAACACCAGCGTCATCCTAAATACGACAAGCAACTCCTTTCCCTCCCCAGGGTGGATGCAACAACTCTGACAGTGACCCGCAATACAGAGGACCAGAAGAAAGAGGCAGCCAAATCTGGGTGGAGCACACAAGGGAGAGCTGAGCTAGCTAAGCTCTTGGCGTCTTATAACACAGCAGCTGTAATATTAAAGTGCAACTTACATTGTAGGCCTTGACTATCAGTTCGATGATATTCTTGGAGTCTTTATGTAAAATCTCTACTGTCGTTCCAGGAATTAATGCTGTAAAATTCTTAAAAAGAAAACAAACAGAAAAAAAACACTGAGATTCACATAGGAGAACAGAGAGTATAAGGATGAAGTGTGTTCTCAGATCCACCCTTGCAGCACTGACTCACTGCCTGCCTGCCAGGGACACAAGACACAAATTGTGCCTCGTTATCTGTCTATCAATGTACATGATACAACTTTGTTCATTTTAATGTGGAGCTTTTGAAAGCAAAGCATTTCTAATGCTAAACAATGTCTAATGCTAAACAAAACTCATGGCCAAGGGAATTGGACTAATGATGACCAGTGTGGTTACCATCAACCTGGTTCCTCTGCCAGATGGGGCAAGATCTAGTAAATTTGCACTGGTGTAATCTGCACGCATTCAGGGCAGCTGGCAACCTGGGAAGCACGGATGGGCTTTCATCAGTCTCGCTCTCATTGACGTATTAGCTTCCACGGAAGAGGGTGTGGAGAATGAGCTAAACTTTTCAGCTCTCTATGGGTTAGCATTAGGATTTTGACCTTAGCAACGTTTTTGCTTGTTTTGCTCAAGTTCTGCGGTATAGAGTTTTGAAAGCTGGAAGCAGACATTTCTGAAAGCTCTCTCGTTTGAAACATCTCCCCTCTCCATTTTGTTTTCACAAAATCCACTTCTGCAGAAGTAACACAGGCAGAGAAGTGAACCCCATTAGTGCAGTTCCAGAAATAGTTCAACTGCTTGTAGCTCAGGTAATCTTTTCCTTTTGGAGAGGAGAAGGAGGATGGCAAGGGAGTTCGAACTGTATTTGGCGCGTTCGGGCTCTGGATTCAATGATGGAAAAACACAGCTGGGCAGAAACACTGCACACACTTAGGTAATGGGATTAAGTCACAGCAGAATGTGTTGAACAGGTTTCTGCTCTCTCATATGCTGCACGGCTGACAGCTCTCCTAAAATCAAGATTAAACTAGAGTCTATTTTAGGTATTCACGTGCTCACTAACATGTATCTATTTACTTTAAGAAGCTTTAGTACTTTTCACTGAAATAACAACACTCCACAAGTTAGTAGGGAGAGACAACTGGTGAGTTTAGCCTGGGAAAACTTCTTTCTTTGACAGGCCTTACTGCAGTGTGTGGCCTTGCTCATGTACACTTAAGACTGTTTCCATTCTGCCAGAGCTGGAAGGAAGATGCTTTCAAGAAGCACTTAAATCTCTTTCCAGCCTGGGTGGCTCAGCAGCACTTACCTTGTACAGGACATAATGACTTTTTGTAACAGCAAAAATAAGGTGGATGTTGTTTTCAGCTAGTTTCTCCCCAAGAAGAGCCAGGGAAGGATAATCCTAGAGGCAAAAACAGGCCAGAAGACTGATGGGTAACACAAACAAAGACTAATTTAATCACTCTTCTACTCCCAACAGCAAAATTCATTCTAGAAACATGTCATGTTTCACTGCAATACAAAGTCCCTAATGTACCAGTACAATCAGAACTGAAATGGTAGAAACATTTCTGTACATCTGTCATCCTTTAAACACCTCTGCTGCACCTATCACCAGAATATATGAGTGACACCACAGTTAGCTACAGCAACACCTGAAACTGAATTTCTTTCTCTTTGCTTTCTACTTTGCCATCAGCAAGTGCATGTGTAATATACTACCTGCTATCTTCAGGCATGCAAGATAAGACCATTAGCTAAAACTACAGTAAGTAGAAATATACTGTTTTTCTCCAGAAGTGGAAAGAGCCATTGTGTGCTCTTTCTGTACACTAGAGCCATAAGGAGATTATAATAAGCTCTTTAATTTTGCAGAATTCATAGAGAGAGAGGATGGTGGGAATATGTTGTTCTAGCTACCCACAAGCAACAAAATGAGCCAGGGCTCACTTTCAAGAGACCAGCTTGAGGTTTTAAACTCCAGGCTGGTTTTGAAATGCTGTCCTCAGGAAAAAGTGCTTAGTTTACTTGCAGACTGAAAGGCTGATTTAGAGCCTCCAAGAAGCAAATATGGAAATGCCAAGGCAGTATCCCCATAACCAGTTCCACAGCATAACACCAAGTTAGTACATGGGCTGTGAATAGGTTTGTTACAATTCAACAGCCCTGTAGGAAAGGGGTTTCTCCAAGGAGTCCAGCCTACTGCCATAAGGCAGCCATCCAGGAACACCTCCCATTATGGGGTGATGTACATTCAGGAACAAAAAAACATAATTAGTTCTTGTGATCTGCTGAATAAAGCACCATTCTGCAGAATTATTTGATAATTAAGCGGCAGACAAGTGCTCATTCACCCCAGAAGTTTCCTTCACTGAGTTTAAATAAAAAAGGGCTAGTTTGTCCATTTGTTACTAAGATCTATGTTAGTGTTGTGCTCAAAGGCTGTGAATAAGATCAGCATCCTATTGTGCTTGTTACTGTAGCCACATCAAGGGAGACTCAGCCTCCCCACTGAGAAGCTGATAATCTATTGGACATATTAAAAAAGGGTGACATATTTTATGTTTTCTCTATACTTTGCATGCAAATCTGATGCACTGCAGGATGCTAAGTTATTTTTCTGTCACTTGCAATGAATCCTGAAGAAACTTGCTAGGCTCTGAACTCATTTTTGAGTATCACAAGAACATTCACTGAAGGTGAGATGGCCAAAGGAATCGGCAAGTTTTATCTCCAAACTGATGGACCAGGCAAAATCACACTCATAAGGGAGTGCGTTTGTCAAAAGCTGCTGAAGTCTGGTATTGGTGGTCTCCAGAGAGGCAAGGGGATCAATCTTTTGACACCTGGAGGTCTCCGAGCACCCAGCCCACGCGTCACCCAGCAAACACTGGGGCTGTCCTCACCAGCTGGCTGGATGCGCTGTACTCATTTGCTTCATTCAAGTGGCACTGGCCGTCATGTGGCTGGACCAGCCCACCCAGCTTCCCATCCAGGGCTATGTGGGGCACATCATCTGTCGTGAAGACCAGCAAGTGAGATGCCTCCTTACGCCAGCCGATCTTTTCCTGGGTGAAAACAAAACCCACAAGATGGTCAGTCTCCTCCTCTCATCATCCTGTGCATGGTCTCAGCCACACATCCTTCTAGCAGGAGGGTCTCTGTTATCATTAATTAGAAGAATACCATGCGCATGTCCACCCATCCCTGGCAAAAAAAAAAAAAAAATGTCAAGGGCCCATCTGGTACTTCCCAGCATTTCTCTCCAGTGCAGTTATTTAAAAAGGCATGAGGAGGTATGTGGACTGTCCACCAGACCTTCTCTACTCTGATCCAAGAATAAGAATTTCAACTGCTTTTATAGCCAAAGGAGACCTGCCAAATTCCTCCACACAGATTTAATCTGACCTTGTTTCCTCAGCTCCATGGAATTGCCGTGCTGCTGCACGCAGCACAAAGCAACAGCAAGAGCTGCAATATCCCCGGTCAGCATTTTTCATTATAGCCCAGTCATAAAAACTGTTTCTGAGCTGTAACACATGAATTGAGCTCTCTGCCCAAGAGGGCTGGGTTTGGTGCAGGCCGTATGTATGCACAAGGTACCCTACTCTGCTCTCTATCGATTTTATCTAGCAACTGCCTTGGTTCTCCCTTCTCCACAGATAAACCCCTCTTGTCTGGAAGTGATGGCACTTCCAAACTAGGCTAGCTGCCGTTTCTGTGTGTACAACTACAAATGCCCAGGGCAGCTCTTTTTTCCCACATCTCATACAGATGCTCAGACCACTTCTGCACAAGCCCCCGAGAATATCAGGGACAAACACAGCAGGCACAGAGTAGGACAGGTGGAGTTTTCACAGTGGTCGCTTGCACTAATCCATGCACAACTGCCCAGCACAGCTCTGAAGTGAGAAATATCTGCATATTTGGGAAAAAAAATAATATGCTAATTCCAAGCCTTACTCTGCTGGTCCCTGTGAAAGCAATAGGATGTCAGGAACAGTACAAGAAGTATCCCCTGAACCCTTCTTGGTCTGTCTGAGCAAGGAACAGACATTATGACCATCTTTGCAAGGACACACGTACAGGGATGAATTTTTTTTCCTTCAAAGAAAGGGATAAGATTTATACAATAAATGTTTCCCTCCCATGGAGCTTCCCTAGGTTTCCAGCTTTGCATCAGCCCTAAAAGCAGATCTGTGCCTGAGAAAGCACATTCAAGCTGTTCACTGCAATGGAGGTGGATGGAACACATAGAAGCCAAAAGGAAATGTTTTGAAACCATAACGCTACAATACATTCCTCCTACATTAGCTGACTGCTCTGATCGCCAGCTTATGCCAAGCTGGGCTGGCTGAGGTCCTGTCTGTCAAGCACGATAGAGAGATCCTGCCACAGCAGAGACTGGAGCGCGCACACACAGCGAGGAACGAAGCAGTTTGCCTCAACAAGAGGACAACACAGTTAGGTTTCAGAAGCGAGCCAGACAGCCCCATCTCACAAAGCCTTCCCTTGGGCACCCTGCCCCCCCGGCAGCAAGGACACAGCCTAACTCCTTCCATCCCCACATGCACCCAGTGTCTCCCCCACCAGCCACGTGCCCAGAGCAATACAGCACAGATTCCTTGGGAAGGTCTCACAGAAGAGCTCATAAAAGCTTATTGTGAATGCAGTAAAGATTAATACACCGAACTCCTCCATATGTTACTGCTCAGCAATCTGAAATCTACCTTGGTTTATGTTAATATGCTAGCCTACCAACTACTGCAGCTTGGCTGCAAACGCACTTCCTATTGAAATCCCTGTTGTGCTCATGGTAAGAACGCAGAGCAGGCAGAGGGATGCGTAATCACGACTGCCACTGCACTGTTTGCCTGCAAACGTGAGTCACAGCCCAAAGCCTGATCTTTCCAATAAATCTAACTCTTACTCCAGCTTAATAAGGACAACTATTCCAGTTTACATTTCTTTCCCCTCCCCTAATGCAGAAGAAATTTTTATTTAATGATCCATCCAATGCAAGTAAGTCTATTGGAATAAACCTTTGGCTACCCATATCCTCTGTCATGTACCAGCACAGTACATTCCTGCTCATTTTGCAAAGTGGACTTCTTTTGGTCGGGGAAGCAGGAGTCATTCAGCTGAAGTGATCCCACCGGAAGAAAGGCAAAAATCTTCATGCTAAAATGGAACTTCTTACACATTGGACCCAAAAGTGATAATGGCTTTAATAATGCAAGAAGCGGTTCTTGGTCTCCTTATCCATCACACAGGAGCCCATACAGCTGCGACCCAGGTCACTTTTCTTTGGGTATCCAAAACTGTTTCTTTTTTTTTAATTAAAAAAAAAATTAATAATAATAAATAAAAGAATTGAAGCCAAGAAACTCCTAAATAGATTAGAAGTATTAATCTGAGTTTCACTTGCTGAGAAATGTGCTGCTGCACAAAGAAAACAAGCTGCATTCAAACAAGAGTTATGAAGGCACTTAAAAGATGATGCTTCTGTCTGCCTGCCTGCTAACACCACCTTTAAATCAAGGGCTAACCATCCCTTTACAGACAAATTCTCCCCTATTCTTGCACGTAAGCGAAGCACTGGCACTGAACCACTTGCCTACCTCCTCTGTGCTTCTGCCTTCACTTCTGACTCACGCATTCCCATTGCTTCAATAAACAAGATCAAAAATGCTTTGGTTGCCCAGTTCAGGTGCTCAACTCCCCAGTGCAATGAGGACACACAGTTTTGGTGCAGATAATTATACTCAAAGCATTTAACACCTGACTGTCTCAGAAGGGGCACCCGATCCCTTCCCAAGACCTGGCAGGCTGGGGAAGGCTGTTCGAGCTAACACAGGGGCTGCAAAACCTGCCTGGGTTCTGGAGACCTATGGAAAAAGCAGTCCAGAAAGGCCAAAAATTATCATGGGACTGATGAAGCTCCATGGTTTAGAGAAACCTAGAAGAAATGTGGGTATCTGAAGCCCTGGAACAAGAGTGAAGTTGGAAACCCCACAAGAACGGTGCATACACACTACCCATACATAAGAACTGTTTTTTGACACCACTCTCTGACTAAGATCAGAGGCACACACGGAGAGGGAAGAAGCCTTCTTCAGGGAGAGGAAGACACCTGGGGAGGCCAGTGCCACAAACCGGAGTCGTGGCAGCTCCTGGGGTGTGCTCGGCAGGAGCAAACACCACCACTACCCCGTGGGCCAGCACCCCAAGTGCAGCCACCACCAACGAGCCGCTGCATCTCACACCTCCACCAACAGCGGCACCAGACCACTAGGAAACACAGTCAGCAGCTCTGCAGCACTCACTTTCCACCGTGAAACACAGAGCACTCTGCCCTATTTAAAACAAATAACCACAGAGGCTTTAACGCATTTTTACTGGACTGAGATTTCTGAGCAACAAACTGCACCTACATCCACTCCTTCATCTGTTTGTTTTTTTTTTTTTAAATACACATGGGTTATAAAGGATCTTTAAGAGCTGGGGTGGGCCCTGATCCAAAACAGAGTGAAGTCAAAAGATGTGTTTCCACAGGACTCATCATGCCATGGATCCTGCCCCTATTCCTGCCACCAGCTACAGTGGCCTTCTTTACCCTGAAAGATCACCTTTTCCTTCCTTATAGCCAACAGTGAATGCCAAAAGAGCAACAACTGTCTCAGCAAATCCCAGATCTCCCAATCCTATTGAAATGCCTGCAAACCACTGTATCAGTATTTCCAAGGCTGAAAAATAATTTCTAAATTTATACTTTGGCCTCCAAAATAAGAGTACAATATCCAAGGGCATCAACTGCTAGGAGACCCCATTGGACTCATCAATACACATAAAATACCACTAGTTTCTCAGATGCCGACCTTTTCAGAAGAAACAGATATATGTACAAGAGAACTAAGCCTTAGACATTGAAAGACATTTAAAACACCCATTCTCTAAAACCTCCATAGTCTTGCACTGCTCTGAAAGGCACCTAAGTGTCTCCCAGATGCCTTGGTCATGTCCGTGTACCAATGTTTTGCAGGCACTGTTCAAATCCACTTCAAAAGACACTTTATTTTATAATCAATCATCATTATCTCCTTGTTGCAGCTTAGTATATAAACTTATACATACACTACCAACCCATATGAAGCTTGCACTTAAAGAATGGCAGAAAACCAAAATATTGCAAATGGAAAATGTAATTACAGAAGGTTGGTTAATATTCCTGGCTAACCATTTTAGCATCAGTACAAAGGCTTACTGTCTCTGGCTCTTTCATTGCCTACAGAAAACATTTACCATATCCTCATCTTTCAAAAAGGAGCCAAACATGGGCCTGATTATTGGTCTGTATTAGCTGTACAAACTTTTCCCACTCCTGGATTTAAAGTCAGGACAAAAAATGACTTGAGCATTACACAGCTCCTAGACAGCTCATGCACGAGAAATGCCTGATATGAAATACAGCATAAAAATACCTAGTCAACAGATAGACACAGACATTCCACATGGCCAGCACAGGACACCTCAGAAATAGGTTCTGATTTTCAAATATGCCATAGGAAAAGTTACAGCTCTGAAAAATGCCTTAATTTGAATACCTAAAAGGGGGAGCATTCTGTCTTCATACACTGAGTACCCAGTCCTATTAAAGTTTTTGGAGATTTCAGGCAAACGTGTGAGCTTGATTACAGCCCCATAGCTTTGAGGCCAAAGCTTGTGACATTCTCACTCCTCACCATGCGTACCAAAGTCACAATCTTCACGTCTAATCTGCTAGCAGGACCAGGAAGGGTTATCAAAGTAGTAGACCCCATGTCTCCTGCAGAAGACAACATTGGTTTTATTCCTCTAATTTCAGAAGATCTACAGGAGATAAACTATAAGTCTTTCCATCCTGGAGAGACACTCATGTATCAGTTTCTTGATCAGAAAAAATACAGGGCTTTTTTGTGCTAAGAGAGAAATTCCTCCTTTTGTGACTAGCTAGAAGCAGCATATTTCTTTCACCTTGTCTCACCAAGATGAGACCACAGACCTGACTCAAATTTGAGCCTGGGGCGTTATGTGACACTGAGGAAAGGGGGATTACAACTGAAGAAGTGTTAAGGAACTAGTCTCAGGGTCACTTCAAGTCTTACTTCTCCTGCCTCCCTGCTCAAAGAGGAGGAAAATACCACACACACATGTTGTGGTTTGGAAACACTGATGTTTTCATGTGGCTGTTCCCCTCTATGCCTCAAACTCTGTTGCTGTGCACAAAACATTCATGATCAACATGATGCATCGTCACAAAGATGGGGGATTTTCTCATGCTTGTAACTGCCCTAAGTCTTAGGTTTCAAATATAGTAGAGGACAGAAACTGGAAAAAAAAATACAGTATGCCAGAGATGCAACAGGATACAACAGTGACACAGTAATGAGGAAATCACCATAGAATTCACCAAAGTATTTGCAGACTGCTCTCGTTGCATTGTGGAAAACCAGCTCCCAAATTACAAAAGCTACTGTCTGTGCAGGGTTTAGTCCCACTGATGCTTCATTATTGTCACTGCTAGATGCAAAGCATCATTTACTGCAGATAAAATCACATTCTAGCAAACTCATAAGGAAGCAGTATTTCACTGTCACCCCAGATGTCCTTTAGCTTCCACCTGCCTTGACTGAGGTGTGTGCAGCTACAACACAAGGCCATTAGTGGACGTGGGCCAGCATTCTGCTGCTGCAAGGAAAATTAAACACTAAGCTCCTGTTTTGGCTACAAGGCTTAGGAGGTCAACCAGCTGGCCTGAGATTTTGGGACTTCTAAGTCTGCACACACAGAGACTTTGCTGCCCATGACTGTAATCAACAGGCAGCTACTCCACCCACAGCAAATACGCTGCCAAGGTAGCATGAGTTATCACGCAGTCAGTACTTCCTCCTCACAGATCAATTCTTTAACTTTCCTGCCTTCTGAGCTCCAGTAATTAATTCATCATCACGGCTGCAGAAATTCTTCAGTTATGACCTTCACATCATGCCAAGAGTCATATAAGTGCACACACTCTTTTCCTCACTACTGCTGACCATTTATGCCCAGTCCTGATTTTAGACATCATCTACGAAGGAATCAAAAGCCACCTGTGCACTAAAGAGCTATGCTCAAAGATTTTGTTCCTTACGAACAATTTAAGACTGGCACAAATGTCCAGGTGCCTGGAAGCATCTTGAAGGCTGCCTGACTTCAAGAACAGCCTTCATGAGCCTTCATGATACAAACTGCAGTATGTCTGTACAATAAGGAAGTACTGTCCCATTTTTTGCAAAAATGAGGTGGGGAAGTCAAAGGAACAGCAAAAAAACCCAAATGATGGGTGGCATAACTGAGTCACTGTCCTGAGATTGCTCTGCTCTAACCATTAATGTCAACTCTCAAGATGTGAAGCAGTTTAGGCCTAGATTAACAGTGAGAGCAGCACTGTAGTTGTGCCAATAACAATATTTGTGCCAGGCTGAGAGAGGAAAGATGACTGTTCGCAGGCATCAGATCCAACAGGGCAGGTTTAGTCCTGTCGAGAGTATGAAGTGTAAAATGAAACCAACCAAGGCAAGGAAACATCCGTTTTCCCATTCACAGATGGGGCACAACAGAGTTGCACAAGCCAGCGTGAAACCACTTCTGCAGATGAGGCCCACCTCCCAGCTCCTAAAATACAGGCCCAGAAGAAAACATGCTCTATCAAGAGGGCCACACAAAGGCTGGAGAAAACAAGAGCCAAACTGTATGTCAGACAGGAAAAAACAACCACAGCCGTCACTGGAAAGCAGGGGCAGTTGGCCAAACTGGAGGAGAAGAGCAGATAGTTGAGAGGAGCATTAATTTTCTCTAACTCAAAGGGATACAGAGCAACCCACCTACTTGTTTCAGAAAGGTCTTCGAGCAAATGCCTCCCAAACTTCACGTGGACCAGAAGAACGGCACAGCAAACCCAGTCATTCACTGCGGAGAAAAGGCTTGTCCAGCCTCGGTAGCAGGAAGGTCATGTCGGAGGAGACATGTTCCCCCTTGCTGAGGCCAGCACAATAGTGAGCAGAGCTCTGTGCATCCTCGAGGCATCTCCTGGCCAGACCATGGGCTGGACCACAACATATTTTCACAGCAAATGGCAAACAGGCCACACTAGGCACCCTGGGAGAGGGCAGCATCCCGGGCTGAAGAGCAATTCCTGATGCATGCAACGCATGCTGCTTCATTTAGGATGTGCCTGTGCAATCTCGCTCTGGTGTGCAATACACTGGAAAACCCCAGGGACACGGCTAACACAGCAGCAAAGCCAAGCTAACATGCTCTAGCTACCAACTGTTGCTCATGCTGCCATAAAGACACGCAGCATGCTATTCTAACATGAAATACAACAGTGATTCTCACAAAGGACACGCCACACAGCAGAGGTTTCACACCTAATGCCATGTTCCTAATGAAGGACAGCAGGCTGTTTTACACAAGAAGGTGGAATAATCCAGCTCCACAGGCCAAACAGGAGCAGATCTTGCCACTGTGAGCACCAGCACCTCAGGGCTATACTACCGGCGCTGGAGCAGTAGCACCCGAGCAGTACAAACCTGCTCTTACCCTCAGCACGGGCCAACCACTTGAAGAACACATTTGACACATGCTTAACAAATGCGTTAAGCCACCAGATGGCTGGCAGTGTGCTGCTGGTCTCAAATGTACAAGAATCTTAGCAGATTTCTTCGCGGAGAGTCAGTAATCAGCATCTACAGATCTAATAACACAATCAAATCTCACAGTCCTAAATTCACATTTGCAAGAGTTCAGTGTTACCCCTTTAAACTAGAAAAGATATTAGACAACAGCCTTTATTGTTCAGTGCATTTTGTCATGTTTCCTGCAAAAAAATTTAGTAGTTAGTTCCAAGAATTGACATACCAAAGCCTTATCCTAGTCCAAAAATACAACTGAAGAAACCTCCTCCTTTTTCGCTTTGCTTTAAAACCCAGAAATCAGAGTGACTCACCTTACACACAGCAGCCTGCAAAATTGCATCAAAACCACCTTCTGGAGCATCTCTGTTTCGGGAAACCTTCTGTTTCTGAACTTCTTCATTGAAACGGTCAACTTTATCCGTTAAGGACAAGAGATGGCGGAAGCCAAAGGATGGGACGCAGTTTGGAAACAGCTTGTAACTGAAAGAGGAACACAGGAAAAGTGGTTAACTGAAGAGAAACACATCAGGAGCCAAAAGTTGCTGAAGTCCCCAGCTCTAACAGGTTGGCTTTTGTTCAGAGGGATGAAAAATTTCCACACAGATTTGTGTTTTGGGTGCTTTGACTTCTGGCTATTCACGTACAAAAATCTGCAGTAAAACTTATCTTTCCTTCCCTCCCCACCAGGGGCTTTGACGAACTGAAGGCATCAGAAATCCCACCAGGACTGAATGTTTCTCTCCGCATAAAGTCAAGAGGGGAGACACCAAACATCTGACCACTGCAGGCAACATGACTCTGGAGTTTCAGCACCCGTAAAGCAAAGCTAGTTTTTACACTGGGAGTCCACAGTGCAAAATGCAAACTGCAGTGATGCAATGGGCAAGTTTCAGCAGCTCAGACCCACCCTTCCCTATAGTTCAGTGACTCCCCCAGGATGGCACTGCGAGCCTTGCCCAAACCGATCCGCACAATCAACCAGCAGAACCAGGCACCACACACAAGCATAATTGCTGCAAACTACTTTCCCACTACTTTTTGGTAAGGATTTTCACTCCATCGTCTGATGTGCTCACAGTACTTGCCACTCCGTGCCTACTGAAAATCACCAGGCATTTCGCATTTATGCAGCATGACATGCATTAATAACTAAGAGTAGTTAATGTGTCCTCCTGCCCTCTCTCTGAGCTAGGTGAGCAAATACCATCCCTGGTTTCCAGACCGCTGCTAAAGCGGAAAGGTAGGAGTGGCACCTGAAGGCAAAGGAGTGACTTGGCAGGCTCTAAAAACTCTTCTTTTTCCTTAGGAGACTGTGGGCGCTTTAGTGTTCACAATGCGGTTGAGAGTCCTCAGTACGGCGATTCCTCCCACATGGGAAAGCGGTGAATGTGTGCAGGGGAGAGGGAAGAGAAGGGTTAAGAAGAAAATGTGTTTTAAAAGGAGCTGGGCTTGCACTAATTCATTCTTATCTTGAAAGATAAAACGCAGAAAACAATTAAAGGCCTCTGCTGACATTTGACCCCCTATGGTAAAGTTGTAAGAGGTTTTCCACACAAAGGAATATATAAGATTTACCACCACTGAGAACCCAAATTCCTTACAAGCCAGAGCCTTTCTGCCACATACGCTCTGTGAACACAACACTGTTCCTGGAGTCAGGGACACGCTGATTTTCCTCTGCATACTCAGTTACGCAGCAACGGGCATATCTCACCATATGTCAGGTGTGGCTGTATATTGTGCACGGCAACAGAGTTTATTCACCGCAGGTAGATGGCAACAAATGGGGCTGCTGGCAGTCGACCAGCCCGGGATCAGCCCCGGGTTCAGACTTGTGCTCGGCTCACTCCCAGGGCCCAGGCGAGGAGCTTGCCATATTTAAAAGCCCTCCGTAAGACCTTGCGTAAGGTCTCCGCAAGCATCCTTTCACGCAGATTTGTAGGATATGACACACCTGCCTGCTCCGTTCGCCAAATTCCCAGTCCAGAAAGCAAACATCTATGTACTGCAGGGTCTCATCTCTTAGGGTCTCATACCCTGCTCTCCTCTCTACAATCCCATGAGGACTGATCATTCAGTCCCTATCCCCTTCCCATTTTTACACCCCAGAGGCTGGCAGGTTTGGTGCCAGAAGAGACTACAGCTATCTAAGTAACTAATTAAGGGCACACAGCAGGGCAGGTTATCTCTGGCTGTAACCTCCACAAGAAATATCACAGCTACATGATTGGGTATTCAGCCAAACCCTCTGCCTTTCTTGACCTTTGTTATTTTGAGTTTTCTTCATATTATCTTTCTTGAACTACTCCAAACGCTCCTTGCGGGTACAGTGAGAGGCCAGATCCTGGCTCCGTAGATGTAACCCAAAAGCAGACACAAATTAGGCATGGCAGAAGCCCCAGCCCAGCCTGGGAGGTCACATCCGCAACACGGAGCCAGGAATATGAGTGAGCAGCAAGCAAGGGGGGAGAAGGGAGGAGGCGGAAGGGATCCCGGCCAGATCCCAGCACAGAAACACGGGCCGCACCCCAGCGGGACCTGCACAGCGGGAAGGCTGTCGCTGCACCGAGGCGGACAGAGTCTGCACTGGGGGCAAGACAAAAAAAAAAAAAACACAAAACAAAACAAAATGAAAAAAACACCACACTGTGTGTTTGCTTACAGCTTTTTTTAGATGCCAGCAGGCCACTGGACAAAGACTGCTTTTACACTAGAAATAACTAAAGGCGAAACAAAACCCTACACACAACCCACCTAACCACCAAATGAGCAAGCAACCTGGCTTTAGCAAAGCAAACACAGCAATAAAAACCCACTTGTAGAGCAGGGAAGGGAAGACAATGCCATGAGAATACAATGGGGCGCTAGCACCCAAGAGATGACTGAATCGAAGACGGATGGTGACTGGAAGGGAGCGCCCACCACATGAGCTGCCTTCGGCAATCCTTCCTAAATGGTTTCCCAAGCCCAGGCTTGCTTAATATACCCCATAAACAGAAAGACAATCACCTGGATAAAACCAAAAGGACATAAAGATAGTCTAATCATGATGGGAGAAGAAGTGACAGCTCAGAACTGCTTCAGTTAAAGGACATCAGCAGTTTCAGGCAGGCCTCACTGCAAAGTTGTCCAACTCTGTCCTCTCCTCTTCCAGATGTGCCCTCCCCATCCTGCACACTTCACCCTATTTTGCTCAGTAAAAGACATGTCACTTCAATTAAATCACATACTAGCCAAACAAAGTTTCCAAGAAGATTTTGCAGGCTGGAGTGAAACCCCGTCCCCAGGCTGCAAGCAACATGAGCCGAGGACGACAGAGGTGACTGAGTGCATTCATTTGAGGCCACACTAGATTTCAGGTGGGGACGAGATACAAAGAACATGGCATACGGTGTCGCCGTGGCGGAGAGCCATCTCCGTAGCTGTGTCTGGCCGGCTGCGGCAGGTGAACGCGGCACGCGGGGAAGAATGGGCTCTGACACGGGACGGGCTGGGGGGTGGAAATAGTTCTCTGCAGAGCCAATCATTCATTCTCTGCCAGTTTTATCCAGCCGGGGTGGTTTTCATTACAGCAGCATCCCAAAGTTAGAAATGCAGGCGATACAGAATGGAAAAGACTGTGTAACCCTGTTTGTTCAGAGAAAGAGGGAGTAGAAGAAGAAGAAGAGGGAATCCTTTTAAGTGTATCTTCACTGGTCAGGGTTTTCATCTGTGCATTTAAGGCATCTCTATGCTCCGCACTCAGAAACTGATTCTATTCCAGCCAAATAAGCTCAATTATTTTCTCTGTATATCCTTTTAACTTAACTAACTTTATCCAGCTATAGACGTGGTGTGAAGTGGCGCTCTTCCATGGCACAGAAGTCAAAGGAGTTACAATTCTGCCATGGTAAAGAATCCAGACTATTTCACACATCCTCAATAACTATCTGGTGCAGCTTCCTCTGCACAGATTTGAAGCTAAGTCCAATGAGTGGAGAACCAGACAAAACACCTCATCTGAACCACTGAATGTAGGCATGCTTAAAAAAAAAAAATAAAAAAAAATCAAAGTTCAGAAGACAGTCTGACCAGTTTGCGTTCAAAGGCAAACTCAGGCTGGAGTAGCCTATTTTCCAGTAAAGGGTTGGATACTGCTGAAATCTTGTTAGAAAATTTATGGTTCTTTAGACCAAGATGGCAGAATCTCAGGCTAACAGCTCACATTTTCAGCACTGTTACATCCTGACCTGAAAGAGATACTCCAGATGTTAACAGTACATTCTGGACCCACCAGAAACAACTTGGAAATTACGCTTGTAAAAGCATGCCTATTAATGAAAGGTTTACACTAATGCAGGGCTTCCCTAAACAGCTCTAGTTTCTATACGAAAGCTTTCCTTGGGCATTTCATGTTCAGAGGATTGAACACCACCATGAGCAAGAACACTCACGCTTCCCACTGAATTCCCAAGGCAAGCTATCACTGGGAACTGTTCAGTCAGCATAACACTTTTGGCTATGCTTCATGGCCAAATAAAGATTTTTTTAGCATTAAAATCACCATCCATTTGATTTTCCTCTCCAGACGAAGTGGGTAAAAACAGAATGTGGATTATTTGTCAGATGAATGGTCAATGTCTGACGAGATGCCAAATGCTTGCTCAATGCTAAAAGTTGGCCTAGAAGCTCATAGATGGTGCAAGCTCTCTTTAATCTGTCACTCACATGGAAAACTTAAAGGATGCACGCTCACAGACCTTGGCATCAGTCAGTGATGTGATCTTTCCATTTAAGCATCCAGGAATGGCTCAAACAAAAGTGCTAACCTTACCACTCTGACTCGACTACAAGATGCCCTCCCCAAAGACAGATGAGGTGAAGAAGAGGCAGGACAGGGGCCATGAAAGTAAGCATCAAAGGTGGTATTCTTGCAGCAAGGAATCTGCTGCTGTTTCCATCCTTTTGTATCAAAATACAAATCCATATGAGCCTGGATATCCTCCACTTCAGCCAAATTCACTTTGGCATAGTCCCCGATTCAATGGACTTGATCCCAAACTCTGGCTGATACAAGGAGAACAACAAAGAGATACTAACAAACAAAAAAAACACAACAAGGAAGGCTGTGATATTGCAAAGCAAACCACACAACTTATGTGTCTTTGCAGCTTGAGTTTGCTCTCCTTGAACAGTTCTAAAGAAAAAACCTGCTTGAAATCTTCAAAACACTTTACAAGAACTCATTAATCAGTCTTACAGGCCCTTACAAATCTCACTTCCCTCCAACACTTCTGTTGGGAAGGTCTATTATATTGCCCAGTTTCCTTATCTGTAAAATGGAGACAAAGAGCTTAATTGAGGTACTCAAGGCCAAACTATGACTCAGAGCTAGGTTCAGAAATCAGGAATTTCTGGCTCTTGCTCTTTTTATTTTTCCCAGCCTGTAAAAAGCCTGCTATGTCTGTACCCTCCTCAGGTATTTGCAAATATCTTTAGGCTCCTGATACAAGTTTCACATATCTAGATGCAGCCTTCAAACAGCCACTGAAAAATTTGAAACTGTCCTGTTCTGAAGAGCTTTGGAGCATCACAGCGATAGCTGTGGCTAATCAGCCTTCAGAAAGATGCGGCATAAATGTGGTTCATTATTTAATACAAGAACTGCAAGAAACGACTCTGCAGCTGCGGTCAAGCAGTGAGCCACTGGATGTGCTCTCAGTTCCTCTGTTTGTGCAGACACTGGGCTTCTCCCTTCAGAGTACACCTACCACTTACCCAATGCAGGGGTTATTTTGGTATCTTGGTGCTGTGTAGGAGAAAGGAGAAATGTTTTTGTCCACGAAAGAGCCAAACCCCAGCCGGAAATTGCTAGTGAGCTTTCGCATCTCTTCAGCCAGCTTGGTCCCCAGGTTGCGAATGTTATCTAGGTCATCGTTCATGGACAGAGAAAGATCCATCAGGTAGTACAGGTCCACAGGATAGTCCTCCACTTGCCGAACTTGAACCCTGAAGGAGGTCTGGTCACCTGCACACACAGAAGAGTTGAGGGTGATGAAAAGAGCATGCCTCCTAGAAATGTCATTCCTGCAGGGCTCGCTCACACCCACCCCACAGATGCACCTTCTGACCACATGTCCATGTATGCTCTGCTTTAACAGCCCAGCCTAAATAGTGCCAACGCATTAGGTGTATAGGCTCTTGTAAAATGTTTGACCCACTCTGCAAAAAAGCTTCTTGCAGCAAGGAAGCTGACAGCACATGTAAAATCCAGACAGCTTGCTTCCCCTTGTCCCCAAGAGCACACAGATCACTTGCAAAAAAAGAGGGCAAGGGAAATTTTTTGTACTTTCAAAGCCATTCCTTAGTCTCCATCAGTAAAGCAGGGGATGATTTGGGGTCCTTTTAAGCTCTGTAGTGTAGCAGGCAAAAGAAAGACACCTATCTATTGAGTGTGTGTCCCCATTTTATTTTGGAGACAGGAGAAAGGGTCCTTCCCTTTTAGCTGAAAGAATGTCTAAGAAGAAACAAATGAAAAAACGTTGCTGTCCCAAACTGTTTACAATCCAGGAGTATTTTCCTAGAAAACTAGAACAAAAAGGAAGCAGAGTGAACCTCAAACAGGATGCTTTGTGGACCTCTGAAAGAAGGGCCCTTGACAAGCTTGCTTTAATACGTCCTTCAAGCAACCGAGGAACAGTCAAAGGAGTTCTGCACAAAAGACACAAAGAAAGTGGAGTAGGAAAAGGAAGAGGTTCAGGAGAAAACAGACAACACGAGATGAATGCAAGAAGGGAAAGATGATTCTGAGCTGTGCAGAGAAGTCAAAGCAGACATAAAAGGAACACCTTTTAAAAGGACACCTCTACCCTGAAAGAGAGTTATGCCACCATCATTCTGCAGAAAGTAGGGCAAACGGGAAGTCAATTGGAAAAAGAAAGTTGTTAATCATAAAGGGAAATACCAAAGAAGAGGTGAACACAAGGAAAGGAGTGGACAGGACAGTCACAGGCTGCAGAACTGGGGAAAAGAGCTGAAAAAGCTTTCCTCCTGGCATCCCCCAGACTGCTTCAGCCAGTTTGCAAAAGTGATTTCATCAAAGAGGCTCTTCAGACGGTGTGTCCTGGAGGGGAGCCCACCACCAGCACTGCCCATGGTACGAGGCAGTAGCCCACACTTTGAAACAGGTGAACTGACTTCAAAACAAGCTACTGCTCAAGCCAGACAGACCTCAGTGGAGCCAGAGAGGGCACAGCAAATGTGAGCCTTATACTTTGCCAATAGCTGAGAAAGCAATCTAAATGAAAACCCTAGGCCCAAGCACTCCCAGAAGCCAGGCCAATTAGGAAATCTCACCTCCCTAGCTCCCACCTCATCCCCTTTTCAAACTCGGCAGGTTCTCAGACTTGGCTCTTTTTAAGATTAAAGCTACCCTTCCTTTCTACCTCTTCCAGCTTTTCATGGCCATGGCTAAACTTTGGGCACCAGCAGGTTCTGCAAAATGCTTTTTGCTTCCTCCCTCTTCCTCAGAAATGAAATGCACATTTTTTTATTATTGTGAAAACATTTCCCTAAAAGTTTTACTGTTCTCCTTATTGTTCACAGCACCACAGCTGCTCCCAGTTACTTTCAGCTTAAGAACATGCAGCAGCCTCCCAAAATTATAGCACTGGCTAGATAACGCACAAGGAGCTTTACAGCCTGGCAAGACGTGGCTAGGCACAGATACCTGGGGGTGACGCTCCGCTGAGCAGCAAGCAGGGCCAAACACTTCCCAGCCTGGCTCCAGGATTTGCTTTGTAGCAACTAGCACCAAAATCCACCCCTTTTCTCTGCTGCCATCCCCTGCAACCAGCCCTCAGCCTTCCTGCATTTGCTGAGAGCTTGCAGATGCCCTTGTTGCACACGCAGGGACACCAGCTCCCTGGGGCGGAAGCAGCCGCGGTCGCTCCCCGTAGCACCATCGCTCCCCGGCTCTCCCCCAGCCTACGCAGCAGCTGCTTTGGCCCCAACACCCTTCACTGCCTCTGCAAAGGCTTGGTGTCCTGGCACCGCGGAGAGAAGGTGCGTGGGAAGTGCACCAGTTAGAGTCTGCCTCTTTGCGAACAAGGCTGTGAAGGAGTTCAGAGCCGGGTCTTCTCATTTCTCCAGCAGTGCTTATCCGGTCATCTCGGCTAATTCAGGGTGGCTACACTGAGGTACCAGAAGAGTCAGAGGAAGTATCTTGGTTTAGCTATTTCAGGATCTCCCTGCAAGTTTAGATCAAGGGTTGCTTCCCAGTCAGGGCCTCTTTTATGACACGTAATTGCTCTCCCCCACGGTGCGAGCAATAAACGTGCCTGATAAAGGCAGAGGTACTAGAGGCAGCCTCTATACAACAGTGATACAATAGGTGACCCGCTGCTACACAGATATTTCCAAGATAAAGGATGTAGGAAGCAATAAACTCTTGCAATAAATATTCCTTCTTATTCTCTCCAACTTTCTTTTCAAACAGGAATAGGACTTTCTCAATACAATGTTCAGAGAAGTGGTATGCACCAGGACATAGCACAGGGCCTACAGTAAGCAGAGTTATCAAGCTGGCTAAACCAAATCAGGTCCGCCTGATGTTTTATCTGGCATGCATTTTATGGGGAGAAGAACAAAGAGGCGTATCATTTATATAGTGTGATACCTGTTAGCACTGATTACAGGGCAAGAAATGGGGAACTGTGATTGTAATCCCAACCTTTTGAATTCAATGCTGTAAGAATGTGTTTAACTCAGGCAAAAGTTCTTTCCTATGTATATTTTTTTCATTCCTAACACATATTTCCCATTGGGCTACTCAACCTCTTCAGAAGAGGTTGAGGTGTACTTCTGAACTGAGTGTCCCTGACATTTCAGTTCCCAAAGCATTCTTCTTCCTGGACAGGTCCTAAGACGGGAATAACTAGGTTAAATCCTAGAGCCTGTGATGTGCTGGAGAGAATATTGGGGATATTCTAAGGAAGCCTCTGTCCTTAATGTTTACATATATAGTAGTCAATGAAAAAGCACTGAAAATAATAGGATTCTGGGCCTGTTTTTTCTTTCTTCTTTCATTCCTAACTGCATAAATTGATTATCTCACAGAAAATATTGGTGAAGTATATAGATATAAGTGCAAAAGAATTTGTTATTCTCTATGCACTATATTACTCTGACATTTCTAGAAAAAAAATCCAACCCCTTCCTTCCCTACATACCACCACCCCATCCTCTGCTTAGAGCTTTTACTGAGGTGTTTTTATTTCAAAAATAAATTCAGAAACATTTCTTGGATACTGTCACACAGAGGCAGTGCAGGAACTAGAGAAAATGCTTTTGGCCAATTTAAGAATGTAAACTCAGCAATTATGATTATCTAGGAAAAGTTTTTGTTTCTGCTTGGTGAGGCTAAAGGCTTAACAGACAATACAATGTGAATCTATTCATTTTTTAAAATTCCTTTTGGACTACTCATATTTCTTCTATCCTAACAGGACACTCTGCTTTATAGCTGGACCCAAGCTTAAAAAGCAATTTAGTGAAAACTAAATGTTTGATCTGAAAGCTACCCTAATGAAGACATCAATTTATAGCCTTTGGAGATTAAGTCTGGGCACAGAAGTGTGGAGGTATGACTTATGCCACAGGATGATTAGATCAAACTCCCTGGGTGGGAACAGGGAACAGTTCACAACTAGCCACTCTGTTCTGCTTCTACTTAGTAGTCTAAGAATAAAAGATCACAATCACCACAAACAGCTATGTGAATTCAGCTTTGAAACATTAAACTCTTGATGCATCCAGTTTTCTGATGGAACACAAAATTGGTATTACTCACAAAATTAAACCAATATTGCCTCCTTTTTGTCTTGGACCTATTGGGTGAAGCAATCAAGACTCATTCTCAAGCTCAAAAATTAATGGATAATTTCACCAGGGAATGCTAATTCAAGGGTTTAGGAAGTCATTAGCTCCAAGACAGATGGAATGCTGCTCAACATCAAAAACAGAAAAAATGGAAGATACTATTAAAAACATCTAGAAACATTCCTCTTCCTGCAATGACTCCAATACTCGGCAGCAGGAGCATAGAGAGAGCAGCGGGAGGGGAACTCCCGGCTCCGACAGGCATAAGCAGCACTATGCGAGTCCTCGGGGCAATTCCTCAGCACTGGGCACTTTCGAATGAACGTGCTTTCAAGCCACCCAGGCAGAGCAGTATAACCCAGTTACAGGAGGAGCTGCCCCGGATGAGAGGGCAAAAAAGCTCGTTGGGAGTCTCATCCCCCCTCCTGCTTCCGGCTGTTCCTGGATTTGTTGGACCCCCCAGAAAAACAGCACAGTCTCAGCTTAATTCTCCGTGCAGTTTGCTGCTGTTCTGCCAAACACCCCCAGGCTGTTGCAACCCACAGCAGCCTGGGAAGCAACACCGGTACCCCACAGATGTGGTGGCACCCATCCCCACCTTTCCTCCTCCCATAAGGGAATCTGATAGGGCCTTGGGAGCAACACTCCAAGCCCGACACGGGGGCTTCTCTGCAGTCTAATCCGAACTGAAGGGCAGCCCCCATTCTGCACAATACCATGCTGCTAGCGAGGACCCTGCGAATTTGCTGGTAGCCACATAGCAAAGTGAATGGCCACAAATCTGGTCCCCGAGGTGAGGTCAGGCAGGAGGACAATGCACATCTGCCCCACACATCCTTGCTCAGCACAGCCAAAAACAGCTCCAGCAGCCAACATCCTGGCCCCAAGAAAGTCACGTATGCTTTTGGAGAGGGGATGATGATGGTGTGTCTAAGACCAAAGGGCCGGGTGTATGTGCTGCCAATGGTGCAAAACTGCCTTTGGAAACAGCTGTGGCATTTGCCAGGCACTGGCTGCTGCGTGTGAAGGAGGTGAGATTTCAAAGCTGAGCTTTGCTGAACCAGCCTTTTCTGCTAGTAATTGCCTCAAGGAACAGGAGTAAATAACCCCTCTTTCACAGGAGTGAACCTATTTCATAAGCAACACTAAATTGCAGAAACAATCTGCAATGTGCCTCCCAGCAAGCCCCAACCTGCACACCCCGGCCTGGAAGCAACCTCTGGCATTAGCACGCTCCTCGCTCTGGGGCACCAGCTCCAGGCTGCCTGGTCTCTACAACCATACTCTTTAGGAAGACTCATCTAGAGAGGGATACAAGGGTGGTTAACTTTAAGCAGGTACCTGCTTTTAGGATTTTGAAGCAAATTTCATTATAGGTGAGGGTCTGACAATACCAGTAATAATGCTTAGAAAGATCTAATTTAAAAAACATCACTGCTGTTCAATCTATGCACTTAAAACACAAATAAGAGGTTGTAAAGAAGAGGGGCCAGATTCTTCTCGGTGGTGTCCAGTGACAGGACGAGAGGCAATGGGCACAAACTGAAACACAGGAAATTCCACTCAAGCACAAGAAAACACTTCCTCACTGTGAGGGTGGCTGAACACTGGAACAGGTTGCCCACAGACGCTGCGGAGCCTCCATTCTCGGAGATATTCAAAACCAGTCTGGACATAGCCCTGGGCAACCTGTTCTAACTGACCCTGCTTGAACAGAGGGGTTGGACCAGCTGATCTCCAGAGGTCCCTGCTGACCTCAACTACTCAGTGATTCTGTGAAAATCTGCAGAAACTCCTAGGCCCCTGAAAGAGTACTGGTAGTGTGCTACTGAGAACCAGTTTCGAATGCTGCTTTTCCTGGACAAAACATCGTTATTTCATTTTTTTGAATACTTATGAGAGCTGTCACAAAATAAGTCTCAAAAACCCACACCAATTGCTTATAATGAATCAAGCTTTTATATTTGCTTCTTGACTTTCCCATAAAGAGCTTTTTTTCTTCAGAAATATCAGATGCCAAATTTTTTCAAGAATTCTGAGCCCACATTAAAGCCTTCCCCCATCAAGCAAAAACTTTTGATAACAAGCATACTTGCATGGCTGAGTCTAGCCTTTCACTTTTAATTTTTAATTAAAAGAAAAAGATTTATAGAAAAGTGATGGCTCAGGGGAATGAAACAGGGATATGGATATAGTCCCAGTTCTGAGTCACAAGTTCAAATCGCCATCATAGGCCTTGATCCCATGGTATTTTTACATACCAACAAAAAACAGATATGCGTTTTTTTTCTTAATTTATACAAAGAGCCATCTCAGACTCAAGATTCAAGCACTGTCAAGTCAATGCAGGATCCACAGTTGTTTTAACTCCTTCTATCCACTGATTGCATTTTTAACTTGAGCAGGTTCTTTTTAAATATATGAAAGGGTTAAGACAAGTATTTATAAGAGTTATATAGGGTTTGGTTGACCTGGATCACAAGCATAACAGCAGAGTCCTCTCAAAGAAAAAAAAAAAACACAAAAAAACCACCGACCCAATTCTGTTCACAATGCACCACTGAAGTTCATGGGCTCTGGAAGGAGCCAGCAGCCACCTGTTTTAGCTGTCTCCAAGATCACAGGCTATAATATGCTCTCTATGTTTCCCCTTCCAGACCTCTTCTATGCCAGAACACAGCTCAGAGCCATTGGGGACTCACCAGGCCGAAGATTCAAGGAGATCTTCTGAGGCATTATTTGTGTAACATCTGAATGGGTCAAGCCGGAGCCCTTGCTGCTCAGAGGAACGTTCTTCACTACGTTAATGCTGCTTTTAGGATTTTCGATTGCTCCTGCACAACCGTTTGCAATAAGGTTCTGCAGGAAGTCGCACCTCGACGTGATGGATTTTGTGCTGCCAAATTCCTAGGAGGTGAAGAATGAACAAAAGGGGAGGGAGAAATATCAGTTCCACAACAGGAGCTTTGTTTTGATCTGCTGGTATCTGTATCAAAAAGGAGATGACAAGGAACAGATGGTGTCATTGGCTATACCTCAAAACCTGCTAGCACTGAGCCTTGAGACTTTTCAAAGGGATATCATACAGAGGAATTAGTGAAGAAGAAATATTGTGGAGGCTTATGCATTGTGCTCCCAAACCTTCAGCATTTCAGTGTCCAGATCATAGGTCTGCAGCAGCACTTTCTCCCAGCTCTGTGTTGGGCCATGCGAAAGCAAGACAAAGTGTTTGTTTTGCTGCCTGAAGAGCCAGTTCCCATCTCTTCTAGGGGAAAAAGATGAGAAGCTGAATTTTTTGTGAGTGGCTGTGTGTATCACCCTAAAGGAGCTTTGCAAGAGAAAGAAAGAAAAGAGAGGACAAGGAGATGTTACTGATGAAAGCAGGGCAAACCAACCAACCAACCCAGAGAGGTAAAGTCAGCACCTGAAGCTGGAGACTGAGGCTGGCTGGCTCCAAGGACCTGTGTCCTCTCCCCTGTGCGAGGAGTAGCACATCCCACCACAAGCATGGTGTTCCCCCTTCCTCAAACCTTCCCACAGCCAGCATTTGCATTGCACTATCATATGGAAAAAATGCAACCACAGCAAAGGGTCCCTGAGCTGAACCACAAACAGAGTGGGTTGATGCAGACAGGCTGTGCAGGAAAGCTCTGAAGGAGAACAAGGGACCTGAGAGAAAATTCATGGGAGGTGTCACTATGAAAGAGGAGAGACCATAGTTGCAGGCTGTAAAAGAAACAATCAGGAATGAATCTGGGAGGGCTTGCAGAGAGCCGGAGCAGATCGGGGAGATGTTGGTGGGAAGGAAGAGCACACGAGGGAAGGGGAATGATAACCTATCACTTGACTGATAAACAGACTCAATGCCTCCCATCACATGCGTCCCACAGTCAACAGTGGGTTGCAGTGCAGCCTGTGTCCACTGCGAGCGGTGAGTCAAGTACTTGGGTGTTAGCTGTAGCTGAAGACAGCTGTTTGCCGCCCGGAGGAAGATACCCCATCGGAGGGAGTCTCCCACTGGCTGTCCTGAGATATCCTTCAGCCCTCATCCCAAATCGAATGCACAGCACACAATAAAGCATTGTGTGGGGGAACGCTCTGTAACAATCCAGCCACACAATGAAGCCTTTTGCAGAGTGTGTCCGTTTGTCAGAACGTGTTTTTTTTTTTTTCCCAAAAAAGCCAAAGGGAACTAGTTACATCCCCCAAACTTACTGAATTCTGAACAGCTGATTTCTTCTTATTTCTACACTATAACAATAGAAACAACCATCTTCTGCTCTGGGGCTGATCTACTAAAATCACACGAAATAATGCAGAGAAGATGCTCCCAGTCACACCAATCCTTCCTTCAGCCCTTCAGCCAGCAGCCAGAACAGTGCTGGGGAAGGGGAAGAAGACCACTTCCTCGGCTCAGGGAAATACGTACCCCTTCACCACAGCTCCTTTCAATGGGGGCGCCCAAAGCATTTCAAACACTGAAATCATCCTCCTCAAAATACCCTTGTGCTTCCTCATTTGAAAAAAAATGCAGAAGTGGAAGCTTAGAAAGCTGGAAGACCTGGCCACAGTCCTTCCTGCAACTCAGTGCCAAAGCCCAGGACGAAATCCACTGTGTCCTGATACTCAGGCACACAGTAACAGGGGGAGATGTCAAGGGGGCAAAGGAGACATTAACGAGGGGCTGCAGATCTTGTCTTTGCCCCTCCTAGTGAAATGCATGTTCCCGAGCCCTACAGTGGGGTTATGGCTGTACGGTTTTCCCACCCATGCCATGGCGGGGTTGCACCCCTTGCCCACGCTCGGTCCCTCACCTCCAGCCTGCTCCAGGCGAGCCCAGAAGCCCCCAGAGGCAGCGCCTGGCTGCTGGGCCGCCAGGGTGAATCTCAGCTGCATTTTCCCACTACGAGTGCTGAATGCTATTTGAAAAATGCTACATTTACATTCCATATTCCAAAAGCAGTGTCCCGCCAGGGAGATGGCATGTCAGACTGATATTAACATAAATTTCTTGGAACATGTCAGGTAAACAGATGAATTTCCAAATAGGAAGACTGGGACTGCTTAAATCATTTACGGCATGACCAAAAGAAAAAAAAAAAGCCCCGGAAAAAACAAAAACAAAAATCCCTCGCAACTGGAAACAATGCCCAGTATTTTAGAGCAGCAGATTTAGGGAAGTCTTTTAAAATGTTTATCTAGGATCCGACTTAACCTTACGTAAGTGAAAAGACAAAAGTCAGTGGAGGCCAAGCAGCTCTCCTGGGTCTGCTCTCTGCACAGGCGGAGCGACGGAGCTCAGGGAAACGGGAAGGAAGTCGAGGGGCGTCCTCAAAGGGACAGGAGCCGGCGACGAACGCCCAAGCCTGGGAATCGGGCGGCAGGGACTGACCTGAGGCAGTTATTTTAGGTGCTCACATTAGAAACCCAGACTCCCTTTGCAGTCAGTGGAGAGAGTGGGAGTTAAGAGCCTGAATCAAGGATCCATCGCTGACCAAAGAAGCAGCCTTGGTGACTAACTTGCAGACCAAAGTCAGACGGTATAAATACCACCTCTACACACACACAACTCGGCTAGACCTTCTGTTAAGAGCTCAGTGCAGGCTTGCTGCATTTGCAACACACGCAGGGAGCTCTCTGGAGTTATTTTTCCTCCCGTGTTTGCAAAGCCTCTAGCACCAGGGGGTTTTGGTCCAGGCGTTCATGCAGCAAGGAGCTGAAACTGCACTGCTGCAGAGCTCTCCGCAAGGGGATATGCTCCTACTGTCCTGGTGGTCTGAGCTACAGCTTCAAGTGAGCAGCTCTGCAGATTGATTTCCATTGGCCACTTATTAAAGAGAGCACTCTCTCTGTGCCAAAAAGCAGCACGAACAGAACCGTGAGTGTGGCCAGGAACTTTATTCTCTAGGAATTAACACTGGGGAAAAAAAAAAAAAAAAGCCCAAATCAGATGATGCTTAGGGCTGCTCATGCAATTGAAGCATTTATCAAGCATTCCCAGTCACCCCAGTACCTGCTCCAAAGCCCTTGATGTTAACAGGGAGAATCCCTTGACTTCAAAAGGCTTTGAATTAGGACTTCATTTTCTGGCTGGGGACTGGGTATCACAACAACAGACAAGATGGGTGAGCAGCCCAGGGAAGGGGAATTCTTGCTTCCTCTGTCTCTGGGTATGGCATTGCTTATATGGATGCTCAGCTTCTCAGCAAGGGGTGTATAAGAAAGCAGGGAGAGGGGGATGAAGCAAGAACAGAGCTGCATTTGCATGTGGAGGAAAAGACGGTAGAAGCTGCTGAGTTGCAATAATTCCTGCAAAGCTGTAGAAAGTAGAGCCACCAGAAACAAGACGGACTTAGCCCTCCTGGGGATTTCTACCTCTCTACCACTCTTTCTGACTAACCAGGTTATGGGCCAGTTCAGCCCAAGTTTCAGGCAGGAGAACGCCCCTGTCCAGAGGCAGAAAGTAAAGAGGAAGAGTACACCACAACAGCATACGCACTGCTGCTTGGGACCAAAGGAGACAAAGAACCAGCACACTCTAGAGGGGCTGTAAAATACACACATATATTCAGCAGAAGCTCTCACAGTTCATGCAACTTTGAAGTCCCATTTCCTCCTCCTCCAGCCCAAAATGAAGGCTGTATTCCCCGGCTATAAGCCTGAGCGTACGGAGCCCTCCCTTGCAGGAGGATACCCTTGTGGGTCCTGCCTGGAGTTTTGCTCAGAGCTCTGAGTGTGCGTGCATGTGCAAGCCTGTTTATTGGCACAGTGGCAAAAAAACAGTTACTGCTGCAATGTATTTTCCACAGCCACTGTGGCAAAATTACTCATTATCCAAAGGACCCAAATGAGGTCAAGGGTAAACCCAACTTTCTAAAGGTAACTGAGAAAAGCTCTCCTTTCAGCAACACCTCTGAACTTCTTCAGTTCCCACATCCTTCCATCTTGACTTATTTACTGTTAAACCTTCTAAAATGGGCCCAGAAGAATTGCCACAGTGTGGCAACGTTTCAGCTGCAGGCCAGCACAAACCCAGGCCCTTTCTCGTCTGCCGAAATGCTGCATTACCGGGGGTGAAAGAGAATGAAACCCACTCAGAGGCTCAGATGCCCTGGGGAAGGGCAGGGGGATGTGGCATAACTCACTTCCCAGGAGGCTGGAAGACACGTCCTTGGCTTCTGTCCCTAAAGCTTCCACCAATCCACAATCAGGCACTTCTGCATGTGTTTGGGCAGTATTTCAGCATTTGGCCAAAGGCAGAGTGACACCAAACACAGAACCACGGGAGGCCTCAGGAAAGCCCCAGTCCTCACTACCGTACCCTGCAAACACGCCAGAGCCGATCCCACCACGAGCAGCCCACCTCACCACCACCCCGGCAGCAGCAGCTCACCCTCCCGCACCCCCTGGTACCTCCTGGTAGCCTAACATAAACCTGTCAGAGGGTTTCCCACAGCGTACAGGAGCCATCTGCAAAACCGAGGGGGGTGTATGGGCCTCTTTCCAGAGGCCAAAGGGCTCCAAAATAATCACTGCCTGCTTACTTAGCTTATGGCCCCCACCCCTTCCCTGGCAGACACTTGGCGGGGGGGGGGAGGAGAAAAATCAAGGCTCCCAGAAGAGATTAACTGAAAAGAAAAAGGATGAGCGGTTTTGAGGAGCAAAGGATATTACACAGGTCCAAATGATTTACAAGCATCCAAACCAAAATGCAACTCAACAAATTGGCTCTGTCAAGGCACACTGATTCAAACATCCACAATTTCTAGGTAAAAAGAGATGCAGAGCCAGACTTTGCAACCTGGCCCTGTTTGTACCAGAAACATTACAATTAGTTAGATAATCAGTATGCATAATGGAACACACACACACTTGCCAATAGTCTGTCTGCATGCCTATTTTCCAGAGAAATGCAATAAGTATTCCATAGCAATTAGGAAGCAAATTAAATATTGTTTTGTGCTACAGAAAGGCATCAGTTCAGAAAGAAGATGCCTATTAATCCTTATTAATTCTACCCGAAGCCTCCTAGGTACTTTGCAGATATGGCCTCCGCACCAACAAACTAACAAAATTAAATGCAGACAAGTAGACAGAAGCTAATGTAAATCAGAACAACAATGTGAAAAATTATATGCCCGTCAGTTTGACGGTTTTAAGACAAATTGCTTGGTTCATGCAATAAAAAGGGAGAATAGCACTTGCGGTATAGCTGACTCCTGACTAGACATGTCCTAGGTTATTACACATTTCTGCTTTCATCAGTCTGATTCTGCAATAATCCAGCCTGAACTATGTTTTCTTTTTTCATTTAAAAATTGGACATGTTCCTCCTGGGAACATCCTCGATTTTCCTTCCTTATCCTCCCGGCACAAATTGCTGAGATAAAAAGAGGACGGAGCACAGGCAACCTGTTGGAAAGCAAAGTGTGCTCCTGGGGAAATTTCAGCTTAATTAATATGTTAATGTGAATATGTATCTTGCATGTACTCACAAATGTATCCACGTATATAATATATAGGGGAATATACGAACACACTATGTACACACATGCACACCTAACGAACAAAAGGAGCCTCTAAACATCGGTGTACTATTGGCATTTCAAACAGATATGAAGCTATTTCTCACAAACAGGAAACAGATCATAACAGTAGCATAAAAGTATAATTCAGGCACGCACACACACACGCTAGTACTCCTCACTGCTCTTTTGGAGAGCATCTACTTCTTTTCCCACTGCAATCTCTCTAGGTAGATATGTAACGAACACAAAAATCTACCTGCCTATCGCATCAAATTTGGCAGAGCCTAAAAAACACAATGGCAGCTCAGAGCACGGAAGTAAAGCTCCTTCCAGAGCTCTCTGCTTCCTCTAGCGAGCCTAAAAGACCCCGGTAATCCTGAGAAACCTGATGCCGTTGCAAAAATCAGCAAGCTTCCTCTTCTTCCCCCCGCAAAAGCCAGGCTGTGGAAGAGATCACAAGAACAATACTGGCCAATGTGCAATTTCCAGCAAGAATCTTTCATCAGCATGCATGTCAGCAATTTCTAATACAATATGAAAATCTTCTGGAACTTGCAGAAAAGGTTGAGAAATCTCCTCAGATTCCAACAAGGTTGGAAAGGCTGCAGCAGTCTAAATCACTGAAGAGTGCAATATTCCCCCCATACAGCTGTTTTAAGGCAGACTCAGGAGACAGTTAACACCACACATTTGTACCTTTGCCTTTAAGTGTAAATTAAACAGATCACCCCATTTAAGTCCTGCCTTTCAAGGTATTCTTCCATGAGCCAACAGAATCAATGTTTGCTTCCAAACTTCTAACAGCCCAAAGACTTGCAGTTAGCTCACCACCCCCTGGGAAAGCCAGAGCTGAATAGATACCAGAAACTGTTATCATCAAGTCATCTATCATCATCCTCTTTGATGGGGGCAAAGATGCTGAACATGAGCAGACGAGAACAGTGGCCAATTCAGCTGAAGGGGGTGTGATGCACCCTATACTAACATGTTACTAGGAGCTAAACTAGGAGCTAACTTTTAAATTTATAGCATGCTGACTATTCTGCCAAAATTGTCTATAGGCATGCTCTTACCCTACCAATACAAAGCAACGTAAATACAAGGAACCTTACCCCACCTTTGAAGAGAGCAGGAGAGTACTCCTTGCCTTCACCACAGAATAAGAGCGTGCCTGCAGCATCATCAGTCCATACCTCTTCCACACTCACGGACCTGTCTGCATGCTCATAACTCCTGTTTGCTCCCCATGAGTGCTCAAGACACCCTGCTCCTCTGCAATCACACAGAGCCTAAAACCTGGAGTGAAGAACGTGAAAGCCAAGGACCAAGCACCCTCATGGAGGAAGATGCAGCAACACAGGGGGTTGTGTGAAGCCAGGTTGTACTTGCTCTGGAAAACATCATTATCTTCCTCTTCATAAAGCTTTTCTGCTGCAGCAGAAGTGTCATTCACAGCATCAGCACTGCCTGGCACCCAAAGGAACAAAGAACGAACAAAAAGATATGACAGGCATGGCCCTGTGCCAAGTGTTGTTATTACCCCAAGAGCATAGAGTACACAGGGACTCTGCTGCTGCTCTGGTTTTTATGAGAGCGCTCTAAGATAATACTGCGCTAGCTGAAATGTAAGACCTTAAAGACCTTAATTATTCTCCTGTGCAAGTTTGGTCTGGAATTGCTGGGTGGGAGACCCTCCAAACACGCACGATCTTCTGGAAAGATGGTTTGCCTTGATCAGAGGAGGTAGGATCAAACCCTTCATCAGACTTCAAGAGAGTTACTTGTTTCATCTTGTCACAAGAGAAGGGAGATAAAAAGTTATTAGAAGACCTCAATTATCTCAAGACGAGGTGTCTGCGCCTCCCCCTACACAAACAACTCTTCCCCCAAGTTCAGCAGTGCGACTGGCGTCAGGCCTGCCGTCGACGGACACCACTTTGGGCAGTGCCAACCTGCAAGGCGAGTGCACACACGGCCCCGTTCAGCTCAGTTCCCGTCTCAGGTCGGGGGTCCAAGCTCAGACCTACCACTACCCAAAACTCCAACCTGCCCTACAGGCTGGCTTGGACCAAGCCACAGAGCACCCTGATCAGGAACGGATCGGGGACCTGAGCACTTGTAGCGCATCAGCACAGACCAAACTACACCTCACGCCACCCAGATGGGTTGGGACCAAACCCTGCCCCTGGCCACCAGCCCTTCCTGCGAGGACCCTTCTGTCCCCAAGCACGGGGGACATGTCGCGTGCAGCTCACAGCTGGATAAGCCAAGAAAAAGCGCTCGACGCCTGGGACTCAGCATGCTTTAACCTGCTCTTGGCCCAGCGGATGCAGCCATGAGTTTCCACGGGCATCGCTCTCCCACGCCTGCTTTGAACGTGCTGCACTGGCAGGTGATTGCTGAATAACTGACAGCAAAAGATGCTATTTCTGAAACTTTTCAGACTGGTTTTACTGAAGAAGGTATAGCAAGTCCTGACAAAGTTATTAAACGTTGCCTATAAAGATGACAACAGGTGGTCAAATTTGGTCCCAAATCTGTTAGTTAAATGCAAAGTGAGCAGAAAATACATACTAATCAGCTGATCATGTTTCAACCACAACACAGTTAGCATCTGTGGAAACCACTCCAATGTCTTAGGCACGGTATTTAAACATCAGCAGAACTATAGAGTTTGACAAGCACGTACTCTCTTGGGCAACATACTGCTGCAAGTGACAGTTACTAGAAGTACAAAAGCAAAATAGACTAAAACCCAACAATTTAGGAAGCATAACTGATTAGGCTGTGGCAGAGGGAAGAGGGAAATAAGGGGGTGAAATGACAATGCAGTGAAAGTAGATCTTAGAGCTTATATTATTTTAAACCTTTTGAAGCTGAAAACCTCCAGATACTTACTTTTGCAGCTCCATTATTTCAACTGATGATCTCATAAGTAAAGAGAAATAATTAGAGTTGCAAAAATGAAATTACAGAAAAGAGTAATTATAGAATTAGAATAAGAGCTTGCTAAGTTTTAGCATGTAGTGTGTAACAGCAGCTTTTTAACACATAGCTCTTGGCAAAAAAATACTGTGAAATGTATTTTTAAATAGCTGCTCCAGGCTAAAGGTCAGGAAGTATTATAGTACTTCCTTGTAAACAGACCTCTTCCTTCATTTGGCCCCTCCATTCCATTTAGAAATACTTTTTTTATAACTCTGTTTGCAAGATAAGAGTCAAGCTGCCAGTCCCATGGGTTGACACACAATTAGTGGTCACAGTGACCACCAGATAAACATTTCCATTGGCAGTATTTTGCAAAAATTGCCTTTTGATGCCAAGAAGAAGAAAAAAAAAAGAAAACTATTGGGTACCCATAACTTAATAGCCAGCATTCTTGGATTCCAGTATCACCACCACAGATTAGCTGGCTGGAAGAGGAGCTCTTACAGCTGTTTACAAGATGTCTCAAAAGCAGGATCTATTGCTTTACCCTTTCCGTCCTACACATCGTTCACTCTGCCGGAAAAAAAACATGAAAACCATTACACTGTCAGGTAAAAGGGTATTAGTAGCACTAAGAGGTTTTCCTTGGAAAGCTGCAGTTGTGCTATGAGTAAGTGAAAACCCACCAAGCTAGACCCGGAGGGCAGCAGTCAGCGAGGACATTGGGGTCCTTCCCCCGAGCCTGGGCACAACGAGGGGCTCGGGAACGCGCTCTGTCCTTTCACACCCCTGAGACCTCTCCTTTGCTGCCGCCAAGCCTCCCTCGCATGAGCCTCATCACCCCTTTGCGCCTGAAGGCGCCCGAGCCACCGGCAGGTAGGAGGAGGCAGAAGCCCGCAGAAGCTGGAGCAGGAGAGGGGCACGGCGATGGCGCCTGCGCCCGTGGCCTCGGGGGCCCTGACGACAGCAGAAAGGTTAAGGGCATGCTTAAAATGGGATAAGGAAAGAAACAGCCGCACCAGAAGAACAAGGACCAGCAGAGAAGACGAGAGCATCACTCCTGGCCGAGGGAGTCAACGCCCACCCAAGCGGCCAGCCCCGACAGCACCAGTCTAAGGGCCTGCAACGAAACGGCCGTATTAATTACCGCTGGCTTTGGTTCCCTGTACGGCGACTGCTGCTCAGGCTCTTAGCGCACTCATGAAGAGATTATTAACAGCACTCCTCAGACTCCTTCCCTCTACCCTCAAGCCCTCGCGAGGGGAAAAGCCATGTTCCTACCATGCGTGGGTTGGGGACTTGAAAACAGGAGGAAGGAAAACCCAGGGGAATGAACTGCTCAGCACCTAATTGGCAGGTGCGTGATTATGATGAAGTCCTTTATGCTACCTCCAAGCATGAGAAGCCCTTGAAAAATGCCTCTTGCTGAGGGGACCTAGCGATGACGAAGCCCTGCATCCCACAGGCATCGGCAATCACACAGGCTGAGGGGCAGCGGTATCAGGAGGAATCGGGCAGACAGGTCTTCCCTGGTGGAGCTTCCTCTCCTCCTTTCCCCAGTGTGGCGGGTCTGCCCCCAGCCCCCCGCAGAGCACACCGTCCCCCCGGGCATGGCTCTTCGGTCCCATTGCATTGGGCTTTAGAAAAACTGGGGTCTGCTGGGAGCAGCCCATACTAGCAAAGCCACCCTAGGTCACCACTGAACCCAAGAGGTGTGGGTAGAGGTCCCGAGGCCATGGCTCTGACCTACAGTCAGGCGTGTAAAATGCCTTTCACTGCTGTACTGAGAAACACAGGTGGATTCAGGACGGGGAACTTGCCCAGAAATGGTACTGCAAGACCAAACAACACCCATCCCTCCACCTCCGCGCATGGCACGCATGTTTTAGCTTCAAGATTATCCACTGTTCTGTGGTTTTCTCACAGCCCAAAGCCAATTTGTGACACAACAGCTATGTCTGTGTTGGGTGGTATTTCTGCAAGGAGGCAGGATCTTTGCACACAAATTGTAAGCATCCTTATTTCTCTCTTAAGTACTTGGACAGATGCAGGCACTAAGCAGACAGCAGCTGATTGTATTGTATGTTATCAGATCTTCAGACACCTTTATCTCTAAAGATCATAGATCTACTTGATAAGATGTGTACTTGTTAATATTTATATATATTTTTATATAGATAGATAGATAAATATTGAAAGTCATGGACAGCACTTAGATGGTGAGCAGGGAAATATATCTGCAATTTCTCATAAACCAAGGAGGGCCCAATTAAATTACTGGAAAGAAATTTCAGAACAAACATAGGCAAGCATTTTTGCCACAAAACACACCATAAAGCTGGAGAACTCATTGCCGTAGGATGCTGCAGACATCAGAAGTGTATGTGGTCTCTGCAAAGGACACAATAAATTCACGGAGGAGAACTCCGTTACGGAGAAAGACTCCTCTGGCATCAGGGCATCCCACAGCCACGTTTTGCTAGGAACGGGGAGAGCGTGTCAGAACGAGCTCGCCTTGCATGCCCACTCGTTTGCAGTGCTGGAGGCGGGAGGGTGCGTCCCGCCACGTCCGGCCCATGCACAACCGCCCCAGCCAGCACCATCTCTGGTCGGGACGCAAGATGGGGGGGGCACATGATTTTAGGGAGAGCACTTACAAGCAAGGCAACACAGAGCCCGCAGGGTGACACAAAACCCACTGGAAACAGAAAGGTAGCTGGAGAAATGAGCAGTGCTGCTCTATTTAGGATGCATGGTGGGCAGAAGACCCATTTCTTACTGTGTCACAGAGTTCCCAGGTTGCACACGTATGAACTGTGCTCAGCATGGAAGCACCCACTGCCTTCGCCAACCACTTACAGCACAGCATAGCATCAGGGACAGGCCGCAGAGGAAAAAACTAGCTTCCTTCCTTTTTGCGTTACAAAAAGCATTTATCAACCAACTACGACTTCTGAAACAAAAAATAAAAATAAAAAAAATCAAGTCTGCCAACATACCTCTTTGGAGCACCAAGCACATTTTGGATGGATGAGGAGACACTCTTCACAGGACGTGGCACTTCCACTCGTGCACAGATTGAGACCTTCAGTAACAGAGAACGACAAAGAATGGGATGGGCTAAGTGGTTACTTATTCTGAAAACAGTACTCAGGGTGTTCTAGCTATATTCTTAACCTTCAACTTATTATAAGTTCAAACAGTTTCAAGAGCAAAGAATCTCCCCAGAGCTGGAAAGGTTTGAGAAGGAATAAGCCTTTCCTTTTCACCTGAAAGGAAGTCTTGCTTTCTTTTCCTTCCCCAAGAAAAATGAATAGGACAAAAACTGGGATTGAGGTGTGGAGAACCTCTAAAATATGACTCTGGTGATTTTTTTCTCTTTTTCAGTGGTCTTTGGTTAACCAAAGAGTTCAATTCATCTTTCTAATGAAATGTTTCCACGACTTGTGAGAGAATGCAATAGCTGTTAGACTAGTCTGAAATATGAAGATGGCTTTCCAAACGCCCTAGAGAATGCTGACTTTTAAAGCTACAGTAGGCAGAGCTTCTGAATTTTTCTACCTGGACATAAGGGCCTTCCCTCCCTCCTCAAATTTTCATCTTAAATTAGCCTTGAAAAATATTCACCGCCCCCTTTCATATGATGGCGATTTCCATAATTAACTCATGTTACAGCAAATTACTTTAATTTATTATGGGAGTCATTTCCACAGGATATCCAGGGCAAGCTGGCCAGTCTGATTATACTGGGCAGCGTCCAAGGCTGCCCGGGATGGAACATGCTGCTCCACGCCACGGCTGAAAGCTCTTCCTATGCTGGGATGCCAGCAAAGACCCACACTAAGACATAAACAGATGGACAGCTAGTGATGTTATTCGCTCCTAAATTATTAGCACCAAGCTGCACAAGTACTGAAAAAGTCCCACTTCCAAAAAGCTAGCACTTGAGCTTTGAGAAGACTTAAAGTGGAACAACCCAGGTTAAACAGAACCAAACAGCAATCGTATCTGCTTTGAATGCCACAGCTTGTTTAATCATGCCTGTAGCTATGAATGTGCCATTCAATACCACTGGTGCCCCAATTCTCCAGCGTGCAGCTATTAACATCAACTGTCAATAACTAATTAAACACATTTTCAGCTGAGGATTCAGCACAGAGGCTGCACACTCTTCACGAAATGCCTTGGGCTTGAACTCTGAGCCTGCTATTTTTTTCCATCCAAAATGTCAATAAAGGCATTGTCAGGCCTTGTGCTACAGTTCATTTATTTTTCAGACAGTTATATCTACAGATACCACTGCACTACACTGCTGCTAGATATGATGTGCAGATTGTGTAGACTTGCTGATGTCTGGAAAGGAACTACACAAAGTTTCGTCCTGCAGCAAGAACCTTGTGTTGCAAGAGCTTTTGAGGAGTGCTTACTGTGTATTCCTTGAGAATATTTTAATGAAAAATTAGAAATGGTGGCTCTGGTTGCCTCAATCACTCCAGTGTGAGGCTGGGCTATGCTGCACAGGAAGCAGTGAATCAAGCTGGACAGCTGTAGGAGAGCTTATCATGCCCCAGGCAAAAAGCAAAAAAAGGACAAGTTATCCTGTCACTATTTCTAAGTCATCATTGTGGCATGACTATGTCAAAGCCCTACACTGATGATTTTCAGTCAGCCACAAGGTGGTTAACTCTCTAACCCAAGAGTGCTAAGCCTTCTACTTTCTCTATGGCTTTCATTCAAAAAGGCTGCATGCTTTCATTCACTTTAAACAAGAGGCTTATTAATTTTATTTCACTGACTGTTACCATATATCCATGCATTTCATTCCTTGGTCACATTCTGAAGTCATACTGCACTTCCTGGGTATTGCAAGAGCTCAGAATATAAACATGCACTATAAAGTAAAGCGTTAACTTGTTCGACCGAATTACAATTTGCACAGATGCCAGTTGTGCATTTCCATGCCCTGCAATAGCAGTGGCTTCCAGCACGGATGAAAGCCTCTCCTCAATAGCCACTGCTCTTGTAACCGTGTGCTTTGCAACACAGCAAAACACATGCTTCATTTCTTCCTCATGTGAAGTCTGGAGGCTGCGAGGGAAGTAGAAGGGAAACAAACACAAGTTAGCCTTCTCGCTGCAAAGGTAAGAGGAATCACTGGCCACAACTCTCTGAGCTTGGGATGAAATGGGCCTCAGAGGCAGTCTCACCACTGATCTTATAAAGCAAACACTTGTGTTCCTACCCTGGCTATCCAACAGGCTTCGCTCGCCCTTCTGTCTGGAAACAGGGTAATATTTACCTCCCTTCCCGACTGGTGGATTTTTGAGGGTTTACTTAGTAATGGTAGTATCCAAATGGAAACCAAGGTCTCCTCGCGACGGGTTCGTTTCCAACGGGTACCATGACCCAACCCTCGCGGCGGCCCACGCTCATGTAGCTGGCCATAGGGCCACATTCCAGCAAGTGGCAGCTTTTGAAGTTTCAAAGTATGCTTTTCTTTCCACTCTGGAACAAAACCAAAACTTTTCCAGCATTGTTGTGAAAACGGAGCTTTGTTAAGCCATCTGATTTTGTACTGAAACCTGAGCTTTTTGAGCTGGAGAAGAAACACACAGGATTTTCCAGATGAAAGTCTTATGCTGTGCTTGATTCAGAGCAGTCTTTCATGCCAGATCACACTGAATCGGGCAAAGGAAAGTCTTGAAGATCCCTGTGCTAGTCTGGAGGCTTCCAGCTCCCAGAGCTAGTTACCAGGTAAGATTGGAAGAACCTCAGTCTGCCTCTTGGTTCTGGTGTATTTAAACGAAAACACTCCTTTCTACTAAACTTCACTTAACAGGAAAAATTCCTTCCAGGATATAGCTGGTATCACCACAGAAAATAATCCATCCCTTTTAGACCTTGCTTCACATACGGTCCTTGCACTGAAGCTGCAACAGTTTTACACCCACCACCTGCCATAGGCAAGCTCCACATTCATGCCACTAACTCCTAAACCCTGCACTCAACTTCATTTTGTGCAACAGCATCCAGCAGGTATAAATGGCACCTCCAGCTTATGTCCTTTCCCCAGAGAGCAATGCAGGAGAGCCCAAGAAAGCAAAGGAAGATACTGCATTCATGTAGATAGCCGAGACTAGTACATTAATGATGCAGAGCAAGACAGGAGCTTCTTACAAAAGGTACTCAACGATGTTACTCATAAAGATGCTCCAGGCAACCAGACTTCATTTTAAACCAGTTCTACAAGAAATCTTAGTTTGGGCAGCTCCTCACGCCGAGATGAATGTACTGGCATACTTGGGGAAAAAGTGATACACTTTACTCTCCTAAGTGTGGAAAAAAAGATCGTTTTATCTGTGCTTGCAATAAGGGTTCTAGCAACCTCTTCCCCAAGGTCAGCTACATTTCTGAGCCATCAGCTCTAAGCATCAGACCCCCAAAGTCAGGAAAAAACAACTATGAAAACGTCTTGAGGCTTTTGCAGTCGCGTGCCGCAGCGCTCTCTGTAAGACGAGCCTCTGGTTAAGATAACTAATGAAACATTAAGCGCGGGGAGTAAATACCGGAACAGCGCACTCAGAGGAACTGTGTGCGCTCCCTGGATGAAAAGGCTGCGAGTGCTCGCAGGGAAAACACCCGATCCCAGCGCCGGAGGAGCCCGCTCGCACGGCGGCGGCGGCGGCGGCGGCTCCGCGCGGGCCCGGGGCAGAGCCCGGCAGCCGCGCAGAAACGCGCCCGGTGCCGCCGCTCCCCACCCCGCGCGGGACCCGCGCTGCTCCGACAAGCCCGCCGAGGAGAAAAACCACGCTGTCCCCGTCCCCCCCGCAAGAGCACGCCAGGCGCCGCCGCTTCGCGGGGCAGGGCGGCTGGCGGCGGCTACCTGCGCGGCGCGGCCCGCGGCGGCGCGGGCGGCCCTTACCTCCGCCGGGCGGCAGCAGGGCGGCGAGCAGGAGGAGGCGGCAGGCGGCGGGCGCCGGCAGCCCCCGTCGGCGGGGCATGGTGCGGCGGCCGGGCAGCCCGGGCCCGCCCCGCCGCCTTTTGTGCGGCCGCGGCCGCGGCGGCGGCGGAGGAGGAGGCGGCGGCGGCGGGGGCGGCGCTGCCCCGGGGGGCGGCGGGCGCCGGCAGCGCCGCGCTCCGCTCCGCGCCGCTCCGCTCCGCGCCCCGCGCCGCGCCCGCTGCGGCCGCCCGGGCCCGCGGCGCCGCGGGACGGGACGGGACGGGGCGGGACGGGACGGGACGGGACGGGGCGGGGCGGAGCGGGGCGGCCGGCGGGGGCCCCCGAGCGGGCCGCCCCTGGCACGGCGGAGCGCGGCGCGGGGGGGCGCGGGGGGGCGCGGAGCGGGCACGCGGCACGGGCAGCAGTGTGCACACACGCACACGCGCACACGCACGTGCACACGCCTGCACACAGCCATGCCTGCGTGCAGGCACACGCATGTTCGCACATCCGTGCATGCACAGGTAGGTGCAGGCGCGTAGAGGCACGTGCAGGCACACGCACGCGCAGGTACACGCATGCACACACGTGTACATGCACAGGTACGCACATGCATGTGTATGCATCCACACACAGGCCCACCCGTGCACACACAAGTACACACATGCACACATGCATGCACACACAGGCACATGCATGCATACATGCACAGGTAGATACATGCATGCATAGGCAGGCACATAACTGCATGCATGTAGGAATGGATGCAGAGGCACACACGCATGCACACACAGGTGGGCACATACATGCACACACATGCATGCACATGTATGCCCACACACACATCGTGTACAGACATGTTTTCCGATGCACACACCTGCAGAACTTGCACAGGCATGCGTGCACGTGCACATGCATGTACACACAGGCACACGCAGACCCGTGTGCATGCACATAGGCACACATGTGGAGCTTGCAGACCCATGCACATGCACAGACACAGAGACACACATGCCTATGTACCTAGAAGTACACAATAGACACTTGGATGCATACACACACACACTCACATATGCATGCACAGACACACATGCACACAGGCCGGCACACACAGCCCACACATGCACAAGGCACACAAATACCAAACGCCCGCCTTCCCGGGGCTCACACAGGCCTGCCCTCACCAGCTCTTGCTCATATTTCCCCATGGGTCAGCGGCTGCTGTTATGTGGCTTTTTCCTGCTTCAGGGATTTTCAGTGTACAAACAAACAGACACCGTGTCCATCTGTTAAATAAATCTCTGGGCAAGGGCATCCGAGCAGCACCGCTCTGCCCTGCCTTGCAGGTCGCTCCCCACCCACCGCCGGTCCCTAGCAGGATGAGACATCAACACTTGAGAGCTAAAGGAAACGATGGATTTATGATTGTGTTTAGGTTGCTGGTGGGATTTATTTTTTCTTCTATTTTTTAAAAAACCATAAATCAACCAGATAGCTGCTGGCTGACTTTTAAGGGTGCTTTCTAGTAATAGCTAGAGGCCTGTGGCCTGCAAACCTTCATGCCACTTTAACATGATGTCTGCTATCTCTAACCATTAGATTTTTGCATAAAACACATGCACTCGATCCAATATTATGTATTCCTGTTCTCAGAAATAAGATATTAACTTAATGCCACTTGCAAAAATTTCTTCTTATTTGCAATAATTTTCAATGTAGTTTTCATAGACTGCTATTTTTTTGATGTCTCCATACCCATGGTTAAATCCAACATCAGGGTTGGATTTCAATGAAGTGACTACTTGTTATCTTGGGAAACACCCATCTACAAAAGTTGCAACATTTTAACTGTACTGGTAGCACTAAATCAGAATAACTCGGGGGGGGGGGGGTGACTGCGGGTAGGTTACAAAGGAACAGCTCTTCCCATAGGGAAAAGGAGAACAACAACAACAAAAAGTTGTAAGGAGAGGTTGTAACCGGTATAAACAAATCAGCGTTGCTAAAGTGACATGCCTAACCAGAATAGCTGTTCTGGTCCAAAGGAGGCGTGCGAGCCAGGCTTTGGACCGCAGTCGCCACCCCACAGTGGGATCAGTGCTGGGGATGTGCAGTCCTGGAAGTGCAAGAGCCTCCGCAGACAGATTCCTCCCCTCCTTTCGGGTCGTTGGGATCCTATGCCTCAGGAGCATGTCCTTAAAGAAGCATTTGACCTGCTTGGGGGTCCAGTTCTCAATATCTTTATATTTATAGGAGAGGAGGCTGTTGGCGCTGCTCAGCTGGTGGCCCAGCAGGCTTTTTGCTCCGTGGGCAGAGGGAGGTGATTTCTGCGTGAGCTACAGAAACCGAGCTCCAGCTGTGCTGAGGGATGCCGCGAGGACACGGGGAAGCAGCATCCTTCAGCTTCCGCCTAGCTGCCCTCGTGCCTTCGCATAGGCAAGGGGCAGTTTCTGCGCTCATCTCACTCCGAGTGCATGACAAGGTGCGTGCCGTCACCTTTTATAAATAATAAAACTGGTGCTGGCCACGCTGTGACTGACCTGGAAAGGCATGAGCTGGGGTGCGGGAACCCCACAGCGGGCTCTTCCGATGGGGCGGCTTTTTAGTACGTCTGTGAAGAGAAAGGAAATGAAATGCAGATCCTACAGTTACATGAGCTAAAACATCTGATGCAAAGCATTAATGCCTAGGGGAGCCTGGTGTAAACCTAGAAGTCCATCCTCAGTGCTTATTGCCATGCCCAAGGACCCTGAGATATAACACGGTTCCTAAATTTGTGAAAACCAGTTCTGGATGTTCATTTTTTCTGAATTTTCCTCGGCTCCTGGATAGAAGCCAGCCCTTTCTATAAACATACATGCATATACGTACACATGCAAACATACATATGCTTGTGTGCGAGAGAGCTTTAATCATCCTGTTTGTAGAAAAGGAAAACCCTGCGTGCTCTGCGCGCGGCGCCACTGGCTCGGTACCCGGGCCCCCCTCCTCTGTCGCGCCGGCGGCTCGCACTCTCCTCTCGGCGGCGAGGGAAGCGCTGGGGATAAAGAACAGATGCACAAAGGTCAAGTGGTAAATGAGCAACAGGGAGAAAGGAAAAGCAGAAACGGGAGAGAAGTCTACTCGGTGGGAAAAAAAGCACCCGTGTGAGACCTGATTATGGGGAACAGGAAAAAGAGGTTTCGAGGAGATGGGGGAGGACTCTCAGCAGGAATTTACTGCGGCGGCACCAGCGCTTGGCGAGACGCTGCCGCTCATAAGTCACCGGTTATATTTAGCTCAGCTCAGCGGAGGTCGAGCGCCCCGCGCTCGCCGCCCGTGCCGTTGCGAGGCAGCACCCCGGGGCCCGCCGCGTGGACTTCCCGCACCGTGCGGCCTCCGGCGTTCGGCCGCGGCCTCGGCAGGCGACGGGGCGGCTCTTGGCCTCCAAAGCCACCGCGGAGGCTCCCTGCCGGAGGGAGCGAGGGCCCCGCTTCGCAGCCTGCGCACGGCCCTGGCGAGAGACCTCGGAGAGGAGGGAGAAGTTTAGAAGTGGCTACTCGGCTTTTTGGAGATTTTGGGCTGCTGTCGGCACTCAATATTTGCCAGCAGTCATGTACCCTTATTATCAGATTTCTTTTAAGTGAAAGCACAGTAAAGGTCACACAGACTTATAGGCCACATATCTTGCCCCAGGAGACCACGACCGGCCCACAGACCATGCCGTGGGACGTATGCTCTATAGGGAAAAACCTCGCAGAGCGGTAGTGGAAGAAGTGCTGTGGGCTCCCAGGTGACAACGTTGGTCCCCTGCTCGCCAAAGCCAGGCGCTTTGCTCTCACCGCTGCAGACAGAAGTGAAGGAGACGTAATTGCACTAAAGACCGACGGAGCAGCTCTAACAGCCAGGCAGGGGCTCCGCCGCTGCCGTTAAGTGTGAGGAATTTATCCCCCGCGCAGCAGGCAGTTCAGCTCAGCAGAGTGAAGACAGCTTCGAGTCGCTGAGGTTAGCTGCCTATCCAAGAAATAAAGTACTAGTGGAGGTAATGCGTGGCCTGAAATGAGGCCCCTGCAGCGGGGTTTGCATAAATCCTTCCTAATCGCCAGCAGCGAGGGGCCCTGCACTGGATGTGCTGCTGCTTTTCCTAAAGGAGCCAGGGATGGGGTGACAGCAGATGCCTGAAATGAAGATTGCCCCCTGCGTGCCTCCGTGCGACACAACCAGATGAGCCCTTCGTCTTCCTCCTGGGATTCCCTTTTGCTAAATGAGGGACTGAGAAAGCAAGCTGTGCTACCTGTGCCTTATGTTTCTTGACCACTATGGCTCCTGCCTACAAAATGCCATTCTTGAGGATCACTTAGTCTCAGCCTTTTCCATGGGCCTGAGAGCCCTCAGTTTCCTTCAACAACCTAGGTCCCGCAGAGGCCCTTGAACTTGTTTTTTTGAGTATGATTGCATCGTTCTGCTCGAACAGAGACCAGAAAACCCCAGGGCTGAAATGGACTGATCTTTGGACTTGCCCTCTTATCACTTGCATTTTAAAGCTATGATCAAAGTAAGACGTAATTAATCCAGTGTATCTGACCTACCCAGGCATTTAAAGTGACGCAGCCTCAGTTCAGTCCTTTGGCTTGCTTGTTATCAGTCAAAACAAACACTTTATCAAGAGATACTCTGGGTGTTTTAAAGATTGGTTTGCACTGCCTAAACTTTTGCATCTCCCATGTGGAAGGCAGGGTGGATTAAAAACACCTGAGTTGTTATCTCTAGATATCTGGCACGTCACTGACTGGGTTCTAGATTTTCAGTGATGACTCCTCCCTCTGCACCAGCCAAAGCGAAATGCTGGTCCCACAGCCCCAAAGCATGGCCACAGCCTAGTTCAGGGGTGACGCTCTCCTGCCACTGCAACCTTTCACTAACTGTTGCCTTGATCCTGCTGCAATATCCTAGTCGTGAAACAATGACATCTCTTTCTCACGGTTAGGGGCACTGTGTCTAAGGTTGGGCTTGCTACTTCTTACACCATTACAGCTACATTCCTACGGGGTGTAACTCATTGTAAACTCATTATTGGATATGAACCCACTGAACCTCCCTATCTGCAGTAAATTCAGAAGCCGTAGGATCTCTGGCACAGCTTTCTAACATACCAGCAGAACCTTTGAAACAGCTAAAGTCACCCTTTTCCAGATTTCACACTGAAGTCAGCAACTGTTGGAACAGGAAAACGCAGAATTCAGCCTGCCCATGGGCAACGTGGGGACACAGTGGTGACTCTGCCAGGTCCTCAGTGTCCCTCAGTCCTTTGGGCCAAGCAGCTCCCCGTAAACTGAAAGACAAGAGAAACATGAGCCTAGATGTTGATCAAGCTGGGCTGATTTATGGTTAAAAAAAAGGCCAATTTGCTTGGAATTTTGCAGGGAGCTAGAGTCAGGCTGGAGGATAGTGAAATGCGATAAAAGGCAAATGAACAAAAGGCAAAGGTTTGAACCTCGGGGACCTTCTTATGAACAATTTTTGTATTAAGAAAACTCTCTCCTTCTCTTTCCCCTTTCTCACCATGCTGTTTGCCTGTGATTGAAAGTGGGAAGGTAGAGAAACAGAACCTGAGCACCACGTGGCTTTGCCTTCCCAACATTGCCTTCACTCACAGCACAGCCGCGTTGCTGGGGTTTTCACAGAGATGGAAAAAAGTTTGTCTCCTGTTTTTTTTTTTTTTCCATGGCAGCTACAAAAAGTTCTAATTCACACAAAATCCATGTCAGATGGCAGTAATAGGCAGCAATTGCATGCCACAAAAGACAGTGATTAATTTCATTCTTTCTTAAACAGTATATGCTGTCCTCCAGCCAAAGGCACGGTTTGCTTTGCTGCTTCCTGTTATAAAAAAATCTACTTTTATCATCTGGGGACCAAGCTCTGTCCTCGGCTGCTCAAGAGCAACACTGTCACTCTCTATCCACTATGAGGAAACATTGCAGCCATGCTGGGGAACAGGGCATGGCACTCAAAAACCTTCATGTCAAATTTTGTTCCTGGCCTGCATAAAACAAAGGAGCATTCAAAATAAATCTGTGGGCCCTGAAAGCATCCTTTGATCAGTAAAAATCCACTTTCCCTCCACTCCCTGCACAAGCAGCTCACAACAGGTTTTGTGTGCTGTGGAATAGTTGATTCACCTTTCACAAACACTGGGTGGTCATCAGAGCTGAAGACTGGTGCTCAGCAGATCACTTAAACTGCAGTAACAGCAAAGCCTGCTTTCCTTCTCTTTCTAAAGCCCTTATCCAAACCGTACTTTGGCTGGAAGCATTTCCCCCGGCACCAGGTCCCTGTGCATTTGCTGCAGACTGGGATCACACCCAGCTCAGCTGCTCTGTCCAGGAGCAGGGCAAGCTCCAGGTGCCTCAGCCACACGGGGAAAGGTGAATTTGGCCCCTGAAGGAGGAGGATGACGGGCATTAGCTCAGGAGCATTGGACTTGCTGGACCTACTGCCTTCGGGGGCGGGAGAGAAGAAATTGCAGCCTGAAGGCTGTTTTACACTCCAGGGGCACATCCGTGCCTGGGGTTACAGGGCTGGAAAGTGAGGGAGATATGTAGGGAGGACATTCCTCCTGCTCCCAAGAGAGCAAGGTGCGTAAACACAAGTCCTTCTGCAGGCAGTGGTGATGGATCCAGCCCAGACTTGGCATGCTCTGTCACCTGGACGGCTCCAGGCATCGCCTTTTGGAAGAGGGGCAGGCTGGGAGGCAGCTGGAAAGCTGCCCCTGGCTACCCGAATGGCCATTTTCGGAGGGGAGGTTGGCCCTCAAAGGAACAGGCAGCACGGTGCGTAAGGATGGGACACAGGAGGGGGTGAAGCATTAGCGGCGCGGTGGAAACCTGCCCGTGGTCTCTGTTAATGGTTAGCCTCAGCTAAAATGTGCTCATCAAAAGGTTTTGCATTTCTCCTGGCCTCTCCTCCAACTGCAAAGTGCCAGCACCATCTTGTGGCCAGAGGCTTGGCCGAGTGGGAGGAAGGAGAGCGGTGGAGAAGGGTTTGCTGGATGAAAGCTTGTCTGTCCCTGCTAGGTGCATGAAAAATCTTCCCTTTTCGTGCATGTCTTGCTTCAGATAAACTGGAACCGTTTGGGGTACAAAAAAAAAGGTGGTTCTCCTACAGGAGAGCCACAAAAAAAAAAGGTGACCGTTTATTGTGCAGTTGTAGCAGAGGGCTTGTCACTAAACGTAAGTGGGATGGAAACCCCAAAGAGATTTCCGTTGTATGCGTCTATGTGGGGGAAGCATCATTAAATATGATTTAATATGTCAACAGGTAGAGCCAGTTAGTCTTGGCTCCACTGAAATCTCTGGCAAAATTCCCACTGATTTCAGCAAATTCCCAAGTCCCAAGCAAACAGAGTGCTCTGGTGATACAAAAGCTAGGCTTTCCAAAGGAAAAAAAAATCACCCTGAAACAATGTGGTTTGGGCCTCCTAATGTCCTATGCAGCTTTTTAAAAATCTCAGTTGAAAGTTGGATATTTAATTACTATCTGAAGTAAACCATTGGACCTTTTTTTTTTAAATTTTTGCTTATTTTTCTGGAAAACAGTTTTTGTCCAGCATAGCATATTTAGCTTGCGGCAGGCTCTGTTCATACAGAGAGGTCTATGCAGCCTTTAAAGGGAAAAATAGTAGAGAAAAGGAGGAAAATTCCAAAAGGAAAGGCTTGCTTTGGAAAGAATAATAACTTACTGTTACACATGTGCAACGCCATCCCTACATGTTTTATAGGAATGATACATAGGCCCAAATCCAGAAATCCCTCCTCAGGAACCCTTACTCCTATTAATTTCAGAACAAGTTAGGCACTGGAATACCTGCCTGGATTTGACCCCTAATTCCCACCATTTTCAACCTTCCACTCTTTGAGAGGGAATTAATTACTCTGTCACTATAATATTGTCTTAAATTTGTTAAATGTCCCAAATATGAACTATTAAAAAGAAAAAGAAAGGGCGAGCCCAAGATGTAGGAGTTTCCTGCTAGGACCTCTGTCATATGCAACTGTGTATTCAGGCTAATCTAATTACCCCATAAAATGATCAATACCAGTCAAAGACTTCTTCTGAGAAGTTCAATGTTTTCTGAAGTCTCATTTGTGCAGCAGACCTTCTCTTCCCAGCTACACCCAAGCGTTGATGACTAAAGGAGTGGCAGAAGTTCTCTAACGTTTAACCAGGCTTATATCAGAGGGCATGAGGTGAGCAGAAATGACACCCAGAAAGGGTATGGAGGAAGAGGACCTCTTTAAGGCAGTGAGGAGCTGTCACAGAAAGCTGGAGAGCTCTCCTCTTCCTTCCCTGTCTCCTCTCCACCCCACCAAAACATGACCAACATTCCTACTAATGTCATCGTAGAAAATGGACTGCAGACAGCAGATGACAAAGCGTGACCAAACTGGGAAAACAGTTGGGGTAAACATCCCTCAAGTTGCTACCAGGGGTATTAGTGTTTCGGACTAAGACCAAAAGCAGGGAAAATGCTCAGCTGCCACAGCTCTGTCCACTACCATCAAAGTCAGGGTCAGCCCCTCCACTGCCTTCTCCTGAGTCATGGGCAAAATATTTCCCTCAGAGCCATATTTTTCCTTTCCTCCTTTTCCAGCCCTGCAAGTCCCACCGCTCCCCCGGGGAAACCTCCGCCATGGAGGGCCCTCTCCCACCCCTCAGCACAGGCTGGGAGGGGGCAGGTAGCTTCTCTCTGGGGCCCCATTGCTCCTGCCCTCCCTGACATCCGCCCACCTCAGTGGGCGCTGGAGGCCCCTACGCTGCGGGACGGGGACACTGCCCTGAGACTCGCTCTAAGGCAAAGGGATATGGATGGTGAGGAGCACTGAAGAGCAGGCTCTTTGCAAGCTGGTTTGCTACCACCAGGAGGTGGTGGGTTGGAGCCGCTGTCTTGTCGAGTAATTAACTTTGCTCTCCTGCAGGAAAGATGCAGAAGAAACTGGGTGAGGTTGGTTTTGGAGGCCTGCATATGAAAGGCAGCACCTTTCAGGCCCAAAAGCAGGAAGCATTTTGCATTTTTTGAGCTTTCTGTTTGTGAAAAACAGCTCATTCATTTTATGAGGCTGTTTTTACATAAACCTCCAACGGCCTGGTGTACAGCACTTTACCCAGCCTCTTCACGGTTTATGAACAACCTTTGCATAATTAGGGCATACAGGCACACAGTATACACACATCCCAGGCATAACCTTTCAGCCAGTGCTAGCAGTGGGAAAGGAAGTTCAGCGAGTTAAGAACGTGAGAAACGTCCTCTTGGACCGGGTTGTCCATCCAGCCGCGGTTCTGCGGAGGTGGTAATAGCACATGCTAGCTCGGGAGCGCGTGTGAGCCTGGGCACTTTTTACAATCCCTTTCACTTATATTTCTCCAGCATCCCCACTTTTTTTGTCGTACTGTTAGATGTGACAGAGCTGTGTCCTTGATCTGCCTGATCCCTTTCTGAACCTGCAGATGCAGTGTCCACCCCCCCTGTGGCAGCCTGTTCACCACCTGCTCTTGTAAAGAAGTCTTTTGCTTATCCATATCACTCAGATCTCCTTTACTTCTGAATTACCCCTAATTCTTGGACTGTGGGATTTGGGGAACAACAACAGCTCTGCATTCAGCTTACCCCCACCTTCGTAAACCTTGATGAGCATAACCCCCTCGGCCTTTTCCTCCCTGAGGTGTCCCAGCCTTTTCAGCCTGCCCTGGAAGGCAGCTGCTCCGTCTCATGTCTTCAGCCTCCGGTTCCCTTCCCGGCACCTCCGCAACGCCCCTCCTGATGTCGTGACCAGCGCCGCGCGCAGTGCTCGAGCTGGGGGCGCCCAGGCGGTGTGGAGCGGCAGGACGATGCCCTCCGTCTGGCTCTCATCATCCTTTCTGACAATTCCCAACCTTTTGCTGGCTTTTTCGGTCGCCACCCTGAGCAATCCCAAATCCCGTGATTTCGGCGGCCTGTCAATGCCGGCTCGGCGAGCCCCGCTGAGTTCGTCCCTTGTGGCGGGTTCGCTGTGACGGGGATGGAGGTGAGACCCTTTGGTCTGAGCATCCCAGGGCAGGAGCCCGCAGCCCCCGGCACGGAGGCTCTCCGCAACGGCACGTTGCACCGCTCCTTTGGGTTGGTGCCACCCTGTCCTGGTGAATATTAGCAGCCACCTCACCTATTTGACCTCATATGTCCTGTTTCGTATTTACTTCACTTAAGTCATTCACTCCTGCTACCTGTTTGCCTCCAGTTACCTATTTACCCGTTACCTAGAGCATCCTTTGCAAGACGCTTTACAGATTCTTTATTTAGCCCTCTTTATTCCCTGTGACTTGCCATGTTTTATGGACTTTCCCGTTCTTAGGCAAGCGATCCATTTTTAACTGCTGACCTTTGCCCTGTTTTACTCTCCTAGCTTTTCCGTTGAGCCACGTGGGGTTTTTCTTTGGGTTATTTTGAACCAGTCTGTTTTCTGTCTGAATTGTGACACACGTTTTACCTGGACTTGTAACGCAGAGTTTTCTAACAACATCCAAATTGCTTGCAGACTTTTTTGATTTCGCCCCACAGCTTTCTAGGGTTTGGTCTGTTTTTTTTTTTTTTTTGACTAATTGCTGCAAAAATCAATATCTTCACCCCCCCCCCCCAAAAAAAAATCTCAGAAAACTCAATTAATTCCTCCTGGCAACCTCTAAGAGGCAAAGCCTCTCTGCCTGCAAACACCAGCGGCACAAGCTTTTGAAACAAAGAGTGCATTATTGGGCTAAAAAAATGGAAATCTGGCTGAAACCACGCAGAGAAAGGGCTGCTTTGTGGGGCATTGGCCTGAGCCACGTGAGGCCTCTCCGGAGTGTCCATCACGGAGGCCACCACTGGGGAAGCCGCTTCCAGACGCGAGGGGAGGCTCGTTTTCACTTACCCACCTCACCCTGGGATGGGGCAGGAGCCAAACTCCGCCAGATCTTACCTTCAGGTCGCGTTTCTGAAGGAAAAAGGTAGCTGGAGGTGCATTTCCCGGCAGAGGCCTGTCTGCTGGGCACAGTCGGAGCCGGGAAGCCGCTGGCAGAGCCGTTCCTCCCCAGTGCAACCTCCCTGAGGGGAGCCGGCCTGCTGGGCCAGCCCGGAGACAGCACCGAATTTTTGGGAGCGAGTTTTCTAGGAAATCCGGCCACCTTCAGAGTTAAAGGCAACTGAGCACAGATGTTTGTGGGTTTTGTGTTTTTGTTTTTTTCCTGCAGGTCAGGTGATGAAAAATGGCAGGTGTAGTGAGTTTTGGCTGTGCACTCACTAGCACTTTCTGCGGACGTGTCTGCAGAGCGCTTTGAGCCCAAAGAGGCTACGCTGTTGCGTGCAAGACCGAAGCCGCTGCAGTCCCTTCCTCCTGTTGGAAGGAGCGTTGCGGTTTACCTTTGAAACAACAAACCATCCAAGCGAAAGACAGTACGGAGCAGTGAAAAGTCAAGTCCTTGGGTCTGTGCTACCTCCGAAGGAGAGAGCCGTCTTACCCAAACTGCTCGCTCTAACTTGCTGATGACTCCGGTCTGGAACATCACGCACAAGGGTTATGTGAAAATGGTCTCGTAAAAGAAACAAGAGGTATTTTTGCACCAGCAGGTAACTAGAAAAATACAAAATACTCCCTGCTTTCATGCCTGGAAGGTGCTGCCTTTCACGTGCAAAGTTGGACACTGGGCTATCACGCGGAGGAGTGCTGCATCACTCAGCTATGCTCACGGGTATCCAAACGAATTAAGGGCTGCCTATGCTTGAAGCTACCCCAATACCTCTACACAAGCATATAACCACGCAAACTTCTGCCCCCGACTCCTTTAGCTCTATTTAGCCCTCCCTGTGCAACCATGCCAAGAAACATTTCCAGCATAATTTTTGGGCTGAGTCAGAAGCAGGTGGCAGGCTGAAGCAGCACATCCTCCTCCTCCTCCTCCTCCTCCTCCTCCTCCTCCGCCTGTGGCGTGGCACCCGAGCACCCGACACCTCGGGGCCGCTGACGGACAGGAGAGCCCAAGGCGGAAACGCCTGCCAGCGGTTTCCCTGAACGTTTCACCCTGCCTGCAGGAGCTTCCTTTCTTGCACTGATGGGTGATGGTTGCGCTCAGCTTGGTTTCCAGCACCCACTTGGATTTCAAAGGCTGGGCAGTGAGAATGACGTCTGAGCCAAGGGACAGCAGTCACGCGGCACCACAAAGAGCGCTTTTCCAAGGTCCCGTTCCCACGCACGACCATGCTTTGTAAATACCCAGAAAGAGGTGAACTCTCTCCCAGTTTGCCCTTTGGTCACAGAATTCCAGTCACAATAAAATAGCTATAGCAGCCTTTGAAACGCTGAAGAACTGTAAGTTTACAGCGGTATCTGAGAGCCCCTCCACAGGTCAGACTAAAAGAGAAATGGGTGCAGCTGCAGAAATAAGCTTTGAACTAGAGCAATGAAAATTCCTCTGGAGTTAAATGACGCAAACACCTGACTATTCTTGCTTCTTGTTTTATTACCATTGACACTGAATTCCCAGATATTGCACCCTCATTAAAGTTTTATTGCATTGAAGTTTCATTTATCGTTGAGCTTTCAGCTCCCTTTCCAAACCTATTGCTTTGCAAAAGAAAGAGATAACATTTAAAGGCTTTTTCATGTACCTCTGTAACAGGCTACAGTTACATACATTTTAAGGAATCCTCTGCACTAGGCTGGTGGAATCAGGCAATTTACCTCAATGAAAGACTGGGGGCTGCTGCTCTTGATACAGATAAATCTTTTTATTAGACTCAAGATAACCACAAGTTTTAGCCTTGAAAAGGAATGAGAAGGAGTTGACTGAACAAAGTAAAAGTCTATACTGAGCTTAAAGCCTTTTTGCCATTTGTCCTCTCTGTATCCCATCAGTTTTTCAGTTCCTCACCCCTTTGCAAACTCCCCAGAGCGCTCTCAGTGCCCAGGGCAGCCCCAAAGCTGTCTCTCTCCCCTCGGGGGCTGGATGCCGGCTGCCTCGGCCCTGGGGCTGGGGCTCTGCGCCGGGACGGGACGGGCAGACCCTCAGAGCTTTCCTCGCTTCGAACTCTGAGTCTGGCTTCTTTGGGAAGTATGAAAAGAGCGTTTAGAAGCAGCAGGCTTAAAAGTGAGAGAGGCGAAAAGGAAGTACTCATACTACCTAATACTGAGTGTAACAGCACCCATCTGGGCTCACAGTAGCATCCATTATACGCTGTCCCAGGGGTTATATAGAAAAGATCCAAAGACACCTGTGTGCTTCAAAGGTACAGTCCTACCCCAGCACTGAACAGTCAGAAGAAAAGTCAACAAAATATGACCAAATTTGTACCATCCTTTGAATAATCTATCCTAAGTGGCTAAATCCTGCTAGCTCACATGGAGTAAATGTCACACTGTACATGCTGAAATGCACCTAGCCGGCTCAGGGTGGCCAAGGCCACCAGAACCTGGTCTCCTGTGGACACCTACAAACAGCAGGCGCTGTTCAGCCAGGTGACAGCAGCGAAGGTGACCGAAGTAAACTGGAAAAAAGAAATTCTGCCAGTTAACATTGCAAAACCAGAAATACAACATAGAGAAACTGTCTATCACCAGTCTACTTCTAAAAGATGACTCAGTCAGACAGTTCCGAGAAAGCAGTGACTCTCTCTTTTACTAGAGATGCCACATGAGAAAGATCAGGACTGTTTAGTTCCTCATTTTCATCCTCATACCTGGCAGATGGGAGCTGGTTTTGATCACTGAGAGCACTGGAGGAATATGTCTGCATACACATCTTGGTAACCTCTAAAACCAAATGCAGTGATCTCTACTATGGACCCCACACTTTTGCCATTTAAGCTATTAGCAGTTAAGCTAAAAGACTTTTTTTTTTTTTCCCCTGATATCACAGAGAGTAGCTTGGCCAGCATTTTCAAAGGAGACCTAACTGCATTAACCACCCAGTTCCCACTGAAAATTATCATAGAAAATGGGTGCCAGCCCTACAACAGTAAGCATTTTAGTTTTATTAAGATTTAATAATATTTCTGATTGGCTCTTCTTAGTGACAGACAAGTGCTGAACCAACCAGTCTGTACACATTTGCATCTCAAGTCTGTACAAGTTTTAACATAAAGTAGTCCCTGAATTGATAAAAAAAACCCTTTGACCACTGGGCAGCAACATAAGAAAGGCTTGGAAATGAGAAACATTCACATTTAATAGGAAAAGTTAATCTGCACATAAAAAAAAAAAAAAAAACAGAAAACATAACACGAAATTAAACTATGCATTAGATGAAGTTAACCTATAAATATATGTACATATGTGGGCATATATATATATTATATACAAGAAATGCTAATGCTAGTCATTAGATAGTGTAAATGTACACTCAATTATACAGTAAAATATGGATCCTTTTTCAGAAGGATTGGGCCTGTATAATAAATGAAAAATAAAAAGAGCTGAGATGATTCCATCAAAACTTAAAGAGTGTAAAAGAAAAACACAATAATGCTTTGCTCAGCAGCTGAGAATGTAAAAGCAATCTAGTCATGCAAGATGGAGAACAATAGCGTTTGAAGATATTGCTCTTTGTCATTGTATTGGGAAGGAAGGTTTTGTATAAGGTCAGACAGAACCTTTATCTCGGACAACAAATGCCAGCAGAGATCTGAACTGAATGCTTTCAGATATGAAATATTGGGGGGGGTTGACAAGGGTAAAAGATGGTAACTGATACAGTAAAGAGAAGGAGGTTAGGTTCTCATAAAGATTAGTTTTGATCTTGTGGGGTTTTTGGCAATGTCCTAACTGCTCAAAGCTGTGCAGGTTGCCAGTGGCTGACATGGAGTACAAACAAAGTGCTGGGGCATCATATATTGGCATCATATATTGCCTGGACCTTCTTTGGGAAGAACTGAAAAACAACAGGATTTAAATCCTGGTATCTTGCCTGCACCCACTCTCTTGCCAATGACTAGGCCTCCTGAAGGAAGTCTAACATTTAGGCACGTTGGGTTTTTTTTTGAAGTCCCCTTCTCCTCCCTACCCTCTGTTTCATTTTTATTTTCACTTATTTCAGGGAGTTATTGACCATTATCTCCTCCCAGAAGTGGTCTTCATTTAGAAGATCTCCAGAGAATCTGGTGTTATGTCTCTGCTGCTGAAGTAACTGCATTAGTGAGAGGCTGTGAAACCCTTGGTCTGATTCGTTGTTGCAGTGGTCGTCCATCCTTCTACAGCTCTGGTCACTTAGTATCTGCGCTGCATCCTAAAGCCATTAGGCTCCTGTGTAGTTTCATACTAGAAAGAATCCGGACAGGAAAAGAAATAAGGAGTAGCTCTGGGTCAGAATGCCTCATTCTCAGAATAGCTCAGCATGTAACACCCTGCACGTGGTGGCCCTCCCTCCAAGTGACATCAGCCCTAATGGAAAACCAGATGTATTTTAAAGACAGATTTTCATCAGTGAAAAGTTGACGTCTTTGGAAAGTTAGAAAAGTCAAAATCCCTATGATTCTGATTAAGCAATTGATACCAAAAGTACATATATGCTTTTCCTCTTTTAATTGGCAGCTTTTTTAAAAGACCTTTTTTTTAAACAACATGTTTACTGTGTTGCTCCTATTTGGGGTTTAGGCCTCAACTCTGCAAAACACTTAAGTGTGTTGCAATTAAATAGATGTTCTTCACTAAACAGGAATAGTTTCTTGCTCTGCAGAGGTGGAGCTAAAATATCTTTAAAACAAGCTTTGAATGGGCAACATATGTCCTGTTTACTGGATGCATGCAGAACCCAGTGAATCACTCATGCCACAGTGTATCGGTTCTCAAGCCCCCTGCTCCTTCCGCAGCCCCCTTGCAGAGTACAAGGATAAAACATGGGCACTTTCGGAAGGGACCTTCCAGCCGATGGCATGGCTCTGCCGAACAGGCTCCCCTGTGCTCTAGCAATGCAATAGCTGTGCTTTTTCCAGGCGCTTTGCACCTTATGCAATGCTGCAACTGCAGAGGCCCTTGCTGTGAACCACACAGCCATGAAGGACAGTGGCAGAAGACACCAGCTCTTTGGGCAGCTGTGGCAGCTTAAATTGACCGTGAATCTTAGCATGAGGCTGCAACTGGGAGGTGCCACTGCAGTGCCTGCTGACACTACAAACTGGTTTAAAACAAGCACTGGTTTCAACAGCCCAGGATGTCGGCAGGGCCCCCTGTTTGCATGTGTGCCTGTGCCAAAGGATGTCTTCGGTCGGTGTGGATGAATGTCCCACGGCACAGCAGACCTCTGAGCAGCCAAACTGTTGCTTTGACCTTTGCTCTGCGCACTTCCCTCCCATGCCTCAAGCGTGGCTACTGGGGCATTAAAAAAATCTTCATGAGATGATTGCCAGTCTCTGTATTAGGGAATTTTTTTCAGCTGCAGCTACAGCTGTCTGTTTGCCTTTATACCACTTTGGCCTTATAGATCAAAGGAAGATGACCGGAGTGGAGTTTAGGATCCAGCAATGTCTCTGGCCCACCACACTACAGTTTGGGAACACATTTCCCTTAGTCCTCTGTGAATGCTTACCTCGTCATTGTAATCCCTCTCCAAAGCTTTACTGCTGCTCAAGCGATCCATCTCATAAGGGTTGCTTGATTGATATCCTGGGTTCGCATAGCCAGAAGTAGTCTGGACTCTGGGGAACATCCTGGTCTGTGTATTGCCAGAGTCTTCTGAATTTAAATATGCCGGTATCAGACTCTTCCTCTCTGAATCTTTTTTGTGTTTGGATCTTCAGAGGAAACAAAAGAAGAAAGGAGGCTTCAAAAGACCTTTTAGTGTGCCTTCCATATTCAGTTGCTCCCTCCCACCTTAATTTTCAATGCCCAGTCCCATTCTGAAATATGCAACAGAAAATTTTCTAGCATACCTATTGCAAAACCCCTTGTTATCAGTGACAGAGGGCAAAGCTTGGCATCTCTTATAGGGCTAAGCTGCTAGGAGAGACAGAGGGGGGACTTTGACCTCTTTCAACTAGTTCCTGGAGTGAAGGAGTTTCCTTGACCAACACCAGCTGTAACTGACTTTTCAGAGGAGGAAATGAGGCATTCGTTAGGTCCAGTTTAGACAAGTTGCCCTCCTGCCTGCAGCCAGAGCTCGGCACTCAGATGATGTGTGTGAACTGCCTGTGCTGACCACAAGCCCGTACCTCTCCCGCACGCTCAGCGCTGGCTTGTGCGCCTGCTGGTGAGCTGTGCCCGCTGCGGGAGGCCGTGCGGGAGCCTTCGCCTGAGCAGCACTGAGAGCAAAGGCAGAGGGGCTGCTTGAGTGTTCTGTCTTTCTTGTATGCGGAGAAGGGAGGAGGTGCAATGGCAACTGGGAATTAGCCAGTACACTGGGAATAATGAGCTGCAAAGAGATCCCTGGCTGGAAATGCCACCTATAATGAGCTGAGAGGGGCAGGATTAGGATCGATGGGGTCAGGTGTGTATTTGGAAAGCCTGGCTTGCGGCATTCAGGGTCTGATTCACAGCAAGAGAGTAAATACTTCTGTGGAGAGCACATGGGTCAAAACAAATCCTAACGGCAACATTACTTAATTAACTTGTGTGCCCAATCAGGCATGCAAGCACATTTACAATCCTGCCCCTCTCTCTAAGTTTCTGCTTAGTTCTCTAGGAAAATGCAGCAATGCCGCTTCTATTCAAAAGTCAGAAATACTCTTACCTTGCTGAAATGAAAATGGCTGCTATCACAAAACTCAAGATAATGGCTCCAAGCACTGTACCCACTATTATAAGGTTGAGTTCACTATCTGGAAAAAACAAAGAAAGAGTGATTGAAAATTCATGGCAAATATTGAAGACCAAGGCCTGTCTCTCCTCTTGCTATTAAAAAAAAAAAAAAGGCAAAAAAGAAAAGGGCGGAAGTGAAAATGCTTATTTCCTTTGTGAAGAAACTGCCAGGATAGTGTTTATAACCAGCAAAGGCCTTACCCTACCCTATAAGCCCTTCACGTACGTAGTTTTTCAGAGAAGCAGGTAAATGTTTCAATGCAGGACAGGGGCCTGCCATTGCAGAATACCTCGGTTGGATATTCCCTACACACGCCTCCTTCTGTGGTTCTTCCCTTTTCGCTACCTCATCTCTCTTCCTGGGCTGCATGAAGAAAACCTCATCCATGAAGGAGGAAAAGTAGCTAGTTGAGAAGAAATTAAAATTTGCACCTGCTCAACCTATTTCTATGTTTCTGATGATGGAAACAGGAAAAAAAACCTCACAACCTTCCCCGTTTCCCCCCTACAAAGTATCAAGGAAAAGCTAAATCATCCTAGAACAAGGTAGACAAAAATTAATTTCTTCCACTTTTTGTGCATGAGTTTGCCTGTGTATAAATTTCAAACCAGGTCTATGCTGGACATGCCACAAAGGGAAGACGGCATAACTTTATGGTTAAAGAACAAGTTACAGGGCATTAAGATTCCCAAAACTTTCTCAAGAAAAACATGTTTCATGGGATGAAAAACATCCTTCCTGTAAAACATTTACATCTGGCAATCTTCTCTGTGTTGCACTACAACTACCATTAGCCAATCTCCAAACTCTTTAGGCAAAAAAAATGAACACAGAAACAACAAAAAAATAAAACAGAAGAAAAAATCATTAAGATCTCATAGACATGGGGTTGCTAAACACACCTGTTAAAGACTGAAGCAGCATGAGAATTTGAAGGGCCACATAAAGTTATACCTTTTGCTTAGATAAAGCCAAAGGAGTTGTGAGACGTGAAGAACCACAAGTGCTTATTTTTCAGTCTGCCTTTGTCTGCACTGGATGTTCTGAGTTTAGGCACATGCAAACACAAGGGGGGAGGGGGTGGATGCCCTTTCCTAATCTGCACAATAGTGGAAAGTGGAACAGGTGCAGATAAGAGCTGTAAAACTGACTCAGAAAAGGGGAAAAAACTTTGGAAGGCCAGTCTCATTAGTCTCTCCAGACTAATACAATTATGAGATGACACAATCAGTGCCATCATTTCTGCACCAGAAGATAATACTAGATATTATGCAGTATTTGCAAGGTAAAGCACAAAAAAGAACCGATGGCTGGGCATTAAAGCAGAAACATTTCAAATGAGAGTAATTTACTGATGTTAAATAGGCAGGAGTAACTAATCCATTGGTGGTGCCAGGTTCAGCACTGCATGATATCTTCAGATGAGGACAAAATGCTTTTCTGTCAAATAACTTGTGTATGACTAAAAGCTATTGGGTTTAATGCAGGGGTCATTAGATGAAATGCTACTGTCTGCCTGAACATGGGATTTGAGTAGGATTTTTCCTTCGAGGCAGCAGTGGAATATCACTCATCCTTCTCTAACATCTTCCTGTCATCAGTATAAGATGGTGACACTGCTAAAGGCTGCTACTTGTTGTTTTTGTTATCTCAGGCTCTGCTCAGCAGGATAAACATTACCAAGATTTTTTCTGTGCAATAACGAAACATCAGAAATTCTTGTACTTACTGTTCTTACAGTTCTCTCCAGAGTAGCCCACTGCACAACTACATGAGAGTTAAAAAAGAAGGGAAAGAAAAGACAGACATTTAATGTCATTCAGCAGATGATCACAAAGCAATAGCATGTTTCTACGCTTTATGAACAATTTCTCTGCAAGGTGAGCTCCCCATGGGTTTCTTCTTTGATGCCATCTTAATACCAAATTGTTTTGTTTCTTTGCTAGAGGGAAACAATGGAGGAGCAGAAATTTCTGAGATTTTCAGTACAACTGGTGAGCTGGGCACTCAAAGTTTCAGGTTTTCAGCCTGAAATACTCTAAAAGCACCTAATTTCTCCAAAAGAACTAAGCCCTATACCTCTGAGCTGCTTGGAATTGCTACCCACTGGTGAAAAGCGCTGTCTTTGTCAGTGTCCTCAATAGAAGACCAGTAGGGGCTGACGGCTCTTCATCTTCCTCCCATACTAGTTTCTTACATTTACATTATACTGATTTTATGGTAAAAGTGGTTCTGTTCTGCATGTAGCAGCAACAACAACAAAAGGAGCTGAATTGACAGATGTGGGGAGTAAGGACCCTCTGTTGATCCATGGGAGCGCAGCACAACTGGTGACCTACTCAGCTCCACCAACAGAAAACACTGCTCTGTTCTGATCCTGACCTGACAGAAATGCCTGCAGAGGGAAAACCAGCAAGAAATAGTAGAGGACTGAAATTTATCAGGGAACAGAGTCCCGGCGGATATCAGTGGGAAACCTTCCATGGCTTTTAGGCAATTTTTGCTCTACTGTTTGTTGGATACTAGACGCTTCAGCATCCAAGTTGCCATGGATCAGTTACTCTGAGGGAATAGGTTATGTTCATGTGGGCAACCCACAAAGTAAGTGTGAGGTAGTCTATCCTCTTCATTGACTCACAGATGACCTTGGATCACCTTGACTTTCCTCTGAGGTGTTACTAGTGCGCATCAAGAGCTAATGTCAAGTAGATGAAATGCCATAACTTGTGACACCATGGGAATTTGTCCATGTGCTGACCACCTTAGCCACCTCTCTGGCACAGCTTCAGGCTGTTCGTCTAGAGATTCACCCTCTTTTAGATGTTCTTCTCCCCTATCTTTGCCTATAACATAGGAAGAAGCTGAGTACTCACGGTACACATCTGTTGTCCTTCATTTCAAAGTTGGTCAAACATTTGCACGTTGGAATCCCACTTTCTTTTGCACAGTACTTGTTGCTGGTTACAGAACATTCACTGTTGCAATCTGCATTTTCAGAGGGAAAAAATACAGACTGAACTGAAGGTAACCCTGAAAAATCAACAGTGGAGAACACTATCTTGGGAGTATTTCTGTTTTCTAATGATGCTATAAAACCTGGGACAATTCAACTTATTTTTCATTGCGCTGTAAACACACACGACTTTTTTGTGCTTAAAAGCAACAAAATGGCCTTTTTAGGGTTACACCTACATAGAACAGAAACTGAACTATCAGAGCACAAAATCAGAAGTAAGCAGTCGTTCAAATGACTCAGTTTCATAGCTTGAAATGGAAATCTAGCTAGGCTGCTTCTTACAGTGGGCAACCCAATGCCCTGCAGTCTGTTACCACAGCAGATGATTTATATTGCAAATGATCTGAAACTGGGTCAGATTTAGACAGGTGAGATGCCATGAAGGCCTGCATCTCACATCTCACTGGCCTTTATTGTAATCAGTTCTCATGATTTTATCCTGAGTGTTTGCAGTATTTATCATTTTTCTTAAAATCTCATACCTTAGGCTTTTCTATGGTGTGAGAATTGTAGTTTTCATAGCAAGAAAGTAAGGTACATGTCAGGGTTGTGGAGGATAGTTACAAAATATAAACAGAGGGCTCTCTAAAAGATTTTAAACTAACCTAAAAATCACATAACTCATACACACTGCAAAAATTTGTCAAAATGCAGGTAACGCAACAATCCCAGAAGAATCAGCAATGGACAGTGCTTTGTTTAACAGATCGTTGTGCTGCACCCAGACTTCCACCCCTGTCTTCAGGTAACATGTGGAGCTTATTTCCAAAATATGTCCTAGCAGAGAAGGCTGTAGGATTCAGTTGGTTCCACTCATTATCCATTTAGGTTTCAGTTCTTACCCAGAATTTAACAATGCATTTAAATACTTACCTACCAATTTCAGTGGTAATTTTCACAGGCTTTAGTGATTTATTCTATTGGCATAGAATTAAGGATGTGTTGAAAGTGAAAGGCAAGTATGTCTTTCTATGGCTTGCTTAATAAGACAGATATTCCCTGGTTTTTAGAGTTACGTGAGCTCAGCACATCTGAGAGACCCCCTTACCAAAATGGGACTGAGACAGGGCATAACCATGTCAGCCTTCCAGGAGCAGTAATGTAGTGAAGTTCTTACCTGAACAAGAACGGTCATCCCAAGCTGTCTTTGAGTAATTACTTTTGCACGTGCATTCTGGATACATAGCTTCCTCACAGACTGTGGTTCTGAGATCGCATTGAAAAACAGCACAATAGGTTGCAGCTTTAAAAGAGAAACAGTCAGGAAGCAAACCTTATTACTAATAATATCCTTTCATAGGAAGCAGGTCACTTGGTCAGCAAATCATAAAACAATTATTTAGTAATTCTGAAAAAAAAACTTTTAAGCCCTTTTTTGGACATCTGTACTTCAGGCATTTTGAGCACCTCTTTCTTTTCCCTTGCTCTTTCCCATTAGCATTTTGCACAACTGACCCAGATCTCACCAAGCTCTGCACAGATAATAAAAGGTTATGGGCATGCAGCTTGTTGCATGAGAAACAGTAGCATGCTGTTTGCTGAGCAGGTTGCTCATCACAGATACATGAGCCAGTAACACCCACTTCCCACACAGACGCGGCAATGGTTTACAAAGTGTGGCAGATGGCATGCAGCGAAGGGCTGTGATTGCTGTGGTCCTTTGTGAGCTGTCATTTTTTTTCTGTTTCCCCCTCACATTTAGGACTAGGACACAGAAAATGTCATGGGCTGAGGTGGATACAGTCACCTCAGAGGCCAAACTCAGCATATAAGCCATGAACCGGACTTCTTTAATTATTAGCTTGTCTTTTTCTAAAGCTAAATACAAAATAGGAACATTTTAAACAAAAAGTGAGAAAAAAATCCTTATTTTATTTACAAAACATTTTCTAAGTATTACACTTTTTAGTAATACAACCCTTTACTGGCTTAGACCAATGAGTCACTTAGCTCAGTACCTAATCACTGAGGCCTCATTTCTGGAAAGTATTTATATGTGTACATCCCTCAGGCTGACTGAAGAAAGCACTGGAGCACACACTTCTCTGTTTTCCTACATAAGAATGCCTAGATATAGTCTATCATCTCAGATACTTGATAAAGCACAAGAAAGAATATCCTGGTCAATTATGGAAGAAGCAAAGTCTAAAGAAAGTTTCATCCAGTTTTGCCAGTAAAACACTGGCTTATTCTCAGAAGCACAATATATCTCTGTATATATTTTGGCCTGTTTCCCCGGTCACTTAACACGCAGCAGGTTAAAACCAACATGCCATTACTTATTTGAGAATAAGTATTTTCCATCTTTTTTTCTACACAGAAAGTAGAAAGCCTTAATAAGACAAAAAAAAAAAAAAAAAAGCCCAGCAATGAATGGCTGAGTTTTCAAAATTGCCTAAGATTGAACCTCTGATTATTAAAATCAACAGGGCTTATGCTTTTAAGGGCTTTGCTGCACACAGAAATGTTCTAACCAGCTTTGACGATAGGAACCTCTGCTCCTAGCAACTGCTTACTTCTACGCTGAGGAATTACATACCTCTGTATGCAGTGATATACTTTGAATCTTCTGCTGCTTTATTTATTTTTGAAGCAACTGTTTCATTTGTTACAGCTGAGTTCTCTGCAAAGAGGTTCATCAGTGTTATGCTCATTGAAGTATCCACTGACCTGCTATTTTGTAAAAGTCTGAAAAGTACAGATAATGTCATTTTAAAGTCTCATATAGTCCATATGGTAGCAAGCTAGATGCAAAGACAACAGAAGATTTCTGCCAAATCTCCCTCTCTCCCCTAACTTCTTTCATCCCACAATGTAGGTAGTTACTAAGACACCTGAAAATGAGTTCAAGCTCAAGAATCCATTAGTGGCCATCTTCCTGGTAGATGAAGATGTAAATGGATAGCTGGTAGGTAAAGGTTGTTGGGTTTGATGCTAACAACATCACTCCCTTGTGCGCCGTTGGCATGAAACTGGTGGGTTTTTACTGGGCCAGCCTCAGGCCAGCTGCTGTGAGGAGCACCTCATCTGTTAGACCCCAACTTCATGCTCACACCAGGCTGTGGTGTCTCCCAGGCCTGACTGGGAGAGTCCATCCTGAAGCGTGGTGATGATAACTCAGGGTATGACTGCAGTGAAGTCAAAGGGTCTGATTGCCTTGTAGAAGTTAACTTCAAGCTAGCTGGATCAGGTTCTGAGAGCAACCTCCCTGATGACAGGGAGCAAAGCAGGGGCTGCCTTGCTCCTCAGCTGAACTCCATGCTGCTGGGATATGCACACAAATACCTTTAAGTGGTATTGCTGAAACTTTAAAAATATCCCCAAAAAGCCTCATTTAACAGGAGCCACACTGAACCAAGCTCATCCCATATCCTTCCTTGAGCCGAGTACTCCACAGGAAACTGATTAACATGGGATGTGCAGGAAGGACACAAAACAGCTTCACACACTGTGCAAAAAACCCAACTGGCAAACTTACTGAATTCCCACGATTACAGTCTGTCCAAAGCTTGTCTCATCTCTGAAAGCATTCGTAAACTATAAAAGATAAATGATTTGGAATTATGGTTGGGCAGGAACATAGACTGAAATCACATGAAATACTGAGACCTCAATCCTAAGGGAAAGACCTAGACCATGCTACTACAGGCACAAATAAAGTGAGGTGACTGGTCACATCTGCTGTGTGAGACATTGCAGGAGCAGAGGAGCTGTGGGGTATAAAACAGGAAACACGGGAGAGCAGTGGGGGAGTGGGGAGACATGAATCAAACAAACGTCACGCGGTGCGTGAGGGTTGACCAGCTGGTGAGCTAGAGGTACTCCCTCACCGACTCACCTCTCAGGAGGAGGCCAGTGGGTTAGTACTGCAGATCATTTACTTCTGTAGCTATGTCACAAAACAATGTAAGACACAAAAATGTAGGAAAATATTTTTTAAACATTCTGGAGGGGGACATTTTTTGGTTACTTTTCCCCAAAAAAATCATAGAAAGTAATATAATAACATGAAGAATTTGATAACTATTTTGATGACTTTTGCTTAATATTTGGCAAATATTTTCTCACCAGTTCTCTGGTCAAGGGAGATATCTCTCCTTCCTCACTTCCAGAAAATGACATAAAATCCATGGTCTCAGCATGGCAGTATAAATTTATCAATTAGTCCTGCTTCTCAGGAAATCCATTACAAAACCTCATCTATAATCGCAGCACACTCAAGGTGTGTAATATCCTTTTCATTAATAGCATTAAAATACTAATACTAGTATGCTTATGGAAGAGGCTTATTATTTAGGTATTTAGACACAGCTGTTCTGAAACACTTGTGCTGTATGGAAACAATAGCTTTCTCTAAAAAAAATGTTTTTTATTTTTACTCATACCACTGAGTGTTATGTAGCCCTCAGCAAACAGCAGAGATTGGAAACTAAATGGGCTGGATCACTGCTCAGCCTCATGGTTGCTGGGAGGGAATGGTGAAAGATGGGAAGCAATATATGCGAGATCTTCCCAGAACACAAGCGACACTACAAATGCAGATATTACCTGATCTCAGACACATCCCTTCATTTCATTAAGAGCCATGCATGTATTCATCTGAGGGCAAAATTCAGCTCTTGTATGAATAGGTTTAAACTAGTGCGAAGCATTCTTTGAAGGAAGTAGTTTCCTCAAGTGAAACTATCTTAGGCTCCACTTTAAAGGCAGCATGTATCCCCTCTGTCTGCATCACATTCAGGAGAGCATTAAATATACATGAAAGGTTTAAAAAATAAAGCCACTCACAAATGTTGTTACATTGAGGAACACTTCTGTGTACTCCGTGGAGTTTACCAGTTCAATGCTAGAACTGTAAGACTGCTGCAGTGTAATGAGCCCTGGGAATATTAATCCTGCAATGAGAACAAAGGATATTAAGCAATTAGAAAGCATTTAAGGAAGCAGAGTTTCACCTTGGGGTTTTCCAGGCTTCAGAGATGAAAAGATACAGCACAGAGATCAATCTTTGCTAATTTTCATATGGACAAATAGTATGTACATTCCTGCCTGCCACCTGGGAAGCAGGCAGGATCCTGGACCCAACCAAACTGGCCTGGTTATGCAGCTTGAATAATGCTAAATTGTAAGCATGGTCTGAAGCTAACAAATGACTTTGCTCATCTACAGTGTTACAGCATTTAGTGGGACAGATATTTGTATTAAGGACTCTAAACCTGCAGCCGCAGTCATTAATCAGCTGACATGGTTTAGCATTTCTGAGGAAGTAATTCAGTGTCTACCTCCTTCTTTAGGCTCACAAGTAAATTTGAGAATCATGCCTGCTGGCACTTAAATAAGAGGCCCCATTTCCATGCATACTTGCCCCTCAGCAGTTCCTCAGAAATGCACTTCAACAACACTGTGATGAGTGGGTGGCAGTAGGGAAAACCAAGCCAGTTGTTCAGAGGTCAACAAGGGTTTGGGTTTTGTAAAATCTTGACCATAACTATTGATGTCGGGTTTACACTAGGATTTCTTTCTCCTTTTCACATACTTTAATCTCCAGGGAATACACCTTCTTTTTCTAGCACATTAACCTCTTTGGCTGCAATACTGTTTTGTGAGATAATAATCTAGGTCGCTGTAGCAGTGGCAGGCTGCAGAGCAAGCATTATTCAGCAGTCACTTTCCCAGACTGGTTATGTTTTCAGTTATAATGTGAGAACAAGGGATATGGGAGGAAAAACTCTCCTGAGCAGTTATGTGAAGTAACAGAAATCACCCTTCTGCAACTCACCTTTGTGACAATCCATGTTTTTATGGTAGAATCCATATGGGCACAGGCAAGTGTAATTGTGATATAGAGCAACACATTTAGCCGCATTATTTCCACATGGTTTTGAACTACAGATGTCCCCTGATACAAAGATGAAAGATATTGACATCAGGATTTATATGAAATTACTCTAGTTAGCAGATGTAGTCTATTATATAGTCCATATAGCTTTTTTAAAGGAAACTACCAAATACATTTTGTAGAGTATAGATACAATTAAACATTGCATTGATATGTCTTGTTTGTTTAATGTCTACAGTAACTGTTTTCCCTACACAACCCAGCAAGATATTACAGTGAGGATGCAGAATAAGGTTGAAATCAATTTTCTATCATACTGACCATTCACAATCTAAGTCTACTTAGTACAGCTAAAACCAAAACAATAAAAAAATTTGTATTGAGGGTTGCTAAAATCAGTGACAGATAAAGTTAGAAAATGGCAAACTACAATAGGCCGTGCATCTTCAATCCTGCACTGCTACGTCCCTGCCTTATTATAATATAGTGTCATGGTAGGGGACTTTACTGCGGGCACATTAATAAAATGAAGGCTCCCAAGCTAATTATCACTGTATATGTGCCTCAGTATGTGTCAGAGCACAGCTGCTGCTGCTAAGAAATTTTGCTGACAGCTGTCACCATAATATGACTATTAACTGGCAGCTACAGCCATGTTTCTATAGCAGCATAGCATTGCACTGTGCAGATTTGAGCCGACTGGTGCCTTCCACTTACTTGCTGGAGTTGTTGCTGAAGCTGAGATCATGCTCCTTCGTGGAAAAGGGAAAATGACTTAAAATGGCAGCCCTGCTTAGCGCCATGGGCTATGCTGAGGCGGTGGTGTAAACCTTCCTTCTCAAACCTGCTTCTGCCTTGCTCCATCCTCCAGACAGTGCCTTGCCCTTATTCCCAGCAACTTGCTGCTCAGTATGACTTATGCTGCATGCCTGTCTGTGGTATCTCTTCTCTTGCAGCCATCCTCTCCCCTTGATTTGCCCTCTCCCTGCAAATTTTCTCTGTCAGAAGGCTCTGCAGGCACCTCACATCTCTCTCTCTCTCTCCCCAAAAGTCAAGCTGGTCATTGCTACCCCAAGGACAGGATGAGGTTCTTATTTCTGCCCTCAGAGCATCTTCAGTGCATCCACAGCATCCTGCAGTTTATGCCTCTGCCTTGAACTAAAAGAACTTCACTTCTCCTCCAACATATTTAAACACTTGAAATATTAGTAGTGCTAAAGGAAAAATTTCTGATAAACCTTTTCCCCAGAAATAAGATTTTGCGAGGCAGCTAGCCTGGAAAGATGCACAGCAATAAGCAAGAGAAAAATTAGAAAGATGTGCTAGCAAATCCAAAGGGGGGGGGGGGGGGGAAAAAAAGATGTGGGGAGCAGCAGGATACTAGAATAATCACAATCATTTTGTAAATAGATTTAATTTCTATAGGATATACTCTTTGCTTTAAATGGTTGTTGGTATACTTTTTTTCTAAGTAATTTTAAGTTACATAAGTATTTATAAGTAATTTTAAGTATTTATGTAATATATATAAGTAATTTAATTAGTTTATAAGCAATTATAACTTATATTTTTATATCTTAAAAATGGGATGGTAATTATAGCTCTCTTTCCAACACACAAAATTTGGCATTCACCCTGCCCAGTTTCTTTCATTTAACTCTCCAGATATGTTCTCACAGGTGGGGAAGAGATCCTTTGTGCAATGAGAAAAAACATACTAACTCTTTTTCATCCGAAATAGAACAGGTTTTTAAGACAGCTATTTATCAAAATAAGCAGGAGAGAGCAAAAAATTCAGAAAATATTGGAGTTCTCTATTACATGTTTTGAAATTGTACACTGCATGTATCTATTAGAGAAAATTCCCCAATCCACTGTAAAATACATAAACTATGCTGAAACAATTCTCCTAGAGTTAGAACATATCTGCACAAGGAATATTCAGAATGTCCAGTCCCAGAACAGACTTTCTGAATATGTTTTTCTTAATTGATGAAGAAAAATAGTAAGAGATAATGTAAAAAGGACAGTTCCTGAAAAAAGGTAACACAATCTTAACATGCTAAGGTAAGAGACAGCCATTCTTTAAAATTATCTTAGAAAATAATTAAGGGAGTCCAATGGGCTAGCAGACTTGTGTCCAGATATTGGCTTTCCAGAAGCCCTACAAAAGGCTAATTAGAGTCCCAGAGAAAAAGACTACAACCCGGAAGGGAGCAGGCTGGTGAAATCTTGCCCAAAATATTCCCCAAGGCAAGGAGGAAGAGGGGAAAGAGAGGACGGGGGACAAGAGATATAGACTTAACCAGGGGTTCCGTGACTCCAAGGTGACAGAAATAAAGGGAAGAAAGAAAGGAGGAGTAGTCCCTGCATTTCAGCATGTAAAGACTAGGAAGCCTTAAACGCTGATTATCAGTAGGAGCCTACAGGCGTGTTTCTCCTTACCAGGAATTGGTGATGCTGTAGGTGAGGAAGTGTTTGTCGTTGCAGTTGTGTTGTCTGTTGGAGGGAAAAGAAGAGACATGGTAGCCCTGCTCGGGATTGTGTGGAGGAAAAGGCCTGGGCAACCGCTGTGTGTACAGGACAACTGCTGAGCAGGTGAGCAGGGCACCGGAGTGGAGCGGAGCGACCACAGCCCCGGGCCTCCTTGCCCTGCCTTTCGCCTGGCTCCAGACCCACTGCCTCTATGGGCTGCTGTCTCCATGGCCCCCCGTCCCTGAAGTCCCGGGCCTTCAGCTCCTGCACCACAAGGACACTTTGTGTGCCCCCTCAACAACTCCGCTCGCTGGCCATGGCATGCTCAGTCACCAGCGCACCCGTGTCTCTCGGCAGCAGAACTCCCTCCCTCCGCCCGCCTAAGGCAGCACCGCACGGCTGTGCTGGCTGCCCGAGCAGTGCCAAGGGCACCGCCTCAGCCTTCACACAGGCTCCCCCATGATGGGCCGCTCGCCGGCGTCATTTGGGGAAAGAGAAAGCAGGGAGCGTTTCGCATGGCAGGCTTGTGCGACATGAGTGTGAGGGCCTGGGGTCTGTGCCTGGAGGCCGAGACCCCAACCGGGAAGCAACCGGGCTGCTGAAATCCTGCCCAACACGTTCCCCTGGCAGCAAAGGCCAGTGGGAAAAGGGAGGGAGGACAGGGGAGGAGATGCAGCCTCAGTCTGGGGCTCCTCATCTCCACGGGGAGAGAAAGTTGGGAAAGCCAGAGCAGGGGAACGCTCCCAGACTTGGAGGGCTCGAGATCTCCGCAGACTCGGCCACCCCAAGCCAGTCTCACAAGGGGCTGCCGGAGGGCACCTCTCTCCTTACCTGGAGCTGCTGTAGGTGAGGAAGTGTTTGTCGTTGCAGTTGTGTTGTCTGTTGGAGGGAAAAGAAGAGACATGGTAGCCCTGCTCGGGATTGTGTGGAGGAAAAGGCCTGGGCAACCGCTGTGTGTACAGGACAACTGCTGAGCAGGTGAGCAGGGCACCGGAGTGGAGCGGAGCGACCACAGCCCCGGGCCTCCTTGCCCTGCCTTTCGCCTGGCTCCAGACCCACTGCCTCTATGGGCTGCTGTCTCCATGGCCCCCCGTCCCTGAAGTCCCGGGCCTTCAGCTCCTGCACCACAAGGACACTTTGTGTGCCCCCTCAACAACTCCGCTCGCTGGCCGTGGCATGCTCAGTCACCAGCGCACCCGTGTCTCTCGGCAGCAGAACTCCCTCCCTCCGCCCGCCTAAGGCAGCACCGCACGGCTGTGCTGGCTGCCCGAGCAGTGCCAAGGGCACCGCCTCAGCCTTCACACAAGCTCCCCCATGATGGGCCGCTCGCCGGCGTCATTTGGGGAAAGAGAAAGCAGGGAGCGTTTCGCATGGCAGGCTTGTGCGACATGAGTGTGAGGGCCTGGGGTCTGTGCCTGGAGGCCGAGACCCCAACCGGGAAGCAACCGGGCTGCTGAAATCCTGCCCAACACGTTCCCCTGGCAGCAAAGGCCAGTGGGCAAAGGGAGGGAGGACAGGGGAGGAGATGCAGCCTCAGTCTGGGGCTCCTCGTCTCCACGGGGAGAGAAAGTTGGGAAAGCCAGAGCAGGGGAACGCTCCCAGACTTGGAGGGCTCGAGATCTCCGCAGACTCGGCCACCCCAAGCCAGTCTCACAAGGGGCTGCCGGAGGGCACCTCTCTCCTTACCTGGAGCTGCTGTAGGTGAGGAAGTGTTTGTCGTTGCAGTTGTGTTGTCTGTTGGAGGGAAAAGAAGAGACATGGTAGCCCTGCTCGGGATTGTGTGGAGGAAAAGGCCTGGGCAACCGCTGTGTGTACAGGACAACTGCTGAGCAGGTGAGCAGGGCACCGGAGTGGAGCGGAGCGACCACAGCCCCGGGCCTCCTTGCCCTGCCTTTCGCCTGGCTCCAGACCCACTGCCTCTATGGGCTGCTGTCTCCATGGCCCCCCGTCCCTGAAGTCCCGGGCCTTCAGCTCCTGCACCACAAGGACACTTTGTGTGCCCCCTCAACAACTCCGCTCGCTGGCCGTGGCATGCTCAGTCACCAGCGCACCCGTGTCTCTCGGCAGCAGAACTCCCTCCCTCCGCCCGCCTAAGGCAGCACCGCACGGCTGTGCTGGCTGCCCGAGCAGTGCCAAGGGCACCGCCTCAGCCTTCACACAAGCTCCCCCATGATGGGCCGCTCGCCGGCGTCATTTGGGGAAAGAGAAAGCAGGGAGCGTTTCGCATGGCAGGCTTGTGCGACATGAGTGTGAGGGCCTGGGGTCTGTGCCTGGAGGCCGAGACCCCAACCGGGAAGCAACCGGGCTGCTGAAATCCTGCCCAACACGTTCCCCTGGCAGCAAAGGCCAGTGGGAAAAGGGAGGGAGGACAGGGGAGGAGATGCAGCCTCAGTCTGGGGCTCCTCGTCTCCACGGGGAGAGAAAGTTGGGAAAGCCAGAGCAGGGGAACGCTCCCAGACTTGGAGGGCTCGAGATCTCCGCAGACTCGGCCACCCCAAGCCAGTCTCACAAGGGGCTGCCGGAGGGCACCTCTCTCCTTACCTGGAGCTGCTGTAGGTGAGGAAGTGTTTGTCGTTGCAGTTGTGTTGTCTGTTGGAGGGAAAAGAAGAGACATGGTAGCCCTGCTCGGGATTGTGTGGAGGAAAAGGCCTGGGCAACCGCTGTGTGTACAGGACAACTGCTGAGCAGGTGAGCAGGGCACCGGAGTGGAGCGGAGCGACCACAGCCCCGGGCCTCCTTGCCCTGCCTTTCGCCTGGCTCCAGACCCACTGCCTCTATGGGCTGCTGTCTCCATGGCCCCCCGTCCCTGAAGTCCCGGGCCTTCAGCTCCTGCACCACAAGGACACTTTGTGTGCCCCCTCAACAACTCCGCTCGCTGGCCGTGGCATGCTCAGTCACCAGCGCACCCGTGTCTCTCGGCAGCAGAACTCCCTCCCTCCGCCCGCCTAAGGCAGCACCGCACGGCTGTGCTGGCTGCCCGAGCAGTGCCAAGGGCACCGCCTCAGCCTTCACACAAGCTCCCCCATGATGGGCCGCTCGCCGGCGTCATTTGGGGAAAGAGAAAGCAGGGAGCGTTTCGCATGGCAGGCTTGTGCGACATGAGTGTGAGGGCCTGGGGTCTGTGCCTGGAGGCCGAGACCCCAACCGGGAAGCAACCGGGCTGCTGAAATCCTGCCCAACACGTTCCCCTGGCAGCAAAGGCCAGTGGGCAAAGGGAGGGAGGACAGGGGAGGAGATGCAGCCTCAGTCTGGGGCTCCTCGTCTCCACGGGGAGAGAAAGTTGGGAAAGCCAGAGCAGGGGAACGCTCCCAGACTTGGAGGGCTCGAGATCTCCGCAGACTCGGCCACCCCAAGCCAGTCTCACAAGGGGCTGCCGGAGGGCACCTCTCTCCTTACCTGGAGCTGCTGTAGGTGAGGAAGTGTTTGTCGTTGCAGTTGTGTTGTCTGTTGGAGGGAAAAGAAGAGACATGGTAGCCCTGCTCGGGATTGTGTGGAGGAAAAGGCCTGGGCAACCGCTGTGTGTACAGGACAACTGCTGAGCAGGTGAGCAGGGCACCGGAGTGGAGCGGAGCGACCACAGCCCCGGGCCTCCTTGCCCTGCCTTTCGCCTGGCTCCAGACCCACTGCCTCTATGGGCTGCTGTCTCCATGGCCCCCCGTCCCTGAAGTCCCGGGCCTTCAGCTCCTGCACCACAAGGACACTTTGTGTGCCCCCTCAACAACTCCGCTCGCTGGCCGTGGCATGCTCAGTCACCAGCGCACCCGTGTCTCTCGGCAGCAGAACTCCCTCCCTCCGCCCGCCTAAGGCAGCACCGCACGGCTGTGCTGGCTGCCCGAGCAGTGCCAAGGGCACCGCCTCAGCCTTCACACAAGCTCCCCCATGATGGGCCGCTCGCCGGCGTCATTTGGGGAAAGAGAAAGCAGGGAGCGTTTCGCATGGCAGGCTTGTGCGACATGAGTGTGAGGGCCTGGGGTCTGTGCCTGGAGGCCGAGACCCCAACCGGGAAGCAACCGGGCTGCTGAAATCCTGCCCAACACGTTCCCCTGGCAGCAAAGGCCAGTGGGAAAAGGGAGGGAGGACAGGGGAGGAGATGCAGCCTCAGTCTGGGGCTCCTCGTCTCCACGGGGAGAGAAAGTTGGGAAAGCCAGAGCAGGGGAACGCTCCCAGACTTGGAGGGCTCGAGATCTCCGCAGACTCGGCCACCCCAAGCCAGTCTCACAAGGGGCTGCCGGAGGGCACCTCTCTCCTTACCTGGAGCTGCTGTAGGTGAGGAAGTGTTTGTCGTTGCAGTTGTGTTGTCTGTTGGAGGGAAAAGAAGAGACATGGTAGCCCTGCTCGGGATTGTGTGGAGGAAAAGGCCTGGGCAACCGCTGTGTGTACAGGACAACTGCTGAGCAGGTGAGCAGGGCACCGGAGTGGAGCGGAGCGACCACAGCCCCGGGCCTCCTTGCCCTGCCTTTCGCCTGGCTCCAGACCCACTGCCTCTATGGGCTGCTGTCTCCATGGCCCCCCGTCCCTGAAGTCCCGGGCCTTCAGCTCCTGCACCACAAGGACACTTTGTGTGCCCCCTCAACAACTCCGCTCGCTGGCCGTGGCATGCTCAGTCACCAGCGCACCCGTGTCTCTCGGCAGCAGAACTCCCTCCCTCCGCCCGCCTAAGGCAGCACCGCACGGCTGTGCTGGCTGCCCGAGCAGTGCCAAGGGCACCGCCTCAGCCTTCACACAAGCTCCCCCATGATGGGCCGCTCGCCGGCGTCATTTGGGGAAAGAGAAAGCAGGGAGCGTTTCGCATGGCAGGCTTGTGCGACATGAGTGTGAGGGCCTGGGGTCTGTGCCTGGAGGCCGAGACCCCAACCGGGAAGCAACCGGGCTGCTGAAATCCTGCCCAACACGTTCCCCTGGCAGCAAAGGCCAGTGGGCAAAGGGAGGGAGGACAGGGGAGGAGATGCAGCCTCAGTCTGGGGCTCCTCGTCTCCACGGGGAGAGAAAGTTGGGAAAGCCAGAGCAGGGGAACGCTCCCAGACTTGGAGGGCTCGAGATCTCCGCAGACTCGGCCACCCCAAGCCAGTCTCACAAGGGGCTGCCGGAGGGCACCTCTCTCCTTACCTGGAGCTGCTGTAGGTGAGGAAGTGTTTGTCGTTGCAGTTGTGTTGTCTGTTGGAGGGAAAAGAAGAGACATGGTAGCCCTGCTCGGGATTGTGTGGAGGAAAAGGCCTGGGCAACCGCTGTGTGTACAGGACAACTGCTGAGCAGGTGAGCAGGGCACCGGAGTGGAGCGGAGCGACCACAGCCCCGGGCCTCCTTGCCCTGCCTTTCGCCTGGCTCCAGACCCACTGCCTCTATGGGCTGCTGTCTCCATGGCCCCCCGTCCCTGAAGTCCCGGGCCTTCAGCGCCTGCACCACAAGGACACTTTGTGTGCCCCCTCAACAACTCCGCTCGCTGGCCGTGGCATGCTCAGTCACCAGCGCACCCGTGTCTCTCGGCAGCAGAACTCCCTCCCTCCGCCCGCCTAAGGCAGCACCGCACGGCTGTGCTGGCTGCCCGAGCAGTGCCAAGGGCACCGCCTCAGCCTTCACACAAGCTCCCCCATGATGGGCCGCTCGCCGGCGTCATTTGGGGAAAGAGAAAGCAGGGAGCGTTTCGCATGGCAGGCTTGTGCGACATGAGTGTGAGGGCCTGGGGTCTGTGCCTGGAGGCCGAGACCCCAACCGGGAAGCAACCGGGCTGCTGAAATCCTGCCCAACACGTTCCCCTGGCAGCAAAGGCCAGTGGGCAAAGGGAGGGAGGACAGGGGAGGAGATGCAGCCTCAGTCTGGGGCTCCTCGTCTCCACGGGGAGAGAAAGTTGGGAAAGCCAGAGCAGGGGAACGCTCCCAGACTTGGAGGGCTCGAGATCTCCGCAGACTCGGCCACCCCAAGCCAGTCTCACAAGGGGCTGCCGGAGGGCACCTCTCTCCTTACCTGGAGCTGCTGTAGGTGAGGAAGTGTTTGTCGTTGCAGTTGTGTTGTCTGTTGGAGGGAAAAGAAGAGACATGGTAGCCCTGCTCGGGATTGTGTGGAGGAAAAGGCCTGGGCAACCGCTGTGTGTACAGGACAACTGCTGAGCAGGTGAGCAGGGCACCGGAGTGGAGCGGAGCGACCACAGCCCCGGGCCTCCTTGCCCTGCCTTTCGCCTGGCTCCAGACCCACTGCCTCTATGGGCTGCTGTCTCCATGGCCCCCCGTCCCTGAAGTCCCGGGCCTTCAGCTCCTGCACCACAAGGACACTTTGTGTGCCCCCTCAACAACTCCGCTCGCTGGCCGTGGCATGCTCAGTCACCAGCGCACCCGTGTCTCTCGGCAGCAGAACTCCCTCCCTCCGCCCGCCTAAGGCAGCACCGCACGGCTGTGCTGGCTGCCCGAGCAGTGCCAAGGGCACCGCCTCAGCCTTCACACAAGCTCCCCCATGATGGGCCGCTCGCCGGCGTCATTTGGGGAAAGAGAAAGCAGGGAGCGTTTCGCATGGCAGGCTTGTGCGACATGAGTGTGAGGGCCTGGGGTCTGTGCCTGGAGGCCGAGACCCCAACCGGGAAGCAACCGGGCTGCTGAAATCCTGCCCAACACGTTCCCCTGGCAGCAAAGGCCAGTGGGCAAAGGGAGGGAGGACAGGGGAGGAGATGCAGCCTCAGTCTGGGGCTCCTCGTCTCCACGGGGAGAGAAAGTTGGGAAAGCCAGAGCAGGGGAACGCTCCCAGACTTGGAGGGCTCGAGATCTCCGCAGACTCGGCCACCCCAAGCCAGTCTCACAAGGGGCTGCCGGAGGGCACCTCTCTCCTTACCTGGAGCTGCTGTAGGTGAGGAAGTGTTTGTCGTTGCAGTTGTGTTGTCTGTTGGAGGGAAAAGAAGAGACATGGTAGCCCTGCTCGGGATTGTGTGGAGGAAAAGGCCTGGGCAACCGCTGTGTGTACAGGACAACTGCTGAGCAGGTGAGCAGGGCACCGGAGTGGAGCGGAGCGACCACAGCCCCGGGCCTCCTTGCCCTGCCTTTCGCCTGGCTCCAGACCCACTGCCTCTATGGGCTGCTGTCTCCATGGCCCCCCGTCCCTGAAGTCCCGGGCCTTCAGCTCCTGCACCACAAGGACACTTTGTGTGCCCCCTCAACAACTCCGCTCGCTGGCCGTGGCATGCTCAGTCACCAGCGCACCCGTGTCTCTCGGCAGCAGAACTCCCTCCCTCCGCCCGCCTAAGGCAGCACCGCACGGCTGTGCTGGCTGCCCGAGCAGTGCCAAGGGCACCGCCTCAGCCTTCACACAAGCTCCCCCATGATGGGCCGCTCGCCGGCGTCATTTGGGGAAAGAGAAAGCAGGGAGCGTTTCGCATGGCAGGCTTGTGCGACATGAGTGTGAGGGCCTGGGGTCTGTGCCTGGAGGCCGAGACCCCAACCGGGAAGCAACCGGGCTGCTGAAATCCTGCCCAACACGTTCCCCTGGCAGCAAAGGCCAGTGGGCAAAGGGAGGGAGGACAGGGGAGGAGATGCAGCCTCAGTCTGGGGCTCCTCGTCTCCACGGGGAGAGAAAGTTGGGAAAGCCAGAGCAGGGGAACGCTCCCAGACTTGGAGGGCTCGAGATCTCCGCAGACTCGGCCACCCCAAGCCAGTCTCACAAGGGGCTGCCGGAGGGCACCTCTCTCCTTACCTGGAGCTGCTGTAGGTGAGGAAGTGTTTGTCGTTGCAGTTGTGTTGTCTGTTGGAGGGAAAAGAAGAGACATGGTAGCCCTGCTCGGGATTGTGTGGAGGAAAAGGCCTGGGCAACCGCTGTGTGTACAGGACAACTGCTGAGCAGGTGAGCAGGGCACCGGAGTGGAGCGGAGCGACCACAGCCCCGGGCCTCCTTGCCCTGCCTTTCGCCTGGCTCCAGACCCACTGCCTCTATGGGCTGCTGTCTCCATGGCCCCCCGTCCCTGAAGTCCCGGGCCTTCAGCTCCTGCACCACAAGGACACTTTGTGTGCCCCCTCAACAACTCCGCTCGCTGGCCGTGGCATGCTCAGTCACCAGCGCACCCGTGTCTCTCGGCAGCAGAACTCCCTCCCTCCGCCCGCCTAAGGCAGCACCGCACGGCTGTGCTGGCTGCCCGAGCAGTGCCAAGGGCACCGCCTCAGCCTTCACACAAGCTCCCCCATGATGGGCCGCTCGCCGGCGTCATTTGGGGAAAGAGAAAGCAGGGAGCGTTTCGCATGGCAGGCTTGTGCGACATGAGTGTGAGGGCCTGGGGTCTGTGCCTGGAGGCCGAGACCCCAACCGGGAAGCAACCGGGCTGCTGAAATCCTGCCCAACACGTTCCCCTGGCAGCAAAGGCCAGTGGGCAAAGGGAGGGAGGACAGGGGAGGAGATGCAGCCTCAGTCTGGGGCTCCTCGTCTCCACGGGGAGAGAAAGTTGGGAAAGCCAGAGCAGGGGAACGCTCCCAGACTTGGAGGGCTCGAGATCTCCGCAGACTCGGCCACCCCAAGCCAGTCTCACAAGGGGCTGCCGGAGGGCACCTCTCTCCTTACCTGGAGCTGCTGTAGGTGAGGAAGTGTTTGTCGTTGCAGTTGTGTTGTCTGTTGGAGGGAAAAGAAGAGACATGGTAGCCCTGCTCGGGATTGTGTGGAGGAAAAGGCCTGGGCAACCGCTGTGTGTACAGGACAACTGCTGAGCAGGTGAGCAGGGCACCGGAGTGGAGCGGAGCGACCACAGCCCCGGGCCTCCTTGCCCTGCCTTTCGCCTGGCTCCAGACCCACTGCCTCTATGGGCTGCTGTCTCCATGGCCCCCCGTCCCTGAAGTCCCGGGCCTTCAGCTCCTGCACCACAAGGACACTTTGTGTGCCCCCTCAACAACTCCGCTCGCTGGCCGTGGCATGCTCAGTCACCAGCGCACCCGTGTCTCTCGGCAGCAGAACTCCCTCCCTCCGCCCGCCTAAGGCAGCACCGCACGGCTGTGCTGGCTGCCCGAGCAGTGCCAAGGGCACCGCCTCAGCCTTCACACAAGCTCCCCCATGATGGGCCGCTCGCCGGCGTCATTTGGGGAAAGAGAAAGCAGGGAGCGTTTCGCATGGCAGGCTTGTGCGACATGAGTGTGAGGGCCTGGGGTCTGTGCCTGGAGGCCGAGACCCCAACCGGGAAGCAACCGGGCTGCTGAAATCCTGCCCAACACGTTCCCCTGGCAGCAAAGGCCAGTGGGCAAAGGGAGGGAGGACAGGGGAGGAGATGCAGCCTCAGTCTGGGGCTCCTCGTCTCCACGGGGAGAGAAAGTTGGGAAAGCCAGAGCAGGGGAACGCTCCCAGACTTGGAGGGCTCGAGATCTCCGCAGACTCGGCCACCCCAAGCCAGTCTCACAAGGGGCTGCCGGAGGGCACCTCTCTCCTTACCTGGAGCTGCTGTAGGTGAGGAAGTGTTTGTCGTTGCAGTTGTGTTGTCTGTTGGAGGGAAAAGAAGAGACATGGTAGCCCTGCTCGGGATTGTGTGGAGGAAAAGGCCTGGGCAACCGCTGTGTGTACAGGACAACTGCTGAGCAGGTGAGCAGGGCACCGGAGTGGAGCGGAGCGACCACAGCCCCGGGCCTCCTTGCCCTGCCTTTCGCCTGGCTCCAGACCCACTGCCTCTATGGGCTGCTGTCTCCATGGCCCCCCGTCCCTGAAGTCCCGGGCCTTCAGCTCCTGCACCACAAGGACACTTTGTGTGCCCCCTCAACAACTCCGCTCGCTGGCCGTGGCATGCTCAGTCACCAGCGCACCCGTGTCTCTCGGCAGCAGAACTCCCTCCCTCCGCCCGCCTAAGGCAGCACCGCACGGCTGTGCTGGCTGCCCGAGCAGTGCCAAGGGCACCGCCTCAGCCTTCACACAAGCTCCCCCATGATGGGCCGCTCGCCGGCGTCATTTGGGGAAAGAGAAAGCAGGGAGCGTTTCGCATGGCAGGCTTGTGCGACATGAGTGTGAGGGCCTGGGGTCTGTGCCTGGAGGCCGAGACCCCAACCGGGAAGCAACCGGGCTGCTGAAATCCTGCCCAACACGTTCCCCTGGCAGCAAAGGCCAGTGGGCAAAGGGAGGGAGGACAGGGGAGGAGATGCAGCCTCAGTCTGGGGCTCCTCGTCTCCACGGGGAGAGAAAGTTGGGAAAGCCAGAGCAGGGGAACGCTCCCAGACTTGGAGGGCTCGAGATCTCCGCAGACTCGGCCACCCCAAGCCAGTCTCACAAGGGGCTGCCGGAGGGCACCTCTCTCCTTACCTGGAGCTGCTGTAGGTGAGGAAGTGTTTGTCGTTGCAGTTGTGTTGTCTGTTGGAGGGAAAAGAAGAGACATGGTAGCCCTGCTCGGGATTGTGTGGAGGAAAAGGCCTGGGCAACCGCTGTGTGTACAGGACAACTGCTGAGCAGGTGAGCAGGGCACCGGAGTGGAGCGGAGCGACCACAGCCCCGGGCCTCCTTGCCCTGCCTTTCGCCTGGCTCCAGACCCACTGCCTCTATGGGCTGCTGTCTCCATGGCCCCCCGTCCCTGAAGTCCCGGGCCTTCAGCTCCTGCACCACAAGGACACTTTGTGTGCCCCCTCAACAACTCCGCTCGCTGGCCGTGGCATGCTCAGTCACCAGCGCACCCGTGTCTCTCGGCAGCAGAACTCCCTCCCTCCGCCCGCCTAAGGCAGCACCGCACGGCTGTGCTGGCTGCCCGAGCAGTGCCAAGGGCACCGCCTCAGCCTTCACACAAGCTCCCCCATGATGGGCCGCTCGCCGGCGTCATTTGGGGAAAGAGAAAGCAGGGAGCGTTTCGCATGGCAGGCTTGTGCGACATGAGTGTGAGGGCCTGGGGTCTGTGCCTGGAGGCCGAGACCCCAACCGGGAAGCAACCGGGCTGCTGAAATCCTGCCCAACACGTTCCCCTGGCAGCAAAGGCCAGTGGGCAAAGGGAGGGAGGACAGGGGAGGAGATGCAGCCTCAGTCTGGGGCTCCTCGTCTCCACGGGGAGAGAAAGTTGGGAAAGCCAGAGCAGGGGAACGCTCCCAGACTTGGAGGGCTCGAGATCTCCGCAGACTCGGCCACCCCAAGCCAGTCTCACAAGGGGCTGCCGGAGGGCACCTCTCTCCTTACCTGGAGCTGCTGTAGGTGAGGAAGTGTTTGTCGTTGCAGTTGTGTTGTCTGTTGGAGGGAAAAGAAGAGACATGGTAGCCCTGCTCGGGATTGTGTGGAGGAAAAGGCCTGGGCAACCGCTGTGTGTACAGGACAACTGCTGAGCAGGTGAGCAGGGCACCGGAGTGGAGCGGAGCGACCACAGCCCCGGGCCTCCTTGCCCTGCCTTTCGCCTGGCTCCAGACCCACTGCCTCTATGGGCTGCTGTCTCCATGGCCCCCCGTCCCTGAAGTCCCGGGCCTTCAGCTCCTGCACCACAAGGACACTTTGTGTGCCCCCTCAACAACTCCGCTCGCTGGCCGTGGCATGCTCAGTCACCAGCGCACCCGTGTCTCTCGGCAGCAGAACTCCCTCCCTCCGCCCGCCTAAGGCAGCACCGCACGGCTGTGCTGGCTGCCCGAGCAGTGCCAAGGGCACCGCCTCAGCCTTCACACAAGCTCCCCCATGATGGGCCGCTCGCCGGCGTCATTTGGGGAAAGAGAAAGCAGGGAGCGTTTCGCATGGCAGGCTTGTGCGACATGAGTGTGAGGGCCTGGGGTCTGTGCCTGGAGGCCGAGACCCCAACCGGGAAGCAACCGGGCTGCTGAAATCCTGCCCAACACGTTCCCCTGGCAGCAAAGGCCAGTGGGCAAAGGGAGGGAGGACAGGGGAGGAGATGCAGCCTCAGTCTGGGGCTCCTCGTCTCCACGGGGAGAGAAAGTTGGGAAAGCCAGAGCAGGGGAACGCTCCCAGACTTGGAGGGCTCGAGATCTCCGCAGACTCGGCCACCCCAAGCCAGTCTCACAAGGGGCTGCCGGAGGGCACCTCTCTCCTTACCTGGAGCTGCTGTAGGTGAGGAAGTGTTTGTCGTTGCAGTTGTGTTGTCTGTTGGAGGGAAAAGAAGAGACATGGTAGCCCTGCTCGGGATTGTGTGGAGGAAAAGGCCTGGGCAACCGCTGTGTGTACAGGACAACTGCTGAGCAGGTGAGCAGGGCACCGGAGTGGAGCGGAGCGACCACAGCCCCGGGCCTCCTTGCCCTGCCTTTCGCCTGGCTCCAGACCCACTGCCTCTATGGGCTGCTGTCTCCATGGCCCCCCGTCCCTGAAGTCCCGGGCCTTCAGCTCCTGCACCACAAGGACACTTTGTGTGCCCCCTCAACAACTCCGCTCGCTGGCCGTGGCATGCTCAGTCACCAGCGCACCCGTGTCTCTCGGCAGCAGAACTCCCTCCCTCCGCCCGCCTAAGGCAGCACCGCACGGCTGTGCTGGCTGCCCGAGCAGTGCCAAGGGCACCGCCTCAGCCTTCACACAAGCTCCCCCATGATGGGCCGCTCGCCGGCGTCATTTGGGGAAAGAGAAAGCAGGGAGCGTTTCGCATGGCAGGCTTGTGCGACATGAGTGTGAGGGCCTGGGGTCTGTGCCTGGAGGCCGAGACCCCAACCGGGAAGCAACCGGGCTGCTGAAATCCTGCCCAACACGTTCCCCTGGCAGCAAAGGCCAGTGGGCAAAGGGAGGGAGGACAGGGGAGGAGATGCAGCCTCAGTCTGGGGCTCCTCGTCTCCACGGGGAGAGAAAGTTGGGAAAGCCAGAGCAGGGGAACGCTCCCAGACTTGGAGGGCTCGAGATCTCCGCAGACTCGGCCACCCCAAGCCAGTCTCACAAGGGGCTGCCGGAGGGCACCTCTCTCCTTACCTGGAGCTGCTGTAGGTGAGGAAGTGTTTGTCGTTGCAGTTGTGTTGTCTGTTGGAGGGAAAAGAAGAGACATGGTAGCCCTGCTCGGGATTGTGTGGAGGAAAAGGCCTGGGCAACCGCTGTGTGTACAGGACAACTGCTGAGCAGGTGAGCAGGGCACCGGAGTGGAGCGGAGCGACCACAGCCCCGGGCCTCCTTGCCCTGCCTTTCGCCTGGCTCCAGACCCACTGCCTCTATGGGCTGCTGTCTCCATGGCCCCCCGTCCCTGAAGTCCCGGGCCTTCAGCTCCTGCACCACAAGGACACTTTGTGTGCCCCCTCAACAACTCCGCTCGCTGGCCGTGGCATGCTCAGTCACCAGCGCACCCGTGTCTCTCGGCAGCAGAACTCCCTCCCTCCGCCCGCCTAAGGCAGCACCGCACGGCTGTGCTGGCTGCCCGAGCAGTGCCAAGGGCACCGCCTCAGCCTTCACACAAGCTCCCCCATGATGGGCCGCTCGCCGGCGTCATTTGGGGAAAGAGAAAGCAGGGAGCGTTTCGCATGGCAGGCTTGTGCGACATGAGTGTGAGGGCCTGGGGTCTGTGCCTGGAGGCCGAGACCCCAACCGGGAAGCAACCGGGCTGCTGAAATCCTGCCCAACACGTTCCCCTGGCAGCAAAGGCCAGTGGGAAAAGGGAGGGAGGACAGGGGAGGAGATGCAGCCTCAGTCTGGGGCTCCTCATCTCCACGGGGAGAGAAAGTTGGGAAAGCCAGAGCAGGGGAACGCTCCCAGACTTGGAGGGCTCGAGATCTCCGCAGACTCGGCCACCCCAAGCCAGTCTCACAAGGGGCTGCCGGAGGGCACCTCTCTCCTTACCTGGAGCTGCTGTAGGTGAGGAAGTGTTTGTCGTTGCAGTTGTGTTGTCTGTTGGAGGGAAAAGAAGAGACATGGTAGCCCTGCTCGGGATTGTGTGGAGGAAAAGGCCTGGGCAACCGCTGTGTGTACAGGACAACTGCTGAGCAGGTGAGCAGGGCACCGGAGTGGAGCGGAGCGACCACAGCCCCGGGCCTCCTTGCCCTGCCTTTCGCCTGGCTCCAGACCCACTGCCTCTATGGGCTGCTGTCTCCATGGCCCCCCGTCCCTGAAGTCCCGGGCCTTCAGCGCCTGCACCACAAGGACACTTTGTGTGCCCCCTCAACAACTCCGCTCGCTGGCCGTGGCATGCTCAGTCACCAGCGCACCCGTGTCTCTCGGCAGCAGAACTCCCTCCCTCCGCCCGCCTAAGGCAGCACCGCACGGCTGTGCTGGCTGCCCGAGCAGTGCCAAGGGCACCGCCTCAGCCTTCACACAAGCTCCCCCATGATGGGCCGCTCGCCGGCGTCATTTGGGGAAAGAGAAAGCAGGGAGCGTTTCGCATGGCAGGCTTGTGCGACATGAGTGTGAGGGCCTGGGGTCTGTGCCTGGAGGCCGAGACCCCAACCGGGAAGCAACCGGGCTGCTGAAATCCTGCCCAACACGTTCCCCTGGCAGCAAAGGCCAGTGGGCAAAGGGAGGGAGGACAGGGGAGGAGATGCAGCCTCAGTCTGGGGCTCCTCGTCTCCACGGGGAGAGAAAGTTGGGAAAGCCAGAGCAGGGGAACGCTCCCAGACTTGGAGGGCTCGAGATCTCCGCAGACTCGGCCACCCCAAGCCAGTCTCACAAGGGGCTGCCGGAGGGCACCTCTCTCCTTACCTGGAGCTGCTGTAGGTGAGGAAGTGTTTGTCGTTGCAGATGCAGTTGTTTTGTCTGTTGGAGGGAAAAGAAGAGACATGGTAGCCCTGCTCGGGATTGTGTGGAGGAAAAGGCCTGGGCAACCGCTGTGTGTACAGGACAACTGCTGAGCAGGTGAGCAGGGCACCGGAGTGGAGCGGAGCGACCACAGCCCCGGGCCTCCTTGCCCTGCCTTTCGCCTGGCTCCAGACCCACTGCCTCTATGGGCTGCTGTCTCCATGGCCCCCCGTCCCTGAAGTCCCGGGCCTTCAGCTCCTGCACCACAAGGACACTTTGTGTGCCCCCTCAACAACTCCGCTCGCTGGCCGTGGCATGCTTAGTCACCAGCGCACCCGTGTCTCTTGGCGGCAGAACTCCCTCCCTCCGCCCGCCTAAGGCGGCACCGCACGGCTGTGTTGGCTGCCGGAACAGTGCCAATGGCACCACCTAAGTCTGCTTCTACTTTCCAGTCTCGGCGGTAGCTTAGTACTGGTCTGACCCAGTGCAAACGTTTCCTTCTTGTCACATTATCTCAGTGTGCTTATCCCATTCTTTACGGAAGTGCTTCTTTTAGCATGGTGTGTCTTCAATTGTGGTCTCATTTTAAATGAAAGTTATGAGACATAACACTCTGCAGGTAATATGTATTCAGTTACCCTCCAGACCCTGTTCTAGACCTGAACAACATTTACGGTAATTGCATAAACTTCAAGATATATGTAGATATTTTGGAATGCTGAGGATGCATTCAAGAGAAGCATCATTAAAAGTCTATATAGATTTCAGTGCATAGATGGAAAAATGACTTCTTTTGCTATCACCTTTCCCTATGCCAAAACAAATACAGAAGGACACTGAGAGCAGAGTATTACTGTTCAAAGAGTGGAAGCCCTGCTATGATATCTTATGATATCTATGATATCTGTTATGATCAACAGTACGCGGGCCCTCTTTCCAGGATTACACTGCCACTCAGTAGGAGTAGTATACGTTGTTTTTATCATCCTTTTCCTTTATTTTTTTAGTTCTTTCTACCTGAAAAAAACCCTATCCAATTCCAAGCAACAGTTAAGGAAGTTAAAGAACAGTTAAGGAATAGTTTCTTCCTATTGTCTTTTTGTGTTACTGTATTACCTGTTGGTGTGTTCACTCTTCCTGACTATTTTATGTGTATTTTTTAGGGTGCTTATTTTACATTTAACCTACATTATTCTTAACTCTTGAATTTAAGGAATGAGAAGGGCTTTTTTCTTTTTTTGGTCTAGAAATAAGGAAAACAAATAATAAGATGGCCTGGCTGATAAATGCATGATATTGACAAATGGTCAGTTTGGATCATATGATCTAATTGCAAACTGAATTAGTTACCATATGAGTTAGGAATAAACATTTAATTTGAGTTAATGCCACTGCAATCAGAGTTTCATCTAAATCATTAACATCATGCAGCCAGAAGGCTAATGGACAATATCCTTGGCACTAGCACACTCTTATTAATGATACATTAAAATTTTTTTGTAAATGATATGTTAAAATCTCAACAGACCTTTGAGAAAATAGATACCACTCTTCAAGAGCTTTGAAGGGCTTCAAATATCCCAAAGAGAGGCAAATTTAATAAATTTTTTTCTTCTGCTCAATAAATCTGATATGGAAAAGGTACGTGAAAAAAACATACTAAAAGACAAAGCATAAAATACTCCATTAGTCTCCTCTAGATGAAGAGGAAAAACAGCAATTGTGTCTGCAGGTCCTCTTGTCAGTCAAGGCTTGTGCCTCCACTGGGCAGCTTTGGGCAGTCCTGTGGGCAGCATTATTTGTTCCCCTGTCAACCTGAAGAAATGTACATTTTTACTATAACAGTGGTGATATCTATGAGTCTATGCTTGCCACAGGCCATGGGTTCATTGGGATCACTGTTCTAGGCTACCCTTTCAAAATCAATGTTGGGACAATATTCTTTTAAAGAACTAGTCCTTAATTTTCAACTGTTTGCTTTGTATGGAGACTGGCCAACAGATCTCCAGGAATATCTGTTAGTCAACCCCTTCATTCTTTGTTGCTAGAAATACCCTTATTACAACAGTACAAAAAGTAAAGCCTGAGTCACTGTTTCCATTAGAAAAAAAACCTAATTCACCCACAAAGAGGAAGAGGGATTGACTTATTATATTTAGGGATCAAGTATGGTACCAGATGGCCAGCCATGCATGTGTGCATGTCCAAGACAACTGACACAAGCTGCTCATGCTGTGCACCACCATATTTTTTCTGTTTCGTCTAAAGAATGGGGTTGAAGTATTGAGGCTCAATATAAAACTCCATCAGAGAAGGCTTTAACTTAAAGCACCTTGGAGAAAGCAGCCATACCCTCATGGCAGCTCAGGATGTCTTACTGCATACAACTACCCTTTGGACTCTGGAAGAATTGCGTTCGTGGTGACTGCAGAGCACGAGCAGCAATTGGACCTTGCTGATAGGTTTGTCAAGGGTAACCTGAGCAAAGGTGGCTATTCAATAGCTCTGTCTGCCTAGGCCCAACCTTCTGTGTAAGGAAAAAGGATGTGGAATAGCCTTACGAGTTTATTATGGAGATAAAGAACAAGGATGTTGAGACCTAGGTATGGAGGAACCGAGACATCTGGCTGCTGAGCAGAGCAGGGTCTGTGTCAGCATGCTACAAATGGAAACACAGTGAAAGGCTTTGACAGTGTTTGCTTAGAATGAAAAAGGTTTCTGGGCAGGGCCATCCTGATGCAAAATCTGCTCAAGTCAATGAAAGACTCCCATTGCTTTCAGTAGTTATTAGGTCAAGATATTTCTAGTCTTACTGTTATCCAGAAGCCCTCAAACAAAAAAACAACCTACTGAAAATCTTGAAGACTTCTAGGCTTACAAATTATAGCTAAACATCAGTCCATGGCATCCTGCAGATGTTGCTGGAAATACATAATATATGCTTACTCACAGCAGCTGACAGAGACCTACTACAATCTATCACTGGTTGCTTCACTGCAAGCTTAGCAGCATCAGTGAAAGTTTTAATCTGGCTTATATCTCTGTCACATTCTAGTTTTATCCCTGTAGTATTTGGGAGTTCCTGTCCTCTCACAGCTTCAAGTTGCCATTAAACTCTCCATATAGTTGCCTTAACTCTACTTCTACTAGCTTTTCTCTGCTCCCCTATATCTGACACTGAAACATCAGGGACAGGAGAGTTTGGGTCAACACTGTGTACCACAACTACCAAATTGGTCACAATGCCAGAAGAAGCAGCAAGCGGCTTGAAGAATGATTCCTGGCCATCAGTTTGAATAGACCATGGTGCAGTCCTCTGCCATCAAAGTTGTTGGTGAAGTTCCCATTAATTAATTTCAACAGGAGGGGAATGAACACTCTGTGCGTTGGCTCAGCTGGTGCTGCTTGCCAGGCTGATTGCTCAGGGAGTCTCTGGCCAGAAGGCCAGCTGCAGCACTCCTTTCCCTGGGTGCTGGTGTGGAACAGTAACACCTTTTGTGATATGACTGTAACAGAGCTTGAATTTCCAGAGTTTAGTGTGCAGGTCCTGAAAACTGCTCATGGCATAGGCTAAATTAGATTAATCACAATCACCAGTGCTTTTGCACTGTTCTCTGAACAAGGAAAACTCTTGGCTTGCAGTGAAAATTTTCATCATTAATTAATCAAAATCTAGACATGCTGAACCGTACATGACCACTGACCTTCAGTCTCTCAGTGGCTGCTAATGTACTAAGTAATCCATTCACTGCCACAGAATAACTGCCCCGATAAATCTCAGAACAGAAGATAAGGTTTCTTACCTTTCTCAAGGCTCAAGACCAGTGTGAGCAACACAGCGAGGAATACACAGCCTCTCATTGCTGCTGCTGCTGCTGCTGCTGCTCCTACTTGCTGTTAAACCTATGAGGAAGTGCTACTCTTTTCTAGCGTCAGCTCATTTAAGATCCCTGCCACAGGTAGAGAGTTCAGCCCTGAGCTGACGTCATGGTGGCAAGTGGCAAATGATAGCTCCAAGCTGTTTTTTTCCTTCCTCCTCAGGCTGGGAGGAGATTCTGGACCTTCAGTGCTCTTCCTTTAAGTGATAAGTTCTCAAGACCTGTTGGCACACGGAAGTTATTGCTAAATAAGCTGACGCATGAAGTGACAGCACAGCAGCTATCCCCTGCCCACTCTCCACACAGGGCAAGTTAAGTAGAGGAGTGCTGTATAGTCTGTTCTTAAAGTGGAAGAACCTATCCCACTCCAAGGCATGCTAAGTACACACAGAGCAGGGTAGCTGGCATGTACACACTCACTCCCTTTAAAATAAATCACCAGTACAGACAAGCCTCAGACCCCAACTATTCTTTCCTTATAAGCAAATGACACTTTCAAAACACCCAAAGAAATAAAGATTTTATGCCAAAGCATTTCCTACTGCTCAGGGTAAAAAGCAACAGAAAACACCTGCATCTTTGACATCAAAGAAATGGATTTGAGCTTGTACCTCGTGGCAGCAATTATGACACTTTTGTTTACCTAGGTGTATTGGGCTTGTTAAGGCACTGTGGAGGGGGAAGGGGGAGCAGAAAGGACAGCTGGCAGGTGTTTGACCTTATCTGGATGGCAGCCTTCCTTCCTTGAGAGCAATCCTGTTCATGCCTGGGTGAAACGCGGAGAGCAGGGATGATCAGGCTGGAGCAGGGAGCCCGTAGCAGGTCTAGATGTGGGAAATAGCCCAGAAGGCCATGGAGCAGACAACACAGTCACAACACTAGGGGAATGGGCTGGAGACAGAAACTTTTTGAAATTGCATCCCAAGAAGCCACGGAAAATGGCTAGACAGAGACCAAGATGGGAAAAAAATGCCTTTGTGAACAAAATCCAGTTTTTCCCAAACCCTCTTATTTGCAGCTCTCACCTACCTGAGCTCTCCAGCTGGACGGGGTGTTTGTGCTCTGGTAAAAGGCACTGCTGGAGAGCAGCAGCAGCAATGGGAAGGTCCATGGGGGTTTGCAGGTCCTCCTTTTAAGGCAAAGGTGTTGTGTCTCCCACCTGAACGGTCTGTCTGACCTTGGGTCCCACCAGAGCCGCCCGTAAAAGCCTTTCTGTGAAATGAAGACAGATTGTCCTGTCATTATCGGGCATGGGAAAGAAGCATGAGCAAACCCATCCGTGTATTCCCTGCAAAGCCACATCCAGAGGCTTTGGAGTGAGTCTCTGCTGGCAAATACCACCATGAGCCATGCGGGCAGGTCTTGGACACATTTCTGAATGGGAGCAAAAGCTCGGCATGTTAAACGCCTCTCTCTTTCCTTCGCCGGCTTTTGTTTGACCTGCCATGTGAGGCGCACAACAGGCAGTCCTGTGTGCTGGTACAACATATTCCAACGGTGGCTCTTCCTGTGTGCGTAGCAGGGTGGGAGAGACCGGAAATACCACTCAAGCCGCTCTGGAGCCTGGGATGGGCCAGGAAGGGGAGGCTGCGTCTCGTTGCACCCTGCCGCGCTGAGCAAGGAAGGACGGTGGCAGCCCCCTTCGCTCCCTGACCCCTTGGTGCCTCCAGCACAGACATCGCTGTCGGGGCGCCGTGGGGGCCAGAGGCTCCTGGGGGCCCCCTGTGGTGGCAGGGCCCCACGGCCAGGGCTCGTCCCACAGCCCATGAGGGAGCAGGGCAGCTGGGGCAGCCCCAGCCCTGCGCACCTCTGTGGGGCTGGGGATGGACCACAGATGGGGCCGCGCTGCCTCTGAGCTGGCCTCAAGACCCCATGGGGGGACAACACGCTCAGGGCCCCGGCAGCCGCCCCCTCTTGGGCCTCTCCTCCAGGCCGTGCTAAATCCTTTCAGTCTTTGGCTGAGCCGCACTTTTCCTTTGCAGTTGGCACTGCTACAGCCCCTGGGCAGGCTCTTGCTCCACTGCGTCTCCGTTACTGTCCCCTGGCCTCAGTGGGACCTATCCTGTCCTGTCCAGCTAAGAAAGTTCCTGCAAAGAGGATTTGCTCTCGCCGTGACTGCACTGTTCCCATGTCGAGTCCTGCCATGGCTCAGCCCCTGATGCCACTCGCTCCATCACCATCCTCCAACCCGGCTCCATAGCTTCCTTCAGGCCCCTGCTAAAAACCCTCCTATGCCCTGACACTGACAGAAAAAGCAAAGGAAACTCATGAAAGGTGTTTGGTACCAGACCCCCCTGTCAAGATAACATCGTCTCTTCGTTCTCCAGCCTGTGCTTCAGGTTGTTGATGGGATACACCAGAGCCGGTTATTAAAATCACAGCTGCTGCTGCTCTTGTTGCTTATGCCCCCTGTGCTCAAACTGAGCTGCCCCCTCCCCTTGCCAGCCCAAGCCCTAAAGCAGGAATCCCTGGAAATGTTGTTAATAGTCTGCCAGTGCTGCCAGGATTGTTTCCTGGTTGTTTCTCAGCAGCCTGCATCTACCCTTCCTATTGTACCTAATTTCTAGGTTGTTTGAGGAATTGCCCATCATTTTATTATGTGTTACTGCAGTGTCCAGCACAAGCTGTCTGCTTCCATAAAACTCACAGCCTCAAGACCGCAGGAGATTTTCCAACTTTGCTTCACAGATCGCATGTGACACCCAAAGTCCTGTTGGAATAAAGCATTTCAGCCCTCAGCAGACTATGCTAGGAGCCTCCAGGGAGACTCAGCACCTCTGAAAACTGGTCATTTGGCGAGATGGTTCCTAGACAAACAGCATCTACTTCAGCTGGAAGTACATATGTACAGCAAGACAAATCTGGCTGTGGAGAGCATTCAGGAGAAGTGTAGGCAACCAACCTTCTAACAATTTCCCTCCCTCATCCGGACTCTTGAGTCATCCTCATACATCCCAATTTTCCAACGCTACCTCAAAATGCAATTAGACAACTAAACCACAATTTGAAAGCTTTGTTTCCTGTGAATCAAGAGTGTAGAAACAAGGGAACTTCACAGAGCACTACTGAAAATGAGGGCCAAATCTTCAGTAGGTGTAAGTGATACAGCTTTGCTGGCCAGACCAGTTTATACTGTTTGAATGCATAGTCCTGCACATTAAAACTGTCATCTACAGTGAATGCACATAAAAAGGTTGATGCACCCTAAGCCATATTTTTAGAGTGAACTTTCTATCTTATTTGGCTGTTCTTACTTAACATGATCACATCTATGGGCAGTAGGAAGTATTTGCTATGCAAAAGGCAGTAGTTCCTCTAGGAAATAACACACTGAGCACAGACATACATGTATACATGCCAGATCTTTTTGTCTCTGCTTGCGCTTCCCTGTCCGCACCGTGACAAACTGGGGTCACAACAAGCTCTACCTGGAGAGAAGTGGGGTGATGAGACTGCAAATTTGTGGGGAGATTTCATAATAGAGATATGATGGTTTAGGAGAACAGCTAGAACTATCAGAACAGGAGAAATGATGTCATGAAAACATCTCTAGCTCAAATGCAGTTATTAATGAGCTTATTAAGCACATACTTAGATAGTGAATAGTTAACTGTTAGTCCAGACAAACTTGGATAACCACAGTGTTACATGCTGTAAAGGACTACAAAGATGTCATCCTCTTCAGAAACATGAATTACTTCCCACCACTAGTAAAACCAAACTGACGTGCGTGAAAGCTCAGGTGTGGCAAACAAGAACACTGATAAATGGTTATTATGAAATAGAAACGCGCTATATTTAGTAACAAAAATAGCAGTTGTTCACTTGTCTTATTCCTTGTTTATGACAGCCCAAAAAGAGTTCAAAGGTAAAAGGTTGCATTTAACTACAATAAGGTGGGTAGTCACGTATGGCCCCATTATTTAACCATGATAAGCTGCATGTGACCAAGGGGCAATCGTGCTGCCAGAAGACACATATTAAAGCAGGAGCAACTGCCTTTTACAGCTCGTCATGCACTTCCGCTGAATGCTGTTCCTCCTGTGTATTTTTCAATTCTGTTCCTTACTAGATGTATAGACATTTTGCTGTCTCCCGTAAATTGGGTTCATCGGCTCTATATTACACATATCCTTCAAAATATATCTTGCAATTAGCTAAATTAACCCAATTCAAACAAACCTGCAGAAAATCTAAATCAAAGCTATATACCTACAGATCCACCACAATCAGGGGGAGCATATGCTACTGTGACTTCTTTTCAGGTGGTTCAAAAGCGGTGCAGGTCACGCAGTCTGAATGTGTTCCATGGTCGCAGAGGCAGTGGTGCACAAACCCGAAATGGGCTGGCCCACTGTGCCATGTGCTTGTCCATAATCCCAAATGTCTCCTATCTAGTTTCATGGTATTGTTGTAACCAGTTCTTCTGCACTGCCAATCCACTTAAAAGATAACGAAGCTGCCATACTGAAAATAGAAAAGCCTGCATTATTATTAGTATGAAATAGAGGCTTGATAACAGGTCTTCTCTTGCAAAATGAACAGAAGCTCATTTGACAGAATTAATCAGGTTATTCTCTCATTTTATTTTATTTTTCCACCAGAGTCTTACTAGACAAGGAGCAGGCACATAACACAATTCTGTGCTATGTCACCACAGAATGGACACTGAAATTTCAGGATGTAGTGAGAAATATGTTGTAGACTCACCGTTTTTCTGCGAGCGGCATTCACTTCATCTCATGTCAGCTGTCGAAATGCTGGGTTCTTATGGCACTGTTGTCACGGGAGAGGGATAGGACCGGGGGAACCTACCTTACGATGAATTATCTTCTGCGGATGCTTATCGCTTTCCATGGCTACAGGAGGAGCCAGATGGTTGGCTTAGACTGACCTAACTTTGGGCAGAGCAGATGAATCCCACCTTAGTCCTATCCAATTGCTATCTCAGCTGAGTGCTGTACCTTTCTGGGGCAAAGTGCTGAAACAGTCTTCCAGATTAACATGCCTGCCGTTATTCAGAGTGCTCTCCCACATCACACCTCCTCCTAGCAGCCTGGGCTGGATGTTGCTTTCCTCCATATTCAAGGTATCAGCCCTCCTCTTCTGAGAGGCATTCAAGTCTATATCCTTCACAGTCCCCAGCGGCAATTAATAAGGGATGGGACAGATCTTACTGTGGTCAAGTCCAGTCCCCTGCCCATGCAAAGAGCCTCACTGCACCAACCTTTCCCAAGGTTTTCCTTCCCTCCAGCACATGTGCGCGCACGCACGCACACACACACACACCACACACTTTCACCAATTCTCCTGTGTTTGCAGCAGGATGAAAAATTCAATTGAGGAAAACCTTAAAATTAAACTTTGGTTTGCCTAATGCTATTGAAAGAAAAATATATCAGCAAAGAACCTGTATTTTGGCTGCGCAGAAATTGAGCGTAACTAACAGAACAAATCCATTTCCTCTTTGCTTTGCATTTTAGTTTTTCTATTCTGTCACCAAATATTGCTAAAAGAGCAACAGAACTATAAAATTTCTTAGGTTATAGATTAGATTTCTAATTGTAGTTAAAACAATCTAAAAGTAGTATATGCTTCTCTTCACATGGAAAGCTTTAGACAATAAAAAAGCTGAGACATACTAATATTCATAGTTTTATTGTATCCTTTTATAATACTGACTAGAACGCCAGATTTAATAATATTGGATGCAGGTATAAAAATAATCCAATCCTTAAAAATTATATTTTGCTACTACAGTACTGTGTAATTAGTGGAGACTGAAAATATGATACAACTTTAAATAATACTGGTTTGGAACAAGTCCTTAAAAACCCAGCAACTTGGAAGCTAACATTCAGAGATATGGGAAGGGAAACGCAGACAATGTCAAGAACATAAAGCAGGTCCACGTTCAGGTTAATAACAGAAGCACAAACAAATGCTGAAACTTTACCTTTTGAAACAGACTTAACTAAAGGTGAGCTTTACTCTGCAATTCTGAAAGCTGCTCAAGGAAACCATTATGATTTTACACACAAAATTTTGCTTTCTGTTATGAAAAAGCCCTGTAGAATTTCAACAGGGCTTAGAACAAATGACTGAGTTTACCCGAATTTCCTTAAAAAAAGAAACAATCGAATATTTATTCTGTAATTTTTTTCCTTTAAAGTAAACCATCCCACCAGATTTTAAAACAAGCATTTTGTATCGGGCAAATTCTATGGCACTGTCCAAGACAAGTGACACTTTTTACTGTATTCCACAGGACCTCTCTGTATCATTGCAGATTTGCGGGCCACTGGCTGCAGTAATTACTCATGCAAGACTCCCATCCCTTTCAGTAAGCATTTTACCAGAATAAAGACTTAGCATTTACATATTACTTTTGAGGAGCGTTAGGGCACCCTCTCCAGGTTTTTCCTCAACAGGGATATTCCTCACATGGAATGCAAACCACACACTGAACAGATCTCATCCCGCATATGATCTTACAGTACAGAAGTCACAGTATTACACTGACTTTAGACATTTAGTTCTGCAAAACAATTAAGTATATTCTTTTCTTTGCTGAACCGACTCTTTTTAGCCCTTACATGGATTTCTGTCCTGCTTTTCAGCTTCAGCAATTCAAGGGAATGAAGAATTAAATACACACTGCCAAGCTCCCGAAATCTTACAGGCACACGGTGCGTACCCCTTTCCACGCTGGGAGATCTTGTTTCATTGCCAAAGGGGCAGGCAAGTGTGAATCAGTAGCTCCCGCATCCAGAGAACTCTCCTCAGAGTATTTCTCTGAATACTGAAAGCATCTCTATTTCCCTAGAAGATCTTACACTATAGGAAACAGGTCGCTTGATTAGTAAAGGATTATCCATCCAAAACAATTTTACAAAATTCACATCCACTCTCTTCTCGGGGAGGTGTTTCAGATCTCGAACAATAACCTGTTTGTTTAATCTCACATAACGTAGGTTTTGCTACAGCAAAAACTATACTTTTAAAAAATAAATACAATGTTAAAAGGCAGTAACACCACCACAGAAATGGGCAGAACGGAAAGCCAAAGGAATGCATGTTGTACACCCAAGTCACCCTGAAGGTGGAATAATTCAGGCCTAGGAAAAACTCCATTACAATCGCTGGGAAAGTTATCTCAGCCAGTATAATGGATGTTGGATTAGGTCTTTTGTGTGTAAAGAGGAAAAAATAATAGTCAGCACAGGAAGAACATTTAAGTAAAATGTATCCGTTCTTGTTCAATTTAAGAAAGAAAACTGAAGATTAAACATTGATTTGAGGGAATGAGAAGTCCAGATGGATTTGGCACAGATATCGCCATTGACCAGAATTAGAGAGGAGTCCTGGGGAAGTACTTCACACGTCTACAGCAATGTCCAAACCCACTTTACTGGTCTGTAAGGCCCCTAGAGGACAGGCTTTACAACGGCTGGGACAAACAGTTTCACAGGGACAAACATTTCTCACTAAATGCAATTTATTGCTATTTTCTAAAAGTCTTTTTCCTATTGCAAATCACTTTTAGAGGGCTGGCCACAGGGAGAGCCTCAATATATGACTGTGGTGCCAGGACTTTAAGGGAAAGGCTGCTGCAGCAACGGGATTTCTTGCTGCCATGTTACTTAACGCTTTAAACATGCGGGGAAAAAGGCATCAAAATGCCTGTCTCGCGCATTCGTGACGTAGCCAAATTTAGTGCTTTGAGGTTTCGATGGCATGCAGAAGCGCCGCGTTTTTCTCCAGCGCGGCGTGGGAGGGGTGGCCGGGGTGAGCAGCAGGGCACGACAGGAACGCGGGACGGCTGCTTGTACCAGCCTGCTTTTTGAGTGATGCCCCAAATCTGCGTTTTGCTGCTCTGGTCACCCTGCCCGCCTCTCCCGGGCTGGCTGCCGGGGGCACTGCTGGGGGCGAGGGGCTTTGGGCAACACAACCCGCAGAGCGCTGCACCTTCTCCTGCCCAGTAATTAGCATTTCTTCCAAAGTTAATCGGGAAGACTCCCACGCAGCTGCCCGAGGACCCTTGCTGACTGCTTCCCTAGCTGCACACGCTAGCCAGGAGCAAGAACAGATTTCTGCTGGGTGTTAGTGCGGTTTTTCTTCCTTTCCCTCTATGTGGCGAGCCACTTGCAGCCTCCTAGCAAGAAACACGCATCCTCTACCTCATCCTCTTCGCTTGGATAACGGAGAGCACTTCCCTTGGCAAAAGCATCCAGTGTGGTCAAAGTTTGCATTTTGGGGTAGCTAAAATTAACCTAAATCCTCTGAGAAGTCAGGCTACATTTATTTAGACGTCCTAAGGAGCAAAGTACTTAACGCAGAGGCGTCTGTATTTGAAAGCGGGGACTGAGGGAGCGATAGGGCACGAGACCCTTCCCCCCGGGAGAGCAGTAGCAAACCCCGCAGCACTGCCAGAGGGTGCTTCGGCTGACGGCGGTGGCTAGCTGGAAACGGTGGTCCCAGGCAGAAGCAGACAAACAGGATCCTGGTGAGAGTTTTACTAGCCGCAAGCTGCACAGGAACAAGTCACAGCCCTGCCGCGGCTGGGAAAGTCGCCCGGCTGGAGAGCCGCGGTGTTAACTAATTGCAGTAAACGAACGGCGACAAATTGCAGCAAAATGCCCGGCGCTCGGGCAGCGGCGGAGCCGAGGGCCCGCGGGGTTTAGGTGAGGACGGGAGCATTGCTGCGCAGGGAGCGGCTGGGCTCGCCGAGAGCTGCGCTCAGGAGGTTCTCGCCGCGTAGCGCCAGCTCTGCAAAGACTTCCTGAAACTCACTGCGCGGGGAAAGTACCCCGATTAACCCCGGTGCTAACTGCTGCTTAAATCCTCTCCTCCCAGCTGAAAGGGAACTCCTAGGGCACCCAGAGAAGGTGCTGCCAGGTCAGGAGAGACCCCTTTCCCCCTTCCTGCAGACTATATATTTGCTCACTGACTTAGTTTTTGTTACCAAAACGAAAAGGAAGGTGAGGTTGCAAAGGACAAATTCACATAGCAGATTTTCCAATGTTTACCTCCTCTGACAAGCATAGAATTTCAGTGCAATAAAGCTCAGGTATCTCTTGGAAAAGGCCAAGTTTTGCAGTCCTCACTCAGAAAATCCTGTTGGGTTTATTGAGACCCTTTCATTCCAGTTACAGCATTAAGAAGAATTAAGGTTATTAAGGTTCTGGTTATTAAGAAATGAAAATGAATTACTTGCAGACTTCTGCGCAATCTGAATTACAAAACAGTTCTGTCACATTTCCTATTCAAAGTACTTGCAGTTTGCTGTGAGATATACAGGCCAGCAGTTTGGTTAACACAACCCAAAAGCTACTCTTTCTATAGAAGGACTGATCTGCAATATTGAGTTGATAGTTCAACCTCTGTCCTTCGCACTGGCCACTTGGCACACACAGGCACACTTCACAATATGTGGTCTTTGAACTAACCAAGCAAATTAACACATCCGCCTACAAGCATGTACCTAAATACTTCGCTATCTGATGAAATGCTGGCACAAGGTTAAATCCTACTGTCATCGCTGGGACATGCTCACTTTTTGCTAAACTGCTCTAAATGTACAGAGACAGATCCCAGTGCTTGTGTAAGTGCTTTGGATTTAGAGTCAGCAGCAAGTCCCAGCTTCCCTCTTTTGTTTATAGCAGGGACAAAACCCCCCTCCACGCCAAGGGAAAGGTGGCTCTTTCCAGCCTAGGCACTCATCAAAAACAGAGCTGGCGCTATGCAAAAGCGGCAACTCGCCCTCAGAGAGACTGCGAACCCCGCCAACATCCTCACTGGGAGCCCCTGGACCACAGCAGGGCCAAGCCCTTAGTTCACATCATCCAATGCACCCTGTATAATTAGGGTATCGGCTACTAATGAATCAGAGAAGAACATCACTTACTGGCTGGAAACACTGATTAGAATGGCAGAGGGCAGTTAGTTTTTGTGCTTTACCTGTTAAGCTATTTTGCATACTGTAACTAGAGTTTTCCTTTAAATATAGCCCCTTAGGCAGCTGTACTTCCCATGAGAAGCTAATCGCTTCCTCCCTCGATCTGATATAAGCCATGTGCTACCACCTGTGAGTGTGACCGTGGATCAGGCAGATGTGAAGTTGGCTGCATCATCACCATAAAACCACATAACAGGAGTGAAGCACACTGCCCCTGGGCACCCATAAAGCTCTGTTTCTCTGCAAGACCACACAGCCGTTTCTACGTAGCAGGTAAAGGGTGAGGCTTGAAGCGACACTGCGTGTGTATGCTACAGATGGTGCACCAAACTGTGTCTTCCCGCGCACGTTTGCAGTGCTTTTGCCACCTTGCAATCTGGAGAACATAGAAGCAGATGGGAGCAGGGACCAGAAACCCCTTAGTCCACGCACCTGATGAATGCCTTGTACTCGCTTGTCTTCCTCTGGGTAGTCGTTCTCACTTTGGGCAGGGAACACAACAGCCTTCGGAGTGCTGGGACAGGATCTGGAGGCTCCCAGCGCCTGCAGGGCACGAGTACCGTGACTGCTCCCTGAGCGAGGGCACCCCCTCACCGCAGGTTTGCTGCGGGGGAGCAGCCGCGCAGCACGTCAGCATTTGACCTGCTGCTGTCACTTGGTGGTAGGCACTTTGGGGGGCACGTCCCATGGTGCCCAGTGAGCTGAGCTCCCTTATGAACTCGCTTGTAGGCACTGTGTCTCTCTGAGCACTGAGGAGATGGCAGTACCGGGAAGTATATGCTTTTTAGCGAAGCTAGGTTATGTACAAGCTACAGAGGTGGTGGGTTAATAGCTAAGGAATTATGCTGTTCTGTGCTGTCCTCACGCAAGCAGCCAGCTTGAATTAAAAGCACAATAATATTCAAGGTAAGGATTAGTGCATCTGGACAGGCCTTGGATGACTCAGTTTATCTTTGCAGTGAAGATAAGCTGAAAAATACTTCATAATAAAGATCTCTTTCAACACCAGCTCAGGAAGGAATAAAGTCAATAAGCTTTTGATCTGATCTTTGGTGAGGAATATACTGACTTATATTCTGCAGCTTATGCCAAGGTGATTAATGTAAATTAACACACCTATGTCAGGAAACCTGCGTGGTCTGAATAACTTGAAACTAGGATGGATGAAAACAAAACAATTTGAACGGTGTGATCTTTGCTCTGCCAGGATTCAAAGCATCCTGCTTTTCTCTTGTCAAATGCAACCAACTGCAGCAAGCCACATTTTCTGATGTACTGAGTCCTCCTCCACAGCTTCTACTGAAGTCAAGGTGGGCTGTGAAGGCTTGAAAGCTGTGTCCTGCCTGCAGTGTCCAGCATTCACATCCTACCTGCCCAACCAGGGCTACACCATTATCACTCCTATCCAAATTGCATGTAAGGATCATGGTGAGTTCCCAGCTCGTATTTTTCTTCTTTGTAGTAAATTTTCCTGTTAGCGACTATTTTAAGTTATATTGCTGTTTTTACAGGCATGTAAAACCCTGCAGGGAAACAGAGCCCCTTAAAATCCTACACGAAAGTACTCTGATGACCTATAGAGGTGTCACTTTTGAACAATGCTGGTTGACAAAACAATGACGCACCGAGACTTTCCCTACATACAAAAGTAGTGCATGGGATCAGCTTTGTCGGTTTGCATCACAGTGGTATGACTAACTTTTCTGTACGCCTTGGAGACAACCAACCCACAAATTCAGCCAACATTGCCAGGCTTTCAGTAAGGACCGAGCCTTTTGGAGAACTTCTACCAGCAAGAACGTAAGGGCTAGACGACAAACCAGCTCCCCTCTCGTGCAGGAAGCAGAAGGCAATGTGGCAGGAGAAAAGGGAGCTGACATACTTCTGCTACCAAAACCAGTCACACGGTGACTCTTTGCACAAAGGCTGGCTAAGAAGACAAGCACAGTCATCAGTCTGACAGTGAACAAGGTCTGTAAACAAAACACTCCCTAGTGGTATTCGATTCAGAGTGCCGGGCACAGCTCGTCTGCCTGCGCTGATCTATGCTTGCCCCGTAGCATGGACTGAAGAAGCAGCACAGCGCAAAAAATGGGGTGCGCGCGTTAGCTTCCGCCTGGGTCTTTCACTGGACTGCACCTTGAGCCGCTCCCTCCTCCATCTTCTCTTGGCTGCTCAACAAGCATAACAGTTTCTTAGGGCAGCAACGCCCCGCACTGAGTTCAAAGTCCTTCCTGCTGTTAGATAGGAAGAGCAAGATTGATGTGGGCTGAACTGCCAGGAGATAGAGGGCACCTGGTGCTCAAGGGCCACAAAACGGTGTTGATCTTCCGCTCCCTCTCTGCCCTGCTAAAAATAGTCTCTTCTTCTGGTTTCGTCACTAATGAAGGATGGATTGTACTGTCCAGGGTAAATGCATGAATGTCGAGATCCAGGCAAACCAGTGTAGGGAGGATAAAGTCCGTTTCTTTCCAGTTCAGGATTTCTCAGTCCAGTTGGCTGTATTAGCAGAAATAATTAAATAAAAAGGGTCTTATTCTCACACTCAAATACACTTTCAAGCACAGTGTTTCCACCCTTCCCAGCACTCATTTCAGCAGGCAGAAGGAACAACATGATCACTAATGATCTCTACAATCTTGAATGATTTCTACTGTGGGAGTTATGCATTGCCTAGAGGGGATTATTCTGATCCAATCTAGTTTTAACATATTGGCCATTAGCAGATTTGAATTTTACCTAACTCCATGTGCAGTCTGAATGCATGGTTAATTTTTAATCCTATGAGAGCTGTGCTGATGAATTCAAGCACTGAAATAACTCTCACAAGAAGGATATTGTCCCAGAGCTGTCTTTAAAGGAAACTCTTCCAGAAAATGAAAGTTAGTTTCCCACTTTGAATATTATCTGGAAGCACTACTCTCACCATTAACCATAGGCATCCACTCTCCCAACACAGGAACCTAAATTACACATCAAAACCAAGGTGATCTGACCTTCCACTTTTCCCTTCTCTTACTCAAGCAAATCTCCTGGGGACACTTGATTAAGGAACTTTGCTGTCTAAGGCCAAGACTGTACAATCCTTTCACCCAGTAAGAAACATTAAGTCACCCCATTTGATCTGTTACAGAGCAGATCCAATGCAAAGCCCTCATCACCCACTCCTTGCTAAAAAGCTCCTCCTTCTAGTTGTCAGCATAATAACAGTCTTCAGAAAAGTTTAGGAAACGCATTGTCATTTCCAAACCTCTTACTGAAAGCAGTAAGGAGGATTAATTCCCTCCATACCGTATGACCCAGTAAACTTGCTTGGCAGAAACTTAAAATACAAATCAGAAAAAAAAAGTACTGCTCTCTGCAGAGCAACCCCCTACGCCTTGGGGACACCCTGTATGTTGATACAGCTTAGTGATGGGTGATACATGAACATCACAGCTCTGGATATAGACATTAGCAACTGGTAATGACCATGCAGGTGTTACAGCATCCGTGATGCCAGGTCTTGTGCGCCCTTCTCTGCCCTACATAGCCCATTATTCCTCCACCACCTCTTCCCTGCCACTTGTTCCCCCAGAGCTGGAGGGCTCCTCCTTACATGGCCTTTCCACTACAGGAAGGGGTCTGTCCCCTGGAAAGGAGAGGAGCTGAAAAAGACAGGGGTCCCCAGTGAGCAGCGTCTTCCCATTTGGGGTGAAGCCCCCCAGGCAAAGGTCTCAACCTTCCAGCATCAGTGAGGGAGGAAGGGAGCGAACTACCCACAGGGACTACTAAGAGACTGTCCAAAACCTTTAACTCTCCTTCTGTACTCCAGGATTGGACTTCTTAGGCATCTACCAAAATGTTCCTAAACATTTCCCTAGCACCCTTCCTAATTACATCTCTTCATGATATTCACCACATGTAATAACTAACACATCGCATCTGGCATCCACATGACTCCTAATGCTTTGCTCTCTATCAAAGCCATTTGCTTTGCCCTTTTATTTTGCACAAGATGGATCTGGGTTCCAATAAAAAAAATGTATCTGTGCTGCATCAGGCACAAAGGAGTAATAGTTAACCTAAGAATAGGTACCGAATAATATACATCTGTCATCTGCAACAGGTTCTTAGTGCTTCCGTTCTCCTGCATCTCGATGGTCTCTCTGCCCCACTCCTGTGCTCGGGGGTTCTTCGGATACTCAGCATACGGTGACATCTGGAAATCCCCACTCTTGAAAATGAGTTTACTTATGTCATTTTTATTCTTCCTGTTTAGAAAAGAACGAAGGAAAGTAAGAAGGTACAACTTATCCTGTTATCTTATATGCATTTGTGATATGATCTCAGAAGATTTACCATGTGTTGTAAATCTTGACTTGGAACAGCAATCATAGGATAACTCAGGTTGAAAGGGACCTCGGGAGGGCTTTAGTCCAACCTCCAGCTCCAAGCAAGGTCAGATATGAGGCAAGACCAGGTTACTCAGTGCTTTATCTGGTCGGGATTTGAAAACTCCAAGGATGGAGATGGCACAACCTCTCTGAGCAAGCTGTTCCACTGCCTTACTGTCTTCTTGACAAAAGAGTTTTTCCTTATATCGAGTTTGAACCTCTCCTGTTTCAGCTCATGCCTGTTGTCCTCATTCATCCATCATACACTGTAAAAAACCTGGCTCCATCTTCTTGAAGACCTCCATGTATGTATTAGGTTCCTCCTGAAGCCTTCTCTTCTCCAGGTTCAGTAAGCCTCACCTTCTCCTCATCTTTCAAGAGCTCCAGCCCACTGACCTTTTTGGTGACCCTCCACTGAACTTGCTCCAATTTATGAATGTCTTTTCTGTACTGGGGGGGCCCAAAACTGGACACAGTATTCTACATGCAGTCTCACATGGGCTGAGTAGAGGGGGATAATCTGTCAATCTACTGACTATGTTTCTGTTCATGCTGTTGGCCTTCTCTGCTGCCTGGGAATACAGCTGGCTCATGTTCAGCTTGTGCCCACCAAGACCCCCAGGTTCCCTTCCTCAGAGCTGCTCCCCAGCTAACCAGTCAGTCCCCAGCATGTATCATTGCAGGGGGTTCTTCCTTGCCAGGCACAAGACTTTGCATTTCTCACGCTTGAATTTCATAAGGTTCCTATCAGCTCCTTCCTCCAGCCTGTCTAGGTTCCTCTGAATGGCATCTTTGCCCTCAAGAGCTATCTACTGGTCCTCCCATCTTGAATATCTTTTTCTTAAACTCCCTATTCTTGCTTGAAATCACAGTAAAATGCACTAGTCTAAAAATCACAGATTTCCTTATCTGCGCTGCAGAAATCCAGGAACACTGACACCACAGAACATTACAGCTAGCAGTTGGATGAATTCAGACACAGGTAATTAACTACAGGAATGACATATCCAGGAAGACTGTGGATTCTCATATCTGAAGTCTCCAAGTAAAGACTGCCTGTGACTAGAGGACATGCTCTGGCTCAAGCCACTTGACTATAGTACTTCCAGGTAATATATTAATTCCTAAGACAGAAGACTTAAAAGCTGCCAGTTTGAATGACACCAAATGCACCAAATGCCCCTACATAACTACCATATCATATGAGGGTCACCTTTGGAGAAATTCCCAGTTCAAAGCAGTGTACCCTCCAGGAAGGCACATAACCTGCCAAAGGAAGAGTATTAACAAGTGGCTGTTTCAGCAGATGAGGAGCCAGGACTTCTGAGAATATCCACCTGTCTCCTGCAGAGATCTGCACTCTGAGACCTGGAGGTGCTGTGGTTGCTACTGTGTTGGTCACCACGCTTTCTGTCTGGCACTAGCTGGTGTACCCTGGCTCGAAAAATAGGGAGAACAAATGCATACTGCAGAAAGACTGTGCCAACCAAACCACTGTCAATGCTATGCTACTGATAATCCAGCTACAGTCTTTGGTCTGGATAGCTTTGAAATCCTAGACTTGGAATGTGAAGGGAGAGGGCATTACTGCAAGACAGCCCTTTTTCACAGTGTATAAAATCATGAAGCATAACTACCCCGGCAGCACATCTTGCCCCTAGTCCAAAGTTACCTGCTGGTATGGGAACTGTGTGCACGCATGTGTGGGTGCACGTGTGCATGTGTGTGTGTGTTTGTTTGACGGGGGAGAGAGAGAGAGACAGAGAGTGCGAACATGTGAAGGATTTGTGCTTAGAGGAAAATGGAGCATAGCCTTGCAATGCGCACAAACACCACTTGAGCAACAGCCCAGCAACCCTTCCTGTGGCCTAAACACCTCCTTTTTTACTTAGCTTGGGTTTTTGGAGACTGCTCCCTAGCTGCCCTATGGCTCTGGGTGGGAAGGACCCCTTTTTCTCCCCATCCTTAGGGGATGTGATTGCCAGACACACCCTCAAGAGACACTGAATTTTTTAGCCTGGCTGCTGGAAAAAAAACACATATGCCCCCGAATGAAAGCAAAACAGAATGCTTAAGCCCGTCACTAAACTGCTTGCTCAGCTGCACCTTTGTCACCTACGTTTTGGTCCTTGAAAGTTGCCACGTGCAGCACTAAGTGTTGTGTAACGCGCTGAGACGAGGCCACGTGGTCTGGGGCTGGTGGTGGTACCTACCGGCAGCAGGTTATTATCAGCGCTATGCCCAGGATGAGCAGAAGTCCCCCTCCTGCGGCTGCGATCACCACAGTGATGAGCTGATATGCTACAACAGGAAAGACAGAGACTCTCATGTAGAAACAGCAGTGTTGTCGTAAATATTAACATAAGCTTAGTCGCAGTCGTTATGCAAAAGGATTAGCTGTTTACGTCTCTTATTCCCTCCCTCTGCCAGCCATATTTTCAAGTAAAATGGATGGAGTTGGGGATCTACTGTTGAAGGAACAACAAGCTCCTGTTTCCCTAGGGGACAGGTTCTCCTTACTGATAGATCAAAATAACACAAACAATATTTCATTGATTCACCTCCAAACATCTCACTTAAAGAGTGCCTGCTACTCTATGTGCTCTCATGACAGAGCATCCAGAGAAAGGAGATCTCCAAGAAAATACTGATCGTGTTAGGAGATAATGTTAGGTCAACTTTTTCAAAGGTCAACAAAACAAAACAATTTCCCACTGAAAATGAATAAAACCACTGACAAGAGTAAGTTCATATCTGCTACATTCTAGACATAGCTATTTATAATTACTTGTTTCAATCTTCCCATTTACGAGGCAGTGAAAATGAAAAGAAAAGAAATTCAGTACTTACGGTTTCCACAGTTGAATCCGCCTAAGCCAAATGGGCAGCTGATAACACAAACAACAGGGAGTTTCAGAGGCTTGGCTGTGGCAAGAGGTCACCAAAGCAGTATTAAGAAGGATGGTGGGGGTAAGAGAAAGGCAGAAAGGTCACCATACCTCACGCAGGTCTCATTTTCCAGCTTATACCCATCTTCGCAGGCTGAAAAAGAGAGAAGGGCCATGAGCACCGCGTAGTGGCGCACAGGAGGTATTTACCATCGCCGCTTCCCACGGCAGCTTCGCTCCAAACAGTCTTTGGGACTGACAAGCCTCTCTAACGCTGGCAGAGCAGAAGTGTGATGCTCGTGTTGTCAAAAAAAGGGGCACATGCTCTTTGCTGTCTGTGTGTATATACATGTGTATATGTATGTATGTATGTATGTGTGTGTGTATGTACACACACACACACACACACACACATACATATATATATTTAGGGTGCTCTGTCTAATGTCATCTCTGCCTTGTCTGTTAGTCTAAATGCCTCTAGTCAAAGAGGACCCAGAAGGGTCTCAGCTACCTCACGCAATTGCTCTCTGTTTTGGACAAGACACTGTGCACTTGGACTCACCTCCCACTGGCTTTGATGGGACTATTCAGGGTTTAGCTATAGTCCTAACCTGGAGCCTGGCACAGTGTAGGCAGCTGATAAAATAATTTCCAAGAGAATCTCTTCTTGCCCAAATCAAAACTCACTGAACACTTGTATTGTTTCCCACAAAATATCAGTGCAAAAAATCTGCAAGTGTTTTGGGTTTTCATTTTGAAACGTCATTTAAACAACATTACTTTACTATTGATGCACATTATTCATTATTTTTAGATGTCAGAACTGCAATAAAAAGTTATCCAAGCACAGTTGTGGTTAACCCAAAATGCTATATTACACTTTGCCTCATGGAAAATGTCACCTGTTTCTTTTTTTCTTTCAAATCTGCAGCTAAATCAAATTTTGAAATGTCAAAATTTACTACAAAATAGAAAATTAAATTTTTGACTAGGTCCAAATAACCCAGAAGCCACTATGTGCAAAAAGTTGGTAAAAAAATGAAAACTAGCCATTGATTCCAAAATACAATAACTGCTGTGCTTAACGGAGAGATAGCTAATCATCTGGATTATCTGAGAAAATTATACTGTGCTTGTGATGAACAGCAAAGGTGATGATATATTAGCCATACAATTATAAGCTTCATATTACTGACAAGATCACTGTTTTTTTTCTCAGCAACAGTCCTTCAGTAAGTATTGATAAGCAGCTCTGGTCTAGAGGACGTGCTTGCTGTGTTATATTTAGCCCTCTGGTCCTTCAAAGAAGCAAGATATGCAGAAATTCCACTAAAGTGACAACATCTCACTGGTCCATGGCAACATCTGAAGGCTCTTTTGCCCTGCGCAGAAATGCACTGAAAAAGCGATTTGCTGGGAGAAATAATCAGGAGCCCTCCTCCGCGTCCGTCCCTTGTCACGGGCTGACCCAGCTATTTAACCGTATTCTGCAGCTGTCAAGCCCTCCTTCCCCTGCCTCGTTCTCTAGCTGCAGGGACAACTTCCAGCCCAAAGCACGGGCTCCTTAGCCCCGCTGAGCACAGGGAAATCTGCCGGGAGGGGACCGGGGCTGTCCAGCAGAGGTCACAGCTAACCCGCAGCAAAGCTCTCCTCTCCTCCCACGGCCTCCGCCTGCTGCTCCCAACACATGAAACGCGTTGCCCCTTCTTGCACAGCTGGAGCGTGTATTTTCAGGAGCCTGTCTAGGGACGCTTAGCATAGGAAGGAAGGAAGGATGGACGGACGGACAAACGCGTAACATTACCCATTACGATGGGCTGGCAAGACCATAATAAACCAGGAGAGACCAGTAGTTTTCCTGTTGGATTCAGAAGTTTGTGGCTGTTACAGCACCAATAATAAGTGATACTGAAGGCTAGGAGGGACCAACATGACTTTGATCTCCTCGTCATAACACAGGTCACAGAACTTCCCTAAATTTAATTCCAGTTTCAAATCAAATAGCTGAATTGGAACTATATTTTAGAGAACCATCCAAGCTTGATTTTAGTATTTCCAGTGACGGACAGTCAACTGCAGCCCTGGGTCAAACGCTCAAAAAGTTAATTTTCCCAGCCATTAAAAACATTCACCTTATTTTTGGTCTGAATTATCCCAGTGTCAAATTCCAGCCCTTGAATGCTTTCTTGCTGGACTGGAAAAGGTTATATGATCACATTTCTCTTCCTCACCATCAAATCACTCCTTAGCCTTCTCGTTAAAAAAAGCCAAGTACACTGAGATCCTTGAGACTCCCTGGTTGTTGCAGCTTTTCCCTGAACACACACCAGTTCTCTTGGACCTTTTTGACCTCTGGTTTCCAGAAATAGATGCCACAAGCACAGGGATAACAAAACTTCCCCTCTTCTGCCTGCCCATGCCTCCCCTAAATGCATCCAAGGAACACATTAGCCTTCTGAGCCAGAGCTCTGGGACCTTTTCTTTAGCTGCCAGGTCCCTTCACAGCTCTGTCAGGGTCCCTGCTTTCCAGGACACGCTCCTTGCATGGCCTCTTTGCTGCATCTCTTCATGATATTTTTTTTGCACTGGATTTATTTTTAACTTTCTAATATGATATCCGTGAAGGTGAGAAAGAGACCAGAGGTAACAGGACAAGAGTTAAAAGCCTCAGTCCACCAACAGCCAGGGCAAGAGGTTGCTCACGTCTCTCACTAATAAAAGTAGACTGAAAACATTATGAAGCAAATCTACCAAATTTAGTCACAGGATCAGACAATAAAGAAATCTTCAGAGAGTGGAAGGGAGGAATCATCTCCTTCGACAGCTTACTGGAGTTGTCTTCTCCGTGAAAACAGCTCCAGTCTGCCCAGTACAGCAGCCCCGATCGCCCTGGCCCAGCCTGCTGCTTGCCACGTGAGGAAGGACTGGAGGAACTTACAAGCAGATGCTGGAGCCCAGGCTCATTTCACCACCACAGCCTGTGTAGGGCACGTACACCCTGAGCAGTGTCTCCAAATTGTAATGCTGTCTTGGGCAGGAAAAGTTCCCAGCTCCAGCTGGCTAGGAGCTCTAGGGGCTGCAGAGAGGGCAAGCAGGATCCCAAATGTGCATCTCCTGGTCTTAGTCCACTTAAAGCAATGCAGAGCTGCATAACTGTTGATGCTTATATCTTTTTCTCTTCTCGGACCCCTTTTCCTGCCATTTTGCTTTCCCTTCTGGCATCTTTCCTGCTCCTTTGAACATGCTCCCAGGAGAGCTCACACTGTCACACTCACTCGGCGAGCTCTCAAACACGAACAAGGAACAGAAGAAAGGTTTAAGTATCAGGGGCCAAGCAAAGCTATCAAGTTTTGCTTTTCTATTTGGGATTTCTTTACCACTGCCTTCCAGAGAGAGATTCAGGGGTCTCTTCGGAAACCTTCCTGATGTGAGGAAGGCTGGAGAGCCATTCCTTGCTTTGCACTGGAAACACTCTAGACTACTAAAAATAACATGCAATGAGCCATCCTATACCACAAAGGCTGAAACCCAGCAGCTACACAGAGCCGACCGAACTGAGTAGCCCATCGGCTGAAATGTCGAAACTCTTCCTGACTCAGAAGCCAAACCTTTCCTTGGTCCTCAGGACACTTTTGACAGCAGGGCTTCAAGCATGCCCCAGGTGAGAGATGCAGAACAAAACCTGGAGGTCTGGGCTGCCAACCCCCTCGGCCCATCCACTCCCCCAGCCGCACCCAGCTTCCCATTCGGGAGACCGGACCCCCGTACAATAGCCATTTCCCTCCTCGCGAACACAGTAGTTGGCGTTACCCCTCCCGAGCGTTCAGTGGGCTGTGGACCGCATTTGCACAACCCACAACCGGGGTCAGCGGCTCAGGAGACCTCGGTTCCTGTTTAGCCACTGGGAGGGTGGAAGTTTTAAAAGAGCCTGGCATATTGTATGCTGTATTTATTTGAGAGGATGATCCTAAACGTCAAGCTGGGGGCTGTGGTATGGCTTTTCAAGTGTTGAGTCCCTTTAAAAATCTAGACTACACAGCACACTGAGATGAGAACAGAGTGCTGCTGAAAACCTGTTATCTCGAGAGAGCGTGGCACTGGGGAGTTAGCTCTCGTGCCACTCTGCCGTGTCCCCTATGACCACAAACCCCCAGATTCATTTGGCCTAAATCCACTTCATTTCTGACAGTGTAAAGCCAGTCGTTAAGATGTTTCTTATTGACAGCACAGACCTGAAGGTGAAATTTAGGCCCAAAGGTGTTCTGGTGGTTTCTTTATTTTTCAGAGCAAGCAAGACTCATAAATAGGGAGTAGTCACATCTACCTGGCTAAAAAACGCTGCATCTCTTGGCCCTCTATAACCATAGTATCTGCACAGCCTTCAGGTATTTATCTTCATACCATCACTTGGCAAGAGACACAGGCAAGAAAAATGGAATAACTTGCCCTGGGTCCCCACTGCCCACGATGGAGCAGGAATCAGGCAAGAGCCTCCCAGGAGCCGTTTCAGCTCCCTACTCACTGGATGACCCCTTCTCTTATCTCTCAAGGGTAGGTGGAGAGAGTCAATATTTCTTAATAAAAGTCCTTTCCACAACAAACAAAGATGAAACTAGGGAGGAAAACCATAAAGGAGAAACATTTTGCCTCGAGCCACGCAGTGGACAAGAGGCAGGCACCCAGAGGCGCCCATTTCACAGATGCCTGTTCCAGAGCTTGCAATGCACGAGTTATTTCCAGCCACATTTCTCCCACCCTCTGACTAGATTTGGAGCTGACCAAGCGTCTCCTCCTCTTTGAACAGCCTCCCCTGCAGACATTGCCAGAAACAATATATAACCACTTTTAAAATTGTTATTGATATGTCATCAGAAAACTTGATTTCTTAAGGAGTCCCACAGCAATGACCACTGTGATGAGGGAATGGACACGTTGATCCTACAAGTTGTTTTGACCACTGGTGCAATGACAAAGAGCTTGTTTAAGACGTAGCAAAACAGATTTCACGATCTGAGTAGTTAAAAAATAATATAACCCTTGAGCTTAAAATTTCTATTAGGAACCCAGTTGAAAAATAAATCCACAGTCATTCTCAGATACTTGCTTATTTAAAAAATATTGACGATGCATTAATATAGCTTGCGAGTTTAAAGCAATTATCTTAAGTTCGCTGAGAGTTCAGACAAAATCAAAACAGGCAGAGCTGCACGTCATCTCTGCTCTGTGCCACTGAACTGGAGCCCAGAGCATTCGGGCCCCCTTTCTCCCGTTTCTCGCTCATTCTGACTCACAGCATGCTCCAGAAAGAGATAATATTATTCCTAGAGAGAGACCGTATCTTCAGCGTCTACTGAAAAGTCCCCTAACTAAATAAAAGAAACCTCAGCCGCTGATATTTATTCATAATATTGAGCTTCTTAGGATGCATGGCAATACATAATGCACGCAGACACACACACTCACACAATCATTTCAACCGGCACCAAAAGATTAAGCAGAATCCAAGCAAAACATGCTGCGTAAAGAGCAATACCTCGGCAGGAATGGTCCATCTTGTTGTACTTGAAGTACCCATTTTTGCACTGGCAGAGCGCAACGCCATCGAAGTCAGTGCACTCGGAGGTTTCCTTGTCGCATTCAGGGTCTTTCTGTCTGCACAAGCTGCCAACTGTCGGAAAGACATGGAAAACATCAGCGCATTTCTCCCTAAACACACCATTATACACATTTGCTTTCCCCAGGCATCACATTTAGGTCATGCATTGCTTTCATCTTCTTTTTCTTAATAATATTGGTTCCATTATGAGAGAGTCAACACTACTACATGTCACAATTTCTTGCACATCTACCATCGATCGTACAGGCAGACAGAGTGGGTGAATAATAAATATTTCAGCTTGCAGGCAGAATGGGAAATTAAAAAGAAAAATTTGTTTTGACTCAAGCTAAAACACATTTCCCCCGAGACGGTTCAACAGATCAATTTTTAATTTTAAGTTTGTGTCAAGCAAAACATTCTGCTCAGACCAAAACAGATTCTTCCATTTTGATTTTAAGCATGGTATTTTTCCACTTTTAACACAAAAAAAATTGCCCTTTCATTTATCTCACTTTGAAGCGATGTCTTTAAAATGACAGATTTTTTTAAATGAGTATTCAGCAAAACTCAGTGTGCATAAATTACGGAAACTGTGCCATCAAATTTGCATTTTTTACTGGGAGGCTGGACTAAATGGGATGAGCAAATGAAAAAATATTCATGATATTATTTTTATGAAAAATGTGTCATCCATGTGGAACGCGTAGCTTTAATAAATTCATCTCTGATAGATTCTCCATCCCTTTTTTTAATCTGGCATCTTTTCTTTAAATACTTATGTAAGAATAGAATTTGTTTCTTAGTAATTCTGTTTATCTTTATGTTAGAAACTAAACTTTACCAAAAATATTGTATCTGAGGTAACTGTTGGATATAACTTGAGTTGCTCTACCAAAATCATTTAAATCAATTCAATCCACAATGGTGTTCAGGATTAGAAATGTAGGTATAGAAATGTTTCACGGCCTGAAAACACTTGGAACGATTTTTACACCACGTGCTTTCACTGATGCAAAGTGGCAGCTGGAAGAACGCAGCTCCCAGCAAACGCTAGGGCAGCGCTAATCGCTTGACGGGAGGGTTTGGGGCAGCTGTGACGCCCTGGTGGTGTCAATGGCACTGTCTCCGTCACCGCCCTGGCTGTGGCAGCGCCCCGGCTCCCCGCCACGCTGGCTGAGGGGGACTCAGGGCTTTTGATCCGCCGGGGCCCGACGTCAAACCCCTGAGATGAAAGGCTCCCGTACAATGCCTTTAATCCTGGGCGGTGCGGTGCTTTCGCAGAGGGGCAGATTTCTCACACAATGAGGCTACGACAAGACTTGAAATCTGCATTCGCTTTCAGACTGCAGGGCTCTTGCAACAATTGCCATTTAAATGAGAGAGAAGTTTTAGAGTTTTTTTTCCCCCCCCCCTCAAGGCCAAAATCTTTCTCACAGAATCACAGAAGGGTGGAGATTGGAAGGGACCTCTGGAGATCATCTAGTCCAAGCCCCCTGCTCAAGCAGGGTCACCTAGAGCACGTTGCCCAGGATTGTGTCCAGACAGGTTTTGAATATCTCCAAGGATGGAGACTCCACAACCTCTCTGGGCAACCTGTCTCCTCCTTTTAAAAAAGAGCCAAATATAACATCCCTTGCTTTCCACTCCCACCACAATCAATCCAGATGCTATATCTACCTCTGTGGAGCAGCTTGAGGCTTGAGATGAACTGGCAGGTCTCTGGGGGGGATGTGCACGCTCTGATGTAGCTTTTCACGCTGCTGACGACGTCGTAGAACGTCACGTTGGAGGCCAAAGAGAACGTGGATTGCACCGAAACTTGGACAACGTTGGCCTCCCTAACAGAAAACAAAACAAAACAGCTCTGAGCATCACCGTTCAGTCCGATTTCATCATTACTATGTTATACGTAGGATTTACTTATACAAGCAGTGCATAACACAGACACAGTATGCATATACATTAGAAAAGCAGTGCATTGTAACAAACCTCCATCTCGCTTCAAAGATGGGGCAAGCTTACACATGCAGAGGTAAATCTGGGACTGGATGGGAGGCTGGTTATGCACTTTGACACCAGCCACGGATGGATCCTAGCCAGCTCTGAGAAAAGCCACAGCAGGCTTCTGCTCCTCTGGAAGTCTGTGCCAAGACGCTCGGGCACCAGGGGAGCGACCAGCAGAGCCACGCAAAGTAGTAAGGCATCTGCTCTCCAGCCAGCCTCATTTTATTAAACACAGCGCTGGAGAGCGACTCCAACCGGGCAGTTTGGATCCGTAGTTGAACATCCCTTAAGCCTGAGCTTGTTGCGGTGCCAGATGCCATTTCTCACCCTTCCCCGCCCGCGGCGCTTCGCGGCAGCCCCTTACCTCGTGGCCTTCACCACCGAGCGGTGGTACCCCGGTAATCCGGCCAGCGACGCGTCCAGCTGAAAGGAAGAGCAGAGCAGCCTGTTACTGCCCGGGGCGGTGCGGGGGGGACGCGGTGCAGCGGCGGGGACGGCACTCCGGGGTCACCCGCTCCATCCCCAGCTGTCACCACAACGGCAGCGTGACGCCGAGGGATCTCAGCGGTTAATTTTGCAATGAGAAAGCAGCGCCGTCCTGTTGCCAGCAAGGGAGGGCTGAAGTCGCCGTCGCGCAGCCTCGGGCACGGAGGAAGACCTGGCGCTTTTGAAATCAGCATCTGCCTCGGGCCCCACTGTGCAATGACCACGAAAGGCAGAGGACGAGCCAGAAACCAGGGGGGAAAGAGCCCGCGTCAGGCTGAGCTCAAAGCAGCTCCTTCGGAGAGGGCGCATCTTCAAAGAGCCCCCTCCCGCCGCACCCCGCGCGCTAGGACGGCGTCCCCGGCGCAGGCAGCTGTTTGCATTGCGCAGAACAAGCTGCTCGGGCAAAGTCGAGGCGACTGTAACTCCGGCTCCCCGCCGCTCTCGCTGCGTCGCCGGACAAACCACCTACCTCCGAAAAGCGCTGCGACGAACCGCAGCCAAGCCAGGCACCGCTTATGGGATGAACTTATTCCTGCGGTGACCTGGCTACATAGTTCACAGAGATACAAACCTCCATCCCAGGGGACTTTCGGAAGCGACTGAGGGCGCAGCAAATTGTGGGAGTCGCAGGCTCACCCAGTGCTCGCTCCGCACTGAGCAAGGGCAGCGGGATTGCAATAGCACGGCCGAGACACGCTGCCGCGATGCAGGTGTATTGGGCTGGGCTCTGCTGGGGCCACGGGGTTTGGCTAAGAGCAAGCCGGCAAACTGTCATGTGCCAGGCTGGCGCATGCAGGATTTACTGCTGCCCACGGGGAGTCCCAGAGGTATTGTTTCAATGTTGACCCTGCAGAAGCATTAATACTCTTTAAAAGCCTGCACTGGAAAATGCAGTGCAACAAGACGACTTTGGAGGGAGGCCACAGGAGCATGCCACCAGCTCCATCTATTCACAGAAAGGGCTGCGAGATTTTCTGGGTAGATGCATTATCTTCCTATAATGCACTCAGCCCCCTAGGAACAAGATCTCTCCACCGCTGGCCTGACAGCCTGGGGAGAGCAGGCGAAGAGAAGCGTACTAAGATTTAAAAGTATATATAATTATTTAGCACTATACACAAGCTGAAAAAACCATCCTTTAGCCTAGAGGGAAAAGAAAGAACTAAGTTCCAACCCCAAATAATAGTATTGAGTTTCACTCAGTGATATGAGGATCACCCCTATGAGTGATATGGGTGCTCTTCGGCAGACAGAATATTATTAGTATTTCCAGTATTACAGTCAGGCTCAGGAAAATGCATCCCAGTGTGCTGGTGCTGAGTAAACAGGGGATGAATGGTCCCCACCTCAAAGTGCGGCTTTGGTTTCTTTTCTCCTGCCAGATATCTCCTTTTTCATTGGTCCTACTCATACCCAACCAGGAAGGTTCAATGATTAAAAAAGCTAAATCCACAAACCAGGGTCTCGTGGCTTCCTCTAGCAGCCGTAAGAGGTTTGGAGGGAACCTGTACGACGCAGTATTTGCTGATGCCCTGGCAGTGACACTCACCATCGCGAGGATCTCACCCTCGACGTGGAGGAGTTCTGCATACTTCCCATGGGTGATATTCAGTTTCAGGGGAACCTGGCCAATAAATATTCTTACTAAAAAGGAGAATAAGACGAGTTAGTTGGAACATGTGCCTTCCCACCATGCGTAGCTGAGATTTTGTACAGCTCATATGAGAGATTATCTGAACGGAAAACTCCTTCACACAGCGGACAGAGAGCTTGAGTCTGAGAGCTGTCGTACCAATAAAGCAAAGACTGTGGAATTTTTCCCAAGAGTTTCTGCGTTATTCCCGCAGCGCCAGTTAAATTCCAGAGCTCGATGCTGCTAAACAATCAGCATTTCACCACAAAGTTCACACATTTCTGTGAACCAAAGCTATCTAAGCAACACAGTCTAATTTACAGGGAGCCCTTGACCGGCAGAGAGAGATGGGTAAATTTACTAACAAGACAGTTTCTGGTACCAAAGCTATTTATAATAACTTTGGGTAAATGTGCCAAATTTGGGTAATTTTTCCCCTCCCTCAAATGGAAGAAAAGCAAATCAGCAAGTCAAAATAAAGCATTATAAAAAGAACGTTTTCATTTCTAAGCTGTTGGAGAGAATGAGCAATGACATCTGAAAGAACATCCAAAAGATGTATTTTTCCATGTTTAGATTTATATTTGATTCATGGCAGCAGAATGCAATAACCTAAGTTGTCCAGACTTGGAGAGATAATATCCCTAAATCTTTTATTAAATGTCATGAGATACTCAGTGGAAATGAGAACTCAGAGCTCAAGTTTTATGTTCTACCAGAAAAACAAATATAGTTGCAGATAACATTATAAAGCCTCTAATTCTTTCCCATTTTTTCCCATCCACAGAGCCTATCTTCACCACAAATCGCAAATCAGACAGCTCCAGTATAACAACCCCTGGTAAAAATGTGACAAGAATCACCTTCACAGTATTTATATGATCTGCCCATATCCCAGTCTGAAGTAAAATCAAAACAACTCTCTAAGTTAGAAGCTGACACATTTCGCCACGAGGAAATGTTTCAAAACACCCTTCAGGGACACCTCAGTCATGTTTCCTTAGCAAAATTTCCATGCCACTAATCCTCTCTGATTAAGGGTCAGAAGAAAAGCTACCAAAACAAATTCCCCATCACAACAGGACATTGTAAGGTCCTTGAGATTCAGAGTCCTTTAATATAAAGGTCCCAAATAATAAGTATGCTGCATAAAAACTGTTAAAGGTATGAAACAAGTCCTTGATCTTACAAAGACTTTCACGGCTGCTTAATCTTATGCACATGGTTGATCCCACTGAAGTCAAGTCACACAATAGCCCCACTCACTTCCATGAAGCCAAGCCTCATCTCCCGGTTTTACAGGCCTGGGACCTACGAGAATTGGCAGAATTGTTCTTTGGTGTTGTAAAACACATTAAAAGCAGAACTGGCACATCTGTGCTTCCTAATAAGCCTGAGCCCACCGCTCTGTTTCTGTATTTTTGAGGCAGGCTTAGAAATCCTTAGCTATCGCTGCCTTTGCTCCCTGGGGCATCCTAACGTGGCAGGTATTGGACACCGCACTTGTACAAACAATAAAGGGTTCTTGTTCAAAGTGGTAGCTGGAAGGTACATTAAACTCCTGAAGAACTAGTTTGAGCCTCAGTTAATTTATTTCAGAAGATTACATATAATTATTTCTGTCTTTTTTCCCCCCTGTCTTTTCACTTTTGCTCTCTTACCTAAATTGCACTTTCCTTTTTCCAGCTCATACCCAAGAGGACACTGACAGATGTAGGAGCCATGGGTGTTGTTGCATGTGGCCAAGGCAGGACAAGGATTGGAAAGACATTCATCCACATCTACAAAAGGGGGAAAAAAATAACACAGCCTGTAATTACAGAATCGCAAAAGTCATCAACTGCTGGACTAAAAAAAAAATCCATTTGGCTCCTCTTCTGTGACCCTCTGAGCATTATCAGATGATTCATTGCATCATTTGCACTTACTATTTATCCTGTTCTTAATTATTTTGTTGGAGTCGAAAGAACAAATACAAAACACTGTCTCCTGAATATTCATTCCAAAGCTCTTGGGACCCATGTTAATATTAATACCCAGCTTGTCTACAGCATTGCTCATCTGCAGATCTCCAAGTGCTTTTCAGAGATAAACAACATTACAGTTATGCATGAAGGGACAGATGAAGTGACCTTGACAGCCAGAACTCAACACAGAACCAGGGCTCCTAAAGCTCCTAGTCCCAAGTTCTGCGCTTTTGGTCCAAGCCCTTTTTCCATGAACTATGGGAATCAAAGCTAGTACTTTAACATGGATTGAGCTGTCTGATGCAGTCTGTAGATTTACTACGTAAGGTGTAGGCAGCCCTGGCTGCTATCGCCTCCTTTCCCTGAGCCTGTGACACTGCTGGTAATGCACTTTCCATCGTGTGAACGGGCCTTTGGGAAGCAGACATCAATTGTGAAATGAGATATTTCGGGGGATCAGTGATGGTAATTTCAGATGCTTCATATATTAGACAACTCAAACTACAAAATCTCCTGGAGAAGACATCTAATATTTCCACTTAAAAAAACCCAAATGATCCTGTCCTGGTCAAAAATGCCTCTCCCGCTGTGCGTATGACTCACAGCATGCATGCGTGCAAGGTCAGCTTTGCGGGCTTGCCCAGGACAAGGCACTACACGGCACGCAAGCCGGCTTGCATGCCACTCGGGTCTGTTTTGTGGCTCCTGCTGAGGACTCTGATGGAGGCAGGAAGGATGGGTTTTGGGGTTAAAGCACAAAACAGGGGAGTCAAACTCGCGCGTGCTGTTTCTGACGACACTACGACACCCTGTGGCATCAGGCAGGCTGTACAGACCCAAGCTGACCTCTGCTTTGGGACACGATTGGGGGTAACCTCTGCGTTTCGAGCGGTCTGGCAGGCCTAGCTTAGCACCAGCGAGAAGACAATCCAACATCTCTGATCTAAGCAGCCAGAAATGAGTGGGCATATTTTAAAATGTTGGCTTTCACTTCTTTCTCCTGCAGTTTGTTGTTTTTTACAGTTGGGACACCAGCAGCCTCCTCCCTTACAGCAATTAGAGCTTTCTACTTCACTAAGTCAGGTGCAGGGAGAATGGTAAAAACGTTAACAACTATTCCTTGTTTTCTCCCCCAGAATCTGGAAGTCTGACAGCAGTCTCTTCCCCAGCTTTAACGACCATGATGTCAGCACAGGACTATTCTACAGCTCATATTTATTCTGCTGCTCTGACAGTGGGACTAGTGCACGAGAAAGGCAAACCGGCCAGGGTAATCATTTCATTAGCATCTGTTTGGAAGATGTCACGGAGCTGCAAAACCGTATTAAACCCCAAGTACAAAGCCTCACATCCAAGGGAGCAGACAGATCTTTTCCTTTATAGTAAATGGCAAAACCTGGTATTTAAAAGAAAGAGTAACTTGGCAAAAATGGACTCAGACAGTAAAAAGGCTACATTCCATTATTTTTTGATTAAAAAAAACATTCACCTACAGTGAATTTTTTGTATGAAGCCATAGCTATAATTAAAACCAATCAGCCTGAGAAATAACCTTTAAATACTTAGTTATTGGATGCAGAATATACTTTTGTCAGTATTTCATGACAGTAACGCAATTAGTACGCACCATATCCTACAGCAGCATTAGGGTCAGGTTTCTGAACTTTAAATATAGAATCACCTTCCATTCATATAAAACATAGCTTAATGTATTTACTCGAGGAGATAAGGAGCCTGGTAGCAGTAATAAATGAAATCCTTTATTCATCCACAGGGCTTTTTGCTGTCTAAACTCCTTCCAATATGCTGCAGTTAACCACAGCTACCTTTTCTAAACTCCCCTATCCTCCAAAGGACGTGAGTCACCATCCCAGCTCACCCCTCGAAAGAACTCCCCCTTGGCCAAGTGGGAAGATGCCTGCTTTTGCAAAGCTATGCATTCTGGTTTTATAGGGTGAAGAATTTGCCCGAGCATAACTCTCCCAGTTTCTAATATCAGTATAGATTCACAGAATGCTCTTGAACTACAAAGTAATCAAAAAGCAAATCTGAAACACTTGCTTAGCACATTTCTCAGCTTTTCTTCCATAGCTGTGGTTGCACCAATACACTCAGCAAGACTGTGGTATGTAACCTAACAGGAGAAGGGACGAGCCTTTTAGAAGGAGATTATTTAGTGAGACGGGGAGAAAATGATCATAGGTCGTAATAACAGAATGAGTTCCAACACAAATACCAAGCACTGGCCGACTGCCTTTTCTCATGAAGAAATACATATTGATCTATTTTTCAAGAGAAATATAAAGACTGTGCATCCTAAGCTTACCTGGAAAGCGATTCAGCTTTTATTTTGAATTTCCCAAATTTCAGCTTAATGTTTTCATCAAAAATGCCCACCAAAATGTTCACCTTTTTCAAGCAGTTCTGCTTGACTGCTACAGCCTGATCTTAAAAATACCAATAACGAAGACCAAATTCTTATCCTCCAGTCCTGCTGACAATAGACTTGTTCGCTACATAACCTTCCAAAGACCCTTCAAGTGGCACCCGCATGCTCCCGGCCCCCGCGTCCCAGCCCCAACGCTGATGAGCGCCGTTAGAAACGTTACCTGTTACAGGCAACAACGTCCTCAGCCCTGCTGTGCTACTCAACGGAGTGACAGTCGTTGGTTTGGTAGCAGCGGCCGAAGTAGCTGCAACGCTTACAGTGGTCTTGGTGGGTGGAGGTGCTTCAGAAGGACTCGTAACTGGGATGTTTTCCTCGGTGACTTTACCAGTACTTGCAGTGCTATGATCAATAGCTTCTGTACTTTCACCAGTGGCATAAACTGTTTTAGTGGCAGCAGGCGTTTGGGGTCTGTCGGCTTTTGTAGTGCTAGGATGAGCCGGGGTTGGTCTGCGAACTGCAGGTGTCGTCAGCACAGGGGGTTTCACTGTAGTCAATGCCACCGCGGGGGGGACAACCCTTTGGTTTGTTGTACTCAGTAAGGCACTGCGGGGTGCTTCTGTCGTCCCAGGATGTGGGGTATCACCAGCTGTGGTGAGCAGCGGCACTGTCTTTCCAAAGCTGCCCCCCTTGGGAGAAGTGACCCTCGGCGAGGGGCTCTCAGTTACCTGCGGAGGAGCAGACATGGACACAGCGCGGCTGCCAAGCTGCTCCATGGGCTCTGTGGGAAGAGGAGGAGACCCTGCAGAGATGAAGACGGTGCTGTTTTGGGGCTGGAGCGTTCCACTGGGCTTGCTGGTCTCTCCGGGCGAGCTCCCAGCGATGACAGCTGTAGAGGGCACCTGTCTGACTTCAGTGGTAGCTACGGAGGTGCTTGCTTGACTGCTGTCGTTGGACTGCGACATGGAAGATGGTGAAGAAAACAGAGGTAATAAAGATGTTAAAGAATAAGATGGGGAAAGCAATGAGGAAGTGGGTACAGCAGTTGACAAAGCCTGTAGAGGGGGCGATGATGCCATCACGGAGGAAGACAGCAGCTCAGATGACTCTGATGATGCAAAAAGGTATGTTGGTGATGGTGTTGATGACAGTGAGTAATGCAGTGACGATGCTGATGAAGAGGATGGAAATGCTGATGAAGATAGAGATGATCTGACAGTAGGCAACAACTCAGAGTCAGTATCCAAGACGGTTGTATTTTGTACAACGCCTGTGGAAGCAGAAGTCAATGGTTTGGAAGAATGTACTAGCAAAGGCTCAGTAGATGGTTCAATAAAACCGCCGTCACTGGAGACATTGCTTCTTCTGTCCTGGGTCACAGAAGAAGATTGAGATGAATCAGAAGGGCTGGAAATTTCTGAAAAAAAAGTGGAACTTTCCGAAGACTCAGCAGAGGTGCTACTATTTGATATAGACAGGAGGGTCCTTTCTCCACCTCTGGTGTACGTGGTTGAAATGTATGTGCCGTCTGTGTGAGAAACAGAGGTCCTTTTCTCAGCATCAATGCTACCAACTGGCTGATGGCTACTTGAAAAGCCTGGAGTAAAAGGACAAAATACATTAGAAAGACAGCATAATATGAAAGTATTTTGACTTCATATGAAAGTTGCTTGCTAAATACACAAAACGTTCTTGTCTGTGAACTGGCCCACACTCCTCACCAACTTGTAATGTAGTGACCCAAAATACTAGAATTTCGAGCACCATCCAAGCACGGCTATCGAATCAGGAGTCTTCTGCATTCCTTAATTCATTCTAAAATGTTGAAGTCTGACAGACACAGGCTCCTGTGGAAAGCATAGGTTTCTAAAAAATTCTTCTTCCGGTATTGCTTTTTTAATGTGATTGAGCACTTGGTGTTCTGTGATATTTTGTGGCAGGCTAAGCAGGAAAACCCATCTGTTCTCTTTATCTGTCATGATTTATAAAACTCATACCCTCTCCCTCTTAGTCTCCATTCCATACTAAAGAATATCAATCTTCCTGTGTCAATCTGTTTCTAGACACAGTGAACTGCATGCCTCTGTAGGATGAAATTATTATGTTAATTTGTAGCTTATCATGAACTCACTGATTGAAAGCTTTGCAGGCAGGAAATCTTAAATGAATAGCACATCACTTTGCAAAAATTCTGATTATTTAGCATTAAAGGCGCAGCCAATCTTATAAGATAAATTTCAGGATTTACAGATAACTTCAGGAATCTCAAAAATACAGAATAGGATCTTCAAAATTCAAAATTTGATTTAATTCTACAGTGGACTCAGGTCAGCATGAAACACTTTCAAAAACGTCACCGACAACAAATCAGTTAGGGTGCAAACAAATAACGTGACCATCAAAGCAAGACAGCTTCCTTGCTAGTGAATCAAGAACTCGCTTCAGCATTGAGGACTGTGGTTTCCCTTCTGGAACGATTGCCCTGACAGATGGGGTTTGGCTTTGACTCCGCTATTCGCAGCAGCACTCAGATATAGGAAAATATCGCCCCGCATGCAGCCACGGATGATATTTCATGTACCAGTGAATGAGAGTTTTGCACACAATATAGGTAAACGCAGGATAATGTGGACTTTCTCTCTTCCCCCCAAAACACACGTACACAAACACACTAACTTACCTGAGAGATCGTTTTGGAAAGATGAATAAGTCGGTATCTTGGAAGAATGCGTAAACAGGGTCTCAGTCGCAAACCCAGTGACGCCCATGCTGCTCGCGGAGATATTAGGAGTCCTGCTCTGCTCCATAGGCGCCGAGCGATTCGCTTCGGAGGAATTAGCAATTTCCGCGTGCAACGTGGAGCTCTCTGGGCCACGGGCCAGCGTGCCATTTGTCACAGACCGCAATGTCCTCTCTCCACCTCCAGTTACTGCGGCTGAACTGTACACAGCATCAGTATAAGCGCTGGAAATCCTTTTTTCTGTACTTGAGCTGCTCAGTGAGTGATGGCTACTTCCAGTGGCTGAAATGGGATCAGAAAAGTGGGCACTCAATTTTATCATCTCCGGTCACAGTGTACTTGTGAGTTCTACAGTAATTCTATTTTGAAATACAGATTAATAGAATTGCACAGACAAATACAGACTAAATAGATTTCACAAATCTATCACCTTAAACATAGACTTAACACACAAAGCCTATTCCATTGAAAACTTTAGAAACAGGCCTACGTAAATGCACAGGGACAATGAGTATCATTAGAGTCGTAACGACATAATTTATTTATAATTATTACCCCACCCAGTTAAATAGTAGACATCTCCTATAGCAAGGAAACACAGCTCACATTCCTGAGACTTAAACACCAACAGCTGCAAATATACAGAATCAACAAGCAAAATCATCACAATTTGTAAATGCTGCCCATGGCACCTGCAACAGCTCTAAAATGTGTTGCTAGTAATAACAAGCCCACGGAAAAGTGGGAGTGAATGCTTTTTTTCTAATTCAACAGTGATTTTGGCATTCAGAAAAACTCACTGGAAGGTTTACGTGGGGCAGAGAATTCGGTGGAGGCCCGGGATGAAAGTGTGACCTCGGCCGAGGGCTCGGTATAACCTGAACCGCTGGATGAGACGGGCCCTCCTCCAGGCCATGCTGTTGCGGACGGGAAGGGGCTGGAGCGCGACTCCCCGGCCACGTCTGGGCGAGAAGTGGAGCTTTCTGTCACCTCGCTCCACGTGCTGCGGTCAATGGGAGCCTGAGAGGTCCCCTCTCCGCGCGTGGAAAAGGCGGTTGAGATGTACGTGCTCTCGGTAGGAACGCCGGAAACCCCTTTTTCTCTCTCTGGAATTGCAAAGCAGAGATATACACATATATATATATATGTGTGTGTGTATGTGTTAATAATATCTTTGAGGCCCCAAGAGGGACTAAAATCTGAACATTTCAATTCACACAGCTGGAGGCGGAGCTCGGTTAGTGACACCACTTATTTGTTAACTGGAGTTCTCAGGATATCCGTGTTTTTAGACTGGTAAAAGAAAGCAGACTGGGGCGTACAGCTTTCTGAAGGAGAACAGTGACAGGGAGGTAGTACTTGGTCTTGAATATCCAGTAGAAAATTGCCTTGGATGGATCAGTGGGCTTTCAAGCTAACTTTCGCGGACATGGATCCGGAGGGTGGGACCCTGAAAGCACAGCCAGGAGCACGGATGTGGCAGGGAACCACCTGGCACCTCCTCCGGGGGGTACCAGTGCCCTGGCTGAGGACAGGCTGGGACAAGGCACACCAGATGTGTAGCTGCTCCGATTTTTGCTGGCTTGACAAAAATGGGACAACCAGGATATAAGAAGCAGTGAAAGGTCTACCTATCTCTTGTCACTTCTCACGCTGAGCATTCCTCAGTACTGGAAAAAGCCACTTTATTTAGGACCATTAGAAATTCTTGCAACCTGTTGTAAACACAGGATTGTAAAGCTGTTTGGGTGAAACTTTGTAATTCCGTAAAAGTCAGGAACAGGAATCCAACACCTAGAGAAACATTGAACAGGTGAGGCTAGAGGAGGAGGTGAAATGTGAGCAAGCCCGGCATGAGCCATCCCCAGTCCTGTCACCCAGGGCCTTGGCATCCACCTGTGAGTCCCACCAGGTTACAGCTTTCTCCAGGGGCTGTCCCATTCACCAAAAAGGGACTAGATGAAGGGCAGGGAACGCAGGATGTGTGCGGCATGGCTTACTCGGACAGAGAGGGGAAAAGGTAGCATTTCAAAGGTGGAAAAAGAAGGAGGAGGGGTGTCCTTTACGGCAGCAGCAAAGCGGGGAATCACACAACCCACCAGAAGTATTTGGTGAAGATGAAGACATTGAAATACTGGAAGAAAATATAGGCAGAGGCTGCGTTGAAAGCTCACTGAATTCATCATCACTCTGTGAAATATTACGCTGCCTTTCAGCCTCCGTTACAGAAGATGACAGATGGATCAGATCCAAGGACGTGCTGCTTTCTGCAGCACCGGTCGCTGCGCTGATGTTGGCCACAGGCTCCACAGTCCCTTCCGCACCTCCGGTAGCCGTCACTGCGCTGGGCGCACTGGTGAGAGGAGGGTCAGACATGCTTTTTTCCATAGCCGAGATTATAGTTCCTTTGGCTGAGAAAGGATAAAGCAAAATGGAGTTATACATATTAAACTATAAACAGATGGACAAGTTTTCCCCCAACACCACCTGCAGGCAGACAGTATATGCACAGATATAATGTATGAGAAGATTTAAATCTGGAGAAAATGCTAATTGCAAAGACGCAACCCTTTTCTATTCAAGAATATACAGAATTATTGCTCACAGAGAGACACCCTGAAGAGGGCACTAAAAACAAAACGTGGAACTGATGTTTTGTTTGCTTCACTTCATTGCTGCGCTCCCCGGCTCTGCATTCCAGACTGCTGGCACTCGCAAACACCAGAACAACTATAGAAATGCCTGGAATTAAACTAGGTGGGGTTGCAGTGGTGAATAACTTAGAGAGATTTAAACAAAGCATGCCTGGGTTCTGCAGGATCAGTAAATGTTGCATTTGTTTTCCAGGGTGGGAGTCAGGAACAAGTGTTGCCTCCCCACTCTTGTAAACACAGCACGGTTTCAAGACAGTCCTCTTGGCTATCTTGGAAAACAACAACTCTCAAAGCCAGACTGCTCTCACAATAAGACTGGTTTTCTTTGGTGAATAAATGCAAAAAACAACTAATTTATAGGAATAATATATTTTTCACTGAAAGCTGAAATTTTATTCCATGAAGTCCAATATCATTGTCCAGCATCTTCTAACATCCTGCTCATCCCTCCACAGAGAGCTGATATGTGAGATCCATGGGAATGAGCCCTACAGAGGCCATCAGAGCTCACCTGGGGAAGTGCTTGCTGAAGCAGATGCAGAGTCCGAGAGCAACGGGTCCGTGAACAGCACGGTGGCACCTGCACCACCACCAGCCTCTGCTGCCAAAGATGTTCCAGAGGACTGGGTCTGATCCAAAGGGTGGATCATTTCGGTTCCGGAAGTGGAAATCTCTGTCGCATCGGTCAGGCTGGTGCTGCTTGGTAGCGACCTTAACGTCCTTCCTCCACCTCTGGTGGATGGTGTCGAAACGTACGTACTGGTGGTAGGAAAATCAGTTCTTTTCTCTGTTGATGGGATGCTGAATGACACATGGCTGCTTCTAGTAGCTACATGATAAAGAAAAATTTATACATGTGAAACTATAAATAAACAGATGAACTTTCTTCAGTAACACCCAAAGGCAGAGAGTACATATACAGGTAGAAAATATGAGAAGATGTCAATCCAGAGAAAATAGGAAATTTGCAAAGATGTGATCCTTTCTACAGAAAATTGTCTTGTAAAATGCATGGTTTGATGTCAAGAAAAGTGCAGTTGTATAAAATCTATGGAACTACTATGCTGTGCACTTAATTTCACCGTTATGTGGCTGACTGCACTCCACGCTGCTAGAACAAATAAATATTGTAGCACTTCAGAAAAGCCTGGAATTCAGTTCAGCTGAGGTGCAATGCTGAGCGGTGCAGAGATCTTATAAAACATATTGAATTTGAAGAAATGGGATTAGTCAGGATCAGACTCCCTCAGCACTGCAACGGGGTCAAGGACCACAATCCCTCCATGAAGAATCTCAGAGACCACATTCAAAGTTGTCTTAAATTTGTTGAACTGACTAAATTTATGGGAAGCAGCATGGTCCAAGGGGTTCAACATAGGGCAGGAACTCAAAGGAACTGAAGTCAAGTCCCTGTCACTGCAGGGACATGATTTAATCCTCACTTGCTTAGTTCCCTTGCCTATAAAACACAGATAGCAATCTGAGATAGTAAAAAAAGATTTGTGATTTGAAAGTAAATTATTTTTCTTGGCTCAATGAGACTTTTCACAGAAGATGTGTCCTTTCTGTAAAACCCAAACCAAATTTTTTCCTCAAGAAACAGCTGAAATATTTCAGACACAAAAATCACATTACATCTTTCCTAACAGCATATACTGAACAGCAGCAACATGTTTTGAGATCTATGGAGAAGAGTCAGGTAAGTGGAAAATAAAATAGTAGTCCTCCTCTCATTTACAATAAAAATGGTATCTCATTTGTAACTTGAGCTCACCTGTGGAAGGCATTTCCAAAGGAGAGTGAGAATGTGTTAGCAAAGGGTCTGCCAAAGGTTCGGTGACATCTGTGATGGCTCTTGACCCGTTAACTCCATAGGTCTCTCTTACGGAAGACACAGATGAGGATTGGCTTGTACCTACAGCCTGGGACGTGCCACTGCCAGAAGTAGAGACTTCTGCTGCCCATCTGCTGCTATTTGTTAGGGACCTCAGTGTCCTTCCTCCCGTGCCGGTGGCTGTGGCTGAAACGTAGGCGCTGGTGGTAGAGGAATCAGCAGCTCTTTTCTCTGTGGCTGCGCTGTTAGTTGGTCGGTGGCTGCTTCTGACGCCTAAGGTACAATAAAACCAAATTAGTTTTATGCATATAAAGTCATACACCGATGGATGGTCTCTTTTAGGCAATGCACAAATTGGTACATGGTTTGTTCAGATACTGAACGGAGGAAGTTCTCAATCTGGAAAAGGCGCTACACTGGGAAGATGTGACTCCTTTCCGCTTCAGCACACATGCCTTATAAAAAGCCAAGAAAATCACGGCTAAAAGAAAGAAAAGTGGAAATAATTTACAGTGAAGATGTGCACAACACTTTATTTATGCATTTAAACTCCCTTGGAGCCTGTTTAAATCAGGAGCCTATCCCTTTCAGTTCAGAGCACATCCAGAGGATGACCCAAAAAAGGGGTCTTCAGGTTCTTTCGAAACCCCGAAGCACCCAGCTTGACCTGACCGTGCAGGCGCACGGCACCCCAGCAGGCAGCGAATCTCAGCTGCTGCCCACGGGGACATGAGGCGTGCAAGCCAGACGTCAACCTCACGTGCTCAGAGATATCCCCGGCACGCTAGGATGGTATTTTTCCCCAATTTATCCTGTTTCTAGCCAAGCGTGTTTGTCAAGCTGGGGAGAACCCGAGGGCAGCGCAGCGCCGGGGATGCTGAGGTTCAACCGGCTCGCCTGGAGTGTGCGCTGCACTGCGATTCACCCGCGCGGACTTAACTGTTGTGAATTAATTGAGAGTGGCGGGGAACAAAGCATCGGCTGCTTTTCTCGCCATGGGAAATTTCATTAGCGAGCTAGTACACCAGCATTTTGCAGTTTTTCAGCCAAAACTTGAAATCCCCTCCCACCCTTCACCTCAAACCCCTGTGCCAGCTTGAAGCAATCAGTAATAAAAATACCCGTATTTACAACAGCACTGTGGGAATGCAAAATCCAGCTCAACCCCAGAACAGCCTCCTTTCAGCCTAACAAATTTACCTGTGAAAGTGCTTCCCGAGGCAGAGTGCGAGCTTGCGAGCACCGGGTCTGTGGAAGGTGCTGTGACGTTCGTGGCATCCCACGAGCCTCTCACGCCGGGTCCCCGAGCTGCAGTGGAGGACGAGGTCCCGCCTGAGGAGCCAGTCGCATCGGTGCTGGAGGTGGCTCTGGGGACACTGCTGCTGGCTGGAGACCCTGATGACTTTGCCATGGCGCTGGTGCGCGCCAGAGGCACGGCAGCACCGCTGGTGGCAGAGCGCAAAGTCCCCTCTTCTGCAGCCGAGATGCTCTTTGGTTCATAAGTGCTTCTAAAAGCTAAAAAAGGATACAAGAAAGATAAAACTACATGTATGTAAACTAAAACAGCTGGGTAAACTTCATCCCAGTATCAGTTAACATAGACAACATATGTATGAATATTCAGTTCCAGAATATTTACTACTGAGAAATCATTAAGACAGAAAAAAAAAAGGACTCTACATAGGAACTCCTGAAGCTATTGCTTGCAAAATACTGAAAGTTTTCAACAAAAATCTCTCCTTCTTTTCTAACAAGGATAATATTTATCCATACTTTCATTTCTGTGAAATGTTTTTAAACGTACAGAACGTGCCAACTACAATATTATTCCTCCTTTCTTTAAAATAAAAAGGATGTATTTTGTTTATAAAGAGTTTTTAAATAATGTTCCAAGTTATAGAACTAGTTATCAAAACTCACTTTTGGAAGTGCTTCCCGAAGCAGACGCAGAGTCCGAGAGCAATGGGTCCGTGAACGATGCAGTGGCACCTGCACCACCACCAGCCTCTGCTGCCAAAGATGTCCCAGACGACTGGGTCTGATCCAAAGGGTGGATCATTTCGGTACTGGAGGTGGAAATCTCCGTTGCATTGGTCAGGCCGGTGCTGCTTGGTAGCGACCTTAACGTCCTTCCTCCACCTCTGGTGGATGGTGTCGAAACGTACGTACTGGTGGTAGGAAAATGAGAAATTCTCTCCTCTGCTGCTGAGAAGTTGGATGGCTGGTAGCTGCTTCCAATGGCTAAGACACAATAAAAGAACTGGATTTATACGTACAAAATTATAACCAGATGGACCCAGTTTCTTCCCAGATGCTTACAGCGCACGTACGGATATTAAGCATAGGAAGTTTTCAATCTGGACAAAGTGCTGCTTTGGAAAGCCATGAATCCCTTCTATTCAGGAAGACCTGAGTTATTGCTTGCAAAAAAAAGCGGCTTGACGCCACGGGAGTGCAACGCAGGAAGCTCTGTGGCACGACCGGCCCCCAGAAAGCGCTGGCCACCCGCTCGGGGGCTTTGCGCTCTGCGCTCCTGGCATTTTCGGGAACGGCAAACCTGCGCAAGCAGGGCTGGGGAGAACCGTGGCCAGATTCACTGGACAAGGACTGCGGGGATTTGGCTTTAAATGCCCCCTTTGCTGCAAGACTGGTGCAATCAGCCCAATCTCTCTTGCTTTTCTCGCAGGGACAACATGGGATCCAACAGCGAACAGCTGAAGAAGCGGAGAAACCCGGCCGCGGCCAGGTCCCTGTGGCACTCGGAGGCCCGCGGGCTGCCAGACCCGCGGGAACTGGGTGCGACCCCGCGGGCTGATGGGGCTCACCTGGGCCAGCGCTTCCTGGAGGAGGCGGCAGCCGGTGGTCCACGGAGGGCCCGGCGAGCCGCGTGGCTCCTGGCGAGCCGCTGGCGCCCCGCGTCCACGGGGACGAGGCCCGGGGCTGGCTCGCGGGGCTGGACGTTCCCGGTTGGAAATCCGAAGTGCGGTTTTCTGCTGCCCGGTCGCTAACCGGCTGCTGGCTGCTCCCAGCGGCTGCGAGACAGCGAAGGGAAGCGTTAATGGGGAAGCCCTGAAACGGCTGCGTTTACTCCTGGTAACACCCAAACCTCAGATACGGATTCAATAAACATGGAAGTTTTCAGTACAGGGAGACTTCCTGCAGAGTGAGGCAAACTCTCCGGTTTGAAAACTCCCGAAATCATTGCTTGCAAAAGACGTCCTAAAGCCATGAAGAATGCAGCAAGAAGTGCAGCACCCCTGGCCCCAGCACCCCGCGACGCGGAGCAGTGCGGTTCCTGCAGGAGCAACGCAGGGCGGGCACGCCGAGGCCCGAGCTCAGGTCGCAGCTTTGCCCTGCAACCGGCAGCCAACCGCGACTTTCCCACCCGGCAAAAAACACTGTGATAAGATAAGGCCAAAAGTTTCTACCCGTTCTTTTTTTTTTCTTTTTTTTTAAATGGAAAACATTGGGGGGTTTTGATCAAATGATTTTTTCTATAACATTTTCCTGGTTTCTGCAGGGAACTTCAGCTAACTGTTGAAATGAAAACGAACAGCAAAAAAAAAAAAAAGTAGTGTTTCAATGAAAAGTTCAGATTTTCCACAAAATATTCCACATCCGTTTTAAAAAGGCAATAAAAAACATATACACCCCTACTCCTGTAGCTAGCAAAGGCTGAGCTGGCTCAAGGCTTCTCAGCCACGTGAACAGCATTGACGTGGGCTGCCCTTGCTCCATGCCGGGAAGCAGAGGAGGAGGCAAGGCAGGAGATGGGCCAAGGAGCACAGGAGATGGTCCCTGGGAACGTGGCGCCCACCAGTAGCAGCCCAGCGAGGGCAGAAGGGGGGCCACCGTGTCCCAAACCCCGATGTCCCTCCGAGACAAGCCAGCAGCTGCTGACCCGGCTCTCCAGACCTATGGGGAACCATGTGGAGAGTGAGGCCGTGGTCCATCACCACTCCCTGCCCACCATCCCCAGCAGCTGCCTACTCGCCTGCATCTAGAGCAGGCCAAAAAAGGCTTTTCTACAATTTTTTTTATTTTAAAGAAAACTAAAGCTATCTAAAGGCTTTTAAAGATATTTTTAAAGCTAAAAAACAAACTTGCAGGCCAGCAAAGCTCACCTCTGAAAGCAGTTTCCGAGGCAGGAGATGCCATCATCAAAGGGCTCGTGGAGTCCTCCGTGAAGTGCCTGGGGTCTGGCGCGTGGCTGCTCCCACCAGTCCGGGCACTGGGAGTGCTGGGCAAGGACTGGGGCTGTTCTGGTGAGCCGGGTGCCCCCGAGCTCGAGACGGAGCTGCTGGGCAGTGGCGGCAGTGTCCCCGCGCTGCTCCTCGAGGCAGTGGATGAAGTTCCCATGTCACCAGTGCGAGGACTGGCTGGTTGCTCCTGCGTCGCCGAGCCGCTCGCTGGAGGAGAGGGACCACCGCTGGCTGCAAGGCAAGAGGGGAAAGCAAATGAAAACACACAGACGTAGACGAAGACGTAGACGTAGACATAGACGTAGCAAAGCGCTGCTCCCACGCTCTGCGTCTACCAAAGTAGCCCTTCAGGAGTCACCACGACATCTACGGACATTGCAAGGGAGGCATTTCATTGGGACAGCGCTCACCCAGGCGATCAGTGTCCGAGGACGGATGCAGAAGCAGTGTCCCTGCCATATGGTCCAAGGTGGTGACGTCCGAAGCCCCGCGGCTCCGGCTGGTTGCAGGGGGCATTTCCCCGCTGACCGCAGCAGCTGAGGCGCTGGCAGCTCCCAAAACCGGTGGCGTCCCCTCTGCAGCTTGGCTGAGCAGTGCCAGTGTGCTTGCAGGGTCGCTGGGAGACACCAGAGCCCTTTTCCCTCTCTCCGAGCTAGCGGCCGGGCGGCGACCACTTCCAGCAGCTGGGACACAGGGCAAGAAAATTAGTATTCCTGCTGAACAACTTAAAACGTCTTAGCTGGGCTTGCAGTAGCATCGCATGCAGTGGCACCCAGCGCTACACGATGCAAGTGAGGTTACAGCAATATTCCCCATATTTCCTCTGCTTAACACAGGGCATGGTGCAAGAGGGACTGCTGGGCAAAGAGCGCGTCCCTTATCAAAAAACACCAGCATTTCAAAATTTGTTTTCATTTCTGCACAGCAAGAAAATCCAGACATTTCTTTAAAAGTGTGAAAAGGCACAAGGCAGTAAGCAGTTTACACCAGGACAGCCAACAGCTGGCAGGCCAGGCATCTGCCGAGGACGTGATGGCTCCAGATTCAAGTCCCCAAACGGAAAAAAATGACTAATTAAAAAAATAAAGACAATATCTAATATTTCACAAACCATTTTTGCATCTATAAAACTCACCGGGACGAGCGCTTTGCGAGGGCGGGAGAGTGGGGCTCACGGCAGCCCGGCTGATCAAAGGCACCATCGCATGCCGTGGAAAACGCCCGGTGCCGGTGCGGAGGGCGCCGCTGCCTCGGCGCTGCCCTGGGGACGCCTGCTCTCCACGCCCGGGGGACGTGGGTGCAGCGTCCGTGCTTTCCGTGCAAGAATTGGAAGTCCTTATTTTGGGGTCAGCACTCCTTCTCGCCTGATGGCCACTTTCAATGACTGCAAGAGAAAAGAAGGTGGAAGAAAAAATTAAAATCTGACCAGTTTTGAACGCGCAGGCCAGGCTCGTCACGGTGACATTGAGGCTGAGCCCTGGCCTCATTTACCCATAATCAAAACAAAGACATGAAATTTATTTTTGGATACACACCACTGTAAATTAGATGGGCCTGTGGTGCCAAATTCTGAAGCCAGAAACACGAGACCAAAAGAGAAATTTATGGTGTGGATTAAACCGACCTTCTGGGTACTGAAGGGTACCCAGCTACTGAAGGTCACCCCAGGGTGATGGATGATTTGGGCCTGGAGCCCTTGGCCATGCTCCATCCATTTGGGTTTTCTGCCCCCCTGCTCCTGCAGGAAGGCTGCTCCAAACTCTCACCTCTCCAGTCGCCCAGAATCATTTTCCCATTTCCTTGGGAAATGAGTTAACACATTTATTGAATATATATTTGTTCCCAAGACAGCACTGCCCTTTAGCTTAGACAGTTTTTCCCCTCCCTGTGCTTGCTCCCCACCTGGCCTGATGTAGTAACAAGAGCAGCCCCATCCCCTCTTTGTACAAGTTCGTTCTTCACTTCTTATTCATGTCCAAGCCTTCCTAGCACACTGATGCTGAAACTACCACCTGCTCTACCTCCTGGACCCCAAAAATGCCCCTGCAAGGAATTCAACAGGTGTTAAAGGATCTTCAGAAACACATAGATGGCTGCCTGCATCTTTGAAAACAAAATGCATTTCCAAATCAGGCCCTAAACAAGGACTGAAGATGTTATTCAGTAGTCAACTTCTTGGCTCAATTATTAACACTGACTGCTGGCAGCAGCAGCAGCAGGACTGAACATTGTAGCTACAGCGTTAGCCTTATGTGCCATATAGCCCGACATCATTTTGAGCACAGCATTTAATGACAGCTGCTGAGCAGTTTAAATGAGATTTACTGCTGGAATTCAGGTTTCCAGCTAGCTGTACCAGCCAGGGCTGTGTGCAAGGCAGGAGGATTGCCATTCACATTGGTCATGTGCAAAACAGCAGTGAGTGTGATTGATCCATGTTCACTACCCTGAGGCTTGGCTGGCATTTCGGAGCCAGATGTTCTCCAGCCTACATCAAGTCAGAGCAAAGCCAAATCATGGCTGTATCATCCGAAACTGCAAGTTAAGATCCATGTTTCTTATGCACATAATGCAATTTCCAGGATGGAATAGTCCAAAGCATGCTCCACTTGTTGAGTGGGCAGGACGGGAACCTTGCTATGCAGACATCAGTTTAGGATGACGGGGTCTGAAGCCTCTCAATAACTTGTGAGGAGTCTCATAGGGAGGGGAACTCTCCCCACTTCGCTGCGCGGCAGCTCGGAGACCCACCAAGCTCCAGGACGGGTCCTGTCCTCCCTGCTCTGCTCCCAGGCGTTGGGCACAGGGCGCCCCAAACCGAGGGTGCGGATGAGATCAGCACAGCTACTAATGGCACCACTCAGCCTCTGCCCAAAAGATCTGATGCATCAGCTAAGTCACTGCTCCATTTCAGGGCTGGTCTCTTCTTTCTTTGTCTACAATAGTTTCAGTGAAAATTCACTAAGAAAAAAAAATTAAGAGATTTATGTAGCCCAGCCTGCATTTCATTCCAGGAGTCTGAACAACGCGGGGCACCAGGAAACCAGAGCAGCTGCTGAGCGTAGTCTCCCAGGTGCCTTTAATGACAGACCTTGTGCTCAGCTGCGATGCCCCCGGAGCAGGGAACCCCAAGCATCCCGGTGCCATTTAGAGCCCGGCATGAGCCACCTCTTGTCCCATTTAACAAGCTGCTTGTTGCTGCCATTTGGATGCGGGGATGCGACATCGACATCGCAGTGGGGCTGCTTGCTACGTTCGTTTACAAGTTCATTTACCCAGCCTGTAATCGTAGCCCGCAAGTCCATTTATAGCAGCAGTGACGCTGAAAAATTTGGGCATGCTGGAGGGTGGTGCACTGAATCTCTCTCCGTTCCCTGCTCCATAAAAGCTTTCAGATGTGCAACCCAAGCTTACTGCGCCACAGCATCCGGCTTTGCAGCACAGAAGAATGGCAAGGCAGCAGACGCTTAAAGAAACCCTCAGGGGATGAGTAGAGGCAGGGTGAAATGTGCCTTCCCAGGTTGCCAAGTAATTTGTCAACAAGCGATCAAGCAAGGCGCGCTCAAATACACGGCGAGGCATTGCAGCAGGCTGCCTGGAGCGACGACACATGCACGCCAAGTGCAAGAGCCCCCAGTGCAATTCCCACTTTTTAAAAATAACTCTGCGAAAACGACAGCAAGGAGTACCTTAATCCATGACCCTCGATCAAACATAGCCACTTTGAAAGTAAAATGCTGCTGGTTGTTTGTCTAGCCGTTGTTAGCCCAGCAAATTCACCCCGGAGTCTGGCAGTAAAGGATTCATTGATATTTTCCTGTTTGCACAGTGTAACCAGTTACGAGCCCGCTGCACGTGTTAGGGGATTTCTAACCTCTCTTGCCATTGCCCTCAGCAAGGCCAGGGTCTGACCTGCCCTGAGGACACAACCAGGCCGAGGCCACGAAAGGCAGAGGAGAACCCAGTTCGCATCCTGGAGCATAATTCGACTTGTTTTCTCCAGCCTTGTTTGACTCTGCAGAGCTACTGGGAATAAAAAGCAGCAAAACACTTAAGCTTATCATGGGAGTCAGCAAATCTGGCTCTGAATGCAGCCAGGGAGCAGATGTGCTGAATAAGAAGGTATTATTTACACATGCTTTTTAGAGTGATCTGGCACTTCTAACTATGCCCTGACCAAAGGAGGAAAACCATGTTGCCAAAACACGGTTTAGTGGGTACAGCTCACCTAGCTGTGTTGGAAAATCTGGCCCATGGTATGCAATAAGGAACCTGAAAGAATCGGTTGAATGTCTGCTCTATCGATAACAAGCCATACGTGAAATCTCAGCTCCTCGCACCGCCATCAAGTCTACTGGAGATGTGAGACAACCGCAACCTCGTTTTTTGTTGACATGCCTGCAGAAATTAGTCTTCAAAGGTGACCCTCCATTGGGAGCAGATGGACCAGATGCAAACTTCTTCCAAAAAAATAAACAAGGGACCATCTGGCCTCCTCTGATGTATTAAAGGCTTAAACCATTGCAGCCCTTTAGCTCAGGTACAGATTTGTCACTAACAATTTTGTCACATCCTAAGCTGCCAACTGGTTTCCATGTTTTAACTCCTCATGACCACAGCTGTCACGAGAAATATTTTAATTCTAACGCGAAATTGTCACGCCACCTGCCAAATCGGTGCTTTCCTTTCCCGCGAAAACTAGCAATGACGCTTAGCAGACAGATCTCGGCTAGGAGATCTGCAAGCGTACCAAGTATGCTGCTTCTTGGGAGCTGAGTTATAACATGTCCAGGAAAAACAGATCAAGTCCCTGCAGATTTTTCAGGCTGTGGGTTTGCCCTGCCAGCCTGGCTCTACCATTTCCTTGTGAAACTCTTAAAAACACACATAGACCTGTTGGGGGTAACTCCCTCTGCACCAGCGAGCTTCTCTCTCCAGCCCCGGCTGCAGGTTGGGCTGCAAGGGGCAATATCGTGGCGGTGACGCAGGCTCAGCCCCAGCCACGGGACAGCAAAATGCAGTTTTTCCTGAGCTGCTAATGAGCTGGGAGCCAGTCCCGGCCGCCTGCGACTGCACCACCGTCCCCACCGCGCTCCTTGCCCGCGTCATCGCAGCGCGGGCAATGCCCGAGGCCCAAACCAGACATGCGCTGCGCCACTGCGCGTCGAAACATTGCCAGCTGCACTGCTTTCAAAACCCCTAATTCAATGGTTACGAACCGGTGCTGAGTGATACAGAGGCCCAACACCTAATGGGACCGTGCAAGGGATGAAGGGACCATGAAGGAGGGAAGGAGGATTTCCACCACTTCTTGCTGAGGGCAGACCCCAGGCAAGACTCTGGGCCGCGCAGAAGACGCTCCTTCCCCACGGTGGTGCTCGGGAAACCTGCGCTAGCGCAGCTGCGATTAGTACAACACTGACTTAGCGGCACAGCGACTAATGAAACCACCCTCTGCAGGCCGGCGACGGCGGCCACCCGCGGGGACCGTCCTGTGACGGAGAAAACCGTATGCGGTCGGTGTACGGCCGTCCCAGGACTGTCCCGCACCGAGCCCAGCCCGCGCCAACCTGGAGCAGATTCCCCGGGAGGAAACGCAGCTATGATTGTAAAGCCCACATCTGTTAAATTGCATAATCTTAACATCATCTGAGGCTCGGGGAGGGGGGGGAAAAAGAGATCTAAACTTAGAAAACTCCCTGCTGCCTGCAGGGGAACGTTAAGGAGCAGATTTCGGCTCCGGAGGAGCGCAAGAAGGGAGCGCGCGGCTGCACGGGCTCCCGCGGGCCACCAGGAGCGCGGCTCCGGGCTGTGTTTTGAAACCCTGCTGCGGATGTAATGATTATGGGTGGAGGCCGCTTAGGAGCCAAGCGAGTTTGTGCGAACAAAAGCTGCAGCCCTAAATCTGGACTGTCCAGGGCTCTCTGGGATTTTCCGTTTCCTTCCTTGTTCTTGCCCTGAAAGCAGCAGCTCGGGGAGGGCGGGGGGGGGGGGAATGAAACTAAAAAAAAAATAAAATAAAATACTTGAGACTGGTCAGTCCAGCGTAAACAGGCTGATAATATCCCTTCGAGAAGGTCCCTCGTGTGCACTAAGCACGGGAAGAATGTAAGAGGTTTTTAGCCACACGTGTTTAACCCCTTTCGCCAATTCTTTCGACATTAATGAAAACGGGCAGGAGATTTAAGGAGGTAATGAACGCCTAGGGAACAGGTCGGGCACCCTGCGCGCCCCGGCAGGGTTTCAGCAAGCCGGCAAGCGAGGAGACGGGCTCGCCCTGCGCCCCGGCTCCCGGCCTTGGCGGCTCCCGGAGAGCCTGAACCGGGCAGCAAAAACCTAATCCGCGTTTGCAGCTGCCAGGAGCCCAGATCGCGGCCCGGCCGGGGCTGCAGCCCGGCGGGGGCTCGGCGCCCGGATGGGACGGGAACGCCGCCGGCAGGAGCCCGGCCGCCCCTCCTGCCCCGGGAGAGGCCGCGGCGCTCTGGAGGCGACGGGAACAGCAAGTCCCCGCATCCTTCCCCTCCCGCACGCGGGTTTGGTTCCAGATCCGGAGCCGGTCTGCGGGGGTGTCGCCGGAGCGGGATGCAGCGGTCGGGGTGGCTGCAGCTAACGCTTAGCCCTGCAGGTACGGAGACTGATGCCCACAGAGCTGGGACAGCAGCTTCGTTTCCAGTCCCTCTTACGCTGGGCCGCTGCATTTTGTTTACAGCGTTACCTTATTAAACGAGAATATACTGCCTTTCCACACCACGTTCCCCTCCGGGACCTGTAAAGCCACTGAAGATGATGAAGGCTGTTTTTGCTTCATCCCCTTTTTTATTTTCATTACCCAGAACTCACAGACCAAATTTTTGAGAAATAGCTGTTCGCTGAGGGCAGCCAGAGCCTGATGCTCAGAGCAGCAGCAAGAAAAAAAGGTGCACCTTTGATCTCAAAAGCAATACCCTAAAGCATAAAAACAGGTACTTGAAAATAGAGAGCACACACAAATCTGTGGTCATCCCCAAAAGCATGAGACTTGTACTTCCCGCCTGCCTGCGACCAAGGATAAAACCTGCGCGGTGGAGACACGGGATACTGCCCTGTTTAGCCAGTGGTCCCTGGGCTTTCCAGGTTTGGTCTCCTAAATGTTTTCCCACAGAGGTGAAGACTCCTGGATCATTGGCTCAAGCCCACAAAAGCTCGTGTTTCTCACCTATCTTTTGGGGACATTTTAGATTTAATCCACAGACACGGGGAGCCTGTGCAGGGCCATGGACGGGCGAATCCCCCCCAGACCCCGCTCACGTGTCCCCCTTCTCCAGAGAGACCCAGAAGGGCCCGGGGACACGGCGGTGACTTGGGTCCTTCATGCTTTTCCTAACTGAGCAGTAAAGCCCAGAAGAGTTGCCTTTGCTTGCTTGCACTTCTCATTGGTTTAAGTAAATGTTAATAAAAATGAGCAAAAAGAAATCTCCCCAAAGGCATGGCTTTTTACGAAATCCACACCTCCTCTCCGTCCCTTCTCCGCCTGCCGCGTGGGACCGACAGTTCTCCAACAGCCCCGAGTTTTCCAGGGCGCACCACAAATTTCTAATGCTAAATCCAAGCAACGTCTAAGTGACTTCTGAAGCCCTCCCGGCTTTTTCTGTCACATCCTACGAGAAGCAGAACACAACAAGTCACCCCCGCAATATCTCGCCTTCCTCTTTCCAGGGTTTTCAAGGCCCCGGGGAAGTTCCTCCCGGCGGGGAGGCAGCGTCAGCCCCGCGAGGGCCGAGCGAAGCAGCGCGCAGCCCCAGCCCGTTGGCGCTTTAACTTGTGCTCCCATCCGAGGGCAGTGCTGCCGGAGACTGTCAGACGGCTCGGGGAGGAAGTCTACTGGCAGGGCTCCACCAAAGCCGAGTTGCTAGGTCACTGGAACAATAAAAAGGCAAGAAAAAACATCCTGGCTGCAAAAAAGAAATTTAAAAAAAAAAAAAAGGAAAAAAAGCCGTGGCAGCTCCACGAGCATGTACAGCACAGGTTAAACGAATGCAACGGGGCTGCAGAGAGCAGGACAACGCCGCCGCGCGCTTTTATAAGCACGGGAGTTAATTTATAGCGTAGACCTTTCTGCGGAGCTCTCATGCAAATAAGGAAATAATAGAAACCCGTAATTTGTCTGCAAGGTTCGCAATTGTTCAAAATCTTCCGTGAGGCTTGCTGGAACAACATTTCAGAGGAAGCTAGCCTGCCGCTGGTATGTAGGGATTAATTACCCTTTGAATGTATCACACTTCATTGTACGGCTTTCTTGCACCACTACACACTTCCCAGCAGCTGCCTGCATTCATTTAAATCGGGTAATATAAGAAAACCGCCTCCAAGCAGGGATATATTTCAGTAATAACGGGATGACCAATCTCACAAGGTGCTGAATGATCCGCAGCCCCAAGGTGCAGACTCTTCCATAAGGAAAGGTGATAGCAGCTTAAAAGTTTCAGGGCTAAACTTTGCTTTCTCAAAATTTAATTTATTTTAAGGCCAGAAGGGAGCATTAGCTCATTCTGTCTGACCTCACGTATAACACAAGTCATTAAATGTAGCTTATTTACCTCTGATACAAGCTCAGTGACTTGTATTTGACTCAAACGCATCTTGCAGGAAAAACAAACTATTGATATTTGTGGGCTAGGCTGGATACCAGTATGACTATTTGATTAGGGATGTTATCTTTTTTGCCCTGTGAGGGGCAGGAGGAGGATGAGAGTGAAATAAGTCCTTTTACAGGGATATAAGCTGTGCCTGCACGGGAGAAGAGGGCAGCAGCTGGTAAAGCCTGATTTAAACCAGCGCAGCGAAAAGTGGCACGATTTCAGATTAGGCTGAGGAGAGCCAGAACTCCCGAGCCTGCAAAATGCAAAGCAGAAATCCCCTTGGAACAACAAAAAGCCCTAAAACGAGGCCTCGATCTAAACCCTTGGAGTAACAACGCTCCACAGCGTTGACGCCTCCCGGCCGGGGCTTACAAAGCGCTGGGCAAAGCCGGCCGGCCCGAGTCCGCAGCACGCAGCCCCCGTTGCCGCCAGGAAAGATGTGCCGCTGCTTTCGTTTCCCGCCCGGGAATGTGTCGCTGCCACCAAACAAGCTGTGCCAGGCTATACACAAGGCAGCCCAAGCCTAAATTATTCTATGCATATACTTAGTGCATTTTAAAAAACAATGCAGAGAAATATGCAGAATATCTGCATACGAGTACGGAGGCAAGAGCCATCTGCTCCAGGACCTGAGGACGATATCACTTTGCAGGGAATCAGGGAAAAAAAACAAAAAAACAATGCGGTATTTTTATGTCAGGATCTGGAAGCAAAATAACAGGCCCTGGTCTAAAGAGGTTCAAGTCCAAGAGACGCTTTCCACAACAAGGAGTGGACGATAAATCCTGGGAACACAGAGGACAAAATAGGAAAACCGGCAGTGCCACCTTGAAGGACCCCGAGCGATGCCTGGAGCAGCCTTTCACGGGCTCGGGCACAGCAAAGCACCCGGGGGGCCGGGAGCCGCTGCCGCAGCAACGGGATGAGCTTGGGTCAGGAGCATCCCGGCAGCAAACGTGATCCAGCAACGCACTTAAGCACACGAATAGCTCCCCGGGGAACTATTTTACGTGCTTAACGTTAAGCGCACGCTTAAGAGCTTTGCTGGATGGTGGCCTGCGCAGGGGAGGCGCGGGGAGGCGAGCGCGAGGGCGCACAGACCCAGCCAGGGCTCGCCGGCCCCGGTGCTGTGCGGGAAAAGGCACGGAGAGCCGGGACCTCACTGCAAGGAAACCGTTCCTCTGCTCCAGGCAAACTGCCTTGCGGCTTTTTGGGGACGAGCGCAGCAGACGTGGGAGGGCGGAGGATACTTAGCGCGCTGTCACCCGCCGCCCCGACCCGCGGCGGCACGGCGGCTCTCTGCGCAGCAGAGGGCAGGGCAGCTTGTCGGAAGAAGACGACGAAGGGCGTCGAGGTCAAGCGCGAGATCCAGAGCGCTGCACCCCCTGCGGCAGCGCGCCGGACGGAGCTGCCGCTCAGAGGCGCTGCTGCGGCTCTGCCTCCCCCAGCGCCCAAGCGCCCGCTGCAAGGAGGCGGCAGAGCCGGGAAGAGCGAAGGAGGCACCGCCGCCTCCCCGCAGACCCCACGCAGCAGGACACGGCTGCCCGCGCGAGCGCCGGCGAGGCCGAGCGGAAGCCACAGCAAGCGCGCGGCTAAAGCGGCTCTCCGCTGCACGCGTGCATCGCGCCAGCAGCATCCCTGCGACGCAGCCGCATCCAGGAAGGCGGGTGACAACACTAAACGGTGTTCAACGTTATGGTGCCAAGCTGGGGCTTAAAAGGGACCCACCGTCTGAGTAGTCCCAGTTTCAAAAGCTGGTGACAGCATCCCACTGGTGCAAACCCTCCTCAGACACTCAACCCTCAACTCACAGCGTCCCCCCGTTCAAGAGCCGCCCCATCTCCTCCTGGGGGCGGCCGCGTTTCGGTGATAGATACAAGGCACGCTGAGATCCTTCCCTCCATTTCGGCTAGCAAAACCCCAAACCACCTCAGAGGGGGGCTTGAGAGCAACCCCAACCCTTACCCCATGAGCCTTGCCCACCAGCCATCCTGGTAAGCCATCCTAGCGCTAGGACCCACAGCTCCCATCCTCGCTCCCATTTTTCCAGCAAGGGTACAGCAGGCCTTGGGAAAGAACGGAGAAAAATGCAAACAAGCAAAAAGCGGCTTAAAGAGAAATTAATCCCCAAGAAAAGACAGGGGCCCCCACATCCCTTCCCCCATCCTGCAAAAGGATGATGATCTAAATTGCATTTCCTAGATGACAGCGCACCGCTCTGCCGCCGGAAGCAGCAACGGCAGCGGCCAGGACGGTGCAGGACGTCGTTCGTCCCGGGGCCGAGCCGGGTCCCTTCTCCGACTGGCACCCGCCAGCCACGCTCCTGCAACGGCCGGAGGGGGATCCAAGCAGGCGTCCCCCCATCGCCCTACCCATCGCCCTACCTTCACGCTACGTCTACAGCTACCCGCTTCCTTCCTGAGAACGGGGGGCGGGGGCGGTATTTACCACTTCCAGTGCCTCTCTGAGCGCCCTAGGGAGGCTGAAAACAAGATGCCGTCTTTTGACCCCGTGTGAGTGTGTCCTTGGGGACAAGCCGCGCAGCAGTCTTCCTTCCGAGGTGAAGCACACGCCGAAGAGGCTCTCCCAGGGTCTGTGTGCTCAGCATCTGAGCCCCGCAGCCGGCGGCAGAAAGCTGGGGGTGATGGAGAAGGGCGGGCTTGGGCTGCCCATCTCCAATCTGTCCTTAATGGTTAACAAGGAGTCAGGTGAGAAAAACATGGAAAGACTGGGTCGGGTCACAGGATACCTTTGTACATATGGGCACTTGCACATAACAGGGCAGTGCAGAGGAAAAGAGGCCAGAAATCTGCTCAGAAAGCCCAGCTGCCCACCCGTTTACCCGTGCAGCACATCTGAGGGCCACCTCAAACCAACTGCCTTGGTGCTCTCCTGCCATCCAGTGACAACCAACCTCAGTGTTTAACCCAGCATGAGACACAGCCCGTCCAGTCCCACCACCTCCAGTCCCACTAGCAACCAACAGAACAACATTATGAAGATATCTGCAGCACAACACGGGCTGTTCTTGGAGGCACGGTGATCTGGAGTGTGTTTGAGCCTGGGCCAGCAGCCCTGACACTGTCCGTACTCCTGTCCTCCCGTTCCAGAGCAGAGCCTTCCTGATCTTCACTTTGATTTCTTCATGCAACATGCTTACTCCCTCCACGGCCCCCAGAAAAGGCCGCCTTCGTGATTATTCTGCACCCTCTGATCAAGTTTCCCCCTTAAGAAGCGTTCCCTCAAAGGGCTTTTATCTGCAGGGTTGTCTGCCAGTTCCATACTACAGCCCCATTCTGTACTTGTTGAAAGAGCTGATCATGTTCTGAAAAGAATTAGCATTTAGATGTTAGTCCTGTAACTGAATCCGAATCAAACAATGATGAATGTTCAAATGCCTAAAGCTACTCAGGGGTATTTTCCTTTGAGCTCTTCCAAGCCCGTACCAAGAAGGGTAAGCAGCTTTCTAAAGATGCCTTTGTGAATAATAGCTACTGAAACCCTTCTCCTTGTCTTTCGAGACACAGATACAATTATGCCCAGCTCCAAAACAAAGATAAATGCTAGATTACAAGAGCAGTATTATGCTTCACAAGCAGGGCCGTTGCTGCTAATTTGCAACCAAAGCAAATCATGTGCAGTTTGCATGTTGACGTTCCATTCATAGAAATTCATTTAAATCACAGTGGTAGAAATTAGTTCAATACGCAGCAATCCCTCCCTTCTGTATTACCTCATGAGATTGCTAAAGTACCTTGGACTGTGAGTTCATAAGATCTTGCAAGTCATGCAGGGTCAAGCCTGGTCAGCACTGGTACGGAGTATCTTCCTTTGCAGAAGTCTTAGCTAGCAGCTGCTACAGTTTCCCCGATAAGGAAGTCTTTTCTTACCTATAATGGCAATTCTCTGGAGTAAATTTTTAAAAGCATGTTAGAAAAACATCTTTTGGGGTGATCCTGCAAGGGGAGATGTCTTGAGATCCCTTCCAGACACGCCTGTTTTTAAAGAGAGCTCAAAACCAAACCAGAACAAAACCAAGAAACTCTCAAACATCCAAACTCCAGCCCCCAACTTACACATACTCCAAAACGGGCTGTCGTCCCCCCAGAATAGCCCCTACAGACTACAGGGGGCTGCAGCACCCTGGCACTAGCTATCAGAGGAGGCATCTTTCTGACAGTACAAAGGTCCTGAATATCGATGCCAAATCTTCAGCTTGTGTGATTCATCCTAGCTCAGTGCAGTTCAGCAGAGCATGACGTTTCGGTCCGGTCCTCGGGGCTCCGGAGATTTTCCACAAGAGGAAGGGTGTTAACGCCAGTGTCCTAACAGATGGTGATGTGGATGATTGTACTCTACAGATCCAAATTCCTCTGGTCATTCCAGATGCAGAAGTTCCTCTTAACATGCTTGTCTGAAAGCTACTCTGGGAAGCTGCAAATCCAGAGGTGTCCACACAGTAGTTAAGTGTAAAGATCTCTGGAACAACATCAAATGAAAAGGCTCCCCTGAATCTAACCTGCTGCTGTGCAGCCCATCTCAGAGAACAGGAACTCGAGATACGGTGAGTCCGGCACTTTGCAAGCATCAGCCACCGCCTCTACTTCAGAGCGACCTTGCAGCTTTTCTCTGTGTTTGATGAAACCTTCACTTTTAGTGAGAAAGCTTGTTCTCTGCAAAGGTTTTTGTGTGTCTGGGGGTTTTTTTTGTTTTTTATTTTTTAATCATGCAGACTGTTTTAGGAATCAAAACTACAGGAGCAAAGTTGTTAAAACTTCTCAGGGAATTCCACTAAAAATACGTAGAAGAAGCAGCAAGATAAAGACCATCTTTGCTACCATCAATCCAATGGAGCCCGCCAGCCTGGTGAAGTGGATATTTTTTTCCATGGTCTAGAGGGACCATCGCTGAGGGACTCTCCGGGTGGCTCTGTTAGCAGAAACGAAAGCGATGTCCAGCTTGCTTTAGGCAAGAGGTCAGACTGATCACTGTAATAGTCTTTTTGCCTTTAAAACCTCCGCCATCACCGCATGCTGAAAAAGGCAGAGGAGTAAAACATCTGCACTGAATGTGCGCGCGTTCGTGGCGGGGGTGTCACAACAGCGACGCGGCGTCCTCGGGGAGACGCGGCCTGGGCTGCACCCCGGGACGCCTCTTAACCCTGCTGAGCCAAAACTGAAGAGAAGCGACAAGTCGGCTGGTATCTTCATACACAGTTTGCACACGTTTCTACTTGAGCATTTAAAATTCCTCCTCAGGCCTTTCCCAGCTAATTTTACATCAGAGCTGAATTAGCTTAGGCTTAAAAGGAAAAGGGTATTTTCTCCCAAACTTCAGCTGCGAGATCCTCGCTGCCGTTCTGATCGCTGTGCAAAAAGCTCCTCAAACCCACATCGCCCCAGCCGCCTTGGCGAGGGAGCCGCGAAGGCCGTGGCCTTTCCAGAGGACTTTTTCCAGGCGCTGATTTGGGAGCCCAAGGTGGGGTGGTCACGCACAAGGGCACCGGGAAGAACCGCGGCGCCTGACCCTACCACGTGGCGCGAGCACCGCCGTCCCCCTCAAACAGCTTCAGCCGGCTCGCCCCGCACCCTGGCCACGGTCTGGATGGTGCAAAAGCCGTTTTCGAAGTCCTCTGAGCTTCATATCCCTTGCAAAGAACAAAAAGGCGGACGGAGCTTGCTTCTCCCAGCGGAGAGGCCGAGACGCTTGCACAGGCTACTCGGAAAGCCTCAGAGAAAAGAACCGCTTCTGCGCCCAGTTTCCCTCCTGCTGCGCCCAGTGGTCCAGGTCCCAGGCCGCCTTCCTTGCGCCCCGTCCCTGCCCAGCGAAGCACGACCGTCAGAAGGGCTGAGCCGCTTCCGCGCTCCCGTGCACACCTCGACGGCCACGAGCCCTCCTCCTCCCGCTCTGAGCGGTTCTCCTGTAACGACAGCTCCAGCGGTTGGGGGTTGAGGGAAACACAGCCCGATATTCGGAGGCTCACAGCAAAGACCGTGACTTGTGGCGAGAGCGCGCCGTCGCCCGCAGCCGCGGTGCTGCCCGGGCCGGGGGGATGCTCAGGTGACCGAGCGCACCACGGTTTGTCGGGTGACTCGAAGCCAAGGGCACAGAGGAGGCGGAAGGAGACGCGGCTCCGAAGGGAGGCCAGGCAGCGGAGGACACCTTCCTCCGCCGAAACCACGGCAGCGACGGAGGGAGGCAGCGCACAAGCCGCGACGGTGGACCCCGTGCGCCCTGTTCATAGGGACCGTCCGTAGGCACGGCACGCGGCAACGCCGACATACCCCCGGGCGCACCCCGGGGAGCGCAGCCGGCACCGTGCAAGGCAGCTGCGACGCGAATTCACGCAGGACACGAATTCACAGGAAGCCAGGTTTCCTTAGCCAGTCCCGCTGTCCACAGAATAACTTTACCGTACGTCTTTCCCTCGCGCCGGCTTGCCCACGCGCTGCCAGAGCTCTAAAACTGTGGGACCACAGCACTACTGGGATAAAAAGCCCATAAACGACGCAGGAGGGACGTGACCCAAGGTCCTAGAAATCTGCATTATAAAGCTCACAGCATTCTGATCCTAAAGGAGGTTTTCATTTTACACAGGAACGGGTTCTTACTCCCCTTCTTCCCCTGCGATCTCCTGGGCACTTCAGTAGACCAGGTTTGACAGTGGTGTTACTACGAGGCAGGCAACAGCTATGTTAACAGCTTGGAGGAGCTGAGGTTTACAGAGCTTCCTTTACTCGAGGGAACCGCATTTTTCTAAGATTATATTATTACTTGGGCTGGTCGCTCAGTAATGCAACATCATTTCCCTTTTGGGTGGGAAAGTTCTCTCCTTGTCCTCTGACTCGAATGATTTCAGCCTGCAAGGATGAACGCAAACTCTCAGCGCAACCAAAGTACCGCGAGTGAACCATGCCTCTCGCTGGAGCCGTGGGATGTCACGGAACGACACAGGGGCCTTAAAAATGTACAGCTACGTCCGTCCTCACATCAGCTGCGCGCATGCAGAAAGGGGTGAGAGGGAAGGGTGGCCAGATGGGACAAAACCATTTTCTACTCATATGCATCCAAAGACTTCGTTCTTTCCCTGCGCCTGCACTTGTCGCCCTCTTGCATCTGCCCTGCAAGAATATTGCAGCAAATGAACTTAGCAATATTTATGGCTACAGCAAATTACAATGCAAATGTTGCAAAACCGTTCACAGAAATTAAAATTTGAATTTGCAGTCAGGTCTGTTGCCACTGGAAGTTGGATTCTGCCTTTTATGTTCAGCTGATCAGGAAATGGAAAAACATATTATATGACCCACATCTTCAGCTGAATGTAAATAACGGGCCCTGTAGTTGGGGTATTGAAGGCTCATGACAAGCTTGCACACAAACTACAGACTATGGATTACATGCAGGACATTATCAGGGGAATACTTCGAACAACCAGCCTTTAATTTGCTTGGAACATCTTGCGACAGCTGGACAAATTGCCCTTAAAGCTTTTTTGCAGCATTAGAAGAGCAGAAAGACACCGTAACAGGTGCCAGGATCTGGCCATGCCTCTTTCCCAAGCAGCTCCGTGTGGGTCAGCACAGGTTATCCTGGGTGTGCACGGACACAGCCCCAGTGCCCGTGCGCAGACAGGCAGCTGCAAAGAGACCTGGACTCATCCAGCACAGCGAGACCCTCCTGACCCAGCCCCAAATCCTACAAACTCTCTTTGGAAACTACGTGGGAAAAACAAAGCCAGAAACCCAGAGGGTTTATGCCGGGGTATCTCTGATCCATCCAGCTCAGGGGTCAGCGCGGGGCAGTTCACTCCGAGTACTGGGGAGGCTGTAGCCCTGCATTAGTACCACACCGTATTGCACACACATCACACCATGCAAAGGCAGGAGACCGCGCAAAGCACACCATGTCCCTCTACACCATCTCTCTGCAACAGCACAGCTACGCACAGCCCCAGAAAGACGAGATTTTCATAATTAAAAAAAAAAAAAGCAGCAGGCTCAGCTTTAGCCTTCCTATTGCAATGAGCAACATATCCTGAAAAGCAGAAAAAAAAAAAAAAAAAAACACAGAAAAAGCTGAAGTGCCCAGTGTAGACAGGTCAGATACAACTTTTTATCTGACAAACCAATAAGCTGTTCCAGCCCTGTTGGTTCAAATCTGTCCTTATTTTGGGAATGGTGTGTATCTAACATTGATGGAGTGCACAGAGTGGGGGCCAACGGGCCCTCCGAGCAGGGACTGCACAGGACCTGGAGAGCCTGGCAGTGCCTTAGAAGGAAATACGCTTTCCACAGTGTGGAAAGATTATTGCTGCACTGACAGGTTTTATTTGTTCGCTTGACTTTTTAATGGAAATAGTTCTTTATTCTGTTTCATTCCCCCTTTTTTTTATTAGTTTGGACGAACGTTTCAGAAATAAAACTATCATAATCAGACTAAATGCTGTTAAGACCTCAGTCCTACTGCTTTTATATGATGCAGTAAGCGCGGTTAGCTGTTCTAGGTCTGCTGGGCCAGAAAAGTCTGGTCTTTATGCTTTTACCCACAGGGCGGCTCAGCGCTCGGTTCGGTAGCTAACGGGACACAGCAATCAGCTGCTCCTATTTCCCGGCGATCTCAAGAAATCCCTTTGGCGGGCTGACGCGAAGCTCCGCAGTTTGGAAGAAGCGCGCACCTCCATCGGCGAGCCACGGCCACAGCCGCCGGACGCCTGACGTCGGATTTGCACCTTGAGACCCCAGCGAGAGCAAAGCTGCACCTCGCCGGGCAGCTCGCTGCGGCGCCCACAGCCTGCTTCTTCGGAAGGCAGGAAAGCCAGGGTTTCCACCGTGAATTAATACCCCTCAGAGAGTCCAAGGCGATTTTTTATCCACACTATTTCTAATTTAATTCAGAGCAGTTTCTCTTTTTCTTTTTTTCTTTTTTTCTTTTTTTTTTTTCCCCACACCAGGCAACTGCTTTGAAACACGTGGCCGCACAACGGCGTTACAGGTCGCGCTGCTCCGGTGCTTAAATCGCAGCTGCCAGGAACCGAAGCGCTGCGTTTCCAGCCTGGTATCCAGCCACGTAACCTCTCCACGCCTCCCCCCCCCCCCACCCCGGGAAAGGAGACTAATCCCCTGCCACCTCCGGGAGCGGTTACGAGGACGAAGCCGTTCACCTCGGCGGGGCGCCCCGCTGCCGCGGCGCGGGGGGTTTTGCACGGGCTGCACCCGAGCTGGGCAAGGGGGCCGGGGGCGGCGCGCGGGACGGCCGGGCAGCTCCAACAGAGCGAGCTGCCGCCTCGCCCGCCGGCCCCCCCCGGGGAGCCGCGACACCCCGCGAAGGAAGCAAATCCCTGCAGGCAGCTAGTACGACCGGGAGCAGCCCTGCGCCCTGATCCGTATCGGAAACCCCTTTGACGCTAAGAATAATGTTCACTGATGCTAAGAGCAATGTTCACCCTCGCAGCCAAGGAAGTGGGAAACCAGCGGCGACTTTGCCTCGGCTCCCCTCGACCGAGGCACTGCAACGGCCGATCATCTCCCTCGTCCTCCCAGCCACAGGAAAATACTAAAGCAAATTAAATTATAAAGCTTAAGCGGTGATTCCTGCTTGAAAAGAATGATCTTGGAAAGCCTGGCGAAGCGCCGAGCTCGGGAGAGGAGAGGCGCGGACCGGCTCTAGCAATCTGCTGCAGGAAAACGAAACTTTTCAGGAGGGTCCATAACAGGCTTTAACTGCCGCTATCTCATCGCCCGTCTGTGCTGGGCTCATAGCTCAGCGCTTACATTCACCACGTATCAAGGTGTAAATCAATATGTAGCGCTATGGGTTCCCTGGCGGTTGGGCTACACAGTTATATCTCAGGCTGCATTCACTTACCATTTAAACATCACGCAAATTGCTTCTACAGACTGATGCAAAACCACCTGGTCAGCGAAAGACCCGCATTACCTTCGGAGACTTTGGATCAGGAAGGGACTGGGAAACTGATCTCTTTTTTTTTTTCTTCTTTGTTTTCCACTTCTGAAACGATCTCTTTTTTCTTTGCATTTCTTTTTTGCTTTTAATTATGCACCCTGAAGGAGTAGAGCTAAATCTACCCAACTCCAGGGACTTTGCACTTGCAACAAACAAAACAAATTAACTTCCGTCTCACACAAGGATGAACAGGGAAGATGCCTGAGACAGCAAAACGTTTCAGTGTACAGGTCTATTGATAACAGAGCAGAGGCAGGAGCCGACCTTGTCTTCTCCTGGCTCTGCGAGGCGAGAAGGAAACCTTCCCACCCCACTGCAGCGCACGTGAAATCACGTCGCAGCCGAACTGCGTCGCCGCACGGAGAGCCAGGCTCCTGCCCCCCGAGAAGTCACGAAACACAGACTGCTAAACCTGAGGCAGGCCTACAGGCAATACGACACACTCTGCGATACGAGCATCCTCCTGAACTTCGTCCCTCGCTCCTAAATTTGCTGCTTCCGCACACAAAATGTTTCAGAGATGGAGGGCTTAAAAAAATAAAATAAAATAGAGACGGACAGCAGGCAAGGGACCCTCCGAGCGCTCTGTGCTGCGGCAGAACCAAGCGCTCTTAGCCCACGCCGGGCAGACACTTCTCTGAGACACTTAAAATCTGCCAATGAGCGGGATTTCTTGCCGTCCTTGGGCCGGCTGTTGTGGCATCCGGCCACTCTCACCGAGCTGGAAAGTTTCTCCTAGCAGCCAAGCTAAATCTCCTCGGCCGCCCGCTAAGCTGATCGTGTCTCGGTTGATGTCACACCGCGTTTCTAGGACTCACACCGGGGAAGCAGTGGAGAAGGGCAGGGCAGCAGCCGGCACGGAAAGGAGGGAGACAGGGCGGAAGGGCAGGCGCAGACGGCAGAAGAGCAGATCCACTTATCTAGGTGACCACATGGCTGGTTCCCGTGCCATCCCCACCTGACGCAGCAAGGCATCTTATGGGGACCAGAGGGCCGGGAGGGAGGCAAAGGGAAAAGGAAATTGCCCCCCAAAAAAGGGGGGGGGGGATTTTGCATAACAGGTTTTCATCCCCAGCGAGGGCACAGGGCTCAGCGCTACCTCTGCGATCAGGCCGTGCTGCTGCACTAGCCTCCGCAGGCCCAGCACAGCGCAGCGGCGCGGTTTTTGCACGCAGAGAAAGAGGCAGTCTCTGCGCCGCAGATGCTGCAGGGCTGATGGAGCCAGGGCAACGGAGAGGCGTTATTCCCATTTTACAGACGGCAAACTCGAACTACTGAGACTCGCTAGAGGACAAGGGCAAGCTAGAGCTTGTCACTGAGCCCACGTATCCTGCGTCCGAACAACGGCCTGGCCACACGCCTTGCCCTCTGAATCGCCCGTCTCCGACGTAAAACTGATGCCAAGCGAAATTTCACGGGGGGGTTTGGCAGTGCTGTAATTCCAGCCGCTCCTTTCGCCGTTTTTATTGCTTCCCAGCTCACCTGTTTTCTCCCTACCCACCTCTCCCCGCATTCGCCCTGTATTTTAAACAACAAGCCAAAGCAATCTGTCCTTGTTTTTCCCCAAGACGAAACGACCGCAGGCTTTTGGCACCGACGGGTTCCCGACGCGACCCAGAAGCGCGGTCAGGCCGGGGACCGCCGGCCGTCGCTCCTGCTGCGAGCTCCCTCGCCCTGCGTGCCACGCGCCGCTCACGGCTCCGAAGCGCCGCGCCGCTGCCGCGCGATACCATCTCCTCGCCGAGCGCTGCCTGGGCCGGGACCTCCGCGCTCGAACCTCAGAGCCGATTCGAGCGCCGCCGCGATGTTATCTTCAGTTCCCCGTACGGGGCGCCGGGTTCACGAGAAATGCCTCCCCTCCCCGCCTGCAAACAAATGCCTGCAGAGAGCACGGGCTCATCGGCAAGGGGAGCGGGCAGGTGAGCCAGACAAACCCGCGTTTCTCAAGTGCCCACAGCTCAACCCGAAAGCGACTCGGGAGTTCGCGCCAGCCTGTTCCCCCAACACCCGACTGTGCAGCTGACTGACAAGCACAGAGCTGTAGCTAACACCGAGCGAATTGCAGCTGCCGGGACATAACATAATTTATTACGTCGTTTGCTAGGGATCCAGCCACCACCGTACTATTTATTGCTTCTGGGTGATGGTGTCCCCTCTTCCTCCTGGATTAGGAGCGACATGATTCACGAGCACCTGTAGGTCCCAGGTGCAACACGGTGGAGCAAACGCTGAAGGAGCTGAGCGGGGCCAGTAGCCGCTCGCTTCCAGACAAATTTATTTTCCAGCGTGCGGACAGAGAGTCCGAGCTTTTCAGGCTCGAACAAAGGAAACGCATTCCTCCGCTGGCTCTCAGGAGTCATCAAGGTCACAGGAAAAGATGCCAGATAGAAATCTGAGATGAAATTAAATATTTTTTCTAGCCACCGAGGAATTTACACAGCTCTCATCAAATAATAGCTGAGAACTGTGCAGTCAGTGGCAGATTTTATCTTTACAACACTCATAGCAGGTAAGGCACTGTTACTCTCACCGGTTTTGGAGGGCAAACTGACACTTGAAGTAACACAAAGAGCTCTGTAGCTGAGCTGGGAACAGACCCAAACCTCTTTAATTTCAGCGCAGTATCCTAGTCACCAGGCAATTCCCACACAAACACTGTTAGGAGCTTTCTAACCCATTGCAGGGTACATCCTAGTGATGTACCCAAATACACATTTTGTCTCATGTGGATACATCTTACAAAGGCATACTTTGGGTATGTGAAGAAAACTAAAATGTTATAAAAGCAGTTTTATCACATTTCCTGAAATTATATAGCTGTATGAAAGTGATTTTGACCCTGACAAGCAAGTATGAAATTCTCTTTGCATCAGAAATTAAAAGATGCAATTTTGTGGTCCCTTTCAGGCAGGGGATCAGGTGTAAACGTCATCCCTTCCAGACTTAAAATCTATAAAGCTACATTTTGACTTATTGGATTTCTTTATACCACCTACAGAAATCCGGCACCAGCTTTTCAAATGCACAAGAATTAGTCATCTGTAGAGCAATGCGTCTTCTTTGGAAAATAAGTAAATCCATTTACTGGATGGCAATTAGCTCCATTTGTTCTGTGAAAGGTACGGTCTATCCTCTAGCTGCCTGCGCTGAAACCAAATTCAGAGTTATTCATAGAGCAGCAAACTAGTCATCGCTCCGGATGATATTATGGTAGATGTAAGGAGAAACGAGATTTGATAAGTGACTGACTTGACACTCTGTAGGAGCGGAGAGGGTATTTTTAGCCTGCCGCTGGCACCTGTCCCCACACCTGGGTGCGGGTTAGTCCCGGGCGAGGGGAGCGCAAGTGCGGATGGAGAAGCAGGCAGGCGACGCCGGCCCAGGGCCGTCACCGCAGCGCCTGGGCGCGCCGCGCCTCGTGCCGGTGCCCGGCTCCGGCCGGCGGCGCCTCCGCGCTCCCCCGCTGAAGTTGCTGGCGGCGGACGCGGGTCCGGCCCGCGCAGTCGCTACGAGCGACGTCGGCGCCAGCGTTTCCCCCCGACTTCCCACGGCGCGGAGCGGTGCCGGGGCGCGGAGCAGGGCGCCGTGCCGCGGCTGAAGCCCCGCGGGCGCGGGGAGGCTCCGCCGCCGCGCGGTGCCGAGAAGCGGAGCCCGAGGCGCCCCGCTGCGCGGCCGGGCGCGCAAGCCCCGCGCAAGCCGCCCGGCCCCCGCAGCACTCACCGGCGGGTCCCGCGGCGGGCGGCGAGCAGGGGCGGCTGCGGGCAGGCGGCGGCGGCAGGCGGCGGGGGGCGGCGAGGGGCAGCGACCCCGCCGGCGCGGCCAGCCCCAGCGCCAGCCCGAGCAGCGCCAGCCCCAGCAGCGCCAGCCCCAGCAGCCCCAGCAGCAGCAGCGGGGCGCGGGCTGCCGGCATGGCGCGGGGCGGCTTCACATGCCCGGCGCGGGGGCGGTCAGCGAGCCCGCAAGCGGCGAGGGGTCGCCGAGCTCCCCACGGCCCCCCCGGGGCGGGGGCGGGGGCGGCGCCGGGGCAGGAGCCGCAGCCGGAGCGGCCGCCCCGGCCCTAGGAGCGCGGGCTGCCCATACCGGCGGCGGCGGCAGCCTGCGGCCAAGTGCCGGCGCCCGAAAGTAAAAGGGCAGAGGCGGCCCAGGCTCCTCCTCGAGCCTGACATCACCGCAGCCGCGGCCCGCACGGCCCGGCCCGGCGCGCCGGGGCGCGGAGCGGAGCGGCGGGAGCGGAGCGGCGCTGCCCGGGCCCCCCCCCCCACGCCGCGCCGCTCCGCGCCCCTCCGCGCCGCCCCGCAGCGCGCTGCTCGCTCCCCTCCCCCTTTTCTCTCCCCCCCCCCGGAGTAACCGCTTTATCTTTCAACTAGATCCCGCCGTGCAACCAGGAACCCCCCCCCCTTTGCCCAAACATCACCCCAGGGCCCGCAAAGACACCACGCCCCGCCCCAAGGCGACTAGCGAAGTTTGGAGGCGCGGCCCCTGCCCCTGCCCCGGCCCCCCTCGGCGGGGCCGCGCCGCGGAGCAGCGCTCCCCCCGCGCCCGGCCGCTGGCGGGCGGAGGAAGCGAGCGGCTGCGCTTACACATCACATTGCCACCTAGTGATCTACTGCAACGGGGCTTGTTCCGCGGCCGGAGTGGAGGGGCAGCGCAGCTGCAAGGCGGCCGCGTTTTGCTGGAAAGGGCAGCGTTGTCCCGTTTAAAGTTCCAGGCGATATGCACGTTTGGTCCCGCCGGAGCTGGGCCGAGATAGCAACGCTGCAATAACTGGGTCCCGCCCGCCGCCGTACCCCTGCCCTTCCAGGGTCCCACTGGTTTCCAAGTGCGAGTCAGCCCCGTTACGCTTCTGGGGCTGTGTTTGCGTTACAGCGTGACGGAGGCGGTCGCATGCTGCAGGAAGGCAGCGATCTATCGAGTCCAATCCCCTGTCTCTGGCTGCGACCAAACAGCTTCTGAAGCAGATGAAATCCTGCCTGGTTGTGCAATGCTCTGCAAGACCGAAAAGTTTCTTTCCAGATGAACATGGTGAGCATTAGACAGCCCCAAACTTAATCCGCATTAAGGCTGCCTTCTGGCAAGATCAAGCCCTCACCAAATCACTTCAAATCTTTTATTGCTTATAAAGCTAACCCGCTCTCTGTTTTAAATTCCAGCAGCAGCATTTCAGGCTGCAGCTTCTTGCAGTGGCGAATTTCACAGGCTGGCTGTATGTGAGGTAAAGGATTTCCCTTTATTGTTCTAAAATTACCCTTCATAACTTCACCCTCGCGCTGGGAGCGAGCGCACAAAGGAGCAGCAAGGCAGGTCTCACCCCGCTGCGGGCAGCCCTGCACCCGGCTTGCAGCCCCTGCTGAGCTCCGGCTTTCCAAGCAAACCAACCTCCTCGCATGGGCTGCCTCCCGCCGATGGGGCCCTTGTGCGCCCTTCGCTTTTCCCTCGAGCTATTTCCCAGTCAGGTTTAATTTCCACAAGCTGAAGGCACCCAGGCAGAATCCAGTGTTTCCGACAGGGATGACTGTAACGGTGCTTTGCAATGCAACAAATCCAGGACTATCTAGATATCTGTAGCTGCAACTTTGGACAAAACACTGACTTGGTCCACGCACACCCCCTTCCTTATTTCTGAGGTTCACTTAACCAAAAGCAAGTAGTCAACAGCCTGACGAATGCTGACAAACTCTAGAAGGCCTCTTTCCACCCAAAAGATGGCACTGATGAGTGCGCACAAGGAAGTTGGGCTGGGTTTGGCTACTCATGCAGGATCTGCACAGGGTATCTTCTGGCTCCTTCAGCCTATGCCAGTTTACTTCTTCATTCTTTATGGAACACGATGTGTAAAAGAAAGCATTCCCACCAGTAAGACAGAAATACCAAAATTCAGCTAAGTAACTTGCCATCATGGGATTGAATTAAAGCTCGTATTAAGAGCTGCAAAGTATTCTGATATTTTGGGAGATGGCATAGGGAGATAGAGCAGCAACTCAAATACTTGACGGTATCTTTATACACAAAACACTGGGCTCCACGTTTCTCATCCTTAAGATAATAAATAATACCAGCATTAATTATGATTCTTCAGAAAGTTTTTCAGTCCCTGGAATGAAAGTCATTGCTAAAAAACAAATGCTACACTTTATTACATATTTTAACTATATTATACAAGTGAGGAAGTAGGGGCAAAAATTTGTCCGAGGTCCACAGTATGTCAGCAGAACTGCTTGAGGCAAATAAATGCTAAACCCAGCCCTGACCTAAAACAGACGTAGCCCAAAGCTGTGCTCTTGTGTCCACTTACTCTCAAACCGAACCTGACCATAGGTCATAGCACCGAGTCGGGAACTCTGATCCCTTCCCTTTTCCCCCTGCCTTTTCCAAGGGACTTTCCCCGAATTTCTAAGCCATGCAGCAGCTTGCCACTCTTACTGCATCCTCCGAAGCTGTAAATCCAACAGGCAGGAAGCACAATACCAAATGCTTTTCCAAAAAGTCTCAATAAATTGTTCCTACTGTTTCACTCAACAGGCACATGGAGAACAAAATCAGAAGCACGCGCATGCAAAATAAACGTTACTGAAAGAATAACCATGAGGAGCACTGCGGCGGTATCGAATGTCTCCGTCCCCCCGTGCGTCTGCCGTGCTTAGCGTGACCCACTGTGCTTTGCTACTGACTTTAAAAGCAGCGACGGTGGCAGACCTGGATCAAAACCTTCCCGGGGGGCGGCTAAACCCCTCTCCCAAGATCCCCATTAAAAAGCAGGAGAAAACTGCAAGAGCTGCTGTAACGCCCCGTTGCTGAACCGAACGTTCAGAAAGGCGCTACGGGGACCGCGCTATCCTTGAACTCGCCACATCCTGGTTAAGCTTAATATAGGTGGAAAAACACCGAGATGGGCAGGCCGAGGACAGGCTGCGTCGTGGGACGCGACCCGGGCTCTGAGCGGGGCGCCAGGATTTGCCTTTCGCAGCCGCCGGGGCAGTAAAAGCAGCGGCGCAGCGGCCGGGCTGCTGCCGTGGTGCTCAAAGTGCTGCAAGGTGAGCGACTGCATTCAAACAAGGATTTACCGTAAGAAAAAAGTCTCTCCTCTCCATCACGGCACCAGTCCTGAACAGCACTTTATTCCCCGGCGCCTGGAAAGGAAACACCAACATTCAGGCAGTTTCACACAGTTTCCCAAACGCAGCCCCTTCCCCCAGCAGGTGCCTAATTTGTCCAGGTTTCGTGGCTGTAAATTCAAAGCTGCTCCGTTTTTCTACCATGTTATTTTCTTTCTGCCCTAACCACTTCAATAAGGAATATTCCTGCACTGAAGAAGTTAATTTATGATGAGCTTTGATATTCTTAAGCCTCAGCTCCAGAAGTCACATGAAAACATGGGGAAAAAATTGCACTTTTTTTTTTTTTTTTTTCTTAAAGTGGATACGTTTCTATCTATCTCCTGGGGTTGCAGAGGAAAGTTAGGAAGCACCAAGCACGCATAATTCGAAGGCTTAAAAGCCAGAGGAAAATTAATAGAGCTGGGCTTCTGCACGGGCGAAGGTGGCTGCCAGATGCTTGTGGGAGCGTGAAAGCGCAGCAAAGGCCACCGGGCGCCCGGGTTTTTGCTGCACAAGTTATTTATCCCCGTGGCATCACTGCTTCACTGCACGCTTCGCTAGTGTGTCCCGAAATAATCGTTACAGGGCAGCAGAGGCCTAAAGGCTGAGGGCGCTTCCCTCCCTTTTTTTAGGAATGTGCAGCTAAAAGAAGGTTTAAATGCGTGAAACGTTACCATGTGCCTGAGGGGTCAAACGGACCGGGTATGCCCTGGCGTAAAATAATGTCGCAATATGCTGCTGAAAGAGGCTGTGACCTAAAAAGTCTCCCAAAATTATGCATCAGCTACATTTAGTACTTTCATTTGAAAGCAATCAGCACATTCAATACAGGAAAGAGTTAAAAAAGAAAAAAAAAACAACAGGAAGCCTCTGTGTCCAATATATCAGTATAAAACATGATTGATATTATATGCTCATTAATTGAATCCCATCCATCACCCTGTTTTGGGGGAGGAAAAATGTAGTTTGCTTTTATTTCACCTTCATTTCCATGCTCCAATCAGAGGGACTGGAGAACTGCAGCTGAAATTGCCAGGTTTTGCATTGTTTCGATCTGAAATCACCGAAAAACAAAGGAGTTGCTGCAGAAGAGGCATCTCTGTAACACTTTGAAAGGATTAAATTTATTGGTCGCTTTTCCTTCAGTTATACAGGAACCTTTCACAGTTCCAGCCAATATCACAAAACTCCTGCAGTTCACTTGAAACTCAGCCCAGGTCTGTCCAAAACTTGGAACAGGCTCATAAACCTCAGACGAGTTTTAAGCTGATGATGAATTAAGGTACAAAGTGAATATTTTCTACTCCTGGAGTTTGTTATTAAAAGTCCTGAGTTTCCAAAGAGGACAGATAGTTCCTGACTGAGTAATTAATTACCTTCACCGCGTCCTCTTTACGTTGCAAGCTATCCATTAATGGATCCCAATCATCCAAAAGGCACTTAGCACCTGAACATTTTTCTTGAAATTGGGGGGGGGGGGGCTGTTTTACTGATGTGTTTTTACAAGTAATGCTTGGCTTGTAGCTCCCCTAGAAGCAGCTTCTTCCAGATACTTGACATTTGGAGGTCAGGATGGATATGGCTCTTGTGATGTCTTCTCATCCCTCACAAAAAAATGCCCAACAAATTAAAACGATCAGACATTTCTTGGTCGAAAATGTTGCATTTTTAATCCTGTCAATGGAAATAAACCCCGTATTTTCTGGAAAAATCGATCCATTTCAATCTGTCTTGTGAGAAGCAATCCTAAATTTCTGATTTATTTATTTTAAGACCCTATTCAGCCAAGCTCTGGCTTGGATAGGCTTAAGAAAACCCCAGCCATTTCAGAGCTGAGCAAAACACTGCACAGCAGCGCTGTCAAACCGCCCCCCTCCCTGCCAGAGAAGCTCCTGCCAAAGTTTACGAGCAACATTTGGATCCAATAAAGTTACAGGTGCACTTCTTTACCGCCTCCTTTTTCAAAGTGACTCTGCAGCCGTCCACATGGCACCAAGCTGCTTCCGCCGGCGCCCGAATCCCGCTGTCACGCGAGAGGCAAATCCCAGAGAGCCAAGCACTGCCGCAGCTCCCAGGAGCCAGATCCCACCACCGAGCCCAAATCTCCAGGCTGTTCCCGGTTTCCATCAGCCCTTCTGCAAAACCAGGACTGTCCTGCCGCACGGGACGGAGCAGACCCCGGCTCGCGCTTCGTCAGACCTGCAGGCATTTATATAGAGTGGCAAAAATATATATCTTAAGAAATGACTGTTCCTTAGAAACGCCTCGTGTTCAGTCCCGGGCAACCCAGACACTTGGGAATTATGTACATAAAAATAACATGAAAAAGAGCCGCAAGGGGTGTCAGAAGGTAGAACGGAAGCAGGATCTATTGTGCGGTTTAGCTGTAAAGCTATATATTTCAGCAGTTTGCTGCTAGCGTCTCTCCTCCATAAAAGCACTGGTGTCTTTAAGGCTCTTGCCACTGAGATCCTGCCTCGACCCAGGTCTCAATGCCGTTGCGCCAAATCTGGGCCTCGGTAATATGCCCCTCTTATGTCAGGAACATAAGCAAATCCATTACATACCTGTTTTATATGGAGTTTTCAAATTTATAGGTTGTCTATAATCCTTTAATTTTCTCTCTTTTATCCCAGTAATGCTCTTTCTAGAATTCATCAGGCAAGCCCAATAATTCAGGTAACCTTAGTTTCCCACTAATTGAAATGATAATCCTAGTTTGACTACTGTGATTCAGCAAATCTCCTCTTCTAACCTTGCAGGTATAAATATGATGCCATTTAAAAAAATGCTGTCTGTCTGACCCAGAAGTACATCGGTGAAACATACTGTCTCGCTGGCCACAGACTGTCCCAGTTACTAAATTAAGCAGTAGGATTTACAGAATCAATTCTTTCACGTATTTTGTCGTGGTTCTTTGCTTCTTCCCCCAGCTCTACGTATCGTGATTACCTGATATGCACATGTGAACATCATAGGTATGTGACTTTTTGGCCACTGTACACAGCAAAGTACATCCAAGGCAACTCAAAGCAAACTAAGAGATAGGCATGAGGGGAGAGAAACGATGGATTTGAATGAAGCTACAGATTTAAGGAGCTTGGTTCTCCCAGCGCAGACTCCTAATATGACACGCACCCTGATCCAGTGTGATGATTTCAATTTATACCCACTAAGAAGCTCTTAATCCCAGTATCTCAGCAAAACTTCACTTTTCTTCTGCCCATTTTCAGTCTTGACTATTCATACTGCAAGTTTTTCTGGGGCAGAAGATTTTGAGTTCAAGACGCTTGCCAGCCTTGTGGGAGCGCAAACTCAGCGTAAGCTTCCAGGCACTACTGCAACACAAGTAATAACATATCTAAACTTCACTACCTTCTGTGCTTTTATCTTCTGCAAATGAAGCTGTCAAAGCTAGATCCACCAATTTACAGTTGGGGGTCTTCAAAAAACAGAACAGAACTTTCACGTTCACATATCTCTCAAAAACAAATGCTTTCACACCCTGACCCACTACAAAACATTCTCATTTCTCAAAAAAAAAAACCATGAACCCAAAGGAAGATAGTTATAGATGATAACAAAGCTTATATGGCTTAAAAGATAGGAGGCCCTTTTCATAATGGCATTAACCAAACTGCAACTCGTACTGGACAGATAACGCTCAGAGCTGGGTCCCAAAAAGACCTTCAGAGAAGCTGAACCTTCATGAAATCCACAGGATCCAGAGTCACAGTTTGGCTCCAGGATGGGAAAAAGTAACACATTCCCACCCACGGTGGGAATTCCCACCCACTTTCCTTCCTTTCACCCATAAAATGTTAAGTTGATAAACTCCTACCCCTGATTTCACACATTTTTTAAAGAGTGCTACAAAAGCTACAGACTTTTATTTCATTGATTTATAGCACTGTTTAGTACATGAAGAGAGCATGCCTCTTACCTAATGCGATGCACATAAAAATGAAAGGTTTTTACCACTGAGAACAAGTCCTGCTGCTGTTTTTGACAATGTACCCTGGCCTTCTCCTGCAATACTACTTTTCTTTCTTTTCCTTAGAAAAGCTTCTTTGTTATACAAAGGCCTGCATACCAGTATGGCCTCAACTCATCTAGTCTCAAAAGTTACCAAGTCTGTCGGGTTATTGGATGAGAAACCATCTACGAATCTCAAAAAGGCTGCTCTGATCATGTGGTTGGGATACCCCAAACCACCACAGCCATTTGACCTTATCGGCACTATGCCAGTGGCCAGGGGGAAAGAAAACGCAGCCTTGATTTTATGCCGACACTGGCTTTTCAAAAACACAACCTCACTAAGTGGTACACTCTCGATTTATACTGGAACGAGTGGAAACGGAATTACTGGCAGAAAAGAACCGATCCTTTCACCAGTGTCCCTGACACCAGTTGTCCCTATCGCTTCGGAGGCAGTAGCTTCTACAACAAGGCTTCCCTCAACCATTACTGCTAATTACGTCAAAAGTAAACACTCCAAGGAAGATCAACACATCCCTTTTCAAGTATAAAATAGCAAAGCTGCTCTACTTGGAACGTGCAATGGCAGCCACAAAACCAGTCCTATGCCGTACACTCCTCTCTTGCAAATACAGTGGGAGAAAAACACCAAGTGCTGATACTTACGGTGTGGTGAAGGGATCTAGTATCTGCTGTGCTGGTGATTCCAATGGAGGAGGCAGAAGCTTTGGGGAAAGTTTCTCCAAGAGCAGTATGTTGAGCCCAAAGATGATCTGCATGCACAGAGCAGTAGGCAGGAGCAATGACTGCGTTTGCCTACCCTCCAGAGCTCAGCGTCGCTGGGGCCACATCTCCTGCAGGTACTGCTCTGGCTTCCTTGGGACCTCCTGAAGGGGACAGCCTGGTCCTGGGACAGCTGACCCAACCACCACTGAATAATTCTCTCTGAACCATATTGGCTATTGGGAACTCTGCTCAGAAGGAACTAAATGCCCTTCTCTGGGCATGAAAGCAATGATCAGATTTGGATATTTAAGCTTTGAGGAGCAACAGCAAATCTCCCTTGGGTCACTACACCAGCAACCAAGGCAGCCTTCTGCTGTTTCACTGCCACCATGGTCTGCTGTCCCCAGCACGCCCACGGGACGCAGCTGGGAATCTTGCTGCACTCCAACAGCCTGGTGCCCACACACAAGCTACATGAGTCAATTCAAAAGGACATGTGAAAAACAGATCCTACTCTGTCCTATGGCACATTTATCATCTCTTTCCCTGCCAGGCCTTGGTAGCAACTGTTGCACATGCCAGTCCTTCCACTGCCTTTTGCCAGTAACATCAAGGCATGACCCATCCCCATAAAGAGCCAACAAAACTCAGCGCACTGCTGAGCCCAGCCTCCGAGCCCTCCAAACAGCTGTTAACCGGGCCTTCGCACAGCGGGGTGGCTTCCTCCTGCAGCCCAGTAAAGCACGCCTAAGGGCTTGCCAGCAGGCTAACAAAACAAAAATTGTTGCAGAGGACGTTCAGATGCAACGGGTCGCTAAAGCTAAAGCGAGCGGCAGGAACGGCTGTGGCACGGGAGGGCGACAGCAGCTGCAGACTTAGTTGGCCAAAAGGAGCAGGCACCCTTCAAAATACTACTAGCCAAAATACTACTAGCGAAAGGGAAAAGTTGTTTGTATTTCTGGCCCATCACATTCCAGTTTTGGTGGAGAAGAGAAGGAATTGTGGTGCCAGGGATGCAGACGGTCCCCATCAATAAGTCACGTGGCTTTAATGAGCTCAGGACCCCCGTGAGATGCTGGTGGTCAAGGGACACTCCCCCTCCTCCCCACGGGAGAGATCTCTGCCTTGTTTCAAGAAGGGAAGTGAATGTTTAGGACCTAACGAAGAAAAAGTTAACCCAGGAATTTCTACCCATTAATCACTGCATGCTGAACTCTGGGGTTTTCTTTTGTTTAAGCTCTTTGTTACAGAGAAATGCCAGGCTGGGCAAGTCCATACCTCAGGAGGGAATGTGCTACACAATATTTAGATGCAACAGTGCTTTAAGCAATACAGAATTTTGCAGTAGTGTCATTACAGTTGTGTATCAAACTGCAAAAGGCAACAATACATCACGATGCAGCTTGTCAGAGAATCAGATCAGCACCAAGGAAAGTTTGCAGCTTGCCCAATTGCATTAACTGCAAAGGTCACAGATGAGTCAATTTGATCTTAATAGCTGATAATAAAAATTGACCCTCATCAGGGGATCTTGCCATGCTTTGAATTGATAACAGTGAAGTACCAGCAAAATTCCTCAGATCGGTCTTCACAGAAGAACCTGTATGTGCTCATAATTTTATTCATCATGCACCAGCACAGACATTCACAAGTCAGTCCTATGCCCCTGTTATTTACTTATTCTCTGAATTCAGCAGTGCAGGGTCTGTCCCGACGTTATGAGCACAGCAAGGTACCTCCACCTGAGTGCACGTGTCCCCACTGGGTCAGAGTCCCAGGGAGCCCTGGGGAAGTTTCAGCGCAGAGCCACATCCGAACAACAGATCCAAACTGCAGACGTATACAAAAGGAAACGCTCCTGAAAGGAGCAGTGCTAACCCAGAACAACTTGAGGTAACTCAGAGGTTGGCCACATGAACAATACAACTTCCCTCTTGTGTCTATCAGGATAAATGCTTAAGACAAGGTTAAAAATATTTATAAGTAAAAAAACTGAAGCCTAGAAAAATGAATATGCTTTCTGCAGTGCACCCGGATTGCCCTCATCTTCGTTTCAGCAGGAAGGATCATTTGCTTCCCTCTATAAGAGAACTAGGAGAACCAAACCTCAAGCAGGCCACACTGCGAGACGTGACAGAGCACGGTCACTAAAAGCCAAGGGCACTGAGCGCCGGGACGCTGAACGGCCACCAAATTCAAAGACATTCAAAGAGCTGTCCTACAGCGAGCACGGAGAGGAGTTCCTGGTTTCTCAAGCTTTTATTTCACAGAACAAGGAAGAAAAAATGTAAAGGCTGAAATGATCAGGGATTAAAGGAAATGAAAGGCAGTGATTCCCTCCTTCTTTTATTTACACATATATATATATATTTATATATATGTTTATATATATAAATATGTATGTAAAAAGCATCAGAACAGATCTGTGTTGCTGGGGCTCAACACCAGCTTACCATGTGCCCTGAAGCCTGCACCTTCGCTCCCACCTATGTAGGTGCCCTGCAAGGCTGGCTCCCAGCCGGCCAGACAACGTGGACGGAGGCAATTTTCCCCAAGTGAGCAGAAGTGACCCCAACACGGGCAGTTTGCCCAAGGCCTCACCCCCATTTCTAGGGTTTGAGGTGAGAAACCCAGCAGTGCCCCAGGCTCAAGCTCATGTGCTGCAGATCATCTCAGCAGGGGAAACAGCTCCTTGGGGGAGCTCAGCACAGGATGGGCTTTAAGAAGAATTAGCCAAGATGAGGCTCAATGTTTTCTGTTGACCACTTTTGAATCGTCTGTCCTTTTGGCCAAGAGATGCTCTATTTGGAAACAGTTATGTTTCCAGTTCCCAGCTCTCATATCGGAAGGGATGTGGGAAATGGCTATGAAAAGCTCCTAAGATATCACCTTACAGTTTCACAGTACAAAGGAGTTCATTATACTGCATTACTGCATTTAAACGGACAGGTTTGATTCCAGCTGCGACTACGTTTCATAACTCTCTTGCACTTGCCACCAATTGCAGCCTTTTGTCTAAAGCCTTAAAGTACTTTCTAAGACCTTGGTAATTGAAATACTGAGGTAGAAAATTACTGTATTACAAGCAGGCAAATTCACGCTGAGAGAGGAGAAGTGACTTGCCCCAGAAGGTCACATCCGTCAGTGGCACGGCTGAGCCCGGGACCGGCAGTGCTGTCGCTGAGGCCGCTGCTCTGGGACACAGAGCACGTTGCCACCGTATTCACCCAGAGGACATTTGAAATTGGGTGTTGTAAGCTTTTATAGCAGCGGCAGAATTTAGAGCTCAATAGCGCTTATAATTGAATTCTTTAAAAGGATTAGAGTGTCCTCAATAACTCATCACTTCACTGCACTGGCCCTTTCATTTGCTTTTTTTTTTTTCTTTTGGATAAGGTTTGAAACCTGAAAAGGTTGCAGTCTGCATAAACAAACAAGCTCAACAGCAATCCACAAACAAGCCTCAAAAACATAAACAACCATTCACACCCTTTCCACATATTCAAGTATCTTCCAAGGCACTGTGGCAGTGATCAGCATTTAGAAATGCTTTTAGAAGCGACAGCTTGATTTTCTTTTTTTTTTTTTCCCTCCCCCTCCTCCTCCTTTACTAAAATTGATTCACAAACTCCGCTCTGCTGATAACGGAGGAGTGGTGATAGCGGCCGCGGGCGGCGAAGTCTGCGTTCTCCTCGGTGAGCTGCGTGGTCTCCATGCCAACTGTTGCAAAGGACGGTGTCACCACGATGCGCTCCTCGGGAGATGGCCTTCTCCTGCAAACAGAGGAGCCCAGGGGCTCGCGTCACCCATTATTTGCCAGCCATCAGCAGCCGCGCTTTGAACCCGGCAAACGAAGCCCAGCCAGGAGTGCGGCGAAAACAGGCGAAATTGCCCTCAGCGCCCTTGGAAGGCACATAGTTAATCAGAAAACATTTTTCCGAGAAGGTGCGCAAAAATTATATCCCCCTGCCCCGCCCAACCAGACACTGGCAAATGAATATGCTTCGTCTTTGGAATCGTTCCATGGCGTTTCAAGTGTAGTTGCACTTTATGGTGAGAACAGATAAAACACTGGCTATGCCAAATGTTTTCCATACCATGCAGGGAGAGAAGGAGCACGAGCCATTGACAATGAGAAATATCCTTCTTATAGTTTCCTAAGCTCTGGTGTACGTTTCAATTTATTTATGTATTTATTTTGCAACCATGTAGGCTGGAAACTTCATCTTCCTTTTTTAAATGCAAGTTGAGATTTTCCTGCAATCTTTCCATTCCAGTGGCCGATTTTAAGAGCGCCCTCTTGCACACCCGCAAACCAAAACTGCCACAGCTTATAGCCCTGACACAGACCTCTCTGAGCACTCGGAGAGGGTTGGAGGTGTCGAGGATCCTTCCTGGCTTCCCAGTTCTCCTGCACTCTAATGGGACTTCTCCTTTACCTCCAGTTCATTCAAATGTCTTGCCTGGATTTCAAGAGAACAGATCTTGGGAAAAGTCTGCAGGTTACTCCCACTCTTGCAGCACAGCAATGGTGGGCTTCAAGAAAACCATGCAACCCCCAAGCAGGGCTGAAATTGTCTTTGGGCCAGTGTGAGCAGCAACCCTGGCATTAGGATAAGGCTACCAAGCTAGCTGTCTACCTTGGAGAGACTTCACTCTTTGACAACATATAAATAAGCTCAGCCTCTGTCCTGGATTGTCGCCAGCTCTCCACTCAGTTCTCCTTGGCAGAGGCTTTACGAATCAATCGCACTGATCACAGGCGCTAAGGACTGTACCAGCGCGTGAACACGGCACGGGAAGCAGGGCTGCCTCTCTGGTGGGGTTTGCTTCTCCTTTCACATTGCTGGCCGCAGGCAGCAGCTCTCCGCGAAGCCTTGCCTTGCGGGCGGCCTGTGAAGCGCAGAGGGACGGCCGAGAGGAAAAGTCTGCTCTATCATCAGACCTGCAGCCAGCTAAAATTGCAAGTAATGAATCTGCCCGTGCGCTGCGGTGGAAGCGGACGGACGAATGCGTGGGGTATGAAGCAGCCAGGCCTGACTCACCGTGCAGTGAGTAATTCTGGCAGTGCTTCCCGCAGAGACCAGGGTGCCCTGCTCTCCGCCGCACCTCCTCACCCATGGCTTTGGTGCGCGTTATGATCCCAGCAGACACCGTGAAAAGGAAAAAAGAAAAAGGCAGGGAGGGTACATCTGCAAAAAAGAGATGTGCAAGGCATAATGCACCTCCTCTCTGCCCCCTCACTCCTTTTCTCTGTAGTTCTTCTGACTTGAGCTCTCATCCCAGTAACATTTAGACAAGGATGCAACCTTACTGCCGTAGCTACGTGAACAGAACTACCCATGGCACAGCAGGTCTGCAGCACTGGTGGCTCGTCAGGACAGGACATCCTACACACAGAGAAATCCAACTGGTCCGGCAGAGACTGCCATGGATGGTGTTGCAGGAGACCTGAGCTGTGCTGCGCCCTGGACCTGCGGCGGGGACCTCAGAGAGGTCTCTTCACCTCTGCTAGGTCCACCTCTGCTTCCAAAGGCAGGTGGCCATGTTACGGGGACTGTGGGCAGAGGCAGGTGTTAGTGCAGGCATGGGCACATACCAATGGGCTTCAGCGGCTGGAGCTTCCTTTCGGCAAAAGGAGCCACCAGATCCGCACATGTAACGCACGGCAGCCCACGTTCTGTGGTCTTCGCTGTGGTGCTCCCCCATCACAAGCAGAAGAGCAACCAACCAGGTTGGGAACCTCAAATCCCACTGCATTATACAGGGGCAGAGATGGCCCCTATCCCTTCTGGGAAACCCAGACATGATGGAATTAATTATTAATAGGAGCAAAATGAATTAACAAAGCCAATTAATACCCTAACAAACAAAAACCCTGAGGTATTCTGGGAAGGAAAAGTCCAAGACATTTGCTAATACAATCCTATACAAACTCAATACTGAATGACTCTTTCACTGAACACTTTATTGAATTTGTCCATATAGCTATTGCTGCCTGCCCCAAATTTCCTCTCAAAAGGTAGAGCACAGCTGGTGCATGCATGCCTATTCCACCACTCCCACAGTAGTTTGCTTTCAGTGGAGGGTATGTGGAAGAGACGGAGTCTCCCATTCCTCATTTACTACCAGGTTTGCAAGCTCTGGACAGTAAGATAAAGCTTCAACCACTGGGACATGGTTAGCAGCCAAAGTGCCAACAAACAAGGCAGGAGAGGCTCCAGCTCCCTCTCCCTGCCGCAGTTCGCCACGCAGAGGGCTAACAGGAGTAAACAGTTATTTTTGTCTTCAAATAAGAATAACTGAGTACCCAAGAAGTGGCCAATGGAGTGCTTAAGGTAATAAACAAGCCAGCTTCCCCCAACCTTTCTGTGACATTAGTGGGTCACAGGAACAATGAACACTGCCTCAATCGCTGCCAAGTGACTGGTACCAACCTGCATGAGGTGACCAACATCAACTTAATCCAGCTGAAGAAACTGAAATTAGCTGCTGCTCCTGCAGAGAAAAGACAGGAAAAATCAGTAGGCTGCTAATTCTCTCATAATAGCATTATGCCATTGAAGTTTTGCCTGAAATCTCAAACCAGCATGTTTGTTATTAGCCTTCAGAACATGAAAATGTTGCGATTGTGAGAATACTTCTGAAGTCTTCCCACACACTTTTAAAGTTTCTAAAAGATTGTTAAGAAAGTTCCCAAGGAAAACAGACTGACAACTTATTAAAACACCAGTAAAACAGTGACCAAAGTAGATAACAGTTGCAGCACCTGTTCCTCACTAGATTGCAAAGATCATTCCCACTTTAGAGAGGAGGAGATTGACGGAGCCGTTCAGCTGATCTGACCTAGAGTAGCTGTGGTCTCACCATTCCCTGCGCCAGCACCAGCTCTCATCTGACCCCATGGGGAGCTGGCTTAGCTTATTACATCAACACAAAATTTTTCTGATTTCTTCGGTAGAGTTCTTTTTCTGAACTGGCTCACTACAGGGCCAGAAAGGTGCCAGAGCTGGTAGCAAAGGTAGCAGCAGAAGTATGTGGCTAGGGACAGGGAGGAGATGGAGACACGGCAACACCTGCTTAATTTGGTTTAAACTGTTAGGGAGAGAGAGAGAGGTGAAGGGACTCATCAAAGATCCCAGAGCATTTCTGCAGCAGAGCCAGCACTCCTAAGGTCTTTAGCTTGTTGTCCATCTAAGCGTCTCTCAAGTCAGTATCTCTCAACCTTTCTAAACAGAAGGGTCATTCTGTCTTTTGGAGAACAAATTCATGGATCGTTTGATCCAGTGTGGCCACAAAATGACCTTCACTCACAACCAAATGAAAATCAGGGTGAGCTTTGAATGTTCCTTTCTTACATTTTGTTTGCCCTGCGTTGCTTTACTGTATGTGTGGAAATGCACATGCCAGAAAAGACAAGAAAAAAATGCCTTCGTTTGCAGCCATTTTTCAGATCACCTTCCAGTATCCTCTACACACCCACTGAGAATTTCTCTGTAAGGCCATTTTTGGTAGATACTTTAAAAGCAGATTGCAGAGATATAATGTAGTGAATATACAGAGGCAAAGAAAACTCAAAAGCTCAAAAGCCTGAAAACATGATTACTTTTTCTTTAATTTATGGGGCTGTCAAAAAAGTTGTTTAAAAAAACAACCTTACATATAATACTTCCACAGATACAAAATGGCAAGTAGAAAGAAGCAGAAGTACCATCCACAATCTCAGCTCTATTCCACTATCACATACAGACAAATAAAAATCAACTGTAGTTGATAGGAAAACAGTGGTAATATACTGATGGTTCCTGAATGACAACTATTTTTCAGTCTTTCACAGTTTGGGATTCTGAAATTTAGTATCTAGTAACTTGGTGTCTAATAGTCCTTCATCTAAATAAACACAGGTGGCTTTTTCTAACTTGTTTAAATGATGTATGAACTCAGGTTCCTTTGACTTTTCCCATCTAGGTTTTCTTGGGTGCAGGACATAAAATTGCACGTATGCATGTAGGTACCTATGTACGCATGTATGCATATGTACATGTGTACACACACACTGTGGGTGCATCACCCTCTCCCTTGAGAGCCATACACCAGCCCAAACCACCTCTGCACCTCTGCCAAGGAGCTGCAGACTCTAATGAGCTGCTTTCTGAATGTGCTTTGCTATTTAATTTTGAACTTATTTAAGCCAATCACATGCACAGACCTTTTAATGCCCTTTGCCTAAGAGTATTTTCCCAGATTACGTTCCTAACATATTCAACCTGTTTATTTCTGGAATCAAAAGGCTCTCTTGTTTTGCGATTATGAATGCTGAGATTTAATGAGATACTCGTCATAATTTCCATTTTCATTAAAGTTTTCTCAGGTGGGCTTAGATTGATTAATTAAGTTTATTAAAATGTATTTACAAGAGATTTTTCTCATTGCTGTGATATATTTACAATGTCATCCTTATTAATTCTTAGTATCAGTACCTCTTTTTGCATTTTATAGTACAATACAATGAAACAATAAACACTGTTAAACCCATCAAACTAATGCTAGTTATAGTAAGAATCAAATATAAAATTAAAGAGTTAGATATAAAAATGTATTACAACTAGCAAGGAAACAAAACCTATCATTTGCTATGTGTCACCTGCATATTAAACACAAGAATCTCAGTTCCTAATTAACTGAAAGCTTAATGAATTTTTAAGCAGATTTAATAGCGCAGGAAAAAAAAAAAACCTCACCAAGGGGAAGTCCTGGACTCACTTGGCCAATGTAAAAATACAGTATAACTGCCGCACCGAGGCTAACAAGGGTGTAGATCCACTGAATGACAAACATTATTACGAGAGACACAATCGCCTGTTGAAAATACAAGTTTTAGGGTTACTCCAGAGTACATGAGATAGTAAGTGCTGCACTAACAATCCTTCTTCTGCAAAATCCAGAGGCTACGTTCTGCTTTTGCTCTGCTCTTGTGGGAGAGCTGGCAGTTCAATGGACGGTGAAGGAATATTCACATTCAGTCACAGACTCTCATAGGTTCAGCAATTTATTCTTGAACCTCGCAACGTGAACACAGGTTCACACAAAACCTCTTTAATAACTGGGGCAGCACTGGGACTTTTCACATTATGAGAGCATCAGTAACTGCTTTTTTTTTTTGCCAGAAATGCTGAACCTTGTGTTTTAAGTTCATCCAAAACCAATGTTTGGATGGTATCTCTACACCACCATCCTTCTCCAGGCCTTCTCTGGGGCACTGTGTAGCTGTGCACAGTCATCAGCCTCGGATGCAGCCGCTCTGCATTATCATAACAATTTCCTTTTGGGTGTCTCCCTCCTAATAAAGCCCCAAGACAGGGACATAGAAGCAAGGCCGTCCTTGCACCAGACCTGCTGCACCATCGGATCCCACCTGCAGGAGGAATGACGCCAGCAGCTACCACTCGGGTGGATGTTCTCGGTTCAGTTGTTGGTGCAGCTGGACCCCTGGGGAACCATGTCATCTCCTGCCTGCAAAACGCTCCACAGTGCATGGCTTTTGGCCACACAGAGAATTTCCACCAAGTATCAGAAAGGAATTGGGTATGGTGCGGCTGAAGCCTTTCGGTAATGAGCCTCCTGCATTATAGGGAGCCTTGTCTGGTCTCACTTGTAAAAGAGAGACAGCATGAATTTACACCATCATCTTCAGCAGCATGGAGGTAGCTTTCACTGAGCTACCTGGAGTCCCAGAGGCAGCATGGCTCAGGCCTCAGGTCTCTGCTTGGGCTACTCCAAACTACTGCAGGTTGTGGTGTGTGGTGGGCTCAGTTAGGCCATGGGGAGCTCCAAGCTGCAGTAGCCACGTTGGTCTTAGTTTGGGAGCATGAAGGCCCATCCAGAGGCTCACCAGCTCACAAGGTAGGTTTGACTCGCAGTCACGATTAAAATTGACTTTCAAGGGGCATATGTATGGGGGCATAAGTATCATCTTCATGGATCAAATTAGGAGCAGATTCCCATTAGCAACGTAACAAGCTGCCCATTTGCAAATGGACAGCATGGAAAGAAAGAGCTAAATGAGTCAAAACTGCCACAACTGATGAAGCTCCAAGAGTGAGGGCAGGGCAGAAAGGAGCCAGGATGAATAAATGTAGATTTATGCTTCTATGATTTTTTTTTGGATTGCTGATCCCTTCTCAACTCTGTTGCACTCTCCTCCTAAGTCTGAATATTGACAGGAAACTAAATCTACTTTAATGAACATGTCAGTCATCTCTTTACAGAAATTCCCCTGTGGCCGTACAGAGCTGACCATTCTGAACTCTGTGATGACATTTGGGAGTCACGTTAGTTACTGAGCCCAAAGACCAGCATTGGCATGCAAACTCTTAAAGACGTCGTCACTAGATAAGAAACTCCTGACATTCATCCCACCCACTACTCTGCAATCCAGCAGGACATTTCTCCAGTAGTTGCTTGCTGGCAGCAACAGCAATGAGCAGCTTGAGCAGCATGATTTAAAAAGTAGGTGTCAAACTCAATCTGAAGATTACATTAATAGGGTTCAGTGGGTTGTTCAGGGTGTTTATTATATTTTACACACAGCTACGAAATCTCCATCCATGCAGCAAAGCCATATGGTTCATTCATTATGCATAACTGACCCCTTTTCTGTCATCTGTCCATTAATCCATCTTCCCGAGATGAATTTAAATGTCCTAAACTCCTCAGTGGCTTCAGGCAGATGCTATTTAAAAGTTATTTATTCTTTAAAATAACATGCTGGAGGAACTTTCCTTCCTCAAAATGTGGAATTTTGCACCAAAGCTGTTTGATCAAGGGTTCAGGACTTTTTTGAACTGATGGAAGTATAGAACCTTGAGTACTTAGTTCAGGTGACCTGGAATACTAGAAACAAAAGCTATTTTTAAGCACTGGAGTGTATTTACACTGCACTAAGTGGTGAATTTCCTTCCATTTTCTACAATCACAAAGCAGTGTTCAAAATAAAAGTACTTACACCAGCAAAGGAAACCCAGTGATTGCAGAATCTGGAGTAGAAGGATACTGGTATTTGCTGAATTCCCAGCTCTGGATTTTGTTGCTTTACAGATAAATCTATTAAAAAAAAATGCAGAGATGTTAAAAAGGAGCCAAAGTGTTTTTTTCCCTCCTTTTTTACATTACCCAGTTACAGAAAAGCAAAAGAAATTCTAGCTGGGTATCCCAAAGTTTAACCAAAACTTCTAAAAGGAAGGTAATAAGGAAGTGCCAGGGAAAAGGCATTTCCAGCTCTGGCTCTCAGTCCATTCTAAGACCACATGTAAGTCACTGTCTACCTGGGCCTCAATTTCCGTATTCGTAGAAGCAGAGAAACAATGCTTTTTTCCCTTAGAAGAGTTTCTGAAGCTGATTAATGTTAATAAAAGAGTAAAGATCTGAGACTGCAAATTCCATATAAACATGCAGTATTAAATACCCATATCGCCTAAAAAACAAATTCAGACTCTTAGCTGTGGATAATGAATAACAGACTCCATTTGCAGCATGGGGATCATTTCATTTTGATAGCCAGATTTTTAAACTCACATGGGTCCATCCCTCCTACTCTGCATCAAGATGAAATAAACCCCTAGATATACTCAAAATCTTTTTAATGTACAGCATTAAGAATGCATTGGTAGAATAATGAGTATACAGTAAAACCCTAGACTAAATATAGTCCTGCCTGCTTTCCTGCAATTAATCTCCCATAGGCAAATTACACTGGAACTTCTCCTGCGATTCATTACAATGAACTCTCCCCTTACCTGTAATAAAAGATATTATTGCTATGAATCATTGAATGACAGCCCCATATAAAGCTAGTTTCTCGCCTGCCTCTGGAAAAGCACCAGGAGGACAGAGGTGATAAAGCATTCCCACATGAAAACAGAGATGTCCATCTCTTAGCCTTTACCTTCCACTCTCTGGCCGGGGAGAACTTGCGTCTCATTACGGAGCCGTTCGCCCCGTTCGCCTTGCTCCGATAGCTCAGGGTCCTGTTTCAGCTCGGAGCCCACCACGGGCGGTGAACACAGACCCCTTTCACACGGGCGACTCCGCTCAGCGGGGCACTGCAGACTTTCTCTGGCAGGCTGCAACATTTCACCACAACCATAATGAGCTGGGTGAGTGTTATGCTCAAGATCCAAGAGAAAGCTGTCTTGTAATGTTTGTTTGGCTGGCTTCTTTATCTTTTTCTGTTTGACCTTTTGGGTTAAATTCTCAGCTGCCTCTTTTTTTTCACAAGTACCAGGCTCATTATGAAATGGTTTAAAAAGCTGGTCCATGTCTCTCGTGAACTCCAGCAAGGTGCCATTTGATCTGCTTTGAATTATTCCATCTGATCTATAGGCGGAAGGCTTGTTCAAAATTAAAGGCTGGGAAGGGTGGGCAGGCCTCGAATTTTCCATTTGCCTCTTTTCAGGCTTTTGCTGAATGTTGTAGCTCAAGGAGATGGAGAAATAGGAATAGTCTACAGCAATATATGTCAACATGAAGTTGATGGTGACTATAGGAGCAAGAACATTCACTTGTCCAATGAAGACAAAAGCCATGGTGATGAGACTGGTTAAGCAAATTGCAGCCACTGGAGTCTTGTTTGGTCCTTTCTAGTTCATAAATAAAACAAACATATTAAAATTAATATTCACATTCCCATTGGTCTTGTTGTGCAGATGCCCCTCTCCCTCAGCTGTGACAGGTGGTTACCTGGGCAGCCTGTAGGCACCCACTTAGCCATGAAATACTCGCAAACACACACATCATCAGAAGCTCGTTGGCTTAGTAAATTAAACAATAGACTGCTGAGCTCCCACCTCACCTCTGACACTTACTCAATGTTTGCCTTCGGAAAATTCATTAAGTCTCATTCCGCATCTCCGTGGTAAAACAATGTCATTAAAGCAGCAACAACCCTTCAGAGTGATTTGTGGGGCTTATGGGAAGTCTGGGCTGTGTTCTGGCAATAAAGTATGGTAATTAGAATTAACTGTTCATTTCTAATTTCTCTATGAGCCTCCACAATGCTGTCTACCCCTGTATGATGCCGTTGGAGAGGTTTTTACTACCAGGTAAGTGAAGAAAGATCTGCCTGCATAGAGGAGTGCCATTTTTGCATTAGACGCTTATGCCCATGCCCTGACATGAGGCTGAGCTAAATCCATGGTCTTCTGGGACTCTGTGTTTGGCACTTCTCTCCTTTCTTCCACCAAAGCTGCATCTGCCCAACACCCGGAGGAAAGCTGCAGAAAGGTTAAGTAGCCAAGGATGCTGAAGGGCGTGTGTCAAGAAGAGCAACAGATGATGCCAGGCTGCAGTCAGGAAGGCAACCAGGAGATATACTGGTTATTCTTCTCCTTTGGGAGGGGGGTAAGGTAGGGAGAGGATGAGAAAGAGAGAGACAGAGCAAAATGTATCAGGCTGGCAGGACGTGGGGTGGAAAGACCAAACTATCAGCTCATGAACTTTAATCCCAAGTCTAATATGCCCTTCCTTTGACTGTTTCTGTATCTGAAATGCCTGTGCAGGCCACTTAAAGGCCTAGCTGGAAAATTTCTTACAAGGAATAACAAATGAAATACGAAGCATCTCAGACCTTGCCTCCTTTTAAACATGACTGCGATGCTATGTGCTCATCAGAAACTGTGCCGAGTCCCCTTAGGGATCGGGGTTTGCATGTGGTAGCTGATTGAGAACAGGTCCTTGACCAGACTGTTGAATCAACACCATACAACTACACTGGGTTAGAAATCAAACATCTTCACCAAAAGTGCCTTGACGAGGGCAAGTCCTTGCAGCACAGGGCAGGCTTCAGAACCAGCAAACAAAAAAATCAACCAGCCAATCAAAAGCCACAAACCCTACCACTGCTCCTTGAAGAGCAGTGCCACGAAGTCAGCTGGAACTATCCTGGCACTCAGTGAAGAACTGTTTTGACCAAACCTCTCAAAAATCTCAGGACAGTCCCCTCATCAACCCAGTCAGTTGATGACAGGACAGTTCGCTTCCCAACACAGTTGATCATGTTCTTCTCAACTCTTGCTCTTCCCTTCTTCTCTAGCATCATCCTGTCCTCTTTCTCCCTCCCCAGCAGGCCATTGCCTTCATGAAATTTGCTCTGTGAGAAATACACAACACTTGGTCCTTGGTCCCTTTCTCCTCCCTTTTCGCTCTATGCCAGCGGTGGCCAAGCTTCCTCCACCCGTGGCCAGGAAAGACAAAGCCACAGAGCCCCAGGAGAGGAGGATGGGGAACATTTGGACTTCAGGAGAGCAAACTTTGGCCTCTTCAGGGACCTACTTGGAGGAATCCCATGGGTGAGGGCCCTAGAAGGAAGGAGTGTTCAAGAGAGCTGGTTAATATTCAAAGATCACTTCCTCCAGGCTCAAGAGCGGTGCATCCCTATGAGTAGGAAGTCAAGCCAAGGAGGCAGGAGACCTGCATGGATGAGCAAGGAGCTCCTGGCAAAACTCAACCAGAAGAAGGAAGTATACAGAAAGTGGAAAGGGGGACAGGCCACTTGGGAGGAATATAGGAATGTTGTCAGAGTATGCAGGGATGCGACGAGGAAGGCTAAGGCCCGTTTGGAATTAAATCTGGCTAGAGATGTCAAGGACAGCAAGAAGGGCTTCTTCAAATACATCAGCAGTAAGAGGAAGACTAGGGAAAATGTGGGCCCTTTGCTGAATGGGGTGGGTGCCCTGGTGACGAAGGATGCAGAGAAGGCAGAGTTACTGAATGCCGCCTTTGCTTCAGTCTTTACTGCTCAGGCCAGCCCTCAGGAACCCCAGACCCTGGAGGCAAGAGAGAAAGTCTGGAGAGAGGAAGACTTTCCCTTGGTGGAGGAGGATGGGGTTAGAGATCATTTAAGCAAACTTGACACCCACAAATCCATGGGCCCTGATGGGATGCACCCACGAGTGCTGAGGGAGCTGGCAGACATTATTGCTAAGCCACTCTCCATCATCTCTGAAAGGTCATGGAGAACAGGAGAGGTGCCCGAGGACTGGAAGAAAGCCAATGTCACCCCAGTCTTCAAAAAGGGCAAGAAGGAGGACCCAGGGAACTACAGGCCAGTCAGCCTCACCTGCATCCCTGGAAAGGTGATGGAGCAGCTCATCCTGGAAGCCATCTCCACGCATGTGGAGGAAAAGAAGGTGATCAGGAGTAGTCAGCATGGCTTCACCAAGGGGAAATCATGACTAACCAATCTGATAGCCTTCTATGATGGAATGACTGGCTGGGTAGATGAGGTGAGAGCAGTGGATGTTGTCTACCTAGACTTCAGCAAGGCTTTTGACACTGTCTCCCATAGCATCCTCATAGACAAGCTCAGGAAGTGTGGGTTAGATGAGTGGACAGTGAGGTGGATTGAGAACTGGCTGAATGGCAGAGCTCAGAGAGTTGTGATCAGTGGCACAGAGTCTAGTTGGAGGCCTGTAGCTAGCGGTGTCCCCCAGGGGTCAGTACTGGGTCCAGTCTTGTTCAACTTCTTCATCAATGACCTGGATGAAGGCACAGAGTGCACCCTCAGCAAGTTTGCTGACGATACAAAACTGGGAGGAGTGGCTGATACACCAGAGGGCTGTGCTGCCATTCAGAGAGACCTGGACAGGCTGGAGAGGTGGGCAGAGAGGAACCTCATGAAGTTCAACAAAGGCAAGTGCAGGGTCCTGCACCTGGGGAGGAATAACCCCATGCACCAGTACAGGTTGGGGGCTGACCTGCTGGAAAGCAGCTCTGCGGAGAAGGACCTGGGAGTGCTGGTGGACACCAAGTTAAGCATGAGGCAGCAATGTGCCCTTGTGGCCAAGAAGGCCAATGGTATCCTGGGGTGCATCAGGAAGAGTGTTGCCAGCAGGTCGAGGGAGGTGATCCTCCCCCTCTACTCAGCCCTGGTGAGGCCACATCTAGAGCACTGCGTCCAGTTCTGGGCTCCCCAGTACAAGAGGGATGTGGCACTACTGGAGCAAGTCCAGCGAAGGGCTACGAAGATGATTAGGGGACTGGAACATCTCTCTTATGAGGAAAGACTGAGAGAGCTGGGCCTGTTTAGCTTGGAGAAGAGAAGGCTGAGAGGAGATCTTATCAACGTGTACAAGTATCTGAAGGGAGGGTGTCGAGAGGATGGGACCAGACTCTTTTCAGTGGTGCTGAGCGACAGGACGCGAGGCAATGGGCACAAACTGAAACACAGACACTTCCATCTGAACATGAGGAAAAACTTTTTCACTGTGAGGGTGACAGAGCACTGGAACAGGTTGCCCCGAGAGGTGGTGGAGTCTCCTTCTCTGGAGATATTCAAAACGCGCTTGGATGCAATCCTGTGCAATGTGCTCTAGGTGACCCTGCTTGAGCAGGGGGGTTGGACTAGATGATCTCCAGAGGTCCCTTCCAACCTCAGCGATTCTGTGATTCTGTGATTTGAGTGTAGCCTGCAGAGGAAAGCAACACAAGTCCCTGGGACCCCCCGTTCCAGCGGTGGGTGAGTAGGCAGACAGATCCTGCAGTGACCCCATAACGTTGGCCTCAGCAGGGATTTTCCTCCCTCGACATCATGCAGCCTCACTGCTGCTCCTGTTGTGAGGGATGAGAAATGCAAGCAATGTATACTTCAGTTGCTGAAGAGCTCTACATAAGCACTCAGCTATCTTCCATCTACTTCTCCATGACACAGGAGCCATCTACTTCTCCCCTCCAAATCCGTTCTTCTGTTCACACTAAAATTGCAGCCTACCTTTCCCTATCAGTGCCTAGCAGATGAAGCCCACCCCAGGTAGCACCTTCCCAAGTGCCACCTTCTTGCCTGGCTTTCCTGGTTTTTAGTCACTGGAGACCTACCACCAGCCTACTGTGCAGATCCATGTCAGGCACCAGCTCTCCCATGTTACCCTGCTCCACACACATCAACACAGCACGGGTCTCCTGAGCCAAAGCAGGACAGTCTCAAGAAACAAACCCTTTCCTTCCCACTCAGATCACATATATTAGTGCCCAGAACATCATTCTGACAGCAGTAAACACTAAGGGAACGTGACAGACCAACCTAAAACTCAGATGGGTGCAAGCATCAAAGAGCGAAAGGAATGGCTTAAAATGCTAAGAGGAGGGGGAATGGGGCAACAGATTTAGAAGGAGGAAAAAATGTTGTCAGCATAATCTCAGTTAAAGAGAAGAGTCCCCACGTGCCATTTGGAAAACAGGAGCAAGCAACAGTTGCAGGATCACAACTTAAATCCTTTAGGAAGTGGAACATCCTTAAGGAAAGCAATAGAAAACCCACTGCTTGGAACAGCTAAAGCCAGACTTTTACCCAGAAGGAAGGAAGGCCCTACCGCAAGGTTTAAGCCTCAGCTGAACATGGTGTTGGCTACTGAGTGTTTCCCTAACCTGGCTGCTGGACAGACTATCTCACTTAACAGGAACAAGCAAATGACAGAAAGGTGCTAATGCCAGAAAAATAAGTTACATTTATAAAATTCTTGGACTTTCAGCAATGTAAGGAGAGACATTTTCCAGTACAGCAGGCAGGTGCTGAAATTCCTCTGAGTTTTATGGGCGCTGCTTATATAATCCTCATCTCCAAGGACTTTTTAGTAAGAAAAATTGAAACCACAGCAATGTCCCTTTAGAACAAGCTTTGATCCTGGAAAGGATAAACAGGAAATGTTTTAAAATGTGTCAGCACAATTAAGAGTTTGGACAACAGCATGGTATCCACAAACGATATTGACTGTATAAAGGCGTTGCAGACACAAGGCTGGGAAGGGTCTCTGCCACAGCTCAGTTATACCAACAATAGCACAAGACAGGGAACATTTTCCATTCTGCATTTTCATTTACTGTATGTGTTTTTTTTAAACAACACACAGCTCAAATGGAAACTATTTCTATTTCTGCCACACTTATTTATTAATAGAAAAGGGGACCAGTTTTGGATCTTATGCATTTTCACAATGAAATGAGAAATATGTCTCCAGTATAAATGAACAGGGTTATCAGAAAGCATCTTAGGTATTAGAAAGACTTAGTGAGATAGGGAACAGATGGTACAACCTCAGGATGCCTCTGGCTTTGGTTTAACACTACAGAAAACAATAGTGCCCTTCATATTAGCTAGGACTGTGTTGACTACAACTCTTTAAAACATTGAAAAGAAGAACTGATGTGGAACAGATTGTTAAGGACAAACTAAATTTATTAATTCACCATGAATCAAATAAGTCTATACTCAGGGCGGCAGAGAGAAGCAAAGAGGAAGGTGATCTGTCTTTAATTCCTCACCTCTTTTTAGAGCACTCCCCATCGTGGCACTCCGCCAGCACAACAGAATCGAGAGTTTCTGTCTTTCTTTTACAGAAAGATAGAAAACTATCAGAGAGGAGGAGGAATCAACTTTGCAGTCTTTTGGCTAAATCAGTGAGAATTTGACAAGGGTTGCCAAGTGGAGAACAGCCCGTTCTGGGATAGCCTGATACATATTCTCAGTAGCTGGGGGAGGGGGGGGTTGTTACTGCTCCTGCTTCTATTATTATTATTACTTTAATTTTAGAAAATTACGTTGAGAAATATAAAGTTTAGACAATGAGTATACTTATAAAACATTTAAATATATTAAAACATTCACAAATACCAGTATTGTAAATATTTTTCTCTATTTATAAGCTGCTCTGAAGGAGCAAAACATCTTAAGATTTTTCCCAGCTGCTCGGTACAGACAGTTAGGTGCTGTAGGTTATTTTGAGGGAAGGAATTCTTTTCTCCCTATTTAGAAAAAAAGAAAGCTGCAAAAAAATAGTTTGTTTTGAAGGTATAGCCAAGGTCTACAATCCTTACTGACTGGTATTTTGACTGATCTCATTGGAACAACTCATGTGAACAAGGATTACTTATTAGGACAAGGAAAAAGCCTTTTGTCATATTCAAAGCAGGGCTTTGTTTCAAAGAATATCTAAAGCTTAGCAGCCCCGCAAATTAACCTTTCAAATCTATTCTTTCTCTATTATTTTTATAGCATCTAAGCTCATGTTACAAAGCAGCATCCTCTTCTCCAATGCACAATGGGACTAGTCATATACTCAGCTATGGAGTTACCAAAGAAGATAGGAAGATTCCAAAGAAAAAGTTCAGGAAGGAAGGAAAAAAAATAAAAAGATGCAGTTACAACCCAGTTCACCGAAGTGTTTGGACAGGAGCTGAAGCCCTTTGCCCTAAGTGGGAGGGCAGGGGAGAGCTAAGAGCGGAAGGAGCCGGCGAGTGGTCCCTCCTTGTATTTCATGTATCCACCATCCCACACGTTAGATACATAGCAGTACCAGCTTCTTGCATCATCAATTTTTCTTCCAGTTAAGGTTTGACACTAACTCCGCAGCAAGGATTACTAACCCCACGTCCAAGGAAGGCGAGCATAGGAATGACGTTCTCCTGGGCGATGCACTGCAGGATCCTGGGTGCTCCGTAGAGCCCTCCCATGCAGGAGGCTAAGGATGAGATATACAACCCCAGCAAAAACAAGAAACCCACCAAGGACACCTGGAAAAAGCAGAGATAACTTAAAGTTGACTACAATATTCTTTAAAAACCCCTGAGCAGTTTTAAATACATTTTTTTTTTTTAGAGATTCATATATTTATAACATTACAAAAGGAACAGAGTGAGCCATGGAAAAGCAGCAATTTAAGTGGTCTGTGGTATAAAGTGCAAGTAATTAATACAGGAAAATTATCCCATAAAAGTAATTTAATTCTGAACATCCTGTACTGACAGAGCCATTTGACAAGCTCACATCCAAGAAATTCTTTGTCACTTGGAGCAAATGCAGCAAAGCGGCAGCTATTAGATTCCCCTTAAGTAACTGGAAGTGAGTTTATTTCAGGAGAGAGCACTTATATACAGAGAGCATCGCACAGGAAAAGCTACCCAGGGATCCAGCCATCCAAAACAGGAAGACAAGCCCCTGTGGCCCAAAGGGGAAAACCAATCAGGAAAGACAATCCACAGTAAAACCAAATCCAACTCGCCACTTCAACAAATGACATCTCAAAAAACACGCTCCAAAGGATATAATACAATGACCTTATTTTCCTGTCTTCAACGAGTAAAGGATTTGCTTAAGTGAACATGAACCTTGAAAACTTTTAAAGGCCCAGTGCTAATTAGGCTGTTCAATTGGCAGTTTCTGGCTAGCACCCGTTCAGGCTGCCAGTGCCAGTGGCCAGGTTTTCCCGCGGGAAAGGAGGGAAGGGAAAGCTGCTCGCTGAACACGGTGTAGAAACCTTGTGGGGCTGCAACAGCTTGCTGAAAGCAAGGCATGACCTGAGACGTCCAGATACTCCACAGACAAAACTCGGCTGAAGTCTAAGAGAAATTAGGACCTTTCTTCTGCTTAACTAATAACAGGTTTTTCACTGAATCTTTTATGGAATCAAGGCTTGTTTTCGAAGCACAGCCATTTATCAGACTCCGGAGGACCTGCACGGGAAAGACCAGGGCAGCCAGGCTTCCTCAGCACAGCTGCTCACCAGACTACTCGCCATTTTATTCAGCTGCCTCTGCCAAAGTCCTGCTGCCTCCCAGGCTCGCTGGACACCTTTTGCAGCTGCACTGGCATGCTCATGGCACTGCACAATGCTCCGCTGCCCAAAAGCAAGGAAGTCGCAGCAGGTGCCAGCTGGTTTTGCAGGGGAACCCACGTGCCAACATGGTGAAGAGTCTCGCTCTGCAGCACAGTGCCAGCACAGGAACAAGGTCACGGAGGGAGCACTCTGAAGCCCTGGACTAACCATCTCTCTCTTGATTTCCATTTTCTCCAGTTCTCCTGACTCTGCATTTTTCAGCCACCATCTTTCCCACTTAATACATCACTGTCGCTCCCTAACCTGCTAGCGCTGTCACTGCTTCATTTCTCCAACTCTTCGCATGCCCAGCTGCTCCACTGTTCACATCTTCCATGTCATCTGAGAAATAAACGCTCTCTGTCCGCCTCCCCAACCTCACTTTAGGCAAATTGGCAGGAAACAGGCACGGTGGGGTGTTTGGTTAGTATCTGGCTCTGCTGTAGGAATCTTAGACCCATCTGCCCCTTCCTTCTGCATCACTCACAGCTTCTAAAAGAAGGGCAGTTTTAGAAAAATGCTTATGATTTCCTGGGCCACTACTGAGGACGAGACAGTTGGGCCATGATGTACTTGATGAACTGGGTCAGAGCTGCCGGAGCAGAGACAGGGCAGCTGAAGTGCTTTGCTGGGTGATTTTCTGGCAAAAAGAGGTGGTGGGAACTTGCAGGAATCGTGTGTGAGCTGCTGTCCCAAACAGAAGCTTGTCCTCTTTCTACTGACTCTGGAGGAGACACGAATGGCCAGTTTGCTTGGCAGAAAGCATAGGAACTGGTCAAAATACCCAATACATTGCTTGCCTGTATGAACGCCTGGGGGTCAGCTATGGGAAGAGCGTGCTGAGGCAGACTGGAAGGGAAAACTCAAGTACAGACAGAGTTTAAAGCGTCACTCATCTGCTCCTTGGGACATGGAAGTGCTCTGAATGACTATCAAACAGAAATGAGAACGGAGCCCCCCTTGGTAGGTCCCCAGTGTCATCTGCTGCACGCCCAAGAGGGATCTCTAGGCAGCTGCACTGTGGGTTGTGTGCAGGCTACTGAAAAACACGTGATACAAACACTACGTGTGAGCGAGCTTTGACATCAGAGTGCTGCTGGGACCGCTTTGTCCAGATCTGGGGAGACACAGCCAAGGAGACTAAGGCCCAGATTCACCCACCCAAGACCTGCAAACAAACAGCTGCTGTCCCAAGGCTGGAAGCTAGCCGTAAAGAAACTCAAGGCACAGGCAACAAGAAAATAAACGCTAGGTGGGGGAAAAAAAACAGAATTTTGCTCCAGATCCATCCTGCCCAAATCGCAGTAGAGTGACTTGCTGGCAGGGCACAGGAACAGCCAGTGGCAGAGGACAGCACCACATGCAGGTCTCCCCAGTCCTGCGCGTCCATCTCTTCCACCCTTCCTCTCACGGGGAATAAGATCCGAGAGAGCTGCTGCAGCTTCATGGGGCCTTTTAGTTTCTGTGGCTGTTGAAGTCAGGCGGCATATGCTTTATTAGCAGCAATTACAAAAATTTACATGTCTAAAGACGATTCAAGATACAGCTGCCTTTTTCTTGTTTGTGAAGTCGGCGTGCAGCATAAAGGAGATTGGGTAAACAGCTATAAAATGCTTGCTGTTTCGAGAAGGCATGTAAAATTAATGTTGTGTTTCAGAACTGCACAAACCTCCCACCACTCAAATACGTGCACATTTCTTTTCCCCGTGAAACCCCACTTGTCTTGTGGGTTTTATCTTGTGGGACAGATGAAACTGGAGAGAAACAAATTAGCAGATATCAATTTCCAACAGACAAATGGATAGATGCTTGATCTGGGAATCTTATAAGCACAGCTTCCTGCCCCTCTCCTAAAATACCAGCCCTATTTGAGAAATACTTGAAAGACAATCAACTATGCCAGGCTGCCTATATTATTTTAGTTGCCGAAACACTTGTATTTAAATGTAGCACTTGACATTCCAATCAGGACTAGAGGGGACGAGTCCTTTTCACTGAGGCTGATGAAAGGTTTTGTTGTTGGTTTTAAGCATAGAGAGTATGAATACTTCGTTAGAAATTGGCACTTCTAGCCTATTATAAGTGAAATTACTGTGTCTTATTTTGTATGTTTAAAAAAGAAAGCAGGTTTTGTAAGGCAGAAAACGAGCCAAACACTCATTCACCTGTGACTGACAGAAATGGAGAGTTCGCATGCTGGATTTCTAATGAACTTCTCTCTCTCTTTCCAAACAAAGTCATTAAAATATAAAACAGCTTACAAGAAGTCAAAGCAGCAGCATGAATACATGGATTGCACCACTCTTTTGCACTGTACTGGGGAAAAGAAAACTGAGTTTGCCTTTCTTGTTTTTAATATTTAGCACTATTATATATCTTTAGGCTCTTCTTCTGGGAGGTTTTTCCATTTTTTCCTCTCAGAGGGTTTTGAAGTTAAAACATAGCTTAAAAAAATCTCTTTCTCTTCAGCTGTTTCATTTAAAGGTACCTTTTAGCTCCTGTACTTTTCACCCACTAAGCCTGTCACATTTACATAACAAAGACATTGCCTAAACAAGGTAGACTCATTCTTTTCTCCCTGCAATAGAGATAATTTTTCACCTCAGCAAAAAGTGGCAGGAACCCCATGAATATTTCAGAGTTTATTTTGGGGACTGGGGAAAGTCTAGGGCTACACTACTTAGAGAGAAAATGAAGTCAGTGTTACAAACTGATATTTTAGATTAAAACCGTATTATAAATTATATAAATGGAAGAAATTTCAAATTAATTTAACCACAAAAATCGTGTCAAATACGGTGAGCGCAGAATTTTGGATAACTCTGAGAAACTGAAAATTATCCTTTCCATATTCCATTTAAGGAAAGACAGAGACACACACCAAAATCCTTTGCTCTCTTTTTAAAGGCCTGCAATTACAAGGTTCATTGCCTATAGCAAAACAAACCTCCTTCATACATATACACCACTGTGGACTGTCCACAGTTTAATAATCCTATTGCTCACACTGCAATTACAGTACACGAGATATGAAAATGTAAGCTTCGCTTGACTCAGTAACGATAAGCAGTGCGGTTCTTTAGAGATTTCAGTTTGGTCTAAGCTTTCACCAATGAAACAGGATACATTGAATAAAACACAGCATTTATCATTAGACCACATTAGCATATTTTAGGTCTTAAAGCTATTGCTGGGTGATTATGCCAAGATTCAGCATTACTGGATATGCTGGTGAATGGAAAGCTATTCAAATCAATTGTACACTGGGATTTGCAATGGGAAAATCCCCCTGAATTTCCATGGGAGATGGGTACCCAAATTCCCCAGGCTTTTGGAAAAGTTTGAGCATTCAATAACACAGCTGGAAATCTGAAAGCAGCATTATACAAAACCACACTAAGTTATTTGAACACATTACCTTCTCTGCTATCATAAAGTCATAGCGGAGTGACTGACGGGTACACACAGCTCCCAGCAAAAAGACAAAGACCATATACAGAAACCATCTGCAAATAACAAAGACAAACAATTTGTTTCCAGCAAGACAAAACCATAGAGAATTTACCCACTAGCAGAGCCCCAAGAAGGTCAAGTACCTCTAAGCTGGGCCTTTGATCCCTCTATATGGGCTGTTCTTGCACCGCAGCCTAAATTTAAGACCATGGACATAACTTACCCGTTGCAGTGCACTAGGGACAGCTACAGAGTGACCCGTATGGTATTCCTGAGGCACAGAAACCTGCAGTCTAGAGCATGTTCTTGGTGTTTCTGTAGGGGAATAACTCAATCCTGTGTGTGCACAGGTCCACTGATTTGGCAGCGATGCTAAAGACCCCAGCAAGCCTCATTTACAGCCTCCACCTCTTGCCAATCATGATCACTCCTGTGACGGCTCTGTTTTTTTCCAGTATTCAGCTGGAGGAACAAACTAGTCTGTCTGCGAAGTCCAGACAGCAGAGATGTGAACAGTCACAGTCAATTAGTCTGTGATACTTCTATGTTCTCTGAAATCCCTTAACTTGAACAAAAACAAGCACCAATTTCATCAGGAATGCCACTGAAGTAAAAAAGGCTTTCCTTTCTGAATGCGGGTACATAATTAAGGTAGTATTTTCAAAAGTAGTTTAGGGAGCAATGAAAAGAGGCAGGAACCTACTGAGTTTTTTTTAATACCTAACATTCGTTTCCCAGGGGAGAGCGCATTGCTCTGGGATGCAGGCTCCACCGGCCTCTCAGATGGGTAGGTCATTTTACCTCTCTTGACTACATTTTCCCAAGTAATAAAAATTATATTTTCCTTTTTTTGCACAGAAAGCACTTTGAGATCAATAGCAAAAAGTGCCAGGAGTGGGAAAGCATGATGGGTGACAAAACAACGTGTCCCAGGCCTTTGTGAACCTTATGTTCTGCTCTGGGACAGCCTGAGTGCAATGGTGCAACTAATGGTCTAGAGTTAACACACCTCCTGCCCAGCGAAGGCAGGGGGAAGGGTGAGGAAGAACTGTTTATATCCGCATTAATGAATCTCTTCTCTAACCCATCCAGAGTAGGTGGTGGTAATGGATGGTAATTTGAACGCGAGCCAGACTTCAATTTTCCAGATGGCTGAGTAATAAAAGGTTGATGGGAATATGAAATGGATTGGTCACATCCCAGGCAGGCTCCAAACGGTAAGTTCTTCCCAATCTATTACTTACGAGGTGCCTATAGCTGCCAGAGAACCCAGGGGGATGTTGGTAGCAGGCTTCTGGAGATCTCCGCTCATATTGAACCCAGCCATCACACCTGTATTTTGTAGACATAAATATAATTTAGAGTTAATCTAAATTATAGAGTATATAATATATATTATAACATGTAATATAATTTAGAGTTAATCACTTAATCGATTGCTTCAGAATGGTAGCTATATCATTTCTTTCCACTGCCACAAATATGAATATTGGTTCCCATCTATTGCTTGGTAAGTAACTGTTCATGCCTTTAATGGAAACAAGTTACCACTAACACATCCACAGAGAACCCTTTGTCCAGTTTGAACAATGCTGTGGGGGGAAAAAAGCAGAAATCTGAACAAAACCCATCTTATCTTTACGCAAACATCACAGAAGACAGTGCTGCCCAATTGTTGAAAGAAAAATGCTACCGTTCATCACAGCAGTGCATTCAGCAGAGCATATTACCCAACCCAGACATAGCCAGTTAGATCCAAATCTATTATATGCCCCCACATTCATGAGGGACAACCGCTATTACAAAATGACTCGCACTGTCCGTGTTTAACGATTATCACATGCACATTTAACAGATGGAATAACACTGCCCTGCACGTACGTGGCACCTTCCATCCAAAGATCGGCGTTGCAGGCATTACTTACAGCCCTGCAAAGTAGGCATTATCTCTGCTTTGCAGATAGGAAAATAGAAGCGCTGAAAGGGTAAGTGATTTTCCCAACGTCACACAGAAAACACATGGCAGAACTAAGAACAAAGTACTGAACTGTTATTTTAGGCCAGAGTACAGGGCATTGTACAACCAGGGACAGCCCTTATCCTAAAAAATTACCACCTAAAGAGGCAAGAAAGGGAAAAAAGATGGAGCAAAGGATGAAGCAAAGGATTACACTCTCCATTTTGAGGCTAGGAACCCAATGTACAAAAGGGTCAAAAGCCTTTGCCCACAGCTGAAGAGGGAGTCATGGCAGACTTGGCAAGAAAACCCATCTTTTCTCGTCAAATTATGCTAAAACTTTTCCTAAAACACTTCAGATATCAGCTAAAAAAACCATCTGCCATTAAGAATCCCACTGAGAATCTGCACAGTTTGAAAGCAGGACAGAAGAGTCCCTTCAAGACATTAATTTCTGTCCGTAACTATCTCATTCCTCCTATGTCATATTAACTTCTTCGTAAGGACTTGTGGGCCAGACGCCAGTCAACAGTGCTCATGGGACAGTCGCTGGGAACCAGGGTGAGATCACTTGAGAACAACAATGAGGAGGAACACGCCAACTCCACAGCACTCGTAGCATCTGCCAGCCTGGAGCGCAAGGGACTGAATGCTGTTCTGCCATTCAACTGCCAAGTTCAGCAGCAATTCATCATTTTAATACTGTACAAGAATGATGAAGTCAGTCTCTGAGGCTGCAAATAAGTGACTACAGCTCTAGTTCAGCAAGCCATTGCACTTTAAAGCTTGAACATGAATCGACTGTCAGTTAGGTGGATTTTCTCTTGAGACAAAGGGTAGACAGGAGTCATGGAACAATCCCACCACAGAGGGGACTTGTTCCTATTCCAACAGAATTCAGCCTGATGGGTGCCTCCTCGAAAGACTTTGCATAATTACAGATCAGCCACCAACAGGGAGTTATAGTTAGGTTGCTAATCCTGGAATATGGGCTCAATTGCCTGTTCTGTCTCAGGCTTACTGTGCGTCTTCATAGCTCCATCTCCTTGTCTGTTAAATGGGAATCTGAACATTTCCTCTCTTCACTGTGTCACAGTGAAGATAGCACATTAATAAACACAAGTCACTCACATGTTGCCAAACACATCAGATCAGGATGGAGGGCTTTTTCTTTTTTTCCTTGATCATTTTGGGCCCACCCAGCAACCATCTTGTTCTCCACCACAGGGCCAAACTCCAACAACTGCTCCTCAGTCCCAATGGGCTCCTGCCATTTTGCAGCTCCCAGCAGGCAGAAGTCCATGGAAATGGTCACAAACACCAGGCTAAATGAAGCATCTATAAAGCACTCTCTGTTGACATGTTACTTTGCAATTCAGGGGCAAAGCAGAAAACGGAGAATACTCTGAACCTTTCTTCCAAAGGAAGCAAGCTATTGTCAGAAGGACAGCTGTTAATCTAATGTGCCTCTTGGCCAAGTTTCCCAAGTTTTCCAGTTTTCTGGCACCATCTCTAAATCCTCCAGCTTAAGCTTGACTCACCTCTTCCTCATCCAAGCTCTTACCTCAGCAAAGCACTGGGGAAACACCAAAATGGCGTTTTCTGGACCAAACACGAAAAAGAGTTGGAGACATGAGTCATCTGTGCAATGACAACTGCACTGCCCAAACCACTCCATTATCTAACTCCCAGAGACCCATACACAGTGAGGAGCAGCCAGACGAAGACTTGTCACCACCCACATAAATGGGATCCTGAGATAGATGACCTCCTGTCCTGCAGTGACCAGGGGTCAGACCAGAACCAGTGCACACCAAGAGCCTCTCTCAGGACCCCTAGGAGGCCACCAGTCTCCTGGCTTTCACTGCTAAAGGCTGAGGCCATTAGAGAAAGAATCAACATGGATATTCTCAGCCACATATATCTATGCTTTCTCCTCCATGCCCTAACTAAGCCTTAGATCTGACAGAATGCGAATCTGCTGGTACAGAAGTATGCACAATGCCAAAGCCACCTCTCTACAACCTCCCAAAAAGTTATTTTCCAGACAGAATGACAGCTGCCAAAGAACAGTACTGAGAAGCTCTTTTGTGAGCAACTGACCAACCACCAAATTTTTCGATGAAAGAACAACCTGCTTCCTTTCAAAAAAACTGAACAAACTCCACCATCAATGGATTCTGTCACTCCCAGCCAAATAAAGAACTGGTCTGACTTGCAAATAGCCAGAAACAGCCTTCCCATTAACTCTAGCTACTCATCAGAAGAAAAAACTTACACTTGCACATATAAAATTCTACTAAGAAGAGAAGTTGGGACAATCCTTCCTCCAGACACAGACTTGTCCCCTAAGGAAGTGGCCAAACCTTTCTGAACTCGAGCAACGATATCTGCAGATTGTCCAGAGAGAAAATTATCCACCTCTCTGTTTCAATGAGATAGCAGGCTGGATTTTCCACACTGGCTATTATCTTGCAGAGCAGCAGATAATGACAAAGCTTCTGGACAAGGAAGCATGAAAACACAGTCAACTCAGCCAGGAAATTATGGCTGAGACAGTCTGTACATTGCAGCTATTCCCAGCATAATCCTGTCCTGGGAATCATCCAGGCAGTAGATATGTGCATGAGGGGACCACCTACATTGTCAGTTAGACACAATCATCAGCTCTACCAGCTTTGGCTTATAACTCCACCAACTAAGGTTTATAACTGCAGATATGACTGCCTGCAAACACCCGCTGCATTTTCCAGCAAATTTACTACAAAGTGTGAAAGGTTTTTTTCCTTCACCCAAGAGATGAGGAATGGAAAATACTAGATAAGAATTGTAGCTAATTTTTAAAAAGGGCCAAATTCTCCACTGATGTAAAGCTGGCACCTCTCCACAGACTTCAATGGAGTTGCGCCAGTTTACATCATTTGATAACTTAGCCCAAAACTTCTAAATCTATTTGCTGTCATTTTGCAAGTGCCAGATATGGTCTGTTTCAGAACGGGTTTCAGTACGATGATATTTTCCAGTAACACCGCTTCAAATATTGTCTTACTTTCTTGTATCACATGACAACACACGTCTTTCATTATACAGAAAACCTTTGGGATTTAGTAGGAAAGAAAACCATTCTCTGCACAACAGAAATGTTTAACTTCATTTTAAAGCTGCATTGACAGTTTGGGGCTGCTGCTACTGTCACTGTGCAATGCTGAGTTGAATGTGGGCAGGCAGTTCCTGAGACTCCTTCCCCATGCACAGCCCTGGCTAGATGGAAAGCTGAGTGTCTGCTTATCACTTCATGGCAGCAAAACATGCAAGTTAAGAGGGTATTTGCAATGATTCAGAAAAATTGCAATGATTCAGAAAAAAACTGATTAATGCCTACAATTTCTAGATATCTAGGTAGGTATGTCCACATCTTCCATAGCAAGCATTTTCTTCTTTTTGATCTAAACCAGCAAATCTGAGTCTTCCATGCCCATGTATTCACATTCAGGTCAGCTCTGTATGCATGTTTTGGATCACTTGGCTACTTCTCTATTATTAAATGACAAACTTTGGGGAATAAAGCCAGCTGCACTATATATCCAGCTGAAATGGTTTAAACAGCTATTACCCACGAAGCAAATGGCCCGGTCCCTGCTTACCACCACTCAACTGTAAAACTGGGATAACTTCACTTATGTTGCTGGAGTTGTACCAATAAAATACAAAGAAATGGAGAAAGCAATATGACATGGAAAAAACAATCTAAGGAGGATGTCTGCAGGAGGCAATCTGTCTCACTTGGGCACTGGGTCAGGGCAATGGCCAAGCTGGTACTGCCAATGGACTCTTACCCAGGGCTCTCAGATTTCCAGGCCTGGGATTGATGTGGAAGCCACTGGCCCTTCACTGGGAGAAGGGACAGGGCAGGAATTGCCCTGTGCCACACCAGGACAAACTACTCAGTGGAGCGGGGATGATGCGTCTGGGCTCACACATCATTAGAGAGTGCAGCATACGTTCCCACAACGTGCTGCATCCCTCATCCCTTCCATGCAGGGCCTTCTAGTATTAGCTCCCGATTCATGAAAGGCTGGAGATGGGAACGATCTTTCCGTTACTCTGAACTTTGCCACCTGAAACGGTCCTGGGGCCGAGCAGGCTCCAACTCCACTGGGTCCCCAGTCCAAAGCAGTTGGGGGCTGTTGGGTCTCCCAAGGAGCCCTCTGCCTCTGCGGGAGCAGCTTTTAGAGCTACTAGCCTGTAGGTCTTCCATTTCAGAGATATTTCTGGTGGAAACAGACAACTAGAAAACTTTTCACCAAATCCCAGAGACCAAACTTAAATAAGCTGAATTCAGGTAACAATTTCAGATGGAGAATAAAGAATTTATCCTGAAGATATCAAAATCATTTCACCTCAAAGAGGAACACTTCATTTCAGAAAGACCCAAACATCTTCTTTCATGATTTCCTTTTTTGTTTTAAATTTCCTATTAGCCAAACAGCATCTTAGACTCAAAACTAGAATATGCTAAAAATTAAAAAGAGTAAACAAAACATTTAAATAAAAGCTAAGCAGAACATTTTGCTTTGGGTCAAAGTAACGTTTCAAACTGGCTCAAAGTAACCCCTCAGCACTAAACAACATATTGTTTCACTGAAACTCTCCCTGGATTTCTGTTTATCTGATTCAACACCAAAGGATTTGTTTCCAGTGCTTCAGGCTGGTCATTGCAGAAACGGGAACAAAACCCTAGAAATGTCTGGAAGACCTGTAAGTTCAGCACTACTCATGCACAAAATGGGATAACAGGTGAACTTCCCAAGAACGACTGTGGGGACAGTGCTGGGCTGGGCATGGTGCAGGAGCCCAACGTGGAGGTAGAGCCCGCTGAGTGCTGTCCATGAGCCTCCTGCTCCTTCCCACACAGACATCCCGGTGAGACCGCCACGTGCTGGCAGACCAGCCTCACAAAGTGCTCCAACACTATGCCGGCTGCCCTCCACGAGGAGCGCTGGCAATTGCATCGCATTTTTCCGGTCTGCTATTAATGCCACTGCCAAAACCATCACTGAGATGTCACCTTGAGTCTCAAAGCCCGCCTCTCCTGCTGGCAGGCTGAGACTGCTTCCATGCAGGAGCACGGAGAGGAGGATCCTCTCGCCTGCAATGCGGTGGGAACCAGTTCTGGGAATCAGGCAGCAGATGGGGGAACTACAGCTGCTATCTATATACAGGCACTGCACCAGTTCCGAGCAGATGTACATTTTATTCCCAGCACTTCTGAAATTACACTGGGTTCCCCATTTGTCTTTACTCCCATCTCTTGCCTTCTTAACTTTTCTTAATTAGATCACAAGTTCTTTCATGTAGAGCACCTAACACAACACTACATTTTCTTGCATGAGGCTCCTAAAATCTGCAGTGCTATGAACAGTAATAACAGGAACGATAGCTGAGTTATATGGTACCACTGGCACTGCTACTACAGAGGAACAATTTAAATCCGGTAAATAACCAAGCAATTAAAAAAAAAACACATGTAAACACTGTGCAGCAACTGAAGTAATTATTCATAAGCCCAAACTGTATTTTCAAAGAATATTTAATGTTGCTACTGGTATTACTGCTGCTAACTAACAAAGCAACAGGCTGCCAGGGCTTTAAATAAATTATATCTATTAGTTTTGGCCTTCTTCCTAGCAACCAAGCATTAGCAGTGATGAAGAACTGTTTAATAACACTCATGCTAATTTTCTACACAGCTTTGTAATAAATATTCCTTTTCTATAATCAGGGAGCTGGAAAAAGCTGCTCTCCAACATCAGCGGCAAGACTGATGAGGAAGGTCTCCTCGGCTGGGGGACTCACTTGGGTCAGGCAGAAATGATAAAGAAAGAGGGCAGAGGCCAACTTCTCCATGGTGCCGATAGTTTGGGCATGCAAGTCTCCCAGGAGGAAGTATACATGGAGACAGTAGCCAGCCTGACAAGCTAGGAGAGAGCATTTCTAAAGAAAATAAACTTTCTCTAGGCATGTGCAGAAGCCATTTGCTCCTGACCAAGCAAATTAGAGATGGACTATGAAAAATACACAACCTAAACAAGGCAATTGGTCCAAACACCTTTGCAGGACCAAGGATGGTCAGGGAAGACCATGGGCCAAAGGGAACACAGGACTTGGGACATTGCAGGATCAAGCCCTACAACTGTGCAGGGCAATAGAATGGAAGAGGATTCAAGAGCTTCTAAAGTACAACAGACAACTATCCTGGCTACCCGAAAAAAAGCAGAAATCAGGAAGGTTGTAAGGTAATCTGCAAAGGGTGCTGACTGCAGTCTGGTGCTGCCCTGGGCACAGCAAATCCTCCCACCCACCCCCACTGCCGTTCCACCAAGAACACCAATACGCCCTGGCATTAGCATCCCCAGAGCCGCTGGGATTTCCAGGAAAAGGGAGCAAAGACTTTTTCTGAAATGCCATGCCAGCCACTGAAACAAACCTCCTCCGACTGGTCTCTCCAGGAAGTTTGTGTGGCCCTGGTGCTGCAGCTGGGCTGCAACGAAGAGGAAGACCAGAGAACATCAGTTCTTCATATACATTGAGTCTGCACGAGGACAAAGTGACTTTTTATACTAGCAGAACACTCCTTTATTTCATGTGTTTCATGAAGCCTTTTAGTTTGTCTCCCTGTACTGCAGCAATTCTGCAAGCAACTTTCAACTAGTTGCTTAGAGCTAATCCTCTGCAAATTCATTCTATAATCCAAGGATTCATCGCTATGGAAACTGCTTATAATCGGTACTTTTTACAGCTTAAAAAGCAGCATCAACAAAAGGTATTGTAACCCAAATTGATAGTTATTTCACTTCCGCTAGAGATTGCCAGCTTCAGAAAGAGGACATCGATCTTCCTGTTAATTTAAGAGACTGAATAATATTAAAGCATCTGATAGCATTTAACAAACACGTCAGCAGGAAGGCTAAGCAATGGTACCACGCACCCCATGCCACCAGCCTGCATCATGCGCAAAGTGTCACATCAGGAAAGCTGGTGCAATCAGCACAGCGAGACACCAGCAGCCGAGCTCTGCTGACACTCTCGCACAAAGAAACGTCTATAACGCCGAGGGGAGGGAAGTGCGGAGAGCGATGGGTTAGCATATTGAGTGACAGGGGATCAGCCTGGCTCTGCTACCCATGAGGTTGAAGGTAAAGTCCTCTGGCACCCTTCCTACCCTTTCAGTAAAATCAAATCATAAAGTTTACCTAGTAAGAGCTGCTGCCCAAAGCTTAGGAGATAAATCTCAATCAGCACTTTTAAAAAGGCTTGATATCTTGCGGCCAAATAACATCAGCCGAGATCAGTGCCTAACCCCTGTCTTTGGTCATGAGGGCACCATACAATCAAGTCAATGGCAGCTCAGCACCCATAGCTTTGACGAGGAATTTCTGACCACGGAGAGAAAGAAGAGCATATTTAAGTGAACGGGATAAGAGTGTGCAAAATCTGAGACGCTGCAGGAAAGCCAGTACATTTTGACTTGACTGCATGAGTCTGCCACAGCTGAGGACGAGCGCTCAGCAAAACCGATCTCGTTTGCTCAGCTAAGCGTCACAGAGAAACTCGGACTGTTTCTGCTCATCTTCGAAATGCAACTGTGGAGGAAAAGGGGGGGGGGGGAGAGTAAAACTTACAGTACCTGTGGCAGCTGGGAAAAACACTCCAAAAACAGTGAAGAAGGACTCCCCCTGGCTGTAGTCCGGCAGCGTGTTGTTAAACATCAGTTCTTCGGAGTAGCCAACAAAGCCATGCTCTGCAAACACACAGAGGTTGAGAGTGAAACCTCAAAAACAGGTACGGACGGCAAGGGACTGACATCCCTGTTCACAGCCCCTCCATTGCACCCTCAGAGATGATCTGCTATCTACATACATAGGACAACACTAGCTGTTTCAAACGGTAGTTTGAAATGATTAATGACAATTTACTTGATGGGGGGAAGAAGGGAGGGCATAAAGACAAGCGTATCCCTGAACCACCTTCTCATACCATATCCCTATTGCATGTTTCTGCCAGTCAGTGCTCCCACACGGACAAGACCTCAGACATGTCTATACTGTTTAAGCTGCTATCAACACATACAGTGTTTACATATTGGTTACCAACGAGCCCAGAGCCAAGAAAGTCCATTCATCGCAGTATGGATGCTCCTCTACGAGACAGGTTGCCTGATGGAGAAGAAATAAGACGCTCTAAAACTGCAGATTGCTCTGATGCGGAGCTGTGCATTTACTGTCCCGGTGCCAGGGCTATCCCATTACTGTATTATCATCTCAAAAACAGGATGAAACATAGGGCTGTGCCTCCTGACCAACAAGCTCTCTCCCAGATCTTCTGCAGATGTTTAAACTGGTGCCTAAGCACACAGTGTAACAGGGAAAAAAATGTCAAGCCAGCATACCTTCTGCTGAGCTGGATTCGTCACACTTCCCGTGCCAAGCTTTTCATGATCACACACACACACACACACACACACACACACACACACACGAGTTTATTTTCTAAACAAAAGAGTTTTACAGGAGATGAGAGAGAGAGGAAAGCCATGGATAGGGTATCAACATTATGTGACTGGTTTATTGGGTATCTAAGGAAGTATCCTCATCTCCCACTTCACACTCAAACAGGTCAGATTCTTCTACAAATCTGAATTTGTTAGGAATAGTTAAGCCTAACAGCTGATGAGCCAGCAGTGCATTTAGAGTAAAGGCTTTAAAATGCTTATAGGTAGAAAAAATAACTTATGAAAGCAGGCTAAGAAATAAATGATACATATATGAAATGAATTATTTTACTTTCACCAGGCAATGCTGATTTTTCATTGAATATCTTAATCTGTGGAAACTTCTCCTCTCTGCCAATAATCCAAATGCCTGTGCTAGTTGGCGATGGGAGGTAAGCAAAGTTGGTATTTTTTTCTTCTAAGCACTGCAGTGTATTTCCACAAGACATGTGACTACAGTAACTTGAATTTTCTCATTAGCAGACAGGATGTTGTTTATGACTGCACAGGGTGATGGCTAGCGTTTGGAGCAAATTAAAAAAAGACTCCATCAAAGCCGTCCCAAGCCTCAAAGACAACATTAATGATGTTTGGCCAATAGATTAAACCGGAAAATTAAGTAAGAGTTCTGAACACAAGACACATCCATTTTAAGTTTGAGAATATAACTAACCACAGAAAGCTTTGAAGTTGTCCCAGAAAAATCCTATAGATAATCAAAAGTTTCCTACTACATCTGTATTCATTGTGTTGCCCAAACATGGATGGAAACATACTGATAGAAAAAGGTCTCCTGCTGCTCGTTTTTTTAAAAGCACCAGCTATCTTTGCTAGGAACAAGCTACAGACAAGATTTGAAGTGAACAAACTTTGTGCAACACACTGACCTGTGCATCTCATGGAAGCCTGCATACAGTGCTGCTTCTGTAGAAATAAATGGGGAATTTGTGTATATTGTACAATCCAGCAAAACCAGACCTGAACTCCTTTTTTCAGACAGAACTCCTACAAACTTAACTGGAAGGTGTGTCCAACAGCCTCTGAGCTGGCTGCAAACCTTCCAGCAACTGCTTGATGACAATATCTGTCTTTGAGCAATTCTTCACAAAGTACCTGCACCTCACGTAAACTTCAATGTTTCATTATTAAAACACATGAGGGATGGGGGGAGGGAAATATTCATCTCTCCCTAAAGAAGCAGGAAAACATGGAGACCTTCTCCAACCTGTGCTTCCCAGCAGCATCAAATATATCTATGCCATTCTTGACAAAAGTTTGTCCAACCAGTTCTTAAAAGTCTGCTATGAAGTGGACTCTAGCCTCTGTTGGCTGTTTATTCATGTGTTTTCCTACATTATCATTTATGTTCATGTTGAAGTTCATGCTGTTCCTTGCCTGAGCCACAGATTATTTGCATCTTCTTATAAGTTTTAGCTACTTGAAAACAGTTAAAAGGGGCCTTTACTTGGGTTTCTCACCCAAGTTCTTTCAGATTCTCCTCAGAGCCAACTCAACTTCTGATCATTCTTATTGGTCTCTTCTGGAGCTTCTCCAGTTGACTTAAATCCTTCTCAAAGTGCAGTGGCCAAGTCTGGATTCAGTACTTCAATCACAGTCTTTCCAACACTGAGTAAAGTAGAAGGATTACTTGTCACATCTTGCAGGTTATGGTTCTATTTATACATCGAGGCATGACATTTGCCTCTTCTGCAAAAATCACGATGTCACTGACTCATGGTCAGCTTGTGACCTACAGAGCAGTGCTACAGGTCGTTTATCCAGTGTAGGTCCCCATCCTGCACTGGCACATGCAGTTATTTCTGCCAAGCTGTAGAACTTTGTCTTGATCAAACTGTGAATTGTTCTTTTCACACCACTTCCCCAGTGTGTGTGAACTCAACTGGAAATCTGATCCATGATCCAGTCCGCTTGCAAGCCCTTCCCAGCTTGGTGTCATCTGCAAACTGAATCTGCATATTCTCTTTGCCATCATCCAAGCAGTTAAGGAAAATATCAAATAACACCAAGTCACAAATAGACCCTTGCAGAACCTCACCAGACATAACCTTCTGCTTTGTGAGTGAACCATCACTGACTGTTGTCTTCCAGCTAGGTTTTGGGTCTACAGAATTTGATGATGGACTGATCCAGGCAGTTTGGATACGTTATGTCTCTGTTTTCCTTCAAAAGGCCAAATATACAACCAGACAACATTTTCTTTGATACCATTTTGGCCATACCATGGCCAAAAATTTCCCACTTGTAAAGAGCCTGGGAGACTCAGGAGAGTTTGATGTCTCACCTGCACAGTGGAAAAAGAGCAGGAAATGTCTGAAATGCAATTCCCACACAGTACTTTCAACATAGCTCTAAATTTTAAGTTTTCTGAGGAGTGAAAAAAGGAAGATCTTCTACCCAGGCCCAGCTTACAGGATTAGGTAGAACATTACCAAGCCTCTCTCGTATGTTTTTAGGCGTCATCTTCTGAGATGACCAGAATGGGTTAACCTGAGCAGACAGCTTAAAATAAGAGGAGATGTGCATAGTCAAATATCTTAGCAGTTGCGATCAGCACAACCGCCAGGCAGCCTTTGCGGATCTTGCCTCCACTAAACCTAAGAAGCCAAATGTGCTCCCTTCAGTTTTGTGTTGTTCCCTTTCCTATTTTATCCCCACAAGCGTAAATCTTGGATGGAAGAGACTATCCATATATACGCACTCAGCCTAAAACAACAGCAACTGCTACTCTAACCACATAATATAACAGCAATAGAGTTGTTGAAAAAGTCCCAGTACACATACTATTCTATCCTACTTATATTTCCTTTTCGTGCAGCTTTGGCATGATAGAGGAAGTTTAACAATTTAAAATTTCCCCTTTATACAGAATCAGGAGCCTTCTCGCCTAATTAAGAAAAGTTCATCCAAATGTTACTTGGTATGGCAACTTCATTTCTCAGTCAATCATTCTCCTATGAAACAAGTCGCCTGTCCCTTTTGATCAGTTTTACGCAATGATTTGCAATTGCCATCAATTCAGGCAAACTATCGACACACAACAACGGAGCCGAAAACAGTATGTTGTGAATATCTCCCGGCTGCCATTGTGCATGTGACTGGGGAAAGTCATCTGTGACCTTTAAGCTGTCATATTAATGGCTCTAATTGTAACTGACAGGGCAATTGGGCTGAAAATCATCCAAAACAAAACAGGAATCAGCAACTGAGACGAATCGGTTAAACCAACACAGCGCTCATTTGGTCATTCACACACTCAATTATCCACATCCCATTTAAACGCACTTCAAAAGGACGAGCTTCGGAAGGAGGAGGGAAGGAAATGCGATAGGGTCTATATTTGGCTCTATGTTCTCCAAACAAGGCATGATCGTTTTTTAATTTTTGTAAAAGGATCGTTTCCTCTAGCTAACTACTGGGTATGTGAGATCTGAGCCAGATTCTTTCCTTCTTGTGCATCAGTCGTTACAAAATCTTTGTGTGACAAGTTTTGCGCTCGGTTAGTTTATGCAACCCCACAGTCTCTTCATTCTGTCTTTAACGTCCCTGATTTCTGTTGGCTTGCAGAAGACTGTAGCTGAAATGCTATAAACAATCTGCCCACTGTCATGCTAGTAAGGAAAAGTATCCGGTTCCTCCTCTCTGCTGTGTCAGCCTTATGGGAAAAGAACAATAAAGAGTAGTAACAATTTATTTTCATCATTAGATGCTCAGTAAGAAGCAGGCAAATAATGGATTTCTCAAGTGGCTGAACTGAAGTAAATGAGGGGAATAAAACTGATTTAAATCCAACCAGCATCTGAATCACTGCTATGACTTCTGACAAATTAAAACACAAAGGTTTCATTTTAGCTCAAGGCAAATTATTTTGTTCAATCCCCAAAATGTTTTATTTTCATTTCAAGATTGGTTCTAATTGAGTCAAATTTTGAATCTAGGTGAAACATCTCAGCATTTCCAAGGCACAATATTTCATTTCAGTGTCAAAGTGAAATGTTTCAACACCTTCTGGATTTTTTCCCTCGTATCATTAGCCAAAAATCTTTGTTGAGTGTGGCAAAATTTGCACATGTTCCCTCGAAATGCCCCTTTCCAGCCAATTCACTGCAAATTTAAACATTTTGTTCAGACCTCCTTAAAATATACTTAGAGAGTGTGTTTGCTAAATTAACAGTTTCCAGCACATTTTACTTATTTGTGGTAAAAGCCTCACCGGCAGTCCTTCCAGTTGCCCTTGTTAAAATCACATATTAGATAACAAAAAAATACCTAGAAATTTTCAAAGAGAAAGAGTTTCCAGGACCATGGTTTTAGGCAGCCCTCCTCAGTGCTGTTGGTTCTTGCACAGCCTGCCCACCTCCCCGAGATTACCAGTTTACAGCTACGAACATCACTGGCTTCATGCTCCCCTCCTGTAATAGCACTGGTAACAAAACTGGTACTAACCACCTATGTCTCAGCGACCCTGCGTCCCTGCATGGCAGCAGAGACGGCCCCCGAGTCCCGATCCCGGCTAAGGGAAGTGTCTGAAATGCAATTCCTCCACTCGCCTTGATGCAAAATGCAAGATGTCCTTGATTCGTCTGACCCCGTCCCATCCCAGACCTGGCAGGAACGACATGGCCTGGAGCCCCACAACTCCCCAGGTGACCGTGCACATTATTTAGGGAATCAGAGGGGGGTACTAGCCCTTTTCCCCATCGGTGCCACTAGCATAGCCCTAACACCCTCTTCTTCCTCCCACGCTCTCCCTGGAGAGCAGGATTTGGCTCACACCGGACTCCTTTCCCCATCACCCGCATGGCATTACAAGCAGAAGCGAAGCAGGCACGACCCTCCGCCCATCACTCAGTCGCTTCAGGGAGAAGTTTCCTCTCGGAGATCCAACTGCTGATGGAGGCGCCTTTGTTTTTCCTCGCCCCTGGCTGGTTTTAACGTTTGGCACTTTCTCACTGCTTTTTCCCTCCCTGTTTCCTCTCCCCTGGTGGAAGAGGATAAAAATGCCCAAGTCGATTTTAGGCCACCAGGTTTCAGCACTCAGGGCACACCTTAACGGGCGGCCTCTCCGTGAAGCCTGAGGTTTCGGACCAGGACTTCATGAACTTGGAAAAGGACTGTGATTTGAAGACGCTGCCAGCACAAGCAGTGGTTACGTGGGGTCAGGCCATTATGCAACTGCACAGAGGATAACCATTCTGCCAAGTCTCATGCAACCTGGAGCTCATTACAGATTAGTCAGGTCTTGGCCAAATTCAATAAGCCTGTTCACAAGATTAAGGTTAAGTAAACCCTGGCACCGAGGTAGGCCTGACCATGGAGCTAAATAATAAAAAATGGAAAACCACCTTAAGAAACAGCTCCCTGAAGACTGCCACATATTGCACTCTGCTTGCAATTAGACATTTTAATTACAAAGGTGGATGCTGAAGGCATGAAGTGGTGAGGCTTTTTGTTTGACTCAATAAGTAAGCCCCCAGTGTTCCCACTTGGAAGGCCATAGAGAGGCACTTGCTGAGATTTGCTTTCAGTGGAACAGCTGGAAATGTTTGCCTTGCAGCACATTTCCCGGGTCTGACCCCAGCATTTTCAGGATCCTGCATGACGTAAGATGTGGAGAGCCAAAGAGTAATTATATATCCTTGGCATAATTATCTCCTCTCTCTCCTTCCCCCTTCTTCTTCCATCTCTAAATCCTTCTGGTAAAAGCTGCAAAATCCAGTCATTCCACTCAGTTACCACTAAGAAGGCGCCTGTCCAAGTGCACAGCGCTCATGAAGCAAGATCTCGGCACAGACACTGGACGTACCCCTGGCACGGCCAGTGTGGAAGAAACAGAAACTATGCTCGCAGCTTAGCACGACAGCTGCAATCCTCACCTGAACACAGACCTTCACTGTAAGATAAAGCTTCACTCCTTCTTGCCAGCAACGTACTCATGTTTTTCCTCCAAACTCTTAGCTGAGGGCAATGTGCAAGCCCAGGATTTAGGAGATGTTAACCTCCCACGATCAAGCCAAGCCCTATCAGGTTGGGAACTATTTGTTGTGGTCTATTTGATGATTGTTGGATGGCCTAAACCAAATTAATTTCTATGGGAGCCTATATGTAAAAGTGCTCTAGAGCACGTAAAGACTGAACTTCTCTTTCCAAAACCCCTTGTAATACTAATTCTTCCACTGCTTGTGGAAGAAGTTTGTCCTTGGATGATCTGTTGGTCACCAGACGTGAACTCACTAAAATGCACTTACAACCTATAGCCAATAACACAAGCGAAACATCTTCGTTCACCAAGGGAAAGTGAAACAACATTTTGACACCAAACCACCGCTAACAATAGTTTTTTCAATATCTCTGAGTGCAATCTCAAATACACGGGATTAGCCTTACAAATAGAAACCGTGAATGTGAAGAGATAGATGCAAAGTCATGAATGTTGTCCAAATCCCATGGCACTTCTATCCTTGCTTTCCCCCACACTATGTAAATACTTAAATTTAATCTGTCTGAGGCAGTAAACAGCACAGGATCCTCTGTTGCAACCACTCTGAATGCTTCACCGAGACATGCTGTGCACCAACATAACTGCACTCTTGACAGCTATGATTTCCTCATTTATTCAATGACACCACACGTTGACATGTGCAACAGAGAAGAACACAGTCCCACCTAACCTCAATCACAGCTGAACAATACGATGCAGCACATCCAAGGAAGGTCATTTAAAATGGTGCACACCTCCAGCAGACTGTCATCATCAAAAAGGCATGAAGAGGGCATGGGGGTCATGAATAACACTTTAATTACCTTTTCCAGTAGAATCAAAAAATCAAAGCCATGCAATACCAAACCCCACCCCTTCACATCCCTCTGTGCACACACTTGACTTCCTCTGTTTGGACTTTTTAAACTACATTGACAATCAAATACCAAACTTTCTTCTTAGGCTGGGGCCCTTCTGCACCCATTACTTTGCAACTGCTTAGCTTGCTGCTTTCTAGCTCCTGAGGTTTTCCCACCTCACATGCATGCAGGAAGCACACAGAATGACAAGTTAGCAAAAACCATGTAATCTTTTTTCTCAGAAAAGTCAAACACTACCACTTACACCCCCGTAATGCTGCCAGCCTGGTACAGAAAAGTCAGAGAGGAAGATGTACAAGAGAAATGCAGAAAGGTTGGGAAGGAAAACAGCAAGAGGGAGGTAGAGCTGCAGACGGATAGAGGAGAATCTGGTGTTTCTTCCTGCAACTGATTCACTGTAGCAATTTAAAAGGCAGAGCTGAGCTGCCAGGTCCACAGAATAAATATAATCTTCGCCAAACCAGTACAAGATTCAAAAATGTTTTAATATTTTTCAGGACACCTCCTGCTTCACCCTTGGAAATACAAGATTTGGCTGACAGACTGGGAAGAAACAGAAGGGAAAGAGAAAAGCCACAGGGAGGCCAAGGTGGAGATGGATGGAATGGACTGAAAAGAGATTAAATCTCTGTATAATCCCATCTGCTGACAGGCACTGGTGGATTGATCTACCCAGGGGATCAAATTCACCAAATCCTGGTTGCCCTCTTCTGCAGCCCCCGTGCAACAGTCAGTGGGCTGCACATGCCCATGAAGCAGGGATGCCCATGGGTCGTGCCACAGTCGGACCTGCAGGGCTGACAGTGGGGACATCTGTCCTTCCCAGTCCTTCCCAGAGCACGCCAGAGCAGCGGCCACCAAAAGCCACCTCTTTGTCTCTCACCCCTCCCAAGCACAGCTCATCGCTCTGCCTGCCCCTTCTCTAACCTGCTGGGCCTTGCTCCTCCAAACCTTTGCAGTTCAGGCAGCCAGATCCCATGAGACCTCAAGCCAAACGCAACTTGATCCCTTGGTTTTCCAAATGCCAGCGGGCTTTGCCAAGCAAACACAACACATGGCCCAGCTCCCGCAGTGCAAACAGACAGAAGATGCAAACAGACAGACTGGGCAAAGCATGCACTGTTATTCCCAGGCTGCACAAGCTGGTTCCTGTCACCTGGTCCAGGGTCTCTGATTTATGCTGGATCTTTACACACCTGGTTGAGCCACCACTGCACAACGCTGCAGGCTCAAACTAGCTGAATCCGTGCACGTTTCATACAAGCCAGGAGCATGGACACACATAGCTGCATGCTGGACTTCTGGGCAGCAAGACAGCTCCCTAGTTGGAGATGGTGCGTGTTCAGCCCAGCCAAAGACAGAGAGGAGAAACACAAGACTCTTGATAGCTGTCCCCGCAGATTAGCCCTCCATATGTCACAAATGCAGTCATGCCTTCAGTTCAGCTCACAGACCGCAGGGCAACGTCCTACCTGCTGACAGCTCCCATAATGTCAGCATTCCTGCTTTGGGAGGCTTAAAATGGGAAAAAATAGAGGAATACCTGCAGATAAGTGATTATACAGTGAAAAAATTGCAGCTATTATGCAACTAAAATGATGGCATGTGGCCACACGGATACACTGGCAGATTAGTACAAAGAGACTGTAGAGCAACTGCTCAAATCACAACCGTATTTGAGAGAAATGGGAGAAACGGGGAGCTCGAGACCTCCCAGGATCTACCAGACACCTCCAGGACGGGGCTCACTGCTGACTCCAGCCAATGCCGCGGCACATGTGCTGCTAGGAGCCCTAAGCAGCTTCTTTCCTGAAAGGAAAAAAATGGGAAGAGGAGAAGAGAATAGGAGGGGACTAGATTTCCTCTGTAATTTCCTCCCTAAATTTCAGTTTAATACATTTACTATCAAAACCGTTTTCTTAGACCTGCTGGTCAGTGCTCCTATGAAAAATCGGTTCGCTGCTAGTGGGCACATAACAAAATCCCAGTTCAGAGCTACTGGATCCCAAGTCACAGACAACCCAAGCGCAGAAAGCAGCTCTCCTGCTGCTGCCTCACCATGCTTCAGCATGGTGTCAGCTGAAACATAAGAGCTCAGTGCCACATCTGGCAGCCCCCAGGGCCTTGCTGGCCAAGCCAAGAGGCATCTTCAGACCACGAGTGGCTCAAACATACCAAAATAAAACGGAGAAGCAGGAGGGAAGGGGGCGGAGGGGGGAACTGATTGCTATTTTTCCATTCGTAGTGCACAAGTAGAGCTCCTTCTGTGTGATCATTATTATTAATTTCTTAGAGCGCCAGTTCTCCAGTTTTATAAATTGGGACAAACAGTATAGTTAAGTTTCAAATTCAGCAGAGTTGCAAGCAGTAAAAAACAAAAAAGATTTTATTGAAAAAAAAGAAAAACTGGCAAGAGGGAGGGGAAGAACAATTGGGACGTTCTTAAAGAAAGAAGGAAAGGAGTTTCCTCGTCCAAGACCTTCTCTGCCCCCATAATAAGCACGGCAAACCCCAAATGAGAGATTATATAAAGTCTGTAATTGGTGGAGCGAAAGCCACAGCGAAAACAATCTCCAAAGCTCCAGGCCTGAGAAAAGGCGACTCGACTCCCTTATCTTTCGCTGGAAAAGAATGTGCTCCCTTAGATTAATGACGTGTTTACCCGAAAGGAAATCACCGCCCTTCTGCAGCGGCGAGTGTTTGTTCCTTCCAAGTCCCTGTTTTCCGACCCGGCGCTGCGCTCCCAAACCTCCCGTTTCAGGGCAACGCACAATGCGGCTTCCTGCCGGCCCCGGCGAGCCCGCCGCGACCCGCTCCCCCGCGGCGACCCGCTCCCCCGCCGCGACCCGCTCCCCCGCGGCGACCCGCTCCCCCGCCGCGACCCGCTCCCCCGCGGCGACCCGCCGCTCGCTCGCGGCACCTGCCGCCGCGGACGAAAACGCAGCGCTCGGGTCGCGCCGCGCGGAGGCAGGGGGGCAGCGAGCGCGGCGGCCGCTGCCGGACGGTGAATCACCCCGCGCCAAGTACTGTCGTGTCGAGCAGACAAGTCCACAAGCGCTGAAACCCGTCGCACGAACGCGAGAGTCCAGGGCAGAAGCGCCGCGGGGCGGCCGGTTTGCGGCACCCTGCGGTGAAGGACCACTCGGGGACCATCGGTCCTTGCTACGCTTGACAAATCCAAGCATTCGCATCCTTCCCACCTGCCAAGCACTGTCTGGTGGGTCACTGGGCTCAGAGACCCCGAGGAGGGGGATACGGGTGCCTGGGGTGTCCGACCCCGGGGGCGAATCGCTCGGCGGAGCCACCAAACGCCGCAGGTACCAGACCTGACCTTCTCGTGGCAAGGCCACCGCCTCCAAGAGGTACCATGGCGCTGGCGTCTCCGCTGCGAGAACCCCTAAAGCAGGCAGAGCTGCAGTAACAGGGTCTGGCCACGAGTTAAAAATAAAACAACAGACAGAATAAACTGCTCCGGTCAGGCTCCAGTGTCTGCATCGCGCTAACCAGGCCATCCGATTTTCTCAAAATTCTGCCGTCCCTCACAAATCGCCCAGGCAGCGAGCACAGATGCAGGCTTCCCACCCAGAGCTTTTGACAGTCTAGACGCACTTACCATGAGACCTGGCTGGAGGAGAGCAAATGCTGATTCCCCCCTATTTTCCCTCCCTCAAAGGGGGCAAAGGACTAACCCCAGCGGTTAACAGCAACTTCTGACCATTTCGACTCTGCCTTGGCTTCTTGAGGTGTGCTGGGATCCCAGAAGTGGAAAACCAACCGAATAAACATATAATTTGATATATATATTTATAATATATATATATTTATATTATATATATATAATAATATAATATAAAATTCATTGCTCATTGCATTGGTTTATTCATTGCAGTGAGTATGCTAAGTACCTGTCCCTTGCTTTACCCTTTTTCTAGGAAAATATTTTGCATAAATTGGATATTATTATTAATTACGGAGCAGTATTTCTTGGAAGCCATGCCCAGAGTCCCCTGCCATGGGAGGTTCTACAGAACTTCTCAGATGAAGAATCCCAGCTTTACGAAACCAGAATTTCAGCTGAGTCAAGGCACAACAATTGAAGGAAAATGAGTGGCATTTGAGCCACAGAGATCATGACAAATATCCTTTGGACCAGTCAGAGTGACCTCGTTTCTAACTACAAACTGCTCCGTGCATGGCTTGGGACAAAGCCCAGCCCAGGTCAATTGAACCTCCATCTTTCAAAAGTCAGCAATTAATCAAAACGTAATATGATCAACCCTAGCTTGCCATAGTCTACAGTCTTCTGCCACACTCGTGGCTACAGTATCCCACACTTCCCAGTTATGGATATGTTATCCAGATGACAATGGTATTTAAAGTGACAGCTAGTCAATTCACTGATTTCTTTCATTCTGTGGCCAAAATAATGGTTTGATTTTATTTTTAGGTGATTTTCATTAGCCTTTACACAACACACACAACTACAGCTCTAACTTTTGATTCAGAAGTGAAAATCATACTGTTTCATTTTGAAAAGGTTGAACACGACATTTTCACCTCAACAGATTTGTTTGTTTGAAAATATTCATTTAATTCAGTCTAAATTGGAGAACACATTTAAACTACCAAAACTGCTTTTTTTCAACGAATATACTTCCCCCTCAAGTAGAAAAGAAAAACAAAAGGAACCATCACACCATCTTCCAGGCCAGTGAAAATACAATAATGCTACAATCTCTTATCTGCAACCAAAAAAGGCCAAAAATGGTTAATGCAAGACAGCAGAGAACATGATGAGCTGTAGATAAGAACCCATGTCCCATGCAAGTCTTCTCTTTAGGCAAGGACATGAAGACAAATTAGAAATGAAATGGCTGGAGAAAGAATCTAACATTTAGAAATTATCTTTGAAAGCTGAATTCCTTAATAAGGAAAGCTGATTCAGGAGATGGCTGAATTGTGACTGGAATTAAACACTGAGGCAGTGAAATAACAGGAGGTAAAATATCTCCATCATTTGAAAACAATTAAGTAGAGGCACACACACACAAAAAAAATCAATGCAATTAAATAAAGCTGTCCAGTTTAAACACAGCAATGGGGAGAGATGCAGAGCTTATGGCATGATATATATTTCCCTCAAGCTAGTTGGTCTTTTTAGGTTTCTAGCATTAAAAAAGTTGCTACTAAAATGGAGAGCCTATACAGGAGGTTTTATCAGGGGAACAAGAGGGGAAGGCACATGTTAAAGCGGTGTCTAACATGGGACAAAACTGACTGCTTTCGTCTTTAAACCTGCCCTGGTTATAAGCTATCACTAGTATTTCCACAAAGTGATTTGTTTTCCTCATAAGAGCCATATCACTGGTGAGCCACAAAACATTTTACGGAGGCAGCACACGACTATCCCATTTTACAGATGGGGAAACTGAGGCAGGAGGGACAACACGGGCTGTCCACACGGTACAGCAAGAGGCAGGCCTCGCCAGGGCCGTGCCGAACCCGAGCCTCCTCCCCGTCCCCGCGGGCTCACGCCGGTGCGTGCAAACACGGATGCGCCTTCCACTTTTGAGCTGGATTTAGCAACAGATTGCAGTAGGCAGAACAGATTGCGTGAGCTATCACCTAAGCCACCACGGCATTTTAGGATTTGTTTTACAATTCATAGGAAGAAAATAAGCTTAGAGTCACCTCGCAGGGAAACAGTAAAAGAAAATAAATAAATAAAAGGTTAAACCAACCAAGTACAAAGCCGCTTCTTTTAGAAATCAGGAGCAATATTACCTGTCCTGCACTAACGAGCCAAGGCAGCTGTGTTTTACCACAGTGTTACTATCAAGATGTGAATCAACAGTCTAACTTCTACTGCAATTTATTCTGAAGAAGTTTAAATCCGCAACACCTGGAAGGTGCTCGCAGCAGGAGCCGGCACAGAGGACGGCAGCGATACCCAGCACCCGGCGGGAAAGATGCGCTCCCGCACCGGCAGGAGGGCTCTCCAGGGACGACGTCCTTCCACCAGCTGCCCTGGCTGAAACGCAAGAAGGCGACCAGGAATGAGGAGAGGCGCTCTCCGAGCATGAAATTCCCTCCCGAACTCCACGTGGCCACTCCGACAGCGTAAGCTAAAGAGGAGAAGACTGAGGGGAAGCATAATAAGTCTTCAAAAGCGAAAAGGTTTAACGCGGAGAGGACGGATATAAGCTGTGCCCCAAGTCCTCTAGAGATAGGACCAGAAGTAGCAGGTTTCGGTGGCAGGAAGGGAGGATTTCATTCGGGATGGCTGTGCCTGGAACAGGCTCCCCAGGGATGCAGCGGAGGCTCCGCTGCCGGAAATTTTTCAGACCAGATTAGACACACGCATCAGGAGGGACAACAGGGTGGGGATGGAGCAAGTGATCTCCTGAACTCCTTTGTAGCCCTCTTTCTAGCCAGACTGCCCTAGGAAATGAGACACGCAATCACACCTTGACAGTCAATTCCTCTTAACAGATTTTGAACTTTGGCCAGTTTGGGCCAAATTTGGGAGGAACCGCCAAAATATTAAGGTCCTACCCATTTTATGAAATCACTAGCTGTGTAGCAGAGCAAGACCCAAACTCACTTTCTTCTGTAGGGAAAGGCTTCAGTGTGAACTCCTCCGGCCCGGGAAGCAGCACCTTGCTCCTCACCCAGGACACCCGGCACGGCACAGCGCTTCGAGCATCCTCAGCACGGCCCAGCAGGTGCAGGGGAGAGCGACGGCCCCAGGGGACCTGCTCTGGTCCCCTTTTCCTTGCCCACTTTGTGGAAGACGCTGCAAGGGCTGAGGCTTGGCACAGAAATCCCTCAGTGCCGGCAGGCTAGGAGGGCATGGAGACACTCTCATAAACTGGCCCTGGCCCCGTTAAAAGCAACCAATAAAACAATAAGCAATAAAACAATAAGCAATAAAATGCGGTGCAGCAGCCGGCGGGCGAGACGGCAACTTCACACCGCCGCTGCTTAACGAAGTCCTGCCGCTGGGTGTCCACCGGGGGCGAGGAAGGAGGAAACCTACCTAGGAACAGGAGGGTCAGAGCGTAAATGAACCATGCAAAAAAAGTTATGAGTCAACCTCTTTTTTTTTTCCTTTCTTTCCTTTTTTCTTTTTCCTTTTTTTTTTTTAAACAAACTGCTTTAAATACCTACTTCAGAGAGAGTGGAGAGACCGGTGTAGCTTTCCTGTCCGTATCCAAACACGGCCCCTAACAATGTTATCACTTTTCAAAACACATCTGTACCGCAGTCCCTAACCCAGACAATTGGCAGGTAACCAGTTAATAAATTTCTTCGCCAGACTGTTGAATAGGCTGGCCTCCGCTCAAAACTGATGTCACCTCCATTCAATGCGCTATAATTGGAAAAACCTGGGGAAACCAATCGCGTGCTTTTTAATAAATAAAGAGCGCATTAGCAGCCTCCTGCTTTTATTCACCACGGTGTCTACCTTGTTCAGTAGCAAAGTGGGATTTTCTGCCGCCGCGTGCTCGGTGCTTTCTGCTTGGAATTTGATGCCAATTTCCAGATGTGCTTCAAGCCAGGAAGTCGGCAATCAGGCTGGATAAAGCCGGTGGGATTAGCTGCAGATCATCTTCTGACACACACATCCTTCCTGTACCCTCTCTTATAAAACTGGGGCACACCCCTCCTGCCCAAAAATAAAATTAAAGAACCCAGGCCAAGTAAAAACCTCCGGTTATGCTGCAGTCATTTTTATATTAAATATATACGTGTGCAAATTTATTTAACAAATTTGATCCATCAAAGCCCTCGAGACCCCATGTTAAGGTTCTTTACAACACTGGAGCGGTTACACACATAAATCATTTTAACAGTGGTCGGTTGCCTCTCCGCTGAAGCAGCCCCGCGCGAAGCTCCCCTCCCCTCGCGCGGTTCGTTAGCAGCGGTACCAGCAAACGAGCGTGAGCTACCCCAGCCGGGGAAGCCCAAGGGAGAGAAATCCTTCAAACAATTCTCCCTAAGATGAACAAGCGAGGATAAACGGGTTTTCTAGGCTTTGCGAGAACAGCTTCGGAAAGCTAACACCAAAGCGAATGACATCAAGGATGTGGTTATAGGAAGAGTAATTCCAAACAGAAGTACTCGAATAGCAATGCCCTTAATGGCTGTAACGGACGGGATTCACGCCGTGATTACGCTAAAGGCCTCAGTGCGCTTTAAAGCCTCCTCACATCTCTGCAAAATGAATTATCCTGGTTTTCCAGCCGGGAGAAGAGGCTGCGAGCTCGCAAGGCAAGGGGATCGGACCCACCAGCAAGGCTATGCGACCTGCCCGCGGCGCGGGGCGACGCCGGCTGTGGGATCCGAACCCGCGGAGGTCCAGCTCGCTCCGTCAGACCTGCACCCTCCCACCGTTTCATCCCCTGCTGCGACCACATCGTTATTTTTTTCCAAGAACATTTCAGGCGTTTAAGAGGCCGCTGTTGGGCCGCTTTTGCTTATGTTGCGATTCCTTTCATCTCACAACCAAAACGAAGCACGGCCACGTTGCCACCAGCTCTCCCCCCAGATAACCCCACCCCACGCCTACTCCCACAGTCGCGCTGTTTTAACAGGGTACCTGGAAGCAACTGCCAAAACAGGAAAGCAGGCGCCTAATTGAAGGGAGTATTTGGGAGTCACCCTACACAAAAATTAGTAGAGATATGCTAGGAAAATAAAAGTGCGGGCATTAACAGCGGCCTTATCTTCTTTTTCCATGACTCTAATGCTCTGTACGCGAAGAGGCCAAAAAGCTTCACATACTGTTCTGAGGGGCTGATCACATATAGTATTCTCCCTTGGATGTTCACTGCTCCCCCAAAATAAATAAGGCCGACACTAAAATACGGACCTACAGAATCACAGTGCAAAGGCACGCAAGCCAAAAGAAAACCGCGTTATTATTTTGCCCGAAAACTATTACTCAGTAGCACGGCAAGCACTAGGTCTTCGTTACGTGTCAAGAAGTGGAGCACCATCTGATTTCCAGTCACAGACGGCGTATTTGGTAAAAACAACAAGCAGTGTCTAGAGAGAAGGATAATACGGATGTTTTCCCTTCTTCATGATAGTGGCGCCTGCTTTACTGGAGCAGGAACAGGGGAGTCTCCACTGCTGCAGGTGAGACTGAATTTTAAGGTGACTGGCCGGAGATGCCTAAGAGGAGCCTGGGTTTTCGATCGCGCTGGGAAACCAACTCATTTAGGAGATCTCAGCCTGGGACGCGCGACCCATTACCAGTGGAAGCGCTAGCCAGATCCAAGAGAGGATTTAGGATGAATTCCAAAACTGCGGCATAGCCAGTGCCCACCTGGCAGGCAGCCAGACCCCAGCGGCACCTAAAACACGCCCCTGCTGCGCCCCAGAGCTCCGCGGGAGCCTGCAGGCCTGCTCTGCGCTGCCGGCACTACGCGCACGGGAAGCTGAGCAGGGCTGCGGGATTCGAGCAGCCGCCTCCGCGCCGCGCTCGCCCGCGCGCGGGGCCAGAGCCGCCAAACGCAACTGCAGCCAACGCCGTTGCCAAGAGCGGAAGCAGTGAGAGCCCTGGCCGTCAGCTTAGAGACGAGGGTCCTACGCTGAGGCTACGCCAGTGCGCAGAACAGGGTCTTTCTTTAGCTCACTACCACTTCTTAAGTTTCCCCGTTCCTCCCTGACACCGAACCCCGCTGTCTTGGCAGCACCTGGTTGAGCAACCCCGAACCCCAAGCGTCCCCGCTCTGCAAACGTCCCGTTCTTGCTCCGGCCGGGTGAGAAGCGCTCGGGCTGCAGTTCCCATCGCTCTCGCCAGGTGCGAGGCAGAGCTATTTCCCTGATTCATCTTGGCAAACGGATCAGGTGAGCTTCCCTCAACTCCAGCTCAGGACTGTGGAAGCCTGGTGGACTCTCGGAGGAGGAGTAAGCAGCAGCGAGAGGGAGAGAAAGGAAAAATGAACCAGGAAGTCCTGCTGAGAAGCCCCCTCTTGTGTAAATACAGTCCGACCTCAAGCTAAAAATAAAGGCAAACCACAGGAAGGGAGTGAGTGCTTGGACACTATCCGACTTTGTGTGTGTCTGGGTGTGAGTTTAGGGAATGGGGGAGAAGAGCAAGGGGACTCCACCCAATATAACCACACAAAGACATTAGTTTAAGACCTTCAAGATGGACAGGCATTCTTGTAGATTATTTAAATCCAAATAAATGCTCCTTGGCAGATATGCAGTTCTTTGGTATTTGCACAGCACTTGGAAACTATAAATGAAGGAAAACACTGCCACAGTAGCCATAAAAAAAGGAAGGAGGATTGCACTAGGCCCATTTTACAGGTTAGGAAACTGAGACCTGAGGTTAAAACTCCATAAACCTGTCATAAAACAAGCAAGCAGTCAAGGCAAGATGTTAACTGAGGTCTTTCCAACTCACAGTCATGGTCCACCCTCAAAAATTAGCCCTCTAGTGTCTCCCTCTGCTTGCTACCCTGTGTACCAGAGTCACCGGTGTAGCCAGATAACCCCACCCGAAACAACTGCAGACATGCGAGGACAGCAGAAGGCTGGTTGCACATGCTCTGGGAGGGAAAGGACACTGCCCAAGCCTGAAAGATCTCCTTGATGGTGCGGTATTTTGCCCAAGGCCAAAGATGATTAATTTTTCTGTTGACTGCCAGTGGCTCTCAGCCCCAAAGCAGCATGGTTTCAATTGCTTCTAATGCTGGATCCAGACGCACGGCATCCTGCTATTCTCATCAGCCGATAAAAGACTGAGTGACTGCACTGGGAGCATGTCCCATCTGCAGTGCGCCTGGTGCTGCCCCGCAGAAAAGACTTTCTGCTCACGAGCGCAATTGCCCCGTAGGCAAGCACCGTACAGAAAGCATGCGAAACGCAGGCAGGGCACGCTTCTCAAAGCCCAGCGCTCACCGTCGGTGCTGACACACCACGCAGAGGCCTTCTGGGGAAATGCACGACTTCGTGAGGCATCAAGCCTTCAGCCTGCACCGAATTAATTTCTCTCGCACAGAAGCTGCTTGCCAAAGCAGAGAAACCATGGCTCTTTACAACATGCCTTACAGCCACAGATCCAAGCGTACAGCCAGCGTCGCTCTAGGCGTGAGGGGCTTGGATCCTGCCGCAGCCGGCCTGGCGTTTTGCCATGCCCAGGAAACCCTCTTCTCTTTAACGAGCCACGGCTAAACGGCCGGATCTCTGATGCTCAACCATCTCATTTCCTTTCCTTTCTCTATTTTCTGTCAGAAGAAAATGACACGGTGCTCAGCAGTAGAGGAAATCAAAGAATATTTTGACCTCAGCTTGGGCATGTTTCCTGCTGACTCTTGTATTCCTCTGATTCTCCCCTCCTGCTCCCATGTTCACTTTCCTCCCATCATCTCTCATCCTGAGCATTCATTTTCTCTCTACCAGCGCAAAGGTCTCTAGGTCTACACTGAAGATCTCCTCTGAGCAACGCTGAAATGCAACCCCCCACCGTTTCCTTTGGAAAACAACTTCCTATGAAATGCAGCTGTTTGGAGCAGGTCGGTTGCTGTCTTTGCAAAACATGCCAACAACAGTTTTCACACTGAGCACAACCGTCCTCGTTTTGTTCTTGTTTGCGAGTGTCTGCTAAGAATTTCGGGTTTCATTTGGGGCATTTCTTATATGCTAAATATAAAACACAAACGCCTTTTTCCTGAGCAGCCTTTCCACACAACATGTGAAAGGCTCTCTGAGAGGTGAGGAGCTGCCGGTGCGTCTTCTACCCCCGATATCACTAATATGCCAGCACAAAATATGGCAGTGTGAAAATACAGCCATACCATCTGTGCTACAAATACTTATAACGTGACTCACCTCCCATCCCCTGATTCAGCAGCTGAATTTTAACTGTAATGCACAAATCAGAACTGAAGGTCTTTCCTTTGGAGTCACTTTATCAGTTTCTTGCAATCCCCTAAGGTGTTTCTGGGCACAGGGGAAACCAAGAAAAAGGTGACACCTTCTGTTTACTTAGCTAATTGCACTTTGTTACTACTGCAAGAGTCGCTGCGGCGTTCAGGAACTCCCTCCACTGCATCTTGCAATATGTTTCCCTGCCAAACCCTCTCCGGATGAGGATATGGTGAGGGGCAGAGGGAGGGGAAGGGGTCTCCAGGTGAACGTGGGGCTTCAGGTGGGAGCCCTGGGCCTCCCTCTGCTGAGCCCAGAAGACCGTGGTCAGCTCTGGCCTGACTGCCTGCCTGCCCCAGCTTGGAGCCACATCTGAAGGCTGAAATCAGACTGGGCTCCACAGAGATCACACTTGCTGGGGAAGGTTATTGGGGAGACCTGTATTTCAGAGACCTTGCTCTCTGAAATCCTAGCAATGCCCCACCAGGCTCCTTCTTTGACTCCCCAACGTGCCTCTTCTCCTCGGGGAGCAAAACTCAATTTTGCTTCCTCGGCTGAGAAGCCTGGAGCCAACCCGAGTTGCACAGTTCACCGCACAGGCAGGGTTTAAGTGATGTTGTGGGCCTCTGGTAAGAAAATCTCCTTAATGCAGAGTTGTAATCCTCCATTTTCATGGGCACAACTCTTAACAGAGTTAACAGCAGAAAGCTACAAATAGCAACCACAAACACAGGCAGCTCTCTATTGTTAGAAGACCTTCAAATGCACTACAAGTATAATAAATACACACATTTAGAGCTAGATGATGAGGTTAAACACCAACATTGACAGGGTATCTTCAGTCATGCTCTGGAAATGCTCTTTGCAAAATTAGGGGATGTCTTTACAGACTCGGTACTTAAGTACAGAAGCCACATCTGGAAGTTTTGAACTCTACCCCTGTCTGGGTGTGTAATTTCACAAAGAGACACCCAGGGAGGAAACCCCAGAGGATTAATACCTGTTGAAGCCAGCTGCACTGCATGTGCCAACATGAAAGACGCATTGAGTTTTACCTGGATCGAGGTGCGTGAAGGATCCAACGACAAAGTCCAGCGTAGAAACAGCCAGCAGGAAGAGCAGCAGGAGCTGGAGCCGGATGATCCACTTCACGCCTGCCAGGTTGATGCCAAGCAGGCCCAGCAGGACAGCCAGGGAAATTCCTCTCACTGCCCAGATATTGCTGAGCCCCACGACGTCGGCGATGGACTCAGCGAAGCCGGTGATGTACATGGCACCTGCAACGCACTGAAGGACACAGGGCTGTGAGCGAACCCGTGAACGGATGGGAACGGCTATTACAACAAAATCTTTACGTTTATCCTGGCCCACAGGGACTAAACCTTACTACTGTAATAAAGTACATTGTCTGGGCGATGTGGGGAAGCCAGCGTATGTATTGCCTGGGTAAACGGAGAAGGCTGGGCTCTAGGACCAGCAATCCAGCCGCTTTTCACTGGCTTTAAAATTTACCAGCAATTAGTGTTCCAAGACAAACCACATGGGCTTATCCAAGGAAGAAAAAGATGAGTCACCTTCTGTAAGCTTTCCCTTTCTTTTATTTCTCTGAAAGACGGGGTCCTAGTTAAACACCTGTCTGAAGAACGATAGTACGCTTCCCCCTTTATCGCCTCCCAGGGTTTATTTTTAACTCGGTATTTGGTTTGGATGCGAAGGTGGATGTTTCGCTGGCTCCCCATCTTGTTGCTGGAAGAGAGCCTGCCCTTTGGAGGAGCGCGCATTGTGCAACCCGCGCCCCCGGAGCTCCTGGGAGAGCTGTTTGTTTTCCTTGATGCGGAGCGCGACACGCGTTCTTCTCCGGATGGCTGCAAGCCTGCAGGAAAGGACTTCTAAAGCATGGAAAAGCTTGCGCCGCTTCAGGCTTCGAATCGCGCTGCAGGGAAGCAATCCTGAACGCCAGGATATTTCTCCCCAGAGGTTCCCGTGTTTCAGCAACAACACTTCTCAGCGCGCAGCTCGCTCCAGTAAACAAAGCTGGGGTAAGCAGCCGCACCGGCAGGCACCAGACCCCAGTGAGGGCAGGCAAGGCGCGGGGCCGGTGGCAGAAACGATCCACGAGCGACGCCGGAGCCTGGGGACGAGCCTCCGCGCCAGGCTGCAAACATGCAGCCGCAGGGCTGCGCGCTGCAGTTCCCACTCCCCCTCTAGCGGCTAGACGAGCCGTCTCCCTCGGGCAAGCAAGCGCCTTCAGCGGTCGGAGCCACTTCCAGCACCTCCGAACCAGCCCGGCTGGTCTTCTCGCTTACGCAATACCCGCAGCCATTTCTCAGCGAGATGCCGCGGCAGATACAAGCCGCACCGCAAAGCCGGAACCAGGTCGGTCACAGCCAGTTTTACACTCGTAGTCGTGGACTGCTGTTTTCCGCTGCAGCACAACCGGAAATCGTTTGAGAACCCAGCTATCCCCATCCATAGACCGGGGGTCCCTAAGTGAGAAGGGGACTTACTCTTGTTCACTTGTCTTTAGCATAGCCTACACCATCGCTGGCTGAACGTAGGCTGCAACAGCACGTGCTTTGCTCTGAAAAGAGACCCTTTCTTAAGCTAGCTGTGGGTGAGCCCCAGAGCCAGCACAGCACCACTGTGGGACACTCACCAAAACTGCACTTGCGACTTTAAGGGAAAAAAAAAGAGAACAGAATCTTACTCTAATAAACAGACTAAAACAAAACACAGGTTTTGCATCTCACATGAAAAAAGCCCTGCAGAGAGAAAGCAGCATCATGTAACTCCCAACTCTTTGTACCTGACTAACACCATCTTTTGAAGGAGTTAAATAAGATTGCTTTACTTTCACGACAAGGTCTGAAACGTGTCACTTCTCCTTGTTAGAAGGACACTCTGAAGGGAGCAGAGAGAGGGAGAGAGTCTCTGATAGTCTCAGCACCACAGATGTCCTTGAAGGCTTTCCTTTGATAAACCACGTGCTTAGCCAGAACGAAGGAGCCGGGCGCCTACAAAGGCGCTGCCACGCTTCACGCAGCAACGGCGATCACCTCACAGAGGCACTGCGGAAAGGGCTTCTTTTCAATATTTTGAACTACTTTTCTTGAAATTAGAACCGAATTTCTGGGCTGAATATTTGTAGAAATTAGTCTCTTAAGAGCCTTTGTAAGCCACAGACTTTGCTGGGTGAAGAACATAATTGATTTTCACCACCCAGATAAGCGCTGCCTCTATCTGTGCTTTTAGAACAAAGTGATTTTAGGGCTGGAGCCTGGAAAATCTTTCCTTGCACAGATAGTTCTTACTGTGAACCACGCTGAAAAGGAGACTGCAGAGAAGAGCGCCAAACTCCAGGCTTCCGCTTAGAGCCGTGGTGACCAAACGCATGTTGTTGGCCCTGGTGGGGTTCAGTATTTCTACATGTGGTGGATCTGTTTAGGGCAATCTGATCAGGCCTCTCCTCTGGAGCATCACATGGGGGAAGCAAAACCAGCCAGAAATACCTGCACAGAGAAACTAACGGGGTTTTTCGGCATGGCTTGGCCACGTGAGTGCCAGCCTGTCCTTCCGTTAGCATCCAGGCAGTGAGCAATCTCTCATCACACAAGGCTTCAGCAACTACAGGGCTATTTATTCCCTTCTTTCCGCAGTCAGAGCAGGGTTTCACCCATTTCTGGCTGGACTCATCTGGCTACTGGCTAAGTGCTCTGTATCCAGCTTGTAGCCAGAGAGCAGCTTATAGCTGGTACAAAGCACATGGGGCAGAAAAAGTCTTCTGAGCACAGCCAAAGAGAAGGGAAATGCATCAGTTTTTGGGAGCAAGCAAAGCATTTCTAAGCGAGCTGGCAATTTCCTACCCCACAGCCCCCCAAACTACACTGAATTCCTAGGTAAGTGCTTGGGCTGCCGGAGCCCAGCTTTTATGACCCTCAGGACAGGCTGCAACCTGATTGCTTTCCCAGACAGGGTCCGACCGGAGAGCTAGAGTGGAAAATATTACAGGAAGGATTCTCATGTGTGGCCCTTCTCCATATCTTGGCTTGTAACTGCATTCAATTTGTATTTTATAGACACTTGCTTTTAATCTGGAGAGAAAGGAGAAGAGGGGATTATTTTTGGTTTGTGTGTTCTTAAGGGTTTTCAGAGATTGCTGCAAGCCAGCCATCTAAAAACAAACCTCAATAAAAATTCTTCCCCGCTCACTGCATTTTATACTGTTCATAATATCTTTATGGGGGGAGGGGGCTTAAGCCACTGCAGATTTAAGAGATTACTTTCCATTCTTCGTGTTTACTACACGCGCATTTCAGCGCTTCCCCACCACAGCTGCTCGGGGCCTTTCAGAAAACACAGAGCTGCACTCCGATCGCGAGGAGTCAATTAGCCGCGGCCCTTATCTCCACCCAGCTCTCCTCTTCCGTACCAGCTCCACTTCTGCCCACTTCAGCTCCTAAGGAGAAGCAGCGGAGCAGCGTCTGGCCCAAGCACTTCCCCACCTCTCTAAGGGCAGGGCGAGCGTGGCAGCACCGATGCATTAGCCCGCAGCTGCTCTGTGTATCTGCTTATGGTTGTCACACCGGCCTTCCCCTCTTCCGTGTCATTTCTCTTGCCGGCAGGGGTAATTTGGGATCAGAAAGCACTGCCTGCACAGTTGGCTTGTTCAGGCACCCAGTTCCGCCACCCTTTTGGCCCCTGCAATGTGGCACATTGCCACGCGCAGGCCTGCTCCTCCGGGGAGGCACCAAGCTGTCGGCGCCCCGGTGCCCTCCCACGCTATCCATCACGCTGGAGCGTTATTTCCTGGAGCAGGAGAGCACAAGGCTAACATGCGCACTGCACTGTTTCTTAACATTTAAATGACTTTTCTTCTTTTTCTTTTTTACCTGGCCAAAAATATAAAGGAGGCCAATGGTCCCCCCTACTTGACCTCCCAGGACAGTAGAAATCATGGAGTAGACTCCTCCGCTTCCGATGCTGCACCTCTCACAGACCCCAATTCCAGATAAGACTGTTACCAGGGCAACCAAGACGACAAAGGACACCAGAAACATGCCCATTAAAATTCCGGTGTTTCCCTGTAATGGAAAAAACAAAAAAAGATCAACTCACGCAAGGAAGATTACTCAGGACAAAAGAAAAAAACTACTTTAGTTACTAGTGATCAATGAATCTGGAGTCATTACAGAGGAAAAGGAAAAAAAAACCCACACATGTGCGTGCACACACACGCAAACACACCCCCTACTTTGTATAATTAACATAACTGATTGTCAAATTTACATTTCCGATTAACCTGTCTGAGGAAGACCTGCCTTGTTCTGTGGCTGGACAGGTCTTTACACGATAGGGTTCTTTGTCACTGGGTTCCTGCATGAACCGCTATTTTTGTCCTCTGGTTTAAAAAAGAAAAAATACATCAAACTGAATGATTCAGCTGCTACAGGGAGGGGATCACCCCCTATTTGCCTGTTAGAGTTAGAATGAAACACAAAAAAATTTTCAAAATAAAAAGTAGTTCCAAAATTGAACATTTGGGGTTTGTGACAGCTGATTTTTTTTTAATAGCATTAAACCAGCATTTCAATTTTTCAGAACATTTACCTTTAAAAGATCTAACCCTCCAAAACAATGCGATAACAAAGAACAAAACCCAAAAGGAAGCACTGCGTGGAAGATAAATAACACACTCATAAACCATTGCACGCTGGGCGTTATCTGCACACAATATGCAAAGTAGCAGGTGGCTCTGGTTCTCAATTTACTCTTACGTAGTTTTCTTCAGAGGATTTAGCCCTGCTGGAAAAACTTCCTGATGTGGAGCAGAGGAAGCGCCAGAGGAGGGTGTGCGGTACCCAAGGACGCTCACCGCAAGGTGAAGGGCAGAGGGCTCTGAGCAAAACCGGGTGCAGGTCCCTGTTTGCACCTGTGAGGGCCAGCATCGCCTACATCTTTGGGGGTTCAGTTTGCCATTTAGTCAGGTTTTCTAACTTCAGTGGAATTGTTCCTTCCAAAAATCAAAGAGGAGGCTGATTAGTACCTCCAGAAGCAATCAAGCACTTCTCCTGTTTCCACCACCTTCCCATCCTCTCTCACTTGGCTGCAATTTATTTTTACTTTCTTCGTGCTCCAGCCCATCTTCTCCTGCTGACAGGAGAGTCCAGTGCAGAGCGATTCCAACGATATTATCAGAAATCTCCTCCAGTGCCCAGTGCACCATTAACGCCTGGCTTCCCTTCCTCTGCCTTTACTCATGTTACAGGCCACGTCCACATCGCTCGCTCCTAACCTTGCTCCTTCTCCTCCCGCTCCAGTAGTGCTCACTTCTGAGGTCAGGCTAGCCTTGATACAGGTTTGTTTTTTTTATCAGCAGTAAAAGGCTGCTTCTCCAGCTTTGGGGCTGGTTGAAGTCCCAGATATATTTTTTTTTCTCCTTTTTGTGAAACAACAGAAACATATCCAGGATGTTGCTATCATCATAAAATCCTATTTTGGTTCAGTATCCCGCTGTCTCCGACGGGGGCTTTATCTGGTCAGCAGGGAACAGAGCCAAGGTTTGTTATGAACACAGCTGCTGGCTGGGTCAACACCACCCAGGCCACTAGAACCTGACACTCCTTTTCAATGGGACAATTGCTCTTTTTCTTCAGTTGCTTACCCTTAGGTTAAAAGAGTTAATAAACATGACACGCTTCAGTGAGAAAGGGGGAAAAAAAAGAAAAAAAAGAAAAAAAAGAAAAAAAAGAAAAGAAAGAAAAGCTTTCACATGCTCACGTAGCCTTGGGCTTTTCCATACACTGTCAGAAGTACTGGGCTACTGCCATAACCAGTTAATAGGCAATCCAATGGTTTCCACAGAAGAAAGGGTTAACGGCAAAACCAGAAGAACTCGAACTCATTTTTGCAGATCACCGGAGGGAGGAAGACTGAGCTCACAACAACAATAGCGCGCAGAGAAAGTGGGAGGAAAAAGCCCAGATTAAATACTGATGCTTATTTATGCATGTGTGCTGGAAGGTGTTACAATCGAGTGCGAGTGGTTAGCGTAGCATTAAAATAGTTGCTTAATATTCCTGTAAGATCAGTGTCCCCTGGGACTGCAAGCTTAACCAAGCCCTGCCCTGGAAATCAACAGCAAAAGCCCAGCTCTGCAACTGGATCAACACAGGACAGTCCTCTGCCACGTGAACTCTCTGCCAACCTCGACATCTCCTCCCTTCCCTTTTACGCTAGCTTCCAGCTGTTTCATTTTTTCTTTTATTTACTTACTTAATTTTTATTTGTGTTCGCTCCAGCAGTAACTTTCAAAGGAGACATGGAAGAAAAAGGACCAAGAGGAAAAGGCAGCTAGGAAAATCACTCTGGCTCCTTCACCAAAACAGACGGCAGCTCCCCTCAGAAGTCACAAGCCAAGTTTCCACTAGCAAAGGCAAAGCGAGCGCAGTACAAGGCAAGGTGGCACTCAGCATGCTGATCTGTATTCCCTGGGGAATTGGGCTGGACGCAGTGCTCCAGTTTGCATCCTGCTGCAAACTCGGGAGCAGCCCCATTTCATCTCTGGTGTGCCATGGATTCGCTCTTCTCTGAGGAGCTTTCTTCAGTGTGGGTCCAAATATTCCCTCTAATTTCCTTGCCTTCAGTGAATTGATTTCCAATATACAGTGCAAATTTCTTCCCAAAGGACCAGGAAGATGTCTCCTGTGCTTGCGACACAAACTTGCACTTGTGACATGAACTCTGCCTGAAGCTCAAATTCCACCATTCCCTGAAGAAGCTGTCCTTTTCCTAAGGGGAATTTTCAAGGGACCGTACAAGGTATTGCATCAGGAAGAGTCCTATGTTGTACTGCAATATAGCAGAGACACTTTTCCAGGCTCTGACCCTCGGCGAGATACTATCCTGGACCCACAGGTGGAAGTCCTTTTGGTAGCAAGGGCAATTTCATGACTGAGGGCTCTCCATTCAAGACAGCAGGGACTCCAGTTCAAACTGACACATTTGAAACAGGTCAACTTCAGTGGTGTTTGGAAGACAGTAGAGTAGATGTAACTATAGCAAAACATTTTACCTGAAAAGCAGTATTTTAAACAGTACAACCCAAGGGTGTCCCTATTTATTTGCTAGGTTGGTTGGTTTTGGTTTGGGGCCTTTTTTTTTTTTTTGTGTCTTTCTGAGGGCTAAATTAGGAAAGCAGTTACAAGACCACTTTAGCCTTCCATTTTAGTGCAACGCAGTGTCAGCATTCTGAAATACTAAGAAGAAATACAAGAGGATTTAACCAAGTCACCTCCTAGAATGAAAAGTGCAGAGTTGAAAACGCTTAGGTGGGGATGGAGAGGAGAGATAAGGAGGCGAAGAGGAAATAACCTACCGCCTAATTCACATGTTCGACCGAATCAGCACTCACTCACCACAAGCCATCCAGTCCTCAGAAAAAGAACCACTCCAAAAATGTTGATCATGCAGGACGTGAAGACACCATCCCACGTCCCAAAAAGCACTGGCTCCCACACAAACAACTGGATCTTCCACCAAGGCTTCGTCTGTGTTTGAGGCACCTAGAGGAAAGCAAAGCCCTCGGTTTTACCTCTCTTGTTTCCTAGGCAGGCTGCAGAAGTGGTGCCCACAATTACTGCAACAGGGATGGTCGGCTAATGGTTTTGCTACCTCAGTCCTGCTCACCTGCCACAGAGGTGAACAGGAGGGACTCCAGAGACAACCAGGGGTGGAAACGTGGGCTGTGGGAGGAACCAGCTCCCCAACGTACCTGCTGTGCTTCTTCATGGAATAGATCTTGCACATATCCCTCACTCCTCGTACTGTTCGGGCTGAACATCGTGTCCTTCGCACTGCCTCTGCCAGTCCAATGCACAACCACAGCGTTAACAACAGGTCGAGGCTGGTCAGAGCAGAAGGTCAGCTATTTTCCTCCGTCAAATTCCTGCGGTGCTGGATTCTCCGTTGTAGAGAATTCATGGTTTTATTGCACCTACCGTGAAAGAAGAAAGGACAGAAGGCATTGCTGTTGCTTTCTTAGTCTGCAAGGCGCAAGGCTGTTATCTGCACAGGGGCCGAGCTAGCCAACAGTGGCTAGGAGCAGACACACAACCGCATGGTATAGGAACAGAGTAATCAGCAATACCCCTTTAGCACCCTCTCAGAGGCTGCCTGAGGCAGGGACTGTATCATCAGCCCTACGTTTAGCGGTTCTAGATGTGCTTTTCTGCATCTGTTCATACTCCTGGCACCCCCAGCATCCTGCAGCACAGCTCCAGAGCTTCATTATATGCTGTCTGGAAAAAGTATTTCCTTTCACTGGTTTTAAATCTGGTGCCCAGTAATTTCATTGCATGCTGTCAGGCTCCTGTGACATGAGAAATACATAGTATTTACTTCCTCTTCACCTTCTCAGAACCACTCATCACTTCACAGCCCTGATCATATCCCCCTCAGTCGCATCTCAGAGTCCTATTTAATCTCCCCCCTGACAAGCATCCTTGTCACCCCTCTCTGTACCTCTTCTGCACGATACAGAGATGGAGCTGGAGCAGTTCAAGGTGTTCACCACAGATTTACGCACTGGATTTCTGACACTCTCTTCTTCACCTTTCTCACTGCCACCGAGCACCAAGCAGCTGTTTGCAGCGAACCAGCCACGTCCTCTGCAGTGACGTACAGACGTCCTTCCTCGTGGTCATACCCACGCTTGGAGGACAGGCACGGTACGTTTTCCTGTCTGCAGTGGCCTGACTTCAAATTTGTACCTGCCACAGGGCAGACTCCAGCAGTGGGTAAGGCTTAATTAAACACCATGCCTGTTCCAAAAGAGTAGTGCCTGGCCTTATTTCAAGGATAACTTGAAACATCCTTACAGAAGGGAAATCTAGCACAAGCATTTCTCTACCTCGATAGTGCTAGTTCCTCTCCTTGTTGGGCTTCTTTCTTGTACGAAGTTCTCCCTCTGACTGTGGGGAGTTGCTTTGATGCATCTCCTTCCAGCTGGCAGCGAGTCTAACTTTCTCCAAATGATCTCGTGATGGCCATCAAACAGTTGCCCAGGCCAAACAGCAAACAGAGCCCTTCTGGCTGTATCTCAACACAGCTGCACCGTACCTAGAAAATCAAAAGGGCTGCAGCCAGAGATAAGCAGGAGCAGGACAATAAGACAATGCACTCGGAGAGAGCAATTTATCTGGTTCTTTGGCTCTCCTAGGGTTTGTTTAGCGTCTTGGCTGGTTGAGCTCATGTGCTTACAAGAAGAACCAGTTACGATCGCACAATTCTTGAATTGTATTGCATTGTATTTGCGGCTGGAGTCCTCATCTGAGACCAGAGACCCAATTTACAATAAGCATAGCGTGGGAATCTCCGACTCCTCAAGCTTACGAGCTAAAGAGACAACATAGACAAGGAAATGTGGTTTTCCTGCTTCACAGGGGCAGAGATAAAAAAAAGAAACAGAGTGAAAACTACCTAGAGTCACCCAGGTTTTCTGCATCAGGGTCTAAATCTCCAATTCCCCAATTAGCACTTCTACCACCGGGCCTCTGTTATTCTACTTTTACTTTAAAATATAAAATAGTAAATAATCAACGCTACCACCACTCCACCACGGTGTTTCAGCAGTAGAAAGTTTCCTGCTGAATCCGGTACAATGGACAGCACAGGAGGTTTTCTTTGCCCTGTACACGTGGCCTGTTAAGCAGCACCAAAGCCGATAAGAGTTCATTGATTCCCTGCTGCTTGCTCCCCTCTTTTTGAAGCAAATAATCCTTTACAATATCACAAATGGCTGCTGTTATGGGGAGATTGGGGCTTCAAGCAGCGCAAAAGCAGCAGGAGCAGATGAACTCTTAAGAAACAAAGCTAATGTTTTTATGCAAATAGCCATAGTAATAAAAAAGGAAGAGAAGAAAACACACAACATGAAACAAGATTACAACTGAATAGAAATATTCCCCTAAGATTCCCCAATGTAGTTCTTCCTAGCAAGAGATTTTACTCACTAAAATGATTCACTGTGGTCATGCAAACTCATGTTTTCACAGCAGCTCCAGCTGGATGTAAAAAGAAAAGCCAGGCTGCAGCCCTGCAGTCCCTCTCTCCTCTAAAACACACCAGTCCGGAGCCCGGAGCTAGCTGGCTCTATGCTCTGCAGCAAATGGGGATGGCCAGAAGTCGTTCACTCAGCATGTCCCATGTGCAACAGCACAGGGAAGTCTGATGCGCCGGTATGATGAATCTGAAATTTCCAAAACACAGAGAGAAGGGCTCCATTCATGGATTTCAGGCCCGGAGCTGATCTCGTAGGAAATGTTACCCTCCTAGCTTTTTAAAAACCCCGCTTCCTGCAATTTCCTTCCTTTTCCTCGGTATTAAAACCCTTCTCCCCTCTCCTATGCTGCTCCCTCCTCCGTAGCCCTCCTGCCTGCGTGGCACAGAGCTCCTGTTGCTTCTTCTGCTTAACACGCTCCCACTCATGTTGGTATAAGAACTTCCACAATTCTTTACATAAATCACAAATACATGTGTCCATTTAGCGCCACAAAGCCATTGAAGCAAACATTTCACAGAGGATGCGGCACAAAACACGGAAACAGAAGCTAAACAAACATTCCAGGACAAACTTTGTACTTGAACAGCTCTGACAAAGCCACAGTAATTATTCATAGTATGCAAATATGTGCACATATTTTTGCAAGATCAGAGTCTAAACTTGGAAACTCTTTGGGGCAGGAGCCTCTCTCTCATTATATGTAGCACACTAATAGCACAGCGTGGTTTCTAAGTTACTGCAAAACATATAAATATTTTGTGGTGGTATTATCATTCATCTAGGTCACTCACTGAGCGGAAGCTTTTTGTGCTATACAGACTAGTCTGCCAAAAAAAATAAACAGTAATTATTTTCCTTTAATATAAAAGAGGATCTAATTCAAAACTTAATTGATATTACTTTTCCTAAAGTTTCTGCCAAAGACTCTTGTTTAATTTATAGACTAGCTAGCATGTTTTTTTTTACTCTTTCCATAGCATTTAGTGTTAGGAAGCGCATAAGAACACCTCCTACACCTCCTTGCAGTTTTAGAAAAACTGTTACAAAGGTTCACTTCCTTTTACTGAGAGACTTATATACTTAATTACAAAAGTTTATTCCTACAGATGAAATATCTGTGGCCTTTGCATCTTTTCAAGGGAATAATATTTTATTAATAGTCACATTAAAGATATTTCTGAGCCGAACGGCACCGCTCAGAGCCATTGAGCAGATGGCTGATTTAAAGACGAGGGGTTAACGCCTTTCCAAACACAACCGCGTGTGGTCCCCTGACCTCCGAAGGCCTCCGTTCCTGTCGGAGCAGGAACTTCCAAGCCTTGCTCCGTCCAGGGACCCAGAAGCCAGCAGCGCTTTATTTTTAATAAATCCCCTAAACCCCTCCCCTGGTCAGCTGCTTAAAAACACCTAATTCAGGGGGCCCTGAGGAAGGTAGGAATTAAAGGAAAACAGAGCAGCCGCCAGCGCGAGGAATGTTAATGCCGCGCGCAGGTGCGCTTGACCCTGTTCGAGCCCGCCGTGTCGTGCCTTTCTAGTGAGAGTCAGGGCAACTACTCTTTCTAAAAACAAACAAAAAACAACAACAACAACAACAAAAAACCAAGAGGGGAAGCGGACGCACCGCAAGCAACCCCGCCGCACCCGCCGCGCCGAGGCCAAGCGCGCCCCGCGCAGCGCTGCCCCGCGCCTTCCCCGGCCGCCGCCGGCACCTCCCGGGCGGCTCCTTTCTTTTTCTTTCTTTCTTTTTTTTTTTTCTTTTTCCTCCCCATTTCTTGCCGCCCCCCCGAGTGAGCTGCCGCAGGGCGCAGCGGGGCTCCCGGAGCCGCCGCCGCCCCCGCACTCACCTGCGCCGCCGCCGGTGCCGGTGCCGCCCCGGCCGCGCTGGCCCCGGGCGGCTGCCACGTGGGCGGCAGCAGCAGCGGCGGCAGCAGCGGCAGCGGCAGCAGCACCCCCGCCCCGCCGCGCCGCGCCGGCTCCCTAACGCGGGCTCCGACTGGGGGAAAAAAAGAAGAAAAAAAAAATCGCAGCCGCTCGGTGTCACCTGCTCAGGGGAACTTCCTTGTTCGGGACTCCCAAGTGACCCTGTTCCGTCTGAATTAAAGGCATGGCCTTCGAATAGCTCCAGCTTAAACAGCGTGACATCTACATTAGGCACTCTTCCTTAGGACTGAAGTGCGTTCATTCATTGCAAACTGAACTAAGCTGGAATGAGTTAGGGCCGCTTTAATTCTGAATAAAGTATCGATACCAGAGTTCAACGTAATCTCGCTAACCCACTTTAATTTTTCAGAGTGCCCCACAAAGCATAAACAAGCCTTAACTCTTCGCCTGTCCAGAAGCGGCAAAGACTGAGTGAGTGGCAGAAGCAGGAGAGTAAGAGTTCACAGAGGAAGAGGACTCTTCTCAAAGGAGGATGAAGGCCGGCTGAGGAAATCAGCAGATTTCTCTCAGAGATATCCCATTCTTGGAATATTTCTGAAGATCTCCTCGATTCCCTTCAAAGGGGATAGTCTTCACAACCAGCAGGAAACAGGTTCAGCCTGATTCTCTGGTCTTGTGGACCAGAGCAAAATCTGAAGTAAGGATGTTCAATTTGTTGCAAAATTGGTGGAGAACCACTAACTCACTGTGACTGAGTGCCGTGGCTTGCCTGCAGGCACTTAGGCCTGTACGTACATACGCACACTCTCAGCAAGAGCTGAAAAAGTTTCTTGAGGCAGTTACCACTTTCATCCCCCGCTGCTGAACACGCTGGAAGTAATAATTGCAGAATTCCAGCAAAAGGTATTTTCAAGGACCACACTTAAAAGCTAAATCATCCAGCACTGATATTAAGAAGCACTTTCAAAATGCTCAGTGTTGGTCTCAGCCTGCTCCTAGTGAAGTCATGGCATTTTCAACATTTTCCTTACTGGCAACAGAATCCAATCCACAGCATTCACTGAGCAGAACTGTGTACATTTCTGATGAGTATGCTGATTTTTCATACTTAGCACATTAGCAAAAATGTAGCCTGACATACACTGTCATTCTTTCCAAGTGTAATCAACAAGTCACAATCATGTGCAAAGTGGTTTGTTTTCTTTAAAGAAAGGGCTTTGAAAATAGGAGGTAACCTGAATACGATAGAAGAAGCTCTCAGATTACTCATAACAAATATGTGATGATGTGGAACGGTATAAATTGCCCCAGCACGAGTTTGTGATGACTGCATGACTCACAGTTGGCTGAGCCATCAGTGAATTTATGCAGCTCATCCTCAACAAGCAGTCTACCACACCACTGTGAGGTCTACGTCATGTTACAGCAAAACCGTCTCAAACCATTTTAGAAACTTTTTTAAAAGGCCTAATAAAATTCTCTTCTTCCACTTCTTATGCCAAGTACTTTAGCTCTACTGGGAGAAAATGGGGAAAATGCAACTACAAGTTAAGACTGTTTTGTAAGAATATCAGTCCAACCCTTGCGTCCTTTCAGGGCTAGTAAATGCTGCAGGTTCCAGTGGACAGCAAGAATCTTTTCTCTCCAATTACATTTTTCCCAGGGACTGACAGATAAAACATCTTAAACCTGGCAGGCCTGAATATTGCACATCCTGCATTTTGATTTGATCGGACTTTTGATAGTCCACATTGTGTCACTGGGCAGCAACTGCTCCAGGGCACAGAATCCAGGGGTGGATTTGGGACAGAGTCAAGGAGGTGACAAAAGGTTAGGTAAGATGAAAAGGTAAGGGAAAAATTTGGGGATGCCACAGACACGACTGGAGCAAGCAGCCCCCAGAACCAGGGAAAGCAGCAATGCATAGGTCAGACAGCAAGAAAAGATGTGTATTTAAAAAGTCCACAGGCCTGAGTCATCACTTGGAACGTAGGCAGGATTGATTCTTACTAGAATGGGTATTAATCATCACATTCCTCATCGCGGTCTTCTTCAGCTGCTAGGCATACCTGTCTTCTCTAACACAGCAACGCGCAAGCTGATTTCACACACGTGCTCACGTTTCACAAGGCCAGAACTGTGAATAAACCACACGATCTAAATGCTAGTCACATCACTTACCAACCTACAGGAGAGCCCTAGATCTATAGTAAAACAGGCTGCTAAAATGGAGAGAATATACTCCCAAAATAGAGTACCTTAGATGAAGAGCCCTTTGAGTTCTAAACTGTAAAACACGTGCTTTTCAAATGCATTTTGCTGAATTTCTTTAAGCACCTGTATATAGTGGCTATCGATACAGTATCCAAGCACCACCACAAACATTCTTGTTTCAATTCTTTAAGAGTTCCAGGCCACACAAGAACGACTGGGAGAGTTAACGCAGTTGAGTGTTTCCCGTATCTGACATCAGGTGGACACATGCTGTCATCGTGGCTCACCTTCAAACAGCTGCAGCATCCACCATTCTAGTTACACGTTTAACTAGGTGACAGAGCATTTTCATGTTCAAAAGTAAATTTTGAACATTATGTTAATTTGACATTTTCCTTTAAGCTAATGAATACAGCCTTGAAGAGAATGAGACTCCTTTCTGACTACTGTTTTGGGGAAAAAGAGACAGATCAGTCTGGTATAGTGGTATTCCTGCATTCGCTTCTCCTTCTTTTGGAATTTTAACTTTCTTAGGCTGTTCTGATCTGTCTAGGATTAGATGACTTTATAACAAGCTTCCAGGAACTGGCAAAGCAAATGGAAGAAAATATCGGACTTGAGAGAAAACAAGTAAGTCATCCTTTGAGCTTCTGATGACACTCTCTACTTTGCTCTTGCACATTACTCCGCGACCAAGATTACCTTGCGATTGCCCTGAAAATATTCCCAGCACTTGCAGTCGTTACTTTATCATCTCTCTTGACTTAGTTTATCTTTAGACAGGACGGACCAAATAAGGAACTATTGCTCTTGAAGAGCTTTCAGGGTATAAAAAATAAATATACTTTTTGAACAGCTGTTATTCATATTACAACACCGAAATATTCTATGAACTATGCTGCTAAAATAATGAAATCCTCTGGGTTTCATTTAGAATAGCCTTGTGCCTTTGATCTCACAGCAGAGACAAAAGCTCTGTTACTTCTGCCTCTCTGAAATGGCACTAATATCACTTCTGACCATGAGAAAATAATGATTATATATAAGCAACTGTGAAAACTCACATGTGCTCAGCAGCGCAGCTTGCACTTCCGTAGCTGTGCCAGCTTACCCCTCTTAGATAACAGCCCCACAGGCTACGCGGCGGAGAAAGCTCTGCCTCCTCTGAATGAAGGCACCTGCGCACAACGTAATAGCAATGCACGGAACTAGGTCAACAGGTATCTGCATGGGTTGGTTTGGTACTGAGCACCCACATTTAGAGCTGAGCGGCTTGAAAGGTGCAGCTACGGGCGCAACGAAAGCCACGCCACTTTGCCTGCAGGCAGCAGCATACAGCTCCTGCTCAGAACCACACTTCGGCTCTCAGGTACAAGACGGAGAGCCGTCCCCTGAGATAGACTCCTAGTGGGAAAACCACAGGTTCAGAGCACATGGCGGTTTTGTACGTCCAGCAAACGTCCAGAAGTAAGTGCATATAAGGGAGGGAGGAATCGGATCCCATGCCTTTTGCTGGATGCGTGTGGCTGCTGACATATGCAAAAGCAATTTAGGTGGATAGACCGCAGAAAATAATCCCCCTTCCTTTTAAGATGGGACTTCACCGAATCATCATACTTAAACTCTGCCACTCATACCTGTATGCGTTTGACTGCCTTTGAAACTCAAAAGCTAGAGCAGGTGCTGCACTGGGGATGTTACGCCCCTGAAGATCAGCCCTGATGCGAAAGGAGAAAGATGCTGCCTAGGAGGCGACTTACCTGAGAGAGCGGCGCAGAGCTGCTTGCTTCGGGAAGGACAACCGCGTGCAGGGGCTCGGTTTTAAGCCCCTGCGACAGAACATGGTTCCAGAGGAAAATTCTCTTCTTTAAACTCCGTATCTTGACAACTGAAGCAGACAAAAGAGCAAACAATATTCTATAGGAAACGATCTTCTGTTGATTTGGCAAACACAATGCACAAGGTGACCAAGGAACAGGACAGTCTCCCAGACTACCTCCTAAAACAACCCCCCTCCAAATTTCCCGACTTTCATAAATTGCTCACTACCCAGGATCTGTAACAAGGTTTATTTTGGGCAGTACAGGAACAATTTTAAGTTAATAGAGATTTTTTTTTAACCTTCTAAATAAACACGTGAGCAATCATTTTAACAGAAAATTATTTCCTTCTCCTAGAAAAAAAAAAAACAGCTAGTTTAATGGATTGTTTTTCCCACTCAACACAAAATTTAGTTTGTGACAATATTTTTTGGCAACAAAATATCGCCAAAACGTCCTTTTTAAATATCACTTTACTATTTGACTATTTTCATCATGGAAGTCAATAAGCAGAAATTATCAGTTCTGATTTCTTATTTCCAGCACATAATTAAAACAAATAAAAACCAGTATAACTAACATGAGCAAACATAACAGAAAGACAAGCAGGGCAGCCGAGTGAGCAGCACTACTTCCTCAGGCATACTGGAGAGTGCGCTCACGGTTTAAGACTATTACACATAAAACAATTAGAAGTAGTTACTATACTAGATGGAGGTTAACATACCACGTTAAATTCTTTATAGGTTATTTAAAAACAATACCACATCATGCACACTAGAGCAATGCTGGAACAGAAGTCACATCAAGTCATATTGCTGTATTCATTCTGTATTTCAGAAGAACATTAAGGCACTAAAAGACAGCAATGGTTATGGCCTTACACAGCTAAAAGGGACTGGAACAAGGGCAGCCTTACTAAGGCCAATTTCAGATAGTTCCTGCAGAAATGACTGTGCTGATTTAACATATTACTGCCTTGCAACTGCGTGCAGCTAGCTCTCTGCTAAGGCTACCGTGCCCCTGGTTAAGTCACCAGAGCAAATCCCATGAGTGCTCTTCCTCTGCTACTACGCAAATTCGGTCACCTGGGTTTAAACAACCTTCAGAAATGGTTTAAGCTGAGGCTAGACAAAAGACCCCTCTTGCGCAGGCCCTGCCGCTCGGAGGAGGCTCCCGGAGGTTGCTGGTGACAAAACCCACGTCCTGATCCCGCTGGCTCCAGGCCTGGGGCTGCAACAAGCTGCCGGGCAGCCGCTAACATCTGCACCTGCCCAGCTGTTTCTGCAGTGACCGTCTGATCATGGCTCAAGTTTTAACTCAGAACTTACTAGGTTCTTCTCTCTTTAAAAGGTATTGTGCAACTTTAACATTCACTTTTATAAAACTGTTCTTATACAAAGAAAAATCAACAGAGCCACCTACTTCACAAAAATCACGTCTTTATCAGAAGTGACCCTACCAAAAGACTTCAGGAAAACAATGCCTTTAAAACGTGAGTAAATAAAGGCAAGGAAAGCTAAATTACCAGTAATTAACGCTAAGGAGCGGCTTTTATTTCTGATCCACACATTTCTGGTTTTGTAAGGGCATAAATGCTATGATCTTCAATATTTCTTATTCTTTCCTGCCTCAATGCAGGAAAAATCCATCTTACACATTAAATACTCCATATACTAAACACACTACGAAATTATGTAGTGCACACATGGCATATTTTTACCCAATGTATTAAAAACTTCAATAATAAAGTTCACCCTTCTTACACTGAGATTAAAACATGATTCCTGATTCTCATTTGCCTGAAGAGTTGCTGGCACTGTATAAAGGTTCTCTAGTGCAAATGAGACTCACAAAAGGAAAGGGGCTCTGATGCTACATGTTTCTATTAAAATGATTCCATTACTACAATAATGCAATCTTCTAAGTCCAGGATGAAAGTTAAAGTCATAAGGTAATTTTTTTTCCGTAATCAAAGAAGACAAGAAGGAGATGCAAAGGGGAAGAAAACCCAAATAAGTTTGCTATGTCTCAAAACAAATACTTAAATATTTAATTGTTGATATTATCCACTTCAGTTCTTGCACAACGAATATATCTTTACGTGCCTTCGTCCTTCTCATTAAGAAAGCAGATTTTGTCTGAAAATATCTAACATGAAAAATACTGCTAAGTCTATTCATAAAACAGTATTCTATATTTTTATTTTTCAAACAGCAAGTGACCACATTTAAAATGCATCATTTGCAAATATAAATTATCAAACTATTAGTTTAATTAAAAATAAAGCAAAAACATAACTTCCCTTAGTATCACAATACATAGAAGGGTATTATAAACCCAAAATGACTAAGTTAACCATAAGAAAACAGTAATGTCAAAAGCGATGAAACTCACTTAAGTCACTTAATGAATAAATCAATTCTAAGAATACAATACCATTCACCATGATTATGTAAAAACGCAATCTTTCATTGTATTATACAGATAAAACAATCCAATCCTTCATGCCACATTTTGTAAACCATGATATAAATTACACTCACAGTCAAATGAAAAGGAAGAGTAACTTCCAAAATATTTTAAGTTGCTTTTAGGGCAGAAATAAAGGCAGACATAGAATCATTTAAAATATATCAAGTTTAACCAAAAAATTCATTTGGTCAAGCCTGCTATCCAAATAGTTTTGTTTCCTGCAAAACTATTTTTGTCTTTTTGAGTTGATTATGAAATTTATATGTTTCTTTTACATATTATATGTAAGCCATGTGTTGAACTACAGCAAAATCCTTTTATACTTGTATCATTTTTGCCACGAGACCCAAACATCCTTCATATACATACATACATGCATACATACACGCACACATGCGCACACACGCACACACACACCCTTTGTATCAGGAAATTCCTCATTTCACAGAATAAAGAAAGACTCACTTACTGCTCTCTGTCAGAAGCAAAAGGAATATACAAATTCATACTTCTCGGGTTCCTACAAAGCCATCTGTTACCTATATACAGACTTTTTTCAGGTTATGATCTTTTTTGTCATTTTAATTTTTACACTGACAATAAAGGGACGGAATTGATGTTGTAGGATAAAGAAATACTGTCTAATCATGGAAGTAAACCTATTATCCTGCCAAAAATTATCTATAAGGATTTTTTTTTTATTAGCTGAAATACAAAGAAGGCATACGGACTTCAGGAAAATAACACTATATCAGAAAATGCACTGTAACAGTGTTCCACTATATATATCATCAGGTTTTTCATAACACATTTATTTTCTCCTGTACACTAGATTTTGTACTAATTTCTCTCTCTTCAAATTCATCATATCTGCAGACTCAATTCAGCACTACATAGTATGCCTTCAAAATAAAAGGAGGTCACTTGCTTTATTGGACACCAAGTTCCCTTCCGGACAGCATTAAAAGAAAGACAAGACTACACAGACAAAGTCCAGTATAATTCATTTCTGACAATGAAAATTCCAGCCCCTCATACTGTTGCAAAATTCCTCCTACTGAAATGCTTTACTACAATAATAAAAAGCATACATTACATATAAAAGATACCAGTGTACTAAAAGTGACAGAAGTGGACTAGCAAATCCTTCAAAGCACATATTATATAAATGACTAGCATTTAAAAACATTTTTTTTCTATAAAATGTAGGTCATATACATTTATAAATTGGGGGTGGGGAGGTTCTAAAGCAGTGATGACTGTGTTCAAATAGTTATGCTGCTCTGTACAGTCTAATACCTACTCAATTCAAACTATAAGTTTGATGTTTTAGTAATCAAATAAATCCATATCATCATCTCGTAACTCATAATCTGAAAAATAAGCAACCCAAATGAAATGTGACTTGTAAGTTCACTGTTTATCTGCATATGAAATATGAAGAGAACTACTCCTTTCTACTGGAGGCCCAAGTCTCATCAGTTCAGTATCGGGACTTAAAGACTCCAAATTTAAGTAGAGGAATTGTCAGGAATCAGCACAGAAGCAGAATAGTATCTCTCATCCTTTAGAGACACAGCTATTCAACTTTTGCAGTCTTCCTCATCTTGCAGGAGTGCAGCCAAGCCATTCATTTCTGACTCAAAGTGTGTACGGATGAAGCCATAGATCTAAAGACTGTCCCCTCTGCGACTGAAATTGTGCTGTGTAAACAACGTTATATACTCCAGCAGGAGGACATTTGAATTTATTTATAAAAAAATGATTAAGAATATTCATTAACTCAAACAAGGCTATTAACTCCAAAAGTATTTTTGGAACTATCCTTATGCTACTTGTAAAGTTAGCACTGTCCTGTATTATTGCTTACAAACAGTACAACATCATATGCCTTCTAACAGAGCGGTACTGTGATCAGTTCGTACGTATTTACAGGATTTCTTGTTTGTTTTTTAAACAAGCTATAAAAACATTACATACTTTACAGACAATACAAATTTCCACATTTGTACTCAATTCAAACAAATGGAATGCATAACAATAATAAACATCATAAAGGAAGACTGACATAAGTCCTTGATTGTCAAGACACATTTATATTTATATATAAACTCTAATTGTGCAGAATCAAAGATTCAATCATAGGTACATCCTTATTTGATAAATCATATTTACAGCATGATATTGCATAAAAAAATAAAATAATGTTGTTTACACAATATTACCTTTCCATCCATTGGATTAAGGAAAGCAAGAAACAACTCTTAGAAACGTTTGCTTGCCTCAGTTTGTGTTTCCTACCAAAAGATACAATTTTAAAAAGGAAACATAAGGTTTTATATGCAGAGTTTAGCAAAAGCAACTATAAATTTATTTCCCTGACACAAAGCAATTTAAAATGGAACAAAAGTTTAAATTTTAACTTAAAGACGTTTCTTTTCATTAGCAGTAATACTTTCTTAGTACTTGTCCTTTGCAACGTGAGTTTTACCTAAATGCATTACATGCCTAACATAAACATGCATTACCATAAGTTGAATGAACTTTCAAAGTTACAAGGCTTCATTTTAGTAAAACATTTAAAACTAGGAAAGTGTAACATTATTCACTGCTTCAGTACCAAACATGTAATTTGAAAGTTCACATGGGTACTGGTACCAACTGCATAAGCATATTTCTGCCTGTTAAAATTTCCAAATGGTTTCCCAGGAAAATCAGGATTTTCCCTGCAATTTGTAATGGTATTAAAACAAGCAAACGAACAAGAACAAAAATCAAAATCCTCATAAACAAAATTTAGTTAGCAAATATACATACATAAAGAAATCCAATGCTGCAAAATTCAGAGAGGATTCATTCAAATATTCTGGTTCATTTCAAATAGTTACTACATATGATACAAATACTATAAAAATATTTTGAACAAGCATGGAATATATTGTATATGTCCGGGTGGAAAGTTTTCACAGGAGAACACAAATACTTTAGAATAAACTCCAAAAGTTACAGTAGAACCCCAATAATTCGCAGCAATGACTTAGAAACCCTTTACAAATCACAATTTTGAAAATAGTGAAGAAGCAGGCAACAAAAGCAAGGATGTCACATCACAAAACATACTTTGTTCATTTATTTTGACAAACGTAATTTAGTTTTCAATATTTCTTGTACCTCCCAGTATACTAATATGGATTCTGAAGTATACTTGGGTGAAGTAATACAGTATTACTGATATGAGACCTCACTACAGTACTTTTTAGAACTTTGCAGAGAGGTGGGGAGAGACCATCATGGATGTGTAAAACTTACTGGATGCTCTGATTAGCAGTCAGCGAATTAGCAAGATTTTACTGTACTTCTCATTTAACAATGAAAAGATACCTTCGCCCAAAAAATTGACAAGTACAATATAAAAGTAAGGAAAGTGTTAATTCGCATGAATATTTTGTTGTCCTATTTTCTTCTGGAACCACAATTTTCATTAAGACAACTAGAAGACACAAGATCATAAACATAGTTCTTTTATCACCCAATCTAAAATTTTTATGTTGTTACTCATAATTCAACATACAGTGATACATTGTTATCCTTCTCCCCAAACCTTGTAATTTATGATTAAATCACTCTCAAATCAAATGAAGAAAATGTAAATGCTTATTAGTATACCATTACAAGCCAATTCCTTCATTGTCTGTTATATTAAATGGTAAAACATATCAAAGGACTCATGCTAAAAGGGACACTGTCAAGTAATTTAGGTCCAAAATATGGCCTATTAATATATGTGTGTATGTATATATACATATACACGCACACACATATACATGTATATATAGAGGGAGTTTGTTAATAAACGTTATCCATTTCCTATTTTTTAAAATCAACTTTCTCAATCAGTAGGAGATATCCACAAAAAAAGGTCACCTTACACACACCCATTCAGTGCTTGCATGACCCAAAACTAAAAGCCTCTGCTGTTAGCTCTATAGAATACAAATGCTATCCCCAAACTTACGCTGACTGAATATCAGTACATGAACAGACAACCAAAGCCACTTTCTTTCCACCTCTTTCAGCTTAAATGGAAAACTAACAAAAATGAACACTGACCAGATCAACATGAAGAGTGTGCATCCGTAGCAAGGTAAAAGCAGCAAAACGTGAGCAGTGGGAAATGTTTGAAAACCATGTAATCATTAAAAAAGCAAGCGCTTTTTACACAGAGAAACCTCCCAAAACTACATACACACTTATTCCAGAATAAAAGGGCATGTACTCGGGAAATTGCAGCAGTATATTTGGTTAACTCCTCCATACAGAAAGCTTCAAGCATCAGCGGATTAACTATGCACACCACCCCCCTAACGGCACGTGTGAGGACCCCTTCGAGAGCGCCGCTGCGGGCTACGCGGGGACTCTCAGTCTGTCCTAAGGCACAGAGGATAGGTGCAATGGCTCAGCAGCAGACTAGAGAACGAACTGCGACACGAGGAACAACACTTCTTCAGATGATTCCCATTTTGCTCTGGGGAAGAGCAAGTCCTTTCGCTCTGTACAATAACTTACTCGGGCAACCAAGCAGCAATTTTAAGTGTGAAGAGGGCATGGAGGGAGAGCTGCTCCTTCCTCTTCCTCTATCACTTTCTCACATCAGAGTAGCAAAGCAATAACTTTTAAAATAAAGCTGAATCAATCTGCTTAGGGACAAGCAGGCTTCATTCTCTCTTATTTCCCTATGGGGCCACATAGGTGCAGTGATAACCTAGCTCTAACTTACTTTATTTTTATTTTTATTTTTGGCTTTTACTGCTTGTTCGTATTTAACAAATAGTGCTATTAATGACCATCTATTTGCAACGACAGGACACTAGAACAAAGATGGCAACACAGTATTATTTAGGCAGCAAAAGCTAGGATCTCCTGGAGATGAATGATGAAAATGAAACGTGCTTTACAAGAGGCGGCTTCCTGGGATACAGGGGCCACATTTATTATGTCTGTGCAAGGAAGGATGCAAGATCAAAAAAACAAACTGATCATAAAGGAAGAAAACCAAACAGACATGAATCAGATTAAAAATATTCTTTCAAAGAAACTTCCTTACATGAATCATTAAAAATCCATATGGAATTTACTATTCTCCCTTGATGTTCATTCTTCTTAACTCAGGGACAAATCTGCAGACCAAATAACTGGTAAGCGATAGCATGCAGAAACACCTTCCTATATTATACACCAGTTACACACCGTCAATGAATCAAATAGAATCTGTTTTCTTAGAGAAAAGTATTAAGTAAGAAGTTTACATAAGTTATGTTTCTTAGCAATGCAGGAAGCAAGCCACGGATTACAAATGCACTTTCTTCCTCAACTGTACCAAGTGAAATTAGTGCACTATTAGCCATACCATACTGGCAAAGAGAGAGGGTTTGGAGAGATCAGGTTCCTGACAATGAAACTTAAGAAAAATATTGCTACTACTTTGGGAAGAGGTGGGGAGTGTTGTGTGTCCCACTCAAGTCCTTTCAAAAGACAGGATATATTTTAGCCTCTTGGGATGCAGATTTTTCTACTAGCTGATGGCTTCATTTGAGAGACACCAGGTCATGATAGTGCTGTAAAAGGATGTATGCATCCCTATTGAAAAAAATACATATACATATATACACATATATGTGTGTGTGTGTGTGTGTGTGTGCGCGTGTGTTTCCCTGGTTAATCAGCCTATGTTAGGCTTAAACTGCCTTAAACTACCAGACAGTGTCCCTTTAGGGAAGGTGCAATAGAACATACAGTTCAAAAATCTGTAAATTGTTAACTTAAACTACACAATAGTTATGCTACTCAAATCTTACAACCTTAAAAATGCACACAGAACTACTTATCGTACCATACTGTATACTTCAAGACAAAGTACTATTCAAAAAAACATATTCATGGTACAGGGATAAAGTTTGCAGTTTATTTATATTGTGAAATGCAATGAAAGCTTCTGATCACTCATCTATGCTCAAAAAGAAAGTCTGTTCACTAGCATTATTCAACAGTTTCAGTTGGTAAAATGGTAGCGAATTTCACTATGAAAACACTAAAAAGATATGCAATTTGAATGCCCACTTCTTCAACTTTCTGGGATACCTCAGTAAATTTAATTATCTGAATTGTCAAAAGTCTAGACAGAGAATTAAAACAATTTTCACAGAAGCTAAGAATATCCAATCTCAATTTATATTAAAATAATTGGAGCTGTATGAGATGACAATGATGCAACCATATCAAACCTAAAAATCTAAAATAGCTTTATTTTTTGAGAAATCAAAAACTATCAAATAGACTAAGTGCTCTATGTTAATCATTATGAATATGTAGGGTAAGGTACAATTAAGCTTTTAAATCTTGGAATACACAGTTTGTGTAAGCATTATGTAATTGGGAATGTCATCTACAGAGTATTTCAACTAAAACTTCAAAATCTTGATATCTGCATATGAAAAAGTCATTAAAAAGTTACATCTAGATTCAGCTGTACAAAGAAATACACATTACTTCAGGAATGAAGTAAAGGCATTAGCAGTTAGGTATTTTGCTAAAAAAAAGTGTTTAAAATATTTTAAATTAATTAGGCTTTTAAATAGTAGAGTTAGTCTATCAGAATTTATTTTTTCCTCCAAACACAACTCAATGTAATGCAAAGCAAAAATAAAGGGCAAATGGTCTAAAATTATTTTTGACAGAGGCAAGAAAGGATCTTCTTCTAGAAAATGCCATCTTTTAAAGCTATAATTGCTTGACCTTGAAACTTATAATTTACTCTGTTTAGTACGTGTTGATTCCCTGCTGAAGAGCAATGAGTATGCTGACAAGCTTAGAAATGACAATATGAATAATATCAGACAATAACTGTCCTCCCAAAGCATACAAGGAAACCAGTTAGGAAACAATCATGGGGGAAAGTCTTACCTGGGGATTTTGTTTATTTTAAATTTCATAGAAGGTAAAATAGTTTCTGTATTCAAACAAGTGAATAATAAACTGCCTTTGATAGGGGCAACAACATCAGGCAGTTCAATGACTGGTGACTAACCAAAAAAAAAAAAAAAAAGCAGTTATTGGTCTTGCTAATATCAGCTTACTTTTGTTTTAACATATCGCTCTTAAAAGCTGTACAGAACTCCATCTTATATAGAGCAACCCCGTTTTGACAAATGTGTTCTAAAGTGCCAGTATTATTTACAAAGATTTCTTAGCCAAAAGTCTGGCCCGTTGTGGCATCAGGTGAAGAAGTCATCCCAGCTCTACTGTCATTTACATTCACCAAGGGAAATTCTGGGAATTCAGCACTTGTCCCTGGTCCCCGAAGGTTCACCTGTCCATTGGCAGTGCTAAACTGAGATGATATTCCAGCTCTTGCCCCATGGTACTGAGCTCTGAAGGGCTGCTCAAAGGAGCTAATTTGATATGCTTGATGAACAGGCTGTGCCTCTGCCTTCTTCTGAGAAGTTACTTGATCCAAAAAGTCTTGTGTAGAGGAGGAGGAAGAATGATTTGCCTCATCACCTGAAAAGGGAAAAGGGTGCTGCGATTCACCAACCATTAGTCCAAAATGAGACTTGTCTGGAGTTGTTCTTAATGGAGAGTTCATTCCCGATCGAAAGCTATTGACCGGTATAGATGTGTAGACCTGTTTCTCTATGGAAGGAAATGCTGGCTGGGTTGTAAGAGTCTGGTTATCAGTCACAAAATTAAGGCTTGGGTTGTTCAAATAGGCATCATTTTGGCTAGTTCTGTCCAAAGCTTGTTGTAAAAACTTTGAATATTCTTGTAACATACTAGCTTTATCTGATGAGGAAGCTTGAGAGCTTGTTCCAACTGTCTCAGATTGGGTGACCTCAGATACTTCAGAAGAATTGATTGATATACTGGAGGTCACCTCAGTGTCAGCCACACTGAAAGATATTTCATGTTGTCCATTAGCCTTGTGTGAATAATGATCTAACAGAGTTTGCAGTACCTCATCTGGAATGACATTTTTGTCATGGTTACCTTTAATTTCAACATTCAATGCCTGTGTGTCTAATATTGATGCTGTGGCAGTTTCATCAATGACACTTGCCACCGCTGCCTGTGTTACCGAAGGTTGAGATGCTATGGTACTTACATTCAAGGCATATTCTCTACTGTTATTACTAGCTGCTTGTAGATACCTCTTTTTCTTTAAAAACTGCATTGCATCATCATAATTAGTGCTGCTGTGTACTGGTTTACTGGGCCCTTCCTGTAATGTATCCACTTGATCGATGTCAGCATTACCTTCAGAGTCCAGTAAACCTTGCTTATCCACAAGATCAAAAGCATACTTTGAAACCTTGTTGTCTTCATACGTAGATAAAGGTGAAATGGTTTGACTTTGCTCAAGTGGCTGCTTCAGACTCCTCTTGCTGTTAACTTTTTTGAGAACCAGCTTAGGTGGGTGTATTTCTCCAGAATTTGCTTCTTCTAAGTGCGTCCCACTGACAGAAGAATGTGGCATCTCAACAGCATATTCTGCTACCATATATTCATCTTTTACTTTAGTACTAGCAGAGTACAAAGGCAAATAGTCATTTTTGTCCTTCTTCTGTTCTGACTTATCTGTACTTTCCTTATCCACAGATTTTGTTTTCTCTGTTTTCTGCCTTTTCTTCTTTGGCAAGGAGCTGTCTTTCATAGGCGTAGAGAAACCAGAATCTTCCTCTGATGGCAAAAAGCCAACTTTGGTGGCACTTCTGTTCGGTTTCTTGTCACGGTTCTCATGGCACATGCGTTTATGTTTCAGCACACGATCAGTCCTGGAGAAATACTGCAGAAGATTTTTTATTAGAGAAAAATAAATATATTAGCAGTTGAAAAAGAAGCTCTTGATTCTAACAAATTTACTTGGCAGTTCATTCACTTTACCCACTTCTAATGAAATGTCAGACAACACAGTGTTGTTTGAAGCATCAAAGAAAAAACTATAAAATCAAGTAGAGACAGTTGTGACTCTGCTCCACCTGTGCACCAAGATAACCTACCGTAACAGAAAAAACATATTCTTTTGAAAGTTTATATGCATGCACATGACTACAACATCTGGAGAAATTCCCATGTGTACTACTCAAGAATTGAAAGGTGTTCTATATGAAAGGTTTCAAGAAATCCTGTTACCTGCAAACAATATTCGCACTGGTAAGGCTTCTCTCCACTGTGAGTTCTTTTGTGCCTTTCCATGTGATACTTCTGAATAAACCTCATACCACATTCATCACAACGAAATGGCTTCTCACCTGATAAAAAACATGTATCAATATTAATCTAAACAAAATAAATTCTCAAACAAAAAAAATTTCCACGCAATTATCAGGTAAAATATTACAGTCTCTATTAGAAACAATAAAGAAGAGGATTTAGTCTGTCGCTACTGAAAAAACAACATAGGGCTTACTCATGTCACAATTTTCCCAGGGCTCAGTTGTCTGATGCTTCAAAATAATCATAAAAGCAGAAAAATGGCATTTATACCAAAAAAGCTTTAAGAAACTAAATTCTCTCTCCTTTTTTCTAATGTGGGTACAGTTACGTGTCTTTAACCTAAAAAATGAAGAACTACAAAGACAGATAGGTATCCTTCCTAAACTGTTGCTACATATTCTTTTATGACAGAAGATTTTATAAAAACACCTTAATTCTCTCATCGACTTAGATAACACAATCCCATTCTTTCTAGAAAAGAATTATGTATTTTCAAGCTTTCAATTTAAGATATTTGTAGGGTTCTGTGTAATTTTTTTTTCCTTTCCTGATATCTGTATGCAGAACTGAAGTAACCGCTCTGAAAAATCTTATTATTTTGGTTGGAAATCCTGAATTGTTCTTATTAGAAAAATTAAGCTGAAAACAACAAATTTCTGTAGCTAAATTGATCCAGGCAAATTGAATTCTTTTTCCCTCTGATATTTTTATTTTCTAGGTTTCTCTGATGAACCCTAAAAATTCTAAGTGTCTGAAAAGTTAGTTTTGCTGTTACAAAAGTTCACTGTTATTCTACAGAACTCATCCTGAACAACAGTAATCCTACCTCTTAATATTATTATACAATCTTTTGAGTTGATGTAGAGATTTTGAATTCTTTTGATAGCATCTGTCAACATCCTCTTTGTTCTAGACACTGTATTGCTCTGATTTGGGGGATAGAAAACATCTATCTTTTGTCTCCAGAAATAGGCAGATTATTTTTCTCTATTTCTCTATTTCCCTTTTTTTCTGAGGTAGTTTCTGAGACATAATATTCTTTTATTCTTCAAATTATTTGATTTACTAAGATGTATATTCTCTATTTAGAATAGTGACATTTAGCCATATCCTCTCCAAGTAGAAATAGGGTTGATATGTCTACACCTTCAAGTAAGATGTTAGTATTTATAGAAACTGGAATGGAAAATACCTACATCACCTGCACATTTGCTCCTAGTCAGATCATTAATACTCAAAGTTTTGACCATCTTAATTTCAAGTAACTTCTAAATCTCTCTCTGTCTAAGCCTATGCCCTATTTCCAATTATTAATTCTTACCTCTCCACATGGCTTCTCAACCAATCCCTTCTTGGACAACTTATTGTCGTCTCCAATTTATCCTCTCCTAAACCAAATGATCTTCTCTCCTAAGATCTCTTTGATCCATCAGTAGTCCTTTTTCTAAAGGTTCACATTTAGTCTAGGACTAACCTTTGCCATTTCTTACTTATTAAAAACCAGCATAAAATCTTGGGGTTTTTAGCACTTAGCTATAGATAACACTTAACTATCATTTCATCATCTCTTGTACTGACTATAATCAAATCCTCCTCTCTGGCCTATTTCCCACCTTTCTAACTCCAGTTTCATTCTTCTTTTCATGTTCTCTTCATTTATCAGGCACACTTACTACTATGGTGTTTATTTATACCAAGTCTGTGGAGACTTTCTGAATCAAATTCATATCCCTATCTTTGCTTCTAAAGAAGATGAGGTAAGAGTTTTAGGTCATCTTTGTTCTAGTTTTATACACCAAACCATTCCATTCCCAAAGACTACTTTTTAATCCTTTCTACTTACTGCTTTCTTTTCCTTTGTTCCACTATTCCACTTGGCGCTTCCTTTATATGTCCCCTTCAAACGATTTTCCTTATGTTGTCTGGAAGTTTGCTTTCCCACTCTCTTAAACCTTTCTTAGAAAACCAAACAGTAGTTTGGGATGAAGACTATCCTGAGTCTTACCAGAACCCAAACCAAGTCAGAGAAGCAAAAAAGACAGCTCAGTCTTATTCAGGAGCCCTCTGCTACCCCAGGAAGGCTAGAATACAAAATGCTTCACTGATACACTTACCTTCAGCCTTATACCCATTTTTGTACATGAACGGTCATAGAGCCCTCAATATCGTTCTACTTAAGCTGGCTATTTACCGGCAGAAGACTCTACCATCTGCCTGTTTCTCTTTTCAAAGTTTCAATAGGGTCAAGCAGAGGTTTTCATTTTTTTCTTTGTAGAGTATTACCACCAGCAATGATAAAGATGGCAGATACATAACTCTGGCAGCAGCAGCTTATGTGTCTGTGCCAGACCATGCACCACTTTGAAATGGCTTCCAAACAGTGTGGAAAAGGATCAGATTGTGACAGGTATTTTGGAGACTTTGAGAGTACACATGAAAGCATTGCTACCATGTCGCAACAGGAAGCAAAGTAATCCGTTTGGGGACACTGCCCTCGAATTAATCACTACAACACGGAAAATGCTACTTTTCAGAAGAATTCCAGAATACTCTGCAAGTAAGATTAAGAAACACTTTGTGAAACTGATACTATACTTAATTCTTGCTTTAATCTTCATAACGAACATAATATTAGAAAAAGATTAAAAATTAGTATGAAGATACACTTCCCATAATGCCTTCTTCCTAGAAGAAGCCTGAAACTTCAGATGCCTTCTGAAATTTTGTTGTACTCTTAAAACAGGACATATTGCAAATGGAGGAGATCATTAATAATAACCTTTTACTAATGTAGGAAGTGTCCAAGACATATTTTTCTGAAATAAGTTAGTGAGTAGGAAAGAATCAGATGTGAAAAAAGGCAAAACTGAAAAATACAGTAATTATAAGCATTGTTTATCAAAACAGCCTGAAGGAGAATATTCTTAAGACATTTTGAGTATGTTTTGTGTCTATATAGGAAATCTATTAAAACTGAGCATTAGTACTATTTATTGCTACAAATACAATGTGTACAAAGGCCCTAACAATTATAAAAGTTAACCTCTGGGACAGTTTAAAAATCTGAACAGACAAAATACAAACGATAAAATACAAAAGAAGGCAATAAAAAAGCAGCATGACTGAATAATAAGGCACTTGAATTGTTAGCCCCAATGTTGCTTTATTTTCTTATTATAATTTCATTTTTTGTGTTTAAAATGCAAAATGGGGTGGGTTACAGAATCAGGAGATGACACATGAATGCATGAGTGGGGAAGGAGTACAGAAACATCTCTCAACAAAAAAAAAAGTAGACATATTTGAAAAACACATGTGGTTTTATTCTCTTCAGGAGCCTAGGAAACTCAAAATATTGAAAATATTAATCTACCGATGACTCTTCCTCCTATCTGAAATGGCAATTTTCTGTATCATTAATGACAAATTTAGCAGCATGGTCCTATCACTGCTACCCCCCGTATATAAAATTGTTTCTAGTAAGTGAATTTTGTATTAATGCAATGTCTGCTTTTAGATGCAACTATTTAATTATTTACATAGGATAAGGCTGTTCATTGATGGCTTCCTACTTCCCTCATAACATTTCATTTGAGGGAATGGTTCAGAGAACAGAATTCAAATCATATTGGAACAAGCTACAGCACCTGTAAGTTCAGGGCTTGTCACAGGCATAAAACACGGCCTCTGACTGTTACCACTATTTTCGATGGTCCTAAAATACTGAACTTGAAAAACTGATAAAGATCTTAAAAAGAGGAGGAAACATCCTGTTCTTCATCAATGTTTTGAACACTGTAAAAAAAGGTGGGGCCAAAATGGTCATTTAGAGAGATAAAAAAGCAAAAGAAAAAAAAAGTATTTGTAATGAAAATTTCTCAGAGTGTGAAGACTCTGAAGCGAGCTCTCCTTCCCTCTCGCCAGAGTTAAAAATACAGACCCACTGCTCACCTCCCGGTCAGAGAAGCAACCTGAAATTTCAGCTGTTTTGGATGGGTTCAATTATGCAACTCTGAACAACAGTTTAACACTATACAGCCAATAAAGGCCCACTCGTGAATATTATCATATAGCAGTGAAAGTACAGAAGGGTAAGTAAAATGCCAATTAACTATACTGTAACTGGGCCAAGAAATCAAATTCAGCACTAGTCAAATACTTACTTACTAAATGAACTTCAAAAAAAATTTTTTTTTAAGATCAATGCTTTTAGTTTTTTTCAGAACAAGTCATATATATACAATAACCACAACCTCACTAAAAGTGCAAGATGGCAGTCCATGGGAAACTGGCTCAATAAAGTGATAATTAAACTGCTGGAAGTTGGGTCTTACATGCTCTCTCCTAAGCGTTTATATAGTTGTCATCTAGGAAACACCCATAATTCAACAGTTTAAACACAATCACCATTTTCAGTTTTCTAAGAAATAAACAAACTATACTAAACCAGCAGGATGCTGAGAAAAGGAGGAGAAGATAGTTATCTAAGAAGTCAGATAATAATATGGTTAATTTGTTAAATGGCAGCTTTTTCTCTGCTAAACAAAGATTGGTATAGGTAAAAGCTGGCAGAAAAAAAGAAAAAAAAAGAACAACCTCCCCCCCACCACCAAACCCTCCCTCCAAAGCTTACAATCAACACAGCAGAATTCTCATTAGAGCTAGAAGTCGAATTTTAAAAGATAATTAAATCAATTTATATAATATTTGCAGTCAAGCGTTAATTAACTACATTGCCCAGACTCTCATTTTCAAAGCCACGTACAGGGAATAATCCTCAGAAAAAAAATCTTCTGAAAAAATGAAAAAAAAAAAAAAAAAGACCATGCTTAAATTTTTGCCTTTTTTTTTGGGGGGGGGGAATAGACAGAAGAAAGAGATCGAGTGAGCATTCTTTTCAAGAATAATATCTGCACAAAGTGAAGGCAGCATGGTTCACCAATTCAGAGCCAGAGGAAAGACTAGGAACAGAACAAAGACATTGGACAGAAGAATGGAGGACTCTTCTGTGGCTGGCTGGCTGAAGGAAACCTACTTAGTCTGGACTCATGGCAACCTAGGATACAAAAACCCCATAAACAACAGGGCATTTGTGCATGCAACTCCCTGTACACTGCTCTGAAAATTCATTTTGCCGAGGTTTTTTTCCCTCTCAACTCTTACACATGCACACACTGCACTGCGTGTTAGTAGCTTTCATATCCATTTAAATGCTACAGACAAGAAACACTGTGCACATTCACCAGCTCTGCTTTTCTGCAAAACAGGCTGAGAAATTGGCATCTAGTCCAAAAGGACCATATTACAAAATATTTACAGAGGGATTGAAAGGCCATGCACCAAAATGCCAAAAACCCAATGAAGCCAAACCTGTTAAAGAATGTGGTTTTGTGCAGTGCAACAAGATAAAAAATAAACAAGTACATATAAACTTTAACTCTCTTTGGCTTAAAACTTTGGGCCTTATTTGACCTATATTGCATATTTTCAAACTAAGGCTCTTATTTTTAGAACAGTTCTGAATTAAACCTTTCAAAAAAGAGTGAAAAGTAATGCTGATACTAATACCTTTGGGATTAGGCATTTTGGCCATTTTAGTCCTGGCACTTTTCCATCAAATTCCAAAAGAAATAAAAAAATCTATTGAGATGTGATTTGGAAGTCCCAATTGTCCAAATTAATTTGATACAACAAAAGATACAACTGCTTAACAAACTTGGACTTTTACGAACACACAAACTTCAGGATTTGCTACTTGGGTTATTTTTAGAATACTATTTTCAAATTTGCTTACTAGAGTTTATACTCACTTTACAGCCAAAGAAAAGTGGAGCAAGTCAAAAAGCACAAAGCTAACTTAATTTTAAAAGTTTTATAACATATGTTAAGTCAAAACAAACTACAGCAGGATTTTAGGCTGCATACTTATTATCGGAAACCTTGCCTGAGTGGGGAAACAGTTCTTAAGCACGCTAGTAAAGATACTCAAGGCACTATACTCACCAGTATGAATCTTCTCATGCCTCTGTAGCAGGTACTTCTGAATGAAACGCATGTCGCACTGACTGCACTGAAATGGTTTTTCACCTTGAACAATATAATTCCACATCCATAAGTTAATAACTACACACTGTTGTTTCTGATAACTACTTTTGAGGAATATAAAAATGCCTATAAAAAACCCAGCATCTGAGCGAATTCCAAAAATATTCTAATACCAAAAAACATTAGCCTTACTAAGTATATGAACTGCAGAATTCTTTCCATGATCCTATGAGTCATATTAATACTAGCACGGAAGAGTGATCTGAAATGGCTGTAATTTCCTCATGAACAAGATCAATCACGATGCTGGCATAAGACTGCATTCAGGATACTGGCAAGCTATTATAATGGTAAGTACCTTTTTCACTTCTCCGAACCAGAGAGATACCTCATCAGGCAAATAAGCAGCTGGAGCACATTTTACAAAGGGGTCAATTTTGGCACTTAGGCTACAAGTCAACCCATTACTTTCTGATAAAGAAAGAAAAGAAACCTTGTAAACAGTTAGGTTTTCAGTTTATTAAACATATGTTGATTTTTTTTCTGGTATTCTTTTGACACTTTGGTGCATGGAATCTCTAAGCTTAGATGCCAAGTTAGCTACGCTCTTAAAACTGAAATTCGCATAGAGCTGAAAACATTTTTAACATAAGAAAACAAATCTTTATATAGTAGAAAAGACAATTTGAAGTCAAGCAGTACCTGTATGAATGAAGACATGTCTCTGTAAATGGTAGTTGGTTCTAAAGGCAGCATTGCAATGCTCACAAACATGAGATTTGTGGGTTTTCAGACCAAGTGATCCGTCCTCATTTATTGTAAGGATCTATTTTAAAAAGAGTAAAATTTGTTCTCACACTACCCTCTAAAGATGTCTTATTTACTAAAAAAAAAAAAAAAAATCTGTTTAATGCAGAAAATGTAAATATTTCAGGTAAACCATGCTAATTTCTACAAAACTATCCAATAGGCTTTTAGTTTACATTTCCAAACACAGCCCAGTACAACCTGTGTCTCATTAAATTAGAAGACATTTCAACAGGACAGAGACAAAAGCAGCTCATGGAAAACCAGCTTAGAGCTTCCCTATCCACAGCTGAGTCACTTTATATGCTACTGTTTACTTTGTCCGTCTGGTGGAAAGGAGGCAAAGTAACCAAACCACCTCTGGGCACAGAACCATGGATAATTATATTTTAAAGGAAAAATGAAACGTTATATTCTTGTTTCAATCACAATTTAAAATGTTTGTTAAAAAGTGTTAAAACCTATCCAGGATAGTCATACAAATTATCTGCATAATCTCCATAGTCTCGGAGACAAATTGTTTTTAAAAAACAAAATCTCAAAGCCATACAAGCAAAAGAATAGTATTATTTTTCTCTCTGTTCAAATTTTTCACTCAACAGAATATTGCTCGCTCAATAAACAGGCTGGAGCAGTTCCTTGACAAATTCAACTTTCCACACTCAATTGCTTTGGTATCAAAGCAGCTATTTTCATATGAATTTGAAAAAACTTAAATGAAAAAGATTTCCACTGTATCTACCTCATTCAATAAAGCTCATCACAGGTTTTCTCTTTTTGACCAAAAAAAGAACAAACAAAAAACCCCAAACCCCAAAACTCAACAGCAAAACCCCTATTATCTCTGGCAAGAGAATAAGAAAATTGGTAAGCAAGTTACATTTCCAAAAGTTTTACTTAACTGGAAACAAAACTATAAAGAAGAGTTTAAGTAACCTTAAATAAAAGTTAAATCCCTTGTTATTAAAAAAAAAAAAAAAAGTCTGCTGGGGAAAACACATCTGCATTTTACTTAATTAGGATGTTTGGGGAGTTTATGATAATGATAGTGATGAGAAAGGGAGAGTCAGAATAATCAAAATAACAATTTCTCTGCAACAGTAGCAAACACTGTAAGATCTATTTAAATAATTTTTATTCTGCTGCATCAAAACTCAGCAAGGCCGAAATCTTGAGCCAACAAAATCTCGTGCATTCACTCTGAAGGACAAGCACATTCATACGTTTATCAGATTGGTACGTTATAGCTCCAGTAAGTCACAGATACAGACAATTATAAAAATTCTGTTCTGTAACAATATAGTACTAATGAAACACTGACTGGTTATTTAAAATGAATTTAAATACATGTTATGAAATGTTTTTCATATATTATATTGAAATTTTTAAATAACCGTGCAGAAAATGTACTTAATTTCATAGTTAGCCTAAATCTGGGTTCTTCTACTGCATCTATTCATTGCACCGCCTCTTAAGTCAAGAAAATTAGTTTTGTCAGTGCAGTTTTCCTATTAAAAGCAACAAAAAGTGTACGCGTGTTTGTGTATGTATGTGCGCATGTGTGTGTGCACGTGGGGGGAAGTAGACAGGATTCATAAAAGCTACTGCCTTTTTATGTGTATGATGAGCAAGTTAAAATAAAACAAAATTTAAAGTGTGTTTCAGTATATTAATTGACTTCCATAGGTAAAAGCCACAGGGGCTGTTTGGATGGAAAAATCAACCCGAGTACTCTGGGAACACTAACTCAAACCGGAGTAGGCTCTCACCTATATTAGTCCTTTAGCTTCTTTCTGCCATTGTATTCTTACAAACCTTTAAAAAAGTGGGGGAAAAGACTGAAGAACCTGTTTAATGATTCTCCTGATCATTTTTCAACCTTTTGTTATCTCAGAAGAATGGCACTGACAGATCGGGAGATATAAAGGAAGCATGCAAGTACACGTCTGTTGAAAGAGGGGCACATGCCTCTCCTACCTTGCAATGTTTCCATGGAAGTGATCTGTGGAGGGTATTCAAACTAGAGCTCCTTATTTTAATCAAAGGGAGAAGTATCTCAATGCAAAGGTTTTGGAACTTGCTTCCACGCCCAATCTGAAACAATGTGTCAACTTTCCAAGAACACTACAAATGCCACCTAATTTGACAGTGGTTCGGGGAGGACTGAAAGGTAGCTAACGTTGGGAAAACAGCAATTAGGCTTTGGATTTTTTGCTGATGTTGGAGTGGGTTTTCCTTCAATGCATATGCAATCTGGGTTGATTTCAGAGCAGGCTTATTTTAATGCTGCTGTGTGACCATATGTATATATATAAAACTGATTTTTGCCTATCAGAGCATCCTGCGTACATTCTACTTTAAACCTGAAGATTAATATTGATTTGGGGAATTACTAGAAGATAGAACACTGCCGCAGCACTTGGCCCTCACCTCATTTGGTGAAATGATGCTGTTTTTATCTGAAGTAGGTCTCAACAGAAGAAAATCTAAGCTTTTCAGACATACAGGGATACATACTCTTCATGAATGGATCTTCAAAACAATTTTTGAAGTAACAAACCAGCAGCTATTGTAAGGTTCTTTTGATATAAATAAATACATATATGAAGATGATTATGACCACAGGAATATTCCCTACCAGTAGATTATTTTATATACATTAGTAAACTTTTTAAAATTTTCAAAACTACCATTTTAGATTTCTTTTTAAGAACTTTTCACTATGCATAAAGCATATAAAATTATCAGGCTCACATGAAAGCACAACTATTATTAGATAGATACAGAGTAATGATTTATAAGTTGTCTACAAAACTACTGACTCATAATTAAAAAAAATATTTGGAGAGAGAACTGCCTGGAGAGACAGATGTTAAAATGTGTCAAGGGTTCATGTTGCTAAAAAGAGTTCAAAGAAAAACAGTGTTAAAATCAGGTTTTGTTTTGGGTCTCTGGTAAACTTCCAAACTGCATCTTTACTGAGCAAACAAACAATTTCCAGCCTAACTACTTCAAGTGCTAATGAAATTAGTCATAGTCAACCAAATCTTCAGGTTCTTTTAATCTTGGTTTTGCCAAATCAATGTCTTACTTTTGCTGGTGAACGCTGTTTTCTTTTCTTCTTTTTCTGCAAATCTACTGGCTCTCGTATTTGTTTTTTGTCTCGTTTCTGTTGTTCAGATGCATCAGTAAAGGTAATTTCTTGCTTTACACTGATCTGTTAAGATACCAAGTGCCAGTTTCAGGTAAGGTTCTCACTACAGAAAAGCAATTTTTCAATTTTAGAAGATGACAAACTGCTGAAACAGAAAACCTTTTTCTAAGGGAATTATCTTGTGGTTTCATTCTTTCAGAAATTTAAGTGAAAGGAATAATAAGTATCTTAAATAGAAAGGGCATAGTTAATTTCTACAGTGACATTTTGATGTATCCTTTCATTCATCTCCGAAAGTCTTTTTTCCTTCTGACCTGTGGTGATTTTGAGATCAGTTGTTATATTAAAATCACTTCCATTTGTGCAACCATTCAGTTTTTCATACCTATTTTACTTTAGTCCGTGTATTGTCAAGGCAAGATTTAACGGAATAGTTTATTAGGTATTTAAAACAAAAAGTATTTTTTAAGAAAACAAGAATAGTGCTAATGAAGGTTTTTTTCCAAAAAAAAAAAAAAAATTTCTTGATCTAATGTAAACTTTAATAAAGAGCAAGATAGTCTTACATTTTTCTAACACCTGAACCATCTGATCTACAGCTAACAGCCTAATGTTTTAACAATGCTACCTTTATAAAGATTATTCTTCATATATAAGGCTATCTACTTTTTAAGTCCTTGTAATTATCCTTTATGTTTGAATGGTAACAGTGATGATGTGCTGTATTACAGATAGACGCTCTGTTTTCAAAAGGAAGTCATCTCTATTCGCTCTGGGATAGATGAGGTACACCTTCTACTGGGCATCAAGGAGGGGCATATTTATGGTCATGTATGAAGTGTCACAGTCCAACCTGCAGTGTGAATGCAATTGCTAAGCGTCCACATACTTGGAAAACATGTAAGAAAATGTTTCCTATAGCAAGAGAATTAAATAGTACTACGAACACCATAAATGGTATGCACCTCTTAATAATGCTATTTATTCTGATTTGTAGTTACCCTTGAACATTAAACGTATTTAAAAGAGCACATTTTAACTCATCAATTCATATGGTAACAGCCTGATTATAAAATATTTATAAAACAGATACTGAAAGATTATATTTAATTGGCAAATTTTATCCACAGCCAGAGGCAAATGACATTTTCATAAATAGCATCTATTCATAAATATTTTGATAATCAAAATCCAAACAAGCAATTAATAAATTCTTGCCAGAGTAGGATAAGACTACTAAATCATGCTTCCTAGTAATTTCTCCATATTTCACAAAGAAAGTGCTTACAGGGACATTAACAGCATACTGCAGCCCTTGAGGAAGTCTATCTTGGGTATCCATGTCATCATCATTTTTTACCGTCTCCTCATGGACCATGAGTTCATCATGTGAAATCATCTCTTGCTGTCGAAGTTCACTTTCCTGTAACACTTCATCTGTTGCAAGAATTTCTTGGTGCGCCATAGTCCGATCTTGAAGCACTGCCTCTTGCCGTTCTCCCGACACTCCAGACTGGTCAGATACTGCACCCATCCCTACCATAGCCCTGGATGACTGCATTTGGTCTATGCCACCACATTTAAGAAATAATCCTCCCAGCTTGTCTTCAATGTTCATTCTTAAGTGCAATAACCTACAAAGAAAGTTTTGATAGTAAACATCTAAAATTGGTGCTCTTACTTAAAATTTTTACTTAAAAACATTTTACAAGAACTCAGTCAGTACTCAGCATACAGGCACACACTCCTAAAATTGATACCAAATAAAAGTGAAATGCTGGGTATCTTGATTCAGCATAAGAGTCTCTCACACTCAGGCATATATACACAGACATACACTTTCAAATGAAAAGTTTATAACTAGGTGCCTTTTGATTACTGGAAAAGTTTTAATTAAATGACAGCTAGAAAGAATTTAAGTCTCCTCCTAACGCCTTAGAAAACAGCTTTTTTTCATGTCTCTTTTACTCCATTTTCTTCTCCTGTTTTGATTTATCTTCTAGAGATGCCTCTCATTTTTGTCCTGCTCTCCCTGCTTTCTTAGGGCTTTCTTTAAGGGCTCTTTTACCCCCAACTGCCCTGGGCATACTCTAGCTGCTGGAACACCTCAATATCCACAAGTAAGAAAAAGGGCAACTTTTTGCCAGAGGTCTATATTAAGATGGACTAGAGAGAAGTCAAATTTGTTTATAAAAAGCCTATTCATTTCCATACCCACTAAACCACTGGAGAATTAGTCAGAAAACATGAATTCCAGCAGTGAACAGCAATACCATTACATTGATTGATGATCCACACATAGATAAAAAAACTTAATACTCCAAACAGCGTCATGGCATTATTAAACCATTTTAAGAAGAGGCAGTAGGGTTCGGTGAAGCTGAAAGTGGCAGCCTCTACTTATTCACCTTGCTTTTTCCCAGTTGACCTGATCTTGCCAGAAGGCCGGGACACGGCCCTCTAGGCTTCACTGCAAGGTAGTCCTAAGACGACTCTTCTCCTTGGCATACTGGATGTCCAGTCACGGCAGCACCAGCCTTCGCACTCCTCCCCAGGCCCCCAGATTCCTACCCATTCCACACCCGCCGGCTCTGCTCGCTCCTTCAGACACGCTCCCTTCCTCCAGCCCTCCGGCTTCCCAGCACTGGAGCGGAGAGGCTGCACAAACCCCTCTGCTTCAATCGTAGCGACAGGGCAGAGGCACAGCAGGGTCGGACACTACAGGACAGGCCTAGCCGAAACACACGACAGATATTGCGGAAGCGTTGTTGCAGCATCGGCACCTTTGATTTTGATGCATTCAGAATTACGATACAAACATGTGTTGGTATATTAGCAATCACCAGCTTCAAATTCTGCCTCCCTAACAGTGCAGCGTGGGGACGGGAAACAAATCAGCAGCTCCATCTCAACTCAAGCCTCACTCCGATGCTACTTTTCTCTCCATACAGCTCCAGATGACAACTAGTAACCAAAGAAGTTAAGTCTCTCTGCCTAGAATCCAGCAGGGCCATCACCTTGCAGAAATTCATCACGATAACTCACTCCCAATTTAACACCCTGCCAACTAGCAAAATGATTGGATCAAACAAATATAGATGTAATGTTTAAATTCCAATTTTTAGTTTGATCACAGAAACCACCTACCAAAGCATTCCAGAAGATTTTTCAGATGAAGAAAAATTCTAAATGTATCTTAATCCATTGTGAAGATTAGTCTATACTAAACTATGACAAGTTTACAAAATAAATAGCAGCCCTTCCTCAGGGGAGATTCTGGAGTATTTGATAGGAATGCAACCCACTAGCAGAACTTGCTGATAAAGGTCTCACAGTTCTTCTACATCAGTTTCAAATACTACTATTAGTTCTTATCTTCTGAAAGTAAAATCCAATTTCTTCAAAAAAAAACCAACATAAAAAGAAAAAAAGCCAGCTTTAACATCTTCTGGTAGTAATTCATGCAGTGCAAGTCGAAAGTGAAAGCATGTTTGTCTCTGTTCTCTATCATGAGTTTCTAAATTTCTGTATATATCACAGAAAGCCTGACTGACAGGATGTTCTGATAAATACATTTCTGGGTTTCAAATAAATAAAAAGCATGCCAAAGAAAGAAGCTTTTCAGTCAATTACAGATTTTCTTTTAGTAAGCCTTCCTCTGATGGAAGTCTGAACGATGCAGTCACCAAGCAAGATCTGTTTGTTTATACATGACAACGTCATCAAAAATTGTACTAATCTTCATTCCTGTGTAACTGTAGCCCAAGTTCTGGAGTGTAAGACAGCAAAGAAAAAAATCTAAATTATTAATAGGAAAAGCCAACTAGTTTTGGAAAATGGGAAATACAAAACTGAAATATTTGAGACAAGAGTGCTGGCCGATATTCTCTAGATCAATAATCTAACCTTTTAGTAAACTAGAGATGAAGAGTTCAAACACATTTTCACTGAATTAATAGCCTAGGATATCATACAAACAGCACCTTCAGAATAGCTATCCTCCAAGATTTTATTAAAACTACTAACAAAATTACAAGGTCTTACAGGATAAAACTCCACAAAAGTGAGTTGCAGTGGTTCAGACTGCCAGAGGCAAGGTCCCAGAGCCTGGAAGGCCAGCAGAAATGACAGCAGCCAACAAACTTCGCGTTCTGGACGAGAGTCCTGCAGGCTAGTTGGTGAAACAGGCAGCAGTTTTCCAGTTTTGCTGTTGTCAATGTTTAGAAGCTCAGAACTTTGCCTGAAGTTTTGGAGGGAAAAGAGAGTTGTGGAAGCAAACACTGCTGATTCTAGTAAACTAAGTTTTCAACCCTCAGAGGACAGCTTCTTCCAACTCCCTTACCTGTTGTCTCGTTCAGGCTCTGCAGATACCGTACGCTGACATGAAATAGGATTCTAAGAGCTTTCATACCAGTCAGTAATGCAGGGGCTGATCTCATTCTGTGTAGTAGACTGGGAAGAAAGAGAGACCTTGGGAAGAACTGACCAGCAAGCACAAAGGTCAAAACAGCTGTTGCCCCAAACTGTTTTTTCTAAATCATATCTGAACAAACTTTTTTTTTTTTTTTTTAAAGAGTATCCTCTAACAAAGGTACCACCTCAGAAAGTTTGGGGGAAGCTTTTCCAATGCAGCTGAAGCCAAAAGCAGGTATTTACATCAGATTGTTGTTATAGGGGCAAAACCACATTTTAGGGACCAAAAAAAAGCCTGTGACAGAAGAACAGGAAGGGAAAATACTGCTCAGAACATTTGCACTTGCAATCTTGTTCACTACTTTTCCTGCAATTCTGATATGAGAAAGTTTGAAATCCCACTCTTCATTTTCACAGAAACCATCTTCAGATAAGGACAACAATTCTTTAATGTCTTAAATGAGGTCAGGTAGTGCTGGGCGGCAAACTTGCTTCCAGTTAATCCAGGCTATAAAAAGAGAATGAAATTTTACACACCTTAAGGAAAGGTGTGTTTCTGGTATGCCACACAGCCACCTACAGGCCTTCCATAATCCATGAAGTATTTTTTGGAGGTAACTGGGAAACCCTATCGATGGTTTCTTAGCAAAAACACAAATGAAAAAAACCCTTGGTATAGCATTAAGGTTGTTTCTTTCACCAATGCAGGTCTCCCAGAGAGATCTTGCAACAACAGATCTTAGCCATCCTAACAGGAGAAAACGAGGATGAAGTTATAATCTTTACTATGTAGAGAATCTTGTGTCAATTAAGAAACGTGAGAAGGAGCTGAAGTTCTTAAGAATCTCTCTCCCGTAGAGTCATTATATGATAAAGGACAGCGCAAAGGAGCGCAGGTAGAGGCTGGTTTATGATGCCAGTCCTTTTAAAAACATGACATGAAAGATACAGACTCCAAGGAAATGAACAAGCAGATTCCTCCTATTTATTTATTTCAGCCTTTATCCCAAATTTATCCATATTCAGGGTATATCTTCTATTGATCATCATTCACTGTGACTTTGTTCCATGCTACAGAAGTGCAACAGCATAAGCTCCCTGCAGATTCTTTACAGGAATGACATGGACAGGTACTAAAATACAGGAGCTCAAGATGTTCGAACACATTCCAGGAAAAACAGCATCAAGTGTGAGAATGTGGTGGCCCTAATCTGTCTGCTCAAGCCACTGAAAAACAGCACAGGAGGTTGTTCCAAATGCAGGATACTGCCATATCACTCTGAAATTAGGCATAAATTGAGGAAACTGTGGATTTAAAGCTATAACCTGACAGGAAGGTAAGCAGACAAATAAAAATAGAAAGACTGAGTGTTGAATAACTCAAAAGAGCAAGCTACCCTCACCAGTAGAGGCAGACAGACTTGTAGCGCGCAGAAACTTAAGACAGCTGGCAAGATACAGCTGCCCAGAAGGCAAAATAGCTGTATATAGTATTTATTGGTACTATTAGTTCTCTGAATTGTCAAGGATATGGAAAAAAATTTTTCACCCACCCTGACTAGTAGGCTTAGTAGAGTCATGCAACTGAAAGCATTTAGTTGTTTTCCAACCATGAGCTTGAGTCATATCAGATGCTGGTACAGGGAATGTACTGGTTATTAAAATCAGGCTTTCGAACATCTGGCTTTTCATACAAAAATAATGACAACTCACAAGGTTAGGCTGCATAGTCTAGCTGATGAAACACAATGCAAATTACATCAAGTCCAGGTACTATATGAAGAACCACAAAATGAAAATAAGCTATTAATCCAAATAAGAAGTATCCCAAATGCAATCATCTCAGTAAAATAAGTGTCATTTGTCAACTGACACCTTTTGGCTCACAAAAGAGGAATCCTATCATTTCAATTGAAAATGAGGAGAAAAAAAAAGTGCTCTTGGAGGAACGACAGTTTGATAAAGAAACTGTAAGTTAAAAGCATTCAAACAAATTCACTTTACCAAGCCTGCAAGAGAGCATATATTTTAAGCACAAAATGCATCTGTGAAATAAAGATCAACTTAATTTGAGATTATCTTGAGTGAAGCTACAATAATATAAACCATATACTAACATATGCCAAGAAATGTACTTGTGTAAAAGACTTATTCTTATTGCAGAGGTATTTTCCACGGAGTTTCAGAACTTTTATTAAGCTTTAGCAAACAATCATAAGATTTTGGCATTTTCTTTGAAAATACAGTTTCTCAATACACAGAGAAAAAGAAAGCCAATTAAAAGAGCTGTATTCAAGTATCCATTTTGCTTGGTAGAGGTTCTCTAAACCTTTGCTGTAGGCAAAGCATTTCACAAGAGACTTCTTCAGGCTGAACTTCATGGACATGCACACGTTTTGGGGGAGGAGAGAGGGGAAGGACTGCACAGCAATAGTCTCAGAGCATCCCAGCACCATCTCTTTTGACACAGTGCTCAACAGCTGCTTGCAGAACATCTACAGCCAGTGAACCATGTTGCTTCGCTTCAAAAACTGCTACTACGGCAAACCCTACAGCAATACTTAGAACTATTCATTTCAGTAACCCTGACATCAGTTTTTCCAAAGATTACTGGTGCGGTAAACTGGAGAGCTAAATGGTAAAGACAATATTTCTAATTAAAGTAACAGCAATTTAAGCAAAAACATACTAAATGAAAAGTGCAACCACCCTTCCAAATCAGAACAAAAAATTAAAATACAATTAAAAGAAAACAGCACTGGATAAAAAAAACCCTGCCAGGATGATGCCTGTTATGCAGTGAGGCTGACACACTAAAGGAAAGAATCCAAATTTGTTTGCCACCAGACACAATGTAGGATCCAGCTCTTTTTCTCCATGCTGACTGATGGCAGGTAGGAGTTATTGTCTTCTTCCTTCTTGTCTTGAACAAGTAGTAAAACATTATTTAATAACAAGCAAGCACCCAGAGGTACTAAGTGGGTTTACTTAAAAAATAAATTAATATGTGCAGTACTGGGTTGAGTCTCTGGATTAGATTTAAAAGATTATTTATGAAAGATGAAGAAAGAAAATACTTTGAAGGATTAATAACCATTAGAGAAAATATAAAGACCATCTGCATTTTAGTATCTTTGCAGAATAGAACTCTTTTAATACTATTTTACTATTTTGCTTTGGTTTTTAAAGATGAACATCATCTAATCATAAACAATTTCCTGCAAAAGGTTTTGGTGTTCTAAGTCTTCTGTTTTCTTTCAAGTATTAAAAAGCAGAATTTGCTACTTTCTATATCCATATCACACTCCATTTCTTTCCCATATTAACTTTTCCCTGGTTTTCAAAGGCAAAATAGAATGAAAGAAGGTTGAGGGAGACAAAGTTTGTTGAAATTTAATTCTTTTTATTGGGAAAACCTAAGCTTCTTCTGAAGAGCTCTAACAAAGACTTGAGATAGAAATATTACTACCACAAAGACACAAACTTCCTTTGACTGTATTTTCTAAGAGTCAAATCCCAAACACAAAACCAGGAAGCAAAATGGAAATTCTAAGATGCCTTTAGCAACTAGATACCACTCTGACAAAAACATCTATCTCCAGGATTCCCTTAACAAAAATTGAGAGAGAGTTCAGTTCAAGGTTTTAGATGTCTTCAAGGTAATCTCACATTGGAAGTCACCCAATGACATTTTTTAATTTAGCTCCACATTTGGGAAGTATGTTTTAGTTTAAGATCAAACAAGGCAGACTTCCTAATAAGTAAATACCTGAAGCTACACGATACATATCTGGGTACTTTCCTACCATGTCCTTTCTTCCACAACAGCCTTTAGAAGAATGGGTGCATGCTGGTCCCAAACAACAAACTATATAAAGGCTAGTAGTGTAAAATGTACATAAAGCAAGCTTAAAAAAAGGCAATATATGGAAACTCCTAAGCATATTATCATCTCTTAGGGCCCATCTCTATGGTAACACTACAATGATTTGGGGTAAACTGTAAACATAAATGAATATAACATACATAAATCTACAGAGTTCTGTAAGTGAACACTCTTATTCCAATATTGATTTTTTCCCCTTCCCTATTTAGAATAACTCACTTTGGAAAGGTTTAAGCTAAATAAAAGAAGCAAATCATTATATAATCAGAGTGGTTTTACTGGCACTGCTAGTAAAACCTTTCTAAGTAGACGAACTTCTATAAAAAGCAGCTACAACAGAGACCTACTAGAGAGCTACTGTGCCAAGAGAAGTTCACTTTCTTCTCTCAAAAGGGGAAGATTAAACCAAATAGACTGTGAAATTCAGATAGGGACACAAACAACCAAAAGCCCGTTCCAACAAGACATTTGGCACATTTTCTTATTTAGAAGAAGTCAACCCAATTCTTAATGGTGCAGCTGCAAGAAACAATGTGATATATGGGCTATCAGCCCAAAGGGGTAGCTCCTTGCATATCTCCCCCAGTTCAGCCCTCTTGCCACCTTCATCGTGTTGGCCATAGCAATTGTGCAACTGTGAAGGGAGCTGGACAAAAACACACCCACTAGAAAAGCGATCAGCTTACATTTTGATCAGTAGGACTATGCAGGCAGAGGGTACAGGCGACAGGCAGGGAAGAAGCAGGGAAGAGAGAGAAGGACTGCTTCTTTCAGCAGCAGCCAGTGGTTAGATTAGATTAAAGCACATTGGGAAACTGCTCCACAAGTGCAACGTACACACACAAGTGGAAGAGTTACAGCTCCCACACAGACATACCTAAAAGCCATGCCAAATTTAAATCAAGAGAAAAATGCATATCTACATTCTCAAAGCTTTCTTCATAAAAGGAACTATAAATTCTGCAACTCCTAAAACTAATGAACAAAGAGAGAGCAACATGGCCTGATACCATATTAAAAACTACAAGTACCTAATTCATGTTTTAAATTTAGCATCACCGTAAATAAATCTGCCGTCAACACAATCCTCTCCAAAAGAAAGAAAAAATTCAAACTTGACGGCTTCCTAATGTCCATTAAAAAACCCTATCAGATCCCTAAACATGTTCATGTATTTTCACATCGGGAAAGATATTTAGTTTTACTATTAAAAATATGGATATATTCCAACATAAAAGGAAAACCAGCTAGCTTTCACGATATCAAAAGCTCAATTTTAAAGATTCTGCAGAAGCTTGCAAAGTAAAAAATACCCTAGTTAACGCTTCTAAATAAAGAATAAAGATATTTATTAGCTGTTCTCCCTACTTGGAAAATAAGATACAAGTAAAAGATCTTGAAATTAACATGCAAGTGTAAAGTATCATTTGTGAGAATGAATTCAAAGTGTGTTGACTTGCAAAATAGAAATTAATCAAACATAAATCATTGTGAAAAGGTTCTCAGATCAAAACACATCCCAAAATGCAACCTACGATACAAGCACTCTTAAGACTTGTTGCACAGTTATTTCTAAATGCCCCATGTTGCTGAACACATGCCAGTATGAGAACTGATCCTGCAAAGATTTACACTCATACTGAGCTGTGAATAGTCCTATTACAATCAACAGGATTACTCACAGAAAATCTACTTATTCTGCATAAAATTATCCATGCGCGAAAATCTTTGCCACCTTGCTTATTCTAAATTCAGTATTAGATCATCACCAGCATAACCACAGTGTAACATCTAAAACATGCATCTCAGAAAGGTTTCAATATTACATCAACAAAGCCACAGTTACTTGTTAAAACCTAAAAGGATGTTACCAGTGTGGCAAACATACTTTAACTACTAGAAAAATCATAGGCAATATTAATTTTTATCTTGAAAAAGTTTACCGATTTTGTGGTACTACATGATCAACTACATGATCAACTACCATAAAACAGTTAATTTTGAGAATTTCTATTAGAATTTTTACCACTGTACAGTTAATGCAAAAAGAACACAGCAGGATCTCTGTCCTTACACTATGAAACACAGACACTCATAAGTGCTCGGTCTGGACATTTCAGCTCATTTTTATATGCAGGGAAGACAGCACTACACATAACTACGGTTACCCACCATTTTCTAAATGCTTTTAATAGTTTTAAAACTTCAATCCAACTAGTTAATATTTGATGAAATTTCATATATCATGGGCATGCCTCAAGATGAATTTTTGGAAAAAATATTTCAGATAAAATATATCCTTTTTTTTTTTTTTAACAGCATAGTTATTTGTCATAGCTAAGCCAATCCAACAACTAATTGTCATTGAAAGAGGCAGTCCTGGTCCCTTCTCTTATCTATGAGATTCCACCCTACCTTCTGTGCCTACTCTGATGGTCATACAACTGTATAGTGGTTTACATAGTTCACCAGCCTGGCAAAAAATATATATATATTTTTTAGTTATTAAGTTAAATTTTCTGCCAGGTTAACTCACTGAGTTGATCTACCATAAAGACAGTGTGTCAGAAGCAGTTCAAAAGAGGGTCTGGGCCCTTTCCCATTCAGCAATCACAAGGTAACTGGCTCAGCCCATCTCATGCAATTGCACCTTGAAAATAAACGGAAAAGAAAAATATGTTGCTTTAAAAACACTGTGATAATTTTTTTTGACAAGCCCTCAAATTTCTTGGATAAATTCCTGAGTCTCACCACTCTACTATCAGCAAATCTGTGAAGCAGCTCTTCTCATCACTAGCACCATGCGGTGCTGTTTTAGAGGTGACAACCTACTGTTGCTATCAGTTACCCTACTGGCTCAAATGGCAAAGGTCTGTCTATATGTATAGACAACAGAATTTCTGGTGCCTTTTCCAGATTGCTTTTTAAAAAATCCCTAAAACACTACACTCACAAACCCTAGAAGAATACAAGAAATTGCATGCACGCATAAAAATGTCAGGGACTGCTAGCATTAAGGTACCTTAGTTTACCATAATTTGCCTCTCTAGCCTATTGGCACTGTAATAACACTTTTTTATTAAAATATTGTATATATTTTTTCTATAAAACATTGTTTCCTTCAGCACACTGCATAGATCTGCTCCATAGAAATAGGTGAGAACAGTGAGACTAGGTAGTTAAGGAGATTGTTTGTAACATCCTTGTTCTGTTTGTTGGGAAGGCGGAAATGTAAATGAAGGAGGGACAGCAGGAAAAGAAAGGACAGTCCTGACTATTTAAGCAGTTGAATGCTATCTTGCAAAATAGGCCTCTATCCTTGATCTTATCAGAGATATTATGTAATTTTACTTTTTTTTTTTTTTTAAACAGGTGATCAATAATCACACTTCCCTCATATTCTGGGTGCCTAACCTGACACCTTCAGGTCAGATTTACAGTAAATGCTGAGTACTCAAGGCTGCAAATATATCAATGACAGCAATACTTTAAAATACAAAGAGGGATGCAATGCTGCATATCTTAAAAAGAAAAAAAGAAAACAGATCTTAAAGATCTCTGTGAGCATCCAGACCAAAACTGTATTCTGATCTTACCCCTTGGCATCGATTCCCTAACCATAAATACGAATAAAAGCATCCATTCCATTTCCCTGAGGCATAGTGAAATACTTGTAAGAATAAGCAATGTTCAAAACAGGTCACAAGGGTGAACTAATCAGTTTATAGTACTCTTGTTCCTGCAGCAAACACAGTTCATGAGGGGAGAAGGTGGCATATATAAGACAGCAAGGTAAGCCTGCATCAGTCACTCAGGCAAACACCGCAAGCAGCCAGACAAGCAGGGTCTAGCCTCTCTCGGGATCTAACCACTGATCGGAAAGCATACCAGTGTGTTTTCAGGCAATGCAGAGTAGCCAGCTCAGTGGAGAATCACTAGAGGAATTTGGGATCACAGACATAAGACTGTCAACAGGAAAAAATAAGCAGGACAGTATGACTGAAGAGAAAACACTGGTTACACCGTGATGATGTAATAAGACAGTAAGAGATTTGGCTTCTTTTCTCAGCTCTGCCACTGCTGTTGAGCAAATCTGTTATCTTGGCAAGTCATTTCCCCTCCCTGTATTTCCATTTCCTCATCTCTAAAATGGGGGCAATTACCCACCTAGTATTTAGGTCTGAAAAGAGCAGTAGGAACTATTTATGAGGACCTCACAAACCTAGTGATAACCATTACAGGAAGTCCACAAAAGAATATAGTCACGCTGTCTTCACAGCAGGATTAAACAGAGCACAGTAGAAGAACCCATATTATGCAATGAGAAAAAAGCAAAATACTGAGCAGCTGCTGATTCAATGAGCACCAGGTATCCTGTACATTCAATAACGTAGGGGATTCTATGGGGACAAGAATTGTGGTCAGGTATCATTAAAGTCTACGATATAATATTCATGTGCAATATATTAGTAACATAATAATGTACATACATATAATATGTTAAAATTAAGGTGGCATAGGTAAGCTCAATGCTGCAATTTTAATGTTTGAGTGCCTGACTTGCACCTAAAAATGTTCTTTTAAGACATGCTTTTTTTTGACTGTAATATCTTTATTTCAGCTTAATTGTTTTCTAAAAGGCCACCTACAGGCATTAAGGTAGTAAAATAGTAATTAAAGAAAAATTCAAGCCAATTACTTCATCAGTCCCTGTAAACTAAATAACATTGGGCAATACGCTAAAAAAAGTATAATAGAGAAGATTTTGATCCCAAAAACTTGACGTTATCAGCAGAAGCTGTTTCAGAGATTCTGGAAGACATCCCTCATTTATATACAGGACACCATAAGGAAAACTTTTAGGAAAATACCAGCAGTAATCTGATTCACAGGTAAGAAAGACATGAATAACAGACAAAACAAATCTTAAAGAGCACAGACAATATTTCTAAAACTTATTTAAGTATCTGAAAGTATTATCTCAACATGGTCTCTCAGGCTGTGAGGGCAATGCAAACATCTTAGAATTTAGGAATCATTCTCACGAGCAGCAATTTCAACTCTAGGACACAGGTGTGCTCTAACTACTCATTTTTTTCTAACTTCATTATGGTAACCTTATTCAGGATAAGGTTACATTCTGTGTAACATCTAGAAAAAGTTCTGAGGGAGATCGTTGGCTCTCCGTAGTCTAACTTTTCACATGGTGGTACCGGCAAGAAATGTGTTCTCATTTAAACCTGCCAAGGAAGGCTGTGTCATAACCTAATGCAACTTTATTTTTATGTATATTTACTGCATTTCAGCTGTGTTTCAACCTTATCCTTCACCTACACATGAAACTGTAACCTCAGAAAATCCAATTAGTTCAAAACACAGTAGAAGACCTCTTTAGTAAAAGATTCACTGCAGGCAGATCAAACAAGTTCTCCGCTTCCTACCTTGTTTTTCAGACACCATAGTGCTACCTTCAGTGGCCACCTTTCAAAGCCCTCAGTGGTCTGGGCCAGAATACCTGAAAGAGTCCCTCTACAGCTCAAAGATGCAGATCACAGCTGGCTGCTCCACTCCTCAAACTTCATAGTACTACTCTTATCTACAATAAAAATAAAGCCCTTCCAGGGACCTCTTACATAAGACTAATTCACTTAGCAACAAAAAATGTTAAACTAAACATAAAACTGAAGAAAAAATACTATTTTGAAGACTGAAATAAGTTTATCTACCTCACTTTTGCTAATGTTAGTACATGGCAACAGACATACATAATGCAGTCAGTGGAAAAAATATGCCCATTTAACAATCCCCTGAGAAAAGGAAGAGAAAAACACAAGTGACAGTTACTAATCATAACACACAAGACACTTCTGCAAGGCTTTTGGATGCTTCAGTGATGACAGCTGTGTAAGAATACGAAAACAGTAAAACAGCAAAGTGACAATGATTTAAGTATCAGTACAAGCAGTGCCTCAGACAGTATATACTCGTAGCCCTCTCTGCCTTTTTATGCATGAAGAAAAACAGGGAGCAAAGGATCTTGCGACACTCCATTAGGGACACCACAGACCAACAGTGAACAACCACCTACCGCTGTTCTTCAAAGTATTCAACCAGTTATGAACTGGGCACTACGGAGCAATTTCCTTCACAAGAATCAGGGATTGCAGCCTAATCAGCTACACCAGCATTAGGAAGGTATCAAACGTCTTCATCAAGAACAAGTAGAAGAGTCAGCACATAAATGGACATGTGTTAGTATTAAAAGACAGTGTGAAATCAAGCCAGAGGGAGAAGGAGTAGAAATAAACTCTGAATTTGCAAAACTGAGCAACTAGGTCACTTTTTCAAAACACACTGTTAGAACATAAGCATATTATAGATCAGGTGAATTTGCCAAGACAACACAGGCATTTTAAACAGTACACTTCTGTACAGCTAGTTTTTTTCTTCATGTTGTAGCAACAAGTCCATCACCACCCTCCTGACAATCAACATTTGTGGTCATACTAAATCAACTAAGAACTATTCCTGTCCTACTTGCATAAAATACCAGAATTGTAAGTCAACCTTTTTTTAATTTGGTTAATCCTCACTCCAAAGGAAAAAAAATGTCAAATCAAGTAACTACGAAATCCATTGAGCTTCTACAGTGTATCGTCTTCACAAGATTAGTAACAACCCCAACTAGATTACTCCTCATCAGTATCTTATGTATCTCAAATAATTTTAAAACACAAGCCCATTTTAGATCAAGGCAAGCCAAAACTTGAAATATCCAGAAGCCATTAAATAACAACACAGATATCCTAGCCCATTAACCAATATTGAAAATGATCCAAATATGAAACTCAGATTTCTCAGGACTGTGCCCTCTTGTAGGAAAAAAACTGTGGAAATTGGATACCACCTCAATGACATTGGTACCCTGAAGCTAATTCTCACTAATTAAGTACTAGAATACACTAAAACAGGAATTCAGATTGATCAAAAGACATGATTCATCTTTATAATAACTCCTATAACTATTAGGAACAAAAATCTTGAAATTTCTTGATGCCATTAACTCACAAGCCAATGATTAAGAGCTATCATCCCAAACAGGTCTGAAATATCTTAGAATCCATAGTCAAATAACTTCATGATGAAGCCAAGTCTTAATAAAATACATTTAATACAATCAATACTACTAGGCAAGCAAAAAAACAAACCTGTAGAGTAGGCAAATGTAACTTACAGGATTTTGGATAAGGAAAAATCCACCATGTCCTGTGTTTACAAACTATTTTCCAGACACCATTTTATCATCCGACCCCGTGAAGAGTCTCAAGTCCATTTAATACGTGTACAATTACAACAGATCCCATCCTTTTTGCATATGCAGCCTTACTACTCATACCACTGCAACGGCGGAAAGCTCCATGCCTGTCCTGTGACCTATAAGGAAGGTAAGCAGAGGACAGCACAAAAACTCACTGGATAGTAAAATGCAGGTCCAGCAAGAGATTGAGAGATTAATTTTTCATATGAATTTGTTCTTTTATATTGTTGTTCCTTGAAAAGCGACAGTGACCTCACACTTAAAGCTGCCTTGTATTTGGTCCAATAGACTACAGGTTCCTAAGAGGCACCAGAAAAGCCTGAACAAACCTGGTTTGCATGACCCACTTTTAAATGTCAGACAACAAGCACACTGGTTTTATCTACAAATTGCCAGCTATTCTACATATTCAACCAATATATGATGAGACTGGACAAACATCCTCTGCGTGCTCCTTTCATATAACCACTATTTTATTCCCAACCAAAACTTCCTTTAAGTTCACAAAAAAGTTCATTAAGATCATAAATATATATATTTTAGTAGATAAAAATTATTTTCTATGAGTTATTTAAAAAGATGTTACAGGCAAACTTTGTAATCTCTAAAAGGAAAAAGCAACTTTAAAGCCAAACAACTTCCCCTTACTTCTTCATACCCCCTAACAATATAAGCTTTCCAGAGCCCTAGAAGACAATCACAAAACTTTCACATCTTTTTTCTCACCCAAGCAAAAATTCATCATGGAGTACAACTGACAGGTTCACCAGGGACACAGGAAGCTCCTGAGAACAGCAGCCTAATAAAGCTTTCTTCCTTGAGGGATGAAAGCAGTCTTCCTCCCCTATAAAAGATTCTTTTTTTTTTTTATACTGTTAAAAGCAATATTCACACAGACACCTTCACACTAAATTTTACCAAAAAAGTGTCTATAAGGTCAAAACATAAGTTGAAAATCAATATTCCACAGACACATCCAGAAAATACGCAAGTGATTGTGGCCTAAAATAATTATATCACATCTTGGTACTCTGAGGATTGACCAACTTCCTCTAAAGTTGATCTGCTATGGTCAGTACAAAAATTTTCTTCACGGTAAGAAAAGTAAGATTACTTTAGCAAAAGAAGTAACTTGAGTTTACCAATCTTTCATGAAGAACTCCTCTGTTAAAAGAAACTTTAAAGACACAAAATGAGAATATCATTTTTATTTATGTAGTTACTGTTGTGTCTAGAAATACTCAGTGCTATAAATGATCAAATTAAAAGCTTGACAGTTGTCATCCATCTCATATATGTGAGTGTCTGACAGACAAAATATAACAGTGACCTATGTCAGGAACCACTCTATAAGTGGTTAAAACCAGGGGAGAATTATATTTCAGGAGGTCAGCAATAGAGAAGATAACTTGCTTTAGAGTACTCTTCTTTGAAAAACTCTGAAATCATTAACTGCATCTGGAAATATTGACTGTTACAATGCTTACAGACTAAAACTTCATCCTCCAGGAACATCAGATCCCGTGAAATGTACTCATTTCTTGGCTTTAACATTAATTTTGCTCCCTGCCCCCACCTTTACAAAAATGAAAAATGCTTCCAATGTAATATTGCGGATTCATCTGTTGAAGGCAAGACTAAATATTTTTCATTACCAAATGGAACTTGCAGAAAGCTGCAGAATGTAGAAGTTACTTACTCGCTTTGCCCCTTCCCAGCAAACTAAAGATCACAGCTGCTTCCCAGGCAGCTACCCCATACAACATGCTGCTTATGGTTTGGTAAAACAAATTTCAGTTTATGCTAAACATTTGTCCTACTCAAAGCTTTAGGCCAGAGATCATCACAAAGACAGGCTAAAAGCATTTTATACATACAAACATATGCACACACAGTTTTTAGAAGTCTACTACCCTGTTATTTTTTTCAGACCTAATCTCAGCAAAAGCACAAACACATTTGAGAAATCTTCAGGGCAATGGTGTAGAGGTTAAAATTCAGACAGTGTAAAAACACATTTGTCTCCCATTTCTTAAACACTGCTAGTGAACATAGAACTATGTCAAAGCTGCCAGCATCAATCTTTCTCATTCCACCTCTTGAACTAAGGTAGCATGACCTGATCATGACATTACTGGCATTGTAAACTCTTCTAATGATGTCTTTTATATCCTATTTTGGGGTACATAAGTAGTAAAAGTTAATAGAGACATAATAGAATATTATTACAAAAACACTTATATACTTGTCGAAGTTTTTACAAATGGGCATCTTTTTACTTTATTGATAAAGCCTCCATTTGAAGCCTTCTGCTCTAAAACTGTTTTTCAGCCTCCTGAGTTTATTTACACAGATATCACAACAGCTTTATGCATTATTAATATCATGTGTTACATAAAGAAATTATTTTGTTTTACAGACATTTTACAGGCCCCCCCCCTTTTTTTCCAGTGCTAGATATCTAGACAGTTTATATTTGATAGGCTGTTCACAAATTATACCCCACTGCTGTTTGCAGGTTGGAACTTCTTCCCACACAGATTTCATTTTATCATCAGACTGTTTAATTCTGCACTTATAAAAATGTCATCCTAGTCATAAAGGAAGAATTAGACAGTACTGTCTTAAAGTTTTCTGCACAAACTGTGATGAGACTCAGATACTGTAATAGTAATATGTCAGTAGAGTATAACAGTTTCAGGATCAGGCCAACATATCTACCATGCACTGTTAAAAAGCAATTTCTCTCAGTTTTCCAAAGTGTAATGAAATTGTGAAGTAATATAAATTAGTAATACATTAACTTTATTACATTATCATTACAACCTGTTACTTCTTGATATTGTCTTGAATACATTAACAAACTGATAATCTCGTAAGCATACACTACAAAGCTATTTCCGAGCAACAGTAATGTCAGTTTCTGCATTATTTCCCCAATACAAAATTCTGATTGTATGGATGAGGTTATCAGGAGACTCTAACCCTTCCGCATGTTGTACTTTACACGGTGTTTCCAAAGACGTTCCATTTCCCCTTAGGACACACTTAATATCAAGACATGCACTAAATTCTATGAGAACATATTTTGGATTTTTCAGATGCATTATCTAAAATGCTGACTATCTGAATGATATATAAGAAAAATCTCTATATATAATCAGTGGCAGACACTATAACCACAAATAAAATTGAAATACTCATGTATGTTATTGTATTTTAATTTGTATGATAATCTGTAAATTAAATAGGTTCAACCTATGTCATTTGCATAGTTTATGGCTTTATTGCTGATGTATAAAATATTCTGTTCTACGTAAGATGATGAAAAAACAAAATAATGATATATTTAGAATGTATATAGAGTACTAATGAGCTAAACAGATGGAGTTGTGTTTTTAACTTCACTGAAAAGTACTGAAATAAAGTAACTAACAGCATCTGTGTAACTGAAAATAAATTCCGTGAAAATCTGAATGGGTTTTCTTTTGTTAGAAGTTTGGCAAATAACTATATATTATAGGCAATGTCTGTGTTTTTGCTGATATGCCATGTCCTGTCAATAGTCATGTCTCAGCTCTTAAAAGACAGTAAATTAATTTGAACGTATAAACTCAATACTAATTCAAGGGTTTCTGCATACGTTCCAATATACAGAAGTGGAAAAAAAATTATCATCAATCTCATGAATCTCAGTACTCCAGGAAATACTGTTTTTCAGCAAAAAGTACTTCTGTCAAAAACAAACAAATTAAAATGCAACTCAGTCACAGCATCGATCCTTTACATAAGCCCCGCAACCTGAAAAAAGCAGGCAGACGCTCATGTCCACCTACACCCACAGAGACTTTGTAAAACTTTGTTTTTGTCCTTAAGCATTCAGTTACGCAGCTCAGACTGCAAGCTAAGGGCTTGAACCTATTTCATCATAAGCGATGGTGGTTTGAAAGGCAGCCATCATTAAAATGCCAGCTAAATGCAGGAAAAATACTGATCTTTAAATGAAATATTTCTATTCTCTGTTATAACCACTTAAGAATCTTTAAAATAAAAATATTTCCAATGACACTTACTTTTCATTCTTTGTCCAATTCATTTAATATAAAAAGTACTGTTCAGTTCAGACAACAAAATTCAACACCTCAGTTTTGCATTTAGGGTCCCCAAAACAATACCAATGTGTTTACACATCAAAGATGTTATACCAACATTACTATTTATTACTTAGCTTTTGTTACTTCACACAAAAATTTTTCTTTTACACTAGAACCAAAATTAAATAAAACTTAACTGCTAGTTAGTTTAAAAAAATTACAGGTTTTTAGATAGACTAAGGCCCCATTCCAAGCTGTTCCCTACAGACAGGCCTTCATTTGTAGTATTTACAATGGGACAACACAAGACTTCACAAACATCCTAATAACCAAAGACATCACTAATTTCTAGCAGTAGATACAAAAGGCAGTCTCACTCTGCTTTTCCCAAAATACTAGAATACAACAATCCTTTCCTTCTCATTTGTAACTTTTGAAACGTTTTACCTAAACCAATAATTTAACAATCAACACCCTGAACTTCACTATTTCCAAATTTACATTATCAAACCTGTGGCGCAAAGAACCCATCCAGAAGTGAGCTAAGCTCTTTTAGATGCAGCGTTACCATACTTCACCAGAGTAATATATTCTTAAAATTCTCTTAATTCAACTCTAACATTCCTGGTATATAGAGGTTCTCAACTGGAAGTAAGAATTTCCAACCTCAGTGGTTTTACAATGCCAACTCCTTCTCCAGAATATATGCATGCTCTGCAGAGCTTTAAATACTAATACCAATAGACTTATATACACTGAAATGAGAGTGAAAATCATCTTTTGAGAAGCTACACAATAATATTACAGAAGTGAGTGTTCATTCAGTGAACAGTTTAGCCTGCAATATAACTTTTTGTGTTCTGAGCAATTTTTTCTTCCAGCCAATGGAATTTTTTTTAACCACTGTGCTCTTCAAGTAGCTACTTACCTACTTATGATTTGATTTCCTAATCCATTATGTTAGGGATTTTCCATAAATAGAATATGTTTGTAATACAGTAGAAATTAAACACATATGAACAAGAAGAACAACTACGGAAATATAGCTCACATATACATTTGTTATCTCAGGCCTCAGCCTGAGGAGCGAACACAGGAAAAGTACACGTACACGTAAGAGTTAAATAGAGGTCAGCCTCTTCTTTTTTAGCTTTATTCGGTTAAATGAGCTAACTGACTAACTGCATGTATATTTGAGGGAGAGTGGTGTGCAGATATCCAGAAACAACTACGAAGAAAACACTTTTGGAAACTGAATACATGCACACACATTAAGCTGAAGAATATTCATCAAGAAAGGCCATGAGAACGGTTTTCAAGGAAACAACACAACTGAAACGTTAATTTTGCAGAGTTTTCCTTAATCACTGCAGCAAGATCAGTGCTTGCCTCCCCTATGAAATCGACTGTACCCTGCACCAAGAGCCTGCAGATCCCATTAGATCCACAGGAAACCGGGCCTCAGAGCTCTGGAGCTTCCAGCATAGCCAAGGTTTCAGCAGATGACAGCTGTCACTGGAAGCATGCACGAATCCCAAACAGTGCAAGTGGAACACAGAAAAACTAACACTGCCTGAAGGTATGTAAACTTTCTACACAGCAGGATAGATTTTAAGTCTAGATTGGACCATCAGTTTATCCAGTCTGATTTTGCATACAGCATAACAATACCTGCAAAAACTGATACAGGTTAGCACTATTTTTCCACCTCTGTTCTTCACAAGGCATGCATCACAAAACTCATGGAGCACTACTGCAAAAATCACACCACTTACATGCAAGAAACCCGATATGGGCATTCCAAAATGTTTAAGCATAACAGGCCCAGGTACATATTCCTAGCAAGCTTGAAAAGTATTACTGAAGTCTGTGAGTACACACGGGTAATAAGCAAAGCAACCGTGACCCTGTTTAAGAGAAAACTAAAGTCTTCTGGAATTTGTCCTTTTAGTATCAAAGATGAACAGTCTGCTGAACAGAAATAAAACATCTCTCCCATCTAAAACTTCTTTTATCAGAATGTAGTCTATACAAACACAGGGAGATGGGTCGTGCTCCAGGTAGGCTTGCAAAGCAAAACTAAAACCGCGATCACTGGATTCCACATATTTACTTTTTTATCATTGTGCAAAATCCCCCACAGCTGCTCTGAACGGTTTATGGAAATGAAGTGATCAGAGAGATGATTTATGTTTGCAACATAAATGTCTTCCCTTTTTATGTGCCAGCTTAACAGAGACTTTTGCTGCACTCATCCCAACTGAGGTCTGGCAGGAATTGGGGGAGCAAGAGTGAAGCAGAGGGAAAGCGTTTAAAGCCCAACTAATTTCTCCTCAACTCCTGCTGTCCCCCCCTTGCCCTCCCAGGCTGGCACTTGTTAGCAGCTCCCGACACGGGGGAAAGGCCGCTTGCAACAGCTTCCTCCAAGCAGTTGCGAGGAGACTCGGAGAAGGTTATTGACAGAATAAAAAGATACATATATATGTACATATATAAAATCTTCGGAAGTCCGCGCACTTCACCGATCTCACGCCAAGAACAATAGCGGCGCGGGCGGGGGACACCGCGGCCCGTCCGCCCGCCGGCCGGTCGCTCCGCAGCTCTTTGTCTCCCCGCCTGTCACCGGCCCGCTCGGGCCGCTTCGCCCCATCCCGCCCCCCGGCGCGGCCTGCGGCGCGGCGCGGCGCGGCCCGGCGGGCGGGGGCAGAGGCAGCGCCGGCGGCGGGCAGGGGGCGGAGGGAGCTCCCCGCGCCCGCCGCCGCCGCCGCCGCCCTCCCCCGCGCGGCGACAAAGCGGCAGGAAGGGCGCCCGCCGCCCCGCGCCGCTCCGCTCCGCGCCGCCCCGCGCCGCTCGCCGGCCTCCCGCGCGCGGCCCACGCGGGCGGGACGGGACGGGCCCGGCCCGGCCCCGCCGCGGCCCCCCCGCTCCCCGCGCGCGCCTCCCGCCGCGGCGGGCCCGGCCGGGCCCGGTCAGCTCCCGCTCGCCGGCACTTACCGGCCGCGGAGCTGCGAGGAGAAGGCGGCGGGCCGAGGCGCGGCGGCGGCGGCGGCTCAGAGTCCCCGGGCCGCTGCCCCGGGCATGGCGGGGCCTGAGGTGCGAGCGCGCGCGGGGAAGGGGAGGGAGGGAGGGAGGCGGGCGGCGGCGGCGGCGGGGGAGGGGAGGCCGAGGGGAAGGCGGCGGCGGCGGCGGCGGCGGCTCCTTCCTGCTCCGGGAGCGCGAGCGGCGCCTTCCCTCAGCCTCCTCCTGGCGGTGACAGCGACAGCCCGGCCAGAGCGCCGCCGCGCCGCGGTGCAGGCTGGGAAACCCGCCCGGAGGACCGGCGGGCGCCCGGGCCGGCGGCGCGGGGAGGCCGGGGCCGGGGCTGGGGCCGGGCGGGACCGCAGCCGCCTCCCCCGGCGGGGTGCGCGCGGCTCAGGAGGGCGGCGCGGCCCTGGGAAGCGGCGCCCGGCGCCGCCCGAGGCCCGAGGCCTCCCGCCGGGGCCCGCGCGCCCTCCGGGGCGGGCAGCCGGGCCGCGAAGCCCCGCAGGGCCCCGATGCCGCCCGGCACCTGCCTCCAGTGATGAATTGGCGCGGGCTCAGCCCGGGGGCGGCGGGAGGCCCCGGTTCCCTCCCCGGGCTTCGCTTCGCGGGAAGGACCCTCGGAGGGGAGGCAGAGCCTGGCGCAGCCGCGAGCGTCGGCGAGGGGGTCGCGCCAAGCAAAGGGCGCTTGGGTCCCCCGCAGAGCCCGGCGCCCGTCCGGGGCGCGGGAGCGCCAGCCCCACGCGAGGGGCCCGGGAAGCCCCAGGCCAGCGGCCTGCAGAGGCGAGGTAGCGGCCGTGGGGCTCCCGGGGCCTCCAAACCCGCCACGAAGGCCTGAGACCAGTTTTCTGTGCCGTAATCTCTGCGCTCGTGACGTCCGCTCAGACCCCGCACCGTACCTAACTTGGGGACTCGGTAGAGGCCAAAGCTTCCCGAAACGTGCACGTTCCTCAGCATAGCTCTATGCCCAAATTACCTGCACCTTTACAACTTTGCACCTTGGTTTTTCCTGCATCCCTCAACTTCATCTCTTTTAGGGTTTATGAACGTTTCCAGGTTTCTCTAAATAAAGTCTTTAGCCCAGCAACGCGCTTAAACACGTGCTTAACTAAATTGCTTTATGTCACTTGCTTATAATTAAGCATGCGCTTAAGTGCTCTGTTGGATTGAAGCCAAAATCTCCATAAGCTCCATTGGGTAAAATTTACCAATTTCACAGGGCTTAGTTTTGTGAGTCATTCACTCAGCAGCAGCCCAACGCTTTTTGCCACAAGCTTAGTTGTTCCCAAGTTGTCCTACAGGATCACCCTGTCTCTACGACAAGGCTTATGCCCTTCATTCAGGTCCTGTTAGAATTAAGATGCATCTGCCTGGTGAGTCAGCAGCACTAAATGACTTCGTGTGGGGGTTCTAGTTCTTTTTAACAAGATGCATTAATAAGGTTCTGCATCCTTACGCAGGTCATGGATTGTGCCATCTACTTACAGTGTAGTAAATTACATTAAGAACAAAATATTAATGACATTAAGACCCAGTTTGAAGGTCTGCTCTGACTTTATGCAATAAGCATATTTCAAAATAATTGCATTGAGTACTCAATCTGCATGAACAGAGGAAGGAGTTAACAAAATGTGGCTGCATTTCATGCAGTCATGTAGAGTTTTACACAAATACAAGAAGTGTCATTAACCTGCTTCCCGAACAAAATGGGAAACTTTTTAATTTCCAAAAATAGAGTTTTAGAAACTGAAGGAAGATGAACATTTATGCAGCTTTGATTTTTTTTTCCTTCAAAGACAATTAATTTGGTGACTCTATTCATTTTTACCTGTCAAAAATTTTTTTGAATTTCATTAAGTCTGAGTCAGGAAGCTCAGCACTAAAACCTTATTTTAAAATACACAGAGGAATTAAAGCTTTCTGCAGGGTGAGCACAACTCTTTCTCCAAGGACACATCAATTGGAACCTGCTTTTCAAAATTTTGTTTGGCAATTAACGGTATAATATGAAGAAGAAAGTCTGTCTTGTATTTAAAGCAAAGAAGTAAGACTCAGCATATTTGGGTTCTGTTCATTACTCTTCTGCCATTCTTCTGTGACCTTAATCAAGACCTGCTCCAATTTCCAAATGTCAGTTTGCGTTAAGGTGGTGGTTGTTGTTGTTGTTTTTAATAAGACCTGTTCTTAAGAGGAACCTAAAAATTATTAAGTTCATTGAGAATCATACAGTGCTTTGTTCATCTGACAATCTAGCAAGATGAATACCCCACACTGAGGCAAATGTAGTTACAGGGTACTTCAGAACTTGGACCTTTACCTCTTTGCCACCAGTGTTTTCAAATGAGGATGATAATTCCTCACTGAGTTGCACAGTTATGATACTGAAGTTAATATTAGTGTTTTGACATAGATATTTAATATTACAATGTTTATTTAATATTAGTGTTTTGACATAAGAAAATATTAAATAATATGCAAAACCAAAAATCAGTAGCTTGAAAGAGCACTCACATTTCTACCTATATTTTTTCTTATGCTTGTCTGTAAATGACAGACAAACTCTGCTTTTCCCTAGGGAAAAAATATGATAGTCTTTAATATAGTCTTATCTCTCCCTTCTGAATTCCAGAAGTTGCCCACCTATGAGAAACCCTCTAACAGGCAATGCAACATGGAACGAAATACATTTCAGTTTGATTTTTTTTAGGAGGGCTAAATAATGGAAAGTAGGAGGTACTTTTTTTCTCACCCTTTTCTGTATAAGCCCAGAGATTGAGAAAAACAGGAAGCACAAATAAGCTCTATTTTAAAAGGAGTGGCTATAGGGAATCTTTGGAGCAAATATGTGAGTTTTAAAGGGTCTTAAAGAAGAAATGTCTTTAGAATTATGTCTGTAGAACAAGCAGAACCATCCAATTTTACTTCCTTCATGACAAACTGAAGGATTTCATTCAGGAGTTTCTGCATCAAGCCAGTAACTTGTAGTGAAGCAACTGCTGATCAAGACAGATCAAGTCTTGGAATTCGAGAGAAAGAAATGCACCAGTTATGCAGGTTTTCCAGATGGCTACTTAGCCTAACTTAAAGTTATGCCTTCGTATTTGTCTGAATTCATTTGGCCTCAGCTATTGGGTTTAAGGATTGTCTATCAGAATTCTTAAACCTGTTTTCCAGGTCTTGGTTTATCCTTTATCCTTAACCCTTCCCAGTTTTTCAAGAGGTGTTTTTTGTCTTGTTTGGAAATGTGGTTGTTAGTGCGGACCTACTATTTAACCCACAGGCAGAGATGAAACTGCACTTGTTAGTTTATTTTCCCATATGCCAAATATCCACAAAACCTTTTAGCTGTAGCTTTGCAGTGATGTGCAAAGTCTAGCGATGTGGCTTGTCCTACTGACTCTGCTCAAGGTGAAGTCACTTTGGTTCCTTTCTGTCCTTCCGCATGTAAAGGACAGGTACAACTTGTCTGTCTTCTCCCCTTTCCCATACAAAATTCACAGTCAATAATCTCATTCCTTCAAACACACACACTTGCCTTCTCTCAAGTAAAAAATTCTATTGAACTGTTCATGTGTGTAAGTGATTACAGGATCAGGGCCAAAGGAAACGTGAAAAGCAATGTGCATATTAAGTATCAGTATTATTCTTGAATATTTTATAACCATGTTAAATCTCAAAAGAAACATTTTAAATTTATCATTAAAGAGTTCATGTCAATAATTTACAGATAGAGAGCATTACCTGAAAATTTTTATATTCTCCAAGCAAGATATTTGCAAACAGGAAATTCAAAACCAAGGTTAAATCCAAGAGAAAGCTTGATGTTTTAAGGAATGGAAGTGCATATTTTATCTTGCCAAACAATATAAAACCTACCTTTTCTGTGCTTGTGCAATCATCAAACAATTGATGTTAATAACTTTGGTGCAGGATAAGAATAGCCTGACTTTCAGAGATAACAGATGTGTTCTCTCCCCCCTGCCTTGGGTTGTTCTTTTAATATTAAAAACTAGTTCTAGCTTTAGTATGTGTGTGTCTCACCCGTCTACATGCTGGGCATGACCTGCAGTTTTGCCTGAAAACCCTTTGACAAAAATGAGTGCAGAATCATGACTGCCTAAAGAAATACTAATCATCATTAGGACTAAACCCAGAGTGGAGAAAGAGAGGAGTAAATATAAACTGGTTTAATGTAAATGGCTAGTCACCACGAAAGTAGAGATAAATGCTACTTAGTCCTCATTGTGGAATTATTCCTTGGGCCCCTTCAGCAAAGTAGCCAAGCACATATCGAGCTTCAAAAAAATGCAAATACCCTATTGAATTAAATGGAGCTATCAAACCAAAGGCTAAATGCCTTCTTCAGTGTCCCTCCTCCCCTCCTTCCTTGGACCACTAAGGCTGCTGTAGCCCTAGTTAATATTAGTTTGTGCCAGTGATACGGTGAATGATGCTTCAGAAATGCCTAGATGAATGCCTGACATTTCAACAGTAGATATAATCAGGGAACGATTGCTATTAAAAGATAGAAAATCTCCTTCCATCCATTTTTCAATTCAGACATTTCACCAGGGCTTTAATCAGCACAAATATCCAATGAAAATTAAATGAGGTGTCCATTGTCTGAATGTTCACTCAAGTTTTCTGTAAATTGTTCCTTTTCATTTCAACATCCATGATTGAATTTGTTTTAATTATTTTTATAGCAGGTTTTCAATTCATGATCCCGTGTAGACTCAGCTCAATGGGGTCTGGATTGCCCTATATTACTAGCAGATCAGGAATCAATCGCAGTGCTATCAGTCACATAGCTGCACAGTGTGCTCATCCTCACGTTAATTAATGCAGAGTCAGAAGGAGACAGTGTATGAAAGTCACCCAGCTCTTTTCCTTTATTCCAAAGTCTTTTCTGATCCCAAGTCTATTTAGGGGAGAACAGTGGCCCACTTCCACCTGAGCCCTGAAGAAGTTTTCATATCAGATTAGTTTCTGCTGTCACAAACACACTTGACTTGACTCATTCTTTTTTTTTTTTTACAATAATACATCAGCTTCAAGTATTTCAAAACTTGATCTGAAGACATTGCAAAAATACCAGGAAAAAAAAAAAGTAATGGTTTGATTTAAGATACATCTTCTTGAAGAAAAATAAAGCAGTCAAAATGGCTAAAGCTTAAAAGAAAATAGAATGTTTAATGTCCCATGCTGAAATGCCTAATAGGCAGAAAAAGCAACACAAATGATGATAATTTAGTACTCTACCTACATAAATTGTTGGTGACACAGTGAGGCAGAATTTAGAGAACCAATTTATCCACCTTAAAACATAAGTTAGAAGCAGAGCAGAAAACCATCCACTCTTAACTTAGATTGGCTGTCTACTGAAAGCATTTGTGTTGAATTAACTAGAGACAGGAAAGTAAGAGTGCCTTAAACCCCAGTGTGAACATTTTAGGATTAAGCCTTTCAGAATTAAATGTAAAGGAAACTAGGGATGTTTTATCTGTAAAAGAAAGAGCATCCACACAGGGATTTAGTGGGCTTTAACTAATACAATTTATTGTCACACCTTTACTTAATTCATCTTAATCTTTCCTGCTGTCCCACTGCAGTTCTTCAGTTTGAAGTATTACAGTGGCTCTAATTCAAAAGATAGCATTAGCCGAACCATTAGTGGAAGGGTTGTCCCTATGGGGAAGTTACTCATCCTAGAGTAAGACGCAATACGCCAGCTACTTTGTATCTATTTTGTGTCCATGCCCTTATCTTATATTAAAGTTTTGGAGGCTGTATCACACCACAGAGTGCACTGAGAGTTTGCACAAAGCAACTACTGTATTTTAAATTCAGGTTCACAAACGACACCTCTTCACGAGTCTAACGTTAACCAGATTACAAATGAGACCCGGCAAAGATTCAAAGAGCGGGTAAGAGAGCAAAATGTGATGCAGTGACAATGATAGAATATTTTAGTAGAAAGAAACAAAAGCTCACAGTTCAAAAGTGGAACACAAAAAATAAAGCCTTTTGGAGGTGACATGAATACTACTGAAAAGAATGAAATCCAAGAGGATGTGCATTTCCAGGGAGACAAGGATGAAGCCATTATGCTAACTGGGAAGTTTCAATATATTATTTCAGCAAAAGGGAAGATCATCAGAGTTTGGAAATCAGAATCTATGAAAGCCAGTAAACAGGAAGATTTCATAATTTCAGTTAGCAGTGAAGAAGATGAAAATGAGAAGGGCCCAGATGGAGTCTTGAAAACCAAACAGGTGGAGAGATTCCTGAAGTGAAGAAGTAAAAAGCTTTAAAAGGAATGGGTACATTTGTTTTATCAAATAACTGCTCAACTAAGCAATTAAGGGGGAGTAAAAAAAAAAAAAGCATTGAGGGGTTTGGAGTTTTGCATTCTCATAATTAAAAAAATTGCAGAGCTTCCCTCCCTGGACTGGTCTTCTATGGTAGTGTAGCTGAGGTATTCTCAAAAAAAAAAAAAAAAAAAAAAAAAGGCATCAGAATAATAAAGATATATTGGAAAAAATAGGTTATTAACAATTTCCAAACCACATAGAACATATCTATCACTACTGGAAGATGAAATAGCCGTGCTGCTAGCAAACGTGCAGCCGCACATCTCTACCTGACAAATTGGTCAAAAATGATCTTTTCAAAACATTTGGAAGATCATGATATGGCAAGTAAAGTTTTCTAAATGAAAATCAGATCTCACTAATCTCTTAAAATTATTAGTTATATCAGTAAACTAAGGAATAAGGGAAAACACAAATATTTTATTAGTCTTTCAAAACATATGTGACAATTTTGGATACTAGAAACTGTCCAGGAGACAGAAAGCAGAGAGGAGGATTAGATGGTCTCTTTTCATCAGGGCATAAGGCTAACAGCAGTGACCTAAGGCTTCCCTCCTATATCCATTTCATGTTGTTATAGTACAGATTGGAAAAAGATGATTGGTAAGCTGGGATATAGATATAAACAGAAAACAGAGCTGAAACATTATTAAGTTAGCTGGGCTCCAGAGCAGACTATAGGAAACTTCAGAGACCTTTAAAAAAATTAGATGACTAGGCAACATCATAACCAATGAAGTTCATTGTATTTGCACAAAATTTATGCATTTAGGAGAAAAGGCAAACTGCTAACACACTTTACAAATCAGAAATGACTAAGGTACTGTTTCAGGGGAAGGGTTCACATTGACAGGGAAAGACAAGTAGGTTAAGCTGTTGATACGTGATTTTCTCACATGACTTTGTCATAAAATATGAAAAATGGGCTAGATGAAATTTCTTTAAGGCCAATGCAAAGCTGATAGACCTTTTCAGAAAGTAGTTATCACAGTTTTGTTTTGTTTTTTAAGGTGTCAGTGCTTTGAATAGGATTGCTCAAGACTTGTACCGAACTATTCAGTGCTTCATCAACAAACTAAATGATGAAAAGTGTTAAATTTTCAGATTGCACCAGGCTGGAAGCAGCTGCAAGAATGGCTGAAGACAGGGTTCAGATTCAGATTCCCCTTGACAAACTAGAGGAACAGGCTGGAGAAAATGGAGCACAGCTCAGTAAGGACAGAGAAAAGGGCTTAGACTGAGTCAGCTGCTCAGCTACAGGACGCAACAAGCATTAGTCAGGCAGTTCACAAGCTGGACATAAATTGATGTCATGCAGGCACAAAAAAAGGTGCACATCATGCTGGTATGTGTAAACTGGCCTATTCCTTCTAAGACACACAAAAGAAATCATTTCCATTCAGTCTATATAGCATTGTTAAGGCTTCAGCTAGAGTATTGTGGCTGGTTTGGGGCATGAAGCTCAGAAAAGACATGGCCCAATTGGGGAGAACAATGAGAATGATCAGAGATCTAGAAAACGTGACCGAAAAGAAAAGACTAAATGAACTGCGCTCCTTTATCCAGAGGAGAATGCTAAAGGGGAAACATGATAACAGTCTTCAAATATGTAAAAGGTTGTTGCACAGGCAAGTGGAAAAAGCTGTTTTCCCTGCCCATGGGAGGTATACAAGGAGTAAAGGATGTAAACTGCAACAAGGAAGCTTTAGGTTAGGTATTTTTATTACTGTCTAATGTCAAAGATCACAAAACACTGGGATAGATAGCCTATAGGGCAGTGGAGTGATCAGAGGTCTTTAGGAACAGATTGGGCAAATATAGAAGGAATGTTTTAGGGTAAAGACAATGAACTAGGTAACTAGGCACTGAAGTGCCACCCAGCCCTGTTTTCTGACATTCCACAGAAAGCTTAACAACTATCCTCTCAGTGTGCAGCGTCATACATCGCAAGCAGATAAAACAGGATGACGAACAACAAAAAGACAGAATATCTTTACATAGATCTGTGATACAACCTCAAGCAGACTGCTGCGGTCCAGCCATCTCAAAGAGACTGAGAACTTCAGAGGATTCAAAGAAGAGCAGCTAGCAGGATCAAGGGCATGGCAATTCACGAAAGATTGGAAAGACTGGGATTACTATCTTCAGAGGAAAAAAAAGGGAGACAGAATAAAAGTACATGAAGTATGTCTGGTACAGACTGATCAGGAACTCCTGTTCTTCCTGTCTCACACTGTAGAACAAAGGGACATTCTTTGAACTATGAAACTAAGGGTAGGATATTCAAAACTAAAGAAGAAAAGGAAATATACAACACAAGATTAAAACATGGAACCTCTCTGTTATGGTACATCAAAAGCATTGATGCTAAAAACAAGAGGATTCAGGGAAAAAGAAGAGCTACCACCATATGTGGGTATGTGAGATGCCTTAAAATCTATGATTCTGGGTCCACTCTAGCTTGTCTGCTATCAGCCCCTTGCACTGCACCTTTCTGTCCCTCCCAGGCCCTTTGCAACTGTGCTCCATCCCACCGGAGCTGTTCCCTGGCCAATGTAAGTCACTGAAGAAAGGCTGCACTGCCTTCTGCAGCTGTTGTTTGGCAAGCCACTGTGCTCCTGCCAACGCAAAGGCTGAGGTAAGAGCCAGCAAACACATCCCCACCACTCTGCCTCTAAATGACAGGCAAGGTGAACGCCAAACCCAGCTGCTCACAGCGATGGAGCAATGGGAGAGGCGGACAAAAAGCTGCGTTTCAGATTTTGGTCCTTTAAATGACAGCAAAAGAGATAAAAAGAAGGAATTCTTGTTTTTAAGAGGACATTATTAATTCCAGTAGGCTGAGGTCTGTCTGGTCATACTTATTCATTGCTGGCAGAATGACGGACAGGTCTCATCCAACCACTTTCTTTCTATGTTTTGTGTCCTGAGCCAAAAACACTGTTTTGCCCCAAAGCAGTAACTTGAACAGTCTTTGCAAATTATGTCCTTGTTATCATCCTAATCACCTAAGAAAACTGAATGTGTGTGTGTGTGTCAAGGAGGTGTATCTAGCTGGGTTTGTGTGTCTAGTTTATCCAAAAGCAAACAGTGACAAATGTTCTCCAACCTCAACGACAGCACTGACAGTCTGTATAAACAGAAGAGCAAAGGTCTTCATTGCAAAGTCTTATCCAAAGTTAACTTAACAAATCTATTTATTACTAAATAACTTCAATCATTAAATTTTCAATTATTCATACATTTCAACAAGTGCCTATGAAGAACTGATGAAGGGGCCTCCTAGAACAAGAGCTAACAGTTCTACGGACACATGTTGGAGACATGCCAGCAATTTGTCAGAAATTTTTTTAAAACACAAAACAAATGGCAAGAGACCAGCGATTTCTGGGAAGGAATGTGGTACTGCATGTGGGCATTAAGAAAAATGTGACCTTTGTAATGCTGATCCACCAAAATATTTTACAGCGGAAGAGAGGTCCCTGCTCAGCTTCTCTCCATGGCTCCAGTTTGGTATGAAAGAGATGCAGTACATGATATGGTCTCTCCACAGATGAGCTAATTCATGGCAGCAGTTGTTTTTTTAACATTAGAGCTAGTGATGTAGAAACAACAGATTATTTTCAGCTAACAGCACTGATGCAGTTTTCAAACTGTACACGACTTCCAGCTAGCTCAGCTGAAGAGCCCCACCTCTCCTCATCACAAGCTGTTGAGGACAAGGACGCTCTCTGCTAGCACCAAACACGTTTCAGGTTATACACAATCTAGCAAGGCATTTGTGAAGTCCATTTCGCACTGGTATAAACAGCGCAAACCACCTCCAAAAGGCTCCAGCAGACAATACGGAGGACTGCATTCTCCAGGTGAGACCCAGGAGGACAACCCACCCTCACGCAACATGCCCGGGCAGCTTCAGAAAGCTGGCCCAGTTGGTAGGTCAGATATCCCAAAGAGTGGCAGCTCAGAAAGCCTCCAGAATACCAATTACCACCTGCCTGGGAAATCCAGGGAGCCTGACTGAGCCCTAGGGACAACGTAAAATCAAAGTGGTCAGAACGACATAAAAACAGTTTGCCTGGGAGCTGGGGATATCCTAGACAATAAAGAGCGTTTACTAAATGCCGCTTTCCATCTGCAAAGCAGATGAGGATTCAGCACTGAGGATAATTTAACAGTCAAATGTATGATTAAAAAGGCTTGTAATAAATAAAACCACATTTCCTTGTAAAGTGAACTGGCCTCGTTCACTGGCTGGATGTTTGCACACCAAACAGGACAAGCAGACAAAGAAAAATCACTCCCTGGCTAAAAGAAGGGAGTCTTGCCCAGCCTGAGAGGAGCTGCAGTAAATGGTGGAAGAAAACACCCCATCAGTGCTTCAAGGGGCAGGTAAAAAGGTGTCAGTAAGGGGATGAAAGCAGAGAGTTATTCCACATAATCTGGAAAGGACAAATGCTGCCAGCAGACTATGAGGTAAAGCATTTGGGTTTTTTCCAGTCTGGGACAACGCTGTAGGAGAAGTCTTGTCCGAAGGTAAGAGGCATCTTCCCTTTCCCACAGCCCCTCCGGAGAGCCGACAAGCTCTGCAGAGCTGTTGGTGGTTGTGCAGTTCTTCCTAACTGTGACACAAAGTTAATTCGCAACGTCCATAAGTCAGAGGCGCTCAGGAAATACACCCTGATAAAATATCTAGCAGTTAACATTGCCAAATGGCAAAATTAAAAAAAAAAAAAGGAAAGAAAAAAAGGGGGGGGAAATATTCTGAACCACTGGTTGAACACAAAAGGGCAAACTCATGAAGGTGACCCAAAAGCCATACATATCTGGGTGAAAGAATAGCTTTATTAAAAATCAACATATTAAAGGCTCCTTATATCCCAGTAGATGCAAGCTGACAAAATGAAATCAATGACAGCTATCGGAATATGAAGGCATCATAAAAAGCTAGAACTTCCTTTGAAAAAATGTATATTTAGATGTAGATCAAGGATACTTTCATTTTATCAGCTTAGCAATTTTTGATCAACTCATTTAGCATATTTAAGTAAAGATATAATAGTAAAACCTAATTTTAATTGCATGCAAAGTGGCAATATTTTGCAGATCAGTTCCTGCTCAGGAAATGCATCTGTTTGTAGTACAGCCCACTTATGTACTAAAATGGCTGCTTTCCCCCCACAGTTTACAAAGAAGTTTACAAAGCTGGAGCTGTCAAAAAATAAAACATCCTGTGCTATAGCTATGCATACTAATGAGCAATCTTAATGCTGGTGAATTTTTCATGTAGAAATCAGTTTGTCAATGTCCTTAAAAAGCAATGAAAACAGGTCTTATTTAGTGCCAAAGTGTCACAGAGAAATAACAGCATTTGAGGGATGGGGGTGGGAGTGAAAAAACACAAAGCAAGTTCAAAGCATCATTTTTCTCTTAAGTAGAATATTTTATTGAAGTAAATTATTTTGGTAATACAAAAGTTATCTGAATCACAAATAAAGAAAAGAAATGCAAGATTAGGGGGTAGCAAAGTGTGAGGCTATGTTAAAATACCAAAAATAATGAATGCAAAAATAGCTAACGGGCTGGGTCAAAACAGAAAGAGGATGTTGCTGCATCTTTACCACAGAAACACTGATCATACGCATTTAAAATAGTTGATATTGTAGTTTCAAGGTTTTATCTAGTGAGAGCTGGGTTTTGTAATAATTCTGGAGCTGTAAGAATGCGTACTTTGAAGCTAAAATAGGATAAGGCCAACATCACGATTTCACTTGACCTTGCAGAGAACGGTGTTCTGAAGCCAATGACTAGCAGCAGCCGCTCACGGTCGCGTCCGGCTGCAAAGGAGCCCTTCCTACGGACGACAGCTCGGGGGGGGGGGGGGTACAGTCCTCTAAAAGAAAACAAAACGAAGAACGCCGACACCGTTTGCCACTGGAAACAGTTAATGGCCTAAACTCATCAAATCTCCCAATTTATCACATCATTGCTAAATATTGACCTTGTGATACCACGCAAGAGGCCCGCCTGGAACCAAAGAACCACTTGCGCTAGGCTCCGCCGAGAGGAAGAGACGCCCTGTGGTCCTCGTGGACGCGCGACCTAAAGACACAAGCCGCAACAGGAGCGCGCCCTTCTCGGTCTCTTGTCGCTGAACTTGCACGACTGCTTACCTGTCCCTGCAAGCTCTGTATTTCATGCAACTACAACAAGATTATGCATAAAGCAATGCTGATCTTAAATCATCTGCTGCAACTAGAAAATTTGGGCAGGAGAGAGAGAAACGGACTGCTGCGATCCCCTCTGTGATGTGCCTAGCCCTGATCTCTCAGCTGCTGCTGAAAGTGACACTTTGCACCATCTGGTCCTCACGTAGACGTCTGCACTGTTTCTAGTGAGCGTCACGGTGGAAGTGTCTTAGAAGAAAGCTTCTTTGCCGGGCTGAAGTCTCTTCAGGCCTACGGTAAACCTCTGATGGCAGCAAAACAGGATGTGCACATTTCAGTCACTTAGCAAGCTTTTATGATTTGTCTTAGAAGAAACGTTCCCTCTTAAGAAAATTTGCATCCTAGTATGAAAAAAATCATAATCACCTCCAGAAAATGAGATACTGGTCACTAAACATTGCACTCCAACTGTCATCACACCGTGAGTAAGAGCAGTCTTGCTGACACAGATTGCTGTTTAATTGTTCACAAAATACTTGAAATACGATGTGCACCCATTTAAACCCAGAAGCAAACAGTAGCAGAGACACTGAAGCAGCAACCAGGACTTGAAATGCATTCACAAACCCTGTTTGAGGACTGGTACTCCTGAAGTGGGCTTTGAAACACCAAAAATAATCATTTTTACCCACATACACTGGCTCCTCTGTGCCCAGGTTATATGGGCTATACATTTCCCAGGGAAGGGACACCCCCCCACTTGTGTCACACACACACCACCAATTCATTAGCGATCCCAACGATGGGAACTGATCCCATATGACGCTCCACTTCCCTATAGTCTCCACACAGACATACGCACCCTTACTCAAATGGCTGCAGATTCTGGCTGCCCCCAGTTCTTCCCCAAACACTTCAAAAGACCCTCTCACTCCTTTAACTGTCCCACATGGACATTTCAGGCCTCATCACAGCCCACCAGAAGCTGCTCGTGTCCCAGAATTAGTGGCGTAGCATGTTATTCCCTAGGGACCTTTTCTGTCCTGGGCCCTGAGGAAGGTCGGATAAGATGATACTTGATGCAGCACCACTCAGCACATTACCTTTTAGCTGGATTTCATTCTAGACCCTTTTATAAGGTTCCCTGGCTTCACAATTAGCAAAGAGTACAAATAGCTAGAATACTGTAAACATGGCATTGGGGACATGGGGGCCACAGGTTGCAAAGCCCCTTTCATGGTGTGAAGTAAGGAAGACAGGCATTTCTTGCACAGTAACAGGAATCACAAAGCAGGAACCTCCGTGATTACTGGAAAGAGAGCCAATGCAGCACAAGACATTGCGAAATGGGAAGCGAGGTGGCAGAAAGGAGACCAAGACAAGACTGCATAACTTGATTTCCAAAGCCAAGCTCTTGACAGAGCTTACGGGAGTGTTTTGCTAGCAGGTATCCAGGAAGAGCAAAGCACACACCACAGGGATCGGCGGCTTTGGGCAGAGCAAGAAGAGGCAGTAACAAAAGCAGAGGAAAAGAGGAAGAGTAAAGTGGGGGGACAGCCAGCAGGTACCTTCCAGGAGATGCCTCACCTCCATGAAGCAGCCCTACTCAAGCCCCAGCATGGCATGATGTCCTCACAGCACTGCCCTTGCCAGCAGTCACCGATCATCTCCCCAGCCCTACGGCAGCTCCAGGGGCTGATGGCAAGTGCAGGGAGAGCAATGGGTGGGTAAGGAAAGGAGACCACCAAGAGGACGTCAACTGAGTTCTAACACGCTGGTAGGAAGGGAAGCCCATGCAGCAGCTGGAGCGTTTTATGATCAGACACATGCTTACTCCGGCCAGTATCGTATCTATTACTTGAGATCACTGAAGGAAGAACTGAATGACTGAAGGAAGCTCACTGAAGGAGAGCACTGAATTGCTGCAGGAAGATGTTACAAATAGCTGCTATCTATAGCACAGCAGAAGTCATAGGCCAGGGCAATCAACACAGAACAAAATGCAGACTGTTTTAGCCCAGAAGAGCCTTACCGTCTCATTAATTGGAAGCTGTGAGCATGCTTCGTGGCACTACCTAAGGTAGAATCCTCCATACAATCGCACAACAGGGTTTTTTCCTCCTGATTCACAGCATCGGGCGTAATGCAGCAACCAGATACAAAATGCAAGTGCAGAGGACCATGGTACGAACAGGGAACTTGCCTTAAGCTTATTTCCTCAAGATAGGAGGCTGTGGCGGCCCTGCTGCCTGTCAGTTCATCTTTCCATTTCCCCTTCCTCCTCCTGCAGCTTCTGAAACCATCGAGCAAGTTCAGGCAGGTCTGCACAAGGGAAGCGCTCCGGGGCAGGAAGGGTGAGGAAGAGCCGCACAGAGACATCCGTGCTGTGCATTAGCTCCACGGCCCTCGGCGTGGCTTATAAAGGTCTGAAGAGCCTGGGCAACGGCAGCCCCCAACAGCCTTCTGCGTCGGGTAGAGCAAAACTCTCTCATGAAGGCAAGAAAAGGGAAGAGCTGCATCATTACACTTTGAGCTGGGTCTGAGTTTCGCACGGTGATTAGGCCACAGAGTTATCTCGCTTTGATGACAGAGGGCTCCCACAAGCCTTTCAGAGCCATCACGCGTCCATGCAGCTGCAGCCTAAGGCAGGCAACTCCACTTCTAGTTTATGTTCTAAAAAAACCCCTTAACTTTTTATAAATTGACAAAAGGATGCATGGCACTGCCCTTATAGGTACGTAGAGTGCCCAGCATCTACGTTTCTGGTGACAAAGTCTCACCAGCAACTCATTTTCTGCTGGGCCTGCAAAGAGCCACCTACGCCTTCACGCCCCAAACATTGAGGACTTGCAGAGAGCAGGACATCTTGCAAGAGCACAGATCACTGGACAACTTGTCAGACCTCCCCAGCGGGCAGGCTGCTTAATCTTGCCTCAAAAGTACAAGCAACAACCGACGGTGGGAAGGAAGGATTACAAACTGATTATTACTGTTTCAGTCAAGGCAGAGCCACACAAGCAGCTGAAGAAGCAGAAAGCACAAGCAGCAAAGTGAGATGAGCAGCGGCTCCCCTGGCCACTTGCCCCGCTCCCTTGGTGACCTGAACATCTCCACAACTTTCTGACAAGGGCCAGAAACCTGCAGCGGAGGGACAACGTGCGACCGAGCAGCCAGGTGGATGCACCCAAGCGCCCAAAGCAAACGCCCGAGGTGGCCAAGTAGCACGTCCTCTTTTTTCTGCAACAATTTCTGATTCATCCACCCTTAACCTGCATCTCGGCGGCCCAGCCTAATGACATGCCACAAATTATTATTCGTATCTAGCAGCCGCACAGATGCGTGGCTGTCATCGCTGGCCGAGCGCCATCTGAACGTCAGGTTTTACAGGGACGTTCATAACGCCAGTGCCACGGCAGGGAGCGCGCCTGCAGCTTAGCTCCTTTAACGGCTCCAAAAGTCTGGGAGAAACAACAGGAACGAGGCAAGGAGCATGTCGCAAGCACCAAGGAGATATAAATTATCAAATAACTGGAGGAAAAACATTACAAAAATGAAGGAAAACAGGGCTTGATTGTTGTTGACTTTAAGCAAGAAAAGGAGTGCAAGCAGCATCTCTAAGCAGTTAGCACAGAAAAGCGTTGCAGCAGACAGGAGTACCTTGACTGTAAATCCTTTGCCTCGGGGTATTTTGTTTGTTTTCTTCTAAGCATAAGGTACAAGTTCAGGCTCTGCTCATCGAGTTCCTGTCAGAGATGGTCCCCAGCCAAACGCGAGATCCAAAAAACCTCTCAAAGCAGCTGGAACAAAGATTTGCATCTGGCACCATATAAGACCAAGAGAAAAACTCCGATCTGTCTGCTCCAGACTCCGAGGAAGTTTGGATTAAGATATAAACGGAGTGGCCAAGACCCATCTCTTCTCTGACAGGTTAACCATAAGCAAAAAAAGTTATTTCTATTATTTTAATTCTCCAGGCCACAAATAGTAATCAGCTACTCTCGCATAGACACTGAAACAAAACAGTTCAGCTGAAGGCTTTTGTTTTTAACGGTTCTAGCAAAGACGAAATACCAACTTGCAAAGTAGGGATAACAATGAGCGTATCAGATGATTTTTGGTTGTTTTACATTTCTTTCAAAAAACTGTGCGTCCCGCGAGTCGTCGCTTTGCGATGGAGGCTGTCAGATGTCAGAAGAGGGAACCTTTCCCTCCCTGCGATCCCCGCGAGGGCGGCCGAGCGGCTGCCGTTCGCGAGCGCTTGGCACATAGCAGCGCCTCAGAGCAAAACTCGTCTTCATTCCCCTGCACACCCAGCCAGCAGATATTCTGAAGATCTCCCAGTAACGATTGGTGATTACAGATACCTTAGCAGTGACTACTGTGCAGTGGTCAAAGGTTTCCGGAGTGTTTATTTTGACTCTTGAAATTCAGGGCAAGTGACCCAATTTTCAGAAAAATGTCAAGGGGTCCCTTAGAAAGTTAGAAAAGGAGAACCCAGACACAGTCACCTTTTAAAAAACATGCCTTAAATCTCTCTTTTGTCTTGTTTAGTTTAGTTTTCATTTTCTCCTCTGAAAACTTCTGAATTAAAATACACTTGTTTGAATAGGGTCTGTGGCGTGGGTTTGCTTCATCTGATCTCTCCCACATATTCCCCGACTCCCAGTGGACTGATCCACTATCGGAGAACGTGCAAGAGCAAGGCGTCACTAAGCATACTGTGCTAAAATTCTGAGATCTGCGAGAACCCACAGACATTTTTGCAAATGCCGGGAAGCTAAAGAAATAAGTGTGGCTCCGTGAATCGTAACAAACCGAACCGTCACAGGTTCACAAAAGCACCTGGAGGGCAGCGAGCAGCAAACACCCGAACGTGGCGCTGCGAGAGATCCCACTGCAAAACTGCATGTGCGCTGTCATTTTATGCCAACGCCTTTCACGTACTTTATGTACATACCCTGACCTCCTTAAACGGCAACTCCATTTGCACAAGATCCTCCTAATCAGAGAGCAGCTATTGACTGAGAGGCAGGTAGGAAAAGCAGCTGGTGCGGGAGCACGGCCCCGGGCAAGGCTGACACGCAACGCTGCAATTTGGCTACAGCAGCATCTAACCAACACAGGTACTAACAAGATTTATTTTTCCTGTTGGAACACATTCATGTGCAGATTAGCGGCGGCTCGGTACGCAGAGTCTAGATACCAGCAGTTAACTCTTCTTTTCCAACGGGATCTGCAAGCCTCTAACAGAAATGTCACCATTAGGCAAGACGCAGGGATACCGAGGCAGAAACTAAGCACCGAGTTTCTCCAGCCAGTGTCTTGTTTCCCTTTGATTAATATCCCATGCTTCAGACACATAAATCCAAATGCCAGAGGCACGCTGTTGCGCAATTTTTTTTAAATTTATTTATTTTTGAGAAAGAAAAAGAAACATCCCCAAGATGGGAGGGTTCCCTTTTCCAGGGAGCAGCAAAGCAATCTCCTGATATTTCTGGACCAGTTCCAAGAACAATCTGTGAAAGTCCTAGTTTGTAATATTCACAGACAAAAGAGGCAAAAATCTTTAACAACAAAACCACAACTATCCGCTACAGATGACTGCAGCTTTTGTTCCTTATTTAGGGTAGACTACATCTGAAATCTAATTCTCTCTCTACAATTCCCTGAACAGTTGAGGCAGACAGAGAGAGGAATCTCCTGAGAGAGATTCGCTCAACCTACCTTGAACACTTACCTTGGAACGTGACTAAGTCAGTCTCACATCCAGCACCCTTGCACAGACACAGGAGGCCTACACGAAAATAACTGCAGATCCCATCTTCTGCAAAGTATGGATCAGATACACTTCGTAGGAGTTGTAGAAGAGCTTGTACTTCTGAAGATTAGGCACTTTGAACTCTTCAAGGTGAAGGAAAATCTTTGATGTACATTGATCCAAGGGACTAACAGCAATGATGAGATTGGTCAGACAGAGAGGAGGAGGCAGTTTCATGGCTTGCGCTGTATTTTCTTCTTCTTCCTCCAGTATCTGTTCTGGCAATCTTCTAATAACTGGGCTTAAATTCAGATACAGCCATACAGCTGTTTGTTTTCCCGCTCATTGGATCTAGAAATGTCCTTTGTTCATTGACAGACGCGCAGACATAAATGGAATGTGACACAGTCATATGGCCAGGCATGGAAACACACTTCCTACCTGCTGCAGCGTGCCACATCTCCTACCGGAAGCAGGAGAGGTTTCCTCCATGAGAAGTGACCACTAGTCACTGTGCTAGAAGAAAATTAGTGGCTTGGAAGATGAATGTCGCCAAAAAGGAGCTGAAGAATTCTTGGACAACCAAGCTGGAAAAGGCTTGCCACTTACTATTTAAGAAAGCTAGGAAAAAGAAAAAGGTTTCTAGTGAAATGGTTCATATCAAAGCTAAGCAGGAGTCCCAGCAGTTTTTACATATGAGACAAAAGGACAAAGCACCTTTGGGCAGAGACAGAAGAAGAAATGGCAGGCAAATGGAGAGAAGAGCAAGCACCATTTAACATACCTGCTCAGCCCAGCTTGAGAGGCAGTTCATACAGTCTACAGAGAGCTCTTCAATCAGCTGCAGAAAAGCACTTCTTTTTGGAGATCAGAAGAACATTCTTCAAGGGAGAGCAGCTCCTTGCTCTCTAGAACCAATTGATAAAACGTAATTAAGCATAAATTTCCCAAGACAACTGGTATGGAGCCACCTGTAAAGGAGCAGCATCATTAGTGCCAAATGTACATCCTGGGATACTGGACATGTTGGTGATGGCTTTAGAGAGCTCAGCGTGACACTAAAGGAAGAGAATGTCTCGGCAGCATTTCTTGAGATCCTTCCCATCCTTTATCAACAGATAAGAACAGAAACGAATCATGGATGCAGTAACATTGTAAAGCACAAGCTTAAGGTTTCGTGGAGGACTGCTCCATTTCAGTAGGGAAGGTTGGCTGCGTGCTGTGGGTGGCCACCATATCAGTAGAGTACCCCTAATTTTGTAAGCAGCAGACTGACTATGCAAGTCAGGAGGCACTGAACTAGCATGAAGGGAGGATGAAAGGGAACAGCCATTGCTAAGCCAGGACATTCAGAACAGAAGTAATCCATGGAGATGGGAAGGATGCCTACAGAGCAATGCCGCAGAGTGGGTTACACATGGGAGGAATTGTAATGACACATTTACAATAAACTTGGCATAAACTTAGTGCATCGGTATTATCAGCACCTAGAGGAAAGACTTATGCACCAAAACATTACAGTCAATGGAAGACAGAAATGTAGGTGACAAGAGAGGAAGGGAAGTGGCACCCTCTGGCGAATATGACAGGATCCATTTTTGAACCAACAACTGCATGTGTCCAGGCAGCTTAATCTGCCGGGGACTCCAAAATGTGCCTTTCCACCCCACACAGGCCACTTCCAACCCAAGATACCTAGTGCTGCTCCTCGGAGCCAGGGCTCCTGGCACCCCGCAGCGTGCTCCTGGGGCACAAAATAACCTCAGCTCAAATCCTGGGCAGGGCCATCTCCTAATCACCGCAGGACCACATGAAAGTCAGTCTTGGAAGCCAAATTTACAAGTAAACTCTTCCACCAGCTGAGCCTCTGTTTGCCAAACTCAGCCTTACCCAAACTTCCAGTTCAGCTTGCAGAGCTCTGTGGTTTCTTTTCTGTACGCTCATCTCCAACCTTACCTCTATTAACAACTAATTTCTCCTCTATTTTCTTATCTACCTACTCAAAGTGGGATCTGGCAGCACAGAGGTTATCAGCTCCCCGAGCCTCCTCCCCACACATAAAAACTCCCACGGCTGCTGAAACAGCCGGGAGCTCGCCGTCGTTCACAAACCGGACGAATCCCGCTACCAATCCCAACCAGCGCCTCGCGAACTGCTCCGCTGGACGCGGCGCCCCGATCCCCGCCTCTTTGCCAGGGATCTCACAGCGATAACACAGTATAAAATAATCCAACTCCGGTAAGAAAAGATAGGAATAAGGAGGGATTTCACGTGAATTGAGTCAGGAATTCTCCAGGACTGATTGCCAACAGATGTCTCTCCTGCCGCTTGGTGGACAGCCTTGCTTGGTGGGGTCTGCGCAGTTTTGCTCACGTGTCTGCTGGCAATAGTAAGCCGACGGCTATTCGCACTGGCTTTCCCCTTGGTAAGCTAGAGGGTGCGGAGGCCAATTTAGCGCGCTCCTAAACAGAGGAAATTCAAGAGTTGCATTGCCATGGGGAAATTCAGAAATGCTCAGATGATTCTGGTTAACGGAAGGATCCTGCAGACCATGAACTCAACCAAAAAATAAGAGTTGAGTGATTTAACTCCCTATCTATGCGTCACAGGAAAGCGCTGCCACGTCTGATGCTGATCATAGAGATAACTCCTAAACAAATCCTTTACACTTTTGAAAGGTGCAGAGAATAATTTTTATTCAACCCTAAGTTACATCCAGCACAGGAAGTTCTATATTGGACTTCAACACAGAAAAAAAAAAAGGAAATATTTTCAAAAATAAAAAGTGACATGAAACTGAGCAACCACTAAATTGCCTTGTTATCGCAATCATTATATTTGTTAGAAGGAAACAGAAAAAGACCCAGCAAAGCAATATGTATTTAGCATTTTAAAGCTAAAAATAGCAATGACCAAATAAGTAGGGAGAAGGAATTTGAACAGAATGTGACTGATCACCAGCAATTATTTCAGAATATTATAAGTAAGCACCCTGAAATTGGAAAAAGGCAATTTGTGTTAAAATCCATCCTGGCTTAGAGGAGAAATAGAAACAAGTAAAGTATTGCAGAGAGGGGAGGAATGGTAAATCTGACTATAAGTAGAAATTGGAGGTTAGGAATGATCAATTGTCTATAAAGGAAGCAAAGAGAAATCAACAGCCAGCAGAATTAACAATAAGAACTTCTTAAAGAAAATGAAGAACAAAAGCCTCCCTGGCACGGCGCCAGCACGTGCCAGAAATAGAAGAGTTGCTGATAAAAATGCAGAGAAGTCAAATGCATTCAGAAATATTTCTGTTCTGTCTCCGAGAACAAAGCCAACCAGACAAAAAGTAGGTGAGGAGCAGACATCAGTCTGATTAACAGTCATTTAATCTAGCTGTTACTTGCCCAGATTCGTTCCTTTAACAAACACCAAAGGCTTGGGAAGATATTCGGACAAACCTCTTTACCTCCGCGGGACTTGGTCAGCACATCGTCAGGAAGGACCTGAAGAAATACAAAGCATAAAAGCACGGTGGTATCATGCCTGGAGTTTACTTCCAAATCTTTACCCAGCACGAGCTTTTGGGGACCCAGTTTTCACCGCTCTAGGGAGTACATCACAAGTTTGGAGAAGCCTCTGTTCTAGAAACCCTTTGAACCAATCTTGCTCCATTTTGGCAGTCCTGCCCTACTTTGGCAATCATTGCCAAATGTCATTTAGACAAGATTTAACTCTGAGAAGCTTTTCAGATTTTGAAGGGAGGATTCCTTAACTCCTCTTATAATTTGGCTTCCTAGACTAAATGGTATCTACTGGTCCATAAATGAATTTCCTCCCCCAGTAAATAATCCTGACACTTTACATGGTTCAAAGGTTAATAAAGCACTTCAGTTCTCTGTCTTAGACTCCAGAGAGTTTGGTCAAACTTTAGCAATAGATTAGAATTATAATGTAATAACATGTAAACTATGTAAGGACGTTCTTTTCATTTCATTCTATAAACACACTAAAAACTAATCATACTAGATGCACAGTCTTCATCAAACATAACCGACCACTGGCTTTATCACAAGGAGGTAATTTCTCCTTAATTGCATCCAGGGTACAGCACTAGAGAGCAGCTTCTTAAATTATATGCCTAAATCTGCAGATCCGTATAGCTTTTTCTCAAGCCCTTTAGAAGTCCTAGCATAAGCAATCTCTGAAGCACTGATGCTGATTTTCAACAAGTCTTGAATTTCAGAGAAAAATCCACAAGACTGGGAGAAGGCTAATATTTTGCCTGTTTATAAAATATATAATTAGGGAGATTGGATTATTATATGCCTGTCAGCCTGAAAGTAATCCCTGGAAAAATAATAGAGTTGATACAGAATTAAAAGGGATTAATGCCAATCAACATGTTCACAAAAAACAGATCTTGTCAAATTGACTTTTTAAAAACAGATTACAATTTTCTTGAGAGAGCAATAGCATTGCTGCACCAACCCATCAGACCTAGGCTTCTGTCGCTCAGCGTGGACCTGCCCTATTCCGAGAAAAAAAGCACAGGGTCAGCCTAGCATACCCTAAAATAAATTAAAAACTGCCCAAAACTGGAAACAGGAACTCTTCAGGGTAGCAGGGCCCTGCTGGGATCTGGTATTGGCTGTGGGCTGTTGAGTTTGGGGGTTTTGGGTTTTTTGTTTGTTTGTTTGTTTTTAAAACCAGCTGCCTGGATAAAAACAAGACGATCACTGAGACCATTACTGATAAAGTTATGACAAAAAGCTTAAGGAATCATTAAAAGAAGAGGCTGGGCTGCTAAGAAAAAGTAATGAGTTTTGAGAGTTGAGTAATAGGCTTTCAGTATCGATTCATGCAGACCCCATGAAATCAGGCCACCTGTACAGCATGGGGAGCCCAGCCAGGGAAAGGGCAGCTCCAAGAGACAGCCCAAACCCCCAAAACAGCCCAAAAGGAGCACCAAAGGCCTAACGGGCCACGGCGACCCATCAACAGGCCCGCAGGAACATCGCACAGGAGAAGGGAACACAACAGCACAGTTCATTTCTATTGCAACACTGACCCCAGTTTGACAAGCACGGGTCAAGAGGGATGTCCAAGCCGTGGAGGAGCCCAGGGAGGAGCTGTGAGACTGCCCAAAGGCAAGAGGAAGGAAAACTGGACAATGCAAAGATCTCGCTTTTTTTGAGCTTCCCAGCAAAGGGGGCAAGAGGGGCTTGCTCACAACATCCCCAGGCAGACAGTTGTGGCCTCGCTGGAGACGAAGGGGGCAAACGGCCAGGCGGCTCCGCTACCCGGCCCACAAGGATCATGCTGCACCAGGCAAGTGTCCCCTGCTCAACCAGCACCTGCAGGGCCCCAGCTGTGATCAGAGAGGGCTTGCTGATGAGCGGACAAAAGCCTAACAACGCTTAGCCTGGAAATAAGGTGTATGCTTTTAGTTTCTGGAACAACTGACCATCATAAGATTTAGCCTCTCTGTCAGCAGGTATTTTCAAAGCGGGATCATAGTGCACATGTTTCAGGAAACCCTGACTCAAAGCAGCATTCGGTAAGGGCAGCCTTCCCATCTCTTGCACAGGAGTGCAGATTAAATAAACAGTCACAGATCATTCCTTCTGACCATACACAGCCTACACCACTTCCAAGTGGTTATTTAAAAAAAAAAGTGTACTACTAACTCAGAAACCAGTGTTTGAAGTCCAGCTTGTGGCAGCGTTTGCCCCGCGTGGAAGCGGCCTGGAGACCCTGTAGACAAGCTTCTGCGAATCACAATGAAATGCACCATAATGAATGAATTTGTCATCAACTCCAGCATGAAAATCTGTTCCCTTACAAGCATCTGCTACAACGCTTTGTATGCAGACAACCGCTGGCTCTAACGCTATTACAACGGCAGTGGGACCCCCGAGCGGCAGGAGGACACTTGCCTCCCAGCGCACCGTTTCATCGTGGCCCATGCGAAGCAGAGCTCGAGACCCGCCAGAGGGCGATCCGAGTTGCATTTTGCTTTCGACTACGTCGTTTCTGAGACTCACCATACAAAGTAGCTTTCGATGATCTGCGTCTGCTTATACACAGCTACTTTCTAGAGAGAACGCAATTGTTTTAATCATGCGCCAAGACATAGGCAGATAATGGAAAACATTTACTGCAAATAAGCTATTTATTCATCAGTTCATGGGCTGTTTGCGGTATATGGGGCGGCCTGCCTGAGAGTCAGCATTAGTCACACAAGTAGGCCCCTGGATCGCACATCTAACCGTGCTGGTGTTTGTAGGATCAGGGTCTCTACAAATTTGTGCTGAGTTTAAGGCTGAAGCATCTTCTCCCGTTTCATTTAATCAGAAAGCTCTAAGCGATCATATTAAAGCCAGATACAAAACGGCAGACTGAAAATTAAATCTCTCGTTCGCAGCTGCAAGAGAAAGGTTACACCATTATCAGTGTTGAACTTTGCTTTAAGACCACAGTTACCCCACAAGGTTCATTCAGACCCAGATACTGTGATTAGTATTACCTACCATCTGCTCTGGTGTCTTTGACAACTCAAGTTTCCTCATCTCCTATCTCCACCTCTCTGCACAAGATCTTTCTTTTCCCCCCCTCTCTCAAAACAAGGCCAACACAATGCTGCTTTCCCTTTCTCCTGAACACAAAACTCTCTCATCGCAGCTTTCCATCTGTTCCATCCAGTTCTTCCCTTGTTCCCATCTCCGATCCCCCTCTTACTTGGTCTCTTCCACCCCTCCCTACCCTTGTGTGACTCCTCTCAAAACCCTGCCTCCTGCCAGCAGCCAGGCTCTGCTCCCTTCCAGACCACCAACCGCTTCTGAAGCGTGTCCTCAAGCTCCACGAGCTTCCTGTGGAGATTCCATCACATGCCTGGCACGTACCATATGCCATGATACACTCTCTCCTTGTTCCCCTTCATTCCTCCATTTACCCTTTGCCTCCAAGTAATCTTATAATCTCAAATTCTGCAGTTTCCATATAGACAGTTCATGGATCTGCTAGAAACCTCTCCCTTCCTGCCCAAACTATAATCTCAGTTTGTCCCTAGGTTTTCTTCTCCCAACTATGAACTGATGCTCAGCATAGCTAAAGCAGACTCCCCCCACATAATCCTTCCCTTATTCTTCAGCTCCGGGCCACTGAGCTCCCTGCTTCTCTCAGTCATCTTGGATATCATCAGCTCCCTGTTGCTCAGCCTGCAACTTCAACGCCATCGGCTTTGCCTGCCCTCCCGTTCTTAGTGAGCCTAAGAGCTCGCAGATCTTTTACAGGGCGTCAGTGGCACAGCCTAACCCACCAAGGCCTGCAACTCATCCAGCCTCCCGTTATCTCATCCCTGAACCCCAGCGTAGCATGTCTACGTGTCACACAGCATCCTCCCCTGTCCACATTCATCCAGGACACTGCTGCAGCCAGCATGTTCAGCAACAAATCGTTTTATCACATCACTCCTTTTTCTGAACCCCTCCACGATGTCCCCCGTTCCCACCGGCTCAGTCTCTTGCCTCTCATACTGTACATCAGCTGCCACTACCTGGGGCACAAGCTAATTTTTTTGCTTTCTGCACTATTCTAGGACAGCGCCTGCCACTGCCATTACAACTTAGCCTTCTCTGAATGATAACATAGTTCACGTTTCTTCCTCAAGTCCTGTTTGACAGTCAAGAGGAGGCTCGCCCAGAAGCTTCACCAGGAAGGAGCTCACAAGGACCCTTCAGTTCACAAGTGGGCTCAAAACATGTCACCTAAGAGCCATTTGCTGTCCAACAAGAGAAGAAACTTCAGCTAAGTTTATGTAACTACCTTTTGGCTTGGCTGGTTAAAAGAGACGACTTCTGGAAAGAAAACACAACTTTGAAAAGGCTAGTTTGTGTAAGCCATTCAAAAGTAACTAAAAGCCAGCAAAGAAACGTTTTTCCTCTGTGTCCAAGAGCACAGCAGAAGTCAGAATTGCAAAATTTTTCTGATAACACCGTGTCTTGCCTACAGACATCGGAAAACAGCGGCCAAAGAACTGTAACCCTTTGCTTAAGCAGGAACTCAGCACCTTCTGGACTGCCAAAACCAGCGGGCCACTGCCTAGCTGCAAGGGGGATGCATGGAAAACCTCAGCGTTTCAGCCAGAAGTGGGGGGGAATTGAGAGCCTCCCCTTTCTAAAGGGAAAGGCGTTTCTCCTGGCTAGCACTGCTGTCAGCATCTTACCCTTCCTCGTGGCCATCCACTAGAGGGAAGCAGCTTACACAAATTACTCTCTTGCAGTGCTAAGGCTCTGATAGGAGCTAGAATAAGAGCAAGAATCCAGGTAAGATCCCCCTGCCCTGAGAAACCAAACCCTGCTGGGTTTGGGGCAGGGGACCTCTCCTGGGGGAGCCCAGAAACCCCAGGGCTGCTGGAGCTGACCCTCGCTCGCTGGAGGCAGCACAACCATGGCTTACAACAGTTGGGTTTGCTAGTGACATATGAGTACGCTGTATTTCAGTTTGGCACTGAAGTCTGTCCTCCCATTTTACTAGCTCTCATTCTGCCTGGTTTCTGTTATTTGTAGTATTTCTACTTCAGCAGTTCCATACTAGGTTTTCATTAAGCAGATAGTGCCTCCCCCTAGAGCTTCAGCAGCAAATACAAGACAGGAGTACAGGGAACCCACAGAGCAGGAGACCACAAGCAAACAAACAGCTTAGGTTACGGTCTTGCCCTTGCAAGGGAAGAGAGAGAATGGGAAGAAATTAAGACAACTTCCTTCCCTGCATTTCTTTAGAGGACATTAAAGCGTTTCTCATGTCTTCAGCCAAAACACATGAAAGAATTAGGTGGTAGGGAGAGTCATATAGGAAAAGAAATGGCTCCTCTCAGGTTGCGATTCAGGAACTGGAAGAACATAGCAGCGCCCACAGTCCAGCCAGCCACCTTGGGACCTTTGCTCTGCTGTGCTGGCTCTGCAGCCTACTTGGCTACAGCGCTGTCATCTTCCCTCTGGGTTGCCTGCATGAGGCAAGCTTTTCAGTATAGACAAGCTCCAAAATTTGCTCTGTGCTTGCCAGACTAGTCCAATCGCAGAGCTGTTAGGTTAACTATGCTTTGGCTGATATGCCAGATATTTAAATAAAACAACATTAAAAAAAGTTAAGAGTTAGAACAAGTTAAGACAGTTTAGGAAGATGTCTTGAGTTTATCTTTCAATCTCAACTGATTCCCTTACTCTAGCTACACTTCAGGAGCAGACAGTAGTAAATAAAACAATGATGAGTCAAGGTCCCACTAGTAACAGGGAAGGTCAGGAATACCACAAACGCTTTTGCAAATGACCATGCAAAGCAATCTATGACAAAAGTGACAGCCCTAACAAAATAAATAAATAAATAAAATCAGATGATCCATGCAAGTAAACCGTTTTATACAGGAGCATTTTGGTGAGATTAAGTTAAACTGGTCTACTCAACTGCTATTATTTTCAAAGGCCTTTAGCCAATTTTTGATAGTCTCTGGTTTAAACAACCCTACTGTCTTTCACCCACTGGATAATTGAAGGAAGGTGTCCAGGGCAGAGTGCCTTGAGTTACAGAAGCTAAATCCGCACTGTGACTGGAAAATGCACGCTTCACAAAGTGTGCATTTGTCACGTGGACTCTCTTAACCACAAAGAAACTGCCATTAACTAGATAATTTCCCCTTAAAAAGTTAAAAAGCTAGGAAAGGAGCGGAGGAACTGTCACCGTTTGCCAAGACTCACAAGTACAGAGACCGCATGCAATGATGATCTGGAAACAGAAGCAGCAAAAGAATAAGATTATTGCAAATTATCCCCAGCCCAGCTTTCATCCAAGTTCTGCTAAAACAGGCAAACCTTTTTAAAACGCATCTTCTCTTACCTAGATGAAGATATGCATGAAATTCTGATTGCTTATGTTTGAGCAAAAACAGAGAAGAGTTCAAAACTGGCTTGTAACAAGGATCTAATTCCAGACTTAGACACTACCTTCCTCACGTAAAAGGCAAATCAGTTAATTGTTGCAGTTTACTACTTAAATGTTAAACCCAAGTTTGACAGTTTGAGAGCTAAGATGGACAGGAACTGAACAACAGAACTGGAAAGACTTATGTAGCATTTTTACAAAAACAACATAACAAAAATATCAAAGAGCAATTTTATTTAGCTTATTTGGCACAAAACTTACAAGAACTGTTTTGTTCCCTTAAATTTAGTACAACTAGCAAGGAAAAAAAGGCATACTAATACATTTAATAAGCTGTACAGCAAGTGAAATGTGGAAAGAGGCACCAGAAAGATCTACCAAAAAAATCAAAGTGCATGAAAAATACCTACTCTGAGCGCCTCATGGTATTGTATTAAGGCACCACTCCTTTAGAAGGTTTACTGATTACTTTAAGTGTGCAATTTCTTGGTTTTGGAATGTAAGAGTCCTTTAACCTGTATCAGAACTGGATATGGCAGTTCTCAGAACAAAACATTTCTTTGCAAATATTAAATGGAGAGACCTCCTTCTGCCCAACATCAGCTCTCGGCAGACAGAAATGTCATTGTCATATGCTTTGAAAAAAAGCTAACATACATTATCAGTGACCAACGTTTTACTTCAGAATTTTGAGTTGTAGTGTATACCAGGTCTATGAATTCTTGAATTCTTTATAATGGTTTTATAGAAAAGAAACACTGCAGAATCAAAAGCAATATGGGACATGTCAGTAACTATCTTATTGATAATTTATCAGAGTAAATTTTAAGGACTTTCTGGAGTATCTCTTAAAAATCAAAATCTGAGACAGTGTTTTAATCCAGAATAACTAAATACACTTTTCAACAGAATATTACAAAGATTTCTTCAGGATTAGCAAGTCCAATGAATCCCACAAGACTTCAGGAACTTAAGTACGTAGAAAAAAAACAATGTTAGACAGTAATAAGTGTTTGGGATAACTGGAAACATTTAATGCAAGTACCTGTAATTGCAAATCATGTTAATACTGGTGTGTATATATATACACATATACACACACACACATATACACACAATGAAACATCATTACAAGATCCAAACAGACACCTTGGCTCATTGTGGATTCTGCATATCACTGCTCTTAAGTACTACAGAAATCCCACCTGGTTTTATATTTCAGCATCTTCATTAAGGACTATTCTTCTAAGAACCAAACTGCTTCAGTTATGAGAAGCACCACCACAGGCCAGATTCACATCTAGTGTAAACAGACCAAGCAGGAGTTGCATCTGCTGCTTACCAGCTTTGACTTTGGTTTTGCTGCTCAGCTGGATCACCAGTCTCCTTTACTTGCAGAAGGAAATCTGATAAGAAATCAGTGCCTGTACAAAAACTTAAGTGGGAACCAGTAAATGCAGAATATTGTATTAAACCATTATACAACACCTCTACTGTAGAGAGTTTCAAACATCTCAGGAGCTTGAGACTGCTTAACCTGAACTTTGGAAAAGCACATTTCTCTATGGACATGCAAAGGCATTTAAATATGAACCCTAGGCGTTACAGTATTTCATTTTTTGTCCTCTTATGGTGTAAACCTCAAGAATACAACTGTGTGTCCCATTAAAAAAACCCAAAACACCCTGGAGCATTACAAATTCTAAACAGCAAGGGCTGAAAAGAAGGGCATCTGGAAATGATCTGCACAATACAGAGCAGGGTTTTTCAGAAGTCTCAGACAGAACAGTTCAGTTCATACTTTCTGGGATAACCTTCCCTATACTTTTGCCCCAACACCAAGCTGTAGTTTTCATTAACTTTTTTTACCCCTGAATTATTTGCTACCACACATAAAACATGCCACATACGTGGCAGTCAAGGGCTAAACACTTAAGAACATGTCCTTTTTGTCCTTTATTAACAATTACAATCAGCAGAAAGAAAAACTATTCACTCAACTCATTTATTTCATGATTTATATGTAAGTCATATAGCAACTTAACATTGGTGTTATACGTTTGTGCTTCCATTCTCTGGCACTTGGAGGAGGAATTCACTTCCAGATAATCACATCTTGCTGAAGCATTCCTTTGCATTTGTCCAAACTTGAATTCCCTTAAATAAAAATAAACAAATAAAGAAAGAAGGTTGGAAATAAAGAGGCAGAAATACAACATTGTTTGCAATCAGATTTTTTTCCATGGAAGACTCCACAAAAAGCCCCACAGAACTTCACTTACGAATAAGGCAGAGACCACACTGGAATTGGACCACACTACCTATTTTATTTCAACATTAACATGTCACTGAGTTAGAGTAGGGTGGAATATGTGGGAGGTTTTACGCTATTGACTTCCAACCTTCCATGACTGCAGTCTTCCTAGTTACTGAAAGTCTGCATCTGATCCCCTGCTGATATGATATATATATATATATATATATATATATATATATATATATAAAAATATATAAATAAAAGCCTGGTCCTTCAGAAGCTAAACATACCTTTTTGCACATGCTAATCTGCATAACAGCATAGCTTATAAGTGCCTCCTTCAAATCATGATTCTTCTGCTCCTTAAACCGTTCAATGTCAGCCCAGGCACTTTTCACAAAGTCTCTGGAATTAAAAGCAATATTTCTGTTAATAAACGCTTTTAGTGTTTTGCATGTTATGTCCTCACCTCATCTTCCTTCCTCGGAACCTACAGCAGCGAAGATATGTATGACGCACCGCTCCACCTTTCAGTTGGTAAACCAAGTTGTATAATTACTATACACCTCATGGTGTCTTCACTTTATACTTACTACAGTATCGTGGCACTACTACTTAATTCTCCATCCACTTCCTAAGAGGTTTTTAAACTAGAGAACCAATTTCACATGATGGAGATTTCTGACAGTAAGCATGACTGCCATAGAATCAACAATACTCAGAATATATTTTTCTCCTGGAATTCTTTTGGGGTGACTAAATGTCTTTACGCCAACATTCAGCACACAACACTGCATGTTTCTTTTTCTTTTTAATCAAGTCAGAATCTTGGGCTTTCCAATCTGAAGACTCATTTGTCATCAGGATTTGAGACAGTAAAGTATAACAAACATTTGCAACACAAGTTTTACTCTGACAATTCACTTCAGGAATCAATTTCGCTGGTTTGGCAATGTGTCTCCAGGTCTCCTTAACCAAAATGGAGGTAGATTTCTGTAGTACATAGTTTTCATTTGTGCTGGACTTCCCACACAAGGCAAGTATTCACTTGAAAATTGCTTCCAGAGCTACAAAAGCAGATGTCCAGTACTTCTGTCAAAATGATTAAGAAATTGCATTTACTGATTGTTTTGTTGTTATGAACTATTCATGAACTAGTCTTATCTTTTCAGCTCTAATCCTTACTTATCAGGAGATACCACATTCACCCCTTTCATTATATGATGAACGTGTTCTGACACAAACACATTGCTCTAGGAATGTTTGCTCCTATTTTTCGTGTTTGCATTCCTGAAGAAAATTTCCCTAGAATACCGAGCAGCAGTTATTCAAACACAGCTTTCCAGAACTTCTAATCTCTTTCAGACAGGAGTCAATTGTCCCCCATATGAGAAACTGAAGAATATTAGCTTAGGACCCATACATATAAACCAAACTAAATACTGTAGTTAAAGCAAATCAGGATTTGAGTCTTAGGCTATTCAGCTGCAGACCTACAAGCCCACCTGCTAAACATATTACTAGTTGAACATAAAAGCAAGCAAGTCAGCCATTAAAGTGGGCTCAATAACTGGGAAAGTCATCAGGTTTTACATAAGCCATCCTCTCAGACCAGAAGCTAACTGCATGTACTGTACTTTATTTCACAACTTACAACTGACAGGAGCTTTTATAGACAGCTCATAAACACCAAGAATATATTAAAAACACTTATAAAATACAAACACCTTCAAGAGCATCCAGTCAATGACTTTTGCTAAAACAATCCCCACTTTCTTTGACAAAAGTCTGGCCTTTTTACCTGCCCTCCAGATTTTTAGACTTAAGCTGTTCTTCTCCTTCCTGTATCTGCTCTTCCAGAACCTTTATCTTGGCCTCCCTCTGCTCAGGGGTCTCCTGCCCGAAGAGCTTGCTGGTCATTCCTTTCAGCGAGAACGTCCTCACGGTCTACAAGAGACAAGGTTAGGTATTGATTTTGTGATCTTTACTAGCATTAGGTCTTATTCCTCAGCTGAGTTTTGGCTTTAATTATCAGAAAAAGCAACTGCATTGGCCCTTCCATTACGTGGATGTCCCATTGTTGGGTTGCTGTAAGAGAGGAGGTGGTTCACATTAGACTGAACAGAAAAGTAAGGAGAAAGAAGAAAGGAGATTCCTGTATTGCAGCTTCTATTCCCAGGGACTCTGGGCCCCTCAGAAACAACTGTTAAGTAATTCAATGTTCAAACTCTAACAGCACAACCCACAGACCAGCCTTAGGCGAGTCATTCCACTGACCCAAGTGAATTTTCAGATAGGTTCTTTCCTACTCCAGTCTAAGGAAAAACTGAAGTCTTGGTTTTTTACATAAGAAAAGATATTCTGTATAGAATGTGAACAGCTGCAGCAATATATAATACAATACAGCAATACTAAGAATTCTAAGTTTATATTCAGACTTTTTTAGCTAGTATTTTCTGTATAAAAGGGGCCAACATCACATATCAATAATCTTGAGCTTTCAAAAGGCAGAGAAAGCCTTTCAGAAGTCCCAATATTGTATCTCTGGGATATAGTAGTTTGTGTTACTCTGCTCAGGTCATGTTTCCTGCAACCCTTTATTTGCTCATTATCCAATAAAAACTTCGGTACAAACAGCATATGTCACCATGAACCAAGTTATTTCAACCCTTGAAGGCCTGCAGCCCATACAATATTACTTCTCACAACCAGCAATCAGCCTTCTACGTATTAGTGCCATGTAGAAGCCATTCTAAGCAACCTGGAAAAAAAAAATAAATAAATAAAACCCACATACACCATCTTGGAGAAGAAAGGGGAAAAAGACTCACTCCTGTTGCCAGCTCCTCGCACTGCTGTTTCTTAGATGTTAGGTCCTGTGCAGCCATTTCCAAGTCATACTGCATTAGTTCATGCTTCCTGCAAACTGCCCTGAAAAAGAAGCAGCAAAAGATCTGTCACATAATACTTTGTTTTGCTACATTTCCCTCCATTTAAACTTTAAAAATGACACAAGAATTTTTTTGGCAGGCAGCATATTCAGTTATTTATCTAGCTTGAGTTCAACAGCCTTATCACAGAATGCGTAACTCTGCAAATGCTGTAGTTAAGCAAGCTTGGATCAAAGGATAGAGTTCTTAATACGGCAGCATTCTGCTTTTCTGTTCCTCTTAGACTCATTCCAAGACACTCTAGGTAATACAAACCCTAGCACCTACTTAAGGACATCACTTTAAAATAACTTTTCAAAATCCATTAGAGTAAAATCGCAACTATGACAAGAGGTACCTGGATATGGTACCTGTCACAGCACCAATGCATCAATCAATCATAGAATTCTTCACATTTTATTTTTTAAGCAACAAAACAAGAAACTGTATTCCTAGATTCATATAGCGCCTTTCATTGGAAGAGGAGAGTTTCTTCTAACCACCTGCAGTAAGTCCCAGTCCTGTGCAGGCTGGCGACACTACATGTGTACTCCACATTTCTCTCCCAGGAGGTGCAACTTGGGCTCTGGGGTCTCAGAGAGCAGCCAGCACACTTGACCACCTGAACTCACTACAGCACTATGGGCCCTCTCCCAGAGGTGCAGCACCAGCCAGGGGGAACACCACAGCATTAGGCATAACCATAGAGCATACAGAATCGTGGTTCTATATCCATGCTTCTGAAGGAGGAACTGCCCTTTAAAGGTTAATCTAAAATTAGATTAAAGGCTAATTAAAATCATTATTTAGCTGAGCAATACTGTACAGCAGATGAACATCACACAGGGCACTTCAAAACTTGCAGGAATTTGTAACGGCTGTAAGTGGTCATAATCTCTCTTTGGCCTATTTCATTTGAAAGCTGAAGCTTCCCCACTGCACGCTGGGGCACCTATTATACAGGAAGCCAAGGAAAGCAAGGGAACCAAGGGAATAGGCAGTATTATCTCCCATCGTATCTAGAGTTTAACATCTCTGTCATTTTATTATTGACCAGCTCAGTTCTATCTGTTATTGCCCCTTATGGCAACTGAAGATGAGTAAGCAAAATAAAACGTGAGAATCTGAAGATTCTCACAACATTAACATTTCTAGGGAGAACAGGATACCAAACTAAACTTAACACCAACACTATGTTAAAGCAAGGGATTATAGTTTTCATTTGAACTACACGTTTCTGTACATACCGTAGTGCTTCTGCATAGAAGAGATATTCTTTCAGCTGATCTGCATAATGCTCCTCTTCTTCCAGTATGTCATCAATAGAAGCTGCATATCTGGTGACAACACAGCCTCTGGTTAAGTATGAAATTCCTTAGTTTAACCTTTAAAAACTATACACACAGTAACAAGGGAGGACACTTCTTTGACAGAATCAAAAGTCACTAAGTACAACAGTGAAAAGGCACTTCTAAAAAGTTTTTTTTCCCCCCTTTTGTTTTTAATTAAACTGAGTTGGCTAATATAAACACTCCCACAAGCCTGTTTCTTGCAGTAAGTCTTTTGACAAGTACCAGATTTATGATAAGTTTCCTGCTGAAGATGGGGCAGTTCTTATTACAGGAAAAGAGAAAATAATTTATTCCTTTTCTTCAGTGCATTGTCAACAGGCAGCACCAAGGCAAAAAAGATACGGTACAGAAGAAAACCTGCAAGACCGAGAGCATTACACCTTAAAAATGTGAACATCACACCTGAAAAGCAAAGAGGGAGCATTTACAAAGTGACTTTCATTCTTCACTCTTCAGCCAACACATAAGCTTGAGACCAAGCAAACTTGTGGCAGTGCTCTGAACACTCCAGCATTAAGTCCTTCAGTTCCTTGAATGTGTGTTGCTTCATCTGCTGTGCAAGTCAGGCATATCAGTTCTGAGCAACTGCCTTTTAGGGAGAAATCTTCTGAAGCACAAGGGCTTGGATTAACTCCACAGCTTCTGCACTCAGTGAGAGTTTCACCATTTAGGCTGAATAGGAGATCTATGAAACATGACAAGTCTTTTTTTCTAGTTTATATTGCTAGTTTTCTAGTTTATATTGCTTATGGGACAGTATGTCATAGGTTCTCATTAACCAAGGTGACTGTGCTTGGACACATTTGCCAGGACAGGCCTACCTCTAAAAAGGTAACTGCACACTGCACTTGGTACAATGACAGAAATAAGATGCCACTTTAGTCAGCAATGCAGGTCAAGTACCAATACAGATGAACAGGATGAATGAGATCCCGTCTCAGGTGCCTTCATCTATTCTGCCAATTCCATTTGGACTCTAGAGTCTGTGGCAATCCCTGAAATGGAGGAATAGGAAATAAGTATTTCCACAGTTGCAGGCTCTTTGAAGTGAGCATGCGTTCATGCTTGTCTAGTGAGCAGCACAATGCCACCCAAATGCTGATTATAGCACCTCCTGGCCTTAAGGTTTTCACAAGGTCTTTGTTCTTCAATTCCATCCTATGCCTCTCCAGCAACTGGCTCTGAGGAAGAAGTGGGAGAGTCTCAAGCTGAGAGGGAACTGGTAATGTGACTTGGAAGAGGACAGGAGACCCCTCCACTGAAAGCTCTGAAAGGAACAACTATGGCCTTGTTAGGCTCCTTCTCTAGATGGGAGGCATCCGAGAGAGATACTATGGTTGAAAGTTATCATCAGGTCTGCTGACATAGGGAATGTGAACTAAGGCTTTTCAAACAAGCAACAGCTTCTTGCCTAGTAACTGGAGGAATGTGAAGCCTGAAGGAAAGGTACAGATGCGTGCTCATCTGTTCAAATAGGTTTTGTCATTGTTGTTGTTCTGGTTTAAGTTTGCAAGTAAGATGAGTTGTTTTGATGCTCTGAAATCAAAAAATCATCCTGGGCACACCCAGGAAGAGCCCTACCAAGGCTATGTGAGATAAGTAAGCATAACTACCAAGCAGCCAGCAACAACAAATCAGTTTAAGCAGACGGGATAAAAGAACAGACAGAACAAGAATTCATATTATGAACCAAAGTAAGGAAGAAGTCTGCACTGTTGAAAAATACATGTTCTGAAAGAAAATTCTCCAGCCACATTGGAGAGAGTAAGCCACATGTGACCTTTTTTCTGAAAATGTTCTGAAGTACAAGTTCTGAAGTAAAATAATTTATTTAGTAGAGTGGTTAGATTTCTCAGGGCAGCAGATGGACCACATCTCAGTTTCAACTAAGTTTAGCTCAGTGCTAGAGCTCATTTGGGGCAGAACAAGTCTCAAAAAAAATAAAATAAAATAAAATAAATAAATAAATCCCTCCCACACAGAAAAAACACACCCAAAAACCCTCAACCAAAATAAAACCTTACCTGCCATTTTCATAATGATACTTAAGTTTGATTATAAAAGAGTATTAAAAAAACCCTATATTTGACTGTGCTAAAGTTCAAACACTTCTTCCTAAAAAGGTAGGCAAACCATGGAAAACCTTGAAAAACTGTAAGTCCTAAAGATATCTAATACATTTCCACTCTTCATGGGAATCTTCGGCTAAAACCTGGTTCTAGTTCAGACTGGTTCCATCTGTAATGACAGGCTAGTTGACTCGGAGATAAAGGGTCACTCATTAATAGCATAAAGGACAGAAGTCAGAGGCCTGACATTTCTTTCTTTGATCTTTTATATGCTAGAATTACAGCCATTCACTTGAGCTTTCTCAGCATACTTGTTTTCTGTCACTTAGCAAGCCTCATCTTGCCCACCCCCAAGGTGCTTGGGGATGTCTTCTCCAAATATTAAGCAGTTTTACATCATTCTAAATGATAACAACTCAAAAGTTTAAATAAACACCTAGTAAAGGCTACAGCATATGAGGTAGATAGAGAATTAAGTTTGTTTTAAAGTTTAACATCTATATTAGGAAACCTTCTCAAAGGAGCTTGCTGTTGCAACAACCTCCTCATGGCCTAATGTTATGGGAACGTTAACTGGGCTGGCAAGTTACACTTTCAAGAGACCACAGATATGAACCTTACTGGCAGGAGACCGCATGGGTCACTGAATGAGTTCCTGAATCTCACAGCCGCTCTCTCTTGCTTGGTTCTCACTACGAGATTATTTCTGGATGAGACCATCAAAACATAAGACATAACAGACAATGAAAGCAACCTCAGATTCATGGAATGGTTAAGGTTACCCAAAAACTCACCACTGTTACTCTGGATCTTTAACCCCAGCTGTGTAAAGGACAGAAACAGTAAACCTCTGATATGTGCAGAAAGTTCGGCCTCCTGACTGAGAAGTCAGTCCTGTTTCTCTTATTTGATTAAGCATCTCTAGATGTTTGACACCCTTGCGTAGTGTATTTGAGTCACTAAAAACCTACTTACATCTCCCTAACTCCTTCATATTATAGCATGTTTCCATATAACTAAACTGAACTCTAGTATGTTATTTTTGCATAGTAGAGGTATATGCTTTACGCTGCTCTCCATCTCTACTTTTTTTTTTTTTGAAAGTAAAATGTATTATCCATTCCTTTATTCTCTCTAGAGTCTTTTACTTAGAAAGCATAATAGCTCTTTTAGGTGTAAACCATCATATTAGCCAAAACACAGAAGTGCAAATACATTATTTGGAAGGGTTCAAATTCTTAAAGATGTGATAAAATGAATTCTCTTGAAGAAACTGAAGGCAGAGTTCGGCAAGGCTCTCCAAAAGCTTTCATTTGACATGGCAAAACACCAATTACAACTGACCAACAGTACAGCATACACAAGTCTGCTTTGTAAACTGAGACTGATAATACTATTTCTACACGAATTACACTTTCAGTAAAAATAGTGCATGATGAAATGTCACAGTTTCCATCTCTTGCATGAGTTGTTACTTTACTGCAGTGCCTGATTACATACAAGGAATCAGAGTGATAAGAAATTATACTGTTTTATCTACTGTATATTACTACCTGAAAAACAAAAAGTAGGAGCCTACAATAGCACTTTTGTGAGCACTCTTAAGTGCTAGACTCTTATTTTGAAGGCTGCATTTCACATACTCTGCCAACTGACTCCAAAGATGCAGAGAGGGAGGATTCTCAACTTTATTACATCCAGTCAGTATTTGATTCAAGAATCCATTAAAGTTTTGGTTTAATAATAATTAAAGTTCTTAACTTTCTGTAATTAAGTCCAAATCTGTGTACCATCTACTGTGTGGTACAAAACACTGCTATCAAAAACAAATGGATCTCATCAGGTCTGCAGTACATTAAAGTTCTATTCCACCAGTTTCTGGCATAGTAGCTTAAAAGAAAAGCTGGAAGAATTCCAAACACTTCTACAGTTTCAAAATAATAATAAAAAAGAAACCCTTCTGGTTCTCCTGAGACCTTTTGAGCTACTTAATCAGTACATGGATGCTAAAAGTGCGCCTGCATCCAAATCACAGAAATGCTATATACCTAGAAACAACGCACCCCCAAGTTTCTCAGTACACCTCTTGTATGTACTTTGGGGCTGGGGGAGAAGAGAGGAAGGAGGGAGAGCTCTGCATCTGGCTTACATCAAACTATCAGATATTCAGTCACTACTTACACATCCATGTGGTGGCCAGCACTCTGCAGCCCGTCCCCCATCTCCTTTTCTATTGCACTCCACTCGCTGTAGGAAAAACAAACGAGAAGCAACATCACACATGAAGGGTAAGGGAAGTTAATAAGCTGCATCCTGTATATAGTTTCTTTCCAGGTGACACCTGAATGGAAACTGCCTCCAATTTGTGCTCGGCCAAACTGTTTCCCCCCCTCTCAGCAGCAGCACTGGCCAGTTAATACTAAGGCACTCCAGCAAACAACTGCCCCCGCCCTCTAAATACACCCACACAAACACATACACTTTGGGGTTGTTTTGCACAGGGAGAATCTCGTTTAAATAGCTAAAACTAGGTTTTGAAAAGTGCACAGGAGGGAGAAAAAAAAAAAAGGAAAAAACAGAGAAAGAGAACTCTAAAACAGAATTTGCTCCAACTTGTTTACCAGGAAGAAATTAAGCTGTTCAGACTCACAACACTTCACATAGAAGTTGGGATTTGACATTTGCAAGAGTTTTAACTCCTCTGAAACTGCTATACGTTTTCTATTTTCACAGTAGATTGCTGTTTAGTTCTATTCGTTAGAAAAATATTAAGTTAAAACCGCCTCATTACTGTATCTCCCTATTCACATTAGGGAGATCGTTCTGATAAAGTAGAAAACACAACTACAATAAAGATAGCAAGAGACTTGTCCTGGACAGTTAAGTATGCACACAGCAATTTTAATTGTGTTCTCAGCTCTGTGAAACCTTATGAGATTTATTAGTTATAAGAATTACATCAGCAATTTTTTAGACAAGGAAAAAAAAGGGTTCCCCTTGCCTTGTATTTCACATAATTTACATCTAATGTATCTATTCTGTCCTTCACTTTCTCATAAACATTCCACTCTGCTAATGTTGACATTTGTTTGTCTTAGTGTTATTACAGAACTACACCTAATTTCACTTTAAAACCCCCAATGAGAAAGACATCTGCAATCCATTAACCCAGAGAATTAAATTTAGCACTTGAACAGAGTGTAGAAGCAGGAGGTTTCCCTTAACCAGAAGTTTAGATTCTTTAATTCTCCAGTGAGATGGAAAACTTGAGCATGCAATTCACTCATATAAATTGAAAAACAACTGACAAATTCACTTAAAATCAACTGTATCTATTCAGTTTCAGAACTTTTTTTTTTTTTAATTATAAAAGGACCTGGATGCTTAACTGACAACTGCATGAAAATAGGCAGTAAGTTGTACTCTGAAGAAAGAGTTAAAAATGCCATTACCACAACAGAAGCCCCAAAGTTCTGGAATAAAAGCAAATAAATAAAAGACACCACCACCACCACCGTCTTCCAGTTGAGACTAAGTTCAGCAGATCCTGAGATCATTATATCCAAGGTAGGAAGCTCATTAGTACTGCAATACAAGAGTTTTTCAAGGCAAATGTTTAAATGCGTTTCAGACATGCTGTTATGCTTTTGAAAACATAATGGACAAATACATTCACTACACTCACTGTATACATATTCTTAAAAACTAAATGAACTCTTACCTGAATACTCTTCCATAGTTTCCATGGACTTTATAGACACCATATAGCCGGTCTGCTACCCTCTAAAACATTTTAGAGAAGTTAATTTTTGGTCAACAGCAACTGCAACTGATTTATAAAAACCCCAAATACTAACTCCAAGCTAAAGCCTTATGTTTTAACACAGGTAAACAAAAGTAGGCATTAGTCTTAAAAACAAACAAAACAAAAAACAAATCACCAGCATAAAGCCTTTAAAAGACTGACCTCAAAATTGTGGCAAAGCTATATAGAAAAATAACATTTCAAGTATTTCTTTGAAAGCACTCATGTATAGGATATGTCTACGGAGACTACGAATAATCAGTCACTGTAGTTAACTTGGTTTTTGATAGCCAGATGCAAGGTGTAGTCTCCTTTACCTGAATAAGGCCAAATTTATATACACGCTTGCTTTTTTAACGTAAAGATGGCAAGACAAAAATCCATCCTGTCATCAAGAACTGTAGGGAAAACTTCACTAAAATTCTAACAAGTGACCCAATTTTTCCATCCACTGAAACGAAGGAAAGGAAAATGAGCTATCCATTGCAGAACTTATGCTAAAGCTAGATAGGTCATTTCAGCTGTTTGGAGAGTCAGTACCTGCTGCAATCAGTACTATAATGTTGGCAACAACATCAGAAGAAAAAAACACATATATACACATATATATTCTGAAATGCGACTTGTAATGCTGATGATGCCCTTGTAATTGTGATGCACCAATAAGTTAAATTGAAGCTGCATAAGAGTTACAGTTACTGGTTTGTTAAAGCAGTAAAAAGGAAGTGCAAGCAGATCACCCCGCAGGTCACATACACAGAGCACTGAGAAAAAGCCACTGTTACTAGAACACCAGAGATTAATCCTCTCAAGTACCTCAGCTCAACAGGGCAATCAATTACCATCCTCCCCTGCAGCACAGTTTCATCAAAAACTAAATCCCTGTTGAACACGCTAAAGAACAGTATCATGCTCCTCATTACTGGAATTGTAATTTCCTATTTCCTTTTTGTGGGCTTTTTTTTTTTTTAAATCTTCATTCTAAACCCACAGAATATCTTGATTGCATGACATAATTGTTCTCATCATTAAAAAGAACATTATTCATTACAGACTGAAGTACAAGCCAAAAGAAAAAAGAAGTGTGCTGGGACACGTGCACGATTCATACTACAAGCTCTGGAAAATAGTGTATTATATGTCAGCACCATAAAACTATTTTTCGGGCCCCTTCCCAACCCAGACATCCAGCAAAAAAACTTCTCTGCTGAGTTGAGAGAACTGGACACCTTGGTCCTCTTTAAAACACCTCCCTCTGATACGTGGCCATGAGGGGAGCAGGCAGATTAGCTAAACATACACGCTTCTGCTCCTTCAGCAACTGTCAAAATACACTGTCATATTTGGATCTCTTTCCCCCCAAATCCGCACCAGGTTAACACTCCCTGCCCCCAAACTCCAAAATCTGATCCTTTCAGGCAAAGCTTTCCTCATCCTAGAACATATGTACCAGTTCTAGGGACTAAACAAGAAATGCTGCCTTATAAATAAATTCTACTATTTGTCACGACACACATGGGAAATACTTACAGCTCTGACTCGCAGAAGGTGTGATATGACGGACTGCAGTTCATCGCTATAGTGTTTTAGCTCAGTAAATCTCCTGGGAGCAGGAAACAGATAGTACATCATTAGCCATCATGAAAGCAAGCTTTCACAGAATGCAAGATAGAGCCACGACGCTACAGCCAGCAAGACGGAGCCTGAATTATGTTGAAGTGGAATTGGCTGAAGATTCCTAAAAAAGCGACTGCAGAGTTTAATTCCCCTAAAACACATAACCCAACACTTGCATGACTACTAGCTTTTTATAAGCAAATGCTGAAGGTTCTGACCGATTTAAGAGCTATAATTTTATGAAATAAAGTTTTTTGGTTTTTTTTTTTAAGCAAATTACTAATTTTTTAAATGGGATTGAAAAAAGCGAGAGTTAGTGGATAGCCATTGTACCTAGTTACGTATGAAATCTTACTAACATCCATACCTGTACGGGCAGTCAGCACATCGCTAAAAGCAATCAAATCACTACTGCTTAACGAGGTACCAGCCAGGTAATCTATTGCAAGTGGTCACGCATACACTGCTGGCCTGCCACGACTGAAGGAAAAAGGCACTGTAACAGCCACCCCAGCTAAGCCTTGGTGGTAGTTTAGGTTAATGCATTTAGCTCATCCTATTTATGAAGCCAAGTGGGCTACCACAGCTTTGCTAGTGACAGGTAACTGATGAAACCACAGCAACAGCCACTTTCATACACATAAATGCCACCTACTACACAAACGCCTAACTCATGACCAACCTGGGAGGCATGAGGTACACAAGAGCATGTTTCACTTAGATAGGTAAAGCTATTTTGTTTCTGGCTCTCCAAATTACCAAACAATGATCTGAAAAAATAGAAGAATACAACTAGAATTAAGGAATGGAAGATGAAAATTAGTCTTCCACGTTGATATTCAAGCATAAAAAGAAAAAGGGGGGGGAGAAAAAAGAAAAGAAAACAAAAAAAAAAGCAAGCTTTCTCCCTCCTCCCACCACACACAGTCAGACTTTGTACTTCATAGTTCGTACCCAAGAGGTCTTGCTGAAGTAACTCAGGTCACTTGTTTTGGGTGACCAAGTTTGAAATTCCGGGGGGGGTTATTTAACACTTCTTAAAACATTCCCTTGCCTGTATTCAGGAGGTAGAAACTTTATTGCCATTTCTAGTATTTTTGATCTCCAAGGAGCATCTTCTATAGAAGTATGACACATGCAGGGTTAAAGTATATAAAAAAAATTTAAAAGTCAGCAGAGAAAGTATATGAGAAAAATACAGGCATTGATCTGCACAGTGGGGTTTAGAGAACAATCTTTTCAGTTTACACTTTATAAAATATGCACAAGGGCAGCATGTCAGGCAGCTGCAGACACGAACAGTGAAGATATTTGAAATAATTGAACTTAAAACAAAAGATTAAAGAGCCTGCCTTCAGTTCAGGAAGACTCCCCTTTCCACTCCAGAAATTTATAATGAAAAGTTTTATTTATCCTGTTTTGTGGCAAGAAAGCTTTTAGGAATGCCTTACTCCCTGAAGGCAAGCGTCAGAAACCCAGGACTTTCATACCACTGCTCAAGCCCAGGACGCTATCTTTGTCCATGCCAATTCCTCCTCCATCAAAGATCACTTCAGAACCAAGTTGTCTTCATTTTATTGTCTCAGAAAAGCATAAACAAAAGTGACACCACTTTTTTTCCTAATCTTTGGTGAAGAAGAAGGCTGAGAATTTTTTAAAAAGGGAGTTTTTCTAAAAAACATATTGCAAGAGACTGGTGTCACAGATCAAAGGTTTATTTCAAGTATCTGCTCAAGTCCTGTTGGATGCTCGTGTAAGAAAAATACTCAATCATGAAATAATTTTCCAAATTGAGTTGAGAGGCACGTAGAGGGATGTTTACTTTCCAATGCACCACCGAAGCAGAAGTTGTAAGGCAAGACACAGTTTTGGCACTCAGAATAACTGAAACAAGCCCAGTTCTTTTCCCTCAGTTGCAATGGTTCTGCAACGTTACCAACAGTCTAGATATTTAAGAAGTTTGAGCTACTAAGTAGAACTTCAAATGCAAATGAAGAACAGATCAAGTGAGATTTCTGTAGGGACACTGCCAGGTTTCTTCTGGAAAGTATATTTTATGATAATGGCAAAAAATAATATTTCATTTTCATAAGATAGCATTTCAAAAGAAGTGACTTTGTGCATTTTACTCAGCCCTAGAGTCGAGGGGGCAGTACCATTTTCCCGTTTCGGGGGAGAAGATATCACAAGAATAGAACTGCTCTAAAAGGAACAAGCCACTTCTGGGAGCAACCAGACAGAAAAGGAGTTTTGTTTTTAATTTTGCCTTAGAAAAGGGTTTAGTATTTTCTAAAGGAACCTTTCACCAGGCAGAAGGCTATTGTTTTGATTTAAAACACAGACAGAGAACAAGAGGATGGGTGCCACGAGACTGAATTGGAGAGGCCAGTAGGAGTGCTACTACAAATTTACCCCATGTACCAGAATGCAACACTTTTGTTACCATGTAATTCCACAGAAGAGATATTAATTGTATCCCAGAGAAAGAGGTTTGGCTTCCAGGCTAAATTTGATCTACTAGGGTAGCCTCATTTCCACTGTCTGAAGTCCCTAGCATTGCTTTAAACTAGAAGGTACAGCTGCACATCAGTGCAAGTCAGTCTGGAGTGAGGGCTGCAGCAATCCTTCACCTCAGCCCTTCCTGGTTCAGGAAACCGAGTTTATCCAGAAACCCACACTCCGCACAGCAGTGAGGTTTTTTGGTCTGTTTGGGTTCGGCAAGGCTAGCTTGCTGAACCCACTCACCACCCAGTCACACGAGCACCCCCCCTGATGCGGAAGGGACAGGCGTTAGATTCAGGGCAGCCCACCCAAGCGTGAGTGCGCTAGGTAGAGCGAAGCGCTCTTCCTCCTGTCAGACCCACACACGCTGTACCAAAGGGCTCTCCCCACAAACACAAATTATGCTCATCAGTTATTAAACAATTTGTAAAACACAGCTTGCCACTGTAACCAAAAATTCAATTTAAAAGTTATGTAGCTGGCAGAATACAGTAGGAAGATGTGTCATATCTCTGAAGTATTGTCAAGTCTGAGTTAAATACTCAGACATTGTTTTTGTTAGAACTCCTTCTTCATATTTTCCTTGTTTTAAATCTTCCTGTGCTTTTTACCATGCCACTTATCACAACGGCTTTCTTTTCCCAAACATTAAGTTACCTCATTGCCTCAAAAGATAACAGTATCTCAGCCTTAACCAGCCTTTCCCATCCATGCCTACATGCAGACACAGCTGGCAGTTTCCCTGCCCGAAAGCAAGAAAAGCTAACTCCTACTAGTCACAGACCAGGAAGAAGATAGAGGATGAAGCATCCAAACAAGGGGGCGGTTTCACCTGTAGATCCTGAGAGAATTGCTGTCTTTTGGTCTCATTCACTTAGGTTATCTTTTGCACTACTCTCCAGCAACAAGCCCCCTTGCTGCCCAAGAAGGCCGCAACAGCAGACATTGTCAGCAGGTTCAAAAAAGGGATGGGACCAATTCACAGATAAGTCTATAAACAGGCACTAAAAGGATCAGGAATGTATGTGCCCTCTAACATCCTTAATACAACATCCAGGGACGCTGGGGAAGTACCAGGGAATGGACAACAGAAAGCAGTCACACACATGCTCTCCCTAAACAGCACCTCCTATTGCCACTATCGGACAACAGATGAACCCAGCAGGGCACTTCGCGTGTCTTTATTGCTATACATGGGGAACAGCAACATCTCTCGATGCCATTCCTGCATACAAATGTTTCTAACTATTGCAAAAGCAGGAACTCTCAGCTATTTTACCCTCCTCACATCACCTGGGGCGGGATGAACCTCCTACTGCACATCCTTATGCTTCTACTAGTTTTTTAATCCAGCGGATTGCCCTAGTGCTCGTCTCAGAGCTTCCTAAACTGTAACAGAGCTGAACTGACCTCAGGATTTCCAAAAGCATCTGTGAAAATTGGCAGCTTGAAGAGAACTATGAACTGCAACACCAGGGTGCGTGCATCCAGAATTGTACACTAGCAGATTTTTGGAAAGACCTACTATCAATCTGCATTCTATTCACGTTTGGAAAGGTTTCTTTGCAAACAAATGTTAAGAGGCTATTTTTCTATTGGTTTTTCTCCCCCTCTTTTAATCTAGCTAAAAGGAAAGACTCATTTTGCATTAAGTGATGGCATTTTTCTGAAGGTTTCCTGCTCCTCCAAGAAACAGGATTCAAGCCTCTTCATACTATCTCCTTATTGGACTTCTGTTAAGATTTAAAGTGCAGAAAGATCATTTTTCTTTTCTGAATTTATTCTAAGGAGATAGAATATTCTGTCATCTGATGTTACATTTGTAACTGAAAAGGGGAAAGGGAGGGAGGAAGGATGTGGAATCTTACTTGTCTGGGTTTTTCACTCTGAATGTTGCATTAAGAGCTTTTAATCTGGAATCTGCCTGAAAAAGGGGAAAAAAAGCTTTGTTAATTTAATGCAATTAAATTCCAGTGACAAAAATCTCAGCCTTCTTGCAGCACTGTTAGAAAAAACTCCTGCCTTCTTGGCATATTTAGATTTTCAAACATTGAATAAGTCTGACACTACCTGCCCTGCATATCTGATTTTTTTAATAAAAAGTAGAAAATTAAGCTATTTTTTGTGAACTAGGATGTAAACAGTATCCACTAATATTAAGCTAGTATAATCCTGAATCGCACAAAAATAGTCTCTTCCTAAAATGTTACACAAATCACAGAGTTAAGATTCACAACCCTACATTCTTTTGAGATGATGCAATTAGGTAACATAAGACCATATGGACAAACTATTTTATATTTTTCAAACCAAATAAAACCAGTGGTAGACTGACCTCTACATGCTCTTTATTACTAGGAAAAGTCCCCCAGTGAAATCAAACTCATATATGGTGTTCTCTTATTTTATGAGTTGCTTTAGAGAAAAAATATAATTTGTATATCAGAATAGAGCTGTTTTAATGCAGTGTTCTCTTCTAAAATATAGCATATATTAAGTCTTTACAGAAGAAAGTTCAATACCTAATTAAAAAGGTAATCAGCTACTTTACTTCTTGAGATGTTGGTTTACAAACGTCTGCAACAGCAGTATGGAATCTCTTTCTAAAGTTTCAGTTTAATTTAACATTAAAAATTAAGTAACAGGTATTTACTCTTAAGAACACACCAATGCAAATAAGGCAACCCACACTGGTCCACAGAAGTCCCAGATAATCGCAACTTTTTCTTTCTGGCATCTTATGCACAGTGTCTTTCCCCCAGAGTGCTTACTCAGGTCTCCTCTGTACCACATGAAAACTCCAACTCGGAGGTCAAATGGCTAGAGCTTATTTCTGCTCAAACATCTTTCTTTGCAGTGAAAGAGTAATAAAGAATACATTTTGTGATGTGTTCAAGCTCTGCTACAGTGCCCTGTTTTAGCTAATGGACTGTGCATGACTTCTGTGCCGTAACTGTTAGCAGTAAGGTAATTCAGCAGTAGTTGTTAGGGCTAGTATGTGACACAGGAATATTTTAGGCAGCATTACAGCCGTCTCAGAGTTTGAAGAGCTATTTTGAATTTTACAGTGAACTAGCTGAACACCGTGTCCTCCCAGAGCAAGAATGGGGTCCTTCCTTCAGGGTCCTCTCAGTAACTTCTACAGATGAGACAGGCACTGTCTGAGGCTGTTCCACCTCCCACTGCACTGGCCCTGAGCAGAAAATATCCATTTTTGAATAGCAATGGCAAGTTCCTTTCACCTGGAACCACCTCCATGGATACTGTCCCATGTGCCCTGCAAATAAGTTCATGGAAGAGCAGTTTCATCCTTGCAACTAGAATGACAACTACCGATGGAAGTTTTCTACACCAACATGGTCCTGTATTAAAACAGCAGCTTGCTAACTATAGCTGTCCTTCTTCCAGCAACCAACCAAGACAAAAATAACCCACAAACTGATAGGTAAGTGAATAAAACCTGCAAGACTAAGGCTGACTGATATTGGAAGAAAACCGGTTCAGTGCCACAGCTAAGCATAGCTCTCCTCTAAGGATATCTTGCAAAAGGAAGACAGACGCAGCATGGGGAAGCACAATCAAGATCACGCAAGAACACAAAACACTGCAGTAACTTCAACTCCCGACCCAGGCTCTGTGCTGCATGGCCTACACTTACACCTTTACTGCTCTATCTCCACATGTTGTTATACTTGCAAATTAGATTACCGATAGTTCAGATGCACCTGCGTGTACTCCTCACATTCTCTTGCAGAACAAACGCCACACAGTCACGCTGACATTATCAGAGTCCTCCTACCCCCCAGGTAGTTATTTTACAAGACTATATATTCAAATGGCAGGCAAAGCCTTTGAAGTTGCTTGGGTCAAATTCAACAGGCTCAGGCATGAGGGCACATTTCTGCCCCCCCCCCCATTTTTTTTTTTTTTTTTTAAACATACTGAGCTCTTCCTTCAGACCATTCCATGTGTAAGTATAAAAGCACTGTCAGGCAGCAATCAAGATTTTGCCAGTGTACAATAGTCTAAGTAGGGTTATTTCCTTCTTGCCATTAGTGGCACAGTAACTCCCATGCACCACTTTTGAGCATTTGCACCATACAAAGTCATGAAGTTAGAAAAATGTCTGCCCAGCCTTCAACTTGATTTAAGACTAACATGCATGAACATTTGAGAGTTGAATTCCCTAAATGAAATACAGTCAAGGAGCTTTCAGACAGTTAATCCTTGCTGCGATCCCATAATCATTTAAGTCACTAAAGTAAACTGGCTCTGTGCTCAGTAGCAGGGTAAAGGCTTATAAACAAGGTAGAGAAATGCCTCTCAAGGTGTCGTTCCAACACTGAAGTCTAAGATGGTATTTGCCAGGTGCGTGGGGGAAATTACCACTAATTTCTCCTTCCTAAAGGAAAGGTTCAAGAGACAAACCATTTGAGGAATAAAACTAAGTGTTGGGGTGGAGGAGGAAAGGCATGATTTAATGATAGAGCTGACAGAGTAAACAAAGCCTCCAACACCAACATTCAATTGTAATGTGCTTAACTATACCACTTTAATGCCTAGTTTAAAGTTAAGTTAGCCTCCTTCAAACCCTTTGGGACAAAAGACACATCCTGTTTTAATGTATCAGCAGCAGAAATAGCAGTAGCACTTAATAAGCCAGTGGTCTGATTCTAGTCTTAGTCATGAAATGAACCATTTATACAGGTTTGCCCTCCAGTGTAATGCTAAATAACCAGACAACCTGAGGGTTTTATACTTCAGACATCAAATAAAGGAAAGATGCTTTTCCCCAGGATTTTACAAAAACTTATTTTCCTTTTGGGAAACAGTAACTGTAAAAAGGGAAATCATACACACAATCAAATCCAGAAGGAAAACGGGACTTAGCTCATCTCACATTTGACCTGCAATATGGTTTCAGGTAGTCAATTATTCTCAGCATTCTGCCAAGAGTCTTCTCTCACTCACACACACAGTGTGCACTCCTGAACGTACACTGACAACACACTTATGAGTTCAAAATGTTTGTAACTGAAATAAAAATATGAGGGCTAGGAAAATACAGTCAGCTTGATAGCTTCACATTTTTGCATTACAGATATTACCAAGATGCATCCCCTACCATGATGAGAGAATTAACGTCAACTTAAGTTATCAGCATTAAGTGTCAGTAACAAAGCCCCCTGGACACTGAGGATAAGGGCACCGGTGATTTTTTCCAGCTCTCACTATTCAAAATAAAGAGGGTTTCTTTATAACCCAACTAGTTTTCAGTTGTGATTTCGTAAGAGTTGATCAGGTTACAATGAAACAAAAGCTCACACCAAAGCACAATGATTTGTCCCCACACAGTAATATTTCCAGATGCAGCCCAGCAGTCTATCAGCTTCTGAGATTCTTGTTTTGCACAGAAATGCAGCCTTTGATCATGTATTCCTGCAAGTCTTCCACCTGTTCACCTTCTCCCCAACTCACTGATGTCAGTGTGGATAGTACTACTTCAAGATATGTTCTTGTTAAACAGCTAAGGGGCACCAACTCCCACTTAGTCCCTTTCAGCAGCCTATCCTAGTAGAAAAGTCCTACAATTCAAACACCTTTGCTTCTTTTTTTGGCATCTTCTATATCTTCCCAGGTTAAATTTGGCATCAGTGTTTAAAGTGGTAATAACCTAAACTGACAGCGTATGAAAGCATGGCTAAAAGCTCAAGTTCATTAGCTTTAAAGCTTATAAAGATCAGAATTCTACATTATTATTAGAATTACAAGGCTCAGCATCCAACATACACACAGGTTAACAAACCTGCTACAGAACTGAACAGCTGAAGTCTTACCTATTACATGCTAACACCACCACTGGTTTTGTAGTTAAGCATACATATGTAACGCCTTTTACTCATTTTAAGGGCAAACAGCCTTTCATAAACAGCCTCAAACACATTTGCTAAGAGTATTTGTGTCACAGCAGTCACCAGACAAACACTTATGGTAATTACCTTTAACTGAAATCCAGTCTCATTCACCATTTCTTTCCATCCACCTTCCTAAAAATACAGAAAAAGAAGGTACTGTTAGAGTGACCAAAGAGCAACAGCTTTTGCAAGTCATCATATCAGAACCACATCAGAGCTGGAAGAAGAACAGATTCTTCACTAAACCTGGGTTCAGTCTCACTCATCCTCCCCATCTTACTTGAAGAATCTGGGCTCAGAAAAACACATCATTGAGTTCTGCTTACACACTAGCCTCCCACAGAAACTTTCTCCTCTTCACCATGTGCCAGTGGGCTCAATTGCCCCTTTCTATCAGCCAAGGAGGTCACAGCTTTGCCTAAAGCACAAGTTCTACTCTCCAGAAAGAGGAGTAATTGTCATCTATTGACTATTAGATTATCAGCAGCTCCAAGGACATCTGTAGCTCAAGGCAGAATGTTCTAATGCCTTAGTTAACTTGTTTTCAAGTGGTCAAGATAATTGCTTCCTACTATATATTTATAAAAGAATGGTTTAAAACTTTTAAATAGTCAGAAGCAAATTATTCTCACAAGTTAGCCCAGAGTGCTGTAAGTTAACAGGCAGTGAACTTGGCTGGGGGGGGGGGGGGGGGTGTAAAGTTTTGTACAGCAATTTTAAGAATGCACAGACAAATCTAGCTATTAGTCTAGAAGGAAACAAGTTTATCCTGTTAGCCTCCCCTTCTGCAGGAAATTTCCTTGGGCTAACAATAGGCATCCCTCTGCGGGCATAAGGCAATGAGAGAAGTTCAGTTTCACTCAAGCAGTGGGAAGATTATGACTCCCACCTTTACATTTAGAAGGGAAACAAGAACATATGGGCAATGACTCTGATGTGCTCAGTTTATAGTGCACAAACATTCACCCTGTTCACACACAGCAGCCATTTCTCCATGGCTTTCAGGACCCATATCGGTTCATCCACATACTATACTGCACTAGTATAAACATATCTGCTCACTTAGCTATTTGGGAATCTCTGGTAAAAGCCTAGAACACAAAGAAATGCCCAGCATCTTCCAAAGCTGACACCTGCAGAATGCAATGCTTTGTCTGACAACTGGATCAAAACTTTTGGGATAAAGTATGAATGGATCATGATTCAAATCACAAAGCTAAAGAAACTGTGTGCAGCCCAAAAGCAAGTTGGAAGCCAGTACTCTCTCTGCAGCCAGCAGGATAGTGTGCTAACTATTTCAGGTTTAGCACTAGGAAAGCTTTCCCAACCAATTCACATTAAATTTCTCAAAATGCTGTTCCAGAGAGGCAGAAGCTCTCTCTTAGAAGTCTTACAACTAGGCTGGAAAAAAATCAACGGTACGCTGGAAAGCCAGCTGCACAACTGCAGTGGGCTATTAGATGCATTTAGACAGAGCAGCCTTTTCCACCTTGTATTTACCGGTGTTGTCCATCCTTCTCCTGCACATACAACAAGCTACAGGTCACTGGCAGGGAAGAAGAGGAAGAAAGACTTATCTTAAAGAAATAATCACTAAAAAGAATGCATTTAGAAAGCATGCCACTTTACCTGCGTTAAAAATGAATAAAAGATGTTGTCCTGGCAAAGAACAGGATGCGAAGCCACACGTAACAAGAAGTTTTCCAAACCAATTCTTCGTCTTTCCACAAAATCTGGATCCATATTATCTGCCGATAGCTTATGCCAAACAAAGTCAGCCTATTTAAACAGAGGAGTGTTAATAGTAAATAAATAACAAACACAAGACAGAGCAAGCCACAGACTCAGCTTCCTTACCCTTTTTTCTGGCAAAGGTGGTACAACAATATGTGGATAAATTACTAACAAATAATTCCTCAACAATTCAAATTCACTGTAACGCCGCCACAAGGAGTCCACTGGGGAGCACTGTCCCTCATTCTGGGACTCAACAGCTCTGAAAGATAAAACATCAAATTCGAGCATTACTAAGTTACCTTCCTCTCCCTCACGCCATCAGTACAATTGTAATAACGAGTCTAAAAATAGTTAGCCAGTAATGGTTACTGCATAACTTACTATCTGAACTAAACTTAAATAATTTCATATCTTAATCTTCTATATACTTAAAAAAGAAAAATCCTTAAAGGTTTTGTGTGATAACACTCAAAATTTCTGCATGTGCCAGGAACAGAGAAAAAGTCAACGCATTCTCATCCCACCACAAGCAAACATTAGGTCACTGTCAAGTAAATAGTTACACAAGTGGTTTAGCTCACATCACTACAGAATCAGACATATTACTCTTGGATCAGTGTTAGGCCGCTAGCCAGCATGACTTCACAAACAGCTGAAGGAGTCAGTGTTACAAGAAGGAACTTACTATTCAATAAAAACAGTCTAGACACAAAACTTACTAGACTGCATGCAACAACTAGAACAATTAGAAACACAACTTAAAAGTATTAGAGTTTTTAAAGGAAATTTTAGAAAGCATAGTGAATTTCAAAGCACTTCCAGTCCTTTTGTTTGAAGTGGTATCTTTTTAAGTTCAAGGACTAAGGATGTGTAGTCTAACAAAATAGCTAAGATAGGATAAGCAGGTACAACAGAAGTGATGCATCTGAACATTTTGTTGAATATTAAGTCAAACATTTTCTATCAAGAGATTAAAAGAGCTTGTGTTATTGTAAAAGGAGAAATTGTGGAATTTTCTGGGATAAAAAGATAAAACACTTGGAGAAGAAAAAAACAAAAACAAGTAACAGTCTCTACACAAGACATTTAGAGCAACATAAGTACTTTGCAATATCCTAAATTGAGCATCAGGTCAGTATTACTTTTTGGCAATTGGCATATACCAGAATATACACATGGGGAGAGGCTTCAGATGGGGCACTTAAAAAGAAACCAGTGATATCTATGTCTACCTTAGCTCTCACATTAAGTAATCACTTAATGCAGGAAGCACTGACTGAAATCTGTGTGGAACAGTATTAACTATGTTATGAGACTATCTAATAGTAGTTGAGGTTAGAAGGGACCTCTGGAGGTCTCTAGTCCAACCTCCTGCTCAAAACAGGGCCAACCAGAGCAGGTTGCTCAGAGCTGCATCCAGTTGGGTTTTGACTATCTCCAAAGATGGAGACTCTACAACCTCTATGGGTAACCTGCTCCAGTGCTTGATCATCCTCACCATAAAAAAAAAAAAGTTTGTTTAAATTGAGCTTCCTTTATTTCAATTTGTGTTCATTGCCTCTCATCCCGTTTCCGGGATCACTGGGAAAGTCTAGCTCAGTCTTCTTTACTCCCACCCATCAGGTATTTATGCTCACTGGTAAGATCCCCCCCGAGCCTTGTCTTCTCCAGGCTAAACAGCTCCAGCTCTCTCAGCCTCTCCTCTTTTGACAGATGCTCCAATGCCTTAATCATCTTCAAGGCCCTTTGCTGGACTTGCTCCAGTATGTCCATGTCCTTCTTGTCCTGACGGGACACAGTCCATTATGAACTACAAACACTTATACAGTACTCAGCAGCACAGTATACTAGGTTATTTCTTTCAGTAGGATTCAGGCTACATAGCTCTTGAATTCATAACAACTTTCTGGAGTAAAGTTCAAGACATCTAAATGATATGCACATTATTTGACATTTTAAGCTGTTAAATTACTAGGCTGGATTTCTAATAACTTTACTGAAAAAACAAATAACCCTGCCCTTGAGCATCCCCACATATGTGATACATTTAAACAAAATACAAGGCGGCTTTGTCATCCATGCCATCCATATCTGATCTGTCATTAGACAGGAACAACCTTGCTATATCCTCTTGTTTAGATTTAAAAAAAAAAAAAGTGTGGTTATATCTTGAGGTTGAAGTAATATAACACAGAATTACCTCATCAGAATCTTTTAAAATGATTAATGCACAGCTTTTCCTGGATATCTACAGCTGCTCTGAGAAAATGACATTTATTCCAGGTGACTGAAGTTGCAGGAGAAAAATTTACAAGGAGAAAGGGAAGAGAAAAGGGATGCATGCATAAAGATTCAACACAAACTGCTGCAGACCAAAACTGTTTGAGACCAACTTAAGTAGAAGAGGCCAGCAAACTGCTGACAGTCACTAAGTCACACTGCAAACTTATCCCAAGAACTCCTCTCTATGACAGTGTATTTAGATAAAGGTGCAGCTGCAACCATGGTTTGTTTGGAAGAGGGTACACTTAGCTTAGCCCTGGTCTGACAGGCAGCACAGTATTCCTCTTTGCATGAATGTTGCATAATTTAAACATCTCAAGAACACTTCAGCTAAAAGTGTGTACCTAGTGATCACATTACCACTAAGTTGGAGGTAAATTTAACACAGATAAGGAATTAAGCTACTATGCTCCAGAAGATTAATTGCTTTGTTGAAAGCAAAAGGCACACACCTGACTCTCCTAAAGGAGAAACTCCCAGCAGGATTTTTTAAATAATCTGGCCATTCAAGACAGTCTCTCTCATTAAATGGATCTCTAATTCTGAAATACTTCTATCTTCAACTTCAGCAGCTATCAATTAGTTCAACTGACTTGCAACATGAGTTCCAAGAGTGCTACCTCTGCATGGGTTATTACTGACACTTAAGCAAGACTGACACCATAAACACATCCATGTGGACCCTGTCTGAGGGCATACTGCACAAGCACATGTGAATATGGAGAAGAGGAAAAGTAGTCCTGAATCCCCATGAAAACCCAGTCACATCCCACGGGGACTCACCTGTGGGGCAGACACAGGTGCTGCTGCCCCAGCAAGAAAACCCTGGAGACTCACCCAGAGCTAGGTGGACACATTGCCCAAAATGAAGTAGGCTGCAGCCACCCTTACTTTGAAGGCAGGAGCATTAGAGACCTAGAACAAAGAGCTCTCTGTAATACAATGGACGTTTTATTAAATAAGGAAGAGAGGAAGCAAAAATCTGTGGGATGCATCTGGTCCACTACTATTAAATGGCTTTGTCATTCCTATGCATAACATCTCCTGGCAACAGCAAATGCAACCCTGGGATTGGTACAGGTGCTGTGTTTAAGTACCTCTTCTCTCTAGCTTAGTTTTTTCTGTAAAAACAGTTTTACTAAAAAAAAATAAAAATAAAAAAAGTTTTAACTGAAGCTTAAGGCTCTCTGCATTACCTCATAACTAAGGGACAGGCTAAGTGTACACACACCACTGATTGTTTATGGCAGCCTAACACATCCCAGACACACCGTGGAGTTACAGAGGCTTAAGAAGTTACCGCCAAAGCTAAATGCCAAGCAGGAAAGTTCACTTTATTTTTAAAAAAGTCATTCTTACTTTTATTCTTGTCAGTATGAGCCCTTAAGGAAAAAATATTGCTGACTGCAATTATTTTCCATCTCCGCTAACTTATTCTACAGGTTTATACTGTCATAGGCAACTTCAAATACAGTTTTCTGCCTCCATAATACTAGCTGTTTAGAAAAGTTCATTTGGCTGTTTCATTTCAACTTTGTGTGCACTTACAGTACAAGTTTTCTCTTCTGCCTGTAACCCAATCAGTTGCCGATGCAGTGCAAGTCTTATCTTGCGTTTATCATTCTCTGAACGATCTTGCAAGCTCCCATGATATGAATGAGGTCATCGTAGAGAAGACCGCATAGGAATATATCTTTCAAGGGAATACCTGGTCCAGACATTCCTACTCCCCTTTTCAAGGGCACTTATTCAGAAAAGAACCACAGAATTTTGGTAGTATGCACTTGTGAGTGGCCTTAATATAACACATTCATACCAAATACTATAACAGTAATATAAATAAGTAGTATAAAGTTAGGGAGTTTGTCTTCCATAGTTTGAACTGCCTTAATCCATCCATTTTTGCTAAATCAGCTTTCTCATGTAGAAGTTCATCAGTATTTTTCTTAAAACTTCGATTCCTGCAGTCAGGAGAGTCACATTATCATTTAAGAAGTGTCATTATTTCTAATACCATAAGCGTGGCAAGAGACATAGGAAATATTTCTGTTACAAACAGGGGAAAAAAATGAAACCAAGAAGATAAAGAATATATTTATAAATTTAAAAGTGACTTCATGGATTGAGGTCTGTTTGATGAACCATATACCCTCTACTTCTGTAGTATAAACTACAGGTTAGAAGAGAACATACTTGTTTTCCAGGCTACCATTGCACCCTACAAATATTGAAGGAAGACCAAGATACCAATAGGATCATTATGTATTTTAATAGTGTAGCAGTCCATTTAGTGCTTGCAATGGTTCAGGCCAGCTAGTATCAGTAAGCTGTCCCTGTAAGAGACCACAGCCTTCTGACAGAAGGCTATTCTAATGCAAGTTAGGCTCTTAATGCTTCATGACTGTTTGGCAGAGTTCACTATGAACTAGAAGCAGCAAAGAAAGCTCATTTGGAGCCTTAATTGTGCATTTAACTGTGTATTTGCTTGAATTAACAAGAACATGTCACTTATTAAACCAAAAAGAAAAACCCAAAAGAGCAATAACACCTCAATTCACTCATGCTGGGGGGAGGGGGGGAGTGGGGAGTAGAAAATTAACCAGGAGACAAAATTTTAAAGAGGTTGTCTAAGAGCGTGGTGCTTCAGCAGGGAAGGACCAGTTTTCTGAAGGTGCCTAGCTATATGTCTGAACGACCTACTTCCATCACACAGTAAGAATGCAGGCATCCTGTTGCCTGAAGATATTACATCCAGGAGAGGCTTCAAGAACCTGAGAGGGAAGGGAGCAGCTGGCCAGAGCGGTTCATACCTCTCACCGCCACTTCCCTACTACTCACACTGAAGAAACTTAAGAAATTTGACTCAGGCTAAGACCTACCATCAATTTGTTCCAAAACGGCAGATCTGGGGACTGTAGGTTAGGCTGCCCTAAACCTAAATTAATCGAGCTTTAAAACCCTCATGAGAGAAATACTAACTTCATCTTACAACCTGAAGAGAAGGTTGCAACTTAAATTGCTACTAAAGAACCCTGAAGACCAAACCTGTGTAGTTTGTTTTGGTTTTTTTGAACTAAACAGCACCTAATACACCCCTCAACATGCTGTATTAAGAAGCCTACCATTATTTCTCTTCTCAAATTACACTTATTTCCTTTATTCTAAAATATATTTACTCTCACTGCCTTAGAAGTGTATGTGTCGCCTTTTTAATTTTTACCATTGTATAACATAGTTCTTGTTTTGGGTGAAAAGCAGTTAAGAGAAACAGAAAACAAGCAAACGGAAAAAGAGTGACAGCAAAATACAGACACTCATCCCGAGAAATCTCTGGACGAACTTTTGTGGTTCCTCTTTGCTTAACTTTCCCCTGCAGGGAGCAGCGGCCGGACAGCTGCACCTGAGCGAGAGCCTCCCACGCGATCACTGCACCCTGCTCCTTCGCCCATGCTGGGAATTCCCCGCTGCCTCTGCCGCCGGCACCACCCGCTCTACTCATTTTTTCAACAGGCCATGAAACTTCAGTTTTAGCAATCGGGGGGAAAAAAGACAACATATTGAGAGTGCAGCTGCATAACGTCCAGTAAAGAAGCTATGCTTTTTATACTTGAGTTAACTCATTTGAATAAATTACTTAAGATGTGTTTTAAAATTATTAATCCTAGTTTAAAATTCTTTGCTACTGTGAAGGCATACCTACTTCTTCTCTCCCCCTCCCACCCAGGCTTTGATAAAGTAAAAAAAAAAAAAAATCAGATTCTGCCTTCTAGACCACCTAACACTGAGGAGATGGGTAAAGGAAAAGAACAGCAAGTCCTTTGCAATGCCGCGGTGGGAAAGCACGGTATCGCCCTCAGTTACGAGCCAGTATCCACATGACTGCCTTTTAAACACAGTAAAAAGAGGTTGAAACTGCATGGATGGATTTGGGACAGGCAAGCAAGATGACAGAAATCATTTCTTTAATCTCACAAAAAAACATCTCCACCTGGTTACATTATGAGACCATAAAATATCACCAGTTACAAGAGCACTTCTCCCCAGGAAGCCCATTCCCAAAAGGAAGTAGAAATCCACAGAGGTACTCATTACACTTAATACCTTCATTACCATCTAATTTTTTAGACCACATTCTGAACTCCACCATTAAATGCAAGTGCTGCAGACCAGTTTCAATTAAGATTATAATCACTTGTTGACATTCAGTCAAACTTCTCAATTTGTTTTGGTTTTAAAAACACAATATATTACTTGTACAGTCTTCAGACAGGAAAACCATGCGCTTCCCCTCTAAGTACAGTTTTAACAATGCACGTTATTCATTGAATGAACCTGCCTGAAAAAAAATTAGAAGACAAAACTGAAACCTTCAGCCTTTACCTTCATAACTGACGTTATCATAAGTGATTAGAAGATTACGTTACTCCAAATTCATTTACCTTAATTCAAAGTGCCAATGTGAAAACTTTAGTCCATCTACTTAACCTCTTCCCATTTGCCATTTAAAACTAATTATATTAAATGAGCCATTAAACAATTCTTAATGCAATAAAAAGAGGAATGGCTGCAAAATATTAAAGGAGGAGGAAAGGAAGTACATTGGGTTTATTTCCTTATAAAAGCAATCACTTCTTCAATTGCAGAAGCAATAAGTTAGCTTTAAGCCTTTGACCTTCCAGTGTATGACAAGTGACACTTTCATTCCCCTAAAGCAGACAAGGTTCACTCCCTGTGTACAGGGAATGTAGTTTAAGGGGGCTGGGCAACTTTTTCTATTAGCTGTCTAGAAAAAGGTCTCTGTATTTAGGCTTTGAACAAACAGAAGAATATAAAGATCAATGACCATACACTTTTTAAGTTACCAAAAGTTACCTGGCAAGCTGTATGACAAAGAGCTTTCCTGTCAGAAGATTATCCACAGACTTTTTTTTTTTTTTTGGATACTGCATCAACTAAACAGCTTGCTATTTTAAACTAAAATATACTGGGCAGGCTGATGATTCATAATAAAATATAAATTAAGTAAAAACCAGCAGAAAAGTAAGCTTTACAATGTTCCCTCTTCTTTCATCTCCTGCCTCTTCCCCATTTATAGCTCATGCCAAATTCACAGATTTTCTTCCCTTTTTCCTAATATCTCTTTTGGCGGATAAAACTTCCTGACTCTCAGTACCAAAAACTGCATTTTGCTGTGTTATTAGAAGACTGCACACCTCTGCAGGCACTCATTCTGTGCTTCTCCCTGGGAACGCACACCTAGGCTAAGAGCCTAACATGGAACATGAGGCTAGGAAAAGAAACTTGAAGAAAACTTAGCAAAGGTTTTCAAGCTTACTCCTGAAGCACCCTAGTGCAGCATTAGCACCACTGAACTGAGACCTGGCAGGCTGCTGACTCCAGGTTCATTTCCCTCATAGAAACTTTCCTTAAAGCTCCTTACATTTTGGATGGGCAACCAAAGGTCTTAAACGAGAAGCAGGTATCGCTTCCTCATGTCCTAATCCAACTAATGGAAAACTTTCCAAACACTGAAAGCAGAAATAAGATTAGGAGCTTCCCCCAGCCATCCTGGGGGAGTGACAAGCAAATGTAGTCAGCCAACCTGTCAACCTACAGCTAAAGGAAGTACAGACTAGTAAGACTGGAAACCAGCAGTCTTGCTATTAAGTAGTCCCCCATCATGCAACCCAGGTGTGTTACTTTTCCTAAAGCCACATTAAAGAGCAAAACCAAAAAAATGTTCACAAAAAGGTTTATCAGCCCATGCAACCAGGAAGTCTAGGCTAGCGATCTGAAAGCCAGCAAGGACCAAATTGGAGTTAATTCAATGGAAGTGCCCTAGTACGATGAAACAAACTGTTTACTTTAAAGGAGAACGGGGAAGAAAGGCAGGCATCTCCATGCTGCCTGTAACGAAAAGCAACTGCAGCTCATCAGCGGGGAATTCTAGAAGTGTTCTGCATTCTGATTAGTTTTCAGCCCTGTCATGAAAAATGAAGGGTACAAGACCAGGAGCCAAATTCTAGGTTTTATACTATCTCAGTTCTTCCTGCAGTTTCAAGCAGAGTTTTGTAGGAGACACAGCTGCCTAGATTTCTAAAAAAAAATAAAAATAAAAAATAAAAATAAAAAAAAAAAATCAAGCAACTCCGAATTTAAGTGAGGTGCTGGATATCTGCATTTTCCCTTATATGAAAGCAGTTTGCTGAGTACCTACATCTCAAGAAGGAATATTTAGTTACATATGGGTTCTTAAAATTAAAGTATTTGCCTTAATGCCATTTCACACATAAAGAGGTGGAAGCACTCATCTGTTCTCACAGGCAGAATGTAAGAGCTAAGTTATTTTTAAACATCAGCACAGTATAACAGAAGCTGTGAAGCAAACTGACTTCAGGACTAATTGAAAGGAAATAGCTCACCACAGAAATGTACCAAACTAATGCAGAAAGGTGTAAACCAAGAATAAAGGAGATGCTTTCAGGAAGCACGACCCTGGAATTTGCTGAAGCCCTGGGGTCTACAGCAGTGAGGTTTGTTTTGTCTCAAAGAAAGAAATCTAAGTCAAGGTGTAATGATCACAAAAAAGATGATGAAAAGTAAGAGATCAAAGAAGCTGCATGGAAATGACAGAACACTAAAAATTATTTTCTATTTTGAAAAGGAAGCAACACCATCGCTTGCATTTTGAAAACACAATTTCATCAGGGCTGATGAAACCAACATGTTAAAGATTTAGGTGCTCAGCTCCTGTTCTGCAACAAATACATGATGGTTGTAATTGCATCCATCTTGTGTCTTTTATTCACTAAGCTGCATGCAATTCTTCAACTCAAATTGTAACTAAATCCTAGATAGCAGCAACAGTGGAACCCCAGCTCACGTAAATGTAATGCAACTATTATTAAGTGGTCTTCCTTTTATATTACTATAAATTGAGTTTGATTCTTTAGCTACAATGTATCCTATTACCCACAGACAAATTACTGTGAAGCCCACCTACAGCTACAGGCTCAGCGGGAAGCACATTTAATAGCCAGCAGTTACACTTATGCAAGAAATTTTGCCTTCTCAGCAAAAGGTATACGGAACCTATTTTACTAGAGATGTGACAAACCCACATTTTCAATAATTCTGTGACAAACATGTAATCAGTCTTGGTATTCACTGACCACAGAATTAAATAAATCTTAAGGAAAGGAAGAAATCTGGGCTGCAAAGTACTATGCCACTATGAGAGAACCACTGGGAAAGACCAGCAGGAGGGAGTTTAAAGTAATATAAGCATGACTGAGAGAGGAGATGCAGACAGCATGTTTTGGGGCTGTGTAAAGATGTCCCCAGAGTACACTTTACATCACAGCTAGGCACAAACCATTCCAATTTTCCCTCTCTTCTCATTGAGAAACACCAATACAGGAAAAAGTAGTATTACTTTTGTGCGAGAAGATGCGATCTTTAATAAACTGTAAAAGAATTTTTTAAAAAGACATCTCAGCAGCTGCCAAAGAGTTACAGTATTTGGAAAAACACACTGTACTTATAATGGATTTTACTCTTGAAGTTTAACAAAATACAATAAACACATCCCTGTAGGTCTGCAGCACAGGCAGCGTGAAATGATTACCGGTATGTCACTTAATTGGTTAAACAAGTTAAGAAGCCTTTAACTAGTAGCTAGAAGACATGTGATAGCATTATAATTTAAACTCTTCAGAGCATTGCAAAGTGCTATACTTTAAACAAATGCAATTGCTGTGTTTCAGAGTTTCATCTGCACAGCCCACCATTCCCGAGGCAAGGCCCAGAAGTTAAAACTGTTGATACAAAAACACGAGACAAAACTCTTAATAAAGACTGATTAGGAACTTCTTGCTCCCGCTGAGTAACATGATCCTACATAACTGGAGTAACAGTAATGTAACGGGATTTCACACAGTCAGATTTAAAAAGCCTCCCTGAAAAAGAGATTTTAAAGTTTTGCTCACTACTTAACACTTAAAACTGCAAGTTGGCTTTGGTGTAGCAAGTGTGTTTGCCGTACTTGTAATACTAAATTTGTTAACAGAAACGGAAGAAAACTGGAAGCAGCAAATTCTCCAGTGAAAATTTAAGCCAGTTAGGAGGAAGAAAACTGTTAGTTAACCCTAACCCTAGAACATCTACGCAGAGTTTTGCTTGGTCTGGGCATCACGTATGCTTCAAATACTGCCAGAGAGTAAGTTTTGTCCACATTACATCAATCATGAGATTTCTTTACTTTCTTGTGATACCAAGTATGTCTAACCATTACTTTAGACCACAGTGTGCAACCTCTGATACACAACCTGCACATACAACCTCATATCTGCATATATGAATTCATCCAGCACACGTCCAAGAAATAACCAATGTTTCAGGCACACATTTTTCCTCCTAGCTCCAAGTGCAGAGTTATGGTATACGGTTACACAGCACTAGCATTAGTACTTAACTGGAGACCAGACGCCAAGTTTTCACAAGAAGAGATCCTCCAGTGTAGATTGAGCGCACATTACAAATCATAAACCAACTAAATCTTCTCACCAACGGCACCTGAATATTTTTATGAGGGGAGGAGCAAGAATGCATTTGGAACAGCACATCCAAGCCTACAAAGAGCAAGTTCTCGTCACCCACCTTGTCTCGATGAGGTAAGCAGTGTAGGTTTCTTGCATGTTCATGGCATTTCTCCCAGTCCGTTTCTCCGCTTCCGAAACGGTGATTTCTATTTTTTTTGATAAACAGTCTTCCATCTTTTTAGAAGAGGAAAATAAAGATTTGTGTAACGTTACCCACGCAAGGCAAAGGCTATTAACCCTGCCACCCCCATTCCCTCACCAGTAGTGTTCACATAAGGCAGGCAGAGATTTTGACGATGCTTAATTTTACACCTGTGTTCTATATCACATTTGCAAAAGAAAACAGAAAAATCTGGGGGGGGGGACACAGTCAACAAACATAAGCATTTTCAGATACCAAAGACTGTCATTAGGTGAGAAGGCACAGAAAATAATGAAAGTAAATAAATAATATAATAAAGTAATAAAAAGAAAGAGAGACAGTTCTCCTTACAGGTAACGAACTAACTTTTGTTTTTCGTGGGGTTTTTTAAATAGCACTTTTTACCCAACCACTTCCCCACTACCAGTGAATTCACCCTCAGCACACCTGAGAAGCCTGCAACCATTATTCCCCTTTTAAAGGGCAGGGAACACAGCCCAAAGACACCATATCCAGAGGGAGACCTTTTATCTCCAAGAGGCAAATTATACATATATACATATATAATACACACACACACACGTATATATGTGTGTATATATATATAATACATACAACTTTTTCTTTAACCCGCTGGCAGAGAGAAGCCCACAAGGCACGCCGTGCCCCCTGTCAGGGCAGTGCGCCAGCACCCGGGGAAACTTTTCACAGGAATTCGGCGGGGAGAGCGATTTATTCGTGAGTTTTATTTATTTATTCCACAGAGAACAAGGAGTAAATAAATAAATGGATGGCTAAATAAACGAAGGAAGCCGGGAAAGCGGCAGCGCCCGCAGACCCCCGAGGACGGCCGGGGGGAGCCGGCGGGAGGGAGCCGCCGCTCCGCGGAGGGCCGGGCCGGGGCCGCGCTCCCCACCTGTTGCCGCCGGGGCCGGGGCCGGGGCCGGGCCGGGCCGGGCGGCGCGCGCACGCAAGGCCGGTGCTCGGCCGCGGCCCACTAGGCCCGGCGAGGCCGGCGGCCCGCAGCGGGGGCGCCGCCGCCGCCCGCCCCTCGCTCACCGTGGCCGCCGCTGGCGCCGGGGGCTGCTCGGCGGGCGGGGGGCCGCTGCGGGGCGCGGCGGCGGCGCCGTCGCCGTCCTCCTCCTCCTCCTTCTCCTCCGCTGCCTCCTCCCGCGGGCGGCTGTCGCTCGGCTCGGCCGCGGCGCTCTCCATGGGGATAAGGGGCTCGGCCGCCTCCCTCCGCGCACGCGCTGAGGCCGGCTCCGGCGGGCAAACTCATCGCAGGTCCTAGAGAGAGCGGCCCGCCCCGGGCGGCCCTCGGCAGCCGCCGGCCAGCGCCGCGCCGCCCCGCGCCGCCGCGTGTCCCCGGAGCGGGGGAGCCGCCAGCGCCCTGCGCGGCCCGGCCCGGCCCGGCCGCCGCCGTCCGTGCGCGGGGGCAGCGCGGACATGCAAAAACCCACGTGAAACACACCCGTGGGCGCTCGCAGCAGGTGTCTCTCTCGTTTTGTTTTTCCATTTCTTTCAAAGTTTTCAGGCCATTAGAGAGTCTCCGTGGCAGCCAGGTTGGTTTTTCCTGCTGCTTCTCATCTTTCCTCCGTAGCAGGACACCGGGTCGCGTTGCTTCGTCGACGCTCTTTCACTCGCTGTTAACTTTCCCACGAGATCCGGGTTTGTTAACGTTTGGTTCTGTGGGTATTTGGGTTTTTTTTCCTTTAAAGCCCACCAGCCCCTTATTTCTCTGCTCCTTTGCCCCCGACATCACCGCTTTACCTGGACCTCACAAACGCCCCGGCTGTTCCCCTTCTCTGTGTTCGGGGCGGACGAGCCCCAACGGGGCTCTCGAGGGATTCCCGGTCTGTCCGTCTCGCAGAGGGACACTCGGCCCCGGGGTCACCGATCGCCCCAGGGTCACCGATCGCCCCGGGCGCCTGCCGCGCGACAGCCCGTCCTGCCCGCGGCCCCTCCGCCGCGCCGCGCTTCAGCCGCTCGGTTGCCCCCTCGAGCCGCTGCGGCGCCCGCGCCACCACAGTCCCCTCGGTGGAAGAGGTCTTCGTGTTCATTCCCGGCACCCCGGACGGCGTTTCGGACACCCCGCAGCAGCCCGGCGTTCTCTCGTACGTCCCGTCGCTCCCTTGAACTTTCCCATCTTTTCACCGGATTCAAGTCCTTTGATTCTGGTACTGCATTATTTTATATTCATGGAGCTTTTTTTTTTTTAACCTGCCCTTTTCAAACTCAGGTTGAAGGCCAACTTGGTGGATTGAGGAGTCGATATGGGCTTCTTCGCTTTTTGCTTCGAGAAGGGAAAAAAAAGTTCAGTATTGACCACAGCTGAATTTGCATACATTCTTCCTCCAAAAATTTATCTTTTTCTTTCAGTGACAATTAAAATAAATCTCAAACCTCTCTTTGAAGACCCCGTGCATGAATATTTGGCGTCTGGTTTCTATTCTGTTGTCTTCAATGTTTATTCAACTTTTTCCTGAGATGGTTTGAACTGATACCTCAGTTCCCTCCTTTCCCACCCCTCCACCACTGTAGCTGGATGGAGTTTCCCAAGCTTTTTCACAAAAGGGTTTCCTAGAACAAAAGTTTTTTACAAATATATGAACTGTGATTTGTCCTTTGAATAGGATTGATTTAAGATTTGTTTTCTAAACCTAAAGTCGAGTTCAGATGTGAAAGCATGATTGCACATTGTACCACAGCGCCTGTTTTCCATTAGGGTATAGTCTTCTTATGTTTACTCAAGATGTACATTAAGATACATACCTTGTATCAATTACATTTGGATTTGCAGGATGTGCGTACTGAAATTTTTCTGATCCATATCAGCAAGATAATGGAAATATTTATGTGAAACTCATACAGGGTATCATACTTTGTGTTAAATATTTTTATTAGGGAAACAACATTATCGATAAAATACAGCAATACTTTGGAGTTATAGCATCCATTAGTTGTTTCAAAAACTATTTACAGCTTTGAGTTTTCCCAGTACTTCTAAAACACAGTACAGTAGAGATGTAGAGAAGAACTAAAATACTCTGCATGTAGGAGAAGGTTAATGATAGAAGTGTACAAATCCGGATGACCAGTGACCTGGGCAGCCCTCACATACACGATAGCCTGGGGAGCACTAGAGCAGAGCGCGAGATGTCCTCCTGTCAAACCGGTGTGCAACGAGCACTGCTCGGTAAGCACCGAAGGCACCGCAGCCGGACTGCGCGCTCCTCCCGAGCCACGTGCTGCGTCGCACAGCCTGCGGAGGAGGCCGTCAGCATCTCCACCGGGCGGCACGTCCCTTGTTCTTCAGCCATAACAGGATGAGCTCAACTCAGCTTCTTACCTGTGAGCCTCCTCAGTCTCTGAACCTGCCATCAGAGAGGTCGATTTTCTTAAAAACCCCGTATTTTCCTTCAAGTCCATGCTTTCTGATCCTACTCTTAGCCTGGATAAGCTGCTTTTTGACCAGGCAAAGCTAAGCGAGGTATATTACCTTGTAATTAGCCCCTTGACGCTTTTTGAAAGGTTCTTAATTGTGTTATTATTCTACCTTTCCTGCTTGGTCCTTTTGACAGGCCTTTTTGTTCTAGCAAATAGCACATCTTAAACAAAAAAATATACCCTATATTCATGGGAGATAATTCAGATAATTTCCCTTTTGTCCCAACCCTAAGTTTCAGTACCTTCGTTCAGAGTTCCTTGTCCCTTCAACTTCTTAGTGCTTTGAATTAAATCATGACTCAAACAACAACAACAACATCCATCAGTTTGTCACCGAGAACTTAGAGGGGAAAAAAACCTTAAGCAGTGGGTATGCTTTCTGTGTCTCCCCGTGACACCCCAGGAAGACAGCGTGAACTGGCCAGGATTGCTCCTGCCGAGAAGAGCGTCTCTCCATGTGCCTGGGCAGCGTCTGGCCCTGCCGGTGCTGGCGAGCGCGGAGGTGCAGGAGGAGCAGGTCCGTGGAGCAACGCAGCCGGAGCTGAGGACCCGACATCCCCACCACACGTATTTTAGGGGACATTATTTAGAGCACCTGCTCCAAAGGACTAACCATCCTTAGCAGTCAGTGTGCACCTTCCGGTTAGCTCCTGCTGAAAAGAAATCCCGTTTGTGCCTGCTCTGAGACTTCTTTCGCAGCTCAGACCAAAGCAGGGCAAAGCGGGAGGGCCGGGAGTTCCCCTTCCGAAGCGCATTCCTGACCCGTGGTTCAGGCTCCTGGAGCCTGTCATAATTTGACTACCAGTAATAATAACACACGGCTGGTGAGCCAGGACACAGGCGGTCAAGCTGCTCGTGCCTCCCTCTGCCGGCTAAGTCCCGCAGACCCGAGGGTGCGTGCCAGCCGGAGGCGGCCGGCAGCACACGCGGTGCTGGCCCGTGCTTTTGGTCTTGAAAGGTCTGAGCCTTACCGGAGACCCTGGCGTCAGTCCGCACGCGACGTCGACGTCGCGGGTGTGATGAATAGCGCAGCAAACCGCACTTGCTCAGGCTCCTTAAGAAAGCAGAGCAGAGCAATGAATGTCAAGGAATTGTCATTAAAAAACATGAATAGTTGCTTTAGCATGAAAGAGTGCAAGGAGGAGGAGGAAAGGTAGGTTCGAAAAGAATAAAAGGGAAATTCTTCCCTCATATGAGTCTAAGAGCCTCATAGAGGTATTTGTATAGCAACTGAATGACTCTGTGAAATGGCCATTAAATAGTAGGAAAAGCAACACTTAGTTAACATTACTCAGAGAAAGAAAAAATCCTGGAAAAGAGTTTTAGGTGTCTTTCAGGGGGAAAAAAAGCACCAAGTCCCACTCAGACTGAAACTGGTAAGTGTTTCACATTCTTTTGGGCAACAGCAGAGCTGGATCCGTGCATATGAACTAAAATGCCAAAATTAATCCACACTTTTGAAAGAAGTTGGATAAGAGCATCAATACTGTGAATGAAAATTTACTGAAAATGGCTCCAAAAACAGCAAAAAGAAAGCAATGAGACAACAGCAAAACTTAAAAGGGAGAAAGCGAGAAGATTTGGGAGAGAAGGGAACAGGAAAAAAAAAGCAGTAACATCATAAACAGTAGAAACAGGTGAATTAGGTCTTTGCTTAAACTCAAAGAACGTAACTTGCATGTGCTCTAAGGGAAAGTAGAGTTAGTCCAGTGTTCCTAGACTACAGAAAGACTCCAGTAAATGTGAGGTGTCACTTAGAAAGTGCATTTATCCTACCTGGCTGTCAAAACGAGCATTAGCCGAGGTGCAGGACCATGCGGAAGTTGGCAGGGCTACGGAGGGGCGGCTGTGGCAAGGCAGACAAGCACACCCAGGCCCGAGGAGCGGCGTGTGCCCATCCCTCGGGAGGTGTTGCAGGAAAAGGCCGTGTGCCCTCGCACTCCACGTGCCGTTTGATCAGCTGAAGGTTACCGCACCAGTGCTGGGACGAGCTGCAGCAAAGGCTGGAAAACGCCAAAGGTGAAGCCACGGTGTTTTTCCTTAGATGATACACAAATCACGGAGCCATTTACACGAGCTCAAATAAACACCAAAACACAATGAAACTGCAGCAGCAGGAAGGCAATGGGACCTTCTCCTAGGGAACTACAAGTGCCTTCAGCTCCCACCAGTCAATACAATTTGACTATCTTCAGACCAGGACTGGAGCCAACGTCCCCATGAATGCAGGACAGAGATGCCTGCTGGACCTGAGCCACAGGTCACTGGTTCAGGGCGCATGACCTTCTCGGGTGACTCTTGCTGGTGGCACTGTAGGACCGAGGCCGTGCTTGTAAGATGCGGAAGTGATGATAGTGGAATTCCTGCAGTTTAACTAACTGCCAGAATGACTCGGGGGTAGCTCTGATGTCTCAATAAAACCATACAGTGCGTGCATGTACATTAGAGTATCAGCATATATTTGTGTTTACTAATACTGTTTTTAAGAAGCTAAGTCCCTCATCCAATCAGATAGGTGTTGCCATTTGAAGCTTTGAAGTATAAAACAAATCCTCTTCGCAATCTTATGGATAAATATGGACAAAATAAACCAGAAGGTCCACTTATGGACCTTGCCCAAAGCCACACATTCAGTCTCAGCATCGCTTTGGCCCTTACATTAGACTGGCCAATGCAATACACACTTTTGCATCATGGGGCATGGCTATGTGGGTCCCTTCGTCCCCTCCTCTCCCTTCGCATCCCCTGTCACGTTAAGGTGGGCTTTGCCCCAGGGAATAACGAGAGACTTGCCTCACCTGAGCCTCCTGCATGGGGTCTGGCCCATGTCCATCACGGTGTGACCCTGCACATGGGCGCTTAGTGCATGTGTTGGGAGCTCCAAACATACTGATTGAGCGCAGACCCTTGCCTCCCCCCATGGAAACCTGGGCTGTTTGAACCCTTCGCTTAAATATCCGCTATATTGTTTCAGGTGGCCAAAGTTTTATTTTGCTTCTCTAGTAAATATCTTCCAGCTCCTAAATGAGAACTTAGGGAAAACTGCTCCCACAATGCAGTTTAAAAATCATCCTGTGGAAACCTTATGTTCCTCAGCCTAAATCCAACCTTTAGTATGTCCCGAGTTATGAGATTGTCCAGAACACTAGTAGAGGAACAGGAGAATTTACACCAAAAGGCATAAACAAGTCAACAATAAAAATAACCATTTATCTCTGCTTTCTCCCCAGTGTCATACTCCAAAGGTCGCTGTGTTCTCTCATTGAAGCAGGGCTCTATAATGTGAGTTTTAACACTTTGGGCTCAATCCCAGAGTTCTTACTCACTTCACTCAGAGTAACTTTGGTGGATTTTTAGTTTGCATTCTTCCCTTGGAGAAGATCTGAGAAATAAGTGGGGGTCCCCGAACTGAGCTCTCAGTGAGAGAAGGGCCCAGTTCGGAGGTGCAAGGAAGGGGTGCATGCGTGGCTCCTCGGTCAACCATGGGGGGACTCGCTAGGAAAGTAACACACTCCCTGCCTCACTCGTCCTATTTTGCACATGAGATTTGTTTGGTTACAAAAGCCTCAGATCAGCACCCCTAAAATGCAGGTTACGGGAGGACACATCTAGCTCTATGCAGTCCTACACGCAGCAAGACCCAAATGGACCAGTTCCCTCTGCTGCAGAAAGCTGGCTGCAGGTCAAAGGTCAGTTTATGAACGCAAACGTTAGCCCAAGTCACCGTAACACCACGTTTCACCGAGCAGCAGGGACAGCCTGGTTAACACAGTCTAGAAATCAGCAAGTTAGGAAATTTTCCTGTTAGGAAAATCAGGACAAACATCTCTTCCCCGACAGCCTCCCCTCGCAGAGCTTTCTGCAAAAACCCAGCTGGCTCTTAAAGATGCCATCGCATGGGACAGCAACTGCCTTTCCTCTCGTTTCAGTGCACTCGGGCCACACATCTTTTCCTAAGATCATGCTCCATAAATCAATCACCTCAACCTGGAGTCCTCCCATCTCTTGCCTGTCGTCATCTACTTCTCTCGCTTGCCAGAGAAAGGAGCAGAAGCTGCAGACCCCGGAGCCTGACTTCACGTACTGCACGAGGCAGAAGCCTCTTGGAGGGTTTGGTTTGGCCCAGCAGCTATCAGGGATCACCTGGGCGTTTGGCAAACGCGCCTCCCTCGGCGCAGTCGCGCCTGCCCACGGCGCGGGGTGCCCGGCTGCAGGGAGGCTTTGCAGGCTTCCCACAACCTGAGGCTAAAATAAAAACAAAATCTATTGCTTCAGCCTCCCTGAACTCGCGCTTCCAAGTTGTGCGGCGTGTTTTGTCAATGTCCGCCGTTGTTTAAAGCCCCTCTGGGCTCCTGCTGGGGACATTATTTCTCTCCAAGTTTCGCTGCGCAGCAGGGGATGCTTCCTGATTTTAAGGAGGGCTCACATCTATCGTGCGTAATCTGCAGCATTCCTAACAAAGCCTTGTCCAGCTTGCTTGTAACACAAGAAATATCCACGTTTGAAAATGCAACAGTCCCTCTGAGCAACCCGCGGGCATTTCGAAATGCTCTAATCCAGAAGGAAGAGAGAGTTGGCAAGTCACCCACGGACACCACTGTGCAAACTGCAGGTTCAATGCATCAACTGGAAAATAAGGTCTTTCCAGAAGTTTACTAAATGTTTGCTTGCCCTTATTCCTAAAAGGCCATACCTCAGCTGTTGTAACTCAAGACTGTTCAGATGTATTCACCTATTTCCCCCTAGCCACAGATCTGACCCAATTTATTCTCAGCTGGGCACATTTTTTTCCATTGCATCTTTCTTGGTCACCAGATGAATGTTTTACCGCCTTTAGGGAGTTAGGTGACGCCTACGTTTCACTCCAGTTCCAGCGAAATGGTTCCACTCGTTTCAGCATCTGACACAAAGGTCTATTTTATAGCTGTTGGCCAGGAGCTGCAGACCAGCAGAAGGTCGCCCAGTGATTGCTGTACTTGGCCCATCTCTTCTACATTCCTACTGCATAACATGTAGAAAGATGCCCACTTTGATTTAAAGACAGCCAGGTGATGGAGAACAATTTTACGCCTTTCCGAGGGCTTGAGCCTCCAGTGCTACGAGCAAGAGGCAGTTCCCCTGCTCAGAGAAACCTTTACAGGCTCGTGGTCCCAGACATATTCGCTGCTTACCCCAGGTGGCTTCTTTTTTTAATGCATCTATGTAGCTTTCTGCTCCATTATCCCAGGGACATGATGCCATTTCTCCGAGGAGGACATGGGCTAAGCTGGCTTGTTGCTGCGCAACCTCAAGCGAAAGGGGAGCAGACCAAGCACCTCTCCACAGAGGCATGTTGGTGTCGATATATCGTAGGAGAGCCGTTTTATATTCGTTTCTCTACCTCATCTAATACCTCCCCTTTTCCCCTTTTAAATGCAGATGATGGGAAAAGTCATACTGTTTTGAACTCTTTAGCTCTATAATTAATACAAATAACTCTATAAAACAAGCAGTTGCAGTTTATGAGAAAGCTTCCATACAAAGTAAGAACCTGACCCCTCAAGTCCAGCTGAGCGAAACACTCCCTGATTATGCACGCACACACACACACACACACACACATATATATATATCTATAAACACACCATGCACTGATTGATGAACTATAAAATGAATTATAAAATGGAGACTGGAGACTCACTGACTTAAAATGCTATGTATACATCAAAAAAGTGATAGATGCATTTATCAATAACTATAAAAAAAATTAACTTCACCTTAAGGCAGGCTTTTGGCTGCAAAAAACTTAGTAACATCATCTCTTTTTCTGCCACACTCAATTATATTGATCATTATTTTAACACATTCTGAAGGACTGGGATAGATCATAGGGCAAGAGTTTGAGGATTTTACTCCTACTTTTGCCACTGACGGATAGTGTTAACAACCGAGGCAAGGCAGATTTCTGCTATGTTTCAGTTTCCCCTTTGTAAGTGGGGATAATATTTCTTGCAAGTTTTTGTAAAGCAGTTTGAGATCTTGGGGAGAAAGCAGCTATTTAAATGCTCTACGTTATTATTTTAGGCCCCAATTCAGGAAAACATATACATATACATCTAAATTGTGCCGATTTGATGGGATGAAAGCGCCTACTTTAGGCTAAGCTCATATTGATGCAGTCTTCCTGAAAAAGCTGCCCTGAACTTTCCAGTTGTGCCTATTAAAAATACAGCCCATTGAAACGTACTTAAGAAACAGAGTTAATTTCTAAAAGGGGGGGGGGGGGAAGTAGTGAATTAACAGCAGCCCGGCATATCGCAGCGTAACCTCCCGTGTCTTACTCGGACGAGAGAGGCACGCGGCAGCGCCCATGACTTTCTGATTAGCCGCCTGCAGCAGGCAGACGTCGGTCCCCTCCGAAGATCCTCGGGCCGTTCGGAGCTGGGAGCAGCGCGGCGTTGTCATCGGAAAAAACAACAAAAAAAAAAAAACCCGAAAAATCAGACGCGCTCGTCGGAGCCAGGGCTCTTCCCCCGGCTCCCCCCCTCCCATATTTGTATATATTTCGGGAGGAGAGAGTTTGTGCACAAGCCGCAGTTCCTGGGCGGACCCCACGCGCAGCCGGGCTGGGAGCCGCCGCTCGGGGGGACGCGCAGCGCCCGCAGCCGTGAAGGCGGCCGGCCGGCCGGGCGCCCGCGGGAGCCGGGAAATGGGCCACGGGAAGAGAGCGGCTCTGCTTTCCCTGCTGCTGCTGTCCTGCGGTGAGTGGGGAGACGCTCCGGCTTCGGCAGCCGGCTCGGAGGGGGCGTTCAGGTCTTCCTGCCGCCGGCAGGACAGCGAGTCTTTGATTTCTCCCCCGGTAGCGATTAGCCGGACGGCTCGAAATAGCGGAGGATTTGGGGGCGAGCGCGAGTGGCGGCGCCGCTCCGGCTGCGTGGTTCTGCCCCAGCGCAGGGCGAGCGCTGGACCGGGTGGAAGTGGCTGCGCGCTCGCAGATGTCAGTGTTTACAGCGCAGAAATATATATATATATAGAGAGAGAGAGGTCAGCGTTACTTGTTGGAAGTTTTTATTTTATTTGGGGGGGGGGGGGAGAGATTAAAAGCAACTGAAGCGCGCCGCTGAACGACCTGGCATCGACGGTGTCCAGATGTGGTGAAGTTTGCAGCTCAGAGCTTTTATCAGCCCCGGTTTATGCGCTGAATTAATCAAAGTATTAAAGAAGGAAAGAAGCGGGGAGGGGGGGAGGAGAGCTGTCTTTGCAGCAACATCTGGTTATTCGGCAAACCTTTCCAGCACTTACGTAAAGATTTCTTTGCAGTAAGTGCTCTGTTTAGGTTTTGATAGCATTTCTTCAATACTGTAGATAAAACCCTCCAGCAGCACTTGAAAATGTGCCCATCCATGGTTTAAACTCTCTTGTTTATATCTTGATGATTGTTTCATAACAGGGGATAGATTTGTATATAAGTGAGTGTTATATACACATCTCCTAAGTATGTGTGCGCGTCTGTCTGTATATACAGTACCTACGTATGTGTATACACACATATATCCCTATATAGGATATATTTATATATTTGCATGGACAATGGGACTTTTTACAGTGAAATCTTTTGCAAACACAGACCTGTTCCGCTCAACATAGAGATTTCAATGCAATTGAAATTGCTTTTTGCTCAAAGCGAGGAAGTATTGGGATTATAATCCCAGGATTTTTGCACCCAGATGAAATAACTGGGGACAGGGATCTGCATCTACATTTGCTTTACATAGGTCCCCCTATCTACAGAAGTAGGGAATGAAAGTAGATGATCAGTCAGCGATTTGTGTGTACGCAAATACGACTCTTAGTGCAACTGTTGAAGCGGAGGGCCCCAGATGAGAGGATTCAGAACATAAGGTCAGGCTGATTTTCAAAAAAAAAAAAAAAAAGTTGCAGAAAAATGTAGTATTCGCTATTGTAGATAAAACCCTGAAGAATGGTTAAAAAGTAGGATGCTATACTGATAATATTACTCTGCTAAATTAATCACATTTGGAGCAAAACTGAAGGAAATCCTACAAGTCATTATTTAAAGCACAGTCTTGGGTTGTTTTTGGTAAGAGAGACGACCACTAATTATCCTTCAGAAATACCTAATTTTGGAGTTATTTAACTTATGGTTTCCTTTTTCTAAAAGGCAGGGTTTTAATCTGAAAGAAGCCAAACCAAAACATATCATGATTACTAAGTTCATCTGAAAGGTTACGTGAACGATACGATGGCAAAATTTGTCTCAGTATGGGGAAAAAAGGAAAAAAAAAGCGCAGACCAGGCTCTCCCTCACTAATCCAGCTCCCCAGTGACATATTTACGCGGGCTACATCCGGCTCCCTTGCGCCTGCTGTTAGCGACCGACCCTGCAGCAGCCCTGAGACGTTGCAAGCACCCGGGTGCCCGCTTTGCACTGACGTTAAGCGAGAAGGGAACAGCAGTTTCCCCGAAATGACAGAAAATATGCATTCAATTATTCTGAAAGCAACAAATTCCACCACTCGTCCAGCCCGGCTTTAAAGAGCAACAGCAGCGGTTTGGTGACAGCGGCAAAGTCGCTCCTCTTAGCGCAGAGTTTTAAGTACTACCCTAACGAAAATGGCCTTGATTTCATCCCAGTTCTCCCAGAATAACTCCGTCAACGCCAGCTGATCGTCTTCAGGGACTTTACTGCTCTCCCTAAGAGTTTGAACCAGGGCAGCCAAGACCTGAATTTAGGCTCCATATGGCCTGTCTCTATCCCTGTAATCACCGCCATGGTCATCAAACAGCGTATCTGTCCATTTTCATCCATCTGTGATGGAAGGACAGACTGCTGCCTGACAGAGAGCTAAAAATAATGCAGCTACTGGATTTCCATCATTCTCCCTGGTCAGCTCTCAAAAAGCATACTGGTATTGCTTCAAAATATCTGTTATCCTTAAATTCTCCCCCGTGGCAGCGGCTGTTGCAGGGCAGCCTTTCTACATTTCTTTCTCGGCAGAATGCGGAGACAGGCAACTTCCCCACCACGTCCTGACCCAGGAGCCGCCGCTGGATTATAGCGTTGTACTGGTGCTCAGCGCTTGCCCTCCCGCTGGAGAGGTTACAGGGGAGCCTAAAGGCTTTCGGTGTCCTTAGTTTATCCGAGAGAGACTTGGGAGGGGACTCAGGGATCATTTATGAAGAGCTCCCAGAGATGTTTTCTGGCAGAGGGCTTCCCAGTCTATCGCACAAAGGCAAAGCAAGATTTACATGCCGAAAGCTGAAACCAGGCATTTTTGTATCCGAACACAACACAATAAAGTTGTTCCAGCAGGTAATTCCCAAACTCAGGATGTGGTGATTTTTTTGTTGCTCGAAGCCTTCAATGACTGCAAGACTATCCACCAAGAGTCCTGTGACCCATTCAGAAGTTAGGGAAGCTATAGGGATTACTGTATTGTACATACAGAAACATTCTGGCCTTAAAGTTTTTAATTAAGAATTTTTCTTCCTTGTTTTGAGTTGGAATCTCAAAAGTCTCCCTCATGTTTCTGCGGATCAAAAATAGGGCTGGCATACAAGCATGGGAGTGAACCACATCTAATCTTGTAGGAGAGAAGGAAAAAGTTCCCCACGTCTTCCAGCTGTTGGGACAACCTCAGAAACACAAGCAAAGTGTCACTGGTGTGATGACAGCTCTGAAGGCCTGAAGCACCCAAGGAGCCTGGCAGGATGCCCTTGGGCATCCCAGCTCCAAAAGAGGACGTGAAGCTCAAAATCCAGCAGGGCACATTGTGCTCATCAGGAGAAGGTTGTACTCCATGAGACACGCTACGGACAGTCTGCCCAGAGACTCCAGCAAATATGTACGCTCATATTTTGGAGTCATACTTCACATTTGCATGCCCAGAGCAGTGCCTGGGAAGGCACACACCTTATAGATGGGTATTTAAAAAAACCACTGCCACTTGGTCCATGGCTCTGCCTTCCCAGTGAGGGACAAGGCACTGAAGGAGTCGGCATTATCCTCATTCGAACCCATCCCATTTCATTCCCAGCTCTCCATCGTGGCCTCTGCCCAGCACTGGATGGGAGCGCTAGCCTCACGGCCACTCACCCTTGGGAGACTGTAGCCCGTCTGCTGCTGTCCCACCGCTTGGTGCCTCTCATGGGGCCATCTCTTGGCAGACGGTGGCTATCTGAAGCCACGTGCTCCTTCCTGCTTATACAAACCAGCCCCTCTTCCCCCAGCGAGCCTCTTTGGCTAAACATATAGAGCGTATATAATTCATAAATCACAACGGGGAGCTCCAGGGCTGTCAGCAAAACATCTCCGGCTTTTGATCTGCTCGAGAAATCCCTGACCTATCCCAGGCTCCTCAGGCAGCTTGTTCAAGACGTTGGCCTCTTATTTCTAAGGTCAACAGAGCTCAACCCAGGGGCTGTGCTACCACCGAAACCCCAAGGGCCGGGGAGCTAACTGGGACCGTGCCCCGGCACAAGCGCAATTCAGGGGTGGGAACCCCCAGGTCCAAGCTGAGCTGACAAGAGGGAGGAAAGGCAGCATCACCCTCCGTTTCACGGACGGATATACCCCTTCGCAGCAAGGGGACCTGCGGGTGCGAGGCTGAGGCAAGCCCAGGGACCCCCGCTGTGCTGCACCCATCAGAGCCAGCAAGGAGAGCGGTGGGCGATTCTGAACTCGCCTTTATGCTGCCCCAAACCTGACACAATTTCAGCCGTTGGTGTAAGTTAGACTGACTTCAAGGCTAAGCCAGAGGTGCACAGCTAGGTCAAATTCATGAAAGTGGGCATTTCCTCTCTCTTTACATCTTAAAAACTTTCATCAGATTTGAGGCAGGTTGGTCATCACTAGAGCTGGTCAATTCTGTATCTTGGTGGGGAGTTTTGAGGGGAAAGTCCTTTCTGAAAAATAATTCCACAGAACTGAAAATTAAAAAGCACCTTTAAAAATAAATAAAAAAAAAACAAAGCTGATTTTTCCTGCTACTGCTGTCATCAGTATTTGACAACAATCACAAGGATATTTTGTGAAGAAAAAAGTAGTAGAAAAATTCAGCCAGCTGCAGTCATGATATTTGTTAGTCCTGTTAAAGGCGGAGACCTTAACAGATGTATCCAGCGTACTCTCCGAGTATGAGGAAAGCAATCATTGGCATTAGAAGAAGATGACGGGGACTTTTATTCTAAGGAAGTATTCAACCCTATTGCCTATTCCCTACAGCTTTATGCTGTTGCTTGTTTTGCTCCATCCAGTTTATTTCCTCAGGACGTGTTTTCCTCTCCTCGTAGCAATAACTCTCGGCAATAACATTTGCTTTCTGTCGAGTGCCACGGTGTTGCAGCTTGCCATAAACTAATGACCTCTCCCATGGATTGTCATGTTTTTGGGGAAGCGCAACATCTGATCTTATTAAAAAAAAATTTAAAAAAAGGAAAGCAGTCCCACCAACGAGACAAAATGAGCAGCTCCCACACACTTTGCTCTGTTCGGAGCCAATGTTTAGCACTGTGTGCCAAGTGAAATCCTGGAAGAGGCCTCCATTTACGAGGGAGATAACGCCACCGATGGCTGGCCGGCTTATCAGACCTGTGGATTAGCGCTGCATTATCGCGGTGTCGGGCCCCAACCGGGGGATAACATTTCCTTAGGGACCTTCGGAGAGGCATGGGGAAGCGGAGGGGTGGCTCTGAGCTCTGTTGGCCCCGCTCGGATGCGCATCCCCGAATTCGGGGAGGACCGTTGTGATCCTGCCTCCAGAAGGGATCTGCAAGGTCCATCAGCGCCGTATTTCTTGCTCTTCCTTTGATTTCTCCTTTTACTGCAGTCCATGTAGGGCTGAAGTTTTCCTGCCAGCTGCTGGTAGCTTTCAGCGTTTTGGGAGATGTGGGAGGGCCTGCTTATCTCGTAATCCCCTCGCCGCCCGCGCTCCCCCCAGTTACGCCCGCTCAGGACATACCCTTTCATGGAGCTGCTACGCTGCGATGTTTTGCTTCCCATTGATAAGCCAGGAACAGGCCTGACAAACGACAGCTGATTTATACTACAGCAAACGCGCCTCGTCTTTGGGGCAATTAATGTCTCCGGCTCTACATTGCAGTCTGCCGGCTTACAAGGAGCTGAGGGCCGTTGACCACATGGACGCTAGCAGTTCTGAAAATACACCTTAACCAAAGTGTTACCTTTGTCAAAACAGGATTATTTACAGCTGGATTCAGGATTTAAAAAAAAAACAAGACCTTTTCAGCATTTGCAGTGTGCAATCCGCAGCTATTTGCAAAAATGAGCAGTACTGAGGAGCTGATCCGCAGCTCCAGCGGTGGCAGCTGCTGTGTTTCGCTTTGCAGAGTCCTGTGCTCTGGTCCAGTGGGACTCGCAAAATGGTTGAAGCAGCATCATATGGGACATGCTTTCCGTGGGCCTGCGGCAACGCTCCTCACCGCGCCGCGTGCGGTGACATTCCCCCGGCTCCATGGCATTAGTTCTAGCCCGATCCCAAACTCCAGGTGACACCAACTGACCCGGTCGCTTCCTCTGATCGCTAATAAGGCACCACCTTTCCCCAATATGAGAGCATCTCCTAAGCTTTCGAGTTCCCCCGACAGCCCCGTGAAGATGCTACCTCCGGGATCAACAGCCTTTTCCTAGGTCTCTGCTTCTGGGAAGCCTGAAGACACTCACTGAAGTTTCTGCCCGGCTGGTTATTACACTGTTAAGAGGTTGGGGGGGGGGGAAAGGGGTTGTTCCCCCCCCCCCCTCCCAAAGGCAACGATGGAGAACACAGAGATTTTGATCCTGATCCCTTCTTGCTTTGGCCATTCCCAAAGGAGATGGTGTGACTGTGCTTTGCATTGCCCCGGTGCGAGCACCATACACCCTGTCGGGAAGATGGTACCACCAATGCGAATTCATACTGTGTCTGTCCCTGGATATCCATGGCCCGCTTCCTCTCCTTCCCAACTCACCATATCCTCCCGTGTCAGACCCGCATGTGGGCACCAACTCTGCTGAGAGCTGTGCACCTCTACGTGCACCTGGGGAGCCACCCAACTTCGCAAAGTCAGGAGCTCAGACCTACTCCCGTGAAGGGTCTCTGGTGTGATGTGGCTACAGGAGCTCCCATGGTCTTTATGACTGAGAGTGGTGTAGGTATTTCTTTAAAAAAATTCCTTGGCTCATTTAATAAAGTGCAACTGTGCCTTTTTGGCCCACATGCAGAATGAGTCGCTGCGTCCCCTCTGGTGAGTGTGTGACAGAGCAGGTCACCAACCGATGCAGCCGGGACGTGACAAGAGAGATCTGTCTGATGTTGCTCGATGACTTTCTGCCTGGGAGAATCTGAACAGCCAGGTGGAAGAAACGGGATCAGCTGCTGTTTTGCCGCGTAAAGCATTTATTTTCCGTGGTAGATCTATCCCCAAATTAGCCCCAACCAGTCGACGACTGCAAACAAGGCCCTTCTTACAGGGGGAAGTGACACACGGAGCCATAAGCAACAAGCAGTTGAATTAATCATCCTCCTTCAAATAGACTGAGAGGACAAGCAGCCACAGAAAAGAGACTGGGGATCCCCTGGGAGCTCAGTTCCTGCCATGGCTTTAGTATGTCAAAAGGCACCCTGGGACGGTGGCAGAAAACGGTCCCGGGCGTTCCCACCAGCCGTGCAGAGCATTCGCTTTGGGGCACGTTCGTCCCAGCACACATCGACTCCAGCTTCGTGCATTCGCTCTGCGCTCACCTCCTTGCAAAATAGCACCACGAGCAGCACAAGCTTTTCTGTCACCCACAACAGGCTGCAGCGTGGAAGGAAGCTGTTGGACAAAGCTATTACTTGGAGGCATTCAGACCGTGGCACGTTTCGGGCGGCACCCTGGGGCAGGAAGCTGGGTTAAAAAAAGGCAGTGCAAAATTAGGATATCTCGGAGCATGAGATAACGAACTGAGAACCGGTTTGTCTCAATTTGCCCGTTCCTCCGTGCTGGAGGAGCAGCTCGGCTCAGCCCCGCGGCCGCCGCGGCTCCCTCGAGCTGCGCTGCAAGCCTGCCCCGTGCGAACGCTCCTGTCCTCTTGAGGGACGGGTCTCTCATGGGACATCTCACAACCACACAAGCTCCCGCTGCTCCCGTGGGCGGAGAACAAGCAGCTCAGGCCCCATCAGCAGGACTCCTGAAAAGCGGTGGTCCCGTTCCTGCAAAAACCCTTGTGGTTTGCTTTGCTTTCAGAATCTGCACTGTATCCCCCGCCACGCTGCAATAGGTCCCTTTAGTTTTGGAAAATTGGAGAGATATTCAGATTGAACTGAACCCCGCGAGGAACAGTGCCTTTATGTAGATTACAACACATTTCCAAGCTTCTTAAAATAGAATTTTTAAAAGAGATCAAGAAGGAAACGAAAGAGAAGAACATGCCAGCTTATCTATCTGCATGCTTTAGGAAAAGCAAGAAAGCTGGAGCATCTGCATCCAGGCTACCCTCAAGTTCGAGTTCACTCTGACAGCACTAATTACTTAATTATTGTTAGATCCGGTCTAAATGAGGGCAGAACGCAACTATACAGAATAATTTTAGCAGCCGAAAAGAACAGGCAGTGCTGGAACGACTTGATGACAGCACGCGGATGGAGAACCAGCAGCGCGGCTCTGCCCTAGAGCTCGTCACACAATCTCTTGCGAGCCCTGCTCACCTCGGGTAACCAAAATACTACAAATACAAAAAAAAATACAGCCTAGCCAGTCACAAAACTCCATGCGAGATATTAAGAGCAGCTCCAGGCTAATGTCTCTGTGTTGGCTCATCACAGCCCCTCTACCAGATGGTAACTCGAACGGGTGCCAGGAATTTCAAACACTCCTCAGGAAGTTCATCTAAATCATCAGCAAACCCTTTCTACTTAAAGCAGAGCAAACCCTGTTGCCCAAATGTGACCCAGATAATGTTTCTGACATGTTTACCTATTTGGATGATATCTTTAAAGTTCACTTCCATCTACTCACGAGGGTCCAGGATTCCTGCAGAGCCTGAAAAGTTTACACAAAACTAAATTCCACAGCATAATACGATAACAATAATAATATTAAAAAAAAAAGCCCTCTATGCAGTACCGTTACTTGTGCTGAAGTAGTCAAGCCAGAGCAAGATCTGCACCCAACTTGCAGCTCACTTTCTTTCACTGTCAGGTTCATGGTCTCACCTGTGATGGGTCTTCCTGCAATTGAGGTGCAAGGAAGGGGCAGAAGCTGCAATCAGATAAACCAGATAGGACACAACTGTTGGTAGCTCCAGAGAAACAAGAACAACAAAAACGATGGCAGTAGCGTCAGCTGGTCGTTGGTTGCCTCTTGCCTCCCGCCGCTCAGCTCCCGACCCACCGCGAGGCGCCAGGCTCCCGCGGCGCCCGGCCCCGGCCCTGCCCGGGCTTCAGAAACCGTGGTTTGTGGTGCAGCTCTTCGCTTTCCGCTTTCATACCCCGGTGATTACCCAGCAGCTGCCGCATGCTTCATGGGATAGCAGAGTTATCGCAGGGCGAACTGGCGATCGCTTTTGTCTGCCGCGGCGGTTTGCCGCTGCGTGGCGGCAGCTTGGGAGACGAGCTGCTGTAGCCAGCGCGCGCTGCGCTTAGGGGGCAGAAGAAACAGGGTTAAGTTACCATCCCGTGGGACTTGAGGGACCTCTGCGCTAGGGCCGCGTTTGCAGCGAAGCTCGGCGGCATCGAATGCTCCTGCGGACCGTGTTTCTGCCGACCTCCCGGGGGGACGAGCAGACCCCCAGAATTGCCACCAAACCACCGAACCCTGCTGGTTTTAGGGCAGCTTTGCTCGCGCAGCGAGTCTGCACAAGCTTACAAGCGGTTGCAACGCCCGTGCGGAGCTGTGAACTTGCCCATGACCCACGTCCTTCTGGCCCTTTCGTCCTGACCCGTCCACGGCCCCTGGGATCGTGGTCTCAGGCCACCATGTGCATGTTAAAATTGCAAATGCTGACACCGTTACATGGTCTGTGGGCCCGGAAAGGCCTGATTCAGAGCTTAAGTTGGACTTGCTCTTGGCCAAAGGGGGGCGTGTTAGGTGAAGCAGGTGCTTCGGCGCGTTAGGGGACCGCAGGGAAAACAGTGCTAACAACACACAACTCCCAGCCCTTAATGCTACTGGTGTCTAAGTGAAGGTGTAAGTGCATTGACAAAACAGACAAAATATTTTCAGCCGTTTTCGAACGTTTCAAAGACGCAGTGAAGAGCTGCGTTGATAATCCTTCGCAGTCCTCCGTAGCCAGAGAGAGCAGTTCTGCCCATAGCGTTGGGTCAGGTCTTAATGAACTTCAGGACCTCAGGACTGGAGGGCTTTGTTTGTTTTTTAAAACTTTAATGTCTGTTTTTTAAAAGTTTAATGTCAGGCTTTGTTTGTCCGGTAATTTTTGTATTTAATAGAATTCTCCAACTGAAAGAGAAACAGTACGTCAGCATAACACGTTTCGAGGAGTACCAGCAGTCCACGAAGCTGGTAAAAATACTGAAGTAAAATAAACTTTATTACCTTAATCGTTTCATGCAGAGAGTAAACAGAGAGGATTTGTTTATGAGGTCCTGGAGCATCCAACATCCAGTGTTTCCGTAACGCTCCTCTAACGAGTTGCATTCGAGCCCGAACGCAAGCTGCTTGGGCGGAGATGGGGAAAAATCCTGCAAGAATCGCTTTGCGTTTGGGAATGAGTTTCACTGCAGAACATTTTCTGGTTGACTTTGCAGCGGCGTGAAGCCAGCAGCGATTTCGTAGTGCGCGGGATGGGTGAGCCGGGTGCATAACGCTCAGTGCGTCCAAGGGAAATAAAACCAAGCGCATCACCCGGGCGGGGGAGAGCAACGGCGTCCCGGCTCGTGGCACCAACCGGCTGGCCCCGCTGGGCATTTTGACAAGCCTTGACGATAGTGAGGTTGCAGATGGGCTGGACGGACCTCTTTAAGGATACATCTAAAAGCAGAGGCATGCCCTAAGGGCTCAGGCGCGACTCCAGCCGCGAGGGCAACGCACCGGCCCACGGGGAAGCTGGCAAGCGGCCGGGCTCCCGGGTCCGGCTCTATCTCTTGCTCCCGTAAAAGGCAGTACTTCACCCTCTAAGTTTTCCTCAGGGCACTTTGTAAAATCAGAACAGCCCCGTAAACAGTAAGAGCGAGATCTGACGATTAAATTATTTACTGACGATTATTTCCGCAGTGGGAGAGAGGGCGTTTCGTCGGGATGTCGGCGCTTGCGGCCCCCGGGGGAGCGAGAAGGCAGGGAGACGGCGCGGGAAGCGGCGGCGGCGGGTCGGACGCAAAACCCTGGTGCTGCTTTGCGCAGAAAAGCAGGGTTGGCATGAAAAATGCAGGCCGTGGGGCCGCGTAACTCCACACGCCGTTCGCCTGCTCCCGGCCTGGAGGAGCATGTGGTGCCCGGAGATGCTGCTTTGGGGGATGCAAAGGAACCTATATGCAAAAGACCTATATGCAGGGTCCTATATGCAAGGACCTATATGCAAAAGCCCTACATGCAGAGGACTCCCCCCGCCAGGAGACTTGCTGCCCGGTGGGACGTCCCCCCCAGGGACGCCGCGGCTCACCCACCACTGCCTTGCTGCTTGTAGATAGCAAGGGAGCAAAGCTGGGGATGAAGGGGTTAATCGCTGCATGCTCAGCACTCGGGCCAAGACCGTAAGTGACTCCCTATTGCTATTTTGAAAAAGGGCTGCCTGGAAAGGGGGAAAAAAAAAAAACACAGAAAGGAGGTTTACTTTACAGCCGTCCTTATTTCATCTGCAGAGTTTATACAATGGAAAATAAGAGCCAGGGTACGCAGAGTCAAATCATTCCTGTTTCATTAATGGTATGGAAATCGTTTTGGTTTTATAGGGGAAAAACAAATGCGAACTTGATGTGCGCGCGTGTGCGTGTGCGTGCGCGCACGCGCGGGCAGCTCGCTCCGCTGCAAAGGGCAGAGCGGGGAAAGCCAGAAATAAAGAAGTGACTCAGAGGCCGTAGGATCGATGAGTCAGTTGAGCTGTTGTTGTTTCTAAACACGAGCGAGAGCACGGTACGGGCGGTAATTACGGGCGCGAGCTCGCCGGCGTGAGCGGCGCTGGGGCGCGCGGCTCCCAAAGCGCCGCCGAGCCGAGCCGAGCCGAGCCGCTCCGCGAGCAGCCCAGTGGACACGGGGACGAGCGGCTCGGCCCGGCCTGACCCTGGGGCGCAATGCAAAAGGCGCCGAGCGCTACGGCGGGTTTCCGGAGCGGCCAGGCGGCCGGCGTGGCGCGGGGCTCGTCCCTCCCCGGGGTGAGGTTAGAGCATGACGTAACCTGAGCATCTGAAAGAGATTTGAGAAGTCTGCTGGTACGGCCCATGCCCAATTTATTTCGTAATCGGACTGAGCGTTATTTGCTAAACACTTGATTGAAAGGGATATTTTCACAAAGGAAAAAAGAAAGAAGGAAAAAAAAAGAACGTGGTAGTTACCAGCCTGTTTGAAGAAGGTCCAGAAAGACCAGGAATGGATATGGCCTCTTTTTGGCAGCGGGAAGCGCCGGTGTCTAACGCAATCGAAATCGGCCCTTCTCCGTTCCCCAGGAAACATTGCCGGCTCGTCGGGTGCCCCGGCGTCGACCGCGCGGGACGACGCGGGCCGCGTGCCCAGGGCAGACCCCCTCCCTGTGCCCAGTGCGCCGCGTGCGCTCGGCGTTTCCCGGAGGAGAAGCCGGGGTTCTGGGGGGGGGGGAACGGGATAACGGGTCTTTGGGGCTCGATTTGGGCTTCCCTCCCTCTCCTCCGAATACAAAGATGCGGAGTAGGGAAAGCGCATGAAGGGAGAAGGGCGGTGGGGAAATGAAACGCTCTTCAGCGGAGGAGGCTGCCGCAAGATCCTGCAAGCGGAGACTGGAGTCGAGCTGCCGAATTCCCGTCGGAAATCGCCGGACGGCAGTTCTGCATCCGGTCCCGGGGAGATCCCGCAGCGCGGCGCGATGCAGCGGCAAGAGCGGATGTTTTCCGGCAGATAGGATCTGGGTCGGGCGGGAATGGCCTGCGGGAAAGTGGGGGCCTCTCCCGCGCGGGGCACACGGGCAGCCGGAGGTCTCCCGCCGGAGCTCAGGACGGCGGGAATTACCGCTACGGCCCCCATCCGCGGCGCCGGGGCAGCTCGGGAGTCACCTGCCAACGGGGAAGATCCCCGCCGTCCTCACGGGGGGCCGCGAGAGGCTGGAGCCCATCAGCTCTGCCGTCGCTTTAACCTTAGGAACGACCCCCGCGTATAATCGGGAAGGAATTTGCTTGTCCTCGTAACAATTTTATGAGCGGCTCTGCTGTTGTGCAGCGGTGTCCTGAGCCGCGGACGAAAGCCAAACGCGCAGGCGAATGCCAGTGGTGGGCCTGGCCCAGAAGCTCCTTGGAGAGCTGCTTCCGATGACATTCAGGGGGGCAGAGGGCGAAGGCACGGCAAAGGGCGCCCCGGGGGGCAACGCCGGGCCGGAGGGACCCCGAGAACCACCCCGACGCCCCCGGTGGTGCTCTGAGCCCTGCCGCTCCTGCCGGCGCAGGGCAACAAGCCTTCCCGGTGAGGAGACGCCAAGCTCAACGTGAACCCACCTATCGGCGACTTCAAGCCGTCTCTCCGACCGCCGTTTCACGATAACTTTGACCAGCCGTACTATTTATTGGCTCCCATCGCATCCTTATGGCTTCAATTTATTTTTGGACTACTCAGCCCACATTTAATTAGTTGAGAGTTTGTTCCAAGTTTTGCTTATCCAGCTCTTTTTTTTTTCCTTTCTTTTTTTTTTTTTTTGAAGTTTGTATTTTGATGTTTAGCGTTTGCCTTGGCAACATCTGGAACCCCTTTATGGAAGTGTATTGTTACTTTTACTGCTCGTGCAGCTTTATTAAATCATCTGAGTATTAATATTGAAAGTGTTCATCTGGGTCTAATCAGGGCCAAGATGAGTGATGTGGCAGCTAAATTGTACCTAGAGCTAATGGCTCAAGGACACACGGTTCGGAGGGAGCTTTCGGTGGGCTTTGCACGCTCCTCTCTGACTTACCAGGAGAATCAGAAGGGGAAAGAAAAATAGATAGTCCCGCTCCGACCTTTCCTCCAGAGCAGATAACAGAGTCACAGTCTGAACTAGTTCAGAACAATTTGTCTCTAAAGAATTTTGTCCGCTTACCGCTGTATTTCTGGAGCGCGTTTCCGTGTTTAACTCTTTAGCCTGCGCCAGCTCCTTCGCGCCGCAGCGCATGACCGCCGAGCCGAGCCCCCCTCCCTGCGCACCAGCACCATGGTGACGTTATTTTTATATATATATATATATATATATATATAAAATTTATATATAATATATAAAAATATATATATATATAAATAATATATATAATTTTTTTTTTCTTTGAAGTTTGAGGCCCGCAAGTCCTGCCCTGGCACAGCACTGTGGGAAAGCTGCGCTTTGGGCGTGGGAACCCCGAATCCCAGCCAGGGTCACGGTTTCGGGTGCTAACCCTTGGAGGGAGTTGGGCCGGTGGGTCTGTTCAGGTCACCCACAGGATCCCCGTTTGCTTCAGCAGGGCCGGAGCAGCCCCTGGAACCGGGACCATTTCGTGGCAGGTCGTGGGATGCTTGGCCGCCTCCTTGCCTGCGTGGCTCCCGGCACCCGGCACGCCGCAGTGAGGTCCTTGCTGGGTGCTTTTAAGCCTCATATGGGTCATTTAAAGAAAAAAACCTAAAACCTCCTCGTTGCAGCGCCCGCGGTGCCGTCGGAGCCGACCGCAGGCCCCGCGTTGGGAAGCGGAGCAGTTAAAATCCCAGAGGAGTTAAATGCGCGGCGTGCCGGCAGCTGCGGGGGCCCTGCCCGCTTGCCCGCAGCGGCAGAGAAAGCCGCGGGGACGAGGAGCACGCGGGAGCCTCCGCCGCAGCTACGGCCCCGCGCCCCCTGCCCCGAAACGCAGCCCGGCTGGTGCCGGAAAACCTCCAGCCCGGCAGGCCTCGGCCAGGAAGGGCGTTAAGCGAGCGCGGGGAGAGACTGCACCTCGTCAGGCCGCCTGGCGTGGGTCCGGCGGAGGACGTCCGGGCCGCCCCGCTCTTTGGGCGGACGTCCAAAATGCGCCTCAGCGTTCGGGGTCCCCCGCTGCGGCATTAAACGACGCGCCCACCAGAAAGGCCCTCCCTCCAGCTGGCGCGTCGCTGGGGCACTATAGCGCATCGCTGGGACCCTATAGCACGTCACAGGATCTTATAGCATGTCGCAGAACCCTATAGCATGTTGCTGAGACCCTATAGCATGTCACAGAGACCCTATAGCACATCACAGGATCTTATAGCACATTGCGGGGCCCCAGAGCATGTTGCTGGGACCCTATGGCATGTCGCAGGGACCCTATAGCACATCATGGGACCTTATAGCATGTTGCAAGGCCCTGTAGCACATTGCTGGGACCCTATAGCACGTTGCCGGGACCCTATAGCACATCGCTGAGACCCTATAGCATATCACAGAGACCCTATAGCACATTGCGGGGCCCTAGAACATGTTGCTGGGACCCTATGGCATGTCGCAGGGACCCTGTAGAACGTCTCCAGGTCCCTATAGCACATTGCAGTGCTCGGAAAGAAGAGGCTGCAGAGCACACCGCACCTCTGGTCCCTGTGCTCAGACACCCAGAAGTGAGCTTTCCGGGGAAATCCAGCCCCAAATACCCTGTTCCCTGGGTGCTTTGCCATCGTGCTTCGCCGGCAGGACAAGCCCCTTGAGCCGAGCAGGCTCGCTATAGGGACGGCTGGTTTTAGGCCCCCGTTTGGGGTCAAAACCTGCCATTCGATCGTTGCCCGTGGGTGCCGAACGCTGCAGGGCGGGAGGCGCGGCGGGGACGCGGCGGGCGCGGAGCCAGCCGCCGGCGCGGGGCGAGCAGGGCTCGGCTTTGGGAAACGGCTCCGCCACGGGTGCTTCGGGAGCGCCGAAAGGCGAACGGGAAGGAGCGGGGCCTCAGAGCAGGGCGCCTGCAGCTGCGCGCCCGCGCTGCCCCGGCCTCGCGCTCGGAGCCCCGCACTTTTGCTCCCTGCTGCTTGACGGCGAGGGAGGTGGCTCCGATCGCTGTCGCGGCCCAGCGAGCCGGAGCGGGCGTTTCAGCCGGGCGCGGGAGCGTGCAGGGCGCGCGGCCGCCTTGCGAAGCCACGGCAGGCGCTAAAGCCGGCGGGAATTAAAGACGACCGGCACCTTCGAGGAGCCAGCTGCTTTAATTCAGATTCCTGCATGGGCGCTCTTAGGCGTATTTATTAAATCGGATTAAAACTTGGCAAACATATAGAAGCCCCTTAGCCGTTTTGTTTGTCCTTTTTCTTTTTTTTTTAAAGGCAAAACAGCAGCCTTACAGCAGGAAGTTTAAATTTGGCTGGGATTTATTCCCTAACTCAGAACAGCTCATTCGCCCTCGGTATAGAAACAGCTCTAACTTTATCCTCGTGAGATACGCACAGCACAACCAGGCACGGCATATTTCCCAGCGGATTTCCCTGCTGGGGCTGGAGCCGGCGGCGGGGCGGGAGAGCGAGGAGGCCACCGCGGGCGGCGCATCCCCGCGCCGGCGTTTTGCTTCCCCCGGGGAAGAGGAGGGAACAACGTCGTCGGTCGCGTGGCGGCCCCCGGTTTGGGGCGCCCTGCGCATTCGGGACGCGCGGCGCGAGGGCCAGGTCACGCGGGAAGAAAGAAACGCTGCCGCGACAGCCGGCAGCGCTGCCAGCGCGAGGGGAGACCGCGGCTCTCCGCGACCGCGGCGAAGGTCCCGTCCGGTGGGGTCCGTTGCCTCGGGGCTGACGCAGCCTCGTCTGCTCTGTGCAAACCCTGGCGTCATCTAAAGCACGTTTGACCGAACCACCGAGCGAGGGAAACCCGTAAACGAACGCGCGTACAGGGAGCAGCAGGTCAGGCTCCTTTTCCCACCGATCTTGCAAAGCCCTCGAGGCGGCGGGTTGCGCTTCCCCCCCGCGGGCGCGTTCGGAGGAGGAGAGGGGAGCGGGGGAGCCTGACCCTCTCCGCGTCCCTTCCGCCCGCAGCCTGGTGCGCCGGGGCGCGCCGCAGCCTGAAGACCAACCTGTGCAAATGGTGCGACGCGACGGCGCCGGCCTGCGAGGAGCGGGTCTGCTACAGCAACTGCAACCTCAACTCCTACTGCGAGAGCCCCTACGAGATCTGCGTGGCCATCTGGTAAGCCGCGGCCCCGCGCGCATCCCCCGCCCTTTCCCTTCCCCTCCCTGCATCCCACGTTCGCTCCGCTTCAGGTGCAATTTGCAGCAAAATGATTTGCCTATAATTAATACTGGGTTGGGGTGGTTTTTTCCCTAAAGAAACTCCATTGAAACGTCCGACGCAAAGCGCCACGGCTTTGTGCTGAGCCTGCCTCGCTCGTGTAAAACCGCCGGGTGTAGCTTCACGAGCTGAATCCACGGGGCAAAACCAGCCCGTCCCCCAGGTCCTCAGAGCCTTATTGCAAGCTTTTAAAGCAAGCTATAGGCAGCTTTGGCAGCGAACCGGCCGGCGGCAGCGGGCGGTTAAATCTCAGCGAGGCATTTGCAGCGTACGCGCACGTACGGACGTATCCGCACGCACGGATGCTTCACGGCAACACCATCTTGCGCTTCGGGCCAAACGTGCAGCGTCTCACTCGGCCCAGAAGACTCCCTCCCCTCGCTTTTTGCTCCCCACGAGCAAAACCAAAAGACAACGTCCAGGTGGGGTCTACCCAAAGGGACTTTTCCCCTCTGTCCCTTTTAATTTGGCTGCCGAAGGGAAAACCAGCTCGGCACTTATCCCTAGGCGTTATCTCAACCTGCTCATTAGGGGCAAAGCCACGCTGGCCGTTTTCAGGATTCTGCCTCAACGTAATTGCTGCGTTATGGGCCAAAAGCAAAAAAGAACGACAACAAAAAAACAAAACAAAAAAGAAAAAACACCAAAAAACACCAAACCCAAACAAAAAAACCCCGCTCTCCCAAATTCCCCCACTTTGCAACGTTATGAGCCTGGTTGCGGCTGTTTTCGTTGGAGATTACGGCACGACCGCTGCAGCTGGGACCGGCTCGGGTTGGGTTTCCGTCTCCTTTCAAACTCATTCGCTGACCGCGGCCGTTTGGAAAGCGCGAGAGCTCGGAGGAGACGCGTCCCTTGCTCCCTGCCACCACCCTTGGTGCTCGCCGGAAGAAACGAAGGTCAAATCCTGGCGATCGCGGCTGCTCCCGCCTCGTTACCGGCTCCTAATTAGCCGCCGACCCTGCGAGGGCACGCGGGGCTGCTCCCGCGGCGCAGGAGGCATCCCGGCTCGGGACCCAGCTACGAGGCACTGCAGCAGGACGGTGGTTTCCATGCGCGTTTGCTCTGCCCAGTTGGGTCTCATCCTCATCACCTCCTTGTCCGCACTGCCAATGCTGGTGGACGCTTATAGTGCTACACAAGCTTGAAACGACGGGCAGAGATGAACTCAAGCCGCGGGGTTCGGACAGAAATCTGAATTTTTCCAGATTCGTGGTGGGGTAAAAGGGAAAAAAAAACTCTCAGCAGCCTGATTCTAATTTGGACTTATCTCGTTACAAACAAAAGCCGAGACCGAATGCTGCCGGCCCTATACCACACGACTGAAGATAACCTATGCTCTGCACCTCGCCTCGGTTTAGCCTTCAGCCCCACGTGCCCCCTCTGCCCGCTCGATATCAGCAGAGGAGTCAAACCACAAACCAAAGGCCAAACCCTTCCTTTTGCTGTGTGCACCACAGTTTTCCATGGTTTTCATGGGCGCCCTACCTATTTGCTGCAGAGTAAAATTTGTGGTGTGTGAAAAGGACCTCACTCGAACGCTGGCGGTTAAAAAACCTTGCAGGACATTGGCATTATGGGTTGAGACCCAGTGCTCCGAGGCTTGCTTTTGTGAGTAACTGGAGTGTCGTGGACATGACTTTTCAGGATTAGGCCTTGGAATATTTTTTTCACTCTCATTGTGCTACCCGAACAGTTGTGAGCAGTTAAATGCAACACATGGTTTTGAACATTTTGCATCTTAACTCCAGCAAGGGAAAAATCTCTTGCAAAATCGTTACCCCCCCCCGCAGTTCCCATCTTTCAGCCTTTGGGAGAGATGTCTAGGTCTCCATGGGCTGGTGTTGTGACCAGTCTTGAAGGTGAGGGACATTGCACAGAGCTAAAGAAATACAAAGTGACCAAAAAAAAGGCCAGATTTTGCTTTTCTTTTTGAAAATTCCCTAGAAACTTGAGGCAATTAAGCTTTTACTTTCCTCTTAATTGTCTAGATGGAAATAAGGAGAAACGAGGGCTTGTTGCCTTTGCATCCTGGCTCTCGGGCAATCCCCCAGTGTGGGGAGATCCTCTGCCCCATGCCCAGAGGCTGCGGGCGCTGCTTGGTGCTTGGCCTCCACCCTGGCCCTAGGGTGGACCCACCAGGCGTGCACCACGCAAGCTCCTGCACGGTTCATCACTGGAGAGTCGCTGGAGGACACAGCTCCTGCGGCTTTCTCCTCCGGCAAAACACAGCAGCATGTCATGGCCGCGGCTGTCCCCTCCCCATGTCCTCACTCCGCCATTCAGCTCCTGTCCCAGGCCACCAGGAGGTTTCTGGTTCGTCCACCTTGGTATCTACCTTTAGCTCCAGCAAGACCTCATCAGGTAAAACAAGGCAGGTTTCACGCAGTAGCTGCTCAGTAACTGAAGCCGTTGTATAAACACGAACACAGCCTGTGGTTCCTACGCCTTCAGAAGTCATATAAACTTCATGGCACAATTTTGCAACTCTAAAGGTCACGACATTTCTAGAAATAGTCCCGACTAGCTACACAAGCACTCTGCTCCTTCAGGTTACAGAGGCAGGCGCAAGTGGTCATCCAAGGACAGCACGCGAAACCTAGCAATTAAGCCGGGAACTCGGCCACCGGGCTGCGAGAGCCCAGAAAACCACAGCACGCTCATCAGCTCCATCTCAGCAACGCCGGCCCGGAGGAGCAGAACGACAGCACATGGCCAAGCCATCTTCTGCAAGCAAGATTTCTATCAACACATCCACCGGCTCTCTCGCGAACTGATGATGGGTTTTGGGCAGCAGAGATCTCAGCAGCTGCTGAGGCAGAGGTGCTACTGCTGAAGACTTGCGTCACAGTGGAGAGATTGCACTAGGAAGAAAGAGGCAATCCTTGCTTTGGAGGCTTCACTAAGGACCGCAGGTGGATGACGGCACATTGGGAACAGCAACAATACTACGGGAGTAATTTCATGTACATCTGACCTGGCCTAATGGCTGGTGTTGAGGAAAGAGTGATTTTGCTCCAAATCCCATGCAGGGCACGCAGCCTTAGCATTGGCGTTATGTGATCCAATGGGCAGTTATTAACCTGTGAAATATCTCCTGGAAACACTCGGATTCTCTGGCTCAGATCCTACTATTGATGTGTGCTAAAAATTTAACTGTTTGGAAGCGATAAACGGATTTAACAAAGTCTCTTCTAAGCACGTATAATTAGAATTATACCAGAGCCACTGCAAACAAGTCATTCACTACGCGGCTTAAAAACTAACGATTGGCGCAGGTTTAAGATGACATCCAGGTGACATTGGGATGACAGGCCCAGGGCTGCCGGCTTTCTGCATGCTGAGGCTCTAGTCTAAAGCTGTCTTGATTCTTTTGGCACTTACAGGAGACAAGACAACGAGAGCATCAGGATCAGCACGCTCTGCCACAACCCCCACCACCCGATAGAAAACCTCATGGTCCCAAACTACAACACCTCACGCTGCATCATGACCCATCAGCCCAGCGAGGATGGGATCATCTACATCTGTGGCTGCGTGGATGAGCAGGAATGCAATGACAAACTTATCTTCGAAAACCACACCAACGGTGAGTATTCTTATTAACATCACTTAAAGCGGGGAGAAGCGCCTGGTGCTAATGACAAATCACTCTCGTATTGGGAGCTGCAGGACTTGCACTTCCAAGAAACGGAGTAGCAGATGCCACGCCAGAACTGTTTCAACATCTTCTTTGACCTCCTGTAAAAACACTAGCTAAAATTTTTACCCGGTTACCACTGCACTGAGCCCAGTATTGTCTGTGGCTAAACCACCCCTGCCAGAAATGCCTTCAGTCTTGGGCTGTAAACATCAGGAAATGGAAAATCCACCATATCTTTCAGTTGGCCGTGCCCTTCGGCACGAGGCGAATCGAAACCCAAAAGCTGAGGTAACCCCAGAGTGAGTCACTGCTCTGAAAGCTTTAAATAAACCATGCTGGGGCAAACCTGCACCCCCACAGGGACCGCCGGTGTCCGGGCATGACGGCAGGGTGCAGAGGTGGTGGTCCCAGGGGTGTCGGGCACTGCGGCGGCCTGCCTCCACCGGCACTTCTCAGTGCATTTCTGCAGTGATGTTCTTCTTTGGTGGGGGAAGACCAAAGCCCCACTGGCGCTGTAGACCTAAGTAAACGTGAGCAGAGCTTGGCACGCGTGTAGACACTTCTGCAGATGGCCAGGGATCCAGCAAGAGCTGTAAATCCGCGTTAGGGAAAACTAAGAGGCAGCTGATTTCTGCACCTCAGGAGGGTCGTATGCTTTGGAAAAGCTTCTAGTTCGAGCCTGAACCTTTGGGGTCTTGTTTAAACCTCCGTAACTCAGAGGGGACCAGGCTTATCTGAGCGCCAGTCAAGCGGGCCTTGCAGAATCTGACCCATAAGAAAAGCAAAACAAAATCCCTCTGATTTTCCATAATTACAGAGCAACAAAATGCTGAAAACGAGGCTAAGTATAACCTGCAAGTTGGCAGCATAACGTCTCCCACCACATGGGGGGAGGAGGGGGGAAAGGCATAAAATGCAAATTCGCAGAACAAACAAGCCGCTTTTAATAAAGGCAAACGATGCTAAGTTTGGTGGCTCTGTGCTGCTTCCAGAGCCAAACATAACAGGTACACGCACTTCTAGGGAGAGATAGTCAAATCCCAAAGCCGATCCTGGGATATGTAATTTCACACAAAAATGACAACTGGCTCATTGGCGATGCCGCCCCCACCACATACTTTCGCAAACAGGCTCCTATTGCCAACCAGCACGCGAAATGCCGCGAATCAGACCGAGGGTATTGCAGGCCTTAAGCTACATCGCTGCTGCTTTGACTTGCTGGCTAAACCAGTGCTGCGCTGCACGAACCAAGCCGAAAACTTTGCAAGATCCACACTTGCCTCTCCAAACAAACTGTTTATATCCTTTTCTACTGCTTTAAGGGATCTTTTGCGTTTTACTTGAAACGTTAACTTATGGTAACCTTCGATGTTATAGACCAACTCCGAGCAAAGAAATAACTAATACGGATAAGCTCTGATGGATGAGGCAGGCAGAATTTTTCCATTAATTTAGGCGCCCTAAGGCCTGTTTTTAAATTGCGGTTGCTCTGAAGGAGCTACACAAATGCACCAAGGCACTGTCTTCAGAGCTCACAAGTGATGCTACTAAATGCGCAGAAGCATCCCTTGCTCCATGACACAACCTGGAAGCGGAGCGGACGTGCAGAAGGTGCACGGATGCATCCAGAAGATGCTGGTTACTGTGAATGACGCAGAGTCTTCTCCAGGCCAACCCAGCTTGGCATCGGAGGTCTACCTGACCGCTGGCCAGGAAGGACCCATGCAGCAGCGCTTGACGCTATTTGGGGTTAGAGGTCTGCAGTTATTTTCAGAGAAAACAGCAACCCAATTCATTTTCCATGGGAGAGATCTAAGCCCTTCCACAACCCCACCGTATCAAAGGTTTTGCATCGGGAAGGGGCATCCTCACCAAGGAATTTGCTGAACTTGTGTTAACTTACTGTTTGCAGAACTCATGCACATAACTCCCTTAAAAAAAAAAAGTCTCTTTCTCTCTTTCTTTAGAGTTTCAGAGATGTGATCCTAAGCATCGGGTAAATCCATTAAAGCAGTAGGTGATATCCAGGCCTAAAGCTTTCCAAAATAAACATATTCCTGAGTTAGTTATTGATTTATATCAGTTTAGGTTGATCTTGTGGTTTGAACTTGATGCCTATTTTAGAAACGCTTTCACAGCCTTGCAGAAATTAGCTGCAGCAGATTTTTTGAAATTTGCCAAGTAAAATAGCTAAATGCTCTGTTTTTCCAGAACCTGAATTATGATCTGCACACACTGAGGTCAAGCAGCAAGAGTTTTGCTTATGGAATGATTCTTATCCCTCTTCCCCTGGGTTATTATACTTGGCAGAAAAACCTCTGAGTAAGATTTTACTTGAATATCTCTACTGAAGTCAGCATGTTTATTCCAGGAATTGCAAACATCAAAGGATCAGACAATTATATGTTGTGTGAGGGTTGTTGGGTTTTTTTTCCCCCTCCGATGATCTGAAGGCTGATAGGGGCTTAAAAGAAACAAAATAAAAGCAACCATTCCTGGGCAAGAGACGGGTGCCAGCGTTGTAGCACAATGCAAAACTAAATATAAATACTGGCAAATGAGTGAAGCTGTACTCCTTCGCACTAGTTACTGTGCAAGGCATCCCGCTTTCTCTGGCGTTTGCATTCAGACACCGCCGTGCTCAGTAGCTCTTCGGATGGGCCCTTGGAAGAGATGCGCACAAGAGAAGGTGCTAGTTGCCGGCCGCGCGCATGAGACCTCCCTAGTCCTCCATGCTGCCATGACCCACCATCTCTTCTAGCCCTTCAGCTGTCCCTTCTCACTCTCCGTGTTTAGGAGAGCGACAAAGCCCCAGCCCCAAGCAATCTCAGATTGTTGATATATTCAAAATGGATTTTCTAGCTTTGCTTTACCTTCATCGCCATTATTTCCACTCCAGCTTACCCCACACGAGTACAAACAGCGCTTGCTGGCGGTATAGAGCCTTCGAACGGCAGCTGAGCAGCTTTGGCTGCAACCAGCAGGGTCTCACGCACCGTCCAGCCCAATTAATACGGGACAACGTCTTGAATCCTCACTTGATAAATGGACCTAAAATGAACAGCCCTCTAAATAATTGCATACATCTGAGTTCTTACCCTTTGCTCAGATGGGATTTGTGTGCAGTGTGCATTACGTCCCTGCAAATGGCTGTACTTTATTAACTGCTTCACATATTTTCCTCCTACGCGTGATCAAAACAAGATGTTGCAGATCCTTTGCAGCAGCACATTCATATTTGCTTCCCTTCCTGCAGGATACTCCATGCTGCAGAGCAAAGAGGTCATCCCGGTGGCTGCCATCAGCCTCCTGCCTCCGCTGCTCGTGGCCGTGATGATCACGGTGATATTTTACCTCTGCCGCACGCAGAAGCAGAGGAAGAGAGCCAAGGCGTGGAGCCAGAAGCACGCACAGCACCCGACTTTGCCAGACCGAGGGAAGGCCGCCGAGCGCGATGAGAAGTTGTCGGTGATGACGGACGACAATCAGGCCACCATAAGCTCTACCTGCGCCAACAGCATCAACCACAACACCGAGCTGCTCCCCATCGAACTGGACGAAATGGTGGGGAAAGGCCAGTTTGCCGAGGTCTGGAGGGCCAAGTTAAACCACACCAGCTCAGGGCAATACGAGACGGTGGCTGTGAAGATCTTCCCCTGCGAGGAATATTCCTCCTGGAAAAATGAGAGCCAGATCTTCACAGACGCCAGCCTCAAGCACGACGGCGTCCTGCAGTTCCTCACAGCCGAGGACAGGGGATCGGGGCCCCGGAAGGAGTACTGGCTCATCACTGCCTACCACAGCCGGGGCAACCTCAAGGACTACCTGTCCAGGCACGTCCTGAGCTGGATGGACTTACAAAAAATGGCAGGGTCCCTTGTCAACGGGGTGGCTCACCTCCACAGCGACTACACCGCCTGCGGCAGGCCAAAAATCCCCATCGCCCACCGGGATATCAAGAGTACCAACATCCTGGTTAAGAACGAGCAGGAGTGCGTGCTCTGCGACTTCGGCATTGCGATACGCCTCGACCCTTCCCTGACGGTTGATGACTTTGCAAATAGCGGGCAGGCAAGTATGACCCAATCCGCACCCCTTCGTCACAGGCTACAAGTCCATCGTACACCGTAGGCGGCACTTCACTAACGACACGCGCACCCTTGCGCTGTCAAACGCAGGGCGTCAGGTGGAAGCCGCATCCCTTCGGAGCTGGGGGGTCACTCTGTGAAGCGGGGGGTTCGCTGCATGACTCTACCGATGTGCTAAGCCAGCTTGCAAAGCTGAAACCTCACAAATGAGACTGGCCCGTTTGATAAATGCTAACTGTTGAAGGGCAGTTAAGTAGCAACAGCAAGCATGATATTTCCTTCAAAGTGACACACGGATGCCTTGTGCAGTCCTTGAGCAGCATCCTGCTGCAGGAGCCTTCCAGCCCGTGGTGTGTTTGAGGTGACAAAAAAGACACAGATTTGCTTGGCTTAACTCTCTAAAAGAGATGGGATAGGAGCAGCACATGGCTTACAGAGCCATGGCCCACATACAGGGGCAGTAGGCAGTGCTGCTGGGAACTGCTCAGGACAAGAGAGTCAAGCAGTTGGTGAAGACCATGTGAGATCTCACCTTTAGAGCCCAACAGGGAGCATTCATCTAATCCCAGGCGACAGTCCCACAGCCAGAACACACTGATGCAGATAGAGCAGTGTTTTTCACATCTGATCACCTGCAGCAACTTGCAAAAGTTCTTGCCCATGTGGTCCCATGTCCTGGCGTTTCTTCTAATGTCTCTCCTCTTTGCGGGCAGGTGGGCACCGCCAGGTACATGGCTCCGGAAGTTCTAGAGTCCAGAGTGAATCTGGAAGATCTGGAGTCTTTCAAGCAAATGGACGTCTACTCCATGGCCCTGGTTTTATGGGAAATGGCCTCCAGATGTGAAGTGGTAGGAGGTAGGAACATTGCACCGTATTTTGTGCATTTCTGCTCCCTTCCTTTGTGTACAGGGAACCAACTTTGTGATCCTCCGTGGTTCACGCTCTCTTCCCCTGAAGCAGCAATGACTCTGCTCTGCCTCGCTGCTGGGATGCTGGGGCTCAGCTTGCACAGCACTTGATTTTGGATGATTTGCCTCTAGAGGGCTGCTAAGGGTGAGTGGCAGATTCCCCCGAAGGCCACTGCACACCCAGCTACTGGCCTCATGTGTCACAGCACGAGGGGGAACTGGCACCCTGGTTGAGGAGCAGGGAAGGGGACCGCACTGCTTTTGGCTGCAGCTGGAGAAGTGCCATTGAAGGAGGCCTCATGATCCAGGAAGCCCCACTGAAAGGCATCAGCTCTGTCTGCACCCTGTAGAAAGGCCTCTCTCCTGTCACAAGAGCAGGTGGTCCCCCACATTTCCCACCACAATGACAAGACCCAGAGGAACCTCACATTCTGGGACTGCAGAAATCGGAGAGGCCCTCCAGGCCTGGGTCTTCTGCAGACCTGTGAGACAGCCTGGTGGGGACAGTTCAGAGAGGTCTCTTTGGCTCTCCGTTGTAGGACGAGGGGGGGTTGTTGTCCCAGGGTTCAGTATTTCCTGGTAACAAAACATTACAAAGCAGAGTATGGGAACAAGAGGGAAAAACATGCAACTGAAAACAGCTCACAGGCAAAATCACAACTTTTCTGAAGCCTGCAGGGATTTTCCCCGTTGAGCTCTGCGAAGCCAGGATTTTATCCCATATTTCCAGGCAAATCTACATCCAATTCAGCAAATGCAGATCCAGAACTCTGTTCCAAAAGTGACATGATTTAGACCAGAAAGTCCACTGGGAGGCCCAGGACCCTAGTCCTCAGCAGTGAGGATAGCCAGGGAAGTTCCCCACTCTTCAAAATTTCAGACATAGGGTCTCTCCAAGGGGGACACACATACTAATACCTGACACACAGACTCACCCAAGGTGAGTAAGGGCTTTGTTCGTTTGTTTTAACTAACGAAACATAGAAAGGCACCAGTCACTTGGCCTTGCACGCGCAATTGCAATCTGGCACCCGCAGCACTAAAACGATCCAAATTCTAACACTGGTTGTAGAGTAATTGAGGTTGGAAGGGACCTCAGGGGGGTCATCTGGTCCAGCCCCCGCTCAAAGTGGGGCCAGCCTTGAAGTTAAATCCAAGTAACTGCTGATGATGCAAACAAAAGCAAACAGGAAGAGCCAAAGTTGGCTCCTTCCTTCCTACCTCCCCCCCTTCTTCAGCCACAAAGACTTTTTTAAGGCAGTGCCAGAGCATTTACGTTGCAACAGGGACACGCAAACTCCAGCCTCCAGCAATGCCACATTCCCTGTCACTTCCTGTAGTCACATCCTGGCCTCAGAATTCTTGTGTAACAAAACCTTTAATTAACCATCTTGGTGTTATCCCCTGCCTGTCATTCTGCCCGCTCCTCTCTTCTCTTTTTAGCTCTCTGGTTGTTTTTTGCTTTTTTTTTTTCCTTTTTTCTTTCCCCCATCTACTTCCTATGCCCATGGAGTTGCAAGAAACTCTGATCCTTGGCAAGAAAGCTGCCCCAAATCTTCCCGCTGCCCAAGAGCCTTGCCTAGCTCAGACGATCCCACATACCCTTTGTAATGGCTCCAGACCCCTCATGTCCCGGTGCTGACCCTCCCCTGGTGTGTTTATGGTGTTTCACCTGCCCATAGCCTTTCCAGACAGATGTCACAGGACTTAGGTTGCAGCCCAAGCTCAGGTACCAGGAAACAATCTGGTTGCGATAGCACAGGCCTCCACGTGGGCTATCAGTTCTTCCTTCCAGCAGGATAAAAGCTCCCCCAGGTCCCCAGGCAGCTCAGCAGTGACAAGAGGGAGCCATTTCTGCAGTTCTGGAGACTCCATTATAGACATGCTCTGCCTCTCACAGCTTCACATGCGGAAATACACACAAGCTCGCGGGCCTGGAGATCACACTCTCAATGCATTTACCAAAGTTGCTGCTGTGAGTGGGCAGAGAGACTGGGAGCCAGAAGCAAAAATCCCTCCCTGTGGAAAGGTCCTGACATGTTTAAATGGCTTTGGAAAATGCTGTTCACTGTCCTGTCCCTTCTTTTCCTTGACTATTCCACCACCAGGGATCTTCACGCACAAATTCAGCTGCCTGAGTTGTAAAGGCCACTGCTGTGCTTCAAGGAGTTGTGGTTCAGCACATATGAGGGGGCCTGACTCCAAATGCTACCAGTACTTGGAGCTCTGCAGTAAGACACCACCAGTGGCATCATTCAGGGCCTCAGTATTTTACTTGGGGCATCAGGAACACCCCTGATGCAGACTTCGACTGCTATCCTCCTTGAAGTCCAAAATACAGCCCCTTCTGCACACAAACCCTCAAATCAAGCCAGTGACCTGCTAGCAACTGAGCGTCTGAGCCCGGCCCACAATATACCACCTCCAACTATGACCAGAATTATATTTATCATGGTACTTGGGGTGGGGAACAATGCAGCTGGCAGAAATCACAGTGGCTTCTCACTTCTGCAACATGAAATTTCTTGCTGGCGTCCCACAACCTGGGGTTGCTCTACTCTAAGGGTCATTTCTCATCTAAACCAACTCCTGCCCATACCAGGAATCTGGATGTTGGTACCATAATTGCCTCTCCCACCTCTCACCTGCATACCACGTTTTACCTGCTAGAAATATGTTTCTTCTAAAGACTGAGTCCAAGTAGTGCCTTTTGAGTACAGGGAAGTGGTGAGATGGTCCATTGGTCCCATCTCTCAAAACAACTTTTTCATGAAAATCCACTATCACCCAGCACTGTATTTCTATGCTCAAATTCTAAAAGGTTTCCAAATAAGTTTATTTTTGTAGACTGATTAATACAAATTTATTCTCATCCAATGGACCATACCAAACCAGAGCAGTAAATGCATGAAAACCATCCTGTAATGCTCCTGTTGCTTCCTTGCAGAAGTAAAGAATTATGAACTACCTTTTGGGTCAAAAGTCCAGGAGCAGCCCTGCGTGGATACCATGAGAGACATCGTGCTGCATGGCAGAGGGCGCCCCGAGATCCCTAGCAATTGGCTGGTACATCAGGTAAGCTAGGAATAAGTAGCTAGCTAAGAAAAGCGCAACCCACATTGTCCAGCTTCACTGACCCAACTTGGAAATTGCATTTTCAATACAAACGCAGTTCAAAACATCTGAGTCACAAAAATTTATGAAAGCTCTAATCAACACAAAAGCAGGCAGAACTCCTGGGTCCTACTTCCAGTTCATCTTGGCTGGCTGAGCTCAGATAAGCCCCACTAGACCTACTTCCCCAGTCTATAAAAGCCGGGGTACAGCAAAATTTATTAATAAATAAAGTACCACGAACAGAAAGCGTTATGAGTAGCAAGTGATGGTATTCATTTATTTTGTGGATGCTTTAACACAGCCATTTGGAGCACTTCAGCATAGGCTATTCTTGTCAAATAGCAAGTCACTAGAGTCTAATTCTACTTCTGCCATAACCGTTCTATCCAGAAACCACTGGGCTCAGGAAATACGCGGTCCCTGCAGGACTTTGCACATCGCCTGCAGCCACTTCCCACACAGCCACTCACAAACCAGACAGTGGGGAGGGAGGTGCATTCAGTCTTCGGTGCACTTGGTTGGGGAGGTTTCAAGGTTAGAGGTAAGCTTTAATCTGTGAGGATATGGATCTGGCACGTGGGAGGAAGGACCTCCATGTCTGCAAGGAAAGGCAAGAAGGGAAGCATCTCCCTCAAGTAAGACAACTGGGAAATGTGTGTGATGCAGAGAGTAGGGAAATTGCAATGCTCAAGTCTTTCAGAAAAGTCTTTTACCATCCTTCAGCTCAGAGGGCCTGAAAGCACAACGTTTCAGCACAGAAAGTATAACCCATCACTCTAGAACAGAGATACTTCAGTAACAATGAAATATACTTTGTTAAAACCATCCACAAATGCAGCCAGTCCAACCAGTTCCAGAAGCGTTTCTCACGAGTGGCTACTCCCTGCACCTGACATAGTCGTCTCTTCCCCCAGCTCCAGTACTTTCTTCCATGCATTGAGCACACAAGGAGTAACACACACAATGTGTGATTTTTCAAAACCTTGCCCGACTTTGGCATTTCTTAAATTCCATGTGTCTCATAGAAAACACCATCCATTCAGCAGCAGTTCAGATCATCTGAAAAACAACCTAAAACATTGGGTCTGCTGGGTCACAGAGCCTTACAGGGTTTATTGCTCGGTCATTGCAGATCATTTTGCAGTACCTGCTCATAAAAAACCCTGCTATTACTTCCACTCTGAGAGGATGTCATTTATAGCCAGAGTTTAAGAGCAAGCACATAACTTCACGATCTCAGAAGGCCATACGTTCCCTACAACATCTCCTCCCAAAACCATGTTTGTCCAAAGACTCATGGTACTTGAGCGACTGAGGCTGCAAACAGCATCAAATGAATCTCCAGTTTCTCCTAGACCATCAGTGAGTTTATCAGTCAGTGAGTTCGTTTCTGAAATTCACCCAGACTTTTTCCTTTATGGGGGTGAAGTAAAACACTGGAACTTAAATCGGAGCTGCTACATTTTTGCAGCCTTTGAGTATTCATCTCAGACATTCACCTCCCAGGTTCACTGATAAACTTTGAAACCACAGGAAAAGTATACAGAAGCTAGGGTTGTCAAAAATCACACTCCGATAGAGCCTAAGTATAACTGCACTGGTGGTTACTGTACTGAAAAAGGGCTGCCTGCAATTACCGCTGAGAAATAATGTTGCTGTAGTTGGGTTGGTCTAACATGTAAACAAAGCAAGGTTTATAAGGTAGTAACTTTTATTAGACCACCTAATATTCGCTGGGGAAGAGAAACAGAAAAGCCATCTTGTGTTCCTGAAAGCTTTCCTTTGGCTAATATTAGCTGATCTAATAAACATCTCCTTACAAGCCTGGCTTTACATTATTTTCCTGGCATTTTATGAGTCTCCCTAGCACGCAGCATAGGGCAGCACCATCTGCTGGAAAGTAACAGAAATCCACCTCTTTGAGCCACACACTGCCTCTGGTTTCAACCGCTTCCTTTGGGAGAAAACGTTGGGCGACACCAAGAAAGGGAGACAAATTGTTCATCTGAATGAGGAGCACCCATAGATATTCCCACCGACAGAAGTAAGTTTGACGCAGAGCTCAAAATGCTGCTTCCATGTTCCAGCCATGGGGTTCCCTCTCGTCAAACGAGGACCTCAACTCTTGGCAAAGGCTTAAGATTTTCCAAAGGCATCTAAGACCATGGGTTCACATGCATTCATTTCCCCGAGGAAGCCGACTCAAGCAGGGCCCTTTCCCAGCGTGCTGCCCATCAGCAGTCCCAGGCAACTGCTTGCAAGGCTGCACAGCTGAAGTTTATCCTGAAAGTCTCCCAGATAAACTTAAAAATATGCTAAACCCCTGTTTCTTCCTTACTTCTCCATCATTAAAAGGAAAAAAGCATGGTTATTTAGGCCAGGTAAATCCCCTGATCTGGTTCACAAAGCAGCTGAACAGACTGTTGTACTGGCACAAGCGAAGGGCTGGTACAGGATGGGAAAGAGCAGTGGGAGCTTCAGTCAACACTGCTGGCAAAAAATATACCCGTAAAACCATGGCCAGACACAGCGCCCAGCTCCCTTTGGAAATCTGGGATACCAAGTGTAAAACCCAAACAAAGTCCATTTTGTGAGTGTAAGAAAATAAGATGCTCCAGTGGCACTGTTCAAAAGAGCATCATATTTATTTACAAGGCAAACTGTAAATAAATGTCATGATTTCAGGGCAAAATAAGCACAGAAAATCTAATGATTGCACAACATGACAGTGCAATGGTCCATTTGAGAAAAGGCTTATTTTAAAAGCTTCAGCTAAGCTAGCTCATTTTTACACGTTAATTATCCTCAAATCCTTTCAGCTAGGCTAATAAATGAATGACGTAAGGAGCACTGCAATGTACCATCTGTCAGTTTTACCGCACAATCCTGTTCTCTCTAATCTGTGGCCATTATGGCAGATTTACTATAACAAACCTGAGTGCAGAAAAGGGAGTTCTGAGAAAGGTGCAAAAGGACAGAGACACCAATGGTACATCTCCATAGGACTTGCATTTTTCTTTTGTACTGGTACCTGCAAGGTTTTGGGGCTCTCTTACTCGCAAATTAAGAAAATACACAAAACCACTGAAAAACACAAAGCTTTATTTAAAATAATGATCTGCCCAGTGTGCTGTGACCTTTTTTGACAATGATGTAAAAGAAAATAGCAGATGATAGGAATTACAGTCAAAGAAAGGTTCAGCGTCTTCTTGTGCTATCTGGGTTACTAGCTTAAAAGGGGGGGAAAAATACCAGCTGAATACTGTCATTTTATTTCTAAGCCTAAAATATTGGGACCCTTTTCAGAGCACTACACAACTGAAAACAAATTTGTTGCTGGGAATTGCAGCCATCGCAATTGAGAGGAATTTGATGTGTTTTGAAGCACACTGAAAAGTACCTAATCTCACAGGAGGGCAGACACCATTTTGTGGTGAGGAAACTGTTCCACTGCGCACCACAATGAATTCTTGGCATTGCTCATCCTTTCAGAGAGCTGCTCAAACAACAAGTCATATTTAATAAGCTTAATTTTGATAAACTTGCCCTTCAGCCTGCCCGCCCATCCTGGTGTAGCAGCCCAGGCACAGGCTGGACACCAAGAGACCAAGGCACCTGCCTCTCCCTCCCGATTTTAGGATGCTCGATCTGAACAGAGGCGGCTGTGAATAGGAGACAGAAGGGCCAAATTCCCTCAGGCTCCTTTACAGTCCCACAGTGATCGCAAACTGCCTTTCAGGGAAGGTTTCCTGGTGGGAAATGCTTGGGAGCAGATCCCACGTCAGCCGAGGCCGCTGCCGTAACGGGAGCGGTGGTAGTAACGGTGCAAACTCTGCCGTTTGCCACAACTCACCGATGCAGCTTCCTCCTGGGCTTAGCTTGGCCAAAAACTGCTTCTGCAGGAAACTGCCAGAAGCCCAGCAAAACGCTGCGCTTGCTTTGGACCAGCTTCCGTCCAGCTCCCCTTCCTCCTGCTTTTGGGTCTAATTCCAGCCCTTCTGATTTCAGGGAATGCGTTTTCTGTGCGACACCATCACGGAGTGCTGGGACCACGACCCCGAGGCTCGCCTCACAGCCCACTGCGTGGCCGAGCGCTTCAACCTGATGGCGCAGATGGACTGCGATGACATCCTCAACAACAACACGGACAACGACGCCGGCAAGACCGCCTGTCCCGGCGGGGAGCGCCCGGGCAGCGACGGGAGCAGAAACGGGCAGTGACGCGGCAGGCAAAAAGCCTCCTCGGAAGAAATGAGGGGATAAGCGACAAGTGTTTAGCTCGTGGTAAAAAAGCCCTCGCTCCATTTTTCAAAGCAGAACTAAGATCTGACACACAACTTATTTATAAGACCTGTTTCATCCCACAGATACAGTGCAGAGAACTGTGGAATCAATACTTTGGCTAAAGCGCAATGTTTTATATGAACTGATTTTGTACTTACTTTAAATGTATAATGATGCAAAGCATTCCTTTTATTATTTTTTAAAATAATAATGTTTAATCTTTTATTAATAAGCACCTGAATTCTATGTCTATCTTTTGAATTCTTTCAATGTTGTCATCACAAATTTCTCCCCTAACTGCTTATTCTGCAGGGGTCAAGACACTTTGTTTTTCTTTTTTAATAGCCTGCACTAAAAAAAACAAAAAAAAACCCCAAAAAACTGTTGAAGCAGTAGTAGAAATCAGGTAATTACTTGAGATGTTAGACACCATTAGTGGAGCAAACACTGGCTCCCAAGGAAATTATTCACGGATCAGCCAGTCCCCAATACACTGTAAAGAGGTACCTGATAATCCAATCCGTGAAAGCCTGATTTGCTGCACCTCCAACACCCCTTTGTTCAGTGGTGAATTCCTGGGTATACTTGATAGCTCAGGTGAGCCTGTGAAGTTTCGTCAATTAAAAAAAAATAAAAGAGAGTCACCAATACAGGCACTGCTGTTTCACTGTAAAAAGTCTTCACACAGGATATCTAGGCAAGGCTTTCTGCCTGTCACAGTCCAGTTTCCAGCCATCTCTAAACCCCAGATTTGTGCCATAGTAATACTGTCAACACAAAAAATGTTGCCTAATTCTTCTTGCAGCTCTTCCACACTCTTCTGTGTTACTCAACCTGAAGAAACACGATCAGACAGAACTGGGACCTTTACTCCCAGTAACCAGCAGGCCAAGCCAGGCTTCCTTCGTAGTGGAAAGGCAATGAACTGAATGAGAAAGGTAAGTCATACTTCACTCCGAACCATGGCATTGTGTAAATCTTAATCCCTCCGCCCTTGGGAGCGAAAGGTAATAAAAACCTTAGCTGTTACTAAGAAGCCCTGCAAGCCCATACATGACGCTCACCTACACAGAGGTATCCCGTGGGACAGCACTGCAGAGGCATACTCTGTCTGCCAGCCCACAGCCGCATGGATCACCTCTACTACAAGTGAGGGGAAGGGGGAAAGCACAGCACACCAGCCACGAGGTTTCTACAGCCTGGGCTCCCCGGTGTGGAACGGGGAAGCAGATCTGCAGTGTTTTCTGTTTTGCTTGTAAAAACGCACGGCTATGAGAGCACCAGCCCACCCAAAAAGCATTTCTTCTCTCGTTCCTGTTTCCACCTTGTTTAGGTTTTTTCCACTGTTCCTAAATTAAAAGCCCAGAGCAAAATTATTTCTGATTCCTTCCCTGGAGAAGGATGGAAGAGAAAGGAGTTAGGCTGCATGGAGTCTAGATGAAGCTTTAATAAAAAGTTACATCAGCTACCACGTATAAGTCTCCACCCTGTAACTGTGGCCATACCTTTCATCGTCACCAATCCCTTCAGCTAGCTGATATCTTCTGTCATCTTATAATTTTCAAGTTAACTCCCTTCTCTTGAAGTTTCTCCTCTCCAGTTCACCATAAACACCACCCTTTCTGCCCATCTGACTTCAATCTCTCTTCTTTCATATATTAACCATGGCTCTACTGTATGCAATGCCCAAGAATAACAGGCAGCTTTTCTAACATGGAGATGATAAACTATGAGAATACATAGGATTCCCCAAGGCTGTCAAGCTTCTCCTTTCTTTAATATTTGGTGCGAAGTTTCCCCACCAAGTTTTGCAGCAAGTTGTTTGGATTCATCACTGATGAATGTATTTCCAAGTTGAGTGTAAGAGGGCTTAAAGAGGCACTCCGGCCTCTTCTTCCACAAGGTGACCAGAACATAGGAGGAACCAGCACAACCCAACTACAAGTTCGAGCCCGCATCTCCAGTTCTAAAGTTGGACTCCAAGTTCTCCTAGGGAGACAGAGACTTTGGCCTAGGCTTGACAGTTTATACTGTAAACATGCTGAAGAGCTTCTCAATCTATTCCCTTCCCCATGCCTGAAAAATTGAACTCTCCAATTTACATACTGCATTTTTTCCTGTGAAAACCAAGTCAAAAAAAAAAAAAAAATCAAGCTTTTCAGGATTATATGCTTGAATGAATGCATTAACTAAAAGTGACTTGCCAAGCTCTAACATTTTTCCATGAGCAGCAGGATATCCAGCATCTCTGAAGAGAGCCACTTATTTTAAGCTCCAAGATCTGTTTATATCTCAGGAAGCCTAAAACCACTGAGATCATTGAAGTTAAGAGCAAAACTCTTATTGGAGTGCAATCAAGCCAAAAAGAGGGCAACATAAGCCTAAATCCTACAATTTGCCAAGCTCCCTGTTTAACACACTGTGGTTCTGGAACACATCTACGTAGAAAGCAGCACCGAACCCTTCCCTTCACCCCAGAAGGTACGAGATGGAAGCAACAGCAGTTACACAAGAGAATCAAATCTGGTCAGAGTTAAAAATACATTCATTAGCCCATAGGTTACTTGTGATTCTTAGAAGAGTCACATAAATGTCATACAATTAAAGCTGGATATTCAGTGGCAAGAATTCTTTTTTAAGCTATTTTCAGCTATATCTTCTGTTTCCAGAAGTAACTAGAAATTTGCATCAATGTTAAATTCACATCACGAAGCCATTCCAGTTCTTGAGATGATTTGAGCAAAGGAAGATTTTACCCTGTTTCCCCTATCCAGTAGCATCCTCATGTTAAAAGGAACTGCCTCATGTATTTTAAAAGAGTACTTCTTCGGCGTTAGTCTATTTTTGCACAACAAAATTAGTAACAGCTTTCTCAGCATGAAACCACAAGCATGCCAGATGAGGGTGGAAGAGAAGTAACTTGACTAATAACATTATATAAGGAACACAAATGGGTTTATGGTCAACATGGGAGTTTTTCAGTCTGCTTTACAGCCATCACCTTGACAAATCCCCAGATCATAATTTTAAGCAGAGCTCAGTGACTGAGTCATAGATCTATAGTTTAGTAAGCACATGCTTATCAGTGGAGCCTACTTCAGGGAACAAGTTTTGTTTTCTGCTATGATCACTGCAATATTAAAAGCTGGACCTTGCTCCAGAGCCCTAGCTTTTTATTTAAAGAATATCTGCCATGTGACACATAAAACTATGAAATATATACAATATTCAAAGACAGGTTAAAGTATTTCTTTCCTTCTGCTGCTCCCAGTTTGGTACAGGTACTCATGAACCCCTAGACCTAGAAAGCTCACAGCCTGCCACCATGATTCCTATCCCAAATCGTGAATTTGCTAAGGAGCACACCCCACATGTGCTGCACACCCAGAAACAAGGAGGAACTAATCCCACAGTTTTTGCTTTTATTCCTGCTTGAACATGAAAATGCCCAATAGATATCCAAAACTAAGACGACAGGGCAGTTGTACAGAATATCACAAACGAGCCAGCAGGACCTAAAATACATTTCTCTGCAGGGGAATATAGTTACTACTGAAGTGCATAGTACAAAAACACCCTGCCGATGAAGGATCAATGAAAGCCGAGACAGACAGATCTACAGCATAAAAAAAACCAAAAACCAAAAAACACACACCACACCCCCACCCAAAAACTCCTCTTCCTGATCGCCCAGTCTCCAGGAAAGCAAACAGAACAAGTGAATCATTTTGTAGTTTTATTATCCCCACCCCCACTTCTCACAAACGGACTATGACTCGCGTTGAGATCTCAGTGCATTTCACAGCAAAAATGTACAACAGAATCAAAATAGCTGTGCATAAATCCAGCTTTTTTGCACAATTTACAGTTTGTGTTGAAAGTTAACATGGTTATCTCAACCTTCTGATGCTTTCTTATATCTGAATCTCCTCCACAAAAAACATCTTACCAGACCACACAGTTGTGAGTTCTCATGATGATGGATCAGGTGCAGCCATTGCCATGGCTGGAAAGTGGCAGATAATGTTATATACACTGATTGGAAGACTACATCAGAAGAAAAAACAGAGTAAGGCACCACTGTTGGAAAAATTAAGGTAGCTTGTAGTTACAACAATAACGAAAGCCATAAGTACTATTCTTAATTGCCAGCAATTCTTAGACTTCAATAAAATACTTATAAAAAACAAAGGATGTTTGTACCTGAATACAGTTTCCTGATATCTGATTGTGTTTTAAATCAATACCCAGTCTTCAGCATAATCAGCTTTTTTTTTTTTTTTTATGGTAAGATGAAAAACCAAAGCCTACAGTCCATGTATTCACAGGTCACATTTCACTGCTTTGTTCCAAGTAACACCACAGGAGAAAAACCAAAACAATCCAAAGGACAGTTTGTAACACTGATACTTCACCTCTGAGATGTTTAGATGGGCAGAGAAATTTAAATACAAAATTGTACGTTTTCTGTTCAGTTTGAAAGCCTTAGTCCTTGGGAAGGGAAGGTGGAGGAGGAAAAAAAAGGGCCAAACCTCATTACATTATAACATGAGCAAAATCAAAGTCACTCAAAGAGATTTAATAAAATTAGGAGTTGAAAAGTGTTCAAATTACTTTTCCAATTCAAGTCAATTATTTCAAGTATATTAAAACGTTTCAGAGGAAAAATTTCTCCATGGTTACAATTCTAATTGCTTTTATAAATCCATAAAAAAGAAAGGTAGTCTCTACATATATTCCATATCCATATTCCTCCGATGCATGCACGCATTCTCTCTGAAGAAAAAAGCTGTCATGATCCAGCTGTTTCATAACACTGATTTCAGGCACATCTTCCGAACACCCCTCCAGTTTTCGCCAAAAAGGTTAATCACTGGGCATAAAAGCAGCAATTTTTTGTTGCTGTTGTTTACATGGGTACTAAGCAAATTTCAGTTGCCAAACGGAGCTCATCGACGATTCGGAAAAAAGTTCCCATGTCACTCCCAAGGCAAACAGTCCCTCTCTTAGGCAGCTTTTGCAACCAGACCTACTTAGAAGAATGTTACACAATTCAGATAAAATCTCTTGGATCATACAAAAAAAAGTTGGTTGAATGTACCTGGCAAGTTTGTCTCTACATCTTTGTGTTTTTTGTTTTTTGTTTTTTTTAATATAACTTTAAAGTGCCCTAGTATATTTATTTCTTTATGCTCATTTAAACTTCCACAATTACATAAAAAAAGGGGACACTCAGTGTTATTACTGTGTTTTGAGACAGACAGAGAGAGAGAATATCAGAAACAGAAAACTCATCTCAAAGCAGCTTCTCTAGTTATTGTCCATTTGCTGAGTTTGCACGGCAGAGACAGTTTTCCAAAGGGGTTTATGATAAACCCAGCCATCTCCCTGCAATTCAAGTAGAGAAAATACAGTTTATTACAACTATTAACTATAACCTATAGTTTATTATAACTATTGTAAGACGCTACCCTGGGAGTATTCTCTGCTCACAACCTGACAGCTGTGGAAACAAGGAGGACATAGTTTATTCCTTTAATTCCCACCGGTTAAGACACAATGCAGAAATTAGCACTGCCGGCTTCTCAGACTGCTTCAGAACCTGCACAGGTTCTTGCCAAGCCACAGCTCTTGGTGGGAACCGACTGCACTTGTAATTAACCCAGACAGAAAGCCACTTCACTCAACTCCATGAGCCAGATTATTTTAAAAAGCCAAACAAGAAGCCAGCAGAGCAGCAGCTATCAAACTGAGCGTTTATCAGCTCTAATACAGCCCAACTGCTTATCTGGAAATGTAGTAGGTCTGGATTACATTTAAACATTTTCTGAGTAGATCTGTATCTCAAATTTTGCTTTCAGATTAGCGATATAATTTCACCTCATCTAAGTCTAGACATTAACAACACAAGTGTCTAAATCTGAGCCAATAATGCTAACATAGCTTTAGAGAATGACAAAGTTTACTGGAGCTAACCCAGAGTCTTGAGCTAAAACAAACAAAACCCCTCTTTAACCTGTATTTTAAATGCTTGCAAAGATACAGTATGAGGAAGAAGGGGGAGTTTCATTACTGCAGTTTAACAGATAAGGCTTTCAAAGAACAAGGATCTCTATCACTGCAGCATAAATTAGAGTAGGGAGTCCCCCTATCTTGCACAGGGCTCAGTAAGGCTCTCTACACAAGCAGGTTCTCATCTGGATCAGGAGGAAAACCTATTTTATAGCCTGCATCATACCAGCAGCCTCTAGTCTTCCCAAGTAATGTATAGTTTACCTTGTTCAAAGTCTTACCGTATCATTACTACTGTGGTAGAGGTTAAGCCATTGAATGAAAAAGCTTCATTCAAACCATAACGTACAAGAATGCAAAAAGCTCAGAGTTGGGAGGGAACTCATTCCTCCTTGCTAACAGTAACAGTGTTTTGGCTTTCCATGCACACCACAAAAGCACAGTTTAGTACCGCTATTATTTTCTTCTGGTGTTTACTGGCTCAGTCTACTTTGCAGAACACTTGCATGAAAAGCCATTTTCCACACATCACAGACAAACACTTTGAAAAAGAAAACTGAGTCACAAAACAGGGAAACGTTTTGTTGTTGTAGGGGAATTGCAAAACGAGTGTTTGGGAAGTAAAGGGCAAGGTGGCCCCTTTACTCACTTGGGAGTTCTTATGACACCTTCCTGCTATTGATCCCATCAGACCTAAGGCCAAACACTCTATTCTGACAGGACACATACCCGTATTTACACCTACTTTCATTGTAGTTCTGCCTCTGCCTTCATCTCCTCTCTTCCCTATCAGCCGTTAACTACTTGGGAACTTACTTCTTTAAGGAAGTATTTGGTACACCAAGGTGTTTCTGTCTCAGCACGAAGCCTCTCTTCATTCCTCTGTCGTTCTTCAAGGGCTCGCTTGTGCTCTGTCGCCTTATCAATGTCTCCATCCCGCAGAGACTCTGTTACATGTTGCCACAGTCTCCTACAAACCAAATTCATAACTTTAATTTCCAACAGTTTTCTCATCCTGCCAACTTGAACTACAGAGCAGGATCATTGTGTGCGATTCTTTCAAAAGAGTGAAAACAGTAAATCTCTCCATCTCTTAATTCTCCTGTATCTCATGTGACAAAAATCACACAAAAGACAGCTCCTGATGGTGCAACGCAGGTGGAAGGGCTCATGGCTGAGCCTTGCACCTTTGCTAGCAATTAGGAGCAGATTAACATGGTTCTGAGGCTGGGGCTGTGCCAATCTAATGTCCCTTTGTAGACACTTTAAAGTTGCCATGGAAGTGTTATTCAAAAAGCAGTTTTTTGTGAGAATCTCCCTTGTCAGGAGATGCTCAGCTGTGTAGCTGAAGGTTAAGACAAAACAAATAACAAGGCTCTGTTCTAGCAGGAGCTTTACCAACTTGTAAGACAATCCTCTCCACTGACAAAAGACATTGCTGACTAAACGCTTGCCTGCACGTGCTTAACTCTCATCACTATTACGCACTTTAAAAAAAAGAGATGATCATGGCATTTAAGTATTATCCACAAAGGCTAACTGAGTGCATTTGCAAGTTTTTCAAGGTATTCACCAGACTGTGCATAACAAAAATCTGCACACTTTCAGAAACCAGCCAAACAATGGTAAATACATATTTTACCTAGATTCAAATGGTCCTTGTTTCTCAAGGGGCCGTACTCGCTTTCTTGTCACAGACAGTTTTGTCAAGTCCACGTATTTTGTCTCCCCGTTGCTGTAGGCGAATTCCAGCACGCTGTTCCATTCCCCTTGCACTCGGCATACCACTGTGTTTGTCGCGTTCTGCTTTACTTCACCGGTGACTCTAGGAAAATATATTTTTTATTTTTAAAAGGCCATGACTGAAGATACCCTGGGACTACTCACTGCATAGTCATTCAATTGCACTCTGAAAGAGTCTGCAAACTTGCCACACTGTCTTTAAAAATGTTAGTTACTTGAATTGCATTTGCATGGAGCAGCTGAAAGAGGAAAATGACTTTCCCTCATGGCTCTAATTCTCTTCATATTACCCATGAAATTGAGTTTTAAGCTTCAGCTTAAACTTGTTTCAAAATTTCACTTTTAACAGAATTGAAAGAGAAACTAATACAGGACATCAGATGTTACCAGCAGTTGACATCATCTACTTGAAATATTACGTCAGATATGTAGTTCAGATTAAAAAATAAATAAAAGGCAGCTTTTTACCAAGAATATATCTCACTACCTGCTGACACTTGATCTCATAGTCTTTACTGCTGAATGTTCTCCATACGTAAACTCTTTTTACATTTTTATGTTGCTCACCTAAGTATCAGATACACAAGGACAGAATGCAAGGTAGGAAATGCCACTGCGTAAGACAAACCAGGGACCAGGAGAACTGCTTTTCTTTCCTGTCTGCCACAGGAACCTCTGCTGCTCATAAGATATTAAAATGTTCCTCTAAATATGTAACATTTTAAGACCTCAAAATTTTGCACAGACATTTGAATGTCCCCATAACTACACACATACATATTTCTCTGTTCAACATCAAGACTTGTCCAAAGATCCCATGACAATCATTTCATTATGAATTGAAGAGAGGAAACTGAGTTTAACTGGGCAAGCAAATTTTGCCACCTTTTTTGTTCAGAAGTTAAAATTAAAAGGCTCAAACGGAGCTTGCTATTTTCTTTAAGGAAAGAGAAGAACAAGGCTTTGCTAGCTATGCAAACTAGACTTAAGACACGATCTGACTTGCAGGGCGCTGCAGGTTTTCACAAACACACCATCTCCAGCTTCAATTAAACTCCAATTAGCTGTGAGCAAACCCTCTACAGCATGTTACCCTGCGGCTTCCCCTTCCCGCAGCAGCTCTTTCGTGCGCGCACAGCGCTCTGTTCTCTTTCACGCTGACACGACGTGTAGCTAATGACACCGAACTCGCACGTCATCGGTTTGGCTTCATTTGCTTTGAACAACCGCACGCGCAGCGGAGGACCCCGAGACAGCAGCTCGCCCGCGCTCCCACCGAGAGGTCCCCGTGCACACGTCAGCCGCTCGCGGGCAGCGAGGCTGCAGGGCGCTGCCAGCGCGGGGGCGCCACAGGATGCTTCGCTCCCCACCAGCCCGGCGATCGGAGACGCCCGAGGAAAACACCGACCTTCCAAAAACACATATCCCCTTCCTGCACCGAGCACATTCAGGGAAAGAAAATAAAACCCTTTGCCATTTATTAAAAGTCATCTGAATTTTGGTAAACTCTTACACACAAATTTAGCTCTATTCCAAAGTTCTTGCAAAACAGGCTGCAAAGAATATGCTCCTTAGGCGCACAGTTTTCTATTACAAAAATTAAAGATTCAGTCAAGAAAACAGGCCAGAGTTGGAGTAGCATAAGCAATAGGAACAGATGTAAATCCTTTTTCTTTTTTTTTTTTTTGCAGGGTGTTAACAAATGCCTAACAGCTCCTGGAAGCAACTAAAAGAGTAGGCGACAAGCAAGCAGCCTTCATTTCAGGCTGCTTTTTCACCCTGCGGCTTTCCCACCTCGCTGAAGCTCTTACACACGGTGAAGTCCCCATCCTCCTCTCAGGAGATGTCCGGCCAGACCGAATCCCCAGGGACTCCTGAGGTCGGGCTTTGCAGCTCCATCTTTGGCAATGCAACTAAGAGTTTAATTCTTCCGAGTGCTGTGTGGTTACCATACAATACTGGCGTCCGATATTTTAATATGGGTCACAAATTACTGTCTCTGCACACCTTAAAGTAAACAAGGTTTTATCACTCCATGCTCAGGTGCAGGATGGAGCTGCTACACTAAGCTCTCACCGTCACCTATATTTCTTCCCATTAGCTTTACCCTGCGACACACAGCTATTCCCAGCGCTGCGGATCACGATACCAATCTGAATCAGTGTTAGTAATAAAAAAACCCTCTAACATTTATTTCTAAGCACGGTACGGTTGCTATAAGCCTGCCTACTTCTTCTCACCCCCCGCAGTATTTCCTTGCGCTCAAGGGGCACAGGACCAAGGAACCAACACCCAGCTGCGGGCTGACAACAAGGGTCACTACCGAGAGTCTCCAGCGTCGCTATAGCAACTCGCTGCGCGCCAGGTAACCACGGCAACGCTGCTGTTTCCCCTCGAGCTCCTTTTGGCAATGTCCAGTCGTCACCACCGCAAATTTTCAATGGTTAGAGTGCCTTGAACAGCTCGGTCTGGAAAACTCTACATCCAAAAGGGATTTATAGAAGAGCGCTGGTTTTCCGTGCTGTGTTAAAGCAACCCTCGCTTAAGGGCTTCTGAGGTTCGGGCTGGCAAGATTCGACGTGCAAGAGGTCACAACGAAATAGCTAGGAAGGATTTGGAACACGCGCTGTCCCGTGAACGCCTGACCACCAAGCGCTCCAGAGTCCGATACTCTTTGCCTGACTACCACTGAATTTTCTCCTTAATTCATTGTCCCCGCATTAGTACAAGGCTAATCCACAGTGTATAGATAGAATATCAATGCCAATGAGTCCCCGAAGCTTTTGTCTTCTGCTTTTCCATTAAGTTCACTTAAAAAGCACAATCCAAAAGGTAGCAGGTGCGCAGATGTTTCCTGAAATTTGCTGGAAATAGTCGCACACAGCCTTTCCCTGGGCTTGCCTTCCTTTACCTGTTAGTCTTTCAACATGCACAAGTACAGCTGCCCCATGAAGAATTACCATTGCTTTTTTTAATAATTAAAAAAAAAATATATATATATATATATATATATTTTTTTTTACCTAGAGATTTCCCCTAAGTTGCTTAAACTTGAGGGAACCTCTGTATTACCAAGAAGTAACAGTACACTATTCAGTGAAATTCCCTACAGTATTTTTTACCGTCTGTTTAAACGCAAGCTGGGGACTGCTGCCGTATACTAGCAATACTGCTGAGGTATTTCAGCGAGAAAATTCAAGGCAATTACAACACACCTTGCAACCACCAAGCAGCCCTTTAAGACAGCCTGATTGACCTTATTTCAAACAAACCAAGCAAAGATAAGAAATACCGAGCAGCTCCTGGCAGTAACAAGAGAAATCTGCGGCTCAGAAATAAAAGCCAGGAGTCCTTTCGTCCCAGTGCCTTGTACCAAGATTCAGAAAATAATACTGATTCCCTTACTGTCCTTAAATGCAATCTAATTTTTCCATGAGGCTCATGAGATAGATTTGTCTAGCTAAGATTGTTTAAGAACAGTTGTATCTCAAGTGTTCAAGAACAGGAAAAACAGTATATTTTCCTCAGACTGTCAAATCAGTATTATTCAGCACACACAGAAAAGGTTAGTTATACAGCTACAGGAGTCAGATAGCACAGACTACGTGGAAAAATGTAAAGAAGTGTTCTCACCGATGCAGTTTGCCACCGTAGAAGGGTTTGGTGTGAAAGTTAATACTTGCAGAATACCCAGTTTTTGCACAATTGATGTTGACTTTTCCTCCTAGTTCTACCCAAGGAACAGTTAAAATTGATCGCGCATATGCACAAGGCAGAGAAAACGTGTATTCTTCCCCATGCTCCAAGAGACTTAGGAGACCTGCAGGAAGAAATACAAGAGTCCCTAAATTAGCATCATTTTAGACACGACCAAACAAGTTATTGCAATATATATCCAAGGCTACTTCTGACTATTTTTCCTCATAGCCACTCACACGAAAAATGACTCACAAAAATGACATTTATTACAGATTCTAGATACAAACATTTTGCTGAAAGTACTAACCTGAGTAACATGCATTTATGTTTCTTTTGGGAAAAGACATTTATCCCAGTAATATCGACCCATCAAGTATAATATTGTACTGTGCAACATACGTTTTTAGTAGTATGTACAAGTGCTTGCTGCTATCTTACCAATGGTTCTGAAGCACAGCGATACAAGATTTATGCTGTCAAAAGGAAATAAGGAATGAATACCCTGAACGACAGCTCTTGAGCAGGGCTGGCATTCCTGCTCCATTTCTTTCCCCTTTAATACATCCTATCCTACCTGAAGGCAGGAAACTGAGACAATCCTCCTTACCGCAGCACTCTGCCAAGACAAACATAGCTCTTTCCTGGCAGCTGCTTTTGCAACAAAGGTCAACAATAGTCTCAAAAACTCAATTTTTTCTTTGGGTTTTAGGACATAGGGTTTTGTTTGTTTCCTTAAAAAATATATATATATATCCATACTCGCAAAATCTACCTCTGAGCATTACAAAAAACCTAGTATGGCTGCTGGTTGCTGGTTGCATCAATCCATGCCTCTATAGCATACTATCAGCGTGTGTTTTGGAAGCTGCACTTTCGGACTTTCTCATCTTATTCACATTCATTTCATGATTTGAAAAACGCCCTAGAGGAGACGTTAGCTTTGGGAATTACCTGGTACAGGCAAAACATCGAGATATGCCTTCCACATCCCTTGCCAGTATGCAGCCTATAGTTAAGCACCTGAAATCCCCAGGTGCTGGGCAATATGCACAAGAAACACCAAAGAGATGAGAAAGCATCCTCCCATTCAGAACCAGAAAATACTAGCATTAAAGGGAAATTACAGTTTTAGGGATGGAGAAGGGTATTTGCACTTAAGGGGTATAATTTCTGTAGTTAAAAGAAAAAGCCTGAATAGTAAGATACATAATATGTTCTAACAGAATAGCATTTCTGTTTAATGAATGTGTGATGTGAACTAACTTGTCCAATGGTTTGGAAACATACTGTAATGTAAACTGATTTCTACGGAAACTGTCCTTTTTCTTCAAAATTCTATTTCTGAATATAATTCTGATTTTTGGCAAAACATAAGCCTATCTAGGTTTTTATTCATATGAAAACTTGCACTTTATAATGAGGACCTGTAATATCTTCTTTATTTTGTAAACAGTAAAAATGAAGTACAAATTCTTTGAATGAGATACATTAAAGTTCTCAGATAATAAGGATTAGAGGAAAACCAAAAGTATATTTAAAAAAAATTAAAAACTGAAAACCCACAATAGCAATTGACATCTCTACAACTGGATTTTTCTGAAAAGACTTTGCAACAAAACTACCGAGCAGCGTTCATTTGTTTTTCTGCCTGGGGCATACAACATCAAATTTTCTCTCAAACTAGTATTTCAACCTTCTAAAATGAATAAAGGGAAAAAAAACCCTTACACTTACCTTCACCAACCATTGTCACTCCTATTGACATTCCTAAGAATTTACTTTTTGTCCAGACGTGAGCATTGACACACATCTTTCTCTCTACACATTCGGCATAAAACCCTGAGACGGGAGGATGGTGGGACACTTGCTCAGCTACAAATTTTACTGTATAATAGTCCAGCTCTGTTTGGCCTTCCAGATCTTTTGACAGAGTTACTTGCTCTGAGGGGGAATGAGCAGATAAGTTACTGCCTGCATCAGTGGCTACTTCACTCTTCGGCATCCTCCAAGAGCAGTGAAACGTTTCTCCAATGATGGGATTGTACGGTTTCTTTGCAATAGCTCCTTTGCGACCTTCATGAAACGAAGTGAGATAATATTCAACAAAGCGGATCATCCGGTCCTCAGGGGTAGTGCCATTTGTGATGGCAATGAAGAGATCCGGATGGGACATGAAGTCTGCGTACATCTCCAACAACGATCGTTTCTCTAAAATGAAAGTGGGAAGAACCACCTGAAATAAAAGAAAACCCAAAAGGCTCCAGTAAGTAAAACAAAGTGACAAGTAGGGTTTGTTTTTGTTTTTTTAAATATAAGGGAAGTCTGCAGGGCAGGTATTCTGTCCCGTTATGGACACCACACTTTCAGATTGAACCTCCTTGTTCCTCTTCTAAGGTACAAAGAAATAAAGTGATCATAGTCCTGAAAAAGCAATTTACAAGGGAAAAAACCCAACAGGGACTACTCAGGCCAGAGAGGCCAAAAGGGACCGGCATCCTTCAAAAACATAAAACAGCTGCAAAGAAAGGAACAATGTGTTCAGCAGGTCTACGGAGGAAAAAACAAGTAGAAAGGAGTTCAAACTACAGCAAAGAAGATCCAGAGCAGAGGTTAGGAAAGGTTTCGTCTAATGGAGAGAACAGCAGGCAAGCTATTCTGGTGCTCTTGCAAGCCAGCAGTCTCTCTTTCAGCAAAGCCGTTGGAGAGCAGCTTGGACAAGCATCCATCAGCAATAACATAGTATGAGTTGATCCTGCACCTCAGAGCAGAGGATTTTATACTTTTCCAGTGACATTTACCGTTATAAAAACAGCAGTCTTATCTTTTGATGGGCCATGAGTACTAATATTGAAGGAGTAAGAGGCTGTGGGTATCAGTCTTTTCCTTTCTTGTAGCGGTAGCGACAGACTCAGTAACTAATGCTGTTGTCATGAGCAAGCGAGGGTGTCACAACCATGAGACCAAAACAGTCCATCTAGATCAGGTGCAGACCATCAGGTAGGGTGCGTTATAATGCCCGCCTGGAATACTAAACACGCTTTTCACTTCAGAACCCTGAGATTTAACTTAAATACGATTCTAACAACTTCTTTATCTAGTTTTGAAGTCAGACTTGTTACACGTCAATGCTTTGTCTGCTCCCTGCTAAAGACAATTGTACAAACACAGCCAAACGCCAAAAACAGGAGGAAGACAGATCTGATAACCTGTTCTATGAAAAACAGAACAAAACCAATCTCCCATATAAACGGAACAACGACCTAAAGGGGAAGAGTGACTGTAATGAATTCCTGATTATGCAGCAGAGGTTTAAGTTCAGCCCACAGGAAGCAGGGCCTGTTCATACCGTCTTTCTTCTAAACTGAGAAATGCAAGATCCACAATACAAGTGTCCTTAGTGGCTGAGTAGTACTGCTCAAAAAAGGCTGGGGAAGGAAAAAAAAAAAAATATATATATATATATATATATAATGTAATTCCAAGAAAGAAAAAGCGATTTCCTAGTTCCATGCCATTACCTGTAGAATCTAATTTTTCTTTAAAAATGTCTACTGCTTATGGTAAGAAAAGTCCTTAAAGGAGTGAAAGAAATATAAGCTGGTAGCAGCCCAGTTCTTCCAGATTTGCTGTCCAAGTTGCATAGTAGCAACTAAGTATTAATTTTTTCAAAGCTTTTTTTTTTTTTTTTTTTTTTTTTTGAGATCTGCACAAGGGTGTGAAACCACTTCTCTCCCATAAAACTTTGTTCCTGCTTCCTATAGCTATGAGCAAAACCAGAAATGGGAATAGGACAGAGGAAGGGGTAAACAGACATCTGAGTGTGGATGGTGGGGAACCAAAAGAAAACTTCTAGCAGCATGAATGCAAATGCAAGGCTAGATCACTGAAAAAAAGTAGAAAAAATTTTGAGAAGGAAGTAGAAAACACAACATGAAAAGAAAACAGAACCCATTATAAGAAAGCCAAAAAGAAGTAGGAAAAAAAGAACCAAAAAAAGACTATGACAGAAGAGATATGGCCAGTTGCATTAAAGCAAATCAACTCCCTCAATACATTGTTCACTTAATGCCTACAGAATATCAGACCTTGGGACCTGAAGTTGTTACAGGCCTCACTTTCATATGAAACTCAAAATAATTCAGTACAGGAGTTGAGTTTAAAATGGCATTTTACTTCTACTGCAACTAGTCTTCATACTTCAGTTACTTACTCTTGTTAAGTCCATGCCAAGTTTCAGCTGAGACAAGAGATGCAAGATAACACTGCGCTGTTCTTCCACTGCTCCTAGATCATCTTCTTTATCATCACAGATATCCTCCAGCTCCTCATCTGGATTTATTTCTTCAGCTTCCTGGGATAAGAGCCATAAACATCAGCTCAAATATGTGATTGTCGAGACAATATCCAAAAAGACTTCATATTGTATTTAATCGTCCATGTATGAAAAAAGACTGAACAAATCCCTGCAGAGAGCTATACAATTGGATCTACTCCCAAGATAAACAACAGTTGAAGAATTTAAAAAGGACATTAAAATAACTCAGTGCAGATTTCACATAGAGGACTCAGGCTAAGATTTCCAATCGTTTCTCTCACAGGTCGGGGGGGAAAAAGAAAGAAAGAAGAAAAAAAAAAAGCTTAGAAGCAAGTTTGACATCTTTTCCTGTAAGTTTTGTGACCCCACAGAAGAGTTACAGGCACCCAACACACACAGTGAAACAAAAGCTAGCAGAAATCCCAGCAGTCCTGAGGGCGCTCCTCCACCTCCCACTGCTTCAGCTTTCCACTGTTGCCATCACAGTGGTATCGTTACTCCCACGGTTGCAGCAATGATCCGGCTCTGGTTTGTATGACGAGGTTTGTAGTTCCTAGTTACATGCTCGCAAGCAATTAACACACCTACAGGGTAGTCAGCCTTCACTAGCGTTATCAGTGCTGCTGCTAGTGCTAATCCTAACAGCAAAAAAAGGAGATTTGGAGTTAAAAAAAACACCAAACACACTCACACACAGACAGGGTAGGGTGTCTATTAGTTCAACGCATCCAGACGGACTAGCAGAAACACCAACGCTGCTGCAACAACCACCGCCTCGCAAGCAGAAAGCTGAATGCTGCAGGCAGCAAGGGCATTTCTCAGCACTCAAAGCAGCGTTTCGCCAGCACGCAGAGCCGGGAGGCAGGCAGATGCAGAGGGGAGATGCGACGAACACCGCGAGAGGGCAGCAATATGTATCTGCCTAAATGAAGGCGGTTCCTCTGGACCTGCCGCCATCGGATCAAGGCAAAACTGTGAACACCCAACCACCACGGAAAGCCCAGGGGTCTGAGTCCTTCCACCGAGAGCCCACAACCTGATTGAAACTGCAGTACCCCAGAGGTCTCTCCTTTCCACACATGCTACACTGCTCTGCAATCATAAATAAAATAGCAGAAAATATCCAAAGGAAACAATAAGACTAGTCACATCCCAGCTACAAGACAAGGCCATACATAAAGCACTTGAACTCTTAACTTGCTTAGTTATTAGAAGGAAGGAGTTTTAAATTGATTTATTTGAAAGCTTCCGTTTCTTGACTTCGTGGCAGCTAGTCAGATTTATTAAAAAAGAAAAAAAAAATCCATAAACAATGGCCACTGAAAAGTCTTTGCACTTTCTATTTTGCTGTAAGATAGCAAAAGTCAAACAAGACGATGTTGTGGAGATATACAACAGCATATAATCTTTTCAGAAGTATATAGTCTCAAACTGTGTGAGAGCAGCTAGTATAAGAAGAATGTAATTACAGTTTTCTAGTTTAGTTAGGAAAACAAGTTCTTTCCATAATTCCTGCTGTTCTTTTATTTTAATATTTTGCACTTCTAATTAATTTTGACATTTATGATGATATAGATTGCCGCTGTATTTCAAATACATTAAGCCATCCTAAAGTCAAATGATGAGAGTTGCTCAAATTAAGAAAAACAGATTCAATAAGAACTGGAAAAGAAATACAGGTAGTCTTAATAGCTGGAAACTGGCAATTTTGTTTCTCATCTACTTAGGCAGCTTTTCTTGGGCTCATTTTGAAAGTGTCATAAATTCCAATTAGGTTTTCTGCACTTCAATTTTCAGTTGTTATGGATCAAAACGCAAAGAAATACTGCCTATTTATATACCTTCTACTACTGCCCAAATTTTCTCCCTCCTTTTGACAGCTAGTTATAGAAAGAAGCAAAATTTATTGAAAAAGCAAAGTAGAAAGTTTTGTTTCTTGCAATTGTACTCGCTCTTCCTCCAACACAGCTAATTGAGGAGAAAAGTATGAGAAGAATTCTAATGAAGTCGTTTTTACATCATTTGATAAAACCATTTACAGATATTCCACAGAACCACTCCCCACAGAAATGGGATTTTCACATTACCTTACCCTTGTTAGCTGGCCAGCCTCGGAAACGGACTGCTCTTCTCTGACAGATGCTGGCTTGTTTACCTCTGCCGAGAAATTCTGCGCTGCTCCATTTTTGAAGTGGTTTGACAGAGATATCTTTGGTTCCAGCCAACTGATAGTTGTTCCTGAAGCAAAAGAAAGTTTGCGCTGAAGCTTACTCATCCTCCAAAAGGCAAGTAAATAGTACTTTTCACAAAACAGCTTTTCCAAGGAAAAGCTGAAAGCAGCAGCTAGGTCCTTCAGCAATCAATCCCTTCAGCAGCCACAAAACAAAGGTGGTGCAATGAGACACCACCTTCGGTGATCATTAGCACAAACCCTGCGATTGGTGAGCTGTAATACATGCAACTTGTACCAGAAAAACTAGCTGGTGTCATGCAAGGTGTAATCAGACACTCCAGGCAGAACCCAATATCAGGGGAATGTTAAGTAACCCTCACAATTTGCTTTAACTGGTAGCAAAAAAGTGTGCTCCCCTGGTACCTTCTCAAACCCAGGTCAGCTGTAGACTAGAAAGAGCTAAAGCAGAAGTTATTTGGCCAATGTTTTCTCTGGAAAGGGCAGTTGTCTTTTCTCATCTGAAAGCAAGGCAAGCATGTGCTCTTGAATAAATAATAGTCACTCAAAAAAAAAAAAAAAAAGAAAAAGAAAAAGCTGTCACCCACTCAATGATTCCAGCGTCTCTAGTTACTCCCAGCTATTTATCACAATGGATAGAGTTCCTCATTAATAATGCAAATGTTCCATTCTTTGCAAAGGCTAATAAATTACAGGTGACTCCAGTAAGTTTTTACTGAAAAATACACACGCAAACTGTGACAAAGCATCTTTCTTAGGTTGCAAACACTAATTAGGGAGTAGTAATTTATAGCGCAGTATCGCTGTTTCCGGTACTTTGGAACCAAGGCGGCTGCTGCTGGATTTTCTTATACCATACACAACCCTCTATTTCCAGATCTCTGTTACCTGGAACCAGGTCACATCCTCAACTACAACTGGCAGAGAAAGCTTAATTGCGAAACCAGTAGCATTATCAGCAGCAAACTATTGGGGAGAGCAGGGGGAGGGAGGAAGGAAAGAAAGAAAGAAAAAAAAAGGTACAGCTTTACAAACAGAACTAGACAGCTTTTTTCCCTGGCAAGATAATTTATTTCCTTAGAGTGCATTCATCATTAATCTATTAACACAGTGAATCCCTCAGAAACAAACAGAACACCTCGGTAGCTTAATTTTTTTAGTCATTCAAACGAAAGTTCCATAGAAGTCTGGAAATAGATGTTCAGAATTTCACTGTCACTTACCTTTTTGAAAAGGTTTTCATCATCTTTAAAATCTCTTCACAAATGCTATATGCTTTTCCAACTGTAACTTTCAACATAATCTCTAATTACATGCCCCAGACTGCATTTACTCCATGCTGGCTGGCTATACTTTTGATTAATTTGACAAGCGCTCCCTCCTTTCAGCTACTTTTAAAATAGCTTTCTTGATTATTAAGTTCTGTTTAATTTTCCTTGCTAAATTCAAAGAGGTTTTTAAAAGTGATGAGACACAAATTGTGTTTTAATTTTGTGAATGGACAGGATTTCCCTACTAATGTTTTTCTCTCAACTAGAAGACCATATTCAAATCTGTTCTTGACTATTTCAGGTAGAAAAAAATGCTATTTTCTTTATCAGCAATCTTCTCTTCCCCTAAAAGCATTCACTCCATATTTTTTTGCTCAGCTGCCAGCACTTCTGCTCTGCTACAACACAGATTTATCTCAGAGTTTATAGCTGTCCTCACTTTCAACTTTTTTCTTCTTTAAAGAGTTGCAACTTATTATCACAATCTGCCTTTTTGATAGTGAAGTACTTTCTAATCAAGTACATGATTTCACTTTTAACTTTTCCTAAATTCAAGTCAATCGCTGCAAGTTTCCTAATCATCTCTAATTCTCTCATTTATGGTACACATTGATGCAGCTAGGGCAATTTATACTCTTTCATTTTTGGTTCAAACAACTTATAGCAAATTGGCAATTTTATATATTTTTTAATCCTCATATTTTAAGCCTGACAAGCACTTACCCAACATATTCCGAACAGAATTTTACCAGACCCACAAATAAATTTAAAATGAAGGGGAAAGTTATACAGGTCTGTTCATCATCATCACTTTTTGTTCTTTACTGTATCTCACTCAACCAGCTTTTCTTTTTCATTTGATTTATTAAAAAAAAAAAAAAGATAGAGAGAAAGAAATAGGTTTACCTTTAACCAATTTGCATTTGCCTGCAAGGCTGTTCCAGCCTCAGAGGGGAATACAGCTCACCTTAGTCTATGTTTTAGACTAGGATGTTAACCAAAAATAAAAATATTGATGTATAAATAATATTACTAATAACCTGTGCAGATTTAGAGCTTTGCATTCTAATGTTTTAACTAAAAGTGAAAACTACATGTATGTAAATGCTTTTCATAAGTATTAAAGTGTGTGTGTGAGGGCAAGGAAACAGAGAAAATGATGAAAAATAAGTTCAGCAGTTCAAACGACCACCAGGAAGTCCAACTCTGAAAAAGCTCACAAGAAACCAGGCTGTTTGCTCTGCCCACGAGAAACTCGATTTAGCAGAATAAGCATTTTTGCAAGTGAAGTGGTACAGGCTTCATAGCTGTTAGAGGATTCAGGTCTTTGCAAGCATCTATACCCACCTGCTGGTAAGGATCCCTTTTGTTGTGAAGCATGTTGTAACTGGAGAATATGGAAGCAGTCATTTAAGCAGTTCATGGTTGCCATGGAAGTTGCTTTGAGCATTAATAGGTCTTGATCCAAGGACGTAAGGTGACCAGAGACAGGAAGGCATTCTATGCTCCTGATCAAGTCTCTCTGCTGACCCTCAGCCTGAGACATCATCTATCAAATAAAACAGTTTTAATCAGAAGATGATGAAAATACGTTGTGTGATATACGTTGAGCTGTGAACACAAAGGGTCCGGAAAGATACTTTACAATATTAATAAAACAAGGTAATAAGATGTGCTAGCTTCACATGTAAAGTTAACCATACATTACTGTGCTTAATGCAGCCACTAAAATTCCATGAAATGCATGATGAAATTCCCACTGCAGTCCATGGCACTAGTATATTAACAAGCGAAAGAACATCAAGACGACTTCAAAAAAGGCAAAGAGGGATTCGAACATGGCACATGCTGCAGTAAACATCAAGCACTTTCCATGCTTGGCTGATAGGGACAAGAGGAGGGGGGGAAAAAAGCAAAAAAAAAAGAAAACACACACACAGGCACAGGGAGTGTATGAAGAGTAATTAAGCTCTGTGCTCTGCACAGCCTGGAAAGAGACAATCTATGAGGATCTTCCTACGGATGTCAAGGTCTTGTCACTCTTTACAAGATGGATCCAGTGCTTTATTGGACAAGACCTGTATCTCACAGGCCAAACTAGCCAGGATTCTCATTTACGGTCTGCATTATCACCATGCTTAGGATGATTGTTTCACTGTATACTACACAGAGAAAAACAGAACAACAACAAAAACCAGGATTTTTGCCTTCATGATGGGTTGAAATTAAAGCTTTCTTATAGTTATTTTTCCCCCTTGTTCTCCCCCAAGCTGTTTCTCTCCTTCCTTCCAAACAGGGCTATTCAACCCTGCATCATGGAACTTGCAACAGTACATTTGCCTGAAAATACAGTGGCAAAGCACACCAGCCATCAAGCAGCACACTGTGGTCTTTGAAAAAACTAAACACTTTCCTCTTTGAACTCACAGAAGCAAAATATTGCCCGATTTTCTTAGGATCATGGGGATGAGCACAGGCTTCTATACTTGCTAGTTACTTTTCTGAGAAGATATAACAGCATTAACGTAACTAGATATCACTGATCTGCAACGATTATACATTCTGGCAGTTAAGTTAAACCTAGGAACAGATCAAATAAGGAGAGCAGAAGAATAATTTCTCAAAAGAATCCGAGATGCATACGTGCACGTCTGCCACGACACTCGGCAGTTTGTTAATTTACCAGCTCTGGCAGTGCCTGTTTTCTTTCAGCATCCTGGCTTGTAATCTCTTCCAAGAACTGCTTTTAAGGTTTTATACAATAAATACTCAAGCAATAAGTATTCATTCAACTTCACATTATGTGGCATTTGGAACATTTCAGGGCTTGGCTACATAGTATGCTAAGGTGTGAATTTACAGAGCACACGGCTCTTTAAAAGTGGAGTGAACTGTGCACAGTCAGCCTTAGCATGTCCTAAGAGTAACAATTCAGAAAGGTAGTAAAATACCTTTCATATAGCCTCGCTTATGCAAACACACTGGTTAATATCAGAACATATGAAATATCTTCTTCCAATCATGAATGTGTTACTTAAATCCTTGTGTAAAAGTTTTTTCCAATACTTTGAACAGTTCTACTGTATTAAAAATAAATAATAAAAAAAAAAAGGGGTAAGCATGCCACAGACGATTAGTTGACAAATCATCACAGCCCTTCTGATGATCTTTGCTATTAATAATTTATGCTGTGGTAGCACCCAAGCACCTCATTCCAGCATCAGATACCACTTCACAGGACACTGCAGAGTCATGGAAAGCAACAACGCCTCCTTAAAGATTATGACTCTAATGTAATGCAATAGGGAACTCTGTGTCTAGCCTCAGAGACTAGTTTGGTGCATCCCTTCAAAAAGTACAAATAAAGTCCAACTGCACAGATGTACAGAAGAGTTTGACAAGATATAGTACCATGTCACAAGCAGTGTCCTTCTCTTATGGCAATAGAGCAAGCAATGCTATAATTAACATGCGAGTTCAGATAGGCATATCTCCCCTTCCAAAGGGCACACTTTTTCCCCTCGTATAGGCTCAGATTTGTAAACAAGAGAGAGAGCTTTCCCCCTCAACAGAGCTAATTGAAAACTCTGAATCCTTTCAAAGTACAGGGGTCATGGTTCTTGTTTTGCAAACACACACGCCTGTAATTAGTGCAAGTCAGCATAAAGATCCTCTTAGATCTCTTGTTTTGCAAGGTTTCCAAGTCAGCAGCAAGACACATGTTTGGTCAAGAACAAGGGGAAGAAGTAGAAGGAAAAGGGACTGACAGAAGAGCCAACTACAGTGCATTCGTGGGCAAATTAAAAAAGAATCAACAGTGTGGCAGGCACTTAGGAAGAGCAGGGTTCTTCCCATAGCTAACCAAACCGGGTTTGCAATTATTCAAGCTGTGTTATGCTCAAGTGTAGCAGTCACACACCTGCCCTTTGTTATTTTAAATATTTTAATTTTATATTAAAATCAAAAAAAAATTGAAGGCATTGTATCCAAGCAAAAAGATGCTTCAAAAAGCTAAGCATAGTAACTTCAAAGTTTGGAAAAACTACCTTTACTGAGGATTCCTTGAGTCCTGTAATTAGGTTTCTCACTGTTTGGGTTTTGTCAAAGTAAGGAGGAATAATTTTTCTTAGCATTGCAAACAGCGCAGAAAACAATATTCATGTTCTCTTTTGATTGTTATTCAGTTTGGTGACACAGCATGATTATTTATTGACTTTAAAATTACACTTTAGTAGGAGCTTTAGATTTATATGATCCACACAGTAAATATTCACAAGTTAAATCAATGAGCAGTCAGTCAATTACTGTCAGTCAAGATAGGCAGGTTATTATTTCTATCTTTTCCAAAAGACACTAAGTCTGAATGAATAGTCAATGAAAACATACTTCTGAATTGCTCATTCTATTCTGCTCTCTTCCCAATCACATCCAACCCTTGACAATTTGGCCACATGAATTAGTATGCCAGAAAGTCATACTAATATTCTTCAACATCAACCATGACCAAGTTCTTCTTAGTCATATGAGGTACAAGAGGAGCTTAGTCAATTTTTCAATTATCTGACATGGGGAGGAAATAGCATATGATATAACAGTATCATAGTATACAGTGTTATACTTCGTTACAGGGTACACCGTTGTTAGCTGTAGTGGTAGGCCCTGCAAGGATCAAAACATGCAAAGTTCTGCCTTGAGTGTCAGGATATTATCGCAGAGCACAAAGAAGTCAAAGAATATACTCCGCATGCTTCTAACAGCAAATCAGGGCAGGTTACTTATCCTCCCACAGCTCTGCAATAATAATTTAGGACATGTGTACAACAGTAAATCCAGGTAGGAGTAGCAGGTTTCTCCACCATCCTAAAACAATACAACAGTTCTTTCAAAAGATTATTTGAGGCATACAAACCTCTCTAACATCCACAAGATGATCTGGCTGCAGAATAGGAACTCTTTTTCCAGTTGACAATCTGTGATGTCCAACATTAAAAAAAGAAATTGCATTTTGGCTGGGTCTTCTTTGCACACCAGGAGAGTTGCCACTTCCTTGGGATGCAAGAGAGAAGCTGCGAGATTTCAGAGGAGGGTTGTTCTAGTGAATAAATAAGCATATTAAGAAACATTTACAATTAATTCCTAATACCCAGCAAATACTCTAATTTGAACCATATAGCAGAATTTTAATCCTCGATTTTTATAAAGCAAAGACAGATTACAAAACCCTAGTAATGTATTGGTAGCAACTGCTAAATAAATATTTTGCACTATCTGCTGATAGTTGTCCTGCTTTACAGTGTGATTATAAGCAATCTGTGAAATGTGATAGATCAGTATGCACCACTTCATCTGATTTGAAGACTAGCCCTTGACCTGCAGTAGTACTAAAAACTGAATTCATCCGAAACATACTGGTAGGCTGGGTTTGAATGGGTTTAACATCTAGTGAAAGAAAAGTAAATTTCCCAACCCAAGGGAAGGGCTTCAATAGCACTGAAGATGACCTATTTCATTATCCGTTAAGAAAATGCAAAACCACTGGAAGACACTGGACTATTACTCTGATCTTTTAGCTCCGCCTGTTTTGTATACACCACCTCAAGAGTACCTGATCCAGGAGAACCGCTCAGCTCTTCAGAGACAACAGTGACTTTACTTTGTTTCATCACTAAATCATACTTCTATTACAAGTCCTTTATTACTCAGAGGGATGTTTCTTGCCATGAGGTTTAAGCCCAGCTCCTCTCCTTTGGCAGTACTTGTCCTAGATCTGATTTTACCACCAGCCCAAACTATTTTTGCCCAAGAAAATACCAGTCACACAATACCTTGCCAATAGCTTCCGTGTGATGTTGTGTGCATATCTGTAGCCTGCTAACCCAGTGTTGCCGTTCTTTAGCATCAGTGGCTAATAAAAGCAAACCAAAAGGATTATGTAAGAGACGACAAAATATGAACAAAAGATTGCTTAATTCTTTAAAACAGACAAAGGACTTGAACAAGTTTTAGATAAAATGTTTTGTAATCTTAAAATAAGCTGTAATTCGCTACAACATTAAATCAAGTTCAACATACATGGCAGGTACTTTATTTTATTTTTTTTTGGTGGCACAAAAGCTTCAACAAATCCCCCAGGCATTTTTAATCCAACTACATGATGTATATTTTCCTGGTAGACGAATAAGGTACCCTGAAGAGGAAAATAGGACAGCAAACCTTCAAGGGAAGGGATACTAAAGATATTATCCTAGATTTCTGTAGTCTAAGAAAGCAGAAAACAGGCTTCTACAGCCAACACAAAAAGGCTAATATGTTAACATTAGAACTAATGTAGCCCTCTATAAGCATCAATACAGTACAGTACTGTTACATAAAGTAATTTGGAAAATTCTGAATCAGTACAGTTTAAGGACACTATACATGAAGGTTAAACCTCCATCCTATTCATATTAAGTTCACGGTCTTCTGAAAAATCATCAAACCCAAAGAGTAAGGAGCCATCCAAAGAAAAGGATGGTTCTTTGATAAGGGTGGGATGACAGTTTCATGCATAACGCTCTCATTGTAGCGGTCTGCCAAACAAGTTCTTTTGCTTTGGATGACGGATGGACACACAGCCAAAACCAGAACTGAAGCCACAGGTGAGAGACAGGAGTGTCCTCTAGTGGAAGAGTCCCCTGTCCGGTAACTTAAGTCCTACCTCTTAGTTTATACTGCTCCCCACTGGCAGCATTGACGGTGAAGGTGTGAGAGTCTTCATCGCTGGGTGAAATCACAGCCCCCGCCAGCTGCAAGGTTCCCCTGGGCTTTAGATGCCTGGACTGTTCATTCACAAAGTACTCCAGTAGGCCAGCGTCATTGTTTAAAACGAAAAATCTGCAACGATAACAAAGCAAACACACAAAATAAAAACAGCTCGTTATTTTTCTTTTTAAGAAGGGGGACAGTGGGGGGGGGGGTGGCGTCAAGACTTTCATCACACCCTGACAGAGATGGGATTAGGATTTCAAGACACATGGCAGTAAGACCTCACCAAAAGTATGAAATAAAATCCCAATAAGACGACACAAAAATTAGATTCATACCAAATTTTCCCTCGCAGGCCAGAAATGTTATAACACAGCAGAACTGGGCCCACAAAAGAATGCTACTGCAAGATTTTGGGGAATTAAAAGAATATTCTGAATTCTAAGGCTATTTTATGTGTGTGTGTGCGTGTGTGTAAATTTTAAGGACAAAACAGCCCTAGATACAGAACAGTCAAGTTTGCAAAACTGAAGCAGTTCCAAGTTAAAAAAAAAAAAAAAAATTCATGCAGACAATATGCTTTAACTATTCAGCTCAGTATAATGATAAGTATATTGACTCAAGTCTTCAGCCAAATTCCTACGCTTCCACTGCCATGCAATGCAGTGTGTTAAGGACTTGTCTCTCCAGCATTAATTTAATTGCACTGTTCTGCAGTGATCTCTGGGAACAGCATCACGGGGGAAGTCTCACTAAAGTTTCACTTGTTGAGAAAAACCAAGTTACTCCATGGGAGATAAACATGCTATAGAATTAAAGGCCAGACACTTGCTTGAGTTTGGATTTTCAGCAAGGAACTCAACTTTTTGAATGATGTCACGAATCAATCTCAAAGCAGAAGTCTCAGCAGAAAAAACAAAATCAGTATTTTAAACAGAGAAGAAAAAGCATTAATCAATGCTGCATATCCTTTTTACACAGTTAAGCACAGTTATAAACCACCAAAGGAGTTAACTGCTTCAGACCCCCACTTCATTTTTCTAACTTCTTAATCATGCTCCAAAATATTTGTTTTATTAACACGGGTTTATTACTCATCTACACACTACTTTAATCTATAGTACAGAAAGTATAAGAAACTTTCATAAAGTTTACCTTACAGGAAATGAAAAATCACAGCATTAAGTATCAAACAGTCTGAGACATGCTCGTGTAGATGTCGCCAAGAATTGATCTTGCTTCAAAAAAAAAAAAAAAAAAAAAAAAGGAAAACACACTTACCGATATTGCCAACCAGTGACGAGATTGGTGTATTTCATTAAGTAGCCATAAATATTTTCCATGTGATCACTATTACAAAGAAGAAAAATGAAAAAGAAAAGCAGTCAGGCAATACCAAATGTACTGCAGATCTTTGCAGCTTTTGGTCATCATTTTCTATTCTCTGCAAATTCATTTCAGCAAATTGTTCAAACTTCGATTTTTAGAATGGCACTAGCATTTTTCATAAAATTACCAGTAGCTACCAGAGTTTTCAGCCTCATTTCTAAAGTTATTTCACAAGACAGATAATTTAACCAGATTTACTGGACTGCGAGTAATTTCCAAGCATAATTAACTTCACCAAGACTTGAGATTTATTCAACAGATATTTCCGGACACCTTTATACTAATTTCAAGTAATTAAAGACTGTGTATCCATACTTCTGTTTTCTTCTTCCTCTTCTAAGCAAGCTTTGTATTTTTGGACTCCTGAATTCACCCTCTTCCTCTTAGCAATCTTGATCGGGGCACTAACCAAAAACAACGACCAGGTATTCCTAGACCAACATGGCTCTACTTAACTTCCAGAATCATTCCTAACTACACCAAATACTCTTAAATAGACACAACATGTAGGTGCACGTCACATCAAGATATTCTGAAATATAAAACAAATGCCAAAACGTCTCCTCCTCAGGCTTGGCAGGAAAATCCAGTAGTTTCTCTTTCAAAGCCCAAACTTGCAACATACACCAAAACCAAGAGCCCCTGTAGGGCTTTTAGCACCGCGGGTTAACATCGCTACAGGCGAAATACATTAGCACTTCTGAAAATTAATTATCCAAAATAAGGTTGAATGGCTACAAACTAATCTTATAGCCCCAGTTTAAGGATGTATTTTAGACGGCACATCCCACACTTCCAGCAGCACCACTCCAACGCCCTCTGCTCTTACGGAGGAGCACACAGACTTTGAAGAACACAGGCTTTCAGCAGATTATTCAGGTTCTACAGGAGAAAAAGTTTCCTCCTATTCCAGTGAGGAACCAAAACACAAGGACCCAAATATCAGAGACTAACCATTTCCTTTCTAAAAGAAAGCTCTATTTCAGTCATTTAAATTAGATTTTAAATGCCAGTAGCTTGTAATCTTTTGAAGATTAAGTGAAAATGTATCCAAGTCCATTGGAGCAGCAGCCTGTCTTGGTCATTACGAGGTGGAATTACTTCTGTTTTAGCAACAGTGGATAGGCCAGGGAAAATAGAACTACAAGAGCCAAAGGATCAATTGTATTTACAGATTTTGGCTGCAAACATAAATGAAGTGTTCACAGCAGTTGCAAGTGTTACATTAAATATTAGTACAAATTTCAGTTATAAATGGTGTCACTTAGTATCACTGAATTAATTGGATATCTGAAAATTCAGTTAAATTTAATGTTACACTAAGTTCTATCCTAAATGAAGCTATTTAGGATGCCACTAATGAAGACAACCTCACAGTAAATCACTGCCATAGGAGGAAGTTTATGTGCAGTAATACTATCTTACGAAGAGATGTAAAAACCTATTTTTGAAGAAAAAGCAAGTAATTGCTACTTTTTAATATTACATTTAAAAATAGAAAAAAAAAAATTCTCGCTATTACTAAGCAGGAGGACTCTGCAGCAGCCGGTATTGAGGCAGTATGTTGCAGTGAAGTGCAATCAGAGGGGCGACCTAGGAATGTAATTTATAATAGCTCATTAAGTGATAGTATGCAGATAAAAACAGCCAAGGGAATAGAGGGGATTCAGGCTATCATACATTTTAAATGCACAAAAATGCTGAGGAGACAGAACCAAACATCCTCCGCAGACACCTCTCATTTGCTATTATTATATTATTATAAAAGGGAAGCAGAGTTTACACTTCCTTGCTGTCAGAATTTTGCTGAAAATTGTGAGACTGCATATTCATAAGAATGTACAAGTTTGTTTTTTAATAGTCTGAAAACTGTCTCTAGTCACAGTTAATTGTTTTTCATTTAGTTTATTGACTCCAAACGTCATCCTTGCTTTTCAGTTATGCGTCCTACAAAACCCTGCACACTCGGACTACAGCCGCTGCACCCTCCTGTCGCCTCCTGCCTAGATCACAGGTACATTTAACAGTACAAGCCAAGAAATCCAGAAGAGTAACCTCAGACTGAGGAAAGTCAGTAAGGAGAAATCAGGTATACACATATGGCCTTGGAAGTCCATTCATCTGACAGCAAAGGGAAATCAAGCACTCTTTGATTGAAGTTATTAGATAGCTTCTTTTAAGTATGACTGAGGAGGCCGTCATACTCATCCGTCTTAAAGTTGCAGAAGGGAGTTCAATTCTGTACGTGACGTATTTCCACACCCAGCTACGTTTCTCTGCCTAAGGCTCCTTCCCCACAAGCGCCACGTGCCCTCCGTCCGCATGTTCCTCTGTGCTCAGATTTTCATTCTGCCTGGTCCCGCAATTAAACAGCAGCTTCTCCAAATGCCTCCGCTTGAAGAACTCCAGAGGTCCTGCTAAATCAGCCTTTCCTTCCCTTCTGATTTTCATCCAGGCTGAACTGTATTGACTAAACTGTTTTCAGTCTTAATTTTCTTTACACATTTGCAATGGAACTGTGAAAACCCAAAAGACTATGTTTAGGTTTCACCCTGCCAAAGGCTGGGCAAACTTTTAGCACCCATGCCAGCCACACATTAGTCTGCCTGAAGAGCACAAAAAACTTGGCTGATGTTTAAAACATTTCCTTGACAGTATAAGGGCCTAGAAGCAAACAAGCAAGCAAATAAAAAGAGTAAAAGCACAGACCTTACAGGCATTAATCACGCTTAGTTCAACAATTGAACTAAGGCTCATTTTTAAGTAACAGCTTTATGCAATTAAAAAAAAATCAAATTTAAATTCAGTCTGCAAATTGCAATTCACAAAAGGAGGATCCTATAACTGTACAAACCATTTACAGAACTAGAGTTAACCTCTTAATCTTCTTTCAGGTAAACACTGGGACTTACCTACGAATACAAAAAACCATTCTTAGTATTATAAGGAACACAAAGGCAATGGAATTAGAACTAGGGTTTTTTGTTAAAAAAAAAAAAGAAATCTTTAACATCAGTGCTTCCACAGCAAGAGTTAAAAAAAAATAAATCACTGTTGTAAAATCAGCTAAAGCAGTGTTGTAAGGCAGCTAAGACCATGGTAAAAAAATAGTAATATTTCACCAGTAGGGAATTAACAGTGTGGCTCTTTCCAGGGAGCTACTGAAAGCTTTCAGATGGCAGATTTGAGACAAGAAGTTCAGGCATTGGCTCTGCTCACAGAAAGCCACCAGGGTGGAATGCAATTATTAAAATATGAGTAAGATCTTCCTTAAAGCCCTTACCACCATCGTTTCTCATGAAGCAGCAGTAAAACCTGTTTTAAGATGACCTGTATATTTCACAAGTCCCCGCAGTTCCCCACTGTGGCAGCACGCTTATACATCAGGGTTTGGGGTTTCTAGAGGAAATAAATAAATTTCAGAAGTGAATTTGAGTCAAAACACAGAGCAGCTTAGCAGAGCACTCACAAGGAGGCCTGGCTGCGGTGCAATTTTTCACTCACTTTAGAAAAAAATCTTAGCACTAAGACCGCTAGTTACCTGCATTCACATGTACTTACGAGTAAGGCAAAATGAAAATTTTCATCTACCTTTTAATAACTGATATGCTGTCACTGCTATTCAAGTTGCTCACAGCAATCTCAGATTGCCAAAGGAACAACAACAGCTCAGCAGCGAGCCAACAACCTGTAAAGTCCGTATTTAGGTAGAAATTCATTGTCCTCCTTTCAAAGGAGGACCAAAAAAAAAAAACAAAAAACCACCAAGTGTTGCAACAGACCTGCCACTGCCTTGAACAAGAAAAAAAACACAGTTTCATTTTGACTTCTTCTAGAGCACTTTACCGCTAAAATAAGGACACCTTGCAAATCACAATAGCAGTCCAAGGAAACATTACTCAGCTCTTAGGTATTTGTGGTAGAACATTTTAACCCCAGTACATTAACAAAAGAAAACAAAACGAAACAAAAAATCTGTTCTTCAAAGGTTGAATACCACTGAACATGGTTACCCACATATCACACGCTAATATTTAGTTTATAAATACAGTGAGGTAGACCAAAGCTGTCCCTATAATGACCACAGGAAAAGCCTACGAAAAGTTGCAAAAAAGTTTGCATTCTCTTCCGAAAACAACCCCTCTCCAGCTTCAAATCAAAGAAGTTTTCTACAAGCCACATTTTCATATATCCAAGTGCTACTAGAAGACAAAATAAATAAAATATCTGCAATTGACTATTGTTATTTTATTTGTCCTTTTCTGCTGTGCCTCTTCAGCGGGAGCAGCTGTCACAGCCTTGCAGCCTGACTTCCCGTTTCGGAGGAGGAATAAGGGTCAGCGATAAACAGGCCAAATTCCTTCTGCATCCTGTTTACATGCAACACCCCAGCCTTGAGCAGGGCCACGTGGAAAGAGCAATCCCCGAATGACGTCTTTCGGGAGTTTCAGCCAAGGCTCGCACCTGATGAGTGCTGGGCCAGCATTTTCTCCATGAAGAAAACACCAAGTAGAAGGACTCCCCACGTTCCTTTTTTCCCTAAATTGCAGCTCTCCCCGGAAGCCTCACAGCAAATCACTGCTAACAGTGACATAAAATTTCACCTATCTGGAAAGCACTCAAAGAAAACTTCCAAGATCACCCTTCTGGTGATTTTAATGTCAACAGGCGCAAAGAGCACCGCATAGGATGCTTTAGCCAGCCAGTCCTCTGAAGGCCAGGCAGCTGTTTGACTAGCAAACACCACCGCCAAGTGCTTCCCCATGGGTTTGCGCAAGGGCTGGCTTCAAGCAGCTGCTGCGTACACATGGATTTGCTTCAGCGGAAAGGACTAGCAGGAGTCAGCAGGCCGTACAGATGTCGAGGAGGGCTCCTGAACCGGGATCAGCCTCCATGGGGTGCTAAAGCCTTCAGGCCCCTGCCAGGGGAAAAGGCTCTCTTCTACAGGGCTCACAAAGCCATGAGAGACTATCTTCAGATTAAAAGCAAGCAATAAAGGAAAGAACAGGATGAGAAAAGAAATCCAGATCAGTGAGTGGTTCTGACTATGTAGTTCCTCGTTCGAAAAAAGCAGCAACTGTTTTCACTGAACTTGTTCATCTCTGACGGACGACAGGCTCACGGGCTGCAACAGCTTGCTTATTCCTCAGAGACTTCTGCAAACTGTGCATCTACAAAGCACGTATTCCCCTTTTCTTTACAAGAGAAGTGGGCAGGGAGGGAAAAGGAAAAAAAAAACCCTACATCAGCAGAGGAAGCTTTGGGCATATCCTCTGCAACTGCACAGATCCCTTGCTCCCAAGAAACCACTGCCATGTTAAGCCTTCTCCAGCTCCATGACCCTTTGGAGCAACAGTGGGCTCCCCAATACACTGGGCAGGATAAGGCAGAAGTCCCCAGATTGCTTACAGGGTATCTGTATCAATAAGTTAGCTTTGTTCTTCTAAACTGCTTTTAAGGAAAGGAGGGGGGGAAAAAAAGAACAAAAAAAAAAAAAAGAACCTCACTGTGCGATTCACCAATACCACCATATAGTCAGCTGCAAAGCGGTAGCAGAAGCTCCTAGTCTTCAGCTCACACATTTAACTCTGTATCTGATTATGAATTTAGAAACCAACAAACAAGCGTAAGGAAAAAAGATCCAACAACATGACAAGAACATGGACAGTAAACCCCGGGAACGCTTCAGAACACTGCTAGGCTGCAAGCGTACAAACGTGCTACCAACACAGAAACCCTCGCTTGATGCAAGACCTTCTTTAACATATCCCTGTAAACCCTTGAGGGCACAAATAGGCACTGGAAGAGAAGTGCAGATTTGCCATGAAGGAAGAGTACGGCAGAGCTGAAACAATCCACCACGTGTCCATGAGCGATGCTGCGCAGGCTTCCTACCCTGGCAGCGAGGGGCTGCACAACAGCACGACCCCTCTGGGATCAACACTGCACTTGCCTGTACAGCTAAAATTCTTACCAAGACTAAGTTCTCAAGGGGAATGATGAATCGAGCTTAAGAGGTTTTTTTTAAATACCATCCTAATTAAACTTGCATCCGACTCTCCTCTTTTCTGCATTAATGCTACAGTTCGATTATACACAAATGAAACCGTAGCGCAACTCTTGTAGGGCAGCAACAGAAGAAAAAAGGAAAGAGCCGGTACTTAATGAATAAGTAGCAAAACACTGTTCTCACTGGACTACTGCAAAACTGATTATTTAACTATTTTATCATTTAAAGAGCTCTTTAGCTCTCAAAATATATCTGCCTGGAAAATAACTGCAGTGCGTTTCAGTTAAGCAATGTCTCTTCTGTGTACATAAACAGCAAGAACTCTTCCCACATACAATTTATTTGTGGATTTGCATCCAAATAATACAATGGAAGATAATACAAAAGTCAGTAGCCAGTCCTGCAGATTATTCTGCAAAAGCAACTAATGTTCAAGCTACCACTGGTAAAGTAACTGTAGATCCAGCAAACAGCAACACTTTAGAGCTGGGGTGTAGAAAAACCAAGCAGCTCAAAAGGTACGAGCTTTCCACCTTGTATCTCTGGAGCATGACTGTTGCTGCCTGCATTCCTGCAGCTCCATTGCCACTTATATCACCAGCAAGTTTGGTGCCGCACCATAACTAGTATGTGAAGTTGTGCATTATTGTTACCAATAAACAAAACTCTCCCTTGAAGGCTGGTTTTAGAAAGCTCACTAGATAAATTACAGCTGCTCTGCTCAGCAATTGCTACTGGCACAACATAATCCAAATACGTTGATGGATAAGTATCTTTGAAATTCTGCAATATCTGAAATCTAAAACAGAAAGGAGTGTATCTGCTACTTCAGAAAGTAGTGGATCCTGATAATTACTATCCACAGAAACTGGTGGAGCAAACTCTGCATCACGCCGATACTCTATGCAAAGTCCAACATGTTTTAGCTTAATAACTAATACATTTTTCTTCCTGAGGCATTTTGGTCTGCTCCTAACCTAGTAGCTCTTGACCTACCAGAAGTATAAATATATGCTCTTCTAATTGCAGGACTAACGTGTGATTATGACTTAAACAAAAAATTACACTGACGGTTACACATTGCTGTCCTGGTCTTTGCAGCAATAAACAAGTGGCAAATACACTGATCGTCTATTCCAAATACATCCCTCACACTTTTTTTAATTATTATTTTTGAACCATTTTTGAGACTTTTCAGTTTGAATACAGAGGATAAAAAAATCATCACCATCCCGCATACAAGCAAAAGCACATTCAATGGACTACAGTCTATATATATTCAGAAATGCCATAAGCCTGGAGTACTACAACACAGACGGAAAAACTCTGGGCCACCAGGCTCCGGGAGCAGCAGTCAATGGTTTGAAGTCTAGCTGGCAACTAGATACAAGCGGTACTCTTCACGGGTCAATACCATTTAATGCCTTCAACAAAGCGGCCAATGGGACATGCTCTCTGCACCCTCAGAGAAGACACTGAACCAAGGGGAGCAGGCAGGACGCAAAATGGGCTGCCACCCAGAGGGACCCTGCCTGCCTGGAGGAACGGGCTGACAGGCACCTCCTGAACTTTAGCGAAGGCAATGCAAAGTCTGGCATCTGGAATGGAGTAACTCATGCACCTGTACAAGCCAGGTGTGTCACGACATACAAGAAAAGGCTGAGGAAGCTGGGTATTTTTAGCCTCCCTCAGAAGGGAAAGTTTAAGGGCATCTAACTGCTGCCTTCCACTAACTAATGGGTGGTTACAGAGATGACAGAGTCAGCCTCTTCTCAGAGGTGCTCGGCAAAAGGACATGCTTCAATGGTCACAAGTTGCAGCAAGAGAAATTCCTTGTCAGACATAAGGAAAAATTCCTCACAGTCAGAGGGGTTAAGCACTAGGATGGGAGCCCAGAGAGGTTGTGGGATCTCCATCCTTAGAGATGCTCAAAACTCCACTAGAGAAGGCCCTGAACAACCTGACTTTCCTTTGCAATTATCCCTGCCTTGAGAGAGGTTTCAACTAGAGACCTCCAGAGGTCCCTTCTAACCTAAATTATTCTATAATTCTACTAAACACAACAATTGAACATCAATATTCACAGAATGGTTGAGGTTGGAAGGGACCTCTGGAGATCATCTAGTCCAACCCCCCTGCTCAAGCAGGGTCACCTACAGCACGTTGCACAGGATTGCGTCCAGGCAGGTTTTGAATATCTCCAGAGAAGGAGACTCCACAGCCTCTCTGGGCAACCTGTTCCAGTGCTCTGTCACCCTCACAGTGAAGAAGTTTTTCCTCATGTTCAGATGGAACTGTCTGTGTTTCAGTTTGTGCCCGTTGCCTCGCATCCTGTTGCTGAGCACCACTGAAGAGTCTGGCTCCATCCTATGACACCCTCCCTTCAGATACTTGTACACATTAATAAGATCTCCTCTCAGCCTTCTCTTCTCCAAGCTAAACAGGCCCAGCTCTCTCAGTCTTTCCTCATAAGAGAGATGTTCCAGTCCCCTAATCATCTTCGTAGCCCTTCGCTGGACTTGCTCCAGTAGTGCCACATCCCTCTTGTACTGGGGAGCCCAGAACTGGACACAGTACTCCAGATGTGGCCTCACCAGGGCTGAGTAGAGGGGGAGAATCACCTCCCTCGACCTGCTGGCAACACTCTTCCTGATGCACCCCAGGATACCATTGGCCTTCTTGGCCACAAGGGCACATTGCTGCCTCATGCTTAACTTGGTGTCCACCAGCACCCCAGGTCCTTCTCTGCAGAGCTGCTTTCCAGCAGGTCAACCCCCAACCTGTACTGGTGCATTCCTACATTAAGATTGAGACATAAGGTACTCAGAAGTTATAAAACACTCTAAGACTGCACATATTTTAGTTTAACCAACTATGATTATGACACTACATAAAAATAACAGGATGACTTTCTCATTCAGTGCTTTAAGTGGACGGTAAACCCCAGAGACAAGGAATTATTCACAACACTGTTCCTTTTCACTGTGCAGTGGACAACAAAAGGTCTTACTCCTTTGGTACTCATGCTCTAATAAAAAAAGTTTACTTATGGATTTCTTCTGTGGTGTTTGTCATTGATATTTACGAAGGATTTAGTGCAGAATAAATAAAGGAAGAGGACATTATTATCCCATTTTACAGACATAGAACTGAGGCAAAACAGATTCTTCAGCTTCTCTAACTTTAAGACAGCTGCGACCCAATTTTTAAGCTTCTAGTATGTCATAGCAGTTCTTATGTTCAAATCGGCAGAGGGAAGAAAAAAGAGGAACAGTGATTACAGGGGGGGAACGGTTTAAGCAAGATGACTGTTACCGCACAGGAAGTCAGAGCTAGAGTCAGAAACCAGCTCCTTAAAACAGCATCCTGCAGTTTTACCCATTAGACTTCCTTCTTTGTGCTGCAGACCATCCACTGCACTTCCACAGCAACAAACTCAGCTAACTTCACCATGCAAACTGAGCTCTTTAGGAAACTTAATTGCCAATATCTAAACACTTGACAAGTTTTTAAAGACTTTCAGCCTCAAAAACTCTTGTGAATTTACACGTAGAAGGAAAAAGGCAAAAAGAAAAAAGAAAAAAAAAGCAGCATATTCATGGCAAAAAGTCTTCCCCACGACACTGAAGTCCTTGCTCCAAAGCACAGAGGCATTGCAGCTTGTCAAATACCAGATCTTCAGTTTAACAAATAAAAAACCAACATCATTTCTCCTCCCCTACTTCAGCCCATCCTCCTCTCACATTTCATTATTAGACACAGAGCACAGAAAATCTGCAGTGGTGCAAGTTTCACAAGCATCCTAAAAAGAAGGTTGTCAAACTGTTAATTATAGGCTGTGAACCCCTCCAGTAAAAATTAATCAGCGCGGCAGATGAAGGGAATGGGTGTCAACGCAATGTCCTTAAGTAAACAGGAGTCCTTGCACACATGCCTTCATTTTCATGGTATTTTGAGTACAGCATATGAACCTGCCTAGGACAACATAACTGCAGCAGCTGGGCACTTTCCGGTTGTGCATTAAGCAATGTGACTAGGTCAGCCACAGGCAGTTTATTTTTCATTTCTCTCTGGGGAGAGAATGTGTGTGGCAGAGCAGAATGTTAATATTGTAGGCAATTTTAATTAACACACTACTACCACCTGATTACATTGTAACAGGCAAATGTTGAAAAAACATGCTTTGCACTTAAGAGAAACACAGACATTTGAAATGACTATGAGCTCCTACAGGAATCTATTCCATGGAGAGAAAACAAATTATTTGGTATTTACAAGCCACTTAAAAGTTTCTGCCTCCTCCGTTTAGTTGAATACTGGGATACCCATTTAGAGTAGGCGTTAAGACAAATATTCTGCTACATCAGAACCAACACCCCCATTTGCCCACCCTGCCCCAGTGAGTTTTACAGCCTACTCGTTCAACATGGTGATGATCCGGGAAGCATGAGAGGGACCCCACACTTGACAACCACTTGTGGAGCGGCCACAGGGGTCAAGAAGGGGACCCCAACCTTGCTGACCTAAATCAGCAATTGGGTACTAGAACAAGAGCTATGATGAAGCGCCTATTTAAATTACCCAAACCTGTTTCCCCAGTTCTGTTCACTTATTACCCCCTCATACACGAGATTTACTTTTCTTAATTTACAACCCACTGCAAGCTTCCCTTCGCTCCAACTCCATTCACCCAGTTTATAAAGACCTGTGAACATGAGTGGCTTACCTGCCTTTTGAAAAACGCTTGGGGCTTCAACAAGTGTTGAGTCAATACCCTTGATGAACAGCAACCTTAGTATTTCAATAACACAGAAGGGATCCTGAGGTTGATACAACCAGCTGACCACTATAAATAAGGAAGCCCTGTCTATTGTAATCAGTAAATTATGTTAAGCACCGCATTTCTAAATTGGTGTTATGAACACAGTATACTCTTTAAGCCAAGACTCCAATGTGGCTAAATAAAGTTTTCAACCATTTCCCTCCAACAGATCACAAGAACACGTGACAGCCACCCTAATTTGATTTTAATAATAAAGAGGACTACAATACACAGTCACAAAAAAATTAAATTCTGAGTTTTATAGCAACCATTTGTGAGAAACTCATCCTGTCGGTACCGAACTCAACACACCCTAAAGGCCCGCAACACACGAGCGAGCGAGCCGCCAGGGCTTTCGGAAGGCCTCTTCGCAGATCCCCAGGAAGGGACGCGACGAGGATCGCGCTCCCTCTGACAGCAGCCGCGCGTCGGAGCCCTCGCCAATCCCAAAGCGGCTCGAGGCGACGTCAGAGGAAGTGTGATAGCAGAGGAAGGGGCAGCCCGACGCCACTGGTGGCCGCGCCTCGATGTCATAACGCGGCAGCCGCCGCTGCCAAACCGCCCAGGCAACGACCAGCACCGGGGCGCGCGCTCTCCTTCCGCGGTCGTGCGCAAAGCCGAAGGGATTTAGCGATCGTACAAAGATTCCGGGTAGGAGCGCAAAAGTTTTTGGTTTGTTTTAAGCAGAGAGAAAACACAGATCACAAAGGGAGAGGGGGAAGGAGAAAAAAAAAAAAGGGAAGTAACAGCAAAATGAGAATTATAAAGAACTGCCCTAGGATTACGCTAACATGTATGCTAAGGTTTGGGGTTTGGGGGTTTTTTTCTCTCTACTTATCCAATACTGACTTTAATGTGAATTCCAGCCTGTCCTCAGGAATACAAAGTTAATTAGGTCAGCTAATACGCTGTACAGCAGGCTAAGCAACATTTAGATGCTTACATTAATACTCTAATGAGAAATGGATGTTCAGAGGCAAGAATGAAGGATCAGCAAGGGAGAGGTTCCCAATATGACGTGCTGTTAAACAACATGTTTCCTTTGCCTGATTTATCTGTTTACTGAGTTAAAGTGAGTCACTGAGTTCCCGTGTTTCTGAGTCTGTAGCTTTAAAGGCCGGTCAGATGAAATTTATCCTCCAGGATCAAACATGCTTGGAACGAACAGAAACACATAGAAATTAGACAAAATCCCATACGTTCTCCTGTGCCAAAGACTGAGATAAACTGAACAAATTCAATCAATTTTTCTTGCAGCAAATATTGCTATAAACTCCACCTTCAATAAAAAGGAGTTTTATCAACATCCACTCAAGAGGACCGTATCAGTTGAAAACACTTCCCTTTATTACTCCTAGCCAGATTCGTTTTTCAAGATAGCATAAATAAAAATCATTAAATACCTTCCACAGTCCAGATCAATCTTGCACACTTTGCTTCCACTTGTCTGAAGTGCAAAGGATTTTCAGCCCCCCCAAGTTAACTGGGATCAAAATCTTAACTGCAGTAAGCGTTTCCTTTAAGATACGCTTCATATGATATCAATTTATGAAGGAGTCCATGTTCATTTCAAAATGCTGAGTTCAACTATATTCATGTGTTTCAGCCACAAGTTCCTCTGTTACATTATCGCGTGCTGATCTGCTCAAACACAGAAGACTCCAAATCAAGGTCAGTACTTGCTTACTCCCCTTTTTTTGTCTTTATGAAGATTGGTTACACAGTGTCAATGTCAACTCTAAAAAACCAAGGCCCTTAAAAAAGACTTGCAACCATCTAACTTGTTTTAAAATTTTCTTATCTTTTGCATGTGATACAATGGACAAATTACAGTGCTCTACTGTTACTTTTTTGATTGAAACCATCCTCTGAGAGTTAAAAGGTTTTGTTCGCCTTTATATCTGCTTATTCTCAGCTTCTCCTATTCCAGCCCAAAGGTACATGAGAGTAATACTGCAAGCAAATTTCTATGTTGATAGCCTAATCCCAAATACAATCTACCCAGCATGAGGAACCTTATCTGCCATTATCACCCTTCACACAAAAAAGTACCACTGGTCTAGGAAATTTACTCCTTAGAAACTGCTTTAACCCAAATGTTCTTCTGTAATAATTCCCTGCTGTGAGTAATCTTGCAGCACTGAGTAACAAAAACAGCTAACTAAAGATAACTTGCTTCCTTAAAGACAGAGCAAAACACATCTGTAGCATTTTACAAATATGTATGGCAAAATCCATACTGAACAGATAATAAAAACAAGTCTAGAAACAAGAAACACAGGCAGTTACATGTAAAAATACACAAAGAACGAAAACGCAAATTGTTTTTGTAATGCAATTTAAAATCCTAAGATTAGCTATTATCAGGAAATATATGAACGCTTTGTGTATATTTTAAACCAACAAGGGAAGCAATGCTAGGAATCCTTTCAATAACATATGAGCTGACAGATGTATTTGAGAACAGAGGCACTAAGAAGAATGTAAGAGGATGGCGCGTTAGCATGTCTCCAACTTGGAAAGACAATCTTGTTTCTCTAGCCAACCAGAGTACTTTGAACTTTTAATTTTGTAGATAAATAAGAACCAGTTATTTTAAGTAGCTTCTCTCAAAATCATCTGAAAGTCCTTCAAGCCAGGCTGAGAGGATTTGTCATATTTCTCTGGCACATATTTTGACCCGCTTTTTATTTAGCTCATGGATACAGATTCTGCTTTCCTATTCTGAAACGTTTATGCTAGCTGAATGAAGGACCTGTCAAGGCTGTCTCCCTTCTCTCACCACCATTAAACTTCTCTGTTCATGTAACCTAGAGCAAGGCAAGAGTTAATGGGGATGCTTAGGGCTAAAAGTAGGATTGTTGAATGCAAATAATTCTTTATATAGGCAATACCATATTTATTTCCTAACCTGATTACCAACGGAGATAAATAAGCTGTTTAGAAAATGTTATAATTTTAACTTAAATTACTTTACCAAGTAATCTTTTAATAGTTTAAAGTCATTCAGAATTGTCATCTCATGTTAACTATTTTTCTAAATGAAAATATGGGGGGGGGGGGATAGAGAGCGTTTAGCATGCAGCACATCCTCTCAGACTCTCCTTTTTCCTACTTCATTGCAAGTTAACAGACACACTATTACTGACACCAATCAGGAAAAGGTAGCTCAGCACTGGTTGCTCTCAGACACACCCTGATCCTTATCAGATCCTATATTCACATAAGCAAGCAAGATAATTTCATGCCAAATGTCTAAAACAGCAGTTTCTCAAGTACTCTTAACTTCCATAAGGTCAAAAAGCATCTTACTTCACGCTGAAGAAACTGAGCCCTTACAGATTTCACAGGAGGCACTGTGGTATGGCTATCTAACCTCATCATATATAGTCTACAAGTAGCAAGTCCACAAGAAGATTTAGCTGTATTGCTATGTAACCTGAAGTGTCTGGCAGCCTCTGGTTGTCTCTTCTTCCCCACCATGATAAACATTTGGTCTAACTATCACAGCTATTTAAAAAAAACTCCCACTCCCCATTATTCCCCTATAAAAATATGAAGTTAGACCTTCTCCTTCAGTTTTTATTTTCTAGACATGCACCTCACATTGGGGATGTGTGACTTCCCACCTCTTTGACAGAGGCTCAGTTTTCATTACCTCAGGTTTCAGCAGTGACTGATTTTGTTTTCATCGTCATCATTTCCCATCTGAAATCACTGAAGTATAAAGTACCTGTTGTCCCATTTGTCTTATGACTGTGCTACAGCTGTTTTGACAAGGTGCTTCACCATAAACAATTATACTTCTGCACCAGATTCATAGTCTATCTTGACTGTGTACTTCAGGACCCTTCTTCCATCACATTGCATAGACACACACGGCTCATGCTCTGTGCTATGAGCATTAAAGACATAACTTCCACTAGAAACTCTTACCAAACACAGCTCAGCAAATCTATTTCCAAACCCAGGATTTTAGACACTCACCCATTTATTATTAGAAGGGTCTTCTGTCAAATATTTCAGAATAAATTAATCAACTGAACAAAAAAGTAAGGTACAGAATCCTGTCCAGGAGATCGCAAAGTACACCAATAATGATAAGGGGGCTGGAAGAAAGGATGTTTTGTGAGTAGTTAGATGTAGAGTTAGAGACAAATATAGGAGTAAAGAATTCATTCCCACCACAGCAGAGAGCAACAGTGAGGCACCTCAAGTGTCCATAGTAACATAATTAGTATACTAAACTTCTCCCAATGATCAAGGAAAAAAGTAAAGAGAATAACTTTGCACTGGAATTTTAACGCAAATTAAACTGAAAATTGATAGTTGCCAGAAATAACATGGACAATTCCCACTTACTGCTGGGCTCTGAATTAGTGACAGGCCCATCAAGTCATGAACTAGACTATCACTTAGAAGGTCAATACAACTTCTGTCCTACAAGCCACAACACTGAAAAAAGAAACAACAATTGAATGGGTAATTTTAAAAAGAAGAGTTTCACTGTGTAGTGTCAAACTATGACCACTACCTCAAACACAGTCTAGCAAAAAGAAGAGGTTCAGACAAGGCAGTGAAAGCAATTAGATACTTGAATCAAATTCCACATAAAAAATATAAAATACTTTCATTTTGATTGGTTGTGTACTGTGGAAGATATTCAAAATAAGGAAGTTATATCAGTCATACTGATTTATGTTCTGTACTAGGAGAACAAAAACTTCTGATGAAAATGAAAAGTATTCTTAAATAAAGGTACAAATTAGATAAAATAACCCCTGTAATTCACTGGTGCAAAATATATGGACAGTATGTGCTTGATCACAGTAATAACACCCAATGTCATAAGAAAACCTACAGTTCAGAATGACTGACTAGAAACAATGGCCAAAATAATCAGTTATTACTCGACTGGACAAGAAACTTCCTTTGTTTAACAGCTTGAAAATTTGGCTCTTAAATCATTCATTTTCTTTATGTTACAAGCAACCCTAAAGGTAAATTAGTTATGACCTAGATTCTCAAAGATTACTGAGCTTTTACTCCCTATTAAAATCATCAGGCATTAAATACCTCCACAGTCTGGCCTAGGTGCTCACTTCTCTAAACCATCTGATCTTCCTGCACTCATGCACAGCACACAGAGACAGACTACGCTCTAGTTTTTCGGTCCCCACACGCAGAAGCAGAAAGCCAGTCCATCTGGGCTGGCAGACGACTGCTTTGGAGAATCTCCATTAGAAGGAGAAGTGTGCAAACTTCACATAGCAGCAACACTTCCAACAGCAACACAGCAGAACTCCAGGCAGAGAGGAAAGACTGAAAGCAGGGGCGCAGAAACCCCTCAAGCCAGGCCTTAGAGAGCCCGTTACCTGCACGTGAGCCTTTTAACCAGAAACATTTTAAAAACACACACCAATGCCCACGGGTACGCTCACCTGCGCACGCAAGCAGGCCCACCGCTCAAAGTCAGTATTTTAACTTGAATCCATTCCAAACTAAGGCTCTGCATTTGGCTTTTCCCATCTTCCCTGCTCGCTCTGTATTTAGCTTTTCCCCTTTTCCCTGCTCTCTCACCCTTTACTTGCCGTGCCTGACCAACCGTTCTCACGGCAAGCCGGGGGAGAGGGGAACGCAGCGCACACCCTGGACGGGAGACCTTCCCCGCCAGCAGCAAGTCACAACCATACTGTCTCGCTACAGCGATGGCAATTAAGCTCCCGGGGCAGCCCCGCCCGAGCCGAGATTGGGCACAAAGCGCAGGCTTTCGACAACGCCGGGAAGGGGAAGCACGCCTTCGTTAGGCGCCGTTAAACAGGTCTCAGCGTGCCGCTAAGGAAAAGGGGAAGAAAAAAAGAAAAGGGAGGAAGGCAAAGGCACGCTCCCCGGCAGCACCTGCAGCCGGACCGGCGGCTTCGCGCTAACGCACCACGCCGCGAGAGGCCGAGCGGCCTCGGCCGCGCCCCCACCCCCCCGCCGGCCCCGGCCCCGGCCCCGGCGCGGCGCCCACCTGTACTGCCAGCCCTTGGCGCCGCGGCCGCTGCCGCCCCTGGCGCCGCTCTGCCCCGGCGGCGGCGGCTCGGGCCTGCCCTCGCCCTCGGGCCCCCTCACGGCGCCCGCGGGCTCCGCGCACTGCATGGCGGCGGCGCCGCTCCGCGCCCACCCCGGCCCGGGGCGGCGGCGGCAGCGGCTCGGGACGCCCCCGGCCCCGGGCGGCCCCGCCGCGGGGCGACACCGAGCGCGGGGGCCCGCTCAGGCGGCGCCGGGGCCCGGCCGCGCCCGCCCCATGCGGGCTGCGATGGCGGCGGTTGCCGGCGCCCCCCGCTCCGCGCCGCGCTGCTCCGCTCCTCTCACACGCACCGGCGGCGGCAGCGGGGAACCCGCCCTCCGCTCGCCGCGCCCCTTCCGGGTCGGCGCCGCCCGGCCCCGCCGGAGGCGCCGCCGCCGCCATCTTTGCTGCGGGCGGCAGGCCGGGCCGCGGCCATTTCCCGCCCCCCCGAGGGAAGTGGCGGGGCGCGGCCGCCTCAGGCGGGAAGGCGGAGCGTAGCCACCGCCACTTGGCCTCGGCCCCATGCGGTCCGTTAGGGCAGGCTCTGAGCAGCACCGCGTGCGTCCCAATAACCCTCTCCATCCATCCATCCATCCATCCATCCATCCTCATCCTCCTCCTCCCTAACGAGCAGTCTGCTTCAAGCAGAAACCGTTGGGTTTTTGGCAGGGGCGCGAGCGCAGGGCTGGTTTTCGTACGCAGTACCACAGCGCGCCTAAGTAACGGGCCGCGTGCTGCGAGGAGACGAAGCACCTCCGCGCTGCCCGTTTCCCGGGAAAGCCACGAGGGCGGAGGCGCGGGGGATGCCCAGGGAGTGCTGCCTCCGGCCGAGACACGGGCACTCAGCGGGGTGGTCAAGGTGGCTGCGGCGCGGCGACCGTCTGCCGCCAGTCTGATGGCCATCGCCGCTGCCGTCCGTCCGCAGCGGCTGCTCCGCGTTGCACCGCCGCCAGCCTGGCTCGTTATTCTGACTATACTCAAGTGCAGAAAAGAAAAATTCTCAAGCACCTGCTTGCGATACCAATGATAATACAAATGCAATGATGCTTTCAACTACTAGGAAATAACATTTGGCCTCAAAAGAACAGCAAAACTTTAAAATGAGTTAAAATTTATGGCAGCAAGCACTAAATTATTTTCCCACAAAACCGACAGGTGGGAAGAGGGAGGAATCCAAGCTATGTTGCAGAAAACTGATAGCTGGTATTTTGCAGTACATTATTGCTCTTTTGGGTTTACCAGTATTAGTTAGTGAGAAAAGCGGACTTGCTCTGTGTGGTTTAGCATGTTGTAACTGGAAAGAAGAATCAGAAAGAAACTACACCAAAACAGCCTGTTTATTAGTTATGGTTATTACTTAGATAAAGTTCTCAGGATTTTTTAAGATATCTCAGTTAAAGGATGGATGTCGCTCTCAGGATATCATTAATGTGGTATCTTTCAGGGTCTGCCTTTCCAAATTAGTTTCTCTCAAAGACTCATCAAACTGCAGGATTTTGTAAAAATAACTGTCTTAGACAACTGGGAAATTTTTCTGGAGAAAGGTTTTCTCTGGATGGGAATGTTTCTCTGGACTCCTGGCCGACTGATGCCCTCTAGTGAATAATCTGAACAATCCTCATGGAAGAACACTTCATTTCAAATCAAACAGTTGTCTTGATTCCAAGTCCGATATCAAGTATTCAAAGAACCCACATCTGTTCTCCACAGCCCAAATAATCTATAGACATAGACAGCATCTCAAAAAAAAAATCAGCTTCCACAGAAACCCATAACATAGGGCCTAATTCAGAAGTCCCCAGAGCCTTATCCATAAAGCAAAACCACAGCTTATCCAAACCTTGAGAGGAAAAATATTTTTTTTCTTTTGGCATTAATTATAGCATATGGGCAACAGCTAAGCATTTTTCTTCCTACCCAGAATGACGGCAGGGCTAACTGGGAAAGATCTGTTTGTTTTTTCGTAATCTTGCAGGCCAGGCATGGCTTTTGCAAAACCAAAACTTAATTGACTATGAGCTGAAGGTTATTGTATTACACAGTAACAGATGCCAACCCCACTGAAATTTTCATGGGAAAACTTGAAGTAAAAGGAACTAGGGCAAGAATCCCATTTGTCTGTTTTTATTTCCCCCTGCCTGATGACAACTGATGCCAAGAGAAACATATTTTTTCCTGGGCTTCCATTAGACCTTTTGTAACTGTCACAGACGATCACCACCTACAACTTGTCCAACACAAGACACAGGCTAGCATTTCTTTCTATATGTTTCTAGAACCTCTCAGGATCTGGCCCTAGAATTTAGGATGGTAAATACAGATTTGCTTCCCTATACAGTTTGTTTTGTTTTGTTTTAAATGTTGCACTCGCACTACCAGCGACTGTCATAAGGTGGCATTGGAAAAATGCTTAATGCCATAGAAAGTCTTAACAACAGCATAACCGGTTTTGCTAAGAATTTCCTGTAAAAACTGACTTTTATCTTTGGTTTATATTTGCTACTAATTAGAACTTCTGATCAAGTTCACTGCTCTCTGTCTCCTGCCCCAGAACCTTCCACTTACAATGTAGTGGTTCAAAATGACCAAAATCACACCCTGGACCTAGCAAGAGCAGAAGAGGGGGGTGCTGGAAGGCCCACAGTAGAGTACACTGACTCGAGCGTGGCTGAGCCTTACCCATCGCTGTCACCTCTAGGTCCAGGGAAGGAAATCAGGGAGAGTTACAGCTCTTCAGGGAAGAAAGCTCTTCAGTTACAGGAAAGCATGAAACAAATAATGCATTTATCAACATTTGTCAAAGCAAATCCTTGTACACCTGAATCTGGCTACAAGCTAAAGTAGATCAGATTTTATTATAACTTATGTTAAAGCAAATTTGCCAAATTTGCTGCAATTTATCATCTTGTTAAATTTAGAAAATTGTCCAGAATCTGATCAAAAACATGCACCTCTTGCTGATTTCCTCCCAAGCTTATTCTGTCTATACATGCTTAGCATTTCTTCAGATCAGTATCCCCAAGAGCAGCTATACTTCACCAAGACCTAATCATGTTCAAAGACTATAAAGATCTAAAATCCAGCATATTTTTCATTACTTGTGTGCCAAAAAATTCGTAATTTTTTAAAATAGGAATGATATGAGTTTCCTATCATTCCCTTGTCAGTCGAACAGGATTTTTTTTCTCTGACCTAAAAAATACCTTTGAATGAGACCAAGGTTAACCTAATGTTAAACTTGTGTCCTCTGGTAGCTGGTCCACAGAAGATAAGTACTTACTACTTCTACCTGATAATGGAACTATATTCCTTACAGGCATGTTCAGGAATGACATAGATCCTGGGAAAGGAAGGACAAAAGGAGAAGTGCATCCTGCTTTTATCACACTGAGTGCTATTTTTCATAAGCACTGCTGAACTGGAAAACTTACTGATTGATGGCCAGGAAGATATTGCTAATAGTGCTTCACATCTGCATTTGTTAATTGTACAATCGCTGGCTATTAGGGTTAAACTCTTTCTCAAAGCAACTAGTATTTAAGTTTATTAATAGTTGTCACGCTCATCAGTAGTCTAGGAAACATGTTTTATTTTCTGGGCTCTTCTAGATAACAAACGTGGAAGAATTTACTATTCTTACTGCGAATGAAATATATCTGCCTACTGCCTGCTGATGCTGTGATACAAAAATATGAAAGTAAATACACTTAAAAGAACAGCCTTCTTCCTACAACATACTGAACACAAAACTATATTCCCCTGGCCATAGGTGAAAACAGCCAATAAGGTCATGTAGATATAACACAGACAATTTCAGCCTCCAGAGTATTTTATGCTGTTGGAATAATTTGCTGGAAAATCTTGGCTTTGAAGCTTTACAGCTATCACTGTATTGTGGTCTGTGGCTTTGCTGTAACATAATATGCATATGAAACATTGCTCTTTTTGACATACGGGATCACAGGTGCTTGCTTTTAATGGTTATTCATCATTCCTTCTATAGTCTTAGTAAGTCAAAACCCTTTTTATTTGGGATGTTCAACCCTGTCAATCTTCTCATACTTTCCTCACTCTTCCCTATCAATCGCTATCATATTCTGCAGTAATGCAAACCCAGAGTAGCTCCACTGATTCTCAAATGTACAGCTGAAAGCATCAGATTCACAGATGGCAGCAGCTGATGCTGCCTACGAAGTTCCTTTCCCTTTCCATAACCCATTCACGTCCTTCATCGTCACACTTGACAACGTTTCCAGTTCTGCTCAGTGTGACTTTGCATAGAGTCATGCTCTGGGCTCCAGCGTTACATCACCCAAACGCAATCCAGACATCAAAACGTAAATGGGTCAGCAGCACCAGCTGCAGAGGCTCCATCCGGCTGGAAGCCAGGAATCCAGGCCAGCCAACTCCACAATCCCAGCAGCTTTCCCCACAGTAAGGCACCATCTGAGGAAAAGGACTGCTCTCTGGGAGCTCACCGAGGGCAGTATTGAGGGCCCCTGCTCCTGTCTCCAGAGCAGCTTCTTCAGAGTCATAGCCCAGGTAGGGCTCTTTTTCTTCTGTGCTTCTGTGTGGAGCAACTGTGAAACAAAGTCATCCTCCTCCTGCAGCCACAGGGTTGCTAAAGTAGCAGAAGTGAAGATGCTCTACAGTCACTACAGATCGGAGACTACAGTAGTTCCCATCTCTCTCCACACCAGAGTATTGTGACTAGCGCACTCACGCTGTTTTATCTTTTAGACCTCTACAGTGTACGGTTCTGCCCACTACCCAGCCCTGTGGCCTGGAAATGGTTAAAGCGCTAGCACATATTCTTGACAGAAATGTCCAAGTCCCTGCACAGATTAAAGCCTCTCCTAGACACTGTGTCAGAGGGGCAGCTTGTCGGCAGAGCCACACAATAGACAGCGGGTGCACAGCGCTCGCTGAGCCGGACACTGTCTATTAGCTCTCCGCCTCCACCCAGCCCAGAAGAACCTCCCCACCCTATTGTGTCCCACAGAGCTGACATCGAGCGTACAGTGCATTCAGGCTCCCGCAAAACTACAGCTACAATGTGGTTATGGGGACTCAGGGACCTCCTGCATTACAGGTCCTAGCAAGTTCACATCCAAGCTGGGAGATAACCATGGCATGACCGGAAGTCGAGACATTTTCAGAGCCATAGTATGAAGGAGAACCTCAGCTTGATCCATTCTGCTACACTAGCAAATTTGCTAACCATGGAGCAGAATGATTTCTGGAAGCAGGCCTAGTTTAAATTGGCAGTTTGATGGAGCTGCTGCTTATAGCTGGATGTGAGTCCTGGTTCCTCCTCTTGCTTCAGCCCTCTGTTTGCTCAATTAACACACAGACACCCTTCTGCCCTTTTCTCTCCAACTTGTGAGCAGAGAGATCAGGATGTTGCCTCATCTGCCTTTGTGGTAGAGGTCAAGCTGTTCTAGCACAAAGGGTGAATGTGGCTGAAGCACACTGCTTTTATTTGGTCCTTTTGCACCATGGAAGGACTTGCCTTCTGCCTTGCACTCAACAGCTCCTGGATGATTGTGCTCCCTGAGTTCAAGGGGATCTTTTCCTCCATGTTTTTCTGCCCATCAGAGAGTGAAACAGAAACACTCACAAAACAGTTACATATTCAAGCCCTTTGTGTAAGGAAGGTACCTTCGAAAACACACATTCATCTGCTTAGGACCTGACTCTCCTTTCAGTAAAGCTAGCCATACCTTTCCATGCGAAACCAGCCCTTCAGCATTGAGGGAGCATCCAGTGGGTTCTCTGCATGAGGAAAATGAGCAGGTATCAAATCAACAGGACTGAGTGACCTCTTGAGCACATGTGGACGGAAAAAAGGAGCCAAGAGCACATCTTCTCCTCATTACCATTGCAGATATGGTGTGTGCTCACGAACAGGGAGCTCATCTTGTGGTTGTGGGGCTTCCCAGCTTTGACATCTACCTCAAGGCCATCTCCAGCCTTTCTCTAAAGACCTTTTCTGTCCTGCCCTTATGGCAAACATGTTTTACAAGATTGTTCTCCCAACTCACAGGGGAATCACAAAGAGCATTGCTGCCTTCTGCTGTTCAGCTCATCCTTAGTTCTTTCTGACATGCTTCTCAATCCTCTTGAAAACTAATGTGTTTTTATTAATATCTCAATTAAACTTAACAGTTGCTGTGTGAATTCAGGTTGTCTTCTCTTAGAAGCTTTTTTGTGCCTTGCTTTACTCCTACACACTTTTGCTGCATGGTTTCTATGGCAACATGAGTATCTCTCCATCTGCTGTAGATCCTCATTATTGTGTTTAGCTCCTTGTTATCTCAGCCAAATGCAGTTTCCAGGTGTATCATGATAACAAGATCAGTTTGGAAACCAAGCCAAAGCACTTTAGTAATTTTTGTAAGCAAACCTGTCCTTCGTAATTTGATTGCTCTGTTGCTATATAAACTCTACTTGTAGGAGACTGATATTAAGCTCTTCTCCTTTCCAGATGTCCTACTTGTATCTGCATGCTCTAATCAGTTCTGCATCCATTTCATAATTTCCAGCTTACATTTTTCCTTCTTACTGCAACCTGTGCTGTCTACAGAATAGATATGTTTGGATTATGGGAAGTTGTTGTAGGTCTGTTTTAAGTAAAGCAGAGTTTGCCTGCTTGTTGTTTACTTGTATCAAATAACTTGCATACAAACTGAACAGATATTCTGAAATAAAAATTTCCTTTGTTTGGGATTGACATTTATTTTGAAGACTATAACTTACCAGTATGGTCTTTCTCCCAGCAAATACATTGTTCAGTTCTGCTATAGTCCTGCAATATTTTTACTTCTCCTGAAAACCTTCTTGGTTGGATTACAACAAGCCCTAAAGAGCATAGACTGCTTACAAATTGAACTCTAGGTCCATTCTGCTGGAATCCTTAAAATTACTGGAAATATACTTAGTCTTCTATAGGACTAAAATCTGTTCTCATTATGTCCTAAGTACCTTTTTGGAGAACTTATTTAAGTGTGAAAAAGTACTCTTCCTATATATTCCGATCAGAAACTGCAGCAGAGAACTCATCTAGAATGAGTGGAATAAAAATTTCTCTGTTGATTTGTTTCCTAGATCCCATGAGTCAGTAAAATCAGACTGCAAGAAATCAGTGTGGAAGCTGTAAAGTTGTGAGTAGTTTGAATTGTGAGCTCTTACAGATACAAACTGACATTATTTATTTGTACCCAACATCCTGGAGGAGCTGCTTTGAGATATTACAAGCTAACTCAGTATAAATAGTTACTATTTAATACCTATAATTAAAAGTAATCAAGTGTACAGCAATCTAGTTTATGTATATGTACTTCTAGTTCATGCATGTACATTTAAAAACCCTGCAAACCTTGCATTTAGAACTATAATTCAGGGAGTGGAAAAATTTTCCTCTGAAAAACAAATAGGTCCATGATATATAGGTAATTTTGATGCTAATGCTGTCCACCAGACTGTTGCTTAGTCTCAGGTGTGAGGGTCAGGTGTGGTGTTCACAGTTTGGGTAGACTTGAAGTGCTCGGTTTATTAATGATTGTGATACAGTCCGCAGACCTAGACTGGCGTAGATGTCTGTGAAAACTGACAGCAGACAGGCCGCTTCACAAGCCCAGACTGAACTTGGAAGCCCTTATTCTTTCCTCCAAACCTACCCAGCCATAACCCTATCCAGGGGACCACAGCTACCAAAAGTAAATGTTAACTGTTGAAACCTGCTGACACCAGCCTACAAGGTCCAGCAAAAAAAGCTATGTTTTCAACCCCTCTTTCCCTAAAGTCTGAAGCCTGCATTAACAGAGATGCCAAGCAGTTATGCTGCCTGGACTGCTGGTCACCACCCCCCAAGGGAGTGCAAAATTCATATTGTGCTTTGCTTCCAAGTAGTCACAAGACAGACAAGGCTCCCTGACTCTTATTTCTCTCCAGAGAAATTACACAAAATAAAGCTGAATATTACCATAGCTGCATATGCCCTCACAGGATGTGAACTGTAATATTGTTTACTCTTAGGAGTACAGAAAGCCTAGTAGAAAAGGCAGAAGGGAGCAATATGCAGAGAAAACTGTCCTTCACACATCAAAAACTAAAGGCGTAGCCTCAGAACTGCCCCAAATCAAAACAAATTAGCCCCTGCACAAGGAAGGAAAACAAGAGCAAAAGGTTTTTAGCTTCATGTTTACAAACAACCAAAGGAAAGGATCACTAATCAATGAGTAGGGGAGATATTAGCTAAAAGCTAAAGGAACATTCTGCTTCAGTTTTGGTAAGGAAGATAACGTAATCCCAGAGGGCAGAGGCAGCACAGTTAATGGACTTAAGGGCATGGATATGAAAATCACCACGTGCAGCACAGCAGCAAATTCAAGAGCTCTCTGCCCTTCAGTTCTGAAGAATGAATACTCTCCATTACCAAAATCCATAGCCTTTACAGCACACCGGCCCTAGAGGAAATATTAGCAATGAATAACAAGACATGGAAGGAAACAGAAAATGGGTTAAATGCAAGATAGGCCTGTTATATGTACATCATGAAAGACTAACCCAATATCTTTCTTTGATAAGATAATTGCATTTGCAGACAAAGGAAAACTAGTAAATCTTATCAACCTGGACTTTGGTAAAGCATTTGATTTGGTATTACGTGGAAAATTATTAGTTAAACTGGAGAAGATGAGGATTAATGTAAACACTATACAATGCTGAAGGAATCTGGTATGGGGGTGAAAACTGCTGATGATACTGATAGCAAAATTAGGGGACTGGAGGAATCAGTTTCACTGAAAATTTTCATTAGTCATCTTGGTGCAAAAAATGACAAGTGGGGTAATTAAATTTGCTAATGACAAGTTGGGAGACATTTTCAATACAGAGGAAATCTTACAGGAAGAGTTAGATGATTGTTATAGCCTAATAACAGACGTGGGATGAAATATAACAGCATAAAATGCAAGGACAGGCACTGAAAGACTAATACAATTTCTGCTGTAAATTAAAATTCACCAGCTATGAGCAACAAAAAAAAGGAAGACCCACATGTCTGATGTAGTTATTAAAAATGCAAATGCAATCTTACATGTAGCAGGCCAAGTGTTTCCAGGAACAATACGTAAATATATTCAAGACACTGGGTAAAATTCCACAGAGATTTTATGGTACCATCCTGGATATCAGTGTTCAGCAAGCCTGAAAGCTGGAACTGGTACAAAGAAATGCCACCCAGATAATCAGAGGATTGGAAAAGCTATCACACAAAAGGTGATTACAAAGCATGTCTTGCTGAGCTTGGCAAAATGAGCACCAAGAAGGGATCTGATTTCTCTCTGCAAAAACATTTGGGGTTTAAGGCGGACAGAGAGGGAGAATAAGCACCAGGGAAAAGGAGTTGTTCAAACTTAAATGTTGGTGCAAGAAAAGATGGGCATAAACTTGATATGAAATTCAGAAAAGGGTTCCAACTGTGAGAGGAGTAAAGGTCTAGAACAGCTTCGCAGGAGGAGAAGAGGGGGCAAAAAACTAGTTTTAAGACAGGGCTTGATAAGCTCGTGAACTGACAGCAAGAGCTGGCCTAGGAGTGTCCTTCCAGGCCTAAATCTGACTTGCCCTGGGGAGCAGAGCAGGGGACTGCCCTATCCCACACTCACACGGCTTACCCTATGCACCCAATCCAATAGGGTGCCCAAACGCCACCGACCAGGGGCTGAGAAAACAAAGCACGCAGTGGCCATGTCCAGACCGTACAGCAGGCAGTGCTGCAGTTTAGGTTGCCCTCAGCCCCCTGCCTACAGAGCACCCAGCCCCTCCCTGCCCATTTTTGGGGTTCAGGGCCAGGTGCCTGCTGAAGTTGGTATTTCTCATTCTCATTTTTAAGGATATTTGAAGGCCACATTGTCACCACAGAAAGATCCACACCTGATTTAAGAAAATGCCTTTTGTCTGCCCTGGCTTTGACCCTGTCTGTCCTGTCATTGACATGGAGCCTGGGGGTTGGTTTGTTTTACAGCAGCTGTTAAATTGATGAGATCTGGTTGGCTTTGTAAAGTCTGGGTATTGACATGTGCACAACCTATTAGGTGCCAAAGCAGATCAGGTGAGGCTGGGTGGGGGTGGCCTTGAGAGGGTTGTCTTTATCCTCCCTATTAAGCAGATTGAGCTTTTTTGTCTGTTATGCACCAATGACTCACACTTGAGAGTTAGTTCTCCTGTGCCTATGTGAAAGGCATCATGCTTTCATTGTAAAGTCAATGAAGAAAAGATCCTGCACCTTGCCCGATAAACAGTTGCCAGCATCTGCCACTGTCCTATGGCTCTGGAATGTCACAGAGGACCCATTTCTCATGGCACTTGTGTGTCCCCACAGCAAAGTGCCACTGAGATAGCCTTGAAATCTAAACTTCCCAACCTCCCGTGTGAAACTGCCTGCAGACAGCCTAGAACAGTTGGGTTTTTTGGGGCGTACACTCTCCTATCCATCTCCATGGAGCAGTGACTGCAGAAATCCAGAGGACAGTTCATCATCAGCACAAGTTACTTCCACTGCTAATTAGTGTCACAGACATATAAGCTAATGCATGTACTCACAATCAAAGGTTGCTGCCTTTAGTCTTCGCAGGTGATGTCATATCCATCTGCCTCCTCATCCTTTGCCAATACCTCCAGCTCACCCCTGCCAGCTTCTGTGCAAAACCACGTGGTCAGCGCATGGCAAACTGAACATAAATCGATCAAGCCAGAGGCTACTGAACTGATACAGTATCCATTTTCAAATATAATTAAAAACTGCCACATTAATTTACATGAATCCACTACAATTTGCAATACTTAAGTGCTATGTTGACCAGGGACATCTTCTGTTGCCCAAATCTAGATCCAGAAACCAGAGCTTAAGTGACTGTGTGCTCACCTAAGGACTAGGGGACTCAGCAGAACTGAAGAGCTTGCAACCTAAATAGAGGAGAACGGGGGAGAATAGAGCAAGAAAGATGATGGCTGCAAACATCACCTCCACAGATCTTTTTCACAGGAAGGGGTTAAGTTAAAGGGAAATAAAGGGGAAGGAAGCAGGCTAAGAGGAACAGGGGGGCTACACAGGCAGGGGAAGAGCAAATTATGGTGAAGAAGCAGGAGAAGGATGGAGGAAACACACCTAGAACAAGCGAAAGGTTTTGTACCTTGTACTCGTACTGTGCCCGTGAGTAGTGCCTCTTCTCACAGAGCTCCCCATCAGGCTTCACACACGTCCATGTCCCTGCTATGCCTTTGTTTTCAGGGACCCGTCCTGGTCCCTTTTGCAAGGTGTTATTTTGTGGTATTTTGCCCTAGTTTGTGTGAGGTCCCAACTGCTCTCACCGTCTGCAGGACACACCAGATAGCTGAGCTGATGAGGAAGCTGACAGCAGGCAGGCCGAGCCTATGTGTACTTCCAAAAACACCCACAGGCTCGTGGTGGCAAACGTTGGCAGCCAGCCTCCCTCTATGAATCACTGTGTCAGGCCTCCTCATCACATGGAGCCAGAAACTCACTGACTCAGGTCCGGGTGCAAAGGCAGCATATGTGGTCACACGCTGAGCCCGTAGCCCCCCGTTGGGGAGGCGAGCCCCAGTGGCACGGCAGGACAGCGGGAAGTGCAGGTGCAAGCACTGAGAAGGTAGTGAGGGCCGCTCTGTGCACCCAAAAATGAGGGAGGAGGCTGAGAAGGTGTTTGAAAGAGGAAACAGGGTGTAGAGAAGGGCTGAGAGGTGAAATGTGGTCATTTTTAGGGAGCCACAGATGATTAGATCATATAGGGAGAAAGAAGATGCCCCATTTATTCCTGCAGATGACTTTGATTCAACATCCCCCATATTAAGAACTGTGACATGGTCCTTTATGGATGATTTATCAGCTGGATTTGGCTCAGCAAAGGCACACATAGCCATTCTCTGGTATATGAGACCGATCCTCATATCTTGGCAGAATTAAAGCCATTACCCATCTGTCTGGCAGGACAGGTGGGACCTAGAGATGTTTATCATCGACCCTAGGGTTCAAGTTTGTAGCAAACTCTGTCACCTTATCCAGCCAGTGCCACACAGAAACCATGCGTGCCACTGCCAATACACACGGAAGTCACACAGAGTGAGAAGCGCCTGGCTCCCCCCAGCTCTCCATGGAGGTCTTCATCCCCGTTAATATCGGGGATGAAAAACGAGCGGATCATTTTCTCATTTCTCTCGCCAGTCGAGTCCTGCCAGTCTCTGTCAGTACTTCCACAAGAAAGAAAACGGAGCTAGCGCCCAGCACGGGTGGCAGCTGGGTCTGTAGCCGCCGCCCCCCGTGCAGCACCCGGGGGAAAGTCCCGTGCGAGCTGGAGATAAAACTTCTCCGGCCTCTCGTCGCTCGGGGAAGGGGCTGAGCCGAGCCGGGCGCAGGCACGACAGCCCGGCCGCAACCGGGGCGCGGCGGAGGCGGGGGCGGGGGGGAGCCCGCCGGGCCGGGCCGCTCCGGCAGGGACGACGCGCGGGGGAGCCGCGGGGCCCCTCGCCCCGCTCCGCGGCCGCCGCCCGCTCACGCCCGTCTCTCCCGCAGGCGCCGGGGGCCGGGCCGGGCCGGCAGGGGCGGCGCTCGCGGGCGGGCCGTGCCGAGCCGAGCCGAGCCGAGCCGCGCCGAGCCGCGCCGCCGGCAGCAGCGCCCTGCGGGAGGCACGGCCGCAGCATGTCGCCGCTCCGCGTCTGCATCGTCGGCTCGGGGAACTGGTGAGTGCCGGCGCCGGGGCGCCGTGCGGGCGAGAGCCCGTCCCCGCTGCCTGGCCCGAGCCCCCTTCTCCACCTGCACCGCCGCGGCCCGCTGCCGCCTGCCCGCAGGGGCGGCCGCCGCGAGCCGCCGGGGCCCGCAGCCCCCTGCAGCCCCCCGCAGCCCCCCGCAGCCCCGCTCCGCGCAGCCCCCCGCAGCTCCGCGCTGCCCCGCGCCGCCGCAGCGGCCTCGCAACAGGTTCTCGGCACCCCCGGGCCCGGGTGCGGCGCGCTCGGCGGGGAGCGAAACGCCGCAGGAAGCGACGGTGCCTTTTTTTTATCATTAAAAAAAAAAGATCTCCATGGTCCTGAAAGCTTCCCCGTCAGCAGCGAGGAGTCGCAGCCCGCGGCTGGCTGAGGGCTGCCTGCACCTTGCTGGGTCCCTTGCCCCCACTCCTCACCTCTCCTCCCCTCCCCGTCTCACACTGTAAACTCTTGGGGCAGGCACTGCCATTTATCTGATGTTTGTAAAGGTCCGGCCTCCCCGCTCTGTTAGCGTAATAATCTACTGGGAATAGTAGGAAATTCGGGAACCAGGACAAGAAGCTCCTCTTACCTTTACGTCTGTGGTCCCTTTGCCTTGTAATCCGAATGGGAATTGTCAGAATTGTCATGTCTGGCAAATAACCCATCTAAGAACAACAGGAAGAGATGCATGAGCCAATAAGAATTTGAAAAACTTGAGGCTCCTACATCATTTAAACAGGTGAACCTTTCAGAGTTCTGCAGGGCTGGTGGGTATCACCTTTAAATCCATTTAATACAAAGGAAAATCACAGCAGGAGGGAAGTACAGCAATGGAGAGATTGTGGTCTTGCACAGCACCAGCAGTCAGGGATGGAATTAGAAAACAGGCATCTCATCAGCTCCTTCCCTCCCGGGCTTGCCAACATCTGGAGTGCGGGCCAGTACCTAATGGTGGGAGTGAGGGCTTGGAAGCAGGTCCCCCTGATGACAGCACAGCGAGAGCCCAGGGAGCACTGGCCCTGTGCCTCTGCAGCTGTGTGTGTGTGTCCATGACAGCTTGCAGGGACGCAGTCCTGCTACCACTTTCTCTGGCCTTCAGCCAAATCCCTTTGCTTTTCCATGCCTGTAGTTTCCCACATAGGAGGTATGACATTCACTCACCTTTATAGTTCTCTAACATTATCAAATGAAAATGCCTTAAGTACTAAATAAAGCACCCAGGTGAGTTCCTCTGGGATCCTGAGGACCTTTTGTGTTGTTTCTCCGTGACCTGGCATTAAGTAGCGAGGAGAGCAAAGCTCCTGTTTGTATTCCTTTGAAGGCACCAGGACATATGCTAGCACGGGCTTCATTTAAAGCCATGACTTATTTGTACATTGCATCTTCCATCATCATTTCCGTCCAGGAGGTAGTTTTGGATCTTGGTGCAGATGCAGCCTTGTACAAGCACTGTGTTAAGGTCCCCAATTTATCTGTGTCCCCATTCATAAGAATATGTCTGCTACTGCTCAGACAGTCTGGACAAAAGCACTGCTCTCCAAAGCTCTTTGGGTTTGACTGAGATGCCACTGAAGTCAATAAACCCTTTTTCATTGGACTTTGCATCTTACTTTTCTTATGGTTTATGTAACTTGAGCACAAACAAACAGAACAACATGTATGTGCATGCGTTTGTGATTAGCACATGCAGCCTCTAGGTAGTTCTTTGGATTGCTTTTGTAGAAGGAGGATGGGTTCCTTAAGATTTCTGAGATATTTGACAGCTAAGTGGAAACAAATGCCAAAAAAATCAGTATGTGAGGGAGTGTTGTTTGCGAGTCGCTCAGGACACAGCACAGAACAAGGCCCTTTGTCTTCCCACCCTGCAAAACCAGCTCACTGCTTTCTATGTCCTCACATTCATACTAAGGTTCCAGATCACATGTTCTTTGTGCATGACATCTCTGATATCCAGTCTTTCACATGTACCTGGACAGCTAAAAGTCTTCTCCGGGAACTCATCACCACACATCCCGATTACTGTAGCACACTTTTCTCTGGCCCTTGCAGATGCAGCCTTGCTCCAGTCATTTCTGCTCAGCCTTCTGCACCAGCGTTTGCCTGCCCTGTTGCTTTGACCATGTCATTCCACCCCTTGCATCCCACCCTACCTCCCTCTTCTCCCTCACACTAAACAAAGGCCTCCAAGCCTCTGTGAGCTGCTTGTTATCACTTTCAAGACCTTCAACAGCCATTAAGGGATGTCTAGGAGTCAGCTTTTACCTCTGATCAGCTCACGGTGATAGACTTAATCATTCTCCTGCTGTGTCTTCAAATAAGCGCTTTTCCTGCTTTTTCCCAGGCTGTTCATTTGCCATAACCATCTTCAAATGCCACTTAATTGTCTTCCTTCCAGTCTCTACTTTAGAGAGATCTTTTTTTCACAGTGCCACTTGGAAAGAGTTATGCCACGGAGAAACTGAGACCCCAGGCTGCCAGACCATTCAGTACTATCTGCTTCCTCATACTGCTTGTCTGCCTGTGTCCATCTGTTGCTTCTTGCCTTATACATAGACTGTAAAATCTTTGGCAAGGGATACTTCTTGGGCTTAGTGTTTAAATCACATCTATTCATAGTCTCTATGGCAGCACAGATAATCTTAACACAACATAGAAATATAATGTTTATCTTTGGCAAACAGTATTTTCTTATGTTGCTCCTGAATATTTGGGTGACAGTTCAGATAACTGCACTTGAGTCTTCTCTGCAGCTCAGAAACACAGTTAACACATGATGCAGCGTGTTGCAATAGCTCATGCCAGCTGCAGAAGTTCAGGAGGTCACAGTGACTTAAGTCAACATTGCCAGAAGACTTACGGCTGATGTGGTTAAGTAAAATAAGTGCTACACTGCATTTTGTGGTTGCCAGCCAGGTACTGGAGGGTTTGTGTTTATGTTAATCATGGTTCAGTTATCTATTTTTAAAAATATAGATTTATTTGCTGCCCAAGCCTTCAGAATTTGAAAGCTCTTCCAATTTTATTAGATTCTTTTGGACTCCAGAGTCCTCAGTGAAGACCTAGCTTGAACTAGGTGTACTTGTCTTTAATGACCAGCATGGAAAGATGGCCAGGCTTTTTACTGAGCTGTATGGCAGGACAATGTAAAAAACTGAAGGTTCCAACTGGATATAAAGAGCAAAAAAAAATCCCTATGAGGCTCATAAAGCTTTGGAGCAGGTTGCCCAGAGAGGAGGTGGCATTTCAGTCCTTAGAGGTTTTTCAAGACTTGACTAGACAAAGCCCTGTGCAATCTGATGTGAACTCCGTGTTGTTCCCACTTGGAGCAGGAGGTTGGCGTGGAGACTTCCCAGGATCCCTTCCAACCTCAGAGATTTTGTAATTCAAAGAATTTGGGTGGTTGGCTAAGAAGGAAACTGAAGGAGGACATGTTCATCTTCGAGTGTCTAAAGCAGAAAAATAATATTCTGCTCTCCTACAACAGAGCTGGGCTTAAATTGCAGAAAGAAAAATTTAGGTCAGATGTGAGGGAAATCTTTCTAATGTTAAGGATAGCAGAGCCCTGGTATAAACTGCTTAGGGAAGAGAAGATACCTGCAACAGCTGAGGTCTTTAAACTTAGTCTTAAAGACCTCCTTGGAAAAACACCTGTTAGGAATGGTGCAAGTACATCCAGCTCTCCCTTGGACAGGGAAAAGGACCAGCTCATTTCATGGGGTCCTTTCAGCTCTATTTTTCTCCAGCTCTGATGTATGCCACAAACATTTTCATATTCACATGTGTAAAATAACGGGTCTTATTCTTTTCCAATTATACTGACAGGAAATCTCCAGAAAGAGGTTTTTTTCTTAGCATTATGTAAATCACTTCCAACATGATTTAACATAACTGGAAAAAAAAAAAACATGGATTGGCAATTTTCATTTACTGACTTTAAAAATTATCTAAGCAGAGTTCTCAGCCTTCTATTGATCATTGTTAAATTGAGTTTTGGAGAACAAAAAAACCACAGCAGTCTATGTGCTAGCGTCCTTGGTTTTGTTTGCATAAGCAGACCTTCCCTGCCAAGCCTGTGTAGTCTACTGAACACTGGCTTCACAGACAAAGCAATTCTTCTTTCCAAGGCTGATTAGTGGTGACTGAGAATTTTAAATGGATTAAGTAAAACAGAGCATCAGGTTTTGAATTGTTTGACTATTTGTTTCATTGAGAGATATTTTCCCTGATGACTAGTGAAAGTCTTTTAAACAATTAACCCCTCTCTCCCAGCAATTTCCATTCTTCAAAACAGAAAGCAAACAAAAATACTGTGATTTGTGAAGCTACCTTTATGCCTGAAATACCTTCACTGATATCTTGGCAATGGGAAAATGCTTGGGTGGCAACGTCCAAGTATGTCTGTTATGACAGCTCTGCTGGAAGATCAAATTTACCTACTGAGAATTGCCAGTCCCATTCAGGATTTCAGAGGTTAGGGCTGGAGTCTGTCTTTCAACAGAAAAATAAAATAAACTTGGCATGGTAAAAAGTTACTGGAAAAAATATTTCCCTCTTGATGCACATTATCAATGACATTTAAATGGCATTGCAGTCATTTTAGCATTGTCTTCATCTTTTTAGAATAATAGCGAGCCTTGGGGTCCCGCCGAGATTGAAGCCCCCCTTTTTTTTCCCTGTACTAAATGCCTTGTAAACACATAGTAAAAAGAAGTGTCTGCTTTCAGAAAGTTTTAGTCCAAGGGAAAAAGAAAGATGAATAAATGATGGTGGGTGTAAGTGTTTTTATGTTATTATCCTTCTATAGATGAGAAACAGGTGAAAAATCACTTGTCGTTAGGGAAGGCCATAGCAAAACCTGGAAAATGAATACAGATCTCAAGTCCTAGTCCAGTGCTTATCTATAAAAATATTTTCTCTTATAGTATCTTCTGAAAAATATCATCTTATTATTAATACACATTTATTGCATTCAACCACAATTCATCCTCAGCCCAGACCTTGACTGTGCTCTCTGTTGGACAGCAGGGGAACAGAACGGGAATGGAAATAACTTCACAGGTGATATGAACATGTGGTTCAACTATATGCCTTTCCTTCAGGAAAAGCAGAACTCTTCTCTTTTACAGTGAAGATGTTCCCCTAAAACAGTTACCTACATATTTTACATTCATAAAGGATCAAAATAAATCATCACTTTTTTGAAAGAAAGCATTAGAGCAGCTCTGGCAAAATGAAAATTGATCTTAGGGGGATTTCTTTGTGGTTAAAGATTAAGGTGAAACCCTTATTCTTTTATTACTTATTGAGCAATTATCCACGTGCAAACACATTACATCAAAAATATAGCTGAGTTGAGGAAAGCCAGTTGCGACATGGTTTCCTTTGGACCGTTCACAGGACAGACCTATCTGGACTTAATCTTGGATACACTTAAGACTTATCAGTTACAGCAAACATGCCACAACTAAATAACTGCAGGTGTGTCACAAGTGGGTCAGAGGACAAGAACATTGCAACTAGATCCCCTCTTTCAGTTAGGTTAGTAAAATGGCTAGTGCTTTAAGGAGGGAAAAGAGGAGCAAGAAAAATCCCTCCCAACCAATAATTTAAAAGGGCATAAAGCAATACTTTCGGCAGGTCACCCAGATTTTTAATGCTCTTTTGCCCAGAGAATAAATGAAAGTTTGCAAGGTTGCGGTGGTGGATGAGGAAATAAAATTATTGTCTAAACTGAGATAACAAACGTACAACATGACTGAAGAAAAACGAGCTGCATGGTTACAATTTTTTCAGACTGCAACCATTCCAGATCCTGTTACAGTGAAATTTAGAACAATACATAAAGAGAAACTGTCAGGTTGAACATCTTTTTTTTTAAAAAAAGAACAATCTCTTAAATATGCGTCTTACATAAAATCCTTACTGCAACTGTTTGCTTATTGGTAGAAAAGTGGGATACATCTATTTTAGGTGAGACATGTAAAGACTTTGTCACAGCAAGATCACTCAGCAGTACTTTGCTACCTGGGTTATTTTACACTTTTTGGTCTTCAAAAAAGCTATCTGAGGAGCAGGAGATATTTAATTAGTTCCAGATACTGTATTTTTAGCACTGTTGATGCTACATCACACCTTTGCTCTATAATCTTCATGTATATAACTTCAGGTTCCTTATTACAGTTGTCTTCTCTGGTTCGATTTCTTTGCTGTTAAACAGAGTATTTTTTTGATAGAGGGTGGTGGATAATGGTTTCTGATAAACTTAGCAAGAATATGAACAGCTTCATAACACAGGCCTTTTTGACTTATCATGCTTAAAATAATTTGTGTTTCCAATTGGCAATAAAGCTATTTGTTTCCTATCAGTTATTTCACCTTTTTTTTAAAGGGGATCAGCCATAGCAAAAATCATTGGTGACAATGTCCAGAAGTCCAACAGATTTGATCCTGTCGTCAAGATGTGGGTATTTGAAGAGATCATCAACGGAAGAAAACTCTCAGAAATCATCAACAGTGAACACGAAAATGTGAAATATCTTCCCGGTTACAAGATACCTAAAAATGTGGTAAGCTGAATAAATCACTGAAATTTTGTTTGTTGGTGTTTTGGTTGTTAATAGGGGAGGCAACCTCTGACAAACTGATTTACCTATTTTTTAAAAGAACATTTCAAGTGAATTCAGCAATAGAAATTGTGCGAGTAGAGAGAGTATCAGCTCGCTCCGACAATTCAAGTATTAACTATAGATTACTTGAATTCTGCCCGAATTACGAATACTATCTGCTATTACCTCATCATACTTGGTACTTTAAAGTAGGAAGCAATTCATTGCATCTGGTTTGCCACCTAACTCACTCCAGGTTGTTTTGTTTTGTTTTTTTTACTATGCTGGAGCATAACTCACTTCTGTGACTTTTACTTGTTTCATATCAAGCTTATAACTTCAAGATAATACACTAGATAAGATAATACACCATCTCCCTCTCTGGCCTAAATCAGCATATCCATCTGCCCTGTCTAGAGCTCTGTCTAGTCAGAGCTGAGGTATTTCAAACCCACAGCATCTACTGGAAAAAAAATGAAAGCTACTGCTCTCCCTTCTTCTAGAAAAGAAATCCGCAGGCCAGCCAACAGCCCTGGCTTACAAGGAGGTGAACAGCATTGCTCTTGGCTCATAGGTGATTTCAGGATAGCAACACATTGCTATCATTAATACTGCTGTAATTTCCACCAACAGTAAAAGCTATTTAATTTTCATAGATATTTAAAATACTGTATTATTTATCACTGCCTAAATTAATCATCTTAGATAACTTAGGGCTATTAAAGCAACGAAGGTGAGTTTTTCTTTTGCTCAAGATTTTGCCAACTAGCAGTGTTTTATGAATTAAAGAAAGTAGTATTGCATTTCTAGAATCGTTGTAGTTGCAAAAGGAAGTTAAGATGCTGCATGTGATGGTTGCTTGGCGAGCGGTTATATTTAGCACTGCATATAGTGCTGCGATCGCATATTTGCACTCCCACGGCCCGGCCTCGGCACGCAGTTCGCCTGGCTTGGAATCGAATCGCCATTGTTATTTGCACAATGCTTTAGCAGGTCAACAAGCTTGGTGCACTCTTTTTAGAGCGGCCTCATCCTATCTGTAGCAAAGTCTCGGAGACTTTACCAGCAGAACTTGGCCTGGAGGGGGCCCTAACACATCTTCACCTCCGACCGAGGAAAAAAACCCTTATTTTTTCTTCACATTGTTCCTCCTCATTTTGCAGAGGAGCTCTCTGTCTGTACAGTGCTGTCAATGCAGCCCTCTGCCCTGGTCCTGTTTTGCTATTTTCCCGGAGAAACAGCTTTGCTGGTAGCAGTTCTCATTCTGCTGCCAGGAATCGCAGGTGCTCTGAGGTTGTGCGCTCTAAGGTCGTGTCCAAAGGCAATATTGTCTCTGATTGTGAACGGACAGTGATAGCAGACTTAAATTCAGCTGTTGTTTTTCCTGTAATGTAGGTTGAGTTGTTGTTCTGAGTGACACTAGCGTTTGGAGGAAGATACAGCTTGCTAGCTATTAAGCACGTTGTTTGAATTGTTGTAAATATTGGTCAAGTCACTATAGTTTGGGGTGGGGGGGGAACAAGACAGACAATAAACAATAAACTCTGCCTTTTGATACAGTTCATTGCTGAGTGACTCTCAGCAGGTGACCTACGGAGACGAAAGGCTTCAGGAAAAGGCTCCGTTTCAGCGCGCCGGTTTGGCCCCTCGCTCCCTGGCGCTACCATTCGTTCCAGCAGAACTATACCGGCTCACGCAGTATCTTCAAGAACTACCTGAAAAGCTATAGCAGCAAAGGGGCTTCCCGGGAGAACAGCGCAAGTTTAAAAAGTGTATTATCCTCCCCAGATTATACGTACAGGGCTGCAATAGGAGGCAGGTTTAAAAAAAGAAAAAAAAATCAAAACCACCCAGACCTAAAAAAGCTAGGTTGCTTTGGCTATTTCGGAAGAAAGGCTAACAGTTATGCCGCAGCACCAATTCAAATTAAGTGTGTTCGCCGTGCCGCCCGCAGCGGCTTCGGTATGTTATTTGGCAAGGCGTGGGAGCTCCTACCTGGCGCGAGAGGGCTCATTCCCGTTGTCGCTCTTGCCTAGGTGGCTGTACCCAACGTGGTTGAAGCAACAAACGGGGCCGACGTCTTTGTATTTGTTTTGCCTCACCAATTCATCGGGCGAATCTGCGACCAGATTGCAGGTCAGATAAAACCCGGAGCATTCGGGATTTCGCTGATCAAAGTAAGTTGCCATCGCCGCGAGGCTCGGTCTGTAAGGCGTAACCGCACACGGTGAGCGCCTGCGTAGCGCTGCAGGTCCCCGCTGCGCGCGCTGCAGAGGCACGAGCATTTCTCTCCGCAACGGCTAAACCGCACGAAGCCTCTGCCAGTCCCGGGCTGTTCACGCGGCCGTGCCGCGAAAGGCATCGGGGAGCCCCGCCAGGCTAAGAGTAACCGTTTTCCTCAGCCGTCTTTAGCCTGGATCAGTTCCCATTTGGACTAGCACAGAGGTGAAAACAGGCAGAGAAAGGGCTGCATAAGCTGATGCTACCAGCAGAAAAAGCATTTATCAAACTACAGCCTCCATGAACTCTTGACCAGAAGGAGCTCTGGCTCTGAGTGCCTGTTCCAAGTACCTGCTCCTTCGAAAGCTGTTCACGGCAGCATTCAAACTGCACAACACTAACAGTTGTGCGGAACCAAAGTAATTTCTATTTCTAATGAACTGGGTAATCTCTTTTTCAAGGTTAGATTATCATAATCTTAAAAGGAATTAATATTTCAGAAGAATCTCAAGCTAAAAGCTAGAGGCAAAGTACAAGTATATAGAGTCTACTGCTCCATCTGCTGATTGCATTACAGGAAATATCCAATTAAAACTTGAAATGAAAGAAATTGAATTCAAGTTTTCAGACTGCAATACCACAGTTCTTTCCTCTTTTTCTACAGCCATTATCTTGCAAGCAGCAGAACACAGAGGGCAGTGGGGGGGGGGGAGGGAGGAATTTCCTGCAAATTAACTTCTTTCTTCTTTCTTTCAAGAAACCTGTGGCAGTTCAGTATACTCTTTAATAGCAAGGAAGCACACAGATTAATATTTAGATCTTACAAAAAAGCCACCGTTGGTAGACTTAATTTAATAATTATGATTCCATACTACAGGAGTTCAACAAAAAGGAAAAATACAGCATAAAAGTGAACCTTAGGACACAGCAGCACTGGATATAAGGCCTGTTTCACTCTTGCAGGATTAACTCAACTCAATTAACTCAATTAGCTATCTTCTGCCTGAATTTGCCTTGAAGATGTAGTTAACAAAATACAAAACCAGAGTGTTTGTATTAATAGCACGCAGCAGCACAGTTGTGCTTCTGTTAGCATCATCGTGGAGTGAGGCTGGCAGCTGATTTAAGGGTTACCCTCGCATCATACCTGTGGCTAATGCTAGTGAATAGAAGCCCCAGGTCCTTTCAGCCAGAAACAGAGACCTGCAGGCAATAGGAGAGCTTATGTTTTACCAGTGCTCTGTCGCTGTCATTTTCCTATTCTAATACCTTGGTTTTGGTGATCATCTCTTATTCAGGGGATTGATGAGGGTCCTGAAGGCCTGAAGCTCATATCTGACATCATTCGAGAGAGACTGAAAATAGAAATCAGTGTGCTTATGGGAGCCAACATAGCCAAGGAAGTGGCTGATGAGCAGTTCTGTGAAACCACCATCGGTAATTATTGCAAAGAGCAAATTACAGCCACCGTCTCTGATTTAACTTCACCTATGACCGGGAAACAGGATAATGTCTAGAGATAGCAGTGGGAGCAACCTGCAACTGAAATGTGGCAAGTCCCAAGAGGTTTTTTCATTGGTACGGTATGTACAGCACGTGCTGAACTCGTGCAGGGAGGCAGCACAGTTTTCAGGGGAGTTCAGGACAGGCGTGATCAGATCCAAAACGACAGCACATTCCAGTGCTGAGAGCTGTTAGCTAATTTCATCCATTTAAAAATTACGGCTTAATCCTATTCCTGTAGGAATTAGCAAGAGACACCCGTTAATGTGTGTAAAGCTCAGTTCTGAGTTCTTGGGCAGGTGACACAGTAGACCATTTAGACAGATAGAGAAATACACCTTGGTGAAGGTGAGCACATGCAGGCTCCTGATTGCACTTTTTTATCTTCAAACTTCTCTGCAAGAGAAACAACATTCTGTTCTTCCCTCTCCTTCAAAGCGCTTGCCAAGACACAGCCTCAGACCTGCCCAGAACTGGGCTTGACCTGCCTTAGAAAGTTCATCCAGTAGCTTCCAAAATCCACTGATTTTAAAAACAGCAGAAATTAAAATTACATTCCTCAATAGCCAATGAAGACATAGCAAATCCATGTTGCAATGCTGTTCCTTCGCCGTGCGAAGGTTATAATAATAGTGAAAACTGTACCAGTGGGCAGATGGTGCTGGCAGAGTGATTGGACATGAATAGGACTAGGCATGATTAGGAGAGTTAGGCAATATGCATTGCCTGGGGGTGAGTTTAACCTCTGCTGGCCCAGTTTTTAGCCATGCTGTGACGGTAACTCCGCAAAGAGGTTTTCCCCTTGGTTTTGGTGCCTCAGAGGGTTTCTCCACAAGGGAAGCCACATAGCCCAGAAGCAATCACCTCAAAGAGAGGGTGTCCCCAAACATCGATTAGTGTAAAGGACGAGGAGCAAACCCAGAGTTTCTTGCAAGACAGGGCAGAAACCCCAGGGCTACCAGCGTGCTGTTGCCCAGGCTAGCAAAACTCTTTAAATAGACCAGGAACAACCGTCCAAAATGCCGAGAGCCAGAACCCCTCGAGGAGGAGCAACTGGAAACGGTTACAGCTCTCCACCACTGAGCTCTGAAGGAACCGAAGCTGCCTTGTATAAAAAAACCTAAGTGAAACTTCATTCAAAAGCCATTGCCCCACTGGCCAAGCACACTTGGATAGAGGCAGACCTCAGCCCCGTTATCACTCAGGGCTCTCTACCCTTCTCCTCGATATCTAGGGCTAGCGGTGCAACGACAGGATGCATGACTCTGGTGGAATTGTTCCAGCAGTGCAAATGTTGAACTTCATTATCTGTGAATCTCCCTGTAACTGGAAACTAATTTGCCATCAAGCATTTGCACCCCGTATGAACACTTAGCAATTATACCATTATGCATTTTCAAAGTGGCAATTATACTCTCGCGCTCTACCAAGCAATCTGCAAATATTACCCAGTTCACCTCGCAGCAGGGCGGCGCAGGGGTTGAAGTGACCTGCTCGTGCTCCAGGCGGGAGCGCCGCGCCGCGCCGCCCAGAGCTCCGCGGACCGTGGCTCTAGGCAGGCCTGGGCGAGGGGAAGGCACGCTTGAGCAAATACCCTGAGGAGTCTCAGCTTTAATTAGTCTGGTCTCGGTTTAATCTCTTGCCAGGTTTGTGGTTATACAAGCTTTCTCGGGCAGATATCTGCGTTAGGGGCTATCTCCCTTTAAGCGCTTTAAAGCGTTATTAGGCAATGCTTAGGTAATGCAGTGGGACTTGCGTACGGTTACGCTGGCTTCCAACAGCATGATCTGCTCTCAAGTGATAAATGTCTTCAACAGTACACAGCTATGCAGATCGCAAAACCTAAAGTGGTCCCAGGCCCCTTACTTCAAGTTTCAGTTAACTGTACATATTACTTTCACCCTGAAACATCTGCAAAAACAGTATAACTTTCATTCTTCCTTCCCACAGGGTGCAAAAATGAAAAACAAGGGCAGATCTTTAAAGAATTATTGCAGACTCCCAATTTCAGGATTACTGTGGTGGATGACTGTGATACAGTGGAGATCTGTGGAGCCTTAAAAGTTAGTGATTTCAAACCTAATTGTTTTTGTTAGGACCAAATTCTGCCCTCACCTGGTCTAACATTAGTCCTGCCACTATACGACTGAGCCTGGGCAAAGCATATGCTGGTTTTCCAGTCTGTAAAAATGGGGAAATGTACTTAAAAATAACTGTTGGTAAAAAACACTTCAAAATGAATGTATTTTTAATTTTTGTTTTCCAGAGGCACCCCTGCTTTTGAGGGCAGAATTTAGTCCACAGTATTTTCTTGTCCATATGTTGTAAGCACATGGCACAAAGCCTCTTATTAGTGATAGCTACTATATGTAATAAGTTATTTCCAACATTCAGCTAGCGACCCAGCAGAAAGCGCATGTCAGATGTGACATTCCGTGTTTCCTGCTGTTGAAGTCATGTTTGTTCAGCGTTCAGCATTGCCCATGTCGAGCTCCCAAGCTGAATCAGAAGCAATACCAAAATCATCAAGTTGGTGTTGAGGGGGTACTTTAGTGAGATTAAAAGTTTGCTTTTAAACATACCGAAGGTGACTCCAGGTTACAGTTCAATTGTACTTTTACAATTCACCTTTTCTGGGAGAAAGGGGGTTTAGTGCCAAGAAAAAAATCGCCCTGTTTAACCTAGAGATGAACAGTTTATATACGTACAGAAAGAAATACCCAAAGATTTTATTTTCAGGCAGACTGGAAGGTGGGGGGGGGAGAGTTGTTTTGTTTTGTGGAAAATTTTTGCTGTCCTTGAAATCATTTCTCTGGCATTGCCTTTGCTAAAAAAGAGCACCGGGGTGCATGCTTGTCTGGAGGCAAACACCTCAGTGGCAGTACTAGGTAACATATTACTGAAATACAGTAAGCTACACCATCTCTACATCAAAATGGGATTTCTGTGGGGGAAGAGCTGGCTTTTTCAGGGGCTGAAAACTGGGAGGCGGGGAGGGAGGCATGCAGGAGGATGGCGAGGAGCTGTGAAGACGTTTAGGATCCCTCAGCATTTGTTTGGAACATTAGAGAAGGCCAATTCTACCGATTATTCAGTAGGCAAAATAGTAGTAGTACTGATTACGCAGGGAAAAACCAAACTGGGTCTGCTGCAGCACCAGTATATAGAACGATGCCTGTTTAAATTACAGGCAGGCAGAGCAAAGCAAGGCACGGCTCAGTTAAGGATGCAGAAGTAGTTGAAAGAGAAAGGTCAGCACATCCCAACTTGCAAGTGGCAGAAAAGCAAAACGTTAATTTAATTTAAACTACATTATTATAATATTTAACAAGTTGCTTTGATTTTTGCCCCAGGAATAATAGTGAATACTTTGCAAAAATCTTCCAGGAGTCCAGCTACTTTTGTTTAACAATAGCTAGATGTTTAGCTTCTTTAACGTAAACTCATAGCTATTGGAAATTGAACCTACGGCATAGTTCAGATGAATTGGGTGAAGCCAGATTTGTGGAATTTCCTTAAATAGCAGTGCGTGTTGATGAACTGCATGTCTTATCTGATGATCTCCTTCTCTCTATTTCTGTAACAAACTTTTTTTAGAACATAGTAGCAGTGGGAGCTGGGTTCTGCGATGGACTGGATTTTGGTGATAATACCAAGGCGGCAGTTATACGGTTAGGCCTCATGGAAATGGTGGCCTTTGCAAAGATGTTCTGCAGGGGACCAGTTTCAATAGCCACCTTTCTGGAAAGCTGTGGCGTTGCCGATCTAATCACTACCTGCTATGGGGGACGCAACAGAAAAGTAGCAGAAGCCTTTGCTCGCACCGGAAAAGTAAGCAGGATTTTGAAATATTTTCAACTAAAGCGTAAAGAAATCCTTCTGTGTTTTACACAGGCATCATGTACCTTCTCGAGAAGTGGTGGTGTCGCAGCAGCGTTCCCTCTGATCTGTGTAATCGGTCTCCTTTCTTCTAGTCCATCGAGGAACTGGAAAATGAGATGCTGAATGGGCAAAAACTACAAGGTCCTCAAACTTCAGCGGAAGTCTACAAGATCCTGAAACAGAAAAACATGCTGGATAAGTAAGTGCTTTGATTTTAAAAACCTGAATTGACAGGCAAAGCCACAAATTGAGTGATTCATAACATCTTCAGTGGTGCTTGTGTTCAGCCGGCCTGCTCGCTTCCGTATCAGCTGCTTTCTACATGCTGGGGCACCACCGCGGGTCAGCTTAGCCAGGCTCCCCATTGCCGCGATTAGTAGAATGGGACAAAGGCCAGAGAGCGTTAAAAGAAACAAACTGCGGACTTGTATGCAACGAAAGAAATCCCAAATCCCAGACGTTACCGGTCCCCCCTACACAAGGCTGGAGGGCATGTGAACACGATCCAAGAGGGAGAGGGTTTCTTCTCATCACTGCATCACCATTAATTACGGTTCACATCAGTACTGCTTTCAGTGTGAACGTTAACTGGACTCTCGCAGAATAAAACTCAGGAGTATATTCCTAATCAAAAAAATTGTATACTCATTGAATAGGCACTAAGCACTGATATCTGTGTTTTAGTGCCACAAAAGGGGCTAGTGCTGAGGTAAAAAATACTTTTGTTTGGGGTAATTTAAGACTACAAATAATTTGAAGTCTTTGTCCCAGCTTACACAAGAGAAAAAACAAACAAAAATCCCTTCCCCTACTCTCCTCTCTTACATTAGCTTAGACTTCAAATGCTGCTGAATGAATACTTTCTAAAAAAACCTTTCTAATAGAGTTTTAACAGATATAGAAGCTTCTAGTGGTATTACATTTAAAATCAAAAGAAAACTCATTTCGACAGGACCAGAACCTTGAATCAAAACTTGACCTAATAAGCATCCCTGTATTTACACTTACTTCTACACTCGGCTCCAAGTCATTCAGTGATCTCATCTTTTAACCACATAATGATTAAGAGAGCTGGCACAAGTGTGGGTGGGGGGGGGAATCTTTAAGTCATGAAAAGAAAATCATTAGAAATTTCGGTTCATTTTAGCCTTTTAGATACCAGCAATGAATACAAACAACATGTATATTTTGCACACGGAGGAAAAGGGAGATATGAAATTCAAGTTTTTTTTCAGTAATTGAAAACTCTGCATAGTAATTTTCTCCCCAAAACAGCTCTTCTTTGCTGTCACCCAAAATGAATTGGCCTTAATTCCTTCTAATTACCTTAATTTCATTCCTACTGCTTTGTTTCATCCTTATACCCGTCATTCATAGCCTGCCAGTAAAGGTATATCTGAGTTTAAACTATATTGTAAGGAGAAAGAGAAACTTTATCCTGCCTTCTTTTTAGCATAAAAAAAAAGGTACCTGTATAATGGAAAAAAAAAGTGTGTTAGAAATGTTTACATAAACTTTCAAAAGCATTTTTATTGTCACATGCTTCTTTTAGGTTTCCATTATTCACGAGCGTCTACCAGATCTGCTATGAGGGCAGAGCAATCCAGGACTTCATCTCGTGTCTGCAAAATCACCCGGAGCACATTTAGAAATGTACTCTGCTTATCTGGTTGCGTACTCATCTTTTCAGGACTTCTACCCACTCCACAGCAAATAAAGTAGACAAACAGGTTGTGCAGCAATGCCTGCTGTAAAAGCAACGCAGAACGTATTTCAGTATCCTCATTCTGGGGGTAAAGAAAAAAAAAAATCTGCCTTCAATTTCAACATTGTATCCAAGGAAGAGGGAATGAATAGAGAATTTAACTATATTTGATTTGGGTTAGTAATTTGGGCATTAGCCCAGAACGACTTTCTTGTTGATTAAAAACAGTTCCCCATGTTATTTCCCATAACAAAGTTCAATATCGCTCACATGAGGCTCAGCATTTTGCCTACTAATATTGTGTCTAATATAAAAACAGCACAAGATGCAGAAAGTTTGAAGAACTCCTCAAAACAAAAATCAAAAGTAGTTAAAAAAAAAAAAGTCTGACAACAATAAGATGCAATTATGTGGGCAAACACGAGTTTCCATAATTCCCCCCAAACACAAATAGCATAACATTTTGCATTTTGTGACATTTAGTCCTCCCTTGATTTTGTTTCCCAATGTAAGCCTCTTTGGGGAAAAAAGAGGTATTGTTGTTGTGCTCAGGCACACGTGAATGTTCAATAGATGTAAAATGAAACATTTGGGGAGGGGGGAAGAAGAGAAAGAAGGACTTTTTTTTTTTTTTTGAATCAGGACTCTTAAGATCTTCAGTGGTAATCTGATTTTCATTATATATATCTATTTATATATATATATATAAAATATATAATTCCCTTCGAGTACAGATAATTTTTTTGGACTAACCAAATGCATTTATCTTGGTGTACAGATTTCTTAACAAGTAGTATTCATTAATTAGTACTAGCTGAGAGAGAAGAACTGAAGAAGAGATTGGCAACTAGGACTTACGCACAACTCAGCTTGCATCCTGTGCAATGCTGTTATTTTGAGGGCGTGAGCAGTAAGTGAAAAGGCCTCTGTGATACTTGACTTTTTATAAGTGCACAAAAATGACCGCTACAGACGCACAAAGTTCCTATAAAATTATATTTGAAACTGGGCTGCTTTTTAACTCCTCCAGAAAAGTACTGGACAGAAACCAGTGCAACTCCGTGCATCTTTCCACGGACTGCAAGAGACTAATGGCCTGATCCTGCTGTAGATTAAGCAAAGCATCACACACTCTGCACTCCTGAAGTGAGATGTCTCTGTCTGCTTCTGGATTTTAGACACAAACTGGTTCACATACCAGCTTTTAATTTTGCTACCAATGGCACTAATTTTAGAAACAAAACTTTTTAAACCTGATAACCGTATTCCGGTAATTTTACATACCTGGTGTTTTTCGCAGTTAAAAGCCATCTGTGAAATGAACAGTGGCGCATTTTGTATGCTCTAATACCCCTTTGAAAGATTCACATTTAGAGAGGAAGGAACAAAAGGTAAGAGCAATCTACTTTTTGCTTTGCTTCTATCCTATTTTCCAAAATACTAGTGGGGAAGGCAAGTGTTCTTTTAGTCCCCATGTATTTACTGACTTAAAAAAAAGTAATTATAAAAAAGGTAGATTCTAGAATCCTTTCCACTCTGCATTTTAGAGGAACATTGTTACCTCTTTCACATTTATCCAAGTAACATACATGAATGTATACTTTTAAATCTCAGTCTTACAGCTAGCAAAGCTAGCTCAGGTCCCAGAACTTGCGGTTGCAGCATCACAGAGCTCTGCCAAACAGCAGTGAAGGTAGCCCCCGTGACGACTCCAAGCTGGAGGAGGTGAACTGCTCTCCTACCTGGGGCAGGTCGCAGCTAACAGACCAGGACTCTGTAGTGCAATGTAAATATTCCTTCAGCTGAAATGAGAATCATGTGGTTAGGTCTTTTATACAGCACTGGAAAGCAAAAAACTAAAACACCCACGCAGCATCTTCCATTTCAAGTGGAAAAAAAAAAATTTTTGGATAATCTTAAATATCAAAAACATGAGGGTGGGACAGAGAATTTGGGAACCTCCCTAGTTCACAATCAGGCTGAACTTCTGAAAAGTCATTTATGATCTAATAATAATACAGAACATTTTGCATTCAGAGTGTATCAAGTATCAGTTTAATAAAGTGATCAATAAATGTGACATGATGTAATTTCATTTTTCCAAATTCTCATAAAATAAATGACTGTTGTAATAATGCTCCTTTATTGTGCTTATTTTTCCAATTAATAACATCAGTTCTCAAAGAAAAGGACAAGAAGAGTCAGTTTTCTACAGACATTTTATTGATGAACGGAACTATTTCTTCTTCTGGAGGACAAACTTTTACACAGTAAAATAAGGAAGTTTTACTCTATAAATAACAAATATTAGCCCTTATATCTCAATTCCAGTCAAAATTATGTAAAATAGTTTGTTCTATATTTACATTCCATATCAAAATAGGAAACATGTTCAAGGTCAGCCAGGTCTCTCAAAACTGCTGTTTTTATCTCCAGGGTAATCTTTATATTAAAAAGGTGACACTTGCACTTTGGAAGCCTGATATGGTAAGATCACATCATTTAATATACAATATAGACTGCAGTCCTGAAGAGCGATACACACAAGCATTCACCCCTTGATCCAAGCAAAACTTGGCTGTTAAATTTTGCAAGGGAAAGTCCTTGAACTGCTCAGCTGAAGGTCATTAGTAGGAAGTACGAGGGAGAAAGGACATACGCTTCTCTCTCTCCTGAAATATATTCAGCCAGAGAGATTTGCAGGACAGGAAGATTTTAAAACAACTGTCCCTGTAAGTGAGGGATTGTTGCTATGTCTGCTTTTAAGTTACATCAGTCTTCCTAGTTTACTAGTGCACAACAAGAAGAATGAGCTACATTGTACCTACAGTCAAATAACAGGGGTCAAAATTCTGTTTCGGTAAATTAACCTATGTCTAGGCTATAATAATCTCCCAAAACCTTAACCCATTTCAAGACAAATGAACTGCCTGCTTTTCTATGCAATTTTATTCACTGCATACGAAGTATACCAGCCACAAGCTACCCTTCCTCCTCTTAAATCTTTGAAACAGCACTAGAAAATGTGTTTCTAAAATACGACTTGCCTCAGGTTCTAATCAAAGTGTTATAGATTTGAACAGCTGGGTAAAAAAAAGAAAAAGACTGCAAGGCTAATTTACTTCCATAAGCAAACATGGAATGCTTTCACAAAATCTAAACTGCAGCTATTACATACTCAAAATATTTTGGCTACAGACAAGCTAATTCATTTATCTTTAGGGCAGCAAACCCCTGGAAATAATGTCCTCTAGTCTGGTGAATACACAGGCTTATTTGGGCCATACTTGAAAGCCTTCACATGCAAGAGATGCAGTACGATGGACTTGCCACAATACGTTCACAAAACCTAAAGCAGCTGCCTGCAAACCTTGTATTTATTTAACACCAACACCGACTTCTGCTGGGGACAACTATACTTAAGGCTACATAAGTGATTGTTTTAAGCTACAGGTTTTAGCTTTACGTTTTACACTCAGAAATGGCTTATGCTTCCTACTAAATTGATTTTGCTCTTAAAAACCTGAGACATGTTTTTACTTAAGTCATCTTAGGACTTGGAAGTTAATGATGAGCTAAAAGCTTAACTCAAGGACAGAGAGAACTGAGGTAGTCAGCTTTACCGAACTGCTCCTTCCGAGAGTCACCGGTTCGCGCCCACCTCGGGGTGAGCTCAGCAGCTCCGGCAGGGTGACGGCCACTAGCTCCGCACGCTGCCAGCTGAAGTACTGCCCTCCCCGACTTCCAATTCTGCACTTCGCAGCCAGCTTTTACGGGCTGCATTGCAAAGAAATTATGACTGAAATCTCAGATTATTAAGGCAATTACAGTTCTGCTTCGCCGGGTTCACTAATGAAGCTACTCGGCAGGGACTGGTGGAACCGCTCTGGGCAGAGGACAGATTTTCCTTGTAGGTACAATGCACTCCAGCCTCTTTCTTTAATTACGGTATACAATTCAGAAGTAGGTAAGCACTGACTTTTTAAGCCATCTTTCAGATTTCAGTTAATTCTCAGGAAGAGAGAATAAAGAAAAAAGCCCTCAAGATAAACAGCTGTGTCGAAGATAAAAATATTCACTTAAATACAACAAATCTCACAATTATACAGACAGGAAACTAGCACATCAAATGCCAAGCACAATAAATTAACACCAATAAAAAAGTTTAACAGTTATAAAGTTAACCAGAAGGTTCGGACAGTGCAAATATTTCACAGTAAGAAAAAATAACCCATGATTTCTTTCAAGTATAAAAAGCATCATTTTTGAGTGATACCATTTAAATTGTATTATTGCACAACAGACGAAAAGATACAATATCTACCTCTGGGACCTAAGATGTATTCTCAAACCTTTCTGAGTTTTCAAGGAATCATTTTATACCAGCTGTTGATTGTGCATATATTAAAATAATCAGTGTTTGCTGATGAATCTGAGTGTTTCTTAAATCAAATGTGTACATATTTAAAGCATTTGATCCCTAATTCATATTGCTTCTCAGAAACACTTACTTAAGGCTAACCTGCAGTAAGAAGAGGAACTAGCCCAGGGCAAGGTGCTCTCTCAGTCGCAATGCCTTCGGACAGTTATCGGTTGAGGTTTACTCACCTCAGTAGTGTCACAACAGTATCTCTAAAAAAACAAACCAGCAGGCACGAAGATTTTCTTCATTGTCCTTACAACTGCAATGGAAGTTCTATTATTTAAGTGTATTTAACTGTTTAATTGTAGCCAAAAAAATTTTATCCCTGCCCCTTCCGTCTACCTTTCAAGTCACCTACAATTCTAACATCGCAGCACATTTAAAGAGGAGAGAAACAACTTTATTCCCATCTTTGCATTTTCTAGTGCACTGGGCACATCTGCTCTCTCAGGTTTAACACTCTCCAGGAATGAAAACTATTCCAGCTGGACCATGGACTGGACCACTTAAGAGCTTATTTTACTCTGAACAGGTTTGTTTGTCACGCTTTATGCAAGGTCAGAAGCGAAGGAAATCATCCTGACTAGTGTCCTAAAGGTATCTGTCCTTAAGGAGACAGATTTTCCTCATTTCTTTAACCTAGGATATTTTGCCCATTAAGCAATGAATTTTGGAGCAAGATGTGCCCTTGTGTGGTTCAAAACATCTGATTATTCTCTAACGTACTACAAATCCTCAAACAATCCATATCATTCGGATTATCAACTGTATGTCTAAGAAAGGGGAGAAGAGACAGGTTACTGAGTTTTCTTTATACATTCAATCTAGTTTTGGCCTAAAGAAATCAATACGGTACCTGTAAGATTATAGCAGCCATCACTATTGATTTGCCCCCCCAACAGAAAGTGGGAACAGCTGTATTTATGGTCACCCTATTTAAAACAAACAAACAAAAAGACCAAACAGAAAACCTATCCCAATTTTGCAGATCGTGTATCAGGACTGAAATGCATTTGCCTAGCAAATTACTCTGAGAATATTCAAATATTTGATGTATTAAATTTCACAGTAGAACTGGCACATGCTAAATGAAAATGGGATTTGGTTACCAGTATAAAATTCAACTTTGTGCATGTATTAAGGTTTAAGTGAACCCCAGGAATTAGACAATTTACCATATAATACTACGATTTCTGAGAAGCTTCAAAGCTGCAGAATGCAATTGTGGAAGCAATTCTCAACAACTGGTCTACTACCCCATTATATTAGTTTGTTTTAATCAGTTTTTAGACTTCATGGTGAGAAAAAAAAAAAAAAAAAAAACACAACAACCCAAAACACACACACCTATTTAGGCCTGGGTTACTAGCAGTGATCACAATGGATTTTCACATGGCTTTTGATTAAACCACTGAGGTATATTTCCAGTTTGAGGATGCTTGCTACCAGTCACAGAGGACATTAAAAAAAAAGTTTTACTACAGAAAGGTTCTCATTTCAAACCTTCACCAAGTTGCCAGGCAGTCTAACACAGTCAGCACAGTGGATCTTATTACTGTGTCAAGATGAAAGGTTGTAAGTCAGGAAAATACTGGCACTTTTTGAGATGACAATGTAAGTTTTCCTCCTCTCAAACCCTGGCTGCTGCTGTCAGCACCTCCCTGGCAACTATCAGTGCTGCTACTTGCCAGGAGAGAAGAGGTTCAGCAGAATTCAGCTGCCTGTAGAGACAGAGAGCTCTCGCAGTGCTCCACAATAAGCAGTGCCGCATGATGGTATCGTCTCGAAACACCTTCTTTCCCCATGCTTAGCTCCACGCGCAGAGAAAAAATCCTGTTAGCAGGGGAATTAAGTTAGCCATCAATAGCCAGAGGGTAACAACCAGACTGGATGAGCAGGAGCATAAGTCTAGACAAAAGACAAAAACAAGAGAAAATAGCATATAGGTAATAAATTTTACAGGTAGAGGCAAAAAAGAACAGCAAGTAGAACACTTAAAAACAAACAAACAACCCCCCCCCCCCAAAACTACCACCAAAAGGCAGGGGGAACATACTTGTAATAATCCACACTGATTCACTTTAGCTTTCAAGGCTAGGAATTCAGTATAACCAAACAACATGATTATTCCTTTACTATTAAATAAATTTCTGCGCTCCTTCAGGAAACAGCAATTAGGAGAACAAATGAGAAAACGTATCACTGTTGCAAGAAGAGAGCGGGAAGTTTACCATGGCATGGCCAGGCAGAAGCTGCATTTCAAAGTCATAAACTCTTGAAAGACCGTTTTATGAACATTTTTGATCTGTACGGGTGTAAATCATGTAAAAACCCAATCCACAGAACACTAAGATGAATAGTGAGGGAAAAAAAATGGGAAAACAACCAACACATGAAACACAGTTTGTCCCTATGGTAGGTAACTGCATAGCCACAAAGCTTAAGAAAATCACAGATACAAATGTAAACCTGCACAGATAAAGATGCACGAAAGAAAAACCCCAGAAACAAAAAACACACCAAGTATGAATTCAAACAGATGCTGGAACTCAGGTTGACATCTCCTAGTTTATATGGATTTTTCATACTAAAAACTATAGGAGCTATAGGAGCCATTTCAAGCTGTAGGAGTCATTTCAACCACCACTGAAATATTGCCATTTCTGAGACAAAGCAAAACGACATGAAATGGTATACAAAAACCTAAGTATATGAAGCTGAAAAAGAATCATAAATGTAGGTAAACTAACCAGGTTTATTTTCTCTAGAAAACTGCAGGAGAGACAGCACATCCAACAACTAAAGAATTATTTAAAGGCTTAACAATAAACCACAAACCTTCAGTGTTTTCAGACATCTTATCTTAAGTTTCACTTCAGCAAATCATAAGGCAACCTACCAATTGGTGCAACTCTTGTTAAGTTGGAAGCTGGAGGATCGCGCTCAGGGGGACAGGAATCACAGAAGTCCCAACAGGCTGGACAAATTAGATTCCCAACATGTACCCAGCCATTCATCTGAATGCTAACACTTAGTACTTGACCCGAGCGACTGCACAAGTACGCAGTGTCCTTGACCCAAACATACAGCCCTTGTGGAGAACAAGAAACCTTGAAATAGAGAAACAAGATCAGGTCTCTATTGAGATTTATCAAAAAAATACATTATGGACTTTCAGGGTTCTTTCAGTTAGTAAATATTACATTTGGTAAACAGCCTGCATACAGCACAGATTAACTAGAAGTACGTTAAAGAACTCGGATCGACTGTGTGTCTCAATGATGCTTAAAGCACAGACTGCTTTTTCCACGCAATTATGGTGATAACTGGCTGAGAATGAATAAAATTATGTTTCTGCTAATGACTATGTACATTTTTAGAGTTGCGCTGTCTTCAGAGCGATACCTCTAAGCAAGGTTGCCTAGGGGAAGACGATAATGAAAAATAAATGCTGTGTGTGCAGTGCTTCCTCCTTGGGCGGAGGGGGGGGGAAAAAATCAGCGTGATTAATTAATGTTAAATTTCAACAGCAAAAGATTCCAGTACAAGTATTTCCATTTAGTTGTAGAGAAAGTATCACAGAGATAAGACATAGGAAGTAACACAGAAATCTTTTCAGTGGCCATGTGCTTAATTTGATGCATCATCTAAATTACAGGCTTATGGTTGGAAGATACTTATTTTCAAATGCATGTCATATAATCTTGTGATTTAAGACAGGGAAGATCATGTACAGCGTCCAAATACAAAGTTTTAACAGTCGTGGTCTATATTTTAAACCAGACTTTTTTCCTTTTATGTTATTAAAAAAAAAAGAGTAACATACTTACTTGATAACATCCACTACCCCAGTCGGGGTAACTGAGTTTCCTCCTGCACTGCTCCATGACAAAAGCTGATTTCTGAATAAGACATACAGAGTTTGGTCCGTATTTCTCTGCACCATAGTTTTTGGTAGGATCTAAGGTGGAAAAGAATATGTTGAATTACAATTTACTAAGTGAACAGAGAGTCTAATTTAATTTATCATAATTAGCAAATGCCTTCACAGGCAATTTCAGGTTTACTTCTGGGACCCTTCAGATGCTTCATCAGATCTGCACACCTTGTGAACATTGCCCTGCCTGAGAATTGTACTGTAGTGAATATAAAGTCAGAAGGAACTCAAGGGAAAACAAACAAACAAACAAACGTTGGGGGTAGAGGGGCCCACTGTTCAACAGGACTATGTGGTTATATTTGCCCCCAGGGAATGCCAGTCCAGATCGCTGGGGGGACTGTGTTGTTGCAAGGTCTTTTTGGTGGATTTTGCTCATCTGTTTGGATTTTTTTTTTTTTTTTTTTTTAAAAAGACAGTTAATATCCTACAGCATTCTGGAGCTCTGCCACATTGAAAGTTAATGCACTGTCCTGGCTCATGCTCTGGCAATTCCCCAAGCTCCTTGCCTTGAACAAAAATCTACAAAGATGGAAAGTGGAACTATTTTTAGAGATTAAAAAAAAGTGAGCAACCAACCCCTCTCCCAGCCATACTAAAAAACAAAATAAAAAAACCCTTTTGCCTTGTATTTTGGTCAATTTGGGATAATTTCTGTTTAGCTCTTAAGTGATTCTTGTGTCACATGTATATCCAGGAATTAAACACAAGATAGCTGGGCTGTGCTTCTCCTCCCAGCAGAGCCTTTGCACAGCTGGTAGTTTAAAACTAGTTTCACATCCAATTAGTTGCATATAGAGCAAGAGAATCAAAAAAGATTCACTCCAGTCTACTTGATTTTGTATGTTAAGAAAAATGGAGGCTAAGTGAAAATAAAAGTGATCAGACCAACCACACAAGAGCAAATACACCAAAGAGCACAGAGAACTTGTGTTCTGAGCCTCACACTTAAATGCAGTTGCTGGCATCAAGCAATAGATGAACAAAGGTGGTCTCAAACACCACACTGAAGTTCTGAAAACTGACCTGGTTGGTTTTCCAGTATTCTACAGTCTGAGCTGCGTTGAAATTCACCACTCAAATGCCAACTGAATTCTTGACTAAAGGGACAATAATCAGCGATTTCTACCGAGCCACCATAGTAAGGCAAGTCTTCTGCTGGCACTCCGTTTAGATTGTCAAAATACTACAAAACAAAACAGGCAGTGAAGCAGTTTCTGCAAAGACAAGTGTACAGCTGTTTTTTTTTTTATAAAACCAAACATTACAGCTGTAGTAATGTCAGTGGTAACTGCTGAAGAATACTATTAACAGCAACTTACAGTATCTGTGGATCAAATGAGCTCAAAGTATTTAAGAAACTGTGCACAGAAATTCATATTTGCATGTATCACTTCTTCCCACCCGACAAATAGTCACCTCTGAGATGAAACAGAACAAATTTCTTAGTACACAGCAACACGAGGCAGCAGATCAGGTAAAGTGATACCTCAAACAAAGCATTTCAAGGAGATTTCCATTAAAAAGCAACTGCTTCATCTGGAATTTGGTCAAAGAGCCAAGCAACATCCTTACTGTTTCATTAAGATCATGGGGATTTTTTTTTTTAAGCCTCCAGACTTCTTACAACAAACTAAGCGCTTCTCTTTCAAAGAAGAGATTTTTCACAATATCTATTCTCACCTAACAGTTCAGAAGAAAAAAACCGAAACACATCCAAATGTAATTATGTGGCTGCAAAACACAATAATGCAAATACTTAGTTATCTGGCAAAGTAAGATCCATTATACCTGATATTCCTGAGGTAACTGCTTTGGAAACTTCTGCAAGTTGCACACTGCTACTGCTCTTTGGTCCTGTCTGCAGGTTAACTGCAAAGGATTACTCCTCAAAGTGTCACAGTATGGACTGATTAATTGCCTCCTTCATAAAACAAACAAAGTCACATTAGATCACATTAACTGCTTTTCATAATTTAATTAAACAGTTTGTCAAGACTGACCAAATGTGGGGAAGAACAGGAGCAGACAATCACATAAAAGCATTACTTGCTTGTCCAGAAGCTAATTAACGTTATTTGCTTGGTTATAAACCTGATTTAAAGAATATCAAGTCAGCAAACAAACAAGAAAAAAAATCACAATGCACTTGCACATTTTGTTTTAATGATATTGCTTTAAAAACTTCAGAAAAAAAGAAGAAAAAAGAAAAAAGTCTACAAACACAACAAGACATGCCCGCTATGTAGCAGTGCCCTAGAAGTCTATGAATAGTGTAACAAAACAAACAAACAAAAAAACCAGGCTAGGCTTTATTTTGAAGATGGGTATTATCTACTTCTGTTGCTTTAGGTACAATCCAGTAGTGCAGCATGCTACGGCTGCACTTTAATTAAAAGGGCCAAATAAGAAAGCCACATTTTTAAAATCAAGTCCCTTCCCTCCTCCCTAAGCACAGCTCTCTTACAGAGTAAATAAGTCCTATGTCCCAAGATGCTTGTATTTGTACTTATTGGGTGGAACACTTCTATTTTTAACATATTTAGTGCGTTTGCTTCTTGCCTGTATTCTGCAGGTATTTGTGACAGCTTTCCTTCTTAATATGTATCTACCTTGATTTCTTTTTACTGAATTGCATTTGAAAAAGACAAATATAAACAAGCATCAGGATTTTCTCTTTATTTTTTGAAAAAGACTGTATTTCTTACTTTTGTCTCTTTTGGTCAATCCAAAACTTGCAGCTCTTCATTACAAAGTCACAGCCTTTGTTACGTCCCCAGTCTAATTTCTCTGCCATGCTGTAATTTGCTTTATACCAGCTGTAAAGGTATTTTGAAATGAGAAGACAGTTACTTAAAAGCAAGTGTTCTAATTAATAGGACAGCAGTTCAAAGAACTTCATGCTGTGCTGTAAGGTCTTCAGCTGAAGAAACAGGGCAGTTGCACCCTTTTCTGTCCATAACTAATTATTTTATAATTTCACTATTTTTCAAGTCACAATGAAGAGAAGCTAAAAGAAAAGCTTATTGCTCATCTGTTCAATAGCAATGTATCTGCAAAGGATTAGAGCATACCAAAAAATATTTTTTTCTAATGCGCTTACATATATACAGTAATTCTGCACTCAGACAGAAACATGAAATCTTAGACTAGACAGTCTTGCTTTTCTTCCATGAATGCTTTCTATCTGCAAGAAGAGCTGAATAAATAGTCAATACTTGTCACACGGAAGTGAGAAGAGATTTATACCAAGAAAAAAAAGTAAACACAGACTACAAACAGAACTAAGCATTGCAATACATGTTCTTCATGAATAGCTTAAGCATGGATAGTTTTTGAAATACATGAAAAAATAAACATACTTGGTATAACTCCTTGTCTAATGTAATGCTAATTATACTAATTATTACTGTGTTGCAGATGCATCAGTTCCAGATAACATCAAGTACAATGAAAAACAAAAACACACTCGAAACAAAAAATATTATTCTTTTTCTTAGCTCTTACCCAGTGTCTTCCATTAATGCCAAGGTGATCCTGGAAAAGACTCTGTTCTGCGTATGGGATCCAGTCATCGCTTCATTCTGAAAGTTACCAATTACTATTAGTAAGGCCCTGAAAAACGATTAACATTATTGTAAGAAAATGCTTATTCTGAAAAAGCATTTTATTTTAGAGCCAAACATTCAGACGGCGTGGAATAAGAAGTTCCAGTCTCTTATTACACACAGTCAAATCCCAGCATCTTTCATATAAGGGATCAAAACTGCAATTCCCTTCCCCATCCCACACATACAAAGCTTCAGTATTCCAACAACCAGGAGCCTTATTCCAAATCCCAGTTTGACCTTATTCATGACCAGTTGGTACCCTTTTTTAATTTAGGGTAAAATAAAACTCTTCCTTCCCCTGGCATATTTGTCAGCAGCGATCATATACCCTTTCAGTCCTTTTTTGGCAGGCTGAAAGTCAAGCTCATTTAGCTCCCTCTTGTAAGACTGATTTTTAATTTTCCTAGTATTTCTAGTAGTCCTTTTCAGGAAAGAGGTGCACAGAACATGATTAAAGGAACACAGCACTCCAAAGGAAGCTTCGTTAGTGTGACAGTATTTTCCATCTCTATTAAAAATAAGCATGCTCATGACATCCCTGAACAGCAGCTCCGGACATCTTGAGGTTTCCTAGTCATCTCAATCTACAATTGCTAACACTGTGTCTTTTCCCTGCTCAGTCATTTCCGCTGGATAAGCTTCAGGCTTACAGCGAAGACATTCACTCTTAATTACACAACCCTGGGATTTCAATTACTGAATTTTGTCTCATTTCTATTATTTCTTCAAACCATGTAGCCTTCCAGCCTTCCCTCTGCACTAGTGTGGCAAGGAGGAGTTATCACCAGCAGACTTCATTAGCAAATTTGGCACTATCACAGAAATATTTACTGAGAGTTGATTCAAGACCAAACCCAAATTCTATAGGTAACTCTCCAGACAAGAGCTTTCTTTGGAAAGATGGAAAGGAGACTAGTAACAATCTCCCTTTGGCAAATCCTTTTCAGTTCTTAAAGTCATCTCCAAAACTAACAGCAGTTAGTTTTGAACTACTGTCCCACACCAAAGTTTAATAACAATTAGGAAAAAAACAAAAATTTTGGTCAAGGAGTACATATTTTTACAGTTCACTTTCAAGAAGAGTTCTGGCCTGAAACATTTCCTTTATGGTTTACTTCACTATATACAACAACAATTAGAAAGTGTACCTCTGCCAAAAATATCATATAATTCATAGTTCTGTAATAAGAAACAAAGTTATAAGCAAAAATAAACTTCAATATCAGGAGATAAATGACTGATTCCTTGATCAGATGAGGTTCTGTAGTGGCAATGACAAGAGCTAATCTGGAAGAGGGCACATGAACAGAGATGAAGTCAAGGTAAGGAACAGACAGAATGTTCAAAGACTCTATGTGTAAGAGAGAGGATGACAAATTTGAATCGACTCAAAGGAATACCCCCTTTCCCCCACAAAGGGGGTACACCTTCCCAAAAGGTCAAATGGAAGAAAAAACTAAGAGACATGTAGTTTTTTAGTAGTCGGCTCACCTCAAACTCATATTCTGAGAATTGCTAATGAGGTAAAATAACAGGTTTTATCTAGGAATTGGAGATTTAAGTATTAGTAAGTTAGTACAGTTTATGACGTATGCCAGCGATGTTTGATACATCTCGGTTTTCAAGGCTCCTACACGTACCACTGTAAAACTAAAGGGGGGTGGAGGGAATTCCACATTTCAGTGTCCCCCCACCTTTCTCCCATTAGCACTAACCTCCAGCAATCTCTTCTCCCAGTGATTGAGCTCAGTACCCATACCACCTTGGTTTTCAAGCTCCATTCCCTCCAGGATCGGACAATTAAAATGTTTCCGAGCTTCTTCCTACAAAGAAAACATTTCAATACAACTCTCAGTATTTTGAGAGACACATATACACTTCTCTTAAAGAGTTATCTTTTAAAGATATTTCAGCATTTCCTTTTCAACTGCTTTATTTTCCTCTGAATGAAAAATACTTCTTTTACTGACAGGTCTACTACACCAGCAAATCCCACAACACCAAGCCTGACAATCTGTCTACTTATCTCCTGGAAACAATAAAACAGCAACAGAATTATCTGGGGAAAAAAAAGTACACACTAAATAGTATTATCAAAAAAGTAACAGTGTATGAACACTTACAACCCTGCTTCTGTCGAACATTTGAGACAAACGCTTTTCTACTAGCGAGCAGTACGCGTCAGCTAGTTTTGTATGGGAAAATGTTTTCTGCAAAATATTTGAAAGTCTTCAGAGGCATCACAACATTGCTCTGGTCTTGTGGCCAGGAGCCCAAAGCTTGCCAGGCAGGCACTACCTAGGAGCACCCTAATACTCTGACCAGCTTGACCAGCACGACCAGTATTTCAAAACACCCACATAATTAAACAATGTTTGCTCTAGATACAGTGATAGATTTAAAACAAACAAAAAGGATTATTTGTTGCCAAATGTGACTAGCATTATAAATCATTCCCAATTCTAGCTTATCATACTTAAAGATATGTTTTCTGGGAGGAAAAAAAAAAAAAAAAAAAAGTCAGAGGTGTGGGAGGAAAGACAGACATTTCCAAAAATACTCGAGAAATTTCTTTTTAGATGTGACAAAATGTTAACTGCATTATTTTGTAATGGATAAAGTTATAGGAAGATGAAAATAATGTTTTTAAACAAGAAAAAAATAGGATGAACATGTAATGAGAAAATTATCACAACACTATCTGTTAAGGCAACAGGAGTACTAGGTGCCCAAGGTTTCCAAACAAGTCTGCAGGAAAACACCTGAAGAGTGGGATTAAGGAATCTCTTCATCAAAGTCAACTCTGCTTACCCTCTTACAGTTTATTTCCCAATCCTATCATTGTCTCTTATTATGTCAATTTATTAATCTCATAATGTCCCTCAACCATTTTCCACCTTACTTTAGATACTCCTCCCAACTAATCATACCATCTTAATTGCATAGTCTTTGGGCCATATTTTAAGAAAAAGGTATCCAGCGTTAGGTTATTACTTCTTAAAGAGTAAGAAATATTTATGATTTAAGAACAGGACGGTAATCTTGGCATACAAAGTGTAAAAGTTTAAGTTAATCCATACTTACAACTACACGAGGTGTTATCAGAAGATACACAGCATGGCGCAGCATTTTGCCACCACGTATATCCCATAACCTCACAGCTTTAAGAACAATCTTATTGCTCCACTCGTACAAACCTAGACTGTAAGAAAAATGCTTGAGTTACAAATATTTTCTACAAACATAGGCTAATGTGCAAAAATTTATCTCCATAGACAAACAGAATCAAACTTAATCTTTATACTTCTCATTCTTCACAAAGATTTTTATTAGGCAACATTTCTCCTTTGTAAGAGATGCATTTCCTATATATCCAGCTCTGATTTAATAAGCCAAACTAAGTAAAATTACTAAAAAAAAGTCTGCAGACTCAAGACTTTGCTACAGTTATTAGACCTGTAATGAAGGAATTAAAAAGAAAAAAAAAAACACTCAAGATTTCTCTTACAAAAAATAACCTGAACAAAAGAAAACAAAACCAACCTCTCTATCCTTCCATTTCCAAAAAGCCTAAAGGAACATTGCTACAACCTTGCAACAGTATCAACTAAATGAAATAAAAGCCCCAAACCAAAAAACCCTGACACTGCAATTCATTCACACAATAACAAGTCAGAAAAACCACCCAGCAGACTACACGTATTGTCACTTCTCCATAGCTATAGAGCTTCAATGATAGATATGTCTTAAATAAAAATCAAGTACACTGACGTTAGATGGACTGCAGAAAATATAAGTCTCAACTTCATAAGGTGTTTGGGGAGCACTGAAATTTGAGTGTGGGTAGTTCTAATGTTTAATTTTAAGGCTCCTAACAAATAAAATCCTCCCTTAGTTTTTAATGTATGGGTATTATAAGTGCTTAACACCAATGCAATGAAGGACTAAAAAGAAAATGAAAACAATGTTGAACATAAGAAAGGCAGAGCATTCCAGTAAAGGAATCAGGTTGGATTTTCAACAGGCTGACAGCAAGAATATTTCTAAAAAAGCAAGCTGAAAATATCCTTCAATACAATGGGAGAACTGAGAGGTCCAATACATAAATAAGATACCTTTCATTAAAAGGAGGAAGCCCATCCACGGATCTTGCTGTTAAAGGTTTTCCATCATCATCACGATAAAATGCAAACAGTCCAGCAGAGAAACCCTTGAAGTTAAAAACCAAGCCAACAGAAAACTTTGGTAAGTTCTAAGTTGCACCTCAAGGCAATTAGCACGTGAGTTGAAGGAGGCAAGCAAGAGTTCCCCCCCACACACACACACACATTTCTCTATTGCGGTGAGCTAGAGGAACATAGGAAGAGAACACAAATTTCCACAGATGCATTTTATAACATCAAGCCTTACCAGCGCATGGATAATCTCATGTTTCACTGTAGACAACATGCCAACAAATTCCTGAGCTTGAGTTGAAATCATATTCGGACACAAGTTAGCATACCCTGCTATTGGCCTGGAAGACAGTTTTTAAGTTAAATTGTTTTCAGTAAAATACTAGCCAATTCAAATCATATTCACTTGAAAAAGCAGAAAGCAATACTTTTAACCCTTCTACCCAATTTAAAAGAAAATGGAAACAAAAGACTAATGTAGAAATAAGTCCTTCCAAACAATTTCCCTCCATCATTTAACAGTACTGTTACTAGTTTGCTGCTGAAATTTAGGGGGAAAAAAAAATCTCTAATATATGTAGCTAACAGACATGTATTTTTATACATAATATATCTCCAATATTCCACACAAGTTAGTGATAACAGCACAGAAGAACTAAATTTTAGGTAGGGCATCATACAGTTACCAGATGTTTGTTTCAATGACTACAACAGAACTAGAAACATCAGCCACTCCAGCAGGGCCCATTTCCATCCTTCTTTAAATTGTGAAAGTATGACATTCATGAAACAGCATCTTGACATAAAGTTTAGACAAAAACAGGGGAGGATTAGCCTTGACTTATACGCCACAGCTTTGCGAGTTCAGCATTATATGATTATTGTTCTGCGGTTTTATAAGAATACAGTGCTTTTCCTCAGTTCAAATATATTACATACTTATTAGCCATCAAAGAAGAAATTGCTTTACTTCATTTGTAACACTTTTACTTTAGTATACCACACACAACACAGGCAAACAATTAAAGTCCACTTATAAACACCTAAAACCCTCAAAAGTTAATAAAAAATTGTATAGGGAATACCTACCTGTCCATTTCAGCTTCCAGTTGGCAATAGGCTGCATATGCAATGATGTTTTCATGGCCGCACCTTTCAGTAGTGAGAGCACTCACGTAAAGTACAAAGTCAGCATCTCGCACCCCTTCTTGGTCAGGCAGGCCGGTGGGTCCACAGTGCCATTCATTCTCATTGCACACCCTGCATTGCTTTGACAACATCCCCAGGAAGAATTAAAACATATTAGCTATGATAGATGCATTTTGTCATACAAAATTTCTAGCTCAAAGTCAAGAATAAATCCCACCTTAAGACACCTGAAAATGAGAAAACTCTCTATGAAAACAATAAATGAAGCAGAGCCAAAGAACAACTTTCAAACGACTATTTTGATTTATTAGTTTACTGCTCCAAGGTGACCTAAAAATCAGAAGCTAGAAAGGTGGCAGCTTTTGAAAAAAGAGCTTGTCAAACCAGATATCCCAAAATTGGAACAATTTCTTACTAATGTAAAAATTCTGTTTGGCAGAAATAGTATATACAAATAGCAACTGCATTTTACATTTAATCTGATATATTTTTAATACTTTAATTGAAATGTCAAGCTAAAAGAAAGCTAGAGATCTGGTAGTCACACAGTCTAGTTGAATCAAAAATTCATATCACAAAACAAGTTAGAAGCGTTTCCTGTGCTGTGCTCCTCATTCAGTGGATAATCTAAGTGAGGTCTTCAAAACCAAAACTTATGATTAGTTCTATGAAAATCTGACTCATTGATAAAGGAGAATAATGAAGTAGCTGGTCATAATTTGGACATGATATTTATCAACAACAGTTCGGAATCTCATAATCTCTGTACAGTTTGTTATACCGCAAGCTATAATAGTATAAAAGTCAAGTTTTACTTGACTTTTGGTTCAGTAGCATAAACTAAGAACCTCCCACTAAATCAAGTTTTCCTGGTCTGCCACTCAAACCTAGTGATCTCCCATGAATGAGGCATGCACAGTTAGCAGATTAACTTTTTCAGCAATTTCTACAAGCCATCCTTCTTCAAACGTTAAGCAGCATTAGATGGCTTAGCTTACCTGGAGGTGCTTCTCAGGAACTATAACTGGCCCACATCTTGTATGGTCTGCACAGGCTCCTCGGCAGTATCTGTGAGGGTCAGCTTTCTTCCTTAAATACTGGTTTGTTGCACACTGCCTTCAATCAAACATGAAGGACAGTCAGCACTATTTTAGAATTAAAAAGAAACCGTAGAATAGTTTTACAGCACCCAAATAACACCGTACTACAGATCTTTAATACAGCATCATTGTAACTTTCATGGTGAGAAGTGTTGGTTATGCTGCACTGGAAGACACAACGCTTCCAGTTGTTATAGGAGTATCCACAGGTCCAAAGAGAGATTAGGAACAGGTTCATAAATGGAGATACCTATAAAAGGAAACAGGCAGGGTGCGTACCCTTTAAAATCTCTGATATAACCAATGTAGATGCTGACCACAGAAGGTGGCCAGGTTTGTGCATTCTCCCTAAACAGCTTATCCTACCGCCAGTATCTGAAAGAGAATAGTGGGCCCAATGAACCATTGGTCTGATCCCACAGGGAATTTCTTATGCTCTTATTCCATTCTTATCCTAAAGTCTATGCAATACAGTCTTAAATATCAAATATAGAAAGCAATTTTCAACCAACTTTCACATACCTGCTTAGTAATATAGTGCCTGTAGATTTGCGCACTTGAAAAGTCTTCTCCAAATAAGAAATAGCTTGTGGAAAGAGTTTGTTCTAAACAAAACAAAAATAAAAGTCACCTAGTACCAGTGCAGACTTACAAGCACTAACTATCAAGTTACATGGAATTTCCTAGATGCTGTGGTATGGCAGAGTAGCAGAGATCCAGACTTCCTAATGGCTTCTTAGGAAGTTCAATTATTATCAACATACGCAGGAAATGTTTGGTTCCAGCACTCCCATATTTTGGTATTAGAATGACAGAACGAGCAAGAAGCCAGTCATAATTTGGATGTACAGCTTCAAAGATGTTGAATCTATTTCAGGCCTGAACTTACTAGTCACTGGAACTGTCCATCACAAATTCCCCCAGAGCTCCTACCTCTTTCTTGTACTCCTTACTGACACAAGTGTCTCAAGAAGAGCAATGAGAGATACTTACATTGTTCTCAAGGCTACCAAAAATTTTTAAAAACACATTGCTCACTGAAACTTTTGAATGTTGAGTCAGAGCAAGCAACTGTTACACAACATTTGACCAAGTAGTATTTAGGAGAGAGAGGAGTACACAAAGACCTGGTTTCCCTGATTAAAGGGATATGAAATAGCTAGTAATCAAAGCCTTTAATTAAACTGGCAAAGCCTTAACTTCATCCATATAACAAAACACACACAAACAAAAAAAGCAAAGCAAATATAACATACCTTTATAAGGTGTCTTTTCTCAGGTAGCAAACTATATATTAAAAAAAAAAAAGGAGTTTTAATCGAAAGGATTTGCATTCTTAGATAGGGAGGAAAGAAGTGACTGCGACATGACACTTACTCCTCAACGCTTCCGTCGTACACGGTCTTAATCCGCAGCTGCTGCCCCACATGTCTCTTCAAGACGTGATTTTCCTTCAGAGGGACCTGATAGACCACCTGCGGGAGAGGGGCACCGCGCCATGAGGGAGGGAGGGAGGGAGGGACACAGCCCGCCCGCGCCCCGAGGCGCAGCCGCCTCCCGCCCCGCCGCCCCTCGCGCCCCGCACCCGGCGGCGGCGGCACGGGGGATGTGGGGCCCCGCGCCGCCCGGGGGGACCCGCCGGCGGCCGCACCTCGCCGCCGCGGGGCACACGGTGGTGGCAGGAGGACGCGGCGGAGGGCGGGAAGGCGGCGGCGCGGGCGCAGCCCGGCGGCGGCAGCGGCAGCAGGAGCAGCACGGCGGCGAGGGCGGCGAGCGGCAGCCGGGACCGGGGACAGCGGCGCCCGCCGCCCGGCTCGGCAGCCATCTTGGGCTGCCCTTCCGCCGCGTCTCCATGGAGGCAGCGCGGCTGGCAGCAGCCGCCGCCAATAGGGAAGCGGGGAGCGGGGGGGAGGCGGGGCGGGGGCGGTAGGCGCTCCTGATTGGACGCGGCTCGCCTCGCGGAGAGGGGCGGAGAGCGGAGCCGAGGGCGGGGGCGGGGCCTGCCCGCAGCGCGGGCAGCGCTGGCGGAGCAGCATGTGCAGTGTAGGCGGGATGCTGCAGCGCGGGCAGCGGAGGTGGGGACAGCACCCTGCGGCGTGTGCAGTGCATGTGGGGCACTGCAGCGGGGGGAGCGCCCTGCCGCGGGTGCAGTGCGGAGCAGCGCCACGCACAACACGGCGCTTTCCGGCGCCTCGGCCCCGCAGCGCTGCACAGCCGCGCGTGCCCGGCGCCGGCCAAGCAGCCGCGCAGCAGCGGCGGGCGCCAGCGCGGGGCACTGCGGCCGCGGCGGGTCGTGGCGCTCCTTGGCCCGCGCGCGCTGCTGGGGCGCCCCGGCCCCCCTGGCCCCCTGCTCAGGCCGGCGCCGGGGCGGCGCTGCGGGCCCCAACGCGCCTCCCTCGGGTCCTACCAACAGCGACTCAGGAACGTGACGCAGCTCCTTGAAATTACTTTTATTAAAATCAAATCGATACGGCTTTCGACTGGCAGTGCAAGAAATTACCGCTGTCATCGTGCATCCAGCTTGCGAAGATGCGTTTCAGCTGGGTAGACGCTGCTGTTTCACAGAACTTAAATAATTTTCCAGTGTTTGATTTTGAGCTGGGTAACCCAGAGTGCCCCATAGGTTACTCTGGGCAACTCTATCCAAGGGTTAATGCTTCCATGCTGCCTGGAAGAAATCAGGGGTTTTTTTATTTTTATTATTATTATCTTAAAAATTCCAAAAGCCAAGTTCTGATTTCCGTGATGCAGCGAGTGCCCCTAAGACACGGCTACAGATTTAGGAATTTACACCTTGGAGGTCGCTAAGTGCGCCACGATGGCATGGGGCAGGGGTGAAACAGCGACCGCAAAGTCCATTTTGGACTCTTAATGGCAGCAAAGGTCAGTGGATCCCTGAGAAAACTGCACTGGCGAGCAAGGTTATTCCGTCCGAGAGTGAATGTTTTAAATAAGTCCTTGCAGGCTGCCCCTTGGCACTTTATATTAAAAATATTCTATTTCCTGAAAGTAATCAGGTACTCCGGGTATGCTTGAATGTCATTGAATATGACGAACATCCTTGGAAGATTCACGTTATCGACCACGCTGTCATACAGGTCGGTAGGATCTGCTGGGTTTTTTGGTGGTGGAGTAATGAGGCCCACGCTCCCGGCACAGTATTGCCCCGTGAGGACCCGAGCCAAGTACATGTATTTTTTGCCATTCGTATCTGGTCGGGAGTAAGTATCCTGAGCAGAATAATTCGCCTCGACGGCAAAGTAGGTCCCATTTCCAATCATGGCACCTGTTTGGAAGGACAACAGTTCCAAATAGTTAGTGTTTGTATTCACAGAAGCAGCCCTAAAGCTCCTCCCCACTTTTTTTTTTATTATTCTGCAGAATAAATGATAAATTGGTGTAAGTGACAAATTGGGTAACAGCACAGTTCTCGGAATAATCGTTTGTACCAGAATCCAGCATGAATCTGCTTGGATGTCAGGTACAGAGCAGCGGAGCTGTCATCTCCCAGGTTTCCTTTCCTACAGAGAAAAAGATTCTTCTCTCTGTTTAGCCTCATGCAATTTTCTATCTACTACACTGCAAATTTTCAGCAGTCTTTTCATCTTAAAATGACTACAGAATTGTAATTACAGTTTTCCAGTTACACTTCAGAGTCAGAAGCTGGAGGAAGCATGGTTCTTTGAGACAGACTGGATCCAGATCAGGCTAAAGTGTCAATTAGATCTGAATTAAGCGTCCGGCTCTCTCATGATGAAGCCAGCCCTATGCGTGTACAATTATGTCTCAAGGCAGAAAACCTTAAGAAGAAAAAGCAAGCACTTTTGGGGTAAGCTGGCGGGACTTCCAAGAGCAACCGGCACCTAAATTCAGCCCAAGTTCCACCTCTTTGGATCCTGTTCCTCATCTTTGAATGCAATCTGATACTAAACATTGCATGGCTGTGCTAGAGGAACTGGAAAAGAAAAAATACCAAAAAACAATCTTTGAACTAATAGAAAAAATCTTTCTGCTATATAATTAATAGCTGTCCCCCACAGCTATTAAAGGGGAAGGAATAATTAATTAATTTAAATTGATTCATCTGTTAAAAAAAAAAAGTGGGTGGAATGGGATCATCTGATTGCTTGTGCTGTGCTTATCTTCGGAGGCAAAAGGAGAAGTCTCTGCACCGCTACTCTATGAGCTGCCTTTGCCCAAGACGGGAGGATGCTGAGGGCAGCCCTGGCGCCCAGGCGCCAGCAAGCATTTCTCGAAGGTCGCCCGGGCTTGCTTTCAGAGCAGATGAGCTTCCTCTGAGATCTCCTCGATGGTGGGGTTCATAAACAAGAGGTCGACAGACCAGGTCAGAGCTTCTGTCCTTGCAGGCTGTGCTCTAGAGTCACTTTGATTTTGTTCTCCAACTTCATTCAGGCCTCATGTTGTGCCTACAGCACTATCACGCTGTTACCCCCCTCGAATATCAGGCACGTGTAGAAGGAGTTAACTGCGTTGGGGAATGACTCACCATTCCTTCCAGCAAAGCCACGATTAAATCCGTTGTAATTGATGGTGCTCAGCGAGGAGCTCCCTGTCCCGTGAAACAGCAACTTCTCATTATTTTCATTTTTGTTCTTCACATCCAGAGAGCTCTTTTTGATTTGGTAGGTCTGCCAGAGGAAGGGATTTTGTATTCTTTCAATCTGCAAAGTAACAAAATAGAGCTGTATTTGTAGGGACCCGTATTTATCATGACAGCAAAGCATTAAAACAAAACCAAGCTTAAAGAAGGAGAGCAGTTAGCACGCTGCCCTGTTAGCGTGTGGTTCCGGTTGGGGAACTGGGTATGTGAGCCTCTGCAAAATGAGACACCAAAGTACTAGCTTACAAAAATGTTTTTGAACTTGGTAATTTTTGTCATACACCCACCTTGCCTAATATACCAGGTACATAGGCGATTATGGCAGCTATGCACCGGTATTTTTGGAAATAAGCAGTTGCACTACGGCTAGAAGCAATGGGGCATTCATGTAGCACACATTCTGTACATCCTAATCATCCTTACTGATGATTTTGCCACTAAAGGCTAGGCTGTAGCATTACGTTTAATGTTTCTCTTCTAGATCTCAGCTTGAAAGTCAAAATTACCCCTTCGCTGTGTAGCTTAGCAGCCTATGAGAAACTGCTATATAAAAATAAACTGATAGGAAGATAGATGTTGCTGGCTCCTTATGCGAACAATCTGAATATAGCTTGGGGGAAATATAGTATATTTGCATCCAAGTATAATCTTAAAGGCATTGCTGTAAGAGCTTTCCATTTTCAGCAGAAAAAGGACTCAGAGCTTTCCATTTTCAATGGAAAAGACATGCCATTACTTGATCTTTCCCCTTCTACACTTATATTTTCCTCTATTCATGTCTTAGTGATCACACTCAGCGAGTCTCATCACAGGAGAAAATTGTTTCAAATACCTGTTCCCACTCTTATTTTTATCTTATTTCCTCGTACTTATTGCCCCTCCTTGCTTCTAAATAATTCCACATTCTCCTTGGCCATTATCTTTCCGTACAGTGTTTCGCAGACTTTTCAGCAAACAGAAGCAACTCCCAACGTTTTGGTTAAAACCAGCACCGAGCCTGGCAGGGAAGAAGTCCGCTCTGAAGGCGGTGAGCTAGTGAAGAGCTTCACGGCCAGCCTGCGAGGTCGGGGCTGTGGGGAGCTGCTGGGGCAGCGGCGCTCCAGCCGGGAGCGGACCTGGCCACGGCTTCCCTATCTAGATCCGTTTCAACACTGAGCTTCCCAAGTGGAAACACTGAGTAGCCAATTAGCTGGACGCAAACTCATCCTGAAGACTGGCAGCCACTGGCTTTGCGTGACCGGTGAGGAAGAAATGCCGACGCAAGCCGTAGGAAACGCGGTTTGGTGCCGTGCTGCGGAGGTTGACACGCGGGAGGTATATTAGCCTGCGGACACTTTATGGACGAGTACGTAGAGCGTCTATCGACGTTTTCAGCCAAAGAGCTCGCTTTTTTCATAGGACCTCACCTTCTCTATGGGGAGGCTGGGACAGGTTTTCTGAAAGGCCTTCTGCACGTCCAGATACTCCTGGCTCGCCGGCGGGAGGATCACCACCTTGACCCGCTCCTCCTTCATGTCTTCCCACTCCGCCGGCAGCTCTACCGCCTGCTTCTCTGCGAAACAAGGGTGGGAGGATTAGCCCAGCCAGCCAGCGTGGTTTTACAGGCACATCTCTTCCCAGCGGGCTGGATGCAGAGCGCTGAGAGGACAACACCTTGCGCAATGCTTTCTCCCGAGAATATTCTCTCTCTCCAATAAATCGCTAGTTCTGTAATGCGCTGATAAGGTTTTACATCTCACCACGAGTCTGATCACCCCAGTACTAGCACTCGGCTAAAACAGGTTTTAGAACCACAGAAGAATTTTGCTCGTTATTTTATACACCACTTCCTTCCTTCGTCAGACTTACGCGTGAAACCTGTGCTTGTGGGTCACATAGGTATGGATGTGTTTTGTATTTAAACATAAAGTTCTGGGTTTGGTCATACCCACCACTAATTCTGAAACTAAAGACTGCTGGCTGTGGCATGTCCAGCAAAAGAAAAAAAGAAAAAAAAAAAAAAGGAAATAATAAACAAAATGTTGTGGAATAGCTTTACTTCTTTGGAATACCTAAGTTTGTATTTATCAAAATTATCATTCACTAATCATCATTAAATTTTTTTGATTAACAGAGCTGTAAATTACCTTCATTCTTTGGCACACGTTGAATGCTGAATGTTGTTCCTTGGTCATCATTAGCTTGTAGAGTGTTGAGATCCACCTTGTAATTCTTATTCTTAATTTTGACAGTAACATGTGCTTTTTTAGCTATTTTGGCATCCTCCAGCTGCATATTTGTCAGTTTATCAAAAGCTACAAAAGTATCATTGCTTCCTGGATACCGCCATTCGACCAGGTTATAAACAAGTTCTGCCTTGGATTGTTCTTCTTGAGTATCCTTAAGTTTTTGGATCATATTTTGAACTTCCATAGAAACAGAATAGACATCTCGGGTAATACCAGAAATTTTAACGTGTGGGGGAGACTGGTTGTTTTCAAGCTGAATGGTAACATGTTTTCTTCTCTGAAGATCTGCCAGAGTCTTAATCTGCCTCTGATCAAAACTTTCAATTAGCTCATCTGAAATAATGTTTTCACTTTGTTCCTTTAAAATCGAATTCTTTATCCAAGATGCAGCATCATCCACATTTTTTTGGCTTTCTCCACAAATCTGGAATGTGACTAACTCAACTTTCTTCTCCAAAACCACAGGTTGTTTCTTCTCAGTGGATTGTTTTTTGCTGAATGAAAATGCTGTAAAGAAGTACATGGTAAAACATTTCTTTTAGTTTTGTTTAAAAGATTTTAGTTTTATGTGCCCACGCAAATGGAAAACCCACCTACTTACATGCTAACTTAGATTCATCCGTATCAGAATCATAGGCATCTAACTCTTGTCTTTTCTTCATGCTTTCGTAAAATTCACCGTTCATCTTTGTCTGGAAGATGACTATTCTAATTTTTTTCAAATGCTGTACTGCTTTTTTGCTTGCAAATTCAACTATAGCATCCAACATGTTATCAGCTACCTTTGCTGGACTCTGTCCTGCCTGACCTAAGCGAAAATACAAAACATATATCAGTCAGTGAACAATATTTGAATCGAGGCCAAATGCAGAAAGCAGAAAGAACGTCCCAGTTGATACAGACTGGTATCACTGTGCTGGTAGTGTTTGAACTGACCCCAGTGAATTTTCACAAATCACAGTTTATGCAGTTTCTTCAGAAATCTGCTTTCCCTATTGCAGGCATTAACATTGTCCCAGTTGCTGAAATACCCCCATCGCAACCCTGGTCGCTCTCCCGGGAAAACACAAACCTGTTCCAATGGCTGGGAAGGCCACGGAGGCGTACATCTGGAGCTCACACTCCTGGAGCACCTGGGCGACCTGATTCTTCACATCCAGATTGTGAATCAAGTGGATGATTTTGCTGCACAGCAGCTTTCCGCCTTGTGTAGTAACAAAGCCACTCTGAAGCTGCCCAGCTGGACGAGAGAAGATAAAGAAGGAGACGCAACACTTTCAGAGTGGCCACCCCTTCTGATAATGCAGCTGTTTATATTGATGCTAGCGTACACTGGAGTAATACAGAGTGGAAGAGTGGAAAAAGTGGAAAGAAAGCCACTGTGCGCTCTATTATCCTGGTTTTAGTTGATTCAGATTTTCTCTGCAAATCTTCTGATTTCAGAATTTCTTTGAGACAGTGACTCAAGTGACCATATTTTCTGTTTGACTGTAATTTTCTGTGTTACAGTAAACACATTTGGGACCTCTGGTAAGAAATAGTTTCCTATTAAGTACAACATATGAATTTATGTTCAAGTTAAACACATTTACTTTGTACAGCTCACTTATCTAAAAGCATGCCAATGGAACATGCCCAATTCATTTGTATGAGAAATACTTTCTTGTGCCACCTATACCTTAAAGCCTCAAATTATGATTCTGCAGAAGAGCTGAACAGTTAAAATAATGTCATTGAGATAATGACCAACTCACCTAAGAACTGTGGTATGGAATCTCTAAAAAGACTTTTGCGTTTTTCAGAGCACTTGTGTTTGATTACAAGCATCTAAAAATGTAGTAATTTTGTGAGGATGGACGGACTCATGAATATAGGGTTCTAAACCACTTCACTGGTCACAAAAGTAATGACTGACTGAGAGATGCTCTGCATGTGCTGGACCAGGCTGTAATAAGGGAGAGGCCGCAGAGCCAAAGATGAGAAAAATATCCAAGAAAGTCCATCTCGAAAGCTAACTCCTGGACTCACAGGAGCAACGTTTTGTTTTTGCAGCCCAGAACCTCTTCCATCTTGCGCTCCTGGGGGTCACCCACAGCGAGCAGTGATTTAACTACTGTGTTGGTCTGGCCAAATGCGGACACTACAGAAGAAGTGATCAGGGTAACAAGCAGAATTACATTATTTCAAAGAAAAATAATTGCGCATCTGTGAATACAAAACCAGACTGCCTTTTCTTAAGAAACTTAGGAAGTCATGCACCTGCCTAGACCAACAGAAAATATCCCATCACTTTTCCTCAGTACTGGCATCAGTCTTAAAACTTCACCCCAGAGCTGATAATAGGTGAGCTTAAAAATTATGCTAAAGTCAATTAGACTATTTCTGTTCTTAGGTCAGGCACACGCATGAATAATCTCAGGAGTCAAGACCTTAAACTACAATAATTTCCAAGCACTTCTTAGCATCTCCAAGAGGGTGTCATGACAACAGGATTTTTCAAAATTCCTTAAAGTGAAAGCTATTTTTTTCTGATACAATAATTACACTATCAGAGTAGAGAATCATAATAACAACATTAAGTTCAATTTTCAGAAAAATCTAACCAAACAAAATAGGATGCTGTAACATACCATACTGAGCACATTCTCCTTCTACCTGGGAACCAGCGGCATCCATAATTGCTTTGAAGACCCCTTAAATGAGACAAGAAAAAGCATAACACATTTAATAAGTCAGCTTAGCTACCTCTACTCAAAACTTCATCCAAATTCTATAGTCTATGAACACCCCAAATTCCCGCAGAGTGTAAAACCTTGCCAGCTGCCCTACGCGGCCTCCGTGGCAGGCTGTACTGGCTGCAAGGAGAGCGCTGCCTTCGTTATTGATTAGAAATCGTAACAAATAGCTCCGATTTCATCGCTCCACCAGCAAACAGCATGCTCCTCACCAAACCCTCTGGTCGCTCTGAACTGTATCATTTGCTGTCCTTCATTCTTACAATTCACACCGTCACCAAAGTATTTTCGGCTTCTTACAGGTCAATTTTCTTAATCAGAGCTTTGGCTAACAGAGGGATGCATTAGGACCACAGCATTTTTCCAGCATTATATTTGATCTAACAGTTCCCTTTTAGTTAAGCAATAAAAATCTGGTCAGAAGTCTTCTGTTCGAGTAGTTTGGTTAATGAAATGGAATATTCAGAGCATATATAAAACCCTAGATGGTTTGAGATTTATTTTCTGACAAATCACCACTCTCACTCTCTTATCTGAAAAATACTTTATAAGAAGTTTCACATACGGACAATTCTTTCCCTTCCCTTTCTAAAAGCTAGCACGAATTTACCATTAAAGAACTATATATTCAATGCAATACCTGATGTGGCATTAAATGTTGGATTTGATATGTTTACAATAACATCTGTGTCTTCTTTAGTAATATCTCCATTAATTACTTGGAGCGTAATAGGACCGATCTGCATTTCATGAACTCCCAATGCATTAGTCGTAACAGCTGTAATGAAAGCTGCAAGGAAAAGAAAAAAAAAAAAAACTTAAAACAGTTCTGTTCTAGTTTTGACTATTATTCTCTTCCATTTACGGAAAGTTTATATGTTGGATAAATAGCTGCCAGCTAAATCTAACATATCCTTTTGAGGAATGTGAAACCAACTTGATGGCATCTAGAGAGCCTCTGCCTACTTCCGTTTACTCCATCGCTGAAAGTAGGGAGGTACGGTATTCGTCCTATTTATATACTGTGAAAGTGAAACCATCTCTATTCCTGTAAACTCATGCACTATAAATTCAGACAGGACTGCTGTGGTTATCTGTGGACCAGCTGCGTAGCAGCCCTTCCTGAATTAACTGTCACGTGAAACAGAGTATCCAGCTTCAATTTAAGTAATACCAGTAACGGAGATCCCACACCACTGCTTTATAAGTTATTTCATCTTTATCCTCACAGATACAAATCTGTGCCTTAGTAGTCTAAACATCTCTAATGCATATTTTATATGTTCACTCTTAACTTTTTTCTCATCGATACTGAGAGGAATTGAGAAAAAAGGAACCATCTATTCACAGAAGTCCCTGCTGTTCATGCAGTTCACTGATGTGTTTTTTCTACTGTGTCACGCTACTGTTAACTCATAAATGGGAGGAAAGTAACCATTCTGTATATCTCTATACGGGGGATTAAAGGTACAGATGTACATGTTATTTACAGCTTACTTGGCAAGGTGACTCCAATTTCTCATACCCTTTGGGTATGACAAACTATGGTTCTCCCATCAGGACATCCTCTTCTACATAATATGACTGGCCTCACTAAGAGGTGAGCATGCCCTCAATAATATAATTTCACCTTTAAGAATTTTTTAAGATTGTCAGTCCACTGGGAGGAAAAAAAATACTCTGTGTCTTGGTGACGTTTCGTCTGTCACCTGCGTGTGCATAAAATTGCTTAAAAATATTTACCTTCTCCCCCGTGTCCCCCCTCCCGCCCCTAGAAAACTTACTTTGCTGTGGTGCTGCCACACCGCGATTCTCAGCTATCCTACGTTCTAGTTCACTGGTAAAAGCCTAGGGTGAGAGAAAAGGCGCCTAGGTGAGGCAATGAAACACCGGAGAGACAGCCCGCTTTCGCTGACCCAATGCAATATGAAAGCGCTGAATTATTCCCTCAAGAAAGCAATATAGCTAAAATATATTGGTAAGGCATAACCAGAACAGCGCTCCACACAGAAGGCTTGACCATGAGAAGAACTACCTGAATGTTACCGGTATCATTCGGGTGCAAGAGAAAATGAACTTCCCGGAGAGTCTTCGGAGCATGACTGCTACTGAACTTGAACACCGCGTCGAACATTAATTTAGCAACGGTGGATCTGGGAAATCTAAATCCTCCAGTTCCAATTGCTGGGAAAGTGATCGAATTCAGTGCAAGTGCATCTGTTTTCTGCAGGCAACAATTGACTATGTCTTCTAGGATCTGTAAAACACAGCAAAGATCTTGTTTTTTTGAAGATTATATAATTTATTATTAATTCCATAGAGACTACACTGGTATGAGAAAAGCCCTCAGTGGCACCCAGGCATCAAGACATCTTTAAGGTCACTCAAACAGAAGTAAATGGAGCTGAGACATCTAAATTAACTATTTTTCAATCTGAAACTTCAGGATGGGATCCCCAATAAATCTGTTTTCAAAATTAAAGGCTTTTCAAATAATTAAAATCTACCTTCAGAGCCTGTCCTTTTCCTCCGTCCCAGGCGGGAAGAATGGCATGAAGCACAGATTTGCAGGGCAGATTGTATCCACCAGTGCGGAGCACGGTCCCTTGACCAGCTACCTGTCCTTGCTTTTCCTTCTCAAACTCTAACTGGAGTTCTGGTCCAGCCTTCTCCAGCAAAGCTCTGCAAAGAGGCCCCACACCAAGCTGCAGATCCATGCCAACACTGTTGACAATAACATCCGTCTGAAACAAAATTACAAGAAAAATATCTATAGCCAGATTTTAAGTAAAAATACAAACCAAGACTACCAAAGCAAAATGCAATAAGAATGACAGGATGCCAACAGAGAAATAACCCCATTTTCAGCACAGATCCCGTGCACTGAGTATTCCTGGACTTGTCGGAAACCCACGGAAGGAGGCATCGCATCCAGTGTATCCGCAACACAGGTCCGAGCAGTCGCCTGTCCCTGGGAGACGCGGAGCTGTTGAAATGAACCCAGCCTCTGCAGTCCGCTTCGTCCCCTCTCCTCACACCCGAGCCCTGTCTACATTTCCCTGTGAAGGACTGCTGCTGAATTGCTCCTTCTTCTCTAGCATCATCACAAGCCAGTGATACACACCTATAAAATATATGTACCGTATAAGGTACAGGTAATGCATAAAGTACAATGTTCCCTTCCTCCCTTTTCCTGAAGTGGGACTGTATACACCTTACCAGAAAAGCAGCATCTTGCACACCAAAGGGAGGTGAAGATTGCTGTGCTTTCCCAAAGCAAAAGAGGCAAAGCTCCGAGCCTACTCTTTGCTTTGCAGTTCCACTATCGCACTACATAGGGAGCTGGTTTAAAGACAAGTGTCACACTGGGCTTTTCTCCGTCTGAAAATTGCTCTTCTATTGGAAGAAGCCTTTACAAACACCAAAGTGACAAGAAAAGCAACTAATATGGAAACAATACGACAATAATAACAACTTTAGGAAGGAGCTGAGATGAGATTCAGAGAGGATTTTAAACTCCCAAACTGTAAAAATCTGGGGTTGTTGAAAGAGAGAATTATCAAGATGCATTTTGCATCACTGAAGTAAAGAAAAAATCATGACAAAGAGGCTAAGTCAGAGGTGTAAACTGAGTTTAGATGGAGCAGGTGAATAGCAGCAAACCTCTTTGTTAGCAAAAACAATGAAAATAGAAAAAGTAAAAAAAAAAAATCAAAGCAGAATCAGGTCTAGACTTTGGCCAAGTAAGCTAGGCATGCCCTCTTCTGTGGAGTTGCTTTTCTAAAGCCCAGTAATTTCTACAACAACGATGTCAATAACCCACCCAAAGAGAAGGGAGGTAAAAAATATGCTACACCCTCCGTTAGCGTGACTCACGATGTCCCAGATGGGTTCCGATTTCCCCCAATATCCAGCCTAGATACCTAGATCATATGAATACCTCTCTTAAAATGTTTTACATGTTTACCCTAGATCTTGAAAAATAAAATACACCTAGGAACTAAACAGCTTGACTTAATTCATGGCTGTGCATTAGAAAGGACTTCAAAATGACAGATGCCAATATGAAATCTGAATATTGGCCTTGCAATTTTGCTTCCTTGCTTAGCTAGCACAGAACCTGTGTTTCTCTATGTTGCAACCATCTTGTAAAACCGTTTAACCTACTGTCCTTCATTTTCTATTTAAATTTGAATCGCATCAAGTTAGAGAGGACCAGGAAAGTTGAAGGCCTACCGTGGCATCCTGAATGTTTCTTTTCTCCAGTCTGATGCGCAGTCCTTCATTTGTTGTAACCATCTGCAGATCCTCTTTTCTCTTGGCCTTCTGGCTTCCCTTCGGGCTACGGCTGTCAGAGGGCTGGGGCAGCGATGTCCAGGAGGATGATTTAGCAGTAAACACTTGTTTTACTGTCTCACTCAGAACCTGAACTGTTCTGTCTGCATCATCCATGAGATGAATCTCCTTCAAGCTGCTGTCCCCCATGGATTCTTCCAAGGTTTTCTTGATGGACGATACAATTGAACGGGCACACAGTTGCAGCGGGAAGCCCCAAATCCCAATGCTTATAGAAGGGAAAGCTATGGAGCGATGATTATACGTTTTGGCCAGTTGTAGACATTTCCTCACTGTCTTCCTTACGGAGTGCAAACATTTTTCTATCTCTTTTTTCCTCCACCTGGGCACAACAGCATGAATCACGTGCTTGCAGGGGAGCCTCCCTGCGCCGGTGACGACGGTGCATCCAGGCTGCAGGCGCCCGTGCTTCTCCACAAACTGCTCACACTCTCTTTGCAGGTCTGGACCAGCCGCTTGTAGAAGGGCCCCAGCAAGGCCACCAGAGTGTTTTGAGTCTTCATTCGATACATTTACCACAACATCCACAGGATAATTACACAAGTTACCTTTATAGACTGCTATTACAACTCCACTTTCCAGGGTTTCCTTGTAGTGGAGCTCTCTTTCCCCTTTATTATCAACTTTTTCACCCTTTTGTTCTTGTTCTTCTGCTTTCAGACTAATCAAACAGTTGTATTTCTGCTTTGCCTCCAAAATATACCCATCTTTCCTCTCTGTGAAAAATTCTTTGGCTCCTGGTTTATCAATTAGCACAGTTTTAGAGCACAGCGAGGAGAGAATTTGCTCAAATACGGTGACTACCTTTGGCACTTCTGCTCTTGGTCCGCTTAGAGAAATACATGGTGCCTTGGTGTCAAAACATACTGTCACACCTTTCTTCCTGAATTCAAGACAAACACTGGATTTTTCCTTCTCTACGAACTGCACTACTGCCACTGACTTAGCTGGGATTACTTTTTCCATGTGTGTGTTTCTATCTATGAAATCAAAAATGTTCTCATAAACTTCTGCTACAGCTTTAGAAAAGCCAGTAATGATCACTTGATTTTCTTTTCCAACAGGTTCATCAATTATTACAGTTTTCTGGGAATAATTGTGCTTCTCACATGATAAGACGACGAGACTCCTCCACTCCTCCTTTTTAATGACTTCAGAGTCCTCCAGATCAATGCACTTATAGTCCAAATCAGTCTTTATTTGCTTTTCTGCATCTAAAAGATCTTTAGAAGAGTCTCCAAACAGCACTACAGTATTATCCTCAAGCTCATAAAAAGCCTTAATTTTTTTCGAAGTAAATAATATCTCTGACATTTTTTTATTATCTACACACTGTAGATATTGGAAAACATGGGGAGCAATGTTAACTGACTTACATGGCATGTTCAGTACCTTTTCCAGTAAGTCAACTTTGACTTTATACACCTCCGCAGGTAATCCACACAACTGGATAGTTTTTTTGGTATCATCATAAAAGATCTTTAAGCATGGATATTCTTTGTAAATATTCTCTTCTAGCCCAGCATTGTGCAAAACTGCATACTTCCCTGGCACCACTGACACAGAAATTTCTATACTCTGTTTTTGCCTTTCGCTTTCTTTCATGGCTTTTTCCATGCATTCCCTCACTTCTTTCTCTGCACTGTCCACAGCCGCTCTGCTGCCGGCGATCACCACCATCTCCTCAGAAGCATCCACTACGATCAAGGCAACATCTTTCACCAGTCTGGCTTTCACCTCTTCCCAATCCGCTGAATTTACTTGACACTTTATGGCTGCGTAGCGGGACATGATGCGCGAGAGCTCCGCAGAAGCCTCCTGCTTCCATGTTTTGCTTAACTGAATCATCGGCTTTTTCTGCTCAGAGAGCGATGATGAAGGACACAACATAATCTCTGGGTGTGCACAACCGGTCTGCGGCCATTTCACATCACAGTGGCACAAGGCCATTTCCTGGTTTATCTCTTGGATCAGTTTGTCCTGCCTTTGTAAAAACTGCCAGATGTAGGGATCTAGCGGCACCCCAAAGGGGTCCGGCATCTTGACACTTGGTCTTTCCTCTCCATAGAGAGCTGTTCCCAGGGAATGGTAATAGGGATGCACGGAAATCGGCATCTGCTCAAGTGAATGCTGCTTTTCCAAGACAGTGCTTAAATCTAAAATTTAAAACAAATATATCTACATATATATACAAATTTATATATGTATACACATGCACACATATATATCATTAACTTCAAATCAAGCAAATGCATTTGTTCTTAGAACTATTACGTTGAATAAAATAACTTGGTTTTACATTTGAAAGAGCTATTTTTATGTCCTTGTGATTTCCCACCCATTCTGTAGGGGACAAGAGAAGAGGCTTGACTCCAGCTAGTTTGGTAAATGTAATTGTAGCTCTTTTTACCTGTAGAGCTTTACCCTGCTCTCATTTCCTACGGAAACACTGGCATAGTGCAGGACCATATGAATTTTTTAAGTAGGAAATGTTTCTTATTCTCCAACTTAAAACAGAACTCGAGGTCCCAGTGCATTCTCTTACATGTTTTCCATGCCGTTTCAATGAAGACGGACAAAGGAAAGTATTTATATAGTTGACAGGCACTTAAGAACACCTTACAATGAGCCAAATTACATCGGAACTTAATGCAAAAAATATTCTTAAGCAAATACTGGGTGTATTAGGAGAAAAGAAACAGTCACCTGGCAGATACCTTTAATTAAAAGTAAAGGAAATTATTAGCTGCGAGTCTCCTAACAGAGAGCTCTTTACCGTGGTTGTCCTGACATCAAAACGGGGCACAGACTCCAAACTTGGAATAATAATAAGACTGTTATTTAGCTGTATCCCTTCCAGATACTGAAGAAGTTTGACCTCAGTTAGTTTTTGGAAGCTAACTATCAAAGCCAAAGCCATTAACAGATCTATCTTCCTCTACCCTCAAATACAATTAAGCTGTAATATCAGATCACAGACAAAAACTTCTGTAAAGGGAAGTACCATTAGCGGCAACATCCCCAAAAAAGCAGGTAAAGCAGGTATTAAAACGAACCCTTGGTAACAGAGAACTGCACGCCCTGGATGGAGAGGTGCTGAAACCTTAGACACGTAGCGGTACTTCTGAGATCTTAATCAGAGCCTACTTAATGCTCAGTCAGAACTTGCCCACTGGGACAAGCTCAGGAAGATGCTCAAACCAGCAGGTGACGCCAAGGCCAGGAGCTGAGCAGAGGCTGCCCAGGGCCTCTTGCGAGGGCACAGCCCTTCTCAGGCACAGGACGGTGCCCACTGCACATTGCCGTCATTTGCTTTCAGGTCCTTGGACCCTGTTTGGGCCAGGCCACGGAGCGAGGCGGTATTACCTTTGGGATTGCAGAAGGTAACGATGGCCGCGTGCTCCTCGGGCAGGAGCTGGACGTCCGACACGGGCCCACCTCCGTTGCGTGTGCTCTCAAAATAAACAGTGATGTAGTCCGTAGAAACGCTAGCTGGTATGTTTTCAGCCTTGATGCTGTGGGTCACTTCAAGAAGCCTGGCAGTAATTTTAAATTTCTTAATTCGCTTGTTTTCTTCACATTTTTTGACAAATTCTTCAGCATCTGCAAACAGAAAAGCAGTAGTAACTGAATACGTTTTACTGCATGATTATCGGTCCTGGCTATGACTTAGGGCATAGACACAAGCTGAGTCTCCGTATTTGGAGCAAAACTGTCTTTGGTGCACATAAATTTTCCTCTGTCTTATAATAAAAGGCGGAAAATGGAAGCAGCCACGTTACTCTGTGCTATTCGCTACCTCTGTGTCTCTGCCGGCTCCCCTGCCATTCCCCTCGCGTATAAACAAGTACTTCTTGCCATTTTACTGTCTTGTCAAATGGAGACCTTGTTTACTCGAGTAATTCGCACAATCCACCTCCATACTCAGCCTGCTTCTATTTCTTCTTTCTCTACCCCAAAATAAGGTAAAGATAATGAAACATTGTCATCCGATTTCAGTTCATGAAGATTGCATGATCATCTTCTTTCACTGTAACATTTGGGTCAGACAGATATTTTGAGGAAGCCGTATATAATAAGACTCGCGTCTTTCTTGATAGACTACAGTCCAGATAGATTGATTTTTTATTTTATTTTTTTTTTACTGTTTGAATCTCTGATGGGAGTGGACGTGAGCTCTGAAAACTATTATTTTCATACACACACACAGCAATAATTGACAACGCTCATTTGGTCTTACCGATACTTTTGACGAAGGTAACCACGGCAGTGTTTATTTCAGGGATCATTTCCACACGGAAGTCATCATCTACTGTTAGGCCGCTGACGTTCTCCAACAGCATACATAAGCATTTTGTGTTGAAGTGCTGCACGTTTTCGAGGGCCACCGACGGCAGGGTCCCTGCGGAGCGCTCTGCAATATTCTCCATGGAGCACGACTTCTCCTGCAGCTCAGCACCGGAAACAAAACTCTCCGTCGCCTGCGAGGCTTCCCCTGCGTCACCTTCAACAGAGATAACCCGTATTACATAAAGGCACACATTTCCTGGAATAAATATATTTCACTTTCCAGTCTCTTTTTATTTTCTGAATGTCCATCTTGTCTCTAGCTCTTCAAGCATTTCTCTCCTTTCCTTCTTCAGAGCAAAAAAAGAAAGAAAGAATCGCAGAAGACTGCTCTACATATGCTACCGTGTTTTTATTAGCTCACTTGCAGGAATCAGCTGCTCCAGCATGCCCAGTAGGACAGGTATGAAAAAGCCGAAAATGAAAACTAGGTTGATGCAACAAAAAGTATTAGAAATAGCATCTGGACATTTTTTTGTAACATTTAGCATTACTTTCAGGTTCCTCTCTAGTATAAACTAAAAAAATATAAAATTAAAAGAAGTATATAGTAACTTTGAGTACATAATTTTAAAAGGAGGAAAAACTTACAAAACATAGCATTAAACAAGATTTCATACAGAGAGAAAAATCTATGGGTGCAATCACTGAAGAACTTCCTGATTAACTGGTCTTTCTTGGGGACTGAGTATTTACTTTTCATTAGTGCAGATGTACTATTTTCTGGATTACATTTCAAATCAGAAACCTTACTAGAATATTGCTGAAAGGAGATCTAACCAAACACATTAATGAATTAGGGAGATGCATCCCCGTTCTTTGCAGAATCTCCTAACCATAAGAAATACAAAGACACCCGGCCTAGGATTAAGAGTTTCAGTACATGTGTTTATATATATATCTCATTTTAGAGTAGGTATCCAGGATAAGGGAAATAAATCCCTCTATGGAGGCACTCCTCTGCTTAAAACAGCTATGTTAGAAGCTAAAACCAGGCATGTGGTCTAAGGCAAGATGAACTCCATCCTTGGTGATCATATCTAAAGTGTTGATGGCTGGTTATCTTTCCATGTAACATCTAAGTCGGGTTGACAAACTCACAGAGATATTTTCCGCACAACTCCCTACAGAATTGGAGAGCTGTGCAGAAAAAAGCACCAACACTTTCATTTTATGAAGAACTGTTCTGGTCTCTTATACACAGAGTGATGGGTAACACTTCAGCTTGTTTTTGCAGTTTGCTTACGGCACCCAGAGCCTAAAATAAAATTAAAGCAAAACATCCATGAACGATTCGACACTCTCACCAATATTTCAAAGCTCTGGTTAGGATTACATTTTCTATTCTCCTTTGAGGGAACTAATTTTTCCTCAGATGCCTCCTCTTCAGTGGCTGCCGCTGTTTCAGGCTCCGTGACAAGCAGCTTCAACTTCCCCTTCTCTCCCAAATCCAGCTCATGAGTCTGTCTCTGAAGAACTCGCTGCCTCACTAAATGAAAACAAAGAAAACCGTGACAGTCTGAATAGAAATATTAGTTTTAAACTACTCAGCACTTCTCCACCATTACATGAGGACACATGCACTATGCCAGGAAATAAAAGAGCTGTAAACTCGTGATGCTACGTGACAGGCGCAAGGGTTTCCTCCTGAGAAGGAACGGGAAAGGACGCCACCTCGCAGGCCCTTTTCAGCCAGTGCCGCAGCAGAGGCCCGGGGCAGCGCTTCCTACTCACTCAGCTGTGCAGAGCCACAGACTGGCAGGCATGATAAGGGGCAGAGGGGAAATATAAACATAAACATATATATGTATTCACTTACAAGCAAATACATAATATGCTATAAACATATACTTAATCTATATATTGCTTACATGTAGTATATAGAGTATATTTATAAAACAACCATAGTTTAATGCTTTCTGCAAGTTAATATATTAACTATGACATGTGATGTAATGCATACAATATACCATATGTAACATACAATACAGTATACATATATTAACTTACATTCTAGTATGTTTTATCAAAGTGCAACCCAGAGACTACTACTGCGCATCAAAATTAATATGCAAGTTAACATACAATACATGTCAACTTACGTTCTGGTAAGTTTGATCTTTCAAAAATCAATCTAGAGAACAATATGGAGCATCGAAATTAAGTTTTTATATATAACTTAATAGACAATGCACACCACATAATGCACTATATACATTAATATACATTCTAGTAAGTTTTATCATTCAAAAGTCAATCTAGAGAACAGTACAGAGTATCAAAACTAAGTTTATATAGGTAAGTTAATATATATACTACACATGCTATGTTGTATAGTCTAGGATGCATATTTATCGGCATATATATCACATATAGTATATGATACGTATTACATTACATATAACTAAGTTAATATATTTTAGCTTGCAGAAAGCTAATATAAAAGTTGCAGCTTAATATACATTAACACATTAAATCGCATATTCAGTTACAATACACTAGCTCAAGCTCGTTCCTGCATTGCCTTGCGGAAAGGCGGGGAGCGCGGCCCCGAGGTCCCGGTGTTACCAAAAGCGATTTCGGTGACACCGGCAGGGTCCGGGGGGCCCGGGGGGGCCCGGCCGGGCCGAGCGCCGCGGCGCCGCTCACCGTCGTGGCGGGCGAAGCAGACGAGGAGGTGCCCGGGCGCCGGCCCCGCTCGCAGCTCGCACTCGCCGCCGCCCGAGCGCTTCTGGCTCTGGAAGTAGCAGAGCAGCTTCTTGCGCAGGGCGCCCGGCGGCTCGGCGGCGCCCCAGTCGCCGCGCACCAGCAGCGCGAAGGCGCCCGGCTGCTGCCCGGCCATGGCCGCGCCGCGGGACCGCCGGGGCACCGCCGCCCTCCGCCGCCCTCCGCCGCCCTCCGGCCCCGGCTGGTGCCTCGGCCTCGGGCCCGGCCCCGCCGCGCCGCCTTTCGCTTTCGTTTCCCGGCAGCGCGGGGCGGGCTGCCCTGCCCGGGCCCTTCCCCGGCGCGGCCCCTTGCTGGCGGTTCGGTTCTCAGCTCCTTCGGCCGGGAAGGACGTTTCGCTCGCTGCTCGGGCAGAGCCCCGTGCTACACGTTTCTGGTCCGTGTTGGATTTCCTGAGCATCTGCAACGCAACCGAACGGGCACACGAACACCTCGGTGCTCTCTGCGCGCTGCAAATGGGCCCCAGCTTCCCGGGGTTACGGAAGGGCTGAGAGAGAAAGCCGTTTCTCATAGAAATCATGCTCTGGAAATGCGGGCTGATACAAGTAACCTCCTAACCGTGGTGAAACACCCAGCACAGGGAGGCAGAGGACTCCGAACTAGCACCGGTCACGCTGGGGAAAGAGAGACCACATGTACTCAAAACAGGGATCCCCTATCAAGTTTATTCATTTTAAACTTAAGATTCTTGGCCTATACCTTACTTGGCACATATCCGACTTTCAAGCACTGGGAATTCAGTCAGCATTTTTCAGCACGGTTAGAAAACTGACTTCCTCCATCAAAAGTATTAAAAGTCCAACGCAAGCAATTCCAGCTCTAATGCAGGGGAAGTGGCGGGGTGGGGCATTAACAAACAGCCTCACATTTATGGTTCTGCTAAGAGATTAGCTCTTATTTTAGTTCACAGCCCTAGAAAATATGGCCCTTAGCACCACTTACATTGCAGTGATCACTGCTCACATTGCCCCAGGCGACCCACGGGATCCCCTGAGCCTACAGCGCGCCTGTGCCGCACATGCAGCCCTTCCCCAGCATCAGGAGAAGCCAAGCAGCACACTGGACCTCCCCGCTGCCATTAAAAACTATCTAGTTTCCACCAATTTTTTTTTTTTTTTTTAACTAATGAAAGAAGCTGCCTGGCCCCTGTCCAGGATTCAAATCTCCATATTCAGAGCCTTCTGTTTTAAGATCTTGTACTATTTGGGGGAAAAGGGAGTGTTTTCCATCTAAGAGAGGACTGCTGCACTTACACAGCCAGTAACACCGCACCTGTCTGCATAGTCTTCTGAAATTCAGCAAACGTATCTACCTTTCTGAACACAACGGGTGCAAGTTTGAATTCTGCAAGTACTGTTTAATCATTTGCATTATCATTCTTTTTAATCAGAGATAAACATGCATCTTTTCAATCTGCAAATAAATAAAAGAAGGTAATGATTCATAATAAACCCTTAACAATATTGCAGAAAAGCTATTTTGCTTCCAGAACCCCTGCTGAAATTTCTTTTTATAGTGGCTGCAAGGGATGTATCAAACTGCATTAGTGCAAAACTAATACTAACAACCTAATTAAATCTATCTAAACCAAGTATTATTTACTTTGATTTCCTCCTAACCCCCCAACCAAAAAACAGAACAAAACTGATAAATTCACAGTGGAGCCAAGGGTTTTTAGAAGTTGGAGGTACAGCAAAACCCTGCTTTTTCAGTGGATGATCCTACGATACACAATGCTGCAAGAGGCCTATTTGTGTATTCTCACCAACACATTATGCAGGTGATTACGTGGCTTTGCTTTCTCTGCAAACATGAACTCTGAACTTCGGCTTGATTAGTGATTACCCCCCTTTGGGTTGCCTGTTTATTCAAGCCCCAGTAAAAGGGCTCTTTTTAAACAACTCTCTGGGCCTTTCTCTGTCATATACCCTTCTCCTCAAGACCACCGGAATGGCACTACAGCTGGCACGTGACAACATCAGAAACACCTTCTCAACATTTACCTACAGCCTGAGAGAGGCAGGAAAGTAAGTACACACAAGCAAACAAACCAGTGGTGGAAGATTTTAGCAGATTTATAGAACCTCCTACTAGACTTTTTTATTAAAAATTAACAAACCCAGAATCGAGATTTGAAGTTCCAAGCTTCCCGTAAGCGACTTTTTGAAACCCAGTGCTAAGTAAGGGTCTAACAAGGAGAAAGAAAGGCTGCATCTCAACTGCAATTTGTTCCACTTTATTGAAAACACCATAAATGACAGTTTGCATCATAAACGATGCTAGAGAGAGCGAGACGCTACTAACACCGCAGCATATTGAACCATAGATGAGAGGAGACACTCCTCAACCCCCGCTAGTACTGCCCACTCGTTATTGCAACGAGGATGGCCATACACTGCAAGGAAAGGCTAAGTTCCATGGCTGTTTTGTTTTAAATCTGATATATAATCTAAGAGCAGTTCTCAGTAGAAAACTGCACTCACAAATGTTAAGTGTTTCCACTCTGCGTAGCTGAAAGAATTCAAGCAGTCTTTTTCAGTGCTATCAAAAATTGCCTTTGGGTTGCTTAAATGTAAACAAGCTTTAAGAAATCAATGTGATAAAAGTAATTTTTATTGCTTTCATTGCAAACTTTTTGTTAGAAGAAAGATTATTTTATAAAATAAAGACATGCGATCTTAGCTGCAATGAAGACTGCTTATTTAGTGAAAGTGATAAGGTATTCTGGGTAAGCTTGAATGTCATTAAATATGATAAACATGGATGGTTGGTTCATGTTATCAGTTGAACTATCAAACAAATCTATAGAGTTACTAGCAATTTTTACTGCTGGAGTAATTGCTCCCTTTTTCCCCAAAGAATATTCTCCAACAAGGACTCGAGCAAGGTACATGTACTTCTTCCCATTCGCATCTGGTTTAGAGTAGGTGTCATGGGCAGAATAGCTGGCATTAACAGCAAAGTAAGTTCCATTTCCAAAATGTGCAGCTGTGGTCAGAAAAAAGAAAAGAAAACAAAACAGATATTTGAGTCTTTCATAAGTAGCAACCATTTATCTGTCAAGGGATTCACAGGCTCTCAAGCTGGCAATTTTGCTTTTGTTTGCAATAGCTAGATTTAGCAAAACAAGTCATTTTGCATACAAGGTAGAAATACACAGACAGCATGGCAAACTGCTCCTAGTCATACTCAAAGAAAAAAAGTGCTTTGAAATTCACATTACCATTCATTCCAGCATAGCTCCGGTTAAATCCTTTGTTGTTAATTAAGGTTAATGAATCTCTACTTGTTCCATGAAACAGAAGCCTCTCATTATCTCTGTTGCCATTTTTCTTATCCATTTCAAGCTTTTTTATTTGGTAGGCCTTCCAAAAAAATGGGTTCTGTATCCTTTCAATCTACAAAGTTTGAAAGTAGGACACAATGTTGATAGTACTAATGCTTTTAATGACAGTGAGTTAAAAAAAAAAAAGTTTACTCCCCAGATTCTCTTCCTAGCTACAATGACTATACAAGATTACAAAGTAAGTTAATCAAATTGCTCCGTACTTTTGCATGACAGATGGCAAAACCCTGCCCAAATCTGACAGGAAGACTCCATGGAAAACAATGTAAGATGGTTTTGCAAGTGTCTGGGGCATACCCAGAATGCCTCCCTCTGAAGAGGGCACAGCTTAGGGGAGAGTATGCTATGCTCTACTACAGCAAAAATGACCTAATGAAAGAGTTATACTCACTGGGTGCTGAAGAACCAACTGCTTAAGGCTTGCTCTGAATACCTAAGAAATAGTAGTGTCCTTCACTGGCAAGTTGTTTTTCATTCGTTTCTGGATATGAAATCCTCTCTGCTTACTGATTTTCGATTTTTGAATAGGCAGAAAAGGAGAATTCATAGCAGATACAGGAACAGAAACAGTGCATACAGGCAGTTCCAGTAGAATTGCCCTACTCAGCACTCTCTCAGCTTCACAAAACTTGGTCCCAGAAGCAGATTCTTAAGAAGGGAGGGATTTTACTACAGGTTGGAAAGGCGTTAACCTCACAGGTGATAATACCTGTAAGGATATTAAGGATTTTGTGCATCCTCTTCAGACAATTGTTAAAAGGAAATCCACATTAACAAATAATTGAGTAGGAATGCAAATCAAAACTGTGTCTATTTCTTTTCCCATAAGGACTCATCCAACTTCAAAAATCTCAGCTGACTTAGTCATTATCAAAGTACTTATGCTCAGAAATTACGAGGTTTTTACCTTTTCAATCGTGAGTGATGGACAGGTCTGCAGAAACCTTGCCTGCACATCTTTGTATTCTTTCATTTCTGGCTTTAGCTCCACTATTTTGACTCGCTCTGTTTGCATATCATCCCACGTTGCAGGGAGCACTATTGACTCTTGATCTGCAAGGGAAACCATGTCAATCATACTTACCAAAATCCTCTGCTTAAAGTGATATATGCCCTGCTACAAACCATCTGAATGCCTGTACACCTATTTATTGTCTAGCTTATCACTAGTGCCTGTTGGTCTTAGGCAGCCAAGAATATTCCATGGGTCTTTGACTAGAAGATTAGGGCATTTAACTTGCAGTTTACCCTTGCACTGGCAATTAACAGGCATGAATTGGTAATATCCAGGCAAATCTGTTCTCCTTCATAGCTAAAGGCAGATGCTTTGTAACATCTTTTAACAGAAGCCTTCTCTGCAAATTGGGTTTTCAAGGACATGGGGCAAATACAGAAATACTGAGAAGTGGAAGGGTCTGAGAAAGGGCCCATCATATCCTTCTCTCATCTTCTGTCCACAGTAAGGAGAGAAAAAACAGGTGCTGTTAATTCTCCCAAATAAGAGACAAGGAATAAAGTATCCAAATAAGGGAGATTTTGATTTAACTTCTCTTCTCCAAAAATACACTCTCATACAGAAAAGCAGAAGTCTTCTCTCATTTCACGAAAGAGAAGTCAAGTATCTAGCTGTGATGTAAAACGCACTGACTGGTGCGCATGGTAAAGATATCTGGCATGTTCAGTTCCCTCAGTTAGGGGGATGAAACCTTTTTGATAAAGCTTTTGACAAAAGAAAAAAAAGCAGAAAGCATGTGCAGGAGGCATTACTAATGGGCTGGGAGTTGCACAGTTCTTTAAATGTGTTAACTTTCATTTTCAAGTGTTATTTAAAAAAAAAGTTCCCACTAAGACATAAAATGAGCTCCTGCAAAACTGAGTCACAGTGGGATGTAGAAAAGTAGTACTTGCACATACAGGATCTTCCCCAGTGTGTAAAAAAAAAGGTAGCTCCTTATATTGGAAAGGACCAGAAGTAGATAGAAGAGGGTACATCTCAAGAACATAAATGAGCTGGCCAGGATCTAGAACGACAACCACTACAAACACAAGATCTAATTATTGCTGTTAAGCCTGTTAAAAACCTCGTAACGCGTTATCTGCTTTTCTAACAGTTTTAAATAACTTCAGAATTCTCTTTCATCTTTGTTTCTCACTCTAGTTCTTTTGTACATTATCCAGGAACAAACCTGCACAAAGCTCCTAACAATATTTGGCATATTTGCACCATTCCTTCCTTACTCTAGGCTTGATTCAACCTGGTTTTACATGGCAACCTCTACCTGTCAAGATGCTTTTACCTACCTTCAGATTTATCAATACGTGTGATGGATGTACTTCTTCCTTGATCATCTACAGCATGTCTGGCTTTCATATTCACTCTGTAGTTCTTCTTATTAATGGTGACTGAAATAGTTTTCTCCTTTCTTAAGAAAGCATTTTCTAAATGCATATTTGTCAGACTGTCAAAGGGCACATAAGAATCACTGTCAAAGTATTTCCACTCAACTAAATTTTTTAAGAGTTCTGCCTTGATTTCTTCCTCTTTAGCAGCTTTAACCCTGTGAATCATATCTTGAATTGCTGAATAAGCAAACCAGACATCTTTGTCAACACCTGAAATTCGAATAAAGGTGTCTTCCAAATGAAGAACAATATTTAATTTCTTCTGTAGGTCACACAGTTCTTCATTCTCCCTTTCACCAAAACTCAGAAGAGACTCATCTGTGATTGTTTTCTGAAACTGTCCCTTTAAAATTGCATTTTTCATCCAGGTTTCAGCTTCTTCCACCCTTTGTTGGTTTTCACCACAAATCTGAACAACAGCCACCTCGACTTTCCTTTCCAAAACTGGTTTGCTTTTTTTCTTTGGAGTACATTTCTCAGAGCTCCAAAATGCTATATTGAAATACAAATGCTACAATTAGCATCAACTGATAATGGTTAATATTAAACAGATTGATCTATAACCCGTATTTAGAAATGATATCTACTTACATGCTAGCTTAGACAAAAGTGATTTGAATGGAGTTGTATTACCAGAACTTCCTCTTTTCTGCATGCTTGCATGGAACACACTTAGTAGATGTGGCTGAAAGATGACAACTTTAACTGTTTTCACAGACTGAACAGAGTTATTTCTTGCAAAGTCAGTTACTGCATCCATCATTTCATCAGCTGCTGCAGCTGGATCACGGCCTGCCTCACCTGAAACAAATTATAAACATTTTGCATTTTTGAAGAGCTACCTGTTCATATTTATGAACAGAGAAACCTGTTCATAAATAGGCACAAACCTGTTCCAATTGCTGGGAAGATGACAGAAGCGTACTGCTGTAATTCACACTCCTGAAGCACTTTGGAGACTGGTACCTTGATATCATCCTGGGCAACAAAATGAATTATTTTTTGGCATGGCAGGTGTCCTGCTTGAGTGGTTATATAGTCACTGTGAGGCTGCAAGGCTGAAAGATACATAGGAGGAAGTAAACAAATCAACAATTATCCACAATGTAAACTTGTGCTAATCCTTGTTAGGAGATAAGGAAGTAATGACAACTATGTCCCACGACAAGCTGCAAGGCTCCTTCCACATGCATCCCTCCCTCCATTTTCACTTTCTAGGCCCAGGGATTCATTTTATGTTTGCAATTTATTTGCCTTCACTCCTAAGTTTACTCTGCAGGCTTAGAGAACTTACGCAGACCAATGTTGCAGTCAGCCTTCACACAAATGAACATGCCATCTACCCTCATGCTGCCAGGCCTGAATTGTCCTCTTGGTCTGCACAATTCAGGTCAGCCTCTCTCACCCCTTCCACAGTTTTTTTCCTTTGGTTGGTCTTCTGAGCTGACCTCCACACTAGCCTCCTTCTTCCCATTATTTTGTGGGCTTTTAAGCCATGTACTTTTTCATTCTTAGTCCCCATTCATCGCATTTGCTGGTCATTAACTGAATTTGGTCTACAAATAAATGCCTCTTCTGAGGCCGGAACCCAGCTTCACTAATTTTCCTCTCAGTCATGCAAAGAACGTGGTAGTGTGTTGCTAGTTAGGCCAAGAGGAAATATTAATAACTGTTTTCTCTAGGAATGAGAAAACAAGTTCCAGGTAGAGAGTTGCTTCTAAATGAGGTATGCTACTCTAACAACATTTCTGCCACCACCATTCTCTGCTCATGGCTCTGTTCAAGATAGACTTGATTCATTTTTACCATCAAAAGTTTTATTGGAATAACAGGATGCAATAATGAGTAGATTAAATTCTTTACATTTGCTTAGATGCTGTCTCTTCTTGAAGATTTTTCTTTTCCTTTCCCCATTAGATGTTTTACAAATACCACATTAACCAATTAAAGAATTAGCTGATGTAACACAGTGCATAATACAGCTGGATGTACAGTAGGCACTTAGTAAATATTCCAACAGATCCCCTGCCACATATGAACACCTTTAGAAGGGAGATCAGAAATGTTGTACCATACCTAGTTGAGTACATTCATCTTCAACAGCTTTTCCAGCACCTTCCAGAATCGCTTTAGAAACACCTTAAGTAAGAGACATGTGAATCCACTGTTACTACTGTTAATTCCATTAAAGCCCCATCTAAGGCACAACATGGTACCACATATCACCTGAAAAATCTCTTTTCTGACAGCAGTACAGGTTATAACTGAAAAACATTGTTGTCTAAGAGTTCAGCTTACATTTTTCAACTCCAATTGATGTATGAAGTACCTAACAAGTTTCACTGAGGTCAAAACCTCACTGAGTTTTGTCTTTTCCTTTAGCCTGAAAGAGATGCTCTATAAAAAGATTCTATTAAAACATCAACAACAAAAAGAAATTGTCAGTTTTACTTTCCCACAGGAGTCTTAAACATGCCATCCTGTAACACAGGCTAAAGAAGTTTGAGATTTGAGAACACACTATAGAAAGATTCTTTTCCTCAAGTTTTTTTGTAGGATTTTCTTACATTGGAAGAAGAGAGCAAGAGACAGCCTCAGATGTTTCCTAATTAGGCTTTCACACCCTGAGAAATAAAATAGAAGCCACACTATAAAACAAAAGGTTTTAGAACACTGAAAATGATCCATACTCTCCTTATCCAGCCCTTCCAACCACACATGCTGTTTTCATCTATAATACCAACTAAAGTACCTTTTTTGAGGCTAAAGGTTTTGTTTGTTATGTTTACAATGACATCTGTCATCTCCTTGGTAATATCTCCAATTGCCACCTGGAACAAGATGGAGCCAATCATCATTTCATGCACACCCTGTGCCGGGGTTGAAATAGGACCAAAGAACGCTGCAGGAAAGAAACACATACATGAGTAACAGAGCGCAGAATTTCCTTGGGCTGAAGGACCTCTTCATGGGTATAACGTCTACAAAGACAACAGTTTGGCCTCAGGCTCAGCCAGTGCCATCCTTGTGAAGAGGGCTGCCTTCCATGTTATCTGAAAATCATTTCTTTTCACAGGAGTCTCTGATCAGCCTTCACCTGTTCCCACCATTGGTCTCCACAGTGAGATAGCAGGGAAACCATGTTTTGCTGCACACCTGGTATAGAGACACTTCTGTATAATGTCTTACTCTATAAGCCTTTGCTAAACTTGGAGGTAGGAGAGGGGCAAGCTTGCTAAGTCTCACTTCCTCGCTCCCCTGCCTCTCAGTAGTTTTTAGACAGGTTCTCTACTACATGACAGGAACTTACCTACATGTTATTTTTAAAATTTGATTAAGTTTTCACCATATAACTCATTTTCTGTACTCTGTAGTTCTTTTTGGCTGGATAACACCAGAGGTTTTTTGCCTATTTATATCAGTACTAAAACCAAAGCTGAAATAGATTTGAGGATTTTCCAAAGAGGCCCCTGTAAGGCATACACAAGCAGATACTCACCTGCATTCTCAGGAGACGAGAATAAACTGACACATTCACGATCTGATCAAGCGTTACAGTGACGATACCACCACCACCGCACACTACAACCAAAAAGCCCTAAAACACCATTTGTGCCCTCACCAGAGCTTCTACTCTCTTTACCATGGGAGGGTTTTAACCAGGTAATGAATCCCAGGTACATTTTTTATTTCGTGCCTTCAACAGCATTTCAAACATTACACTCATCCTGAAACTACTATTTTCTGTCTTTACAGCAGCTGCTTCAACTCCAGCATTAACAGTTCTTACTTGGACTTTGGGCATGACATGCTCACCAAATGCATATCTAAACACCTATACTGAATATGCTCCCTGGAGTATTTATATATATATATATATATATATATATATATATAAATCAAAAATATATATAAGTATACAAAAATAATAAAAAGAATACTTTTTGAAAACAAGCTTACATGTGCTTTGGCTAGCCTCATTTGGAGCAGTCTCATGCACTTTATCATCTATAGTATTTCCACGTCTGTGCTGCAGTTCATCTGAAAATACCTAGAAAAGGAAACTACAGTCAACCCCTGTAGAAAAGTCTTTACTCAGTAGTTTGAAAAGTAAAGTTAAAAAGCATTTAAAAGGAGCACAGTGCAAATGACTTAATAACCATCTGCCACAGTGCTGATGGGAAGTCTTGACACACTGTAGTTCTCGAAGAACACATCAGATGTTGAAACATTTATTTGGGTATTATTTCACAGTGTGACTGCTCTCTTTTGAAAGATTCCACTGTGAAATGAGTAACTTGAGTATGGATGTAGAAAACCCGGGCTAATGTGATACTGAAGAAAGTGGGATGCAGAACCATGGTATGTTTTCTACTGGAGAAGTTTACCAGCACAACAATCCAAGCATAATTATTCTTCCTAAGAGACTCTAGCTAAACCTGTCAAAAGCACTCCTTTTTCCAAGAATTAAGACAGCTATGCAGGAGTTACAGCAAATTTATCTGTAGACAAGGATTATGTATTAGTCACACAAGCTCATGAAATAAAAGAGTAAATACTTTCATTTGTATCATTCCCAGGGAATAAAACAGGACAGAAAGGGAAGAGAGCTGCCCAAGAAAGGCAGGCAACTATGAGAGGCAGAACCAAAAGGAGAACTTTCACTACAGACAAGAAAAACTGTCAGCAAACTGCTCTTTTCTTTAATATGAGAATTAGCACACTGTGGATTCTTCTGAGGTCATCAGATAGCTAACATCACTTGATGGACCCAAATAAAATAGCATGTAATACGAAAAACTCACCTGCACGTTAGATGTGTCTTTCGGATGCAACAAAAAGTGAACTTCTTCAAGAGAATTTAGTTTCTTTTTACTACTGAATTCAAACACTTTGTCAAATAGTAATTTGGCAACAATAGACTTCGGAAATGCTAAATTCCCTGTCCCAATTGCCGGGAAAGTGATTGACTTTAAAGACAGCTCCTCAGCAATCTGCAGGCATTCTGTGATGATGTTTCCAAGGATCTGAAAAGCACAGTTATTACTGAAAAGTCATTTTTTGCCAGTATGTAAAATTCAGCACTTTTTCTTTTAGCTATCTTTTGGTATTAAAATATGATAATTACATACTTCACAAAGCATATATTAGTCAACATGGGATCAGCCACACATAAAAGAACAGCCCAAACTCATCTCCTATGAAGTTATCCCTCATTTCAAAGGAGAAGTTGCATTAAACCCACTGCAAGGTGCAGCCAAATTAGAGTTTAGGCAAATAAAGCCCCTTTTACCTTTTTTGCAGATGCCTGTCCCTGTGACCATCCAGGTATAATAGTATGAAGCACATAACGGCAACCTAGATTGTATCCTTTTGTTCTGAACACAGATCCTTCAACAGGTGTGTTTTCTAAGCCTTCTTCCTTTAAGGCTGTCTGGAGCATCGGCCCTGCTTTGCTTAGCAAGGCTTTGGAGAGTGGCCCTCTATCAAGCTGTAGATCTGTGGCAACACTGCTGACAACAATGTCTGTCTGAAAGGGGGGGGGGGGGGAAGGGGGACAGCAAAAAACTCCAGTCAATGCAAAATTTAAGCTTAAAAGCTATCCAAATGCAGCCTGTCTGCTGACTCACAACATGAATTTCTGGGACAGCAACCTGGAATGTAACAAAGCTTTGGAACAAAACAAAAAAAACCTATGTTCAGTTCCAACACCATCAGCCTGCCCACTGAAATAGAAGACCTGCATTAAAAGTGAAATTCTTTCATTCCAACAGGAGAAAGTTAAAATTCTGCATTCCTGGTCTACTTATTCTGCCTCCCTTTGAAAAACACTTAAACAAATTTATTCTCTAAGAGAAGCTTGCAGACCAAGTTCTGTGTCCAAATTTCCCACCTCCCAGCAAGACAGAGGTAATACAGGGCAAAACTCCTGCTCGACTCTTGCCTCTGTTGAGGCTGCAGGGCAAACTGGGGTAAGCAGGACCTTCTATATGTGACTGGTCAAGAAAAAAACAAACAAAAAACCCCAGAAGCTGTAGAGAAATAAGACTGGAGGAAGAGGTAAGGGGAAAGAAAAGAGAAGTGAAAAAAGCAGTAATTCAGAAGGGAGAAAAATATAAAGGGCTAGGAATATTGTATCAAACACAGTCTTCAGCTCTTGAGGAAACACCTCTCTACATCATATTTTTTAACGCATTTGTTTTGCTCTGGCCAACTGGAGGAGCTCTATACATACAAGCTGTGAGAGACAACCACTCCTGAAAGGATCAGCTGGCCACTGTGAAAATGATCCTGAGAGGAGCTGCTTCCAGTAGCAATGATCCCAGTTAAGAAACTTTCAGGCCAGCTAACAGGAATTTAATGCTGAAGGTAGCTGGAAATTGGTGAAGCTGGTGCCAGACAGGATTTGCGATAGCAGCTCTACATTGCATTCCAATGTTCACCAATAACACTAGGAATAATATTTCCCCAGTAAAGTACTGGGGGAAGAGGAGGAACCCTATTTACATAGGATCATTCAGAAGAATTAGAAGAAGTCAACTGATACGTCAAAGTCAATGCCTTGAAGTTTGAGAGCATCAAAACCCTTCTGTGAGGAAACAAGCATTCACTTTAGTAGCTGAGACAAGTCTACAGGGGCCCCCTGCCCATCAGGGAACGAGCTTACCCGGTGTGCAGTTCAGTGTCCTTCAAATACAAGTAAAGCCACTCTGGCTCTGGGCAGAGGGCTCAGCAGCACAAGCACATAATTGGATGTGCGCGGCTGTGCTGCCCTAGGCCCTCCGGTGCACCATGCACCGCAAGGATTCATGTGTCTCTATGTTAGCTATGCAGCACTGTATTGTGTGATCAACTATGTGTACCTACCATATAATAACAGTTATTTTAACAGCAATTGTTATCAGCCATGACTGCCAATTCCAATAACATATCAAACATGTTACATTGCTAATTACAGATGATGATCTAAGTTCCTTTTTACACTGTCCATACTTTAAAATGAGCTTTACTTCAAACTAGACAAACAGCTGATAATTTAAAACACTTACTGTAGCATCTTCAATGCTTCCTTTTTTCAGTATAACGTCAAGGCCTTCCTCTGTCGTTACCATCATGAGGCTCTTGCTATTTTGAGAACTTTGACTTTTCCTAGGCTGATTATCTGCATTAGTCTGATGTACTGAACTGCAGGGAAGTAAGTTATCTGAAAACACTTCTTTCAGTGCCCTGCTGAAAGCCTGAATGTTTTTCTCTGCAACATCCACAAGATGAACCTCCTTCAAGCTGCTGTCCCCCATGGATTCTTCCAAGGTTTCCTTGATGGATGATACAATTGAATATGTACACAGTTGCAGTGGGAAACCAAAAATCCCAGCACTTATAGAAGGGAAAGCTATGGAGCGATGATTGTATGTTTCAGCCAGTTGTAGACATTTCTTCACTGTCTTTCTTAGCAAGAACACACACTTTTCTGCTTCATCTTTCTTCCACCTGGGCCCAACAGCATGAATCACATGTTTACAGGGGAGTTTCCCAGCACCTGTGATAACAGCACATCCAGGCTGCAAACACCCATGCTTTGTCAGCATGTCACATTCTTCCTGTAGCTCTGGACCAGCCGCTTGTAGAAGGGCCCCAGCAAGGCCACCTATGTGTTTTAATTCTTCATTTGATGCATTTACAACAACATCAACATGATGAGTGCACAAGTCAGCTTTATAAACTGCTATTACAACCCCACCTATGGTTGCCTGCCTGTAGGGCTTGCCTTCACTACCATGTTCTTGCTGTTCTTCCAGCTGTTCTTCTGGCTGTTCTTCCAGCCTGATTAAACAGTTAAAGTCTTGTTTCACAGTGGCAGCATAAAAGTGTTCTCGTTCTTTGAAATATGACTTGGCTCCTGGCTCACTAATTAACACACGCTTATAATGCAACACAGACAGAGTTTGTTCTACTAAGGCGACTCCCTTCACCACTTCTCTTCTTGGCCCACTCAAGGAAATAACTCTCTGCTTCCTTTGTGTGCCAAAGTCGACTCTCACACCCTTACTTTGTAATCCAGCCCAAACATTGGCCTTCTCTTTCTCAAAGAACATTATGACTGCCACAGGCTTTCCTCTGATGACCTTTTGCACTTGAGTGTTTTGATCTATAAAGTCATAGAGTTCCTCATAAGCTTTTTCTACTGCTTGAGAACAACCAGCAACAATGACCTGACTCCCTACCTGAGTGGCTGTTACAGCTGCATTAGAACAATTCTGGGTGGTGAGCAACCTCCATTCTCTCTTCTGGAGAACTGACTCATCTTCCAGATCAATGCTTCTGTAGTTCAGTTCCTCCTTTATTTTTTCTTCTGCTTTTAGGAGCATTTCAGGAGTACTGCCGGTCAACATGATAGCTTCTGTTTCAAGCTCATAGAAGGCACTAATTTGTTTTGACATAAACAAGCTTTGTGACAGGGTTTCGTTACTAACATGTTCTAAAAACTGGAAAATATAAGGGTGAACATTAACTGATTTCTTTGCCATTTTGCGCATATTTTCTAGGATTTCTCCTTTGACTTTATAAGCTTCCTCAGCCACTCCGCACAGGCTAATTATCTTTTGCAAGTGATCATAAGTCATCTGCAGAGTTGGGCACTCCTTGTGAATTTTTTCTTCAAGTCCAGTACTCTGTAAAATTGCATACTCCCCTGGACACACTACCACCACTTCTTCAGTTTTTTGCTTTTCTCTTTCAATTTTTCTGGTGGCATTTTCTATGAGCAACTTCAGCTCTTGTTCAACATTCTTTAGATCCTCTTTGTCACCTACTAAAACAACTAACTCCTTGGAAACATATGGAATTATCAAAACTTCATCTTGGATAATGCCATTCCTAACAGCTTCCCACACCTCTGCACTTACTTGATATTTAATTGTTTTGTACTTTGATATGCTACATGAAAATGCTGTGGAAACACTTTCATTCCATGTCTTGATCAATCGAGCCATTAATCTCTTCTGTTTGGACAAAGCAGCTGCAAGATGCAAAGTAACTTTTGGGTCTGCACAGCTGGGTTCAGGCCATATTAGTTCACAATTACACTTTGCCATATCACAATTGATTGCCTCAATTAGCCTATTATTTCTCTGTAAGAACTGCCAGATATAGGGATCCAGAGGCACTGTAACTGGATCTGGTGCCTTTATTTGCGGCCCTTCCTTTCCGTAGAGAGCTGTTCCCAGCGAGATATAGTAAGGATAGACAGCGATTGGTACCCCGTTGATTGAATGCTGCTTTGCCAAGATATTGATCACATCTAAAACATACAAAAAAATATAAACAAACAATCAATCATAGCACTTAAACCCAAGGATCTTTTGCTCTGTTTTTTTTTTTAATTATTTACTGCATAATAATTTAAAAAATATATATATAAGTAAGGTTTTGCAGTAGTTTTCGCCCTTCTTCCCGAATAAAAACAATTCCAAATTATTAAAAAGAGTTACTGTTTTTAAATGCCTAATAAAATAAATTAGGAAGAGGCAGTTAAGTGCTGACTCTGTCCACCTTCAGGAGGGAATAAATACAGGATGGCATTGTCTCTGCCCCCACCCCTGTTATGCTGTACTTGGAGTGCCCAATCCAGTAGTACGCCTGGGCTACTAGTCATCAGCATCAACTCACACCTCCTCCGGCTTCCCCCTTGTTCTCCATCTTCAACAGAGGCTCATTTTTCTGGCACTAGCAGGACATGCAACAGCACCTGCTGTCTGGCCAATGAGTTGTCCAAGAAATTGCTCTCAGATAAGCCAGACAGCACATACTGCCTCAGGGCAGTTACTAAAATAAATGGCCTCTCGCACCATGTGGGGCTGTGCTCACCTCTGCTGAGCTCAGACTGTAACCTGAAGTCTGTAAGGAGCAAGACCAGGGTGAACTAATAAACTGTGCCTAAAAAGAAAGAAAAATCCTACGCATCCTGCCCAGCTGGTCCAAAACTTTACTTTGCACTCCAATTGGCAGAGACCTGCTGTTTTATGAGGGCAAAGTAGCTATTTTTTTTTTTTTTAGAAAAAAAAAATCACTTTTAAGTCAAAGGATCTTGAAAAAATAAGGGCTTCATTTTCTGCATTACCTTTATAGTCGCTGAATGTAATGATAGCTGCACCTTCATCAGGCAACTGCTGTACATCCACCACTTGTGCACTTCCATTCTTCTTGTTTTCAAAGTAGATGGTTATATAGTCATTGGATGTGTTAGGTGGTATATTTTCAGCCCTAATGCTTTTTGTCACCTCAAGGCACCGTGCAGTAATACTTTGTTGTTTTGCTCTGTGGTTTTGATTAATTTTTTTAACAAATTCCTCTGTGGCTAGAAAGAGAAGGGAGGAAAAAAAAAAAAACATCACACAAGTAGCTCACTTTTCTATTAGGATGTTAGCAGACTATCAGTGTATGCACTGACCAAAGCACTGAGTTATGAAGCATCTGTTAGCTTGGTGGTGCCCACCAAGCTAATTCTTTCCACCTATTCAGTTTCTGTGGTCGAATATTAACCAAATAGTTGATCACAACTGTTGAGCAACAGTTACTATAGCCACAATTCATCACTCGTTTCCCAACTAAGTAGCACTCGGTCTTTTTAACCCCAAGACAAAATATCAGGCTCATTTGGGACTATGGGCTTATACACAATCAGACTGGAGTCATCTGTTTAAATTTGGATTGTTTCAGTTGTATTATATGCTATTTTTGGCTACTTTTTGTTTCCATTATCATCATGGTACAAGACAGTTAAGTCACTTTTAGGTCTGACAAATGCATAGTGAACCTTTTGAGGGATCTACTTATTTCCTCAAGGCTAAACCAGAAATTTGGGGCTGGACCAGGATACAAGGCAAGTCATTTCTGACTTCTGAAGAGATGTAGACTCTGCTTTCTCAAAGATTATAGACTTGTTTGACAGTGATTTAGTTATACCACTGATGAACTCTTTCACTATTTTAAAGTTTCTGAGCAACTTCATCCTTGTATGTTACCACTAATACAACTATTCCTAATTAAGTTGATTTAGAGTGGCACATAACTTGTTTTCATCAAATTTAACTTCCAGAGAGACTCATTTTTTTTCCCCACAGAACAAACACTTCTCTCTTTTTTCCAAATCAAGCACATGTAAAATCACCTTGTCCTTAAAGGTGCTCAAGCACAGCAGCAGCCGCAGAATCCTGCGATGAGTTTACTGCTGTCAGGTTAATTCACTTCTCCTGGTAATGAAGTGCTGCCCTCTCTACAACAGCAGCTACGGCATTTGCTTACATCATTCCTGAATCTGATTTTACTCATAGCGGTTACTGTTGCCTATGTCCTGGAATGGAATTTGTTAATAAAAGTCAACCATAATTCTTGTCTGGAACCAGGAAGTCCCCCCATTTCTCACTGGTGTGAAGTAGCAGACACTGCCTGTCACCTGGAAGAGGCCTTTATCATGAATCACTGATGAGGAAGAAAAGGAATATATGGTACCAAACACACTACAAAAACCACAGTGGGCACTCAGTCACTTTGCTGGTTGGTATCACAGCCTCAGGCAAAGCAGATGCTGTTAATTCAACACTTCACATAACTGACAGCTACCGCTGCGTGCATAAGAGCAGCTGGACTTGTCTCAGCAGCCCAGGGTCCATCTAGCCCAGTATCCTGCCTCCCGCAGGGGCCGTAGCAGAGATCTAGAAAACTGCAGTAAGAAGATGCTATTTCCCCAACCCTCTCCCAGCCTCCAACTATTTTTTAGTACATGAGATTCCCTAAGCCTAACACAGTGCATTTAATAACCTTAAAAGGCTCTGTTCTAAGTATTTGTTCAGTCTTCCCTCCAATCCATGCAAGCTTATTACACATATAGCACCCTTTGGCGAGCAGATCCCTCATTATCTATCTATTATAAGACTCAGCACATCATTTTGCTGCTTGTACAAAGCTATAGTTCAGTTTTAGTCCTACCCATTTTGTTCACCAACCCAAACCAGAACTAACTCTCTTCTCACTTACCTTTATACCTTACAGATACAAAGGCCAGTGTATCTCACTGAATTTGTGGAGTAATTTCTCAGATTAGGCTAATCTGAAAAGATCAGATTAGGCTTGAAAGCTGATGACAGAAAACATTGCTCTTTATTTCCAGGCTTGTCTCCCTCCCACACACAGCTTCTTAGAAGTAGGTAATGAAAGATCTGCAACTCAGACTCATGCTTACCAGTACTTCCAGTAAAAGTAACTACAGCCGCATTTATTTCAGGTATCATTTCCACGCTGAAGTCATTGTCTTCCTCTGATAAGCCACTGATGTTCTCTACCAGCATAATTAACATGTAATCTCCTATTGTCTCCTGCACATTTTCAAGCACAACTAAGGCAGAAGGCACAGACTCTTGAGAGTTCTCCATTTGGCACAGCTCCTGGATAGTCTCCACTTGCCAAGGCTTCACCAACAGCCCAATTTTCTTCACCGAGTGATGCTTCCTTTGCAAAACTCCTTGGGCATCTAGTTTCACAGAAAAATAAACAAGAAAGATGCTGTTTTCCATTCTCCCCACCCAGAGCAGATAATACATTAGGCTACACTCTACTTCAAAATCTGAGCAAACATCTGTTTCTTCTGTCATATGAGAAAGTAAATAAGGCAAAGTGACATTAAGAGTTAGGATCAGGACAAATGTTACTCTATGATTTAGATGTCTCAGTCTCCCTAAAGAAAAAGGAGCTACTTTGAGATAACTGCAGCCTCCTTTTTACTGTCAAATAGTCTCCAACTGCAAGAAGCTGTCCTCCAGATTAGCAACACCTAATAAATGGCAAATAAAGAAAGGGTTTTCCAGCTTGCTTATCCTGTGCATTTAACAGACGACTTTCTCCTGTATAACCAGGCAGTTTCTTCATATTGTGTAGGTCCTTCACACGCTAACAAGTAGTGAGCAGTATTTTGGCGGAGGAAAACTACATATAAATTGAGGCTATTTTAAACTTATTTTCTCCAACCAGGTGAGATAGGGCTCTGTAAACCTGCTACTGATTGTATGACAGGTATAGATAAATGTTTTTCCAGAAGGGATTCTGCTGGCTCTTGGCTTATGCCAATATGGGCTTCCTAATGTATGTGCACACAGGAGCTGTTCAGTCCTTACAGGAGTGTCTGCTAATCCCTCTTCTGGTTCAGGTACCTGAACTTACTCCTCCACTGCTTCCTATTACTCATGATTGTATCCATACCGAAAGCCTTACTAAAGCCACCTGGAGCCTCACAAAAGGTCATGGTGAACTCAAAATAACATTTTCTTTAAAACAGCATTCACCTCTTTCTTATAAATACATGACATTTACTGTCTCTTTTTCTCCCAGTCTCCAAAACCCTCTCAGCTGAGAATCTGAGATTAATATGAAAGAAAATACAATAGAATAGTGTTTACCCACAATCTGCAGCTAATACTGTGCTATGCTGTATCCTACCTCCTAAACTAGGATAAAGCTTTCTTATTCTGCAGTGCTCCTGCCACCAGTTCTCCTGCATTATTCTGTGTGAGCCTTCATCAAGCATCCAGGATAGGCCTAGAGAACCACCTCTTTCCTTGTGGATTATTATAAACACTGGCAGAAACTCATGTCTGCATTGAATCCATAGGTACATCTGCTCCTTTTACACCCTGTCTCTCTCTGGGAATCCACCATTTCTGCAGTAGCGAAGGCCACAAGAGATCCACCACCAGCAAAGGTCTTTTTTTTTTTAAAGGGGTGCTTTAGTAAAATAAAATCCATAAAATAAGATCATACCTTCCTCATCCTGAAAGGTGATGATTATTTGCTGATCCTTTCTGATGAAAGACTTGATGGGCCCCCCACCAGACTTCTTTTTATTTTCAAAATACATTTCCACAATCTCATCTTCTATTTCCTCCCCAGAGGCCGTGGTTACTACTATGATAGATTCCCCAGAGGCTGTTGTTTCTGCTCTCAAGTTCCCAAAAGATTCTGAAATCAAAGATTGCACTCTGATGCCTTAGGCAAAAATTAGGAGACAAAACCAGCTTACTATCTTTCAAGCTTTCACACTGAGTTCTCTGCACAAATATAAGATCAAGGAAAAGACAAGACAAATAAACAGTTATTCAGTTTTGTTTCATAATATCCTTTACATTCAAGACAAGCTGATCATACCACTAGTGGAAAATCAACAGGTGACGAGTAAGGACTTCTATGTATCCCCAGGTAGGGACAGCAAAAGCAATGGCTATGAAAGCTTCTTCAAAAACCCATGATGAGGGGAACCATCACTCTTTTCCCTGTGCCCTCTCCCCATTTACATTTCCCACTGCTGCTATGAGCCATCATGGGTCCACAGATGAGGGCTGCCATAGAAGCTTAGGTGTACCTGGGCTACAGATAGTAATGACACTCTACACCAGATCACCTAGGTGGGATGAGAGTCCTTACACACTGCCCCACAGCCGGGGCTGGTGGCAGCCTGGGAAGGTCTGGGTAGGGACTGCCTAGGTTCAGCAACCCACTACATGCTCTTCCCAAGAACTGACCTTTCTGAGGCAGTCAGTGAAGCAGGAAGTTTCATCCTAGAGGGACTCATACACAGAAAAATGAGTGGTTTTTAGCCTCAAGTAATGATTTCTACATTATATTAGACAAACACCACAAGCCATTCAGGTGTCCATAGCACTGCTGCAGCATAAAGGTCAATGAAAACCAACAAAGTGAGAATAGATGCGTATTTGCTTGAAAAGTGGCATGCTTACCCGTTTTTTCCTGCTCAGTGCACACCGAAGCCTCCTTATTCTTGCAGGCAGGAAAAGACACCCGGTGTTCATTAACTACAGACAGATGACAATGCTATCTCAATTACTGGGTGCTTCAAGAAGCAAAAGGTCACAGTTTTTAGATCCAGCACTAACATAGCCTGAATTTAGTTGATACTGCCAGAACCACAGACATTCATACATCCTTATTTCAAGCCACACGTTGAATGTTGTTCCAGAAACATCCTTTAAGCTCAAGAAGCATCAGGCACATTGTTAAAAAGCAAACTTGCCCATACCCACTCATGCTGTGTGAACCAGAGCTAGCAGATCTTCTGATGCGTCAGAGCACTTTCCTCATACAAAAACCAGTGCTGTTGCACAAGAGATCTCTAGGAGATCCCTTATCTGGAGGGAAGCAGCCTTAAAAAACAGGCAGTCCTGCAAAAGTGCCTATCACAACGTAATCCCAGCTCAGAGCGAGATTTCTACCTGCTATTTGTAAAAGACTGAGGAACACCCTAAACCAGAGAAGGCAGGACACACGGTAACAGCTGTCAGGCTGGTCTGCACTGCCCTTATTAGCGCCAGCACAGCCCGCACACGCAGAGATAAGCGCGCTGCGCACGGTTATGAAGCCTGGCCCACAGGGAGGCCCCCATCCCATCCCAACCCATCCCAGCTAGAACTGTCACAGAGACCGCAGGGAAAGCTAGCTCGCTCCATTTCTACGCATTTCTTAGAGCTTAAGTTTCGTGGTTTAAAAATGAAGAGAAGTGCTCAAGAGGAGGAAAGCAAGAACAGCCCAAAGCCAGCCCGCACAAGCCCGGGGATCTCCTCGGCGGCGGAGCCCCGGCAGGGCGGAAGAGCCCCCCCTCCCCCCGCCGCCCCCCCCCGCCGCGCGGGTAACGGTCGCGGGTACCGGTCGCGGCGCGGGTCACGCGAGCCCTACCTGCCCCCCGGGCCGCGCTCGCCGCTCCGGCCTCCTGAAAGCGCAGGGACGGGAGAGACGTTAGGGGCGGCTCCCTCGCCCCCCCCCCGGCCCCCCTCACCGCCGCCGCCCGCCTCACCTGCACGGCATCCCCGTCCGCGGGCGCCTCCGCGACGAGCAGCGCCAGCCTTCCTCTCGGCCCCCAGTCGAGCTCATGGGCCCCCCGGTCGAGCACCCGCTGCCTCACTGCGAACACCACAGGCACCGCGTGAGGCGGGGCGGCAGCGCCCCCCGGCCCGGCCCGGCCCCCCCGTCCCCGCCGCGGGCAACGGCCGCTCGCGCCCCCCCCCCGCCGCCGCCGCCGCCGCCGCGGCGCCGCTCACCGTCGTGGCGGGCGAAGCAGACGAGGAGGTGCCCGGGCGCCGGCCCCGCTCGCAGCTCGCACTCGCCGCCGCCCGAGCGCTTCTGGCTCTGGAAGTAGCAGAGCAGCTTCTTGCGCAGGGCGCCCGGCGGCTCGGCGGCGCCCCAGTCGCCGCGCACCAGCAGCGCGAAGGCGCCCGGCTGCTGCCCGGCCATGGCCGCGCCGCGGGACCGCCGGGGCACCGCCGCCCTCCGCCGCTTTCGCTTTCATTTCCCCGGCGAGAGGGAAGCGGCAGCGCCGGGCTCCGCCCCGCCTGGTGCCGAAGGCAGGAGGCGGGCTGCCGCCGCCCGCACCGGGCGCACGGGAGGCCGGTTACCGCAGAGCCCGCCGCACTGAAGCGCTCGCAGCCGCGGCGCCGGGCTCTCCCCGAGCCACGCAGAGCTGGTTTGAAACCCAGCGTTTTCAATGCCTGGGTTTGTAACAGGGGTTTGGGTAATAGCGAGATTTTGGTCTTTCTGCACTGCATTTTCAAATCATGCTGCAAAATACAATTGTTTTTCATAATTTTGTGTAAGAAATACTACTAAAAATAGGCAAGCCGGCAAGGGAAGAGTATTTTCCTCCTGACCAATATTTAAGCTAGCTGAGAAACTTCCTACTGAAAGTTCTGAACTTCCTGTAAAAGAAACTGTTATGGTGGTTGTATTACTATGATTTTGGTTTCTACCTGGCTATTTTTGCTGCACATTTTATTACTATGCCTTCATATGAGAAACTTGACACTTAGATAAGAAATGAAAATATTTTCCCCTAATCTTCACTGCAAGTTCATTCAGGAAACATTGGTTAATAACCAGATGTCATTAAGTAAAAAGAATGCGGGTGGATTTGCTGTGTTGTCACACACACAGCTGAGTGGATCCACGGGAATTCCTTTGTTTCTTGGTGTGCGATAAATCTGTTTCCTAACGCACTGTTCTCTCAGCGGTTAGTCTGGGTACATGCTCTCTTCCTTCACTGTCCCCAGGCAAAATAACTGATTGTGAGTGCAAAACAGATTTATTCCTGAACTGTGCAGCTACGATTAGAAGATAAAGGTCTGTGCAGCTATGGTTATAGAATAAAGGTTTGGGAACTTGAAGTGACAGCAGTTAGGACTCTATCACTCCTACATTGGCTCTCAGCCTATAAAACCTTACCTCAGATAAAAGCAAAGCAGGTGAATTTTCAGTCAGAGGTATGATGAGGGTTAACTGGCTGGTTGGGATGGAAAGTGAAAAGACAGACTCAAAGAAGAAGTTGGGGAGAACTTAAGCTTCACAGCTGGCTTCAGTATGCAGAAACAACTCAGTAAGCATGGGCACTTAGAAACAACTGGTGTATTTGTATCTTACTGCACAGAAAATGGAAGAAACTTGAAATAATGTGAAAATGTAAAACTAAGTAAAACAAAATCACAGAGAGAAAGTCACCCCAATTCAAATGGAAACCTAAGAGTACCCACTACAAAGAAATCTGAAAGTCAAGATGGTGGAGTAGTGCTGACGGTTAACAATGTGGGAATTTTAGAGTCTTTGTGTCCAAATCACTTTGGAGAGGTGGCTTGGAAGCTCTTAAAAATAATAATAAACTCTATCTAAAACAGGAGGAATTTTAAGGAACTTATGAAGAAGAATGTAACTAAGCAGATGATATTTTTACCCTTGTTCAATAGCCTATGAAAATTTTGTAGCTTGCTAGCAATTATCACCTGCATTAAGTCAAAGCTACTCATTTTACAACATCACAATCATAAGGAGCATAGAGTAGCAGCAAAGTATCTTTATTATAAAATTTAAACAATATTCTGAAAACAATCGGAAATATATAGTGTTGTTGCATGCGAACTGACTCAAAAGCTATATTTAAGCTTAAATATAATGAAAGGTTCAGAACCAGGGCCTCATTATCAGAGCTGGTCATAAGCACTGATGCTTTCCATTTGCTCCAATGAAGCTTTGAGCATTCAGCATTTCTGCAGAGTTGAAAATCCAGCAGCAGCATCTACATACCCTATCAGACAACATTATCCATGCTAATCGCACGTTTAAAACCCAAACTGCTAATGGCATTTTCTCCCTGAGAAGGGAAAGAAGCAAAAGTTCTTAGCATTATACTACTGATACTATACCAGTTACAGAAACATCTTCCAGCAGATGGTTATATTATCCTATCCCTGATGACAGCTGTAAAAGCGTTTGATTAAAGAAAAGCCAGTAACAGATAGTGAACCTCAGATTCACTGGTAAAATGAGAAAAAGATAGAGTTTGATATTTGATTTTATGTCAACCAGAAATATTTAACTTGATAGGTAATTACCTAATTAATTTCAGATTAAGCAAGTTAAACCTCTTTCCTAAAAAACTGGGTAATTTTTAAGTGACAATTACAATTGAGTATTCTATTCTAGAAATGTTTTGCCCCTTCTGAAGCATTTTAGCTAGAAAAAGATGAAGCATGTCTTAAAGTTTTCCAAATAACATCTTCTGCATTTGCAGCCAAGGTTTTTGCTGAATTCAACCCATATTTGTAAAGTTTCAATTTCCATAAATTCTATCAATTAGTAAATGAATGCTGATACATGATCAATCATGAAATAACACAAGAACATCAACAAATACTGATGCTGCACTCAGAAGACTCAAATTCTCTAAGTTACTCATATAAGAAAGCATGAGTCAAGTAAGTAAAAGGCTTGTAAAAAGGACATACATTTTGCAATCAAAACAGATTTCTTTTCTTTAGCTGACTGTGAAATACAAATATGTATGGCAGTTTTACAAAGGAAGTATGGCAGCTGAACTTCCTTCTTAATCCTTAAATAGTAGATTTAACTGCTATATGTTCAGTTATTACACTTGAAGGCAGATAGTATTCTTTATTCAATTCCTCTTGCTTTCAGTTCTGAACGAACCCGCTGCAGATAATCAGGATCAGGGTAACCAAAACTAGGAGAAAAAGAAAATAATTATTTGGGCTACTTCTGCAATGAAGTACTTGACAGTTCTACAAAACCTTCTCATACAAATCCCTTAGAACACTTTCAAGTTTTACGTGCTTACTGCTTACTCTACAGAGAGGACAGACCCTATTTCACAGGTGATAAAAGAGGTACGGAAAGGGTAAAGCTAAAAATTTACAACAAACAGCTGCTGAATTTGGGTGTCCAAACTGACACTAAGAATCTGATTTTCAGACCTTCCCACTGTCTCACCTGAAAACAGTACGACACTAGGGTAATGTAGCTTTCTAAAAATCAGACTGGAAATGCCTCCAGGTGAGGTGACTGAGTGCCTTGAGGGGTGACAGAAGACTAAACACATCCTTGTTTCAGCTGTCCAGACTGGCTCTGCGATGCAGGTATCGAGTGCTAAATGTAATACCGCCTTTGCCCTACCTACCACCACCTGCACTGGTGGTGCTAAACCTGCGTGCTCTCACCAGAAACATCTGGGTGAGTGGGGGATCCACCACGCCACAGCCATGCAAAGGGAGCGAAGGTGGATCAAATCTGGATTCACAGAGCATTCCACAGTCACTTTGCTAGTGACAAACCTGGGCAGATACTTTAGACTTGCTAGTGACTTGCACTGCTATTCAAAATCTGACAGCTGACGTTAGAGAATACTGGACTGAACTAATCGCTTAGCATAACTTGCTTAGCATTAGTAGCTAAATTTGCTGAAGCCTTAGGCCACAAGCTGTGGACTTTCACCTAGATATGTTAAACTTTTACCTGGCTAAGTAAAAGAAGGCCCGAAAGCCAGTTCAAGAGATAAGGGGGAGGGAGGGGGACTGTAGAGAGAAATAAGCAGTTTAGCATTAATGAGCACCAGCAGGGAGATGGACTTTAACCTAGAACACAGAAGGAAGAAAAAAAGGAACCACAAGACTGATTCCGGAGGACAAGATAAGGAAGTAGAAGAGCCAGACAACTATGTAAGAAAGAAGTAACCACAAAGACTGGTTCTGAGGGACAAGATAAGGGAGTGAAAGAGCCATCGACACCTATGCAGAAGTGCAATAAGAAGAAAAGAACACACCTGGAAATTACGGAAAGGACCAACCGGGAGCTGGAAGACCCCGAACACTAATATTAATGATTGGTTCAGAACTATGGGTTGGATACTAGACTGGAAGGGTATAATTACCTAGGGATTTGTTCAAACAGAGTCCCTCTTCGGAGGCACCCAGCTCGAGCTGTAATTACCGCATGTGTGTCATTAGATTTTATTTTGCTCCGATCTGACTTCGAACTTCTGCCTCAGCGGGAACCTAGGGTCAGACCCTGTTATGGTAGCCAACGAGCCTAATTTTCCATAGCACTGAAATGTGGAAAATACTCGGGGTAGCCATCCCACCACATCTGAAAAGTAGTAAAGTTACTTAAAGAAAAAAACTACTTACCTTGTAGGTCCTCCATCCATTTGTGTTTTATGGTGAATATCATTCCATGTGATAACACCCTGTGCACCAGTAGTACGTGACTGCCCCACTGTGAAAATCAATTTTTGGTCAAAGGCTCTTCTAAGGAGCTGCAGAATTTCTTGTCCTTCCTTATTGTCAGGTAAATATGCTTTTCGAGAGGTTCCATGATAAAATTTCCCTGGGTTTGGATGGTTGCTCTGTTTTGTAGAAAAAGAAGGCAAAAAGGCATTGTGTATCAGGAATTCTTCAAAAGTGTGAAAATCACACATCCCAGCTTTCACAGTGTTTTTTATCTCTGTGTTCATTCCATTCAGAATGACACAGCATGATTGATTTTGAGTTTTTTTCTCATTATAGCATTTCTTTCACGTATGTTTCGTTCACATTTTCTTGTCATCATGCATCCATTGTTACTTCTAAATACGTCTTTTTTTCTTCTTTGCTCTCTCAAAAGCATTTCACGCTACTCCTGACTTTTTCATTCACTACATTTTCAGGCCTAGTTGTAACTCCAAACACGTAAGTTGATCTCTTACCTGAAATGCTCACAAATCAGCCTGATACTCATTTTTGTCAACTGTTGTCAGTAGCTAAGAGAATGCCTCAAAGAAGCTTTGTTATTACTTAGAATGATATCACATACACAAAATTCTGTAATTTCAGTTCAGTTATTCTCAATATAAAAATTAAAGACAGGTAGCTCAGTCCTGATGAATATAAAATGGAGGGCTGCCATTTGACTACCTACAGTATTATCTAATCCAGCCCAAAATTACTAGATTAAATGCTTGCAGAGTTGTACAGAACAAAGAAATTTCTCTCCAGCGCATACATGAAAATGATGGAAAATACTGAACTTTACATTCAATATTGGTTTTGTTAGGGGAAAAATATATTTTATGCATCTTTAAATATACTTACAGTTTGAATACCACTGTACATAACATATGTAATCTCAATAGTGTTACATCTGGGATAACCAGGGAGCTCTGTCAAAATCGTTCTAACTGACATTGTTCCGTCCGGTTGATCTCCTTGCACGAGTCCATAGCAGGTATTACAAATGGGACAGGCTCTCTTGTAAGACATTGCCTGTTGAATGCAACTTTTGCAAAATGCATGTTTGCACTTTGTCAGTACTTCTTTATTTTTAAAGCTATCCATGCAAATAGGACACACATCTTTTTCCTGTTCTTCATCCTCTGTCTTTGGCTTGGCCTGTTGTTTGGAAGAAAAATTATTCTTTTGCCTACTGCTGTATTTCATCTCAGACACACTTGAAGCTTCTTGATGGCTGAGATCAGAAGCCAGTGCTGTTCTGTTTTTAGCTTGCGCAAAGTCTTCAGTGTCAAGAAGGCTCATAATGTGCTTTTCAGCAGCATGAAGATGGTTTGGTAAACCACTTAAAACAAATTTGTCTCCCTTCTTCTTAAGTTTTATATGCAGATTTTCCAATTGTTTTCCATCAAGAAGCATATTTAATCTTTTTTTATGATCTTCTGAGAGCTTCCAGCTGATGACTTTTTCTCTCAGCATTGCAGAGGCATTCTGAAATGCATTGATGAAACTTTCAGTAGCGTGGGAAGACATATCAAAAATTTTGAATCTAGGCCTAAATATGATGACCATCTTCTGGCCATGTGAACTGTCTTTCTTTTCCACCACAGTATCAAAATTTTGTTTAATGTCTTCAATTTCTTTACTTAATATTGCTTCCAACAGTTTAAACTCAGAAGCATCAACTTCAATTCCATTTCTATATTTGTAAAGTTCAGACGATATATTCATATTCTTTTCAGCTTGGCTGTTCCCACTTTCCTCCACTAGAAATTTTTTGGCAGCCAAAATCTCATTTTTCGGACCACGGAGTAGCAATTGGTTCCCCTCCTGTTTGGCAAGAAGATTACTGAACAGAGCATTTAATTTCATTATTGTCTCATTTAACTGGTTACTGTTTGTTAAGGGAATTTTTTCCTGTTCCAGATTTCCTACACTTTTCTGAAAAGTCCTGATAAAAAGCTCTTTAGCTGCCTGTATTGATGTGGGGCTTGTATCAGAAATTAAGCTTACTGATGTGTTTCCACTGTCACCATCTTTACTTTTTATACTCACTCCAAGACGTTCACACAGCTCTTTAATTTGTTCTTTGCAGGCATGACAGAAGTATTCATAGAGAGCTGATGGAACCTGAAGCATTTCTTCAGTATTCAGACCATTCTCACCTCCCACTTCACTCTTACTTTCAGAATGTGAAAAATCATGGCATTGGTCATTGCCTGCAATGAGATCCTTAAAGTAGTGGTACACTTTTTCAATGTCTGTATAGTCTCCTGTCAGTGTCTCAGAACCATCAATACCAGGATTTCTTTCTCTTCTTAAATTTGGACATATCATGGTAATGTTCTCCCTTTGCTGTTCAGTGAACATACTGGTATTCAAAGTTGCAGATACTGTAAGAAAAATCTGAACAGAAAACAAGATATCAAAATGTGTTTTTTTTCTAAAGCTCTCAGCCTGCTTCTGTATTTGAGTAAGAAAAAATTCTATACTTCTCAGTAGGACCAGACTTTGTGTTGATATGATGGAAACATTCACATGCAGTGTTATTTTATGTATACAGATATTACACATATGTAAATAAACTAATCTGCTTCTAAGTTAGCAGTAGGACTGAAATTTGTTAATGTTAACCACGTTGCAATGTTAACCATTGCATGAACACAGAATAAGGAGGTTTGCTATTTAGTTCAAGATACAACATTTTTAAGAGCGCATATATTACATTGTCCTTTACTTATATTGGACTTTCTAGTTATCTCTACTATCTTCCTTACAAAAACTTCCCCAAACTCATGCTTCAGCAACTCAGGCAGCAGGATTAAGGCAGAAAACTGGATTCTGAAAAATATTAACAAACATGATCACACCTCTACTTTGCATGGAGAGAAGGACAGGGAGAGTGCAGCATAGTGTACAGATGTCAAGTAACAACCGTGCTAGTACATGCCATATCTTAAAAGCAACATCTGTGCTGCTACGTAAAACAGAGCTAACCCTCTGGCCCTGACACCGGTGCCTTGGTCGAGCCGCATCCACATGGGGCGGCCTGGCTCGCCCCGCCGATGCTAACGCTCAGCTGAGCTTTCCTGCACGACGGCTACCACAAAGCGCCTGAAACAGTCTGTTGCGCTACAGCCCAGCAGAGCGGTTTCTTGTAGCGCGCAGCGGAGGACGTACTGAAGGCCGAGCCGAGGGCGCTGCGGCTGGCTGAGAGGACGGAGGCCGCCCGAGAGTACGCAACCTGCTGGAATACTAGTAGAGGTCTGCGTCGTGTGAAAGGGGCCAAGCCTCACACGGCCCCTCGGGAGCAGGTCTGGGTGCCCACGAGCACCGCAAGCCGCCGGGGCACCGTCCTGGAGAGCGGCAGCCGGCGCGCGCCAGCCCCGCGGGAGAGCGCGCTGCCCGCTAAGCGGCACGGACGTTCCGCGCCCCAGCGCCCCGTCTTGCTGCCCGCCCCGTCTTACCGGCCACGATAACGTCGCCGCCATTTGCTTGGCGGGAACTACGGGAGCGCGATAGAAAGCGGCGCTGTCTGCCCTCTCCCCAAAAGGCTCACGGAGACGCCCCAGCCGCAAGGAGGGCGGGCGGGGCGGGCGGGCCGCAGCTTGTCGCCGCTCCTGCAGACCTACCTTTCTGGTGACGGCGTCAGCCGCGCTGCCCGCGTAGCCTTCGGCCGCCTGCTGCTCCCCGGGCCTCGGCGGCGGCGGCGAGAAGCGGGGCGCGGCGGCGGGCGCTGCGCGCTGCCTGTGGCTGCGCTCCCCTTCCTCCGCCTCGAGGATCACCTTCAGGCTCGTGCCGCCCACTTCCAAGACGTGCTCCCCGCGGGCCTGCACGCTCCTCCTGTCTGCAGCCGCGCGGGGCCGGACGGATCGACAAAGCCACGTGAAAACCGTGCGGCCGCGGCGGCCGTTTCGCGCCCCTCGCCGCGCCGCCCGCGCCCGCCCGCCCCGCGCCCTACCTTGCTCCTGCTTGAACTGCACGCGGTAGGTGCCGGGCTCGGGGCCCGCCCGCACCTCGCACTCGCCTCCCCCCGACCGCCTCCCCGACTGGAAGTAGCTCTCCAGCTTGAGGCGCAGCTTGTCGCTGGCGTCGGGGCCGGGAGCGGGGCTGAGCCGCACCAGCAGCGGCGCCGCCGCCATGATGCCGGACGCGGAGTTTCGCTTTCGTTTCCCGATCGGCGGCGCGGAGCCGCCGCTCCCCGCCCCGGCCCCGGCCCCGGCCCCGGCCTCGGTCCCCGCCCTGCCGCTGCGGGGTGCCGCCGGCGCCGCCGCAGGTAATGGGGATCTTCCAGGTCAGCAGCGGGGCCGGGAGCGGGGGAGGGAGGGAGGGAGGCCGCGGCCGTTGGGGGCAGCGGGCCGCAGGCTGGGACCTCGCGGCCGGCTGGGCCGAGCTTCGCCTCCGGGCACCTGCAGCGCGGGGGCCGCGGGCCTCCCGCGGGGCAGAGGCGCCTTTACGAGCCGTTTCCCCCCGCCGGGGCCCGGGGCGTCGCGGCCTGAGCGCCGTGCGCAGCCCCCTCCTATGCGGCGCGCAGGGGAAGGGCCGGGGGCGGCTGGGCCCGGCTTTTAGGCGCTGCCCTCGGGAGGAGGCGGGATTGCCCCGCTTCGCACCGGGTCCGCGGGGCCGCGCACAGGCGGGCGACGCTTCTGCTCGTTCGTCTCTGAGTAGCATTTTGAGTATTAGGAAATATCACGCAGTCGTTTGCATAGATGGTGCTGCCCGTCCTGCTTACAACAGAATTGTTGCTGCTGCGCTTTGAGCAATAACATGTATTTTCTCTTTCCTGTTTTACGATAGAGTTCAGAGATCCCAGAAGGAGAGAGCAGTTCAGGTAAGCCCCTTCCTGTAGCCATCTAGCAATCAGAAGTGTGTTCCTTTATTTAAGCTGAAAATTCATTGCAGCTACAACCAGCAAACTAGAAAACGCGGATATGGGAGATACACATTTGGAGTTACTTTTGGCTGAGTTGGACCAGGTTAGGGATCAACATTATGATTCATTACTTTAACAAGATTGCTTGCATCTCGCTTTTAAAAGGAGGGCTCAGAAGCGTTTTGATGAATCACAGTGCGTATACTATGAAAGTGGTCTTTCACCTTAGCCTCTTTTTACAAGTCGGTGGCATACCTCAGATGAAAAGTTTGATAGACTCATACAAATTGATTTCCACTAATTAACATGGTAATTACTGTATATAGTTCTGTTCAAATCCATTGACAAAGGACAGCTGACTGTTGCTCAGAACGCAGACTGGCTAAGCTGACGGAGCCCAGCTGAGCTTTCCGTTCTCCCAAAGCTCATGTTGAAGTGATTCACAGAGGGGTTGGAATGAAAAAGGAGGAGGTCTGGAGGAAGGGTGGGGTAATAGGAGCCACTAGATGGGGAAGCTGATTCGGACAGAATAAGGAACAAGAATTCCTCTAGGAAAGTAAGGGAGTTGGCACCCAACTGAAACAAGCATAGACGTATTAGTGTGATCCCCCCCCAAAGCAAAGTCCTCACAATCTATGTATTTTCAATCTTGAGGCCTTGATTTCTTTGCTTTATTTTTGCTTTCTAAGCCTCTGAAAAAGACAGAAGATCAGCCAAAAAATGCTAGAAAGTAATGACAGTAAGAAAAAATTGAGAGCTCTAAAAAACACTTCTATATTAAAAAATGTATTGACAGTGGTTTCTTGGATTTCATTTTATATTATTTTATATCCTAGGGTCAAGCATGGTAATGGATGAGGAAAGCTTGATGGTCCCTATCAATAAAGATGCTTATGAAGCTCTTAAGAAAAGACAGTCCTGTCTAAATAATCTTGTTTACAAGAAGTTTGCTTGTACGCTGGCCTTCAAAAGTAGAAAATGCCCTGTTGAAGTCTATAGGAAAAAACTAAAGCATGGGATTCACGTATCTGTTTGCAAAGATGATCTCACAATGCATGAGGCCGATGCTTTGGTGAATGCAGCTAATGAACGTCTAGATCATGCAGGAGGTCTTGCTTTAGCCCTTTTGAACGCTGGAGGGACAGAAATAAAAGAACAAAGCAATCTTCATATTCAGAAATACGGAAGTCTCACAGCTGGCCAAATAGCTGTGACAGGTGGAGGAAAGCTTCCTTGTAAGAAAATTATCCATGCAGTTGGTCCAATATGGTCCTCCTACGAAAAAGAAAGATGTTGTAACCTACTTGAGGAAGCCATTGTGAATGTTCTCAAGTACGTTAATACTCCAGAAAATAATATAAAGTCTGTGGCTATCCCAGCAGTGAGTTCAGGTATTTTTGGCTTCCCACTCAGTTTGTGTGCTCAAGTGATTATAATGGCTATAAGTAAATTTGTTGAGGTGAACCCACCAAGCTGTCTCAGGGAGATCCGTCTGGTGAACATTTGTGAGCCCACAGTTGCAGAAATGAAAAAAGCTTGTGAAAAGTTGCTAGGTGATACCAGTTCGTGTCAGGAAAATCTACCAGGTCTGCAAAGCCAGCCTCAACATTTCATCAAAGTTGGAGCTACTCGTTTGCGTATCATAAGAGGACTTATTGAAGAGCAGACGGTAAGTCTGTCCTGTAGTTTGTTGAACATAGAGTTGCCCCAGGTCTCTATATGATTGGAGCCCAGGGGTTCAGTACATGTGTTGTATCGGTCCACTGAATAGTTATCTTTTCATCTTGACAAGATTAAAACAAATAGTCAATAAATTGTATTTGCATGGGTTAGTTTTTAGAAAGGTTATTGAATGTTAGAAAGTTTTTATTTCTTTTTTGATATACACACTACTATGGGAGAATGGGAAGCAGCTAAAGGTTGGATGATTAATTATAATATATTCCTATGCTAATGTTTATCTTTGTTATCAACATTACAGAAGTCTATATTTTATTATGTATTCCCTTAAAATCTACTTTTATTTTTTGCCAAGCCTTTTTTCTTACAATTTGAGAAATGTTCTCAGAGGTGTCACTACTGAAGTTATTTGCCAAACACTGAAACAGCTGAAAATATCTTACACAAACAATGCACATTTTATCTTTAAACAGTGCATCATTTGAATTGAACTATTTAACTTTTTTAGCTAGAAAATGTGATGCAAAATATGTGGGCTTAGTCATGAGTAATCCAACGGAGTTGTTAAACTGGAAGCTAAATCACAGGAATGGCACTTGCTTTTAACAAATAAAAAATTTCAGACTCATACAGCGCTGAAAGATACCATATGCCTTCAAGGCTCTCAGGAGAATATGCACCAGTGTTGTATCTTTAGGCACTCTTGAACAGTTAAAGTTAGAATAATTACTGCTATCAACATTCTGTAAACAAGTTTTTTTGCATTTTATATATTTGATTTAAAATATACGAGGCCTAGTGAGTGCACTAAGGGAATCTACTGTCTCCACTGGGCAGCGGAAGCAACCATAGCTTTGCAGCTCCCCTGTGCGCACCAACCTCTCAGTTTTGGATACCGGTGCGTACTACCCTAATGCTGGGAGCCTCTGTGTGGGATGGGATAACAGATGCAGCCCTACCTGCTGATAACTGGCTGCAGCATTGCATTTGATGAGGTGCGTATGGGTCACATCTGTCTCTGCGATAATAATTCTGCTGAATATGTTCTGATGACTTGAACAGATCTCGTGCGTGTTACTAGCTTCTGGAAAAGCACGTGAATTTGCTGCCACTAGAAGGCGTATCTCTGCTGTATTCCAGCACTGTCCTTAGTAGTGGTGAGAGAGCCTTTCAAAGAATTCATCTGCTGCAATCAGGATTTTTCAGAAGGAGCTGTTCCTAGAGGGAATGCTCTTTGTAGTAGCAAAGCTTGCAAATACTAAATTTGGAATGTACTGAAACTTTGTCTTCTTTTCTTCCAGACTACAGCTATTGTTAATTCTGTGTTCACGGATGGTACTTTTTACCCTGAGGTTTCATATGGAATACTGCAAAAAGGAGGTTCAGCTCTTTATGAAGAATTTACGTCTCATTTTTTTGAACGTTCTTCATCTTATAAGGAGCTCATAAAAACGCAGGGGTATTATCTGCCCTGCAAGTTAGTACTGCATGTTATATGGCCACCATACCACCACATGGCATTACTATGCGAGGTGATGATCAGTTAGATTGGATTTTACTTGGTGATTTTCATGTTGAGTGATGTGAGAACTAAAACACTTGTTTTTCCTGCAGGAACTAAAAGCTGCAGTGATAAGATGCTTGGGTTACATTTGGAAACAGGAGTCTCCTTCAATTTCTTTCCCAGCAAAGGGGATTTGGTCGTATATTCTGCCTATGGATATAGTGGCGGAGGTCATGATTGAAGAGGTTCTTAATTTTGCCAGGGAACACCCTGAGAAGAAGATAGATGTACAGTTTGTGCTCCACCCAGATGACTATAGTACCTATCAGGTAACATATTTGGTGTTAACCACCAATAAAGAGAACCCAAAATAACTGTGAAAAAAAAAAAATTCCCATATATGACAGCAAGTTAAAATAATCTGAATTCCATACTATTTATAACATATTTGTGAGTGGCAGGTCCCTTATGTAACTATTTGTCTGTCGCAGATATTACTTACCTTTACAAACCTCTCTTGTCTCTTCACTAATCCAAAAGTCTTCAGACTAGTCTGATAGCAGGGCTATTGATTAGAAAAAGCTCTGAAATTCTCAGGACTGTCAGGGATCTTGTAACAAAGACTCTATCTATTCTTAGTTTATTAGGGAATGAGCTTATTCTTCATTAGGAAATTTCTTTAGCCAATTTCTTCATATGAAGTATCCCAGGACAAAACACTGTCAACACAGTATATGACCCAACATGAGAGAAGGGCTGCAACTTGCAAACAAGCAGTAGTTTCTGTGGCTAATTTCAGCTGCCATTTCCACATTTGGAGTATTTGGCCTAGGTGATTAATATGCAACTACCTTAGATCACCATCTATTACAAAAATACAGTTTGCTCTTGTTCCTATTTAAGTGCAACCATGCATTCTTTCAACAGGTGCCACATACTGAAACAGTCCCATAAATGCTAAAGGAAGCTGTGTGATCATCAGGGCAGAGCAGAAACCCTTTCTGCTGCATAGGAAAGGCAAGAAGAATTTTGCCAGAAGCCAAATCCAGAGCCTAGTGTAGTAGTGCTCAGGCTTTTAACGTAAGATTATGAAGAGGCAGTTTGGGGTAAAGATAGGGGGATAGTCAGGGGTTTGGATCTGAGTAAAGATTAATGAGCATTCAACCACAAGTAGCGGGCACCTTCATCTGCTGTAGTTCCATGGGTTCCTCATATGCCACAGCCAAAGAGAGTTGGTAAAGTTGCCGTTCAGTATGTAACGTGTTTTGCCTTAGAAGAATTAGAAGAACAGGTAGGCATTTGATCTTGTCAGGAATAATATTTTGGGAAAAGCTGACTGAATGTGAGCTGTTAACATCATTTCAGAATTTGTTGTATGTAATTACAACTGTAAACTGCTTATCTAATAGAATTTTGATGAGACAAATTGCATATTTGATAACAGAGGTTGCAAACTCTCCTAAACTCTTCTCTTTCAAGATTTTCCAGAGCAAATTTTTTTCAGCAGCAAGCAAACTGGAAAAAAAGCAACATTACAATGGAAGTGATCATTTGAGTAAGTAACGAACAGAAGGGGCATTTTAACTACATCAGCTTTCCAGATTTGAGAATCTAAAATCACATTTCTTTAAAAAGTACCTAATACCTGCATATGTGTTGTGGGGAAAGGAGAAGGCAAAAACATATGAGAGCTTTGCATTTTGATAGTTTTAGTGTTTGATAGACTGGTTGCTAAGAGATGAAATGGTCAAGAGGAGTTCTGATGCAGCTGGGAAAAGGTGTTACATTTCCTCTGAAATTATATTTTGTAAAAGTTATTTTAAAAGTTACTAGCTCTAATAATAATGCTTAGCTTCCTTTTACTATTATCAGGTTACTATATAAATGAACTGAAAGTGCTGAATTAACTCCAGAAACTGTTGTATTTTGTCTTTGGAAGTTAGATCAAAAATGGGAGGTGAATAAGTTCAAAATGATATTTTCTTAAAACTGAATACATGTTTGAGGAATCTAGTTGTCAGTTATGCATTTGCTTCTAATTAGTCATGTTTCAATCGGTTTCCATCATGTCAGGAATCAATACGTATCAATAAAATTGGGCCAAAGGTTGTTTCAAACCCAAGTTAGATAAAAATGTAGACAGCTACTATCAACATGAAATTGCATTTTTAAGTAAATGACTTCTATTCCTTCCACATATTCCTGCTCTGACAGAGTCTTTCAGTTATATATGGGCAAGGTTATGTCAGCTTCTCCTCTCCTTCCACCTCTGCAAAGATTTACCTCAGAGGACATGAAAGTATTTGGCCTGGGTACGATAAAACTGGTATCACTGAGAAGCAAGGCCTTTGCCACATCACTTCTAGTTTTCTGTTACAGTTTTGTTCAGCTTTTGGTTAGGACCTTGCTGGCAGGCACCAGAGTTGAAAAGAACACATGACTAAGGCCGTGAGCAAATTTTCCGTTCAGGGAAGTGAAGACATTGTTCTAAGATCACGTTCCCTTAGACCTTTCACAGAAACCAGAGATATTTACATATAGTTTCCTGGGTACAAGTCAATAATATGCCAGGTCTCTGCAAGGAACTTGGGAATCATAGTTGAAGATACCTATCTGAGGAAAAGTTTGAACAGAGAAAAGGTGTTGTTGCTTGAAACACAGTAGTGCAGGGTGAGCATGAATGAAATATTTATTTGCACTGATATGTTTCCTGCTTAGGAAAAGTTCACAAATCTGAAATACACCAGTTAATTTTTCCCAAGCAAAATTTCAAAAGGGTATACTGTTTTTATTAATTTTGTCGTTACCTCTCAGTCTCATGAGACTTGTCACTGACATTAACAGGAATGGGATTGGGCTCTCCCTTAGAAGATTTTCAAAAGTAACAATGACGGTCTGTGCCTAATTGTTGTCAGAAGTCATTTAGAGGACGGCAAATAAATTCTGCATGTTTGGGGTGTTTTTTTTCTTAGAAATTTTACCTCCTGCTGTCTAATCTCTGCTTTGAGCATGCCAGAAGACTAGAATGCTTCTTACACTGCACAGTCTTGTATTACATATAGAAATTTGTGACAGCACTTGAAAGCTTTTTACTCTTCCATCGGCCTTATATAAAACAATCTTTCTTCCAGGTAAAGAGTCAGGCAGACAAAGCAAAAGAGAAAATACAAACAATAAAACAGCTATTGAACTTAAGGGGAACACCCTCGCAGCATTGGAAGCAGCAAAACTGTGGATCCAAAACATGCTACAAACTCAGGAAAATCACTGTGCTACTATTGAAAGCAACTACATTTTTAACCTTGGTAAAAAAGAGTTTGCAGAACTAGCTCGAGAGCAGCATTCTAGTGTACGTATATCAGAAGAAGTGAGAGACGGCAAAGCAAGACTAGAATTTCAAGGCCCCTCTGCTGCTGTCATTGATGCAGTGCTTGCAACTGAAAAATTACTCCTTCGTATGCAAGAGAAGACTACAGCCAAACAGGAGGAACTGCTGCACTTTTGGGGTGTGTGAAGTAAATAAGAGACATAAGTTGGCATAAATAAGAGCAAGTATGAAGCAACATAGCTCTGTGTATTGCCAATAGTGGACAGACATGTACAACAGTTCACACATACAATATATTACTATAATTACTGAGGTCATTGTATTGTGTGAGCCCCTGAAAGACCATTTGTCATCTTACTGACTTCAGCTACTCACTGGGCAATATTCCCAGAGGGTCACAGTTTATACTGGGGCTGGCTGTCATCGTACATCCAGCTCTAATCCTGGTTTCATCCAGAACAGGTTAACTTTAAAGTCTGAATACAGGACGCTTAGGAAACTTGCACTTAATTAACTCATACCTTTGCTGAGCTCTTTTGTTAGCTACCAGCTGTAGCTCTGTTGGAGAACCCAGCAGTGGCCTTGTTCTGCAGGGTCTTTGACTTTCATTGATAGCTGACAGAATTAGAATTACAAAAAAGAAAAAATTATTGAGCAATCCATTTTTCCTAGTGTAGGTATAGTCATTTAAGAGAGATTCCACTGTATAAAAGGTAGGCAGTGGAGAGATGTAATGGAGATGACAAATTGCTTTTCTTTTATTCCCTTCTTCTCTGGTTCCTTTACTAAATGTACAGAAATAACATTATGAGCAAAGTTCTCAGCAAACTGAATTGGTTTAAGTATTCCTACATCTGGGCAGGCTTTTTTTTTTTCCTGGCTAATAGCAAAAGGAATGGGAAGAATCTTTTTTTAAATGGAACTTTTTGCCCCATTAACTTCAGCAAACTCTGGATAAGGCCCAAAGCATTCTTGATAAATGTTAATGTTTCTATTTCTGTTAAAATTAATAATAATAATAATAATAAAACCCCACACAACACTTTAGTGACTTACAGGAGGCATATAGCTCTTAGAACAAACAAAAGAAAACCCAAATAGATACCAAGTCCTCTCAATATTAGCCTTTTGCATCACTGTGCTCTTAAAAAGTCCCTGTGATAGATAAGTGTTGAGCTAGATGATGACCTGAAATTTTTGGTCTTAGCCTTGGGAAAGTATTTAATATTCTTTTTTCTTAACTAAGCTACCAAAATAAAGTATTGGATCCCTTCTCCTTGCCTTTATTCCAGGTATTATTATAATAAAAAATGTTTATTCCCTTATTTGTATTCAGGCCAACTGGAAGCAGATCAGCTTTCAGGACACCTTGACAGAGCAAAGAGTACTAAACGCTTCCAGATTTCATTGGTGGAATCACACCGTCAGGAGTTTAAGGACAAACAAAAACAGCTTGAAAAAGCTGGGCTTCTTGTTCTCAAGGTAAAGAGGGTATTCATGGCAAAATTAAATCTCAGATGATAAAATACATTTGAACTAACAATGCTTAACATGCTTAAACTCAGATGAACTATTTCAGTATATTGCTTTTAAAGATTAAGATCAAATCAGTCTAAGCCTTAAAACAGATCCAATAAAAAGACTTAGTATTTTACACATATAGCAAATAATTACTGAAAAAGTATGGTTAAATTCTTATAATTTTTTTAATGTACTATATTTTTTGTCTTTTATTTCATGCCTCAAACGTTCCTTTAAAGGACTCTAAAAAAAAATATGAAATTCAGATATTAAAATGAGTAGTGTATTCTAGGACACTTTAATGTGGCACCTCTTTTCTTCTGAGCTTGACACCAAAAACTAGCGACTGAATTTGTCAGAGTTGTAATATGATTAGTAGCAAGTTGAAGTTGAGCGCTTCTTTGGAAATCGCTGCTTTACTGTCTGGGAGGAACTTGAGTTTTTGCCGCACAGCAAAATACCAGAGTCTCTAAAACAGGGATTTGTGTGTCTAATAATAATAGCAGGTAACTGGAAACCAGACTGCCATGTCCCTGTTAAGCTGCTGCATGACCTCAGCCACTTATGTTAAGGCCTCTTTTTATTGACAGTTTAAAGAGACTTGGCCATTTCACTTAGAGGCAAAGAAGACAGAAAGGGTATACAAACGATGTACAGATGGACACTGCTATGTACCCTTTCATATGAAAAAAATCAATATTTCAATTAAAATATTAGCAAATATGAACCAGATGAAAGGAACTGATTAAGTAACGTATTTTTGATCTGTAGAACTAATGAATTTAATGTAGAACTAATGAATCTCAACCCAAAAGCTACACCAAAATTTAAAACAGTAGTGCACTGAAACCAGTTATAGCACAGTTAAATGACTTTTAACGGAGCAGAAGTTTGATCATGCTTTTGCACTTCCTAGTTTTTAGCTGAGTGGTCAGGAAGAGTCTGGCATAAGCAGGCTATTACAGAAGAGGCCTTGCAGGCCCCTGGTATTGACTACTGCCACAGGCCTGCGGCTGGCCCACTGGTCAGGTCTGGTGTGCCAATGAGATCTACAGGGGCCGAACTTCCCCAAAAGTCCCTCTGGCGTTACTCACACCGCATGCAACTGCCTGTGAGGCAAAAGCTAACCTAAAGGCTCTCTCATCTGTAGACCTTTTTCACATGAGAGCCCAATTTACATCAGCTCTAAAGCTGTGATCAGTGAGAGCTGAGGTTCTCCATGTCTTACAGGACACTTGCAGTTCTTTGCAAGGTTAAGCTGTGAGGACTGACACAGCTTATTCTCATTTATGGTTGACACCTAACCTGTTCAGCACAGCTCAACTACTGAAAACTCAGTACAGCAAGATACATTCTCAGTGATTTCAATAAGAAGCATGGGATAGTGGCATGGTTCTCTTCCTCCTGAGCAGCTACACACTTCAGCTGCATTGACTGCATAGCTGATTGATAAGGTCTATCAATTAAGTCAAGGGTTGTTAGTTTGAAGAATATAGCCTGACCAAGGGCATTCATGCATTTTACTGACAGTGGTCTCTTGCTGTTTGCTTACATTACACTGCTATTTATGTTACAGATAGAAAAAATACATAATCCTCTTTTATCTGCTGCATTCCAACAAATGAAAAAAAGAACAGAAGAAAAACGCGCTACCTCCAAAATAAGCCACAAATTATACCAGCGTGTTCCTGCTCAGTTCTGTGGCTTGGTATGCCAAACTGGATTTCACAGAATGTACTCACCACCACCAGGTAGTTACTTGCTTTTGTATCTTTAATCAAGATGAACAGTGACCTAAATGCAGAAGTTGGATTAAAGTCAGGAAAAATGACATTCCTACACAAGAACTGGTTCTTAGCAGTATTTAGAGTCATATGAGCTTAATCTTTTTCTGTAGTAAGATTTTACTATTTTCCTTCCTAATACTGTAAAGTCAAGTAAGACTCTGGGAAGACAAGCCTTGGTTCTAGTCTAGCCTAGCCACTGTTGACAGAATTGTTAATATACATGTAATGCCATCTCTGAGCCTTTATTTTGTTGCATTACTCTTTAAACAAGAAGCCCTTATTTACTTGTTGAAAACATGCATTTAGCAGCTTAATCCTTTAAAACCTTTACAAAGGAATCACAGAATAATAGAGGCTGGAAGGCACCTCTGAAGGTCATCTAGTCCAACCCTCTGCTCAAAACAACTACAATCAGATAAAGTAAATAATTTGAATAAGCAGAGTGCCACTCAGACAAAGTAGAGTACATTTAGGAGGAAAGTAAATAAAAACACTCAAATAGAAAGCTTCTTGTTACTGTTTTTACAAAATATTGTAGATAGTGTTCAAGAAGTTTTCACAGCTGGAAAGAATAAGCATTCACCTCCTTATACTGCAACTGATGAAATGCAGTAGTATGTGAGGCTTTTTTGCTAGTCAAATGTGGAATTAGGATTTCAGGCAATAAACTTCTCAGAAAGCAGATTTGCTTATATGACACACTTTTACAACAATACACAGGATGACTGTCTAGTGTTGTTTCTTTGCAGTTTTTCCACACAATACTGTAATAGCTTTTTTATGCAATACTCTGCATATAAATCCCATGCTTTTTTTTTTTTCCTCCCTGTAGCTTACATTAAAACCTTACCTTCTTTGGTGCTTATCAGAGTGCCTAGCTCATGGTGACAGATGACAGTATCACTGGAGTAACAGTTAAATCAGAATAGCTATCAGCTGTCACTGCTCATGACTTCAAAGGGAGTTCAATACTAGTACTGGAGAAAAGAATATATATGGACACTTGCATTTTAACAATGTAAAGCTTCAGCAGACACTTAATGCAAACTTATTTCCAAGAGGGTAGAACACACTGAACAGTAACCTACTGAATTCAGTAAATACTGGATCAAGCAGCAAGCCTTTAGTACCCACAATTCTAAAAGAACATTCTTAAAGACAGTTTTTTTTTTCTTTTTTCAGAACAAAAATATGGAGCTGGCATCTACTTTAAGAGGAACCCCAAAAGCCTAATCGAGGGTAAAGAGAAATGGGAAACAGACTCTATAATGTGTGTGTTTGAGGCTGAAGTATTAACAGGCTTATACACTAGAGGTAAACAGTCTTATATTATGCCACCAGTAGTGGAGGGAGATGCCACTGAAGTATATGACAGTTTAGTAGATGATGTAAGCAGTCCTGACATCTTTGTCATTTTCAACAGTATTCAGGCCCTTCCACAATATTTGTTGACTTGTTCCCAGACTCACGTGGGAAGGTCTGCGCCCTCTGAGGCAACCAGCAGCGCACTGAATAATAACTATTCACAACTATAGCTATGTGCAGAGCACCTCAAAACAGTCTAGTACTTGGATTCTAAGAGGATGCTCTCAAAATAACATGCTTTAATCAAAGTGCCTTATGACAACTGTGAAACATCCAAGAATAACTGTCCATTGATACCTTAAGGAGTTTAAACTATGTTGTGATGCTTTCCATTTCTATTCATTGATGATTTTGTTTTAACATTTATATGGTCATTTAGTTTGTCTTAAAAGTATTCTTCACGTGTGACTATACACTTGATGTTTGCATAAACTGTCATTCATTTATTACGCTTTCTTAATCTGAGACAATGCATACATTAATGAAACAAAAGAAATCTAGGTTGTGCCTTTGATTCTTAAATTTTGTTTTGACTTAAGTAAGTGAACATGTCATGTGAATACTGTTTTCCACCTAGGGATGTGCTACTAAATTCACACGGTTATGATAAATGAAGCAATACTTGATGATTTCTAACAGTTGTTGCTGTTACAATTTTTATTAGTTACAAGTGATTCCAAGTATTGTAGATACATGTATTCAAAATAAAAAAGTATGACAATATCAGTCAATCTGTTATTTCTCCCTGTAACATTAAGAATGTAACTTGGACTGTATTCAAGCCTCAGACTTTTCAGTAATGTTCAATCTGTTTGAAAGGCTACAAAAACATAGAGAAGCAGTTCAAGCTGCAGCTTGAACCTGCTCTTCTATTGGTGAAAGCAGAATACTTGATTTCAGAGATTCTAAAGACAACTTTGTAGCTGGATGCCCTCATGCTACTTCTCTAGTAACCTGCAGACATGCAATAGAAAAGGGTAAGAACTATTACACTGATTTAGATTTAAACAGGGGTTCAAAGCAGCTCTCGGGTACTTTCAAGATTATCTATAGTAAGCCCTGAAACTTTCTGTGTCTGTCTTTAGCAGGGCTTAAGACAAACACCATTGCCCAAAACTAAAAGCTACCTCCAAGTTTATCCAGTCTGAAGCATTTAAGAACACCAGATATAGCCAACAACTAAATTCCTCAACAGCTTAGAATAACACTGTAGATACAGAAGTAAAAGCTTGTGTATCAATATCAGCTCTGGTTCTAGACTGAAAAGTCACTGTAATTGTCTGGAGAGAGAAAATGAAGGGCTTGCATAAAACTATTAAAAACCAAATAAGACTGTCATATGAAAAGCATTTCAGCTGCATGTGAAGTGCTGTGCTAATGAGAGTAGTCCGAACCCTAAATATAGTCAGGGTTTAATGAAACTTTTCAAGAAGAACCTCTGTTTGTAAGTTCACAACACATTTGTACTGCATCTCCAGCTCCCCAGGTAGGGGGTCAGTGCTAGGAACAGGTCCAAGCCCAAAAAGAAATTCAGTTATAAAAGCATTGTTCAGAAGTGCATGTGGGGTTGCCAGTGGAGAACTCTGAGAACCACTGCAAGACCAACCTTTAAATGAATATATTCATGTTTTGTCTTTTTTTTCCCCCCTCCTTTTAAAGACTGGCTCTGTCTGCACTGTTTCTAAAGGGCAGCTTCTGTAGTATGTGGGCCCAGTGTGCTCTAATGGTCATCTCCATTGCTGCCTCATGGACAATTTGTGACTATCCATTGCACACTGGTGTCAGATGGGCAGAAATCCCTTGTGAGCTTTTAAGAACCATCTGAAATATATACAAGTCTTGGCTCTAACAGAAATCCCAAGGCTGCTTTTAGACAGTACCCTGGAAGCTTGAAAACAATTATTCTATTCCTATTTTAGCTTTTCCATTCAAGCAGTATATTCTTACCATCCATTCCTGTCCTGTTTTTCCCTCACATTTTCTTATTCACACATTACTGCCAAGAAGACATACAGCTGTTGATTTAAGGTTTGTTAAACAGCATTGAATCAGAAGGGGCTCTCATTGCAGCTTGCTTCAAGATATTTTAGTTTTTAGAAGGAGGTTCATGGCAGAAAAGGATTTGGGGGGGTGGAAATAGAATGAAAACTCACTACAGAAAGTTTCTCAGCTACTGCAACAACTTGTAGCAGACATTGATTTTCAGAAAACCTTAGGGAGGTGTCCATTTTTTTTCTGACAAAGTGTAACATCTTTATTCTTACTCTGACTAAGAGTATGTAGAAAGAACAGTTTTCATTGTTCAGTATTATTTTAATACTGTTATACAAGTATTGGAAACAATGCATTTCTGTAATAATCTTTTTATTGACTTGCATGACTATTTTCGTAACTGCATCTGAAAAACATTGGAAGTTAGTGTAATAGAAAAAGAAATAATTACTGAGAAAATGTTAACAGCTTACTCCAGTACCCAGCGTGTGCTTTCTCCTCACTCCACATCTACCCACAGTTTAAAAGAATTTAGTCTTACTGAATATGGATCTTGTATTTTATTATAGCAAAGTTTTTTCTGATATATAATTTCTATTTAAGTCCAGCTGTCCTCCTTGCACTTAGCTATATATATATATTCTCTCTATATATAATAATAAAAAAGGTTATATAGGAGGTTGTATATAATTATTTTCATCTGGTCCTCAAAAAGATGAATATCAGATACAGAAGCTAGAAAATAAAACCAGCACAAAGTAGATGTACTAAGTAGTACATATTAAAATAATTACCACAGTAATTGAAAATTCCTGATCTTAGTTCTACAGCAATCAGTTAACTAGAAGCTACTCCACAGCCTCTGGGATTTCTCTGTCATCCACAATAAGGGTATGAATAATTCCTTCCTTTCGTTTCCCACTACTGACAGCCTTAATGCAACAGTTGTGATCACCAACACTGAAGTGAGTTTCAGTCCCATCTTCTACAAATTCACCCTGGGAGAAAGGAGATAATATAACAGACAAGTGCTGTTTTAGTAAAATAAAATCTCAGTGCAGACTGTTTCTAAGGTCCCAATCATTTGTAGCTCCATAGCTAGAGCAGCCATACAAGGTACTGGTGACAAAATACAGCACAAATGTTGAACAAGGCTGCAAAGTCTCAGATATTGCTTTGTCAATGCTACCAGTTAGAGATCTGTGTTTTTTAAATGACAATCAAATTTTTTCCTGATCAGGAAGGGAAGAGTTTGAGTTCTTCAAACATGTGAATTAATATAGTTGATTCATATCAGTAAAACAAAAATAGAAGGGCCAATTTTCTTCTGAGATTTGCAATAGAGCTGGTTTTAGCCAACTGAGGTGGCAGTAAAGTGTGAAGGATTTAGCGGTGCCTTCTACAGTAGGATGAATAGACCCCCGAGTTAAGAGTGATAATTATGCATTTTAGATACACAGGTCCTGCATATATGGCTGGATTTTGCCACCCGTATCTATTCCATTTTTGTCATCATCACTGGGAGAATGAAAAAACAGTACGTTACTAACATAAGTACAGTTTAACAAACATGTATACTCATAGCTTGCAAGATTGTCCCCCAGTGCAGTTGTTGCAGTGCAGAACTACATTATAGAAAAGGTTGAGAACCATCAAGAGCAGAAGCTCTAATTCACTGTGAGCGGATGTTTGTCCCACTGACTACTGAAACATTTGGTAAATATTTTCATCCTGTTCTCAAGTATAGGAAAACTGTTGATTTTACATTCTGTACTCATATGGGGGACTACTCATGGCAGTAATAATTACAGTGACAATTCTCTGGTAAGAAAGCACATCTTTCAAGGATGTGGAAGCATACATAATAGGCATACTGAAAACCGTTATAAAATAAAAAGACAAATAGATTAAGTCCTTTAGCTGTCAGGCTGTTTTAACAATTAATGCAGAAGTGGCAGAAAGACAAGACAATCTGGCAAGATTCTTAAGCCTGATGTCTTCCTAGATGGGGGGCAGGGAAGCTACTCATTAAAGAACACAGATATTCAACTTCCCATCACCACTAACATGACCAGATTTGGATGAGGTGGCTCTACAGTCTGCATAAAACTTGAGTCCATCCCACTCCTGTGGGAAGTTCTCTCTAAAAACCCTGAACAACTGACCCAGAAGATTTGTTTTGCTTATCTAAAAAGTGTAACCAAAAGCATTGTTCATGCTTATGTAAACTTTTGACATTCTATTAAAGTCAGAACACAAAATACTGTTGGTTATAAAATACAGGGAAGGAAGCTCAGAATGGTTAATAGCATGCTAGCAGTCTACGTACATGTTTGTACCCTGTGGCAGAGTGAGGTAACTTGCTACTCACTGTGGCTTCACTAACATATTAGTAAAATAAGCCACAGTATGTTTGTGTGTGTGTGTGTGTGTGTGTATATATTTTGTGTATATATATATATATTATGTATAAAATCTCCATAAGCTTTGGTTATATAGCCACAGCCTATAGAAAGGCTTTGGAAAATGATCACATACCGCTGTTTCCATTTTTTTACCGTTGCACCACACATCCATAGTGTCCTTTTCTGTGAAGGAAATGAGAACAAAGAGTAGAAAGAACATGATTTTTTTCCCCTACAGACAAGATTTAGGAAAAGTAAACCAAACCCAACCCCCAAGCCCTGTTCCATTTTACTTCAATTCTCAAAGGAGGTTCTTTCTTAATTATAGCACATGGGCTACATAGGTTGTTCTTAAACTGGAGAAGATGGAAGGCCCTGTCATCAATGGGCAAACAACTTTTGCTATAAACATACATTTTTACCTCTCCCTAGCTCTGGCTGTTAACAGTGGATTGCTCTGAATATTGTCAGAGCTGTTCTGACATCCTCAAACTGAAGAACTTGAGGACAGAAAAAATGAAGTAATCTGTGCCAACATTTAAGGACTATTTATTCAATGAAGTTCTGATTTTAACTTTTCAGGTATGTTTAATTCAAGAGCAGCTTTACTTAATACCTCAAAGTTTCTGAGTTCTTAAAAATCTCCTTGAAAACTCAAGTGCCATCCATACTATAATATGAAGAATCTTAAAATTGTTTTGTTTGAAACAGCATTATTTATTTTTCCCAGCACAACCTTAAGTTCATTAGCTGTAGAATTCACATTACTGACACTGCCCTCCACTGGCAGTGATTAGAGAGCTGAACCCTGCTTATCTTTTAATTAAGTACAGGGAGACTAAAACTCTGTGAGTAAACCAAGCAGGCTCTGTCATATATTAAAATTCCTCCCCATTCCCCCCCACTCCCACCCCCCAACACACAAAGTCTTATTTGATCTTAGGACATTCATTCTGTCCTTAGGTTTAATAAGAAATCGTAGTCCCAGACCTCATCTCTGGATCTAACCTTACAGCAATATGCAAGTGGAAGCTTCCTGCGCTAGATACAACGGACACAAATTTCTCAGTAGCTTCCTTCTACCCATCTGCTTGTAATATATTTGGGAGAGGAGGAAGGAAGAGAAGAAACCTATTGCCTTGCTATTAAGAAAGTGAAAAGATGTCATCTGAAACTTTCAGACTAACTTTTTAGTTAGCAAGTGATGCAGAAAAAAGCATGCTGATTATACTGTCAAGTGATGTACAATAACAGTCAGACTTCTTCAGTTAAGGATTCCTTGACTTTGGTTAATGATTCTTAGCAGGAAAGCCTGGTTAGCAAACTAACACACACAGCAAGTTTGATCACAATACCAGTAACACTTTCAGAGCATGCTTCACCTGAAGAATTGTCTCACTATGGCTGCTCTACAGTTCTATGGATCCAGAAGCCATAACACCTTCTGATCTTTGTCTAGACAATGCTGCTACAAAACAGAAAACTTAACATCAGGCTCACACAGATCTAACCAGACCCTTATTTTTCAGGCTGTCATCTTTGGCATCTAATTCCAGACCACCCAGAATTTTACCCTCCAACACTGCTAGCCACTCAACTATGCCTTCTCTTAACTGCCTGTTATTAAATACACACAAGTTTATTCAAAGGCAACAACATGAAGTCATTCAATATTTACTTACCTAGAACAACTCTACACTCCATGCCATCCAAACTCAGTACCCACGTATTGGTTGTTTTTGACCTGTTCTCCATATACTTCTTGAGGCTTTTCCCATCGATATCCAAAGTATATTCATATGCAAAGCCACTGACTGCATCAATGTTAATAGTGGCTTTTGTTTTAGCTGCTCCAACAGTAAATGTTTCTTTACCCACTAATTTAAACATCCATTCTTTTCTTATTGCTTCCTGTAGAATAAAACAAAGACAACGGGTATTAATTAATCAACCTGAATATGTGTCTCAGTATTGAGAAATTCTGAACTAGAACGTGGGCAACAGCCCAGTACTTAACTATTATTTCAGTATGCACTAATACATAGTATTTTGCATGCACAGAGTGCCTCTGCCCAAGGACTGCAAAGCACTTCCTGAACACGCACTCATACCTTAATTGTAACTGAAAAGAGAATTACGTAGTTTATTAAATTATGTAAAGTTAACCAACTGAACACGCCTCACTTGCATTTATTAGTCTTTTGTTTCTTCTGATGCATTCTGCATGGAAGCACACTTACACAGTCTGTATCATAGTGAATTTTGAGCATATAGTAATTTCACCTTTCCATCAACATAGACAACACGTTTTCCTGAAGTGGTCCCATGTTCAAATTCAATCTTATGAACACCATCACTTAAAGCTACTTCCCAAACGGCCACCAAGTCTGCCATCTTCTCTAAGTGGCTGTACCTGGACCTACAGAAACACCAAAGTAAATTAATTGTTGTTGAGAGAGTTCAAATATTGCTGAATTTAGTTCAAAGCTTTACTACTTCATAGCAAGTCACCTTTTACAAATGAAAAATGAGACTTGAAAGAATAAGTGTAGCCAATTGTTTTTATTTCCTTTAAAAAACATTCAAATATGATGAAATACATCACAAAAAATAAACACAGACAAAGACAAGTAAACAGATTCACTTTGACTAACACCATACAAGAACATATATCCATCTAACCTCTAAAACTTCCGAGGCAGATGACAATGGAGTTAAAAAAACTACACTTAAATTCCAGATGCTTACGGACAGTTCTGTGATTTCTTGGCAGTCACTCATATACAGTATTCTAACTGATCTGTGAAAGTGTTTTAGCCTTTTAGACTTGCAAACTAATTAGGGTGACCAGTTTAGCTATTACAAAAGTTTACTCTTGTTTAAAAAAAATTGTAACATTTTTCATAAATATTGCCTACATCATTCAGAAATGCAACTGTGCATGCGCACACACACATTCCCCTCCCTCCCTTTGGGGGGGGGGGGGAAGAGATGCTGAGATATCCTTTCCTTTAAATAGTTTTTAAACCTCAAATAAACTCATAAGTGACTGCTGAAACTGTGGATATCTTCTCAAACCTGTTCATACTGCAGTTCTGTTTACCTTAATTCGTCAACAGTAATCTCCTCATGGGATGCCATAGTAACCAAAACAGTTTTTAATCCAATTAGCAGCAAGAAAAAGAGAAAAGCGGAATAGCAATAGAGAAGCGTTGAGAACTAAATTTTCCTAGTTTTCTCCGCTTAAGATTATGGATATTTTTTTAAGTAGTATGGTGAAGTATCATGCATTATCATATATATGATGTAATACAAATGTGATTTTTCCTCTTAGACAAAAAGGCAAATACAAGTTTATTTATAAGTATTATTTTACAAAATTATTATGTGCGATTTATCCTAGCTTTATTAGCACATCATAACTTTGTCACTTATTTGATGAAAAAAATGCTTTGCCTAATTTGTGAGCAAAAGTTTAGAAACAGACCTGACCAAAACAGGAACCAAATCCAGAACTTCACAGCTCAGTCACCAACTGTAACACACCAGAGACCATTGCCACCAGAGGGAAAGTGAGAGAGCACACGAAGAGAGAATACCAAATACTGTTTGGGAGAGCAGACAGGATGCAGGAGTCCTTACGGTCCACAGTCACTGTAATATTCAAATCTTCCAATACTGAGAGCAGTGAAAGCCTTGTTCTTGTCTCAGACCTCTAAATGTAAGCACCAGAGCCAGACTCAACAATTTCAACTTAACAGCTTTGCTAAACCACTGTAGTAGTTTCCAACAGTCATGTTAGCAATTTGACCTGGCAATTCAACCATAAAAATCTGTATTTACCGCAAATAAATCACTCTTTCTTACTTAGAAGGTTTTTTGATGGTGCCTGCATTGTTTGTGTGTTCCTACAGCACTTCTGACCTATTTTTAATCTTTATCCTTTCCATTAAACATAATAGTTTGTGTAGGAACTATAGGGAAAAAAAAAATGAAAAAATACACTGTTGATCACACAAGCTATAATGAACCTCCCAGTTGTCGGGGAATCTCTTAAGCCTGTGGAACATAAACACATAAGAATAGTGTACTATATTTTTCTTCCAAAGCATGTTCTATTGCTCTAATCCAATGTAGTTACCAATAGCTATATTTTAATTCAATGCAAATAACTCATTGTTTTGGTAAAGAAATGGTACTTTTCATTGAAAAATGTATTAAAGTCAAGTCATGAGTTCTAGGATCTCTCTTCAGCGTAACAGTTGAGAATGCATTTAACATTAAACCTCCTTCAGGGTGACTTACTTCTACTCTAAAACATGCTCAAGTGTATTGCTGTATTACTATTATGTTTTTCCTCAGCAATTCTACACATTTCTGTTCATGAGCTAAAAAAAGTTCCAAAGACCGCAAGTTCATTTTTAAGAATACAAGGTTTAATTCTCACATTAGTGAGTTGCCTATATCAACTAATAAATGACAATAAGGGGTCTTTTTGTTGCTTTTGAAGTTTACAGTTTGGTTTCTATAAAGATTCTTATCCTCTGGAGCATCAGGGAAGTTGAAAATTTTTAATATTTCTGCACCTCCCTTCTCCCCCACCTTCAAAAAAAAAAAAAAAAAGGACAGGAGAAAGGAAGAGGGAGGAAGAAAGAAGGAAAAAGAAAGAAAGAGACAGGAGAGAAAGAGGACTCTTATGGGCACAGGACAGACCTATGCCTGTCCCTACCATCTTATCAACACAAGCAGCGACCTCAGGTACAAGAAGTAAGTGCCGAAGAGGCAGAACCGGAGCATGTCTCCAGCCTGCTCCCAGACACTGCATCCCCTACTGAAGGGGTGAGAAAATAACACAAACTACACAATCCCCCCCCCCCCCATCATCTGGTAATACGCTTGTTGAAGCGAACCTGGGCACAAAACCCAATCTCTAGGTCAGCTCCACGGTATCTAAGGGACGGTCAATACTAGCAGAGCTTAGAGCGAGAGCAGCACACGGGAGAAAACCGACCGACTAGGAAAACACCTGCCGCAGGGCCGGCCCTCAAAAAAAAAAAAAAAAAAAAAAAAAGTTTTTACTGCCTTGACTCAGGAAAATGAACGCGTGCTAACTGACGACTCTCACAGCGCTGCACTTTCAGTTGGCCAAGCAGGCAGCCCCAAATCAGAGTCACTTCTTCGCGCCTAGGGCAGCGCTTTAAGCAGCAGCAGCAAGACCACCGCGGCGAGTCGCAGCAGAACCCCCCCCCCCCCCAAGCCCTGCCCGGCGGCGGGCAGCGGCGGTGCTGCCGCGGCAACCCGGCTCCGCGCCTCCCGCAGCAGCTGCCCGCCGCTCCCGGGCAGTGCGCGGCACCGCAGCCCCAAGCCGCCGCCGCCGCCTCGCGAGCCGCGAGGCCGCTGCAACCGCTTCCCCCCCCGCCGCCGCCGCCGCGGGACCAAGCGGTCTCCAAGGCACCGCTCCCTCCGCCCGGCCGCGGCGGGATAAAGACGGTCCCAGCCGCCTCCCCCCGCTGGGCGGGGAGGTGCCCACGACGCCTCCACGGGTGGGTGGGTGAGTGAGTGAGTGAGTGAGTGGGCGAGCGAGCGGGGAGACGGGCGAGCCCCGGTCCCGGTCCCGCTCCTACCTGCGCGGGGACTCCAGCCGCTGCAGCCGCCGCCGCCACCTCCCCCCGCGGCTCCCCGCGCATCAAAATGGCGGCGAAGGGAGGGGAGGGCAGATGGCGCGCGCCCCGCCCCGCCCCGCCCCGCCGGCGGGCCGTTAGCCGCAGCCCGGCCGCGCGAGCCCCAGCCCGAGCGCGAGCCCCGGCGGGTGCTGTGAGGCGGCGCGGGCTCCCCGCCCCCCTCCGCTGCTGGGCGCCCTCCTGCGGCCCCGCGCTGCCGCTGCCCGCCGGCGGGGCGCAGCCGCCATCCCGCAGCGCGGCGCGGCGCGGGGCCGGGCGGGCGCCTGAGGCGCCAGGGCTGCTGCTCTGCCGCGCCGAGGGCGGCGGCGCCTCGGTAGGGGCCGTGCGCTCCGCGGCGCCCGCGCCTGCCTGTCGGCCTTCCTCTGCCCCGGCGCCTGATGACTTTGCCCTTCTCTTTCCGTTCTTTCCGTGCTCGTCTCTAGGCAGCTCCAGATCGGGGCCCGGCTGCTCTTTCCGCGGGTGTGAACAGCAATCCCTCACTATGACAGAGGTATAGTAGTGAGCCTGAGCTGTTTGTTCGTCTAGTTGATGCTGCTTTGAGGTTAAATATATATATAAAGAGCTGCCCCCAAGCTGTCATTCAGATCCTCTGAGGCTTCAGGAGGGGAACAGGCCCCACCACCTGGACCGGCTGTCTGGAGTAGCCCTAAAATATTAAAGTTAGATGAGTGCCTTTCACTTTTTTATTTATTCATTTTTTTTTTTAGAAAGATACATATTTTATCATTTGCAAAAGCGTTTCTCTCTAAAAATGCAAAAATACCAATCAGGAAAATGGGATATTCTGTATATTGTTCAGTGTGTTTTTCCTAATATTTTTGCAGATCATGCTGAGAAGTCTTTTAAGGCCACCTGTAGCAATTGCGGCTTGTTGTGTTGTTTTTTGATTTGGGGGCACTGGATGTCTTCCGCTGTCTATGCAGCTAGAAGACGCAGGAGACCGTAAGCTGGTCTTCAGCGTTCAGGTTCCTGTCTGTTCTTCTCGTTCTCCCAGCTGCAGCAGGAGAAAGCGGAGTGGGAAAACTTAAACAAACTGTTAATGCGGCATGGGTTGAAACCCGTGAGCTTTGCTGCGCCAGGAAACAGCAGAAATGTATCAGGTAAGGACATGCTATTTTTACAAGTTTCTGTATTTGAAAATATAAGCCCCAATTCATAAACCCTCCATAAAGCTGTCGTTTCCAAATGCTAGCAGAGATGCAGTCTTCTCCAGTTGTCAAAAGCCTTACGTTATGACTTTGTTTATTTTAAATATCTCCAGATATGATTGTCTTGGACAATCAGTCTTCTCTGGGGATAAGACTTGCATTAAAAACACTGGTGGAAGACACAGACCGACAGCAGAAAATGATGCACGGGCTTATGGAGGCTAATCGTCAGCTTAGGTGAGACTCAGTGGTAAGACTCAGTACTAATGCAAACTAATGCAAAAAATGTATTGTTAGTGTCCATTCTCTGCCAGGTGGAGCTCTTGTCACACATGAGGCCCAAGACTTTTTGTGGGATTTTTGTGAAATGTGACAACGTTGGCCTGGTTCCTTTTGGGCCGTTCCGTCACTTCATCTGCTGCTTCTTCCCATAGCAAAATATTTCCTGTACCTGCTCCCATGGGCCGTTATTGAGTGTTAATATATTAATAAGTCTGTCAGGCCTGTGCCTCCTTCATTGTATTTGTGAAGTAAATTTATTCTAAATCAGGGATTGATTTTTGTTTTGATCAGAGATGAGGTACGTCAGGAACGAGGTCGGGCATCTCGACAAGAACAGCGGGCCAATGATTTGGAAAACGTGGTGAAGAACATTAAATCCAAAATTTGTCAGCTGGAAGATGAGACGATAGCTAAGGTTTGCCAGCAACAGAATCAAGTCAAAGAACTTCAAAAAGATCAACAGATTTCACAGGTAATTCTGGTAAACCTGTTTGAGGACTCAAACTCTTGATTTTTATTTAAAAGCTCTGAAAATAATGGCACTGGTCAAAATAAATGCAAGTCTTTTGTCTTCGAGTTATTACACTGTTTATAGCTAAGATTTTTTCAACCCATATGGAATTTTCTAACAATAAATTAGAAAAACATATGTATCCTTCTTCCACTGTCGCTTCAGTATGGCTAGAAAACAACTCCTAAGCTTCCTTGTGAGCACGTGTTTACTTGGGCATGCACAGCATTGTCTCCAGCTTGTTTGTTAGGATAATTTCAGAATGCTCCCGTTACCTGTTCACAGGCAAAATACCAACAGCAACAGGAAAAGCTACAACAACAGGAAGAGACTATTGCCTGTTTGCAGAGGGAGCTGTACAAGGTTGGGATGGAGGAGCAACAGCGTGTCGCCACTCAAAACAAAATGTTTTGCCAGTTTTGCAAAAGAGCTCCTAAGTCTCTTCTAGATCAGCAGTAAGCAATTTTCTTCCACTGTTATACTGATGTATGGCCTGTAACATTAAATGAAGAAACACATTTTAAAATAACTGTTTTTGATACTTTGATTTTTTAAAAAATGGGTAGCTTAGGAGTGCCAGTGGAAATATGAATCCTTGTAGGGTACATTAGTTTGATAAACTTTCTTTGTATACTGAAAGTGAGCTGCTTAAATCCTTGGAGAAAAGTAGAAATTACAGCCACTGTACACTAGGTGTCAGCAGAGAAAAGAGAATGATACCCTGTTTAGTCTGGGACTCCAGCATCTGCTAGGGTGATCTCATTCTGGGATTTTAATTTTTTAAATGTGAGTCTTAAAGAAACAACAAAAATCTTTCAGTTTTGGAAAGCAGTATTTGCAGCTGCTAACTGCAAGCTTACTGTAAAGCTTTGCAGTTACTTCCGTGGAGGTTTTGAAAGTACTCTGCTCTATACCTCTTATGATAAGGTCTCCATACTTCTACTATGAATCAGAGCTTTGCCGATTCTTAGGCCTCAGACACCCCTCACTTAACTGTGTTGGTGTGGCTGGGTCTGCCAAATTTGGCTGATAATGTTAACCCGGAACGAATTTCAAAGAGACTGTGCAGCCTGGCTGTTTCTTACTGTGCCCTCACTAAATGAGAAGAGGAATCACTGAATTTGTTTCCCTGCATTTTCTCACCTATATCTCCATAACAGAAAATCTCAGAGCGTCCTAAGAGTAAAGATAGTTTCTTTGCTGTTCAGTTGGGTTTTTTGACTTTATTTTTTGCAACCACATACCTTGAAAACACTTTCAGTTTCTTTCCAGACAGATATTCTTAGGCTATGTGGGATCTGTGCTCTCATAGCTCCCTCAGTGGTCTCTGCAGTCCTAGAACTTGGGAGCTGTGCCAGGCTGCCAGCCTTGCTGGTTACCCAGAGCTACAGGTGGGGAGGCTGTCAGGAAGGTTTAGCTTTTGTCTCCTGAATAATTTTGCCGCTTTCAGTGTGGTGCAGAATTAATGTCTATGCTTTTCTGCTTTGGAAGGCTGTGACTGTGTTTGTTCAGTGTGAGAGAGAGCTGCTATTTGGTGCAAACACTTGTGAAACACAGTGCAGTTGTGTAAAGCTGTCCTGTGCATATGGGTTGGCTACAGTATCTTTAAGGCATGATTTTTTTGAGGATATTAGAAACTCAGTATACCATTTTTCTTCTCTTCAGGTTTCTTTGTCTAATTGATTATTATGAATCTCAAATTAATCAAATGAAAAAGGAGCTAAGGTAGGTGTAAGCTTTAATTCTAATCTCTAATAATGCCTCATGGTCCTGCTGTTCAAAGTTCTGTGATCTGGTCCCATTCAAATAAGCAGGAACATTGCCATGGATCTCTTGCTGGAAAAATGGGAGTAACAGGCATTTCCTGGAGGTAGTGATAACTGTTTGTGAGTGTTCTTGTATAAAGCCTGTAATGGTAAATGTTGTGTATTCTGTGTTCCAGAAGTCACTAACATGTAAGAAACAGCAAAGAACCGTAATGGTCTTGGAAGTTTGGATTCATCCTGGGAATAGCTGTCAGTCAGCCTAAGCAGCTGCTCAGTCAGGAGGCCAGTACAGCTAGGAAGTTTGGGGTATTTAGATACTTGAGCTATAATATATATATATATATTTTTTTTTTTTTTTCCCCTCTCCTTTTGCAGTGGTTCACAGGCAGTTATTATATTGGCTGCGCTCAGCTGACTGATCTCCCTAAACAAAGGAAATACCAGCTTTTGAGCTCTGTCATGGTGCCTACATGGTACAAAGCAACTCAGCAAATACCTGAGAGTCATTCCCGTAATTTGAGATAATTATCTTGAAAACTGAAATGGAACTTGCTTGTACTGGAGTTTCCTTGGAGGAAGAAGTATACTGAATTAGTATATGAAACAGCTTCCCAGAAATAACTGAGAAGAGCAGTGGCTCTTAGGGCAGAATTACAGTTCTGTTTATTTTGCGATTTATAGACACATTGTTATGATACATAATTGGTAATTAAAACAACTTAGTTCTTTGAGGTAAATGAATTACAGTAAGGTGAAACAATTTATTTTTCCCAATAGGCAATACAAAAAAGATGAAGATCATGTACAGAGAGAAGTAAAAAGCAGGGAAGAATTCTTAAATCTAGATGCTTCTCCTAATTATAGAGCACTACTCACGGTATGGTATTGCTAAGAATAAATCAGTGCAGATCTCTAAATGGTAACCCTTGAAAAGCCACACAGAAATATATGTTTTTGATTTTTATCTCCTTGCTCTCATCTTGTCTTCTTAGTTCGTAAGCTTTTCGGGCAGGGTTCACTGTCTTTATCTGTTTATGCAGATTCAGTACTGTGTTGAGAAATTTCTTTGCTGAGGACTGAACACAGGTCTTCTCCTGTGATCTAGTGCAACATGCTCTTGATGGTTACTGTTACCTCATCCATGCTGACTTGGTAAAAAAGCAAACGGGAATCTCTCTTAAAACGTACATATTTCAAAGTGTTCAAATTTGTTGATTATGGAATGAGTGAAATAAAAGAAATAATACAGTCTGTGTTGCAGTCTTTCCAGAATCAACTTGTTGAAACAAAAGCCAGAAATGAGCAGCTTTTGCTTGAAAACACAAATCTCAAGAAAGATTTGGAAATAAGGTGAGACAGTATAAATATCATCCTTTGTAAAGGCACTTCAGTAGACTTTGCTTTCAAAGAAAGAAACCAAAAGCACCAGCAGTTGTAAAAGTGTCGTATGTAATCTGCCTTTAAAAGCAATTAATAGAAATAGGATACAGCAGGAACAATCAACTTTCACTCCCTACACTGTTCATAGTGACTGTTAAGTGGTTATTTTGCTGTGGATTGTCTCTGACAATTGTGTTGATATTTATTTGCACTTTATTTAGCAAAAGCAATAAAAGTGCATGCGGGTAGAGCCTGAGTTCTTCACGAGCTGACTGTCCCAGTATGCTTACAAAAACTCAGTTTTATACCAGTAGCATTACTGCTAAGCATGATTTCCACTTAAAAACTGCTGGATCAGGTATAGATGCAGACCTTTTTAGTAAGAAAACAGCCTGATCCAGCAATTTTTTTTTGATGGCGTTATATATCTGTATTAGAGCTGTTGTCACACAGAAATGCTGCAGAATTTCATCTCCAGAATGATGTTGCAGCACTGGCAAAGCTCTCTACTGTTCTGCTTGAATGAGTTTTATTGATCTTTTCAAATACCTGACATATAATATGGTACTTTCTCTTTCCAACAGACCAACTGCACAGGAATTAAAACTTTACAAGCACCAAGTGAAGAAACTAGAAAAAACTTTAAAGAAAACTATCCAGTAACTATATTTCTTCAGTAACTTTCATGAATCCTCTGAACTTTTAAAAGCAAAGATACTCTGCAACCTATAGAGTGGATAGTGGCTTATAAAGCATGTACCTTATCACCATTCCTTAGAGCCTGGTTCATGGGCAGCAAATGCTACTGTCTCTCCAAAGATACCTTGAGAATCTGAAGCGATGGCATGGTGCCCAAATGGGGGGAGTGCACAGCAGTGTGTCTTTTTTTTATTTGATTTTGTCATTTTGGATTTGATTTGAATGCTATCATAGGCAATATGGATGGGACCAAAATGTGATGTTTGCTACTTCCACAAGCTATAAAGAAAGTTACTGGTTGCATTGTGGATTATGAATGATAGTTATTTCTCTTAGTCATTTATTCTTCACTATTAGAGTTAGCAAAATGTTTCAGCTACTGAGGTTGTATCCATCCTATTCTTAGAAATTTACTTGGTGAGTTTTTTTCTGAAACATTGCTAAGTGCATTAAAGGTGGAAGAGCTCTAATATTGATAGAAGGTATCTTTGTCTGTAATTTGACTTAATCATTTGTGTGTGTATATACTGAATACGAAATATTTTATAGCATAGTACGTATCCTGAAAAAGACATCACTTAAACTTGAAAAATGCTTGATTTTTCATTTTACATCGAGTACATTTGAATGGTCTCTTTTCTCATGTAGTGGATATGATTTAGATGGTAATTTTTAGACCGTCAGTTGTCTCAAATGTGACAAGAAGGGAAGTGAGCTTTATATAGTAAGTTAGGAAAGATGTTCAAGCAGCCGTAGGTAAAGAATGTGAGCACGCAGAGTGTTATAAAAACATCGAAATGTCTGTGTGGTTGACAGCATGAAATTTGACCATTTCAAGTAAAATTCTGGATTTCAACTATTCAACCATCATAGAACCTCCAGTAACTGTACATTTGGTGTTGTCTCTTCTAAATTAACATGCAGTCTGGATTAACGTCAACCTGGAAACTTGAGATACCTTTATGATATTTACATTAAGTATTATATTTTTCAACCAGGTCAGTTTGATGGAATTTTATTGGCAGGCATCATAAAATGGAGATTTTTACTTTGGGGGTGCAAGCGTATGTGTTACATACATAGTTCTCTAATGAAGTCGAAAGTAGCAGCTCCTGCTGAGGGTACTTGTGTAACTTCCTCTATGGGTTTTGCATGTAGATCTTCAGGGAGTAGTATTGGAGAAAGAATAAAAGAAAAGAAAGAATCTGAGGGTATCGCAGGAGAAGATCAGTTGCAGGCAGTTTGCCAGCAATACTTACAGGTATGCGGATTTCATCTGTATTGCATGCATCAAGCACTCTCATAATGTAATACAATAAATGAGACTTGTTTCAACTATGTAAACTGAAGCATGCTATTTTGAGTCTAAGGGTTCATATAAAGTCCTCTACACAAAATGTGTCATGTTCTGAATTTGGCAGTGAATATAGGCTTATTCTTAATTGTTTTTAGTGTAAACTACCTTAAAATATAGCAAGGAAGCAGAGACTAGCTTGGCAAACATCAGATCAGTGATTTAGCCGAAAGTCTTCCCAGGACATGGTGCTTGTTCAAGGTCCTGTGCAAAACATATCTTTTTGTTACGGTTTCAAAAATGCCTGAGGAGATAGTGGGTTTTATTTTTCTTCGAATAAAAAAAGCAAATATAGTAAAGATTAGCAATATGTTAGCTATGTAAGTAACAATGTTGTGAGGGGATAAATTTTAAATATCCCCAAAGGGGAAGTATATTTGCATTATTTTTATATTTCTTCTAGCTAGTATATTTTTAAATCTTTGAATCTATTACACATTGAATGCATTTGTAAAATCCAACTATAATAACATATTGGAGCTATTTATGATTTAATGTTTAGACTAAATTATGACTGCGGTGATATGTGATTTTTATTAGAAGATGTTCTAGATTTTTGAGCAATAACATGGTTTATTTGGTGTTGAAGGTTTTGTCCAGTATTGATTCTGTTATAAGAAGTCCAAGAGCTGCTCCGCTAATATACAAGCACAGTAAAGGGCCAATCCAAAATTATATTAAAGAGAATGGACAGGAACGTGGATTTGAGCACCTTCTTCCTACTATAGAAATGTGGGCAGATCAGCTAATGGCCATAAAGGTAGTACACATTATTGTACTTTATATTCTTTTCTTTTAATCTGTTGACTACCCTTGTTCCCTCCCTACATATAGTTTGCTTGTGCATGTGTGTGTGTGCGTGTAAGGTTTTGTTTTCTGACTTGGCATTAAATTTTAAAAAGAATTCTGCTATCCATTTGTATACCACTTTAAAACATAGTAAGTGAAAAACGTGCAGTGTGCCTGCAGGCCTCATACATTCCTCTGCGTTTATTGGCTAAGCGGTTTGGTTCGCTGGCTGAGTCCCTAAGAACACATGTAAGCTTTGGAGCCTATGTACTTTACACATTATTGATGATGTATTCTCTCTCTTCCTTTTGTCTTGCCAGAACATTAACTTTTTGATTTAAATGCAAGTAATTTTGTTTAAAAACAAACTCTCTGTGACCAACTTGTCTGATATTTACTGAAGCAATAATATACAAAGTACTTTTGTTTTCAGACCATTACTGCTCTTTCTAAAAAATCAAAGAACGTAAGCAAGGTTTTCTGTTTAAATCCATGACAACTAAAACTCTACTGTCTGCAGTACTGTCTGTATTGTTTTTGCATATGAGAAGCAGAAAATCTGCCTGATTCTATAATAAAAACAACTTCAAGCAACTTTTAACTTTAATAACAGTTGTGTCCCCTCCCTTTTAAAAGGATTTGCATAGGTCCTTGAGAAAGCTGTCTCAGGAATTGGTGCCCTGGCACATTGCAAATCCCCAGGATAACAGAGAATCCATACGAGTTGAAGACCTTCAGTTCATAGTAGATGCAATTTTGGAAGAAATGGAAAATAAGGAGAAGGTAATTCTTACCAGGGGTCTATAATCAAAAGTTATTCTGGAATTCTTAAATGCATTGTTCACATGTTGGTTAGATTTGTGCATTTGAAAGCCCTGTGGGGTTGCAGAAATAGCTGCTTGAAGATATTCAATAGTCAAAGACTATTTTAACATGAAAGATAAGTTCACCTTGGTGAAGACTCTGCTTTAATCAAAGTCATTTGACCAACAATGAATTTGCATTGCCCTGCAGTCTCTCAGGTACCATCCTGTTCTGTCTGTTTCTCAGTCAGCATTGAGAATACATAAACATACTTGCCAAGCAACAGAAAAAGCTTTCAAAAGAATATTTTTTTGGTTTGCTGGAAATTTGTGTCTGAAAACCCTCTTTAAAATGTATCTTTGGATATAACAATATTTGAAATGTCTTCATTTAATAAGGGAAGTTACACCCGTTTTTCTTTATAGACTAGTTTTAAGAATGTTTCATGGTTTAAAAGAATTTTTGCTTTGTTAAAGCAATAACTTTGACAAATTATTTCTGCTTGCTACAGAGCAGCCAAACACCGTCCTTACAAACACTGCATGCAATCGTCTCTCACTTCCAGAAGTTGTTTGATGTGAGTTCTCTGAATGGTGTTTATCCACGAATGAACGAGGTTTACACAAAACTTGGAGAAATGACCAATGCTATGAGAAATCTCCATGAGCTCCTGGACCTAGGTAAAGACTTACCACCTCGCATGTGTTCAGACCCTTCCCACAGGAATAAGAAGCTAAGTGAAAGGCTGATCTCTATGTAGAAAAAACATTGAGCTGCTGAGAAATGAGTAAAGTAGGTATATTCTTGACTGCAAAGATAAAAATGTTGTTTTCAGTTGGGAGTTTAAATAGGAAAAACATATTATTCATAAGTTGTCTGTTGTGTTTAGCAGTTGCTGAAGAATACCAAGGAGGCAGAAGAAAGGAATAACAGATCATATTGAAATATCTTTTTTTCCACACAGCTTTGTTTCCCAGTTGATGAGTTTATTTGTATTTCCTCTCAACCATTTTTCACTCTCTGCTTCAAAGATAACAAGTTTAAGAAGATACATATACATCTTTTCATTTGGAACAGTTGTTATTTAGATAAATAGCTCAACCGGTGCTGTAGATTTCTCCTCAGTAATTCATTCAAGTGTAAGCACGTCCAGTTCTCAGACACTTCTTATTCTGCTAAACTTTGGAAAAAAGAAGTCAAAAACTAAGTGCCAGTACTCGGAGACCTACTTAGTTACTTCCAGGTACCCATTCTCTTCCAGTTTTGTACTTTTACAGAACAGTGGCTGCTAGTCTTCCCTGAATTCCTGGGTTTAAAGACTTGGCTGCTCCACAGGATTCACAGCCTGAGGGCAAGGCTCCTGGAACGTCAAGGTCTCCTTTTGAGCTTCATTCAAAGAAGGAAGCAGATTTACTGCCTGTTGCCAGTACAGGAGATGAGGGAAGGCTTCATGTCTTCCCAGGAAACACACAGCCAGGGAGATGAGAGGATACTTCCTGTGAGAACGGGCCCTCTGCAATTGATGGAGGAGAGGACAAGGGGCCTGGTCCTTTGATCAGAGTAGCCAAAGCAGGTAAAAATCAATATTGAAGCAGAGTTCTGGCTAGTAACCAAATACTGGTGGAGCAGGTTCCTTGTTGGCCTACACCATACACCAGGCTTATGCTGTGTTACAGGAACTTACTATAGTTTTAGTTGGCTTTTTTCCACTGACATCATAGAATGCACTTTAGTGCCATCTCTGATGTGCAAATACACACCCCTGACAAGCGTTTTAGTCGCTAAGGGATGCACCACTTCTGGTAACATTAGTTTATTTCTGAGCACAAGTACTTCATTTTCCATGAAGGAAGGAACATGTATGCCTAGATATGTGAAAGCTGAATGAAACCTAGGTACCAGCAAGAACTGAGTTATGTCTACAGTACTTTCCTGTTATTAGTCATGAAGTGTTTTGTTTTTTTTTCCACAGACAACTCTGCTCCACCCACTGTGGTAGTGGATACTGTTGGGAAACTGTGTGACATAGTCAATGAAAATGTGACTGAGCAGGTGCAGCAGCTTCTGGGGACCCAAGACATCCACAGGTATTTGGGGCTGTTCCACTGGTGAGAACTCTTTAAACATCAAGTTTAGGAATTGAGAGAACTGGCTAAGGCAAACACTGAAAGTGACTTTAATCATCTGCTACAAAGTTAGAAAGCTGTGACAGTAGAGAAATTACTGTTATCCTATAGGAAACAAATCCTTGAATACTTTCAATTGGATAAAGCTGCTAAGGAGAAAAATTAAGCTCAGAAGGCTCCAAAACCCCTTTTTGGCTTTCCTGGATAGTGTGATAAAATAAGCCTATTAAAGATGTTTTTCATAAGGAGACATAACAAATACTGCATGTGGATGGGAAGGAGAAAGTGTTGCAAGGTTTCAACTGTAATATTAAAAGTCTGTTAGCTGTTGTGAGAACATACGCCTCAAGCTTCCTACAAATATTTTGGGAACTGGACAAATTCTGTTTTCTTCTTCAACAGATGAAAATATATGTATACGCGGTAGCAGGCTGGGAGAGCTTATGTTCAGAATTTGCTATGCAAGAGTACAAAAAATTAGTTGTGGGCAATAAGTCTAACACATGCTGAGTTAACAGTACTATTTCGCTCAACCTTTGTCCACTCCTTTGCAGTTTTAACTAGAGAATAGTTGCTGGTAAAAGATTCCTTGCCATCTGCCTCTGAAGCAGTTGCATCAGCCCCCCCCAAGTAGTGTATTTAGCATACACAGACTAATGATCTAGTCCAAAAATTCCATGACACAAGGTGAGGTAGAGAGGAAGGATGTGTATAGAACAGAAACAGTGAAATTTTCAACAACAGATAATCTTTTGACAATTAACAGTTGTCGGCTGCAGGTTTCACAACTCGAGCATGCGTGTTTGGCATAGCTGGAGTTGCATACTATTTAGTAGTACTGTTTTCAGAAACTTATGACTTAGTATGGCACGACAGCCAAGGAGATGAACTGCCTTTGCATCTTTGATCTGACAGTCTCACTTACACATTTCAGTATAATCAGTAAGCTAGAAGAACATGAACGCTTCTTTCCACCGTTTCAAGCTCTCGTTCAGGATTTGCTCTGTCTTCTAGGTAAGTCATATTTACAACAACATTAGTTACCTTCATGCCACAATTTCCACCTCCTCCTCAAATTTTAAATAGCTAACAAGTGTTTTGTTTACTCCTGATGTGCAAATCTTTATCTAAAACACAAGGAAGATGTGGGGAAAAGTGCTACAAAAAAATTTAGCCTCACTCTTCTATCTTTCCACAGCAAGTGAGCAAAATACAAGTTAAGTTTTCATTGAAAATTGGATTGCATGTGTTCAATCTCATTACTTATCAGATAAGATAGCTTAAGTGCAGATTTTTCTGAAAACACTAATATGTTTGAGGAGACTATTCTCTGTGGTTCTTCTTGCTTACCAGTTGTATTTCTGAACATTTAAGCTAGAATTTTGGTGGAAGTTGAAGACATTCTACATATATATGCTTTACTACTTTGCTTTCCGTTTTGTTTCAGAAATCAGTAACCTGGATGATATTTTACCTACTGTGAAAAATTTGAAATTGGTAGCTAGTTAAGTGTTTGTCTTGTCTGTCCTAACAAGAGCTATCTTACCTATGAATGTACCATGCAAACGACACACAGCTACCTCTAGCCTTTGTGACCCTAATGGACAGTTTCAGAATATTTTGACATAAATAAAAGCTTGACTTCACCACTGCATTCTTTTATTTCTCTTAATAATTGTTTCGTGGTCAATTTAAGAAAGACTTCTTATAACCACAGATAACTGGTCTGTTAAGTTCCAGAGAGAGAACTGCTACACCCTGATATCAATCTAGGAAAACAAACCCAACACAAAGCCAGAAAATAGATGTAACCCCTATGCATCTTGAATGATGCAGAGTAAGCATGAGACAAAGGTGCTCTAACAGCCCTAGTCCTAAACACTTTCATCATTTGACAATGTCTTGGTTTTCTGGAGAGTCTATTTCAAAACGCCATTTACATCTTCAAATAACTTTGAGATGGGAGTTAGTGACACTCTTCTCTCCTCAGATATTTACCTGATTTCATGCTTCCCAATTTGGGCTGGAAATTGTTGGTCAGTGAGTATTCTTTCTGGTTTTGGATTAAGACAGACTAGATTAATCTAATCTCATCTGAAAACATCTGAAGCTTGTTTCAGTTGGTAGTTTATGGATTTCTACCTAGAATGGATTTAGTATTCATGGTCTCCTTCTAAAGGTCAGTCTTAGAAAGGCACAGATCAAGTTTCTTAAGCAAGACATTTAAAAGTTTATTGTACAGAAACAGGTACACTGAGCTTCCGAAAATATTTCAGTGTATTTCACTCCAACCTTATTAAGCTTAGTTTACAAAACTCTGCTGTTCCTCAGGCAGAATGCTTTACTATCAATTTTGAAATTTACTGTAACAAAGAACAAAACATGTTAAGGCATCACAAACTAAACCTTAATGACATCCTGGTAAACTAAGCTCTCGGCTTTTTGGAAACTCATTATGTACATACAGGCAGTCACAATCTAAGATACTCGAAGTGGAGTATTAATTTCTTAGTTTCTCAAAACCAGCTGCCATTAAACAGTCTTAAACAGTTTCTTTGAACACTTCTGAAGCCTCATAGGTGAAGGATGTTCTTTAAAAAACTTATTTCACAGGTACAGTGCTTTCAAATGTTAAAATGACATAAAATCCTGGGAAAGTAAAACTGCCCAAGCAGAGCAATGACATGTAGCTGACTGAATCTAAAATAACTTCAGGTGCAAGACTTGCTTAAGAGAATTTTCATACTTAAGGGTTCTTTGGGGAAAATATGCCAGAAACAGCAAAAGTAAGTGACTTTTGCTATTTAGACTTATTTACTTAAATAAGAACTAATCACTGAGTAGCATCTTTTAAATATACATGTCCTGAACAGGAGACTGCTCCAAGTTTGCAGTGACTGCTCAAAACGCATTAATTACAAAAGATATGTACATTTGTATAAAGTTTACAAATTAGTAACTTATGCATATGAGAAGAAATCAGCTTTTCTTGCATCTACTTCTTGTCAGCTCATACCTGCAAGACAGATACAGCAAGTAGTTACAACAGTTACAGGCTTTTAATAGTTTTAACTGGCACAGTTGAGGAGGAGACTCGGGCTGCTTTATTGCTTGTGCTCCGTAGGCAGGGAGGCAAGGGAGAGTTCAAAGATGGCCTCAAACTTCAGTTCTTTACCAGGAACTTTGAATGAGTCTTTTTTTTCTCCTACTCTCATGCTTGTTACATGTGCACGTAAGACACAGGCTCAAGTCAGGCCACAGGGAACTGGATTTCCTGTCTTGCTGACCAGTATTACCTTACTGTCCTTGTGGATGGCAGCTACTGGACTACTCGCGCTGCCTTCCTTGGGCTCCTTCATTGACGGAGAAAGAAGAGCTACAGCCATTAACTACAGACTTGGGGGGGTGGGGGGGGGAAATCAGGTTCCTAATTTTTGCCTCAGACCAATACTTAAGGTTTTTAAGCCTGAACCACAAAGAACATACAAGCAAAACAGTGAATGGCTTATCATAATAGCTTTTATAAATGCTTTGTAATTATAGTTTTATCATATTTATATACGTTGCTGACCAGAGTATTAATTTAGTTAAGATCTTCCTACACATTACAATTTGTTACAAGTATACTTTAATAAACATGATCCTTTTACTTATATTTCCCAGTGGCTTTTATTGTAACTTAAAATAAAATATGCTAAAGACTAAGAATAATTGCTGTGTAGGTCTCTTATTAAAACTCCATTTCAGAGGGCAGATATTGCACTAGTAACCAGATTAACATAAAAATTTGATAAAACTACCAGATTAGTTCAAGTTAGTCCAGCTTTTGCATACAAAATATTCTCCTTGCTCACCAAATTACACAACCCATTTACCATCACTCCAGCACGAATTCGGAACAAAGCAATTAGCAGGGTTTGAAAGTAAGAAGATGAAACAAACTTACCATTGTGCAAAACCTTTGATTAAGTCTTCCTGAGACAAGTCAATCCGCACCTTTAAAAAGCAAATTTTATTTTATTACATTATTCAACATACAAGTTTATTAGCAAAGTTAGCATCCTCCCAGTCAGCTGCACTTAAATTCTAGGGCTGCAGCTCAGGGTCCAGGGAGATGAGCTTTGTGCATTTCCAAAACGTGGGAATTAGCCAGCCTCAGCACTGAAGCTCAGTTTCTTAATAGCACTACTTGGGAATTTTTCCATCATGGAAGAAATGAGGGAAGTTTACTTTTCACATAATCAAAGTTGTTCACAGAAAACTTGAGTGTTGCTGGAAAATTCTAGGTTTTATCGCAGGTCATTCTTGGCTTCATGTTTGCACTACTTGAGAGGTTGCCCAAATGGGCAGCGGAGTATCCCAAGAAGCATATTTTTATTTCAGGAATACCCCTTTTCAAAGAAATAGCGTGGCTTATCAATCACATGAGACCACTCAAAGCTTCTATAAGGATACAGCTTGATATAGGATGAGAATTTAGCAGAAAAAAGTTGCTTTCAGATTGCTAGTTTTATGATTCAGACTTAGTTATTAGAATTGCAGTTCAAGATCAGAAGAATCTCTCAAACTGCTCAGTGGCACTGTCAGCAGTATAACTTGTTTAAACTTACTTTCCCCAGTTCCTTTCTTTCCTGTGAAATGAATGGCCTGCTGTTTTTCACTGCAATGTCTAATGTCCTCTTCTTAACATCTTCCAAAGATTCAAAAAATTCAAACCTAAAAGTAAAGTTTTGAGAGGAGAGACTTAAGTCAAAACCCTAAATTAACTCTTTAAGTTAAAACCCTATAAGCATCAGTGGCCATGTAATTTTAACAGAGAAGGAACATAGCTTTATAGAATGACCTTTACAGCACAGATGAATCACACCCAAAGTTTGAAAAGGTTTTACTGTTTGTAAACCTTGAGAACATTGTTGCCCAACCCCAGCATGTTTTAATAGGGAAAAAGACTGGTTTGGAGGACTGACTTTAATCCACATGTGAACAAAGCCTATTCTCCACAGAGCAGAAAAGCCAATTTAATAGTTAGATTTTATTAACATTACAAGAAATCTCTTCCAGGCCTCCTGAAAGAGCATGACATTCTGTTGATGATCAGACTGTTCACCATGCCAGGGGGGTGAAGGAAAACATACGTCCACGATGAGATGCTGTTTACCGACAATTTCCCCTTCGTGGAAGATCAGCATGTTTTCCATGCAACATCTATTACTCAGAGGAAATAGCAGAGCCAAACGCCCAAGTTTACAAAGTCAGCTTATACCACATTAAGAGATGACAAAGGAAGAAACCTGTGGCAATTATATTCTTAATGACTCTGACTCATGACTGGCACACAATCAGTTTTGTCCATGCTAAATCCTTTTGGTTTTGCCCATCTCAATAGTTTTTCCTTAAGTCAGAGTTGTAAGACGGGTAAGGTGTTTTGGAGCTTAGTATTGCTCAATGTATTATACTTAATTGAGGATGCACAGGATCTGCCAATATTGGGGATGAGGCAAAAGAGATTCTGCTCCTAAAAAGTGCCAGCTGTGCTGGCACTACAGCACTGGAGTACTTGTTAGAAGAGTTCATGAGAATAGGCAGAAGCAAAATCCACAGCTCTAGACAGTGACTAGTGTTTTGAGTGTCAATAGGGGATGGATTTAAAGTCTTTTCTCCATTTCCACCCTATCCTAACATCTACAGAAAAGACCAAACATTGGGAAAAAAAATGAGTTAACCAATATTCACATATTTTCACATATGTGTATCTTCATCTAAACAAAAGGATAAAAAACACCTTCCAAAATAGCTCTACTTTTAAGCATTACCGTGATTGACTTTACACCAAACACGCTCCACTTCACCGGCAAAGCTGTGGACATGGCAACAGCCAGCAAAGAGGCGGTAGCATTTTAACCTGCTTCCACTGGGTCTTGATGAGAACATCTATTTGCCCATCTGAAGAATGGCCCAGTCTCAAAGGGCTTTATATTTTTGCCTCTGGCTTTTGGCAAGATGTGAGAATATGCAACAGGCAAAGAAAAAGCATGAACGGAGAAGTAGGTTTTGTTAGGTCCTGAAATGGAAAGATTAACTCTGCAGTGACTGAGTTAAACATGGGAAGGGGAATGTCTGTGTGCCAAGAAGCAAGCAGCACCCTGCATCTCCTAAAGTCAGGGAAGAGGGTGAGGAGGTGTGTGCTCCTAAGGAGGGAGGAACAATACTGTATACAGGGAGAAGCCAGCCCTAACTACTCGCAAATCATAGTTCAAGTGCCATTTTTTCAGAAGACCTCCAAAAGTTCTCATGATACAATTCTTCCGGCTCAACAGCTGCATACCTTATGTGAGTCCTTTCATTAAACAGAGATTGTAACTATTTCAGCAGCAATCACAATTAATATTTTCTTACTTTTCATCATATTGGGGGTTCAGAGTTTTTTTCTTAACTGAAGTCTTCTTTCTGCTTGTCCATCTTCTATCTGGAAGCAGGTATATACGAACATATGGATCTACTCCACGATTAGAAGAGGGTACTAAGTTTCTGTTAAAAGAAATACAATGTTGACAAGCAAGACAGCTTCTCTCACTATGTGGCTTTTAATGTGTTGACACTTAGAACCAGACCCACCCTTCATGAGCAAAATGTGTTTATCTTGGGAGCTGGAATGTAAGCAAAAAATAAGTTTAAGGCTGTGAAGTTTCACAAAATTTTCATTACTGAAAGTGTGCCACTTATAGGGGTACTTAACATTGGCAATTCAGCTGTAGGTGTCAGTTCTTGACATGACACTTACACCTCCTTCAGACATCCCAAGCCACGCATCAGTTGTTGGTGGTGTTCAGAGGCCGTTTTGGATGGCTGAAAGTTAGCGTACCATAGCGAGCACTCCTCGCTGGCTGCTTGCAGCTGGCATTGGCCAGATGTAGTGGTTTCCACCAGCCTGGGCCTAGTGAGGCTGCACAGACTGAAGTCAGCCAACGTGAAGGCATCTCAGCTGGGCAGCTTACACTGCACGCGGTTCTGGTCCAGCCTTGCTGGACATATGACAAGCACGGAGAGCTGTTCTCTACTTTACAGACAGGTGCAAAGCAATTGTCAGCGTTACCTGCAGCCGTTTACCAGCACAATGAGACTCTGCTGTATAGAAGCATACCGCACCGTGAGCTGAATCTCTCCCAGAGGCATTTCGGTCCCACTGCAAGACAGACAGACAGTCAAAGCTCTTAAACAGCTATTTAAAAAAACATGCACAGTCCTAACAGCACGGAACAGGGCATGAGCTTCAGCAGCCGGTGACCTATTTTCAACTAAAACCAACTTTCAGAGCACTATTCCTTGTTCTGGCACCTTAAAGTTTGCTTTCTAGAAAGCAGCTGAACCACAAAGCCTTCACAGAAACAGCACTCCTGGCAGCGCCAGCAGCGTCCAGCACACCTTCTGCACAGGTGCCTGCTCTCAGTCCCGCACTGTAAATGTCCCCAAGAGCACCCAGCTGGCCTGCTGTTGATGCGGCAGCAAAGCAGAGATGAGCACATGCTACACAACTCCTTCAGGATGCTTGTGTATGCACACTGTGACCCTTTTGGTACCTCGCTCTGCATGTTCTTTAAGTGGCTTTCAAAACCCAAGCATTGCCTTACAACAGTTCAGGGTTTATAAATGAGCCCCTGTTCAGGGCTAGAGAATTTGCAGTCTAGAAGTACTAAACTGAACAGCTGGAGCTGGGTTCAATATTCAGGTTGAGGCCTGGTTTGATGCTCTCTTAATTGAGACAAACCTTTTTTGCTACTTCTGTTCATTAAGAGTTCAGCTAGCTCAATTTTGCCCCCTGAAGACAGATCAGGATTTCCATCCTCCTCGATGGAGCAGGCTTTATCTACATCCTCACTTTTAGCACTGTCGAAGGACAGACACAAGTGCACCTATCTGGGAAAACTTTGTTCACTGCATTACAAGAGTCTCAAAACTCGTTGGATGAAATAGAGCATCCAAAATTTAAAGCAGCCAGATATGTTTATCGTGAGTTTAGGTTTTTACATAAGTGGAATATTCTGACTTCCACTCACCAGTTTAAAGGGAACTTTGGTGCTAAACCCGCGAGTGTTATGGGACCCAGGATATTCTGTGTGAAAGCATACTAACTAACATAAAGTCAACACATGCAGCACCTCTTAGGACAGCCAGAGAAAGAAAAGCATCCACTCTACACCTGATCTGACAGGGACCCAGTAATCTACTTTGCTGTTGACTGGAATACTTATGCCAGTTCTCTGTAAGGTGATTTGAGACCTCAGACTCCAAGTGACTTAGCAGTCTTGAATTCAACTGAATGCAACAGCCTCCCATAAAACCTAAACCTTCTCAAGAGAAGAACAATTCAGCTGGAAGAACCACCTACTTCTGAAGGTCCAGATTGCTGCTACTTAAGTCAAAGCAAGAAGAAGGCAGAGAACCCAGCGACGCAACGCTGGGCGCAAGCCTTAATTCCTGTATGACCGGCAGCGTGGGCACTACCGCTGCTCTGGTTTGCAATGTTGCCGATAGTCGATGCTCTGGATTTTGCTCGCTCTCCGTCTCGGTAAGGCCAGCAACAGTATCGTTTGCTACAGGCTCTGCTGAACTGTCATTTGGGTCCACGTCTTCACTGCTGTCCTTTTTTGTCAGGGATTCAAGTGCTGCAGAGTCTTTGCTCACAAGAGGTACTTTTGAGACTTCTGGCTTTGGCGGGGGGACATACTTGTGCTGGTTCCCACCCTTCTCCGTGACACGTACGGGACCTTGCTTCGAGGCATTGACACCTGCCTTCACTCTTTGTGGATCGGGTTCCTCAACACTCAAGGCCTAAAAATCACAAGGTAGAGAAATGAGTGCTGCTACCAAAGCGCTGGAGTTAATGCCAGCATTACAGCTAGGCTGAAATTTCTCAACACTACTGGTTTCAGACAGCAGGAAGCTGCCATTAGAGACGAAAGAGGCCTGTGGGATTAGCTATGATGTTCCCTTCCCTTCCCTGCTGTGCATGTATTTAACAGTGCCTAAACACTGATCCACAGCACTGTGAGAGAGCACTTCCTAAGCGTTACTGTCCCTCGCTGCTTTGCAGCTTAGATTGCCCCCAGCTCAGCTCCGCTCTTTACGGTCATCGGAGGATTTTCAACAACGGCACTGCACTAAACTTTAGGAAGCCTCAGGGGACAGCTGTCAGCTCCACCATGCACTCTTCACTTCAGTTAAGGACCTTTTCACACTTTCACTCTTCACCTGTGAAGCAAAACTGCATTCCTCCTCTTCCACCTCTCATCTTTTTTGCTTGGCTAGAATTGGAAGCTTCCACTGGAGAAGCGAAGTGAATATGGAAAACAACTTACCCGCAACACAAGTTTCATCTTAATGAAGCTGTCTGAACTGGAATGATCCAGCTGAAATCTCTGATCCAGAGTCATGTCTGGGTCCTTAAGTAAATGGGAGAGAGACACCACTGAAGTCCCCAGGATGCTATCCCGATCCTTGTCTTTCACCTAGAGAGAAGAAATTTTTTTTTATTAGATGGCAAACTGGTAAGCATACCACTGGGAGAACAGTAAAGCAAGAAGGTACTTCAGACAGAGACCAAAATTAGTTTATTTAATTCAAATAGGTCACATCAACATTTTATAAGTGTAACAGATTAGTATGTTTGGAGCAAAAAAACATCTCTAACTATGCAGAGAAGTATCTCCCTTAACAGAAATACTAGGTCCTGAAATCTACTCGAGTTTCCTTACTTGCTCTGGAGAAAATGTCTTCAACTCCAGATGCAGCTGGGATGGCAACTGGTCTATACTTTTGTGACGTTTTTATGGTCACGGCTTTCTTAGCCCTTCCAGCCTCAGTACACCTTTGAGGTTCAAATTCACCTCTGTAGCCCAGTGAACAGCCCCAGACCTGGCTTTGACTGTAATGCGTGATAGTGGGACACAGGACATCATGAGGAGGCAAGATACCAAGGTAAGGAGATAGGACTCTGGTCGAGGATTATGAAAGCTCTGATTTCTGACAGCAAAACATTCAGGGCTTTGCAGCACTCATGTCCAAAGCCTCCTTTGCAGTTTGCAGCCAGAAATGTCCCATGCTTTGTACCAAGATATTAAACATTACAGGATCCCTAGAGCAAAGGTAGGTACCAGCATAGAATTCTAAAATAGAATTGCCCATGCAACAACAGGTGCTTCTTCCACCTTTTTAGCAGGATCATTTCAAACACAGGCCCCAGTGAAAGCACACCGAAATGACCAGCACTGAAATCACATCCACTATAAAGAAGGTTTCTTCCTACAAATGTACATTCAGTCTTCAAAGGAAAGGCTTTTCTCTCACCTCAATATGCAGTGACTGGGAATGAGCACAGTGGACAAAGAAGGTGAAAGCCTGGCCCCACACGGGATCTTTGTTGAAATTGCAGGTCTGCAACAAGATGATTGTGGCGCATACGTTAGCAATTCTGCGAGCAGCAAACACCACCGTGACACTGATCACTGGAGAGGGCCACAGCGACCCTCCTGTTTTATTCAAGTGATGCTCCATCCCAGCCGCACGGAGAGAGTGAAATTTCCTGGTAAGATGCGTGCAGAAGCCAAGTCTCCGGCAAAACCAGAACAAGTTCTGCGAGGTGTGGAAATGCTGCAGAATGAGTCAGGCGAGCCGTGGCTGGCCCTGACCAGACCAGCGCTGCCTGGACCAGCGGCACTCCCCAGCCGCAGCTGGGCAGCGCTCCCCACCACTCCTAGCAGGGAGTGAGCGTGCTGCTTCCAGCCTGCAGGCGCCCGGAGCAGGGCTGCGGCTGCGGCTGTGGCTGCTCCCTCAAATAGCTGCCTCTGCCAGGCTGGAGCGCTGGCAGCGAGGGGAAGGAGCACCCAGGAAGGCTGGAAGTCAGACCTAGCTGGGGAGAGGTAGGAGATGTGGTGTGGGAAAAAGCCAAAGAAGGTAAAGATTCATGCAAAATCCAATTTCTGGCTGGAGAAGGTAGAGGAAAAAGAAACACAGGTGAGTTTCAGTGGGTATCCACCCATCGTGCATGCTTGCGCGCAGGCAGCAGGATCCGCTCCTAGTTGTCTGGTGCCCGAAGGAGCACAGGGGCCTCCCCCGTCCACATCTGGCTGCAGTGCAATAAACACAGCAGCTACCAGGAGGGGAGCATTCAACACTTATATTCATCAGGTGAGAATAAACATTAAGTAACAACAAACTGAAAGTGAACAGGGGGAGATCCAGATACGTTTTGTCCAGGTTTAAAAAAAAAAAAAGAAAAAAGAAAATCAGTACAGCTTCTGTGAAATGCAGAGGCCAGGAGACTCTCTGATGAGGGAACAGATGCCAGCTTGACACAAATGACATTCTGCCCTGAGAAAGCACAAGACGGACTGGAGACCTATCAGTTTTCACTCTGCAGCCCTCACAACCTGGTAGCCATGAGCACGGAAATACACATCTGTCCAGCACACGGGCTCAGCAACGTGGTGCTCCCACACACCAGATGACAGACTGGCCTCTGCAACTGTCACCGTCGCTACAGTGCTGCATGTCGCCTGCGCTGGTCCTGTCCTCTCCTAGGGGCACCTTGGAAATAGTTGCCCATAAAATTGAAAGTGTTTAAGGAAAGCCAAAGAGTCCAACAACCTCACCTTGCTTTTCTGAGTCTTGTTCCCTACAGTGAGCAGGACAAAGGAGGAAGGCTCTCGTTCCATCTTCTGTCATTTAAAATGAGAAAAAAAAACAAAAAACAAAGAAGAAGCATTCATAAATTTACAGGCAGCAATTTCAAACCACTACGCTTACTTGAAGCTCTTTGCTGGACATTAGTTTTTCAGACTCAGGACACCTGAACTAACAGTCCAGTATGCAGGAAAGATTCCAGCCATAACACAGTGCACTCTTACCCTCCACCACCAAGAGTTCATATTTAAGTCAAATCTTTATGTATTTAGGTATAAATAGATAAGCAGCTAAGTGTTTGTCAGAAGCTGGGAGGAAAGCAATAGAAGAAGAGTTGAAGGCTCTGTGGACAGTGGGGAGTCTTCATGTTCATCATTCTCCGATGCAGAAATGGTTTCCTAGGCTCACGACTCGCTGTAAAGCGCCTATAAGCGAGTCAGTGGCACTGAGTAACAATTCCTTTCCAGAAGAAATAATACTGACCCTCTTGGGCCAAGCCCTTCTCTTTTGTACTAATGCTACAGTATCCAGTTGGGGGGGGGGGGCAGCTTAAAAGCTCTAGGGGACCCTTTCCTGCCCTCTCCCAAAAGGGTATTAGCATCATGGCAAAATCATCCATGCAAAGGCTGAGGGTTTGGTCTGGGCTTACAGCAAAGTGTACACAGTGAAGTCCAGAGTGAAGGAGTATTGAATGCCATGCAAATCACACTGTTGGTATCTCACCTAAATCTTAAAGATTGCATTTAGGAGGTCAGATACTCAGAGAACAGGGAAGCTTTATCCCATTGCTCGTTCAATGAAACAGGGAGAAAGACATTCTCCCCTACACCCACAGTTTATGTTACAGTAGCAAAATGCAGTATTTGGGGAAAAAGTAACCTGAAGCAAAGAGAGAGGAAGCATGAATGACAGACAGGCTCCTGAATCCTGCTAGAAATGCAGGAGAAGGAATCTCACGGTCAGTTCTGCAATGGACGGGAGGGTTACTGCAAACAAGCACGTCCCTCCCATCCTGACTGGGGAGGTCAGACTGGGACAGCTCAGCAGAGGAACAACCCCTGCAGCAGCAGGAAGGGTGGCATGACTTGGCCTGATGCCTGGCGGCTCCTACTGTCCACAGTCCAAAATAAAAATAAGGAATCCCCCCTACACAACCCAATATTTTATTGATGCATTTCCCCTTGGACCTCTTCGACTTTCACTAGGGGAGACTTTCAATCACCACCTTGAACCAGCGATCACTTAAGAAACTTAAGTTTCTCACAGTGAAGAGATCGTTTCCCTTTAACAACAGCCAGGTCCAGTTGTTACTACACAGTATAATCCAGCATGTGGTTTTGCAGGCATGGAGATAGAATATAAATTTTACCTTCAGGTACTTGATATTTTTTAACTTCTTTGCTCCGTATTCACCATTTGAGTACTCAAAGTGGTTTTTCTGAATTGATAAAAGAATATTTTAACACAATTAATTTGTGGGCTTTAAAAAAAAAGAGAAGAAAAAAGGTTAGGAGTGAAGGCTGCTTGTATGCAGCTCGTACTTACTGGAAGGTTGAAAGCGTTGTCCAAGTAGACTATCAGAATCGCTGTAGACAGACCCTTCTTATCCTGTGAAGGCCAGCAAAAAATAAAACAACGCAAGACAAGACAGGCAGGGTCACTCATCAGGGACAAACCAAAGCACAACATGAATTCAAAGAACACTTTCTGAAAGCTAGGCAGCTCTTCAGCTTTCTCCTAAAACCTGCGACTGAGAGGAGCACAAGCCAATACACAAGAGTTTGACTGTTTTAAGCAGATCAGTAGGTACAATCTCTCTGATGCAGAACTGCTCGCATTTCGCAGTGCAGCAAGACACCTAAGCACATGCTCAACCATATACATCAACATCAGTAATCCAGTGTCAGCAGGAGAAAGCCTGGATACAGATTTTATTCATTTCAGTGGAACTTAAAGGCTTTTGCTTGATTATGAAGAGATAGCATCTTTGGGAAGACAGGCTTGATCCAAGCAATCCTCATGAAAGAGTATGACACCATTTGTACCCATGGCCCTACCAAGCATCACTGTTGGGTATTTATGACTAGCAGAGGTGTACGGATGCTGGGGTACTACACAGATACTAGAGAAAAAGGGAAAGGAAAAAAAAGGAATAAAGAAGGGAACTGTGTGAGGCCATTTTGTCATAGCAGTGAGTCAAACAAAGCTATGCTAATTTAAGCAAAAAGAGCTGTCAGATCTTAGTTACTCCTGAATTGCCAAGTGAGCTGGGGCAAGCACACACCCTTCCTCTTTAGGAAGGGCCTCCCCCGCCCTCAATAAAAATAAAAATCAAACCACACACCACCCCAAAAAACCAAAACTTTGTCCAAAAAAAACAACCAAAGAAAAAAAAAACAAACTCCAAGGAGTTTACCTGGGGTTCCTAATTTTACACATTCCTTTCTTGATGACTTTACAGGAAACAGAGTACCTGAATGCCTTAAGTAAATATACTCACCTCATGTAGCTTTTCTTGGTCACTTACTAATGAACACCACTCCAGCTTTAAATGCAAGTGTCCACTTGTTGTCTTACTCAAGGGAAACCACTAAACAGAGACAACAAATAGTAACTTGAGAACTGTGAGGCAGAATAATTCTTATACCTACGTACGTTGCAATCACTAGGAGTTACGTACACAATAGACAACATGAATCATATTTTGCACTCCTTAGTTTGAATTTTGGACACTTAGACTGTACCAGGTCCATCTACTTAGGAATCACAGGCCAGAAACACTGAAAATAAGATACTCGTGTATGCAATGCACATGGATATCTGGAGCCAACAGCAGCGCTAGGACAGGCACCCCAGTGCTCTTGCCAAGTGCTGGGTTGCAGGACCAGCCACAGTGAGATCAGATCATTACTTCCCTCAGCAATCCAAATGCTTTGCTAAACTTTATCCGTAGCCTTGCAGAAATTGGTACATACAGTGCACGTGGTATCAACACAAGATACCCCACGCTGGCTCAGCATAACCTCAGGCCTTGTCTGAGGTTGTCAGCTTGCTTGTAAAAGCAACTGTAATAGTTACTTCAAGTTTTCTGAGCAAAAGCAACTAGATTTCTTTCTTCCTATGAAAATAACATAGTTCAAGTATGTATGGAAGCTTCAAGCATGCAGAAACAATGCAGTAACAGAGACCGAGAGCATGAATAGGTACCTGTCAGCATACACCACAACCACATTTAGAAATAAACGGTGACCTTTACCTCATCAACAGTTCTGTCATTCATTACATCCGCCAGGCTTATAAACAAGCTGGAAGACAAAAAAGCAAACACAGCATATTGCTGATTAGTGGGCAAAAAAAATCAAAGCTGTTCCAAATAACAAGGGTTACAAGCATTACCTGTGCACATATTCACTGCAACACACTTACACTCCTAAGCGCCTTCTCCCCCTTGAAGTGCTTCCAAAGTTAAAATACGTTTTAAGCAAATCTCAAGCTGTGTAATAACCACCACTTCTAACGGCTTCCCAAGGTTCCCTACAGGTGTCAGGCCTATCCTCCACCGCGTTCAAAGCTATTTGCACTAGGATCTAATAACATTTGAAGTTCTTGATATAAATATTTGAACAAAGGGCACAGCTTCCTTCAACATTAAATTTCCTGTATGAATAATCTGGATGTCCTGTTTCAGAGGTTACCGGCCCCTGTGCAAAGGTTGGGTTCTTTTGTTTATTTGTGGGGGGGAGGTTGTTTGTTTGTTTAAGTCAAGCAAATATGAAGATACCTGTTCTTAAAAAGCAGGATCTGACATGCTCTGTCTGGAAAAGATGACGACCCTCTCTGTCTTCTCCTAAGTGCCATTATCTAGAACATCAGTGATACTGTCCCATTCACAAGAGAACCACAACTCCTGAAGCAGTGCCCCTCTCCTGCCTGTCATCTGATCCGGTGAGGGCAGCTTCCAGGCTGCCAGTCATTTCAGATTTTGTGCATTTTCTGGAAGAATTAAGAGAGGGTGCCAGATGTTGCTACAGGGAAATCTCTCCATTAGAAAACTGCATGAAGAGCTTATCAGAGCAATAAGAAAACATCCAAGTTAGACTGCACTCAATTAGGACTGAAGACAAGGAGGAGAAAGGATCTAATCCCCAGAATTATTTTCTCAAATTCACTGAACAAACATGTCTGAAAACTACATCTTTTTGAAGAATGAAGAAAAGAAAGTCATACTAATTTACCTGCCCATAAAGTCATCTTTATCTGGATCTTCATCATACAAGTCCACTTCTAAGTCCTCACCAGGTACTTCATGAACAACAAACTGGAGGAAAAAGAAGCATTGATTTACAATAAAGTGCATTTACACAGGTTCACAGCTCAGGTTGTGGACAGGAGCATAACACTTCACAGCTGTAACACATAAGGACACTCCCTGCTGTTTCAAAGGCAATTGGTTACAGGTGAAAATATTTCAAAACCAGTTTGCTTGTTTTTGAACTGTAAGTTAAACTCCTCAAATGAGGATCCCTAGTAAGGATTGCTTACAAAAGCAGAAAAAGCTAAAGGCATCCAGTACAGACAGGAATCAGTGTCAGAGAAGACTACAGCTGCACGGACTGCTGCACTGATTGATATTTAAAGCAGTACTTTGCACCTCCGCCAAAAACCCACACATGTAAATCAGATCAAACTGAACACCATTTCACAGTTGCAAAGCAAATCTGAACTTGTTTAAGGGACAGAACTGACTGATCAGTCAGGTAACAAGGAAGTCCACCTGCCCCAGGGCAGTCAGCTAAGAGAACAGCTGTGCATCCTACAGACAGAAGGATCACAAGATTCAGTACCTCAAACGTCTCATTCCAAATGGGGTTAAGATCTCGGGAGACGGTCTTGCTTCGATACTGCGCCGTGCCAACTCGAAGAAGAGCGTATGGGTCAGACTTCCCCCTGATGGCACCAAGGAAACTGTCTTTCTGGACAAGGTTTTCAGCTTCTAACAGATGAACTCTTATTACTCCCTGGGTAAAACAGGGTAAAAAATTGGCCATGAAAATGCGATCTTTGGATAATTACAATATGCTGCTTCCTAAAACTAGTTATTACAGGTAGAAAGGGTAGTCAGCATGACAGGTTTACGAAGATTGGTATTTTGATGCAGCATCTTTCAGATGGCAGAACTGTAAGACAACAATTACTTTTCCACCATTTACTTAGAAAAATCCCCTAAACAGAATCACAATTCAATCTAGATAATTGGGCAGAAAGTGTTCTTCAATTTATTTTAAAATCAGAAACATATATATATATACACACACACACACAGACACACAGGATGACAGCTACAGTCAAATCCTGTATGGAATCAAGCTCAATTCCCACCAACTGAAAGAGGAACTAAGCATCCATTGGCAGGTTATTATTTTATTGCAGAATGGCCATTCAATTTTAATTGGGTGAGGTAAGTTTACAAGACAGAGCATCCCTCTCTCATTCATTTATATTTACCCCATTAGTGAGTATATTAGGCACTTGAGGGATGAGGGAGACTGGAGATCTGGATGTGTCAAACAGTTAGGAGGTCTGGGGCTTTTTTCTCTCTTAAATATTTTCTTTAATGAAGAGATGTTATCCTCTGACCTTCCTACTTACACCCCTTCACAGCATTAGTAAAGAAATCCAAGTAGTCTAACACTTTTTGCTCACGTAATTACTTTCTCCAGCTGAAGATCTGTTACATCCTCAAATCAGACTACAGGTTTAAATTGGTAAATGAGCTCAGTGTTTAAACAGACTTCTTCCACCACATACAGAGGGTAGGAACACCCCCCCCCCAAAACAAAGAACTATCCAGTATCTGTTTTTGTATCTCTGAAATATTACCTATAGAAAGCCTAAAATTCATGCTGAAACAGCTGATGAGAACAGGATGTGCAGGAACCTGACACCGAACTTGCATACCCATCTCAGGGAATGCACGCTCAAGTAGTATAACATCCTCACTGAAAAAACTCACATATGGGACAGGGAACTTCAGGTGGGCAATGTTCATGTTCTTCTTCAGAGGCACCGTGATTCTGTTTGGTAGAACCAGCCGTGAAGCAATGAAGTCCTGAATTAGCGAGTCTGACATTACACTGCAGGAAAAACAAAAACAAAAAAACTACCTAAATCTCTACAATCCATCACAATTTCAGTCAGAATGGAAGAATGTGGCACAGCAAGTGGAAGGGGCTCTGCAAAACCTGTGATACTACCTTCCCCAGAGAGGACTAAGGGGCAGCAGTTTAGCCAAAGCCTACATCCAACTGCACATGGGCAAAAGGCATCTGTGCTTTTGCATTTTGCTTGGAACAAGAGGAAAATGGAGAAGAGAGTTTAGCACCAGAACAGATTGTCAAGGGTGGATGTGGAATCACTGTGGAAGGCTAGGCTGTCTCCTGTCAATAATTTGGACCCAGTTGGGCTGCCTCAGGGAAGGAGATAAGCACAGGGCAGCCTCTCAAGATCATAGTCCTATTTCCTATTGTTCTGCACATAACCACGAGTGTCCTTCTGCACACAAGGACATTTAAGTCTAGAGTTACTAGGGCTGGATGGGAATTTGGCTCCAGTAGGCTGTAAATGATGAATGGGAGCTTAGGCCAGATGATGAGATCATCATGCACCCAAACAAGTCACATGAACTCAGGTGCCTTCTGGGTTTCCTTGGGAATGCCAACATCAGAGACAAACAAGGTGAGGAGGGAATCAATCTGCAACTCATGGTGTTTCACAGGGGGCTCAAGACCTTGAGAGAGTTTAATTTTAAGGATAGAACATGGTCCTAGCACGTTCTTTTCTGCTCTAGGCCACATGCCACGACCTTACTAAAAAATGGACAGAAAAGCTAGTCAGACTGAAAACACAAAATGAGTTTGCTCTTTTTTTTTTTTTTTAAGACTAAGGGAAAGGTGAGATTCCGTCTCTTGACATCATTGCATTAAGAAGGAAAATGTTTCTTGAAGTTACTGGGCCTTTGACACAAGAGAGATCACACTGGCTGAATGGAAGGTGATGTCTGTCCTGGAGTCCAGGGTACTTTCCCATCTAATTTAAAACTCAGGCATTTTTAGCTTTTCCAGTTTCAAATGTTTCTTTGGATCATCTTTGCTGTATTTTTATGGTGGGGAAAACTGATTTGACCTACTTCTCCCGAGCAAGAAGTGTAGGGCTATCATAGACCTCCAGCACTCTCTGGGTGATTAATGAAATCATTTCAATATACTACAACTTGGCATGAGAAGAAGACAATATTAGAGGGAAAACTAAGGGCACCCAAAACATCTGAAATCCTTTTATCCTCTTGCTAAACCTAGCACTTACTGGGCAGCTTCTTGGGATAAGACTGTGCAATGACATTGTCACAGTCCACAGATGAGGCTGGTTTCACCCAGAAGGAAGGAAAGGCCTCTCCTGCTCCAAACGTAAGACCAAGTAGTTGAAAACCCTTGGTCAGGCAGTTGGATTTCCTGTCAAAATCACCCTCAACAGGAAGGTTACAGATTGTCCCTTCTTTGGAGTCTCAGGGTAAGCCCAAATATACGTAGCTTATATATGAGAACAGATGACTGGATCCAGTTTCTTTACTCTCAGGTAAGCCAGGCTCATTTGAAAGGAAGAGCTCTTGTTCAACCTGTATTTCAGCCTATTCAGTCAGGCATGTTTTTGCTCATGGCTTTTATGTGCAGTGTTGATGAACAAGCAAGAGTTTCTATGTTCAGATCACTGTGAAAGAACCAGGGAGCAAAGATTTAGGACACCAAATTTGCACTTAATTATATGAGTGGCTGTAGGTTGAAACACCTACATGCCTTCTCCTTGCAAGGATTAAGGAAAGCTGCATTAGAAAAGAGAACAGATTAATTCCTCTGATAAAAACAGGAGCTCTCAGGGCAAACTGCAAGGCAAAATGCTGCTCTCAAATTAAGAACAACAACTTCCTCTCACTTGGCATCAAAGGTCTGTGAAACCCTTTACTGCACTTTATTCCATAAGTTGTCACCTAGAACAGCCAACTATTTCCTGTGTGTCTGCAAAGCACAAGCTGCAGCAGAGGAGAGGGGAGCAGAAGTGTCTGGGCTTGCTTTTAAAGGGAGAGAGGTAATGACCAAGTAACTAATATGTGTTTTGTTCTCATGTGACAAAATTTCCTTACACTGAGGGACAAGGGTAGAAGTAAGCCTCCAATCCAGAGAAGCAGTATGACAACCTAAAACAGTGAAAAACACTGAGATTTTCATTCTTGCTGTCCAAGTTTTATGTACAAGACCAACTGAAGAGGCATTGGTGAAGAGATGGGTTTTCTGAAAAGTGAAAGGGGTTAGCAGATTAGAAAAAAGAGAAGGAATTTTTTTCATTTCAAATCTGTTGCAGTTTTCTTTATCATGGATTGTATTTGTGTGTGACAACTGAGCACTGGAAGTCTGTGGTACATAACCTATTTTCACTTTAAGGCAAATAAGCATAAGTACAGAGTGCTAATCAGATCACCTAGATCTGCTCACCTACCATTGTAAGTAACTGGCACATGGGAAAGGGCTTATTTTTCAGATTAGACACCATTGCAGTTTTGGTGATTTACTATTTCCATTGTAAATCCCAAGTGCAAAGAAGAGACTGAAGAAAGTTTGATGAACATAAAAAGCTTCATATCCAAATTGTGCAAACTCCACAACCAGATATGTTGGGGCACGTATCAGTGTAACACCTTCTCTCGAGAATAACTTCCATGGTTACTGAAGAAAGCTGGACCACCTTCTGAAAGATTTTAAAAAGTAATAAAACGAAGCAAAACACTCACTTAATCCCTGGGACATCCAGGAGGTTGCTCATGCCGGTCCAGTTGATTTCCAAGTGCTAACAAGGTCAAGGAGAAAAATAACACAGAATCATTAAAATTAATTTCAGGACAAATGTGGAATTTAAGGGGAAAGCAAATGCTTCTAAAACAAAGCCAGCTATTTAAAGAAAGCAAAACTTGCACCAGTAAATGAATGCCTTTACACATTAAAACTAACAGCCGGTACCGACTTCCTTATCTATTTTACCCGCCATACTTGAAATGAGGGTATCACTGGGGCTTATCCTGCAAGCAGAGGGGAACACAGCACTCAGCCCCTAGCAATGGCCATTGTCAGATGCCCCAGGGGCATGTCTGGTAAATCCGGCAGCTCTACCTAGGTTTTGAAGTTGTTTCCTCACCCTTTCACTCGGGCTTGGCCCATGCCCTGGGGCAGGGGGATTTACAAACAACGCCCAGCTTCAGGAGGTCTCTGTTTCTATTCACACAGTAAACAAAAGAGGTTTTCATGTGCTAAAGTAATGCTACTACATATAAACACAAAACACCTCATCCAATATCAAAAATGTATGGCTTCCATGAACTCAAGCATAGTATAATCCAGAAGCAAGCAAAGAACCCTGTGCTATAATGTAACTGGTTCTTACAGGGCAAGAAGGTTTCTCATACTTTATTAAACTGAATTCAACTAAGGGGCATATGTAAGCTTAAACAAGCAAGCTTTCAAAGCCTGGCCATGGCTGAACGGTTCCCGAGGATGGGTGCATTTAAAATCCATGTTAATATTTGCCAGGACCCTTGCAGCAAGTGCCTACGAAAGGGCTGCTTGTTCTGACCATCAGAAAGTCCACCCATTCTTAGACCGAAGCAAGTAACTTCTTAAGCGCAATTGCAAGAGAATAGGCAAATTCATTCCCTTCCTCTTGGAGTTCAAGATGAGCATTTAACAATCAGTAATTTGCTATTCAAATAACTGCATCATGAGATAATCATCGCTATGCAGTCGGGTCAGTAGTGATGGCCTGTTTGCGTCACTCATTTAAGACCAGTCGATACATTAAGACAGACCAAGAATCAAGAGGGCTGCAGACTGCAGTTCGCTAGCGACTCACCGGTCTCTGCATAAAGAACAACGTCACTGCTCCAATAAAAGGTGCGTCAGTCAGAAGAGGTTCCAGTATCACCCGCAATGTCCCATACAACTGCAAACAGAACAGACCAAGGAAAACTGAGTATGAAACTCTCAGGAGACCCTTGGGCACTATAAGGCTAAGCCTGATATAAACATCCATGCTGAATATCCAGACCTCAACTTCTGCTTGCTTACAGCAGTGTGTGAATAGTGGCGGAGGGAACTCTAGGGTTCTGACGCCAGTATGGGCACCCTAAGTTATATGGGGAAAACAAAGTCCTTAAACGTCCTACCTCATCATCACTAGAAGCCCACAACTGCTTTTATCTGAACACCACCACCCACAGTTTCAAAGCAGTGAACCTTTTAGTGATTTTAAAACTTCTATTTGAAATAATCTTACTTAGAATTTGATAATAACAATAACCCCTCTCCCCCTCCCCAACCACTGCAACCCTGACTGCCACACAGCCCAGTCCTGTCGGTGCTTTTGTCATCTACCTATGAGCCTTCACCAACATTGTAAGAACAGGTTGTAAGTCTAATCTAAAATGGTTTATGAACATCCTAACATAACTCTTATGAACATGCAATTCCTCTGAACTCAAGGGGCAAGAGCTGGCTCACACATGCTCAGTGCTCTAGCACTGGACCTGTTTAAGAGTTGCATTAAGAAGCTTAAAAGTAATAGTTAGGTGCTGTCCAAGGATGGCATTGTTTCCCCAGCCAAAACACAAGGAGATGAAGTGATTCGCCCCAAGTCAGCTAGTCTGTGGTTTCCTAGTCAAGTGTCCTAACCTCCCCATTGGGACATGCTACCTCCTACTGCGCACAGTCTTAAACAGACAACTTTAGCATTGCACGCACCTGTACGCCTTTCACTCCAAGCTTAAATTTCGCTATGTCCATGTGAATCTCACAGTCCCCTACGTAACTGAAAGAAAGTTCTCACATTATTCCAATTTGCAATAGCCTGGTGAGCAAATTCGGTCTGTACAGAAAATAAAGGAAATGAGTTTAATGACTGACAACACAATACTACAGGCAGAGATGGATTTTCAAATGACTGAAAAGGGAAAGCTGAGCACATTGAACAAGAGTTGGTTCTTCACAGTAGAAATTCTGGTAGCAGCTGCGGTATTGATCTACCTGCAAAATGTCAAAGCACCATCTGTATTTCAAGGTTAATTTCCCATTCTTAAGACTGGAAGTTGATTGCAGAAAGCTCACTCTTAGGAAGGGATTGACGGGCTCACTGGGAATTCAGTGTTTCAATTTACAATCTTTATGCCTTTCCACATAATCAAAAACGCTTCCCCCCCATCCTAGATGTCTGTCTTCTCTAGTGACACCTCAAGCAAGCATGTTTTGAAGTCTAGATGTCGCAGTAGTCTTCTCCCCTTCTATCGGAGCTTGAGCCTCTAATCAGGTTTAGCCTGCTTCATGCAGGCATCACGTCGTGCCAGGGTGCGGATCTCCGTTCTTTAGTTTTACTTCTCATTTCAAGTCCAAGCTGGTCACTGCTTTCGCAGAATCACAGAATGGTTGAGGTTGGAAGGGACCTCTGGAGATCATCTAGTCCAACCCCTCTGCTCAAGCAGGGTCACCTAGAGCACACTGCACAGGATTGCGTCCAGGCGGGTTTTGAAAATCTCCAGAGAAGGAGACTCCACCACCTCTCTGGGCAACCTGTTCCAGCGCTCTGTCACCCTCACAGTGAAAAAGTTTTTTCTCATGTTCAGATGGAAGTGTCTGTGTTTCAGTTTGTGCCTGTTGCCTCGCATTCATCTGCCTCCTCTGCTCAGTGCAACCTTGCTATCCTCTCTGCCCCAGCAGAAACGCTCCTGGGAAACCAGGCCACCTCTGCCTTTCGCCTTTACCTACTAAGCTAATGCTCCCAAGGGCAAATGTTTCTTCTCTGCTCAAGACTGCTTAGACAATTTTCCAAAATCCTTTAGTTTCTTGAGAGACTCTACAAACTCAGTTAACCCAAACTCCACCAAAGCTCAAAGTATTGCTGCATACTACTTTTGACTACTTCTCTGATCTGCACTGAATGACAGTGACTATCCAGAAAGATTTGCTAACTTGCTGGTTAGGAAGTTCAGAGCTTCTTTTGTAAGAGTAAATGGCAATGCTTACAAACTTTTAATTGTATATATTTTTATTATTACACTATCCCTCCATGACATCTCATGCACTACAAATGCCATAAAAGAGCAAGCAAATGAAAATTCACAACATTTCCAATGAAAAAAATATGAGTAGCAACGAATTAGATGAATGAAATAGGAAGTAGTTGGATTCCAAGATATCCCTCTTGGAATGTAATAATGCTTTCAAATACTTTGAATCTGTCATGATTATAGGTCAGTGATCACACAGCTCCACAGCAGCTCTGGCAGTTAAAGGCTTAGTGGCAAGAAAGGTAGTTGCAGGAGGTCAAGTGGCTGCACTTGAGGAGTTCCTCCTGTTTTGAAAACTGCACTTTTGGAGAACGTTTCTGGAATGCTTTGACATTAATTCAGTTGGCGAACACAACTGTCAGCTCCCTAGCTCGGCAGGCAGATTCTTGATTTAGATCTAGGGCCAAATGTTTGGAGATCACAGAGTTCTCCCAGTTTATTTCCACAGACCTGCTGGGATCTCATCTCTCATTTAGCCACTGCAGAAACCCTGCTACTTCCCTATTTGTCACTTGAAAGCCGTAGATCAGGGATATTTCTGCAGGGGAGTGGATATGTGAACAGAACAGACAGATGCCAGGACTTTCAGACAGATAAATGGCTGAAACTCTGTCTGTACAGAAGACCTGAGGGCGAACAGCGATTATCTCAACATTTCTTCTTGGTCCTATAAGCCATGACAAAATTTACACCAACTTAATTTACAACAATTGGGTGCATCATCTCAGGGACTGAGCAAAAGCTTTTGGAAGAAAGTTCATGGAGTCCTTTCTCAGTGCCTGACAAGCGGTGACCTCGGAGCCTTGGTTCTCCTGTCAAAGGCCCAAGGATAGTCCTCTCATGCAGGACAGTCAGACTATAATGAGAAAATGCCCTAAATACCCATTCCCAATGCTCTGATGCTATGGCCACATAAGCTGTTATTAACAGATTTAATTAAAGCAGCTTCTCAATTTTCTTTTAGTAACTCCATGTGATACCAGATCTACTGCATCACTGACTTTGCTGACAGCTGCTGCCCATACAAATGAGGGACCTTTAAGTGCTATTTCTCACAGCTCCCAAGCAAAGTTGCTCCCAACTGAGCTATTACATCACAAATTTAAAACAAAGGAAAGGACGTCCGTCTTCACACAGCATGGACCTGAATGGCAGCATTCAGTGCCACATCATGTTATGGAGGCCAAGGAGAAACAGACTGAAGAAGAGACTCAATGAACTTGTTGACCATATGTCTACTGGTGGCTGTGAAAACTAAGCCAGTGATTCCATACAGACCATGAAGGAAATCTAAGTGGGAAAGTGTTTTCTCTTCATGCCCTATTCCTGTGTTTTTCCACAGCCAAATCAAAGTTTCTGGGTTTCAGAGACTAGTTTCCTCCTTGATAAAACAGAAGTAAAATCCCTTCTCCTATACTGTTGCGAGGCTGAAGGTTGGAAGCATTTATAGAGTGTGCTGAGATTTCTGAATGATGCCTATAAACAAAGCGTTATTGAGCACCAGAGCAGGGCAGAGCTGCTGCCACAGCAGGAGGAACACTGTCCAGGATAACGGCTTCCCGTGGGAAGTGGCAGCTCGGCTTCCCCATCTACAGCTGTCCTGGCCCACACTGCACAAAGCCATGAGCCAGCGGGCCGAGCACCGCATGCGTGCACTAGCAAGGGAATTCCCCTGAAGTTACACCTAGCAAACACCACGGCAAAGGAGTCATGTTTATTTTTTGACATGAAAGCATGTTAACTCTTTAATGTCTTCTGCAACAAGCTACTCTTCTCAAACCTAACCTGACAGAGGTCACTGTGGTCTTGACATTGCAAAGTGAACCTCGCTTACACCCACAGTACGTTATTCTGTCCTCCAGAGTTGTGATGCCAGGATTCAGCTCTGCGGACAATGATTCAAATCACATCTTTTCAGCAGTCAGGGCCTTCAGAGGGAACGAGAGAGAGAAGGAAAGAGGTGACTGGTGACAGTAGCAAGCTCTGCCATTAGCACTACTTAGAAGGATCCTGTACACAAAAATGAGGTAGCTGAGATGCAACTTTGCTGCCACGCACCTTCACATGGAAAACAAGTAAGACTATAAAATGCTCTCACTTCATCAGTGGCTTTTGGACTCCACAGGTCATAATTTAATTTTACCTTTAATTATCAAGTTGAGAGCATTGATTAAGAAAAATCTGGACCACACATCAAATGTTAACTGGGAAGAGAGCAGCAAAAGAGAACTGCTACCATGCAGCAATGGCCACCTGTAAAATGCAAGACCACAAGCGTCCTAATCTGTAGAAACTTCCAATGATGGGTCCTGTAAGTTAAGGGTCACTTCCAGTTCCTCTCACTTTCTCATGATATCAGATATCTTGAGAAATATTTGGGGTTGGGGGGGAGACTTCCTCTTCCCACCACATGATCTTTGCAGTGAAATTTGAGGGATATTATTTCAGCTGCAGCACCTCACTACTACACCTTCACCTCCAGCACCCACTCTCAATTTCCATGCAAGGACAGATGATGTTTGTCTGCATTGACTGTGAACGTCTGCACTACTCCTGCTTTTGTTAGGACCCATTCCCAAAAGCAGGAGCCATGGGAAGGTCTTTAACTGACCTGCAGCAGCTCTGGCTGGATGCTCTTACTCAGGCATGTCCGCTCACTGACACCACACGCAGAGTCGCGGAGGCAAGTCTCCAGGCAGAGACGCGCTCTGCACACACACACCAGCCCGTCACGGGTTACGTAAGTGTAACCAGCGACCCAGACCTGACTCATCGACACGCAGCGACTGAGATGCAGTGCAAACGGCTGCATCCTCACAGCTGGGGCAGCTCACATCCACCTCCTCCAACCGGTTCTTCTCCTTAGCACCAGCTCCAACAGCACAAAGTCTACTGCAACAGAAATGTTTCCACTGACACCCCCACAGTGCACAAATGGAGACACTGGCTTTCCCAGCTACATGAAAACATCCATCATCCAGCTGGGTTATTTTGAATTTAACAGAGGTAGCCATAAATAACCATAGGAAGCAGATGCACGCTTCATGTAGCAGGGAGAGCGTATTCATAATGGGACTTTGTCTCACTCCACAAAAGTGGGAATTGCCATCATCTTTGATTAAAGGAAGGAAAAAGAATGTTCCTTTGGCAATCTGGAAAAAGGCAGGTAAATAACCAGCACTGGTCACTGATCTGCTTCTCCCCACTCCTGGAAGTAATACACTGCTTCCTGCAGCAGTGGTACAACTCACAGCTCGCCTGCCAAAACTGATGCTAACATACTAACGTGAGAGGAGCTGGGCCCTAAATACAGCCCAGGAGAGGAGGGAGGAGAAGGTAGGCTGAACACGCCTGTCTCAGTACACAAAATACTTGGGTTATCAGATGCCAGTTCAGGCAAGTTATTGCCAGACGGAGGAACAGAAAAAAATGGCCAGTTTGGAGATGCTGAAGGGTCTGCCAGCGGGATGGGAACAAGGAGGTGGGGGAATCCCTCTGCAGCTGACTATTAAAAGACAGTAGAAATGAGTGCTTGGGAGAAGCAGCCGGGAGCAGCAATTTAACAGAGAGCAGCAGCAATCTCCTGCAGAGCCTGCAGGCAGAGAACCTCTCCATCTCAATGTGGAAAGCACGAATGATTTGCCAAAGGCCCTAAAACCAGCCCTGCTATTACAAAGGGCGCTTCACTGATTGCGCTGGAGCACAGCATGTTCTGGCTTCAAATGAAACACAAGTCGTTCTGCAGGGAGCGCCGGTACCCTGTCAGGGCCTGGGGGAGCTGCCATGCCATTGCCACACGAAGCAGCAGGCGCAGCTCTGAGCAGCTCCGTGTTGTTGCCAAGTCACTCCATAGTTTCACACTACTTTTTTCCTGGCACTAACATGAAAAAAATTCATTTCAGTCAGGCAGCTCAGTCATCCACCACACTTACAGTGCTACAAGAGCATGCAGATGGTAATTTCCCAGTAATTCCATTCCCTGGGCTAAACCAGGAGAGAGTTTAGCTCTGCAGTGACTCTGATGTTGACAAAACACACAACAAGCTCATTCAAAACAGCCTGGAAGGTATCAAATGTTTTATCTAATTTTCTTGTTGTTGTTAATAGAGCTCAAGGCAGTTTTCTGCTGAAAGAGCAGCTGCAATCAAAAAAAGCAAATAAGCTGGGTGACACATGGAACAAGTGGTGAATAAAATACGATCAGTCTAGGGGAAGGAATTATATAAATAAATAGTGCAAGTAGTCCTGGAAGAACTGGAGTGGTTGGACTGAAGAGGAACCATAGAAGGGCAACACACAGACCAAGGGTCTCCACGCCAGAGAGCTGTCAGAGCAGGAAATATGGTTCCTACTGCCATGGAACAGCAAAGCCAAGGGAACATACTTTTATATCCACAGCAGCAGCAGCAGTCCAGAAGGGGTAACACCCAGAACTGTGCAGGTGACACTACTTTTTGACTTAAAGCCTGATGCACAACATCTCACCTCTGCAAGTAAGAAGGAAATCCAGCTGGGGGACAGATTATGTCTTATCACTGCAGGCTGATATAAGATAAACACCTCTCCACTTCATGCTGGACTTAACAAACCACATGTCCAGCCCAGCATGACAACTTACACGCAGATGGGCAATGAGTTAAGAAACACCCACACAATCAACAATGCAATGTTACCATATCTGCAGGTCCAGGGTAATTTGTCTTCTATCAATTTCTTTGGTGTAGGCTTTTATTCCATTGATTCTAGGGCACTGAAATAAAGGTAGACAAGATACAACATAGTTAATATCTTCTAAGTTATGGCCAACTGAAGAGTCTTACTCTCTTCATGCAATCCAAGTACAGAAACTTTCATTAAAGACTTTGCACAATTGCATGTAAATTATGAGCAAACTGCACAAGTTTGTCGCTTAAAGATGTAGCGTGAACAGCCTTGGCAGTCCAGAAATATGGGGTTGGTTGCAAAGAGCTCATGCTGCAAACAAGCCTCAGGAAGCACCAAAAACTCCTGCCACAAGGATATAACAGAAAGAAATGCTGATATGTGCCTCATTTTCTACCCCCATCCCTTGATACTGGTTGTCATTGGGAAAGGATCTCCATGCCTCCTACATCATCTTTCTTTCATGGTGAAGGTGCTCAGGTCAGCAGGAGGAGGAACAACGGAGGCAGCAGTGCTGTACCAATACCATTCTGTTAAATACTCAGTGCTCTTAAAGAGCTGAATGCCAGAATCCCCAAGAAACGCTCTCCCCTTTGCATTTCAGCTTTTCAGAGAAGTCTGCGTCGTAAGCGTTGCAAAGGATTCACACTACCTTCTCGCCAAAGTGGATCTTGGTAAAGGTGCACGTTTTCAGATGAACGTTCTTTGCTCTGATTTTTGGTTCAAGAACTTCTTTAAATGTTTTTTCCATAATTGTCCCAAAGTATGGCCAAGCCTGCACAAGGACCTACAGAATAGCAAAAGCAAAATTACACTGAAGATTCTTTGCATAAGATACCTTTAACTGAAAAACAGACGCATCACAGAACACCTGGCTATTACTGTCTGTCCTTTTAAAATACCAAGTCACGTTTCAGATCTGAAGTCACCCCTCTGGAAGGATCCATTCCTGTTCCTCAGGAGAGGAATCTGTTTTTAGGAACCAAGGAGAAAGCTTTAACACCATGGAGTTTGCTGACTGCTTCTAACCACAGTGGCTGAACTGGCAAAGCCCAGGGTTAAAGTTTCTAAAGCGTAGTAGTCTCTAATTACTCAGAAGTGTCAGAAAGCTCCCTGGAGTTAGATTTATTTAGAGAAGAGTGAGGTAAACTTTTACATCAAAAAGAAAGTTTGCTAAAAAAAACAAACATAATGGTTGCTGGATGCTAGTTTGCCAGATCAGCTGTTTTGCTTTGAATTCTCACAGTTCCAGTGGGAGCTCAGTTAAACCTGCCGATGGGAGCACTGACCCAAGAGCTTTCTGCTAACCTCTTTGGTAAGAGGAGATGCCACCACTCTTGCTTAAAAAAAATACATACACACACACACATATATAAATTTATATATATTATATTTATATATATACACACACACACACTCACAAGTATCTCAGAACGAAGTGTCAAATGCATCAAATCATTCTACAACAGATCTTTGGTTGGTTGGTTGGGGTTTTTTTTTTGCTTTTCAGTAAGAACGAACAAGCTGGTGATTTCAGTTCTGTCTGAACTGAGTCTGATTTATTGATTCAACTTCAAATGCCAAACCAATGAGGGAATGAATAACCTGTACCAACCAGGTAAAAACACTTGGCTCTCATTAAAATCTGTGGCAACTCTGCACGCTCCAAAACATAATTATAGGCACCGATATGACCGAGCCTTATTGTAGCAACTCGGAAACTTTCTCAGACTTGGCCCGTGGAGCTTGTGCTGGGGGGCAGCTCGCAGCAGACGGCCTGAGCTGGAGTTCAGAGCGCCTCACCTTGTTCAGCCATTCCACTCGTTCAACATCAGGGAAATGAACCTGGATGAAGAGGAAAATAAAGTGAGCGCCACGTGCAATCCACTTCGTCATGCTGCAACGTATGTAAAAAGATACCGGGGACTGTGGAACAGGTTTTAGAGTAAGCTGAGATCCTGTTCCTCATACACACACCCTTTATAATTTATTGCCTCATCTGAAAACTGCACTAAAACAGTAAAAGGTGAAAGACGACACGTGCAGTGATGTACCAGTACGCCTCTGGGCACACTCATGTTATTAAAGCAAGTGTCATATCCTGTTAGCGAAGCAAAGCAGCATTAGATTTCTCATTCCTCTCTTGGTCATGCAGTGGCAAGCGCGGGAACCTACTTCTCTTCACGACCACAAGCAGCACAGAACCTGTTTCAGGCACGGGCTCCCCCGAAACAGGACACGGCGCAGTGGAAAACGAGACCCTGCTTGGGAAATTCAATTTATTGTTTGTGACAGGATTTCTGCACTAACACTAACATAGCGCCAATGGCTTTAGGGAACAGAAGTGCTGTAAGAGATTAAGTCTATTAGCACACACTGTCATTTTAAAAGTCCAGCATTTTCATCCCTCAGAGCTTTTTAAGAAGCTAAGGCATAAATTAAACAAAAGGATCATCAAAAGGGGCAAATCCATACTATGGATTTGGATGGATCATATGGAAATACGTCCGAATTCAGCCTTTTTCTTCTGCCTTATTCATAATTATTCACATTCAAGACAGACAAGTGTAAGCTTTGCAGAGAAAGGCTAACTCTATCATTTGTGAAATGCAGCTTTTTGACAACCTTTTTTTAAAAATAAACAAGTAAACAGGAACGTTCACCCCAAAGCGATGCACCCCGTGGGGGCGGTTGATTTATTTCGCACCCAGGCGACGCGCCGTAGCCCTGCCGCCGCCTGCCCCAGCCTCGCCGGCCCCCCACCGACGGCACTTCCCGCGAGGGCAACCGACTGGCAGCTCTCTACTGCAGGACTGTGGCATCTCCTCGGACCGGGCATTCAGGCCCCGTTCAGCCCTGCAAGAGCACTCAAATATACAGGGACTCCTTAGACTATCATTAGCCTGACAGAGAAACCGGGTAGGACGATCCTTCACCTCCTTGTCCAAGCGCTGTGAACTACACTCTTCAGTCAAAGGTTTGCTGTTTAATGTGGCAGCGTTCAGAGAGGTGCTCAGAGCTCTCCGGATACAACCGACAGTCGCTTGCCTTTTATTCCTGCCTGCTGTATGATTGCAGAGCCCATTTCCCTTGCTCAAACAACACTTCAAATTATCTCCAGTTATTACATTAAAAAACAAAGTGATATTACCATATTCTTTATAAGCAATTTCTTTTGATGCTCTAAATACCAACTTTTCCATCAAACAAGAAAACACAAGTTCACTGAAACGCCAGCCAAGCCGGCTCGATTTGCGTGATAGAGCAAGAAGCCCACATGGGAAGGGACGACCAATGCAGATAAAAGGCTGCTGACATTTCACGTGAAGGAGGATCAAGGGAAGCAGGGGACCTCCACTTCACCTGCCTTTCATCTCGCAGGGAAAGGTCCTCTGCCTGGGCACGCAAATCCTGGACGCCTGGAAAGCGGCTGGTCCCCAGCTCCAAGAGGACTGTCAAGCCCTGCAGCGCCCTGCAGCCAGGCCCCGGATCAGCCTCGGGCAGGGCAGGGCAGAGGTGGAAGCAGCGTGGCCGGCAGTCCTTCAAAGGACCTCACCATGAGGAGAGGGGACGCGATCAAAAAGGAAGGACAGACCATGATTCCAGGCATCAGCTGGGCCACCAGGCCCCAGCAGCAGAGTCACAGCCCACTTGTGAGACCCACCAGCGTGAGGGAAGAAATGTAGCAGAATATAAACCACTAGGGATCTCCGGGTTTATTCAAAGCTGCTAGAGAGGCAACTGCAAGAGGCATCCAAGAAGCAAAGCCGGTGGCCAAGGAGAGCAGGAACAGCACCCAGGACCATCAGGCAACAGGCACGAGAAGGCGGTGGCAACTAGGCCCACCTTAAGAAAAAGCAAATTAAAAGTCACTTCTTTGAGCCACGGACACACGAACAGGACAGACTGCAGACTAGACTGCAACGAATCACAGATCAGCGTGTCACACCTCACATCGCTACAGTGGGATTAGCAGCCACCTGCGGTACGTTTCCCTCCTGCTTTACATGCCCTCATTCATGCCTCTGCAGCACTGTCCCTCCTCTTCCACAGCTGAACCCAGCCAGTCTGTGCCTCAGTGTCCTTTGTCAGACGGAAGAAATAGCACTGCTGTACCTCAAAGCTACCATGTGAATAAGCCTGTCAAAGACCACCAGGAGGTCAGTGGCTAGGTCAACAGGGCTCTCACCCAGGCAAAGACCAGAGGGATTGGCAGACTACATACCCCTGGTGTAAAACAGCTTTCTGCCCAACATGAAAGGCCACAAGGCTTCAGTGGGCTCCCGATACCAAAGGTAAACTGCACTCAGTGGTACAACTTCAATGAGCAGCTCTGCGGACCAAGCAGAGCTTGGTATCCTAGTGCTGCATCTAGATCCTCCGCTGTCTAGTACGGCACAAACTCTGAGCAAAGCCTTTCCTACTGTGATGGCTTTCCAATAACATGTACATCCTGCCAGCATCTAGTGGAAGGTGAGTTCTGCTTTAAGTCAGCTCAGCAGCACCACCAAGCTCTCTTCTCAACCCAGCTACTTACTGCAAGAACTTAGTATCCTAATAGTTTTGGAGAAAAACCCACAGACAGTTCCAGTCTTTACCACGTGCCCTGGACTTCAGACCCACTTTTGACCGCAGTTAGCGGTGGGAGCCCTGGCAGCAGGGTCTTGTCCCTGAGTTCATCACCAGTACAGCATAATTAAGAAGAGAAGCACAAAACACTCCCTACTAAGCCCAGAACCAGTCACCAGGAGCTGCCAAAGTCAGCACTATCCCAGAATAAGACTTGCTCTGTACCTTGGGCAAGTCACACTATCAAAATCAGTCTTCCCTGACTGTCAAAGCAAGCAAAATTCTTGCCAATATTTTAGGAATGCTGTAAGAATTACTTAGCATTTGAAAAGAGCTTTGAAGATCAAAAATGCTAGGCAAGGGCCAATTACTAACAAGTAAATAAAATGTATAAGGTTCTGCAAAGCTCTACCTTGCCCCGGAGCAAGCCACACCAATGATCGTAGTAAAAACCATGTCTGACTTGACAGCGCCATTCTGTTCAAATACAACACAAGAATGTCCATCAAGGTATTTTTAAGGGACCATTTTTTTGGCTGCCTGTGCAGGGCCAAAAAGAAAGCGTAAGTAAGTATTTGCATAAAGAAGGAATTAGCAGGCAACGTTTAAAACAACCGTTTGTACTCAGTAATATCAGCTTCTCTTAGTACAAGGTTTAAAGTCAGGAGGAAATGCAGCACACCTGGATGTTCACACTTGCTATCTGCTACGGCTGCAAAAGCAACACGGGGAGGTCACCACCACTACACGAGAACCAAGACGAAGGCAGGAGAAGCAGCACAACTCCTGCTCCGGGCACTGACTGGTTTTACAAAAGTCACGCTAAAGACCGCACAGGCTGAAGTGAGAAAGGCAGACCTCGGCTCCCCAAGACACAGGCCCGACTCTTTGCTCTACCCGGGCCGATTTCCCGCCTGGTTCCCTACGGAAGGCCAGCATGCCCACGTACGCTGCTGAGCACAAGAACGCATCCAACCTATTCCCAGTGAGTTTCAAACCCACTGACTGGTTTCAGCTGAGAGACTGATGCTGCAAAATATCCCTGCAGATTTCCTGAAACAGATGGCTGAGTGGATGAGGGAAACCCTCCTCGTGCCCCCACCAGAGGAAAGGCTGCGATACAAACACCTCTCTTAATAACCCGCACCAGGACCGAGCGGAGTCTGAGCCACTTTTGAAAGAGCCACTGCAGTTCTCTCACAGAGAACCAGTTTTTAACCAGTTAGTGGAATCAATGACATGTCTTAACACCTCACTGATCAGATCTTCCTCATTTCACCACAGGCACCCAAGGAGACAACTATCTACCAATCTCCTAACACACTGCTGTTGCTTCACACTTCCAGCGCCTTTCCTAGGGTTTCACTGCAGTTCCAACCCGTACTCCCCCAGCCTGAATTTTATTCCTACTCCCACCTCTGCATGTCAGGAGAGAATAACACAGGAGCTGTTTTTAGAGCCGTTTCAATTGAAGATTCATGAATGTTGGAAGGCAAAAATGAAAGATAAAAAAAGATGACACCACAGACAATAAACTGTGAATAGACAGCAGGTAAGAAGAAACCTCCAAGACTGGCACAAGGGAGAAGGGGGAACAGAAGGAAAATGAAAAATGAGAAGCTACGAAACATCAAGTATGAGTACACTGTGGTACCAACTGATGATGAGCAAACTTATCAGTGTAGAAAAGGAAAGATGGAGAAGACGGGGTAATACTGACGAACACTAAAACTAAAAGCAAACGCATGCTGTAACCCTCTATCCTTCAGTCCTACACCCTACCTTCCTTCAGCCCACTCCAAAAATTCTGAAGTCATGAATGAGGCCCTGAAGAAACAGAGCGTGCCTCTGTTTTCCCACTTTGGACCTCCCAGGACTGTACTGTCAGGCAACGGGCTGCAGGACAGTTACTCCTGGCTCGTTCATGTGCTGCAGATCACATTGTGGGGAGCAACCGCATGCTTCCGCCCTGCATTACAGCTGTACATTTTAGAACTGTAGAATAATTCATGTTGGAAGGGACCTCTGGAGGTCTCCAGCCCAAACCCCTCTCAAGGCAGGGATAACTTCAAAGGAAGGTCAGGTTGTTCAGGGTTGTTCAACTCCAGTTGAGTTTTGAGCATCTCCAAGGATGGAGATCCCACAACCTCTCTGGGCTCCCATCCCAGTGCTTAACTCCTCTCACTGTGAAGAATTTTTCCTTATGTCCAACAAGGAATTTCTCTTGCTGCAGCTTGTGACCATCAAGGCTTGTCCTTTTGTTGAGCACCTCTGAGAAGAGGCTGACTGTCATCTCTGTAACCACCCATTAGGTAGTGGAAGGCAGCGGTTAGATGCCTTTAAACCTTCCCCTCCCCTGAAGGAGCCTGAACAAATGCAGCTCCTCTCCTCACACACCAGGTGCTCCAGCCCCCGACCATCATGGTGGTCTCTGCTGGAGCCTCCCATCTGCCAAAATCTCTCACGCTTGGGGGACGCAGTGCTCCAGATGCAGCCTCCCAAGCGCTGAATACAGGGCAGTAACCCCTTCCCTCCACCTGAGGTCTACGCTCCAGCGAAGCCCAGTATTTCAGACACTTTCAGCAACAAAACCTAAAAACTTTTGAGATTGCTTGGGGGGGGGGGCTTTTGTTTTTTAAATGGATACTAAGAGTCTCAGTTTGTTGTTACCAACATTCGGGGCTTGAGGATAAAACGCAACAGTATTATCACAGGATCAGGGCAAGAGCTGACAACACTACATTCACTAATGCTTAAAGTTGTTTTAAAACCTCTGTCAACATAAAGAAGCAGAAACCTCACTCAGAGAGAGACTTCTGAGAGCAGCGGGGCAGAACACGTGCGGGGAGCTGTACTAGCTTTGCTAAAAAGACCCTGGCCCCACTTCTCCGAAATGCTGACCGCCTTCGCTTCCCACAGTATTAAGGCGAGTCAAGCGCTGTAGGCTATATAAAACAGTTTACAGACTACAAATGCCTCCATGCAACACTCTTTACAAGCAGAGCTCTTTGATACTCTCTTTCTTACAAGACAAGCATTCCCCTACCAGTCCCTGACACGTTCCCAAACGCTAAGCGAATGATGATGAGGAAAGAGCATAATCACCTTTTTCCATTGCCCAGTGAAGGCTACACAACAAATAATCAAACAGATATAGTAAAAAGTGCAGCTAGATTTTCAAGTTTCTTCACTTTAAAGCCTAGAACGGCTAGGAACAAACATGAAGAACAAACGGGGTGGGTTTCCCGTACTGCCAAGAGATGATTCTTCGAAGTCAAACATCTGCTCTTTAGCAAAGAATTCAGCGCTCGGGGATTTTATTTTTTAAATGATGCTGGAAAGAATACCTTCGGACGAGAAAGCCTAAAAGAAGCATCTTCTAAACCTGAAACGGCTGCGGTGCAACAGCACGCGCTGTAAGGAAGACTCCGCGGGGAGCAGAGCAGCCTCTGTTTCCCAAGCGCGCTCAGAGCAACGCGCCTGTGTCGGGGACCACGGCAACTTTCGGGCCGGCGCTGCCCTGGCCGAGCGAGGCAGCGCGGCTCGGGCACCCGCGCGCTCCCAGGCGCCGCCGCCGCCGCCTCCCGCTGCTCCCGCCCGCCGCCCGCCGCGCCCCGCCGCCGCCGCCGCCCGCACTCACCCAGGCCGGCAGGTGCCGCGCGGCCAGGCCGCGGCACAGCGCCTCCCGCTCGTCCTCCAGCAGCGCGAAGGCGGCCGCCAGCCGGGAGCGCTTCCCGCGCCGGTTCCGGCCCCAGCACACCCACAGCAGCAGCGCCAGCAGCACCCAGCAGCCGCCCAGCCCCAGGTACCCGGCCAGGTACACGGGGCCGAGCCACAGCAGCGCCCGCGCCGCCGCCGACAGCAGCCGCCGCGGCAGCGCGCCCGGCCGCGGGCCGGCGGCGGGGCACGAGGCGGCCGCGGGCTCCATGGTGCGCGCCGGCGCCCCGCGTCGCGCCCGCCCGAGTGCGGCCTCCCCGCGCCGCCGCCGCCGCGGCTGCGGCTGCCCCCGCCCGCCGGGGAGGCGCCCGCGCGCCGCCGGGGCACCCGCGCCCCGCCCGGCCCCGCCGCCGAGCGCCGCCCGCCGCCCGCGCTGCGCCACGCCGCCGCCGCAGCCTGCGCCGTGGCGCCCCCCAGCGACCGCGCCGCGCCCCGCCGCGCACCGCCGCCGCGGCAGCCTGCGCCGTGGCGCCCCCCAGCGACCGCGCCGCGCACCGCCTCGCTGGCGGCGAACACGCTGCCCCGCCGGGACGGACAGCGCGGTGCACCCCGGCAAGGGGGGCGGGCTGGACGGGGAAGAGGAGGAGGAGGAAGAGGAGGGAGGGTGACAAGGCGGCGGGGTGCCCGCACCGGCTGGCTGAGGGACAGAGCTGCCCAGGCGGATCTGGGGCTCGCCGCTCTCCCCCGAGGGCGGCCTGGCGCCGCGGGGCAGATGCAGCAGTTCAGGGCGCCTGCGGCAATCGCCACACCGGTGGGGGAGAAGGGGCGAGGAAGAGGGAACTCGTCATACCTGGTGCAGGGCCAGGGGCGGGCTGCCCCTTCCCGGGGGTCCCTGCGTGTCGGGCTCAGGGCGTGGGATCGGCCCCACTGAGCAGGCAGCTGCTGCGGGAGGAGCCTGGCTCACTCCAGCCCTTACTGTGGTCCCGTTTCCTTCAGAGGACCGAACTACATCCCACTGTTATTGCTTGCTGTTTAACAGAGAAGAGCAATTTGTTCAAGGCAGAAACAACCTGTTGCTTCTGGACACTACCTGCTCGGAAGAATTAGAGTGTATTTTTTCCTGTCCTTTTGATTTTGTTGGGGATTTTGCGAGGGTTCAGATTTCAAAATGCTGGGAATTATGCTTTAGAGAATGCAGCGTTATTTGGAAACTACTAGACACTTCTTGAGATGCTTTTGGTCGCAGCAGTATTAATTCTATACCTTTCTACATATGCCTTTGGAGACAGACTGTAATTCTATGATTCTACTCTGTTTTCCGCTGGAATTTTCTCTGGGTCTGGCAGAGGCTACACTTTACTCATTGGATGAGATGGGAACATTAATGAATGATGCCCCTTTTTGTATCAGCCACACAAGATAACAAACGACGAGCTGGAAACAAACCTCCAAGGAAAGGAAGTCCCCATGATGGGAGGAGACCTAGGCTTAGGCCCCAGCTTTGCCATGGAGTTGGTACCTGATAACTGGCCAGTCAATACAGCTAACAGTACTGCAAGCGAGCCTCGTTTGTATTTTAATCATTGCGCATGACTGATCCAGGATAGAAATCGGTGGGCTGTTGCCGCGCTCTTGCTCGGTCCCATGGCGCCACCAGGGGAGCACTGAAGCTTCCCGCTGCAGGGCCACAAAGCACAGACCTCAATGTGAGAGATGCTAAAATGGCGTTTATTGTGAGCTACACTCAAGCTTACATACAGGTGCATTTCGTTCCCACCCCTAGTCTGTGCGTCACACCGCGTGATCTTCCGCTGCGCCTACTCTACCGCTTCTCGTGCAAATATCTTTGTCTACGCAGTTTCCCAAGATCCCCCACATCTCCCCCCCTTTTTAGAACCTCTTTTCCTGTACCATTAATTGATATACTCTGCGCTCATGTCTATCAAGCAGTTAAGCCTGTACATGCCGTAAGCAATAATTCAGAATTAGCAAGCCGCAGCTTATCGCTATCACTACTGTGGGTGCCACCAAGCCCAGTGTTATAAGCCATTTCTAATCAAGCCATGACAAGATCCACGCCCCTGTGTTGACCTGTCCCCGTCATGAAGGGTCTGACGCAGCTCCCGTCTTTCCCTTAGCCTCCAGGGTCAGGTTGGAGTCGACGATCATCGGGACGGTCGGCATAGTACTGGTGTTAACCCATAGTGGCCGGAACACCAGGCACGCTGGGGTCTCTGCCGGCCCCGCCTCGGGGTTGAGCGGGATGCAGTAGTGCGCTGCTCCGTGCGCCTGTGCTCACCTCCTCCAGTATGACTCTGCGGCCCCCGGAATCATGAAGCCGGCGATAAACATCAATCCAATCAGGCAGCAGCGTCCCCGTCTGGCGTTGCCCTGTTCAAAATGGAATCTCACCGAGAATGATTAGTTACGCCCCAGTCCCTTCCGTCCGCGCATTTAAGTCAGGTCTTATGCATTTCATTGGAACCCATCTTATCTGCTCCTCCCGTTTTATCGCGGCATACCCTCTTCCCTGTGATATCAGTTCCCATCCTGTCTCCCACTCCCCTTCCCCTGGGAAGCGGACCTTCACACCTGGACCCGTCGAGGGCGGTAGGTGCCCCCAATGTCTCCTCACTGGCTCCGTGGGGCAATCCCCTCTGCTGTGGTGGTTCAGCACGTAGAGCGCCCGATGCAGTAGCATCGCCTCTTTCTCAGGAGGGATGCCTCCCCCACAGCCCTCCGCCTCAGCTAGGGATTTTATTTTCCTTTTCAATGTTTGGTTGGCCCGTTCTACGATTGCCTGGCCTGTGGAGTTATAGGGCAGGCCTCTGAGTAGGGCGATTCCCCATAGCTGTGCCCATTGGGCCGTGCTCTGGGAGACAAAGCAGGGCCCGTTGTCCGTCTTTATCTTCGCAGGCACCCCTAGCCACGCAATGGCTAGGTTCCAGTGGCTCCGTGCTGCCCGGGCCGTCTGCTTCTGATGCTGTGTTGCGATGATTACGGTGCTACAGGTGTCTACCGTTACCGCCAGCCAAGGCCGTGGTTTGAACTCCGGGAAGTAGATAAAGTCTGTCTGCCATATCTCGTTCCCTTTTAGACCCCGGGGGTTCACCCCCGCCTCCCACAGCGGTGTTTTCTGACAATATGGGCACGCCGCGACAATTTCCCGCGCTCTGGCCAGAGGAATGCCTGAGTGCTTTGCCAGCACGCGAGGCGCCAAATGAAGGAAGTCGTGCACCTCCTTCGCCTCGGTCATCGTCCATATTCCCTTGGCGGCCCTGTCGGCAAGGTTGTTTCCTTCGTAGAAGAACCCAGGCAGTGATTGATGGCTGTTGGCATGCATTATAGTGCAGGGTGCAGTCCGGCTCTGCAGCGCCTCTTCTAACATCATGCAGATATCGCTTCCTACGAACCCAGGCTGGGTCATCCTGTTTACCAGATTGTGAACGAAGATGGAGTCCGTGGTGATGTTTGCGTGGCTATTTGGTCCTAGCGCCAGGGCCATGCAGACCACTTTCACTTCCAGCCACTGAACACTGGCCTCCTGCTGCCACGTAGCCTTGTGCCACTGCTCATCCTTGTACCAAACTACTGCTGCTGTAGAGGTTCGCAACGAGGCATCCGTGAAGAAAGTCGGACCTGGCCGGGGCTGTGGAAGTACCCTCGGCTTAATCTCTGAAAAGCAATGCTCAAGGCTCTCTAACAGCACAGGAGTTTTTCCGTGCTGAAGCACTCCTCCGAAGGTATGTAGCGCCAAGACAACCTCCTCGTCTTGGGCGAAATAAGCATTCCAGGTTGCCTTGGGTACAGATGTTGCGATGGCGTCTGGGTCCTTACCGAAATGCCGACAGCAAGCCTTCCGTGCTTTGGTGATTACCTTAGCGGTTGCCGCAGTGATGGGTAAGAACACTGTACCGACTTGGTTGGAGAATAGCCACAGTAGGATCCTCACTTTAGCCGCTTCGTCCTGCGCAAGGGCCCCTATAAGGCCTGCCCTGGTTACCTTCAGCATAGTGGTGATAGGGGCCTGTGGATCCCACCTCCCCAATCCAGCTGTGGCCATTCGTTGCTCTATGTTGCGAAGGCTCTTCTGGGCCTCTGGCGTAAGGTGTCTGGGCTCCCAGGGTGCCTTCCCCTTCAACAGGTCGTGGAGGGGGTTCATCTCCTGCGGCATTATGCCAATGATAGGCCTCAGCCACTGCAGCGCACCTACTAATTTTTGTACATCGTGCAGGGTGGTCACCTTCGGGTTCACCTCCGTGGGGCTGACGCGGCACCCCAAGTACTTGATGTTGCTTCCTCGTTGGAGCTTCGCTTCTGACAGTTGCAGTCCCACCTTCGCCAAATTCTGTCTGACCTCTTGGAGGGCTTGTTCTAGGTGCCTGTCCTCTTCCGCCGCCAGGAGTATGTCATCCATGTAGTGAATAATTTTCATGCCCGGCCAGTGGTCACGCACTGGCTGCAGGGCTCTGGCAACATAAGTTTGGCATAAGGCGGGCGAGTTCTTCATGCCCTGCGGTAGGACTGTCCACTGGTACCGCTTTGCAGGGGCATCCAGGTTGGTGTGTGGTATGGTGAACGCAAACCTACGGCAATCGTCCAGGTGCAGAGGAATCGAAAAAAACCAGTCCTTAACGTCCAATGCCACTGCTGGCCATCCTCTCGGAATCGTGGAGATCAGTGGAAGTCCGGGCTGGAATGACCCCATGCCCATCATTTGGCTATTGACGGCTCTGAGATCGTGAAGAAGTCGAAACTTCCCGGACGCCTTCTTCTTAATCACGAATATGGGAGTGTTCCAGGGGCTATAGCTCTCTTGTAAGTGTCCTGCTTGTAGCTCACGGTCTACTATTTCTCTGTCGGCTTTCAGTTTTTCTTCCGTAAGGGGCCACTGCTCTATCCACACAGGTTCTTCGGTTCTCCAGGTGATTCTCACGCCGCCTCCAGCAGTGGCCCTCATACTAAATTTGTGAGCTTGAGCCTCATTTGCGCCATGGCATCTCGGCCTAACAGCGAGTCAGGGATGTGCGTGATGTACGGCTGGACCCGAGCTATCAGCTCGTCGCCATCGTCGTCCTGCACGCGGATCTCCACCGGCATCACACTCTTGTACGTACTAGCCATTCCTCCAACTCCGGTTATGAAACCAACATTCATCAAGGGCCAGCTCTTGGGCCACTGGGCGTGCGCTACGCATGTCACGTCCGCTCCGGAGTCCGCCAGCATGGTTACTATCCTTCTCCCCTCATCGCTGCGTCCTCCCAAGCTCAGCGTCGCCCGCACCACCGGGCGATCACCTAATTTTAGTGCCAGGGCCACGTTGGGACGTCTTCCTCTTGGACTGCTGCCACTGTCGGGCCAACTCCGGTCACCCTCCTGCGCGGGGCCAAGATCTTCGGGAGGGACGCCCCTTTGCGAAGTCCCCCCCGCCCCCCGTTTCCCGGCAGTTTCCGCTGCTGATTTTGGGGACACTCTCGGGCTACATGCCCGTACTGCCCACAAGCCCAGCATGGCCCCCGGCCTTGCCGCGGGATCGGCCGGCCCTGCCGCTGACAGTGTGCGCTGATATGCCCTAGTCTGCCACACGAGAAGCATCGCTGTGGTCCCTTTCTCATCTGGTCCGCCGCCGCGACAAGGGCCTGCGCTGCCGCTGTTCCCTGGTTCTGTTTTTCCAGTACCGTGCGGATGACAACCGAAAGTGGTGTTCCTTTAGGGATCGTCTTCATGATGTCCTGCGTCACGGCGTTACTCTGCTGCCAGAGGCACTCCATCATGACCGGACCCTGGGCCTCAGGGGGCAAGTCTGACTCTGCAATGGCCCGTTGGAGCCTGTCACAGAATTCAGTGAAGCTCTCTGCGTGTGTCTGTTTTATCTTTGTCCAGGGGGGCTCTACCTTTACTAGCTTCCCGAGATCCTCATACGCGGCCCGCGAAGCCTCTGTTGTGGCCATGACCTCCCAGCCTCTGAGAGTTGCCGCTTGCTGGTTTGGGGATGCAAGGTTTGCACCCCGCCCCACCAAGCGATCCAGCGTGGTACCTGCTAGGGGGTGGTTCGGGTCCCCGGCGGCAGCTGCAGCGAGGGCGGCACAACGGCCCTGCCATGCCTCCTTCCACAGCATCCAATGCATGGGCGACAGTATCGCCCTCGCCAGCTGCCGTAGGTCGTAAGGCGTGCGCGCCTGGGCATGCACACTATCCAACAGCATCTGAGTTTGCTGGTGTTTCAGACCATTCTCCTTCACCGAGGTCATCAGTCCCTGTACTATCTTGGGCTCGAGCGCCACGCACTGGACCCCTTCCCCCGGCACTGCCCTTACGGGGCAGACTTGCGGCGCTTGCTCGAACCGTAGCCCCTGAAGGGCACACGAATCGGCTATTAGCCGCCAGTCAGTGAGCGGTATGGACTTGGCAGGGGCCGCTTCCCTCTTAGCTCCGCTGAGCAGGTCCTTCTGTTTCTCGACCTCCCGCCTTATTTCCTCTAATGCACGCAATAGAGTGTCGACCGGGGCTGTTGTTACTTCCTCTCCGCCCTTCGGCCTCCCTTTCGGAGGCGTTTCTCCTAATACACATCCCTGCAGCCTGCAGGTAACCTCCCGCAAGCCCCCGCCTTCCTCGTCACTGTCTTCTCCGCTCTCCTCCTTAACCTGCGATCTCACCCGAACCTTCCTCCCTCCTTTCAAGGTCGAACTCTGGTCTCTCCGCTCCGATTGGCCGTTACCCTTCCTCCCTCGCTGCACCGCCTGACTCCCCCCGCCTACAGCACCCTCCTCTGCCGGGGCCCACGGCAGCAGGGTCCTATCTTCCTCACTAAGCACCTTCCTCAGAACTGCGCCAGGCACGCAATCCTCGGGGTCGGTCCCGTCGACCCCCCAGCCCTCTCCGTCTTGTGCGAGATCTTGCCAGGGGTACCCGGGGGGCGGTTCCTGGGATTGCACCGGTAAGATCACTGGGACCTCCCCGCCCCCGCTCTCCCGTTCTTTCGCTGGGGCCTCCCCGTCCCCGCTCTCCTCCGGCTCTTTCGCCCCCCCATTGCTAGACTTCTCCTCCGTTTCAGTCTCAGCCTCCTCCTGATGAAACAACGCGTCGCGGGCGGCCTTCCAAGTCTCCATTTCTTCCCGCGACCACTTCAGAAAACGGAGTATAATTCCCCACGTCTTGAGATCTTTGGCCGAGTTTGTGGACATAGCTCGCTCCGCCAGCACCGTAGTGCATTGCGACCAGAATTCCGGCTGCAAGCAGTCCCCCGGCCTATCTATGGCTCCTTCTTTCTGGAGCCGCTCTACACATAGTGTAATATCCTTCGGCTTCACAGAAGCTCCCCATTCCTTAGCTAGTAATGCAACTACCTTTATTAAGGCCTCCATGTCGTCCGGCCGGACTCTCGGCTATCGCCCACTGCTCGCCGTTGCAGCCGCCGCTCTCCCTCTGGAGACGGCCCGCACCCCCCCGGGTCTCACGGCGAGACGAGACGTGTCGGTCCTGCCGAGTCACGTCGGGGTCACCACTTGTTGCCGCGCTCTAGCTCGGTCCCATGGCGCCACCAGGGGAGCACTGAAGCTTCCCGCTGCAGGGCCACAAAGCACAGACCTCAATGTGAGAGATGCTAAAATGGCGTTTATTGTGAGCTACACTCAAGCTTACATACAGGTGCATTTCGTTCCCACCCCTAGTCTGCGCGTCGCACCGCGTGATCTTCCGCTGCGCCTACTCTACCGCTTCTCATGCAAATATCTTTGTCTACACAGTTTCCCAAGATCCCCCACAGTGGGCACCGTGGATGTTCAGGCATCTGAAGAAATCAGGCCTCAAATGTCTCGCATTAGGCAAACTTATGCATGAGACACTAGGTATTAACAAGTACTTTTGGAAACAAAAACCCTAATTTTCCCCTTCTGTAAGATGAAGATGAATGTGCTCTTCTACCTGGGGGTGTTGCAAAGATAAATCAGTTTAAAGCAGATCTAAGAAAGTACTTCTTTATGCAGTGGGTAGTGAATTTCTAGAACTTGCAGGCAGCTGCAAGGCAGACTGTATCAGCAGGTTCAAAAAGGAATTAGACAAATCCTCAAAAAACAAGGCCCGTAAATGTACTCCCTAATATCCCATGTACAACAGCTGTGGATGCTGGGGAAGTATGAGGGGAAAAGACTTCCGAAAATGACCAGGCTCATATACTCTCCCTCGAAGGGCATGTCCTGTTGCCACCTATAGAGAATGCTGGATGGACCGCTGGTTTGGCCCAGGGGGCATTAATGTTCTTGAAGCTGGGAAAAGAGACCAGAAACTGATGGATCTAAAGCTGACAGAGTATCTGCCCTCTCTGCTAGGATACATGTAAAAACATACAATGGTCAGTTTGCATAATTACATACATCAGGAGTAATGTTTAAGCAAAAATCCATTTTTTTTTAATCTAGCTGGTTTTGTTCTGACGGGGGCCAAAGACTGAGCCTGACTTGTTATTTATTTCTTTTTTTCTTCCACTGCCTTTTAGAGCTTTGTAAAACATTTTTAGTGTAACGTCTCGTCTATGGGGTGAGACCAGACATAGGCAATCTATGTCCCAAAGTCTGATCTTTCAGAAGCCTCTGAAAAAAGGAGGCTCTTCTAGTGCTTTGAGGACTTAACGGTTGCTTTTGCTATCAGGAGGAGCTATGATAAAGGGTAGATGCAATGTTTACCTCCTTCAAACTGCTGCTTTTGCAGTGTTAGAGCCGTTCAGCTCAAATGCAGAGAACTATTCAGCTTAGAAGCACCAACAGGTGGCGGCTTTTCGAGTAGGCAAAAACAGTGGGGCTGGAGTGAAATATATATTGGCTAATTTCATAAATAAACTACAATTTGTTGTTTTTACTTATTCTTCACTTAGCTGATCACAAAAAAACATTTTCAAGTTAAAACATAGTAAGAGAGCGCTCTCTGTATAAATGAACACAACTTTTCAGTCCCACAAGAGTCAGTAGCTGTTGTTCAGTGGAGGAGATGCTTCCATGAATGTGCAACTCTGCACCCCATCAGGGACTGTCCCCCAGGACCCCGAGCTCAGAAATAGCCACCTTTTCTTGGGCACTGCTTATTCCTTTGCTGCCAGCTCTTACCTTGTGAAGAGACAAATCTTTCCTATATCTGAAGAGGTTTTAGAAACTTTAGAAAGGTACACTAAGAATATAACATTTCTTTTTATATCTTACAAAAGATAAGCTATAAAATAAGCTATATAAATAAGATGTAAAAAGATATATAAAAATATCTTTTTACAGAACTTTAGCTCATACTACTTAAAATTTTCAAGTTGAATGAAAGAAAAAGAGGAGGTGAAAAATTAGTTCTATCAAAACAGGCTACACAGAGAGTTGTTCTTAAAGCAGATACTGTGCTCATAAGAACAGAATAAATCAATACTCTTTGAGACCTCTGTTAACACTGTTTATGATGGGTAGTAGATTCCACACTTTAAAGAATAATTACATCCTGTGGTTTTTTTAAGTATCAAAGGAGATAACGAATCACCAACCTAGAGGACAACTTAAGACCAATCAGTTTCCTGTTGGGGCAAGTATACTCTTGACTGTGAGCAGACTGCTTCCAACCTACCAAATTTCTGAGCCACTTGAAGCCAGTCTTATTTTCAGTTACAAGGGAACACCGCAACATGTTTCTCCCAATATATACAGGACAGTCACTAAGGTAATGACCCAAAACTGTTTTCTGGTTTGTGACAATCTTCGTCTCCAATTTAACTTGACTAGACATCACTGCTGTTGTTTGTTAACACAATGTTAAAAGCATATGTTGTAGCTTATTGTGATACAGAGATTTCACAGAAACTGCACGGCTTTGAAAATGTATTAGTACTAAATTTGCTGTCTCTCAAGCTGGCCATGGTAACTAAGGCAACCTGCTTTAAAGGTAGGGAGTTATGAAAAACCACTGCCAACGCTTTTCATTTAACTATAGAGCATATGCAAAGGAATTCATCTAAAATACCCATTTAAGTGCATACCAGTGTGATAGATATCAAAGGGTTCACTGAAGATGACTTTCTATTTTACTTGTGGCTTCAGTGCTTGTGACCAATGTGGAAATTCTCATATTAATGCTAACAAATATTAGAAGTACACTATGTCTTTTCTCTGTGCATCCACAGTGAAATAGAAAAAACATATATAAGGATAAAAACATTCTCCTTGTGTTAACAAACTGGCTTCTGTATCGAGACCTGATAAAAGCAGTCACCTCCTTTGGGCCCCCCTGTCACTTGACAAGGAATTATTGCTCAGTTCCCTGGGTTTGTACTCTCCATGCATGCACTGTTCATCGCCCTTTCAAGCAAATCCACATGCAGACTCTGCCTACTGTAATGCAAAAACCTGGTATCTAATCCTACTGCCTGTTCTCAAGCAGAACACGCTTTCCTAGTTTGGAGTGCATTTCCCCAGGGAAAGCTACGGTTCCTCCGTTCTGTTTGGCCCCGTCCAGGAATGAAACATGAGCTGGGCAGATCAAATGAACCTGTGTTACACTGTTCAGCCAGGTATATTGTTTTGGCTGGAGATGTGTAATTTGGCCATGAAAAAAATTATGTATATTCTGTTTTGGGAATCTTTCCATGGGCTGAAAACAATACCAGCCTCTGCCTAGCTGTGAGATACTGACTAGCTAAACTGCGACTAATCCAGGATTAACCAGTGTTATCCATAAGCCTGGTCTGGACTGGTAAAGCTAAATAGACTTCTCGTGCAAAATTAAGCACATGCAGAAGACTGCAAGATCAGGGCTTTAGTTGGGAATATATGCCAAACTGTGTTCGGATTACATGACCCCTGCTCTTAAAGGCTCTGCTTTCTGTGTTCGCTCCTCCATATCTGCGCCTGGTGTCTGCCTGCTTCATAGCTTCTCACTCTAAGTTTGTACAATGCGCAGTGCAGAGAGGCACTGACCAGTTGGTACTGTCGGCACTGTAACAAAACCAGTAACAGCAATTTGTTTCACATGTCCTCTTGCTACAGAGGGCCGTTCATGGGAGGACAGTGCAGTGGGACATGGAGTATACAGCACAAGAGGTAAAGGGCTGGTGTGGTCCAGTGCTCCTTGCCCAACCTAAGCCCTTCCCACCAGCAAATCCCACACTGCTCTGTGCTCTGACACTACAAGCCACAGCAGACATCTGGATGAGCAGAGCACCGGGAAAAGTTGTGTCTTTTATACACAGATCATATAACTGCAGAGGTGCGAGAATGTGAAAGGAAACAAAGCACCATCTATGATAGCAGCAGAGGGAGAGAAGAAATAAACTTTCCTTCAAGTGAGGAGAGCATTTTCCAGGACTTCTGGAGACATCCTGGGATTTGGAGCTGTCACTTTCCTGGCTCTGTGCATGTCTCAGGTTTTCTCAGCTACATCAACGCACCTTTAGGTCCTCTTGCAGCCTGCACTGACCCGTAAGCAGTTGGTGCCACCTGCTGAACACAACAGGTTTTACGTCAGGAAGGAAGGCTACAGAAAGTACTGCTCAAAAAATGTGTCCTAAAACGGATTACCTGTGACAGAGATGAGCTAGAGCTGAGTTGTCTGAGATTAGCTGTGACCTGTCCACTTATGATAGATTCATGCATGCTGTCATAAGGTTTTTTGGCATGCCATCATTATTGTTAGCGTACAGACCAGATTTGGTAGGTAATTTACAAACTGGATTGAAGAAAAATAGTTTCTCACCCAAAAAGTCTTGCTGAAATTAGACTGTATTTCACATATAATGGAATCCATGGAAAATGGAAATGAGCCAGACAACTTCAACTCATTCTTAAAAACCCTTACTGAACACTTTTATTATTGCATTGTACATTTTCCTCTCAGAAGCACAGCCTCAGAAGCAAACCTACTGTTTGTTTTAAATTTCTTCCTTGCTATAGCATGGATTTACTCCATTTTTCTGTCTGAATAATTGTATCTGCAACAGGATCTGTGAGGACAAGATACAATGTCTTCAGTCTAAAAGCATGACCTTTTGGAGGACAAATTATTTGATATATTTTGTTGAGTCAGTTTCTGAAAGGCAAACAAGAAAACTCTAGGAAAAAATCTCTCTCCTCATCCTTTTAAGTGGCTTTTCTACTTTGCTGAGTGAATGAACATGCTGTTACATGCTACTGACACACATTAATTTGTAAAAAATTACCTTTCAAGCTCATCATGTAGTTACAGGACAAGCTTAATAATTTATAGTTTAGTCTGTAGGCTTAACAACTTACATCTTGCTGTATTTTAACTGCTTGAAGGCCTTGACTGAGCTCATAGAAACCTCTTCTTCAGGGAATTAAGAGTGCTCAGAAACAGCTGTAAGGACTGTACAGGCTACAGAACTGCTTGGTACAGAACTTGGTACATCCCCATTAACGGTGCAACCAGAAAGGAGGAATTTTCTTGGTAAGTTTCTTGGATGACTAAATCTTGTTTAACTGACCCCTTTCATCTGAAGTGTCACAAAACAAAGGGTTTCTTGGTAAATTGTACCCCCTTTACCTACTAACATCATCCCTATGAAGTTAGCTTCTTCACACCCAGACTTTGAAGAAGTAACTGATGCATCATCTGCTATGCTTTCTCTCCACAGAAGGACAGAGAGAAGCAAAAGCTTGGACACTTGGATCTTTTATCCTCCTTTCTTTCTGCTGCAGGGCTCAGACATAACTGCGCAATTAATTAAGTCCCTTTAAAGTGTGGATTTGCCTGAGCATTCTTCATGTCTTCGGTTTGTGTTTGACATGGTCTGGGCTGGGACACAGATCAGACTAAGGCCGACTGAATAACAAACAGGAGCAACACAGGTGAAACTCTGGGCAATGCTGCTTGCACTTTTGCCTCCCCAGGCATCCCTTTGTGTAATGGATCCTGACACAGGAACACCTGCCTGCCATCTCCTGCTTGGAGAGTACAGGGGAGCCCCGTCGCGATGTCAGTGTGGGCTGCCAAAGACGGCACAGCCAGGCTGGCACAGGGCTGGGAATTCAGCAAGTCAGAAGCCACCTTCCTAGAGTTAAGTTATTGCCAAAGCCCAGTAGCAGCGTCTTGCCTCTCTGTGAGGCAGCGCCTCCCAGCTTCTGCTGAGTTTCTGCTTAGCCTTTTCTTTGAGAAAGGAAGATATGTACAGCCTGACTGACTCCCTCTGCAGAGCTCCTACCACCTGTTTTTAGGGTGCACTTTCAGGAAAGAGATGATGCTTTGAAATAAAGACCTGGATTCTGCAAAGTGCTGGCTTCGAAGCTCCAGAAAGGTCAGTGAAAAGCGTGAGTGCTCAGCAGCAGTGAAAAGCAGACCTAGGGTTTAAGCTCCAGGCAGATGTTATTTTTGTCTTGTCACACACATGTCAAAATCCTCCCATTCCTAGCAGAATCAGTGCTGAATACGACAGTCTCCTGAAATCTTTTTGAGCAAACGGGTATGTACTGTGCCTGAGCACTGCACTGAAAGATGCATGCTGGGTGGACTTCCAGACAGATTTTCTTAGCCTGGCATGAGCAGCAGTTGTACACAAAAAAGCTCAAGACTTAAAGGAATTGCACACTACTATGGAAGTAATTTGCTAAGAACCGTAATCTGCTTTCTTTACCCAATGCTGCTCCCTTTGCTGCAAAGTGTCTCCTAGAACTGAATGAGGTTAGGCACAGAGTGATGAATTGTTTGGACTGAGGAAAGACAATGGTATTCAGTGGGTTTTAAAAAGCCCAAGGAGACTGGGAGAACTTGAGGAAAGAAAACTTTGGGGTAAGCCAACACTGCAGCTCATAAACACAAAATCCTCATGAAGAATAACACAAGATTAGAGTAAATTTGGTAAAGCCCATCCCAGCCATTTTGACACAGACAGCTGGGCCCTCTCAGATAGACCAGAGTTTTTATTACTGCCCATCCAGAAGGGATGGCAGTGTCTCACAAAAGCTGACACAAGCAAGCTGACAGTCTGTCTCGGATCAACTGTACCCAACTGCATGGTGTAGTTACAAAGTCTTCCCTAGCACTCTGCACAAGCAAGAAAGTATCCTGGTTCATTTTCTATAAACAAGTTCCCCTGTGCATCTGTTTGAGCTCATTGGTGGCAAGTAACAGCCCACTCAGAGTGCAGTGGCAAAAGCAATATTCGTCCCATGATCATTTTTAAAATCTCAGAAAGTTTGAAAATCCCCAGAAGATTCCTTCTTTTTTGTAAAACTCTTAATCCACAGCCCAGATGCTACTTCTCCAGCAGCGGCAGTGCTGAACACCTCCAGGGCCTTGTACAACAGCTCTTCCTATAATCTCCTAGTGGCCTCTGCTGGCCAAGACTGAGATCCTGGCATCTAGTTAAGTGCCAGCAATCCTGAATTCAGCTAATATTTACACAGCTATTATATCAGTGACAATACCAGAGACACCATCTACAGCACTGCATGATCTGTGAGCACCCAGCTCATGGTGAGCATGTTGCTCGGTTCAGTCACTGACAGCAATACAATAGCAAGAGCCTTGCAAAATAGCTCAGATAGTCCAGGTCTTTGCTATTCCACTTCAGCGTGTGAGTGCAGGTATTCTTGCCAGCATGGTAGGCTCTCTGAGCTTTGTCCTAAAGAAGGCTCTTCCCAATGAGTTTTTTCATCACCCAAATCTTTCATAAGGAGCCTAAGTGATATATTGAGACCTGTGCTCAAGAGTAGATGTCCTCCATTATGCATAAAAAGAGAAATGTTTATAAAAATTAAGTAAATGCTTAGCACTGAGAGATACTGGAGTAAATGACTAGGAACAGATTGTGGGCTGTTGCAAACTATTTTTGTTCCATTAAATTCAGTGGAGCCAAATTAATATACAGCAGCTGATTGTCTGACCCACAGTTTAACAATACTAATGTTATTAAAACCCTATTTCCAAGAGTGGAAACTTGGGTAGAGAAGTTAAACAGCTGACTCAGTAATACAATGAGGAATCCTAGCCGGTCTCTGGTTTCCAGGCCAATGTATTTGTGATCCCAGTCTTACTCGGAAGGCAGGAGAGCCAGCATTATTCAGTTGGGGAAACCAGCACTGCTTCTGGGCTTGTACTCTTGCGCTAAATGTAGTCATTGTTTCCTGCTCTGGCACTGAAACCTCTAAGATTAAAAAACCCCAAAGCATGCAACCCCCAAATGCAAATCATACTTTGTGCGTTAGGAAAAGCTAGCTACTGCTGTAACCTTATTCTTTTATGAGTTCTATATCAGATGGCCAATACTGTACGTCTTTAGGGTAAACTGAATTGTTGCACATGAAATGTTCAACAAATGTGTGTTTAGGGAGATGCGTTTCAATATGACCACCTGGAGCTCTTGACACCAGATTCTTCTTTTTACTGTACCCTTGCACTAGAGAAACTATTTGTCTGGAAAATTATATCACATCAACTGCTAGCTTTTGCCCTTCTATTTCTAAAAGTTTCAGGCTCATAACCTTCACCTATAACCATCCATTACTAGACAGGTCAAATTTAAAACACAGAGGAAATTTAAAGAACAGAACATTATTTTGTGAGGAAATGTCTGTCAATGAGAGATAAAATTCTTCCCCTGCAGAGAGCAGGCACAAGTGTCCATAGTTTCTCAGGAACGGGGAAAGAAGAAGGGGAACTGTCACAGGCTGAAACACTTTCTTCAACCCAGACAAGGAACATTATTAGTAGAAGGGCTATAATATTTCTTTTTACTTTTTGTAAAGTGCAATCCTACATTTTAATAGACTCTGAAAGGGCTTGAGAAAAAATCAGTAAAGAAATGAGTCACCTGCAGTCTGGAAAATGAGAATTTGTATCTCTGTGTTACAGCACACTGTGTTACAGTGGAACAATGGGGAAAGGACTTTGTGTCCCTTGTCCTTCATGGTTCTTCATTGGTTTTGTGGCTTGGAGCTACCACTGTTCACTATAGTCCCATTTTGGTGCTATGATTAACATTTCACTTTTTCATCTGGCTGAGGGCAGATGTCCTTTATCATGAACTGTTTCTATCTCTGCATATAGCAGAAAGACCTAGCTGAGGTAAACTTTCTTATATTAACAAAGTGGTCAGCATGTTTTACTTAGAGGATGTTTCCAGTGCAATCCATTTGCTGCTGCTAGTCCTGTCTGGCTCATCATTGCTGTGATCTACCTGATGTAGCCTTGCTTCCAGACTGCAGCAAGATTGCATTTACTTAAAAAGTAAATGATTGCTGGTCATATTGCGCCCTTCCTTCAAATCCGTGTTTACCTTATCCCACATTACAGGCTAGTCCCTGAAAAACATGATCTAATTTAAAGAGAGATGTAACAAGTGGAGTTACAACAAGTGTACAAACAAATCAAAGGGATTAAAGAGTATGTGATAGTGACCTCAACTATGCGAGATAGTTTTTAGTTAGTTCATTTTTAATTTAAAAAGACATAAATAGAATAAACATCAGTTACCCCAGCAAAATGGGCCTTGGGAAAAAAACGTTGGAGGGAGAGCAAAAAGGTTGGAGGGAGAGAAGCAAATGCCATTACAAAATATTCTTAGGAAAGAGTTTAATGCCTAAAGAGCTGTCAGGATCAGTGTACAGTAGCCTGGCAACTCTACTTGCCCTGGCTTCAGAACACCAGGTTCTGACTGAATACTGAGCTAGACAAACGCACAGACTTGCTTCACATCTGGGTACCCAACGGGAGCAAGTGGGAGACAAGAGCCAAAATACCCTAAGGTTCATGCTGACACTGCTCAGAGAAGTGGGCAAACAAGCAGTGGAGGCTTGTACTGCTGGTGGACAGTAAATGTAAGAGGTCAATGTAATTAGGAGGAGGCTGAAATGGGAAAGCCATTATTGGTAAAGGCAAGGAATGGAAAGTCGAGTCTACAGGCCTAGCATTTTACATAAGAAGATGATATGCAACACACCAAAAACCACAGAGCTGATGGAGAGGCATCCATAATATCTCAATTCCTATATCTTTAACAAGCCAGCAGAAAGTTCTCACTAGAAGTTCTGGTCCCATTATAGCTCCTTGTTTAGGGCATGAAATGTTTCTGGCAAAAATCCTTGAGTGGTGCAAATCAAAACCACTGAAGTCAAGCTTTGGACATGAATTGCTGTCATTTGTTCACCCTTCAGCTTTATGCGATGATGTAGGAACATCATAAAGGGAGCGTGCACACTGACTCTTCCATGAACAGCAGTTTTATGGTAAAGATGCAAACAGGAGAGCTCTCAGAGAAATGGAAAATATCACTCTGGTTAGTCAGGACTTTAATTCAGAGATCTTGTCAAAAAGATCAGAAAAAACATATTTTGTCTTCTGAGACTACATCAGAAAAACAGGGCTGCTTTCCTGATGTGCTCCACGAGTTATTGTAAACTCAGCTTTCCAGTTTATCTTCTTTTTCTTCTTACTCTCCCAGTGCTAGGGAGTATAAATTATTTGTTGCTAGAAGAGTATGTATTACTGTAGCATTACAAAAAGACAAAGATAGTCTTCTTTTTGAGAGATATCATAATTCTTTTCTTACCTTCCCATCAGTTCCAGTTTTTCACGGGCTCCTAATTCCAGTGGTTGCCTATGGAAAAGCCTGTTGATGCAGAGGAGAGAAAGCTTCATAATTTTATTATGGAAAAAAAAGAAGTGTCTCCTCTTCCTCTCAAAAGAGTTCCTACAAAATTCATGTGTCATATATTATAAAGAAACAAAACAAATTTAAAAGCCACAGCCTTTTCCCACCCTATTTCTCTGCCATGGTTCTAATTAAAAGGTTGCTTTTAGCCTTTTCCTTACTGATATAACAAAGACCTTCTGTTTCCCGCTATGTAAACCAGTCACTAGAATGTCAGGCTCAAGGTTGCCATTATTATTGAATTTATGTACAAGTCACTGGGACATACGTTACTTTGTAGCCAATCAATAGTCAGAACTATGTTTGCTGGGAAATGTAAACAAAGACTATGTGCAAGAGTATAATGTTTTAAAATTACAATAAAAATGAGAAGCATTGGAAAAACTCCAAGGCAGGAGAGTTCCTATCATTCTCTCCCACTCAAAATCAAAATCATGACATTTGGGGAAAATATGAGGAGACAGATAGTTCTTTATGCAATGGGTAATAGAACTGTGGAACCCCTTACCAAAGCAAACTGGGCAAGGAAAAAGTTCATGTGGATTCAAGGAGAGACTGGACTGGTACTGAGAGAACAGGTCTGTTGAGGCTTAGCACATCAGGCTCAGGAAATCCCTGAGAGGAGAACATGTGGAGATTGGGAAAGTTTTGGGGGAGTATCATAAGTGCTTTGTCCTTACTCTTTCCTAAGTAGTTGCTTATGGATACTGGGCTAACTCATGGCCTGAACCCTTATGACTGTTCTTGTCTTCAAATCAAGTGCCATTTGGGGACGCTTCTTGGACAATGGCAGGCTCAGAAGAGTCTCAGTGTGGAGTCCGCAGGCTAATGATAGTAACAAAAGCCTGGCCTACTCATTCACCAGCTACCCGTTTAGCCTCACAACATGAGAAGATGGAGGGCACCATTTATGACTGAGTGAGATGAAGAACCCAAGGATTCTGTTTACTGTGAACCAAGAAAACGTTCCTTTTCTGAGTATGATGTCCAATAAAGTCATGATGGATTTCACACTACAAACACAACAATAGTCCTGTCCATTCTCTCTGTCCAAGCTCTTTCCCACTTTGTTCCCGAAAATTAGCTTATAGCTGAAAAGTCTTTTCTTTCCAGTTCCTGCATTTGTTTTTAATATTTCAGTTGCTACAAAATCTTTTGTTCAGAGTAACAAAGTAAAGGCACCACAAGACTTAATTACGTCCTTGAAAACTGCTAATCTTTCCCAGTGTTTTTGTGTGATTTGGGGTTTATTTGTTTTAATAATGCTGCTTCTTCTCATAGAACATTTAAGTCAGATCAAAGGGCAGAAAAATACAATCCACTAGAGGGCAGGCCTGAATCTGGCAAAACCTGCTGAAAAGTCCTAAGGGAAGCTGTCATGAGTCCCTCAGGACTCTACAGGTAAGAACTAGGTGAAGTTGTTTCTGAATGAGCAGCTGCAAGACTCCAGTTGTATATTCTATAAAATGGGAGCTATAGCTCCTTATGTGTAGAAAAAAAGGGTCCTAGATGAAGTCTCTGACCATGACTATAATTAAAAGAAACCTGCCAAGACAATTATTAGTTGAAGCCAGTCCAACAGGACTTTCAGTTGCTCAATCACCAACTGAATTCATCAGAGTTGAACTCCAGGGCTGAATTTGGCCCATAAGTTTTACATGTTCTCCGAGCTGCGCCACATTATGTGCAGAACTAATGCTCTGAGCATTAGCAAACGGCCTCAGGGAAGGCCCTTCTGTGCCAGTGCAAGCAGTTCAGAGGCACATTTGACATGCGTGAGCAGAAGTGGAGTCTGGCTCCACCTCAGACTCACAGATCAGCCAGACCCTGGGCATGCTTGGGGAAGGACTGCTTTGGGCGTTCACCTGATGTCCCACTCTCTGGACTTGCAATATGTGCACGCTCCACTGCCAAGACCCCTACCACCACGGAGACAGCTCTGCCTCAGAGTTAATTACATGTGACTGGATCAACTGCTTCACACTGCACTTGTTTCTAGCAAGGACTGAGTTTGGCTCAGCAGTTTCAGATGCTAAACTCTAGACAATCTAGATATCATCCTTTGCTTTGAGCTCCATAAAATTATAAAAGGAAATAATAATTGCAAGTTATGAAGCATTTATTTCATATGGCAACTGAAGATCCCATATTTAATGCTGCCAGATTTTGTTAAGACTCAGTTTTCTTTCAAGCAAACTGAAAATTCAGTTTTCTCTTTGTACTTTTCATGGGAACATGATAAATGAACTTCCTTTTATCACTGACTCACTCCTGGAAAGGCTATTTCACAAATAGTATCTCCATTCCACAGGAAACAAGCTGTTCACTCTTATGTTACTCAAGTAGCTGCAGACAAATTAAAATACATTGCTAAGTTGAAAGATTTCAAAATGCATTAGATACATAGCTCACAGACAACAAGTTTTTTATCAAGTAGTGATACAAATTGCTATCTTATAAGGAAATTACTCAAGTCAAAATTCTAAAATTGATTAGAAATTCTGGTGCCTGCCTGGAGACACCTTACAGCCACATGGAACTCTTAAGTTCATGCCCCTCTCATGGTGTCTTATGCTGGTCACACAAAATACCTATAGCCATTTTTGAAACTGTTGCCCATAAAGAATGCAGCTAATAGACAGAAACTAATAAAATTCTATAGATTTTTCTTCCAAAATTGAATGCTGGTCTGAAACAGTATAACCCCAATTTGAGATCACTAATTGACCCATTGAGACATCTGTTGAAGCCTACAGCTGCAGATTTTAAATAAATTAGTATCTATTTTCTGTAGCATGAACTAAAGTCTTATCTGGAGACATGAACAAGGTGATGACACAGGCAATTCAGGGCTGAATTCTAACAGGTTTGATGAATGCACACAGTCAGAGTTAATCGTAGGCATGCTGAGAGGGCTTGATGCACTTGGAACAATTGCACAGTTAAGTGTAGCTGTATCAAAAACAATAAGCAAAAGATACAGGTATGAGTGGTTTTTATGGAGGATAATACCGCAAATTATTATCTGTGTATTTACAGTTGAGCTGTTGCTGATAATCTCATCAAAGAAAAGATATTAAAAAGTCCCAAATAAACAGTTGAGAACAGGTTATCTTAATGATACAGGACTGAAAACTGGTCAGGTCTTTCTTGCTGAAGAAAACCAGAAGTATGATAGTATCTTTAAACAAAGAGGAAAGAATGAAAGACTTTTATAAGAAACAAAGTACTTCCCTGCCAGAGTCTAGCATAACATAATAAAATGCAAAACTTCCATGTTAGATTTAAGTCACAGGGAGAACATATTTGAAAAGGACTCTTCTGGGGAGTATTTGTAAGACAGCACTCCTTAAAACGTTCAATGATTCAAGTGTTAGGAGAGACCAAGAATCCTTCCAGCTGAAGGAAAGTCCATTAGAGCCAGTGTAGCTTTCTGAGATCTGGCTACCACGCATGAAGACAAAGGACCAAGAACTCCAATATTAAATTCAGTGATAAAATCAAAATATTTTTAGGGCCCTCTCCACCCAGCTCTACTCTCCTGGATTGTCCGACTGTCAGCATTGTAAGAATTCTCCTCAAGTATATCACCTGCAAATAAGCCTTGCAAGACTGCTCCGTGACAAGAAGCAATTATTCCATTGCTATCAGTGGAAAGGTCTGTACTGTTAGACTTTTGCTGGTTATTTACTGTCACTGTTTCTGCTAAACATAACAAGTGTGGCCAATACTCAAAGGGAAGAAGATTAGAGATAGGCAAATGTAGAAATTACAAAAATATACAAGAATTCAGACATATGCAAGACTTTCCAGTGATAAGCCATATATAAACGACTTTAAACTGATCTGAGTTCTGCCTGCAGGCTAAATAAATAATTGCTGATGTAAATAGTTATTTTTGTCTCAGTGTTACAGTGTCTGGATTTCTTTACTTTCAGTGGCCTGAAATCATGTTGGGAACATCACTTTCTCACATTTGCATACTTTATCAGAGACAGATTGGTAAATTCACTTGTTTGAAGGATAAGAGAGATGATTACGACCTCCTGCCCAGTGCAATGTGTACAGTCTCATCCAGTAACTTCTGTCTAAAGCCAAAAAGCCTGTGATCAAACTGGAGCACATTTTTCCTTCACAGACATCCTTCTTTGGTTTTCTTTACCATCATTTTATCAGAATTAGACTGTTTTGATTTGATGCAGAGCCCCTTTTGGAAAATATTTTTCAGTAGGGCCCTTTTCATAGAGTTTATCTATTCTCAGTTCATCCTGTTGGGAAGAGCTTCTTCCCCTATCTCCCCCACCTGGAATATCTATTTTAATGTAATACATAAAATCCACCAAAACATTGATATTTAATTGTGCATCAATTTCCAACTCCTGGAACAGATGTTCTAGACACTTAAATAATAACCATAATCATAATTCAGCACTTCTTTTTCCAAAGTGCAAGAATAGGTTTTACTTCTCCTGTGTAAGAGGACTTACAGAGTAGCAAATTCTGACATATGTCATGACACTTACAAAGTCATGTCATGATGTTTCATTCAAAATAAGATTTTTTGTGAGTCTGGTATGTCTGTGAGGCTGGGAGAGCAGATAAGAAGATTGTGCTTTTCCCTTGCCGCGCCCTTGATCTTTTTCCCCAGCTTTTTGGTTATTTTTAGAGTTATTAGCCTAAATCAGTAGTATTGCTCTGTCCTTTTGTGAGACTGACACACTCCAGAGCAACAAACATAAACAACCCGTGGGGTCTCAGAGACTGAAAGGAGTCGTCTTTCCACAGCAACATAGGTGCTGCTATGTCTGAGTTTTCTAATTCTGAAGAAGGAGAGACGCAATCTGGAATGCAGGAGCCTTGAAGTATGTCTCTGCTGAAGGTGGGAGGTCTGACTGCAGCACAGAAAAGCTGTTCATGCTAGTTTTAATCAATGTTGACCTGAATGTAGGCACTGCCAGCCCTCCTTGGATGCTGGATACTGATGCTGGCGACCAGTTTGCTCTGAAGCTTGCCTTCTATGCTACCAGAATTTGAATAGTCCAGATTAGTTTGAATCATTCCCCTCAGCAAGATTGTGTTGCTGTGTGAATGCTTAAGTTGGTGCCATGAATGCAAGCTCCATTCTTCTACATCATCTGCTTTTAGCGAGGCAAGAATGCAACTATAAACTGACTAAACTGACTGATAGCAAAATGATGCATCATGTACTGGAAATTGCACTGTAATTTCCCTGGTTTCATAAGGGGTAAGAACTGGGAAAGCTGGCATTTCCAATGGTGCAGATTAAGAGGGAGGGCTTTTCTGGAAGGGAGGTTTGAAAGAGAACTAGTCAGCAGTCCTTCTTTCCAGGAAGAAGGATCCATTGAGAAAGGGTGCATGCAAGCGGCTGGAGAGATGCTTCAGAAGAGAGAAAAGAGTGAACAAGGTGGGGATCACTGTCATAGCAGACATAGTTATTTTGCTCCTTTTCAGCTGTTGGGCAATGTTACCAAACAGCTGCTACGAATTATGTTGCATTCCAGTGGTGGATGGAGATATTCTTCGCATTGATATTGAGGGGTTATTAGCAGGAGGCGCTGAACATCAGGAATTTGAAAGCCCCTGGTCTGTTAGCTACAAGGGGAATCAGAAAAATTTTGTGGCTTCTTCATCTGGTGGTGGACATTGTCTGTTCATCAGCAGTATTTTTGAGCATTCGGAGCTGCACCAGGCCCTGTTGTATAAATATATAAAATGACTGGCCATGATGGCTGACAGTACCTGCAGGGGGACATCTGTGCCTACTGTGTTACCACAAGTAGCAAGTTTGTTGAAACAAGATGCTGTCTGCAGGGAAGGGTGCCTCAGAAGAAGGGAAGCAAAGGAGAATTGTTTGAAAGCAATTCTCTCTTGATACTTGTGGTCTGCTTTCAGGGTAACATACAGCAAACTAATCATGCAAATCCAAACTCATGGGAAATAAGCCTTAGTTTCTTCATCTGGTGCTCTGAAACTCAGCCAATGAGCATGCAGCCAATATCCCTGAGGTGTCAAAGTGCATTATTGATTCGTGGGCAATGCATATCAGAGTACTGGAGACTCCACACTGTGAAATGATTATAAACCAGTAATTAGCTGGTGAGAGACGTATAATTTGGTTCAGAATTCTGAAGCCAGATAAAATCAGCTGATTAAAAATAATGCACTGTTAACTCAGTCCCTTGTGCAATTAAAAACTCATAGAACCTGACTGAAATAGTTGGAAAGGCTTTCTAACAGCAGGAAAAGCAGTAACCATTTTGCTCATGACAGTCATTAAAAAAAACTGTGCTCAAATAACAGTAGAATCAGGTCCTGGGAATTTCATTTCTTCAAAGACAGAACAAAGTGCTACTGCTTTTCATCCTGGGAAGCCCTCACCCACTTTGATCAAGTTTAATCTTTGGATTGGTAAAAACATGAAAGTGCTGGAGCAAAACAGTACCAGGCACAAGTAAGCAGACCATCAGTAGATTTTTTTGATGTATTTTGCTTTGGAAAAATACTTCCTGCAGGTGCTCTGAAATCACCTGGAGTTTTTAGGAGTTTGCTTGATTTAATTTTCAAGTCCCTGCTGTGGTCATACAGACATAATCTGGAAAGTCCCTCACGACCAATTAGCATCTGCAGGTGTTAAGTGGCACAAGGCAGCCTTATTAGATGGGTCTGTCTTTTTTGGCCAAATAGTGTGATCTCGATGTCTTTCATGGTTGACATTATTGGCACAATATCGCATTGATTTTAATTTGAATGAATCCAGCTTTCTCAGAGGACACAGAGGTACACAACCAGCTAGAGGATGGCTCAGTGTAGCAGTGTTTTGGGGAGACTTCTGACCAATTCCAACTTTGTAGAAATGACACAGGATACTCAAGATATTTGTAAAAACAGAAAATCACAGGACAGTTTTGACCAAGTCCTTCAGTTTGCAGGAGCGGGTGTGAATGGGACTCCATTCTTGGAAATGGGAGGTCTCTTCTGCACACATACTTAGGACCCTGCTACTGACAATACCCCACACCAAAAGGCCTGGAGAAGAGCTGTATGTGGCTGTAGCATGGTATTCCTGATGGTTCTCCAGGGTCCCACACCAAAGCAGCTACCGCTACCCATCGTCTGGCAGCAGGCAGAGCTGGAGGAGGTGGAAGACACTGTTCAAACTAGAAGAGCTGGTTCCTGTGCTAGGCTACTTTGCCTGAAAGTGTCAACAGAGAGGCTGCCATTGCACACTGCAGACACAGACGACAAGGGGAGGCTGAATATTTCATCTATTCTGATCAGGGGCCCTGACACGATGCCAATGGGGAAATACATTTGTCAGGGCCATGAGACTGAACAGCTGTTGCCACTGCTCACTGCTTTAAAGATCTTCTCTGAAGGCCTTTTACTTTTCAAAAAAAGAACAAAAGATACTGCAGCCCCATCCGCTCGAAAAAGAGGACTCATTCTGAGCAAGTGCGGTCAGTAATCAGTGCACAGGTTGACAGTGGGAGAAGCAGAACAGAGGAGGAAATAATAATTTTTAAAACAATTTTGCCTTAAAATCACCTCTAGTCAAAAGCTAGGTACATCAGTGACAGCTCCAATTTGCAAGGTCACAGAAGTCCTCAGTACATCAGCTGTTTGGTGTTTCTCCAAAAACTGTATGGATCACACACTTACTGACTACAGAGCAGCGCTTCACAATTACAACATTTATATAGAAATTTACTCAAACTAGCAGACAGAAAAGTCCTTGTTCTCTTCACTTATTCAGCTCCCTGAGGAAATGAGACCAGCTGTGCATCTGTCTCCCCTGATAACTTCTAAACCTGCTGGCTAATTCCAACCAAACTAAAGGAGCGGGAAAGGTCTCAGCAAGAGTTAAAATCCTGCCTGGTTAAATAGCTGGAGAGAAACCTTCATAGTGTATCCATGAGGGAAAGGCTGCAGTGTGAGCATAGCTCTTATAAGACACCAGAAAACCTGTGCAGGGTTGAGACAGCATAAATGCCAAACCACAGGAAAGTAAGTTGGAATCAATGATACTTGTGTTACAAATCCAGAGATAAGAAGGTTTCTTTAGTCTGCTCATGAAACTTGTCTTGCAAGCTGAAAATACAATTTCACCCACTTCTTTACCTCAGATGCACATTGCTATTTTTCTCCCTGTCCTCTTATAAAATATAATTAATTTTCATTTTAAAGACCTTGATGGTCTTTCTCTCATCATGGAAGAGTAAGTGAGATTAATACCCAATAAGTGAGATTAATACCCAATTACTGAGCACTGAAGCTCACAGATCATTTCCATATAAAAACATTAATATATTCTTAATTTTCAAAATGTACCTTTTATTTGATTTAGATGTTAATGCTCATTCCTTATGTAATAAAAGGGAGAAGAGCTAAAGTGTGAGTCAGTGCTTATTAACCCTGCTAATCAGACAGGCCTTTTTTAGCCAGAATAGATATATCCTAACTGGTAAAACAGATACATCATCATTTAGCCAATTAATCCTTTCCAAACAGCGCAAGAAGCAGTCGTTTGATTTGTAGTGAATGGAAATAAACTTGTCATGTTCTGCACATCAATTTACACATTCTTACTTCCCCACTTAAGTCAGTACAAATGCAGCCCTTTGATTCCCAGAAATAACACAATCCACAAATCAACATTAGAAGGTACAGGAATAGGGCTATATATATCATTAACTGATCTTAGTTCACAAACTGTATGTGAAATACTGTACTTAATCTGCATATCCATGGGATTAATCTAGAACAGAATGATACATTTCCTTCAAAATAGTATGATTTGCTTCTTCAATATGGACATAGGAAAGTACATTAAAAGATGCCTTAATAAAGTATTTTCCACGTGATGTTGAAAGGAAAAGACATTTCACAATATTGCAGTTGAATCTGATCCTCAAAAACAACCCTAATAAAGCATCTGAGTGTTTATTAACAGGTATTAGTTTTCTATTAGAGACAATTTTATATATATATATATATATATAAAAATATATAAATGCAGTCCAAAATTTATGCTCTAGTTCAGTAGAATATAAATGATAATCCAGCTAAAAGCAACTGTCAAAAATACTTCAGTGCACTGGATAATGTTAGACCAAAAGCACAACTTCCATTACTTCATTCCTGACACAAATCCTTTTTCTTTCGATTTATTTCCTGTAATCCCTCAAGCTTTCACACAAAACACAGAACAAGCACAGAACTGTGAATAACCATGAATTGCAGGCTGTAATTCTTATAGGTTATATCTCATTCTGAAAGCGTTCTGTAGTCAGCCAGAATACTTAACTGGACCCATATATGAAAATCAAAAACCTAATTATTTAGCCAATTTCATCTTTGGCACAGCTGGATTTCCTCTGACAGATTATCACCTCGAGTGGGTAAAAGTCAGCCTCATATTACAAGGTATTCTGGGGGGAAACAGGCATGGACAGAGCTCTCTGCATTACTGGCTGTTCAAACAGTCCCTTAGGATTTGGGGCAGAATTTAGAACAATTTAACAGCTTTCTGTATCTTACCTTCTCACTGAACCCTGGCCCATAAAAGCCTTAAAACACAGAAAGGAGGATCACTTACATAGAATGTGGTTCACTTCTTCAAGATCTGGTCTTTACCAGTGGAGGAGCAGGACTAGTTTCCATAGGGGTGACAGCAAAACTCTGGAGGAGAAGGGAGGAAAAAGGGTACTGCTGCAAGAAGAAGAAATCAACTCCGGTTACTCTAATCACCACTGCTTCTGAATCTTTACTCCATCTTTACCAGACATCGAAATTTAGCTCATCCATAACAGTTCCTAAGGATCTTAAAACACTGGATTTAACTTAAACTGTTAATAAATGATTTTGTCATGACCATGTTAAGAATCATGCTCAAGTTTTAGTGGGCCTCTTAAAAGATCACCTGTTTTCCTCAGGACTTGCAGGAGACAAAAGCAATGTGTAAGTATTTAAGCAGTCATCTGTAGTCAGAGAAACTCTGTAGATATCCAAACCTGCATTCTGAACAACCTGTTGCTGATCAGATAGCTGTCAGAAACTTAACAGCTATTTCTTTGAAGGGAGCAAATATAGTATAATACAGGCTATTCTGCAGCTTCATTTCCACCCTATTTTCCCATTTTCTGTATCCCTGGGCTCTTTACAATCTGTCTACCCTGATCTCTTCTCTCTGAAAGAAACTTCTTTTCATGGGGGCTCTAAGTATATCTCAAAAGGAGCATGGCTCCTAGGGACGCAATATATATTGCTGCATTTTCCATGCCTTTTAGTACAGAAAATTTATGCTTTTCAGCACAAATAGCCTGGACCGTTCTTCAAAATGAGCCACCAGCTCCCCAAGGATAAAACCAAGTTTGTCTGACAGCCAGCTTGCCCACAAGAAAGTAGGTGATATCTTAGCTGAAAGGTGATATGCTTATTAGTCTCCTTTCCCAAGGAATACCGCTTATGCATCACAGGCCCCTCATCAAGCTCTGGAGTGCTCCTTTATCACCCTGATCCATGTCCCCTTTCGGCAAGAGAGATGTTCATTGAATTAATCCCTGAACAGGTAATGAAATCTGCTTGGACATTATTTTTGTGGACAGTAACATAGTGTTCAGCTCTTCTCTTCCATTAACAAACTCAAGTGTATGATTTACAGTCAAGACAGAGACTTAGTGACTTACCTGCAAAAATTCAAGACAGGCCATAATTAAAACCCCAAATCTGAACAATTTGGTCATGAGGACTTTTCACCCTTTATTTGAAGAGTGGACTGTATACAAATCATCAATCTATTTACATGGTAGCACTGTAGTTTTCCAGTCCTTCACACCAGTAAAAAATGAGCAGGCACACTGCTGGGGAATCCCATTGCAGCAATTACTATATTTGGGGCAACACACACAGTGAGAGTCCTTGACAGAGATGGCACTACTGGTGCTTCACTTCTCTTTGTACAAGAAGTTGCTGACCTCACCAAACGCAAGTTCATGTAGTTGAACAGGATAAGCAGTAAAAAGCCATGGAATTCATAAAATTACTCTTATTCCAGAATAAGGGTTTTATTAATTGCATTCAGCTTCATTTTCTCCACATGTTTTTGAATCTTCTCCCTTAGCCTCTCGTTCTGGGGTTGAAAAAGTCCATCTGGATAGTTGTGTGGGTCTCTGCAAGAGGTTTAGAAAATCATTTATATTTAAAATAGCCATGGGAATTACTTAGCAATGCTGATAAAAACAAAGGAAGAGACACACATAATTTCTCTCTTTTTTATAGTTTTAATAAATAACCTGCATATGTACTATTCCATGTGAATTCAGAGGATATTCCATTACTTACACCAAACTGGAAGGGGAGTGAAATTGTGAAAAAAACATTCACTCTCAGCTTGGCCAGGGAGGAAAGATAATCACCTGATAGGTAAACACATACTAGGTTGAGTTTCTACATTTGATCTATGAAGAAACATATGCTCTAATGGACAGAAGAAGAGAATCCATATGAAAAACTTGTTTTCTTTAAGGATAAAATAAGGATAAAAATTGTGGAGGAGCAATGGGGTGTCATCTAGTGAAACACACAACCTCTTCAGTAATGATGACAAGGGAAAAGATTGGGACTTCATTGTTTGATAATAAAATTTTGTTTCCCTCTTCACAAAGCCAAACAAAGAGGAAAGCGTTCACCAAGTCTAACTGGCAGTGAAAGTAGACCAACCCAAAGCTGCCAGCAGATTTTCTTCTTTCCTGTGTCCTTGGTCCTTTTAGGATCAGGGCCCTATGGACCAATTCAATATAAATATCCAGTGTCTACCACTTTCCAGGGACACCTGTCTTCTAGTGCCCATTCTGAGACATAAACTTAAATCAGCTTTTATTAGGATGGAGCTTCTGTTGCCTCAGAGCAGTTTCCAGAGTCCCATTCTTAAGCAGAATTGCACTTTTCATATTCATTCTGTCATTTTTGCTATTAAACCCTAAGGTTTTTTTCCATAAGTGGAAAGCAGAGACTGTTATGGAGATGTAGTCATACTTGTAGAAAAAAGAGTAAGAATGGCACAAGAAAGCATCTCAAATGGCATGCCTATGTCCTATTATATATAACAAATGCTCTCATCAGTTAAAGTAGACTCCTCAGATGGTTTAGAGATAGCCAAACTGGACTGAAAAGAACACTTGTAAATCAGTAACTAGAGGTGTGTAATTTAGGAAAGCATTTTCAGTTTTGAAGAAAACATCTAAACTTCAAAAAGAATGAATCTTATGGTCATACAACTGCTTACCCAGAAAAAGCACCATCCAGCACTGTATCACTGTGGAGAAAAAGGTCACTCTTTAGTTACACAAGCTATCCCAAATCCACATGTTCTAACAACTAGTGTCAGAAAATGCAAAAAGCAGCACTGAGTCAGACACACATGCTTTTTTTTTTTTACAGCAAATTATTTTCAATCAATGTTGTAGTAATCACAATACAGCAATCAGTGTCTTGTCAGAGAGCTCATAATACTTAGCACTGTTTAAAAGTTTAACGGCTGATAGACTTGCACAAGATTTGAATGTCAATCATTCCCTCTAAAATTAAAGAAAATGAGACATTCAAATCTCTTGGTGTCTCTGAAAGTCTCAAGCTATTATACACATCCCAATTAGCTAGGCAGCTAAGCATCATCATGCCTACTTCAAAGAGGGGGCAACGGTTGGACAGAAAGATTAATTCACTGGCTCAAAGCCACACAAAATATTTGTGAAAACACAGGGTTAGAACCCAGTACCTTCTCCTATGTTCCCCTGCAATCATTTATCCTGACCATACTGCCTGCTGCTCAAGCCACTGTCCCCAGTGTCCCTCTTACCAACTCATACACGTCCCTGCATCCTTCCTGCAGCATCACATACCCCCAAGTTTCACACAATGAACCCACCTTTGCTTCTGGCCCCACAGAACTGCTGGGCAGTCCTGCACGCTGTTCTGTAACCATGGTGGTAATCATAAACCCAACAAAAGGCCCACCTGCCCCTCAGGGCTTTCCTCATCCTCAGATGCCCCACAAGGTTTCTCTGCTGAGCTCCAAACTTGGGACATTGGCCTGACAACACCGAAAGCAACTGGCAGAACTTGGCCCTTACGGTGGTCAATTTATAACACTTCAGGGAGCAGGCAACTCTGTGTTTATGAGTGCAAGTTGTTTTACATCTGTGCTGTGTGTCTAAAACGTAATGGGCATCCATGGGGGTGTGAAGCTGGGATAGTACAGTGAGTGTCACCAGCTCGTAGGAAGAGCCTGAAAAAAACCCACCATCCTGGGGGAAATTTCTAGGGGCTCATCCTTCTGCCAGCATTAGTAAATATCTAACAAAAAAGGACAGAAAATCTACTGGTCCAAGAACAGCGAACATCTCTGAGAGGGTAAGAAAACTCCCTCAAATACCAGACTGCATTGTTAAAACCAAAGTCAGAGACATCCAGGCCAGTGTGCCACATTCACAGTTGCTTTCTGGAGCAAGTCCACAAACTGTATTTGCAGTGCAAAATATAAGACAGGAGACTTCTGATTTGCTCAGAGTGCCAGACCTGCATGCCATTCAGCAATAAAGCCAGTAGGGCATCTCAGGATGACTTTCCACATAATTCAAGAGAAGAAGATTGTTCCCACATTCCTTCCCATTCCTCTCTCCTAATTTCAATAATTATAATTACCTTTCTTCTTTTGCTGATTTCTCTTTGCCTTCTTCTGAGAGCACCTGTCCAATTTGTGGAAATTCAGCTCTTACCATGTCTGGAGTAAGTATCACTTTGAACTCAGTTTCATCTGTCTCACTAGAAATTGGTAAATTGAAGAACAATGAGATTTCATCCCTTTAAAAGTAATTTTTAGCCAACAAAAACAAAAGTATTTCTTACACAAGAGGGACTTTGTGCTTTTGTCTTTGAGGATCTCTCAGGACAGGTTCAGACACATCCATACAAGTGGTTAACACTTCATCAATCATATTGAATACATAATAGAGGAAAAACTTACTAGTCACTTATATTTTCCCTGTCTCTCTCAGGTAAGTCATTCAGCACTGGTGGTACATCTCTTGGAAGCATATCCAAACTGTAAGGATCCCTGTGATGGAAATGGTGTTTGTTTAAGATGGGCAGAGAGTAACTGCACACAACAGTTACATTTGAAACTTCATGGTAGTTGTAGTTACAAAGAAGAAGATGTATTTTTGAATATTCCAAGAAAATCTGAATATATCAGAAACTACTGTGATATGAGGGAAGGTGAGCATGAGAGATGCTGGCTACCATTGTGTGCAGGTGATCCATACACTACTTCTGCGGGACAGACTGGCTTGTACCTCCCAGAATCTTCTGGTAGTGAATCAAAAAAGCATTCAGAGCAGATGTTTTTGAAAGTCCTCAATGAAGCTCCAATTGCAGGGCTAAATACTTCCTCTAATTATATTGATCTTATTCTTTCCTCCAAGGAGGTCAGCAGGTGTTTTTTCCATTTGTTTGGGATTTCTGATCAGCAATTTATTACACCTATAGCCACATTTATATCTGTGGGACTTGTTACTAGTCAGTGTAGTTGCAGACAGTTGAAGCTGGTGCAGGATAGCGGCACTGTATATTCAAATTTTTTCTTACCTAGATGTTGTATTTGTCAACGTGGGAGTGTTAGAAAAGGCAGAATACACCACTGGCAAAAATTTTCTCCAGCTCATTACTCCACGAATCACTTCCTGAAATGACAAGTGCTACAGCAGTCAGACCTCTAACACACAATGCAGGGGGGAGAGAGGCTTGCAGGACAGAGCGCCTGACTTCTTGGTTGAGAAGTGAGTTTGGGGAGCTGCAGTTCTCCATATATAAAAGATGCTTCCTCCACTGCAAGGCCATGAAAATTCAGCAGAGAGTGAAAAGAAAGAAAGAGCAGAGAAGTACGCAGGGATAAATAAAGGACATGGAGAAAGTCTAACAATAAAAAGTTATTCTGACACGCTTATTGACTATTTAGGTGCATGTATAATTTATACTTCAGAATGTTTTCTATTTAGGATGATTATTCATCTTTCTTTTGGACTCCTTGGAACAATTCTCAGCAAAAACACATCCAAGGCAGGTACTCATACAATAAACCCAACAGGCCATACCTTGTGATGCAGAAATTTCTTTTGTGTGATTGGAATGCTGGATCCTTTGGGGCATTCCTTGGTAAAGGTGTATTTTGGATGAGGACAAAGATGATATTCAATACTTGTTTCAGAGTAGGGCAAAGGAGGTAAAAATGGAAATAAACCCGGACTGGGGTTCTGAAAACAAAGAAGAGATTATTAAAAAAAAAAAACATTCTGAGCGCCACAAAGAATTAAGTCAATGAAAATTCAGTTCTTACAATTAACTCAGTCACTCCAAACTCACATCATTATCTCATTGTGACTCTCCTGTTCAGTGTGACACCTCATCTCCCTTCTTCTCCCCACATCACAGACCCATAGTCTGCCTGGTTCATGCATGCTCTCTGCTGTCTAAAATACAACAATTCAGGTGTTGTTTCCAAGTCTGGGAGAAAAATACTATTGCCTGAAGCTTCCAAAATCCATTGCTGGTTCTCTGAACAATCCAGAATCCACGAAAGGGCACTGGCCTTGCTGTAGCAGAAGCTAGTGAGCATTTTGCCATTCATTTCACTGCACTAGCATCTGCTCTTGAACTCAATCTAATGCTGAGTACTGTGGGATCAGGCTGTGCCCGGCTCTTATACTGACATGACATAGGGATGCAGGAGAAGCACGGAGAATCTCATCAGTAGGTCCACTAGAGTCCTAGCCACAAGCAGTGGGAACAAATCTATACTGTATATGTTATGCCAAGATCTCTGAACTAGCACACACTGGGTTCTGGCCTGTCCTTCATTGGAGCAAACAAATTATGCTGAAAGACAGAGCCATCCAACTCAGGCGCAGTGCCATGCTGGCATGGAGATGCTGCCTGCACCCACACACTACACTGCATTGAGCTGTACAGCTGTCTCTGCCTGCTCAGAGTCACCTCAGGGACCTCCAGGCCATGCTGCACTGTGCGGGAAACACCTTCTGCAGTTGATGCCAAGTAGCACAATCTGCATAAAAATCAAGTCACTGAAAATCCTCCCACACACCCTGGTTGTGACTTGGAAATGTTACTTTAAGTTGCTATGAGAACTATCAGAAATTCTAAGGCATCTGGATGCAATGCAAGCAAAGAGCTTGACTTCACTTTTCTCAGTTTACCTAAGGATCAAGCAGAACTGCAGTGCCCTAGTAGAACAGAAGGAAAAGACTGCACCAGTCCTACCTATCTGGGCAAGGTTACAGATGGACTGAAGAGAATTGCACACCAATTCCATATGGGGCCCCTGATGAAACAAACACCCTTTACCCTCCTTTCTTAGGTTCCTTGTGGAAGCAAACTTCTACTTACAAAAATACGAAGTGGGCTGCTCTCAGGGGGGTGGACTAAAGCTTGGGGAGGAACCAGTTTTAAGAGGCTGATGTCCCTTTCTGCTACTTCTTCTGGCAATTGCTTGTGAAAATCCATCCTCTGGGAGGTCAAGTTAAGCTGACTCTCAGGAGAAGCAACTACTTGAATCAACTCATCCTTGAAAAACAGAGACATCAACAGATTTCAGAGTGCAGTTAGCCTTTTGGTATAACGTCTTGAAACAAAATTAATCAAATAATCGTAGAAGTGTAGGGCTGGGAATGACTTCAGCAAAGGAAATTTGTATTTGAGATGACTTGTTACCTGGGCTCCCTGCCTCAGTGGTCGAGAAAGTTTTTGAGGTTTGTAACTTGTGGCTGCATGGTGTGTACAAAATGGCTGATATCTCATAATGCGGAAATGCTGAGGAACCTAGGTGCAAAGGAAAAAGATGCGCTGCAGGACATGACAACAATCACTTTTGCTTAACTCGTGGTTGGAGGGGAACATTCCAGCTTAAGCATGGACATGTCACATCTCTGTGGTAATAGATACTTTGACCACTATTCAGGAACATGGTATGTGACCAAAACTTTGAGGAGCAATACGTCACCAGTACAAGTTGAATGAGCATGTAAAGGAATATTTCCATTCTTGCTCTTCTGTGAAAGACCACAGATTTAATAGTTTCTTGATCAAACGCACTGAACTCAATGGGGTAGAGAAAAACCATGTTTAGCAATACACATAACACTGATACATGAAGCAGTTGTTTAACAAGGGGGAAAGATATTAACAGAAAGCTTCTGTACCTGAAAAAAAGGAAAAGGAAATTGAGCTAAAACCTGCATCAGTTTGAACCTCAGGAAATATTTTTACTTTGATGAGATGCAGAATTTGATCTTCTGCTATTCAAAAATTTGAGAGAAAAAGGATTAGAAATCAGAAGTAAAAATTGTTTCTGTATTCATAAAGGTGAAAAAATAATACCACACGTTTCAAGAAGGAGATGTTTGTATTTCCTATGCAGGAATGCAGCAACTAAGCAAGTATAAGTGGCTCCCAAATAAACAGATTTCCATTACTTGCTAAAGAGGAAGGACACTTTTATAATAGGATGGCATTTTTGTTCTCTGAAATCAAAGAAAAAGCTGTGAGTGGCTTGCGGGGCTTTTGCACAGTATCCTCATTCATAGTAGAAGATGCATATCACTGCCTGAGATAGAATAATTTCAGCTGAGATGATTCATTTCTCTATCTGTCTCCTATTGCTGGGTACAGCTGGTTATTTACAGAAATAGATTATATTTGTTTTTAATAATAGCATGCTAATCACATAGACTTATTAAGGCAATATTTCTAGTGGGCTGCACACTGGGGCTACAGAATCAGGCAGAAAACATGTCTAACTAGACTAATAGAACACATGACACAGTTGAGAGCTCTACTGACTCACCTTCAAGTCATAATAGGGAAGAAAGTGTCTCACTTCTACGTCTGCAGATTTGACAGGAACTAGGCCAAGAGCATCAGGTGCCTGAAAGAACACAGTATTAAAAACCCAGCAATACAGTGGGAATTTTGTTTTTCATTGGCAACAGTTCATCAGCATAGCTACTTGACAATTTATGGAAATAATTTTGCGAACATTTTGTTTGATATTTCTCCAGTCCCTTCTTGGATTTTGGTGTTTCAGCTGCTTTTTATTTCTTTTCTTCTGCAAGATCCTGTATTTTAACTAGCTCTGGCCATTAATATATTAATCAGAATTTTAGAATACAATTAAGAGAATGCAAAGGTTTTTAATTATTTTTTGAAGTCATGAATTAATTTGTTGCAGCTCCAGAACAGCAGTCACATTGAAAAGTTTTGATAAAAGTAGCGCCGGGCCTGGGGCCAATGTCTTCAACAAAATTCTGACTTGAGCATTTGCTGCCATTTCAGATACAATACTTACCAAATCACAGTGCAACTGGAGGGAACTGTAAGTGGGGAATTCAAAAGGTAATATACGATCTTCAGATATGCTGGAAGAAATGCCCTTACACTCTTCACCCTTCTCTGGTTTGCTGAAACTCCCATTTTCTGTCATTAACAGAGAGCAAATATTCTGTTTTTGTAATATGTCTTAATACATTGTTTCAAAAATAGAACCAAGCCACAAAACAGATATTTAACATCTTCCTAAGACAAGATGTGTGTAGTCATTTTAATATGAAATGTAAGATAATCTTTCCTAAAGGCTTTAAATGCCACATCTAAAAGACAGCAGGCACAATACCATGACTATTAGACAGATCTGATTACCTCTTTTCAAGAAAGTCATCACAGCCCACACATTCCAGCATGGTCCTCTCTATCTGCTTTCACTCAGCAAGGCAGACTTAAGTCAGAAGGCCTCTTTTACACTGACTGCCACTACTCCTCCTACTTGAAGCACCCCTGCAGTTCCTGCAATGAGTTTTCTTGCATACTGGAAATTAAAGAACCCCCACTCGCAGAAGCAGGAAAGGTCTGATATGGAAAGGTGTTTCAGCAGTTGTCAAATTGGGTGCGTATGAGGGAGTGGGAAGCAAGAGACACAAATACTCCTTTGTCCCCATCGAACTATGACTCCAACCAAGGCCAATTTCCTTCTGTGACTGTTAAAGAAGTGATTTTTCCAGGTCAGTACTTTCATTTCACTATAAAGAAATGAACCACTACCTTTCTCAGCTGAACAGGCCCAAAATCAAAGTCATATGAGTGCTTGCAAGCATTTGTATGAGAAAATGATATGGAGAAAAACTTAACCCAATACTGGCCACCTGGCTGTGTATCTCCTGGTTCCTACTATCTCACTGCACTGAGTTCAACCATCTTGTCTTAACCACATTTAGGTGTCTTTCTCAGCTCCTCTTACCCCATATCTCCAACCTCTTGGGCTTCACCTGTCCTGCTTGCTTACCTGTTTCTCACATAGTCTGCCCCTTCTCCCTTGTCCCTTAGGCCTAAAAGTAACTGCCCTATTATTAAGGAGATAAGCTGCAGGGCTCCTAAGAAGAGTTAATCACCTTTTAAAATCATTTTTAAAACAGACATATTTTGACTGCAGCCATTTCTACCTTGCCACACTTCTCTTTTTTGCTTGAAGGCTGCTGTGCAAGGACTGTGTATTTACGTATGCATGTGAGTACAAATGTGATGCATTTGACACGCTGCAGTACAACCTGAGTGATCAAAATTCATTGCCAAAATATCAGCTTGTTCCTCTGCTCCTTACCAGACACAGAGCCTTCCTCCAACCCTCTGGCTTCTCTGTTTAGTCCACGGAACAAAAGCAGCAAACGATTTAGTCGAATCCGAATCAGAATCTAAGAGAACGATTATGAATTTTTAAGTTTAATATTAAGCCGAGCAGTCTAAAATTTACAGCCACAGCAATACACAATACTTACAACTATTTATTCCACAAAGGTCACTCAGACATCTCTATTTAAGAATTTTTGCTATAGTTTTCTGTTCAGGAGGGATAAAATGGGGATGGAGAGATGCAGAATAGATATTTACTCCACAGTGACCTTACACATCAAAAACAGTGCAACCATTCTTTTAGTCTTACAGTTTAATGGACTTTTTTTGATAGGCCAAAACGTTTCAGGTGTGCCTACTAAATATATATATATTTAACGATGAGTAAACAGCCAATTGATCAGGGTCAGATGAATACTTATGGCTCTGTGAAACAGGAGAATAAACAGCAATGTGCACTGTGCAATTCGCCCAGTCGTATGTATCACAGTGGCAATGAAGACCCCTGGGTTTTAATACCAGAAGGGACCATTTAGCCAACTCATTATTTGTACCATACAGGACCTCTGTGCTGAGCCTAATATTGGAGATTGTGGTAAAGAACAGATCTGAGAAAAATATCTAAACTGGATACTGGGAGTGCAAGAAATTTCCATATTGCTTGCTGCATTTGAATTTTCTAGGAAAAGAGCAGTGGAAATGAAAGATATTTAAACTCAATGAGATAAGTGATTTTATTGATTTCATCTTTAGCTTCTTAAAAGGATTCATTGAACCACAGAATAACTCAGGTAGGAAGGGACCTCAGGAGGTCTCTAGTCCAACCTCCTGTTCCAAGTAGGGTAAGCTATGAGATCAGACCATCTTGCTCAGGGCTTTATCCAGTCTGGTCCTGAAAACCTCCAAGCATGGAGACTGCACAACCTCTCTGGGCAAACTCCTCCAATGCTTGACTGTCCTCATGGTGAAAAAGGTCTTCCTTATATACAGTCTACACCTCTCTTCCTTGAATTTACACCCACTGTCTCTCATGGGCCCACTATGCACTGCTGCAAAGAGCCTGGCTCCATCTTTGATAACCTCCTCAGAGGTGTTGGCTGCCATTACCTCCCCCCTGAAGCCTTCTCTTCTCCAAGCTGAACTAGCTCATTTCCCCCAGCGACTCCTCGCAGTCCAAGTGCTCCAGGCCCCTGACCATCTTGGTGGCCCTGTGCTGAACTCGCTCCAGTTTATTGATGTTTATCTTGCACTGGGGCCCCAAACTGGATACAGTATTCTAGATGCATTTTAGAATCTTCTCTCTTTTTGTGCAAAAGTGAGTTGTTTTTTTTTACTTAAAAAAATCTGAATTCACTTCTTTTGAATTTGCTTCTTATCAATTGATTTTGAAAAAAAAAATCCTTAAGCAACAGCTGAAGACAAAACTTACCCCAGATCCTTATTTCCCGGTGAAGTAGGGACACATTTATCAAGCTATCAAATCCCTGGCTAGCTGTGAAGATCCTTTACGTGCTAATTTGCATGTTTTTGTGCTATTTCCAAGGTGTTATGCCATCACACTGCTTTCTGTGTTCACATTACCTTGTATGCTGCTTGTTGGAATTTCCTCAACATCCTGTTTCTCTTGTCCCAAAGGTCATTACGGAGCAAGTCAAATGTGGGATGGATATCTGGACACTGCATAGTAGGGAAGGGGAAGGGGGTGGGGAAAGGGATGGGGAAGGAGTAGGGGAAGGGGAAAGGGAAGGGGAAAGGGAGGAAAAAAAAAAGGGACGCGCTTTTTAAAATTAGATGAGGGAAGAACGTCCTCCAGCCCAAGCCATTCCTGGCCTGAATCCATACATTATTTCCTAGCACTGAAATTAAGTCAGGTAAAAATGTTCAGTTGAATAATTTCATTTCAGGGCTATGTCACCCTATTGTCTTTTAAACAGATATCTTCACCACAGTGCTCGGGGGAGGTAATCATGAAACATCTGCAGATGCAATATGGGGAATGCAGAGACAATGTAGAATGGTCTGCATCCATACATAAATGACAGCCACACACTACAGCTGAAGTCCAATACACGTGCAGTTGGACAGCGGAGGGAGTGGACCAGGTCTCTACCGAGTACACACTTCATCTTGCACAGATGTGAACCTAGAACAGCTGTAGGGGCTCAGGCCAAGGGCCAGCAAATCCTGCGACCTGTCTCCAGTCATGGCTGACGGCACAAACATACAGAAGGGTGAAAGACCAGTATAAGCTTAGAGTGATAATTTCCCATAATCTTCCAACTTCTAGTGATGTCTGGCTCTGGACATACTTGAGACAGAGGTGATGCCACTATATTTAATGCCTTGAATTGTCTGAATGCTCTTTGAACCCAAATAAATCTTTTTCTTGATGTATGAATTTCCTCTCCAGATTTAAATTGATGTGATAGGATAATGTGGGACTGGAAGGGACCCTTTGGGTCCCAGAACACAGTCCTTCTCAAAGAATGGGCAGCCGCTCAGCTAGCATTTAGATCAGGGAGGTCCTCAGAACACCAGCTTCACACAACCACATGCTGTGCCCCACCAAACAATTCTCAGCACTTCGTAATAGGCATGAGAGTACAGTAAAAGACCAGCTACCACAGCTACATGTTCCTGAGGAAGAAGGTAGCAAGGATCCCTTGTGTTGCTAAGATCCAAGGTTTCTTCAGTGGCAGAGTATTTATTAAACAAAGCTCTCAGATAATCCTAGGAAATGGATCCTAGGAAGTACCTCACACTATAGAGAAAGACAAAAAAAGGTAATTACCACTAAGGTCCCTGTCAATCTGACCTGTAGATAAAGTTCCCAAATCTTGTGATTGGCTTAATCCTATGTCTGGACATGAGAAAGCTGCTCCTGACAGAGCTCCGAGGAACAAGCAACATGAATCTCAGCTTAGGCCTGCAAATTTCCACTTGCTTCTCATTTTAGAAGATCAGAACATCAGAAGACAAATAGTGCACATAGCATGGTACTGGCCATAATGTACTAGAAGAAAAGTGATAAATAAGACACTGACAGAAATGGGGACATTAGGAGGAAAAGTATTCAGTGCCAAATTGCTAAAGCTGTTTGTTAGCTTAATAAGTGATAGTAATGTATAAACAAACCTGCTCAACAGGCCGGATAACCCGTCTGAAAGAAACTTCTACTTTGTTCCTTTGAAACTCCTTTTCTATGACAGGATCTCCTCTTTGGATCTAATTTGCCATCAAGAAGAACAGTCACATTAGTGCAAAGTATTCAGTGAATTCTTTCCTCACTTACAATTAGTGGAAACTCACAATGTAACGTTCTGGAGCTGGTTGACAAAACACAGACTTCATTCCCCTTCCAGGGAGCAATTTTTGCAACGCTTTAGTAAATCAAACAAAGTAAATAATGTCTTTCTGGGCCCGAGTTTCAATCAGATCCCCACCCTAATGAAACACAGATCACTTAGCATAGCCAAAATCAGCACAGAGAAGGGTTGCAGAATGAATGCTGTAAGTTAGCGCCCAAACAGCCCTACATAAATTGCCTGCAGCTTTCCCATTGCTGAGAACTCTTGCTCTACCATGGCTTCCAGTGGTGTCTGCTCTTTAATCTGCTCATGTGTGAAACAGTTTACTGCTCATACCACTTCACTTCTTTGAAACTCTCTTACTTTTGTGTGTTCAGGCATGCTGGATGAATAACAGAGCTTCTTTTCATTACATCATCTTCCATCCCAATTCTCCTTTCCTATTGTTTCATTTCCTAGATACTACTATGTCTTAAACAAAACCCTTGGGGTTATCATGTGGAGTGAAATTCCCAAGATTTTGAAGGGCTGAGGTTTTGGTTAGGATAATAGAAGACAGACTAGCTAAAGGTCTCCAGGATGGCCACTCACAGTGTTTGACATGAGTCACCTGAGTAAACGATGGAGGGGTAATAAATACTCCACGACACCTAAAGACGCTCAAGGTGAACAAACAGACAACAACAGCAAAGATATGCCTCTGACTGAACGTCATGGGGGCAACTGTGAAACCAATCAGAGACCTCCACTGCCCCAAGGGCAAACAGGTAACTAAATATATGTTTCCAAACATATTTAATTAAGTCATACAATGATCTCACATTTTAGATCCCTTTTCTTACTAATTTCCTTATTTATTAGTATTAATTACAATGTTTGAACTAATTCACAATGCCTAACTCAGTGTGTAAATTATGGCTTGACCCTATACATAAATAAATTTACTCCCATAAACAGCTCCTTGGAAGTCAGTGGAATGTCAGAGGCTACTTGCATGTGACAGCAGAGCCATAGCAAACTGGGGAAATAGGAGGGGCAAGTCCCTGAGGGCTGTGCCATTTGGGAGCAAATGTTTCTTGCCACCACCTGCTGCTGCTGTCACCTCCATGGAAGACGAATTGCAGTCTGAGGTGACTGGAAAAAAACAAAGATAGGGAGGGCAAGGGTACAGAGAGGCACCTGATAAAATATCTCACTATGGCTCCATGCGAGCGTACTGACTGTGTTTCGCTCTGAGCCATTCAGCACATTAGCTCTTCAGAGCGGTACAATATACACAGAACATTGCATGCAGCCACAGTGCTGAGAAGATTCAGCTGCAGTGTTGCACTGTGATGTGACTGGGTGCAAAGCTACCAGGTTGGAAAAATATTGGGGTCACACTTCCATTGATAATTTTGCCTCTCCTCCTCTTCCCCCAGGATAAAACCACCTAAGAAACAGTGATATGCAGAAATAATAACAATAAAACTGCAGGAAGAATACAGCTAGTACAGGTTTGTATTGACATATTAAGAAAAACTGAAAAGGCAAAGAGCTTAATACTGTTCACTAGTGCACAGGAGGTAGTCCAAAAGTGTAAGTTTGATTTTAAATTTATAGAACTAACAGCAAAGACTAACCTTGTATTGTTCTTCTTCCCTCTGTCGGTTTTCAATAATCTCTTTTTTAAATTCCATAGACATCGGATCTTTGCCTTTATGAACTTGCCTGCATTTACAGTAGAGGAAAGAAAAATGCTTTACTTAATGCAGTTTGCTTATTTAGAGGAAAACGGACTAATTCTCCTCTTCCTAAGGTGTCAGGAGGACTATAACATTTGGTTTAAGAGCAGCTCTGCAGATTGCAAATGAAACTGCGGTGTGCTTAAACACATGATTATGCATGTTGCTTTACAGAATCACAGAATCACAGAATGGCTGAGGTTGGAAGGGACCTCTGGAGATCATCTAGTCCAACCCCCCTGCTCAAGCAGGGTCACCTAGAGCACATTGCACAGGATTGAATCCAGGCGCGTTTTGAATATCTCCAGAGAAGGAGACTCCACCACTTCTCTGGGCAACCTGTTCCAGTGCTCTGTCACCCTCACAGTGAAAAAGTTTTTTCTCATGTTCAGATGGAAGTGTCTGTGTTTCAGTTTGTGCCCATTTCCTCGCGTCCTGTCGCTCGGCACCACTGAAAAGAGTCTGGTCCCATCCTCTCAACACCCTCCCTTCAGATACTTGTACACGTTGATAAGATCTCCTCTCAGCCTTCTCTTCTCCACGCTAAACAGGCCCAGCTCTCTCAGTCTTTCCTCATAAGAGAGATGCTCCAGTCCCCTAATCATCTTTGTGGCCCTTCGCTGGACTTGCTCCACTATTTGATGTACATATGTAATTCTATTCACTCTGTATTATATACATTTTAGTCCAGATTCAACATTTATTGACAACTATGGCAAAAGCTCCCTTTGTATTTTGGGGCACAAGGTGGGAATGTATGAGAAAAAGGTTTGGAGAACAAGGTTTTCAACAGCTTTTTCTCTGAATGCAACCACAGTAAAATCAAAGACCTCATTCAGCACTACTATTAACACTAACCAGATTCCCCTTAGGTAGAAGTGAAAAAAATGAAAGTGAAACAATAGTAACTTAAATGTAAGACAAACCCATCAAGACTTTAAATGGCAGCATTACACATTAGTAGATAACGCATACATCATTTATAGAAGCCTTAGTTAAGCAAACTCTAGTGCTGCTAATAACAGTGGTTAATTAACACTCACCACTTCAGATGATTCGCTTCCTCTTCCTGCACAGCTTGTTTAACTTTTTGTTCAAATACAGCTTCCTTCATCTGTCTTGTTTTTGTCCCTTCATTGCCTTGGCGAAGGACTGCAGGAATGTCAAAAAGCCATATCTTATGTCAAATTAGATTGAGTTTTTAATTGGGAAACACATCCATTGTGATAACTGAACTCATTAATACACGAAGCTAAGGTGACATTTCCCACAGAAACTAAAACCACATGACCTCAACGATTCTGAAGGTGAGTTCCTCAGTGGAAACCTATACAAAGTTATAAGACCAAATTTATGCTGCTTAATTATGTTACCTTCTTTCAAGTCCTTAATCTTCAATTTGCCTGGTTCCTGATTCAAAACAGTTGCCACAGCATATGGATTTGACAAGTCTGTGGGGAATCTGAGGTTTTGGTATTCAATTTCCTAAGAGATAAGAATTAATAGGGAGGAATAGAAACAAGGAAGAGTGTTAGTCCTGGAAAGTACTTCTGATTATTATTGTTTCACACCTTTACTTTTTGAATAGGCCTGGATCGTAGTTGGCTGGACTGGTCTCTTCTCCACACCAGTGATTTTCCTGCAGACACAGCTTTTTTCTTTGAAGGACTTCTTTGTTTTTCAAATTCTTCTTTTCTAGGTGTCAAAAGGACAGACATTGCTCTTATAAGTACTCTGCAAGTGGGATGTAAGCCTAGAACATGCATTTACATCCCTTCCAGATATACAAAGGAAGCTGGAATTTTCTCTCCCAAATTATGACTGGAACCAAACTTTCTAATTTCACTAACTTTGCAGTTTGCAAAAAATTAGGTATAGGCCAAAAGATCTTACTGCTCCAGAAAACCTCTGTTTTGCAAGATCTCAGCAACAAGAGTAAAATGTAGCAGATGTAATAGAAGCTGAGGATGCTCAACACTTCTTTAGGGATATTTAACATCTTGTTATTTCTATTTTGGTACAGTTTCACTTCATACAGAGTCAGAGCATTCTGAGCAGATGATATGCTACCAAAAGAGCAGGCACAAGTATTAATACTTCAATGATGTTAGAGCATTTTAAGTCTGCATAGATATAAATACTTAAAATGATGACAGCAAAATGGCATGAAATCCTATTTCATGTGTATTTTTTAGAATTGAACAAAAATATTCAAAGATCAGTCAGCCACACATACGTTAGACCCAGGTGGGGTGTTGATGTTCCTGTGAATACACATACATAGGGTTTTGAGTGAAACTGTGAAATCCACAACTGCATTTTCATGTGTGCTGTTCCATACTGAAGTGGAGAATATTTCACAGTTACTTCCACTTTTCCATTGCCTGGAATGATTCCTGTGATTAGAGGAGAAAAATAATGAGAATACCTCCCATGTGAGCCCACTCAAGTATACTGAAATGGATTCTGGACTATATTTTTTAAACAGTATTAGTGTTTGAGTGGATGGCAGTAGGCCTGGAAAGTATTTCAGGCCTCAAAGTATGTTTCCAGAACTATCAGTTACCAAGTAATGGGAGATATTTTGCAATAGCAGTGAGATTTGACAGTAAGACTGCAAGACTATTCCCTACTGTTTTGAAAATGACAGAAACTGTTTATATGCAAAAATTCTCCACTTATATCTGCTACTCTCAATTTGCTGTTACTTTTTGGTTTCTCAAGCAAAGCATTAGAAATACATTTCTCTGTGCTCTTTCAGGTTTGGGGAATGGTCCATATTTGATGCATTAGCTACCTCTACTGTATCTTACTTCCTTATTACCCATTCCATGATTTTCTCAAACCACTTTAACTCTTCCCTTTGTATCCTTGAACAGTCAGCGCAATCCGAGGATACAGCCCCTGATAATTCTCAGCATTTCTGAAACAAGGAGTTTATTCAGTTCATCATTAATGTCATACAATATTAATTCATCATCTTTGTAAAGTGACCACTGCCTGGTTTTCCGCAACCTATAGTTTTAAAGAACAGCTAGTTTCATTGTCTATTTGTTTGTGTGGAATTTGTTAGATTATTTGATTATTGCTGATTATAGAGCTGAAACTTCTATGTGCTCCTTAGAGGGTTCTCAACACCTCAGTGGACGATTGCTTAAAGTTTTTGGCTACCAACTTCTACTAGACTGATGTTTTTCTGGGATTTTTGTATTTTTTCCCTCACCAGAATTAAGCCAACTTAGAAAACATGAATTAGTTCCAGCAACTTTGCCTGTGACTGTGCAAAAAACCAAAAATCTATTAATGAATTTTATATCTCACCCCTAGTTTTGCTCAACTGTAATGTTTTCCTTTTCCTCCCTTACAATTACAACTTCTTAAAGCACACAGCAAGAACTCTGAAAGAATAACCAAAACCAAGGCAGCAACATAGTTCACCTTCTTTGTGAACAACGCATCTGATGGAGGCCAAATACTACCTCTGAACTGGAGAAGGAAAATCCATCCAAACTCAGAAAACTTGGAAAAAATAATCAGAATTAACACCAAAGCTGTCAGAGCTAAGGGCAAGATCCTGTTCCACTAAGGTTCTCTCTAAACTGGAAAAAAACCCAGATCACATCAGAACATGATCTCAAGAACTATGTTGATTAAAATGTTGAACAACTTAGCTGTCAGTATGGACGGGAACCTTCATGTGTAATATTTCATCAGCTTATCATAGCTAAACACTATTGGAAACACAGAACTGACCACATCCAAAAACTTCATATATACATACTGATGCCTGTTGATACCATAGGTAACACCATGCTTCTGAGTAGTATTAACTAACATATCTGCAACAGTAATTTTCTAGTGAGTACAGCTTATGTTGCAGTGTGATTAGCTAGATTAAATGGAGTAGGATAATTCCCAGCTTGACAAAAGCTTGATAACCTCTAACTTGTAAAAGGTAGGAACTTTCAATTGCTGTATGCTTTTACTCATTCAGCTCCAATTACTATAATTATTTCTTCCATGTTAAAGACAAACCTGCTGAGAAGGCTAACCCATTTCCCCATGGAATTGAGGAGAACGGAGAAAAAGACTCTGTTGCTCTGTTTTGTAAACGACAGTGTATATACAAATTTGGAAATGGCTGGCAATTTAGTTATTCTGGAATTTATTTTATGTACATATCACTGTTGGGAATCATCCAGATTGTCTGTTAAATCTCCAGCATCAAACTACCTGCATAATAGTTTTCTGCACTGGAAACAATAACAAACTGGGGAAAGATGAGGGCATCCTTATTTTCAGAACAGCTCATTTGGGGAAGTGGGACCCTACCTTTTCTACAAGTCCAATCCAAAACATTCAGAGACCCTGGACCAACACGGAAGAGATTTGTCTGTTCCCCGGGGGTCACATTTTGATTTTTAGTACAGATGCAGGCGATACAATGCTTAATGGAACTCAGACAAGACAGCGCACATTCATATCATTATACATACAGGAGCAACTGCAAGTTTTATTAATGTGCACAAGTAATTGGAGTCTAAATTCCACTGTCACAAACAGCACTAAGGGCCAGATTTATGACGTTCTTTATTTATTTAGATCCTTATGTATCTGAGTGGAATTGATCAAAGTGCCTAAGTGAATTAGGCAGCCAGGTCTCATTCACTTACACACCTCGGTAAGATTCACTGGGCTCTTACATGCTTCTGTTGGCACCTGGCAAATATAACTATGAAAGCAACTGACCTACAAATACTTATGCCTGCCTCGAGAGAGAGTCCTTGCCAACGTTAGGCATAAAATTCGCTTACCTTATTGCAGCCAGAAGTCCCTGCCTCTTGTGAAGCCCTACACAGAGGTTTAGACTGATTCTAACATCCATTGCCACCCCATGATACACTTGCAGCAATGCATTTTGTGCTCATGACTGTAACAGCTCCTGAGGCAACAGACACAACTGCACTGAATTCTTCCAGACCACTAGGGAAACACAGGTATGGGGATATGTTTGACGGAGCAGAGGTCACCTTTTATTTTCCCTGTGTATCAACAACAGGATCAACAGCGATGCACACAGTTACTACCACAGTCTTTGATAGCTGCTAGATTTCTTCAGTAGGAGAGGTTCACAACAAGCTGCAGATAAACTGGCTATTCTGAAGCAGAGATTATTTCCTCTGTAAAACCTGGGTTTGATAATACACAAGCAGCTCCAAAAGAGAAGCAAATCATTTTCCAACACTGAGGAGTGTCACACAGGGTCACTGAGCCACTTGAGCGCCAGGCTTTGACCCCTCTTACTGTACTTTATACAAATGTAAACATTGTCTATCGTTTTATGGTATGAGGAAACATACAAAAAGTCTCCAGTTAAGGAACCTGACATATACTAATCGCTAAAAGATAGATATCTGGTCCCTTAATGGAGCAGGAGCCACACTGTCCTTGGGGAAAGGATAGATAGGTGAACTTTGGGCTGTATCTTCCTGCTCCTCTCCTTTTCAAAGGCCTCTCTGGTCTGTGAAGAGAGCAGGCAAAGGCTGGATGACCTATTTGGGAAGTCCCATATTTTGCGGGAGGTCCACAGTTGGGCAGTGAGGAAAGATACCTACTATCTGCAGAGGGCTATTTGCCACATGGCTAAGACTAAGTCATGCATATGACTAAGATTTACCAGCCTGCATTTAACCACAAACACTCTGGGTCAAAGGCTGTATCTTTTTATATGCATTTCTACCCAACACTGAATAAACAGTCAAAAGTAAATACACTCAATAAATATGCATTTAACTTCTAGAATTTTAAATAAGTGCAATCTACCAAATGTTGGCTGGACAGTGAAGGCTTTGTGACGCTGAATGAAATCAATGTGGAATTCAAAATCTATTGGACAGCTGCACTGCAAAGGTATAACATATTCCTTACTGAAAAAGAGAGAAAAGAAGAAGAAAGAATTAATGCAACTGTGGTTGATCATCAATAGCTAGCTGGAAAATGATACTATACACAACATGCATTGAATCTATCCATGTCAGAGACATGGGTTACTTATTAACATGAAAATAGTCATTTCTCATTATTCCAAAATAGCAAAATATTTCAAACCATTCACTCAGTTGGGAAATTAGAACTAAATCTTGATTTGATTGCTGGGTAGTTTACATCTTGACTTACTTTCTCCTATCCAAACAGAATTTGTTACAGACATTTTTATAAAATTTGCTTTTTAGAAGTTATTTCTGTGTATCCCCACATTCTTAAAAGCTGCATTGTCTAGCAAACACAAACAATCCAAACTGGAGCAACAATAAGTACAGAATCAGAAATCAGGTTTCTCCCATGGCCTTCCTTGCAGAAGAGGATGAGAGACAACTCTAGTGTACAGTCTTCAAAAGTGCTGAATACTCTGATACATCAGCATGATTGGACTTTAACCACTGCAAAAATAATACTGCAGGGGCCTCATTTTCATAGAAACCCTTTAAGTCTCACTTTGGTTGTGTGAAGAGATATTAGAACACATCTATTCACACCCCCTGGCTTTAGTCTGAATCTGTTTTCATGTACCAAGCTGAAACACAAGAGTTGGTATAACTCCATCCATCATCCTACAAATCAAGACTAATTTACCCAGGCTTATTTCTGTTTCATATAAACTGTTTGACTGAAATCCTATCCTGCTGATTAGCCAAGAATGCATGTTATACACAGTGTTCCTTTGGAAAGCACATTTTGAAAAGCTTAGGAAAATAAATGATAATAGCAAGTGCCTTTTTTCTCTGCCTTAATATGACCTGTTCATGAAGGTCCTACACTTGTGGAAGCAAAAAGAAGTTCTTCCATTGATCTCAGTGGGCTATGGATCAAGACTATAGTTTCTTGGGTTATGTGCAGTGCTGAGTACCTCAGAGAGCTTTCACCTTTAAGAAAGGTTGTAGTAGCTTAATAATGAAAAATATTGGTAAAAACAAAGGTTTGAAATCATCAGCTTCTTCTTCCAGATTCCTAATGCATCTCTGTAGATCCCTGTTACGTTGGAAACTTTTCACGTTATTTAAAAGTGTATTCATTTTGTACCCTGCCTGATCTCTCTTCTGTATTCTGAGAACACGAAAATTCTTTATACTTCAGCATTTGTTATAAAAATGGAGTAAATAAGCAGAATCACATCATACCTAGGGGCACCCAGAAAGTCATGGTTCCTGTTCAGTCCTCTAAAAACCTGGGATGTCATTTCTGTGGGATTCACTAGCATTTAACAGACCGTGGGGGTTTAGAAGAACAAATAAATGAAAAAAGACAAATGTTCCTTCTACAATGGCAGGCTCATATCTATCATCTGCAGAATTTTGCATTTTTCCTCTTAAACGCCTTCTTATTCATATTTTCATGCTTCAATAAAATTCATGAGTTACTTTTAACTCACAAACTAAGCTAAAACCCAGCTACTAAGACCTTCAGTTCTCAGAATTCACTCAGATCTTTACACTACCAACAAGAATCACCACAATTATTACTAATATAGTCAATATTGTATAGAATTAGACCCTGATGAACAGGAACACCCTTCTTCTCTCCCTCTTTCCAGTTTCTATTACAATTACTACTGATTTTTTCATGAAAACGGTCAGTGTTGGATCTGTGCAAGAGCCAGAATAACACAAAGTCTATGTCATTCAGTGCTCCACATCAGAAGATTACTTTAAATATTTACAAATAGAAAAAACAAATCTAATGACTGGTTGATCTCTGGACTGAGGTTAGCTATTTGCTATCACTGACTGAAGTCTACCATTACTAATTCATACCTTCAGTACCAGAACTCTTCTTCTTAAAAGGAAGATCCATGCACTTTGGACTTACTAATACTGAAAAGCTATATAGTACTTAGGAGTATACAGATTGAGAACAGCACCTAGTATACAGCCACACAGCTTCACCAGATGATGAATGAAGTGAGTCAGCACCAATTTAAACTAGCTGAAACCCCAGTTCCATCTATACATACATTTTTCGGATTTTTCAAATTTTGTGCTTGTCTCACAAAATATGGACAAATGTGTCTCCTTCACTCACCTCTGACCAACTGGTACATCAGACAGATTTATAAATGATGGAAATTCTACAACATTCACAGCAGGGTAGGCATGCACAGGAACGAGTAATGTATCTTCTCCCTGCAAAAAAGTCGTAAATATTAATTTCTTACACTGAATAAATGTTATGGAAAATAAACATTTATATAGCATTTGGTCAGTAACTGGGTATGAAACACCTTGAAGATCATGACTGTGTCAGCTAAGGCTATTGATATTCTGCTTGCTTTCAGTATTCATCTGTCTTTCTATACTTTCAGTAACTATCTAGATGACCTGCAAGCCTGTTCAGCTGAAATGCTACATCAGTAAAGCACAAAGACTGATCTATGGGCAAAGAATTACGAAAGAAGGAAGATATTCTACCCGCAACTCTGGGATATTTACAGTCTGAAAAATTTATGCTAAAAATTTTTGGGTGCTTAAAATCAAAATACTCCAATCCAGACTTTTTCATACGAACTCATGTGGCTCTAATAAGCAGTGTTCCATCATACATTTGTGGTAGATCTTTGAATCTTGTCTTAACTGTTGTTTTATTCCATTAGAACTATATTTTCTTATAATAAATCCTTACCTGACAATGAATTCGGATGCAGTCATAGTAATATCGCCACTCATCAGGACAAAAATCAACAGTAACCACAAATGACAAGCCAGGGACAAGCCGGTGCTAGAAAATGACACAGAGAGAAGGTACATGAAAACTGCTCATATGAAACAAACACAGTGCTGTGTGCAAAGAGCAGGGTGAAGGTTTTCTGACACTTACTGTTTTGTTGTATTTGATCTGAAAATACTTCGTCTGAGGTGGTATAATGTGAAGGTTTATTACATCACCAGAAATATTTATCAGCTTCTGTAGAACAAAAGAAAACCAAACACCCAAACGCTTTACAATGTAAAAGGTCATTTGGGAATGCCTATTGTATTTTTGAGACTATCCATAGCAAAGAAGTTATATTAAGCAAGGAAGTAATCGTTTCTGCTTTGGCAGAAATAACTTTGAGTATGCTCCGAATTTAAAAAAAAAACTATTTAAACCTTGCAACCTACATTTTTAATCCTTGAAACCAAGTCACAGTTCTTTACTTAGGAAGAATTACAGCTTATTCTATGTGAATTCCCCTGAAATCAACAAGACTAATCTCTAAGGGAGAAGCTACCCACTGAATCAAATTCTGGTGCTGTTTTGTTTACGTGCAAAAGGAACAAAAAATTTAACAACCCATTGACTTCACTTTTACAGAGGTACAAAAGAACAGAAATGATTTAATATTCCACTGTTTTGTTCTGGATCACAAAGTGACAAACCTTTGGACTGTGCCAGTTCAGCCTGCAAAGTGTCCTGCATCTTGTTTACTTTCTTTATACCTGGTCAACCTAGCCCATCATAGCCATCCAACCTCTGCCTCAAAGCACTTTCTATATGAACAAAGACAGACAAAAGGAAAAGCAGAGAGAGGAAAAGTAGATGCTCAAATTATTCATCAGGAAAGGGATTCAAACATGTATGTCCTGACTTTCTTTCCTTAGGTCAGACTGCACTTGCAGAAGGCCAGAGGTACTTCCAAAATCTTCCCACTGGTGAACACGGTTGGTGCCACAAAGACAGTCCAATATATTCTGATAGCAATCCTTTATGGATTTAAAGCAGGGATCCTTCATGAATGACTTGCAAGTCACATATCATTTTAACCCTGCTCATAAATACAGATATAGAAAAGGTAAAACAGAGACTGCAAAGGACAGCAACGCCCACAGCATGGTACTTGTCTGTTTTGTTACCTCAGGGCCACTGATTTTAAGTGCTGCTTTACAGAGTACTCCATACAGCAAGAGGACTCATGATCACGAGCGTCTACTCAGCTTGTTATCCTTTTACAAGCCCTGAGAGGATCTCTGCTCTGACACTTACTAGCGTCTGTTGGTGATGTTTTCCAATTTCATACCCTCCATAGTGTAACACAGCAGGCTCAGCTTGTATGACTTCATTCCTCTGAAGTTTTGAATAAATCTCTGGAAAGAAAGATAACGAAACAGGGAGAAAAGGAGACCAGGTGAAACAGACATCACGATTGTTACATTTATCTAGTGTGTTTATGCAGCACCCAACGTGTTATAAAGAGAAAACGGAGACAGAGCTCATTTCTCCTGCTAAGAAAGGATCTTGAGATGCCTAACTAGTTAAATGAAGTGTTAAGATGGCATTTGCCACCCCAGCAGGTTCATGATCCTGGAGTAGTTTCTATCTGGGCAAGAAGGGCAAGAAGGAAGATCCAGGGAACTACAGGTCAGTCAGCCTCACATCTATCCCTGAGAAAGTGATGGAGCAAATAATCCTGGAAACTATTTCCAAACATGTAAAGAACAAGAAGGTGACTGGGAGTAGTCAGAATGGATTTATGAAGGGGAAATCAGGTCTGACCAACCTGATAGCTTTCTACAATGTGATGACTGCCTTGGTGGATGAGTGGAGAGCAGTGGATGTTGTTCATCTCGACTGTAGTAAATCTTTTGACACTGTCTCCCAGAACATCCTCATTGACAAACTGATGAAGTATGGACTAGGTAAGAGGACAGTGAGTGGGACTGAAAACTGGTTGAACAACTAGGCTCAAAGAGTTGTGAACAGCAACACAAAATCCAGCTGGAGGCTGGTCATCAATGCTGTACCCTAGGGGTTGATACTTAAGCTAAACTACTGTTCAACATCTCCATTAATACTTTGACTACGGGACAGAGTGCACCCTCAGCACAGCAAGTTCACAAATGATACAAAATGGGGAGGAGTGGTCGATAGACCAGATGCGTGTGCTGACATTCAGAGGGACCTTGACAGGCTGGAGAAATGAGCTGACATGAACCTCATGAAGATCAGGAAAGGTAAGTGCAAAGTACTGCACCTGGAGAGGAGAAAACCCCAAGCACCAGTACAGGCTGGGGACTGAATGGCTGGAAAGCAGCTCAGCAGAAAAGGATGTGGGGATCCTGGAGGACAACAAGTTGACCGTGAGCCAGAAATGTCACCTCATGGCAAAGAAGGCCAACAGCATCCTGGGCTGCATTAGGAAGAGTGTTGCCAGCAGGTCGAGGGAGGTGATCCTTTCCCTCTGATGGGTGCTGGTGAGGCCATATCTGGAGTGCTGTGTCCAGGTCTGGGCTCCCCAGTACAGGAAAGACATGGATTTACTGGAGCAGGTCCAGTGAAGACCCACAAAGATGGTTAAGAGACTGGAGCATTTGTCATATGAGGAGAGTCTGAGAGAGCTGGGACTGTTTAGCCTGGAGAAGAGAAGGCTCAGGGGGATCTTATCAATGTGTATAAATACCTGATGGAAGGGTATAAAGACAGTGGAAACACATTCTTCTCAGTGGTATCCAGTGAATGGACAAGAGGCAATGGGCACAAACTGGGATACAATAAATTCTGTTTAAACATAAGAAAAAACTTCTTTATGGTGAGGGTGGTCAAGCACTGGAACAGGTTGCCCCTAGAGGCTGTGGAGTCTCCATGTCTGGAGATGCTCAAAACCCGACTGGGCATGGCCCTGAGCAACCTGCTCTAGTTGACCCTGCTTTGAGCAGGGGAGTTGAACAAGATGATCTCCAGAGGTCCCTTCCAACATCAGCTATTATGTGATTCTGTGATGCTTGGCACAGTAACTTCATAACATCTGACTCTTTATGGCTTCAACCAGACACCACAAAATTTAGAGGTCAGCCAGGAACAGTACAGACATGAATGCTTTCCTGGCTACCTCTCCTATGATTTAGTCTCACAGGGAGCCACAGATTAAGCAACAGAATAGGAGTTTTGCCTGAGTTGAGAAAAAAAAATAGAGAAGTGCCTCCCAGGATTGCTTTAAGGTTGGGAAACAGTAAGAGAGCAGAAACTTACTTGATTCCAGCAGGTGATTGGGGACAGCATGTCTTTTTTGAGGTTCCTCCACTAGGCTGTCCAGAAGGACACTGGGTATCTTCTTAAAGGATTTCTCAGCACTAGTGAATTCTGTAGAGGCTGATTGAACCACCTCCATGTTAGGACAGAAATGGAGTCCAAGGGGTACTAAAACACCTCAGCACCTGGAATCAAATCAAAATACCATAATGATCAAAGTGCCTTCCCTTGCACCGATAACTCCTGTTGCCTAAACCTGCTTGCCTTTTAGGAGAGGGATCATATCCTGAGGCCAGTTAAAATCCTTCCCTCCTATTTGACTAATGGATTTACTCTGTCTCTCATTTTGGACTATAACTTGCAGGCAGAAGTACCAAATGGCTAAGTGCCAAACATCCATCAAGGTGGGCATTAATATAAGGTAAACTTCTGTCAACTTCAGAGAGCCAAGAGTCAAATCAAGAGACAGACTCTACCGTTGTTATTCATTTTGGCATTATACACTCAGGATCCACTGGGGGACAGAGGCAACAGTTGGTTCCTCAGGTAGCCAAACTCTGTGCTGTCGATGATTTTACATGGTCACTGAGCACTGGGAATCAATGGTCAGACATGTTGCACAAGTCTCATTCTCAGGTGTGCAAAGCTTTCCCATGTCTACAAAGCTCCATGAAAAGTCAAGCCATCATATGGGGTTACTGTTTTGACCAGCAGTTATTTCCAAAGAAAGCTCATGGTTATATCATCCATGGAAACAGTATGGCTGAACTGAGAAAAAGGCAAGCTGTAAAGCAGTGACAGACTCCAAAACTCTGCCACCGCAGTTCCAAGTCCAGTTTGCAGTCAGAAATGACTCTTCATATAACACAACCTGTCTTGCACAAGTGGGTGGAGGCTTCAAAGACTGGACAAGATGCTCCAATTATTATCCTCATTATATACACGCTTCCATGAGACTCTCCCACAGCCCTTGCACATGCCATATCCTGGCCTTACAGAAAGCAAATCTTCAGGCGTAGAGTTAGTGGAATAAGCCTGGCACTTGGACAGGACAGGATACCTCTGAGCTGGCATGCTGTGCCTAGGGCAACCCGATTCACCCTCGCTTTCCAAAATTTACAGGAGAGGGTCTGCCTACAGAGAGAGCGTGTGTGCTAAGTACATGTGTACATGGCAAAGTAACTCCAGCAAACGTTGCTCCCACAGCACTCCCTAGCACTTTGGGCATTTTCACCTGTACTTGTGCTTATTGGGGATGTTTAGCCTTGAGTACTGTGCAAGTCTTCTCTTTTCCTTCATGTCCCCCAGCACAGAGAAGGGAGAAAAAGGTTCTGATAACTGCACTATCCAAACTGACTTTGGTAGAGACGTTTTTCCAACCTATCCTGTTTGGGTTGTTAACTTGTAGATTCTTCTTTAATTTTTAAATATTAATATGAGGGATAAGAAAATTGGCATTTGAATTTTTTGTTTAGATAGTGTCAGCTGGATTATTTGTTTGGTGAAGATAACTGTAAACCCAGAAGGCCAAGGGTCAATTATAGATCCTGTGTTAAGTAAGCACAGTTATCAGAACATAAACTTATCTAATGACAAGTGCAAATATTACGCAATAAGGAAACCAGACACAATCCATCCACAAAGAATTATCTCCTTAAACAGAGCACATAGGCCTTAGCCCTCCTATGATCTGCTGCTTGGTGGAAAGGGCAAGATATTTTTGGCAAAAGTACTGAGTTCAAAAGCAGCCACGCTGGATTATTCATCCCTCAGAAAGCCTCATTTTGAATGTGGTTCTCATGAATGGAAAGGTGGGTGCACAGCTCAGGACAGTGCTGCATTAATAACAAAGCACACTTAAACCCACGCAAAGCTAGACACATTATAGACTCTGTCAGGTTCTTGCCGTAAGGCGCCTTCTTGCTCCTGGAGCACTGGCACGAAAGCTGATGAGCTGCTTGGACAACAGAGTTAGGTTGTATGAATCACACTACAGATGGCAATACTTTAAGATTCAGCAGTTCCAAAGTTGAATCTTTGGTATCAAAACTAAAAAACGCTTGCACTGTGGTTTTCCACTCTCATACAGGCTTGTATGACCTTAAAGGACCCCAATCTGAAATGACACTGGTAAATAAAGGTTTGAGGGAGGAAGGGCACAGGGAAGCATCACAGGGATGTCCAACATAGTTACCTGGATCAGTTCTGCTGAGGACTAAAGTGACCCACCCCCATCACATTTTGCGGTCTCATGTCTGGTATTTGTCTGTTTTTCTAGTCTGCTTTAGATCTTTCAGGCAGGAGTTGTCAGGTTTTTCAAGCCTGTAAAGTACTGTTTTGATTTATGGCCCTGTGTAATATTAAATAATAAATAAGCAAAAATCTTAAAATCATGTGCTACCAATACTGTGGCCTTAACAATTTTTTCCACTCCGTGGCTTTACGTACAATTTTTCCACATGCAACAGAAAAATCTGTAGGAGGAACTTCATTATTATGCACAAGGGTAGCTTTGTCCTGAGGTAGTAACTGAGCCCAACCAAACTTAGACAAAAACATGCCAAAATAATTATAAACATAAGGCCTACATTCTTTCCACTCATGTTGTTCGACTGTTCTTAACTTTAATTTATAAAGCTGCAATCCTCCTTCACTTGGTCAGCATTCCCCATTAGGAATACAAGTTTTGAAAAGTTGGAGACAGCCTTATATTAGCAAAATATTGTTTCCAGTGTAATCGTATCAGTAATTTAAAATGATGCCACCATCATCACTCACCAGCTTTAACAACACACTGCAGTATTCCTCGCTGTGAAAGGGCTAACACTGCGTGACTGTTTATGGTACCAAGGTCCTGGAATTGCTGACTGACAGACAAACGTCCCTAAGCTTCCCAAGATAGCTGGGGCTGTGTTTAGGACTGCATCTTTGTGTAAAACCGTCACTAGGAGAACTCTGCAGATGTGAAACCCTAGTTCCATTTAAAGTAATGGCAGAAAGCCCCCCAGTGCCCTGAGGTGAGGGTATCACCCTTCCTCTGCCAAGCTGTGAGCTTTCTAATCCCGTCGCGTTTCCCAGCCCCTGGCACACTCCACCACCGTGAAGAAACAAGGGATACGACTGAAGGCATGAGGCCTACAGCAGCACTTAGGTGCTTTCCGAGCAGCAGAAAGCGCGCTTTTAAGGTCCTCTCCGTATAACTAGTCTAGCAGAGCTGCTCAGCGGACGTAAAGAGCCCGTCCCTTCCGAACCAGCACTCGTGCCGGTATGAACAACCTCCCTGGCCTTCAGCCCCCAGTGACACAAACCCCTCCGTCCCCGTCCGCCCCCTTTGGGTCTCGGCGGGCGGTGGGTGCCGCCAAGACGAGCTCTGCCCCCGCCGCGGCTGCCCACTCACCTCAGCACCGGGCCGCGCGGCGCGCGCGGATCGCGGCAGTTGCCGCCGGTTGCTAGGCAACGAGCAACGGCTCTGGGCTGTACCATTCCCATCTGGGGGGGCGGGGGAAAACGGCCGCGCTCGGGTGGCGGCGCTCCCAGGGCGACCCCCCCAGCAGGGGCGGGCGGGTGGGGGCGCCCCCCCCCCCCGGGCTGCTCCAGGGGAAGCACCGCGAAATGGCGGCGGGGTGGGTGGCTTCCCGCGGCCGCTCCGCTGCTCGGGGCGGCGGCTACGGCCCTCGCCGTGGCCGGTGGCTCACTGCTTCCAGTAACATTATTTGTAATGGGTTGAGCTGATCCCTGAACACAACACCAGCCTCAGGCGGTGTCTCGGATCGCCCCGGGGAAGGGAGCAGTCGGTGTTAGCCGGGCTTTTCCAGGATCACACCTGTAATGTCCTTGTGCCCAGGTGTTTTCTCACTGCTTACTTCTCAGCGCGTACCAAGACTGCAGCCCCGGGGTAGCTCTGCTGCTCCAGATGCAGCTTAAAACTTCCTTTAAAATAACTGTAGTTCATTTGGCTCAGATAGCAAAAGTACAAAACAAAAAAAAACCCCTTTTGTTACTACTTAGTTTCCAGTCAGCATCATTTTCAGGATCTCTGGAACTACTGTGGTTGCAGACATTGCAGAAGCAATTTTTTTTCAGAAACACTTTTCTATTAACACATGAATTGTTCTATGTTGTTCCTGATAAGGCTTTAATAAAGGTTCCTCTCTGAAGTAGGGAGAGGCGAAGCCCTGTGGGATTATGCCGTTTTCTTTGGAGCCTTTTTTGACTTGAAACAGACTTTGAAAGTTTTATTACAATATAAAGAAAAGATAATCTCTTTTCTCTACTCCCTGTATATTCTCACTTTTCAGTATTAAAGAGCAGTCCTTTGAAAAATAAACCTGAATATATTTTCCAGTTTATTGCTCTTACCACTGATGATAGATTTTTTTTTACATTTACCCACATGTGTGTGGGCAACAAGAGAAAGCACAATTTTGTCCTTTTCTTGTTTTCTTCAGACAGGAGATAACACGCTGAAGAGACTGAGAAATGCTGCACTGAACACAGTATTATTATTGACTTGGGTAGACACATTCTGTTTTGCTGAAGATATCTTAGCATTCTTTGTAAGTGTTTTTATTTGGGACCCAAATCTGTAAGCCCTGAGAACTCCCAACAGAGTCAGTGGAAAATCCAAAGAAAAAGATCTAGCACTGAAGAAATTTTCACTGATTTTCTGCAATATAGAAAATAAAATCGAGAATATTGTGGTGTCCCAGCTTCTTCTGCCATGACTGCATTATATTTGTCTTGGGCGTGAGTGTGTGTTTGGAACAAACCATATTAATAGCCCTGCTATTTTTTGCATAAGATTTTAAGTACACTTAATATAGAAAGACAGAAATATTTCCAGAACTTTTTTCTTTTTTTACATATTCTAGGAATAAAATTCTTGTCTTTCAATACTCTTACACAGAGGTAAAAAGTGACTGAAAGCAGTGGTGCTCAATTCAAATAAAAAAGGAAAGAACAAAAACTTCAGATCATGAAATTCAACTCTCAGAACTTAGTTCCCATACTTAGTAAAATGTTATTGCAGCTGATTAGACAAGAATTATACCTACATGCTTTACGAGGCTGGGGAAACTAGGCTGGTGCACTAGTCGAGCATTTTACTAGCCCAGCTTCTTTTTCTGCTGGAGATGCTCCTGCTTCTCCCTGAGTGAGGCAGAAGACCACCAATGGGCAGCAGTGTGCTAAATCACTCTAAGGTGCACAACCCCTCAGGCAGATGCCAAAAATACCTCCTGCCTGCCAAACTTCTTGTCTCTTCTGGGTGCACACCTCTTTCTCCTAGCTTCACACACACAGCTATCTGACTTTGGGAAAGCTTTGCTCACTGCTACTATCAGAAGAGGAGAGAATGTGAAACTGTGCTTTTCCAAGTTACCCGTTCACCTCAGCTAAAGGAAGAGTCATGACGAAAGCAGACAGCAGTTTGTTCTCCACCTGACAAGCTGAGAGCAGGAGAGGTGGCTGCAATTTTTTCCTCCTGCAGAACGAACCTGCTGGAGAGCACTGGCAGGGGCCTGGGTTGCCAGCATCACCTCCCAGGGGAACGTGGGGACTTTCTGTAATACTGGCCATTTTCTGTGTGGCACTGAAAATAGAATTGTTGGTTCCAGAGCCCATTCACAGTGTCCTGCGCTGAAGTTGCTTAGATCCATAGATAAGCAGGTTCTATGTTTGTGTCTCCAAGAAAAAGGCTGCAGGAATATATTAGTGAATGGGAACATGATAGAGCAAACAGTATGTTAACATATTTCTCCTTCCACAGAAACACAATTCACATGTATCTCTGTCTATTTGCACAGTCATAATTGAGTGCAGACCAGAATCTATCTCTGTTTCCACACCAGAGGAGCTGAATACAATGTGCCTCTGGAAAAGCACTCTATGAGGTTTCCTGAAATGTAGCAAATCAATGAAAAAGGTAGCTGAAAAGAGGGGATTATCAGTCAGCAAATCTGCAGATTTCCTTGGGATTGTCAGTATAAATAAAGATTGTGAATTAGGATGTAAATAGGTTATTCTCACTTCAGTTTTATAGCCATATTCCAAATATCGAATCAAAAATGCACGGCCTGATTGTCAGACAGCAGTAGAGGGATTACAAGCAATTTACTTATTTAGTGAAGGATGGAAAAAATGAATGATTAGACTGAAGCACTAATGGAAATTTTAAGTATTAACAATTAAATATTTAACATCAAAGTTAGTTGGTGCTTGATAAGTAAAGAATCCTACAATCAGAGTAATATAACTCAAAGTAATTTCTTTTATTTGCTCCTAAAGTTACAATTAAGTCTTCCATGATTCCATGAACAAATTCCAATGTTTCCTTTCTGTTTTAGCTTACAAAATTGATAGAAATTCCACGTGACAGATAAAATGGATATACTGAGGAGGAGTTAGTGTAGATGTACATAGCAAAGTACAACGCTACATTGCTTAATTAAGCAAACTCCTTGTTTCAGCATCTGTAAATTCTTGTTAATAATTCTCTTTAGTCTGCTACTGCTAATACATTTCCTAATGCGCTGTGTCTGTCCCAGCTAGCTAACATCTGTCACATTGTGATTCAAACAATAGTTTTAACAGATGAGAATTCTCCAAGTCTTACTTTGCATCCAGCTTCTTTCAAAGCCTCAGACTGCACAAGAATGTAGCGCAAGAGTCACAAAATATTAGGCTTTTCATTCCCGCTGTCGGTGTTTAATATCCAATATCTACTCTCCAAAAGTCTTGGGTAACCATTGCCTATTTCAGAAAATGCCCCACATTAGGAAGTGCATTAAGGAGCAAAGCTCCCTAGAGTCCATAAATGTGAGCAAGAGTGGTTGCTTTCAGGGGAAGTTGTTACACTATGAATGGAATAATAAAATATTCTTTGAGCCAAAGAAAAAGAGAGAATGACTTAGCACCCCAGTGCAACGATGAGACATTGCCAGTGCGGTTTCTTTAGACTACTGTAATCACATTGTTTGGCTGCCTCTCAGACCCCCTTTTAACAGTTGCTTTAACCCTTTGACCAATTTCAGCGAAATTCTGGGAAAGCAGAAGTCTTAAAGAAATGGAAGGTCCTAAAGTTTAGTGTGGATAGGGGCAAGGAAGACTGAAACCTTTGCCTTTCTGAGGGAAATTCGCTGCGTGAGCTTGATAGTTTTGTGCTCGGCTTGGCCTGCCAAGTGGGCAGTGAGTGCACGTAAGCCCGGCAGCCGGGCAGCGCACCCGCAGCTGGGGGACAGGGCGCATGCTGCCGCTTGCCCAGCTCCTGCTCTGGGGAAGGCGCCGCGTGTGAGAAACAGTATTGCAATTCAGCGATCCTAGGGGACACACAGAGCTGGAGTTACTGGGGTGGGAGCGGGCAGGGAAGAGGACAACACTCTCTAGGAAACTGGGATTGCTTCATTATGCTGCTCACCGGATGATTTGCTTAATCCAGTGAGTGATTTTCCATGCACAGGTAACAAGCCAGATGTTTTACCCCCGTGGTCATTGGCTTTACTGGTAGATCTGGAGAGCGCACCCTGAGCAGATGAGGACAGCAGACCCTGAGTCCTGAGGGAGCTCATCTCACCACAGTTGAGCAGCTCTGGGGTGATGGTAAATTGGAAAAGATGGTAAAAGATGTTTCAAGACATTTTGCCATACCTGGGGATGGCAGTGCTCTGAGGACGGGCACTAGTGCACAGGCAAAGCTCGGCTCTTTTTTGAGGCCGTGTTCATTATTGGTGTGTGATCCCAATGCTACAAGTAAACCCGGCAAGCGAGGGTTTTGGAGCGCCTGCCGTGGCAGCTGGGAGCCCACAGCCAGTGTAAGCACACGGCCCCTGTACGGGAGCTTTGCCGTGGATGCAAAACTCACAGAAATGCAGAGCGCTGTGCTGCCAGGGAAGGGGACTGCTGAAAAAGTGCCCCGGGGAACCCCGGAGGGCTCAGATCTACGTCCCACCACGAGCTACCGCAGGGATCTGAATGTGATGGTACCCTGCGTCCTGTAGCACCCGGACCAAGCGCAGCCTGGCTGTGTCCCTGGATGGTGGATGAGAGGGTGGAGTGCAGGGAGCGCTTGGAGTCTTCTCTGGCAGGGGTGGGAAGAGCAGCTCCTCTCTTTGCCTTTTCTCTGATGTCTTCCCCAAACTCTGGCGTGACTTGGGCACCGGCTGCTGCACTTGGCCCCAGCCGGGCAGCAGGTGACGGTGGCCAGCTCCGCTCTGCCGCCTCCGCCGGCATCCCGACTGCCGGCACGCGGGGATGCGTGCTCGCGGTGGGGAGGCATGTGCGGAGCTGCCAGGAGCAGCCTGCATCGCGCTCCTCGCGCCCCGCCACCCTGCAGAGCGCTTGTCCCATCCGTGTGCTGCGATCGTGCCCATTGCCCCACGATAAATCAGCTCGGCCACAGCGGGGCTGACGTCTCACGCGGGAGCCCTGCGCGGTCCCTTATCGTGGGAGCAGGAGGGACAGTCGTTCGCTGGCGACGCGCGGCGATGGCAGTGACTAATAGCTGAGCAGGGAGCAGCCAACAGCAGGAACGTGCTCGGGAGAGGGGCTGTTATCCTCGGGACAGGAGGTTCCTGCGGAGGGGGAGGAGAGCGCGGGGGGCGGACGGCAGGGGCGGGGGGGTCCTGCTGCCGCTGATGCTCCTTAGGGCTCTGCAGCTGCAGAGAAACCTTGGCTCAGGATGGTCAAAGCTTGCAAGGAAAAAACGCTAGGAGGGAAAGGGATGGAGTGAGCGAACGGAGAGGTCCTCTGGAGAGCGTACACACAGCCCGGGGACCTCTGGGGCGCGAGGCATGAAGGAGACGGACTGTGGCTGACTATGTGGACCATCTGGGTGATCATCTTCTGGATTTCAACCCTCCTGGTAGGTGCTCAGAGCCGTTTATTCCCAATTGCATGCAATCACACGTTGCATGAATACGTGCACCTCTGAAGTGGTGGCATCTTTGTTTCCAAAGGTCTGCGTATAAGGTGGGAGTCTTTTGTTTTATTTGTGCTTCTGCTGCTTCCTGCACTGATTGGCAGGTGCTAGGTGCTTGGTGCCTCAGTTTCCCCATCTGTCTAAAGAGGGCAGTGTCACTAACCTGCCTTTGTAACATGGCAGGTTGTGGGACTCGATGCCATTTGGAGATTTACACCAGCAAAGCATCCCCCAGGGGGAAATGCCTGCCACCACTAACTCCTCGCTTGACTTGGACTGAAGCAGCAGAAAGGTGTTTGCCCCACAGATTTTAGTTTCCTTCCCTTTGGCTTCATCACTCGCCTGGGAATTTATGCAGTAGATGGGTCTCTGCTCCTCCTGTGTTGCAGGCACTCAGACCGGTCGGGAAGGAAAGGGCGACCTGAGCTACGGTCACTAAGCGCTAGTCAGTTTATTTAGATTTTGAAAAGCATGTATAAAATAGAACTATCAAGAAACACGTTCAGCCAGGGTGTGAGAAGTTGGGAGAGGCTCAAACTCTCCTCCAATGTAAAAAGTCACTGTTCCATTGCAACTAATGGGAAAATCAATTTATTTGTCCTAGCAGGGACTTGGCCCAGTTTCTGAGAAAAAACAAACTCTGCCTTGGCATTTTGATTGCACAATGAATGCATTTTGCAAACTTTTTTGCCTTTTCATCATCTTTCACAATAAAATAGTGCACTGGCTTTCCTGTCATTTTACTTTGTTGTTCTGAGGTGCTGCCTAACAGACTCTCTAAAGAGATCTCTTTACTCAGAGCTGCACTGAGAACACCTCCTTCTCCTTGTTTTTTTCTAGTCCTTCCAAATACCTGTTTTGATTATGGCACATGCTTTGGCATCCTTTGTTCTCCGTTAAACCCCCACCTTAAAATCAAAACACCAACCTCCAAATTAAAACTGCTGTGAATTCTGCGGCTGCTAGTTCTATCTATATTAAATATTATAGAGACCCATTCATTTCATGGGTTAAAAAATGTAGCTAGCTCTTGCTATCAATATCATGAACAGTAGATTTCTATACATTCAGCACATGTTATCGGTGCAACTACTTCTGCTTGTAATGGCTTTGATATAAGTGAGGCAGGTATCTTTTATTTTCTTCAGTATTAAGAAGTATTTAGGAAGAGCTGGAGAAGCCACATAGATGGAAGCTGCTTTTCCTCTTTAAGTTCAAAGCATATATTGGCCCCAAAATGCGTTTTTAAATGAGAAAATGGCAGGAAATGCATTAGGAAAATAAACCTGTGCATACGCCCAGCATGCGGGGAGCAAGGAAGACGGAGGCAGGCTGTTCGCCGGGAATCGCAGACGGAAAGCGGGGCTGGGCTGCGCGGCGCGAGGCCATCGGCCGGGGCAGTGCACGGGGCGCCGGCGTTCCTGGCGAGCGGCTCCGCAGAGCGGCCCGGCCCCGGCTCGCTCCCGGCTGACGTTGCCCGCTTCCTGCAAAACACGGGTTTCCCGCCGGCAGCCGGAGGCTCCTGCTGGCCCCGAGTGCCAAATCCAGTTACTCGCGTGTCTGTTGTCGGATGGCGGCGTCCGCCTCATCGGAACAGGGCGAGCATCATTCGCCCCGGGGAAAAAGAGTAATTTTAAGGCATTAGCTACATCAGCTTCCCGTTTGAACAACACGTTTTATTTAAGAAAAAAATGCCGTGTCCAAACATCGGGGTGGTTGTCACAGCCGAATATGCTAAAACCGTGCAGCCTCATCTGCGAAGTAAAGAAAGAATGTAGACTTCTTAAATCTTTTTAAAACCAAATCTTTCTTGGGACCGACAGTTCTTCAAAGGAAGTGGTGCCCACAAGATATATATGCTTCTTTAAGGTGACAAATATTCCTGTTTCTGAGATCATTATTAATGTGATTGCTAACATTTATATTTACAGATGTTCAGTATCATCTTGGACAACCCACAGGCAGTTCAAAGCAGTTTTGTCAGCCACTTCAAATGCTCAAGATTAATTTTTTTTTAAGTATTTTCAGTGTAACTTTTAGACAGACATACCACCACAGAGTTTGTGAGTTCTGAAAAATGTATTAAATCCTGTTTACTATTGGTAATCTAATATGTAACAATAGAGATTGATAAACAGTACTCTTGTTAAAAAAATCTAACAATGTTCAGAAATGATCAAATTCAACCTTCAATTAACAACTGAAATTACTAAATGCAATTGCATTTCTTTAGATACGTTACTCCAGTAGGACATTTCTAGTTTTTTCAAAGATTTAATGGATCTAATGCATTGAAATCCTGATATCAGAGAGTAATTTGTTTCACCCAAAGTCTTTGCATGCGTGATTCCAGAAAATTCATTGGATTATGCAGGTTTTTAGTTGATTTATTTCGTGATGCACAAAGACAAGGGAGAAAGATGCTGAAGTTAAATAGAAGAGACCAGTTACATGAGACACAATACACTGCTGAAAAGATCAAACTTTGTTCAGAAATGTAAAACCCTGCAAACTTCCAGCTGAAGTGAGTGGGATTTTAATCATTGACATCTGTTAGGCTAAAATTTAATTCATCCTTATGGGCCAAACTGTAGAAAAGGTAGTCCTCATTGCAAGGTTCTCAGTGACTATTCTCTCCTAAATCTAATCTGAAAGTGATCAGCAATTTTACAAGATTTATTAGGTTGAATACTAATATGACTCTGTCGGGTTAACTTCTTCTAAACTAAGTATATAAAAAATTTCCATCTGATACTTTTCAAATAATACACCCTAATTACTTGCTCTTAGTCTTTTACGTGTGTGTGTATGTGTATGTGTATATATATATGTACATATGTATTCCTTAGTGGGAGTTTATAAAGATTTTTTGTTGCTAATGAGGGATAAATTATCTAATTTATTATAATGGACACCTGGTGGTATCCAGTACTTGTATTCTCACAAATTATAGAAACTGGCAAAATAGTGATAGCATTTTTCCCTGTATATTGCTTGAAAGCTGAAATACCCCAGGCACTTGAGGAATATGTCATCAGTAAAAACACTGCAAGACTTAACCGCTGGGACCTTGTCCTGCAAATCGTTTTGCAGTGGTTTTTAATACATGCCATTTTAATGGTCATTAGCTGTTTTGTACATTGATTTTGGTTCAGTTACACGTAATATAAACTGCATATTTAATTGCTACACCAGGATCAAGTTAAGACTAACATTTCTCCCTTGCCTCGTGAGGAAGGGGGATGGGGAGAGACACAAAGGTGAGTAAATGTACTTAGGACAAACCCTACCGTCAGTTTTCTTGCAAAAATCTCAGCGAGCTTCTGCTTTCATGCTGGCTCCTGCAGCTTCCTGATCCATCACAGTAAACCAGACTTCGGTGGTCTGCAGCCAGCGGAGATATTTGGGCCAGGTTTGCGTGTTAATGTTTCCTTGGAAAATGACTTGCTGGTTTTATGGTTTAAGAGTGCCGGAGGTGAACGATTAGTTTGCTATTGCCCTAGGGGAGCCCAGCGGGACCCTGGGTGCTTTTGCAGTCTTTTGGAGCAGCATCTTGCTCATGTGCTGTATTTAGCAAGCTAAGAGACCTGTTTCTGTCAATATAATATCAGCAAATGGGAGAAGGCAGTAACTCAGTCTGTGCTTGCCTACTACTGCACAAAAGGGGGATTCAATTCCAAAAAGTAAGTGTATTCCATAGAAATTTTGCCCACACTCAGGTGACAAGATTGCATGGAGAATGTGAGTATAAGAAAGGCAAATCCTGTGGAGGTGGCATAAGTTTTAAGAGGAAAAGTGATTCCACTGTTTTTAAAATTTGCAGATCAGAGCTGTCCCACCTGTCTGCGACCTTCTGAGCGTCCTGAAGAAGGAAGAAGAAAACTGTGCAGAGACTCTTTCCCTGGAGGCAAAGAACAGGACACCTGAAAATGATCTGCTCAGGGGTTCAGGTAAAGGGCGAATGAACGTGCAAGGTAAAAATTGGTCTTAGGTGAACTTGGTGGCTTCAAAATCTGATATCCCCACATGCCTTTTCATCGGAGGCATGCAGCGTGCATGCATCTCTCATTTAGGAGCAGAAAACAGATAAGGTCTGTTATAAGGCTCCAAAAGCAGGATTTTGACCTTACTGTGACAGCAAATAATGGAGTCGTATGTATCTTTTAACTCTCATATGCACCTTATAATGCAGCTGCTTGACTGCAGTTGTCACCGCTGGAGAGCACATGAGAGCAACAATAGTTCACCAGATCTTGTGAACTGCAGAGGATCTGGAATTCTTGTCATCTTTGGCAAAAATATTCTTAGGAAGTCAGCCCACTAAGTGCAAGTTTACTTAACAAATTTGCCTTCTAAATCAATGAATACCAGTGGCCAACATGTAAATCGCACAGTCAAAAGATCCTCGTTGCTTCCCTCTTGCTTTAACTTACTTTCACGTAACAGAGGTCTCTCATTTCACAGATTTATGGTCCTATAAAGGATCTCTGCTTTGGGGAGGTCTTGTGGTACCGAGTCCTCAGCATGTAGACCGCTTCCCCTTTGCAGCTGAGCAAATGCGTTCGTGTACAAGGGATCTTAGAGAGATAACTGGGAGCAAATCTTGAAGCTTGTCCGTGAACTGAGTGTTAGCCCCTGCAGGCAACAGCCGAGCCACCATCACACAGAGCATGCTGCATGGGGGCAGCGGATGCGGCGATTTTTGTGTGTGACCAGCCGTTGCCACTGGTTTGTACCGTTCCTAACGTCTTGCAGACGGAGCTGTTTCTGGATGTCTTTATGGACTGACCCACGTCCTGGCCAGTGTGAAAGGGCAAGGAGCTCCCATGAGAGGTGCTGAGCGCGGGGTGTCCCTGCAGAGACCAGCCGCTGCAGGGAGCGAGATGAGCAGCTTTCGCTTGCTTTCAAAGCCTACCTCTCCAGCGCAGAGCATGGAAGACAGAGAGGTGTTTCACTAGGACCTGGCCCAAGGGCAGGACTCAGAGTGAAGATTTACTGCCTGCTCTCTTAGCATGTCTAGCATTTTTCCCTATCAGTGTTTTATCCCTGTGAGCCTGGCAGACTGGATGGGTTGCCACTGCAGGTTGCCAGATGTTGCAGAATACAGATCTGTCTCATTGAATATGAGCAGTTTGATTATAGGAATAAATCAATATTTCTTGTTTCTTTCTCTGTTGCCCTTCACTGAGGAGGAGAGTGATTTCAGGCAGTGATGCAGTTTGACAACCCAGCCATTTTTCTGCTCTGATCCCATGACACAGCTGTGACGTTGAACTCTGCCTTTCCTCCGTGCCAGGACACTGAAGATATGTACAAGCTAAACTTCACCGGTGGGGACAAACACTAGCATTTGCAGGCAGTGCCATTTCATAGATGGTCTCATTTTATCTCAGTCAAATAGCAGTCCCTCAGTGAAGATTTAATCTGGTTTTAACGTGGACCCAAATCTTAAAAATTCTGCCGAGGCCTTTTGTTGCTGGAAAGTTTAACATAGGAGGACCTTACCCTCTGTGCCCTTCCCCCAAATCTATGGAAAAGGCATTAAAAGCATAGTTAAAAGTACAGGGCTGACTAAGCCCCTGTCCACCTCTGTAGCTGTGCAAACAAACCTTCCTGCGGCAGTGAAATCCCAGAAAAATAAGCAGGGGCAGGATGCACATCTTTCCACTCCAACGTCATAATTTTGCCAGGGTTTTCTGTGCACCGTGTCTGATTTGGGGGCTTTATGCCAGTGCTGTTGGCATGAAGGTTTGACAACCCAAACACTACAGCAGGGGTAGGCATAAATATCACCCAAGGTGATGTTTTGTTTGCAGTTAAACTATATTGCTTTGAAATAAATGGTTACCAAGTCAGATAAACACTGGCACAGGGAGGGCACCAGCACTGAGCTACATTGGCTGTGAAAAAGCTCCACATTTCCAGGCCCTATTACTGCTGTACAGGAAGAAATCAATATATTTCTGAAAATGTAAATATTTTTGTCAGGCTGATGGAGCCTGGTCTTGTGAAGCACAAAGCATGTGAGAAGGGTGCTCAGCACTTCCTCCCCTGGCTTTCAATGAAGGTCCAGGGCATTCAGCACATGCCAGGACCTGGCAGGCTTAAGGGTGGTCCTGGGTTGACAGAAGGGGCATCAGCTTCCCTACTAGCACCCCCAAAGCCTAGATTCATCCATGTCAGCTTCACGTAGCTGAGCAAGAGGCTGAAGCTGGGCTCACAGTCACGCTGTGCTCCGTGAGCCATCAGCACCCTGATGCTCTGCAGGTACCACCAGAAGGCAAGAAAGCCAAGCCAAGAGCTCAACCACAAAAACCTCGCTCACCTCCCTGACTACAGGAAGGCACCAGAACAAGCACATTCTTGACATAAGCAGCCCCTGCACCTAAGTGAGAGAAACTGGGTGATTCTGGGCAGTGTCTGGCAGTCTCCGCAGCTGGCGGAGGCTTCAGATGGCAGAAGGTGCAGTGAGGGCAACTGAACCATAGGTTTGCACCTGAAGAGATCAGGGCAGGACTCCAGATTCAATGGCAGCTCCGAGATGGGGCTTCCAGCAGAAACATCCCACTGTTGGAGGCCTGGCCTTGGAAAGAGCAACATTACAGGCAGATTTTGCAGAATATGGGAGTGAATCCATGTTTTCTCCTGGCCTGTAACTGTGATGGTCTTCCCTTTACAGTCACAGAAACTGGAAGAGCTCAGCAAAGTTTTGCTCTCCTGAAGCAGAAAAGCCATTGACACCCTTGGCTGAGCCCGGAGAGTGGCCATTGGTCTTATTCACTCCAGCACAGTCTTAGCATAATGAAAGAGATGATGAAGTGGAAGAGTATTTATGGTGGTATAAGGGTGACATCAATACAGTACCTCTCTGCCCCTTCTCCAGTACCATTCTGAAACCGTTTAAACTCTTGGTCAAGTTGTGTCTTTTTGTATTTATACAAGGATTATGTAAGGAAAACACCAGGCTAACTCCAAGTGGAAGCTTTAGAAAGGTTGAAATGTGAACTAAAACAGCCACATCTGGTTTCTTTCAACTTTACAGGGCCATTGAATAGTTACCAGAGGAGAGATTGGTAGCCAGGGGTCTGATCAAAGGCCTACCACAGCCCAAGGTCCTCTTTATCTGGCTACTGGAGACCAGTGGAGTCAAGGACCAGAATGGGATGGTCCTTGAAACTGTTGGGTCTGGTTTGAAGCAAGCAGGACCTCTTCTCTCCCATCTAGGTCCCAGCATGTCTCTACAGGACCTCTTCTCTCCCATTCAGATCTCAGCAGATCTCAGCGAGACCTCTTCTCTCCCATCCAGCTCGCTTTTCAGAGTAGCGAGTATCATTGTTCCAACAGCTCCTTGGTCCTTGGACGATGTTGCATGGTGTTTTGTTGTTCTCCTCTAGGCAGATGTGCTGGAATGTGGGATAACATGAGCTGCTGGCCTTCATCCGCGGTGGGACAGACTGTCAATGCTCACTGCCCCAAATTCTTCCAGATGCTGACGGGGAAAAAAGGTATCACTAAACATACGCTTTTCTTACCTGGTTGTTTTTTATTAAATGTGGTATTTACAAGGATGCTGCTGTTAGATCCGAACTCCAAGTGAAATTCTGTCCCTGCTTCTTTTAAAAAACTGATGGCCACTTTGCAGCTCCTTTCACAACACTAAGCTAAATGCAGGAGAGCCTGGAATTAAATTAGCTAGGTGTTTTAAAAGTTTATTTTCCTTAGCCAGGCTGAGAAAAGTGGGGGAAGTAAGTGCTATTCTAAAAAGCAGCTTTTTAGCATGGTGTCTTAGGGAGAAGAGTTTTTTCACTCAGGCTCTATGTTTCTGTATTTCTGGCTGTCTTTCCCCTTCTAATGACTCTTAGAGCCAGAGGTTGGTTTCAGAGAAGCTTGACAAGGGGTAAAAGTTCACACAGCATTAAGTCTTACAAGTTTTGGCAAAACAGGTGGCCAGGTAGGGGGCAAAGATCCCTTTTGTGTCTCTGCCAAGAGAAAATCTGCAGTGGGGGTTCATCCTTTAGCTGGGGGCAGACTCCATACAAAGCAGAGGCTCAAATCCATGGGAAATCAGGTTGCATTAGCCTCATGGCTCACTGAACTACTTATTCGGAAAGAGATGAGCTTGGGCAACATTTGTTGTCCATTCTGTGGGATTTCTAAGCTGGAAATGAAGTGAAATTTATTCCTAATGTATTATGGTAATCATGAACTATTAAGTAGGAGTTTCTGCCTGCTTTCTGTTAATTTCTATTTTTTACCAATGCCTGAGAAATGTGCTTACATTTCTCTTTAGTGAGTTAATGATTCAGGTCAGAAGAGGGTTCTGCATTCTTTGGATATAGAACATAGATTAATGAGGCCAGTACCTACAGAAAAGCAGCCAGCGTCTTTTTAGGGAGGGAGAAACAGAAGACAAAGTATTAGATTGTCTAATAAAGATTAGATAAGTAAGAGGAGATGTATTTAGGGCCCTTTAAAATGAGGCACAAAGCATTTAGTTTAAAAGATATATCGTGCTATTGTGTATACACACAATCACTAGCTGCCCGTTGAATAATATGATCTGGTGTAAAGATAGAAAATAAGATATACAAAGACACAGATCACTGAGAAAACCATCTGGCATGCACTCGCAAGTCTTGAGCGTAGCAACATTGGGCCTTAAACGCGTAAGCCTGTTGGCTAAATGCAACCTGGGCTGGTGCAGCCGCTAGAGGGACCTGCCCGCAGCCTCTGGCTGTCACAAGCAGCCAGCGCCCTTGTGAAAGCACCGTCCAGGGAGGAAAACAGAAATTTGTTCATCCAAAGGTCATAATAAGAAATCCAACGTGCTCTGCATTATCTTGGAGTTAGATAGTCTAACAGCTTTAAACTTTAGCTGCCCTCCTTATCGAGAAGCTGAGAGCTGAGTTGCTTCCAATAAGCTGTGACCAAAGTGGCAACGTTCAAACCAGAAACCCAAGACATGGTCCGCTGGCGTTTACATTGTATTTCAGTCTCTGCTTCTGGCATTTTGAGTCAAAGTCAACAATAGTTTCTTCTCATTCTCACAGTCACATTCTTCGCTGATTTTATACTGCGGCTAGCTTGTGAGTCATGCGTTTAATTTCTGCTACAGTTGCTGCCCTGTCTTAAGCAATTTGACAGAAAGAAAAACAACAATTTGTTTGCTTGAAAGAAAAGCAAAAATTTTCTTTCCTTGCCACTTACAAAGGAGATGGGCAGCCACAAGTGCCAAAGACCCATATGTTAAGGGACGCAGATAGGGTTGAGCCCAACCTCTGGTCTCCTGGCTGTTGTGCTTTGGGCTGAAATCTCTACTACCATGTGCAGCCCAGACTGCCTGGCCCCTTCCCTTCCTGGCCCAAAGAAACAAAATAAGCTGGAACCAAATCGGTCTGAACATTACTGAAGTTCAGGCCCAGACCTGTCTCAGGCATGAAATGAGGAAAGGTGTGATGGCTGTGGGGACAAGAAGGCCACCTCAGATGGCCCCGGTCCCGCTGTCATCGCGCATCCCCCGTGCCTGGGCAGCTCTGAAAGCCTCTAGGACACCTGTGAACGTGGGGCACCGACCGCCAGATGGGCTGTAGGCCTTGATGCTGCTCCAAGCAGTGTGTGTCGCAGGTTGCCCCAGCATGTACATTGGCCGTAGCGACTAGCACTGTTGAAATTTTGCTCATGCCCATGAGTGCAGTACGCTATGCAATCTCCTGTGCTTTGCCTGTAATGCAGGCACAGGCACGTACCAACACACAACTTCACCTCCTCTCCCTTATCTTCTCTGGTCCTCTTTGACACCCTTAGACAAGTACCAGTTACAGGCATGTTTACAAGCCCTTCAGTCTGTTCTAAATGTGTCTTTGGCTGAGGCTGAAGCAGAGAATTTGCCACCACTCCACTTCCTGCTGGGTGCCAGGCAGGCTGGAGAAGGGGAAACGGTGGGACAGCTATGTCTCTTCCTTGTGTCATTGCTGTGCTGCAGCAGGGTATAGAAAACACGGCTTGAAAAACAAGCCTGGCCCTTGCAAGGATGCTAAGCTGGAACAGGATGTTCATAAAAGCATCAGAAAAATAGTCTGACACTGGCACACCCAGAGCTCATCCTCCCTGGAGATCGCAGCGTGTTTGTTGTGCCTTGCCTTTTTTCAGAGGTGAGTCCAAATCAAGTGCAGACGTGCTGTCAGGTCACCAGAACTAGCCCAGAGGTAGCAGGAGTCCTGCCTCCATCCTGACAGTCCCAGCAGGGCTCCAAAGAGCATAAACCAGTGCCGAACATGGCCCTGCATATGCATCTCTCTCTGGTCCCTCAGCACTGTGGGGATTATTTGCAGAAACAGGATGCCGCAGAGTCCCTGCGTTTGCAGCTGAATGTGCAGGCAAAGACAGATTTCTCCTTGCGGTGCTTTCTGTCAAGGCTTCCGCTTAGGGCTGCTGATTCCTGGCCTTCTCCAAGTCCTCGCTGCTATTGCCATCACTGCAGCAGAGCCAGGATTTCACTCCATATTTTCAAAGGGTGACTCCTACCTGACAGACAGGTGTGATTAGGACAGTAGGCAGTGGGCTTATTTCTTGACAAAAGTTTCTCTTCTCTTCACTCATAACCTATAAGCCTGCTAAGGTCATTTTCTCCCAGTCAGACTGTAAGTTGTCTTCCACTGTTAACACCTAACACAAATGTGAGCATGTTCAAACCTGTCATATTTAACCATGAGCAACTTGGCAGGGAATCCATCTCACTCAGCTTTAGGGGTCTAAAAGTCAGACATCTAAGAGTGAGCTGAGGCCCCCTGGTATCACACAGAGAGAAGTGAGTTGGACAAACTGACCCACTTTATCCAAGAATTGACCTTTCAGAAGTCTCACCTAAGTGAGGTGAATCCCATGCTAACCTTTAATTTGCCAATAAGCAATGAAATCAACAGCAGAAGATGCTGTCCAGACCTGGCTGTGGAGACCAGACTTTTAGTTTTTCATTTAAATCACACCAAGAAGCTATGCTTAAAAACAAAACCAAAGAAGTGATGAGAAATCACTCAGCAATGGCAGAGTGCCTGCAGGGCTGTGGTGTCCTGCACACTGGCTGCTGACCAGGTAATGATTTGTGTTATCTTCAGACTATGACAAACCACAGTACAGATACCTGAGCGGGGAGGACATTCGAGAAAGTATCAGGTTTGCCTAGAGTAGGAATCTGTGATTCACAGAGTCACGTGGTTGCTGATCTTGGAGTACTGGCCAAGAAACACCAGATGTACCGAACAGTGTTATTTATGTTGCAATTAATAAAAACACATTCATCACAGTCATCCCTGGGTTGGCAAACAATAGTGTGACCCACACAAGTACGCTGGGCAAATATCAACCTAATTAACTCAGCTGCATTTCTCTTCCAGCTATGGGGCGTGCATCGCCTGGGGGGAAACACTCCCTTTGCTCCTGCAACATCCTTCTGCTGAGGAGAAAAACGATGCAACTGGAAACGATTACACCTGTTTTTGTCCTTTTCTGTTGTCCCTATGCAGGTTTTATCTATCGAAACTGTACTAGTGAGGGTTGGTCAGCCCCATATCCAAGACCTGATATTGCCTGTGGTTACAACGTAGATGACTCTGCGAACGAGGCAAGAGTGAGTCTGAGCGCCTGTGACTGTAGATCCTTGCTCCAGGGCCTGGAGGGAGGGATGTTTTCAAACTGTTAAAGAGGGATTGAATAATATCATGATTGAAGGAGGACAACAAGGCGGGGCTGTGGGTATGGGTGTTCTTCACTGTAAATGCTTCCTCCAAATGGTCAGAATGAGTTGCTCCAGGGCAAAAGCAAAGGAGCTGTTTTTACAAGATAATCCATTTGTAAGATAGTAAGGAGCACCCTTCTCTTGGTAGGGGATGATTTTTGCTAGATAGTCAGATACAGATGTGAATGTAATGTTCCTCTGCAGCGTTCCTATTTCATGACTCTGAAGACCATGTACACGGTTGGATACTGCACCTCCCTCGTGACACTGTCAATAGCCTTAGTGATCCTGGCCTCTTTCAGGTGAGGAAAAGTGAGCATCATCATTGGTTTGCATTTGGTCAGGACCTCTGATCACTCCTGGCTGACACAATTGGCTTTCAGGACAAGTTAAAAATGGAAGTATTCCTGAAAAGCTTCAAAGAAATCAATGATGGAAATCACCTCTGAGCCTGTCTCCCAGCAAATGGCAGGACTGTTCCTCATATTGTGATCTCCTGTGCTTTATGAAATCTAGGTGAACATACTTCACAGGGTGGAGCTTGCACTACCTCCCTGCTGAGATTTTTCTCCGATTTCATTGTCCCTGTGGGCAGAATCTCTCCCCCCAACCTGCCCACTGTTCTTTTCTCCACTTTAGACTGTGGCTAAAACTGCTCTTAGTGCCACTGCATTAACTTTTGTGAAGATGTTGCAGGTTTACAGCAGTGTGACTGAGAGTAGACTTAGCTCCATGTGCCCTTATAACCTGGAATTTGCACTTGGCTGCTTATTCAGTGAAATGATTTTCCCTTACAGTAAATATCAGGGAGGATCCTCCAGTCAGAGGAACCCCAACTACTTTGCAAACTAGTCTTGAGGCTGGAAGTCCTCCAGACCCAGATAATTTGGGGGATTTAATACAGAAAACGTTATAGGGGTAAGTGTACTGTACAAATGAACCAAAGAAATTCACCCAGGTCTGGATAACTGGCAGCTGCTTGGCTTCAGAATTGAAGGGGGGAAGCTAGACCAAGCATATCAGTGTGAAATCTCAATTTTTCTGGCAACATTATGGGGGTTTTTTAGTACCTGAGTGGAGCAGATGTGACTTTAGCTTTTTAGGGTCTTCTCTAGGGCATCCCTCTTCGGAAATGAATTGCTCTTCCTCTTATAGGCAGGAAAACTGAATGATCTTAATGTGTCAGTTCAACATTAGTAAGCATTGAAACCTGATGTTTACAGCAACAAGCTGTCCGCTTTTTTCTAGGAATATAACTTCATAGGCTCTCTCTCTTTCTTGGCACAGAAGACTTCGCTGTACAAGGAACTACATCCACATGCATCTGTTCACGTCGTTCATCTTGCGAGCCTCATCAAACTTCATCAAGGATGCCGTTCTGTTTTCCTCCGATGACACAAATTACTGCGGGGTGTACACGGTAATCCTGTCACTTCCAGCATCCTCCGCACCTCACTTTTCTGGCAGGATTCAAGCCGTGGTTAGCATGCAGGGAAGGAAACCTCCGTGCTAGCTCTCTGTTCGACATAGCGGGTTACAGGAGAGGAAGGGTATGCCCTGTCCCTTCCCTGGCACTTCACCCTGCACGTTGGTTGGTCCAGGCTGATCTTTCACATGCTTGGGTCAAACCTGGGTTTTGGGGCTTCTCTCCCAAGTGGTCAGAAGTGCTTGGTGACACACACTGGCTCCCTGTGATCAAGAGTTGCTTGAGCTCGGCCAGGATGTCACTGTCTGACATGCAAATTGAAGTGCTGGAGATTTCCCTGTTGGTTTGGAAGGGGCATCTGCGTGGATGAGGGAGGGGTGAGGAAGTGAAAGAAGCCCTGCCTGGAGCATCCCAGACACACAGAAACCCAGGCACAGATTCTCCCCAGGTGTGGATGCCTGCGTGCAGGTGCCTGCCTTCCCCTTACAGTCATCGGAGCAGAGAGGGCATCCGGTTCAGTCCGAAGTGGACATCTTCATTCACTGGCTTGAGTGCATTGACCAGATCTCCGCAGAAGGCAGCGGGAGTTCAGCACCTTGACAAAGAGGCACCTAAATGTGGTGTTCCGATCTGGATGTTGAATCTCCCATATCATGGGTCTTCGCTTCTGCAGCTCCCATCCCAACGCACCACTTCCGGAGGGAGTGATGTCTCCAAAGGAGCACCTCCCACGCTCATCCAGCCTCCCTCCACAAATCTGCCACACGCAGGGGAGCCAAAACCCCTGCCAGCCCCACAGGGCCACCGGCTCCTCCCCATGGGCTGTGGCCAAGCAGGGCAAGTTGTGGTAGTCATTACACTGTCACGTCAGTCGTGCACTCACCAGGCTCAGGCACCACTGCAAGGGGACGTGGTATAAACCAGGCAGCCACTGGCATTTTCCCACCTTTGCCTCTTCTTCCAGCTAGCGGTGCATCTGGAAGGATTTTCTACCTTTTCCCTGGCTTTTCTCGCGTCCGGCAGCCTGAGCAGCTCAGATATTTCTGTGAACACAGGATACATCAGTGGAATGGGGCTTCTTATATGGCTGATAGATTCTGGTAGATAGGGCTTGCAGGGAAAGTCCAACAACATGTAAAATATTGCTGACGTACTACAGTTTGAGAGCTGATTGTAAGATACGGGTTCACACTTGCAGACCCTGGCAAAGGAACCTCCCAGATTTTGAAGGGTTTTTTTCTTTCTCTTTTTATTGGTGGCAAAATACCTTGAAAGTGTTAGGGAAGGGACTGGAAGCCATGTTCAGTGTTCTAAAACAAAAGATAAGAATTAAGCAGGGAGGAAAACAAAAACCAGAAAAGGGTTCTTTTACCCCAGTTTTGCTGATGTTTTGTTACTGAACAAGAAGTTTTGAGCAAATTATAATTATTTTTGTCAACCATTCTTCTTAGAAAAGAAGTCTGAGAAATACATTTCACATGCTTCACTAAGCTTATATTAATGCTACTGATACTAATAAGGCAGTGATAGTAAAGCTCTTCTAAGTGAGAGAGTAATCCAGGCCCATGTGTCCTTGACACGTTCAGTTCTTGTTAGTGAAACAGCTGATTAATGTACTTACCCATGCCAGCTCTCGTACCCACCTTTGGTATCTATATGGTCACCACTGGTGTAGTTAGCATCTCACCATCTTCAGCGTATTTACCTTCAGAGTGCTCTCAGCTATGTGATACAATATAGGAAATCAGCTGAGGCAAAAAGACAGAGGAAAGAATCAGATCTTTTTGCCTCTATGTCTTTGAGGGCCCACTAATACGATCAAGATGCTCGATCTGTGACCAAATCCAGGGTAGTACTGCAGCTATTAGATCAACCCTGCTTTCTTGTCACCAGCTTAGCCCCCCAGTCACCATAAAATCTCTATTTGCCAAGACTTATTGACCAGCACGCTCTCTGTTAGAAAATAGATGGAAACAGAAGCACAAGTTAATTCTACTCTGTTTCCTCAGGCCGGATGTAAACTCACGATGGTCTTCTTTCAGTATTGCATCATGTCTAACTACAGCTGGCTTCTTGTAGAGGGGCTGTACCTCCACACTCTCCTGGTCATTTCTTTCTTCTCAGAAAGGAAGTTCCTCTGGTGGTTCATCGCCCTCGGATGGGGTACGATGGTCTCCTTTCAGTAAGAATAATTACGGGATTGTTGTGCTTTCAGGATGGATTTATGAGTAACTAGCTTTTCCAACCGTAGGTACCCCAACTGTGTTTGTTGCGGCATGGGCCATAGCTAGGCAACTCCATGAAAATATTGGGTAAGTTGGTCGGATGAGGGAGGGTTGCGCTCCATGCAGGAACATGCACCCCCCTACACACTTGTGGGCTGCTCTGTGGGTTTTCTGCTCATTTATAATTGCTGGCTGCCAAGCAAACCAAATGCCATTTAACTGTGGTGCAAGCCTGGGTCCCAGCGTGGGCAGATCCCCATGCTGGTGGGGAACATTGGTCCAGCCGGCCAATCTGAAGAAGAATCTCAAATCCCTGTAGCATTTTCATGGGTGGGAGATGGCCTCTAAGTACGAATTCAGCCCATGACTGTTTCAACATCTATATTTGACTTTATGATCAGTGAAACTTTGCTCCTTTCACTCCTCCCTTCCAAACTTTTGAGAACTGGTTGTACTTTAAAGGCAGAATACAATTTTGTCCAGTGCAGGTTGATAGTTTTCTTTCATAGTTTTATTGAAATGCTGTACCAGCTAAGTGGGAACAGGCAATTAATTTTGTAAAAGAAGGAATAGAGTCCTGTCTGAAGTGCAAAACAGATTAAACCCTTTGAAAAGATGCCAGTGTTTTGATAACTGAATGCACCTTCTCTTCTATTTTTACAGGTGCTGGGACACTAACACTAATGCCAATACCTGGTGGATCATTAGAGGCCCTGTAGTTTTGTCTATTTTTGTAAGTCTTTTCTGGGATAAGCACATTCAAACTGTATTTTCAAATATGGTGAAGGCAGAGATCATCTACTCAACATGCTTTAGAAGTGTGTTAATGAAGTGATCTTAGCCCGAGCTGGTGTGACACACAAATTACTGCTTAAGCAACTTTTGCTCAGCAGGATTTAGTCAGTAAGTAATGCCCCGGGGCTAAGTTCACAAGGAAAGCTAGAGCGTCCTCCCAAGAAGCCAGAGGCTGGAGAAGATCAGGTTTCCACATCCTGTTGATTTCATAGGATCGGAGCTGGCCTGTGGAAGCTTGTTTTGGACTGTTTCAAGGAAGGCTCCGGAGGAGAAACAAATGGCTGCAGGTTTCAGTATTTCAGTACAAAAGCCTTTGTGTCTCCCGGTCACTGCCGCTCTTGGCAAAGCCAAAAGCAACTTGCCTCACACGACCATTAGTTTTTGTTTGCAGAACTGAAAGCAGCACAGGGGCTTCAAGCCCCATGTGTTAGTGGACCGCAACTATGCTAGTAAGGCATTGCTCACTGAAATGAGCCGTAGGCAGCGAAATTCAGAGCGAACCTCCCCAACACGAGGCAGTAGTGATGTAAAGAATAGTTTGGTACAACTAATACTCAACACTGATGGTTTGAGCTTTTGTTGTTGCTCACCTTTATAGCTTTAGGTAGGAAGGGGCTGAAGCCTCTCCCTGCTGACAGTTGTTTTACCCAGGTGCAATGCTCTGGGGTAGACCTCTCTGCAATGATTCATCTGAAGCCCTGGTACAGAAACATGTGACCTGCTAGTTACACTCAAGTAACCCGCTGACACCCCCAGCAAGAACACGCAAGAGTTCATTGAGGTTTTCTTGTTGCCAGTAGGATCCATTATATTTGCAAAACACAAATTACAACCCTTGCATGCTCTCTTGGTAACCTAAACAGCAGAGATGTTGGGTTGAAGTTCTGCTCCCATTTACTGCCATGCAGACCTTCATCCCCCCTGAAACAAGCAGAAGACAATCATGCAAGCGATTCAGAATCAACGTAGTGGGATTGCAGCATTTATTTCTCTTAATGAAACAACCTTTATGCTCCAGGAGCCAGGCAGCAATATTTAAATTCCAGCCAGACCTAGAAGTTCTGCAAGATGAAAACCACAATCTTAAATCATCTTTCGAGGACCACCCGCTATCCCTTTCTAAATTTCCACAAAATACTGATCACATCTAGCTTAACTACTCAAGGCGGGAGCAGGCTGCATGAGTCTGCCTCTTCTGCTGAGAAAGGCTCTTCTCAAGCCCATAGCCCCAAAGACAAACAAACAGTTAAACCTGCAGAATTGCAAACGTATCTCTTTATTCCTTACAGCACTTAATCCTTAGCAGTTCAAAGGGCAGAAAATGCACACAGATAAACTCTTTTGTGCTCTTGGACTAACCTTCGCTGCTGTTGTGCCCACCGGCAATTTGTCCCAGCAGGAATCCCACCCTCCGTCCTTCCCAAGAGTTTTCTTCAGCAGCGAAATGCCCCACACTGCCTCCACTGGTCATGCCTGAACTGGTGGGTTAAAAACCCCAGAATCCTCAAACCTGAACCTCCTTACCCTCCCAAAACCTGAAATATTTACTGTCCTTCCTTCATGTTCCCCTCCAGACTCACTTGGCTTAGGGAAACCCATGGCCTTGGTGTCCTTCTCCGATACGCACTGGCCTGCAACTAAGCATTGGCACTGTGGCAGTGGCATTTCCAAACATGCCCAGGGAAGGGTTAAAAGCCAGGGTGGCACAAGCCGTTGCGAAAGGCCGTGCAGGTGTGCAGTTCAGCCTCTCCCCCTCCGTGCTCGAGCCGCTTTAGCGAGAAGGGCACCTGCAGCCTGGCTCCGGATACTCCTGCGCTTTGCCTGGGAGGTCAAATGAGCAGAAACCGCTATTGCCTCATCTTCTCCCCAGCCTAGAAGCAGATCAGTATTTCTATCTGGTTTCCACCCTCAGAGAGGGGGAAAACAGAAAAGGAAGAACTATTTAAATGCTCGTCCCTTGCCATTTTTAACTACTTCATCCAGCAACACATTGTTTCTTCCAGCAGGGAACAGAGGGTATTTGCAATCTCTGTTAGCCAGAGGTGGCTCTGGTGCCTTCTCCTTTGCTGGCAGCCCGTGCCACCGGGGCACCGCTGGCTGCAGAGGTTACCTGCAGACAAGAGCTGGGACTGATTTTCCTGCTGCGTCCGGTCTCTCTTTTCTCCGGCAATTTGCCCTGATAATAAGCCCTGACAACTATTTAGTTGCTGCCGGGTTCCTGCAGTCAGCTACAGCCCCAAAACCGGAGGGTCCCATAACAGGAGCCGTGGCACGCCGGCGCGGGAGCACAGCCCTTGCCTGAGCCTGCAGCGGCCGGCGCGTTGCTGGCACCAGCTGCCTCCACTGCTACCTGCCAGCTACACGTGCCGTTACTCTTCCTTTTGGTTTCTGCTGTTTTGGGTTTTTCTTTCACCTTTCCTTTCTTTTCCTTTTCAGATAAACTTCATTCTTTTCGTCAACATTTTAAGAATTTTGATGAGGAAGCTCAGCTCACCTGAAGGGAGGAGTGGTGATACCAACCAGTACAAGTACGTCCTTTGCACCGTGCCTTTACGTAACGCGAACGCATCTTCTCAATCCCTCTCGCCCCATTGTACAGCGGCTTTTCCCTGTGTTTCCATTCGCAGGAGACTCGCAAAGTCGACTCTCCTCCTCATCCCGCTCTTTGGGGTTCACTACATCATCTTTGCTTTTTTTCCCGAAGATGCAAGTAGTGGCACAGTGGAAATTCAGCTTTTTTTGGAGTTAGCTCTTGGATCATTCCAGGTAATATTTGATATAGTGCTCTTTTCTTAAAATAAGAAAAAGAGGCATAGCATACATACCCCACCCAACAGAGTTACATTGGCAAAAACAAGCTGTTCAATCTCCTTTGTAATATCTCATCTTAGTCTAAAAACCAGTTCTGCAATTCTAAATCTATGATTTTTTTTTTATCTTGTAGGGTTTTGTCGTGGCTGTACTTTATTGTTTTCTTAATGGTGAGGTGAGTTTTTGTGTATAGAACATGCTCTTTCACTGCTCAAGCATGCTTCAGTAATCCGTGGGATATGTTCTCCAATAAATTACCTTTTTCATCGGCCAGTTTTCTCCCCAGCTACCTAACGTCACTCCTGAAATTCCTCCTAGATCTGGCAAACCTAAATGATTGTATGCCAAATGCAAACTTTGCCTCTCAGTGATTTCAGCCCCCTGCTCAATCAGATAGCGTTATTTCTTTCTGGGAACGGGGAGTGCGAGTAGCGTTCCGCACACAGTCACACTGAAAATCGGAGACAGATTCTGGTGTGTGAGGCTATTAGCTCTCATTCCATGTCTGTTTTCTCTGATCCTTGGAAGGGAATTTATCAAAAGCTGTATTGAGTCCAGTTCATTGGGACTCATCGTGTAAATCTTTGGGACAGAGACCGTTTCCAAGCTTGTCGTATGATAACTTGCTCTCCCGGACTCCGAGGCTAGAACTTGTGTTCTGAAAAACACTGCTGCAATTAGAGGTGGGGGAAACATTTCCAGTCCTGCAAGACCCTGAGATTTTTTGGAAGAAAAAAAAAAGTTAGTTCCTAAAGGTTGGAAGAAAAAGTTACTTTGAAATGGAGGTGGGTTAGAAATACTCTGAATGGTGCTTGAACTTATCAGAAGAGGGTTTCAAAAAAAGTTGTTTTGAACAGAAAATCTGTATTTTTTTAAGTGTCAGGATGTCCTGTATTTATAAATAAAATAAAAATCCTGGAAAAATCTAAACCAGACACTTACAAAGGCCAGCTAGTCTCTGTAAGCAGCTTCAACATCAATTAACATTTCTAATAGAAGAACAGGTCAACTGAAAATTGTGCAACAACAATATGACTAGAAGTGACAAGAGCCAGACCCTACCCTAACCCCTCAAACTAGGGGTTAAGTATATAAATCCAAACTTTGGCAAAGGTAACCACCTCTCCTCTTCCTGTTGTACTGCTCTCTGTGTTGCCGGGCTCCAAGATCAACTAGCTGAGCTAAGTATTTTGTGACCTTTCTACCCAGGTTCAGCTGGAAGTGCAGCGAAAATGGAGGCAGTGGCATCTGAGCAAACACTTGCGTCAGCATCTGAGCACCTCGGCTAGCAACGGAGGAAGCGGCTTAACTCAAGTGATGCACACGGTGAAGTCCAGCCCGCCAGAGCACAGGAGACCAACCATCCAAAAATCAAGCGTGCTTTAGTGGGCGCCGTACGCTCGGAGGATGCCTCCATCCTCCGATGCGTGTGGTTAAGTCCCGTGGACCGCGCTGGGACTCTTGTGTACATATCTGAAAGCAGAACTTGGCTGGAGATCAGCTGCTCTTGAAGCACATCTGTTCATCTGTATCCTGTGCAGCACCAGAGTTATTTTGCAAAGCAAAATGGGCCAAAACATTTTGCTCTTCTTCGGGTTTCTGGCTGCAGTCATTTGTGTTTCTTTCCACACCAATATTTTTAAGCTGCTATTTCTACCTTAAATGTTCATGTGGCTCCCTTCCAGCTTGTTTCAGGCTAAGCCAGGCATGTGATTTTTTTAGATGTTTTATATTTCTTCTTCTGTTGAAGCGGGGAGGATATTCAGCTTTGCAAGATGAAGGTTACGTGCCAAACTTTAACGCAGCCCATAGGCTTGAAACGCAAAATTAATTCATCCCTAAAATTTACTGAGATTCAAAATCTTGCTGCTGTGGCAGTGGACATTGAGAGCATTAGGCACGGCTGAGCTCCTTCCTCTCCTGCTGCGTGCCTATGCTCCAGGGGCAACGGCAAGCTCAGGAGGTTTCCTTCCCTCGCCTGCTCTAACAGCAGAGAACTCAGAAATAGCAGTGGTCTAATTTGGATTTGTATCAGTTTTTGAAACCATAAAAGAGCTATTATAGCAAATTCCAAGCAAATGGCCAAGAAAACCTTGGTAAGACGACGCTTTACTATTTTGTCTGTACTTCTGAGATTCGCCCAGCTAGTCTTTGAAGGGAAAAAAATGAAAGCCCTTGGGACATTTAAAACTGAATTGAACTGGACAACTGAAAGTGTCTTGTGAAAAACACCACCATATTGACAGGCAAAAATCTCTCTCGAGTCTGCAGTCGTACAAACCTGCAAGCTTGTACATGATAGTACACTGTCACAAGGTATTTGAGCTTCTACTTCAGCTTTACATTTTTAAGGATAAGATTAAGTAAATTCTCCTGGTTTGAGCTGCAAAGGGATAAACAAATTCAGCCAGCAAAAGCAATCAAATCTAGTATTTAATTTTGTATCTTTATTTCCCCAGTTGAGGCAATGCTTGCCTGGCTTTCTTGATGACTGAACAGAAAGAAAGTGGGCATTTACCACACTTCTCCCTCCTGCTCACCCATAAAGCGCTGGCAGAACCAGCGCGCTCCTGCGAAGTGGGGACTAAATGGCATTTCCCAGCTGTTGCCCAAACTGCTCCAGCAAGCTCTTATTTACACCAAGTCCTCATGGCAGGCGTCTGTCATTTCACCAGAAGCAAAACATGCAGAGAAATTTAAAGGATGCCTTCAAAGTTAAATCACCTGCCCAGAAGCAGGTGTTGACTGCTGTGATTAGCTGGGTTTTAAACTGCAAGTTTAAGGGCAGGAAAAAAATAATCTTTTTTTTCTTCCCCTGTCACGCTCTCCCTCAAGTGTGGATAAAAACCCTTGCTCCTTGCTGACTTACTCAAAACAAGCAGATCCTCCCAGCTTCTGGGAGGTTCACTTGGTCCCAAGGTGTTTAGCAAGTCAGATACTTCCAAAAAGACACAGTCATTAGCCTAATTTCCTCTCTGGCCTACGAAAGCTAAAAGAAGACCAACAAGAGCAGGGAAACAACACGTCTGCTCCCTGTCTGAGAATTAAACATTTGTCAGTAAGCCAAAGCAGCTGCTTGTTTTAAACACCAGTGCCTCCTTACTGCATTAATGAAGAAATATAGATGAAGAGATCCAATAAGGTGTAGTTAAGCAGGCCTGATGCAATTATTTGCTATGGCACAAGCCTGGGGAAGAGCTCAGCTGGGGAGCGTGGTGCAAGGGCTGGCACCTGATAGCCCAAGGCTGGGTACAGCCCAGGCAGAGCACGATGCCTCTTTGTACAGAAATCCTGAGCAAACGGAGCGGGGGGAACCACATGCTCTGAAATAAAAAGCTGATGATTTTCTTTCTTTTTTTTTTTTTTTAAATCGGTGTTCGGGCATAAACTATTAGCTTAGAGGCAGAGAAGTAAATCTTAGGGAGCGGTGCAAAGAGTGGGAGTGAGGAATGGGTGCAAGACACAAATTCCCGATTTCCATGGCCTGGAAGTACCTACAGGTGCCATTGGACAAAAAATCTCAACATGAACTCCGCGTGCGGAGATCACTGACTTTCCCCTTCTCCATACTTGCTCCTTGTTTAAGGGACTGTAGGCAGTTGTTATCAGTGGACAGGACTTCAGTGCCGTCTTTCAGACAGGTTGCTTATCACCATTCAGCGACACTGGTGTGACACTCGTGACAATCCCTGGATGTTCACTCCAGGTCATCGAAGGGGCCAGCTGCAGCTCTCCGAGCCAGCAACGCCAGCAGCAGCTCGGCAGCCCTAACGTCAGCAGTCGAAGACGTAAGACTGAATTTAAGAGGAAGCGATCAACGAATTCTCCCAACACAGCAACAAGGAAGTTCCCAGCCAAACTGACAGAAGCAAAAAGCAATGTTACACCATGAAGAGTCACGTTGTGAAACTCTTCACCACTGAGCATTGGGGGAGTTGAAATAAATGGGTTCAGAAGGGGCTTCACAGGAGGTGGATCCATGGCTGGCAATCAGGGGGAACCACAAGAAGGAACCCAACCAACACCCCCCTGGGACAGGCTGGTCTTGAACTTGCAAGCTCAAGCCAGGGGGTTAGAAGAAGAGTCATTGCCTGCTTCTCACCATAATCCCCAGCAAAGGGAAAGATGACAGGGAAGGCTAGTAATCTTCCCATAGTCACCTTCCCCTGAATCACAAAAGCAAGAAACTGCTCAACACCCAGCTGGGGGTTTCCCCGCAGCACAGCCTATGAGGCTACTGTAAAGACTTAAAAATCAAAGTACCAGTGACGGTGCTCTGGGCTGTCTCCCTAGTTAATGGGCCCTAGCCTCTTATTTCCTTATTCTTATCCACAAGCAACGGTTTGTGCACAAGTTTCCAATTAAAGCCAGCACCTGAACAAGTCCGAACAACTCTTTAACAGGAGGTGGTGTTCATTACCCAGCTCTTAAGAGACATTAAACCATCTGGGACAGGCCAATGGTCTCTCCCACGGGAGTGAGAGAGAATACCAGGTGCTAATTAACTTGCTTGAGGTTACATAAACTAATTCAGGGGTGAAGCTGGAAATCTGTATGCCTGACACTTAAGTAAAACTGCTAGTATAGTAAGCTTAAAAAAAATATATATATATATTTGCACTCGAATACTACTTTCTGCAGAGCAAATGAGCACAAGAAAGCTGGGGAAAGAGCAAAGATGCTTCAGACGCTGGGTACAGTGTGGGAAAACGGAAGTGGAAGACACAGGAAAAAAGCTATTTAGCTGGTAAACAGAACATGTAACAGCAGGAAATCACTGAGAGCCTAAAAGGTTCTCCAATTCGCATAAGCGCGGCTGACTGCCCCTCTCGTTCGGTAACGCAGCAAGCGAGCTGGCTGGCTGCTGGGGCAGCACGAATGTGTTGCAGGGAAAAGGGGAGCATCCCCGGGGGCTCCGCAGAGCCTTGCCGCCCTGGCCAGCACTCGGCAGGGCACCGAGCAGCCCTTCCTTCATCTGTCTCGCAGAGTGAACGTGCAGAACTGGTGCCTGGGAGGCATCACATAAACCCCACTCTTCCCCTTAAATCTGCAGCCCAATATCTAAACGTAGGAAGAGAGAATTGCAGTTCTCTTACTTTCAAAGAAATTTATTTAACGAACTTCAGGAATCTTGCTTGACACTCCAGCAGGCTTCAGAAAGTGAACAGTTACCAGTTGCTGCCACATCAGTTGTTGTAGGTAAGGATGTCTCCAAGACAATCAATCCTGTTCTGTAGTATTTAGCCACCAAAATGCCTCTTCACTCAGAATTAGTGAGTTAAGCAGTATTATACAAAGCTAGTTAAAAAATAAAAATTAAAATTAACTGTATTTTCATGAGAGGATTCATTCCCTACCCCAACAAAAGGCATCTTCTTCAGCTAGTCGAAGGCATCCTCAAGTCATTAACAACCCTGCCGAGTCTTAGGTGAACTCAATGGCCAATTGTCGACGGTCTCCCCCACCCCAAGTGGGGCAGGAGGCACCAGACAGGGACACGGTCTGGTTTCCCCCTGCCCTCCCCCAAGGCCAGGGTCTGCAGGTGAAGGGCACCATACCCCATGGGGACTAAAGGGAGTCCACACAGCATTTTGGATGCCACCAAGAAGGCACTCGGTGAAGTTACATTCCAGGTTTCTAGACAAGCCAAGGACACGCAGGCCCTTGTCTCATGTTGGGGTGCAGCGTGGGCATCCCTAGGCACCAGAGCAGGTTCATTGGTCATTTAAGGCACTCTGCCAACTGGTGACATCAAAGTGCAACAATTTGGGACTGGGCCTTGCAGACTCTTGTTGGGGTAAGTGGCTCCACTAAAACCAACAGCACTATCCATACCGGCGTCTGCAAGGTCAGCCCACTGGCATGCTTTGAACAGTGCAATTCAGCAAATCAAGAGCACCTTTAAAAAGAGATATGATCACAGTGCAGTTTTCCAGAGGCAGGTTAAGGGCACAATCCCAGAATTTGTCATCCTTGGGAGAAGGTCAGGAAGCTCTGACAGAGCCCCAGACACCCCAAGGGATTTGGGAGCTGTGCTGGGTAACATAGCTCAGTGCACCATCTTATCTGGAAGAGACGCCAACTCATGCACAAAAGCCCAAGCAGCACTGACCTGAGCAAGCCTCATGTCTAGACCTGGACTGAAACTGGATCTCAGAAGATGCTTAGAAACAATATTGTAAAAAAGTTATGGAAAGGAGACTGTCCTCATGTAGGGAGCAAGTCCACAGGAGAGCATTCAGCAAGTGCACGCTTAGGCTCAGGCAGGACTTGTGATTCTTGGCTTTCACATGGCTCCTCAAGCAGAGCTCTTCATTTGTGGCTCACCTGCACAGCCTTCCTGGCCTTTCTGCTATGATGCCTTTGTGTCAGGTAAAAAAAAAAAAAAAAGATTGCATCAAAATCACTGCACAGGAAACGAATACCTTGCTAACGACTATCAAGAACTACAGAGATGAGGCACATATAAACATTTGTCTTAAAACTAAACACAAAAAGTCTCACCAGCAGATACAAAACAGGCATTAAATCAGAGAGGCTCTGGGATACCCTGAAGACATTTTTAATCTGCTGTCCGTGGGGTGCTGTACGCTGAACAGGGAGGACGGGTTCAGAGCAGCCAACCTCTGCAGTCACCTCTCGTTTTACATCAGACACAAACGAGGGATTTTAAAACTGCAACAACTGTAGAGACCTCAGCACAGGGCAGATCCTGATTCCTGGAGCTGCCCCCATCAGTTCCCCCTTGGGAAACGTTGGGCTTCTCCCTCCCCTTCCCGTCATTAATCCCGTGAAGGAAAGGGCTTGGTGCGATCAGGAAGATGACAGTTCGATCAGGAAGACTGACAGTTCGCTCGTCCCAGCGGTGATGCTGCGGGAGAAGTCTGTGACGGGCTGGTCGCAGCTGCAGGAGGAGCCTATCTACCATTGCCCTGGTTGGAAACTTGGGGACCCAAACGCATGGCAGAAGGTGCAGCATGCTGAGAGGCCAAGGTGATGGTGCATCTGCCCAGCCACAACTCCAACCCAAAGCCCACACAGAGCTCATCCCCCTTTCCCAAAAAGGGGGCAAAAAAACCCAGGAAGAGCAGTGCCCTACAACAGCCGAGGAGCGCAGAGGGAAGCACAGATAATCTGTCCCTGATACCAAATGAGTACATGAGACACTGAAGTTGTGTCACACATGCTTCACGAGCTCTGGAGGACGGGGGAAAGCCCAACAGTGCCAAACCCATAATAGTACAGGCTGCACATAAGCCTCACAAACAAGCATGCTTGTGCAGGCTGCAGTTTGCCATTCTTCTACACATTTAACGGCAAACCCCCTTAATCCATTGCTTCAGAAAGCTGCATTTCAATAACAGCCAGTCCAAGTTCCCGCTTTGCTCATGCTGTGCCGTCCTCCACGCTGATCGGTGGGTCTGTCCTCTGAAATCAAACCGTCCAGCTGAGGGACGCTTTCCGCACACAATGTGAGATGCGGTGTCCTTTTCAAACTTCATTAGACTCCCTCTTCTTCCAGTCTAATTGGCACAGCTGATGACGCAAAGGCAGAGAGCGCCCTCGGCACCTAGATTTTCCCTAGCCTGCTCCCCGGGTACGTGAGGCTGTTGATGTGGAGTCCACTGATCCCGTTGAGGAAGAAGAGGAAGGCAGCAATGAACTCGCACCAGTACGTCAGCGAGAAGCCTGTGAAGGTGATGTGATCCCTCAGGAGGATTGAGAAGCTCAGGACTCCCGCAGATGACAGCAAGAAGGAGACGAGGATGAGAACCGAACCTAGCGACCACTTTCGCCTTGAGTTGGCATCTTCGCAGACCTGGGAGACCATCAGGAGCTCCAGGCCGAATATGGCTACCACGACAGCAAAAGCCACCATGCTCCTGATGAGGATCATCCCCACGTTCATCCCTTCCACGTCAGCCAGGCTCAGATCGGTGACGCATTTCAGGACGCTGCTGTTGCTAACGGTGCAGAAGTGCCAGAGCCCGAAGAGCTCCCCCCTCGCGAAAAGCCAGCGGCCATCGCAGACGGAGATGGACGACAAGACCACGGCTATGGCCACACACAGGATGATGAGGCTCCTGATGAACGCCTCGAAGAAAGCCTTCCGCGGCCGCCTGTGCGCCAGCAGCCTCTGCGCCTTAGGGGAGAGCGGCGAAGAAAACAAATTGAGTTAACAGGGCTCCTTTCAGCCATTAATCAGGCTGAAATGAAATTAGACGGGCGAAGTTAATGGACTTGTAGGAATGATGTCAGTGCTGGAGGAGATCTGGCCGCGCGGGCAGCAGCGCTCTGCCCCCCGGCCGGCTGCGGGCAGGGGAGCTAAACCCCGCCGCAGCCCCCCAAACCGGGCCCCGCGGCCCCGGCTCTGCCCGCGCAGCGCCCCGCGCTTCCCCGCCGGCTCCCGCGGCCCCGCCGCAGCCTTTCTGCTCCGCGCCGCCACGGGCGCCGAGACGTGCAGCGCCGTGCACCCGCCGGCCGTTCAACACCCCCCCTCCCCGCCGCCACGCTGCGCCCCCTCCCCGGCGTGCAGCGCCGTGCACCGCCCGGCCGTCCAAGCCACCCTTTCGGCCGTGCACCCCCTCCCCGGCCGTGCACCCCCATAGCGTGCAGCGCCGTGCACCCTCTCCCCGGCCGTCCAACCCCCCCCCCCGGCTGCATACCCCCTCCCCGGCCGTGCAGCCCCCTCCGGTGTCCAAGCCGTCCCGGCTGTGCACCCCCCCCATCGGCGTGCAGCACCGTGCACCCCCCGCTGCATACCCCCTCCCCGGCCGTGCACCCTCTCTCCGGCCATCCAAATCCCCCCCGCGGCTGTACACTCCCTCCCCGGCCGCGCAGCCCCCTCCGGTGTCCGAGCCGTCCCGGCTGTGCGCTCCCTCCCCGGCGTGCAGCACCGTGCACGCCCGGCCGTGCGCACCCTCCGCGGCCGCGCAGCGCCGCGCGCCCCGCTCCCGCTCCCGGCCGTACCTGCGCCCCGAGGGCGGTCATGCTGCCGCCGGCGCCGCGAGCCGCGCAGAGGCTGGGCGGGCTCCGGCCGCGGCCCTTTATGGCCCCGGCGGGCGGCGGCAGCCCCCGCCCGGCCGCCACGCCCGGGCCCGGGGCGCCGCTGGGCCCCCCCGCGGCGGAGCCGAGCCGAGCGGAGCCGAGCGGAGCCGAGCCCGGCCCAGGTGCCGCCGCCGCTGCGGGGCCCCCCCGCGGCCGGGGGCAGCAGAGCGGAGCGGAGCGGGGGGCAGGGCCCCCCCCAGCCCCGCGCACCCTCTTATCTCCACCTTGCCTATCTCTACCTGTGCCGTCAGCAAAAATGCCTCCGCTCGTAAAGTTTTATACCCTCGGTCTGCTCCTGTTTTGCCGTCCCCTAGCGATTTACTGATTGCTTTAGCTCCCCCCCCCCCCCCCCGCCCCGAAACAACAAGAAGAGAAAAAAAAGCCCAAGGAAGTTGTGTTCTGCTGTGTCATCAGAAACCCTTGTTTTACTGCCAAATTCTGGTTTCAGCTCCAGCCGAGAAAGCTGCCGTGATTCGGGGACTCCGGCACAGGGATCCCGGGACCCGGGCGGCGGTTCCCAGCCGCAGCGCCGGCGGCGGGGGCCTTCCTTCCCTCGAGGTGCCGTCAGAACTTGACCCGTTCTTCTTATTTTCCTACCTGTGCAGAACTGGAAGGCTCTCCGCCGCCGCCGCCGCCGTGTGCTGGAGGTTGTCGTAACTTTACCCTTGCTCTGATTTCCATTTCTGAGCAAATCAGTCTTCTTTACAGACTATCTGTCTTGTTATTTTAAGCTCTAAACCATTTTATAAGGGCTTTCTGTTTGTTTCCCTTAAAAATACATATATATCTGCTAGGATGTGGCTGGAGATTTTTCTGTAACATTTTTTAGTATTTTTCTTCTCAGGGGGAGTTCTGAAGAACACATTTAGGTATTTCACATTTTCATGATAACTTCTGACCTTTTTCCTTGTCCCCTTTTGCAATATCTTTTAATTGCTTCTCCTCAGAGGCGTACACACGACGGGATGATGTTTCCACCTAACTTTGGATTGGGTATTTTCCACTTGCAACACGTGGCAAATTTTTGCAGTGTCTGTTAAAAGTTGTTCTCTGGCTTTGTGGCCTGCAACATTTTTTGTCTTCTGAGCACGCTATCTGACCTGGCAAACTCGATGCTTCCTATGGCCCTTTTAATTTGGTCTCATCGGAGGACGGAATACACTGCATACATCCTGGCTATTTATTCGGCGAGTTAAACATTATTTCCGAATTGCAGTGTTCAGACTGAGGGCATACATTTACTATTAGGCCTTTCCACTTCCAAGTGCTAGATTTAAGAATATTTATTTATTTTTGGCTCCAAATTGCAAGCAGCTTGTGTTGTCTCACTTGCTGGATCAAGTGAACAAACTCTGCTTGCACATAACTGTGCTAAGCAAATGCCGGCTCAGGCCAGACAAAATAAACCGGTCTTATCTGGCAAAAACACTCACATGACTTGTGCCTTTTGTAACATAGGCTCAACCCTGCAAAGCGTTAGGCAATTTGGCCCCCCGTTAGCAAAATTATTAAGCATAGGTCTGACTTGAAAACATGTGAGTCACCCTAACGACTTGAGCAATATGGTGATTTCTTCTTAAACGAGGTGCATCCTGCTGAACCAAGACTGCTTTGCCGTGGAAGGCGGTGGTAGGCTCACATGAGCAAACGCGTGCAGAAATCTCTGCAGAACGAGGAACTTGAGTGGCTGTTTTGGAAACCCAAACTGCGCTGATCCAGACTGGGATCCCTTCATAGCTGTTGCGGCCAAGCTGGTTCCTTGAGGAAAGGGACTGGTTTAGCAATGCTACTTTTGTATCTCTTTTTGTTACCTAGGCTGCAAGCATACAATTGCTTTAATATTTTGTATTTAATTTAGCTTTTCCAAATGTAAAATGTATACCAGAATGAAACTTGACATGTAATTAATATCAGGATATAGCAGAATTGCTTCTGCTGCTATTTCTGGCTATTTGGCTATTAAATATGGCTGGATTTCTAAACATTTTGTACATCTTTTTAAGATGTAGAACCTTGCACCTTGTTCAAATGGAAAGGTGTATTTATTTTCATTGTCTCCTAACTAAAAAAACCCCAAAGATTTTCTCTGCCTTTTCAAAAAATAAAAATAAAAAATTGTTAGAATAAAAGATAAATTGTGAAAAAATGCCTCAAGATTACTATTTGGGGAAAACTGTATGAAAATAGTGTTTTACAATAGAAAGATCAATACTTTTAAAGGAACAATAGAAAATTAATTTCTCTTCTGATTTTTTTTTTTTAACCTACATCATAACAACATAAGTGACCTTTAATGCACTCCAAGTGTATTACTGGTTCAGCTGTGTCAATCTGGAATATTTGGTCTACTGCCACTTTCATTATTCTGTTTATAAAGTCCTTTCTCTGTTGAAATGGTTATTTCACATCCTCTCCCAGGAGAGAAATTTTTCAGGGAAATGTGTTCATAAATAATGGCGATTATTGCAGATTGCTATAAAACACGTGAATAGTTTAATCTGGTTGATTTAAAATAAGGAAGTTGAATGTTGAGGAATCTTTTCTAGCTCCAGGGATTGCAGCAGCACAGCGAGCGTTCAAGACCGCCAGCTCACGGTCCGAGAGTCACTGGGTGGCTTAGGAAAGAGGTAACTGGTGAAGTCTTTCACTTTGAGGTGAAGCAGTGGTTGCAAATACTGAACAATGATAAATCACAAATTCTGTCCTCAAGATTATAAAGCAACCCAAACTACCATGCACTGGAAGTACACAAGCGACTGGATGCGGCATGATACTTGCTGGCTCATGCAACAGAAAGGATCTGTTCCTACTTTTCCCAGGATATACCCTGCAGTATGGGGTTTTCCAATCTTGAAGTTGGTTATGTCTATAAATGCATTTATTTGTCTGTTGAAAAAAAATCTTTCTGATTGTGCATTTGTAACTCTTGAAAGAGCAACTGGTGAAGTTAGGAATTTAAGTCTTCATGTTATCAGATTCCTATTTCAAAATGTCTTTCCAGACAGAAGTTGTCCTGATCTCGGAGACAAAAGACCTTCAGTATGTTGTGGCTGATGCTTCAGGAGATGCCCAAGGCCTGCATGAAGGGCAAAATGGTTTTCTTCATATCTGCTGAAAAAGGTGGGAATATAGAAAATTTTGTTAGGAAAGAGTAAGAGACTGGTAGTCTGGTGCCACTGTTCCTTTGCAGTGCAATTTGCAATAAATTGAAAATACAAGCTCAGGAAGCGGCGTTCAGCTCTGGCTGGGTGCACCCTAGCTGGACTAAAACAGAGCTTCTGGAATGGGGTAAAAAGTCAGCAAGTTGCTGGCAAACTGCTCAAGCCAGGCAGCTTCTGGGAGCGTGGGCACGGTCATCCTCCGTGAGCAGTGCCCCAGGCAAAATATGTGACAGAAGGTGGTTTTGGTTTGTACCAAGGGCGGTACAGCTCGGACCAGCCCCTTGTCACAAGTGCTTTAGCTCACAATCTTCCTCACATCACTGCAAGTTAGGCAGCCAGCACGACAGCCTTGTGCTAACACGAGAAGAGAGGCGGTTGAGCATGTGAGTGGAGAAGGCTCCTGGCCAGATGGTTTCACTTTGCCTCCTGTCCAGACACCTTTCCTATGCCACAGGGAGCCCCCGGCCATAGCTGCCTGGCCGGGAGCTGTCACTTGTCATTGCAGCTCCAGGCTCTCCCACTTACTGCTGGACACCTGCAAAAGTTCACACAATACAGACTGCAAAAGTTCATGATCCTATTGCTCATCCAAATCAAACAGCAACTGTTAAGGTTCCCATAACTGCTTTGGAAACATATTGATAATATGCTGGTCCATTCCACCTTTCTCCCTGCCCCTCCCTTTCCCAACCACCCAAATTATCCAAAGGAAAGACAAAAAGAAGAGGAACTGAGAGACTTTAAACAGAAGGATGGGGTTAAAGGAATAGATTTTATATTCTTGGGGGGGAAAAAAAAAAGTTTTCACCACTGACCAGCTTCTGGACCTAGCTACTAATGTGCAACCTACCTCCACATCATACTGCGTATCTTCAGAGACCTCGCGCTGGGTGCTTGCTTGTTCTGTTTTGGATTCAACCCTTTGCCAGAGGTCCCTGAAATAGCTGGGCTGGCTCAGGTCATATCTGCAAAGTATTTGCATGTATCCATCACAGCAGAAATTGATGCTTTGAAATACATTCAAGACAAAACAGAACTCCAGCCCTTTTATCACTAATAAAAAAAAAAAGTGGGTCCATATTTCAGTACAACGCAAGCTGGGGGAAAAAAATCAGATTATTTGGTTTCTCAGCCGTCTTGTATGCGTTTTTTTATCTCAGTAGCAACTCAGATCAATGCAATTAAATACCAGAGTTAAAAATACTAAGTATGTTAAACTAGTGAGCATACTTTCAAGATTTGAAACTCCTTCAGGAAGCGTTAGGAGAAGATGTCATACTACCATCTCAGCCTTGTGGGGAACACTAAAATGAGTGTCTTGCACAGGTCTCTCTGTAGTCTCAGCATTTCTACATATACTTCTCATCTTAATTTTGATTATGATAGCATTACTTAAGTTTTGTCGGTCAGCAATCATAGCTGTGTTTTTGAAAACCTCAAGTCATTCTAGGTACGGATCTGATGAAGAGAGAGAGAAAAGAATCCCAGACTTCTGTTTGTGTTTTCATCACGTCACAGATCTCTCATTAGTTCAGGATGCAAGTAGCCTTTATCCGTAGAGGTAAAAACTTCAGACTCCATTAATGTAACTGATTCCCTCTGCAGGTCTCCTTCCCTGTTCCACACTGTCTGGTGGAGACAAACAAGGTGTCTCCTTGGCCATCTTAGCTAAGTAATATCATTTTTATTCTTCTCAGGGCGTGGAATCACGCGCTTGAGGCAATCCAGTCTTGCAAATAGAGAACAAAGTATGACTAAAAAGGGCTTTGCAGAGAGATCACATGATCTCCCACTTCGTCAGGGCCTTGAGCTCTTTTTATTAAGGCACTTCAGTGCAGTAGCAATACTTATAGCTAAAATAATCCTTTCTAGCACAAGGATTGGAAGGGATCTGTTGAGCTACTGATTCCATTTCCAGGCTGTTTTTCATATCACCTCTTTCATAAACTTGTCAAGCTCCAGGAATTTTGACCAGATGTTCCAGGATTGCAAGGGGCCTTGGGATCTTTATATATACTTTATCATATCCCCAGGCCCATGCTTATTAAATATACTGCATTTATGCATGGCTTCTCCAATAGTCTAGGCATTTTCTTCCCCCTAAGTATAGGAAAGATTCAAATGACATTAGAGGCAAGACACATTAAATGATTTTGAAAAAGGCTCTGTACCTCTTCAGGTACTCTTAAGGTAACGTAGGATTGCTCTAGAACTACACTGAATGGCAAGATGGTTGTTAAAAGATGAACCAGCAGTAACAAGTGTTATAGCATCAGACCTTGAAGACAAATGGACATGTGGTAGGAACAGCCAAAAGTCCAGAAGCCATAGGTGTAAGTGGGAAAGTTAAAATAGACTGCTGGAGCTTGGTCACCTGAAAGCTCTATTCTAGAATAACTCACTCAAGCTGGGTTTAACCTGGCTTAGATGCTGGCTCTAGAGGGAAGACATGCACATCATTTTCTAAAGTTGGAGACAGTGGCTCATGCGTAGAAGGGACTGGTGTTACTTGTACTTCAGCTTAGCAGTTGAAGGTTTGGCTAATTGAAAGACCAGTTATCTCAGTCTGAAGATGATTAACGTTCCTTAGGGGTATGTGTATGGGGGAAAACAGATTCCATCTTCTTCTGTTGTATTTGTATTTTATAAAACTTGCACTTTCTAGTTTTATTACTACGACTCTTACCCTAAGTGTTATGAGTATGTAATATTAACTTGTCTTATCTCTGAGTAGTTTTGACAAGTTGAAAGACTGCATAACCCTTTTGGGGTTAAAGTTGTGGTATTTAGGAATCTAAGCTGAAATGTATTTTCTTTTCCATTTTTCTCCCTCCTCCATCCATAACTGACCCCACCAATATGAACGAGATAGCTGAGATGCCCAGTCTCCCCAGACTGATGTTGCTCAATATTGTTGGCTCTGAACACTTAGTGGACAAGTGCCTACACTATAAACAACAAATGCAATTGTCATTTATTTTAAGCAGTCAAATCAGAGTCAAATAAGTTCAAAGGTTAAAATAATACTTGTATTGTGAAACATAATCACTCCAGATTAGGACTGAAGAATCTTGACAGAAAAACAGTCACCCTGAGATTGCCTTTTAGTCAAACAGAAAACTTAACTTCAAGGTTGCTAATCTATTATTGGCCGTAAGCAGCACACTGATACAGTGGTATTTGTTAAATCTGCACTAGGAGCGCTGCACGTTCACATGTCTTCAGTAAGTGCAAACAAAATCCACAAGGGAAAAAAAAAAAACAAGGAAAAAACCCCATCCCTTTTATAGCTTATCTCTAATTGCACTGGGCACCGTTCAAGTAACTTCTATGTGCAAGAGCTAATGGTAGGAGAGCGATAGACAGAACACTGTCTTATCACACGCAAGGTAACATTATTGGCATATCCAAAGTCCAGACTGCATTCTGCACTCTGCAAACTCAGCAAACCAGACCTGAGTGCATATACGCCAGCTGGCCTCTGACCGCCTGCATGTTAGCCTTGCCTCAGAGCATGTCTTTTCCCCTTCACAAACACGGCAAGCAGCAGAGTGTTGCTCTCCTTTCTTTGACCTAATACGGAGGAAATAACAGCTCCCTGAATGGGTGTCAGAACAATCCCCTGCTTTTTTGCAGTGCTGCCCCAGCCACCAAAAGCATCTGTTCCTCTGCATCAAGAGTACCTTATTACAGGTAGAGCAACTGCTCTTAAGTTGTATTTTAGTTTGAGACCTGCTGCTTCTGTTTCAAACCTCAAAACAGGCTGTATATCTTAAAGGTTATCTATTTTTACCACTGTATTAGTTTAATAAAAGCTATTACCTCTAGCTACAAATCTGTTTGCAAGTGTCCTTATACTATCCTTGCTCCAACATCACTACTGTTAGTGTTATTTATGCAACCCAGGAGTCCCATGCTTCACACTAGCAAGCACTGTGTGTTATGCAGTAAGTCAGCAGCATTTTCAGAGCAAACAACCCATGCCTTTATGAGACGTTCACCCTGCTGCTAAACAACCAGTCCACTGACTCAGTTCACAGCCTTTTCAGTGGTCTCCCTCCAGTAGTATCCACAAGCATCACACTTCCGAAGAGAGAAAGAGCATGCAAGAGGCCAGTTTACCAATAGCATCCAGTAGGTGCTTCATTCAGTAATGATTTCCAAGCACATCAGTTAATAGCTGCACAGCTAATTTTTCTTTTCATCATCCACACTGCGCACAGACATCAGTACCTTTGTTTCTGCCTTAACACCTCCTGTGAAGTCCCTTTACTGCATAGCTTTTTCTTCCATTAAAACTTGAATTTTTCAATGTACTTCTGAGATGCGCAATTGATAGCCAAAGGGCAGCTTCATTGCCAAAGGGCAGATTCAGTAGTAAGACCAGTGATGCTGCTTTTCTAAAGAAGGTGAAGTTGCAAGCAGAAATATGTTACTATGGTAAAAATAATGCACCCAAACACAGATATTCAAGATAGAACTGTTTGTCACTTACAGAGCCTGGTAAGCAACATTATTTGAAAATACAGGGTAATGTTTAAAAGCCTGGCCAAGACCAAGTTGTCTCCAGGATAAGCACCAGGGATAAGCATATATACCTGATCTGTTCCCTAATGCCAGACAGGTATGAGAAAAGAGAACAGCACTACTGTAATTATGTAGTCTCACAGGGAACCTAAAGCAGAATTAGGAATAGGATATAGTTCTTCCTACTGCCAGCCCAGTATTTAGACAGAATCCGATTCTGTTGTTTTAGCAGTCAGCCATTCTGAAAAAGCTAAATATCTGTTTTGACAGAAAGCATGTCAGCAGAACACTGCATGCTCACGGTAGGTAAGCTTCCAGCCAGTAAGAGCTGAAGTGGAAGTGTTTGCTAGTGCAAGTTACATTCTGCTACAAGTCAGTCAAATCGCCTAAGGATAACTGGCTTCACAAAACACAGCTGTGAAGATGGAGCTAGCTGTGGAATTTAGGGCTGACAAAGAGCTAAAACCATTTTGCTTTACGCTTAACAACTGCTCCTACCTCCATTTTGCAGGGTGAACGTATTTACCACTTCATATCAAGCAACTAACAGAGGGTGCAAGAAGGCAAAAAGACATGCTTATGTTACTTTCATAAAAGAACAAGGGAGAACAGGAATAAGCAACATCCTTCCCTTGCAAGGGCAAGGGATAAACCCTTCTTTATTCAACTTGCCATTAAAAATGTGTTAATCAGCTACAAGAGCTTTTTTGATTAAATGTAGCAGAGGTAGAAAGTTGTAATTTTTGAAAGGATGAGACGTCATGTCCACCTCTTACCGGTGGTATAAGAAAATACGAGTTAGAGCTATACACATTACAGTGTGTATAACATAGTACAGAACTATGCATTTAGCTAATCAGATAATAATGATAGCTCTCACCCCCATGTATTTAAAGAAATTAATTGCTTACCTGAAGGCAACTTGATCTGAAGTCCTCATCTGTTGAGATACCTAACCGTATAGTGGGAGTTGGAATGCCTTATTCCCATATACAGTTGTGACTGTTCTCATATGCCCTACAGTGGAGTATTTCAGGGTTTTATATTTTGAAAGTAAAGACTCTCCTTCCAGCATCAGCAACTCTAATACAGCAGATTTGGCAGTAAGAAATAGCTAAAGGAGTAATGGAGACGAGTTTTCTACAAAACCCAACAGTTTTAACTTTTGCTGATCACTGTTGTAAACTTCCCTTTTGAACAGCTTTGTAAGTGCTAAACTAGTTTATACTTGGTTCACCCGTCACTGTAGGCTCACTATATGATAGCTCAGGTAATTGCAAGTACTCTACAATTACAGGCAATCAGCAATCAAGCATCAGGGGCACAAACAGCTCAGTTTGCCACTCTTTTCTTTCACAGGGAAGGTTTTGTGTTCAGATGCTGTCCAACCGCCTTATCTCCAGAACCTCAACATTATTGTTGAGGGATAACATCTCCAAGATGTGTTCTACGGTATACGATTCTGTGATTGTTTAATGAGTCTCTGAAAGTCCCAGGCAACAAATATCCAACATCTTGTTCTTAACATACATGGCATTAGACCTAGCCTGTTCACAATAACCTTTGAGCTCTGGCTTTTGTGGGTTGCCCTTTATCTCCATGACAAGGAGGCAAAGCAGGATCAGCCATCACGGGGTTGGTTTAAAGAGGAGTCTATGTCGCACGAAACGCAGGTTACTGAGGCCCCCTAGTGGCAGGACGACTGGAGAGGTTAGCGCTAACCCTTGCTTTAGCCTTGGAAAGAAGTGTCCAAAGGCTGCAACGCAGCAGCTAAGGGATGTGCCTCCTTGTTTGAGGTGGGGATGAACTTGGAACAACTCCTGAGGGATGACCATCACGACAGCTAAATTACCAAATGCACTTTAATGAGTTCCAGATTATTTCGTTCACAGGAGGAAACTGTAACATGTCAGTACATTAGGCAGGTATGCAATTTCTACTGAACTATATGCATTATGAAAACAGACTATAGTACACTAGATATTTAAAGTTATCCTCAGTAATCAGTTTTCCACAGTATTAGAGATAAGGCATGTTTCAGATGTGAAAGTGGTTGCTATATTCAGTCCTTAGATGCCATATTTGCCCTTAAGTTCTTCCACTTTTGCTACATAAGCTTTCATTGCATCTTCTTTGGACATTCCTGAAAGACATAACACAGGAGGTAGTCAGAACAGGTACAGCAGCCCACCCCTCTCCTACAAGCTTCCCTGAACACACTCTTTACTCTTTCAGGGACACACAGATCCTAAGATGACCAAGCCTTGCAACAACATGGTGTCACAGGATCATCTGTTCCATACAAGCTTAGTTCACCATGGCTATATTTTCTGCTGGTTCACTCCCTGCAAAGAGCGCTCTAGGCTAGCAAAGACCCCAAATCAATGCCACCAGAAATGCAAGAGCACAAGATAATGGTGAAGACTGTTTATTTAGGCTGAGCAAACCCAGGTGATGCATGCATTCACTTATAAACCATGCAGATTTACACATGGCCTGATCATCTATAGGTATATGCAAGCTGCTGTTTGCTTGCATAAACATGCAACTTTGCTGCCACCTTATGCCCAGTTGTGCTGGCTACTCATTTCTGAACATTTTTCAATTGCGACCCTACTTTTATATCTAGGCTGGATGTTGCCAATTTACATAGGCATTCTCAAGTTATTAATAAAGAAACAACTTTCTGCAGCATTACTTTCTGCAGTGTCCCCGTTTTGCCTTTCTCTCAGCTACAGAATTGTTGGTCAGTTCTTGTCTTCCATCAAAACGATCCCTGCTGTGGCCAGACAGCAGAAAGCTAGCTGGTAGAACAATACAGCAGCTACCAGACAGCTGGTAGGCAACGCAGTAACTTCCTGCTTAAGTAGACATTTTTCAGCCTGTCATTCTGCATCTGTACAATTACTTCCCACTTCCCTGAGCCTTTCTTAAAAGTATCTTTCTCAAGTGTATGGTCATTCCAGTCTGTAAGTACTTTGGCATTAAGATGCCTTTTTCATGCAATTTACAATTCCTTGCTATAGCACTTAGCGGCATGCAAACGGAGAGCAAAGCTGAGAGCGTTACTTGGCTATGAATCTAGTATTAAAGTTTTAAACAAACATGATCAGCAGCCATAAGAAAAATATATTCCAAATCAAGGTTACATCTGCATAGACAGCAACAGAACAGTCTATTATTTGTATTCACTCCATTCACAATTATTACAGGAAAGCTATTTGAACAGCTCAGACTGCATTTTGGTGTAGTTCTAATTCTTATCTTACAAGGCAATGGTATTCTACAAGGCAACACATTTCCCCCCTGCCCCCCTATTTTTTAAGCAGACACTTACCTTTTAGTGCACTCCAGGCATCCCACTTTGCTTTGCCTTTGAAGTCAAGCATACCAGGGCGTTCTGAGAGAGAGAGAGAGAATTGACAGCAGAATTAGTTTGTAGGGCCTGGCTGTAGATAATACCTAGTCCCTTCCTGAAAGTTGTTCTGCTCTTAACCACAGACTACAATGACTCACCACTGCAGGCAACGCTTACTGACCTGCAGAGAGGGGAGCACTTCCGATGCTGAAGAGAGCATGCTGTAATGCTATTGGTGGCGACAGAGAGGTTATTCTCTGCCAAGTTCCCTTAAGACAGCAGCATTTGAACAGAAGAGCACCACACAGTCTGATTTGGTTTATCACTGTACTTTCTGAAGAAAGTTCTGTTGCGTGAGCACTACCCAATTGGAGAATATCAGCTCTAAAGTACAGCAGAAATCCCCCCGCCCAAGGTCCATTACATACCGAGACATGAAATCAAGAGCTAGTAGCATACAGCTTAGAACTCATTATCTTCAAGTTAACAGTATTTTTTAACATAGATTTTCATGTGTTCTATCATCCTAGTGGTATAAGCACTGAATTATAACTTACTTCATTATAGGCTAGGGATGACTGCAGCCAAAAAGAGAAGAAAGGGGTTAGATTTAGATGTGTCTGTAACCATTCTTCATGTAAATTCACCTCTGTGTTTTTACTTCTTTGCTATCTCATTAAATACAATCCTTCGGATTACCAATTAAAATGGAATTGGACAGTAGCCTGTACATTAGATAGACCAATATCCTTGCACTGCTCACATGGCAGCTCCACCCCTTACTATTACACAGATTGCTTTTCTAGCCGACTCCTCTTAGCTATTGCCTCACAGGAATACAGTGATTTATACAAATGTTGGTAATACTAACAGCTCTGCAAAACTATTTCACATTGGCAAGCATTAATAATGCTGCTTTCCAACCATGCCAAAAGTGTCAGGTCTTAATACCAAGCTCAGTTCTTTTGTCCCCAGTGCCACCCATCTTAGAAAGAGACTGCATATGCCTGTACTTACACTTCCAGTGCATGTCACTACCAGCTTTGACTTCAACCTACACCCAATAAACTTAACCACTAATTGGGTCAGGAGGCCACCACTCCAAGTGAATGGCCTTTGTCCTTTCTAAATCTAGTTACTCAAGTGCTCCACAAGGTCAACAGAGACAGGCTTCATTCTAAACGTTATTCATAGTCTGAGCTGCCAGTGACAGAAGCACAGCAGCAGTAGCAGCAGAATAGATTTGGCACAGCGTCTCACCTACAGAGATATTTCTACTACAAGCCTTCCAAGACATGATAATTAATGACAGCTCCTCTAAGAGTTTTTCCTGTTTTGCATACATCTGTGTTGTTTCCTTCTGCTTTGAACTTCCAAATCTATTTTTAGCAGTATATCTAATTACTCCCCCAGCCCCAAGTTTTGGGGCTATACATTTGTATAGTTTGCCTTGATATTTAAGCCTGTTTAACTAAGAAGTGTTTGCATTCCAGCAACAAACCTTGACCTAGGCAGCTACTTACTGATAGAGGGCTCCAAAAATCTGAAAAACAACATCTGCACAAAGGATTCTTAGCCCTTCTCGTAACGATTTAGGTAACTGCAACCGAGTTAATTCAAAACCCACAAGTTGCACCAACTCTTATCTATAGCGGTCAGGTCAGCTCGTGCCCGCAATGCTCGTAACCCCACGCCAAGTTGGTACCGAGCCACTTCTGCAAACCACGGCATTGCGAAGAGCGACACATGCAATCGGGGAGCGGCTTGGCCTCGCAGAGCCGTTAGCTGTTAGCCGTGACGGCGCTTCCCCCGGGCTGCCCCGCCGTACTCACGCGTGTTCACGTCGCCCACCGTGGCCTGCTTGAAGTGGCTGTAGACGTCCAGCATCTCCTCGTCCGTGGGCTGCGACTTGAGCTGCTTCACCTCCTCCGCCGCCTTCTCGAACGCGGCCTGCGGAGGGCGGCGCCGCCGTGAGCCCCCCGCAACCGCCGGCGGGGAGCTGCCCGCGTCCCGCCCGGCCCCATTCCCCCCTCCCCCCTCCTCCCCCCCCCGACCCCTCACCGACCCCCCCCCAGCGCCCCGGCCCCGGCCCCGGTCCCGGTCCCACCTGAGCCATCGCGGCGATCCCGGCACCCTGCCCGCTACCACACGTCTACTGCACCGCCCCCGCCCGGCCCGCCGCTTCACCCATCGCCAGAGCGCCCGCCGGCCAATCCTGACGCCCCGCGCGCCCCCGCGCCAATCGGCGCCTCGCGGAGGCGGGGAGAAGCGAGGCAAAGGGCCAATGCGAAGGCGGCGCGGGAAAGGGGCGGGTTTTGGGGCGGCCGCGCCGCCCGTTGAGGGGCGCGAGGGGAGAGGTGAGCTCGGGCCTCGCGGAGGGGGGGCGGGGCCGGGCCGCCGGAGCCGCGCGGATTGGAGGCGCGGGGAGGGGGCGGGGACAGCGCGCCCCGCAGCCAATCTCTCGGCCTGGCGGGGGGGACGGAGGGCGGGGAGGGGAGGGATTTGGTTGGCGGGGCTACGCGGGGCGGAGCGATGGGAGACACCCGGAAGTGCCGGCTGGGGAGCTTGTAGTAAGGCTTGGAGCCGTTAACGTTTCCCTGCTGGGAGGGGCTGGGGCGAAGGAGGCTGAGGGGGGGCTGAGATGAGCGAGGCTCTGCCCTGGGGGGGTGGTGGGGGAGCTGGGGAGGCGCTGCCCGAGGTGGGAGTGGGTTGGGGTGAGGGAGGCCCTGCCCTGGGGGGGCTGGAGTGAGGGAGGCGCTGCTCTGGGGAGGCGGGGGGGTGCCCTTGGTAGCCATCCCTGAAGGGGGAGAGCAGAAGGCCCTTTCTGCCCTTCCCTGGAGCCGAGACCCTGCGTAGGTAGCTCCTGGGGGCAGGCGTCCTCCCTTTCGCAACTGCAGGGTGGTGGTTGCCTCAGTGTAGGACCTTCCAGTCAAGGATCTCGAATGCCTTCTGAAATTAAGGATTTTCATGTTTTTTTGTGAGGCCGATGAAGCTTCTGTTTTGCTGATGAGGACAGTGGAGGGCTGAGGACTCTGGAAGGGCTCGCGTTCTGCAAGGAAGCCTTGTCCTGCTGCGTCTGGACTTCCTGACTTCAAGTTGGTTGTGTGACAAAGTCCCTTTCCTCACAAGCTGTGACCTACCAGTGCAGGCCCGGGAAAGCGTGTCTGCTTAGAAGGGGCACTGACCGGCAGTGTCTATGATTTGGGCAGTTCCCTGAGAAGGATCTTGCATGTTGTACCCCTGAGGAAGTGCAGCATAGTGTCTGGTCCCAGCCCTAGATTAAATCAGTCTGTCGGATTTGTACAGTAAGAGAGAAAATTATTGATTCTCATTTCTATACCCCCCAAATCTGAATTCCTATAATGTTCTTTCACACTGCTTAGGAAGGAGTGAATTTGAACACCGTCTTTTTTTTTTTTTTTTTTAACTATGCCCTCCAGATCTTGATCCCATGTGGAATAAGATCAGGAAAATATCTACCTTCTTCATTTAATTTAAATCCAGTTATTTTACGATGCAGAAGAGTATACTTTTCTTCATGGACATCTTTTACCTGTGTAGTATATCTTATATACAATAGAGATGGAATTAAAGTGCTGTGAATTATTAACAAAAGGGATTACAGATGTAAAAGTCAGTAGCCTATCATTGCTGTCTGTGTCTCCATTCTGCAGAAATTATTTGAAAAAAATATTCCTGTACAGCTAGGACAATACATTAAAGACGGGGAGGTACCTGGATACCTGCATGATGACCCTGCTTGCTTTTGAAAAAAAGGAGGGGGGGCGGGGACAAAAAAAAAAACAAATAAAGGGACGAATGGGGGAGAGAATCCTCTGAAGGACTGTAAGCAGTGATTAAAATGGCTGCAAAAGGATAAGAGATGCAGAGGTGGTGCTGTGCTCCTGACGGATGTTCTAGCACTTAGGCTGTCTTCTTTCCTTATTGCTGTGGCAGCCACAACAGTTAGTCCATCAACAGAAAACCAGATTGTTGAGGAATACCCAGCACCAAAAGATTGTCAGGGTAATAGCTCATTTTCCTGCGCTGAGAAAGAGCCTAACTGAACAAAGAATGTGTGGGTTTGTTTAAAGAGGGACTTAGGCTGATAAGACTATTCCATTTTAGGTTCTGCTCTCTGGTAAAATATTATAAGCCTTGTAGAGCTATTCTAGATACATGCATTATAAATTTAAACCCTAAATTGTATAATAGTATACCAGGAGAATTATTTGTATGTTTGTGGGGGGAAAATTTTTTATTTTCTTTAATATGATAAAAATGAGTGTTGTGTAACAGCTTAGTCATTTTTCAGGGTATTGTACCCTCTACAATATATTAAAAATATTTTGTTTTTGTTCATGTTATTATAGTCTTTTAGAGCAAAATTTTACTCATATAGCAGGTAAAATTTTCAGTCACTTAAAAACCAAAAGACATATTTGCATTTATCCATATCATTTTTGTCTGTTTATATAAACATTCTGGTGCTGTGTTCTGTGCTGAGCCATTCTAATCAATAGAAAATTGGTGTTTGGTGTTTGGTATCAATAATATCCTAGGTAACCCTGTTTGTTTTGAGATCCTGCTATCTCTCCTGTAGAAACAGGAAAAGTGAAGGCCTGAAAGACATAATGCTATTTAATATATCACCATGTTTTAATCTTTGAATGAGTCCTACCTGTACTGTGTTTTCTAGCTGGACTCATACATAGAGGAAAGTCAATAATTACTCTCTTTAATGTTTTCCAGGTTATTCACAATTAATTCTCATGTCAACAGAAAGCTCAACCATCACAGTTCGTCTTGTTCGCTCTTTTGAGCACCGGAATTTCAGACCAGTGGTGTATCATGGAGTTAATTTGGATCAGACAGTAAAGCAGTTCATTACTTTTGTACGGAAGGGTAAGGGGCTGTGCCCTTATTCATTTGCTTCGGTCCCGTATGTTGCTGTCCCTGCCAAAGAAAGTGGAGGGGAGCAAATGAATGGGAAAAATCAGTGGCTTTGCTAGAGATGCCAGATCTGTATTTGCATCCCCTGTGTACGCACCTCTCTCGGATGAGAGGACTGGTGTTTATAAGAGCTTCCACGGTCTGTGTGCCGTGCCTAAATTTGTGTCGAGACTGCTCCCCCTGCCCGAATCCCCATGTTTAGCTGAAATGAGACAAGGGCTGTGCTGCATTTGGCTCAGTGCCTCAGACTCCTTGGGCAGTGCTGTCAGGCAGCTATTCAGAAGTTGGCAGGAGTAAATTAATAGAATTTGGAGAGCCCTTGATGCTTAGGAACCGCACCAGTATGTGGAATGTTGCAAATAAAGGCTGTTGTTGGTTATTTGTAAAAAGAGAGAGGATCTTGAAAAGTTGTTTTTGACACTGTGAAGTCTCACAATGCATGTTTTCTTCTGAGTGTCTGTCTCCGTCTTGAGCTTTGTGGTGCGACTTTACTCATCTATGGGCCTCACATTTTAGAAGCACAGTTAAATGTGACAGTGTTGCTACAGGTTAATTGATGTAGACCAGCCCACGCAGCTGCAGTGTAGGTAGGGTGTTACACTAGTCTTGCAAATGTATTTCTATGCGCCTAAATGGAGACATTCAGAGGTGCAGAGCAACAGTGTTTGATTCTTTGCATGATGTCAGCTTAAACAAGTCTTGAACTGTTACAGTTGATCACATTTGAGCAACTTCTGAGACATTGCCCTGGGCCTCACAGCTGTATCGTGTCTTCTGCAGCTTCCATAATTCTAGAGAGTAATAGGCATGGCTAGATCTTAGGAAATCTTTGGAAAACTACAGACACTTTCAGAACACATGGCACTGCTTCTGTTATGAAGAATAACATGAAAAACAATGCTAAGAAACTTGCTTTTGATGTGTGCAGTATTGCAATTTTCTGTTACTTGAGACAAAGCTAGTGTTTGAGGAAGGCTTTTTGGAACATCATTCCGCACATGGACATTGCTGTTCCTGGTCCAAAAGCTGTGTTCTTTCTTTTCCTGCAATCTGTTTGGAAGGAGGAATTTGAGACAAATTTTTAAACTACTGATGAAATTATGGTTTCAGCTGTCTCAGTGCTGAGCACCCCAGAAGTGGCTAGGCCTTCCAAGACCCAGGATAAATCCCCAGATGTCACTGGGGACACAGGCACCAGGGAAGGTGTCATTGTTCTTGCAGTTGCTTATGGGCTCTGTCCTGCATGCTGTTAAAGAGTTAATTTTCTGCAATTTGGCTTCCTTTTTGTGACTGTGTAAAACAGTCACAAAACCATGGCTGTGTTTACAGAACAGTCCAGTTATGAATGATAGTTGTCGTGGTGCTGTTTGTATAAGGTAGTGAGAGATGCTGGACTTCAGACTGTAAAGACCATTAACAGGATGTTCTTGTCAGATTTCTGGAGGATCAGAGCCCCATGGTCATATCCTGATTGCATTTACTCGCTGTCCTCATGGGTAGTTAGGTTCACTGGGACTGCCCGGTCAAGTGAAGTTAAGCTGATATGGAGTAACTGTAGTATCGGAGCCAAAGGTTGTGTTTGTCTTCGGTGCTGTATGGAAGATTTAGTTGCAATATTGGTTCGGGATGTGATAACAGACACACTGAGGCCAGCAGTTTAAGGCTAACTAGTTAACTGTGAAATTACAGCAAAATAACAAAGGCAAACAGATAGTGTTATGATTCCAGTCAAAGTAACAATAAACCCAGCTATCCAATAATACTGAGCTAGGGTTATTATCTAGGTGTGCAAGTACGTAGGGAGCCACGGATACCAGGCGAGCTTGCAGGAACCAGGGCATGGTTTCTGCAGGGGAACGGCTTGGACCAGCCAATGGGCTCAGGGAGTTCCAAATTCCCCGGTCAGACTTTTATTTGTTGAGTCCCAGAAGCACTATCTGGGCTCATCAGCCTGTTATCACCTTGCCACATCTTCTGGAGTGTTTTCGCCTTCTGGAGTTTTGCAGCTCTTTGTGAATATGTCCCTTTGTCACATTTTGGTTAATGGGAGCAAGGATATTTTAGTTTTTGGGGCGGTGCTTGACCATGACTAGAGCATGAGGCAATATTAGCTTAGTGTTGCAGTACAAGTGCTCAAACGAGTCTCCTGTTTTCAGAATTTCTTTTGATGTGACGGTCCAGAATGCATGCACTGAACTCCTGTGTATTATTGGGTGGGGAGTGGGTGGGGAGAGAACTTTGTTTTAATGTGGTGCTTTTATTTTAATAGATGTGCCTTCAAGAACAGGACTTCCTCCTCCTTTTAAAAATTACAAGTATGGTAGGTGTGTGTTCTTTTTTTTTTTTTTCCCCCCTGCAAAATGTGGACGTAGTATTTTATACCAGTTTTTGTACAGTTTAGAAAGCAACAATTAGAATTCTTGACTAGTATCCTCATGCCAGTTGCGCTGCCTGCCTAAATTTGCAGCTCTGTATTCTGCACCTGTAGCAGGGGTTGTGCCACTGGGATCATACCTAAAACCCTGACCATTATTTTGGACTTTTGTATTAATCTTTGAAATAGGCTGCACATTATGCATTCTTTTGCTAATTGGCATTGGTGGATTTTGGTATTAATTTTTTATTGCTTTTGTAAGTGCCTTTTAACTCTGTTCTGTAAGTGCTACAGAGCAGCTTGTGACCTCAAATACTTTGGAATTGTTTTTCTCTTTGTGTTTATATATTTCAGTGTCTATTTACTAATTGCGAGGTCAGAAAGGATGGCAAAGCAGGAGCTGAATGCAGTAAATGGAAAATGCTTAAGACTGGAGATGCTTAAATAATTAACCCAATATAAGAGGAGGAGGGGAACAATGCTCAAAGTAAATAGGAAAGCTCTTAAATACAAGTTGACAGAATAAAGTAGCCTGATGTAAAAGTTAGGCTGAATTTATCCTCTAACGTAAAGCCTTGTGTATATTTCCTTTTTGTGAAGCTTGGATTGAACAGGTGCAGTTCCTCCTGTTTGGGACAAAAAATGCTTTTTAGATGGACTAAATTTATTCCTTTCTTGGAATTTGGTAACTTGGATGGTCAATAACATATATTTTTGGTGGCTCGCCTCCTCTTAAACTTGGCTATTCTGAAAGTTCGCTCTGGGGTTTGCTGCAGGTGATCTTCTGTCTCCCATGTTCTTGGTGGAGTCAGTGAGCTCCTTCCTCCACAGTGATTCCAGAAACTGAATGAGGAACCTATTTAATGCATGTGAATGGTGATTGACTCTACTTGCCTATTAAAAAAAGTAAAATCAAATAAAAAGAGCCAGGCATCTCATTCTGTGTTCATGCTGCTGGTGAACCAGACAATGCTAAATAAAAACAGGAAAAGAGTTATAGATTAAGATTTACAATGTGTCAGTGGCAAGGACTTGAACTTTTTATATATCGGTATATCTATATCTATCTGTCTATCTGTCTATTGCTTAAAGTCTTACAAATCTAGAGAACTGTAACTTTGAATTTGGAGGTGCCCTTCCTCCCCCCATTATCCATAGCTTTGGCTAGATGAGGGAGTCCTGTGCTGTCAGTTGTATTCCTGATGCTGCCTCTCCCTGCTGCTAGTTCTTTCATCACTTGGAGCATGTGCTTAGTTTTGCCTAAGGCGTCTGTTGTGGCTGAGCACCTGATTGCTCTGCTAGGGCTGGGCATAGTGTGGGTGAAAAACAGTGGTGCAGACGTTTAAAACCTGTTACACCAGTTAGTGGAGGCCTGCTTTTAGTGGAGTGGTGCCAGCTGTGCTGAATTTTCACACAGAAAAATGAAACCCAAGTTCTGAACTTCCCCTGAGGCTTTGAATCATTCAGATTCATGTTCTTGGCATCTCTTGTACGCTCTACTGTTTTGTTTTGTTTTTTGCATTTTGGTGATGAGAAGGCAGTGAGACTTGTGGATGAACAGTACTATTAAGAGTCACATTTTTCTTTCTCCTTTGTTTAACACTGCCAGAAATCTCAGTTGGACCTGGCTGTCTCTCACCTAACCTGCTTTGGTTTCCTTCTCTCCAGAATCCAGCACCACTTTGTTCTCAGGCTCTGGTTTTTGCTCTTGGCTTATTGCTCTGACTGACTCGCATCTTGTGACTTTCAAATCTTCATTTCTTTGCATGCACCATTCTTGTCCTTGGCTCTAGAACTCTTCCCAGGCTGTCGTCTTCTCTACCCTGTCATTGCCTCCTTTTCGCTGATGAGGGCAGCCTGGGTGCTATCTTGTCTTATAAGTAGCTTTTCCATTTTTCTCCATAAATATGGAGCAATATGGTAGATACTCAACACAATCAGTCTTAAAAAGTGATTTCTTGTCTATTGTTGCGGAAGATCTGTTACTAGAAAATGCAATGTAAAGATCTGGGAATGTAATTGAGTGGGACTAGATTGGGATGAAATAGCAAAGGCAGTTGAGAGGATGTAAGGCTTCAGCTAGGATGGGAAGAGGCTGCAGCTTCATCTCGCTAATGGAGTTAGAGAGAAGCCATTTAATAGCTCGAATGAAGATGTAAACAGCTGGATGTGAACAAGTAAAACTGAGACAACAGTTCACAGAATGACAAAAGACCAGAAAAAAGGGATGGGGCAAAGCAGATCTAGAACCTTAAAACTACCAGGCAGAGGCTGGATTGCATTCACAGTGGTAGAAAGGTTTCATGATTGCAGGAAGTTTTTTGCTGTGATTGCTTGGCCTTTTGGCAATGCTTCTATGCAAGATCCTGGTGATTGCCATTTCGTGTCTTGCTTCTAAAGGAGATGTGGGTAATTCTGCAACTTGCATTGCATACTAGCGATGCCTTTTCAGTGGGAATGTGGGGTAGTTTTGACCATCTGTAGTGTTCTAAATAAAATAATGTTCAATATGGGCTGAAGTGGTACCTCTTTGTGAATTAAAGGTATAGAAGCAAACCTCTGAATGGGAATGTGATCTCTTATTCTGACCATCTGGATACTTGCTCTCCATTGTTTGAAAGTTGTTTTAGCCTGCATTTAACTTCCTTGCACCCTTCTCTTACCAGACTTTTTCAGTATGTAGTGTTCTATTAAAGCACAACACAAAACTAGAACAGAAAACGGGCAGCCAAACAGCACTGTTTCTTGCTTCTTTGCTGAGAAGGGATCAGTGTGTTATTCTGAATTTGCTCAAACTTAAATGCTTTGGTATTTTTTTTACTGCTGCATGGACATCTTTGGATTTCCGTTTCCTCTGCATGTTGTCACTCAGCAGTTTGCTTTAGTTACCACATTCTTTTCCCCACTTTTTCCTTTCTGCTAACAAAACCAGGCCCACATAGCCTTTGGGAAGTCAGTGATTTTTTTACTTCTTTGTATAGCTTAATTTCTACCATGGGTGCTGATTCAGGAGAAGGATAATTTCAAGGAATGATCTGAAGTGGTCAAGTTACTGGGTTTTAACAGTTGCTGATTATCAACTTAACAATAGTAGTTGACAGTGAATGAACGTTGTTTGTCCTGCCCCAATTGCATGGATAAAACCTGTTTGGTTAAAACACCCTAACTGACATTTAAATTCATGTGCTTTGTCTGGGAGTCAGGATGGTCATTTAGTTATTGTAATTCAGCTAACAGACAGAAACCTAGTACGATGTGGTACCTTAAGGTTGGATTGTATGCCATGCAGTCTGGTCAAAGACTGTGGCTGCAGGACTAAGAAATAAAGATTTCCCCCCCTTTTTTTTTAAGACTGAGTACATAAAATTATTTAAAAAAAAAATTGAACCTTACTCTGCTTCTCTCTCCTTCCCCAAGTACAATTTTCAGTGTCATGTACCAAATAAGCCTGATTTGAGGAAAACATTGTATTTTCTTTCAGATACAATGAAGATTATTCACCAAGCACACAAGTCTAAGGTATGGTTATTATCTGTATTCTTCCTGTTTTGTATGCATTAATGCAGGCAGATCTCTGCACTGTAAAACAAGACTGGAGAAGAGACAGTAAACCCTATTCTTATCTTTGTATTCTGGTTCTCTAATCTGTAGACCAATGAACTTGTAGTGTGTTTGGAAGATGATGACAAACTCATTTTGAAAGAAGAAAGCACGCTGAAAGCAGCTGGAGTAGGTAGGAGTGCAATTTGTATTGACTGAAGGCGCTGTTCCTTGCGGTTGTCATTAAACTGATCACTGGCTGATTATGTTTGGATAGCTTGCTGAAAAGTAAATGCTATTCCTGATGCTCTTTACACTACCTGATAATTATTCAGGGAGGAAGGGGGGATAATGTACATTCAGATCATTGGACTGAGGGCAGCAGGTATCTGCACTCCAAATGTTCAGAATGCAAATTGTGATTTTTAGAAGGTATGCTTATAATTCTGCTGAGAGTAATTTTAAATGATTGACAGAGAGGTTATTAGTACCATGTCTGCTTGGTCTTATAAGTAACATTTAGACTGATGTTTTGGTTAGAAATTTAAGTAGTGGAACCAGCATGTAATAATGAAATAAGCTTAGATTTGTTTAATGTGCAACATACTGTGCCTAATAGTTGGACTGCTTGGGAAAGCTCAAGCAGTATCGTTTAGAGAATGTGCTGAACGTAGCGTAGAGCTGAAACTTGACCGGATTTCTCACATTTTGACAGTGGGATGCATATAAGGCATGTCTTTTGGTAATAATGTAAAGAAATGTCTGTCATGCTAAAATTGATGGTCCCTGGCTTTGGGGGACCATCACGGTCCTTTGGGCTCCTCATAAATGTGGCTGAACGACTTTGTGGCAGCAGGTACCTCAGGGATGTAGTTGTGTTCTGCCTTGGTACGGACACTTGCTCGTTTGAATGTGATTTGCCTAGCTGTAATGCACAGCTACTGCGCTCTCCATGCAGGGGTGTCGCCGAGAAAGCTCCTTCCTGTTTTTGCTGCCCTCGGATTTATCCCAGCCAGCGAATGGTTTTTCTTTCTCCTGGGTTCCTTAGCTCTTTTGTTTCATCTAACCTAACATGTTTCAAGCAGTGGAGCTTCTGCCGTTGGCCAGGTGGACTACTTAACTCTCTGTTAGAAGATACCACCTCAATGTTCTTGGTTATGCTCTATTATGTTCTTCTAAGCAACCCCCTTTTGTGGCCACAGCAAACAGAAATAAGCTTATTTTTTTAGGGGGGAGGGAAGGGGACTTGTGTGGGTTTTTTTTTTCTTTTTTTCTGTTTCTGTCCTTTTCCTTGTTGCAAATTCCCTGCCATTGCTTTTGGGGTTTAACTGAGTTGGGGTGAGGACTGTCTCTTAATGTTTTTCTCCTGGGTCTGCTGCGATTGTCCTTCCTAAAGGTTTTGGGGCACTCCTATAATATGAATAATAGTTATTCTCTGGCTTTTCCTACTAAACCAGGCCTTTTTATCTGGAAGAAAAATGGTTCCTCAGGAAGGAGGATTATTGGCAGTCAAGTCCTATAGATTTGTAATTTAGTTAGCAGAAGATTCATTTAAGCATGATTCTTATCTGCTTAAGATTTAAGAGGCAACACAGTTTAGGGAAGGGCCTGATGACAATGCCAAATGCCGAATTAGAGTTTGGTATTGTCCAGCACTGCCCTCATTCAAAACGGCATTGCTGAGTATTTGTAAATATATTATCCCTCTGTTAAACCGGGTTTGTAGCTCCAGCAGTGAAACAGTTGAATGCAATCTCAGGAAAGGTGTCTAAACGTTAGAGTAAATATTATAGTGAAGGCAAATTGGAATAAACTAGACTGCTCTATTTCTCTGTACAAAGAGAGGGATGGCTTAATCAGGGCAGAAAACAGTTTAAAGCCACTCTGTAATTTTTCAAAATAACTAACAGCAGTTAGTCATTGCTGTGTAGTTGGCATTTATCATAGAAAAGAAAAACTCTTACTTTGAAAAATGCAGCATGCCATTATACCATTTTGAATTTTGCTGTGTTCCAGCATATCTTGATATGAAAATTAGCTATTAGGAAAGGAATCTTTGTAGGAAAATCTCTGAAAAGTCCCCCTTTTCCCTCCAGAACTGGAAAATATTATATGAAGGAAGTGAAGCATGATACTGTTAGTCCTCATTTTGTATGTTTTCATTTAAATCAGTAAGATTTGAAATCTTCCACTGCCTTATTTTTTATTTTTTTTTAATATCTAGTTTGGACAAGATTTAAGAGAATAAAACAGAATTTCCTCTAGAAAATCTGGGAAATTCTGAGACATGCAGAACGTTTTTCTCCTAAGCTGCAGTTGATTGCCCTTGGCACTTCACAGGGTTGGGCCTGAGAGTTATAAATTATGAGGACATTAGATAAGTATCCTCAGGAAAGCCTCTGTGGTGGTGATTATTACAGCTATTATCTAGTCAGCAAAGTTAATGCTCGCCTGTTTTCAGAGCAGGATATATGTTAATAAAGTGTTCAGCATTCACTGCAAACAGCCTTATCTGTTTTCTAGTTGAGATTTGAGAATCTCCTACTTTTTTTTTTTTTTTTTTTTTTTTAAGCAGACAGGCAGACTTCATTAACTTCAGGTTTAATTTAAAAAACGAATGTGGATCTTATTGGCTCAGCACCTTAAAGAATTCCATGTTTAATAATTGTGAAGGCTTTCCATCAGACTTGTCTCTGTTCTGAATTAGTAATGTTGCTGACTTATTGTTTTAGAAGAGGAAGTCCTTGACCTACTGGGTTGAAAGAATTGTGACTGCTCTGAACCTTTGTGGGTCCTTTAGCACTGCCATATCCCCTGTGAATAATTAGAGGTATTTGAAGGTATTGCTGGAGAAGCCAATTTGTGTCTTTCACTTTGCATATTGTTGAAGCCTCATGAATTAATCATCAGCAGGGCAAAAAATTAACTTCTTCAGACACATATTTTGATGGGTCATGAGGGAGAATGTAAAGTGATCTGTAAAATATTCTACTGATCCTCTAAGTATTAAATTATTATACCTACAGGCTAATTTCATGGAAAAAAAAATAGTTTCTTTTCCCCTTTCCTAACAGAAAGATGGGCAAAAAAGAGAGAAAATCATGCTTCATTATTTTTCTAGCATTCTAAGATGCACAAATGTCACTTAATTTGTTGAATGCTTATATAAACAGTTCTGTAGTCTTTGTGTTAAACAAATCTTGAGGGGTCTTGTGTATGTATTTACTTCTTTATGTTCAGGTTCTTGTTCTAACAAGGTTAAACTACATCTTTAGTGCTAGATTCTTAAAAAACAGACAAACAAAAAACCCCACAACTCTGAATGTGGTGATTTGTAATTGCCTTTGACCAAAAAATCACCAATTGCCTTCTAAGAGTCTAACTATTCGGTTGTTGGGTGGTTCTTTTCCTGGTGTGCTAAATATTTTATTTTTCATCTCTTCTAGCAAATGAAACCGAATTAGCATTCTTCTGTGAGGAAGATTACAGAAACTACAAAGCTAATCCTGTTTCGGCCTGGTGAAGATCCCAAGAGATTGTTTTGTTTTCCCATACCTGTTGTAAATTCTCCTTATTCTGCTTAATGAGATTTTTTTTAAAGATCAATAAATCCTAGAGGATTGCTTTACAAACACTGCAATTCCCTTCCTATGGAAATTAATTTCTGTCAGGATGCTAAGACTGAGAGAAGGAAAACTGGGGGACAGAAATGCAATTTTTTTTTTTCCTTCTCACATTTCTTTTTTCTCGCTTGTCTCTTAAAATGTAGGTGGTGTAAAAGATCTCTGACCTGTGACACATATTCTCGGTGTGATCCTACAGCAGATATTAGCTACATATGGAGCTTATACAATGCACAGTAGTATCTTCTTCTAATGAAAATGGAAACTCTTTCTGACCAAATCACTGGGTATTTTAGAGAGCTTGACAAGAGAATCTCTATGTTTCAAGTAATAGCTTTTATTCACTCATTTTATGTTTAGTGTCTTTTGTTTAAATGGTGCAGACTGACTATTGTTTCATATTCTTCTCTGGTGAATGCTTTTCTTTATACTCTCTTCCAGCCCTCTTTAGCATGCTGAAGCAGACAAATGACTGTTGGGAGGCTTTTGTGTTCAAGGACCGCCTTGCCTGTTTCTTGCATTATTTCAGCGAGACACCTTCATGTAAGAGGTAGCAACCTGAGTTCTTGCAGGACATCAATACGCATAAGTAGGAATTGGGCATTTTTCCAGACAGAGTGAAAGTTCACGGTTTCAGTTTTAAGAATAGAACCTGAATGACTGCTTTTTTGTAAGGATGGGCTCAGTCTGTGAGCCAGATGTCTTCAAGATTGGGATTGATTCTTTCTCACTTTTCCTAAAGCCCAATACTGTGTTGCTAAATGTTAGCTGGTAATTCCAGGCTTTCCTGCTACATTAACCATATCAAGAATAAGAATAAAAAAATAAAAATCATGTATCCAGTAAAATGCCTTTAGGTAGACACTCATGAAACTGTTTTTTAGAGGTTGTCAAGATGGGTCACTGTGCCTCTGTTCACTCAAATAGAAGTGATACTGCCTCTCTTTTTCTAGCAGGCTTTTAGGGCAGAGGCTCAGCACAAACAAATGAGACCTGGTGTGCTTTAGACCTACACCTCTGCCCTCAGCCCTGGCTGACAGCTGACAACAGCATTTCCACTAGAAACTCTACAGAGAAATAAGCTTACCATTTGCTAGAGCTTTGACTTTTTAGTGGACCTGTGATAGTGAAAGCAGATGTGTGATTTCCAACGTTTCTAAATAAAAGTTCTCTTTATTTTAGACGTAGGGCCAGTGAAACCTCTATGTATTGTTCCTGCATCATTTTTTCATCCTTCCTGACAGCTCTCTGGGTTAGGCTGGAGTCCTTTCAGGTACTTGGTGTTACTCACTGACAGCTTTGCTTCAAATGGAGTTTTATTCTCTTGTGAAGGTTGTCCAGCACTTTGTCATCTGCGATTAAAAGGGTGACTGTATCTTCACCTTGTAATGAGGAATCCTGTATCAATGAAGACCCCGGTGTTCTCCTGGGTCTTAGATGCTGATATGTATCCTCTGATGGATTTTTTTGGAAGAGTTTGGCACTTCCCTCCTCTTTCTGTCCATGCCTCCTTTCTGTTGCTGGTACCTGCTTCTCAGACAGGGGCACCTGTTTCCGCTACCTTCTTACAGTCTGTCATATTTGCCAGATTAGTCTGGCTAATATGAGTCTGAAGATGAGTTTGTACTCATCTTCACAGACAGTTTAAGCTAATGCATTGCACTCCAAACAATACCAGCTTTGTTCTGCCACAATTACTGTAATAAAGACAACTTTGCAGGAAATAGATGGCATACTGCAGAAATCAGTGTCTCAGACTGTCCTACCAAGGCATCTTAGATGTCTGTCAGCAAACTCAGGCTTTCAGACTGAGCAAAGATTGTCATTGTTTTCCTTCTGTTCTGGGGATTTTATTCTGGTTTCCAGTAATTTCAGAAAGACTTGAGTTGTTCTTGTGATCCTTTTTCTCTAGGACATTTGTGCTTAAATGAGTCATCAAGGTTTAAAAATTGTCCTTTCTGGACTAGTATAGTCATAAAAGTTCAGTGTGACACTGAATGTGTCAATTTTATAGCATCAAGAAGAAAGTTCTAAATGTTTTTTTAATGCAAATATTCAAAAATCATGTGTCATCCCAGACTAGCTTCCCTTTCTGAGGGAAGGGTTAAACTACTGCTTTGTGAACTCTCTTTACTCTGGCGATGGCACTTCACTGGCTCTTTTCTGCAGCAGCACAGTGGAGCCTTTTGTAATGCTCTCAGTGACGCTGCTTGGAAACTGGATTCTTTCTGAAGTGTTTTTCTACTGTGCTCTTTTACTGGACCTTTAATGACACTTCTTTCTAAAAACCAACCAAACAAGCAAAAAAACCCTATAGATAATCACTGAGAATGTGCTAAAACAGATGCTGTTCCAACATTTTTCAGTGGGATATGATATAGGAATGTGTAGCCTGTGTCAAAGCAGATTTGATTCCAGAGTCGTTGAGTACTGACTGAAATCTGTGAATGCTGGCTAATGAATTACTAAATGCTAAAAACCGAGTTGTCTTTGCCCATGTCTTTATGAAATCCTTTCTGTTAAAGGAAACCACTGCCACAGTTGGTTACATGGTTTGTGATCCTGGCAGAGGTCATGAACTGAATTGGTTCACAATTACTGTTAATTGAAGGTGGCTTCTCCATAATGTGCAGAGGTAAGTTGTACAGCTTTGCTAGTGTTCTTAGTCATTGTGGGGTTAATGAGGATTCATCTTTCAGTATGATCTCCCTGGAGTCTTTCGTCAGCATTTTCTTTCTTTTTTTTTTCCAAACAGAAAGAGCAGGTTTTTCTCTAATGCCCTTTATGTCCTCCAGGGTACATGCTGAAATAAGAACTGACTTCTCCTGGGTTATAGCAGTGTAGCAGTAAAAGGTGGTTAAATTGGGAGGGGGGACCTAGGGTGTGTTTTGGAGAAAGAAAATGACTTCAGAGAGCCTGGAGTTTTGGTTAGGGATGTGGAAGAATAGCTACTAGAGAAGAGAGGGAATTGGGAGAGGAATTGCCTCAAGAAGGAAGGATAGGTAAGTCTAACTAAATAAACACAGAAAATCTTGAATACACAACACTCTGATACAGAATTACCTGAGTAGCACTGCTTTTTATATCTCTTAAGGGTGTGAAAATGGTGTATTTTACATCATTTGTGAATTTTAATCAGCTTTGGAGTTGAAGTCGCAAACTGCTGGAATAGGCACCTTGATTCTTCTGGCTCCGACACGTTTCAGTTTCTTCATGCAAATGCTTTTGTGTATTTTTCTGTCCAGAGGTAGTCAGGCTGACTCTTGAAGACACAAGAGCGAAGAAAATTGCTGACATGGTTAGCTTAGCGAGTTAAATGCTGCCAGTTACCAATAGCATAGAGGAGTCCTCAAAGATCTGCTATGCAGCACCGTTAAAGCTGGGGAACTGCATTATCTGATGGAAACATGCTTAGAAGTGATCCAGGAAGAAGCTGTAAGCTGTGATGTTTCTCTTTCACTCTAGGAGCGTACAGCACATCCCCTGACAGATAATTCACTTAAAAGTAAACTTGCAGGTCACTGTTAGTCAACAGTTACCACAGCAGTGACAGGACAGCTGCAGATTCTGTCCTTGCAACCTATTATCCACAGAAATCCTGAATGTCCCCGGATCAAAAATGAGAAAATAGAATATGTGACACTTGTTTTTGGGCTCATGTGGCTGAGATGATCCTGGCTTCAAAGTCAATGGCAGCTGCCTGGAGGCTTTACAAACACTTGAAGTAAACGCACACTTTTGCTTATTGAACAGTTCATTGGACTGAGCTCAGTCCTGCTGGTTGGCACCAGATCCTTCACCCTTGGTTTCCTTTTTGTAGTACTACTTGGCACAGATTTGCATATGATTAATAAATCTAGCAAAGATGACCTGTAACTATTGCTGTTCTTCATATTATCAGCACATTGACTCTTTTCTACTATTCACTTTATTATTGAGTGAGAGGGGCACCTTGTCAAGACTTTTTGTTTTGATGATACGGACACACCTTTGTATGTTTTCTCTGTCCCTTCCCTTTGCTTCCCTATTCCCTTTGCTTCTTGCTGCCAGCTCTGCTGATTTCCAGTGTTTTTTAGTGGTTGGGTTTGTACCTCCTCTGCTAGGCAGTAGCAGCATTTCCTGTGACAGTGAATGTACTTTTTTTTATTATTATTATTATTCATGAAGGAATATCCTTTGAAATAAAGAAGAAACCTCTTCTACGGTGCAGCTAATATGCACAACAGAGGATCCTTTGCTGCTTTACAGAAAGACTTACATAGAATAGCACTGTCCACTGCTCAGCTGAAAAAAAAAAAGTTTTCATCACAAGCTTTGTATCTTGGAAGGAAACAGGAGAGAGGTTACCTGGGGAATGCAGCAAAAACCAAGACCTATTGCCATAAACTGTCTTCGTCTGCAGAGAAAGCCACCAGATGTCAGTACAGCCTGTTCTTTCATTCTCCAGAACCTGTGTAAGCCGAGAAATATTTAGTGTTTATGAAGAGCGCTTATCTGTGAATTGGTTTAACCTACAAAGTCTGTGCTAGGACTCCAGTGATGAAAGCTGACACTCTTCTAGCAGAAAGTGTTTCTTTTTATGTTGAAATCAAAAAGCGGCAAATTGAACTGATATCAGTGCTTAAATTCTTCTTGTTAGAGGGCATCCTTTGTGGAGCCTGTTCCAGCGTATCTAAATCTTTGCATGCCATGAGGAAGCATTTGCAGAACATCCATTAGAAGAATAGTCTGGAAAAGATCAGCATTAATTTGTTGAGGTTTTGTAAAGTAGACTTTAAATATGTCTTTTTTTTTCTTAAACACAAGAAAAACCACCCAGAACAGACACACGTGCAAAGCAGAGCAATAAATCTTCAGCAACACAGCTTAAACACACAACAAATGTGTCTTCCATGCTTCTGACCCTAAGCTCCTACTGTTTCTTCCTTGTAGTGCAAGAGATGAGGAGAACCTGGTGCCATGTTCTCAGGGCCATGCTTTCTGAGCTGTGATGGGATATGAGTTTTGGAGCTTAGAAACTCCAGCATTGTACATAGCGTTATGCTTTGAATGATGGAAGTGTGCATAGATGCTGCCTGGATAAAAGGGTCCATTTGACCTGTTGCACAGGGAGAAAGTGTGCCTGAGCTTTCTGCTGAGATTCCTGTCGCTTTTCTTGCAGCAGCTTGCAGATGGCAGCGGGACTGTGGAGGAGATTAAAGTGAGGGGCAGAGTGTGGGTGACCTAAATTCTTACTTCCTCCTGTTTTGGGTTTCTTCTTCTGTTCTTTTCTTCTGGTCTCATAGCACTGCTGTCATCCTAGGGGTTTGCCACAGCTTGCTGTTTATAAGAACAGCTCATCACTTCCAAACTGTCAGTGTAACCCTCAACGACCACACACGTTCTGGAGGTGATGCATGGGAGATTGCAGCTGTGCTGTCCTCGGTATCTGCAGGGGAAGAGGACTGCATGCAGGGCTGCAGTCAGCACTGTGGTGCAGGTTGTTTGGGAGGTGTCCTCACTCCTCTTCCCTCTGCACGTCACCCAGTCCCGCTTCACTGGAGACCAGGACCTCCTGCCTCTTGAAGCACGGCATGCTTGGCAGGTAGCTGAGAAGGGTGTTTGGGCTGGTGATGCAGTGGGAGAGCAGATGGGGTGCAGAGGTTTTATCTTCCTGGAGATGTGACATGTTTGATTAGATGGGGATTGCAGCTTTTGTCTGCTGACATCCCCTCTCTTTGAATAGATTCTTCCCTTTGCAGTGGGCCAAAAGCAGGTAGCCAGAAGAGTGCAAGTTTCAGCTGGTAGTGAATGCACTGAAGTGCTTAGTATGACAGTTTAGATTAATACAAGAATTTACCTTTGTATGTCCAATTCTGCCCTTGGGCAGGTGACTTGGTGCTGTGTACTTAGAATTTCAGCAAGTTTTGTAAGAACTGTTTTTGTCTGCTCTCATTTCATACCCCAGTGAGGTTTCATTCTGCTTTTTAGGGCCAAGGGCCCAGCATAGGAAAATGTGTTCTAGGTGTGTTACTCTTCTCCTGTTCTAAACTCAAAACATATTCTTCAAAGACCAGTTTGGGAAGCCCCTTTTCTTCAGTGAACTGAGATTTTAAAGTTGAAGGTATCAGTCTGTTTTCCATACTACTCTGAAGTCACAGCTTTGGCTCTCCGCATGTATTGGTTGTGCTCCAGTTGGATGGAGCACATCAGTTAGTTTAGAGTCAAAGAAGCAATCTAGAAGTGAAAGCCTCATATCCGAACAATTAGTATTACTGCCTTTTCTCACCACTTTGGTTTTTTTTTTTCCTAAATAAAAGGAACCCGGTCTTGCAGAAAGCAGACTTGACTCTTGTACAATATATTTATTTTCTAGAGTGCTGAATGAGACAGCTACTTAAAAGCAGCCACCTGATTGTAGATGGCACTTTAAGCCAGTAGACAGGCATATAACAGCAGCAGCTGAAAGCTGAAGCTAGCTAAACACAGATCAGATATGAGAAACAGATAAGAAGACTAACCAGCAAAACAGCAGCTATAGTGGATCCTCCGCTGCTGAGGTTTCTAATTTAAAGCAGATTATAGTTCTGGGAGAGCTGCTGTAGTGCCACTTTAAGTCTCTGAAGGATTCCTCTAATCCTGTGGCTTATTTTGTGTGTGGGGCCAGTCAGGAAGGTCACAAGAGTTTTTGGTTTTTGAATATCAAAGTGCTACACATGCTCTGCCAACAGGAACTGCCCCTAATCCTAGATGGTATCGTCTTGCTGTATATTGCATGCTTAACTTTAAAATAAGTGTGGTTCTGACTTGCACCTAAAAAACCTCGTGCAAAAATTCTGCAAAACTGATGTTGCTTATTATGACAAAATAAATAGATAAAAGAAAACTGTCCTAGTGTAACAAACCTGGTTCTTCAAAGCTGAGGCACAATCTGCAAATCCCACTAACTCAGTGTGTGAAGTTTTGAGCTCAAGGATATATCGGACTTCTGTGGCTGCTTCTAGCAGTCCAGGCTGCTGTGCCAGCCATCTTGGAGAGACTGGAGGAAATCTATTGTATAGAGGTGCTGAAGCAACTGCATTCCCCTACAGATTTAACTGCAGTTTGATATATCACTTTGCAAGTAAATCCCTGAAGAGCAGGAAACCAATTGCACTGCTAAAAGCCTTGGATTATAAAACAGAAGGAGTGAGAGAACTGTACCTGCAGAGGTTAAGCTTCAGCACAGGAATTTAAATGAGCTCATTAAAATCAACGTACAAATTAGCTCATTAAAATGCAACGCCGCAAATCTAGAAGTTGGTTGATCTGGCATGCCACTTCTACAAGAAGCGATTTAAGAAATGGAGAACAAAACGATAGTATTAAAACTCCCTTCCTTCCACTCCCGTAAACCTCACCTGTAACTCCCTCTTCCTTGAACTCTGTACCAACTGCACTTTTCGCTTACTGAATTAAGCTTGTCCGTTCCTGTGCTACAGCTGCTTGTGTAATATCACTGGCCTCCTGTAATTACACGTATGTCTGCAGGCACACACGGGTGGGCTGCGCCCTCCCACCTGCGCAGGAGCTCTGTAATAGAGGCTCTGGCAGACGGGGTCACAGCAACGATCGCTTTCACTTATCATCTCGATAACGAGACTCTCTACCAGATGCTGTCTGTAGTGGGTCTTGTTTCTCAGTGGTTAAATTCTGGATAATCACACTCCTCCCTCCTAGTGCCATTACCTACTAAAAAGATGCCTAAAAGTAATGCTGTTGTCTAGGGGGAGCGGAAAAAAAAAAAAAAACAGACCCAAATGAGTATTGATGTAACTTTATAGACCTGTTCAGAATAACTTTGATATAGCTACAGAGGCCAGTGACTAGAACTGATTAAAACTGGCCTTGTTCTTACAGCTTTTCAGTTGTTTTTTACATATCCCAGAGGCACATAGTAGGCAATACAGAAAATAAAAATATAAAGAATTTACATTCCAGCTGTATATTCTGCAATAAAATATATATATATGTGTGTGTGTGTGTGTATATATATATATACACACCATATATATATGGTAACTCCAAATACAAAAACAGTTAATGAGGAAATTTTAAGCTAACCTCACTAAACCCCTATCAATATCAAATAATGCAGTAGGGAAAAAAATTAAAAAGGCAGAGATCATTTAAAAATTCCTCAAACCACTTTTCAGTACTCCAGAATCACAAGAGATTATTCAAACCATTGTCAAAGGTTTTAAAGACCGGACACCTCCAGAGGGCACCATTTGAAATGCTGCTCCAGTTCTGCATTTATAGGAGTTGGCTTCAGTCTTTAAAGAGATGACGGCTAGCTGGACAGCACGTTGGCAGAGGCATTACCAGAAGACCCCAAATCGGCCGTTGTTAGATGCTGCGGAGCTGCATTGGCTGTAGGACTTCTGAACTGGCTCGTCTGCCCGCAGGGCTTGCGTCTGTCTGAAAAGCACCTTGCTGCCTCACCAGCAGAGCCAGCTCCTCAGGTAGGTCTGGGTGCCCGACTCTGTTTCTTCTCATGCGCCTGGTCCCTTTGCCATCAAGGGGAAAGGGTATGTGGGCGTGAAGGTTACGCAAAGCAAAGCTGCAGGCTTTGGTTCTGCTGTGCAAAAAGGTGAGTCGGACCTCGCAGGACCTCACAGTAAAACCACACCTTTCCCCCTCGAAGACAAAGCCTTCAAGACTGCGTAATATTCATTCCCTGCCTCCCACTCTTTTTTTTCTGGCAACAGGCAGTAGTCTTGCCTGACCTAAAGAAGTGAAAAGAAGCTTAGCTGTGGAGGAAAAGGCATTTGAATACTTTATCGTAGCCAGAAAATGTGCAAACTGCTGCTTTGCCTGATGATGAAATGGAACAGAGACTGGAAAGAACAAGCTTGCCGAATCCAATTTTACCTCAAGGGTGAGTTACGCTGCAGTGGGTGGAATGATACCCATGTGAAACTGTCTCACATCCATGCAGAAACTTAACCTACCATTCAACTGCAAATACTACCTTTTAATATACCTGCTTGGTGAGTGTTTTTACCAGTTGCTGGTCTGGGCTTGGTTGTGGTGGTGGTGGTGGAACCTGAATAACCAACTTTCTGAAAGGGACGGCAGGAAAGAATGGTAACTCTTTGCAAAAAAAAAAAATTGTCAGCTGATTGTGAAATCCTAGCATTTCCCTCCTGCTGATTTCCTTTTATTCAGTGAAAAGAAATGGTGTTTGGAGACTTTAGTGTAAGCCTTATGCAAGAACTGAAATCCCTGAGTATTATCATTGGCAGCTTGAGCAATAGTTGAAGAATATTACCCCCTGCAGTCATTTGAGGCTAAACAGGGAATTCTTAAAATCCTCCGTCCATGCAGAAATCATCCAGGTTACAGAGACAATGCTGACTTGTAGAAGGGCTGATGTGCCCCCAAATTGATCCGTTTTCCCCACTTATATTAGCTTGTTTAATAGCAGGTACTTTCTTGCCCACAAAGCATACCTTATTTGATACTGACAGCGGTCATTTTTCAAAGCAATGCTCATAATTGAGTGGTGTCTTTTACTTAACTGTAGGAAAACCAGGCTATTTCAACCATGTCCTTACATCTGACCTTCTGAGGCAGTCTTCTTGTATCATCTTGATCTCCTGCATTTTAAATGAGCTTTCGTGCAGAATGGCTGTCTATTCTCCATTCAGATGATCTGGATCATCCAAAAACTAAAGAACTATTCTGATAAAGAACAAGAACTTGAAGGGGTGGGAAGAGACAGGAAGAAAATGAAATTAGGATAGAATTCTTCATTGCCCTGTACCTCATCCAAGGTGGGTGTAAATTTGGAAGAAGAGCATGCGATACCTGCTATGCAATCTAGTAAGTGACTTTATAAGGTGCAAGGCAATGGAGGACTATGCCCAAAATGTACATTTGCTGTATTTTCTTTGTGGTCAAGACTCATTAATCCCTTTGCAAGATAGTTCAAAAATCTTATCACTGCTACTGAAACCAATGGTTTCAGAGCTGCTGTTTTGTCCACATAAATGGAAATGTTCAGGTGACAATGTTTTCAAAAAGTTTCACCCTGTTATTTGATAGAAGGCCTGCCAGAAGGCCTTGGTTTTCTCCATGCAGTTTCATGAAGCAGCAAGTCTTTCTGATAATTATCTTCACCCTGTTTCCATCAAATACTGCCTGAAACTTTGGTTTAATAAAACAGAACATATGGTAGCAGCAGGTGTCATCCCAGCGACAGCAGTGCGGAGGAGAGGCATGAATGTTAGGGACATCCCTCTTCAAATGCTGTTATACTGCTGGAAAAGGTGATTTGTTTCCACAGCTTATAAATGTGCACCAGACACCTTACAGGAGCACAAGTACCATCTGTACTTGGAAAAACAGGCACTCCTTGGACTTGCTGGATACTTTTGCTAAAATCAGCGGACACTACATAACATGGATATTGTTCTTATTTGGCTGTGCAGTTCATTGAGGAGACCAAAACCAGAGGCAGTTCATGTTCCTAAACCTCACTGCTTTGGTTCATCCAGACACTCAAGAGGCTGGATTTCTTCCCTGGCATAGGGGCCTGAAAATCTGTGTTCTTTCATCTTAGAAAAAAAAACCAAAAACCCCAAGCATTGAAATTTGTGAGAGTGGCTAGGGAAGCAACAGTACAGAGATGCCAACCACTCTCTCAGGTGACTGATCTGACAGTATCCCATTGGTTTTCCATGTATAATAGTGCTGCTAGCTCAGCTTTCATGGTGATATTTAAGGCAATAATTGTCCAAGCAAACCAGCAATATAGTTTAAATACTACTGTCTAACCTAGTTTCATGGTAATCCATTCTCTAAAGTCACCAAATTTTATTATTTACCCACCATACAATTATACCAAAACATACATACGTTTAAGGAAAAAAAAACAAAACCCACCATTAATAGAAATGTTGATAGTGCTTTGAAATCCTCTGTCACAAGAGGGGCTTTGCTACACATTGCTAGAGGTCTCCCCACTCGAGTATTCCCCTGTCGCGCTGGGCAGGACGAACTTCACGTATCTGCCCTTTTCCCAGCCCCTCCTGATTCGCAGAAGTCTTTGCTGGATGCAGGGCAAACTGAAGATCACTCTTGCTAGGATCACAGTACATGGGACGAGCAACGTGAGGGTGTAGGTTGGAGGCAGGTAGAATTTATATTGGTTCTCATCGAAGGCCCTCGACCATCCGTAAGTGAGCGTGTGAAGAGTGCTAATCAGCAAGGCAATAAATCCAAGGGTGGACTAAAAGAAAATGAGAAACAAACCAGTTAGCACTATTTTTCCCTGTAAGTGTATGTAGCACAGAGAAAGCAGTAAGTATTTCTGTTTCTTTGACAGAATAAAATGTGACTTAAAACCTTTCAGGGGTAATGCACCAGACTGCATTTTTCTTCTTCTAATCAGAGGTTAAGTGTGATAGTAGAAACTCAGCAGGAGTTTCCAAGAAGATGCTGCCAGCTCAGCTGAGAGGTGGGCTCCTGCCTCTGCGAAGCTGCCGCCCCCAGCGCCTGCTGAGCCCGTAACTCCAGGGGAGCTCACAAATGCTCCTCTCGAGGTTGCTGCTGCCAGCTCTGTGCTGCTCCATCTCTGGCTTTAAGTTGCTGACCTGTGGGCAGAGCATGCCCTCTCCTTGCGCAGCATCGTGGCTGAGGGCCAGCACTCAGCACCTTCAGAAGTCGGTGCAAGCTGTAGCCTAGCGCAGAGCTCTACCTCGACAGCAAAGACGTTAAGCTGCGGTCACCTCCCTGGTGCTTTCTTGCCTCCATCAGAGGTGGTGGCTCCTGAGCTGGCAAGCTCCCACGGCTCGCAGGCGCTCAGGAGGAGCCGAGGGCTCACTCACAGAGGCGTCCCAAATGCAACCCTCCTCCTCACCCCCCAAGTGGCTATTTGCTGTGTTTCCAAAGACAAAATGCAGGTGCAGCATATCGCTGTGTTGCCCCACTCTGAATGTTTGGGCTAAGGCCGCAGTAGCAATCCAATTTCAAGATGCCTACGCAGGAAAGGTTTTGCCATGCGCTACTGATGACTCTAACTTAGGGAAGGAAGACTTTGAAAGTCCGAATATCTGGCTTGGTGTATCCAGTTAGAGATCAGCAAGAAACACTCTTTTCCTGAAGGTACGTCCAGGGAAGGATGCTCAGCAGGGAAGAAGGGAGCTGCGCAAAAGAGGAGGAAGGACCAATCATTTGCTCTTGAAAAAAAGTCTCAGCTGGAAAACTACTCAATTGAAAATGTTCCTTCCTCTCTTTGTTTGCTAGGAAACCATTTAAAAACCCAGGCAACTTTCTGAAATGTACCATGTGTTAACAGCAGACTAGATCAAGACTTCCCTACCCTTCAGAGCTAGTTATCCAGAGAAGCGGGAGGGGAGGAGATCTCTAGGACATGCTACCAAATTGAGGCACTTTACTTTTACAGCACCTATCATCACACAGTCGTGTGGGTGTCTCTGAGCCCTTACAACCCCCTCGCAGGCCAGGGAACTCTTCTGCCTGTATTACAGCCGATCATTACTCAGGGTTATACCAGGAGTCAGTTGCTGACCTATGAGCCGAACCTCGGCGCTGTGTGCTATCTATCTATCTATCTCCGCACGGCTCCTTTCTTCCAGCCGCAGCCCTCCTCCTTACTCAAATCCACGCCAGAGCCCCAAGCCAAAGCGATAACAAGCAGCCAACCCAAACAGGGCCGAGATTCGTTTCACTTGGAAAAATTAAGAAAGCGTTTGCTGGGATATGCTGCGATCGCAGTTGCAAGACATAATGCTCCTAACAGGAGGAAACGGCTCCCGGCTCGTCCATCATTTATCGACCGCTAGCCTCTCTCCGACAGGCAAACCCCCAAATCCCCGGGTGCAGAGAGGCAGGAAGCGCCGGCTTGTGACTAATCTGGCGGAGCCCGGCCTGCAAGCAGCGGCGGGGAGCAGCGAGGACGCGAGGGCCACGTGCGGCAGTCGCTTTGTGCCCTCGCTTTGCGGGGGGGGGGGGGGGGTCGCGCGGAGCCAGGCCAGGAGGGGCTTTTCGGAACGCGCAGAGGTCGACGCTGGAGTTAATTAATTAGTTTGTTCCTCTGCAGTTTCTTTTTGAACTGCTGCTGGTACGGGGCAGGGGGGGAAAAGCAGGAGTGGAAATTAGTGGGACCCGAACGAAAGGAGACGAAGCACCCAGCCGCCCGCTTGATCCCCCGCCACCCGCCTCTGCGTGGGGGCGGCTGGGCGCGCGAAACCAAAAAGCTAATTGGCAAGAAATTCACAGGTACGTCTGCGGCAGCTCGAAATAGCGCAGGCAGCTCCTCACGCCGCAGCCGCGGGCAAATCCCCTCCGAACGCGGCAGATCCCTTCCCGTCTTGTTACCGCGGCAGGGTTTTTGCACGGCCACACCGTGGGCCACGTGAGGACCCTGCCCCCGGAGGGTGTTAAAGCCCTCTGAAAGGCGGCCGTATGCAGGCGGCATCTCCCTAACGCAGGCTTTCCAAATACTTTCCGTTCCGCAGTGACTCCTCCGCCTCTCCCATCTCCTCGGTGCCTGGGAGGCTCCCCGCGACGCGTCGCAGAAGGTGAGTCTGTCACGCGTGGCTCATTCAGACGTGTCTGCGCGGCGTCCGAAGCAAAACGCCGCTCCCTGACCCGAATGCGTTCCCGACTTCTGCTCCCGTTAGTGCTGGGAACTCATTAGCTCTGCGGAAGCCGGGGCGATCTCCCGTGCTGGCTCTCACCTCCTCGACAGGAGGGCTACAACCGGGCTGGTGACAGATGCTTTACGTCTTGCGGTACGTGAGCTAAGCCAGAAACCAGGCCAACGCAACCTTCAAATTCCAGGAGGACTTTTCGGGGCGGGAAGGGAAAGGCAATCCTACAAATTTTTACTTCTCAACAAATTAGATTTGATTTGTAAATCATTAGGGAACCTTAAAAATGTCTCCTATAACTTCAATTACACATAGATCACTCCTGTTACCCACTGTCTAGATCCTCTGCATTTTCTGTGAAGCCGAACTGGATATATAAGGGAACTGTATATCCAATTTGACTGTATTTGTTAATGAAGTGTGCGTATGTAGAGGAGCTACTATAAAAAAATATTTTTGTTATAAAAACTTAGCAACAATCCAAACATGATTTCTGGCCTGTCAGGCACAGACGGGTATTGTAAGAGAGCGGCAGTATCCCAGGATACCAATATAGGTGCACATACCGCTGGTGGAAAATCTAAGACCAGCCCTGGAGCACTCCAGATAAGGAGAAGACTAAAACGTTTTCTGGATTTGTACCAACCTCTCTAATGCGGCTGTTGGTACAGTGTCTCTCAAGCACACGAGCCAGTTCAACTGAGACGGCAACAAGTCCGTGTGTTTTCTGAGAGACGTTTGGCTGGGACTGCTGTGCTCTACATGCTCGGGAAGCCACCGTGGCTCTGATGCGCAAGTGTCAGACCTCCCAAATGCTTTTTCTTTTTGCTGCACCTGCTGCATTTACAGCTATTATGTAAGAACATTGTGTTGCTATGCATTAATTTAGCAGGGAGAATCACACTGCTCTACGTGAACGTTCACCTCCATGTCTGGGAGTAGTAGCTGTATCTGCCATTAATTTCCTCAGGAAATGCATCACCAACTTATTTAAGAGTAAATCGTTTAAAAGATTCCTCATAAAAAAACAAACTAGAAGCTAACATGCTACAAAATCTGACACCTGCTTTTCCTACAAGGAACTTCCCCAGCAAAGCGCGTTGCCACCGTGCATGCGCTCAGCTGGGGAGCTGGTGTCGGGCTGCCGCGCTTTATCCCACGCTTACAGAAATAGGTGCGAGTGAGTCGGCCTTTCCACGCACGCAGCCAGCCAGCCTCTATGTAGGGCAGCCAAGAGCTATTTTGGAGCCGAGCGCCACGCGGTTGTTTGGTACCAACGCTGACGTACTGTTCGGATGACCTGGGAACGGTTCCCAAAGGGCAGATGCGATAGGCTTGTTGGATGTACTAGTAGGGGCCAGCAGCACTAGCTGCCAGGACAATGTGTATGTGTGTGTATATATATATATATATGTATGTACGTATGTATGCAACAGGCTATGCAGTGGGAATGGTGGGGAGACAGCAGCCATACGGCGTGGTTCAGAGCATTAGGAAGGGGGGAGGTTAGCCACCGTCACGCGTTTGGAAGTGCCAGCAGGCGCTTTAAGTCACCTTTCTGTGCTGGATGTATACAGGTGGGGACTAGGACCCCAGGCACCTTCGCCGCGGGGGATCTGGGCTGGGCTCCTTCGCCAAGGCGAGCACCTTGCGGGAGAGCTCGTGAGCCGAGCGGGGAGCCGCAGGGGAACGCCTCGCTCCAGGCTGCCAGGAAATATTTCCCTTCATCTGAGATTCTTGGTATTAGATGCCTAAGCCAGGACGGCAATTTATCCGACATGCCAGCGGCTGTGGCCCTCCCCTGAGACGCGGTGGCGAGAACTAATATGCTCCCTCTGTCCCATCTGAGGCAGAGATTTAAAGCCCGGTCCCCTTCTCCCTGAAGGATGCTGATCTTTGGGGTCAAGCCTTCCCGGAGAGGCAGTTCTCCTCTCTGTAAATAATTACTCACCAGCCCGCAGCAAGGGAGGAGGAAAGGAGAGGAACTGACTTGCCAGCTTGGTGACGGGGGCACTGGGGGGGGGGGGGGGGGAGCGGGAAGAGCAGGCTGCAAACTCCCGCTCTGACGAATACTGCATTATTTATAGGCAGCCGAGGAGCTTCAGCAGGAGAGACGTGGGTGATGGGTGCGCACCTCTGACTAACCAAACGCCGCCCTCCCCGTTTGCAAGGTGAGGCACGCGCCGGCGTGAGGCACAGGAGAGGCTCCGCGCGGCGGAGGTGCGGGTGACGGCATCCCGCCGGGCTTCGCGCCCCGGCCGGGCGGCACGCGGGCCACCGCGTGGTGACCGCGAGCCTGGCGCGTGCGGAGACGTGGGCAGCACAAATAACGCAGGGATCCAGGGCTGCGCCGCGCAACAGGGGCACCGTGGTTTTTGGGCAGTCTGACATCAAAACGCGCTCGAAAGCGCAGGCACTACTCGAAGTTTTCTTCCTTTGCTGTCCCAGCTGGGTTGCCTTAAGCCTCCCTCCACGTGTGCACCGGAGGGGCCAGCGGGGCCAGCCGGAGATCATGGCCTTGAAGCAGCTTTTAAAACAGCGCAGCGATAGCGTCGCAGCTCCGGATCGAGGGGAGGCCGGTGAATGCCCCACACGGTGGATTCAGGTCACTGCGCGCACTTGGCCCTTAGCAGCTTGGACCTCAGTGCAGGGGGGAGGGAGGCTCCTACACCACTGAAGAGTTTGGAGAAAGAAAGAGTTCTGCATACACTCCTAATTCACTTTTTAAAAGAAGACACGGACCTTTCGTTGCAATGCTGCCCCCGTTCTCTGTGCTTCTTGATTGCTGATTTTCTTCTGGAGCAGGTTAGGCCTTTCCAAACCTGTCTACTCGATATCCGGGTGAACGGGAGCTCTGCCAAATCTGACTCTCACCTTCACCCTCTTCCCAGGTACTTTCTTAACTGCCGTCTTTTCAGAAGCTCGTTCTTGCTGAGATGCAAGCGCACATCTCCGCGCCCCGCGCTCAGCTGCCCCCACGGCGGGTTATTTCCCTTCCTTCCCAAGCTCGGCGCAAACTGCCCACAGCATCTCCAACACGCCACGCGGGACCGACCCGCTCCCGGCTCCAAGGGGGATCTCGTCCCCCGACAGGAACATCCCTGCCCTCTCCAAACGACCCCGAGGCAGAAGTTCTGCCTTTCTCCCTTGCGTGACTTGGGGCGCGTTTTTGGTTGTGAACGGCAGCACCGCTCACGAGCACCCGATCACCACGCGGCTGCCCGCGACTCAAGCCACATCTTCCCCTTCCCCCCGGGACAGCAGCACCCTCGGCGGACTGCGCGAGCCCTGCCAGGGAGCGCAGCGGCCGCGCTGGGCAGCACCGCGGCCGCGCTCTGCCGGAGGGCTGCCGCCACCTGCGAAATCGCTCCCTGGCGTCGCAAACGTCGGCTTTACCTGAACGAAACTGAATTCCCTCCAGTTGAGAGAGTTTGCGATGGATGGGAGTGAAGTGATGGCAAGTAACGACAGCAAGCCCAGGGCAATTATTCCAACGGAGATATAAATCTCCATCCTCCAGACTTCCTCCTCTACCCAGACATCCGTCTTCTTCTCCATCGCCTGGCATGACAACGAAGTTTTGTTAAAACGGAGCACTTAGGAATAGAAGAACCGAATTTTACCTGTGTTTATTCATTTCAGTTTGGGAAGCAGCTTTCCTGGATAAACACCGGTTTCTGCTCTCGGCTCCAGGGCTACCTGCCGCTGCGTTTTGGGAGGTGTGAGAATGCTCTTGTAGCCCACTGCCGTTCGTCCACGTGAGATCAGACTTAAAGCCTGCTGGGAAGAACTGCTGAGTGCTCCCAGCCCGTAACCACAGCAGCAAGCCCCAACGTCGCGTTTGGAACGATAATTGGACCGAGAAGTCAGCTTAAAGCCATGAAAACAAATACAGATGCTTGAATATGCAGTAGTCTCCTAATAACCTTCGTTTTAAGTGCATTTAGGGGGGAAATTGTTCATGCTAATGGAAGGAAAGATGGGTTTTATGCTGCATGGCAAAGAGCGACATTTAGAACCATCCTCTTTGGCCCATTAAATGGGTTTAATTTACTAAACAAAGATGTTGCTAGAAAACAGGAGGTAGAGGGGAAATGAGCACAGGATGCTTGCCTGAGATTAATGTGCGATTGGGGCAACTGTGAAGGACCAGCTCAAGACGGGAGCTGAGAGGCCGGGGACGCTGTCTGATGAACACTGCGAACAGGCACTGCTGCCGAAAGAAGCTGTCCTGCCCGCAGCGGCCCCTGCCCTCCTCTGTGCTGGGACAAGCATCTGTGTGGCCGCACTGGGAAGCTCTTGAAAAATACCCCAGCACAGAAAGCAGACTTCCTTGATCCGGTTCGGCACTCAGCGGCACAGAGCTTGTGCCATCCCAGGAGGGAGTGAGGTAGGGCAGGAACAAGCCAGGGGCAGGAGAAGGGCAGAATCGTATTTTGCCATGGCACTGCCGGGCTACGGTGTTGGCTGAGTTACCTGGAGGTAGTAATCTCACAGTGGATAAACACTGCCAAGAGCCTCAATAAAGCAATAAAGCGCTTTTCCACTTCCTTATTCAATAAAAGTGCCTTGTTCTCCTAGCCTATGATCAGTTCTTCGCCATTATTTTGTTAAAGTCCTGGAGGCACATCACGACAGGGACACACCTACAGAACAAACCCTAAGGGTTATGACTTGGTCACTCCAGCAGGAGTTTGTCACAGACATCAGTGTGAGCAAACAGGGATGTCCCAAAATCTAGGAAGAAACGTTGAGGGGAACTCTGCTCCCACCAGCACTGAGTTTCGACCCTCCTAGCATTTTTCCTGCCTCTGCACTGGTCTCAGACATGCCAGGCACAGCAGGTGTCGAAGGCCAGTCTCTGCTCCTGTGGAGCAACGGCACTGGGGGAATTGATCCTAGGCCTGAGTGCGAAGGCTACATGCTGCTAAGACCGCTGGGGCTCGCTGCTGCTGGGGGCGTGCCTGGTGTGCGGTGTGCCACCGCGGGGCAGAATTTTGGTAACAGCTTATTCCCACCGTCCCACACGTGTTAGAAAGTGAATGCAGTGGCCCAGCTAGCAAACGTGCTGCTCGGCACCTGGCTGCACGTACAAGGTTGCTGCAGGTGCTGAACTGCAGAGTAACAACATTACCTGCTTGACGGCCGTCTCAATTAACTGGTAGCGGTGCGAGCGGCGCATGGGCAGACACAGGCTGTACACGGCGTGCAGAGCCGCACAGAAGAAGCTCAGGAGGCCAATCTGCTTTCTGTGCCGGAGCCACTGGTCAAGCCAATCCGGAAAGCGCCTGTACTTGGTGCCGTAGTACAGCTGCGAGCAGGCTGCCAGGACCCCGGGCAGGTAGACAAGAGACAGCATGATGTAGGCCACGCAAGGCAGGGTGGTGTTGACCACCTCGATGGGGATCTTGTAGAACTTCTTCTGCCCCCTGATGTAAGGGTGGATGACCTGTCTGACCAAGTTGTAAGTAAAGAAAAAAAGGAAGAGCCCCAAAGCCAAAAAGATGGGGATTTTCCAGGCTGGCAAGAGGCGCAGGGGAATGTTTTCAATCTCACAGGCTGATGACATGCAGCCCATGTCCACAGGGGTAAATCCCATGACTTGAGCAATTTCTGCAACGATGCGCTTGGCTTCTTGGTTATTAGAGCAAATCAGAACCTGCAATGAACAGAAAGATACATATAGGGCAAAGAGAGATCGGACTGCCAGGGACGAGTGCTTGAGGAGGGATGCTGTGCTAGAAGCAGCCTAGATTATTCCACCGAGCAGCATGCTACCCGGCAGGCATTCTGATGGGGATTTACTGTGGCTGCCAAAGACCCCTACCCGCCTCAGGTTTTCTTTCACGTGTGCACCACCAGTTTGTTTTATTGGCTGTGTTTAGAGAAATGCATAATTAAATAATACTTTTCACTTACATAGGGGCTCCAAAGACTACAAAGCATGAGCTAAATGAGGGTATTTCATTTCTGAGCAAAGAAATGCAGAAGCTATGCAATGGCTCCTGGATGCCACAGCCAGCACTCAGGCCACCTCTCCCCGAGCCTAAAGCCATTTACTGAGGTTGTCAGCCCCCAGCTGCTGAAATGGTTGGCACCTTTGCAGAGGGACAGCAAGGAGGTTTGGCTCTTACCAGAAGAAAACAGTACCTGCTTATTTCCATCCCTGGCACCTGACTGCAATGTCCACGCAGAAATGACGTTAAACCCCTTGACCACGGTGCAGGCAGGGAACAGGGAGGCCAAGTACTCGGCATTGGATTCTTTGTGGTGGTTGATTTCAGTGTTGTTGCTAACATCCACCAGTATCTTGCCAGCCAGCACGTCAGCCAGGTCACAGAGCGTGGAGTAATGTTCCCTGAAAACTGCCACAAAAATGACATCCGTCTTCTTCACCGCCTCAGCCTGGAAGGTGACTTCTGCTGCAGAAGGGAAGAGGCCGGCTTTGCGCTTTGGGTTGCGGCTCCCGACCACCACCTTGAACCCGGAGCAGACGAGGCGGATGGCCAACGACCGTGCGAAATCCCCGCTCCCCAGCACCCCGACGGTGCGGCCTGCCGTGGGAGCGACGCTGTGGTCCCCCTCCACGCTGCGATGGCCCAGGAGGGGTTTGGCCATGTCTCCTCCTGACATCCTGGCAGGAAAAACAATGGGAAATGCAAGTTTATTCTGAAGCTCTTGCAGAGACCCTGACTACAACCACGGTCACAGGGAAAACCCTACTTATGCCACACAAATAGAAGTGCACTTGGCCTTGGATGAGGAGGGAATCCCCTGGAGCCTGCAAACAGATGTACAACCCCGGGTCCTAATAGCCTAAGACCCATCTGCTAAACCCATCAGGCAGATGTGCAGTAATGTACAACCACCATCGGAGGGGGACAACACCACGCCGAGTTGGAGGTGAAGGGCTTCAGGAACAGGTTTCCCCAGTTAGTCCGTGTGGGATCAAAAACCTATGGCTACACTCATCTGTCCTTGGCTGTTCTTCATACTTGCACCTCACACTGCAAAGACAGAGCGATCCTAACAGCCATTAGGAAAGGTAACTCTCAGAGCCCCCCAGAGCTGCCAGTTATCTTCTGAAAAGCCCAGGGCCATGAGTTCATGGAGATCTCTCAGCCCACACTTGGGAGAACCACAGGGATGGTTTTTATTCACAGGAGCAGAATCAAGGCAGGGAGTTTTAGGTGAAATGAAAGTGTTCTAAAAGTGGTAAACGAAGAGAGGTGCAGCCTTTGCCTGCTCCGATACGTAGGTCTGGCAAGCACTGTTTACTTCAGCTCTTCAATGGGTAATGAGAATTTACCTGTGACATTTAAAAATATATTAAAATGTGATGGGATTTGCTCATGAAAGATCTTGATGAGCTTTACAAACATTAATGAATTTTGCCCTGTAACACTAGCTCTCCATAACAGATCAGGTATTGAGGCCAAGAAGAGGTTTTAAGCAAATCAATAAATTGAACGGTAGCACATCAGCAGACCCCCGAGGTCAAAAGGAACTCAATCAGGGAACTGTCAAGCTATGCATGTGGTTTGCCACCTATCACTCAAATCAGCCTCAGTGTTTAAAGAGTGGAAGATGTCAAACGTGACACCAGATTTTTAAAGGACTCAGGAGGTGGTCCAGGGAACTTACACACCAGAACATCTGGCTTTTGATTCAGGAACACTGGTAGAAATGGTAATAAAGACCAGAATTACCAGACTCATGATACACTGGGGCAAGAGACAACTTGGTGTCTGTAGAGTACAATCTTGCCTTAGAGCTAGTTGAGTTCTTTAAAAGTGAAGATGACCACTCAGGCGAGGTGACCCAATCACTGAGGCAGGCTTGGCTCTTTGTAGGCTTTTGGAAATGTTCTCCACCCAAGGCTTTTATGGAATTGAAACAATAATGGTGCAAAGGGGAAGGGCACTTCTGCATGAATAGTTACCAATGGGAAACAAAGGGTAAGAATAAATAGGTAATATTTGTAATGGGAACAAGATATCACAGGATTTCTCCAAGGGTCTGTGTTGTTCAACATAGTCGTAAGTGATCTGGGAAAGGGAGTGAATACTGAGAAGACTGAGTTTGTGGGTGATAATTGTCCAGGACTGTCTTCGTTGTGAAGAATTTGCAGAAGCGTCTCCTCATTCAAAGTGTCCAAGCACCAAAATTCACTGTTGACATGCAAAGTGAAGCATATGGGCAGAAAAAAACCTCTGGCTATACGTACACTTTAATGGGCTGTAAAATTGTTTAAACCACTCAGAAAAGGGATCTGAGAGTCACAGTTCTCTGAAAACACCAGCTCAGTGCTCAGCAACAGACAGGAGGCAAACAGATCACGAGTTATCAGAGGGAGAATATTTCTTACAAAAAAACAGCCGCTACCAACTCTGATCTTTCAGTGCTGATCCTCAGGGAAAGCCTGCAAAACACCTTCAGAAAACGGACCTGGGAACTATAAATCACTGTTCTCCTTCATACTAAAAGTTACGGGTTGAGTGACAATACTGTTTTTATGGCACAGGTCTATCTTCTTGCCTCACACCTAGCACCTCCCTGTCTCCGAGACAAAAGATATGTGCACATGGAAGAAGTACTCTCAGAAAAGAAAAGGAGGGTTAAAGAAAGGGAGACTGACTTTTCTCCTTTAATAACACTTTCCCTCTGCTCTCCAGATAGCATGCAGACTTCCTCTCATGGTCCACATGAGTAAGAGTCGTGGTAAACTCAGAATAACTCGCATTTCACTCTGAAGGTTTCTGCTTCTCCTCCAGACCTGCAGCAGGGTTTGTGTGCCTAGAAGCTTTTTGGTTTATGGAGACTATGTCGGTTGGTCTAATAAAGGCTATTCCCTATGCACACACATCTGCCTTAGTACATTCCACGTATATCAGCCACCACTACACGTTGTGTAGGAATTATTGGGAAAGGCATACAGAACAACAAAGAAAACGTTATTATGCCACGGTATAAACGCATACATTGAACACCACACTGCAGTTCTGCTCACCCCACTGCAGAAAGGGAGAATAAAACTAGACAAGGGTTATGGGGAAAGAGTGAGAAAGAAGACAAGGGCTGTCCAGCTTGAAGAAGAAACAGTTTGGAGAGGAGGGAGAGGAGTTTGCCTGGGATTTCTCCAAGTGAAGAGCAACCTCCCATGTGGACCTCAGCCGACACCAACCTTGTGCCTGATCTGGGAACGTCGGAGAGCAACGCAGCAGGACCAGTCTCTTCCACCACCACCCGCGCCACACAGCCCCTTCTGTAAACTAAGCCAGCTCCATCAGAAAAAGATGTTAGTGGTTTTTATTTTGCCCCTTCTTATCGGACGCTTTATCAAAAGCTCACTGCTTTGCTTTATAGAAACTTTCTTGCTCCACCCAAATTTATTCCCGGCCAACCTACAACCATTTGTTCTAAGGTCAACACTACTGTTTAGCTTAACTAGCTTTCGTTCCTACACCATCCCCTCCTTTTCAACTACGTGTATGCACAAAATGTTTTTCTGCAATAGAGAGACACATCTCTGGCTCTTAGCCAAGGGGAGAGAAATCAACATTCAGGGTGACCAAGCAGTTGCTACCTGGAGACTCATTTCATAATCAATCTAAAGCACCTCAAAAGCTCTCTCTGTGTTCCCAAAGGGATGGCAAGTTCTGCTGCAAGCAAATTTTCTGTAGCGTGTTTTTTCTATCCTGTAACTGCCACTTAAAATGTACAGAGATGTTTGCAACGTTTGGAGATAGATGGCTTTGCTGTCTCCAGTTATTTTGATTAAAAAGAAAAGGACGACAGAATTAAACAGCTTTTGAAGTCACCGGAATAGTTAAAAAGTAAAAATCCTCAAAATGTTTTCTAAATGTAGGTGTGGGTTCCAGGGCTGTTATTTTAGTTGTACTTAGGCTGGAAGGATTTGGGGGAAGGGCCTGGTCCTGGTGCACAGCACTTGGGTCAGCGGCAGCTTGATCCCTACCGCAGTTCTCTAGGGTTGCAGCAGGTCGCACTCACCTCGCTGTCCAAGCATTAAAACTGGAGGAGTAAAACTGAACTCATATATACGAGCCTTTATTACACTTAACATGGCAATACTGCTTTTTCTACACACATGAACAATGCATTACCTGCTTAAAACTCTCCCTTCCAAAGCTAATTCTTCACAGCAAGGTCAGCCCCATCAAAAGGCAGAGTAGAGCATCTTGACCAGGTTATTTGGAGTCATCTGGGGCAGAGGAGGCCAAGAAAGCAATGAATACGGCAGAGGACAGACACGTTTTTAAGCTGCTGCAGCTTTGTAGCTCATTTATTGATCTCCCCTATCAAAGAAATTGTACCCTTGCTGAGTTATAGCATGTGAAATTCAAGGAGATCAGGGTCTAACCAAGGAAACTACAAGACGATTTAAAACACAGGCCAGTGGAAGTAAGCTAGCTTCAATCCCAACTGGGAAGCGGTTCCATAATTAAAATATCTAAAACAATGTAAAGCTTCCCTTCAGCTAGACTATTAAGGACACCTTTACATCACTGCATGGGGATGCCACGTCCAGATCGAGTGTGTTTGTTACTGCGTGCAGTTCACCTACTGCATTTCAATTACTGCTATTATTTGCAGTACAATAGCAGCGATGGGTCATGAGTGCTATGGGGAGCTCCCTTCTGCCAGGCACCGCACCAAAACGCGAGAGAAAGCCGCTCCTGCCCCAAAGAATGGGATCAGGCAGACAAAAGCTGGATGGAACGAAGCAGTCCAATCTCTGTTACCCAGGCAGAGGGAAGGCTGGGCGCTCACGGAAGAAAAACACGGATAATTCTACCTCTTTTGCACCGGAGGCTTGGCAGAGGCTGTTAGCTTGGGCTCCGTGCCAGGCAAACACGGTTATTCTGCCTCTGCGCTCCAGCTGAGCTGCCTTGCTGAGGTTTTGCAGCTAGCCAGCCTTTCTGTGCTGCGTGAGCCAGTTCAGGTGTCTCCGTGGTCAATCTGCAACCCAGATAACCCCCCCGGCTAGGGGGAAGCCGGCTGAATCGCTCTCCGCTTTTGGCAGGCACGGGGACTGAGACACCAACGATGATGGGACTCCAGCCCCTTTACCTGGGCAGAGCCAGATACCCTTGACCACATCTTTAACAACAAGACCGTCTTCTCAGGACCCTGTCACTTATCCTGGGGATGGTTCCCGTAACTGCAGCTCTCACATTCTGGCAGCGTTTGAGCTGTAAACCCTGATCGGGGATGCACCTATGGCGGCAAGAAACAGGATTCACTTCAGTTTGGACAAAAAAAAGTCAAGACCTGTTTCACTGCCTTGATATGAGGCTTTATCACATAGAAGACAACTTAGTTTTACGATAACCCTCTCTAACAAAAAAAGACAGTGTCTTATACGTATCACGTGCCACAGAAAACAGCAGCAGCCTCATAAGGCGCTCCAAGCCATGGTACTTAGAGCGCAATGAAAGTGGTTCCCGTCTGCACGAAAGCCCACCTTTGCGCTCAGCCTCACATAGCGAGCGGGAGCCAGCAGTACCTTGGCTAGAACAACTGCTTTTGCTTCTTCCACTGCTTTGTGGCAGGAGCTGAGACCGGGTTTTGTTTGCACCAACCACAACTGAGTCTCGAGCAGCTGTGGGTTAAATCCGGCGCAAGCCGTTACACAGCCCGGTCAGTGCTTCAGTTTCTGCTTTGGGGCTCTTTGAGATAAAACTCAGGATTATTATCTACTTCCCCTAATGGGCAGCTGGGCTGAAAAACCAACAGCAACGGGAGGAATCAAACGATGGAGGAGAGCCCTTGGACAAGTCACTGCAGAGGAATTTCCCGCTTTCCGCACCGAGATGATCCCCGTCAGCTCCGCGGGGCCGGGACGCCACGGCTGGCGCCCGCCTCCACGCAGCAGGGTCCCGCACACCCCGCGGATGGGGTGATCTCTGCCCCAGGGCGATTTGCAGTTTGCCCGGACGGACCTTTGCACCTCCCGCGCTGACTGCGAAGCCAAAGCCCCATGATTTCTGTTTGCAGAACCTTGCTTTTTGTGCCGTGCCCTCTGGCACTGGCGAGGGAGCTCAACACGTCCCCGCTCGAAAAAAGCGTTCAGCACCCGACGTGTCCATCCGGATTCTGCTGTTCTCACTCTGGGGTAGAAATACTCCCTTTTCGGCTACGGGCATTTTGTTCCCAGTGAAAATAAAGAATTTAAGTCTCTCCCAAACCCAGAGGAGTCCCTCCGAAGAGCACAGCCAGCACCATGTACCTGCTGAGACCGGAACAGATTTAGATTAAAAAAAAAAAAAGGGGGGGGGCTTATCCAAAGCTGGTTTAACCCCAGCTCCACTACATATTTCAGGAATCCTTTCAGTCCTGCCCAGACTGACTGGAAATCACACTTATGATCTGCGGGCAGCTCTCGGAAAGGGGAACAAGCCGGGGAAAACCAGGCTTGCAAGCTCCTGCTCTCCTTCTCCTTCCAAAGCGGACCGAGATAACTCCCCAACAGCGCAAACCAGGAACTGGCAAAGAGAATAAATCAACTGACTGTGTTCCTTCAGCCAGAAAAGCGATGTTGAAAACCTACCGGGAGGCCAGCCAGGCAGGCAGAGGGAGGAAATGCCAAAAGGAAGGTTACCCAAGCCGCTTTCCCTTGGCCCCTTTCACATACGTGTCTCATGCGGTCTCTAATCACATGATCCCAACCCATTTTCCACACCGGGAAAGGCAGCGCTGGCCAGGGCACAGGGAGGCTTTATATGAACAAAACCCAATTTTTTCCTCAGGGCTCTTTTTTCCTGAGCGTCTGACTCCTCCGTCTCTCTACCCAGCTCATGTTTTTCCTGGAGGACGAGCAGAACCGAATTTTCCTAAGCACCGACCGCTCCTCAACGTGACACTTGTGTTTATACGCCCCAGCACCTTGTTTGCTTTTGCACAACCGCATGTCGCTGTAGACTCACGGTCACCTTGTGATCCCCATAACCCCCGCCTCGTTTCCGGCAAAACCTCTGCCTTGGCCGTCTGTCCCCCACCCGGCGTCCGTGCAGCCCTACGAGACGGGACACACGTGCGCCTGATTTTTTAGACCATCTCTCCAATGTGTCACAATCGTTAAGTCTTATTCTCACCTCTAAAATGCTTCCAGCTCGGTTTCACCTACAAATTTAGTCGGTGCCTGCCTCTTCCATCATCTGTTACTGCAAACACGGACCGAGCAGGCACTGACCCTCCCCTCTCAGGGCTCCCTCCAGTTTAAACATTGATAACTGTTGAGGATGCTGTTTTCTGAAGCTAGCGGTGAAACCAAAGGCATGTCCCTGACCACAGGACGTTCTCCACCAGGACCAAAATTCAAGAACGTGTTTTGAAACAGGGGGAGAGCGGAGGAGAGAAGGTTACCAGAATTTTCCACAGCCTGTTTTTCCCACACTTTCGCAGACGTTTTGGCCACAGTTTTCCTACAGAAATACCTCAGCCCGTAGGCACCTGGCATGGATAATTTCCCCTCCCAAGGTTAAACAGACAGCGTTAATGTTGGGTGGAAAAATCACCCACCTACAATACGGGCCGTGACTTAACTGAACCAGAAAACAAACTTTTGGCCTATGGGTTTTCATCAAAACTGCGTACTTTTAAGCGCGACTGCCAACAGGTTCTGCCACAGCTCTCCTCCAACTCTGCTCTCCCCGTTCTCCAAAGGCCAGGTGCACCCTGGCAGTGTGACCAGGCATGGGAAAGGCGAAAGCCTCCCTTGCTAGCAATGCTTCCCAGCCTCTCCAGCAAGGGAAACCTTTGAAGAGCTTCACCTGCTGTTGTGTGAAAACAGCATCACCAGCTGCGGGATTCGCTGACGGCGCTTCTTGTGTTGATACAAGAACGAAAGGCTTGGAAAGGGTCTGCCTGGTCATCAAACGTTGTAACGTGGGAACTGCAAAGTCCGGGAAGCAAATGCCTGGTGTTTTCATCACAAAACCGCGGAGAGTGCAGACCGAAACAAGGCAGGATTTTGGTGCGGCGGCATTTATGTGGAAAAACAACACATGTAACTTCATCTGCCTGATGCAATTCGGGATAACAAGGTTATTTTCCCAGCTTATCATCTCACAGTTCTTATGAGATGCAGAGGGATAGCTTAAAACAACTTTAGGTGCTGTAACCAAAGTGCTACACAGCCTTCAGTTTCTGTCGCGGTCTTAATTCGCTTGCTGCTCTCACCACCTTAATTACCATCTAATAGTGACTCACCCATTTTTGAGCCCCCCTCACCCCAAAATGCAGGAAGAGCAGGTGAACAGCCAAAAGTTGGGCTACTAAAACCTTTTCGGGTGGATCTAATAATACCCCGCAGCTAGACACGATCCCAGGGGGCACTTTCCTTCCCGAAACAAGCAGGAGAAAATCTCTTCTGCTTTTCTACAGGCAGACGATGTTGGGCTTCGGGTGACCTGCAGTCCGCGGTTCAATTAGGAGCTTGAGGGACTTCAGAGACAGTGAAACCAGACTTGAACAGTCACTGCAGGGCTCTGATGGACACCAGCTGCTGGAAAGGCTGCTTCTTTCCAGGAAAGACGCAGAAGAATTGCACTGCGCGCACACGGCGATATTTGGATTGGCCATTCCCGCGCCTGCAGCGTTTGCTAGCAGGCTCTCCAAGATCAGCAAGCCCTTGCATTTCGGGTTTTGCCTCTCATGGGGGCTCCAGAGTTTGCGCAGGACCACACGGGGCGAGAATATGGCCCAAGAGGCCAGCTGGGGCTGAGGGAAGGCAAAACCTACCGCTGGCCTGGGTCCTTGATGACTCTTGCTTTCTTCTGCAAACTCAGGCAAGGTGGCGACCAGATGGCCCTGTGCTGGTGTTGCGTGAAAGGGACTTTGCGAAACTGACCCAGGGAAAGTCCTCAAACAGGGGGGCTCTGGCAGGCAAACGTAAATTATAAAGATAAGGAAGGGCCTTCCGTCCCTCCCTTTCACGCGACAGCTGGCATCCCAGGCAAAGGAGGGCAGAGAAGAGTAGTTTTCGGACAGCCCTGTTCTACTTCTAGGCTGAAGCAAGCCCTAAGGCGAGATGTGAGCTTGTCCTTCTCCCCAAAATACCTTGAAGGAGACAGGCTGAGATGCACAGTCTCCTCTGCAATTTCTGAGCTCCTTTTTCCTTCTGGGGGTGGGAGAGATGGGTGGGAGAGAGATGCCCTCAGCTCACTTCCAGGAGATGCGTGGACCCTGCACGGACCCAACCCTTGGTAGGTGGCTGGAGAGCAGAGCCAGCTCGCGTCACTTGGGAAGTGCAGCTTCTCCTGCCTTGCTCTCGCTGGCCAACCTAGGGAGGCAGATTCGCTTCCCCCGAGCTCTGGGGCCGACTGTGATTCCTCTCCTGTGCTCAGGGAGGATGCAGTGGGCACAGGAGCAGCGTTTCTGCCCGACTGCGAAAATGCCACCACGGGTTGGGAAGTCTTGACGCTCCTGGTGGCTCCTGGTCCCTTCTGGGTCAGCTGTCCAAGCGGACGGCTGTCCAGGAGAGCGGCTCAGCGTGAGCTGCATCTCCAGCCCGCCTGCAGTGCAAAACACCGCCTCTTTCGCTCAGCGACATTCAGCTGCCGACCCTCGTGCTGCGAGATGTCTGCGGGCGTGCAGCTCTGACCACCTGTTTTACATTTCTCTCTGTTTTTCTTCACTCCTTGTTAAGCGTGTGATGAGATAACAGGAAAGGAGGAAGAAGGGGGAGCATTACTGACCGAGGAGGAACAGAAAGGAAACCAAGGGAAGATGCAGGCGGTTTCACCAGTAAAGAACCACAGACAGACGATGACTACGGTGATCACGTTGCCGTGCGAGTATAGCCTTTGCTTTGTCTGAACAGACTGTGTCTTCTTCTGGCCAGGTTCAAGGTATGCCATGGACGCACCCGCTCCGCTGCACTGCTGCGATGGGCAGGAGAGGTGTCCCCTCTGCTGTGGGAGCTTGACGGTCCTCGCTGGAGTGAGCTGGAGCTTCCTGGGATCTCCTGTTGGGGCAGAGAGCCCTGAGCCCGGCTGTGCTCTGGTACCGGCTTGCACATGGCGCACCCCCCTCTCCCTTCGTTACAGAAAGGTCGGAAACGGCCTCCGTAAGCTACGTTTGCTCTTGCAGCCGGCTGCTGGCAGGCTCCGTTAATTGATGCTTTATGGCTTTCAGGTCCTGCCCATCTGGGATGCCTTTTTGATGGTCTTTAATGCGTTTCTGATGTCGGGTCTGCTGGACCGCTGCCCACCTCGCCCACCTATGGCAACAACGACCTCACGGTGAAAAGTAAATTTATTCTGAGTAACTAAAGAGATGCAGGCTGGTATGTATTAGTGCTTGCACACCATCAGTAGCTGACACCAGCGCACTTTTGTGGTGGACACATTATCTGTAGACCCTAATTCTTGAAATCTAGGGCCTGTGGGTAACTCTTAGGAGAGCAGTCATATGAACAAAGATGAAATGCATATTTAAATGTTACCATGATCAAGGCTTCAGCCAGACTTACTGAAAATCTGAGAACCTGAAAAAAGGAGGGGAAGAATGTATTGTCCATCTTAACTCCTCAAAGCCTAGACAAAATTTTCAAAACTGTTCAAGTGACTTAGGCTCCAAAGTATCTCAGGGCTTTCAAAAATGGGATGTAGGCTCCCAAGTCACTGGCATGTTTTCAGAATGTTTTATCCTGTCAATTAAGCTACGCTTCAATTAAACTTAGATGAAGATGGGAAGCTTAATCCACTATAGGGCTGCAGGGAACACCACCCTACGACGAAACAGTAACTTAAAGTTTGAAAATCAATTAGCATTTGCCTCCTTTATGAGGTTGACACAAAAGCATGCTAATCAGCGATGCTAAACTTACAGATAACAAATTGGGCCTTTTTAATTCTTGGAACGTCACATATCATTACCACAGCTGCCAGCGTCTTTCGCACTTCTCCCGAGAGGAGGCCGGGTTGGCCTACTTGTTCCAGAATAGGAAAAAATGTGTTTCCCTTGCATCTAAAGCTGCGTCTATTTATGGGTGGAAATGTTACAAGGTCACAGTCAAAGCTCCTAACATTAAAAAGCAAAATAAACCAAAAACAAAATAAAGAAACAAAGCAAACAGAAAAAAAATCTGCTTTCAAATGGCATATTTTCCTGGGGTTTGTTGTGTTTTTTTTCTAAACAAAGACTTGTTGAGTCATCAACGTTTTCTCCTTTACAATTATGGAGGAAATCAAATACGTGCAATGAATACTGGAGCTGCTATTACCGCACATTTGTTTTACAGCAAATGCTATTTTAAAAGAGGAGAAAACTTAAGCTTGGATGTGGTATTTAAATCTCATTAGCCGTCCATCTCCTCCGCCCGCAGGAATATTGATACTGTAAGCTATGGCCTTCCTCTCCCGCTGCCTCCGAATTTTAATTCACCTCCACGCCTGGTTTCCAAATATGTCCCCGTTCCGGGAAGCCGCTTCTTGCGGCACCTCGAACTGCTCCTACCCGAAGTGGCCTGCACCCGCCGGCCGCGGGGCAGCAGCCCCCCACGTCCCGCGTGGCTGCCCCGCTGCAGCCGCCCTCCTGCAGCTCCCGCACGGGTCTCGCGCTTCGTCTCTCAGCCGGGCAAATGCCGAAGTCCCCCCGCCCCGTGGCAGCACTCAGCACTTTTTTTCCCTTTTTCAGATCCTCTTCGGAGGTAAAATAACCGCTACAACCTCGCTCTGCTCACCACTGGTGGACCGTGTGGCCCTGGCCAAGATTTTATATATATCTATATCTATATCTATCTATATCTATCTGTGCCTGATTTCCCCCTTGCTTAAAGAAGTCAGTAATCTCTCCAAAGCATTTGGAAAGCGGCGAACGGAGAAGTGAAATCTAAGAGCAAACTACTCTCAGAGGGAAACGACCCATTTAAAACTTGCCCATCTGGCTAGATTTGCTCACCCCGCGCTTCAGAGGAGCAACACCTCGGACAGCCAAGCCCCGTCCGCCGTTTTCCGCCTGCTATTGACGGCGCCATGTGCGCGCTCAGCCCTCCGGAGAGGCACGGAGTTTCCCATATTTCATTTCACATAGCAACAGGAAAGCATTTCGGCCCGAAAGCGGCGAGTACAGCCTTGCAAACTTGCCAGCGAGGGAGAGGGGGGGAAAAGACTCGCAGGTGGACGCTGCTTTGGAAGCAGCCTCTTCCTCATTATTAATAGCGCGTTTAGTTCGGGGGGGAGGGCGAAAAAATCGCCCGCTTCTGAAATTTCTGGTGGTCCTAGATACAAACCGAGCATTTGCACAGCAGAGGCCGAAACCCCCGGGGACGGGGCTGCCCGGGCGGCGGGCGCCAGCGGTCTCCCAGAGCGGAGCCGCTCCCCGCCGCCGAACCCCCGGCCGGGCCGCGCCGGGCCGCGCCAAGCCGCGGGTTCGAGTCCCGGTGCGGGAAGGGGCAGCCGCGCCGGGCCGCGCCAAGGGCCGGGGGCTGCGGGGAGCCGCGGGTTCGAGTCCCGGCGCCGGAGGGTCGGCCCCGCCGCGCCGCCCCCGCCTCCCCCCGCCGGCGGCTACTCACCTCTGCGCGGGGCCGGGCGCGGGCGGCAGCGCGGAGCCTCCGGCCGTTGTACGCGCGGCGCCGTGATGTCAGCCCGCGGCTCCTCCCTCCTGCCCATGTGCCCGGCGCGGCCCGGCAGGGGGGCGGGGGCGGCCCGGAGCGCCCGTGCCGGGTCCGGTGCCGGGTCCGGGGCGGGCGCAGCGCCGGGGGGCGGCGGGGCAGCCCCCGAGCCGCGGTGAGGGGCTGCGTGCCGGGGCCGGCGGGCGGTGCGCGGTGCGCGGGCGGGCGCGGCTCGGTGCGCCGCTATCAGCGGCCGCGCACCCGCTGCTGCGGCGGCGCCGCGGGGCCGATAGCGGCTTCCTCACCCGCCGCCGCCGCCGCCGCCGCGGGCCGCCGGGAGCGGGGCTGCGCTGCGGGGCAGAAGCCGCCGGAGAGGGGGCGACCCCGCTGCGGTTCCCGTCCCGGGCCCCGGGGCGCTCGGCCGCCCCCGCGCCGCGGAGCTGCCCGCGCGCCTGCCCTCGAGGTGCGGGTGCCGTCGCCGCAGACCAGCCCGGGATGCGCCCACCTCCTCCGCAAGCAGGGCGGCTTTCCTAATCTCCTGAGCTGTGCCGCAAACTAGGCAGCTTCTTCTGGTGCCCTCGGCGCCGGGCGGGGGTTGGAAGGGGCTGCTTGCCACCCCCTGTATCAGCCTCGCGCGCGCCGCCACGCTGCTGCCGTTCCTGCCTCTTCCTTGCCGTTCTCCCCATCCTCACGTTTCAGGGTGAAACAAATCCCAATTCTTTCACTTTTTTTCCCAGGCCGGCTCTGTTTTTCAACCTTCCTGGCATTGCTGTTGCTTTCCTCTGCGCCTTCCCTACATCTCTGCTCTATTTCGCCCTGTGTTGCCCCAAACCAGAGCTCGTTCTGCGTCTGAGGCCTTATCAGCTTGCGGGGAGCGGGAGAGGTATCTCCCGGCTCTTAACGTACGCCGCGGCCGCCAGCAAAGCCCAGGAGGAGATTTGCCTTTTTGCAGCTGGGTGACGCTGTCGGCTCCCACCCGTTCGTGGCGCTGATCCTTTTTGCCTAGCCTGCCCTTTCCGTTGATGGTCTTCTAAGCCTTTCCTCAAACACTTTGCAGATGTCTTTACTGAGTCACGGAGGGGTTTTGAACCTTTTCCTCCGAGGTGCCCGGGAGGGTTTGATACGATCTGCACCTGCTAGCTTTTTGAAAAACTCATTTTGTGCTACTCCAGCCCTGCTGATCTGGGAGAGCTGGTGGTACCAGCTTCGTGGCCTGCAAGCAGAACACAGGGGCTGAGAGCCCCTCGGGGGGTTGCCCTTCTGTACCTGCAGGCACAGGGCATTTCATCAGGTCCCGGTGAAGCCCGTGCATGATCGAATGCATCTGAGAAACCCAGACACTCTGCCCTGTTCCTCCCTGTTTTGATTGGCCTGTGTTTTCTCCTGCATGTCCTGATGTTATTAGATATATGGCACAATCAGCCTTTTGTGGAGACGGAAGGGAAGAAATCATTGAATTCTCCTGCACTTTCCGTATCTTGTTACCTGCACTCCCGCATTACGCAAAGGACAAAGTTTTCTTTTTTTTTCTGCATTTTAATTTATTTATAGAACCTTTAGTCATTGCCTTTTTCCTCCTTGGTCATTGAGATTCGTTTTGTGCTATTCCTCTTTGATTTTTCAAGTCTGTAAATTCCCTGCTGCAGCCATTTGGGTCTCCCTCCATGCGTCCTCTCTTTCCCTTGCATGGGGACATCTGCCATTATGAATTTAATATAATGTCTTTCAGTAATGTCCAGCCCCCCTAGGTTCCTTTACTCCTAGACTGTTTTCCCAAGACCTTATCTGCAACTGCTCTGAAGTGCTGAAATCTGCTTTTTTTTGAAATTTCACTTCCTTTCCATAGGAAAATTTTTTTTTTGAACATTTTCCTCAAAATATCCTCCGCTTTTCTACCTTTCTGTCAGGAAGAAATGCATCAAAATTAACACTCATAACTTTCTCCATCTTCTAACACCTGTAGTTGGCTCTGTACAGGCCATGAGTTTGTCGAATATTTTGAGTCCTGCAGTATCATTTTTCCTGCAGACATCCAGGGAGGCAGCCAAAGTCTCCCAAAGTCCATTTCCTTCAGTGGTTTTATTGGTTGCTGAAGAAAACCTGTTTTGAGCGATCTTTCTGCCTCGGTGACATTAGGGGGGCTGGCAAGGTGGCATCATTTCTGCCCTTTTTATCTTCACCCAGAGATACTCAACTTACCTGGCTCATACTGAACCTACGAGCCAGCGTTCCTGTGTGTTTAGCCATTTTTCCCCTTTCTCCTTGCTCGTTCCCAGCAAGCTCCATCGTGCCACGTCAATGGTCGCCCTTCAGCAAGGTTTTGCGATGCCACGTTAGTTCCTAGTTTTGTTACGTGCAGTGACGTCCGCGTTGTTCCTGACGTGTTTATGGACAGCTCGGATGTTAAGCGTATGGTTGCCCTGTTCCTCCTCTTGCCTCTCCTGCGACCCTGGGGTGATACTTTCCTCCCCATCTCACTCTTCCGCTGTTTGGTCCCGCCGGTGAGGCTCTTTGTCCCGTTCGCTCCCGAATTAACGCCCTGCCCGCCGTGTGAGCCGCGGCCGGCGAGGGCTTTTCGCTCTGTCAGATGGACCCGTCCTGTCCCAGCAGTCTTCTTTCATGGGCCATCGCTCCACGCTTGAAGGCACCGACCCTCTCCCGCCAACGCCATCTGTGCGGCCGCGCCGGCGCTCGCCTGTGCCTGCCCGCCCCGTCCCCGCGGCCGCGAGGGCCGGTGCCGGTGCCACCTGCGCCCCCGCCCCCCTGCCCTCCCTCTCGGGGCCGGGCAGTCACTTCGGATCTGCTCAGGGCCGCGGCTGGCAGCCTCCGCCGTGCCCATGTGCGGGCACAGCATGGGGGGGGCGGACAGGAGACCGCATGAACCTTGGCAGCTCCTGCCTCCTCTCTTGGATTTTGGCTCCGGGTGGGTAACGTGCTATGGAGGCCAGATTGGACGCTCCGCTCTTTCCCGGACGGGGGTCTCCAGCCTCCATCTCCTGTGTCCTCCTTGTGGGGCAAGGCGAGCTTGCCGGTCCGGCAGGGCTCCTGCTCCTCCCTTGCTGTGGAGGACGGGCGTCTCCTGCCCCGCGAGCCAGACCGAATTGCTCCCCACCCTCGGCAGCGCTGAGCCGAGGGACGGCCGCCCGGGAGCCGGCCGCAGACGGACGCTCCACCCGTGTCCAGCAGCCGCAGGTTGACATGGGCCTCACGCTGTGCTCGAGCTGGTGGCTTATTGAGAGGATTTTTGGGTCCCTGTCGTCTGAGTCCGAGCACGGATCGCCATACGGGGCCTAATGGCAGCACGTCTGTGCCGAACGGAGCTGCCTCCGGGTGGTCCAGCAGTGCTCCCAGCCACGTGTCCCTGGTGGATAAGGGCACCGTCCCTCCCCTTCCCCGAACCGGCCGCGCTTTGCTCTTCCCAGATACCGGCGCTGCAGCCCCCAGCCCCCCCGGCCGCCTCAGCGGCTCCAGACGCGTGTGCGCGGAGTTTTATCGGCCGGTTGGGGGCTGGAGTGAGCGGTGGGACCGTATCTGCTAAACCCTTGAGCCCGGAGAGGGGGCTCCCGCTTTACAGCCCTCCCGCTTCACAGCTCGCTGGAAACTGTGATGTGCCCCCATCCCCGTGCCGCCGAGGCCTTATTTCACGTTTCCCTGGCTCTCCTGCTCCGGAGCCGGCAGCTCGGGCGACCCCTCTCCCCCCTGCAGCCTCCCAACCCGGCCGGGGGCTGGTGGCATCTTCCGAGAAGTCGGTCTGAAAACACGTTTAACACAGCGCCACCAGAAAACGGACTCCGGCGACTAATCAGCTCCCTTCGGGTTATCGCCTCCGCAGCTGCCTGGCTCTTCTGAGAAAAGTGCGTTTTATCAGGCTTTTCCCCAGGAGACCCGCTAGGGATGCTCGGGGCGAGCGCTGTTAGGGCAGTCCTGGCCTGCTGTGCCGGGTGCCACCTAGCAGGAAAAGGAGAACAAGATGGAAAAATAAATTCAGGGAAAGCTGGAAGGCAGTTTCTTCCAGGAGCATCTGTGTCTGAGTGTACAGTTTACCAACTGTGATGGGAAAACAGGTTAATCCGCCCCAAAGCCGCTCCGGGCTTGCTCAGACGCAACACGCGTCATGCGCTGCACCCTCGCTCCGGGAGCCGGCAGCAAAACTCATCGCGTGGCAAATGATTAGGGCACGAGAAATAAAATCTTACGCAGACCTTGTCCAGAACAGCTCCTGAGATGCTAATATATATATGAACAAAGCCAGGGCACTTCTCTATATAGCCAACATATAGGTCCTGGGGGCCAGTCAGGAGACTTTGGCAAAAAGGAGCCTTTCCTTGATAACCGCTGTTGGAGCTGCCTTAGGTCAAGTCTCTCTGTGGGTTAGTTGTAATATCCCGGCCTGGGCCTGGGTGTCCGAGGCCTCTCCAGCCGGAGTGGGTGTCCCTGTTCCCAGTGCCGACGTCGGCCCCGGACTCGGGGCTGACGGCTCTGCCCCATCTCCTCCTGCTTCTGCCCTCTGTGCACGTGGGATTTCCCGCAGCGCGGGCACCCGCTGCCGTCGGCGTGCGTGATTTTATTACGAAGCCCATAACGGCGAGCGCTGCTGTTCTTTTTCAGATGTCACGTGGATGCCACCAGATCGCAAAACTTATGTTTTTTTTCCAAGTGAATTTCTCGCCTTGGAGGTTTGGTGGAGAAAACCTCCCCCAGCCAGCCTCCCGAGGGCTAAATAAAAGGGGCCTGTAACGTTAATTTGCTTGAAAAAAAAAATCATGATTTTATACCAATCTTCGGATTTTTTCTTGCAGCTTGACTCCTAGTTTTCCATGTGGGGAGAAGATAATGCCGGGCGCCCGTTATCTGCGGCGCTTGGGCTCCCGCCGACGGCGGCGTATCTCCTCCCCGGGCGCTTGCCGCCTCCGGGCAGCCGGTCCCTGCGATACGCGCGGGAAACGGGGACCCCCGCTCGGAGCAAGGCTGTGCCCTGTCGTCAGACCCCTTATTTTTGCGTGAACCCACCCAAACCGGAGGAATGGGGATGCTCAGTGCGAGGCTCAGCGCCAGAGAGCGACCTCCTGCGCGTCCCCGGCTCTGACGGCTGCACGGTCGGGGACGGCACTAGAGCGGTTGCACTTTGCCCAGAGCAGAACCTTAATTCATCTCCGGTTTCATAGATAAAAGCCTGAATTAATTAAAGAAGAGACTAGAAATCACTTTGATTTTCAGAACACCAGAATCTCCTAATTATAATAGCTCCCCTAAGTGCTGCTATAATTAAGGGGCTATCAGTGTTTCCACTGCAAACCCAGTTTTTGCAGGGATTTACAAATGGCTTTGACGTTTTTTACTTTCGGTGAAGTACAGCAACCCAGGGCATCGCTTCTGACTGCAGGTACCTCCCTGTAAATTAGAGGTAATGCCATTTGAACAGCATCTAACTCCCCCATGGATTTCTTATTAGAAATCCAGAGTCCCCAAAGGCAGCATGCTGCAGACGGCGTCTGCTCTCCAATTATACTCTGATTATACAAAATAATAAAATCGGGGGCCTTTTTTCTCTGCATTCTGGTCTTTCAGTCTTTGCAAGGCACTTGGGGACTGCTTCTTGCTTTTTATCATAATCAAAAAGACTAAACATTTATTATTATTATTATTATTATTATTATTATTAAAAAAAGGAGGAGGGAAGTGAATTTCTCACCTAATCATTAGCCCTCTGGTTCCTGTAACCTTTAGCAGAAGCATTGAACGCATCGTGGCGATACCGGGGATTAAACGGCCAGACTTTGCTACAGCGTGAAAGCTGCAGAATGCCTGTAATGCAATAGCTGAGCAAATCCTGCAAAGCCGCTTCCCAGGAATGCCGGGCCTGGAGGCATCTCTGCAAGGTTCAGAGCTACGCTGTGCAGCAGGCAAACGTCCGGATGAAGATGTGGCTCACAGACGGGGGGACGCGTCACCTCGCCGTAGTTGGAGGTTCGTCCTCTGCCTGCTGCAGCTTTCTCAACATTGTCCCTTTTTAATGGCGTTGTCCAAGGCCTGGCCACTGCCAGCAGTCTTCTCTATGGGTGGTGTCCACACCATGTCCAAGTAAAGTGCGGGCCGGTGTTGCCCCCTTGCTCTGCTCTCTGGGTTCCTCACAGACTTGGATGAAGCTGTCCCCAAATCCTCCTTTTTGCTAGCTACTCGTTTTCCCCTTTGCCCCGATTTTCCTAAGACCTGAGGCTGCGGCTCAGGAGGTCCTGGCCTCCTTCCGGAGACTGGCCTTCACGGTGGGAACTGCATGTCTTGGGGAAATTAAAGCCTTTCTCTACAGTTTTGCGGTGGGACCTGTACATGAAGGGACGCGGCCGGGGTGGGATCGCTGTCGGGGACCGAAGGGTGGCGGAGGGGTGGCGGGAGGGACAAGTTCGGAGCCGGCGCAGGAAGGCGGGCTGTGCTCATGCGGCCGGAGCATCACGGCGGAGTCGCTGGGAAAAACTTTCGTCAGAATAAGCTGGTTTATACATGGACGCTTGGAGCTGCCCTGTGGCTCCATCGCAGGCGTTGCAACACGCTGCATTCAGCGTGCGACGCGTGAGATACCGGACACGTGAAAACCAGGAGTCCTATGTCTCCTGAAGCACCATCAGGTACTTGTAACTCCATCAGGTCCTAAAGCACGTGTTGTTCAGACTAGGACCAAGCCCCGGCTCTGCGCTGAGCCGCAAAGCCCTGGCAGGCGCCAGGAACTGAAAAGCGCTGTTCTCCTCTTTTCCGGAAGACGGTTTTGTTAAGCAGAATGTCGCCGCATTTAAAGAAAAAAGGAAAAAAAAGGAAAGGGAAAGGAACGAATGCAGAATTTGTCTGTATTTGCAACGCGGAGAAGCATGGGAGGTTAAGGAGATCACAGACAACTGAATTTAATTGAAAAGGCAGATTAAATAAAATGAAACTCGAATATGAAGAGCTAATTTGAATCAAAGAAACAAGCTGAGGGCCTGAGGAAAGAAATTAGAGGCTGAAAATGATTTTATTTTGCATCTGGGTTCCAGTTCTATTGGTAAAAGGGAGGAAAAAAAAGTAACAGCAACCCCCAGCGTGGTTTTACACTTGAAATTGCAGTTTTCTTGGCAAGGATCACAAACCGTGGCAGAGAGGGATCTCACCTGCTCCGGCAGGATTAGAGGCTGTCTGAAAAGCGGGAGGCAAGACGGCAGCGCTTGATCCGGGGCTTACACGCTCCCGGGGCCGCCGCGCGTTTCTCAGCGCCCGGGTGGCGCCAGCTTGTCCCAAACGTGCGGGAATCGGGCCTCGGTTTCCCCCCGGGAGGCTGCGCCTGGGGAGATGCCGAGAGCCGTCTGGCTGCCGCGGGGCGAGGGGCCGCTGCGGAGGGGGTTCGCGCGCGTCTTGCTTTCACCAGCTGGCAGATAAAACCCACCTGCAAACGCCTCCCATAGCGCGGACGCGTTCCAGCGCGCGGAGCAGGGCCGTTCCTGGTGGCGCATTACGCCGCGCTGCTTTGCATTAAGTGGACCCTCTCGTAACAAGCTTCTTCCAGATTTTAGGTGTTGGAACAAGCGAGCTTTCGTCCCAAGGAGGAATACGGAGCGGAACGTTTCCGTGGTTTTGAAAGCCCCCTGTAAGCAGCGCTGAGAACAAGCGAGCCGGGCAGGCGGCGTCCGCCGCTCGGGTTGGCTGGGATTTGCTGGTGCATCGGAGCCTAAAAGCAAAATTGCTAAGAAAATACTTTTCAGCCCCTAGAGAAGACGAGCAGCCTGAGTTCACAGCGCAAGAGGAAAAATTGTCTAATAGACAGGCAAAGAGCACAAATGTGAGAAATAAGTGCTTAATTTAAAGTGCTTTTTAAGATAGAGGCATCTTTTTACCAAGCAGTTCTCCTGAAGATGGTGAAACAATTTAGTGTAGCCTATAACCCCCCTTCAGCTTGCTTAATTTTAATTTTGGTGCTATATCCTTTCCTATAGCATATTCAGTGACTCTTTGTGCTGGGCCAGGACAGCATTTCCGTGCCTCTCCTCCGGCTCCCTCCGAGTTTTGCTCGGAGCAAACCCCAGCTGCGGTTTCGTTAAGGAGGCGCCGGCTCCTGGTGCTCGATATTTAATTTGCGAAAGGGGCGCGCGTTGGGTTCGTGGTGTTGATTAACCGTGACTCCAAGATACGGGGAAACTGCTAATACGGAAAAGCGCAGTCAGTACTTCGTGGCAAGGAGTAATTGAGCTAACGGCTGACATATGGCGTTGTGTGGGCAAACTAATTAAATTTTACATCTTCCCAAGCATTTGTGAATTTTATAAGCATTTGATTTATATATTAATTAAACCTCGGAGCGAGACGAAGAGGATGTAACTATTTATACTGTGAAGGTGTCTATCAGGAGGAAGCGCTTTACCGTATTTAGAAGCAGATGTCGAAATAGCTCCGGTGAGGGGTCCGGCCCGGCCATGCCGGGGGACCCGCATGGATCGGCCCCGCGGCGCCCGGCCGGTCCGTGTCTCCCCGGAGGACGATGGGGACCGGGAGCCGCCCCGCAGTCTGGGCGCGCTGCGGGTAGCTAATGCCAGAGCTGATATGCAATTTTGGTATTTACCCAGGCGGTTAGCGAGGTGTCAGAGGTGGCTGCGGGTTGTCCCGGGATGACCTTGCTAAGGATGTCTGCAGTTGCCTCGGCGTGATTTTGTCTCTAAAGGGGACTTTCATTGCGTGTATCTGGCGGCTGAGCAGCAGAGCACCCGGAGCATCGGCGGTTATCGGTGGCATTTTCCGCCTGGGCGATGCTCTGGGGAAGGGGAGTTCCTCAAACGGGGGGCTTAGTCCGCCCGGGGGCCGGCGCCTGGGGACCTCGGGCGAGGGCTGCGTGTGGCTTTGGGGAGAGGCTAAATCAGCCCGGCAATCGCAGGCAGTGGAGACAGCCCGGAGCGGCTTGGCGGGATGCTCCAGGGCTGCCGAGCCGCCAGCCCATGGCGGTAGCACGGCTGGGAGCGAGGCTGCGGCCGGAGCTGAGCCCTGGCAAACTCGCAGCAACCCAAGCGTGACTCTGGCAGGTCTCTGCTCGGCCGGTCGGCAGCCCTCGCAGCGATGCCTCCCAGCCGCAAACGCCGCCCGAACCTGCGGCGCTCCTATCCGTTTCCATGCCCCGGGTCTTGCAGCCTGGTGATGCTAAAAAAATGAATCCACACTTCTTATTTGCTTATTATCAGTGGGTTATTTTAGCCGCTTTTGAACATAGATACAGGAGCTGTTTACGATGGCAGCAATGACACAGGACTCAAAAACCATTAGGTTTTGCTAGGAAAATGGAATTACAGCTAAAGCACGGATATTAAAGGTCCCTTAAATTTAGCACCCTATTCACAACAGGTACACAGCTGGTATTCAAATCTATCAATACTATGAAACGGATGGCGGCTGCATTTTAAAAGTCATCCTGCGAGCCACCGCGCCGTCCCACCTACCCTCCGGAGACTCCATCAATCTTCTGGTGACCGGTGATTTCTGTTTGCCATGTCGGTGATTAATACCTGGCCCCACCGGAGAGGAAGGATTACAAAAGCCTTGCTGAAAAAAAATAAAAAAAAAAGCCTAAGTTATAGGTTGTGGGGCCGCAGCTGGTCGGGCCAGGAGGTGAAAGAGGAGCCGGTGCCCAGGGCAGGTCGGAGAGCAGGGACTAAGCCACCGCCGGGAATTACGGAGCTGCAACTCAGCAGTTGGCAGCATTTACGGCCATGTGCGGGGATAGAGAATTCAGGGAATTAAGGATCCCTTGAAAACCGTGGGACGAGCGTGCCCGCATTAAGGGTAGCGTCACCTGTGCGTAGGACCGGCCCACGCCGACTTCCTGCGCGTGATCGCAACCACGTTCAGCAGCAAATAAAATAACTTTTCCCACCAGTTCAGCCTGGCTGCTAATACAGCCGGGCACAACTCCCACCTCGCTGCCCAGCATTACGTTTCCCCAGCCTTTTAGTTATAACATTAGAGCGCAGCATGTCACCAACCTGCGCGCTCCCCATCTACAAACCAATATAGCTAATAGATAATTAATAATACAATTATGCACTGCGTAATGCATGGCATCTTGTGTTCGGTGGGCTCTCGCTGTTTTGCCAGCACTGTCGATACTTTAAACCTAGAAATGTATCCAATACAATGAATTTTAATTTCATGTAATAACGGGACCTGCTGTTCTCCTCTCGGCATGATGTTAAAACGATGTATTAGAAAACTGCTTTAAAAATAGCACTGTGTTATACTGAGGTGTAGCTAGCAGAGCACCTTGAAATGGGTCTAATTTGATGCTACTAGAGTATCAGAAATCATCCTAAATGGTCCTGCAGTCGATGGGGACTTGCACCTAATGTCACAGGTGGAATCAATAGCAAACCAAGGGGATTAAATATATAAAGCAGTGTAAAATCTGAACAGCCTCCGTCCTCTGCTGCACTGATGTTGGATGGGCATACGCAAGGCTGCTCGTGGGTGTCCTCCGTAATGACTGCTTTTCCTGCCGTTGTGGGGACCCAGGCCGGCGCTGAGCGCATCCCCGGGGACGGTGGTCTGCGGGAGCAGGCGCGAGCCGGCCCCGGCGCCGTGGCCCCAGGATGACTCCGCTCCCTCATCCCTGTCCCCGGGCACGTCGCTCGAGCAATTTCCCGGGCAGCTCCCTGCGCCCAGCTGAGTTAAGGGAAGCTACAAATTATTTTGGGGGACTGGAAAAGGCCCATTGCTCCGAAACAGTATAACTTATAAATAGGAAGCGCAAGGACAAAACTTCCGACAGTAATTTCGCTCGCAGCGAAGCAAAGCGTAAGGGATGGAGGCTGCACGTGAAGAACCCGCGGAGCCGCTCCGGGCAGCGCGGCCACGGCCTCGGGCTGCGTTTCGGGACCGGCCCGTCAGAAATCACTCACCTACGAGGCCCGCGTGCAGTTTCAAAGATGACGTTAGCCTCCCCCATTCCTCCTCTGTCCTAATGTGAAATCTATCATCGCACTCTGCGAACGCGTCTTTCTGCCTGGGTCGTACATCTGCTCCCGATTGCTGGTGATAGGCTGGAGAGCCACAGCAATCTTTAGGAAATTTGTGATCCGGTCTTGGCATATTTGATGGATAACGCTCGAAATACAAGTGTCAAAACGCATTTAGGTTTTTCCCTTTTCTAACTAGCCCTGAAGAAAACGCAAACCCTTTCTGACAGAATCAGTGCAGGAGTCTCCTCCAAGTCAGGCCCTGAGCGCTGGGGAGAATCTGCCTCTTGAAGCCATGCAGATCCATCGCTGCTGCACAAAAAACGCTCTTTACCCCGAGGCAGGATTACTTAAGAAAATCCTGACATGATTAGACACCACTGTCTTCTGAGAAAAAGTAAGCAGACTATTAGAGGATAACTGAGACACTGCATAACCTGGCAGCATTCACATTACTTGATAGTACAGTCCTGAAATGTCAGTTTGGCACGAGGGCACCAGGAAGAACCTGGATGCTTTGATTTTTCAGGATACCACTGTGCAGATATGCAACAACCTGAACAAGTTCTCCTGTAAGCACTAATAGGTTTTATAGCTGCCCTCAAAATGCTCAAATGGGGCATATTTGGGCTCCAGGTTGATAAAGTTCACAAACACAGACTTGAACTTACTCCAGCGCTAGACTTTGATTTGGTAACAATTTGTGCACATGCTTAAGCACGCAAGAAGTCCTTTTGCCTTGAATTAGTATAATTATGTCAGTTAAACAATTATCTTCCTTGCAGTGATGAAGAGCCTGGACCCATGATTCTGTTTGATGATATATAAATTAAACAAAAAGCCAGAGTCTGCCCCCAGAAGTGCATAGTCTAAGTGTAAATGAAATGAATTACTCGCACATGTCTGTGCTAGTCAGCAAAATATTTAAGCATATTTAATTTTATTAAGTCAATAGATTTAAGCATAGTCTTAAATACTGTGGCCCACCAGGGCCTTAATTAGGAATGTTATTGAACTGTAAGATCTGTAGGCTACTATAAGCCAAGAATTTTAAGTACAAATATCTTCAAGTGCATGTTTAAATCAGAATATTTTTGAAGGGAAGGTAGTATGTTAAATAATACTGTATGTATGTGCATAATTATACATTAATAGCATAGAATTATTCAGTCTTCATAATTCAGTCTTCATAATTCAGCTTTTAACCATCAGGCGTAAAGGCTAAGCATATGGTGCTCAATAGCCAAAGCCCTCGCTGCCTTGAGTAGGTTTTTGGGGGCAGGCTGAAATTTTTTGCGTTAGATCAGCTCTTAAATCAAACGAGGTTTGATAGCTCCTGGGAATACATGTGATTAACCAGCCCAGCCACAATATGTCACCAGCACTCCACACAAGTGGCTCTGCTAACACTGGGAGAGGAGGATCTTTCTGCTGGCGAAGGAGGACAACATTCCATCCCATGGCCAGGAGCGGAAAGAAGAAAAAAATGAAATGGCAGAGAGCAGGCTTGATGAGAAAATGACAGAGGAGGAAAAAGAGATTCCTGAAAAAAATCGAAGTGGAGAAACGATCCCAGAAAGGGTGGGGGCAGCAGCAGGTTGGTGGGAGGTTGCTCCAGGGCTGCACTCATTTCTTTGCTTTTGCTTTAAATTTTAAAGGATTGTTTTTACTCCTGATCCCTCCTATTAAACCTTGCCTGCATATATGTGGCTACTCATACTCCAGTCTGGAATAGCCATTCCCATGCCGTGGGGTATTTTGGTCTAGCACGTGCCCTAGGGCTGTGTTTGCAGAGAATCTGATGCAAGTGCTGGGTCTCACCTGGGTTTGAAGCGCCCAGCTGGCCCTGGGGGAAGCTGAGCAGCCTGGTCCATGCTTGCTTTGGGTGTCTTTTGGGGCCCTAAAGCACTGCAAGTGGCTCAGCTACCTGATGGGAGCTGCTGGAGAGGGGCAGCAGAAAGCAGGACTCAGCAGGAAACCGCGGGTATTTACCTACAAAAATGCTCTGTCAGAAATAAAACGCATGGAAATAATTGCACCTCAGCAACTACATACGTGTGTAAAGAAAACCCATCTGAATGAAAAGACCAGGGGGAACGAGCAGAGTGTGGCCTTTGTCAAGGGCTAGTAATCATCCTGGCAGCGTTTGCTCACGGGGGCTGAGGAAGGTGGGCAGCCCATTAACCTGCGCCGTCCGGGATCCCCATGGCTGAGCACCAGCGCAGCCCGTCCAGCTCTTGGGTTCATGTGCCAAGCCGCAAAGTACTGACCAGGACCAGGCTCAAGGTCTGTAGGGTCTGCTCGTGGCTACAGCTCCGTGACTGCTCCTGACACCCCACTTTATTTCCCATGTCATAACACGTAAGCTGGGCGGACGCACACGAGGGGTCTGGACGCCTGTGAATTTTCTTCTGCAATCCATATTAACGGCTGCCGGTGGTCACTCCCAACAGCTGGGAATAGACAGTGCAGATGCACACGCCGGCTGCTGTTGTTCTGCTCTGGCCTTGGAAAGACCGTCTGAAAACCCTGTGGACTCCAGGCTGTGAGATCTTCTTTGACTGAATATTTAATAGGTATTTGTAATATTAATTTTGGGAGCTGCAGTGATTTGCGAAGTTACTTTGCCACTCAGGGCACAGGGTGACTCCAACACAGCCGTTTCCAGTCCTTTAGTGCAGGTACCTGCTTCCCACCGCCTCTCTGGTAGAGTCACCGATTCATATTACTGCTTGCTGAAAATAGGATTCACCTCTTCACGGATTTGCTGTCTTGGTACTACTGAGAGAGGCAGAGAGCTTTAATTCCCAGTTTAGGATAATATAGCTCACCTACAGATGTGCATCAGTGTGTCCCAGGTTTTACCTTCTGTCAAATGTACCATTTTGTGCCTTTACATGGGTAGTAAAGCCGAGGGCAAGGAAGAGCAAACCGTTTCTGGTAGACACTTAACAGTTTGCCTGTGGCCTGCTGCCATGTCGATTTGGGGACACTCAGGGAAGTTAGGGTGACTCGGTGACAGGTGTGATGTCAAAGTGCAGCACTCGGAGCGTGTTAGACCAAGGGGGTCTCCTTTGGCAGCAAGGACTAGGGCAGCCCGCTCCAGGAGGGGTTTAGTTCCCGTGTGGGCAGCCCTGAGAGGCGCAGGCAGGAGGGCAACGCTGCAGCAAGGATGGCACAGGGGGGTCGTGCTCTCCTCCTGGAGCTGGAGGCCAAGGCTTGGCCAGCCAAATTTCTTGTGGAACATAAAGTTAAGGTTGTAAAGAGCTGTTCTGGCTCTGTTTTTCTTTAAAACTCCTTTCCTCTAATATGAGCTACTAAATAAAAATATTTACTGAATAAAACCATAGTGGACACAGTAAATAAAAATAGAGGGGCTATTCACACTGTCTGATTTCAGGCACCTGAGTTAAAGGTTTGATTTACAAGTGTCTCTATAGGCAAGGGAGAGACAGGTTTCCCCCAGAGCAGGGCACTATTTCAGGTGCTCTGAATTATCCTCTTTCTCCCCCCTGACTCTGCAGAGACACTGGTTCTGTGTGACCCCTGGAAGGAGGAGAGGCAGCGGTTTGGGGTACAGCTGGACGTCCTGGTTTTGCAGGGGTGATGTACTTACATCCTCAACTGAAGTCAAAGGTGGCACCCATGTTGGAGATGGGACAGACACCCAGGTAGATGGGTGACTGCAACATCCGGGCCTTCCCTAGATGCAGGTGCCAGCTGCTCTTTGAGGAGCTCATCTCCTCTGGGACATCTGAGCCACTTGTCCGTGGCTGAGAGGTTGTAGCCTCTCATTGCAGGTGGGTTCAGTCTGGCCCTGGGCCTGGTAACCTGGATGTCCCATCCTACCTGCTCTCCATGTGCTGTGATTTTCAGCAGGGCTGAACAAACAAGGAGCTTTAGGAGCTCTTACCTACCTACAATTTGGCAGCATCTCTGCAAAGAGCTGTTGTGAATTACTCGACACCACTCACTTTCCTTGGGAGGAGGCAGAGGCTGTTTTAAAACATGATGCTGAGCCCAGGAATGGTTTGTATTTATTGTGTCTACAATGTGTGCTGGTGTTACGCTTCCTTAGATGCTTTTGGCAACATACCACGCTGACTAGTTTCTGAAATATTTTTAGCTGCGTCTTGGGTGTACTTATCCTGATTTCGAGTCCTCCAGGCTACCCTTGCTGTGTCTGGTTTGATTTGCACAAGGATACGACGGTGTCTGAGAAGCGAGCCTTGGGAGGGAGTCGCACTCCCTTACCTAACTACGTGCTTGCTTCACATGGCCCAGTATAAGAATATTAGCCTAAGAGCAAAGCCGTTTTGCCTGCAAAGTAAAACCAGTGCTTTATGCAATGAGGTGTACAGCACACCCAGGCCAATTAACTTGGAAAAGGATTACTGGCATAACACTTGGGAAAACCTGTGATAAATTCAACAGGAACATACCTCTGAAGGCCACTGCATAAGGTAGTGCTTTCAGTAGTGTTGAAAGATGCTAATATCTGAGTCATCACAAATTGTCAATGAGTTAATAAAACCACGAGGAGGAACTCCATACCAATGACTAAAGATTGTAAAGCAGTGTAGTTCTAGGGCCAACATCTCCTTTTCAGGAACGGGGAAGAGGAGAGGAAGATTTAGAGCCGGGAGTCCAGCAATGGGCACTGGTGACAGGGGACTCGGGTGTGCAGAGGGCTGCGTGCCCAATGACACACTGCACATGCATTTCTTGGGGGGAAGGATTTAACGAGCGACGGGTTTATCTCATTCTTCCCACCCTGATGCTGGAGTAGTAGAGCTGAGCTGCCCTGTGTGTGTCCAGCCCCTTTCTCCCTGTATTTAGTGCCTGGGGTGAACTGTGATCCCCCACATGGCATGTCCCTCCATCGCGAAAGCCTTTGCCATTGGTGGAAGGTGTTGTTCCACCAGAGGTGGGTACATGGCTGCCTGTGAAGTTACAGGTGACAACAAGGTCCTCCTCCAAGCCGTGGCTTGGGCAGGCGGCTGGAGCTAGGTGTCTCTGGTAGTGGCAACGGCCAGCAACGCACAAAGGCATCGTTACCCAGTGAGTCTTATATCGAGACCTTGGAGGATATTGCTGGGCTAAAGCAAAGCACATCCTGGATCGCACAGGCAAAGAACACAAAATGATGAATTTGAAGCTCTTTGTTCCTCTTCTTATATCTGTGTTGACAACGGTTTGTGCAAATCGTGTCTCACTGAAGAGATGTCGCTCAAAGGGAGCTTCATACAGCTCCACACAGGGGCTAAGTGATGTGAGTACTAGTGCTGTTGCCAGCTTTCAGACATGCCACAGTCTCCTGAGCTGTGATACAATGTGTATTAAAAAAAAAAAAAAGCCCAGGAGAAATTCTTCAGTGCTTCCTCATTACTAAACAGCAGGATTTTGCCTTTCTGTGGCACCCTGCAACCACCTCTTGTAAATTATATTTATTTCCTTCTCTGCTGGTGGAGAATAACTAGTTTTGGGGTTCTTTTCTTCGAAATCCCTCAGCCCAAGGACAGGGGCCACTGTGATATGGGAAATAAATTTGTGCTGCAACTACTGGCAAACACAGTGTGCTGGCGAGATGCGATCAGCTGGGCTTGAGAAGTCTGAAAGAGGAGATAGAAAGCAAACAGACATAGTGCGATCACAATCCAATCCAGTAGACGGGGTGTTCGCAGAAAGGGACTTAATAACTGAACATTAGCAAATTACAGCAGTGCACAAAGCACAGCACGGAGATTAGAAGAAGCCAAAGGCACCATTTAAAACCCCTTTGCGAAATGCTGCTCTTTTCACTGCAGCAATGCACAGCACTGTTATTCTGGCTGTGCTGAATTGCTATTTATTTGCACCTTCTGATATGATTACTACTACTGTTTCAAACCCTGCTGTCATGCTTGGGTTTCTTGCTGATACTTTTTCCCTCAGGTAAGCCGGGAAACTCCAAACTGAATAAGAATTGGGATTTGGCTGGTTGTTATTGGTAGATGGCTTCACCTACCCTGGCCCTGGGAGCTTTGGAGACTCTAGGCAGGACAGGCTCCCTGCCTTGGAGGCAGAAGCAGGCTAGATAATTTCCACAAAAGACATGAGGCCATAGGGGAAAACAGGGGGAATCAGAAGGGGTCACAAGTCAGTTCCTTATGCAAGGCCCAGCTATATTCAGGCCTTTATTCGAAACACCATGTGCCTGTCCTCTCACTGGAGTCATGAGTGAACGGGGTTCAGTGTTTGCAGGATCAGAGCCCATGCCTTAACCGAGGCAAGCACCTAAATAATTCTATCAGAGGGACTCGCCCTACATGCAAATGGCCTTCGGAGGCAGAATAACAAAGGAGAAGAGAGGGAAGGAGCAGGACAGTGCAGATACTAGAGCCAGCACAAGTAGTGGGAGGGCAGAGCTGGGATGTGAGAAGGAAGAAGATGTGAGAAGAGGAGGAGAGGGAAGATAGATATGTAACAGAGCAGAGCTGGACCTAGAAAGCCCTGGAAGCAGAGGCAGGGAGTGCCACTCCTGCCTCCGTGGTGGGAAAACTTGCAGGGAGAAAGGAACCGACTCAGAGATCTTATAGCTTCCTGGCCTGCTCCTGCTCAGCTTTGCTTACCCTGTATGACTGATGTCAGATCTCAGGCAGAGCCTTGCTTTATTTGTTCTGTAAAACACTGTCTAAGTGTAAAGCTATGTATAAATAATTAATAACAAAGATGCTATTGAAACCAGCCAAGAAGTCTTGGTGGGCCCTACCATACTGCCAGCAAACGGGCAAGTCATCAAATGAATCTGGGGGCAGCATCCACGGGAGAATGACAAGACACACCTGGCGTGAGGATCTCATCCTGTGCCCTTTGAAGCAGCTGACCTTCATAGTTATACTATATAGTAAATAACCCCTCTGATTGTTTAGCAGGAAAAGCCTACTATATCCTTTCAGCACCTTTGTTCTACATATTTTGCCTTTAATGGGGGCAGGAACTGAGACTGGATTTCGTGAAGCCTCTGTGGAGCTCAGTGATGGTGCTTTTGCAGTAACGAACACGTTTTGTCTTTGTGTCGTGCTGTACGAACTCGCCAGCTGTGATATGCAAACAAAACTGCTCAGTAATGCTGATGCATTGCTTATGATATTTCTACCTCTTCTCTCCCATTTTTATAACTGTTAAGCAGCTTTTGCAGAAGTCCTATCTGTGAGTTTTAAAACGCCATCCTGCCCACACATCTGTCTAAATGTGTTTGTAGTAAAATGCCTGTAGTGCTAGCAAGCTCAGAGGATGGGAATCCTCTAGGCGTCTTCCACTAAATTACACTTTCAAAAACAGATCTACATATGCACCACATCAAATATTGTTTAGAAAGCACATATAAAATCCTGATTAAAAGAATGAAGCTTACCAGTATTTTCCCCCTATTTTTTTCTGGGTTGAAGTGCACTATAGAACAGACAGAGGGGACCATACTGCACAATTTGATGAGATAATGGCAAAGGGAAAATAGACATCTGTGTTTAGAGAGGCAGGAGATGAGAGATGTTGAGGTGGTTTTGCAGCACAAACTAGAATATGTAGGGCATCACTCAAAATAATTATGTATAGTGCAAGTAAAATAAGGTAAGCAGAACAAATCTGAAGTTCCTTTTTTCTGGTAAGACATTACTTTCAGCTGACATTGATCTGATCTGGAAGGGAGTTTGGCGGAGTGAAGAATAAATGAAAGATGAATATTGTTTCCAGATTTCTCTGTGATACTGAATGATGTAGGAATTAGTCCTTTCACCATTATAAGTAATACAGACTATGATGTCTACAGTTAAGATTTCTAAACATTTTTCCTGATAATATCCTGTTTTCATTTGATTATAACTTCGTCAGACATAGGCTCTTTAGATTAAAATGTTTCATCTTGTGGCTGATACATACATATGGCCATATATATTTGCTTGTGTGTGTCAATGAAAATGTTCAGCTAAAAGAGTTCGATTATTCTTGAGAATAAGTTTATGGAAGAACAAATGATTTTATACATATTATGGAAGTTCCTAAACATGTTTTGTCTAGGATCTCCATGCTTTGGAGAGGAGGCTCAAGATTTGATGGCAGAGTTGCTCTCCAGGCTATTTCATCCCTGGTGAAAACACAGATTGGGTGAAGTTATAAACCCCCCAAATTTCAGTTCACACATGCATAGTAGAAACCCAGTAGGATTCAGCAGCTAACTTCCCAAGAGATTCTGCCAGCACTGAGCACACCCTGTCCCCGCACAGGCCCTGTGCGTCGTAGGGCTCGTGTGCACTGTTCCCGTGGAGCAAAATACCTGATCCAGGGAGATCTTTACTGAACAGGATTTCCCCCTTGCTGCTCTTCCTGCCACTGGAACCTGTTGTGATGTTGCACACAGCCTGGGAACTGTCTCCCTGGTGCTCTCCATGCTCCTGGGGTAGATTTGTGAGGGGTGAAATGTGCCGTGGTGGGGTGCTGAGGTAGGGAGATGTGTAGAAAGGCCGAATGGGGAGATATGAGTGCTAATGGAGAGCTAGGGAGTAGATTTGGAGCAAGGGGGCAGACCTTCTTGGATCTGGACGCAGTGGGGAGAGGTGCAGAGCCTAAAGAGCAAGGACAGGAATTGGGGATATCAGGGAACCAAGATGGAGGTGGAGCGGAGGATGGAGACGGGAAGACAGGAGTGAGACAGAAGTCAGACAGGGAAAACGGCACCAGATGGAGGAGAGAGCAGCAAAGAAAGCAGAAATGGTGCTAGTGAAGGTTAAGGAGATGGTCCAAAACGTCTGCAAGTGCTAGAGGACACTCCTCCAAAGCCTGGAGCCGACCTTAATTTGCCTTGTCTAGAAAGAAAGCAATGAAATTCGTTGAGTAAGTGTGGATCAGTGACTCCCTCTAGGGGCAGGTTCTCAGACACGATAAGCCACCTTCAGCTCACCATCACCCAGAATGGCAAAATCTGGACTGTGAGGCCCCAATTCCCCCCCTGCCCTCCAGCCCCTGCCCTAGACTCTTTCCTGCCCCGTGGGGCTAGGATGATTCCCTGTCAGGGAGTTTTTAAATTATTTGCTTTTAAAATCAGAGGAAGTGACACACTGTTTCTCTTAAAACTAATTTCCAGGGGCAAGGTCTCCAAAGGGCCAGGACAGAGGCTCCCTGCCCGGTGTCATTTGATTAGCTCCTGCATTTGCATTACAAGTTCAGCTTCAGGGACACACTGACTTACAAGTTTCTTCCACAAGACGCCAGCCTCCCTCAGCACTCAGGAGGGACTGAGCGCCAGTGAGTCAGCATTAGCAGTGAACGAGGCTGTTTTATGTAGGAAGTTGAGAGGTGTGTGATGAATGAAGAAAGGAAGAACAAGAGCATAGAGACGGTTCAAGATAGTTGAATACTGCCCTGTGGATCTGAATTCGGTCCTTGCTGAAGCTGCACAGTTCTGGTGTCCTAGTAGACAAGTCACAGGGACATACAGTCTCCCCCATGGTTGCACTGTAACTCTTATTTCCTTGGTCCCAGGACAAAGATCTGCTTTGTAGGAGGCCCAAGTGCTCACAGAGGTGACCAAAGTTACTGGGAGCTTTGTTGAGAGTGTACAATACACCCTGCTCTGCAAAAGTACTCTGAGAAATCAGGCTTCAGGGAACTGACTGCCACAAGTCTTGCTCTCATGATTTGACATTGTACTATTTTGCCTGTCGATAGAGGTAGGTTGGAGCTCAGGATGTGGGCTGGGAAGCTGGAGAAGCTGGGGAGCCAGCCCATGTTCCCATCTGCCAGCTGCACTAGAGTGACTTTGAGGAGAAGTTGAAGAGGATGAATGGGGTGATGATGTCCTAAACCACCAAAGCCAGGTTTGCTGGTGCTTCTTTATTGTGCACCTCCAGTTAATAACCCAGCTGACCTCAGGGGCTTATTTTAAGGTTGTATTCATCCATGTCTGTAAGAAACCAAGGTACTTCAGTGATACACTTGTGGAAAAGCACAGGAAGAAATCTGTATCGGATTTAGATGCACCCAGTAAGATGTGTTGAATGATGAAGAACAGAAACCTGGTTTCCAACAGATTTGTGGGTTTTCCCCTCTATCTACTCCCTCCCTCTGTATTACCAGCCCCATCATCTCTGTGAGAGTCCTTCTGGCTAGCCCAGAGCTGAAGGTGTCCTCCCTGGCCAGCCCAGCCAGAAACAGTGTCACAGTGGGGGACTGTCTGTCTCCTCTCACTGGAGCACTTATTTGCATCTCTCTGATTTTCATGACACTTGTAGGAATGTAATTTTTTGACAGACATTGTCACAGTTCGGTTGAAACTGGCTGACAGACTCAAAGGGTATCGGGCATGGAGAGACAGTATGGTTACTGAAGTCTTGTTTCTTTAGTAACCTGGCTAAAGATTCTGGCTAGTCACCAAGGAGTAAGCACTGTTTGGTCCTGTGGGCCCTCTGGAAACCCAGCTGTGCTCAGGTAATCTGGCATCTCACTGCATGTGCACAGGAGAAGAGAGGAGAGGGCACACTTGTATTTTGGCATTTCTTGACTTTTCAGTGATGTTATTTTAACATCTATATAGTTTAACATATACAACAAGGATGAGCAGGACCCAAAGCAATGTCTTTTTCATGCTGTTTGTTACTGACATACTTTTCTTCAAACTTTTTCCTCATTATTATCACCATTTTGGGGTTGACTGAACAACCCATAGCCCTGATACCCAATTTGCCAGAGTAACATAAAACACTTTAGATCAGGCCCAGTAACTTCAAATAACTTTACTCCTGGTGTAAACAAGAGCAGGATATGACTGTGTGAATCTATAAGTAGCAAGAGCTAGGTTCTGACTAAATCTATAGCATTTTTCTGGCATTTACCTTGCATAAATTAAGACATTTCCATAAATAAAGAGAAAACTTAATAAGCCTCAGAAAGGTTAGACTGTTTCCACTGGATTTTATGTCTGTTGCATAAATCCTCCCAAGCAATTCCATACTTTGTATGGAGATAATTTTTTTACAGTATAAATTCCATTAACACTCTCATGCCATATGTGCCATATATTAAAGTGAGCAGCCTCCTGCATTCCCATTAAATCACTGGCATATGTTTCTGCTTCCTGATTCAATCAGCCTGGAGCCACTCGGGCAGTATGGTGTTAGGAAGCCCTGCACTGAGCCTCAGGGCTGCATTCAGCTGCAAAACTCATCTGACCTGGACTTAATCTGTGGCTTCCTGATGGTAGAGTGGTCCTTGCATGATAGAATATCATACACTTGCTGCCATCCCATGATGAAGATGCTGGACTCATTGTACTGGCGTTTTCTTCTCTTTTCTAATCAGTGTTTGTCTTAAAGAAAAGTAGAATTGCTTTAATATTATGCATGGAAGAGTGTGCTTCAAGTGTTGCAGAGATTTGACTGGAGTAGAGGTCTTACAGATGTGGATGTGAAAGCAAAGCTGAGTAAGACAATGAGGGGCCATCTGCATGGGCCAATTCCTAGGATGAATGTGGGCTGGGGACTCCACTTCCTCTCTGGAGTGAGGTTATACCACCCCCTAAACCAGCGAGCTCCATCTTCAGGCAGGTTGGGGTCCATTTCAGAGGAGCCCCCACCAAAATGAGCAGAGAGCTCTGAATGGCAGCCTCATAAAGTATGATTTAATAGAGCTGTAAGATAAATGGAGAGTGAGCATCCCTCATTGCACAGTCACCTGCTACACTGAGCCAGAACAGGTCCCCACCCCCTACAGGTACCATTCAAGGCTGACTGCAGGCTCACAAGTACTTTATCTCAAAAAGCTGCTGCGTGGGAGAAGGCAAGATGGATTTTTAAAATAAGTGTTTCCATTCTGGGCATGGAAATTTGGACTTTTCTAGCACTCAGACAGCCCTTAAACACCTAGAAGATGTGCAAACATACGTGGCTGCACAACAGACCATGTCTGTCTACAGAAAGGAGAAGTTTGCACGTCCAGCCATTTCAGCGGCACCAAGGTCCCAGGCTCATCCAAGTCATGTCGGATGCCTCAGCCATTCCCCATTCACTGAATATATTCTATGGAAGTGCTGAAGTTTACGCTAATAACCTGGTGTGCAAAAAATTGCTTCAGTTTCCAGATATTCTGAATATCCTGTGAATTGGTAAAAAGAAAATGACCCTCTTTATTCTAATCAAAAGTAATTATAAATACATTTAAACAGAAAACAAAACTGAAATTAATTCCAAATGTTTTGCATGTGTGAACAACATTAGTTGTTACTGGCTATTTGGTTCAGTAGAAAAAAAACAGTAGAGCCCACATCTTGCTCTCATAGATGCTCTGCAAACATACAGTCAGAGACTATCCGGCTGGAAGACTTCAGTTTGATAGCATTCTTCCTTGTGCCCGTGAAGATCAAAATTACATAAAATAAGATCAAGTTTCACTGCTCACCACTACCAGTGCCATGATTTAGCACTCTTTGAAACTGGCTTACTTAGCGCAGAACAGACAGTGCAAAATGCCACATTTTCAGTTACTGTGCCTTGCAGTCTTGGAGTTGATGACTCTCACTTACTCACTTCACATAACTATATCCTTGCCATTTTTCCTTCTTTTGGACAGAGATCTTGGCTTTCAGACAATTCCTGCAGACCCTGCAGCAGTTGTGTCACCATAAGATGTGTCATTCATACTGGAAGCAGTCAGGTTTGAAAACTGAAGAACTGCCTGACTTGCATCTTAGGTGCAACAGACAGTGAGTGAGCAGACAATGAGGGAGATGCAGACAGACGATGTCTTTTAGCCTTCAGCAAGGCTTAATGGGGTTACAATCAAGACTCACATATGACTCTAGAAGATGCTGGTAATAAGACACACTGCTTGTTTGGGACTCTTTGGAAAGAAGTTGTGGTGAAATTTTGTGACACAACAGGTTTGCAGAGTTACTCTCCCCTTCCTAGATGTTTCAATGTGAAGTCTGGTCTGGAAGAAGCTGGAGTTTCCTTGGGGGAAAACATTAGGATTAATTAGACTTAAATTTGTTGATGCAGGATCCACCTTTCGGTTCTGAATTTGCACAGCACTTTGCACAACAAGGTCGGTGCATGACAAGGTTCCCAGCAGCTACCAAAACAGAAAATAGCTATGTAATAAAGGGATAAATAATAGCCAGCACGTTTTTTGGCAAGTTGCATCACACCAATGTAATTTTCTTCTGTAACTAGTAACAGGCCTTGTACATGTAGCAAACCAGTAGATATCATATAACTTGATTTTAAAAAGCTTTTAACACTGTTATGCATCACATTCTTATAAGGAACTAGGAAAGATTTGTCAGCTGAAAATGCTATGGGATGGCTGCAAAGCTGACTTGGAAGGAGAGGTTGTCAGCTCATCGTTGTCAAAATGAAAGGTGGGGCTCTCAAGGGGTCTGGTACTATTTATATCTTCAGCAATGACCTCAGTGATGGAACAGAGAACACTTATTAAGCTTATAAGCAGGTGGTGACAGCTGGCATGCTGAAGGAGAGGCTGAGAACTCCAAATAATAGTGACAAATCAAAGATTGAATGGGAAGAAAACCAGAATGCCATTCAACAGCGAAAACTGCACTTAGGAATGTTCAGTTACCCAAACACAGGGTGCTGACTGTTCTTCAGAAAAGGATTTGGGCATTATAGGGCTGGGCAGGAGTCAACAATGATGTGCTGTGTGAAACAGGCAACTAGAAAGGCCTACATCAAAGCGTACTGGATCCAGTTTTGAGCACTGCACATTCAACAAGATGTAGACTGCGGGAGACAGTCTGGGGGAGCAGTGGGAATGACCAGAGCTCTTGAAAACACCAGTGATAAAGAAAGACGGAATGAACTGAGGTTGTTCAGCTTAAGTAGGGCAGACTGACCAGGAAAGCAAGTTAACAATTGTCAAGTATATGAAAGGCTACTGCAAAGAGGAAGGAAATCAACTGTTCTCTCTGTCCGTGATGGATAAGATGGAATCAGAGGGAATCAGAGGCTTAAACTGCAGCAGAGAAATTAAGACCAGTCACTAGGAAATGTTTTTTGGATGGCACAGATTATGAAGCACTGAAATGGATTGCTTGGTAGGGTTACGGGGTGTACATCTCTGGAGAGATTTCCATGTGTTAGACACTGATCATGCCCAAGGGCAGGGACTGTCGTGGAATACCCATCATCTTGAGATCCCATTGACCTGCTGCTGCTATGAATACAAGAGGCTGACCTTGTAGTTAAGAGAGCGGCAAAAAAATTACATCTCAGTTGTACCACATTTCTTTTGTGAACCTTCCCAAACAAGAAGCAGTGCCTCAGAAGTCCCCCTGAACCTAAAAGTCTGCCTCCAAAGAGTCTTGATTCTGGCTTCTCAGGACTTCTTGGCTTTTCAAAGAAGTGATGTCTGTTATTACAGTCATTAGCTCCTTGAGAACACGTTCTCAGAATAGGATTTAGGGTATCACTGGAAATCAAATTCATAATATTAATCCTTGTATTGATGAACATACATGGCCGGACATCTGTGATGTTACCTTTCCTGTCTAACATGAACTAGGCTTAATGAATTTAATATTTATTTCATCCACAGCTTTGCCTAAGGAACATATTCACAGGTGTCAGCAGGCCTCAGGCCCACCTCATAGAGTGGACACTTCTGGCTCAGAGAAGGACATTAACTCACACCAGGCTTTACTTCCGCACCATGTAAAGCACAGAGAATGGCTTGTAACCCTGCTGCCTGGTAAGGCAACCAGCCGTTCCTTCTGTCATTGCCTTTCCTACTTCCTTATCCCTGCAGTTTGCAATTGGCCCTGCTCATTCGGCAGGAGATGGCTGGAGGTGAATACTTCAGGAGGGCTCTCCTCCTCCTTCCACCTGTTTTTCATTCCTTGACTCACTGACTTTAAGCTGTAAGCAGTGACGTGACAGCTGAGTCATGGACGCACCACCTGGATGCTGTCAGCATCAATCTCTCTTATAAGGATCATAGAAGAACAAGATAGAAAAGGCTGCTAGGGCTTCTCATTCATCTTCCTGCCAGTGGGGGACTGAGCCCTGCAGTGCAGTCTCTGGCTTTGCCCAACCTTGCTCTCAAGTTATCAAGCAATGGGCCTTTCACCTTTCCTCCTGAGGAACCATTCCAAATATCATTGTCAAGGAGAGCTTCACTTTTCCATGATTGTTTTTTAGCCTAAACATGACTTATATGAATAAATCACTTCTAGCTAATATCCACACGAGAGACTTTTTCTTGCAAAGCAATTCAGTAAAGTTGCAAAACCAGAGCTTATATGTTTTATTTGTATTCTGTTTAATAGTTGTAAGAGTCTCCCTGCTGCATGCATTGTTGTGCAGAGCAGACGAAAAAAAGATGCAGTCCTATGCCCTGGAGAACTTGCACTTTTCATTTAAACAAGATACAGTGACTGAGAATGACAAGTAATGAGAAGGCAGGACAAGAGTCATACAAGAAAGGTCAGAATGTTTCTAAATAAAGCCCATTGTCAGGCTTTTAATTTGGGTTTACATTGGATCAGTCATCATAAATGGCTACATATTTTGGGACAATTTTTACCATGTTTTAATCAAATGTTTCAATCTCACAAAGCCATCTTGCCTACTTCAGTTTTCTGGTGCTTATTTAAAGCTCCTTTTTCACAGAAACCTGTGTTTTTCTCTCACAGTTACTCTTTCTTCAGGTTAGCTAGGCTTTTTCAAAAATAATTGTGATAGTCTGGTTGTTAATTCCCTGAGTATCCTAGCAGTACATGAGCTTGGTCAGCTGATCCAAGTGACTGTGCTAGGACTGGTTTACTGTGACCTTTGTCTCTGCCTCTCTGTTCCCTCTCTAGCAACACCCCAAGTTACACTTACCCTGGAAGTGGCAGTCAAGGGTTCCCTTAATCTGGAGCTGTTTTTTTGAACGTGAAAACCAGCTTATCTCTGTACAAATCCTATAGCTGCCTGCTCTCAGTGGAACAATTCCTTTTTACTGGGCAGCAGTAAACCAGAGGAAAGCTTTGCAAAACCAGACCTTCTGCCTTGCTTTTTCCATATGCCTTTCTCAGACTTTTACATCCTGCTTTCTGCAAGTTTATTACGCCTGACTGGTGGAGAGCCCATTCCTGACAGCCTTGGCTTTGGGTCTGTAATCCTCACATCTTGCTCTTTATGCTACCGGACTAATAGAGGAACACATTTAATTCATAGGAATGTATGGCAAAAATTTATTCTGTGGTAACAGAATGTTATATCCCAGATGTCCATTCAGTGTCATCTGTCTCACCTGTGGATTTGATTATTATTTCTTACTAATTTTATTCTTGTGATACTTGAGGGGAAAAATTCTGTCTGGTACCTGACTGCAGGTTTAGTTAACCCCCAGAGGGAGGCCCAAATGTACTTCAAAAACATTTATAATGTATGTCTTTCATCCTGGTTAAACCAGCTGCCCATGCACATCAATTCCCTGCAGCAATTTTTCCCTTCACAGAATAGAAATAATCAGCCTAATGGTTGGGTGTGGAAATTTTGCTAAATTAGGACAAAGGATATGCATAAATTAACTGATTTTAGCTCTATGACCTTCCAGTCTCCCCCTTCACTCTTCTGAAGTCACAGTGGCTCGAAAGGTGAATCCTGCTGTGCATTTCAGAGGCCTCAGAAGGGAGATGGGTAATTTTCATCTGGAGAGTCCGCCAAGGGTTTGGTTGTACACACGCAAACAAAATTCCCTGACATCAAACCAGCTGTTCTGGTCTATGGAGCTACTGACTAAAGCTTTAGAGTATACCACTTTCAGTTAGTATCACTATCTTGTTTGCCATAAATTAGCTTACATTTTCCTTATCATTTGTATTTTATATGGAAGGCCCCAACTAATTATCAAAACAGATGCTTGGTTGTATAGATAGTGCAGAGTTATTCCAGCAGTCACACTGGAAAAGCATTAGTTATCTAAGGAGACAAATTGAACAAGACAAATCTAGGGCCAACCTGTTTCCCCTCAAGCAGTTTGTAAACACATACTGAGAAGCATAGAATTGGGAAAGAAAAGTTGAATTTGCTCTGTGACCCAAATTCTAGCCTTCAGTTGGCTACGGGCAAGCAATTCTGGCTTCTCATTTTGTTTTAATTTACCATTTTTAAGCAAGACTTTATTCAAACCTGATAGTTTTCCAGGTGGTATTTTTCAGATCCAGCCTTTTGGACAGTTTTGTTTCTCTCTAAAACTAGTTTAGCTCCAGCTGAAGATCTGTTCTGGTACTGAGGAACTCCCAAATAGCCTGGAGCTACTGGGTTTCCTCCATCACCTGTTGTTGCCAGGGCTGAATATCAGCCATTGTTCCCTTACAAGTCCTCACAGTTTTTGGGGACACAAATAGCAGTGTACACTTATGCTAGAGACCAGGCAGATGCCAGTGACCCCTGAACTGATGGAGCAAAGGTGCCTTTTTCACGTTCTCCCTGTTCTTCCCTGCAGTGAACACTGTGCTGGAGGAATTACGGATTATTTCACAGTTCTAAGAGAGGTTCTGGGCTGGTGGCTGCCTGCAACTAAACTGCTCTTCCCTCTCTTGTGATATATTTTTGATCTGTTGTTGGTCTGTTCTCTACCCATATTCCTCCTTGGCTGTGTTTCATGCCTTATAACTATTTTATTTGGCACCAGCTTCAACCGTTGTGCGAGATTTCTTTATTCCCACAGTTTTGATAAACCTGGATGAAGTAACATCAGGGTGTGACTCTGCTCTAACAGCAAATGTGCCACTGGCTTTAAAGTGAGAAAGAAGGCTCACTCCCTCTGATTGCTCTTTTCCAGAAAATACAGGTTGAATTCTCCTGTGCTTGGTGAATAGCTCCTGTCTTTGGGATGCTATGCATGCCTTCCACTGATTCTCTCCACACCTCTTGATATTTCTCCAAGTAGAGTCCTGAAGGCAGTTTTGATTTTTGAGTGCTGCTCAAAAGTGAGTGAGTGTGAGTGGCTAAACACATTTGCCAAAACACCCCCTTACAAAGAGATCGTCAGCAGATTTTGTCTTTTATGTACAGCAAGTTGGTGTGGTAAAGTGCAAACAGCAGCAGTTCACATTGATCAATGTGCACAGTAAAGCCTGCCCAATTGCAATGGCTATTAGGATCGTACAAGAACTTCTTATGTAGGATCTGTAACAGAAACTATTTCAATACAGGGGGCCTGATTCTGTCTGTACGTTTCTGACTTTATATAGTGCTATACCAGCACAAGTTTCAGTGGGGTATTTCAACTCTGTCTTGCAGAGGGTAAGATCAGAACCAGCTCCTGTCCTTGTTCTATTAATAAAACGCTTTTTCTGCTGTACCCCGTGTACCTACAGGATCCAGAAAATGGTAGTAAATTCAGCTCTTAAGACAAGTGGAATTGTACTGCTAGAAATACCAGTTTAGGTCAAAAACAAGTGCCCAGTATTTGTGGGGAATGACAGCAGTCAATAACAATAAGCCTAACCATTTCTAGAACTTTTCCCTCTATTAAGCAAAAATAATCACTACCATTATCTTTTATATTTCGTGAATGGAAATAATCTTATATCCACTCTGAACATGAACAGATCTGAATCTGCTTTCAGCAAGAAATGTGAACATTTTAGCATAAGAACTAGATATATTATGTTTTACTAGCTATTGAATACATTGAGTCCCAGATAGTTAATTCTGGCAATGAGAAAAATCGGTAAGTCTTGTGATTGAGAAAGGCAATGAATGAAGCACTTCAGAAGACCAGAGGGTAATGTTATCCAAAACTTTCAGCAATCACAGCAAAAGAAAGCAAAACAAAGCTAGTCACTGGGATTGGTAAAGGTACTGATCCAAATTATTTGCCTGTATTCACAGTAGTCTTGATTCCAGTTTTTAAAAGTACTAAACTATGATTCAGGAAATCCTTGAGCCATGAATTGCTGTAGTTTGAGAGAAAATATCAGGGAAGTATCACCATAGACTTATCTTGATCTTGTCATTTTGCTAAATGTCTGTTGCTGTCCTCTGTCAGAAACAGGCCTGATCTGCTATGGCTCTTCTGATGCTGTCAAGTCTAAAGGGCCAAATCCAAAAAGAAACCTAAAGGAGGGAATGAAGCAGAATTTAAGCACCTAAATGCAACAATAGAATCAACAGATCCTCTCTGATCCTGTCTAATCCTAGAGGCACCTAAATCCGGAGATACCTGTCTTCAGCCTCCAAGAACCTCAAATATACAATATTCAACTTCCACATGTGCCCCAAAACACTGCCATCTCAGTGGGTCTGGCTCATATTGGAACCCATCAGGATTACAGATTTGGTCAGGAGATGGTCCTGCTCTTGTTAGCATTCTTAGAATATGCATCATGGAGCAAAACAGGAGCAGAACGCAAGTTCTTCTCTCACCTCCCCTCACTTTGGACAACCCTACAGCAGTGACAGAAGTTATGCAGGGCATGTAGATCTGGGTTCGTTTTCCTCCTTCAAGACAGAGAACTCAAGTTGACCACTCCATATCCACACAGAAGGCCACGTGCTTCAGTTTATGAGCTGTTTGTGATGAGCATGTGCTGCTGAGAAAAACAAGAAACCTCTTAAAAAAAAATAAACTGAGACAGTGCAGAAGTCTAGAGCAACCCTGTCCTGTGTTTTGAATCCTTAACGGACAGACTCTGATCATACTTGTAAAGTGTCTAAGCCTTGGAGACAAGCATGGTTTGAAAGCTCAGCCATGAACTCATTCAGTCCTTGGCTTGTTTTCTTCGTCTTTTGGGAGAGTGCTCTCACCAGCCTTTAGAATTATTCTGCCTTCCTCCAACCCTGTGAATATTTCAGTATTTTGCTGCGTGGCTGTGTACCTGCCTTGAAGCAGGAATTAAGGAGGTAACTGGTAGAAATTCATGTGCCTCTGGAACACAGGCATTTCTGTACAAAGTGTCTGGGTTCTCAACAGCCTCAATTTTGGTCTTGTGCCTGAACTGTCAAATGCTTCCCTTAGCAGTCAGCTTCCTAAGTCCTTGAATCGCTTTTGAAAATGGACTTTCAAGTTATATCCACACAAGCTTCTACAGACTCACAAAATTTTGGGGGTTGGAAGGGACCTCTGGAGATCATCTGGTCCAACCCCCCTGCTCACGCAGGATCACCTAGAGCAGGTTGCTCAGGGCTGGGTTCACTGAGGTTTTGAATAGCTCACCCTCCCATCAGATATTTATACACATTAATAAGAGCCTCCCTGAGCCTTCTCTTCTCCTCAAATGAAGAAAAATACCTTCCTGCATCTCAGGGCAGGGAGTATTTCAAACACGATCTGATTAGCTAATTTGGTAATTTCCTGGTCCTTACACTCCTGTGATGTATCCCACTGCATACAGAATGGACGCACCTAACATGGGTTAGTAGCAGCCCATATCAGAATTGGAAGCTGAGTGTTGCTGCATATCTTCTAGTGATCACAGCCCTAAATATTTAATAGTGTAGGATCTGTGGATGGCACAACCTGCCTCACTGATCACAGTGCTACTTCTTGGGGCGCAAGATGCTTTACATCAGTCAGTTCATAACTCCCGGTCTCCAGGAACCATGGTTCCCATTGGAGATTATATATTATACTTTAAAGTCATACTGTGTTTACCTTAAAGCAATCTGGTGGAGGGATTAACTAGGTGATCAGTTCATCTTACTGCATCACAGAGGATTAATTAAATTATTCCTAAACAAATTGCTGGAGTTTGACATTTAATCTAACTACTGATCTCTCTGTCAACTTCTCTGCCTGCTTTCTGGAGTGCTTAACTGTCCTTATTAAGAATTGTGTCAATTGTACATCTAGTTTTGTCCTGCTGTAAGTTAGAACCTGTTTCTTCTTCTTCTGTCCTTGTTGTTCTGTGGGAATAATAGATCCCTATTACAGAAAATTATTCTAGCTCTGTAGCTGGGACTGGTGAACCTACAGTTGGAATACAGTTCCCAGTCACCGGTCACCTCATTATAAAAGTGAACTAGAGTTCACTTAGTTGTGAAGTTGTAACAGAGACCAAATGATACAGAAACTTTATTATTCAGAAAGGGCTAGAAAAGCTGCAGTGTAGCTGCTGTCTTTGGAAAACAGGAGATTAAAAGGACATGTTAGTGAGGTTTGCAGAACTCTGGAGGGAATAGCAAGGATTCACACATACAGGGATATTTGAGCTAGTGACAAATACCAGAACAAAAGGGAAATTAACAGACGCTTAGATAGGGATGATCAGCAAAGCAGTGTAATTTGTTTCTGAATTTATTTGTATTTAACACAGATAATATATGGAAAATTATACCAGAGTTGTAACAGAAACAACTATTAGAAATCATTTAACAAAGCTCTAGACAAGTGCGGGGGCTTATAATAACACTGCAGGATGTAACTGTTAATTTAAATGAGAGGAAAAGGACTTATATTTGTCGTGATTTCACCTCTTAAAACATTAGCTAAGTAAGCAGCAATGTGCTAAGTAATAGACATGGTTAGTGTAACGTGTAATATGACTATCTATACAATTGTCAGGGAAAGGTTTTCATTTGCAAGACTAATTTCCCTTGCAGCTTTACATATTTAGATGTGAAAAAATTCAGAGACTTGGGAGGGCCAGGGCTGAATTCTGATCTCAGTAGCAGCAGAGAAAATCCTGAATAACGCCAAGAAAAAATGCTGGATGTATATAGCGGTGTAACTGAGATCGGACTCTGGTCTGTAAATGCATGAGTTCCAGATGGAAAAGCCTTGATGTCCCCTTTTTCTTGAATTTCAAGGAAAGCTAACAGCAGAGTCCCAAGTCCTTTTAGGGCATTTCTGCAGTTCTTGGAACAAATGTACATGTCATCATTTGCATTTGATGTCTCCAGGCCATCAGCTTCAACAAGCTTCGGATCAGTGTGAGCGGCTTGCTTTCTCTGACCTACAGGTTTGTCTATTTTCAGACAAGACAGACTGCCTTCAACTATGCTGAACCCACTCTGAATTCACCCTCCTCATGCACAAAGGAAATCGGACACACGGCAGTGTTGCCCTTAGGCAATCTACACTAATGTCTTCTTTCTTTCCCTTCAGCTCCGGGATGGGTGTCTAACCCACTGCTGCGAAATGTGTGGGTAATATCCCAATTTACCCAGTTTACAATATCACAATTTACTCTCCGGAGGGGAGATCCCTGCCGGCAGTTAACGATGCTGGATCTCCCACTGCACTGGCACCATTAAACCGCAGTATCAAAGGCAAGTTATAACGATTTTGGGCATGGGGAAACAGCAGTTGATCTGGACCCTGTGCCTCACACAGGGAAACGTACGAACATAACCGGAACCGCGCAGGGGGTGTTTCTGCGCGGGGCTCTGCTCGCACCGCTCAGGCCGTGTCTGCGTTCAGGAAACGGGGACGGGCGGGACGAGCTTGTAATTACACTCGCTTGTATATGTGTGTTTTGCGGAATGAAACCCTGATCTTCTCCTCGTGTCCGCACAGCGGAGGCTCGATGGAAGGAGCCGGTGAGCGGTAAAGGAGAAATGTCGCCGCGGGTGCGCGCAGCTACCTCCTGCGCGTGCTTGAAAACTCCCCGAACACCGCCGCAAGAAAGTGAGGCGGCCCGGCAGCGGTATAATAACCGCCAGGTTTATACCGCGCACCGGTACACACCGTCCCGCCCGCCCCGAGGGGAGCGGCGGCGGCATCGCCTCAGCACCGCCCCTCCCCCCGCCCTGCCCCGCCTAACGGTCGCCCAACGGCCGCCGCGCGGGGCGGGGGGGAAGGGGGGCGCCGCGCCCCCGCCGTCAGCGCGGAGAGCAGCCGCGGGCTGCCTCGTCGCGGCAAATGTGCCGGCTCGGCCGAGCGGCAGCGCCCCGCCGGCCGCCCTGAGGGGAGCCCCGCCGCCCGGAGGCGGCTTTGCCCGCTGCGCGCCCCGCGGCCCGGCCCCGCAGGTGGGCCCGGCCGCCCCGCCTCCCGCCGCACACCCCGTCGGGGGGGCAGGCGGCGAGGGGCCGAGGCGGGCTCCCGCTCGGCGCCGCGACGCCCCCGCGCTGGCCCGGCCCCCGCCGCCGCCGGGGCTCGGTGCCCCCTCGGCGGGGCGCGCGCGGGGCGGCCGGCGCCTCGTCTCGGCGGCTGCCATGGCGGGGCGCGCGGCCGCCCGCCGGGCGGGCTGAGGCGGGGGCCGGGCGGGGAGGCGCCGCCGGCGGGGGGCTCACCGCCTTTTCTTGCCGTCCCCTGCAGGGAGCGGCCGGCCAGCGAGCCACCATTACCTCGCACGGCAAGGAGGACCTGCTCGCGCTCGCCGCGCGGCTCTGGCAGCGGAGGAGGCGGCTGCTGGCCGCCGCCGGGCTCGCCCTGGCCATGGCTCTCGCCCTGCTCATCGCCGTGCCCCTGCTGCTGCTGCAGGCGCCCGCCGAGAGCGGCGCCCACTACGAGATGATGGGCACCTGCCGCATGATCTGCGACCCCTACAGCGGCGGGCGGCCGCCCGGCCCCGGCAGCACCGCCGCCGTGGAGGCCCTGCAGGACCTGGGCGCCAACCCCCCGCCGCCCTTCATCCAGGGACCCAAGGGGGAGCCGGGCCGGCCGGGCAAGCCGGGCCCCCGCGGCCCCCCGGGCGAGCCGGGCCCGCCGGGCCCTAGGGGGCCGCCGGGGGAGCGCGGCGACTCGGGCAAGCCGGGGCTGCCGGGGCTGGCGCTGGCGGGGGCGGGCGGCGGCGGCGGCGGGAGCGGCGGCGGGGCGGCGGCGGGCGGCGAGGTGGCGGGCGGGCTGAGCGCCGCCTTCAGCGGGCCGCGCATCGCCTTCTACGTGGGGCTGAAGAGCCCCCACGAGGGCTACGAGGTGCTCAAGTTCGACGACGTGGTCACCAACCTAGGCAACCACTACGACCCGGCCAGCGGCAAGTTCACCTGCCAGGTGCGCGGCATCTACTTCTTCACCTACCATATCCTCATGCGCGGCGGCGACGGCACCAGCATGTGGGCCGACCTCTGCAAGAACGGGCAGGTGGGTGCCGTCGGGGCTCGCCCTCCCCTCCGCCGCTTTGGGGGCAAGGGGGGGGGGGAACCCCCCCAGCCCCCCCGGGTGCTCCTTTGCCTCCCCGCGGAGCCGCGCGGCGGGGGGCAGCACGGGCAGGCGGGGCGCCCGCGCCGTCGGGGCGGCGGGCAGCGGGGCAGGGAGGCGGCGGCGGCGGCGGGTCTGATGCGCCGCGGCTCTGCCGGCAGGTGCGGGCCAGCGCCATCGCCCAGGACGCCGACCAGAACTACGACTATGCCAGCAACAGCGTGGTGCTGCACCTGGACTCCGGCGACGAGGTGTACGTCAAGCTGGACGGCGGCAAGGCGCACGGCGGCAACAACAACAAGTACAGCACTTTCTCTGGCTTCCTTTTATACCCCGATTGAAAGGGCAACGCGCGGCGCGGCACAGCTGAGCCCGCCGCCGCCGCCGCCGCGCGTGGGGCTGCTTGGCGTTCCTGTGCCCCGCCGTGCCGCTGCGCCCTGCCGGCGTCCGCTGTCTCCACAGGTCACTTTAGCTTCGTTAGCATTTTGTACGTATGTTTTCTTTCTTTTCTTTTTTTTTTTTCTTTTGGTGGAAATGTAATACTGAGTGAAACAAAACGATCCCATTCCTTCCCCCCCCAACCCCCCCCCCCCCCCTTCTCAGCCTCGGTGTGCCGTGTGCGCCGCGCCGGGAACTCGGCATCTGGAAACTCCTGAGTGGTTCCTTGTGTGTGTGCAAGAGAGTCCAGAGTTCAAATGTGCCGCACGCTGAATTTGATCCGGTCAAATTTTGTGTCAATGAATATTAATTATGGTGATGAATTCTCAAATTGACTATTCATGAAGTGGGACTGGATCGTAACTAGTTCTTCCTCTGCTGCTTTGTTTGTATGGGGTCAAGTGTAAACTTTTCCTTTCTGTGCAGTTCAATGCTCGTGTGAATGATAATGTCATTAACGTCAAATCTCTGTTCTTGTCTGCAAAACAATTCAGTCGTTGACCACGATCACAAAAAAAATCACATTAAATTATGTTTTTAGAGAATGGTTTCTTGCTGTGTGTCTCTTCCAGTGCTGCAAAGGAGGACTGTGGTGGTGCCGTGGGAGGGGTGGGAGGTTAGGGCAGGGGTCACTTCAATCCTTTAGCTTTGCAGCAAAATTAAGTTAGGACAGGGGACCCTGTATAGGTCTTAATTATTGTTCAAGGGTGCTGGGAAGAAACAGAAGGACAGGGAAAAAGCCTCACTTGATGCAGTTTTATAAAAAGAAGGCACACACAGTCAGTCAGAGGTGAAACCACATGTGTGGAGAGGACCTCCCAAATAGATTTTACTGGGTATAAGCCTGATCCAGAGGTTACTGAAGTCCAGGGAAGACTCCCTCTTTAATTAATTGGTGATTATGGAAAGCAGTGCTTCAGCAATGTACTTGACAAACATGAGAAGGCAGTGGTTGAGATAGTCTGCCTAAACACCTGTGCTATGCAGTGTGTATATGTTTTTGAAACCATATCTGACTGTATGTGGATCTACCGTATGCGCAGTCCCTAAGATAGGCTCTGAGAGAAAGCTCACTGAAGACTGACAGATTTAAACTGTGTGAAAAGGTACTGGGTTTTCTCCTTCTGGTCCTTGGTAAATCCCAGTAATTGCGCATTCTTTAAAACATGCACAGGTGTGTAAATAATGTCACGTACAGTTCTGAGCCTATTTGGGGTGGAGGAGGTGAATCTTGCATAAAAGACAGGTAAACTCAGTTTGAGTAAACTGGGATTGCTCTACTGAAGCTAAAAGAGCTAAGTTGATTTACAAAAGCTAATCCACTCATTTGCTCTTATTTTCATTTTACTGTCTCATCATTTCATTTTTCCCTTGCTAAGGTCTTACCTCCCTGTCAGCTTACTGCCTTTTGTGGCATTACTACAGCTTCACGGGAAAGCAAGGAAGGAGCTGGACTGCAAGGTCTTTGCTGAGACCGGAGCTTTGCCCCGCTCTTAACTTTGCTGAAGCAAAGGGAATCACAGCTGGGATGAACCTGTTCCAGCACCAGTTTGGGGTAGCCCAGTAATTACCAATTTCTTAAAATCTCTTCTGTCTCCTACCTAGTCCTCAATGAGTGTTGTCTTCTCGTTGGCTGGAAGAGGAGGGTCACAGACTGCCCTGGTAAAAGAGAGAGAAAACAATTCCTCCCCTCATCTCATCCTCAAACATCCCCCCAGCTGAGGGAAGCAGAGTTCATAACCAGGTACATGTGTTAGACACTTACCAATCTCTAATGTCTTGTCGATTTGTACCATTTAGAATATGATTAAAACCAGTATCTGAGACCCAAATGAAGTATAATTGGTATGGATCCTCAATTCCCGCTGGATCTGTAATCCTTTTTGACTATTCCTCCCCTCCCCTCCAACGAAATGGAGCTTAGACACAAAGCCCTCGGTTTAAATTTCAAAAAATTAAAATTGACATGCAGCAGCATTACCAGGAGCCAGGAGGAATTCTAAGGAGGTGCCTGGGCTCTGCTTTATCCTTTGCATTAAGAAGCAATTTGTACTTCTAACAAAGACCCAACTGTTCCCCCTTGGCAAAAGGGCAATGAAGATGCCTTGCAAGGGAATTGCTGTTCACAATACTTAAACAAATTTGAATCTTAGATTTTTAAATCTGTATTCCCTGGTGGAGCCTGCTCCTTGCAATTCAAATGCAGGGCTGGCAGTGTGTGCCTGCCAAGGTGTCAGTAGCTAAGCGGATGATGGATTGATGAGGCAATGGGAAGACACAGGCTCACAGTGGCAGTTTGCCCCGACAGTGATCTATGTATCTGCACATTATCAATGTCATGAGGAGGCTTGAACCACCCTAGCTAGATGTCTCATTTTCCACTTATCTCTTATGTACTAATTATCAGGCTGGATTATTCCCTGGGATAGAAACAAAAAAATACTCATCACCACTCCACTGACAGTTTGCACAATCGATAGAATGAATGTCTCCCTAGGTTGCTCTCGGGCTTTTTTTGTTTTCCTCTCTTTGTAGCAGAGACCTATGAGATTGCTTTTGTGGGGGTTTGATGGCTCCCACCCAGCGTCCGTGGTGATGCTTGGGCAAGTTCCTCCACCCCAGTCATCATGGTAGTACTTCAGTGTGTGGCTTGTTCTTTCTTAAGTAGCGTGGGGAAAGCAATTGGGAGATTGAAAACTTCAGTGTTTGGCGGTGCAGTTCAGAAAACCAGAGGCAGCGTTGCCTTTGGGGATGGCAGTGCCGGGCTGTCTTCCCTGTGATTCGCCTGGCTGTGTGTGTGAAAGCAGGGCCACTAGCAGCCTAGCAGGCAGGTAACAGCTGCGGCAGCCCTGTAACACGTGTGGCTTTGACTGCGACCTTCTCAGCTTAGATGCTGAGGGGGCCTCCAGGTTGGTCCAGGTGTTAAGTAGGTTTGATGGCACAAGGAGAGGGGGCTGGGCATGTCTTGATCCCGTGATTTGGATCAGCGGAGGAGAATTGCTTTGTACTCAGACCCTGGCTTCAGCTTTCTCTCTGCCCAGATCTCCTCAAATACTGGCATCTCAAACAGTTGTTTGCCAGAGATGTCTGTGGAGACCTAGCCCCTCAGGAGTGCTTATAGAGTAACTCTGTTTTACTTAATGAGTAGAACAAGCACTTTTAAAAATTGTGAGGTGATCAGCTATGATGTGAACAGGGAAAACTCCCTGAAAGGAGAATGGAAGTTCGGAGTTCTAGACAAGGGTTACTTCTATTTTGTACCAAGCTGCGTGCTCAGATTAAAAAAAAAAAGGCCCGGAGTCCATGCTCTTAAAGCAACTTGGATATTGCAACAACAAATCCCTGAGCTTTGTGCTACTGATGTGAATCCTTGACCCTGATCCAAGGTCTGAATTCCTTGCACCACGCCTGGCCAGCACCGGCAGTGGAAGGGACCTCTAGAAAAGAGAGGAGCAGGGAGTCATCCAGGTGCACAAAACGCTGGGGAAGCTGAAATGGGGATGCCGCTGAGAGCCCAGGGAGGGCTGCCAGCCACCCCTCGTCCGTGACCATACCCCAGAGGAAGATACTCAGGTTATTCTGCTCTCCTGCAAGCCAGCAGCCTAGTGGTTGAGCACTCAGTTGTTTTCTTCTGTTGTGACCTTCACTGGCGTGGGGAGCTCCTGGCAGGTCTCTAGGGAGATGGGTGAGGAAATCCTGCTTTGGCTTGAGTGCAGCAAGTTAGTTGCTGGGGCCGAGTTTCTGCCAGGTGGCATACAGAAGGAGTTTTCTGAGAATACCTGTGGTGCTTATGTGGCAGGCTGTGGTGCTACAAGAGCGGCTGGGTGTCTGATTTCCCCTGCAAAGTTTGGCGCCTCTGTATTTTTTAGAATCTGGGCTCACCAATTTTCTCTTTGATGCTTGTCACCTTGCAGAGTCGAGCCATGGGGTGATGGGGCTGCACTGGCCAGCAGCGGGGCAGGAGAGCCCCTTGTCTGGGTTCTGTTTTTTCCCTTTTGCTGTCAGAAAAGCAAAGTGCTGCTTTTTTTGCCTTATGGCTTTAAGCATGTATATTGAGTCCCACTTTGGTCCTGAGCTTACTGTTTTTGAAACTTGCTCTGGATATTTTTCTTGATACTTTAATGCTTGCTTGTCTCACTTTACACTTCTGTGGCTTACAATGCTTGGGATGGTTTTAGTTGGTGAACTCACAAAGTAGGGAGGATATGTCTGGTGAACGTTCTTGTGGTCCCTTTCTGGTTATGCCACAGACTAATTATATTAAAGGGGATCTTTGGAGGACAGAGGCAAAATGGTATGCAAGTCTACTTTAAATCTGTTCATATTAAATACCTTTTTTCTGTAATAGAGGCCATTTTTTCCTTATTCTGATTGGACTAAACTCTGGGGAAAAATCAGGCTAAGATCTTGTGTTTAGTATTGTTTCTGGGATAAAAGAGCCTGTCAGAATAAAATAAGGACTAACTGAATCTTTGCTGACTTTGAGACTCAGAAGAGTTTGGCTCCTTTTAACAGTGAATTTCTGCATCATGCAGAGACTTGGAAGATTAATTACAGAAGAGAGACAGGTAAACTGTTACCATGTGGACACCTGGCACTTATGGGTGAGAGCCTGCTCTCAGCAGGTTTCACACCAGATGTCCAACAGAGGTTCAGCTTAGCTGTAAGCTATGGATAACATGCAAAAGGGAACCCATTTCTCCAGACCAAGTCTGGAGAAATTAACTTCTCTGTGCAAGTTGGGAAGTTCATTCCTTGATTGTCACATAACAGGTACCACAGCAAAAGTGGGGGAGCTATTTTGCTGTTTCTCTTCAGACCCACTCCTCTCCCTCAAGCGTATGGAAGTTAGTTTTTCAAGGCTGCATGAGAAATTAAAGCAAAAGTCTGTTTGGCACTACAAACACCTAAATGAGAGGGGTTCAGTCACTGAGAAAACACTGGTGAAGCCCGGAGGTTGACCTGGCTGTGTTCAGTGCCTTTGCTGGCTTAATGGGTGGCAGGTTCTGAGGAACAGGGAGGACAGTGGCTCTGAAATGCGAAGTGGAGCTGGTGGTTTTTCTTCTCTCCTGAGCTCCTTTCTATTCCTCTGTTTCAGGACCAGATTGTTTGTAACTGACGTTATGATGCCGTATAAAGAGGCCAGCAGAGGGCAATGCTAGTCCCCTGGAAATACTATGTGGCACAGAGGCATTACCTGCTGGGTATGCAAGAGGATAAGGCTGCAGTATGTCTTGATAGCCTAGGCATGAACATACATTGGAAGCACATTTTTTCCCTTTGTTCTTAGCTAAAACCTTGACAGTTGGTGCTTTCAGGTCAAATCCTGAAAGGTGCTGAGCTGGCGATAGTGCCTTGTACCCACTGCTGACAGCAGAGTGCTCTGCATGATCTTCCCCTGAAGATTTTGCAGAGTGTATTTCTGAAGGAGCTGTGAGTTATGGCCATGTTTGCTTGTAGAGAAAGCCATGGAAGTCTGTCTTCCAGAGCTTCTTAGGGCTCTTCCAATTATAAAATGGCTCAGAATTAGCCATTACCATGGGAGGCACAGCTCTATATTCTAATAAATGGGAGTAGAGTTTCTTCACAGGGGGCTGGTGGCATATCCCACTCTCTGTTGCATTTGCTTCTGTGTTTTTTTTTTTTTTTTGCATGAGCCAGATTAGAAACAGAAAAGGCCTGTTTGATCCCTATGATCTGCTGCCCTATTAATATGGGATTATTTCCTCCAGTGCACTGTGAGCACGGTGACATCAAGAGCATAGTTTGCCTGCAGCTTTTGGCTGCGCTCCTCCTGGAGAGGGGCCATTCACATAACCCTGGCTCTTCTTTTTGCTTGCAGCTGCCAGATCATGGCTAGAAAAACAAACGAAAAACCCTAACCCCAATCTTAAACGCTTCTGAAATGTTTTCTTAGTGGTATTTCTCTTCATCAACAAATTGCTTATTGTGCAAGTTTTGTGATATGATCCTCATCCTGAAGGGGAGAAATCTGTTTCTGAGAATGGAGGGAAATGTGCCCAGGAGAATAACTTTTTTGAAGATGTGGGCTACCCTCTGAACAGGCTTTACGAACAGTGATACTTTGTCCAATCTTGGTTTCAAGATGCAACTCTGATGCTATGATAATGCAGACGTTGTTTTAACTCCTTGGGGAGGAAGATGCTTTTCAGGTAGTGTCTTGCTCTTCCTCATTATTGTAATGTTGTTTCTGAAACTTCTTATCAACAGGACTGTGCTGCAGCATGTGAATGCATGAGGTGGTTGAGATCAGATCCAGGTGGGTTTCTTTTTATTGTTCTCACTATGGTATACAGTTGAATTCTTCAAGTTTGCTTCTCCTGGCACCTCATTTTTTCATGTAGAGGTCCTTCCTGGGAACTTGGAGCCCAAGGGCTAGCTTCTGCTTGCAGGTACACTGATCTAATTCTTCTCAAATTGAGTTTTTGCATTTTCTACTAGTATTGCTGGACTCAAAGTCTGTCCTTAAGTGTATCACATGTAGCTACCTTTGGATTACCAGTATGATAACTGGTTTCCTGTTATGTAGTATTTGAGGCTATATTATAACGAGTCTCAGCCTTTGTACCCTAGAGGTGGAAATGGTCCAGCTCCATTTTGTGTCCTGCCCGCTAAGTGTCACTATGTGAAGACCTCTCACTAGTATTGCAGAGAGGGTAGAGTAGCTCCTTTTGCCAGCATCTAGCAACCTTCTTGGGAGAGGTATCAAACATCTCTGAAGCTCAACCCCTTCAAGACCCTGCTGAATGCCTCACTGTAGCTGAGAGTGCTTGGCTCATATACTTCAGCATCCCCTTTCGAAAGGCAAGGCATCCTAGAGGAGTGGCACTGTGGTGCTATTTATCAATTTGTGTGAGAATGAAGCTTGAATGTTATTAGAGCTGAAGCACTAATTAAGCCAATAAATTCCTTCGTCTTTTTTTTGGTGTGTTTGCAATTAATATGCAAAATCCCATTGAGTCCAGCAATTCCATAATTCACAATGCACAGTGCTATTACGTATTGACAGTGCACACTATAATGTCTCCAAAAGACACTGTTGTGCATAGTAAGAATACTACTCTAATCCCAGTTAAACTGTTATAGGCTGGGTGAATCACAGTGCTCTATCAAGTTTTATCAAAGCAGTTACTATCAGTGTGGGATAGGAAGACCATATGGAAGCGTGCCTGTTGAGCATATGCTGTGTCTAGATGGGTATTTGCATTTTTTATTGCTTTAGGAAATAAGGTGGAAGAGAGGAAAGGAATTCTAGCTGATTCTAAAAAAAGATTCAAACTGATTCAAAGAGAAAGTGATTCTAAGGGAAATATGAATTTGGACCAAAGCAAGGCAGGTCTCTAAAACAGTCTTTGCTTTAATTCACTTCTGACCATGGGTCTAAAGCAGCATTCCTGAGACAAAATTTATTCAGAGCTGTGTGAAGGGAAATGGCACAGGAAAGCTGCTCAGAGACATAATGTTTTCCCTCTTCCAGGGAAACATTGTTTCTGCAACTTAAGACAGGGCGAGCGTCCACCCCCTCCAAACCCTGCAGTGATTCCCTGCCTAAAGTTGCCTTTTGCAGCATTAAAGTAGGTTCTGTTCATATCCTTTCCAAGATCTTTCCCTATGGGACCAACATCAGGGGAAAGTTGTAAGGAGTAATTGGCCGTTACAAGGCAGTCTCAAAATGTGTAATTGAGAAGGTCATCTACAGGAGATTCTGTTGCCTGTTTTTCTTTAAATTTTGCCTAGTTAGCCTCCTTTGGTCTGTGACAGCTCTGCTCTCTAGGCAGTAGGGCTCAATATAAGGGATATGGCTAATGGGCTAGACATTCTCTACAGGGTTGGTCTGATCCCCATCAAAGCTGGTGGGCAGACTCTCCATGGCTTTAATGGGGCAGGATCAAGAGTTAGGTTTAATCTTTAGTGGTAATGTTTTTTGTTAATGTTCTCAGTTCCTATGAAGTTACTTGATTTGGTCTTGGCATAATCAATAAGCTTCTGTATCAATATGGATGTTCTTTGAAGCCTGGAGAGAAGAGCAAGGGATGGATGTCCTTTTATTTCAGAATAGCACAGATCAGATACATAGCTGTTGAATTAATTTGTGGTTGGTGTTTTCTGAGGACTGCAATTCAAATTCCTTTTTCCCCTTCCCACTACTCTCCTTCTAAAAAAAAAAGGTGGTGAGAGGTAAAACAAGCAATGATGGACTAGTATGATCCCCTTGAATATAGGGACAGGTGGAAGGCTGTATGGTGGTATAAGCAGGCTGAAGGGAGGGTGGGCAATATAAAAGATGCTGTCTTTGATTTTAGAGATGCTGTCTTTGATTTTAGACACAATGAAGAAACAGAATTCTTGGTAGCTTGTCTAAGCTAATTTTCTTTTGAGTTAGTGCAATAACTAACCACCTACAACTAACCACAGGCAGTCTTTTTACTTTTTTTTTCTATTAGTGGACTAATAGGACTGCCAAGTTTTACTTTCTTAGATAGATGTTAAATGGGAAGTAATTGCTTCAAGGGAGCAAGATGCTGGGAGAATGAATTTATGCTAGCTTGTAGCCATCTGAAACCTCTGTATTCCAGCAGCCTTTAAATTGAAAAGTGGAGATTGCTTCTCATACTAGATTTCTCAAGCTAATTTTTCCAAGTAATAGAAAAGCAAACCTGCCAGGTAATCAGAGATTCATGGTTATTTTTGCAAAAGCTAAATTTTGGGGTATCTGTAAGTATTTATCAGTTGGTCCACTTCTGGAAATTGCTGAGTGAAATACTAGTGCCTGGATTGTTTAAGGAGGTCAGGTGAGGTGAATGTAACAGTCCCTTCTGGCCTGAAAAATCCATGAACTGTGCTGTCAAATGGAAGGATGTACTATGTGAGAGCTGCATTTTTAAAAATTTGTCTTAGCTATCAAAGATTGTTGTTGTTGCTCTGCCTCAGCCTGCAGTGTGGGGAAATGGCTGGTGGTTTATAGAGAGCTTTGGCCTAAGACTCTGAGTTCTGACCTTGGCTCATGCTGCTTGGGATTTGGGGCGAGTTCTCAACTTGTCCATGTTAGATTTGTTCCTTTAGCAGACCCCTAATGGGTCAGGTGAAAGGGATAGTATCATGCTCCTCCTGGTTAATGAAGCCACTTTAACATGTGACATTATTGACACAAGGTGCTAGAGTTCATCCCTCCTGAGCGATCATTCATATCTCTAAACCTAGGTCACTCACTGCTCTCGGATATTTTAAACTTGTCATATCTCCAGGGTGTGAACACAAGTCAGTTAGGGGTGGTGTGATCTGATAATTTCCCCTGTGTTTCTTCATGGGTTGATCGCTTCTCTGTTGGTGGTAATTCCTCAAGCTGTCATCAGAATCAATGTGAGGTAATTCAAAGAAAACCACAGATTTAGCAGAGGTGAAGATATCTTCTTCCTTTCTCTCTTTTATTTCTGATAAATAAGAATATGATCTGCAACTGTAACAAATTATACTCAAAACCGCTATGGGAATATTAGATATATTGGTTGTATGACTTAGATGAATCTATCTACTATATGGTGATTTCAAAGCCTGTCAGGTAAGGTACCATGAGAACAATTGTTGATAGTGGATTGCTGAAAGTAGACAGTATTGTGTGGGACTGTGTTACAGTGTGTCCTGTGCTCTGTTCTGTTCAATGCTGTCATTAGTGCTCTGACTGATTGAACACCTGCCTATTAAATCTGTAGATGACATAAAGCTGGGAGGACAGGGTTAAATTCAAAATGGCCTTGACAATTAGAGGAAAGGAATGAAAGAAAAAAAAAAAGGAGAGAATTGAAGAGGTGCAGGTTACCTCCATCTGGCAGACAGTCTATGGCGTGGATGCATGATGGGGAGCCAGAGGAGTGGAGGGGTTAGGAACAGCTGGCCGGGGAGTTGCTTCCCAGAAGAGGATATGGAGGACCATTGACTAAATGTGAGTTGACTCTACATGCTGTGAAAAAGGCCATCTCCATAATGAGATGTGTAGACTGGAGCATAGCCTCCAAAGGATATGAAGTAATACTGCTCTCCTGGGCTCTGGGAGATCTCGCTTGGAGTCCTGTCTCCACTCCTGGGCACTGCGCTACCAGAAGGAGTGAGGTGGCTGGGTACAGTCCAAGAGAAATCTAGAAGTGCAACCTAGAAAGAGGGATAGATTGTGCTGCTCATCCTAAAGAAGGTGATACTGTAGGAGGCACAAGAGGATGGTCCTCAAGTGTGAAAGATGAAGGGAAATGTGTTCTCTGTCCTCATTTTGGATAGGACAAAAATGAGGGAATTTAAATGCAGTACTAAGGTCAGACAGGAAGAAAAGCTTTCTGATAGGGAGGCATGGGAGTGGGTTGCCTAGGAAGACTCAGGGGTTTCCGTCACAGAAGGTCTCTGGGAGTGCATTAGACAGACTCCATCAGATCTGATTGTAGTATAGCTGATTCTGTCTTGGGATGGGGAGCTCTCCAAATCACTTGCACCACTGTTTTTTTGTCATGCTCTCTTTCTCTGTATATCTGCAGAGATATATGCACACTGTAATGCAGCTTTCTAAAAATTAAATATAATATGTTTCTGTGCCAGTGGTAAAAGCTGTTGCTGTGCAGCAGAGTGACTGCATCTCCCTTTGGTCCATTTTGGAAGGGGCAGGGTTTCCTGCTAGGTCTTCCCGGTGGACCATGGCAGCCTGGCCCCCCAGAGCAGGTTCCCTTAGTGGGCTGAGGGCAGTGCTGCGCGGGGCCCTGGCTCTCTGGCCTCGCTGGCCTTGAGGGTCGCTCCCCAAGAGAGGACGTGCTGCGGCCAGGAATGGGAGCGCTGCTGGGGGGTTGCCGTCTGCGGAGGCAGGCGGGTGGGCACGGCTGCGCGGCTGCACTGCTGCTGGGGGGCACCAGGGCTGGAAGGACTCCTGCGCCTCTGTGTGGGGTGATGGGGGGGTTGCCAGGCCTTCGTGCAACGTCCGTCAGGAGATCTGCATGCAAGCCAGAGCAGTCAGAAGCATTTGTGTAATGCTCCGTGGAAGTTTTTTAGTGTAGCAGTAGAGTGGTGGAGGGCAGGGAGCACATGCTCTCCTGTAGCATGTCCAGAACTGATGCTGTGCTCTGCTTCACTCCCTGCTTTAGTGTCATGACAGCAAAATAACATAGACAGCACTTGTTGGATGGAGTATGAGGAGTGGTGGCAAACAGCTTCCTTTACAGGCTTTGAGATGCAGAGAGCCCTTGGGGAAAGGGGCTTTTGGGGTGAGAAAGAGACAGAGCTCTGAACATGGACAGGAGTTGCGTGGAGGGTGATGGGCTTCAAAGTCACTGTCATGACACAGGAGAAGTTCTGTGTGTGGAGTGGTGTTGATGGAAGTGTCCCCTGACAGAAGATCAGTCCCTGGACCTAAACCCTAAACTTTCTCTGTTTTTATAGCTCCCAGACTATCACACCTCATACTGTCCATGTTCCCTCTAAGTCCTGACTGTACTGAGTGGCCATGGAAAGGGATTATCACTACACTGGATGGCCTTTTGACATTGCCTCTACAAATCTGTCTGTGCACATTATTTTTGCATTTACAGTAAGAAGATGGAAACCTGGACCAGCTGCTCAGGTTTCCAAAGGCATCTAGCGCTCAGATCCCTTTGAAGTTCATGAATATGAGAGACTTTTATACCTTTGAGCTCCAGGAGCTCTGATTGTATGTGTCTGGTGTAACAGAGCATAGCACAGGGGGACTGAGCCTGAGGGGAGCCGAACACTCACTGCTTCACTGCAGGGGCCTCCACAAAGTGAGGATGCCTTAGAACATTTTAGTGTATTTTCATCTGTATAATCTGTAGGTTATCTGTTAAAAAAACAACCAAAATAACCCCAACCCTTTCCCCACTGTAATGCATCATTAATGGATGTGTGTGTGAATGATACAGAGATTTATCTCAAAGCTCTGTCTCCCTGGACTGTCAAGCTGCCTCTGATCCCTGTCATTTAATTTCTCTATTCCTTTGCCTCTGCCTCTGGTCTTAGGTGAGCTTTCTGAAGTTTCTCTTCAAGTCCTGGTGCTTTTCCAGGAGTGCCAATTCTATGCATGAAAATACGATACAGTGTTCATTGAAACAACAGCATTGAAATATATAAAGAAAGGAGAGAACGTGACATAATTTAGGTTACCCCTGCTTGTGGATTTTTTGTTTTCGCCTCCAATCAGCTGAGATCACAAAAGGGAAAAATGTTGACTGCATTTGTTCAAAAGAAAAAATCCCACTGGAAAAATGTTGTCTCTTCTCAAGTCTCAGCTTGACTTTGCGTTATTTCATTCAGAACAGTCTGATTATCCCCGTTTCCATCCTGGGCCAGAGTTTCTATATTAAAGTCCCTGCAGGACAAAGTTTACAATAGCAATGCTGACTCATTCTTAATTAAGAGTCACAAACAGTGACTCCTGTGATGCATCAGCTACCGCTGGTGCTGGCACTCCTAGGAGACAAGCCAGGCAGAGCGCTGCACCTTGCAGGGCTGAGCCCATCAGAGGAGCATGTAACTTTATCAGCCACCGCTGGTTTGACGGTCGGCTGAGCAGGCATCACCAGCTCCGCACAATGGGGTGACAGTGGGATATGTGACAGTGACTGAGATGAGATCATTGGGAAGTGAAATCAGATTCAGTTGCGTTAGAAATTCGTGTCAGATAAAGCTGGCAGAGTTACTGCAGAATCAACAGACCATTGCTGGGCTCACTATACAACTGGTTAATATATTTATTACATATCTCTCTCAGATTAACTCTGGGCTTAAACTAGAAAAGGTTTCTTTTTCCCCTTCTTGGTTCCTGATCTGGCAATTTTGTAATATTTGGTTCTTCCCCAGTGTATTTGATTGGATTTGTGAATTTATTAGTTGTGTCATTAAAGGGATCAACAGAAAGACAGAATTAGTCTGGGCACAGAACCTATCAGTTCCCCCAATCCTTTTCCTGCACACTGCAGGTCAGGCTTGAGTTGTAATGACTGTTTTTCCTGACGGTGGACTATACTGATCCGCTGGCAGCTAGTCCATTTTGTGTAATAGTAACACTGATTAAAATTCTGCATTAACTTGAATTTATCTGTGTACTTTAGATAATACTTCAAGGCTGATCCACCCACAATATGCTAGTATAATACAGTTTATTGTGCTTGGCTGGGAAGTAGTTTTGGGAACACCTGAGTAAGGTTAGGAGAAACGTCGAGGGGTGACCTAGTCCATTTCCCTTTCCCATCCCCAAGGAAGGGTCAGTTCTGCCTACCCTGTTGCTGGCAGCAGCTCCTTTGGCTTCTTCCAAAACCTTCCAGCACTAGGCACTCCTCAGCGGTCTCTGGCAGCGCCTCCCTTTTCTGGCCGCTGGGAAGTTCCTTCTAATATCTCGCCTAAAACTCTCTTGCTGCAGTGCTGCTTCCCATTTCCAGCAAACAGGGACCACATATTTGTAACTCCTAGAGCCATTTAGACTTTTCACCCCTATAACTGAAGCAAAACTTGATCCATTTCTATCTCTAGGAAGAAAAAACACCCCATCTTTGGATAGTTCACTCTTCTTAGCCCCCTCCAGTGTATGCTTTACTGTCCTTGTCCCTTGTCCTCTGTTCAACTCTGTACTCTGGTATCCATGAAAACTTGAATGAGGTGGGGGGTGCCCAGCTCCCTGCCTGTCACCCTAACCACAGTTTTTTTGCTATTTTCCTATGCTCTTCTGGCTCCAACTCCACCCATTGCCATTTGTCCTCTGCTTAGACAAGGGACCATTTTGTGTTCGTTGTCTGTGTGGCATGCGGTGTGGTTGTGGTCCAGTATTAACACACATAAGTTGCAAAAGTTATCAAATATGTTGTAAGCAGGGAAGGTGCCAAGAACACATGCTATTGATGGAATAGCCACTGATGACAGCGCACATGGCCTCTGGGAGCATTGCAACTAGCAAGAGTCAGCGATGCTGCTCCTGGTTACCCTGTTCTGCTTCCAAGGGACACATCCCTTTGCTCTTGGCCCTACTGATCCTTCGGCTCCCCTTTCCCACTTAGAACTGCTTCTGTGCAGAGCCCTGTGCCTGCAATGCTTCACTCCCTCTCTTTATCTATCAAACCACCCCAGCTTCATGTAAGTCATAACTCTCCAGAAGTTTCGCTTCTTCCATACCAGCAGACATCAGGCCAAGCTGCTCCTGAGCATGCTACTCACCCTTGCCTAACATCACACACCAAAAGACTGAGGACAAACGTAAGGATGGCTGAGCAGGGTTGGACTGATAGCGTGTCTCTGACAGCAACCAACAGCAGACACCAAGGAAAAGGTGTTACAACAGGGGGAGTTATGCCTCTGGGATACTCTTAGAGAGAGTATGTCTTTGGGGTACCTTTCCCAAACGCGCTTCCAGCCTGCCGAGACTTGTGGCTAGGGCTTTCTGAACCTGAGGTGGTGACTTTGTATTTAATTTCCTCCATGAATTCATCTGTTTTCCAGATATATCTAAAATTTTGGTGTCTGCACCATCAGCCTGTGGTTATGAGTTCCCCAGTTTTGATTATCCTTGTACAAAGCAGTTCCTGTTTCTCTTCAGTTGAACTTGCCACCCCATCATTTCATTAACTGCTTCTCCTTCTGTACTGTGAGGCACAGCTGCCTACTGCAGGGTTTTTCCAACTTTCTTGTGCTCTCCCCTTTCAATTCCTATTCAGAAAAGGGGGTCTGTAAACATGAGCTGGAGAGCAACAGAAGTGCTTATACTGTGAGCATTTGTCACTCTGTATTCTGTTCAGGGATCCCTCTGCTGCATCCCACGCTTTGGTGTAAGCAGTTGAGCCCTGCCTATAAAAATGATACAGCTCCTTCAAAATGAGTATTTCAGAAAGAGAGAAGAGAAAGCATTTTCAGTCCAAAATAACCACAGTGCGAATTTGCATTTGATTGTGGACTCTGCAATGTCTGGGAGCAGCTGTAGGGGTGTGATCTTCATAGAGCAGTTTTATTTTAGCCCATGTCAGAAGAGGGAGTCCCTGTAGCCAGAGGATGAGGAGGTGATATAGTACCTTGAATATAGCGGGCAAAATCCTGGCAGAACTCCCATCTTCTTCAAAGGGGGTCTGTATGGTCTGTAGATTAAAATGATATGAATTCATACAAATGTTAGCCTGTTCCTCATTGCATGGAGTAGGGAGGAAGAGAAAAGGCAAAGATTCAAAGCTGTCCTTTTAGTCTAGTGATTCTCAGATTTTTGGGCAGGGTGGAGAAACATCTGCTAACAGCAGTCCTCAGGATAAGGCGTTTTATAAAAATTCCCAGTAGGATTTTGACCAACTATGCTAAAACAGAAAAAAACCACCCCTATATTCAGTGCTTATACTTCATATTGGGTATTTCTCAGGTGTAATTTCACCCTTGATCTCACCCCAAAATTAGAGGGATAACAAACACATCCAGAGTGAGGCAAAACAGCATGATCTGGAGAGATTAGAGCAGTAGGATCTGTGACCTGCAAAAAAATTGGAGTCTAAAGCAAATAATATTCTCTGCTTAAGGAGCGCTGAAGAGCATAGATGGCACGTGGGGATGGGGAAGAAGGCTGGTATCAAGCATTGCCTGCTAATGCACACACACCATGCTTGCTTATATAGTGCTTTGTGCACACAGTGACTGAGCTTGATGATTTCACCCCCAACCACTGTTTTAGAGGAAATCTGCATGCTGCTCCACCCTAGGTTTTGGGGTCAAAAACTTGGAGAAGAATGTGTGGTTAATATGAAAAGAGATACTCCTAAATCTTCTTGTATGTCTTATACTATCTTCACCTGAATGTTAATTTTTGCTCTTTCTTCAAGGGAGGCTGCAAAATACAAATTGTCTTTCAACCACCAGAAAAGCTGGTAAAGTGATGATAAAAAATATACAGAATAAATGGTTCCAAGCAATATATTTTGTTAGAAAGAATGGGGAGAACTGTAAGGCACTGTAAATATCCTTTAAATACATCGCTACCTAATAACAGTGGTCCAGACTGGAGAGTGTGCAGAGCCTTTGGGTTAACTGAGCCGCTTGTCAGGATGGGGGCGGATGTGCACCAAGTCACACTCCGTGTTTATAGTTAGTGATATATTTTAAAATAAGATGCAGAAACAACGGCAGTGTGTGCTAGAGTTAAGCCATAATTAAACACCTCCAGGTAGTTTAAATGAGATGTACACATACAGAAGATAGTTTTTAGTGGTTCATGCCATCATCTGACTAGCAGAGAAAACAAACAGATGTGGCAAGTACTAAAAAAAGATACAGAGGGAGAATGAAGTTCAGTAGCTTCATAAATTAATCCATGGCCTTAGTCCTGCAATGGTGAGGATGGGGAGAGGAGTACTGTTGTTGTTTCCAGCATCCAGCAAAGCGTTGGCAAGGGTTATTGCAACTGGGATTATTCATGGTTTGACACTGAATTCCTGCTTGAATTTCATACTGGATCATACTAATCTTCACCTGAATCTTCTAGATCTTGTGGATATCCCAGAACTTGACTAAAACAGAATGTTTTGGACCCACTGGGAGGCTTCTGGCTCTATCTGTTCTGGATCAGGTTTTGATTTTTGCCCCTTCTCTAATTGGCCACCTGTAAACAAAACAAAATCATGACCTCCCTACAGAAATAGAGATGTTTCAAGGGTAAAAAAAATTCTACTTCAGACACAGAGCAGAGATGGCTTTGTTAAGAAATCTGCATAAGTTTTCCTGCTATTGCTGGATTCACTTTGTTGTGAATATCTCACCTCCTTCCCCAAGCTACCTCTACCTCTATCATAGGTATGCGATGGCGCAGCAATTATTATTTATTCTTTGCACTGTAATAGCCCGGCCTAGGAGCTCTCTGCACTACAGGTGCTACCAACAGATGAGGAAGAGACTGCTGCTGCCCCAGGGACTTCCTATGAAGCCCTCCTGGGTTGGTGGCAGGGCTGCCACCAGGTCTCAGTGACACAGGTGGAAGTCAGTTACAAGGGGAGCTGGATAGGCTTGGGACCTGTTGGCATGGCCCCGACGGGGACTGGAGGTTTGTTCTCTGTGATGTCTGATAGCACGCTGAGCAGCCTGGTGTTTTGGAGAGTTTTCAGCTTCTCTGCCTGCACATCCCTTCATACACGGCAATTATCTCAAAGCCCCCCTTCTCAAGGGCTCAGAGGTTGCAACGTAACCATGCTGGAAATTTTACAACAACGACAGTATTTGCATACACAGTTACCACTCATCAGCTGTGGAGATGAAACTTCCAACTAAAGGGGCAGCTACCCTCTAGTCCAGGCTGACAAGTTGTTAAATTGATCAAGCTCGATCACTTGGAATCATCTGAACATTTCCTAGTGGAATATTTGGTAGATATATTCAAAAGGCATTGGGATGTGCTTGGGAACCAATCTCAAGCCCAAAACAAGGAAAGAAAAGGTCAATTGCAGCACTATAACCTCCTGGTGTCTTCAGTGAGTACAGAGGTGGCCAAACACCTTGTAGGAGTGCTGATAGCCTGCTCCAAAGCCCACTGAAGCCTTACCATCTACTCCAGTGAGATCTGGATCAGGAGACCAGCTTTATTGGTGGAACATCCCCCTTGCACTACTGTGGGTGCTGTACTGGAACCAAAGCATTGGAACCTTGCAGAATCCAGCGTTTTGTCAGCTATTTGGCACTACAGACCTTGGCAGAGTTATGATTATTATTTTTAAGTCCTTGGAGCCCCGGGCCATAGGAATGTGCATTGTTCCCTGTCCAATCTCCTGCAGAGCCACTTCAGTAGAAACCTGCAAAGCAGAGGACATGCGACATCCCCGTCTCTTCTCTTGTCAAAAAGATCTGATTACCAAAGTACTGGTCTTAGCTGAGTCCAGTCTGACAGTTCAGTCAGTTGATCTGACAGTGGTACCCTTGGTGCCGGGAGAGCGTTGTCCTTGCCTGTGGAGACAGGAGGAAAAAAAAAGTGCTGTTCCTGATGGCTGTGTTTGAGATGCCGACTGGAGTTATAGCTTGCTTGATGGCTCCTGACGCGAGTGGGAGGGAAGCCTGGAGGTGATTTAACTGTGCCTTTGCCATCACTGTTGTAGTTTTGTATGTTTTTACTTGCACTATGACTTAAGGGATACTTTTGTTAGGACCCTGGATGGAGTGGTCTCTTAAGAAGGGAAGGCGTGACTTCATTTCTTTCCAAGTTCGTGACTGCAGGGAACTCACTTAAATTCACTGGGCTGTAGCTTTTCTTGAATATTTATGTAAACATTGAAATATATTTAAAAACCTTCAGCCAGAATGAGTAAGATCAAGCAAAACTATGGGAATGTCAATGTGTCCTTTTTTAGGGACAACTTGGGGGCCTGGTTGTTGGATGCAGAGCTCTCTTGTGAATACATTGTTTTGAACCGAAGCTGAGTCCATAGCAATGGATGAGCTTTTGCAAGAGGAAGAGGTAGAAGACACAGAAGAAAAAGGGAAGCTCAGCCCAGTGTTGCGAGGTTGAAACCTGGAGCCAAGACCCGGCATTGAAGACTTGGTTAGAAATCTCCCAAGGAGAGCAAGGACCAGTCTGGGGTGGAAACTGAACTAGCTTCAGGTCCTACTGGGGATCCTTTGCAGATAAAGCTAGGCATGTTGACCAGGGACAGCCCAGCCTGGCCAAAGGGAGTTATCCGTATGGGGAAGGTGACCCTTGGAGCTGCCCTGCATTAACTCCTTGGGCAAATGCTTAGTTTCAGAATAAAAGTTGCAGTACCTATTCTGCACAGGGAAAGCTTCATTTTAGTAGACGCTAGGCAGAGAGCTGAGTAAAGAAAGGGTGGTGTCAGTTGAATAGCTGCAAAAAGCATTGTGGATATTTTAATGGTGCCGTGGATTTGTTTTCCAGCTTTCTCTGGAAAATAGTTTGGGGTGCACATGCACACACATGTGTTGAACTTAGTGTCTTTCTATCCAGACAGGGAAGGGGGCTGGAGAATTGCTCTGCTAATCATTTTCAAAGGCGAGGATATGCAAACAATATCAATATTTATTAAGCAGCTTTGTTTATTCTGGGATTGTAACAAAGAAGGCTACTTAGATTGTGGTGTTTGTCCTCTTTGCAATGTCCTATTCCTTGTTTGTGATTGCAGGCCTTTCATAATGCATATTTTATTTCCTCTTTGTGAAAACAACTGTAACCAGAGTAGCTTAAAAAAGGAAAGTGGCACTTACTCGATGGGTGGCTCAGTGGTTATATCATTTCTGCTTTTAAGAACCCCCCTCTGTGATAAAGACACCACCACTCATGACCCAGGCTTACAACAGCAGCCTTCTTGCCAGATTTCTCCCTTCCACCCTTCCTTCCTTCCTTCCTTCCTCTCAGCTGCTTGAAATAAACAGGGAAGTTTTAAGTTACAATGAGACCAGTAAAATCACTAAATCTCCACATATGAATGGCTTGTTTTGTTCCGTTCAGCTTAAATCCATTTCCAAGTGACATCAGGAGGGAAAAAAAAAACCCAAACCCTCTTACAGCAGCGTAAAAGTATCCAGTATCAACTGCAGGCTGCCTCCCACCTCCTCCCTGGAGTTCACATTGACTTTTTCTGGTATTTGCCTTAATCTCCAGGACAAATAAGAGTCCCGCCTGTCACCCTCTTATGGCATGGCCCTGTATGCACCAAATAAATAGGTTTGCAGATGTGCAGGGTGCACAGGGCCCATTCTGGCTTGCCCTGTGCAATGCTCTTTGGGCTGGTGCCTCCAGCCACTCTCCCACCCTCCCTCTCCCTTGCTCTGCTCAACACAGCTCTCGGCAAGGACGCGGGCTGGGCGCGGAGGGAAACCCGCTGTGCACTGTCGGCTTAGCCCCTTCCAAGCCTCACACAGGCTTCTGGAGGTCCAGGACGTCTTAGATAGGCCCTTGTCGCTCTTCCTTTGCAGGTCTTGTTAGGACAGGGAGTGACCACTTAGAGCAACTCTCAGTCCTTGCCTCTCCTGAACTGCAGAGGTGAGAGATTAGGTGTTTACTGGGGACTGTTTATTAAGGAACAAAAATCTGCTAAACACACCATGCACAGGGTCTCGCTGACACTGTTTGTCACATCCTTTCGCAATAAGGAAAGCAACCGTAAGGCACAGCTCTACCGCGTGGTGATTTGAAAGTGCAGAATTGTTATCAGCTGCTCCCTTTAAATTAATTTCCCCAAAGTTGGTCTCAACAACAGCCGAGCAGCAATCCCTGTGACACTTTCAAAACAATTAGCACCGGGAGCACGAGGGAGGCTGAGACAACAAAAAGGGCTTGCAACATGTTCTGCCCTGCCTGTCTCCAGTATAAATAGTCTGGCTGCAGGATCTTTTGCCAAAAATGATGATGAGAGGGAGCGTTTACGTTAATTCAACATGTCAGCTTTTCTACGAGCCATCTCAAGCTGGGGACCCCAGAGCTCTCTGCTCTGCCTGGATCAGGAGCACGAAGCTGATTAAATTGAACATCAAGTTACAAGAAGCTTGTTTATAGCTGGTTAGTGGACATGGATACTCCCAGCCGTGCTCCTCTGAAGGATGACCCAGTCCCTTCTACTGCCCAGGTCGCGGTCTAGCTGCTGTTACTGGACAGACGGAGATGTGTGTTTCTGTGTGTGTTATGCACAGAGAAGGCATTTCTTCCCTGCCTGAATTAGATCGCAATGAAAAGATTCCTTCAGCTGTGAAAACAAGAAGGAAAAACACTGAGAAAGTGGGGAAACTTGGCCTCCTAGCTGCTTCTCCGTGTGAAGAACGCAGCATTGCAAACGCCCCGCAGCGGTTTTGCCAAAGCCGCAGCTTTCCAAAGGGGGATTGTTAGAAGTGAAAGCAACCGCCTCCCTCCCCATATCTAGTGGAGAAAAGCAGCACCTGGTGTCCTCATGATTTGGAGAGCTGGTTAAGGATTTCTAAGTTCCTGATATGGGCACTATTAGACAAGTAATTTTTTGGTACTGCCCAAATGGCTTGCTGTGTCAAAGGCTGCTTTGAGGAGCATGTGAGCTGCATGGGTCAATTCTCAGTTAGGCCAGTGCAAATCTGGAACAGCTCTGTTAACTTTTGACATGTTTCCTTACTGAAATGATGCAGAGCAGAAATTGTCCTGTTTTCTGTTTGGAAATTTTTAGGGTTTTACAGGAAATAAATAGGTAGTAGAGCTCTCTGCGTGACCCACCTAGAGGAGCAGACTGCTGGTCTGGAGCAGGGCTGGTCCTGCACTCTTTCAGCTCAGAGGGTATTTGATCAGTGAGGATGCAGCATCAAGGCTAAACACACAAAATGCTACTTTAATTTCTAGTGCCAGCACTTTGCAAGGTCCTTGACAGAGGTATGTTCCTTGCTACGCAAGTGTTAGCACTCAGCCAAAGAAGACTACAAGTCCTTCAGAAAGTCCCTTTAGCGTATAGTTTTCTTCTTCTCCTCCTGTGTTTGGACCAGATGTGAGACAGTGGAAGTAGCCATGAGAAAGTGAATAAACCAAGGGGAACAAAGCCATGCCCAAGGCAACACGCTTATTGAAGTGACTGGTACTTGAAAGGGGACTTTAAGGAAAGTGTGTGAAAAGTAACATCCTTGAACACATGGGTAGAGATCGACGATGATTTGTGTTAGTTAGCTGATGAGCAGCTTACTGGAGAGAGACAAGGGTACAGACCCCTCTGCTGCCCTCAGCCCTTGCCTCGTATAAAAGACTAACTGTAGCAGTGAGCTTGTGACTCAGGGTTCGCCCTCGCCACCGCTGTGGTACGTGAACTACTTGGGGAATGATCCCCAATGCAGGTAGCGACTGAAAGCAAACACTGGTGGAAATGCAGTCTGCATTTATTTGCAAGGCCTGTGCTGTTTTTATTGGAGTCATTCTGATGGGAGAGAACATGTATGAATATAGAAATTGGCTGTAGCATGTTTGAGCTCAGCTCTCCTGGAAAATGGGGTCTCTTGGCTTGTATTGTTCAGGCATTTCATCCCTATAGCTCATCTTTTTAACTTTTTGACTTTAATAAGAGATGTGCATGTGCTTCCCCTTCCCCCCGATATGTTACATTTTTGGATCAAATTTAAAAGTAACCTCTTAAATATTGAATTATTCCTGATCTCTATTGTGACTTCTAGCTGATTAGTTTAAGGACTGTGCTTGGTTTGTTTAATAACCTCTTGACGCTAAACAAACAGTCTTGAAAAGGGAACAATTTGCAAAACAGAAAGAAAACAAATAACCTACAAGGGCACCCTCTTCAAAATAGAAAGACTGATTACATTAAAACGGCAAAATAATTCCAGACATTAAAAGCAAGTATATAGATATTGGCTTATCTATATTCAAGCAAGATTTAAAAACACTGCAAAGTTAAAAGTTTTCATTAGCAATACAGTGATATCTCTCAATTAGAATTCCTGGAGCACATTAAATGGTATTTAGTTCCTAACTCAATGCATCATTTTCTGTTAAATAATTGATCATGGTGCAGAGACTGTGTTTGTGTAGTTTAAGAAAGCGATTAGAGCAAAGAACGCTTGGTAGGAAATTTGCATCAATAACTCCATCATTATTCCAGCGTGATGTGGTAGTGATCTCACAGCAGGGCAGCTGGGCTGGGCGGTTGAGCCCCGAGGGGGCTGGTGTTGGTCCTGAAATGACTTGGGGCAATAAAAGGGGTATTGGACTGCAAGGAGATCACCTGGAACACAGAGAACATGTCATGGTGCCTTCAGAAACCCCAGCTGGCCAGGAATGAGGTGCATGTGGGAGGAGGGAGAGCCCCTCACCCAGCAAGCACACTGTCTAAGTGACCACGGTGGAGAGAAAGGGAGAGCGGGGAAAGGGGTGAAACTTAGAGATGCCGAAGGAAGACCCAATAAGGAGCCCATAGGAGTCCTTGCAAAGGCCACACTAGAGGAGATTAGCATGAAGGGGGACAAAGTCATTGGGAGTTTCACTGGGATGTTGTGAGCCTGTGACCAGTACCTGAATCCCTCTGCTGTTATTTCCCTACGAGACATTAATTGACCCTCCACCCATTTGGTGCCTGCAGTATGTGAACGCAGCGATGTTATACCTCTCTGTGTTGCAATAGTGCACAACTTTGTATCTTTGGATGTATGTACTTAAATATGATTAAAAAGGGCAAATGCTTACTTCAGTCTATCACTCAGTTGTATTTGGATGAGGAAGGTTTTAACCCTTCTTTGTGGATCTGCCATCATTTGACTGATGAAATCCGTGGAAGACACTAGTGGAATTCCCATTCGTCTGTGGTTAAGGCCAAGATTTCTTTTGTGCCTTGTGAGTGGTCAGGTCTCTTTAGAAGCTTTAGTCCTAGACAAGCAATGGGTTGCATGCACACCACCCAGATCTTCAGGATTTAACTTCATTTTATGAGGTATTTAGTCTGATTGAATGGCACAACACAAAACCTGTAATGTTTAACCACCAAGATTTTTGGTAGCATTTCTTTCCCCCACCCCAAGTTTTTAATTTTGATTTGCTTATACTCTGTAATGAGATGCAATTACAGTTTCAATGTAATAGGTAGGAGGCTTTATATTTGTACTGCTTTGTAGTAAAGACATAATTACTGTGTTTATGAATCAAATCCCTTTATGTATCATAAATACTTATTAAAACAGCCACTGGCAATTTTACCTCAACATGTTTCTTCATGAAGTAGGATTTATTGCCTATATAAAAATGCCACTCTTTCCTGAATCTCCCTCCCCTACAATTGCTTGGCTTGCAGAATTCCCTTGACTGGTTTGGAGTGGTTCAGAAAGTGAGACATTTTATAATGTACTTAAATAGCTGTGTGCCCATATACGGCTCACGTGCCCTTAAGACATCTTCATGGTTATTGCTTGTGCTCTGGTGGTACCTAAAGGCTCCAGTCCACCTTTTGCTCAATACAGTACAAGCAGACAGTACTAGATGTCATCTTCATCTGAATTAAACTGAGGAATGACTTTGCTGTACCCTCAGCTGCCCACTTCTCTTGTAGCAGAGATGCTGGCCCAAAATACACTGTGCACTGGCCTTGGATGTGTGAATCGATCCTCCTATAGGAGGGTCTGTGCAAGCCTTTAAACTCTCCAATTTTCTGCCTGAAGGGGAATTTCATACAGCTGGCAGTGGTTTCCATTCAAATACATTTTTTTTAAAAGGCAGGTGTCATTTCCCTGTCTCTTCCTCAAACTAGTTGAGTGTCCTCCCCATCTTTAGGTGGAGTACAAGGCTAGGGTCAGGGGTGGCACCCCACAGAATAGAGATCTGGGAAAGATTTGAGCACTGCAAGTTTTGTTTGGCAGTTCAGAGGTTGTGCCAGAAGTAAGATTCGCTCCACTGAAACAGTAGGAAAGGCTGCTTTGATTTCTATAGGCAGAGGGTCAAAGACCCAAACAGTTTTAAAGGAAGGTTGGCAAGACAAAATAGGGCAACGTGTTGCCAAAAATAGTTCACACCAGATTAACCTGACTTCTCTCTTTAGCTAGGCTAAGGAACACCCTCAACAAAAAAGCAGATCTCCTCCCTGGAAATGGACTCTCGAGAAAGTGCTTTACAAGAAGTCCTTAGTGAAGCTAGAACAGGTGGTGCTCAACAAATGGACAAAGGAAGGAAGACAGGGAACTATTTTATAGGCAGACAACAGAGAGCTTATTGCATAAGAGGAAACTGAAAGTGCTTGGTAAACAGACACTGGGGTGCTTGTGTTTGAATGCTCTTTCTGAAAATGCATTGTGGAGGAAAAGGAACTGTTCTGGGTAAGAAAAGAAAATAACATAACTTGACCGTGAAGAATTGAGCATCAGAAATTTCTAACTGCAGCACAAGAGCTTCTGGAACAGCCTCTGAAGAGGACATGAAGACGGGCTCAAACCCTCCCTGCTCCTTTGAAGATGGTCCCTTCTTAGCTTACAAACAGGGTATATAGTTCAGTCGCATGTAATATCAGGGGACAGTAATCCTGGGTGTCCCTTTTTGTCACCAATCTACCCTTAGTGGGTGCCTTCATGTGAGTATGTCTCAGTCCTTCACAAGACAGCATGCACAATTTAGTAGAACTATGAAGGTCCTCAAGGGCTTGCCTGTCCTAATTTATCCAATGGCTGTTATTCCTTTTTCATCAGTAAGGAATAATGACACAATGGGGCCCTGTAGTTTGGTCATTAATTAGGAGAGTCTTCACCTTTCAATTAAACAAAACAAAACAAATGTCTCCATGATCCTTTCCATGCAGTCCCAGGAGAAGGGGGAGATAATCACCCCACACAGGTAGGGCAACCAGGAAGTTTTGTCAAGCAATGCAAATGTGCCATCCCTAGAGCTGATTGATTGGCCCAGGAAGCTCATTTAACCTGACACCATTTATCTTCAAGACTAATCAGGTGTGATGAATAAAAAAAGAAGAGAGAAAAGCAGGTTTGTGAGAGTGGGCTGCTGGCTGATAAACAGATAATTACACAAAGCTAAGCTGTCACAGCAATATATAGGTTTTAGAAAGAATTAACCTTGCTGTATAGGAAACACAGAGAAGGAGTTTAAACTTCACTACTATCCAGGTATAAGGGAGATGAAAGTGGCTTTGCAACATGGTAAATGGTGCTGCAATTTGTCACAGGTGCTACCTAGAAGCTCTAGGCACCATTTTGGTAAGCTCTGATACCAATGGTAGGTAGCAGTCATTATTTCTCAGACATTTAATATGTAATTCGTTTCTTCAGATATACCATGGAGTTCTAGCTCCTGAGTCCTGCCAGCCTTTGGAGTCATTGAATGAATTTGTCCTGGGGCAGCTGCTGAGGAAAAATGTGAGGAGGGCATAGAGAATCCTGTGCTTCACCTCCTCACACTCTTCCTCAGCTTTCTGGTAAATGGGTTTCCTCTGGAGCTTTGGTGGGGAGTCCCTTTGACCAAATGTCTCTTCAGGGCTCAATCTGAATAAGCACTGCTGATGCTGGGGTGTGGAGGGTGATGGAGCTCAAGCTTGCACTGGGTCCTGGGCATGTTTTGGTCAGAGAAGCTGGGTCACCAGCCTTGCTCCTGCTACGGCACTGGCGAGGAGGGGAAGAGACCTGCTATGCAGGATCCTGGCTCCTCCTGGGAGAGTCCTGCGAGCATCCTCTGCCCGTGCACTTCTGGGCTGTTACAGGCTACAGCAGCGGTGCCTGCTGGCTTGAGAGACAGGTAAGGTCCTTCTGGTGTGGCCCTCCCTTGGGAGGCTGCAGTGCCAGGCTGTCCTGAGGAGATTCCCGAGGCAGAGTTAATTGCTCCCCTTCTCTCTCCACAGGGTGGCAATGCCTGCCTTTCAGCTACAGTAATCCCACTCACTTACTGCTTTGGCAGCAATATATACCATCCACTGTGGTGGTCCTACCAGAGCAGGGCAGAGCAGAGCTGTGCATCAGTCTGGATGGAGGAGAGGCAAGGCCTATGCAATGGGACAGAAGGGTTTCCACCAACTTGTCCAGCACAAGAGCTGCCCTTGGGGCATGGCAGGCCATGGTACTCTAGCCCAGGAGCTCTGCTAAGGACTTATGTCCGTACAGCCATATCCAGCAACAGCCAGGAGAAAGTGGAGGATGTGCCTCCCATCTCCCTGTCCAACTTAGCAGGAACACACAAAGTTTGTAACGTGGACAAGACCCACAGCAACGTGCTTGCTGGTCATTTCACTGGAACGACACCTCCAGGGAGGTGGTTCCTCTTTGTGATGGGGTGTTTCTGCTGATCTCTGGGCTTTGGGGGTGGCTCTCGGTAACGTTCCCAGCCACATTGCCATGCCTTGGCGCTCACCCCACTGCTGCCCTGTGGCACATGGAGTTGCTGCTCATCTCTCTGGTTTGCTGCTGCTGTGTCAAACATCTGCCACGCTGTAAAAACGCTCTGGTTTGATTCCCACTGGAAATGCAGCATGCTCCTGCTATCAGCTGTGGTTAGGTGGGAAATCTACTTAGTTGTGATCTCTCCAGGATGAGAGTCAAGACCTGCTGCTTGCTTAGGGTAACACATGCAAAACTTTTAACACACTGTCACACACTTGGTAGGTGGTAAGTTACTGGAAGGTATTTAACTAGGCCCTGTAAATACGTGCGCAGTTCTAACTTCTGATCCTCTCCTACAGAAGCTTGCAAATGATGTATGATTTGCAATACAAGTAGTTGCTGAATAAAGATTAGAAGATAAATAAAAGTGAAATGCTATATATCTCACCTTTATTCCTGGTCCAATATTCTCAGTGTAATATTTTATTTTAAATATTCTTAGATTTTTCTTTTTTTCTTTCTCCAGTAGCCTTTTAATTGGAACAAACACTTAACGGGGAAATGACAAGCCACCTGCTAGAGCAACCCAATTAAGAGGCAATGATTGTCTGGCTAGAAAAATGGTAAATTTGTAATGTAAAGGAAAGCACTGGAAAAAGCAGGTGCTAAAAAGAGGAGCAGCTCCTGGGGAGAATTGAAGTGAATTGCTCTGAAGCAGGTGAGACTGTTTATTTTAAGAAAACAGATACACACACACACATGCATAAAAGGGTATTATTTCCAAGCACGAGCTCACACTACTTCCATGGCTGAAGGTAAGCTGTAACTCAGACAAAAGCCTTTGTGAGACGAACGGCAGCACCCACAGTATTTCCGTGTGTGGGATGAGGAAGGTTTGGGTGGTTGGCTGTGCCGGGGTTGCAGCAATGCCCGGCGCCTCTGACCCTGGTGCTCTGAACGTCATACAGGTGGCCTCTGCCGGGATGCACGTGCTCAGCCTAGACAAGGTGCCAACGGATTTGCTATTTTTCCCGGAGGCAATATTTGCCCCTTCCCCCTCTCCGTGTCGTGGGGTGGGTGTGCTGTCCCATTTGTTCCTCCCAGACCTCCTCCTGCTGGCGTAGGCCTGGCTCATAGCTGGGATTGCTCTGTCTTAAATAACCAAGTTCCTGAAGCTTTGCAGGCTGGTCCTTGCAACCTCAGCTCTTGTGCCGGCTGCCTGCCGCCAGGGCCGAGTGGAGGTGTCGGCACCGATGTGCTTTCCCCTGCCGCCTGCATGGGCAGAGAGCTGTCGGTGGCAGCCGCTGGCGGCTTGTGAAGCCGCACCGTGCCCTGGGAGGGCTGGCAGCCTTCCCCTGGGAGCAAAGCCCCAGCGCCGCCACATCCCAGGGCCCGGGCAGTGAAACACCATCCCCGTTCCCTGGAGGAAGAGACGGTTTGGGATCTCGCTGGTAACCGGGCGCAAACCCTCCGAAAGCGCAGCCCTCCTAGGGATGGTCCTTCCCTTTGCTGCCAGTTTCCAGTGCCCTCCTGCTTTCCTGTGCCGAAAAGGCCGAATTGGGTGAGGGTGGGAGGAGAAGGGCTGGGACCTTGCAGGTGCATGTAATGGTCTGAACTGTTTCCGTGTTTGGGACTCAAGCGGCTGAGTGCTGGGACGGGCTTCCCGAGGGTGCCCCGCTTGTGTGGCTGCGCGCTTGGATCATGCCAAGCTGGAGAGCAGAGGCAGGTGTTGCGTTTTGGGGCGTGCATGGAGCTAAATAAGTTGTGTGCATAATTACTTTCAGAGTTGAAGTCAAAACTTATCCCTGTCACCACCTCTGTGATGACGAGAGAACCCAGGTATGTGTTCTTTAGCTGTGTTATTTATCCAGTTTCTTAATGACATTTTCCCCTCCGATTTCTGTTTAATTTACCCTTTTTCTTCTGAAGATTATTCCTATTGTACGTCCTTCAAAATAAAGAGTATTTAGTTAGTGGGAAAGAAAAGATTGCTGTTTAAGAACAAAGAAAGGCACTGGATTGATTCTCTGCCTGCAGCTAAACTGAGGGTTCATCTCCTAATAGGCCATTTCAAAGCAGTTAGATGTACTCTTTTAGACTAACCATACTGTCTGAACAATATTTTATGCCTGTGCTAAAATATAATAGGCTGGAGAGACAACTTGGATATCAAGAGTAGATAGTACTGTCAAAGTAATTTGTCTTGGGTAATAGACAGACTGACATGACTTTGAAATATTCTGAAAAAGAAATCATTCCACATTCGAATGGTTTGTTTCTTTTGCTTTTAAAAGCCAATACTGTATTATTTAAATCGTGTCTATCAGAAAGTCTTTATTTTCCGTGAAAAACCCATTGATACAGCTAGTGACGGGGATGCTGTGCAATAGGACTTTTGAGCATTTGGTGGGGGAATTAGCTGATGCCAGCGAGGGGCTGTGCTTGCCGTAGTGGCTCATGCTGGTGAGCGTGTGAGCATCCCAGTGCTCCCATTACACGTGTCTGGGAGAAGTGGCAGAGCTGCCTGCGGGGGTACCGATGTCTTTAATGCAGCCTCCAAGCAGAGGGGCTCTCCGCGCTCCGCTTTCCGCCCCTTCCCGCTCCCATCCCCTCCAACCGCTGCCGAGGCAGCACAGCGCGTTCGTCAGCTCTTGCTTACAGCTGTGCCTGAGGGCGCAGTCAGGGTCCTCTGGGAATCATAAAGTGTCTTTACGGCCAACCTGCACCTAAGTGCTTCTTGAGCATTGACTGTCTGGATCACAAACAGCAATTTACTGTTGGATCTGACATCTAGGCTCTGAGAGCATTAGCCACACACACAATACGTGTGTGTGTTATATATATATATATATGAGAAACAAAGTGCTACTGAATTATTGGGGTTATCATGGGCGAAAGGTAAGTAACCTTCTAAATACGTTTGTCATGAGCCTCCCCATTGCAGAAATGTTATTGTTGCTGTTCATTGCTTTTTAAAGCTTTTCTCGGCTTCCTCCCATATATAGTCAGGAAATACATATATACTTAAGGGATATGGAAATTCATTTTAATGAATGATCTGTTATCCAGTCTTGTCATTTGCCCAAATATTCTTCTGGTAGAAAGACTTAACTTATTTTTTTGTTAAGAAAGTAAATGTGAGAACTTGGAAAAAACTCTGAATTCTCTTAAGACTTTTCTTTGTCTTGTGTTTAAAAAAAGATAAAAACAAACTCAGCGGGGTTTTATCTTGCAGAATACAGAGCAGATCAGACCGTTAGTTTTCACTTAGTCCCTTCAGAGCGCTATGCCAGGTAAAAGAACAGCTGAGGAAGCAGCCAAGTACATTTATGTTCCCTTTAAGACCCGCTTACCCTGCCAGTGTAAATTGCACTGGTTAGCACAGCCGATAAGCGCCTCGTTTGGCATTTTCCCTAGCGTTGCCATATGCTCCTGCTGAGCCGCCTTGATGTTGGGGCCATTCGGCAGGTTTGGGATAGCCAGGGGCAGGGCTCCCTGTTTCCATCTCCAAGGATGATGGATAATTAGCGCTGCCCTGGGTTGGGACCCAGAGAAGGACCACCTCGGCCATGTCAGTGATGGGGAACCTCTTTAGAGGTACAAAATGGCCTATGGGTCAAAACAATAAGAAGCACACTAGTTAATGGCATGTCTGAATGCTTGTTTTGGTGGGAAAAGGGACATCTCCTTTGGAAATGAGCACGTGCAAAGTCATTGCGGTGTAGAGATGTTATTAGAAAAACACCCATTGGTTCAAGCCTGCGTGATGGCAGCGGGGTATCCAGACAGGGATCAGCTTCCCCCGTCCTGCAGGGTGCTCGCTGGGGCCGGGTCCCCAGGCCCGGGTGCTTACCCCTTTGCACAGCGTATACAACACTCCTACATTAACAGCTCCTTTTATTCCCCTCCTGTGCTCAGGTGCAAATGACCACCAAAGATGGGGGCCGGAGCAATAAACTGCCTCATTTGGAGATTCCCAGGAGCTGCCTGTATCCTATCCATGAATAACCTGTGTGGACATCCCTGTTTTATGGATGAGCACCTTGGAGGGTGGAGAGAGACCTGCCCTGTTGGCATTAGGGACAGCACTGGGAATCGACTGTAGGTGCCACGCTATGGGGCCTCCTGTTTTAGGGACAGAACCGACACTTGTGGGTACAATGTCCCTATCTTTATTACTGCTCTACCACCACATGTAGTCATTTCTATTCAAGACAGGTTTTTCTTATCAAATCTTCTGAGAAGCCCCTTGAGGAGTTGCAGTTGATAACTAAAAGGAACTCCTTTATGTTCGTAATGATAAAACAAAGCATCGAGTCATTCGGGTTGATTTTACCCAAGACATTTCCTGAATTATTGCTCTCACGCAGCTGTCATGGGCTTGAAGCTTTCAGAAGCCCGTTTTGTTTCTCTATATAGCTCTTTCATTGTCAAAGGCTGGTGCTGGACCCCTGGGTTTGCTTGCGCAGCTCAAAGAGGACCGAGCAACACAGCTCCTCAAAGTTAAACAAAAAATCCTGACGGTTAATGAACTTGTCTAATTTCATGCAGAAAATGCTGCCATCTTCTCTTTCAAAATTCACTCCAAATCACAGGTTGATACCAGTGGAGACAGTTTCAAAAGCACCTCAGTCTTGGATGCAAATCCCTTTGACCTTCAGCCAGACCTATGCCCCTAAATACTTTTGGGGGGAGATTTTCAGTTGTTGAAGCCTTTTAGGTGGCCTCACCAATCCACCAGGCTTCTCTTGCAGGCTGGGACCAGCTAGAGAAAATCGGTGCATCTCTGTCCAGCTGAGCAAATCCTGTTTACCGCAACTGCAAGGTACTGCCATGAGTAGATGATATGGCTGTACTTTAAGGATCTCCAAACTGGCTTTATGGTCTTTCTTCAGTATTTTTTGCAGATATATTCTTCCCTGCCCCAAGTCTTGAGCAGAAGGGGGAGGGGGAACAAAATCCCCCATACATGAAAAGACAAATCGTGGCCCTAAAGTGACTGAATTCCTATGCAGGTGAGTGGGTGGAAATACTGTTGCCTACTCTGAGATCAAGCTGGCCTAAATTATACAGTATAGACTATTGAATTTGGAACAATAATGGTGTGTGCTGGATATAGTGCAATAATTTTAAACCAAGGATGTACAATCTTTGCTGAGATTCAGCCAGGATTCTCAATCTGATTTATGGTGTAAAATTTAGGTCATGTGGATTGATTCCTAATAGAGAGATAATGAATCAAAATTCCTAGAATGGCTTTATTTCACATGGAGGTGTCAACAAGCTCTACTTCTCTATTCGTGCACCTGGCGTGTAATGATTCTCTTGCAAAAATCATAATCCATCAAGTCCCTCTTTCAAGAATATCAATCAGTGCCAGGAACAAGACTCTTTCAGCTAGGAGTTCTCAGTCATTTTGCTTTCCCCTTCATGAACACACAAGGCGCCATGACATTTAAATTGTGCTTTGACATGTAATCATTAGATGTTTGAAAATGTCTCATTCAGCTTTGTAGCCTCATCCATTTGCTTACACTGGCTTCTTGTTTTGCTGTTGTTCCTCTTTTTTAGCATACAAGACGCATATTGTTGCTTTTAATAGCTGGAGGCACAATTTTCTGAATTTCCTGACAAGTAGCTTGCTTTTAGTATTAGAAAGCTAAAATTAAAACTAACAAGGTGTCTGTTCCTGCCTTAATGGAAACTAAAACAAAAACCTAGACCTTTTTCTCAATGTATCTGTCCTGACATAACAAGCCAACTTCATGATGATCTTCCTAAAACTTGTGACATAGACATGAATTTGGATTCTTCAGATCTACGGGAGCTTCTTGCTAAGATTTACGTCTCACATGTTTTCCTGTGTTATGTGTGTGCTTTGCCAGGGTAAAACCAGAGTTGCAGGATCAGGCCAGTCTGTAACTTTCTTCCCAGCCTTCTAACAGTGTCATTTGTTGGGCAGCTTTCTGGCTACATGTGAGGACCAGATACAGGGACTTTTGCTGTAAATACAACAAATCGCTTATACTCAGTAGCAGTTCTTGGCAGTACTGGGGGTGACAGTATAATAATGCTATAAGAAGATGTATAGTGATGGCATTAATTGTTATTGTTGTTATTAACTGTTATCGCTTCACTAAACAACAGCAGTGATTTCTTCCTTTCCTTGCTGAATCAATGTGCAAATGTCTAAGCTGAGACAATAGTGTGGTGGTGGCAGGTGCTCTGAAAACACCTGAGGAGAAGCTGTGCCTTCCCTAGAGAGGAGGACTAAATGACCACATTAGTTTTTTTTTTTTTTTTAATTTGGTCATTGAATTATAAAAATCAATTTAAAATATACTTAAGGTGGAGACTTCTACGGAGCATATTGAACTAGTGCCTGGCAATGACATTAACGCTCCCTGTGCTCCTGTGATCCTGACAGCCTGCTGCTGTTAAAAGAGCTGCTAATGATATGGCAAATGTTGTTAACCTTGCAAGTTTGGGCCAAAATTCAGCTCAGTGTTGTGTTCGTTAATGTGTCCTGCCTGAGCTTCCTTTGGCTACTACCTTCAGTCTCTTCCCTACAGCACCGCTTGGTATTACCCATATGGTTGGGATCCAACTCGGAGAGGGCTGAAAGGTGATCTTTAAGCCTCTTTTCCCTTATACTTGGGCGAGACAACTGCTGCTTGCAGAATGATTAGAAACTCTGGGATAAGGGAGAGCCCTGGCAATCCAAGCCCCAATTTCTCAATTTGGAAGCTCATTCTGCAATCCAGCAACTTGACCTGCTCGTCTCTCGTGTCCACAGATGTGCAGCTTTTCCCTGTGTACCTATTTCCCCTTTTATAGAGGTTGAAAATAATGGAGCTGCTGTATGAAGTGCTATGTCACGTGCTGGATGCAGGCAGCTCAGAGCGGCTCGTAAAATGACTGTGGCTTTACTGCTAGCCCCCACAACCCAGGCAAATAAAACGGTTCAGCCTTGCAAACGCGTTTAGAGCGATCCCCCTCCATTACTTGGAGGGCTGAGATGCTGCTTGCCCCCAGCCTTCTTGCAGGCCACCGTTTTTCCCTCTTGTAGTTTTGTTGTGTAATTGAGAAATGTATACATCTTTTCTTTTCTTTTCTTTTTTTTTCCTGATGTAAATTGATGCAGCTGCCTTGAAGTCGGTGGGACTGTGCCAGATTGTACCAGCAGTGAGTTTGGCTTGGATCCAGCACTTGGCACAAACTTGCTGAAAGCTGTGTACAAACAAGGCTTGTCACCATGTATGTTACTGCCCTTTTGTTTAGGATGTAAATATGTCCCATACATGCTAGCAAGCCTCTCGCTTGCTATTTCAATGGAGAATCCTGTAAAAGAGCTGTCATGCTGTCTCCTGTCAAATCAGTTACAGATGCATGTGTCCTTCCACATAATAAACAGGTATGAAATTGTCTCTGTGCAATGTGCCAGCCCTTGTCACCAGGAATGGAGATGAGACAAGCCCAGACAGACCGTCCCGAAAGCTGGCGCTCTGATGGAGCCCCATGAAAGTTACTTGCATCTGTGCAAAGAGACTTACAAGCAAAAAGTTTCCAGGCATTTGGAAAAAAAAAAAAAAAGTGAGGCGAACTCATAGCTTGTCCGTACAGTCACCTTCCTACATCAGCGGCAAGCTGAAGGTGGCAAAGTTGCTCTTTCTCTGGCAGAGGTCAGAGCTAGGTGCTGTGGGACGATCTCCCCTCGTCTTGTGGTCCAGTGCAGCACAGTATAATTCAGCATATTCGGTTTCAGAGTTCAATACCTTGCCCTACTGCCGAGCAAAGGGGTTGGTGCTGGGGGACAGCGTGCCGCAAAACAAATTAACACCAGTTGTGACCTGCAGTGATGTTGGTGGAAACTCTGGGAAGAAGATTCAACCCTCCTCCCTGCTCCAGGCAGCAAACCCAGCCCTGGTGTTGCCTGCACGGACATCAGAGGCTCATCGGAAGGGTCCGTCAACACCAGCAGCCTTTATCCAGGCATCGGTGTTTTTTGGTTCTCTGATCATATATTGTTGGGAATTTTACCGTTTAGACAGACTAGAGGACGTGCACAAACACAAGGCTGTGCTACCCTATAAAAGCAATGAGTTTTAACTCGCAAACTTCAGTGAACAGTAGGTTGTAAGAAGCCAAAATTTCTAGTAAAAGCTCATCCCTGATCTTTACCTGATTCAACATTGCTTCTGGCAAGACTGTTGCATGCTCGGAGATGGTGGCTTTGAAAGTAAATGGTTGTGCAAGGAGGCATAAAGCGAGAGGAAAGGAGATGGGCAGGATTTTATGAATTTTATGACTTCTCTAACTCCTGGGCCCATTACAAACCTTGTTATCACCAAGAATGGCTTGCTAATTTTGACTGTTTTTTGTTGCTGGGTGACTTTAGGCAAGAGCCGCCCACCAGGGCTCCACCAGGTTAGAGACTCCTCTGACTCAGCGGTGGGCAGTGCTCAGACATCCAGTCAGTCAGTCTGGGGCTGTTATAAAATCCCCAGTAGTTTTACAGGTATTTTGAAGGGCAAGATTAAGGCATACCGCAGGAGAGCTGTACGCACAGTCAGTTTTAATCAGAATCTAGGTCTAACTATTTATTTTCAACAAAATGGAGATAGTTTAATAAAAAAATCCAACACGACACATGACAAAATCACTGAGCTCTAACACAAACCTGCTAAGCCATACTAAACCCAAGGGAGAGTCAATCTTTACAGTGGGTGGGAAGTTAAGTTTATTTTTTTTTGTCATACCTGGGTGCTTTGGCTCTACACTCAACTCCCATCTTGTACAAAAAATATTGATGGCACACCTCCTGTTTTCTATGAAGTACTTTGTTCCCAGTGGCTGTAATGGGAGCTGGTCTGATCATTCACATGAATGAAAAACAAGTGTCAGACTGTAAAAATCATCCTGGTGCCACTGGGTTAATGAGGCAGATTTACAGAGATGAGAATCTGGCCCCTATGTTTTATTCACTATTCTTTTTCCTAGGCCACGTCTCTGAGATGGATAGTCATGAAGCTGAGACTATCTTATAAATTGCCTGATTAGTTACTGATATCTTGTTTCATACAATGCACAGCCAAATCTGCTCATCGCATCGGACAGTAGCATGTAGAGGTTTGGGAAGTCTGTGGGCTCCATCAGTGATCACTGTTAGCAAAGACTCATTACTAACAAATAGTTTGGGCTTGCTTGACTGCAGTGGGATGAGGAGCTTCTCAAGACAAGGTTGTTCGGCCTCTGATATTGGTTGCTAACTTAGTTTTTCACACCAAGTGTGGAAAGACCAATGTCTTATGGTTCGGAGACTCTCTGCAGCTCATCATTTGCCTGCCCACTTCCCATTTCATAGACATGTTGTCAAACTCATAAAGTGATTATGAAGTTCTGTTTGCATCTGAACGATTGATGTTAAGACTAAGTAGTGTAATACGAGATCTGCTGGTAATACACTGATTAGTGACGTCCTCCAGGGCACTGCATGCCACGTACAAATGAAACTTATGAGACAGGTTTTTAAACAGAGATGGAAACCAGAAGTCCTTTAAGGTGCACAGTCTTCTGGAAAGAGATCAGATCGAGCAGGGGCAAGAATCAGAGGTCTCAAATGTGTGTTTCAATGCCGCTAAATTACAGTGATCTAACAATATGCTATCCATAGCATCAGCATACTGATACTGTGTCTGCATAGGAGCACGTCTACATTCTCCTAGCTCTTCCCCAGTGTTAAGCAAAGGATATTAATTTGCTAGAAGCATATTAATTTACTGTTTCACCAGAAACCAGAAACTCAGGCCCGTGCTTATAACAAAAAGTCGCTTCTTTATTGGCTGGAGACCAGTGTTAGCTGAAACTGAGCTTTGCCAGAGGGCCAGGCCCCTCCTAACAATACAGTCATATTTATACAGCTAGAAATCAGAGAGAGAGAACCTGTTCTGTAGAGCATTTCTAAATGCTACAGAAAAATACATGTTTAAAGGGGTTACATTCACACCGTTGAGGACTGAAAGCCGCAGGGAAGGACAATAGCTGCTTTATGCTGGTGGCTTTTAGGAAACTGTTAGGACTTGTTGTGTATGCATATGGTGTGTTAGGCCTGAAGAACTGGCCTCGCCGAAAGAGCAGGTATTGATTTATTGCTGTGGGTGACAGAAAGGGTATTGGCCCAAGACCACAGGCTCAGCTGTACGGGGAGAAGTTAGTGCGCCAGGCTGCTCACCCTTGTGCTGAGGGCGAGCAGAAAGCTGTCACAATTCAGCCAAACCAGCTGGGGTGGTTTTAATGCAATGCCTTCGCTAACCTGGTTCAGACTGGCTGCAATTTTCACAGGGGCCAAACCCTGATGCTTGGGCAGACGCTGGCTTTTGTTGGCTGCTGCAGCCGCACCTTTGGCAAAGGCACGCAGTTGTAGGTGGTAATATCTCACTCCACTGCAGCCAGCTCTGCCCTCTTATTTTTACTCCTATGAGATCACTTTGCCAGCAGCTGCTATAGCTAACCAAGAGATCGTGCATATCAAACTCCTTTTTAGTAGGCAGGACAAACCTGAACTAATAGATGTGGGTTTGAGATGTTTGCATGATGTATTCATTTTGATGTGCCATGCTAATCCCTGCAATTCCTAATCCAGCAGGCTGGCGGAGAACATCATTGTCAAAATGATGATTTCTCACTGAGGAAGGCTGTCAGCTGGGTTCTGCTCCGTATCCTGATCTCCAAAGTCACAAAGTTACACCAACAAAGTATTGGGTGATACCTGCTGACATGCTGTTCAGCTGCACACAGCTGTGAGCAAAATTCTCCGTCCAGGCAGAGAATGGTGTGGGAGTTGGTAGGGACTTGCAGATGGAGGAGGGAGACGGCAAAAGGAAAACAAAAAGCGTTCAGACCAGGGAGATGTCACCCCTCCATCAGCTGCTTTGCATGTCGGTGGTGGGAGTAACAGGGTGTCACAAGGTTTGTCCCCATGGCTGGATGAGGATCGTCCCTGAGACAGGCATCTGGCGCAGACAGTCTGTGAAGGATCACGTCTCCTTCTGATGCCAGGAGAAACTCATCTTGCTGTGTCTCCTAGAGGGGACATGGCTGGGCCGCGGGTTGTCTGTTACGCCCACATTGCAACCGTGGACCCGACAACTCTCTAGCTGCACGCAAGAGCAGGATAAGGCCGGGAGCTGACACCGGGGCTAGCAGCAGGATACCTTTCTGTGCTGCCCCGAGCTCGGGGGATCCCCGGCCTCCGCGTCAGCTAAGCGCCTGGCATAACAGAATGATATTCTGGCACTTTTAAGCCAATTGCCTTCGCTGCTGAGGCTCTTTGAGAAAGAACAGAGCCCTGGCCAACAAGCTTTTGGCAATGCTGCAATAAATCAAGTAAAACTGACTTAATTGTTGCTCAGAGGCTATTTCTGGCTGCTTTGCTTTTGTTGCAAACTGCTTCAGCTCTGTGTGTGTCTGAATCCTTCGAAGAGGGGATGGTTTGCTCTCACCTGGCTTACAGACAGCTAACGCATTTGTCCTTTCGCAAGGAGTGTGGTAGAGCTGGGTGGCAGCTGCAGTCAAGTGGGGCTAATACACTGGTGGGGGTTAAAGCGCTGCACTGGGTGGGTATAATCCTAGGCAGTGTGAATACGTCTCTGAAGGGAACACAACTGCTGCAACAATAACAGTTTGCCTGAGCTTATTGGACTAACTCTAAGATTTAATTTGTCTGTAAGCCTCAAGCTCAGAGTCTTTTTGTGACTTTCCATGAGGATCTTTTCCTCTCTCCCAAACGTTGTAATGAGCGGGCTGAGGTCCAAGGAGGTCAGATGAGTCCTTCCAAGCTTCACCAAAGCCTGACTGCTCAGCAAGACATGCAGATCTGCTCCTGCCTTGGCTGGTCCCCACCAGATCAGCTTGTTTTTCTCATCCCGTCTGACAGGCAATGGCACGGGTGCCTGACTACCTGGCTGGCACGGCGGGATGGTGCAAACGCACCACACTCACTGAGCTCTTTCATTGCTTTGATGCCCTGGTCTGTTTTCCGCTCCTTCACCAGCCTCCTCCTGGCCCCTTCCCTGCCACACTTATGGGCCTTCAGCATCTCCTTTAGAAGATCTTTGCTCTTTTTCCAGCTTCACATGGGAGCTCCACGCAGCTTTGTCCTTAGGCCCCTTCCCATCCCCCTCTGTATCATATATTCCCGTCTGCAAACTTCAATTCAGTCTGTGCTGGTGACTCACAGACTGACTTTGCTCTCCCAAATCACAGTCCCGGCTTGTCTTTTTGACATATCCTAGTGGATGCCTGGTCACCACCTCAAGCCTTTTGCACTTAGGCTATGCCTACATCCTACAAGCTATTTCTGTAAAGCAGCTCCAAGGCACAACCCTTCTATCCCCCTATGGAGCTACATCTTTCATCCAGGCTTCCCTGTCAATTACTCACACCCACCTGGGCTGCTAGCCTTGACAAATGCAACCTCGCTGTGCTTGTATCCATGGAGAAAGCCGACACGGAGATCGCTCTTGGGGCTGTCTGTGGCCGTCTCTTCCTCCCAGGACCTTAGTGCTCTTCTGCCATTCCCTCTTCTGCTGTCCTTCTAGAAACCCCACCAAATCATCCCCGTTGGTGTCCAGAGCTGCACCACGTGCTTATCTCCTTGTCTGTATCTATCTCTTGTCTTATGCCAGCGTCCCCACCTGACTTGCTGCGCAGCTCTGGTGGCAAGTGCGCTACACCGGCTTGCGTGCTGGGCAAGCAAGGGTGCTGAGTGGAAGAGTAATATTTTGGGCCTGCCCAGTCTCAGCCCGAGGGAGAAAGCAGAAATGTCGTGCCTGGAAGTGGAGCAGCCGTTAGAAGGGAGGGAGGGCTCGACGAGCCATCTGTGCTCAGGGAAGGGACCATCTATTTATATTCTCTGGAGTCTGATCCATCATGTTGGTTGAAAGAGTGTGTGCAGGAGACAGAAAGGCCATGAAAGGATGGAAAAATCAATGTACACATGGCATTACATCCCCTGACTGCAAACTGTAGTATTGCTAATGCCAAGACTGTTATCAGGAGACACCCAAGTACCTTGCAGAGGACTTACTGTGGCTTCGGTGGGGAAAGCAATGGCCTGCTGGTGGGCTGATGGCCTGCTCAGCATTGGGGAGGGCAGAAAATGCCTCTGAGAGCTTCTGGGACGGGGCAAAGGCAACAACAGGAACTGTCCCTCCTCTGCAAGAAAGTGACTGCCCTGTTTCCATAGACTGTGCCCCTGTTCCAGCACTTCTTCCTCACTCCGACATGTAGAAGTGGGTTTTGTGCTCGGTCGCGCTGCTGGGGTGGCCCCCAGGACCTCCTGAGCTGGGGCCATATCTCCTCACTCTTGGGGACCAGAGCTGGCCATGCGGATGTCCTGTCTCACCTGAATCTGATGTTACAGGTTTCCCCCCCCATTCCTGTCCTCTCCTGTCTCCACCACCCTTTCTGATTTCCCTCCATAATTTTTTTCCTGCTCTCTCTTTTTAACTCTTGGTCTTGCAGCTCACTCTTCCTTCTTTTCTGGGGTCATTTTCCCTCAGCAAAGTCACCCTGGGTAGGCAGGTTTTTATTTTAGCATGCACAAAGTAAGTCTGGTTTGTAGAGTTGGGAACTGAGGACGAGAGCGAGAACCGCAAAGTATGAGAAAGCAGCCTGGCATGAGCATGGACATGGTTTCAGGAGCCAGAGCTTTGCAGGGATTTCTTATGTTTTGTACAAGCCAATGGAGCAGGCTTGAGTGTCTTCCTCACAGCCCCCCAAAAGGCCGTGTTCGTTGTTCTCCCTACACCCTGCCTGAAGTTGGATCTCTCCGGGGCTCCCTAGCATCTTCAAATCCCCGCTTGGAGTGAGAAGAAGTGAGGCTGTAGCTGTTGCAGCTTTTCTACAGCACATTTACGCATTTCGGATGCTGTACTAAAACCCACGCTCCTCTTGGTGTGGGGATTTGTGGGCAAGTCTCTATGGAAGGCAGCTCTTCAAAATGCTACCTTTGGTGGATAAACAGGCACCATCTTCATGAGATGGTTGCAGTTTGACATCCTTACCGAAGTGGCTTGAAGCACCTGGTTATGCAGTTTCAGGGGAGAAGGATAAACGCTCTGGGACTCACAGAGCGTTTGCTGTGCTCAGGAGCAGCCCCAGATCCAGCCTTTGGTGTTTCAGAGCCAGCAGGGATAGAAAGTTGGGGGGGATAATTTGTCGTGTTTACCAGTATGAGTGTGAATCTGAAACCAGTTTGATTGCAAAGGGCCTGAGCCACATCTTGATGAAGCCAGTAAGAGTTTTTCCTCCAAACTTGAGTGAATTTGGGATTGTGTCCTCATGATCTGATCTTTATCAAAGGTTGAAGACAGGGAAAGAGGGATCTGCAGATGTTGTTGGTTCTGGAATAAAAAGGCACCCAAAGCTTCTTACACCTTGGGATTTTAAGCAATAAAGGCCCCCAGACGGTTAGGGATGTATACAGGCATGCGGCGCCCCCCGAAAGCATCGCGCAGGAGCAAAGAGAGGGCTCCGTCTGTGTATGGCAAACAGTTAATGAAAGCGCAGCCACCGGCCTCCCGACTCTGCAGCCTCCGCGCTGCTGTTGCCTGCACGGCAAGGCTGCGCTTTGCACAGACACAGCGGGTCTCGCCGCGCGCCGGCACTGGGACGAGCCTCGCGCTGCAGCGCGGGAAAGCTGTGCTCGGCGCTCCCGCGCTCCCGCAGGCTGCGCCGGGCGAGAGCTGGGTGGCAGCTGTCCCGCTTCCCCCGTGTGCGACGGCAGCCCGCCCCGCGTGCAAACCCTTCTGATTTTTCTCCTTTCTCCCTGTTAGCGGCAGGGAGGAAATTTGCTGTGATTTGCTAATTGTTTCTCAAGTCTCCAGGCTGGATTTCGCTAATGAAGGGTAGCTTAGACATTTCCTGCTGTAGCTGGAGAGAGCAGGCTGTTGCAGCCTGCCAGTGCAAAAGGCAACGTGGAGGAAATGCATTAACACAACCTCTGAAACGGCGTCAAACGAGGAATGCTGAGATCTAGTTGTGTGTGAAGGTGTTATTTATAAACGTTGGTGTTTTAAAAGGGGAAAGATATTTGTTGAACGCAGCTCTGGTCCTCAGACCCTTTCCAGCCACAGACTCGCGATTTGCGACCCATATGCACTATTTATCCAGACTGGGGGGGGAGAGGGTAAAGACTGATTTCCCTCGTCTGTGCTGCGGGATAGCCCTGGCACAGTACATATGGGACAGGATCCTTCTGGGACTATGCTTTAAGCACTTGCTCCTTTCCTTTGTGCCCTGCGCACCCCCTGAATTTTGGGGGAAACGTCCCTTTTCCCAGGGGACAGGTGCAGGTGCGGGGAGGCACCCGCGGGGCCGGCACCCATGTCCTCCCCGCCGAGCCGGTGGCTGCAGGACTCCCGGCACCGGCAGCCCCCAGAACAGGGTAATTAGCTCCTGAGCTCAACAAAACATCCAAGTCTTTTTTTTTCATCTTCATGCCAACTTTATTTTTAAACTCCCTCCCCTCTAGCCAAAAATACAGCTGTTTCTCAAGGTCTTGTGATTAATCCCAGTCCTCATTGTAATTGAGAACAAAAAGCCCCTTCAATACACTCTGGCCAGGATTTCTGCTAAGAGGATTTTGGTCAATCTTTTTCAAGTTGCATATTTTAATAAAAAAGAGGTTTTAATTTAAAAATAAAATTTAGGGTGATTTAGCAATTTAGGGCAAAAATAATCATATTCAGATTATTATTTCTATAGATACGCTGTTTACAAAATCTCCCAAATTCTGGAGAGCAAATTGAATTATACTGCAAACGTTTTGTTAAAAAAATGAAGAGCTGATCTCGCCAAATGCTTCCAAATTCACACAAAACAAGCTTGAAATTCAGCATGAAAATAACTCTTTGCTTTTGCTTGTTTTAACTTTCCCTTTGGTGATTTATTACCCTTGGCAGCCCACAGCACTGTCTGAGCAGTATTTCATTACTCTGCTCTTTTCTTTGGGCCGTGCAGAAACTTTCTCGCTGCTCGGTGCTCGCGCAGCGGTGATAAACGCTGAGCAGGCGCCGGGCTCCTTCCACCAGCTCCCCTGAAGCTTTGCTGCCAAACACCCACCCATAGCGTTGGCATTTGCTGTTGCGCTGCTTCTGTGGGCGAATCGTGTTGCACCGGTTAGTGCCTGGGAGGATGGGAGATGGCTGCACTACTCCTAGGAAAAAAAAATAATTAAAGGCAATTAATTAAATAAATTAATCAATTAAAAGCCAAACCCATGCCCCAAACCTTTGCTCCTGCTTACACACCAATTTTTTTGATTCTTTCTTTTTTTTTTTTTTGGTTCAGGAGTGCTAGGAGTCTCTTCTTCCCAGCTCTCTTCCTTGTATTTTTGAAAAACTTTTTAGCCCTACTGCAGAAGCAAAATAGCATGGAAATGTGATCTCAGTGGACCAGAAAGGTTCTGAAAACGCAGACCAAAAAAAGCTGTCCCAGAACAAAATTCCCCCTGTATATGTTTTCTGGAGTCAGGATGTTGTCTAACATGATTTTTTAATGCCTTGTTTTGGCAATATTACATTTCAGTTCGACTCGTCAGCAGATGTATACAGCCAACACTTAAGTATGTAGATTACAGGCTATAAATTAAATGAGTATTGCGAACATCAAGGGCACGTATTGGCTATTGCATCATCTAATATTAAGATCTTCCTAGCTCTTGAGTGACCCAGCTAAGTAGGTCCTTGCAAAGGGAGAGCTTCTGTAGCCTGTGCGTTGGACGTGTGGTGATTCAGCCAAAGCTTTTCCTTGTCCGGCTCAGTTTTAATGAAGTTACGTGAGTGTGTGTGAATTTCGGCAAACTTATAACCCAAGCAGGAAACCAACAAATTCTTAACTAAAAGCTTAGCTTTAAGCTTGTAGTAATTCCAATGAAATCAATAGCGTTATCCATCCATCAGGAAAGAAATGGAGAAGGGCAAGAAGGGTGATGAAGGGCATGCAATGGTTTCAGCATGCTGAGAATTAAATAGACTGGGACTTTTCCTCTTGGAAAAAGAAATGACCGAGAGTGAGGTAAGATAGAAGTGTGTAAGATCGTGAAGGGGACGGAGAGAGTGACCAGAAGATGATTATTCACCACGTTGCTGAACACACGAACAAAGGCCACCGATGAAGTTTTTGAGCAGCACGTTTGAAACAAACACAGGAAAATACTTTCTCACTTGACACACAGTTAAGCCAAGTCTGCCTCTGTGGAACCTGTTGTGCTCGAGTGGCCAGCCAAGTCCTGCCTTTTGCTTTCAGAGCGAGTAGAAAGCCGCTCCATCCGTAACAGGAGGGACGTTAGGTGGACAATTTAAAAGAAAATTTAAAAGTTACTTTAAAATATTTCAATTAGGTCTTTACATCCACCTAAACCTTAATCTTCTCGTTGTACCGCCGACTAGTTTGTTAGCCCAAGAGGAAGCTCTGGAGCTATGGCACGCCATAAAGCGGCAGCACCTGGTACCTTCCGTGGTGTCCCTTGCCAGTCTGCAGCAATCAGCCAACTACTTAGTAAGCAAAACACTTGAAACCTTTTGTGGGATTTTTCTTTGCTGATATGAAGAGGTGACACACACGTGTCTAAGCAGCCCTGGCTTGCGTTGTGCTGCTTTGTACGAATGCAGGCAGACACCTGCTACCTGCCACTCACGCGTTTGTCAACGGGGAGCAATCGCTCGGCCTCCTAACGACTGCCAGGAGAAATGCTCTGAAGCTTTTGAACTGGAAATTAAAGCGCAGCACTTTGGTGAACGACTGCAATTCCCTGACAAAGCATCCTGGAACCTTAAAAATAGCCGTGTGTTTTATACGCATCCATAAGCAATTGACAGTTGATTTCTTACTTCCATTTCTAAGAAGGCTGGGTCAATTCTGTAATTAATGGTCATTAGGGACTCAGGAGACAAATGAGTCATTCATTAGCTCAGTGTCCAAACTAATGAGTAATAAATGCTTATGAAAGACATGATTTATTTAGTATTTAGAATCCATGTCATTATGTGATACCTGATGAAGATGCTAAGACATGAGCTCAGAGCTGTAAGGGACAGCCACAAGTTTTACAGGACCACAGGGGCTCCAGGGCTGAGGAGACTCCTGGGAAGCCCACGGCCTTTTCATGACTAACAAGGAGTAGCTTAGCCAAGACAAACAAGGTTTCTCCTAGTCTTAGGTGTTTTCCAAGAGGCTGCGCCCAGGATGGTCGTTGCTGGCTGTCTAGGACTGGCTATCTGGGGCAGTCAATAACAGGGCACTGCCACAAGCTGCACCTTCTTGTCACAGCGCCGTTCAGGGCACGGGCTTGGACTTCTCTTTGATACCATCCAAGACAAGCGACTGCTGAAGCCTGATCTAGAAGAGCCTGGCTGAGCCACTGCCCCGGTCACAATTCACTTTCCTACGTGATCCTTCAAAAAGGCTTTCCGTCCGCCCAGCGTTTCCTTCCCGCTGTTCAGAGCTGGAGGTGTAATAGCCCGGAACAAAGCTAATATGCCAAAATGTCAGTGGTAATGAAAAAAGAAAATCACAGAAAGAGAGTTAGTTACAGCTGGTCTTGAGAAAAATATACCGGGCCTCCTATTTAAACAAGCCAAGAGAAACAAACCGGATGGCTGCTTCAAATGCCACGGGGACGAAGAGCTGTAACGCTACCAGGTACTTCAAGCAGGTAATAGCAGGTTACCATCTGATTTCAACTGAGTTATCTGTCAAGGCTTAAAAAATCTGCTCAGGCTAGGGGAAGGGTGATCTCGCACCAGAGAATTTGGGGTCAGGGAGGAGGCTGTGTAATGGGTGATATTGGGCTATTGCAGCTGGAAAATGCACTTTGGTGGGAACTTGGCTTCCAGGTGGTTCCCACAAGCCATTTCTTTTGGGGAGCTGTGTGAGCAATTGGCAGCTTTTTTGATGGACACACACACCTCCTCCAGAAATCTGCTTTCCAGCTGAGCAGACGGTGCATCCAAGCCCATGCAGCTCTGCGTATGGCAGGCTGGGGGACTGGTCCCAAGTGAGAATGGAGCTCGTTTTGCTGCCCGTTTCTTCATTTTGGGATGAGCACCATTAAATAAAGAGGACAAGTTTACAAACCAGATATGGTAATTCATTTTCATTCTTTCTTCCTCATAGGTTGGTCGGTCTTCTCATAGATGTCTGATCCCTTTACTGTGGTATTAATGGTACGTTATTCATTTCCTGCTGCAAGTATAAAGGGTAATACACATACTCATTGATGTTTTCCAGGCACAAAAGTAGCATATTTTAAATCACAGGTACTTCATATTTATTATTTCTACATTGGGCTAGAGCTATATAGCAGAATGTTTTAGATAGCAAGAACCAGAAAAATTGGTACAGGCAGAGAATTTTGAGGACCAAACAATTCAACTCTTTTTCGTTAATGAGGATCATCAAAACCACTGGTGTCTAGTGTGTTAAGAATTTGTATTTCCGACCCATGATACTTCTATTTCTTTCTTTCAAAGTTCTTAAACTCTGGCACTTAATTAAGACATTTTTAAAAGGTACCTCTCACTGAAATGTGCTGAAGGAGAAAATTAAAAAATCTGAAAATTAATTCCGAATAAAAAGAGCTTTTCAGATGTGTGATTTTTGGCACAGTGGTCCTCCAAGCCACGACTAATTATTGTGGAGACCAGTGACAAGTCTGAGGTGGGTCCTTTCTGCTCCTACACAGGCTCCACCACATCTCTGTCGAGAAGGAGTCCATTAGCACACAGCACGTGCGGCAGGCAGTGCCTGAAGTTGAAGAAAGAAGTCATGAAAGCATGTTGCCTTGGCTTTTCAGTACTTGATGCCTCTGTCATGCCATTTGGGAAGTCTGAAGCTCTTGCCATCTGGAAAAAGTTAGAGAGCTCCCATGCTCCGCGCGGTCTCTAGGAGGCTGCCCATAGCGGCTGGAGCAGAGGACAGCAGGCAACTGGGGCCAGGAGGGGGATGTGGCCATCCACAGTGTCCTGGTTTTCTGGTGTGTGCTGACATGGCATGGGAAGTGTGCGATGGCTTGTCCAAACCGCAGGCTTTTCTGGGGAGGTCCTTGAAGGGGGAGCTGTGGGCCGGAGCTGGGGCTTGACCAAAACAAACTGAACCTCGGGCACCGTGGACACCTCGGATCATGCCTAGTGGTGTGTTCAACACATCCCCTGGTCTTCTCCATGCTGGAAGAACTTCCTGGTGTGTAGTTAGCTGAGGGCACGTGGTTTGTCCCAAGGAAGGCCACCATTCACTGGGGCTGTGTTTCACCCCAGCGCAACCAAACCCATCAGTAATCTGGTGTGTTGAAAGCTGGATACTTACTTAAGATTGCTTTGGCCTATAAATGGTAAAATAAAGTGTATATGAAAGAGTGATTTACCTCCTGCTAACTCTCCCTTTACCTGGTTGGATGAGCTGTGCAGGGAGGTCTGAGCAGGCTCTTCCCATTTGAGAGCTGCTGAGTCAGTCTTGTCCATCCTGACGGAGGGGTGTGAATCTCACTGAAGAGCAAGCAATGTGGCACTTGAATAGGATAAGCAATTTGTGGTTTGTAAAACATCAGCACAGCTCAATTTTATACCGTTTAAGAAACATGGCACTGCTCACATTTATTGTTTCCTTGCGTAAGCAGTGGCAGCAAAGGTAATGCATTTTCCCTTGCTGGTTTTGAAGGAGGTTGCAGCCTTTTTTAATGTATGACCCTCAAGCTCTACAGAAAACTTAAAAATGAAAAGCTCCTCTGAGCATTTCTATTTGTAGTCAATATAGCTGCATTCTGCAGAGGTTGCGTACAAGTCTTCTACCTCAGAACAGCAGGTGATAAAGCAAGGTTTTTTTTATTTTTAATAAACAGGTTATTTGGCATTCAGAAATCCTCCCTTAAGCCCCAGGCCCTGAATTACACTATTGCAAGAATTGTTTTTAATTTAATTGGCGAGTGTTTCTTAAAGACGGAAAGTCCGGTCCAAGCAGGCCCCTTTTGTCACAAAACCAATCCTGGGTGACGTTTGATACCATTATAAAGTGGGATTTTGTGGGGGTGGGAAACCCAGGCATGCCCTTTGCAAACACCTCTGATTTGTTCAGAGCCAAATGACAGAATGTTGCGAGTCAAGGAGCTAATCCAAAGCCCCTGGCAGGGAGTGGGAGTCCTGGAAGAGCTCAAGTCTTCAAACAGCTCCAAAGCCTGGCTCATTCGTGGTCGGTATTTAAGGTATACTCCTTAAGCTGTGGAATGATTGCAAAGATGCATTCTGAAGAGCAAGATGCATTTCTGCAAAGAGGCCCCAGGTGAGATCTCTGTATTGTACCATTTCTTTGGCCAGGGCTGAATTTCAGACTCACTGAACGCTTGCTCCGATTTCGTGGTTAGGAGACAAGTGTACAGAGTAAGGGCCAAGCCTGCAGTGGGTTGCGCTCCTGTGATGGACAAACTGCATGCGACAGGTGATATTATTTTGATTTATTCTTAAAAACAGCCAAAAACCCAATAAATCAAACAAAAGCAAACACGCAAAAGGGACTCCACAAGCTGTGGCTGAGCTCCCACGCTCACGCTCAGTGGTTGGGAGTACTTGAGCTTGTCCATCGTGTACGAACTCCTCTTTGTACCTTATGCTTGTGATAGACTTGGGCAAATAGCATTTTGTGACTTGTCTGTTGAGCAAACCAAAAGGAAATTTGGCATCAATCAAATTGAAATGGGCAACTTTTTTTTTTCCTTTGCAAAAGGGAAAAAAAGTGTTTTTTAAATGTCTGAAACATTTTCAGAATGTTTGCTTTGACTAAAATCACATTGCGTTTGGGATTGTTTAACCTGTTCTGTAAAAGTTAGGACAACTCTGAAATGAAAAACATTGCTCTGAAATGCAAAGCCATCCCATTTTGAGATGGGAGGTGAGAACAGAAAAATTCCAAAAGAAAAATGTTTGAACAAGTTCAGCATGTTTCTTGTGAACTGGCCGAAACTACTTGTCGTATTTGACTCTCTTCATTTTCTATTAAACTTGTCTCTCCTCCTCCTCTTCCTAAAACTGCATATTTCACTGAATTTTGTATTTGCTAAAAAAGCACATATATGTTAGGATCATAATCAGAAGCCTTGCTTTACTAGAGAAAGTGTAACATTTTGTGCCCATTTATGGCATTTATCATGAAAAATGCACAATAAAAGGAAGGACTATTTAAATATTTTATACTGTTCCAGGAATTAGATGCTTTGGCAAAACTGATGCTTCATTACATTGGAATCTTTTAATGGCTTAAATTTAAACACATGCTTTAATATCTCTGTAGTTGAAAGCATCGACCCCTATGTAGAAATATTTGGAATTTCCAGGACACAAAAGCTTATTACCCGAAATTTTATTTTTACTGAAGTTGTCATTACTGTCAACATTTTCCACTTTGCCAACAAACAGACAGACACACAAGCATTCTCCCCTCTAGGCAAGAACAATAGGATCCCTCAAACTTATTTATTAAAAGCTTGACTCAAAGTAGTTTTCAAAGTTGCAGATGGTCTTCTATTTAGGGAAAATTAAATTCAAGAAGAAAATACAGATTTTGGAGGGAAAAATGCAATGATTTAGAAAGAGATTTTTTAAGTTTAAACATTGGCTGCTTTTTAAAAAAAGCCAGTAAAAGAGTCATTGAAAAAAAAAATCCAAGGAAAACTGCTCTGTTTCAAGGCCTGCCAAAGCAGATGCAACTTCAAGGCTTCGTATTTATTTCCTGAAAGCTTTTCCCTGTTTTCCCACCTGCTCTGTTTTTTTGTACAAATTGCTTCCAAGGGCTTTGGCCAGCCAGAAGGACAGTTTCTGTGAGCAGAGTCAGCCGAGGTGTTAACAAAAACTCCTTTAACCGCGCGGGGAGTCAAGCGCTGGCGCGGGCTGCGGAGGCTGTGAAATCTCCACCGCGGGGGCCGGTGAGCGCAAGCCCGACCGTGCCGGCAAAGACCGACCAGGCGAGTGCTGCCATTCCTCCCCAGCCTTGTTTATTTTTTGTGGTTTCTGCAATGTCACCGGGAGAGACGCCACTCTGCAGACGCACAGCAGGGCAGAGTGATGCGCGCACGCTGAGTCCCATTGCACCTCGCGTCTCACCTCCGGTCTCGAAACGGGACTTCCCTCGGCAGCCAGGGAAGCTGGTAGACCTGGGAGATCTCTGCTCTGGGTGAACTTCAAGCCTCACACCGCTTTTTTGGGGAGGATTGATGTTAAATCCATCTTCCCTGCTTATGACTTCTGTGAACAGAGGAAACCCAGACTTGCCTCCCATCTCAAATATGCTAATAACTGGTTTTAATTTTGCTTGCACCGACAACTGTCGTGAAATTAAATGTGTCCTGAATGGGCGAGGAGTGCTAAAAGAAGCACTTTTAGAATATAAATTGCTACCAGCTCCCAAGATAGGGAGGGTGTCCCAACATGTCCCAGCCGTGAGGGCAGCAGCATTTGGCCATGCAGGTCTGAACAGGGCCCTTTGCAGGCGGTGACAAGACTCAGTCATCTCAGCCGTGCCCCATTGGGGTCTCCTGGCTCCCACCGAGGGCAGAAGGACCCCTCGCAGAGGCAGGACTCGCGGTCTTTAACGTAGGTTCAGGTCTTCTCCATGTCAGGCAGTCAGACCAGAATCAGCCTCACTTTTGCCAAAAGCTTTGGCAAAATATTCCTGGTAAGGGGACAATTTAACTGGAAAAAAAAATTGCCTACTTAAAGCTCGCAGAAGGCAAAAAGCTGGTCAATATTAATCAATGGGTAGGTGTTAATTAATGTCTTGTTTCTCAAGCCAAACACCATCAAGCTGGTAAACCACTTTTAACCTCGCTTTCAGGTAAATTATGTTTAGTTGCCCTTTTATCCAACATGCTTTGTATACAAATGAGCAGAAACTCCCAGCAGACTCTGCCGAAAGGTTAGCGGTTGCTCACAGCGTCTGAGATGAATGTTCGAAATCTACTCAATACAAATGAGCATTTCAGCAAAGAACACTTCCATTTGATTAACAGGGACAAATTTTACTTTGATGGCAGTACAGAAGGTACAGTGGCAAAAATGGTTGTTAATCATGGTGCCAAGGTGTCTGCAGTTAAGTATTGTGTACTCCGGCATCGCAACTATTGTTATGACATCAAAATGTGTCTTGGGGATGGATGGGCCCTAATCCACGCTATGTTTAAAGATAAGCATGAGAAAGTAGGAGCGTAATGAGGGGCCAGTCCTCATTTACAATCTTTTCAGACTACGGATTGTCAAAATATCTCGGAAGGAGTTTGGCAGATTTGTCACTTCCCCTCCCCTGATGCTCAGCTGTTATTTAATTATTAATGCGAGTGGCTCAGGGTTGTCTCAGGAGGTGAAAAAAGTCTCTATTGAAAGTGATGGCAGTAGACTTGAAAATCCTAGTAGCATGAGCGTCATGTAGGTCCTTTTGGAATTGCACCAGAGGAGAAAATGTCATCAAAAGCCGTCTGCAGTTGGGCCTGATCCAAAGCCCATCAAAGGCAGTGAAGTATTTCCATTACTTCAGTTAGCTTTGGACTAATCCCCCCAAAACCAGACAAAAAGGGGAGAGGGTGAAGAGGGCTCAGGTTTGCATGTGAGATCTCAGCCAGCCATCATTTCCGTGAATCATGTTCCTCGTATAACCCAGTCTAACTAATTGCAGGTTTGGCTATTTAATGAGGATTCTTGCCTTTTACTGCTTGGATTACATGGATTTTACTCTTTCAAAGAGCCTAGTTACCCATGATTTGCCATATAAATCCCTTGGATTTTTAATATAAGGAATTAGGGGGTTGTGTCAAAAGCAGCAGTATAGCATGAGCTTATTCTGCGTGTCAAGGCTCTTGTACCGCCTCGGAGGCAGCCGAGGGCTTGTCAGAGGTGGGCTGGTGAGCTGGGGAGGGATGTCTGAGCAGGCACCGCAATTTTCCCTTGCTCGCGCAGATTAGCTGATCTGTGGAGCTACCCTCCACACCGACCTGAATCCCTTCCCCAGTGCCAGCAACCTCGCCAAAGCCTACTCTGCACTCGAAACTTTTGCTGCCATAGTAATGTCTCTCGGGTTGTGATTTTTTAATGACATTTTGATGATAGCAGAAGCAGCAGCGTATAGATTTACACCAGCTGAAGAGCATGTCTTACTGCAGTTGGGGAGCAGGAAAGACTTTTGCCAGCAAAAGATGTGCCTGCATTCAAAAGTGCCAGCAAACTCCTATTAGTGCAGAAATGATCTTAAGATAGGTTCCCTCTCTGGATGACATTTTTGGCAGTTTTCTGCATATTTTCTCCTTCAGTGATGAACATGGCCTTGGAGATGTTTTGACCATAAAAGCTTTAAGCAGAAATTTCATTGGGACTGAGACACTTTGAAAACCTTAACTTCTCATCTGTGAAACATTTTTTGCTTTAATTTGGGAAGCAAAATTGCTAATGTAATTAAGTTCCCACATAGCTTTTCCACGCTATTTCTGTGCACTTCCCTTTTATCTTAGTCTCAGCAGAAATGGCGCTGGTTTCCAGCAAATAAGGCAGAATGAGCTCATTATACTTGTCTCTGAATTGGGCAATTGATTGTTACAAAAAACAGTTTATGCTTCCAAGGATAATAGAGATGCATCTGTGGTATTTAGTAGCAACAGATACATACATCTCTTGCATGGTTATGGTGGCAATCATGCAGTAAGGGAGGAGGAGCAGACCCCAGGGGAGATCCCAAAAGATGGTATATTTATGCCCTATAATTAGTCTTCTCGCTCGCCAGCTTCTTTCCGCTGGTGTGGCAAGGAAAACAACCTCAGGAGAATTCTGCGAAATTTCCTGCTCGCCCCTTAATTTCCAAACAATATCCTCATTGTGTTTACATCTGTCCTCAGTAAAATATATTGCCAGTTCTCCAGTATTCTCTGCCAGTTTGCTACTAATCCCCTCCTCGTGTTTGCCCAGTGGCAGATGGCCACCACCAATGATGGGTGTAGGACGTAGTCTGGGTGCTCAGATGTCCTTGCTACGGCGTAGTTAGTGGGTAACTAGGATTAAATCAATGCTGACGTGGGACAGAGAAACATCGGGCTTGTTTCTATGTCCTGTTTGAAAGAAGGCTTTGGCCCTTCTTTCTAGCCACTTTGGTCCGGGGGCACACAAGGCTGCCTCCCACACTGTTTGGGTAACCTTCACATTGCCGTGGGTTGACCTAAGCTATCTGCAAACTCGATGAAATCTGAGACACTTGCTTTCCATAAAGACTGAAATATTTTCACTTTTATTTTTGGTGAGAAAACAGGGAAATTTGTGTTTTGGCTCAACCTCAAGGTTTGGTTTTGATTTTTTTTAGCTTGCTGTAGAACAACAAGAGCCTTTTATTGCTCCAGTTCTGATACCAGCATTGCCAAGACTTTTTGGACTTGACGTTGACTTTTTCTTTTCTTTTTTTTTTTTCAAATCTAACCTGATTTTGGTAGCACTGATTTTGTAACCTGGAGCCTAAATTATGACCCCGGACTCCCTGAAAATGTTCCTTTGATTTCATAACAGCAGAAGATTTTGATGGGCTGTTGGAGGTTCACCGCATTTGTTCTCTTTCCTACCGAGTCAGTTTGGATTGCCTTGTTCTCCATCCTTTTTAAAAGCCGGGTGTTCCTCCCATCTTTTGTCTTTCTCCTGCTTTCCATCCAGCTCACATGTTATCATCTGCTGTGTGATGATGGGTCCAAGTGACAGAGGGTAAACGTACGCATGAGTATTTACATAACGGAGTTATTCTGGTCTACCTGAAATGCTGCTGCCAAGACGATCTTCCCACTGCTACCTCGGCCGTGCCGCACGCACTCAGCCTGCGGTTACTGAGATGTCTACAAAAAGTGAGCCAAAGTGCAACACCTGTACAGGCCTTGCCGACGTTAACCCAGAGGATTTCTCTCACCCTTCACAGCCCTGGGCTCTTTTCTTCCCTCGCGGCCGTTTACTCTCTGACCGAAAACCTGCAGCATCTCTGGGCAGGCCTTGGCCCATGCTGCAGCTGCAAGGCTCCCCCCAGATGTGCTGCTGCTGCCAGCTGTGCTGATGTGAAGCAGGTGGTGGGGGTTGTATCTGCCCTCGGGCCTCGCTGAGGACCATGGAGCCGAGGGAAGATAGGGCAAACTCGTATTTTGATTTTAATGTCATTTTTCTTTTCTCTCTCAAAATTTCATACTTGGTGTTTTTCCAGCTTATCAAGGGAATGTTTCACTGCGGGGAAAAAAAAAAAAAGGTTTTGACCATGTTTCAGCTCTATGCTTCATCTGTGCATGTAGTGGGGAAGAACTTGCATTCTTGTCTGATTCCAATCAAATTTTCGCTTGAAAGCTACCAATAGGCTGCAGTAACTTGGGTGGTCCTCTTTCAGGCTTCTAATTCCCTTGATTTTAGTGAGAATTGTACTGCTCAAGACTGCTGAAAATAACTCAATAAGTGACTTTACATGTTCAGCTCATTCAGGAAAAATAACTACAGGTGTAAACCCTTTTGACTGCAGCAGGGCCGAGTTCATTTACATTAGCTGAGGATCTGCCTCTGTCTATGCAGATCTGACAATGATCTCTTCATTTCTCAGCTGTGATTAAAATAGCCTCTCTCTTAACCAAGCGTAAAGGCTGACTCTCTACTCCATGCCTTATTTTATCAGTTGGGGCTAATGTAGTATTAGTATTTTGTCATGCAAGACAAATAAAGTGTTATTTTTTTAAATTCAGCAAGTCTTTTGCTGATTAGCAATATCAGTGTTTTCAAAAACTGTCAGATACCAAGCTCTCATTTGAAAGAGATTGAATATTTGGAAACTAAAGGTCAGAAATATCAATAGAGCAGTACATAAGACTCAGAAAACAAAGTTTAAGAGTTAAAGTCTTAGAAATAGTACGTGAGTTTGCCTCCTTAAAGGGAAAATGATGGCTATCATCTGGTTTATAAATTCATGTCATACAAACATCTTGGAACAGTTTACTTTTAAAGAGCAGAAGATGTATGAATGAATAGGAGAAAAAATAAAACCCTAAAGAGAGAGAAAGGATCCACAAATACTTTATTAGACAGGAAGTCTTTGCTGTGGTGCTTGAAGTTAGCTGGGCAATGGGCCTTTCTACAGTGGGGTAGAGGCATCTCTTGTCCAAATGTGTCTCTTCTACGAAGCAGGTCTCTTCTTGTTGTTGAAGTTGCTTTGAAAGCAAATGTCCTCTGGCCAAAAAAGGACTCCTTTCCCAGGAAAAAAAAGTAATTTGATGAAACTTCTTAAATTTTATATTGATCATTCCCCCGAAGGATCTCTCCCAATTTTTTTCCCTATTAAAAGATATTCTCAAAATAGTTATAATATCATCAAACATTTTTCCCCGGAGGAGAGGCGAAACCCACAGAATACAATTGTTTATTTTGGTAAGTCAGTATTTTTAACTTGATTTCTTTTTTGAGAAATTCAGATGAAAATTGCATGCAGCTCTCTCTTATGCTTATGCTTTGACATTTTTCGGGCGGTTTTCTCTCTTTGGGTCCCTGTTGCTGTGCTCTGTGGCAGAATCTGTTTCCTAAATAAGAAGGTCAATAAGGAGCAAAGGAACCGAATCCTGTCGCACTCCGCAAAGTCAAAGGATGGTTTGGGACAGGGCTCCATCACCTTGGGGTGGACGGTTAAGTGGCAACAATCAGGGTTAAGTTGCAGAAGTATCAAGATGGGAGAACGCTGGAATTTAGGGGAATTGATAAAGTCATATGGTAAAGTCTTTGCACCATCAGGGTGAAAATTGTTGTACTTTCTGATTATCGGCATAGCTCATTTTAAAAAGCCTTATTTAATAACCATTTTGGGAAGGCTGCCTGCTGCACGAGAGCTGTGGCCGGCCCGTGGGTCTGCCGAGGGGTCTGTGGCCAGGCTGCCAGGCAGGTTGGGCAGAAAGGCAGGAGCACTGGCTCCCAGCTCTGCATGCAGCAGGCACAGGGAGCCCCTTCTCCAATGCCTGGGCAAACAGAAAGAAAAAAAATGTGTCAAGTGGTGTGAATCCTGCCCCCTGAAGCATCCCACTTCTCAGTGTGCCTGGAAGCTTTCTCAGTCCCGTGGTGAGTTCTCTCTGCTCTTGGTAGGACCACGCCAAGGTGCCACCAGGGGACGGCACTCTTTCTTGTCCCCTTTAATCACTTCTGTCTCACTCTGCATCTTTTCTCTCTGGATTTAAGGAACAGCTTGTTGGGGGAATTCACCCTTTTTTCAGATGGGGCTTTTGGGGGAGATGGGGCTACCGGTTGGGCTTCTCAGTGTGCCCCGACTAGGGAAGCTGTGTCTGCCAGAGGGGCATGACAGGCTGGGAAAAGGAGGCAGTGAAGGATTTAGAAATGTCACCCTGACTCCAGAAAGGCTCCAGGCAACCTCCAGCCCTGGCTGCCAGGGCTAAAGCTAGCGGGAGCTGTGCTGAGTGATGGGCAAGAGGCACCTGGCCCTGAGCAGCCTCTGCGTTGTCAAGGGGAGGCAAAGAACTGGAACGGGATTTCTTTCACGAGGGAATTAACTGCTGAGCAAAAGAGCAGAGAAGTCTGGCTCCAGGGGTCACTTAGCCTCTGACTCTTTGCTGGGCTAAACCCCAGGAAGACCCTCCAAGGGAAGCTCCAGATGTTGCTAAGTGAATGTCAGGGAAGGAACCAGCCAGTTTAGTATAACGAGAAGAGTTAAATGAGTTCCTAGAAGAAAACAAACCACCCAGGAATCAATTCCCTTCTGCAGGTGCACAGGTGGGAATATGCATTCCCCATCAGCTGAAACAGGGAGGTCTCTGCCTCTCCCACTCTCGAGGTCCTCATGGGTTACAAGCTTCGAAGCCTACCCCATGCCTCCTGTGGACAGAGACTGTATAAAAGGACTTTTCGGTGTTTTTTTGGTTTTTTTTTTTTTAATGCTTTGTCCTGTATTGCAGAAGGTGAAGGCTATGCACAGCCTGGGGGTGCCAAATTTCCTCCTCTCTATAAAAGTGGAATTATATACAAAAAGTGGATTTAGCCAAAGAAGGTGAGCACCCCATATGCCAACGATCGTGTTGCGCTCCGGAGGACTCGGCTGCACTAAGGGGACATTGCTGAGCCCAGCTTTGGTTCACGAAAGAAGAAAAATTGCACCAGGCTCTAGGACCACGCTGTAGTACCCATTGGGCTCCTGGAAGGGGGAGCAGCGTTGGCAGAAGGTGCTCTGAAGTCAGTGTCTGTAAGGACAGCCATCGTGGGCTGGTAAAGATTCAGCCTGAACTGATGAGTGAAATCCTCATTTTACTATGCAGCTCCCACAAAACACCTGCAGGCAGTAGTGATACGATGCTCCCAGGGCCTTCTTACAGTCCTTTCCTTCATCTCAACTTTATGGGAGCTAATGTAATCCTATATAGGCACTGCTCGTATATTTTCATCCCTGCCAGAAGAAGCCTCCTTGAGCAGAATAGTATCTCTTGGATGGATATGCTTCTGATGAACTTTTTTCTAAAAAAAAGTCCATTTTTGATATTTTCCCTTTGGATGCAGAGAGCAGGTTAGAAAAGCCTATTCTGGTAGGATTTTCAACTGGGCTTTCTGGGATAAAGAAAGCCTAGCCTAAAGTCATGCCCTCCTCATCGCCGACCCTTCTGGTGGCATCCATCCCTGGTCAAGACAGCCTTCTGAATCTCTCAAGGGATGTTTGTTCTAGAGACTTTTTCTTTGCACAGCAGCATGTTTGATTCATCACAGGTCTCATACAGAGGGTGCGTTTCTGTCTTCTAATGTCACATGCAAAGGCTGTCTTTCCCACAATGCGCCAAGCTCTGCTGTAAGAGGAAAAGGCTCACCCATGCCACTACTCCTATTTGCGTGCTGATTTCCTTGCTGTTTGCCTGGACAGAAGCAACAGCATGATGAGATGCTACAGGGTGATCACGAAGGGGCACGCTACGGGATTGTGTATCCTGAAATACTTTACAGTCTTTGGGAGGCTGGAGGCCTGCCAGAGGCTGGACAAACCCACCTCCCATTGCTGCCTAGTGTGAGCCTGAGCAGCTCATTAGATTAACCCTTTGGTCACTATAGCCGTGCATGTGGCTATTGCTAGTATAACCCCAAACCCAGGCAAAGGTATCACTTCACCCACCAGAGAAGTGTTCCCCTCCAAAGGAATAGTTTTTGTGTGTTATAGAAGATACCAAAGGAAGAAGAGTGGACTGGTGCCTGTACAATATACTCATCACTGAAGTGCATGTGGCATATCCTAATAGCTGTTATGGGAGCTAAGCAGCATCTGAGCACCAGGTGAAGCAAAGGTGGACAGAGAAAGGGCTATATTCCTAGCGAAAGCAGATCCATGTAGCTCCCCTGATATCACCAGAGCAACGTTGATTTGTACCAGCTGCAGATGTGACCCAGGTCGCAGCTCACTGCTTCATCTGCCACGCTGGGTGATGCTTGGAGGCCTCTTACTGAAGTCACATCACCAGGACCCACTCGCTGAGCTGGGCCCCACGTCTGCCAAAGACTGTACATTTTATTCTTGGACTGCGTGTGCTCCCGCAGGGTCATGGCATGTCACACAGTAGCAGGTCACGATGGACACGCTGGCTGGTAATCGAGAGTGGCACTGTGCATCTGGGAGCAACAACATGAAAATGTTGAAAATGTGATTTATTTATTTATTTATTTGTTTTGCATTTTCTAATCCCAGAGGTGGAAAGTCAGAGTGCCCCAGAGCACTGTGCTCACTGTGGCCATTGGAAGAGAGAGAGACGTTTCTCTTCCTTCTCCTGCTACCCCCATGCCAGCTTGCACAACAGGCCTCGAAAGCAAGTAACCTGGGCCTAGATGGGCCTTGAAAACCAGTAACCTGGGACTAGGGGCCTTCCCCACTCTTAATCTTGCAGTTTTGGAGTCTAAACAAAGAAGAACCAAGGGCGTTCTTCCTCCTCCCCTCGATCTGCTAATTGCAGCCAGATCCATTTACAGTACTGAGCAGCTCTTAAAGGCTGATGGAAATAAGTAGATTCTTAGAGACAGAGTATTTCCCCTCTCTCCAGCATTGCTGTAGGAGTCTGTCCCTGCTTGTTACTGGAGAAATTTTACAGCCCTGCAAGTTGAGTCAACAGTCTTTACCCATGTCGGGAAAAAATGCCCTTGTTCTTTTAGCCCTGGGATCCCGGTCTTGCAGCCCTGGGTCATGGGAATGAACTGTCACTTGTGGAAACAGTGCCACTTATGTTTAGTTTGATCTCATTTCCACCCTGAAAAGGGTCTCAGGGCTTCAGAAGGGTGCTCAGAGGCTTTCAGCCCTGCCGAGTGTCTCGTGTCTCCACTCGATAAAGTCAGAGCATCCGCATGTTTTAAAGACGGCAGTAATTCCCCATTACTGCACCAAAGCAGCCAGCCTTACGCTGGTTAGGGCTAGGCGTATTCAGACAAGACGCAAGATGTGCCTCTGTTAATGGTAAGGATAATTAACGTGGCGAGAACTGGCTCGGGAATGCGGCGCAGTCTCTACCTTTTGTAAACTTGAAACCGAGACCAGGCGCCTTCCTAGAAAACGAGCAGCGGTGTCAGAATGGTGCAGGAATTACGGGGTGAGCGCATCTGCCCTGCCTCGCGCGGAAGGTCAGGCGAGATTATTATAATGGTCCCGCTGGCCGTAACGTCTGTGAAAGTTCGCTGCAATTTCTTTGAATAGCTAGGCAGCCTAGTAGGAGATGACTTTTTTTTTTTTTCCTGTTGGCATGTTATCAGAAGGGATCAGACTAATTGTGCACTTATCTGGAATTACAGTTATGAAGCTGCTCTAATAAGGCAGTAATTCATATCTTGAATGATTTACAGCCCAAGCCTGAAAGCCCTGTGAATCCATCGACTCCAGCAGGATTTCCTAAGGTAGTGAGATACAAGGTCATTGCAGGGCTATACTTGGCTGCGTTGTCGTCTGGATGGCGTGTAACCAACATATTCCCCTTGCTCCTTGTTTGTTAGTATTTATACAAAATATCATTAAGTGTCCCCAGAATAAATGCAATTTGCATACTAAAGACTTTATCATTTACATGAGGCACCTATTCAACAACTCTGAAAGTCACCTCCTTCCTTCTCCCTGGGTGGTATGTAGATGACTTGGGAGGAGTTTGAGATGGCAATTCTTCTGCACTCTGGAGCTGGCACTGTTAAAATTCATTTAGCGTCAACAAAGGAGAGCAAGGAGCTTTTATAGTCCCTGTGAAGTAGTTTTAACCTAGAACTCTAAGGACAAAGCCTGCTGTTGAATAGCAATGTTTATTTAGCACTTTAACATTTAAATCTTTCCGCATTTGGAGGTGTCTTCCTTTTGAACTGTTGGCACAAGTTCCTCTACTTGCCTGCAAAACTCTTTTTTTTTTTTTTTCATCTTGCACTGAATCCCCAGGAAATCCTCAAATATTCTTGCAAATCTCAAAGATATTAAGGCATTAGCCCCCCCTCTTTTTCCTCCCCATTTAGACCTTTGAAGACTGGTGTGACTAGAATGATTTTGGAGTTACAACTCGGAGTCTGAATAAAAAATGATGGGAAGCATTTTGCAGTACCATAGCCAATACAATAACTAATTACTTATAGATTTTAGGTCACACTTGAAAAAGACAAATACTGAAATAAATGGATAATCATTTGGCTCTACCACTAACATTTTGTTTAAATACTTTGGGTTAAATTCAGCTCTGTGTCACAGGAGGCCAGCTGTCTACATTGATGCTTGCTCTAGCTTTATACTAGTGTGAATGAAAGCAGAATTGGTCCCTTTGCTCGGATCAGAAGCACTTACTTGTAATATGGGCTGTGAGCTGAACTGAATGGTTGGTTGGACCTTTGCTAGACCATGCCAGTGGGAAGAGAGTTAACTAGGCATAGCCTGCAGACCTGTAACCAGTGTTGACGGCAAGTGAGACAGAAAAAAATCCCAGGGATTCGTGGCCCGATGCTGCCTTCCGCTGATATGTTTATCAGAAAAAGATAAGAAACGTTCCTGCAGATTTGCACTGCTATGATCTTACTCTAGCTCACGAACAATAGGAGACTTTGGAAGAGATGGATGAAAACAAAATTAGCGAGCCATATATTACAAGAGGAGTTTAACCTTTAGATATGCCCAACATGCATATTAAAATTTTTACCTCTCTGACTGTCTCCAATATGAGCAGAAGTCATTCCTTCATTACACTTGACATTTAATATGATGACTTCAATGTACTTTTAAAAAAAAAAGAACAACAACCCTCGGCCAGAACAACTTCTTAGGTGTGAGCCAAATGAAATTGCCTTTTCTACATTTTCATCTGGAATCATCAATATTTTTGCTAGGGCAAGATGTTACGGATGCATTCAGCATAAACCTGAGGTTTTAGAAACCTAAAGGATTGGCTTTTAGTTAGTAAACATTTTGCTTTTGAGAATCTCTGGGTGCCTGGGTGGCATTTTGAATTGCATGCGACTTCTGTTGAGGCTATAAAAATTGCATTCGGCCTGTCATCACACTCCACAGATAACCTGCAGCCTTCTCCTCCGTGTTGTTTCTCGTGCTTTGACACTAATGCCAACACAACATGGCAACGCTTGAATAATTACTATTTATTTATTAATACACATTCTCAGCAGGACCCTCTGTGATCGAAAACTCCGTGGCTGTGAAATCTGCCCTTTGCCGCAGAACTGAGCTTTCCGGACCCGAGTTTCCTGGGAGAGGTGTTGGCTGGGGCGATGTGTCTCTGCACCCAGGGAAGCAGGCGCTCGGGGTGATGCTTCTCCTTCCTCCCAGAGAGTCACAAGACGTGAAACTTTAAGCACCAGGCTTTAAGTGTCAACCACTTTAACTGCTTCCCTGCTGATTTTAGTAAATCCTTCTAGTGCTCATCCCACAGTTGCTAGCTGCTTCCCGTTTCCCCGCTGTTGACAGAAAGCTCAGCCTTTTCTCCAAGAGGACCCAAGTCCCAGAGAGGTGCCTGACAGTATCTATGAAATGTTCAGCTCCTTGGAAAAGTGAGGAGAACAGCACTGGAAATGCTGGAAATGATGTTTTAGGGCTACGGAGGAGATGTGTCCTCACGGGACTCACTAACTTGCTCGTCCTTGCGAGTCGGAGGGGCTGGGAGACAAGCTCGTTGCAGCCCTGGGTACCTGCTTGCTTCTCCACTACCTAATTCACCTCGGCTCCTCTCCTCAGATCACACAAAGCGATCAGGGACAGGGATGGGAGCATGTGGAAACACCAGCATTCCTCAGGGAAAGCGCTCCTTTTTAATTAATTGTATCCCTTTTATCCATGACAGTGTAATTGTATTCTGCTTAACTAAATCTTTTTAATTGGTGCTGGGAGGGAACGATAAGCAAAGCTGTACAATTCCTTATTAGCGACTGCAGACTGTCCGTGCGCTCTGCCGCGCGGGGAGGCCGGGCTGGGGACAGCGGGACGGCACGGCAGCCCCTGTCCCCGGGGACTGGTTTTCAGTCCCTGCGTGCAGCCGTCGGGATCGGCACCTGGACTTTCGCAGGTGCGAAGCCGATGGCGAGCTTGCGGCCGTGAGCCTTCTCTAGTGCCTCCCTGGGAGGAAACCTCTCCGAGGTGCTGGGATCGAAGGATTTTTGGGGAGATCGTGGGCTTTGCCTTTAAAAAAAAAAAAAAAAAAGAAAAGAAAAAAAGGGTTTGTAGCCATTAAGAGTGGAAAGAAAAACCTGTAAAACTGACCTGCACGCCTGGCAGTCTTGCCCGGTAAAGCACCTGCAGACGCGGCTCCGGGCGGCCGGCAGCCGCCGCCGCCGCCGCCGGGCAGCGCGGGGCAGCGCGGGGCAGCGCGGGCAGCGGTCGCGCGGCTCTCGGGGCGCCGGCGGCCCTGGAGCTCCCCTTGGCGGCAGCAGGGCGAATATAAACCCTCATCCCGAGGGAAAGATAGCACTGGAGGCGCAAAGGCTGCCGATACGACGCCCTTGCCGGCTGGACTTAAATAAGGGCTTTTCTTGCCTCTCCCGAAACACAAAATAGCAGCGATACGCCGATTTATGGCAGCCGAGGAGCTGCCACAGGTATCTGTGATTTGAATGAAAAGTGCGGGATTTAGTGAGAGCTTCTGAACCTGCTAAAGCTGGGCTAGACATCTTTGAAAGTCTATTTCTGGCACTTTGTCTCCTGGGTCTCACAGGATACAAGCATGCACCCTAATACGGACAGACTGTCAGCCTCCGTAGCTCCTTATGTTTATGTACTTCTGATGCCCACGTAATAAGAGTGCATGAACATGCCACGGTAGTACAAAAACTTTACAAAGGAGTGGGGGACTGCACCCAGACCATAGCCCTGATCTCTTCGATAATGTCTGTGCTAATACTGCTTAAATGAGCCGGAGACTGTTGCGTGAGCTGCCTATACCAAACCTCTGCAGAGCAGAGCAAACCCCCAAATCCCCACTGCTATTATTTTCAATGAACTAATCTGGATGGTACATGGAGCTTTTTCCATTTCTTCGAAAGTGAAGAGGTAAGAGCTGCAAATTAACAGAGAAGCTCTTGGATGTGAGGTGTGATGGTATATTTGCAGGTTATTGACATTATTGGCGCAACAAGCAGGGAAAAATCTAAGTCTCCAAAACAGCTTTATAAGGAGGTCTGAAGATGCAGGGCTACCTGAAAGGTTTCAAACAATTTAAAGTCATACCTCTGCTCCTCAGGCACAAAAGGCAGCACCAAACAACTACAGCTACCAGGTTAGGCCGTCAGCCAGTAAAAGCTGCCGTACACAGAATACAGGTGGATGCTACAACAGGGGTAAATGACCTGTTTCTCTGTCCTTGCAAGTGTGTCTGTCCCCCCTTGGAAATGTCCTTACATCTTTTTGTTTTCATTTGTTTTTTCCTGGTTTTAAAATTTTCCTGTCATCTCTCTTATGCTAGCACAGGAAGCAGGTGCAGGAAACAAATTCAGTTACCAACTAAAATTCAGAGGTTTTTTTTTTTTTTTTTAAACTAGGTAGTTTTCACAAGGATCAGTTCCCTGATCTGGCTCTCTGCATGGCCATGAAGATGACAGCTGATAACATGGTCAACAAGTGACTGCAGCTCCTGCAGTCTGAGCATATGCAGGACCCAGAAAACATACAGGCTTGTGGCAAGAGGGAGTGTAAGTGATGGAGAAGTTAATTCAGCACAACCAACTCTTCAGAGCAAAAATGCACCACTAATAGGAAAGCTGGGAGAACCGTGAAGAATTTCTTCTTGCTTTAGTGACCACATTAGTCTTTTTCTGGTTTCACCCTGCCACTGTAAAACATTTGTGCTGCACCATCTAGCATCCCTTGCTGTTTATTCCCAGTCAGCTAGTGCTTCTCCAAGGGTTCTCCATGCTGTTGGACAGTAGCTTGGGCTTGATCTGTCCCCTGTTGTGCTTAGGAGCAGACTAGCTGGACTATAGCGTCCTTAGCTCTGGCACCCAAGCTCACACCCACAGTAAGGTGCCAGATATGCAGGCTTTCTTGTCCTGACAATGCTCAACGATTGCATTTAAAGAGCATGACATGCAAGGCAAAATTTGAAAAGAGGCTTAGATCTCATCCAGCCCCTGGTGTCATGATGTTAACCTGGTACAACTGCTTGTTCCTGGATGCCCATTCTTCAAAATGCACATTGAGACTTACGGTGTTTAAGCAGCCACAGCCAAGGAACCCCAGAGGGCCATAGAGACTTCACCTTGAGCGGCCGTTTTGCCCGATTAAAAAAACTGAATACTACCCTGCACTGTGCTGGGTCTTCTCCTCACATGGGCTCTGGACGCCCTGTCACCTGCTTCTCTTACTGGCACTACTCAGAAGTTTTTCCACTTATATCTGAATTTGTAATTATTAAAACCAAGTTTCAACACTATCTAGACAAGTGTGGTTATGACCAACATTAAAGCAGACAGGAGAGTTTCCTTAAAGGTATTTCTTACATTTTAAAGAAAATGCCTGCAAGCAAGTTGCAATGTGCACAGCTATATACACCTGCCAAATGTCAAGTACTGTGCAATGGGAAAGGAGAACAGTTAATAAAAAAAGAAAACTTTCAGTTATTGTCTCTAGCATTGTTCTGTATGATACCTTCAATTAAGGCAGAAGCCTTTGAGTTTTGGATCCATAATTTCACTCTGAAAGTTTAATTAGCAGATACTTCCCCCTTAGTACTTCTATTTATCATCCCTTTGTTTTACTGGAGCATCTCTTCTCTAAAAACTTGAAAGCACTCAGTTTCCTGTACCAGGTTATTATAGCAAAGCAGTATTGCTTCACCAGACAGGCCAAGGAAACACGATCTGTGCTAAACCAGGGCAGGTGGCACCTGGTCCTTGGGCACTTACTTTTGTGCTTCAACTTGTGATCATCCTTCTCTAGAGCACAGTTACATTTGCATGCCAGTTAGATCAGCTGATGATTTCTGAGCATTTGCTGTCTTGAGTATATGCACTTCACAGGGAGTTTTAGGCTCAGATTCATGATCAGGATACTGCAATGCAGATACTAGCTAAGTCATAGTAACTTCTTTCCCCCACTCTTAACCTGGTCTATCTTACTGCTGGCTAAGCTAAAACACATGATCTCTCCTTTAGTGTGGACTGAGAAGTCCCACACAGCTCACATCCTGCTGTGGCAGCTGGGATTGCAGATCTGGTGACTGTTACTGATTTGTGTAAAATTTAATGAACAGGTAAAAAGAATAACATCACAAGCACAGGCAGACAGCAGCACCATGTACAGCACAGGCCAGGCAGTGGTTTGCAAGGGCAGTACCCAAGTCCATCAGATGCACTCCACCCCAGCATCCTCACTGTGTGAGCAGTTGTGCAAACCCCAGCTTGGTTTTGAGCAGTCAAAAATGGAATGTTCACTCCCTTCGCAGTTCACATCATCAAGCCAAATTTGTCCAGTGCCTTTGAAGGACAAGTTAAAAAAGAGTCAGTCACTGTTAGACAAGGAAAACAGGAATATACATTTTTCTAAGACAGCCCTGTGGATTGCAAGCGTGTGCTGGGCTTCATGGTTTGCTCATGAGAGATCAAGCTTTTTGGCATAGCTTGAACAGCTCTCAACTGGCAGCTGCATCATCCCAAGAGGAAAGGACTGTCCCTTTGAGACTGTTGTCTTTGCTCTCCCATTTCTTGGGTGAAGGACCTTCTTGTGATGCTTCCCTGTGTCAGACAGGCAAAGCCGCCTCTGCCACAAGCACCTGCTTGGGAAGCTGTTAGGGACTCACCTGCGCTGGCTGTGAAGGTGCTGACTGCGCGACTGTATCCCAACATACGGCAGACCACGGTGCCATCTTGTGTGTCCCAGCTGTCGTCACATATTGTTCCCCAGATGCCCTCGTAAAGGATTTCCACACGACCCCTCCTGCCCCCTCCAGCGATTCGTATAAAATGACTGCGATAGCCTGACAGATCAGAGCAGAAGAAAATAGCTGTACTAGTCACACAGAAATGAGGAAGAAACCCCACCATTGACAAATGAAAGAGCAACTGCTCAGACTTGGATGAGCATTCCCACCCCAGTGGCTGTGGCCTGGCAGAGACCACAAAGTCCTTGTGGCACAAATCAAAACAATTCACCAACCAGGCTTGGCTGGGGAGGCAGCCCAGCCTGCAGCCTAGGCTCTCCAGTGCAACTGCTCGGTGCCTAACCACATCGGATCCGCTAGCAGTGCTGCAGGCAAGCTTCAGTTAGTGAGGTGTGCCTGGGGACATGCTAGTCCTGATGTCAGAGAGTTTCCATGCAAGAAGGGAAGCGATAGAAGAATAAATGGAAGTCCAGTACCTTCTCCCTTTTCGCCTTTGCTCCCGCTCGCTCCTGGGGGACCTGTTTCAAATTAAGAAACAAGCAAACATTTGACAGCTGTTTAGGAAGAAAAAAGTAGTTATCTTTTTCTGAGTTGTGTGGGTCAGAGGTGCAAGGGCTCCATTCCCTTGTGGAATGGGCCCTCTGAAGTGATTAAGAGGGCATGAAAGAAAACATGATAGCAGCATGGCAAGGAAAGCAGGATAAGATATGGCAGTTTTCCTAAAATGTGACCTGAGTGAAGAGGGCAGCTTGCAAAAATCTCATTCACTCAAGAGAAATGGATCTTATTGCCACTACTGTCTTTAAGATGACATCTCTGACAGCCTTCAGGCTCTCCAGAAGCAGGCATGGTATCTCTAGGAGTATTTGTAGGAAGACCTACATCATGGGTTTTGGTCTGTAGGTGCTGCCACAGGACAGCAGAAAGCCACTTACGCTTCTGTACAACATCCCCTGCCCTAAGAAAAAAAAACTTGAATGTGTTTGAAAAAAACAAAACAAAACAACACTGAGATCTTCCCTGCAGATGCTACCTCCACAAAGCACATATTGCTGTCTCCCACCTGGAGGGCCCTCCTGCACCTCTCCTCCAGAGGCATAGATCCAGCAGAGGAGTGCACAGAAGAGCCCCAGATCAGCTCTGATTTCTTTTATTTCTGAGCACCTGTGTACCGTTCAGTGCAAACAACAAAAAGAAAAGACATTTGGAGCAGGCTCCTGTCCTGCACCACAGCCAGGAAGAAATTCATGAACTCAGACATGCTCCATTAGTGAAATTTTCCCTGTAACAGTTGCACTAAAGTGTTCTCAATGACCAAGAGGTGAATTTATGAAACCAAACAGCACAGGTTAGTGCTGTTAAGAAGAAAGACTGTGCATCTAGTAGGTAACATCACAGAAACTGAGAATGCCACCAAAATGTGACTTCTGCAGAGCTGCCATGGTATTGCTGGATCCCCTGGTTATGCCTGCGTACTCCACTGAGCCCTAAGTTTTGGAAATTTTTGCTGTCTTTTTTCCCCTCCTCCAGTCACTGATCTGTGTGTGTGTGGGGGGGGGGGGGGTTGTTTTTTAAAAAAAAAAAAAAAACAGGCCTTGGCCTTGTCATTGGGTTTTTGGAAGCAGTCTGTGACTGGAAGGGAAGGGGGGAAAACACATGGAGTAGCTCTGCTGCAGGCCCTTCCGAACTGTCTGTTTTCTGGGTGGTGTCCTGGGATAACAGAGGGTGAGGCAAACAGTCCTGGCGTTTCAGTGCTGTGCTCCTAACTGCCAGGTACGCTGCAGCAGCCTGGCACTTTGCAGGATATCTCTGTAGAAAGGCAACAGGAACATGAATTGTTCCAGTTTTCCGTGAGATCAGGGATTTGAGAAAAACACTTGCCTATCTTTCAAACCTTCCAAGCTGTGACTGTGACACCCCACACATGCATTTTCTGGGAAGACTAATTAGTCTGTTGAGTTCCTCCAAACCAGCTTTGCGTCTGTGCCCCAGAACAGCTTGTGCCATTGCACGACGTAAGGTCCCAAACCCAAATGCACCAGACACTGGCAAACAGCCTTACCAATAAGTCCAGTATCTCCTTTGGCTCCTTTGGCCCCTGCTGCCCCTTTTGGACCAGGACTGCCATGATCCCCCTTTCTTCCTTTTACACCAGCTGGGCCTGGACTACCTAGGTGGAAAATATAAGAAAGCTGATACCTTTGTCAGTTCCCAAAGGAAAGAGTGCACCAAGCATTTCACATTGACACAGAGGAGTGAATCATTGCATTTAGAGTACTTTGTTGAATAAATATCAGAATAAATAATGCTATAGAACAAGTTTTTACCTTGTGGGCCCTCATCTCCCTTTGTTCCTTTTGTCCCTGGAAGACCTAAGATCATCAAAACCAAAATAAATGCATAAGACGCAAGTATTTATACAATTTAAGTTTATGCAAACCAATATTTAGGGTGGGTTTCATCCAGTCCAGTTTAGCTATCTAAACTATAGAGGTCTATTTCTGAAGTGAGCATCTCATTTCCCATTATACTCAATGGAGACCTAATCAATGCAGAAAATATAGACAATGGAGGGTCATCTCCTCCTGCAGTTTACCTGCTTGTGGTCATTTGTATCGCATCCTAAACTCCACTGATCGGACAGAGCATATCTTCAGTGACTGTAGAGAGCCTAGACACATGAAGTCTGGTTTGTCTGACATTTGTAAACACAAAGGCAACTCCCATTCCTATTATCTGGGGATACAATGAATGCACAAGGGTGCAATACTCATCTTCCTCATCTCCTGATGGAGGAACTATGGAGGTTGTAAACACTATATAAATGAAAAGTTAAAAAAAAAAAAAAAGTTGACCAAACCCATTTTATTCTCCTTTACCTGCCGTTCCACTGTCTCCCTTTTCGCCTTTAAGTCCCCTCTCGCCTGCAGTTCCTGAAATTAAAAACAAATCAACAAAGAAGCCGTCACACATAGCAAGGTCAGTTTAGGAGAGCAGCCAGTTAGATTTCAGTAGCTTTGTACCTGGACTACCGCTGAGCCCTTGGGCCCCCTTCTCCCCTTTCTGACCAGGTCTGCCACTGGAGCCAGGATTTCCCGGGGGGCCAGGTTGTCCAGGTAAACCTTGACGTTGAGCACAAGCAATACATGCGAAATGCAAGAAAATCATGAAAGAGAGAAAAGAACCACTGCAAAACAGCTAAGTCACTGGGCCCTGTGCTTTGCAGATTGAGTTATCCCTATGAAGGCGAAACAAATGGTGGTTCTTTCCAAATCACAATCCTCCCCGGCAGCGCCAGCCTTAACAGTGCAGTGAGCGATGGCCCACAGCGAAAGGCTGTAGGAAACTGGGCCCTTGCAGACTGCCAGCCATGAGCAGCACAGGCACTTTTCTAAAAGAGCAGCCAATTTTTGCCCTTGCATATGTATACACACCACAGGAAGGAAGCTGTGGCCTTCCTCATTACAGGATCCTCCTTTCTCCCTCATTCTCATGCACTCTGTGAGCAGGGTCTAGCTGAGGCAGCCTCAGCTGCAGGACAGGTTTGCACAGCATTAGCATGGTTTCTTCATCTCATCTTCATCTCTTACCCATGTTGGGATCTACCTCAGATATGGTTTTCCATGTCATGAAGCACCTCCCCTAAAATATCACCTTTTGTACAGCTTACCTGTCTCTCCTTTCTCCCCAGGAGGTCCAGGCTCCCCCATGCTACCTGTAAGAAAATGCTGATGTCAGTGCTAGTGAGGCTTCACCAAAGGCTTCAGCTAGCCCAGCCCTCCAGCACCGCACATGTGTGCTAACGGGGGGGCTGTGCTCTGTACTCTTCACTTACCATTGAAACCTGGCTGTCCTGTGTCTCCCTTATCTCCCGGAGGACCAGTGGGTCCAGGGGGCCCAGGATCTCCCCTCTCGCCCATTTCGCCTTTCAGCCCTTGAGAACCTACCAGAGGGCACAGCACATGTGTAAAAATCATAACAAATTTGTCATCTCTGAAGCCAGCAGAGCATCTTCCTCTAGCTTCATGAAGTGTGAGAGTTTGGCCTCACGCTTGCATTTATCAGTCAGTGGCATCTGCATAAAACTGCAGGATGACAGGGCTGGACGGGACCTCAGGAGTCAGTCTGAACCAGCTGCCAGCTCTCACCAACTGTCCTGGCAGATGTTTGTCAGATCTGGTCTTAAAGATTTGCAAGGATGGAGGCTGCACCTCCCTTGTCTATTCCCTAACTATCTCTACCATTAGAAGGTTTTCTTCTCTAAGTCTCCGCTACTGCAGCCTAAAGGTCTATTCCTTCTCCTGCCCACAGTGGAGGTGGAGGACAGTTTATTCAGTTCCTGTGCTTGGAGACAATTGCCATGGCTCTCCTTAGCCTTCTCTTCTCTGAGCAGGGGATCAATGTGGTCTGACAGAGCTGAAGTACCTGAAAATATCTCTTTTAAAGAGTGACCTCTCCTTCACCCTTTTGCTCCAGAATTATCCCAAAGTCCTTGGCTTGGGTATTCCTTCCACCCCCTTTTTGCAGCTCATGTGAACAAGCACAGCTCCACTGGAGCCTGCAGCATCTGGTGACTGACTTCTGAGGAAGCTCTAGCCCACCTATGCAAAACATCCTCCCTCAGCCGTACCACAAACAACTTTCGCTTTCTTTTGCAATCCTGCTTTCAGCCTTTTCTCTCTGGGTGCAGCCCACATAAGCCTGTTGAATAGCAGTTATCCAGGAGATGCCCACTAATGCACGTTACACAGGAGAAACACGTTGCATAATTCCTCTACTTAAGTTGTATAAGAGTCAGGATTGTATAAGATATAAAGCTTTCAGAAATAAGTTTTACTACAGTGAGGCCTAACATCCACATGCTTGTGCATATAAATTATACTGTATTAGTTTATACCATAAAAATCCTACTGCAAACATCACTGCTTTAATCTGGAACAGGCTGATAATTGAGTACCTGTGGCTTTTGTTAGACAGGGTAGCTCTATAAAGAGACTTCCATGGTGCAGAGTCAACATTTTGCGAGTCCCCTTCCCCCAGCCCTCCTCTGGGAGCTTTGCTGAAGCGTGACACAAAATGAAATCCCTTTGGGTCAGGCAGACTGTCCTGTTCAACCAGCTCCCTCACGGGCTGGCAAGCCATACTCAGGGTTATCTGGGTTTTTATGAAAATAACCAAACTCTGAAGATTTCATGTGATGTTTTAATTAGAACCAGTTTAAACAGTCATACATAGGAGAGTCTTTGAAGTGTTGAAAGAGTCAAATAGTCCTACCTGCAAGACCCATCTCTCCTTTTGCTCCTCTTTCTCCCGGTTCACCAGGTGGGCCAGGAGGGCCAGAGTCTCCTTTATTTCCGTTTACACCCTGAGGTCCTTGTAAGCCTGCGTGGGAAATGCCACATTTTCATGCTCTATCGGGTATCATGTTTAGTGACTGTTAGTAGCAGCCCATGCAGCTCAGCTGGAGACATGAGCCAATCTCTGTTCTCAGCATACTTGAGTAGTGCTAGTGATTACAGGAAATTAGATGGCTGTGGCCAGTACACTGGCTCTCAAATTTATCTTTAAAATAAGAATTCTTCTGGCTAAGCGTTGCTCTTGTTCACATTAAATATGCATAGGTTTGTTTCCTTCAGCTCCAATGGCATTACTACCAACTTACCTCTGTGACTGAGGACAAGATTGTCCATAAAATCCCTAAAGTCATGTTATAGTCATCCACAGAAGTAATTCAGGTGTCAGAAATGCTTTACCTTGGCTTCCTTTGTCTCCCTTCATCCCCGCTGGCCCTGCTGGCCCTGAAATGCAAAAATTCATATATCAGCTGATACACCTCATCTATTCACAGTAATGACTAGAAATAAGAGATTAATTTTTTTAAATCATTCTTTGTGCATGTTCCTTCTGTCACCACTGAGCCCAGTTTTCAGCTGGCATATGGGAGCATAACTGCTCTGCTGAAGTCCAGGCTGACTGCACAGCTGGGGACAGGCCAGTTGTCTGCAGGCCAAGCCCTGCTGACCACAGTCTGACAGGGACCATTGGGAAATCTTTCCTGAAAGGACACTGAACTATTGGGCTATGATACGTAATATTGCAGGCACCAGACAGTGTTTGGCCAGAGATGGTGTTTAAGTGCAGCCAGGAAGATATGAAAACATGATTTCTAAAAAAAGTATTAATTTTTTCCTTCATAAAAGCTCAGTGTAGCCAAGAACTAGGGATGGATGAGATACAGATCTGACTTAACAAGGATTGCATCTTAGATCATCATAAGATCATAGAAACATTGGTTTCTCTGGGAATTGCCTGGTCCAACCTCTGCTCAAAGCAGTACAGTTGCCAAGATTAGATCTGGATTTGCTGCACCCTCACTGTCTGGAGACATTTATCTCCTAGAGTGGGTGTAATTCCACCCCAGATGATCTGGGGACCCTGAGCAGGGGTAGCAGCTTTAACAGGGCTGCAGAGGGGAGCACTTCATCCCAGCCCATTCCTGAGCCTGGGCAGGCAGTTCCCCAGGGACAGGTTGGGAAAGGTCCTGAATTTGTTGCTGTTGATTACGTGCACTGTTTGGTTGGGATCGATGAAGTCTCCTTGAATTGTACTGGTGTGAGACAAAAAACCCAGTTACACTCCAGTCATGGGATAAACATGAGCCCCCTGTAAATAGTTCACTTCCCCCTTCCTGTTCTGGTTGTATTGGCTGGACAAGGTCTTTTGCAGATGTAAAATCCTTTATTACATTAGATGGTGAACTTGTCTTGCCTGTGTCCTTTGACCACCTCAGTAAGACACCACTATTACTGACAGCAGAGAGTTACTTTCTCACTTCATTTTTCATTTCTTCTTTCTTACCTGCGTCTCCCGGCTCTCCCTTGTCTCCTTTCTCTCCTGGAATGCCACTTGCTCCTGCTGCTCCTGCAGGGAGAGATGAAAGCTGAGTAGGATGTACTACGGCACAAGCTCCTGCAGATGGCTGCAGCATGCCCTTGGGCAGGAAAAGAGCGCGACTGTTGCATCAGCTGCAGCAACAGCAGCCACAGGTGCTGAGTAACTGAGAGCCTTGCAACACAAGATCCTTATTGCATGCTAGGGCTGTCCCGTCATGTCAACACATCTCCATCTGGCTCCACTGTGAGGGGCTCAGCCCATAACGATTCCACAGACTGGTGTTGGTACAGGCCCTACAGGAACAAATAACTCCTCACCTGGAGATCCATCTTTTCCAGGCGAACCTTTCTCTCCTTTCAAGGTAGTGACCGCACCAGGAGGACCTTGGGCACCCTTTTCCCCTGGATCACCTGGAAGTGGAATTAAGGGGAGAAACTAAATTAGTTGTTTTCTATGCATGGAAAGCATTCCCACCTTCTCTTCCCTCTGGGCCCTGGTACTGTACCTCCCACGCTACTGGGAGCTGGCAGAAAACACGGGTTCATAGACCCTTTGCAAATCAGGATGTTTTTATGTCTTTCTGTTCAAGGTAAATGCATAGTGCCTGTCATTCCAGCAATTCAGCTCCTCACTTTGTGCATTTGCCCACCTGCACTACTCCAGACAAGCTAATTCTCACAATTTTGTGAGGGGAAAAGAAGTCACAAGAGTTTGTTTCTATGACTTACCTTTGCCACCTTTCTGTCCTGGGAGCCCTATTCCTAAAACAGAAAAATAATCATTCTTGTATTGCTCAGATAACCTTCAGTGTTCACTATGTCTTTCCTATCCTGTGGTCTATCATTTTTGTGTTATTACTTACCCTGTGACCCAGGTTCTCCTTTGCTTCCAGCTTGTCCTTGGGGACCTGGCTCTCCCTTGGGGCCTGCCTCTCCTTAAAGAGGGATTTAGCAAGATAATAAATAAATGTTAGCAAAAGGCTGCAGGTCAAATTCCAGCTTCACTGAAGTCAGAGGCAAAAATCCTGCTGGTTTGAGTGGCCAAGGACACGATCCTACTCCAACACATTTCTGTTCATATACTCAGCTGATGTGAAGTGGCACAGTATCATTGGCTGCAGTGAAATGATGCTGGTTTCCACCTCCCTTCCGCCACCTGTGGGAGCTGGATAAATGCCTATTCCAGCCTGCTGCAGTGCATTTTGGGGAGCTGTGAAGAGCTGGAGGTCCATCAGCCAACTCCCAAGAACCAGCTCAACCAGCTCCCTGTTCTTTCATGATTAAGGAAAAGTGAGAGCAAGAACTTCAAATCTCACCTGGGGGTCCTTTATCACCTTGATTTCCTTTCTCTCCTTTGGCACCTGAATCAAACACAATGACAGCCTTCATGTCCCAGAAGCCTGAGACAGTTCCACTCCAACAAATCACTGACTCTTTATGCAGTATTAAATGCAGTGGTATTACTTTGAACCAAGTAGGAGGCAATTAACACACTCTAGGGAGGTCTGACCACCTCCACCGAATCTCAGCTCTGGTCACCATGTCTGAATCTCATCAGGACCTTGAAGTCTTCTTCAGAGACTTTTCCACTTAGAAAGGGATCTGAAACTGGTCTCCATAAACACTCCAACTCCTGGCCTCCTATGCTGCCCACAGGATTTGTCTCATCTCACACAGGGATTTGGGAAGGTTATTGCGGGTAATGACCAGCTCCTGTTCACTTTCCCCATAACATTTGGGCTTTTCTAGCTGAGCAGCGGTGAGGAAGCAAAGTCAATGTTCCCCTATAGTCACTCTCCCACTGCGGGAAGCATGCAGGCAGGCCTAGGCTCCCAGTAGATGAGTCAAAAGGTGCAGCAAGTCTCTTCATTCCCAGAGAACCGGCTTTCTGCACATTTTGTATGATATAGGTCTATAGACTGAATTCTCACATCCTCACTTCAGGTTTCATATGGAAAAAGGAGAGAGAGAGAGAAAGAGGGGAAAAAAAAAAAAAGAGTAAAAAGTTGCTTATGGCTCATATACCTACATACCTGGTGGTCCAGGATCTCCTTTGCTCCCAGGAGGCCCTGAAATGAATATTTAGTGAATATTTTTCAGTAGTCAGCAAATGATGTACCAGAATGGGGTTGATAGGTTTTAGGGCTCAGCTGAAGACATCACCCTGCAGTCAGAGCCAGGGCCTACAAGCATGCTGGTGCCTACAGGAGGGGAGAGCAGACTGGAGCTGTATTTGCTTCTGCACAGGGAGCTGTCAGGCTGTGATGTGCAGAGGCAAAGCTGTGCAGGGCCATGTGCATGTGGGGGGACACGTGCACAGAGGGGGATGTGCTGGTGGCCAGGGGTGTTTCCAGCTCCCCAGCCAGGGTGTCAGAAACCAATGTCTAGTAACACTCAAATGCCCAGGGTTAATTAGAAGACATGAAGAGCAATGTAATAGTGCCCAAATCTTGTCCTAGTTATTCATCTGTCTGAACTAACTTGCTAATTCTGTGGGGCCTGCACCCTCTGTGGTGCTTGCATGACTCTTGGGACAACAGTGTCACAAGACTTGTTTGGGTTAATGGTTTACCTGGGTTTGGCCCAGCTGAGGATCTGCCCTCTGCAGTCTCACACAGAAGGACTGCAGCTCTCGGGCGTCACGAGGGCCTCAGGCTTTGCTAGCTGTACGGAGGAATTGGCTCTTCCCGCCATATAACTGGCATGGCAAGGCAGAAGGCTGTGGAGAAAAGGAACCATACCTGCAGCCAGGGTGATGTTGTTCATCATCATTGTCATCAAGTTTTCATTGCTGTTTTTGATTATGTTGATTTCCTCTTCTAAGCTTCTTATCCAATTTTCTTCAGGTCTCATGTCCCTCCCTATGTAATTCTTCTCCCAAATAAGTTTTTCTGCAAAGGAGCTTTCCAGCATCTCTGAGTAGGAGGTATTTTTTCCTTGAATTTTTGATATATCTCTCTGCATCTTAAACACTGAGGAAACAGAAGGGCCATGCAATAAGCATTCCCTGCCTGGTGTGGGCTGGGCAATGTCTGTTCTGCAGAACTGTTCCTCAGCGCCTGTGGGAAAGGTGGTCTTTTTCTGCAGGACAAACAGAGAAACTCTCAGCTGACCTGGGGAAGTGTTTTTAGTGTGCTGGTCTTTGCCATCTCCTCCTGGCAGGCACAGGGGTTCTCCACAGCACCTCTCCAGCACCCTGGTGTCCCACCTGCCCACTCGCAAAAGCAGTGCCGGGAGGGAGGGGCACAGCAGTGGGGTGGAGGGGACCCAACAGAGGGGAGGACGCGCTCTGGGGGTGAGGGGTTGGAGGGGGTATGCTGCAAGGAAGAGAGGTGCAGATGTTCCCTCCCGGCAGGGAAGCGGGACCTGGGGAGAGGGGACATGGGGCTCCTGGGCAAAAGGGAGCAGGGGGAGACAGGTTTCTGTGAAGAGAGGAGGGTGCAGATGAGTCAGAAGGTGCCTGAGATGGAGACGCTGCAGGACACAGAGGGTCTCTGGGGTACTCGGTGCCCTCTGCCCACTGCAGCTGTTCAGAGCCATGCTCTCCAGGCACGATACACTGCAAAAGGACACCCAGCAAAGCTGCCTTTTTGTTGTCGAGCCTGCAGCAAGGCTGATGAATTACCTTTGTATGCCAACAGCGCTTGGCCAGCCGTCAGGAGCAGCAGGTAGATGGTGAGGGCTGCCCGAGCACAGCACGCCGATGGCTCTCGTTTGCTTCGAGGCTCTGAAACCCAACAGAAGAGGGGTAGGCATCCTCTCACACCTCTCCCGTCAGACTCCCCTCAGGCCATGATAAAGTACGAATGCTTTCCAGAGGCTGAGAGCAGCTGGGTCCCTCTGGGAGGGCCAGGTCCTGTAACAGCAGCAGGCTGCCTTCTCCTCTCCCTTGCACGTGCCTGTGCTTTGCACTGCAGTTCACACTTGGCTATCTTTTCCTTAGCTGTTTTAAACCAGCTTGCTTCAATCAAGACTTAATCCGACCTATAACAGTACAAATACAGTAGTTCTCCCCTTTCTGCATGAATAAACTCCCTGCTTTCATTGCATTCAGTTGTCCCCGGCTGCCATTCAAAGAGGTTTCTTTAAAGCACATGCTATCTCCAGAGCGCTAGGTACATGTGAACAGTGATATATGTATCAATTGAAATAAATGAAAAATCAATAATATACTGAATGGCAGAACAAATGAAAACAAGTCATAACTTTTAAGACAAATTGGCACCAGCAAACATAAAAGAAAAACTGCTTCATTGAATTTTGGCCTTTAGGGAGAAAAAAGTGTGTTTCAGAAGCATTAATAACTACTTCAAACATGCAATAAGTTAGCCTTAATTGAGTTTTTTCAAAGTAATATAATCAGAAGTTTAAAGGCTTAGCTTTAAAAGAGTACAATGATTTAATTAGTTTTATAGTAGAATAGTTTAGTCAGCAATACTATATTTATATTCAACTGAAATTCATAAACATTTTTTGTTGGATCTGGTGATTTGAATATCTTCACTATTAAGGCATGAAAGTTTTACTCAATGAAATTAGGCTTCTTCTGAAAACAGGGAAAGGAACTAATATTTTCTGATGCTCAGCATCAGCTTCTGCCTAGAAGAAATACTTTCACATACTTCTCTTTTTACATGGTCAGTTAATTTAGTAGTAAATGTCACTGTAAAAAAAGCATTTAGTATGCAATATAAATACCATATTCTATTTTATGTGCTGTTTTCTTCATAGACCAGATAAAATCATATCAACCCCTTTAATAAATAAAAACACCTTACCGCTTATCTGAAATGTTGTAACAGCAGCTGAAGCAAACGCAGTCTTGTCTGAAAGAGTCAAAGGGCTCATATCACTTGAATTTCCCTCTCCCTTGTGTCTATCTTCAATTTCCATGACAAATTTCTTGCAGTTAACCTAAATCTTGCCAGATTACGGACAATAGAGAACTGAAGGGGCCGCCTATCTGCCTGGTGATTTGATATGCTTTGCCTATCTACTCAGTTTTTATAGACTTGTGAGAACCCTGACGTGGTAATTCGAACAGTTCCTCAAAACTCCCACAGCTAGAACATGCAGTGTCCCCCACGTGCTCGCCCCAGCACGCAAGGCCCTCGGAGCCTACGGCACGAACACAGCCGAGCTATTCGGCATCGCTACAATGCACTTAGCAGGGTTTGGATGCGAGGTGGCCATTTGACTCAATCCGAACGTGAGTGAAACTCCTCCCATAGCCAAGATGCTTGGTTAAACATTGGCCTCAAGATCCATTCCCTAGGAAGGGAGGCTAAGTGCTGAGCAGCAGTAAAAAAAAAAAAAAACACATTAACTCATACCAGCACAACAATTTAGTGATAGTGCATGACTGAAACACAAGGAGGGAAAGTATCTGCAGGAGTTGTAAGGAAAAGCAAGTGATGGTGGGATGAGGAAAACAGAAGCCTTAGTGGGTCTGGGAGCTAACTAAGAAGAGCCTGTAAAGAGAAGCCTCCACCCCCTTTGCTTAGGCTCTCTCCAGCCTTCTGTGTCCTCCTCAATCCATTCTCCACAACCACGGATACAATTTCTGCCACTTCACCACATCTTTGCTCAGTTCCTGTAAAATTCACAACCGTAGCCCTTAGCAGGGCATTTTGATTACCCTTTGATTTCACAAGGCAAGGTGTCACCCAAACAGCATATGCAAGCCACAGGCAGGAGTAGGGCAGAGGCTCCTCACCCAGCATACTACCCCACAGCAACTCCCCTCTTCTCAAAAAGCCCCTGAGGATTTTGAAGAAGTCCTCCTCTACACTTTCCCTTCAAACATGCCTGCACAGCTACAACCCAGCTGAGCACAAGCAGGTAGGAAGGGAAGTCCTCTGTTATTATAATATTCTGTTACACCTGCCAAAGTAATTGGGATAATTTGCTTCATTGCAAAGGGCTGAGATACCCTGCTCAGTTAGGGTGCCTGGGGAGGTTAACACCCATCAACTGAGCCCCTGTGACTACCAGGGCATGCACCCCACTTGTGATGCTGCTTGGGTAAACTCTTTGGCTGAATTTTAAGCGGACTGGTAATCCCTACGCCCAGGTAAGGGCTCATATCCAGCCTGTTTCTGATGGTTTTGGTGGTAGTTCTGCACAAGCCTAAAGCCACCTGCTTCTGCTGGGCCAGGTGATTAGCTAGGCATGACTGCGCTTGCTTTGCCAAGTGGCTGTTTGTAGGCAAGGATGTAATTCAGCTGCATGCAGACAGCAGGCTGATTTACAGCAGAAAGGCTTTTAACAACACAGTGAGGCTAATGCATTTTATTTCAGAAAATATTAAAAAAGAAGTAGCTGGCAGCTGTAGTTTTCAAAAGTCCTTTCAAAAGACAAAGGCTGAGACTAGATCTTTGTGTCCTCCTCCCCTCAAAAAGAGGTTCGGGAGTAGGTTTTTTCCATCTCTCGTAGCCGTGCTGTGGCCATTTCTTTCGACTCTTAATGGCCCAGGTGACATCGGTGTAAATGTGGGGGCACAGAGGAAAGAACCAGGCGCCCAGTTTTGGCAGTCCTGATTTGTGGTGCTCCAGGGTTCAAAGTCCAATTCTCCAATTAGCTCTTTTGGGAAGGCCAATATGAAAGCCATAATCCCAACCTGCTTTGCCTGTCCAGCTGTGGTTGCCTGTGCAGGTCATCAAGCCCTGATTCTCCTTTTCTTTACACCTAATTTACACCAGTGCGATTCCACGTGTTGCCAGAGTCACATCGGTCGGGCGAGCGACTGGCCACCTGGAAGTGTCATGCCGTGTTTCCATCTAGGTGTAAGCCTACGCTAACACACGGCAGATTTCTCACAAAGAACTGTTTTTCTGTGCACGTGGCTCGAAGGGGTTGCTGTCATGCCAAGGCATCAGAGATCACATATCAATGCACTTGCTGAGCCTCGGGGAGAGCTGGCGGTAGCTGCCGACCCCCTTCTTTCTGTGATCTTTTGTTTCTTGCTGTGCCATCACTGCCGACAGCAATAGATTGTCTTTGATTGTGCAACAGGGGTTACTAAATCAGGAAAGGAAAAAGAAAAGAAACCGCTGATTCAGTGCAGTCTCCTTGGGTGGAGGGTTTGCTGAAACAATGGGGTTATTAATAGAGCAGCAGCTTCCAGCACATTAATGGGCATGTCTGCCAGGCCAAGCAGCCCCATCTGCCAGGCCTCTCTGCTGGGAAGCACTGGCCCCTTTCCCCTTTGATGCTATTCCTGCCCAACCTGAAATGCTCTGCTGAGATCTCCAGGAAGAGCCTGAGGTTTTTGGTTTGCCCTCACCTGTCCCCTTCCAGGCACACTGAGACTGTTTGCACCAGGTAAGTGGACAAGGCAAGGACATGGCGTCTGGGCAGGGACGCAACAGGACATCCGCTGCAGGAGCTCATCAGCTGCTGTCGTGGCCACAACCCTTCCAGACGGGCAGGAAGTCCTTATGGGTGAGGCTGTCCCCAAGCACCAGCAACTTCTGCTCTTGCTCTTCAGCCCTGGCCATCTCCTGGTCAGGACTTTGTCCCAGTGCCAGGGCAGTGCGCCGAGGCAGGCGGCAGTCTCCCTCATTTGTTTCCTGAATGAGAAGACATCCTAGATTAGAGGTGTTTCTCCATTTATCTACAACATGGTAATTTTTACAAACCCACCTAACTGATTCCAAAAGGTCAGGAAATGTCCTAGGCATAAATGGGCAGAATTCAGCAGGCTTTGGTGGCCTTCCAAAGGCGGGAATGAGAAGAGGTGAGGACACAAACAGGCCCTATGCCTGGTAAGCCAGGGTAGCAACCTCCACCATCCTTGCAGTTGCCTCTAAACTGAAGAAGTGAGAGTAGTAGCCAAAAATGTTGACAGCCTACACTCATCTCTACATGGGTGCTCACGCTTCTGCAGCTGGGCTTCAAAAAAAAAAAAAAAAAAGAATTAATCCTGCCCTCAGACAACACTGCTCTCCTGTGGTCATAGCTAGTGGTGGTTGACCTAGGACACCGGAGATAGACACACACTGTGAAGCTGTCAGCAGTCAGAGCTGTACAACTGCCTCTGCAGCCGTAAGTGTGATCATAAACTAGCTTGACTTTTTCCTGTTTCACCTGATTTTTCTCTCTTTTTCTCTTTTTGGAATGAACAGGGTTGGAAAATTTTGACATACTAGTAAGCTCTTTGGTATGACTGTGTTTATCCTAAAATGCCTTGTTTTCCCCATAAAAGGACTGAGGTCTTCAGAGCCCCCTGGGGCGCTGCTGAGTTCAGGGCATGAGTGATCTGTTTGCAGCCAGTTGAGGAGGAGCCAGGTCTGGTGTGTCCCTTGTGAATGTCCCTCTGAACTAGTTCCCACTGACTGCCCTGCTCAGGCCTGGTCAGCACATCCGAAAAAAAAGAGAAGATCCAGCTCTGAAGGACAGAAATGATCTGGTGCCTGGAGAGTCTCCATGTAGAAGAGAAACTGAAACCAACATCTGACCAAGCGTGACTTGTGCTGCGGCATTAAAACAAAGCTGGAGCCTGGACGCACATGCGAGCAAGGACCTTGTAGTGAATATTTTCAGATTCTCGGTCGCCAAACTCTGGAGACCACCTGTGGAGGTGATTCCTGAGCAGGTACTAGCTGCAGGCAAGATCCTCCTCCAGGGCAAACACCAGCACAAGGAGTCTCAACAGCCAGCAGCTGAGGCTGCAGACTCTGATTTTGCCCGGGCAGCCATCCCCTTGCTACCAGGCTTACTCCGCCTGGGGGAGATGACAGAAGAGGAACGTGCTGACTTGCCCCGCTTCTGCCCCAGCCACGTTGGGGTGCTCCCGCAGGAGCAGGTGGGCATGGTGGGGGCGCGGGGCCGTGGTGGTGCTGCGAGGCAGCGGGGCGCTGGTGCTCGGTGCCGAGCACCAGGCATGCCTGTGTGTGTGCTGCCTTCCAAGCTGCCTGCGGTAGCACCTGGAGATTCCTGCGGGACCTGTGAAGAAGCACTTGTGCTAAAGCAATAAAATCCCAGGCACTGGCTGGCTGACACTTCTCCTTTCTAGCTTGATGTGTTGCTCAGCTTTGTTGTAGAGATCGAAACCAGATTTCTTTCCCTTCTGTGAGTTATGTTAATTTGTGTTTCATCAGAACTTGCCTCTTCTCCCCATTTTTTTTCCCCCCCTCCCTTTAGGCTGGATCCAGCTGCACCATGAATTCAAGGAACCACCTGCAAAATATTTTAATGACTTCAACCTGCTCTTTGAGGTGAATTAATACCAGGGCAGCCTCCTCCGCATGGTGAAATACTCAGCGTTGGCTAAGCAGGCCACCCTCAAAGCCAAAAAATATGTTCTGTAAGGCAGCCGCTCCTGACAAGCAGCACTGTTTTGGAAGACCCTGTACACTGTCTTGCTCCTCACTTTGTACACAGTTGTCCCCTGTTCAGACAAGAGGAAGAGTATTGCCCATTGGCTGAGATCTCAAAGATCTGATGTATCCAAAGCCAGCTTAAACAGAACAATGATGAGAGGTGCAAAAATGCAAGTGCTGTAAAAAACAGCCACACAAGAAATGGGTTCATGCTTTTAATGGCCTACTATAAACAACACAACACAGCTGAAAGGAGGCATCTCCCGTGCTTCAGCTCTGCACATGGCAGCTCTGCGTTGTACGGAGGGATTAGCCAGTCCCTCATGCTCCTGTTTGCTGGGATCCTCTGATTCTCCCCATGCTTTCAACAAGGCCAAAAAGATTTCTCTAAGCACAGCTTCCTGTGTAGCCACGTCTCCCTTTCCTCCATCCCTTGGGCTTTTAAAATGCAAGGGTCATTTTGGATTTGATAGCTAAATACCAGCCACATCAAACGATGCTGCGTTTACCACAAAGAGTGCTCATATACGAATATCAGAGAGGAAGACTATTGCCCATTGGCTGAGATTATGTGAGATGCAGAACCTTTGTAGATGTAGGTAGTAACCTAGAGAGGTAGTCAGTAGATCGTTCAGGAGGACATTTCTAAATGGGTTTATTCTCAAGTATTGTCCTTGCACTGGTGTACATCCCAATTAATTGCCTGCACACCAGTGGCATCACTCAGCATTTACCTTCAGGTAAACAAATTAAGGATCTAATACTCAGGCTTCCACTGAAGGTCACCTTAGGCTGGCTTGCCACTGATAAGGTTTCTGGCCCAAATTTCCATGTCCTGAATGCTACTGGCAAGCACTTCATTTTGAAAATCCATTAACTTGCAACTGCCCCATGCCACTTCTTCAGGGAATGCACCGAGCAGACGTATGTGTGAGCAGCTACAGATGCAGATTTGAAACCAGCTCTAACAGCAGTCCATACAGAATAAACTCAAAGCAACTGTCCCGTAAAACATATACTCAGTGCTAGGCACTAAAGATCAACCCCTGGAGATGCTTTAGACTCCCCTGGCTCTTGGTTTTCTGCTGTCCCTAGACAGCAACAACGAGTCCCGCTGCTCAAATCATCTCCCATAATTGCTATGGTGACACCACGTGTGTCAGAGTCCCAAAATCTTGGCTTTTCCCTTTGAATCTCCCCCCTTCATCACCTGCACTTGCTTTTCACGTCCCTTTGCTGTGCTCCTGGGCCGCGTCTCCAGGAGCCTGACATTGACACGACCGTGCTGCTCCCCGGCGCCTCGGAGCGAGGCTTTGCACAAAACCTCTGTTCTCTTCCTGCTACTTCCCTGCTTGTTTGCCAGTGACAGCCATTTCTGGGTGAAACTTGCTCAATCTAGCGCTAGGAAATGATAAGTTCGAGTGTGAAACCACCTACATCAGCACATGGAGAAAAAAAAACGAGACAGAAAAGAAAAAGGCACCTTTACTGGAAGCTTTATTGACACTCCCCGAAACACCGTCCCTAGAAGAAGCTGTAGCCAGTTTCCAAACGGTGCACTGCTATTCACAGGTGAATAAGGTCCTGTCTTTAGATCAGTATGTGTTGTTTTCCTTTAATTAGGGCTGTTACCTGATTGTTGGTCCTCTATTATTGTCTTTTAGCAGTGAATACTGATTCTTAATTAATTTTTTGGATTCTCAACTCTGTCTCAATACGAAGGCATTTGCCTCAGCCTTGTGGCTCAGGAAATATCCTAGGGGAAAGAACAAGAAGCAGCGAGGGATGGTGAGCCCAGGGCGAAGCGTCTTTCAGCGCAGAGCAGAGGACCTTCAGCAGAACCACTGTCATCGGGAGCGGATGGGTGCAGCGGGTGCTGCGGGTTTGTCTGCGCAATCCCTCGGTGTCAGTACTGGACGGGCTGGATGCCGTCGGTGTGTCTGGGGCCATCCGTACGGTGTGCTCGGTATCACGGCTGCGTGTTTGGGCTGGGGGGCTTGGGAACTATTTGGACCTCCTCTCTGACGTTGGCCAAAACCACCCTGAAACCGCTTCGTGTACCAGTGGCTACCATGCAGCGTGGCGCCCCAGGTAGATCACATTTGCTACTACATGTGCAAGGCAAGTGTCATCTCCGCTTCTTTCCCACGTGGAGGCAAATGCAAGACCCTCATCTGCTGTTCTGCTCTGGGCTCATGCTAGGAGCAAGAGACACCTGAACTGGGATAAAAAGAGCAAAGCAAATGACTTTTCCTTTACATAGTTTCAGACGGTTTTCTTCTTTCTAATGAATGAGGGTGCAAGTTTCCTAATGCCTGAGGAATTGTGTGATGCTCAGATCTTGCTAGTGGCTAACTAGCCCCAGGTGTCTTTTTAGGGGAAAAAAAATCTTTTGTACCTGTTTTCAGCCTTTTGTGCCTATTTCCATAACTAACACACAGCTTCTTTTGGGAAGTAGCTGGGAATTCCCTTCCTCTTGCTATTCTGGTGATGACAGATCAAGCAGAGCTGAAGCGTTTTGATGAATAAAAATAGAATTTGCCCCACGGCCCTGACCCTTGTCTAATTTCAGCCCTTTGCATCAAACCTCATTTTTTTCTCAATGGCAATTTGAATGCAGCAGGTCCCCAAGACTCTCATATTTGTGCGAGAGTGAGAGAAAAGACCCAGAATGGCTTGGACAGAGTGACCGGAGCCTTCAACACCGTTAATTCAGAAATACTGCCGTTATCACAGGCTTATGGGTGCCTGAGCAGGGTTTTGACAGAAAGCCATTCACAAGGGCGTCAGATGTCAGCGCCCGTGGTGCTAATGCACATTAATAAGTTCCCAGACTTTCTAACGCGCTGATGAATCAGCATAACTGCCACATCCTACAGTCACTTTCTGGACATTCATTACAGCTACTTCCCTTCACACAGAAATAAAAATAAAAGAAATGTGCTCTAAAGCAAATGGGGCAGTGATTTTCTCCGAGCGTCTCGAAAGTGGGCTGTGCTGAACTAGCAGCAGGAGAGAATTTGCACCGGGATCAGGAAAGCAGAATAAATCACAAGTTGATCTGCTCACTTCCAGTTTCTTTTGCTGACCAGGACTGATGCAAGAGAGCTTTTCGCAAGGGTGTGCTGCCTTGCCTCCTCTGACCCAACGTGGCCGGTGGCAGCTGCAGCCTCTCTGCCTGCCGTATGAGTTGCTTGGAAGCTGGGTGCACGCAGCGAGAGCGGCCTTGTGCTTAACGTGAGATATGGGCTTCGGTGAGGGAAGGAAAGGAGCCTGTTATTTATAAGGGGGTTTCTACCTGCGCCTGTGATTCCTGCCCGTATGTGAGTCCCATGTTCTCTCGGCAGAGATTTGGGGCATGGAGCCCCTGGGTCTGGGCTTTCCTCCTTCCAGACAATAACAATAATCGACTCTTTCGCCAATGAATGAAGAATAATCTGCAGTGCCCTCCTCTAATTGAGGTCTAAGCCCTTTAGAAGAAGGTTCCGGCTTTTTTGCCCCATTTTCATGCAACACTGAGCACTAGATGTCTTAGCCCAAGGCTTCTTCTGCCAAGAACAATAATAGAGCAAAGAATAACTAATTATCATCGAAGGATGGTTCGATACAGAGATGGTAATTACTGAAAGGAAAAAAGTACAATTCTTAATCAATTCACCCTGTTCTAACTACCAACAAATCCAGCAGAAGGCACAACTTAAGCAAAAGCAAATACTGAAAACACATGCGTATATGTACTTTAAAGAAACAGAGTGAGGAGGAAGGAGAGAAATCAGTTAGAAATGGGTTTTCATTATTGGTCAAATATTTAACTCTAGTCCAATAAAATAATAAGATCTGCCTGTCATTATTTGCCTTTATTAATGAGTCAGATATTTTTTAATTCAGTACAGCACTCTTGATAGCATCAAGAAATCCTACATGAAAGTAGCTGATTTATATTCACAGTTGTGTTTAAATTAACTTAGCTGGTGTAAATGCCCACGCTGTACATTGTTTAATATTCCCAAGGCACCTGCAATAGCCAGAATTTATAGTCTCATTCAAAGTCCATTGGAGTCAAATGGCAGCTTTTGCTAAATTTCAGTGTACTTTGGGTCAGGCAAGTATCGGGAAGAGAGGAATTGCAGTGACAGCACTGAAGCAGAGGGTTTCTGTCTGCTGTTGCAGTCGAGGGGGCAGAAGAGCAGGGAGGATGTTGGCTAGAAGACTTGCAGAGCTGTGGTGGTCCTCATAAGCCCTTCTTGGTGCTCCTCAAAGCCACCATCACAGTGGCCTAGGGGCCTCCTCAAGGATGTGGCAGGGACCTCATACACCTGCTCTTGCCCCTTCCTTCTCAGCGAGGCTCCTGCAGGAGCCAGGCTGACAGGGGGACCAGCACCCAGACGTTTTGCTGCTGAAACCGTGGGGCCAGGCGCGTGCAAGAAATTTAGCATGTTTGCCAGCACTTGGCGGGGCGAGGATTGATAAGGGAGGTCAGCCCAGTCAATCGGAGGCAGAGCCAGATGGCCTGGCTCCGATTCCTTTCCCATCCACATCTGAAAGGGATTTGCAGAGACTTCAGGGTGAGGCTTTGAGACCTTCTCCTTGCCAAAATATTAAAAAGACATTGCAAAAAACTAGAGATCCTTGTGTCAATAAAACATATGACAATTGCCTTGGGTTCCTGGCTATCCTAATTTATTTAATTAAATTGCACCAATCTAGCAAGCAGGTAAGCAGTTTTCACTACGATGTAAGCGCATAGCTGAGTGAATTGGACCAAGGTGCCACATGTTAATCATTACAGGGTTTTGTCTGCACATCAGTCTTGCAAGGATCTGCTTATGAAATCATACCTTTCCCATTAAGCACAGTTTGAGTTTTGAAAGGGAATTCAGATTGGCTTGGCACAAACCTTTGTAGAGGGCTAAGAAAACCTGGGAGAGATGGCCCCCACTTTAAGTTAGAAAAAAAGTGATCTGCCTTCTCTTTTGTGGTGCATTTAAAGGTCTCTGTTTAAGGACTGTGGATTGATGAAGTGGCCTGATGTGGGGAGAATATTAAAAAAGATGTCAACATGCCAATAAATGTGTGTGCCAGAAATAAATGCATTAGATGTTAGCCCATCTAAAACCAGTGAGAGAAAGCTGAAGAAAGACATTCTTTTATGGAGAGAGACAGTCCAGTAGCTCACATCATTAGGGAAAAAAATGATCAAAGCAGAAATGAGCTCAAGTTTCCAAATGTCATCTCACCTTCAGAGTTCTTTCCCTCAACCAGCCAAGGGCCGGATATTTGAAGAACAAGATTCAGGGGCATCTCATCTCTTTATAAAGCTCAGGCTTACATTTTTCTCTAACAATCTGCTCCTTTCCCCACATAGGCATCCTGAAGCACCAAATTAAAGGCCACTTTTGCAAATTTGTCCCCAAGCTTTTTGCAAAATTAACAGAAAGGATAGCAAAACCCTAAACTGAAATGAAAAGAAAGAGGTTCAAGGTCACAGATTTTGTTCTCCACCTTGAGAATGTGAAGATCCAGACTTTGACTCCCCTCTAATGACAAGCAGATGGGAAGTTAGGCACAGGTCTAAGCTGGCTGCGTTTTGCAATAGCAGCACGGCTCAGTTTATACTGCAATTTGTTTCTGGTGGAACTGCTAGCTGGAGAGGAGAAAAAAATCACACCTCCCCACAGAAGGCTGTGCCAAGAAAACTCTTCGTTTAGATAGCGTTTTGTCAGCCTAGTAATGTTGTTAGTAGAGATGATACAGTTCTGCTGGCAAGAAAAGTCCTAAACTGGCATATGCAGAGGTCTGATGTGATCTCCCCAGCCCTACCGGGAGAGGACATTCAGCATAGACAGACTCAGGGTGTTAGGCTCTTCCCTGGGGTCCACACGAAGTGTCTGGCTCGGGAAGACCCCAAGCAGCTGGCGGCTGCAAGGAGGGAAGAGCTGCTTTACACGCAGCTCTTGCACTCCACCATGAAGTGCCAGCACGGGCAGCGGGGCAAGACACTGGTGTGACGGGACCTTGGGTGTGCGGCAGTCTGTGTGGTCTTGGCACAGATGAAGTCCTCAGCGAGGATAAATCCTAGTACTTGACTGTGCACGAATGATATCTCCCGAAAGCTATCCTGCAAACCAGTGAGCCGCACGATGGAAGGAGCGCTCTTAGCCTAAGAGCTCGCTGGGCAGATGCCTCGTTGTAGACTCAGGGCTCAAAGCTCGGCTTCCTAGTCTGCCAGTAAATACCTCTGAGGTTCATTTTTTTTTACAAGAAAGTTTTCAGAAGATTGGTTTGCAACATATTAAAAAAAAGTTGGTAGGAATAAACATCTCCAGTCCTAGGAAATAAACACACCCCAGTCCTGTGGCGTGTCCTAGGCTGGCATTAAGCTCACATTACGTAACAGTGATATATTGTATATACCAAAGAGCAAGGGAGGAAAAATCCTCCTTTATTCTCACAGTCTGAAACAGCCTGTGTCTGCCTAGCAGCTGTTCAGAGCACATATCAAAGCATTTCAGTGTCCCCACATAAACAGAGATGCTGGAGATGCAACCCTGGAGGGAGAAGCTGGGACGAGGAAGTCTCAAATTTACCCCTAAGCAGTGCAGAACTCTCTTCTTCATTTCGCAAGCTGATTTCCTACTCTTTTAAAGCCAGTTCGATGATAGTTCTTTCCAGGGGTTTTCCCCTCCCGACACTAGCTGCCCTTTCACCCAGGTACCGGCTCTTCCTTGCCATGCAGGCACCATCCCGAGCCCAGCGCAGGGGGACCACACCGCTATGCTGCCTCCGGGCAGGTTCCCGTGGACTGGGAGGAGAAAACCACCCGGCAACATCAAAATGTCCGGGGAGCCGGGCCTTGCACCTCGCAGGCGCCCGCTCTCGTTTTCCTGCCTTTATTGCCCCAAGCGAAGGGCTCAGTTATCCCTCCCGGCACTGTCCTGAGCCGGGGACAGAACGGAAAATCTCCAGGCTGTTGTTGTTTTCTAAAATACAAAATGCTTAAAAAAACCCAAACAATAGTATTGCTTTTTAAAATCCAAAAGATTTTCAAAATACTGTGTCTTGCACAGATTGCTAAACCACAGGGTCCCAAAGGGGAGCGAGGGGGGGATCGGCCCCCGACCCCTCCGCGCGCCGGGGTGCAGGCCGGTGCTGCGGCTGGGGCCGATTCTGGAGCGCTGGGAAAAAAACTCACCAGGAAGGCCGGAAATTAGAGTTTGCCAGTGTCCCTCTTGACTTTAATTAAGCTCATTGTCAGTTTGGCGAACTCCCGCTCTCTTTCTCTCCTTCCCTCTGTCTTTTTTCCCTGCAAGTCTGCTCAGCGGACTCTTTAACCAGCTCTCAAAGCTCAAATTTTAATTAAAGTCATTCACTGCCTTTGAATGACTAATAACCTCTTATCGGGTCTTGTGTTACAAATAGCGGGCAAATCACCTTTCCTCCCACTCTTCATTAACGCACTATTATTTTTTTATACTGACCACCCTGCCGAGACCCTTTTTGCTTTAAAATAATATTAGAACAGAAGCTTTCCTTGAAATATATTTTAGTTAGCTGAAAAGGGCACAATTAACAGAAAAGGGCTGATGGATGAAGACGCACCTGTCCAGAAACACCCTGGAAAGTCTGGTTATGAAGGAGCGTAGTTTATTAAGCAATTTTCAGCAAAGCAGAGGAAAGCCCTGTTTTCCAATCCATAATCCAAAAGCATTTTTGCTGGAGTTAAAGGAAAGACTTTGAGGATGTAAAGAATTCAGGACAATTTCCATTTTAACTATATTCCTAATTCTCTCCTGGCTTAGCTGCAGAGAGTTTTGATAGCGAGGGAAGTCCTCGCTGGTTATTATCCTGAAAAGCTCTGGGCCCTCAGGAGGAAGAAAAAGCAGCTGAGATGAGAGCAGAAGTAGTTGGCTGGGAGTTTATTAAGGTCTTGGTTTTTCTTCAGAAAAAACCAGCAGTGAGAAGTACGAACAAACCCAGTTTGCAAGGGCCGGGCTGGGCGCGGAGAGGGGCGCCAACCAGCGCAACACCTGCTCAGCCACACGCTTTCCCCGGGAAAAACCCTACCATGAACTTCCAAATTTTGCAGGCTTATATTATTATCAGAATAAGAATTTAAACTGAGCTAGTAGGATTTTTGAAGGAGGTTTTAAATCTTCTTAAGGGTAAGCTGGAAAAAAGAGGTGACTTCATAGGCTACATAGTCATGTCCAAACGACACTCTAAACACGAGTGACAGCTTTCAGCCGCAGATGACAATTTGGGCTTGTTTGCAAAAGGCCACCTTGAAGCAGAATCTTCCAAACTACCATTTTACATCGTTTAGGTCAGACTGAGACTTTGACCACATGTGAAACACAGGCAGTTTTTAAAGCACTGAACACAGCACAGGCTCTAAGTGCAACTCAGCTCTGTTCCACAGCGGCAAACTTACCCCATGCCGAAGGAGAGCTAAACTTGCTTTTTTTTTTTCTTTTTTAACAGCTGCTTATCTCTTTCTCTATCAACTGCCCTGTCTGCTCGTTTCTGCACAGCTGCCATGCTGCAATTTGCTCCGGGTTTGTGTCTCGAAGCCACGGTTGGCGTCGCTGCACCCGCAGAGCTGGGTGTAAGCCCACGGCCCGGCTAGGCGGGCAGAGTGAAATCAGGGCTGCAAATAAAAAGTAGAATGGCAATGGCATTTTAATGCAAATTGGTTTCTGAGGTCTGCTTCTGCTGCAGTGTGTGGTGGCTGCTCGTGGACACCCTGCTGGTGCTGCTGGCAGTGGTGGGCTGCTGCGGGGAGACCGGGCAAACTCACCTCGCTGCGTCTTTGTAGCTTCACGAAAAATATGGGCTCCTGCATGGTGCTGCTGATTTCTTGGCAAGCCCAGTTGGAAGAAAATCACATGGAGTCTTTATCTGAGTGGACGATACTTGCATATTTCCATTATTGATTTTCTGCAAATTTAACGAGAAGAAGTCCGCATGGTGGCTCTGAGCAACTGAACAATAACTGAACTTATAATAACAATGACAACAACCCTGCAGCATTCAGTGTACAAATAGATTAATTCTGCCCTCAGCATCCATTTACCTCAGTCAGTCAAGCCAGCAGAAAAGTCCCTTACCTCTCCTCCTACCTACCCTGCTCAGGTTTCCTCCAGGACTTGCTCCCTGAGGGTATCGTAGGGCAAGATCGGGCTGCTTGGGGTCTGTGCATGACCCACGCTTCTGGAGGTGAGCAGCAGCCCCGCCGCCCCCCAGCCCCTCGCTGGCGGCACTTGCCCTCGGACCGGACAGGACTTCGCGGGGGCCAGGAGCCTCCCAGGCAAGCCCAGCTCAGATGTTTAGGTGCTCAGTGACCTGCGCAGGCTTGGCAGGTGCCCTTTCTTCATGTGGATACACGGTAGCTCCCCTTTGGCAGCGTTCTCTGTTAAAAAAAGTGCCTTTAATTTTCTGATCTAGATAAATTGCCTCGGATAGCTTTACAGCAATATGGCAAAGAAATCCCAGCTCCTGCCAATGACATTATTTCCAGCCATGACATTAGTGTTTCATACCACACGAGTGAGCAAAAGAATAAAGCGATAAAGAATAAACTGCTGTACATGATGTTTCATTTTGGGATGGCTGGACCTAGCAATAAAGCAGTCACAGATGAATGCCTTCATCTCCTCAGCTGTCTATAAATAAGATAGCAGGTAGAGCTAACTTTCTTTGTTGCTGTTTGAATGTAACTTTTCTATCACGTTCCTAAAATAAAAACTGAACCACGGGCACTTGAACAGCACGAAAATATTCATGACCTCTCTGCTATAGCTCGGCTCTTACAGACCTTATTTCTGGTGCCTTCAAGCTCTCTGCGTTGCCCCCATCTGATTAAGCAGCACTTTCTGGGGCTGGACTGTAACTCTGATTGCTTCCCCTGTGCAGAGGGCTGCCCTGCTCTTCCGAACAGCTAATGTGGATTATCAGCTGCAGTTCTCCACTGGGGTTAAAAAATGACCAACGTCATTGAACTGCCCTCCAGGCATACTCAGGAGCAAAGTATTTCAATGCTCATCCACTTTCTTTTCTTGCAGGCTTCAGCATGGGCATCTATGGACCACCCCAAGAGGCTCCAAAAAGCAACTAAATATATATTGTGCGAAGGCTTAAATGCCAGAGAACAGGTTGCAGGAGGAAAATGCACTGATTTAGAATAAATTTGGTAATTTGCTGAGCCCTATTCAATCTCATTCAACCCCTCGCTCGACATAAGGATATGAGGGGACATACTGGCTCAGACGGACTAAAGCCATAAGTAGCCCATCAACCTGTCTCTGAAAGTGGCCAAAAGTGGGTGCTAAGAGCAGAGAAAGAACAGAGCATAGGAACATATTTACAATATTTTCCAGCTACTGTCTGAGCCCCCAACTGCTCAGGGACTTCCTGAGCTGGATGTTATTTCCAGGTATTTCACGGTTTTCCATGAGCATGTGCCATCTCTGCTTGAACCCGCACCAGCTTTGATGGCTCACAGCCTCCTCTGGCCAGGCGGTCCCCAGCCCTGCGGCCCCATGCGAGAAGCTGCTTCTGCTGCCCAGGGGACACCCGGCTGCAGGCACGAGAGGCACAGACAAGGCCAGGACAGGGCAATCTTAAAATCATGAAAGCAAAATGTGTAGGTCTGAGAGAGCCTTAAGATGACTCCTGTCAGGTGTTTCTACAATCTGCTCTTAAAACTCAAAGGCCTCCAAGCCAAGGACTCCAAGACCTCCCTAGATAAACTGTCCTAATGTTTAATTAACTTTACAGATAGAAAGGGTGGTTTTTTTTCCTGAATGCCTAATTTTAAGCTGCATTGCTAAATACTAAGCTCATTTATTTTTGTCCTACCCTTGGTAGATATGGAGAGCAATTGACTGCGGCCCTCTTTATAATAACCTCTTACATATTTGAAGACTATAATAAAGTTCCCACTTCTTCTCTTTTCTAGACTGTCAAACATTTTATTAAAGCCACAAAGTGTCACAACTATTGTTTTCCCATACTGAGTGTGTCAGCCATCCTGTCCTCAGCAGAACAATACCCAGTATTACCTGAGACAAGGTCCTGGAGGCTAATGAGCTCATGGTCAAAGGTCAACAGCTCAAATTTTACCTGCCTGGATTCAAAAGAGCTGTCAGCCATGCCAGAGTCCTCAGACGTGGCAGAGGAAAGGTAATCCAGCAAAAGTGAGAACTGGCACTGGTGAGGAGTTGTTACAGCACTTGACGGCAGAATATATGAAATTAGGGAACCAGCTCCTGCCCTTCCTCTCCCAAAGGAGGGCCTCCTACGGGCTTCCTCTCCCAGAGCCCATACCCTGAGCAGCAAGGGTCAACGTACAAGAGGGAAATGTCTCCTTATTGCTTAATGGTTGCGCTATGCCCTGGAGTACACGGTCTGTAACCTGCGTTCAAGTTTGTTGGGAACATTGCGCTGCTGTCTCTGCCCAGGGAGGCTCTCGCTGCGGTGTCTGCCTCCCTGGGAAGCAAGTAAAGCTTCTGCCTCGGCAAGAGCCCCAAGCACTGAGTTTTCTAGCCCAGCTGAGCCCTCCGAAGGAAGAGGCTCACTTAATCCCTGGGTCTTGCTGGTCACCTTGGCCCCTAGGTGGCTGGGGGCATCTGTCCCTGTGATGGGAAAAGCCCTTGTGCTTCCAGCACCGAGCTGCACTCGCTCCACTACTTCCAAAAGCCTTTAATGCTGTAGGAATACGCAGGGAGATACGGTGGAGGGTAACTTCCCGGGCAGTGGGGCTGGGCGTACAGGCCTAGGTGATTAAGTGACTGTTGGGCTTTCTCGTGATTAGGAAATCAATAGCATATGGGGATAAATCAAATGAGCCCTGTGCTCCCCTGGCCAGAGCTGCCATTCAGCATTGTAGCATCCCCACCTTGTGGTACGACGCCGGACTGCCTTCTCCCAGCAGCGATCGCCGCACGGCTCGCGTCGCGTCTCCGCTCGCCAGAGGTGTAGGGATGCTCAGGCAGCTCGCTTTGATGTGGGCTCTGCTCAGGTCCTGACTAGATCTTCATTGCAACTAAATACGTAAACATGTGCTCCACCTCGTCTTCAAGACAGATGCTAACAGGTAGGAAAAAAGCCCTGATTAGATAAAGAAAGACTTGCTTTTTTTCTGATGCTGACTAACTCTTTCCTTCTGAAAAGTTGAAATCTGGATTTCTGATACTTGAATGTAAGTTTTATGAAGATTCAAAATATCATTAAAGGATTCTCAGAGGCATTACATAGCTGACCAGTAAACATCTGCTAAAATGTTCTCCTTTTTCCTTGCTTTTGTGAGAAAGCATCTTGGAGGTGATCTGTGAGGTTTGCTGAAAATGTATTTTGCAAATGAAAAAGACGTAACCATTTGTGGCTCCTCAGTTAGTGCTGCGGGTAGTCACTCATCTTCAGAAAAAACATATTTCTAAATCCTCTGATTACCGATCAGCTCAGTGAGATAATCCATCATCTGCGATGAAGTGATAGTGTAAGATTCCCTTTTAGGGGGAACAGGTCAGAGACAAGCAGATATTCTTCTCAAAGACCTGGACATTGTTCAGCCATTGCAAGCATCTGCTGGAGGACAACTCGAGCCCAGCTTCACCGCCTGAGGGCTCTGCAAGCTCCCAGCGACTTCCCACAGGCAGCCGTGGGCCCGGAAAATGCCCAGCGCCTCCCAGCAGAGGAGGTGGAAACCTGGCAAGGAGGAAATGACGTGCGGACGGAACCTGGTCACTTTGTGTCCTTTCTACTGCGCTGAGACAAAATGGCTGCAGCCCTCCTTCTTTGAGGAAAGGTGGCTTAATGTTGTTTCTCGTTAAGCAAAAGTGAAAGTGTTGGTGTATTTCTGGATCCGCTGACTCTAGCAGAGCCAGGCAGAAGCCCAGCAGATGGATGTGTTGGGGGCAGCAGGGCTGCATTTCTTCCACTACTGTCCAGGACCCTCCAAGCAACATGAACTATTAGTAGAAACATAAAGCTGTCTGTGAGCTTGGCTAGCCCACAGCCTCTTTCTCTCTTGCTCTTCTTCCTTGCTTAAAACTGTGAAGTTTAACGAAGAACGAAGGCTATTCTCATCTGCTGGATGGAGGAGATCATGGCTAGAAGAAGCAGGAGGCAACCTCCTCCTTCCTGTTTCTTTCCCTGGCTGTGCAGCAGACCCGGTAATGAGATGACAGTCTGCAGGGTCTCTCTTAAAGAGCTTCTCTCCGAGAGCGCTGACTCTGTAACCCACTGATTAGCTAATGTGAAACAGAGCCCTGGAAAAGGCAGGGAGCACGAAGAGCGAAGCAGACGGTGGGTGTGCGCCGGATAAATCGCTGGCGTCCCAGCCAGGAGGCACCATGTGTGCGCCCGCGGGCGCCCGGAGGAGTCGTGGGGCCGTGGATCATGAAGGGTTAGGTCATTCCAGCCGCCCTGGCCGCTCACCGCGTCCATCCGGGGCTAGCTGACAGAGCGCTGCGTTACGAGCCCGGCCTTCAAAGCATTCCTGTTTTTACTGTCGAATGCACCAAATGTCTCACACAGCTGTTTAGTTGGTTTGTGAGCCTTGTTAAGTGTCGGGTTTATCATAGCTTTCCCAAGGAATGTGTGCGCCCAACAAGTAGCTGAAAGATGTTATCTGCTTTGGCCAGCTGAGGACTTCAGGCTCTTGCGATCAGAGGAGGCCATTCGCAGACTAACTAGGACTATATAAACTAGTTTCTTTAGCCAGGCAAACCCTGGGCAGTTTGACATTTTTCATTGACCTTGATTGTTTTGGAGGTTATGTTCTGCTGGGAGGAAAGGTGGAGGGAGAAATTCTCAGCATCACCACCCTCGCGGTGGTGGAAAAGCACCAAGTATCACTTGGAAAGCCATTCAAACAGTCACAGCCTTTCAAACACGAAGCCTTTAATCAGTATATTTACGCTTATATCGCCATGAAGAAAAATCCATCACCTAAGGCCTTGTCCACCAGCTGGCAGAGCCCTCCATGTAGACATACCATTGCAGCTATGTAGATATAACACTGTTGTCTGACAGGGAATTTATCTCACTGCAGCACTCATCCTTGCCATAACGTAAGCCAGAAAAACTCCTCTTCAGCGGCCATAGCTGCATCTATACTAGGATTTTTTTTTTCCTGTCTGAGCAATTTACCATTCCCACCCTCCTGGCATAAGGTGAGAGGTCTGCAGACCTCTGTGCTGCCAACTGGCCGGGGAATCGTACACAAACACAGGCGCCTTCCCTGCAGACTAAACCTCGCCCAAGACAAGTTTTCTCCACAGCATTAAGGAACACTAAACTTTCTTTGAAGTTCACTTTAAACATCTCTCAAAGCCATACTGGATAATGCAAAGGTGAGATACGTAATGGCCACAGTAATCTCACAAAGAGCGTGGAGAGATGGCCAAAGTGCTTGAGTTCTGCTGAGCTCAAGCAAATGGACTTAAGAGCCTGTCTCTCTCGTTTGCTCCTTCGGCTGATTGACGTGTCCATAAGCTCCTGTTTGTAGGCTCCACAGGCTCTTTCTAACCAGGGTTTGTCCATGACACACTGTTAATAATATTAATTATTGTCTCTCCGGTCCGCGTGGAGAAGAGCGCTCCTGGAGTGAGGGCTGGCGGGGCTGAGCGGCCAGCGGAGACCAGCACCTCAGGTGAGCTGCAGCAGGCGGGGAGAAGCAGAGGGCAACAGGGAGGCGAAAAATTCGGGAGAGACATGCCACGGTGGTTTTGCCCCTCCACGCGCTGCTGGAGGGCTGTGCGTGAAAGCAGACGAGCACCTGATGGACACGTCGGAGAGGAGGGAGGCGAGAGCGAGGCCACGTGGGACCTGCTCTCAGGACATGGTGCCTGGCCGGGGCAAGGAGGGTGGGAGCTGCCCCTGGCTCCCCTTCCAGGGGCGCAGCCTCCTGGGGTCACTACGCCCGTGCTGGACAAGCGGGCAGCCGAGCCGGTGGGGTGTCGAGGTGAGCTGCTAGGGACAGGCCAGCAGCTGCACTTCTCCAGTTGGTTCCCATCGAAAGGTGTCGGGGACTGCATCATGGTCTCGCTGCGTGGTGGAAATGATGGGGAAACCAAGCCGTGATTTTAAATCTTTCACGGGAGGATGATAAAATTACAATATGATATGGAAGCATGGAAAAGTGAGAACTATAAACTATGAAATTCTACAAAACAGACAAATGCAACAATTAACAAACCAACTCTGCTTTGAAAGTGATACTAGATAACAAGCTCAGGTTGTACAGCACACTGCCGTTTTGAGTGCTGTCATGAGAAGTTTCAAATTTGAAATTTCTACTCAGAGATACAGATTTGCATAAACTGAAACCAACTGTCTTTAAAATATAATTTGAAGAACTGAGTGGAAATCCAAACTGAGATCATATTGAACATTTGGAGATAGAAGCCAGAGATATTTGGGCCTGTCCTGATGCGGCATCACAGACATCAAACATTTCTTGTGAGGTCAGAATTCATTTTTTCTCCTTGGTGCCTGGTGGCTTGAAGTCCCAGCTTTGGACACCTTAAATGAAAGAGTTGGGTTTTTTTAATATACCGAGCAAAATAAGAGGAATGCCAATAATTAAAGCTGACAGAATAACTTGCACTTTTAGCTTGATCCTAAACCTAGCTATAGGTATAGCAAGGTTTAGTCTTTCTTTTGGTGGTTCTCAGAGAACAATATTCTTGACTGAAAAGGGAAGTATGTTCACAGTCTGCTCTGGCAGTAATGTCCCACCCAGCCCCTCTCTCTGAAGTCCATGGATCAAATTTCTCCTTGGTGTAAAAGCTACAGCAAGAATCGGTTTGATTTGATGAGTTGAAAGTTTACACAACATCAGCCTGGGATGACAGTTTCATTTCAACAAAAACAGATTCCTTTGGATATCTATTAAACTGGGCTGACTGGTATTCCCATTCCCATGTATATACACACATACCAGACAATAATCTCCTTAACAACCCACAGATGAATTCCTTAGCTTATGAATCTGCCAGAAAACACATAATTTTCCCCATCAAGGAATGCTGCTTGGCACATCTTTAGTATATCACTTACACAGCCCTCAATCAACCTAAATGATTCACCTAGTAAGATCTCTTAGGCAAGGTTTTACGTGATTGAACGGTTCAACCTTGCTGAAAAAGTACACGCCATTGAGTCCCCATATCTCAACAATAAAAGTTATTAATAAGCAGGAATTACTTCAGTAAGAGCCGTGGGGGCTGGCTCCAGTCTGGGCAAATTCAGCTGTCCTGCTTGGGGCTCCATCAGTAAAAACAACTCAGCGTAGTGGGAACAGAGCAGAGGCTCACAGGCTCAGTCCCAACCCGCACGTCCTATTTTATGTTGTGTTTTACAGTTTATCGCTCTTCATATTAAGATTTATTAGTATTGTCTTGCTGTTCAGCGGTCACGACTCGTAAAGCATGTGCAGTATGGGAGCACTGCTGTAGTCCCATGGCCGTGGTGGAGAGGCTGGTCCCCACCGCGGGCGCTTCCCGTGTACCGAACCGCAGCCTGGGGCGGCAGGCAAGTCGCGGGGCTGCAGTCTCCAAGCGGTGTGCACGGTCTCTAGGAGGTGGTGGGACAGACCTCCTCACCCGCGGCTTTCATCGTCTCTGTGGCCGTCGTTACAGAAGCCGTGTTATGGGCTTAGCTACTCCTCGCATGGAGACGCCAGCGATTAGCTTGAGGACGTTGAGGGCAGCAAGCTGTCTGATCCAGCACAGCCAGCCATTGTCCTGGCCACCTGGGAAGTCATTTTTCATTGGAAATGGTTGCTCTCATCCAGATCTGGATGAATTATGTAAGATTCTTTGGATCACAGACAGGCGAAATGGGGTTATAGCACCATTTGATCTCAGCGAGATTTCCCATCACAGTGTCCTGGTTTGTGCACAGAAATGGTAATTTGGCTCCTTTCCTGCTCGAAAACATTTGTTTGGATGTTCTGAGACTTTCTCGAGTCTGTGGACCCCCGCCATAGGGTGTTACATGGCTTTAGATAAGAAATCTCCATAAAACTGTAAGCAATGTGTCTTCTGCAGTAAATCTTTCTTCATAGTCAACAGTGAAGCAGTCACATTATGTTGCCTTACATTGCAGCCCACCTGTTGCAAGGAAGATGCCAAGAAAATTATACACCAGTGGGAAAGTGTAGATTACATATATGGCTTGGTCCCAGCAAGAGTCTGTGTGGATACAGGATACACATTAAAAAAAAAAACGCATCAGCGTAGCTCTCTTTGTGCAATATGAAGGGAATCCCTGGCTAGACAGAGATGAGTAATCCGCCAGCTTAGATAACACAGCGGTAGCTGCTGTCTTTCCATCGAAAGGCAAGAGGTGGGTGTTGGGCAGACAGATCCCGCCACCCTCGGTGCATAGCATGGCCCCGCTGAGATCCCTGGGGGGTCCGAGGCTTGTGATGCCGCCTTAGTTGCACTGCCGGAGCCTGCGAAGCTCCCTGCTTCACGGCCCGGCCGGGAGCGAGGCGCTGTGTGGCAGGACCGGCTGTGCTCCGTGTGCGGGGTGGTGTGTGCTTGCTGCGGGGAAAGGGCCCCTCGCAGAAAAGCAACGAGGTTGCCTGCCTAAACACACGGTTTACGAATGAGTCCAGGAATAATCCACTGCCAGCGAGTGGTTTTAATGCCCTCGCTTTACTACTAATTAACCAGTGCTGGAAAGGTTTGGAAGAACCCAGCAGTGCCTTGCTCTCCGTGGTCAGAGAGGGCTCTGCCTCTGCGACACTGCCCGCGCAGCCAGCGTGGGGACAGATGGGACCTTCACGGTCACGGGCTCCCACCCCTCCTCCTTGCCTCACGCCATCCCCTTTCCGAAAAGGATCGCCTTTCAGACAGTCAGTGGGGTTTGTCCCTCCCGCGTCCGCTGAGAAGTTGCTGGAGGAAGTCTTCACTCCTACCGTACTGCTACTTGGACTCATACCCTAGCCTGAGATATATCTGAGAGGAGAGTCCTATAAAGTTGAAAATCCACATCTAAAAACAGCATTAAGGGTGCAAACAACAAGCATCTTATCAAGCAGCTTTGGTATAAAAAAATCCGGGAGGCGAAGCATGCCCAGGCGTGGAACAGCTCAGCTGTGATAGCCGGCGAGAGCCACAAGATGTCTCTGGAAACCAGCATTTGAAAAAAAAAGGCATTAATAACCCCAGGAAAGGGGCTGGGCCTTTTACATCTGCAATGAGAGCTGGCCCTCGCGTGTGCATTCGTGCGAGCCTGGGTTCGTAGCACAGGGCTGCCCCCTTCCCGAAACCATGTCTCCATCAGCGTTTGCCCTGGGTGAGGGGCAACCATGAGGTCGCACCCGTGGTGTTTCCTCATGACATGGAGGAGAACCGTGGATCAGCAAACCACCGGCGGATTAAAAACACTACTGACTTTTAAAGGTGCTGGAAGAACAGGGAAATGCACATGTTGAAAACCAGATTAAAGAACATACGTCACTCCTGAGAGTCCTGAAGGAGATACTCTGCACCTCCTGGGAGGCTCTTTGTAGGCACGGAGCACCCTGAAAAAAGCAGCTTAGGCCTGGGTTTGTAACCTCAAAACGTGCCTGGGTTTACAGGCTCAAAATATGCCAACTCCCACGGGATTTCACTGGCTGTGCCGTCACCTGCAGGGGTTCATGCGTGCAGGAAAATCCTGACGTGGCGCACCCAGCGACGGACGGCATGGGAATGAACTCGCTGTCCCGACACGGGGAAGAATCCTGCTGGACGTGCCTCAGAGCTCCGCGAAACGCCGGCAGGTCCCGATCCTGCAGCCCTGTCAGCCGCTCGGGAACTCCTCTCCATTTCGCCAGCTCTGCGCGGTCTCCAAGTAAACAACCGGGGAATTGCAGGGTGGAAAAGGCCCATATAAGTCTAACGCTGTTATTAAGAAATAGGCAGAGCATGAACCCAGCACAGTGACTAGTGACTCACAAAGTTTAATAGGAGAAAACAAAGCTATCTTTCAATGGACCACATACAGAGACAGCAGTTACTGTAAATTGGAAAACCTCTTTAACGTCCAACTAAAAATGTGTACCACATAAAACCCATTGCCCACTAGGCTCAATGGTCCTAAGTATCATTTGTTTCAGGATTTGTTTTCCTTCTTACAAATCACAAGGCAGTCATTTAAATTAATAATAACCAAAGTTATGGGGATAATGGGATTTTTAATGAGATATTTCTGGCTGTGGGGTGCCTTTACAGAAACTCATCCACCGCAATACAAATGCTAGTGTTTAGCAATAAGGCGATATGGTGAAAAGCCCATTAGTCTAAATCCATTGGGAGAGGAGGACCAAACTTTGTTCTTACAGTGCATTTAGGAAAACTCCCCTGGGACTAAACTATTGTTACATTGCCGTGTTTGAGGCACATACAATTCGAACAGCATGAAAAATGATTTAAAAAAAAAGAAAAATAATGTAGTCAGTATCTACTGACATGATTAGAGGAAGAGCAGCTATTGTTGTACAGACAGACCAGCAAAGTCTGACCTGCTGACAGTCCTCCTTGCAGTTTCCCAAGAACAACTTTTAAAGGTTGAGTTTTTTTGTTTTTTTTTTCCTACAGAAGCCAGCAGATTTCTGTGCAGCAAAACTGTTTGCAGGCAGAGACAAGAGGGTGCTGGATCCCCATACTGCATGTGGGTGATGGGGTGAGACCCGCTGCGACACCCAGGCGGCTCCGCAAGGGCATCCGCAAGGCGAGGACAGCTCGAAGGCAGACCCAGCTGCACGTCAGTCCTCGAACGCGGACGGCATCTTCAGCGCCTGCGTCGTGAGGCTCCAGGCAGCTGCAGTCGGGTGCTGGGGAAGGGAGATAAGACCCCGATATTTTTTCCATTCGGAATACGAACGTGGTAACTTTTACAGTGCTGCTTTCTAGCAAACCAGGCAAAACAAAAATGAAGATGATGCAGGGGCAGTTTTGCCCTTGGTTACACGCAAGGGGAGCATAGAGAGATGTTCTTACTAATACGATTAAGTAGTAATCAGGTGATTTGGAACTGTTATTATTACAGAAAATTGCAAAAGATATCAAGATTTAGTAGGGCATTTCTTGATGACATTTGACTCTACTTCTACCTCCTGGTTTTCCTAAGACAGTCACTCTTATTGGTCAGAAAGTACTGATTTCCCTCCAAAACATGCTGTATTTCAGAAGCAAAGACCTACTCCTGAAACGCTACCTATCCAAGGAAGTCTTTGCCCCAAAAGACTGAAATCCCACAGCATATTTAATTTTCTGCATGAAAAAGGCTGTGGTCCTTCATTCGGGACTTCCGTCTCTCAGGTTGTCTGGGCTGAGGCCTCAGGCAGCCGAGGGATGTTGTGTGTCTGGATAGAAGGATCCACTCCACGCCATAACCACCCTTCTGCAAAATGACAGAAAACTGCGAATGCAAAATCTCCTGAGTGAAAAGGAATTAGTAAAACCCCATATTCATGAAATATTGAGAGCTAATTATATGTGCATCGGAAACCTCTGGGGGAAGGGAGATGGAGGCCTTTCATTAGACGGGAACTGGAACTTTTTCATCATTTGTCTAGCTCAGGAATGCGGGGCTGCTGTCTGGAGAGGGTTGTGGGATTTGGCCGCAGGGCTGGGTGTGCAGGTAAAGTGCCACACTACAGAATATTTCTATTGTACTGTGGCATGTCTTGGAAATGGCTCTCAGCCGTGGCAAGTCAGGTTGGGGTGCTGGATGTGCATACGCCTCAGCCCGCCTGCAGGACCTCTTCGCTCCCCAAAGCACCAGGAGGAACCATTGCTTCCAAATCATTGTACATCTTCCTCCCACTGCACCCCAATGGGTCCAAAGTCCTGTCCCCCTCACTTCTAAACGGACCGCAGTTTCTCCTGGAAGGGACAGACCCCAATCACTTCCAGGATGTCCGTGGGAAGTCCGGTTTCTTTGCTTTTGTTAGCTCGTCGGAGATCTCCTCTCTCCTTTTGCAACCAAAACGGCTCCATTTCCAGCTGTTGCCACATCGACCAAATTTAAGACCAAGATCAGAACTGGAGAGTGAAAAAAAAAAGGGGGGGGGGAGTTTTTTAGGGTGGACCCAGAGGTAAATGCACAAAGGAAACCCTACCTACTGCACGGCCACCCGTGAGGGTTTCCCCCGGCCGCTCGGCAGCAGCGAGCCGCCGCCAGCCCCGCTCCGCGCTCCGGCTCCGGCTCCGGCTCCGGCTCCGGCGCCGCCTCCCCGCGCGCGCCCGCCCCGGCGCAGCGCAGCGCAGCGGCGATGCCCGGGCGCTCCGCGGCCGCGGCTCTTCCGCGCGGGGCCGCGCCCGCGGAGCTGCCCGCCGCGCCGCGCCGCGCCCCGGCCCTCGCCGCGTAAATCTGCGTTAAACCCGCTTCCCCTCATGCCACCACCTATTACGCCCCCAGTGCGCTTTCTATCACCTTTTGTTAGAATTACAGAGCAGGAAACTTAATTTACCCAGGGCTTTAAAGACAAATAAATACAGGCAGGCCGGTGGCCCCCTCATATGCCTGTTTAGTCCCGAGATCCATAGATTATTATGAATTGTTGCGATTTTCAGGCTGCTTCTGCTGTTTTAAATACCTTTTCAGCTATTCTCCCTGGCTGGGGGAAAAAAAAAACCGCCCACCCTTCTTAAGCACGGGGCGAAGAGCAAGAGACCATAGCAGTTGCGCTTGGCTTTATTTGCTTTTGCTATTATTATTATTATTATTATTATTTTCGAAATTTGGGGAGAGCGAGGTTTTCAATTGCTGAAATAATTGCCTGGGAGAGAGGTTTCTTAATCTGTTCATACATTATTGACTTGGGTTCCAATATTTGGCTTGCTGCTTTTTATCGTAAGAAGATCACGTACGAGAGTCTTTTGCATAACAATTTTTAAAGAGGACACATCCTTATATCAAAAGTGGACGTGACTTGAATTTTGCTGGCGTTTGTCCCTAAAATGACCCAATTCCGGTTACTGCCACTGGGCAGCAGTAACATTGCATCATTTCTCCAGGCAATAGACTTATTTTGCTTTACTCTCTGCCCCTTTCCCTGCCCCCCCACCCCCCACCCCAAAGCCAACACATACTTTTAAAGCTGATTATTTTGTCTCGCCGCGTTTTAGCCCTCCACACACTGTTTTCTCTCCCTGGGAGCGGATGAACAGAGAGGAGAAGACCGGCTCGTAGGAGCAACATGGCTAATTAACGCCGAAAGTTCCCACTCCGCGCAGAAATAGCGCCTTCAACGAAATTTCGCGGCGAGCCGCCGCAGAGCGACGGCAGCGCCGTCCGCGCTCCTCCAGCCGCCTCCCCGAGCGCGGTTTGCCCCGACGAGGATCAAAAGGGCCCCCCTCCGCCCTGCTTTTTTAAATCGATATCGTGGCAGCTTCCCGGCCCCGCTGGTCAAGTTAATTCCAGAACAAAGGAGGGCACCAGCACAAAGGGTTTCGCTTCCCCGTCCCTTTCCCCTTCCCCTTCCCGGCCCCGGCTCCAGCTGCCCCGCCGCCCGGCCCGGCCCAGGCCGCGGCGCCCCCGGCCGCTCCCCCGGGGCCGCATCCCCGGGCCGCGCCTCGCCGGGCGCCGCAAGGAGGGAGCCGAAGCGGCAGAGGGTGAAGCCCCGCGGCCCCGCCGGCCCCTGTGCTGAGAGCGACGGGTCTCAGCTCTCCTCCTGGCCGCCTCCGCCCTGGCAGGGGGGAAGCGCTCACCGCCCCCCCCCTCCCCGGCCCCGTGCTGCTGTTTGGACGGCGGGGTGAAAAATAAAGAGCGGCTCGTCCCCCCGCCTCCCCTGCTCCTTCCCCCGGGGCCGCGTTTGCACAGGTCGCTCCTGGGGAGCCCGGGCCAGCCTCCGAGGCAGGCACCGTGAGCTGCTGCGAGGCAGCACCCGAGGGCCCGCAGCATCCTCCCACGCGGAGCGCGGCCGCCTGCCCACGGCACCTGCCCCGCTGCCGGCAGGGGCTCGGCAGCGGCCCCCGGCTGCCACGGGGAAGCGGGGCGGGGGCCCGCGGGCCCCCCCCCCGGGCCAGCAGCTCCCTGCCGGCCGCACACGCACACGCAAACCCACGCGCGCCGACACACGTGCGGACAGCACGGAAACGCTAAATAAATACGTGGGCGCGCAGACGCGCAGCGCGTCCGCCTACGGCTGTACGCGCGGATCCGCCCTCGCCCACGTAGAGCAGGGCACGTTTGTACAGCGCCGGGCACACGCGTGGGCCCGGCCCCACGTCCTGCGTGGGCAGGCGGCCGGGAGGGGGGAAGCCCCGCACCGGCGGGAAGGGGCCTCGCGGCAGCGCGGAGCCGCGGCGGAGCCCCGGGGCCCTGCGCCCGCCCGTGCGCGCTGCCTGCGCGCCGCGCAGAGCCCCGGCTCCGCCGCCCCCGGGCGCCGGCCGTGCGCGCAGGGCCGCCGCGCTGCGGGGCCGGGGCGGAGGCATTACTTCTTGCAAAATTAGCCCCAAGCCTGCCTTTTGGCTTCGCGGCTCCCCCTTTTTATTCTTTTTTTTTTTTTTTTCCTAGCAGACGCAGAAGCAGAACGAGACGTAGGTAGGGAGAGCGGGAGGAAATTGGAAACATATTTAAAAATGTAAATGGGTTCGAGCCAGCCTGACACTGTTTAAAGGGTAAAACGAGGCGCACGCCCGGATCAACTTAATGAAGCAGAGATTGATGCAGTTTGAAACGCTGCTACAAACTTTCAGCCCGTGTTCGTAGTGCGTTTGGTGAGGGGACAAGAGTAGCTGACCCAAAGTGGGGTAAAGCAGCTCTCAGAAACATCCCCTGTAACCTAAAACAGATTGTCAGGGAGGCAGATGGGGCTGCAAAAAGCCATTTGGACTGTTCGCCTGTCGAGAGGATGTCGCTGCCCTTCTCGGATGTATTCCTTCCGCAGGCAGCTAGAGAGACACATCTCCGCGAGCTGGTACTTTTTAAGGCAGCCGATCCAGGTGACTTGTGCTGTTTGCAGCGAGGTAGGGTGGGCTGCAGATGCGGGTGGGAGGTGGGGGGGGGGGGGCTTGGGAAGCAGATGGGGAGGGGGGTTGCAGCCAGGCCACTGGAAATCAACGAGGTCCTTTTCTTTCTTTTCTTTCCTTTTCTTTCCTTTTCTTTCTTTTCTTTCTTTTCTTTCTTTTCTTTTCTTTTCTTTTCTTCTCTTCTATTCTCTTTTTTATCTTCTTCTCTTCTCTTCTCTCTTCTCTTCTCTTCTTTTTTCTGTTTTGTTCTGTTCTCTTCTTTTCCCTTTCTCTTCTCTTCTTTTCTCTTTTCTTTTCCCCTTCTTTTCTCCTCTTCTTTTCTCCCTTCTTTTCTCTTCTCTTCTTTCCGCCCTTCTTTTCTTTTTTCTTTTCTTTTGCTCTCTTTACTTTTCTTTTTCTCTTCATTTCTTTTCATTTCTTTTCTCTTTTTCTTTCTTTTTCCCTATTTTTTCTCTATTTTTTCTTTTTTCCTCTTTTCTTGTTCCTTTTCCTTCTCCATTTTTGTCTCTTTCGCTTTATCCTTTTTACCTGTTTTTCCTTTAATTTTTTTCGTTTCTCTCTCCTTTTCCCATTTCATTTTCCCTTTTCTTTTTGTTTTCCTTTTTCGTTTTCCTTTTCTTCTTTTTCTTTTCCCTTTCCCTTTCTTTTTCTCTCTCTCTTTTTCGCTTTTCTTGTTAAAAAAAGAAACAAACCAATAATACTGCTAAGAACAGCCAAGACAGTTTTCTCTCTCCTCCCCAGAAACTTCCACGGGATATTTTCGTCTCCGATCCCTTGTGGGGAGGTGTGGGGGGGGGGCGGGAGAGAAGAGCAAATGAAATAAATAAAATTAAATCTCTCCCCTTCGCTGAAGTTCTTGTGACTTGAGAGCCGGGCTGTGCTGCCGGGGTGGGGGTGGTCCTGGCTCGTAATTGATTCGTAACCGTGCCCCGGAGCAGCGCGGCGCTGGCGGGGCGCGGGGCGGCCGCGGCCGCGGGTGAGGGCGGCTCGGCGCGGGCTGCGCGGCGCCGGGCGCGGACCGGCCGCGCAGCCTCTCCCGCGGCCCGGCCTCCTGCTAAATAAAAACAACCCCTTCCTCCCTGCCCGCTCCCCTCACTCGGGCGCAGAGAGACGGTGAATCCCCGAGATATAAACCGGTGCCCCGAAAAAGTTTCGAGCCGGGCTGTTTCCAATACCTATTTACCAACGAATTACACTGCTATTATTGCTTTCAATGAAGACTGAATCCCCAAGCGATAATTGAATTAGTCTATTGAAGAGACTGTCAGGTACAATGACGTGGTATATCCCGCGCATTTCCCAGGGTCTATAGGCTTTGGGGACCCGGAATGTATAGTCTGACCTTACAGCTCATAATAATAATGCTGCACTTGTAGCAGAAATCTATTCGCATTCACTTTTAACAAAACCGCTGGTCAGCCAGTCCCTGTAGGAAGGATGAAATCTATTGTATTAGAACAACTCATTTATGTCCTTCAGCAAAGGCCCCAATGAGATCTGATCTAGACCTAGAAATAGGATTACCACAGCGTATATTAACCACGTTTCTATACTTCCTCCTTCCTATAAGGGCGCCGAGAAAAAAAAAAATGCAAAGGATTTTTGATCCGATTTCAATTTTAATTTCAACTTAAAATCCTCCTCCCTTCGGTGGCCTTCTCCAAAAAGAAAACAGAAAAAGGAAATAAAGCAAAATTGGCAAAACGATGCCGCCCGACCTCTCCCGGCGGCCGGTATTGTGCGGCGGGGACAATGCGGCCGCGCTGCCCGCGCCCCGACGGCGAGGCGCCGCGGCCCCGTCGGAGCGGTCCCAGCCCCTCGGCTGCAAGCAGGGCATCTCTCCCTCCGTGATTTGATTTTTTCTCCTTCCCCACGCCAGGATCGCGGACCACATTCCCAACATCTCCTCCTCGAAGACCCGCCTGAAGACGTGCGCCTGGAAGGGAAATAACCAAACCAAACCAAACCAAACCGCGGGCACTTCCGAGGGGCAGGGAGCCCCCAGTCCGGGTCCCAGCCAGCAGAGCCGTGTCCCGGGGGCACCTCGGGGCCTGGGAAAGGCTCCGGCCGCGCCTGGGGGCGCCGGCGGCTCCGCGGGGCTGAGGCGGCCCCGACGGCAGCGGGCCGCGGCGCTCCGCGGCGCTCCGCAGGGTTCCGCGGGGCCGGGGCGGCCCCGACGGGCGGCCCGACACCCAGCCGGCCTCCAGCGGCACCCGCAAGGTGCGGAGGGAACTTTTTCCTAACACGGGATTTTTTATTTTTTTTTTTAGAAAAGCTTATGTCCTTAAGACACGATGTAGACATATTACCTCGATTACTGTAACTATCTGCTAGCCGGGGTGTAATATTTATCTATCTATTTAGATAGGAACGGTCGTGGTGGAAAAATATCCAGCCTGAAAATATACTTCGTCTTTTCCTTTAACCCCTCCTCATTCATCCAGCCGATCCCCCACCCCTTCCATACACAAACCTACTCAATTTATAGAGAAGCCTTTAAAATCCAGAACAGTTTCCAGAAGAAGGGAGGACTCCAGATGAAATAACCCCCCCCGTACACACACGCGTACACAAACACACACATACACACACACACACACTTCGCCCTCCCCCCCTTCGCCCCCCCCCCGCGCTCAAGAAGGCAAATTAAATAGTTAAAGGCTTCGATTTCTCTCTCTCTCCCTTTTGTTACCCAATTTTGGAACATTTAAGGATGGGTGTGTGTATTGTATTCAATAATAAAAGCTATAGGGCCGCCAGGACATTTATCATCCTATTACTGTAACAAATCCGGGCTCCCAATACATGAAAGGTAAAATGAATTACCGACGTTAAGCCGTCAATAAAGTCATTTCTGTAAATGGTGTCTCCGAAGGACTGCAGCATTATTCAACTAGCTTTATCAGCAGCTGGGAAATTACGTGAAGAAGCTCGCAGCGTGTAATATGGCCCTGCTTACTTTGATTAAGCGTCTTGCCAGGGAATAGTGACAGTGCTTTTGACCAGGTTTTATTCGCCGTCCTGTGATGAACGCCAAGCTGATCAGGCGGAATGAAGAGTAATTAAAACCTATAAATTATCTTTTGCAGCCCTTCTCAAGGCGTCTCTTGCAGGAGAGATAAGGCAGCGAGCCCCCATTTACAGCTCTGAAAGGGACCGCGGCTCACAAAGGCTACGTGGCTAAATGGGATATTGATAGTGTCCTAATTAGAATTTAATTAAGTACCCACGCTCGCTTTTGGGATAAAGATTTCAATTTTGCTAACTTAAATATAAATAAACCCAATTTCGGTGCGAGTAAATGATATGATATTGTGAATGCAGGGGGGGTTTAACATTCATTTAATTGCGGATGAAGCTCTTGATTCCAGGGCTGATTGTGTTATGCCAGCTATTATTTTAGAAGATTATTGTGTGGCTGGAGGTAACAATTTGGTAACGTTTCCCCGGTACAGAAAACAGCCGAGTGTGCCTCGGAAGTGTGTGTATGTGTGTGTGTGTACGTGTGTGTGTGTACACACAGCCCGGGCACCCGGAGTGCATCCGCCTTCTTCCCGGGCACCAGGGAAGGAATAAAACTCCACCGAGATGCGAGCGAGGACCGAGATATTGAAGTCGGTTTCTAAATTGCAAGTCCCCCACCAAAGGGGTGCATTTTTGTTGTTGTTGTTATTATTGTTATTATTATTGTTATTATTATTATTACTGGCGCGCAGACACGCAGGGGGAGCGAGCAGGGCCGCGCTGCGCGGCCGCGGGAGCGCACGGCCCCCTCGGGACGGCCCCACTCGGGGCGCGGGGGGAAACGTGGGGTCCCCGGTTACGTCAGGAGGAGAAAACGCAGGGAAAGACCCTTCGCGGGGCCGCGGGAAGGAGCGGGCGGGTTTGGCGGAGGCTGCGCGGGAGCAGGTGCGGGTTTGCGCGGGGGCCCGCGCCGGGACAGGGGGCACCAATTGCCCCTGCAAAAAGTGAGGGGCAGGAGGAGCCCCCGGCAGGCATCGCCCCGCACCGTGCCCACCTCCGCCCCGTCCTGCACTTCAGTATTTACGTTTCCCTTTTGCCAAGCGGAACGACCCGAGCGCGCAATGTGTATAAAAGTATCCCGGGCCGCGGGGAAAAACAGGCAGAGCTTAGCGAAAACTTTGCATCAGCTTTTCCACTCCCAGGGGCCCTGTCCCCATGGCGTTCAAACAAATGCAAAAGCTGAGTTTAAGTTTTTCGTCAATTAATTTTTAGAAAGCCGCAGCAGAGCTGAAGAAGTGGATCGTTCTCCTCTTCCTTTGAAATATTTAAAATTCACTTCTGCCTCAACACACGGCCTGAGGTGCTCGCTCTCTGCTGGGAGGAAAAAAGGCTAGGGAAAAAAGAATAAAAACCCAAACTGAACCAAAACAAACAAATAAACAAACAGACAAAAAGAAAAAAGACAAGGAAACACGATACGAATCCATCTGTAAACTAGCGTTTGATCTGCTTCATACTCGGAAAGCAATAAAATAAACCAGCACAGCAATTGCAACTTTAAGCCCAACTCACCCTCGCAGTAGCTCCTGCGATTTTTTATTTTTTCGTTTTTATTCTTCCACCAAAGTTTCAATTCCGGGCAAACCCCCCACGCCTCAGACACACACGCAACCTCCCCTTCCCTTCCCTGCCCAGCCCGGCCGCACGAGCACCGGGGCCAACAACCGTCTGCGGGGAGAGAGGGGAGACGATGTTTTTGTTGTTTTTTGGAGGGGGGGAGGAAGGAAGCGGGCTGGTGGCCGAAGCGGGGCCGGCCGCCGCCGCCGCGCAGGCCTGCGCGGGCGCTCAGAGCGCCGCGGAGATTTGCGCGGGGGTGGACGGAGCGGGCCGGGGGCGGTGTGCGTGCGCGGCGCGGGGTGCTGCGCGGGGTGCTGCGCGCGGTGCGGTGCGCGGTGCGCGGGGGCCGTCGGCGCAGCGCAGCGGCGCGCTCCCCCCGCCCGCCCCGGCCCCACGCGTTATTTATCCGCGCAGCTCCGCGGCCGCCCATTGGCCGGCGTCAGGGGTGTCAGCGGCCGCGGCGGCGCCCCATTGGCTGCCTCCACGTGCGGGCCAGCCTCACGTGCTTCCGGTGCGAATGAAAAAAGTGTGGCTGAGGGATTTTTTAGGGAGAGTTTGTTGCAAAGATCGGAGCTGTCAGAGATTTGCTTTAAAAAAAAAAATTAAAAAAAAAAATTAACCCGGGCGCCGTGCAAGCTGGCGATTAAAGGCTCTGCCAAGCCCGATCTGTGGGCAAAGCGGAGCATGACACTTGGGGGAACCCAGACCTACAGCATTTGTAGGAAGATGGGTAGATTTTAAAGGGAATTTTTTGTTTTTAGGGGGGAGGGTTTTTGGGGGGGCCGCGTTGCTGTTGCATACTTTTTTTTTTTTCGTGGTGGTGGTGGAAATATAAGCTGATCGGTAGAAGGGGGAAAGAAGCTCTCGAGCGGCTCCCCATTTTTTTGGATCCGTCCGTGCGAGGGGGAAAAAAATCTCAGCTCCAACCCAACAAGTGGATTTTATTCTTTTTCCTTTTTTTCTTCCTTTTTTTTTCCTCCCCCTTTTCCACCCCACCACCCACCAGCAAAGTGGGGTGGGCATAAAGCGGGGTGTGGGGAGGGGGGGGGGAGGGAGAAAGGCAGCGATCTCCGTGGCGGGGGCCGAGCATGGAAGAGCAGCCGGAGGGGCAGAGCCAGCGAGACTCGGCGAGCAGCACGGCGAGCAGCAGCAGCAGCGGCAGCGGCAGCGATGGCGAGAGCGTGCCCGTGTCGCCCAGCCCCGCGCCCGCCTCCCCCGCGGCGCCCCGCGCCCTGCCCCTGCCCCGCCACCACCGCCGCCCGCACCCGCCGCCGCCGCCGCCGCCGCCGCACCGCACCACCAACTTCTTCATCGACGACATCCTGAGGCCCGACTTCGGCTGCAAGAAGGAGCCGCCCGCGGCCGCCGGCGGAGGCAGCCGGGAGCGGGACGCCGAGCGGGGGCAGAGCGCGGCGAGAGAAAACGTCAACCCGCTGCTGGCGCCGCCGCCGCCGCCGCCGCCGCCCGACCCGCCCTCCCTCCTCTGCCCGGACTCCAACTGCGGCCCCGACGGCCCCGCCGCGCCGCCGCCCGCCGCCGCCCGCGCCGGCCCCGCCGCCGCCGCCAAGGCCGCCGCCGACGGCGGCGACACTCACCCGGCCAAGTACGGGGAGCACGGCGGCCCCGCCATCCTCCTCATGGGCTCTAACGCTGGCGGACCTGTTATAAAGCCCGACTCGCAGCAGCCGCTCGTGTGGCCGGCCTGGGTCTACTGCACTAGGTACTCAGACAGACCGTCCTCGGGTAAGGAAGCGCGGCGCAGCTGCGAGCTCTTAAAATCGCGGCAAGGGTGCTCGCACCCCCCCCCCTTCCCCGGTCCCCCCCTTCGCTTTGGCTTCCAGCCGGCTGAGGACCGCGCTGGGGGTGGGAGGGGGGGTCCTAGGTCACACGCGGCGAGAAGAAACGCGTCCCCCCCCCTTCCTCCTGCGGCTCTCCAAATTTGAATGTGACGCCGGGCCCCGATCCGGCCCCCCGACTCGGGGCCCGGCGTCGCATTCAAATGTGGAGAGCTGGAGCGGGGGGGGATCCCTTCCTCTTGCCCCCCTCCTCTCGCGGCCTTGCCGCGGCCCCGGGGGCCCCGCACCGCGCTGGCCGCCGCCTGGGAGCTGTGCGAGAAAGGGCAGGAGATTTTGCTTCTCGCTTGCCTTCCCCCCCCCCTTTTTTTTCCTCCCTGGGTGCTGGTGGTCGCGCAGGGGCTGGGGGGCGGCAGGGAAGACCCGAGGCCCGCGTTGCTCGGCTGCTGCGAGTGCGGGGGGTGTTTTGCCGGAGGGCGAAGGCAAAGGGCTTTTTCTAGGCAGGCGGCGGCGGCCTGGCATGAGCACGGGGAGGCGGCGCGGCGGCTCCGCACCGCGGCGGAGCCCGCAGGCCCCTAGGCCGCGCGGGGCCGCGGAGCCGGCGCTCCCCGCCGCGGAGCCCGCAGGCCCCGGCGGGACGCCCCCGCGGCCCGGGGGGGTCTCGCCCCCCGCGGCGGCCCCGGGCGAGCCGCCGCGCTGCCCTTCCAGCTCCGGGGCCGCCCGGCCCCTTGCGCTGCCTCTTCTCCGCGCTGTTTACACTCGCCCGTCCCCCTCGGGTCACCCCGTCAGTCCTTTATTTTATCACCGCTACTATTTTTAATTCTAATTTAAAAAAAAAGAGAGAGAGAGGGAGAAAAGGCGGCTCCCCAAATGACAGGCCAGCAGCAAGCGACCCGCCGGCGGGAGCCAGGGCCGAGCTCCGCCGGGCCGGGCTAGCGCAGGCCGGGCGTGCCGGGACCCGGGGGACGCGGCGCTGCCCGGCCCGGTCCCGGTCCCGGTTCCAGCCCAGCCCGGCTCGGTGCCGGCCCCGGCCCCGGCCCCGCTCCCAGCCCCGGCCCGACCCCGGGCGCTGCGCTCGCCCGCCGGGCTGCTCCGGGCCGCCGGTCAGCGCGGCGCTCGCAGCCCGAGCCGTCTCCATCGCCGTTATTGACACGTCCAGCTACTTGAAGCTGAGAAAAGCCACTTTGATTGACTAAAGTGATTGATTGAGTGATAGAGCTGTCAGCCCGCGCGGCCCTCGCTCCCGGCCCGGCCGGGGCAGCGATTTTATTACCGATTCCCAGGGCCGCCGCGCGCCGAGCGTTCCGCACTTGCGCCTTGGTTTCCTTTCCTCCCCTTTCTCCGGGCAGAGGATTATTTTTTGCATGTCCTTTACGAGCCTCCATCTCGCCCCCGAGGCCCCCCAGCCCGCGGAGGGGGAGCAGGCAGAGGGAGAGGCTGCGCTGCTCTTTGTTGTGCCGGACCTGCCGGCGCTGCCTCCGCCGGCCCCGGCCCCGGCCCCGGCCCCGGCCCCGGCCCCGGCCCCGAGCGGGGCTGCGGCGGGGAGCGACACGCCGCTACCGGCTGCCGGGGCGCCCCGGTTTGTTCCTCGTGGCCCCCGAGGGGCTGGCGGAGCCCGGGAGCGCCCCGCGGCAAGCGCCGCCGAGCTGGGGCAGAGCCGCCCGGAGGCGCGGCAGAGGGGCTTTCGGCCTGCTCGGAGCGGGGAGCCCTGCCGGGGCGGCTGCTGCTCGCCGGGGGGGGGGGGGGCGGGGGGGCGCGGAGCCCCGCCGCAGCTGCCAGGGTGTTTTGGCAGCCCCCTTTCTCTGAGGGGCCCCGCGGGTGGCGGCGGGGCCGGAGCCGCCTGCTCGCGGAGCAGCCGCTGGGCCTCCGGGCTGCTGCCGGCGGCGGCGGCGGCGGCGGCGGCGGCGGGGAAGCGCTCGGGCCGCGGGTGCTGGCGGAGAGCTGCGGTCCGGAGCCCCGCGGCCGCGCAGGCGTTGCGCGGGGGCCCCGCTCCCCCCCCCCCCCCAAAGAAGCGAGCCGGGGCTGCCGGGCAGGGCCGGCCCCGACGTGCCCGGCCGAGGGGGCGGGCGGCGGGGCCGCGATCCGGCCATGTTGCGCGGAGCGGTGCGCGGTGCGCGGAGCGGTGCGCGGCCCTGCCCAGCGGCGTGTGTGTGCCCTGCCCGCAGGCCCGCGCACCAGGAAGCTGAAGAAGAAGAAGAGCGAGAAGGAGGACAAGCGGCCGCGGACGGCCTTCACGGCCGAGCAGCTGCAGCGGCTCAAGGCGGAGTTTCAGGCCAACCGGTACATCACGGAGCAGCGGCGGCAGAGCCTGGCGCAGGAGCTCAGCCTCAACGAGTCCCAGATCAAGATCTGGTTCCAGAACAAGCGCGCCAAGATCAAGAAGGCCACGGGCATCAAGAACGGCCTGGCGCTGCACCTCATGGCCCAGGGACTCTACAACCACTCCACCACCACGGTGCAGGACAAAGAGGAGAGCGAGTAGGCGGCGCGGCGCCCCGCGGAGCCCTGCGCGCCGGCGGGGACGCGCACAGGTGCTATTTAAAACCAGATCTATTGTCTATCCATAGTATAAGGACTCCACTTTAAAAAATAATAATAATAATATGAACACTTACAAAAAAAATTATCTCTATATAGCCAAACAGCATATGACCTTGTATATATTTAATTTCAGGTAAGAAATATGTGTAGCGATCTCTATTTGCTGGACAGTTTCTCTCTCCCGTTCTCTCTTCTCCTCTCTTTTGTTCGTTTGTTTGTTTTGTTTGCTTTCCTTTCTTTTTCGATGTCCGTTGCTCTTGCTTTACAGTAAATGTCCGACTTTCTTGATCTTTCGTTTGATTTTATTTTTTGTGTGAATTTCTGTCTCTTTTTTTTTCCCGAGGAAAAAAAAATCTGATCCACAGACTGCGAGACTGAACCCGCCGCTACAAGCCAAAGATTTTATTATGTTCAGAAATCTGTAGTCTGAAATAAAGTGTAGACTGTGTTCAGGATCCAGGCTGACTGTAATTCTTTATTTTAGTGTATACATGTTTGTGTGTATATATATATATATACGTATTTTATATTTATATATATATATACACACACAATACGCTGTTTATGTGGTGCCATTTCAGTGGCTTGATTAGTCTTTCTTTTCGATGGATCAGTACAGCAATTTTTAAACCGATCATCCCCTGTTTTAAATCCTGTCCGATCCCTCCGATTTTTTTCCTCTCTCTTTTTTTTTTTTTTTGCTTTTTTTGGCTACTGTCTTAAAAAAACAAAAATCTCTTTGGCTGTTTCAGTCGCTGTTTCTCGCCTCCCGCGTCTCCCTTTTTTAACAAGAAATAAAAACCACCTCGTAGTAACATTAATAATATATCCTGCAGGAAAATGTCTGAAACCGTGTGGCCGCTTAGAGCTCCGGGATGTGTTGAAAAGGGATTTGCTTGACAGCTCCTTGCCTCGCTCCGAGAGGGTCCGGTGCCCCGCTGCATTTCCCAGATGCAGCCCGCGAGCGGGGCTTTCCCCGGGCCGCGGCGAGGCGGGACGGGACGGGACGGGACGGGACGGGACGGGCAGCCGGGCGCTCGGGGGACCCGGCGCCGCAGCCCGCTGCCCCGCGGCCTCGCCCCGCGCTCGGCCTCGCCGCCCGCCCGCTTCGCGCTGCTGTGTGCGGGCGCTCGTCGGGGCGCGCAGGGCCCGCGGCAGCCGCCGGCCCCGTGCGCTGGCCGCCGCCACCCCCCGGCTCCCGCTGGCGTTTCCCACCTCCCCCGTCTCGTTTTGGCTTCCCGCTGCCTCCGGCGGCCGCGGGTGGCCCGGCCCGGCGCCGCGCAGCCCGCCGCCCCGACGGGGCCCGGCCTGGCGGCAGGACGGGGCGGGAGGGCCGCGGAGGGCTCCCTGGCCCCCGGGGCCGCCCCGGCGGGGCCCGGCTCGGGCAGCCCGCGGCCCAGAGGCCGGGGCAGGCCGCAGGCCGCGGTGAGGGCCGCCGGCGCTTTCCGCCGGCTCTGCTTTGCGTTTCTATTTCTTTCTGGCACGGCGCGCACCTTAACTCCCCTCCGAGGAAGCGGTAACTGGTGAGACCTGGAGGCCCGATGCCAGGGGCCCCCTCCCCTCCCCCCCCCCCCCGGAGAACAGGGCTCCAAGCAGCGGCGAGGCCACGTCCAAGGGCGCTGGAGCCCCCGGGGCTGCCGGGCCCGCGGGAAGCGGCTCCGCGGCGGGGGGCGAGCGCAGCCCGCGCTGCGCGGACACGCTTGGCGGCCGGGACGCGGCTCCCCCTTCCCTGCCCTGTCGGGGACGTCGCGGGGTTTCCACGTCGGGGCGGGGAGCAGGGGGGCATCGGCAGACGGCGCCGGGGGGGGGGGGTTGATTTTTGCGTGGCTGCTTTCTGACCGCTCCTGGCGAGCGCTGCCGCCCCGGGATTAGCTGTCGCCATCCGCGGGCGGGGGCGCAGGCCGGGGCTGCCCTGCCCGGCAGGGCGGCAGGAACCCTCCTCCCCCCCTTCCCCGCTTCCCCCCTTCCCCTCCCCGCCCAGCCCGGCCCTCCTCTGCCCGCCGAGGGCTCTGCTCCTCTCTGCAGGCCGGGGAGCCGGGAATACTTGGAGGCTTTCAATAAATGTTGTACAGCGCCATCTAAAGTTCTTAAATTTCTCTTTCTCTCTCTCCCCTTTTCAACGGAATTGAACCATAAACTTAAATCTTCTGCACCGAGGAAAATAAACCATCCTTCAAAGTCCGAGCCGCACCGCTCGCGGGCGCCGCGGTCCGGGCCGGGGTCCCCCTGCCCCGCACGGGCCGCCGGGGGGGCGGCGGGGCAAGGCAAAGCCCCCCCTCCACTGGCTGCCGTCGGAGGGGACGTGCGGAGACTGCACGCACAGCCACACACCCCGCCGAGCCGCCTCTCCAACCTCCGTCCAGTTCTCTGCCTTCCTCACATCTCCTCCGCCACGCACTTCCCTGGAGCTGTATAGAGGAAAATGTTGTTTTTTTCTGAAAAAGTCGGGCAGTGACGCCCCCCGGAGAGCGCGGCCCGCCGAGGGCCGAGGGTCTCCCCCACCGCAGACCGGGGCCGCACGGGGTCCTCCGGCTGCGCCCGCCGCGCGTCCCAGCGGAAACCCAAGGGATTAAGGCTTCGTTTCGGCGCTGCCTCCGCCGGCCCGGGGCTCACCGGGGCCCCCCGCCTGGCCCCGCCGGCAGAGCCCTGCCCCAGCCCGCAGCCCCGGCCCGCAGCCGCCCGGCAGCCGCGCGAAGGGCTCCGCGGCCGGCCGAGCCGAGCGGAGCCGGGCACGTCGCGGATGCAGACGGCGGGGGAGGCAGAGGCCAGATTAAAGGGAGCCTGAAGAGGATTATTTAAACAGATCGGGCTTTTTTCCCCATGTAATGGTGCTTTTAGGGTTTCTCTCCGAGGGTAGCTGAGCGGGGCGTACGAGGGGGGCCGAGCCCCGGTGTGCCCGCACGGGGGGCAGCTGGAGGCCCCGCGGCGGGGGGGGGGTGAGCCCGGGCCCAGGATCGGCAGCGGGCAGCAGCTCCGGTGCCAACGGGCTCCGCCGGGCCGGTTTGGGGTCCCGGGCGGGGGCTGGGCAAGGACCGCCATGTCCTCCCCGTCGGACGGGGGCGGCGGGGGGAGGCGGGCACACACGGCGGGGCCTCCGGCTGCCCAGCAAACTTCCAGGCTAGCCCACCCCCTCTCCGGCAGGGGGGCGCGCTGGGGGGCTGGACGGGGTGGAGGGGGCACCCTAGCCCCAGAGCGGGGCACCTGCGAGCCCAAGCTTGAAGGCAAGGCGGTCTCCCTCCCTCCCCCCCGCCGTCGGAAATCAGGGTCAGCTCCCGGCCCCCCCGGCGGCGGCAGGGCGCCTGTGCGTGTGTGCATCGCAGCTAGCACCCAGCAGACGAGCCCCCCGGCCCCCCCCGACCCTCCTCCTTCCGCCGGCGGCAGGAAGCGCGGCGGCCCCCTTCTCCCCCCCCCCCCGCAGGGCCCGGCCCGCCCCGACGGCCCCGCGGGGCAGCGGCGGGGGCGGCCGGGGGCGGCCCTGCTGCTCTGCATATGCAAGTGCGGCGCGGGGGGAGGGGGGGGGCGCGTGGTGCCCCCGTCCGCCCCCTCGGGCCGGGCGCGGATGCCGCTGCCTCCTGTCGGGGAGCTTGTTCCTTTGTGCCGCCCTTCGAGGAATCAAAGCGGACACGGTTGTGGCACGTAGCCCGGCGGGTCAGAGGTCAGATTTCACAATCCCAATTACAATGATTTCTAATGATGTTTATCTTGAGGGCTCCGGCGGCCGGGAGCGTTACGAGCCGGGCTCCTCTCCCTCCGCTTTGCTTCGGGGGCCGGGGGTGCGGGGGGCCCTCGGGTCGGCTCCAGCCCGCGGAGAGGCTCTGTCCCGGCTCCCGGCGCAGGCTCCGGCCCGCGGCCCCGGGAGCAGCGAGGGGCTCCGGCCGCCGGCACCGGGCCGCTCTCCGAGGAGGAGGGAGGATGTGCAAGGCCCCCGGGCACCCCCAGCGCGAAGTTAAAACCTCCGCCGCCCCCGGGGGCCGAGGCCGCGCCGGAACAGAGCGAGTCCCCCGGGTTTTACAGTGAATATCAGCAAGCGGCGCACCTCTCCCTCCCCGTCGGGTAAAGTCCGAGGCAGCGCTAACAAGTGACTAAGGGGAGGCAGGAGCTCCGCTCGCCCGGCTGCTTATACGGTCGGGGCCCCCCCGGGCGCAGAGCGGCGCCCAGAGCGGCGGCAGAGCCCCGCGGGGGCGAGGCGGGCGCTGCCCCCCCGGCGCTCGGCAGCCCGCGGGCTTCTCCCGCTTGTCGCCGCCGGAAACGGCTTTCACCGAAGCCGGGTTGTTTCACACCAAATAAACGCGGGGCAACGGGCAGATCAAAACACCACTCGAATGATCCGCGAAACGGTTTCCGATTAAATCTAAAACCGTTCTGAAAAAGCTTTGCCACGCGGAAAAGGGCTGAAATTTGGACAAAAGGCTGTAAATTCTGGGTTTAGAAAAAAACCTCTAACTTTCCTTCTGCCGGGGAGCTGGACAGGCAGCGCCCGAGCCACGCTCTCGGGCTGGCTGTTGACAGCAGCGCACAAGGTGCATCTTTATGTTCTCCATCAAATGCCTTTGAAACAGGTTTAAAAGAGGGTATGTAAACTAGCTAACGGAGCTCTTTCTTCCGGTTGAGTAAGTCGGTGAGCCAGACTTTGCTGGAAGTAGAAGTCATTTGCTCTGAGATCTGACCTGTACTGCACCAGGTGAGCAACCCTTGCATTAAAAAAAAGAGTTTTGTTTGCTTGTTCTGGGTCACTTTGCCAGTGTGGCGGTAACACGGCCGCGAAGCACAACTTTGCCGGCTGCAGCAGCGGCCGAGGCGGGCGGGAAGCGGCGCGGGGCTGCGGGCGGCCGGCGCTGCCGGGCCGGGCCGGGCCGGGCCGGGCCGGGCCGCCCCCGCGGGGCTCTCGGGGCGGACGCCGGGCACCGGCCCCTTCTGCCCGTGGAGGCGCCGCTGGCGGTGCCCCACGGCGGCCCGGGGTCGGGGCTCGGCCCCGCGGGGCTGCGAGCGGCCGCTTTGCTCGGGGGCCGGGGAAGGCGCGGTGGCACTCGGGGCAGGGCCAGGCAGAGAGCGTGGGCGAGTGCACCGTTTATTTTATTTTATTTTATTTTATTTACTTTATTTTATTTTACTCTATTTTATTATTGTCTTTTAATTCATTTTTCGTTCTCTGCTGGGCTCTTCGGAGCCGCAGGGCTGGGGGAAGAGCTGGGGTGACGCCAGGAGCACAGGCAGCCCCACGCCGGGCCGGTGCCGGGGCAGCGGGGGGCAATGCTGCCGCCGGCCCCGCCGCAGCGCCCCCGGGGAGCAGGCGGCGCCCGGCCCCGCGGGGGGGAGCCCTGCCCGGGCCCGGGTGCGTGGTGCCCCCGGGTGGGGGGTGGCGGGCAGGCAGCACCGCGGGGGTGCGGGGCTCGGGGCGCCGCTTGGCACCGCGGGGCCACGGCTGCCCCCCCCCCCCCGTCCTGTCTCACCCACGCGCGGCACGGCGACCCCCCAGCCTGGGGAAGGGGCTGCGCGGGGGCGGTGCGGGACGGGGCTGCGGCCGGTGCCGGGCTCCCCGCACCCTCCAGCCCCGGCGTTTCTCGGCTCGAGGGGGCGAGTTGTTTCCCGAAAAAGCACCGCGGGGCCCCGCGGAACAGTGGCAGTGATGGGGCATTTTCCTTTTCCCTTTTTCCCCCCCCTCTCTTTTTCTTCTTGATTGCTAGATTAAAGACATTCCCCCCCCCCCGCCTTTTAATCCCCACCACCCTCCCCGCACCCCAGCTTTCCGGCGCGCCGCGGGCTCCCTCGGGGGGCCGGGGGCTGCCTGGGACGGGGCGGGCAGGGCCCGTGGGCAGCGGGAGGCCGGGAGGGACCCCCGGGCCCTGCGGGGAACCGGCCCCCGGGGGCAGGCAGAGCCCGGCCCCGGCAATCGGCTCGCTACGAGGCACGTAGAGGAGGCGACACACCTGCACTGCCCCTCCAGGCCACGAACCAGCCCGGGTTAGGGTTAACAACGGAAAATTGATGTGAAGGGAGCCCGGGAAGAATGTGCTCTAGTGGGTCCCCTCGGTTATGAAAAGATTGAAGACAGCATGGAAAATAACTGATAGTAACTTTAAGATCAGCCCTATTTTTTTTTTCCCAGACAACAATGTGTCCCTTATCTCCCTCCGAATAAATAAATCATAATTGCTTGACAGTTACCCATTACAATAAACTTGACCAGCTCTTCCAACAATTAGTTACGCGTTCTCTCTGCTCTGCTAAAAGTCTTGTTAAATGTGATTAATGTTAAAATAAGCTACCCTCGAACGTACTTTGCAAGACCTTTATTGGAAAAGAACAAGTATTTAAGCCTCTTAAGGAGACGAATCCATAATGAAAGAGGATGGCTGTTAAAGATAAGACTAGAGATAGCACTAGACTTTTAGATACCAAACGAAATACTAATTGGATCAAGCCTTTTTAACGGGGCAGTGGTGTTTTCCTGAAGCCCAGGGCAGCTTTCCTTATTTCACCGCGGACCCTTTCAGCTGCAGGAGCTGGGCACTGACTCCAGCAACAGTTTTGCCTGCAGGACTGTCAGCCGGGGCCTTGCCCTGTGCAGCTTTAGCTGCCTGCAACGCTGCCTGCGAGCATCGCGCCGCGCCGCAGCTACCGCAGTGCTGCCTCTTCTCCGGGGGGTCTTTCACCTGCACCGGGTGCCCCAGCCGAGAAGGTGGTTCCCAGCAGGCCAGGCTGGATACAAGCGTGCTCTTCCCATGAACGCTTAGGAGACAACAGGCAGTGCTTTGGATAGGAACGAGAGGCTGGATATGAGGTTGCTCCTGCTTCCTTAGCTGGGAGGGAGAACGAGAGACTCGAAGCCTCCTTGAATGCAGCTTCCCACCGTTAGGGGCTGGTGCTGCCCACCAGGGCACCAGGCAGAAGTGCTGAGCGCTGGGTCACCGTGATGGTCATGGGCATCAGAGGCTGCTGGCCCAAGACACGGTATTGCAAGGTGAAAGCAGGGCAGGAAAAGACTCAGGCACCAGCATGCAAACAGACCCAAGAGCTGACCCCAGGAGACAGCCTTCTGGCTAGGAACCAGGGCAGTCCTCACCACACTTGAAGACCTTTAACTGGGTTGAAAAAGCGATCACTGCTTTTCCTTTTTTTTTGTCCCCTAGCGGAGGGCTGGATTTTTCCTTGGACTCTCCCCTTCTGCCTGTTTCTAGGTTAATGACCTGGCTGTGCCCGTGTGATACATCTTGGGTTGGAAGCTCTGGTCCTCCCCCAGGCGACACAACCCAGACCTTCCCCGAGGTGCCTCCCCTCAGGTGCTGCGAACTGGGATCAGCCCCCTGGGGTGGGCAGGATGATTCCGGCTCACCTCCGAGCCGAGCAGGGCACTGAGAGCGTCGCCTGAGCCAGGCAATGCTTCTGGGCCATCTCCAAACCAACACACCGGGAAACTCCTCACACATTTCCCAGTTACACCCATGCCGCAGTGGTGGATGTGTTAGTGCAGCCCAGGTGCGGGTATTGATGGCACTGGGTCATCTCCCTCTGGTCCGCGCTACTGGGAGGGCTGGTGAGGCTCCGTGACTGTGGGGAAAACAGGTAGGGAGTTTTGTAGTGGAGGTTCACAGCTTGGAGCTAAATGTTAGAGCAGCAGCCTAGAGATTTACCATGCAGCCTTTTACTTCTGTAGGTTTTTTTTACATGAAGAGTCATATATTTAAAGTGGATTTCTGGATTAATTTAAGGTTATTTGGGGCTCTCTCCCTTAAGTAAAAACACACGAGAGCCACGCTTTCTTGTGGAAACGAGCATAAATATGGATCCATTTCTGTAGCGGTTTGACATGCAGCTGAATTTACCCCAGAACATGTCTATTATAGGATGCATCATATAAATATATATTGAGTCACATTTTAGATACTGATCATGTCCTCCATAGATAATAATATCAGTTTGGGGTTATTACAGGTTCTGTGATGTAGCTGTTTCATATTTCACTTTTTAAAATATGTTCCACTTACTTGTAGACCACACAAGCTCTATCAGGGACACCTGGTATCTATTACTTTGTTTCAGCCCATGGAACAAAGCTAATCTGATACGACTAGAGAAGCTGGGAGTTTTGCCATTGATTTCAATGGCAGCAGGATAGGACTCCGAGGGCTGAACTGTAAAAACATAGCTACATATGATTTTATTCACATATAGCCTGCCAGGAATAAAACCCCAGCACCCAAAGGTCAGGGGAGCCGCGCCGCGCTAAGGCGCGTGCACGCGAGATTGCGAGCAGAGGCAAAACATACACGCGCGCAGATCTGCCAGCTTTCACCTGAGGTTTAATTTAAAAATGAATATCGGCATTGCCTGAACTACAACAGTAGATTAATGGGCCGTATATTGCTGCAGATAGGATAAAACAGCCTCTTGGCAAAAATAGCAGGCATATCCCAGTGCCGGCTGGAAGCGAAGCATTCCTCGGTGCCTGGCATATCGTTTCCTTCTGACTGTACAGGTGAACGCACAAGTAAAGTCGGCGGTGCCAAGCGCTTAATCATTCCACCTGCGGCTATTTCTGAGCCTGGTGTGAATCCCGGGCGAGCGGAAACTGGCTTCGGTGCAACGCCGTCGCCGTCGCAGGGGAAGGGCCAGGGTTCGCAGCAGGCGCCAACTTCCCAGGGACTTTAGCGTCACCGAGGAAAGTTTTTTCCTCGAAGGAGTAAAAGCCAGGGCGCTGTGGAAAGCTTCGGAAACCCGCGGGCCCCCTTTAGCTCACTGGCTCTCGACCAGGGCTGCTCCCCTCGCCATCCCCCCGATCTCTCACTGAACTGGTTTTGAAGCCAGTGGCCGAAACCCGAAGCTGGGTTGAAGCGATTTAGCTCCGTTGGTTTCGGTGCTGTGCAGCAGGGTCAGTGCAGACAGCGCAGGCTCCCTTTGGAGATATGCTGGTTTGCACCGGCAAATGCAGCTACGTCCCTGCGGCGGCGGTGGCTCCGCGTGAAGAGGCGAGCGCAGCATCGGGCCCGTGCTTCTGCCTTTCAACACGGCTTATGCCGCTGCCGTGGATTTTGGTATTTAGATACGCATTACTCAGTCACTGAGTTCCACTACCCTGAGCTTGAGAAGTTGGTTGAAGGCTTTATTTAAAATTACAGGAGATTGTCACACTTCAAGCTCTTCTTTATATCCAATAAATTATTAAAAATGATTTATGAAAACTTGTACATGACTGAACATGAATGACATCATTATTGTTATTACCACATGTGAGGGGCCAAATCCTGTCTGTGGTTTTTTTTAAAGGCTCCTTTATTTCAGGTTCCTGCTACTCCGGCAAATCCACCCTTGCAGCCGCCGAGCTTCTCAGAGTCTGACCTTTCGTTTCTGTGTGTCTGGCAACACTGTCCGTGAAATCAGTAGGAATTTTGCATGTACGAAGCTAAAAGTAAATCAGGGCTTCGGAGTCTGGTTGCCAGCAATTCCAAAGAGTGCTAGACGTTTACTTAATTCGGATGGAGTGCACTTGCGATGCAAGTTCAAGTGCTAAAAATAAACACAACTAGTCCCCGTGCACAGAATCGAGGAAGGTGGAGTTGGAGACAACTTCCAGAGGCCGCTGGCCCAGCCCTTGGCATCGAGCAGAGGAAAGGTTGCCCTAATCCAGCCATAAACTTCTCTATCCTTATCTTATACGTCTCCAGGGGCTGTAGTTATCTCAAAAGGCAGCTATTGTGTTGCCGGGAAGGCAGGGATCAGCTGCATCACTGCAGTCCTTTTTACGTTGCTTCCATTTTGTGCAAGCCCCAAGTAAATGGTCACCTGTTAAATGAGTTTCCCGGTCAGTTAAATTAAAAAAATACATATATTAATATGGCTGTGTTTGAATTTCAGTGGTCATTTGAACCAGTAAATCTTTACTATCTAGTTAAATAACAGAATTCACTTTGTACTCATTTTTCTCAGTGCATTCAATGGCAAGTATTTTTAGAAAGACTTCTGGATAAACCAAGACAAGTGCTGGAATAGACCTGTATACCAAATCTGTCCTAGGCACTTCCTCTGAGCAGTATTTTGGGTAGGGGATTATCAAATGCATCATATCTGAGCTTATGTAAGAGTTGTGAACTAATTATACATTCACATAATTTATTGTTTGCCACCGAGTGACTGAAATTATGTGAATATTTTAAATAGCCCTAGAAGGAAGAAAGCTGTAAGGCCAGAGATCAGAGCTGCACCAGTTTTCAGAAATCCACAGGTCCCGGCGTACAAAGGCATCGCCGGAGTTGGCCCTAACTCACAATAACCAGAGCTCCCGCGTTCCTGGCGCTCCGCCACAAAAGGCAATCGAGGGAGTCAGGTTTGGTCCGGTCCGGTCGGCCCTCGCCGCCGCGCTGCGGCCTCGGTGGCCGGGCCCGCACGACTCCGTAGGCGCCTGCCTTTTCCTTATCCTTCCCCGCTTTCCTTCCTTCTCCTTTTAAATGTGCGTGGAAAGAAAAGTCGCCCAGCAGCTTTCAGGATCAGACCCCAAACTGCAGCTGATGGCGCCTGCTTGCCATATTACACATCCGCAGCCATAAATGTGTCCGGCTCACGTTGACGTTACTAAGATCGGTGTGTTTATAGGAGCATTGAAAGGAACATTACGTGATGAAAGTTTAAAGCCTTGGGGCCCAATCCTGACCCCACTGAACTGAACGGGAGCTGTTGCATAGGCGTCAGCGGGAGCAAGCTCTCGTACTCTACGCGCAGAAGCATTAAACTTAAAAGCAGGCTGTCAAAAAGGCTGCATTGTTTCTTGCTTGTACTGGTAGTTTCTCATGCAAAGTTCTATATATTCTTTTACAATAAATACATGAAACAGTTAATCCAATGTTACATTGTTTAGTAATATTTTACTTGCAAATGACCATCATTTCTTCTCTGCTCTGTTTGTTCTTCTGAATGTCTGTTTTATATTCTGGAAATGGAAGAGCTATTCTTTTAATGCCCATTTCTTTCTGATGATAATCGTTCTTTCTGGCAAATGCTGTGACTTGTAGCTAGTCTATATTTTCGATCAGTAAATATTGAACCACAATGGCAAGGAGGCTCTGAGCTATGAAATGGCTAAAGCAAACAAATAAAAACCAGCCCACTTTTTTTTTGTTATATTTCTATTATTTTCTGGATGGGCATACCCTTCTCTAAGGTGGTGCTAAATTACTGGTTGTCGTGTCCCGGAGGGGATGGAAGCCAGGACTTTTTTGCTAACAGCAGAGGCGAGGAGCCGCATGGGTTCGCAGGGAGCAGCCTGGCTCCTTCCCGCCTGCCCCGGGGCGAGCGGCGAGGCCGGGCCCCTCCGTGTGCGGATCCCACCGGAGCACCCGGCTCCTCCGCGCGCAGACCCCGCCGTGCCTTGGCACCCAGCTGCAGCCTTGTCCCAATCCCGGTGGCTGCCCCATCCGGCGCCCCCGTCCCTGCACCGTCAGGCCCTGGGTGCGGAATGGCCTCATCCCAATCCAGGTGGTGCTGAGCATCCCGCTCCTGGGCACTGGGCTGGGCACCAGTAAAAGCGTTTTACTGAGGGTTGTTGGGGCTGGAAGGAAGACGGGGTCTGGGGAGGCCACCGGGGTCCCGAATTCAGTCCCCGCCGCTGCTCGGTGTTGCTGTGATCCCTTCCTCTTGGCAATGCCGGATCCCGAAGGCAGCCGCCAGGCCAAATCCCCGGAGGCAGAATGCCCCGGCCCTTAATGAGCGTTTGCAGGGAGATTTGGGGTAAGTCGACGTGGACTGTTGTCTGCGGGAGGACCGAAGGGTTTGGCCTATGGTCTTGTACAGTGCGAAGTTAATCAGATCCCCGCGCGCTGCAAAGGGCCCTGTTGTACCCCTGCGGGGCAGCAATCGCTCCGAACCCCCGGGGGCTCTGCTAAAAGGCCGAGGGTATGGTAGGAACCAAAGTCATTTCGAGGGAGTTAACAGGATCTCCCCAAGAATGCGTCAAAAACCCTCCCACAAAAAGGCAACCTGGATAATTCAATGGGCTCCGCTAGTGGAAGCGCTTGATCCTTTTCTCCTTAACTTCAGTGGGAATTTTGCCATTGACGGGAGCCATTCAGTGGGAGAGGAACGGGCGCTACAGTAGCGTTTTAAATTATAATCAAGGGTCAGTGAAATTATACGGTCACTTAAAAACCGCCCTCCAGAAGCCTGAGTAATATTCGGTTACGCTGGGCACTTGCCTGGAAGTGCCAATTCGGATCTCTTTCGATACGTTCACTTTTTAAAAAGCCGGTTGGCATGAGCAGCTTGTCATAGTGGCTGCCGCAGCCTAGGTGTTAAAAAGCAGCGTTTGTTTTTGAAATGACCTATAAAGCCTGTCAGCGCTTGCGATCCGGCTCGAGAGCGGCTGTGCGGAGCAGGCTGTTTGACGTCCGGGCGGAGAGTTTGCCACCTTGGGAGGGATCCAAGTTTTTCAGGGAGCCGAAATGATCTCTGTACGGTATAGAAACACTCGCGTTTGGCAACATGAAGCATTGATAGAGACACCACCCTACAAATAATCTATTCCTCCTCCAGTGGTACGAGATCCTGGAAATAATATGCTTTATTATGAAGGCAAGGCATCGAAGAGTGGGGCAGAAATGCAGCGCAGACCTTATACTGAAAGACAAGCCCAGCCAAACGGCTCACCTGCCAGCCCAGGCACAGCTTGCCTCCTAAATAACTTAGCTGTGCTTTCCTTGGCTAGTATTATATCTACAAGAAGCAATCAGCAGTCTCAATAAAGCATTAATTCCCAGCCTTATAACTTATGGATCCATTATGCCTCTATATCATTTACTAATATTTATCTAGATGAGCTAAATGTTACAGAAAATTTGAAGGTGGTAAACATGCTGTCTGCTGAATTATTCTGTGTGTGCTAAGGAAGTAGCTCATGGCAAATTTGAATTATTTAATATTATTTTCCTGTATCATGTAGACGAAGTGTAAGGTTCATTTTTGGATTATGATTTGTATTATGAAATGCTTATCAAGTGTTTTCCAAAGATTAGTTTAGTTTTAATTAAATAAACCTTTCTCAGGAGAAAGCTCCCAACTACTCTTCGTACCCAGAGGCTACCGTACTTGTTGTTTTTAATTATTTTTCACTGTTACCCAAACTGCTTTGGGTACTCCTGCCCAATTAAATCAAAGACATGGGCTTCTTATACACAATATGTTTAATATTTAATTTTAATTAAATTAATTAAATTGTTTATTTAATTTTATGTGCATTATTGTGCATAGAGCAATGCAAAATTTATGATAGGAAGAATTTGTGGAAGCTTTCAAACAAGCTAATTACTGAGGTAAAAAGAGACTTCTCCTCTGTTTCTAGGGAATAGGAGTTCGACCATAAGGAGATAACAAGAAGAGAAGTTGTTTGGATAAAATAATAGGTGGTTGCACAGCATTAAGCATTATTTGTTTTACCTTACTTTATCGTGTAACCATCCCTTGATCATATTACAATAGATTCAGCAACAGCCCTCTCCCACAGTTGTCGCAGGCAGGTAATCTAGTATTTATCAGGGTAAATAAACCTAAAGCTACCATATAAATGTACTGGGAATGTTAAAAAACGACAACTCACATGCCACAGATACACGCTTTTGGTGACACCGTGGGTCTTTTTTCTACCAGCACATCCATTTCTTTCACAGGTAACTGCTATGAGTGCCTGCTGCTTATTAAGAGGAGCAGCAAATAAACAAAAATCTGTTTTTTTTACTAGGTCTGTTTTTTTCCGGCAGATTACTTATTGTGTGATGTAATTCTTTTTTCTGTAATTTTTTCTCCCCATCCCGGACGCGCAGCGCTACAGTTCTGTTGCTGCCTGACCGTGGCGCGCGGTCGGGGCGCTGAGTCAAGGAGGGCCGTGGAGCCCCGTACAAAGACAGGCAGAAAGCTGGTTTGCGCGCCCCGGATTCGCGGTGCTTCTGTAGGAAGTTAATAGGCAAAGAAGACCGGCCGAGCCGCGTGTGTGCAAGCACGTTGCTTTTCCCGGCTGGTGGGAAGGGTGCTGGCAAGGCCGTGCTGCACACGCTGGGGCGGGCGCCGCAGGGACCGATCCGGCGCCCCCCCGCCTCGGTGGGAGCCGCCGGAGGCCCCCGGTGGGCTTCGGCACGGGCCCTTCGCGCCTGATCCCTCGCCGCTGGAGCCGGGCGCAGCTCGCGGCGGGAGAGCGGGATCAGGCCCCCGCGCGGCTCCGCGGCGGCGAAGGGGCCCCCCCCGCCCCGAGCGAGCCCCCCGGCTGCAGGGGACGCGCGTCCTCACGCGGGAAAATAAAGGGGATTTGCTCCGGCATCTAATCGCGCGGCCTTGCAGGCTGCATTTCCAGAGCTCGGAAGGAGAACTGCATCCCGCCGTGCCTTTTCCCTTTCTGTGTTTAACGGGTAGAAGTTTACGGTGAAAATACCACACATCGCTTTGCTGAGGATTGTGACACCTAAAACAAATATAAATAAATGTATTCAGGGGGATTATTCATATAATAATTAACAACTCTTCGCCCCCAAGAGCAGAACAGCTAAAAAACAATCTTTCTTGAATGTTAGAGATATTCATAGAGGAATAGTTTTATTTCAGCAGATTAAATAGTATCATAAAAGTAGCTGATGATGCAGTAAATTAAAAATCAGGCTGGGTCAGCTTTACAGCAGGTTTTCTTAGTCTAATACAATTACCCATTAGTGGCTAAACATTAGTTTTAAATCAGCAGCAGTTGTCACAAAGAATTTTGCTCTTAAAATTATTACTCAGAGAATTCAAAACGAGAGCAACGTTACCAGATATACAAAGCCTGAAGAGATGTTAAAACTGAAAGAACACGCCTCGTAAAGACTCATCTGGACAGACTTTTTTCCTGTGGTCCCTGCTCCTGTATGGACCCAGGCATGGAGACACGTGCACATAATGTGCCTGTCTAATACGCACGCACATATGGTGAGACAGACCCACTTGAACTCAAGGAGATATATCGTCACCTCGGAGCGTTTCGAATTAAAGAAGAGGAAGGAATAAGAAATTAGGGTAGGGCCAAGCCTTGTGCAGCGGCACGCAGGACCGTCGGTCTGCCCCAGTGGTCAGTGATACTCCAGATTTTCATTCACTCAAGTGTACGCAGCGGCGTTTTTGAGGCAACGTTATCCAATTATTTTCGGTGCCTTCTTAAGATATTCTGCACGATATATGAAAGCGGAAGAGTTTGAAATCTTGCCGTGCTAATGGAAGAAGGCCTGACGCCAGGGATGCAGGTGGAAACGGCCTGGCCACTCCCCGGCGGGAGGCAGCGTGGGTGTACTGGGGACACTGGGCAGACTGGGGTGCCAAAGGCTCCGGGGGCAGGGCGGGACAGGGGTGCTCTGTCCCGCTGCCCCACGGCAGCACTCAGACCCCCTCCGCATCCCCCATCCCGGGCTGCCCTAACAACATAAACGTGGGTAGAACAGGCGTTTTGGGAGGCCTGCCTTTCCCTCCCGTCTTGGGAAGACCTGGGAAGGCTCTGGGAAGCAGAAGCAGCGTATTGAGCTCAAGTGGCGCATTTGGAGCGGGACATTTGAAAGGGGAAAGCGCCTGGGCTTGCCGCCCGCGACGGCACCCTGCCTTCGGGAGCCTGCAGTCTGTGCTCCGGCTTGGAACGAAGAGGGGAGAAGCTCAGCAACAAGGTTCACCATGCAAATCAGAGCAGGCAACTGCGAGGAAGAAGCAGCTATATGATTTACCGAGTAAATTACTGGCTTCGCTACATTTCGTTATCTTCACCAAACTGTTCCTTACATTTTAGTGCGTTTATATTTTATCTGGAGATCTTTTTGGAGAAGGAGAGTGAGCATGCACAGTTTTACCATTTTCTCTGATACGTACAGGCTTCCTTGAGTTATTTATAAAGGCAAACGATGACTTTTCCAAGCAGGGCAAGATTATTTTCCCTAGCTAAATATATGTTGTAGTAAGTGTGTTAAAGGTACCTTAACATATGTACATGCTATCCGATGAGCTTACTGCAACAGCTGCCGTTTACCCGTGACGGCATGCTGCTCTAAGATTGATGGGTGCAGGACTCCTATAGGAACAACGTCCCGGGACACCCTGCTCCCGGGCACCCTGGCTTCCCTGGCTGATGCTGGCCAGCCCGGCAGATACTCGGGATGTGGCTGCCCAGCCCCGTGTGTCACCAAACCCGGTTGCTGATTTCGTGGTTGGCCCCAGCGTTGTGGCTAGTTCAATGGATGGCGAAAGGGAACTAAAGACGAAGGGAGCTAGGGCTGGTACAGAGGGATGAGAAGAGACACGTGCCTTGAGTTTCCTCCAGACTCGTGATTTAGGCAGAGTCCTCCTGCCTCGCTTCCCCAGCCTTGGTGATCGAAAGGCTTCTTCCTCTCGGTAATCACAATAAATCTGTAACGGGACGCGGCAGAGGAGTCCGGGTTGCAGGTTTTGAGGAAGGGTGATTCTGACCTGACGGAGCAAAACAGCTCCACTGGAGCCATTCAGATCCGGCACGTAAACCCTATCAGCATCAGGGTTAGCGGCCTGGACACCCCAAGCAGTGATGACAAACGTGTATATCATACATACACCATATATTCAGTCTACACTATTTTTTTAATAGAAAAAACCCTACTGAGTAGTGCTTTTATAGAAGAATCTATCTTATCCCTTTTTTAAAAGTGAATAAACTTTATAACTGACTTAGAGTAGCACTTTTGGACTTAAAAATACCATAAAGGTTTCCCTTTCTAGCTCTGTACCTATCCATCTAGCAGATCATCTCCATTGTAGACATTTCAGAGCATTTCATAGTGTATTTATCATCACAGCTGTTTGATGAGGTAAGGGAATTTAATTATTCCCATTTTATAACTGTGGAGCCAAGGAATAGAGAGCTAAATGATTTGCCCAAAGTTGTACAAGGAGTCTGTGGCAGAGAAAGGAACTGCCCTGGGGCTTCCCTGCAAGACATTATTAAGGCTCAACTTCAAAGACGGGACATTTTGATACATAAAACAACCGCTACTGCTTTAGGATGGAGTTTTACCACTGCCTCAGCTTCAGGCCAGGGTAATTTGTGGTGGGTGAGTGTGAATTTATGATTCCTGGGAAGGTGGAAAAGCATGCAGAAAAGAAATAGAGACTGATGTCAGTCTAAAACCTGAGGAAATTGGTTGTTGCGAGGCAGTCAGAGGCTCCTGATGAACTGATTTCCAGGCTATGCAAATACCGTAGGTAGGAATGCAAAATATGCTACATGGCGATCACTTACACACGTGTGCACATACATGCAGACACGTGTGCATGTGTGCGTACAAGCAGACACACCGTGTTTCTGTGTGCATGCTGGCTCGTGTATTTAATCTATTTAACCATTTGGGGCACGTTCTTTATATTCCCCGCAGCAGATAACATTTGGCCCTATAGGCAGAAGTCTTGCACGCTGGGTTTAAGTCGAGAAGTAATTTTGTTTTGTTCACAGCGGAGTTACTAAGCTCTCGCAATACGGGTTTACAGCAGAAGCGCTGCTGACAGACTGAAAAGCGATGCGATTAGAGCAGTGCGAAAGGTAGCGCTGTATCCGTACTCACCTCTCTTAGCTGTGACACTGAGCCGGAGCAGGTGGCGTAAGCTCAGCTGACTGAGAAAAACCCAAACTTAGCAAAACAAACAAAGCGTCTACATCAGCAGGCAACTTTTGTTTTTGGAGCCGTGCAGTAGAGGAGTCGTGATCCCAAGCAAATTCCAAACTGGCTGCGATTCTCGTCTGCTTTTGCTAATATTTATTTTATGACACATTATAACTACTGTGTGTTACTGTTGCTACGAACCCTTGGGAAATAAAACTGGAAACTGTGCTGTGGTGAAAGCCAAGAGGCCACAACTTTATTAAACACAAACCCAATGCGAAAGGCGCGTGCAGGGGCTCTCTGTCCGAAGACGGGCTGAAATGCCTCCAGCCTCCCGAGCAGGGGCAGCTCCCTCCCCGCCGCTGCCTCCTGCTCCTTGCAGGGACCGCTGGTGCCATTCCGGAGGGTCGGGCTCTGCACCTGCTCTTGGCCAGCGAAAACAGCTAAAATGTCAACGTGCCAATATTAGCTCCTTGCAGGGAACTGCACCCGAACCAGCGAGAGAGCAGGGATTACTCGCAGATATTGTTCTGAGGAAAGCTGCAGAATGAATGAAAAATGAAAGGAAAACAACATTCTCCTTACAAAAAAATCTCTGGCAGTGTTAATCAGCTAAATGTTGCATTCTCAGCTATTTGCCTGGCTCTTGTCGCAGGCGGTATTTCTGCTCTGGTATCGCAAGGCTGTCAGGGTTCATGACACTTGGGTGTGTACCTCTTTGCAAACCCAAATTCTGATAAAGTGAAAGCAAACAGAGAACCCTGTCTTCGAAGGAAGCGTGCACAGAATGGGAAAATATCCCTCATTTTTGATAAAGTAGTAAAACCCAAATCCAATCAGCCCGAATAGTCTGAGTGCCAATCTCATTAAAACACTCTTCTCCTTTCCTTTTGGATCAAAACCTGCTATGATCCTTTCCTAAATATTACTCATTAATCTGCTGGGACCATGTTCATTTTCCATCTTGTTCTTCCACCAGCATTTTTAGGGACTGAATAATTGCTCTCTGGAAACAATTATAAACCTGGTTAACCCTTCCCTTTCCCATCTTCTCTTCCAAGTGTATTGCTGTGTCCTGGTTTTAAGGGACAAATTAGTTTGGTTCCTCATTCCCTCCTTAGCTGAGGGGACTGAGAGCTTTTATGGTAAAAAAAAGAGAAGGGCAAGTTAATTCCTCTTTCAACTTTGTTGAAGTCAGTGGGTTTCTACGGGCTAATGATAAATTTTGGCTCCAAGTGTTTTGATAACAAACATATGTTGGTTAATAACATGTCCAATACAAATGCAGATCACACTGAATTACAATGTATTAAAATGGAAAATATATCCCTGCATAGGTCATTTAGCACTTCTTGATGGAAGTACTTATTTAAAGCACCCAAAGGTTCTTTCTCGCAATGTAATGTCAAAAGCGATGTTTTCAATCTGGGACTCGCTCAAATCTCACCACTCCTTCTGGTGACAAAGCTGTATGTAGATATTGAGTACTGGAGGTTTTCTGGGCAGCGTTTCCCAGGGTGAAGGAAGAGGGTGGTGTCTAGGGGCTGGGGGCACACACTGAGTGTGGGAGTGATGGACATCAAATGACATTGCTAGGGATGGGGAAAAGAAAGAGAGGAGCGTGAGGCAAAACTAAAGAGCCTGCAGGGACTGGGTGGTTGGATAGGTGTGTTTTTACTGGTACTAGTTTCTAGGTTGGGTACTTGACAACTCTCTGCAGATGTAGCAGAGAGTTAATCTGCTTTTTTTTTTTTTTTTTTTTAAATCTACTTCATAAGACAGTGGAGTTATTTAACTTTTCTAACACAACGGATGCTCCCTTCATAACCACTTATGGGAAATGCTTATCTGTTCAAGAGTCTTGATTAGAAGAGGATGAGTCATAAAATTCCATTTTGAGTAAAATACATGCCCAGAAGCAGAGGACCTAACCTCCATCACTCCTTTCTTTAATTTGAACTTTAATATAGTCATATTTCTTCCATAGTTATGAGAGATCAGTAATGTGAAAGATGATTTGGGGACTGGGATCTTTGCCTGACCCGATGCTAATAATATTTTGCTAAATGGTAATACCGTTATTCCTTTTCCTTCGCTATGGCAAAGGCATGTGTTATTTTTAAATGTGTGGCGTTAAATGTCCAAAGTGAGGAAGTATGCGGCAAAAAGCACTCTGAGGTTTCTGGCTATTCAGGAGCCAGATCTTAGAAGCCAATACGCAGATCCAAGGGGGTTAGGAGTCTCAATACTAACGAACTATTGTGGGACGCTCTGGGGGTCCTGCTATCCTAGGGCATCAAAGGATGTTATAAAGCTACTACTTTAGTTTGTTCTCCCATTAGAAGAATCTTGCATTGACAGTATGCTCTTTTGATACTTTGATTAAAATTTATGAAGTTCAGTAATCATCTGTTCTTGCCGCTCATTGGCATTATGATCCCTAAATACCCTCTTCTGCGATTTTCCCCTTCTCAAAGGTTTCTGTGGTATTCAGATCATCTCTGTCTGACGAAGTGGGAGGACAGAGCGCTTGTGGAGGAACTCCAGCTCCTAATTGGACTGATGGTAGAATAAAGGGCTCTGGGAACAATACGCTGAGTTTAGGAACGAGGCCAAGAGCGGCTGCCTTGCCCTTCACCACAGTGTCAGCAAAGCTGTGAATAGCTGAACGGTTCGGAGCAGTAAACAACCTGGCTAATCAAGGCTGTTCGCACACAGTGACAGTTGAGTGTCTCTTACTGTGGGGATTTTTCCAATTACTGTCCTGATAAGATCATTCAGAACCAGGCTGATTTTTACTTTCTTTCTGGAAGTGGAATAAGTTCTTGAGGGTCAAATACAATCTTTACCAGAATTTCAGACCATACATCTTGCTAGAGGTCAGGAAATACTTGGGATACTGAGGCTACTCTCTATGAATAAGATCCATATTATCCCAACCTTATCTGAGCCCCATGCAAGTGACCTGACAGACCCACTGCTTGCCGGTGATTTCTTAAAGTGAGGGCAAGATGCCATCTTCTTCTTTCAGAGAAGCAGTTCCTAAAGTCTTTTTTAAAGAAACCACCTTTCCTCACCTCCTTGAATATTCTCAGATTGAAGGAAGACTTTTGAGAAGATTGCAGCAAAATAAATTGGATCACTTTTGGCTCTGCTCCGTTTCTTATTTATACCAATAGGTTAGCCTGGCGGCTAGGCAATAGGTGAACTTGCTCGGTGAAACCAAGCTGTTCTTCTGTGCTGAAATCTTCTTCTGTCAACATGGTATTTTTGGCCAGAACTGCAGAGGACAGTTCTGAGATCTAAACGTCACACTCCCTCCTGACCCTTAGCAATTGCCACAATGAACATGATCAGCTAATGTCAGCGAAACAAGATGTTCAATGTATAGATACAGGTTTTAGAAGTGCTTGATGGAGTTGCAAGCGAGGGTAGATCCAGGCGAGGTTGGCCAGCTTCGCAGCTCAACCGAGGATTTTTACCTGGTGACTCTCTTGGACAGTCAGTGTATCGTGTCCAGCATAGCCTAAATTCTCTTGTACCTGGGAAATAAGGACAAATAGTATTAGTTCTTGTATTTGAAGAAAGATCCTTCTACGCCCCATCGAGCTAATGTCAAAGATAGGTTAAGCCTTGACCTTCTTGTTCACTTTCTGTTTTTCAGATTTTGTTTAGATTTCTTGTTTGCATAAATCCAATTATTTTATGGTTGTGAAAGAAAACAGTGGGTAGTGCTGACAGTGTCTCACCAGTGTATTATGAAACAGGTCTGCATAGATCATCTTTTGGACACAGAGAGTATTTCAGACTGTGACAATTCAGACTTTGGCTTCTCTGCAAGATTTAGAAGATCACAGATGTTGGTTCTGGATGCATAATAACTTATTCATAACTGCTTTATATGTCACTATTCTTCCTCATAAATATACTAATAAAACTCATTATAGAAATCAAAGCCAGCTACTACAATATATCTGACAGACAGCTGTCTCTGGATGCATGAATTGTAATTATGTGAAGCAATATGATCTTATTATACCAGGATATCTTTGCTCTGAATAAAATTCTATTACTGGTGTGTAATCTTTTGACCCAGACCAGATAGGAACTTGCCCAAACATGGCCAATAAGGTATTATTATTGAGCTATGTTCACTTCGTAGAATTACAATTAGATAAGTGATGCTGCAAGTTGTGTCTTAAAGCAGCAGTGGCCAAAGCGAGGTTGAGGGCTGGGGGGAGCCAGAAGCATTTGTCATCCGAACTGGTTTTACCACTCTAGCCTGCTTTCAGGCTATAACTTAATGCCATACACTGATTTAGATGTAGCACTTGTCAGCCAAGAATAAGACTATAAGACACAGACACTCTAGGACTTGACCCATACTTTATTGTGAATACGTGATTGAACTCTGAGCTGACAGACAGACAGAGACAGCCATTAGTATGGGAAAGAGAATTTGTTCTGCCATGTATGGTTTCAAAAAATCTTAAACGATGCTCTGTAATTTAAGCTTAGGACTCTCTTAGCAAGTTTCTCAATAGTGTTTGATGAACTGAAAGATTTTTCTAAACTTGTTTTTTCCCCTTTGCTTCTGTACTTTGCTAATAAAAATGACAGCATCTATTTTTGAAACATCTCTTGGGACTCTCTCTTCTTGACTGTCTTTATTTCGAGGGATTTCACTCCTTACATCTCCAATATTCATATTAGTCAGAAAAAACTAATACAGAGTGCTGAAGCCACAATCCTATCATGGGTCTCCCTTTGCTTTAAATTTGAGACAAGTTAAGGCATTTGCATGACAGTGATGGAATACTGAGTCTCTACTTAGGTTGAACTACAAGGGTAACAACTAGAATAGGGCAAACTATTAGCAGATATTTGCATTTCTTTCCCTTAAAATGTTCGTACCCCTCTCCAAGAAGTTGTAGTTACCACTGAGTAACGCAGACACGAAAGACCTAGAAGAAGAGTTTTTGTCCTCAAGAAATTCAGAAAGCAGCCTACAGAGAAAAAACTTTTTTGGGGGAAGAAAACGAGTTTTCTTATCTGTATGCCTGATCTACCAGACAATGTGCAGCATGTCATGTCAGTCGTTTCTGCTTCTAATCTGGAGCAGATGATAAAATAACTGGGGATGAGAGCTATTATATTAGAGGACAAGAACAAATGAACATGCAACATCTCTCCCTGGTTTACCCTGCAAGATTGTCATGTATATCAGGCAGAATCAAGAGAATCCAAAGGACTCGTGAAATATCCAGAAACAAAGCAAAACAGGAGAAGAAAAACCTTGTTGCTTGACTCTAAGAACAAAGATTTAAAAAAAAGTTCTCCAGTCCTTACTAGTCAAAGATGAATGCAGATCAGCATTACATTTAGCAATAATGAAGGCATCATATGCACAGTGAGAAGCCTGTTCCTGTATTTATAATATGTAAAGTTCGATTTAAACTATTTCTGCTTCACAAACATACTTAATATCAGCAAGAGCACTGTTTACACTGATTTTTTAATTAAAGGAATTTAGTCATCTTTTATGCTTGCAGTTTTTCTGCAAGCAGATTTTTTTCCCTTCAAATTTATTCTGTCAGAATGGTTAGACAAATTGTTTCCGCAAACATATTTGAATTACGGATTATTTGTCAGTCGTCCATAGCAAGATATTTGCTGTAGCTAGCTAAGAGTTGGGGGTATACCTAAATTATTCTTCTGAGCTCCTCCCATTGTCAAATGGAGAGAAATAGGTATCTCAGAAAGGTGATACATCCTATGAGGATGAGGAAGGAGTGAATTCCCTTTGGAAGTACCTATCTCTTTCTATTCCCTATAGAAAAACCCTTGCAGACCTAGAGCCTAAATTTTAACTGGCTAAAGACAATGTGAGATACTTTGTGAGCAGCAACATCAATTCAAATACCATTTTTGGTCCTCAACAAGCTGATTTAGTACTTATGAACTATTGCTGTTTGGTCCCAAATAAATTTCAGCTCTTGACTAAATGGATTACAATTTTAAGGCCAAATTCACTGTTCATGAACATTTTTATGAATACCTTTTAAGAAGCATGGGTTGTGGGAAGGAAAGATAATCAGTAAAACAAATTCCTAGTCTGGTTTCTAGTTTGGTGAAGGGTCTGTGAATACATTCTTAGAGAATTCAGCAAGTCTGGGGAAACGTGATGCTGTCCTCCAAGGATGTGATACACTGATGAAGTGGGAAACATCGGAAATTAAGTCTTGTAATAAGAAATTTAAATAAAGGAAACAAAATAAGTTAGGCAAACCTCAGAAAGCTGGCTGATGCTGCAAATGTTTATCAATACCCACCAAGCACATCTTTTCTTAAAAAAACAAAACAAAAACAAAAACAAAAAACAAAACAAAAACAAAAACAAAAAAAACAGAAAATCCCCACTGGAAGCCAGTCCAGATGGAAGGAAGAGACCTTTCAAATGGCATCCACGTCCTGGAGAAATGAGAGATTGCTTGTCCAGCTATGTCCGAATGGCAGCAGGGCTGCCGGCCAGATGTTGGCAGAGGACTGAGACAAGACAGAGCACTTGCACCCCAGTGAGGCTCACTTGCCGGTGCCGGAGAGCGGTGAGAGTGACCTGCTCCCATGAAGACACGTGTGCTGCCAACACAGCGAAGCAGGACCACGGCAGGGCCCGCACCGGAGCGAGACGGCAAGGATGAGCTCAACTTTCTTCAGCAGCTCTGCAGCCCCCCAATGCGTTATCGCGTCCAAAACCCGGCGCAGGTCTGGGCTCATCCTCTGCATTAATCATTAGAAGTTGGGCTGACAATGGTGAGACCTCAAAGACGTCTTTGCCGGCAACCAGACCTTGTTCGTGCGGAGAACTTAGCTGAGCCAATTTTTCCAGAATCACAATGGAAAGCACAGAAGAAGAGAAAGTGTTTACATGCTTTTAAACACAGGGACTACTGTCCCTGTACTGTCACGTACCGGGTTTGCCTACAAACAATGCACCCAGCTGAGTAATTTATTCTCAGTGTACAATCTTTGACGGCTGAAGAGCAGAGAAGCTGTTCAATACATTTGAAAATCATTGCAGCTACAAGGTGCAAGAGCAGTATTTAGTATCTATTTTGAAAGTAATACTGGAGACACCTGATAAACTGCCAGAAGACGGGGTTTGTAACATACAAAGCTAAAATGTGAAGGACTAACAAACACTGAAGAAAGCCACTCATAGGGGAATAGAAAATGCTGCGGAGTTTGGACTCCATTTATTTTGCCCTTGTAAAGCGCAGCTGCCTGTTTGAGTTGCTTAAATCTCCTGGGTCAACAGGTGTAGACTGAAAATTTCCCAAGAATGGGTAGTTTTGTGCAGCTCCTCCTTCAGGTTGTATTGCAAAACGTGGAGCTTCCGTGCTCAGAATTAGCCCACTGCGAGCAGGCAGGCGAAACACTGGAGGAGCAAAGATAATGGCAAACAAGGAACCAAACTTTTTCAAGCCTCAAAATAAGCTCTGCTTAGCTGTGGTTGAAGCTTACATCAGCATTGCCAAGAGTCCTTATTCTCTCATTCACGACCCCTTTTTGGAAACAGGGAGAGAAAAGCTTAAACTCACATAATTTAAAGAGACCATCAATCCACTAAAAAAGTTTAATAAAACCCCACTTTCACAGTCACCTTTGCATTAATATGATGGGCATTGCATCAAGCATAGGACCAGGAATTTATAAACAAATAGCTATAAAAGACAGATAAAATGTCTCAAATATTTAGTTACAGTACCTGCACAGACTTACAACTTGGTAATACCAGACTACAAGGTCCATTACCACAATACACAAGGGAAAAGAATTAACTCCGAAACAGGCAACCTTGGGTGACAAAGAAAAGGTCTGTTTGCAAATGACGTCTGACAGCCTGGACTACAAGGAAAGCCAGAGTTTGGGACATTTTCCCCCTTCAGGAAGCTGGGCTTGTGATTCTTGGGCCCCATGGGACGTCAAGAGGATTGTGTCCCGGGTTGAGGTGCTCAGCGACTCAGTGCAGTGTCGCTTCCTCCCATCCCATTCCCTTTAGTCTTCTCTGTCTTGCTTTCCTCCAGCTGTGAAATGGCCCCCGTATACAATCCCTTACTTATCCCCAGACTTTTCGTGAGCAGAATATATTCCCGTCTGTGAAACGTGTCAGGATCTCCAGTGGGAAGGCACTAGGGAATTCAAATCTTATTTTATCTTAGGGCTATATACTGCAGCCAGTGGGGTGCCATGGGGGCTGAACACGGCCCAGAATGATCCTGTATCAAAATGTCATTGAAACGAGGGCTACCAGCAACCATATAGCCATCTCTGAAATGAGAACATGGCAGTTAATACATTAACAGTGTTGAACAAAAGAAAGGAAAGATATAATGAAGAAATTCACTATAAACTAAGGTTAGAGCTTGAGCTTGACCCAAAGTGCCCTGAAGTAAAGGAAAGGCCCACGAGGCAATCAGGCAGGGGCTCATGGCAAAACAAAAGATGGCAATCATTTTGATAGGTAAAAAACACAAATGGAGCTTTATCTCAGCAATTAGCTGCACTTCTCAAAAGAGTAAGGAGAGACTGGGTTTAAGAGTGTTGTTTTGTAGCTGATAAGAAAGCTCTGAATGTACAGATGGAAATCTGTGAGTTGAAGACAATTATTTTACTGCAGCGGAAACGATCAGCAAGACTTCTGTTGTGGCAGCACAGTCCAGGTGATGATAGACTCGGAAAAAAATATTTGTAGCGCTAATGTAGATATGGCAAGCCAGGTCCTTCTGTATATGAAATCACCTGTACAACAACACTATTGTAGTAGTGCTGACATACTCAAGCAGCAGCAGGACTTCTCTGAGCGAGGTATCATCTAATCGCGTTACAGGGGACAATCTCTGCCTAGAACTCACGTTATGAACCAGTCCCACAAACATCTTCACCCCAATGTAAGCTCATGAGATGCTCTCATTGGCTTCTGTAGGAGACTATTCAGGGGCATAAAATTCAGCACGCATATAAGCAATTGAAACATCAGTTGTTAATAGCAATAGATGCAAATTTTAGATAGAACAAGCAAGTGGATGATGGGAAAGAGGAAAAAGGAAATTACTAGAGAAAGCAGACAGCTGCGAAGACTACCAATGTGCCCAGTTAATGGTATTACAACCATTATTTTTAAAATGCATAATAAGGTATAAATAAGCTGATAAATAAAAACGACTTCGAAGGGCCACATGGGAAAGATGCACAGTCTTGATTACCTAATTACGGAAGGAATATTACAGAAATGGAAATAGTACAACAAAGTCCCATAATGACTTCGAGATTGGAGGCTCCAAAATGGTTAGTGAAACTAGGTCTGTATCCCTCGAAAAGAGAAAAGATTAAGAGGGGACCTCACTGAGCTGCAGAGAGCTCTGGGGGGAATCGCAGGGAGCAATGCTGCAGTTATTAGAGCTAATGTCAAATATGAGAACGAGGGACATGACTCCAGTGAGGTCTTGCACTGTACAAATGTAATACGTTTTTTTTTTCCAGAGGGTATATATTATAAGCTACCAGATGCTGCTCTAGAAGCAACCAATCTGACCAGATTTCAAATAGAGCAAGAAGCATATGGAGAGAGAGGGGGAGAAAAACACTATATTATGGAGAACAACTGTTAAGTCTAGGAAAGGGTAGGCCTAGCTGGGCTTCCTGGCCTCCTGCCATCTAAGATTTTCTTATGTCCCTGTGTAATCTTCTGACTTTTGATTTAGATGTTTCCTAAAAATGCGGCCCAGTGGTTGGTACATACTAGGCATTAGCCCAAGAAAAGAATGAAAAAAAAAAAGTACTGTATCTCATTAAAGAATTTTTAAACGGAGACTCTGAGGCGCCATTTGCTTCTTGTTACTCATCTTTGCAAATGTCTCTTGTCTTCCCAGGCTCTGTCCTGATGTGTTAGCATTAGCAGCCTGCGGATTTCTGAGACGCGCGCAAACAGAAACTCAGAAAGGCCAACCTAAAGTCATTCTAGCAGAGACTGCAACATAAGGCAGAGAAGATTTAAGAAGAGGGAGGCAAAAATAAGATCAAGCGAACTATACGGTACAGAATCTTTTCATGCGCATAAACTGAATCAGGTGAAAAAGTGTGGAGGGGTATAGCTTTCCAGACTGCTATTTGGAATAGCGATCACGCCTACATTTGAAATATTTACAATTCATTTAGCAGCATTAGTTTCTGTAAAATATTTTAAAAGAAAACAGAATTTATCTGTAATTATTTTTCATTTTCTTCAACAAAAGATTCCAATATAGATATTGCTGCAGGCACAGGGAGCACTGAACACCAGGAAGTGGCTTTCGTAAACAATTTCTCAAAGCACTACAAAGTTTAAATATTAATTTGGCCATAATTGGCAGAGAAGCAATTAAAAATGCTACAAAGCTGACTTTCTCCCTCCTTTACTTTCTCCTCCCTTTTCATTTAACCACAGTATAGAAAGTAGATGTAAAACAATAGGACCCTAAGCTGTACGGCGTTCTAAGCCTAGCTTGCCTTAAAGCTACAATATGGATTTAATTTATATGCAAATGTAAGCAATAAAAAGCCAGACACTGTAGAAATTATAGTATTTTTCATAGATGCTTCAGCACCGGCACACAAGCCAGCATTGATTTCAAACAAGGAGCTAATTATTGCCGGTCACTAAGCTACCTTTTTCGTTTAATATCTCTCTCTTTCTCTCTCTCTTTCCCCCGCTTTTTTAACAATGTGTAAATTATTTTCCTGAGCAAGGGGGAGAGTGAGAGAGAAAGAAACTGGAATATTGGGGACGAGTGAATGCAAACGGCCAGAAATATCTCCTGTGAGATTCAACATCAGGATAATTTCACAGTCTCGCTTTTTGACTGCTGTGTCCTGAAGCTGACCAGCACCATGCAAGGCTGATCAAAGGCCATCGGAAACATCAAGTAAGCCTAAATGGGGCTAAAGTATGCTAATAGAGAAGCTAAATGTACTTTAATCCTGTTATAATACAAGGTAACTTAGAGGCAGTGAAGGGCCTTGTTGCTTTTCCCCACTGGGTCCAGGACCCCTGCAAATCCTGAATAGAAGTTGCTTCCTATTCTTTGCCGGCTGGGGTATGGCTTTCTCAGATGCACACACGGTCCCCTCCTCCTCCGTTTACTGAGTGTCAACAGTCGGCTGAGCAAGACTTCTCCGCTCCTTAGATCAGCACCCTGTGACCTTCCACATTTAAGCACAGACCATTAAGCTAAGCTTTCCAGCTGTTGCCTGAATTATGAGGGATTTTTTTCAGAGGAGGGCAGAGCTTAGGGGAACACTAGGCAACAGTTTTATATTATGGACCCGCTGCCACCCAACTCGCTACGCGGAGAAATGCGCTTTCTGCAGCGCTGCACCGGACGCTTGATGTTCAGGCGAAATAGGGGGCTGCTTTGAAGTGATTAAAGTCCGGGGTTGCCCAGTTTCGGCATCATTGTGCTCGCTTGGGGAACCATAATCTAATTTTAGGAAGAGGAAGCCAAGTAAACGTGACTGAATTGTGCTGCACTGTAAGGGAGGCTGAGACCAGGTCTCCAGGAATATGTGTGCTTGTGGGGCAACTTTTCTCTTATTTTTCCTTCCTTGTTTTTAAGCCTTGATTTCAGTGCTTCCTACACAACAGAGGGAAAAAAGGGTGGCAGTTTTGCCCATAAAATGATATGCTTTGGTGGATGCCCCAAACTACTGCTTGCAAACCCGAGATTAAAAAGAAGACTGATGTAATTTTAAAGCCAGCCAACTGCCTTAGCGACTGTATCAGAAGATTAAAAACAAAGGTTTCATTGAAGCACTACCTCCCACTGTGCAGCTGAAAGTCTTATGGCTGAGGCAAATGGCCCTAAATATCTTTCTGTTAAGTACAAATTACATACTGGATATATTAAGTTGTAATGGTGTATTTTCAAGAGTCACTTTGCTTGTGTGAGAACGTCAGCAAAGACTCAAAAAATACTGACTGGATGGCACATAGAAACAAAAAGGAATTTGCCTTTCACAAATAATGGTTTGTTCATATTAAATGCTTTATTCCTCTGTCTTTCCCCATCCCCCAGCTAAGCCTGGAGTTTCAAATGCCAGAACCAGTATGTACAGTAAGTCTCTCTGAAATCCATTGCAGAGAAATAGTATCCTGGCCTAGCAAACTATTATCTACACTTACTTACATTCCTGAGCTTTACCCCTCTGCGTTAGTGCTGATAGGAGTCCTTTAGATCAGCTGAAATGTAACTGAATAAAGATGCTCCAGAAAATGTCTTTTTAATGTGGAATTATCTTTCATTTACATAGGCAACATCCCTTAACTCAGCACATGTGTTATAAGGCTTCATGTAATGGAAACATCCATATAAACGTAATGATTAGCATTCATTCTGCTCCCAAATGATCAATAAAATGCTAAGTTAATATAGAATGTGAACGGGAGTCTACGAAACTGCATAAACTTGCATTACTTTGGCGGACGTAGGTAAATAATGTCTGCGAGAGCAGCAAAAGAGACGGCGGGCAGTGGTAGTGACGCTGTGTTTGTGCCACGGGCTGGCTTTCCCGTGGCTCGGCCTCAGTGGTGCTCTGTCCGTCGCGCAAACGCTCCCGTGCATGCAAACACACACACACGCGCACACACACACACACACACACACACGCACACAAGCACACCCCCCTCCCCTCTACGTCACATTAAAAAAAGGACTGAGCAGAAAAATACAGATAAAGAGCCATCTACAACATGCTCTTTTTGCATTATGTGTGGCGGACCGCTTAGCAAATCATTAGGGGATAAGTTTTTTCTACAGAAATCATTAGCAACTACTAAACAAGATTAAAAGTAGCATGGATGAGACCTATGGATAAAAACTAAACTAAGGGAGCTACACACTTCTGCCTAAATCCCTTACATCTTACTCGGGCAGATAGTTTGGAAGACCTTATTCCTGCAAATAAATTGTGTAGAAAAGTTGATAGACTATGTTGAGGCAGGAGAGAGTTAAGATTGGAAAAATGTATTTAGATGCATAGCTTCTGTTGAAATACCTGAATTCTGATCTGCTCCTGTTTACCTCCGCTGGGGATAACTTCCTCATCTTTAGCTATCTGTCTACCTACGTGTCCACCATCCGGCAGTCGTGCTGTTTGTCTGTCCTTCCCTTACAACTGAACTGCAGTTGTGTTGTAATTATCAACAGATTTTGAAATGAAAAGCATTTGCAAGACTCTCTTCAGTTCAGCTGTAATTTTCTGGATTTGTTTTTAATTAACAGAGATCCTTCCCAACACATATGAAGCTTGACTGAAAGCTTTTTGTTCTTACAAGTGCCCATACACTGTTTTCATTACACAATACCTTTCCAAGTAAATTTCTCCACAGCTTTTTTGAAGATAAAAACCTGAAAAAAATTACATGATCAACTGAGAGTGGGCAATTTCAGTTAATAAGAGCTCTAGCAATAGTCTTTGAAATTATTAGAAGGTTATTAATGCAGAGATATTGAATGAAAAGATATAAGAGATTTTTTTCCTCCTAAATTTCAATCTAAATTTAGGGATTAATTTTTTCAGGCACATAATTTGCAAGGTAATGACCATCTGAGGTCAAATCTGACAAGCTCAAATACACCTCTACTGAAACCAGTTCAAATTTTAGCATTTGTTTAGCCTCTAAAACATCAGATTCACTATTGATAGCACAAGAAAACACCACAGCATGAGTACAAAAGGATCACAGAAATAAACCCAATGTGAGATAAACATTCATAGCAACGGTGGATTGCCGTATGTTTTATTTCACTTGCTTTTTTTTTTTTGTATTTCTTTCTATTCATCAATGTTTTTCATCAAAATCTCATTGTTACTTCATCAAACATTTATATGTTTGTCAAGACACAATTAACATTTCATGTAGTTATTTCAGGACGTGTAATTGGACAGTTAATGTCTCATTCACATTTTGAGAATTAACTGCAGTTCTGGCAAGTGTAAAGCCCTTTGGAAGGCAAGGTGCAGTTGTGTATCAGAGCAAGCAGTTACAAACCCTCCTGAGTTACAGTAATTGTTAAAGCACGTAACAGAGCTCATAAAGTGACACTGTCATTAATATCTATTAAATTATACACACTTTAATAACAGAGATGAGGTAGATGCACTGTACGTAGATGCACTGTATGTAGATGCACTGTATGTAGATGCAATTGAATCTATAGTTAGTACATGCACAAAGCATACTATATGGGAGATATTATATTTACTGACTACTGAGTTTTCCCCCAGTGAACACTTTTGGGCTTGAAAAATCATTAAAAATGTAAAGAAGAGTTGAAATGAGTTTGTGCCAAAAATCTCCTTTCCTATGTGAATTAGAGTGTATAAGTCTGAGTTTTGCATTTGAAATTTTTTGTTCCAGTTAAATTTCCTAGGCCAGTCTCAAGTTCACTTGACTTTCCCGTCTCCGAGAAGGTGAGGCTGATTTACACCATGGAGGAGTTGGCAACAGCTCTTCCTGTACCCGTCCTTAAATTTGAACAGACTCAACATGGCTGCAGAAAATGCAGTTCCGCGAGCTGTAATATGCAGAATTTTATACGCTTTATTAAGATGGCCCTATGTTAAAATTAAAAAATGGAGATGAAAACCTAAGCTAGTCTGCTTCCCTGTGTTATGAACTGGGAGTTGAGCTCTGATGTTTACAATTTAATTGGGTGGCAAATTTCAGGAGGGTGTCACAGCAGATTATTTTTCTGAATCATCCTTGGCCCCAAGTCTACAATGAAGAAGGAGTCAATATATATTTAACTGTGGAGTAACTACTTGGAACAATTAATTGGGGAACCAGGACGAGCTGTGAAACTATAACCTGATCCAGGCACGCCCTCTACTAACTTAAATTTTGATCAGCCTTTAAGATGCCATGGAGAGAAATTCAAGGGACAGAGGTGATGTGGCCCAGCGGTTGTGGGAAGGGGCTGAGGTTCAGCTTCGCTGTCCAGCAGGCCTGTTTGTGGTGTGACCTTGGGCAAGTCATTTCCCACCATCTTGACTTCCCCGTCTCTAAAACAGGTCAATGATATTCACTGCCTTGTTGAGCTTTGTGGATATAAAAAGCATGATGTGAATGAAAAGTTAAGTACATTTCAAAGCCAGCCAAGACAAGAATTGCATTTTTCTTCCTAATATCTATTAGCTCAGAGCAACAGAAGAATCACATTTGCCACCAGCTCCCTCGCCTTGTTTGGAGATGCGGAGCCAGACTGATCGTATCCACCAGATATTTGTTTCCAGGGTCACATGAAAGTAGGGTGAGAGAAGGATCTTTTGTGGGGATGACATGCTTGGAAATATAAATAAAGCAAACAGCTCTTGTTCTTTCTTCAGCTAACTCAGTGAAAAGATATTATTTTAGACAAGAAAACGCTATCAATTCCCTTCCTGTTAGGGAGGGTAGTGGCAGGTTTCCCATGTTGATCCGCGGAAGGTATAATTCCAACAGGAGCATCTGGCTCCTTTGTGAACTTCAGAGGCAATTGTGTGGCGGTGGCGTTAGGTCTGCCGCGGGTTGAGCCACGGGGGCAGCCCTTTGACGTGCCTGGGTTGCTTTTCCTGCTACACTCGGTTTTGTTTTGACTCTCTTTTGAGCTTCCTCAATACGCAGCCTTGCTCTGTAGAGTCCCTGGGACAGTTTCATTCATAGGTACTGACAAGGACTGCGGTTTTACCAGGGCTAAGAGATCCATTCTTACAGTGGTGCTGTGTGTTACATTATCCGACAGCTGCTTTCGTCAAGGTTTTTTTTTTTTTTTTTTTTTTTTTTTAAGAAATCCTCTTAGAGAAGGGAGAAGCGCAATCTCTGGGTAGAGGAGCTTTCAATCTTCAAACTAAACCTTGCCAGGTTGTTTTAGAATTTATAACCACTTGTGAGCCTGCCTTGTACAGTAATATGTAGTGCATTGCTTCAGCCTTCTTTGAACAGTCAATGCCTTGCTTTTATCTTCTAGGTATACTTAGGATAAAAAAGGAATCTCTTTTCTCACTTCCCTCGGGGTTGAATGATCTGAAAATGAGTTTTTAGCTGTATTTGCATGAATGCGGTCAAAGCAGATGCTTTGCCACAAAGATGGTGTTCAGCCTGTCTCATTTGGCACGGGAAGGTGGTACAAGGGTGCAAGCTACTTAGTCTTCTGCTCCCCAAATCCTCCAGGCAGTCTGGGCACCATGCTCCAGAAGTGTGCTCTTGCTCCTACCATTGCGAACAGCAGCAAAGCTGTCCCTTATCTGCTGCTGCCTGCAGCACTGAGCTTGCTTGGCTGTGGGAGGAGATGGGCAGGTGGAAAGACGCACCTCCCCGCTTGGCAGGCAAAGGTGACGGACCTGGGGGCGATAGTAAAAGCTCTCTCCTTGGATACACTTAGGTTTTATAAAGAGATTCAGCTGTGTTGTGTATGTTGCACAGTGACACGGAGAAGATGACCCATCTCCTCCCAGTCTACTGTCCTCTGAGGCCAGCAGAGGTGATGCTCACATAGTGCCAGTGCTTTCCGCAGCAGGGCTGCAAGCGGTGCGGGTTTGGGGGAAGGCTGCACTGCTCGTTGTGGCTGAGTTCGTTATGGAAGTGTCTGTGTAGCAGCAGCAGCAAAGATGTGTGCTGAACTCTACTGACCTAAATCACCAAAGCGTTTGTTCAGAATAGATTTGTTGGCTAAAAGACTGTGTATTGAGCAGGGAGGATGAAATAATATGGGACTCGTTGTTTGGACAAATTCAATAACACTTGCAGAATAGTTTACAAATCAAGAAGCTGATCTGTTTTGAAAAGAAGTAGTTTATGTTTACTAAAATTGGGAAGAAGCTTGGCTAAAATCAATGCTTAAAAAGGACACCATGGCTGAACCATATTTAAAAAGAAGATCTTGAGACCATGACATTACAGTGTGCTGGCTTTATTTGCCACGTGAATAAATAAAGGCACAATGCAAATACAGAAAGAAAGGGAGTGCATGGGATAAGATGGAGGGGGGAGCCTATGTATCTAGTAAAATGACAGCAGTATCAGAAACATCAAAAAGCATTACGGTACTATTGAGAAATCCAAAATAATACATTGGGGAAGGTGACTAGCCCAAGTACAGTATATCTGATCTTGTAATGCTAGTAGAAAGGAGGAACGAAACAACTGGTTCATTTGCAGCTAACAAGCTGAAGGAAGAGCTATTACTAGACTGTTTCCATTTGATGATAGATCCCCCAAAGTGCTTTATCAATTTAACATCTCTAAAGCCATCACAGCTGTTTCTTTACAGAGCGGAGTCACTGCTGGTGTGAGATACATGCACAACAGCATGTCAGCATACCCAGCAGTGGAAACATTAGCAGGCAAATTTAGATGCTCCCCCTCTTCTCAGTTTCCTTCTACCAGCACAGAGTGTGGTTTCATATTGCTCTTGCTTCCTAAGTTGATCTAACTAATATAATCAGTCAGAAACACCCCGTTCCAATGTCACTAATGTTTTCCAAACTAGATGGCCTAATTAAGGACATTAATTTCACTAAGGCAATTTCTTGAGAGATATCTAAGTGGATAGTAGAATAGATCATATGATTCTGTAAAACAATTAGCAGAGAAATGCATAAGAAAATATCCAAATCAACAAGACAAGGAAGACTTTGAGTCTTCAAAACTTATGGAGAGTGAAAACTTATTTATGAAGAATGACGACTAAGATGGGAATGGAGAAACCATGCATAAGAGAACTGAACCTATTCCCAGACTCAGAGCCGATGGACACTAGGCAAATGGGCTTGTTTGCCCAAAGCCGATATGCAATGATGAAATGAGTAAATGGGATGCTGCTGCTCATTTTTTCACTATTCTGGAGGCTACATCTGCTTACTGAAAGATAAAGCTGGTCAAAAGAGAAATACTACTGACCTATATTAATGTTCCTCAAAGGAGAAGGCGTTCAGTCACTCCCTAAGCCTATTCTGTTGGCTCAAGGTGTGTTTCGCAAAAGGCAGTGGATGAAACCTATGGTGGGAAGTCTGGGGCTGCAGTTAAACCAGCACAGAGTACTATGGCCCAAATTCACCTGGTGTCCCATAGATGGCAAAGCATAAGCCAGCTGAAGACATCATATCTGCTACTGAAGTATTTTGGTTAGAACCAGCTGAGACTATTATCTTCCCCTTTGCAAATCTCAAATATGGAGCTATCAAAGAATCATGCAGGGCTAAAAAATGTTGAGAATAAATAGAAGTCTTAGCACTAGAAAGAGCAATCCTTAAGAAAACCTCAGGCACATTAACCAATTTTATATGATCTCCTACAGAGAGGTGGGCATGCTGAAGTTACAGGTATGTGAGTGACATCTGACCAAGGGCTGCTTCTTGGACCCCTGCTGCATACGGATTATATCTGTCAGGGCATGGCAGTGAGGGAGAATTATCTGAAACATAACCCTATTCAATCACATCCAGCCTGCTTTGGTCACTGGCAGAGCTAGGAGTTGAGGTTCAAAAGATCTCCACGAATACCTGTTGGCCCAGGGAGAAACAAATCTGTCAGCCATCAGGATGTCCCACAGGAAGCCAGCTGGTGCTGACAGTCTGGACAGGCAAAAGATGTATGGGATGTGTGCGACTTGAGGCACACCGGTTGAAAACTGTATACCTTCATTGGGACACATGGGAATAAAGGCTCAGGTCAAGATAAGTAGGATTTTGTCCACCAAAGACTGTATACAACTAATCATTTCTGTAATGCATAAGTCACCTACACTCTCACATCTCAAATACTAAAGATCCAATGAATACATATGAGTACATATGACTTCTGTCTTGTCACCGTTCACTGTCATGATGATATTTACCCAAGCAAATAAACAGAAGAAACAGCTAGTGAAAAACCTGCTAGTGAAAGTCAAGGTGGAGGTGACCCAAGCCATCAGATGACTTTGTTCACCAGGAAGATTTCACAGTATCACTGAACACACTTGGAGTGTATTTCCAGAAGGTTTACAGACACCAAAGCACATTATATTTCAAGCCCTTAATTTATTCAAGTTAGTCATGTTGTAAAACCATCATAAGCTGAATCTCTGGACATCAGTAATGAAATCTGTCCTCTCTTTGAACTCAAAAAGCAAGTCTCTGACATATCATGTTACAGCCAGCTATGAGATGGATATCTGCTTGGTACATAATACTGGATATTCAGGGCATCCTAAATTTATGTTAACAGTAAACTAGAAAATTTCTTTTTCTTCTGTAGGTGTGTAACTCTAGTGATCTTAATAAAGTTTTCACAATTGTACTGGAGTTAGAAATCTGGTATAGATAACTGTTCAGTTCCAACAGCTATGTCCAGATTAACGTCAATTAGATTTGTTCAAAATACATCTAATTAAACTAGTGGTAGAAATGGCTTCTAGGGATAGAGAGCTGAACATTGCATGACCCTAAGTTTGCTAAGAAAGTTAAAGCCAAACCTGTGCTAGTAATAAGGAGGTTTTACAAGAAAAGTAGTTTTAAATAATGCCATAACTTCCGCTCTAACTGAACACGTAGGCAGCTAGAAATTGGTAGAAATGCTCTTTTATCAGTCTTTGTGCAACTATTTTCCTAAATTTTTTATTCTTTGCATAAATTTCACAAATTCATGGTCTTTTTTCTCTAATAGTTTGAATTTCACCCACACAATCAGAAACAACACATTACCAGAAGCATCATATCCACTTATACTATACAAGACAAGAATTATCATATATCACCAAAAGCATAGATAAAAGCATAGGGAAAAGGTAGGAAATATTCTGAACAGATCACAGAAAAAATAACAAGCTATCCCCATCTCCAAATGTCTCAGATCTTACAACTAACCCGCGCTTAAACATTTCAATATAAATTTTTTAAAGCTACTGCAGTCTTAAGTGCCTCTTTGGCTTTCATTGATTTCCAGTATACCCCAAATAACACAGCACTTCATTTCCACCATAAGACACCCGAAAATCCAAGCTTAGTTTTACCTCACAAAATCCTCAAAGATACTTTGAAGGACTCATTTTGTAACCATGACTGATCCTTCTTTCAATCATGTCATATGAAAAACTTATGAGAACATTTCAAAAATGTCTTCAGAATTTTAAGGTACTCTTTGTGCCTACCAGACCCAATCAAGAACACGCTCACACTCGCAACGTATGTCAGTAGCTTTGTTTTGCATTAAGATTTTCACCAGTCAGACTAGTAAGTGAAAATGAGCTGCTTTGCATGCATGAACATAGACATGACTTTTAGCAAATCTGAGATCACTCTTGCCAATAGCCCCGTTAAATTGTTTTTATCAGTCTGGTTGCCTGGAATGTTTGAGTATTTACAATAGACTCAAGAGTATTAGGCTGAAAGTCTTTCTAATGTACTGCCAAATTAGACATGGCTAAACAGTTGCATAGCAATCTTCAGCTGCTTCCTCCGAAACAAAAATTTAAAAACTAAACTATTTGAATTTAAAAAATCTTTAAAAATACATTTTAATTCGGAATCTTCAGGATTTCCCCCTGCTTTTCAGCTTTCTGTCAGCATTCCAAGAAAACACAGAGAGACACAGCAAGTCTTAAGTTATGCAGAGCCCTAGACTCATCTTAAATCTACCCTTTCTTTGAAGGCTAAACTACCTTCAGTAATCTAGCATTTACTGTGGAATAAGGCCATGCAGATGGGCAATTGCTGTGGTCTGCTGCAATGCTGCAGTGGTAGCTTGTTCTTCATATGCCCATCCCCTTCGCACTGCAGGAACACATCTGGTCCTGTGCTCTGGGTTTGTCATTTATTCTCCCTTAATAGGATGGTTCCCAACTTCTAAGGCCAGAAGCAACAAAAGGAGAAGTTAAACTGCAATGAGGAAAAGAAGTAAACAAGCACAGGAATTTGTTTTTATGGAAAAAAATTAACAGTATTCCTATAGGAAAAAGATAAAGGTTGGTTAAATGGCAGATTGCAAGTGATTGAAAGTGGAGGAACAGAGGTGCAACCAGGTGAAATGATTTGTCAAAAGATGTAAAGAAAGTGTCAGGAATAGGGTTAGACTTCTGGATTCTGTTGGTTTATTCTCAGGGCTTGTCTACACAAGACAGTTTGAAATAACAAAAGGTCTAACTGTAAAGCAGAAGACTTATTTAGGATTAACTTCATATATATATGTATGTATATATATGTGTGTGTGTGTATATGTATATATATGTGTGTATATATAGTGTATATATATAAGTGTGTGTGTGTGTGTATATGTGTGTGTGTGTGTGTGTCTGTGTGTGTGCGCGCGCGCATGTGTGTGTGATCTTGTTCTAGAAAAAGAATTCTCTTTTTTCCCTCACACTGGGAAGAAAGCTCTCTCATTTCAGCCCAGGACAACTGGCACGCCACTCTTCCAAAATATTCCCATTTGCAGTCAAGCTTTTAGGTGCACTGAGGTAAATCTGTTCTCAGTCTGGGGCAGCTGCTGCTGGTCGCACTGCAGGTGGCACAGCTACACTATGGTTTCCATTACCTTGCCTAAGCTGCTGCTGCAATTAGCAGTGTAAATTAGGGTAGCTTTTAATCTACTCATCTGTATTCATTTTGAGCTGCATCCCGTTCTTACCTCCACGTTGCATCCATGAGTCCTGATTATACTTGGATAAGAAATATCAACTGTTTGTTTGGCCCCTTACTGAAAGGCAGCTTGGAAGAAGGGTAAACCAGAGGACTGCATGGCCTTACCATGATGATATTAACCTTCTCGATCAAGTAAGTGCACTGGACACTTAGTTTGTTGGTAGTTGGAGAAGAGAGGAGGGGGGTCACGTCTACTTTTGAGTATTATCTGGCTGTCAGGCAGTTCCCCAGAACTTGGCAGGAGGAGCCCAGCCCTCCACCGATTTGATTCTTGCATCCATTTTTCACAGCTGTCACATTTTGAGCCCAGATTGGTATGGAAATTGAAAGCTTTGACGAGAGGCTGCACTTGTTCAGCGACTGGAGGCTGTGCAGAACATGGGTGTGTGTGTCTGCAGCAGTTCTTCACGCAGAGAAGCATTACACCACTCTGCCACAGCTTGCATCGGCCTGCAATTAGCTTGCACGTGAAATTTGACTCATAAAGACAGCTTAGCTTGAGATCTGGCATTGCTGGATACTGTTTCTTTTCTTAGTCCTCTTTGCAGAAACTGCTGGGGAGGTACTCAAGCTGGAGCTCCTGTGGTGGAAGGACATGCACTTTTCCCTGATTTCTATGGAGTTGGGAATTTTCTCTGCACAACACCCGAGTGTCAGGACTTGTCAATGGACAGGGCACCCTCCTCTACATCTTGGCTCCTTATTGATGGGGCGGGTCGGGGAAGATGCATGTGGGAGTTGCTTGGTATTTTTGTGCTGCAGGTGGTGCTCGAGTTTGGGCTGTGTTTGCCATGCGTTTGCTTCCTGGCTTGTTCTTTTGTGTACTGCAAATCACTCATGAAAGGGTGCAGAACCCTCAGGTAGAGCAAGCAAAAGAAATATAAACATGCATAAGTTGAAGGAAATACAGGCTTGTGCTGAGACAAACTGGGGCCTGAAGCCAGCAAAGTTTTCATCCTCCTCATCATACTGCCCTGCCATAAGCAGAGCCACCTTCCTGGTGTCCAGATCCGGGAGACCTTGCCCTGATCCAGCACCAGAGCTTTTCCTTCATTTTTTACCATTATATTTTTAGCAAGAGCCAAGTGATTCTCTAGGTGACATCACCCCACATACACTGCTCATTGAGATTGCTGCTAGCCAGAGTACGATCTAGATTGATTTAGATCTGCTTTGGGTAAATACAAGTCATCAGACTCAATACAGGAGCGACTGGAGGAAATTTTATGGCCTGAGCTGTGCTGGAGGTTGGACCAGATGATCTAATGGTTCCTTCTGGCTTTAAAATCTACAAATGCAGCAAAAAATATTTACACTAATCTTAACAATCTTATGTTTGCCTTTCAGTTGTGCTGTCACTGTGGGTGTCTGTGTTACAGAAATATTGGGAGGTTCTGCCCTGAAGGACATGTGTGCCTGTAGAAACTGAATTTTGGTCTCTGCTGGCTTAAGCAGTTTATAGAATTCAATTTTTGTTTCTGTTTGTTGACACAGATATCTGCGGCAAACGTGCTGAGCTCATCCAGTCCAGGGCTAGAAAGAGCCTCATGCAACTAATCTGTCCCATCACATCTGAGCTAATAGCTGCTTTTTCTGACTTGCAGCAGTGAAATCCAGAGGGGGAAAAAAAAAGACCCCCAAAACTGCAGGATAAATCTGAATAATGAATAAATTTGGGGAAATGGTGATCTGTTCATGGAACAGCCATGAGCAGAAAAACAAGCTAAATTAGTCAGATGATTTATTCATTGTGAATGATTCATTCCATTACTAGCTGCTTCCTCCACAGGCAAGAGAACCTAATATATAAACTTGATACAGGAAGGGTGGGATCAATAGAGAGGAAAATGTCTCCCTCCTCTCCAAGGAAAATAGGTCACCTGTCCCCGCTCTGTTGCTCTCTGGGCACCAGGCACATCTCAATAGACTAAGCATTCATTTCCAGCTAATGAAGTTTGTTTTTTTCAGGGCAAAATTTTCATAAAAAGTGTTTCCTGGATTTAGATCAGCTCTAAAACCAGCGTTCGCAATTTGGCCGGCTCCCTTCCCCCCTTTCTGGCAGCTCTCATTGCTACCAGATGATGGCTGTTTGCTGGCCTATGTGAAAAAGATTTTGCGGTCTAAATTCAGTGTCCCCAAGACAGCTGGCACTGAGGAGGAAGGAAATCTCCCTGCGGCCTCCGGAAAGGCTCAGCGCGGGACGGGCCGCGGGCTCATCGGACCGACCGGCACGGCTGCGGCCCCTCCGGAGCAGAGGGGCAGGCTGAACGGCGGAGCAGAGGTGCCGGGCGCCGAGCGGTTCCCTGCGCACCCATCGCCCCCCGCGCGGCGGCACCGACCACCCCCTCGGAGCGAGGTCTCCCTCCTGCTGCCCCGCGGCCCTCCTTGCCTCCGTCCCCACGTCGAGCCAGCACGGACCTCCCATCGGCACGGCCCCAGGCCGCCGCTCTTCCCGCTGGGAACGACGCAACGGAGATGCACCGTTCTTCTGCCTGCTTGTGGAAGGTGAAGGTCCGCAGAAAGCTGCCGTGCCGGGAAATGTTCTTGAGGCCCCCTTTAGTTCATCGTAAGCAATGATATATTCTGTGGCGACGGCGCTCTGCTGAATTTCTGGTGCACAGAACAACCCACTGTTTATCGTGGGACTATTTATAAGCTGCTGCTAAAGCTTCATAAACAGCTTTTGCTCTTCACACAAATTCAAGCGGAACAGCTGGAAACTGTACTCCAAGCACAGATGGAAGTGGGTCTGCACAGAAATTACGCACAAAACTCCTCTGGATGGTATCTATTAAGGAGCTGGTGGAGAAGAATTGCCAGCTCCGAACTGTGAACACATCGAAAACTTGGGAGTGCGGGGCTTATTTGCCAGTCCGTCTTTAATTAGTGACAGAGGATGAACAATTATGGCGAGAGGCTGTCTGCTGGCCTACCTGACTCACAGGGCAGTTAATCCGATCGCGGAGATGTTTGCCTCTGTGCTGCCGGTTTGAAGCTGTCGCAGGTACCGCGCGTATCGCTGCCCTGCGACGCCTGCTCTGCGGCCCACACGAGCTCAGCAGCCTGGGTGGCACGCGCCAGCCAGTTTTTAGCAGGCAGGTTTCCAAGTTAAAAAACAACAAAAAAACCCCCTAACCCTCCCCAAACCCATCACCCCGTTAGGCAACAGCCATTTCAGCCAGGGAGCTGAGGAGCCAACGGGACTGGAGGCCGTGCACTCCTCACCGCCATCCCTCCACATGCCCTGAAGGGAGTTTCGTGATGCTCTTACTCACGCTAAATTTCCTTGTCAGTAAACAGTGCCAGTCTTTATGCTTCTGCTAACCTGACGATTTCTGAGCAATATACTTGCAAAAAACAAAAAAGAAAGAAGATAGAAATCCAGAGAGGTTAGTATATATTTATAGTCATATAAAGTGGTTAGGATTTAAGAGCTCTTTTTTTGCAGATTAAAGAGTTTTATTGATCTGAAAAGAGAATTTCAAAGATCCTGTTTTGCAAAAAAGCGTGTGGGAACAAATGAGGGGAAGGCAGTGTTACAATCATGTTGTAGATGACCATAGCTTTCCAGTCAGCTCTGTTCAGTGCTCTCCTGGTACATACAACCTACAGTCTCACAGGCTCTGGAAAAAGCAGAAGGCTTCACGCTAAACAGAAGAGGAGACTACATGTTGGGTCAACACACTGGCCATAAACGCAGGCCTTCAGTGCTGATATTCTGGAGCAAATATGAAACTCAGTTTGGTGGCCACACCTTTGTTACTGGAGGACATCTGTCATTACTGCCCGTGACTCAGGTTCAGTTTGGTTCAGGAGACCCAGGACAGACATACTGAAGCCAGTTGCTGAAATTCAGGAGACAGGAGTGGTCTGTTAAAGGAGCCTGAATCAAGCTCAGCTTGAATGAGTTCCAGACCCAAACCAACATCCTACCTCCCATGCGTTGGGAAAATTTAAATCCAAATCCATGCCTGAATTTGTGGCCAACATCACGTTCACACTTAAAAGATTTCTGCAAATCCCTCCAAAATCTGCTCCAAAAATCTATCTATTAAAGGATAATCACTTCCCTCAAGTCTGGCTGAAACTGTAAAGAAGCCAACAAACCAAAAGCACTACCCATAATGCACATCAGGATTTTGTTTTCTTCAGTTTAACCAAATTCCTACTATGTAGTTAAATAATGCAGATAGTAGTCACCAAGTGCCCAGAGCCAAAATGTACCATGTGTGCAGATTAGCATAGCTAGTAGCCAGCTCTTGAAGTCCCCACCGCCCCTATTTGCGGTCTAGCTGTGCCCCATAGTACCATGCAACGACCCAGTCTGAGTTCCCACCATGGGAGATAAGCTCTTAGCTCTGGGGGGAGAAGAGGAGGAAGCAGGAAAAAGGTTAAAACATAAGATTGTTTCCTCTCATCTTCTTTTCCTTCCCCTTTTTTTTTTTAAAAAAAATCCAAATGTTAGAATAAGTTGCATGGGCAGAATATGAAATATACAGTTATAATACATGACAATGCAGCAAAATCCTGGACTATGTCAATTATTGTGGTACCATATATTTTCATTTTATTCCGTCGGGAAAATATATCATTCAAGTGACAAATCATTTGGACAATGCAGCTACAAGGAAAATACCCAATGCATGAAGACACTCCTTTGCAATGAACTGCACACAGAGTGATATGGAAAACAGCATGAAACTGAGGCAAAATTCCTGGCCTAATTGGTGATATAGTGCTGCCAGATGATTGTCGCTCTAGAACACGCTTGTTGGCATAAGTCACCCTCAGAAATCACTTCTTATATTTAAAGTTACAAGGGATACAGTTGACTCTTTTCACAATAACAACACTCTGAAGCAGTGGAGAAATCCATCACACCAGCCAAATTGAGTTGGGCAGCACAAAGCCTGGCACATGGGAAGAGGGGGCTACTTGGGTAGGTATGGGGCCAGACTTAAAAACTCAAATTATTTTGTTCAATACTAGGAGAGCTCCCAGTAACATGTACTAGGCAGTCTTGAACAGATCAGAGTGAACTGTTTTTGAAAGTAGGCAATTAGCCAAAAACTGCATTTTGATCATCTTGCAGTGACTTCAGAATTAAGATAAAGTATTTGAATAGTCTGGCTGGAAATTTTTAAGAGGGTTGGGAGAGAAGAAAGGAAGAAATAAATGAGGAAGAAAGGGATGGCATGTCTTTTTTTTTTTTTAACTTACTAGCCCAAATATAGAGTGAGGGAAGGGTGAGTTCAATTCTCTCCTCTCCCCGGGGAGACTCGGACCTCCGTGCTTTGCTCCTGGAGTGCTCCTGACTCTGAAGGCTGGGACAGGGGCTGCCCGCCGTGACCTCTTCCTACGTGGGTCTGTCTTGTGTAAGTAATTAAACGTCTCTGAGTGCAGGGATCTGAACCGGGGACTGAGGAAAGACTCCTAGCTGGAGATAGGTTAGTCTAAGGTAGGACTTCCATCTTACTGTCAAGGGTTATTTTGCATGGGATACTGAGTCAAGGTTTAACAATGGAAGAAAAATATCCCCAAATACTGGGATATTAGGCTTGAGGATTTTATTTTGGGCAGATGACACTTTTCTTCCTTAGCTGACACTGTCAAGAAAGTATCAGTCCATTCCCATAATTCCTTTAACAACCTTGGCCTCCTGCCTCCATTTACCTTCACATCTTTCTATTAAAAAATAGTCACTATAATAACTGTTGTATGTTGAGAGATTTGTATGAATTGCAAATTACTGAGTTAAAATTAGTAATAAAGCATGATCTTCTAAGTCTGTCCATATTTGCAGAACTTTGGTATCCAGCTTTATATGCAATATGTCAATTATTTTGTCCTTTTAGGGTCTACTTTTTTTGGCTTGTGCAACATATTATTAAAAACTGGAAACAAAATTAATGTATTTTGGGGGCAATAAATTAAATAGAAATGACTTTGGAGAAAATGTGCATTATTTTAACCACAAAATACATCTTGATGAAAATGATATGTTTTCATGTTCAGGCAAGCACACCAATAAGCGTATCTAAGAATATATCCCTTCTTTAAATTATATCTAGGCTTTGTGCAGTCATTTCTTTAATGGTAATCAAAATATTTTCACACATAAAAAGAAGAGCTTTCACCCTTAAAAAACCATTTTTCTTTGAAAATAGGTGACCAGATAACCTGAATCCTCAGACAACCCGCACAAAACCAGCAGCAGAGGCAGGGGATGGCCAGCGGGAGAAGCAGGCTGTGGGTCCGAGGGTCGGGGCTAGGCGGCTCTTTGCAAAGGGAAGACTCAGCGGTGAAGTTTCCCTCCTGTCATTTGCATATGCATACGACGGACCTGGCTCCTGGAGCACAGTTTTTCTTTGCTTTCTGAACAGATTTCTCTGGGTTGATTGTGTGAAAGATTTGGTAGTAGTTTGTATAGCGTATTTCCAAATTTTTCTCTTGTATTAAATTAAAAATGCCTTTCAAAGTCCCATTATTTTGCCAATTTCAAGAAAAGGCTCAAAGGTAAATGTTGATTTTATTACAGTTGTGGTGATACTCCCCTAAGTTTTGCAGTTATAATATGAACATATCTTTCAATGAATACTTATGAGCTATGGATTAAAAAAAGTAGTTACAGATTTTGTGGCGCAGGATAGGACTCGCGTTTGGGAGGCTTAATAGACATCTCTATATTAAATGTATTCACACCATCTCCAAAGATCATGCTGGAGCTGTAAATTATAACACTCCAGCAAAAGTTTAATGTTTATTTAAAGGGGGCATCTTTCTATTAGAGTGTTTGAACAGATGTCCTTAGACAATGATCATAACCTCGTTCTCCTTTCCTTCACACGCAGGTTATGATATCTGTACTCTTCTCATTGCACGTGACTCCACTTTTACGTGCTGTCTCGGGCGCTCTCACCTGATTTTATGCTTTAAGTCAACAGGGACAGCATGAAGCCCGGAACAAAATGACAGCCTTGGCTTTTGAGCAGCGCAGCGGTCCCACGCTCGGGGCCGGGCAGGGCCGGGCGGCTTTGGGCGCGCAGCGGCTGACGCCCGCCCGGGCGCAGGGGGAGCGGGCAGGCGCCCGCAGCGGGTCCGCTGCGCCCCGCGGTGCGCGGAGACGCGATGCGCGGAGACGCGCTGCGCTGCGCTGCGCGGGCGGCGGGGGGCTGCGGGCGCGGGGCCGGGCGCCGGCTGCGGGACCTGCGCTCGCGGGGGTCGGGTGGCCGCTGCCCGCGCCGGGGCTGGTGCCGGCGCGGCGGCCCGCACCCCCCTCTCGCGCCCCGCTCTCACTCAGCGCCGCGGCTGAAAGCCGAGCGCGCAGACGGTCCCAGCTAAGCAACCTTCTATTGCTGCTGCTCAGGCAGCCCACGTGCTGCTGCAGTGAATTACACCCGATACAAAGCTGCATGTACAAAGAGACATATTTTCCCATGCAGAAATAGAAGTCCATGCTTATTTTTCATGCGCAATTTAGAAGCCTTGCTTTCGAAGATGTGACTTGTAGCTTGCTAATGTAAATATACATATTTTGCCACCACGCATCTAAAAGCAGACATCTTCCAAAATATGATTGGGCAGAAAAGGTTCATGCCTGATTTGCAATCTTTGCTTTTTTTTTTTTTGTTTGTTTGTTTGCTTTATTGACACCATCCTTTACATCTGTAATTGCACATAACATATTATGGAAGAGAGGCTGAAATCTGCATCTAAGCTGTATCTGTTATTAAAGATGAACCTAGCAAAATAATTCAGTAAAAAGTTCAGGCATTAAGCTGGTCACAGAATAGTTGTCTCAGACCGTGTAAAACTGCTGCTATCCAACATATGATCACAAAAAGAAAAAAAAATTTCTTCAGTATCCTGATATATAGATTTTCATACCTAAGCTATTAAAAATTAATAATGCTACTCATTTAAAATATTTGGGAACACATAAGCAGGTTTTCAGAGGAAGCATATTTGCACAAGAAGCAATGTCTCAGCAAGGAGGTAAAAAAGATCTCAGTCTGTACATCTTTGTGTGTATGGAAAAGGCACGTAGGATCTGGCTCCCAAGCCCAGAAATTCCTGTCACTCGCTGTGCATTTGGTGAACCTGCAAGGGCAGCAATAACAGTCCTATACTACAGAGATTTCAAATCCTATTCTATCTAGGTTCTCGTGCTGTGCTCTCATCACTGGGGTTTTGCACCTAAGAAGGGCTAATAGGTACTAATTATGATTATAGCAGCAGCTATTTTTGCTATACTTAGTATGGTCCCATATGCTTAGGATTCTAGAAGACAAAGGGGACAAATTGAATGATTTTGGATGTGAAATTCATTTGCAGTGCTTTAATTCCTTAATCTAAGACTAAAGGGTGTATTGGATATGCTGGCCTACGAGTGAATATGCACAGAGCCTCCTGGGGATTTTGTCTTACATGATCTGGCCCCCAAAACCTCAGAAAATAGCAGAAGCAAGATTTTTTCTTTTTTCTTCCTTTCTTTTTTTTTTTTTTTACAGCAGAATTAAATAGAATTTTGCAATCCATGCTGTATACACAAGCAAATGAAGGCCATACATAATGTTATTGCACATTTAAAAAATGCACACAGTAATGAAAAGTCAAATTCTCAAATGAAATAATTCCACTGATTTCAGTGAAGTTAGGCCAGTGGGGAATTTGATGCTTAACAAACTTGTTCAAAGCCTACTGAAGTTTCATGCTGGAACATATTCACAAAGATCTAGCACACCCTATAAATGAAAAATTCATTAATTTAATTAAAGTGATTATATACTGTGCCTTTACTAGATATTTTTCATAATCAAACAAGGAATTTAGTATAAAATTCTTGAAAATTCTATGGAAATTGTCTAAAGACATATAAATAAGAGTGTAATACTGCTTCAAGTATGAAAAGAAAGAAATTAAAAAATCTAGAATTAATGTGATGAATTCCAAATTAAGGCATACATTTTTAAAAACATTTTACCAGGATAAAACTAAGCTAACATTTCATACATTTCCTACTTTTGCACAGTTTCAATTTCTCTCTCTCTCTTTTTTTTTTTCCTGCGGGCTTGAGCATAATCTTAGACTAGCAATAAATGAAAAATATGCGTTGAGGGAATCAATATACTGATTGTACAATTTTTTGAATAAGGTTCATTTTGTAGTGGCTGATTAATTTGTGTTTTACTTAACATAAAATTGTCTTTAGATTTAATTATTCTAAATTATTCTTTTAAGATAAATTATTCTTTTAAGTCTTTGGATTTTGTTTTTAAATAATTAACAGCGAAAAAGGAACTTTGAAACAGTTCAATTAATTTGACAACAATGGCCATTTAAAGTATAAATATAATTGCTTGCTCCATTCAAGCAATAAAATTAGTAATAAATGTACAATGCAAAGTAGATTTTAGCATATGTCTCAACTCAGGGACATGCTATCCTCATCACAAAAGGAAAATGATTACACTTTTAAGGAATTTTTTTTATACAAGACTAACTAAATGCTAAGAATATTCAGGTTTCCTCAGAAGCCTGTGTTATTGAATAATAATTTAAATTACAAGTGGCTATTAAAAAAGTAGCAAATGAAATGTGGAAAATACTCTACTTAGGCATAAAGGGGAAAGATTTTAAAGTTTCTTTTCCTAAGACAGGTTTCGTTTCTTATTTACCTCCCCCCCCTTATCCTAGTATTCCTATGGAATATATGCATCATAGCTACTTAAAAGTTAAACAGTAAGAGCACAAATGTCAAGCAAAGGGCACTGTTCAGCATGAAACATCTGCACCAAGTTGTGAAATCATGGTAATACTGTAAGGAATAAGCCGAGCAAAAATTCCTGTGTCTAATATTGTTACACAATTTTATGTGATAAATAGCCAGAACAAATGCTCATCAGAATTACATTTTTGTTCTATCTTATTCTGCAAAACTAATTTGTGAATGACCTTAAAGATAGATGATTTGTTAATTTGCAGATGTCTCTCTACTTTCCTCTCTGACTGTTTCAGGAGATTACACATTTACAAACTGTATGTGCATGTATAAAATATCTCTCTCCTAGGCATTTCTCTGTCACTCATCATACCATGTTTAAGTGCTAAATATATGTATTAGGCACACACATGCCCACCCACAAATGCAAGATACATATACATATCCACTAGCTAGACATTCAATTAAATATGTATTGTAAAAGGCAAAAGTGATTTCAAAGATTTGAAGACAACCGTGATGACAGTATATATTACTGTTAAATTCACCAAGGCACATCTGCAAAACAGACTAGGAACGTATCTGTAAATCTTTTCTAGGAAGCTAAAGGTAAACATTACTTGTTTGCCAGAATACTGTGGAAAAATATTTATGATTTTAGAAACAGTTACTGGAACATTTGCTAAGGGAGTATTACATTTGCTTTTTAAATGAATTCATCTCAAGTAATCAGTATTAAGTTAAATGCTGTAATACCATCACCATTCATTTAAAACAGTCACTTTGGCTGTGAACATTGGCAATACAGAGGATACCTTTTAAACACAGTACATTTGTGAACTGACTTTTTTCTTTCCTGAGGATAAAAAAAATAAATTTTAGGCACAGTAGCAGTGGCCTTGTTTAACAATTTCTTTGCTGCTGCAGTTCACCTTTAGAAATGATATAGAGTTTAAGCACATATGGTTAAAGTTTTAGCCCTAGGGGTTTTATTATAGCAATATTCCTTTTCGGTGCACTGTCCACCACAACAGGTCTTAACCTTTCATTGCTAGACAGACAAGCAGAGAAGTATAAAAATGAAACAAGCTATGTTTAGCAGAATTTTACATACCATAATCTCTTTACCATGGTCAAACAAGACTGGAATTTTCAAGATGATCTGTTATGGCACAAATCCATTCCAGAACAGAGCTGATTTACAGCTTAGCACCATTCTCCACTCTTCACTGAGAGTAAGTTAAATGACCCAAGAATAACATTAATATGTACTATAACTAGATAGAACGGTGGTCTGAAGGGTGGTCTAAGGCATTAGCTTTCGCCCAAGGAAACTCAAGCTCATATATTGCCCAGAAATACTAATAAGGGTCAAGTATCATTACTATTTTAAGAGGTCGACAATGTAATGAATTACGGGGTATGATAGTGAAGCTCTTCTTCTGCCTTCTGTCAGCCTCCTTGTCTTCCACGGCAATGTTTTGAGCAAGTATTGGATAAACTCAGATTCATATTTTGCATGCTGTTTCATGGCTAACCTGGTTTAAAAATATCCGCTTGCCATATTTTTGCTTGTTTGGGTCAATCCGATTAACCTCACCTAAGTCCAACAACGACATTTTTCTTCCTATTCTCCCTTTGATTACGGCAATGGCTTCAGAAACAAAAAAAATGTCGGCAGAAGCTTAAGCCACAAGTTTAAAATCAAGTTAGCAGAGGCACTGAGATATTTCCACAGTAACAAGAAAGATCTGACAAAACAGTAAATAGAAAAGTAAGATGTTGAAATTATTTTAAGACAGATGCCTTTTTAAACTGTATTAAGAACACCTATCAAGGAGCCTGATTCCAGCAGTTCCTCACACAGGAGGTATTTTATCTTCACAACATCTGGCACTGTCAAGGAGGTACAGTTGTAGACCTTACCAGATGCAGACACTCCGTACATAAAAGTACACTAACAAATCATACCATTAATAGCAGCACAACACAAGTGTTTCTTATACATCCATGAAGAGAAATATTCCATGGCTATGGGAAAGCTTAAAGAAAAAAAAAAACACACACACAAAAAAACCCCTAACTGAAATTTCTTGCAATTCCTAAAACATAAAAATAACTCTGAGAGCTTTATTTTCAGCTTTTTTATAGATGACTGACAAGAAAGCTTCTTTCTTCAGGGTGAAAAACTCCTTGTCCCATAAATCTGTGTGGTTGACATATCTAGGTAAATTTGTATCCTTGCTCAAAGGGATCACTGGTTTTATTCTCTATGGATTTTTCACTCGCTCTATTGTGGAAAGTGAGTTGAGGCAGAAAAAAAATTGCTTGATATTTGAAGGAAGGTTTATATTATTTTATATCATCCACACTGTTATGTTGTCACTTGGCTTCTTTTATGAACTGTTTAAAACATGATACTATACTACATAAACCTTGCCCATTTTTGAATATGTAGTTTGTTCCATACCCTGAAGGTCTTGAGCCCTATACTCCGCTAACATCCTCCTCTGTTAGTTGGACATAACAACATTCATTCCAACATAAAGCAGGGAGATACTTGGGGGTTATGTGTCATGTTTATACACAACACATGCAATGTTTCCCCCTTTAATATTTTATCTTCTTTTAATCAAGATTTCTCTGGTATTTTCTCCCTAATGCAAGCGAACAAACCACCATGTTTCAAATAAGCCTCTCTCAAAGGTAAATCTGAATATATCAGTGGCATTATCATAATCTCCCCAAACCAAGGATTTTGTTTTATGTGTCACTTGATCCTTCACCTTGATATTTGACCAACTGTAATCAATATGCTACTGATAACAGGGTGCTGGCTGCGTAATACGTAGGTCTAAAAAGAGAGGCACAATTTCTATTTCTGATTTATTTCTCCTTCTGTGACCAAAAAAACCCCTTTTACTGAATGATTAAAGCACAATAAATAAGTCTTAGCAGAATACTCTTTTAAGATCAAAAAGCTGCCGGATGTTTTGTACGAGACTATCATAACAAAACGCAAAGAGCAGCAGCAAGCCACAGTCTCGGAGAAGTCTGGTTCCGTATTTCATACTGCTCTTCTCAGAGCTGGAGTCATAACGTATCGCCAAGACGGTCTTCTCTGTCTCTACAACATGCTTTAAAATTTAATTTTCTACAAAATGCAAGGTATCTCTTGGAACTTAAGCAATTTTAACTGCATGTGCTCTGTTATGACAGCAGTGATGGTGGTGGTGCACGGTTGGCAGAGGGATTAGATATGGGTCAAATGTTTAACCATCTGGATTTACCATGAGCTAAACCTTATTTTTTGATACCTCTGTTTAGACTAACTGGAAAGTGATTCCCCCCTCATTCTTTCAAAAGTTTTTCTTCTTCTCTCGCTGTCCTAGTGTAAATGTGGAGCTGCACTACTTCTACCACCCTGTGGTAATTTCATGCCATGACATACGTTCACTTTAGCATGGACTTCTGGCAATATTCTGGAATATTTTATAAAGTTATTTGTCTTCCTGTGATTAATTCTAAGAACAATGAATCTGTTTTTATTTTGATGCAAATAATATGCATCTAGGTGCAGAATGATTAGATGGGAGTAAATCTTTTGTAAAAGAGATTACTACTGCTAAAATATTTTTGAATGTCAAACTATATTAAAATGTCTCTTAATTTACTAGACTATTAATGTATTACAGAGATAGAGGACATTATAGAAAATATCTTGACGGCACATTAGACATCTCTTTTTGTTTTACTTAACCTATCAGCAGATGAATAACACAAAAAGCTATCTTGATCAAAAAAGAAAGGTTAATACAATTAAAATTTTCTCACTGCATGCACATTTCACAAATTCTCTGAATTTTATATGTAGCAGATGGTGTTCAAACAAATCAAGAAGCTGAAGCTAAAAAAAACACACCAATGGAGAAACTCATATATTTCTTCAAACGATAAGATGAACTGCAGATGTTTGTTGAAGAGTACTGCTGACGCAGGCGACCTAAGAAGCAAAGGCTTAAAAAGAAGAGTCCATTTGTGTTTAGCCCTGGCCAACCACATAAGCTGTCACTGCATGATTTATGAAGGTTGTTTGCTAGATTTTATGTAAACAGAGAAACTGCGATTAAAAAAAAAGTGTAATTGGTTACCTGTGATAATAGGGAACACGGCAAAACGATAGCTGAAAGTAGCTGGAGTACTTTGTACCCCACTCGCAAGGTTAGCTTTTCTGGGCGGACAGAGATATTTAAGCAGCATAACTCAGTTCCATCAATCTTTCAAAGTTTTGACCAACATGCCTTCATGCTTCTGCATTTTGTCCACATGGTTCTCAGTAGTGCTGCTAAAATACTGTTCTTATCTGACACCTGCAGTCAGATTAATCCCAAGTTAAGCCTGTCAAAGTCACTAAAAGGAAAACAGTTGTCTGTTTAAAAACATTTGAGTCATGCAGAAAAACAGCTGCTTGATAAGTGGTTAAAAATCATTACAGAACATTTAAAAATTAATTTGAAGATTATACTTGATAACATTCACATAAACATACAATTAACGTAGTGTTTCACCGGGGGAAAGTCGCACCCTTATGTGTCAGTGTTTCCATTTAAAAAATTGCATATTCTTAGAACCTGTTGTAACTTGGCTGTAAATATTTACTCTAGACAGCAGCTTAGTATACAAGGTTACAGCCCAAAAGCAAATATTTCATACCAAATTTCAAATATATGGATTTTCCCATTCGTAAATGACTCAGGCAGCCTTTCCCCTCCTGTAGAATAGCTAACCCAATCTATAAACATAAATATAGCATTTCAGAGGAGAAAGGATGCAAATTACACATCAGTACAATAGTCCTCAGGGAATTTATTATGGGGTAATTGGACCAAACAAGGGCCAACTTCTGGCCTGATTTACAGTCTCAAGATGTCTATTGACATCAACAGAGCTATATGAAGTCTAAGTCGAGGAAGAATTTGGCTTTAAGGGCTTGGAAAGAGTTTTGAATTCTTCCAGCTTAGCCTCCCTGGGCTAACTTCTGCTCTGAAGTTGCACCCTTATAAGTGCGACTTATAAGCAACTCAGCTCTGGCTTCAGATGGGTGTAACCTAGAGAACAGTTTTGCCTCCTAAACGATGCTTACTCATCACTTCTGAATTTGGCACATATAAGCAATTATAATTCCACGCAGCTATTGAGTAACATTACCGAGCGTGTGTGGCTTTGCTGTGTAACCCCCTGGTTTGGTTGCAAAGCAAGGCTCCAGGCTAAAGTCCGAGTCACACTGAGAGTATAAGCAGCTTTAGAAATAACCACCATTCAGGTTTGTTCACTGCGAGGATCTCAAGACGGAAATCATCAGCTTAAGAAAAATGAAATAAGTAACTAGTCCATGCGTAGTGTAGTTTTTATAAATCCTTCCTAAGATCGCTGATGTTTCTGTGCAGTTAGGAGAAGGCCCTGGGACAGGTTAACGCAGCTCCCGACTTCGGTATTTTGTGGAGGGTGTCCTATACTGAATTGCACGTGCTCCAGGTTTGTTTGCACTTTCAGACATTTATCAAACACCCAGAGAAAGAGGAGGCCACGACTGCAACTGCCAGGGGGTTATGGCTCCGTACGGCGGTGGGCAACGCCGCGAAGGGCAGCACAGTGATGAGAGGCACCTGAGTACCACTAGGCCAGTGAAAGTGTCTGCGTGTGATCCTTGCATCATCAGTGAACGTCCACTCAGCTAACAACTCACACTGGACGTGACCCCGAATGACTGTTTTGTAGTCCAGGACAAATTAGTTGGAGATTTCAATGGCTATGCCCATGTCATTAAACCACATCCATCTTTCAAATCACCATTTTTGTGGTTCCAGAATTGGTCATACAGACTGAAGGGCAACAGTGTCTTCATCCCATGGCTGATATGAAGTAACAAGGGGCCATGAGGTCTACCTAGATTTTAAATTAATATGTAGGTCAATGCCTTCAAACCTACAGTTAGCATTTTTCTTATTTATACATGGGCCTGAGTTGCCTATGGTAGATCCCTCGATTTTGGCTACCCCCAGCAACTCTGGGGTTCTGTGATTTTCCCTGAATTTACTGTGGAAACAAACACAGACAGTTGAGTCTGAGTCAAATTTAGGTTCTACCAGTCACAGAGTTTATGAATGTATCTGATTACTCAGTCTTCTGCAGTTCTTCAGCAGCGTGCCATCAGAAATAGGAGAGATGCTTACAGTGTAGTTATGGTTATTGTTAAACGTGGGAAATATTTGCAAACATGTCTGAAAAACTCAAGGAGGATGTCTGGACCTACCCTTTAGATGTGCTCTGTTTCTCTCAATTAATAGCAATTCTGAGTGAGTGCAAGCTTGTATTTAGCTTCCTTAGATGTTTCATGAAAGCAGTGGGAACTCTTGGTTGGATGGACTGGCTGGAGAGAGGCTTTTAATTGAATCTGTTGTGCAAAGGGACCATCTGAGATGCTTTGTCATAAATCTGATTGGCAATTAAAAGCCAAAACTCACTTCAAAAAATGCTTCATAGTACAGGATTAGAATTTCAAGGGATGAAAAATACACAAAATGACTTAAGCAAAGCCAGCTATAGCTTCATGTGTACTGTTTCCCCTCTGCTGCTTTCTTTGCTGGCTGGAGACCAAGATGCCAAGTTGCTTTTTTGCCCCAGACTGTATGAGTACACATCTTCTCTCTATTTCTGTGGGACACGTACATAGCAGAATCTGACTCTACAAACTATAATCATTTCTGGTAATGTCATTCCTTTGATAAGTCACTGTATTAGATACCTTGCTTTCATTTCATATGTCATTAAAACTTTTATTAGGAAAAGTCATAAATATAAATAAAGTATTATGCTATCCCAGCAAGCTACAACGGCATATGTTTAGTCCCTGATAGCGTTCACATAATAAACAGCGCCGTAAAACTATTGTTGGCAATGCCTGCGGTATTCCTGCTCCTGATAAATGCACTATTGAAATAAACTAGCTCTCCTAGCATTAATGATCATTTGATTAAAGAAAACTTTCTAGTTAACATTTTGTAACAATGTAATAAGTAACTTCCAATTAAATTTTTCTATATATGGAGAAAATGTGTAATGAATAAAGCAGTAAAGACTACATAATGGAAGCCTATTAGCAGGGTGAATATATTCTTGTAACTCAAATTTCTATACCACTTTAGTATTATCTTCCATCAGAAGAGAACGTACAATTACCAATTTTATCTTATCTTGGACTTACTATTAAAGAGTAGTAAAGGAAACTTCATTCCAGAAGCTATAATGTGATTTTTGATTAATAGTGGGATTTTTATGTGACAAGAATATTTCTCCTAGGCAAAATATGCACATGTATCTTTGCCTGAACTGACTTGTTTCTGGCAGGCTTTTCACTGGCAGAAAGTTTTGCTCCTCTATAAATGCATGTATTTGTCTATATGTATATCAGACTTAAGTGCACAGGTTCTAAAACATTTTGAACTAAATGTATGCTGCATGAAAGCACTCAAACCTTTACTTCACATTTTAATCAATTTAACAAGACTCACTAAACAATAAACACCTTCCACCTTATCTTATGAAATGTCAAGGCTGCAAAGGGAAATATTACAAATATGAACAAAATTAATCCTCACTTGAAGCGTTCTAAGTGGGTGTCTTCTGTCAGGCTTATACATATGTGCACCGGTAACTGTTATTGGGAGTTATCTGCATATAATAATGGCAGGTGGGACCTCTAAGAGACTATTTAAAATACGTTTAACCTTTAAAATGATTCTTAAATTCGTTTGTAACTGACAGAAAAAGATATCCATTCAAGTTTTTCTATTCTTCAACTTGATATGCACAGTATTTTTAAATGGGCAAAATTTGAGTGTTTTCAATTAGAGCCAAATCACTAACATCAGATGAAAGAACTGGATCAGATTTTCAGTTTGCTGAGCCTTAGGACATTACTATTTTCTTGCCAAGCCACAGTTGAAATTCACCTCAATGCGAGCGACAACAAAAGGTCTCAGTCTACACAGAGAATATGTGTACGTCATATAAGCGCATACAGATTGATACATTATCTGATATAACTGGTCATATATATCTGTGTGAATATATGTGTGTCAAGATATATTCAAAAAAGTAAAAGAGAGTATCTTTAAGGCAAGACGTGATTGTCTTTAAGCACTGTACGCAGCCAAGTCAGTCTGCAAACTTAGGTTATCTTTTCAGTCCGGCTTTCCAGGACCACTTGGCTCCCCTGGGCAGCGGAAAGGAAACAGCTCCGTGTGCGGCAGTGACGGAGAGTTCTGATCAGTTAAATGTGCTCTGCATTTTACCTGTCCTCGCAAAGAAGGATATTGCTGGCTCCTGACCTTGGCACGCACTGTGCTCTTCACAGCGCAGGACCTTTGGCCAGAAAAGGGCTAATTGTAAGTCAGCAGGTCCATTCTGCTGCTTTGGTTTTCAAGGCTAATGAAAACCAAACCTCCTATAGATCCATTCCTATATGTGACTTGATGTTGTAGTAATTTTGCCTCTACCACTTTTTTTTTCTTTTTTTAAGAGATTGTTTCCATTCCTGGCTTGAACTCCTATTAAAGCATTCAATTTTATTCCTAGCCAAACTTAGGGGAGTTGCTCTGGATTTCAGTAAAAGAACCAAATGAATTGAATTTGGCCTGGCTTCCCCTCCCAAATGATATATTTTATTTTTTATCATTTCAGATGATTTTTTTGTTAGTGAAAACATTGCGGCTTTCTTTTTATTTCTTTCCTGGACATACTGTATTTGTTTTGCTTAGATTGTCCTTAATTCAAAATAAGATACAGGTTACTTTGCTTTCCCTTTCAATAGATTTTGTTTCCACATATGTATCTTCCTTCATATAAAAAGCTTTCATATAAATACATGCTTATGTATATATATGTATGCATTCATATATGCATTTAAGTATTCATATTAATACTTATACATATACATGTATACATATATTTAGATGACAATACTTGACTGGCGCATTTCTAACCAGCACTCCAATAAACTGCCATTAACTGGCATATTCTGCTTTGCTATCCACTTTTTAGTTTCCATTGTCAATATAAAGTCCCTAGGTCACGAAAACACATAGGGTCCTGATACATGATGCTGTTATTTACACTGTACTGAATGTAAGGTTTGATTCAAATTCCACAAAAGTTGGTAAATATTCTTCCACTGAAAACAGGTGTTTGTGCCAAACAAAAGAAATACAGGTGATTCCTGGAACTCTTTCAACTGTTTAAAACATGAATGTTTTTACTGATCACTTCAAATATAAAGAGGTTTGCTTTGGAGTGAGACTTCCATAATATATTAATGGCCTGAGATTTGTTTCCTTCCTTGAAAATCAAGATAACAAAAGTAATGTCCGCACTGTTTTCATTCCATAAAACCCTGGAATAGTCAAATGCAATATATCTGTGCAACCAAATGGCTGCTTCTGCCAAACTATATGGAAGCTACATCATTTCAGGTTGTACCAAAAATGGCTCAGCAGACATGGCCAGCAGTTTTTGAACATTCATATTATTGCACATAAAACTGACCGTGATTCACTAGCTACTGCTGCCTCACTCTCCACAGTATCTTTAAATATGCACAACATATGAAACACCTTTCTAAAGACTCTTCCAGCTTTAAGACCTTCTCCTGCTACACAAAAATGCACTGTTGAATGATTCAGATGCAACATGGACTACCAACGGCAACGTATTTTCCAAGGCAACCGCACAACTTAGGAACTCTGAAAAGTAAAAACTGCCACTCAGGTTTCTAGCAACACTGTGACCCCAATGAGGATCTTCAGACACCTCCTTTAAAGACAGAAGAAAAATGGACTCTTCAATTAACCCCACATTTAAGTACAAGTAAGATGATGGCATAATTTTAAATGCCTATTATCTCACAGGAATTAGGACGTCTGCACAGAGCCATCTCCAGTTTCCCCTGCCACTAATCTCTAAACAAATACAAACAAAAAACACTGGCGGGTCACAGTAGCTGTAATTTATTCATTTCCCTCCCACTGAAATACTTTATAGTCCTTCATTTATTTGTAAATGTTGTTTTAAAACAAAAAATCCCTTGAGATCTGGCATCTTGTTTTCAAGAGCGTCTGCAGGGAAACCAATGCTGGTGGCAGCCACGAGAACAAAAAAGCTAAAATGAAATGGAAGATGACATCTTCAGTTATTGTATGTGCCTACAAATGGATTTAAAGAGACACACTAATTTTCTCTTAAAATCTCATGAAGGGTTTTCAGTCATACAGGGTTTGCACCTGTATCCTTGCTATCTTCTCCCCCATTCTCCTGCACCTGCCATGGCACAGTCTCCCCATCAGCTTGTACCTCTGCCCCACGCCAGGCTGGAGTCCGGGCTGTGCTCGTAATATAAGCTGATGAACTGTGATTCTAAGCAATATATATACAAGATAGGGATCCCCTAAGTTGACTGTATAAATTACACAAAAGGCAGGCACACATCAACTCTTCTTGTCTAAGAATTCCATGGGAAAAGGGGAGCAATGATTATGATCTTTTAATTAATGTTGCATTTAACATAGCGTGAAACAAAGGTGTTTGTTTTAAGGTTGACAGAACAGTCTTTTAAAAGAGAACCTGAGTTAATAACAGCATTTCAGATTTAGAGCTTGAGAGGAAGAAGGGACATCTAGAGGGGTCATATTGTCCAAACTCCCTGCACAGTGGTTTGCAAACAGAGAGAGAGTTGAATGCTACTGAGTTTCACTACTCAGCTGGTGGCTCAAGAACTAGACCCCCTCTTTGCCATCTGCAATTTCCCAGAAAGTTTCTGCCTGATGAATCATCTTCAAACAAATGAGAACCAATGACCCCTTACATCCTTTCAATATTTTATTGTGCTGCCCTTAGCTTCATTAGTGTTCAATTTTTCAACAAATTATGGATTTGATACAGATACTGCAGTTCCCTATGCTCCGTTTCAAAGCATCATTACTGTGAATCAATGAATCTGGTAATGATGGGCCTGGTGCAATCTGCTTATACAGAATCATTTCCCTGCATTATAACTTAGATCAGCTCCTGTTATATTGGGTAAAAGGCATTTTCTGGGGACACTCCTCACTTCAGTGAGGATGCTTATGTGTAAAGTCTCTGGTTTGGAAATAATGTTTACATTTTTTTTCCTCTTCTTCCCTCCCATCCCCATCCTGACGCAGTCCAAATTCCACCAGGACTTTTGTTCAGGCCTCCTTGAACGCCACGTGTCGTGCCCACAGATTTAGCTCGTCAGCAACATTACGCAAGTGTGAAAATCTTTGCAGGATTTGGGACTTTCACCACTCAATGGGCAGGAAAGCAGAGTACAGCTCAAAAAGTGAAACTGCTTTTAATGAGGTTAGAAAATAAAAGCCAAACTGGTTCGCAATCTCAGCGTTCAGACCTGCACCTTTTCCCCTGGATGCACAGTACCTGGCACAGCTGTGGAGCCACAGAAAGAAACCTACAAGAGTGAAAAAGTCGTAACATGAGATTTAAAAATAAAATATGAAGGCAGATGTGAAAACAGACCATAAGGCGCGCGAACTATTACTCTGGGTGTGATCCTCCTCTAACTTACAACTGATGTAGATCAATTTACAACTGATGTAGAACTGATATAGACCTGACATGGTGTAAATTCAATCCCTGTTGAAATCAATGGAGTTAGACAGCTATAAAACTTGAGGCCAAGGAGAGGAGAATTAAGCTGATTATCTTAGAGTTATGAAAACATCATTTAGTTGCAGAATTGACATACTTTGCACTTTCTGTTGCTTGACTCTCCAAACATTCCCTTATACTGAAAACACACTTGAAAACTTTAAAGATTTATTGCGCAGCCCTCAGTTTGGGTAGGTAATTAATTGTGACGACTATTTATTTTGGAGCTGCTTTTGTATATTTTTGGAGGAAGAAGGAAGTTTGCTGCCAGGCAAGAAGGAAACTTTGTTTTGCTTCTTTATAATTTCTGGCTATGTCACTGGCTGACGCATGAAGTTAGAGAAATAGCTGCTGTTTCTTCTTCTTTGTGGAAATGCACAGAGCGTTTTGTAGTTCGGAGTTTTCTGTTATTTTTTTCCCCTCCCAAGACTTTGGCATCTGTTGTTGTCAGATAATTTGTAACATGGCCCACTTGACCCTTAGTTCATAGGTCATCAGAATCTATATGAAGGGGGTTATTCTCCACTATTGTGGAGCAGAGGATTTACACCGTAACTCCTATTAATGCTTGTAAATCTCTCATGCATCAATGACGAAAGAGGGGCCTAAATTACAATCATATTTGCTTATGAATACTACCAGAGCGCTGACATAATCCAAAAAGGCATGGACGTGGAATATTTTAAGAACGTGAAGCTTTATATTAAATATAACAGGATGCTGATCCTGCAACCGCTGCCTTGCAGAAGCGCAATTAGTGAGATATTATTAATTATTTTGGGAAAAAATTAACAGGGCTAGGGACAATATTGCAGCCTCGTGGCAACCAGGCCATACTCTGCAGGGACAGTTGCCTGACCAGCACGTGCTAGTGGAGTGAATGCTCGGTGGAGCATTAGAGTCAATGAAGTCAGGAAGTCTGCTACTGGGAGTAACTCATCATCAAAAGCAGTTAAGTGGTTCACAGGCCAGAAACTCCTTCCTGCATGACTATCACTTTACAGAACATCATTGGTAATAGGTACATCTTTAAAGAAAGAGAGGACAAGGTAGCCTCCACGCACTTGTCCCACCAGACCTGGGGGACCAGCAAGACATGCCATGGCATCTTGGAGGTGGTATCACCCAAACTGTGCTGGGCATAAAGACAGACACCCACGAGCACCTGCGTCACCTTCCTATGGCTGCTCCTCCTTGCTCCTTACTCAGCTTGTGGTATTTGCCCAGTATCTTCTCCAACTTCCAGTTTTCAATAGAGAGATTTGCTCATGGTAATGATCTTACTGCTATTATGTGCCAAACTTACTATGCTCTCCATGCCAGCTGCTGGATACCAAACTGTCTCCCCAAAATGTGGCACAGTAGAGTGCTACTCTTTATAGCATTGGAAAGACCTAAAGGAAACAAGCTTTTCCTTCAGTTGGAAAGGGTAACGTTATAAACATGCTTAAGACTGCCACGATGAAAGGTCAGACATATCCTACTCAGATATCTGCTAATACATTCTATTTTACTCCTCTGCTCAAATAAATTGGCACCTTGATTTACATGAAACCAGACAACCCTGTATATATATATGTAGTTGCTGTTGAAGGTATTTCTTCATATGGGGACAAACGCTGTGACAAATCCTTTGCACACTGACTTTATTCAGTTTTCATTAAATCAAAGTTTTCATTAAATCAACTCCTTAAAGAGTCTGGATTGAGGAAGGAGTTCAGAATGTGTACCACAAGAGTCACTCTAAATCCAAAAAGTTCTTGATAGCCATAAAAAAAGGAACTCAACACAAAACAAGCCAGAATTCAACCTCAAGTCTAAATCTTTTTGCTAAATCTGCAGATAAATGTACACATTTGTCTTCCACTTTTTTAAATGTCAAAGTCAAAGACAGTAAAGACAATTAACCTGCAATGAAAAACAGCATATACATATATATTCAACTTTTTCCACAATAAAATTAAGATATCTAATGACTGCACAAATCAGAAGAGAACTCACAATTTTATCTCTGGCTTTATCTTGTCAAAATTATTTACTGCTTTTTTCATCCTGGAAGAGCACACCTGCACATACTCTACATTTCCTAGATGGAATATAAAGGACATTCTCCTCAGGTTACTAAACTCAGGCACTAAGGGCCTGAATAGGCAATCTTGATTCATGCAGGTAGTCATTTTGACTCACAAGAGTCAGGGTTGCCAGATCAGGCCACACCAGTGTTATATATCACCGCATTCAATGCTACAGAGATTACAAGTTCAAAAATAGAACAAATTTGAGTAACTGTTTCTTCCTACAAGTAGTATTCTACTACTTTTAAAAAATCTTTCAAAAAGGTTTTCTCTTGTGCCTATGATTAAAAAAGATAAGGTATTATATAAGGAAATTTGTTATTTATTATTATTATTTTTCTATTAAAGATTTTACTTCCTAACTAGAGATTCACAGGTATTTGCTGAGGAATATTTTGATAGCATATCTTCCCTTAACGGAGCACCTATCTATTTCAGTTTAAATGTTCATTTTCTGGACATTTCAGAGAAAAAAACTGATGCAGCTACCAACTTGAGTAGCAAAGACTGGATTTGTTCTTGACTTCTAGTCTTATTCTTGATATATGATGAATTATGTCATATATATAATGATATATAAACACACATATATTTACATGTGTGTTCATACACACATACACGCATATATATCTTCTGTATTATATGATACACTATTAGGCCAGAATAATCACAGAGAAACAAATACGGGATTTCAAGGAAACACTTATAAATTAAGTACTGCACAAGATGTGTATATAGGTTTAAGACTATGTCCATTTTATGGCAACTATATCCTTTAATCTCCAGGTTAAATATGAGACCAAATAGCTCTTTTGCAGGAAATAATAGGAAAACAAGGAAATGTAACTTAAGCACAATTCAATTAGATGCAAGGGAATTGAGCACCTCAATTCTTAATGAAATTAATGATCTTTTGTAATCACAAATGGCCAGACCTTAATTTTACTTGCTATTTAAAAGATGACACCTAGAGTAAAGTCATGTCCCATAAACCATTAAGTGTCTCTGGGATTCAAAAGAGACTGTCCCTTCCTGGATTAGTTAGAGCATGTCTTGACACACCTTTAATGTTTCCAATACCAAGACAGCTCAATTATGACTAAAAGATTTTCATTAAAGGTAAGTGGAACATCCCAAAGCCAAATGAGATCAAGCCAAGGACACTTATTACCTTTGGTGGAATGTGGAATCAGCCTAAAAGCCTTGTCAACAGCTGTTGTCAAACATGGCTGCTCTGAATTTTCATAAATTTGTTTCTAAATATGTCCAAGGTAACAGAGAAATGATTTTTAGATTAAGTTAAATTTAGATAAATATTAAGAAAGCTTTTCCTACTAAGTAAAACCTTTGTTTCCCTGCAACCCCATTACTTTTTGTGTTATCCACTTGAAGAATAGCTTATTTTTTTCCTTTTTGCAGCTATCTTTTATGCATTTGTTAGCTACTATCTAGCTCACTTAGGGACTTACCATAGAGAGTTTGAAATAACATTTGCAATAGTCTGTTCTAGACGTCCTCAAAACACAAATCTCTCCAGTAACAGCCGATTGAGTTGAGCTGGCTTCAAAAGGGAGACTCTCCCAGTGACAAAAGACTATAAACTTCCACTACCTGTTATAGTCTAATGAAAGCTATTAAGATGTAGAAGTCTCCCAAAATTTGTAGTTACTGAAGTTGGGAAGACAGGGATTCTTACATAGGATTGCACAAAGGGAAGAGATTTTGGGATGATGGTTTGACCCAAATAGCTACAGACTAACTTGTGACATTGAATTCTGAGCTTGTACGAAAGGCATAAAATGAAAGAGTGAATGAAGCAATATTAGAAATGGCAATGTATCGGAGACTGAACAACAGCAACATTCAGGGAGAACTTTTACCTTATTTTGTGAGCCCCATAAGCTTACTGAACTGAGGAATTATGACTATTTCTTCATATTCCCTCATTATAACTTTCTTACAAATAGTTCTTGACAGTAGCATCATTTATCAAAATGTCTAGAATAAATATATATATATATGTTGAGAGACTTTTGTTCTTTCCATGTGACCATCACATTATAACCAGATGGTAAATTACTGCATTTTTTCCTCTTAAAAGGCAGAGAAGTTGTAGCCCATACTGACTTAATCTGAGGCTGATGAAGTGGTTTGTATTTGAGACAACGAGATTAGATTATTGCAGCATATTAGTTTAAAGACTTTCTGACAGTGCCTTGTGTTACCTAGTATTAAACTATGAATCATCTCTGCACACATACCACGGATCAGATTCTCACCTGGCATAAAATGATACAACTCCACTGATGTCCCTGGAGCTGCCCTTGCCAACATCAGCTTTGGATCTGGCCTTTATCATACAATACACTAT